>NC_090928.1:320343228-325281978 GCF_040938575.1 Ambystoma mexicanum | reverse complement strand
CACAGCTGCTGGTTAATGCGCACGGTGAAGCAAGTGATTGGATGCCATACAGTACTGAGCAGAGGTGCATTTTGAGTTCCAGTGGAAGGCACCACACAGCTGCTAGTTAGTGCGCACTAGAGCCATCACACTAATACCTGGGCTCACCCTGACCTGAAGGGAGTTAGCACATCCTGCTTTCATATGTAAGGCACACTATCTGCATCTTGAAGAAAAAAAAAAGGGAAAGTAACAAGTAAGAAAGTGTGCACGAAAAGGAAACCATTTTGCAGCGGGAAGGGCGAGAGGACCTGAAGGCTGGTCTGGAGTGTCTCCGAGAGCAGTGCACCCCGTTTGAAGACCAGACATGGCAGGTCTGCCGGGGATTGCTGGACCACCGATATTTATGCCGATACCAGGAGCTGCAAAAATACCATGGGCTCAGTGGCGTAAAGGATTTGCACACTATATAAAGGCTGCTGGCGGAACGTCATATTCTAGTGAGAGGAAGTTGGCACGGTTATTGCATTTTTTGGGGTATGAAGGCCAAAGAATTTATGAGACGCTTCCTCAACCAACAGGAGATGGTGGTGAAGGTGATGCTACGAATGAATTTGACGTTGCTTTGTTGAAGCTAGACAAGCATTTCAATCCCAAGACCAGCACAATATTGGAGCAATCTAACTTTCGTATGAGGATGCAAGCCCAGGGTGAGTCAGTTGAGGAATATGTAACAGCCCTGCGACATTTAGCTTTGACTTGCAAGTTCCAAGGAACATTCGACGAACATATTCGTGATCAGTTTAGGACGCACTGTAGATCCAATAAGATACGCGAGGAGTTGTGGTTGAAAGATGACCCCAATCTGGATGAAGTCTTAGATCTGGCGAAACGCGTAGAACATTCATTAGCATGTGTCGCGAAATTGTCAAAGGGTGAGACAAATGAGTCCAAGGAAAGCAAGAGTGCAGTATTGAATGTGGGAGATAAAAGCAGAAGAAGAGGAAAGAGTAAGCAGTCGAATAAAATTGGGGAGAAGAAGAACCAAGAGACAGTGCTGAGAACTGAGAAAAGAGAGGACAGACTATGTTTTCGATGTGCTAGTAGCACACATTTTGCTTCATCCATCGTATGTCCAGGCCGTAAAGCGACATGTGCAAAGTGCAAAAGGAGAGGTAATTCTGCGAACTGTTGTAAGAACTACCAGTTTGGACAGTCCAATCAAAGAAAAGTTATTTATGTCAATGATGAAGAGGATGGCAGATCGGCGGATGAAGAAGTGATGCTTCCTGTGCAGAATGTCATTGTCAATACAGTCAATGTTGTGATGGAGGGCGATGAAGATGATTGTTAGCGACCGTATGCGACTGTGAATGTGAATGGTCGTGAAGTTTATATGATGGCGGATTCAGGCTCAAAGATCACCTTGGTGTCCAGAAATGTGTTTGAGAAGGAGATGTGTGGAGCGGTAGATCGTTTGACTCATCCGGATATCAATCCCGGGGGGTACAATCAGGACAGAATTGAGTTGCTGGGTTATGAGTGGAGTGAATTAGAGTTCAAGGGCAGGAGGTGTAAAGGCAAAGTATATGTCACTAGGAAGGGGCAACCTTTGCTGGGATGGAGAGAACAGAAAAGCCTGGGTATTCGTTTGGACCCCAATCATCCCGAACAAGTGCTCCAAGTGTTGTTGCCATGCGAGGAGTCAAGCAAGTATGTGGCAAAGCATAAGGGAGTGTTTGAGGAACGGTTGGGGAAGGCGAAGGGGTTTCAGCACCAGATTGTACTAAAAAGGGGTAGCGTGCCAGTTGTTGCTAAACTTAGGCCAGTACCTCTCTCCTTAAGGGAAGGAGTAAGGAATGAGCTAAAGAAGTTGTCGTAAATGGGGGTAATTGAGAGAGCGGGAGGTGTTGAATGGGTGTCACCGATTGTTGTGGTAAAGAAAAGTTCAGGTGATTTGAGGTTGTGCGTTGACATGCGCGAGCTAAACAAGTGTGTCATGGTTGACAGGCACCCTTTGCCTAATATGGGCGAGATGTTAACCATGGTAGGAAAGGGGAGAATATTCTCAAAGCTGGATATGGCGTGTGCATATCATCAGGTCGAGTTGACGGAAGAATGTAGGAAGGGCACAGCTTTCATAACTCATGAGGGCGTGTTCCAATTCAGAAGAATGCCGTTCGGTTTGGCGTCAGCTTCGTCAGTGTTCCAAAAGATTATGGATCGGTTACTTGGATGTATAAAAGGAGTGTTTTGTTTCCAAGACGATGTGTTAATATGTGGTGAGACATTGGAGGAGCATGACAGAAGTCTTAATGCTGTGTTGAAGATTTTTGAAGAGAGGCATCACTTTGAGGGAAGAGAAGTGCAAATTTGCGGTATCCAAGGTAGATTACTTCGGTCACGAGGTATCATCTGAAGGGGTGAAGCCCAAGGAAAGCATTATTAACTCCATAAAAGAAATTGAGAGGCCAACGACCAAAAGTGAACTTCGTTCATTTTTAGGCATGACAAGAGTTTTATCAAAAGTTTGTAGAGAATTATGCTGCTAAGGTCATGGAGATGAGAAAGATATTGAGGAAAGGTGCAGATTTTGCGTGGAGTCGTGAGTGTGATGTTGAGTTTGCCAGGATCAAGGAGGAAATAGATATGGCAAAACCTTTGGGATGTTTTGATACCAGGAAGTTATCCTGGTATCAAAACATCCGGCCGCATCCGGCCCGGCAGTCCGGCGACACCCCGGGGAGGGCCGACCCCCGCGCTGCTGGCTGCGACCTGAGTCTCTGCCTCTGGGACCGCGAGCCGCAGTCACTGCCACTGTGAGGTGGGGAGCCCCGCGGCTGCAGAGAGGAGGAGACGGAAAAGAGGACCCTCTGTGCGCAGCTGCTGGGTGCACCGTCTGCTGGGACCCCTCATACGCAGCGAGGAAATGAGGCCCCGAACGGTGCCGGCTGGCGGGAGGTCATGGAATGCCTGCCTGAGGAGACTGCGAGAGACACGGAGAAGGCTCCGAGGAAGTAAACGGCAGGTGGTTCCCTCCGGGAGCCGAGTCTGGGGCATCCACGAGCTGACGACTCCCCGTTGGCGGCGGCCCTCTGGGGTGGCCTGGAAACCCGGGCCAGCAGAAAGGACCTGCTGGACGCAACGAACAGTAAGACACTACCCAAAGGTAAACTGAAAACCGCGACCATGGACGACTCCACCACGGTCAGGGCCAAACAACAACAGGGAACAGAAGCAACAGACGACCCGACGGCCAAAGAGGACGATACCACAAATATGCAAGTGCTACAAGCTATAGCAGCGCTACGAACGTCCATTGAAACCAGGATCGATGAAATCAAGTCGGACATGCAGCTGATGAGACAAGACGCCCGTAACCTCACTGAAAGGGTGACTACAGCGGAGGCAACGCTGCAAGACAAGGTTAACAACACAACAGACTTAAATCTAAGGTCCAAGAACTTGAATTGCAAGTAGCGTGGCTAGAAGCGCGATCAGAAGACGCAGAAGGGCGCGCCCGCCGCGGCAACATTCGAATCCTGGGGGTACCAGAAGATATGGAGGGCCCAGACCCAACTGAATTTGTAGAAACAATGCTATTGCAGGAAATTGGGGCCGGCAAACTGACCCAGGGCTTTTTGATAGAGCGGGCCCACAGGTCACTACAGAAAACACCTCCCACCCCCGGGCTTCCGACCGCGCCCAATAATTGCAAAAGTCTTAAACTTCCGCGACAGAGAGACTATATTGAGATTCTCGAGAGAAGGAGGGGAAATCGAGAAACATGGTGCCAAAATAGTCATCTATCCAGACTATACCCCGCGGTACAGCGGGCACGGAACTCATTCGTACCGGTGAAAGCTAGGCTATGCAAACTAAACCTTAAGTACATGCTAATGTACCCGTCCCTCCTTAAGGTACTATACAAAGGGAAAGCCATCTTCCTTGAGACCCCAGAGGCGGCAAATATGTGGCTTGAGGACAACAACCTTGCAGATAAGGAAAGCACTGCGCAGGAAGTCACAGGGCACTGAATACACCAAGCAACAGGAAATAATCAAGGTTCGCACAACTGCCGAATGAACACCGGACCGCTTGAGATTTACAACTCCACGAATGCTACGACGGGCAGGAGCGCACCGACCCATGCATACGACGACGAAGCAGACGCACCCCCCTGAAACACATGAAGGCCGACTGCCGACACACCACCCGCACCAGGAGGCCCGAAAAGGCCTGGAAGGTTCGGGTGCCCCTGAGCGCTGCAAGTTTGAGGCAACTGCTGGGGGCAGTTCTGAGTTGAAAGGTTTGTTGTCTTCATTCACTAGAATGAGGATTGTTAATGTTAATAATTCTCCAAGTGATACTGATGTAGGAGGAGGAAGGGAAGAAGGAAAAGAGGTGGCTCGTGCACCAACCCAAACGCAGGCCGACCCCTGGATACTAGATCCAAGCTCAAGGGCAGAAGGGGCAGGGAGAGGGGGGGGACAACGGATCCGTTACTGAACTCCTATGGCCGCGGCCACCATAAAAATAATGATATGGAATGTAAGGGGTTTGAGGACTTATCTCCGTAGAAACAGAATTAAAACCTACCTGCACAGAAAAGGGGTGATGATAGCATTATTGCAGGAGACCCACTGTACGGCGGACTCTGTGACCAAACTACAAACGCATTGGGGAGGACAGGGATTTGGCACCACCTACTTCCGGGTGGGCAAAACAGAGATAGACCCCGGAAGGTACGTTAGTCGTGATTTGGGGATTTATTGACCAGGAAGCAGTTTGCATCATGAACTCCTATCTCCCTAATAATAATGTACCGTCCTACCTGAACACACTGTACCCCAGAGTTACACAGTATAGGAATTACCTTTTTATTTGGGGGGGGGGGGGGCATTTTAACTGTGTGCACGACCCAATGCTGGACAGGTCCACAACACAGTTGGGAGGCCCATCGACTGCTACGGCAGCACCGACCGCCATGTTGGGGAGGCTGGACATGGCGGATGTGTGGCGGAAAAGCATCCTGAAGCACGTGAACACTCATACTACTCATCTCCTCATAAACTACACACAAGACTAGATTATATACTCAGAGAGGGAACACTTGCCCCGGGGGAGGGAGCACAATACCTGGGGAGGATCACTCCCCGCTCCTGATGACATGGCTTCACAGAGGGCCCAGACCCCCATTCCCATGTGGAAAATGCCTACCGACGCCCTGAGGGACCCAGCCTTCCGGGAGGAATTACGAGATTCTATTGATGCCTACCTGGAGGTTAACACCGGTAGTGTAGCACACAATAGCATAGTGTGGGAGGCTCTAAAGGTAGTGACCAGGGGGGGAAAATCATCGCAAAGGCGGGAGGCATCAAGAAGCTGCTCAGGAAAGAACTAGACCTAGTGGAGCGGCAAATCGAGCAACTGGAAGCGACCCCCGTAGATACCCAACAGAGGGAGGAGGAGCTTGTAAAACTAAGAGAGAGAAACATAACTGCGTGGAACAGGCTGGAAAAGTTTGACTATATTGCCAGGACGAACAGAGCACATGTTGAGGCGGACAAACAGGGCACCACCTCACTACAGGATGAAGGAGAGAACACACACTACACACAGCAGGGTATAAATGATACTTTCAATCGTTTTTACACGCACCTATACTCGCATGAGGAGCTGGTCTCCCATGAACAGTTGGTAGGAACATTAGAGGAGATAGGGCTCCCTAGGCTGTCCCCTGAACAAGCCAACTCCCTTGAAACAGAAATCACGCCCCAAGACATTACTGAAGCAATTAGATCCCAGGCCGCAGGTAAGGCACCTGGTACTGACGGGTTACCCACAGAGTTTTATAAAACGTACGAGTCCTCCCTGACCCCCCCTACTACCCGCTGTATACCAGGAGGCATAGAGTATGAGGGAGACGCTTGTGATCCCGATCCTCAAGCCCAACAAGCCGGCAGACCAATGTGACTCATATCGCCCGATTGCAATGATATTAAAATCCTGACTACAATTTTGGCAAAGCGGCTGTCTCGAATAATAGGGGATATAGTACATCCAGACCAGTGCGGCCTCGTACCGGGCCGCAACACCTCCATGAACCTGCGCAGGCTACAACATCATATAGCGCAAACCGATAAGGACTCATATGGATGCAGTTAAAGCGTTTGACTCCATCTACTGGGAGTGGCTTGTGGCGGTGCTCAGGGAGTTTGGCTTTGGCCCCCGTTTATCAGGTGGATTAACATCTTGTATGCTAAGCCTAAGGCAAGGGTGAAATCTGGGAAGGATGGGAGACGTGGACCATGTCATCTCACTCTATGCAGATGATGTTCTCATATACGTCAGGGACCCACACCTCAACGTACCAACCATGCTAGTATTCCAAGGTCTCTGGGATACGCCTTAGCAAGTTGAAGTCCTGCATGTTCCCCCTTGCGGCCCTGAAAGATGTGAATTTGGAGGCACTCCCTGAGGTGGGGATCCAGTGGCAGAATACGTCATTCCGCTACCTTGGAGTGCACATAATGCATACCCCCGAGTTAATGCACGAACACAACACAAAAGCAGCACTCCCAGCTCTACACAAATCAATGACGTTTTGGGCGAAACTCCCCCTTTCGACGATAGGCAGAGCTTCGATAATCAAAATGATCGTTCTCCCACGATTCCTTTCCGGGTTCCAAAATGTACACTACTATATACTCAAACCCTTCTTCCGACTGCTTGAGACCATACTGCGAGAGTTCTTATGGGGGAAAGGAAGGCACAGGATAGCGTTGCAGTTGCTGACCGTACCATATAGTCAAGGCGGTATTCAACTTCCGAATCTGGAAAGGTACTACCTAGCAGCACAGCTTAGTTTTGTGACCAAATGGCTAGAAGATGAACCCACATCTGAAACACCACTGCTACAGGCCATGCTGCCGCAAGTCCATCTGAAAGAGCTGGTCTGGGCGCCGTCCAAACTGCTGGGAATTTTACCCTTTTTGGCTGACCTAGGGAGAAAAATTTGGCGCAGGGTGAAAATGCTCACTAACTCACGGAACCCCTATACCGCAGAAGTTCCCCTGATCGCAGACTTATGTACAACACTTTCTGACTTGAAACACATTAGGCTGTGGGAGAGGGAAGGGGTCTACACCTGGGGAGACCTGTATGACGAGAGCACTTTTAGGGAGTTCACCTGGCTACAGGAGACGGAGGGCATACATACCGGCCAATTTTTATGGTATCAAAGAACCCGTGCTGTGGCCCGACACAAATGGGACTCGTGGCCTGAAGAACCAGCTACAGACCCACTCCTCAGTCTGATGTACAACTTAGGAGAGGGCGGTAGACCCATATCGCAAATATATGGCCACCTGATCGACATGCCAAATCCTCGGAGTATGGAAATGAAAAGCAAATGGGAGGTGGACATAGGCCGGGAAATGCCTGAGGGGGAATGGAACAGAGCTCTTACATTCCCCAAAGCGGTATCCAGGAATCATAGATTCAGACAGATTCAGCTAAACATTCTGCATAGAACTTACCTGACCCCGTGCTGAATAGCTACGTTCAATCCTCAGGCACAATCAACCTGCAACTGGTGCATGGGGGAAAAAGCGGATCTGATCCACATGCTATGGGAATGCCCCCAAAGCAAGGTCTCTGTGGGACAAAGTTCAACAAACCTGCGAAAAAGCAGGCCTGAGCAAATATAACTGAACACCCGATGAGTGCCTCTTGGGAACCTACCACAGACCAACCAAGCTCAAGCATGCGACAAGACTCATGGACATATTGTGCATACAGGCCAAAAGAACTATCGCAATGGCTTGGAAAAAACCTATGGGCCCACAGTTCAAGCTATGGCACAAAGAGACTGAACGATGGGTGCTAGCCAAGACCGTGGCATGGGAGGAATATGTGGCCAGATCCACGGATGACTCCAGTATGACACTCGGGGCATGGAAGGAACTCAACAGACACATGTTTCACCCTTTGTATGACAAACCCCCCTGAATTAGAACTCAAGCAAGGCCCATGAGGGACCTACCATAAAGCCAGCAGCAGCTGAAGTGCTGCGGACGATGGAGACCTTTCGTAAGCCCTCTCCCTTTGAAGTTACCAGATGGTTCCCCTTCGCTCCCACCCTCCCCCATAGCAGATGACGCTATATGATACGAACAGAATATGGAGACAGTTATGGTTGTTTTGTTTTGTATTTGTATATTCTTGACGTTAAGTTAAACACATGGCTATTGCTATTTGAGTAAGGCATTACTGCACATAATTTGTTTGATATTAATGGAAATGCCAATAAATAAATTTGAAAATAAATTGAACAAAAATGGACGGACGACAAGATTATGGAAGCAGTCTGGTGTGGAGGAGTAGTGGAAGTAGTTTGTAGAGGAAAAGCAAAAACGATGGGGGAGAAGGAAAGCCAGAGAGCAAACCCGCCAGCGGAGAACCGCAAAAGACATTCGGTTCAGCGAGTGGGGCTGCCATTGATGTGAAGCGCTGCAGAGCCACCTAGGGCCCGCAACCACACAGTCAATCGGCAATGAGCTGAGACAGGTGGAGGTCCATGGGAGGCGTTACATTAATTGAAAGGTACTGCCGTCAACCTGAAGAAAAAACGCTGAGCCCTGCAGGCACCATGATCACTGAGGCAAATGGCAATCAGCAAGGCAGTACACTGATAACGTACCACAGGTATTTATCCGAGATGAAGGGCCAAGGGGAATCAGAGGGTGTGGCAGCTAAAGGAGAGGGGTGGAATAAACACTGGGTAAAAGGTCTGGAACCCCTGTACCATATTGGAGACAGTAGTAACAGCAAGAGGGAGTGTTGGGCAAGGGAGTGAAACCAACCTATCAGAAGAAACAATAAGAACGTCCAGTCATATCTGGGACCAAATGCCTATTATTTGCACTACGCTTCCTCCACCCCGTGTATGGGAAACAAATAGACAGTGCTTGATCGAATAAACCAATATCTGTAGGAGACAGCAGCTGCCTCAATCTCCCTGGATCCTTAAAGAGGTGACAATGGGAGCCTGTTCTTGGACAGGCACATCCTCCGGAGCCGTGGGCACAGCAGTTGGCAGGCGTGGAGGAAAAGACGCTTGTGGCGTAACCGTCGTCTTCACTGTGGACACCATGGTCGTAAGGGCCCCTTCCGGTTGGCAAAGTAACGATGGTTGTCGATTACATCGACGAGCCTGGCAACGGGGCCTGTCAACGGGATTGTAACCGCCGTGGTCATCGACAGAGTGGCCGTCACGGGGTCACAGTCTAAACAGATATCTTGGATGACTAAATGGTCGATGAAGAGGAAGACTGAGCCGTCATAGACGGGGTCTTGGGCCTCTCCTTCACCCCCTTGTCCCTAGAAGAGGAACAGTGCTTTGAAGGGGTCAGGCAAGTCCTTGCAGATCACAGGGCTGGATCTTAGGGAGACGACTGTCATTGGATGGGGTCAGAATGACCCAAAGGCCAATGATTGGTTTAGAGGACAGTTAATGCTTTAAGAGCGTTAGTGTGAGAAATGGGGTTTCTAAATTCCTGCTTCTGATTAAATAAAGACTTGCCAATTTGGAGAAGCCCCTCACAAAAATGGGACAAAGCCAATGTAGAATCACACTGACCATGTCTCTGGCATAAAAGATGGGGTGGTGGACTAGTGGTGAAGGAGGTGTTCTTAAGCTTACAGCCAAACTAAATCCTCTACTTACACCCCCGCTGGAACCCCTGTCAAATGAGATTCACAGGTGCTGCAGGACATTGAGTCCATGTACACCTTTGCTTACCTGAAGGCAGTGTTTGAAATAAACAGACAAGCGCAAGACTCCTGAACTTGGACACATATAGGGAATGTACCAAGCGGGAGAATGCAGGCTAAATTACACTACCTGAGATGGAGAAATCGACAGTCAACCCAGAGCTGTATGCCAAGATGCAGACTTTGTGGGAGAATCACAGGAATCAAAAGAAAAAGTGCTCCATAAAGCCTGGCACTTTATTCAGGATAAACTCAAATGGTATCCACCTTGACTCCAGAATGAGCAAGGTGCGCCCAAAAAGCCAGTACGTCATCCAGAGGACAGGTAACAGGGTCCAGCCCATTGTCGCAAGCCCAATGGCAGAACCTAGGCCACTTGCACTTCTACTGCGAGAGAGTCGAGGGCCTCCTGGCCAGCTGAATGATATTACATTTGATCACTTGTTACTCCTCCTCACCCTCTTTTATTATGACACCATTTGTAGATCTAGCCACGGTCCTTTGAAGTCTTAGAATATCTAATGTACCCTATTCTCTGGTACTACAATCAGGTATTTTAACATCGCCACAAGGCTTTTGAGCACGCATAGGTGAGTGAGCATCTACGCTACATACAAATTAATTGTTCTCCATACAGTATATGTAAAAGAAAAAAAAAGATTTCACGGCGTTGATAAGTAGAGATCTCTAGACTCTATGCCTTATTTCTAGACTTACTTGATGGTAGCCATTTCCCGCTTAGACAGATGGTTGAGATTCAATTAGTACTTAGAATGTAGTGAAGGTTAGTTTCAATCTCTATTTATAGGTCATTGAGTCAGGTTGCACGAGTGCGACTACGGTTGATCATGATAATTCAGCTATCACTAGTGGAACCCTCTATGTGTAATGCCAAACATTTTTCATGTATTGGGAATATGATCTATCAAAGTGATTATGAATCAACATAGTGAAGCAATCTATTCCGTATGAGATATCTAGCTTTGGTTTTTTGATAACAGAAAATTATGTGCTTTTTTTCTTTCCAATTTTTTCCATCATTAACCATCAACAGTTCAATCTAGGCTTCTGATGAAGAGGGATCTCCCTTGAAACGCGTAAAGCCATTCACATTGAACTTGACATTGTTTTTGCTCATTGTTACGTTTGTTTTACTAGTGATTAAAACACCTGTTTTTTAACACTGTGTTCATAGAATATTCATTGAATCGCTATATGAAACCAACACCTGTGGCCATACTGTATATATGACTTTGGGATCTTCTCTCCAATATTATTTACCATCTCTTTGGTGGATTTTTGACAGTGTGCAAGGGACGGGAGGATTCCGACTTTGGATCCCTTTCTCTCTTCTGTTGAATGATATCCTAGTTGTCATCTGAAAATTGAGCATGCTGAAGCCTCAGCTGGTCAGGAACCAAGATGCAAGGGCCAGCTTGGCTGGTGCCGGATGTTCCACTGCCCCACCCTCCTGCGTCAGGAAGCTCCTGCTGGAGGGCAGAGGGTGGACGGGACCCAAAGACATCCTCACATTTTCTTCCCTTGGATCCTGGGCTCAGATGGCCAGGGGCAAAACAATCGCCTTTGGACCAGACCCTGGGGGTGGACAAGTGTGGGAGGATCACGTGAGTAGGGGATCCTTGGGGTGTAGAAAGAGGATGCCCAAGAGCGAGACACAGTATTCTCTCTCTCTTTCCCGATATCCATCAACCTTCTCTCTCTCTCAGCCTTTGCAGAACACTTTCCTTCTTTTCCTGACAGTAATATCCCAGACTTACCTATTATCCCTATAAAACACTACAAATCCCACAATCCCCATTTCTCACTTTTCTAAGTACTGAGACGAGGAAGAAACTGTTAGGGAAAATTCTCTTATAAGGCTAATTTCCCAAACCTAGTGACTCCCCAGCAGCTTTGCTGGATTTTTGGGGTTTGTTTTTTTTCTCCTGCTAAGAGTGAGACGCTTTTCCTCCCACTCTTAGACATGATTTGAGTGTCTTTGACTGTGTGCTTATGGGCTATGGGGTTTTCTTTCTACTCCATAGGGTATCATCTATTTTTTGTGTGTGTGTTACACAGCACCCTCAGTGCGTTAACACAGGGGTGTCATAGTGACCCCCAAACAGACTCCCTACCCTGGGGCTGACTACTGTCTCCCAAGGCATGTAAGTTCACCATTGACTTTACTAGTCCTAAATTGTAAACCGAACCAGTACAAACCATCATATTGTGGAAGTACTGGAAGGGGTTAATTATATTGCCCCTGGGCACTGTCCAGTCCCCCCTTGTCGAGTTTCTGGCTGGTGGCAGTGGTTACCACGGGAAATATCTCACCAGAATATTCTCTATGGGATTTTCCCATTGATTTTAAACGCACCACTTTTTGGTGCAATGTTAAAGATACCGCCGGTTTATTTAATATTAAATCCCCGGTTGGGTCTTTTTGCCAGAACTCTTTTCTAAAATGGCGTCTGTGCCCGTCTCTAACTCTGACCAAGGTCGAGCCCTTTGTTCCACTATTTTGGCGGGCTTCTCCACAGAAGCCCTCCAAATGGTGCCACTCTGTCTGGGTTCCACAGGAGGGGTGGAGGTGGGAATTGGCACTCTGGACTGCGTTGCCTCGGCAACCCAAGTCGCACTCTGTTCTGATTGGCCCAGTGGTGAGCCGCCCGGCTTACCACTTAGCATGTGTGATTGACAACTAGGCTGATGAATGGGGGTTTTTCTGCATAAAAGCAGGGCCTTTGGGACTGGAACTTCAGAAGTCGCCACAGGATCCAAGAATCCGAAGAGGGAAGAAGCTGAGCCATCTGCAACGACACCACCGGTGAAGCCCTGCTGCAACTACCTCACCACTTTCCCGACGACAAGAGAAGATCTTCTGCTGGACGAGTCTTCTTCCTCTGAGCTGGTGGGACCAACTAGTTTGCCCTTTTCGCCTTACAAAGACGTCTCTTGGTCGAATCGCCCATGCCAAGCACCCCGGCGGCTGGATAGCCAAACTTCACCACTTTGACCCTGAATAAAAGGAACGCTCCTTTTATTGACCAACTCCGTGGCTGGTTTCATCCCTGTGCAGTGCAACGGCTCCACGTTTCCTCCGCGATGAGATCCTCTCTTCCCCTGGTCGAAACAACGAACTGCAACCACTGCCAGGAACTGCCACTGCTGGAGCTTCCTCTCTGTTTAAGATACTGTGTCCTGTCTGGCCTCCCTTTCTTCGGTTTGCTCAAGGTGACCCTTAAATCCTTGGCTTGCCAACTGGGTTGGCCTCAGACCTTCTAACTTTACCTTCTTGAATCCCCAACCTCTTTTGAACATTCTGCAAAGACTTTTAGTGCATTTCTAAACCATGTGATCCTGGGCACATTTCGCTTTGCTTCCTTTTAAGTGGGCCTGGCCTATGAACTTTGGCTCAACAGTCTACACTGCCTTTATTCCCTTGCTGAGAACTCCTAAAAGTTTTGGGACCTGTTTTATTTCTATGTTCTGCCTTTTTCTCTCCCTTTAACTGAACTATTGGAGTGCCATCAGGTTATGCGCTCACATCTGTTTAACAAATCGTGGTGTTTTAATTCCGACTTGTCTAATAGTTATTAAGGGAGGTATGTATACTTTACCTGACTGTGTTTTAACTTTCTTTTGATTTAGAGTGCTAGTCTATTGCCTAAAGTGTGTTTTAAATAAATAATGATATACTTTTTTATACAAAGCTCTGGTCACTGTTTGCTCTACTGTGTCTTTGGCCCTATTGTGTATACTCTATATACGGCCCTACTCTTCTTGAGAGGGGTCCGACTGCTCAGCCACAGCTACCAGGTAAATCTGGGTGGTGCAGACTGCTACCAATTGGGTTTACTGATTACACCTGTAGTCTTAATCTTTTTGCAGTGTTCCCTAAGCGAACCGCACAGGATTCTGCCTAACAGAAACAACAGAGGACAGATTATCCATAGGAAACAATGTACCATGGGTTCCTATGGGAGTCTCCATGTTGTCCCACTAATAAAGTCAGGCAAGTGCCTGTGTGGGGCTACAGTGCAGCTCAGAAACTGTGTCTCCCAAGGGCCAAAGAAGGCAGACTGCAGCCTGCTGGCTGTGTCCACTGCAATACTCATTTCCCCAGGGCATGTGAAGGGAAGCCCAGGTATTTGAGGGGCAGGTGGTGAGACCCTGACCTCAACTAAGAAATCCCAGGGAGTTGCCCACTGGCGCTGCGCTATCCGGGTGAGTCTCATGACCAGAAGAGAGGAACCTGTTAAGCGGGTGTGTGGCTGGAACGGGAGAAGGAGGTATAGGTTTAATGAAAGAGGAAACACATTCTGGGACTTGTAGTTTGGGGGAAACAGCAAGATTAAAAAAGCCAGAAAAGAAGTGCCCAAGAGGAACAGCATTCTGGGACTTGCAGTGCGAGAAATCAGCTAAGAAAGCAAAGTAAGGCTGAACTTTAAAAATGTTGTTTTGAAATACATCTGATTATTAGGATCGAGCCTGGAAGAGGGAAACCTAGATGAAAAAGGATTTTGTTGAACTTTCGTCTATGAAACTACAAGACCCAAGAGTCATTGGGGTAGAAGGGCTAAGTGTAACAAAGTTGAAAGTTGAAGTTGTCCTGTGGAGGTCTGTAAAAAATCCTTGCACAATCAATAGTCAACATTAGGGAAAGGTCAGAGCCTGACTGAGGGAAACCTGGAACGTGAATAAAGCTTGGGGAAGGGAGCCCCTCAACCCCCCAGCATTGTGATTGAAAGGTCTGAGCCCAACTGAGGGAGACCTGTGCTGATTTGAGACTATTTGTACTTGGGGAAGGGAACCCCTGAACGGATATTGGAGAGGTACGAGCCCGGCCAAGGGAGACCTGTGTTGAACAGTTTACTGAACTGAAACCAAGTAACTTTGTTGCGGAAGGCCAAGGGGGTCCTGAACTATGATCTGAACTGCATCTTGAGTGTCTAGTGCCAGAGTGAGTCATGCAGGATAAGTGGGCCACCTTACCCCGCAAGGTAAACGTCCAGAATAGACTTTGCTCAGCCACACAGACATATCATTGAACACAGATTTTTTCTTTTGTGCATTTACATTTCCCTCTTCACATTTATTATCTTAGAGTAAGGGCAGACAGTTTTTTTTGTGTATATGCCACTTTCATCACTTTCATTTGACTAAAGACCGTCTAGGGCTGCGTTTTCTTTGATTTGATGGTTGAGACTACTCCCGTCTTAGGTATAGGGCTAGATAGGAGTTCTCCAACCCCATCCAAATAATCAAATAAAGGTTTTGAAAACTTGCAGCCCTTATGTCCGTCATACGTTTGATACCATGAGTCTCACAGAGGCAATCAGGATGAGGCTGCAACCGATCGAAGGCTGAAACCTGCGGAGGGCCCATTGGAGCAGAGGGATGGGCAGAAACCCATAACACCTGCGCCATGCCAACAGATCTAAAAGGCGTCTCTGGAGAGGGATGCCAGACTGGACCATGGTGTGCTTATCCAAAACCTGTTAGCAAGCCTGACTTCTGGGGGGCTTCCTCAAGCAGAGGGGTTCTCCAGAACTCCACCAGGCCCTGAAGGTGGTCATGAAAGGCCTTGACGGATGCCAAGGACTCATCGTCTTGGGCATCATTGTCCTCATCGCCCCACCTTTTTTTTTTTTTTTTTTTTTTACAGATCGAGGGGAGTACGGGACCTGGGACACAGGTGCCAAAACGGTCACCCCCCACCTCCTAAATCCAGAGATGAAGACCGGTCCAACTGCTGTTGAGAGGGAGGTGTTGGTGGACCAGGTGGTGGTGGAGGGGTCTGAACAACTGGTAGGGTCTGGACCAGGGGAGGGACCAGCACTGGAACTGACAGAGCTGGAGAAATGCAGCATTATCTGTTACTATATCCTTCAGGAGCCCCTTTATCTGAGGGGAATGCATGAGGAAGAGGAATCACTCAAAGAAATGGTTCCTGCAAGCTGCCAAGACCCTAGGGCCCTGGCCCACCTAGGCGCTGGGTCACCGCTCCTGGTCAAAGCGCTGAGATGGGTAGATGTACCCCTGAGGAGACCAGATTCCTGTACCATACAATCCGTTACCGCTTCCAGAGGGAAGGAGACTGGGATCTTTCTGCACAGCCCATTCAATGGGCGAAAGTATGGGCGGGCCCAGAGTTGGATCAAAGATAGCCGACGGCCTGGCAGGCTTCGCATGTGCCTCTCTGCCATTTTGAAGCCTTGCGCCATGCCTTGGGTGGGAGGGCGCGAAGGCCCTGAGCTACGAGAGGTCTCAGACATGGGAGGATACACCTTGGGTCTTGCACCCGCAGCATAAGTGTCAACCTCAGAGATCATTCTGGTAGGCACTGAGCCCTAAACTGGATGACCAGTAGTCATAACGCCCTGACTCACGACCTCAGAGCGAGCTCAAGTAGTCTTGAAGCCCTCTGCAACTGTTCTGGTAGCTGTGCTGGATTGTGCCGAGTACAGACTCTTGGAGGTGGCACTCAACGATCCCTTACCCCTCTGCGGCGAAGAGGAGGACAAACTTTATGGCACCTCTGAGGACAGCCCGGTAGGTCCGCTGAGCCCCTCAGCTTGGGAGCCATTAGCCTTAGAGGCCTCGGGCCTGCCAGAACCTGAATCTGAGGAACCCCTCTCTGTGGGAACCGGAGGGAAGGAGTCGCTGCGCTGTGGAGCGGTGCTGAAGAACAAGTTACTTTCTTACCTGGTAACGTTCTTTCGATGGCATGGTCCGACGACGTATTCCATATCTATGACATGTAATCACCACAGCTGTGCTGCTTCGGAAACTTTTTTCGGCGTCTGCGTCCTGCGTCGATGACGTCGATGACGTCGATGCGCCGTCGTCGAGGACCTCCTCCGACTTCATCCGATGTGATAAGTAGGACGCACGACGCCCGTAGCCCCAGTTTTAGTTTTTTCCCCCAGAACGTGTGACATTAGTCAACTGCCATTCAGACACAAAGCCTTGCGGAACGTAAGCTGCAATCGCAAAAGAAATTCTGCAGCGGGGAAGGCAGGGCGGGAGCGATATGGAATACGTCGTCAGACCATCCCATCGAAAGAACGTTACCAGGTAAGAAAGTAACTTGTTCTTCGAGGGGATTGGGTCCTCCGACGTATTCCATATCTATGACAGACTCCCAAAGCAGTACCAGAGCAAGGAGGAGGGAAAGAATTTAGAATCAAAATTTAGAATAGCCAATCAAATAGCAGAGCAAAGGACCACCTTGCCAAAGGCCTGATCCTGTCCTCGGATGGAATCGAGGGAATAGTGACGTACAAATGTATGTACTGAAGCCCAGGTGGCTGCATCACAGATGTTGCAAATAGGAACACCCCTCTGCAGGGCAGTAGATGCAGCCACACCCCTGGTAGAATGGGCCCGCAAGCCAGCCGGTGGGTCCTTACCCGCCAAGCGGTAACACTCCGAGATGGCCAAAATAATCCAGCGAGACAGTCTGTTTCGTCACAGATTGCCCCAAACGCTTTCCAGCGTAACCAATAAATAGTTGATCGTCCACTCTGACCCGGGACATGCGTGAAACAAAAGCTTAAAGCTCTCCTAGGATCAAGCCTATGGAGCCTCTCCTCTTCCTTACCAGGATGCGGAGGAGGATAGAATGCTGGAAGAACAACCTTCTGGGCCAAATGAAATTCCGTCACTACCTTCGGAAGAAAAGAAGGACGAACTCTAAGGACAACCCTGTCCTTGTGAAATACAGTGAAGGGTGGCTTAACTGAAAGTGCCTGTAACTCACTTACTCTGCGAGCGGAAGTAATCGCAACTAAAAACACAGTTTTCAGAGTTAACAGCCTCAAAGGGCAAGAATGTAAAGGCTCAAACGGAGAACCCATAAGAAACTTAAGAACAAGGTTCAAATCCCAACCGGGCACCAGGAAAGGTGACGGAGGGAACACATTAGTGAGCCCTTTCAGAAACTGTGAAATTAAAGGGATTTTAAAGTAAGAACACTCTTCAGACGAGCGCTTAAAGATGGACAGCGCCGCCAGGTAACCTTTAATGGTACCCACTTGCAAGCCCCTGTGGGCCAAAGAAAGTAAAAAGGACAGAACCATGGGGATGTCACATGCAAAAGGATCCACATTCTGAACTCTGCACCAGTCGCAGAACTTATGCCAATGGCAACGGTACAGAGACTTTGTTGCCGGCCTTCGGGCCGAAAGCAGCACCTCCATCACGTCTTCAGGGAGGTCCCAATCCTTATACCTCAACCTTTCAGAAGCCAAGCGTGAAGGTTGAGGGATCTGACCTCTGGATGGAGAACCTGAGCCCCCTCCCGTGAGAGCAGATCGTCTCGGTAGGGAAGACGACGTGGAGGGCAGATGGAAAAGTCGAGAAGGTCCGGGTACCACGTCCTCCGAGCCCACGCCGGGGCATTGAGGATCATCCGGGAACCGAACTTCCGTAACCTCCGCAGCACTTGCGGGATGACGGGGACTGGAGGAAACGCGTACAGCAGCGGGAATGACCACTCCACCACGAACGCGTCTCCTAAGGCTCCTTTTGGAGGAAATTCCCGCGAGCAAAACCTTTTGCACTTCCGGTTGACACTGGAGGCGAAGAGATCCACTTGAGGGGTCCCCCAAAGGGCAAAGATCTCCAGGAGAATCTCCTGAGCCAACTCCCACTCGTGAGAGATCGCGCTCTGCCTGCTCAGAGCGTCCGCCGTCACGTTTTCGTCTCCGGCCAGATGAACTGCCGAGATCGAAACCTCTTGCTGGATGGCCCAGAACTCGAGCTGCATCGCCTCCCTGCACAGAGGAAGTGACCCTGCCCCCCCTTTTTGTTGAGGTAGTGCATGGCCACTGTGTTGTCCGTCAGGATCAGGACACTCTTTCCTCGCACAGTCGGCAGAAAAGCCTTCAGGGCAAGCCTGACGGCCCTCAGCTCCAACAGATTGATATGGAGTCTGGACTCCGACGGAGACCAACGACCGCTGACTGTCAGCCCGTTGGCATGAGCTCCCCATCCCGTAAGGGATGCATCCGTCACAATCGTCACCTCCGGCCAGGGAAGCCAAAATGGAGCCCCCTTCATCAAGTTGCCTTCCACGGCCCACCACAGAAGGTCCCGGGCGACCGAGGGCGGCACCTGAACCGGGTCCGACATCCTGCCGGAGGACTGCAAACATTGCGTCTTGAGTGCCCACTGCAAAGATCTCATCCGTAGGCGAGCCTCTGGCACCAGAACAATGCAGGATGCCATGAGGCCGAGCAACCTCAAGAACTCGAACGCTGGGAGCGTCTGGGCATGCTGAAACTTGTGCAGTATCTGCTGAATGTGAAGAGCCCTCACCTGGGGAGGAAAACACTGCCCCAGGGAAGTGTCGAGCACTGCTCCGATGTACTGGAGCCGCTGTGTTGGCGTCAAATGGGACTTCTTTAAATTGAGGGAGAAGCCCAGCCTGTGAAGGGAGTGGCAGGTGACGGACAGATGATCCAGGACTTGCTCGGGAGAGCTCCCCCTGATCAACCAATCGTCCAGGTAGGGGTAGACGTGAATCCCCCCTTGCCTGAGATGCGCTGCCACCACCACCATGAGCTTGGTGAAAACCCTCGGGCGGAGGTCAATCCGAACGGCAGGACCCGAAACTGAAAGTGCAAGTCGCCAGCCGCGAACCTCAGGTACTTCTTGTGCTTGGGATGGATCGGCACATGGAAGTAAGCATCCTTGAGGTCGAGTGACACCAACCAGTCCTGAAGCTGAAGGGCCTGGAGGACTTGAGAGAGAGTAACCATCTTGAACTTGTCCTTCCTGAGGAGTTTGTTCAAACCGCGCAAGTCCATGATGGGTCTCAATCCCCCATCTTTCTTCGAAATCAAAAAATAAGGGGAATACCATCCCTTGTTCCTCTCCGCTACAGGCACCAGTTCTATGGCGCCTTTCTCCAGCAGGGCTTGAAATTCCTGCGCAAGGAGCGGATCCGGACTCTGCAAAGAGAGGTTCCCCGGTGGATTGTCGCGAGGCCTGTGCCGAAAGGGAAGACAGTAGCCGTGGGTTATGATCTCCAGAACCCACACATCTGAAGTAATGGCTTGCCACTCTACAAGATGCTGCGCCAGCCTTCCCCCAACCGGCGAACCATGGGACATGGCCTCATGACTGAGTGGGAGCGGCTGCGGCGTTACCCGAGGGCAAAGAGGCAACTGCCCGAGCGGCCTTGGCACCACGGGTACCCTGTCGTCCACCTCTGGTACCTCTGTGTTGGCCTCTGACTGCCAGCTCCTCTCGCTTTACTGAAGGACGAGTAATAGCGAAAGGAACCACCCCTCCACTGCTGTCCCCTAGGACGAAAAGGCGGAGGTTGGCGAACTGCAGCGCCCAACGACTTCGCTGCAGCTTTTGAGGTCTGCAACCTCTCAAGGCTCTCGTCAGCCTTTCTGCCAAAAAGGTGTTCACCGTCAAAGGGCATGTTGAGTAGCCGGGAATGCACATCAGGAGCAAACCCCGACTTCCGCAACCACGCAAACCTGCGTATCACGGTGCTCGCCGCCATGGACATACTGACGCATTCAGCTAAGTCCAAACCCGACTGAACGGACTCACACATGGCATCCTTACCATCCTGAACCATAGCAAGGAAACCATCCCGTTCGTCCCCTTCGGGAATATGTTCAGCCGCTAACGCAACACAGTTCCACAGAGTGTGTGTGAAACGAGACAAGGCACAAATGGAGTTGGCCGCCTGAAGCGCCATACCACCAGAAGAAAACACTTTCTTCGCCCAGCCATCAAAACGTTTGCCGTCCCTATCAGGAGGGATGGTAGGGTACGACGCCTGCTTTGCCGGGGCTGTGGCCGCCTGCACCACCAAACTCTCCGGAGTGGGGTGCCTGGTCAAGTAGCAGGGGTCGCTACTGGCTGGACGGTATTTTCGCGACAAGGATCTGCCCACCGCCAGGAGACTCTCCGGAGCAGTCCAAGCCGCCGCCACCCTTTTCTGTAAAGCCATATGGAACGGCAGTACCGGGTCAGTTGGGGGACCAACATCAAGGATGTCCGTTAGATCATCCTGCACAATCTCCCCTGGGGGAGCAGACCATCCCAAGTACTCAGAAACCCTAGCCATAAGGCGCCGGTACGAGGAATCGGCATGAGAGCCAGGCTCAGGCCTACAAAACTCCACCTCCGGAGAGGTGTCCAGTCCACTGGCATCATGCAGTGACTGCCTCAAATCGTCAAACTGACTATGGCCCGAGACAATTTCATCTGGAACCTGACTAGGAACCAGGCCATCAGAATCCTCATCCGCCTCTGCAATATATTCCAGGTGGCGAAAAGAAGGCACCCGAGAGTGCTTGCTCTTAACCAGAGCCTTCCTAGGGGGTTCCCCCGTGCCATGGGGTACCTCCGACACGAAAGGCGTCGATGGCATCGAGCGAATCGGCGCCGGCGGCTAGAGAACAGGCATCGGCGCCGAGGAAATCGGCGTCGACGTCAGATGCAGTGCCGCCAGCATCGGCGGCGTCGACACAGCCCTCGAAGCCGGAGCCCCGAGCGTGTCCTTCGACAAGCTGAGCTTCGACGACTTCCTCGGAGCCTCGAGAAAGCCTGTCGACGCCCTCGCCGCCTCAGACGTCGATGTCTTCCTCGAAGACCTCACAGGTGCACACGGTCCCGAATGCGTCGAGGACCGGGACCTGGAACGGGTACGTCGAGAACGAGTCTCCTTGTCCGAACAGGACCTCTCCCGTGACTCGTGCCGACCACTCTTGCGAGCGGTGTCTCTCGACCTCTCACTACCGACCCCACTCGGGGGCGCGGACGGCTTAGTACCCTGCGACTCAAGAATCGCCAGCATTTTCTTCCCGAAGGAAGCCCATTCCTCCGGCGTCGCATGGCTGGAGGGGTAAGCGACGTGCCGGGCAGAGTCCTCCGAAGAGGACCTGGAAGACGACCAGTGTCGGCGCTTCCGAGAATGCCTCGAAGAGGCTGAGGAGTGGCGCGACCGACTCCTAGAAGGAGAGCCACGAGACTTCCGACGATGACGCGGAGAGTCACCCCTCGAATCATCCGTCGAAAGCCCCGCAGATCTCGACTTCCGGGGCTTGGACACCCGACCTACCGACAACTTCTTCTTACGTTCGCGTAAGGCTTTGGACGTGAGCGACTGGCAGTCGATACAGTCATCCGTGTCGTGGGCCTCCCCGAGGCACCAGAGGCAGGCGTCGTGCGAGTCTGTCACCGACATCTTGGACCCACACTCCCTGCGTTTCTTGAAGCCCGGACGCGGGGTCGAAGACGAAGTAGAAGACATCTTTACACAAAGGATTTTCACAAAAACGAACAGGTTCAAAGAACCGAGAAGAACAGAACTCCAAAGAGTCGAGGCGTTAACCGAGATTCACAAAGCAACATGTTCGCGAAAAAAACGGAACTGAGGCTACGGGTGTCGTGCGTCCTACTTATCACATCGGTTGACGTCGGAGGAGGTCCTCGACGACGGCGCATCGACGTCATCGACGCAGGACGCAGAAAAAAGTTTCCGAAGCAGCACAGCTGTGGTGATTACATGTCATAGATATGGAATACGTCGGAGGACCCAATCCCCTCGAACAGATGGCCTACCTTATCTTGATGCGAGTTCCTGGAAACAAAGTCCTTAAGGTGGGGCAGAGAAGTGTGGAAGATCTACCTCCACCACGACTACCGATTCTTCAATGCCCTGTGACCGAGAAGGCTGCAAGCCGAACATGCGTCCAAGGAGTAGTCGGGCCCCAAACACTCAAGACAGAGTGCATGGGGTTCTGAGGCCGGGAACGAGCAGTCGCATGAGGCACATCTCGTGAATCCTCCTGCAGCCGACATGCGCTTAGGGAGGCGATGCTTAAATAAGATTTCAAAAACAAAAACAGGGAACAAGCGGAAAGCTAAAGTCCCTGAGCTGGCTGCCAGGTCCGACACAATCTGTGCGGAAAAAGGGACTGAGAAGAGGCACCAGAGGGCGGGGCGCTGCCACACTAGAGGCTGCACCCCTGTGCACTATACTAAATTTAAAGGGGAAGGTCATTTTTTTGCTGCCAAAGATTCCTGTGCAGCCCCCATGTTGGGAAACGCCCATAAGGACTGAGGAAAGGGGACAGGGCGTATGAGTAAGCAACATGGTGCCCTTCTCACATTAGCTGTAATATAAAAGATTTGCAGCATGGTCACCCTGTCAGCGATTCGTTCCCCCCCCACAACCCTCATTGTTCTGCTGTAAATTAAGTGATATGGTGCCTTTCTCGCCAACAAGAGTTTGACTTTTTCTTCACTGAGAACTACTTTTCTATGGAAAACGCGTTGGCCTCCATCAAGATCGTCAATCACATCCCGCTCCAGGAAGATCTCCGAGTAGCCCGGCAGTGTTGGTACTCGCCTACAATCCCTGCCAGAACTCACAGGTCCACTGGCAGTCTCAAGGCAGAATGTCTCCTTTGCGTTCTCCCAGCGATTCCTCTATCCAGCCATTTGTCTTCTCGCTCTGGCACACTGATCGACAACTACCTGCTACAACCTAACCTCTCCCTGCTAAACTGAGCTTTATATAGGTGGTATACTGGTTTCTGATTGAATAAATTACCCGCCTTGTTTGGGTCCATAGGATTACTTGGGCTGTGTCTGTTCCACCTGCCACGGTTCTGTTACTTACACAGCACAGCTAATATAGAAAAGGCCATGTTTGGGACGTTTCAAAAGTCCGACCCCTCTGTTGTACCCATGTTCAGTTTCAAGATCTTCTGAACACGAGTCCGAGTTTAGTCCTCTCATCGATGGCACCTGCTTGTCATCCTAACACTGGGACTGTAAACATCCAGACCACGAGGCTGCACCCGCCCCTGCTGGTGTGAGCAAAAACTCAGCCACTGGAAGACCAAGTATATAGATGCTGTTCCAGGGATCCTTGGAGGAGCTGTGTGATGTTCCTGCCAGGGTGTAGCCTTTGGGGATCATGTCGCGCTGGCAACAGGTTTTAATTGCAGTTAGACCCTGGTGTGTTCCCCAAACCATTGCCAATAGATCTGAAAAGTTTAGATCGTCAAACGCTCAGGCTGCAAGGTAATAAACGAATGCACTGACACTTGTGGAAAAAAAATAGTTAAAATCTGAGCACTGGAGCGACTGCGGGCCTCAACTGCCTTTGAACTTCCAGCTTCTTCTATTTCACAAGACTGGTATGATAGTGTAAAAAACTGCATACCTGATATTGCGGTATTACGTATCCCGAGATGCTCAAAGCTATACATTTACCATTGCTTCCCTCACCAGTAAGCGCACCAGGTCATCAGTCGGGTGCTTGCCAAAAGAAAGAATGGGAGTCTTGTTACCAAGAAACAATTTAAAGATTCAGGGCTCCCGGGTGGTGGGTCCGCTTGTAATACCAGCGGAGAAGAAACCCAATAGGGAAATCACTTCTTATTTTTTCACCAAAAAGTTTATTAAAACTGTTCTGAATACAGGAGTGGATTCTGCGACTGAAGTGATGGGGTAGGGGTGCTCCCAACACAAGTCCCACCTTGTGGTGGAAGTGGCTTGGTGCTGAGTTCGCAAATAACCAAGCTAAAAATTGAAGTCTTCTATTGGGGAGGGGAGGAATTTGGAAAAGGGAACTATTCCTCATTTTTTGACCCTCAAACCCCACTGGAAGCATTGAGATACCAATCACGATTTACTCCAGGAACACATTTCTGTTGGAAAACACGGACAGATCAGAGATTGATAGAAATCAACCAGGTATTGGGTATTTTGGTAACTTTAAGAGTTTAAAAGTAGAGGTGAAGAGTAACTCAGTTACTTTAGAAACTTTCTCTCATGAAATGTAAGATATAGTGGGGTGCATTGTCCCTGTAAAAATGTAAATAATAAGTCCAGTCAGGGGCCTATTTTTTTATGTGTAAATCTTATATAGCTCTACTCGCCCGTGGGCCTCAAAGCACACGGAAAACAGAGACAGGATTTACAAACAAAAATCCAAAGTGAACGGCAGGCGATCCAAGGATCGGAAACAGTAGCAGTGTAAATAAATGTTTTTAATCTGGGTAAAGATTGAACAAATGGGTTTTAAGACTTTTCTTGAAAACAAACTTCGAGCACATTAAGAATTCGGATAGGTCCAGCAAAAACACTCAAGTCTTTTCACCGGCATCCCCGCCCAGTCCAGTACAACTTCCGAATGGCGAATGTGGATGCATAAAGAGGGATGCCCAAGGTCCCTGCTCCTCATGAAATGGTAGACAGTTGGAAGAGGTGTTTGTATAAACCGAAATTGCCCTGAATGTCCACTCGCCAGTTATTGTATGACCAACTCAGATGTGAAGGTATCAAGGACTCAGTGTTACCCGCCTTTGTAACCCAAACTTCAAAAAAAAAAAAAAAAAAGTAGTAAGAATACGCCAATAAACAGAGCACAGAAAATAAAGAAATCTAAAAATTGTCAAGACAACAAGATTAACACAGGGGGGCTTCAAAACTATTTATGAGGCATTGTTGAAACAAGCGATTGTAAGGGAGGTACTGGCTAAGAGTGCACAGCATGATAATCGGGGCCTGGCATTCTCCCCGTGGTCACTCATTAGCCCCTCCCTAAAGTTGTTTTTAAGCATGGAAACTCTAAACACAGGATGACCGAAAGCACACTCAGACAATTACAAAGATGGTAATCAGAAGTGTGGGTTAAGGCGAGATGTTCCTTAAGTAAGCTGTATCGTGCTCGTCTGACTGGTGGAACCAAGAGAAAGGATCGATTTGAATAGGAGTAGATGTGATAACCTCATGGGGGTTAGAAAGGGGAAAAGTACCAGTGGGGTGGGTGGGGCGATACGTAGGGGGACAGTAAGAACCCCTTTATCTGAATGTCAGGGTGAAGTGACCCTCACGATTCTGTCCCTGCATATGTCTCTGAATACACCGGGTTCAATAGGTGGTGGGACTGGATAAAGAGATACCAGTGCAAAGGTGGTGTTCGAGTGCGATTGAAGGAGGGGGTGGGGAAAAAAGTTGATCTTGTAATCAGATGAAAATCCCAGAACACTTCCTAAAAATTTTAAGACCGGAATGCAGAAAAGTACTTGACTGGATCAAAAAAACTGAAATGGCTACATGTAAGAGTGACAAGCTCTCTCTAGGCTAGACTGGACTGCTGCAACAGCCTCCCTCTCAATCTTCCTGCCCCTACAACTAATCCAGAACAGGACTGCAAGATTTGTCCTTGGTCTCAAGCCCAGGGATCGTATCTCTCCAGCCCCAAAATCTCTCCATTGGCTCCCGGTGGCTGCAAGGATCAAGTTCAAGACCCTCTGCATTGTCCACAATGCTTTCTGGGGACGGGGACCGCACTACATCAAACTCTCCCTTCATAAGCACTATCCTTCTCAAGCCCTCCGCTCATCCACCTCCAACTCTGAGGGGCAGACGCTTCTCCAGTCAGCGAGTAGGGGTTAGATCTCTTTCCTCAGCTGGTGCCTCCCCCTGGAACAGCCTCCATTTCTCTCTCAAACTTGAGCAGGACCACCTCAGGTTCTGGAAGCAACTCCAGACCGTCCCTAACTTTTTGCTTCTGCTTTGTGTCTCCATCGCCCTTGCTGATGTTCGTGTCCTGCTGCGCTAACTGGTTACTGGGCCACCCTCTGAACCTTATGGGGTTCAGGCTCCTTCACGACATAGCCCCATGCACTGCCTCCGGGACTAGTGCGTATTAGGGACTGTACCTACCACCCTACAGTCCCCTGCATCCTCGCACTTACCTAGAGCCAGCCACCCCAGCGGCACTTACTTGAGCTTGCTTATTGCACTCTTCCCCTCCTCTCCCCTCCCCCGACACTTGTCCTCTCCCTTACCCTTGCACTTGAACGATCTGAATGACACAAGGCCTAGTAAGATTGTTATTTTGTCCCCCTTTGTCCTCCCCTTCTTGGTCTTGTCGCGCCTAGAAACACTTGTGTACAGTGTGCGTTATAAATGAATTATCACATATCAAGCCCTACTGGAAGAATAAACCATTAGGTCCTGGTTAGGAAAGAACAAGGAGCAAGAAGGACGTCCCAAAAAGCCAAATAAAAAAAAAGAAAATTCATTCTTTAATTATAATGAATGTTTGTCCATATGTTTTATTGATTTAAAGTGCTTTGCCAGAGAATAAATCAATCATTTTGAAACAATCAACGATACTGAATCTCTTGTAAATTCCTAGCTTAGGTGGAATTTCATCCGCTGACATACATAGGGTTAACTTCATTGACCATACTCACACGGAAAGTGTCCTGGTGGTGTTTGGCTCAAGGTTCATTTAGGACTATATTGAAAGAGACAACATAAGAGTCTATGGCTTTGATGTCAATCAGTACATGGGTGATTCAACCCAAACCACTAAAGGGCACGGGGAAGTGAATGACCAAACATCCCAGTCCGCAATCCTCTACCTGAAGAAAAAAAATGATTGGTTGTGGTTGATGAATGAGATGCTTGGAAAACAAAAATGAAGAGGTGAATGCAAATGGTTTTAATCCTCTATTGAATTTGCTCTCCGGGAATACCAGGCTGCATGGGCATTTATTTCCCTCCCCGGAGGTGGAGGCAAAATTAGGATCAAACATGATAATCTGTCTTCAGGAGACGTGGCTGATCAACCAGCCCACCTTTGAGGGTTACCATGTCTTTTCACAGGCTGCTAAGAGGGGACCACTGGGACGTTCGTCTGTGGGTCTTCCTCAAAATGAAGGATTTAAGCTTAATTGAGGTTGTGCGATAATTTGATGTCTGCCGGGAAGTTATGGCAACACATTAAAGTAGTTACAAATGTGGGGATAACAGATTTGCTAATTGTCAACATATATGAAGGTGTGGGTGCTGTGGATACCATATTAAAATGTATTAAAGACTATCAGCATGGACATCTGGTACCCCAGATGGCGGTGTTATTGTAGCTCGAGATTTGAAGTCACTGCACAAATGCAGAAACTCTGGATATTATGTGTGAAGGGAACCTGGGCAACAATAATAAGGGTAACGGTAAACGCTGGTTACTAAATTTGAGTAATCTGGGATTATCCTGTCTGAACAAGCATGCTATAGCTCCTTCAAATTCCTTATTGACATAGACAAATGGTCACACAAGCACCACACGGATGAGTGGGCTTTTCTGAGATGTACACACTCATTAATTTCACACCCTACAGTGACCACGCAATGATGGAAACCACTTTTGATATCCTCAATTGGGTTGTTCAAGGGATTTGGTCTCCAATGTGGCCGGAAACTGAATCCGAATGTGGGGGGAGTAGGGAGGGTAAATGCATGCTTGGCTTCATATTTAAGAGCAATGTCTGATGAATGGAAATATTTAACTTTCACTACATCGCATTTCAACCAATTTATAGGCTCATTACAGGAAGGGGAGAGCAGGGGGGCGGGTGTAAGGGAAGGAAATGAGCAAGGAAAGGAAAATGTGTCGCCATCATGCATATAAGGCCGTATTAGTTGCTCAGAAAAAAATGATGAGGTAGAAGATAAACCGTTTGAAGAAGCCGATTTCAGTCCCAATTGAGGTCAGGATGGCAGGGATTAGGAAGGCCTGACAGTTATATAAAAATTGGTTACATCAGGTTCGAGTAAGAAGGATTATTGAAGATGCAGTGTCAATGTTACTCTGTTTAAAAAAAATAGACTCAAGTATTTTGCCAGCTTATTAACAGTGTTGCTATGGCCCAGCCCTCTGCTCAAATTAATGACGTTACGGAAAAAAATTGGGTATCACATTTTAGCTCTGCCTTTGCAGAGGGGTCGGTCAAAATGTTTGACCAATTCATCACAACAAATACCCACGTATCCTCTAAACAGGATTTGAGTTTTGAGATTGTTTATTAAGTATTACGTGGAATAAGTGTCTCCAGAGCCTCCAAACCGAATGGTCTTTCTAATTATCGGTTTAAAGGGGATATTGCGATCTGGAGGAGGTTTTGACATCTCATGCGTTAGGAAAGATTTCCATTTATGGGTAATCTTCCCTCCAGTTGTGAACCCCCCAACTTTTTGCTGTTGTCTGACCATCCTAGCCTGACTTTTACCAGTGGAGACGAACCTTCTGCTGTACTCTGCAGGGCTTTTGCTCATTTTTTCTTATGGGGAAACTGACATGCCCTTAAAACAGTCAGTACTGGGAGACTGTTTCCCCTCAGTCTTTCACTTTGTTGCTATTTCTCAATAATATTTTATCAGTGCACAATGTACCTTAAAGTACAGTGCGTTGGGGTTCCTTTTTCAAATCCTTTAAAGGATTTTTAGTGAATGTACAGGTGTGCCCATGACGGAGCTGGCGGCAGCAGTTACCTTTAAAGCATTAACTCTTTTCTATGGTCCAAACCGCGTTTATCGCATTTGGCCTAGGACAGTGGCCAGTGCCTAACATGGCCATGCCACAAGTCATTTGTTCTGTCCTCTGGCCATCTTGTCCCTTTGCCTTCCCCAGGTCGAGCCGACCCGGGAAATTCCTTATTTGGTCATGCAGACCCCCACGCAAACCGGAGTTTTTGCAGGCTTCTGCATGCCTTGTGTGTGTGCGCTCAGGATGTGGGCTGGAGCCGTCTATGTTCCAATACACATCCCGGGTGCCAGGATGTCTGGTGTGCTGGGATGACTGGGACCACCGTGTTCTGTGATTGGTCCACGTCTGGGATGGCTGAATGTGAGCAGGTCTCTTATTGGTTTCTCTTTGTTTTCGCGCAAAAGAGATTTTGGATAAGAGAAGGCACCTTACACCCATTCCAGGTCGATCTTCTGAGTTTACACTAAACTTAGAAAAGGAGCGAAGGATCCTGAATCGCTGAAGCAGATCCGTGGAACGGCTGGTGACCCGGTCGAAGGTTTGGCACCCTGACCCCACTGTTGTCCCGTCAGAGCCCCTGTTTCGCATCGATCACAGAAGGCCTGCAAGGGCGCGTCGACCCAATGGAATAGTGGGACCAACTATTCTTGGCACCACCTGCTTAGGCTGCAAACGAGCCTGCTCGGAAGTGTTCCTGGACTGCCGAGTGAACTGACCAGCTTGTATGGGACCTTTGCTCTGGAACTGCCGCCGTCTCGGGTTTCGACTTGAGCCTTTGGAGACTGTGTAAACTCTGGGTATAAGGCACTCTCCAGCCGAGTTTCGTACACCTAGCATTTCTAGGTCTGCAATTAGGTGAGTACGCCTGAACCCGAGCATACGCGGTCACTGTGTTGCCCAGCTGTGGTGACTATCTTCGTGGGTGCTTTGCTGCTGTGAAGCCCTGTGTGCGAAGACTCGCTGCAGTGGAACTGGACTGATCCCTTCACCAGGAGCGGAGAAATTGCCTCTGTCCCACCACAGTATCAATTCCAGAACGCAGCCCCTAAAAGCCACAGAGCTGAACAACTGCAGGATTTGAACCTGCAAACGATCTGTACTTGACTGGCGAAGTCTGGTCCAGAGTATGCCGAGGGTCGTTAAGTACTTGCCTCCCTTACCGGTGGCCCATGGCGCATCCTTAGACTTTCACGCACGAGTTTCCCCTGAGGGCCACGCTCCCTGTGCTACCGATCTATTCCCAATTCTTGGAACCTGCTCTGCCCTCTTGGGGAGACCCTCCTTGAATAGTGGGAAGTTATTCTTCATCACCTCATCTACCTTCCTGAGTCGCTACAGCCACTTGAAGAGACCCCGTTTTGAATTTAACTACATGATTGCGTGCTCTAGCACTGAATGTACTTTTGAGCTCAAGGATCCACTCATTATAGGGACTGGACTGCCTCTTGTTAGGGTTTGAATTGTTGAAGGACTGCTTAAGACATATTCGCACTGTGAGACCCCTTTCTTTGCAGGTCCTGGATCTCTACTTGTGTAATATTCTTTTAGGCCACGGTTACTGTATATATGTTTCATTGTTATAGTTGTGTTGATTTAGTTAATATTGCTTTGATTCTACTGTGTGCGACTTAAAAGGCCTTTAGAAAATGCATATGTATTTTTGATATAAACACCTGACAGAGTAATTTGTTGTGTTGTTTACTGTGTGTGCTCTTTGTGGGCTTTTGATCACCCTCACCCCTTCTGAGACCTAGTCTTGACCGCCGCCAATGCTACCTTGATTGGTCTGGCTTTTCCAGTAGGTATCCCTGTTCCAAGAAACTAGGCTGGCCTCTGGAACCTCTGCACTCCAGGTCAGAGTTCAGAAATCCATCTTAACCCCATGTTGCAAGAAGGAAGTCACCCCACCTCTTGGTCAATGGCATATGAAGTGCCTAGCTATTTAAGAGGAGACGGAGCAAGCCCTTTGAGTTACCAACCCATCATGATTCTAGATGCAGACAGCAAGGTGTTTGCATCAATCCTTCTGTCTCATCTGGAGTCGTGGGTGGAGTGCCGGGTAGAATAGAGAAATATCAAACTGGTTTTTGCCGGAATATGGGCACATCGATTGCGTTATCAATGAACTGTTTGCAACGTGCAGTTTGGAGTGGTACCTACGAGGGTATCTTCGTGGCCTCATTGGACTCTTCTGCCGCATTTGATGCAGTGGATCGGGGAGGCTTTGGTGCAAACTGCAGGTCTGGGGTATTCCCTTGGACCTGCTAAAATTAATAATTGCACTGCACACAGATACAAATATGTAAGTTTGCTTGAACCACTCAGGTGATTTATCCAGAAAGATCAAGGTAGAGAGGGTTGTCGGGCAGGAATGCGTTCTTGCTCCCTGCATGTTCAACCTTTAACTCGCTGTCATTGATGGACATCTTTCCCCGGTAGCCATGGTATCACCAAAGGTTAAGAACTTGCGCTTTAGATGGTTGGCATATGCTGATGACTATCTTTTATTTGATGCCACTGAGATTGGTCTTCAGTGACTGATTACCACATTTGTGAAGTGTGTGGAGGGTCAATCCAGAAAAGAAACATAATGCACCTAACTAAATCTAAGAAAAAAATTAAATATGGTTGGTATGTTGGGAGGGCAAAACTTCCTAAGGTGCAATCAATTATATGGCAAATATCTATCAGTGGTTTAAAACTCGCGCGGGTGACATGGCGATCTAACTTGTCAGAATGGATACAAAATTTCTCATTGAAGTCATCAATTTGACACTTTGAACTATGCACGGGTAGTATAGCTCAGTGGCAACGCGCTTGTCTTGGAAGCAAGACGACGCAAAGTAACTCAGGTTCGAATCCCGGGTCCGCGCTTAGAAACCTCTTCAGTATTAAGTACGTTTTAAATTATATGTTACTCATCGCAATGACTAACCTGCTCCTAGTCCATAGCCACCCTTTCCTCCATACTGTATGGGTGTTACTCGCCAGGGCCAAGAAACAACCTTTGTCACCAGAAAAAAAACATTGCATCTTTTTTAATTTTATTGTGCGCAGTGGCACGGCGCCAGAGAGCATGCTCTCCCTTGACTCCGCGCCACTCCTCAGTCCCCATTGACGTGTTGGCTATATTACTATTGCCTAATGACAGGTTTTGTAAGGGGGAGGATGGTGGGACATACAGAGGAAATGGGACTACAGACTACAGTGAGAAATATATAATTACTCCGACGTCCTGTCCCCTTTCCTCCATACTTTATGGGTGATTATTACTGAATAAAGCCCTGGGAAGGAGAGTTGCCTCTCTAGGAAAACAAGTTTTTTAGAACTGCCTGACCAAATGCTGAGTCTGATCTGGCACTGGCGTCCAAGCAATAGTGCTTGCAGAAGGCTGATGGAGAAGCCCAAGTAGCTTCCTTGCTGATTGTCTGCTATGGCACGTGTCTTTGGAAAGTAACAGCCGTGACCTTGGCTCTGATCCAACTGCCAGGCAAAGTGAAATTGCTAATAAACAAGTACGATTGGGTTAACAGACAGGACTTTATTCTTAATCTTCATTGGTTCAGTTGCAGAGTGAACATAAGAGATTGGGAGTTTTAGCACCTTTGAGTATTTACCCTGATAGATTCACACAATTAACCTTTCTTCGTTTCCACTGGAACTTGCTCCCTTCAAAGCAAGTACTGGCATGCTATGGTGTGATTAATATCCTGGTGTCCGGTCAAATGTTCGAATGCAAAGGGTTGAATGACCTTTTGATTGAAAGTAAAATGACCGGAAAAAAAGGATCACATTTGTTTTCAATTTTTTTTTTTTTTTTTTTAAAGTTTAGCATATTTGAAAAACTTTTTTATAAAAAGAAAACGGGGGTTGGGGGAACCCCCCATAAAAAAATAATCAACCTTTTTTACGATCATTTTACTGTCGAAAAAAAGGCATTCCAGCCTTTTGTTTTCGAACTTTTAACCTAGAACCATTAATACTAACCAAATCCTCTGTCGATTTTGCAATTCAGGATTGGAGTCAGTAAAATATTGTTTGTTGTATTGTCATGAATTTGCAAATTTCGCTCTGTAAATCTTGAAACGTTTTTTTTATTTTAATGCCGTTGATGTAGACACTCAAATATGGACATTCTGTTTGGCAGGGCGAACAACATCTAATGTAATTGCTGTAAATGGATTTGTTAAAGCATTGAAATTAGCAGAGTTTTTATTGGAATACACGGATTAGGCATTCAGTAAGATCCTGCCTCTGTATTTGATGTTGTATAATTTCCATAATTAATTGTTTTAGCACTTTATAATGGGACATCTATCATTGATTCAAATAAATTGGATACTTGTTGAATGTGAACATTAAATGTTGTATAGTAATGATCCATTTTAAGCAAGTATTTTACGATTGCTTGTATTTCTTTCCTATTTTGTGTATTATATAGAATGTAATTTATTGAAGGTTGTAATTCTTTTGTTTCAAACATTCAAACAAATAATCAATTTTATAAAAAGAAAGCGCATCATCAGCAAAGTTTATTTATTTGCCTAGAGCACTCCACTATCGACTTTGTGATTTCATTTGCCAACGAGGTAGAGAAATGCCTCCAATCAACATTAGAAGAGCCATCACAGCTTTTGCAACGATTAAGTGCAGAAATCAGCAGGTATGGCAGAACCCTGAATTGCTGATGCCTTCCTGCCACCAAAAACAGCAGGTATGAGTTACATGTGATTTTACTGACCCAAATTACAGAGTGGTACATTTAATCGTGACCATAATACCGAAAACACCCATTTTTTATTTGGGGTCCTCCCCCCCCCAAGGCCCCAATTTTTTTACCCTTATAATGCGACCCCAACCCGACCCATTTTAACACCATACCCCACTACCCCAGATATATTTAATTATTTTTTCAGTGTTTAGTCGGTATTATGTACTGCAGTGAAATGTATCACTCTGTTTTGTCTTCGGTAAAATTACTGGGTACCTAGGTGTTCTGTTGTGTGCTCCAGTGTGATAGAAAACATTATTTTTAGGTAATCTTTCTCATAGATGCAGTATTCAACACACAGATGCCTCAGGGGTACTAGAGGGTACCAGACAGCTCTGCAAAGCCCATCATTATCATTCGATGGCACCCTTGCCTCAAAAGTGCATCCTTGGTACAAACAGAGCCACCATCAACTCTTTGACCTAATTTCTGCCCTTTTCTCCTGGTCACAGAAATAGCAGATCGGCGACATGAGAACAATTATTTGAGAAATCTGAATGAGGGGAAGATGGAGGCGCTTATCTAAAAATGTCCACTAGATGACACCTTGCTACACATGGATTCCCATATTAAATTGAAAATTAAAAGCAAGGCCTGTGCTGTCATCTAGTGGACTTTTTAAGGCAGATTCATACCTCAATATGGTCCAATCTGAAATAGGCTATATGATATTCCCCATAACAATGATTTATTGCACCAACCATGTATTTTAGAAAGTATCAATTTGGAGTTAATTATTGGAATCCCGCAGCTACAGGGATGAACACCTTTAGCCACTTGTCAGAAGAGATTCAAATGGACTTGTTGATCAAATGTTGTGTTGCATTCGAATGATTCGCTATCAAAATCTGGTCTGTTGATAGGTGCTATTTAGGAAAAAGATCAAATAAAAAAAGGTTTTTAGCAAAGTTTGATTCTACAGTGCAGTTCAAAGAACAACTAACTTTCCCCTGGTAATGTTCTTTCTGATGTAACAAAAAGGTCTACCTCTACCAAAAGCGAACACTGCCAAATAACCTGTTCTCTGGGAAAATGCCCACTTGGGAGGGTTTATAACTATGTTTTAGGTCACTGTACCTTTCACAGAGAACTATCCATTTGTATATCATTCTGGTCCCACTCACTTGGGCAGTCCAGTGCCGAAATGCTAGGAAATTCTCCTCTCAGTCAAGTGAAGCTATGCCTCTCCAAGCACAGTGAGCATGGCGTCCACGTCTGGATTACCATGGGTAACTTGGGGTGAAACCCGAAGTTCCTAAAAATTCAAAAAAGTCTACCCTCTGACAAGGCCCAAAAAAGGCCAAAACGGGTCTAGGATTGCTGTTGGTACTCTTGTTAAGGAGAGGAGAACTGCCCAACCATTTTAGTGCTAGATGGCCCAAGTGGGTGGGACCACACTGATATGTAAATGCATATTTCTCCTCTGTGAAAGGTACAGTGAGCTAAAACGTGGCTGTAGACCCTCCTGAGTGGGAACTGTGAAGAATCCTACGGTCCCTCACTGAAATCCTTCTTAAAGTCTCCTCCCAGGTAGTAAGGGAAAGGCAGATGTTTCCTGATCCTGACCCTAGCGGTGGTGTACTGCGGGAGAATCACCTAGGAGGAGATAAGGAGATCCTGTGGGATGATACACGGTATGTGTCCTTTGAAAGGGAACATCTTTCCAAATTGCTAAAACAGGTAATGCTTATTACCATTATAATGAATCTGAACCACATATAAAATCTGTGGCTCTGGGGCACAAATACCATGAAACCTGAACAAACCTTAATAACAAAGATCTTTCAAGGTGCCTCAGGAAAAACCCCTCCTTACTCCCAAAGGTAAATGGATCTAGCAAGATTGGCTTAAGTCGATTTTCTTCCTCTATAACTACACGTTCTAATGATTTATCCTTAAATAACTTTAAGGGGACTAAATCTACCCTTAAAAAGCAGAAGTTAATTAAAAGAACTAACTTTGTTGTTAGGGACTACAAATCCCATAAGTACTGGGACGAGGAAGAGGGCTGAAAAGGTATGTTGTAGCACTAGTCCAGAAATTAAGCCTAACAACCCACACCCGAAGGAACCTGGGAGGCATAAATGGCCCCCTCAGGTGCAGGATATCAGAAGGAGCTGGAACTGTGACTGGAGTGCGTGTTTAGTAGCAGAAGCAGAAGCAGAAAGAAGGCACAGAGCTGACAAACCAAGCAGAAGTGAGGGAACCCAAGGGACGGCGTAACGTAGATAAAGAAGATTACACCTGCTTGTTCTGAGAGGGCACTGTTCCCCAAACTCTGAAGTTCAGAGGCTGTGCAGCGGAAGACGTGCAGGAAGTCTGTCTTTCCCCATGCGAGCCTGATTGCCGTGCTGGGAACATGTCGGAGACCAAGGCGGGAGCTGTTGCCAAGCCGTGGGTCTCAGGAACGAGAGGGGCTCCTTAAAGGAGTGGCCGGACCGGAGACACCTTCAGCCATGGAAGGGTGTGGGTCACTGAAGCCAGAAGCAGTAGAATTTGTGGCATAAATCTATCCATCTATCTATATTGGTTTTTGTATTGCGCAATATCACTCGAAGGCTTCAGAGCGCTCACATGGACAAACTCCACAAAGAAAGAAAAGTACGCAACAGGGCAGGAGACCACAACAAGGAGCAGAGATTACTCTGTGTCACCATGTCTTGAGTTGTTTTTTAAATATAGTGATGGATCCATAATTATTTTTCTCGACAGAGGTAATGAGTTCCAGGTCTTAGGAGCCCAGAAGCTGATATTAATACTACTAACACTTTTAAGGAGTTGGCAAGGTTGTAGCAAATCAATGTTACTGTTGGATTGCAGGTATCTCCCAATAGGTGCTTTCTGTATTTTGTCCGAGAGATATTTGGGACCCATCCTGGATAAGCATTTGAAGACAATTACAGCACTTTTGAATTTAATTTGTTGTCCGACTGGGAGCCAGTGCAGATTCCTCTTCTCAGCCGAAACCCTTGAGTGTTTGCTTAAGCAATTTACTACTCCAACAGCTCCATTTTGAATGGTTTGCAGCTTGCTTATGTTGGACTTTCGAAGTACCCATCGTCAAGCTGTTGTAATAGTCGAGTTTAGAATTAACAATGGCACCAGCTATTATAGCCAAGTTAGGCTTGGATAGGTATGGGCGAATTTGCCAGAGGAGGTTAGAGAAGAACGTTGATTTGAGATAGGATGCATGTCTTTTGAACGAGAGATGAGAGTCCATATAGACACCCAGAGTCTTTACATGGGCTGAAACCTTAATACTATTATTGATTTTAAAACTTTGATACTTATCCTCAAGAGGTTTTAATCTCGGGGGAGGGGGGCACCAATTATCATTAGCTCAGTTTTAGCTTTATTAAGAGCCCATGAGTATGATGCCATCCACATTTGTATAGCTGAAAAACCTACTCTACAGGAATCTTCTTCATAGTCTCTGGATAGCGTAAACACTATCATCAGCATAGTTTGTAAATCTGACACCCATGGATCGTAGCACATCACATAGGAGTTTAGAGAAAATATTAAAAAGGAGCGGCGACAGACAGGAGCCCTGAGGGACAGCAAATAGTAGTGGGATGGAAGTTGTGCAACCCGCAGAACAAGGATTACAGAAGCCGGTAAATGAAACCTGGTATTCTGATTCCATATGAAAGCACTGTCGGCAACAGCATCCAGTTTCGGATTCACACTCATATTCATATATTCAGAAGCGAGCCGAAGTTGTTCGTTTGTATTTATTGATTGAATATTTGTATGGTGCCTATACAGAAGTGTTTCCAAGCGCCCGAAGACCAAAGATGAGGCAGGGGGGGGGGGGGGGGGTGATTCGGGGGTGGGTTTGTGGAAGTGAAAACAACAATAATGGTCTGAATAGGCCTTGTGACATTCGGAGTGTGCAAGTGCAGTAGCATGAAGTTTAAGGGGAAGGGGTTGAGGGAGAATTGCAGGAGGGACAGGACCCCAGCGGATGGGCAAGTGCCAGGGGAAGCCCAAGAGGGCGAGTACCATGGGAGGAAGGTATAGGAGTGAATAGTGCGAGGATGCAGATGGACCAGACTCAGTGACTAGTCAGGGAAGGGAGTCCGAGAGCAAGTGCTCATTAAGACATGCAAGGGAAGACTGGTCGAAGGCAGGCCGGGCCCCGGAAGGACCATAAGGGTCACAGGCAACCAGTCACAGAAGAAGGTGGAGGCTAGCAAGGGAGAGGGAAGCAGGAAGGAAAAAAGAAGGTCTTAAGAAGTTTCCAGAACTTAAGGTGATCCGGCTCAAGTCGCAGATGGGCAAAGAGATCATTCCAGAGAGAGGATCCTGCCGAAGAAAGATCTACCACCCCCACTCTGCTTGGAGAATTGTCTGATCTGCAAAGATTTTGAGTTGGAGGGCCGAAGGATAGGGAGGTATTTAGGGAGAGTTAGATGTAGCAAGGTCCCCGGCCCCAGAAAGCCTTGTGGATGATTCAGTGTGTCTTGAATTTGATCCTGGCAACCACCGGGAGCCAGTAGTGAGATTTTCCCAGGGCAGTCCCAGGGCTTGAAGCCAAGGATAAGTCAGTGGCAAAAGAGTGGTTACAGAACTCAGCCAAGGAGGGATGGTAGATGGTAGAAAGGGGGCCGAGGTAGGCCTGCATGCATAGGTAGGAGGGAGGGAAGTAGAGGAGAGAGGGGACAGGATTCAGGGAAAACCAGGGCTACTCCACCTTCAGACCGGTTAGACCTGAGCGTGGAGAGGATCTTGTAGTCCTCAGGAAGGAGAGGATCTTGTAGCCCTCAGGAAGGAGATTGTCAAAAGCAGTGACAGAGCTGGCATTGAACTACGTCTCAGTGAGTGCAAGGACATCAAGGTCAAAGTCTTCAAGAAGGCGACGGATGTCGAGAGTGTTTATCAGAGCGAGAATTGAGGGTAGCTAAGTGAAGCTGGTTGTCACCTTTAAAGGTCTTCTGAGGTGGGGGTACAAGGACGTGGTACTCCAGTTGGTGGGGGCAGAGAGGTCCGAGGAGTGGCAGTCAGAGGAGTGGCAGGAGATGGGAGGAAGTTAATGAGAGATGGAAGATGCTCGTCAAGAAGGAGGAGGTTGGGCTGAGAGCCCTGGCCTATGATAGTGCAATTCTGGTAGACATTAATGATGCACCTAGATGACAAGACGTTTGCCAAGATAACTTCCAATCTGGTTCCACCGTTAATGGGCGAGGAGGAAAAAGGGGTTAGGATGGAGACCATACGGGAGTCCATATGTCAGGAGAAGGGACAGTGAAGAGGATGTCAGTGATAGTCTGCCTGGAGAAAGCATTGACAAAGGTATCAGCAATGGGGATGCCTAGGTTGGAGGCCAGGAGCACTTTCTAAAACATGATAAACGAGATGGGGAGTGGGGGGTACAGTTGAAGGGCCTAGAATTATAAACACTGTCACAGGTATTACAAAATGCCCAAATGTGAGATTTTAAAAATGCAGTTGAGGGGCCAGGTTTTAAGTAGTCACAGGAATTGCACCCAGAAGCAAGGAGATGCGATTTTCAAAGAATACGGTAGTAATGAAACTTTGAGTAAAGCCAGTGCAGTCCAAAAGCAACAGATTCAATTTGCTAATGCAATTAGTGACAGTATTACAATAAAGCAAGCAGAAACAGAGGCATCTAGATTCGACTTTCATAAAATACAGTAGTAATGCTACTTTTAAAGAACATCTAGCTTTGTGGTTCGACAACTGGGAACGCCAGAGGTTTCTGAGACTTACATTTGGCATACCAGCGATGGTGCAGGGTGACAGAGGACAGCTGAGATGTAAAATAACAGCATTTCCCCAATGAAAATCGAAAAGAAATATCCCAGAAGGGAGGAGAGGCCAAGAATTAGGCAGTAAACAGGCAAATGCACAGTGAAAGATTAATTATAGCTTAGTGGACAATACAAATAGCACATTTTGAGGCACAATGTATGGACAGGGCAAGAAAACCTAGTCATTCCAGCCATTCGTTGAAGCTTTAATAAGGAAACAATGGAAAAGTAGCACTTGCATGTATCGGGTAGTTCCCCATTTACTTGCGTGAAGAGCAAACGCTGCGAAAGACCATTGTTAAACCCTTAAAAGACTGTAAACCTTATGAAGTGGTTGCGTGTCTCATTATGAAGAATAAACATTGCGAAGGCCATTGCTGACAGCAGATAGCACAGCGAGTAAAGCACTCGCTTTGACATCCATGCAGAGCCTGCTGACGCAGGTTTGAATCCCGGCAGGGCCAAACTCAGCCTTTCATCCTTCCGAGGTCGATAAATTAGCACCACACACCGTGGGTGTAGAATCTTTTTTTTTTTTTTAAAAGCAGCGCTCAGATGCCATAGGGTTCGTAGCGCTATATAAATGCAAAAAATCATACATTAGAGGAATCCAAGATGGCCACCGTCTCCTGAGGGTGCACGCACCAGAACTCTGCCCAGGCGAGAGAAACAAAAGGTGATCATTCAGCAACATAACGTGGAGAAATACCTCTCTCCCCTGCCCCTTCAGAATCTGAGAAGGAGGCAAGCAACACTGCAACGAAGCACTCGGCACAGTACCCGCCCGATGGCCACGGCGGCAGCCCAGAAGGCCGTGTCGTAAGGCTGGGAGAAGAGGATCCCGCCGAAACTTAAAGGACAACCCAAGCGGATCGGGGTATCAGTGGGCAGTCGCCGAAAGTGGCGGTTCAAGAGCGCCTAATTTACCAAGATGCCCAATAAAGTCCCCAACGAAGGACATGTACTTCAGTGACTCCCCGGAGCCAGAAGGAGCCTACCACAGAGGTTGGTCTCCATAGACGCTGGGTGAAGGGCGGGAGTCCCACTAGATCCGCAGTGCGAACCGGAACGAGGAGTTACCAGTCCTGAAGCCATGACCGAGGCAGAAGAAACCCAACAAGATCACACGACCGGTAAGCTGCTAGTCGCGGGGAGCGGAAGAAAGGGACACGGACACCAGAGAGCACAACTTGTAGGGTTAGGAAACTGGCACGGCGACAACATGCACAGGGTTACAAAGCCCAAGCACCACACAGGGCGAATTAACAAATACACCATGCCGCATAAGCGCCCCACAGCTGAATATTGAGTTGGGGCACAGAAATACATATGTTTATGTTTATTGAATTTATATAGCGCTTTACACTAAAAGAAGCCTGGCACCGCGGCTCCCCCCAAGTTATCCCTTAATACGCTGCTGCGACAGAGCCGATTCCGGCTGCGAGTTAGAGACATTGCCTGCAGAATGGGGCACTGAGAAGCCACCACGCCAACTACAGCTGCTTGGGGAAACGCTGCCCGTCAAACAGGTCAGTGTGCACTCCCCGCGCACAGGGATGCTTTATCCCACAACAGCCCCACAACACTAACGGACACTGAGGGAAAGGCCCACCTACCTGCACAGCGTAAAAGCCCCAATCAGAGGGCCGCCCTGAGGTATTACTACACCCACCACCAATAAAACGTTTTAAACCTAGTAAACAATGTGTAACCGGAACAGAAGCAGAAAGTAGTACATGAGACCTAGTATACGTGCGCCCACGGGATGAAGGGAGAGGCATACCCACCCAAATAATCCAGGGAGGCGGAGAGGCACTACTGGAACAGGCTTAATTTATCGGTCCTGGGCAACACAACCTTCAGCACATAACGGAAAAGAAAGCTGTGCCTGAGGCCCACGCGGCCCAGCGCCCGGGATAAAACAAAGAAACAGAGAGGTGTCAAACCACAAGGGGTGAAACTTTACACCGGCCCACATACTTACCGACCCCCAAGAAAGACAAAGATGCCAGGGGCCAAATCCAAAAGAGCCCTGGGTAAAGCCAAGAACGCAGTAAAGGTACAACTGGAACACTGCTGGAAACAACACCGGACAGAGGACCCTCAGAGCGGGGCTACCACAGAGTAACGAGACAACCAAAGACACTAATATGGCCCTGAACCAGGAGGAACTCCAGGAATGTCTGAAAGGAACGGCAAACCGCATGATGGAGTCCCTCCAAGATCAATTATGCAAAATTAGAGAGGAACAACGCTCCTCCCTGCAGGAAGTTAAGAAGGACATCACAGACCTGGGAGAGAGGGTGAACGCGGCTGAAGCGGGGCTCTCAGAAATGGCCAGAAGTCTCAAAACAGGCCAATGCAGCTACCAAAAATATGGTTGCACCATCTTGCCAAGCACATATGGGGCAGGATGGAACAAGGGGGCACACTAAGAAAGCCTGCCAGTGTGTTCTTACATGCACAAAAGAAGGGGAGTGAAAAAGCAGCGCTGCTTTGCTGCACACCACAAAGGTTCCTATTTGAAAAAGGGAAATAATTACATTTAAAAAGTATGCCGCTCTGATGCTCTTTTCCTCCGATTCCTCATCACACTATTTTTATTAATGAGACCCTGCCATCCCCATCCACATTGTGCTCCAGCAGACAAGAGCAGTATCCCTGAATGACAGGCGGCTGTTCCGATCTGTAACAATCAAAAGAAGCTTTACTTCAGCTACACAGGAAACGCTTTACTGTTGTACTACAAAATGTCAAAGATCAATGCGTCAAAAAGGCCCTGGCTTTCTGGGCCAATGTCATTTTCAGTGCATCTGTGTTTTAAACAAATTGCTGCCTACAAGAAACTAATTATGACTGTAGAACCATGTGGGAAATCAAAGGGAAGAGACAACCCTAATTTAAAAGAAAATTGCCAACAGTCACCACGTTTAAATGTACTTTTACAAATAAAGAAAAATACATGTTTAAAAGTGTATGTTGGATAAGGCCTTGCCCTTATCTAGCAATGTGAAGGGGTTTTGTGCTGTGAAACATATATGGGAGATCTTATTCAACAGGCTCTATTCTGATTTATAACAAAAATAAATAAAATAAGGAATTAAATTGCATTGACTGCATGGGGGAAATCAGACCCAAACTGTCATGATTCCTACCCCCGGGGACCCAGACCAAGTCCAGCAACCCCGGAAGCAGGCATCAAGTTACCCCAAGCAAGCCCAACAACCCCCGCTAGGGGCTATTTGGGTGCAGTCCTGGTGCCTATGGCACCAGGCTCATATGGAGAGAGTCAGTCTTACCTGATGCAGACCATGCTGCAAGAGCTCCAAGCCAAACGAGGCTTGGAAGGGACTATTTTACCTAGGGACTATTTTTTTACTCGGGTGGGGCTGGGGAGGAATACTTACCTGGGACTACTTTGGAGGCTATTTAAACCACGCCCGAAGAGCAGCACACGCTTCGCGTTATTCTGCATCCAGCAGCGTAACGCTCACTGTGCCTGCAAGCCTGCATCCAGTCTTCTGTCACGCCCGCCTCGAGTTTGGAGCTCCTAGAAAAAGGGAGAAAGAAGGAGAAAAGGTTTCAACAAGAGCAATACCTTTGATCCTTACCTGAGTCGCATCGCCTGCTGCAGCGCCACGCTGAACTCACCGGCCTTTGCTGCATCTTCACATTCCACTGCATCCTCCTGCATGTTCCCACCGCACTCCGGCACCTAAGGAGAAGACAAGAACAGCAAGGTGAGCCAAGGGAATACACAGAGGAATACCCCCCCATAGACAAACCTAATTTTACCACCGGGGGTACTATTCTTCTTCATGGGTCGGCGCAGCTTCCACAGCATCCTAGCCGAACCACGGCCCCCAAGGGGAAACAAAAGGACAGCAAGGTGAAACAAGGGACTAACAAGGGAAACCCTCCTCACCACAAAAAACGTACCTGATTTTACTGCCAGAGGCATTATTCCCCGAGACTTCATACTTTCTCTCAGCGCCTGAATAAGGGAGAAAGCAACAGGTTACATATGGACATTATTGTTTCGAACTGTGTTGGATAATACAAATCCTTACCAAAACATTACCGGTTGCCACGAGGAACTCTTCAGTAGGGTCAAGCTGCAACCTGCAAGGAATCGGACAAGAGTGAAAGGCAGGCATTTGAACTCTTATGAACTACATACTTACAGCGTCTTGCCAGGAATATCGGAGTCAATATTGTCCTGGAACTCACCAATTACTTCGAGCCAGTGAAGCAACTGGTTATCTACGCGCCGCTGCGCTCAATGCAGGATGGAGAGCTCATCTTTTCAAATCATCAGGTGAGACTATAAGAGGGGACATCCAAGGTGATCAGTGGGGAGAACAGCGGGGTGGGGGGATTTACGCTCAACTCCACGGGTGGTTAATTCCCTTTCTCCATTTGCAGAAGAATATTTCTAAGGGCCAAGCAAACAAATCTAGGTGGGCCAGTCCAGTCCGTTATCTCGGCCCTACGCGTCACATTGGTGGAGGCCGCAGCAGTCCAGTCCAGATCGACGCCTCTGTGGGAGCCAGGTGAGCGTAACACAAACAAGTTTCTGCTTGGGGGGTTGCCAGCATCAGAAGGCCTCTCACAGTAGATGCTAGAACACACAAGTGCTAATTGCTATCTTGGCAGATTTGGTCTGGAGTGACGTCCATTTGTTTCAAAAGACTATTTTATTAAGAAACTTTAAAGACGGTTATTATTGCAACAGAAATTCACAGGAATGTAAAAAGTACAATTTTAATGTAATTTTGTGGGTTTTCATTTAAGACATTGTAGCTTTCACTGCCACCTTGGGAACAGAAATGGCAGAGAATTGGGTATTCCACGGAAAGTGTACCTGATGCTAATGTGAAAATCAATACTGATATGCCTAATGATAATCCATACACATGTATAAAGTTATAGAATTTTAGGCTGAATATATTAGAAGGGCGTTGCAATGTCTTACAAATTGTAGAGTTGGACTGACATGTTCTGTATAAAATATGTAACCTGCTTATGTAATTTGTTAAGATGCCTCAACTGTACAAATGTGCCATTTATGGCAAAAGTGGATTTTAGCTAAAGTAACTGTTGGAGGTTCTGGACATTGTAAAACTCACATCATAAATCTGACATCATGTCCTTGAAACCCAACCAGCTTAGAGGAAGGCGGTAACTATCAGCCCTGACCAATCTAGTGGTTTAGAGGCGTGCTTAGCTAAGCCTGCCACACCATAGAATTCTAAGATGTCACCATGCTCTATAAAGTGTGGCTGACAACTCTAGACACACTCTTTCCTGAATTTCCAGCGCCTGCGTTCCTGATCTTCTACATTAATCTTGCCAGATTCCAGATCCCACTGCAAAGCCAAAGCATAGCTAATTCCAGATTCTACTGCAAGGCCAAAGCATAGCTGATCCCATCCACAGCGAGGCCAAAGCATTACTGACCATCCCAGCAAGGCCTCAATCCTGAAATCCCACTAAAAATAATCCCGACGACGAAAGGGAAAAGCTGTGGTATTCTTTTGGGAAGCATCCTGAGACCAGCCTGGCTTTTTGGCCACTAACTACATGCAAGCTGCAACCCTGCCATCCAGCCGTCCTTGTTGTCCAGTGACCAGACAGGCCCAGCTGTTCTGCTCGGAGGGTCTGCCGCTACCTGGAGACCCGAGCCCTGGAGTCCAGCACCTGGTTGACTGTTCCTAATCCAAAATTTAAGAGCGGACTGAGTATCCCCCATCCCATAACAGTCTACCACATCTTGACTTTTGTCTTTGTCCCACTCTCTAAGCAACCATATCCATACCTTGATAACTTGTCTAGGCTGTTCTAATTCTCTGTGCACTTGTTCTTGTTTCCTAGTGTTAGCGCAACTCTTTCATTCACCTCATCTTGTAACTCATTAGTAATATTTGGAGTCATTTAAATTAATTCCCACATAAATCTGAACACAGCAGGAAAAGGTTGATGTTGCGAATCAATCTTTGAACGTACCATGGCTTTCTTTAACAATGTAGTTTAGATAATTTAGTTTAAGCAAAATTTGCTTTTCAATTTTAAAACCAATTTTCTCTCTAACTGCTATATTTTCCTAAAAACGAACCTTATTCTACCTTCCAAATCTCTCTCAATTCTTCAGCTAGAGCTCTCCTTCCACTTCTATATTGTCCCTGTGCTGTGCATCTACTCCCCTGTCAAAAAATCACATTCCGATTCAGTGTTTTTCACCCGTTTTTTTAAACAAATTCGGCTGCACTGGGTTTTCAATTTCAATCTGTCTTGTGAACTGTATGCTTTTGTGATACCTTACCTTATGGTTGATAGTGATAACATCCCTAATACTGTGATAAACCATATGTGACATGCATTACTCACCTTAATAGCATTTCTGATTGTATATGCTTAGATTCACATGCTGTGCATATGGTCCGACATCCAGTGGTAACCGCAGAGTATTGCATCTTGTCTTTCGGGGACCGAAAGGGGACGTCGTCATAGGCGGGTCTGTAACACTATCCCTAATGTGACGAGTAGTGTACCCAAAACCCATCACTCGTCAAGGTCCCTCAAATTGTTTTTTTCCACCCAAATAACAGGTCACCCTATTGCGGAGCTCTTCATAAGAGACATTCTTAATCTTTGTTTACCGACTTTGTCGGTTAACCCCCTAAAGTCACTTCGACAGTGTTTCATATACTACGACGAAGACTGCAGGAACTTTCAACGGTGGTGGACTTCGACACCTAAGATCCGGCAGCAGAGCCATCCACGTGGCCGGCCTACACAGTAGGGAGATTGGAGTGGCCATATCTTCCGCTATGTCTCTCCTCTTTCCCCCTCATGGTCTGGTCATCACCTTCATTATCTTTCGCTATGGAAAGGACACCATTTAGGTTTTGCCCCTCTTGCAGGGTCAGATACCCGTGGAAGGACAAGCACGATAAGTGCAATAATGGTCTACCCCTTGACCGTGACAAACCGCAGTGCGCGGCCTATGGCATGTCGCAGGCTGGATCTTCTTCCCCCACCACTGCACCCGCTTAAAGTGACGGGGGCACTAGTGATGACCAAGCATCCGTACCGGATGCCATAGACCTTACGACTGACAATTCTAGGTCTGCCACGCCCGTCCCTGACCCTGCTAGGCCTGACATAAGCAACGCTGTGGGAAAAACACCCGGCGACAGGGGCGTACAAGATCGCCACACTAAACACACAACCCCAACCCCCGCTTCGACGGTTCTGCCGAAACGGGTGAAAGCTCCAACAGGAACGGCGAAAATTTTGACGGAATCCTCTGATCTTCAAGATCAACAGCCTTCCCTGCATCCGCAGCAGCGACTGGGCCTTTGAAACCAAAGGGCGCTACCTTAAAAACACATTTGGCCAGTGAAAAATCTACCGCTAGGCCTCCTAGTCATATGGCACGCCCCGCCTCGCCGAACATCGTCGAAAGCATTGCAAGGATTTCTTCGGCAGTGGGGCTAAAGGAGAAGCCGAAAGAGATGAAGTGTAAAGAGGGTGCCACGGACATGTCGAAAGACACGCCACAGCAACCCGATGCTCACGAGGACTATTTTGTGAAGGTCAGATTTGGATTCCGTTTGCTGCCTCTTATCCCCGACTACCTGCTGCTTCTTTCTATCCACTCAGAATTCGATTATTTGTGGGTTGAGGGAACATTGCAGGGGGAAACCTTAACTTGGGGGCGATCTATCCTAATTCAAAAAAGTGCTCCTATTCATTTGTGCTTTGGATATGTTCTACTAGAAGGTTAACCAAGTGCATTGCTTCCATCTCTACTGTAATTATCACCCTATTGGTGATTGCTGTCCAATATTAAAATTTGTGTAATTTTTGTGAATTTTAAAAATAAATAAATATTGTATTTTCACCAACCGGCTGGTTCATGGTCCATTGTGACCCGGGGTATTTATAAGAGGGGGTGTGAGATGGGTCAGGTACTGGCTCAATTTGAATTCATTGAAATTAAAGAAAAAGCATTCCTATTAAGCACCACATCCCAGGCTAAGACCAAGCGTCCTGGTACAATGTTTGACGCCCGATTGGAATCCTTAACAAATGACAACTCTTAAGTCCAAAAACACAACCCTAGCTAAAGGCAGTTCGGATAAGGCTTGATGTATTGGCAAACAGCGAATAATGAATAGTTCCTGCAGATTTCTTTCAGTGTTTAAAGTTATTGAAGCAGCAAGTTAGCAACTAATAAAGGAGACCAAGAGCGGACTCGAGAAGGGGACAGAAGCAGTACCTTGGGTCAGAGGTAAGAGGGGGGGGGGGGTTACCCTGGACACCTCTATGTGCACTCCAACGCTCTGGAGTGACTTCTTGGAATCAGGTAAGCAACACCTTTTCCCCACACAGTACCTTTGGTTTGAAGAAAGTGTTTGTGTTGGATCCTCCACGATTTGGCAGCTCTGGCCCGGACCTCTGAATGCCTTGGTCTGGTGACGAAAGGCAGGGCAATAGACGGTGTCTCTCAGCAGCAGTCTTGAGGGAGGACCTGTAGCATGACTTTCTGCAACTTCGTGGTTCACTCTGTGGTTTTGGCGCCTTTTCAGCAGCACCAACAAAGGACACGGATAGCCTGGTCAATCTTCTTTGATTCCTGGAGTTCCACTCTGGTGAGGGAGTCTGGGCGAGGTGGATCAGATCTCTGGAGGGTCCTTACGGGCTCAGCACAGATTTGGATGGATTCAGCCTTTTCACAACGATACACTCGAAATGGGCAGCAGGTCTCCTGGTATTGGGGTTCTGCAGCTCTGGAACCTCGTAGGACCCAAGAGACGTTAATCTTGGGACTGGTTGTTCCCACCAGCCAAAGGGAAGGAGTCCTCTTCGGAGCTCCTGTGTTGCATAGAAAACCCGGTCAGGACAGCAGTGGTTGCTTCACTGTCTGGCAAAGGGACTGCAGGCAGCTCTGGTAGCCTTCTTCGGTTACTTCTGTTTCCAGTGGTCGACTTGCTTCACACTACAGAAACCTCACCTTTTATACCGTTCCAGCACACACTCCTCTGCAATCTCTCCCAGCATTTTACAGAAAGGGGCATTTGGCCGTCCAATCAGGACAACCGGACCCCCTGTGGGAGCTGGTCCTATTCAGGCACTCTGCCAGACAAAAGACAGGGGGGTGGAAGACTCCTCCCCCACTTCCTGCCTGCCCAGACACTCTGGAGACTAGGTGGGGATACCAACTGGTTCCCACCAAAGACAGTGCTATGCACACAGCATCCGGTATAAAAAATACACAATAGTTGGCATAACACGTCCACTGCCCCCAGCCATAACTAGGTGATTGTCTATCTGACTAAAAAGTCACAGGAGCAGAGAGAAGAGGGATACTAAGTATCCCTTTGGCACTCCACTGAAGGTGGTGTGTGCCAATCTCTCAGACTATAGGGTTTTGGGTGGACACCAAGTATCTCTCTACTATAGTCACTTAAGGATACAGGAAATTAATCTTGAAGGATGACCCTAGGGTTCCCCAGCAACATTGCCCATAAAGAGCTGTGTGCTGCAGTAGTAAAACACAGATGCCTTAAGAGCTATGGAGCAGACAGACTCCATAGTACAGGTAGATTTACAAAGAATAGAGTTCCAAAAGACAGAGCCCATAAGAATGAATGAGTGGAAAAAGGCTCCATTCATTCAGGATTAAAAGAAAATAGTCCAGAAGTCCAGCAAAAGTGCTGGGGGTCTCACTAGGAGAGGGGATGAAGCACAATAATGATTAATCTCCCTAACACTGCAGGCGTTGATGGCACTGCGAGCCTCCACCGAAAGCCTGGGACCGACTTCTCTAGGATTCCTGAGCCTTGGAGCGGGAAGGCTGAAGGTAGGAAGTGGACATACTTACAATACACCAACAGATCCCGCCCACTCTCCCTCCCCTCAACACCCGGGTTGCCTCATCACTCCATTCCTGTCTTGCCGTTCTGCACTTTGCTTTCAGAATCTGCATCTCTCACCTTGTCCCGTATAGTGGTCGTGTTCATCTCTTTCCTTTTTTAACCGGCGGGGTCTACATCACATGGTCATCCCACTTTCCCCAGATCTTGATGGCTTTTGCTGGGCATCCCCGCACTGTATAGATTCTATGCTCTTTCGCTGCACATATGTCCATTTCGTTTGACCACTGGGCCACTAATGGGCTTTCCGGGGCCCCCCCATTTCTGTGCTATATCGCGTTTCATCAGGCCCATTGCAGTGGAGAGAAAAGTACCCTCACATTTTTTCGGAATATTCTCATCTAGGGCCCCAAGTAACATTGATGCAGCTTGTGGGATTATCGTGCGCCCCAGGGTTCTCGTTAGCAGTTGACAGCATTGCTCCCAGGTAGTCTTGATTTTAGGGCATTCCCAGAGAAGGTGGATGAAGTGCCATCCTCTCTCCAACATTTCAAACAGTTAGGGTCCTCCGCCCTTCCACAGCCAAATAGGGCCCCTCGGGGCTAGTACACCCTGTGAAGTATCTTAAGTTGTACCAGTCTAATTCTGGAGTCTATTGCGATTTCGCGTGGGTGCATAAGTATTTGGATCCAGTCCTCTGGGTCAATGGGCCCCACGTCTCCCTCCCATTTATTTTTAAGACTGACCAAATCCGGAGTGGCGAACGCTTTAATCGCCTTGAACAGAATAGTGGTAACCTTGGCAGGAATGGGCTGTGGTAGAAAGTTGCGTTCCAGAGGTGTGTAATCTGGTATGTCGTTAAGCACTTGCCCATGTGCATTAATGGCATGTGTTAGTCGTAGGTAGTGGTAATGTTCTGTGGCAGATATTCCGAATATCTGCTGCAGGGTTTCGAATGGGAGGATGGAACCATCAGCAAAATTGTCTCCTATTGTTGTTATCCCAGCCTCAACCCACCGGATCCATGCAGCCAACTTCCGTACCTCCTTCAACCAATAGTTGTGCCATAGTGGTTGTGCCATGGTGATCCTGTTCCCCCCAGCCTATGTGGGTGTGTGCCTGCCTCCAGATAATCGCGATATGGGTGGACATCGTTTGTGTGGGGGGCCTCTTTAGGGTCTGGTATGGTATGGTGTTTCCAGTGGTGGGGTGCCTTGGGTAATGGGTTCCTCTGCTCTAATGTGTGGTTGTTTGGGGTTTCCATGAAGGAGGTCATTAACTACATTTAGTTGACAGGCCCAGTAGTAGGACCTGAGGTGTGGGAGTCCTATGCCCCCCTCCCAGATGGATCGCTGTAACGTGGTCAACGCGATTTGAGGCTGCCTGCCCTTCCATATCAGTTTCCTGACAAGGCGCTCTACTCGGTTAAAGTCCACGTTTGGTATGGCCAATGGGGCATTCTGCAGTACATAAAGGAAGCGTGGAAGCGCCATCATTATAAAGAGGGCCGATCTGCCCATGAGTGAGAGGAAGGAGCATCCAGTGCTGTACATCCCCGTCAAAGCGGTCTATTAGTGGATGCAGGTTGTGTGCCACATATTCCGAGAGAGTTCCTGAGACCCATATGCCCAGATAGCGGAAGCCTCCCCTCTCCACCAGATATGGCACGCCCCACGGGACTGCCAGGTCATCACCCTTCACTGGGAACAGGACCGATTTACCCCAGTTAACTCTGAGTCCACTGAATTCCCCAAAAGTCGTCAACATTTGTTTTATGATTGGGCATGCGTGGTCTGGGTTGCTGAGCTAGAGTAGCAGGTCTTCTGCATATAGGGGTACCCTGTCCTCTCATCCGTCTGGCCAGCAAAGGCCTGACCGTGTAGTTACCTGTCGGAGCCATTGGGCAAGCGGTTCGATCGCTAGGGCGAATAGAAGGGGGGATAGAGGACAGCCCTGTCGGGTGCCTCTGCCCAGTGGGAAGGTCCCAGAGGTCCAGCCATTTACCCTGACCGCAGCCATTGGCGCCTCATATAGCAGCTGAACCCAGCTGAGAAAGGTCTCACCGATGCCCATGCGTCTCATTATCTCCCACAGGCTTTCCCACACCACCGAGTCGAATGCTTTCTCGAAATCAATTGCTAAAAGAGAGAGTGGCGAGTCGAGGCTCGGGGCTTTTTCCAGGAGTAGATGCAACCTGCGTAGGTCCATTCTGGTCGATCTTTGCGGCATAAAGCCGCACTGGTCCGGATGAACCAGTGAGGATATGACCTGTTGAAGTCTATTGGCCAGTAACTTGGCCAAAATCTTTGCTTCGCTGTTAATAAGCGATATAGGCCTGTATGATGTGCACCAGTCAGGGGGCTTTCCTTGTTTGGGAATAACCACAAAATTGGCCATTCGTTTCTTTGGCTGCCAGGAATAAATCCTGGAGGGGGCCGCCATCTTGTTGCTGCCCAGCTTCCGCCAGGTCTCGGCCGGGAAGCCGTTGGGGCCCGGTGTCTTCCCGGATTGTAGCTGGGACATGGCCTCCATGATTTCGGCTTCATCCAGTTCCCTATCCAGATGTGTTATCTGCTGCTCCGAGAGGTGCAGGAGCACAATCTCGTCCAGAGGGGACGGATCTACCGGTGATGATGGGGCGGCGTAGAGTGCGGCATAGAATTTAGCAAAGGCCTCTGCTATTTCCGGGTCTGTTTGGGCCGGTCAATTGGGGTCTTCTGTGATCTGCCTGACGTGCCTTTGCCCTTCCTCCTGACATTCCAGCCAGGACAATAGTTTGCCGGCTTTGTCGCTGTGTTCATAGATTCTGGTCCTCGACTCCCTGTGCGAGGGTTGCTCTGGCCTTCACGAGGGAGCGGTGGGCGTCAGGGGTGCGGTTGGAGGCATATCTATTTTCCCATTCCTTTACGGCTTCCTCTGCTTCCATAACTTTCCTATGGTGTTCTCTCCTTTTATTACACGTCCAGGGCATTATTTCCCCTCTAAGTACCGCCTTATGAGCTTCCCATAATGTCACCGGATCCTCTACAGATCAGCATTTATTTCAAAGAATTTGTTGGATTTTTCGGTGATGTGTTCCACGAATTCTGGAAGGCCTAAATAATAATTATTTAGCCGCCAAGTCCTGGGAAATAGGGGTCTATCTGTCTGGAGCAGTATCTCCAGGGGAGAATGGTCAGATATGCCGCGGGGAAGGAGTTCTGCCGCTTTTACCCTATACGCTTCGGGAGTCGGAAGGAAGAAGTAATCCAGCCTGGACAGGGACGCGTGGGCTCCCGAGTGAAAGGAAAAGCCCTGATCTGTAGGGTGGAGGTCTCTCCACAGGTCACTTAAGCCTAGAGCTGTTGCAAAGTTCGCTAGCCGTGTGGGCTTGTTTGGGTTTCGGTTCCGTATGAGAGTCCGGTCCCGTGTATTACACGTAACATCATTAAAGTCCCCCCCAAGGATCCATAGATCAGGCTGTTTCGCCATCAATGCTGTGACATCCTTCAAGAGAGCATCCCCCAGCCCCGGTGGGGAGTATATCGCCAGAATAGCCACCACCTCCCCCCACAGTGTGCCTCTAAGTAGCACGAAACGGCCGCTGGGGTCTAGTTTCACTGCCGTCAGTGCAAAGGGGAGCCGTTTGTGTAAGAGGATCAAGACACCCCGGGAACCCATCGTGTACCCTGCGTGATAAGCTAATCGATAGTTGGTCCTGTGGAAGAATCGGCATGGGCCATGTCAAGGGAACGCCTGTTTAGAAATTGCATTATAAGCCAACGCTTAATACCCATGCCGTTTATGTTCCATGTGAGGATCCTTAGGGATCTATGACGTTCATTAACTACCTTTGGGGAATGTGCGTCTTCACCTGTGAAGCCATTATGTTGTTGTGTGGCCATTTCTATCTAGGAATCTAGTTTGTTGTGCCAGATGCGTGTGTGATATATATGACAGAGTACAGTGGTCGTGCTCGGTGGAAGCATGGCTATTGGGCATGATGGTCTTCGTGGTCTCCTGGTGAAAATTAGAGTGGTGTAACATCCCGGAAAATTTCTAGCATATAACAACTCCCCATCCCCCCTCCCCATACTCCTCCCCAACATGAAGCATCTGTCGCCCGAACTCTACTGGCGCTGAAAAACTATGTCGCCAGATCAACTTGATATAAACTGTTATTACTTTCCCACCGACTTACTACTCCTTCTTGGGTCAAGTGTCTGGAGTCGGGGGCGTGGCGTTCGCCGATGGCATGGTGTGTTGATTACGATTACATACAATGCGTTCGATCCTTCGTGCATGGGCGCCGGTGAACCCTTTCTGGTACCAGTCCAAGCACGGTGTTTGTCACAGTTGCCTGCCTAGAAGGCAGTCGGTCAGTGTGCTCTTTTGATGTTTCCTTCCGTTGTTTCGTTTGGCCAATGTCTCTGTTAACCGCACTAGGGATTGGGGCCCCCATTAGGTTCATTCTGATTCTCCAGTACAAGTTGTCGGGCGGGTCTTTCCTCCCCTGGTCTCGGTCTTCCCCTACGATTTTGATTGGCCCTGGTCCAGTCTCCTCCATGCCTCCTGTGGATCAGTGAAGTGGACTGTCTTGCCTTCATGTTGGATCTTCAGCTGTGCCGGGAACAGCAGCCCATATTTCACATTCATAGAGTGGAGCTTCCTTTTCAAGTGTTCAAAGGACTGTCTGGCCTTCTGAACTTCGCGGGTGTAGCCCGGAAAGAAGGCGATCCTGGATCCATTATATGTCACCGTCCCTTGTGTTCTGGCCATCTGTAGGATGGCGTCTCTGTCGCGGTAATTAATAATTTTCGCGATAATTGTCCTTGGCGGTGCCTCTGGGGTTGGACGACCTGTGGGCACGCAATGTGCACGTTCCACCGAGAAGAAGTTGGAGAAGGTTTTCGGCACGAAGAGATCTGCCAGCCATTCCTCCAGGAAGAGTTCCATGCGCTCCGGCAGGCCTAAAATGCGAATGTTGTTGCGTCGGGACCTGCCTTCTCCCTCCTCCACTCAGGCTTCCAAGGTTTTCAGGCGGTTCAGTGTTTGTGCGAGTTGCTGGTGCACACCGCCTAGGTCGTCCTCCACGTTAGATATTCGTTGCTCTGCTTCTCCCGTCTGGGATGAGAGTTTCTGGAGGTCATGGCGAAGGAACGAGACATCGGTGGAGATAGTGTCAATTTTTTGCTCCATTGAGGAGCGCGAACTGGCGATTGCGGTCATCACGTCCTTTAGTGACAGGGGTTCTTCCAGTGTGGGGGGGGGTCGCCCTAGGGTCCTCCGCATTTGGTGCTGGCTGTGTGCTCGTGGCATATTGATCCATGGTGCTTTGTGTCGTGGTTTTCTTGTTTCTTTCCTTGCCCATGATGTAGAATCCCGCAGGAATGTGAATGTGAGGACTAAGGGTGGACTTGTCCCTCGCGGCGTTGTCTGGGCCTCCACTTGTGACTGAGTTGCCCCTGCTATGTTACGTCCGTGTCGCAGTTTGCGCGACTGCGGCTTCAGCCTCCCCAGGGCTCAGAAAGGTTGTGGTTATTGAGCAGGGTCCGGCGTGGGGTTCCAGTCGTCATAAACGATTGTCTGTGAGGAGAGGGAGCTGCCTGCTCAGTGTTGGGGGCTTGGACCTTTCCGCCCCGATCGCTTCCTGGCTGCGCACCTCAGGTCACCCGCGTTGCTTGTGTTGTTCGTCTAGGCGGCCCTGTCGCTGGTGGGTGTCCCGCTACGTTGTTCCTCCCTGGAAGTTCCCATTGCCGCGTTGGTATGCTGGAGGCTTCCTTCGCAGCGGCTCACCAATCACGGGTTGTCGCGCAGGGATCCTCTCCGGGCTGCGGGCGTCCCTCCGGGGTCCTCTCCCCTCTGGTCGCCGCCCCCCGGGGCGGATCCTACGCTCGGGTCGGCGTAGTGGGTAGATCGGGTCCGCTCACCGTCCCTGCCCAGACTACTCGTCCGTGGGTGGCCCTGGTCGATATCCAAGGCATATCCCTTTGAGGATCTTCCAAATGTACTCCCGGAGGACCGAAAGGGAGAAGAGCAGCGCTGCTGCAGGGTTCCTAGGGACCTTGCCGTCTGTTTTGATGGCCTGCAGTGTTTCGTCTACCGCCTTTCCGAACAGATTATCTGAACATCCGGCCTAAAATTGGTAGCCTTCAGCCAACCTTGACGCCTGACCGCTATGCAATTTCCCATTTGGTGGAAGCCGGAATCCGCAACATCCATTGCCACAGTGGTGGCATGATTGGAGGCCAACCCTGCCCCCTCCTGAAATAGTGCCAACGTTTGTCCTCTTGTCTGGCAAGAATTCCAGGAGTGGCCCCAATTTATACCACAACTCCTGATCATAACGGGCCAGGAGAGCTAGAGTGCTGGCCGCCTTGATTGGCAACACTGCAGTATATATGATGTGCTTTCCTGATGCATCCAGCTTCTTCCCCTCCTGGTCCGGAGGGACCATAGATTTGGAGGATGGATTTGCTGACCACTTGCTCGCTGCGGCTCCCGTGACGAAACCACTGAATCCGGGGATAGTTGCAAGCACAGACATTTGGGGGCTGAGTCCGACACCCTGTATTTCTTCTCTAACCAGCCCTGCTTTGCCGGTGCAGAGCTTGGTGACTTCTTTAAGGCTAGGCCCTCATCCCATACCTCAACCAGTAACAGGACAGATGACAATCTTCTTGGTTAATGTACATCTCTGGTAGAGGAAACCCTCCATCCTCTTCTCTGGCACCAGATTAAATAGGGCAGATGCCCTTGCCATCATGGAATGGAATGACCCGAAATCATCTGGAGGTGAAGCTCTGGGGGTATCATCCACACCTGCTGGCTCCCCATCAGCTGGGACAGAGTCAGCAAATTTATCACTGTCCGTTGTGCCAGCATCCGTGTTTGTTGCTTTATCAGTGTGCAGCGCATCGCCTGGCGGTGGCTATGGTGGTCGCCTCGGTGTAGCCAAGCGATACCTGTGTGGAGGCCTTGGAGGACTGTATCTAGTGTAGTTCCCTGAAGGGCCCGCTATGGGTGGTAGCCGCTGCTGTATCTCCGAGACCAGAGAACTGAGAGGATGTCCTGGGACATATCCTTTGAAACTTGTGCAGGAGCCCCTCGGTTTGCCGAAGGAATGCTGGTGTGCCTCAACAGGCCCGTATGCCTTGGCGAATCCGCATCTATAGGGCTAGAGCCACCTGCATCCAAGCACTTATGCACTGTATCGTCGTCGGAGCTAGTATAAATGGCCAAAGGACCAACTGCGCTCTCTGCGTAGTGGTCTCCTGGCCTAGCCACTTCCCTCAGGGCTATAGACATGATGACCGCCGCCATTATTGAATGGGTAGTGGTGGTCAATTAAGCAGTAGTCCTGGGTCTTGCCAGCGGCTTTTACTTACTCGTCGACAAGGTGGCTGTCTAACAGGCAGCCATTGACGAAGGGTGGCTGCCGACTAAGCAATTGCCGACAGTGGCCGGTGAACCCTTTCATGAAGACGAGCACACTGCAGCCGTAAGGAAGTAAACTTCGACGATGGTCTGGTCGATGTAGTTGTGGATGTAGACTGTCTTGTAGTCGTTGGTGAAGCCGTAGAATTGGGTGTCGCCAAGGACTTCGAAAAGGGTTCCTTTCGGGAGTGCTTCTTCGGTTTCTCCTGTGACAAACTACTATGCTTCGAGGACTTTGTAGAACTACTATGCTTCGAGCTCATCGTAGACGGGCAAGGTAACGGAGAGCGTGTGTGCCCTGTACTAGGACCGAATCAGCAGCCTATCTAGCCAGAGCAGCTGCCTGGCGCTTGGCTTTACCGGAGCCCTCCGGGGTTCCTCTTCGGCGATTGGGATCTCTCACCCGGTTGAGCGCGCTCTGGGGTGCGCCCCGATCTGGGCTTCGCCTGAGCATGCCCAAGTCCACGGCAGGGCCCCCTGTCCACTTTCAACCACACCACCAACCATCGCTAGTAGTCCCTCTTCGTTTTGGCCGAAATGCTTTGGCAGATGTCGCATCTGTCCTCTTCATGGTCGGGATGCAAAGAGAGACATCTAGTGGGCTTATCCTCCACATAAATGGAGCACATCCTGAAGAGACTTCTCCTTCCTTCCTCCGACATGGCGAGACGCGAAGTAGGCCTCAGTAGGCCATTCCACTTGACACGCCTTGCGGATCTTTGAAACTTAACCAGCACGGAGCCCCGTTACTGGAACCGATTAGTCGTCAGTAGTCTCTGAAATGTCGTAAATAAAACCTGAATTTTCTATCGAAAAAAGCTGTGAGCCAAACTCGAGGACTCCCTGCACCAAAACGTGAGGTAAAAATGTGAAGATGGCTGCCGGGGGTGGGACTGGGAGACGACAGTCATTGGATGGGTGCAGCATGACCCGGTATTCAGTGATTGGATAGTAGATGAAAGGCAGTATTCAAGCTTTTAAAGAAATACTGCTTTTCTTTTGTTACCGAGGATTCCCGGCCTGACGACGGTGAACCTTCACGAGCATATGAATGCATGCCAGACCCCATGCTGGAGAACGCCTATTGCCTATATTTGAATAATTACATAACGAAAGCTGGTATAAAACCACATTGCCAATGCCCAGGAAGGAGCAGAACACAGCAATATCATCGACAATGTTTGGTTGATAACACAGTGGGAAACAAGAGTAGCAAGAAGGCTGCCCTTCTGGAAAACGTTGTTCAGAAGGAGAAGAGCATAACTTGCAGCGGTTTTAGAAAGTACAAAAGAGTACTAAAGAGTACCAATGAGAATCTTCCCTGCTCTGAAAATGTGCTTAAGGCCATAATGTTCTAAAGTGATGAATTATTCAAAGCTGTTGTAAGCTGATCTTAACCACAGAGGCACTTTTTTGGTAAATTACTGTTTGGGTAGGGGAGTATACTGAACAGGGAAGGCTTGACATGGGAGTAAACCAGGTAGAAGTTGATGAAGTGCTGTGAAATGGTGTTAACAAATTAACCTTACAAACTTTAATTGCTGAACGTTATGAGAATACTACAGAAGTCTTACATATCTTCAGACATAATAGGTTGCAGCAAAAAGCATCCTGACAAAGACAAATTATGTTACAAACCAGGGTGTGAATTCAGGCAATATTATTTGTTCAAGTGACTATTACTTTGAAGCCTACTATTACAAGAGGAAAAGAAAGAACCTTTTGTTGAACTGCTGTAGTGTGTATAACATGTTGTTGTCAAGTTGTAGTTACCCAGAACTGTTAAAACTTTGTTACGAACCAGGATTTCCCCATTTTTTTTTCGAACTGTGGAACAGAATCCTGCAGGAATCTGGAGAAGGGAAATTCACCCAGGTCATACGGAGAGATTTGATATATTGTTTATTGAACTGCTATAATTGTTTCCTTTGAACTGCCATGCATTACTTTATTGAGTGACTGTATGATATGATGTGGTATTTATAACGAGTCTGTACACAATTGTTTCAAGGCGCAACAAGACAAGGAGGGGGAAACAAGGGAGGATAAAATAACGATCTTACTAGGCCTTGTGTCATTCAGATCATTCAAGTGCAGGGAAGAGGAGAAGTGCCAGGGGGGGAGGTGTAGGGGGAAGTGAAGTGAACTCACAAGTGTAGCCAGCACGTGGCTCATAAGTGCAGAGAGAAGGGACTCTAGGGTTGGAGATGCAGACCCTTAAGTGCTGAGGAGCCCAGAGGCAGTGCAAGGGCAACTGGACATGCAGGAGCATGGGCCAGAGTTCAGAGGGTGAGCAGTGCGCAGAGCAGTCAGGTTCATCAGCAGGGGAGAGAAAAAGAGAAAGCGGAAGTGAAAAGTAAGGCTTCAGTTGTTTACTGAACCAAAGGGGAGTCTGCTCAAGTTTGAGAGAGGCAGGGAGGGTGTTCCAGAGGGAGGCCCCAGCCGAGGAGATAGATCTGACCCCAATACTCTGCATGGAGAAGCGTCTGACCCACAGAGAGTTGGAAGTGGATGAGTGGAGAGCTCGAGAAGGAAGATCTTTTGGAAGAGAAAGTTGGAGGTAGAGCGGTCCCAGCCCCCAGAAATCCTTGTGGACAACGCACAGGGTCTTAAAGTTGATACTTGCAGCCACGGGGAGCCAGTGAAGAGATTTCAGAGCTGGAGAGATACAATCCCTGGGCTTGAGGCAAAGGACAAGTCTCGCAGTCCTGTTCTGGACAAGTTGTAAAGGTCAAAGAGTAGAGGCAGGAAGATTTAGAAAGAGGCTGTTGCAAAAGTCCATCCTAGAGAGGACCAGTGCTCTGGAGTCAGTGAGCTTCTGGGGGAAAGTGAGAAAAGGAAGAATACCTCTGAGGAGGTGCAGCTGATAGTTTGACTTCTTAGAGACGTCAGAGATGTGACGAGAGAAGTAGAGGGTGGAATTGAAGATGACACCAAGGTCTTTAGCCCCACAGGAAGGAGCAGGAAGAGGGCCCAGAGTGGGCGGCCAGAGAGAGAGAGAGCGACAGAGAGAGAGAGCGCGCGAGAGCGCGAGAGAGAGAGAGCGGCAAGGAGGGAGCGGGTGTCCCAATGAAGAGTATCTCAGTCTTACTGGCATTGGGGCAGATATCATTGGCGGCACATCATTCCTGAAATGTAGCCAGACAGTCTGGTATGAGAGAAGCAGCAGAGGTGGCTGAGGAGAACAAGAAAGAGAGCCGAGTGTCATCCGCATACCATTGAAAATTGGAGCCGAAAATAGCAATGCAGTGGACAAGAGGTGCCAGGTAGTGGTTGACGAGCCAGGGAGAGAGGTTAGACCCCTGGGGAACACCACAAGTAGATAGAGATAGAAGAGAGGAAATACACAAGTTGGACCCGAGAGGGTCGGTCAGTGAGAAAGGAGGTCAACCACGCCAGGGCCTGATCAGTAATACCAAGGTTGTCCCGCAGACGATTGAGCAGGATGGCATGGTTGACTGTCAAAAGCAGAGTATAGATCAAGGAGAATGAGGACAGAAGGGAGATTGGAGTCAAGATTGGCGAGCAAGTCTTAACGGGTGTTCAGGGGAGCAGTTTTGGTGCTTCTGGCAGCTCTGAAGCTAGACTGGTAGTCATGGAGACAACCAACAGATTGTAAGAGGATTCAATTCAGCACTACAGCCAATTCAACGCCTAGTCTAGAATACTGAATGAAAACCCTTATTGATATATCTTTATGTCCAGTTCATGCGTTCTGGATGACTACCCCTATATAACAACCCTCTCTTGGAATCCTCCTGACCCCACTGAGCCAAGAAGTAGTTCTGTTTTGCAAGTTTAAAAGGTTTATTTGATAATTTAAACAATAGATCTATATATCACACTTTATAATAAATTAATAATTGGATATCACACTTAATCTGATATGATAAAGATTAAAACCAGAGAATCTGGCTCTAGCACACTTCTTTATAATCACTAAGGAGTTGACATGAAATGGATAAGTTAGCAACAATACTTTTATGGTTTCCAATGGATGCAATGTGGAATGAAATGCAGTACAGAAAATAACTTGATAGGATTTCAGCAAAAGACAATGTAATCACTTTCTTGGACAATTCACCCCCCCCCCCCCTTTTATGCAATGCAAGGAAAGGGAAGGAAGGCACACAATTCTCAGAAATGCAATTCAAATGTAATTCAGTTCACCCAGCAACTTAGACTACAGAAGTTGAAAACACAGGCCCAAATGCTTTTAAATGTGCTGGCAATGAAGAAAGAATATGCTAAAATGCTTTTAATTCCCTCTAGGAGGTTCAGGGTGAGTGAAATCAAGTTAATATTAGTCTAGGCTCACTCTAGCAGTGATGCAGGGATAGTTTTTATGAGGCAAACGATTTTTTTCAGAGGAAAGCAAAAGCAGCTATCTTTTTGCAAGTGGAGAAATTTTCAAATCGCGGCAAAATTCGCGAATGCGTCTGGCGCGATTACAGAAGAACTACAAGGGCTATCAATATCGTTTTGGGGTCCTATGAAAGCCTAGGATCCCAGATGAAAGTTACTGCAAGTCTCTAGCACAAACGGTCGCGGAGATATGAGCGATTTTGTGAAGGTCGTTTTTCAGATTTGAAATTTTAAAGTTCAAAAAGACAAGTGCAGCTTGCAACTAGAAAATGACAGGTGACAGCTTTACAAATGACAGGTGACAGTTAGGAGGCAGCTCTACTTAGATTAAATAGATTGAATTATATTATTTTAACTAAGAGATTGGTTCTGCACAGTTTTGCTATGTACTCACAATATATTTAGAAATATGCCTTCCCACGGATCTGGTCAGGTTTTGGACTGGACTCCGGTTCAGCTCTCTCTGCACTTCACAGTGATCTGGGTCAGCTCTCTCTGGTTCTGCTAACAGGTCAGCTCTACTCTGCTGGTCTGGGTCTCTGAAGGTTGATAGATTGAAGTCTCTATGTTAGCTCTCTGGAGGTTGATGGATTTGAAGTATGGATTTTCCCGGCAGAGCTTCCAGCTGCAAATGGATTTGAAGGTCCCTATCTGTCCTGTCTGTCTGCTTTTATGTGTTTTCAAAATGGGTGTGTGTGAGCAGCATCACTAGCCAGCCCCTCTCCACTTGTCATTGGCCAAGCTTCCATTTCTCACTTGATTGGGGAAGGAAGTGTGTGTCAGCGTGATGTCATTTTATGGCTTGCAAAGAGTCCACTCCTCCTGTCAACTTACACACAAATCTAGATTTGAACCAAATACATATTTTCAGAGGTACATATTGTTTACAATTACACGCACCCCTCACATATCACAGGAGGTATCCCCTATTCAAACTCTGCTCTTCCTGGGAGCTTGCATTCAGAAATGGCAATATTTTGCACTTTTTAACTGGTTTGCAATACTGGACATTACCCCAAATTTACACACATGTGCGCAAGGAGTATGGACATTAGTTGATGAAGTGTCAGATTTTTCACACGCACACATTTTGAGTAATATCCTCTTTTCCGCTAAAACCCCCCTGAACATGCCACCGGTTCTAAAAACCTCTTGAAATGTGGGCAGAAAAATCACAAGAATTATGGTATCATTTATAAAATTTTCACATGTCCGCTCTATGAATGATCCATCTTTTTAGAGTTATGTTCTGGCCCCAAAGGGGTGTGGTTTTCCCCCAGCACAAGGTTGAATTTCTGGTTTTTCCAGTTCTGCCAAGCCAGCTTGCTCTCACAGGCAGTGCTCCTCCCCTTTACTTCCAGGAGGAAGCTCCATTTACGACTGCCGCCAATAAAACATTTGCCTGAGTCAGGACAGGGCTTTGTTCAGAGCTCCTGTATTCTGTGGGGGCTCCCCTTAATTCAATTATCAGAGAGATGGCATATCCTTAGTGTGGCCAGCAAAAGGCAGATAGGCCTGGGAACACAGCTGTGACTCAAGTTTCACTCCTGATGGGGGTGGCTGGTGGGCAGAATTCAGTTCCTTAAGCCAGGTTTCAGATAAAATGTCACTTTTTGTTCCCCAGTTTAAGTCAAGACAAAGTTTTACATATGCAGCTAGAATGCTGATTCTAAGTTCAAAACTATGACATTTAAACAATTGCAACCTATGTGACACTCAAAAGTAGGTCACTCATTTCTTTTAAACATTTAGATTTTTAGTGTCTTTCAGTCCAAATTTACTTAAACTGCTGAAATCCACAGCTCAGCCAGTCTTGTTATAAACCTTCAAGTCACTTCAGAATATAACTTTACATTGGATCCACCTCTCAGTAAGTCTTTCTTTGGCATGTTTTGGGTTCATTTATTCAGTTTTCTACAAAAAAGTAAAATCTGGTGGTTTTAAAACGCCGGCTTTCTGATAGTGGTGAGTACTGGTACTGCACCCCTTTTTGGGATTTAAGAAAATGAATTCTCAACAGTTATGGGTTTGCTTTTGGCAATCAGCATTGCCATTCCCAATGGTTTCAGACTACTGTGTGGGTAGTCCAATGGTGGTTTTAGGCAGTGTCCTTCTGTGCCCACAACATAGGCAAAAATGAGTGGCAGCCTATTCTTCATGCATTTCCCTGTGCATTTTCTGGGAAGCTCTGGCCATCATGATGTTTCCCATGTCAGTACTGCACAGATTTGAGGTAGGGCTCGGATGCCTGGGTAAAAACATCCCACAAGATTCAGTATGTAGATTAAGCTGGGAGATGGCCAGCTTTTCCAAGAGTTAGCCAAGGAAAGGAGTGATGGAGATCGGCCGATAGTTAGCGAGAAAGGAAGGATCGGCTGAGGACTTCTTTAGAAGGGGGTGAAGAAGAGAGCACTTGAGGAGGGGGGAGGAAAGGGGAGGTCCAGTGGCAAAGGAGTGATTGCAGAAATCGGCCATGGCTGGAGCAAAGGTGTCAATGTGGTCCTTGATAGTTCTTGATGAGCAGGGCAGAGGGCCTGGGAGGGAACAGGAGAGGTAGAGACTGCAGCAGGATTGGACAGCTCCTTACAGATTTTGAAAAGTTTGGCTGAGTTGTTAGATGCCGCAGAGATGCAGGCTTGGATGTAGGCTCTCTTCTTAGAGCGGACGGAGACTCTGTACTGCCTTTGGAGCAGGCGGCAGGCCAGTTTGTGAAGAGGCCCTCCACTTCCTCTCTGCCACCCTACACTTGCTTTTAAGGCGAGGTTGGAATTGTTGCACTTGGATTTGAGCTTCGAACGGATCCTCATGACAGGAGTAAGGACATCCAGAGTGTTAGAGATAGAGAGATGAAGGTTAGAGAGGGCTGTGTCAGGGTGCGAGCCAGCCAAAGGTGTAGCCGGAGGAGAGAAAGTATCAGCAAAAGCCTTAACTGACACGCTTAATGGGTCAGATGATCGAGAAGGTAGGTGGCAGTGCTGGAGTCGGCTTGACCTACAGGGAAGAGTGTGAGGTGGGAATAAAGGAGAAAGTGATCACTCCAAGAGAGGAGTGGTGAAAGGGTTAGATGAGGGTAGGTCTCAGGAGATCAGAACATCCAGGGTGCCCCCTGCAGAGTGAGTTGGGCCAGAGGGAAGAATATAGAGAGAGAGAGAATAGCAGAGGTTGCGAAAGAGTCCTGAAGAAGGGCTGGTAGCATCCAGGTGGATGTTTAAGTCTCTGAGGAGGAGGAGGAGGAAGTAGAGGTAAGTAGCCTTCAGACAGACTGTGTGCTTAATGTCCGTTGCCAGACCGATAGCTCTGTTAGCCGCGTCGATGTGGCCTACCATGGGCTCCATCATTTCCTGTGCAATGAGTTTCACCTCAGCTAGGCCCACCTTGAATGTGGCTTGCTTGTTGTTAGAGATGTCCGGCAGGAAGTCTGCGATTTCCCTCCACAGGCAGAGTTTACCCGCAGCCAGGATGGCATCTGCGTTGGCCTGCCTGAGGTGTAACCCAGCGTTAGAGTAGACCTTCTTGACGTATGATTCAAGAGTCTTTTCATCTTTGTTCAAGAGGGCTGCCCCGACAGTACTAGACAAGGATGCCAAATCTCACCTTGAAAGGACCTAGTGACAGTCAAAACGCGCATTGGCTGTGAACTTTGGGACCCTTTCTATGAAACACCCTTGCCTTTATTAAATCTCAGAGCGTTGCACAGCAGATTGTGTTAATTGAACTCTGTTCCACATAATATAGGTTATTTGACAGCTCACTGCAAATTCTATTTAACCCAGCGTAACTGTGTCAAGGGAACCTAGATTCCTTCACCTACTTACCATGAGGACGGTTGCACACCGCATCTCGCCACCTCCGAAACATGCAGCAGGAATCACACTCATGCTCCCGTGAAGCTGGTTTATCTACCCAGGGCAGTAAGATTCACCGCCCTACTGTCCCTGCTTCTTAATCTGTATTGCAAGAGCCTTAACTGTCAGGGCAATTGATCGACTTTACAATTCACCAACTGCTCATAAGAAGGGTGGTTGCAACTATGATTTCCCACAAGTGTCTGATCATTTACTTTTTCCTGCATTTCCACTGGCAAGTATAACAATCTCAGCAAAGGCTGCCTGTGGGCATGGGTGTCTACATTTAGGGTCATGCACCCAGCCTCTATGTACAATGGCGAGAGAAAGACTGATTTTCTCCAGAGTTTATGGGGCTACTGATCATGGCCCGCCCGCACTCATGAGGGTTGCAGCAGGTGGCTTTGAAGGGAGCATCCAACAAACTAAGCTTCTACAGCCATCAGTAGGAAGAAATTTTATGGACATAAAATTAACAGACAATTGATGAATCAGCAGGCACCTCATCATACGCACTCACAAGGATGTGATTGTCATTGAATATGAGCGGACATGCAAGCAGAGGCTCTCACAAGTTTGAACGGCTGCACCACTCAAGACCACTGGCGCAAACAAGAAACATGGTTTTGTGTCCTTTGAACTTTTTCACTCCTCGCGAGCTTAGAACACACATCAGGGGCTTGTCTTGGGCACTTTGACTCATCGGAAATTCAAAAATAGAGGAAAAAAGAAGGAGATTAGCAGAGCATATATCAGTGCAGGAATACTCAGGCTTCAGGCACCTGAAGCACATACTGTGGTTGTCAGCTTCGGAGAGCTGAGATTGGCACAGTCAGCATTATATTAATACAGCAAATACAAGGCAATGTGAAAGATTACAGTTTCTACAGCAGGGGAAGTAAATTAAATAGAGGGAGCCAGTGACGAGGGCAGCCACTCTTTGCACACAAATACAAATGCATCCATACGCTGAGAAATAATTCAACCTTTGTTTTGAACAAATTTGTCGTTCCAACATGCTGCAGCCAGAACATTACCAGAGTATGCAGGAAAGGATTCAGATATAGAAGTACTAAGCTAATCAAAATAAGCATTACGTAAGACGTGTTCATACTGGAGTTTGGTAACCTGAACAATAATGGAAAGTGTTGGGGAAGCAACAGGTCTCTTTTTTTAGTCAAACACAGCTGCATGAACAAACAGTACAACACAGCCACAAAACCTAAAAAAGGAACAATTACAATTTCTGAATAAATAAGCATTGCTTTTAAGTTAACACACATTTTCGTATTATTGTATATTGAAAATGATCAACAATTTCAGGTTGTGTGAAACCACCCTCAGCAATTAATGTCACACCTGCTAAACCTTCACTACAGTACTAGGCGTGCATGTGTCAACATTTAAGTAATCAACTAAAGAACATAAAACTACAACCTGAATTTTAAAAGTGTCCTTGGTTTCCACAATCTACATGCACTTCACTAGGTTTTCTTCCCAAGAGTCCCCCCTGAGAAACTTCATTGGTCCCTAACCCACGGTGTCTGCCAAAAAAACAATTTCCCCAAATATCTAGGGCTGGAGATAGAATAGAAAAGTATCCCCTCTTGTAGAATATTTAGGGGAAAATAATGACATAGTAAATAGAAACACTAGAGTTATTATAACTATGATTGTGTGGTCATTTAACATTTCAGCCACAAAGTGCACCATGGGTACGGAGACCTACAGGCAGACCTTCGAAAGCAAGCTTGGGTACTGTGCCAATAACAACACTCCCAAAGGGTTTTCATTATTACAATCGAAATAGACATGAAAATAAAAGCACGGTACTTTAACTTAGTTCAGAAAACAAATTTGATAATCTACCATACCTGTGCCATAAGTATCTGGTTGCTAGGGTGGCAAGAAATGCATTGCAAAAAGAATGCCACTGTTGCGTTTTCCACTGCAGTTCTTTGTTGAGTCGTAAATCCAGTTCCCAGAGATGCAGACAGCAAAGATGTTTTTCCAGTGGCATGTTGTCCTCCAGCACAGTAGCCCCCAGAGGTAGCACCAGAGTGGCATAATAGAAACAGGAGTGCTGTCCAGAGAGGAGTTACTTCTGAGCCACCCAACCAATCCTTCATGGTGTGGCTGTTGCCAACTTCAGTTAAAAACCTAAGGACAGGTGCAACAAGATCGGCTGTGATGTGCATTTTAATAAAATGCTGTGGGACATGATGCCTTCTGAGTCGGTCATGTGTGTTGTCTGTTGAGAGGGTGGCAAAGTCAGAGGTGGAAATATGGTTAAAACAGTAAGCCACCAAACTCCTCACAAGCAAGGAGGGCACACCCGAGTCCAGCAGCTGCTTGATAGCTTCTGGAGACTGAGATGAAGCAGACAAAGTGGCCAAGTGAGACTCGGTTAGTGCAAGAGGTGCTTGTGCAGTTTTAGAGTCATCGGTTAAGGATTCATTGAGGTCTTGTTTTTTGCTGTCATCAGTCATGGACAGTCTATGCGGATTCTGCATGGGCGGAGGTGTAATGCCCATCCAGCCCATTAGCAAAGAGAAATAGTTGGGATGAATGTGGCACATTGAACACAGCAAGCTATCAACTGCCTTCTTCAAAACCATGTTGCAAGGGAGTGACATGGACCACTTGTACAGAGACCTAGAAGTAACAAAAACAAGTCCGCTTGTTTAAATATACATTAAATTCTATGTACGTACTAATAATTGCAAACTTGGTTGAGGCATGCAAGGAGCAGCACATCAAACAATAAAAAAAACAACAGTGGTGCATAAAATAGCAAAGTAAACATGTGGTTTAACAAAGCAGACGGTTAGATTTAATACAGTACTTTTTAAAAATGCATTTAAAATAAAAAATGAATGCAGGGGCAGCAATACATAGACAAATGCGGTTGGAATGCTATCTCGCTGCAAGTCCTTTAAACCTTTCCCGATTTATTAATACATCACCCAATGTAACCCCTTATTTGAAAAGCAATTCCATTTTGATCATGGCAAGGGGGGTGGGTGGGGGAAGGGTAAAATGCAAAAAGGAGGGTAGATTGGGGGAGTATGCAGAATGAAAGAGGGAAGGCAGAATTGAAAACCGTATGCACTCAACCAAAACGGTTTATGTGCACAACGCTGATCAAATGGACGCCGACCCAGAGCAATAGTTAATGCCTAACTGAATGAACCTATTCAACTTATCTACATATTTAATCATTTAAATGGTGATGTATAGAGCAGAATCATGACAAATTGCAGTAACAAGTGATGTATACAATAGTTACTATGTTGAAAAATCTCAGCAAATAGGTGTGCGCAGATTAATCTAAATATGAGCATTTTTCTACCAGTCTTCATCAAAACAGGATACTACTATTGCTCTATAAATCGTATGCATCTTAGTATGTACTACTCATTCAAAACTTGAGACTTGTTCATATTCCACGAAGGTAGCATTCTTTCACTTTATCTGATGCCTAATCGGCATATGAAGTGGCAGAACACAAACTGATGTCCCCTATGCAGAAAATGGTATGGGCTAATTCCCCTGAGATTTCTGCAACATAATTGCACACCAACAGGCATATGGACAACCACCTAAAAAAAAAACTTGTTTGACAGATCCCTTCAAATTACTTATGAGTCCACTAACGCAAAAGAAAAACATTTTAAATGAAAGATCACTGGAAGCTTCGGATTATCCACAGAAGACATTTTAAGAAACTGTACACAACAGCTTTATTTTAAAAACATTAGAAAATGAATAATTAATCAAGTACGATTGGATTAAAAGGCAATTTATGATTAGAATGTTCTTCACTCTGACCAGTTAAGCATGTATTGCCAGTCTATATGCCCAGTAATATGCCTTTTACTCGGATTACACTAATGCCCTAAAACGAAGTCACACTTTCCCTATTCCAAACAATGTCGCACAAACACGCATCCCTCACTGTAACACATTCTCAGTTTTAGGTTTTTGGCCACCAACCTTTGAGTTCTGCAAAGGATTATTTAATTTATTTTAATTTCTGTCCAGCGCTGGCTCTACCCAGGTGGTCTCAGAGAGCATTACAAGGTTCAAAAAGGGGGACATGAAACAGAAATTACAAAATTATTTTAGGACAGGATAGGAAGATCTAGTATAGGCATGTGAAGGCAGGGGAGGTGGTGAGGCTGGATTAGTTTTGGGGGGAAATGGGCATGTTTTTAGGCTTATTTTAAAGTGTTGATGGAAGGTGTATTGGACAACCACTGGAAAAAAGCTTGTTTTCGTGTGCATGTACATTTCAGTGGAATGTGGAAAATGTGCAGGCTAGCATGTCTAGAATTTGTGTGGGTAATAAGTTATGTTTTTAAGGTAAGTTGGGGATTTGAGGTGGATGGCTTTGAATACAATGCAGAGAACTTTGAAGGCAGTTAGTTCTCTGGTAGATTGGTAGCCAGCGGAACTGGGCGAGAACTGGGGTGATGTGCAAGTATTTGGGAAGGTGGAGTACGAGTCGGGCTGCTGTGTTCTAGATAGCTTGCAGGGGACAAGGGTGCTCTTGGGGAGTTAAGTGAGGAGACCTTACTGTAATAAAGTTTGAACATAACCACTGTTTGTACTGTGGTGCAGAAGCAGTCAGAAGGAAGGATGCTTCTTATAGGGTGGAGTAGGTGTCGTCGTAGATTGCATGTTTTGGTGACAGAAAAGTGGGGGGGTCAATGGGGAAGCCTAGGGATTTGACAGGTGTGGAGCGGGACATGTGTGGTCTATTTGTGGTGAGTTCTTTGTTCCAAGGGGAGAGGTCTGGTTTGTGTCTGGGAGGCAGATGAGGAGGTATTCAATTTTGGAAGTGTGGAGTTTGAGGAACTGGGTGGCCATCCAGGTGGTAATGGTGGGGAGAGCGCCTTTGTGGGTGTGGAGTTATGAAGGCGATGAGAATCTGAAGTATATTTGTGTCTCTCGTCACTGTACTGGTGGAAATGGACACTGGGGTTGCCAAGGATATGTCGGAGAGATTCCACACATCTGTTGAAGAGTATAGGAAAGAGGAAGGATCCTTGCGGGACTCCGTACTAGACTGGGGCCAGATGAATAAAAGGCACATAGACAAAGTGTGTCCTGTCAGTGAGTAAAACAGTCGAGAACAGTGCTTGAGCAGCTCATCCTGTGAGATGGGATGTTGAAGAGAATGATGTTGAGCACAGCATGGAGGGCAAGGAGTACAAGTAGTGCAATGTGTCCTTTGTCAGTGAAGTGTTGTGGGCCCAGTGCTGGAGCCAGGTCTAAAGCCAGATTGGAAGAGGTTGAGGTCGTCATTTGTGGCAATGCGTTGGTGAATTGTGATGAAGCATTCTGTGATTCTGGCAGGATAACGAAGGGGAGGGTAGTTTTCAGGAGTCAATGAATGTTTTTTTAAGGAGGGGGATATTTGTACTGTTTTGAGTACGCAGGGGTTTGTACCATGTCTGAGACAGGAGTTGATGTTGACCCGTTGTAGAGCCAGAGTGGTGATGCAGTTGGATGGACATGATGAGGGCATGCATCATCCAGGAAGTATGTATGCAGGTTTTGTTCTGTTGGTGAGGGTGATGAGGGTGTCTGTCCATGGGGTGGAAAGTATCCCATGTGTTGGAACGCTCAGGGGTGAGGGGTGGTACAGATTGTCTGATATTATTACAGTGTTGAAGTAATTCAGGAGTGAGTTGCATACTGAAGTTGAAAGTAATGTTGAAGGTGTGGATAGAGGGTTGGAAAGGGACTTGATGTTGAAACTTTTCTGTGTACGATTGGTGGTGGAATAGAGGTAGTGGGCTACTTTGGTGCTGCATATGGCTGTCTTTGTTTTTGTTGTGACAGTGTTTGAGGGGGTATCCTGTTGGCGTGGCAAGGGTCTGTTGGCAGGCTCTTTCAAAGCACCTGGCTTCCTTTTGATGGAGAGCAGGGAACGGTTGATGGTGATGGGTTTTCTTTATTATGAGGAAGGCTAGTTTGTCAAGTGCCTTGGTGATGATAGTGTTGTAACTAGTGAGGAGTGTGGAGCGATGTGTGAGAGGGGAAGCAGGGGTGGCATGAGTGGTGCCCAGGTTGTGTTTAATTTGTCTGGCTGGGAGGCAGATGGGATGTGTGGTGGAGAGGGGGCGGGCAGAGTGTAGCGAATATCAAAATGGTCAGACCACAATACCCAGATTCGATTCTCTAGAGATGTGATTTTTGCTAGATATATCAAGATCTAATGTGCTGCCACCTATGTGTGTGGGGTAGGTGATGTGTTATTTGAGATCATAGTGGCTAAGTGGGGTGAGAACAGCATCCAGTATGGGGTTATCTTGGTGGGAACTGCCTGGGTTGAAATCTCCATAGTAAAAGTTGGTGCAGCGGGAACTGTGGTTGCCAGTGGTAAAGTCAGTCCAGTCAGTGTTGAAGTTGGGATTGAGTTGGGCGTGATAAAGGAGGTGGATGGGTGTAGCTGTGATGGGGAGCATGCGAGAGAGGGCTTCAAAGAAAGTGTTTGGGGGTTGCTGATTGTGAGTGTGTTTGTAAATTATGGCAATGCCACCACCTGTTTTTGTGGGTGATCCCTGTGGTGGATGTGATATGGGCGGGGCAGCATGTCAGGGTTGATAGGGGTGTGTGTGCGCTTCTGTTTAAGTCATGCATCTATGAGAAAGAGCAGGCCAAGGAGTGTATGCCGATGAGCTCATTGCTTTTATGTTAGTGTGCAGAGTGGCAGTTGATGAGAATGCAAGTGTATGTGAATAGTTGTTTCAGTGGAGTGCTGTGTTTGAGCTTAATTTGTATGTGGTCTGTGTGCTTTGCCAGAAGCATTTTCATGGCACCCGGTGGTAAACCCGGGCAAATGGGGAAAGGAATGAAAACAAATCGGTAATTGCAAAAATCCATAGCTCTGCCTGCCCTTTGCTCTATAAGCTTGAACACCCGACAGAAAGTTCTGAAAATCCCAAAGTAACCCTGAAATCTGACACAAAAGTCTCAACTCTAACTTGGTAACAAGGACAAGCTTACCTGTGCAGACATTCCTTTGCTTGTCAATATTTTGTTTGTGAATTGCCTAAATGCTGAGACTTAGGAGAGCAGGGATTTGTTGTAATGAACAATTAAACAAAAGATCAACAAGCAAATGGATGTCTGCATAGGTAAATTCAAAATTACTATCAACACAGAAAATAAGTAAAAGACACTAAAAGTGAAGTAAAAATCAATCTCTACAGTTCACAATTTAGTGTAGAAACTGGAACAGCATGCGTACACAGGTTAAGCAACAGCATTGTAACAATTACCTGTGGATGGTGGTGTTAAGTAATCATACAGTGTTGGGAGGTCGAGGATGTAAACCAATCTTACCATGGCTTTCTAGTGTTTTAAAGCACAGCAATGTTTCGAATTAAGGATTTTAAGTCCAATCCCCATCATAGAAACAATGTTGTAAAATGTTCAAGGTAAGTAAACCAGTTATTTGGATATTCTTGTATAGTTATCATATAGTTTGTAATATTACTCACATCTCTCATAGGGAAGAATTGGCTCAATGCAGCAATAGTCCCAGAATCAGTGCAAAACTCTCCCAATATATGGAAATTCAACTTCACATGTCAGAAAGGGGCAGCTAGCAATCCTAGTCAGCATCCTATCCATTCAGGATGTCCAGACTCTGGTTCCTCCACCTATGGCCAAGCCCAGGTAGGTGCAGGAGTGGATGCTGGAGGCGGCAAGGGTAAAGAATGATGCACAAAAGAGTTTCGTGTGTGTGGGCCATCCCTCACAGCCTTAGAAGTGTGAAAAAGAGGAGCCTGTAAGTGCCGGCAAGGGCAGTTTGGGGAGGGAGGCACCAGAGGATGGGAGTTGGTGCCACACAGCAGAAACCGGGAGCAGATGGAGGGGTACCCCCAAAAAATGGCACTGTCAGAGAGCATCCTTTTAAGGGCTAAGCCTTCTGATCGCAGACTCGCACAACATTGCGCTTCTGGCGGTGCTATTTAAACAAAGATCTGGATTTTATTCCCATAGAAATGAATGGGAAATGGGAAGCTTTGAAAACCGAAATTGCACCAAAGTCCCTAAAACACTGATCAACAAAAAACCAACCACCTCAGATAAGTCAAGGCCAATGGAGGAATACCATTTCACTGTTGGTTGATGCAGGACAGGTCCCTGGGTCACAATTGCAGGGGTTGTTTTCAGCATTGGGTTTGGGTATGTCCACAAAGCACTTACGATCATGGTTCTATACGGATACCATCAAGCTGGATCTAAGGCTTCAAATGATGAAGGGCCTCTGCTTTAGCACTGACGAGAAGACAGAATCTGGCTGATGAATCTGAAGAGAGTCCCCTCACAGGGTGAGCAGGAAAAATGCAGTAGGACAGATGGACAAGGGCTCCAAGCAGGCCAGCAAGGTGACAAGGTTCCAGTGCCACAAATATGTCCGATTTTCAGCCCCAATACTAGAGTGGGTCCATGCAATGAAGGAGTCCCAACTCCAGAGGATGCAAGCTAAGGTACTTTTCAGAGATCCAGAGGGCCGCACTGTAGGAACAGAGACAGGTTAGGCCCACTAGTCCAAGGGTCAGGGCCAGCTTGGCAGGGTCTGGATGTTCCACTACCTCGCCCTGCTGCGCCAGGAAGCCCCTGCTGGGGATCGGAAGATTGACAGGACCCTGGGAGCACAACTGCAGCAGATCCGAAAACCAGGATCTCGAAAGCCAGTGGGGAGAAACCAGGATGAGGCTGCAACACATGGTGCCCAGAAACCTGCAGAGAGTCCGTTGGAGCAGAGGGGTGGGAGGGCATGCAAAAAAATCTAGGTCTGCGAACCCCCAACGCTGGAACAATGAGTCATTGTGCAGCTCCCACTAGTAGGTGTTGAACCCCAAGCGACTCAACTGGTCCGCTTCTGCATTGCTGTACCTCGGGAGATGGACTGCCTAGATCCAAATCCCCTCCATAAGGGCCCGCTCCAAGATCGAATAAGCCTCCATGCAGAGAAGGGGGTGGGGGGAAAGAGTACACGTGCCACCCTGCTTGTTCAGGAAAAAACATCCTAGTAGAATTGTCCGTCCTGACCAGAACCGACTTGTCCTTGATGAGGGGCAAAAATGCCTTGAGGGCCAGGACCACTGCCCCGAGCACTAGCAGATTGATATGCAGGAGGGCTTCCGTCCTGCACCCTGCTCCATGAATCTCACAGCCCACCAGAGTATCCCCCCAGCCTGAAAGAGAGGAGTCCGTCGTCACCAGCAGGGTAGGCTCTGGTCGGGTGAAGGGGACGCCCACTGAGACATTGTCCTCCATCAGCCACCAACGAAGATCGGGCAGCAGGAAGGGTGGAATTGGAATCCTATCCGACTGATACCCTGTCTCCTGATCCCAATTGGCCGCCAGGTGGAGCTGGAAGCGCCTCATTTTGGGGGAGCATACTTTACACTGAACACCCAGGAGACCATCAGGCCCAAAATGAGTTGGAACCACCATGCCAAGGTGGTTTAGTTGGCTAGAAAGTTTCCAACTGCCTTTCCGAGGAACATAAACCTCTTAACGGTAGATCCTGAGAGGGGCATATCCGCGATTTCCTCTGGTTGAGGGAAAACCCCAGCTGATGAAGTGTATCCGTCAATCTCTGGTAAGAGTGACCCTGCCCTCACCAACCAGTCGTCCAGATAAGGGTATAGATGCTGTCCATCCAAGCGGAAAAGGCCCACCGCTGCATACATCAACTTCGTGAAGACACCAGGGGCGAAGTTCAGGTCGAAGGGCAGCACCTTGTACTGGAGTGGCATGAGATAACTCAAACGTAGAAACTTCGGATGCAGTTGATATATGGGAGCATGCAGGTAGGCATCCTTGAGGTTCAGGGAACACATCCAGTGCCCTGCACACAGCGACTCGGCTATGTGCGCGGGAGTAATCATCTTGAAGCGTTACTGCGGTAAAGACAGATTTAGAAATGACAAGTACAGGACTAACCTCAGACCAGCGTGGTTTTTCTTAGGTACTGCAAAAATCCTGGAACAGTAACGACTGTCTACAAGAGGAACCGGTTCTATCACCTACATCTCCAAGAGCGAAAGGACCTCCCGTAAAAGAGCCGGGAACAGATCTGACAAAGAGAAGGAGAGGAAGGTAGAGGCAAAGGAAGAGGAAGATTGAAGCCTGTTGGGAGACTACGGATAGGATCCAATGGCGGGCTCCTGTAAAAACACCTCCACGGAGCCAAACGGCCACCCAGAGGCGAGCTGCCTTAGTCGACCTTGACATCACTGCTTCTTGGCGTCAGAGGCAGGGGCAGATGAGGGGTAGCGGAAAAACCTGTGCATTGTCCTCAGCTGCTTCCTCCTGTTGTCGCTGGGTGACCTGACAGGCCTCCGCAAATCCCTGTCTCGGACCACCCCACCCACCCCCTGCCCACCGAAGCCGGGGAAAGCGCAGGGTTTAAATTCGTTCCTACCCTGGGATTGAGGGGAGGATTTCTGACCTGTTTTGTCAGGGTGGCCAAGGACTTGGCTGTTTTGGGTTTGAGTGGAGGTTTTCCTATTGGTTAATTCGTAATCATTGGACGAGTGAAAAAAGGTCCACGCCCTGAAAGGGCAGATTCAGTATTCGCTCCTGCACATCAGATGAAAACTTTGTGGCGTGGACTCATCTCGACCCAAAGGCATATCCCTCTGCTGGCTGTGTCGATGTGGGCGTCCTAGGATCCCATGAGGTCCTGCGCAATGGCCCTGGCATCGATCAGACCCGCCTTGAAAGAGGCCTGCTTGTCCGAAGGGAGGTCGGGCAGAAATTTCCCGAGCTCCCTCCGCAGTCCTGAGATGGAGTAAGAGCGCTTTCCCAAGCACCATGGAGAGGCAACTGGAGGCGGCTCCCAGAGATGAAAACGACGAAGACAACCGTTTAGAATATGAGCCCGCAGCCACCACAAAGGAATGGGGCTGCGTGTGGGAGGCCAGGAGCATTGGCTCCAGTTCCGTCAGCCTAAATCTGTTGTTGAACTTCTTGTTCATCTGGGCGTTGGCCCTGGGTTTCTCCCAGTCCTTCCTCCCCCCCCCTCCTGCAGGACATCCTTCTGGAGAGAATTGCCAGACCGGAACGTGGTACATTCGCCAAAGACCTCTGCTAGCATTCATGACTCCTTGGGGCCTTCCTCTGGAAGAGTGACGCCAAAGGTTTCTGGCAGGCCATGAATGCGGTAATGAAAAGTCTTGTCTTAACCGATGCAGAGGGTTCATTGTCCTGGGCATCATAGTCACCATTGCCCCCCTTTTTACAGACCGAGGGGAATCCGGGCCCTGGGACCAGCGGAGTCCCTTCCCCCTCTCCCCACCTCCAGTGCTGGAGCCGCAGACAGGTCCAACGACTGTTGAGGTCTGGGGAAAGCATTGGTGGTACAGGAGGTGGTGGGGTGGTCAGATCAAAAGGTGTGGCCTAAACTGGAGGAGGGACCGGGAGGAGAACACAGAGGAGGGGCCTGAGGCGGCACCACCTCCGGGATGACCTCCTTCACAATGTCCTTCAGGAGCCTCTTCATCTGAGAGGAACGAATGAGGAGGAAGTGTTCGAAGAGGTCGTCCTCACAAGCCGTCTGATCTCTAGGGGCCTGGCTCTCTGATGCGCTGGGCCTCCGCTCCTGTCAAAGCAACAAGGCGCCCGTTTCTTGTAGCCGTACGGTTGTGATGGGTAGGTGTAGCCCTGAGGGGGACCAAAAACTGCACCATAGGATCCACTGCCGTTTCCATAGGGAAGGGGGCTGGGATCATTCTACAAAGCCCATTCGATGGGAGAAAGCACTGGCGGGCCTGGAGATGGATCCAAGATGGACGCCTGCCTGGAAGGCTCCGCCACGTGCCGCTCTACCATCTTGAAGCCTTGCGGCACTGGGTGAGAGGGCGCGAAGGCCCTGGGGCCACAAGAGGCCTCAAACATAAGAGGATACAGTTTGGGTCTTGTAGCTGAAGCGTTGACCTCAAAGACCTCTCTGGTAGGCGCTGAGCCCTCAGGTAGTCATAACGCCCTAATTCACGGCCTCAGAGCGAGCTCCGGTAGGCTGGGAGCCCTCGGCACCTGTGCCGGCAGCCGGATCTAGCCGAGGACAGACTCTTGGAGGTGGCAGATGACAATCCCTTACCCCCCCTGGGGTAGAAGAGGATGAGGCGGATCGTCCTCCCGAGAAAAGCCTGGTAGGGCCCTGGGTCCCTCAGCTTGGGAGCTGGTAGACTCGAAGGCCACAGGTCTGTCTCTGGACCGCCCGAAGAGCCCCTGGGCATCTTAGCTTGGGAAACGGTAGCCTTAGAGGTCTGCCAGAACCCTGAATCTGAGGAACCTCTATCCGAGTTGCCACGATATGGAGCCGTGCTGAACAGAGGGCCTACCTTGTCTTGACGAGAGGTCCTGGAGACAAAGTCTTTAAGGTGGGGAGGATAAGTGTGGAAGATCTCCCTCTACCGCTACCACTACAAATGATCCTTGAATACCCTGTGTCAGAGCGCTAACATGAGCCCCAGTAGTGGTCGTGCCCCAAGCACTCAAGAGAGTGCATGGGGGTCCGAGGTCGAGTATGAATGGTCACATGAGGTACACCTCATGAAGCCTCCTGCAGTCGACATGCGCCGGGGGAAGCGAGGCATCGAAGAGAAAAGAAATAAGAATGGACAAAAAAAAGGGATCAAGTGGAAAGCTAAAAAAAAGAAAAAAAAGTCTCTGTGCTGGCTGCCAGTTCCAACACCGTCCATGCAGAAAAAGGGACACGGGCAAGGCGCCGGAGGGCAGCGCCTCGGCGGGGCGTTCCACGCCCAAGGCCACGCCCCTGCATGCTATACTAAATTTAAAGGCGAAGCTCAATTTTTCGCTGCCAAAGTTTCCGGTACCTTGCCCATGTTGGGGACATCCACAAGGATGGAGGCAAGGGGACGGGACGTACGAGTACCCTACTGAGAAGAGAAATCCCCCTAAGATGACACCACATACTAGAGGGGCGGAGTTAAGCAGTACCACAAAACCAGCGGTAGCAGCAAGCAGAGAGCTGGAGAGCGAATGACGCCAGAGGGCTAGCAAACCAAGAAGCGAAGCAACCGCTTGAGAGAACGATACAGAGAGGTCGTCTCATCTGGTGGCGTGACCACACCGACTTTGTGGTGGGCTAGAGACCAGCCAATGAAAGCAGACACCAGGCAGGACTGGAGCAACAGATCCTCTGCCCCGGGAGAGGTTACAAAGGCTGCGAGAGCCAGCAGTATATATGAAGGAGGCGTAACAGCATCAGGGCAACAAGCGACCCGAATCTGGGCAAGCAGTGAGGTGAAACACCATTCCCAAGGACCAGACCAGACGCTGAAACAGGTAGCGGGTTAGCTCTGGGAATAAGAAGGCCAATGTATCAAAGTGGGACATAGCATGTAGTTGTGGGGTACAGGAGCCTGAGAAACCTGAGGAAGAGAGTGGCAAAGCCCCAACGTAATAAGCCTAAAGCAATGTGAGGGTTAGGAGGACCCCGTTAAGAAACTAAAAGAAATAGAACTTGGAGAGTTCAAACGAGTAGACCAGAAGATAACAGAAAATCATACACATAGTTCAACAAGGGAGATCAGGAAGATTTCCAGAGTGAAAGGAACTGTAAAGCTAAGTTTGTACCAAGAACTATTGCAAATATTGAGGAGTGTGACAATGAAACAAAAGCACATGAATTTTTAAATCCATATGAACACTTCAATTGGGATAAGCAAGAGAACCTTTGGTTGGTGATTTTTACATTTCTTTTTCTTCTTGGAGCTACGAAATATATGACGGCCAAGAACATTGCGAGACTAGCCAATGAGAATCACAAGTTAATAGCATACTGATCTGACCACGCAGGTTATTTTCTATAGTGGTAGGGCTAGATAGAAGAACAAATTATTTACTCATGGGAACGTTCATTCGACTGGATGTTCCTCCCACGAATGCCTCATATTCTGATCTTATCTTTTCCAGCTTCAACTGCTCTGGAAAAATATATCAGAGGGCGCTGTGCATCGATTCCGTCGACTTGCTGTCCCACGAGGGCCTCCGTCTCGAGGTAGACGTCATCACGAGTATATATAACACGTGCAGAGCCCGTTGGCTTCAGTTACATTTTTCCTGTGTTTTCCTTTGCAGAATTACCTGCTTAGCATCATACTGTATCAGACTCTAGAAAAGCGTAAAGTGAAAGGACTGTTAATTCTACAGCGGGGTAGGTTGGGAGGGGCAATGCAGAGGAACATCCAGTCGAAAGAACGTTACCAAGGGTAAGACACTTGTTCTTCGAATGGATTGTGTCCTCCCACGTATTCCTCATCTTTTGATAGACTCCCAAAGCAGTGTTGGTTTTGGAGGCGGGAGTACGAATTTTCATAATTAATTAGTCACGACTGCTTTCTCAAACCCTCCTTCCTGAGGTAAAGCAGAGTCTAGATAGTAATGTTTTACAAAAGGTATGGATGGTAGACCAAGTGGCTGCCGCACAAGTGTCCCTTATTGGCACCCCTCTTTGTAGGGCAGAAGATGTTGCAATGCCCCTCGTAGAATGGGCCCATAGGCCTTCTGAGGGATTTTTGCCAGCTAATCTATAGCATTCCTCAATGTTCAGACTAATCCATCTGGACAGGGTTTGTTTTGTTACTGCCAGTCCTAATTCATGACCTGTGTATCTATTGAAGAGTTTATCTTTGCAAAATATAGAAACTCAGAGCTCTTCTGTGGTCAAGTCTGTAAAGTCTCTCCTCTTACTTTCCAGGATGAAGGGGCGGGTAAAATGTTGGTAAAACAATCTTTTGAGATGCATGGAATTCAGAGACTATTTTAGGTAGACACAAAGGTTTTATTTTAAGAACAAACTTGTCTCTATAATAAGTAGAGAAAGGGGTTTTGCAACTTAACGTCTGCAACTCGCTCACCCTGCGGGCTGATGCAAGAGCTACTAATAAAATGGTCTTAAATATCCGAAGTTTTAATGGACACAAATTAAGAGGCTCAAAAGGAGTACACATGAGAAATGTTATAACAAGATTCAAATCCCAAAGAGGGACTTGAAAAGGAGTTAGGGGAAACATTGGTGAGCCCCTTGAGAAATTATATAATTAAAGGAATTTTAAAGTATTACACTTCCTCAGAAGAGCACAAAAATTGAAAGCGCTGCCAAATAACCTTTAATGGTTCCAATGGGGAGCCCCAGATTGGCCAAACGTAGCAAAAAAGACAACACCGTAGGCCTCATTACACGGATGGCGGTAAGGATTTACTGGTACCGGTAAATCCTTACCGCCTTACTAAGAGGTCCCTTGGCGGGTTGGGGGATTTAACGCCTGCTTTTTGCAGGCGTTAAAAACCAACTCGCAAAGGGACCCAGGGAGCTAATTACGGTACCGCAATTTGCGGTACCGCAATCCCCATTCCCATTATGCCCTATGGGGCAAAAATGGGAATGGGGAAGGGCAATGGTGGAAGGGGGAATTACCGCCCCGCCAACCTTGGAATGGGGCGGTAATTCCCCTTTCCGCCAAGGCGGTGTCGGTATTTTACCGGCATGAACCATGGCGCTAATAGCGCCATGGTTCTCCGCCATCCGTGTAATGAGGCCCCATATGTGTATTACATTGAAATGGATCCACATTCTCATCTCTGCACCAGAGGGAACAAAGATTTGGTTGCTGGTCTTCTGGCTGAAAGCAAAATCTCCATTCATCCGGAAGGTCCCAATCCTTATATCTCAACCTCTCAGAAACCACACGTGAAGGTTGAGTGTCTTGACCTCTGGATGGAGAACCCAACGCTCCTCTTGCGATAGAAGGTCCTCTCTTTGTGGAAGAGGCATTGGAGGGCAGATGGACACATCCAGAAGGTCCGGGTACCACATCTTCCTGGCCCAATCTGGAGCAATTAGGATCATGGATTTCCTAAACTTTCTCAACCTCCTGATCATGTGAGGAATGACGGGCTCTGGAGGAAACATGTGCAGGAGGGAAAATTCCCAGTATACTACGAACGTGTCCCCTAGAGCTATTTTCAGGGGGCGGGCAGGGGTGGGGGGGAAATCCCCTCAAGCATAACAGACACTTCTGGTTGACAGTGGTCGTGCATGGATCTACTTGAGGGGTTCCCCAAACAGTGAAGATCTCTTGAAGGACTTCCTAAGCTAGTTCCCACTCGTGGGAGGCTGCTCTGCCTGCTCAGAGCATCCGCCGTCGTGTTCTCCTATCCAGCTAGGTGAACCGCTGATAGGGAGACTCCTCCTTGAATTGCCCAGAACCAGAGCTGCATTGCCTCTGCACAGTCGTAGTGATTTTACACCTCCTTTGTTGAGGTAGTACATGGCCACTGTGTTGTCCGCCATTATAAGGACATTCTTTCCCCGTACAGATTGCGGAAAGGCTATCAGTGCTAGTCTGATCGCCCTCCGCTCCAAAAGGATGATGTGTAGTTTGGACTCCGATGGAGAACAGCTGTCAGATCGCTGGTGTGTGCTCCCCACCCAGTGAGTGAAGCGTCAGCCACCACCGTTACCTCTGGCCATGGTTGCCAAAAAGGTTCTCCCTTCAGAATTTTGTCCTTGCAGGCCCAGCACAGGAGATCCTGCACGACTATACTCGGAACCTGAAGAAGGTTTGACATCTTGCCTGAGAATTGAGACCAAGTCCTGAGAACCCAATGAAGGGATCTCATTTTCAGGCGAGCCTCTGGCACCAGAAAAATGCAGGATGCCATGAGGCCGAGCAACCTTAGAAAGTCGAAGGCCTGAAGACGCTGGGCACTCTGGAATTTGGTGACCATCTGCAGAACGTGTTGAGCCCTTACCTCGAGTGGCGAGGCTTTACCTAAGGATGCACCCAGGACTGCACCGATGAACTTGAGCTTTCGAGAGATCATCATGTGGGACTTCTTGAAATTGAGGAAGGAGCCCAGTCTACAGAGAGAGTGGTAGGTGATGCTGTGATGTTCCAGGGCTTGTTCAGGAGAACGTGCCCCAATCAGCCAATCGTCCAGGTAGGGGTAGACGTGAATCCCCCCCACCCCCTCTCCTGAGACTCGCTGCACAACCGCCATTAACCTGGTGAAAACCCTCAGGATGGAGGTTAGCCCGAATGGCATAACTTGAAACTGATAGCGATAACCGCAAACCTCAGGTACTTTCTGTGCTTGCAATGAATAAGCACATGAAAGTAAGCATCCTGAAAGTCCAATGAGACCATCCAATCCTGAAGCTGGAGGGCATGAAGGATCTGAGAAAGGGTAACCATCTTCAACTTGTCCTTCCTGAGGAACTTGTTCAAGTATCTCAAGTCCAAGCTGGGTCTCAATCCCCATCCTTTTTGGGGATTATAAAGTATGGGGAATACCACCCTGTGTTCCATTCCGCCACAGGTACTGGTTCTATAGCAACTTTCTCTAGCAGGCTCAAAACTTCCTGCACAAGGAACGGATCTGGAGTTTTGAGTGAGTGGTTCTCAGGTGGAGGATTCGAGGTCGTTATGAATGGGAGACAGTAACCCTGGGCTACAGTTTCAAATCCCCAAGCATCTGAAGTATTGCCTCGCCATTGTTGCAGATGCAGAGACAGCCTACCTCCCACTGGGGTCTTGTGGATTAAGAACTCGCAGAGGTCTTGAGGTGGCTGGAACAGTGGCTGATGGTAAAGCAACGCTGTTTGGGCAGACTTAGTACCATTCCCTCCGTCCACCACGAGGAAATCTTGTTTGGTCTCTATGGATAGCATGTCCTCTCTACCTACAAACTGAGGAATAGAAGCGCAAGGACTTACCCCTTCAAGAAGATCCACTAGGGTAAGATTGTTGTGGCTGTCTGATTGCAACTTTAAGTTATTTTGTCGCCACCTTCCAGTTCTGCAGCTTCTCCAGGCTTTTGTCAGCCTTCCTGCCAAACAGGTGAGCCGTCAAAAGGCATATTGAGTAGTCGTTACTGCATGTCCGGTGCAAATCTAGACTTTCACAACCACGCAAATCTGCATAGTATGGAACTTGTCGCCATGGATCTACTGGTGCAGTCCGCTGTATCCAGTCCTGACTGTAGTGATTTGAAAATAGCCTCTTTTCCGTCACTTATGATGGACAGGAAGCCGTGTCTTTCTTCCCCCTTGGGAATATGGTCATCCGCCATTGCTATACAGTCCCACATGGCTAACGTAAATTTTGCTAATGCGCAAGTGGCGTTTGCAGATTTCAATGTCATGCTTCCTGCAGAAAAAATCTTTCTTGTCCAAGCTTCCATGCTCTGATTGTTTGTCAGAAGGGATAGTGGGATATGCCGCATGTTTGAACTTGGACGTCGCCACCTGAACCACCAGGCTTTCTGACGTGGGGTGCTTTGCCAAATATTCCGGGTCACTGCTAGACGGCCTATACTTTTTGGGGAGGTTCTTGTTCACTGCAGCAATTGTCTTGAGTGCCTCCCAATTTGTCTTCACCCTTTTCGTCAGGGAGATGTGAAAGGGAAGGAATGGATCTTTTTGTGGACCCTGGTCCAGGATATCTGTTAAATCGTCCTGCTCAAATGGGAGAGCAGGCTTTCTCCAACCTAAAAAGTCAACCACCCTGGTCACAAGTTGCCTATATGAGTCTTCTGCACGGTCTGAAGGGTCTGGTTATGCAAATTCCAATTCAGGTGATGTATCCACACCACTGTCTGTAGGGTCTCAGAAGTCCTTCAACCTGGACTCTTCTGAAACCAGGGCCTCTGGCATGTTAGGGGTACCAAATTCCAGGCAAAAGGGTCGAGTGTCTGCATCAGAAGGTTCATACTCTTCATAGATTGAAGATCAAGATTTGAAGAAAGCTTTTCTCTGTACATGTTTGTAGGTTTTCTCCACCTGCTTTGCTAAAGGCATTGACGGCTTCGAGCCTATCGTCGACGGTTTATTCGATATCTCTTGTAAAAATGTTTTATTGTATATTAGTTTATTACACAACTTTCAACAAAATAGGTTAAGATACTTCCTCAGCTCCCCAGAGGGGGGAAAAAAAAGAAGTCCCTCAAGGTAGGAAGTCTTCCTCCAATCCACCTATATTAAGTCCTGTCGTTCTTCCTAGGTGCAGGGTCATAGTTTCAGTCATTGTTTCTTTTCATTATTTAATTCCCCATTCATCTTAGTTGAAAAGGAAAGTAAAGAAAGGTAAAGGGTTGGCATCAGATCTAATATTTTATATTTAAACATTCTCTAAGTGAGTCAATCATGGCAATACTTCGGCCTATATGTTCACCTCTTAAGGCCAGTTGCCACCATTCTTCTGGAGATAGATTCCTATTTTTTTAAGTTTAGCTAAATGTTTTGACCTCAGTTCTGTGAGAGCCTCACAGACAGTCTCTATTTGCAGCGTTTCCCGTGATTCTTCCAATCTGCAAAATCTACACGTAGGCAGTATTGTCAGGGAATTTCCCCTTGCTGCCAGGATCTCCATAGTTGGTAGCAAGTTAAACCTGATCCTCTTCAGGTTGGCTCTATAAATAGGGTCCGTAAATGTCTTTATATAGCTCAGTGGTTGGTCATATCGTCTCTCCTCAAACCCCAGCTGTTTAAACATTTTGTATTATTTTCCTTCATCCCCAGTCTTTATCCAATCTTGATCCCAAAGTTTCCGCTTAGTTTTGTCTGGATTCAGCATGCGCTCTTCTTCCGAGGCCTCAATTGTTATTAGCAGCTTTCTGCACAGGTCCAACCAGATTAACCCTAGTTATACACAGTGATTCACATTCGGCCTGTATCATTTTAATGCAGGGAGCTGGGTTTGGTGTTAAGTATTTCCTGTAGAAACTTAAATTTCCAGTCCACCGCTGCTCTTAGTGAGATTAGTCCTAATGCATTCCTTACTATTTATATCGATATGCATTTTGGTAGTCCAAGCACACGCTTCCAAAATGTCCCTTCTAGTAATGGCCACAGTTGGTTAGGGACCGATACTAGTGCCTCTGTTCCGTAGGTTGTTATTGGGATCTCTTTTGCTTTATCCAAGTCAACGACAGGTTGCAAAGAGAAAACGCAGAATCTTCTTTTAATATTAGCGCTTGATTGGCCAGTAATTGTACTTTCCGTGTCAAGGATTCAAAATGATCTTTCACTGTTTTGCAGAGATCATCACACCCAGGTATTTGAACGACTAAATGTTTTCAAATTTCTTCCAGCAATGTGCCAGTTGAAGCTCCTCTTTCCCTTGTGCTGTTGAAACTGCATCACCTTACATTTTCTATTTGTTGAGCGTTTGTTCTTCTTAGTGTATGCTTCCAGGCAATTCAGTTGCCTCTGTAGCCCCATTGGGGTTCGGTCCATCAAGACGAGGTCATCATCATATAAGATGTGTCAACTCATGTCCACCGCTTTTGGGTAGATGCAAGTGCATCCTTTCATAAATGCTGCAAGGTCAAAGGTGAACAAGTTATAGATGTAAGGAGCAGGTGGGCATCCCTGTTTTACTCCACGGCCTGCTTTTATCTCCTCAGTTAGCGTTCCTTCCATATTTAGCTTTATTCTAACCGTAGTATCCGTATGGAGAGCTTTGATCTGTGCTAACAGGTCGGATGGGCAGTTCCAATTTGATAACTGTTCCCACAACAATTGTCGGCTAACAGTGTCAAAGGCTTTTGAAAAGTCGATGAAGGCTAGATGGCACGCACTTTTGGCTTTTAGCAGTTTATTTTTCAATAGAGCAGGCATAACCTGCCAAACCCAAATTGGAAGGCGCCCTGGTGTCCACTCTTTTGCCCATATTTTTGCTCTCTGGAAAAGGAGTGTGGCGCATAGCTTCCCCAGGACATCCAGAAGCGCGATCAGCCGAAAGGTCGCAGGATCAGCACGGTAGCCACTTTTGAATATCAGCACCACAGTTGCCTTCTTCCAGGACTCGAGGATCGTTCTTGTTGCAAGCACCGTTTTCAAAATTATGTCCAAGACGGCCACCCATTCTGTTGGATTTTCTTTTAGCATTGAAGTTGATAGGCCGTCCAGGCCAGGGGAACGAGAAACTTTTGCTATATTGATCAGGTCTACTATGTCCTCCTGAGTGTATTGCATTTCCCAGGGAACTTGTTAGCTTGTAGTTGGTAGCTCTCCATCTGGGGTAGCATTTAGTTTTTCGAAAAAGGCTGCCCACTTTCTTTCGGAAACACCATTTATTAATGCAATATTTTGTCTGCTTGTCGAGGAGCTAATTGTCCAAGTCTGCCTAACGTGGTTATTTTTCATCAGGGCTTGCATCATCACCTGGGCATCCTTAATGTTCACCTCCCATTTCTTTGTTTTCAGCCAGTTTTTATAGGTGGTCTTCAAATGTGCAGTATTCTTTGTAACCAAACTGTTCTCTGGACCTTTAAGGAGTTTTAGCTCGCGTCAGCAACCATTTTATTTTTTTGCTCTCTCCAAATCATATGCCTGTGATCAATTTGATGAGGCTTCCTGTTGAACATTTGTTTTAGGTATCCTTCCAGTTTGGCTAAATAAAGCCTAAAGCCTGGCTGGTGTCGGTTTCCTTTTGATTGTATAGACAACAGTTTGGTCAAATTGCTAACATCGGGTTTTAGAAGTCATAGTCTTCTCCCGTTTGGTTCCACTGTCATGTTGCTGCGGTAAGCTTGGGGTTCATATACTGACTCCACGAACCATTGCACTGTAAGAAGATTGTGGTTGCTTTGCTGCGTATAAATTATCTTCAGTGTGTCGATGTTTCCCATCAAGCTTCCAGATGCGAAGATATAATCAATGATCAAGGCCCTGGTTCCAGAATGCCATGTTGGATTACAGGTCTTGGATTCTTGCTCAGTTTAACATGTGTATGGCACGTGATTTCATTAGTTGCACCCATCTTTCCCCTCTTATTTCTTTGACCCATATCTGGCTTCTTTTCTTGTTCGAATGCAGGCGTCCCCGCATCACACAGCAAAATGTAGGCATTGTCTAGATTGTATGCCTCATCTAGAACCCTAGCTACGTCTTGCATCATTAGATCCATATCCTTTTTATGGAGTTCCAGTATGTATTAATTAGAACTGTGTGTGGTAGAGTCAGTAAGTTCCAGTGCTTTGAGAAACGTCAGCTGCAAATATGGGTTATAGTTCATTGAGCTAATCGGTTCAAACATTGACCGATTTTTTTCATTTTTTACAAAAGTCAACAGTTCAGCAGCAGATCAACCTCTTGCATTTGTTATTGCCAGATTTATGAAGGATACATATCCATCAAGGGCTGGGTTTATTGAAAGCCATGTTTCTTGTAAGCATATAAAATCTGCGTGAGACCATTCGGTTTCTCTTTTTTTTGTCAGGCGAGTGAAACCTCTCGTGTTTCAAGACACCAGTGATAAGGTGGGGCGCCCTTCCTTATCCTCTGCTCGCTTTTAGATGTTAGTTTCCATGGCATTTGAGAATTTAATTGCCTGGTGATGAGACACAGTGGTCACTGTTCTGCACTCCCGACTATCACCCTTCTTATCAATGCATAGGAATGGTTTTCTCTATCCCTAGTTGGTTTCACTGGTCCTAGCCTCGGGCTGTTCAAGGGTCGGTCTGCCCTCACAGTAGGGGAAGGGTTTCTTAACTCCATCTTCTTCTGCTGGATATCAAGGGATTTGTTCTGAGGGCTTGAGGTTGGCCTCGATTGTCGGACTTTGCTTACAGATTCCTTGACTAAAGTAGAATTCCTGTTCAAATTAGTCACATCAAAGCCGAAAGTTAGCAGGCTGGATGACGCTTCCAGCAGCAAGTCTTTGAAAAATGAAGAGCCCAGATGCAAAAACCCCTCATCTGTGCGGTTTTTGTCCGGGAACTCCACAATGCACAAGTCTTCCTTAACGATTTGTCTCAGATTCGGGATACAGTTACATAGTTTCATAAGGTCATGTCTGTTCAGGATACATTCCTGGCCTTTGTCCAGCACTCTTTCTATTCTAATGCAACATGCCCAATCCTTCTAGGGTTTCCGATGACATGACCCCCTTCTGTGTAGATCACTAGTTGTCAAGCATCCACCCTTATCCGTTCCCTTGGTAAGTTGTGGTTTTAAAAAACTAGCCGGATTTAGTCGTGAGCTTTCCATTAGTCCAAAGGCCTTATCCTTTCCACTAGGCACTCCTTGGTGCAACACTGCCTGCTGCAATTGAGTTCTCCTTGTTACTTTTTGCCGATTAACAAGGTTTACAAACTGAGCTTCTGGACGTTTTTCGGTGCCAGGCTTTATTGACAATTGCTTTTTTCTATCATACAGAGTGATCGACTGTTCCTCTTGATGGGGGCTGTACTGCCCACATAAAAGCTTCTGCGTTCAACCGGCTCCTGATGTCATGTGCCATTTGGGCTTCCATCATCTCTTCCATCCCTGCATCTATTGAGTATGAGGAGATGTTAGTTAGTGAGACAAGACCGTCCTCCACCCAGCCCTGGGCGGTTGTGTTCAAGCCCTCCAAGTTTAATTTGGGCCTACCCGGAATTCTCCAATTTGTGAAGTCCTCTAGATGTGTCACATCTGCCGTATGACAAGCCAATTCTGATAATTTCAATAGAATGTTGTTCTTTTTGGCCTGTACAATTGGCTTTTTGGCAGCTGTGCCTTTTTGAGTGGAATTATTTTGCTTTTTAGGCGAGCCACTACTACTACTCCCGCTTTGCTCAGCCGAGTCATTGTTTGGTTTCACAAAAAGCGAGAATCTGTTTGCCCTGTTCTTCTCCTGGGCCAGGCTGCTGAAGTTCAACTGTTTTTGTGTGGCCCGGCTTTGCTGTTGCTGATCGACCCGCCCCTCCTTCTGCAGATTACGCTGTGCCTCTTCCTTTGTCTCACAGTGCCAGCCCTTTTCCTGAAGCGTTGTCTCACTTGTAAGGGATTGAGGCAAGGTAGGGCAGAGGGCCTGTAGATCGAGATCCACCTAATCTGCCCTCCCGATCTGGTATTTAGTACTTTTTTTTGCCCTGAAGGTCTCAGATTGAGGTTGAGCGTGAGCATGTGCTCGAACTAGTATCCAGTGGGGTACCTTGAGCACTCTCGTCCCCTTGTTTAGAGCATTCTGTCACAAAGTCCTCCAAGAAAATCAGTTCAGAATGCAGCATAGTCAGCAGCGTTGTATAGTCTTTCAAAGTATCATCTAAAGCTTCATAGAGCTTTGTGAAAGGTGCCATGGCTACTACTGACATCTGTGCTAGAAAGTCACTATTGCCTTTGTCAGTTTTCTTTTTTTTTTTTAATCAACTCCCGTCGGCTGTGTAAGCGACCACACACTTACAGAGATCATCTTGTTAGTTGCCCAAGGGTCTGTGGTTCTGTTAAGCGTGCTAGAGGCCTGTTTCTCCTGTTCGACCATGGCATTATTTCCAAGCAAACTCAACTTTTTCAGCCGAGCCCCGTCAATCATCATGCTTGCCTCCAACCTTTTGGCCGTGGGGAGAGGCCTTATCTGCAGATTCTCCTTCTACCCATTCGTCTGGTATCAGCAAAACCACGGAGTCCAGTTGCTTCAAAGCAGCTGTTGGGGCAGGCCATTAGATTGTTTTGAGGCATCAGGGAGGGTCCCCAAGTCCTTACATTCTAGGACAGAAGTGTCCAGAGATGCTGTTGATGAGGAATCCCTGTCTCTTCTTGTAACGCTCACCTGATTCCCGTAGAGGTGCCGGTCTTGACTGGGCGTAAACCGTATCTTCAAAGGTGATGTGTAACCCACGGCTGGCTCTTTGGGCTGGACCTCTGTGCACTGTATGTCTGGCTCGAAGGGTAAGATGTCTGCAGATAGAAAATGTGGGATTAATGAACTGGGTTATTGAATGTCTCTCTTCTTCCCTTTCTCTTCTCCTGTAGAACCCCAAAGGTTAACGCTCTCACCTTAGGTAAGTGAACGCCGTGCTCTCCCCATCTGCCTCGAGGCAGGGTGCTGTAACCAGTTTCTTCACTGGATAAGGGGAGCAGGCCTCTCGACTTCAGAGGACTGCTGTCCGTCGTTTACTGCACGAACGGTAAGTTTCGAGTAATTCTAATGTCTTTTAAGTCTTTAGTAATGATGTCTCTTGTTTTGCAGGGTTCCGGCGATGGCGGATGGCGGGCTGAAGTGAGTTGAAGATGGAGCCCGTGTGATGAATAGAAGCGCCTGGAAGCACGTAAGTAAGCGCTTGTTGCCTGCTTCACGATGCGCTCTAACTGTCTTTTTATTTTGCAGGTACAAGTTCGGGGCGGCTGCAGGGTGCCGGAATACCCACTGGGTTAGATGTGGAAAGGAGTAATGGCACGTGAGTATTAAAGTTCCCCAATGTCTTTAAACGCACCTTGTTTTGTCTTTCAGATGCGGGATGCAGCGCCGAAGGCCTCCGGAGCGTGCGAAGAGTTGGTAAGCTTTTGTCTTTCAGATGCCGGAATGCAGTGTGAAGACCTCCGGAGCGCACGAAGAGTAGGTAAGCCTTTGTCTTTCAGATGCCGGAATGCAGCGCGAGGCGTTGGTGACAGCCGATGGACCAGGTAAGTGAAGAGCTGTCACTGAAGACCGTAATGCTAACCTGTTCTTTCTTGTCCTTATAGGTGTTGCTGAAGACTGGATTCAGGATGGTAAGCCTTTTTCCTTAGGCCCAGGATCAGATGCAGAAGACACGATGAGCGTTCTGCTGCTGAGGATGCAGAATAACGCAAAGCAAGATTCATCCATCGGGTGTGGTTTAAATAGCCTCCTGTAGTGCTTAGGTGTCTCCTTCCACAGCCACGCCTAGGTAAGAAAAGAGTTCCTGCTTTCCAGAAGAGTTCCAGTGTTCTGAATCTAGGGAGTGGCTCCTGCCCCACCCAACAGGAAAAGTAGTTCCAAACAGAAGAGGATCAGAGACTCAACTGGCAGGCAAGTAAGCAGCATGGTCTGCTGCAGGTAAGTCCACCCAAGCATTATGAGCCCGGCGCTTCCAGCGCTGGGACTGGGCATATTTATGAGCCTGGTGCCACTGGCGCCAGGACTGGGTCCAAAAGGTCCCAATTGGGACTGGTTGGCACTCGGAACCTGGGTTATGGATCTGCTTCCAAGGGAGTTGGGAAAACCCCGACCTTTTGGAAGCAGAGATCATGACACTTCTCTGCAGGTGATCGCACTGGTTCCCTCAGTGCTAGCAGACTTGCATCATTAAGTAGATTATGGCAGTCTTCACGCTCTGCCAGAATTCCCAGTCAGTTGGTTCTTTTTCTACACCCCCCTTATACCCTGCGGCCCAAATAGATTTTTAGATGGATTTGCCAGTAGAGCTTGCTCAGGGGCCGTTAGAGATCCAATACAAAATGCTGGGGACGGAAGTTGACGTCTCGGTCCAGGGAGGATGTTTGGCAGGGCCTGTTCTTGTGGAGACATCGTAAGTAGTGGTCTGCTTCCTGGGGCAGCCCGACTCTTCCGCAATTGTGTAAGAAAGGAGGTAACCGCCATTGGCTGGCAGAACCTTTCATCCCTTTTAAGATGGGGTACTTGTGACAATACTCCCGAGCCACATTCCCCCACCTTTTGCAGATAGGGAGATCTCAGCCCGATTACTGTGTTAGTTGAATTGGTGGCTTCTGATACGGCGGGGGGGGTGTGGCGCCGTCATTGACCAAATCTGCCCGCCCTGACTGTTCACGGACGAGGGCACAGGAACTCCAGTGTGTTCTGACGGAGCAGCGGGTAAGACAGGGTTCAGTCCATCTGGTCCTTTCTCGGAAGGCAGGGAGGCCAGGCTGTTCAGGTCTGACTGTTTTCGATACATCCTCGGCAACCACTTCTATGGCTTCCAGAGCTTCCTGATCCCCCTCAGCAAATTCATTAGCAGTGGCGCTAAGAGATCGAACATCAGCAGGCGTTGTTTGTAGGGGAACAGGGCAAACCATACAAGCATTAGGCAGTGTTGAAGTAAGGGAAAAGCTGATACTGAACCAAACTATAGACCCGAGGTCCAGTACCAATTTGGGTAGTGCCCGTCATCTGCAAGGTTAGTCACCAGCACTCGAGGAACATCCGGACAAGTTTTGAGGGGGTGTACCCTTGCTGGCCTGCGGCCTCTGGAGCACAGATTTATATTTAACAGCCTCTATGTGGAGCTGCAGCATCTGACTGTGCATTTCCTGTATGACTTGCAGACGGGGTGTTTTTAACAGCAACCTGTGCATAGGCATGGAAGCGGTGGCTCTCGTGCCACTTCTAAGGGAGCATGTTCTTTCTGTCGGCTCCCCAGCATCTCTGCCTTCACCACAACTTACTGTCTTGCTCGCCTTGTTTGACAAACCATTAGCATCATTATCCATAATCACTCGACGGTGGCCGGCTGATGTATGACTGGAGAGTGACTGGACTCTCCTCTGCGCATTCACTCTGCGCCTAGGCCTCCCAGTTACAGGGATCAGATCATTTTAAAGGCACAGCTTTACAATTCAACGGCTTAGCAGAGTCCAGGAACGCAGAAAAGGCACGGTTTCTTAGCCATCAATGGCGTTGAGGTCTTCGACACGTGAGACATTGATACCTCGACGTCGATGAAGCCTATTTTGTAGACTACGCCCTCGAAGGGCTAGACCCTCGACTCGAGGGAGTCTTCGAGGAAATGTTGTCAGGTCAAGGCCTCAATGGGTTGTTGGCTTAAGTTCCAGGTTCGAGGACGCGCAGTATTTAGCCTTTGCCATCACTTTGTCACTTTATGCTGCGTGACCGTAGCATGGCTTCTCTCCTTGTCCTTCGAGGGGGGTGGGGCCTCCTGCTTGAATATTTTCAGCATTTCTCTGGGAAACTCTTCCCATCGGGCAGGAGTAGAGGATTTGGTTGGACATGTAAGTCTCTCAGGAGAGGAATTGCTAGAAGACGATGGAGACCTGTGATGCCTCTTTTTCGACTTTTTAGTCAAAGACTAAGAATGGGTAGACCAACTCCTGCCTTGAGACCGCTTTTTGGATGATTTTCTCAGAGGAGTCTCCCCTCGACTCGTCAGAAGATCAAGTTTTAGATTTGGATGAAGAGGATTTTGAGGGGGTCCTACGCACTGCTAGTTTCCCTTTATGCTCTGTTAGAGCCTTACCGGTCATCGCCTGACAGGAGTTAAAGTCAGCTGTTCGGTGGCTCTGTGCCCAGACTCCACAGACACACTCTATGATGGTCAGTGATCAACATTTTGGCACCTCAATCGAGGCATTTCTTGAAACCCGTCTTCAGTGTCGATTGAGCGGACTATGAAGACATTTTTCTCAAGTTTCATAGTTTTTATTAAAAAACCGAAACATGCCGCAATTCTCTCAAAGCAAAAGCTGCGTCGGACAAATTGAACTGAAGGCCACAGGCGGTGCACGTGCTATATATAATGGGCAAGACCTTGAGATGGAGACCCTCGAAGGACATTGAGTCGATGGAATCGACGCACAGCAACCTCTGCCAAAGATATTTTCTGGGGCAGCGGAAGCTGTAATAAGATATTATCAAAAGATGAGGAATACGCCAGAGGAGACAATCCATTCGAAGGTACGTTTTAGATAAAGGAGTATATTTGTGTCAGACAGGACTTTTCTTTATTGCAATAATAAAAACCCTTGAAATGTCCTTTAAGAGTGTTGACTCCTATTCCTGGTTTGCCACAGAATCAAAATAATTGTTAAAAAGCGGTATGACCGGCACCAGCATGAAAGGGTTGCTCTTGAAAGTGTCAAAATACACTAAAAGAAAATAAAGGGCAGACAATGCTTCCCTGCACAACTGGTCAAAAGTGAGTTAAATGGAGGGACACAAGTCCACTTGCACTGGTAGCCAAAAGGATGAACATGTGCCCCCAAAACAAGTGAGATTGAAAAAGACCTAATTTCATAAATCAACCAAGGATCATACAAACCATTTGCAGATATGCTGCGGGTCCCAGTGAAGTGGACGAGCAAGTTGCAACAAACAAATTTAAAAAGAAAACTATTTCCTGAAACTCAGTAACCCTCATACTGACACAAACATCTAGCACACTATCACATACTCAAAAACATGAACTCGCTCTCATTGGAGCAACAATAGGCAAACTTTTTTTATTTAATTTGTTCTTTATTGAAATATTTAGGAACAAACATATCAGGTTATAAGCAGGACCGAACTAACCTTACCAAGATTCCAAACAATATGCCATCTTGCCTCTGAATTGTACGCACTAGTTCAAAGAACCTATATATTATATAAAACATAACAGTTCCTATGGTATCCCCCCTACACTTCCCTCATCACCCTCCCCCTCCTGTTCGGGGGAGCAAATTTTATGGAGCACCTCTATAAAATGTAACATGTCTTTTTGTAAGGGGCTGCAACATCACACGCTTAGCCTTTACAGTGGATTAGGGTTCCATTCAGGGTAGGTTTCAGGCCCAGTTTGAGCCCTGATAATTGGTTGTTATTCCGCTACCTTTCACTTTCATTTCTCATCACACTCTTAAATTACGATGCTTTATAATTGGGTGTGAAGGGGAGACATTCCAATTCTATGTGGGTATGTATTTACATTAGCATAGCAGTCCTGCATTCCACCTCATAGCGTTCATGCACCTTCTCTGACCATTCCTTTTCGTTTTGGAAGATAAGGTCTCTTCCAATGGATTGTGTGGCAAACCCTTGCGGCCAGGAACAGGTTCCTTATCATATGGGGAAGACTTCTATAACCATCCCCAGGGTCTTCAAGACTAAAAAGTACTAAAAATGTAGACACATTCCTCTCAATCGCATTGATATCTTTCCTCTATGCCAAGTCCTTTTTCTAGTATAGCTGGATTTGAGGACACCCTCCACCTAAGCGGTCCCTAGATAATATCGCTCTATACAGTTTGGAGATGAGACCTTTCGATCCAACATGTGTGTTGAAGACCTGTTTGAACAATGTTAGTGGACATTTCAATTTATCCTCCATTGGCGGTCCGTTAGGATAGCCTTGAGTTGTAAATCTAATAATGGGGCATGCATGGGGCCTAACTGTAATGCAACATATAACTCTGCTATGCTTATAAACCGTACCTCCTTCCAGGATTTCCCAGCTCTTATTAACCCTGCCTCACAATACGGCTGAAACCTCAACGTGCATCATTTTGTCCCTAATTAAAGGGCCCATATGCAGCTAAGAGGTGATGGCCAAGTAGTGATACCTTCGGTCTCTTTCGATTTCCTCCACAGGTGCCACAATTTCGATAGAAATGGATGTGTACATATTCTAATCCACTAAAATGGATAGGTGCTCAATAAAGCAAAAACAGAACTGCTTGTAGATGCCTGCAAAGGGCTTGGTAAATTGCTGGCTCTGTATACAAATGTTACTACAGCAGGCTGTCAGCTGCTGCTGTCGAAGGTTAGAACATAATGGGTTTGCCTGGATGCCACTTTATCCATGAAAGACCAGGTCAGCTTGGTTTGTCTTACTCTTTATTACCTCAGGTTATTGGCTAAAATTCATCCATTCGTGTACGAGTCAAATGCTGCTACTTTTCTTCAGGCCATTATTGGGGCACCTCTGGATTACTGTGCTAGCTTAATCAGGGGCTCAAGTCAGAAGAACTTCTCTAGGCTGCAAGTAATCCAGAATAATGCAGTGAGAATAGTAGCTTGCCTGAAGCGGTGTGATCATATTATAGAGGCTAGACAGGCCTTACATTGGCTACCAGTTAGAGAGTGGATCAAGTTTATGCTGCTCACTATTATGCACAAATGTTTGTTTGGAAAAAAGTGTGAGCTGCTTATGGCAGCTGTTAAGGAAGCATCATGTGAGGAATCTTAGGGTCCAGTCACCTTAACTCTGTTGGTGCCACGCTGCAACGAGGAGAGACCTGGCCAATTATCTTTTCATTTTCTGGCGTCTGATCTTTGCAATCACATACCCAGTCACCCAACCCTTGAGTCTCCTTTGGTTGTTTTTAAGAAAGCACGGAACACCTATTTTTTTTTTACTTAGGCTCAGAATTGTTTTAGGATATTTTTTCATGGTGATTTCTAGGGTGATTTGGTCGAATCTATTTAGTATTTGGAGAATTGGCTGAAATCTTTTTTTTTTGACAGTTGCATTTTGCCATAAATATATGCAGGGGGAGACGGCCCCCTCCCCCGCAGAACCCACCTAACCCCCGCACAAATGATATCCCTATACCCACCTCCACATATATATGCAGCAAAATGCGCAAAACAAATGAGGACCAATTCTCCTGCAATCAAATATCCAGCGCAGTAATCTGCCTATTCAGTTTCTGCTGCTCTGTTTTTATCCTGTGACCCTATCTTCGTGTGTATTTTGTTATCTATGTTTTTAGGATGTGCCTATTTTATCTTCTTTGATAGTATATTTTTATGTGCAGCGCCTGTTTGCCTTCGGGCCTAAGGTGTTTTAGAAATGTTAAATACATAAATAAATAAGCTCTTATAAGGGAAGCATAACCAATCTCCCAGTGTGACTGGTGAGAATAGGCCAGTCTCGAGACCGATCCATTGTTTCTTGCAAATTCTCCCTTAAATATATTCCCTGAGATCTGGGAATCACAGCACCCCTCTTTCAGTCGGCAGGAAAAATGTAGTATATGCTCTTTGGGGTCTCTTCCTGGCCTAAAGGAATGTGAGGAGAGTTTTCTTAATTTCCGCAAAGAACGCAGCTGGAAAGGTTACTGGGAGGACTTGAAATTAAAAACAGTATTCCCGGTAGCACATTAATTTTTATGGACAAGCTGCCCACAATAACATGATCCCTGACCATTTTTGTAGGATTTATTTTGAACTTTCTTCCAGAGAGGCAGCTAATTTGGCCCATAATTTGTCTAGTTATAGTCACCTATAACCTACATATGCAATACTATCGGTTTGTATTCCTATTCCATACCTCCACATGAGCTGGTATACCAATAACGTGTTTTCTGTCAGCAGCAGGCCTTCCAATTTATGTAAATTACTTGTGAAGCCAAACATTACTATGTATTCTACTATGGTTGCATTGAGTCTTGGAAGAGAAGTCTCGGGATGTGACAGGTATGGCAATATATTGTCTGCGAATAGAGCCAACTTTTATTCCCTTCCATATTTCACTAAGCCTTGTATCCGATCCTCCCTATGTATTACCGTCGCGACACAAGTGATCACAGTTCAAGTGTGTTTATTAAACTGTATAGGTAGGGTGGAAACAACCTAAATCTAAGATGGGAGCAAGCTACAACCATCAACTCAAGATAAGGCAGTCCTAGTTGCATCTTGTCAAAATAAAAAGGGCCTATACTAAGAAAAATCTATTACCAATCCTTACGCTAATTACAAAAAGGGTGTGGGATAAGATTTATAAAAAAGAAAGAAGTGTTCACAAACGATAAATCAGGATGTGGTAGCCGGGGGGGTCTCCCTTGCCCACGTTTTGAGCATGAGACAAGGCGGGACTCCTGAGCAAAGCACACACTCGAGCTTTCCAAGCACGAGACAACAGATCCAGCTTCAGCTATCAGAACCTTTGGTGGTTAAGTGTCTTTTCTACTAAAGTCTTTTGCCTCAGAGGACCGGATGTGCTCCAAAAATCACAAACAAAAGTTCCTTTCAAAAAGTAAGTCGGGTGATGGCTTTTCACCCTTGAATCCCCCTCTTCCGGCTTAGATTCACCAACAATTCTTTTCTACATCAGGACCTTCTGCGGTTGACTTTCTTACTTCTGAGGGCCTGATAGTTTCGAGAAATAAAACAAAACGTTCCTTTCGGATTACACTTGGGATGAGGATTCTTCACCCCTGGTTCCCCTCTTCTGGGCGAAGACCCCTCTCGAATATCCGCCACCCTCCCGTCGGGTTCACCCCGGCTTATATTCAGAATGATTTCTCGACTGCATTCATATGTCGTTGGGGTGATGGCTTCTCATCCCTGGATCCCTCTCTTCCGGGCTCTGACCCCTTAAAACATTTGCTTCCCTCTGTCAGGTTCACTGCAGCCTTTCGCAAAGATATTTTCACCTTGGCGTTCAACAATCTTAATGGTCTTTTAAACAGTTCACCGTGGACATCCCTCTGCCGGGTTCACTTTTTTCAACACACTGTTGGTATTTTAGACTTCGCCCCTCTTTATTGGCATCCTCCCTTGGGTTCACTCTTGCCATTTCCCAATTCCTTTTGCTTTCTCTTGATGTGGGATTCACTTTCCTTGCGTTTCTCAATGGTTTTTCGGTTAAAGACTTTCAACTGTACATGGATTTTGCTAGACCCCTAAATGACCACTTTGATCTCTCCTGGCGGCTCTCCTACAGCCTTCTAGTATCCGTAGTTTTCCTTCCAACACAGGATCAACCAGAGTCTCTACTCTCTCGAGTGAGCACCTACGTGGTGCCGGACCCATCTGCACTTCCATAAACAATTTACAGTTGTTTGAACTTTCCTCAATGTGCCACTTTGCGGCTTTCATTCAACAGAGTTCGGTTTCTTTATTGGTTCGCCCCTCGTCTCACTGGCTGTGATGAACCGCTTGGCTTTCTTCGTATCAGAAGTCCAGGCCGGTACCACAGTAGCAGGCATCTCCCCTTGTCCTGCTTATTAGCATAGGCATGCTCCGTGGACATCTGCTGCAACACACCTGGGCTATTGTTCATGGTCTTACGATTCCTTCCATGGAGGTCTCGCCGGTCTGGGTCAGAAAGGGCAAGGTTACTTCTCTCCTTGTCAGCCTTTCGGTTCTCAGCAACTTTCTCCTCCTCTTGAACTACCAGGTTCGGATAGCTCTCTCGTTGTGCAGTCTGCCTTGCTCATATTGTGCTCTCATGCTCCACCTTTTATCCCTGAGGGGAAGGGAAACGGCCATCAGGTGTTTGTGTGATTCTGGTCAATTGCCTGAACCTTGTATTGGGACAGGTCAGGTAAATGACTCTGGTGTTCGTTGTCTTTCGTGGTGTGCAAAAGTGTTCGTGCGGAAAAGGGGGGGGCGCAGTGTTTCTGAATGTTCTACATGGTAGGATGGGGACAAGGTGTTGGAAGAAGGGGGATACTGCGTCTCACGCATCTGTGTCACACTTCACCGTCCCGGCAACACCCCATCCAGGTGATCCTCCCTCACTAGTCCACCCCCAGGAACTGGATCCAATAGCAATGGCATTGTCCTGGCCACCTGGATGACAGACCCATGGGAACTAGTTGGGGAGACACCTTCAGGTTTCTCAGTTCCAATGCAAGCTCAAAAAGCAATGGAGATAAAGAACATCCCGACCTTGTCCCTCGACTCGTCTGGAATTCCTTTGATGCTACACTACTATGACACTTGCTCTCGTGTTTCCGTAGAGAGCCATGGCACCCGATAGCCACCTAGAGTCCAATCCCACTGTTTGCAGGACCGCCTCCAAGAAAGACCACTCAACCCCGACAAAGGCCTTTTCTGCAACTAATGAAATCAGGAGTGGGTCTACATAATCTTCATTAATTTCAGCCATAAAGTCCAGGGTCTTGCGGTAATCGACAGTCCTTACTGAAGCCAACCTGGTCACCATTAGTTTGGGCAGGATTGTGCGAAGCCTCTTCTCGGGCAAGACACTGGAGTATATTTTGGCGTCCACATTTATCAAAGATATGGGATAAGTCCTGCAATCAAGTTCATCTCCTACTTCTTTCGGAAGCACAACTATTTGCTTCTGCGTGAATGTACCGGGGGCTCCATTACCATCTAGGATGCTATTAAAGAGTTGGCCCAAAAAGTTTCTAGTATAGCCCTGTGCCTCTTATAGAACGCAGAGGTGAAACTATCTTGTGCCAGCGCCGATCCCACCATCAATTGTGAAATCGCATGCAAGATTTCACTAACTTCTATTGGTGCATCCATCAATACTCTTCTTCCCTCTGCTGTGAGAGTTTGGAGGGTACTCCAACTAGGTATTCCTGTAATGCCCCTTCACTAGCGGTATATAAACGGGTGTAGAATTGGCCTAACCTCTGGGCTATCTCTATCGGTTGAGTCAATACCAAGCCCATTTCACCCTTGATCTTATAGACTGCCCTCTCATCTCTCTGGCCTCAGGCGTGTTGTCAAGAGTGTTGCCTTTATCGCCTTTCTCATAATATCTTTTTTACATACCTGAGCTGGGTTAAAGCTCTCCAGTTCCATACATCTTTAATTTCCTGTCGCAGCTCCCTTATTTCATGAAGCTTTTCTTTTGACTGGTTTACATCCTGTTTCAGATCAATCTCTTTCTCCTTGAACTTCTGTTTAAAGTTGGCTTCCCTTAACAGCCTCTCCCGTTTCCTTGCGGCACCCTCCAATATCGGGAGGACTCGAAAGTGGATTTGGCTGCCTTCGAGACTCTGTTCAGTGACACTTCACCAGGATAATGTCTTTGAAAATATTCTCCAATCTCAGTTTTAAGAGTGTTAACAAAGACAATATCTCAACGCAGCGTATCGTTACAGGTCCATTGTCTGTCTAGAGGAGCCTGGGGGCCCAGTTCCAAAGATATTCCACACATGTTGTGGTCTGACCGGCCCACCACCTGTATGTCTGCCCCTATAACACTGCGTTCGTAGGGAACAAGTTACTTACCTGTAACTGTTGTTCTCTAGCATGGGTCTGGCATGGATTCACATGCTCATGAATATTCCCCGTCAGGCCGGGAATCCTCGGTAAAGAAAAAAATCAGTATCAGTTTTGTTTCTGATCGGTCTTTCTCAGTAGTAACCAATCACTGGTCTCTGGGTCATACTGCCCCCAGCCAATGACTGCCCTCTCCCTAAGCCCCGCCTCTGGCAGCCATCCTCAGGTTTGGTAGCACGCAAGTGGCAGCATGACCAAGTGAAGAGCCGCAGAGGGGTAGGAAGGAGGGTTCGCATGTGAATCCATGCCAGACCCATACTGGAGAACAACAGTTACAGGTAAGTAACTTGTTCCTTCTCCAGCATGGGGTCTGGCATGGATTCACATGCTCATGAATACAAGAATACATAGCAGTACACACATGCACAACCAAAGGGAGGTGGCAAAGGCTCAACATTAAGCATTACATCCAAAACTCAACATTAAGCAATTCTTACCTCCTCACCAGGCTCACCTTAGGCGAACAGGTTGCGCAGCACTGCTTGGCCGACCCTGGACTCCTCTCTGGAATCCCGGTCGACGCAGTAGAATATCGTGAAGGTGTGCGTTGACCTCCATGTTGCAGCCCTGCAGATGTCCAGCAGGGGCACAACAGACAAGAACGCCATGGTAGCAGCGATAGCTCTGGTCGAATGGGCTCTCGGAAGGCCAGGCAACGGCCGGTTTGCCAAACGATGACAGTGCATGATGCAGCCAGAGAGCCATCTGGAAATGGAAGCCTTCGAGAGAGCCTTCCCTTGGTTCACAGGTCCAAAGTTCACAAATAGCTGTGATGTATTCCGAAAACTCTTCGTGCGGTCCACGTAGAGCTTCAGCGCTCTAGCCACATCTAGCGAGTGCAAAGTATTCTCAGCCGGCGACGGGAAGAAAACAGGTAACACCAAGGGCTCGTTGAGGTGGAAGTCCGACGGCACCTTGGGCATAAAAGAGGGGTGTGTCCTCAGCACCACCTTCGTGTCGTGAAAAGTCAAGTATGGAGGTTTGCAGGATAGGGCCTGGATCTCTCCCACTCGTCATCCGGAGGTGATGGCCACAAGAAACGCTGTCTTCCACGACAGGAACTTCAACGGTGCCGAATGCAGGGGCTTGAATGGCGCCCCTATGAGCCTGGTCAGCACCACTTTGAGCTCCCACGCCAGGGCAGGGGCCTTCACCGGCAGTAACGATAGGAACAGTCCCTTCATAAATTCCTTCACCAGGCGATGGGACCACAAGGACGCCCGTCCTGTGGTTCTGGTGTATCGGGAGATCGCAGCCAGATGCATCTTGATGGGAGGCGTGAGCCAGTCCAACCTGGGCCAGCGACAGTAGGTACGGCAGCACTTGAGGGGCCATAATCCGTAGAGGGTTAATCTTCTGTGCACGGCACCAGACAGAGAACCTCTTCCAGTTATGTCCGTAGCACTTGAGAGTTGAGGACGCCCTGGCCTTTGCAAGAATCGCTCTGCAGTGAGCCGGGATATCGTACCCTCCAAACTCTAGTGCTGCAGGAGCCAGGCCTGCAAGTTCAGCGACTCCGGATCGTGATGAAGTATGGCGCCTCCTTCTCTGGAGAGAAGATCCGCGTCTGTCGGCAGCTTAACTGGTGGGGACGTTGACAAGTCCAGAAGGTCCGGGAACCAGATCTGCCTCGGCCACGCCAGTTCAACGCGGGTAATCCGGCACCAAGACCTCTTGAGCTGGTTGACGAGTCGGAGCAGCAACGGCAACGGAGGGAACGCATATAGGAACAGGCCGTTCCAGGGGAACGAGACAGCATCACCCATGCTCCTCGGCTGGGGAAACCTGCTGGCGAACCTCTGGCACTTGGAGTTCGTCACCGTCGCGAACATGACGATCTGCGGTTTTCCCTATCGTCGGAAGAGTCGATCCACTTGATCCTGACGTAGTTCCCACTCGTGGCACGAGCGCAGCTCCCTGCTGAGCGAGTCGGCGATGGTGTTCTTTATCCCTGCCAGATGAAAGGGCACCAGAAACATCCCTTGGACGACGGCCCAATGCCACAGATCCTGGGCTTCCTTGGAGAGGGCTGGGGATCTGGTTCCTCCCTGCTTCCGGATGTAGAACATCGTGGTGGTGTTGTCGGTGAAGATTCTCACCACCTTGCCCTTGAGGGACGGGAGAAAGGACCCGAGGGCCCAGAACACTGCACGGAGCTCTAGGATGTTGATGTGGAGCGGCTTCTCCTATGGGAGCCAAAGGCCTCTCGCGTGAGGTTCTCTGGTGTGCGCTCCCTACCCTTCCAGGGAGGCATCTGTCGTCACCGTTATATGGTGAGATGGGGTCTGAAAGTCTGTGCCCGCCGTCAGATGAGCATAGGTGCCCCACCACCGGATCGCTCGTCAGAAGGTCTCATTGAGCGGGATCTCTTGCAGAGGGCGCACCCGAAGCCTGCACAGGCGCACAAGATATATGCAGGAGGACATCATCCCGAGGAGGGACTTGATGGACCTCACCCTGGCCACGTCCGTGGCCAGCAGATGCTGCACCTTGCCCAGGATGGCCTTCGTCCTTTCCTCCGATTGGCTGCCAGAAACAGTGCGACAGGACCAGGTAGGATTTGGGAAAGTTGATGGAGAATCCCAGGTCCGTGAGCAGCTGGACGGTCTTCGATGTGTGATCTACGGGGAGCTCCCTTGTCCTTGCTCGGATGAGCCAGTCGTCCAGGTAGGGGTAGACGTGGATCCCCTCCAGGCGCAGCTGCGCCGCCACCGGTGCTAGGCACTTGGTGAACACCCTGGGTGCCGACTTCAATCCGAACGGGAGGGCCTTGAACTGGTAGTGCCGTCTTTGGACCACAAACTTGAGGAACTTTCGGTGTCCTTTTAGAATGGGGATGTGGAAGTACGCATCCTCCAAATCCAGCGACGACAGGAAAATCGCCCTCCTCCAGCTGTCCCAGCACGTGCTTGAGGGTGACCATCCAGAACTTCTGTGCCTTGATGTACTTGTTCAGTTGTCGCAGGTCAAGGATGGGGTGCCATCCTCCTGTCTTCTTTTTCACGAGGAAGTACCTTGAGTATACTCCGGAGCCCTGAGCCTCTGCGGGACGAGCTCGATGGCACCTTTTTTGAGCATCGCCCTTACCTCCAATAGCAGTTGAGGGACGTGATTTTCCTTCCTTACCACGGGTGGAATGCGGGGGCACTTTTTTAGAAATTCGAGGGCGTGCCCCTGGGCCAAGGCATCCAGCACCCAATGGTCGGTGGAGATGGACTCCCACACGCTGATGAACTTCGCCAGCCAGCCTCCCACCGGGGTGCTCCGGTGGGGGCTCGACACTGCCGTCAGTTCAATCTTGCTTGGAGGACGCCTTGCCGCCTTGGCCTCGCTGGCGACGACGGCGGGGTCCACCAGACTTGCCTCGCCCTCCATAGGCTTCCTGCGACGAGGAGCGGGCCGCTTGGCGGTACGTGGAGGAGCCACCGCCGAATCCCTTGGAGGCACCCTGCTTGCCTCCGGTGCTCCGAAAGGATGGCCTTCATTGCCGGAGAAAGCCTAGGGCCTTAGCTGTCTCTGGGTCCGCCTTGATGGCTTGGAGGGACTCATCCACTGTTTTCCCAAACAGATTGTTCCCTTCGAACGGCAAAACCTTGGCTTGTACGTCCTGGCGGAAATCCGTCGCCTTGAGCAGCCCTCGTCGTCTAAGCCGTTGCCTAGCTGGCGGAAACCGGTGTCGGCAATGTCCGTTGCCACCGTAATGGCGTGGTCCGATGCCACTTCACCTTCTTGCAAGATCTCCAGGGCCTCGGCCCTCTTGTCGTCCGTTAGGAAGTCCAACAGGGGGGCGATCTTGCACCATAACTCCCTGTCGTAGCGGGCTATGATCATGAGGGCGTTGGCCGCCTTAATCGTTGTTGCTACTCATCAATTGCGTCCAGCTTCTTTCCTTCGCCGTCCGGCGGGGAAGCTGACGTTGAGGCCGATGCCCCCTCCGCTTTCTTCTTGGCCGCTGCTGAGACGACCGAGTCAGGGGTCGGTTGTCCCCTACGGCAGAAAGGGGCCGCGTCGGTGTTAGGCAGAAACCTGTGCAGTTCCCTCTGGGACCACTGCAAAAGATTTAGGTCTACAGGTGTTTGGCAGTAAACCCACTTGGTAGCAGTCTGTACCACACAGATTCAATGGGTAGCTGTGGCTGAGCAGTTAGACTTCCCTCAAGAAGAGTTAGGCAGTATACAGAGTATTCACAATAGGTCAAGAGAACACAGTAGAACAAGTTAACACTGACCAGGGGTTGGTGTAAAAGAGATATAATTATTTATTTAAAACCACATCTAGAAAAAAACACAGGCACTAATAGTAAGCAATTCAAAAACACGGTCACTAAAAGATATACACTCCCTTAAAATAATATTAGACAAGTCTTAAGTAAAGCTCCACTTATTTTCAGACAGCGGTGAACGCTTAACGTAGATGGCACTCTAATAATTCGGTTTAAAAGGGAGAGACAAGCAGAGAACAAGTTGAAACAGATCCCAGCACTTTTACCAGAACATAACAAGAGAGGAAGGCAAAGTAAAACCGTGAAGTTAGAGTTCAAGAGGCCAGATCCACTTTCAGAGGATCCAAACAAAATGTGTCCAAGGTCACACGGTTGCAGAGCACAAAAGTCTTGTAAAGTTTCAAAAAGGAGTTGGACCAAAGAAAAGGACCAGTTAGAGGGTCAAGGCGGCCAGCCCAGTCCAGAAGGTTAAGGGGTTATTATTACCTTGTAGCAATCTTTAGAAAGAGAGGCCTGGCGGACACGGTACCTTAAAGTGGTGCGAACGCTCCAGCGGGGTCAGTTGTTCCTGGCAGCGGATGCAAGTCGGTGCTTCGTCCATGGGAAGAGAGGATCTCGTCAGGGAGGAAGACAAGAGTCCGTTGAACTGCCAGGGAAGAAACCAGCCGCCGAGTTTCTCAGGTACAAGCGGTCCGGTGATTCGCGGTTCAGTGGTGAGTGGCTATCTGGCTGCCGGGGTGCTTGGCACGGGCAGTTCGACCACAAACCGGGCTGGGGTGCGAAGAGAAGAAGGTAAACTGGTTGTGCCCACCTGTCAGGGGAAGAAGCCTCTCCAGCCGGGAGATCTTATTGTCGTCGGGAAGTGGTGAGTCGGTTCTGCAGGGCTCCACCGGTGGTGTCGTCGTGGTAGGTCAGCCCAGCTTCTCCCTCGTCGGATTCTCAGGTCCTCTGGTGACTTCTGAAGTTCCAGTCCCCAAAGCCCTGCTTTTATGCAGAAAACCCCTATTCACTCAGCCTAGCTGTCACTCAGAGTGCGACTTGAGTTACCAAGGTAACTCAGTCCAGGGTGCCTAAACCCCCTCTCACATCCCTTGTGGTACCCAGACAGAGTGGCACCACTTTTGGAGGCTTCTGTGGAGAAGCCCGCCAAAAGGTGGAACAAAGGCCTCGACTTGGGTTGGAGTCACAGAAGAGAACACAAACGCCATTTTAGAATTGAGTCTTGGCAAAAAATACCAACCGGAGAATTAATATTAATTAAATAAACCAGCGGTATGTTCGAGGCAATGAGAATTAAATAATTAAAGTTGGTAGCCTCGAACAATGGGAAAACCCCATAGGAAAATATTTGCGGTTGAATATAAAAAGTAGTTTCCACTGCCACCAGCCAAAACTCGATCAGGGGGGGCGGAGACGTGCCCCCTCGACTAACAGACCCCGGGGCAATCGAATTGCCCCGACCAGTACGTCCACAATATGATGCTTTGTACTGGTTTCTGTTAATAATTTGGGACTAGTAAAGCCAATGGTGACTTTACATGCCCTGGGAGACAGTAGTCAGTCCCAGGGTATGGAGTCTATGGTGGGGTGTCACTATGACACCCCTGTGTTACTGCACAGAGGGTGCTGTGTAACACACATAGGAAAAACACAGGAGACCCTATGGAGTAAATGACCCCATAGCCCATAAAACACATTACCATTCAAAGGAATACCATAATTCATGTCCAAGAGTGGGAGAAAAATAGTCTCACTCTTGGCAGGAGGAAAAAAAACAAACTCCAGAAATCCAGCAAAGCTGCTGGGGGACTCACTAGGTTAGGAAATTCAGCCTAAAGAGAGAATTCTCCCTAACAGTCGGGGACCCGGTACTTCTTCTCGTACCGATCCCTCTTGGCAGGCGTTGTAGACGGGTTCTTGAGAAGGGTGAGACCCTTGTCCCACATGTCATCCAGCAGAGGCACGGTGAGGACTGTTTTCCTCTTGGCCTCGCGCCGTTGGTAAAGGAAACCTTCCTTCTTCTCTTTGGGGCAGAGCTGAAAAAGCTTGGATGCCCTGGCGATCATTGCATGGAAAGATCCGATCTCGTCGGGCGAGGAGGCCCGGGCTGGGGGCGATGGGAGCTCCGTCCCGTTGTCACCGCCGTCGTTGGTAACCGTCGAGGCCGTGTCCGTTCCCGTGTCATACCCAGGGAAGGGAGATGTGGGAAAAGGTTGAGGGCGCAAGGGCTGAAAAGGCAGGGCTGGATGGATCCGTCTTCTCTTGTTCGGGGAGGTTCCCGCCGGGCCTGGCTCTGGCTCCTCCGTCGAACCTGCTTCCGGATCCTCCGTCGGTGGTATGGGCAATTACGTCCTTATCTCTGATCATAAGGCTTGTAACGCCAACAAAATGGGCGCCGAGTTATCCTGCGGCTCTGGAAGCGACGGGTGACTAGGACCCTCGCCGGAGCACTCACTGATTTAATATAGAGTAGCCCCTGCTTCAACAATGCAATTGATTCCTTGGAACTGAGACCTAACTCTAATCTTAAGATCTACATTGGAACACATTGGGGTAGTCCCAAGACTCTCCTCCTAAAACTACCCTCAATGGCCCGCAGCCAAGTAAAGTCATGTATAGTTAGGCTCTCAAGGCCATAGCGGACAGCTGGGCAAAAGAATTGCTTATAAAGTCGTAAAGTGTCATCCAAACTAAAGCCACCCATTTGGTGAGTGAACCTACTGAGTAGAATTGTTAATTGAATAGTCTTACGTTTACAGGACGCAATGCAATCATCATACGCAGGGTACACATTAAAGTTAACACCCAGGTATTTATAGCAATCAGTGTATACAATTAATGCGACAGGAAGAACCAGTTTAGTCCTATGGCCAGTCCCGTGGGATAATGAACAAGTTACTTACCTGTAACTCCTGTTCCCCAGCATGGGCCTGCCATGGATTCACATGCTAATGTAAATTCACAGCCAGGCTAGGAATCCTTGGCAAAACAGAAAAGCAGTTTTGCTTTACACTGAAAGCTGCTCGTCTCCACTATAACCAATCACTGTCCTTTGGGTCATACTGCCCCCCACCCATTGAAAGAAGTCTCTCTAAGCTTCACCCTGATGGCCATTTTCAGATTTAGTAGGGCATGTAAAGTGGCAGTATGAACCAAGAAGAGCCACAGAGGGGAAGGAGGGAGAGTTTTCATGTGAATCCATGTAAGCCCCATGCTGGAGAACAAGAGTTACAGGTAAGTAACTTGTTCCTTCTCCAGCATGGGGTCTGGCATGGATTCACAAGCTCATGAATACGATTACACAGCAGTACATACATACACAACCACGGGAGGTGGCAAGGCTCAACAGAAGCAATACACTTACCCCTGGAACGGATTCACTGCGGGTAAAAAGCCCCTGCATGGCCGACCTGGGACTCTTCCCTGGAATCCCTGTCGACACAGTAGATTCTTGTGAAGGCGTGGGTGGACCTTCACGAAGCAGCCCTGCAGATTTCGAGCAGAGGAACACCAGAGAGAAACACCATAGTTGCTGCAATGGCTCTGGTGGAATAGACTCTTGGCCGTCAATGCAGACGTCTGCTGGGCAGACGATGACCGTGCATGATGCAGCCAGATTGTCACCTGGATATGGAAGCCTTAGAAAGGGCCTTCCTGTTATTCACAGGTCAGCAGGCATAGAAGGGTTCAGGAAGAAACTGGCAAAACCAAAGGCTTGTTGGGATGGAATTCATAAGGAACCTTCGGCATAAAGGTTGTGTGGATGCACAGCACCACTGTTGTAGCGAGAAAGGAGAGGGAAGGCTGCTTGCAGGAGAGGGTCTGGATTTCCCCAACCCACCTGGCCGAGGTGATGGCCAGTAGGAAAGCAGTCTTCAATGAGAGAAACATCAGAGGGAACTGATGCATGGGTTCAAACGGGCCCCCATTAGCTTAGTCAAAACCACGTTGAGCTGCCAAAGCAGAGCAGGAGACTTCACTGGTGTAAAAGTCCTAAAGAAGACTGACGAGCCTGTGCGACCACATGGAGGGCTTAACAGGCATCCTAGTGTACCAGAAAATGACAGCTAGATGCACCGTGATGGAGGCGTGTGCCAGGAAAGCCTTAGCCAATGAAAGCAGGTACAGGAGGAGCTGCAGAGCTGTGATTCGAAGCAACATAACCTTCCGAGTCCTGCACCACACTGTGAAGCGTTTCCACTTGTGGCCGTAGCACACCAATGTAGAGGAAGCTCTGGCATTCGCCATGATTATGTTACATTCCAGCGGCAGGAAATAATGCCCAAACTCTAGGGCTGCAGGATCCAGGCCGTGAGGCTCAGCGATACTGGCTCGAGGTGCAGTATTGTTCTGTTTTCTCTGGAGAGAAGGTCGGGAAATGGAGGCAGCCGCATGAACAGAGCCACTGACAGACTGAGCAGGTCAGGGTACCAGATATGCAGAGGCCACGCCGGAGAAATGAGGATCACTCTGCAATGACGTTGTCTGAGTGTGTTGATCACACATAGCAGGAACAGAATAGGAGGGAAAAGCGCACAGAGCGCCCGTCCCACAGGAATGAGAAGGCATCCCCCCCGGCTCCTTGGCTGAGGAAACCTGCTGGTGAACCTCTGGCACATGGAAATGGCCGCTGTTGCGAAGAGGTCGATCTAGGGCTCACCCCACTTGCAGAAGAGAAAAGAAGGGTTACTTGAGCCTGATGTAGTTCCCACTTATGGCAGGACCACAGCTCCCTGCTGAGCGCATCTGCAATGGTGTTCTGGGTGCCCGCCAGGTGAAGGGGAACATGTCCTGAAGAATGGCGCAGTAATACAGGGTCTGGGCTTCCAGGGAGAGAATGGGGGGGGCGAGGGGGGAAGAGTATGTCCCACCCTGCTTCCGGATGCAGAACATGGTGGTGTTGTCCAAGAAGATCCTCACCACCTTTCCCCGCAGTTGAGGAATTAATGATTTGAGGGCCTAAAAGACTGCCCAGAGTTCCAGAACGTTGATATGAAGGTCTTTTTCCTCTGTGAGCCAGAGGCCTCTGGCATACAACTGTCTGGTGTGGGGGCCCCCGGGCCTTTCAGGGAGGCATCCGTGGTGGCCGTGGCCTGGTAGGTGGGATCTGAAAAGGAGCTCCTTGCGTCAGATGTGGGTGTGCTCCCCACCATCATAGAGCTTGTCAGAACTCCTGTCTGAGGGCAATCTTGTCCATCCAAGAGCCTGTGACATTCAGCCATTGCGCATTCAGGCAGTCTTGAAGAGGCCTCATCTGGAGTTTGCAGAATGGAATGAGGTGGATGCAGAAGGACATCATGCCCAACAGCGACTTGATGGCTTGCACTGTTGTGAACTGCGTCGACGACCTCCCCCAGGATGGCAGTCACCCTCTCCTCCGATGGGGTGGCCAGGCACACAACCAGTGTTGAGTCGGGCACCCAGGAACAGAGTGTTCCTGCAATGGCTCCACGCAGGACTTCAGATAGTTGAGGGAGAATACAAGGTCCGTGAGAAGGCAAATGGTCTCTGCAGTGTGCTGGATTGCTGCAGCATGGGAGAAGGAGCAGATGAGCCAGCCCAGATAAGGGTAGATGTGGATGCCCTTGAGCCGTAAACGCGCTGCTACCGGAGCAAAGCACTTTGTGAACACCCTCTGCGCTGATTTCAGGCAGACAGGCAGGGTCTTGACCTGATCGTGCCATCCCTGGACCACAAACTGCAGGAGCCTTTGATGTTTCGGATGAATGCAAACTTCAAAGTAGGTGTCCTACAGGTCCATGGTCGCCAGGAAATCCACTTCCTCCAGCTGGTAAAGTACATGCTGCAACGTGACTATCCTGAACCTCTAGGATTTCAAATATTTGTTGAGGCGTCTTAATTCTAGGATTGACCGCCACCCTCCTTACTTCCATACCACAAAGTATCTGGAGTACACTCCGGAGCCCTTCAGAGACGTTGAGGGATGGGCTCCATCTCCCCCTTTCTTAACATGGCCTGAACCTCCTGCAGCAGTTGTGCCAAGTGTAGTTCTTGACGAGCTACAGGATGAATGCGAAGACACCTGTGTACAAATTCTAAGGTGTGCCCCTGATGAAGAACATCAAGCACCCATTTGCCTGTGGTGATGGTCTTCCAATTGACATCCTGGGGTGCGTAGGTGGGGGCCGGGATCCACAGCCAGTTCCGGCCTGCTTGGGCATCTGCGTCATGGCATGTGGGCGATGACAGCACTGTCCTCCACTGCTAAAGGCTTGCAAGCGCCCCCTGTATGCTTCCTGGGGGGTGGAACGGGAGGACTGGCGATAGGGTGCAGAGTACCCCTTGGAGGACCTGCCTGGCTTCCCTCTTGAGGAATTCAAGGGCAACGATCTCCTCGGTCTCAGTGTCCCAAGTGAGCGTGCCGTCTCTGTCGGTCTTAATGGATCAGAGCGTCTCATCCACAGCCTTTCCAAACAAATTGTCCCCATCAAAAGGCATGACTACCATCTTAAACTGTACATCCGCCCTGAAGTCCGCAGCCGTCAGCCAACCTTGGCGCTGGAGGGCCACCCCACTAGCCATCTGGCAGAAGCCGGAATCCACGATATCCAACGCCACCATGATGGCATGGTCTTAGGCAACTGGAACAGGGCCAGGACATCGGCCTTCTTGACGTCGGGCAGGTAGTCAAAGATTGGTCCGAGCTGATTCAAGAGTTCCTGGTCATACCAGGAAAGGATAGCCAGGGCACTGGTAGCCTTGACGGTGAAGCCTCTGTGTAAATGATGCGCTTCCCCACTGCATCAAGCTTCTTCCCCCTCCTGGCCCGGAGGCACCATGGACGAAGATGATGGGTTCGATGAGCTCTTCAAGGCGGAGAAAGCCCCCACAGAGTCTGGAGAAGGCTGCAATCTCAAGCACCTGGGGGCCGACTCTGGGACTGCTGTACTGCTCCAGCCTGTCCCTCTTGGGAGGAGTGTTATTTGGTGTCATAGGGTCGAAACCCTCTTCCCAAATAGCGCTCAGCAGAGGGATTGACATGACAGTCTTCCGTGAAGACTCCCAGTGTAAAAAAGGACCCCCCGCCCCCCTTCTCCTCCGGGACCAGACTGAAGAGGGCAGGTGCCCTCGAGAGCATGGCATGAAAAAAGCCAACCTCGTCCAGTGACGATGCCCTGGCAGGTTCATCTGCACCAAGCAGCTGTAGTGTCAGTACCTGTGCGAGTCCGTGGTGGTTCTACTGCCAGAGTTAAAGGTCTCTGGGGGGAGGGAGGTGTTGGCTGCGGTGGTGCCAGCTGATGCTTCTGCCCTGCAGGGCGAGGGTGCTGCTTCGGCCTTGGAGGGCTCGACCTGGGAGGACTTCTAGCTGGTTGCCTGGGGGGGGCTGTGGACTGGCCCAGGCACAGGGGCTGTTGGCAACCTCTGTTGCATCTCCAAACCTAAGGTGTGGAGTGTAGTCCGAATGTTCAGTGACCTGTTCCTGGGAACCTCTGGCAATGGCTCTGGGCTGAAGCGCCTCTGCGGTTCAACCGGCAGATACGGCACCCTCCTGAGAAGACTCCTCTCGGGACAGGGGCACAAGACCTCCTTCATGATCAGAATAGTAGCCTTTGGGCAAATGGTCATCGTCCGAGGTTGTACAGATGTGTGGGGACCGCCTAGGAGACTATCTGCATTGACAGCAATATCCTCAATGGCTTGGGGAGGAAATCAATGGGAGGCAGCAGCTCCTTCTCCTTGCCCAAATCCTTGGGGAAGGAGGTGACAATGGGCACATGCAACCTGACTGGCTCATCCACTGTGGTCATTGATGGATCCGCTGCAGCAGCCACAGGCTGCTAAGGCATAGCCACCCTCGGGATAGCCGTCGTCCTGACCGTAGACACCACGGTAGTGGTAGGGTCTCTTTTCGACAAAGAAGTGATGGGCGTTGATGAATCTGGTGCCAAGATCGTGGTTCTCAACAGAGCCACGGATGTCGACAGAACCACAGACGACGAGGAGGGTCTCCTGGAGGACGAAGTAGTCATCGATGGGGCCGTGGTCCTGGTTGATGAAGTTGTCCTTGGAGAAAGTTCTGTTCTTCAAAGGGGTCTAAGACTTCCTCGTGGAAGGCACTCCCCACTGGCAGGCTCACCATGGACAGAGATGGAGAGCATGTCCTACCCGAACTAGGCCCTGCAGCCAAGCAACCATAGCGGGATCATCAGCACAGTGTTTAACCTTCTTTTGGATCCCCTGGGAAGGGCCTTCCTCAAAGGATCTCGACCTCTTGTTGTCAGAGGCAGCACGCGCGTGGGACCGGCCAGTCCTGGCCACGGCATGACCGCGCCCAGGGGCCAAGTTAGAGGCCTTCCCCCTCCTTGAGCCACACCACCAACCGTCGATAGCGGTCCTGCTTCCTCTTAAGCAGGAATCCGTGACAAATCTCACATCCGTCTTCGTCGTGATCAGGATGCAGGAAATAAAGGCAATTGAGGTCCCGAACCTTGACTTGGCATGCCAGTGTCCACATTTCACCCAGATCTTGAATAGACTCCTTTTCTCCTCGGACATCGAGGCGTGAAGTAGGCCCAAGCCTGGGCCTTGAGAAATTCAAAGAGAAGATCCATGATGAAGGTAGATTTTCGCCGGCAACTGATCACCGCCGCCGGTAGACGATAGTCAGTCGATGATGGCAGGATTAGGAGAAAAATAAAGTTTACTTGAAAAAACTAGAAATAATAGCAAATACCCAAAGAGCAATACGAGAGGACTCCCAACACTGAAACGTGCTGTAAAAATCTGAAGATGGCCACCAGGGGTGGAGCTTAGGGAGACAGCAGTCATTGGATGGGAGCTGTATGACCCAAATGACAGTGATTGGTTGTAGAGGAGACCAGCAGTTTTCAGGCTAAAGAGAAACTGCTTTTCTTTTTTTACAGATTCCCAGGTCGACGACGGGGAATAATAATAATTAGCATTTACATAGTGCTACGAACACTCAGGCATCGAAGCGCTGCTTATTATTACGCATGTGTGTGGTGCTCATTTATCGACCTCGGAAAGGATGAAAGGCTGAGTTTGGCCCTGCAGGGATTCAAACCTGCGTCGGAAGGCTCAGCAAGGATGTCAAAGCGAGCGTTCTACTCGCTATGCTATCCGACCGGCATATTCATGAGAATGTGAATCCATGCCAGAACCCATACTGGAGAACAGACATGTTGCGTCTTTGATCTCTTTGTGAGGGTAGGTAATGCCGTGCGCCAGACTGCTGCCCACCATGTAGCTCCCTGGGCCCAGGCATCAAAGGAGCGCACCTGTGTGAAGATTAGCCACGCATCACATTTAGATAGATCTGCGAAGATGAGTCACAGTACAATAAGATTGGTTAATTTCACATGCGTATCACTAGATAGGACTGTGAAGATTAGTCATGCGTCACATTAGATAGAATAGTGTGGATTAGCTACCTAGAAGAACTTTTAGTAGCCAATGTACTAACCACACCGATCCTGCTCCCCTCAAACACCACCCAAGTCAAATTATACACAAACTCGCACCCAACATAATTAATGACTTGCATACAACAAACAATCCCTGACACTGGACCGTACCCATACGGATACAAGCCAGTGCGCACAACCTTAAATACCACAACAAGCCATTGCACGCAATCAACCATCTGCAAGCCAACATACACAGATACCAGTTTCTCCTGGTTCTGGGCCTATCCTATCACTGTACACTCACTAACCAACCCCGTCCATTTTATTTCAGAACCACGTGAGTGCCTGGAGACTACCCCCGAGGGGTAGCAGTGCGCAGTATAAATCAACAGAACATAAAAGAAAACAAATTACAGTGTTGAAAATAAAGTGTGGAATACTTTCACTGTTCAACATTACAGAAATGCCAGAAACTTGACTTACTCAAAAAGGTCTTTGTTCAGCAAGGCAGGCAAATCGTATTCAACTGGAAGCTCAAAGCTATGCCAAAGAATTGCTGCTACGCAGTGCAAATGAGACGGGGATGGCATTAATAGTCCATACTCCCTATTGGAGCTATTTGGACACAAGTTGCTGATTCGGCCACTTCGTTTCATTTCAGCGAATCTTGCAGAATCACTGACCCACTTCAACAAAGTCTGAATTCTACGAGAGAAACATTAAGGAACTTTAAATGAAGCACATCAATATGAAATCAATGCATTTTACGATTACCCAAAAAGTTATCACAACAAGCATCTCACAACAGAAAATAGGATTAGAGAATCATTCAAATATTCACATTAAGATATCTACCGGATGCTATACTTTTCTTGAAATTTAATATAAAGTAGAAGACTATTCCAGAACAGCCCAAAAACATTCAGGATTCACATAACAGCCATCTCTATCACATTTATTCCCAATTGGGAATTACTTGTTCAAAATTACAAAACTATGCAATTTATTGAACAATATTTTTTGTGCACATTTTCAAATGTACAATACTTTTTTAGAGTAAGAATACACGGTAGATAGCCATTCACTTACCTGGTTTTGACTGTGCATAACTAAGAATCTGGGTTTACCTTCAGTTTTACATTACCCTCTAGAATATACCCAAAATAATGTGTCAATAACCTATTATAATGTATGGAAAATTAACATTGCCCGACTATAATGTTTAAGTTAGTGTTGCTGCTGTGACGAATTCCACGGTATTGTCACTGCTTCCATGGGGGAAGCCCCTTCCCATGAGGAGAGGGATGTGAAGCTGCTACCCGACCGTCCCCCTGTGGGTGCTACTCATTGAGTGGATCTCATGGGGAAGGACACCCTCCATGGGAACAGTGACAATAGCATTGGGAGAACACGGTATTCACCCCCTCCATTGTTCTCCCCATTGTCCGTACACTCCACTCAGTCTCCTCTGGCCCCCCCCATACCTCTATGTGTTTCAGTCGAGTAAAGGGTTTCATTAAACATACTGGGACGAGGAAGAGTGAGGTTTGCCCAGGTAAAATACAAATTACCACTGACACGAGGAAGATGGAATGAGGAGGCAAAAGCTCACTGCTGTACCAACACAAGTGGTACAGCTTACAAGAGGCACGCTCAATCATAAAAACGGAAGGAGGACTCGATAGAGCCTCAAGCCAGCCTTGGAGGAGCAAGGAACTAAACTCTGGTTCCGTGTTGAGGGACCCGAAGGCTGGAGGCCGAGACGCTGTCAGGGAGAGATGTGTCTCTCCAAAAGGTCCAAGCGACAGAGACCTGGCCGGTGGTGAAGAGAATGGACGCCTGACTGGAAACAGCGAACTGAGAACACGCTTAGCCAAGGGCGTGAGGGAGAGTAACACTGTGGAGACGCTGAAGACAGAATGCTGAGTGCAGCTGCGACAAAGAAGCCCTGCTCTGCCTCCAGGAAAGACCAGAGACCGCACCAAGACTTCCTAAAGGTGGGGTAAGGGTTGGACCGGCTGATGGGGCACGAAGTGAGCTAAATGGATTGAAGGGGTACACATGCACCCGGAGAAGTGAAAGGGGATACGGTTAGTCATTTATAATGAGCCTGTACACAAGTGTAACAGAGGAATTCTACAATTTGATACGAACTTTGTGACTCTCAAATACATCCCGAGAAGCAGGGGATAACAGAGGAATTATACAATTTGATATGAACTTTTTTTGAGTAACCCTATGTTGAACAGCACCTGGCAGGAGATTGCAATAGGTCTGTTAAAGTGGGGATGAGGTGACACAGGGACAGAGGTCCCACAGAAACAGAAGATTAGGGTCTGGGATCCATATGAAAGCAGGAAAGTGCATACCAGGGTCTGGGACCCATATAGAAACGGACGAAGCCCGCTCCTGAATTATACAAGGGTCAAGGACCCACACCAGCACAAAGACAATCAGCAGGCTGCGGCCCATAGTGAATCGGTGAGACCCAGAGAAAGTATAAAAAGATCAGGAACTCAGAGTAAAGAGAAACAAGCGACAGAACAAACCAGCGAGATCCAGTAACAGTCCAGAGAGATCTGGGGTCAAGGTTGAGAAGAAGAGACACTACAGATTTGAACAAGGGGTCAGGATCCTTTACCCAAGAGAGAAATACATTTTGGAACTCTAAAATATGTAATCAAGTCAGGTAGGATAGTGACCCAGACTTTATAACCCATTGGTGATCTAGAGAGACTTGGAAATTGTGTTTTGTGAATAGAAAGACCTCTGTGAAGCCTGGCAAGATACTGAAGCAGACTTGGTACTACATTGATGACCTGGAGATTTTTTCCATATGGAGTTTTTTTTTGGAAAGAGTAAAGCCTATGATCAGGTCTGACAGGATAGTGAACTAGACCGAATAGAACATTTATGAGCTGAAACACAGACAGAGGAAGAGGTTCCCTGCAGAGGCCTGTGACCTGTGTTGTGTATATGTTGGCATGAACATTCAAGAAGTGAACTTTGATATACGATATGATGTGAAATGTATAACGTGCCTATACACAAGTGTTTCAAGGCACGACGAGGCAAGGGAGGGGGAACAGAGGGGAGACAGACAACGATCCTACTAGGCCAGGTGTCAGAATGACCGCGCAAGTGCATGGGTAGAAGGGGAGGGGAAAGTGCAGTACATGGGAAAAAAGAATAAACAACAATAAGTAGAAAACGGCCCATTAGTGGCAAGTGCAAGGATAAGTGCATGCATCAGGTGGAGGGGTGACTGTTAGGGATGCAGAAAACAGTCCCAAGTGCGGGGCTGCCAGGAAGGCACTGCAGAGGTGTGACTGGCGGGGGAGAGTACCTGGGCCAGAGATCATAGGGTGGCCAGGTAACCAGTGCAGAATCAGTTTCAGCCAGGAAGTCAGCAGGGGAGAGGAGGAGAAAAAACAGAAGCAAAGAGAAAGGTTTTGAGGTGCTTCCGGAACCGGAGATGGTTCTCCTCAAGTTTCAGGGAGGCTGTTCCAGAGGGAGATCTACCACCAAATTGTTGCTTGGAGAAGCGACTAACCCTGGGGGAGTTGGAGACGGATGAACTTTGAAGTTAAAGATGATGTTACAAGATTGAGCCTTACAGTCTATATCCAGAATGAAAGGGACCTCCTCCTGAATTAAGTAGACACCCAGTTTTTTTCTTTAGATTAGACCGTAAGGTGCTGAAATAGGTTTGGACACAGGACAGTGGACATTTTACTTTACGGACATCCAGACAGTCCTTAGTATTTGTGTTGTGGTAGGGCAACCCCCTCATAGTAATAGGACAAGAAAGGTTTTTCTTTTTCTTTCACTTTTATAAATAAAAGACTTTGCCAACAAACATGCCACTACTAAGTCAAGATTCATACTTCTGCACTCTTACACTGCACACTAATTACTGCTAAGAACCCCTTGTTCTCTACATGTAGCATCAGCTCACTGATGCACATCTTACCCCAGGACCTAATTTTAGCTTCCACGCATCTACTACTTTGATCCATGCATTCTCTCAAAGATGTAATCCCCATATAATAAGAGGGGTGGGCATTTTATTCCAGAAAAGACTGAGTGTTGTAGTACAAAGAGTAACTATGGATAATGAAGGCCGACTTATTCAGGCAGATGTGCGGCATGAAGGAAAATGAATCACAATTGGGTCAGTTTATGGTCCTTATTCTGTGGGGGTGCTTTTTTTGCAGGCTTGACATTCTTATTGTGAGACATGCATGGAGAGTGCATTATTCTGGGCGGTGATTCCAATTGTGTACTTGACCACAAAGTAGACCGGTGTGCATTGTGCAGATATACTGGCTTTGGTGTGAATGGCAAGTTTCAGAAATTCCTTCAAGGGTTTGATTTGGTGGACATCTGGAGAGTTTTGCACCCCGGGGAAAAGGAATATAAATTTTATTCTCCGGTACATGACTCTTACTGGAGTATTGATTATTTTTTAATTTCAGATGGTCTGATGGAAAAAACTGTTAGTGTAAACATAAGGGAACGTGGACTATCTAATCATTCAAGGATTGACTGGAGTTTGAATTTAAAATATGAAATCTATTTTTGTTTAGGTGGCGCCTAAAACTGTTCGTATTGAATGATTGGGAGATCTTGAATAACCTGGAGAACTTCATTACATAGAGAAAATAGAGGTTCTACAGATGTTTTAATGGTCTGCAATCGTTTTAAGAATGCCATTCACAGAGAATTGATGAACTGCACATTGCGTTCCAGGAAGTCAGGGTGGGAAGTCTTGAAGAGGTTGGAAGGCAAATTAGGGAGCTTGCAACAATGGTATGAGCTGATGAGGGGCATGGAGGGCAAACTGAAGATAGACCGGGCTAAGGAAGCTTTGAAATGTGAGATGGATCTGCAGGTGGAAAGGGGAATGTTCTTTATGAAAAAGAAATACTGGGAAAAAGTAGATCAGGGTGGAAAACTTTTAGCAAATAAATTAAAAGACTTGGTAGAGTGGTTGTATATTTAAAACTAAGGAACCAGGCTGCTACGGCTAATCTCTCTGTGGAGGGGTGAACCAGAGCCCCCACCCCCTGCTGGGACAAGAGCGGTGCTCCCCCAACTGGGAGAGGCACATGGCCCTGTGTTGAGAGCCTTATGAAGTCTGAAAGCCTTGGTCTGGCCGGCCACTGCAGACCTATCAAGATTAGACGCAAGTTTGACGATTCGCTGATCTTGCAGATGACTCTTTGGATTAGTGGGGTCGGTGGGAATGCGTAAGCCCACATCCCGCTCTATTGAAGATGCAAGGCATCGCCCCAAGCAAGCCTGTGCCCTGGCCCAGCAAAGAGACAAAATGTGGACATCGCCAGTTCTGCTCCCTGGCGAACAGGTCCATCTGTGGCTAGCCCCATACTGAAGATAACCAGCAGGACCTGTTCGTTCAACTGCCACTCGTAGTTGTCGACTCCCAGTCTGCCGAGTCTCTCCGGATCCAGGTTGGACGCTCCAGGAAGGTGCATTGCAGAAAGCCATTTGTTGTGGGCTATAGCCCATTCCCATATGTCGATGGTGAGCCTGCATAGGGGAGGCTAACTGGTTCCCCCTTGTTTGTTGATGTAGTACATGCAAGTAGAGATGTCCATCTTAAAACAGATTGATTTGTTTTTGATCACCAGTAAGAAGGCCTTGAGAGCCAGTTGTATGGCATTCAGTTCGAGGAACATGTGGTTTTTCGGGTCCTCTTTTCCACAGGCCATGAAACACTGGTCGCCCAGCGTGGCTCCCCACCCCTCCAGGGAGGAGTCTGTTGTGATGGTACCGTTCGGCAGGGGCTGCCTGAAGGGTCTGCCCGCCATAAGATTGTTGTCTTGCCTCCACCAAATCAAGTCCTGGTGGAGTTCCGCTGGGTTGGAGACTGATGCCGCTTGGGGCCCAGTCTCCTGGTTCCAGGAGGCTGATCGGTGTAACTGCACCCTCCTCATTTTGAGTCTTGTATGTGAACCGGCAGCAGTCCTGCTGCCATAATTCCCAACAGACGTTGGTACCACCAGGCCAAGGTTACCGATCTGCTGAGAAAGGGTCCCGTAAACATCTTCATAGCTGCCACCTTTTCCATGGTGGGGAAGATCCTCTGCACCCTGGTATCCCACAACAGACCCAGGTTTGGGTAGGCTGTAACTGTGCCTTTTTTTGATTGATAGATTTCCCCAGTTCATAAAGGATATCCATAATCCTGGAGGCCGTATTACAGGCCTCCCCCAGGGATTCCGCTCAGACCAACCAGTCATCAAGGTATGGGTATATATGGTGGCCCTCCGACCTGAGCAACGCCGCCAGTGCATTCATGAGGCTTGTGAAAACCTGAGGGGCTGAATAGAGCCTGAATGAAAGTACCTTGTAGTGAGAAAATGGGAGCCCATCACTCTAAACCGAAGGAAAGAGCTGTGGGGTTGCCATATAGGGACGTATAGCTAAGCGTCCTTCAAGTTCAGGGAGCAGGTCCAGTCTCAACTGCACAGGCACTCCGTTATCAGCACTTGCGTAACTATCTTGAACCTTTGTAAGGGAAGGGATAGGTTTAAGGAGGATAGATCAAGAACCACTTGCAGGCCTGCCTCGTCCTTCTTTATCGTGAAAATCTGCGAGTAAAATCCTGAGCCTCTCAGAGATGGGGGACTTCCTCCAATGCTGCACTTCTATTGTTATACAGTTTACAAAACACTATTGACAAAATAATGTATCAACATACATCACTAAAATTCATAATACTAACAAATACAAAAAGAATTAATAAAAACCTCTAACATACAATAGAAAAAGAAAGCTCATGTTACTGACAATCCATTCCAAATGCAAAGATTTTAAAAAACCTGTTACTGCCAAGACCACCAAAGTGGTGTGTTCTGCTAAACCAAGCTGCATAAAAGAATCACAAGACATGGTAGTTAAAATTGGTAAAAATCTTCTGAAATGTAACTCTCTACGATCACGAAGAGGACATGATGTAATCAAATGTTCCAGGGTTTCAACGGTACTGACCGAGCCACAAAACCTGCAAGAATCTTGGTAAGCCGTGAACATTTCATAACAAATCAAGATCTCTTTAGTACACAATTGATTCATTTGAAATAGTCATCTCACAGATCTTTGAGGGTACACAACGAAATAAGGAGCAACCATTCCAACAGGTTTGGAGACCTGCTTCAAATGGGTAAGCGATTCATATGAAACGATTCGATCGCATTTACCCAGTCTTGCATATAAACCAGTTTTTTTACTCGCAATGGGTTGTGTTTAAGATCAGCTGTTACCAGATCCAAATAGAGGGCAAATGGTCACAATAGTCTGAAAATTAACGCATACAAACTTCCTTTTTATCAATTAACACCTTATTTAAATCCATGTATAAAGAGGGAGCACAAATCGGACATAAAAACTTATGGAAAAGTGAGGAGTACTTTCACTGGGCACAACCTTTAAGTGAAATTAAACCAAGTTCATAGCGAATAGCAAATAGAGAGGTACCATGAGAAAACCTGGAGTATCCTCCTCCACAACCAACCCTCTATATCTGAAAGCAAGTCTAGAGCCCAAAATTGAAGTATGTCAAAGCCATAAAGTATCTTGGGGATCATTTTGCCTTCATAACATTTCAAAGAGGGTACAATTGAAAACTTCCCATTCCTAATGTCGACTTGTACCAATTGATCGCCTAGTGCTGTTCCGAGAGAAAACAACCAGTCCTTAAATGTTATGTTCCGTTTGCTAGAAATGGGGTATCCCAAATATACAAAACCCTTGACTTTTTCGTGGGACAGATGATCAATTTGCCATACAAAAGAATTGGATCTATGTTTGCCAGTGTAGTGCATAATTTTTTTTTTGGGGTTGATCTTCAATTTATGGGCATCCACAAATTTAGAAAAGGCAGACAAAAGATGCTGTAATCCAATTGGGGTCAAACAATAACATTAAGAAATCGTCAGCGTATGCGAAGCATAATGGCTTCAGATGTTGAATTTTCGGGGTGGCTAGGGCTGCCGGATTTAAGTGCTCGCCAATGTAACTTAAATACAATTTAAACAAGCATGGCGCGAGTACGCATCCCTGCCTTATGCCTCTAGTAGTGGGTGTACTCCTTGACAAATTACCCTCATGATCTAATAAGGCTTGTATTTTGGAATTAGAGTATAACCCAATATTAAGCCTTAGCAGTCCTGACAGGATTCCTCTTTTCAAAAGCTTATTCCAGAGAAGACCCCTATCGACTGCATCAAAAGCAGTGGAAATATCTATTGTGGCCATTGTATAAAATGTATATTAATGTTGATGAACTTGACTTGTAACTACTTTCAATAAGAACCCATTCAATGTGGTGACATGATCTTTTCTAAAGCCAGTCTGCCATAAAGGGATTTTGTTGATCAACCTTTGCCACGTTTCGAGATGCTGGAGAACCAGTGCGGCAAATAACTTCTGCAGCCATAATTGCTATTGGTCAAAAATTCAATGGGTCTGAACGTGAGCACTTTAACATTGAAAGAATATATGCGGAGGACCACGAATTAGGAAATGTACACGTGGCTATAATGTTAAAAAGAATCAATAGTATAGATGCCCATGTATCAGGGTCCCCCTTAAATAATATATTGGACAGATTATTGGGTCCACTTGCTCTTGAAGAGCTCATTTTGTTGATGACTGCAATCATTTTTTTTTGTTATGGTCATAGACCAGGCACTTAAAGGTCCAACAAAAGGGTATTGTACGCTTTATTTACAGACTGTCAGTCAAAAACCTCTCCAAAATGGGTAACCAATTGAAGTTCCGACAATGAGGAAACTGCTCGGGTTGGGAACTGGCGAGATCATTCATCAAATACCAGAAAGGACTTCCATCTTTATTTTTCAGCACCAACAACATTTCCTCTGCATCTCGTTCATCGCATAATGCACAGTTGTTTTTAACCCAATTTTTGTATGCTTGTTTTGCCTTTTTCATTTGCAGATTTTAGAATTAGGTGAGGGAGACGCCTCTTTGCCAATACATGTAATATTTGTGCGGAAGGCCTTTTTCTGACATACCACATTCGAATCAAACGCATGACTAGGTTTCCTGAAGGAACCTACACTACACAGTGGCAGAGAGAAGATCCTCCAGGAAATCCCCATAATTATTTATCCACTATGAAGGTTGAATACTGTTTATCCAGTGATGTGGCTATCAAACATGCCGAAGCAGATTCATTTACCCTACATATGGAGGCCTTGTTCCAGTTTACTCGGTTTCCTGTCGGATTAACTCTTCCGAGACGTGCAGGAAATGACGGTACAAGCTGATACTGTACAAATTCAAAAGAGACTGACAAGTAACTATGATCACTGAAATCATTAGGGACAGTAAGGAGATTAAGGCAGCTTTCATACAAACCACTAATTGTGAAATTGTAGTCTAGAATGGATTCAGCTGAACCGTTTGTCCAAGTACATTTCTTCGGAACGTCTCCTTTAATGGAGCCATTCAACATAATTAAACCGAGACCTTAAGTGTTTTCGTCCAAACTTGCCCCAGGTGATTCTTACCTGAACTAATATCAGGAAGGACCATCTCCGACTGAGTAGAAAAACATTCATTGTGGTCCCCCAAGATGATCAACTCGCTGCCAGGGTATTTCACTTGCCATTCATTGACAGGAGTCAATATAACTTGAAGAACTTTCTCTAAAAGACCAATACCCTGATGCCAGTAAATAATGAGGATCAAGATGTCAATGGGGGTGTCTAGACTAACCTTATATGTGTTCAAATATACCAAATGCTATATCCAGAGACTTAATGATGCTTAGATACTGACAAGAACGCACCAAAGTAAGCAGACCGCCAAAAGGGAGACCAAGATTGCCCTTTTTGGCTTATTGAAAGGACAACACAAAACCTTCAACTGTGGGCAAGCCATTAACCATGTTTCTTGACGTCTGACTTAATGGTGGGACTTCAGCATTCGGCCTATAATAGGAGTGAGTGATGACCCTCTGTGTTCCATGATACAAGGGCTAGTGGGATACACATGTACTGAGTATTAGGAATACTGGGAGGAGATATGGGGCCTTTCAACAATGCCCCCGACAACCAGGACCAGTCCTTTTGTTGGACAGGGGCAGTTGATTCACTCCATGTCGTACGGGCCGATTGTGAACCGAGTTATTGGTGGGAGTTAGACTTTATCACCCAGTCGGGTCACCTTTCGTTTTTAAACCTACTAAATCCTTTGGTGGTACATTCGAATTAATAGAAATTAGAGACTTTGACACCCCACTCAAGTAGTCACCACCCTGGGGTGATCCTGACTCAGATTTGTGTCAAACGACAACCACTGAAGAATCTAAGGAAGTTGGCCCCTTATTACCAACTAAAGAGTCCACCACTTCTTTCGGTTCAACAATTCCCTGCCCATAATAGGATACACAGATTTTGGCACCATTATGCAATTTGACATTTTCAAACTTAAACAATAAAGACTCCAAAAGAGCAGAGTGTGATTTGTATCCGTTTTCAGTCCTTCATAAAGTCATACAAGTACACAGAGGACATGGTTGATTTCTAACAAGGCGTCACATATAGATGAATCCGTATTCCCCTTAGGCTCTGAAAGGCAGCAGAAAGTGTCTGTGGAGGAACAAAAGCTGGAGTTGGATTAAAAGTAGACCATGAATAATCAGAATGATGCCTTGAACAAGGGGATGTAACAGTAGGGGTATTCATCATGCTAATAGAAACATCGATAAATGTGGTTGCATCGTTTATATTAACATTATCAGTTAAACAGGATGGCTGGACTGCAGGTGTAGCTGGTTGCAAGTTTATCTTTTCAGACACTCAATAAAATGCAGTGATTTTGCCAGCGTTGGAAGGAAGACGGGTACCATCCAATCGGGAGACTGCGCCCTCATCCATTCACAACATTAACCTCTTGATGAGTTGGAGGACTAGGTACGTCGGATTCAACAACCAGATTAGAATTATGAATTCCATCTTCCACGGCCGCTATAGGAGAGGGTGGGGGGAGGGAACAAGACAGCTGTCTACATTTCCTGGTCTGAAGTTCTAAGGCAGAGGTATGCAGAACTCATGGGAAACCACTCACACAATCCATGGATCCGCAAACAGAGTCCACCAGGACTGAATGTGGAGAGAAAAACTGCCCCCCCCCACTGGAGAATTGTGTACCTTGATGGGGTCATCAATGCTTCTTTCCCTCTGAGAGGGGGACTGGAGGAAGCCCATGTGCAACGTCCTTCTGTGCTTGCGCGTGTGTTGGCTGAGGGACCTGTCTGGCTGTCTAGCCTTCCGGTCCAGTAAGCCCCCAAATCCACCAACAGTCCTTCACCTGTCTGCACAGGCCTGTCCCTGCCCGAACCTACTGGGGGTAGGCTGGGAACTGTTTTTCTTGTCCAATTCCTCATCCAAGGATGAATGAAACCTGTCCCTCCTGGAAAATAGAAGATCGAGGATGAGGTCTTGTAGGTCAGGGTTAAACCTGGGGGCTCTTAGCCATGCCATCCGCCTCATATCGGTGGCCACGCAGATGGCCCTGTAGCTGTGTCGATATGACCTACAGACGACTCCATTAGGTCTTCAACACTATAACGGCTTCGGCCAAAGTCGCCTTGAATGCTGCTTGCCTGTGTGCGGGAAGGTCCGAAAGGAAGTCAGCAATCTCCCTCCGTAGTCTCCGATTCGCAGCAGCCAACATAGCATCTGCGTTGGCTTGTCGCAGGTGGAGCCCAGCGTTGGAGTAGAGCTTCTACCCATAGGCCTCCAGAACTTTTTCCTCCTTGCCCAACAAGGAAGATGTAGAGGATGACTATGTGGATGCTTGGGGTTTGGCGTACATAGAAGCCGCCGCTGTCACTGATGAATGTGGGTGAGGGTGTACCGATAAGAGGAGACTAACCCCTTCCATCTGCCTGTACTTCGCGTCCAGCCTTTTGTTGGTGGGATGCGTTGAGCGGGGCTTGGCCCAGTCCTTTTTTGCCAGGGCTTCCACGTCCTTTTGGAGCGGAATGCCTGACCTACAGTTAAGACTGCCGCCAGGACCCCCGCCACAGACTGTTCCTTTTGAGGTTGAGGGATGCCTAGGTATTCTGCCAAGCCAGCCAGTCGACCGTGGAAGGCCCTCGTTGAAGAGGTGGCCAGATCCTCTTTATGTCTGTTTCTGCCTGATGTGTGGTGCCCTGGGGATCCGCAGAATCGGCGTCAGGCATCAGCCGTAGCCAACATAGCATGAACAGGGAGCGAGGGCGCATGAGGTGTCGACAGAGCCTCGACACTTGGCTTGCATGGGCGATGGTGTCTCTGTGTGGGAGGGGAAGTCACCACCACCATGGTTGGGGCAGGCTGCAGCTGCATTTGAGCCAAAGGCTGTGCCGTTATGGCAGGAAGCATCTCTTTAATAAGCCCCTTCAGGATGCTACCCATTTGGGGAGACCTCATCAACATGAGGAATTCGTTGAAGAATCGATCCTCACACTCTCGGGGATCTGTGGTCCTGCGCAGGCCCTGACAGCGTGACCGGCACATAGGGCTGCGCTCTTCCGTGCATCGGCTGCCCTGCTTGAAATTTGCTTCGACGTAGCGCTCCAGCCTTGAAGTATCCGGGTATGGGGTGCACCAAGTTATCTGAGGGGTGACAATGGGGGACCATTCCATCATGCAAGTGAAGTCTGGCCTTTGATGTTCGTTGGAATGGCGCATGTACTCAAGTGCCGCCATCTTGTCCTGGCCCGAACCACCCTGGGTTGCGAGCCTCTCATGGCACTGGATCTGGCTTCTACAGGGTTGCTTGGCCGTGCAGATTTGGGCCTCCTCTGCAGCTCCGGCATGGGTCTGGTAGGCCGATTGCCGTCAGACATGGAGCCGGAAGTGCTACTGCATGCAGGCGCCCCATCAGGCATAGGCCCGGTGCTAGGGCAAAGCCCCGCTGGAGATTTCCCGGTACACGAGCCAACTGGCCCCCCAGCAGTAAGGCCAAGAGGACCCGTGGACACCTCGGCCGTTTCCTCTAAGAGCCTCATCACCTTGGCTGGTGGAGGGACCCTGTTGGCCCCTCCCACTAGGTTGCTTCCCGGGGAAGGAATCGCCTGTGCAGGGTGCTTTGGAGAACAGTAAACTTACCTTGGCCTTCGTCTTCCTACGCACATACTCCTTTATATGCTCTGGAGATCAGCTTTCTCCACCTCGCTAGCCGCTTCTTGAATGACCGGGGAGTAAGGGCGTTGCACGCCGAACAGCTGTCCCTCCCGTGGTCCTCACCAAGGGAGTGACATCGGAAAGGATCTGTTGCAGTAAGGGCATTTACTAAAGGCCGCCGGGGCCTACATTCGACGGGCAGGGGCGAGGATTCACCTCCTCCTGCACTTCACCGACCTTAAGGTCCAACACTGTTTTCAATTCAGCCACAACAATTTTGAGCTTAGCCTCCCAGGCCGCTTTCAAGTCTGCCTTCAAGTCCGCAATTGTAGCCAGAACCTCTTGATTTGTACCCGCAGCGGCCATGCCACCTGCAGGGGGCTTGTCTCTGCTCCTGGCACTGTCCGGGCCCGGCGGTGTTCTGGCAAATTCGTCTAGCGTAGGTTGATTCACTTTTTTTCTCGGAGGCTTGTTAGCCATGTCGCAGCAGCCGTATGTAGTGGATCCGCCAACCTCTTATGCTCCACAAGTAGGAGGGGGGGCGCACACCCCGTTCCAACATCCAAGGCCTTACCCAAGCATGGGGTCCTCAGAACCTCAAAAGCTCTGCCAGCCTCCTCTGTGGCATGCCCAGCAAATCAGCCGCGATCAGCAAGTCCATTCACACCCTCCAGCCCTGTTGTCTGGGCTGTACCGGGACACATGTGCTGGGCAGCACCTTTGTATTTATTCAGCACACACGTGATTTCAGATATAGCCTTAAGGTATGCTATGTGTTTAATCACAACAATTGGGGTCCTCTGTGAGCTTCCGCCAATTGCGCCTCTCACCAGATCTCCAGCTTGTGTCTTCTTATTAAGACACTCGAGCTTCTCCTCACCACTCTCTTGGCTCCCCCTTTCCTTCAATAGGTTGCCTGTGGCGTGATTACATGTGTTACCTACTTCGTATGGCCCCCTGTGTTCGAGCTCCTTGGCAAGCCCGTTATGCAGGTAGATCTCAACAGTGCCCCAGCCGTCCGTAATGGTTGCTCTTACAGTGTGAGTTTCCTGCTCACAGCTTATACAACTGAAGGTCCTGCTTACCGGTATGCCCCTACAGTCCTCAGCGCCTGGGCAACAAAGTGTCTCTCCGCCACGCGTTCACCCGGCAGGATGACTCAACGAGATCCCCAAGCTCTTCCGTTGACTATCCTGTGTTGTGTGACATTGTTGCCTCCTTCCGACGCGCTTGGTCGCCGACAATGTATCGCAGTCGCTCTCGTCTTTGTGCTGGATCAATTACTCATGCAGCACCCTGCAGGCTGGGGGGCTGTTCGGCTGATACATCAGGGCTCATTCCTCAGCGGGTATGCCTTCGCTCGCGGGGGAGGGGGGGAAACGTGTAAAGGTACGCGCTCGACTTGTGCATGTGTGGGACCGCTACCTCGCCCCCTCCACAGGAGGCACTTGGGTTGGCATCCGAGCCGTCGTACATCGGCGGTCCTCCTCCTACAGTCTGCAAACTGCTCCGCTTTGCTGTAACACCCAGCAGGGGCCCGGCACACTCCGCTCACCGACCTCCGTCACCCCTGCAACGTTACTCGGCGTTCCTGAGACCGCTGCAGTAGTCTTTGTAGAGCTGCGTTAGTGTTCTGTTCCGCCTCAATCCCATTGTTCTCGGAGAGTGGCAATTTTGTTACCACATCCTCGGGACCTCGTAACTTTTCCGTTGTGCAAAACGTCTTTCATAGACATCGGATCTGGCACTCAGGTCGTGCACTGCCTGCAGCAGACGTTCCCACGACCGTAGGTCTGTTCCAAAGGCTATTACACCACCTCTTTCATGCAAACGTTCCAGGATTATGTACGGATCGGCAGGAGCCACGGAGATTCACAGCTTATCCCATGGCTAGCTAGCCACGCCCCCCTTAGGCAAGAGTTAATGTCATTAAGATGGTGCTTCTGCCTAAGGATCTTTATATAATTCAATCGCTGCTGCTTAAATTTCCAAACAAATTGCTTAGGTGTATCGACAAGATCTTCCAGGGGTTTCTACAGGTTGAAGGGAGGAGACCAACAATACCACAATACATTATGGTAGGTAGTGTATGGGAGGGCGGCTTTGGTTACCCAATCCTTGAGAATTATCAGAGGATTCCTATTGAAGAAATCTGCTTTTTATTTTACGGGAAGGGGAGCTTCTGAGCCAATATGGATGTCAATTGAGAGATAGAATTTCACTGTATTGTTTGAATGGTTTATATTCCAAAGGAAAGATGCCCAATTTGGCTACCAAGTTATCATCTATTGAGGCTACTAGGAATGCACTTACATCATATATTATGGGTAACGCCCACAATATATGGATAAACTATCGGGCTTCAATTTGGTATTATCAAGGTTTATAAATTGGGAATAATACATTCTATTGGCACAGTTGGTTTACGAGCAGGGTTTTAAAGGTCAGTGATGCTTGGCATGATGGTATCCTTTGCTTCTCTTAGTCTCAACTTCGGCATAGGAAAAAGGGAGTTCAAGAGATATACTGATTTGGAGGCTCTATTATCAGAAAGACAAAATAATTTGAATTAACTTGTTGCTGCTTCACACGTGCGGGTATTCGTGCTATTTAAATATTATTAGACCCCTTTTTAGATCTGTTTTTACACATTTAATTTTTAATCTGTGGTGATAATTTGGCGATTGACTGCTGTTGTGCCATTTAGAACTGCTCAGACATTTGACCACGGTACGATTTGAATCAGAGTAAATATTTGCTCTGCATACACTTACGCATCAAGAACTACATTTCCCAGCTGAAGTTGTAGTTCTGACGAGTTCCTCTGAAACCCGGCATGAATGCCCCATTGTGAACGAGTCAAACGAGTCAAGCAAGTCTGTGTCAGGACGTTGGGACGTGGTGAGTTACACTTCTTACTTTTCACACGGGTCTCGCTGAAGCCCTCGAGGCTATATGCTCACTCTTCGTGCATTGAGAAAATACCAACTGTTGCTCAAGAGACCAAACATGTTGCCGGCCCAGACATTACTAGCCTTAGTACTGATAATGGGGCAGCTCAGATTACACCCATTTCCAGTTACGTTGGTGTGGAGAAGGTAGAATGTGCACCGCATGACGGCTTAGATCACGGAAATGAAATAAATGTGCATGTTGTGACAGCTGATCCATGTTCCTCCACGCAGAGTGTTCCCAACATAGACGCCATATTAAGGGTCTTTTCCGGGAAAGAATTTGACGTTAGCACTTAGAACACAAGGTTTCTTGGAAGCACATTATGGATGTTCATGATTACATCCTGGAACACAGGGTGGAGATTCTGTGCATCACATAAACCTGGCTTACTGACGCTTATGGCTCTACTATTGAGCAAGTGACTCCTCCTGGCTAGGTTTTCTTCAGGAAACAGAGAGGGGGGTCTGGGACAGGGTGTGGATGTTTTATGTAAAAAGGAGCTTGGCATTTATGAAGCCAAGATAGAGTGTGAAGGCTGTGATATATTACATATTAAATTGCTCCCCAATTTTAACCACAGTGTTAACCTGGTTGTGCGCTATGAACCACAAGGTGAAACACCAAAGTTTAATGAGGACTTCGTAAATGTGGTAACCCCAATGTTAACAGTAAATTCTGCAGTGGTCATACTAGGAGATCTTAGCCTTTGCAAAGGACTTTTTATAGACAAAAAAGCCTTGGAGCTTGGAAAAATCCTAAAAACCATCAAATAATAATTCATAACTCTGAACCCACGCACAGAAAAGGAAATATCCTTGATTGGGTGGGAAGCGGAAACATTCTTCTTGAAAATGTTACTACATCCTGCATATGGTCGGACCATTTCTCCTTTTTATGCCAACTGAAGCTCCCATCCAAGAATATGAAACTGTGCGTAAAGTAACTTTAAGGCAGCACCCATTCTTTCTGAGTGTCTAGAGGTCTTATTGAGAAAAATAAACGGAGGATTCAGATCATCCCGAGAGCCTCATCGGTACCTACAATGAGGAGATAATAAGCATGCTAGACCAGTCTGCTCCCTTGAAAAACAGAACTGTTAGAGACACTTGAACCATCAGAAATGGTTCTCCCCTGCTCTTGTGGAACTCAAAGCCAGTAAAAGGCATGCAGAACATGCCTGGCTGAAAGACAATACCCCAGAAAATCTGGTAGCATGGAAGCATAACGAAAAGGAATATAAGGCCAAGATTATGGAAGCTAAATGTTGCTTCTAGAATGATCAAATCAATCAGGCCGTAAATCAAATCAAAGAACTTTTCCGACTTCTAAGGACTTGGGAGAAACCCATGGTTACGAAAACTACTATCAAACCTACCAGAGAGGATTGTAAAGGTTCAAAAAGCTTTTTCCGATAAATTGGAAATAACACAAAAAAAGATCAGGGAAGAACTAACCAGGCAGGATTCAAATCCTATAGTCACGACTGGAAGTTGTAATGAGGGGAGTAGTGCACTAAAATGGGCTCCCAGAACCTAGAATACAGAGATAAAAATCAGGGGAAAGCCCCTGTGGGCTTAAGGTTAACTGAGCTGACTACAGTAGAAATTAATAACGTCCTCCCTACTAATTGCCCAGGAGAAAGCCACCAGTCTAAAACAATATTAGAACATAAGGACATTTTGGCCCTGTTTCTTCGTTCGGGACTGGAGTTATTCCGCAGTCCATAAAAGATATAGCGGTCACTCCATTGCTAAAAAAGGTGGGTTTAGACCCAAACGATGCAGCCAATCTCAGACATATTACAAATACTCTTTTCTTTTTTAAACTAATCTATAAAGTTTCCACAATACAACTTCAGACTTCTATCTCGGGAGCAGACACCTTACATAAGAAGCAATCCAGCTTCCGTAGTTTTCAGAGTACTCAGAGTGCACTGTTAGACCTACAGACTCATATGATGTCCCAAGTTAGAACTGAGCTTTCTGATATTGTTGGATTTATCGGCAGCCTTCGATTTGCTCGATCATAAGATTCTACTGGACCAGATGGCCGTCGTCGGGGGTCTCTCAGTGGAGGCGAAAAATTGGCTTAAGTCCTTCCTTGAAGGACGTTGCCGACGAGTTCATTAGGGTGAAAATGCTTCGATATTGAAATTACCACTTGTGGAGTTCCCCAGGAACCATGTCTCTCCCCAAGCTTTTCAATATGGAACAAGTTACTTACCTGTAACTGTTGTTCTCCAGCATGGGTCTCGCATGGATTCACATGCTCATTCCCCGTCGTCAGGCCGGGAATCCTCGGTATAGAAAAAACCAGTATCAGTTTCGTTTCTGATCTGTCTTTCTCAGTAGTAACCAATCACTGGTCTCTGGGTCATACTGCCCCCAGCCAATGACTGCCCCCTCCCTAAGCCCCACCCCTTGCAGCCATCCTCAGATTTGGTAGCACGTGAAGTGGCAGTATGACCAAGTGAAGAGCCACAGAGAGGTAGGCGGGAGGGTTCACATGTGAATTCATGCCAGACCCATGCTGGAGAACAACAGTTACAGGTAAGTAACTTGTTCCTTCTCCAGCATGGGGTCTGGCATGGATTCACATGCTCATGAATATAAGAATATATAGCAGTATACACATGCACAACCACGGGAGGTGGCAAAAGGCTCAATATCAAGCAATACAACAACTCAACATCAAGCAACTCTTACCTCCTCACCAGGCTCACCTTAGGCATACAGGTTGTGCAGCACTGCCTGGCCAACTCTGGACTCCTCCCTGGAATCCCGGTCGACGCAGTAGAATCTTGTGAAGGTGTGCGTCGAACTCCACGTAGCAGCCCTGCAGATGTCGAGCAGGGGCACACCAGACAGGAACTCCGTAGTAGCAGCGATCGCTCTGGTCGAATGGGCTCTTGGACGGCCGGGCAGCGGTCGGTTTGCCAACCGGTGGCAGTGCATGATGCAGCCGGAGAGCCATCTGGAAATGGAAGTCTTCGAGAGAGCCTTCCCTTGATTCACAGGTCCAAAGTTCACAAACAGTTGTGATGTCTTCCGGAAACTCTTTGTGCGGTCCACGTAGAACTTCAGCGCTCTAGCTACATCTAGCGAGTGCAGAGTCCTCTCAGCCGGCGACGAAGGCGACGGGAATAAAACTGGTAACACCAAGGGCTCGTTGAGGTGGAAGTCCGAAGGCACCTTGGGCATGAAGGAGGGGTGCGCCCTCAGCACCACCCTCGTGTCGTGAAAAGTCAAGTATGGAGGCTTGCAAGACAGGGCCTGGATCTCTCCCACTCGTCGTGCAGAGGTGATGAACACAAGGAATGCTGTCTTCCACGACAGAAACTTCAACGGCACTGAATGCATAGGCTCGAATGGGGCCCCCATGAGCATAGTCAGTACCACGTTGAGCTCCCACGCCGGGGCAGGTGCCTTCACCGGCGGGAATGATCGGAACAGTCCTTTCATAAATTCCTTCACCAGACGACCTTCCTGTAGTTCTGGTGTAACGTGAGACGGCAGCCAGATGTACCTTGATGGAAGCGTGAGATAGGCCAGCCTTGGCCAAAGACAGTAGGTACGGCAAAACTTGAGGGGCCGTAATCCGCAGAGGGTTAATCTTCTGTGCCCGGCACCAGACAGAGAACCTCTTCCATTTGTGTCCGTAGCACTTGAGAGTCGAGGATGCCCTGGCCTTTGCAAGAACCTCTCTGCAGTCGGCCAGGATGTCGTATCCTCCAAACTCTAGTGGCTGCAGGAGCCAGGCCTGCAAGTTCAGCGACTCTGGTTCGTGATGAAGAATGGCGCCTCCTTCTCTGGAGAGAAGATCCGCGTCCGTCGGCAGCTTGACTGGTGTGGACGCTGACAAGTCCAGAAGGTCCGGGAACCAGATCTGCCTCGGCCACGCCGGTGCGACGAGGATCATCCTGCACCGGGACCTCTTGAGCTGGTTGACGAGCCGGAGTAGCAACGGCAGGAATGCATAAAGGAACAGGCCGTCCCAGGGGAACGAGAAAGCATCGCCCATGCTCCTCGGTTAGGGAAACCTGCTGGCGAACCTCCGGCACTTGGAGTTCGTCGCCATCGCGAAGAGATCGATCTGGAGTTCGCCCCATCCTCGGAAGAGTCGGTCCACTTGATCCTGGCGCAGCCCCCACTCGTGGCACGAGCGCAGCTCCCTGCTGAGTGAGTCGGTGATGGTGTTTTTTATCCCTGCCAGATGAAAGGGTACCAGAAACATCCCTTTGGCGATGGCCAAATGCCACAGATCCTGGGCTTCCTTGGACAGGGCAGGGGATCTGGTTCCGGCCTGCTTCCGAATGTAAAACATCGTGGTGGTGTTGTCGGTGAAGATCCTCATCACCTTGCCCTTGAGGGACGGAAGGAAGCACCTGAGGGCCCAGATCACTGCGCGGAGCTCCAAGATGTTGATGTGGAGAGTCTTCTCCTCCCAGCACCAAAGGCCTCTTGCGTGGAGACCCCCGGTGTGCGCTCCCCAACCTTCCCGGGAGGCATCTGTCGTCACCGTCACCTGGTGGGCCGGGGCTAGGAAGCCTGTTCCCGCTGTCAGATGGGCACGGACACCCCACCATCGTATCACCTGACGGAACGTTTCGTCGAGCGAGATCCTGTCCTCGAAGCTCCCTGTCATCTGGATCCAGTGGGCGTCGAGGAATTCTTGCAAGGGCCGCATCCGAAGTCTGCACTGGGGCACCAGATAAATGCAGGAGGACATCATTCCGAGGAGGGACTTGATCGACCTCACTCTGGCCACGTCCGTGGCCAGTAGACTTTGCACCTTTCCTAGGATGGTCCTTATCCTCTCCTCCGACGGTGAGGCCCGCCGCGCCACTGTGTTGAGCTGTGCTCCCAGAAACAGGGCGACTTGCGACGGGACCAGGTGGGATTTTGGAAAGTTGATGGAGAACCCCAGGTCCGTGAGCAGCTGGACGGACTTCGCAGTGTGTTCCACGGCGAGCGCCCTTGTTCTTGCCCATATGAGCCAGTCGTCCAGGTAGGGGTAGACGTGGATCCCCTGCAGGCGCAGTCGCGCCGCCACCGGTGCTAGGCACTTGGTGAACACCCTGGGCGCCGATTTTAATCCGAACGGGAGGGCGTTGAACTGGTAGTGCCGCCCTTGGACCACGAACCTGAGGAACTTTCGGTGCCTCTTTAGAATAGGGATGTGGAAGTAAGCATCCTCCAAGTCCAACGACGACAGGAAATCACCCTCCTCCAGCTGTCCCAGCACGTGCTGGAGGGTGACCATCCGGAACTTCTGTGCCTTGATGTATTTGTTTAGTCGTCGCAGGTCCAGGATGGGACGCCATCCACCTGTCTTTTTCCTCACGAGGAAGTATCTTGAGTAAACTCCGGAACCCCGAAGCCTCTTCGGGACGAGATCGATGGCACCTTTCCTGAGCATCGCCCGTACTTCCAACAGCAGTTGAGGGACGCGATTTTCCTTCCTGGCCACGGGAGGAATGCGGGTGCACCTCTTCTGGAACTCGAGGGCGTGTCCCAGGGCCAGGGCGTCCAGCACCCAACTGTCGGTGGAGATGGACTCCCACACGCCGACGAACTTCGTCAGCCGGCCTCCCACCGGGGTGCTTCGGCGGGGGCCCGACGGACGGTTCAATCTTGCTTGAAGGCCGCTTTGCCTCCTTGACCGCCTTGGCGACGACGGCGGGATCCACCTGACTTGCCACGTCCCCTGTAGGCCTCCTGGGACGAAGACCTTGCTGCTTGACAGTAAGTCGAGGAGCTGCTGCCGGCTCCCTTGGAGGCACCCTGTCTGCCTCCGGAGCTCCGAAAGGACAGCCGTCGCTGTTGGAGCACACCCAGTGCACGGGCTGTCTCCGTGTCCGTCTTGATCGCCTGAAGGGATTCATCAACCGCCTTGCCAAAAAGGTTGTTCCCATCGAAGGGCGTGTCCAAAACCTTGGTCTGAAGGTCCTGGCGGAAATCTGTCGCCCTGAGCCATCCTCGTCGTCTCAGACAAACGCTGTTGCCCAACTGACGGAAACCGGTGTCGGCGATGTCCGTAGCCACCGTAATGGCGTGGTCCGAGGCAATCTCACCTTCCTGCAAGATTTCCAGGGCCTCAACCCTCTTGGCATCCGGAAGGAAGTCCAACAGAGGGGCGATCTTGAACCACAACTCCCTGTCGTAGCGGGCTACGATGGCCAGGGCGTTGGCCGCCTTGATGGTCGTCGCTGCAGATGAGATGACCCGTCGTCCCATCGCATCCAGTTTCCTACCTTCGCCGTCCGGAGGGGAGGTTGAAGTCTAGGCCGATGGCCCCCCCCCCGCTTTCTTCTTGGCCGCCGCCGAAACGACCGAGTCCGGGGTAGGTTGCGCCCTAAGGCACAAGGGGGCAGCGTCGGGGTCCCGGTACTACTTCTCGTACCGGTCCCTCTTCGCAGGAGCCGTGGCAGGGTTCTTGAGGAGGGCGAGCTCCTCATCCCAGATGTCATCAAGAAGCGGTATGCGAGGACCGTCTTCCTTTTAGCCTTGCGCCACTGGTAAAGGAACCCCTCCTTCTTGTTTTCTTCTGGGCAGAGCTGGAAGAGCTCGGATGCCATGGAGATCATTGCATGGAAGGATCCAATCTCGTCGGGCGGGGACGCCCGGGCAGGGGGCGACGGGGGACACGTCCCGTCGTCGCCTCCGTACCCGTCGTAGTTGTGTCCATGCCTGTATCATCCCCGTGGGTAGTGGACTGGGGGGGAAGGCAGAGAAGGCCGCAGAGGCGGGAGAGGAGGCCTAGGATGCATCGTCCTCTTAAGCGGTGGGCTCCCCAAAGGTCCTGGCTCCGGATCCTCCGTCGGGTCTGGCTCAGGCTCCTCCGTCGGGGGAAGGGGCAACCTAGTCCTTATCTCCGAGCATAAGGACTGGATGGCTATCAAAATGGCTGCCGAGGTGTCCGGTGGCGCCGGAAACGACTGGAGCGAGGGCTCTTGAGGAGCCTCGTCTGCGTCACCGTCACCCTCGTCGGGATCCCTCCCGATGGGCTGGGTCTCCTCCACGACTTGGATGAGCTCCTCTTCAGAGGTCGTGCCCGTATCCACGACGACCACCCCCTGCCCCTTTTCCAACGAGGACTTTGTGGGGGTCTTCTCGATGGGTCTGAAAGAAGACTCCCTCCGCGGCGGCAGGGGGACTCTGGTACCTGAGGGCGCCTCCACTGGTGTAGCCTCCACAGGCTGAGCCAGGGCCGCGGCGACATCCTCAATCGAGGTCCTAGCAGGGTGAATCACGGCCAACGTCACCTTCTGTACGCCTAGGGTCTTCACCTTCGGGGGAGGGTCCGAGCCTCGCTCCCCTTCTGCCGGAGTCTTCGAGATCGACCAGGGCCTCTCCAGAAGCTTCGCCGGGTTCTCGGACTTCCTCTTACCCGAGCCAGAGCGTTGGCTCATGGTCGATGGCGCCGGGGAGGGAGCGCCTTGCCTGGCAGCCATGGAGCCCGACCGTTCGGCGCTCCCGGTGCCCGCGGACTCGCGGTGCTTAGCCTTTTGTTGGGCCCCCGTCGCCGCAGCAACCTCACAGGACTTAGAAGACCGCTCGGACTTCTTCTCGCCTGGCGGGCTCTTACCTTCCAGCCAGTTGGCGAGACGGAGGTGGCGATCCTTCATGGTCCGCTCCGACATGTTTCCACAAAACGCGCAGTCCTTTTCCTTGTGCGTCTTGTCCTCAGGGAGACAGTAGAGGCATAACGAATGCTCGTCCTCCTTGAAAACGTTCTGAAGCTGGCATCGAGGGCAGGTCCTGAATAGCTTCCCGGCCGTCGAGCTCCCTTTCTCCTGGGCCATGTCCGGGGTAGGCCTCTGAACTTCTGGAATCCTCCAAAAGCGTAATTCGACGAAATCGTCACCCTTGAGGGGCGTAGAAAACTCCGAAACGGATCCCCGTTGATCGGAAGTAGCAACGGTGGAGCTTGAGGCTCTTTTAACCGAAAAAAATTAGAAAATCTCCTGAAAAAAGCACAAAAACGCAGCAAAAGCTCGAGAGCTAAGCACAAGGACTCCCAACACTTGAACGTGCGGTAAAAATCTGAGGATGGCTGCTAGGGGTGGGGCTTAGGGAGAGGGCAGTCATTGGCTGGGGGCAGTATGACCCAGAGACAGTGATTGGTTACTACTGAGAAAGACCGATCAGAACATTTATTATCCATTTGTGTATGGATTTGGAGAACTTGGACCTATTTTTCTGTAACTACGCAGATGATTTCCAGTTAGCACTTGAGATCTGTGGGGAATATGAAAAAGACCAACAGAAGTTGAATTCAGTCTATCAGGCCATAAAAGGGGTGGATGACCACTAACTGGCTTTGCCTTAATGCAACCAAGACCAAGCTCATGCTTTATGGACCTCAGCATGTCAGAGACAAGTTGTTACGCTCACCTGATTCCCACGGGGGCGTCGATCTGGACTGGCCCGCTGTTGCTTCCACCAGAGTAACACGTAGAGCCGAGATGACAGACTGGACAGACCCACTTAGCTTCGTTTGTTGGACTCGTACGAATATCTTTCTGCAATGGAGAAAGGGAATTAACCTCCCGTAATCTGAGCGTTAACCCGCCTTCCCACTCCCCTTGTCTGCCCACAGAACACTCCTGAAGTTCCCTCTTAATCTCATCTGAAGATTTGGAAAGATGAGCTCTCCATCCCGCGTCGAGCGCAGGGGCGCGTAGACGACCAGTTACTTCACTGGCGTGGAGGAATTGGCGAGTTCCAGTATTGACTCTAAGTCCAATTGTTCGTAAGAGTTCAAAAGTCTGATCTTCACTCTGCCAGATTCCTTGCAGGTTGCGGATTTAAACCACCAGAAAAGTTCCAAGTGGCAATTGGTAAGATCCTGGTAAGTCTATTGTGGTTCTCCCCTTTGGGGCCGGGGTACAGCGATGATGCAGAATTAACTGCGCCGACCCGAAATGAGGCGAGTACCCCCCTGTGGTAAATCAGGTAAGCCTTTGGGGTTAGGTTATATTGTCCTTGTTTTTTCCCCTTAGGGGCCGGGGTGCGGCGGTGACGCGGAATTGACTGCGCCGACCCGAGAGGAGGTGAGTACCCCCCCTGTGGTAAATCAGGTAAGTCTTTGGGGGTGATTTGTATTGTCCTTGTTTTCCCCTTAGGGGCCAGAGTGCGGCAGTGATGCAGAATTGACTACGCCGACCCGAGAGGAGGTGAGTACCCCCCCTGTGGTAAATCAGGTAAGTCTTTGGGGGTGGTTTGTATTGCCCTTGCTCACCTATCTGTTCTTGTCTCCCCCAGGTGTTGAAGAATGGCCTGAAGATGCTGGATTCGCGATGGAGTTAAGGAATGCAGCCCCGGTTGGTGAGTTCAGCGCGGCTCTGCGAGGTGTGTGGCAATGCACCTGAGAAGGCTTCTCTCTTCCAGATCGACGATGTGCTGGATCAAGGATTCAGGTAAGGGTTTTGTTCTGACCTCTTCTCCTTCTCCTTTTCCTGTTCCAGGTGTTCCAGGGCTGAAGCGGGCGTGGCTGAAGACTGGAGCTGCTGAAGAGACAGTGAGCGTTACGCTGCAGCAAGCAGAATAACGCGAAGCACGTGTGGCTGTCTGGGTGTGGCGTAAATAGCCTTGAAAGAAGTCCCAGGTAAGTATTCTTCCACAGCCCCACCCGAGAGGAATGGAGTCCCTGAGGTAAAGTAGTCCCTTTAAGCCTCATTTGGCTTGTGGCTTCGTGCAGCATGGTCTGCATCAGGTAGGTGTGCAGCATGGTCTGCAACAGGTAAGATTTCTGTAATGAGCCTGGCGCCCATGGCGCCAGGACTGACTTCATTCTTATGAGCCTGGCGCCATAGGCGCCAGGACTGTAGCCAAAGAGCCCCTAACTGGGGTTTTTGGGCATGCTTCAAGTGGCATGATGCCTCCTTCCGATGTTGCTGGGCCTGGTTTGGCTTTCCGGGGGCAGGCATTGTGACACAAGTTGAGTCCACCCTATCCCAGTTTTATGATTGATGGCAGCCAGATCACAGTGGTACATGAGGTGAAGTACTTAGGTACTTACCTGGAGGCCAGTTTGGACAGCGGTGCTCATGTGGAAGCAATTGTGAAAAAACACTATCACCTTAAAGTGTTACGGCAAGCTGCCCCGTTGGTTTCGACAGAAAACCGTGTGAGGGTAGACAGAGCTGCGATACACCCACGGGTGGATTACTTTAATGCTCTTTTAGGGGGAGCAAATAAGAGACATCCAGAAATTGCAAAAGATTCAAAATGCTGCAGTATGTATCACATATCAGATGTGTCGTACTGAACCTACATGTGCAGCATGGAGGAACCTGCACTGGCTGCCTGTTTCAGCAAGGATCCAGTTCAAGTTGCTGACCATCTGCCACAAATGTGTTTTTGGTAATGGTCCAGCCGACCTTAAAGACAGGCTGAATATTTACTGCCCAAAAAGAAATCTCTGATCCGCAGAGGCCTGCCTCTTAGAAGTAGACTGCATTAAGAGAGCCCACGGAAATGGTTGTGCCTTTCATGCGCAGGCAGTACGGGTCTGGAATGCATTACCGAAACACCTGCGTAAAGAAGAAAAACATCTGGCTTTCAGAAAACAGCTGAAGACCACCTTGTTCGAGTAACTAGAGTATCCTGCTGCCCATTTTTCTGCTAAGGGCACCTGGATGCCTTCGGCGCGATACAAATGTGTTAACATAACATAACAGTGAGGACTAAACCAGCGTTTTGTGATTTGATGCTCCACCACGTATGGTTTCAACCTTCCTTAAAATTATGCCTATGGAGGATTTGTATGCAGCTTCAAGGGGAAAATGGAGGGAGACAGATTGAGAAGTTAGGAAGGAATATTTTTGCCAAAGAATGGGAGGGATTATTGAGGCTGGGCACAAGGTCAAAGATGGATTTGAGTTTGCGTTATACTCAAAGAATATTAGGTTGTTTGTACTGGACTCCGTTTCGGATGCATGGGTTAGGTATGCAAGATGGAGAGACATGTTGGGGTTGTGGTCGGAGAAGAGGCACTCTGTTGCACATGTTGTGGGTCTGCCTGAGGGTTATTTTTTGCGAAAAAAGTGTTGGGCACGGTTCTACATGTAACATTACTGAGGTCACCTTGCTCAGTGATTTTACTTGCGACACAGGGGAGATGTAATGTTGCCCGTAGTTTCGGATGTTGGATAAAGCACTAATGGTGGTGATCAGGCAAATCTTGAGAGTGTGAAAAATGAGGGAAAAAACAACAGAGTTGGCTGTCAGATTTACAGACCTTATCCAGCTACTAGATGTACATGATCAAGGATCGGTAAGTATCTTATTTGCAAATGTGGGGACCATTTAATGAGCTATATGGCTGAGGGCAGGCTTTTGAACGATTTCTGGTGATGGAACAAATGAGAGGGCTTAGCCCTAATGAAGACCCTGAGCACTGCTCCACCCAAACGGAATAGGCTATAGAAGAAATACAGAGTTCCAAACTCTGCCCCAAGTGCCTGAGGTTCCAGTGTTCACTTGACTCTGTGGTCTCAGCTACAGCCAGGAAACACTTGGCGAACCCGTCGTTCTCGCCCATGGTTCCCCCGGACCAGGAGGGTAAGAAGCTGGACACAATGGGAAAAGGATCATGTATACTGCTGCCAGCATCATTAAGGCTGCTAACTCCCTGACCCATTTTTCCCACTATGATCGGTAACTATGGTATAAATTGGGCTCTATTTTGGACTTCTTAGCTGAGGACAAGAAGGTAGAAGCTCTGGAGCTGTTCCAAGAAGGGGAAGTGGCCTCAGACCATGCCATTACAATGGGGGTGGACATCACGGGCAACAGGTTCTGTCAAATGGGCAACAGAGTGTCTCTTCGTCAACAGGGATGGGTGAAAGCCACCAACTTCAGGCCGAACGTTCAGTCCAAGGTGTTGAACATGCCATTTGATGGAGAGCACCTCTTTGCCAAGACAGTCGACGAGTCTCTGCAAGTTATCATGACAGACACAGGACCTTTGCTGTCTAACCTACAGCAATGTCAGTCGTGTCCTTTTGTTCAACAAGAGGGAAGTCCAGCAGGTCCTCCAAGGAATATACCACTGCCTATCGACAGCCTTGCCACTCCACGACTCAAGAGGCCTACAGAGGTCCCTCACAGGCATACCGCAGCTGAGCACAGTGGCGGTACAGTCTCAAGGGCACCCACGTCTACCCTTGCCTGAACCATTGGCTCGTCCAATCCTGCACCCACGCTCTGGCGAGCCAACACACAATGAGGACCGTGCGTCTGAGAATGGATCTAGAGTTTTCCATAAATTATCCTAAGTCTTGCTTGGCGCCATTGCAGAACGCTCTGTTTCTGGCGTTTGACTCAACACGGTTTCCTGTCTGGCGTCCCCCACGAAAGAGGTGTGATGGCCATCCTGGGGAAGGTACAGCGCCTGCCGGCACGGTCAGCTACAGTGCGAGCCGTCAAGTCGCTGTTGGCCATGATGTCCGTCTTAATCAACCCCGTCCCTCTTTGCAGCCTACAGATGAGGCCTCTACAGGAGTTTCTGGACCAGGGTGGCTGCAGGTCACAAAGAATGTGGATTGGGGCAAGTACCCAGCCTTTCAGCACACTACACTGCATTCATGTCGGTTTCAGTCAGGACCGTCTCTTTCAGTGTGTCAAACGCATAGAAACCATACACCCACAACAGAGAATGTGAGTTGACTCCCAACTCCATGTATACAGGTTCCACCACTAGGGTGTACCCACAACCCAGACCCTGGGAAGGCTCCAGTCAGTCTGACAGGAATCAGCCCCAGAGCCATATATGGTCTTTCTACCAAACAGCCACTCAGGAGGAAGGGATCAGAGACGGTGCTTCCCAGGACTTTAGGAAACAAGGTAAAATGCAATAGAATCCAAGAGGCCACAGGGGCCATCTTGCCTTCTATCAGTAATCCAGTGATTCCTATGGCAGGGCCTGGGTGTCCCAAAATGGAGACTACTCAGACCCACTGCCAAGTCAGCATGAAGCTGCCACCAGCCCATACCCTGCTCTCTGGGAAACACCCAGGTGCCCAAAAGCATACCTACGGGGTACAAGGGAGTAGCCCCCACCCATGGGTGCCATAAGCTTAGCCCATGTGTGTTAACCAAAAGATCAAAATGAAGAGCTGCACTGCCAGAGGTCCAGGCTGGACCTCAGTGGCAGAAAACAGAGTAAAAACACTCAGAGAAGTGGTAGGACAAGGACTAGGAGGCCCTGTCCCCCCATAAGGCATTTCCAACATCACAATGGGCCTCCAACCTTCTGACTTCTTCACTAGGCAAACTTGTCCTCGTTGTTTTGCTGGAACTCTGAGGGCTCATTTTTAGAGGACTGATTGAACCTCCTGCAGCAGTAGAGGCATATGTTTTTCCACTTTTTGCATGAACTTCAGCGTGTGACCCTCCTGGTCAAGGTATTACACCCATCCATCTGTGGTGATGGATTTCAACGTATTGAGACAGCCTTCCTCCTAATGGGGTGTGAAAGTGGAGGAGGGGAGCTGGATGTCTCCAAGTTTGGGACTTATTCTTGTATGTGTCCGACGATGAGTAGGATGGGGACCTGTGCGACAGTGTTTGGTAGGAAGGCAGATAGTACTTTGCTGTCCTTGAGAAAAGGGACTGCCTTCATCAAAAGTACTGGCGTCATTGCTGTAGTGTGCCTAGAGAGCAAGCGGTTTCCATGTTGGCCTTGATGATCGGAAAGTTGGTTGCCCAGAGCAATGACAGAGGTTAGGATGAATTTCAGACCTTCCAGCCATTACCTCTTTTGTTGTGGGATCAAGCCTGATTTGTATATGGTCTTTCCCCGTCTAATGGCTTGGCAGGGTGAAGAACAAGGGTCTAGAGGGTTGCCCACAGAAATGCCAGAATTAATTCCAAACCTTCCAGCCATCACCTCTTTTTCTGTTTGAGCCAGCCCTGCCTGCGCAGGGCAGCACCAATTCTGAGCTGTCAGAAACCGGTGTCGGCAATGTCGACAGACACGGATTGCATGATCTGAACCCCATCCCCTTCACGAAGAAGGGCAAAGGCTCATCCTTCTTATCGTCCGGCAAAAACTCTAAAATAAGGCACATTTTGAATCGGTGCTCCCGGTCGTATCTAGACAGAATGACCATTGCATTAGCCGTCTTGATGGCAGGGACGGCTTTTGTGATGACTCACTTACAAAAAGGCATCAAGATCATTGCCTTCCTTGTCCGGGGAATAGAGCAAGCGGGCGAAGGGTTGGAGGAACATTTGTGGGATTCCACAGACAGCACAGAGTTAAGGAAAGTTGTGTTCCGAGACATTTTGGTCCGAGTCTGGTACCCTAAATTACTTATCGCACCTTTCTTTCTTGGGAGGTGCAGAGGATGGGTTGGTGATGATCAATAGACTAGATTCCCATATGTCTTCCAGTAAGGGTATGGCCAAAATAGCTTTGCAGGGCATCTTTCGCCGCTGGTAGAGCAGGCTTTCCTTCTGCTCCAGAGAGACTACGCCGAACATTTTCATTGCTCTGGACATTATGGCAAGGAAGGATCCAATCTCATATGGAGGGGAATCACGTAGAGGGACATTATCTGTTTCTCAATCTCCCAGGCTGAGGTTCTCAAATTCATCAGGGCCTGTGGTGTGTACCGAGAATTGCAGCCTGAAACGCCTCCCTCTGATTCCGAGTCCATAAGGGTTTGCAACGGGACAGGAGGAGGTAGAATTTTTAGTTTCTGTGCTAATTTCCTTTAACCTGAGACACCCCCAGCACTTGATTATTGACTTTTTTTATTTCAATCTAAGTCAGTGGAACCTTTTATCACTCACTCATTCATTCTTTTTCTCTGACACTTTATTTGTACCGCTTTTGGGGAGTATGCTTATCTCCAAATGTTTATTCAGGCATCTATTTTTATTTTGTAACAACCAGCACCCTCTGTGCAGTGTCACTGAGGAGTCCATTGCACTTCTCTTTATGTTTTAACTCATTGTCTTGAGCGAACTAAAGTTCCCAACAGTAGTAAGATAGCTTTTATCTTAATTAACTTTTCCTTTGTGGGTCCAGCACCCACCATCTTATGTGGGTGTCCTGGGGGGTTAAATTGGAACTCCTTTTCCCACTACTCTTGTCATTTTTTGTTACACTGATAAACAAATGGTTGGTGGCAGTGGTTACCTTTACTACCTTTTTGTGCAGGTGACTAGAAGGCTGATTTCCCAGCTGCACTACAGCACCCATGGGTGACCATCTTTTTTCCACATTTTTCGTGTATCAGTTCCTTCTGGGCTCTCCCATCATTTCATGTAGAATTGGGTCCTTCGTGAGTTTCACCCCTTAAACCCGCCCAGCCTCCAGTGTGTCTGGCAAGGCAGGAAGTGAGGGAGGCTCCCGATACACTGTCCTTTGTTTGTAGGTGTGCCTGGCTGAAACCAGTTCCAACTCAGTGGCCAACCCTAAGGTGATTGACTGCCACATGGGAGTGAATGAATGGGTTCCAGCATTTAAGGGAAGGATTTTTGAACTACAGGCAGAATTGACCACTGGAACAATGAATCCAAAGCAGAAGATTAGCAGAGATGCCAGCAGCACCTTCATCAACCACGTTAGTGTTACGCTCACCTGGCTCCCACAGGGGCGTCGATCGGACCCAGACAGCTGCGACCTCCTCCAACGTGAAGCGGAGTGCAGAGATAATAGACTGGACTGCACCACCTAATCTCGTCTGCTTGACCCGTAGAAATATTCTCCTGCAATTGGAGAAAGGGATTCAGCCACCCGTGGATTTTAGTAATGGCACCCCACTGTTCTCCCCACTAACCACCACGATATTCACTTTCTGTAAGCTCACCTTATGTTTGTAAATGATGAGTTCTCCATCCTGCATGGAATGCAGGGGCGCGTAGATACCAGTTACTTCACTGGTTTGAGGGCGTTGGAAGAGTTGTGGATGAATATTGACTCCGAGGTTCCAGACGAGAACCCGTAAGTATAAAGTTCAAAGAGTTCAATATGTCCGATGTTCACTCTTGTACATTCCTTTCTTGTGTTGCAGCTGGGTCCAAGGGAAGATTGTCTTGTGGCAGCTGATTGTGTTGAGGTAAGAGTCTGTATTACCCAACACTGTCCGGCAAAAGATGCGTGTATTTAAATTGCTGGTTTCTCTCTCCTTACAGGTGCGGCGTAAGAAGTTGCGGTTTGTTACAGAACAATGCCTCCAGTTGTTAATCAGGTAAGTCTATGGTGGAGAGGTTGTATTTGTTGGCTCTCTCGGCTCACCTTATGTTTCTTTTGTCCCCTAGATGGTGGAATTTGGTGGAGAAAATGATAGAGGCTGCGCCGGATCGAAAAATGCTGTGAGGACTGGTGAGTATGGCGCGGCGCTGCAGCTGGCGATGCCACGCGTGTAGAATAATGTCCTTTTCAAGTTCGAAGACGTGATGGATCCGGAATTCAGGTAAGGATTTAAATAATATCTGTTTTCTAACCTTTCCTTCTTCTTTCTTCTATTGCTAGGAGCTCTGGATTCGACACGGATGTGACTGAAGACTGGATGCTGACTGCAGGCACGGTGAGCGTTACGCTGCTGGATGCAGAACAACACGAAGCATGTGCTGCTGTTCGGGCGTGGTTTAAATAGCCTCCAAAGTAGTTCCAGGTAAGAAGTCCCTAGAACCACACCCGAGTAAAAAAAATAGTCCCTGTAGAAAAATAGTCCCATCCAGGCCTCACATTGGCTTGGATTCATTTGCAGCATGGTCTGCATGAGGTAAGTAAAGTCTATGAGCCTGGCGCCTAAGGCGCCAGGACTGAATCCAGACAGCCCCCAGCCGGGGCTGCTGGGGTTTTATTAAATACCTGGATGCCTGTTCCCAGGGCTGATGGGCTTTATCCGGATGCCCGGGGGTAGGCATCATGACAGCTAGTACTGGTGCAGCCCTGCAGCTCTGCTGACCCCGTTTTCATCTCAACAGGGAAGTTCTACTGAGGAAGACTTCCTCCCTTGGGCCAAGACCTGCTTCAATTTGGGCCATCCCCTAAAGTCCTGTGATTTTTCCTGGGCTGCATAGCACGAATACCCGAGGTACCTAGACCATTTGCGAGTGCATCATCATGTGAACATCGAATCGAGCAGAAATTTGCAGGCATCCGTTTGGACCGCCAAATGTAGGAATTCTTGATCAAAAGTCCCCTCACAAGAGTCCAATACCGTGTAATCGAAAATAATCCAACCAGCAATACTTATTTCTTCTTGGCGCTAAGAATTAGGCGGCAAAACCACAAATAGCCACCGCAATGATGGAGTGAGCTGCATCTTTTGCTGTCGACCACTTCTCTTGAGTGCTGCTGCAGAAGCCCACCGAAGGTTCCCCCCCTTTCATCACACCGACCAATGAGCAGGTATCGGGGCCTTCATCGTTGCATCCAGAAGGCGACCAGCTACATTTTCAACTTCACTCTTCAGGTACTGTGGGGTTTGGGTTACACTTACTTAGGCCATTTTCGGTGCTCCTTTGCTTTGGGAGTGCTGTTTTCTTCAATTGGGAGTTCACCTCAACTCCACTTGCAGGTCTTGAAACCTGTGTGCCAACAGGAAGGCTCCTCTTGAGCTCCTGTGTCATCTACAACAGACTGGGTACTTAACTTTCCTCTGAAGATTTTCATCAGATCCAATGCTGTCCATTTGACTGTGGCTTTGCTGGTTTCCCAAAGGTCCATCTTGCTGATCCTACTGGCTTTGGCAATGCTGGTTCCTGCATAAACTTCAATTGTTAAAACTATTTTTAGTTAGAAAACATACTGCCTAAATCCCTCTTAGAGAGTATACATTGTTACTTAACAGTTGCTATCTGTGTTCTGTCTAGCCTTTACTTCCCTCCTAAACTGAATTTTGCAAAGGTGACACAATTGCTTTATTGACCTTAATTGAAGTCACTCTGTGTGCTGGATATGAAAAGTTACTCACCTGCATTACTGTTCCTTTTATCATCTTATTCCCTTTTTAAGTGAATGTTCTTGTTAGCGGCTACATATCAGATTTGCTTGTGTGCCTTGTGTATCTATAAATACATATATATATATTACAAATAACTGAGTTAAGTGTTTTCTTGGGTCCCTGTATGAACTGGTTTCTTTGTACTGATTTACAGCTCACAATTCTCCCTCCTAAGATAAGACGGGCTGCTCAGCCACTCTACCGACTTATGTAGTACAGGCATATGTTAAGAGTTGGGTTACTAATACCAAAAGTTAAGTCTTATGAAGTCTAACACCAGTTGGGCTTTAGAAAAACATACCCAACAGGTGGGCGGAGGTCTCTGGTAGGTAGAAAAGGAGCAGTTGGAGCACTTAGGCCTCGATTTGTTGTTGACGGCTGAGGCGTGGACGGATCAGGAAGCATGTGTTGAAGCTCAGACACCAGGAATTTTAACCTGGAGAGAATGTCTAAGGAGAGGTTTCTCAGAGCAGCGCCTGCAGGAATAGCTGGAGGAGCAGGAGAAACTGCCGCTGGCGGAGGCATGCCAATTCGGCAGTGGAGGGTTGAACCTCCATCAAACCCTCTCTATGTCAGTCAGGCACTTCGTAAAGACTCTTGGTGCAGACTTCAATCCGAAGGGGAGAGCCTTGAACTGTCAGTGCTTCCCTTGTACGACGAAGTGCAGGAACTTGCAATGTTTTACGTGAAACTACGCGTCCTCCAGATGCAATGATGACAGAAATTATTGCTTGTCCAGTTGGCCGAGCACGTGCTGCAACGTGACCATCCTGAATTTCTGGGACTTGATGAACTTGTTGAGTCCTAGATTGAGAATGGGCCTCCAGCCCCCGGTCTTCTAGGGAACCAGCTCAATCGCCCCTTTTGTTAACATGGCCCGAACCTCCAGCAGCAGCTGAGGGATGTGTTCCTGCCAGGGCCACCGGTGGTATTAGCAGACACTTTCGATGAAACTCCAAAGTGTGTCCATGGGCAAGAGCGTCCAGCACCCATCGATCGGTGGAGAAGTTTTCTCACAAGTTGATGAAGTTCGCCAGCCGGCCTCCCACTGGGGTGCAGGGGTGGGGTCCCGACGTCCTGGCCAGTTCAGTCCTGCTTGGAGGACGGCGCGCCGCCTTGGGAGCCTTGAAGACGACGGCGGCCACCTCCAAAAGCCTTGGAACGACCCCTGAAGGCTTCCTGGGTCGTGGAACGGGAGGGTTGGTGGTAAGAGGTCGATACACCGCCAAAACTCTTTGTTCAAAGACCTCCCCGACTTCCCTCTTGAGGGACGAAAGGACGGACGATGCTGTTGCGGCATGCCAGGTCACGGACCGTCTGTGTGTCGGCTTTGATGGCTTGAAGAGATTCGTCGACTGCCTTGCCGAAAAGATAGTCTCCGAACGGCATGTCCAGGACCCTCGTCTAGACCTCTTGTCTGAAGTTGGTGGCCTTCAGTTAGCCACGATGATGGAGGCAAACCCTGTTACCCATCTGGCGGAACACTGTGTCCGCAATGTCCAGGGCCACGGTGATGGCATGGGCCGATGCCACCTCGCCTTCCTGAAGGATCTCAATTGCCTCCTCTACCTGCATGTACTCGGGAAGGAAATCCAGGATCTGATCCATCATGTACCATAGCTCCTGGTCGCACCGGGCCAGGATCGCCAAGACATTGGCCACCTTGACCGTCGTCACCGCTTAGTAAGTGACTTTCCGTCCCATGGCGTCCAATTTCTTCCCCTCGCTGTCCGAGGGAACAGAGGTTGACGACTGGTTGGACGACTTCTTCCTTGCCGCGGCCGAGAGCACAGAGTCTGGCGTGGGTTGCGACCGCAGACATTTGGGCACTGACTCCGGCACTCAATATTTCTTCTCTAACCAGTCCCTCCACGCCGGGGCCGAGAAAGGGTTCTTCAGAAGTGCCAGCGTCTCATCCCAGACGTCCAGGAGCGGTACTGACAAAAAGGTCTTCCTTTTCGCCTTGCGGTGTTGGTACAGGAAGCCTTCCTTTATCTTCTCTTCCGGGGTGAGCTGAAAAGGTTCTGACGCACAGGCAATCATGGAGTGGAAGGATCCTACTTCGTCCGGCGGAGAAGGCCTTGGTGGCGGACAGAGTCCACCATCAGCAGTCGTCGTTCATAGCCGTGTCTGTCCCTGGGGGGCAGTGACGGTTGGAGCAGAGGCATAGGGTGCCGCCTCCTTTTCTTCGATGGTGGTGGCACAGGTGTCAACGGGGTTGTCACTGGTTGAGTTGCTTGTGGTGCCGTCGGTATCCTCTTCTGAACCTCAAACACCAGTGTGTGGAGCGTCGAGAAAATATCCTGCGACAGATCTCTGGAGGGTACCTGGGGGACCAGGTCGCTGGGCCCCGCGCCTGTATCATCACCCCCTACCTAGTAATCGTTTCTGCCTCCGGTGTGCGACTCCTTGATGTTCTCGTCACCCATCTCCTCTGGGCTGGTGTCGATGGAAACAATGTCTTCCTCATTGGACGAAGAAATAGCCGTAGCTATTCCACGCCCCCCAATTCTTTGGGTCTTGAGGGGTCGGCTTTGGGCTGAGGTCTGGCATCCTCTTCTCTCGAGCCTCCCGCCCAGGAGGGAGCACCACCATGGCCGGCACTGGGGTACGCTGGACGAGTCGGCCCCTTTCAATTTAGAGAGGGCGGCAGCAACCAACTCGTTAGAAGAACAAGTTACTTACTTACTGGTAATGTTCTTTCGACTGGATGTTCCTCCAACGTATTCCACATCTTTAACGTATTCCACATCTTTGACATGTAATGTCCACAGCTGTGCTACTTGGAACATTTTTCGGCAGAGGGCATCCTGCATCGGGTCGATGTCCCTCCAAGGCCCCTGTCGAGGGTGACGTCACCGGATGTTATAAATAGGACGCACGGTGCCCGTAGCCTCAGTGTATGTTTTTCCGCCATACGAAATGCTCGTACACAATGCCTGCTTGACTGCACATAGCCTTGACGGAACGCAAGCTGCAATAGCATAGGAAATTCTCCAGAGGGGCAGACAGGGAGGGCGATGTGGAATACGTTGGAGGAACATCCAGTCCAAAGAACGTTATCAGTTGGTAAGTAACTTGTTCTTCGAATGGATTGTGTCCTCCAACATATTCCACATCTTTGACAGACTCCCAAAGCAGTACCAGAAAATGGAGGGGGGAGAAGAATTTAGAATACCCAATCAGATGGCAGAATAAAGAACTGCTTTACCAAAGGCCATATCTTGACCATGGAGCGTATCCAGAGAGTAATGTTTGACAAAGGTGTGGATAGAATCCCATGTCGCTGCGTCACAAATATTCCTAATAGGAACTCCCCGCTACAGGGCTGTGGAGGTAGCCACGCCCCTAGTGGAGTGAGCTCACAACCCTTCAGGAGGGTCCTTGCCCACCAATCGGTGTCCAGCATACCCCACAAAGAGTTGATGGTCCACTCTGAGCCTGGACATCCTAGAAATATAAAAGCTCAGAGCTCTCCTAAGGTCCAACCTATGGAGTCGCTCTTCCTTACCAGGATGAGGAGGAGGATAGAAAGCAGGAAGTACCACTTTCTGGCTTAAATGAAATTCAGACACTACCTTAGGTAGAAAGGAAGGATGTACTCTCAGTACAACCCTATCCTTGTGGAACACAGTAAAGGGTGGCTTAGTTCGAAAGTGCCTGCAATTCACTCACTCTGTGAGCAGATGTAACCACAACCAAGAAAACCGTCTTGAAAGACAACAGTCTCAAACGACAAGAGTGCAAAGGTTCAAATGGAGCACCCATCAGGAATTTCAAGACCAAATTCAGATCCCAAATCGGCTCCTCAAACTGGGACTTGTTAACCACCGGAAGACATTCCGGTGTCTGCCAAGCAGCGGCCACCCTTTTCTGCAATGTCAAATGAAAAGATAACTGGGTCAGAGGACGGACCTTGATACAAAATATCAGTTAAGTCATCCTGAGAAAATGCCTCCGGAGGACTAGACCAACCAAGATATTCAGTAACCTTAGCCATCAGTCTCTTATAGGAGGACTCTGCATGAGCCCCAGGCTCAGGCCTGCCAAACTCCACCTCAGGAGAAGTGTCCAAGCCATTGGCATCCTGAAGTGATTGACGTAACTCTTCCAACTGACTGTCCCCGGAAAAGACAGGAGCCACATCGTGCTCAACAGGGTCAAATTCCAAATCTGACCTCTCCTCATCCTCAGATATTATCCAGAGGAAGAAAGAACTCCTGCCTAGAGACAGAAGTGGCTCTGGAATCCTTAACATGACTCGCAGACTTGGATGTAGCCTTCCTTGGAGGATCCACAGTACCGGGGACCTTCATCAGCAAATTCCGGCCAAAAGTCCCCGAAGGCTCCCACCGTTTCGACAACAGCGCCGAGGGCTGGTATGAAGGCAAAGCCCCGACATCTGTATCCGACTGACACAGTCGACGCCGACCTCGAGCCTTTAGCAGATTTCTGCATTTTCGCCGGGGACAAAGACCGAGACCTGGATGCAGCACGTCTCTGGTGATCAACCTGAACCTTGTCAGAACGGGACCGTGAAGGTTCCCGATGAGAATCACGCCGAGGATCTGGCCCACGAAGGAGCACAAGCCTCGGATCAAAACCGTTCCCTGCCGGCTTCTTCTGAAGGCGCAGACTGAACTGTGCCCTGGGATTGAAAAAAATCGCCAGCATCTGCTCCCTGAAAGCTGCCCATTACTCCGGAGTCGAGGACTTAGTGGGACAAGCCACTTTCCTTGCAGCGCCATCCTCTGAGGAGGACGGGGAAGGCGACCAGTGACGGCGCTTCCCGGAATGCCGAGACGAGGACGACGAATGGCGGGAACCACTCTGGGACCGGGATCCCCGGGATGCCTTCCGACGAGGAGAGTCGCCCCTCGAATCGTCGGTTGACATCCCCTTTGCAGAACCCTACCTACCTGTAACTTCCCCTTAGACTCCCGCAAGGCCTTAGCAGTCAGCGACTGGCATTTCAAACAGTTGTCGGTGTCATGACTCTCGCCTAGTCACCACAAACAAATGCGGTGCGGTACGTAATCAACATCTGAGACTTACAGTCCCGGCAAGTTTTAAAGCCAGACCGCAGAGTCGAAGGGGTCGAAGAAGAAGACATATTCATGAGGAATACACGAGGTGCGTCGAAGTTCTCGAAGCAAACACGTTTGCGGAAAAAACAGAACTGAGGCTACGGGCGCTGTGCGTCCTGTTTATAACATTCGGTGACGTCTCCCTCGACTGAGGTTTTCGAGGGACATCGACCCGACGCAGGAAGCCCTCTGCCGAAAAATTTCCAAAGTAGCACAGCTGTGGACATTACATGTTAAAGATGTGGATATACGTTGGAGGACACAATCCATTCAAAGAGGCCGTCTTGGCCTGGATCACCTGGCAAGACGGACGCCATGTCCAGCTTGGCCTTCTCCGGTTTCTTTTGAAGCTTCCCCGGGGTAGCTGACTTTCTCTTCGACGAAGCGCTGGGGCAATAGCTAGAGATTGAGGCTGATGGAGACAATGAACACGCCCTGGCCGTCGTGGGACCCGCTTGCGTGGCAACACCGGCGGAAGCTGACTTGCAGTGCTTGGCCTTGTATTGGGCCCCTGTGGGTGGAGCGCCCTCAAAGGACTTAGAAGCTTGCTCTGGCTGGCTGGATCCAGATGAGGCATGCCCCTGTGGACCACATGGGTAGAGGCCTTGAGCCGAGTCGCCAGTCGGACGTGCCGATCCTTCATCGTGCGCTTGGAGAAGCCACGGCCCATTTCACAATCTTCTTCCTTGTGCGTCGGGTGTAGACAGTACAGGCACTGGGAATGCTTGTCTGTGAAAACATTCCGCAAGCCGCAGCTGGAGCAGAGCTTTAAGAGGGAAGCTCTGTCCTTCTCCTCCGATATGATCTGGCGCGGTGTAGGCCTGATGGACTTCTGGAAACTTCTAAGATGAAAAACACTTGACGATTTCTGCCCTTGAGGGGCGATGAAAGATGCCGAAAAACGGATCCCAGTTAATCGGATGGATAAACTATTGAGCACACAGGGGATTCGATTGAATGAAAAATTATTTTCCTACCGAAAAAGCGCAAAATGCAGAAAGCTCGAAGAGCGAAACACAAGGACTCCCAACACTTGAACGTGCGGTAAAAATCTGAAGATGGCTGTCAGAGGCGGGGCTTAGGAAGAGGGCAGTCATTGGCTGGGGGCAGTATGACCCAGAGCTTAGTGATTGGTTTATAGGAGAAAGACAGTTCATTAAAGTAAGTGAAACATTTTTCTTTTACCAAGGATTCCCGGCCTGAAAGTGAATATTCATGAGCATGTGAATCCATGACAGAAACCCATGCTGGAGAAGTTCAATAATCGTCACTTTTTCAGCAGTAACATCAAAAGCTTTCATAGCTTTTGACTTAACTGAAGGAAGGAGCCAACCTAACCTAAAGGGAGCTGCATTTGGGAGAGCATACTAAAGCTTTGGTGAGCAATGGAAGACTCCCTAACTGTAACGCTCACCTGGTTCCCACGGAGGCGCGGCGTCGAAGGCGCAGAACTCTGAAGATGGACAGGAAGGGCCCCTCTATTCTGGCTTCCCTGGCTCGTTGGATACCCTCCTGTGCGTAAAAAGGGAGTATTACCAACTGTGGAACAATGCTCAAGCCTCCCACTCCCTTCCAACCCTCCGCGATACCTCCTCCACGATTCCCCGTGAAGCCTCACCTTAGGGTTTGGAAGGATGAGCTCTCCATCCTGCTCTGATGCAGGGGCGCGTTGAAACCCAGTTACTTCACTGGATTGAGGATTGATGGGAGTTCAGGTAAGCTTGACTGTTCAGGTAAGGCGCTGTAAAAGTTCTGTTCAAAAGTTCAAGCTTAATAATAATGTTCGTTGTCTAATTGCAGCAAGCGCTAATGCTTATGTCTTTTTCCCCTGGCGCCGACCCGAAGTGAAACAGTTCTGGATGAGCGCTCAGGTAATGTCTTTGCATTCGCTCATTCAATGTCTTTGTCTTTTTTCCCCATAGGGGCTGGGGTCCGGAGATGCCAGGAAGCGGCAGGACCCGAAATGCAGTGGGAATAATCCAACAGGTAAGACTTAAAAGGAAACTGAGCTTTCCTTATTCCTTTTCTCCCTCTCACCTTTGTTCTTGTCTTTTTTCCTCTAGGCGCCGGGGCGTAGCTGAATCCGGAAGATCGCTGCTGAAGATGGAAGCGCCTTGCAAAGGTGAGTAAAATGCAGTGTTGCAGCGATCGAAACAAAATGCCTTTAAAATGATGTCTTCCTTTTCAAGGCCGTTGGAGAAATGACTCCGGGGTGCAGATTTAGCAGGTAAGGGCTTTTCTTCTCCTATTCTCTTCCTTTCTCCCCTTGCAGGTGTTCCAGGGTGCTGGCAGGCGTGGCTGAAGTCAGGATGCAGGAGCTGACACGGTGAGCGTCCAGCTGCTAGGTGCAGAACAACGCGAAGCACGTGTGGCTGTTCGGGTGGGGTTTAAATAGCCTTGGAAGAAGTTCCTGGTATGTATCCTTCCACCAATCAGGTATGTATCCTTCCCCGACCACACCCGGGTGGTGAAGTAGTCCTACAGGTAAAGTAGTCCCATTCAGGCCTCAAGAGGGCCTGGATGAAGCAGCAAGGTCTGCATCAGGTAAGTGTGCACCCAAGCACTTAAACACATAGCCTCTTCTATGAGCCTGGCGCCTAAGGCGCCAGGACTGGGGTCCGCTATGAGCCTGGCGCCTAAGGTGCCAGGACTGAGTCCAAAGGGCCCCGACTTGGGCCCGCTGAGACTTCCCTGTGGAAAATGATGTCTGCCTCTGGGGTTGCTGGGCCCGGCCTGGCTCCTTGGAGGTAGGCATCATGACACTAACCCAGAGGATGCCAAACGGATACATTTACACCGGTTCTTCAGAGCTCCAGAGGATGACAGCAGAGCAAGAATTCAGACTAGTTAAGCCCACTAGTCCAGGTGAGCGAATCACCATGTACAGGTCTGCCCCGTCCAGCAGCAATTCTCTTGTGTCCTTCATCAGACTCTCCAGAGGTTTGTCTGCTGTGGTCACCTGCCGAATGACTCCAGGTCACCTCCTAATGTGTTAAACCCTCGTCTGGGGTTGAGCTCAGCTCATCAACAGCTGTACCTGCACCTTTCAAATAGGATCCTGTTGTTCCTTCCGGGTAAACCAGCTCCCACAGAAAGCATGACATCATTCTGACTGGAATGCATGTTGGGACCAGACAGCCTGCCTACCTAAATCCAGCCAGTTTACTCCTACTGAACATTGCCCAGGTGTTTGGCAATAAGTCTGCAATAATGAATTACCATATACAGCCCTTCCTGATCCTGGTCAAGAGGAAGGTGGCTAACAATAGAACAAAGGCAGGTATTGAAACGCAAGGATTAGCCATCACAGCGGTAAAATGGCTACCTCACAGAAAGAAATATATGGGAGCAAGGCATTAGACACAAAAATAGTTAAGAGGTGCCACTCCACCAGCTGGTCTGTGTTGTACTTTGAAGTGTAATAATACACTGAAGATTAACACTCTACACAGAGGGAGAGTACAGCGCAGACAGTACTGCAAGACAAAAATTAAGAGATTGAGATTGTTTAAGAGCTAACTTCCAAAAATCAGTGCAGGACCACACAAACCGTATGTAGATATGCTGGTGGTCCCACAGGATTAGATGGGAAATCTGCAAAAAGAAACAGTCTTAAAGGGAAGGAAAAGATTTATATCAAACATAGGTTTGCAAAAGTGAAACACAGGCTGCAATTATGCAAATTAGGCTTTCCAATACGGGGCCATTTCAGACAGCAGGAAACAAAATCAAAATCTGAGAATTACGAGCAGAACATGCACAACCAAAGGATGCACAGAATCAAAGTGCATATAAGCCAGTGTTCATAGCCTTTGCTTTTATTTTTAAGGACTTTTGAGTAAATTCAGAAATTCAATGAGGACCACCATTTTTTCAGAAAGACATTCTTTTATATTCATTATTGATCCACTTAAGTGTTACTACAAATTCCGAAGATTGCTAATCTAGACTATTCTTGTACCTGTCTTTTGTGCCAGGGTCTTGAGTCGTTCCAAGCTGATAAAGAAGGTCTATTGTGGAGTCAGAAGACAGGCCATTTAGTCTTCCAAAAAGCAATGGACTATTCAAATCTTGAACATGGAAATACATAAGAAAGCAGTCATCAGTAAAGCAAGCAGGCACATAGTTTGTCAGACAATAGAATAAAGTGCACACATTTGCTCAATGATATACCAATTTCACAAAGGCTTTACATTCATTCTTATTTAAGAAGACAATACCACATTCTGAGCACTCTTATATGACTGAAGCCTCTGTTAAATGTTTTTAAAGCGATCATGAATGGTAGAGGGAGCTAGATGTAAACATTCCCATGATGCCTGTATAAAGTTCAGAAAATATATTGCTTTGAATGAAAAAAAATCCTTACGTACAGTAACTATGATACTTAATCCTTTAGACTTCTGTAATTAACATGACGCAGAAATTCAATTAAACTTAGAAAGCAAAGTCCAATAATTAACTGGAAAGGAGGATAGCAATTGTACCACCCTTATACAGTGGTGCGATTCTAAGAATAAACGACACACTATTTTGCTGAAATAGAGCAAACACAAGCCATTAAAAATGAACAGTTACTCACCCTTGTGTGTACAGTACTCCTTTAACATAGTGTACTTTCCTCCATACTGATGGGATGTCTGTGCCATGGGAGGAGGACCAGAGCCTTTTTTGCACCGCAATACAATCTTTCCCTTAAATTTACTGCATGCAGGACGTGAAGGGCATGCCCGCCGACCTTGACTCTGCTCAGACGCCTCACTCGCCAGTCCTTTTCCCACTCATTGGCTTCTACAAACAAGCACAACAGATTTTGCAGGGGATGGACGGAGGGTCACATCACATGGAGAAAAGGGGACTATGGACTAGGAGTACAGAAGTCACAACAATGAGTCAATGTTCCTTACTCCTACGTCCCGTCCCCTTTCCTCCATACTGATGGGAGATTTTGTAGCATGAAAATTCACGCGTGGCGGCTGTCCAAGCAGGAGTGAAAAAGGTTTTGCAAGTCTGCCTGACCAAACCTGGCATCAGCCCTGGAGTTGTGCATCCAGACAATACTGCTTGCAAAAGGCTGACAGCATGGAACATGTGGTGACCCTGCTAATGACATCCCATTGGACGTGCCTCAGGGAAGCCACCACAGTGGCCTTAGCTCTCACTGAGTGTGCATGCATACCCGCAGGGGGAGTCAGTTTCTGTGAAGAATGACAATGGTTAATGGCAGATATAAACCACCAAGCAATTGTGGCCTTAGAGGATTGAGTGCCTGGGCTGTCCCCCAAAAAAGGTGACAAACAGGGCATCAGATCTCCAGAACTGCCTAGTCCTCTGTAGGTAAAATGTGAGCGCCCAGCAGGCATCTAAAGAGTGCAGGATAGAGTTAGCAAATGACAGAGTTCGGAAACATAGGTAGGAAAACCTCATTAATATAGAAGGAGGAAACCACTTTGGGCAGGAAGGCAGCATGACCTCGTCTTTGTGAATACTATACAAGATTCTGATGCAGAGAGGGCCTGTATCTCGCACACTTTACTGACAGAGGCGAGGGCAACACATAGGGCCACCTTCCAGGAGAGGAACTTCAGATCTGTGGTATCCAATTGCTCAAAAGGCTTGCAAGTAAGCACAGACAAAACAACTTTCAGATCTCACACAGGGTGAGGCCTTTTAATGGGTGGCTGCAACCAAAGAATGCCCTCCATATGCCTACGGAGCACTGGATTTATCATGGAGAAGGTAGACCCGCCAATGTTCAGGTAAGCATCAATGGGTAAGTGCAGCAGGAGTCCACTGAGCTGGTCAAAGATGCCAGGTGCAAATCAAAGGATAGAAAGTCGTCCAAGCCGCGGGTCAGTGGGGGTAGACGCTCTTTTCCAAAGCCCAATGACAAATCCTAACCCACTTACTCTGGTATTGGGATTATGTTGACTGGTTTTGTGCCATTGTAGAAAAGGGATTGGACCTATTCTGGTTAGCCTCACCAGTCTGGAGTACCAAAAGTGGCTGGCCATTGTGGCACTATTAATAGGATTAAGTAGTCCGCCGAATCTTTCAACTTGGCAAATATCCTGGAGATCAGCAGAACTGGGGGAAGGCACAGAGGAACTCCCCATCCAGGGGATGCTTAGCTTGTCTCCCAGAGACCGTGTGCCCACGCCTCTTTAAGAGGCGTACCAGAGACCCTGTTTTTGAGTGTTGTGAACAGATTGGTCTCAGGAAAACCCCACTCTTTGAATATAGGGTGTAGCGTCGACAGGTTGACCTCCCACTCATGGTTGGAATATTGCAGTCTGCGGAGGAGATCAGCTTCCTTGTTTGTTCAGAACTTTAGACAGATGACTGCCCCAAGAAGAATGTTGGGAGATCGGGCCCATTGTCAGACAGATGGCCAGTCGACAGAGGGAACTTGTGCCCCTTTGCTTGTTTATATAGAACTTCGCCTTTGAGCTGTGAGTTTATACACGGACCAACTTTCTTGCAGATGTTTCGGAAGAAATGCCTGCAGCACATAAAAAATGGCCTGTTGTTCCAAGGCATTTATATGTTGCGCTCTTTTCTGCTTGGACTTTTGAGACCTCTCAAAGGGGCTCCCTAGTCGCAGAGGGATGAGTCTGTGGTGATGACAATATCAGTCGGCGGTTCCTTGAAGGGAACCCCCTGCAAGAGATTGCGGTGTCTGCCCACCACTGTACATCCTGATCCAGGGAGGCTGGGACAGGAACATGTTGTGATGGTTTGTAGCCTGCGCCCATGAGCAGCTGAGGCGCAGCGCCAGGAACCTCATCTTCTACCGGGCATGCAGAACACAGGACGCACACTGACATGAGGCCCAATAACCTCTAGTACCACCATGCCATATGCATTTTCCTGGACCAAACCCTTATTACTGGCAGGTGAATATCCAAGATGCGCTGGATCGAACAGACAATATTGCCAAGTTCCACATGAACCCCAGGAATGTTAGCCTTTGTGAAGGGGTGAGCAATAACTTGCAATAGTTCACTGAAAACCCCAGATTGAAGAGAGTACTTAGGATGTTGGTCTAAAACATCCTGGCTGGACAAAGTCCAAACAAGCCAGTCCAGGTAGGGATATACATGGATCGACACGGAGTGAGCGGGCCACAGGGCTTGTCAGCTTTGTGAATACTGTTGGGGCTGCGTTGAGTCCAGGGCCCGATACTGGTGCCTGGCAATCGAAAACCTGAGGAACTTCAACTTCTAGTCAATTCCCATATCTATACATATAGATAGGCGTCCTTTAGGTCCATGTCACAATACCAGTCATTCATCTGAACTGAGTCAAGCATCTGAGCTGGAGTAATCATCTTGAACCTCTCAATGTGGAGATGGAGGTTGAAGGTGGAGATGTCCAGGATTACCTCCATGCTAGATTTGTTCTTCTTGGGGATCAAGAAGATTTTCAAAGAGAACACTAGACCTCTCTCATTGGGTTGAACAGGTTCTAAGGCCTGCATGTCGTGTACCTTGGAAAACCCCTGCATTAATGGAGTCAAATCCATTTGAATCATAGGTGGACACACAGGGGGAAGAGAAGGAGGACTGAGGCTGAACTGCTGAAGACTACTGAAAGTACCTAGGGGCTGAGAAATGGCAAACCAGTTGCTCAGATGTAACGACAGTCTACAGCCAACTAGCGTGAACAGTCCTTGCTTTTTGGCATCAGTGGAGGCAGCCATAGAGCGATCCTGGCTTTTTGCCTTCCAGTGTTGGTATCCAAAAAACCCTCAAAAGGACTTCTAGCATCCCTGGCGAAGGAGACCTGATTAAATAGCTGCTAGCTTGCCTTGGTAAGGACTGTCAGTGAAATGGCAGTCTCAGTGGCGGTCTTGCGCTTATTTAACTCCTTGTATGTGGAGGAGTGAAAAAGGTCCTGGCCGTTAAACGAAAGGTAGAGGATGCAATCTTGTAACTCCAACGTACATTTGGAGGTGCGCATCCAGGCGACCCTCTACATGTCTGCATCCATCGCCATTCCACGACTGTCTCAATATGATGGGAGGATTCCAGCAGATCCCAAGCTACTATTTTAGTCTTTGCCAGCCCTGACTTGAAGGTCTGCTGCCTATCTGCAGGCAGGTAAGGAAGACAATCTGCCAAGTCCCTCCACAGCTCTTGATCTCCTGTTGCTAGCAGGGCTTTGGCATTGGCTTGTCTCAAACGCAGTGTGGCGTTCGAGTAGGTCTTCGTCCTGTATGACTTCAGAAGTTTGCCCTCTTTGCCCATGAAGGCGGTAGACGCTGTGGTACCTGATCCCGAAGGCTTTGTGAGCAAGGGCACTGATGCCATCAATGGCAAGTGGAGCTACGATAGGGAGGCCAGGCATAGCGTCTCTGATGAAGTGGCCAGTATCTGGCCTCCAACTTTGTATTTGTTGGCTGCAGGGAATGAGGCTTTTCCCATAGCTCCAAGGATTCAGTTAGTAAATCCTTTTGAATTGGTACCCACAATTTATTTGAGAAATGGTGGGCCAATATCTCCAATAGTACACCTGCCCCAGGTTGTGGCTCTTCCAGTTGGGATACACCCATGAAGTCTGATAAACACAGAATTCTATAGTGGAAAGCCTTAACAGAGCAAGGATATCCCCATCCGTATCGGACCCAGTGTCCTGTGTGTCTTGGGGTACCATGTCAGGGGGCCCTCTCCGTGGCCATCGCAGCAGGTGGAACAGTAGGTGGAAACTCCTGTGGCTTGGCCAGCTGAGGTTGTGGTGGTGCTGCAGGAGCAAGATCGGGCTTAGATGTGGCAGAGTCGGGGCCTTTGTATCCAGAAGAGACAGCTGCTGCAGTCCCATTACCAGTAGGGCATGAGCTGAAGGCACTACGGGTTGCGGTATCAGCTCCTTTATCAGCCCCTTTAAATCGTCTGCCACAGTCCCTGACTGCATAGGAGTCTGGCATTTGTCGGAAAACCGGTCCTCTTGGGCTAGCGTTGCAGATGAGGTTAAGGTGATCCATGTGTGGGTTACCAAGAGGGGAGCAGACATTTGATTAACCAGTGCTGAAGGAACCCAACAGCTGTGGCTAATAGACCTACAAGGATGGAGATGCAGCGGGGTTTGCTGGGTAAGCGGCCTGCTCACTTGGGTAAGAAAACGTGGCAGACCAATCCCCCCCCCCCCTCTGTTTTTGGGCTGGCCTTGGAGTCAAAGAAGAACGTTCCTTGCCCCAGATTCTTTCCGCCCCCAGGGCATCATATTCTTGGATTCTGGCATTTTGCATTACAAAGCATGGCCTGGGCTCTCCACCAATTTAGGGCTGAGCATCTGGCTTATTGCTTTCCCACCTGTGTGTAGCCAGGAGGCAAAGATCTTAGCTGTCCCTCTGTATCGTACCCGGTGACAGAAGCTCAGAGAGCCGTCTGAAAGGTACAACCATACCCTCAGCCGCAACACCACTGTTCACTCTTGCCCCCTCAAGCAGTTACCTGGTAGTAGGCCCTGGACAGCCCTCGACCCGGAGGTCGGAAGCAGCGTAGACATCCCCACAGAGCCGGGTCCCCCTCCTGCCTAAAACATTCTGTAGGAATGAATCCCCTGGGAGGGGTGCCTGATCCAGAACAGGACTTACCTGCATGGGGCGCGAAGATCTGGCATGTCGTGCCCCAACAAAGTCCTGACTTGGTGGGGAGTAGAGTCACGGAAGAGGTGCTGCCAGCTACTCAAACGGCGTTGCAATGCCCAGGAACCAAGCGCAGGGCGAACAGGAATCCAACTGGTTGGGGTTGGGGGGGGGGGGGGGGGGGGGGGGGGGGCGTGGGAGGGCGGGGCCCAAACACATCAGGCAGAGGCTATGGGCATCCGAGGAAGGATCCTCATGCTGAAACAGGCGCAGGAGCAAAACCAGATTATCACTGACATACACAGGGGTATGACAGTGAGGTAGGCTGGCGTGCAGCCCAAAGAAAAAAAGCAAAGCAACAAAATAAAACTAGTAGCAGTTAATGGTTCACTGCAGCAGGTGCAAGGCGCCCGACCCTGTCGAGTGGTATAAAGGACTGGCATGTGGGTGGGCGCATACAGCGTGCAAAACATTAAAGGGAACGTTTATTGCAGTGCAAAAAAAGCTCCGGTCTCGTCCCCATGGGGCATATATCCCATCAGTATGGGCGAAAGGAGATGGTACATAGGAGTACGTTGTGAATTTATACCATAAGAGGAAGGCTGGGCATGGGAATAATGTTCTCTGTATTACTGCAGTAGCCACCTTTATACAGTGTGGAAGTGGTTTTAAGCATTGTCACCATATTCCAAATGCTACTTACCTATAACGATACATTTGCCTCTTGCCTTTGTTTTACATTGAATTGTGGCGATTAATTAGACATTTAGGGGTAGGTCTGGAATATTTATGTTTAAATTCTGAAAATCATACAAAAGGTCCAGTTGTCGGGAGGACACGTAACGACCCTCTTAGCATTTGTGTAAATTACATTATAAAGAAAAACAACCAATCCCTTCCAATAGGGACCCATTGGTAAAAAAGATTTTAGTGTAGGCAGAAAACAAATTAATTGATTTTATTTTCTTGTTTTAATAATCACACCAATATCATAGAAATGTGTCTACAAAAAACATTGCAGTCAATTCATTAACAATCATTAAAAAACAGTTATAAAAAGCACCGCACCAACCCGTGATCTTAAATTTCAAAAACATTAATCTTCAGACCATTTCATACCCATTCAAACCAATCTCATTCATACTTGTGCAACAACTGCAATCTATATTGTATGTTCTAAAAAGAAGAAAAGCAAAGAACAACCGGTCTAACCCATAGCCCTAAAAATGCTGACTGTTATTTGTAGTCATCAAGTGCATCAATGTAGATTTTGGTCAATTGGTATATATTCCCTGTCAGGCTGGGAAATCGCATTGCATTTCTCCTCTAAAACAATAACTATCCTCTGGGTGATACTGCTTCCACACAATGACAGTTGTCTCCCTAGGCTCCACCCCTGGTGGCCATCTTCAGATTTGGTATAGCACGTGAAGTGTCAGTTTGAACCAAGAAGAGCCACAGAGGGGAAGGCAGGAGGGTTCGCATGTGAATCCATGCCAGAGCCATGCTGGAGAACAGTAGTTGCAGTTAAATAACATGTTCCTTCTCCAGCCTGCGGTCTGGCATGGATTCACATGCTCAAAAGTACGATTAACTAGCAGTACATATACACAACGGGAGGTGGCAAGGCTCAACAGTACTAATACACTTACCCCTGGAACAGACTCACGTTAAACAGGTTGAGTAGAACTGCTTGGCTGACCCAGTATTCCTCCCAGGAATCCCTGTTGACAGTAGAATTTCGTGAAGGTGTGGGTGGACCTCCAAGTAGCAGCCCTGCAGATGTCGAGCAGGAGAAGACAAGAGGGATACGCTGTTGTTGCTGCAATGGCTCTGGTTGAGTGGGCTCTCGGCCGGCCTGGAAGAGGTCTGTTGGCCAGACGATGACAGTGCATGATGCAGCTGGAGAGCCGACTGGAAATGGAAACTTGAGACAGGGCCTTCCATTGATTTACAGGTCCAAAATTCACAAAGAGTTGAGAGGTCTTCCAAAATTCCCAAGTGCGTGCCACATAAAACTTAGTAATGTCCAGCGAATGCAACATTCTTTCCGCCGGCGTGGAAGGGTTCGGGAAGAAGACGGGCAGAACCAAAGGCTTGTTGCAGTGGAATTCTGAAGGAACCTTTGACATAATGGTGGGGTGGATTTGCAGCACCCTCACAGCATGGAAGGACAAGTATGGCTACTTGCAAACGGGTCTGGATCTCCCCGACCTCCCCTGGCTGACGTGATCGCCATGAGGAAAGCAGTCTTCCACAACAAACTTCAGTGGGGCCTGATGCATTGGTTCAAATGGGGGCCCCATGAGCTTCTTCAAGACCACACTGAGCTCCCATGCTAGAGCAGAAGCCTTCACTGGTGGAAAAGTCCTGGAGAGGCTTTTAAGGAACTCCTTGACGAGCCTGTGCGACAACAGGGATGGCTTACCAGGTATTGTGGTGTAACAGGATATGGCAGCCAGGTGCACCATGAATGAGGCGCAAGCCAGGACAGCTTTGACCAGGGAAAACAGATAGGGAAGGAGCTGCAGAGCGTGACACGCAGAGGCGTAATCTTCTGCACCCTGCATCACAGTGTGAAGCCTCTCCATTTATGGCTGCAGCACGCCAACATAAGAGGACGTTCTGGCTAGGATCTTCTTACATTCCAACAGTAGGGAATAAGGCGCAAACTCTAGAGCTGCAGGAGCCACGCCGTGAGGCTCAGCGACACGGCTCGTCCGGAAAGAAGATCAGGAAGCGGAGGCAGTCGGATGGACGGAGCCCTTGACAGATGAAGCAGGTCCAGATACCAGATCTGTCACGGTCACGCCGGAGGGATGAATATCATTTTGCAATGATATTGGCTGAGTGTGATGATGGTGGGGTCTGTGAGGATTCTGACCACCTTCCCTCGCAGCAAGACCACCCAGAGTTCCAAAACGCTGATTTGAAGGTCCATTTCCTCTGTGAGCCAGATGCCTCTGACGTGCAATTATCTGGTGTGGGCCGCCCAGCCCTCTAGGGAGGCATCCGTGGTGACAGTCGCCTGGTACTGTGGGACTTGCAAAGGAGCTCCTTAACTGAGATGTGGGTGCACTCACCAGAACTTGTGGTTGAGGACGATCTTGTCTGGCCAAGTGTCAGAGACCTGCAGCAACCGTGCGTCCATAAATTGCTGGAGAGGCTTCATCTGCAGCCTGCAAAAAGGGACTAGTTGGATGCAGGAGGACATCATGCCCAACAGCGACTTTATGGCTTGCACTGTTGTGGATTGCGCAGACTGGCGCTGCACCTTTCCTTTGATGGCCGTCGCCATGTCCTCCAAGAGGGTTGCCCGGCAAGCAACCGTGTTAAGACGGGCACCCAGGAAAAGAGGGTTCTGCAATGGGTCCACAGAGGACTTCAGATAATTGATGGTAGTAGTAGTAGTAATTTCTGTTCAGATACAAAATGCATTAAAACACATGATCATAAACAATTACAATAATAAAAAAGAAATTCGAACTTGCATCCAAAAATGCTATTCATTAAAACTAGAGAAAAATATTACTAAAAAGTTTGGTCATGCCGGTGACCTAAATCTATTGCGTGCATCCAAGGCCGCCTTAATAAAATTAACTATGCCTTATAAGAACTTCACATAGTCACAGTGCATAGCAAAAAACATACTGCCCCGAAGTGTTAGCAGAAGGTTCTTAATTAGATGTGGCGTTATCCACTGCCTCAAGTTATTTAAAAATCTACAGTCCAGCAGAAAATGCACTAGGTCTTCACCACACCCCAGTGGGCATACCGCATCCAGGCCAAGCCATGGTGCCCTTGCTCTAAGTGGCAGCACATTTAGCTTGGCCAATAAGTGGTTTGTTCGGCATTCAGCAGTCTTTATTTTGGTGATAGTCGGTGCATAATCCCGCTTGGATTGGCCTGGGGTTATAGAATCGCTGTCGTAACCAATTGAACATTCAGGTAAAATTCTAAAAACCTCAGCTGGGCTTGCAATGCCGGGAGGATAGCTCGGGGGCAACACGTTTGTCTTGGAAGTAAGACAACGCATAGCAACACAGGTGTGAATCCCAGGCTCGCGCTTAGAAACTGGTCCCCGGTATTAAGCGCATTATAAAAGAACAATTATAAATATATACTGACAATCCCTAACTCGTTTCTTAATGCATCCCCTGGGGCTCTAATGGGGAGGCCTGTAATTCTTCGTAGACCAGAATTCAACAATGTATCCAAACATCTGCATTGTGCTACCCCCCCCGCTTCCCCCTCAGCCCCTACAATCTCTGCACCATAGAGGATGGCAGTGTTCATCTTAGACACAAGTACCTGGAGGCACTTATCCAGGCGTTTGCCTCCAAAGTTGTAATAAATAGAAACATAAAATGCCTCTCAGACCCACTGTCACTTGTTGAATACTATAAAAACCTTGGATTTTAGAATATTCTAGGCCATGCTCTTTAAAATATTTGAGTACTCTAAACTCCTCTGAAGCCCCCTTTGCGCTACATCCTTAGATAATTGATGGAGAATCCGAGCAGACGAATGGTCTCTGCTGTGTGACGGTTTACCAGGGAGTGAGAGCGAGAGCAGATGAGTAAATCGTCCAGGTAAGGGTAGGCGTGGATGCCTTGAGATGAAGATGCGCTGCCACAGAGCCAAGAACTTAGTGAACACCCTTGGGCCGATTTCAGGCCGAAGGGCAGGGCCTTGAACTGATGGTGCTGTCCCTAGAACACGAATTGCAGAACCTCCGATGCTTTCGATGAATGGGAACATGAAAGTAAGCGTCTTCCAGATCCAGCGTCGCCAGTAAGTCTCCTTCCTCCAGTTGGCAGAGCACGTGCTGCAACGTGACCAACCGGAACTTCAAGTACTTGTTGAGACGTTTGAAGTCCAGGATCGGCCTCCACCCTCCTGACTTCTTCCATACCAGAAAGTATCTGAATACACTCTGGAGCCCCCGAGGCGCTGGGCGACAGGTTGTATCGTCCCTTTCCTTAACATGGCTTGAACCTCCTACAGCAGTTGAGCCATGTGTAGTTCTTGTCGCGCCAGGGGAGGAATCGAAGGATACCAGTGTTGGAATTCCAAGGTGTGCTCCTGAAGAAGGTGGTTCAGCACCCATTTGTCCGCCCCCCCTCCTCCTCCGGCATCAAACTGAAGAGTGCAGACTCCCCTGAGATCATGGAAAGAGCCAACCTGGCCCAGAGGCGAAGCCCTGGCGGGCTCATCGGCACCCAGAAGCTCCCCATGAGCCGGGACATAGTCATAATACTCGTCTGTATGAGTAGCCGTAGTGTCAGGGCCAGTAAAGTTTTCGGAATAAGGCGGTTTCTCCACTGCCAGGGTCAAAGGCCTCTGTGGCAGCGTCGGCTGACGCTTTGGCCTTGAAGGGCTAGGTTGATGCCTTGGCTTGGATGTCTTGGCTGCTGGCCTAGGAGGGCTGTGGACCGGACCAGGGCAGGCATAGGAGCAGCATGCTCTTTTGCTGTATTTCCGACACCAAGTTGTGGAGGGGGGTGAGAATGTCCAGTGACACGTCTCTGGGCACCGGAGCAGCTGGCAACAGATCTGGGCTGAAACAGAGGGGCAGATGGTTGATCTGGCTCCCCACATGGAGACCCCTCCTGAGACATGGGACCGAGGCCACTGTTATCCAAGTAGAAGTCCTCGGGCAATTGCTAGTCATCAGAACTAGCATAAATGTGGGGGGGGCGGAGGGGGAGGATTTCCTTGAAGACCCCATCAACACCATCAGGGACATCTTCACCAGCCTGGGAAGAAAATCTGTTGAAGGCAGCAGTTCCCTCAACCTACCCAAATCCTTTGAGAATGAGGCGACAAAGGGAACCTGCAACCTGAGCGGCGCAACAGCCACAGCAGCAGGCAGCCACAGAGGCATGGCCTCTTGGCATCGCCGTGATCATAGAAACCATGGTTGTCACCGGGTGTCTCGTCTATGAAGTAATGATGGTCGTCGTGAGGTGGACACGGATGAGGCAGACGAGGTGGACACAGATGAGGTGCCAGTCGACGAGGTTTGCGTCCTGAAAGAAGTCAACAAAGTCATGGTCTTGGTTGAAGGTGTCGTCAACTGGGCCTTCAATGGACCTCCCCCACATGACTTTCCTTCGTCAACTTGTCCTTGGAAGAAACTCTGCTTTGAAGGGGTCAGGGACTTACTCACGAAAGGCACCCCACCACTGGTAGGCTCACCGTCTACTGAGATGGAGAGAGGTAACGGTTCCTTCCCGAACTAGGCCCTACAGCCGCAGCGACCTTTGAGGGATCGGCAGCGTGGTGTTTAGCCTTCTTTTTGGATCCCCTGGGAAGGGGCATCCTCAAAGGACTACAACATCTTTCTCAGTAGAAGCACGCTCATGGGACCGGCCGGTCCTAGACGAAGAATGACTGCGCCCGGAGGCCAAGTCAGAGACCTTCCCCCTCCTTGAGCCACACCACCAGCCTGTAATAGTGGTCTTGCTTCGTCTTCGCCGGGAATCTGCAGCAGATCTGACATCCATCCTCATCGTGGTCTGGATGCAGACAATACAGGCACTTGGTGCCGATCTTCAAAGTAGACGTTTTTCAGGGCACATTTCTTGCAGGCCCCAAAGAGACTTCTCTTGCTTGCCTCGGACATTGTCGAGGCATGAAGTAGGCCCAAGCCTGGGCATTACCGAAACTTGTAGCGAAGATTCGATGATGGAAGTAGATCTTCGCTGACAACGGGTCGCCTCTGCCAGAGGTCAAACACAATGATCTACAATTAAAAGAATTGGATAAAACAATCAAAGTTATCCCAAAAACTCAAAGAATATCACAATACTCTAAGAGCAAGGTGAGAGGACTCCCGACACTGAAATGTGCAGTAAAAATCTGAAGATGGCCATCAGATGTGGAGTTTAGGGAGACCACTGTCATTGGATGGGGGTAGTATGATCCAAAGGACAGGGATTGGTTATAGAGGAGACTAGCAGTTTTCAGGCTAAAGCTAATCTTTTTTTTATTTATTTTTTTATTTAAAATGTTAGTTTAATTTAAACTTTTCATGTGTTGATATTATTTACACATTTCAATTGCCACTTGGACTTGTTGCATAGCAGATGTTACCTCACTATGCTCAGCGGTTAATTGTCCAGTTCCAAAATGGTCTGTAAAAATGTAACTATGGTGTAAATAAGTTTCTTTTCTTGTCCATTCATTATGCATTTCTATCGCATTTCCGTGTCCATTTGATTTGCTGAGATATTAAAGTGAGATCCAAAGGCTAGCCTCTTGCTTGTTAGTTCTGGGCATACCATGAGGAGATGGTAAATTGTTTCTGGTAATTGTTCCCCGCAAAAACAACAGTTTCCCTCCAGCTCATCTCTTTGCCGTGTTGACACTAGATCTTCTCTAGTTGGAAGGATGTTTAGTCTTATCTTCATGTATATATCCCGGATTGTTGGATCAGGAAACATTGTTAGATACTCTGACATCTCAGTTATTGCCCTTATATCAGTAGGACATTGTATATTCCTTACGTATTGTGTTTTGGTGTTACATGTCCTCATCCAATCGTTCATTTTTTTCTTTGCGTGCTGTAGTCTTTTTTATAAGCTTTTCAAGTGATATGTCCTCGATTATCATGAGCTGTAAAATATTTCCTTTACATGACTTTAATATTGAATTGTTCAATGCATTCGGGTGTTCACGCAGGATTTATATTGCCGGTATTTTTCCTTCCGATAACAGTTTGCGAAGCATGTCCATTTGTTTCCATTCGACAATGGAGATTATTGATTGTGTTGCAATTTCGTGGCGTATTCTGACCATTGGATAAGAGGATGCCAATTTCAGGATCTTGCTCCAAAAGATGCCCACTAATCTTGTCCAGGTTGCCTCCTGTACGTATGTCATAGCTTCACTTCCATAAGTTATGGTTGGTAATACTTTTTGTTTGTAGAATGACAATATTGGTTTGAACGAAAATCTTCCACATTTACGGTGTATTACACATCCCTTTTTTTTTTACCAAGAATTCCCATTATTGGGGTAGTTGATAAGGGTCCCACGGGTAAAGAGAAGTTTTAATTGCGCGCACCATATTGGTGGCTGGGGTGACAGCGATGTTGACATAATATGGCAATTTATCATGAATCCAGAGTAGCTAATGAAAATGAGACATGCGTTTTTAGTGTTTGTGTTTTAGTTGATATATTTTCGAATTGCATGTGCGCAGCATGATAAATGTCAAAACTGCTGATACAACAAACGCAATAAAGGAGTGTTGGGCCACATATCGCTTAACATCCAGGCAGCGAGGAGCTCTGTGCGTGCATGCAAGGAATGAGATTTGCAATGGGAAAATCAGTGGGGGAGGATGCGGTAGTCCTGAACATACATGTATAGGTACACATACATGGGTGTCGCTAGGGAAATCAGTTTTGGGCAGCATGAATATACAGATCTGTTTTGCCGCAGAGTTCTCTGATAAGTTAGGAATTGTGCTGGCTGAAAACCTGGGTTGGGCAATTGAACTCTAACTGAGAAGCTAGTTTTACAAGGTTGGGGAAATACAGCCACATCTGCAATGAATATCAGATGGTCTGTTTCGGGCAGCCTTTTTTATCGCCTGTGTGCACTGTGAAGGGGAGATGAAATGTCTAAGTATATAGGAGTCTTATTGAACCACTGGATTTCGGCCACCTGCTAGGGCTGGATTTTAGGGCCGGACAATTAAACCGGATGCAGGTTGATTGCGGGGAAACGAGAACCAATAGATCATGGATTTTCAATAGAGCTGTCAAAGTGTGGGATGAAACCATGTGGGCTGTAATGGTAAATCGCATAGTTTAGAATGAAATGTGGACACCAACACTTTTGGGCGATAAAAGCAGCAACAATAGCTCAAAAAGAAATTTGTTTGCTCCTCTTCACATCAATAGCATTTTCACAGAATAGCTGTGTGCGTCACAAGAAGGGGTAAAGGTTTCTAACCAGATTGAACCTGTGATAATTGAAATGGATTGCAAGTTGCGTAAACTGTATAACTAGGAGATGAGGCTATGGCCAAATTTGGAAAGGCCCCAGAGAGGGGTGTAGTGTAAATATGAAACATGCAATTATAAGTTAGAGGATGGTGCTTAAATGAATGTAGCCAATAAGGAGTGTGGGAACTAAAGGGAATATGGTTACATGGTATAGGTTTAACCAATCATGTGTGGGGGGGGTTGTCTCTGTGACAAAACCGTTGGGGAGTGTTTTAACTGTTGCAAATTGTATAAAATGTGTGTTCTTTGCGTGGTTCGGGGAGACAGGTTAGTTCAGACTCTTGACGTCATCTAACCCCTACCGGCCGTTTGTACAATAAACTTGCTTTACGGACAAAGCTTGTACGTACTCTTTAAGGGTGGACCTGCTTTTGGTTACGGTAATCAAAAGACTCAATCCTACACCAGCCTGACCTCTGGGAACATTCCTGAGCACATGAATCCATGCAATTCCCTATGCTGGAGAACCTGAAATACTGAAACAAACGACCACTAAGTTAGCATTTTTTTTGTTCATACTACTGGAGCCACACTAATAAAACAGAATCCAGTATCCCATACAGATTAGGACACAAAACGAAGGTCAATAAAGTAAATGGTTCTACTGAATTATTTATTCTGAAAACCAATCTAGCTCTAAACAGTGCTACTATGCTTGATCAAAAAGTCACCCAGGTGTGGCGAGATAGGTGCTTGTAACATAGACAACAAAAAAAACTTTGGTACATTTGTGATGCTCTTCTCACTAGAACAAACGGGAGCGAAGCCTCTTCACCTACCAAGATGCACAACTGACTATCTAGCAGTGAAGGAGCATTCTGCTGATATGATAGCCCAGTGGGTTGAACACTCTCTGCTGAAGTTTGTCTGTAATCTGCAGATAGCAGGTTCAAATCCCGGCGAGGCCAACTCAGCCTTTCATACTTGCATGATCGATAAAGTAGTACCATCTTCGGTTGGGTGATCATAAATGGGTGTAAATGGTTTATGTACAGCACTGTTGAGAAAGTTGTAACTGTTGCTGCATACACAGGATGGGGGGAGTTGGTGAGTCCCCTTTTCCATTACTACTATACTTTAGAAAACTAGTCAGAAACATGATATAAAAAATGAATTTATTTGCACTAAAATATTAACGCCTCTCCCACATTTAGGAAGAGATTCCGTTTGGAAGATTCAATGATGAAGAAATGATATGGCATTTATAACGCACATTTACACAAGTGTTTATAGGCGCGGCAAGACAAGGAGGGGGGAACAAAAGGATGACAAAACAACAATCTTAATAGGCTTTGTGTCATTCAGATCGCGCAGGTGCAGGGAAGGGGAGAAGTGCAGCGGGGAGGGGAAGTGCAGTCAACTCACAAGTGCAGCCAGCCGGTGGCTCATAAGTGCAGAGCGAAGGGACTGTAGGGTTGCAGATACAGACCATTAAGTGGTGGGGGGCCCAGAGGCAGTGCAAGGGCAATTGGGCATGCAGCAACCTGAGCTTGAGATCAGAGGGTGACCAGTGCATGGAGCAGTCGGGACCACAGTATGTGTGCCTTGTCATTTTGTAATGTGTTTATGTTCATTAATGCTCATCAGAATATTGGGAGAACAGCAGTTGGCCTTGGGTTCTAGCTCATGACATTTCATTATAACATACACTGAGTAGTTGTCATTTTCTCATATAATCTTCTTTAAAGTAGGCTGCAATGCTTTACATTTTGGTCCACTAGAAAGATATTAAATGGGTGTAGGCTTTAATATTAGTCCAATATTAGCCAAAAAGTATTGTACCAACCTTGGATGGATTAGTTTAATGTTTCAGACAACCTTGCCTCTTTCCTGCATATTCAAGCGAATAAATGGCAATGGCATTAATTAGGAGTTTGACCAAGGTCACCAATTCAGTTTCAAAGTCCTGATCAAAACTATTATCTTTTTATCACCCAACGGTTCCTCTTACTAATTTTGAAAGTGTATTCGATTTACAAGCAGTTTATAAATCTTACCCTAAATGAGTCGTTCGGCATATTGTAAAGTTTCATGAGATGGGAAGTTCAAGACTAATACAGAAAATATTGCCGGTATTTGCAAACTTTCCATACAAAGACATCATTTATTGTCAGACCAGTATGCCAAACGCAGCTTCTGGGTTGGTGCTCCCTTTTCTCCATATTTCTGATTATATATGAAAAAGTAAATGGAAAGTTCCCAGCTATGGCTAGAAAGTGCTGAACATCTCTTGTTGTAAATTGCAAAATATCTGTGAATGAAAGTCACATACCCAAAAATCAGCATGTTGTGAATTTATGACTTCACGAAACAAGGAAGAATTACCAGTCAGCGTCTCCTGTCAATTATATAGTGCATTAAAGTTAATAACACAAGACAATGTCACAGGAAAACAGTCCAGCTCACCTGTGGGATCAACGCCTGATGCTGCACAGTTGCGAAGAAGGATATCTATCAGTTTAAGGCCTATCTTGGTGGATTGCAGACCTATTTTGACAAGAACCGCCTCAATGTTTGGCGAATGCATTCCACAGTAGGGTGACATCAGCAAGGCAGCACAAGTCTGCAGAAGATTAGCGGTGGGAGCAGCAGCACTAGCCATCATCGATTCCAACTCACTAATGTGAGTGAGGCAGTGATGAAGTAATCTTAGCCACCCAATGCTGAAAGACATAAGAAAAATAGCTACACAAGTGTAATACTTTAAAACATAAGGCGAGAATTCTATGTTATTAGAAATGTCCAACATTCAGCAAAATCCAAACTGTGAAACTGCAGATTCTAAGCATAAGAAGCCCAGCTCAACTGGCGGATGTATTAACCATTACTTGATGTGCTATCTAGTCTGAAAAATTCCATTCCAGAAATATTGTTTGTTGGACATTTCATCTTCAATATAAAGACCACTCAATGGGTCCTATTTTGTACTAGCAGACATAGCATTCAGGATTTTTTATTAGAACAACATGAACAACTGCAAAGGGGCTGCTGCATTAAACCAATATATAAACAAGCTAAAGATACATCTTTGTTGTGGGCACCAAATGCCACTCACTCTCAGCCACAAAATAACAGTTTATTGTGCAGAAACCAAATCAGACCAAAGAGTAAAAGGCTAGGCAGAATTGTGCTTGAAGCAGTTGACATTCCAGTTTTTAAGAGATCAAATAGGATAACTTCCTCATGTTAAATAGAAATCTCACTGTGAGAACTATTTGCAGATGGGGTTAAACCTAAGGAGGAAACAAAAGTTTAAATAAAGGAGTTTTGTTTTAATTTAATATGAATATGTTCAACTAAAACAGGAGCAAAGCAGGTGTGATTCTTTCTTATGGATACTTACCCGACTATACTGCATCTTTGAAACACTAACTTAGTTAAAGTGTCATATCTATTATTTAGCAACATCATTTAGGGTCCTGATGAAGGGGCAGCATAATGAAATTAAATAATGGCAGCAATTGGCATTATAAGAAAACAATGGCAATTTTCAACAATGGAGAACAGCCACGGTGGGTACAGTTGCCAAACCTAGATCTCCATACATCACTTTACATAATGCCAACCAGGAGAATGCTTAGCAAGCAAAGATCTACAAGACAGTTCGAAAGAAGTTAAACCCAGAAAGAAAGGAGCACAGAAAAATGAAACAATGTCCCCCTTTAACCACCCTAACACAAGTGACTTTGCAGAACTAAAACATTGCAAACCTATCCCTTTAATTCAAGCAACAAATGATGTTACTCTCATGATAACCAGAATTGTTTTTCTTGGTTTCAAACACAGGAATATTCGAGAATCAGGTGGATGGCACAATAAAGTGGTGTGCAGTCCATGAGAGTAGCCACTAGGTATGTAGCAGGCTTTTACCTTCTCAAGCTTACATCGATTTTCACTGGTTTTGTTGGTGGTGAAAAACAAATAAGCATTAAACCCAGAAAACAATGAAGTTTGACAAAGATGAGCATTCTTGGCTAGAGACGAAGAAAAACCGAGTGTTAAAATTAGAGCATCAGGAGTATCTGCTAAATGACTTAAGCATGGTCTGTGGCACAAGGAAGTACAAAAATATGAAACCCTCAGAGATAGAAGATTATGACCATCTCCTTTTAAAGATAGAACTTGTGATGGACAGTAGTTTTATTGGAACAGGATAGGAGGGTGGGCCTGCAGGGACACGGATTAATTATTTTCTTTATGCTTCATCAAAATGTCACGTGTGTGGAGACATAGGTGTTTGTTGCATAATGTGCAACAACAACTATAGTACATTTGTGACGCTATGCTCACAAGAAGAAATAGGAGTGGAGTTTCCTCATTTAACAAGATGTACTGCTGAAAGTCTAGCAGTGAAGGGTCTTTCTGCTGTTCAGAAAGCTCAGCAGGTTAAGCACTCTCTGCTGAGATTTGTCTGTAACCTGAAGGTCTGTTAGGCAGAATCCTATGCAGTGCCCTTAGGGACCACTACACACAATTTAGACTACAGGTGGCAATACCAGTTTTACCTTTTGTACAAGCCTGTACTACTATGTTAAAGTGGATGCAGTATTTGAGCAGCCAGGCTTATCTCAAGAGCATATGAGCAGTAGCAGAGATTACACAAAGGGACCACAATTACTGTGACTCAAGCAAACACTTACTCAAGGTTTCAGGTAAAAAAATTATAAGTACATTCATTTTTTTAAACCATTTGTTATAAACACGACACATCTATTCATTCAAAAACAACACGTAAAATATACTACAACTAACCAATTCAATTTGTACTGTATACTTCAAAGTAAGTTACCTGTGTTTTAGCAGACCGGTGTTATGAAACAAAAACGTTACCTGGAATACACTTGCAATCACTTTTTGACAGTAATGACAGTTCGGTCTTACTAAAGAAATGCGTATCCGCGGCAAGAAATGTTACCGGGGCAAAAACACACTTAGCACCTGAGATACCCAGAGAGAGTTGGGGCAAAAATCATAGGCAATACTTTGTCAAGGCAGACAGAATCAGAGAACACTCAGACAGAAATTCAAAAGTCAATAGGCCGGAGCCAGTGTCAAGTGGAATAGGGTTCCTGTTGTCGAGGATCACACAGTCAGATAGTTCACGATTCAGCGTAGCCAGGAGTACTTAGATATTGTCAACAGAGGAAGCAAACGTTATAAGGAGGGAGGAAGACAAGGGCAAGCCTTGGAGGCGAAGAAAAGGGATTCACTCAAATTCCTCGAGCAGAACACAGTACCTTATTCAAGGAAGAAGCTGGTGCCACGGCAGTTCTCCTGGTAGTTTCCCGCAGACCCTCGGTTCCTGGAGCTTCGATCCAAAGGAGGACGTCTGGAGGGGTCTGAACCACACAGGGATGAAGCCGGCAGCAGCGACGGTGAATAAAAGATGCGCTCCTTAAAAACAGGAGAGGCTCTTCAGATGGCTATCCGGACCACTACAGCAGTGTGCAGCAATTTGGACCACCAAGAGGATCCTCTGGCTGTTAGAAGATGAGCTGGTTATCCCCACCAAGCTCAAGGGAAGACGACTCCGGACTGGATCTTCTCTGGTCGTCGAAGGGTGGGTAGCTCAGGACTGCAGCAGGGCTTCACCGGAACGGGACAGTTGCAGGAGTCGACTTCTTACCGCTTCTCTTCGGTTCCTTGTAGTTCCAGTGGTGACTGACTTCCAGCCCAAGAGTCCTGCCTTTTATGTTAAAATCCCCCATTCACACATCCTGGCTGTCAATCACACAGCAGGGGGGTTGTCAGACCCAGACAACCACCTCAGCCATCATGACAAAGTGAGACTTGGGTTTCCTAGGATACCCTGTGCAGGGGGTGACTACACCCCTTCCTCACATTCAACCCACCTAGACACCCAGGCGCATATAGGAGGGCTTCTTGGCAGAAGCCCACCAAAAGACAATGAACAAAGAAGGCAAACCTGGTTTGCCGCGCAAAGTAAAACACAAGGACATTAACAAAAAGAAATGGTGAATAAACCCAACCGGAGCCAAAAGAAAAAGTATTTGGTCAAGCGGGTTTAAGTTCGAGGCAAATATAATAGCCTAAAACAATATCACGTTTATATAGTATAATCACGATAGAAAAGTTAGGGTAGATACCACTGCCACCAGGCAAGTCTAAATGTTAAAAGAGCGAAACAATGCTCTAGGAGGTACAGATAAAAAGGGCTAAGGATTAACCCTTTCCAGTACTCCATGTAAGACGGGGTGTACTGGATCTGTGGTTAAATGACTAAGTAAAGTTAATGGCAACTTTACCCTTTTCTAGGAGACAGTAGTCAGCCTCAGAAATGGAGTCGGTGGGAAGTCTAAAAGACAACCCTGTGTCACTGCACTGAAGGTGCAGTGTAACACACAAAAGAAGGAGGCTACTGAAGTGTTGTACTCCAGAGTCCACAATCACAAAACAGCTGAAATACACATGGCAAAATATAGGTACGAGTGGGAAAAAGGGGTACAACTCTTACCAAGTGGAAAAAATAAAGTCCAGAGATCCAGCAAAGCTGCTGGGGGACTCAATAGGTAAGGGAAATTAGCCATTGAATGAGAATTCTCCCTAACAAGGTCACAGGTTCGAATCCCAGCAAGGCCAATTCACCTTTCATACTTCCATGGTCTGTAAAGGAGTACCATCTTCGGTTGGGTGATCGTAAAGGTTTTATGTGCAGCGCTTTCGCAAAAGCTGTATATAAATTACACTAATTATGTCTGAGCGCCTATCACAAATGGGAAGCACAAATAAAATGGATGTCCACAAGGCAACACTGCCGGTAGCATTTTGTAGTTTAGGGGGCTAAGAACGCATTAATAACCTTTGGAACATTTATATCTGATGGATTCGACTTTTCTGACAGAATTCTCATTTGAGCAATCTCCACCAGGATTTAGTCTGGCTTTGGAGACTCAACAACCATCCTGAAAATTTTTATTTGAGAAACCTTGTCATCCTTCTGACTCGCCACAATTCCCTGAGTAGACCGTTCGCTCTCCCATGAGTTGGAACATTCGGGAAGTTCTGGAGGGGATGTTTGCTTATTTGGGGACGAAGCAGGAACAGTCTCAGACTTCTTGCTTTGCTGTTGAGAGGCTTAGGACAAGGAGTGCTGCCTGTCTGACAACGTCCTCCATGTTCTTCTTTCAGTAGGGAGGCTAAGTACCTAGTTGATCAATGCCTGCAGGTGGCATATGTTCTTTTCCACCTCACTATCGAGAGGTCTGGCTCTGTTGACTCCTCCAACCTCTTCTGATTTGGAATGATTTCTTTCTTTGGCCCAAGAGGGCCTCTAAATTCTCAATATTAAGGCTGACTAGCTGCTATTTTGGCCTTGGAGGACTCGCAAACAGCTCTTACTATGCCCAATGTTTGGCATTTGTTTTAGAGGATTGCACCATACGAGTTCATTATGTTGTCTTTGAACTGGGGTCTAACATTTTTGATGGCAACACCGTCTGAGATCTTGCATTTGTGCCATTCGAGGTTATTCCCCTTTAAACCGATTTATCTAATTTTCATTACTACTGTATGGTGGGTAAGTGCGCTCCAGTTTCTTTACATCAAGCCAAGGAGACCGTGACTTTGAAGATGAACCTGTGCTTAATTACCAAGTTTGACTGTCTTCAACCAACCTCACAATGTCCGACTTCTGGCATTAATCCTTCTGCCTCCTTTTCCTAAGACGAGGAAACGAGGAGAGGTTATCTCCTTTCCCCCCGCCCCTAAGGGGGCTCTCGTTATTTGTCTCTCTAATGAAGGACATCCCGAAGGACAACTCGCTGTTTTTCAGCTTTGCTGGTCCCGGACTGGCAGGAGTGTTAAAAACATTTTCAAGATGGATTATTCTCTACTAGTCACTATATCTGCTTTGCTATTGTGTCCATCTCTCAGGTGGCTAAATGGGCGTCACTGCATATGTCTGCCAAATACTAATTACCAAAATCCATATCTGGCGAGGAAGCCTGCTTGTGTTGTACAGTGCCCTGGTGTAAGTGATGCTTTCGCACTGTCTTCTCTGTTATATACTGCTTTAGGAGTTTATCTAATGTGAGGAATCTCTGGTAGGAAGGTATTTTGAAAAACAAATTACTTAGCTTTGGTAATGTTCTATCTGAATGATTAGTTCTTCAACCCACAGACCTACTACTTGTACGGAATGCTCAGAACTTATTACAGTTCCTAAATCTGAGTCGGAACAGAGGCCATGCGGTGCAGCTAACTCCATATATACCACCCATGACATAAAAATCCAGATCCCAATGCAAGGGAGCAAGTGTTAAATGTTGGAGAGTCTGTGTGTCAGAAGTACAAAAATGTATTTATGGATGGTATAGGGAAGGTGAAGGGTATGAAACATTTTCTTGAAAAATGGGTGTAGGCCAGTTGCAGCAAAATTGTGTCCTATCCCGCTGTGCTTGAGAGAGGGTGTCAATAAGGAGCTTCACAAGTTGTACGAGTTAGGAATAATAGAGTGGGTTCGACACAGTGGATTTCTCCTTAGTGGCGGTGAAAAAGTCATTGGGGGAACTGCGTTTGTGTGTAGACTTAAGAGAAGTCAATAAGTGTGCGGTGGTGGAAAGACACCCATTGCCCAATTGGAGTGAAATATTGACATTGGTTGGTGATGGCAGGGTTTTCTCAAAACTGGATATGCCGTCAGCGTATCATCAGATTGAGTTGGATGAGGAGAGTAGAAGGTACACAGCGTTTATTACACAGGAGGGTATATTCCAGTTCAGGAGGATGCCGTTCAGGATGGTGTCTGCGTCGTCCGTGTTTCAGAAGATGATGTAGGGTACGAGTTATTACGATGCGTCCAATATGAGACAGAACAATTTGCAGTTCACTAACCTGGGCAGCGGGCGGACTCCGTATCAGCAACAAGGCAGATAGTGAAGGCCTCCCGGGAAACCCTGCTCCCTCCCAGCCGTTAGCATCAGCTGCGGAGGAACCACAGTCCCCAGGGAAAACCCTCCGGGGAAGAAAAACCCTGTGTTGTTGTGACGGGATACTGTAGACCTTCGGGATGAATCAGCCAGCTTCTCTTCAAATGATCCGGTGCAGACGAAGCTGGTCCTGGACGAAAGAAAGTAGAGGTGAGTTTTCTCCACTTTCGATAGTCTGTTGTTGATACGAAAAGCTATGATAACTTACTCCGGGTATGGAGTTGAGAGATTCGAGAAGTCTGTGTAAAGTCTTCGAGAAGGGGGGGAGTCCTACGAGGAAAGAGAGAGAGTTTCCGAAACCCCGAAGCGGATGTTAGTATTTGAGCTGCTAAGATTGGGGAAGAGGATTGAAAGGAACAATAAACCCTCAAGAACTCACTCTTTGGGCTGGAATCAGACCTTATAGGAGAGGTGGTGAGCGGACGGAGGACGGAAAATGGCCTAATGGAGGAAGGGGCAGAGAGAACAGGAAGTTAGATACAGAAGACTAAAGATAGGAGGACGGGACATGAAACAGATTCCCTAGGAACGAACTTACGAAGCGCCGATCTGGAGAGTAGCGACGCATTTGCTGAACTTCTTGGTCGGGTTATATGGAGTCACATGATCGTCGCGGCGTGAAGGTAAACAACGTGCAACCTCTGCAGCGTAAGCTTCACAAACAGATTCAGAGGCGTCCGCCATCTTGGGTGAGTAAGAATGCATTGTGTTGTACACCCGATGCCGTCGCCAAAGCGACCATCGGTGCAAAGGTGTAACAGTATGCCCCCTCCTACGAGGCGCACAACCCGGCTTCCCAGGGTGCCGCCTAAAAAACCGTCGAACCAACGAGGGAGCATGAACCCCCGATGCCAATTCCCAAGTCCGTTCGGCAGGAGAATAGCCCTTCCAGTCCACGAGAAATTGCAACCGGCCTCTGTGATATCTGGAATCGCAAATCTCTGCCACTTCATACTCCGGTCCCGTATCTGTCATCATCGGAGGAGGACGAACTGCAGGGGTGCGTTGAAATCTATCCTTCACGGATAATTTAATCTGGGAGACGTGAAAGACCGGATGAAGACGGGCCCAAGAAGGAGGCAACGCCAATCGGACTGCCACCGGACCAACAAATGCTTTTATTTTAAATGGTCCAAAATATTTGGGCGACAGTTTGGACGGCACCAAATGTCTCGGGAGGAACCGGGCTGATAACCAGACCGCATCCCCGACCTGAAGGGATGGCAGATCTTGTCGACGGCGATTAGCTGCCCTCTTGGCTCGATCTTGGGCGGCTAGCAGAGCTATTCGAGCGAGCTGTTGACCCTTCTGAATACCATCGACTAGACTGTCTATTCCAGGACATCTGGAGGAGGACTTTGAGATGGACGGTTCAAAGGATGGATGATAACCATAAGAACAGTAAAAAGGACTGGTCTTTAGTGCCGAATGACTGGCATTATTGTAAGCATATTCCGCCAAGGGTAGGAGATCTCCCCAATCATCTTGTGCCGCAGAAACAAAACAACGCAAATATGTTTCTAATGTTTGATTTAGGCGCTCAGTCTGGCCGTTTGTTTGTGGATGATATCCTGAGCTAAGGGCTCTATTGATTCCCAATGTTTGACAGATACCCTTCCAAAATTGTGAGATATATTGGGGACCCCGATCAGACACAATAGTGTTAGGAAGACCGTGTCTGGAGAAAATGTCTGATATAAAGATTTTTGACATCAGAGCAGCCCCGGGGAGTTTTTGCAAAGGAATGAAATGGGCCATCTTCGTGAAATAGTCAATAGTCACCATAATGGTGGTGTAACCAGAGGACAACGGAAGATCGACAATAAAGTCAGTGGAAATGACTTGCCAGGGCTTGTCCGGAATCGGCATACAGGTGAGTAAACCAAAAGGTGGATACCTGGGAGTCTTAGATTGTAGACAAACCGTGCATGCTGATACATAATCTTGGATATCCTTGGTTATTCCTGGCCACCAAAAATGACGAGTAGTCAGCTCAAGGGTGTTTTGATATCCTCGATGCCCGGCTGCCTTGGAGTCATGACACATGAACAGGACTTCTTTCTGAAGTGTCGGGGTCGGAATAAACACTTGATCATTAAAAAAGTAGTATCCTTTCTCCTGAGTCAGCGAATGAGTCTCTTGTAAGACCCTGCAGATCGGATCTAGACGTGCCGTTTCCTGTCTGACAATATGTAGAAAATCAGTCACTGTTGCCAGAAATTTAGCCTTAGGAAAGAAAGGTTCTGAATGGAACTTTTTGATTGGAGGATCCTTTCTTGAAAGCGCATCTGCTCGGAGGTTTTGATCTCCGGGAAGGAAAGTAAATTCTATCCGAAACGGTAGAAAAAAATGAGCCCAGCGAGCTTGTCGACTGTTTGTGGTATGGGCTTGTTGTAATACTTTGAGGTTGTGATGGTCGGTTCGAACCTCGACCGGGTAGGCCGAGCCCAGCAAGAGATGTCTCCACTCCTCAAAGGCTCGCTTGATTGCCAGCAATTCTTTCTCAAGGACTGAATAATTTATTTCCGAGGAGGAGAAGGTTTTGGAGAGATAAGCAACTGGTCTTTCTTCTCCTGACTCGTCCTTTTGCAAAAGAATTGCCCCTAGAGCATGGTGAGACGCATCAGTCTCGACAATGAAGGGTCGAGACTGGTCTGGGGTGAGCAAAATGGAAGCAGACGTGAAAAGATTCTTTAGTTCAGAAAAAGCTTTCTGCGCAGGGTCATCCCAAACGAAAGTCTTCCCCTTCTTCAGAAGACTGGTAATGGGAAGCACGGTCTCGGAGAATCCTGGGATGAATTTTCTATAAAAATTTGCGAATCCCAAAAATCGTTGGACCTCTTTGACGTTTGAAGGGGAAGGCCAATCTAGAATAGCCGAGATCTTCCGAGGGTCCATCGAAATCCCCTGGGCAGACAGCACGAACCCAAGATACGTCACCTGGTTCCTGTGGAACTCGCATTTTGCCAGTTTGCAGTACAGCTGGTTGGCCTTAAGTCGATCTAATACCAAATTGACATGTCCGATGTGTTCCTCTATTTTCTGTGAAAAGACTAGAATATCATCCAAATAGACGATTACATAGTGAAGGAGTACATCGGCGAATAGATGGTCCATAAAGCGCTGAAAAACAGCGGGAGCATTAGCCAACCCAAACGGCATCACCCTATATTCGTAGTGACCGAATGGGGTCCGAAAGGCAGTCTTCCACTCGTCGCCAGGGGCGATGCGAATCAAGTGATATGCCCCTCGTAAATCCAACTTGGTATAGAGAGAAGCCCCTTGAACGGCTTCCAGAATGTCTGGGATAAGCGGCATTGGATACTTATCCGGAATGGTGACCTTATTGAGCCCTCGATAGTCTATGCATGGCCGTAGTTCCTCTGTATCCCTCTTGGGAATAAAGAATAACGAAGCACCGGCTGGCGATTTGGACTCAGTTATAAGACCGTTTTGAAGATTAGTCTGAAGGTAGTCTTTGAGAGCCTTTTTCTCCGGCTGGGATAAGATGTACATTCGGCCGAAAGGTATCGGTCGATCAGGGAACAAATCTAAATGACAGTCATCCCGACGGTGAGGAGGTAATGTAGGGAATTCTGGCTGAGAAAATATGGACTGAAATTGTTGATGGCACCTCGGGATCTGACTGACCATCCCAATCGAGGAGCCTTCGGTTGGTACTACCATCATGGAAGGTGCTTGAATGCCAACAGACGATTGAGCAAGACAATGGGAAACACAATATTCGGAACCTAAGAACAAAGTTCCTGCCTTCCAGTTTATGAAAGGATTATGGGTTCGCAGCCACGGTAAGCCCAAAATAATGGGAAAATGAGCAGTCTTGATCAGGTCAAAAACTAACGTCTCCTGGTGGGTTGAAATCAGGCAGGTAAGAGGAGTAGTCTGTTCTCGAATAGGTCCAGAACTAAGGGGACAACCATCCACCCCCTGAATGGGAGTTATACACGTCTTGGCGGATCTAATGATTCCATGCTTCGCAGCCCATTGGTCATCAATAAAGTTGCCAGCTGCTCCACAATCGATCAATGCCGGCACCCCACGTAGCTCTAAGTCTGGTAATTTCAAGATCAGGGGAAGACTAACATAGTGTGTTCCGTAATCTCCTCTTTAAGAGAAGTACCAAGTCTCTTTGGGGAACTCCTTTCAGGACCTCCTGCCGTGGTTCCCCTTACGACAGGGTCTTGGCGTTTCCCCGCATCGGATTCCTTATCCGACGAGGAGGAACGACGGGACAATCCTTCAGCATGTGAGATGAAGCCCCACAGTACATACATAGGCCCTGACTCATCCGTCTTTCTCTTTCGCCCTGTGACAAAGGGCCTCTGGCCACCCCTATTTGCATGGGTTCGTCGGGATTCTGAGATCGAGAAAGCGGGGAAGGAGAACTGGAGAAGAGTTTAGAGGGTTTCCCTCTCTTCTTCTCATGGAAGCGTTCATGGAGACGGTAATCAATCTGCATCGTGAGCGCAATCATCTCGGCTAAATTGGCGGGACGAGGAACCTTTGAGACCTCATCTTTCAGTTCCTCGGAAAGACCTCTGCGAAATAGCGTGAGGAGACCGTCATCCGGCCACCCTGTTTCAGCTGATAGCTGTTTAAATTGAGTCACGTAACTCATAAGATCCTTATTTCCCTGCTTTAAATCTAGTAGTTTCTCCTGCGTAGAGACTGAAATTTCCTGCCTACTAAACATAGACCGCAAACTGTTAGTAAAGGCTGTGTATGAGTCTAGAATGGCATTTCCTGAGGTGACTAGGGGAGTCGCCCAGGCCAATGCAGGGCCTGCCAAATGGGATATCAGATAACCTACTTTGTCCTTATCAGATGGGAAAAAACGTGCTTTAAAGGTAAACTGAACCAGGCAACTGTCCAGGAACTCCTTGAGTTTGTGCGGGTTTCCGTCATACTTATCGGTATGTAAGGCATAAGGAGGAGTTTCTGAAAACGCTCGGGCGTTTTAACTGAGCGTTGTCTTGTTTCAGAGATTGCATCTCTAGAGACATAGACTGCATGGCAGCCATTAATTGTTGCATTTGTTGCTCCATCGGAGTCCACCGTCTGCACAAGAGCTTATAACAGGATATTTTCTTTTCAGGGCGTCGCTAACTATTACGATGCGTCCAATATGAGACAGAACAATTTGCAGTTCACTAACCTGGGCAGCGGGCGGACTCCGTATCAGCAACAAGGCAGATAGTGAAGGCCTCCCGGGAAACCCTGCTCCCTCCCAGCCGTTAGCATCAGCTGCGGAGGAACCACAGTCCCCAGGGAAAACCCTCCGGGGAAGAAAAACCCTGTGTTGTTGTGACGGGATACTGTAGACCTTCGGGATGAATCAGCCAGCTTCTCTTCAAATGATCCGGTGCAGACGAAGCTGGTCCTGGACGAAAGAAAGTAGAGGTGAGTTTTCTCCACTTTCGATAGTCTGTTGTTGATACGAAAAGCTATGATAACTTACTCCGGGTATGGAGTTGAGAGATTCGAGAAGTCTGTGTAAAGTCTTCGAGAAGGGGGGGAGTCCTACGAGGAAAGAGAGAGAGTTTCCGAAACCCCGAAGCGGATGTTAGTATTTGAGCTGCTAAGATTGGGGAAGAGGATTGAAAGGAACAATAAACCCTCAAGAACTCACTCTTTGGGCTGGAATCAGACCTTATAGGAGAGGTGGTGAGCGGACGGAGGACGGAAAATGGCCTAATGGAGGAAGGGGCAGAGAGAACAGGAAGTTAGATACAGAAGACTAAAGATAGGAGGACGGGACATGAAACAGATTCCCTAGGAACGAACTTACGAAGCGCCGATCTGGAGAGTAGCGACGCATTTGCTGAACTTCTTGGTCGGGTTATATGGAGTCACATGATCGTCGCGGCGTGAAGGTAAACAACGTGCAACCTCTGCAGCGTAAGCTTCACAAACAGATTCAGAGGCGTCCGCCATCTTGGGTGAGTAAGAATGCATTGTGTTGTACACCCGATGCCGTCGCCAAAGCGACCATCGGTGCAAAGGTGTAACACGAGTGGCGTGTAATGTTTTCAGGACTAGGTTTTGTTGTCAGCGAGAAATGAAAGGGATCAGAAAGTGGAAAATCCCAATGATGTGTGGGATGAGTTAGCTATGGACGCGTTGGGTCCTGTCAATTTGGGATCGGGTCGAGGAAAATGTGTTTTGGTGTTGGTGGATCAGCTCTCAAGATGGCTTGAATATGAGGTGGTCAGAGAGGCTACGGATGAAGTTGTTGAGTTGTTACAGAAAGTTTGTAGGAGCTCTGTGTCAAAAATATTTTGATTTATGTGCGATTCTACATAAGACGACGGCCTTGTATCACCATTAAAGTAATGGAAGAGTGGAAAGAGTAATAGATGTATCATGAAGGCAATAAGGTTAGCGGAAGTATGTGGGAAGGATAAAAAGGTGGTGATCCGTGAGAGATTGTATGCGTTACAGATGTCACCTAATGCAGCGGCAGGTTCGAGTGCTTTTGAAATGATGAGAGCACAAGTCCAATACCATGGTGATTCCTCCTTGGCTGGGAAGCGCTTGGGAGACTGATGGTGTGGTAGACTTGATAAGAAGAAAGTTGGATCGTGATAAGGATTGGTGGGCTAAAAGTGGCCAACGAGAAGAGTCAAAGTATCGCCAAGGTGAGATGTGGAGATTGGGTGCAGATCAAGAAAGGTGTTGTGAAGACGAAGGGTGACCCCTTGTATTCAGAACCCATACAAGTGGAGAAGGTCATGAATGGTGATGTAAGGTTGTGTGGAGGTCAGGTTTGGAATAACAATAGGATTGTGGTTGTAAGGATGTGAGATGTTGAAAGAGGTGAGATGTGTTATAATGGCTTGTGGAACCTGGGATGGAATCGGAAGGTTGTAATTTGTGTGCCAGCTGTGGAACCCTGGGTGGAATGTTGGGGGAAATGTTCCAAGGAAGTCAGTTGCCTGCTCTGGAGGTGCTAGTCCAGCTGGGGTGTTTCACTTATCAGCTTAATAAAGCCTCGAAAACCTATCCTGTATCCATTGTGGCTTTATAATCGATCTCTTGCAAGTTCTATACTCCCGGCTGTGGTCCGCAGTATATCGCTGAATAAGTTTGCTGTTTGGGGCGGCTATCATCCTTGGTTTATTATAACTCAGTTTACTTTGATCTCTTTGACCATGTATCTGCTGTACTACTTTTGCAGTTTCCCAGGATATTGTCGTCGCTGGCTTTTCCTCTCTCTTTACTCAGCTATTTAATAATTTCATTCTTTTGCATTATTTCATCGGGTTCAAGTTCAAATTAGTCTTTTATCCCTTTTCCCAGGGTATTGTGCTCACAGGATCTTCTCTCTTTATTCTGCATTACAAGAACCTGTTCTTTGGTATTATCACATTTTAAGTTCACTTGTTTCAAGGTTAACTTTGTCGCATAATTATTACTGAGAGGAGGTGGCTGTATGGTATAATGATTACCTCTTTGAGGCCTCCTGTGACTCCCGTCCTCCCTGTTACCTTCGGCTTTGAAGGGAGATGTCTTCTGGAGTCAGATTCCTCAAGATCGTTTTCGTTCGTCCTGGACCACCAACGCCTTCTCTCTGTTAGTTTCCACGCAGCCTCTTCTTCTTGTGGTTTCTAGTCTCTTTGTGGTGTCGCAGTGCTCAGTTGAGTAACAGTACAGCCACTGGCTCTACGTTGTCAGCAGTATAAGCTAAGTTCTGCAGACCTGTGGCCAACCACTGATCCTCCTCCATGGTCTCTCTACCACCTATTCCGGGGCTCCTGCCCTGCTGGCTTCTCACGCTTCGGGTTAGTCGTAGCTCTGGCGTCAGATCTGGCAATCTTGAGCAAGTCTGAAACTCGCAAGTTTTCTAGATTTCTACTTCCTGCAGGGGTTGTGCTGCTTAGGGGCTTTCTGAGCCGACGTCTGCGTTCCGCTCTCTGGTCGAAGCTACCTGAAACAATGTACTAGTCCCAGGAGATTGGTTATTTTCATTTAAAGGGGCACATTCCTGGTCAGTAAGATGCAATTTCTGCAGTTTCTTGGTCCCAGTCTTGAAGTGACAGGTTTCTGATATTTGAGAGCATCCCATGTAGGCCAAAGTGTGTATAACTTTAGGGAGGTCCTCATGCCAACGGGAGTGCTTGTCCCCTAAGGGAGTCTCTCTCCCGGTGAGGCCACACTTGCCTTGACCCCTAGGGAGGGTTTTGCAGAGCAGGCTCATCTGCCTAGCTTCACAGGAAGGGGCTCCCCCTTGGGCGGAAGGGACAGATTCCCTCACTTCGTCAGAACATCCAGAACAATGTTTTATGTCCCCGCTCATTAGGCTACAGAAGGAAGACGTCTATCTGGAGCCAGAACAATTTAGGTTGTGTTCTTCTTTCTTCTCTAGTCGTGCCCTTTTTTATCACGGAGTGGATGAACACCACCTCTGATCACCTGCACCCACAAATGTTTCTCAGGGCTCCTGCATCCCTTTCCTCCACTGTCCCCAGCACAAGCCGTGCATCGGGCTAATTTGGGCTAATTTGCACACCCACAATGCCTTGCTGTGGTGGCTTAGAACTGGAGGTGAACTTCCAGCAATGGCTACTAGGTGGCGTTTTGGAATGTGACACTTGGCTAAAATGGACTTTCCTACTTTCACATTTTAGGTGAAAGTTTTTTGTTTTTTTAAAAACTTTTTAAACCCACCATAACTTTCTTGGTGGTATATGGGATACATTTATCACCGTAATCATATTTCTGATGCTTGTATCTGCTTAGATTCACATGCTCTGCATAGTCTGACATCTAATGGTAGTTGCTGAGTATTACAAGATTTGTTTTCAAAAGTTAAAAAATGGACGGCGACAGGGCGTTAGTAATACTATCCCTAGTGTGACGTGTACTGTACCCATGGTCCTTCACGCGTCGAGGTCCCTCAGATTGTTGCTTTCTGACATGAGGTTGCATGAAGTGTAGCGCGAGTGCAGATGTGATGAAGCAGAAACAGTGATAGACCAGAAAGCATCTATGTGCCTTTCACTCCAGAAGGGGAGAAAGGTTGGTGCATGTGAATGTAAGCAGATAAAAGCATCAGAAATACGATTACAGTGAGTAATGTATCCCTTCTGAGACTTGTGGATCTGTTTAGACCACATGCGCTGCAGAGATTAGCGAGCAGTATCTGGAGAAGGAGGTGGGATGGGAGAAGGTACAGCAGCAAATAGATGTTTTAGAACCGCTTGTCCCACCTGTGAATCTGCTTTAGAGTGAGTGTCAATGCAATAAAGCTGTGTGAAAGTATGAATGGATATTCATGTAGTAGCTTTGCAAATGACGTATAGAGGGATGTTTGCAATGAAGGCTAAGGTAGCTCTGGTACCTCTGGTAGAGTGAGCCCTGGGAGTGACAGGTAAACCTCCCTTTGGATAGGGAATAGAACTGCATGCACTTGACTATCCATTTGGAGATGATTTTTGATAAGTGATCACCCTCCCTCCCAGGTGCTATGAAAACGAAGAGTTGGTCTGTTTCCACAAGACCGCCCTCCATACATCAAGTATATGGAGGATTCTCTCAGCCGAGTAAGATGGATTTTGAAAAAAAGTGGGTAGTTCAATGGACTGGTTAATATGGAATTTGGATATGAATTTAGGTAAAAACCTAGGATGTGTTCTATGTACCACCATGTCCTTGTGGATAACAAAGAAAGGATCTTGCACCAAAAATGCTTGCAGCTCACTAACCTGTCTTATTGAGGTGTTGGCTACTAGGAAAGCTGTCTTGAAGGATAGGTGTTTGAGGCTGGATTTGTACATCGGCTCAAAGGGTGGACCATGAGCTTCGAGTGTAGAACATTAAGATATCAACCTGGTGACGGGTTGGAAATGGGAGGGTAAAGTCTCTTTACTCCCTCCTCTTTACTCCCTCCATGAAAGCCTTAACAGGAACTTTCCACCAGGACACCCTGTTTTGTGTAGTGGAGTACTTGGACAGAGCCGCTAGGTGAACCTTGATGGAGTTAAATACTAGGCCAGAATCTAGTAAGTAGCGAATGTAGTGAAGAATGTTTGATGGGGTACATTCAATTGGATGTAAAGCTTTTGATTCGCACCATATCACAAATCTTTTCTGGTGGTTTAAGTAGCAGCGCCTGGTTTTGGGTTTGCGTGCCTATTGAGGATATCCATACACATTTGAGGTCATTTTAAGTGTCCAAACTCTGACTTCAGGAAGCAGGCTGGCAAGTTCATAGACTGGATGGAGTGTTGTTCCCCCACCCCTCCCCCCACATGCTGGGATAGCATGTTGTAGGGGCACAGGAGTTGGATTGGTTCGCACATCACCAGTTTGAGCAGATGTGGAAACCATGGTTGTCTTGCCCACATAGGGGCTATCAGGATTAGCCTGGCTTGTTCCTGGTGCATCTTGTGCACTATCCTGCTGAGGAGTGGTGTCAGGGGTTGAGGGGTGGGGTTAAAGTGTAATCCAAATTGCCCTGACCAGCTCATCCACAGGTCGTTCCCCATGGACTCTGGTTGGGGAAACCTGGATGCAAAGTCTGGACATTTTGTGTTTAGGTTTGTGGCGAACCAGACTTAAAAGGAGGCTAACCCCACAGGTACAAGCCTTCATAAAGAATTTCTTTGCTGAGTTGCCACTCGTTCTACTTGGGTACAGGATTTCTGCTCAGAGTGTCTACTAGAGCATTGAGTTCCCCTGGAACGTGTTGAGAGGCTAGGAACATGTTCCGCTTGAGTGCCCACTTACAATTTTTTTGGGATAGCCTGGACAGACTTGGAGAGTGTGTGCCTCCCTGCTGGTTATGTAAAACATGGCAGTGGTGCGGTCTGTGAGGACTTGCACTGTCTGACCTGCGGGATGCAGGTGAAAAGCTTGTAGGGCTTGGAGTACCACTAGTAGCTCCAAAAGGTTGATGTGGTTTTGGGCTGTGATCTGTGTCCACAGGCCATGTGCTGTGTGGTGAAGGTAATGGGCTCCCCAGAGAGTGAGGAGTCTGTTGCAAGTATCGCTTGAACTGGATAGTGAAAGGGTTTTCCCTTACAGATTTTCCTTGGACCACCAGTGAAGTGCTTGTACTAGGGTTAGCGAAACAAACACTAGATCATCCCACTGACCGCTTGGCTGAGGCCATTGTTTCGCTGACCACTCCTGCATTGGGAACTAGATAAACGATTAAAGCCACCATCCCAAGCAGGCGCATTGCCTTGCGTACAGTTATTTGGCGACCAGCAAGATAATGAGGAATCTGCAGCAGCATGTTTTGAACACTTTCGTTTAAGGGGAAGACTAGCCCCCCTCGTCTTTATGATGGCTCCCAGAAACTGCATGGTTGGGCTTGGAACAAGGCTTTATTTTTTCTCGTTGATTGGAAAACCCAATTGGAACAGAAGGTTGAATGTTCTTTGGGTATTCTGCTTGCAAATTTGGGGGGATCCCCCTGTTATCAGCCAGTCGTCCAACTAAGGCTACACTGGGGTAAGTGCGCCACCACTACTGCCAATAGCTTTGTGAATACCCTTGGATCCGAGGCTATGCCCAAGGGAAGCACCTTGAACTGCTAGTGTTGATTTGCTATTTTGAAGGGTTGTAGGTCAAAGGATCAACTACAAAGGATCGAATAGTCAAAGGATCGACACAAAAGGACCGAAAAAAGGATTGATTTTTTTTTTTTACATTTTGGGGTAAAAAACACTTTTTTCCCCCCAAACGAAACCCCCCAAAAAAACATAATTAAAAAAAAATTTGATCCTTTTGTTTTCACCCCTTTGTAGTTGATCCTTTGTCTTTCGATCCTTTGACTGGACACCATTTTGAAGCGCAGGAATTTTCTGAGCGCTGGGAACATAGAAATATGAAATTATGCATCTTTCATATCCAATGTTGCCATGTAGTCCCCTTGTTTCAGTATGAGGATTACTTCCTGTCGCGTTGTCATGCATAACATTTATGGCTTGGCATATGTGTTTGCAGGACGCAGGTCTAGGACAGGGTGCATTGTTAGGTTTTTGTTTGGCACAAGGAAGTACGCTCAACAGATACCATTGTTTACCTGGTTTGCCGGGACGATCTCTATAGCGTCATTTTCCAGCAGTGCTTTGACTTCTAGCAGAATGCTTTTTCCTTTATCTTAGCAGGTAGTTGGATGGTCTTTGTACAAGTTCTATACCATAGCCCCCCCACCACAGTGGATAGTACCCACTTGTCTGAGGTGATCCCCCTCCCATGCGTGGGCTAATTGTGAAACACAACCACCTACTGTAGAGGCATGGGAGGTGACCTGTAGCGGGGCATCATTGTTTTGGGGGGGGTTGCACCTCTGGCTGCGAAGGCCCTGCCTCTACTGCTAGACCTTCTGTGGCCCCTTTGAAAATTTTGAGGAGGAGGAATGCCTATGTGAGGAACGCCAAGATGACGTTTGTCCACCTTGACTATAGCTAGAGGAGCGTTGAGAATTTTTTCGTCGAAACCGATGTGTGTTGAACACGCCTCTTTGTACAAAGGGCTTGTTCGTTAGTTGTACAAGGGACTTTAAGGTATCGTACTCTTCTTGAGCACTTTTAGGTGCGTCCTCTACCGCTTTGCCAAATAAGGCATTTGGTTCAATTGGCATATTGAGTAGGGTGGCTTGAGCTTCCAGCTTAAAGCCATATTGTCTTAACCAGGCATGGCTTTTAATAAAAGTGCCCCCTGCTATTATACTGTCTGCATTATCTGCAGCGTCCAGGTTATTTTTCAGCATGCAGTTGGCCACCTGCTTACCCTCAGCCACTGTGTTCAAGAGCTGTGACTTTAATGGCTCTCGAACAGTATCAATTTGTTGGAGCATTCCGTCCCACTTAGGACAGTTGTAACTAGACAAGAGAGTGGTGCTATTTGCGAATCTTGCTTGGTATGCAGCCGAGGAAGCCACTTTTCTGACAAGTTTATACATCCTTTTATTTTCCTTATCAGGAGGGTTCTTAGCAGAGGCTAAAGGCGTGCACGCCCTCTTTTATGTGGTAGTAAACAGAGTCAGGCTTTTCGTTGACCCCTGATGTACAAGAGGTCGGAGGGGGCAGGCCTGAACATTTTCTCAATAGGAGTGTTTACTGCCCTCGTAAGGTTGGGGTGAGTAGGGAAGGATAAATATGTCTATGAATGGACTGCAGGAGGGGTATGAATTGTACCACAGACCTTTTATTCCCAAGGATGTCCTCTCTACAAAGTCTTTATCTACCTGGGCCTCTTGTGTATCAATTTTAAAATGTTTGGCAGCTTTTAGGGGGAGCTCATTGTACTGTAGCTGATTAACCGCAGGGGAGTCAGCAACAGGTTGGTCACGATGGTCTGGAGATTGTATGATGTAGACGTCTTCATCATCATCATAATACTGGTCAGGATCATATTGGTACCCTTGTGAACCAGGATCTTGAAAGCCTGAAGTGTCAATATAGTAAAGTGTCCTGCAATGTGCTGGGCTGTAGGGTGTCTAATCGTGCTTTTTTGACAGCAGGCTGATCTGTAGCTGCCTCCCCTTGTGAGGGCCCTTTACGACTGGAGAGTTGATCAAGGTGGCGGCCAAATAAGTCTACAAAGCATGACATTCTTTGCATTACTTTGTTTCTGGGGTCCATTGGGTGGAGCTAGGGAAACCTGAAAGAACAGGGTTAGGGGTACTCTCTGGTGTAGAGGGTTATATGTTGCATGCCCCTTGAAAGGGTGTTCCTGGAGAGGGAAGGGCCTTTAGATTTGGAAGTAGAGTGGTCAGTAGATGGGGGCGTCAAAGATTTTGAATTTTTCGACACCTTTGACTTTTGAAGTGTGTCTCGGTGATATTTTTCAATAAGCTCTTTCAATTTGGAGGTAGTGGAAGGGGCCATTGAAGCGTCTTTAGACGCACGTTCTCCGGCATCCGAGAGTTGGTCAAATGTATTTGCGGTGTCGGAAACAGACTTGGGGTTCTGTTTTGGGAGCCTTTCATGCGGTGAGCAAGAGGGCCTTGAGGACAGGGAAGACTTTGAGGACCTTCCCTTCGACAATCCGTGTGCCTCAATGGTCCACAAAGAAGTCGTCTGTCAGCCGTGTGGGATGTGCTCCATGTGGCGTGCAGTGTGAGTACTTCAGCCACCGGGTGTAGACTCCATAGCAGGACCGACGGCCTGCCTGATGGCGTAGGCCGCTCGCACGTGGGAAACAGTCTGGTTCTGATCGCCCTCGGTGTACCTTAGGACTCCAAAATCCCTGGACGCTCCCCTCCACGTCCATAGCGGCTTTGGCCTGCATGGCATGATGGGCCCAGTGCTTTGTCTTACGGTCCTTTAATGTCTTGGGCCAAAATAATTTGCAAGATTTGCACGTTTTTCTGGGTGGTCCCTGGGGGGACAGAGGCTACACACCTTGTATGTGTTCTTCCAGGGAAACTTCCTATTACATGAAGGACAACATTTAAAAGGTGCATTTTTCCATAAGACGGCAAGATGGCAGCCCGGCAATGGAAAAGGAAGAATAGGGAAACAGGTAGTTATGACCTCCGCCCAAACTTCCTACTGTGCAGGGACGAGGCCCGGCGAGGCCTAGGAAAGCCAGAGTCAAAGTTCATCGAGACGGCACAAGTAGTCGTTGACAATTAATCCGTCCTCGAAAAGCAGTCGCCCAAGATCTTGCAGTGGTACGGACATCGAAAGGAAAGAAAGAAGTCTAAATGTACACTTGTTTAATCAAAGACATTAGCCAGAAAGAAGGACCTCTGGAACTTGCGTCTGAATATGATGGCGGAAAAAATCAATCTGAGGGACCTCGACATGTGAACGATTCATGGGTACAGTTGACGTCACACTATTGATAGTATTACTGACACACCCAGTCGATTTACCTTTTTCGAGTTTTGAAAACAAATAATGTGCGACTAGCACTAGATGTCGGCCTATGCATAGCAATGGCATATGATCTAAGAAGATCCACAAGCATCAGAAATATAGAAACTTGGCTCACCATAATTGTATTTCTGATGCATGTATCTGCTTAGATTCACATGCTGTGCATAGGCCTACATCTAGTGGAAGCTGCAGAGTATAAGTTGTTTTCGAAACTCAAAAAGGGTCGTCGACAGGGCGTGCCAGTAATACTATCCCTAGTGTGACGTCCACTGTACCCATGAGCCCTCACGCGTCAAGATCCCTCAGATTGTTATTTTTCTGACATGAGGTAGCATTAGGTGTTGCATGAGTACAGGTGTATCCAAGCAGATACGTATCAGACAAGCTCATAAGCATCCATGTGCCTTCTCTCCGAGGGGAGGAAGGGTGGGTCGCATGTGAATCTAAGCAGATACAAGCATCAGAAATATGATTACGGTGAGTAATGTACCCCTTCTGAGGCTTGTGGAATCTGCTAAAATCACATGCTGTTGTCATGCTGAGAACCTGGTGTCTGCAGAAGCTGCTGAACCCCCGACAATCCACCCAAAATGTGGCACTCTGAGCTGACATAAATATAACTGCTCAGTTTACCTCACTTTCAGGGGAAAGGGGGAAGGGACAAAGAAACAAACACCAGGCTGGAAGCTATCAACTCGCTGGTTCTTCACCTGTAGTTAAAACATAAACATGCAATATACCTCATTACTCATGGGTTACTATACTAACCTTAAACTCTAAATCCTTAACCAAAATAGTTTAAAAACCATACCTGGTTCTTCTCTTCAGAATGCCCAGAGAATTGAAAAGCAGACAAGACTTCCTTACTTGTGGACCAGAATCTTATAGATAATTCAGCCTTCTCAGTAGGTTCATGAATGTAATTTAACTTTGTAGTTAGTCTGCTCAAATCTAAGATTCTTGAACAAGGTCTTTAAGTAAGATTTATGAAGTTCTTTTAAGTTCTTGTATTTGTTTTTAATATTTTCTTTGTAGAGAGTCTTTTTCTCAGGAACGAATTTAACTTGCGCTGGAATCTTCACGTGGAAAGCCAGAAACCGCGGGAAGAAAAAATCACGCGCTTTTTCTCCAAATCGCGGGAAATACGCACACATGCTGACAATTCAATTTGCGGGTAAAACGCACTCGCGCTAAAGTCCAAGACGCGATAAAAATTTCACGCGCTTTCCTCCAAATCGCGGGAAACACGCACACATGCTGACAATTCAATTTGCGGGTAAAACGCACTCGCGCTAAAATCCAAGACGTGATAAAAATTACACGCGCTTCCCTCCAAGTCGCGGAAAATACGCTCACGCGCTCACAATTCAATTGCGGGTAAAACGCACAAGAGCTAATGTCCAACTCACGAATAAATACGTACATGCGCAACATACACACACGCTTATTTTATCACGCAGAAAAAACCCTTGCATAAACGAACAGTAAACGCGAGTCCAAAGTACATGCTCGCGCTTCACTCTCACGCGCAGAGACACACGCGCGGGCGAAAAGTAACAGACAAAAAACTCTCGTGCTAGTTTGATTTGACATGTAGCGATAAAAACAAACGTACGCGCTTCAATCTTTTTAGATACAGATTTGATTTCAATCCCTTAGATAAATATAACCTTTTTACAAAGTTCAACAAATCTGGAAAGTCACTTATCTTGAATAAGACTTGAAAACTTCTTTTTTCAGAAAAAATTGAAGTTTCTGACTCCTGTCCTGTGTCACCAACAAACTCCAAACACGACTCCTGTTATACTTTCAGATCTTCCGCTCAACTGCTAGAAACTTGTCACCGTTGACGAAGTTAAGCAGGAGCAACAAGGCACATGACCTCTCAGCTGGGCAAGGACGATGAAAGGCAGTTTAGAATGTTCATTGTCCTCCCTATAAACAATCTCCAGCCAATCAGAATTTAGACTGAGAACCTCCATCTTGGCTTGGGGCAATCTCCATAGACTGCAATGAAGGTTAAGGGCACAATTGGCTGTTTAAAAATATAACCCATAATAACTTCCTAAAACCTTTCTATACTAAATATGTGTCTCCCCTGACCCAATGTAAATGAGTATATGATACTGTATGTAAAGAATATGTCACTCCAACCTGACAGTACCCGACAGCTGTGCATAGATTAGCGAGCAGTGGAAGAAGGAGGTGGGATGTGAGAAGGTTCATGAGCAAATAAATGTCTTAGAACTGCTTGTCCCACTTGTGTAACTGTCTTGGAATGAGTGTCAATGCAGTAGTGCCGAGTGAAAGTATGTACTGAGCACCATGTAGCTGCTTTGAAAATACTGTCTAAAGGTACATTTGCAATGAAAGCCAGAGTGGCTCCAGTACCTCTTGTGGAGTGGGCCCTTGGCGTAAAAGGCTGTGTTTTATCCAAAAGGGAATAGCACAGTTGGATGTATCTGACTATCCACCTAGAGGTGGCATTTTTAGAGCTGCCGTCTCCTTCTCTGCCTGGCGCTATGGAGACAAACAGTTGATCTGCCTTTCTTAGCGGACTGGTCTTGTCTACGTAGTAGAGGACCGCTCTCCTCACATCTAGTGTGTAGAGTTTTACCTCAGCAGAGCTTTTGGGTTCCTGGAAGATTGCCGGTAGCTCAAAAGACTGGTTTACATGGAATTTGGAGATGAATTTAGGTGAGAACCTAGGGTGAGTGCGTAAAACCAGTTTGTCCTTATCTATAGCAAAGAAAGGATCCTGCACTGACAGAGCTTGGATTTCACCGACCCTTCTTATGGAAGTGATGGCTACTAAGAAGGCAGTTTTTTTAAGTCAGGTGTTTGAGACTAGACTTGTGCAAAGGGTCAAAAGGGGGTCCCATGAGCTTAGCGAGTACCATATTAAGGTCCCAACCTGATTGGAGGGTGGAGACTCTTTACCCCTTCCATAAATGCTTTGACAACTGGCACTTTCCACCATGAGACCTTGTTATAGGAAGTGGTGTAGGGTGACTAAGTCGCTAGGTGTACTTTTAGGGAGTTAAACAATAACCCTGCATCTAGTAAGTGGAGCATATAGGTTAGAATGATGGAAGGAGTACAATCAAAAGGGTTGATTTGCTTATTCTGGCACCAAATTACGAATCATTTCCATTTATCATAGTATCAGTGCCTAGTGTTCAGTTTTCTTGATTCCTTCAAGATATCCATACATCTCTGTGGTAGATTGAGATGTCCGAACTCTATTGACTTCAGGAGCCATGCTGCCAAGTTCATAGAGTGTGGCTGTGGGTGCACCGTTAGTCCTCCGTGCTGGGCGAGTAGGTTGTACTGGCACGGGAGTTTGATGGGAATCGCACATCGGCAGTCAGCGCAGATGTGGATACCACAGTTGTCTTGCCCACATAGGAGCAACAAGGATCAGCGTCATCGGTTCCTTGTGTAACTTGTTCACCACCTTCCTCACGAGAGGGGGGGGGAGGGGCAGAGGGGGATCAAGCTTAAGCAAACTTCCCTGACCAGTTCATCCATATGGCGTTCCCCCTTGGAGCCTGGCTGGGGGAACCTGGCTGCAAAGTCTGGGCATTGACGGATTTCGCTTGTGGCGAATAAGTCTATAGTTGGGAAACCCCATTGAGAGAAGAGGTGTTCTACGACTTCTTCGTGTAGAAGCCACTCGTGTTGCTCTGGTAGGGGATCTCTGCTCAATGAGTCTGCTAGAGGGTTGAGTTCCCCTGGAGCATGTTGTGATGACAGGAACATTTTCTGTTTGAGTGCCCATATCCAGATTTTCTGTGCAAGTCTGGATAGATTTGGAGAGCGTGCCCCCACCCCCCTGTTTGTTGATATAAAACATTGCTGTGGTGCTGTCTGTCAGGATCTGCACCGACAGGTTCGTTAAATGGGGATCGAACGCCTGAAGGGCTTTCAATACTGCCAGAAGTTCCAGCACATTGATGTGGCTCTGAGCTGCAGTGTGAGACCACAGACCCTGGGCTGTGTGGTGAATGTAGCGAGCCCGCCACCCTGCCAATAAGGCATCCGTTGTGACCACTGTTTGTATCTGTGGGTCGTAGAAGGGTTTCCCCTTCCTCAGGTTTTCTCTTGTCCACCAGAGAAGATTTTGTACCAGTGTTGGTGTAATGACCACTAGATCGTCCCACTGACCGCTTGCCTGAGACCATTGTTTCGCCAACCACTCCTGTATGGGCGCGTGTGAGGAACCAGGTATATGCACGATGCCATCATGCCAATTAAACGCATTGCTTTGTGCACCCTTATCTGGCAGCCGGCCTGATTATGTGGTATTTGCAGTAACACATTTTTTTACTCTTTCTTCTGAGGGAAAGACCAATCCTTCCTCTGTTTAGGATAGCTCCTAGGAACTGTTTGGAAGTGCTTGGTACTAGGCTTGATTTTTTTCTTGTTGATTGAGAAGCCCAATTGGAAGAGGAGGTTGATTGCTTTTTTGATGTTTTGTCAGAGGTGATTCCCCAGTTATGAGCCAGTCGTCCAGGTAAGGGTACACTATGATTGCTTCCCTGTGCAGGTGTGCTGCCACTACCGCCAGTACCTTTGTGAATACCCTTGGAGCCGAGGCTATTCCAAAGGGCAGCACCTTGAATTGGTAGTGCTTGTTCGCCATCTTGAAACCCAAGAATCCTCTGTTCGCTGGGAACATTGGAATATTAAAATAGGTATCTTTCATATCCAGTGTTGCCATGTAATCCCCCTTTTTTAGTAGGGGGATTACCTCCAATAGAGTAGTCATGTGGAACTTTTGTGGCTTGACATACTTCGCAAATCTAATACAGGGCGCATTGTTATATTATTTTTTGGCACAAGAAAATAAGTTGAATAAATACCCCTGTTTACCTGGTTGATTGGGACCACTTCTATGGCGTCCTTTAATAGAAACGCTGTTATTTCTTCCAGAAGGATCCGCTGATGTTCCTCCGAGTGGACCTTCTGTCGTGGAGGTGGTCGTGAGGATGTTGGAGTAGTTCTATGCAGTAGCCCGCTGCTACAGTGGACAGCACCCATCTGTCCGAGGTGATACCCTCCCATGCGTGGGTGAAGTTGGAAATGCGTCCTCATTTGGGGATACATGGGAGGGTACCTGGAGCGGAGTGTCACTTGCTCTGAGGGGTGCCACCCCGAGCTGGGCCTCTCCCCCGATTACCATGACCTCTACGTTGTCCTTGTGGATATCCTTTGAAGGCTGGTCCTTGATTGTTGCCATAGGAACCTTGGCCTTGACTGTAGCCGGATCCTCTGTGAATTTTGGCCCCGAAAACGGCGAAAATTACCGTTACCCCTTTGACAAATAGGTTTGTTTGTGAGTGGACCTAAAGATTTTAGAGTGTCATACTCATCCTTTGCTGTCTTGAGTGCATCTTCTATGGCCTTCCTGAAGAGCACATTAGGTTCCACTGGCATATTAATCAGAGTGTTTTGAGTTTCAGGCCTAAAGCCTGACTGGCGAAGCCATGCATTTCTTATAATATTCCCCTCTGCAATGACCCTCCCGGCATTGTCAGCTGCATCAAAATTTGACTTGAGGAGACAAGTAGACACGGCCCTTCCATCTGAGCTAGTTGAGATTTAAGTGGCTCCGGGGTGGACAAAAGTAGCGCAGAAACCGCCTCCCACTTATGGCAGTTATAACTTGCCAAAAGGGTAGCGTTGTTGGCTTTTCTCGTCTGGTAGGCTGCTGAAGAGGTGACTTTTCTACCCATTGCATATATCTTCTTGCTTTGCTTATCCGGTGGTGCCACGGAGGAATCAAGGGGTGTGCCAGCTCTTTTCCTTGTGGTGGTCACCACCAATGAGTCTGGTTTTAATTGGCCTCTCATCTATAAGGGGTCTGAAGGTGCAGGCCTGAACAGTTTTTCCACATGCGGGTTAACAGCCCGTGTGAGTTTGGGTGCTTCTAAGGAAGGTTGAATTCTCTGTTGCACCGATTTTAGCAGTGGGATAAACAGGCCTGTTTTCTTGTCCGCCAATAGTTGTTCAGCGAAGTCTCTGTCTTCCTGTACCTCCTGTGTGTCAATATGGAAGGGTTCTGCCACTTTGGCTAAGACTTCATTGAGGGGTTGATTGTCGACGGGGGAATCTACCACTGGAGGGTCTTGATTAATAGGAGAATCTAAGGAGTACATGTTCGTCTCCTGGTCTGTGTCTGGGTCCTCATCATCCCCATAATAAATGTCATCTGTATCTTCTCCAATAAATTGAGGGTCAGATGTTTCCACAAATCAAAGATCTTGCTGTTCTTCTGGATCCATCTGGATCAGATCTTAAACTCTGCTTTGTATGGGGATATCAGAGCGAGACCTTGTAGCAAGGGGTAGGGGAGGCAGAGGCTTGAGAGCTGGAACTGAGATGGGAGGAGTGACTTGGAAACTTTGAAGGTAACCTGGATTTCTTTCAAAGAAATTTGCCATAAAGGTCATTCTTCGCATAACCCCATCGATATCTTGCGAAGACCAATCTTTTGAATTTGGGATTACAACGGTGGGAATACCCATATCTTCATTAGTGGGAGGTAAAACCTTTGGCCTAGAGTCCTTCGGTTTCTCCATGGGTTTGGACAAAATTCCCTTTTGTGATGACCTGTCCCTAGTAGGACTCTTGTCCCTATGAGGAGTCTTGTAGGATTTTTAATGGTGTTTTCCCCACCCTGGGGCCCAGAGGCATGTTTAACAGACTTTTTGGGGCCCGACGTTTTATCAGATGAAGAACATCGAACTTCGGTTGTGGGAGATGAGGCTTCGTCCGCGGACGAACAGCCTTCGGAAGGTATTTTTCGTGCAACACCCTTGCCGTATTTCAATATCTGAACCCTGTCGTGTGGCGATCTTGAACGAGATTGCCCAGAGGACCGGGACTCTGTGGAAAGTTCACGGGGTGTCGAACGTTGTTGAGTATTCGACTCATCTGTCGAATGTCGACTGGGGCTTATGTGCTTGGTGGTGTGTGCTTTTGTAGCGCTTCAGCCGCTGGGTGTAGTCCCCACAACAAAGCCGCCGGCCTGTCCTACGGGGTCGAGGGCCTAAGCTTGAAAAGCCAAAGTTACTCCAATGCCCTTGCCGTCCGAAAGGACGGCATCGCTGCCATCACTGAAGGCGCCCTCTACTTCCATGGCCTCGAGTTGCCTGGCGAAGTGGTCCCATCGTTTTGTTGAATGGTCCTTCAACGTCTTAGGCTTGAAGAGCCTGCACGCTCGACAAGACGTTTCGACGTCGTCTCTCGGGAGACACAAATTGCAAACTAAGTGTTTGTCGACCGAGGGGAATTTGCGATTACACTGGGGGCAAAACTTAAATGGTGTATTTTACTAACTATGGGTTATGGAAATGACAGCAGAGTGAACAAAGTGTAGGAAGGGGAGAATATGCATTCTTAAATGGCCTCCTAAAAATGGCCCCCTAAAAATGACACCCCCTCCCCCCCTCTCTCCCTACTGTCTGGTCCGAGGCGGCCTTCCAAGGCCGTACGGTCCGTTGCGATGGTCTCCGACAGGCAGTTTTCTTTCCCTTTCCTAGGTGTGGGGTTACGGCAGTCGAAAGGATAGAAAGAAAAAACGATCGTAATTATATAAAGTCAATGGCTTATCGCCGAAAGGAACTCCACTATAGGCGTCTGTCTAGCATGGCGGGAAGAAAACAATCTGGGGGACCTCAACGCGTGAGGGATCATGGGTACAGTGGGCACAGTGGACATTACTAGGGATATTATTACTGGCACGCCCCATCGACATCCCTTTGAGTTTCGAAAACAAAAACTAATACTACGCAGCATCCACTAGATGTCGACCTATGCACAGCATGTGATCCAAGCAGATTCCACAAGCCTCAGAGAGAGGAACAAGTTACTTCTTACCTGGTAACTTTCTTTCGATGGGATGTTCCTCCGACATACTCCTTATCTTTGATAGATCATCTCACAGCTTGCTGGCCTCGGAAATTTTTTTCAGTAGAGGGCGCTGCACGTCGACGTCCCTCGAGCCGATGTCCCTTGACAGCATCCGTATCGGCGCTGACGTCATCACGCATATAAAATAGACTCGCGCAGGGTCCGTTGCTCAGTTCCGTTTTGGCGTTAACAGTTGTTTTACATGAATTGGTTATTGACCTTGAAGGAGCGTAAGCTGCAACCACAAGGGAAGTATTACTGCGGGGATGGATGGGAGGGGCGATAAGGAATACGTCGGAGGAACATTCCATCGAAAGAAAGTTACCAGGTAAGAAGTAACTTGTTCTGCGAAGGGATTGTATCCTCCGACGTATTCCTTATCTTTGATAGACTCCCATAGCAGTGGTGTATAATTGGAGGTGGGAGTAAAACGCCATGTTTCCTTTTAGGAATGAACAGAATGTAATACGGCTTTGCCAAACCTAGTCTCTTGACTAGAGGAGGAATCCAGGTTGTAAAATCTTGTGAAGGTATGTGCGGACAACCATGTGGCAGCCGCACATATGTCTCGAATCGGAACCCCTCTTTGGAGGGCCGAGGAGGCTGCGATACACCTGGTTGAATGAGCCCTACGATTTTGAGTAGGCTCTTTCCCTGCTAGTTTGTAACATTCCAGAATGGCCAAAATAATCCATCTGGAAATGGTTTGTTTTGTTATTGGTAGTCCCAATGTGTGCCCTGAGTAACCTACGAACAGTTGGTCTGCTTGCCTAATCCTAGCAAGTCTGCTGATGTAAAAGCTTAAAGCCCGCCTTGGGTCCAGCCTATGTAGCCTTTCTTCCTCTTTCCCGGGATGGGGAGGTGGATAGAACGAAGGTAAGGTCATTTTGTGACTGATGTGGAATTCAGAAACCACCTTTGGGAGGAAATTAGGCTTCACCTGTAGGACAACTTTGTCTTTATGAAAAATTGTATGAGGGGGTTTACAAGATAGAGCTTGTAATTCGCTCACCCTTCTAGCAGATTGTAAAGCCACTAATAAGAGTTTTAAGGGTGAGAAATCTTACCGAACAAGAGTGGAGTGGTTCGAAAGGAGTCCCCATCAGGAAATTTAAGACTAAATTTAAGTCCCATAAAGGAACCTCGAAAGGTCTTGGAGGGTAGACATTAGTTAATCCCTTTAGAAATTGCATTACTAAGGGTAATTTAAAATACGATGGCTCCTCTGCCGTGCGCTTGAAGATCGATAGCGCTGCGAGATAACCCTTGATAGTGCCAACTTGAAGGCCTGAATTTGCTAAATATAGTAGAAAGGATAACACCGTTGGTGTACCACATGAAAAGGGGTCGATATTCTCTTCCCTACACCAGCTGCAAAATTTGTTCCAACGGTAGCGGTATAAAGACTTTGTTGCTGGCCTTCTGGCCGAAAGCAACACCTCCATAACGTCATCAGGGAGGTCCCAATCCTTGTATCTTAACCTTTCAGAAGCCAAGCGTGAAGGTTGAGGGTTCTGATGTCTGGATGGAGAACCTGACCTCCCTTCTGTGAGAGAAGATTCTCCTTGAGTGGCAGGCAAATTGGAGGGCAGATGAACATGGCCAGAAGGTCCGGGTACCACGTTCTCCTGGCCCAGACTGGGGCAATTAGGATCATGGTCCTCCGAAATCTTCTCAACCTCCTGATCATTAGAGGAATGACAGGGACTGGTGGAAACGCGTACAGGAGTGGAAACTCCAAGTCCACTACGAACACGTCCCATAGAGCTCCTCTCGGGGGAAATTCCCTTGAACAAAACAGATCGCACTTCCTGTTGATACTGGTGGCGAAAAGATCCACTTGAGGGGTTCCCCAAAGGGGGAAGATCTCCTGAAGGACTTCCTGAGCTAGTTCCCACTCGTGGGAGACTGTGTCCTGCCTGCTCAGAGCGTCCGCCAAGTTCTTCTCTCCGGCTAGGTGAACTTCCGAGAGAGATTCCTTCTTGGATTGCCCAAAACCAGAGCTGCATCGCCTCTCTGCACAGGGGCAGTGATCCTACGCCTCCTCTTTTGTTGAGGTAGTGCATGGCCACTGTGTTGTCCATCATTATCAGGACATTTTTCCCCTGTACAGATGGCAGAAAAGCCTTCAGCGCTAGTCTGATTGCTCTCAGCTCTAACAGGTTGATATGTAGTCTGGACTCTGATGGAGACCAACAACCGCTGATGGTCAAGTCGTTGGTATGGGCTCCCCACCCCGTTAGTGAGGCATCTGTGACTACTGTTATCTCCGGCTATGGTTGCCAAAACAGTTCTCCCTTCAAGATGTTCTCCTACCAGGCCCGCCACTGAAGGTCTCGAGCCACCTTGTCCGGAACCTGAAGGAGGTCTGTCATTTTCCCTGAGAATTGCGACCACTGAGTTCTCAGTGCCCACTGAAGAGATCTCATTCTCAGGCGAGCCTCTGGCACAAGGAAGATGCAGGATGCCATGAGGCCTAGCAACCTCAAAGTCGAAGGCTGGGAGGCGTTGGGCATTTTGAAACTTGGTGACCATCTGCAGAATATCTTGAGCCCTCACCTCTGGTGGCAAGGCTTTTCCCAGGGAAGTGTCCAGGACCGCTCCAACGAACTGGAGTCTCTGTGATGGTATCATCTGTGACTTCTTTAAATTGAGGGAGAAGCCCAGTTTGTGAAGGAAGTGGCAGACATAATCCAGCTGAATCTGAGCTTGTTTCGGAGATACAGCTCTGATCAGTCAATCGTCCAGATAGGGGTATACGTGAATCCCTTCCCTCCTTAGACATGCAGCCACTACTGACATTAGCTTGGTGAAGACCCTCGGGGCGGAGGTCAGCCCAAATGGCAGAACTCTAAATTGATAATGAGAGCCGCCAATTGCGAACCTCAGGTATTTCCTGAGTATGAGATGGATTGGTGTTAGGCAGAAACCTGTGCAGTTCCCTCTGGGACCACTGCAAAAGATTTAAGACTACAGGTGTTTGGCAGTAAACCCACTTGGTAGCAGTCTGTACCACACAGATTCACTTGGTAGCTGTGGCTGAGCAGTCAGACTTCCCTCAAAAAGAGTTAGGCAGTATACAGAGTATTCACAAAGGGTCAAAAGAACACAGTAGAAGTAAACACTGACCAGGGCTTGGGGTAAAAGAGATAGAATTATTTATTTAAAACCACAGCTAGAAAAACACACAGGCACTACTAGTAAGCAATTCAAAAACACAGTCACTAAAAGATATACACTCCCTTAAAAGAATATTAGACAAGTCTTAAGTAAAGCCCCACTTATTTTCAGACAGCAGTGAGCGCTTAACGCAGATGGCACTCTAATAATTCGTTTTAAAAGGGAGAGAAAAGCAGAGGATAAATTGAAACAGGTCCCAACACTTTTACAAGAACACAAGAGAGGAAGGCAAAGTAAAACCGTGAAGTTAGAGTTCAGTGTGTCCAAGGTCACTCGGTTGCAGTGCACAAAAAGTCTTGAAAAGGTTCAAAAAGAGTTGGACCAAAGGAAGAGACCAGTTAGAAGGTCAAGGCGGCCAGCCCAGTCCAGAAGGTTAAGGGGTTATTACCTTGTAGCAATCTTTAGAAAGGGAGGCCTGGTGGACACAGTACCTTAAAGTGGTGAGAATACTCCAGCGGGGGCAGTTGTTCCTGGCAGCATATGCAAGTCGGTGCTTCGTCCGGGGAAAGAGAGTATCTCGTCGGGGAGGAAGACAGGAGTCCATTGCACTGCCAGGGAAGAAACCAGCCGTGGAGTTTCTCAGGTAAAAGGAGCGGTCGTTTGATTTGCGGTCCAGTGGTAAGTGGCTATCCGGTTGCCGGGGTGCTAGGCACGGGCAATTCGACCACAAGCCGGTCTAGGGTGCAAAGAGAAGAAGGTAAACTGGTTGTGCCCACCAGTCAGGGGAAGAAGCCTCTCCAGCCGGGAGATCTTCTCTGTCGTCGGGAAGTGGTGAGTCGGTTCCGCAGGGCTCCACCGGTGGTGTCGTCGTGTTAGGTTGGCTCAGCTTCTCCCTCGTCGGATTCCCAGGTCCTGTGGTGACTTTTGAAGTTCCAGTCCCCAAATCTGACGTAATAGCCTGCCATTTCGTCAGATGTTGAGTTAACCTGCCCCCTACTGGTGTTTTGTGAGGAGAGTCCTCAGAGCGGTTGGAGGCGGCTGATGCAGATGCCGAGGGTAAAGAGGCACCTGCTGCTGCTGCGGGTTTTGTATTTTTAACCCGTCCACCTCGGGTGAATTTTTTCTGACCCCTTTGAACCGGCTGTCCTCTGACCTCTGCCCTTTCTGAATGCGGAATAGAAGCGAAAGGACTTACCTCTCCAAGAGGTTCCTGAGGGGCGATACGGTGTCTGACGGATTGCAGCTCCCAGGGATTTTGCTGCTGCCTTTGATGTTTGAAGCTTTTCTAAACTGTCATCCACCTTCTTACCAAACAAAGAAGAGCCGTCAAAGGGCATATTCAAGAGTCTCCTTTGCACATCTGGAGCAAAACCAGACTTTGGCAACCAAGCAAACCTCCGGGTTGTTGTACTTGCCGCCATGGCCCTGCTGAGTCTGTCAGCAGAATCGATGCCAGTTTGAAGGGATTCGCACATAGCGTCTTTACCATCCTTGATGTTTAGGAACGCTTCCCTTTCTTCTCCCTGCGGGAGGCAGTCAGCCGCTGATGAAGCACACTCCCAAAGTGTGTGGCTGAACCTTGCGAGCGTACAAGTAGCATTGATGGATTTCAACGCCATGCTACATGCAGAAAATACTTTTTTGGCCATAGAGTCATATCTCTCATCATCCCTGTCCTGTGGAACAGTAGGGTAAGCTGATTTACTACCTGATGAAGTAGCTGCCTGAACAACCAGACTCTCCGGAGTTGGGTGTTTGGATAAATATTCAGGGTCAGCAGAAGACATCGTATATTTAGCTGATAATATTTTGTTAACCGCCGGGATTATCTCAGGTGTTTCCCAGTTTGCCAATATTCTCCTTTGTAATGCCGCATGAAATGGCACCACAGAATCCTCCTGTGGACCTTTGACCAAGATGTCTGTGAGGTCGTCTTGCTGAAAAGCAGGTGAGGGTGTGGACCACCCCATAAACTCTATTATCCTTGCCATCAAGGTTCTATAAAGGGGTTTCAGCGTGTTCCCCTGGATCTGGGCTGGCAAATTCCACTTCTGGGGAAGTGTCCAACCCACTTGCTTCCTATAAGGATTCTTGGAGGTCTTTCAACCTACCTTCCTCAGAGGTAAATTCCTCTGGTACAGGAGTTGCAGATCCCTGCAACTCAAAAGGTCTTTCCTGATCCGAATCCTCCCCTTCTTCATAAATAGATAAGACTCTGGAGTGATCAGGTCTTGAAAATGGTATAAATTCCATTTCCAGAGCAGAAGGGGCCAAATTCGTCATGATTGGCTGAGAAAACGTCGAGAAAGGTGGTAGAGGCCTCGATGAACTCTAGAGAATCAGAATTCTACTCGAGGTTGTCGACGACATTCTCGTGATCGAGGCTCTGGGTATGGCCACTGGCTGTGAGGTAGCCGTGGGTGTCATGATGCCTACCCCCGGGGACCCAGACCAAGTCCAGCAACCCCGGAAGCAGGCATCAAGTTACCCCAAGGAAGCCCAACAACCCCTGCTAGGGGCTATTTGGGTGCAATCCTGGCGCCAGGCTCATATGGAGAGTCAGTCCTGGCGCCATAGGGGCCAGGCTCATAGATTAAAACTTACCTGATGCAGACCATGCTGCAAGAGCTCCAAGCCAAGAGGCTTGGAACGGACTATTTTACCTAGGGACTACTTTTTAATCGGGTGGGGCCGGGGAGGAATACTTAACTGGGACTACTTTGGAGGCTATTTAAACCACGCCCGAAGAGCAGCACACGCTTCGCGTTATTCTGCATCTAGCAGCGTAACGCTCACCGTGCCTGCAAGTCTGCATCCAGTCTTCTGCCACGCCCGCCTTGAGTTTGGAGCTCCTAGAAAAAGGGAGAAAGAAGGAGAAAAGGTTAGAACAAGAGCAATACCTTTGATCCTTACCTGAATTCCCGATCCATCACGCCTTCGAGCTGGAAGAAAGAAGTTATTTTATGCGCGTCACCTCGCCTGCTGCAGCGCCGCGCTGAACTCACCGGCCTTCGCAGCATCTTCACATTCCACTGCATCCTCCTGCATGTTCCCGCCGCACTCCGGCACCCAAGGAGAAGACAAGAACACCAAGGTGAGCCAAGGGAATACACAGAGGAATACCCCCCATAGACTTACCTGATTTTACCACCGGGGGTACTATTCCTCTTCACGGGTCGGCGCAGCTTCCACTGCATCTTAGCCGAACCCCGGCCCCTAAGGGGAAACAAAAGGACAGCAAGGTGAAACAAAGGGACTAACAAGGGGAACCCTCCTCACCACAATAGACTTACCTGATTTTACCGCCAGAGGTATTATTCCCCGAGACTTCATACTTTCTCTCAGCGCCTGAATAAGGGAGAAAGCAACAGGTTACATATTGACATTATTTTATCGAACTGTGTTGGATAATACAAATCCTTACCAGAATATTACCGGTTGCCACGAGGAACTCTTCAGTAGGGTCAAGCTGCAACCTGCAAGGAATCGGACAAGAGTGAAAGTCAGACATTTGAACTCTTACGAACTACATACTTACGGCGTCTTGCCGGGAATATCGGAGTCAATATTGTTCTGGAACTCACCAATTCCTTCCAGCCAGTGAAGCAACTGGTTATCTATGCGCCCCTGCGCTCAATGCAGGATGGAGAGCTCATCTTTTCAAACCATCAGGTGAGACTATAAGAGGGGACTTCAAAGGTGATCAATGGGGAGAACAGTGGGGGTGGGGGGATTTACGCTCAACTCCACGGGTGGTTAATTCCCTTTCTCCATTTGCAGAAGAATATTCCTACGGGCCAAGCAAACGAAACTAGGTGGGCCAGTCCAGTCCGTCATCTCGGCCCTACGCCTCACATTGGTGGAGACCCCAGTGTCCACAGTTAAGATCGACGCCTCTGTGGGAGCCAGGTGAGCGTAACAGTGGGTTTGTCCTTTCTCGGTTTCGAAGACAGCGGCGACTCGACTGACCTGTCCGTCAAAGAACCCTTCGATAACGCCATAGAAGACGCCGATCTTAAATTTTTTCCAAGGCCAGCAAGCTGGGAGATGATCCATCAAAGATAAGGAATACGTCGGAGGACACAATCCCTTCAAAATATATATACTTTGCCCACTACTGGGGCCAGTAAAAAGATGAATCCTAATTTTAGTAAAGAAGTGACTTCATTGAAAGAGCTGGAAAAACTTCGGAGAAAGTAGATAACTAAATGGTGGGAGGAGCATTCTCTCCAAAATTATCTGGAAATTGGTAGGATACCTCGTGGTCTGCGTATTATGACCACCCCCTCTTTTGAGGACCAAGATCCACTGATGCTTCAAGAGTGGGGTGAAGCCAGTAAAGGCTGCTCTAACAAGTTCTTAGACATTCTTGTGAAATATGCTAAATTGGACCGTGCAACAGCACTTAAAGAATTGGCCACAATCGAGATGGAGCTCACCAAAATTCCACCCACAGAGGAAGGCAGACTATTACGCACCAAAATTGATGAAGGCTTAATCCCATACGAGGATGAGATAAAACAACGGAAGCATAGAAAGTTCCTCAGGGATAAAATAGATTAGGAGATGGGACTTGTTTTCACTTTTGCCAAACGTTTTGATTCCCTCCGCAAGACCACTGCCACCCAACCAGCCGCTAGACAGTCTGCTAATTCAATTGCTGCTACATCCGAGTCAGACGTTTCTGTGTCTGAAACAGATAAGCCTACACCTAGACTGAATTTTTTAGACGAGATGCGGCTCTTGTTCCAAGATGGGAAAAACCAATAAAGAACCAAGGGCCGCGGCAAAACAAGAGGAAGAGGACAGAAATCGAAGGCAGGAGGACCATCCGCCAAGGCCGACGTGGGAAACTGAAACTGTCTAAAGGGGCACCAACAGGGCAGATCAATGCGCTTTGGGATAAAAAATGAACAACTGATACCATGAAGTGTTGCCAAATCAATTTATCGTCCCACGTCCTTACTGCATCGCAAACATCGCTCTGCTCTCCGGGTCTTAATTTTTGCCCAACCATGAACTTTGACTATGTCCAAACTCGCATCGATCTGGATAAGTTCTTGCGTAAAATTAAACTTAAGAAGTTCTTTGTTCCCAATCCCACACTGGCCAAGCATTCCATACCCCGTAATGGTGGCACCAATCTACTTATTGCTGACATACCTTCACTTACGGATCTAGCTTGTCTCGACGATGATACTTTTGACTCCACCAACTTTGATTTGCTTGACTTCGATATCAACCCGAACTGGGACATACGTACTAAATTAAAGAGCAAATCAAGATTTAACCCACAATTTCCGGTGGGGGGCTGCATAGAGGCATTCTATGATCTCTGTGTAAGTGATTTGAGAAGACTGACAGAGAACCGGTACTAACCAGCAGAATCTTACTCCTGCTCAATGTCAGGCCATTTGTGAACTCCAACAGTTATCGAGTATTGTTATCAAACCAGCCGATAAAGGCTCTAATATCGTGATACAAGACAGAATCAAATATGTAGCCGAAGCCAATCGGCAAATGAATGACCGTCTGTGCTATACCAAACTTTCTGAGGATCCTTTTGTGGAAATAAGAGCTGCACTTACTGCCCTCTGTACCAAGTGGGCGAGTGAAAACCTACTAGAGGATGATTTGATTACATTTCTCATCCCTGCATGCCACACACAGTTCCCACCATCTATTTCCTTCCCAAAACTCACAAATCCCTTAAACATCCCCCCGGTAGGCCTATTGTCATGCTATGTGGCTCATTATTAGAGCATTTGGCACAATTCATTGATGAAACTCTCTTACCGTTTGTTTCAGTACTGCCATCCTACCTTAGGGATAACTAAGGATTTTTTACAACATGTGACTAATACACCTTGGGAAGGTGGTTTGATTTTGGCTACATTCGATGTAGCTTATTTATATACCTCCATTGAACACATTGTAGGTATTAACGCATGCAAATATTTGGACACTCGCTCACTCAACTATTTTGGACACAGCTCTATGATTTTGGAGATGCTCCTTTTCTGCCTACAAATAATGTTTTTTGTTTGAGGGGTCTTTCTTTCATCAAGTCAGGGGGACCGCTATGGGCAGCACATTCACCCCATCTTATGCTAATATCGCGATAGGGTGGTGGGAGGCCACGTTTCTATCTGATTTACTCTGGTCTTGTTTTCCAACACAGATTGTTTCCTGGTGGCGGTACATCGATGATGTGTTTATTATTTGGAAGGGTACAGAAATTGATTGGCTATCTTTTGTCAAGATCATTAACACCAAAAAGGCCAATCTTGCCTTTACTGAATGCCATAGCCACTCTCAGATAATTTATCTCTATGTCATTGTTATGTTGGACAGTTCAGGTATTCATACAACACTTCATAAAAAACCCTCCAATACTGGTCTGGAGCTCCATGCCAACAGTTGTCACCCTCCGGCGTGTAAAAAAATCTATTCCGTACAGTGAATTTATCAGTTTCCGGCGATATTGCACCAATATTGCTTGGTTTGACCATCATTGTGCGTTGGCTGCCACTGACTTTGTTAAACAAGGATACGACAAGAGAACCGTTGGAATGGCCTACACCATGGCACGTGATATGTCTAGAGACAGACTTCTATTTGATAACAATCCTGTCAATCATAGTATTGATGATGATCCCAGATTGATTATCTCCTTTGACACTGCTTCTAATGACATATCAAAAATTATTGAGAAACATTGGCGTGTGCCAACCCTCGACAAAGATCTCCGTTCTATACTGTCCAAACGCCCCACTTTGACTTTTAAATGTGTGCCATCCCTCAGAGACAAACTGGTGTCCAGTTTTCTGTCTCCAACAGGAACAAATGTGTCTGCTCTAACTTGGCTTCCCGCCTCTTCCATGGGTTTTACTAAATGTATGTAATGTAAAGCTTGCGCACATGCCACTGCGCTTAAATCATTTGTTCACCCGGTCACCAAAATCCATTTCAAGATAAAATACTCCATCAATTGTGACACTACCTTTGTGGTATACGTTCTCTCATGTCCCTGCACGAGATGGTATATTGGGAGTACGTCGTCTAAACTCAAGCTGCGTATTCTTCAACATTTTAGAGCCATTAAGAACTCTGATCCAGCGTACCCCATGGCTAAACATTTCAAACAGGAACATGGGAATGATTCTAATTTGTTAAAATTCTTTGCAGTGGCACATGTGCCCATACATCCTATAGGTGGTGACCGTGTCTTAAAACTCAGACAACTGGAGACAAGATTCATCTTGGATTTTGACACTAAGTCTCCGAGGGGGCATAATGTGGACGAGGAGTTATACACTTTCTTGGGGACTTGATCCCTCTCTCCATCTTGCATTGATTTCATCTTGGTCTTTTCTACTCTCTCCAGTCTCTTTATTTTTTTCTTCTTCCTTCTTCCCTTCATGACTATGTCTTCATGAATTTTCACTGTGTGCTCCTGGTTGGAACTCTTTAGCTTTGGATATGATTTTTACTTTTATCTTATCCTTTTAAGCTTGATTACTTTTTGTCCACGATTTGGCTGTTTACTATTGCAATCTGTGGGGAGGGTATTTGCCCATTTGCATCCATTTTCTTTTGATCTTTGGAGGGTTTTAAATTTGATCTGTCTTTCTCTTTATCTACCCTTTTTCTCCGTCTACTGGTGGTCAGCACCAAACAATATTTTTTTTCCATCCACGTATTTGACATTAAGATGTATTTCTTGACTTTTTGGGCACCTTTTTACCATTTGCTCATTCTTACTGCCATTGTGGCTTTTGCATTTCTGGACTGTTCTAGTCCTTTTCTGTACTTGCACTTTAGATCGGCCACGCAACTACGTGGCCTTCAAGAGATCTTTCCTTTGGCCTAGTGCCATTTATGCACTTTAAGCACGGAAGGTCTCTGTATGCATTTGTATTATGTGTCATACTGCTATTCATGCACTTTAAGTGTATTAGGTCTTATATGAATTTACATTATTTGTTATATTCATTCTTTGCCCTTGTTTTTATGATTCAACTAACGACCATTATGTATACCAGTTGCTGTTGTCGGCCTTCATGGTGGAACGCAATTGCTGTAATGATTTTACATTAGGAGGTGTCGGACTGTTTTCTTTTACAAACCCTTTTAGCATTTAACATGCAGAATTGTGCCTCCCCATACTTAGGACTATGTTCTATTCCTATGCCTCATATTTCTGTATGGTCGTATGTCTGTTTGACTTTCGACTATAGGCATTGGTATTTTTGACTTCTACTGGAGGTTATTTCATCCCAACCTGTGCACTTGCACTTTTCAGCTTTCTTTTCCTTCAGATCGCAGTAGCCAGCCCATTTTCTGCTGCCTATTTTAGATTGGGTTTTAACATCTGTCTTATTTGTGTGCACGCCCATTGCTGGTTATTTGATTACTACTTATAACCCGGAAGTGCCAATATTTTACATTTTTATTGTTTATGCATTCAGACCTCCTTATCATGAGTTGTTCATTCATTGTGGGAATACATGCTTTGCCATATCAAAGCTTGTGCACTATGCACCTAACTATGTTTTTCCTTGTTCCAACTGGTCAGGGTTTTTTCCTTTGATATGCATGCCTTCCCACCCCACTCCATCATGGCCACCAGCGTTTTCATCTCACTGCCTGGCCTCCACAGAGCTAACAGAGTAGAAGGACTAGTTTTAAGATTGATATTTATGACAGCCTTCCCTCCTCCCTCCCTTACGTGATCAAGCACTCAGTGTAGTGCGAAACGCGTTTTTTGCAGGTCGTGCCCCATGGTGTCCTGCCTCCGTTTATGTTTTGTGTTGCTGCCTGTTATGCATTTTATTTTCTGTGCAACCCTTTTCTTCTGTTTTTAATCATTAAAAAAACCTACATCTGTATTTATTACATGGTGTTTCTTTTGTCACTTTTGGAGTTTGGCATTCGCCATTGGCCCGCGGGAGTGCGGTTCTCCCGCTCCTCATATATATATTTATATATATATATATATATGATACATTACTCACCGTAATCGTATTTCTGATGCTTGTATCCGCTTAGATTCACATGCTGTGCATAGGCCGACATCTAGTGGAAGCTGCGGAGTATTAGTTTATTTTTCGAAACTCGAAAATGGGCGTCGACACAGGGCGTGCCAGTAATACTATCCCTAGTGTGACGTCCACTGTACCCATGATCCCTCACGCGTATAGGACCCTGCGATTGTATTTTTTCTTGACATGAGGTAGCATAAGGAGTAGCACGAGTACAGATTATCCAAGCAGACAGATAGAAAGATAAGACTACAAGCATCCATGCGCCTTCTCTCAGAGGGGAGGAAGGGCGGGTCGCATGTGAATCTAAGCAGATACAAGCATCAGAAATAGGATTACGGTGAGTAATGTATCTCTTCTGAGGCTTGTGGAATCTGGAATGTGGAAGACTAAGCCACCACCCGCACCCCCACAATGTGAGTGCCACCCTGGGAAGGGATGTGGGCCATGAAGGACATGAAGTTACTTACCTGTAACTATTGTTCTCCAGCATGGGTCCCAGCATGGGTCTGGCATCGATTCACATGCTCATGAATATTCCCAGTCGTCAGGCCGGGAATCCTCGGTAAATGAAAAAACAGTTTCACTTTCACTTACAAACTGTATTTCTCCTCTAAACCAATCACTGAGTTCTGGGTCATACTGCCCCCAGCCAAAGACTGCCCTCTCCCTAAGTCCCTCCTCTGGCAGAGCCATCTTCAGATTTGGTAAGCACGTGAAGTGGCAGTATGACCAAGAAGAGCTGCAGAGGGGGGGAGGGTTTGCATGCAAATCCATGCCAGAACCAGTAAGTAACTTGTTCCTTCTCCAGCATGGGGTCTGGCATGGATTCACAAGCTCATACATAGCAGTACAACATTACACAACCACAGGCTCAGCTTCAAGCAAACAGGTTGAGTAGCACTGCTTGCCGACCCTGGACTCCTCTCTGGAATACCTGTTGACGCAGTAGAATCTTGTGAAGGTGCGAGTGTACCTCCACGTAGCAGCCCTGCAGATATCCAGCAGGGGCACACCAGACAGCAACGCAGTCATCGCAGTGATCGCTTTGCTGGAATGGGCTCTCGGATGGGTTGTCAGCAGTCGGTTTGCCAACCGATGGCAGTGTTTGATACAGCCAGAGAGACACCGGGAGATGGTAGCCTTGGACAAGGTCTTCCCATGGTTCACAGGACCAAAGTTGACGAATAGTTGGGACGTCTTCCAGAAACACTTTGTGCTTGCCACATAGAACTTCAGAGCACAAGCCACATCCAGCGAGTGCAAAGTCCTTTCAGCCAGTGACAAAGGTTTAGGAAAGAACACAGGCAACACCAAAGGCTTGTTGAGGTGGAATTTCGACGGAACCTTTGGCATGAAGGAAGAAAAAGCGTCCACAGCACGCACCTCCCTTGTGTCGTGAAAAGTCAGATAAAGCCGTCTGCAAGATAGGGCCTGGATCTCACCTATCCTCCTGGCAGAGGTGATGGCTACAAGAAAAGCTGTTTTCCATGAGAGTAACCTGAGAGGGGCCTGATGCATAGGCTCGAAGGCCCCCCCCCGCCACCATGAGCCTCATCAGTACCACGTTGAGTTCAAACGCCGGGGCAGGTGCCTTTACCAGCGGGAACGATCGAAACAGTCCTTGAGGAACTCCTTGACTAGCGAAAGAAAACCGCCCTGGGGACCTGGTGAAGCAGGAGATAGCCGTCAGATGCACCTAGATAGAGGCGTGTGCCAGCCCCGCCTTGGCCAATGACAACAAGTACGGAAGAATCTGCGGGGCTGTGACCCTCAGAGGGTTGATCTTCTGTGTCGGGCACCATGTCGCGAAATGCTTCCACTTGTGTCCGTAGCACTTAAACGTTGACAACGCTCTGGCCCTGGCAAGGACCTCCTTGCAGTCAGTCTGCAACTCCTACCCTCTGAACTATAAGGCTGCAGGAGCCAAGCCGTCGGGTTCAGCAACCCTGGGTCGTGATGCAGGATTGTGCATCCTTCTCTGGCAAGCAGGTCTGCCACAAATGGCAGCTTGACCGGGGGTGACGTTGACCTGCTGAGAGGATCCGGGTACCAAATCTGCCACGTCCACAGCGGGCGACGTTTTGAGTTGATTGATGACTCGCAGCAGGAGAGGCAATGGAAGGAACAGGTATAGCAACAGCCCTTCCCACAGGAAGGAAAACGCATCCCCTGTGCTCCACAGCTGGTGGACCCTGCTGGCAAATTTCTGGCATTTGGAATTCGTCGCTGTCGCAAATAGATCGATCCGGGGTCTGCCCCACTTGAGGAAGAGGCGGTTCACTTGATCCTGTCGAAGTTACCACTCCTGGAAGGTGATGGTGTTCCTTACTCCCGCCACATGAAAAGGGATGAGGAACATCTCTTGGGTGACGGCCCAGTGGCGCAAGTCCTGCGCCTCCCTGGAGTGCGCTGTGGATCTGGTGCCCACCCGCCCCCCTGCTTCCCGATGTAGAACATCTTGGTGGTATTTTCCGTGAAGACTCTCACCACCTTGCCCTTGAGGGACGGAAGGAACAACTTTAGAGCCCAGAACACCGCCCACAGATCCAGGACATTGATGTGGAGACCCCTTTACTCTGGCAGCCACAGGTCTCTGGCGTCGAGATGTCCGCTGTGGGCTCCCCAACTCTCCATTGAAGCGCCTGTGGCGACAGTCTCCTGGTAAGGGGGGGGCTCTGGAAACCTGTGCCCCTGGTGATGTTATAGCGCACACCCCACCACCTGGGTCCACCGAGCATCCAGCAAAATCTGAAGGGGGCGCATCCGCAACCTGCCGAGCGGGATCAAGTAGATGCACGACAAAATCCCAAGCAGCGACTTGATGGTCCGCCCGTGGCAGTCTTCAGTGCCAACAGCCGTTGCAACTTGCCCAGCAGGGCCGCTATCCTCTCTTCCGAGGGAGATGCCAGGTAGGAGACCGTATTGAGCCTGGCCCCCAGGAACAGTGTGTTCTGTGATGTTATCAAACAGGACTTTGGATAAGATATATGATATGGCATTTATAACGCGCCTATACACCAGTGTTTCAATAATTGACGGATAACCCCAGATACGTCAGCAGCCGGACGGTCCTCTCCATGTGTTCGAGGGCCACTTCCCTTGACTTGGCCCGGAAGAGCCAGTCGTCGAGGTACGGGTCCACGGGCATCCCCTGTAGACGCAGATGGGCCGCCACTTTTGCCAGGCACTTTGTATAACGCCTGGGTATGGACTTCAGTGCGAAGGGGAGGGTCTTGAACTGGTAGTGCCTTCCCTGTACTACGAAGCTCAGGGACTTGCAGGGATTGGTGGAGGAGAAGCAGGGTTTGCAAACTACTTTCTAGCCGCCACCGTGATGACAGTCTGGCTTAGATGACCTTGTAGGCATAAAGGCACGCTGTCTGGAGCGCTGTATTTTTTCTCTGGATGAGCCGCTAGGACAGGTGTGAACAGCGGATTCCCTACTATTTTCTTCCCTGCCTCCCATACTGTGTCAAGGATGGGAATGGCAGTAACATTTTCTCTTGTCCCTGTGATTGTATAGCACTGACTTTCTCTTTGCAGGACAATTGAAGGTTGAACGATTCCGCTGCTTTGGCTATGATGGAGTGAAACGAGTGGACAACATCTGGTGGTGAGGAGCTCCTGGCGGAGTCGCACTTTTTCTATTTTTCAATGATCTACTCATCCCACTTGTCTCTCCTTCAGGTTCATCATCGCAAGTTTAAGGATCAGAGAAATCCCTGTACTGTTCATACACAGGTTCTTGCCAATCTGTTAAGGACAGAGTGGATGGAGCTATGGTACCCTGTGACAGGGGTTGTGGGGGAGAGCTGGATTGTCTCTGTGTGGGGGAGACACGCTCCTTGGCCTCCTGGGGGAGACGCTGTGCTTTGGATGCAGGGAGATGCTTCTTTACCTCTTGGAAGGCTCTTCAACAGGTGGTCTGTGGACCTGTCGCGCAGCTATGCATGCTCTATCTTGTTTGGAACTTGTCCATGATGTTTCTCATGGACTACAACATTGCAGGTTTGAAGAGATCAGAGGTATCTTCCAAGGTGTGAAGCCACGGTGGACTGTACTCCTTGGGAACAGGTCATGCTTCTACTGTTGTGCCCTCTAGGTCTGAAAACTCCTCCTGAAGCATATCTAGCAATTCCACCATCTCTCTGATGGGGGATAAGTTGATAGTGTTGTGTGACGATTTTGGTATAGACCGTGTATGAATTGGACTCTGGCTCTTGGATGGAGGAGGGAATAAAGTTATTTCCACGTTTGCCGTGGGCGGCACAGGAGCCGTGGATTAACGGTTGTTGGATGAAGTTTTACCCTTTGCACAAATTAGTAAACGTCAACGGTGTACACGCTGTGGGAGTAGTCGTGGACAAATGAGTAGCTGTGGCCCAGCAGTGTTTGGACCCGGTCATCGACAAATAATCCTTTAACGCAGCCGTGGACGAGGAGTCCCTTAGGGTAGTCATGGACAAGGGTGTTTTAGTTGACGAGAACTTTTTCATCGACAGTGGTTTCATCGTGGACTTGCATGTGGACGGAGATGTCTTTGACGATGAAAGATGCTCCACAGTGATCAGGATCAGCATTGACGGTGACTTAGCCATGGACCGTGTAGAAGGGGACTCTGCCGTCGACAGCTTCATGGACGAATGTACTGTAGACAATGCCTTGATGGTAGCCATGGACAAGGGCTCCTTACCTTTACATTTAGTGGCTTTTACTTCAGAATGAGGATCCTTGAGGCCCCTGGGTTAATGGGAGCCAGTTTTTGACTCTCGGCCTTCTTTTCATTTGTAGGAGGGTATGAACATCTCTCCACTGAAGAAGCTCTATGCTTAGAAGCATGCTTCTCAGGGGCCCTGTGGGAGGTGACGGGGGCTTTTCTGACAGATTCCTAGTCCCAAGAATGGCACTTACTCTCTAGATGTATTAGAAGCCTTCTGTGCCGATCTTGTAGAGTCTTCCGAGCTAAGGTTTGAGAAATATGGCACTTGTGGATGTCATGCGGGTAGAAGCAGTAAATGCATTCTTGATGAGGGTCTCTGACAAACACAATCTTCTTGGAGCACGAGACAGCCCTTGAAGAGAGGTTTTCCCTTTAGAGGACCATTCAGTATCTGCGTCTGCCATGGCCATGAGGAGCCTTGTGCAGGACTTTCCCTCGATGATTGGAAACGACTAACAGAGGCACCTGAACTATAAAACACAGGCTTTGTAGAGCAGGAGGAAAATCTTTCAGAAAAACAGTTTAAGATGAAAAAATACTTTGGAAAAACTGAAATACATAGGAAAAAGGAAAAGAACTCAGAGCTGTGGGGGATTACCTAGTCACTAGACTGCAGTGAATGATCTGAAGATTGATGCATGGCGTGGAGCTTAAGCCCTGTCACTTCATTGGTTGGGGTTGAAAAGGACCAAATTAGGTGCAGGGACTACATAAGTGTGTGTGCCACTTCAGGCATAATAGGCAATCTACATTGCTTTTTCTTATGGGAAAAATCTGTATGGCATACATTACTTACCGTAATCGTATTTCTGATTCTCGTCTCTGCTTAGATTCACAGGCCGACATCTAGTGGTAGGTACAGAGCATTGCATTCTTGTTTTTGAGTTTTGAAAAGGGACATCGACTGGGTGTGCTTGTCTGAGGTTCATTATACCCATGATCCTTTCACGCATCGAGGTACATCCGATTGTTTAGTTTCTGACAAGAGGGAGCATGAAGTGATGCGCAAGTACAACGATAAAGAAGATGTAAGATGTCCATGTACCTTCAACTCCAAGAGGGGAGGAAGGGCAGGCGAATGTGAATCTAAGCAGATGCAAGGATCAGAAATACAACTACGGTAAATAATATATGCCTGTCTACTCTCTTCCCATGACTCAATTTCCAACGCACTCTCTTTCCTAAGCTGGCTTCCTTTCCACTCCCAGCTTAAATTTCACTTCCTTTGTCTCGTCTTTAAATCTTTTCCTAATCTTGCTCCTCCTTACCCGTCTTCTCTCCTCTCATTATATACCCCCTCTCGCTCCCTTCGTTCTGCTGATCTCTTCTTACTTTCTGTTCTCCCACCACCATGTGCCTCTTCTCGTTTCCGCTCCTTTCAGCTCCTTGCCCCCTTACACTGGAATTCCCTAACTCTCTCTATCCGCTCCTCTCCCACCTACTCCTCCTTCTGCTCCTCTTTGAAAGAACTTATTCACTCCCCTCCCCGATACCTTCCCCTTCTCTCTATCCCCTCCCTCCCTCTTATCCTCTATCTGCTTTCCTTATCTTTCTCTTCTCGTCTCTCTTTGTTGCTCATTTCACTTACTACTCTCTCCATCTTTATCCTTCCCTACCCCCCTTCTCTCCTCTCCCTTCTTACTTGAAAATTGTTCTAAATGTTGATTTTATGGTTTGATTCATGTTTACTGTTTTGCTTCTACAGTTCCATGTTTTTTGTATTACTGGTGGTTAATTGTAAAGCGCCTTGGATTAAGGCGCTATATAAAACAAAAATACAAAATAAAAATACAAACTACAAATATAACTTCTGAGGCTTGTGGATCAGTTTAGAATCACATGCTGGGCATAAAATAGTGAGCAGTACCAGGAGATGGCGGTGGGATGTTAGAAGGTACAGTGGCAAAGAGAGGTTCCATGTAATAATGTCGCAACAAAAATCTCGCCATGCAAAAATATCGCTGAAAAATGCCCGTTTTTTGTGGTGACATTATTGCATGGAACATGCGGGGGACACCCCCGCAACCTCCAAACTTTCTTTTCTTTTTTTTTGTCCCTGTCCCTATATATATTGTCACCCATATAATATTGCCAGAACCTTTTCCCGGCGATATTATTTACGGCGACAATATTACCTGATACCCAAAGAGAGGTCTTGGCACTGCCTGACCCACCTGTGAATCACTCTTAGAATGTACACCCAAACAGTAATGAGTAAAGGTTTAAATAAAGTCCAGGCAGCTGCTTTGCAAATGGCATCTAAAAGTACATTTGCAATGAAAGATAAAGTAGCGCCTGTGCCTCGAGAAGAGTGCGCTCTGGGCATAAAGGGTAAAGTTTTCTTTGGATGAGGAAATGTGGATGCATTTCACAATCCATTTTGAAACAATTACTTTTAGACAGGACTGCCTTCTTTTGCAGTGGCTATAGCCGCAAAGAACTGATCTGTTTTCAGTAGTGGTTTTGTTTTATTTAGGTACTACATTACAGCTCTTCTGACATCTAATATATGGAGGCTTCTCTCTGCAAATTTGTAATGTTTTGGAAGAAAGCTTGACGTTCTATAGACTTATTGAAATGGAACTTGTAGATAAAGCTGAGAAGTGTGGATGTGTGCGTAAACCCACATTTCCTTGTGAATGGTCACAAATGGATCTTTAACCGACAGCGCCTGTAGTTCACTCACCCTCCTTATAGACGTAATGGCACAAGAAAAGCAGTCTTATAAGTGAGGGACTCAAGACTGGTTTCATGCATTGGCTGAAAGGGAGGGCCCATAAGTTTAGCAAGGCCATCATTTAAATCCTATGCATGAGTTGGACTTCAAATTGGAGGGTGGAATCTTTTGACCCCCTTCAAGAAAGGCTTTAATGACAAGGACTTCCCACCAAGAGACTTTCTTCTGTGATGCGGTGTAAGCAGATAAAGCAGCTAGATGCACTCTTAGTAAATTAAAGACTAGCCATGAATCCAAAAGGTAATGTAGGCATAGAACAACGTGAGAGGTTGTGCAGACAATAGGATTGATGCTACGTGATCTACACCAAATGACAAAGCGTTTCCATTTATTGAAATAGCAGTGTCTTGTATGAGGTTTACGTGCCACTAAAAAAAGTCAATACATCCGAGACCGATTTAAATGCCCAAACTATGAATTCAGTCAGGAGCCAACCTGCAAAAGTCAGTGTTTGGGGACATGGATACAATGCTGATCCCTGATCTTGGGACACCATGTTTAACAGGCATGGAAGTTTGACTGGGGGACAAAGACATTCTTTCTCATTAGGTGTAAGAACCAGGTCTGTCGGGTTCACATTGGAGCTCCGGAGAACTTGGACTTGTTCTCGGTCCATTTTGTGGATTACCCTTTTGAGGAGAGGAGTCAGGGGCTGAGGGGGTGTGAGGCGTAAGCAAATCACCCTGACCAATTCATACATAGAGTGTTGCCCTTGGATTTTTTCTGGTGATACCTGGAGGCGAAGTTTGGGTATTGCGCGTTCTGCAGTGCGGCAAAGAGATTGATATGTGACTGACCACATTCTGTTTAGACATTGTGTAAAATGTCGGTGTGCAACGGCCATTCATGTTCTACAGGAAGCTGTACGTTGCTGCTGAGGACATCTGCTAGAAGATTGTGTTGCCCTGGAACATGTTCGGACAGGAGGAACAGGTTGCACTTCCTTGTGTATCGTTATCCGACGACCGGCTATATATTGTGGAATTTGGAATAGTGGGCTTTGGACCATTTTGTAGAAGGGGAAGACAAGAATGTCTTCTGTCTGAATCAACGCTCCAAAAAAATTGTTTAACTTGATTGGGCAAAAGAAATGTTTTTTTTTCCGTTGACTGAGAACCCTAAATGGAACAGTGGGTTGATGTTATCTTGAGTGATTTTGAGACATGCTTGAACCAGTCATCTAGATAAGGATACATTGGAATGGTTGTTCTGTGAAGGTGGGGAGCCTTGTGAGAAACCTGAGGGTATTCTCCCAAGTAGATCTCGAGAATCCTTTATTCAGATGGCCAGGGATGGGCTGGAACTTTCAGATCCCCTCCCCTAGCGGTGGACGAGCAAGGGAGGATCACCTGGGTAGAGGAGCCCGGGGTTGTGCTCGGGGAAAGACCCCAGGTGAGCTGCAGTATTATACCGGGGAAGAAGGAGAGGGGGACAAGATCCCCGAGACCTTTGTAGGTTGTACCACATCGGTCTCCCTTCCTCCCAATAAAGCTCCCTTAGCAGAATCTCACCACCCCTACACCTCTTGTAAACCAATTAAAAGCCCAAACCCTGTTACAGTAGGAAACAACCGCTCTCAGAATCCTTGTTTTCATGTTGCCCACCAAAATACTCCTGGCCATTCTTTTTCACGTTCCCTCTGATTATTTCCCACATTTCCAATCTGCTCAGAAATAACACTACAATGCCCACAATTCCCCTTCGTCATTTTATGATAATAATCCTGGTCATTCCTGGCTGTTTCACAAACCCTACCAATCTCACCATTATGACTTTTCAAAACCCGATAGGACGAAGAATATCTTTCCTCATGTCCCCTCCCACCACCCTTTTCCGACACTTTCTCCTGACACGAAAGCCAAGGGACTAACAAAAACTGTTTACCTGACATGTCCCAACCCAAGGGTCAGGCAAAGTCAGGCAATTGACCAGAATCACACACGTCACAGCCCTTTCCTTTCCACACATGGATAAAAGGTGGAGCACGATAACACAATACGATCAAAGCAGACTGCACACCGAGAGAGCCAACTCAGCACGGCAGTTCAAGAGGAGAAATATAGCGCGAACCGAGAGGGTGGCAAGGAGAGAAGCGACCTTGCCCTTTGTGACCAAGGCCAGTGAAACCTCCACGGAAGGAATCGTAAAACTGCGAATAATAGCCAGCGTGTGATGCAGCAGATGTCAACAGTACACAGGGTCCTCCTCGGCTGATAACCAAGCTGGGGAAAGACGCTTGCCACTGTGGAACCGGCCTCGACTCCAGAGACCAGAAAAGCCAAGCGGTTCATCACAGCCAGTGAGTCGAGGGGAGAGCCGATAAGAAACTGAACTGTGTTGAACGAAAGTAGCGAAATGCTGATTGCAGCAAGTACAAAGAACTGTTAATGTGAAAGTGGACAAACCGCTACAGAGGAGTCAGGCACCACGAGGGTGCTGACTCAGGAAATTCTAGGTGATTACCCTATTGTTGAAACTACTGTTACCAGAAGGCCTTGGGAAAAACGAGAAGAGGGTCAATGTGGTCATACAGGGTCTAGTAAAATCCTCTGTGCAGTGGAAAGTCTTTGATCGGAAGATGATTGTAAAACTACGAGAAGTGAATCATGCATCATAAGAACTGTTCAAGGAATTGAGTGATTGACTAAATCGGCAAGAGTGAACCCGATGGAGCGATGCCGATAATGAGTGGCAAAGCCAAAAGAACAGACAGTGTGTTGACGAGAGTGAACCCGGCAGAGGGTTGTCCACATTAAACTGTTTAAAAAGACATTAAGATTTGTGAATGTCAAAGAGGAGATTGTGTTGAAAGCCATAGTGAACCCAACGGAAGGAAGGAAAAAGTTAGGAGGGATCTGCACCTGGAAAAGGGGGATCCATGGGTAAGAAATAATCACCTCACCAACATATGAATATGACAGACGTCTTGTGAATACAAGCCAAAGTGAACTCGACCGAGGGAGGCTGATATTCGAGAGGTCCGAGTCCAGAAGAGGGGGGGACCCACAGGTGAGAAAGCATCATCCCAATGAGAACCGAACCAGAACCTTTGTTTATGCTTTTTGTAAAAAGGAACTGTTCGAGGGTCTGAACACGGAAGACGGGGATTCAAGGGTGAAAAGGCATCACCCAACGTGCAAGCAGAAAGGAACTTTGTTTATTGTTTGGAACACATCAGGTCCTTAGATGCAAAACTTAACCACTGATGGTCCCGATACCCAAGAGTGGGACTGTGGTCTTGTGCTGGGAAAGCTCGAGCCTGTGCTGTGCTACAGAGTCTCGCCTTGTCAAGTGCTCAAAACGCGGGGAAGGAGACCAGACTACCACATTCTGACTTATTATTTGCGATCACTCCTTTCTTTCCTGTGAATCCTAAACCCACACTGTTTGTATTTAGCGTAATGATTGGCAATAGGTTTTTATTAGTATAGGACCTTTTATTTGACAAGATGCCACTAGTACTGCCTTATTATTTTGATGGTTGAAGCTTGCTCCCATCTAAGATTTAGGTTTAGATTAGGCATTTTTCCAACCAGCCTATACAACCAGCATATACAGTTTGATAAACAACCTTGAACTGTGATCACTTGTGTCTGTCTTTACTGTTGTCACCAGGAGTTCCTTACAGCCACCACTGCCAGAACCTTGTTGAACACTCTTGGTACTGAGGCTATGCCAAAATGAAGCACTTTGAACTGATGAGTCTCCCCCACTTTGGACCGTAGGAACTTCCTGTGCGCTGGCAACGCTGTGCTGCTTCTGAAAATCTTTGGCGTCTGCGTCGATTACGTTGATACGCCGCCCTCGAGGACCTCCTCAGACAGCCGACGTCACTGGATGTTATAAGTAGTTCGCAGAACGACCGTTGCCTCAGTTGTATTACCCAGAACTTGTGGCACCAGTCTTCTGCCAGTCTGACACACAAAGCCTTGCGGAAAACGTAAGCTGCAATCACATAAGAAATTCTGTAGCGGGGAAGGCAGGGAGGGAGCGATATAGAATAAAAGTAACTTGTTCTTCGAGGGGATTGGGTCCTCCAACATATTCTATATCTATGACAGACTCCCAAAGCAGTACCAATGCAAGGAGGTGGTAAAAGAATTTAGAAAACAGAAATTTAGAATGCCCAATCAAATTGCGGAGTAAAGCATCGCCTTGCCAAAGGCCAGATCCTGCCCACGGATGGAATCGAGGGAGTAGTGACGTACAAAAGTATGTACCGAAGCCCAGGTGGCTGCATCACAGATGTTACGAATAGGAACACTCCTCTGTAGGGCAGTAGAGGCAGCCATACCCCTGGTAGAATGGGCCCACAAGCCGACCGGTGGGTCCGTACCCGCCAAGCGGTAACACTCAGAGATAGCCAAAACAATCCAGCGAGACAAAGTCTGTTTCGTCACAGCTTGTCCCAAACGCTTTCCAGCATAACCAATGAAGAGTTGATCATCCACTCTGACCCGGGACATGCGTGAAATATAAAAGCTTAACACTCTCCTAAGATCAAGCCTATGGAGCCTCTCCTCTTCCTTACCAGGATGTGGAGGAGGATAAAACGGAGAAGAACAACCTTCTGGCCTAAATGAAAATCTGACACTACCTTCGGAAGAAAGGAAGGACAAACTCCAAGGACAACCCTGTCCTTATGAAACATAGTGAACGGTGGCTTAACTGAAAGTGCCTGTAACTCATTCACTCTGCGAGAGGAAGTGACCTTAACCAAAAATACAGTTTTAAGAGTTAACAGTATCAAAGGTCATGAATGCAAAGGCTCAAACGGAGCACACATCAGAAACTTGAGAACAAGGTTCAAATCCCAACCGGGCACCTGGAAAGGTGACGGAGGGAACACATTAGTGAGCCCTTTCACAAACTGAGAAATTAAAGGAATTTTACAATAGGAACACTCTTCAGACGAGCGCTTAAATATGGACAGCGCCGCCAGGTAACCTTTAACGGTACCCACTTGCAAGCCCCTGTGGGCCAAAGAGAGCAAAAAAGACGGAACCATGGGAATGTCACATGCAAAAAGATCCACATTCTTAACCCTGCACCAGTCGCAGAACTTACGCCAACGGTACAGGGACTTTGTTGCGGGCCATCTGGACGAGAACAACACCTCCATCACGTCTTCAGGGAGGTCCCAATCCTTATACCTCAACCTTTCAGAAACCAAGCGTGAAGGTTGAGGGATCTGACCTCTGGATGGAGAACCTGACCCGCGGCCCCCCCGTCCCGTGACAGCAGATTGTCTTGGTAGGGAAGACCACGTGGAGGGCAGATGGACAAGTCGAGAAGGTCCGGGTACCACGTCCTCCGGGCCCACGCCGGAGCAATGAGGATCATCCAGGAACCGAACCTCCGTAACCTCCGCAGTACTTGCGGGATGACGGGGACTGGAGGAAACGCGTACAGCATTGGGAATGACCATTCCACCGCGAACGCGTCTACTAAGGCTCCTTTTGGAGGAAATACCCGCAAGCAGAACCTCTCGCACTTCCGGTTGACACTGGAGGCGAAGAGATCCACTTGAGGGGTCCCCCAAAGTGCGAAGATCTCCAGGAGAATCTCCTGAGCCAACTCCCACTCGTGAGAGATCGTGCTCTGCCTGCACAGAGCATCCGCCGTCACGTTTTCGTCTCCGGCCAGATGAACTGCCGAGATCGAAACTACCTGCTGGATTGCCCAGAACCAGAGCTGCATCGCCTCCCTGCACAGAGGAAGTGACCCTGCACCCCCCCCCCCCTTTTTGTTGAGGTAGTGCATGGCCACCGTGTTGTTCGTCAGAATCAGGACATTCTTCCCTCGCACAGTCGGCAGAAAAGCCTTCAGGGCTAGCCTGATGGCCCTCAGCTCCAACAGATTGATATGGAGTCTGGACTCCGACGGAGACCAACGACCACTGTCAACTCGTTGGCATGAGCTCCCCATCCCGTGAGGGAGGCGTCCGTCACGATCGTCACCTCCGGTCAGGGTAGCCAAAATGGAGCCCCCATTGTCTTCGACGGCCCACCACAGAAGGTCCTGGTTGGCCGAGGACGGCACCTGAACAGGGTCCGACAACCTGCCGGAGGACTGAGATCACTGTAGCTTGAGTGCCCATTGCAAAGATCTCATCCGCAACCTGGCCTCTGGCACCAGAAGAATGCAGGATGCCATGAGGCCGAACAATCTCAAGTACTCGAACGCTGGGTGACTCTGGGCAAGCTGAAACTTGTGCACCATCACCTGGGGAGGAAAACACTGCCCCAGGGACGTGTCGAGCACAGCTCCGATGTACTGGAGCCTCTGAGTTGGTGTCAAATGGGACTTCTTCAAGTTGAGGGAGAAGCCCAGCTTGTGGAGGGAGTGGCAGGTGACTGACGGATGATCCAGGACTTGCTCGGGAGAGCGCGCCCTGATCAACCAATCGTCCAGGTAGGGGTAGACGTGAATCCCCCTTTCCTGAGGTGCACTGCCACCACTACCATGAGCTTGGTGAAGACCATCGGGGCGGAGGTCAATCCGAACGGCAGGATCCGAAACTGAAAGTGTGAGTCGCCAACCGCGAACCTCAGGTACTTCTTGTGCTTTGGATGTATCGGCACTGAAAATAAGCGTCCTTGAGGTCGAGAGACACCAACCAGTCCTGAAGTTGAAGGGCCTGGAGGACTTGAGAGAGAGTAACCATCTTGAACTTGTCCTTCCTAAGGAGTTTGTTCAAACCGCGCAAGTCCATGATGGGTCTCAAACCCCCGTCTTTTTTGGAAATCAACAAATAAGGAGAATACCATCCCTTGTTCCTCTTCTCTACAGGCACCAGTTCTATGGCGCCTTTCTCCAGCAGGGATTGAATTTCCTGCGCAAGGAGCGGATCCGGACTCTTCAGAGAGATTCGCCAGTGGATTGTCTTGAGGCCTCTGCCGGAAAGGAAGACAGTAGCCGTGGGTTATGATCTCCAGAACCCACACATCTGAAGTAATGGCGCGCCACTCTGCAAGATGCTGCGCCAGACTTCTACCAACCGGCGAACCATGGGACATGGCCTCATAACTGAGCTGAAGCGGCGTTGCCTGAGGGCAAAGAGGCAACAGCCCGAGCGGCCTTGGCACCTCGAGTACCTTGTTTTCCACCTCTGGCACTCCTACGGTGGCCCCTTTGACTGGCAGCTCCTCTCGCTTTACCAAAGGATGAGTAATAACGAAAGGAACCTCCCCTCCATTGCTGTCCCCTAGGACGAAAAGGCAGAGGTTGGCGAACTGCAGCGCCCAACGACTTTGCTGCAGCTTTGGAGGTCTGCAACCTCTCGCGGCTCTCGTCAGCCTTGCTGCCAAAAAGATGTTCCCCGTCAAACGGCATGTTGAGGAGCCGGACCTGCACATCAGGAGCAAACCCCGACTTCCGCAACCACGCAAACCTGTGTATCCCGGTGCTCGCCGACATGGACCAGCTGACGCAATCTGCCATGTCCAAACCCGACTGAACGGCCTCACACATGGCATCCTTGCCATCCTGAACCATGGCAAGGAAACCATCCTGTTCGTCCCCTTCGGGAATATGTTCAGCCGCTAAGGAAACAGTTCCACAGAGTGTGCGTGAAGCGTGATAAGGCACATACGCAGTTGGCCGCTTGAAGCACCATACCCCCGGATGAAAACACTTTCTTCGCCCAGCCATCAAAACGCTTGTCGTCCCCATCAGGAGGGATGGTAGGATACGACACCTGCTTTGCCGGGGCCTTAGCCGCCTGCACCACAAAACTCTCCGGAGTGGGGTGCTTGGTCAAGTAGCAGGGGTCGCTACTTGCTGGGCAGTATTTTCGTGGCAAAGACTTTCCCACTGCCGGGAGACTCTCCGGAGCAGTCCAAGCCGCCGCCACCCTCCTCTGTATAGCCATATGGAACGGCAGTACCGGGTCAGTTGGTGGACCTTGGTCGAGGCGATCCGTAAGGTCATCCTGAAGAAAATCCCCTGGGGGAGCAGACCATCCCAAGTACTCGGTGACCCTAGACATAAGGCGCTGGTACGAGGAGTCGGCATGAGTGCCAGGCTCAGGCCTACAAAACTCCACCTCCGGAGAGGTGTCCAGCCCACTGGCATCGTGCAGGGACTGCCGCAGGTCCTCGATCTGGCTATGGCCAGAGAGAATCTCGTCCGGCACTGTATCAGGAACCATGCCATCATCAGAGCCCTCATCCACCTCTGAAATAAACTCAAGATGGCGGTAAGAAGGCACAGAATGTGGAACAAAGCCATGCTTGACCTTGGCCAGAGCCTTTCTAGGGGGTTCCACCGAGCCCCGGGGTACCCCCGTCGAAACAGCCTTGAAAGGTGTTGAGTGAATCGGCGTCGAACGTGGAGCCGACAGCATTGATGGCGTCGACACAGGCCTCGAGGCCAGAGCCCCGAGCGTGTCCCTCGACAGCCTGGGTGCCGATGGCGTCGAGGACTTCTTCGGAGGCGGGGCCTCAAAAGAGTACGTCGATGACCTCGGCGCCACGGGCGTCGACGTCTTCCTCGAAGACACTACAGGTGCACACGGTCTCGGGCGCGTCGAGGACCTGGACCGGGCATGACCAGAACGATTCCCCTTGTCCGAGCGGGACCTCTCCCGCGAATCGTGCCGACCACCTGAGCCCAAAGGCGTGCGAGCAGGGTCTCTCGACCGATCGCGACCGACCCCATTGGGAGGCGCAGACGGACCAGTGCACTGCGATTCGAGAACCGCTAACATTTTCTTCCCGAAGGAAGCCCATTCCTTCGGCGTCGCATGCGTGGTGGGATAAGTGACCTGCCGACGGGCGGAGTCCTCGGATAAGGACGGGGAAGGCGACCGATAACGGCGCTTCCGGGAGTGCCTCGTAGAGGCAGAGGAGTGGCGGGACCGACTCCGGGACCGAGACCCACTGGACTTCTGACGACGATGCGGAGAGTTGCCCCTCGAATCGTCCATCGAAAGCCCCGCAGACCTCGACTTCCGTGGCTTGTACACCTTACCTCCCGACAACGTCTTCTTGCGCTCCCGCAAGGCTTTGGACGTGCGTGACTGGCAGTCGACACAGTCATCCGTGTCATGGGCCTCCCCGAGGCACCATAGGCAGGCATTGTGCGAGTCCGTCACCGACATCTTGGACCCACAGTCCCCGCACTTCTTAGAGCCCCGGACGCGGGGTGGAAGACGAGGTAGACATCTTCACGAAGAGTATACTTCACAATACGAACAGGTTCGAAGAAGCGAGAAAGAACAAACTCCAAAGAGTCGAGGCGCGCTGAGATCTCCAAAGCGAACACGTTCGCGGAAAAAACGGAACTGAGGCTACGGGCGTCGTGCGTCCTACTTATAACATCCAGTGACGTCGGAGGAGGTCCTCGAGGGTGGCGTATCGACGTCATCGGCGCAGGACGCAGTGTCATGATCACTGCTTCCAAGGAGTCAGGAACAGCCCAACGTCCTTGGAAGCAGGCCCCTAACCGTTATCTTAGGCACCAGCCGGTCCCCACTGGGACCTTTTGGACCTTGTCCTGGCGCCGGTGGCACCAGGCTCATCAAAGCCATCGGTCCCGGCACTGGAAGCGCCGGGCTCATAATATGTATGACGATGCTTGGGTGGACTTACCTGCAGCAGACCATGCTGCTTACTTACCAGCCACATAGGAATCCTCTGTAAACAGGAACTACTTTCTTACCTGGGTGGGGCAAGCTCCACTCCCTGGATACAACACGGGAACTCTTCTGGAACTGGAACTCTTTTCTTACCTAGGCGGGGCCGTGGAGGAAGACGCCTCATCACTCCAAGGCTATTTAAACCACACCCTATTGAACAAACGTGCTTCGCGTTATTCTGCATCTGCAGCAGAATGCTCACCGAGTCTGTTCCAGCCTTTCTTCCTTCCGATCCTGAACCTTCAAGAACAATACTTACCACTCCAGTATCCAGTATTCAGCAGCACCTGCAAAGACCAGAAACAACAGGTTAGCACGGCAACCTTTACAAGCAGCGCTTTCCTCACCTGATCCATCGGCAGCGAACATTTCTTCACGCTGCACCTCCGCCTGTGAAGACAAAAGCATCGTTATTACTTACCGGCACTCCGCGAATTCCGGATTTCTTCAAGGCTGCAACCCAGCATCTGAAAGACAAACGAAGAGACATTAGACAGGTATTTACTCACGTCCATTGCGCTCGCCACAATAGAACGCCTGCAAATACTCCAGCGTTTTCCAGCATCTCTTCAGCACGAACTCACAGCTGCAAGGGAAAAGAGACAGTTAGAGCGCTTGCATTTACTTACGCATTTCCAAGCGCTTCATTCCAAGGCTCTGGCTCCAACTTCGGCTCTCTTCACACCATCTCCTATCTCAAGAGTCCTGCAAGACAAATAGGAAAAAGCATTATACAGAGTCCTGTTCTATATTAACGTGCCCACGCACCTAAAGACTATAAGGACTAAAAAGGTGTCCAGTGCAGTTAACGACGGTAGCGATCCTCTGATGTCAAGAGGCCTATGTTTCACCAGTGAAGGAACTGGCAACGGCACCCTGCACCAGACGCAGATGGAGAGTCCAGCATTCACCTATCTAAGGTGAGCACGTTGACCTGGGGGCTCTACGGAGAAGCTAGGAAGAGAGAGAGAGAGAGGGACATTCAACAACCCAGATCATTAACCCCCATATTCTTTCACCTGCAGAAATCTCACTCTTCGAGTTCGACACACAGTGCGAAGAGGTTCGGCCCCAGAAGCAAATCGAGTCCTGCACATCACTTTTCGGGTCACAGACACCTTCCTGCCAAGACCAGCGCCTCCGTGGGAATCAGGTGAGCGTTACACGCAGACACCGCAGATTTTCCAAAGCAGCACAGCTGTTGTGATTACATGTCATAGATATGGAATATGTCGGAGGACCCAATCCCCTCGAAGGAGGCATTACTTACCATTATGTTTTTTCTATGGATTCTTCTCCAGCAGATTCCTCATCTGAGAGATCCAGCAGCAGCTGCTCCAAAAACTTTTCGCCAGGGGTCGCATTGCAACCCGACTTGGCCATCAATCCGTCTTGCATCGGTCATCGGCTCCAGACGAGAGGGTTGTCATACAAATACTGCGTCACTATGCCCAAGTACCTCAGGACCCACCTTTTTTCCACCATGAGGCGAGCCACTGCAGAGGAAGACTAAATGAGTAGACTAAAACAGTCGTAACTTACAAGAAAAAAAGTACTGCTAGCTGGGGTTCCTAAAACTTTTTTTTGTGCGGAAAACAGGGGACTGCAGAAGAAATGCAGCACCCAACAAGAAGTGGACGGTAGCCCTCAAAAAACAAAAGCTCACCTCTTCCTCCCAAGAGAGAAGTAGCCACTGACCGCAGGCACTTTCATAGCGGGATGGATGGGAGGGTGATTACGAATCTGTGGGAGAAGAATCCACAGAAAGAACATTACGGTAAGCAATTCCTGCTGCATTGAGGGATCATCCATGCTCGCAGCTGCCTTTCGGAACATATCTAACATTTGTTCCCTGAAAGACTCCCACTCGGCCCAGCCGCCGACTTACTGGGGTTCTCCGAAGAATCAGACCTGTGTCGGTGCCGATGGCATCATCTTTTCTTGTGGGAGGAAGGAGCGATTAGGGGAGTGAGACATCATCTTGGTCTATTTATGGTGTCTTTCCTCCTCAGCAGTAGGCTCCTCCGGCTCGTCTTCTGGCGATCGAACTGTTGACAGAGTCAGAGATTTTGAAGGAGGTCGCCCCCCCCCCCCAGAGTTTTGCCGCCCGTTCCCCGAGGGTTTAGGGTCTTAAGCATGCCGTGTTCCTTCTTAGCCATTTCCAAAGCCACAACCTTGCCAAACAAGACATTCTTTAATGGGCTTGCTAATTAAGGTACCCCGAGTTTCTAGTTTGAATCCAGAGTTGTGCTGCCAAGAGTGTCTATTTAATAAAGTTTCCTGTGCAAGAACTTTGCCTGCAGTTTATGCAGAGTTAAGGGTATTCTTCAAAATACTGTGGGGAACTTGCCTATCCTCTTTAATAAGTAGTTGGGACTTGGTTGGCTCAGTGACATCGGTCAAGTTATTTGAAAGCAAGCGTAAAGCTTTTTACATTCTTTGTATTGAGGTTCCTCGGTATTGGAAAGTGGCCCTCCAGCACACTTCCAACTGGTAGTGACTACCAGCGAGTCAGGTGTTACATGACACCGGATATATAGAGGGGGAGTTGAAGCAAGTTTGAACATTTTCTTTCCACGTGGATTAACTGCCCATGTGAGGGTAGGTTTCAGAAGGGTAGGTGCAATACTTTTCTTAATAGAGTTCAAGAGGGGATAGACTGGCTATCCGCCTTTTCTCTTTTAGGATCAGCAACAGTTTCCAGAGTTTGTATCTGAAAATACTCTGCTGCCCTTTTTAGTAGATTATTAAAGAGGATTTGATCGTTGATGGGAGATTAGTTCCTGGGCTGCTCTAGAGAGTCGTTATCAACAAAAACGTCTGGCTCATCCAGAGTATCATGAGTGGGAGTTGCTGGCCAAGTTCCCTGATCAGCATCCCCTTGCCAAAGATTTTGATCATTATCCCCTTTGCCTGAAGAAAGTATCGCTCAACCAGACATTCTTGGACATCTTAAAATATATTTGAGGTGTCTTCAGAGACATGTGAAGTCTGGGATTCTTGGTAGGTGGCTCAGCCTCTTGTATAAAAAGTGTGTTCTGTTTTATTGGCTACTTTTCTGTAAAGGACACAAATTCAGACACCCCATTGATAGTCTTCTCAAATATTTATTTTGTCCAAGTATCTGTTCTACGGGCTTCAGGAAAAGGAAATACAATTTCCTCTGGATCTACAGATCTTTTACCCTGCAGGGACTTGGATAAAGTATCAGTAGCCATAGAATATGTAGAGGAGGTTACGGATGTAGTCCGTCTGGGAATTCTTGGTAGGTGGCTCAGCCTCTTGTATAAAAAGTGTGTTCTGTTTTATTGGCTACTTTTCTGTAAAGGACACAAATTCAGACACCCCATTGATAGTCTTCTCAAATATTTATTTTGTCCAAGTATCTGTTCTACGGGCTTCAGGAAAAGGAAATACAATTTCCTCTGGATCTACAGATCTTTTACCCTGCAGGGACTTGGATAAAGTATCAGTAGCCATAGAATATGTAGAGGAGGTTACGGATGTAGTGACAGGGTACCTAGACGGCCATGTAGGTGCCTGTGGTGTTGGTTGGGTATCTGTTTCCCCATGTTTGTGTTTGGATGTATGTTTCAACGCCCGTTTCAATGTATCCGAATAGGCATTTATGGGCAGCAACCGTTTTCTCATTGGATTTAGAGCCCTCCAGCAAGCGTGGATGCAAATGATTAGCAAGCATTAAACGCAAGGGTTCAATCATTTTCAACAACACTTTCATCCAAAGGTTGGCTTGGGGTTGTGTGCTTTTTTGAGTGCCCTTTTCGCCAGTGGACTTCCCCATAGCATAGCTTTTGACCCCCCCCCCCTAGTGGGGCTGGGAACAGGTACGCGGTAGTCTAGCGACTCCTCCAGTAAGTCTTCGGCCTTCAAAACAGAGCCTTAGCTGTCAAGGTCTTCCTCTTCCAACTCAACAGCGTCAGTGCGGAAATAGGATTCGGCATTCATGGCGTGACCGCCCACCAATTGGTGCCCCTGTCAAAGCATTTTCGGCTTAAAAAGCTTGCTGAAATTGTGGTTTCCCACAGGCTGAGCAAGGCTTGACTCCCAAGGCCTTCGGTGGGGACAGGTTACAGGTCAAAATATCTTGAAGCAGTTGACTTTTGATGAGCAGTGTTCAGGGTAGGGTTGGAAATTGTGGGGAGCTGGGAAATATTTAGCTCCTGGTTGTAACCTGTAAGAACCTGGCTAGTTTGACACCAACAGCTACTTTCTGCTCCTCAGGCCAACCAATGCCAAACACACACTTTGTGTGAATTTAACTCTGTGCACTTGGGACGATCTATAAACATTAGGACACATCTATTCTACATTTAAAGCACAAGTTGTAAATAATGGACACAATTATATGTTTCCATCTTCGGTGGGAGTTAGATTTGTAAAAATCTGTGTGCTAGCTCCTTGTTCCCCAGTGGTAGATCCTGGCCACTGGTTAAAGCTGGATACCCAGAAGCTCCTTTAAACACCCGCTTAATCCAATCTTAATTTCGAGCACTGGTTCAGGGCAAGTGTAAAAAAAAAAAAAAAAAAAAAAGGAACTGAGGTCATGGGGCGTAGCAATCTCTATATATCTATATATACTGCTCATGAGGTCCCATATTGAACCATGGATGCAAACAAAGCCAGTTAGAGGGGAGATGAGAAGAGGAATCTATGGGAGGTAGGAATCCATTAGAAATATATCAAGTGGTGTGGTTGAGACCGTGAACCAGAAATTGCCCATAATAAATTATTACACTCAAGCTTAGGTCTATGCAGAGGAAACACACTGCAACAGTCTGTGCACACAGAGATAAAGGGACTGAAGTAGTGAGAATGTAGGAACCATTTCTGTTGACAAGGAGGACCCTCTGCATGTGTTTTGACCCGGCTCGCCTGAAGGCATTACAGTCAGCATGTTAAGGAAGGAAACATGTAGCAAGTGTCAACCTAGACTGGTTAATTTTACAGTATTAACAGACAATCCATACCTTGTTTTGGAAACTTGATCCTCTGAGGGAAGAAATGGGTTGTTAACTGTTGCTGAAGAGGTATTCCCAAAGGCTGTAAGACCCAGCAATTTTATTTGTGAAAGCCCAAGTGTGCTTGCATCTCGCGGGCGATGGAGCCGAAGACAAACAGCAGAAGCCACTTCTGCTTTTACCAGCTGAATTTTTATGTAGGTGAGTCCACTTGTAATAATTGGAGTTGATAAGGGTAGCATATTCACCCCATCTGCACTAATTTCCACAGATACAGACGATGGGCAAGCTACAAGACAACAATATATGAAGAAATTAGAGTCAAATTTATTTTTTACAATCAAGAAAACCAATCATTTATAGTACTTCCATTGCCAAGGCTCGATCAGTCACATACACTCATTCCTCTCTTTCTTCAACAATCCCTGCAGCAAATCCTATGGCCCTGGCCACCCACCACCTCCGGAATTCAGACTCAAGTATCCAGCAAGTTTCCCAGGACAGCATCAAACCACAGCCACCTGCCACATAACGCCCCTTAGACAAAACTCTCAGGGCAACCCCAGGCGTTTCATTCAAAGTTATGGGTGGAAGCAGAAAAGGGAACCACCTGCTGGAGTCTGTTCAGTTAAATCCCACTGCATCACAGAACTCTCATAGGACACTTAGGCGCCACTATCCCCATCACCCACAAGATTGCGGGTACCATTAGAGGGCCTTGACATCAACTGACTCAGCCTGCCCCATACCCGCTCAATCTTGGATAACTGATCACTCATCAAAACCCATCTAAGCATGCAAACTACTACTCATCAATGCCCATTCTGCATGCAGTTCGACACAGACGACTTTGCAGATGACATTTCCCATTAACTCACTGTCCATTTTATCAGAGTCCTAGTTCATCCTAACACATGCTGTATATCCTGGATTCTATCAAGATACAATTTCCAGCATTTATATAAAGTGGTAAGTGTCGAGTGGTGGCCTTGCAGCCATTCACAAGACATGGTCTTGAACAGGGCAGGAAACTGCTATATTCTCATTAATGGAATTCTTCTCTTGCCAATTTCTCAGACCATAACAGCAATATTTCATGTCATCCAAATTCCCCTATCCCCGGCACTGGCTTTCTGAATGACATTACATGACTCATATCCTTGGTCACTGTTGGAACAGATTTCAATTTTTGGGTTTCTGACCATCTACATTTCTGGGTCCACAAAACGGTGCTGGCTTCCTTGGAATGTTATAGTTTAGTTTTGCGACTAGAGGGACTTCAACTGAAGTCCCCCTGCCATTACAACCCATTTAATGGTGTGCTGCCCTTAGTAACCCATGTGTCTACAAGGGCAGTGGTGCTTTTCACACACCCCATATTGAGTCCCAGGTTGATTCCATCACCCTAAATTTGTGTTGTGGAATAGGCTGGTGAAGGATTATTTTATTTTTGGCTTCACCAGGGGTGAAATAACTTATCACATTAGAAGCCCAATGCGTCAATTTGGTAGCCATTGTGGTACTAATGCATTTTTAAAGCCCTGCTCCATCCTTTTGTTTTGTGCAATCCCTTTGTCTATGTAAACAATGAGGCACAACCAACATTTCCGTTTTTCTGGTGTAGGCACCATTGGTTTGAATTCAACATGATATACCCAGGTTTAAACGTGCACTATACTTCATAGTCTACATCTTATGTGGCAGTTTATAGGGCCAGCCTGATTGCGTGAATGCTTTATAAAGTGGGAGACACCAAGCATTCCTCGGATCTATACCTGATTTAAGTTATCAGGGATGCTCAAGAGCGGCTGCTTTGAGGACTTCGAGTGGCCATTCAAGCCGGACTGTGCCACCCCCGCCCCCATCCTCGATCCTAGATACTTCTTGGCTGGTGAAATCCCATTGTGGCCTCTTCTTTCGGCCCAGGATTCCATGCTGACTGCCTTGCTCTTTACTGTGCTGTTAAATCTTGCAGTACCAAGGTACCAGGGGGAGGAGGGGGAAGTCTTCCTGCCCTCAAAGTTGGATGGCTTGCTGCTACCCGGTCACAGCTGTCTTGGGACATCCTCAGTGGCCATCTGCCTTTACCGAATTATGGAACAGTTTCTTTCCAGCTGGCTGCTCTTTTCCCCCCCTGAGCTGCCCTGACACATTACTCTGGTTCCGGAGTCCTCCTGTTGCCTTGTCTTTGGATTCTGTTGCTTCTGTCTTCTTCGCATGTTCCACTCAATTGTTCCTTTTAGACGTCAGGAACTTTGCTGGGTAGTGGGTTTGAATTTGATCAAGTAGGAGGTACCAATCGTTACAACCCAGACCTATATTTGACACAAACTCATTGTTCTCCTGTTGTACCTGAGCAGAATCTTCCTCCAACAACGTGCCCATTGGTCCCCTTGTCCTGTATATGCCTCAGTTTCCTCATCAGAAATACCCTATGTATGGGAATATTGGGGGTTTGGAATTAGTCACCCCCACCCATGGCCCCTCACAACAGTTTTTGCCATTTTCTGGAGTCGGCAGGTGGCTTATTACTGTGTAGAGACTCAAGGGGGTATCGGTACTTCTGATCTCTATATGGTTGGGGTAGAGGTACAGAGCACCCCAGCCAAGGAAGGTTTTCTATATGGTAGATTGGGTGAGCAACCAAGGCTTAAGCTCTCAGGAGGTAATGCAGGCTGGTTCATAAATACAGTGAATCACCAAGGCCTCACAAAGGAATGTCCACACACTATGTTAGGTGATAACAGTTTCTTTATAAAAAATATAAGGTTCAGTAAAATATGAAACAGTACCTTCATGGTGATTCAGGTTCTCTTGGTCTGGGCTCTCCCTCCTTCACAACTGGTTGGGTACGACTGCATCCAAAGGAGGGTTGGAAAAAGCTGGCTGCAAAAGATAGCTGCTGTCACTTTAAGAAATGTGAAGGTGTAGGGACTACACCATGCGTGCGTCCCTCTGTGCGACGTGCCCACACCTTACCCCTACGTCACCAACATTCCACACCCAGTTCCTGGTAGAATATGCTTACTATAGGGGATGGCTGGGTGGGTGTTGTAAAGGAGGGAGAGCCCGGATTAAGAACTTCAAACACCATGAAGGTAATTTTTCATTTCTCTTCCGTTCTGGCTCTCCCTCCTTCCCAACTGGTTGGGACCAGACTAAATAGCCTTAAAATAAGTAAGGGTGGCGGAGACAGCATATATGTTATTCAAGACACCAAGTTGCGGAGCACCTCTTGGCCAAATTTAGCATCATTTCTAGAGGATGTATCCATAGCATGGTGCTTGCAAAAGGCAAGAGGGGTAGCCCAAGTAGCAGCTCTACAGATTCATGCAATGGCAACATGCCTAATAAAGGCTACGGATGCTGCCTTGGCTCTTGTGAAATGAGCCCGAAGACTCTGCGGAGTCGCAAGCCCTTTCATATCATAAGCCTTCGAGATACAGGAGACAACCCATCTAGTGATGGAAGCTTTAGCTGCCTTATTTCCAGGAGAGGGACCACCGTACGTAAGAAAGAGCTGGGCTGATTTCCTGAACGGTTTGGTCCTCTCTAAATACAATTTTAAAGTTCTTAATGTCTCCTCGGCCGCAGAAGCATGCAGTCTAGGAAGACAAAAAGGAAGACCGATTTCTTGATTTAAATGAAAATCGGATACCACCTTTGGTAGAAAGCAGGGGACTATACGAAGGACTACTTTATCCTTATGGAATATTATATAAGTTTCCTTTGAGGAGAGAGCTTGGAGTTCTCCAATCCTTCCAGCCGAAGAAGTTGCTACTAAAAAGGCAGTTTTCCAGGTTAGGAGTTCTAATTCACAGGATGCCATAGGCTCGAATGGTTCTTGCATTAGAACTGATAAAACTATGTTAAGTCCCATTGAGGTGGATGCAAATGTGGAAGGCCCTCAAAGTGCCTACGAATATCTTCCTTTGAGAGAGAGAAGGACGTATGCTCTCCATTAGGTATGCTCCAATAGCAAATAGGTAATTTGACACCTGTAGAAACTAGATGAAACATGAAGGACATGACGTTAACAATAGAAGCCTCTAGACATTAAGGTTACCGCCCAGTGATGGAATCATAACCATTTGCTACGGTATTGCCTCCTTGTAGCAGCTTTCCTGGAAACTGATATGATTGTTAGATTTTGTTCTGACAATTCTAAGTGAAAGAAGGCACATTTTTCAGGAACCAAGCCTTCAAGTTCAGCAATTGAGGGGAGGGATGAAGAACCTGCCCTTTATGTTGAAATATTAGATCCCTCGATGATGGGAGATCTAATTTGGAGGTCCCCGGTAACTCAGAGTTCTGGAAACCAAATCTGGCAACACCAGAATGGAACTATAAGAATCATTGTTAGATTCTGTGACATCTTGAATTTTTTTTTTTTAAGAATATTTTTATTGGCATTTCTTCAAACTTAAACATTGGGACACAACACAGTCCCACAAATCCCTCCATCCCCTCCGGTTAAACGTCTATGCATTGTCTTTGCAACCCTTGGAAGTGTTCATTTTAAGCTGTAAACATATCAAGAATGCGGATGTTGTGTGGGCACCATTGCAGTATATAATCGCTTTGCAGGAAGTCTATGGCGTCTCCCCAATATGTGGTGAACTTCTGTCTGTCTCCTTGAAGGTTGTACGTGATCCTCTCCATGGCTACATAGTTCCAGATCCTCCTGAGCCATTCTTGTGTGGTTGGGGAGTCTTCTGTTTCCATTTTTGCGCAATGCCTAGCCATGCTGCTATTAGGAATCCCATAAAGTTCTGTTTTTGAGTTTTCGTAAAGGTCTTATCTAGGGGGGCCCACATACTGCACAGCCATATCTCATCTCCTAAATTGGCCACGCCCTCAAAGATTTTCTGCATCTGTGCTTTCACTTCCGTCCAGAATTGTTGCAGTACTATACAGTCGCATCAGATGTGTCTCCAGGTTCCCAAGGAATCACATCCCCTCCAGCATTTCCCTTGCGTTGTTGGGAAAATTTTGTGGATTCCCTCTGGCGTATAGTGCCATTGGACCATCACTTTCGTCCAGGCTTCCCTCGTTTGAACTGCAAGTGTCCATTTTGGGATTATTAGCCAGATATATGTCCATTGGTCCCGAGCAATTTGTTTCCCTAGGGTTACTTCCCACCTTTTTATGTACTGCCACGATATGTTTTCTTCTTGGGCGTTTATAAACTTGTAGACTGCGGAGACAAATCTGCCCCCCCCCGTTAGGGTCAACCTATATGTTTCAAATGGGGTGAGGTCCCTTGTCCATGCTATTGATATTCTTGGTGTTGAGAGCCAGTGGTGGAGCTGCTCGTACTGATATCTATCCCTTTCCGTGAGGCCCAGCAGCTCCTGGCAATCTGAGAAGGTTCTGATCTGTTGGCCTTCTATGATATCCCCCACCTTTGTGCAGTCAGCCTCGTGCCATTTCCTGAAGGATCCTTTCACCAGTCCGGGGGGGAAATCTGGATTGTCGAATAGTGGCATGAAGGGGGCGGGATCGTTCGTTAGGGTTTCCGTCTTGGGTGCTCTGTTCCATATTTCCATGGTGGTGTTCATAACTTCGCTAAGTTTGATTTTGTGATGTCTGTGCTCGGGTCTCCTCCATAGAAGGTGGCGCAGATTTGATCTTGCGACGGCTCTGTCCTGAGCCTCCCACCATTTTTCTGAGTTGTCTGTGATCCATTCATGTAGGACCCACAGTTGTGCCACCTCGTAGTATTTTTTGAAGTGGGGGAGCGCCATTCCTCCATCTGATTTAAGTGCAGTAAGCACCTGTTGGGACATTCTCGGTGTTTTGTTTTGCCAAATGTATTTTGTAATGATTTTAGAGAGGGTCTTGAAGAATGTTGTCGGGATTCGGATGGGGAGAGCTTGGAAGTAATACAGGAGCCTGGGCAATATCGTCATTTTGATGATCGTTATTCTGCCCCACCAGGATATTGATAGAGGGTTCCATCTGTTTAGGTCGGTTCTTACGTCTTCTATAAGTTCAGGGTAGTTTCCGTTATAGAGGTCTTTTATCTCATGGGTCAGGATTACTCCCAGGTATTTTCACTCCTCCTTTGGCCTTTAGTAGGTTTAGGTCTTTAGTGGTCTTGTATATTCCCTCTGTGTCTCCCGCCAGGGCCATAACCGACGATTTCTGTTCATTTATTTTCAGCCCCGATATTGCTCCATAGTCGTCTATCTGCTGGATAAGGAGGGGAAGTGTGTTGCTTGGATCTGATATGGTCAGCAACATGTTGTCTGCGTATGCCGCCGATTTGTGCGTGTGCCCTCCCATTTCTATGCCCTTGATGCCCGGGGCCACTCTGATCTTCGCTAGTAAGGGTTCCAAGAAGATTGCGTAGAGTAGGGGTGACAGGGGGCATCCCTGTTTTGTTCCCCTGCCTATTATGACTGGGTCCGAGAGTTCGCCGTTGACTGCAATCCTGGCCCTCGGTGAGTTGTAATTTGCATGGATTATGCCGATAAAATCCTCATGCTCATTTTCTGTAGTATAGAGAATAGCATCGACCACTCTACCCGGTCAAATGCTTGTTCAGCATCCAGTGCTATTATTGCCAATGGGATTTCCACGATTCCAGTCTTTTCTATGAGGTGGATTATTCGTCTTATGTTGCCATGGGTTTTCCTGTTGGGGATGAAGCCTGATTGTTCTTGGTGAATTAATTTGGGGAGCAGGGGTGCAAGCCTGTTGGCTAGGACTTTTGTATAGAGTTTGGCGTCGACATTGATTAAGGCGATTGGTCGCTATGAGCCCGGACTTTCAGGATCTTTCCCTTTCTTATGGAAGACTAGAATCTTGGCGTCATTCATAGAAGTGGCTATATTGTGCGTTGACTTGAAGGTGTTAAATAGCGTCGTTAGATAGGGCGATAACGTTTCTGCGTATGTTTTGTAAAATGCTGCGATAAAGCCGTCCGGCCCTGGAGCTTTATTCTTAGGAAGGTCTCTTATTGCCTTCAGCACCTCCTCTTTTGTGATTGGTTGATCGAGAGCTTCCTTTTCTGCCGGAGCCTCTGTAGGTAATGTTATCCTCGACAAAAATGCTGCCTGTGCCTCTTCGCTCGGACGCTGTGACGTGTACATATTCTGGTAGAATTCTCGGAAAATCTCTTTTATATCCTTCGTTTGTGTCTCTTAACTCCCTGTCCTTCCGTCAGAGTTTTCACTAATAGGTCTTGCCGTTTGCCTTTCAGTTGTCGTGCTAGTAGCTTGTCTGCTTTATTCGATTTCATCGCGTACCAGTGTTTGGTGTGAAGTAGTTGCGTTTCAGCTCTCTTTGTCCTCATCAGTTCTATCTGGCTCTGGATGTGACGGTAAACTCTCTTCATTTTCCTTGAGGTGTTCTTGGTCATTTCTTCCCTTAGTTCTTCCAGTTTGGCCACCAACTCGTCTTCCCATTTGTGTAAAAGTTTATCTTTTTGAGCTTTTAACGCCATTGGATGTCCCCTTATCACTGCTTTGAAGGCTTCTCACGTGGTGCTCGGGGAGACGTCCGGGGTAACGTTATTGTTAAAGTGTTCCTCAATTTTCTCTCTGATTAATTCTTTTGTCGCTATATCTTGAATCATTTCTCTAGGGAAAGACCGGCGCCATAGGCCGGATTGTTTTCGCAGTTTAGGAAGGGTAATTCATAGTGGGGCATAATCTGATAGTGAGATTGTGCCTTTTTCTATGTCCTGTATTTCTCCGACTAGGCCTGCTGTGGCCCATACGTAGTCGATCCTAGAGCTTGTATCGTGTACGTGTGAGTGATACGTATATCCTTTAGCTGATCCTCTCCACAAGTCTTCTCCACACGTCTTCTAATGCCAGGTTCTGCATTGTCTGTCTGAGTGCGTGTGACGGAGCCCCTCGTTGGAAGGTTTTGGGATTCAAACGATCTTCTGTTAGATTCCATGCTAGGTTGAAGTCTTCCGTTAGGATCACCTCTCCCTCCGCAAATTTTTCTAGTGTGTTTATTGTTGCTTTGATGAATCCTTCCTAGCCCATATTCGGGGCGTAAAGGGTTGCAATGGTTAGTTTACGGTTGTCTATTTGGGCCTTAACAAATACGTATCGGCCGTTTTTTTGTCCGCTAACGTCTCCTTGATTTGGACCTGCAGCTGGTTGGCGAAGGCTACGAGTACACCTTTTTTTTCTCATCATCGTTGGATTGGGTGATTTGTTTGTAGCCTTTTATCCGAAGTAGGCTTTTCCTCTTTTTCTGAATGTGGGTTTCTTGGGAGCAATATTATGTTGAACTTTTCCCTTTGTAAGAAGTGTTCAGTTTTCTTCCTCGTCACAGGTGTGTTCAGACCTCGAATGTTAAACGTTAGGATTTTCAGCCCCATTCTTTCATGTGAACTTGGGTTTTCTTATTGAGACCTTCCTGTGGGTTGCCATGAGATGCATTTGAACCGGAGTATGAGTCTTCCCTCCCCCGAACATCCCCTTGAAGACCCTCCCCTACCCACTCCCATCCTTCCCCCCCCAACATTGTCCCTGAGGAGGGCTCTGGGCCCTATGGTTGCTCCGGCGTGGTGCCTTTGCTCCATGCCCTCTAAAGTCTCCGGGTAATTATTCGCAGGGGACCCTAAACCCTGCTTGTGGTGCGAATTACACTGGTGTCCCGTGACTCTGCCGCGCCTACTTTTCGGCACTGGCCCTTGCTAGGATGTTCGTGCCAATGTTTGTTCTCCCTCCTAGTCTGCATAGGAGCTACTGTTCCTGGTGCGTTCATTTTATTCTGGATTCCGTGATTGGAGTCTTGTCCTTCTTTTCTCTGTTTGCCATCCCCTTGGCTGTCTCCGTTGTTTTGGGGGATCTCTTGTTTGTGTAGGATCGGATTCGTGTTCCTGACATCCCATAATCCCGAGGCCCTCTTCGCATGTTGTGATCCGATGTTGCCTTTCTTCCCATGAGAATAGAAGGCCAAAGGGGAATGTCCATTTGTACCGGATTTGTTTTTCTGATAGGATTTTGGTCATTTGACTAATTTCTCTTCTCTTTCTGAGCGTGGATTGAGCCAGGTCCTGGAACAGTAGTATTTCTCTGCCATTCATTCTTATTTGATCGTGTCCTGGCCTTTCTCAATATCTGTTCCTTTTGAGTGTAGCTAGTCATGGCCACTAGGACGTCTCTGGGACGGGATCCTGGATCCCCTGTTCTCCGGGGGCCTACCCTGTGTATTCTATCGATGCAAATGTCTTCCCCGGGATCGTCCCCAGAATATCACAAAATACTTGTTGCACTGCTGAGCGGAAATCTTTATCCTCTACTGTTTCCGGCATATTTTTGATGCGAATGTTTGATCTCCTCAATTTATTTTCCAAGTCCTCGCATTGTGATTCGAGTTCCATCGCAAGACGTGCAAGGCGGTCTTGTGCCTCGGCTTGTAGGGTCGCCTCCTCGTCCATGTTCTGGACCGTCTTTTCCAGGTTGTCCGTCCTATCCTCTAGGGATTCAATGTCTTTTTTTAGCTCCTCTACTGCCTGCTTCAGTTCCCCTTTCATTTTAATCGAATTATGACTGAGTTGAGGCAATGAACTGGTCTTGGAATTCTTTAAACCATGTTTTCATGTCTTCCCGAGTGGCCATGTCTAGTTCTTCGCTATGCTCTATTGGGTCTGCTTCTTTAATATTCTGTTTATTTTGTTGTCTTTGTCCTGCGTTTCCAGTTCCCTAAATGTGTGTCAGATCTTGTACCCGCTTGGCTCCTTTTTTGTTGGTCGCTGCAGCCTGTGACCCCTGCCTCGCCTTGGCTTTGGACATGTGTGTGATTTCTTTGCCCTGTGCGCTATCCCTGCGTCTTTCTCTCCATGGGCCTCCCGGGTTCGGATACTTTTGTGTGGGGACGTTTTCGCCCCTGCATGGGTTTGTGTCCCACCGTTTCTCCGGTGTGAGGTCTTTTTCTCAGGGGGCTGGTGGGGTTCCGCGTCTGTTATTGCTCTCGGAGTTGCAAGTCTCTTATGAGTGCCTGGGGGTCTGTTCCTCTGGGCGCCAAAATGCTTCCCACGGGTCCGTTGTGTGGTGGTGGCCCTGGTCCTTTCCCAGTGTGGCCTGTTTTAGTGGGACCACCGAATTGATTCCGCCTGGGGATGCGGTTCCCTGATCGGTTTCCTGATTTCAGCCCCTAATCTGCAAGCTGGGGCCGCGTAGCTGGGTGCGCCGGGGGGGGGGGGGCCTCCCCGTTCGTCCCCGGAGCTCTGCCCCACCTCGTACCTGCTTTTCGCGCCTGGATCACTGGGGCCTGGATCACTGGGTTCCGTCTGCATCCACCGCGGTGTGCTGGGCCTTGCCGTCTGCTCCCCGCCGGTGCTCTGGGGTGCGGTTCCTTCCGCCTGGCGCCTCCCTATCCCAGGCGGTCGCTCGCCCGTCCGGTCCCCTCCTTTTCACTCGGCTTCCGAGTCCGCCTGCTCCTCTCTCACTGCTTCCCTCCGGGGCGGGGACCGCGGTCTAGATTCGCTTAGGGGTGCACTCCGGCAGAGGTCCGGATATCCCCTCCAGGACTCGCTCCTCTGTTTCCGGCGTATTCACTGGCCCCGCGCAGGAGGCGCCTTCCTCGGCCTGGAGGCGTGGCGTCTCGGGCCTGCACCAGCGGGGAGACTGTCCTGCGTCAGGACCGGGGGGCAGTTCTCGATCGCCCACAATCTGTTCGTCCCGAATCCTCTTCGCCCCTTTTTCTCTGTTCGATGAAGGAAGAATTGTCTTGAAGGGCACAGCGCCTGCTTATTTCATTTCTTTATTGTCGCGCCCCGAGCTTGGGGACGGAGCTACGCTCACGCACGTCTACCCGTCTCGGCCGCCATCTTAGAATCGACATCTTGAATTTTAGCAATATTTTGTGTATCAATGGGAGAGGTGGAAAAGTGTAAAGTGCAAGGTTCGACCAATCCAGATATAGGGCATCTCCCAGGGACTGAAGTACCTGACCTTGCTTTGATGTAAACTGAGGACAGAGTGCTGTGCTGATTAGCAAAGAGGTCTACTGCTGGATTGCCCCACGTTTGAAATATCGTCTTTGCTACTGACGGGTACAGTTCCCACTTGTGCAGAGCAGACTGTAAACTCTTAGTTTGTCTGCTAGGACGTTCTTCTTTCCCTCCAGATGGGAAGCCAACAAGAAAATGTGATTCTGAATGGCCCAATATCAAATCTTCTCTGCAAGGAGAAACAGGGGAAGGGAACAAGTACCCCATGCTTGTTGACATAGAAAATTGCAGAGGTATTGTCAGTGAGAAATGTTACCACCTTTCCTTGAAGGGAGGTAAGAAATTAGTTTAGAGCGAAAAATATGGCTATTAGTTCCAGGACATTTATGTGGTTCCTTTTTTCTTGAGAAGACCTTAGACTTTGACAAAGGGCTCCACAACTATACTCTGAGGAGTCTGGTTTAAAAACTATTTGGTGAAGGGGAGGTTGAAAAGGAGACCCGATAATCAGGTTTTCTGGGGAGTTACACCATGTTAGAGAGTCCTGAACTTGTTTCGGAATTTGAATCTTTATTTCCTGAGAATGTAGTAATTGGTTCCAGTTGCAGGCAAGATGTCACTGAACTGTTCTCAAACAAAGTCTTGCAAAGGGAACTGGATTTATACAAGAGGCCATTAGCCTCAAGAGTCTTTGAAACCACCAAGCTGTTAGAAGCTGATGTGTTTGGAACACCGAGATGACTTGCTGAATTGCTACCACCCTTTCCAGGGGAGCGAAGGCTTTCTGTAGAGTAGTATCTAGTACTGCTCATAGAAATTGAATCCTTTGCGAAGGGACGAGTTTGGATTTTGCTACATTTATCGAAAACCCTAGGTTGAAAAGAGGGTGGCTTGTTAATTGCATTTTTTGAAGCCAGTCATCTAGGTATGGATATAGATGTACTGTCCTTAACCAAAGGTAAGCTGCCACTGTTCCCAGAATGTTTGTGAATACCATGGATGCAGAATTGAGTCCGAAGGCCAGATATGTGAACCGGTAATGAGACTTGCCCTATGGTGAACCTCAGGAACTGGCGGTGATCTTTGAAGATGGGAATGTGAAAATAAGCATCTTGTTGATCTATAGATGCCATCCAATCGTTAAAATTGAGAGAGGTTAGAATCTGAGGAATGGTAACAATATGGAAGGTTTCGAGAAACTTGTTGAGATCTGGGAGATCTATAATTGTCAGAATCCTGCAGGTCTTCTTCGGGATTATAAAGTACCGGGAATAAACCCCCCGACCCAAGAGGAACCAATTCAATCGCACCCAATGATCGAAGTTTTTGGATCTCTACCAGGAGCTCCGGGTATGTTTTTTGGAACTTCGGTGGAGAGGATGGGAGAGTAGCAGGAAGGGCAAGATGGTAACTGTGTCGAATAATACTCAAAACCCATTCCTCTTGATTGATGCTCTCCCAATGAGGAAGAAAGTTGGAAATCCTTCCTGCTACCAGGGATGTATGCTCCTTGATAATTGAAGCTTCATCCACGGGAGGACTTCTTTTGATCTTGCGAAGAATTGGAAGAAGGGCAGGGCCCAGACTTTGATTTAGGTCTATATCTTCTCTTCTTAGAAGAGTAATAAGATTTTGTGAATGTAGGACCACTGTTTCCTTGAGGATGTGGTTTTAAAGATTTAAAGTTTTGGTGATACAGTTGTTTCACCGAAATTGAGCTAAGAGTTTTAGCAGCAGTGACACTGGCTTTACATTTTTGAAGGACCTTATCAGTGGAGGGATCAGAAAGTATTTTGCAGTCAAAAGGAAGGTTGAGAACTGTCTCTTCAATATCCTGGTGTAGAGAAGAGGCTAATAAATAGGCATGCAAAAAGGTCCTGGTTACTTTGCAATTAAATGTAGACAATTTTGACCCTTTTAAGAAAGGATCTCACACGTGTTGCTGTGTTTTTTAGAGGGTGGTTTTATTGGTCTTATTGTAGACACATTGTCTGTTGAAGGTGGTCAGCCGACACGTGTTTCAACCCCTGAGGGTCTTTTTCAAGGCTGATTTCGACAGTACAAACAATTGCAGTCAATGTCTTCACAGTTTTGAATATTTATCCACAAATTGTGAAACGTAGTGATAAGTGACAGTGTATGTGAGTTAACATAAAACGTTAAAGTTAAAAAACATGAAAAGCAATGTTTAAATGTCAACATCAGCGTCATATTGGCGAGTTTGACATGAGAGCAATAGTACATGGCGGCGGGGAAGAGGAGGAGGAAGAAAAACAAAGAAGAGAAAGAATGAAGAGAAAGTTAGTTGGTTGTTTTTTACATATTGGTAGTAGTCCATCATGTAACCTGATGGAGTCTTACCAGGTATGGCTAGGTCTATGGGGATAAGTGTCCTGTGCGGTCTCAGATGACGATGGCAGGTTTGTTTCGCTGGGTGCAGTAAATGTCCTTCAAGCTAAATAGGGGGAGGCAAACCGTCAGTAAAAGGGCAAACTGTACAACCATTATACTACTAATTTTCTCGTGCCACATGGTGGGTCTTGAGGTGCTTCCGGAAGGGGAGATGGTTTTCAAGTTTTAGAGTGGCTGGGAGGCTGTTCCAGAGGGAGGCCTCAGCCGAAGACCGATCTACCCCCGGCTCGTTTTTTTTTTTTAAGAAACAACTGACCGTGAGGGAGTTAGAGGTAGAGGAGCAAAGAGCTTGAGAGGGGAGGTATTTGGGAGGGATAGCTGAAGGTATTTTGTACCCAGGCCCCAGAAAGCCTTGTGGACAATGCAGAGGGTTTTAAATGTAATCCTTGCATCAACGGAGCCAATGGAGAGATTTCAGAGCTGGAGAGATATGATCCCAGGGCTTGAGGCCAAGGACAAGTCTTGCAGTCCTGTTTTGGATTAGTTACAAAGGGCGAAGAGTAGTGACAGGTAGATTTAGAAAGAGGCTGTTAAAATATTCCAACCTAGAGAGAACCAGAGCTTGGGAGATAGTGAGCTTCTGGGGGAAGGAGTGGAAAGGAAGAGTGCCTCTGAGGAGGTGAAATAGGAAATATGACTTTTTGGAGACCTCAGCAATGTGGGCGGAGAAGGAAAGTGTGGAGTCAAAGATGACCCGGAGGTTCTTAGCCTTACAGGTGCGGATAGGAGGAGAGCCAAGCGAGGCCGGCCAGAGAGAGGGGAAAGGATGGAGAAGGGTTGCCGATTAGGAGGATCTCGGTCTTGCTGGCATTCAGACAAAGATCATTGGTGGCACACAGATCTTGAATGGCAGTTAGGCAATCCGCGATGAGGGAGGGAGAGGAGGTGGCCGAGGGCAGCCTGAAAATGAGTTGAGTGTCGTCAGCGTAGCACTGGAAATTTAAGCATAGAGTGGCAATGCGGTGGGCCAGAATTGTCAGGTATTGGTTGAAAAGCCAGGGCGAGAGGTTAGACCCCTGGGGAACACTACAGGTAGAGAGGAAGATAGAGGATAGGAAGGACCCCAGTTGAACCTGGGAGGGTCGATCAGAGAGGAAAGAGGTCAGCCAGGCCAGAGCCTGATCACCGATATCCAGGTTCTCACAGAGACAGTTGAGCAGGATGGTATGTTTGACTGTGTTGAAGGCAGAAGAGAGATTGAGTAGGATGAGGACAGAGGGAAAGTTAGAGTCAAGGTTGGAGAGCAGATCTTCATGGATGTTCAGGAGAGCAGTTTCTGTGCTTCTGGCTGCTCTGAAACCAGACTGGTGGTTATGGAGACAGCCAACAGAATCAGAATGAAGTTAAGCTGAGAGATGGCCAACTTTTCCAGGAGTTTGCCCAGAAAGGGAGTAATGGAGAATGAGCGATAGTTAGCGGGACAGGAAGGATCAGCTGTGGGTTTCTTGAGAAGAGGATGCACAAGGGAGTGTTTCAGAGGGGAGGGAAGGATCCAGAAGCAAAAGAATGGTTGCAAAAATCGGCAAGGGCCAGAGGGAGGGTGTCAATGTGGTCCTTGATGGTTTTAGAGGAACAGGGATGAACTTGTTTTGACGAGGCTTTCATAGATCGAACTTGTCTAGCGACCTCATCAGGGGAGAAGAGAGGAAAGGAAGAGAAGGAGGGAAGGGGGTGGTTAAAGGGGGTTAGCAAGCATAGACTCAGGGGGAATAGGAGGGGAGGAGAGGGTGGACAAGATGTCCTGGGTTTTTGAGAAAGTGGGAGGAAGGGTCATTGCAGAGAGCTTGGGAGGTGAGAGGAGGGGTAGAGACTGCAGCAGGGTTGGCAAGCTGCTTGCAAATTTTGAAGAGTTCAGCTGAGTTGTTAGATGCCGCAGAGACACAGGCTTGTATGTGGACTCTCTTCTTGGTGCGGACAGATTCAGTATTGCCTTTGGAGCAGGCGACAGGCCAGTTTGTCATAGGATGAAAAAGAAGCCCTCCATTTCCTCTCAGCCGCCCTACACTTACGTTTAAGTGTAGCTAGGTTGGAGTTGTAGTAGTAATTACACTTGGCTTTGGATTTCAAGAGATCCTCATGATAGAAGAGTCAACCCTGGTAGAAACTACAGGTCTAGGCACTTGAATATCCATTAAAACTAGCTGTGGTCCAGAATGAGATGCTGGGACTCAAGTTGGTTGAGCAAAAAATTGTCCTCAAGATGAGGAGAAAATTGTGGCAAAATCTGAGGAGGATTCACTCTCAGAGGAGTACTGAATAATTGTTCCGGAGGAACAGTTAAAAACTTTGAAGCATCAAAGTCTTCAGAATAACAAACGAGAATCAGAGATGGAGTCAGCGGGTGATTTTTTCTGCTTGTGCTTCTTTGGAGAAGTCAGTAGCAGACTGAATCTCGAGTGAGTGTTTATGCCTCTTGTGTGAGGAATTATGTGCCGCCTTCGGTACAGAGGAGCTTGAGCACTCAACTGCGGTAACCAATGATAAGATGTTATCTTTCGGTACCGAAGTGCTGGAAGATTTACTTGCAGTAGCCGCAGTGGCTGGAGCAGATACAGGGGAATTGGAAAGGTACTGAGTCAATTCCCTCTGTAGGAATCCTTGCCTGTTTGGATTACTGAGGCATCAGAGGTTTTCCCGGTACCATAACGATTAGCCGTTGTAACAAATCTTCCGGTACCAGGTGGATCTTTTCAGATCCTTTCCCACCTGGAGGTACTATTGTTTTCCCACCCAGAGGTACTCTCAGGTGAAAATGCCTGCAGGTTCTTCTTAAACGGTCCCCTGAAGACCCCAGAACTGAGGAGGCAGTCTTGCCATGGGTACCGAAGTCTGGTTCCGAACACGTACCTCACCTGAAGTCCCCCTCTTAGCGATGTCGGCCTCCCTCCTGTTCCGTACGAAGTCTTCAGTCGTCTACGGTATTGGTCCCAGCTGTGAAATGGAGAGAAGACGGGTCCGCAAGAGACCTCGGGTGAATCCTGCAGCGTTAGACACAGGTGCTCACTGGGTGATGTATACCCAGACACCGATGCAGGCATGACTGGGATCGGCACAGAGAATTGCTCAGGACAATAGATGCACTGTTTGAATCCTGTCGTATACGGCATGCGTCGGAGGGAGGCGCCGCGAAAAATGTTATTAAAATGAATGACCAACTGCGAAGGAAAAAGGGATGGACAGCAAAAATTAACGTCTTAAAAAGGAGGGAGTCGCAGAGCGCAGCAAAATTACGACCCGCCCAGTAGGTGGAAAAACAGGAACTGGGTGTAGAACATTGGTGACGTAGGGGTAAGGTGTGGGCCCGGCGTGCGGTGGGTCGCACGCATGACATAGGCCCTACACCATCAATTTTCTTAAAGTGACAGCAGCTATCTTTTGCAGCCAGCTTTTTCCAGCGTACCCAACCAGTTGGGAAGGAGGGAGAGCTAGGACGAAAGAGAAATATACAAATAAATAATAACACTTTGTACTTTGGCAATAGTATTCTATTAATGGCAAAAACATATATACTCTATATGTTAACACACAATACTTGGATTCATTAATAATGCACAAACTGCTGACAGTTTTTCAAAAGCATAGAAATCATAAGCAGGGTGTAACTTCATAGATCAATGAATAAAGACAGGTTAGTTTCAGAACTTTAGACTTAAATAGTGATACTGTGTGAGGATATTACCCCCCCACCCACACACACCTCAGCAACCCCTAAAGGAAAAGTCAAGGTGTACTTTAACTTGTCTATTACAGCCCAGTCGAAAAAATATTCAATAATGTTCTGCTTTACTTATACAAGTTTCATCACCCCAAAGAACCCGAGCTGCCACCGGAGAACAGGTTCCAAGATGAACCTATGAACCATGGATGATTCCGGAGGCTGGAAGTTGCTCTTCCTAGTGACAGTACCTTTGGTGCCTTGGCAGGTGAATGAGGCGGCATTTCTTAACTCAGTCTCTTAACTCGACGGGACCCCTTGAAGATGGACCCCCTTTGCAAGGAGGCGTCGATGGGAGGCAAAGGCCAAGAAAAGAAAAGAGGAACCAGACAGTGTCGGAAAGGCAGCACTTTTGGTCTTGGCTGGCGGGTTGCTACTCCGGCTGTGGATGTCCTTCGAAGGTGAAACTTGCTGTGAACTGCGAAAAGGCCTCGCTCAAGAGGATAAAACCCTTGGGGACCTTGGATGCCGTTCGTTGGTAACGGGTGCAGTGGAAGAATTAGGTGTCTGGTTTTATGATTTAGTGGTTTATAGACTTTTGGTTCTTCAGTGCTTCAGTCGCAGCCCAGACTTCTGGATGGCTTCTGGTGACCTACACCACTGGACTGGAATACGTACCCTCACCAAGGCTGGATCCTCGGGACGTCACAGCAAACTGGGATCTTCTTCGGCGGGAAAAAGTGTGCGATGTTGAAAAGTGGTTAGATGTGTCAGGGATGTTCCTTGAAACAATCTTATCAGGTGGAACCTTTGCAGCTAAAGTTTTCAAGCAGCACTATGCCAGTGGACCCCCTCTAATGGGCAATACGTGGCAATCTGGCTTCCAGCAGTCATGAACACTCCTCCGGACCCTGGGCGACACAACTGGACTTCTTTGGATCGAGATGTCCAAGCACTCCTTTTCTGGACTCACAAAGAACCCTTCTCCGGATGGCAGGGACAGAGGAAGGGCTTCCAGGAAACTTCTGATTAAAAGTAGCAGGTGCACGTTAGTCCCTCGTAGCTCGGGAAGAGTTCTCCCACCCACGTCTTCTCTTGGATCAGTCCTTGGAAGAACACAGCAGCTTTCGGATTACTTGAAGAAAATACAGCAGCAGACTTCATCCTGCCAGCTCGGCTTCAGGGAACAGCTTCTTCTTGCTTCAGCTTCAGGTTCTGAACAAATTGGTTAATGAGAGGACCCTAGTTACACACATTTGTTCCCCATTCACTCACGTCGAACCAGGCTCAGTCAGTCAATCATACACAAGTGCATTCATGCAGGCAGGCAATCAGGCTCACAGGAATTCAGGCAAATCAGGCTCACAGACATTCAGGCTAATCACCCAAACCAGACACCCATAACACAGAATGTGGATTGGAGGAAGCACCCAATCTTTCAGAACACTTCACTGCATTCACTCCAGTTTCAGTCAGGGCTGGCCGAGACATTGTGTCACACAAACCAAAAAGCAGATGCCCACAACAAAAAATATGAGTGGATTTAAGACTCCATTCATACTGGTGCCAGAACTGGTACCCGGACCTACTCCGCCTGTCAGTGGCCCCGGCCATTGGGCTGCCTCCTCTTCCCTACCTCTCCAGAGAGGACAGAACAATCCTACACAACGACCCAAACTGGAACCTGCAGCAGCGTCGGCCCACATCGGATCTGCAGCATGGTGCTTAGCCTTTCTATGGACACCCTGTGAAGGGACATCCTCGACAGATCACAACCTCTTACCAGAGAGAGATGCTCCAGGTCGGCCGGACCTGGCGGAGGCTTGTGTGTGCCCAGAGGAAGTGCCTGGCCCCCTTTGTTCTTTCAGCGAGGCCATCAACCTGTGATAACAGTCCCACTTAGTTTTAGCTGGAAAACCTTATCAAATCTTGCATCCATCCTCGTCAGGATGCAGACAATATAGGCACTTTGTGTGCTATTTCTCAAACCACATGGTGCAGAGCTTGAACAGACTCCTCTTGCCTTCTTTGGACATGGCGAGGTGCGAAGTAAGCCTCAACTATGCCTTCCAACTTGAAAACGCAGATCCAACGATGTACCAGCAGAGCTTCACCAACAAAGGGTCCCCGCTCCCGACAACGAAATAGAAGTTTGGACATAAATCAAACTATTTATCTGTAAAAACTAGCGGAAAAAAATGATATAGCTCAAAAAGCAACTCGACTGGACTCCCAGCACTGAAGCGTGCAGTAAAAATGTGAAGATGGTGTTAGGGAGAATTCTCATTCTATGGCTAATTTCCCTTACCTATAGAGTCCCACAGCAGCTTTGCTGGATTTGAAGGGTTTGTTTTTTTTCTCCTGCTAAGAGTCTGACTCTTTCTCCCACTCTTAGGCATATTTGCTGTGTGTTCTAGGCTATTATGTTGTGTTTAATGTCTATGGGGTTTTTCTCACCCTCAAAGGAACCATCTTTATACACATGTGTTACACAGCACCCTCAGTGCAGTGACACAGGGGCGTCATAGTGAACCCCAAACATAGACTCCATACCCTGGAACCGACTACTGTCTCCCAGGGCATGTAAAGTCACCATTGACTTGACTAGTCAATTTTTATGAACTAAACCAGTACAACCCACCTTACCATGGAGGCACTGGGAAGGGTTAATAGTTTTTCCCTGGTGTTCATTTCCGAGAGGGTACCGTACAGTCCCTCTCTCAAATGTTTCTGGCTGGTGGCAGTGGTTACTACCAAAAATATTCGACCGCGAATATTTCCCAATCGGATTTTCCCATTGTTCGAGGCTACCACTTTTACTGACAGCCTCTAACATACCGCTGGTTTATTTCACTATTAACTTTACTCCGGTAGGTTTTATTTGCCAGAACTTTAACATAAATTCGTTCTCGTGTCTTTCTCTAAACTCCTAACCCAGGTCGGGGATCCTTTGTTCGTCCTTTTGGCGGGCTTCTGCCAAGAAGCCCTCTTTTCGGCGCCGCTGAGTCTGGGGTGGATCCATTGTGTGGGAGGGGGAGTAGGACCCCTGGACAGGGTTGCCTCAGCAACCCATGTCGCACTCTGTCCTGATAGGCTGGAGGGTCACCCGCCAAGATGTCCACTCCACTGTGTGACAGCTAGGCTGTATGAATGGGGATCTTTTAGCATAAAAACAGGGTCCTGAGGACTGGAAGAGCAAGGCATTGCCACTGGAACTGAGAAGCCGAAGAGGAGAGAAGCCAAAGACATCTGCAACGACAACCACCGGTGAAGCCCTGCTGCAGCGTCTTACCACTTTTCTCCACACGACGAGAGAAGATCATCTGCAAGAGCCTTCTTCCCTTGAGCTGGTGGGGCCAACCAGTTTGCCAATCACTTTCCCGGACCTGCCTTGGCCGAATCGGGAGTGCCCTGCACTTTGAGGCCGGATAGCCAGGCAGCCATCCACCCGGACCACGATTTAAAGGAGCGTACACCTTTTATTTCATTTGGCAGCACTGCGTCTGGTTTCATGCCTGGGTAGTGCAGTAGCTCGAACCTTCCTCCACGACGAGAGCCTCTCTTCCTCTGCTGGATTCCCCGAACTGCAGGAACTACCAGGAACAACCACCACCGCAGGAGACACTTCATTTTAAGGTACATTATTCCGCCAGGCCGCCCTTTTCGAGTGGTAGTTCTAAAGGTGTTTTAAATCCTTTACCTACCTGTTGGGTTGTCCATCCCCATCTTCTAAACATTATCTTTCACCTTCTGCCTCCACCTTTTCGAATCGTTAACCAAAGACTTGACTGCAGCTACAAGAAATTTTTGCTCCTGGGCCCTTTGCCCTGTACCACTGACTCTGGCACAGGCCTATTGACTGGCTAGCTTTGTTATAACTGCCTTCTCTAGATTGCTTCTCAACTAGAACTGTGTTGGTGCACCTATTTCTTACAACCACCTTTTCCTTCCCACTTTTAAAACTTGTGAAGTGCCATTTTGCTCGGTTTTCATTTAAGTATTCTCTATGCTAAAGTATTGCCTTGCCTAAACTTGTTCACAAACTTATGGGAAGTGTTGCTAGGGTGTGTAAGAAGATATTCCTGTATAACTTGTACTTTCCCTCCCTTGTTAGAAATTGCTCGAGTGCCATTTGTGTTTGGTTTTCACTGTGCCGTTTTGCTCAGTTTTCACTCTTGCTCAAACTTGTCTACAATTTAACTAGGGAGTTGTGTATACTTTTCTTTAATGATTTTAACTTGCTTTATTAAATGTGATTAATGTGTTGAACTAGAAGTGTGTAAAATAAATATATATATTATTTTTAATACAAAGCTTTGGTCAGTGTTTCCTTGTGCCATAGTGCTGTAACCCTATTGTGTAAGCCCTGAATACTGCTCATCTCCCTCTTGAGATAAGTCTGACTGCTTAGCCACAGCTACCAACTAAATCTTTGTGGTACAGACATACCAAAGGGGATTTATTACTCATACCTGTAGTCTTAATATTCTGTAGTGCTCCCTAAGGGAACTGCACAGGATTCTGCCTAACAGATGGACACCCGGGGGGAAAGGCTTAGGGAGCAGTATGACCCAGAGAACCGTGATTGGTGTTAGGAAAGATTTCTTAATTGTGGGTAATTTTCCTTCCATGTGGCAACCCCTAAACTTTTTGCTGTTGTTTTCACCATGATCTAGACTTTGCCAGAGAAGTGCAGCCTTGTGCCGCACTCCTCTGGGCTTTCGCTCCATTCTTACAGGTAAACTGAAATGCTCTTTAGACAGTCAGTACCGGGAAACGTTGTTTTCCGTAGTTCTTTTATCATGTTGCAGCTTGCACTGTAAGCTAAGTTACCACTCTCTTGGGTCTCTAGTCTTCTACAGGCCCTAGACACTCTCTTTGGATTGTAACAAACGGTGCAAGTGAATCACGGACGGGACTGGTGGCAGCGATTGTTTCTTTGTGTTTTGAGCTCCTTTTGGCTGTTTAAGCGCGTTTCTCGCGCTTAGCCCAAAATGGTGGCCTGGCTCCCAAAATGGCCAGACCATGAGGCTCTTTGTCCTGCCCACTGACCGTCTTGCTCCCTTCACCTTCCCCAGGTCGAGCCGACCCAGGGCCTTCCTTATTTGGGCATGTACTTTCCGGCGAAACACAGATGCTTTTGTGGGCTTCTACAGGCCTTGTGTGTGACTCCAGGATGTGGGCTGGGATGTCTGGTCCCAATACACATCCTGGGTGCCAGAGAGTCTAGTGTGTCATGAATGCCTGGGACCACCGTGGTCCGGGATAGGTCCACGTATGGTGTGAGTGTTTTGTGAGCAGATCTCCCATTGGGTCCTCTCCATTTTGGCGCGAAGGGAACCGTGGATAAGAGGAGGCTGGAAACACCACTACCAGGTCGATCTCCTGAGTTCTCACGAACAAAGGAATACAGGAGCCAAGTATCCTGGAACTACGAGGCTGAACCGAGGAATCGCTGGTGACCCGCTGAAGGACTGCTCCTCTGCACTGCTGTCGCTCTGTGAAACCATTCTGCCTCTGATCGAACGAGAAGGCCTGTACTGGTACTTCGACCCTTTGGAATAGTGGGAACAACTATTCTCGGCATCTTCATCATCTCCTGCACGTAAGCCTTCGGAAGCGTCTCTGGGCCATCCAGTGGATTGACCAGCTTACCCAGGAATCTTGCTCTGTTACCGCCGTCAGGTTGTGTTGTATTCCCCGTCCTTAGCACTCTCACACGATTCGTACACTTGGCATTCCCAGGTCTGAAGTGAGAAGTGTACATTGGGCTGAAATGCACACGGCCGCTCCGTTGCCCTGCTGTGGTAACAAACTGTGCGGGTTCACTGCGTTTGGGACATCCTCAACTCTAACTTCTGCTGCCGCGGAATCTACAGGACACCGAGACGTCCCCTGCTCGTATCTGAACCTGCCAGCACTGAAACTGACGCGGAGAAGCCTGGGTCTGCCTGCATCGGGGACCGGTGAGTAGCAACGATAGGAACTGGTCGCCCTCCAGCAGTAGTCCGTAGCTTTTCCTCGCTGTGTTAAACAGCACACTTTTTTCGCACTCGCGCTCTGCTTCTGCCCGCAAGTGGAGGCTGCGCTTGAGTAGCGGAGATCTGTTCGCCCTCCTTTGTTCACCGCTCTGAACTGCCTGACTTCCTTGAAGAGACTCCCCTTGGCCCACTGGCACCAGCGGGTGCAGGTACTTTTGAGCACAAGGCTCCACTCTTCGTAGGGCTCGGACTTCCTTCTAGTTAGGTGGTCTCTGAAGGCGAACTGGGTCTAAACGATTACTTGCACTGCCCGTTTTCCTCCCCATCTAGGTGGTCTGCATATTTCGTCCGTCTAACTCGTTAGACCCTTCGGTAATACCCTTCGGTAATTGTATATATATTGTATTTGATTGTGATGTGTTGGTTTACTTGAGTTTTATCGTGATTCTTTGCTATGGTCAATATTACAAAGGCCTTGTAATAAATGTGTCTATTTTAATATAACACCTGCTTGGAGTAATTTGTAAGTGCCCTTGCTTTGTGTGCTCATTGCGGGCTTTCAGTCACCCTCACCCCTCTTGAGACCTAGTCTTGACCGCTGCGATCGCTACCTTGATTGGTCTGGCTTGTCCAGAGGTTACCCTGTTCCAAGAAACTAGGCTGGCCTTCTGAACCTCTGCCCCTACAGGACAGAGTTCAGAAATCCATCTTAACAATTGGTTTATGGAGAAAGGCAATTTTTCAAGCTTAAAGCAAGACTGCTTTCTTTTTACTGAGGATTCACGGCCTGACGCCAGGGAATATTCATGAGCATGTGAATCCATGCCAGACCCCATGCTGGAGAATAAGAGGCCCTGCACCGGCAAATCATGTTTTATCTAATATCAAATGGGGCTAACACTCGGAACGTTTGATTAGATGAATCACTGTAGGTAGCAAATTATGCACGCCTAGTCGCATTATGGGGATAGGACATGTTATGCACTTAGATGGATTGCCCCATCTAATGAAGGGGGCATGCCCAAGCACTCACGCTCAATTGATAGGTTCATTGGAGGTAGAAAATAAGTGTGCCTAGTTGAATTGGGAATACGACATGGCATGCACTTAGATGGATTTGGCGATAGGAATGGGGACACACTAAGATGGTTCTGGGGGCATAAACAGGTCACACTTCGACGAATGCTTCTGGGGACAGGAAATGTGTCATAGGTTGAGCCCCTTACAATAACGGAAAAAACCATGTCATAGGGTTGGACCAAGACATGTGGGTGGCCTGCATGTGGTTCCACTCAGAGCTTTATGCCTACAAGGTTTCAGCCCACCCACGAAGCTCCAAGTTACTTGCTAACAACCCTTCCCACTTATAACTGCTCAGGTTAGCCGCTGAAATGCACATTGGCTACATGAAAGTATCCCTTGACATTGCGCTTATTAGATTACTTAGTTAGCTTCTTTAGAATGCGGAAGACATGCAGTAGCTATGCCCATTTAATTTATTTGCCTATTGCACTCAAAGAATCCCATTAGCCTGGTCCTTCACTATGGTAGCATTCTACCCCTACGAGAAGATGCTCTCTGACAACCAGCCTATCGCCATGGGAGACTTAGGGGAAGCGGGACCATAGTGCTAGAAAAATCGGACAATGCGACATCGAATATCAATTCAGTCAGAGTTTAAGGTTGTATAAACGCACAACTTCCATGGACATCTGCCACAGGCACTGCTCTCCATCCATGCACTCTAGAATGCAGCTACGGCTATGACAAATTCGGTCTAGCTAGTCCCATAACCTTTGCAGTGAAACCCCAGACTTGCCCCAACACCTCTGCCAACAAACTACTACAAAATAGCCGAGCTGGGTATACATCAAGTCTTGTGCACTAGCACTCTGTCCTGACCACAGACATCAACCTTCAGGTACCGGACCTCTTGGGTTGGTTACTGGAGCCTAGCCAGCCCTCCCAAGTTGTAATCCCGACCAAATGCACACACATGCATCTTAAAGTCTACTCTTAGAACTTTTCCCATACCTAGACTTCGGACCCCGTGGGCGCTCAAACCACAAAGCGCATTGAGGCAATACAAATGGGAAAATTGCGCCATATAATTGACACAAATAAAGAAAGGAAACCCGGTCTGCACTATATTTGTCACCAGAAGTGCCACGATAGGCTTAAATGAAGCCATTGAGTGGCATAAGATTAAATGATGGAGTGCTTGAGATATACAGGTTGGTGTGTTATTATTACACATACTGAGCTGGAGTTTTTAGACTAGTACCCTATGGCAACTATGCGTGTTGGGAAGAGAGGGCATTATGACCCCCTCTGCGGATCCCAGCATAGGGAGCTTTATGATCATTATATTTTTCTGCCTTTCCTTAAGAATGTCAGTCCTATTCCCTGGTTAGCGCAAGTCTGGATTATTTTAATGTATTAAAAAATACTTTTTAGTCATCCATTTCTTCCAGAAGGACATTAAGGCTCTAGTAGAGGGTTTACACATTGAGTTGTCGGAGTACCAAACTACTGTCTTTTGATTTACAAGTACTGATTAGATCAGTGGAACAGGTTATTCGGCTGTTCTGCACGTACCCATTATCATCTGTTATATTTTAGGCATTATGATTAGGTAACAAAACACAGGTCAATAGAGATAGCTCCTTTGAGGGACTACTGTTTTCTTTGAGATACAAGGTCCGCTTTAAGATGGCCACTACCATTTTCGGGTACTTCCAATGGAAACTGATTTAGTTTCCGTTCCTTTAGCAACAGGAGCAACGCATCTGGCCACAGCGTTACAGATCCTTGACTTGTGCTTTGTCTCACATTTCACACGGTAATAAATACTGGGATACAGATGCGCTACAGAGAGGTAGAGCCCCTTGTATTTATTAATTTTTGATTGTATGGAGACAGCATCGCCTGTTTCCCAGTTCCGTTTTTCCTATCTACAGACAGGCAAAGCTCACCTTGCTGCATAAAATATGGGTTGCTGAGCAACCACACGCCGACTTCGACCGGTAAGCAAATTCCTCCCAGCAAAATGAGGCTTCTGTTGCGTTTGGAATACTGTTAGGATGAACAGAAAGAGAACCAGTTTTCTAATGGGGGCTATATATTTTATATACATCTATTTGCAGTAAGAATTATCCTGTGATGGGGATAGGCCACACCAACATTGGTGTTTGGGATTTCATGTATTGAGTGCAAGCTGTCTCTAATCAATAGGTAAGCAGTGAGAAGTGATTCAGAGGTTAGGGAGATGAGAGGTCTCCGTTTTATTTCTCTTGCTTTGTTTATAGCTAGACATTAATTTCTTTTTACAGGACAACTGTAGGACACCACAGTGATAGTCCTTGCGTTAAACAGAGGTTGTCAAGTTTGTACTTGACCACTACACCATGTGAGTGTAGACTCCTAGCAGGGGGTTGTCTCACACATTATTTACTTAGGCTAATTGTTCTGGTTCAATGTTTGTTTTCTGGCAACATTTAGGTGATTTTGGTAGTTCTAAAACACAGTTTAGTGTTTTTCACAGATTACTTAAGGAGGGGAGATTTATACTCACTGATTTCCTGTGACTCCTACGTGAACTACACCATGGTACGTTTGAGGTTATTGTTTTTAATAGGGACTTAACTCAAGTTTGCACAGTAGGGACCTACTTTAGAGCCCTATAGCATTAATGGCTATTTTTGTTTTCTTTGGATTTTCCACAGTGAAAAGAGATTCAAGGGTCCAGGAGAGACACAAGCTCAATGGTTTTTAGAGTGAATTCTTTTGGGGCTACAGAATAGAAATCCCAAGCATTAATAGTGACGCAAACAAATAGTTCCTGAGGCATGTTCACCATTTTGGGGGATTAAAAGAACAAACATGTTGAGCCTGAGCATTTGCTATGCTTTTGTGATACAATTTTTTAGGACAAAAGGTAGTTGTAGCACTCCAGGAGACCTAATATTCTATTACAGGCTATGTTTAATGAAATCTTTAGGCTGTATATGAAATAGCCTATTCCTATTGAAAAGGACACAGTCACTTTTGACACTTTATTGCACCATTGTGAATTGCTACACTTTATTTGTGTTCCACACACCACATACAGTGTGCGAGTCTCTATGTTAGTATGTATTTTAGTAGTTTGTCATTGATTGGGTTTTAATGTTTATTCAATACAGTATTTTGGTTTATTTTAATAGCCAATTGTTTTTTCCACTTTTTATTTTTAAAGTGTAAGACGTTTGGGGATTGTTCTTACCGTGGGTGCTGGAATTTACTACCTCCATATTGTTTTTTTGTAGCTATATGAATTACTACAATACAGTACATTGTCAATACATCCTCTCACAAGAGTCCTTACCCTGATCTCTCAAAACAGTTTTAATAAGATTTCTTCTCAGGCTAATCAAATCAAGACGGCGTATTCAATGATCAACCTTTAAAAAAACATACTTTCTTGGGAAAGATTGGCTTCAATTGCATGTACCAATAGACCAACAGTCTAGAACATGGCCATCAACCTAGATCCAGGGCCTAAATGGCGCTTCAAATGTTATAGGTTATACCGCCAGTTATCTTCAATCTCGAATGTGGAGCTGTCATGTATTCTCTAACACCTTTGTACATCAATATACATAGAACACCAGGTATATCTGAAGACAAGCTGTATCAAAGACATTGCATGGCTGAAATGTGGTCTCATACTCATTCAATGAAACTCTATCCTTCGAAAATGTTCTTGCTCCTAATATTTAAATGGCTTCCCTTGCCAGAACCTCAAAGGCTTAACACTGAAATTAGCCCAACGTGCCACATTACTACATCTCCTCATTGACAGCAAACTCTTGTTCATTAAAACACTTGATCACCAAATGGTCTGGTATAATGGATATTGTTGCAACAAAAAAAAAACTTCCAGATGCCCCCTGCATTCAGGATAGCCATATAATTAATTTAACATGTGGTCTTGAGAGGGGGGTGGAGGGGGGGGGGGGTACACACCCTTCTTTGATATCCCCAGTACAATACTCACTACAAAAGCAGCATGACCCCATATACAGACTCATTTTCGGCGTCAAATCCTATGATCACATTCCTCTCGCCTTGAGAGAGTAGTATCGGCTACTAACTGTGGCACATGTCATCCTAAAGACATTATGCATCACATGCAAGCTATCTCCACTCAAGCCTTGCTATATGTAGATTAAAGTCAGGTCTTCTATGGAGAAATGCATAAACCCAGAATATTGAACATTTTGTGGAAAAAAGTGTCAGAAAGGAAGACAAAAAAAAGACAAAAACCGAATTTTTTCTTTTAAGTGCTTGCACTTTGAAACTATCACTTTCTTTTCTTTGGTTCAATTCTACATTTTCATACATTACTATCAATGGTGGTCAGGAACAATTGCTACAATGTACTGAACATGCAATTGAGAACACAACTAAACATACAAGATATTCCGATAAAGGAGATTATTCATAATACACAAGGCACGGTAAGCTTCAAGTTCGAAAAAGAAAATAATGGCGTTTAGTCATTATATAGATGTTTTTGAAAGGATTCCTGAATTTCCTGGACAGGTTAGCCTTGAGATGGCAGTACAGCAATATTCTGGCTTAATCAATATCTGGGCTATATTTTTTTGTATTACTCACAAGAGGCCTGCTTTTATAGTTACAGTAGGCCTTCGAAAGAACTGACAAAAAGATAAATCATAAAAAGATGTTTGTGCAGAGATCTTTGAGTACTTGATGTCAAAACTATATGGAGGAAGAACTTCATAAAATTAAAAAAGGTCCAATGATGAGAGAGATACAAAGTGACCAAGTTCACACACATTCCTTCAGGTACAAAAACAGTGGTGGAGTATGTCGGAGCTAGTCAAATGAAATGATCGAAGGGCTATCTGGAAACTGCTCACTAAAGATTCTAGTGAGGATGAATTCAGACAACTAATGTCAGTCTCAGAACTATAAAGGAAGACATACCTCGACCAGAATTTTGTACGATCAGGATGTAAAAACGTTAACATTGTGAGATCAGACACCTTACAGTCCAGCACACCATTCGTGGATTATGAGGAAATGCTCTGTGTATTGAAATTGCTGCATAATCTAGAGCCCCTGGCCCTGATGGGCTCATATCCCAATATGAACTTAGTTCAGCAACATGACAAATTGGCATCCTCTGCACTGCCCCAATATTACACAATTTTTAAAATCATGGAAACTCATTATTTCTGCTTCTTGGAAAGAAGCTATTATTCCCATCTATATAAAAAAAGGATAAGATCTGATCCAGGAAACTACAATTTAATAGCTATACTTGACGTTCTTGGCAAAGCTTTTTGTAAACTTGTAGTAAGAAAAATGTGATCCTGGTTAACAAGCAACTCAAATTGAAATAAGATACAGATTGGCCCCAGAGAATTTTGTTCAACTACTCATTGCCTTGTTACGATCAATGCACAAATGAATGACGCCTATAAGAAAAATGATTTTCCCTTATGTGTGTGTTTATATATTTCAAAAAAGCTTTTGCTACTGTGTGCCGGGACTGCCTCTTTACAAAGCTACAGCGTTTGAACTTGCCAAAAGAATGGCTATATTGTATAGTTGGTTTATACAGTGGCACCACAGTAAGATTTTGACTTAATGGTGGTGCAATGAATCGTCCTATTTTCACCAACACTGGGGTGAAACAAGGATGTGTTCTTGCCCGCTACTCTTTAATAACTATTTAACAGACTTTCAGGATAGACGACTTCTATAGGGTTTGGCATGTGCCCATCCTGCAATGGGCTCATCCCTACTTCAAACCCCAGCGCCCTCAGCCTACCTTGCCTTGACCCAGACCACGGTTGTTCAGCGTGCGACTCGCTGTCCTCAAAAGCGCTGAACAACAGACTATCCAGGTGGAGGAGCTCTTTCAGAAGTCGCCCCCAGAGGACTTCAAGAACTTCGTGAAATATCGAAACAGACCCAAGGTAGTGCCGATATTTTCTATCGCACCTCGCATGGGAGACTCCTTCCCAGGGACTCCCCTGCGCGGGAGTGACCGCTCAGGCCCTTCTACCGGCACGTGCACCGAGGCTGCTGCAGCTACCGCCCCCCGGGCCGAGGGATCCGGGCCGAGGGATCCGTGGATCCTCCTGGTGCCACTGTTGAGGGCTCAAAAGGTTCTTTTACCGGGTCTTCACCTGAGGGGCACCGCACTTGTACCGGCACCATGGCTGAGGGGCTACGCCCTAATACCGGCAATACGTCCGAGGTGGCGCCTAAACGCAGCTCTATCGACCCCCGGTTTGAGGGTGTCACACCTACCGGCCCTAGGCCTGAGGAGAAGGGTAGGCCTCTTGATCCACAAGCAAGAGTCTTGGAGGAGGCCGGGCTGAGCAACACGTGGCTGGCATGTGGCTGGCAGCCCGACAAAATGGCTGCCGCGCCAGAAAGAGGCACACGTCCAACGCCATTCCAGGAATTCGGCGAATAATGAGTGTCAAGGTTGGAATGGCTTCAACCAGGTACGTGGCCTACAGCCTACCCCTCATGTGCAGGGCACCTTTCCTTTGCATCCGTATGGTCAGGGTGTGCAGCGGCCCCAGCAGACTCCCGCTACCCCGATAGCACCCCCTGCCACTGCTTCAGTCAGTGAAGAGGTTTTCTTCGAGAGGTTCCTCAGCCTGATGAAGTCACCTCAGATGGGCGTTATCTTCAAAGACGCCATCAGGGAAGTCATTCCAACCATGCTAGCGGCACCACAGACGTCTGTCGGCCCCCCATGCTCCGGCGCAGCTGCCTCCTCCGGCTCCACAGCCGACTCCTCAACCTCAGCTTACGGCCGCGGTCCCTGTACCCCAGCCTCTGGTGCCAACTACTCCTCCTCCTGCTCCTCCTCCTCCACAGGATCACCCAGATACGGATGAGGATCCCGACAAGCCATCCTTAGCCGGGCCTTCCACAAATGTCTTGATGGTCTGGCAGAGTATCTGGGCCTACCCCAACCCAAAGTCGAGCAGCCGGCAGAGGGGGTTCTGGCTGAAGTCCTCACATGACGCCCCTGTGCCAAATCGGGGATTCCTATGCAGACCTACGTCTCCCTGGCCAAGAAGGGCTGGCTCAAACCCCACTCAGCCCAGCCGGTCAATCGACGCCTGGATGCCAAGTACAGGCAGATGGAGGGGGATACACTCTTGCTTTTGGCCACATCCTCAGCCACACTCCTCTGTGATTGCTGTGGTATCACTATAGTCCAAGCCTCAACCATTCTCAGCCTCCTCCTCTGGGCCGCTGCAAGGCAAGGAGGAGAAGATCTTGGAGGCCTATGGCAAGAAACTCGATTCCAACGCTTCTTTACATCTGAGTCAGGCCAACGCTGATGCCATGCTGGTGGCCGCCAACCAAAGATCATGGTGGGAAATTGCGGACTTCCTCCTGGAACTCCCCACCCAAAGCCAATCACGCTTTAAGGCAGGGCTAGCCGAGGCCAAGCTAGTGGCACATGACCTCATGGAATCCACAGTGGCCCATATTGACACCTCTGGCTGTGCCATCTGTATTGCCACAAACATGAGAAGGACAGCCTGGCTACGGGCAACAAAGTTCAACCCAGACGTCCAGTAAAGCATACTAGATCTACCGTTCGAGGGGGTGGGGGGACCTCTTTTTCACTCCTCCACGGACGAAGAGCTGGACAAGAAAAACAGCTCATAAATGCCTAAATCTGTATCCATCCTTACAAAGACCACGCCCAAATCCTACACTCAATCTCGGCAACGCTCAGAAAGGGGTCATACGTACGGAGGGTTCCACGGCTTCCAGGAACACAGATCTAGGCAGTTGGACCGCTCGCCGTCGCAGGACCGGCACAAGCAACACAAAGGGGGTGGAGGGGCAAGGGCTTTTTCCAGTCCCCCTCCTCAGTGACAGCCTCAGAGGGAAAGGCGGCATGACACGCCCCTTCAAGTCCACATGTCTCCGGTGGGGGGAGGGGGGGGGGGGGCAGGCTTGCTCTCCATGCACATTTCTGGTGCCAGAATTTCGCAGACCCCTGGATCCTCTCCGTAGTATCCACGGGTAACGCCTTCCTATCCCAGCCTCTCCTCCCTCCTCCCCTCCCCTCCCCTCCCCTCCATTCCCACAGGTTGGGACAGCAACTCCTTTGGCAGAGATCCAGTCGCTCGTAGAGAGCCAGGCAGTGGAGGAAGTCCCAGCCTCCCAGCGAGGCTTTGGCTTTTACTCCAGGATTATCGCCATTCAGAAGAACAACCAGGCGGGCCTGAGTTGTGCTGGACCTTTCCACCCTCAACCTCTCCTTACCCCTGCAAAAAAAAGATCGTTACACCAGTTTTTATTTTGGAGACATTGGACAAGGGAGACTGGATGTGCGCCCTGGATCTGAAGGACGCGTACCTACACGTCCCGATTTGGCAGCCCCATCTTTCTTTCCTACGGTTCAGGATCATGGGCTACCACTTTCAATACAAGGTCCTTCCTTTTGGCCTCAACTCGGCCCCCAGGGTCTTTACCAGGCTCATGAATGCGGTGGCGGCCCTCCTCAGAGCGCAGGGCCTACATATCTACCCATACCTCGACAACTGGCTCTTCAGGGCTACATCTCCGGAAGCAGTTCACCACTCTTCGCATGCCCTTATGAACACACTGGACAATCTGGGCATCTCGCTCAATCTCAAGAAGTCAACAGTCTAATATCAGAATCATTCAACCTTGCCAGGGGTACCAGACAGGGGTGCCCTCTTTTGCCTTTATTGTTCATTTTGTCAATGGAACCGCTGGCAGTATTACTTCGATCTGATGCCAATCTCCTCCAGATAATAGAAGAGGACCATGAAAATAAAATCTGGTTATACGCAGATGACCTGCTGGTGGCTATACAGGATCCAGCACTCGGCATACCTTATTTGATGCAAGACATTCAACGATTTTCTTCTGCGTCTGGATATAAGGTAAACTGGGGTAAGTCGGAAATTCTCCCAATCAACAACTTGTGCATGCAATTCACATGTAGTCAGTTCCAGTTTACTTGGTGTCAAAACATATTGAAATATTTGGGGATTTGGATTGGGCCAGAGGTGCTGAAGTTACCAAAAATTAACTTTGATGTGATCATTCCAAAACTACAGTCGGACATGGATAGATGGGGAGTCCTGAAACTGTCAACATGGGGGAAAATCAATTGTATCAAAATGAATCTTGCAAAGTTGTAAATTACCTTCTTTCCATGCTTCCAATCAAAGTGCCAAACTACTACTTCAAAGAGATCAATAGAATGATGCAGAAATTTATATGGGACGGGAAACCCCCAAGACTTGCGCTATGGAAAATGCAGCTACCTCAGAAGTATGGTGGAATGAATCTACCTCACTTCTCAGAATATCATTTGGCCTTCACGGTTAGGCATCTGTGTAAATTTACCGACACTGATGGGGAGCCAACGGTTGACATACTGAGAGAAAGTAATGCATCATCTCATTTGGCCCCCAAGGTCTTAATATCTACAGTGTCAAAACAGTCCAAAAGGCGAAATGCCCCAACTGCTTTTTTGAAGGAGTGCTGGCGTGACCTGTCTAACTGTATTGGAACCAATCCCTTCTTATTTCCGGAGGCTTCGATCTGGCTCAATCCAGCTTTGAAGCTACATGGAAAAGTGCTATTCTGGCCAGCATGGTTCCTGGCAGGGATTCAATATATTGCAGACCTAATTGAAGATGAGGAATGGATCCCGTTTGCACAACTTTGCCGCACCTTTGATCTAACGGAATGCACCTACGCAGAGTATAGAAAGCTGAAGAGCATCATCTCCGTAAACATGGATCCTGCACAATTGGCGGTCCAGGGCAAAGCTTGGGCAGCTTTAGAGACATGCAAACATGCTGCTCACCCAGCCGCAACTATGTACAAGGTCCTGAGAACGTGTCATAAGGGGAACTTCGAGACGGCGAATGCATGGACAGAGGAGCTGGGTGAAGTGATTGACCAAAAATGCTGGCTGCTTTGCTGTGGTAATGTGAGGCTTGTGAGCATGGACTGGGGCTTAAGAGTGTCGCAAACCAAGCTTCTATTTAGGGCCTTTTGGACGCCAGTGCGTCTGTTTAAGCGACACTTGTTGGAAAATGATCTGTGCTGGAAATGCAAACAAGCAAGAGGTACCTTAAGTCATCGGATCTGGTTCTGTCCCAAGACTAAGGTATTCTGGGAGGGAGTTTGTGAGAGATTAGGTTTGGTGTTGAGCTGCACCATTCCAATGGTTGCGTCTCTCTTAGTACTGGGTGATGTGTCATTGTTAGAGGATGTTGACTTTAGAAAGAGAATGTGGTACCTTAGGGCCTGTATGATTGCGAAAAAGATGATTCTTAGGGCTTGGAAGTTGTCCAGCTCTTTTTTGCATCGATGAGTGGGTGGATAAGTTTCTTACGATCTCCACCTATGAAAAGGCAATTTGCAAATTGAAAGGCGAGACTGAAAAGTTTATGGACATATGGGGGATCTTTCTCAATGTGTATGGTTAAAGTCTCATGGTGACTCAATATGCTGGTGTGTTTTGTCCAAATTCACCATTACCCTGAAATGCATTCAGATTTGCTCTTATGCTAGCCAAGATCATGCCATGTTACGTGGGGATGTGTTTATTGATTATTTATAAATTGTACTACCAAATGATAGTTAGATATTCTTCCGTTACATTCTCTTCTTTTCTTGTCTCTTTTCAATTTTCCCTCTTCTTCTACTTTTTCCTCCTTATTTATGTTGTGCTGCATTATGAGATGATTTTTTCTTCTTTTTCTTCTCTTTTGGACTCAATCTTGTGACCAGGTTTGTAATTTTATGGAGCAAGAACTGAGACTCAAAGAAAATATTGGCAAGGCTCATCAACCAGGAACTCCAAAGACATACGTGAGATTCCCAAAAAAACATCTCCCGCAGGTGGTCCATGGAATTGGATTAAAGGAGTGCTGAGTGTCAAACGATCTAGATGGCAACCATCTTCTGAAGCCAGCGATGTGTGTGTCCAAAAGACTTTGACGCTGGCCTCATGGAATACGAGAGGACACGTCCACTTAGCTGAAGCCAGCACTGTTGATTTAGCCTTGTTTGATATTTTCTGTCTCCAAGAGACGTGGCTCCAAGAGAAACCGTCCATGGACGGATTTGAAATTGAGATCTCTCCAGCAATAAAGGACCTGCTAGGCCGCCCGTCTGCCGGCCTTCTTATTCCAATACGTTCCGGGCCGAACCTGAGAATCATCAAGACGACGAAGAGGGCATACGGGGTGCTGGCCGTCCTTATCGATTGGAATTATGCGACCGACAGTCCCGACCTACATAGTAAGACCCGTCCCAGGCACCCTCTAGCATTGATAACTACGTATTGGAACCCGCAAAGAACAACATCAGCAGATTTCTGCCAGACCATGGCTGAAACCATAGATGCCATTATGCTGGATTGGAACACTCCCTTTGCAATAATTTCCGGAGATCTTAACGCTAATTGTATCCACCCTAACCAACAAGCTTTTGCTAATGCTCCCAGTACGCAAGCTGAACACAGAGGGCAAGCCTGGATGAACTTAATGGCAGCAAGATGGCTATATAATGCGGTATGGACTCTGGGCGGAGACCACCATATTCCGACCTGGGAAAGAGGCCAGTCGATGGCAACCCTGGATTATATCTTTGTCTCGCAGGCACGTACCGCAGAAATCCAAAAGTACCAGGTGGTGAAAACCGAGGCGAGCGACCACAACATGCTTACCTTGGAATGGTTAGCCGCCGCCCAGGTGTGTAAGCATTATTCTCCTTCCATCGAGACGAACCCTCAACAAACCCGGCTTCGTCTAACAGCGGCCAATGTGATGTCTCTAACCCAGCAATACGCCGAGGTAGCAAAAGCTCTGCACACTTCCGAGAAGGCACTGAGGCCGAACTACCTCCTGATGCTGATCGAACATAGAAAAAAGGCAGGGTCTGGGATGGCCATCCTACCCTCCTTCACCCATAACTATGATAAACTCATAGCACAGAAAAAGAAGGAGTTAAGAAAACAAAAACGCAGAGCCAAGATTGAAAACTCACGGGCAGCCTGGGACGTGTGGGACAATTACAATAAGATCTATAAATCATGGATTAGCTCAAGGAGAGCAGCCATCTACCAAAACGACGCAGAAATATTGCTGAAAGCATTCACCTAAAAAAAATTCTGGATTTTTGGAATTTGATAAACCATTCGCAGCGTAATATACACAATAACATGATCAGTGCAGTGTCGGAAGCGGATTGGGTCCAATTCTTTACTGTGCTCTTTATGAGGCCAAGATCCATCATAAATTTGCAGGTAGAGCCGTCGCAGACATCGTGGGCCGACTTGTCGGATAAAACGGATATATTTGCGGCTATTCAGAAACTGAAATCTTCTAGAGCTCCGGGCCCCGACGGCCTCTCTAACTTTGACCTAAAAACTCACATCAAAGAATGGGTACCCTTTGTAAGTCTGCTGTTCAAATATTGTGCCGACAGCAAGAAAAACCCTCTAGCTTGGACCAAAGCTATAGTGATTCCCATTTTCAAAAAAGGTAGTCGAGATGAACCAGGCAACTACCGGCCCATAGCTTTGCTGGACATTATGGGAAAACTATTTGCTTCCCTCCTTCTGGATCGTTTCCGGCGCTGGGCACTATCGCCCCCCTGCAGAGATCCCTTCCAGGTCGGCTTCATGAAGAACGGAAGCACGACGTTCTTCATGATTATATCCTTATAATTAACATCTTGAAGGCAAACATCAAACAAGGGGCACCTACAGTGTATGCAGCGTTTATCGACCTCTCGCAGGCATTCGATAAAGTGGACAGATCGCTTCTGTGGAACAAGCTGAAAAACCGGAAATGCCCAGACGTCATCCTCAACCCCATAATTGCGCTGCACACTAATACCACGCAAAGTGTCCGTCTGAACAAACAAGGCTCTCTATCAAAGGAAATTCCAGCTAACAGAGGAGTCAAGCAGGGCTGCCCGTTGGCCCCGGCGCTCTTTGTCGCCTTCCTGGGAGACTTTAAAGAGTCTGAAACCACTGTGCGCTCATTTCCTCCGAAGTTTGGTGGCTCCAATCTCTCCCCCATCTTATATGCGGATGATATGATTCTGCTCGACCAGACGCCCATTGGCCTCCAACGCCAGCTAGAGAATCTAGTTCACTATATGGACATTAACAACCTGTCCATAAATAAGTTGAAAACTAAAATCATGATATTCTCAAAAAATCAGCCATCGATGAAAAATATCAGGCCCTGGTCTATAGACCAAACATAAATTGAAGTGGTCTCACACTTCAAATACCTTGGAGTAATGCTTGACGGGAGTATGCAAGAAACAAAAATGCAACAACATGTATGGGCAAAAGCAAAAAATCGAACTTCCCAACTGAGAATGGTGGATCGCAAGTATGGCAAATTTTCCTTGGTGCCGGCCATTAATTTTTACAAGGGCAAAATGGTTCCTGCCCTGACTTATGGCATGGATGCTACACTTACCATACCCACCTCATTTTGGCAGAAACTGGAGGGATTCATCTGGAAATCAGCCCTCGGCCTTCCTAACTCTATTCCCATCGCGGCTGTGAGAAGAGAATTAGGTCTCCTATCATTGAGTGCCACTGTGAGTGTGTCTACATTAGCTCTATTCAGAAAGACCCTCACAAAAGATGGGCTCCCTATCTTCAACGTCATTGCTCAAGAGATGGCTTCTACGAAGTGCAAGACTCTCGTGAACTGGGCCGAACTCCAAAAACCAAACTACATGAATTAGCATGCACAAAGGAGGACCTTATCACTAATCCCCAAAGAGTTAGCAAAAAATTGAAAAATCATGATTGGATAAATACCAACGACCGAGCTTCGGCGTGCAAGTTGTTGAACCATCTTCCTCCTACGTTTAATAGGCTAAACTCTCCTTTAGCCTATTGCTTAAAATTTCCGGACAGGAAACTAAGGTCCATCTTTTTAAGAGCCCGCTTGAACATGCTTCACACAAGAGAAATCTTGGGAATAACACACCAAACAGTCACAAAAATCTGCAGACTATGTAAAGCCCCAGATTCTATTGAGACAGTTCGCCATCTCATCCTGAACTGTCCCTCTTTAATCCAAGAACGTACTGCCTTCCTGACACCCTGTTGGGTAGATTCTCGTTTGATTGAAGACACCTGGTAGTGCCGTCTCATCTCAGGGGAAAAAACCCGCTGGGCTTTAGCTACATCCAAACTGATGGAAGCCGCATTTATTAAAATCAACGCCCTCGGGCTTGGCTCAACTTTGCCCAACTCTTTGCCTTAATTGCCTCCTCTTGCTATGAGGCCAGCAATGGAAGTTCTTCACAAACATGACATCCAATGTCTACCTGACAGTAGACTTGAATTTTGATAACCAGAATCTGCTCGTCATCTCAATGGACGATGTTAGCCTTGTAAAAATCATTTATTTTGATTGTGCACAAGTAAATTAAAAAAAAAAAAAAGAAGCTTGTTTATTTCTAATTGTATTGCAAACTTTATTGGTGAAAATAAAAATGATAAAACTCGAAGAAAAAAAAGAAAAAGAAAAAAAAAAGTCGCAGCTGCAGCCTACGCAGACTGACATTCTCAGGCCTCATCTGGGACACATGCTCCTATAAGGACTTCCTGTCGGAGGACAAAATCTTGGCCATCAAGAGGGCCACCACCCACTTCCTCAGCAGAGAAGTGACCTCTGCATGGTGGTACCAACATCTCCTGGGTCTACTGGCAGCGGTCCTACTAGCCGTTACACACATGAGACTAAGGATGATGAGGATTCAGCTGCACTTCACGGCCTCATGGAACCAGGAGCGGGGCTCTCAATCCGAGATGATCAACGTTCCTCTATCTCTCCACACGGACCTGACTTGGTGGTCCAGAGACTGCAACCTACGGACGGGCAAGCCCTTACGGCCGCCCCTTCCGCAGGCCACCATCACCACGGATTCTTCGCTCGAGGGCTGGGGAGCCACCCTGGATCGTCTCTCGGTCCACGGCACCTGGACGAGACAGGAGCAGGAATTCCACATCAATTGGCTAGAGCTGAACACCATCTGGCAGGCGCTCAGGGTATTCCTACCACTTCTCAGGAGCAAGGTTGTCCTCATGCAGATAGACAACTCGACCAGCATGTACTATGTCAAAAAGCAGGGAGGCACCAGATCCCCTCCTCTGTGCAGACTGGCGATTAGCATGTAGGAGTGGGCCCTGGAAAACAACATTTAGCTCACGGTGGTCCACCTCCCGGGAGAATCCAACCTGGAAGCGGACAGGCTCAGCAGGCTGGGAGGGGAAAATTACGAGTGGAAGCTTAACAACCTCGCTATTCAGGAGATTTTCAACAGGTGGGGTTACCCCCAGCCACCTGGCGCAACAAAAAGTGTCTCCAGTTCGCATCTTGGCAGTGATGCGCTCCGGCTCTCTGGGCGACGCATTTCACCTCCAGTGTACTGGCATGAAAGCCTATGCCTTTCCGCCCACTCCTCTTATTCACAGGGTAATTTGGAAAATCATGGAGTCTCGCCAGCTCCTCATCATTCTAATAACTCCATGATGGTCGGCCAGTCCATGGTTTTCAGAGCTCCTCAGTCTCTCGGAAGTGGCTCTGATTCACCTCCCGACAGGCCCAGCACATCTTCTGGCACAGCAGGGGGGGGGGGCGCAGAGTCATCCGACCTGTGCCAGAGAAACTAGCCCTCAAAGCGTGGTACCCTAGCAGGTAACGCTGCAGCACCTTAGCCTTTCACAGGCCGATCTGGAGATCATACAGGGCACCATGAGCAAAGCTACCAGGGCCCAGTGCAAAAGCAAATGGACCAGATTCTGCCACTGGGCAGACTCCAAAAGGAACCAACCCCCTGGGGTGCACCCTGGAAGACATTTGAGCACACCTCACCCAATCAGGCGTGCAGACGGACACCTGCCGCACATACCTCGCAGCTATTGGGTCCTACAGGAATACTGAGGAAGCATTTTCTCCTCCTCCAACCCTGTAGTCCAGAAACATCTAACGGGACTCGCAAGGCTCTACCCGCCCGTCAAGAGACCGCACCCGGTGTGGGACCTTAACAGTTTTGGGTGCCCTTGCGAACAAACCGTTCGAGCCAATGGCGTCCGTGGACATCAGGCTGGTCACCATCAAGACGGCCTTACTAGTCGGCCTCACCTTGGCTCGTAGAGTCAGCAAGATCCAGGCGCTGGTCGCCTCAGAACCATATACTACCTTTCACAAGGACAAGGTAGTCCTGCGGACACACCCGGCATTTCTGCCCAAGTTTCTGTCTGCATTCCACTTGAACAAGGAAATCATCCTTCCTACATTTGTTCCTGATCCCAAGTATGAGGCACAGAGTGCTGCACTGCCTGGATGTCCGGCGTGCCCTGAAATTCTACTTCGACAGGACCAAGGGCTTCTGCAAAATCGGATGCCCTTTTTGTCACTTTCGGAGGCTCAAGACCAGGCTGTCAGGCCTAGAAGGCTTCCATATCCAGCTGGATGGTCTCTGCCATCAAAGAAGAGTATGAGGGCCAGCACAAGCCGCTCCCGGCCAGCAGGCATTCCCACGCAGTCCGGGCCAAGGCAACGGCCATTGCATTCCAGTTCCATGTCCCTTGGCAAGTCATAAGCAGGGCGGCCACTCGACCCTCCCTCGGCTTTCTGCAAGCATTACTGTTTGCATGCCGGTTCTAGATCTGATGCGGCCTTTGGACAGGCGGTTCTCAGGAACCTATTTGCTTAAAGAGGGTCTCCTCTCCACCCTGGGGCTACATTCAATTGTAATTGCCCATACAGTATGGAGGAAAGGGTATGGGACGTAAGAGTAATTATAAGTTACTCACCTTAGTGACTAACGTACTCTTAGTCCATAGTCCTCGTTCCTCCATACGTCCCACAAACCTCCCCCCTAATATGGGTGTCATTAGGCAATGTTAAATCTATTGTCGATGCGTCTATGGGGACTGAGGTATGGCGCCCGAGGCCTGCGTCAGGGCAGCGAATCCCCCCTTGGCCGCACCCCTGCACGCCTTTAACTTTAATGGGGAAGAAGGTGTTTCCGGGTGAAAAAGGTTCCGCCTACCGTCCCTTGGAAGGGATGCCCATACAGTATGGAGGAAAGGGGACTATCGACTAAGAGTACGTTAGTCACTACGGTGACTAACTTATAATTTATATACGGACTGCTATTTTTTTCATCTCGTCATGATGCTCTAGAAAAAAAAAAAGGAGGATCTTTTTGGAGAACTGCTTTAGATCTTGTTAGGGAGAATTCTCTATTAAGGCTAATTTCCCTAACCTAGTGAGACCCCCAGCACCTTTGCTGGATTTTTGGGGTTTATTTTTTCTCCTGCTAAGAGTGAGACTCTTTTTCTCCCACTCTTAGACATGATTTGAGATATCCTCTGACTTTGTAATGTGTTTTATGGGCTATGGGGTCTTTTACTCCATAGGGTTTCATGTGGTTTTTGGTAAGTGTGTTACACAGCACCCTCAGTGCAGTAACACAGGGGTGTCATAGTGACCCCCAAACATAGACTCCATACCCTGGGACTGACTACTGTCTCCCACGGCATGTAAAGTCACCATTGACTTTACTAGTCTTAAATTGGGAACAGAACCAGTACAAACCATCATATTGTGGAAGTACTGGTAGGGGTAATTAGATTGCCCCTGGGTCTGTTTTTCGAGGGGGCACTGTGCAGTCCCCCCTCGTCGAGTTTCTGGCTGGTGGCAGTGGTTACCACACAAAATATTCCTTAAGAACATTTACTATGGGATTTTCCCATTCATTTTAAACGCACCACTTTTTGGTGCAATGTTAAAGATACCACCAGGTTATTTATTTAATATTTATTCACCAGTTGGTTTCGCCAGGACTTGGTTTTAAAATGGCGTTTGTGTTCGCCTCTGTAACTCCAACCCAAGTCGAGCCCTTTGTTCCACTTTTTGGCAGGCTTCTACACAGAAGCCTCCAAAAGTGGTGCCACTCTGTCTGGGTCTACAGGATGTGTGGGAGGGGGGTTAAGGCACCCTGGACTGAGTTGCCTCGGCAACTCAAGTCGCACTCTTGTGTGATTGGCCCAGTGGTGAGCCACTTAGCATGTTTGAGTGACAGCTAGGACTGATGAATGGGGGTTTTCTGCATAAAAGCAGGGCTTTGGGGACTGGGACTTCAGACGTCGCCACAGGACCAAAGAATCAGAAGAGGGGGAAGCTGAGCCGACTTGCAACGACGACACCACCGGTGGAGCGCTGCTGAACCGACTCACCACTTCTTCCAATGACAGAGGAGATCTTCATCCCGAAGAGTCTTCTTCCTTTGACTGGTGGGGATAACCAGTTTGCCCGCCTTTTCGCCTTCCTGGATCATCTCGTGGCCGCCTTGCCTGTGCCAAGCACCCCGGCAACCAGGATATCACGTTTTACCACTACCGCGAATAAAAGGGTAGTACCTTTTGACGGAGAACTCCACTGCTGGTTTCTTCCCTGGCAGTGCAACGACCTTCAGCTTTCCTCCATGTCGAGATCTTCTCTTCCTCTGGACGACGCTGCGACTTGCACCCACTGCCAGGAACAACTGCCCCCGCTGGAGGATTCTCTCCACTTTCAAGGTACTGTGTCCGCCTGGCCTCCCTCGTAACGGTCTGTGTGGGGTGTCTCGTAAATCCTCATTTTACCACTTGGGTTGGCCCTAGACTGGCTAACTGAACTTTTCTGAGCTGAACTAATTCCTTTTTAAACTCTCTGCAAGACTTTTCAAGCCTTTTAAACTGTGTGATCTTGGACGCATTGGTGTGCTACTCTCTCTAAGAGGGAGCCGGGCCTCTGAACTTTTTGCTCACAAGTAGACTTTGACTTTCCCGCCTTGCTGAGTGCTTCTAAAGTATTGTGTTGTGTGCATTTCTAATTTCTGCCTTTTGCCTCCCTTTTTTTGATAACTAAAGATGGCACTCCAATAAGTTAAGCGCTCATCTCTGTCTGAAAATACGTGGTGTTAACTAAGACTTGTCTAATAAGGAATAAGGGATGTATATATATTAATAGTGACTGTTTTGAACTTGCTTACAATAATAGTGCTGGAGTGTTTCTAAGTGTGTCTTTAAATAAATAATTATATACTTTGATACCAAAGCTCTGGTCAGTGTTTGCTTGTGCTACTGTATTTTGGTACCTATCTTGTATACTCTATATACTGCCTAACTCTTCTTGAGAGAAGTCTGGCTGCTCAGCCACAGCTACGAGGTAAATCTGGGTGGTACAGACTGCTACCAATTGGGTTTACTGCTTACCCCTGTAGTCTTAAACTTTTTGCAGTGTTCCCTAAGGGAACTGCACAGGTTTCTGCCTAACACCATTGCCGCAGGATACTCTCGTTGGTGGATTTTAATGCAGGAGTCTCTTGGAGCATAGCGATATGCGGGTGATGCCTGTTAATGTATGCCCCTACTTTTCTGGCTTTCACCCTATTGTTTAGCCCCCGGATATTCCAGGTGAGCAGTTTTAGTTTAAGCCCCCTGGGTGTACTAGTTTTCTGTGCCATTTCCGTGCGTCATAAAAAAACTTTGGAGGGAGGGTTTTTACATAGAGGACAGCGAGTGGAGCAGTGAGTGCAATTTTATCGGTGACTAAGCCAACTGAACATCGTGCCTGGTGCCCAACAGGGGCTTCCTGAGGCGTTAACATTGTTTTCGAACAATAGAACAGTCCCCTGTTGCCCGTACCCACCCACACCATCGTACCCAACTTGATGATGAACCCTTTTAACTAACTTGTGGATGTTCCCAAAGAAGGGGACGAGTGCAGCAACTCCGCTTCACGTTCAAGCGCATCTCATCCGGCAGTAGTCAAGAATGGGGGGCAGAGGTGTTCCCCTGCTTCACCCTGCTTCCAGCATTTTCAGTGGCCAAAAGAGGCCAGCCATGACTGCGGCTGGGCCCAATGAATAGTAAGATAGGCTATACAGGTTGTTGCAAATCGTTCTGGTCGAGCTCCCGTCTTCCGGACGGAAGGGGTATCGAGGCTTCCATGTAGGCCAACGCCGTTGCAGGAGATTCGAAGAAGTGCGCTCTTCCACCATGCTGTATACAACGTTTCGCCGGAAAGAGAAGGGCGTAGGGGACCCGTCTCAATCGTAGCTGGTGCTTGATGGTTTCGTAGGATCATCTTTGAGTTTGGACACCCGCGGAGAAGTCCGGTTTTATATGGATGTTGTCATTACCGAACCTCAGGGGTCCTTTCTCTCTTGCCAGCTTGAGGACGGTGTCCCTATCTCTGTAATTCAGCAGTTTGGCTATCACCGTGCGGGGGGAGCCCCCGGCCTGGGTGGCGGAGCGAAGGAGCGATGTGCCCGCTCAACAAGGAACTGAGGTGAGTGCCTCCTCCCCAAGGAGAGATTTCAAAAGGTCTTCGATTCGGGACTCCATTGGACCTTTACAGAAGGTCTCTGAAAGGCCGACTATACGGATGTTGTTTCGTCTGGACCGAGATTCCAAATCGTCGCACTTGTCACAGAGTTTATTCATTTCCCCTCTGAGGAGTGCTATTGTCCTGGGTGTTTTGCCGAGTGAAGTCCTCATTCGTGCCAATTCTGCTGTCAGCTTCTGTGATTCTGGCACTTTCCTTGTCTAGACCAGTTTTGAGGGAGCCTATCGTGGAAACAATGTCGTCGAGCTTGACATTGATAGCCAGGAACCCATTTTGAACCGTGATCAGCAGGTGATCACATTTCGTGTCCTCTGTATTCACGGATGAGGAAGGGAGTTGAAGATCCGGGCTTTAAGGGGGTGATTGTGAGCTCCTAAAAGGAGTCCATGGGTCCTGTCTTCCTGTTTTTGCCCGTGTTTTTTCCCGGCATTGTGAAGGTGAAAAAACAGCCTGAGCCAGGTGATATGAGAAGTCCGTGTGATGAGTTATAGTGGAGGACGGCTCGGGAGGGTGTGAGGCCCGCAGGGATCCCGGTGTGTCTGCAACGTCAATTGCGCCGAGATAGCGTGTTCTGTGGCCTATGCGGGCCAATGTCCTTCAGGGCTGAAATACATGGATTTTGACAGTATGATTGGATGATAGTAGGCTCCGAACCAGCTGGAGGGAAGCACAGGGCGACCCGGTGGATGCCAGCCGTGCCCGTGAGGAGCTGCACCTGGATACCTCTGATTTGGACCAGATAGCCTGCACTGAATGTGTTGTGTCCTCCCACGTTTGTATGGGTACCAGCAATGCGTTTTTCCTGGAAGGAGCTTGTTTCCTGTGCAAACGGCTTTAGGAGAACTTACTGGTGTCTAGGCTAGGGCCATGTTAGGAGTCCCAGGCTCCGGATCCCAGAAGGTGGTTAAAGGATCCGTGGTCGGGTCCCCCGATGAGGATGGTCGTCAGGGTCCTGTAGTGGCTCACGATGTGGTTAGGGGCATTCCTCGACCGGCCCTGTACACCCCCCCCCCCAGCACTCCAAGTTGAATGCGAATGTGGCGCACCACGGAAAAGCGCCAAGACCTCTGTGTGGGCCCCCGTGTTGCGCCTCGCGCCCAACCGTAGCGTTAGCCCAGACCTCCGTACCTCTCACTCCGACGACGAGGAGTGGGGTAGGGGACGTCCGACCCAGGCCGCCGGGCCGTCACCAGGGATATGCCTCGGGCTGCTGTGGAGCTCAGCCGGTAAACTGTGTCCAGCAGCACGGGAGATCGCGCCAGCCTCACGCGCGATTGAGAGGGAGACCCAAACGCCGGCAGCGAAGCTCCGGGGGAGGCAGGCACGCCGCAGCCCAAGGGCCGCAACAGCGAGGGGGGCTTGAGGAAGGATTTCGTCGCGGGCACCTTTATCTATGAGGAAACGTAGCAGGGTGCTTGATGCCGGGCAGAGCGCAGTATGTCCAGAGAATGTGTGCCGCGACGTTTCGTGGACGCAGTCCGCCAGCTCCGCCCACTATGAGGCTTGGTGTGGGAGGAAGCAGCGGCTCCCTTGTAGATTCCTGTGGAGCCGCGGGGCGGATCGGGTCCACAGCCTCAAGGTCCACCAGGGTTCCCAAGCTTTGGAAGTCTGATTTCGATCGGGATTTTGCCTGCGAGTCCAGGATTCTCTCGGGGACCAGCGCGGGTAGTTTACAGGACTCGATGCAGTCTAGAAGCAGGATATAAATCGAACAGGATTCAAGCCGGAGAGGAGCTCTTCACTCAAGCGGCCATCTTGTTAAGCAGCAGCACCCTCCTATACCTTAGCTAGATGTTTTTCTAAAGTGGTAGGGCCATTTAGTTGTATAGAAATCAAACTGAAGCACTTTATTTTGGACTTTAAAGCACACCCTTAGCCTTTGTTTTGTTAGGTAGGGAACCTCCCTCCTAGCGATAGGGCTAGTTATGCATGTAGATTATTTTTATTTTAATAAAACCACATGAAAATGACTGCTAATTGCCAGAGTCCTCCTTCTGGTTCTTCACACTATACAACATTTTTTTTCTGAATTAAAAAAAAAAAAGTCCACTAAATCTTCTGGAGAAATAATAGGGGTTTGGGGGGGGGGGCAATACCTAGGCATGAGCAAACATGTTGGTTGCGAAAAGCACCCTATGAAATAGAGGCGTTATAATACCTATTTCTGGAATGTCCAGCGCTACAGGAGGATATAAAGACATTTTTTTGACACTTTATACATGATCTACATAGGAGGGACATTATCGCTAAAGGGAACACTGCTGAGATGGCAATCAGGTCTCTGCATGTCCACTTCTGGATATTTATTTCAATGAGACTAACCATAGCTGATGTTCAAAGAAGCAATTAAGTACAATTGGTTGGGGAAGTTTGATATCATGAATAAGCTATTTAATATGCATATATGAACATTAATAACATTTTCTATATTATTCTAGGTAATGATTTATATATGGACAACAAACTATGTATTATTAACTTTTGGTTATGTATTATTAATGATTGTATTTCATGTATGTGAACAGAGTATAAGGTTTAATTATAACCATAAGACACTAATATAATTTTTTAAAAAATCAATAACTATTCTAATACATATAATGGCGCCGTCTATTCTACAGCTCAGCAAAGACATTTGGAGAGTGATGTTCATGCAAGTCCTCAAATAGCACTGCCTAAAGGAGAGCACTGGTTAAGCTGCATGCTCACGTTGCAGTCAGCTCTACCCATGGCCTTTCTACAAGATAATTTAGCTTTTATATAGCACCCCATGGCTTCAAAGCTAGGTATACTCTTGATAAGAAACCTTAGATCGATACATTACACTGCCCCTTCCCGGCGTAACATACGCCAGTGTCAAGGTCAATATCAGTCAGTAATTCCTAGAGTCAATTCTGTCCCCCTTCTTAAATATCGGAAATTACCACTAATCGCTTCCAGGAAGGAGGCGACGTAGGTGCCTGTGACTTCTTAATGGTCGGCTAAAGGTATAGGTACCTGTCTTATGAATTTGAATGGCATATTTGTATCAGTTGGAATGAGGGGTATGCACGGTATAAGAACAGTATCTAAGTCGTAGCAGCATAATTACAGCACCTACTTTCAGTTTTAGCTCATGAAGAGGCATTCGTCCAACATCGTTTTGCTCTTTAGAGACTGAAACGTTGAGCCAGTAATTAACTGTTCATTGACACTGGAACCACCGTGCCCTGTGCCAAGAGAAGTGGGGGTGGCAAAAACAGATTTTTTGAAGTTCAGGGAAGTCCAAGTTGTTCAACTGACTGCATGCACAGAGCAGGGCTCTGACACTAGGTCAGAGAGGCGCGCTCGGACGAGCCAGTCATCCAGGTCGGGTAAGACTTTAATGATCTCCCTCCTGAGTCGAGCCTCCATCACTTGCTAGCAACTTGGTGAAAATCAAGGAAGCGAAGAAAGACAGAACGTCAGGATGAGGAACTGGTAGTGATACTGGCCCACTACGAACCTCAAGTACTTCCATGTGCCCATTCATCAAAAATACAGGAAGTTCCAGTGATACCAACTAGACCTGCAGTTCGAGGGCTTGCAGTATCTGGGCTAGAATAACCAAATCGAATTTGTCCTTGCGTAGGCATAAACTCAGCAGCCGCATATCCAGTATGGTTTATAGTCAAAGTCGAATGTCATAATGTCGAAAGTCAAAATGTCTAAAAAATAAAGTCGAAAAAAAAATGTTGAATTTCTTTTTTTAGTTGCTTTTTGTTCGAAATGGGCGGGGGCTCCCCCCCAACCCCTCTTTTTTGTAATTTTCTTTTGTTTTAGCCCTTTTTTTTAACCACCGGAACACAACAAAAAAACATTAAAAAATAAATTCGACTTTTTTTTCGACATGTTTTAGACATTTTTGTAATTCGACTTTTTTTCTACATTATGACTGCACACTATCCAGTATTGCATGTAAGCACCCATTGTCCTTTGGAACCAGAAAACAGGTGTAATATCACCCTTTGCCTTGTTCTGAGCATGGTACCAGTTGTATAGCGTTTTTTGAGAGAACCAAACAACCTCAAAGAGGATTCGATCTGGAGGGAAGGTGCTGGTGTGAGGGTGATGGCCAGGGGGATGCTGCATGAAAGGGAGACAGTAGCCTTGTTGGATGACCTGTAAGGACCAAGCATCAGAGATGGTCTTGGATCATTCTGAGATTAACAGGGAAAGTCACCCCCCACATGGGATTTGTGGCAGAAGACCTCACAAGAGGTTTTGAGCCTTGTTGTGTTGAGCGGGTGGTGGCTGCAGCTGCTATACCTCTGGGGGCACCACTACCCCTTCCCCTCTGGAAGCATCTGCCTTGCAGTCTTCCCAAGCCACCAGACCTCGACCATGTGGGATGTATGGGGCTGAGGGACAAAAACCCTGATACCCCCCCACCTCAAAGAAGGCGCCAAGGGCTGTTCAACATTAAGACCCAATGTCTTCACTGCAACCTTTAAGGCCTTAGCCCCAAAAAGGTTCAGTCTATCAAATGGTATGTCCAAAAGCTTAGCCTGAACATCAGCTTGGCGTCCTCATCCAGGACGGACGTCTGACCACTGTACTGGTGGCCATCGTTCAGCCGACACAATCAGCTGTGTCCAGTCCGAAAAGCAGACTCAAATGAGGCAGTTCAACCATCCTACACCATAAGCAGGAAGCCCTCATCTCCCCCTCAGGGATGTGGTCTGCAGTATTGGCCAATGCGGCCCACAGCCCGAAAGAGCATGGCGCCAGGGTAGAAGTGGTGTTGACTGCACGGAGGTCAAGGCTACCAGATACAAAAATCTTCGCACGGGCATCCAGTTTCCTATTCTCCCTGCCAGGGAGAAGAGCAGGGAAGTTGGAGGATTTCAGGTTCACAGCTGCAGCCTGTCCCACTAAGCTCTTGGGGGAGGCATGATTGGACAAGAAGGCAGAATTTGATGGGTTAGGAGGGTGCTTCCTAGCCAGTTCTGAATCAAGAGCAGGCACAGAGGTGGGCCTTTCCGACACCTCCAGTACAGGGGCCTTCACTTCTACATTAAAAGGTAGCAGGGTTTACCTTTTGGGGCCTTCATCCAGGATGCCCGTAAATTTGAACTGCATCTTAAGCCTGGATGGAGCAGATGGCCCCAGGTTATCAGCCATTTTAGCCATCACTCTCTGGAAAAAAGGGGTGGGGCCCGGAAGGATGTCCAGCTCAGGGGAGGTTTTCAGAACCAGAACATGGAATACTTTGTCTTCCCCATAAAACTCCTCTGGAAAGTCTCTTTTCTGTAGACTAAAGGTTCCAAAACAAACAGCACATGTTCTCCCTCGTTGACAGAGATTTCATACATCTTTGACATGAAGGGGAGAGTAGAATACCCCAGAGGAGTTTTGCTTTCCGCGATGCTGATAGGTGCAGAGGATGAAGTCCGAGACAGCACCGAAAATCTACGTCTGAAGGCGAAGGCTGATGAGGATGATGGTACTGGGAATTCCCCTCCTCTGTGACCTGTTACATAATGAGTGATTTAGGAGACCGCTTGTCCTTATGATAAAAGATGAAAAGCTTTCTGGCATGCTCCTGCAAGGCCTTAGGGAACATGGATTGGCACAATCTGAAACTCTGCGGATCATGTGCCTCCCCAAGGCAGTGAAGAAAAATCCTGTGGGGGGGGGGGCGGTCGGTAAAAAACCATACCCGTCTCCCGCCATCTGCGCAGGGCTTCAAGCCTGAGGCCTTATCGGAGTGTGGCATAACGCACACCAAACGTTTCAATTGTGTCTGAAGCATACTGAGTGTGTAAAAAAGGAGGAACTGAAGTCATAGGGTGCAAGGTGCCCTGACGTCATGAACAGCGCGTAAGGGGGCTGAGCTGTGCCCAGTGGTGGATGTGCTGGAAATAGAATATCAAAAGTGACCCATGGGAGGAAGGAATCCATTAAAATGATCATGCTCACTACAAATGAGTACACATACAGCATCAGTAAAAAAATAAAAAAATCTAACTTAATAAAACACTATTAACACATCAACAAATGCACACATTAACAATTCAAAGAAAAAAACGAAAAGGGTAAGTTAAGATTTCTACAATTTGCATGGTGGCTTCATTTTATATTTAGCATTAATGTTGGTTTAATAGGTTAAACCTGAGCACTGCTATTCCCAATGTTTAGATACTTTAACTGTTGTAGTTCGTAATCCTAGCATGAATATGCACATAAACACACACTAAGGAGCTAAGGTGACTGATGTGCCGCTCAGACGCAGTCGCTGTGTTTGAGTCAGTGCTCCATGAGGTTGGATATATCACCTGGTAAATGCCATCTTCTAACATGAAAAAATGACTTGGTACCAATGTTAAATTTCAATCAATCGATAAAAAACAGTGAATCCCTGCGTTTGCAGTTGCCGGGGCAGGGATCTATGCAGTCAGAGGCTTTTTCTGGTTGGTCGGGGTCCTCTGCACCCTTTCCACAGAATAATCCACCAGGTGGTTACTTTGACAACCGAGGTCGCCTCTTGGTCATTCGCCCCATGAGCATTTTACATTACATTTTTTTTGTTTTGTATAACTATTTTCAAAACTGGTCTAAACATTTGGCTGTACATGTGGCCACAACACGTAGAATCACCTGGTGTACCTCTGCTTCTTGATTACCACAGTCTAGAGGGAAGCTGTGTAGCATGGTGGGAGAGGGGAAGGACCTCTCCAAAAAGACGGTGGTAAGGTTAGGAGGGCAAAATACAGACCTTGCGGGCGACTTCATTCACTGCAGCCTTCCACAACGTCGGTCTTCTGTTTGCAAGACTTAGTGTCTTTATAATTTCTAAACATATTAAATATATAGAAGCAAAATCAAATGAAAAACGTTTACTTGATAATAAATATATTTAAAAAATGTTATTCTAGGGTGCTGTTCAGCACCCTATAGTTAAGGTCAATCGGAAACCCCATAGGAAATTCGTATAAAGGAATTGCACATAACCTTTGTCTCGTGTGACTGATTTGGATAACATCGGAAGATAACTAGGTTCCGCATGGGCCCCCCGGAGAAGGCAAATGTTGGCAATGATTTGTTAAAAAAAAAATACAAAGTTGCAGCCTACTTCCCATTCATTTTTCTATAGACAAAAAAGGTACTTTTGACGACACGGATTTGGACCAGGTGTGAAATAACTTCGACACAAAGCATCAACTTGCGGCTCATTTGTGGTTTGGGGTTATTCAGTCCAGTTGTTTTTATAATATTTGGTTGAAAAGGTGGTGCTCCCATCTCCAAAATAAATGGCTATATCTCAGGTAAATTGCCAAGAAACCGGATGTTTATAAATGAAACAGCCACCATCTTTTTTTGATCTCAATGCGAGAGATAGCCGTGGCTATAGCAAAGGGAATCGCAGAAAAAAGGCATTTGAAGGTAAAAAACATAGAAATGCCATCAGGCTGGGGTGGGAGGGGGGAGAGGCAAGAGGACATCAAGTGAAATTCAAGGGACTGAGTTTGCAACACGAAGATAACCTCGGCTATTGGACAGAAAAGACACAAGGGGGGCGCTGTTGAGCAGCCTGCAAGATGGCTGCCTAGCTTTCAAGCTCCGTGCCCGACTGCTGTATATCCGCCCCCAGGAGCGGTTCCCTGCACCATCCGATGATGGGAGTGAGCGCATCGTGTCTGCCGTCCTCGGAGCGACATATTGATCCATGTCGGGGTGAAAAACGTAACTTTATCACCGAGCAGGACCCTTCTTTCTCCTGACTCGGCCTCCCACTCACCGAGGCCTACCGGGCCGCGTGTTGTTGCTGCGGGCCCGGCCCCTGTATGCTGCTGCGATTTCGACTTCCTCAACCTGGCGGAGCGGCTGTCTGCCTCTGGTGCCCTGTGGAGCCGCGGGGTTGGCCCTCCGGAGGCCGCTGGAGCGGCGGACTATATTTCCTCCTTGCCTGGCCGCCTGCGTACCTGACCCTCTGCGTGTCGCTTGGGCGGCGCTTCTCTCCCGGTCCTGTCCCCCCTGAGGCGAGGAGCGCCTGAAGTTGTTGCTGTCCCAAGCGGCTCCTCATTGCTGGCTCGCCCTGAGGACGGGCGGGCGCGGCGGATGCGACCGGTGGTGTGGTGGCGATTCCGGCTGGTGGCTGGCCCATTGACTCATCCACTCATTCAGCCCCACTGGGGCTGCCAAGGCGATACCGCCGCCCCAGAGATAAAACAGCCTCCCCTGCCTGCGCCCGGCCCGCCGTCTGCCCCCCCCCCCCACAAGGTGCCTATGGTGCTGTGCTGACTGCTGCCACCCGCCACAAAATTGGCCACTGCGGCCCACCCGCATATCTTCTTATCGATCCCCTGAGAGCGGTCCGGGGCGGCTGAGGCCTTGGCCGCAGCTGAAAGACGAACTGTGTGCCAGCAGGTGAGGAGGTGGGGGGCTGCGGTTGGTGTGTGCTGAGCCCCTGTGTACTTAACTCACGCTGGGCTTACCTGCAACGTGAGTCCCACTGGATCTGGGGTCCCTATACTTATCAAACTGCTGCGGAACCGTAGGCTCGGGGTGATAAACTGGACTTTGTGGTTCCTCCGGCCTGTGACTTGGCGTGATGCCACCTGCATGACCCTCGACGCCGCTGCGGATTCAGCCCTCCTATTGACCCAACGCCTTTGGCGCTGCCGGGGCTTCCCTAGACCAGGGGGTGCGACACCACCGGGGACCGGCCCTGGCCGCATCCAGCCACCCAAACTCTGTGCCTGCCTGGCGGCCTCGGTCTATGCCCTCCTCCAGCAGCTGCTACTGAGGTCTGTGGTCCCGTTCTGGAACGTTGTCGCCCAGTGAGCAACTCAGCCCTACCCCTACACCGAATTTGGATTCCTGTAACGGGAGATTGAGGCACTCCTTTTTGTCCCGATACTGCTGTACCCAAGGGGCCCGAAGACCACGGACCTAATACCCTGCAAGGGCTGCCCTGGGGTGCTCCAGTGCACTCCCGTAGCATGCCAAGCAAATCACGCGGGACCAATAAGGTGGGAGCAATGGACAAATACACTAAGTCGCTTCCCAGACAGGAGCGGGGAGGTCATCCCAGAACCAGGACGATTCTGAGCCACCCTCGTGCCCCCCTCAGCCTGACCTCACCACCTTGATGGAAAGCATGGCGAAAAACTTTGCGTCATTCCACGAGAAGCTCGATGACATTGATGCAAGTGTTGCCTCTATGCGGGCCAAATTGGATCAGCATGGTACCAGGCTGGCGGAGCCCGAGTCACGAATCGGGGTCAACGAGGATGGAGTGCACACTCTACAAAACACTGTCTCTGAACTGGTGCATGACATGAGGCAAGTCAAGGCAAAATGTGATGATTTGGAGTCCAGGTCCCGTCTGAATAATCTCCGCATTGTGGGGGTCCCGGAGTCCGCCCTCAAGGGCAAGATGGAGCAGGCTGTTGAGCGCGCTCATCGGGCGCTGACCCCCCGTCCCAAGCCGGGGGACTTCCCCCAGGCCGATCATTGCCAAGGTATTGAGTTTTCGGGACAGAGACCATATACAATGCTTGGCCCGGAAGAAGGGGGAACTGAAATTCAAATCTCAAACTATTAGAATTTTTCCAGACTTCTCCACCAGTGTGCAAATGGAGCACAGGCAGTTCAACGGGGTGAAAAAGTTGCTCAGGGAGAGGAAAATTGAGTATGCCATTCTGTTCCCGGCACGCCTGAAGCTTACTCATTGCAATAAGATATACTTTTTCACGGTGCCGGAGGAAGCAGTGAAATTCATCGAAGCCCACATCCCGCTTCCCGACTCGGTCGAGGAGCCAATAGCTGATGGCTGAAGAGGAGAACGTCGACCCGCACAGGTGATCCGCCCTGGGCGCTGCTAACACATGCATCGTCTATATCTCCCTTGTTGTACACATGAACCTTGCATTCTCTATATCCTCTGCTAAGTGTAACCTGTTGTTATGGCTCCCTGAATTGCACTAATTGATACCGCTACATGATACATGGTGCGTTGCACCAAACTCACACTCACGTTGGGTTAAAGGCAACAGCGACCCCCGCTGCAGATGCAATGCCGAGTTTGGCATGTTATGACCGTTGGATGCGTCTCAGTTGGTCGCGCATGCAGGTGTGTCCCTGTTCCGTTGGCCGCGCCTCTGTGGGCGGGTTTTTGTGCACAGCTTGGTTGGGGAGGGCAGTGAGGGTGGGGGGTGGCAAGTTTGAGGGATGTTATCTCAAAAATGGCAAGGAGAGTGGCTTGGAGGGTGGAAAGGTGCGTCACTGCATCAATAATCATCACATGGTCAACAATCAAAGCTATGCGATGCTGGGATGTCCCATAAAGGCGTAACATGGCTATTAGGCTAATGACATGGAATGTTCGGGGGCTCAGTAATTTCACGAAGGCCCGCAGGATAACGGCATGCGCTCAGAGGCATGGGGCCAATATTCTCCTTTTAGAAGAAACCCATGCACTAGCGCATCTCTCCTCCTCTCTGGCACCAGCATGGGGCGCCAATAAATTCTACACTGCATATTCCCCTCAGTCCAGGGGTGTTCTTACCTTGATTCATAAATCAGTGGAATTTTCCTTACGCACTAGCCACATAGATCGAGAGGGTAGATACGTGATCCTCCATTGTCTATTAGCTAACACGGAGTGCCTGCTGGTCAACACATACGCCCCGAGCATAGACACCCTTGACTTCTTCGATGATATCAATATCCTACTTCTGAGATACATCGGGATCCCGGTTATTTGGGGGGGTGGGGAGGGGGGGACATGGATCTCATACTAAACACTGAGCTTGGCAGATCAGGCACTGCACACAGGACGATGTCCAGAGCCGCTCGTCGGCTCCAGGCACACATGGGCCCAGCTGGCCTAATTGACGCCTGGAGAGCACTCAACCCACTGGCTAGGGAGTACACGTTTTACTCTTCTGCACATGACAGTCATTCCAGAATCGCTCTCTTCCTCCTGTCGGCCGGGTTGATGGGTAAGAACTTCAGCATGCAGATATTACCACGCACACTTTCAGACCACTCCCCAGTGACACTCGACATTACCCTGCAGCATGCACTGCCTCGTCACTCCAACTGGCGCTTTAAATCTGAGGCACTACATGACATAGTTTTTAAGGCCGACATCCTTGCGGATATCAATTCGTTTTTTGACAACAATAAACGTCATGACACAACTGATGGGGTCCGGTGGGAGGCTTTCATGGTGTTCATCAGAGGGATGTGTATCTCTAGGGAAGCAGGGGTCCTGAAAGACATTAGGAATTCTTTACAATGCTCCGAGTCAAAACTCAAGGAACTAGAGCGTGAATACGTCTCTGCTCCCTCCCCCCCCAAATTGGCACAGATACATGCGGAATTGGAGACCTTTGAGGCACATGCCCTTAGGGAGATACGATATTATGCACGACCCATTGCGACTCGTAAGTATGGCGAGGGGGAAAGACCCGGTCGAACCCTGGCCAGGCTGGCCCGGATTGAGGGGGGCAGAACCCGTATTGACAGTATTAGGAGCAAGGACGGTGTCCGACATTGGGCTGACCAACCCATCCTTGAGACCTTTTCGGAATTTTATGCTGCCCTCTATGCCCCGCAGAGTGAGCATAGCCCTCAGGACCTGGATTGTCTCCTTGACAGTATCCCCAAGTCCTATATATCCCACGCCACTAAATAGCAGCTGGACGCTCCCATCTCTCTTGACGAGATCACTGAGGCTATTTCCGCTCTCCCCAAGGGCAAGGCCCCCGGTCCGGATGGCCTGACCGCTGAATTTTATCAAGAGCATGTTAGTCTACTGGCCCCGCGCCTGCATGAGGTGTGGGACGAGTCCCTCCGCCTTGCCACTCTCCACCAATCCCTAAGTGAGGCTATTATCACTGTATTCCAAGCCGGGCAAACCCCCGGAGGAGTGTGGCTCCTACAGACCTCTTTCTGTTATGAATACAGACACCAAAATATTCGCCAAGATCATTGCGAACAGGTTCCGCCCCATCATGACGTACCTAATCCACCCGGACCAAAGCGGCTTTGTCCCTGCCCACTCCACTGCTTTAAATATCCAGCGCCTATTCAATATCATCTCTAGAATTGACCCTAAAGCTAACGCGGTTGCCGTGACATTAGATGCCCAAAAGGCATTTGATATGGTTTCATGGCAGTACTTGTGGGCGGTGCTGGAGAAGATGGGAATCGGCCCACGCATGCTCTCCTATATCAAGCTGCTTTGCACAAACCCAGTGGCCAGAGTCCTGGTTAATTCTCATCTCTCAGCTCCCTTCACCCTCCACAGAGGGACGCGCCAGGGGTGCCCATTCCCCCCCCCCTACTATTTGCGATGGCTATCGAGCCAATGGCGTAAAGTGTAAGAGACAAACATACTTGCAAGGGGATACGCCTGCGTGACATGCCCGAAATTATATCATTGTATGCGGACGACGTGCTTCTGTATATCAGGGACCCCTCGGTCCGTTAGACCCAATCATCCGTGAGATAATCAAAATAGGTACATTTTCGGGCTTCACTATAAATTACACCAAATCAGATATCTTCCCTCTCACACCTGCAACCCCTCGACCATCATGCAAATTCCCACTCAGGTGGGCCCTAGAAGGTATTAAATATCTCGGGGTTCAGGTCTCTCTCGGTCTAGAGCCTCCCTACTGGCTCACAACTATGTTGCTGCTGCGCAGTACGCGGAAGCTAGAATGAAGAGGTGGCGTAGTCTCCCCCTATCCCTTGCGGGAAGTCTGTCGCTAATCAAAATGATTATAGTTCCAAAGCTCCTATACATATTCACCAACGTCCCACTGTGGCCCGGGAAGCACTAATTCACAGACTTACACGCGGGGTTCGCCAGGTTCCTGTGGCACTCCGGGGCCGTCCGCAGGAAATGGCAGCATATGACTTTACCATACGAGAAGGGGGGGTTTCAACGCGCCGGATATAGCTTGATACTGGAATGCTGCACAAGCCCAACACACAACTGACTGGTATAAAGACCAAGACCCACCTCCTCATGTCAAACTCGAGATCCTGGTAACCGAGGAGATAAATGTTATGTCCCTGATCCTCTTCCACTTGTATCAATCCGACGCCCCGGCTGACCCAGTGGCCACCACAATCAGGGCATGAAAACAGATGCTGCAACCCCACTCTGACCTCCGTCCGTACTATAAATGGCTGCCCATATGGTCATTCCCAGGCCTCGCCCCTACACAGGATAAACTCCTCATGCGACACTGGCTGGACCTGGGGTATCAGCGCTTTCTGACCTGTTCCACGAGGGGAAATTCATCACCCTGCAGACATGGAGGCCAGGACACTCTGGCTCACCAATGGAGTTACTGCAATACTTTAGACTCAGAGCGGCAGTGCAGGACATGTGGCCCTCAAACCCGGACGAACCCCCAGAGTCCACCGAAATCTGCTACATTGATAACTCTGCAGGGGGTAGGGGCATGATATCCGCCCTTTACAAAATGTTGACAGAACATACTGCAGAACCATCCTATAAGATTCGGGATGCATGGAGCCAGGAACTGGGGCTGGCAATCACTGACGAGATGTGGGCGAAAATGTGTACACACACACACGTAAGGTCTCCCTCAACTCTAGATGTGTGCAATTCAAACTCCTTAATCGCCTGTATTATACTCATGTGGTTGGGAAGTTCGCACGAAATTAGCCCCACGTTTGCAAGAGATGCAAATCCAACGAGGCGGATCACGCACACATGTTCTGGTCCTGTGGGGCGCTGGCCCCGTTTTGGGAGGCTGTGCTCGAGGCCCTCTCGGAGATGGTGGGGTTCCGGATTGATCCTGACCCCCTGGCTGTGTTGTTCGGGCGGTGGGAGGGAGGGGGGACAAGACAGGTTGCTAAATTTTTTAACGTGGGAGCCATAGTGGCCAAGAGATGCATTCTGCAGTGCTGGAAGCGGCGATCCCACCCCTACGCTAGAAATGTGGCTAAAGGCTCTCACTTGGACACAGGTGTGTGAGGAGGACTATATCAATACATTGCCTGTGAATGCTCGCCCCAAAAATGTGTGGACAGAGTTCTGTAACTATTTGAACAGCAAAGCTCATCTGGAGCTCTTATCCTCGCCCCCATCGCCAGATCAGACAAGGGTGTAGGCTGAACTGTGGGTCCCCTCACTGGACTCGACTTGTTTTTGTGAATGTGCCTGCCCCGTTACTAATGCACTGATTGTCCGTATCCTTAAACATGTAACACATTTTGTTGATGTATTATGTAATGCACCTGCTACTGCTCCTTGCCAATAAAGAGAAGATTAAGAAAAGCCACAAATAGATGAAATTTCATAGCAAACCACATCACTTTAGTTACACCTCTCCTTCGTTCTTTTCTCAAGGGATCTCACTGTCTGGATCCTTTCCAGTCAGGTTTTAGACCGGGCTGGGGCACTGAATCCACCCTGTTCTCTGTTCTTTACAATCTGGCTCAGATTGTCGACCAGAAGCGGAGGGTGGGGAGCTGAGGGAGGCTTTATGTTAAAAAGCAGGTTCCAGGCTCTTTAAGTTCACTACATGCAAGTTTATTTCCAGCTTAATTGTTACAGTTCCACATGAAAACATTAAGGACATAAACTGAGACAAACACCGGCTCCCATCGCCCAGGGCCAGCCAGCTGTGACCGCCACAACACAGAACACTAACTCAGAACATTCCATCATCCACTCAAACATTCCACATGACATCACAAACTACCTCACTTCAGACAAGCACAATACAACACACCTCCCTCCTTTAATCAACCATATATGCACAGAACAAGTCACATACCAGAACGACAACTACCACCTTCCAAGATACACGCACACATGCCACTCAACTGGTAGACAGACACTTCCACGGCCGAACCCAGCCATCAAAACATCACAACCTGACAAACTACATTCCATGTACAAATAAAAAAAAACTCCTGTCATCCATCTGCGTGTTCCTGCCACAAACAAGCAACTGGGCTCTCACCCCAGGACCTGGCAAACTGAAACTGGGCTACTTCACCTACATTCCTGAACAACCACAAGACTGCTTCACCTCCTACCACCTGCCCCCGCCTAAAACAACGCGGGAGTCCAGGGTGCCACCCTGGAACCCCAGCAGGCCTCTAGACTGCCACTCTAGAGAACTGAGACCTCAAAGCCTCCCAAAAAGACAACCACAACCTCACTACAACAGGGATTCAACCAAAAGGAAACATGCAACATCACTTAGATCACAAACACCCATGGTCTTAACACCATACACATTACACCAGACCAGGATGTACAAGACCTCCAAACACATTGGAAGCAGTGGCCAGGCATTCCCAATGCCAACGTCAATGACTGGTGAAAACTAAACGGTCTTATTAGCAAGGAAAAACATCCTGTTAAACCCATGGATACAACGGAATCTACAATAAATACCACAAGTAACATAGAAAACAATGTACTCATCATCTCGGGACATACCACTCTCAATACCAACGGGTCATTACCAGGCGTCCCCAGCTACACTGTCCACTGGGATGAGAAGGATAGAATCCCTAGAGGAGGCGCTACCTCCCTTACAGAACAACCTCAACGCTGTTCAACCTTTACCAAAATCAGGTAACCACTATAAACCAGACCGATAACCAAACATGAAATTAGAAAATCCTAACATCCTTTATGAAAGAGTCGAGGCGCTACCTCACTCTTGAATTACTGCATGGATGTTCAACTTTTACCACATCAGGTTTATACCTAAACCAAACCAAAATGATACTACACTGGCCATGCGACAACAACCATGCGTTACCCATATATCACCCCGCATGACTAACAAAACATTCACACATTTATCATGCTCGCAGTGCTCTCACTGACTCTCTCCATCACCATCCAACAGTTGCATATAATATACAATATCATTAGAGTCAGATAGTAAACTTATGCATTTCCGAATCAAAATGACATAATCTTATGTCTTGCTGTAAACCAGACAAAAAGGCAAAACATGCACATTTTAAAGATTAAATGACATGACCATATATGTTGCTGAAAATAAAACAAAACAGCAAAACTAACACTTTTATGAACCTAAAATTCCATTGCCATTTGTGGGCTCTAAAGGAAAAAAAATAAATAATTCCAACACTAATAGTCCATGTTGCTATCCAGCACCTTAACTGTTGCAAATCCTCGAAAAATGTTATGCTATCGCACGCATGCACATTCAATTAACCTGTGCACTGAACAATGGCATCCTCTGCTAACGGAAGTCCATGTGCCACAGGGCATGGCACTCCAACCTAAAAATCCTCAAAAGAATTAAACTTTATACAAAAGCCTTAATCCTCTGACGTCCATACCTCGCAAATACAATCTGCACCATCCATGCTCATAAACGTTTATAAATATACACCATCGTGCACTTCATGCATACCATATACCACAACTTTACCCTTTTTTATTTTCAGAAAGACTTTAATGTGCATCCCCACTTTAAAACTGCATTAAAGAAAAAGACTACGTCTTCTGCCCATATGCGGGGCACACCAAATATGCAGTCACTGGTAACAGATAATGGTTTAGTTCACCATTTAACAACAGTTTCGGTTTCCCCCCTCAGAGTTCCGCAATGAAGAGCAGGAAAAGCCACGTAGCAAAGTCACTCAACAGGCAGTGCCAAAGCATTGTAATTCTTTGGATAAATGTACCTTGCTTTTCCAGAAATGTATAGACCACCATGTTACAGACGATGTACCTTGATTTTCCAGCGATGTATAGACCACCGTGTCACAGACATCGCTTCCTCTTCACTTGCATGAATGGAACACCTATCCACTTTAAGGCTGCTCCTTGATGGGTCGTGCAGCACCAACATCTCCTGCTCATGTAACACAGAAGACAGTCCAAAAGCCTTCCGTGTGCATCATTACGTGAGGCCATGTTCATACGGCCTTTCATCAAATGTTTCTCTGGCTTTTCTTTGTGAATTCGGAAAATCGTAGCATCAACAACGGAACGCTTCGGGGCACACGTTCCACACATTCCATGCTTCGCCATACTCCTTAGCATTCGGAGGTACATCATCATTAAAAGAGATCCTCTGGGCCATACAGATCTCTTGTCAGCCAAACAAATTAACGGTAGCAGGGCTAATGGCTGTATCATTGCAGTCAAATTATAGTCCGTTTTCAGTGTTAGTCTCACACGCAGCCCACACAGCATCCAAAGCAGCAGCTTTACTAACGGATGGCCCTACATTATTTTCCTGACGACTGTACTTTCACAGTATTTTGAGGAGCAGGGACTGTACTTGCCTGCACTACTGCTTTATTAGAGTGCACTGTATTCTGGCTCAAGTAACTGCCCACATACATAGTCACCAGACCAACCCAGCATTTCACAGTACCTTAAAGTCGCCGAAGTGTTACACAAGGCTTTGTGCCTTCCGGCTGCCTGCAAGGGGCATTTGTAAACTTCCCTTTCAGGACTTATACCTGGAGCACCCTCCACACAAGCTGCGTTTTCCTCATCTGGGCAGCCTATGGGCACTTTTTCCTTTTTGGCTGCACTGGATGAGGCGCTGCGCTGCACTCTCCCATCAGGGTCCTTCATCCCATTGCTTTCCTCTTCCTTCCCCATGGCCTGGGTGAGCATGTCAGGGCTTCTCCCTGACGCCCCCGGGGTCCACAGCTTGCCCACTTCTTAGGAGCGCTGGTCCCAACAACAATGGGGCTTTCTCCCTCCATGCGCCCTGGGTGATGGGACTTACAGTTGCTGGGGACGGTGTTGTCCTTCTCCAGTAGCTTGTCCTTCCTGCACCCCCCGCAGCAGGGTACTCAGTCCTTCAGCTTGTGGCACGCGTGTTACCAAAGACCATCCTCGTCGCCATTGTTAAAAAGCAGGTTCCAGGCTCTTTAAGTTCACTTCATGTAAGTTTATTTCCAGCTTAATAGTTAGTTCCACATGAAGACATTAAGGACATAAGCTGAGACAAACACCGGCTCCCATCACCCAGGGCCAGCCAGCTGTAACCACCACAACACAGAACACTAACTCAGAACATTCCATCATCCACTCAAACATTCCACATGACATCACACACTACCTCACATCAGACAGGCACAATACAACACTTTAGTGCCCTGATCCTCTTGGTCCAGAGACTTGCCGTAGAGCGGATTACCGGCCAGGTCCTGAAATGGTTTTCTTATTTTCTTGCTGATTGTTCTCAGCTTCTTTTCCTTTCTCCATTTACCTCTGCCCCTCATTCTTTGACTTGTGGAGAACCCCAGGGATCTGCTCCTTCTCCCCTTCCCTTCAATATCTATATCTTGCCTTTAATCTCTTTGATTCACTCGTACAGGGTTCAGTGTTATTTTTATGCTGACACCCACATTCTGATGCGCCTTGATTTGGCACAGCCATCGATAGCTGAGCGTTGCAGATCCTGCCCTTTGGCTTTCTTAGTCTGGATGGGCTCCAGATCAATGGCGACAAGACTGAGGTCTTGGTCGTCGGGGCCCCACCTGAGACACCTCTCTGGTCAGATGATTTTTGGCTGCCCGAGTTGGGCCCTGCTGTGCCCAGGACAGTTGCTGTAATAAAAAATATTGAAGTTAAGTTTATGGCTTCCCCTTTCCTTGTTCCCTCAAATAAGCACTGTCAAGGGGTTTACTTTAAACTCCACACTCTCCGCAAAGTTCTCCCCTTTCTTCATGTGGGACTTCGCCCCATGGTGATTTCTTCTTTGGTTGCTGGCTCGCTGGACTATTGCAATTCTTTGTACCTATGCCTGCTGGTCTATCTGTTGCAGTGCCTGCAGGTCCTTCACAATTCAGTGGCACAGCTTGCCCTGGGGGCCTCTTGGTCCACCCAGGTTTTAGGTGTCCTTAAATCGCTTCATTGGCTCCCGGTGGCCAGCCGGATTAAGTTTAAGGCCCTGTGCATTGTGCACCGTGCCTTTTATGGTATCGGCCCGAGTTGTTGCAGGAGAAATTTCACCGGTCTGTGCCGGCTCGCTTTTTGCTGTCGGCCAATACAGATTTGTATTTTGGTTGAACGGGTTAGACGTGCTCACACGTCTCTCTTCCCACGCCTTTCCGCCTTACTGAGGATTATCTCAGTTTAAGGCGGGCTGTGTAAACGTGGCTTTTTGCTGCCTAAATTCTGGACTTGGTCTGTGACTTTTTTCTGTCTTTTATAGTAATGTCTTAGCGCCATGATGCACCCCCCCACCCCCCCGGGGTGAGAGTTCGCGCTTTATAAAATGGTTTAACATAACATCACAGAAACAACTAGAGTTGTGGGGAGAATGAGAGAGGGCATGAGAGGTGATGAGGCCTTCAGAGGAGTGAGTGGGCATTTGTTTTGGGCATTTTTCCGATATGGAACAAGTTACTTACCTGCAATTTATGTTATCCAGCATGGGTCTTGCATGTATTCACATGATCATGAATATTCCCCGTCGTCAGGCTGCGAATCCTTGGTAAAAAGAAAGCAGTTTCGCTCTAGAGTGAACACTGCTTGTCTCCTCAATAACCAAATATTGTCCTTTGGGTCATACTGCCCCAAGCAAACCATGTAAAGTGGCAGTATGATCCAAGAAGAGCCTTAGGTGGGAAGGGGGGAGGGCTTGCATGTGAATTCACACAAGTCCCATACTGGAGAACAGGAGTTACAGGTAAGTAACTTGTTCCTTATCCAGCATTGTGTCTTGCATGGATTCACATGCTCATGAATACGATTACACAGCAATATATATACACAACCACAGGAGGTGGCAAGGTGCAGGAGAAGCAATACTTTCACCCCTGGAACAAACTCACCTCAAACAAACGGGTTGCGTAGCACAGCTTGGCCGACCTGCGACTCCTCCCTGGAATCCCTGTAGACGGAGTAGAATCTTGTCAAGTTGTGGGTGTACCTCCACGTAGCAGGCCTGCAGATGTCGAGCAGGGGAACACCAGAGGGAAACATAGTAATTGCTGCAATGGCTCTGGGGGAGTGGGCTCTCGGCTGGCCTGGAAGAGGTCTGTTGGCCAGATGATGAAAGTGAATGATAGAGTCAGAGAGCCACCTGGATATGAAGCCTTAAACAGGGCCTTCCTGTGTCCCACTGGTCCAAAATTGACAAACAGCTGAAATGTTTTTTTGAAAATCTTTTGTGCGTGCCACATAAAACTTCCAAGGCACGAGCGAAGTCCAGCGAATGCAACCCCCTTTCAGCAGGCGTAGGAGGGTTTGAAAATAAAACGGGCCGAACCAAAGGCTTGTTGAGATGGAGCTCCAAAGGAACCCTAAGCATAAAGGTGGGATGGGTCTGCAAGAACCAACTTAGTAGCATGGAAGGTCAAGTACAGCTGCTTGCATGAGAGGGCCTGAATTTCCCAGATTCGCCTGGCAGAGCTGATGGTAACCAGGCAAGCAGTCTTCCACTAGAGAAACATAAGAGGGGCCAAGTTCAAGTTGAGGCCCCATGAGCTTAGTCAAAACTACATTCAGTTCGCAAGCTGGGGCAGGAGCCTTCACTGGCGGAAAAGTCGTGAAGCGGCCTTTGAGGAACTCCTTGATGAGACTCTGACCGCAGGGAGGGCTTGCCAGGCACCCGGGATATGGCAGCTAGATGAACCTTGAAGGCGTAAGCGGGGCCACCATTGTCTATCGAAAGCAGGTACGGGACGAGCTGCAGAGCCGTTATACGCAGAGGTGTGATCTTCCGAGTCTGCACCACACTGAAAAGCACTTCCATTTGTGGCTGTCACAAGACAACAGAGATAGCTCTGGCCTTGGCTAGGATCTTCTTGCATTCCAGCGGCAGGGAATAGTGCTCAAACTCTAGGGCTGCAGGAGCCAGGTCGTGAGGTTCAGCCACGCTTGGTCGTGGTGCAGTATTGTTCCGGTTTCTCTGGAGAGAAGGTCCAGAAGTGGAGGCAGTCGGATGGACAGAGCCACTGACAGATGGGGCTGATCTGGGTATCAGATCTGCCGCGTGAAGCCGGAGCCATGAGGATCATCCTGCAATGACAAAGTCTGAGTGTGTTGATCACACATAGCAGGTAGCAGAATCGGAGGGAAGGCGTACAGGGAGAGCCCGTCCCATGGGAAGAAGGCGTCCCAACGACTCCTCGGCTGAGGGTATCTGCTGGTGAATTTTCAGCACTTGGAGTTGGCCGCTGTCACAAAGAGGTCGATCTGGCGGTAACCCCACCTGGTTAAAAGCTGCTACACCTGCACTTGTTGAAGTTCCCACTCGTGGCAGGACCACAGCTCCCTTCTGAGCAAGCCTGCAATGGTGTTCTTGGTGCCTGCCAGGTGAAAGGGAAGAGGAACATGCCATAAATAATGGCCCAGTGCCACAGGGACTGGGTTTCCAGGGAGAGAGCAGGGGCGCGTCCTCCCCTGCTTCCAGATGTAGAACATGGTGGTGCTGTTGTCTGAAGATTCGCACCACCTTTCCCTGTAGCTGGAAGTACTTGAGGGTCTAGAAGACCGCCCGAGCTCCAGGATGTTTATGTGCAAGTCTTTCTCCTCTGGGAGCCAGAGGCCTCTTGTGTGAGACTGCCCTCTGTGGGCTCCCCAGACCTCCAGGGAGGTGGCGTGTTGGCCGTGACCTCGTACGGAGGAACTGAAAGGGGACTCCTCGAGTGAGACATGGGCGCACTTCTCACCATTGAAGAGTCTGCAGGAATGCCCGAGTGAGGGCAATCTTGCCATCCAATATCCCTGAGACCTGCTGCCCCCGGCCTTCTAGAAATAACTGCAGAGGCTGTATCTGGAGCCCACCTGGAGCCCGCAAAAGGGGACCGATGGATGCAGGTAGACATCATGCCCAACAGAGACTTGATGGTTTGGACTGTTGCGATAGACACTGCCGACAGCCACTGAACTGTCCCTAGGATGGCCTTCACCCTCTACCCCGAGGATGTGGCCAGACAAGCGACCGTGTTGAGGCGGGTGCCCAGGAACAGAGCATTCTTTGATGGCACCATGCAGGCCTTCGGATAGTTGATGGAGAATCCAAGCATAGTCAGAAGGTGCGTGGTCTCTGCTCTATGTTGGGTTCCCAGCCTGTGAGAGCCGGAGCAAATGAGCCAGTCGTCCAGATAAGGGTAGACGTGCATCCCCCAGCGGCATAGGTGCGCAGCTACCGGGGCCAAACATTTTGTGAAAACCCTGGGGCCAGATTTGAAGCTGAAAGGCAGGGGCCTGAACTGGTGGTGTCTTCCCTGGACCACAAAAAGCAGAAACTTCTGATGTTTTAGATCAGGGGTCCCCAACCTTTTGTGCGCAATGAGCAAAATTGGCATATCAAATTAAATGGTGATTAACATCCATTTTTCGAAGGAATATATCGGCGCACAGTTGGCGGACAAATGGTTTGCAAAACAAATTAGAAATGTAACAAAATTAAAACTGCATATAGAACATTTAATTTGCAGTACTGAATAGTTATCTAGACCACGTGTTATTCTAGTCAAGGAAATGTGCAAGGCCTTTAACTTCATTTGACGTTAAGTGGTTGTTTACAAGGAATGTTGAGGAAATTGAGTGGTCAGTAGTACATTGATAGACATATAGGACCAGTCCAGCTGTTCAAAAATAGAGTAGGAGTAAATAAACATTACCAGGGGTTTCAGGTTCCCGAGCAAAATATTAGTGCAAATGTATGGACAGTAAAAATGGCCACAAACAGAGCCCGAGATTCTGCCTAGGATTTTATGGGATCTTTAATGGCAAATGGTGCATTCCTAAGCATGCAAGATCGGCAATACTGTTCCACAGTAATTGATGACTGTATTGTGGATGTTTTTTTTCTTCAGGAATGTTATGAAATGTTACATTTCTTATTGATCAAAGAGTAAACACAATCCTCTTGAGTAATGGCCAGGGTAGGCACCACGAAGAAGATATCTGACAGTCAGAGAAGCTGGTTGGCGATGCCTACGCTCGAAAAGGAGGCATTGGAAAGAATTACTAATTCACAAGAAATTAACATTCTCTTAAAACTGTTGAACAGTTCAGAGACCACAAAGCAAAGCGTCAGGTTGTCTGAGTCTTTAGGAGAAACTATCCAGGACAGAGCTATTGGCAAACCGTGCCCCCAAGTTGAGGAGTTCCAGGTTATAGAAAGGGATGCACCATGGTTCGATGTAGAATGTAGAATCTCGAAAAGAAAACTGAACCATGATTTAATGAGGGGTGTGTACACTGCTGGTCAGATTTATAGTTTCATAATGGCATAAAAAATTGCGTTAAGACAAAAAAAGAATTTGAGAAAAAAATGGGATCTTTTTTGAAGGACACCAAATCGTTTTATGTTTATTGCTGTTGTTAAGACAGGCATTATGCCATCCCCTTAGACAAGTATTTCTTGGATCACCAGCCCCTCAAGGTTATAGGCCAATGCCCTTACTGGACATTGGGGCTTATTACGAGTTTGGTGGCATCTCAACGGTACTGTTACTGCCACTTGGTCCAGCGGTATCACTGCCAGATTCCAAGTGGTTGTTTGGCGTTGTTAGTCCCCAATTATGGAGTCTGTAGCACTCTAGGGTGGATTTCGTCGGTATTTGATTGATAGAAACATAATGTGGCGGAATTTACATTTTATTGGAGTCTGTGGCAAATCTGTGGATGCTGTCCCTTCTCCCCTGGGGGGGGGGGGGGGAGACCATTCCCATGGGGCCAGGGTGGTACGTCTTCGGTAGAATAGTTCCCCTGAGGGTGGTGCACAGGGAGAGGATCACATGGGAGAGGAAACCCCTCCTGGGACTAGGAACAACCCTACCCCGAGAACGCAATATACTCGCCAATCACCAGACCCTAGGATTCCCCCCCCATTCCTATGACCCAAAGAACAACCCCTTCCCTAGATAAGTACTGGGACTATGAAGAGCACAACTGACCCAAGGGAGATCAAGGTTAGAAATTCTGAGACGAGGAAGAATGGGGAAGAGTTGAAAGATATGTTATTGACAACCACCGAGACAAATAAGATGCATGGGGGAATGTAGAATGTTTTGCATAACCAACATGAGCATTCTAGACAACTTGGAATAAGTACTGGGATGGAGAGGAGGAGCGGCGGCATGAAGAGTTTTCCCAAAAACCACAATGAGCAGTCCAGTTGTTGCTGGCTGCTCATTGGTCAATGCATAGTAGAAAAGGATGAGGGACTCAGGAAGAAGTTGTCTAGTCCTCCATGAAGGAGCTGCAGGGGCCAGCACGGTTCAGGAAAGTGCAAGGAAGCACACCAGGATACCAAGAGAGGAGCTGGAAGGACAAGGGCCAGTCCACAGTGGAAGGACCGAAAGGCGAGCTGGTAGAGAGAAGCTCCCGGTGTTCCTACAGACAAGGAAGCGCGTGAAAGGAAGACCACGCTGTCCTGGGAAAGATTGACACTGCAATGTTCCTGGGCATACCAGAGCCCACTACAAAGGGGAGCACTCAGGCTGGCTGGTGGGAAACTAAGACGGTGCAGTCAGCATCTCAATAGTCACAGTACCTGCCAGGCATGTGAACCATGTCTGTCCCCCACCAAGAGAAACTTAAGGGTCTGTGACCCACCAAACGAAAGCAACATGAGTCCTCTTCCTCGTGGTGGTACATGGGAGAAGAGAGCTCCAAGTACCCTCACGCAAAGAAGGGGGTTTGGGATCCACTACAGGAGAAACACACAAGTCCTCTTCCTCGTGGTGGTACTTGAGAGAAGAGGGCTCCCATTTCCCAAACATAAAGAAGGGTTTGGGGCACAATCCCATGAGAAGAAGGGAAACCACAGAGTAATTTACTAAGGACCATACTTGGCAGGGAAGTGAACCAAGTTGGCCCATGCCGAAAGAGAGAAAGGCAGAGATCTAGGACCTACAAGAGAAGGAACCAGGGCAAAGGAGTCATTGCCCCTGGCTTTGGTCCAATAAATAGAGAGTTGCCAACAGAAGGAACCAGGACAAGGGAGTTGTTGCCCCTGGTTGCTACGAAGTTTGTGCAACAGAGAAATATCTAAGAACTTTATGGAACTTTGTTTTAGGAACCTGTGTTATTTGTAACTCTTTGATTGGAACTACAACCTATTCTTCTGAATTAAGAAGACATTTTGTTTTTTTTTTTAGGTTAGTAAATAGTGTGAGGGATGGAAATAGGCTTTGGACTTGTGACAGTGGACTTTTTACTTTAGACAAGACATACTGGCAGTTTCCTTAGTTTTGGTTGAAGAATGGAAACCCCTCTTAGCTTTAGGGAAAGGCAGGAGTTTCCCCAGCCCCCCACCCTTTTACTTTCAATAAAAGTATATGTCAATCAACATGAGCCCACTGTGTCCGAGTCCTACTTCTACATTCTTACAGGTCACTAATGTTTTTTTTTTAAGTCTTATCCAACGTGATACGCAGACATCTCAACATCTGTCCAATATACAAGATTGTGGAATTATAAATTGTTTTCCAACACCAATAAAGGTGACAAGCAGGGATGTCAGTTGGTCCCAATGTATTCCTTTTGGATGTTGATTCTAGTACTTCTCTTAGGAAAGTTAATCCACCCTCCATCTGAAGGGTTCATTTTATAGCATGCTTCCTTATGCAGAAGACAGAACTAATTTGGCCTTGCCCCCAGCAGGTCTCCAACAGGGCCTGCTAAACACAAGTTACTATTTTGGGAATTACAGTTTGAAATTAAATATAATAAAAACAAAAACGATGGTGTTCAGGCAAATGGTGATGAAACCTTGTAGATTGTTTTTAAATGAATTTTTATCTGAGCCTACTCTTCTGAAAGAGCAGTGCTTGCATCAGTCATTTTAAGAAGATGGCCGAAAAGGCATCATTAATGATTAAATGGCTTTTTACGTTGTTATTTCAGGTTTGCTGCATTCTGATTGGAGAAGTTGGAGGTATATAAGACAAAGGTCTGCTCCATGATTTTAAGGCCGCAAAATCTAGGGTGGTTAGAACTGTCATTTCCTGGAGGGGTTGCAAAATAAATTCCTGTGCCAAATAGCAGGTCTCTCTGCAGATACACCTGCTAGCCCCTTGTGAGCCGAATTGGGGGTGTTCAATTTGAAAGTGTCAGGCCAGTTAAGAATGTTCCTTATTTTTTAAAAGCACATCTGGGATTTTCTGCTAATCATAAAGTGAACTTCAGTGCAAGTGTGATTGTAGCCTCCCCTGGTGAAGAGAAATACTTGTGGTTATGGGCGGTTGTAAGGCACTGTCCATTTGGATAGGGATGCAACATAACTACATTTGGTGCATTAAGCCACCTCAAAATAGCTCCAAAAGCTAGAGCATGTCCGATGGAAAAAGAGTCAGATGTCCAAAATATACATAGGCTGCCCACTTTAGCCTTGTATACAGACTTATGTACACATATAAGATGGCAAGGAGAAATCTGTCAAATAAGATCCCCAGAATGCAGGAGGCTGGTGGTAATGGTACGTTTAAATGTACCCACTCCCCAATAAATTAAGAAAGTGTGCAGGAGGAAGCACAAAGTGCACTTGCAAAATAGGAGTCAAAGATTTGGTTAATTTTCTGTTCATTTGCTGTTGTTTCTCTGTTTTGTGTAAGCGTGGAATGCATGGGAGCTATGTTATATATCATTAATTGTAATGTTCAGACTTGTATATATAGCAAGTTTGATTATGTTAAAGTTGCTTTTTTATTTTGGGCTTGTTCTGTGTGAATTGTATGAAAAATATGAAACATGTTTTTAAATGTTGCTGACTTAATGGAGAAATACGATTAAATGTGAATTAGTACTTCAGGTCATTACATGGTAGCCTTTAAAGATCACTTGATTGGGCCTTTGGAGGTTACCTTCAGAGAATTATTTGGGAATGCTATGGCAAATGGTGTGTATTAAAGCTCCAGAAGGCTGTTGCATTGGTGAAAAAGTGGTTAGGAATAAAAATAATATCTTTCTCAATTATTTGGAGCCTATTTACTCTGCCCAAAAGGGATTTTACACAAGACTTAGTGGCAAACATTGGTCAAACCTTTGAGCATTTGATGACCACTTCATAGAGGGGTGTGGTGGTGTTTACTGAGTATTTGAATCAATTAATTGACTTGTTAGTTTAAACCTATTAACAATAAATTAATTGGATTGGAATACAGGGCAAATTAATTATGAAAAACGTGGCATGCATTTACCGTATCTGCCCATTAACCATGTGCTAGATGGGCAGGTTATCATTTTTCCGCTAGGACACTATGTAATAATAAATACAGGAGACACCAAAATGAATATTGTCGATAAATATACATGGTGGGATCAAACACAAACCTCACTTGTACAGAAAGTGTGCATGCACATTATTTAATAAAGGAAAGTTGGGTATGCATACCACCACCTTGTCCATTATGCTCATACTAGTTGTACCAAAGAACAGAATATGCCAATTTTCTCCATGACACAAACATGGTTCAAATATTGTACTCATTTATACATTTGTCAGCTGGGCAAAGTAACTGGAGATGCCAGGGTTTTAGCAATGACACTACCATAACAAGTAAGGCCATTTACTGAAGAATTATGTGGATGGTGGCACCAAACAAATCTTCCATGTTTAAAATTAATCCAGCTGGAAACACAGTGGCTTATTGGCCAACATTCTTGCACAGTCCAGGACTCTGTCCTAACTACAGTGCTACTGAGGTCTCATCCATTCAGCACCTCTTTCTAGGCCTTCACACCATGGCCCAGGGCAATTGGCAAGCAACAATTTAGGGTGCCTTGAGCTACATGTTGCTCCCGAGCTACACGTTGGGGATCCCTGCTTTAGATAAATGGGTATGTGAAAGTATGCGTCCTACAGGTCCATAGTTGCCAGAAAATCCCCTTCCTACAGCTGGTCGTGCACGTGCTGCAACAAGACCATGCTGAACTTGTGGGACTTATTTGTTGGTGTTTTAAGTCTAGGATTGGCCGCCAAACTCCTGACTTCTTCCGTACCAGAAAGTATCTGGAGTACGCTCCAGAGCCGCTGAATGACTGTCTCCATTACCCCTTTTCTTAACATGGCTTGAACCTCCTGCAACAGATTAGACGTGAAGTTCTTGACACACTAGTGTAGGAATGTGAGGGCACCTGTGTTGAAATTCCAAGGCATTCCCCCTTGCTGAAGAACGTCCAGCAGCCATTTGTCTCCACTGTCTGACAAAGTTCAATAGCTGGCCTCCATCTGGGTTGCGAAAGTGGGGGCTTGGATCTGTGGACAATTCAGGCCTTCTTGGAAGTCTGTATCCTGGCCTGTGGACGACTACTACGCTGGCCTCGGCTGACATAGGCCTGGCAGCAGTCCCAGTCGGCTTCCTGGGTGGTGGAGCGGGAGGGCTGTCCATTGGGGGTCATGTATCCCTTGGAGGACCTGGAGACTCTTCCCAGTGGGGAACAAAAGTATGACGACCTCTGCGGCAGGGTTCCCAGAGAGCGTGCCGTCTGTGTCAATTTTTTTATAATGGATTTTTTATTGACATTTCTTAGACATTAACATCGGGACACTACATTGTCCCCAACTTCCCCTTCCCGCCCCCCTCACTCCCCACCGGTATTGGTTTCTCTGCAGTTCCTACTGTCCCATGTTTGCTTCGGGCTTAGCTTGTGAACATATCTAAGATACGAATGTTATGTGGGCACCATTGGAGCATGTAATCACTTTGCAGGTATTCTATGGTGTGTCCCCAGTCTGTAGCGAATCGCTGTCTGTTCCCTTGTAGGTTATACGTTATTCTTTCCATCGTTACATATGTCCATATCCTGTGGAGCCATTCTTGCGTCGTTGGGGGGGTCTTTTGTTTCCATTTTTGTGCTATTGCCAACCAGGCCGCTATGAGGAACCCCATGAAGTTTCGTTTTTGTGTCTTGTTTAGAGTTCTATCTTTGGGATCCCACATTCCGCACATCCAAACTTCTTCTAGGTTGTCCGTTCCCATGAACATTTCCTGCATCTTGTCTTTCACTTCCGTCCAGAATTGTTGTAGTTCCCGACAGTCCCACCAGATATGCCTCCAGGTGCCCACTGTGTCACATCCCCTCCAGCAGCTATCTTGGGTTGTCGGGAACATTTTGTGTAGCCTTTCCGGAGTGTAATGCCATTGGATCATCACCTTGATCCATGCTTCCTTTGTTTGAATTGCTCGCGTCCACTTGGGAATGATGTGCCACAGGTACGTCCATTGTGTGCTCGGGATTTGTTTCCCTAACGTGATTTCCCATTTTTTCATGTAGTACCAAGTGATGTTTTCTTCTTGGACATTGATGAATTTGTAAAGAGATGAGACGAATTTCTTTTCTCCCGTTTGGGTTAGTATATAGGTCTCAAAGGGGGTTAGGTCCCTTGTCAACGCCTTCATAATTCTGGGGGATGTGAGCCAGTGATGAATTTGCTCATACTGAAACCTGTCCTTCTCCGTGAGGGCTAGTAAGTCCTGGCAGTCCGTAAATGATCTTATCTGCCCTTTTTCAAACATGTCGCCCACTTTCGTACACTCCGAGTCCCTCCATTTCTGGAATGCGCCTTTTTCTACCCCTGGGGGGAAGTCTGGATTGTCTAAAATTGGGATGAACGGGGCCGGGTCTATCGTTAGGGTTTCTCTTTTGGTGGCTCTGTCCCAGATTTCCATAGTGGTGCTCATAACTTCACTTATATCAATGTTATGATGTCTGTGTGCTGGTCTCTTCCACAACAGGTGGCGCAGGTTAGATCTCGCCACCGCTCGATCCTGTGCCATCCACCACTTATCTGACGTATCCGTGATCCATTCATGTAGTACCCACAGTTGTGCCGCCTCATAGTACTTCCTGAAGTGGGGAAGTGCCATCCCCCCGTCTGATTTTTGTGCGGTAAGTGCCTGGTGTGAAATTCTCGGTGTCTTATTTTGCCATATATATTTGGTAATTGTTTTTGTGAGTGTTTTAAAGAAAGATGTTGGGACCTTTATGGGGAGTGCTTGGAAGTAGTAGAGCAATCTAGGTAAGATCGTCATCTTTATAACCGTTAACCTGCCCCACCAGGACACCTTCAGGGGGTTCCATCCGCTCAGGTCTGAGACGACTTGTTCCATTAGCTTCGTGTAGTTCCCTGTGTATAGATCTCTTATTTTTGGTGTGAGGGTCACTCCTAAGTATGTTACTCCTTCTTCTGACGTCTGGAGGCGTAGCTCTTTCGTTAACCTGTGGATCTCATCCTTGTTTCCGGCCATTGTCATTACCGACGATTTCTGCTTGTTAATTTTCAGGCCCGATATTTCCCCGTAATCATCTATCAGCTGGATCAGGTGTGGAAGCGATCTGCTCGGGTCCGTGATGGTCATCATCATGTCGTCGGCGTAGGCGGCTGTTTTGTGTGTTTGTCCGCCCATTTCTATCCCCTTTATTTCTGGCGTCACTCTGATCTTTTCCAATAGGGGTTCAAGATAGATTGCATAGAGTAGGGGCGACAAGGGGCATCCCTGTTTGGTGCCCCTTCCTATTCTGATTGGATTCGATAGTTCTCGTTTGACTGCTATCCTGGCGGTCGGTGCGTTGTAGATGGCTTTGATCATGTTGATAAAGTCGTTCCCCATTCCCATTTTTTTGAGGGTCGCAAAAAGCATTGTCCATTCGACCCGATCGAATGCTTTCTCTGCATCCAACGATACTATTGCTGATGGGAGTTTCACGATGCCTGCCTTTTCAATGAGGTGTATTATTCTTCTTATGTTATCGTGGGTTTTTCTGGTGGGAATGAATCCCGCTTGTTCCTGGTGGATTAATTTGGGGAGTAGTGGCGCCAGTCGGTTCGCTAGAGCCTTCGTATAAAGTTTGGCGTCTATGTTGAGTAGGGCTATTGGGCGGTATGAGCTTGGGTTTACTGGGTCTTTCCCCTTTTTATGGAAGACTAGAATCTTTGCTTCGTTCATCGATGGGGTGATGTTATTCTGTGTCCTGAAGGTATTAAATAGCGTGGTCAGATGTGGAATCAGCGTTTCCGCGTATGTTTTGTAGAAGGTTGCTGTGAATCCGTCCGGACCCGGGGCTTTGTTTTTTGGCAGGTCTCTAATTGCCTTCCTCACCTCTTCTGGTGTTATTGGCGCATCCAGGGCTTCTTTTTCTGACGGGGAGACTGTTGGTAGGGTGATGCCTCTGAGGAAGGCCTCCTGATCTTGCTCCTTCGGGTGTTGGGAGGAATATAGGTTCTGGTAGTAGTTTCGGAAAATTTCTTTAATGTCTTTCGTCTGAGTTTTCCTTGTTCCTTGTTCATCTTTTATGGATTGTACCGTCTGTTCCTGTTTTCTGCCCTTCAGTTGTCTCGCCAGCAATTTGTCTGCTTTATTCGATTTCATTGCGTACCAGTGTTTCGTGTGCAGCAGCTGTGTTTCTGCTCTTTTTGTTCTAATCAGGTCTAATTGACTCTGTATGTGTCTATATGCTCTCTTGATCTTTCTGGAGGAGTTTTTTGTCATTTGTTCTCTTGTCTCTTCCAGTTTTATTTCCAGTTCTTCTTCCCATTTGTGTGTGATCCTATCTCTTTGCGCTTTTAGAGCTATAAAGTGCCCCCTCGTAACCGCTTTGAAGGCTTCCCATGTTGTGCTTGGGGATATTTCCGGGGAAGTATTGTCCTCGAAGTATTCCTCTATTCTTTCTCTGATGGATTCTTTTGCCACTGGATCTTGTATCACCTCTCTGGGGAGGGTCCATCTCCATAGGTTCGATTTTTTCATGAATTTTGGGATTGTGATCCACACCGGGGCATGGTCTGATAGTGAGATATGGCCTTTTTCGATGTCCTGTATTTCCCCCACTAGGGTCCCTGTTGCCCATATGTAATCTATTCTGGAGCTTGAGTCATGTACATGCGAGTGGTAAGTGTATCCTTTTGTCGTTCCTTTGAGTCTTCTCCAGACGTCCTCAAGGGCTAAGTTGTGCATTGCTTTCTTCAGCGCCGGCGTGGGGGACCCCTGCTGGTTGCCTTTAGGGTTTGATCGGTCTTCCGTGTTGTTCCATGCCAAGTTGAAGTCTCCGGTCAGGACTATTTCCCCCTCCGCGAAGGATTCTAATTTGTTTATTGTATCTTTGATGAATCCCTCTTGACCTGAGTTAGGCGCGTACAAGGTGGCTATAGTTAGTTGACGGTTATCAATCTGGGCCTTTGCGAATACATAGCGCCCTTCCTTGTCTGTTTGCGTCTCTTTTACTTTAACTTGTAGGTGGTTTGCGAAAGCAAGAAGTACTCCTTTCTTTTTCTCTTCATCGTTTGATTGTAGGATTACGTTGTAGCCTTTTAACTTGAACTGTCCTCTCCTTTTTTTTTGTATATGCGTTTCTTGGAGCGATATTATGTCGTATTTGTCTTTGTGGAGAAAGTGTTCTATTTTCTTGCGTTTCACTGGTGAGTTCAGACCTCTAACATTGTACGTTAGAATTTTTAGCCCCATTCCTTTTGATCTGTCTGTTTCGTTTTGTTTCCGCCTCGTGGGACTGTGTCGTGTGTGTTGATACCGGTGTTGGAGTTTCTCCCCCTTCGAACTTTCCCTTCCCCTTTCCCCCCATCCCTCTTCCCCTCTCCCTCCCTCTTCCCCCCAACTTTGTCCCTGAGGAGGGCTCTGGGCCCTATGGTTGCTCCGGCGTGGTGCCTTCGCTCCATGCCCTCTAACTTCTCAGGGGTAACGGTTCGCAGGGAGTCCTAAACCCTGCTTGTGTTGTGGATTCCATGGCCGGCCCCCGGCTCGGCCGCGCTCTAGATCACCCTCTGCCCTGGCTCTCTCGTCCGTTTGGTTATCGCCTTCCCCTCTTGTTGCGCCCGTCTCGTGTAGGGTGTTTCTGGAGACTTAGCGATCTTCTGGTTTCCGGGATTGGAGTCTCGTTTTCCTTTTCTCCGTTTGCCACCCCTTCGGTTGTCTCCTTTGTCTTCGGGGTTCACTATCGTTCTGCTTCTCAGATTCCTGGTCTCCCAGTATTTTAAGGCCTTCTTCGCAGGTTGTTATTCGGTGTTGTCTGTCTTCCCATGAGAATAGTAGACCGAATGGGAAAGTCCATTTATATCGAATTTGTTTTTCGGAGAGGATTTTCGTTATCTGGCTCATTTCTCTTCTTTTTCTAAGCGTTGATTGGGCGAGATCTTGGTAAAGCTGAATTTCTTTTCCGTTCATTCTTATTTGCCCCATAGTTCTGGCCTTCCTTAGGATTTGTTCTTTTTGAGTATATCTAGTCATGGCCACTAGTACGTCTCTTGGGCGAGATCCGGGCTCTCCTGTTCTGCGGGGACCAACTCTGTGTATTCTGTCGATTTGGATGTCTTCCTCGGTTCCCTCCTGTAAGATTTCTTGGAACACTTGTTGTGCTGCCGTACGGAGGTCTTTGTCTTCAACTGTTTCCACCATATTTTTAATTCTGATGTTCGATCTTCTCGATCTGTTCTCCAAATCCTCGCACTGGGATTCCAGCTCCAGCGCCAATCGTGCGAGTCTGTCTTGTGCTTCCGCTTGTTGTAGTGCTTCCTCGTCCATGTTTTGGACCGTCCTTTCTAAATTGTCTGTTCTCTCTCCGAGGTCTTTTATGTCTTTTTTTAATTCTTGTATTGCTTGTTTCATTTCGCCTTTCATATTGTCAAATTGCGCCTGGGTAGATGCGATGAACTGGTCCTGAAGTTCCTTGAACCAGGATTTCATATCGTCCCTTGAGGCCATGTCTGCCTTTTCTATCTGTTCTGGAGGGTCGCCTCCTTTGTTTTTCTGTTTGTTCAAGCTCTTGGGGTTCTTGTTCCCTAGTCCCCAGATTTGGGTCAGGTCTTGGTCTTGCCTGGGTCCACCTTTCTCCGCTCCCGTTGATTGTGACCCACTCTTCGTTTTGATTTTTGACATGTGTTTGGGCCTCTTCGCTTGGGTTTCTTATCAAAGTCCTCTCTTCGGTTTTGACAGGGTTTTGGCTAGTTTCTGAGGTCTCTTGATTTTGGGTTGATACGTTGTCTCTTTTGAGGATCTTTGTTGGGTTTACGGTTCACTTCTGGGGCTTTCGGTCCTCCTCTTGGTTCCCTTATCGCATGTTCATTTACTGGGGATCTGTGTTTGTGGTATGCTTAGGACTTTGCGTGTTACCCCGGTGAGTCCTGCTTCGATTCCCAGTTTTGAGTTCCTTGCTGAGTTAGGCTCCTCTTTCTATATGGACCTCCTTGTGCTGCTTGTCGCTGCCCAGGTCGTTTCCCCACCCCTGGGGTACCCCGAATGCTGTTTTAGTGCCCGGAGAGGACGGGTCTGCTGATGTTCCGGAGACCCCCAGCCCCCGACCCCCTCAGACCTGTTGTGGCGCAGGGTTAAATGTCCGCTTTTTCTTCCGCTCGGGTCGTCTGGAGGGGGGGGGGGGGGCCCTCACCGCCAAATCTACTGTGGGGATGTCTCCTTCCCGCTTGCCCTCTGTCCTTCCCCCCGCCTCGTACCTTTCATCCGTTGTTGCTTCTGCGGGCCTGCCGACCGTCTTTTTCCGGCTTCGGGCTTCCCGTTTTCTCTCCGGAGACTGCTTCACGCTCGGAGCGGGGGCGGTTCTCTCCGTCTGGTCCCGTTCTTCTTGCGGCTTCTTTCCTCGGGCTTGGGCTTCCCTCGATCCGCCCGATCTGCTGCTCACTGCTGGCGTCGGGCCCGGGGTCTCAGCGCGACTCCCGGCTGCGTAGTGTGGAGGGGCGGGTCCGGTCCGGCACTCGCTCTCGTTCTGCCTCCGGCGCTCGTCGAGGGAGATTATTTCCTTTTCCTCCCTGTCTGGGGGAAAACGCTTCTCAGAGGCTCGGTGGGTGCTCGAAGTGAGGTGCTTATTTGTTGCGGCCCGGGTCGGGGGACGGAGCTACGCTCACGCACGTCTGCCCGGCTCGGCCGCCATCTTGGAATCCGTCTGTGTCAATTTTGATAGCCTGGAGTCTCTCATGCAATGCCTTCCCAAACAGGTTGTGTCTATCAAAAGTCATCTCCATGAATGTTCGTGGACTTACACCACCCCTGCCGCCAAAAGGCGAAGCCATTCCCCATCTGGAAGAACCCCGAGTTCGCTATGTCCAGCACCACCGTAATGGCGTGATCCAACACCACCTCACCCTCCTGGAAAAGGCCACCGCCTCAGGTTTCTTGTCATCAGGAAGGAAATCCAGTATCGGCCTGTGCTTTTACCAAAGCTCCCTGTCTTAACGAGACAGGATGGCGAGGGCATCGGCAGCCATGATGGTGGAAGCCGCAGTGTAGATGATGCATTTGACAATCGCATATAGCTTCCTGCCCTCCTTGTTTGGGAGCACCATGGACGCAGATTGGGGAATGGACAAGCGCGTCCTGGCGCTGGCCGTCACAGTCCAGAGAAGGCTGTGATCTGGGAGCTGGTATATCTACTCCAGCATTCCCAGATTTTAACGAGTGGTACAAAGTCTTCATAAGGGCCAATCCCTTCTCCCAAACATCGTCCAACGACGGAACCAACACAACGTTCTTCCACGAGGACTCGCACCTTTCAAAAAGGAAACCCTCCTTCACCTCAGCCCCAGAATAAAGAATTTGGACGCTTTCGAGATTATGGTGTCGAAGGAGACAATATCATCCGGCGGTGAAGCACAGGCAGGCCCGCCAGCATCAGGAGGTTCCCAGTCAGCAAGAAATTATAAGTTACTCACTGTAGTGACTAACGTACTCTCGTCCATAGATCCCTTTCCTCCATACTGCATGGGCATCCCTCGCTAGGGAAGGGAGACAGAACTTTTTTCACCCAAAAAAAATCCCATACCCCTGACTCAGCCCACCGGCGCCACTCCTCAGTCCCCATTGACGCGCTGACAATATTACTATTGCCTAATGACACCAGTTTTATTAGGGGGAGGATGGAGGGACGTATGGAGGAAAGGGGACACTGGATTAGGAGTACATTAGTCACTATGCTGATAACTTATTACTCCTACGTCCCGTCCCCTTTCCTCCATACTGCATGGTCGATTACAACTGAATGTAGCCCCATGGTGGAGAGGCGACCCTCCTTAAAAAAACAAGTTCCTTAATACTGCCTGTCCGAAAGCCGTGTCTGACCTAGAGCCAGCATCCAAACAGCAGTGCTTGCAAAAGGCCGAAAGAGTGGCCCACGTGGCTGCCCTGCTGATGACCTGCCACGGCACGTGTCTCTGGAACGCCACAGCCGTGGCCTTGGCTCCGATACCGTGGGCATGCATGTTCACTGGAAGTGGTTTGTGTTGCCCCTCATAGGCCTCCTTGATGGTCGAAACCAGCCACCTTGCTATGGAGGCCTTCGAAACCTGATAACCCAGCCTTGACCCCCGAAGGTGACAAAGACTCAGACTAGCAGAAGCTGTTGGTCCTGTGCAGATAAAATGTCAGCGCCGGCCTGACATCTAGACAGGTCAAGACTCCCTGAGCATAAACCTTAGGGTCGGCAAAGAAAGTGGGTAACGCCATCTCCTCATTTAAGTGGAAAGCAGAGACCACTTTAGGTAAGAACTCAGGGTGCGTCCTCCGGACCAACTTATCTCTATGAAAGGTGGTGTTCGGTTCTGTAGCCACCAGTGCTGGATCTTGCGAACACTATGCGCAGACTTAAGGCCCACCAGGAGAGCTGTTTCAATGGCGACTACTCTGATGTCCGCGCACGCCATTGGCTCAAAAGGTTTGTGCGCCAGGGAGCCCAACACTACATGGAGGTCCCACATGGGGTGTGGTTTCTTGACAGGCGGGTAGAGCCTGGCGAGGCCCGCCAGATTACGTTTAACCACCGGATTGGAGGATGAGAACACTTCATTTGAGTTCCAGTAGGCTTCGATGGCCGCCAGATAGATACGGCATGTGTCTATTTGCACCCCTGAGTGTGCGAGGTGTGCAGAGAGGCACAGCACATCGTCCAACGTGCAAGTAAGCGGATCAACTTCCTTTGACTGCACCCATTAGCAAATCCTGGTCCATTTGCTTTTGTACTGGCTCCTAGTAGCCTTGCTTCTAGCGCCCTGTATGATGTCCAGGTTCGCCTCTGACAGCCGCAGATGCATTAGTGTGACCTGCTCAGAAACCACGCTGTGGTGGCAAACTTCTGCAAAGCGGGGTGTATGAACCTGCCTTCCTGCTGCGATAGAAGATGAGCTGGGCCCAGTGGAAGGTGGATCAGAGGCTGGTCGGAGAGGCTGAGCAGCTCCGAGAACCATGGCCTTGCAGGCCACCACAGAGCTATCACAATGATGCTGTGGTGACGTGACTGCCTTCTCCTGCAGATCACCCTGTGGACCAGGGGAGTTGGAGGGAAGACGTATGTGTTCATGCTGCTCCATTGCAACTGTAAAGGCGTCGGCCGGGGAGTCGGGGCCCTGTCAGGACGCGAACATAGGGCACTTTTTGATGTACCAGGTGGCAAAAAGATCCACCTGAGGGTGCCCCCATCTGCTGAAGATCCCCTGAAGGACCCCGATCGTTTAATTGCCATTCGTAATTGTCCGCTCTCGATTTGCTGAGCCTGTCCGCTTCCAGGTTGGACTCCCCTGGGAGGTGGATTGCGCTCAAGAATATGTTGTTCTCCAGAGCCCACTCCCACATGCTGACAGCCAGGCTGCACAGGGGAAGGGACCTAGTGCCACCCTGCTTCTTGATGTAATATATTCTGGTGGAATTGTCCGTTTGAATGAGGATCATCTTGCCACTGATAAGTGGCAGAAAAGCTTTGAGAGCGAGCCAGATAGCTTTCAGATTTAGCCTATTGATATGGGCCTCCAGCTCCTGGAGAGACCACACTCCATGGACACGGTGGTTGTCCAGGGTAGCCCCCCACCCTTCCTAGGAGGAATCCGTGGTGATGGTAAGTTGCGGTGCTGGTAAACGGAAGGGCCAGCCTGTCCGTCCGCAAGTTGCAGTCCGTGCTCCACCAGACAAGGTCCTGGCAGAGCGAGGGAGGAATGCAGACAAGCTCCTCTTGGGTGCCCTGCTCCTGATTCCATGAGGCTGCGAAGTGCAGCTGCAATCTCCTCATTTTGAGCCTGGTTTGCGGTACTGCTAGTAGGAACGCAGCCATGATACCCAGAAGATGCAGGTACCACCAGACTGAGGTCACCCCTCTGCTGAGAAAGTGATCCGAGACTTTGATGGGTGCGATCTTGTCCTCAGAGGGGAAAACTCCGAGTTTGTGTCCTAGATGAGGCCCAGGAAAATCAAGCTCTGCCTAGGCTGCAGCTATGACTTCTTGAGATTGATGGAAAATCACAGTTCGTGGAGTGTGTTCATGAGGGCGGAGGTGGTGTGCTGGACTGCCTCCGGGAATCTCACCCTGACGAGCCAGTCGTCCAGGTATGGGTAGACATGGTGGCCATAGGCCCTCAGAAGGGCTGTCACTGCATTCATTAGCCTGGTAATGACCCAGGAGGCTGAGTTGAGGCCAAAGGGTAGAACCTTGTATTGGAAATGGAAGCCCATGATCCTGAACCATAGGAGGGACCGATGAGACTGCCAAATTGGGACGTCCTTCAGATCCATGGAGCACATCCAGTCTCCCCTGCACAATGTCTCTGCAATAAGAGCTGGCGTAACCATCTATTGCGAAAATCCTGGAGTAGAAGCCAATGCCTCGCTGGGACTTTCTTCACTGCCTGGTTCTCTGCGAGCAAACGAATTTTTCCGCCAACAGAGTTGTTGTCCCAATCTGTGGGAGTGGAGGGAAGGAGAGAGGAACCGGTAGGCGGTAACCTGTGGACACTACCGACAGAATCCAGGGGTCTGCATACCTCTGACGCCAAAACTGTGCGTGAAGGGCAAGCCTGCCCCTTACAGACACACGTGGCTCCGAAGGGCCGCGTCATGCTTTCTTTCCCTCTGAGGCTGGGGCAGAGGAGGGAGACTGAAAGAAGCCCTTGCCCCCCTTCTGCTCTTTACGCCGATCCTGACTCAGAGAACGGTCAGGCTGTTTCGACCTCTGTTCCTGGAAGCCCTGGAACCCTCCAAAGGCCCGCCCCTTGTCAGAGCGCTGATGCAACTGGGTGTAAGCCCTGGGCGTGGATTTTGTGAGGATAGATAAGGACTTTGCAGTTTGGGAACTGGTCTCATCGAGCTCCTCATCGGTGGTGGAATGAACGAGGTTGCCACCCTCGAATGGAAGGTCCAATATGCGTTCCTGGACGTCCGGGTTTAACTTGGTAGCCTGTAAACAGGTTGTCCTTCTCATGTCCGTGGCGATGCAGACGGCTCGGCCTGAGGTGTCTGTGTGCCACGGTGGACTCCATGATATCCTGGGCCACCATTTTAGCTTCTGCCAGCCCCGCATTGAAATGTGCCTGACTCTGCACCAGAAGTTCTGGAAGGAAGTCGGCTATTTCCCACCAAAGCCTCTGATTTACAGCTGCCAGCATGGCATCTGCATTAGATTGAGGCAGGTGCAGGGATGCGTTGGAATAGACCTTCTTTTCATATGCCTCCAAGATGTTCTCCTCCTTGCCTAGCAGTGCCGCAGACGAGGTGGCAGAGGATGACTGAGGCTTGGAGTATAATGATGCTGCGGCAATCACCGAAGAGTGTGGTTGAAGATGAGCCGACAGTAAGAGTCGATCCCCCTGCCCTCCATATGCCAGTACTTGGTGTTGAGACGCCGATTGGTAGGGTGGAGCGAAAGGGGTTTCAGCCATCCCTTTTTGGCCAAGGCGACAACATCCTTCTGCATCAGGATCCCCGTTCTAGCCGCAGGGTGAGGACCTCTCCCAGGACCCCCGCCTCTGGTTGTTCAACCTCGGGTTGTGGAAGCCCCAAGTATTCGGCCAAACCTGAGAGGAGTCCGTGAAAGGCCTTGGCTGAGGATGGCATGTTGGGGTCCTCATCGGTGTCCACTAGAGTGCCCGGCTGATCCGGTGCGGGAGGAGGAGTGCTGGGCGCCGAAGCCTGCAGAGTAAGGACCGGAGCTGTTGGCTGCTGTGGAGGCTGGAGTGGAACAGCCTGAAATGTGGGAGGCAGGTGAGCCGGAATCTAAGGACCCGGCAAGGGCAGCAGGGGCTGCGCTGAGGCCTGCAGCGATGGAGCCATAGGAGGAATGACTACAGGCGCAGGCGGAGGGGGCAAGGGAGCATTGTCCCTGATAACATGCCAAAGGACAGCCCCCATCTGATGAGACCTCATGAGTGAGGAACTTTTCAAAAAACCTGTCCTCACAGGCCGATGGGGTGGCAGGTGGTATTGATGGGGAAGCGGATGGCTGCTGGGGCCGGTGCGTACTCTGCCTTGCCGGTTGCGGGGTAAATCTGCCCTGCGATGCTGATGGATAAGCTATAGGCTACGTACCTGGTTGAGAACAGTCCCACCTTAAAACTTGTTCTCTCACCTGCTCTGCATCAGGGGGGCGGTATCGGACGAGCAGCCATCTTGTCTGGCACGGAGGCCATCTTGTTGGGCTGCATGCCACGTGCAAACGTCGTGGTGCTTGCCTCGCTGGGCCTGGCCTCCTCCAGGACTCTTGGTGGTGGAGCGGGAGACCTACCCTGCACCTCAGGACGGGACCGGGAAGGTGCATTGCCCTCGGCTGAGTCGCCGGTAGTGCTGCGTACAGGCACCCTCTCAGACATATGTCTGGTACTAGGGCGTAGCCCCTCGGGTGGAAATCTGGTAAAAGAACCTTGCGGTCCCTCAGCATTGTCCACAGAAGGAACCAATGACCCCTCGGGCCTGGCAGCCAGTAGCTGAAGCAGCCTTGGTATCTGTGCTGCTGGGAGAACCTGACTGGTTCCTACCGCTCCGACCTTTACTTGGAAAGGAGTCGCCCTTGAGGGGTGCGATGGAATAAAGCGGCCCTACCTTGGGCCTTGACTTGTGTCTGACAAAGTCCTTCAAGTGCTCTGGAGGAGACTTCTTGAAGAGCTCCCTCCACCGAGCTAACATGTTCTTCAGAGCATGTAGTGTAAGCGCGTCACACGCAGTACAACCCTTCCAGCCGTGATCAGGGACAAGGCAGCGGAGGCAAAGAGCGTGGGGGTCAGACGTAGGGAAGAGCCCTTCGCAGGCTGGACTCCTGCTGAAGCTTGCCGATGTCAACATGTGCCGGGGAGGAGCACGGCACCAGAGGACCGAGTACCTGATCAAGACCAAAAAACAAAAGACCAGACAGAAGAAAGTATCCAGGGAAGAGCGTGTGGAATTACAAGGCCGAAGCCAAACCCAGGAGTGCTGGTGAAAGCGGTCCGTTCCCGTCAATGCGGAAAAGAGGTCTGGGGAGTGGCGCTGGTGTGCAGTCAGGGGAGCACGTGCTCCCAGGGCTGCGTCTCTAGATTTAAAGGAGAAGAAGGTTTTTCTGGTGAAAAAGGCTCCGTCTCCCATCCGTAGCGAGGGATGCCCATGCAGTATGGAGGAAAGGGGATGGGACGTAGAAGTACATAATCTTTATACTCATCAGTATGAGTAGCCATGACAACTGTGTCAGTCACTGTGCGCATTCGGCTCCTCTTCCACTGGAGTCAACGGCCTAGGCCCAGGTGTGACAGGTGCCCTATGGCAGTGGCCGACGCTTTGGTTTGGGAGGAGTCCTCGTTGGCAGCCTGGGAGGGCTTCAGGCCAGACCAGGCACAGGAGCAGCAGGTAGCCTCTGCTGAATTTCTACCAAAGTGTGCAGGGTGGTGAGGATGTCCAGTGACATGTCCCTTGGTGTCAGGAGGGGTACAAATGGGGCAGCCCGGACAGGAGTCAGGCTGAACCCCCTTGGAGGGGCAAATGGCAGGTCAGGCTGATGGTAGAGAGATCCCTCCTGAACAGGGGTCCTGGGTCCCCTTCATGGTCCTCAGCTAGGTCATCCTCCGAACTGGAGTAAATGTCAGATTTTCTCAGCGACCACAGAGGGGCTGAAGCAGACTCCATTGTTGGCCTAGGCAGGAAGTTCGACTGAGGCAGCAACTCCCTCACCCTACAAGAGCCCTTTGGGAAAGATGCGATGATTGGTGTTAGGGAGAATTCTAATAAATGGCTGATTTCCCTTACCTAATGAGTCCCTCAGCAGCTTTGCTGGATTTCTAAGATTTCTTTTTCTCACCTGGTAAGAGTGTGAGCCTTTTTCCCACTCTTATATGTGTTTTGCTGTGAGTGTTTTCACTTTTTGTGTGATCTTGAGCACTAGAGCCTCACCTACTCCATGGCCTCAAATTTCCATGTGTGTTACACAGCACCTTCAGTGCAATGACACAGGGTTGTCTTTGAAACTTCCCACCGACTCCATTTTCTGGGGCTGACTACTATCCCCCAGAAAAGGTAAAGTTGCCATTAACTTTAGTCACTTTAAACCATAGACCCAGTACACCCCATCTTAAATGGAGTATTGGTAAGGGTTAATTCTTATCCCTTTTTGTCTGTGTCTCTTGGAGCCTTGTTTCGCTCCATTTACATCAAAACTTGGCTGGTGGCAGTGGCATCTACCCTAACTTTCCTACCGCTGTTATCTTATATAACCATGGTATTGTTTTAGGCTATTATATTAGCCTCGTACATAAACCCGCTTCACCAAATACATTTTATATTGGCTCCGGGTGGGTTTATTGGCCATTTCTTTTCGTTTAAGTCTTTCTCATGTTTTTCTCTGTGCGCCAAACCGGGGATGATTCCTTTGTTCGCTGTCTTTTCGCGGGCTTCTGCACATAAGCCCTCCTTAAGGCGCATGAAAGTCTGGGTAGGCAGGATGTGAGGGAGGGGATCTTCGGATCCCTGCCATGGGTTCCCTTGGTAACCCAAGTTGCACTCTTGTTTGATTGGCTGAGGGGACTGTCCTTGCCAGGACAGCCACGCTACTGTGTGATTGACAGCTAGGCTGTATGAATGGGAGAAAACTGCATAAAAAGCAGGTCTCTGGGACTGGAAAGGCAGAGTCGCCACTGGAATGAAAGAACCAACGAGGAACTGACAGAAGAGGACCCCTACAACGACTGAACCGCCCGGTGAAGCCCTGCTGCAGGTCCGAATCTTCAGAATACGACGACAGAGAAGATCCTCCAGGAAACTTCTTCCCTAGAGCTGGTGGGACCAACCAGTTCGCCCAAACTGCAAGCCAGGACCCCCTCCTCTGGTCGAATTCGCTGTACAGAGCTACAGTGGGCCGGATAGCCAGGAAGGTCGGACCCTGCTTGGGTTTAAAGGAGCGCACCTTTTATTCGTTGTTTGGCGCTGCTTCTGGTTTCTTCAGTGGGTAGTGCAGGACCCTCCAGTCTTCCTACTTCTTTTTAGTCAGACAGTGGCTTCAGGAACCGTGAGCCTGCAGGAACTACCAGGAACGTCTGCCTCAGCTACAGCTTCCTCTCCGTTTTAAGGTACTTTGCAAATCCAGTTGCTCGTTTCGTTCAACCACAGTGAAAGTGTGAAATCTTTCTCCAATCTGAGGGCTTGTGCTTTGAACTAACTTTTGTATCAACCAACCTCGTTCGGAAACCGTGCCACGAACTTTACCGCAAACTACCCTGAACTATGTGATCTTGAGCAAAAGACTTTTGACCCATTGACTTTGGCCCCAAGCCTTTTCTACCTGATTCTATCAATGTAGTTCCTCTTGTTCAATTGCCCCGAGTACTTACCTGTTGTTTTGATTTAATTTCTATTAACTTTGTCTTTCCCTCCCTGTTAAATTGCTGGAGTGCCATTTTGCTCCCACTTCATTTTATGAGCTTAACTTGTCTGGAATTTAAGGTAAGTGGTGTGGTGTATTAAGAGTGTGATTTTTAGACTGCTTATAATAGTGTAATGTTATACAACTGGAGAGTAAAATATGTATATTCTTTTACTTGAAAACCTTGAGTCAGTGTTTGCCTGAATCATAGTAATTGCTGTCCTTTGTTAACTATCTGATACTGCTCACTTACTATTGAGATAAGTCTGTCTGCTCAGCCATCGCTACCACTAACTGTAGTACAGGCTTGTACCAAAGGTGAATTTGTACTGTCACGTGTAGTCTTAATTGTGTGTGGTGTTCCCAAAGGGTACTGAATATAATTCTGCCTAACAATTGGGATCTGCACAGTGGGCGCAGACGACTAGGTCATGGTCGGTATCGCAGATGGAGCCGCAGAGGCAAAAAGATCCTTGGAGCCGTCACTGCTGTGAAGGTGGAAACAACTATTGCTGCTGAACCTTTCAACGATGACGGAGGAGCTGATTTTGTCGACGAGGGGGTTCGCTGACAAAGCAGTCATCGACGGTGCCGTGGTCAAATGACAAAAAGGCACTCGACGAGAATCTTGGCAAATTTAGAGAGGCAATTGGGGGATCTACTTGCCCAGTATGGGGGCCCAAATCTTGCTTGGTTTGTCGTCATAAAGAGTGAATTGAGCATAATGGGTTGGAACAATTTTTGGTCTAACCCAGAAACTATTCCAGTGAATTTTAAAGTGAAACTGAAATCAGCATATGATGGGAAAGGGAAACTTCTCTTAAGCTAGCACAATCGAGAAGCCTGGGCAGTTACTCACTTTTGAAAATAATTGTATGGCTTTGAACAGTATCTGGACAGGATTCAACCCAAGCTTCTGAGAGCACTTTACATGAAATTGCGAATAGTTATCCTCCCGCGTGCAAGCCTGAGGAATGAATGGAACGAGAATAGCTCTCCAGACTGGCCGCACTGTTTGAACACAGTGGAAAGCGTAGCACATTTCATCTTTTTCTGCCCAAGGTATTTTGATATTAGGATAAAGTACCTGAAACTCATCCTCAATCAACATAGTATAAGAATAATTAAGTACGCTTTCCAGGTGCCTGAAGGGGGGCAAGAATCAGTTGGCAACACACTGTTTGGGGAAGTACGTGGTGCAGGGGTGGAGGAGAAGGCTGGGGTCCCCAATGTCTTAATCCATGTTTTGTTTGATGGTTCAATCTATATTGATGGATATAATCGTGTTATTAATGAAAAGCGTGATGTTATGTTTTTAAGTTCTACATTGACAGGTTCTGTCAAAGGTCGAGACCACTCATCAAATTTAAAGTGTAATGTACTATATTATGTTTTGATTATTTCAGTTTTAAAATTTAAAATCTATCACTTTTTATTCTTGAGCATATTTGCACGAACTGAAAGGGACCCAGCGCATCTACACTGTTACTTGCAATGTTTTTATTCACCTTTTTACTGTGTTTCTTGTTTTGTGAGTTAATTTATGTGACTTATGGTCTTTCTACGTAACCCTACGTAGAAATGAAGTTCTATGTAACCCTGCTTATCATCAAATCAAGGAAGGGCTGGCCCCCTCAATCCACGTTGCCTAATAAACGAGCACACGTTACAAGACCACTTAGAGCAACATGGCCTCAGGGGACAACCCCTTCCTAGCTTTGAAGCTAAGCAGGGTCGGTCCTGGTTACTGCTCGGGAGACAGTCCACAGTCCCGGATGCCGTGTGTTTTCTTAGTTTTAAGCATCTCAAAAACACAAATAAAAAACATGGAATGCGCATTATTGATTTTTAAACCGTGCTACTGTCAGTCCTTGGAAGTATTGCCCTCAGATACTATTTCTTTGCCTTTTGCTGAATTGCATTCTGTAGTCTCCCAGTCAAGATGGGGGACTAATGCAACAATTGGACACTTTCTCAACAAAATTCTATAAGGATTTATATATCTGAATGACACTATGGTATGTGTACTTTAAGTTATCTTTATAAAGCAGAGTATTGTTGAAAGCCAGACATGGGGGTGAGGATCGGAAATTATGGGGGTGAGGATTGGAAATTATGAGGGCAAGTCAGGATGTGGCAAGAGAGTTTGCAATCCAGGACACTGGTGCAGTTTTTATCTCCCGATTGTGGCTGCTTTTCAGGGCACAAGTAATGGGCACATGTGGGCGGACACTTCTCTAGAAGGCGGACACCACCCCTTGGGGTTTTTTAAGGTTGGCAAGCTTGCTCAAGTATATGCCTACCAGGAGCACTTCTTTCTTTAATGGGATTTTGTTTGCCACAGTATATTTCACTACAGATTGCTGGGTTTAAAAGGAGAGCACCCTTTATACATTGCCAGCATATTTATTGGAACATGTCCTCACTCAGGATATTTTTCTGGTGTTCCTAACTTTTTTTTTTGTAACAGTCGAATGCGATTTTGTCATGCACACTTTCTTCTAAGGAGAAAGTCAATTGAACTACATTTCAGGGGGGGAAAGATGGGACCCATGACGGTGCATTCTGGCTGTATTCAGGTCTGACGGTGGCATAAAACTGTCTCGGGCACCAATAAATAATTGTCTCAGTTGCAAATGGCAAATCATTTTTTTTGTGGCAGGTGATATTGACAAAATGTGATGCAAATTGTGCATTTTAAAGAATATTCATTGTAGAACATTGATCAAAAATACTAGTCTCATGGTGAAGTATCAATTGGCCCCACATGGGCAAAAAAAGTGGCCCACTTTGACCAACAAAAACGGCCTCACACTAGAATTTTGCGTTTTTGGTTTGCACATTGATCGACTGCCCTATAGGCCAGCCCAAGCCGGTCTGTATATAATACTCATTGTAAAAGAGGAAAGTATTGTTTGTCAAACACAGGTCAATCATTTAAATGATCATAATACCATGTTGTAAATAGTTCAATGATCTTGTGTTTAGGAAATATTGACATCCTTTTGCCATCAGGTTGCCAGCATAAAATCTGATTCTCAAAGCAATACCATTGATCTTACATAAGAAATCCTTAGTCTCGGTTGATATAAAATGGTAGCAGAGTCTCATCCACATACTTCAAAATAATTTCCAGTAGGGCACCACACGATGTCACAATCGGCCTACCTGGTGATTATTTCATACTTTTATGAACTTTCAGTAGAAAGTATATGGTAGGCATGACAGAAAATGTAGGATAGTTACATTTGTCCTCAACTAGAATACCCAAATTTACCCATTTGATTAGGAAATCAGTTCGGTTTTTATTCATATCTGTGGATGGGTCTGCATCTCATTTTTAAAAAATATATTTAATTTCTGTCTCCTGGTTCACTAATCTACCCACGGAAGGCACCACTGTATCCATCTTCCTCTAGCCAACTCTACAAGCCTTCCTGTAATCTCTCGTCTTCCTTCTCGAATACCCTTGTGGCTTCTTGTGCTTCCTCTTGCTTCTGCTATTTCTCTCTTCTTCCGCCATGTGCATGGACATTTCTTAAAAATAAAGGATGAGATGAATGCCTACCTAAAAAAATAAGGCTAAAGGAAAAGGACCGCATGCCCAAAATAACTGTCCCTCACATTAATACACAACAAAAACAAAGAAATCACTTGGCAATTTAAACTTCCCAAAATATCATGTAAATTCAAACACAAAAATTATAAACAGGAATCCTTGTGACTAGGGTTGTATCCCCTTCCCCTGGATCAGTTCAGGATGTTTCAAGCATACAGTCAAGTTTAGGAAAGGTCGCACCACTAGACAAGTTCCACTCAGAGTAGAATAAACAGTTCCAATACGTCTTTCACTTGTCAAAGTGACTCATTCAGTTCCAAAAAGGTTCTTCACTCTTGAGACAATTGATAAAGCTTTCTGCTTGGCAAACCAAAAAGATTATCTCTTCATACATAAAGTCAACATGAATGTAAATATCTTTTGTTCTGAAGGCCAACCTCTTTGTATCACATTGCATTTCTTCTTCATGAACAATACTTTTGTCAGGATGGTTTTACAACAGTTCATCAAAATACAGTAGTGGAATTATGACTTCCGTTCCACCACAACCTTCTACCACATTATAGTACTTCAAATAATCTTCCAGGTACACTCAATCTGCCAGGGCTAATATTGGGATGGAAATTAGCCTATCCCACCCCCCTATGTGCTTCCAGGTAAGGCAAATACCATGTGTGATAATAACGTATGGGGGGGGGCAATCCACACGATCGGGCAATATGTAGAGGCACTGTAGTGCTTCGAGGTAGATGCTCAGCACTAGAAAACGCATAGCCCATAACTCCATTTTGTATTAGGCCCACAAGGGATAAGCTGCAGGCTTGCGCTATTCACATTCCCTGCTCACTAGACCCAATTCCTGGGAAACACTGATTCCGCAGAGCCCAGTTCCCCAGGAAGTACACTTCCCCCTCGTTCCTTCAGTGTTGCGAATATTTAGTATCTTCCAAAGGAATGCGCCTTGCAAGAGAATGAGACACCAGGCTCCGTGCTGTGCCCATGCATCTCCAGTAAACTGCCATTAGATCTCTAACCCCCCACCCAGCCAGGCCGGAGCCAGCCCCACACCTCTGCCTTCCGTGATAAGATGGCGACCCCCAGGTCCCAGCACAAATTAAGTGTCCAGAGAAGAGCTAAGCATGCGCAACTATTTCTTTCTAGCATACAGGGCTAAAGACGCTAAAACAGCCACCGCTCTTCGACAGCTCTTCAAAGACCTGGAAGTAGTAGACACATGGAGGTCCGATCACCAACATCTAAAGACTAATCCTTTTTCTCCCACGTACACTGCACCTCTTCCAGTACAGATTTGCTGCTGGCGAACCCACAACTCCTCTCCTTCACGGATGAAGTAAGCATAGGCGCGAGACTACTATTGGATCAGTTCCATGTAATAATGTTCCCACAAAAATATCGCCATGCAAAAATATCGCCCAAAAATGGCCGTTTTTTTGTGGGGACATTATTGCATGGAACATGCAGGGGACACCCCCGCAACCCTTATTTCTTTTTTTTTCGGCTGCCCCTCTCCCATATATATGGTCACCCATATAATATCGCCACAACCTTTTCCCGGCAATATTATGTACGGCGACCATATATATGGGGATAATATTACCTGATACCATTGGATCATGCCCCAGTGTACCTAACAGCATGTATCCATAACCCAGAGCCCCCACCAAGACCACAATAGTCCTTGTACGACCCAATTTTCCATGATATGGCCCTGCGAGACACCCTCGCCACAGCCATTAAGCACTACTTCAAGGAAAACCCGATCAGCCCCACATCGATAGCTAATAGATGGGAAGGCATGAAGGTAGTGATCCGAGGGGAAATAATAGCGCATACAGCCGCCTACAAGAAATGCTGAGCCACCCTGCGGGAACAACTGGAAAAGGACATAACCACAGCGGAGATGAACCACAAGAAGGGATGGTCCTCGAAAGCTACCCAAGCGTTGTGCATCGCCAGCAACAAACGAAGCACATTATGCCGAACAGACGGCCCAATCCCTAACCCAAACGAAACAGAGTTACTACGTACACAGCAGCAAAGCGAACAAGTTCCTAGTCAGGAAACTAGCCAAAACCTGCCATCAAAATCGGATCACCGGCCTCAAGGACCATAGAGGAGGGGGGGGGGGGAGGGAAATCAACCAATATGATGATGGCACCAAACTGCAACTGGCCTCCTCACACCTACTAAACACAATGACGGCCACCCCCCCCCCCCTCCCCCCCGAGACCTAAAGCTACAGGAGCAATATATAGCGGGGCACCCCTACCACACATCCCAGAATCGGACAGATTAACCCTGGAGCTCCCCATCTCAAAAGAAGAAGTAGAACAGGTAATCAAATCCTTAAAACCTACAGCCCCGGGCAAAGATGGCTTTTCACCCAAGTTTTACAAACTCTACAGCCCCCTCGTTACGGGCACCCCGACGGAACTACTGAACTCCTTCCGAGACACAGGATCTATAACCCCATTGATGCAGGAATCCACGGCCATTATGCTGCTGAAACCAGGAAAAGACCCAAGGGACTGTACCTCCTACAGACCTATATCTCTCCTCAACATAGATGCAAACACATATACAAAGGTGCTAGCAAGGGTTCTCCCCACACTCATTGATGTAGATCAAACGTGCTTCATCGCGGGGAGAAGCACTGGAGACAATATCCGCCAAAGCCCTTAACATAGTGGAAATAGCAGCGGGGGAACAGCAGGAAATGGCCTTACTCACTCTAGATGCTGCCAAGGCCTTTGTGCGAGTCGACTAGTCATTCATGAACCTAACACTGCAAGCATTCCAATTTGGCTCCAACTTCCGCACCATGGTACTAGCAAACTACAAAGCCCCCAAAACAACAGAGTAAACCAACACAGGTCGGCCCACATCCCCCTCACATGCGAAACAAGGCAGGGATGTCCGCACTCCCCACTATTCTTTGCCTTAATCATGGAACCCTTCACCCAGAGAGTCTGCGACAACAGCGCCATAGAAGGACTTACAATAAAAAGGGGAACAATACAAAGCGTCCCTCTATGCCAATGACGTGATATCACTCACCAACTGCCGGAGTTCACTCCCAGCGGCATTGACAGAGCTGGAGGCCTTTCAACTAGCAGCAGGCTTCTCTATTTACTACTCGAAATGGAGCATTGCGACAACCCGATACCTAGGGGTACACATCGCAGCCGACCCCAAAAAAATCATATGCAGCCAACACCCCCGCACCCCCCCCCTTATTCAGCGAGCTGAAGGCTGATCTTAGGAGATGGGAAACCCAGGAGATTTAATTATTGGGGAGAGTGACTGCGTGCAAAATGAACCTTCTACCGAGGTTCTTGTACCTCTGTCCACGCTACCGATGGTTCTACCCCTGCGACCGCTCCTACTGCTGCAGAAGCAAATCCCACGGTTTATATGGAAAGGGGCAAAGCACAGATCCCCAGAAGGTGATGACGGGAGCAGCGACATGGGACGGAATGGAGTACTGAACCTCAGCAACTAATTTACTGCGGCCCAGCTGACCAACGTCCTTGCGTGGACAGACATGGTAGATCCCTGAAATGGGCTAACATCGAACAAGCCAGATGCCCAATTCCTCTCGGCGACCTCCTGCACACATCAGCAGCAGCACACAGATAATGGCCAACAAGCCAGATGCCCAATTCCTCTCGGCGACCTCCTACACACATCAGCAGCAGCACACAGATAATGGCCAACAAGCCTCTCATCAACCAAGGCCAACCTAAAAACCTGGGAGAACTCTCGACGGAAGAAAAAGATCCCCAAGGAGCTGAGCCCCATCTCCCCGGTCTTCTGTAACCCGAACTTTGCCCCAGGACTAAAGGCAGCGAACTTCGACAACTGGTCCCAAGGGGGCCTACGAACACTATCACAATTATTCAAAAATTGGTCTCCCCTGGAATTCATGGAGAGTAAAGCCCGCTTTAATCTACTAGAAACAGACAGGTTCGCCTACGCGCAGCTGTGTCACTGGATCTCCCAGCCATCAAACAAAGAGCCCCTAGAGAACTCCTTCCCCCTCATTGTCGGAAGGCCCCCAGGAGAGGCCACATCACCAAACTCTATAGGCTGCTACAAGAGAACATGCTGATCGCCAGACCTACATATATGACCAAATAAGAAGCGGACCTGGGACATGACATCGAGGACCAGACATGGATCGACATCTGGACCAGAAATAATTCCGCCTCCAGATGCATCACTAATAAAGAAGGAGCACTCAAACTGCTCTACCGATGGTACTACACCCCGGAACGACTACACCACTTCAACAACTCACTAGACCTGAACTGCTGGAGGCAATGCAGAGCCAGAGGAACTTATTTCCAAATGTGGTGGGAATGCCCGCTAGCACAATCCTACTGAGAGAAGGTTCTCCGAACAATTGAAGCAATCGCCCACTGCAGACTCCTGCTATCGCCGGAAGTGGTCATCCTGGGCACCCCGCATCCGGACTGCTACCCAAGAGTGGGCCTGACAGCAAAACTAATTACCCAGCTCCTGCTAGCGGCTAAGATCTTGCTCGCCCGCAGATGGAAATCTAGGGAAGGCCCCCTCCTCCCCCTGTGTGTGGTAAGATCTGGGACATCCTAGTAACCGAGAAGGTCCCTGCAGCCAAAGAAGGGACGTTACACCGCTTCACAGATTGCTGGGACCCGGTCCTGGAATATCACAAGACCTTCCCAGCCCAGACATTCCAGCCGCAGCAAGCGAGACTCACCCTGCGAACCGACTGGGAGAACAGACCTGGAAGCAGGGGAAAGAGAATCCATGCCCATGAGGAGGGGAGCTGGGAAGGAGGGCCTGGGGGGGGGGGCAGAGTACGGGGATAGAGTGAAAATACTACCACAGCATTAAAGCTGTGGTAGTATTATCACTGTAACCCGCTGCAACCAGATTTAAAGTTGTTAAAAAAATATTTACAAAATCCTTTGTAACAGGAGGTACAGGGAGGGATGGATTAAAGAACAAAACCCAGTGTGGAAACCTTGAGTGCAGGAACTGCAGCATCAACAAAGCCCTGAATGTGTGGGTCGGCGTGACTATTTTATCCTCCATTCCCCCAGGCTCCACTTCCCATGCCGCCCAGGTGCCTGCCACAATGGATAAATAACCAGGCTTAGCTTGTTTAGTTTAGACAGAAACAATGTATTAATGTATGCCCTGACCTTCACCGCGAGGATGAGCCCAGCTGACCCATGTGGATCCAGACTAGAAAAACCGAACCAATCACTGCCTGGCATCCCCTATGGAGCAGGCTCATGTGTAGGGTACCTCCAATCGGTAGTACACAATTGAACTGTATTGCATGACACGTGTGGGGTTTTTAAGCCCCCGTTTGTAACTGTACAAGTCAGAGCACTCTCAAGCAGATGAGTAATTTGCCGATATTTGTAGTCTGTACAATTAAACCTGGTTATCCTTGCAATGTTATCTCCTGGCCTAATTCCCTAGTGAGTCGTCTGTATTCTGGAGTGTTTGTAAAAAAGGGACTTGACTTCACTAACCACTATTTGTTGCTTTCGTGGTGTACTTGCCTACCAGTATAAAACTCCCATCACTACTACTTGTACTCTTGTGGTGAGGTTTGTTCCCACCTTCCCACACTTAAATCTATAACAGGAATAGCTGAATCAACAACTGCTTCTTTATTCAGTCTCTTGACTTTCAACACACTTGGTTCATAACTTCTTCCGCATGTATATTGTACACAAGTACAATGCTTCTCTTAGTGATCTGTTTGCCATAGGCAATGCAGGCTACACTTCTCTCCTCCTTGATCCTTTCTATAAGGAAGGCCCTTCTTGTGCAGTCTCTGATCTCTTTATACACAACCCATTGGCTGCAGGCAATGTAGTTTACAACTTTCTCCCGCATGGTATCTTGTTCTGGGACTGTTACATTCAAATGGTCTAGATGTCACTCTTAGCTTTCTTTGGCCCTGGTATTGCTAGTTATAATGTGTCCTTGTTAGATATCCCTTTTTGGCAAGTTGTATCCCCTTTGCTTTATTAATGCCTCCCATTGGCTGTGGCAATGGGGGTTACAATATTTTCTTATTCAGTCTCTCCCTTTAGGTACATTACATTCACTTTGTTTAATTATTGCCTCCTCTTGGCTTCTGCAATAATGGTTACAGTTTTCTCTTATTCGACTTCTCCCCCTTTTGGATGCTGCATTTACTTTGTTTCAATTCGAAAGGTCAATATACAAAATATGTATTTTTACACAGTGGTCTAATTTTGAGAGCCCCGGGGTCATCTAGGTCAAGCGAACGCACCTGTCTTTGATGGCATCTCCTTCTGACTCGCTGCTTCTTCACGTGTCGGGCATTCCCTGGCGTTTGACAGCTCCAGTCAGCCTTCTGCTGCTCGCATGGTCTGTCAACAGAGCTTCCGCTGCTCCACATGTGCACAAACACACTAGGGCGAAATGCAAAACAGGGCCCGCTTGTGGGTCAATCGAACTAGACCGCTCACAACGGTTTAACAACTGTGCCCCTCTTACTCGTCTCATTACCGAGAGCATTATTGGACTTGAAGTCCGTAATGTTCTTAGTTTTTACATCAGTGCCTTCAACTTCACATTACATTAAAATTGTAGGATCATTAGGGACATTATAAAGAGGGTTCTCCCATACCGCCTGACCTGAGCATCCTCCCACAGAATTCTACCCCGAGGGTCAGGATCAGGTAGCGGCTACCTTCCCCTGGCCCATTAGAAGGGGTCCAGGCCAGGGTTTTTGGTATAACCACCTCCGATTCATCACATTACACCCTTCACCTACCCCATCTGCCTGCTAGCTAACATTTTTTCCCCTGACCTCTAAGCTGCCTCCGTCCCTCACTTCCTCTGCCACAACCCATCAGGGTCACATCCCAAGCAGAGCGGGCTGTACCGCCTACCTGCACTTAAAATTGTCCAATGTTCGTTGTCCTTAATCTATGTATGTCCACTTATGTATTGTCCATGGTGACTGTTCTATTTACTCCCCTGGTCAGAATGTCCGTCAAACTCACCCTATTTTAAGAAGTTCACTGCTTCCTGGCAAATAAAATATCTAATCTATAGGTTTGTGATCCAAAGAGCATAGTTCCTCCTGTACATAAACAAATAAAATAAACAACATATACACGCACACATATGTACATAGCATGTGCATCTAGTCCCCCAACCCTCTTTGCCCTTCCAACAGTCATTCTAGTCACAATCTAGTCACAATCCATTATTACAGCCACATCCCTCATCCTCGCGGTCACTCATTACCCCTGCAACCCTCAGAGTTCTTCATTACCACACCCAACCCACTACTCTGCACAGTCCATCAATATACTTAATTGGTATCCATCTTCAGTCCCTCGTTACCTTTACTCGAGCATCTGCACTCCTCGCCACAGTCCCTTATACCATCATCCCTCTTGGTCAAACTCGCTCATCATCACTGCATCGCACACCCTCGTCACAATTCCTCATTACCACCCAATATTCTTAACAGCTGCAGCACATTGGACCTCCTCACCTACTTTAACACCACTCCCAAGGCGTCTTCACCTAAAGAAGGCAGGACATCGCCTGTATGCACATGCTGCCCTTCCAAAGCCAGTAAGACACCATCATGTGTGTCTTGCAAACACATGCCATCCCAAAGCGTTTAAGGCCCTTGTCTCTCAAACATACTAGAGACCAGTGATTCTCCAAGTTCTCAAACCTCTTATAAGTTCTTCATCACCACTCTCCCATCTGTCGCGCTCCAATCATGTGCCTTAAGGCTATTTCAACTCCCACAGGCGAGGGAGGGGGAAGGTGGAAAAAACTGCGAGCAGCCACCAGAGAATACTTTGCTGGTATTGGGAATACCAACAGTTCCCACTAATGTTACATTTCTGCAGAGAAGAGTTTGAAGAATGTAAATGTTCTGAAAGTGCAATAAAAATATCTGAGAATTTAGATAGATATAAAGAACATTGTAGAGATGGGTGTCCAAAGTAATAGAAAATAGGCACAAAGACTTTTGGAAATAGAGTAAACTTCAACTAGTACTCTCCGCAAAAATAGACACTATCAAAAAGGTTCTGCTTCCTAAAGTATTATATAGTCAATCATTGCCCCTACATTTCAACAAAACCATGCTAAAGAAAAGAGCGAAAGTATTTTCAATTCTTTTTATCTAGGCAAGGCAATGCTGCAAATTCACGCTATATTTTAGTCTACAATGTGTACAGGGGTTGTATTGCATATCCAGATCTTGAAAAATACCATAAGAGATTTCCTTTTTAAAAAGTCTGCTTATTGGCTAAAATTAATTTCAGTGGATACTCCGCCACGGTTTGATATGGAGGCCCAAGCGCTTCTTCCCTGGACTTTGAAGAAACTCACTTCCGCCAGCCTTAAGAGCAGAACAATCTTACTGGGTGTTCAGGAGATCTCTGAAGACTTGGCTCTTTGCCTAAACCGAAACCCAGCACCTGTTTCTCCTCCCTGACTCCCCCCACCCCAAAGTTGTGTAGCTGGTTTTAACAGCGCCTTAATGCCCCTGGGTTTAGTGCGCTTCATAAATGAATAAAATAAATACAATTGTGCAGGCAGGACGGAATCTTCCACCGATTGTGGCATCGAGAAAGGCATTAGCTGTGTGGCTAAAAGACCATCATTAAAATATTTGGCTTGATAAAGAAGAATCTTTGTGGCATAACCCAGCTTGAACATTAGAAAAGGTTCTAATGGAAAATCGGGATTACAAAACGGGTGATGAAAATAGAAGATATTATGGAAGGAAATCAAATTGTCACATTTCAAAAGATTAGTAGCTCAATTCCACCTGAGAAGACGAGAATTGGTAAAAGGGATTGAAATTAAGATTTGATAACCAGGAGCTAAAAGCAGCTCATGGGTATCCACCATTACTCAGTGACCAGGAGCTACTACTGGGGGACCAGGAGCTATTACATAATGTTCCGCAAATCTAACTTCCACATAAAATGCAAACATTTCACTTTATCCATTATTTAGGACCCCTTCTGCTTTAAATGTTGTATTTGTGTCCTAATATTTTTAATAGATTGTCACAAACGCATAGAGTTAAATCCACATCGGTGTGTTTTTTCTATATCAGTTGGCTTGGGGAGTCAAAAGCAACTCCACAAGCAGGAGCTAAAAAGCTCCCCTCAATTTCAAACCCTGGATAAGATACTCATACATTCGGATGTTGCTTGTACAAAGATTTGAAAAGCTAGATCGTCCTATAAAAGATAAACCAGATCGATGTAAACTATTTCACAATCCCCCTAGAATGTTATCAACATTTATTACGCTTATACTTGAGAATGTTTTGCACTGCATCCAGTGGGATTGTATATGAGAAAAACAGATGGTAGACTTGAATAATGACATTTCTATATAAACAGTGAGAAAAATGTGTAGCGAAGTCTGGAATACAAAACCAGATTGCAATCTTTGGCTTACACTTAAAGAGGTTATAGGACATCTATATTGGACCCCAGTTAAGATTTAGGCAATGGGACTATTAGAACATTATATATGTTGGGGCTGTGGAAATAGGAGAGCCTCATTGTATCACATGCTTTGGAGTTCTGTAAGGCTTGTTACATTATGGACTAAAGTACCAGATAGGATACATTTGGTAGTGAAGGATTGTTCGAGTACAGATCCGGCTCATGTTATTCTTTTCATGAATATAAATACTTTGTGTAAGAAGATGGATAGGAAGATTTATATTTTGAAACGTGGACATCATTCAATGATCTGTATGGTTGAGAATATGGTTATTCAAGAATGTGGAGGGAATTAAAAATGCAGTTTCGTGATGTTTGTGTACGTTTCATGTTATAGTTTAGGTCTAAAATTAATACTGATAATGGAGCTTTAAAAGAATAAAAACTAATTATATAACCTTGAGCGAAAGAAAGTTCATAACACTGTACAATGCTTTATATGCTATTGAATGTACAATGTAAAGTGTATGGTATTTCCTTGAATGTAGCTCATCTAATGAACGATTTGTAACTTAAGTTTTATTTGAATAAAATAGATATTATAAAAAATAAAATTGAATAGGACATGTCTGATAATGACATTTAAACAACTTTAGTACAACAGATGGTTGAGGATATAGCATAACAAAACTCTTGACAATCTCTTGGACAAACTTTACTGAGTGATGTTGAACGAGTTAAACTCAACAAAAGCCTTCAAATTCAGTCAACAATTGAAATGTTAGATGATCGTTTAACACAATATTACACCAAAGCGGCAAGTGATGACAGCTACACCACTTATTCTGAATACCAATCTGAACAGTCCATGGGCACACAGACCACATATCAGATGATATCACTAATTGCCATCAAAGGAAACTGAAGCTCACTGATGACACGACAGATGAGATAACCTTGTATATCACAGAAACTACCCTTCATGGTAAAACATTCTCTTGGTCTATTGCAAGACATAAAACAAACATATTGTTTAGGTGTACTGCATGCTAAGAGAAATATATACCTGCAGACCCCTTATTGGGTTAAAGTGGCTACTGGGCTTGTCTGCAGGCCATGCCCACTGGCCACTTTGGTTGGCTTGGTGGGGCCTGGCCTTGCAGTATGGCCACATGCCATGACCACCAGCCAATGAACCCGCTATGAGAGGATTGGGGGTAAAGAAGCAAAGTGCCTGAACATAGGCCAAACCCAGTGGCTACTTTTGGTAGGGCCTGGGGTCAAAGGCCAAAAGACATTCCCTGAGCAAAAATGTAAAGGGCTATGGCAGTCTTCAGTGTGCTCTAGTTTCCAGTGATGTAATTGATGATGTAATAAATTATGTCATTGGTGAGGATATCTGTGTGCTAATGGGCTGGAAAGCAGGGGTGCTCTGTGTTAAGGTGGTGTAGCTTTAAACAGTTGCAGAATTTCAAGGGTTTTCTTGCCTTAAACCTTTCCTTAACATCACTTAACATAAAGGCTTTCCACTAAATATATATCAAAACGGACTATTAATAACAAGGCATAACTAATTGCAACATTGAGAGGGCACGTCTTTATTTGAAGCAATAACACTAAACTTGTTGCCCTACATGCCTCTGGATAAGCATACCTTTGCTGCTCAACCATGGCTACTTTTGATGGTCTATGGACGCATGAAAAGTACAGCAAGGTTGCTTAGTTCAGGATGGTCATTTGGGAGATTCTCCCAAACAAAACCGATGTGACAATAGATGGTCACAGCTCCTGTAATCCTTGTTCATGAAGACTGTTCCAAACACCAGATATGGCTGAATTGTGAACTGGTATCAGATTCCTAGTCTGAATCGGAATACTGCATGAAAGATGAAAAAAGGTTTAAATAAGACAGCAGCCCAAAGATTTTGAGGCCACCAGAAGTTTGGAAAGCTGCACCCTGTCTAAGTGGTCAATTCAGCTCCCAGGTTATGTACTTGCCTAGTTGGGGGGGTATGTATTCTTTTTTGGTCAAACAACGAAAGTTGTAAAGGAACAGCTACTAGTCTGACATTTGTACGAGAAGATGAAGCCAAACCAAAGCTGACCAATAGGAAGCTCTTCTGAATTGCACCCTGCCCAGAACAAATGTGGCATTCAAGTTCTGCCATTGTTGTAGGACACCAACATTCTCTACTTTCCACAGGAAATTGATGTACTGGCCCTCCACTGGCAATAACAGTTAGGTTATAATTCAAGGAACCCCCCATTCACAGAGGATGGCCTCCTGCCTGCACAGACACGACAGAAAGACTGGTCCAAGTGACACCAGGAGAGGCAGTAACATATAGCGTCCAACGAGTGTTACAGAAACACAGCAACGAGGAGCAGGCTCTTACTTTCACTGCAACCGCTGGATACAGAAAGCTATTAGTGATGAACAGCGCAATTGCACTTACTTCAGCAGTTTGCCATCTGCCTGGCTCAACCCCATTCGCTCATGGGTCTTTAGTCTATAAGCTTGGCAACAGATCATAACCACCACTAGACCTTTCGCTGATAAACCAGAGACCAGGACTGCCATTGCAGACCTAAATCCTTTTGAGGATCCAAAGTTTGGATTGTCAGTCATCTAGAGCAGCCTAACACAACCAACCACAAAGGCATTCAAAACTAATAGGTTAACCTAGGGTCTATCCTTAACATTTCAAGTGATGCAGCATCAGAAACAGCATCCTGCTTATCCAATCGGAAATCAGTCTTTCACCCATTAAGTCCAATAGAAAACCAACTCCAGGCTGAGTGGACACAGGTCATGTGGAGCCACTTGGGGTACCACCAGTCAAACTTGGTAGCCAAAGGACCGCTTTGGTTTTGGACACTGCTAGTGACTAACGGTCAGGGTCATGAATCTTGTAAAAGTACCTTATACAAATGCATGCTTACCTGTAACCTGCCCAGCATTTTAATTGCCTTCGCAGAAAACCCAGTACTTCAAACATTGCTGTGTGGACATTTCCCATATAGAAGGTTAGAAGAACTATGAAACCACCATTCTCCCCACCTAAAAGAACATTAATTGATAAGCCACAGCTACCACTAAAGCCAGCCAGGGAAATAAAAGATTTTCTACCTATTGGGTGGTGGTCTACTCCTGTACCCCGTGGCTACAAAAGCCATTGATTTGTGAAATAGGTCTTTTTTATTTCTGTAGCTACGGTGGTATTTCAACAAAGCCAGCGTAAAAATATTACCTTTTTAAAGATAGAATCATATCATGTGAGGAAGAAAATAAAACTGCACTAGAATCAGCATTTTACATTTGCAAAGATTCTAGTTAGTACATTAAAAATGTTAAAAGTGTTGGGCTGTTTAAACAGAAGGGCTAAAACAATATCGGCAAAAAATAAGGAGAAATGCAGAGATTTTTGCTTAGCTATGAAGTAAAAACAGTAATTGTGAAAAGCTGTCAACAGCATTGCCATTTGCAGTTATTAAAACGATAATTAAAAGTGAACATCCTGAATACTCAATTGATATAAAATATAGTTTGAAAGTCCATATTAAAAGAAAGCAAACTCACTGGCAAGAGAAGCAAGATGAGGCTGAATGTGTATCTCCTTCAACAGTACAGCAGACGGGAGATGAACTGTAAGGTCACACCATGCCTCTTCAGGTAAAAACACATAAGACCAAGCAGCGGAGCGAGCTCTTCTGTGTGGCGGTGTAGCCTGCAGCAGCACCTCAGCAGGCTGTGCTGTCGGACTACTTGAGGTTATTGTACCTGTAATGCATTTTTTGGGGGGAAAAAGCAAGCAAACACTGGCAATAAGTAGTATTTATATAGTTAACTAAATTATTAACAACTAAGGCAAAATCATTAATGTTTATGGATAAGGCACACACACAGGCAAATAGAACAGACTCTTTCTTTTGAACAAAGGAAAAATATAACCAAGTATTTGATAATGGTAAGCAGAGGACAAGCAATATGAGAGATCAATACTGCTCTTGATTTTCTGGTGCAAGATGTCTCTTTTCCAGCTAACTGACTGAGCATCTCAGAAAATAAAGAATACTTTTTTGCAATATCAGTCTCAGTATTGTAAATAAACTACTTAAGTTGTCACCATCCATACAATTGCACCTTGATCCTCCTACATGTACAGTGAAGCAAGTAACAATCAATGACACTAAAAAAGAAGTTTGGATATAGAACCGACAATTTTTCTCTCCCCAGAATGTTTTATGAGTTTCTTTCATTCACAGAAAAGCCAGAAGTTATTTGTAGAAATAGAATTACTATTGCACATTTAGAACTTTTTTTTACTGAAACCTTGCAGGCCCTTTGTTTGAAATCCAGGGTATAAACATGGAGATTTGTTATACAGAGCCAGGTGAAGGAGGTTAACATCAATGTTATTAAACATAAATAAGTTCAACTGTGTTAACCAATGTCATCATTGCTTTCCTAAATTGAGCCCAAAGACCTGGTATATTCTAAATACACACAATGTACTCATGTCTCCGCATGGGTGCTGGCTATTCCATGACAAAACTAGAATTTTCAAGCAGAGTCTCAAAGGTACAGGGAGTACTTTTACAGTGATAGGAGTAGTTGGACACAGGAGGTAGGACATAATGAAGACACAAGTGTAAAGAGAAGAACAAGTTACTTACCAACTGTAACGTTCTTTCGATTGGATGTTCCGCCCACATATTCCTCATCTTAGATATTTCCTTACCTTTAGGTTTCGCCCCAGAAATTCTTTTCTCTCTCCAGCAAAGGGTGCTCCACTCGAGGCCGCAGCGTCGATGTCCCTCGGCGGCATCCATGGAGCACTGACGTCATCCCCCGTATAAGAACCTCTAGCGCGCCCGTTGGCTTCAGTTCTGTTTTTTCGTATATTATCCTCCATGGATCTTGATAGTCAATGACATGCCGCTTTTGACCCAAGCCCCAAAAGAGTTTTGAGTGTAATTCACGTAAACTGTACTGTGGGGTTAGGATGGGAGGGTCGATGAGGAATACGTAGGAGGAACATCCAATCGAAAGACCATTACAGTTGGTAAGTAACTTTTTCTTCGAATAGATTGTGTACTCCCACGTATTCCTCATTTTATGATAGACTCCCATAGCAGTGGCAATTTTCGAGGTGGGAGTACAGTATCTTTTTCTAATCATGTACAGAATGTAGTACAGATTTCACAAACAGACCTCCTTGAGAAGAAGTCGAGTCCAATGCATAATGTTTTATAAAGGTGTGCATAGACGACCATGAGGCTGCAGCGCAAATATCTTGCACAGGGACACCCCTTTTCAGTGCTGTTGAAGTTGCCATACCCCTGGTCGAATGAGCTCTTCGTCCATCAGGTGGTTCTTTTCCCGCTAATCTGTAACATTCTGTTATGGCTAAAATTATCCATCTGGATAATGTTTGTTTTGTTACCGGAAGGCCCAGTTTACGTCCAGTGTATCCCACGAAAAGTTGATCACACTGACAAATTTTTGCAAATCTTGAGATGTAAAAACTAAGAGCTCTTCTGGGATCTAGTCTATGAAGTCGCTCCTCTTCCTTGCTTGCATGAGGAGGAGGGTAAAACGTAGGTAAGGTTATTTTCTGTGACAGATGAAAGTCCGAAACAATCTTTGGTAAAAAAGAAGGTTTGTCCTTATAAAAGATGGTGTGAGGAGGACCGCTGGAAAGCGCCTGCAACTCACTTACCCTGCGGGCTGATAATGCTACAAGGAGTATTGTTTTCAACGTAAGGAGCCTTAGTGGGCAAGAATGTAAAGGCTAAAATGGAACATATGTGAGACATTTTAGAACTAAGTTTAGATCCCACACTGGAACCTGGAAAGGTATTGGGGGTAAAACATTATTTAAACCTTTTATGAATTGAATTATCAAGGGTATTTTAAAATAAAGATTCTTCTTCGGAAGAGTGCTTAAAGATGGATAGCGCTGCTAAGTATTCCTTTATCGTCCTAACCTGGAGCCACATTGAAATGGGTCCACATTCTTTTCTCTGCACCAGCTACTGAACTTGTTCCAACAACACTGATACAGAGATTTGGTTGCTGGCCTTCTAGCCGAAAGCAAAATCTCCATCACGTCATCCGGAAGATCCCAATCCTTGTATCTCAGCCTTTCAGAAGCCATGCGTGAAAGCTGAATGTGTTGACCTCCTGATGGAGAACATGACCTTCCTGTCGCGAGAGAAGATCCTCTCTTCTTGGAAGACGTATTGGAGGGCAGATGGACATGTCGAGAAGATTCGGGTGCCAAGTTCTCCTGGCCCAATCTGGGGCAATTAGGATCATGATTTTCCCGTACTTCCTCAACCTCCTGATTACTTGAGGGATCACAGGGATTGGAGGAAACGCATACAGAAGTGGAAACTCCCATTCCACCACTAACGCATCCCCTAGAGCTCCTCTTGGGGGAAATTCCCTTGAGCAGTACAGTTCGCACATCCGGTTGGCTCCGGTCGGAAACAGATCCACTTGAGGGGCTCCCCAAAGGGCGAAGATCTCTTGAATGACTTCCCGAGCTATCTCCCACTCGTGAGAGACTGTGCTCTGCCTGCTCAGAGCGTCCGCTGTTGTGTTTTGCTCTCCGGCTAGATGAATTGCCGACAGAGAGATCCCTTCTTGTATTGCCCAGAACCAGAGTTGCATCGCCTCTCTGCACAGAGGTAGTGATCCTACGCCTCCTCTCTTGTTGAGGTAGTACATGGCCACTGTGTTGTCTGTCATTATCAGAACATTCTTTACCCGTACAGAGGGCAGGAAGGCCTTCAGCGCTAGTCTGATTGCCCTCAACTCCAAAAGATTGATGTGTAGTTTGGAGACCAACGTCCGCTGATTGTCAGATCGTTGATATGGGCTCCCCACCCCGTAAGTCATGGCTGCCAAAAAGATTCTCCTCTGAGGATATGATGTTTGCAAGCCCACAATTGTAGATCCTTTGCTACTTGGGCTGGGACCTGCAGTAGATCTGACATTTCCCCTGAGAAATGGGACCACTGAGTTCTGAGAGCCCATTGAAGAGATCTCATTCTAAATCTGGCTTCTGGCACCAGAAAAATGCAGGATGCCATCAGACCGAGCAACCTGAGAAAATCGAAGGCCGGAAGATGATGGGCATTCTGGAATTTTATTACCATCTGCAGAATGTGGTGAGCTCTCCAGGACTGCTCCTATAAACTGGAGCTTCTGTGATGGTATCATGTTTGACTTTTTTAAATTCAGAGAAAAACCTAGTCTGTGAAGGAAGTGACAAGTCTTGGACAGGTGATCCAGGGCTTGTTCTGGAGAACGTGCTCTGATCATCCAATCGTCCAGATAGGGGTAGACATGAATCCCCCCTCTCCTGAGACTCGCTGTCACCACCGCCATCAACCTGGTGAAAACTCTTGGGGCAGAGGTCAACCCGAATGGCAGAACTCAAAACTGATCGTGAGAATTGGCAATCGCAAACCTCAGGTACTTTCTGTGCTTGAGATGGATTGGCACATGAAAGTAAGCATCCTGAAGGTCCAATGATACTAACCAGTCTTGGAGTTGGAGAGCCTGAAAGATCTGAGAAAGTGTGACCATCTTGAATTTGTCCTTCATTAGGAACTTGTTCAAGTTTCTTAAGTCCAAGATGGGTCTCAGCTTTGTTCGGAATAAGGAAGTATGGGCAATACCAACCTGTGTTCCTCTCCGCTACAGGTACATGTTCTATTGCACCTTTCTGTAGCAGGGTTAAAACTTCCTGCAACAGGAGCGGATCCGGATGCTTGGCAGAGTTGTATTCCGGAGGATGATTCTGAGGTTTCTTTATAAAAGGAAGGCAGTAACTTTGGGATACTGTTTCCAGTACCCAAGCATCTGAAGTAATGCCCCGCCATTCTTCTAGATGCTGTGAGATTCTGACTCCCACCGAGGTCTTGTGGGTCAAAACCTCAGTGGTTTTGCGGCAGCTGCAGCAGCGGCTGACGGTACAGATGCCGTTGCTGGGGCTGATCTAGCACCTTTTCCTCGTCCGAGGAAATTTTCTTTGATCTCTGATTGGCCTGCCCTCTTCCAATTGAGGAATAATAGCGAAAAGGACGTCCCCTCCAGGAAGATGAGCCTTTGTAGGGGCGTTGCTGAGTTTGTCTTATAGCGGCACTTAGAGATTTTGCGGCCGCTTTGGAGGTCTGTAGCTTCTCCAAACTTTCATCTGCCTTGCTACCGAACAACCTCGAGCCATCAAAGGGCATATTAAGAAGTCTGGATTGCACATCAGGAGCAAACCCAAACTTTCTTAGCCACGCAAATCTACGTAGCACTGTGCTAGTCGCCATGGACTTGCTGATACTGTTAGCTGTGTCCAATCCCGATTCAAGGCATTCTCCAGAAGCCTCCTTTCCATCCCTTATAATAGCTAGAAAGCCATCACGTTCTTCCCCCTTCTGGGATGCGTTCAGCTGCCGCCGACATGCAGTCCCACAGGGTATATGTGAACCTTGCCAAGGTACAGGTTACATTAGTAGACTTCAAAGCCATACTGCCAGATGTGAAGATTTTCCTAGACCATGCATCCACCTTTTTATCGTCCCTATCTGGAGAGATTGTAGGGTATGCCGCATTCTTTGTGGAAGTGGCTGCCTGTACTACTAAGCTTTCCGGAGTTGGATGTTTGCTGAGGTATTACGGATCAGATGTACATGGTCTATATTTTGCCACAAACTTTCTATTTACTGCACCTATGGCTTCAGGATGTTCCCATGCAGAACTAACCCTTCTTTGTAATGCAATATGAAATGGTAGAATGGGGTCTTGTTGGGATGTTCCAGATAATATATCCGTCATGTCATCATCAAGACTGACTGGTGAACTCCTATCCCACCCCATAAATTCTGTAACTCTGCTCAGGAGTCTTCTAAAACTCGTATCAACCTTTTCTGATGAGTCTGGTGTGTCAAAATCATAATCTGGAGAAGTATCCAGGCCACTTGCTGTTTCCAAACATTCTTGCAGATCTTGAATTCTTGATTGAGGATCAATTAATTCCTCTGGGACAGATCTTGTGCCAAATTTAACACCAGCAGAGATTAATTCCTCTTCTTCTGATGATTCTGCCTCATAGATGGATGACATAGTCCTAAAAAAAATCATGTTGATTCTCAGGATGAAAAACCTTTTTGGGCATTACAGGTCTTTCCTTTATTAAAGGTTTGGGCGTCGAGGAAAGCGTCGATGGCGCCGAAGTTTTAATCACTTCCTTCGACATCGTCAAAGGAATTTTCGACGACCTCGATGTAATCATTGAGGAAACCGTGGAAATCGTCGAAGAAGCTTTCGTGGTCTTCGAGCGCGGGCTCGACATAGCTTCCTTCGAGGGAGTTATCGACTCGAGGAGCTTCGAAGTCTTCGACGGCGTCGATGTCGACTTTGATGGCGTATGATCTTTCGATGCCATTTTGTTTCCCTCTGCCTTTGATTTATGCACCGAAGGATGTGACTTACGAGGTGATCGAGAAGAGTCTCTCGATGACGTTCTCAACGTCTTTTTATGAGCCTTTCTTGTTTTGGACCTTCCTCGGTCACCTTTCTTGTGAGCAGGAGCATGGTCTTCTTTAGCTATTTTTGAGGGGGTCTGGGCCGCGTTCTCAAATTTTTTTAGCATCGATACTCGAAAAGCTTCCCATTTCCTTGGAGAGTCATGTTTAGATGGACATGTGATAACCTCTTCCGAAGATGTCGAAGAGGATGATCAATGCCGTCTCTTCTTAGCCTTCTTAGAAGACGACTTCCTCAATCTACTCCTCGATTGATGTTTTTTATTATATGATTTCGAAGATTCGTCTGAGTCTCTCTTTTTTAAAGTGGACTTCGAAACACCCTCCCCCATCGCCAGTTTACCTCTACGCTCTTTTAGGGCTTTGTGGGTCATCGGTTGTTACGAACCACAGTCTTCCGTACGGTGGTCGGGACCGAGGCACCATAGACAGTTCTTATGTGGATCCGTCAGGGACATTTTGTTTCCACATTTTAGGCATTTTTTAAAGCCTGTCTTCGGTGTGGAAGGGTTCGAAAATTACATTGCTTTTTTTCTCACAAAATACTGAAGCGCCGTTTTACTCGATCCGAAGCGAAGCTAACGGAAAAACGGAACTGAAGCCTGTTAGGCAGAAACCTGTGCAGTTCCCTCTGGGACTACTGCAAAAGATTTAGGACTACAGGTGTTTGGCATTAAACCCACTTGGTAGCAGTCTGTACCACACAGATTCACTTGGTAACTTTGGATGAGCAGTCAGACTTCCCTCAAGAAGAGTTAAGCAGTATACAGAGTATTCACAATAGGTCAAGAGAACACAATAAAACAAGTAAACACTGACCAGGGCTTGGTGTAAAAGAGATGATTATTTATTTAAAACCACATCTAGGAAAACACACAGGCACTAATAGTAAGCAATTCAAAAACACGGTCACTAAAAGATATACACTCCCTTAAAAGAATATTAGACAAGTCTTAAGTAAAGCCCCACTTATTTTCAGACAGCGGTGAGCCCTTAACGTAGATGGCACTCTAATAATTCGTTTTTAAAAAGGGAGAGAAAAGCCGAGAATAAATTGAAACATATCCCAACACTTTTTCACAAACACAACAAGAGAGGAAGGCAAAGTAACACCGTGAATTCAGAGTCAGTAGGCTGGATCCGCTTTAAGAGGATCAAAACAAGATGTGTCCCAGGTCACACGGTTGCAGTGCACAAAAGTCTTGTAACGGTTCAAAAAGGAGTTGGACCAGTTAGAGGGTCAAGGCGGCCAGCCCAGTCCAGAAGGTTAAGGGGTTATTATTACCTTGTAGCAATCTTTACAAAGGGAGGCCTGGCGAACACGGTACCTCAAAGTGGTGAGAACACTCCAGCGGGGGCAGTTGTTCCTGGCAGCAGATGCAAGTCGGTGCTTCGTCCGGGGGAAGAGAGGATCTCGTCGGGGAGGAAGACAGGAGTCCGTTGTACTGCCAGGGAAGAAACAAGCCGCAGAGTTTCTCAGGTACAAGGAGCGATCCGTTGATTCGCGGTTCAGTGCTAAGTGGCTATCCGGCTGCCCGGGTGCTTGGCACGGGCAGTTCGACCACAAGCCGGTCTGGGGTGCGAAGAGAAGAAGGTAAACTGGTTGTGCCCACCAGTCAGGGGAAGCCGCCTCTCCAGCCGGGAGATCTTCTCTGTCGTCGGGAAGTGGTAAGTCGGTTCCGCAGGGCTCCACCGGTGGTGTCGTCGTGGTAGGTCGGCTCAGCTTCTCCCTCGTCGGATTCTCAGGTCCTGTGGCGACTTCTGAAGTTCCAGTCCCCAAAGCCCTGCTTTTATGCAGCATACCCCCATTCACTCAGCCTAGCTGTCAATCAAACATGCTAAGTGGTGAGCCAATCACACAAGAGTGCGACTTGAGTTCCCAAGGTAACTCAGTCAGGGTGCCTAAACCCCCTCCCACACCCCCTGTGGTACCCAGACAGAGTGGCACCGCTTTTGGAGGCTTCTGTGGAGAAGCCTGCCAAAAAGTGGAACAAAGGGCTCGACTTGGCTTGGAGTCACAGAAGAGAACACAAACGCCATTTTAGAATCGAGTCCTGGCAAAAAATACCAACCGACGAATTATTAATTAAATAAACCGGCGGTATGTTCGGGGCTATGAGAATTAAATAATTAAAGTTGGTAGCCTCGAACAATGGTAAAATCCCATAGGGAAATATTCGCGGTCGAATATAAAAAGTAGTTTCCACTGCCACCAGCCAAAACTCGATCAGGGGGGACGGAGACGTGCCCCCTCAACTAACAGACCTCAGGGCAATTGAATTGCCCCGACCAGTACGCCCACAATATGATGGTTTGTACTGGTTTCTGTTAATAATTTGGGACTAGTAAAGCCAATGGTGACTTTACATGCCCTGGGAGACAGTAGTCAGTCCCAGGGTATGGAGTCTATGGTGGGGTGTCACTATGACACCCCTGTGTTACTGCACGGAGGGTGCTGTGTAACACACAGTAAAAACACATGAGACCCTATGGAGTAAAGGACCCCATAGCCCATAAAACCCATTAACAGTCAAAGGAACACCATAAATCATGTCCAAGAGTGGGAAAAAAAAAAAAAAGTCTCACTCTTGGCAGGAGAAAAAAAAACAAACTCCAGAAATCCAGCAAAGCTGCTGGGGGACTCACTAGGTTAGGAAATTCAACCTAAAGAGAGAATTCTCCCTAACAAAGCCAAATGGGTGCACACGAGGCTCTTATACGGGGGATGACGTCGGTGCTCGACAGATGCCGCAGAGGGACATCGATGCCGCTGCCTCGAGATGAACGCCCTCTGCTGGAGAGAAAAATATTTCCAAGGCGAAACCTAAAGGTAAGGATATATCTAAGATGAGGAATACGTGGAAGGACACAATCCATTCGAAATACAGCTTAATAGTGAACAGTAGTTATTAACTGTTAAAATAGTGTGTGTAAATATTCTTCCCCAGCTGACTCTTCAGTTCCTAAAACATTTACAGGTGTAGTTCTGGAACCATTCAGGCAGGTTAGATGGCAGTATAGCCAAATGTGCACCATGTTTAAGTGTACTTGAAGGTAGATGATGCTCTTTATGATGGTTGCTCCCACATATTTCTAATCTCCTGAAATACACTCCTTGCGTAGACGGGTCCAGAACGTTTTGTAGCTGCCAGGGCATATCACAACGTTCCTGACTCTGACGGACATCACTGACCCCCTCAGTGTGCCAGACTGTCATTGGTACAAATACTGAGCCCTGTGTGCCCTTTACCAGCTTTCGGACTTCATTGTCCATGTCACACGTGCAAAAATATGGTTAACTACCAATAAAATTACAAGCCATCTGGATGACGGGAATCTGCAGCAGTACAGTATGTTCTAGAAAAAACATAACCCAAGTTAAGTAACCTGCCCTTCTAATAAGGACATTCGTTTAATAGATTTTACATTTCTCAAAGCATGCACATAACACTAAAGCAAGGAAAGAAGGATGAAAGCTTAATCTGGTTTTAAGGATCGGACACCCAATGTGTGTGTCCTCCCCAACAAGAGATTCAAGGCAGTAATGCATTGTGAGGATATGCAATTTTTCCCATGAAGCCACCTGACAAAAGTCTGGCAAGCATATCACCCTGCAAAGGTCTCAAATAACTCAGGCCAAACCCTTTATTCGAAGGAGCTCTTTGCTGAAAAGTCACATACTTCTAGTTACTTCATAGCCAATATTTATATAGGGGACTATCCACCTAGAAATTGTAACCTTTATCATCAACTTTCGATTTTCGAAGGCCAGAAAAGCATACCAACAACTATCCAGGCTGTCATTCCAGCATAATTCCTCAATCCTATGCATATAGAAGTTTAAAGTCCGTTTCGGGTCATTCCTGTGGAACATTTACTCAGTCTTGGTAGGGAAAGGAGGAACGAAAACTCTGAGATAAAGCTTTAACTACATGTGGATTTCTGTCAACACCCTAGGTAGTATACGAAGGACGTACCCCCCAGGGTTACTATTTCTTTGCAAAGACAAAAACAAAATGGGGTGAAGCAGACAGAACTTGAAACCCATTACCAAGTGCGTGCAACCAGAAAAACAACTTTCATTGTCGGTTATTGAAAAGGTCAGCACTACAAAAATTCAATAATGGCAGCCTAGAGGAAAGAATTAACAGAATGCATGTCCTACTATAAAAAGGGGATGGCAGAAAGAAATTCAGCAGGACTTTAGCTCCTTTCGCCATTTTCAAAACAACCCCTAAACAACCCTCAACTGTGCCCATATTAAGTCCTTTGGTTAAAGACAACAGACTACAAAGAGCATATGAGAACATGCCAGTAGGTGTTCATTCTTAGTGCAGCAAAATGAAATTGTGGCATTCTACAAGGCTAAACGTACTTCATGGATTGACTGCCTGCTGATGATATAACGTCCATATGGAAAAATTTGTATTGCTGAACCTTTCACGAGTCCAGCATTAAGGTTACATTGGTTCACATTGAGATGAAGACCTTTCTTTTTCCTGAGAGAGGTGATCACTCTGCGCAAGAATTTCTAATGGTGGACAACATCAGCTGCAGGAATTTCGGGAACTTGGCCATCTGGGCCCAATTTTGAACTATTGAGAGCATCACTGCCTTGCATGTTTTCAGTTTTCACAAGAATACTGGAATGTGAATAAATGGGTGCAGAATATGCACCAGGTATAACTATCAAAGGATCCCATAAGTATTTTCCACAGTCACCAAAGAAAAACTCACCCAGTCTGGGCAGATTCTGCTCCCCCAGAAAAGTCCAAATTCAATTTCTCCCAAGGAAAACAAAATCAGGTCTTGAAAAATTCCAAAGAAACAAAAAGTCACTCACACCAAAAATTCCAAGGCAGCAGTTTCTTCTTTCTTTGGATTAAAAGCTCCCTTTTCAAAGTTCCATAATGAAAACACCACCAATGGTAATCATGGATAATGTTTAAACCAAAAGTATCACTTTCACTTTGATAACAACTTTGCTTTTCTGCAGCTTCTTGAATTCAATTTGTCAGGATGCTTCTCTTAAGGGAGTTGCTCACTCCGTGGCAACTTCCTTCTGCAAATGTTCTTGCGAGAACAGGCTTCTCAGACTGCATCTATTTCAACTTCAACATGAAAATATTCCGACTTAAAATTCTTGACAACCACAGTTCTACTTTCTGCTACTGCGACTTGATAATGTGGAAATGTTTTAGACAGCTTAAGCAAGACTCTTTTACCTATACAGGTTGGCAAGGCACTCTTTCCACTATTACAAGAAAGGGCAACCTCTTTGCCTTTCCTCCAAGTCTTGTAGCTACCACAAAATCTGCTTTAGTTTCTAACTGCCAAAGTGTCAGCTTTGCAGATGTGTATTTATCTCTAGCACCCAGCTCCCTTCCATAGCTTTCCGTGCGTCTGCGTGTCTCCAGGGTTTACCCCAAAGCTCCAATGCCACTTTCCGTATCAGACGACTGTGGTATTATCAGCTTCAACAACTTCAGGCCAATGAACTTCAGTTCTTAATTGGGCTGATTTCCTCTACTTGGGTTCCATTTCAATATATTATTTGTTTTTTACAGGGTGCAACACGCCCGCAGGACTCAGCATTAGACTGCGTTAGACTGATAGTGATCAGGAAATAATACTTTGTACGCGGCTTCTCTGAAGTGAGATATTCTTTTAACAGTTTGGTAAAGTCTGCAACGGCTTAGAACCTGGCTGGGGAAAGGGGGCGATAGCCTCCTAGCCAATGAGGAGGCTCGGTACGGGGGGAGGGGGGTTTACCAGACTGTAATTCCGTCGCCCTGAGCCTCCTCAGGGCTGGAAGACGTCATCTTCCCCTACAGGGGAATGAGCCAAGTGCTCCTTTCCTTCCCACCCCATCCACAGATTTCCCTTATCCTGCCCCTACTCCCAACTTAACTTGTTTTTGGTTACTTTTCGGGAGCTGATGTGATGTAAACACTTCTGACCCCAGCGTGTCTGCTCCCGAACTGCGACACGCCAACATGAAATGGCAGTCATTTTGTTGGTTTACTTCGTTTTACTATTTACAATGGCCACTATGGGAACGGAGAACCGACTTAGATTTCCCCGTCCCTGGAGGACATTTCTTTTTCCATTTGCGACCAGACAGCGCATTGTGCAACTAGAAAAATGCTTTTAGTACCCCAGTCCTATGGGCTGGGGTACTAACAACAATAAGTCCCTCGCAGGGGGGCATTACCACTTCAGGTAATGCCCTGGGGCCCATAGTTACACTGTTCTCCCTTTTAATAGGAGACACTTGACTGCTTCTTCTGATGATTTCAGTGTAACAATGGGAAAAGAAGGATTTTCTTCACACGCAAGCACTTCAGCTATTGCTGCTTTGGCATACTGCCCTTCATTTACCAGCTCCAGATTTACAGCGGCTGCTTCCACTTCAACTTCTTTTTCTCTGCCACTGCTACTACAGGCACTCTCAGATACCACCCCCCCCCCCCAGTCTTGGATCTGGCCTCATTAGTAGAGAGTCTTGCTCACTCAGTTTCCCTCAGCTTGGTTCTGCAAACGTGCATCGGGTAAAACAGTAAGACACAGGACTCTAGTTCTGCAGTCACGACAATTAGGCGCACCTGGAGAGACGGCCAGTCTCCTCCAGTGCAGACACAGCCAGACAGGGTTTGTGAGCACAGGACCAGCTCAGAGCCTGCAGCTGAAATCTGCTTTTCCTTTGCTCTGGCCTCCCTTCTGTGGTTACACTTCCTTATGAACTGCCAGCCTCCTGTTCTTCTCCTAATGCTACTGCCAGCCTTCCAGCTCCTGTTACAGCTTCTCTCTGTGGCTCACTCCTGCAGCAGCCTTTTATCCCTCAGGTGGGTTAATTAGCTTTAGGTGCAGAGCATCAGTCTTTACTGCCTGACCTTGCCAAAGGCTATTAGGCTTGTCTGCCTTGTTCCTACCTCCGCATGCCTCTTTAGCGCTCTTCCTCATCACAGTTCCTGAAGGATTTTGGGACATGTAGTCCCTTTTTAGGAACATTCGTTTTTTGACCTTTCTGATTTGGTAAAAGGCTATCAGAAGGGCAGGGTCACAGGGAAAGTAAAAAAGGGGTTCCTCCCAGTCTTGCTGGTCTGATTCTCACCCCCCCCCCCATGTGATCCTCCAGCAGTCCACCACCCCCACCACCCTGAAGGTTGCAATCACAGCCCTTGCCTTCCCTGGCCACATGAGACGGGTCCAACACCAGGGTTCTAGTCGGAATCCCACTGGATGCTCCACAGTCTCAGAGAAGCCCAGGGTACCTCTGCTTTGCAGGAAAAAGGATACTGTGGTAGGTCAGACATAGGAGATAGACAACTGGACATGGTTAAACAATGTTCTTCATTCAAAAAATTAAAAGAAAAACTTCTCCAAGCCTTATATAAGTGCAGGCCTCTGTATTCTAGAATACGACAAACCGATGCTTGTAAGGACATCTTCCAAAATAGCCACTGTCCTCAGTTCAAACCTACTCTAACCTAACCTCTGTCCTACCACTATAAAAGGACAGAAAAAGAAAAGCTACATTTTAGCTTAGTCTACGGTTACGTTCCCTTCTTTTGGAACCGAATAGAGGCTAGTTCTCCGACACCCCCACCACCAAAACATTCTCAGGTTTGCTTCCAATATGGAATGGATTGTCAAAGTTCCAATAATGCACAACAAATATCTTTCAGTTTTATATTTCGGACTACCACAAAATCATTGTCAAGTCTTCAAAACAAAAACAGTCTTGGGTTTACAACTTATCTCGTGAAATCTCATCCGAGCCTGGAGCTTGGTTTTCCCAGTGGCAACAAAATTCACACTTATTCCTTGTCAAATAGTTAAAATTCTTAGCCTAGACTAGGCTGTGGGCTTGGTTAGTCCTGGTTGATTTACTTTATGGATAACAAATTCCTCCTCCCCAGGTGGGCTACGGCATTGTTCCACCCAGCTCGATAACCTGCTTTCATTAGCCCCTACTGGGGTACTCGTGCATTCAGCAGAACAAGCGATGTGGGCCTGGTCAGTTCGGTTGCTTATCTTGTCCCTCTCAACTCCTCGTATCGATCGATTTGGGGTTTTGGTTTTCTTGGTCTCCTCGTCATCACTTTGTGGGATTCAGGTACTTGGAGTCCAATGCAAGACTATAGGGTTTTTAACCCATTTCTGCCTCTTGGGTTATGTAGATTTGTAACCCCGTTTGGGCTTGGCTGTAGTATCACATCCCACTGCACGCTTTCGGGATGTAGTCGTGTATTTCTTTTTAAGCGGCGATACTTCTCCGGAGCTTCGGCATCTCAGTTGAGCCTGGTTCGACGTCTCCAACCTGGATTTGGTCTGCGTTGTAGTGCTTTGTGCAGCAACTTCCCCTCTTCAGGACAGATTCTCTGGTTTGCCACTTTGGCAGGATGCCGACCTGCTGCTCTCGACTCTGCTTTGCTGTCTTCCACTTTGGCGGCACCGGCTCTCAGGGTCCACCGCCTTACAGCAAGCAGCAGCACTACACCAGATTCCTTATCTCACCACCCATCACACTAGTGAAGGTGCTCTTCTTTCTTCTCTCTGCGAGGTAGGAACTGGCTCCTCTGCAGTGTCTCTTGGTCCAGCGTTTCTCACACAAGCCAGCAAAAAGAGTGCCAGTGAAGGCTGCTGAAGAGGCCAGATAGGAATGGCTTGCTCAGAGATCAGGTGTTAATAAGAGTGCTAGAGCTCTAGGCAAAATCATGATGTGTGTGGTCGCCAGACTGACCTTGGCCTCAGTGGAGCAGCGGATTGTGGTGGCACAGATTGTACAGATAGTGAAAGAAGCAACTGCACAAAATTAGCGAATGGAAGCCTGAAAGGTTTGTCACACCTCTGGAAAAAAACCTGTGATGGGGAATGCGGTTCTATAGCTTTCCTTGACAGAAAGCAGAGATTGTTACTCCGAAAGCAAAGGCAGAGGTCCTGGAACAGTGGAGCTGATGCAAAGGGAGCAATGACGGCAACATGTTTTATTTGGTTTCTGGAACCAGAGCCCTGCAATTTCTCTAGCCAAAGAAACTAGTCTCAGCTCATGACCTGGCAAGGCTTGCCCAAGGCTAGGAAGATTGTGACGACGCACTCGCTCACTGATTTTGGTGCACAGATTGCAGGTACCAGCTATTTTAGTGTTGTGATCCTGTCACAAGTACCAACACAGCATTGATGTGGTCAGACAACCGTCTTCCAGTCCTTAGAGGAATTCTCCTAATGTCGCCCTAAGACGGTGAACCCTTTTACAATATATGGTCCTTTGAGTCTCATTCGGCTCTTATTTGCATGGGTACTTCAGCACCTGATTTAAGCCCCAAGGTGACTATTATATATTGGTTTTAGGGAGTAGGCTTGTGACAGCTGTAATATAGATGTGGTTTTACCACGGGTACAAGCCATGTTACTGCATTGGTAGCCCAATGTATAGTTTTGGTAGCCATAACAATGTATATTTTTAAGTCATGCTCTTGGCTATTTGGTATTTGAGGGTTTCCTTTGTTCAGGGCGACCACGAAGTAGTACAAACATGACCGTTCTGCTCACTTTGTGAACTCGCAAAACACCCACCACATTGGTTTTTACTAGTTTATACCAGTCTAAATCCCTGTGATCTGCTGCTCACATCCTAAAGGGGTGGCCTGGACTGAGTGGTAGTCCTATAGGCCACCAGGGTGGTTGCCCATCTGACCCCTCTAGTCCCTAGCCCCCTCATCAGATTGGTGAGATGGCGGTGGCCAAACCTCAAGCGTAGTGGTATTCAAAGGATCTCACCATCTCTGCTCTCTTGTTCTCACGTCACAGTATTTTGGAAGAAGTAAATCTGTTGACTTGGAGGATTTCCCACTGTTGCATCTTTATGCCTTTATCTGGCCAGTCTGCATTAATGCAGCAGTCTGGACAAGTCCCCATTAGTGTTATCTGCTGCTAAATGTCCACACTGGGCTTCAGTCGTCGTACTGACTCAATCAACATCAGTGTTAATGCGGTATAAGCATGCTGGGATCATCATGCCAGTTTACTGCCATTTTTCAGGAATACTACAACCATGTCTCATTTGCTTGTTGCCAAGTCCTATGTTGCCCTCATGTTATCCCATTGCTTGGATAGTTTTCTGCTGTGCTGCCTCCCCTCGTTTGTCCAGCGAGCCACCAGAATGCCTTCATGTATTCCTTAGTATTCCAGTCTTCGTCACCGGAATTTTCACTGCTAGCTTGAGGTGTCCATCATGGGAAGGCAATTTATTATTTTCTGTCGGTGGGGGGTCGTTTGGCCCAGAGTTCAAATACTTAAGTGCTGGATCCTGTGAAACAGCATAAAGAAAATCTGCTCTGTACTTTCAGCCTCCTTGTAAACAAATTTTGGGGAACCAATGCTGTGAGTAAATATCTTTGGGTCCTCGAGTGGTCTATTATTGTATGCACCCTCCGGGTCCCTCTGGTCTAGGCTTGATGATTTTTGGAAGCTAGCCTTTACTGCACTTTCTATTGGATAACATTCGGGGGGGTCTACCTGTTTTGCTGCATCCTCTCCTGGGGCTTCCAGTTCTTGAAACAACCTCTGGATCACTTGATTAAATTGGGGTAAACCAGACCCTTACCTTAATTTTCCCCAGTCACGCAGCTAACCGACTGTGTCCCATTGTGCTTGGGATGGGTAGGCACATGGAGTAAGGTGTCCTAAAGATCCACAGCTCAAAGGCCTGGGTAGCCATTAAGAAGATGCTCTTGTGCAGGTAAATGTTCAAGAGCCTTAGATCTGTGATGGGACACAGGCCACCGACTTTAAGAATCACAAGTATAGAGTGCTGTTAAGAAAGATTTTCTTTTTGCCCCTTTACCTCTATTGATTTCTGTGGGACTTCCAGCCTTTGTGCTTACTTTTTAACCCAATCCTGATTTTTGGAGGTCAGAAAAGCCTTCTGTCAGTACTGAGAGACTGTCTCTTTTGGAATTCTTGTATTTTTACAATTACACACGTCACCTTACAATGAATTATAGTCAGGATACTTTACATCCTTTTAACCTAATGGCATTGCATTTTGATTACTTTTACAATGTACCCAAGACAAGCTGGTGGCAGCTGTGTGATTTTTACAGTTTGTGATTTTTTTTGCTGCACTTTTGCATTTACTGCAAATGACTACTAAAGGTGACTAGCACCCTAAAGTGACAGTATTACAAGATTTGTGCTTGTTCTTTGGCCATACTGGCCCCCGGAAGTCTGTTGCTGGGCATATACGATGACCAGTCGGTGTCCAGGATTTGATAACCCAGGACAGTGAGAATGCTGCAGAACCTTACCATAGGTGGGCATGGGCTAGCTCCCAGCCTGCATCTTGGATAAAGTAGGGTTCCTGCAGCTATTTGACAGATCATCATTGGAACCAAGACTCCTACGAATAAGAGCAGCCCATTGACAACACCTGCAATTGCACAGCTCCAGTGATTGGCCCGGTGAAGCACTGCTCCTTTGCTAGATCTCAGAAGACCCTTGTTGGCGCTTCGAACATTGGAGCAGTGCTCACAATCAGTCTCGACCACTGCTGGAGGATTGGTGCCTTAGAAGCCTTCGGAAGTGTCCCTGGACCGGTGAATTACCTTGCTGTTGCAATCATAGCTCCAAGCAGAGCCCTCGAACTTTACAGATTTTCAGCATGTGCCACAAGTTGGATTTTCTCGCAATTTCAGCCGTCTGACTCAAAAGGAAGCTGTGCTGGGGCTGCTTATGTGTTCGCCGCTGTACGAGCGACTGCTGCGGCCTGAACATGGTGATATCTGTTGGAGACTTCCATCTTCAATCCTGTGAGGTGTCCTGAAGGGTCTGTACACAATGTTTGCATCTTTTTTTCATTTGGGGTCTCCTGCTGGAATCTGACGGGTACAATTTGCTGTGCAACACGATTAATTCCTGACCCACAAACTGACATCTGCACACAAGACCTCTGGGCCTTCCTCACCTGAACCAAGCACAGAAGATTGTGTCCCCAATGGATTCTGGAAGACATGCAGTGGTATCTGGAATAATAGGAGTCAGGGGAGTATGCTAAAATAGCTGTTTTTGTCCCCCTCTGTCCTCCATAGGGTAACAATGGTGGCAAAGCCACTATCCACCAACACCCTCTGGCCTGGCCTCTGGTCCTCTAACTTGGGCTAAGGATCCTTTCTGAGGTCTCTACTAGTGAATACAACAGAGTGGGGTATTTATCCGAGTTTGGGAAAATACACATAACTTTGTAAAAACCTTAAGCATCACCAACGACCCACTGCTTGATTTTGACTTACTCACCTGAAGAAGTTCTATTCTGGAACTTGTGATTACTGGGCACAAGGCCCCATATCAACTTAGGGTTGGACTTAAGAGTGAAGGAAGCTGTTCTTGTGCTGGTGCTGCCCATTTTCGTTTAGGGTGTACTTGTAGGTCTAATAAATAATTATTTAAATACTTTTAAAATACTTATGGTCTAGCTTGAATTATTAAGTGTTGCTTTTGGTGGACTCATTAAAGCCCAGACCACTCACTTTTTCTGAGACTAAGCCTTGACTGCCTATTCACTTACCTTGATTGGGTTTTGGCTAAGCTCTCAGTGTCTTCCCTTTTTACCTTAAATCGGGCGGTGTCCCAAAATCCTCCCCTTAAGGGGCCGATTTAGGAAATTCATCTTAAGGAACAGGTTTTACCTGTAATTCCTGTTCTCCAGAATGGGTCTGGCATTGATTCACGTGCTCATGAATATTCCAGTTGTCAGGTTGGGAATCCGCAGTAAAAAGAAAAGTAGTTTCGCTTTAGCCTGAAAACTATATTCGCCTCTATAACCATCACATGAGAGCAGTCTACCCAAGCTCCACCCCTGGTGGCAATCTTCAGATTTTGCAGAGCATGTAAAGTTGCAGTATGAACCAAGAAGAGCCACACAGGGGAAGGTATGAGGGTTTGCATGTGAATTCATGCCAGACCCATGCTGGAGAACAGGAGTTACAAACGTGTTCCTTCTACAGCATGGGATCTGGCATGGATTCTCATGCTTATGAATATGATTACACAGCAGTGCATACATACAAAACCACGGGAGGTGGCAAGGCTCAACAGAAGCAATACACTTACCACTGGAACAGACTCACTTAGGTAAACAGGTCTGGCCATTCTGGTGGAACAAAAAATTGGGCGGGTAAATGCTTACATTCTAGTGATATGTATTTACTGGAACCCACTATATGTTCTATTAAGTACCACCAAGAAGATAAACAATCACTTTTTGATATCACGAAATAGAAGGGTCTTTATTTCATAATGTCTGGCGACCTTGATGTTCAGATCCCTATAGGCGAAACCCTGAATAGAAATCTGGAATCCAATTTGGGTATACCTACTATGTTAAAGGGCGAGATGATACATAACATTGTAGGTGGACCGAAGGGTTCAACAAGGAAATGTCTTCAGGGGCACAGCTGGTACTCATTTTTTATGAACTGTGGTCTATCACATGTAAATCCTATATTAAATCAAGAAAGGGATCCTTATACGTGGTCTAATGGGACAAAACTTTCAACTCTGGATTATATATTTATGTCTGAAAAAATATTTGATGCATGTCACTTTTGATCTGATCGACACAGAAGTGATCACAGAAGAAGTAATAGTAAATATAATGTATGAAGCCCCCCTAGAGATTATTTCCAAAATAATTTGAATGTGAACGTCAAAAAAAACAGAACATGGCATGAAGGAAATGTGGGAAAGGTAAACAAGCTATTTATAGCAGACTGTCACCATCTGCAGCTTGAAGAGAGAATCCAGTAATTTACTTGTGGACAGTTCCCAGGTTATGTTGAGAAAATGATTGCAAGATCAATAAAATAAAAGAGGGGGGAAAACCTAGAACCAAGCATACTCATGTATTTCACCCCTTAGTCAATTTGCATAAAGTTATGTGCAATAAAGAGATCTGAAGACTGAGAAATCTTTCCACAGACTGGGTGGAGAAATCAATAATTCGTAGGACAAGACAAAAGTTGAAAAATTGGATTAAAACTCATCGATGTGCAATGGTACAAGCAGATAACAAGGCCATCTTGTCTGCTCTTAATGACGGATCAGCACACCAATTTTGGAAGCTGATTAATGAAATAGAGTCTTCCCATCTGGCGACCCAAACAAACTGTGTTCCACAGGAGGTATGGGTGGGCCATTTTGGTGACATATATGCACCCAAACACTCGTTACCAGTTACAATTCTATCCTTAAACCCACAAGTATGGAAAAGCTATTTCTCGGTGGCAGAAATAGTGACCCAAATACAAAAATCGAACCCATCTGGAGCTTCAGGTCCAAATGGCTTGGCCAATGTGATCTTCAAGGTGAACCCAGAGATGTGGGTAAAGGCCTTGTTCTTATTGTTTTGTGATATCATTATAAACAAACACATTCCCTGTTCTTGGAGAATCTCATATATAGTCTGTTTATAAGAAAGGGATGAGGAGTGACCCAAACAATTACCAACCTATTGCTATAATGGACACAGATTCTAAGATTTATGCAGGGTTGGGTTTCAAGCTTATGGTCCGAACAAAATTCTATACTCTCATACAAACAATTAGGATTTATGAAACAAATGGGCACAGAACTAGGTGGTTTGTTGATTTTGCTACTCCGAGAAAAGGCATGGAAGAAAGAAGCGCCCCCTATCTACGTGGCGGGTATAGACCCGTCACAAGCATTTGACCAGGTTGACCAGGTCCTGTTATGGTCCAAATTGCTTCAGTTAGGGATGCCTCAGGACATTCTATCAATTGTAATCCACCTGCACGAGGGATCTATGATCCAGGTACGTTTGAATGGGGAGGGTAAACTTCCACTCCCAATTGGAACCATTAATGGTTCACGACAAGGTAGTATTTTCGGCCCTACCCTGTTCAATCTGTATCTGATGCACGAGAATTCCTAGATTCGTTTTCCTTTATTACACCAAAAATTGAGGGGGGGAAAACTAAATTGGAGCGCCTACGCTGACTATTTTTTATTGATTGACAACACACCAATAGGTTTGCAGCGCCTAATGAACGCCTTTAAAAATAACAGACACAAACGGTCCGAGTATAAATGAGAAGTCGTCAACTATTCTGTGTTTGGGCAACCGGAAAAATGGACCACCCTTTAGTTGGCACTTAAACAATCAAACTTCTGAGTAGGAACTCACTTAAGTATCTGGGTTACCCAGTCTTTACAAACTTTAAAAAATGTGCCTATCTGAACTGTTTGGAAGAACGTACGGGCCACTTGATCATTCAAATGAGAAGGGTTGATACAAAGTTCTGTAAATATTCTATACAGCGGCTGTTTCGGTTCTACAACTTAAAGTCAATTCCAAAATTAAGCTATCATCTTAGCTTGCAATATGAGTTTAGTAGGACTGAGTCCAAAATTTGGAGGAGTATATTACGTTGTCATCCCAAATGCGTTCCGTTTGCAACACTCGGGTATGAGTTGGGGCTACAGTCCTGGTCAAGTATAATAGAATGGAAGAAAATTGCCTTATTTAGAAAATTGATTCTGGCAACTGGTAACAATTCATACACAATCCTAGGACAAAAACTTAGGACAGGGAACTCTAACTCGCAGTTATTGTCATCTATGTATTAATGTTCCAGAAAATCATTAGATAAAATGTGTGTAGATATTGACGTTCTGGTATTGAACCCAAAGAAAGTGAAACGCTATCTGCAATATTTGGATTGGTCGGAAAAAAAATCTCAGAGTGACCAATACAACATTATACAGGCATTTGATATCAAACTGGAAGATTTGGGGATTTTTAGAACCATACCTCAACAGATTCCCCGACAGAGAATTGAGGCATTGTGTAATGAGATTTCGATTGAATGTCCTGCAAACAGGGGAAATATTAGAGATGAGAGATCGTTCTGGAGCGGTGGAGGGTCGGGGGCGGGAGGGGTCACGTGCCTCTCCGCTTCTGAAAGAGTGAAGTGCTAAAGGAAACTATCAGGCATTTGCTTTTGGAATGCAAGTTTCTTTCTGATAAACGACTTGAATATTTTGGCAAATTTGTTTCCAACATTGCGAGAGTGTATCCATAAGAACAAGTTACTTACCAACTGGTATCGTTCTTTCGAATGGATGTTCCTCCAACGCATTACACATCTTTGACATGTAATGTCCACAGCTGTGCACTTCGGATTTTTTTTTGGCAGAGGGCATCCTGCGTCGATGGCGTCGGGTCCATGTCCCTCGAGGGCCTCCGTCGTGGACTACGTCACAGGATGTTATAAATAGGACACACGGCGCCCGTAGCCCCAGTTTAAGATTTTTCCCCCAGAACGTGTGCCACCAGTCTCATGCATGCTTGACTGCACATAGCCTTGAAGAAACGTAAGCTGCAATCGCATAGGAAATTCTTCAGAGGGGCAGGCTGGGAGGGCGATGTGGAATATGTCGGAGGAACATCCAGTCGAAAGAACGTTACCAGTTGGTAAGTAACTTGTTCTTCGAATGGATTGTGTCCTCCAACGTGTTTCTACATCTTTGACAGACTCCAAAAGGAGTACCATAAAATGGAGGAGGGAAAAGAATTTAGAGTACCCAATCAGATGGCGGAATAAAGAACCGCCTTACCAAAGGCCATATCCTGACCATGGATTGTACCCAGGGAGTAATGCTTAACAAAGGTGTGAAATGAAGCCCATGAAGAGGCATCACAAATATTCCTAATAGGAATACCCCGCTGGAGGGAGGTGGAAGTAGCCACGCCCCTAGTGGAATGAGCTCGCAACCCTTCAGGAGGGTCCTTCCCCGCCAATCGGTAACACTCCGAATTGGGAGGATAATCCATCTGGACAAGGTCCGTTTGGTAACAGCCTGGCCCAATCGGTGTCCAGAATATCCTACAAAGAGTTGATCGTCCACTCTGACCCTGGACATCCTAGAAATGTAAAAGCTCAGAGCTCTCCTAGGATCCAACCGATGGAGTCACTCCTCTTCCTTACCAGGATGAGGAGGAGGATAGAAAGATGGGAGAACCACCTTCTGACTCAAATGAAATTCAGATATTACCTTAGGTATAACGGAAGGATGTACACGCAGTACAACCCTGTCCTTACGAAACATAGTAAAGGGTGACTTAGAGTAAAGTGCCTGTAATTCACTGAGTCTGCGAGCGGAAGTAACTGCAACCAAGAACACCGTTTTGGAGGTCAATCTCAAAGGACAAGAGTGCAAAAGTTCAAACGGAGCACACATGAGAAATTTAAATCCCAAACCGGCACCTGGAAGGGGGACGGTGGGAACACATTAGTCAGTCCTTTAAGAAATTGAGAAATCAAAGAATCTTAAAGTAAGAATATTCTTCAGACGAGCGCTTAAAGAAAGACAGCGCCGCAAGGTAAGTACCCACTTGAAGGCCCCTGTGGCCCAAAGAAAGTAAGAAAGTCCAAACCACAGGAATCGAGCACTGAAAAGTATCAACATTGTGACCTCTGCACCAGTCGCAGAACTTACGCCAACCGGACAAGGATTTTGTTGCAGGCCGCCTGGCCGGAAGGAACACCTCCATCATGTCATCTGGGAGGTCCCAATCCCTATACCTCAACCTTTCAGGTACCAAGCGTGAAGGTTGAGAGTCTTGACCTCTGGATGGAGAACCTGACTGCCCCCCGCGCGAGAGCAGATCCTCTCGGTGTGGAGGGCAGATGGACATTTCCAGAAGATCCGGGTACCACCATCCCCTGGCCCAATCCAGAGCAATGAGGATCATGTGGGAACCGAACCTCTGTAACCACCGCAACACTTGTGGAATGAAGGGGACTGGTGGAAATGCGTACAGCAGTGGGAATGACCAATCCACCACGAACGTGCCTCCTAAGGCTCCTCTTGGAGGAAAATCCCTTGAGCAGAATCTCTCGCACTTCCGGTTGACGCTGGTGACGAAGAGATCCACTTACGGAGTTCCCCAAAGGGCGAAGATCTCCTGAAGGACTTCCTGAGCCAACTCCCACTCGTGAGAGACTGGGCTCTGCCTGCTCAGAGCATCCGCCGCCACATTTTCGTCGCCGGCCAGATGAAACGCTGAGATTGAAATTTCCTGCTGGATGGCCCAGAACCAGAGGTGCACTGCCTCTCTGCACAATGGGAGTGACCCTGCCCCCCCTTTTTTGTTGAGGTAATGTATGGCCACTCTGTTGTCCGTCATGACCAAGACACTCTTCCCCCGTTCCGAGGGCAGAAAAGCCTTCAGGGCCAGCCTGCTGGCTCTCAGCGCTAACAGATTGATGTGGAGTCTGGGCTCTGACGGAGACCAACGACCGCTGGCGGTGAAGTTGTTGTCGCGAGCGCCCCATCTTGTGAGGGAAGCGTCCATCACTACAGTCACCTTCGGCCACGGTTGCCAAAACGCTTCCCCCTTCATCAGGTTCCCTTCATTCACCCACCACAGAATGTTCTGGGAGACCGAGTGTGGGATCTGAACAGGATTCGTCATCTTGCCGGACAACTGCGACCACTGCATCTTGAGGACCCATTGCAGGGACCTCATTCGAAGCCTGGTCTCTGGCACCAGAAAAACGAGGAAGCCATAAGGCCGAGCAACCTTAAGAACTCGAAAGCCGGGAGACTGGGCATGTTGAAACTTGTCCACCATCTGTACAATGTGATGAGCCCTTACCTTGGGAGGCAAACACTTCCCCCAAGGACGTGTCCAACACAGCCCTGATGTACTGGAGCTGTTGGGAAGGTGTCAGGTGCGAATTCTTTAAATTCAGGGAGAAGCCCAGCCTGTGGAAGGTGTGGCAGGTGACACCGAGATGATCCAAAGCGAGCTCGGGAGAGCGCGCCCGGATCAGCCAGTCGTCCAGGTAAGGGTAGACGTGAATCCCCCTCGCCCGAGGTACGCTGTCACCACCACCATGAGCTTGGTGAAAACCCTCGGGTAGAGGTCAATCCGAACGGCAGGACCCGAAACTGAAAGTGTGAGTCGCCAGCCGTAAACGTCAGGTACTTCATGTGCGCGGGATGGATCGGCAGATGGAAGTATGCATCCTTGAGGTCCAGAGACACCAACCAATCCTGAAGTTGAAGGGCCTGGAGGACTTGTGAAGAGTGACCTTCTTGAACTTGTCCTTCCTGAGAAGTTTGTTCAACCAACGCAAGTCCATGATGGGTCTCAAGCCCCCGTCTTTCTTTGGGATAAAAAAACTCTCCGCTACAGGCACCAGTTCTATGGCACCTTTCGCCAGCAGGTACAAGATTTCCTGCGCAAGGAGCGGATCCGGACACTTCAAAGAGTGTTTCCCTGGTGGATTGTCATTAGGCCGCTGAAGGAAAGGCAGTAGCCGTGGGCTATGGTATCCAGAACCCACGCATCTGAAGTAAAGGCCCACCATTCTTCGAGATGCTGAGACAGTCTGCCCCCAACCGGCGAACCATGGGACATGGCCTCACGACTGTTTGTAAGCGGCTGCGGCAGTGCCTGAAGGCATAGAGGCAGCTGCCTGAGCGGCTTTGGCACCACGATTTCCCTGACCACCACGGGTAATTTTTCGCTGGCCCCTTTGACTGGTGGCCCCTCTTGTTCTACCAAAGGAGGAGTAGAAACGAAAGGAACCTCCCCTCCACTGCTGTCCCCTAGGACAAGAAGGCAGAGGTTGATGCACCGCGGCACTTAAAGACTTCACTGCAGCTTTTGAGGTCTGCAACCTTTCAAGGCTTTCGTCAGCCTTGCTGCCAAATAAATGAGCGCCATCAAAGGGCATGTTCAGAAGACAGGCTTGCACATCCAGAGCAAAGCCCGACTTCCGAAACCACGCAAATCTGCATATAACGGTGCTCGCAGCCATGGACCGGCTCACACTGACAGCCGTATCCAAACCCGACTGAAGGGCCTCACAGCACGATAGTAAGGAAACCATCTGTTAGGGAGAATTCTCTTATAAGGCTAATTTCCCAAACCTAGTGAGTCCCCCAGCAGCTTTGCTGGATTTTTGGGGTTTGTTTTTTTCTCCTGCTAAGAGTGAGACTCTTTTCCTCCCACTCTTAGGCATGATTTGAGGTATGTCTTTGACTTTGTATGTGCTTATGGGCTATGGGTTCTTTTACTCCATATGGTATCATCTGTTTTTCATGTGTTACACAGCACCCTCAGTGCAGTAACACAGGGGTGTCATAGTGACCCCCAAACAGACTCCATACCCTAGGACTGACTGTCTCCCAGGGCATGTAAAGTCACCATTGACTTTACTAGTCCATAAGTGTGAACACAAACCAGTACAAACCATCACATTGTGGAAGTACTGGAAGGGGTTAATTCGATTGCCCCTGAGTCTGTTTTCAAGGGGGCACTGTCCAGTCCCCCCTTGTCGAGTTTCTGGCTGGTGGCAGTGGTTACCACGCAAAATATTCCACCGGAATATTTCCTATGGAATTTTCCCATTGATTTTAAACGCACCACTTTTTGGTGCAATGTTAAAGATATAATTATTATAATTATTTATTAAATATTAAATCAACGGTTGGGTCTTTTTCCCAGAACTCTTCTAAAATGGTGTTTGTGTCCGTCTCTGTAACTCTAACCAAGGTCGAGTCCTTTGTTCCACTTTTTGGCTGGCTTCTCCACAGAAGCCCTCAAAATGCTGCCACTCTATCTGGGTTCCACAGGATGTGTGGGGAGGGGAATTGGCACCCTGGACTGCGTTGCCTTAGCAACCCAAATCGCACTCTATCCTGATTGGCCCGGTGGTGAGCCGCCCGGCTCACCACTTAGCATGCGTGAGTGACAGCTGGGCTGTTGAATGGAGGTTTTTCTGTATAAAAGCAGGGCCTTTGGGACTGGAACTTCAGAAGTCGCCACAGGACCTAAGAATCTGAAGAGGGAAGAAGCGGAGCCATCTGCAACGATGACACCACTGGTGGAGCCCTGCTGCAACAAACTCACCACTTTCCCAACGACAAGAGAAGATCTTCCGCTGGACGAGTCTTCTTCCTTTGAGCTGGTGGGATCAACCAGTTCGCCCCTTTCGCCTTCCAAAGAAGTCTCTTGGTCGAATCGCCCGTGCCAAGCACCCCGGCGGCCGGATAGCCAAGCTTCACCACTTTGACCGCGAATAAAAGGAACGCACCTTTTAACCGACAAACTCCCCGGGCAGTGCAACGACTCCACGTTTCCTCCTCGACGAGATCCACTCTTCCCCTGGTCGAAACAACGAACTGCAACCACTGCCAGGAACAACTGCCACCGCTGGAGCTTCCTCTCTCTTTAAGGTAGTGTGTTCTGCCTGGCCTCGCTTTCAACGGATTGCTAAAGTTGACCCTTAAATCCTTAGCTTTCCAACTGGGTTGGCCCCAGACCTAACTTCACTTCTGAACATTCTGCAAAGACTTTTAGTGCATTTTAAACTGTGTGATCTTGGGCACATTTCGCTTTGCTCCATTTAAAGTGGGCCTGGCCTATGAACTTTGGCTCTAGAGTGTATACTGCTTTTACTCCCTTGCTTTGAACTTCTAAACGTGTTGGGAACTGTTTTATTTTTATGCCCTGCCTTTTTCTGTCCCTTTAACTGAACTATTGGAGTGCCATCTAGGTTATGCGCTCACATCTGTTTTTACAAATAGTGGTGTTTTAACTCTGACTTATCTAATAGTTATCAAGGGAGGTGTCTATACTTTACCCGACTGTGTTTTAACTTGCTTTTGATTTAGAGTGCTAGTGTAGTTCCTAAAGTGTGTTTTAAATAATTATATACTTTTGATACAACGCTCTGGTCAGTGTTTGTTTGCTCTACTGTGTTTTTACCCCTATTGTGTATACTCTATCTACTGCCCTACTCTTCTTGAGAGAAGTCTGACTGCTCAGCCACAGCTACCAGGTAAATCTGGGTGGTACAGACTGCTACCAATTGGGTTTACTGCTTACTCCTGTAGTCTTAATCTTCTTGCAGTGGTCCCCAAGGGAACTGCACAGGATTCTGCCTAACACCATCCCTTTCTTCCCCCTCGGGAATACGCTCGGCCACAAAAGCAACACAAGACCACAGAGTGGCTGTAAACCTTGCCAAGGCACACATGGAGTTGGCCGATTTCAAGGCCATGCTCCCAGCAGAAAACACCTTCCGCGCCCAACCGTCAAAACGATTATCGTCCCTATCCGGAGGGATGGTAGGGTACGCCGTCTGCCTCGAGGTGGCCGTAGCCGCCTGAACCACCAAACTCTCAGTAGTGGGGTGAGTAGACAAATAGCTGGGGTCGCTAATGGAAGGGCGGTATTTCTTACTAAGATTTTTATTTACAGCCGGAAGAGATTCTCGGGACTGCCAAGCAGCTGCCACCCTTTTCTGCAAGGAAGAATGAAATTGCAATCCCGGGAGGATAGCTTAACGGCAACGTGCGCGCCTTGGAAGCAAGACGACACGAAGCAACACAGGTTCGATCCCTGGGTCCGCGCTTAGAAACCTCTGCGTGTTTAAGCGCGTTATAAATACGCAACTAAGATTAACAAAATCAATTATGCAACTAAAAAAAACAAACAATCCTGTAACAGCGCCTCGATGCCCGTGGGCTGTGTGAGCGCTTTAAAAATGCCAAATAAATAAAAGGGTCAGAGGACGGATCTTGATCCAAGATGTCCGTCAGATCATCTTGCACAAAGTCTTCTGGAGAACCAGACCAGCCCAGATACTCCGAGACTCGTGCCATGAGTCTCCTATAATAAGACTCTGCATGAGCCCCAGGCTCAGGTCTACCAAACTCCTCTTCCGGGGAAGTGTCCAGTCCACTTGCATCATGGAGGGTCTGTCTCAACTCCTCCAACTGACTGTCCCCAGAAAAGATTGGAGCAGCATCAAGGTCACCAGGTTCCTCAACCTCAGACCTTTCCTCCTATTCAAAAATATCATCCAGAGGGTTGAAACCCAGGTCTGGGGACAGAGGAGGACCTGGAGGCCAAAACCGGCCTCGCCGACTTCGATGTAGCCTTTCCTGGAGGATCCACAACGTCTGAGTACTCCAACGGCAAATTCCGAGAAAGAATTCCCAAAGGCGCCGATCGCGCCGAAGGCTTTGACGTCGAGAGCATCGACAGCCTCTACGTCGAGATCACCGAAGGCTTTGATGTAGACACAGTCGCCGGCGGCACAGTGGGCTGATACGACAGCAAGGCGTCGATGTCCGAATCGGACGGACATGGCGCCGAACAAGTCGACACCGGCCTGAGCCCTCAATAGGTTGCTGCCGTCTCGCTGGGGACGAGGACCGAGACCTAGAGACACGTCTCATGCGACCTTTCGAAACCTTGTCCGTACGGGACCTCGATGTGAGTCGTGTTGTAAATCCAAAGGCGCGTGAGCCACAGACCGAGACAAGTCGAAGGCGCGACCGGACCCATGTCTTGCGATTGAAAAATCATCATAGATTTCTTGAACGCTGCCCATTCCTCCGGAGTCGAGGACTTCGTAGGGCATGTAACCTCTCTCGAGGCACCATCCTCCAAGGAGGACGGGGAAGGCGACCAGTAGCGGCGCTTCCGCGAGTGCCGGGACGAGGAAGACAAGTGGCAGGAACCACTCCGGGACCGAGAACCCCGGGATTCCTTATGATGCAGAGAGTCACCCATCGAGTCATCAGTGGAAACTCCCTTGGACTTAGAAGTCCGGAACTTAACAGGCTTCGAGCCGCCATCTACCTGGAGCTTCCCCTTCTGCTCCCGCAAGGCCTTTGCAGTCAGCGACTGTCATTTCGAGCAGTCGTCTGTGTCGTGCGACTCGCCGAGACCCCACAAACAAATGCGGTTGGGGTCGGAGAGCGACATCTTGGACTTGCAGTCCCGGCAGGTCTTGAAACCAGACAGCAGAGTCAGAGGGGTCTTCAATGAAGAAAACACACGAGGCGCGCCGAGTTTCAGGAAGTTCACACGTTTGCGGAAAAAACTGAACTGAGGCTACTTGCGCTGTGCGTCCTATTTATAACATCCTGCGACGTCGTCCTCAAGAGGGACATGGACCCGACGCCATAGACGCAGGACACCCTCTGCCGAAAAAGTTTCCGAAGTTCACAGCTGTGGACATTACATATCAAAGATGTGGAATGCGTTGGAGGACACAATCCATTCAAAGTAATCTGGTGGAATATGCTTCATGGGAAATTGGTGTCCTTAAAATTGGCAGTGGTACAATTTTTATCTACAGTATGTGGTTTGATGCAAAATAAAGGGTGATTTAGTATTTGGGAAAAGTATGATTTTGTATGATCTTAATTGAAATGGAAGAATGAGTCTGTCTATACTTATGTTTATGAACGTGTATGTATACAGATCTATTTTAAATTGTTCATGTTATTAAAAAAGAAGAAAATGTTAATGAATATGTCAATTCTAATGTTGTAAAGGTTTTCTTGTAAGAAACAAAAACAAAAGAAAAATGTAAAAAACAGGTGGCATAGCACCGCCTGGCAGATCCGGTACTCCTTCCCAGAATCCATGTCGACGCAGTAGTATCTTGTGAAGGTCTGGGTGGACATCCACGTAGCAGTCCTGCAAAAGTCGCGCAGGGGAACACCAGAGAGAAACGCCATTGTTGCTACAAGGACTCAGGTGGTATGGGCTCTCGGCTGTCCTGGCAGCTGTCCGCTGGCCAGACGATGACTGCATGATGCAGCCAGAGAGCCACCTGGATTTGGAAAACTTCTAAAGGGCCTTCCCATGATTCACAGGTCCAAAATTCACAGAGTTTCAGATGCCTTCTGAAAGTCCTTCGTGCATGCCACATTAAACTTCAAGGCATGAGCAACGTCTGCGGTGTACAAGGATTCGGGAAGAGACTGGCAGAACCAAAGGCTTGTTGAGATGGAATTCTGAAGGAAGGGGATGGTCTGCCTAATTGCGTGGAAGGACAAGTCCAGCTGCTTGAAGGAGTGGGCCTGGATCTCCCCGACCCGCCTGGACCAAGTGAAGCCACTAGGAAAGCAGTCTTCCATGAGAGAAACTTTAAAGCAGCTTGATGCATCGATTCAAAGGAGGCTCCTATGAGCTTAGTCAAAACCACACTGAGCTCCAAGATGGAGCAGGAGCCTTCGCTGATGGAAAAGTCCTGAAGAGGCCTTTAAGGAACTCCTTGACAAGCCTGTGCGACCACACGGAGGGGCATACCAGGCGCGCTGGTCAAATGAGATATAGCAGTCACATGCACCTTGATTAAGGCGTGAGTCCGGCCAGCCCTGTCCAGGAAAGCAGATACAGAAGGAGCTGCGGATCTTCTCAGTTCTGCAACACACTGCAAAGCGTTTCCATTTGTCGACATAGCATAACAAAGTAGAGGAAGGTCGGGCCTTGGCCAGGATCTTCTTGCACTCCAGAGGCAGGGAATAATGCCCAACACTAAGGTTGCAGGAGCCAGGCGGTGAGGCTCAGCGACTCGTGGTGCAGTATTGTCGTACCTTCACTCAAGAGCAGGTCACGAACTGGAGGCAGCCGGATGGACAGAGCTACTGAGATGGAGCAGGTGCGGGTACCAGATCTGCAGTGACCATGCCATAGCGATGAGTATCACCCTGCAATGACATTGTCTGAGTGTGTTGATCACACGTAGCAGGCGCGGAATCGAAGGGAAGGCATAAAGGTAGAACCCCTACCATGAGAACGAGAAGGGATCTTCCAGGCTCCCCGAATGGGGAAACCTGCTAGCCAACCTCTGGTACTTGTAGTTGGCTGCCGTCGCAAAGAGGTCGATGCAGGGTTGACTCCACCTGTGGAAGAGTAGGGACACTTGATCCCGACGAAGCTCCCACTCGTGGCAGGAAAGCAGCTCCCTGCTAAGCGAGTCTGCAATGGTTTTCTTGGTGCCTGACAAGTGAAACGGGACAAGGAACATGTCCTGAAGAATGGCCCAGTGCCACAGGCACTGTGCTTCCAGGGAGAGCGCCTGGGAGCTTGCCACGCCCTGCTTCCGGATGTAGCACGTGGTGGTGTTGTCTGAAGATCCTTACCACATTTCCCTGCAGTTGAGGCAACAAAGATCTGAGGGCCCAGAAGACTGCCCGGAGTTCCAGGAAGTTGATATGAAGGTCCTTCTCCTACGAGAGCCAGAGGCCTCTGGGGTGCGACTGCCCGGTCTGGGCCCCCCATCCGTTTGTGAGAGGTATCTGTGGGGACTGTGGCCGGATACGGTGGAATCTGAAAAGAAGCTTCCTGCGTCAGATGTGGGCGCTCACCCCCATTATCTCCTGGCTGAGGGCCATTTTGTCCGTCCAAGCGCCTGTGACTTGCAGCCACCGCGCATCCTGAAACTCTGGAAAAGGTCTCATTCGGAGCATGTAGAATGGAATGAGTTGGCTATCATCCCCAAAAGCAACTTGATAGCTCACACTGTCACGGATTGAACAGACAGTTGCTGCACCTTTACCCAGGATGGCCCTCACACTCTCCTGCACGCGTAGCCAGGAATGCGTCCGTGTTGAGACAGGCACCGAGGAACAGAGCATTCTGCGATGGCTCTACGCAGGACTTTAGATACTTGATGGATAATCCGAGCTCTGTGAGAAGGTGAATGGTCTCCTCTGTGTGCCGGATTGTCAGTGCATGAGAGCGAAAGCAGATGAGCCAGTCGTCCAGATAAGAGTAGACGTGAATGCCTTGAGAGGTTGATGCGCTGCTACCGTAGCCAAGCACTTCGTGAACACCCTTGGTGCCGATTTTAGACCTAAGGGCAGGGCCTTGAATGGATAGTCCTGTCCCTGGAACAAAAACCACATGAACCTTTGATGCTATGGATGAATGGGTATATGAAAGCAGATCTCCTTCATGACTTCTTCCGTACCAGAAAGTATCTGGAGTACACTCCAAAGCACCGATGCAGTGAGGGATGGGCTCTACTGCCCCTTTTCTTAACAGGGCCTGAACCTCCTCCAGCAGCAGGGACATGTGCAGTTCTTAACGGCTCAAAGGAGGAATGCAAGAACACCTGTGTTGGAATTCCAATGTGTGCTCCTGATGTAGAATGTCCATCACCCATTTGCCTGTTATGATGTTCTTCCACTTGCTGACATAGTTCGCTAACCGGCCGCCCACTGGGGTGCGAAAGTAGATGCCCGGATCCAGAGGCAGTTCAGGCCTGCTTGGGCGTCGGCGTCTTGGCCTGTGGCCGACCACACCGCTTTCCTCTGCTGCCAAAGGCTTGCGAGTGGCCCCTGTAGGCTTCCTGGGTGGTAGAGCAAGAGGACTAGCGATAGGTTGCAAAGTATCCTTTGGAGGACCTTCCCCACGTCCCTCTTGAGGAACAAAATGACTATGATCTCTTTTGTATTAGAGTCACAAGGGACAGTGCAGTCGTTCGGTCTTAATCGATTGGAGCGTTTAGTCCACAGCCTTACCAAACAAATTGTTCCTATCGAAAGCCATGCCCCTCCCCCCTGGACTGCACGTCCACTCTGAAATCCATAGCATCCGAAGGTCCACCCTGTTGCCTATCTGGCAGAATCAGGAGTGTGCAACATCCAGAGCCACTGTGTTGGCATGGTCCGAGGCCACTTCCCCTTCTGAAGCAAGGCCAGGGCATCACCCTGCTTGTCATCTGGCAGAAAGTCCAAGATTGGCCCAAGCTTATACCAGAGCTACCGGTCATACCGGTACAAGATGGCCAGGGCGTTGGAGGCCTTGACTGTGGAAGCTGCTGTGTAGATGCGCTTCACAACTGCATCAAGCTTCTTCCCCTGCGGTTCAGGAGGCACCATAGACTAGGATGATGGGTTTCCCAAGCGGTTCCTGGTGACAGCGGACACCACGTAATCTGGAGAAGGCTGCAATCTCAAGCACCTAGGGACTGAGTCTGTGACCCTTTACTTGTTCTCCAGCCCGTCACCTTTTTGGAGGGGCACTCTTCAGCGTCTTCACCATGGCCAAACCCTCCTCCAAAAATCGTCCATTAGGGGAACTGATACGACTGTCTTACGTGAGGACTCCCAGCATTGAAAACTAAACCCCCCTCCTCCTCCAGAACCAGATTGAAGAGAGCAAATGCCCTCGAGATCATGGCATGAAAAGAGCCAACCTCAATCAGTGGCAAGACCCTGGCAGGCTCGCCGACACCCAGCGGCTCCCCATCTGCCGGTACATAGTCATACTCGGTACGAGTCACAGTAGTGTGGATTAGTACCAGTATCAGTTTGTCGCAGCTCCTTCACCACTAGGGTCAAGGGATGGTGGGGCGATGGCGTCTGCCGACATCTCAGCCCTGAAGTGTCTCTTACCTGGCCAGGCTCAGTTTACGCTTTGGCCTTGAAGAGTTTCTGGCCAGAGGCCTAGAAGGGCTATGGGCCTGGCCAGGCACAGGGGCATTAGGCAGCCTTCATTGTATCTCTGATAAAGTGTGGCGGGCCGGAAGGAGGTCCAAAGACATGTCCCTGGGCACTGGTGGAGAAGTGAGCAGAGCAGCAGGCAATGGCTCCAGGCTAAAATGCCTCAATAGGCTAGATGGTGGATCAGGGTCCCTCCCTGGACATCCCTGGGCATGCCCCGAAGGCCCCCTACATGGTCTGAGTAGTAGCCCTTGGGCAAATGGTCGTTGCTGGAGCTCGTGTAGATAGGCGCAGACCCCTTCGGAGAATCCCATGGCATTGTCAGGAACACTCATCTTCCTGGGGAGGAAGTCCGTAGGTGGTGGCAGCTCCTTGGTCCCACCAGATTCCTTTGGGAATTACGTGACAATTGACACCTGAACAGGCAAGTCAGCCGCGGTCGCCTGCAGAGCCGCAGCAGAAGCCGTAGGCCGTGGAGGCAAAGCCACTTGTGGTGTTGGTGTTGTCTTGAATGTGAAGACCACAGCAGCTGCAAGTCCCCCTTTCGACGACAGTGAAGTTTGTCGACAGAGGTTGAAAGGATCCACCCGAGGACGTCTCCTTCTCAGCCTTATTCAAGGATGATGACCTGTGCTTCAAAAGGGTCAAGTACCTCCTCTTGGACGGTACACCCCCAACAGGCAGACTCACCCTGGACAGAGACAAGGAATGTGTCATTCCCAAACTGGGTCCCGCAGCCGCAATGAGCCTAGAGGGATCGGTAGCATTGTGCTTAATCTTCTTTTGGACCACCTGGGACAGGGCGCCCTAAAAGGAAGTCGACCTCATCTCAGAGGGAGCACGCGCATGGGATCACCTGGTCCTGGATGAGGCATGACTGCGCCCAGAGGCCGCGTCAGAGGCCTTCCCCAATTTGAGCCATGCCACTAACATGCAGTAACGGTCCGACTTAGTCTTTGGAACACCACAGCAAATCTCACACCCTTCCTCATCGTGGTATGGATGCAAGCAATATAGCCACTTGACGTGCTGATCCTCGAAGAAGACATGCTATAGTCCACATTTCACGCATATCTAAAAGAGACTCCTCTCCTTTTTTGAACATCATTAAAAGGCGTGAAGTAGGCCCAAGCCAAGGTCGCTGAAACTTGAAGAAACAACTGGTTATGAAGCAGATCCTTGCCGACAACGGATCCCTGCTGCCGGTAGCCTATCAACGATCGACGGAGGGAGAAATCAGAGAGAAAAAACAAACATATTTATCTGAAAAATCTCAAAAGAAACATACAAATCTGAAGAACAAGAGAGAAATCCCAACACTGAAAAGTGCTGCAAAAATCTGAAGATGGCTTCCAGGGGAGGAGCTTAGGGAGAATACTGTCATTGGATGGGGGCAGTATGACCCAAGGGAAAGTGATTGGTTATAGAGCAGAATGCAGTTTTCAGCCTAAAGCGAAACCGCTACTTTTTTTTACCAAGGATTCCCAACCTGACAACGAATAATCATGAGCATGAGAACCCATGCCAGACCCCATGCAGGAGAAGTACTAATCCTGCCCTGATTCCTAGTGATGCAATAGCCCGATGGTGCCCTTTACACAGCAGCGGGCAGACCTCTTCGAACGGCGCTGGCAAAATCCACTTGACTTTTCCGAGCGGAACGCCGTAAGTATGAAGATTACAAAAGTTCAAGTGTTGAGCCTCCTTTTCTGTTGCCTTCCTAACCTGTGATCTGTCCTTTATTTCAGGTGCAGAATGAAGGCGATGCGTTGAGGGATTGAATTGCCGATGGTAAACTCAGGTGAGTTAGCGATGGGGGCGATCCCTCTTAATGTCTTTATATTCCTCCAGTAATGTCTTTTGTCCTCTCCCCATAGGGGCCAGGGTGCGGTACCTGCCAACGAAGCGGCGCCGACCCGAAATGAGGAATGATCCACCAACAGAAGACCGGTAAGTGTTATGGCGGAAAATTAGGCTTTCCTCATATGTTCCTTCTGCTCACCTTTTGTCTCTTCTTCTCTCCCCTAGGCGCAGAGATGTGGCGACCGGTGCAGACAGACAGAAGAACTCCCGAGGACAGGTGAGTGAAGCGCGGCGCTGCAGCGAGCAACACGGTGCTTTTAAATGAGTCTTTTCTCAGGAACGCTGGCGTGAAGGTTCCGGATGCAGGTAAGAAGTTTGATGAAATTCTTGGTTTTCACCTTTCTCTTCTTTCCTTACAGGTTTTCCAGGATCGAGGCGGGCGTGGCTGTAGACCAGATGCAGGAGCAGACACGGTGAGCGTTCAGCTGCTTGGATGCAGAACAACGCGAAGCGTGAGCTACTGTCTGGGCGTGGCTTAAATAGCCCCCAAAGTAGTTCCAGGTAAGTATCCTTCCCTGGCCATGCCCGAGTGGCAAAATAGTCCCAATGAAAAAATAGTCCCTTTCAGGTCTCAGGGAGGCCTGAATCTTGCAGCATGGTCTGCATCAGGTAAGTGCACAAAACACCTTCCTTTATGAGCCTGGCGCCTATGGCGCCAGGACTGATGTCCAACATGAGCCTGGCGCCAACGGCGTCAGGACAGAGTCCAAAGAGCCCCTATAAGGGGCCGCTGGGCTTTTACCCGGGGGCATGATGCCTGCTCCCGAGGGTGCTGGGCCTGGCCTGGTGCTCCGGGGGTAGGCATCATGACAAAACCTTGAATTATGACCTGTAGGGCCCCAGTGAGATACCACACTAGGACGACAGGGACAGCTTCTCATCAACCGGCATTAGATGGACAAAATCTGAATCATACTGGTTTTGCGCATGGGGCAGCTGAGGGGACAGCCGACACAGTAAAACCCCCTCTGCATTCCATGGCCTCTATCCTGCTGGGCATGATGCTGCTGTTGCTTGCAAGAGGGTGCCTGACCGCTGTCACAGTGAGAAATAAAAAAAGTAAAGTTGCAAAATGCACAACCTCAAGGAGCAGGAGTCGTTGACTACTAGACAGTTAGTCCCAAGGACTTAGCTTTGGCCATAGATGCTGGAATCTTTTGCAAGGAATTGTCAGCCTTTGGCCCACAAAGAGGATCGCAATCAAAGTACACGTCCATGTTTTGACTGAACATCAGGAGTGGATCCAGAGGTACGCATACAGGAATGAGGCCTCAGAACTAAAACCTTGAAAATGGCATGCACCAAACTATTGGGCATCTCAAGCCCTGATTGCATTAGCTAGCAGGTGGCATATTTCCAGTCACTGACAAAGGGGACTAAACCATCGATCATCTCATTGACAGCAGGTTTTCAGGTGCACCGGAAACTACATTTGGCAGACAAAAATTATACTTGGCTAGGGTCCAAGTATGGCAGGGTCATGCAACCAGACACGAAAACCTTGCACTCCATGGCATTCAGCTTCTTGCTTTCCCGGTTAAGGGGCAAAACAGGGAAGGATGTGTACTTTAATCCCGATATTGCGGCCTGCACTATCTAAGCGCTCTGGCGATAGATGCTTGGTGAGGACTCAGAAATCTGAGGGAGCAAGCCAATGCTTTTTTGGACGGTCCAGATCCACTGCATTGATGGTGCAAGGTTTCATGGAAAAAGACAATGTGGGTGTGTGTGCTGTGTGTTCCTGTGACACTCTGCTCTGGTTCTGGTCAATGGAGCTTGTGAATTGCCAGAGTCTTTCATTTACACAGCCAGGAGGCAGTGTTTTAAAACTCCACTCTACGCGGGACGTGCGCTGTGTGTTCCAGGTTACCGTAGGCATCGTGGTTTGGCGCCGCTGAGGAGCGACTGACTGCATCCTTTTCGGACTTGAAGCAAATTTAATCATCGCAGCTGATCCGATCATCATAAGAAGGTACGCCTTTTTGCTGTTACTTTCCCTGTTAATGTGTGGTTTACATAGTGGGAAACGTTTAGGATTGTCATCTGACTTGACAGACCTGCCCGATGTAGATTCTAAGACAGTACCTCCTTCTATATCAGTGGGTGCTCAGGCGGAGGAGAGTGCCCTCGTAAATTTGTAACAATCCGCTGCATTCTTGCACCCTCGGCCAAATCAATCTCCACCAAATGGCTGGGCGGTCTGTTTCCTTAGTCAGAGCTGGGGAATACTGGTTCACAGAAATCCAATAAAGGACCTTGCTCCCTCTCGCACACGGACCAGGAAGACTTGCAGGATTGCATAGACTCCAATTTAATCTCCGATTTCTTAATTTAAGCACCTGTAATTTCCTCAGAACTGGCAAAATGGGTCCGTCTTTCCTATAATACAGCCTCAACAAGGACATTTTTCCTGCCCAAAATCGCAATTTAGAAGAGGTTCAGCCATATAGTTCCGCTCAAACTTTTACACTAGTTCCCTTTCTTCAGGATGTGGACTCTCCTTTTCATTCCCTTAGTTCTATGAACTGCGCCGATGCGCAGAGGTTTTTTGACCAGCTGGGTCCTGACTTTTCAAACTGTTTTTCTCCTAAGTCCCAAAAGGCTTCAATACATGTTCAGGATCAGTGAAGTTCATCATTTTCTTAAAGTCATGTTCCTCAGGACATAACTGCTATTGATGTCTTTTCTTTCCCAGTGTTGACTCAGATCCTGGACTCTATCGACAGAGGTCATGATGTAACAGTTTGAACTACGTGAGGTTCACTCTGTATTAAAGGGCTTAGTAGAGAAAGTTAATTTCATTGAAGGATTTGTGACCATGCTGGGCATGACAGATTTGATTAGAAGAAAATATGGTATTGGCTCTGATCAGAAACCTATAACATCTATTACTTGTCAAACATCTTTTTCTGAGCCTAATGTTGGGAATGAGATAAGCAGTGATCTAGTTCCTCTGTCCGAGAAAACTATTCCTATGTTAGCAGTGGGCGTTCAACCAAGTGCGATAGGAGGCAATAGTGCTCTGGTACTGAACAACTTATTGCCCCAAGCCCTGGTATTGACTGCATTGAGGTTGTAACAAATGTTACATTGGCCCCACAACATGCGTATTGCCCCCTCAAGAAACAGGGGCAAAAGAGAAAAAAGTCTAAAACCACAACAAAAAGAATGGATCACTTGCTCAGAGTAAAGAAAAGCTCTTTGAAATTCCCGCGCTCCATGAAGGCACAGACCAAAGTCTTCTCAGAAGACTGATGCCTCAGGGTTATCTGGTGCATAGATAATTGTCTATGGTAACTTTCATAATCCAAAATTGGCACCTATTGGAAAATCTGTGAATGGTATTAAGCAAAATGCATTTGCTTGCTTGGTAAAGGGAAGCAATCTATTAACTAAATATATAAAACCTAAACCAACAATTCCCGAGTCTAGCCCCTTCGATATAAGCTTGCTTTCTAACTACTCAGCTGGGTTTGAGGAGGATGTGATTGAACCAGCTGATCGGGTAAGCGCTTCCCCCGTGGAAGTGTCGCTAGTTATGGGAAATGGTCATGAGGGAGAGACAAGTGTCTCCTCTGCTTTAGTGGGTCCAATAACTTTGGCCGGATTGCAACCAACAGCCCCTACTTTTATCCCATCTCATCTCATTTAAAAATCACTAGCTTTAATGGTAGAATCCCCTCATTTCTGTACATTAGAAGAGAGGAAACCAGCACTTCAGACCCCGCAACACAGAGCTATGTAATATAATAAACTGCGTGCCCCTAAAGGCCCAAATAAGGCTTGTACTTTTAAATTACCTCTGAAGGAGGAGGTAAAAGGATTAGAACAAATGAAGGTTATGCCTGAGGGTGGGGTGATTGATTTGATCTTTGCTTGAAACACACTTTTAGGCTAAACGATTTTTATCCACTTAAATGGCAATACATTTTGGTATTGTTTCGGGAAAATTTCCAACTTTCATTTACTAACATCTAAAGATATTGCCGGAATCTTTTTTCTTGATTTTAGATGTGTCAACATGGTTAAAGTGGGTTTTTATTCCATGTTGACGAAATGGTATCAGAGTCAGAAAGTTTGTTAAATTTGGGTTATCAACTGTACGACGAATGGGTGGACCCCCTTCATTACCAATTGCAGACCGAAGTGATGGGTCCGAGTGTAATCCCAGAGAACAACTGATTATTAATGTAAAATTGGACGCACCTAGTGTAAAGGGGACAAGTAACCTGCGTTCAGCGAAACGATCTGTGGCCGATGGCTGGTCACATATCACATCTCTTCATGTACAAAATTGTGTGCCAAGTGGCTCAAATTGAACAAATTCCATCAGGTTCCTACCGTGGAATATGCGTGGCTTTAACCACCTCTGTATTAAGATTCCAAGGATAGCAATAAAGGTGTAATATCTTCAAACGCAGAATAAAACAAATAGCCTAAAGGATTTTAAAAACAATTTTGGGCACCAACATGACGCATATGCATAATAGCTATGGTTATTTCACACAAGACTACACTTGCAACACGGATCGAAATGAAGAGTGGATGAGCTGGAGCTAAAAGCTGCTCCTGGTTATCCAGCATGAATTGGTGATCAGGAGCTACCACTGGTCAACAGGGAGCTAGTACATAGCGTTCTGCAAATTAATTCCACATAAGATGCAAACCTATCATTTTGTCAATTATTTATGATCTCTTATGCTTTAAACATTGTATAGATGTGTCCTAATATTTATTTTTCGATTGTCCGAAATGCAGAGAATTGGATTCACATAGGTATATTTGTTCGGCATCAGTTGGCCTGGGGAGCCAAACGTAGCTCTTGGCAGCTGTTGGTGTGAAGCTAACCAGGCACTACTTCGCTTTAAGGAGCTAAATAGGTCCCAGCACTGTTCAATTTCAAAACCTAGGTCAATGATATCTTGCCAGGGTAAAACAAAGTTCTTGGTTCTCATGTCAGCCACCCTGCTAGGATAGACAAAGTAGCGGTGCATATAGGAGAACATTTATAGAAATAATGGTGTTGAAAATGAGTACCGAATGTGCACCAGAACTTACATTTACAGGCATGAAAAAAGGTCTTTAAGATTCTCATGCGTGACACAATGTTCCTCTAAAGACAAAACACTAAAAAAAACAATATTTTAGCTCCGATTTATTTTCAAAGAGGAACATACAAAAGTGAGGAAAATTACCAACCTAAAGGTGCAAAGTTATGGATGCCCTCTGCATTATCAGGCTCGGATGTCAGTACTCTTGCTTTTAAACTGCTATCGGCTGTCTTGCTAAGCCCAGAGTCAAGAAACTTCATAATTGTGGACACCATGCTTCGAGCTGTATTAACAATAGCTCTTGTACTTGTTACCATATTGTTGCAAATTAGCTGAACACCACCTAAGGACAAAACAACAAAGAATAAAATATTTTATTTAGATGTTACGTCTACACATTACTTAAAGCAGAACATTTCAAAACAAAAAAACATGATTCATTAAAAGATGTTTCAAAGTGCATGCCACTTAATCGGACACAATTCAGTGCAGTGTTGAGACAGGCTGTTAAAATGGGGTGTTCATAAAAAATGCAATCTATTTGCATATGGTGAGCTGGTATGCTGAAATGTTTTACAACCACTTCCACAGATGTATCCTTTTATGATTTTAGGTTGCATTCCTGAGGTGTGCAAGCAGAGCTTGTATTTAAGGTCAGCGGGATGAATGGTAACGTAAACGAGAAGGTGCATGGCCTTTCCTCTATGTGCCATCAGATATATTTTTTTTAAAGCTGAGAGTCTCAATACATCCTTGTGTAAAAACAATATATTTGAAACGGGAGGGTGTGAGATGCACGACAGAACACGGTGTGGATGCTCAAATAAGGAACAAGTTACTTACCTGTAACTGTTGTTCTCCAGCATGGGTCTGGCATGGATTCACATGCTCATGAATATTCCCCGTCGTCAGGCTGGGAATCCTCGGTAAAGAAAAAAAACAGTATCAGTTTCGTTTCTGATCTGTCTTTCGTAGTAATAACCAATCACTGGTCTCTGCGTCATACTGACCACAGCCAATGACTGCCCTCTACCTAAGCACCGCCTCTGGCAGCCATCTTCAGATTTGGAAGCACGTGAAGTGGCAGTATGACCAAGTGAAGAGCCGCAGAGGGGTAGGCGGGAGGGTTCACATGTGAATCCATGCCAGACCCATGCTGGAGAACAACAGTTACAGGTAAGTAACTTGTTCCTTCTCCAGCATGGGGTCTGGCATGGATTCACATGCTCATGAATAAAGAATACATAGCAGTACACACATGCACAACCACGGGAGGTGGCAAAGGCTCAACATTAAGCATTGCATCAAACTCAACATTAAGCATCTTACCTCCCCACCAGGCTCACCTCAGGCAAACAGGTTGCGCAGCACTGCTTGGCCGACCCTGGACTCCTCCCTGGAATCCCGATCGACGCAGTAGAACTTCGTGAAGGTGTGCGTCGACCTCCACGTAGCAGCCCTGCATATGTCCAGCAGGGGCACACCAGAAAGGAACGCCGTGGTAGCTGCGATCGCTCTGGTGGAAGGGGCTCTCGGACGGCCAGGCAGCGGTCGGTTTGCCAACCGATGACAGTACATGATACAGCCGGAGAGCCATCTGGAAATGGAAGCCTTCGAGAGAGCCTTCCCCTGATTGACAGGTCCAAAGTTCACAAAGAGTTGTGACGTCTTCCGAAAACACTTCGTGCGGTCCACGTAGAACTTCAGCGCTCTAGCCACATCCAGCGAGTGCAAAGTTCTCTCAGCCGGCGACGAAGGCGACGGGAAGAATACAGGCAACACCAAGGGTTCGTTGAGGTGGAAGTCCGACGGTACCTTGGGCATGAAGGAGGGGTGCGTCCTGAGCACTACCCTCGTGTCGTGAAAAGTCAAGTACGGGGCCTTGCAGGAAAGGGCCTGGATCTCTCCCACCCGACGTGCGGAGGTGATGGCCACAAGAAACGCTGTTTTCCACGACAGAAACTTCAACTGGGCCGAGTGCAGAGGCTCGAACGGAGGTCCCATGAGCTTGGTCAGCACCACGTTGAGCTCCCACGCCGGGGCCGGAGCCTTCACCGGCGGGAACGATCTGAACAGTCCCTTCATGAACTCTTTCACCAGACGATGAGACCACAAGGACGTCCGCCCCGTGGTTCTGGTGTATCGGGAGATCGCAGCAAGATGAATCTTGATGGAGGTGTGTGCCAGTCCAGCTTTGGCCAGCGTCAGCAGGTACGGCAGTACTTGGGGAGCCGTAATCCGTAGAGGGTTAATCTTCTGTGCGTGGCACCAGACAGAGAACCTCTTCCATTTGTGTCTGTAGCATTTAAGAGTCGAGGACGCCCTGGCCTTTGCAAGAACCTCTCTGCAGTCGGCCGGTATGTCGTATCCTCCAAACTCTAGCGCTGCAGGAGCCAGGCCTGCAAGTTCAGCGATTTCGGGTCGTGGTGGAGGATGGCGCCTCCTTCCCTGGAGAGCAGATCCGCGTCCACCGGCAGCTTGATTGGCGGGGACGCTGACAAGTCCAGAAGGTCCGGGAACCATATCTGCCTCGGCCACGCAGGTGCGACGAGGATCATGCTGCACCGTGACCTCTTGAGCTGGTTGACGAGCCGGATTAGCAGAGGCAAAGGAGGGAACGCGTAGAGGAACAGGCCCTCCCAGGGGAACGAGAAAGCATCGCCCATGCTCCTCGCCTGGGGAAACCTGCTGGCGAACCTCCGGCACTTGGAGTTCGTCGCCGTCGCGAACAGGTCGATCTGGGGTGTGCCCCACCGTCGGAAGAGGCGATCCACTAGATCCTGCCGTAGTTTCCACTCGTGGCACGAGCGCAGCTCCCTGCTGAGTGAGTCGGTGATGGTGTTTTTTATCCCTGCCAGATGAAACTGCACCAGAAACATCCCTTGGGCGACTGCCCAATGCCACAGGTCCTGCGCCTCCTTGGACAGTGCTGGGGACCTGGTTCCGCCCTGTTTCCTGATGTAAAACATGGTGGTGGTGTTGTCGGTGAAGATCCTCACCACCTTGCCCTTGAGGGACGGAAGGAAGGACCTGAGGGCCCAAAACACTGCACGGAGCTCCAGGACGTTGATATGTAAGGATTTCTCCGTCGGGAGCCAAAGGCCTCTTGCGTGCAGATTTTCGGTGTGCGCTCCCCACCCTTCCAGGGAGGCATCCGTGGTCACTGTCTCCTGGTGGGCTGGGGTCTGGAAGTCCATGCCCGCCGTCAGATGCGCGCGGGTGCCCCACCACCGGATCGCTCGTCGGAAACTCTCGTCGAGTGTGATCCTTTCCTAGAAGCTGCCCGTCGTTTGGATCCAGCGCGTGTCCAGGAACTCCTGCAACGGGCGCATCCGGAGCCTGCACATGGGAATGAGGTAGATGCAGGAAGAAATCATTCCGAGGAGGGACTTGATGGACCTCACCTTGGCCGCGTCGGTCACCAACATCCGCTGCACCTTGCCCAGGATGGTCCTGGTCCTCTCCTCCGACGGGGAGGCCAGAAGGGACACTGTGTTGAGCCTCGCTCCCAGAAACAGAGCGTCTTGCGCGGGTACCAGGTGGGATTTGGCGTAGTTCACGGAGAATCCCAGGTCCGTGAGAAGTTGGACGGTCCTTGCCGTGTGAACCACGGCGAGCTCCCTTGTCTTGGCTCGGATGAGCCAGTCGTCCAGGTAGGGGTAGACGTGGATCCCTTTGCGGCGCAGCTGCGCCGCCACCGGTGCGAGGCACTTGGTGAACACCCTGGGTGCCGACCGTAGTCCAAAGGGGAGGGCTTTGAACTGGTAATGACGCCCTTGGACCACAAACCTGAGGAATTTTCGGTGCCCCTTCAGGATGGGAATATGGAAGTAGGCATCCTCCAAATCCAACGACGACAGGAAGTCTCCTTCCTCCAGCTGACCCAGGACGTGCTGGAGGGTGACCATCCGGAACTTTTGCGCCTTCATGAACTTGCTCAGACGTCGCAGGTCCAGGATGGGGCGCCATCCCCCCGTCTTCTTCTTCACGAGGAAGTATCTCGAGTAAACTCCGGAGCCCCGAAGCCTCTTTGGGACGAGTTCGATGGCGCCCTTCCTGAGCATCGCCTTTACTTCCAGGAGAAGTTGAGGGACGTGAAGTTCTTTCCTGGCCACGGGGGGGACGCGCGGACACTTTCTTTGAAACTCGAGCGTGTGGCCCCGGGCCAAGGCGTCCAGCACCCAATGATCGGTGGAGATTGACTCCCACACGCTGACGAAGCTCGCCAGCTGGCCTCCCACCGGGGTGCTTCGGTGGGGGCCCGACCCCACGGCCGGTTCAATCCTGCTTCGACGAGGCTTTGCCGCCTTGTCCTTGGCGACGACGGCTGGGTCCGCCAGACTTGCCTCGTCCTCTGTAGGCCTCCTGAGACGACGAGCGGGCCGCTTGACGGTAGGAGGAGAAACCGCCGCCGGAACCTTTGGAGGCGCCCTTGCCTCCGCTGCTCCGAAAGGGCGTCCGCCGTTGTTGCAGAACTCCAAGGGCCCGGGCTGTCTCGGTGTCCGCTTTAATGGCCTGAAGGGAATCGTCCACTGTTTTCCCAAACAGGTTGTTCCCATCAAAGGGCATGTCCAGGACTCTGGTCTGAACGTCTTGACGGAAGTCCGCAGCCTTGAGCCATCCACGCCGCCTAAGGCGGACGCCGTTGCCCAACTGGCGTACCCAGTGTCGGCGATGTCCGTCGCAACGGTAATGGCGTGGTCCGAAGCCACCTCACCTTCCTGCAGGATCTCCAGGGCCTCTGCCCTCTTGTCGTCCGGCAAGAAGTCCAGCAGGGGAGCCAGTTTGTACCAGAGCTCACTGTCGTATCGGGCCACGATAGCCAAGGCGTTGGCAGCTTTAATCGTAGTCGCTGCAGACGAGATGACTCTGCGTCCCATAGCGTCCAATTTCTTTCCCTCGTCGTCCGGTGGGGAAGTCGGTGTGGAGGCCGCACCCCCCCCCCCGCTTTTTTCCTGGCCGCCGCGGAGACGACGGAGTCCGGGGTAGGCTGCGCCCGGAGGCACAGGGGGGCCATGTCTGGGACCCGGTACTTTTTCTCATACCGGTCTCTTCTAGCTGGCGTCGTGGAAGGGTTCTTGAGGAGGGTGAGGCCCTCATCCCAAATGTCGTCCAATAGAGGCACTGCGAGGACCGTCTTCCTCTTGGCCTCGCGCCGCTGATAAAGGAAACCTTCCTTCTTCTTCTCCTCAGGGCAGAGTTGGAAAAGCTCAGATGCCCTGGCGATCATGGAGTGGAACGATCCAATCTCGTCGGGCGGAGAAGCCCTGGTGGGAGGCGACGACGGTACATCCTCGTCGTATACCTCGTCGTCCGTACCCGTCGCTGCCGTGTCAGTCCCCGTATCATCCCCTCGGGGTGGACGGGGAGGAGGGGTGGACGGGGAGGAGGGCTGGACGGGGCGCGACGGCTGAAAAGGAGGAGGAGGGTGGATCCTTCTTTTCTTGGTAGGGGGAACACCAGAACGTCCCGATTCTGGGTCCCCCGACGGGAGAGGTTCCGTCGGCAACGGTAGTCTCGTCCTTATCTCTGAGCATAAGGACTGTATAGCCAACAAAATGGCCGCCAAGCTGTCTCACGGCGCTGGCAGAGGGGAATCCGACGGGCGATCAGGGGCCCCGTCGGTACCCTCGACGATGTCGTCGTCACCTGCGTCGGGATCCATCCCGACGGGCCGGTCTTCTTCCACGCCGAGGCCGTGGCTTAAGACTTCGACCAGCTCCTCCTCCGAGGTTGAGGCCGAATCTACGACGACGCCCTGCCCCCCCCTTTTTCTTCCCCACGGGGGATTTCACGGGGGTCCTATCGATGGGCACAAAAGAGGACTCCCTCCGAGGTGGCAGGGAGACTCTGAGCCCCGAGGTCGCCACCACTGGCGTAGCCTCCACAGGCTGAGCCAGGGCCGCCGCGACAGACTCGATAGAGGGCTTGGCCGGATGGATTAAGGCCTTCACCACCTTAGGTGCGCTCACCGCCTTATCCTTGAGGGGGGGGGGGGACAGTGCCTCGCTCCCCCTCCGCCTTCAAGCTCGACCGGGGCCTCTCTAGGAGCCTCGCCGGGTGCTCGGCCTTCCTCTTACCCGACCCAGAGCGTTGGCTCGTGGTTGATGGTGCCGGGGAGGGTGCGCCCAGCCTGGCGCCCGTAGAGCCCGACCATTCGGCGCTCCCGGTGCCAGCGGACTCGCGGTGCTTGGCCTTATGTTGGACCCCCGTCGCCGGGGCGTCCTCAAAGGTCTTAGAAGACCGCTCGGATTTCTTCCTCTTCTTCTCGCCGGACGGGCTCTTCCCTTCCAGCCAGTTGGCGAGACGTTGATGGCGGTCCTTCATGGTCCGCTCCGACATGTTGCCGCAAAACGCACTGTCCTTCTCCACGTGCGTCTTGTCCTCATGTAGGCAGTAAAGACAAAAAGAGTGTTCGTCCTCCTTGAAGACGTTCTGCAGCTGGCATCCAGGGCAGACCCTGAACAGCTTTCCGGGCGTCGAGCTTCCCTTCTCCTGGGCCATGACCGGGCCTGAGAAACTTCTGGAGTCCTCCAAAAGCGTAGCTCGACGAAATCTTCACCCTTGAGGGGCGCAGACGAATCCGACACGGGTCCCCGTTGATCGGATGGAGAGTCGGTGGAGCTTGAGGCTCTTTTGACCGAAAAAATGAAGTTTTTGAGAAAAAACGTGAAAAAATAGCACTAACGCTCGAGAGCAATAGCACGAGGATCCCAACACATGAACGTGCGGTAAAAATCTGAAGATGGCTGCCAGAGGCGGTGCTTAGGTAGAGGGCAGTCATTGGCTGTGGTCAGTATGACGCAGAGACCAGTGATTGGTTATTACTACGAAAGACAGATCAGAAACGAAACTGATACTGGTTTTTTTCTTTACCGAGGATTCCCAGCCTGACGACGGGGAATATTCATGAGCATGTGAATCCATGCCAGACCCCATGCTGGAGAATACTTAAATGCAGAGAAATGTCCTTTTCCTTTTTGTAATAAACAATAAGCGGCTTGGAGGTAGTTTCTTCACTACTCTCAAAGCCTTGGGGCTAGTCTGCTCCTCTGTAGTCTGACTATTCAGATGAGCCCGGATAGGCCCACCATTCACCTCCTCTCTCCTCTTCTGAGCTCTGAAAATAACACACCAAGGGGAATTCTCGTTATTCCTTATATACCAGGTGATAGGCTCAGCTCCCCACCAACCATGAGCGCTTCCTGCTTTCCCCACCCTGATAGGCTGTTGATCATATGATCCCACCCTTAAAAGGGGGGTGGCTGTATCCACCTCCTCCCCAGCTGTGCCAGCCAACAGGCGGGAGCCACACCCTCCAGTCCAGTCCAGTGTTCATCCTGTCCCTGAGGTTTCCCCAAGTTTCCCTTCCCTGTTAGGGAACATAGATTCCGGTCCACAGCCCCTCCCTACCTCCATCCGTCGTCTCCCTGGCTCCGGCCCTTCTCCATGGGCTTCTCTCCAGGAGCTGAGGCGGCCGTGGCTGCGGGACCAAGAGAGGAGTGCATGGGTACAGGGTGGGGAGGTCCAGAGGGACTTCTCTCCCTCCGGTGCCGTTCTGGCAGTCAGCGCCAGGGTCGCTGTTCCTCCCTGCGCCTTGCTGGGTCCCCACCGAGTCGGAGGGTGATCCGCTTCCATCCGTCTGCGGCGGCCACGACTATGACGGCGAGGGCAAGTCCTGCCGCGCCCAGCGCGGTTTAGCCGTCAGCAGCGGCCTCAGGAAACGGGTGCCATGTCCTGCTACTGCCCTGCACAGCAGGAGCCGTGGTGAAAGGGCGCCCCATCCCTCTTTAGCCGTGTGCGGCAGACTTGCTGCCATTATGTCCCCGGCACCCGCCTCAGAACATGGGCCATCTCCCATGTTTTTCACCCCTTCCTCACAGAGGACTGTAAATAAGCTTCTATAATCAAACTAAAATACCATTTTTTTCCTCCAAGTGTCAGATTATTGAATACACTCAACGGCCAACCTACTTAAAAAACGCATTTCGAAAAAGAAGGTTGCTAATGGCTTCCGTTGGATATCATACACAAAATGTATATGTCTGCGCCTCTGCCTAAAGTGATCACATGATCACAAACACTCAAATATCTGTTAACCTTATAAAGATATCAATTGGTGTATGAAAAGATGTTGATGGTGGGTTTTAGAGGTACATCGTACAATTCTTCACAAAATTTGTGTTAGTTGTCTTATAGCTAATTTTTGATCAATTGTTGTTTATCAAATGCTTATATTTTACTTTGGATTGCAGACTAGTTTTGCTGATTAAACATTCAATCAAATGGTCTTCTATTTCATCTTTTCAATACACAAGTTTTGTTCACATCCACATTTTTATTTATAATTCACTTGGGTGTCATGTACATCTTGTGTCAACATACCCTCAACACATTGTGCTGCCCAATGCAGCTTCTTGAGAAGGGAGATCGATCAAAATGATTGATTAGAATGCAGCACTTGCAGGTTTCTCAAGTCTATTAGTCATTTTATTACAAAATATCTGGTCATAAATTAATTCTCATGTATCCCCGAAGTGCAGCTTTTTAGTGTCCCATGCAATCAGATGAGTAGAGAAGGAAATCCATGCCTTGCTCTGTATCCAGGACTGTTCCCATAAACTGCAAGCATTTGGAGGAGCCAGAAGAACAAGTTACTTACCAACTGGTAACGTTTTTTCGACTGGATGTTCCTCCAACGCATTCCACATCTTTGACATGTAAAGTCCACAGCTGTGCACTTTGGAAACTTTTTCGGCAGAGGGTGTCCTGCGTCTATGACGTCGGGTCGATGTCCCTCGAAGGCCTCCGTCGAGGGCGACATCACAGGATGTTATAAATAGGACGCACGGCACCAGTAGCCTCAGTTTACGTTTTTCCCCATTAACATGTGGCACCATATCATGCCTGCTTGACTGCACATAGCCTTGAGGAAACGTAAGCTGCAATCGCACAGGAAATTCTCCAGAGGGGCAGGCTGGGAGGGCGATGTGGAATACGTTGGAGGAACATCCAGTCGAAAGAACATTACCAGTTGGTAAGTAACTTGTTCTTCGAATGGATTGTGTCCTCCAAGGTATTCCACATCTTTGACAGACTCCCAAAACAATACCAGAAAATGGAGGAGGGAAAAGAATTTAGAGTACCCAATCAGATGGCGGAATAAAGATCCGCCTTACCAAAGGCCATATCCTGACCATGGATTGTATCCAGGGAGTATCCGCTGGAGGGCGGTGGAAGTAGCCACGCCCCTAGTGGAATGAGCTCTTAACCCTTCAGGAGGGTCCTTCCCCGCCAATCGGTAACACTCCATAATAGTGATGATAATCCACCTGGACAAGGTCTGTTTGGCAACAGCCTGGCCCAATCGGTGTCCAGAATATCCTACAAAGAGTTGATCGTCCACTCTGACCTTGGACATACTAGAAATGCTAAAGCTCAGAGCTCTCCTAGGATCCAACCAATGCAGTCGCTCCTCTTCCTTACCAGGATGAGGAGGAGGGTAGAAAGATAGAAGAACCACTTTTTGACTGAAATGATATTCGGATACTACCTTGGGTAGAAAAGAGGGACGTACCCGCAGTACAACCCTGTCCTTGTGAAACACAGTAAAGGGTGGCTTAGATGAAAGTGCCTGCAATTCACTCACTCTGTGAGCGGAAGAAACCGCAGCCAAGAACACAGTTTTGAAGGACAATTTCAAAGGACACGAGTGCAAAGGTTCAAACGGAGCACCCATGAGAAATTTCAAAACCAAATTTAAATCCCAAACCGGAACCTGGAAAGGGGACGGTGGGAACACATTAGTCAGTCCTTTAAGAAATTGAGAAATCAAAGCAATCTTAAAGTAAGAACATTCTTCAGACGAGTGCTTAAAGATAGACAGTGCCGCCAGATAACCCTTAATGGTACCCACTTGAAGGCCCGTGTGGGCCAAAGAAAGTAAGAAAGACAAAACCATAGGACTGGAGCACTGAAAAGGATCAACATTGTGACCTCTGCACCAGTCGCAGAACTTACGGCAACGGTACAGGGATTTTGATGCAGGCCGCCTGGTCGAATGCAACACCTCCATCACGTCATCCGGGAGGTCCCAATCCTTATACCTCAACCTTTCAGATACCAAGCGTGAAGGTTGAGAGTCTTGACCTCTGGATGGAGAACCTTACCCACCCCGCGCCCCATGCCCTCGCACGCCATGCCTCGAGCGAGAGCAGATCCTCTCGGTAGGGAAGACGTCGTGGAGGGCAGATGGACATTTCTAGAAAATCCAGGTACCATGCTCTCCTGGCCCAATCTGGAGCAATGAGGATCATGTGTGAACCAAACCTCTGCAACACTTGAGAAATGACGGGGACTGGAACAAACGCGTACAGTGCGAATGACCAATCCACTACTAACGCGTCTCCTAAGGCTCCTCGCAGAGGAAATTGCCTTGAGCAGAATCTCTCGCACTTCCGGTTGACACTGGTGGGGAAGAGATCCACTTGTGGGGTTCCTCAAAGGGCGAAGATCTCCTGAAGGACTTCTTGAGTCAACTCTCACTCCTGAGAGACCATGATCTGCCTGCTCAGAGCGTCCGCCACAGCATTCGTCTCCGGCCAGATGAACTGCAGAGATCGAAATTCCCTGCTGGACGGCCCAGAACCAGAACTGCATTGCCTCTTTGCACAACAGGAGTGACCCTACCCCCTCCACCCCCCCCTTTTTTGTTGAGGTAATGCATGGCCACTGTGTTGTCCGTCATGATCAGGACACTCCTCCCCCGCACAGACTGTAGAAAAGCCTTCAGGGCTAGCCTGATGGCTCTCAGCTCTAACAGGTTGATGTGGAGTTTGGACTCCGATGGAGACCAACAACCGCTGGCGGTCAAATCGTTGGATTGAGCGCCACGTCCTGTGTGTTAAGCATCCGTCACTACAGTCACCTCCGGCCATGGTTGCCAAAACGGCTCCCCCTTCATCAGGTTCCCCTCATTGGCCCACCACAGAAGATCCTGGGAGACCGAGAGCGGAATGTGAACTGATCCAACATCTTGCCTGATAACTGCGACCACTGCATCTTGAGGACCCATTGCAGGGACCTCATCCTTAGCCCGGCCTCTGGCACCCGAAAAATGCAGGATGCCATGAGGTCAAGCAAACCTTAAGAATTCGAAAGCCGCGAGACTCTGGGCATGTTCACATTTGTCCACCATCAGCACAATGTGATGAGCCCTCACCTTGGGAGGCGAGCACTTCCCCCAAGGACGTGTCTAACAGACCCGATGTACTGGAGCTGTTGGGAAGGTGTCAGATGCGACTTCTTGAAATTGAGGGAGAAGCTCAGCCTGTGAAGGGAGTGGCAGGTGAGACCGAGGTGATCCAATGCTTGCTCGGGAGAGTGCGGCCGGATCAGTCAGTCCAGGTAAGAGTAGACGTGAATCCCCCCCCTCCCCTGAGGTACGCTGCCACCACCACCATTAGCTTGGTGAAGAACCTCGGGCAGAGGTCAATCCGAACGGCAGGACCCGAAACTGAAGTGCGAGTCTCCAGCAGCAAACCTCAGGTACTTTCTGTGCTTGGGATGAATCGGCACATGAAAGTAAGCAACCTGTAGGTCCAGAGACACCAACCAATCCTGAAGTTGAAGGGCCTTGAGGACTTGAGAAGGAGTACCCATCTCAAAACTGTCCTTCCTGAGAAGTTTGTTCAACCAATGCAAGTCCAGGATGGATCTCAATCCCCAGCCTTTCTTTGGGACAAAAAAATAAGGGGAATACCATCCCTTGTTCCTCTCCGCTACAGGCACCAGTTCCATAGCCCCTTTGTCCAGCAGGGTTAAGATTTCCTGCACAAGGAGCGGATCTGGAAGCCTCAAAGAGAGTTTCCCCAGTGGATTATTGTGAGGCCGCTTTAGGAAGGGAAGGCAGTAGTGGTGGGCTATTGTATCCAGAACCCACACATCCGAAGTAATGGCTCGCCACTCTGAGATGCTGAGCTAGCCTGCCCCCAACCGGCGAACCATGGGACATGGCCTCATGACTTTTTTGTAGCGGCTGCGGCAGTGCCTGCAGGCAGCTCCCTCTTTGCCTTAGCAGCTTTGGCACCTTTATTTCCCCGACCACCACAGGTACTTTTTCGCTGGCCCCTTTGACTGGCAGCCCCTCTCGTTCTACTAAACGAGGAGTAGTAATGAAAAGAACCTCCACTCCACTGCTGTCCCCTAGGACAAAAAGGCAGAGGTTAACACACAGCTGCGCTTAAAGATTTTGCCGCAGCTTTCGAGGTCTGCAACCTCAAGGCTCTCGCCAGCCTTGTTGCCAACCAAATGTGCGCCATTGTAAGGGGGCACGGGATGGTGGAGGGGTCGGTGCGGACACCGACACAATGGCCGGAGAAGGGCAGGACCCGGAACCTCGGGAGCGGGGTTAGTCGGGCGTAACCTTGACACCCTTTTCACAAGGCTCAGCAACGACGGGGCGGGATACAGACTTGCCGCACCCACCACATACAGTTGGGGAAGGGCTACGCCCACAAGCCGATGGAGTCCGGCGGCTTGCAGGACAAACCAGTGTCCCCTACGTGGCCAGCCGGACTGACATCGGGGGTGAGGGCAGTCCTTCAGGCCACAGTAAAACCCGGACCCTTACCACCCTGACCCTCACCTATACCGCGAACAAGCACGGCTTCCATGGCCGCCGCGGCTCGATGGAAGCAACGTCCACCCAGGGGGTGTGACCAGAGACTGGTGGAGAGAGAGGGAGGTGCAGCAGGGGCATTATGGTGCGAGTGTCCTCCAGATGGAGGGGGAAGATTATGGCCATTGAACGGATGCAGATGCGGAGGGGGTGGAGACGGCAGCTCCTCCTGTAAGGATAGGGCCCTCAAGTGAGCAGCCTATTGGTAGGGGGAAGGCCAGAGTGGTTTCTGATTGGTGGGGGCCCAAGGCCAATATGTGGGATTAAAGGAGTAACCCAGACTCTCCTTTGGTTGTTACTTTCAGAGGTCTGAAGAGGAGAGAGGAAGTGCCTGGTGGGCCTACCCGGAGTCAAAGGAATAGGAGGAAACTCAGGAGGAGCAACCGGACCCCAAGACTTTGAAAGCAGTGAAGCAACTTCTTACAATAGTCAAGAGTGAATAAGAGTCTCTGAACATTAAGGAAATAAAGTATAATTTCAGCATCAAGACTGCCTCCTGTGTTAATTCCTACAGCCATCAAAGGGCATGTTGAGAAGCCGGGTTTGCACATTCTGAGCAAAACCTGACTTTCACAACCACGCAAACCTGCATATAATGGTGCTCGCAGCCATGGACCGGCTAACACTGTCGGCCGTATCCAAACATGACTGAAGGGATTCGCACATGGCAGCCTTGCCATCGTGCACGAGAACAAGGAACCCATCCCTTTCTTCCTCCTCGGGAATATGCTCAGCCGCTAAAGAAACTGTTCCACAGAGTGTGTGAGAACCTTGCTAAGGCACAAGTGGAGTTGGATGATTTCAATGCCATGCACCCCACAGAAAATACCTTCAGAGCCCAACCGTCGAAGGGTTTGTTGTCCTTATCAGGAGGGATGGTAGGGTACACCGCCTGCCTCGAGGTGGCCGTAGCTGCCTGAACCACCAAACTCTCGGGAGTGGGTTGAGTGGATAAATGGCTGGGGTCATTAACGGAAGGGCAGTACTTTTTTGTCAATGATTTATTAACAGCCGGAAGAGATTCCGGTGACTGCCAAGCAGCTGCCACCCTTTTCTGTAAGGTGAGATGGAACGGAAACACCGGGTCAGAGGACGGACCTTGATCTAAAATGTCCATTAGATCATCCTGCACAGTCTTCAGGAGGACGGGACCAGCCCAGATACTCCGAGACCCTAGCCATGAGCCGCCTGTACGAAGACTTAGCATGAGCCCCAGGCTCAAGCCTGCCAAATTCCACTTCCGGAGAAGTGTCCAACCCACTGGCATCATGAAGGGTTTGCCTCAATTCCTCCAATTGACTATCTCCAGAAAAGACAGGGGCCAAACATGCTCAACCTGAAGGTGTCGAGGACGCCGAAAGAGTCGACAACCTCGGCGTCGACGGCGCTGTGGGCTGATAAGACAGCAAAGCGTTGACGCCTGAGTATGCTAGACACAGCGCCGAAGGAGTCCACGCCGGCTTCGAGCCCTTAGCAGCTTGGACCAATCTCGTTGGAGACTAGGACCGAGACCTGGAAGCACGTCTCTTGATACTATCCGAAGCCTTGTCCGAACGGGACCTCGAAGGTTCCTGGTGTGAGTCACGTCGCGGACCCAAGCCCGAAGATGTGTGAGCCACGGGACAAGACCGTTTCCTTGCCGGCTTTGTTAGAAGGCGCGACCGGAATCGTGCCCTGCGACTGAAATATCGCCAACATCTGCTCCTTAAAGGCAGCCCATTCCTCCGGATTCGAGGACTTCGTCGGGCGTGCCACTTTCCTTGCTGCACCATCCTCCAAGGAGGGCAGGGAAGGCTCCCGGTGACGGCGCTTCAGAAAACGTCGCAACGAGGAAGAAGAATGGCGGAAACCACTCTGGAACCGAGAACCCCCGGGCCTCCTCCCGACACGGAGAGTCGCCCCTCGAATCGTCGGTGGACACCCCTATGGTTTAGAAGCACAAAACTTACTGGGCTTAGTACCCCTACCTACGTGGAGCTTCCCCTTCCGCTCCCATAAGGCTTGGCAGTCAGCGACTGGCATTTCGAACAGTCGGTGTCATGACTCTCGCCCAAGCGCCACAAACAAATGTGATGCAGGTCGGTGATCGACATTTTCGACTTGCAGTCCCGGAAGGTCTTGAAGCCAGACCGCGGGGTCGAAGAAAAAGACATCTCAACGATGAAACACACGAGGCGTGCCGAGTTCTTGAAGCAAACACGTTTGCGGAAAAAACAGAACTGAGGCTACGGGCGCCATGTAGGCCTTCGAGGGACATCGACACAAACTCATCGACGCAGGATGCCCTCTGCCGAAAAAGTTTCCGAAGTACCCAGCTGTGGACATTACATGTCAAAGATGTGGAATACGTTGGAGGGCAATCCATTTGAAAGGACTTCTTTAGGTTGATAGAAAAACCTACATCAGGAAGAAAAGTGAATGATGTTCATAGTTCTTCTACAGCCACCTCTTCAGATCTGGGCCCACAAGGGCCAGTCGTCAAACCACCACGGGCTTCGTGAGCACTCTTGTGACCAGAGTGAGGCCTAACAAGAGTACTACAAATTGCCATTAAGTGAATCACATAATAAAAAACAAGGTAACACTGATGGTTTGAGGTGGGTATTTAAGTAAAAAAAGCATCCTGCAGATCTAAAAACCCGAGCCAGTCATCTAGCTCCAAAGCCTGGAGGAATCTGTGCAAAAGTGACCAGCCTGAATTGAACCAGTCTTCAGAAGAGCTTGTTGAAGTACAAGAAATTAATGTGCATATTAGCAACCCCCTACCCCTCCACACCTCCCTCAACTTCGTCTGCTGGAACAAGCACCACCACTCCAGTTACCAAAAGCTGAGCCATTCCTTGAAGTAAGATAATTTCCAGAGGAGGCCAAGGCATGATGGGGGCAGAAGGGCTGGGTTTGAGAAGAGCTCTCCATAAAAAGTAAGGCAACAGCTACACTTGTGAATTTGGAGTATTTTACACCCTATTTTTTAAAGTTGGGAGTAAAATAATTTTTATTTTGTAACATTAGGATTTCCTATTTTAGGAACTCCTACCACTCCGACAGAGGTTGTTGGCTCTGTGTGCACAAATGACCCGAAGTTATAAAAAAAAGGGAGGTTTTCTGTGGTAGCAACTATTACTTGGTATAAATTAAAGGCGATTCCTATCCTGATGTAGGGTGCAGATTATAAACGTTAAGGATAAAAACTAGTGGGATAAATGGGATGGATTATTGTGGAGACGTGTTCTGCGTTTCCCACCCTCTTTGATGGTTGCGCTAATATGGTTCGAATGAGGTTTGTTCTCTTTAACATCCCCAGTCAATCTGAAAGTATTGATGCTCTACCTAAAGGTTGTCGAACCCCCTCTGCACTCTTTATATGTGGATATAAATTGGGCAATGCATAATGTAGGTTCTGGGTTTTTACATAATTGGAATCTAGAATGTCAAAATATATTTAAGGAGGCAGGCCTAACCTTGGACCTATGTAAAACAGATCCAAACCGTGCAAAGTAGTAAGTCCTGCAGGAGGATTGGCTTTGTACAGAACATAAATTATCAGATAACAATGATCGATGCCCAGTTTGTAGAGTAAAGAGCTGTTGGTACCTTTACCAGGATAGTACCTAAAATTCCCTGACCAAGCATGGAGATGTAATTTTATTACATTGCGGCTCAATTTATACCCAAAATTGGAGGTTGTGGAAGCAAGGCTGAGGATCGCTAGATGAATTATAACATGAAGGGTATGTAAAGGATTGGAAATAGAGATCCTAAAATACCCTCTTTTAAAATAGACTGTTTCCTGGCAAAAAAATTAAAGTTAGTCACTGTAGTGACTAGACTACTCCTAATCCATAGTCCCCAATTAGCTTTCCCTTTAAATTTAGTATAGCACACAGCACGCGTCCTCTGGCGTGATTATGTCCTGCTGGGGCCCGGCCCTTTGGCGCCTCAACACAGTCCCCTTTGGACACATCAGACGCTTAGACACCTGGCTAGTCATATTACCAATAAGCCACTGGCATACTAGCGGGGGAAGGTGGGGACATTTGTATGGAGGTATGGGGACAACAGTACTCTAGTCACTACAGTGAGTAACTTTACTTCTCATACATCCCGCCCCCTTTCCTCCATCCTTGTGGGTAATTCCAAGGTGCAGAATATCTCTAGGCAACATTTACGCCTTATCTTCCACGCTGGACACGGCGCTCTGCCGCCGTTGACCTGTTAGTGGTCCCCATATACAAACGTGCTCGGATCGGAGGACGAGCCTTCTCTGTTGCAGCAGCAGAACTGTGGAATGAACTTCCATTGGCTACTAAACAAAATTCCAGCTACTTGGCCTTTAGAAAGGCTGTTAAATCCATCCTATTTTTTTTCATGGTTCCTTGCCTGGGAATACCTCACTCTAGCGCCACGATTCCCTAGGGTGGCCAGGCGCTTTACAAATTGGCTTAACATAACATTCCACCGAACAAGATCATAGAGTGGAGCTGTGACAGCCAATCTCATATAGGATGAAGCGAAAAGGTTCTTAAGAACCACCTGACCAAATGCTGCATCGCCCCTGGAGCTGGTGTCCAGTGAATAAAGTTCACAAGAGGCCGACGGAGTGGCCCAAGTGCCGCCTTGCTGATGACATCCCAAGAAGCATGTCTCTGAAACGCGACAGCCGTGGCATTAGCTCTGACCGTATGGGCATGAATCCCCTCAGGAACAAGTTTGCCCATTGCCGTGTAGGCCTCTGAAATGGCCTGGACCGTCCAACTGGCAAATGAAGCCTTGGAAGCCTGAGAGCCGGGGGAGGAGCCCCCAAATTCACAAACAGTGCCTCAAACACACTGAAGGATTTCATCCTAGAGAGAGAAAACTTGAGAATGTAGAGCCCTCTCTGCCTCCGACTGTGGGTTCGGGAACAACACCCCGGCAGGCAGATCTCTTGATTCAGATGAAACAGAGAGACAACCTTGAGCAAGAAGTTAGGGTGAGTGCGCAAGATGACATTGACATTGTGAAATGTGGAGAAGGGCTCGCACAAAGATAATGCTTGCAGCTCACTATCCCTGCGAACAGAGAGAACCACCTATAAAACAGTCTTCAGTGCCACCAAGCGGATGTCCACAGAACCCATTGGCTCAAAAGGCTTGGTTGCAAAGCTGCAAGAATCACATTGAGGTCCCAGACCGGGTGCAGCCTATGCACCACGCCTTTACCACCGGGTTGGCTGCTGAAAACATGCTCTGGGGAATTATTGTAAAGCCCGATACCTGCCAAATACATGCAGAAAGTATCCACCTGAATTCCAGAATGAGCCAGGTGCGCTGAAAAAGACCGAACGTCACCTAGAGGACAGGATCCAGACAGTTGTAGCAAGCCCAATGGCAGAAACCAGTCCATTTGCTTTTATACTGTGACCGAGCCGAGGGCCTTCTGGCATGCTGAATGATGTTCCAGTTGTCATCTGAAAATTGAGCATGCTGAAGCCTCATATAATCAGGAGCCAGGCTGCCAGGCCAGTTTAGCACAGTCTGGATGCTCCACGGCTCCGCCCTGATGGGAATGGGAAGATAGACGGGACCCTGCGAGCACAACTGCAAAGATCCAAAAACCAGGGTCTCGAAGGCCAGTGGGGGGCAACCAGGATGGGCTGCAGGCCACGGAAGTCCGGAACCTGTGGAGGGTCCGCTGGCGCAAAGAAGTGGGTGGGAACAACACCTGTGACAATGCCAGCAGATCTGGAAGGCATCTCCCTTTGACCCCTGACCCCGACCTGCCCATGAGGCAAACTTGGGGCACTTGGCATACAGAGGAGTGGCCAACAAGTCCAGGTCTGCGAACCACCAACGCTGGAACAGGGGCAACAAGAAGTCGTTGTGCAACTCCCACTAGTAAATGTTGAACCCCAAGCAACTCGGGTAAAAAAACATTGCGATAGAAATGTCCGTCCTGACCAGAACCTACTTTTCAGTGATTAGGGGCAAAAACACCTTAAGGGCCAGGCCCACTGCGCGGAGCTCGAGCAGATTGATATGAAGGAGGGCTTCTGTTGTGGATCATGCTCCATGAATCGCATAGCCCAGTAGCGCCCAGATCGAAAGAGGAGAGCGTCATCACCATCAGGAAAGATTCCGGCAGGGTGGAGGGGCTCTCACTGAAACATTGCCATCCATCAGCCAGCGGTGAAGATCTGGCAAAAGGAGAAGTGGAATAGGGATCTTGTCCGACTGAGACACAGTCTCATGATCCCAATTGGCTGCAAGGTGGAGCTGGAGGCACCTCATCTTGATACTGGTGTGCTGTACAGTCAGGACGCAGCAGGCCATCAGGCCCAGAATGTGCTGGAACCACAATGCCGAGGTTGTCGAGTTGGCCAGAAAGTGCCTTACCGCCTTGTGGACGGACATCAGCCTCTCAGGCGTGAGGAAGTTCCACTGAACGGTAGTTCCAACGCGCCCCTAGGAACACCAGTCCCGAGAAAGGCATAACTGATTTCCTCAGGTTGAGGGAAAACCCCAGCTGATGAAGGGTATCTGCCAATCTCTGGCAGAAGTGCACCACCGCTTCGGGTGACCCCGCCCTCACCAACCAGTCGTCCAAATATGAATAAAGGTGATGACCATCCAAGCGGAGATGGCCCACCACAGCAGTCATCAACTTCGTGAAGACATGAGGGGCCGAGACTCGGCTATGTGTGCAGGACTAATCATCTTGAAGCGTTTCAGCGGTAAAGACAGGTTTAGAAGCGACAGGTCCAGGACTAGCCTCAGGCCAGCCTGGTTGTTCTTGGGTGTCTTAAAAATCCAGGAATAGTAACCAAAGCCCCTGTCCGCAAGAGGAACCAGTTCTGTTGCGTGCGTCTACAATACAGACAGGATCTTCCGCAAACGAGCCGGGAACCCGATCTGACTGTCACGCTCACCTGGGTCTCTGCGGGAGCAACGGAGTCCTCCGGATCCCTCCCGTCGGACCCCAGGATTGGGAAGCAAATGTTTTGAATTAGAATGGCGCGCTCTACATCCTGCATCTGCAGGCGCGCTGAAGTCTGGGATTCGGAGCTAATAGCTCACTGAGTTCAGGCGGTGATGCGTGTGAAGGTGCCCTTTCCGGAGTTGGCCTAGTTACTGCACTGGGTATGACCATGAGTTCAGGCGAATGTGGAGCCCGCAGGTAAGTCCAACTTTGAGTGGCGAGTCCAACCAGTTACTTCACTGGATTGCGTAAGGCTTTTCAAAGGCGGGCAGTTGATTGGGCAAAATTGAGCGCTGTAATAATGTTTATTGTCTTTACAGGTTTCAAAGCGGGCTGCCAGCCGCTTGAGGGCGTTAGAGAGAAGAGTTCAGCTAGCCTCGCCTCAGAAGTTAAGTCCTGTTCGCGTGGGAGATCGGGGTTTAATTTTGCATGCGCGCGCTTACTTGTTCTGACTAGTTCTCTTCTTTCTTCCGTAGATCGCGTCCAGAGCACGGAAGAACTGCAGAGCGGGTCCGGAGCGCTGGAGAACTGTAAACCGGGTTCGGAGAACTGGAGATCGGGTACAGAAGCGCGGATAAGAGGCGGTTCACCTGCTCGCGAAGAAAAACAGCTGACGTTGATCCCAGGATATCCGAGCGATGGAGGGAGAAAGCAGGTAAGTCCGCTCCAAAGTGATGAGCGGCTGAAGCAGGCCGGAATCCAGGCGGAGGTGAACGTGTGCACAAGGCAACAGAAGGCACACAAAGCATGGACCAAAACTTGGTTGTGGCTTATTTAGGCAGCCACACCCAAACACTAGAGCGTGCGTTACAGTTTCTCACATTTCCTGGATGTCCCCAGGCATCCATGTTGAGAGCACAAGAAGTGGATGGGAAAAACAAGCCCATAAGAAGGTGTTCATATTAACAGTTTCTCAGTGCCTCTTTTGCTTGCCAGGCCTTCACCCATCTAGCTCCTGCTCGTGTCTCAGGCCTTACCCCACGTGTTTGTGTTCCCATGCTAGTACCCATGACACTGAGGAAGAGGAGGCGAGGATGGTAGAGGTAAAGCAAGACGGAGACTGAAGCCCATGGAGACTACAGATAGGAGCCATGGGTTGCTGAAAAGACACTTCCAGGTGTCCTGGAACAGAGCCGAATGCCCCCCCCCCACAGGTGAGCTGTGTTCCCCAACCCGGACATCACTGCTTCTTGGCATCGAAGGTGGGGACAAAGGAGGGGGGAGCGGAAAAACCTGTGTGACGTCCTGTGCTGCTTCCTTCTGCTGTTGCTGGGCGACCTGTCAGGCCTCCGCGTACTGCAGTCTCTGAACCCATTGAAGCCCGAGAATATTTGGGGTTTGAACTCAGTCCTACCCTGCGATTGAGGAATGGATTTCTGACCTGCTTTGTCGGGATGGCCAAGGACTTGGCGGTTTGAGTGGATATTTTCTTTTACATCAATTTGTCATTGGTGGACGAATGAAAAAGTTACATGCCTTCGAAGGGCAGATCTTGGTTACGCTCCTACATGTCAGATGAAAACTTTGTGGTGTGCATCAACACCGTCCTTCACATCTCAACCCCAAGGCACAGCTCTCTGCTGGCTGTGTCGATGTGGGAGACAGAATACTCCATGAGGTCCTGCGCAATGGCCCAGGCATCTGTTAGCCCGGGATTGAAAGAGGCTTGTTTGCCCGAAGACTGGCCGGGCCGAAATTCCCGAGCTCCTGCCACAGCTTGGCCTGCCGCAGATGTAGATTTTCAATGGAGTAACAGTGCTTTCCAAGGTCTCAAGGAGCTTGTCCTCCTTGGAGAGGCAACTGGAGGTGGCTTCCGTGGAGAAAGACAATGGTTCAGAATAAAGCAAGGCTGCAGCCACCACGGAGGAATGCGGCTGTGTGTGTGAGGCAAGGAGGATTGGTTCCTCATCCGTCCGACTGAACCTGCTGTCCAACTTCTTGTTCATCTGGGTGCTGGCCCTGAGCCTCTCCCAGACCTTCAGCACCACCTGGAGCACATCCCTCTGGAGGGAAAAGCCGAACCGGGACGTGGTGCGCTTCCCCAAGACCTCTGTGAGCACCCCGCCCCCCCCCGACTCCTGAGGGGCTACCTCAGGAAGAGGGACCCCCATGTACTCTGCCAGGCCCTGAAGGCGGTCATGAAAGGCCTTAATCGATGCAGAGGGCTCGTCGTTCTGGGTGTTGTCATCGTCCCCCACCCCTTTTTTCACAGGCTGAGGGGGATCCGGGCCCTGGGACACAGGTGCCGAAGGGTCCCACACCAGATTTGGACCCGCAGACAAGTCCAACGGCTGTTGAGGGGGAGGAGGCAGTGGTACAGGAGGTGGAGGGGTCAGTAAGACTGGTAGGGCCTGCACCGGTGGAGGGACCAGCACCGGAATCGCTGGCAGAATGGGAGTACCACCCAGGGTAGGGGGCCAAGGTGGCACCTTCTGGGGGATGACCACCTTCACAATGTCCTTCAAGAACCCCTTAATTTGAGGTCAATACATGAGGAAGAGGAAGCGTTCGAAGAAGCCGGCGAGTCTTTAGGGGCCCTGCCCTACCCTCTGCTCCTGGTCAAAGCGCTGAGCTGCCAGGCGCGTGTAGCTGTGATGGGTAGATGTACCTCTGAGGGGATCAACACCTTGCACCAAAGGATCCACTGCCGCGCTGGAATCATCCTGCAAAGCCCACTCGATGGGCGAAAGCACTGGCAGACCTTGAACCGGATCCAATATGGCCATCTGCCTGGCAAGCTCCGCCATATGCTGCTCCTCCATTTTTAAACCTTGCGCCACGCCCTGGGAGGGAGGGCGTGAAGGTTCTGAACTAGGAGACGTCATGGAAACAGGAGGATGCTGCTTGGGTCTTGCACCCGAAGCACAAGCATCGCCCTCCGAGATCCCTCTGGTAGGCACGAGCACTCGGCCAGAGGGTAGGTTTTCGAAAAGCCATTGGTGACGGCCTCAGAGTGAACTCCAGTAGGTTGGGAGCCCTAGGCATCTGTGCTGGATTTAGCCGAGGAACAACTCTTGGAGGTGGCACTCGGCGATCCCTTACCACCTGCGGTAGAAGAGGACGAGCCTGATCCTCCTTCCGTAGACTGCCTGGGCGAAGGTAGCCCCAAGGTCTATGCCTACAACGCCCGGAAGAGCCCCATGGTCCCTCGGTTTAGGAGCCAGTAGCCTTTGAGGCATCAGACCTGCCAGAATCTGAATATGTGGAACACTAATCATTGGGAACCCTGGGGAAGGAGTGTCTGGGCTGAGGAGCTTTGCTGAACAGAGGTCCTACCTTGCCTTGACAAGACATACCTGGAAACAAAGTCCTTAAGGTAGGGTGCAGGAGAAGTGTGGAACATCTCCCTCCACTGCGACAGACTCTTAAATGCCCTGTGCCGTGTGACTGTAAAATGGACATGTTTTTCAAGCAATATTTCTTATTCATGCACATTTCACATTGTTACAGCTTCGGATTAGGCAGTGAAAACTGTAGTATCTTCCTGTGGCACGGGTGTAATACTGGTCCAAACATCTCCATAAAGCTGTGTGGGTGAAAGCAGAGGGGCAGGCCCCTTATGTGTTTGTTCTCTATTTTTGTTGCAGTATCTTTACTCACTTTTTTCCTTTTTTGGAAGTATCTGCCTATTTTTGGGGAGTAAGAGTGGCTATTACACCCCATCTGCAGGGCAGCCTAATTCTAACTCCTGAAGCAGGACCCATCTGTCTGATGAGGCATGTGAAAAGCGATTAATTGCCTTTCCACATGCGTCTCATGGTCCACAATAAATGGATTAGACTAGGACAGTTGAGTAACGCAGCTGCACCAAACGGTACCCAAAGTGTATTGTATGTTTTATTCATGTGCCTTCCATAGAGGAATAACCTTTTTTTCAGGGTTGCTGTGATTGCTACAGTTGTGAAGCACTCCTTACCTTCAAAGAAAAGTAGCACTATTACATCTCGTCTTATCAGAGAACAAGTATGATGGAAAGAGTAAATCTGTCCAAAGGCTTACACATGCCTTCAGTCCAACCAAATCAGGGCTCTTAAAAGGCCTGTCCAATAACCTCAAATGCACATCCTGCGCAAAGTTTGTGGTTCTGGTCCACAAATGCCTTCTCATTACAGAAGCAGTCCCATTGCTCTTCTTACGCAATCTGTAACATGAAGTCCTGTTTGCGACAGATTCCATGCTGTCTTTTTACTGTTCTATGTCATTTCATCAACTGTCACAATTTCGATGTTTTCATTAAAAAAAAATCTACATTGATTTTTATTTTGGGAGGGGGGTACGGCCAAGCCCCCCCCCATCCGCTATAGTGTCTTTAACTATTCCAAACCCCTGAACCCCTTATATACTGTTAGGCAGAAACCTGTGCAGTTCCCTTGGGGAACACTGCAAAAGATTTAAGACTACAGGTATAGCAGTAAACCCACTTGGTAGCAGTCTGCACCACCCAGATTTACCTGGTAGCTGTGGCTGAGCAGTCAGACTTCCCTCAAGAAGAGTTAGGCAGTATGCAAAGTATACACAATATGTACTCAGACACAATAGCACAAGCAAACACTGACCAGAGCTTGGTTTCCAAGGTATAAAGTTATTTATTTTTAAGAACACATAAGTTGAAAACACTCTAGCAAAGTATAGTAACAACACTTCAAACACAGTTATAATAAAAGCAGTTTCAACCCTTACTCCTATCTAGACAACTCTAAGTTAACCCCACATAATTAAAACAGAGGTGAGCGCTTAACGTTAGATGACACTCTAGTAGGTTTAAGGAAGGGATAAAAAGAAACAGAAATGGGTTAAACACACCACTCTAAGGTCCAGAACACTTGCAATAGGCTCAAAGAAGCACAAAGTCACAGGTGAGCAAAAGTCACTAGGCAGGGCCCACTCTTAGAGTAGCCGGAGCGAAAATGTGCCCAAGATCACACTGTTATTAGGGATTCAAAGTCTTGCAAAGGGTTAGAAAGAGTTTAGAGTGGCTTAGAAGTTTAGCCAGGGTATTCCAGGCACTCCCAGGTTCGAAAGCCGGGGGCTAAATCTACCCCGTACAGTCGGTGGCAAGGGAAGCCAGGCGGAACACGGTACCTTAAGCGGAAAGGATCCTCCAGCGGTGGCAGTTGTTCCAGGCAGTGGCAGCAAGGCTCGACGTCGGTCAGGGGAGAAGAAGTTCTCGCAGAAGAGCAGAAGAAGAAGGTCGTTGCACTGCCCGGGAAGAAACCAGCCGCGGAGTCCTCCGGTCAAAGGGTTGTACCGACTTTCGTGGTTGGGGTAAAAGTGGTGGGGTTCCGGTTGCCGGGGTGCTTGGCACTGGCAAGGCGGCCACGAGATACCTCGAGAAGCGAAAAGAAGGCGAAAACTGGTTGTCCCCACCAGTCAAGGGAAGGAGCCACTCCGTTAAGAGTTCTCCTCGGTCGTCGGGAAAAGTGGTGAGACGGTTCAGCAGGGCTCCACCGGGTGGTGTCGTCGAAGCAGGTCGGCTCAGCTCTTCCCTCGTCGGATTCTTGGTCCTGTGGCGACTTCTGAAGTTCCAGTCCCCAAAGCCCTGCTTTTATGCAGCAAACCCCCATTCACCCAGCCTAGCTGTCACTCAAACATGCTAAGTGGTGAGCCGACCGGCTCACCACTTGGGCCAATCAGGACGGAGTGCGACTTGAGTTACCAAGGTAACTCAGTCCAGGGTGCCTAAATCCCCCTCCACCCCTCCTAAGTACCCCAGACAGAGTGGCACCACTTTGGAGGGCTTCTGTGGAGAAGCCCGCCAAAAGTGGAACAAAGGGCTCCACTTTGGGTCAGAGTTACAGAGGCGAACACCAACGCCATTTTAGCATCAAGTTTTGGCAAAAAGTCCCAACCGGAGTTATAAAAATAAATATATAAACCGGCGGTATGTTTAAGGCTACCGTAAATAAATAATTAAATGTGTTAGCCTAAAACAATGGGAAATCCCATAGGAAAATATTCGCGGTCGAATATAAAACGTAGTTTCCACTGCCACCAGCCAAAACTCGATCAGGGGGGACGGAGACGTGCCCCCTCGACTAACAGACCCTGGGGCAATCGAATTGCCCCAGCCAGTACGTCCACAATATGATGGTTTGTACTGGTTCTGTTCAGGATCCAAGACTAGCAAAGTCTTTTGGTGACTTTACATGCCCTGGGAGACAGTAGTCAGTCCCAGGGTATGGAGTCTATGTTGGGGAGTCCCTAGGACACCCCTGGGTCACGGCACAGAGGGTGCTGTGTAACCCACATCACAAAAATACATGAGGCCCTATGGGGTAAAAGACCCCATAGCCCATTCAACACAAGGTTTAACCAAGAAAACACACTTCAACATGTCCAAGAGTGAGGGTAAAAGAGTCTCACTCTTGGCAGGAGAAAAAAAAGAAACCCCAGAAATCCAGCAAAGCTGCTGGGGGACTCACTAGGTAGGGAAATTCAGCCTAAACAGAGAATTCTCCCTAACACTCGCCCCCCCCAGACTAAGGGACAGGAGGATTTAATCCACTCCTGGATGAACCTCATACCTCTAGTCGATGATATACATCCTAGAGAGTCCATCAGCATTTTGATGGTGACACCCTGACCTGTGCTCAATGGTGAAATCAAACCCTTGCAGGCAGATTGACCATCTCAATAGTTTTGGATTTTCCCCTTTCATTTGCATTAACCATCTCAAGGGTTGGTGGTCAGTCTGAATAACAAAAGTAGAACCATACAAGTATGGCCTAAACTTCTTCAGTGCCCACACAATAGCAAAGCATTCTCTTTCGATAGTTGCCCACCTTGTCTCAGGATCCTTCAGTTTCCTACTGATGAAGCAAATGGGGTGCTCCCTACCCTTCTCATCCAGTTGGCTTAGAACTGCACCTATACCTACATTGGAAGCATCAGTTTGTACAATGAAAGGTTGGTGGTAGTCAGGAGCTCTCAATACTGGAGCTTGGCAAAGAGCTCTCTTCAGTTTTTCAAAGGCCTGATTGCACTCCTCATTCCATTTTACCTTTTTAGGGAATTTGGGAGAGGAGATTACATTCAGTGGAGAAGCTATGGTCCCATAGTTCTCAATGAAATTCTTGTAATATCCAGTGAGGCCTAGAAAAGCTCTCACTTGGGTTTGAGTAGTTGGTGTTGTCCAATTTTGCACAGCTTCAATCTTGCTGGGCAAAGGCCTTATTTCTCCACCTCCTACCTCATGTCCAAGGTAGACCACTTTACTTTGACCAATCTGGCACTTACTGGCTTTGATTGTCAAATGGGCCTGTTCCAGAGCCTGCAACACATGTCCTAGGTGGTTCACATGTTCTTCCCAGGAGTGGCTGAAGACTGCAATGTCATCCAAGTATGCCATGCAGAAATCTTCCATCCCAGCCAGAACTTGGTTCACCATCCTTTGGAATGTGGCAGGTGCATTTTTTAGTCCAAAAGGCATGACCTTAAACTGGTACAAGCCAACTGGGGTTGAAAATGCAGTTTTCTCCTTGGCATGGTCTGTCAGGGCTATTTGCCAATAGCCTGACGTCAGGTCAAATGTGCTGAGGTACTTGGCTGCACCAAGTTTATCCACCAACTCATCTGTCCTGGGCAAAGGGTGGGCATCAGTCTTGGTGACTGCATTTAGAGCTCTATAGTCCACACAGAATCTCAAGTCTTTGGATCCTGCCTTTGGTACTAACACAACTGGGCTAGACCATGGACTAGTAGAGGGCTCTATTACCCCGAGATCAAGCATCTTCTTGACCTCTCCTTTGATGTGGGCTCTGATATGTTCTGACATTCTGTATCCTCTGCTTTTGACTGGCAGACAGTCACCAGTGAGTATCTCATGCTGGCCCCAAGGGGTCAAGCCTGGTGACAGTGAGAACAGGGAGGCAAACTGATTTAACATAGATTTGCACTCCTCTTGTTGCTCAGGTGTCAGGTCTGAAGAGAGATTGACTCCTTCAACTTTTTCATCTAAAGGCACACCTCTGAGGAGATCAGGGAGAGATTCACTCTCTTCCTCCTCTGCAGCTGAAGCTAGAAGCAAGGCTCCTACATCAGGTCTGGAGATGTATGCTTTTAGTCGGTTGGTGTGGAAGACTCTAGGAGCTTCCCTGGGTCTGCCCAGATCCACCAGATAGTTGACCTCTCCAAGTTTTCCCACAACCTTGAAGGGTCCCATCCATTTGTCTTGCAAGGCCCTCTGCCTTGTTGGGAGCATAACTAGAACTAGCTGGTCTTGAGTAAACTCAACCATGTTAGCCTTCTGGTCGTGCCAATGTTTGACTAGGGCTTGACCAGCTTTCAAGTTGTCACTTGCTTCTGCCATCATGTGTGACATTCTCCTCCGGAGACCTATCACATAGTCAGTCACTCTGACTGGCTTGAGGGGAGGAGCACCTTCCAATCCCTCCTTAATCAGGGCCAATGGACCTCTGACGGGATGGCCATAGAGAAGTTCAAAGGGAGAATAACCTACTCCCTCCTGAGGGACTTCTCTATAAGCAAAGAGAAGGCATGGCAGTAGAAGGTCCCACTTTTTCTTAAGGGGTTCTTCTAAAGCACCTATCATGCTCTTCATGGTTCTGTTAAACCTTTCAACCAACCCGTTTGTCTGAGGGTGGTATGCGGTTGAGAACTTGTAGGTAACTCCACAGGTTTTCCACATGGCTTTCATGTAGTGGGACATAAAGTTTGACCCCCTGTCAGAGATTACCTCCTTAGGAAACCCAACCCTGGTAAAAATACCAAGGAGGGCCTTAGCCACAGCCGGAGCTGTAACAGTCCTCATAGGAATTGCCTCAGGGTACCTAGTAGCATGGTCTACTACAACAAGTATAAACCTGTTGCCTGAGGAGGTTGGAGGATCAAGGGGACCAACAATGTCAATCCCTACCCTCTCAAATGGGACTCCCACAACTGGGAGAGGCACTAAAGGTGCCACATTCTTGGAACCAACCTTACCAGAAGTCTGGCAGGTATGGCAGCTCTTACAATATCTATCTACTTCAGCCCCCATCTTTGGCCAATAAAAGTAGAGTGAGAGCCTTTCCTTGGTCTTCTTGAAACTCAAGTGACCAGCCAAAGGTATCTCATGGGCTAGTTGTAAGAACTGTTGTCTGTTCTCTTGTGGGACTACAAGGCGTTTGTAGTCTCCAGGTTCAGACTCAGTGGGTTCACTGTAGAAGAGGCCATCTTCCCAGTGCAACCTATACTTCCCAGGCTCTTGCCCATCAGCTTGAGAAGCTGCCTGGTGGCGGAGACCTTCCAGAGTTGGACATTCTCTTTGCCCCTTACGAAAAGCTGCCCTGCTAGGCCCACCTTCTGCCAGTAAAGACTGCAGCTCAGGATGGTCCTCAGGGTCCAAATCTCCAATAAGGTTGGGGCCTCCTTCTAGCTCTTCCTCAGAGTCTAGCTCAACCACACAGGGTTGTACCTCCCTCTCAGCCTCAGCTGGAGGTGGAGTTACAGGTGTAACTTTGGACAACCTAGGGGAAGTCCTTGTTGGAAGCACTGGAGTGCTTGCTGTTGGCTTTTTCCTAGGAGTCTTGGGTTGCCCCTTTGCTCCTGATCTGGTAGTTACTGCAGTAAGTTGCTCCAGTGGGAGAGGAGTGATTTCTGTCATCATCTCCTGAGATAACCCTCTCAGGGTTTTCTCTCTTGCAGGTTTTGTGAGTTCCTGGAACCTTTTGCTAGGAGGTCTGGGGGTATGAGATACAACTCCAAGAGCTTTGAGGTCATTACCCAACAGAACCCTACCTGGCACTTCACATTGTACACTGACAGGTATTTTTACAGCCATATCATTACATTGGATGAGAACTGGTAACTGGGGACACATCTGCACAGGCCCACCAGCTAACTTGGTGAGGCATTTGGGTGCCTTAGCAACATCCTCTGCCTTGAAAAATGATTCATCCACCACAGTTATGCTGGCTCCAGTGTCCCTAATGGCAGGAGTCTCCTGACCATTCACCTGGACACTGTCCTTATAATACTCTTTAGTATTATCTGGGATAGAGTTATAGACATCTAAATTCTGTTGTTCCCACAACCCCAGAGAGACTAAAGAAACACTAGCTGAGACTCCAGTGGGTTCATCAGCTAGTAATAGAAAGTTTCCACTTGCCATATGTACTTCCTCTTCTGGAGCGAAGGCTAAGGAGGCAAGCTGGACCCCTGAAGGTTTACCCTTACATCTGGGATCTCCTTTCACATGGTCAGTAGCCTTACAAACAAAGCATGAGCCAAAGGCTCGCTGGAATGGAGGCTTGTTCTGACCTCCTTCTGGTCTGGGACCAGGAGGTACACTAGCCTGATTTGGTTTCCCCTGTGGCTTACCCTTATAGTTTTGTTTGGGGCCCTCTTTGGAATTTGTAGTATTAGAATTCTCTTTGGAGTCCTTTTTAGACTGTTTCTCCCCATCCTTCTTCTGAGTTACCCCAGAATCCCTGTGAGTGGCCCTGTTGGCAACCCACAAGTCAGCAGCCCTAGCTAGTTTCCGGGAATCCAATTCCCTGGAATCAGCCAAGTGTTGTCTGAGCTCAGGAGAGCAGGCATCATAAATAGTCTCCAACATAAACAAATTCTTCATACCTTCATAAGTGTTCACCTTGTAACCCTTAATCCATCCCTCTAAGTTTTTCAAACATTCATTCACCCAGGTAGCCCAAGGGGTACCATCATGCTTTTTGAGGCTCCTAAACCTCTTAAGATACTGGGAAGGGGTTTTCCCAAACCTAGCTATCAAAGCTAGTTTCACACATTCATAGTCCTTCCTATCCTCCTCCCCCATCTCCATTACCACATCAGTTGCAACAGGGGGAAGCCTAGAGAACAACCAGGTGAGCAAGTCATTTCCTGTGATGTTCTGGAGCCCATGATTATATTCAAACAGAGACAACCAATCCAACACATCCAACTTAGGCTCATACATACCAACCAATTATTTAGGCATCCGGGGTCTTTTAGGACTGGAACTTCTAGAGGAGCCAGAGAGAGAAGCATTCTCAACAGATAATTTCTTCATTTCTAAGTCATACTTGAGCTCCATTTCCCTTAGCCTTAGTTCTTTGTCAGTTTGAGCATTAAGTTTCTTATACTCCAATTCTAGCTTCATTTTCTCCAGTTCAAAGTACTGAGGACTAAATGTGGGACCTGGTAAAGGTCCAGTAGGTACAGCAGGTAGAGCAGGCAGAGGCCTAGGGGGGGACAGTTACAACAGCCTCACCCTCCTCTTCTGACTCTTCCTCAGAATCATCAACATTTTGCTCCATGTTAACTTCAATACTGTCATCTACAGTTGCTGGAGTGGTAGGTTCCTCTGAACCATCACCCAGACTTTGGTTAGCCAACAATCTTTCAATCAGCTCCATTTTCTTGCCCTTAGTCAGGAGATCCTTATGTTTACAGAGCACTCTTAAACAATCAGCAGTTTTGGCTGCAAGGGACTCTTGACTATAGCTTTCTATAACTGACATGTTAGAGGATTACTTTTTACAGTGCTAAGCTTTGTGGTTAGTTGCACTAAGGTATCTAAAGCACAATAAAATGTATACTCAATACAAATCCCACCGCTGTACACCAGTGTTAGGCAGAAACCTGTGCAGCTCCCTTGGGGAACACTGCAAAAGATTTAAGACTACAGGTATAGCAGTAAACCCACTTGGTAGCAGTCTGCACCACCCAGATTTACCTGGTAGCTGTGGCTGAGCAGTCAGACTTCCCTCAAGAAGAGTTAGGCAGTATGCAAAGTATACACAATATGTACTCAGACACAATAGCACAAGCAAACACTGACCAGAGCTTGGTTTCCAAGGTATAAAGTTATTTATTTTTAAGAACACATAAGTTGAAAACACTCTAGCAAAGTATAGTAACAACACTTCAAACACAGTTATAATAAAAGCAGTTTCAACCCTTACTCCTATCTAGACAACTCTAAGTTAACCCCACATAATTAAAACAGAGGTGAGCGCTTAACGTTAGATGACACTCTAGTAGGTTTAAGGAAGGGATAAAAAGAAACAGAAATGGGTTAAACACACCACTCTAAGGTCCAGAACACTTGCAATAGGCTCAAAGAAGCACAAAGTCACAGGTGAGCAAAAGTCACTAGGCAGGGCCCACTCTTAGAGTAGCCGGAGCGAAAATGTGCCCAAGATCACACTGTTATTAGGGATTCAAAGTCTTGCAAAGGGTTAGAAAGAGTTTAGAGTGGCTTAGAAGTTTAGCCAGGGTATTCCAGGCACTCCCAGGTTCGAAAGCCGGGGGCTAAATCTACCCCGTACAGTCGGTGGCAAGGGAAGCCAGGCGGAACACGGTACCTTAAGCGGAAAGGATCCTCCAGCGGTGGCAGTTGTTCCAGGCAGTGGCAGCAAGGCTCGACGTCGGTCAGGGGAGAAGTTGTTCTCGCAGAAGAGCAGAAGAAGAAGGTCGTTGCACTGCCCGGGAAGAAACCAGCCGCGGAGTCCTCCGGTCAAAGGGTTGTACCGACTTTCGTGGTTGGGGTAAAAGTGGTGGGGTTCCGGTTGCCGGGGTGCTTGGCACTGGCAAGGCGGCCACGAGATACCTCGAGAAGCGAAAAGAAGGCGAAAACTGGTTGTCCCCACCAGTCAAGGGAAGGAGCCACTCCGTTAAGAGTTCTCCTCGGTCGTCGGGAAAAGTGGTGAGACGGTTCAGCAGGGCTCCACCGGGTGGTGTCGTCGAAGCAGGTCGGCTCAGCTCTTCCCTCGTCGGATTCTTGGTCCTGTGGCGACTTCTGAAGTTCCAGTCCCCAAAGCCCTGCTTTTATGCAGCAAACCCCCATTCACCCAGCCTAGCTGTCACTCAAACATGCTAAGTGGTGAGCCGACCGGCTCACCACTTGGGCCAATCAGGACGGAGTGCGACTTGAGTTACCAAGGTAACTCAGTCCAGGGTGCCTAAATCCCGCTCCACCCCTCCTAAGTACCCCAGACAGAGTGGCACCACTTTGGAGGGGTTCTGTGGAGAAGCCCGCCAAAAGTGGAACAAAGGGCTCCACTTTGGGTCAGAGTTACAGAGGCGAACACCAACGCCATTTTAGCATCAAGTTTTGGCAAAAAGTCCCAACCGGAGTTATAAAAATAAATATATAAACCGGCGGTATGTTTAAGGCTACCGTAAATAAATAATTAAATGTGTTAGCCTAAAACAATGGGAAATCCCATAGGAAAATATTCGCGGTCGAATATAAAACGTAGTTTCCACTGCCACCAGCCAAAACTCGATCAGGGGGGACGGAGACGTGCCCCCTCGACTAACAGACCCTGGGGCAATCGAATTGCCCCAGCCAGTACGTCCACAATATGATGGTTTGTACTGGTTCTGTTCAGGATCCAAGACTAGCAAAGTCTTTTGGTGACTTTACATGCCCTGGGAGACAGTAGTCAGTCCCAGGGTATGGAGTCTATGTTGGGGAGTCCCTAGGACACCCCTGGGTCACGGCACAGAGGGTGCTGTGTAACCCACATCACAAAAATACATGAGGCCCTATGGGGTAAAAGACCCCATAGCCCATTCAACACAAGGTTTAACCAAGAAAACACACTTCAACATGTCCAAGAGTGAGGGTAAAAGAGTCTCACTCTTGGCAGGAGAAAAAAAAGAAACCCCAGAAATCCAGCAAAGCTGCTGGGGGACTCACTAGGTAGGGAAATTCAGCCTAAACAGAGAATTCTCTCTAACATATACACTTTCCCAACCCCCCTATATAGTCCGATAATGTTTTTCGGTAAAAAATACTCGTAAAGAAAAACATTGAAATTCTGACCGTCAATAAAAGGACATTATACCCTTTCTACATAAGCAAACAGGTATAGGAAAGAGGCTTGCATATCAGGAGGCAGATGTTTTCCCTCCCGCGCTACTCTGAATGTTCCTTTAACGTATGCAAGTATGTAACAAGTTACTTACCTTTAACGGTTGTTCTCCAGCATGGGTCTGGCATGGATTCACATGCTCATGAATAAAGAATACATAGCAGTACACACATGCACAACCACGGGTGGTGGCAAGGCTTAATATTAAGCATCTCAACATTAAGCATCTCTTACCTCCTCACCAGGCTCACCTTCAAGCGAACAGGTTGCACAGCCCTGCTTGGCCGACTCCGGACTCCTCCCTGGAATCCCGGTCAACCCAGTAGAATTTCGTGATGGTGTGCGTTGACCTCCAGGTTGCAGCCCTGCAGGTGTCCAGCAGGGGCACAACAGACAGGACTGCCGTAGTTGCAGCGATCGCTCTGGTCGAATGGGCTCTCGGACGGCCAGGCAACAGTCCCAACCCGTGAGAATGCGGGATGCAGCTGGAGAGCCACCTGGAAATGGAAGCCTTGGAGAGGGCCTTCCCTTGGTTCACAGGGCCAAAGTTCACAAACAGCTGTGATGTCTTCCGAAAACCCTTCGTTCGGTCCACGTAGAACTTCAGCGCTCTAGCCACATCCAGCGAGTCCAAAGTCCTCTCAGCCGTCGACGAAGGCGACGGGAAGAAAACAGGTAACACCAAGGGCTCGTTGAGATGGAAGTCCGACGGCACCTTGGGCATGAAGGAGGGGTGCGTACTCAGCACGACCCTCGTTTTGTGGAATGTCAAGTACGGAGGCTTACAGGAGAGGGCCTGGATCTCTCCCACTCGTCGTGCGGAGGTGATGGCCACGATAGAAATTTCAGAGGCGCTGAATGCAGAGGTTCGAACGGAGGACCCATGAGCTTAGTCAGCACCACACAGCTCTCACGCCAGGGCCGGAGCCTTCGCCGGCAGCAACGAGCGGAAAAGTCCTTTCATGAACTCCCTAACCTGGGAATGTGACCACAGCGACGACCGCCCCGGAGTTCTGGTGTAGCGGGAGACAGCCGCTAGATCAATTTTGATAGAAGCATGTGCCAGCCCCGCCTTGGCCAGCGACAGCAAGTACTGCAGCACTTGAGGGCCCATAATCCGTAGAGGGTTTATCTTCTGTGCACGGCACCAGACGGTGAACCTCTTCCATTTATGTCCGCAGCACTTAAGAGTCGAAGAAGACCTGGCCTTGGCAAGTACCTCCTTGCAGTCCGATGGGATCTCGTATCGTCCAAACTCTAGTGCTGCAGGAGCCAGGCCTGCAGGTTCAGCTACCCCAGGTTGTGGTGCAGAATCATGCCTCCTTCCCTGGCGAGAAGATCTGCGTCCGTCGGCAGTTTGACCGGGGCAGACACTGATTTGTCCAGAAGGTTCGGGAACCACATCTGCCTCGGCCACGTCGGTGCAACCAGAATCATCCTGCACCGGGACCGCCTGAGTTCACTGATGAGTCGCAGAAGCAAAGGCAACGGTGGGAACGCATACAGGAACAGGCTGTCCAGGGGAAGGAGAATGCATCGCCCATCCTCCCCGGCTGGGGAAACCTGCTGGTGAACCTCTGGCACTTTGTGTTCATCGCCGTCATGAACAGGTCGATCTGGGGATTGTCCCACCGTCGGAATAGGAGATCGACTTGATCCTGCCGAAGTTCCCACTCGTGGCAAGAGTGCAGCTCCCTGCTGAGTGAGTCGGTGACGGTGTTTTTCACTCTTGCCATATAAAATGGTAACAGGAACATCCCCTGGGCGATGGCCCAGTCCCACAGATCGTGCGCTTCCTTGGATAGGGCTGGGGATCTCGTACCTCCCTGCTTCCGATGTAGAAAATTGTGGTGGTGTTGTCGGTGAAGACCTGTACCACTTTGCCCTTGAGGGACGGAAGGAAACACCTGAGGGCCCAGAACACGGGCCGTAGCTCCAGGACGTTGATGTGCAGGGACCTCTCCTCGGGAGCCAAGGGCCGCTTGCGTGGCGATCTCCGGTCTGTGTGCTCCCCATCCCTCCAGGGAGGCGCCCGTCGTCGCTGGGGTCTGGAAGTCCATGCCCGCCGCGAGATCGCTTTATGGAATGTCTTGTTGAGTGGGATCTTGTCTTCGAAGCTTCCCGTCGCTTGCATCCAACGGGCGTCGAGGAACTCCTGCAGTGGCTGCATCTGCAACCTGCACAGACGCACGAGGTAGATGCAAGATGACATGCAGAGCAGGGACTTGATGGACCTCACCCTGGCCACTTCCATGGTTAACAGCCGTTGTACCTTGCCTAGGACGGCCCTCGTCCTTTCCTCCGACGGCGAGGCTAACCGTGCCACTGTGTCGAGTCTGGCTCCCAAGAACAGGGCGTCCTGCAACGGTACTAAGTGGGACTTCGCAAAGTTGATCGAGAATCCCAGCTCCGTGAGCAGGCGGACGGTCTTCTATGTGTGGTCGACGGCGAGTTCTCTTGACTTTGCTCGGATGAGCCAATCGTCCAGGTAGGTGTATACATGGATCCCCTGCAGGCGCTACCGGTGCCAGGCACTTGGTAAAGACCCTTGGAGCAGACTTCAACCCGAAGGGCAGGGCCTTGAACTGGTAGTGCCACCCTTGGACCACGAACCGTAGGACCTTCAATGTCCTTTATGTATGGGGTCCAGCGACGATAGAAAGTCGCCTTCCTCCAGCTGTCCCAGCATGTGCTGAAGGGTAACCATCCGGAACTTCTGTGCTTTGATGTATTTGTTGAGGCGTCGAAGGTCCAAGATGGGCCGCCAGCCGCCGGTCTTCTTTCAACGAGGAAGTACTGCGAGTATACTCCGGAGCCCCAGATCCTATTTGGGACGAGTTCTATCGCGCCCTTTCTCAGCATGGCCGGTACCCCCAGAAGAAGCTGTGGAACGTGGTTTTCTTTCCTGGCCACAGGTGGGAAACGGGGGTACTTCCTTTGGAACTCCAGAGTGTGCCTGTGGGCCAGGGCATCCAGCACCCAACGGTCAGTGGAGATGGAGATGGATTCCCACACGCTGACGAAGTGCGCCAGTCGGCCTCCCACCGGGGTCCTTAAGTGGGGGCCCGACGACACGGCCGGTTCAGTCCTGTTTTGCCGAGGCCTTGCCACCCTGGACTCCTTGGCGAAGACAACTGTATCCACCGGCCTTGTTGCGGCCTCTAAGCTTCCTGCGACGAGGAACGGGCAGCTTGTCGGTATGACGATTAACTGCGCCGAATTCTTTGGAGGCACCTTGGGATTTGCCTCCGGAGGTCCGAAAGGATGGCCGTCGATGGAGTGCCCAAGGCACGGGCCGTCTCGGTGTCTGCTTTGATGGGCTGCAGCCTCTCGTCCACCGCTTTCCCGAACAGCTTGTTTCCGTCGAAGGTCAAGTCCAGTACCCTGGTCTGTACATCCTGACGGAAGTCTGTGGCCCTGAGCCAACCGTGCTGGCAAACGCTGTTGCCCAACTGGCGAAATCAGTTATCAGCGATGTCCGTCACTACCGTGATGGCGTGATCCAACGCCACCTCGCCTTCTTACAGGATTTCAAGGGCTTCCTCACTGTCCGGCGGGGAAGTAGAGGATGATGCCGTCGCCCCTGCTGCCTTCTTCTTGGCTGCCGCCTGGAATCCGGGGTCGGTTGCACCCTGAGGCACATAGGAGCATAGTCCGGGACCCGGTACTTCTTCTCGTACCAGTCTCTCTTAGCAAGGGCCGTGGACTGGTTCTTCAAAAGGTACAATCCTTCGTCCCATATGTCGTCCAACAGCCGGACTGAGAGTACCGTCTTCCTCTTGGCTTCCCGTCGTTGGGGGGCACAGATGGAAAAGCTCTGAGGCCCTGGTGATCATGGCGTGAAAGGAGCCAATTTCGTCGGGGCGAGGTGACGGGAGATCCATTCCGTCGTCGCCACTGTCGTCGTCAGTCCCCGTCTCCGTCTCGTCCCTCGGCAGAGGGGATGGGGGTGAAGGCTGGTAGGGAGGGGGAGGATGGACTCGCCTCCGCTTGCTCGGCGGGCTCCCCGACGGTCCAGGCGCTGCTGGATCGTCCGTTGGGGGTAAGCAACCTTGTCCTCATCTCCATACACGGTCTGCAAAGCCATCAAGATTGCTCCCGAGTTGTCCTGTGGAGTAGGCATCGGTTGCGACGGCTGGGGAGTGGGGTCCTCCGTTTCCACCACGGCTCCTCGTTGGCTCCACCGTCGCTCTTTACGTCCGCCTCGTCGGGATCCTTCCCGTAGGTCCTGGCCTCATCGAACTTCTTGTCCAGGATAGCTTTGATGCTAGCCAGCTCATCCTCGGAGGAGGTATCTGAGTCCGTTAGGGCTACAGTGCCCCCCCCTTTTCTCGATCTAAGGTTTCATGGGGGTCTTCTTGATAGGCAGGAAAGAGGATTCCCTCCGGGGTGGGAGGGAAACTCTAGGCCCGGAGATAGTCTCCACTGGGGTAGCCTCCGCCGGCTTCGCCAGGGCCGCCACGACTCCTTCAATCGAGGCCTTAGCCGGGTGAATCAGGGCCTTCACGACCTTGGGAGCGTCTGAGGCCTTCACCTTAGGGGCAGGGTCACCGCCTCGCCCCCACCTTGGCTTTCTCCGTCCGGATCGACCGGGGCTTCTCCCGAAGCTTACCCAGGGTTCCCTGACTTCCTTTTCACTGAGCCAGAGCGTTGGCTTGTGAATGATTGCGTCTGTGACATTGTGCCCTGCCTGGCAGCCGAGGAGTCCGAACCAACAGCGCTCCCTGATCCCGCGACTCACGGTGCTTTTCCTTTTGTTGGGCCCCCATCGCCAGAGCGCCCTCAAAGGTCTTAGAAGACCGCTCTGACTTCTTCTCACCTGCTGCTGGGCTCTTTGCCTCCAGCCAGTCAGTGAGTTGATGGAGCGAGCAGAACGCACAGTCCTCCACCACGTGCGACTTGTCGGCGTGTAGGCAGTAGAGGCACCGGGAGTGCTCGACCTCCTTAAAGACGTTCTGCTGTCCACTTCCTGGGCAGTTCCTGAACAGTTTGGATCTAGTAGGCGTTGAATCTCCTTTGTCCTGGGCCATGTCCAAAATGGGGTAGGCCTCAAAGGTCTTCCAGAATCCTCCAAGAAGTGTAATTTGACGACATTCCGCACTTGAGGGGCGTAGAAATTTCCGAAACGGGTCCCCGTTGATCGGAAGAAGAATCGGTGGAGCTAGAGGCTCGAAGTGACTGAAAAAAATAAGTAAACTTTTCGAAAAAACGCAATATGCAGTAAAAGCTTGAGAGCTACAACACGAGGACTCCCAACACTTGAACGTGCGGTAAAAATCTGAAGATGGCTGTCAGAGGAGGGGCTTAGGTAGAGGGCAGTCATTGGCTGGGGGCAGTATGACCCAGAGACCAGTGATTGTTTAATAGTAGCAAGACAGTTGAGAACCGAAACTGAAACTGATTTTTTCTTTACCGAGGATTCCCAGCCTGACGACAGGGAATATACATGAGCACGTGAATCCATGCCAGACTCCATGCTGGAGAACTGAAGAGCCTTACAGTGCCATATTCAAAACAGAGACCCCAAATTGAAACAAACTGAAAGTGAAGTATGATATCCAACTATACTTCGTAAGAGTTACAAAAGGAAAGCAGACACTGCCTGTAGAGGCTTTCTCCATTTGCACAGATAACAATTGTTTGTGTGCAGTCTTGCCCATCAATGAGAACCATCAATTTACTAAAAACAGGAGATAACCTTTGCAGTGTTATGTATGATGTTCCCGAAAATGAAACGTGCCCTGTAATTTATCTGTGGCCACAAACCAAAAAAATTACACCGAATGTGACTTGGTTCCTCTGTTCTTGCGACAAAAGTGACAGCACATGAAGTCAAAGTAGGCCCCATCTGGTCCAACCACGGGACATACATGCAACGGGAGGGGGTATCTCCTGCTCTGTGATACAACAAATGCAAAACTCTGCTCCAATGATACAAGTGCTGATTGAGAAAAACAGCTGTCCACATTTTGGCCAATGCTAGAATGGAATATTGCTTAATAACGACTGTCATTGGCCACCTGAAGAACCCTTGATTAGAATCTAATGGGCCTATCAACATAAAATACCACAATCTGCACTTCACTGTGATAAAGCAATCCAACTCCAAAGACTGCATCAACACCTAGTCCCACCGTCAACTTGCTCTCCTACAATCAACTCAATAGCAAAAAAATGTCCAACACCTAAGACAACAGTTTTTATATACATGTCATCCTCAATTTCCAAAACAATGTGCAACTCAAATTTAAATGTATAACTTTATTTTCAAGTAATTGCCACGTTTCACTTCTGGATCCGTGATTACCACTAAACATTTGTTTTTGCCATTTTAGCATACCTACTCCCTTTCAATGTCTTTTTTTAGGAGTTTGAGGCTACTAATAGTTTTATAGACTAAGATCTTGAGCCATGTTGGGCAAAATGGGACCTCAAACACTATTAAACACCCTTGCTGCACTAGGCCTGTTACCTCCATTTTGTGAGCCCATAATACCGGGTTGTGGCCCTTGGACTAGGTCTATATATATCTTAGTCTGAGGAATGTTTTCATGTATTCACTAGGAAAGATCTAATTAGCTTGGCATAAATCAGCAACTATGGCAAACAAAAACCTTGCAAAAACTTGATTTAGTGAAACTGGTGGTCTAACCCAAACCCTGCAACGCCAGTACCTTCTCTTAAGCAATGGGTGTATCTAGAGAGGGATATAGACATGACAAGGAACAATACAACTAAATCAACATTTTTCGTTTTTAAGGGAAATCCTGATGACAACTGCTGAATGGGCTGAAGTTCATTATGAGGATGAACGAAGGCTCACCATTCCATGACATCTTATCCCGAGCAAAGCTACCACCTTCATGCTTAAGATCACAATTATTCTATAGCTGAAATAACTTGATGCCAGGAATTTAGAAAAGCAAATATGAACCTTTATTTTCAATAATATTTATTTACATAATACACACCTGCCAATGAAGCACAATATATCTGTATATCTGTCAGTTAATGTCACAATAAAATAGCCCTGCTCGTACTCAACAGTACTCCTATTTTTTGTAAAGAAATTATAACCACCTAGTCCATGTAAATGCTATGTTCCTCCATGTGTAGCTTACTGGCATAGACTTGCTTTTGTGCATGCATGAGTAGACAGAACTGCTCCACTCATCAAAGCTAGCATGAGGGTAGGATTTGCACATCATAAATACTATATATCATGCCTTGAAACACTTGTGTATAGGCGCGTTATAAATGTTATATCATATAAAAGAAAAACATTTTTAAAAGAATAATTTAACACTCAAATATTGCTACAAATCAACATAATCAAGTCACAGGACTAATGCCAGATCAAAAAATGACATTCCATGCACATAAACAAGTTTGATTTATTTCCTTACCCATTTCATGGAATGCTTTCAAGGCTTCACTCGTATCCAAAACCCTCAAAATAAACCACAACAGCGGCTCTGATAGCTGACATGTAGACAGTGAGCCCTAAGTGAAACAAACGAAAAATGAAGCACCTACATATTATGTACATTGTGAAACCACAGTTGCTCAGCCAATTTCATTTATGCATTTTTACTTAATTTGAACGTGGTGACTTTATGACAACAGTTGCAAACTGTTCTTGCCTTACCTGCTTCTTTTGGGAATGTAATTTCCACATTTAAAAATGAACCCTGAACATTGTTTTCTGCAATAGGACAGTTAAAACACATTTAAAGATTTTCTTTTCAAGGGAACATAAATAAAAGCGTAGAAGGTTTTCATATTTTTTAGTTCCCTTTACGCGTAAAATATGAACAGGTTAAGGGCTAACTTAAAGTGAAGGGTGCGATACTGTAGTGGCCCATTAAAAAAAAAAAGTTAATCATTTTTTTAAACTGCAACAAGCCATTGGCAACGTTCACATTCCTTTACATCTTTCCTATTTACGAGGAAACAGAAGTCTAGCAAGTAAGGGGGCTGGAGATTCTGCAACTTCAATGTTGCAAGGTTGCGTGACCGTGCGTTCTTGCCAAATGGCAGGCACTCTACCATACTCCGCTTCACTAGCTTTCATTGCCAGCTTGTGTCTCCGTCTCCTGCAGATGTGCCCCACTTCTAAGACCAGGAACATTTCGTGGGGCACACTGCGGAATCCCCTTTCAACTTCTCAAACTTTTTGACGGAAGTTCAGCAGATCGAACAACTTTATGCAGCTTCCTCAACATCAGGTGTGTAGAGGTCTTTTTGCTGTGTGGCTTGTTGTAAATTGGAGAGGAAATGTCAAATTGAGGGCTATGTTTTTCAATTTGTGAGGCACTCTCGCACGTGCAGACCACATCTTATTCACCATCTCCTGATTAGTGCTGCACATGGAGAACAATATATCTACTCGGATGATGAGAAATACAGAGAATGACATTAGTAAAGAGTTAAAAAATCGGAAGTAGTCCAGAGAAGCAAGCAGTAGGGGTGTTGGGAACGAGGGTGTGTTATGCCGTGTTATACTTCACCATTCCTTATTACTCGCTGTTGTGCTATAGCTTCAATGTGGGGCTTGGTCCTGAAATTTGAACTTAATAATCAATTTAAGCAATCACCTTTTGGACTGCCCACTTTTACTTTAAACATAATCCAACCACAGCACCACTCAGACTTAGATGGGGAGGCAATACCACGTAGCCAGATAAGCATTGTGCACTAGTAACTGACATAGCAAACCATTCACATTGTAATCCAACAACATTACCATGCTGACCAGTAAGAGATAGTCAACTATACTCTGCTGGTTAATTATGCTATTCTGCATAGTGCACCATGGTATTTCCCATCTGCATAGGAGAAACGGTCCAAATGTTGACAGTTCTTCAATAATCTTAATGCCATTATGCACAGGTAAATCAGAAAAATGAAAGGTGTCGTGACAGCGCCCCAAAGAATCGATACAATATTTTGTTGAATGTTGTCAATTAAATAAACCGACACCCATTAAATATTTTCATTTAAACATTGTTTGTATTCACAAGGAATTACTAAACTTGAGATGAATAAGAAAGTTATGTGTGTTATTATCGGTGGCCATGCTTTAAATGCATATGCCTTTGGAAATGTATGCATCACATTATGATGCACCATTAAAACAATGTATTAACTTTTTTTTAGTTCTCTCTACTCTCCGGGCCTTATTAGTACCATTCAACGATTCTTTCCTTTTTTCCACAACCCTGCACCTTTCAGAGAGACCATAAACCTTGGTGTCAATTATCCCCGTCAACTCATTTTCTATAAACAATCCATAAATGGTAGTGAGCAGATTGTCAGATTTACTGCTGTCCTATTTTTAAATACAATTTGATTTCTACACATTTTTCTCTTTGAACAACTGCAAATAAAATATTAAATACTGTTGAGCCATTCCTCAGTGTCTACTCATGCTTTGCAGATGAATGGACGAGTCTTTTGAATGTCACCTTACCTTAATTCTACATTAACTGGAAACCATAGATTGTTTTTCCAGTGGAAGAAATCACTGCAAAGCTCAACGTAAATACCAATTAACATTCCAACTTCCCACCCGAACCAACACCACACCCTGTGCCAAACAATACTAACCACAAACTCAATGAGCAGGTCATGCATTAACTTAATTGGGTACTGGGTGAAACCTGAGGGTACCTTCACACCTACTCCCCTTGGATACTCTTCTCAGGAAAGGCCGTTGCTTTTGGATCCTGACCCTGGGGGTGAGGGAGGATCACCTGGGTGGAGGGTCTTGGGGAGAAGATATCCACAGGCAAGAAATTGAATCTCCCTTCCTCTATTGAGAACCAACCTCGCGCCCCCCCCCCCCAGCCTTTATGGGCTGTTGCAAGCCATCTCTCCCCTCATTCAACCCATTATAGAACTGGGATGAGGAAGAGGCGACAAGGCGCAGTGAACACTAATACGTTATTTCACCACTCTAGTACTGAGACGAGGATGAGTGTTGTAAAGGTCAGGCATGTCTCGAATGTTACACTAATTGCGGCCAGGCAATTACAATTTGGAACTCACACTGGCAACCTGTCAAGTGGTTGCAGGTGTATATAAAGGAAAGAGAACAGCAGCAAGTAGACTAGCAGGGAATCTTGTATGCGAGGAGGCAGCCGAGGTGGGTCCTGAGGGAGTGCCAGGACGCCAGCAGATGAACCCAGGAAGCTGTGGAGCCAAGGGCCATGTGGGCTGCGATACGGCCACAGGTGTGGGACCTTCATTGGTCAGTGGTCGCAGGCCGAAGTCCGCGGAGAGAAAGCGGAGCAGGCAGTGGAAGATAGAGAGACTGAAGGTCAAGCGGGGCTCACAGTCGAAGGACCACGTGTCTGTGGAGCTGAAACCGAAAGCACAGCTGCTCGCAGGAGATGCCACAGGCCGGTGAGTGAATAGGGAATATCACTCGAAGCAGGGTGCTCATGGGGGCTGTTTGGAAACCGAAATGAACTGCTGAATAAATGAAAAAGCATGCACAACTTGAACAAACCCAAAGCAATGGGTTGACAGACAAATAAGGACAATATAACGTGCAAGTGGCAGATTAACAGATCACAGATATTGAATACCGAACTGGATGAAAGCTTTTGGCAAAGCTATGACCTGATAACAAGTGTGCGCAAAATTCATATAGTACCTGTTTGAAAAGTAAGCACGAGTCGCATGAAACACAGAAGGAAGCAAGTATGGAAGATTGCAAGTGAGCATGAAAGCAAAGTGGTGAAGGAACAAAACTGCCACCAAGTGAACTAAACACAAAAATACATTGTGGCAAGGCCAAAGACTGGCAAAGGAAGGAACACATTGTGGCAAAGCCAAGAGGCTGACAAGGAGATGCCAAGTGAGTGTGAACCATCACACAGGTACAGATACAGAGGAACATGTGTGTGCTAGAGAGCCTAGTGTTCCTGGTTGTGCGACCTGTAATGGGTGGACCATGTGGTCTGACAACTGAGCCTAGACGGGGGGGGGACCAATTATGAAATCTGATTGAACTGTTAAGAAACCAGAAGGAGTGTAAAGTGAGTTTGGAGACGTTTTTGAACATTGAAAGGTTTAGAACACGTACAAGTCGACTGTCTTGAACTTGGTAAAGGGAAGACCAGAGATTTGTGGGGTATCCCAAGACTTTTGTGGAACTAACTTGAACTTGGGGAAGGTGAGCTGAAATGTAATCCAGGAGCTGGAAGAAGCTCAGAACTTTATTTAGAACACCATTTATTTTATTGCTGACATCCCTGCTCATGGTTTAGCTTTAGTTGTCAGGGCAAGTATAGGTTTTAGACAGACAGAATTTAGTTGAACTTTCAGACTTCGACTTTTCTTAGTTTCTTTAGGTAGGGAAATCACATCTTAGTATAGGGCAAGTTCAGGCTTCAACCATCCTGACATTTTAGTTAATAAAACAATTCTGTTGGAACTTTGAATCTGTTGTCTGTGTCTTGCTTCATGATGCCTTCACAGTACTTGATACTAAACATATCCACCCCAACCCAAACTATGTCCAAACTGGGTTTCACTAGACCATACTTCAAAACGCCTAGAAAGTACCCGCACAGAGTAGGTTTATTTCAATTTGCAAGCATTAACACTGCCACAGCAGATACCTTGGTTTCCTCTTTCTACTTCCATTTACCACTCCAAACCATCTCTTGCAGCTCACTCAGATGAAAATGACAGAAGTCATGCCATGAAGTTGCAATCCAATAACAATGTGCCTCAACAATGCCTGCCAATATGTAGTAAATGTCTTGAGCAACAAGAGAGTTTCAGATAACTTTAGTGTTCGTTGTTAGTAAAATCAGGGGAAATTGTGAACTTTTTAATCAGTAAAAAGGAACACGTCACTTACCTAAAACTCCTGTTCTACAGCATGGGTATCGTACATGGATTCCCATGCTCAATATTCCCTGTCGTTTGGCTGGGAATTCTGGTAAGCGAACGAAAAGTGGCAGCAGGAACCAGAGGGGTAGGTGGGAGGGTCGCACGTGAATCCATGCAAGACACCCATGCTGGAGAACAGGAGTTGCAGGTAAGTAACGTGTTCCTTTCCCAGAATGGGATCTTACATAGATTCACCTGCTCATGAATAAGATTATACAGAAGTACATATACAACCAAGGGAGGTGGCACAGGCTCTACAGAAGCAATACAATGACTCCTCTCTGGAACACTCACCTCAAGCAAACCAGTTAAGCACTGCCTGGCCGACACAGGACTCCCCCTGGAATCCTTGTTGATGTGGTAGAATTTCGTGACAGTATGAGTTGACCTCCACGTAGCAGCCCTGCAAATATCCAGCAGTGGAACACCAGACAAGAACGCCGTAGTAGAAGCCACAGATCTGGGGGAATGGGATCTCTGCCTTCCTGGCAAGAGCCTGCTTGCAAGTCATGGGCAATGAGTGATACAGCCAGAGAGCCACCTGGAAATGGAAGCCTTGGATAGGGTCTTCCCCTATGCTCCACCTGAAAATGTCACAAACAACTGAGACATAGTGCGTGCAACATAGAACTTCAAAGAAAACACCACGTCCAGTGAATGAAAAGCCCATTCTGCGGGAGAAGCAGGGATGGGGAAGACTATGGGCAGAACTAAAAGTTTTTTCAAATGAACGTCTGATGGAACTTTTGAAATGAAGGATGGATGAGACTTTAGCATCACCTTTGAGAGCGCGAGCTAGTAACTCACCAACAAGTCTGGCAGAAGTGATCGTCACCAGAAAAGCAGTCTTCCAATACAAAAACTCGAGGAATACTATGTAGAGGTTCAAAAGGAAGACTCATCAATTTTGACAGAACTACACTGAGCTTCGGCACAGTATCTGGAGCCTTCACAGAAGAGAACGCTCTGCACAGACCTTTAAGGAACTCTTTAACAAGTCTGAGAACACAAGGAATGCCTTCCAGGCATCCGGGTGTAACAGGAAATAGCCGCAAGATGCACCGTGATAGATGAGTGAACAAGTCCTGCTTTTGCTAGGGAGAGCAGATATGGCAGAATTTGAGGAGCTTTTATGCAAAGGGAAGAAATCTGCTGCGTGTCAGGCCACAGTGAGAAACATTTTTATTTGTGCTTATAACACGCAAGCGTCAAATGTGCCCTAGCCTTGGCAAAAATATCCTTACATTCTGTGGGCAATGAGTAATGTCCAAATTCTAGGTTTGCAGGAGCCAAGTCGTCAGTTTCAATGACACTGGGTCGTGATGAAGGACAGACCCTCCCTCTCTGGAGACCAGGTCCAGCTGAGGCGGCAGTTTTACGCAAGGAGCCACTGACCAGTGGAGAAGATCCGAGTACCAGCTCTGCCTGGGCCACGCAGAGTAATGAGTATCATCTTGCAATGGGTCTGTTTGAGTGCCATTAGCACTCGAAGAATCAGAGGAGTAGGAGGGAACGCAAAGAGTAATCACCCCACTCAGGGGAACAAGAAGGCGACACCTAGACTCCTTGGTTGAAAGTAACGGCTGGCGAACTTTGGCACTTCACGCTTGCTGCCATGGTGAACAGGTCGATCTGCGGCTGACCCCACTTGGAGAAGAGATGAACTTGAGCTTGCTGAAGTTCCCACTCGCAGCACAATCGTCGTACTCTGTTGAGAGTCTGCAATGGTATTGTGAATGCCTGATAGATGGAATGGGATAAGAAATATTATTGCCCAATTCTACATCGCTTGCACCTCATTGGAAAGAATGGGAAAGCAGGTTCTCCCCCAGCTTAATGATGTAGAACCTGGAGGTTGTGTTGTTTGTGAAAAGAAGGACCACATTGCCCTGTAGATGGGGATTAAATGACTTGGAAGCCCAGAACACTGCTCGCAGCTCCAAGACATTTTGTTGATGTGCAACTCCTCCTCGTCCGGTTGCCATAAGCCCCTGGTATCAAATTGCCCTGTGTGTGCTCCACAACCTTCTAGGGAGGCATTAGTGGTGACCGTGACCAGATGCACTGGAAGGCGAAAAGTAGCACCCTGTGTGAGATGCTGAGGATCTGACCACCACTGCAAGGTGGTCCTGAATGCTAGAATGAGGGTGATCTTGTTGTTCCGGGAGCCCGAGAGTTGCCGCTACCTGGCATCCAGGAACTGTTTTAACTGTCTCATCAGGACCATAGACTAGGTTACCTCCCAACATGTAGTACACCTCGAAAGTAACAAGAAGGATGTACTAGTGAAGACTAGTTTGAGCCCACTTCCTACAGTTCACTCATTGTTATGAGATCACATGGTGGTTGCTCTATTAAAACATTTAAAGAATGTGATGTGTATAGAGACCAACCCCGGAAGCATTCACTGCTGAATAACTGTCTTGCTTTTATGTATGTGCATTGTCATATTAATGTTCATTTATGAGTAGTTTGAACAAGTTTGTGTCTTGTTCTTTTGCTTTTTCTTGTTTTGCTAATATGTCTGCCAAATAACAGGCAGGCGTTCCCAAAAAAAACTAAAAATTACTATGCGAAATCAAATCCGCACGCACTTGATTTTGGGTAAATAAATAAGCTAAAATTCACGCTACATGTGTTTTTTGCTCCCTTCTCATTTGAGCTAAAGTATACAGCTCCACTGATACTAAGCATGTTAAATGTTAAAATCTTTGCAGAAAATGTGTATGTAAAGTAACACAAACCTTTGTGGTAGGACGCCACCCTCCTGTTCCAATAATTAACTGTCTCATCAGCAGCCTGCAATGAGGGTCTAGAGGGATGCATGAGGACATCATCTCCAGCAGCGATTTAATGGAGTGGACAAACGTCACACGAAGAGTTGAGAGCTGTTGCACTTTGCCCAAGACAGCCTTGATCCTCTCCTCCAGACACATCAGTGTGTTGAGACTTGAACATAGGAAGTGAGCATTCGGGAATGGCAGCACGCAGGACTTTGGAAAGGTGCTTGAGAATCCCAGTGAAGTGATCAGTGTATACCTGATGGTCTCCTCGTGTGCTGCAGGGACAGCGGACGAGAGCAGGCAAGAATCAACCAGTCGTCTAGGTAGGGATAGTCTTGCATGCCTGTAGGTCATAGAAGGGCCGCCACTGGAGCCAGGCACTTTGTGAAGACCATTGTGGCTGACTTGAGGCCCAAGGGAAGAGCCTAGAATTGGTAAAGCTGGTCGCCGACGACAAACCTGAGGAATCGACTGCCTGAGATGAATGGGATGTGGAGGTAGGCATCTTCCAGGTCCAGGGAGGCCAGGAAGTCTATGTGCTCTAGTTGCTCGAGCACGTGCTACATTGTGACCACTCGGAACCTTTGGGAATTGAGAAATTGGTTGAGTTGTCTTAGTTGGAGGATGGGACTCCACCCGCCAGACTTCTTTCGTACTAGAAAGTATCTTGAGTACACCGGAGATGTTTTGGCACTAGCTTCATTGCCCCTTTTTAAACAGTGCCCGAACCTCCTGCAAGAGTAGAGGCAGATGCTGTTCTTTCTTCATGAGGGGAGGGATGGAGGGGCATTTGTCTTGGAATTCGAGGGCGTGACCCCACGGAACAATGCCGAGCACCTACTTGTCGGTGGAGAAGTTGCGCCACACTTCGACAAATTGTGATAGTCGGCCTCCCATAAGAGTGCTGAAGTGGGAGGACGGGATCCTTGTACAACTGCAATCATCCCCTGTAAGCCTCTTGAGCGCTGAAACAGAAGGGTTGACGATAGGACAGTTTGCAGTCCTTTGAAGATCATGAGAAACGCCCCTTGGGGCGAAAGGACGGTCTTCGCTGCTGAAACTTGCTCAGAGAGCGAGCCATTTACATATCAGTCTTAACGGACTGCAGGGTATCGTCAACAGTCTTACCGAAGAGGTTCACTGGTGAACGGCAGGTCTATAACTATGGCCTGGACATCCGGTAGGAGGATGGTCGCCTTGAGTCATCCCTGATGACGCAGAACTGCTCCATTGCAGGGATGACATTTGGGGGAGGAGGTGGAGGTGCTGTTGCAGCTACAAACCGCTGCCGTTGCAACCCCTGCCCTGTTCACAAGAAACTATTTCCTGCCTATCCCTGGCGCGCTGCGCCTCTGGATCGCGGCAGGCTTTTGAAGGTTCTCCGTTATTGTCCTAGCCAATGGGAGCCGAGCAGAGCTCGGTCTTCATCAGCTCATGCTCTCTGCTGCAGCACACACCATTGCACATTATCAGAGATGAAGCAAGTCTCGCAGCATCACCATGGCCTGCCATACTAAGCACACGTCTGCAATTCCCCCAGGGGCAAGGCGCCTCACAAGCAGCTGGCCCCAAAGCTGCCTGCCAGAGTGCTCCTGCCACGGGCGACATCAAGAAAGCACACTGCTACTGCCCAGGCACTGTGGCTCTCTGGGAGATCTGCTGAGCTGCTCATCCAGAAGCTGCCCTTTCAGCACCTGGTGTGGTAGATCGCACACTCGCAGGACATCAAGAGCGACCTGCGCTTCCAGAGCTCAGCTGTCATGGCCCTGCAGGAGGCCAGCAAGGCTTGCCTGGTGGGGCTCTGCTCCATCCACCCTGAGGGTGACCATTATGCCCAGATATATCCAGTTGGCCTGCCGCATCAGCGGAGAGAGGGCCTGAGGGGCACCAGGAGTGAGACCCACCACCACAAAGGCTCTTAAGAGCCCACACGTTGTCACATACAGGCTAATCATACCCACCCACCTCTTCACTTTGCTCTTCACTAGGCTGCTCACGGCTCAGGCTAGTGCTCCTCTCAAACAAGCCAGACATGCCAACACAGCGCTCTTGGCAAGTGTTGCAAAAGAAGCACAGCGTCTGCCTCCCTATTTTGTTCAGCGTCCTTTCGCCTGGGCCCAGGTAGTATTTACTGGAGAGCAGCTCTCAGGCATGCCAGTTACAAAGCTATAAATGAGCCTGGTGCAGGCTTGGGTCAGAGCAAGTGATGGCAGGAATGTGGCAACTCAGCAACCCGAGCACGCATGGCACTGCGCTGGGCAGAGAGCCACTGAGGGACCCGTCTGCCAATCACCCTCAGCGCAGACACCCCTTGTGTGTCAGCCCGCCTGCAGCAGCCTTCCAGGCGAACCAGACACATCTGTTGAATCCATCACAAAGGGCACAGTTTCTCACCACTAAGGCAATAGAAAATTGCCATCAAATGTGATAATTTCTCAGTGTTTCCTATTCTAGCTCATTGAGCTAATCAAGCAAATCAGTCAATAAATTAAGGGCATGTCAAGCCGATTCACCCACCCGGCTTCAGCCTTAAAGGTTGGGGCCGGGGAACAGGTCCTCCAGAGCACACCAACACCAAGGAAGCAGCCGGAACCTAGAGAGGAGATGACCGGCGTAGTCACTGCAGCACTGCAAGCAAAGGTAATCAAAGGTAAGCTCAAAAGACAATTTGTGTGTGGCATGTTTTGATGTATTGTGTATTGCAGGTTTGAGTACTTTGTAAAATATTTGTTGTAATGTTTGTGACCGAGCGTGTGTGAAAGATTTGTAATGTAATATGTGCACGCACATGTGTTTCTGTAAGACTGTCTGTATTGTATAAACATAACATTTACCTTACATTATTGAAGCATGCCTTTGAAAACAATTGAAACACAAACAGGTAAACTTTTGCCACATTACCTTCTGTTATGAGTTTAAGTCTTGAAAATACATTTCAAAATCCACAGGCAATTTTTTTGCCTTCTGCTGAATTGCATTCTGGTATTTGTAGTCTTCCATTCAAGGTGGGGGGAATAATGCCAGAATTCTAAATGTTTTGACTTTCATATTCCTATAAGGGTTTATATATTTGTGCGAGGACTTAACTATGGTTTGTGTACTTTTCAAGTTCTCTTAATGAAACAGTGTTCTTAAAAGCCAAACTTGGGGGTGGAGAAAGTTATGACAGGGCAAGTGTCATCAAAGCATACATCTTCTGTTTGGATTTTGTTTTCCTTGGAATGACATGCATTACTCATCGTAATAGCATTTTGGATGATGGTATCTGCTTAGATTCACATGCTGTGCATATAGTCCGCCATCTAGTGGAAATCGTGCAGTATTGCATCTTTCTTTCAAAGATCAAAAAGGTACGTCGACATGGGCGTGACTAAAACACTATCCCTAACGTGACGTATAGTGTACCCAAAATCACTCACGCGTCGAAGTCCCACTGGTTGTTTTTTTCTGCCGTGAGGGAGCCTTAGCCAGAGTGAGTGAGTACAGAAGAGAGAAGGTGTAAGAAGCCTATGTTCCTTCTACTCCACGAGGGGAGGAAGGATGGGCGCATGTGAATCTAAGCAGATACAATCATCAGAAGAACAAGTTACTTCTTACCTGGTAACGTTCTTTCGACGGGATGTTCCTCCGACGTATTCCTTATCTTTGATAATACGTTTCCAGCTTGCTGGCCTCGGAAATTATTTCTGTAGAGGGCGCTGCGCGTCGACGTCCGCCGAGTCGATGTCCCTCGACGGCCACCGTATCGGCGCCGACGTCACCATGCCCATAAATAGCCACGCGCTGCGTCCGTTGCTCAGTTCCGTTTTGTAGCATAAGAAAAGTCATGCCTGAATTGGTTAGTGACCTTGAAGGAGCATAAACTGCAACCACAAGGGAAGTTATCACTGCGGGGATGGTTGGGAGGGGCTATAAGGAATACGTCGGAGGAACATCCCGTCGAAAGAACGTTACCAGGCAAGAAGTAACTTGTTCTTCGAAGGGATTGTGTCCTCCGACGTATTCCTTATCTTTGATAAGACTCCCATAGCAGTGGCATGTAATTTACGGTGGGAGTGATAGTGTTATGTATCCCTTTAGGGATGGACCGAATGTAATACGGCCTTGCCAAATCTGGTCTTAAGCAGTGGAGGAATCCAGATTGTAAAATTTTGTGAATGTATGTGCGGACGACCATGTGGCAGCCGCACATATGTCCCGGACCAGTACCCCTCTTTGGAGAGCCGAAGAGGCTGCGATACCCCTGGTTGAATGAGCCCTGAGATTTTGGGGTGGCTCTTTCCATGCAAGTCTATAACATTCCAGGATGGCCAAAATAATCCACCTGGGGATGGTTTGTTTTGTTATGGGTAATCCCAACTTGTGACCCGAGTATCCTACAAACAGTTGGTCTGCTTGCCGGATCCCAGCCATTCTGCTGATGTAAAAGCTGAGAGCTTGTCTAGGGTCCAGCCTATGTAGCCTTTCCTCCTCTTTCCCCGGATGGGGAGGAGGGTAGAATGAAGGCAAGGTAATTTTCTGAGTAATATGAAATTCAGAAACCACCTTTGGGAGGAAATTAGGCTTCACCTGTAGGACAACTTTGTCCTTGTGGAAGATTGTATGTGGGGGTTTACAGGAGAGAGCTTGTAGCTCACTCACCCTCCTAGCAGATGTTAGTGCGACCAATAGGACAGTTTTAAGCGTGAGAAATCTCAGCGCGCAAGAGTGAAGTGGTTCCAATGGAGTGCCCATTAAGAAGTTTAAGACTAAATTTAAGTCCCATAAGGGAACCTGGAATGGTTTTGGAGAGTAAACATTAGTTAGTCCCTTGAGAAATTGTACCACTAGAGGAATTTTGAAATACGATGGTTCCTCCGCAGTGCGCTTGAAGATAGAGAGCGCTGCAAGATAGCCTTTTACAGTGCCCACTTGAAGGCCTGAGTTTGCCAAGTAGAGTAGAAACGTTAACACCGTTGGTGCACCACATGAAAAAGGGTCGATATTCTGTTCCCTACACCAGCTGCAAAATGTGTTCCAACGGCAGCGGTATAAAGACTTTGTTGCTGGTCTTCTGGCCGAAAGCAACACCTCCATGACGTCATCAGGGAGATCCCAATCCTTGTACCTCAACCTTTCAGAAGCCAAGCGTGAAGGTTGAGGGTTCTGGTGTCTGGATGGAGAACCTGACCTCCCTTCTGCGAGAGAAGATTCTCTTTGAGTGGAAGACGGATTGGAGGACAGATGGACATATCTAGAAGGTCGGGGTACCACGTTCTCCTGGCCCAAACCGGGGCAATTAGGATCATGGTTTTCCGGAATCTTCTCAACCTCCTGATCATTTGAGGTATAACAGGGACTGGTGGGAACGCGTAAAGGAGTGGAAACTCCCAGTCCACTACGAACGCATCTCCTAGAGCTCCTCTCGGGGGAATTTCCCTTGAACAGAACAGATCGCACTTCCTGTTGGTGCTTGTGGCGAACAGACCCACCTGAGGCGTTCCCCAAAGGGCGAAGATCTCTTGAAGGACTTCCTGAGCTAGCTCCCACTCGTGGGAGTCTGTGCTCTGCCTGCTCAGAGCGTCCGCCGTCAAGTTCTTCTCTCCGGCTAGGTGGACTGACGATAGAGAGATTCCTTCTTGGATTGCCCAAAACCAGAGCTGCATCGCCTCTCTGCACAGTGGCAGTGACCCTACGCCTCCTCTTTTGTTGAGGTAGTGCACGGCCACCGTGTTGTCCGTCATTATCAGGACATTTCTCCCCTGTACTGATGGCAGGAAAGCTTTCAGCGCTAGTCTGGTCGCTCTCAGCTCTAATAGGTTGATGTGTACTCTGGACTCCGATGGAGACCAACGACCGCTGATGGTCAAGTCGTTGGTATGGGCTCCCCACCCCGTGAGTGAGGCGTCTGTGACTACTGTCATCTCCGGCCATGGTTGCCAAAACAGTTCTCCTTTCAAGATGTTCTCTGGGTAGGCCCACCATTGCAGGTCGCGGGCTACCTTGTCCGGAATCCGGAGGAGATCTGTCATTCGCCCTGAGAATTGCGACCACTGACTTCTCAGTGCCCACTGAAGAGATCTCATTCTCAGGCGAGCCTCTGGCACAAGGAAGATGCAGGATGCCATGAGGCCTAGCAACCTCAAAAAGTCGAAGGCTGGGAGACGTTGGGCATTTTGAAACTTGGTGACCATCTGTAGAATATCTTGAGCCCTCACCTCTGGTGGCGAGGCTTTTCCCAGGGAAGTGTCCAGGACCGCTCCAATGAACTGGAGTCTCTGTGATGATATCATCTGTGACTTCTTTAAATTGAGGGAGAAGCCCAGTCTGTGAAGGAAGTGGAAGACAATCTTGCTGGGCCTGGGCCTGTTCCGAAGGTACGGCCCTGATCAACCAATCGTCCAGGTAGGGGTAGACGTGGAGCCCTTCCCTCCTTAGACTCGCCGCCACTAACGACATCAGCTTGGTGAAGACCCTCGGGGCGGAGGTCACCCCAAATGGCAGAACTCGAAATTGATAAGGAGAGTCGCCAATTGCGAACCTCAGGTATTTCCTGTGTTTGAGATGGATTGGCACATGGAAATAAGCATCCTGAAGGTCTAGAGATACCAGCCAATCCTGGAGCTGGAGGGCATGAAGAATCTGAGAGAGCGTTACCATCTTGAACTTTAAATTTGGGCGCAAAGTGAGGGTGTGTGCGCAAAACCACCTCGTCTTTGTTAATCGTGACAAATCGGTCCTGAACTGTAAGGGCCTGTATTTCACTAACTCTCCTTATAGAGGGGACTGCCACCAGGAAGGCGGTCTTGCAGGTGAGTGCTTTAAGGCTAGCCTTGTGCATTGGTTCAAAGGAAGGTCCCATTAGTCTGGTAAGAACAACATTCAGTTCCCACCCGGGCGCTAAGTTGGAAATACGGGATGAAGTCTCTTAGCCCCGTCAATAAAGGCTTTAATTACAGGAATTTTCAACCATGAAACCTTGCTCTGGGACGTGGTGTATGCCGAAAGCGCGGCTAAGTGGACCTTTAGAGAAATGAAAACCAGTCCTGAATCTAACAGGTGAGTTAGGTAAAGGACGATATATCTTTAGATGAGCAATCAATAGGTCCGATACCCTTGACATTACACCAGATAAAGCGCTTCCATTTGCTGGAGTAGCAGCAATATCTGGTGGCAGGTTTCTGTGCCTCTCTGAGTATGTCCATGCATCTCTGAAGGTGCCCGAACACTATGACCTCAGGAGCCAGGCTGCTAAGTTGAAAGTTTGAAGGCATGGATGTAGTGTGTTCCATAATCTTGAGACAGTATATTGTATGGGCACTGCCGCTTCCTGAGAGGGGAGACTGACATTGCCATGAGATGGTAGAACCGACTGGTTCCTGGTGCATCTTGTGCACTAATCTGGTGGGGGGGTGGGGGCGTGTCTTAGAAAAATCTCCCGGACCATGTTACCCAAAGACCGTTCCCCTTGGAGTGGTACCCAACCTGGAGGCATATTCTGGGCATTGGCGGTTCTCCAGAATGGCGTAGAAGTCCATTGCTGGGAAGCCCCATTCCGCTAAAACGCTCAGTAAAATGTCCTCCTGCAGCCACCACTCGTGCTCTACAGGTAGTTGTTAGGCAGAATCCTCTGCAGTTCCCTTGGGGAACACTGCAAAAAGATTAAGACTACAGGAGTAAGCAGTAAACCCAATTGGTAGCAGTCTGCACCACCCAGAATTACCTGGTAGCTGTGGCTGAGCAGTGAGAATTCTCTCAAGAAGGGTAGGGCAGTATATAGAGTGTACACAATAGGGCTAAAACACAGTAGAACAAACACTGACCAGAGCTTTGTATAAAAAGTATATATATTTATTTAAAACACACTTTAGGTAATATACTAGCACTCTAAATCAAAAGCAAGTTAAAACACAGTCAGGTAAAGTATACACACCTCCCTTGATAACTATTAGACAAGTCAGAGTTAAAACACCACGATTTGTTAAAACAGATGTGAGCGTGTAACCTAGATGGCACTCCAATAGTTAGGTTAAAGGGAGAGAAAAAGGCAGAGCATAGAAATAAAACAGGTCCCCAACACTTTTAGGAGTTCTCAGCAAGGGAAGGCACTATACTCTGTAGAGCCAAAGTTCATAGGCCAGGCCCACTTTAAATGGAGCAAAGCGAAATGTGCCCAGGATCACACTGTTTAAAATGCACTAAAAAGTCTTTGCAGAATGTTAAAAAGAGGTTGGGGTGATTCAAGAAGGTAAAGTTAGAAGGTCTGGGGCCAACCCAGTTGGAAAGCTAAGGATTTAAGGATCACCTTAGGCAAACCGAAGAAAGGGAGGCCAGGCAGGACACAGTACCTTAAAGAGAGAGAAGAAGCTCCAGCGGTGGCAGTTGTTCCTGGCAGTGGATGCAGTTCGTTGTTTGGACCAGGGTAAGAGGCTCTCGTCGAGGAGGAAACGTGGAGTCGATGCACTGCACAGGGATGAAACCAGCTGCGGAGTTCACCGGTAAAAGGTGCGTTCCTTTTATTCGCGATCAAAGTGGTGAAGCTTGGCTATCCGGCCGGCGGGGTGCTTGGCACGGGCGATTCGACCAAGAGACGTCTTTGGAAGGCGAAAGGGGCGAACTGGTTGGTCCCACCAGCTCAGAGAAAGAAGACTTGTCCAGCAGAAGATCTTCTCTTGTCGTTGGGAAAGTGGTGAGTTTGTTGCAGCAGGGCTTCACCGGTGGTGTCGTCGTTGCAGAAGGCTCAGCTTCTTCGCTCTTCGGATTCTTAGCTCCTGTGGTGACTTCTGAAGTTCCAGTCCCAAAGGCCCTGCTTTTACGCAGAAAAGCCCCCATTTAACAGCCTAGCTCCACTCAAACATGCTAAGTGGTGAGCCGGGCGGCTCACCACTGGGCCAATCAGAATAGAGTGCGACTTGAGCTGCTAAGGCAACGCAGTGCAGAGTGCCAATTCCCCTCCCCACCTATCCTGTGGAACCCAGACAGAGTGGCACCATTAGGAGGGCATCTGTGGAGAAGCCCACCAAAAAGTAGAACAAAGGGCTCAACCTTGGTCAGAGTTACAGAGATGGACACAAACGCCATAATAGAAGAGAGTTCTGGCAAAAAGACCCAACCGTGGATTTAATATCAAATAAATAAACCGGCGGTATCTTTAACATTGCACCAAAAAGTGGTGCTTTTAAGATCAATGGGAAATACCCATAGGAAATATTCTGGTGGAATATTTTGCGTGGTAACCACTGCCACCAGCCAGAAACTCGACAAGGGGGGACTGGACAGTGCCCCCTTAAAAACAGACCCAGGGGCAATATAATTAACCCCTTCCAGTACTTCCACAATATGATGGTTTGTACTGGTTCTGTTCACAATTTGGGACCAGTAGAGTCAATGGTAACTTTACATGTCCTGGGAGACAGTCAGTCCCAGGGTATGGAGTCTATGTTTGGGGGTCACTATGACACCCCTGTGTTACTGCACTGAGGGTGCTGTGTAACACACATGAAAAACAGATGATACCCTATGGAGAAAAAAAAACATAGCCCATAAGCACACAACAAGTCAGAGACATACCTCAAATCATGCCTAAGAGTGGGAGGGAGAGAGTCTCACCCTTAGCAGAAAACAAACCCCAAAAATCCAGCAAAGCTGCTGGGGGACTTACTAGGTTTGGGAAATTAGCCTTATAAGAGAATTCTCACTAACAGTAGTGGGAAACGTCTGCCAGAAGATTGAGTTCCCCTGGAACATATTGTGAAAGGAGGAACATGTGTTTGTGTGCCCACTTCCAAATGTTTTGGGACAGTTTGGACAGCCCTAGAGAGCGAGTGCCCCCTTGTTTGTTTAAGTAATACATAGCCATAGTACTGTCTGTGAGGACTAGAACTGTTTTCCACTGGAGGTTTGTTGGGAAGGCCTTCAAGGCCTTGAACACTGCTAGTAGTTTCAACAGGTCTATGTGATTGGATGCCTCTGCTGGAGACCACACGCAGTGTGCCGTCTGTTGAAGAAAGTGATTCCCCCCCCCCCCCACGCTCCCTGTCAGAGACGAGTCTGTGGTGAGAGTGGCTTCTCCAGCGGGGGTTTTGAAGGTTTTCCCTTGCAGAAGGTTTACCCTTGACCACCACTGCAGAGACTGAATGAGAACTGCAGAGACAACCACTAGATCGTCCCGCTGGCATGACACCACAGCCACTCTTTTTTAAAACATCTTTTATTAAACAGTTTTATAACATGAAGCATTGGCATGGAGTTTTTTTTTCCACTTACAGCACGTGGCATGAACATTTATGTAATCCTTTCCACCCCCCTTCCTGCCTCCCCCCAGGATCACCCCCGCTTCCACACACCAGATGGGAATTCACGAGCAATTCTAACCAATTATCACCCATCATCTCCTCAAGATCTAAAAGCCGGGGCCTCCGATCTCAATAGGGCCAGTTGTCCGAGTGAGTCATTTCCCTTACCTCCCCCCCTCCACCCTTTAAAGTTACCTCCACACTTCCACTCTTCCTCCCTTCTGATATTTCCCCTTCTCCGACACCTCCCCGTGCTCACCCTCACAGGGGTTTCAAGTCCACTGAGGAACATAATTCATTTAGCAGTTGGCTCCAGTTCATCTCCACCCTCTCCTCCAACCCCAGGCCGTGTGTCTCTTCTTCAGACCTCCCTTTCCGCCATACCCCACCTGTGGACATCTTCCATCCACCTCCTTAAGGACGGTCCTTGGGGTTTCTTCCATGCTATGGCTATCCCCCTTTTGGCCAGTGCTAAAATGAACTGTGCCAGTCGCCTCTGCGCCTTGTAACGTTTCCCACTCGGCAACAGCCCCCACAAACACACTCTTGGAGCACATTCAAAGCTGAGCCCATGTTCGGCAGAATCATTTGCAGTACCCTTTGGGACCACTACATACGATTAGGACTACAAGTGATAGTACAATTTCGCCTTTGGTACAAGCCGTGGTAAAGTGGTAGTGATGGCTGAGCACCCCGACTTATCTCAAGAGCAAATGAGCAGTACTAGGGATTACACAAAGGACCACAATTACTGTGACTCAAGCAAACACTGACTCAAGGTTTCTGGTTAAAAAATATAAGTACATTTAATTTTAAACCATATGTTCACAAAACACTTCACTTGTATTAAATAAAACCACACTTTAAATATACTACACACAACCAATTCCTCTTGTTTACGTCAATTCAAGGTAAGTACATTAAGATTTGACAGACCGGTGTTTGGAAAAAAGACGTTACCATGGGTTAATACGCAATCACTTTTTGACAGTAATGACAGTTCGGTCTTACGAAAGAAAAGCGTACCCGCGAGAAGAAAAGTAACCGTGGTCAAACACACTTAGCACAAAGAATTAAAACAAGGGAGTAGTGGATAAAAATCATAGGCAATACTTTTGTCAAGGCATAGAATCAGAGGACGTGTACTAATAGGCAGATAAAAGTCAATAGGCCTGCGCCAGTGTCAAGTGGAGCAGGGCTCTGTTGCCGAGGATCACACGGTGAGAAAAGTTCAAGATCAACGTTGCCAGGAGTACTTGGATATTGTCAAAGGGAGGCAAAAGTTATAAGACGGAAGGAAGAAAGGACAAGCCTTAGGAAAGGAAAAGGGTTCACCCCAATTCCTCAAGGTCAGACGGAGACAACGACCAAATGGACACAGTACACCTTATTCGGATGAAGAAATCTGGTGCTCCGGCAGTTGTTCCTGGTAGTTCCTGCAGACTCACGGTTCCTGAAGCTTCATTCGTGGGGACAAGAAGGTCGACATCTGGAGCGATCTGCACTACCTAGGAATGAGGCCAGCAGCAGCGAAGCAACAGTGAATAAAAGATGCCCTCCTTAAAAACAGGAGAGGGCTCTTCTGATGGCTATCCGGAGCACTACAGCGCGGTGCAGTGATTTCGACCCAGAAGAGGATTCTCTGGCTGTAGAAGGTGAGCTTGGTTGATCCCACCAGGCTCAAGGGAAGAAGACTCCGGACTGGATCTTCTCTGTCGTTGAAGGGTAGATCGCTCGGGACTGCAGCGGGGCTTCACCAGGCATCCAGGAGTTGCAGCAGCTGTCTTCTTCTCCGGCTCCTCTTCGGTTCTTGTAGATCCAGTGGCGACTGACTTCCAGCCCAAGAGTCCTGCCATTTATGCCAAAATCCCCCATTCACACAGCCTGGCTGACAATCACACAGCAGGGGGGAGTTGTCCAGCCCGGACAACCACCTCAGCCAATGGACACAAAGTGCGACTTGGGTCTCCAAGGAGACCCTGTGCAGGGGGCGACTAAACCCCTCCCTCACATTCAGCCCACCTAGACACCCAGACGCCAAAGGAGGGCTCCTTCGTACAAGCCTGCCAAAGGACGGCGAACAAGGAAACCAAACCTGGTTTTGCACGAAAAGCAAAACAACAAGAAAGACCTTTCCAACACAAAATGGTGAAAAACCACACTAGGACCCAAAATAAAAAATGGTATGGGATAGCAGGTTTTATGTTCACGTCTGTCACCACAGCCAGAACACTAACACGGAATCTGTGTAAAAATTATAGTTACCACTGCCACCAGCCATATCGAGTTGTGAAGGGGGACACAAAGTGCCCCTTGAGGTACAGAAGGACAGGGGAAAGATATTCCCCTCCAGTACTCCATTGTAAGATGGTCTGCACTGGTTCTGTATTTAAAAGGACTAGTAAAGCCAATGGTGACTTTACATGTTTCTGGGGGACAGTAGTCATCCCCAGAAGTGGAGTTCAAAAGGGAAGTCTAAAAGACAACCCTTTGTCACTGCACTATAGGTGCTGCGTGAAACATGTAAAAAGATGATGCCTATGGAGTTAGTGACATTCCATAGTCCATGAGCACAAAAGGTACAACACACACAAAAAATACACTGTAAGAGTGGGAAAAGGGCTCACACTCTTACCAGGTGGAAAAAATAAACCCCAGAAATCCAGGAAAGCTGCTGAGGGACTCACTAGGTAAGGGAAATTAGCCATAAATGAAAATTCTCCCCAACAGCCCATTAATTCTCTAACCACTGCTTGCCAGTATCCCTCATCACCGAACATTCCCATATGTGCCATATCCCTGCATGACCACATCTTGGGCAGTCTGCGCTTAAGGAGATATTCATCGCGTTCAATTTCACGGGTGTCACATTTACCCTATGTAGGAAAGTATATTATATCAGCTGGAACATAGCATTTATCAAGGTCTTTCGGAATCTGCTCCCACATTTTTGCCCAGTCTGTTTCCGAGATCTGTTCCCCTACATCTCTCTCCCACCTTGCCTTAACTGCCAGCTCCTCCGCAGGGAACAATTCCCCCTATTCATTGGTAGATGTGGGAAACCATAGCGCCCTCCCCCCTTCCCCCAGTGAGATATTAATACATGCATCAGCGGGACCGTAGCTGGATCCTCTGGGATGTTCGCCCACAGCTTTGCTAAGCGCGCCACCATCGTCCCGTAGGCTAGGAATTGTCCCCTGGGAATCCCATATCGCCGCCTCCATTCCTCAAATGGCTGTACTTTGTCTCCTTCAAATAAGGTCCCCACTGAGGTGCACCCCCTCTCCATCAAACCCACGCACCACCTGCCATAACAAGAAGTTCAAAAAAACTCAATGCAGACAACTTGCGAACCTACCTCAAAAACCCCTGCCTAGCACCACCCTTCTCCCAGAACCCAAATATATTATCAGCCATCTTTAATGATACTCTCACAAATGCCATAAATTCTATAGCCCGACTTGAAAGTAAGAAAGCAAAAAAGTAATTTCACTGCAAATCCTGGTTCTCTGATGAACTCCAAACCCTCTGAAAAAACTGGCAAACGGATCCCAGTGACCTAAAAAAAGAGCCCTTTCAAACAGATAGCCCTCAAATACAAAAAAGCCATCCTAATAGCAAAATCCAACTCCTAAAATGATGAGATTTCAAAGGCCAATTCCCAAGCTAAAGAATTATTCGCAATCTTCAATGAACTAGCCACACCCCCGGCTACCGCAGACGAGATAACTAAAGACAAAGCCTGGAGACTGAGGATTCAGTAAGCCATTCTCAACAAAATAAAAAACTCCTCCAGAATAAAATACAAAACCATTGTAAAGCCCTCCTAAACCAAAAAGCCAACCGCCTTACACAAGACAAGTGTAGCAATTTCATTCACGTGCAATTCGCCTTCAGAGATGTCACTGAACCTGAAGTCCTTAATCATCAAAAATCTCAAACCATCTCTCTGCAAAGCAGACATCTGCCCTCCTAAAATCATCAAGGAATGCACTAATGACCTAGCACCCTTGATCACTGCCTTCATTAATGCATCATTCCAAACAGGAACTGTCCCAAACAATCTCAAGGAAGCGTGGGTGCGGCCACTTAAAAAAACCAATAACGACAGTCCCGTTCGTCTTGAAAATTCTGGACAAATCAGCTCACAACCAGATCCAATCATACATAGAAGCTAATTACATAGTCAAAAGGCAATCTGGCTTACGGGTCGGGCATGGAACAGAATCTGCCTTATTAGACCTAAAAAATCAAATCGCACAGATCGTGGACAAAGGCAAACCGGCCCTGCTCCTCCTCCTTGATCTATCAGCAGCTTTTGACCTGGTAGATCACCAAACACTTACCACCCACCTTACTCATGCAGCCCATTTCTCTAAACAAGCAGCATTCTGGATCACTTCCTTCCTTGAAGGAAGAGCCATAAAGGTCTACTCCGACACAGCAAACGCAGATCCTACTATTATAAACTGCAGTGTCCCCCAAGGATCATTTACAGCCCCACCCTCTATAACCTCTTCACAAAACCCCTTTTCGACTTACTTGACTCCATCAGTGTGGCATATACCAACTATGCAGATGACACTCAAGTACTTATACCCCTAACTGGACTCTACCACCAAGACGCCACTACCCTTCACAATATCTATGCTACTATCCAAGCATGGATGGCAATCAATGGCCTCTGTCTCAACAGAGAGAAGACAAATTCTCAAAACACAATAACAAAGCTAAGCCCCCAATACGCCAACTTCAACATAGACAACTCAACCATCTCTGTATCATCCTCCGTCAAGACCCTAGGTGTTCACATTGACACTAATCTATCAATGAACAAACAAGTCAGCGCCATAGCCTCTGCATCAGCGTTCAGCACCAAACTCATCAATGCCATTAAACCCTACCTATCCGACCCCAACCGTGTGGCCATAGCTAGAGCAACTATAGGCGCTAAACTGGATTACTGTAACGCTCTCCTAGCTGGCACCTCCGCCAAGAACATCCAAATACTGCAAACCACACAAAACAACGCCGTCAGAGCCGCTATGAGCATCCCCCGAAGGGACCATATATCCCATGCCAGACGTGCAGCACGGTGGATTCACGTCAAAGACCGAATTACTCTGAAAATCCTCACCATCACACAGATGCATCAACAATACTGCTCCCACATACCTATCTGAAGCAATATCAAGGACCACTTCCACCCGCCCCCACCAGAGCTCAGTACACCAACCAGCTACACATACCACGCATCAAGAGAGCCTCAGCTGGAGGCCTAGGCTTCTCCTATATTGTACCGCAACTGTGGAACTCTCTCCCTACCACCCTTAGAGCTGAAACTTCCATCTCTGCCTTCCGCAACAAACTCAACCACCTTCCTCAACTAGTACCACAACGGCCTCTACTCGTGCCATGTATATTGTAATATAAACAGAAATGTAATATAACTTTATTGTAACCTTGTATATATATTGCTCATGACTATGTAACTAAGCCTTGTACTGTAACAAGTTCCACAATGTCATAGGGCTGATGTGCGCTATATAAATATGAATACAACAAACAAAAACAAACAAATCAATCCAGAGAACCCCATTCTTCAAGCCGCCACCCAAAGACCCTGGTACATGCTCCATGGTAGGTACGCGCTATAAAGCCCCAATGCCCTCTTACTTCTCAAGAGCTTCTTCCAGATCTCCCAAAACACCTGAAAAACATTAGTGGTCCCCTTCCCTCCCACCGCTCCCCACAAGAACTCCACTGTACCTCGATTGGCTGGTAAGTTCCCCAATAATCCCTGTAATAGCTCCACCCCGGGTTCGGTCCACAGCAACACCGCCTGCAGCTCGGCCGCCATAAAATATTGCTCATAATCAGGCAAATCTAACACCTGAAATTGACATGGATGTCGTAACTTTGTCAGAGCGCCGCCTCCTCCCTGAGTTCCACAATAATTCACCCACTCGCTCGTCTAACATTTTAAAAGAAGACTTACTTAAATACGTACGGTATATTAGTAAAATAGTAAAGGCGTCTTGGGAGAATTACCATTTTGTACAGGGCCACCCAACCCCATTAATGATCACGGCAACCCCTTCCAGGATTGAACTGATACTCCTATCCCCGAGAGAGCCCTGCCCGTGTTGTATATGAATGTCTCAATACTGTAAAAGATCCGAATGCCCAGATACCTAAACAAGTCCCCCTCCCATCGGAGTCCCCAGTCCGGCATGGTCGCCAGGTCCCGACCTCCAAGCCCCCCCCCCCCCAACCCCAGTGGAAATAACACAGATTTTTCAGTATTTATGCAATATCCCGACAAATTTCCGGAAATTTCTCAAAACCTCTTGCAGGACTGTGAGATTATCTACCGGGTTGCCCACATACAGCAACAGGTTGTCGGCATATAGGGAAATCATGTCATACCCCTCCCGTCAATATGCCTGCATCCCCATCTCCTTTCTGAGATACCTCGCCAGGGGCTCCACCACCATTTCAAATAATATTGGGGAGACCGGGCACCCTTGACTCGTCCCTATACTCAGCGTCCGTCTCTGTGATAGTCATCTATTAGCTTTCACTCTGGCTATCTGTTTATAGTAGAAGAGCCGCAGCCCTCTACAGATGGCGTTTCCAAACCCGTAGGCTAATAGCACTTGGAAAAGTAATTCCGACTCCACTGAATCGAAAGCTTTCATGGCGTCAAACGAGGCCACTGCCATATCCTCCCGGAAGTCATTGATCTGATGCATTATGTGGTGCAGGAGAAGATTTAATTGTGGTGCTTTGCCCCCCTACAGACCCACACTGGTCTGCGTGTATCAGACCTGGGGCCACCCCGGGATAATCTGGCAGCACACATCTTCCCCTGGATGTTCGCGTCAACATTTAACAATTAAATTGGCCACTAGGATGAGCATTCCAGGGGGTCCTTGCAATGTTTCAATAAAATGTATCGCTTGCCGCATGGATTTTGGTACAATGCCTGCCTCAAAGGCTTCGTCAGACTAAGTCGGGGAACCAATAGCCCCTCGAACCTGCAGTAGAACTCCACCGGGAGTCCATCCCTTCATGGAGACTTGCCCTTCCCCATTGACCTAGAGGTCCGGACCTGGCGACCATGCCGGACTGGGGACTGTGATGGGAGTGGGGAATTCTGACTGATGTGCCCCAGTGATCCAAAGTTAAAGACACCATTCAATTCAGTCTAAGGGTGTACTGAATTTCAGAGTATTTGGATGAAATTCAGCCAAAATCAAGCTATTCAGCTTCTGTCGAAGACCTGGTAGAGTACTCCAAGTCCGGACCACTTTCGAGGATTTTTTGTGTTCGAGCGAGATAGCCAATCATAGAAAGCAGGGACAGGCTGCAGCAGCCAATTAAGTTCTTTCCTTATTGGCTGCTGTAGCCTGCCTCAACCCTGAGTCTACAAGGTAACCCCCCGCACCCTTTACCTCCTGTTAGGGGGTTGCTGGGGTTTATCCCAGGAGGTCCCTGTTGCAGCATTTACATTTTTAAACAAAGCAGCATTGAGGCCACCCCCCCCTACAAATTGTCCCTTGGAGGGTGGAACGGGCCTTAGCATGTGCTTGTTTAAAAAAGATAAAACAGGGGGGCGTGGCCTGACAGCACGCCATGCGGTTGTGCTTTCCGTGAGCTCCGCTCTACGGGTCCCAAGCAACATGATCTTTTGCATGGAAATTCCGAAATTTCAGCCTGATTTCACCCGGCAGACGACCGCAACAAGATCCTGATGTGGGTGCTATAACCTGGAGTCTACCCGCATCCTGCGAAGCCCGTTGCTCGAGCTCGGATCTGCCGGCGTTGGCGGCTACAGGGAAGAAAATGGCGCCCTATAATATGCAGCAGCTTGGGGGGGTCCGGGAAGATCCCCCGGCGTTAGGGTCGGCGGTGGAGGAGGGGCTATACCACGACTCGTCCAGATGGAGCGGCCCTCCTGCCGAAGTGCAGTGACCAAAGCCTGGCTGCATATCCCCTTTCAAGGATGTGTTTGTCCGCATTGGCCACAACCGACCAAAGGTCGAAAGAGTACTTGCCCAAGGCGCAGGATGAGGCTGCCCGATGAAAACACCTTCTTCCCCCGAGCATCAATTCTCTTACTCTCCTTATCGGGTGAGATTGAAGCAAAGTTGGAGGTCTTCAAATTGTCAGTCGCTGTCTAAATCACCAAGCTCTCGAGGAGACATGTTTGGATAGAAACGCCAGTTCTGAAGGGGCGGGGCAGTGTTTCTTAGCTACCTCTGTGTCCACTGGCGGAGCAGAAAGGAGTTTTTCCCAGACCTCCAGCACAGGGACCTCCACTGCCGCATTGAAGGGCAGTAGTGTCTCCTTCTTTGAGGCATCGTCCAGAATGACAATTCATATTACATGTTTGATCTAGCCTCCTTCTCTGGTGAACCCTTGAAGTGTTGGCTTCGCTTCTTGGAAGAAGATGAGTGTCAATGGGAGGATTCCCTCGGGGAGCAGAACCTCTTACAATGATGCTCCTTCTTTTCCTTGCATAGAGCGACCTTTCCTGGGCCCGACACCGTGTGATCTCCACCGAAACAGAGGGGCCTCACCCTTTGCATTATGGACAAAGTGAAGAGTTTCGCTGCCCATACCCGGAGGGCCTTCAGGTGCATGGACTGGCATGAACCGCAATCTTCACCCAACAAAAATAAATCTGGTGTGGTTCCGAGACCGACATCTGCTGGCCGCAACCTGTGCATTTTGGATTGACGTCATCCATAACCAGGGCAGTTGGAGGAGTCGAAGACCCACAAAATATAGAATTAGATGCTTAAACAGGACTTAATAAGTAAAGAACAAATTACTTACATCTCAGTAATGTTCCTTCGATGGATGTTCCTTTCACTACTGCTCATCTATGATATTTTCCAGTGCCAGCTGCCTCCGGAAAATCATTCACAACCAAAAGGGTGCATAACCGGCATGACACCAGTATATATGGAGCTACTATGTTACATTGCCTCAGTCCACCCTTCCCACCCCCAAGCACTCAGTCATGGAGGGACTGCAGGACAGACTAGGTGAACACACCATCAACCAACAAAGGCAGTTTTGGGAAGGTGATGAGAAATCAGTGGGAGGAACACCCATCAAAACAACATTACTGAGAGGTTAATAGTGTGTTTTTGTAATAGTTCCCTTCTGGCCACCGATTCCTCATCTGTGACCGACTCCATTGCAGTATATAAACCTGGAGAAGACACCACCTCAACCAGAAAACTCTGGAGGATGGGTCAACTGAAGCAAGCATCCTGGTCTGACTGAGTCCAAGCAGTAATGTCTGTCAAACCTGTGAAGCTAGGTCCACTTCACCTGTTGGCAAATGTCCAAGATGGCGAGTCACATCTGCATATACAGCCCCCCCACCCCCTTTCAGGTGCGGCAACCAGGCCTTTCCAGTTGACCCTCAGACAAATCCTTCCCAGCCAGATCATAGCATTTAAGATGCAGAGGATGCTCCAACTTGACAATCTGTTTAGTCACAATCCTGCCAGCACCAGCACAACCGACAAAAAGCTGGTAAGCTTTGATGATCATTGTCCAAGGGACATAGTAGCCGAGGGATCACAGAGGGTCCAGACAATGAAATTGCTACTCTGTCTTGGAAGGGTGAGGTGGAGGAAAAAACACAGGTAAATGGATCTTCGTCTGAGAGAGACTAGTCTACAACCACCTTCGGCAGTAAGGGCAGTCTTTAAAAGTCGCATTCTCCTTGGAAAGCACCAAGTAGGAAGGTTTAACAGATAATTCAATGCCTGGAGCTCATATACACTTCTTTTAGAAGTGATTGCCACCATGAAAATCCTCTTATGGGTGAGCAACCCTAATGAGCATGAATACAGGTGCTCAAACTGCGCTCTCAGGAGAGAAGTCAAAACTAAATGCAAATCCAACGCAGGAACCACAAACTGGCCTGGTGGAAACAGATTGCACAATCCGTGCAAAAACTGCATAACCATGGGTATTGGTGTAGCTAGTGGTCAGGGGTCCTCTTATGGACAGATGGCAGCCAGGTAGCACCCTTCAAAGTGCAAATCGGACAACCCATTTGAGCAAACACAGACCTCTTCCCCAACACCAAACAGCATTTTATGCCACCTGCAGGCATACATGGTTTTGGTGGCTGGCCTGCGCGCTGACAGGAGTATGTACATGAAGTCGTCCGTAAAATTCCACTTCTTGCATCTCACCAAACAAGCTTGCAGGTTCAGGCTGCTTAGATTCAGATGGAGGATCAGCCCTTCTGACTGTGAGAGCAGGTCAACTCTGCGCAGCAGGCACCAGGCAGGGCACAGACGCTCCAGAACCACATTGTCCAGCCAAAGTCTGGAGCAATCTAAACCAAAGTGGACGCAAACAGTTGCAGTCTCCCAAAAACTAGAGGAATGACGACCACCGGCGGGAACACAGAGGAGATCGAAGACACAGTCAACATTTAATCCATCCATCAGAGCTCCTTGCCAAGGATGGTCCCTGGAGTAGACCAGCTGGAACTTCCTGTTTACACCGAAAGCAGAGAGGTCCACCTGAGGAGACACCCAAAGGGGAAGATCTCCTGCCGAAGTTCCTGGCAGAGCTCCCATGCATGGGAGGCCAAAGTTTGTCTGCTCACTAGGATGCTCTCCAACCCAGCTAGATGGACCACCGTCAAAAACATGTTGATCTCCAAAGCCCAGAACCACAGCCCCCTTGCTTCTGAGCACATAGTCAATAACTCCAAACCACATTGTTGAGGTAGAGCATGCCCACAGTGTTAGCCGTTAAGACCAGCACACGTGACCTGCACCGAAGGGAGGAAGGCTAACAGCCTGATAGCTCCCACAAACAATGTGTTCTCGGGATTCCCATGGAGAACAAGTCCACTCACCATATGGTCTAACTCATGAGTGCCACAAACAATCAATGACACATCTGCAAGCAGTGTCAGTTTGGGCCAAGATTGCCAGAGCAACAACCCACTCAGAAGGTCGTTTCTTAGGGACGACCATACGAGATCCTGCAATACAGACTCTCAAAAGGTCCGACATGTTGCCCTGGAAGTGGTAAGGACAATGGAGTAGCAACTGAAGTGAGCTCCAGCACGTTCAGGCCTCTGGCACCACCAGAATTCAAGAAGCCTTGAGACCCAGTAGGCGCAGAAAGGCAGAGGCCAGAACCATTTTCTGGGATCGGAAGACATGAACCATCTGGAAGTTGTTTGCCACCTGATCCTCGGGAGGGATAGCCTTGCAAAGGCGAGTGCCCACAACAGATAAATTACTCTGATGGCAAAACACGGGAATTCTTGAAGTTCAGGGAGAAGGCCAAACTGAGCAATACGCTGCACGTGCAATACAGATGCGCCGACGCCTGGTCCCGGGAGCAAGCTCAGACAAGCCAGTATCCTCAGTAGGGGAAGCCATGTATGCTTTCTCCCATAAGTGGAGCCACAACCACTGTCAGTAGTTTGGCCAAGACCCTTGGTGCCGAAGGTAGACTGAACGACAGGTCTTTGAATTGGAAGACCTGTCGTTCACGAACATGAAAAATACCAATGCTGGAGAACATGAGTTACAGGTAAGCAACATACTCCATCTCCAGCATTGGATCTTTCATGGATTCACATGCTTTGAATAGATTGCCACAGCAGTGAACATCTTGTAATAGGAGGTGCAATGGGAAAAAGCATACCTTATTTAAACAAGCGTTGCAGGACGGCTTTTCTGACCTTTGCTTCAGCCTCTCCTCCCACCATGCAGTAAGGCTTGACAAAGGTGTGCAGAACTGCCAAGGTTGCTGCCCGGGAATCCCTGCACGTAGCGCTGCTGAAGATCCCACTGTCCTAGTGGACTGAGCAGGAACTGCCAATTGGCCTCGGTGTGCGCCGTGGAAAATGCGGCCGAGACCCATGTGGCAATACCATGTTTTGAAATACGCCAACCTTTGTTAAGGAGCCCAAAAGCCACCAATAGTTGAGACATGCATCTGAAATATTTTGTTCTGTCTATGTTGAACTTTATAACTCTTCGAAGCTCTAGCGAGTATCGAGCCTGTTCCGCTGGTGTGGATGGATGTGCAAACAAAACTGGTAGGGTAGCCTCAGTTTCTAAGTGGAAGGTGGATAGCACCTTTGGAAAAACGCAGGGTTTGTTTTCAGGATGACCTTGTTCTTTTCAAACCGGAGATATGTAGGTTTAACAGACAGCGCATGTATTTCTGACATCCACCGCAAGGACATGACGGCCACTAGAAAAGCAGTCTTCCAAGACACAAACTTTTCTGTGGTCGCAATGGGTTTGAACAGAGGTTTCATTAGGGTGGACAGCATGTTGTTTGAGCTACACAGAGGTAGATGAGGAGGGGTAGATGCAGAATAGGTCTCATGAAGTATTTTACGATGCAGCTAAAAAAAAATGGGAGCTTTTCCTTGCTTTCTGGTTTATCTAGAAATTGCAGCTAAATGTAATTTGAAGGATGAGTGTGATAAACCACCTTTGGCTAATTTTAACAGGCACAATAGGATTTGGTGAGGCTCCACACATAATGGATACAACTGTTCTTGAGAACACCAAGTGCAAAATCGATTCCATTGTACTTGTATGATTTGTTTGTGGACTCCGCCATGGCAGCCCTTAGGATGTTTCTGCACTCCTGTTTGAGTGGGACTTTCCGAACTCATTGAATTCAGGAGCCAAGTCTTTAAGTTAAGCAGCCCTCGATTGTGATGTTGCAGCTGTTGGTTGCACATGGTCAGCAGATCGGGGTCTTCATCCAGAGGAATTGAAGGGTCCTTTTTACAGGTGAACAAGCTCTGAAAACCATAGTTGTCTCGCCCCTGTTGGCGCTATGAGAATGACCATGCATTTGTACGTTGCAATCATTTGTAGGACCCTGCGTATGACTGGTGTTGGAGGGAATGCATAGGCGAAGATTCCTTCCCATGACATTACTAACATGCCGCCTAGTGATTGATAGTGCGGATATCTGCTTGCGAACAGCAGGCATTTCCTGTTCTTCCATGTGGCAAATCGATGGTTGGTGTTCCCCATCTGTTGAAGATTTGTAGGAGTTTCTTGTCCACCAGTTGCCATTCGCGTGACTGGTAGTTGGCCCTGCCCAGCTGATCTGGAGTTCAATTTTCTTTTCCTGGAAGGTGAAATGCTTGCAGTTGCATGTTTTCGGTGGCCCAGTGCCACAGCCGTTGGGCTACTCTAGGTTGTGCCCTTGTTCTCGGTGCCTCCCTGTTTTCTTACATAATACATTGTGGTTGTGTTGTCTGTGAACACGCGTATCACTTAGCTTTCGAGCACTGGCTGGTGTGAGAGAGAGTGAGTGTGAGAGTGCGAGAGAGAGTGTGAGCATAAGAGTGTGTGCAAGAGAGTGTGAGAGAGACAGTGAGTGTAAGAGAGAGAGTGAGTGTGTGCCCCCACCACAGTCCGGTTAGTGAGGCATGTGTGACCAGCGTTTTATGAAAAGGCGGATCCCTGAATGGGACTCCCTTAGAGATGTGGGATGGTATGCATATATGCCAACCCTCCCGATTTAGGCGGGAGACTCACGATTTTTGGGTGAAAAATATTGCTATTTTTCACGGTCTCCCGCCTAAAATAACTGTAGCCCTAATACATTCCTATGGGGAAATATGCGTCTCCCGATTAGGTGCATCTGAATGTTGGCATGTATGGGTATGAGCCACCACTGCAAGCTGTCTGAGCTCCTTTGTTACTGTCAACTTGTCGCTCCATGTTCTCATTAGCTGGGACCACCGATCCACTAAGAATTCTTGTAGCTGTCTCATTTGTAACCTGCAATGCTGTATTAGGGGAATGCAGGATGACATGGTGCCTAGGAGTTGCATGACGGTTCTGACAAATGTTGGCGCCCGGGTAGAACTTCATGATTAGACAGACTATTGACACGGCCCTCTCTACTGAGGGAAGTGCCCGGCCCTCGTTGGTGTTTAACTCTGCCCTTAGGAACACTAACGCGTTTGATGGCTTGAAGCAGGACTTGCTTGAATTTATTGTGAAGCCGAGGTGTAAGAGGGTTCTGACACCAGCTGGATCGCTCTTTCCGCCACTTGGTGGGATGGTGCTCGTACCAACCAATCGTCGAGATATGGATATACACAGTATCCTTTTGTTCCTGAACAACAAAGCTATAGGAGCTAGGCATTTTGTGAATATTCTTTGTGCTGAGCGAAGGCCAAATGGGAGGACTTTGAATTGGTAGTGGTTTGTGCCCACAACGAATCTTAAGAACTTCCTGTGACTTGTTGCGAATGGAGATGTGAAAGTATGAGTCTGAGATCTAGTGAGTCTAGGAAGTCGTTACCCTTATTAACTCGATGACATCTGCCAAGGTGACCATTTTGAACTTTTGATTCTTGACATATTTGTTTAGACTGCTTAGGTCCAGAATTGGTTGCCATGAGTCGTCTGTTTTTTTGACGACAAAGAAACTGGAGTAGGTTCCTTTGCCCCTTTCATGTTGTGGGACTATGATTGCGTTTTTCATGAGCAGTTTCTCCACTTCGTCCTTTAAGATGTTGAGGTGTGGCTTGTGTTGAGATATCGGGGGCATTGGAGGGAGGAGAGGGGGGGGGATGAGGTTTTGTTTACTTGGAATTCTACGTTGTGACCTTTTTTATGAGGTCCAACACCCACCTTTCTGTGGTTAATTGTTGCCAATGCTGCAGATGGTGTTGCAAGTTGCTCCCTACTTGCTGCAGTTGGACCGTGGGTGTATGTGTCCGATGGAGGTCAGGTTTATTTATACTGCATGTCCCTAGAGGCGGATGTTTGTCGCCTTCTTGGTGCTTGCTTGTAGTCTGTTTGTATGGGTACGATAGGCGATACCCCTGGTAGTAAGCTTGCTAATATGAGGATGCCCTCCGGTAAACCTTCCCGCCTCTACTTGTCGCTGTACAACGACCAGAGGCCCCTCGGAAGGAGAGAAAAGTGCACCTCACCGTCAATGTGGTGAGCGATCTTCCTGTATCAGCGTCTGTTTTTATGACTTTTAGGGCGTCATCAATTTTGGGACCAAATAGTTGGTCTCCCTCAAAAGGCATGTTTAGCACCTTTGATTGCACATCTGTTCTGAAATCTGTGCATTTTAACCATGCCTGTCCCGCAAATACTACCCCATTACTAATTTGTTTAAAACCTGTTTACGCGTTGTCAACTGCAATGCTAATAGCATTGTTTGAGGCGTTTTGTCCTTCTCGGAGGATGTCCGGGGCCTGTTTTCTTTTATCTTCTGGTAGGTAGTCTAACAGCGGTGTGAGCCAGTCCACATTTTGCTGTAAAATCCTGAGATTATTGGCAGTGAGTTAGCTGTTTTTACTGTCGTAGCTCCTGTGGCTAATACTTTTTTACTGAAAGCATCTTGTTTCCTGCCGTCGTTGCCAGGTGGTACAGCGCATTTTTGACTGTGCACGTTTACTTTCTGCACGCTGCTGCTGCTACCACCGAGTCAGGTGTCGAGTGGGATGTAAGGCATTTAGGGGACACCTCAGGTGCCTTAAATTTCTTAGCCAAACTGACTTAACGCTAGTTCCAAGAAAGGTTATCTCATGAGTAACCGCCCTTCTTTTCAAACGTGGTCTATGGTGGGAGTTGGCATTACCGACTTCCTGCGCTTGTGCATTAAATCAAAAAGGAAGCAATCCTCCTTCTGCTCCAATGGTTCTAGGCCAAATTCCTCACAAGCCTATGGTACCGTATTGTGAAATTCAGTTATGTCATCAGGCAGAGACTGACGTGACGGTTCCTCAGTCTCGGAACAGACAAAAGTCTGTGTCCTCCCAGTTGTCTGGCTACGTAGATTTCGAGGTAGAGGTATCCGTGTCCGTTACCTCCCTCATCGTCAGTGGTAGAAGATTGGCGTTCTCCATCTTGACTGCACGGGGAATGATATGGTTTTGGGGAGGCCCCTCATGTTCAAATGGGGCTGCTGGTCTTGTTGGGTCGTCTGTGCCTCATAGGTTTGATAGGCAGTTATTTTTGTAGCGAAGGTGCACGCCCAGTGGAAGTATTGTCTCTTGGTTCGTTCACCCAGTTTCCTGTAGCCGTATTGTCAGGTCTGCTGGGTTCCCCCAAACAGCCTAGTGCTTCGTCGGGTGTTTGCAAGTGGGGCTGATTTACTGGTCGCCTGGTATCCAGTTGTTGAAGTAGTTTCTGAAGAGTAGATAGTACTTGTAAAGATAACCGGGACTGTGTGTTGAGTAACAGTTCTGTTGGTTGTGGAGGAGCAGCCAGGGTTGGTAATGTCAGCTTCGGTAACTCCTGTGACCTTAGTTCCAATGGTGTTTTCCGTGGTGTTAGGGAGAATTCTCTGTAAGGCTAATTTCCCAAACCTAGTGAGTCCACCAGCAGCTTTGCTGGATTTTTGGGGTTTATTTTTTCTCTCCTGCTAAGAGTGAGACTCTTTTACTCCCACTCTTAGACATGATTTGAGGTGTTCCTTTATCTTTCAATGTGTTTTATGGGCTATGGGGTCTTTTACTCCATAGGGTCTCATGTGTTTTTAATGTGGGTTACACAACACCCTCCGTGCAGTAACCCAGGGGCGTCGTAGCGACCCCCCAACATAGACTCCATACCCTGGGACTGACTAGTGTCTCCCAGGGCATGTAAAGTCACCATTGGCTTTACTAGTCCCAAATTATGAACAGAAACCAGTACAACCATCATATTGTGGACGTACTGGTCGGGGCAATTCGATTGCCCCGGGGTCTGTTAATCGAGGGGACACATCTCCGTCCCCCCCTGATCGAGTTTTGGCTGGTGGCAGTGGATACTACTTTTTATATTCGACCGCGGATATCTCTCTATGGGATTTTCCCATTGTCCGAGGCTACCAACTTTAATTATTTAATTCTTATAGCCTCGAACATACCGCCGGTTTATTTAATTAATATTAATTCACCGGTTGGTATTTTTTGCCAGAACTCGATTCTAAAATGGCGTTTGTGTTCTCTTCTGTGACTCCAACCCAAGTCGAGCCCTTTGTTCCACTTTTTGGCAGGCTTCTCCACAGAAGCCTCCAAAAGTGGTGCCACTCTGTCTGGGTACCACAGGGGGTGTGTGGGAGGGGGTTTAGGCACCCTGGACTGAGTTACCTTGGTAGCTCAAGTCGCACTCTTGTGTGATTGGCCCAAGTGGTGAGCCGGCCAGCTCACCACTTAGCATGTTTGATTGACAGCTAGGCTGAGTGAATGGGGGTGTGCTGCATATAAGCAGGGCTTTGGGGACTGGAACTTGATAAGTCGCCACAGGACCTAAGAATCCGAGGAGGGAGAAGCTGAGCCGACCTGCAACGACGACACCACCGGTGGTGCCCTGCTGAACCGTCTCACCACTTTTCCCGACGACAGAGGAGATCTCCAGTCCGGAGAGCCTTCTTCCTTTGACTGGTGGGGATAACCAGTTTTGCCTTCTTTTCACCTTCCTGGATCATCTCGTGGCCGCCTTGCCCGTGCCAAGCACCACGTCAACCGGAATACCACGGTTTACCACTACCGCGAAGAGAAGGGTAGTACCTTTTAACCGAGGAACTCAGCGGCTGGTTTCTTCCCTGGCAGTGCAACGACCTTCATCTTTCCTCCATGGCGAGACCTCTTCTTCCTCTGGACGAAACGCCGACGTGCACCTGCTGCCAGGAACAACTGCCCCCGCTGGAGCTTCCTTCACACTTAAGGTAATGTGTCCCGCCTGGCTTCCCTTGCGACAGATCGTTCGGGGTGATAGTAAAGCCTCGACTTTCTAACCGGGGCTAGCCTGGGACAACCTAGCTTACTTTTCCTGACTTTAATTTCATCCTTTTTGTGCAAACTATCTACAAGACTCTTTGGGCATAACCCCACTGTGTGAACCTGGACCCCTTCTGCTTGCTCTCCAAGAGTGGGCCTTGCAACTGACTTCCTGGCTCTCCAGTAGAACTCTGCCTATCCTGCCTTACTGTGGTTCTTTTTAAAGTATTGAAACTTGTGTGCTTCCTTAACTCTGCCATTTTCCCTCCCTTTCTTTATAACTTATTAGAGTATCATCTTATGTTAAGCGCTCACCTCTGTCTGAAAATAAGTGGTCTTTCTCACTAAGACTTGTCTAATAAGTGAATAGGGTTGTATACATATGATAGTGACTATGTGCTGAATTTACTTACCTCGTTTTTGCTAGTGTAAATCCCAAGTGTGTCTTTAAATAAATAATTATATACTTTTACACCAAAGCTCTGGTCAGTGTTCGTTTGTGCTACTGTGTCTCTGTACCTATTGTGTATACTCTCCATACTGCCTAACTCTTCTTGAGGGAAGTCTGACTGCTCCGCCACAGCTACCAAGTGAATCTGTGTGGTACAGACTGCTACCCAGTGGGTTTACTGCCAAACACCTGTAGTATTAAATCTTTTGCAGTGGTCCCTAAGGGAACTGCACAGGTTTCTGCCTAACACGTGGCGAATATTGGTTTTCTTCAGATGACTGGGGCGAGTACCCCTGTTCAAACTCTGAATCAATGTGGTGCTCCAGTATCTGGTCTAGAAGAATTGACGAGACCGGAGACCGTGTTGGACCCTTGGGTGCTATTGGGTCATCAGCGTTCCCTTCGGGTGACTGAGGTAAAGAATGTTCCCCAACTTCTGCTACTATGTCCTGCTCTTCCACGACGGGGGGCGAGTGCAGGTGTCTGATAGGCAGTTAAAGAACTATTGGGCCTTGTTGTACAGGTGCAGAGTCCTGTATTGGCTCTTTTTCCTTTCTATTTGGCATATGTTTGTTGTCAGACTTGTGTTCGTGCTTTTCAAATTTTCCTTCAGTTTTCCTTACTTTTGATATCTTGTGCATGCCCACAGACGAGGACGCCTTAATGTCGCCCCCCGCCCATGTTGACGGCGCAGAAAGCAAGTGTGTTGGTGACTTTCCATGTTTTGTTAGTGATGCCGCTGACACTGTATTGCTTCTCGTGGACGGAACAGTCGACGGGGAGAAAGTTGACGCCGTAGACGATGGGGTCTTTGCAGGCAAAACTCTCCACAGGCGTGTGGACAGTATCGTTGTCGACTAAGATTTTATCTGTTTAACAGTCGACGAGGTCGCCGACAATGGTTTTATGGTTGACTAGGACGAGGCCGAAGAGGATGGTTTTGCGGTTGATGACTTGTGTTGTGGGCGGTCGAGGCGCCGTCGGGAGGTTTTCTGGTGACGTTCGTTGGAGCCTTTATTGCGGGCTCTGTCGCTGGGCTGCTCGTCGGACAGATATTTCAGTTTTTCCTTCCTTTTTTCTTTTGAGGGTAGTAGAGGAAATTGGCATTTTCTCCTCTATCTGGCCCTTTTATAGGTTTTTGGCCTATCTGGTTTGTCCTTCATCACACTTCTAGAAGGTTTAGACTCTGAAGGGGGGCATCTACCCTCATTGAGCCAAAGAGCTAGTCCTCTTTTCCTATCCTTGAGGGTTTTTGTGCTAAAGGTGGCACACTTTTCAAAATCCTGCTGAATGTGATTAAGATAGAGGCAGGTTATGCATTCAGAATGCTGGTCTCCCTCAAACATTCTTAATCCCACATGACTGGCATGCGCTGAAAGGAGCTTTCCGTTTTTCTTCCATATTATGAAAGTAAGAAGCACTTATCTGAGCAGATAATGCTTTTATAAAGTTGTGACATATGTTGGTTTCTGGCTTTATTTCTCCACGAGAGAAAGCCTAGAGGACTCCTCAGCACGATGTGTGGTTAGAATCTGGAGATGGCCTCCTGGGTGGGACTTGTCACTCGACATCACATTGGCTGAGGCACAATACACAGATGGACAGATGGGCTACTAAAGTGAGCTTAAAAACGATTATGGAGCTATAATAAAATGTTACCAAAGATTCCCAGCGTGTCAGCAGGGAATATTCAAAGCATGTGCATCCAGTAATGATCCAATGATGGAGAAAGGGCAGGTATCACCCTGCAAGGTCCAAGCGTCTGAGGTAGTAAAATACTATTTCTCACTTAACAGGGTGATCCCACAGAGGTAATATATTTTAAGTTTTCTGGACAGGGTCTTCATCCCTGGGGTTGCAGAAGGCACCGTTGAGGTGCTGCCTCCACCACTCTGAGCTTCACGACATCTTTCTTGGTGGGGGAGCTGCTGCTTATCTAAAGGCACCTGACTCCTGCTAAAGTGGGCATAAGTGGGAAAGGCTGCAAACTATCTTCTCAGTATGGAAGCTGAGGACCAGCTAAGCCTAGAGACCTCGCCGTAGTTTTGGAAGTCAACCCTTTGAGGGGATTCATCAGCATTGGCCCCCAAAGGGAACAGGCCCATCAAAGGGCATGTCCAGGAGCTTCAGAGTGTCTCCTGATGAAAGCACCTGTGGACCATAGTGTACGCTACACAGTAGCTTCTCGGTCACCTTGCACTAGCACTTTGAAGCCCTCACTCCTATATACCATCGGGAGATTCTCAGCCACCTCCCACAACACAATCCAGAGCCCAAAACAAAATTTGGCAAAGCCGCTAAATGCATTGACTGCCCTCAAGGCAAGGTCCCCGAGGCAAACACTTTGCAGACTCAAGCAACTAGCGTCTTAATATCCCTGTCAGGGGGTAAGGAGGTTGTCTGTCCCGCCTTGAAACACCAGGCTTTCGGTAGAGGAATGGGTGGAATTAAAAGCCAGATCAGCAGGTGCTCGGCTGCGTTTCTTAGACAGGTCTGGTCCTACACTGTGATTGAGGCAGCTTATCCAAGGTTTGCAAGAATGGGCTTACACTTCCAGGTTGAAGGGCAGTAAGGTCTCTTTCAGAGGGCCTTCATCAAGAATGTCAGTGAATTGGAAATTAACCCAGTGTCAGGAGGATGTCCAGCTCAGGAGAGGGGTATAGGCCTTGTAATTTGGAGTCCGGATCTATTAGATCCTCTCCCCCGCCCTAGAATTTCTCTGGGGAAATATCACCCCTATAGCAATGTAGTTCTAGCCCAGACTTCGGGCATCTTTGACGAGAATTTTCCCATAAGCAGTGCAGCATATTCTAGAGGTGCTTTGGCAGTGCCCTGGTGAGCCAGTGCTAGAAACAATGCCTGAAGGTGATACAGCAAAGCACCGGTCTAGTTCAGAGAACTTGGCAGTCGGGCCGTGCCGTTGTGCTTGTGGTCAAGGTCTTGCAAAGTGATTTTCCTGCATCCTTGAAGCGCTTGGGCCATTCTGACACAACCTGGATCTGGTCCTTCGCAAAGATGTTTAGCATCTTTAGCTGGAAGCTTTCACATTTCTCCCGAGTGGAGGATTCGGTGGAATCCCTGTAGCAGTGACTCCTCTTCAGTGAAGAAGATAATTGGGTCTCCAAGAACTACCTGGGTAGTGGGGTCTCTTGTGGGGCTGCTTATTTTCTTTCTGGAGTGGGGTGCAGTGGCTGGAAATTGGTCTTCCGCTCACCTACGCTCAACACCTGGTGACTTCAATGGAGTTTTGAAACACTGCCTTATGGCCTTTGGGTGCATGGATTGTCACGACCCACAATCCAGTAATCTCCTCCCTGAGACAGTATAAGTAAATCCTGTGGGTGTCAGAGACAGACATCTGTCTCCCGCAACCCGTGCGGGCTGGTAGCCTCAATGCTGTACCGATATTGGGCATGACACAGTACAATATCCATAAATTAATGGTGTTACCGAAGCATACAGAGTGCTAACAAAAAAGGAACTGAGGTGATGAGCGCATCTGCTCCATATTTACTGGCTCAAACAACCTGTCCTGCATAGGGCATGTAGATGCACAGATGCAGAGCCGTGCTGCATCCGACTGACGGCTAAAAGGTTTCCAAAGGCAGCTGGTGCTTGAGATAGAATATCATAGATGAGGAAACTGTGGGAGGAAGGAATCTATTCGAAGAAATGTTGCAACGCTAAGTAAAAAAGTTCCACATTTATTTTTTACAAGTTGGCATCACTTGCCACTTCTCACCCAAATTCGAAGCATGTGCGTTTTATTATTTAAAGAAGGAATTGCACAAAACGTTTACTAATGCTCAAACTAAACATTATTAATTTGATATTTAAGTTATAGCGTCTCACAAAACAGTGAACAGGAAAATGCAAGCAGGTAATCTTAAGCAGGAAAGCGTAAATGCTGCTTCAAATGTATGGGTAAAACAGACCTTACCTGTCTTCCCATGTATCCACACGCCATATATGTAAGTATTGGCTGCAGCATCACTTGAACAGTCGTAGCTTTTTTGCCAAGAGTGGTCAGTATAGTGAACAGTCCATCCCCAACAGAAATGGCATCCAGTCCGCCATGAAAGTTTTCATGCTTAGTAAGATGTAAACCGCTTGCACCTAATTCAAATAAGAACATTCCATTACAGAACAAATGCTTGACTGCAAGTTGGATAGTTTGGATACCATCAAATAATTTGATCGTCCAACATGGAACAAGCTACTTACCCGCAACTGCTGTTCTCCATCATGGGTCTGGCATGGATTCACACGCTCATGAGTATTCCCCGTCATCAGGCTGGGAATCCTCGGTAAAAGAAAAAACGGTTTCACTTTCACTTCCTAACTGTCTTTCTCCTACAAAACAATCACTGAACTCTGGGTCATACTTCCCCCAGCCAATGACTGCCCTCTCCCTAAGCCCCTCCTCTGGCAGACATCTTCAGATTTGGTAGCATGTAAAGTGGCAGTAGGACCAAGAAGAGTTGCAGAGGGGCAGGAGGGATGGTTCGCTTGTGAATCCATGCCAGACCCATGCTGGATAACAGTTACAGGTAAGTAAATTGTTCCTTCTCCAGCATGGGGTCTGGCATGGATTCACATGCTCATGAATAAAGAATACATAGCAGTACAACATACACAACCACGGGAGGTGGCAAGGCTCAACAAAATCAAATACTCTTACCTCCAGAACAGGCTCTCCTTCAAGCGAACAGGTTGCATGGCACTGCTTGGCTGACCCTGGATTCCTCTATGGAATCCTTGTCGACGCAGAAGAATTTCGTGAAGGTGTGCGTCGACCTTCACGTAGCAGCCCTGCAGATGTCCAGCAGGGGCACACCAGACAGGAATGCTGTCGTTGCAGTGATCGCTCTGGAAGAACGGGCGCTCGGACAGCCGGGCAGCGGTCGGTTCGCCAACCGGTGACAATGAGTGATGCAGCCGGAGAGCCACCTGGAGATAGAAGCCTTGGACAAGGCCTTCCCTTGGTTCACAGGACCAACATTCACAAAAAGTTGAGATGTCTTTCGGAAACTCTTTGTGCGAGCCAAATAGAACTTCAGAGCATGCGCAAACGTCCAGCAAGTGCAAAGTCCTTTCTGCCAGCGACGAAGGTGTCGGAAAAACCACAGGCAACACCAAAGGCTTGTTGAGATGAAATTCCGATGGAACCTTAGTCATGAAGGAGGGGTGCGTCCGTAGCACCACCCTTGTGTTGTGGAAGGTCATAAGGCTGCTTGCAGGACAGGGCCTGGATGTCACTCTCCTGGCAGAGGTGATGACAGGAAAGCTGTCTTCCACGAAAGGTACTTGAGGGGCTTGATGCACAGGTTCGAAGGCCCCCCCCTCTGCCCCCCCAAGAGCCTTGTCAGAACCACGTCGAGTTCCCACGCCGGGGCAGGCGCCTTCACCAGCGCGAACAATCGAAAGTCCTTTGAGGAACTCCTTCACCAGACGGTGGGACCAAAGAGAAGACCGTCCCAGAGACCTGGTGTAGCGGGAGATAGCCGCTAGATGCACTTTGATGGAGGCGTGAGCCAGTCCCGCCCTGGCTAAAGACAACCAATACAGAGCTATCTGCGGGGCCGTGACCCTCCAAGTTGATCTTCTGCATCTGGCACCACGTCGCAAAACTCTGCCACCTGTGCCCGTAGCACTTAAGAATCTATGACGATCTGGCCCTGCCAAGGACTTCTCTGCAGTCCGCCGGAAGCTCATACCCACTGAACTCGAAGGCTGCAGGAGCCAAGCCTTCAGGTTCAGCGATCCTGGGTCGTGATGTAGGATTGCCCCGCCACCTCTGGTGAGCAGATCCGCCACTAATGGCAGCTTGACTGGAGGTGACGTCTACAGTTTGAGAAGATCTGGTTACCAAATCTGCCTCGGCCACGCAAGGGCGACAAGGATCATCATGCACCAGCACTGTTTGAGTCAATTGATGACTCGCAGCAGGAGGGGCAACCGAGGCACAGCAACAGGCCTTCCCAGGGGCAGGAGAAAGCGTCCCCCATGCCCTTCGGGTGGAACCTGGTGGCGAATCTCTGGCATTTGGAGTTCATCGCCATCGCAAACAAGTCGATCTGGGGCTTGCCCACTTGAGGAAGACTGACCACTTGATCCTGCCAAAGTTCCCACTTGTGGCAGGAGTGAATCCTCCTGCTGCGATTGTGTTCTTGACTACCGTCAGATGAAAAGGAATGAGGAACATGTTTTGTGTGACGGCCCAGTGCCACAAGTCCTGCGCCTCTCTGGAGAGAGCTGGAGATCTGGTGCCCCCTTTCTTCCTGATGTAGATCATCATCATGGTATTGTCTGTGAAGACCCTCACCACCTTGCCCTTGAGGGACGGAAGGAACAACTTGAGGGCTCAGAACACTGCCTGCAGTTCTAGGATATCGTTGTGGGTATCCTTCTCCGGTAGCCACAGGCCTCTAGCGTGGAGACGTCTGGTGTGTGCTCCCCAGCCCTCCAGGGAAGCGTCCGCGGTGACCGTCTCCGGTTATGGGTGGCTCTGGAAATCCGTGCCCCTGGCGATGTTGGAGCGCATGCCCCACCACTTTATCGCTCGACGGAACTCCAAGTTGAGAACAATCTTGTCTGCAAAGCTTTAGGACACCTGGATCCACTGAGCGTCCAGGAATTCCTGAAAGGGCTGCATCCGCAACCTGCAGAGTCTGATCAGGTAGATACACAACGACGACATGCCAAACAACGACTTGATAGTCCTCACAGTGGTGGTCTTCAGTGCTAACAGCAGTTGCACCTTGCCCAGGATGGACGGTATTCTGTCTTCCGAGGGGGCCACCAGGCAGGAGACCGTGTTGAGCATGGACCCCAGGAACAGAGTGTTCTGCGATGGGTTCAAGCAGGACTTTGGATAGCTCATGGAGTACCCCAGATCAGTCAGCAGCCGGATGGTCTTCTCCGTGTGACGGCCATCTCCCTCAATTTAGCACGGATGAGCCAGTCGAGGTATGGGTACACATGTATCCCTTGCAAACGCAGATGGGCCGCCACCGGTGCTAGGCACTGTGCAAATACCCTGCGCGTCAACTTTTGTCTGAAGGGAAGGGCCTTCAACTAGTAGTGCTTTCAATGTTTCTCGTGAATTGGGACTTGGAATTAAGCGTCCTCCAGGTCCAGCGATGAAAGGAAGTCTCCCTCCTCCAGTTGGCTGAGCATGTGATGCAACGCGACCATACTGAATTTTTGGGACTTGATGTAATTGTTGAGTCGTTGCAGGTCGAGAATGGGTCTCCAGCCCCCGGTCTTTTTTAATAAGTATCTGGAGTAGACTCTGGAGCCCCAGAGTCGCTTTGGAACCAGCTCTATCGCCCCTTTTCTCAACGCAGCTCTTACCTCCTGCCGAAGCAGAGGGATGTGCTGCTCCTGTCAGTCCACCAGCGGTATCCGCAGACACTTTAGCTGGAATTCTAAAGTGTGTCCGTGGGCGAGAGCATCCAGCACCCATCGGTCAGTGGATATGTTTTCCCACACGCTGACTAAGCCCGTCAGCCAGCATTCCACCGGGGTGCACTGGTGGGGGCCTGACATCCTGGATGATTCTATTCTGCTTGGGGGCCTGTGTGCTGCCTTGAGAGCTATGACGATGGCAGCCACTTCTGAAAGCCTTGGCAAGGCCCCTGTAGGCCTCCGGGGTCGTGGAAAGGGAGTGTTGGCGGTATGAGGATGATCCTCTGCCGAAACCCTTAGACAACCGACCTGATTTCCTTCCCTAAAGAACTTACGATGTTGTTGCAACGTTCCCAGGGCACTGGCCATCTCCGTCGGTCTTGATGGCCTGCAGCGATTCATCGACGACCTTGCCGAAGAGGTTGTCCCCGAACGGCATGTCCAGGACCCTTGTCTGAATTTCCTACCTTAAGTTGGTGGCTTTTAACCAGCCACGACGACGGAGGCAGACCCTGTTCCCCATTTGGCAGAACCCTGTGTCTGCAATGCCCAGGGCCACGGAGATGGCGTGGTCTGACGCCACTTCCCCCTCTTGGAGGATCTCCGGCGCCTCAACCAGTTTGTCCTTGGGGAGGAATTCCAGAAGCGGGGCCATCTTCTTCCAAAGCTCCCAGTCATATGTGGCCAGGATTGCTAAGGTATTTGCCTCCTTGACAGTCATAGCTGCCGAGTAACTGACCTTCCTACCCACGGCATCCCACTTCTTCCCGTCGCTGTCCGGGCAATGGTATCCGTAGAGAGGGAAGGCACATAGGGCGGCTGATGAGGAGGCGTAGGGTGATGCTTACTCTTCTGTGCCAGTGGTGGGCCTGGTGCAAACGGGGCCGGGCCGGTGGTGCCGTTGCAATCCTCTTCTGTATCTCCGAAACCAGCGTGTGGAGAGTCGAAAGAATGTCCCGTGCCTATGTCGTACCCCTTGGTGTTCCCGACGTTGTACCCCTCAGCATTTACGCCGTCGTCCCCCACATCCTCCCATACCGAATGGAAGGACACATATCCTCTTCGTCTAACGAATAAATGTCTGTGCCCTTCACGGGCAGGTCAGACACCTTACCCTGTGGCTTGACCTTCTCCCGCAGCTTCCCTGGGGAAGCTGACTTCCTCTTCGACGAACTGCTCCGATGGCTGAAGATGCAGAAGATGAGCATGCCCTGCTGGCAGCAGGACCCGCTTACACGGAGCCCCTCCCTCCACCCCCGACAGAAATGGCCTGGTCTTGGGCCCCCACAGATGGAGCACCCTCAAAGGACTTAGGAGCCCGCTCTGACTGGCCGATCCAGAGTGAGGCATTCCCCTGTGTGTGTCACGTGGTAGAGGCCTAGGCATTGAGCCACGCCGCAAATCTGCTGTGTTGATCCTTGATGGTGCGTTTTGAGAACCCAAGGCAGATCTCACAAACCTCCTCCTTGTGGACTGGGTGGAGACAGTATAGGCACTGGGAATGCTTGTTTTATACAAACACATTTCTCAAACCGCAGCTGGTGCAGAACTTGAAGAGGGAACTCCCGTCCTTCTCCGTCGACATGGTACGGTAAGCAGTGTAGGCCCGATGGCCTCCTGGAATCTTCGAAGAAAAAACTCAACGATTCTACTCACCGTGGTGACCAGTGTTCGGGAGAAATCTCCTTCTAGGGCTAATTTCCCTCACCTAGTGAGTCCCCCAGCAGCTTTGCTGGATTTCTGGAGTTTATTTTTTCCACCTGGTAAGAGTGTACATCTTTTTTCAACTCTTACATGTGTTTTGGCCTATGTGTTGTTACTCATTGTGTGATCTTGGACACTTGAGCACACCACTCCAAGTGCCCCTGTTCTTGTATGGGTTACACAGCACCTTTAGTGTAGTAACCCAGGGTTGTCTTTTGACTGCCCTCTGACTCCATTTCGATGGGGCCGAACTACTGTCCCCCAGAGAAAGGTAAAGTTGCCATTTACTTTACATAGTCATTTTTACCATAGACCCAGTACACCCCATCTTACATGGAGTACTGAAAAGGGCTAATCTGTACCCCTTTTCTGTCTGTACCTCCCTGAGCATTGTTTGCTCTTTTAACATTTAGACTTGGCTGGTGGCAGTGGTATCTACCCTAACTTTTCTACCGCGATTATATTAGATAAACGTGGTACTGTTCTTGGCTATTATATTAGCCTCGAACATAAACCCGCTTGACCAAATCGTCTTTCTTTTGGCTCCGGTTGGGTTTATTCGCCATTTCTTTTTGTTAAAGTCCTTCTTGTGTTTTACTTTGCGCGACAAACTAGGTTCGCCTTCTTTGTTCACCGTCTTTTTGGCGGGCTTCTGCAGAGAAGCCCTCCTCTTGGCGCCTGGGTGTCTAGGTAGACTGAATGTGGGGAAGGGGTGTAGTCACCCCCTGCACAGGGTATCCTAGGAAATCCAAGTCGCGCTTTGCCATGATTGGCTGAGGTGGTTGTCCCGGCTGGACAACCCCCCTGTTGGGGGATTGACAGCCAGGCTGTGTGAATGGGGGTTTTGCAGGTCTATTGGGCTAGAAGTCAGAGTCGACGACTAAGAAGATCCAGTCAGGAGTCTTCTTCCCTTGAGCCTGGTGGGGATAACCAGCTCATCTTCTTCAGCCAGAGATCTCCGCCGTGGTCAAAATCGCTGCACACTGCTGTAGTGGTCCGGATAGCCACCTGCTGAGTCTCTCCTGTTTTTAAGGAGCAAACCTTTGCGTTGTCGCTACTGCTGGCTTCATGCCTGTGTGGTGCAGACCCCCTTCAGACATCCTCCTTCACAACGAAGCTCCAGGAATCGTGGGTCTGCGGGAAACCAACAGGAACAACTGCCAGGGCACCAGCTGCATCGTGGGAACAAGGTACTGTGTTCTACTCGAGGAAACTGGGCGAATCCCTTTTCTTCATCCTCAAGGCTCGTCCTTGTCTTCCCTCCTTCTTATAACTTTTGCTTCCGAACATTGACAATATCAAAGTACTTTTTGGCTACACTGAATCGTGAACTGTCTAACGGTGTGATCTTCGGCACAGGCCTCTGGTGTCACCTAAACCTGGCTCTGACCCTTTGACTTTTGAACTCATGTTTCTGAGTGTTTCTCGATACTGTCTGGCCAACTTAAATTTTGCCTGTGATTTTTGGCTCCAACTCCCTCTGGGTATCTCCGGTGCTAAGAGTGTTTTTGCCCCGGTAACATTTCATGCCATGGATACGCGTTTATTTAGTAGACCAAACTGTCAAAAAGTGATCGCAACCGTATCTGTGGTATCGTGTTTTGTTCATAACACCGGTTCATTCACACACAGGATACTTACCTTGAGACTGTACAAAGTGAATTGGTTAGTTGTAGTATATTTAACGTGTGGTTTTGTTTAAAGTGTAATAGAGGTGTTTAAAACTGATGGTTTAAGAATAAATGTACTTATATTTTTTACCTGAAACCTTGAGTCAATGTTTGCTTGAGTCAAAGTAATTGTGGTCCCTTTGTGTAATCTCTGCTACTGCTCATATACTCTTGAGATAAGCCTGGCTGCTCTGCTACTGCTACCACTATAACTTAGTAGTACGGGCTTGTACCAAAGGTATAACTTGTATTGCCATCTGTGGTCTTAATCAGGTGTAGTGGTCCCTAAGGGCACTGCACAGGATTCTGCCTAACAACCACCTTACTCCTAGTCCATAGTCCCCTTTCCTTCATACTTATGGGACATTGCTCCGTCCTGTGGGATGGGACCGGAGCACTTTGTAAAAAGCATCACATTTTTCAAAAATGTGTCCTTCCTCTTTTTACGCAGGGTACCGCATGCTGTCGTAACCCCGCCTAGCGCATCGCCCATCAGTCCTTTTCTATCGCCAGGTCAGAGACCTTTAAGCAGTAATAGAGGAACCTTATTAGAGGGGACGTATGGAGGAAAGGGGACTATGGACTAGGAGTAAGGTGGTCACTAGGGTGAGTAACCTCATTATACTCCTACGACCCGTCCCCTTTCCTCCATACTTATGGGAGATTCCCAAGCACTCCTCACAGCAACTACGGGTGGATGGAAACCCCCTACTGAAAAAGGTTTTTCAGCACAGCCTGGCCAAACTGAGCATCAGATCTGGAGCTCAGGTCCAAGCAGTAGCGTTTACAAAAAGCTGATGGAGGCCCATGTAGCCGCTTTCGCGATGGTCTCCCACGGGACATACTTTTGAAAGGCAAGAGCAGCTGCCTTGCCTCGTACCAGGTGTGCGTGAATCCCTTTAGGAGGTTGGAGGCCCTGAACAGTGTAAGACTCCATAATACAGGCATGATCCCATCTGGACTTAGTCGCTTTGGAGGCCTGTTTACCCTGCGGATTACCAAAGGTCACCAATATTTGACAAGAACTCCTAAATTCAGATGTTCTGTCCAGATAGAATTTAAGAGCTCTTCTAACGTCCAGGCAATGCAAAACCCTTTTGGCTTCCGAAGCCGGGTTTGGGAAGAAAACGGGCAAGGAGATTGACTGATTTAGATGAAAATCTGAGACCACTTATGGCAGGAAAGAAGGATTCGTCCTCAGGACAACCTAATCCTTGTGAAAGACCAAGAAGAGATGCTCCACCGACAAAGCCTGGAGCTCACTCACACGTCTTGCCGAAGTCACGGCGACCAAGAAGGACACTTTCCACGAAAGGTGCTTAAGATCTACCATAGCCATTGGTTCGAAGGGCTTATGGCAAATGCCGTAAGGACCACGTTTACATCCCACGTCGGATGCGGTTTGCGAACAGGAGGGTAAAGACTAATTATACCTGCAAAATGCCTTTTAACCACTGGATTTGATAGTGAAAAAGAGCACTGGTCTGTGGATAAGTAGGCGGCAACAGCCAAAAGATAAGTCCTGCATGAGAGGACATGAATGCCAGACTCTGTTAGGTGAGACACGAAGAACAGCACCGTGTCGATCGTAGCCACCCTGGGGTCCAATTGTTTGGCTAAGCACCAGTGGCAGAACCAAAGCCATTTGCTTCTGTATTGAGATCTTGACGAGGGCTTCCTGGCTGCCTGAATAATGCGCATGTTATCAGCAGACAGGTTGAGATGTTCTAAAGATCTGAACTCGTGCACCATGCCGCCAAGCTGAACGATTGTGGGGAGGGGTGCCACAAGTGCCAATCTCTCTGGTGAAGCAGGTTGGGAAACAACGGAAGCCTGATCGGTGCACACACCAACAGATGTTGAAGCTCTGAAAACCAGAACCTAGCCGGCCACCACAGAGCTATGAGCAGAAGAGAACAGTTCACTGTGTTCCTCAGTTTGCAAATTGTCCGATGAATCAGAGGCAGAGGCGGAAAAGCATAGGCCCTCATATTGTGCCAGAGAATCTCGAGAGCATCCCCCAGAGAGGAGGCTCCCAGTCCGTTTCTGGAGGCATACAGAGGAAGTTTCCTGTTGGCCGATGTTGCGAAGAGGTCCACTTCTGGAGTGCCCCAACACTGGAAGCTTTGTAAGAGGACCTCCACTTTCAATTCCCACTCGTAGCTGATCATCGCTCGTCGGCTGAGGGCATCCACAGTAACATTCAGCTGGCCCGGGATGTGTACAGCCACCAGACAGATGCCATGCTGCGTCGCCCATTCCCAAATCTGAATGGCAAGATCCACAAGAGGGGACTTGGTACCCCCCTGCTTGTTGATGTAAAACATGGACACCACATTGTCTGTGCGGACACAGACCACTTGGTTGACAATGACCGGCCTGAACGCCTTCAGCGCCAGGAAGATCGTCAGAAGCTCCAGGTGATTTATATGAAGGAGCTTGTCTTGGGGCAACCAGAGATCGGAAACTTGAAGAAGGTCCAACGTCGCACCCCACCCCAGAAGAGAAGGGTCCGTCATGACTCACCAGCGGAGCAGGGTCCTGAAAAGCCACACCCACCGATAGATTGCTGAGAGACTACCACCACAAAAGGTCTGCTCTCATGAAAGCTGGAATCAATATCATTTTGGAGTCCAGATCCACAGCTTGACGCCAAGAACTCTGAAGAGCCATCTGCGTCCACCTCATCTTGAGCCGAGCAAGAGGAACCAATACACACGAGGCCCAGAAGCCTCTGGAACCACCAGGCCGACATGCTCCCGGACTGCGCAAAGACCTGATACGTGGCCACCAGATCCGCCATTCTGTCCCCGTTCGAGTATACTCTGCAGTCGATCGTGTTCCACCGAAAACCCAGAAAAATCAGGTCCTGAGAGACCGCCATGGAGGATTTCCGCCAGTTCACTGACAGCCCAAGGTGGAACAGGAGCTGGAGGAGAGACTGAAGGTTGCTCGAGGCTTTCAAAGGACAAGGACTGTGCAGCAGCCAATCATCAAATATGGATACACGTGGATACCCTGAAGCCGAAGATAAGCTGCGATAACCAACATTTTCGTAAAGACATGCGGTGCCGAGCTGAGGCTAAAAGGAAGCACTCGAAACTGGAAGTGCTCCTCCCCCACAGAAAATCTTAGGTAACTCCGATGTGGATTCCAGATCACGATATGCATAAACGCATCCTGGAGGTCCACCCCGCTGAGCCAATCGCCCTTCTGCAAAGAGGACTTTATCTGAAAGGGAGTGATCATCATGAATTTCTCTTGGAATAGAGAGAGAGTGAACTGGGAAAGGTCTAGGATGGTGCACAGGCCAGCCTGGTTGGGTTTGGGCACCAGTAAACAGCTGGGAATACAAGCCCTCCCCTCGCTCGTCTAGGGGAACGGGTTCCACCGCCCTGAGATCCAGCAACTTCTGAATCTCGGTTCTGAGGGAGGGCGACCCCGACTGCTGGAAGGGAAGATTGATGGGTGGGGTAAGGGAAGGGGCAAGTGGAAGCCCGCCCGAGCGACTGACATGACCCACCAGTCTCGGTGATGGGCTGCCACACCTCCCAAAGAGACGCAATGTGTCCTCCCACCAGGGTCTCGTGCGAGCGCAGAGAAACTTCATTTAGCTGGTTTTTCGGTGGCAGCTCCACCTGAACCTGAAGAGGAGGCCGAGTAACAGGAGAAAAACAGGCTCCGTTGCTGCCTTTGGCAGGAATTTCCCGATGGGGTATCAACCCTGCGGTACTTTCGGTCCAGAAAACCCCTGAAACCAGAAGAAGGCCGAGGCTGCGAGGACGTTCTCTGTGTCCTGAAAGGCGGTTTCACCAGGACCAACAAAGACTTGGCTGTCTGAGTGCTATCCTTAGTTTTGGTCAGTTCAACGTCCGTTGTGGAATGAAAAAGCTCCTTGCCATCAAAGGGGAAGGTCCAAAACTTTATCCTGCACCTCCTTCGAGAACTTGGTGGTGTGCAGCCAAGCCTGACGAGAGGTATCCGCGCCAAGCATGAGGCCCCGGGCCGAGGTGTCGACATGGTGCGCCGCGGTCTCCAGCATGTCCTGCGCCAGGACCCTAGCATCTGACAAACCCGCTCTGAAATCCTCTAGCTTTTCGGCTGGAATAAATTCCTTAAATCCAACAGACCTTTCCACATTTTCATATTCGCCCCCGCTAAAACCAGTTCTACTTTCGCTTGACGTAACTGCAAGAAGCTGGTCCTCTTTAGCCAGAACCCGTGTAGCCGTTGCGGAAGACGATGCAGCAGGTCTGGATTGTAAAGTGGCAGCAGTCACTACCATGGAGGAGGGGGGCAGACACGACGCTAAAGCCACCTCTTCCGAAGAATGGAGCCTATAACGCGCATCAATATTCTTGTTGACAAACAGTCCAGAGTGTGGTTTTTCCCAAACTTTACGGACCTTGGCCAAAACATCATCCTTCTGCAAGAACAAGCCGGTACGCTCCGAAGGGGACAAGGTGAACGTCCCCGAAAGCACACCCTCCTGCGGAGCGGGTGCCTCGGGTACTGGAACATCCAACAGGCACATCATGTCCAGCACCCGGCCGTGAAAGGCTTGGACAGAACGGGCCTGGTCATCGCTGTCCTGATCCTCCTGTGCGTGGTCCAAAAGATCCAGCTCAGGCAGAGTTGCATCAGGCACTACTGTAGACTTGTCCATCGGGGACAACGGAGGCAAGAGAGGAAAAATCGGGGGAGGTCTAGCCGGTAAAAGGCGGCGCCAGCGGAACCACAGGTGCCGCAACTGGGACCGTCGGCGCAGGCCGGCATATCTCCCTAAACAAGCCTTGAAAATACTCCTTCATGGGGTCAGAATGCATAAGTCTTCGAAACTTGCCGAAAAAGACGTCTTCTGCCGCTGATTTAGGCGCGACTGGAGGAGGCGTCTCATGAGCGGAGTAATTCCAGGGACGCAAGGGAGAGGGTAGCCAAGAGGGCCCTTCTCCACTGGAGTCCACATAAATCAAGGGCACCGACGCCGCAGGAAGCGAGACATTGGGCGGTAGGGGCATCCCAGCGTTCCAGTCATAAACTGGATGAAAAGGATGTGCACAAGGAAATCGATGTTCACCTAAAAACCCACTCCCCACACCTAGGGCCGATGGCGTAGTTTTAAGGGAAGTATCCAAAATGGCCACCGTATTCTTGGCGAGAGCGGATGCCATTTTGTCAGCACCTGAGGAGAACTGCGACACGTGTTGAAGTGAGACAGGGGTCTCCACAGGTGGGTCGGGGGTCTTCCTTTTAGCCTTGATACAAGGAAACTCAGCCAAACCGGTACTGCAAGGCCTAGAATGTTTTTGAGACATGCCATCAGCCAGAGAAGCCTTCAACGGAAGGACCTTGGCACCGCCGGTAACAGAGGAATTACGGTCCAAGACCTCACTCCGTGCCCCCTCAACAGGTCTGGTGTCACAGCCTGAACGGGAGCGATGAGGAACACACCTCACCGACAAGACCTTAACAGACCTCTCAGAACTGTTGGTCACTCTAGCCACCAAACGAGGGGCCTCTGACCCGAGCACGGTATCTAAAGCCCCTGTCTGGGCCTCAAACTTTTGTTCGGTACTAACAGCCCCAACTGATGCCGCAGGGCGTACCCCAGTGTTTTTACGGGAAGCTCCAGCCAAGGAGACCTCGAAGCAAGCTCTGGTACCTGCCGCCACAGTAGTGCTGGGCTCACAAGTAGCCCCCACAGGAGGGGCCTCGGATAGTAATCCGGTGTCAATAGGCCCCTTACGGAGGCCCTCAGAGAAAACTCTGTTACACTTTTTAGGCCAAGAAGGCAGCTCAGGGAAAGCCCGGTAATAGAGCTTTTGACACTCCTCCCAGACCGGGAAGACCCTGGGAAAGAGTCCCCCGGCTGGGGTGCTCTAAAAAGTAAAGCACTCTCCGGGCGTTTCTTCTTTTCTTCGATGAAGTTAAGAAAATGCAATGGGGAAGCACTTTGGAACACCACCTCCCACCGCTCCAAACGACGTTTAAGCGCCCAGACCGAAAGGGAGTCACAGTAAAAGCACGAGGCCCACCGGTGGTCCGGACCCAAGCACTCTAAACAAAGAGGATGGGGATCTGCCCTAGCGAAGCGTCGCTGACAAGAACAACAAGTAGGAAAATCTAACTGAAACAGCATAGACGGACACGCGACTGCTAAACCGGAGCAGGAGGGGACGACACTGGAAGGAAAAAATCTTCTGAAGATGCAAGTGTGTCCAGTCCCGATCAAGCGTAGAAAAGGACTGATGGGCGATGCGCTGGGCAGAGCTAAGGAGGGCGGGGTTACAGCCGTGTGCGGTACCCTGCGTAAAAAGAGAGGAAGGACCATTTTTTGATGCTTTTTACAAAGTGCTCCAGTCCCGTCTCACAGAACGGAGGAATGTCCCATAAGTATGGAGGAAAGGGGACGGGACATAGGAGTAAGATGCTGACAAACAGATCCCCGCTTGCCGAACAAATAACGAAAGCGCACACTGGCTCTATTTGACAAAAATAGGACTTTTCCTAGCAAAAAGCACAAAGACGCAGAAAAGCTCTAAGAGCGAAACAAAAGGACTCCCAACACTTGAACGTGCAGTAAAAATCTGAAGATGGCTGCCAGAGGAGGGGCTTAGGAAGAGGGCATTCATTGGCAGGGGGCAGTTTGACCCAGAGCTCAGTGAAAGGTTTATAGGAGAAAGACAAGTTTGGAAGTGAAAGTGAAACTGTTTTTTCTTTTACCAAGGATTCCCACCCTGACGACTGGGAATATTCATGAGCATGTGAATCCATGCCAGACCCCATGCTGGAGAAGTGTGCACAGAGTAAAACATGAAACTAACACAAATAATGTTGTGTGTCTCTGTCAATTCCTTATGCAGCACCCCAAATCACATTACAAAAATGCTTCAGCGTAAGGTTGGTAGATGTTTCTAAATTGTAGGTAAAAAGTAAGCGTTTACTTGACTAAAATATCTGTCAAGAGACGTTAAATGTAACTCTCACCAAGTCATTTATTTGAAGAAAAAAAAAAGCCCAAAAACAGGCATTATGCATTTTTTGTCCGCTTGAAAATTGTGTACGGGCTGTTTTTTGTTTTCTTGAATAGGAAATCATCGCTATTAAACAGTGACCCAATTGATTTTATATTAACAGGCAAAAAAACAAAAAAAAAAAAAAGAGACACAGAAGTCTAGTTTACAACATCAAACGTATTATGCAGCACTAGAGACAGGAAGGCTTCAAAACATTTTACTGTTTAACAAAGGAGGAATAGGTTTGACATGCACGAATGCAGCAAATATCACTGAAGGGGTAAAAGTAGCATAACTTGATTAAACAAATGTCATCCACTTCTACATAGAGATCCACCTAGAGCAAGCACTCTAAAGCAGCAATCCCAGAGAAGCCTGCGAAAATACTGACATACAAAAGGGAGCTATTATACATGAAATCAACTCACGGGCTAGTAGTAATGAGGCCGAAGAAGGTTGGGTAGGCAAGTTGAATTTTAATACAGGGTAACAAACCTGGGATAAATAACAAAAACAATGGTGCAAATGTACCTGTTGTCATGGGGGCATATCCTGGTAGGCTACAGAGAGATGAAAACGCATGGAGCTCCATCCACTTGCCTCGTATGTATCCCGTAAACCTTATTTAGAATACCAAATCAGCTGCAGGGGTGAAGAAACCATTGCAACATCTGGTGAAAACTACACATGCTGGATATCAGGGCATTAAAGAATGGCAACCAGATTAGAGGGTACTGGAGCATAAGCATGCCAGAACAATGACAAAAGTGATCAAAAGAAAGTACTGCTGCTTTGTTGGTTAGTGAGAGGGCCAGATTCTGGTCAGGCATTAAGGATCAGACTTTCCTCTGCGGTGGTGAAAGGCCAGAGGTAGCTTTGCGTCTCACCCTAAATTACTAGTGGAATCCAGACATGGACCTCATGCTCACTATTCTTAGAGAGGCACAGCTCCACACTACTGATTAGGCCCAACCAGACCGAAACACGTGTATGGGGTTGCTGTTGGTACTCTTGTTCAGAGGAGAATTGCTGAGCATTTCGGTACTGGACTGCCACAGGGCAGGACAAAGACCGATATGTTTTGGATGTTTCTCCTCTGTGAAAGATAGTGAGTTAAGAATCTGGGTAAGGCCTTTGTAACCAGGACTAATGCCTGGAAGAGGGACTTCCCAGGACCCCCCTTGTTCTTTGCAAAGCCAGAAGTACCAATGAAATATTGCTGATGAGAGCGGTGATGTGAGGGTTCAGGAGGCTGGTTCATAGTACAGCCTGTTTCACTGGGATGGAAATGTTCACTTGTACTGGACCCATCCTTCAAAGCTAGAAGGAGAGGTTGCCTTGAGAATTGATGCAGTGCAGGTAATTCCTGCAGTGCCATCAAAATGTCAGGCTGGTGTAGCCCACTACATTGGGCACTCATGGGACCCAGACTCTGCACAGATGGTGGAAACTCTAACCTATGTGAGACAATAGAAGAAAAAGAGCATGGACAAAAGAGGGTGATGTGCACCTCAGGTCCATGAAGCACCACATGGCTGTTGACTGGGCAAATGCCTGCAGAGCCGGCGATTAGTAAGGAGTGGAGAGCATCAAGTATGATCTTTGTCCCATGGAGGCAACAGGCTTTATACATAAAATCTGTAAATCTAATCTGGATGGCAAGATAATACAGCGTCAACCGTGTCAAGAGACTGTATTGTTGCAAGCTTTATGAAGCATGAACCACAGACAGAGATAAACATGCCCATGGGTCTACAAATGGTCAACCTAAAAATAGTTGGTAAACAACAAAAGCGAAGTGGTGCACCTTCCATGGGACTAAAGCACTGGAATGGTGGTTGAAGACCTTGAGGAAGAGCAAACATCCCTTAATGTAATTAAAGCCATAAAAGTGCCAAAAACGTTCTTGCATGGGGCCCGACAGTAGTGGTGGACACCAAAATCAGCTTACTTAGAATGGGATAGAGTGAGGTCGATGAAAGGGGGAGAGGCTGAGATGTGTATGATATTGAAACAACTAGTGTAGAATGAAATGGCTCGATTGTTGTCAGCCAGTAGGGGGACACAGCAGATAATGCTGTAAGGCACTCATAAGGCAGGGCAACTCTCAGCTAACTGGACTGCCAGAGTGGGAACACTGCAAAGACTGTATTGGGCACCAGTTGATGTGCTTAAGAATTGACTAAATACCTCAAAGTCCACTCCCGATAAACCACACCCACTAAGATGCTAGAGAAAACAAAAATGCGCATAGATTTTTGTTCCATATAATTTCCTGGTTCTTATCGGATGGGTGGCTGGTGCTGAAAAATGTATTATAATCTATCCAGAAGTGTCCTGTGAGACAGTATGCCACAGAATAGTGATAACCATATTCTGATCCTAAACACCCCAAATAAAACGCATGCATAGCACATGAAGCTTAAAGTCTAAACCCCATAGTTGAGTTCTAGCCGTGGGGCAGAAAAATACACAAAAAATAAATTTGACACAAAAGCATGTGCGGACTGATGCTCCTGCCCAGTCCGCACTAGGTAAAGGATTGACAGTTGGGGCCAGGTGCATGCACGAAGGAGGTACTACGGGGTGCAAGGTGCCCGTGAAGGCAACCGTGTCTATTCATTTTCAATTAAAATGCTGCTTTGCATCATGCCCTTCTCCCATACCTTGTCCAGTGTGTATCCCACACACGTATTAAGGAACGTGTGGGGGGGTGAGATGTAGGAGTAATAGGCCATGCAGACTTGAAATGTACTTGCTAGGTTAATTCTTATTCAATTTGAGTGGTTCATAAAAATAACGCATTACCAGGAGCAGGTGCATCCTTTCAAGCAGCCCAGAAGGAGACTCAGAATCAAAATCACCTTATGCAAAAGAAGAGTGCTGCGAGTGCGTTTGCTGTGGTCTGTGAGCCACACTCCTTTTCTCCAGAGCAATTCACGGAAAGTCTTTTTTCTATTTCCTTCAAGAGGCAGACTCAGCACAGTTCAAAGGCTCCACTTTCAGCGAAGTGGAGTGCTGCAAGTGTTTTTGCTGTGTTCGCTGAAGAGCCGGAGGGCCCACCACGAACTAAGCAACACACCCTCCCTTAGCAGCAGCTGCATTTCCAGCTCGGTTTCGTCCTCTCTGTGTGGCAGACCAATGAGACAACGCACAGCTTTGGCATTGACCCAACTCCTGCAACTCATGACAAGACGTGTCTTGCAAAACCTTTCTGTAGGGTAAGTGGATCATTTTATCCCAGAACGGTTTGTCAAAGATCAGGTAAACATTAGGATACAATCCCCAACACTTAATACTCTGAACGTCGACCCTCTATACCATTCCGCAATAGCACCTGTACACCATTGTGATAGAGGGACTTTCCGACTCAAACGGCGGGTGATATCCCCCCTGAGATTTCAAACAGTCAAACATCTATATTGTTTACAGACATGTATAATCTTGGAAGTGCTTCCCTGAAAGACGACCTTGTGTCCCGCAGTTCGATCCGTCCGGTGTATCTGACCACATTCAGTGTTGTACACCCACTCTGTGGGCAACGTTCTTTCCTCCAAGCCCATCAGAATCAGTAAACTGCAATGCTCCACAGGAATATTCTGCCCCCGCTACTAACAGTTCAGCCACACTGGCTCTCCTCTCAGGCTCACAGTTTAATTCAGAAATCATATGCTCAGAATTTGGAGTATACTCTGTCAACTTCCTCAATGAAACGCACAATAGGCATCCTAACAAAGAGTATACATTTATCACAAAGCCTTGATGCTCCAACTAATAGTGCTGAAAATAGAGGCTACTTACTAATAGGTATCCAAGGCCAAAATGCAGATCATGAGTCCCACATTTCGAACACATGCTCGAAAGCATCAGGTTGTGTTCTTGACATAAAAACGCCAATTAATAGCTTTAGAGACACTAATTTGGATCGCACTCATTATATAACATCTACACCACCTAACTTTCAGTTCAATTCAGCAAGTGGAAGCACAGACTTAAAAGGAAATCTGTGGCACACCGAAATAACACCGCCCGAAAGTCGATTAATCAAAGACCCAGCCCAAGAATCTACTCTGAAAGCACTCAGCTTTGTTCTAAACTCTCTGATGAATGTGTTTGATTAATTAAAAACCGAGGTACACATGTACTCAGGCATATTAATGGAGCTTTCAAAGGAAGTCGGAAGCTGTGAATCCAGTTGGTAGGCCTCTCATCATCAATCAAGTAAAAGATGAGCTGGATCTCCTATGCAGTCTCAGTCAAGAATGCACAAAGTCACTTAACAAATTGAGAATGGACTTTCGCACCTAGAAAGAACACAATGAAAGTATGTGGGGATAATTCATATCCTCCTTCGCAGATCTTAAGAAACACCCAGAGAACACAAAAGAAAGTGATATTGTGGAAACAAATGAATGCTACTAGGGAGATGATGCCGCACTTTCCTCATTGGCTATGGAGGAATTCTTGAGACTTGCCCAACTGGTTGATGACCAGGAGCTGAACCACCCCAAAACAGGTGGAAGGACAAACGATACAATTACTCCTTCTCCTACCACCACTGGTTTAAGGGTTTCCAGCCAAGAGGAGCCAGTTCCACAATCAATACATCAGGACGTGTTTTATATTCAGTCCCCATTAAACAAATCATCAACACAAGATGAAAAGACAAAAAAACAGAAAATCATCATAAAGCCGGCGGATCACGGCAAGTGAATGAGCCCGGCAAGTGAAACAGAGATCATATTGATTGAAAAATCAAAATTGAAGAAGCAGAAAATAAATCGAGCCAAAGAACCTTCTCCAAAGCACTTAACAAAATAGCTGAATCAAAACGGCAACAAACCAAAAACATTGCTGTAGCATATGTTACACATTTATCTGGCAAAGACAACAAAGTGAAAAAAGACAATGCTGATACTTCCATGAGTTGTAAAACAAACCAGAACCCCCGGAACCAAGATGTGCAGCGGCCAAAGGTAAGCATAAGCTGTCAGACAGGATTGAATTTCCATCCCAGAAAAACAGCTGCGCATTGCACCTATCTTTACAAGTAGAAAGAAAAAAGTCTGTGTACCAACAAAGAAATCGCCACTATAGCTACAAGTTATCGCAGAATCGCCTGTTCCCAATTCAGACCCTTCGGAGTCTACAAGTATCATGGCAGAGTCCGTGACATCTCTAACTGCTCTCTTCAAACCTACGCAGCCCCGAAATTATGGCTTACACAGCCCTCAGAATCAAGAAACTACAAGGCACTAAATCGCACCTTCATTCTGAATATTACCAAAAAAATACCAGACCTATATCGGTTTAGAAGTTAAGACATTAATCGGATCTCTTTCCCACTAGAAAATTGCACTTTTATAGCAGAACTCAATTTAAATTCAGATGAAGGATAAAGTGCTCTGTTAGCATGTGTCAACGAGCTGAGTAACCTCAATATAGAAGTATTTGAATCACTCTCTCTATTTCCAACATCTTTGAACAGCTCGTGAGAGACCAAGTAGTAACCAAATGCATTATAGTGTAAAGGGAGAGAAGACTCAAGTTCATCGATATTGGAAAATGGTTCCCTGACGAACTTGCAGAAAGAAAAAGCAAAGCAATGGACTCTGCTGCCTCATCTGAAGTCCTCCAATGATTCCGTGCTAGTGGATACCTTCTGTAGGGATGCCAGAAAAAAGTCAATCTCTCCCTTTTAAGTTGGAACATACGCAGACCCTCACTGTTCAAAGTCGGTGGGATGTGCCACCAATCAATTTTCAAAGACCTGATTCTTCAAGAGACATGACTAAGGGAAAAAGTACAAATAGACTGATTCACAATGATAAATCAAAATGCAATACGTCCCAATGGAGGCAGACCGTCTGGTGGCCTTCTCATTGCCATTAGGAATAGCATAGCTAACCATGTTATTTGTGTTTGCAACAGTGTGGATGGATGGCATCCTTGTTTCTAGATGCTTGATTAGTGTGAAAGGTCTAATTCTTATTAGCATCTATTGGGACCCCACGCACAAGAGCATTTCAGTATTCCTTGAGGATTTGTCAGGAATTATGTCCGATATACAAATTTTGTATGGCGACGCTCTCATAATAATGGGTGGCGATTTGAATGCATACTTTTCACCATTGGTTAGGCAATTTTCAAAACCGAATTTGAACAAAAGTAATGGTGAATTGTGGAATGCTTGATTTCTTGATTGGCATCTAACTATTCTTAATGGGAATATGAGTGGCGATGCAACACCAGCATTTACATGGACGAATGGAAAAGTGGTGTAGACTATTGATTATATTGTGGTGTCAGCAGAGTTACATCAATATTGCTCGGAGTTCACAGCTGAATGTATGAAGCATAGTGATCACAAAGTATTGTTGGCTAGTTGTATGACTGATCATATCAGACCCCATGCAGAATACCTTCACCCTCTTCATGTACCTACACAAGGGCATCAGGTAGTTCGCTTCGCACAACAAGGAAGAGCCCTAAATTCTAAACTAAGCACCCTCCTGGAATCTAGTCCGGAAGCAGTAAACATCTTTCTCAAAGCCCCAGGGAGCTATGTAGAATTATTATGGGCTGTAGATCAATCCAAAGCCAAAACAGATATTAAATTCAAACAGAATCGACATACCTTTGATGAGGAAACCTACATTAAAAAGAAAGAGCTAAGAAGAAATCTAAGAGCAGTGAAAAAGAGAGACTTGACAAAAAAAGCCTGAAGAGAATACCAAAAAAGTTTTTAAAAAACACTGTTCGCCATTGGGCTTGCATGCAACGCCTTACTCGTAATAGCCACAATAGACATACAATGTTGCAACCTCTGCTTCCTCAGTATTCCAGAAATGTTTGGCTGATTATTAATGGCGAAACATAATCACAAGGGGTGCAACAAGCTTGCCCAATTTCAGACCACATTTGGAAGGATTATTTACCGAATTCCCCATGGTGTCCCCAACTAATCAAAAAGAAATTATGGACAGTGCCGAGTGGACTCTTAATATGTCACGAAAAACAACTTGAGTCCCTCATAAGACCTTCAAGATCAAGAGCAGCAGGTCCTAACAGACTAACAAATATGATCTTGAAATTGGACCCTTCATTATGGTCCAATAATTTCTATGACTTATTTGTAAACATCATAAAGTGTTGTTCACTGCCTGAGTCATGAGAGCGTGCAATTGTTATCCCGATTTACAAAAAAGGAGAGAGCTGAGCCATGTAACTATCGCCCTATTGCACTGCGCGATTATGACAGCAAGATCTTGGCAGGGTTGGTACTTCAAGATCTAGAGAAGTGGGCCGAAGGTGAAATGATCACGAAATGCCAATCAGGCTTTCATAAAGGCTTTTCTACTATATTGAACAGCCTAATTATCTTGACACTGAAAGATCAAAGTACTCAGCCCAAATCTAATCCCACATATATTTCCTTGATAGATGTCAGTAAAGCATTCAATCTGGTGAATAGAGCCGAATTATGGTCCAAACGGAGAAATTGGGGCATCCCAGAAGGTCTGCTAGCAACTATCATAGGCCTCCACATTCAAACAACTTCCAGAGTTAGACTGAACCTCATAGGAGATTTGTCATCTAAAATGTCTACTAATAAAGAATGCATTTTAGCGGCATACCTATTTAATCTCTATCTAGCAAACTTCGCAGACTTTCTAATAACCCACTCGCTGGTCTGCCCCAAGATCAGCAAGCACCCTGTCCATTTCCTGGCCTATGCGCAGGACATTGTCCTCATAGCCACACTCCAGTCGGCCTTAAACATCTGCCGACAGCCATGGAAGAGTAGACAAAGATGAATGACCTAGTGATCAATCCATCTAAATCATACAATGATTTAGAGTCACCAGCCAAAAAGTAGCCAAACATACAACTGGAGACTGAATTATCAAAATCTGCCAGTGGCGAAAATAACCAAATATTTAGGCTTTAATTTAAGAACTTCAAACTCGTTGAAAGATCTTAACGAGGAATTGGAACTTGAAACAATCCAATTCATCAATTGACAGAAAAAGATTCTTAACAGCCTCTGCAGATTTTCATTATTACCCCCAATAAAATTTTACAAGGGGAAAGTCATACCTGCAACTCAGAGTGCAGGGAAAATGAATTTGGGTAAACTAGGAGGACAGATATGGAAAAATACACTTAATCTGCCTATGTCCATTCCTATTGTGCGACTTGGATATGAACTAGGCTTGTCATCCCTCCAATCTTACTTTCAATGGAAACTACTACTCGCATATCGATCGATCAATCGATCTTAGATCCCACGCATGAAGTGAGCAGAAGTGAGATCTGCTGTTGGGCTGTTCGGTGTGGCTGCGTCAGGCACAGTGATTATTCATTTCTGAATCTATACTTTAAATGGTAAGCATTGCATAGGATAGTGCCCTTACTTTGCGTGAATTGCAATTGGTAGTACTTGGGGTGCGGTAATAGCTTGAAAATTGTCAAAGCATTTGTTCCATAGCTAAGGTGTGCTGGGTTTAGATTTATTCAGTGCCAATTTATAAGCACATTTGAAGCATGGTTGGGAGCCTGCGAAGTGGGAAATGCTTGAGTAACAAACAGGGCAATTCTAGTTTAGATCTGACTGCCCCGATCCAATTCCATGCCTCATATGAGAGTGTTTCTAATGATGTTAGTTATTTGCCAATTACTGAATCTGTAATCAACACGGTGCGTTCCATGGATTTAGAAACAGTTCCCTATGCCCAACAATCCTTGGCGGTTGCACGCCATAGTGATTTAGGCTTTGTACAATCTGATCTTTCGCCGGTAAGTTATCAATTGGAGCAGCCAGTTGACTCTTTGGGGCATAAAACTCCTTTTTCAAGCGATGTACCCCGCAAGTCTGTGGCACAAGGAAGCACGGTTGTTCAGGACTATCTCCAGCATAAAGCTCAGGATGTTTGCAACTGCAAAGTCACCATTCTCTCACCTGTTGAGGCAGAATGGAGCAGGCTTTATCGTGCTCCCTTGACTCGGCCGGCTCCCATGTCGGCCCTACTCTCAGAAGGGAAAGAAATGTGTGGGTATGCGCCGCAGACACAGCTTCAGGTTTTCCATTCTATAGCATATGACCACGACTCAATACAGCCCCGCAACAATTCAACTAGCTCCCCTAATGGTCTGCAAGTTTTAATTCCAGCGAGTATGGCTAATCGTAATGCGGGGATGCCCCTATCAGCCTTACAGTCACTTCCCATCAATCACATTAGTGGTGATGAAGACGAAAGTAAAATATTAGGACCTCAAATAGATAATGGAGATTTAGCAGAGTTTCTGGTAATGTCACAGGTCCTAAATCTGCTCGATAAATGGCATGAGAGGACGCATGGCTCTATTGACTACATGATGCATCTCATTGTGGAACAAAATGTAAGGATGAGCAAAATTGAGGGTTACATCGTTTGCGCAGATGAGCTCTGAGGTTAACAAGCCCACCCAGGCAAAAGTTCCTATTCTAACTGAGCGCTCTGTGACAAATGCAGCTACTCAAACCCTGGAGACAAGTTTAGTATTGAATATTGCAATGGGAACATATGCAAAAGCTGTCGCCTCAGGCCCTATAGAGATTGGTATGAACAAAGACTGATATGCATTTATTAAATGAGCCTGTAAACTTAAATGCTTTGAAGTTGGACTCCCACTCACTGAAATTAGATGATATCTTCAGGTTTCTTATGACGGAACTACAAGCTACTCAGAAAACAATTGGAAAAAATCCACCTAAAGCAGTTTCACCTCCACCAGATAAAGCACAATTTTGTGACAATCCAAGTAGTCCGTCCCGTCTCCTTGAAGTTATGGAAGAAATCAATAAAGCCGAAGGGTGCTCCATAGCTAGTATGAGTTCAGGTGATCTAACTTCAGTAAAGGAGCCCGATCTTAAACTATACTCTAGCTAACTTCAACATGCCAGAGCAATAAAAAGAGCCAATATAGTACCTTCACAAAAAAAAAAAGATAATTTTAGACACTAAGGCTCTACAAAAAAAAAAACAAAAAAAACCCTTAAAAACATCTCATCAAAAGACCTAATGATACCATGACAAACATAGTTCTGGTGTACCTGAATCCACGAGTGACCGACAAATAGACCTAGAACAACTGAATGATGAGTCAAAAAAAGTTAAATATAACTAACCAACATGATGCTTGGGCAACGAGAAATAATCCAAAAAAACAAAAGAACTAAAAGAGTTTGCAGATTTCAACACCACAAAATGCTGATGCTAAAAAAAAAAAGTTCACAAAAAAAAGTCGATTGAGCTTCAGGTTGGTCGCCCTTTGAGGTGCAAGCATTGCTAGAAAAAAAAAACTCAAAGCGTACTCTGCCAGTATTTTCCAATTACTGTACGGAAGAAAACTGGTCAATGTGCTAAACTACAAACCATGACGTAGAGTTCCTTAAAGACTGAGGTGGGTGATCCAATCCTCAATGGTAGCAACATAGGCTTGCATGTTGGTAGAAATGTTAGTTCAACTGTAGTGGAAGGCACTCTGAAAACTCACCAAAATAAAATTCTTGAGGTACGCCGCTAAGAGATCCCCACTGAAGAGGTGAGAAACAGCCGCCAAGCCATAGGTATAGGTATGGTTAATGAGGTACCCTCACATCCAGTAAATGGGAGTGCGGATAGCATGTTAAACGGAGCAGTGCTAACCGGGACAATAAATATCTTAGGGTGGAAAAGTGACCCTGTAAAAAAATGGCCAAAAAAGAATAAACCGCTCCTTTTTGTTTAGCTCCTTTAAGCATTGTCCTCAATTAAGGACTCTTATTTCTGATGATATCGAGTGGATAAGACTCTCTAATCATAGCCATCGTATGATCTGTGGAACACATTTCTTGAAAATCTTAAACCTAATTTGGTCGCAGAGAGCTGCATTGCAGGAGTACGGTCTCTCTATCCGACTATTTGATTCCATGATGGAGGCAGAAACATACATAAGATAACCCCGACTCCTTCTGGACAAGTCCAGCCTTTACCTGCTGAGATGGCAGCATTAGGCCCACCAACTACTGATATTCTGCCACAGTTAGCTGCCTTAGCTGGCAACTCTGCTAACATGGTTTGGTTAGCTCCTCTGTTAACTACAATCGTAGAGATAGCTAAATCTACCAAACTGACGTAGCAAGATTCATTAAGATTTACCTCATGGAACTGCTGCGGATATGAAAATCTAAAGGCATGGTTAAACTCTTGTAAAAAGGCAGATATACCTGATGTATTGCTCATTCAGGAAACAACGTCAAAACCTCTTATTTATGCGGATGGTTTTGAAACATATCCACAAGCAGCTGTCATGGGGAGAGCGGAAGACCTTCAGGAGGGTTGGCTATTTTATTCAAAATCGAAACTGTTTTGGATGCAGAACAATATTCTGGCAGTTGAGTATCAACTTTTGGAAGTCCCTCATATGGTGTTCATGGTGGTATGCATTTACTTCAATCCTCTAAAATGTACTCTCGATGAGTATTTTGATTTGCTTGATCTGGTCTTCGAAGCTGCTGCAATTGCCAATCCAGACGATTGCATCATAATTGGTGGTGATTTCAATGCTTATGTCTTGCAAGATCCAATGCAAATACTTTTTTCGAGGAATTGCCTCTCCACTGCTCTTTATAGAGGAAGGTCATGGACTCAATACCTTGAAAACTGGTGTTATTTGGTCAATTTCTGCTCCAATATTGTGCCAATACCTTGGTCACGGGGGGCGGCCTCCTCCTGTATCGTCTACTTTTTTGTCTCAAGTAATGTGTTGGCAATGGTTAAACCTGTCTTGGTAGCTCCTGTGAGATATAGTGATCATTTGCTTATCAGTTTAGTAGTGACTGTTTGTAAAGCATTACTTGAAGTTAAATCAGAAGTTGCTTTGACGCAGGTGCACAGATCATGTGTTTCGGTCCACTGGTCTCCTAAATTATGTAGAAGCCTGTGTTATTTAGTTAACAGAGACTTGAATCGTAGAGATGATAGTGATTGATCTTTTTATGAGCGTGAATATTGGAATGCGAACATAATTAGAACTCATGTGAAAGATGGGACGCTGGCTGCACAGAAAAATGTATTTGAGCAAAACAAACCGTTTAATTCTGAGATTGCAAGTTACAAAACCATCAAGAACAAGCTGTTAAGATCACTAAAAAAGGCTTGTCTTTCACCTGAAGATCAACACCTAATATTGAGGAACTAGAAGTGTAATCTTAAGGTCTAATCTGCAAACGTGATGTTCCCAAAAGCTGGGATAAGTTAAGACTCGAACAAATGCAGGGATATGTGTATAACATCTGTAATCACTGCGGAGGTTTGGAAAACCTTCATATGCTCAAAATGAAAGCTACCAACATCTTTTTTGGTTTCCAATCATATGCTATTAAATTCCACATATAGTAAGGATTTAACCTTTTATATAGAGGACAGAGATTGGGCAATTGGTCATTCTAAAAATTCAAAGGCAGCGGGTCCTGATGAGATGCCACCCTGTATTTTTTTTTTTAAATCAGACCCTACATTTTGGGGCGGTAGTCTTGCATGCGAAATTAGAAAATTATTTTACGCACTGCAGATATACCCCAATCTTGGGGCAATGCGTTAATCATTCCCTTATACAAAAAAGGGGAACCTGGTGATCCGAAGAATTATCGGCCTATTGCGCTGATGGACTCAGCAGCTTTGCTATTCTGCTATTAAAACAACTAGAGAGTCATATTGAAATTAACAACATTTTTGCGAAAGCGCAAGTAGGGTTTCGAAAAAACATGAGCACTTCGCTGAATGCACTGGTACTTGCCCATTTGGTGTCCACTTCCAATATCACTGTAACTGGCCCCATTTATATGGCCGCTTCAGATCTTTCATGTGCCTTTGATGCAGTGATAAGAAATCTACTATGGGCCAAAATGCTGAAAATGGGTTTTCCGAGACGCTGGATACAACTAATTGCTCTTCTCCATACCTACACCTCTTTTCAAGTCCGAATTAATCGAGAGGTTGCAGTGACAGGGACTATTTCTACCTCTACAGGAGTGAAGCAGGGGTGTAACCTGGCGGCGGCGCTTTTCAAACTTTATATAGTGGATATTGATGACATCTGGGCAGAGGTGGGAATGTTTGCTGCATGTTTGGGTTCTATCTATCTGGATTGGCTCTGCTTCGCAGATGATATCATTCTAATAGACAGAACTCAGTCAGGTTTGCAATTAAAACTGAATGCCTTCCAAAGATTCACCTTTGACCATAATCTACAAGCCAGTTCTAATAAATCCAAAACTAAGGTTTTTGCCAACTCGAAGCGAATCAAGACTTAGCAATGGAATTTAGATGGATCAATTATCCCAAATGTAAAAACTATGCGTTATTTGGGGTATCAGCTTACTGTATCTAATTCATTAAATAAGTGGTTGAAGGAGCTGAAAGATAAATCTCGCCCATTACTCTCGCAAATGAGAATCATCCATGGAAAATACTGTACATTTTCTCTAAAATTGTTGACTTATTTTCTTAAAGTTGATCCAATTTTACTCTATGGTTTGGATTTATGTCTAATGAACTTGGATTATGCTTAGAATAGGCTGTAGGGCCTGTTATGGAAAACAACTTTGGGTCTAGCGTTGGCTGTGGCCAACTCGATACTGCGGCGTGAACTTAGTTTAACTTCTCCATCAACAAGAGCAACATGGCGTAAACTATCGACATATGCCAGAATGTTAGCCCCAGTTAAAAACTCACTATATCAAGATCTGAATGTTGTTCTTTATAATGGAAATGTAAGATCAATAATGACATTCTCTGATCAAATGAAACAAGTGCTTGCGGGTACAAATGCATTCTCGGAGGATCTGATGTTGGGCCTTCCAAACGTTAAGAGAAAGCGGTTTGATTTAGATTGGATCCAAACCCTTGATAGTAACACCACCTATAAAACTTAGTGGTCATGCTTTCTTTGAGACTGAAAGACGATTTCGGCCTCGTTATATTCTGAAATGTCCTTGTCTGAAAATTAGAAATGTGTATATGAGATTCAAATCAAAATCAACTGCCTACGGTGGAACATGTACATTATAAGCTAAATGTTGTAGAATCTAGTTTACCTTACTGTCGTTTGTCAATTACAAGATCAAAAAGAATCCTTAAAACATCTGGTTGTGTATTGTTCGAATTTTGACCCACTAAGAAAACTCTGGGCGATAGCTGCCCTGTGTCTTCGGAAATAGCATGCAAATCTTTTTGGTTTAGAGCAATGAAAGGTGATAGCACTAAACTTATAACATTGGCTAAATATTTATTTCAACTTGAAAATGTACTGGTCCAGTGTAATTTAGTGATTGCTGCTGGGCTCTAAATCATGAGTTTGTTGGTTAATTGTGATTTGTTTTATGATAAACACTCAAATATGTGAGTGTTACAACCTTTGAGTAATTATAACTATTATGATTGTTTGTAATGTTTGTAAAGGTTCTTTGTTTAACCATAAATGCACATTTTTTATAAATAAAAAAAATCCCTTTAAACATTCCCTATATGAAAATGTGGGCCTTCATATGACTATAATGAAGTGTGGCTACTTGTTAAACCTGATAAATAATGCAGAGTACTGTGTAGTAACCAGCGAAACACTAATTCAAAATCCAGACCGTGAAATAGGCCCTACTTAGAACAGATTGGATCTCAACTAGAGCACAACTATGCAATCTCAAGAGTGCACACAATTTCAGTGTCTGAAAAATCATGCAAACATATTTTACCATATCTGAGAAGATTTCCGAGCATTATGCAGTGAAGGTTATGTACAAGACAGACACCTTCTAATAATCTGCACTGGTTACAGACATTTTACTAGATTTGTACATTTTAGCAAATTGTCTAATGGGAAGTATGACTGTTTATTTTTTTGATAATTGTACATTTTGATTTTGTTTTATTTTGAATTTGTCTTTATGTTTGCTTTTTTAGTCATTAAGAGGAATCTGTGTAAAAAGTCAAAACGGGACAATGCACAAAAAATTAAATAAAAATACTTTCTAACCACAAGCTATTCAAAAGGAAGGAAGGCAATCAATGCTTCTCTAAAGCAACCCTTCCCAACACCATGTCAAATGCATACACCACCCCATATGGAAGTTTCAGAAAGCTTGTATGGTCATCAGGGAGTCCTTTGAAAATATCACTCTGTAATAGTGTAATGGAGTTCCCGCATATGGGTCATTTCTACAGAAAACCAAAAGGGGACGTCAATTTGGATAGTTTAAAAAAAAATAAAAGGTTCACAAACTCTAAGAAAAAGAAATTGAGGTATTGGCCTCAGATTCTCAGAGTTTTATTGTTGGTTCTTTAGCCCATTCAGCAAATGCGCCTGAACAGGCATTACACATGGCATTACAGTGAAAAAGACCCACATTTTTTCGAAAAAGCAGTGAACCTGTTAAGATATAAGGACATTACAAACAGTTTTACCTGACTTACAAAGTCAAATACTCACCAATTATCATGGCCATTGCACTGCTTTTACACTGTCCCAAGGCAGATAAAATCTGGCTCATTATTTGCTGGTTAGCAAGTACTAAATCGGCAACATATGCAGATGTTCCCTGAAGGACTGAGCTGCTGCAGCCATTTCCGTCTTTGCTCCCAGAAACCTTTTCCTCATCAGAAACACTATCTGTGGTGCTGCTGGCCATGGGAACACGTGCACTGAATTCCCTGTTGCTTGAAAGTGGTAATTGCACTAAAATGTTTACCAGCTTTAATAAGTCAAACATGAGTTGATCCCTTGTCATTTCTCCACAAACTGCTTTGGCATCACCTGGACGAATGATATTGGCAAAAAGCCCACCAAAACAAGCTCTGGCACCCACGGAGCCATCAGATCCACTACGAGACATGACTTTGTCCGAACACGTAATGTAATGATGCACAAGAAATGTGATGGACTCAATCACTGCAGAGATGGTGCTGACGGACACAACTTCAAAATTCTGCTCCAGTGTAAACTCTAAAAGCTTTACTTGAGCATCCAATGGTCCTTGGCCAGTCTGAAAAGCACCCCTGCATGCATGAGAAGGAGAAAAAAAAAAGAATCTGCATTAACACCAAGAGTATTTCTCCTATCTTGGTTTTCTTGCAATTCAACACTTTTTTAAAATTATTTACTGTGTATTTATAATGCGCCTATACACAATGTGTTTGAAGACATTTACTTTGAATTCACTGTATTGGCGTTGAGTTGTAGACACTAAAATGTATATTAAAGGTGTGTGCTTCTGTACTCATCAGAAAGCTAGCAAAGCAAGTTTGAAACTTTAAAGACCAAAGTCAAGTAAGTTTTTCTGTAACTACACACATGCAATTGTTTATTATTGGATCAAGTCGCAAGCAAGTATGCACTTTCTTTCAAAAAGTGCGGAACAATTATATACACCATGGTCCTTTGGACAATCTTTGCATCACAGTTGTTAAAATGACAAACTTATAAGGAAAAAGTGCAATGGTTAAACAAGTTGGGGGAACTGAACACGAGTCACTCTCCTTGGTAATGATTTTTCCGATTCATACGAGAGATTCCTCCTCTTTGTAACATCGCCTAGTCACAGTCTGGTCCAAATATTCTCTCAAAGAAGCTGCCAAGTGGTGCCATGCGTCCGACTCAGTGATTCTTTTGCAATGCTTACTAAACCTACTTCTTCAGAATAAATATCCACAGGCCGGCCCGAAAATACCCCCAGTTCCACCCTTCAAAACCGCCGCTCCCCCAAAAGAGCCAAAGGATAGCAGAACGGTCACATCAGAAGACAAAACAAAATGATAAAAATGTGTTGACAATTTTTAGAAGCTTTGGCAGGAGGATCACTGAGGAACAGGTCAAGAATGAACACATATAGACAAAAAGGTGATAGTACGAGTAATATCCTCTGCATCAAAAACCAGCGAAACCGACTGCCACACTCTGGTATCCTGTCCAGTCAGAGAATTGAGGTGATAATGCTCCATAAAAGGAAAACAGTGATGCCCAGGCGGCCGACTGCCTGGCTGATGCTCTGCAGCAAATCCCCTCTACGAAGTAACTACCTGATTTAGAGTCAAATGTGCCCAAAGGCCTTATGTAACATCCTTGCAATCTAAACATTCCCTTGCATTTCCCGGGCCAGGCAATGGCAACAGAAAGTTGATCATGCAAGCGATATTAGTCTATTTGAGACAAGGAATGTAAAGCCCCATCTAGGATTTAGCCTGTAAAATTACTATGCATTCATAGAAGGGTGCAGAGTCGAAAGAACAGGGGTAGATTCATCCTCTGCTACATATGAAACAAACTACTTTTGAAAGAAATGTGGCTTGACCCCCCAGAGTTACAGCAGACCTGTCAGTGTCACAGATATCACCTGAACGTCAACACTCAGAAAGCAGAAGTTATAGCAATTAGAAAGGCAACCTTGAAGTAGAGCAACCATAACGGCAATACTCAAAAGGCTCAAACGAAGCTGCACACTATTGTTTCCCATTTGCATTTACTAAACATTATCACTGCATTAGATGCCCTGATGGGATGTGACACTTCCCATCCAATTGTTCTGGTCTCCTTGTCAGTGCAGTAGATGTTAACATCGCGTGGTGGACCTATGCTGAGCTGTAACAGCCAAAATATAGAGTTAAGCGAGGGCTCGGAGAGTGAGATGTTTTCCCTCCAGTTAGACTTCCTCACCATCTGGAGGTGTGCAAGCAGAGCTGAAGCCTGTGTCCTCAATATCATAAGACTTTTCCCACTCACATTAGGAATAATAAGGGCTATAAAGACACCTTTCTCTTGTTCCTTCACTAAAGCATCAAATATCCTGTTATTTCTCCCTCAAAACACCAAAGGCCACAGTTATCCTTTACATGAGGGACTAACAATGGACTCCTGTGAGGATGTGAAATTGGTACGAATGAGTAACATATTGTCCCAAGTGTTAACCAGAGGATTGCGGGATACTTCGATTTTTGTTCTCACTGGATTGGATCAATCTCATATCAACCCTCCTTACAACAGCCATACCAGAAACCTGGCTCCACGAAGCCTAAGGTCCGGCTATAGACCTAGCCCTCCCACCAAGGTACTCTATCCTTAGAAAAGACAGAGGAGGAGGCGTAGCTCTCATAGTAAAAGATTTGCTCTCCATTAGACAGCTTAACCATCACTGGGATAGACAGGCGGACATTATCTCTGCTAAACTGTGACCATCACCTAGCTGCACTATAAATATTCACACCATTTCTAGACGCCCCCCACCACCACCCCTGAATTTCAAGCACAACTCCTGCACCTACTAGGGGACAACCTAAAGAAAAACACCAAAACACTATTAGGAGACCTCAATCTTGCCTTCAATGACCCCAAGGAAAAAAGCACAGCTCCCATGACAAAGAGCTCTACAACATGGGATTCCAACAAATTGTTACCTCTCCCACTCATTGTAAAGGCCGTAACATAGATTGGGTGACCGACCAAAAATGCCAGACCCTCCTCACCTATATCTCAGCCCTCCCATGGACTGACCATAGTTGCATACAATTCTCGATTCCAGGATCCCATCCAGCCAAATTTCCCATAAAAGCACCTCCACCGCTACCCAGAAGCTCCAAGAAATTGACCAAGGAAAACCTCCTTCCTTTCTTTGAGATTCCTGCACTTAAGCCTCCATTCTCGAATGACCCTACCACCTTGGCCAACATCTACGCCAACATGATGACCAAAACCATCGACACCATTGCCCCACTGGAAAACAAGAAAGAAAAGAAATCCCTTCACGCAAACGCATGGTTCACAGACAAACTAGAGAATCTAAGATTCGCCAAGTGTCAAGCCCTGAATACTTGGCAATCCAACACTACCACCACCACCAAAGGGAACCTCAAACAAATATTGTCACAACACAAAAAAAGCCATCACCCACGCCACAGCCTTCTCCTTTAACGCACACATCACCAAAGCCAACTCTCAATCTAAGGACCACTTCTCCATCTTTAAAGAACTCATCACTCCTCCTACTACCCCCGATGACATTATTAAAGACGAAACTTGGTGCTCGAACATTCAAGCAGCCATGCTAAAAAAAATAGAACTACTCCAGGACAAAATCCCAGCACAAGCCAAAACCCTTCTAAAGCTCAACCATATGTCACCCAAAATCCTAAGAACGCCCCCAAACAGCTCTTCTCCTTCCAGGATGTCAGAGAAGTAGAGGTCATCAACATCCCCAAGCAACTCAAACCCTCAATGTGTAAAGGCGACATCAGCCCCACTAACCTAGTCAAAGAATGCTCCAAGGAACTAGCACCGCTCATCAAAACCTTCATCAACGCCTCATTCTTTTCCATGTCTGTCCCAGCTAACCTCAAAGCAGCTTGGGTACGCCCGGTTCTAAAAAAAAACAAAAACAAAACTAGACCCTTCATCACCTAATAACTACCGCCCCATCTTAGACAAGGCAGCTCACAACCAAATCCAACTATTTCTGGAAACCAACAATATCCTAGGCAGAAGACAATCAGGATTCCGTAAGGGCCATGGCACGGAAACGGCTCTCCTTGATCTTAAAAATCAAATCACATCCATCATGGACAAAGGCAAATCGACTCTCCTTCTCCTAGACCTCTCAGCCGCCTTTGATCTTGTAGATTACCAGACCCTCACCTCACACTTTGTAAACTCAGCCCATTTCACAAATAAAGCAGCAACATGGATCACCTCTTTCTTAAACGGCAGAGCCATGAAAGTGTTTTCCAGTCATGCTAACGCTACACCCACCACCATACACTGCGGAATGCCCCAGGGTTCTTGCACAGCCCCCACATTATACAACCTCTTCAACAAACCACTCTTTGACTAACTGGACTCCCTCGGCATAGCTTACACGAACTATGCCGATGATACTCAAGTCCTCCTCCCCCTTACAGGCTCCTATGAGACAGACGCAGTGTCAATTCATCTGATATACAGCACAATCCAAGCATGGATGGCCACTAACGGACTCTGCCTAAATGGTGATAAAACCAAGATCATCATCATAGGCCCTAAAGAAATCAACTTCTCCAGAGATAACACAGTCATCCCGGTCTCTCAGGCTGTCAAAACTCCACATCGTCCATGACACGTCAGGTTAATGCAATAGCCTCAGCCTCTGCACACACTACGAAACTCATCAATCAAGTAAAGCCATATCTATCGAAACAAAACTGCCTTACTATAGCCAGAGCCACCATAGGAGCAAAGCTTGATTACTGCAACGTCCGCCTTGCAGGCACCTCCAACACAAACCTAAACCGGCTCCAGGTTATTCAAAATAATGCCCTTACAGCGGCGCTCAACATTCCTAAAAGGGAACACATCACAAGCACACTGGCTCCCCGTAAAAGAAAAGAAAAAATCACATTCAAGACCCTCACACTTACACACAAATGCCTTACACTCAATGCCCCACCTTACCTCTCTGGCACATTGCACGAGAGGCCTCCATGCGTCCAAAAAGACTGTCACTCCAACAAACTCTGCATACCCACCATAAAAAGAAACAGAGCAGGAGGCATTGGCTTCCCGCACATCGCTCCTAAACTATGGAATGCCCTCCCAAACTCACTAAGAGCTGAACCTTCCTTTCCAGCATTCAGGAAAGCCTTAAAAACTACCCTCTTCAACTAACCCTACCACGTCAGACAGGTTCACCCCCACTATATGCCAAGCGTGGCTCTGTCTCGGTTTTTCCCTGTAACTAAGAATGTACCGTTTGCTTTTTCACTATGTCTTATGTACTATGTAACTAAGCCTGTAAATCTTCTATGCAACCAGCGCCACAATGCCCACGGGCTGCTGTGCACTCCACAAATGTGAATAAATAAATACAATCCTATGGCCAGGTCCCATTCTGGAGAGCAAGGTATACTTCTTAGTTCCCTCATCCTCCTATTCTACAGATGAGTGCCCTCCACTACCAGGTCGAAGACTGGTTGCAGTCAGGTGTCTACTTTCATGCATCCTAGTAAACAAGGAGTCCTGGCATTCAGGATGCTGTCCTCGGATAATTGTGGCTAAGGGTCCCATGGCATTGCAGCCCCTTAACTTTCTCCTTTTGTTTGTACATCTCGGCCGGTTTTCCTCCTCTTTGCATCTTGCCACCTCATTGCTTAAACTTTCTTTTCTTAACATGGTTCAATAGGACAATTAGTCTTTTGCCCCCTCTTCCTAGGTCTTATCCTTTGGTTCCAATGCTGATATTACTCCACGACAGTCTAAACTTCTTCACTTATGGTGGAGTCAGCATGGACGATTATCTCCCAGACATAGCTGGCTTCAGTTTCGGTCAGCCCTTCATTGATATCGAAGGGCGAGACATCACTTGTATTGACAAAGATATAGACCATGTGGACTGCAGCGCTGTGTTACTGTACCCAATGGGGAATGCGTTGGGTGAGCTGACAGTGGTAGAGATGGTTAACTGCCATAGATATCTAGGCACTCCATACGCTATGTCAGTAAAGGCCAATGCTAGAAGAGATCCGGAAATAATGGATGTGGCTTCTGACTTATCCACTGTGCATTTCCCAAACGATTAGACATTTCAAAAGGAGGATAGAATGTCTATGGAAGGTTATTTATTTTATTTTTTACCAACCTGTGTTATCTGATGTCTTTTTCCACTTTCTAGGCTTGTCAGAATCCACAGACACTGACACTACTTAGAGCTCTTCCAATACCCTTTTCCTTTCTTGCTCCAAATAAAAAAACAATAACTTTCACATTCAACAATGCTTTGGTCCGGGCAGCAGCAACACATGCACTACTCACAAGGGGCTCTTCCTTAGAGACATTTGCATTACTGCCTTTTTTCATAATTTTGAAAATATTGTACGTGTTGCAGACACTTGTCCCCAGATTGATTTTGTGTGCATGTCAGCTAAAAATCCTTTATTTTTCCTTGCATGATTTTTTTTTAATAAAACATTTTTAAATGGGACTTGCTCAGAGTGAAATTCTTACCAGTAACTTGTATCGCCAAATCAGGCAACAAGGTATTAAGTATAGTTACATAATACTTGTGCATAGACAGGCTTTTCTTTTCAAGAACTATAGTATTGCTCTATATTCTTATATATCATACTCTTCTCCTAATACTTCACTGTGACTCATTCACAGCTAATTTTGGGTGAACCATGAAAAGCACAATGATTGCCTCTTTGCCTAGGTTTGGGAAAGTACCAGGCCCCAGTCAGAACATAGGGCTGGGATATTCCTGCAAAAGTATTCCAATTAGACCATAAACAGAAAGGAAGGAGACCTGCATTCGCCAAACATGCACCAAGCTTATTGAATAAATGTCCCCCCTCTATATGACATTCTACCCATGCAAATTATCCTTCAGAACATAACTGAAAATCTAGTTTCACATATTGTCTTTCATCAGATAACGGAACACTCCCAACCCCCTTCACTTCACTCCTTCACCCAACACTTCTCTAGGGGGAGAATTCCATTTTTGGGGGTTCTGCCATCCCTTTTGGGGACACCTAAACGTTTTCCATTTGAGTTTTCTAGGCTATCTGCCCTATTTATGTGGGCCGAGGGACGTCTATTGAAGTCCCACTGAAACAGCAACCTTTTTAGTATACATGGTCCTTTGAAAGCCCATATACCTCCTGAGACAGGAGTGTTTTATTTTTTATTTTTAGCACCACCACAACATCTTGGTCCTAGAATGATTAGATAGACCTACATTGGTTTACGGGGTAAGATGGTAGCAGCTAAATAACAAGTTACTCTCTTACCTGGTAACGTTCTTTCGATGGGATGGTTCGACGATCTATTCCATATCTATGACAGTAATCACACAGCTGTGCTGCTTCGGAAAATCGTTCGGCGTCGGCGTCCTGCGTCGATGACGTCGATACGCCGCCCTCGAGGACCGCCTCCGACGGCTGACGTCACTGGATGTTATAAGTAGGACGCACGACGCCCATAGCCTCGGTTGTAGTTTTTTCCCAGAACGTGTGGCACCAGTCTTCTGCCAGCCTGACCACACAAAGCCTTGCGGAAACGTAAGGTGCAATCGTATAAGATATTCTGTAGCGGGGAAGGCAGGGAGGGAGCAATATGGAATACATCATCAGACCATCCCATCGAAAGAACATTACCAGGTAAGAGAGTAACTTGTTCTTCGAGGGGATTGGGTCCTCCGACGTATTCCATATCTATGACAGACTCCCAAAGCAGTACCAATGCAAGGAGGTGGGAAAAGAATTTAGCAAACAGAAATTTAGAATGCCCAATCAAATTGCGGAGTAATGGACCGCCTTGCCAAAGGTCAGATCCTGCCCCGGATGGAATCGAGGGAGTAGTGACGTACAAAAATATGTATCGAAGCCCAGGTGGCTGCATCACAGATGTTACGAATAGGAACACCCCTCTGTAGGGCAGTAGAGGCAGCCATACCCCTGGTAGAATGGGCCCGTAAGCCGACGCGTGGGTCCTTACCCGCCAAGCGGTAACACTCAGATAGCCAAAAAAATCCAGCAAGACAGTCTGTTTCGTCACAGCTTGTCCCAAACGCTTTCCAGCGTAACCAATGAAGAGTTGATCGTCCACTCTGACCCGGGACATGCGTGAAATATAAAAGCTTAACGCTCTCCTAGGATCAAGCCTATGGAGCCTCTCCTCTTCCTTACCAGGATGTGGAGGAGGATAAAATGCCGGAAGAACAACCTTCTGGCCTAAATGAAATTCCCACACCACCTTCGGAAGAAAGGAAGGACGAACTCTAAGGACAACCCTGTCCTTATGAAACACAGTGAAGGGTGGCTTAACTGAAAGTGCCTGTAACTAACTCACTCTGAGCGGAAGTGACCGCAACCAAAAATACAGTTTTACAGTTAAGTCTCAAAGGGCATGAATGCAAAGGCTCAAACGGAGCACACATCAGAAACTTGAGAACAAGGTTCAAATCCCAACCGGGCACTTGGAAAGGTGACGGAGGGAACACATTAGTGAGCCCTTTCACAAACTGAGAAATTAAAGGAATTTTAAAGTAGGAACACTCTTCAGACGAGCGCTTAAATATGGACAGCGCCGCCAGGTAACCTTTAACAGTACCCACTTGCAGGCCCCTGTGGGCCAAAGAAAGCAAAAAAGACAGAACTACAGGAATGTCACATGAAAAAGGATCCACATTCTTAACCCTGCACCAGTCGTAGAACTTACGCCAACAGCAACGGTACAGGGACTTTGTTGCTGGCCGTCTGGCGGAGAGCAACACCTCCATCACGTCTTCAGGGAGGTCCCAATCCTTATACCTCAACCTTTCAGAAACCAAGCGTGAAGGTTGAGGGATCTGACCTTTGGATGGAGAACCTGACCCCCCCCCCCCTCCCGTGAGAGCAGATCGTCTCGGTAGGGAAGACGACGTGGAGGGCAGATGGACAAGTCAAGAAGGTCCGGGTACCTCGTCCTCCGGGCCCACGCCGGAGCAATGAGGATCATCCGGGAACCGAACCTCCGTAAACTCCGCAGCACTTGCGGAATGACGGGGACTGGAGGAAACGCGTACAGCAGTGGGAATGACCACTCCACCACAAACGCGTCTCCTAAGGCTCCTTTCAGAGGAAATTCCCGCGAGCAGAACCTCTCGCACTTCCGTTTGATACTGGAGTCGAAGAGATCCACTTGAGGGGTCCCCCAAAGGGCGAAGATCTCCAGGAGAATCTCCTGAGCCAACTCCCACTCGTGAGAGATCGCGCTCTGGCTGCTCAGAGCATCCGCCGTCTCGTTTTCGTCTCCGGCAACTTGAACTGCCGAGATCGAAACTTCCTGCTGGATTGCCCAGAACCAGAGCTGCATCGCCTCCCTGCACAGAGGAAGTGACCCTGCCCCCCCCTTTTTGTTGAGGTAGTGCATGGACACCGTGTTGTCGGTCAGGATCAGGACATTCTTCGCTCGCACAGTCGGCAGAAAAGCCTTCAGGGCTAGCCTGACGGCCCCCATCTCCAACAGATTGATATTTTATTTATTTGCATTTTTAGAGCGCACAGCTGCCCACGGGTATTGTGGCGCTGTTACAAGGTGGTTTACTTAACACAGGCGAATAACATGAAAGGCAGTGAACATGGTTACAGACATGGTTGAGGGTACCAGGTTACATGGGACAGTGAACTTTGGTATAGCAGTATACAAAAATTATTTGCATTGCAGTAGAGTTCACTTAAACAAGGTGGTTTTCAGAGCTTTTCTAAAGGCACTGAGGGATGTTTACGCTCTCAGTTTGGGTGGTAGGGAGTTCCATGCTTTTGGTGCTAGGACTTCGAAGCTCGAGCCGCCAGCTTTAACTCTGTTGAAGTTAGGGACTAAGAGTTGGTTCGTGTACAGGTCCCTTCTGGGCCTGATTGTTTGGACTGGTTGTATCCGATCAGTAAGGTAGCTAGGGGCAGATTGGGATATGCATCTGTGGGTCATGGTTAGGGTCTTGAACTGGATGCGCTCTTTGACTGACTGGGAGCCAGTGGGCATTTTGTCTTGCTCTTGGGAATATTGAGGGCAGCTCTCAAGGTGTTGTTCTGTGTGATCTGGAGTCTATTCATGTTTTTAGCCGAGGTGCCTAATAGGAGGACGTTGCAGTAGTCCAATTTGGCACCTCTGGTGGGCCCTGGCCATGTTGAGGCAGTTTGTGGTGGATAGGTGAGGTTTTACTGCGTTAATTATTTTGGTTGTTAAGGCTGCTGAGGATGAGATGTAGCTGACATGTCTATCCATGGAAAGGGTGGAGTCTAGATAGACTCCCAGAGTTTTTACAGCAGGAGAGACTGGGATGACCGAGTTCTCAATTAGGAAGGTGCTATATTTGTCGTCAAGTTTGCTAAGGGATTCTTTGGGGCCGACCAGTAGGATTTTTGTCTTGTTTCCATTGAGACAGAGGCCATTGGCTGCCATCCAGGCCTGGATGATGGCATATGTGTGTTGTAGGGCTTTTAGGTCTTGGTTGTAATCACCAGTTAGAGGGAGAAGAATTTGAGTGTCGTCGGCATAATTGGTGAACGTTATGCCGAATTCTTCTAAGTCATTGAATAGAGGGAGTGTGAATAGGTTATATAGTGTGGGGGAGGTGCAGGAGCCTTGTGGTACTCCACAGTTGATGGGGGAGGGGGTGGCTGATGCTTGGTCTGAGTAGACTCGCATAGCTCTGCCCTCCAGGAAGGATGAGATCCATGTTGTAGCTTCAGTAGAGAAGTGAGCTGTATTGGTGAGGTGTGTCTTTAGAATTTTGTGGTCGACTAGGTCGAACGCAGCCGACAGGTCAAGGAGTAAGAGGATGGCACATTTGCCTTTATCCATATTTTTTAGGAGTTGGTTTTTTAGGTCGAGTAGCGCAGACTCTGTGCCGTGACGTGGGCGAAAACCAGACTGTCTCTTGCCTAGGATGTTATGGGATTTGAGGAAGCCTTGTATCTGTAGATAGGCAGCCTTATCCAGGACTTTCAACAGAAATGGCACTGTTGTAATGGGCCTGTAGTTATTAGGGGAGTCTGGATCTAGTGTGGGCTTTTTCAACAGTGGGCGAACCCAGGCTTCATTAAGTGAGGAGGGTACTGAGCCAGTGGCAAATGATGCATTGATGAAGGTTGCAATGAATGGCGCTAGGGACTCCGCGCAGTCTTTGATTATGTTTGCTGGACAGATGTCTCCTTTGCAGAGTGATGGTTTTATTTGTTTCATAATGTTTAAGACCTCAAGTGTGGTTACCTTTCTGAAGGTGAATGGCGGTGGAAGGTTGCTATTGTGTTGTGTAGGAGGTTTAGAGTTCGGGGTGGCTAGCGTTTTGTGAGGGGGCTTGGGTAGATTATCAAGGTTGGTTTTGATTTTCTTTTGGAGTAAATCTAGTTTGTCAAGCATGGCTTTCTCTATGTCATTACACCATTTCTCGTCTTTGACTGTTTGATGTTTGGATGTGGGAGGTACGACCAGCTCGTTGAAGATGGCGAATAGTTCTTTTGAGTGCGATTGGGCATTGTCGATTCTAGTATTGTATGTGGCTGCTTTTGCTTTGGCTATGGCATTTTTGTATTGTTTGACAATAGTTAGGTAGGAATCGTGCAGAGGGGTTTGATTGCCATTTTTTGAGAGCTTGTCTTTTAAGTGATTTTAGGTCTTGTAAGTCTTGATTAAACCAAGAGTTGGCGTGAAAGTTTTTTCGCTTTTTTTTGTCTCTAGTGGGGCAACTGTGTCTATGACTTCTTTGATGGTGGTGTTATAGAGATCGACTAGTTCTTCAGGGTTATTGGAGATGGGAGATGTTAGTGCTGAGACTTCTAGGAGTGGGCAGATTCTCTTTGGTGAGTAGTTTTTTAGATCTAGCTAGGGTGGCTGGCATGGGAGGGTCTTGATTAGTGGCTGCATTTGTAGGGATGAAGAAGTGGATGAGGTGGTGATCAGTCCAAGGTTGAGGCGTGTTCGAGCCGATATCTACCTTGCAGTTGTGGTCGACTAAGCAATCTAGTATGCAGCCTTTAGTGTGAGTGGCACAATCAATTCTCTGGATGAATTGAAGGTCTAGGAGAGCTTTGGCAAAGGTTTTCCTGTGTTCGTCTTTTATGTCGTTGAGTCCGAGGTTCATATCTCCTAGGAGAATGGCTTTAGAGTTTGCTTTGAGGTTGTTACCTAGGAGGTGTAGGATGTCGGCTTGGAAGTTCAGGAGTGGGCCAGGGGGCCTGTAGATGAGGTGCATTGTCATGGTGTCGTTAGGTGAGAAAGAGATTTTTACTGATAAGGCATCAAAGTTTTCGGATATGATGGGTTTAATTTGTCTAGCCTTTAGTGACTCTTTGACTATGAGAGCCACACCACCGCCTTTGTGTGTTGGTCCATCTTGGCGGAGGATGATGTACCGAGGGGGGGGGGGGGGGGACTGGCATATGGCTGGTCCAGAAGCTTCGTGGAGCCAGGTTTCTGTGATGGCTAGAGCGTCTAGCTCGAGGTCAGAGATTAGGTCATGTATTTCTGTGGCGTGGGCTTGTAAAGATCTGGCATTAATGAGAGCAAATTGGATTTGGCGGGGGTCGTGCGTGTTAGGTTTGGTGGTGTTGGTATGTTGTTTAGTGGCGGGATGTTGGGCTTTGGGAGTAGTGCTGGGTGGCTGCAGTGTGGGTTAGCGAGTTTTGATGTAGGCTGTGCGGGCTCCTAATCTAGAGTTTATGTGCACTGGTAGTGCGTGAGATGTGTTTCTGGCAGTGGATTTGGACTTAGGTACAGCGTTAGTGAGAGGGGGGGGCTGAGGATTGGCGATTATGGAGCTCGTGGCTGAGTAAAGCTGGTAGGAATGGGGTGGGAGGAATGGAATCAGAGTGTGGGAGCCTGTTGGAGTGGTTGGTGGCCATGTCGAGTGTAGTGGATGTGGCCTGGGGCAGGGGTACAGGGTGGGCAAATTCGACTTTAGACTAGATGCATAAAAGCAGGCAGATTCGACTTGACTGTTAGGCTTAGATTTAGTTAACTTAATGAGCTGGAGGTAGCAACTAGATTCAAACTGGCACAGTTAGGACATAATCAGTCGTTCTGGGGGCAAATCAATGCAGTGGAGGTAAAATCGAATTGAAAATGTCACAGTTCGGCAGAAATGCACAATGCTGAACGGCAGATTAGACTCAGCGGTGGTAACATCTAGATTCGAATTATCACAATTGGGCAAAAATCAGCAGAAATCAACCGTTCTGAAGGCAAATAGAATCAATGAGATGGCGATAACATTTGAATTCGAAGTATCACAGTTGGGCTTGGAACAGCAGTTCTGGAGGCAATTAGTGGCAGTGGTGGTAACATCTAAGTTCGAATTATCACAATTGCGCAGGAATCAGCAGTACCAGGATGCAGTTAGAGGCAGTGCACTGGTACTACAGGCGGTGCCTAAGTTTGACTCACAGCGACGGTACAGGCAATGACTACGATGCGTAGCTATAAGCAATGAGTAACTGCAGTGACACATACTATACACACATATATATATATATATATATATATACTGGCTAGTTGTAGATGCAGTATTGCAGAGAGGTGGGAGCTGGTATCACGTGGTGGCAGATTCTAAGGAGTCTAGACAGGTGGCGAAGCGTATTATGTGGTGATAAGCATAGAGGTACAACTAAGAGTCACGGTACCTTTGGGGAGACGTTCAGGAGCACGGTGCACCTTGGTGCTGAGAGGCAGCGTTTCTGGCAGATGGCAGGGATCGGCAGGACAGGCCCGTTAGTGTGCGCCTTGTTGTGGGCCGGCTCATGCCTGCCGGTGCCCTCAAGATCGGTGAAATGGGTAGGCTGGGCGGGGTTGACCAATCAGGTCGGCGATCAGCATCCGGGCCGAGGTGCGATCAGGCGGCCATCTTGACGATGTGTACTCTACGTACACACAAAGCGGCAGCAAAATGCTCAGACATGCAAGCAGTGGGGAATCATGCACTCAGCAGTGTAGATAGCATGGATTGAGGAGTGTAGCCTTGCAGGAATGAAGGGGCCACCCTCGTAGGTAGCGGTGAAAGATCTCCCGCTCACCTCTGAGAACGGGGATGCAGGAAGTTGACTGTGGGCTGCTCCGGCAGCCAGGAGAAAGGAGCTCCTGCTCCTGTGGACACTGCTGACTCAATGTTTCTCGAAGGGTCCCAGTTTCATGTACCCTCCTCCACGATATCTCTAGGATGATTGAATAAGTTTTTTATTGTTGCAATAAACAAAAAGGGCAAACAAGAAAACCAGTTAAAAACACATAATTGATGTGTTTTCAGCCTGCGGGCCATCAGTGCTTTGTTAGTGCTCTGTGTCATCTCCAGTTGCAATCCCTGCTCATGACTGATGGTTTAATTCAGCTGGGAGACCCTGGTTAATTGTCAGTGAAATCAAGCTTTTGTTTGGTGCAGCGCCTGTTATAATACCTGTAGTGCCAAGTACTGTGCGGAGCCGGAGAGAATTAAATTGAGTGACCGAGCCCCGTCCGCATTGTCTGAACGCGGAGTGCGGCCATTGTCCCGGGTGCTTATCAGAGCGCGCTCTCTCTGCTTGGCGTTCTTACGGCGCGGCGTGAGACGTCGAAACCAAGGTCAGCGCTCCGAGTCTGGAGTCTTGACTCCGACGGAGACCAACGACCGCTGACTGTCAACTCGTTGGCATGAGCTCCCCATCCCGTGAGGGATGCGTCCGTCACGATCGTCACCTCCGGCCAGGGTAGCCAAAATGGAGCCCCCTTCATCAGATTGTCTTCGACGCCCACCACAGAAGGTCCTGGGCGACCGAGGACAGCACCTGAACAGGGTCCGACATCCTGCCGGAGGACTGCGACCACTGGCGCTTGAGTGCCCATTGTAAAGATCTCATCCGCAACCTGGCCTCTGGCACCAGAAGAATGCAAGATGCCATGAGGCCGAGTAATCTCAAGAACTCGAACGCTGGGAGGCTCTGGGGAAGCTGAAACTTGTGCACCATCTGCTGAATGTGATGATCCCTCACCTGGGGAGGAAAACACTGCCCCAGGGACGTGTCGAGCACTGCTCCGATGTACTGGAGCCTCCGAGTTGGTGTCAAATGTGACTTCTTTAAGTTGAGGGATAAGCCCAGCTTGTGGAGGGAGTGGCAGGTGACTGACAGATTATCCAGGACTTGCTCGGGAGAGCGCGCCCTGATCAACCAATCCTCCAGGTAGGGGTAGACTGGAATCCCCCTTTTGGGAGGTGCGCTGCCACCACTACCAGGAGCTTGGTGAAGACCCTCTGGGCGGAGGTCAATCCGAACGGCAGCACCTGAAACTGAAAGTGCGAGTCGCCAACCGCGAACCTCAGGTACTTCTTGTGCTTTGGATGTATCGGCACATGAAAATAAGTGTCCTTGAGGTCGAGAGACACCAACCAGTCCTGAAGTTGAAGGGCCCGGAGGACTTGAGAGAGAGTAACCATCTTGAACTTGTCCTTCCTGGGGAGTTTGTTCAAACAGCGCAAGTCCATGATGGGTCTCAATCCCCAGTCTTTCTTGGAAATCAAAAAATAAGGGGAATACCATCCCTTGTTCCTCTCCGCTACAGGCACTAGTCCTATGACGCCTTTCTCCAGCAGGGATTGAATTTCCTGCGCAAGGAGCGGATCCGGACTCTTCAGAGAGATTCCCCGGTGGATTGTCGCGAGGCCTCTGCCGGAAAGGAAGACAATAGCCGTGGGTTATGATCTCCAGAACCCACACATTTGAAGAATTGCCGCGCGATGCTGCGCCAGCCTTCCCCCAACCGGCGAACCATTGGACATGGCCTCATGACTGAGCTGAAGCGGCTGCGGCGTTGCCTAAGGGCAAAGAGGCAACAGTCCAAGCGGCTTTGGCACCTCCAGTACCTTGTTTTCCACCTCTGGCACTCCTACGGTAGCCCCTTTGACTGGCAGCTCCTCTCGCTTTACCAAAGGATGAGTAATAACGAAAGGAACCTCCCCTCCATTGCTGTCCCCAGGACGAAAAGGCAGAGGTTGGCGAACTGCAGCGCCCAACGACTTCACTGCAGCTTTGGAGGTCTGCAACCTCTCAAGGCTCTAGTCAGCCTTGCTGCCAAAAAGATGTTCCCCGTCAAAGGGCATGCTGAGGAGCCGGGCCTGCACATCAGGAGCAAACCCCGACTTCCGCAACCACGCAAACCTGCGTATCATGGTGCTCGCCGCCATGGACCGGCTGACGCAATCTGCCATGTCCAAACCCGACTGAGCGGCCTCACACATGGCATCCTTGCCATCCTGAACCATGGCAAGGAAACCATCCCGTTTGTGCCCTTCGGGAATATGTTCAGCCGCTAAGGAAACACAGTTCCACAGAGTGCGTGAAACGTGACAAGGCACATACAGAGTTGGCCGCCTGAAGCGCCATACCCCCTGAAGAAAACACTTTCTTCGCCCAGCCGTCAAAACGCTTGTCGTCCCTATCAGGAGGGATGGTAGGATACGACGCCTGCTTTGCCGGGGCCGTAGCCGCCTGCACCACCCAACTCTCCGGAGTGGGGTGCTTGGAAAAGTAGCAGGGGTCGCTACTGGCTGGGCGGTATTTTCGCGGCAAAGACTTGCCCACTGCCGGGAGAATCTCCAGAGCAGTCCAAGCCGCCCCCACCCTGCTCTGTAGAGCCATATGAAATGGCAGTACCGGGTCAGTTGGTGGACCAAGGTCTAGGATATCCGTAAGGTCCTCCTGAAGAAATTCCCCCCGGGGAGCAGACCATCCCAAGTACTCGGTGACCCTCGACATAATGCGCTGGTACGAGGAGTCGGCATGAGTGCCAGGCTCAGGCCTACAAACCTCCACCTTCGGAGAGGTGTCCAGCCCACTAGCATCGTGCAGGGACTGCCTCAGGTCCTCAAATTGGCTATGGCCGGAGAGAATCTCGTCTGGCACCGTATTAGGAACTATGCCATCATCAGAGCCCTCATCCACTTCTGAAATAAACTCAAGATGGCGGTAAGAAGGCACAGAATGTGAACCAAAGCCATGCTTGACCTTGGCCAGAGCCTTTCTAGGGGGTTCCACCGAGCCTCGGGGTACCCCCGTCGACGGTGCCTCAAAAGGCGTCGAGGGCATCGAGTGAATCGGCGTCTACGGCGAACGCGGCGCGGACAGCATCGGTGGCGTCGACACAGGCCTCGAGGCCGGAGCCCTGAGCGTGTCCTTCGACAGCATGGGCGCCAATGGCGCTGACGACTTCTTCGGAGGCGGGGCCTCGAAAGAGTCCATCGACGACCTCGGCGCCACCGGCGTCGACGTCTTCCTTGAAGATATCACAGGTTCACACGGTCTCGAGCGCGTCAAGGACCGTGAAGTGGACCGGGCACGATTAGAATGATTCCCGTTGTCCGAGCGGGACATCTCCCGCGAATCGTGCCGACCACCCGAGCCCGAAGGCGTGCAAGTGGTGTCTCTCGACCGATCACGACCGACCCCACTCGGAGGCATGGGCGGACCGGTGCCCTGCGATTCGAGAATCACTAACATTTTCTTCCCGAAGGAAGCCCATTCCTCCGGCGTCGCCTGCTTGGTAGGGTAAGCGACCCGCCGACGGGCGCAGTCTTCGGAAGAGGATGGGGAAGGCGACCGATGACGGCGCTTCCGGGAGTGCCTCGAAGAGGCAGAGAAGTGGCGGGACCGACTCCGGGACCGAGACCCACTAGACTTCCGACGACGACGCAGAGAGTTGCCCCTCGAATCGTCCTTCGAAAGCCCTGCAGACCTCGACTTCCGTGGCTTAGAAACCTTACCTACCGATAACAACTTCTTGCGCTCCCGCAATGCTTTAGACGTGAGCAACTGGAAGTCGACACAGTCATCCGTGTCATGGGCCTCCCCGAGGCACCAGAGGCAGGCGTTGTGCGAGTCCGTAACCGACATCTTGGACACACAGTCCCTGCACTTCTTAAATCCCGGACGCGGGGTGGAAGACGAGGTAGACATCCTTCACAAAGAAGAAACTACACAAAACGAACAGGTTCGAAGAACCGAGAAACAGAACCCCCAAAGAGTCTAGGCGCGCCGAGATTCCCGAAGTGAACACGTTTGTGGAAAAAACGGAACTGAGGCTATGGGCGTTGTGCGTCCTACTTATAACATCCAGTGACGTCGGCCGTTGGAGGAGGTCCTCGAGGGCGGTATGTCAACGTCATCAACACAGGACGCGAAAGATTCTCCGAAGCAGCACAGCTGTGATGATTACTGTCAGATATGGAATACGTCGGAGGACCCAATCCCCTCGAAATTTCGTTTTGGCTTCATCAAGGGAGCAAGATAACTTGCCACTACTTTCACTTCTGTGCTGGTGAACACATTCTATACACTACACCTGTAAAAGAAGACCTATACTCGATGAGTTGTTTCTCCTCTTCTGAACCATCTTTTTGGGGGCCAGGAGTCATTCCCTATGGGCCTTGGATCTTTGGTCCACATGGTTTGTGGTTAAAGGATTCTGCAGTTCCCCCTTATACTGAATTTTGTCATTCTTCTGCATTGACCTATATCTCTGTTTGGTTGACATTTCTTCCTGGGGCCACTAGGTATGGAACCTGGCATGAGCTCTTCAAGAGGTTCTCTTTTGGTGTCGCCTGAGGTCCTCTCTGCACCAGTGGTACATAAGTTATACTTCGCTTCTTTTTCCACTTAAGCATGGCTGTGCATACGGACGTTGGTCCCAGTAATTCCTATAGGGAACCTTTTAACTCACCTGGAACTCTCTTGAAGTGGCTTTACAGGTACCTGCTTCTGGAAAAAAAGATTTCTCGGCCCACCTTAGGTCCATGGTTTTGGAAGCCAAATATTGGAATTTAAGCTAGTACCACTGATTTTACCTGCATTTTTAAAGCTGTGCATTACACTCTTGTCTATGAAGAATGCCTACTTACAATTTATCAGTGAATGGTTCTAGGAATGTAATGAGTTGGTACTAGAAGTCTAACTATATTCTGACCTTTGGTGGCTACTGGCTTGGTGTTCAAAAGTGCACACCCACTTTTCCATCCCACTAGGGTCATACATTTACTACAAGGTATGCATTTGTATTATGTCCAGTACTACATTCTGGAGGTTAAAGAATTACTGTGATCTTTTCATAACATTTTGGGTCTGAATAGGGCTAAGCAAATGTATTATTCTTCTGTGTCTAGTGTTCAGTTTTCTTCCCACCCCTTAGTTTATGTACTATGTCTACCACCCAACGGTGGACTTACATTTTAGTGTTAGGAGTGGGTTAGGTCTTAACTGACTATTGTCCTTACAAGCATTGTGTTTATTGTTATGCGTTATGTTTGACTTATACTACTTATGTTTTACCTGGCAGAGATTCTATGTGTAATTTTATAATAAAGTGTATATGTTTTACTATACCAGCGTGCGAGTTTCTTTTGTTAATTGTGTGAACCAGCTAGACTTCACATCCAGCCCTCCACCCTCCCACCCCCAAGTTAAAAGTCTGGTCTTTCTTTTGGTGAGAAACCTCATTTTACCTTTAGGTTACTTTGTTACACACAGCCTTCACCAGAGGGTTGTGCAGAAATTTCCCCAAAACCTTCTCTTTATCTGCACCATTTTTTAATGCATCCCTCCTTACAGTTATCTTATTAATTCACGCAGCACCCGCTATATTTTGTTTCCATCTGGAGCTCTCTGTTGCCGCTATCCTTTGGGATATGGTTGCATTTCATAAATGCCTAATGTGACCGGGTGCCCATGTTTCAGGTTGGAGCCTATCCCAGTGGGAAGGAGAAAACGAGAACGGCTGGAGGAGGCTGATACGCAAGCTGGCCGGCTGATACCGAGCAGCGACGACAAACCAGAGCACAGTCCCCGGCCAGTCTGACACAGCGAACTCAGGAAACTAGGCTTTCCAGCGGCAGGATGGTGGTGTAGACGGGTTATGGCGGCCATCGCAGAGAGCCAACAAGGGGGCGGGGCTATGGTGGTCAAACCCTTCAGCAAGGACTGCAATGATTGGTTGGACATACGAGCCGGCACCATGAAAGCCGGCCGATTTGATACTTGGTCTCAGTCTGACTCTGCTTATTGCAGGAGTTACACAGACCGGAGGAAGAAGAAAGATATTGCTCCGCCTATTAAGGCCTGTATTGAAGCAGCACTTGAAAGGCGAAGGCATTCTTATTTGCAAAAGGGGAAACGTTACCTGAAAAGGACTGATTTAGGGTTTTAAAACTTTTTTTTAAGCTTGCTATACCAAACCCGTTTCCTGAAAATAAAGGACTTCTTCCATTTTACTACAACCTGGTCACCTGCCTTGTTTACACCTTAATACACATAATAACAGACTACCAAAGGGATGGCTTGATATTAGTTCAGTGGAAAATGCTATTCCAGTCAGAAAAAAAAGCATATTAAGAACACTCATTTTAAAATGTATTCACATTCTGGATGTTAAAATGAGAATGTGTTCAAAGACCACAACATTGGGAGAAACATACCTTTCTGTTGACAGAATATGAATGAGTTTTAATAAAAATTCACTGAACAACTGAGGACATGATGAAGAAAGATGCACTTGTAGTCGTGTTAGAAATTCTTGCATAGCTTGTGTAGCTGTTGGCCCAACCTGAAAAACAAATTCAGTGTGTGAACGAGAATCCGTTACACGTAGAGGAGTCATTTTCTTTTTTAACAATTAGCATGGGGAATGTAGGAAGGTCTAGATATGACAATGTAGGCTGAATTCTTTGTTTTAACTGGTCTTTAATAAGTACCTGTGTTTCAAGGTTAGGGGGGCCTAGGGAAATACCCTAAAAATGAAAAGGGCAAGATCTGTAAACCGTGTCAAGGACAGGAAAACAAAATGGTACATGGGACTTACCTGTAACTCTTTTTCACCAGCAGTTTAGTTTTATACTTTAAACTGCTTGTCTTCTCTATAGCCTATCGGTGGCCTTTGGGTCCTACTGCCCCCAGCCAATGACCAATGACACTCGCCCTACTTAGCTCAACCCCTGGTGGCTATCTTCAGATTTGGTAGCGCACAAAGTGGCAGTATGAACTAAGAAAATCCAGAGAGGGGAAGGATGGAGAGTTCGCATTTGAATCCATGCAAGGCCCATGCTGGAGAACAAGAGTTGCAGGTAAGTAACTTGTACCTTCTCCAGCATGGGGTCTTGCATGGATTCACATGCTCATTAGTCCGATTACACAGCAGCACATATACACAACCACAGGAGGTGGCAAGGTTCACAGAAGCAATACACTTACAGCTGGAACAGACTCACCTTAAACCATACATGTCAACAGTAGAATTTTGTGAAGGTGTGGTTAGACCACCACGTAGAAGCCTTGCAGATGTTGAGCAGGGGAACACCAGGGAGAAACGCTGTTGTTGTTGCAAAGGCTCTGATGGAGTGGGTCTCGGCCGGCCTGGAAGCAGTCTGCTGGCCCGACTAGGACAAAGCATGATACAGCTGGAGAGCCACCTAGACATGCAAGCATTAGACAGGGCATTCCTGTGCCCCACGGGCTCAAAATTTTAAAAAAGCAGAGACGATTTCCAAAGGTCTTTTAGTGCGTGCCACATTGAACTTGAGAGTACAAGCAATGTTCAGCAAATGCAACGACCTTCCAGCAGGCGTGGAAGGGCTTGCTAAGGAAACTGGCAGAACCAAAGGCTTGTTGAGATGAAAGTCTGAGGGAACCTTTAGCATGAAGGTGGGATGAGTCTGCAGCACCACCTTAGTAACGTGGAAGGATAAATAGGACTGCTTACAGGAGAGGGCCTGGATCTCCACGACCCGCCTAGCCAAGGTGATCGCCACCAGGAATGCGGTCTTCCATGATAAAACTTCAAAGGGGCACGATGCATTGGTTCAAACGGACGCCCCATGAGTATAGACAGGACCACGTTCAGTTCCTAAGCCGGTGCAGGAACCCTCACAGGAAGGAAAGTCCTGAAGAGACCCTTGAGGAACTCCTTCACGAGCCTGTGCGACCAAAGGGAGAGTTTGCCTGGAGCCTGTGTGTAATGGCAGCCACATGATCGATGGAGGCATGAGCAAGGCCAGCCGTAGCCAGCGAGAGCAGGTACAGGAAGAGCTGCTATGCGCAGCAGTGTGATCATCCATGCCCGGCAGCACACTGAAGTGCTTACACTTGTGCCTTTAGCAAGACAAAGTAGAGGGAGCCTTGGCCTTGGCTAGGATCTTTTTGCATTCCGACGGCAGGGAATAGTGGCCAAATTCTAGGGTTGCAGGAGCCATGGCGTGAGGCTAATTGATGCCAGGTCCTGGTGCAGGGTTGATCCTTTTTCTCTGGAGAGGTCAGGAAGTGGAGCCAGCTGGATGTGCGAAACAGACCGATGGAGAAGTTCTGAGTACCAGATCTGCCTCGGCACGCCGGTGTGATGAGGATCATCCTGCTGTGGCAATGTCTAAATGTGTTGATCACATGTAACGGTAGCTGAATCGGGCAGAAGGCATACACAAAGAGACCCCTACCAGGGGAAAGAGAAGGCATACCATAGATAGCCTCCTCGGCTGAGGATATATGCTGGCATAAATCCAGTACTTGGGAGTTGGCAGTCATCACAAAGATGTTATGAGGAAGCCCCCTCTCGCTGAAGACGCGAGAGACCTGCGCTTGTTGAAGCTCCCATTCGAGACAGTACTGCAGCTCCCTGCCGAGCGAGTCCGCAATCGTGTTCTTGCTGCCTGTTAAATGAAAGGGGACAAGGAAGATTGTCTTGAAGAATAGCCCAGGGAAACTGCTTCCAAAAGGAGAGAGCGAGTGTTAGGGAGAATTCTCTGTTTAGGCTGAATTTCCTAACCTAGTGAGTCCCCCAGCAGCTTTGCTGGATTTTTGGGGTTTATTTTTTTCTCCTGCCAAGAGTGAGACTCTTTTACCCTCACTCTTGGACATGATTTGAGTGTGTTTCTTTGAATCTAGAAGTGTTTAATGGGCTATGGGGTCTTTTACTCCATAGGGCTTCATGTGTTTTTGTGATGTGTGTTACACAGCACCCTCAGTATAGTGACAAAGGGGTGTCATAGTGACCCCCCAGTATAGACTCCATACCCTGGGACTGACTACTGTCTCCCAGGGCATGTATAGTCACCATTGACTTTACTAGTCTTAAATTCTGAACAGAACCAGTACAAACCATCATATTGTGGACGTACTGGCTGGGGCAATTCGATTGCCCCAGGGTCTGTTAGTCGAGGGGGCACGTCTCCGTCCCCCCTGATCGAGTTTTGGCTGGTGGCAGTGGATACTACTTTTTATATTCAACCGCAAATATTTTCCTATGGGATTTCCCATTGTTTTAGGCTACTATCTTTATTTAATTATTTACGGTAGCCTCGAACATACCGCCGGTTTATTTAATTAATATTAATTCTCCGGTTGGTATTTTTTGCCAAAACTTGATTCTAAAATGGCGTTTGTGTTCTCTTCTGTGACTCCAACCCAAGTCGAGCCCTTTGTTCCACTTTTTGGCGGGCTTCTCCACAGAAGCCCTCCAAAGTGGTGCCACTCTGTCTGGGGTACTTAGGAGGGGTGGAGGGGAATTTAGGCACCCTGGACTGAGTTGCCTAGGCAACTCAAGTCCCACTCCATCCTGATTGGCCCAAGTGGTGAGCCGGCCGGCTCACCACTTAGCATGTTTGAGTGACAGCTAGGCTGAGTGAATGGGGGTTTTCTGCATAAAAGCAGGGCTTTGGGGACTGGAACTTCAGAAGTCGCCACAGGACCTAAGAATCCGACGAGGGAGAAGCTGAGCCGACCTGCCACGACACCACCACCGGTGGAGCCCTGCTGGACCGTCTCATCACTTTTTCCCCAACGACAGAGGAGATCTCCCGCCGGAGAATCTTCTTCCTTTGACTGGTGGGGATAACCAGTTTCACTCTCTTTTCGCCTTCCCGACGTACCTCGTGGCCGCCTTGCCTGTGCCAAGCACCCCGGCAACCGGGATACCACGTTTTACCACGACCGCGAAACAAAGCTACCACCTTTAACCGGAAAACTTCGCGGCTGGTTTCTGCCCTGGTAGTGCGTGCAACGACCTTCATCCTTTCTCCAAGTCGAGATCCTCTCTTCCCCTGGCGACGACGCAACTTGCACCCACTACCAGGAACAACTGCCACTGCTGGAGGATCCTTCCCACTTAAGGTATCGTGTCGCGCCTGGCTTCCCTTGCTACCGACTGTACGGGGTAGATATATCCCCGGCTTTCGAACCTGGGTTAGCCTGGGACACCCTGGCTAAACTTTCCTAAGCCTCTCTAAACTCTTTTTGAACCCTCTGCAAGACTTTCTAAGCATAGTGTAACTGTGTGATCTTGGGCGCATTTGTGCTCTGCTCTCTCTAAGAGTGGGCCCAGCCTTTGGACTTTGGCTCCCTAGTGACTTTGGCTCTTCTGCCTTGCTAACAGTGTTCCTGAATCTTAGAGTGATATACCTTTCCATATTCTGTCTTTTTCCCTCCCTTTCTCACAAACTTATTGGAGTGCAATCTAGTTAAGCGCTCACCTCTGTATGAAAATAAGTGGTGTTTTACAGTGACTTATCTGATAAGGAAAAAGGGATGTATATATTATAATAGTAACTGTGTTTAGAATATTTTACAATAAGAGTGCTGGAGTGTTTTCAACAGTGTGTTTTTAAATAATTATATACTTTGATACCAAAGCTCTGGTTAGTGTTTGCTTGTATTGTTGTATCTGAGTGCCTATTGTGTATACTTTGCATACTGCCTAACTCTTCTTGAGGGAAGTCTGACTGCTCAGCCACAGCTACCAGGTAAATCTGGGTGGTGCAGACTGCTACCAAGTGGGTTTACTGCCAACACCTGTAGTCTTAAATCTTTTGCAGTGGTCCCTAAGGGAACTGCACAGGTTTCTGCCTAACAGCGGGTGAGCGTGTCCCACCCTGCTTCCAGAGGTAAAACATTGTGGTGGTGTTGTCCATGAAGATCCGCACCACTTTTCACTGTAGTGCAGGTTGGAACGACCGGAAGGCCGAGAAAACTGCCCGTAGTTCCAGGACATTTATGTCTAACTCCTTTTCCTCTGGGAGTCAGAGACCACTGGTGTGGAATGTTTTGTGTGGGCTCCCCAACCCTTCATAGAGGTGTCAGTAGTGGCTGTAGTCTGGTACGAAGGGATCTGGAAGGGGGTTCCTTGAGTGAGGTGTGGCCGATTGCCTGATTGAGGGTGGTCTCGTCTGTCCATATGCCTGTGACCTGCTGCCACCTGGCGTGTAGGAATTCCTGGAGAGTCTGCATTTGGAGCCTGCAAAAGTCAACCCAATGGATGCAGGACAACATCATGCCCACAGGGATTTGATGGACCAGACTGTTGTGATGGGCGCTGCAGACAGCCGCTGAACATTCGACAGGATGGCTTTCACCCACTCTCCTCCAAGGGAGTTGCCAGAGATGAGATTGTGTTGAGCCCGATGCCCAGGAACAGAGAGTTCCGAGATGGCACCATGCAGGACTTCAGATAATAAGTCAGAAGGTGTATGGTTTCCACAGTGTGCTGAGTTGCCAGTGTGAGGGAGCGGGACCGGATGGCCAGACGTCCAGGTATAATATGATAAGGCATTTAAACGTGCCTATACATAAGTGTTTCAAGGCGCGACGAGGCAAGAAAGGGGGAACAGAGGGAAGACAGACACCGATCCTACTAGGCCAGGTGTCATGCAGATTGTGCAAGTGTATGGGAAGGGAACGGGGGGAGTGCAGGGGGGGGAGGGGAAGGGGACAGTGCAATACATGGGATAATAGAATAAATAACAAAATCAAGTATGGGCAGCAGGTGGCAAGTGCAAGGGAGAAGGGTAAGTGCAGGCATCGGCTGTCAAGTGCTCGTGGTAAGACTGTAGGGATACAGAGAACAGTCCCCAAGTGCGGGGGTTTCCAGGAGGGCAGTGCAGGTGTGCGACTGGAGGAGGGTGGGGACCTGGGCCCCAGATCAGAGTATGGCCAGGTAAACCAGTGCAGTTTCAGTATAAGCCAGGAAATCAGAAGGGGAGAGGAGGAGAAAAAGAAGTATAGAGAAAGGTTTTGAGGTGCTTCCGGAACCGGAGATGGTTCTCCTCAATTTTCTGGGGGGCAGGGAGACCTTTCCAGTGGGAGGCCCCGGCCGAAGGAAGTGATCTACCAACAACTCGTTGCTTGGAGAAGCGACTGACCCTGAGGGAGTTGGATGAGCAAAGAGCTTGAGAAGGAAGATATTTAGGAAGAGAGAGTTGGAGGTATTGAGGCCCCTGGCCCAGAAGCCCTGTGGACGATGCAGAGGGTTTTGAACTTGATCCTCGCAGCCACTGGGAGACAGTGCTGATATTTCAGTCCTGGAGAGATACGATCCCTGGACTTGAGGCCAAAGACAAGTCTCGCAGTCCGGTTCTGGATGAGCTGCAGAGGGCGGAGAGTAGAAATAGGCAGATTTAGAAAGAGGCTGTTGCAATAGTCCAGCCTAGAGAGAACCAGAGCTCTGGAGACAGTGAGCTTCTGGGGGAAGGATAGGAAAGGAAGAATACCTCTGAGGAAGTGCAGCTGGTAGTGTGACTTCTTAGAGACATCAGAGATGTGAGGCGAGAAGGAGAGTGTGGAGTTGAAGATGACCCAGAGGTTTTTAGCCTCACAGGTGGGAGCAGGGAGAGGGCCAAGAGAGGCTGGCCAGAGAGTGACAGGAAAGGAGAGTGTGGGGGGTGTGCCAATGAGGAGAATCTCAGTCTTGCTGGCATTCAGGCAGAGATCATTGGCGGCACACCAATCCTGGATGGCATTCAGAGATCAGAGATAGGAGAAGAGGTGGCGGAGGGTAGCCTGAAAATAAGCTGAGTATCATCCGCATAGCACTGGAAGTTGGGGCAGAGCACAGCAATGCGGTGGGCAAGAAGTGCGCAGTATTGGTTGAACAGCCAGGGAGAGAGGTTAGACCCCTGGGGAACACCACAGGTAGAGATAGAGATGAAGGAGAGGAAGGACCCGAGTTGGACCTGGGAGGGTCGATCAGAGAGAAAAGAAGTCAGCCATGCCAGGGCCTGATGCATGATGCTCAGGTTATCACAGAGACATTTGAGCAGGATGGCATGGTTGACCGTGTCGAAGTCAGAAGAGAGATCAAGTAAGATGAGGGGGTGTTGGAATCAAGGTTAGAGAGCAGGTCTTAGCAGATTTTCAGAAGAGCATTTTCTGTGCTTCTGCCAGCTCTGAAGCCAGACTGATGGTTGTGGAGACAACCAACAGATTCAGTGTTAAGATTAAGCTGGGAGATGGCCAGCTTTTCCAGGAGTTTGCCCAGGAAAGGAGTGATGGAGATTGGGCGATAGCCAGGCAGGAAGGGTTGGCAAAGAGTTTCTTAAGAAGAGGGTGCATAAGGGAGTGCTTCAGGGGGAGGCGGAAGACTCCAGCGGTGAAGGAGTGGTTACAGAAATCAGCAAGGGCAGGAGCCAGGGAGTCAATGTGGTCCTTGATGGTTTTGGAGGAACAGGAGTGAACCTGTCTCAACAAGACTTTCATAGATCTGACTTGTCTAGAAACCTCATCTGGTGAGAACAGGGGAAAGGCAGAGAAGGAGGGAGGAGAGGTGGCTGCAGAAGGGCCAGAGGAAGTGCAGGGAGTAGAGAAAGAAGGGGGAGGGAGAGGGGGAGAGGGCAAGATGTCCTGAGTTTTGGAGATGAAGTGAGAAGCCAGTACCGAGCAGAGGGCCTGGGAAGGGACAGGACAGGAAAAGACTGCGGCAGGATTGGCCAGTTCCTTGCAGATTTTAAAGAGTTCAGCCGAGTTGTTGAATGCCGCAGAGACGCGGGCTTGGATGTGAGCTCTCATAGTGCGAACAGAGAGCTGGTATTGCCTTTGGAGCAGGCGGCAGGCCAGTTTGTCGGAGGATGTACGTGAAGCAAGCCATTTCCTCTCAGCCATCCTGCACTTGCGTTTAAGGGTGACGAGGTCTGAGTCGTACCAGGAGTTGCACTTGGCTTTCGGCTTCAGGCGGATCCTCATGACAGGGGCAAGAACATCGAGAGTGTCTGATATAGCAGAGTGGAGCATGGAAAGGGCGGTGTCAGGGTGCGAGTCAGCCAGAGGGTGTGGGGGGGAGAGAAAGTGGCAGCAAAAGCCTCAACTTACACGCGCTTCATGGGTCTGATGACCGAGAAGGTGGGTGGCAATGATGGAGTAGGCTTAGCCTTAGGGGTAGAGAGGGTGAGCTGGGAGGAAAGGAGAAAGTAATCACTCCAGGAGAGAGGAGTGGTGAGAGGGATAGAAAGGGGAAGGTCTGAGGAGATCAGAACATCCAGTGTATGCCCTGCAGAGTGAGTCAGGCCAGAGGGAAGAATAGAGAGAGAGAGAGAGAGAGAGAGAGAGAGAGAGAGAGAGAGAGAGAGAGAGAGAGAGAGAGAGAGAGAGAGAGAGAGAGAGAGAGAGAGAGAGAGAGAGAGAGAGAGAGAGAGAGAGAGAGAGAGAGAGAGAGAGAGAGAGAGAGAGAGAGAGAGAGAGAGAGAGAGAGAGAGAGAGAGAGAGAGAGAGAGAGAGAGAGAGAGAGAGAGAGAGAGAGAGAGAGAGAGAGAGAGAGAGAGAGAGAGAGAGAGAGAGAGAGAGAGAGAGAGAGAGACACACACTAAGGTCGTGAAAGAATCCAGAGGAAGGGCAGGAAGCATCCAGGTGGATGTTGAAGTCTCCAAGGAGGAGCAGTTGAGTGGTCGGGACCAGGAGGGAAGAGGAGAGGTCCGACCACTCAGAGGAAGGAGGAGATCTGACCAGGTGGCCGATAGATGGTAGCCACAGTAAGGAAATGGCTAGGAGAGAGAGAGAGAGAGAGAGAGCCTGCATACAAGGCATTCGAAGGAGGAGTAGGCCTGTGTAGCAATGACAGAGGCAGGAATCCACTCAGGGAAGATCAGGGCTATACCCCCTCTGGAACGGTTGGGCCTAGGTGCAGAGAGGATCTTGTAGCCGTCAGGGAGGAGAGTGTCTAAGCTCATGACAGAGCTGGCCGTGAACCATATCTCGTTGAGACCAAGGACGTTGAGGTCAAGTTCCTCCAGAAGGTGGCAGAGTCAGAGGAGTGTTTGCCAGCTGATCGAGAGTTAAAAGTGGCAATATGGAGAAGTTTGCAGCCCTTGAAAGACTTCCGGGCAGGGGTACAAATCAGAGGTATACCCTGCAGAGGTGTAGAAGAAGCCCGAGGGGGGGGGGCAGAAAGGGAAGGAGAAGAGGTCAAGGTAGCCGAGGGGGAGACAGCAGGGGAGGACCTGGAGGGAAGAAAAGGGACAGCAGGAGAGGAAATGGATGAGGCGTGGGAAGAGTCTATCAAAGAGGAGAAGGTTGGCCTAAGGGCCTTGGACTAAGACGGTACCATTCAAATAAACATTAATGATGACCTTAGAGGAGTGGAAGGAGGCCAAGAGGGCCTCCCACCGAGTGCCACCATTAATGGGAGAGGAAGAGAAGGGAGAGAGTATGGAGACCATATGTAGGGTCCATAGGTCTGGCGAGGTAACGACAAAGAGGATGTTGGTGACAGTTTACCTGGAGGAGGCACTGGTATAGGGGTCAGCAATAGGGAGGCCTGGGTTGGAGACAAGGATGTCCTTTTTAAACTTCTTCCTACCAGATTTAGTGAGGAGAGCAGGATAGTCGATAGAGAAACAATTAGAAAAGATAGGAGAGAAAGAGAGCACCATAGAGAAGGAAGGGAGAGGTGAGGAGAGAGAGAGCGAGTGGGAAGGGGTAGGAGAGAACACTAGGTAAGGACACAGGGAAGGGTGCACGCAGACCAGACAGGCTGACAAATGGACAGGACGACAGGCACTAAGATAGTGGCAGAAGGTTCGCTGGATGAGTGCTAATGCAAGGAGGCAAGCGACGGAACGGCACTACTTTCACAATGCAGTATTGAGTACAGGAGAAAAACACACCTAAGTTTTAGAGTCTGCTATAAGGTTGCAGGGTAGAGTGCCAACAAGTGCCACACGTGCCAACAAGTGCCACACGTGCCAACAAGTGCCACACCTACCTTCCTTCCTTCACTGCTGCAGGTTGATGGCTGGCCACTGGCGGGGGACGGGACGTGCCAATCAGGGTGCGAGGGAGGGAACAGCACTGAGGATCACAGAAGGATCACAGAAGGAGAGAGGGGGCAGGGGAGCGCACACAGGGTCAAAGGAAGAACAATCTACCAAAAAAAATAAATAAATAAAAAAATAAATAAAAACACGGACCACAGATGGTCCCAATACATTCTATAGGAGCCTGCAGTCACCCGCTCTGCCCAGGATGGAAGTGGCGAGCGCGGTGAAATGCTGGCTGCCTAGTCAGGCCCCGGAAGGCACACCAGCCAGTCAGGGTGCATGGGAGGGTACGGAGGAGGTGATGGAGGAGGGGAGGGAGCAAGGGAGGGAACAGCACAGAGGATCATGGAAGGGGAGGTAAGGGTAGATGTGGATTCCCTGGCAGCATAGATGTGGTGCGCTACTGGGGCCAATCATTCAGGCTTTGAATTGGTAATGTCACCCCAGAATGTCAAAACTGGAACAAGTTATTTACCTGCAACTGTTCTCCAGCATGGGTCTGGCATGGATTCACATGCTCATGAATATTCCCAGTCTTCAGGCTGGGAATCCTCAGTAAAGAAAAAAAAATCTGGTTGTTAGGAGAGAGACAGTTCAGAAATAAAACTGATTTTTTTTTCTTTACTGAGGATTCCCAGCCTGAAGACTGGGAATATTCATGAGCATGTGAATCCATGCCAGACCCATGCTGTGGAACAACAGTTACAGGTAAGTAACTTGTTCCTTCTCCAGCATGGGGTCTGGCATGGATTCACATGCTCATGAATAAAGAATACATAGCAGTACACACATGCACAACCACGGGAGGTGGCAAGGCACAACATAAGCATCTCTTACCTCCTCACCAGGCTCACCTTCAAGCAAACAGGTTGTGCAGCACTGCTTGGACGACTCTGGACTCCTCCCTGCAATCCCTGTCGACGCAGTAGAATTTTGTGAAGGTGTGCGTAGACCTCCACGTAGCAGCCCTGCAGATGTCCAACAGGGACACACCAGACCGGAACGTCATTGTAGCAGCAATCGCTCTGGTAGAGTGGGCTCTCGGACGGCCAGGCAGTGGTCGGTTTGCCAACTGGTGACAGTGGGAGATACAGCCGGAGAACAACTGCGAGAAGAAACCCTTGGACAGGGCCTTCCCATGGTTCACAGTATTAAATTTCACAAAAAGCGGAGAGGTTTTCCGGAAACTCTTTGTGCGGGCCACATAAAACCTCAGCGCTCTAGCCACATCCAGCTAGTGCAAAGTCCTTTCAGCCGGCGACAAAGGCGTCGGACTAAACACAGTTACCAACAAGGGCTAGTTTAGATGAAAGTCAGACAGCACCTTGGGCATGAAGGAGGGGTGCGTTCGAAGCACCACCCTCGTCTTGTGGAAAGTCAAGCAAGGTGGTTTACAGGAGGGGGCCTGGCTCTCCCCCACTCCTCGTGCAGAGGTGATGGCCATGAGAAAAGCTGTTTTCCATGACAAAAACTTCAGTGGTGCTTAATGCAGAGGCTCGAAAGGAGGTCCCAGGAGCCAAGTAAGCATCACATTAAGTTCCCACACCGGGGCCGGAGCCTTCACCGGCGGGAACGAGCGGAATTGTCCCTTGACGAATTTGTTGACCAATCAGTGCAACCACAAGGATTGTCGTCCTGGGGATCTGGTGTAGCAGGAGATAGCCACCAAAATGAACCTTGATGGAGGAGTGGGCCAGCCCCGATTTGGCCAACGACAGCAAATATGGAAGCACCCGAGGGGTCTTGACCCTCAGTGGGTTCATTTTTCTGGGAACGGCACCAAATAGAAAATCTCTTCCAATTGAGTCTGTAGCATTTCAAAGTAGACTATGCTCTAGCCTTGGTGAGAACTTCCTTGCAGTCCGCCGGGAGATAGTAGCCACCAAATACTAGCGTGGCAGGAGCCAGGCCTTCAGGTTCAGAGACCCTGGATCGTGGTGAGAAATGGCGCCTTCTTCCCTGAAGACAAGAACCACAACCACTGGCAGCTTGACCTGTGGTGCTGCTGACATGCTGAGAAGGTCCGGGTGCCAGATCTGCCTCAGCCAAGCCGGTGCAACAAGGATCATCCATCACTGACACTGAGTAGGATGATGACTCGACGTAACAACGGCACTGGAGGGAACAAATTCAAAAGGAGGCCTTCCCAAGGGAATGAGAATGTGTCCCCCCATGCTCCCCGGCTGGGGAAACCTGCTGGCAAACCTCCGGCACTTGGTATTCGTCGTCGTAGCAAACGAGTCAATCTGGGGATTGCCCCATTTGAGGAACAGGTTCTCCACTAGGTCCTGCCGAAGCTCCCCCTCGTGGCATGAGCGAAGATCCATGCTCACGTAATCAGCGACCGTGTTCTTGATTCCTGCCAGACAAAAAGGGATGAGGTACATCCCCCTGAGCAATGGCCCAATGCCATAAGTCCTGCGCTTCTGTGGAGAACGCTGGTGCCCTGGTGCCCCCCTACTTTCAGATGTAAATCATTGTGGTGGTATTGTCCTTGAGGGACAGCAGGAACGATTTGAGGACCCACAACGCCACCCATAGCTCCAGAATGTTGATGTGCAACGTCTTTTTCTCCGGCATCCACAGGCTTCTGGCGTGAAGACTTCTGGCGTGTGCTCCCCATTCTTCCAGGGAGGCGTCCGTCGTTGCCGTCTCCTGATGTGGTGGATCCTGGAAATCTGCGCCTCCGGTCAGATGAGAGAGCACACCCCACCACCTTATCGCCCGATGAAACCCCTCGTCGAGAGCGATCTTGTCCTGGAACTTCCAGACACCTGAATCCAACAGGCGTTGAGGAACCCCTGCAGTGGCAGCATCCGTAGCCTGCAGAGCCGGATGAGAAATACATGACATCATACCGAGCAGAGACTTGATGGCCCTCACCGTGGCGATCTTCAGAGCGAGCAGTTGTTGCACCTTGCCCAGGATGGCCGCCAATCTCTCCACCGATGGTGACGCCAGGCATGCCACCGTGTTGAGATGGGATCCCAGGAACAGCGCGTCCCGCGTTGGAGTCAAGCAGGACTTTGCATAATTCACCGAGAACCCGAGATCCGTCAGTAGGCGGACGGTGCTCGCTGTGTGGTCGACGTCGATACTCCTTGAGCTGGCCCGGATGAGCCAGACACCCAAGTAAGGGTAGATGTGGATCCCCTGCAGTTGCAGATGGGCCCCCGCCAGCACCAGGCACTTGGTGAAGATTCTGGGGGGCGACTTCAATCTGGAGGCTAGGGTCTTGAATTGGTAATGCTTCCCCTGAACGACGAAGCGCAGAAACCTGCGCTCTTCCTTGTGTATGCATCTTTGGAGGTCTTCTTTCGCACTAGGAAGTACCTTGAATACACTCCGGAGCCCCATAGTTGCTTTGGAACTAGCTCCATTGCCCCTTTCTCTAGCATGGCCCGAACCTCGAACAGTAGTTGAGGGATGTGGTTTTTCTGCGGACCACCGGTGGTATTTGGGGACACTTCCATTGGAACTCTAGAGTGTCCCTTGGCGAGAGCGTCCAGCACCCAACGGGTGGAGATGATCTTTCACACGCTGACTAAGTTCGCCAGCCGGCCTCCCACTGGGGTGCATGGGTGGGGGCCCCGACGTCACGGCCGGTCCATTCTTGCATGGAAGTCGACGGGCCACTTTGGGGTCCTTGGCGACAATGACGTCCTCCAACAAAGGTCTTGGAGCGGTCCCCGCTCGTCAATTGGGCCACGGAACAGGAGGGTTGGTGGTACGAAGAGGAGCCCCCGCCGTAACCCTTCGAACAACGGGGAGACTTGCCTCCTAATCAAAAGGACAGCCGTCTCTGCTGCAGCATGCTCAGGGCATGTGCCTTCTCCGCCTTCATGGCTGGTAGAGATTCATCTACAGCCTTTACAAAAAGATTATCTCCGTCAAAGGGCATGTCCAAAACCCTCGACTGAACCTCCTGTTGAAAATTGGTGGACTTGAGCCAGCCACAGTGACTAATGCAAACGCTGCTGCCCATCTGGCGGAACCCCACGTCAGCGATGACCGTGGCCACTGTGATGGCATGGTCCGACGCCACCTCCCCTTCTTGCAGAATCTCAAACATGAGTTTGAACCACAGCTCTCGGTCGTAGCGCGCAATGATAGCGAGGGAGTTTGGCAGCCTGGATGGTCGTCCCATAGCATCCAACGTCTTCCCCTCGCTGTCTGGAAGGGTGGACGCTGCGAAAGATGAAGCGTCTGATGACGACTGCTTGGCCACTGCAGAGATCACAGAGTCCGGTGATGGTTGGGCCCGCAAGCACTTGGGTACAGAGTAGGGGCACCCTGTATTTCTTCTCTAGGCGGTTCCTCTTTGCTGGGGCCACAGAAGGGTTATTCATGAGCGACAGGCCAAATGTCATCCAAGAGTGGGACCGAAAGGATGGTCTTTCTCTTCGCCTCGCAACACTGGTATAAGAAGCCCTCCTCATCCTTTGGCGCAAGCTGGATGAGCTCCGAAGCTCTGGAGATCATTGCATGGAACGAGCCTATCTCGTCCGGCGGTGAGGATCTGGGCAGAGGCGACAGGAGGTCCCCCATCCCACCCCATCGTCCGAGCCCGCCGTCGTCGCCATGTCAGGATCTGTCTCATCCCTCGGGGGGGTGGAGAGGGTGGCAAAGTGTGGCAAGGAGGCAATGGGTGCCTCCTCTACTTGGCTGACGGTTTCCCCGTTGCTAGAGGTTCGGCTTTTAACAGAGCCGTGGAGAGGACCGGCATCTTCTCCGGGGTCTTCTCAATGGGCTGGAATGAAGACTCCATCCTGGCAGGGAGGGACACTCTTGCCTTCGGAAGGGCGCCCTGAGGGTCCGCCTCTGTGGCCTTCGAAAGGGATACCACCACCTCGATGGAAGGCAGAGCCTTCATCGGGTGTACCTGGGCCTGCACGGTCAGGACCGGTCCCTTGTCCTGCTTGGCCTTCTCCTTAGGGGGCGGGTTGGAGCCTCAGTCCCCTTTGGCCTTCTCCGTCAAGGTCAGGCTGGCTTTGAACTGCTCCTTGGCTGTCTCAGGGGCCACCTCGAGCTTGCCCGGATGGTCAGACTTCCTCCTGGATGAAGATCCTGAGCGTTGACTGAAGTAGCTGGAGACGTTTGATGCGCCGTGGCCGCCGAGCAGCCCAGCTGCAACGGCACTCCCGGTGGCAGTTGACTCTCGGTGCTTGGCCTTTTGTTGGACCCCTACAGGAGTGACGCCCTCAAAGGACTAGAAGCCTGGTTCGCTTTCCCGGATCTGGGAGAAGCATGCTCCTGGGACCCACCCAGTGCAGAGGCCTTGGACTGCAGCCACTCAATTCAGCCGCTTACGCCCATCCTTCAATGTGCGAGTCAAGATTTCACAGCAAAATGCACAATTTTCCTCCTTGTGCATCGGGTACAGGCAGTAGAGGCACTGGGAAGTTTATCGTCCATCTAAACATTCCGCAGTCGGCACAAAGCTTGAAAAGAGAGGGGGATTCCTTCTCGTCCGCCATGATCCACACGCTGTAGGCCTTGAAAAATCTTCTGGAAGACTCCACAACTAAACTCGACAAAATTCACCCTTGAGGGGCGCTGAAGAATCCAAAAAACGGGTCCCCATTAATCGGAAGGTTGATCGATGGAGCAAAGGGGCTCAATTGAAAGAAAAATAGAGTAAAACTCTACCAAAAAACGCAATAAAAGCTTGAGAGCCAAGCACGGGGACTTCCAACACTTGAACTTGCAGTAAAAATCTGAAGATGGCTTCCAGAGGAGTGGCTTAGGTAGAGGGCAGTCATTGGCTAGGGGCAGTATGATGGACGGAATCCATGCCAGACCCCATGCTGGAGAACGCAAGTACTTCCAGTGTTTGCGTTGAATGGAGATGGTGAAGCATGCGTCCTCCATGTCAAGAGTTGCCATAAAAAACCCCTCCTCCAGCTGATCGAGCATGTGCTGCAACGTGGCCATCCTACATTTTTGGGATTTTAGGTACTTGTTTAGGTGTCGCAAGTCTAGGATCAGTCACTACCCTCCTGACATCTTCCTTAGCAGAAAGTATCTGGAGTAAACTCCTGAGCCACTGAGAAACCTGTTCTATTGCCCCTTTTAGTAACATGGCCTGAACCTCCTGTGGAAGTTGGGCCATGTGAATTTCTAGATGAGCGACAGGAGGAAGGCAGGGGTACCTATTTTAAAGCATTCCCTGCTGAAGAAGAACAACCAGCACCGATTTTGTCCTTGGAGATCTTTTTGCGCCTCATCGACTAAGTTTGATAGCCGGCCTCCCAGTGGGATGTGAAAATGGGGGCACTGGCCCTTGGCCGGTTCAGGCCTGCATGGGCATCTGTGTACTGGATGGTGGAAGATGACGTTGGGTGCCACTGCCGTAGGACTGGGAGAGATCCAGGTATGCCTCCTGGGTGGTGGATAGGGAGGGCTGACTGTGATGCTGGAAATGCATTGGTGGGACAGGGCCTCCCTGTCCTTGTCCTGTAGTCCGTTTTCATTTGTGTTCTTTATTATTTTCTGCCCAGGAGTCCAGGTGGGACTCCTGGCAGTGCAGCTCTTCCTGTTTTTGGTTTGGTGTACAGACCCATGGGATACTCTTATTGCACCCATGGGTGGAGGCACAACCCTGTGCCCCTAGTGTCTGTTTTTGGGCACCTGTGGGTGGCCCACAGAGCAGGGTATGGGCTGGTGGCAGCTCCATGCTGAATTTGACAGGTGCTCTGAGTATCCTCCATTTTAGGATACCCAGGCCCTGCCATTGGAATCAGTTGATTCCTGATGGAAATCAAGATGGCCCCTGTGGCCTCTTGCTTTCTATTGCCTGTTACCTTCTTGTCCCAAAGTCCTGGGAAGCCTTGACTCTGTCCCTTTCCCCTGACTGGCTGTTGGGTAGAAGTTACATATATGGTGTTGTTGTGAAGTCCAGTCCAGACTGGCTGGAGCCTTCCCAGTGACTGTATGTTGTGGGTACACCCTGTGGGTGGGACCTGGGTGAATGGCGTGTGTGACCAATATGCACTTCTTGTTGTGGCTGTCTGGTTTCTGGTATGCGAGACAAAGACTGAGACAGACCTGCCCGAAACTGGGCTGAATGCAGTGTGTAGTGTTGAATGGCTGGGTACTTGTCCCAATCCACATTGCTTGTTGTGAGTGTCTGAGAGGGAGGAGGATGGCCTGAATGTACTGTGTGCCCGATTGGCTGGCTGACTGCATGAATGCCCTTCTGTATGATTGGCTGCTGAGTGTGAGCCAGCAGTGTGGATGAGAGACAGGATAGTATATCTGGGGACCTCTCACCACTGGAAATTGTTCAGAAGCTGTGTCTACACTTGAAGAATAACTGGAACTGCTGATCCTCAACGCCCAGCTGGAAGAAGACTTGCTGTTGCATTTGCTTCGACCTGATCTGAAAGCTGCCGAATTCGTTGAAGACTGATCCGAGAGAGGACCTGGTAAGGCACCCTCTTCCCGTGCTCCGAGGGACCATCGAGCACCGCTGACCTTCGCTGAAGCTCCCTGGATGTCAGACCCTCGAAAGGCTGCTGACCGGAGACAGGACTGCCGAGGAGATCGAAGTGAAGCACCCGGACTTCGCTGCCGTCGAAGTCCATTGCCATCGACCAGGGTTCGCAGGTTTGTGTAACCGCTGGAGGCCCGTCGTGTTGCCCCAGGCGACCGGAGCCGCCCGCTCCTTTGCCTAAGAACATTTGAATCGAAGGACTCCTTGTCTCCACCGACGACCGCTTTATCCTGCCGGAGAGAGTCAAGGCCGCCGACGCGCTGAGGAGAAACCGCCGGTGGGTTTCCCGCCACCCTGAGACCACAAAGACTTCGCCGACTCGACGCCCTTGCTGGGCCATAGTTCTTCCGAAAATCTCTGCGGTCCTGAACAATCAATCACCGAGGTGCCCCACACACCTCATCATCGCAGGACGTCGCCAACAAGCAATGCCTGTATCGACGCCGTGGTCTCGGCACCCTCGAACTTATCGACGCCGTTGATGCCAAGTTCACCTTCTTAGATGCCTCTTGACGATCCATGGCTCCTGCTTGAAAGGGGGCGGGGGGTCACTCAAGAAGGATCCGTCGGCGCTTCCTCGAAGAACTCTACTCCACCAGGTACATTGGGGGGGGTAAAAACATTATAGGAGAGAATAAGACTATTGATCAATATATGGACTGGGCTTGTGCTATAGCTTTATTTTATAGGTTTCCCAGGTGGGGGGGATCTCCACACACAACTGTGTCTAGGTAGCTGGGCCAGTAGTCTGCCAATTGTGTCAACCATCTTGCTTTCCTTCCCATCTCTATTGCCGGTTTCCTTGTTATTGATCTGTGTGACATTCTAACAGTATAGTTGATGCACTTTAATGCGATCTGATAATATTGGTGGAAACACTTTAGAATTGTATATATTTATCATTGTTTATTTCGGAGTACGAAGTGCGATATTTTGCTAGTGTACATACCTTTCAATATTAATTATATAAAGACTGTTTCCAGTAATACAGTGTGTGGACATTCCTTTGTGGGGGTTCGGGGAATACACTGTACTTAAGAACCAGCCTGCATCACCTCCTGAGAAGCTAGGCCTCGATTGCTAAACCACGTACCAATAATAGAGAATCTTGGCTGGGGTCCTCTGTGCCTCTCCTCTACCATATAGAGAGCAGAAGTACAGACACCCCCCTCCGGTCCTTTACACTGACAATAGGGGCTAGTGTACCCCCTTAGATGATCTGGAGACACTGCCCTTCGTTGAACAAAACAACAAACTTTTCTGCTGCAGGGTCCCCAGAGAGCGCAATGTCTGCGTCTCGGTCTTGATGGCCTGGAGGATGTCATCCACCGCCTTCCCAAGCAGGTTGTCCCCATCAAACGGCATGTCGACAATCTTGGTCTGCACGTCTGTGCAAAAATGTGCAGCCATAAGCCAACCCTGGCAACAGAGAGCCACGCTATTCCCCATCTGTTGGAACCGTGAGCCCACCATGTTTTCAAGGAGTGAAGCACACAGACTCTCAATACTAGAAATGTGTGGTAAAATCTGAAGATGCCCACCAGTGGTGGAGCTTAGGACGACAAGTTACTTTGGCTGGGGACAGTATGACCCAAAGGACACCGATAGGTAATAGAGGAGAAACACAGTTTTAAGTTCAAAGCTTTACCAATGATTCCCAGCCTGACAAAGGGGATTATTCATGAGCATTTGAATCCATGCAAGACCCCATGCTGGAGAATTTTGGGTTTTACAGGCACTCCATGCACATCAGAATATTGGATTATTGAACTATTGCAAGCCTTGTCCAAGTCTCTGTCCCTCCTGGGAGGAACAATTCTAATGTACAGAGGTTTCAATGTGATGGCCAATATAAACGGTCAATTCTCTAAAAGCCAACGTGGAATGGAATAGCAAACAACGGGAGGTCTGGGAATCTCTCTACCAGCACGAACACAGTCCAATGACCTGTTCTTGGGTGAATAACCCCTGGGAGAGACTCTACCAAGTCTTTAGCTCACTGTCCTTTTCACAGAGAAGAAAATTCCCCGCATATCAGCCTTTGTCCTGCCCAGGGGCAGTCCAGTGCCGAAATGCTAGGCAATTCTCCTCTGAACAAGAGTACCATCAGTAACCCCATACATGTGTTTCAGCCTTGTTGGGCATCATCAGTGAGGTGAAACTGTTGCCTCTCTAAGAACAGTGAGCAAGGGGTCCACGTCTGGATTGCCCTGTTAACTTAGGGTGAAACCCAAAGTTGATGTATGCAAACAAAGGGGGGTCTGGGAATCTCTCTACCAGAATACCAGTGTATGGGGTTACTGATGGTTCTCTTGTTCCGAGGAGAATTGCCTAGCATTTCGGCACTGGACTGCCCCTGGGCAGGACAAAGGCTGATATGCGGGGAAATTTCTTCTCTGTGAAAAGGACAGTGAGCTAAAGACTTGGTAGAGTCTCTCCCAGGGGTTATTCACCCAAGAACAGGTGATTGGGCTGTGTTCGTGCTGGTAGAGAGATTCCCAGACCCCCCTTTGTTTGGAATGGAATAGTCTAGCCCTCTAAGGAAACGTTTAGCATCCCCCCACCCATTGATCCTGGATCTAATTCATAAGGAACTAATATCTCAAAACAGTTTGATGTTGAACAATAGGGAAAAGAAAAACACTGACAAAGTGAACGAAATCGGGGGCTCCCTTGAAGTGCTACTTTCAAACCCGACAAGAATAAAGAAAAAACAAAGCATGCGACTGGATGCAGACTTTGGAATCAGTGGCTGGTTACCAGTCTGTAGCACATTTGGTGACAGAGACGCAGAAACTAAATTTCTTAAACTATTTAACAGTTCGCTAGCAGAATATATCGGGACCAATTCCTGAGAGCATGACTAAACCCCTTAACAACAAACGAGAATCTGGAAATAGGAGGTTTAACTCAACATAATAAATGCTGTTTTTATGAAGAGGAATCCATTGTGGAAACCTTGAAGCACCTTCTACTTTGCCCAGTTCTGAAAGATGAGCAAACTAAGCAACTCGGACATCTGATGTCCGAGTATATGGTACAGGACCCAAAAGACTGATGGACAATTTTGATGAACGGAACAAAGATCACTCATATGATTGCAGTGGTTACATTTTTTACTAAATTTTGTAAGGATACTTCCGAGATTTTAACAAAAATCATGTTGAAATGGATTGGATAGTGTAATTTTTGCGCAAAAAAATACAATCACTTAAATGCAAAAAACAAAAAGAAAATTAAAAAAAATAAAGTCAACAAGACAAGTCACCCATGGTTTTTCACCATTCTCTTTCAGCCTTTACTTTTTCCTGTCCGAGATGATGGATTCATCAAACCAGGGGTTTGCAATAGTTTTGGTTTTTACTATTTGGGGTTTTTCTGGCGCGAGATAGTTGACAATTTGGTTAATAGTACTCGATAGATGACTAGCCAAGTCGTCAGAGTTGGTAAAGAGATACACGTTTCTTGAAATTTCTTGCATGGATAGATTGACTGCAAGTTTTTTTTTTTGCAATGAGGCAGGATTGGGCGGGAGAAAGCTAAAAGTTACTTTACAATGATCTGACCAGGGACACTGGCTATGATAGTTTAATAGGATAGTTTATTTATATAGTGTCTATACACAATGTGTTTCAAAGCGCTTCACGAGAAGGGAGGAAACAATGGAAAATATAAAACAACAAGTTACTCTCTTACCTGGTAATGTTCTTTCGATGGGATGGTCTGACGACATATTCCATATCTATGACAGTAATCACCACAGCTTGTTCATTGGAACCTCCCAAAAAAACATCGTCAAACTCCAGATTGCACAAAATAATGCCTTAAGAGCTGCTACCGGCACTTCACGTAAGGAACACATCTCAGCGATCAGGAGGCAGGTACACTGGCTCCACATCAAGGAAAGGGTGGTCTTCAAAACTTTGGCCCTTGCACATAAGTGTCAGCACGATCAGGCCCCCCCCCCATCTGACACAGAGGATAACCAGACAAACAGTCACCAGACCGTCTAGAGTAGCCTATGCTAACTGCATCACTGTCCCGCACACGTGCAGAGTGCGTGCAGGAGGCACCAGCTTCGCCTCTATGGCGGCGACTTTATGGAACCTCCCAGCTCAGATTAGATCAATTGATTCTCACACTGCCTTCTGCAAGGCCTTAAAAACCCAGCTCTTTGTATAAAGAGCCCGTCATTCCAGGTTTGCACCTCCACTGTATCACCTTGCAAAGGACACTGTCATGCCTCGTGCTACCTAGAAAAGAATATGAGTAACTAAATGCAACTTTCACTGTATATCCTCTGTAACCATGTAACTGGACATATCTTCTGTAACCATGTAACTGAATGTACTCAAGTATACCTTCTGGGGCCGCTTATTGCAACCCTCAAGCAAGCCTTCTTTAAATCTCCTTATAGCACCTCGTTGCCTCTGGGCTGTAGTGCGCTCTACAAATACTAAAATAAATAAATTAACAGCTGAGCTGCTTCGGAAAATCTTTCGGCGTCTGCGTCCTGCGTCGATGACGTCGATACGCCGTCGTCGAGGACCTCCTCCGACGGCCGACGTCACCGGATGTTTTAAGTAGGACGCACAATGCCCGTAGCCTCAGTTGTAGTTTTTTCCCAGAACGTGTGGCACCAATCTTCTGGCAGTATGACCATAGAAAGCCTTGCAGAAACAAACTGCAATCGCATAAGAAATTCTGTAGCGGGGTAGGCAGGGAGTGAGCGATTTGGAATACGTGGTCGGACCATCCCATCGAAAGAACGTTACCAGGTAAGAGTAACTTGTTCTTCGAAGGGATTGGGTCCTCCGACGTATTCCATATCTATGACAGACTCCCAAAGCAGTACCAAAGTAAGGATGTGGGAAAAGAATTTAGAATATACAAATTTAGAATGCTCAATCAAATTGCAGAGTAAAGGACCGCCTTGCCAAAGGCCAGATCCTGCCCCCGGATAGAATCGAGGGAGTAGTGACGTACAATAGTATGGACCGAAGGCCAGGTGGCTGCATCACAGATGTTACGAATAGGAACACCCCTCTGCAGGTCACTAGAGGCAGCCATACCACTGGTAGAATGGGCCTGTAAGCCTACTGGAGGGTCGTTACTCGCCAAGCGGTAACATTCGGAAATTACCAAGATGATCCATCGAGACGAAGTCTGCTTAGTAAGAGCTTGTCCCAAACGCCTTCCAGCATAACCAATAAAGAGTTGATCGTCCACTCTGACCCAGGACATGCGTGAAATGTAGAAGCTTAAAGCTCTCCTAGCATCCAGTCTATGGAGCCTCTCCTCTTCCTTACCAGTATGCGGAGGAGGATAAAATGCCGGAAGAATAACCTTCTGGCTTAAATGAAATTCCGACACCACCTTCGGAAGAAAGGAAGGAAGGACGAACTCCAAGGACCTCCCTGTCCTTATGAAACACAGTGAAGGGTGGCTTAACTGAAAGTGCTTGTAACTCACTCACTCACTCTGCGAGCGGAAGTGACAGCAAATAACAGTTTTAAGGGTTAACAGTCTCAAAGGACAACAATGAAAAGGCTCAAAGGGAGCACCCATTAGAAACTTGAGAACAAGGTTCAGATCCCAACCGGGCACCTGGAAAGGTGACAGAGGGAACACATTAGTGAGCCCTTTCAGAAACTGAGAAATTAAAGGAATTTTAAAATAAGAACACTCCTCAGACGAGCGCTTAAATATAGACAGCGCCGCCAGGTAACCTTTAATGGTACCCACTTGCAGGCCCTTGTGGGCCAAAGAAAGCAAAAAAGACAGAACGACAGGAATGCCACATGAAAAAGGATCCACAATCTGAACCCTGCACCAGTCGCAGAACTTTCTCCAACGGCAACGGTACAGGGACTTTGTTGCCGGGCGTCTGGCCGAAAGCAACACCTCCATCACGTCTTCATGGAGGTCCCAATCCTTATACCTCAACCTTTCAGAAGCCAAGCGTGAAGGTTGAGGGATCGGACCTCTGGATGGAGAACCTGACCTCCCCCCCCCCCCTCCCGTGAGAGATCCTCTCGGTAGGGAAGACGACGTGGAGGGGAGATGGACAAGTCTAGAAGATCCGGGTACCACGTCCTCCGGGCCCATGCCGGAGCAATGAGGATCATCCGGGAACCGAACCTCTGTAACCTCTGCAGCACTTGCGGAATACCAGGAACTGGAGGAAACGCATACAGCAGTGGAAGAACCACTCCACCACGAATGCGTCCTCTAAGGCTCCTCTTGGAGGAAATTCCCGCAAGCAGAACCTGTCGCACTTCCGGTTGACACTGGAGGCGAAGAGATCCACTTGAGGGGTCCCCCAAAGGGCGAAGATCTCCAGGAGAATCTCCTGAGCCAGCTCCCACTCGTGAGAGATCATGCTCTGCCTGCTCAGAGCCTCCGCCGTCTCGTTTTCGTCCACGGCCAGATGAACTGGCGAGATCGAAATTTCCTGCTGGATGGCCCAGAACCAGAGCTGCATCGCCTCCCTACACAGAGGAAGTGACCCTGCCCCCGCCCTTTTTGTTGAGGTAGTGCATGGCCAAAGTGTTGTCAGTCAGGACATTCTTTCCTCGCATAGTCGGCAGAAAAGCCTTCAGGGCAAGCCTGACAGCCCTCAGCTCCAGCAGATTGATATGGAGTCTGGACTCCGACGGAGACCAACGACCGCTGTCAGCTCGTTGGCATGAGCTACGCATCCCGTGAGGGATGCATCAGTCACGATCGTCACCTCCGGCCAGGGTAGCCAAAATGGAGCCCCCCTCATCAGATTGCCTTTGGTCGGCCCACCACAGAAGGTCCTGGGCGACCGAGGGCAGCACCTGAATGGGGTCCGACATCTTGCCAGAGAACTGTGACCACTGGAGCTTGAGAGCCCATTGGAGAGAGCTCATCCGCAACCTGGCCTCTGGCACCAGAAGAATGCAGGATGCCATTAGGCCAAGCAACCTCAAGAACTTGAACGCTGGGAGACTCTGGGCATGTTGAAACTTGTGCACCATCTGCTGAATGTGATGAGCCCTCACCTGGGGAGGAAAACACTGCCCCCAGGGACGTGTCGAGCACTGCTCCGATGTACTGGAGCCGCTGAGTTGGCGTCAAGTGGGACTTCTTTAAGTTGAGGGAGAAGCCCAGCCTGCGAAGGGAGTGGCAGGTGATCGACAGATGATCCAGGACTTGCTCGGGAGAGCGCGTCCTGATCAACAAATCGTCCAAGTAGGGGTAGACGTGAATCCCCCCCTTTCCTGAGGTACGCTGCCACCACCACCATGTGCTTGGTGAAAACCCTCGGGCGGAGGTCAATCCGAACGGCAGGACCCGAAACTGAAAGTGCGAGTCGCCAACCGCGAACCTCAGGTACTTCTTGTGCTTGGGATGGATCGGCACATGAAAATAAGCATCCTTGAGGTCGAGAGACACCAACCAGTCCTGAAGTTGAAGGGCCTGGAGGACTTGAGAGAGAGTAACCATCTTGAACTTGTCCTTCCTGAGGAGTTTGTTCAAACTGTGCAAGTCCATAATGGGTCTCAATCCCCCGTCTTTCTTCGAAATAAAAAATTAAGGGGAATACCATCCCTTGTTCGTCTCCGCTACAGGCACCAGTTCTATGGCGCCTTTCTAGAGCAGGGATTGAATCTCCTCCGCAAGGAGCAGATCCAGACTCTTCAAAGAGAGATTCCCTGGTGGATTGTCATGAGGCCTCTGCCGGAAAGGTAGACAGTAGCCGTGGGCTATGATCTCCAGAACCCACACATCTGAAGTAATGGCACGTCATTCTACAAGATGCTGCGGCAGCCTTCCCCCAACCGGAGAAGCACGGGCCTCATGACTGAGCAGAAGCAGCTGCGGCGTTGCCTAAGGGCAAAAAGGCAACGCAGAAGCGGCTGCGGCATTGCCTAAGGGCAATGCAGAAGCCGCTGCGGCATTGCCTAAGGGCAAAAAGGCAACTGCTCGCGCGGTCTTGGCACCTCCAGTACCTTGTTTTCCACCTCTGGCTCTCCTACGGTTGCCCCTTTGACTTGCAGCTCCTCTTGCTTTACTAAAGGATGAGTAATAACGAAAGGAACCTCCCCTCATTGCTGTCCCCTAGGACGAAAAGGCAGAGGTTGGCGGACTGCAGCGGCCAACGACTTCGCTGCAGCTTTGGAGGTCTGCAACCTCTCAAGGCTCTCGTCAGCCTTGCTGCCAAAAAGATGTTCACCATCAAAGGGCATGTTGAGGAGCCTGGCTTGCACATCAGGAGCAAACCCCGACTTACTCAACCACGCAAACCTGCGTATTACGGTGCTTGCCGCCATGGACCGGCTGACACAGTCTGCCATGTCCAAACCCGACTGAACGGACTCACACATGGCATGCTTGCCATCCGGAATAATAGCAAGAAAACCATCCTGTTCGTCCCCTTTGGGAATATGTTCAGCCGCTAAGGAAATACAGTTCCACAGAGTGCGTGAAACGTGACAAGGCACATACGGAGTTGGCCGCCTGAAGAGCCATACCCCCTGAAGAAAACACTTTCTTCGCCCAGCCATCAAAACTCTTGTCGTCCCTATCAGGAGGGATGGTAGGATACAACGCCTGCTTAGCTGGGGCCGTAGCCACCTGCACCACCAAACTCTCCGGAGTGGGGTGCATGGTCAAGTAGCAGGGGTCAGTACTGGCTGGACGGTATTTTCGCAGCAAAGAATTGCCCACTGCCGGGAGACTCTCTGGAGCAGTCCAAGCCGCTGCCACCCTTCTTTGCAGAGCCATATGGAATGGCAGTACCGGGTCAGTGGGTGGACCTTGGTTGAGGATATCCGTTAGGTCATCCTGCACATAATCAACTGGGGGCGTGGACTACCCCAAGTAGCCCGTGACGCTCGACATAAGGAGCCGGTACGATGACTCCGCATGGGTGCCAGGCTCAGGCCTACAGAACTCCACCTCCGGAGAGGTATCCAGACCACTGGCGTCATGCAGTGACTGACGCAGGTCCTCAATCTGGCTATGACCAGAAAGAATCTCATCTGGTACCGTGTCAGGAACCAACCCATCTTCAGAACCCTCTTCCACCTCAGAAATATAATCCTTAGGCTGGAAAGTGGGCATTGAATAAGGGAGAAAAACATGTTTTGCCCTGGCCATAGCCTTTCTAGGGGGTTCCCCCGTGCCACTGGGTACCTCCGACACCACAGCCTCGAAAGGAGTCGAGGGAATCGGCGTCGACGTAGAGTGTGGCGCCGACAGCATCGACAGCTTTGACACAGGCCTCGAGGCCAGAGCCCCAAGCGTGTCTCTCGACAGCCTAGGCGTCGATGACGTCAACGACTTCCTCGGAGGCAGGGCCTCGAGAGAGTCTGTCGACGACCTCGGCGCCACAGGCGTCGATGTCTTATTCAAAGACTTCACAGGTTCACGCTGTCTCGACGGCGTCGAGGACCGGGAACTGGAACGAGCATGACTAGAACGATTCCCCTTGTCCGAGCGGGACCTCTCCTGTGAATTGTGCTGACCACCCGAGCCCGAAGGCGTACGAGCGGTGTCTCCAGTACGGTCATGGCCGACCCCTCTCGGAGGCAGTGACAGACCAGAGCCCTGCGATTCCGAATTGCCAACATTTTCTTCCCGAAGGAAGCCCATTCCTCTGGAGAGGAACGCTTGGTGGGATAAGAAACCCGGGTAGAGTCCTCGGATGACGACGGGGAAGGCGACCGATGACGACGCTTCCAGGAGTGCCGCAAAGAGGCAGGACCACTCCGGGACCGAGACCCCCTAGTCTTATGACTACGATGCGGAGAGTCGCCCCTCGAATCGTCCGTCGAAAGCCCAGTGGACCTCGCCTTCCAGGGCTTGGACACCTTACCGACCGACAGCTTCTTCTTACGTTCCCGCAAGGCCTTGGACATAAGCGACTGGCAGTTGACACAATCATCATTGTTGTGGGCCTCCCCGAGGCACCAGAGGCAGGCGTCGTGCGAGTCCGTCACCGACATCTTGGACCCGCAGACCCCACAATTCTTGAAGCCCAGACGCGGGGTGGAAGAAGAGGAAGACATCCTGATAGTTTACTTCACAAAACGAACAGGTTCGAAGAACCGAAAGAACAAACTCCAAAGAGTCGAGGCGCGCCGAGATCTCCGAAGCGAACACGTTAGCGGAAAAAAACGGAACTGAGGCTATGGGCGTTGTGCGTCCTACTTATAACATCCGGTGATGTCGGCCGTCGGAGTCAGTCCTCGAGGACGGCGTATCGACGTAATAGACGCAGGACGCAGTAAGATTTTCCGAAGCAGCACAGCTGTGGTGATTACTGTCATAGATATGGAATACATCGGAGGACCCAATCCCCTCGAAACATTCTTACAGGCTATGAACAACAAGAATGTGAAATTAATTATCGTACTCGGACTAGCGACATTTCAAATGGTGCAAGTGCTAAGACACAGATGGGAAGGAAATTGGGAACAGACAGGCGACTGCCGTACTAGGCCTGACGACCTTTCAGAAAGTGCTGTTGGGGGACTAGGGGTGCGGGGGGAAGAACAAGTAAAAAGGGGACAATTCTGATAGAGTAAGTACATAGAACAAAGTAAGGGGGGGAGAGAGAGAAGGGGGAAGGGAGAGGAGAAGAGAACAGAGAAAAAACTGAAGAAGAGCAGAGAAGCAGAGGGGAGAGCGAACAGTTGCCGAGGTCAGAAAAACACAATGTTGCAAAGGAACAAAAAAGTAGGCAAGGATTCACAGTGACGATGGGAACCGCATGATTCAGGGCCAACCTGAGTGCGAGATCCAGGGGAAGCCCAGCATGAGTCAATGTGGCCAAAAGTCAAATCCAAGCGTTGGCAAAAGTAATTGATGGTGAACCGAGGAGGAAGGGGATAGGGGGCAGAGGGAGAAGAGATGAGGGGAAGGAGGGGGGGGGGCACACAGCAATATCACGGGGGACCAGAGGGGGCTGGGGGGGCACACAGCAACATCACGGGGGACTAGAGGGGCTGGGGGGCACACAGCAACATCACGGGGGACTAGAGGGGCGTGGGGGGGCACACAGCAACATCACAGGGGATGAGAGGGGGCACAGCAAGATCACAAGGGACCAGAGATGGGGTGGGGGAGCACACAGCAACATCAAGGAGGACCAGAGAGGGTTGGGGTTGTGTTAGGCAGAATTATATGCAGTACCCTTTAGGAACACCACACACAATTAAGACTACAAGTGACAGTACAAATTCACCTTTGGTACAAGCCTGTACTACACAGTTAAAGTGGTAGCGATGGCTGAGCAGACAGACTTATCTCAAGAGTAAGTGAGCAGTATCAGATAGTTACACAAAGGACAGCAATTACTATGATTCAGGCAAACACTGACTCAAGGTTTTCAAGTAAAAGAATATACATTTATTTCACTCTTCAGTTGTAGAACATTACACTATTATAAGCAGTCTAAAAATCACACTCTTAATACACCACACCACTTCCCTTAAATTCCAGACAAGTTAAGCTCACAAAATGAAGTGGGAGCAAAGTGGCACTCCAGCAATTTAAAAGGGAGAGAAAGACAAAGTTATTAGAAATGAAATCAAACCAACAGGTAAGTACTCAGGGCAATTGAACAAGAGGAACTACAAAGATAGAAACAGGTACAAAAGGCACAGTTCAGGGTAGTTTGCGGTAAATATCTTGGTATGGTTTCCAGACTAGGTTGGTTGATACAAACGTTAGTTCAAAGAGAAGAGAAAGACAAGCCCTCAGATTGGAGAAAGATTTCAAACACTTTCACCGCCGTTGAACGAAACGAGCAACCGGATTTGCACAGTACCTTAAAACGGAGAGGAAGATGTAGCTGAGGCGGACGTTCCTGGTGGTTCCTGCAGGCTCACGGTTCCTGAAGCGACTGTCGGACTGCCAAGAAGTAGGAAGAATGGAGGGTCCTGCCCTACCCAGGGAAGAAACCAGCAGCAGCGCCAAAAAACAAAAGGTGTGCTCCTTAAAACCCAAGCAAAGTCCGAACTTCCTGGCTATCCGGCCCACTGTAGCTCTGTATAGCGAATTCGACCAGAGGAGGGGCCCTGGCTTGTAGTTTGGGTGAACTGGTTGGTCTCACCAGCTCAAGGGAAGAAGTTTCCTGGAGGATCTTCTGTCGTCGGATACTGAAGATTCAGACCTGCAGCAGGGCTTCACCGGGTGGTTCAGTCATTGTAGAGGTCCTCTCCGGTCAGCTCCTCGTTGGTTCTTTCGTTCTAGTGGCGACTCTTTCCAGTCCCAGAGACCTGCTTTTTATACAGTTTACCCCCATCCATACAGCCTGGCTGTCCATCACACAGCAGGGTGGCTGTCCTGGCAAGGACAGTCCCCTCAGCCAATCAAACAGGAGTGAGACTTGGGTTACCAAGGGAACCCATGGGAGGGGTCCAAAGATCCCTCCCTCACATCCTGCCTACCTAGACTTTCAGGTGCCTTAAGGAGGGCTTCTGTGCAGAAGCCCCTCAAAAAGAAAGCAAACAAAGGAATCAAAGGAATCATCCTTGGTTTGGTGCACAGAGTAAAACACGAGAAAGACTAACAAAATGAAATGGTGAATAAACCCAGCCGGAGACAAAATAAAATTTATTTGGTCAAGCTGGTTTATGTTCGAGGCTAATATAATACCCTAAAATAATACCATGGTTATATAAGATAACCGCGGTAGAAAAGTTAGGGTAGTTACCACTGCCACCAGCCAAGTCTTAATCTAAAGGGAGCGAAACAATGCTCCAAGAGACACAGACAAAAAGGGATAAGAATTAACCCTTTCCAATACTCCATGTAAGATGGGGTGTACTGGGTCTGTGGTTTAAAGTGACTAAAGGAAAGTTAATGGCAACTTTACCTTTTGTGGGGGACAGTAGTCAGCCCCAGAAAATAGAGTCAGTGGGAAGTCAGAAAGAGAACCCTGTGTCACTGCACTGAAGGTACTGCGTAACACACATGAAAAATATGAGGCCATGGAGTAGGTGAGGCTCCAGTGCTCAAGATCACACACAAAGTGAAAACACATACAGCAAAACACATGTAAGAGTGGGAAAAACTCTTACCAGGTGAGAAAAAGAAATCTTAGAAATCCATGAAAGCTACCGAGGGACTCATTAGGTAAGGGAAATCAGCCATTTATGAACATTTCTCTCAACAGGGGGGGGCACAGAGCAACATCACGGGGGAACAGAGGGGGGGTGGGGGCACACAGCAACCTCACGGGGGACCAGAAGCGAGTGGGGGGGCACACAGCAACATCACAGGGGACCAGAGGGGGTGTGGGGCAGCACACAGCAACATCACGTGGTATCAGAGGGGGCACACAGCAACATCACGGGGGACCTGAGGGGGTGGAGGAGCACACAGCAACATCATGGCGATCAGAGGGGGTTGGGGGCACACAGCAACATCGTGGGCGAGCGGAGGGGGTTGGGGGCACACAGCAACATCACGGGCGATCAGAGGGGAATGGGGCGCACAGCAACATCACGGCGATCAGAGGGGGGCACAAGCATCATAGGGGGGCCAGGGGGGGAGGGGGCACACGCAACATCACAGGGGATAAGAGGGGGGGAGAGGGGCACACAGCAACATCACGGGGGATCAGAGGGGGGAGAGGGGCACTGTCATGATCTCTGCTTCCAAAAGGTCAGGGTTTTCCCAACTCCCTTGGAAGCAGATCCATAACCCAGGTTCCGAGTGCCAACCAGTCCCAATTGGGACCTTTTGGACCCAGTCCTGGCACCAGTGGCACCAGGCTCATAAATATGCCCAGTCCCAGCGCTGGAAGCGCCGGGCTCATAATGCTTGGGTGGACTTACCTGCAGCAGACCATGCTGCTTACTTGCCTGCCAGTTGAGCCTCTGATCCTCTTCTGTTTGGAACTACTTTTCCTGTTGGGTGGGGCAGGAGCCACTCCCTAGATTCAGAACACTGGAACTCTTCTGGAAAGCAGGAACTCTTTTCTTACCTAGGCGTGGCTGTGGAAGGAGACACCTAAGCACTACAGGAGGCTATTTAAACCACACCCGTTGGATGAATCTTGCTTTGCGTTATTCTGCATCCTCTGCAGCAGAACGCTCATCGTGTCTTCTGCATCTGATCCTGGGCCTAAGGAAAAAGGCTTACCATCCTGAATCCAGTCTTCAGCAACACCTATAAAGACAAGAAAGAACAGGTTAGCATTACGGTCTTCAGTGACAGCTCTTCACTTACCTGGTCCATCAGCTGTCACCAACGCCTCGCGCTGCATTCCGGCATCTGAAAGACAAAGGCTTACCTACTCTTTGTGCGCTCCGGAGGTCTTCACACTGCATTCCGGCATCTGAAAGACAAAGGCTTACCTACTCTTCGTGCGCTCCGGAGGTCTTCACACTGCATTCCGGCATCTGAAAGACAAAAGCTTACCAACTCTTCGCACGCTCCGGAGGCCTTCGGCGCTGCATCCCGCATCTGAAAGACAAAACAAGGTGCGTTTAAAGACATTGGGGAACTTTAATACTCACGTGCCATTACTCCTTTCCACATCTAACCCAGTGGGTATTCCGGCACCCTGCAGCCGCTCCGAACTTGTACCTGCAAAATAAAAAGACAGTTAGAGCGCATCGTGAAGCAGGCAACAAGCGCTTACTTACGTGCTTCCAGGCGTTTCTATTCATCACACGGGCTCCATCTTCAACTCACTTCAGCCCGTCATCCGCCATCGCCGGAACCCTGCAAAACAAGAAACATCATTACTAAAGACTTTAAAAACATTAGAATTACTCGAAACGTACCGTTCGTGCAGTAAACGATGGATAGCAGTCCTCTGAAGTCAAGAGGCCTGCTCCCCTTATCCAGTGAAGAAACTGGTTACAGCACCGTGCCCCGAGGCAGATGGAGAGCACGGCGTTCACTTACCTAAGGTGAGAGCGTTAACCTTTGGGGTTCTACAGGAGAAGAGAAAGGGAAGAAGAGAGAGACATTCAATAACCCAGTTCCTTAATCCCATATTTTCTATCTGCAGACATTTTACCCTTCGAGTCAGACATACAGTGCACAGAGGTCCAGCCCAAAGAGCCAGCCGTGTGTTGCACATCACCTTTGAAGATACGGTATACGCCCAGTCAAGACCGGCGCCTCTACGGGAATCAGGTGAGCGTTACAGGCACACAGCAACATCACAGGGTCCAGGGGGGCATAAGCAACACCACAGGGGACCATAGGGGGGTGGGGGCACAGGACAAAGAAAGGGAAATCAGGGGGTAGAAAGAAGGGCACGATCCGGTAATGAACAGGGAACAAACAGGAGCCTTAGAAGGTGGGCCTTGGGGAGGGGGGCTGCGTTCACCTGCCAGCGTTTGGATTGGGGGTGAAATGCAGACCGTGGCCCAATCAAGCAACATCATCAGTTGTTGTTGCAGAACACCAAGGGTGGATGTTGCGGACAGCCATCTTGCAAGGTGTTGAGGCCCAACACAAAGGAATGGCCGGGCAGCAAGGGTGGGTGAGGGCTGTGTCGTGCACTCACTGTGCAAGATGAAAAATGCAGGAAGTTCGGAGCTCGCAATGCAATGTTGTCGGTATCATCGGTATCATCGATCGGTCAGCGAGCTCCAAGTGGAGCCTGCCCAGGTCAAGTGAAGGCAGCAGTCGCCGTTCGGCGCAGCCATGCGCAGTGTAGGGAGGTCCCAGAGGGCAAGTTAGTAGCAGGAAAAAGCAATCACTTCGAGAATAATGGTGACACAGTCAGATCCCAATCCAATGTGTGGCCTGCCATGTCTGTCGAAGTCAAAACATGAGGATGGATGGATGATGGATATCCATCAAGATGAGAATTCTGCGGGAGAAAAGCAATCCATTTAACCAGCATCCTGGTGAATTGCAGTGGGCCAGTTTGAACAGGATAAGTGAAAATGAGCTGAGACCTTGAGAGGGCCTCCGAGGCCCAATGTCGTGGCCCAGAAGCTGTAACAGTGTGCTGAAGAGGGCATATGGTAGCTGGGGCCAGTGGAGTGAGGCCCTGTTCAATCAACCAAGGACCAAGAAGGCATAAGCAGGCTGCCTGAGGATCCGTGTATGGACCCCCCACCCTCCCAACTCATGGGAGAAGGCGTTACAACAAGGGCCAGACGACAGAGTGACGCAGGTGAGGAGAGTGGCAGCAGAGAGTGGATCTGTAAGCTGAACAATAGCAGCAGTGCAGTTGGGGGCTGTGGAGGCTGTCACCCCAGGACTGGGAGGTTTATACATATATGATACAAGTCTTTTATAATGCGCCTGTACACAAGTGTTTCTAGGCACAACAAGGCAAGGGAGGGAGGACAGAACAAAAGATCTTACTAGGCCTTGTGTCATTCAGAAAGTGCAAGGGAGAGGGGAGGGGAAAACAGGGCAGCAATGCTCAGAGTAAGTGCAGCCAGGGGAGCGTGGGTCTGGATAATCCAATATTAGAGGGAGTGTGGCTAAGTAGCAGATAGTGGGGCAAAGAGACACCGGAGAAACTGCAGATGAATTAGAAAGGCCTACACAGGTATGAGCCTGAGAGTTGAGCGGGCGGCTTGCTCCCAAATCCCTGGAGCAATGGGGGAAGGACATGCCAGCATGTACAAAACAGCACCCCCCGCCTAAGGAAGGGCAATTGGCGCTACTGGAAAACATAGGCAGCAACCCCTCACAGGTCCACGGCAGGGAGAGAGAGAGGGAGGGAGAGAGACAGAGACAGAGAGAGAGAGAGAGAGAGAGAAAAAGAGAGAGAGAAAAAGAGAGAGAGAGAGAGAGAGAGAGAGAGAGAGAGGGAGAAGCAAAGAAGACCAGAAAGAGTGCCTTAGGGATCTTGCAGGAAGGATCACAACAGCATTCCAGGATCCGTTTGCATCGCTGAAAGAATTCCCTGATGGAAGTTAGAGAAGATTTGAGGAGCTTAGGGGACAGAGTGGATACCAACAAGCAGTCCCTAACAGAGATGACGCAAGAAGTCAAACAGAACAGTGAACTACTGGAGCATGTGGAAAGGGCTACCCAGAACTTAAAACTCCAGGTAGATGATTTGGAAAACTGATCAACATCTGTGTTAAAGAACGGCGCAAGACCATTCCAAGATAAACATCTCTGTGGTACGATGCAGCAATGCTTTGTGGATCTGCTACTGTAAATCCTGCACCTCCCCCCTCCCCGCCGGCAGTGGCTGTGGGAAATGGACAGTGTTCATAGGGTGGGCCCTAAGAGGGCTGCACCGTGTGAGAGACCCAGAGGACTTGGCGCAGACAACCCAACTAAAGTGCAGAGCAGTGGGCCTGGTGGTGATAGCAATAAGTGCGAAGCAGATCAAATATAAATGGAACTTTCCCTTTGGCTTGCTCTTCTCACTGGATGGGAGACCGCATCGGATAACGATGGGTGAGGAAGGGCAGGCCCTGCTGCACTTGGAGGACAAAGGAATTGGCGTGGCGGTCGAGGCGCTACCCTCTCGCAGGGGGCTAGACATTGGGAATGGTCTATGATGTCAGGGAAGCCCAGCAAAATGGGGACTTGCCCGAAAGGGCCGGCGGCCCTGGCAGGGGACGCTCCACGATGTGACATGGGTAGGTCAGGCCTAACCAAGAGGAGAAGGAGCAGAAAGAGGCAGGGGAAGAGAACAAATGGATAGAAAGTTTTGATGCATAAGGGGGAACATATTGGACATTGCCAGTCGTGCAGAGAGGGTGTAAATGTCGACATGGGCGTTCAGCAGAAGAACTTGACATGGTCCAGGGCGGGTGAGCAATACTCAGGTTTGTCTTGGGAGTTAGGAAGTGGTATTGGGAATCCTCCTGAGGTTTGTTGCCTAAGGTAATTGCTTAGCCCAGGGCCTCTGAGAAATTCCTGGGCGTATCATAGGATCTCTGGCCTGATGTTTAGTGGGAATAGTGGGGTGGATGGGGCCTGGTGGGGTCCAGGGGGGAGAGTTGAGGTGGGGGTGTTTCGTTAAGGGTAAAAGGAGAGGAATGGGGAGAGGGAGTGGGGTGGCCAGTGACAGCAGCAGATGTTACAAAGTGGTGTCTGGACATGGTAGGGCAACAGTCATAATTGGAGGTGGGAGGGCAGGAGAACATTTAAGGTTCTGAAACACAATGTTAGGGGGATGAACACCCCGACCAAGCACAGGGAACTTGAGGCACAGGTGACATTTTCATTTTCCAGGAAACTCATCTACGAAAAAGGGACAAAGCCGCACTAAGAGTATGGCAGTTCACAAGTATATAACAGGCTAACGCCCAGGGGAAAATGACGGGGGTGTTAGATGCATTTAAGGAGTCTTACTATGCACATCACACATACCCAATCTGACCCTGAGGGGCGTTGACATACATTACTCACCGTAATCTTATTTCTGATGATTGTATCTGCTTGGATTCACATGCTGTGTATATAGTCTGACACCTAGTGGTAATCGAGGAGTATTGCATCTTTTTTTCAAAGATCGAAAAGGGACGTCGACATGGGCGTGGCTATCACTATCCTTAACGTGACGTGTAGTGTACCCAAAATCCTTCACGCATCGAGGTCCCACCAGTTTTTTTTCTGCCGTAAGGGAGCCTTACGGAGTGAGTGAGTACAGAACACAAGAAGGTGTAAGAGGTCTATGTTCCTTCTACTTCAGAGGGAGGTAGGGTGGCCGCATGTGAATCTAAGAATATACAATCATCAGAAATATGATTACTGTGAGTAATGTAGGTCTTCTGATGCTTGTGAATCTGCTTAGAATCACATGCTGTGCATAGACTCGCGAGCAGTACCAGGAGATGGTGGTGGGATGTGTGAAGGAACAGTGGCAAAGAGATGGATGTCTTAGCACTGCTTGTCCAACTTGAGAATCAGACTTTGAGTGTGTGTTTAAGCAGTAGTGTTGCGTTAAAGTATGAACAGAACTCCAGGTTGCTGCTTTGCAAATGGAATCGAGAGGAACATTTTCAATTAATGCAATTGTAGCCCATGTGCCCCTAGGAGAGTGAGCTCTAGGCGTAAAGGGTAGGTCTCTCTTGGCAAGAGATTAACACAGTGTGATGCATTTAACAATCCATTTGAAAATAGCCGATATAGAGACAGGGTCACCTTCTCTACCAGCTGTCACAGAGACAAAGAATTGTTTTTTCTTTCTTAGCGGCTTAGTCTTATCAAGGTAGTCTATCACTGCACTCCTGATATCTAGCGCAGAGTTAGTGGGGTTTTGAAAGAAAGTTGGACGTTCGTTTGACTGATTTGCATGGAACTTTGAGATGAATTTAGGTGAAAAACATGGATGTGTGCACAATACCATTTTATGTATGTGAATAGTAACAAATGGGTCTTTAAATGAGAGGGCCTGCAGTTCACCAACTTCTTATCGAGTTAATGCCCACCAGAAAGGCAGTCATATAGGTGAGAGCCTTAAGGCAAGCCTTGTGCATTGGTTCAAAAGGAGGTCCCATTAACCTTGTGAGAACAATATTCAAGTCCAACCCGGGAATTGGGTTGGAAATAGGAGAGTAAAGTTTCTTTACCCCTTCCGTGAAGGCTTTAATCACAGGAATCTTCCACCATGAAACCTTGCTCTGAGATGTGGTATATGCATAGAGAGCGGCAAGATGGACCCTTAGGGAATTGAAAACAAGTCCTGAGTCTAAAAGGTGTGTTAGATACAGGACTATATTTTTAGAATAGTCAATAGGATTGATGTTCCAAGTATTGCACCAGATGACAAAACGTTTCAACTTTTTGGAGTACAAATGTCTGGTGTTGGGTTTCCGTGCCTCTCCAAGTATCTCCATAAATCTCTGATGGAGTTGGAGATGCCTAAACTCTATGACTTCAGGAACCAAGCTGCTAAGTTGAGTGTTTTGTGGCACAGATGCAGCGTTTCCTCTGTGTCTTGCGGCAGCATGTTGTATGGGCATGGCAGTTTCCTGGGAGGGCAAACTGACATTCTCATGAGATGAGAGAACCATGGCTGCCGAGCCCACATTGATGTACTTGTTCCTGGTGCATCTTGTGCACTAGCCTGTTGAGGAGGCAAATCGGGGGGCAAACGCGTAATCAGATTTCCTGGACCATTTTATCCAGAGACTGTTCCCCTCGGACTGCCTCTGCGGGTGCCTGGAGTCGTAATCTGGCATTGGGGGCATTCTCCGCAGCTGCAAACAAGTCGATGTCTGGAAAGCCCCATTCTGCAAAGACACAGTAGAATGTGCTCTTGCATGCACCACTCGTGATCTACAAGGTGCAAGTCACTGCTGAGCATGTCTGCCAAAAGATTGTGTTCCCCTGGAAAATGTTGCGAGAGAAGGAAGATGATGTCTTTTAGTGCCCACTTTCCAATGTTCTGGGACAGTTTGGAAAGCCCTAGAGAGTGAGTGGCCCCCTATTTGTTCAGGTAGTACATAGCTGTGGTACTGTCTGAAAGGACACAAATTGTCTTCCCCTGTACATGTGCTTGGAAGGCTTTTAGGGCCTTGAACACGGCAAGCAGATCCAACAGATTATTGTGCTTGAATGCTACTGATGGGGACCACACGCCATGCACTGTCTGTTGATGGAGGTGAGCTCCCCACCCTGACAGAGATGTGCCTGTGGTGAGAGTGGCCTCTACTGCAGGGATGATAGAGGTTTTTCCCGGCAGAAGGTTTTCCCTTGACCACCACTGCAGAGACTGAACAAGGGCTGTTGAGACAACCACTAGATCATTCCACTAGCCACTGGCCTGACACCATTGGCTCGAGAGCCACTCCTGCATCGGGAGCATGCGTAGGCGACCGTGTGGAACTAGGAAGATGCAGGATGCCATCATCCCCAACAGCCGCATTGGCCTTGCGTACGGTTACCCGGTGACTAGCTACATAATGAGGGATCTGGAACAGCATGTTTTGAACCATCTAGTTGGATGGGCAGACTAACCAGTCTTCTGTCTGGATTAGGGCCCCTAGAAACTGTTTCACCTGGCTGGGGACCACACTTGATTTCTTCTCGTTGATTGAAAATGAGATCTACTGTCCTCTGGGTATTTCCCAAGACATGTTCTGTATGCATCTCTGATTACGAGCTAGTCGTCGAGGTAAGGATAGACAGGGATGGACTGTCTGTGGAGGTAAGTTGTCACTACTGCTAGTCCGTTGTAAATAACCTCAGGGCTGAGGCAATGCCAAAGGGGTGAACTTTGAACTAATAGTAAGTGTCCTCTATGTTGAACCTGAGCTACTTTCTGTGCTCTGGCAACATTTAAATATGAAAGTATGCATCTTACATGTTCGTTCAATGTGGCCATGTAATCCCCCTGAAGTAACAGTAGGATTACTTCCTGAAGAGTTGTCTTTATGAACTTTTGTGGTTTTACATATTTCTTCGCAGGACACAGATCTAAAACAGGGCGGATGGTTAGATCTTTTTGGGTACAAGTAAGTATACTGAATAAATACCCTTGTTTACCTGGAGATGAGGGACTACTTCAATGGCGCCCTCTTCCAGCAGGACCTGGACCTTGTCCACAGGATACGCAGATGGTCTGGTGACAGTCTGCTTCTGGGAGGATGGTAGCAGGTGGCTGGAGAAATTGGATGCAGTACCCATAGGCGATGGTCTTGAGTACCCACTGATCTGATGTGATCCCCTGCCACCCATGAGTAAAAGATGTTAGACATCCACCGACTGGGGAAGTGTGGGAGGGAACCCGTACCGCCGAGTTATTTGGACATGGAGGCTGGGGAGCTACTGGAAGCAGAGTTTCTACCTCTGCCTTTCCCTCGACAAAACCCTCTGTGTTGTGGAGACTGAAATCCACTGGCCAAGCACTGCCCGGAAGCCTAGTGGGACCCATCCCCACCCACCCCCCCAAGCATTACTGTCCTTGTGGAGAGTGGGAGAAGGAATGCCCGCAAAAGGTCTGGCGCATATTGAAACATCCCGCTGGATGAAGGGTTTGGCCGAGATCTGATTGAGTGACTAAGGTTTTCATGCTCCTTCTAAAGCTTTATCAACCGCCTTACCGGAAAGGGCAGCATCCTCCACTGGTTTATTAATGAGGGAAGCCCTGGGTTTCCAGCTTAAACCCAGAATTCTTCAGCCAGGCGTGGCGTTTGAGAAGAGCCCCCCCTGGGCAAGGACGTGTCGCGCAGTTTCAACAGATTCTAGGGCGTTCTTAAGAATATTTTGGGTTACTTGCTGGCCCTCTGCAACTGCGACTAGAAGGCAGGTGCGAGGGGGTTCTGGAACACCCTGGAGGGCAACTTGAATGACTCCCCACTGAACATCACTGTTGCTCATCAAGTGTGGTGTTGTTGGAACTTCGGGTGCAAAAGGCAGCAGAGGTAGTGACATGTTTGCAAAGGGCATACCATTTTTTGCAGTCCTTGTCAGAAGACTCTGACAAGGATAGCGGCACTCCTGCCCTTTTCCGTGTGGCTGTGACGACAAGCGAGTCTGGAATGGCGTGGCCCCTGATGGACAGTTGGTCTGAAGGTGCTGGGCGGAACATTTTCTCCACTTGGGGATTGACAGCACGAGTGAGCGATGGTGTTAAAGAGGGGGTGGGGGCAGTCGTTTTTACACAGTTTAGCAAGGGGATAGCCTGGTGACTGGGACATTTTCCTTAAGGATGTTCTCCGTGAAGTCAGAGTCAGGGACTGCTTCTTGAGTGACAATTTTAAAAAGATCAGCCACCTTCTTAAGGTTATTGAAAAGCATTCTGGTTGTCGATAGACAAGTCCTTGGGTTGAATGACAGGGGGAGCGTCCCATAAAATCTTTACTGGGTCATGTGGGGGTGTGGAGTGCCACGTGCCCTGATCATCTGTAGGGCTCCAGTCTGGGTCATGCTAGACAGGGTCCTGAACAGCCTGGCTAGTGTCCTGGACATAGTATACATCTTGAACAGGGTCATCTGGGTCATCCAGAAAGACATCCACCTGGGGGTCCTTAGGATGGGATTCCTCCAGGGATGCAAAGTGAGCGCCTGGGGAGAGGAGTCTCTGTGACTTCAGAGGGACAAGACAGGAGCCAACACCTACCTCACTTACTGTATCCACATTATAACAATTGACTGTACTGTATCCTGTATTGTAATCCACTTTGTAATCACATGTTTTACTGTATTTTGACAGGCATTGTAACTAAGTTTCGAGAATTCTTGCATTGCTGCGCCCAGCTGCCCAAGGGCTTGGTGCGCATTATCAAGTTAATAAACAAACTAACAATACAGGCCTAGAATATATCTCTGGTCCACTCAGAGGAACTTGAAGCATCAGGAGGAGGAAAGGGTGGAGCTGGTCCTGCTGCAGGGCCCTGGAAAGAGGAGGAGAGCATGGAGAATAGTCCTCGGGCAAAAGGGAGGCATTCTTGGGGTCCGAAGCGTGCAAACAGGCCTTAGAAAGATTTTCCCAAAGATTCATGAGCGTTTGCGCTGAATGGACCAGTTTCGGCACGTCTTTCAAGGCGACCACGTCAGAAGCCTTGGATTTAGAGGGAGCGCCAAACCACGAAGTTCGGAAGTCACAGCTGAAGTCTTCGATGGGCCTGTGGGCGTACAAACTTTTCTCGGCAGATAAACCGAGGAAAGATTAGGGGTTGTGTGCTTAAACTGAGCAGGTGGTGCGAGTGTGTCCATGTCGCTGGGGTGTGACTTTCCCAATTGCACTGCCAGCGGCATGCTGGTCAGGCCGGACACTTGTGAAAACGAGGGTTCCACTGTTAGGTCAACGGCCTCTGAATCGGAGCTGCGGCTGCTGACCAGATTCCTCGTCTGAAGTGATAACGGGGGAGTGACTATGCCTGCATTGAGTAGGCCGCCCACCATTTCATACGCCGGTCTTTCAAGTTCTTATGCCGAAAAACTTTACAGTGGCACTTATCGTGATCTGGTGGGAGGCATTGATTGCATCGACGGTGGGTGGTTTTACAAGGAAATTTCCTGTTGCAAGAAGGGCAGAATTTGAGAAAGTCGTCCTCTCCATAGCAGATGGAAACAGCAGTCAGACCAAAAAAAAGGGAAGAGAAGTGGTAAAGAAAAGGCATTCTCAAGAGAAGTCAGTAAGACAAGGGCCCCACTCTCCCTATTGTCAGGCCAGGGACGGAGGGCCAAGGCCGCATAGAAATCAGTCGCCTCGCAGTCAAGAAAGGAGCGTTGGCAGGCAGGCTCAGGCATCAAGGAGCCGTCAAAGCAGTCGAAAGGCAAGCGAACCGCTGAAGAACAGGATCAGCAATATAAGCTCTTAAGAGCTCTGCATTATGTGCGAACGACTAGTTAGACGGGAAGAAAACATCCGTGGGACCTTGACATGTGAAGGATTTTGGGTACACTACATGTCACGTTAGGGATAGTGTTACAGTAACACCAATTCTAAGCAGATTCACAAGCATCAGAAACATATTTCTCCGGGCAATGACTGACCAACGCCGTATAACGTTTGCAACGGTGTACGCACCCAACAAAAATTGCAGGATGGATTCCTGCAGAATATAGTAGCAGTGCTAGAGCAATTCATAGAGGGAGACATCATATTAAGGGGGGATTGTAATCGTGCATGGGCCCCACAGGTTGATAGGTCATCAGAGGCACAAAAGGAAATACCAGTCCTTCCTGTTCCCTACTGAAGAGTTTCAAAAACATGGCCCTGCAAGATGTGTGGTGGTTCAATATGTGGGTGTGAGGGGGATACACATTCTTCCCCCATGCTCATAAATTACTGTATAGAATTATGTATGGGTATTGGCGAGGCTGATGGGGGATGTGGGTTGGGTGGAAGTGAGCTCAATCATGCTCTCTGATCACGCCCTTATATAGGCTGTCTTTCATGCCTATATGGAATGAAGGGGATTGTGGGGTTGGACATTCCTGGTGGAGCTACTGAAGGATAGGGTGAACATGGAGGCAATAGGTGTTAAAACAGACCAGTACCACGCAAACAATGATATCCCAGAAGTCAGTACTGAAGTGGTGGTGACGCATTCAAAGTGGCTGTGTGCAGTGAGATGATTGCTATAAGAGCTTGGAGGGAGAAACAAAAAACACTAACACAAGTAAGGGGGAAATTGGTCGTGTTGCATATGCAAAGAGATGAAATGTCCCTATTGTGTGCAAAACAGAAGTACTTTGTTAGTGCCAATAAGGAAGACAGCCTGCTGGCACATCGGTTGAAAACCGCTAGAGCTGTGCAAACTATTTTCCAGGTGACCATGAAAGAGGGATCGATAGTGACTGACAGCGTCCATAGTGTACACATTTGCAGATTTCTATGAAGCCCTATAAACCCATTCAAGCCCCAAAAAAAGTACAGTTGAGACTTACTTTGATGCAATCCCCCTATCGAAACTGACTCTGATGGAAAGGGAAAAGTTAGAGACAGACATACTGGTGGAAGAAGTCAAGGCAGTTACTCAGTCCCTTCCATTAAATAAGGCTCCAGGCCCAGTCGGATTCCTGGCGCAGTTTTATAAGACATTTAAAAAGCAGCTGTTCCTAGTCTCACCAAATTGTTTAATTCCATTGCATCTGAGGGGGCGACAACACAAACTATGTTGGAAGCTAAAATAGTGGTTTTCCAAAAGCCTAATAACGTCTTATAGACCCATCGCATTAATGAACATTGATGTGAAAATCTACACTGGTATAATGGCAAAACGGCCATCGTCGCTGCTTCAGACAATGATAGATCCCGATCAATCCGGGATTATCGCCGGAAGACAAACATTCGACAAAACACTAGGCGGATCTGTCACTTGATCGAGTATAACAGACACCATCTGTAAAAAACTTTAGACGCCGAAAAGGCATTTGATTGAGTCGAATGGCCATTTATTTTCTATACTTTAGAGCCTATGTGTGTGGGGACGACATTCTTGCAGGTGGTAACAGCCAAATATAAGACCTCATGATGCAGTTGTCCAACTCTCGAGAGGTATCTCTATACTTTATAGAACGAGGCAGGGGTGCTGCATGTCCCTGCTCCTTTACGCATTATATTTGGAGCCGCTCCTTATCAGAATTAGACAATTCCAGGATAAAAGGTAGTCCATTTGGGGGGGATGAACACAAGGTTATCGCATTTGCGGATGACATGCTAATATCCCTAACAGAACCGTAAAAGTCAATACTAACCCTGATAACAGAACTAAGGCAGGTGTACTTGTAGTAGGGCTTAACTTTAATATGCAGAAGTCTGAGCTCCTGGAGCTAGCTTTGCTCTTGATCAGATTAACAGTTTGGCAGATAGAGGCGTAAGGTAGCTGGGTGTAAAGACAATGCTGCAGGTGTTCAACAGCAGATCACAATGGACCTGGAGAAGTGTAATCCTGTGGCAATTTCGTGGCTAGAGCGAATGGCGACAAAAATTGTTACGCTCCTCAAGACACTTACTTCCAGGTGTTGCCTTGTCCAGGTCCCAAAGATATTTGTCTCTTTGAATAAACTGTTGTCAGCATTCATATGGCAGGACAAGTGCCCCAGAATTGTGCTTCGTACACTGATGGCCTTTGGGGGTCAAGGGGGACCTGGGTTCCCGAACTTCCTCAGATACTACAAAGCGGCACATTTGAGGGTGATGAGGAATTTTTCTCCGGGGATGGATTCAAAACATGGGCAAGGATGGACAGAGCAGTGGTGGGAAGGCCGCTAGAGGGCATCCTGTGGCTGGCTCGGCAAGACAGAATCCCAAACACACAAATAAGTCCTATCAAATCGCTTGTATGCGACATCTGGGATCGGTGGCTGGGACAGTGGGGCTCTCTTCTCATAGGTTTCTCCTTTCACACCACTATTTGGGAATCTACAGTTTGCTCCAGGGATGATGCAGGGAGCTTTTGGGCACTCACATAAGGTGGGACATGTGAAAGTCCGGGATATGATGCAGGGAAGTAAAGTGTTATCTGAGTGCAAACATATAGGGCTCACCGAGAAGGATTGAATGGGATATTACCAGCTGAGACATTGGTCGTCAACTACAGCAAGCGGCATGTAGAGAGCCAATGACTTTCGAAAAGTTTATTACCACATATGCAGGGTGTAAAGATTTAGTGTCCATACAATATAACATACTCTTTGACTCCTCGTCAAACCAACAGTGGGCATATATGAGAAAATGGGAAGGCACGCTGGGGGTGGTCATTCCGATAGATCACTGGGAGAACTTGTGGAGAAACATCCCCAAGTTACAACAATCCATAGAGCTCAGGGAAACCTGGTACACGAGTATGATGCAGTGGCACTATACTGCGGTAGCGTTAAGATTTACCCTACAGTGTTGCAGGAGTGCTGGAGAGGATGCCAGGGGAAGGCAGAATGGGCTCACATATGGTGGGTATGCGTGTTGCAACATTTTGGGCATAAGTAGTCTCCAAAATACAGGCTATAGTTACATTTGATATAGCTCTAGGCGCACACAAGTGAATGTGTGGGCTGTTTGACCCCAAAATCAAGTTGCCCAGAAGAAGGCCTTCATGATTATGCTATTGGCGGCCTGGTTGGTCCTAGCAAAGAGGTGGAAACAGAGGCAGCCACAGAGGCTATGGAAAATGGTGGCAATGGGGTGCACTTTAAGCAAGACTGGGGAATGGTATTCGACTACCTTCAGAGTGACTATATGAATCAATGGTGCCCTCATAACCTGCACATGCTGGGTATTTTGTAGAGGGAGGAGGGAAGGAAGTTAGCACAAAGTAAAAGACGCACCAGTTGTGCTAAGCTGCCGTCACTGGGGGCGGGAGGAGGGAATGTTTATGCAGTTTGTTTATTGAAATACACATGCCAATACAATTTTATTTATTTATTTATTTTTAAACGGTCACACCAATGGTGGGTGAGATGAGGTGACATTCTTCACGTATGGTGGGCATTTCTCAAACTACAAACATATTGGAAAGAAAGCTCAGCTCCAGAAACAGGACTTTGGAATTTAATCTACCTTGTTGTCAAAAACATCTGGTGGTGGCAATGGTGAACACAGACAGTCAGGAGCTTCCCACCAGAAAAAGTTAAATATATCATACCTTCATCAGCACTGCTAAAATCCAACGGAGACAGTAAGAGAGGAGGGGCTATGTTCTTATATATATTGTGGACTTTGTCAAGTTTGAAATTGAAAATTCATAGAAAGAGATCGAGCAAACAAAATGCAAATTTCCAAAGGCTACTGCTTTTCATTTAAATATTAGTAGAAAAAAAAGCCAAGAAAAAGCAAATTTTCCATCACATCATGTACATTACCTGTGGGCTGTGCTGATTTGTTCCATGAGGATTAGTCCCTGAAAGGAATTTAACCAATACGTGAATGAGGTTAGGATCAGACACTAACAGCTGGGCAGTACTTTCCTGAGATCCAATGGCATTGCTCGAGCCAGCTTAAAAATACAAAAAATAAAAATTAGTAGGAAAATTCAGTGGACAAGAATTTGTGATGTTTTCATATGTTTTGTGAAAAATTTGCCATCTCAACACAATACACACAAAAAGAATAGCTATTAGAAACAGGGGTGAAGTTGTAAAAAAGAAAGTGGGGGCTTATTAACATATGCGATTGGATGGGGCGTCAACAGAAATTAGCTTAGCAAGGTGAAATATGCAAATTTCATTAGTCTTTGCAAAACCATATAAATTGAACAGGACAAATGGGCATTTGCCTTTCATAAAATCAACATACACAAAAAAGGAAGAATTTGTTCCAATGTTTTTAAAAAAACACGTGCTTTTCAGTAAGTTGGAGGAACTAGCTAAAGCCTGATAAAGAGAAACCCAAGACTCTTTACTGTACAGCTCAGGTGCGCTTTCATGCACACAAAGACACTAAATATAGTATAGCAGCAGCGCATGCCTCTGGATGCGCTTGGAGGATTACATTAGTTAGATTGTCGGGTCCCAGTGCTCTGAACCTGCTGAGGTTTTTTATTATCAATAAGATATCTACAGTGTCGAATTGAAGTTGCGTGAGGTCAGGAGTTAAGGAGAAAAGCGATTGTGCTGGATTTTTTTGAATTGCTAAGAAGTTTTTGAAAGTGAATAATCCAATTTGTTTCGCTAATTGTATTGAACTCCGTAGTTTTTTGCGCATTTGCAAGAAGAAAGTTTATTAGATGCCAAATTTCCCCTGCAGATTTGGTCATAAGCGTGGCCAGCATATTTTCAGCATCTGTCTGTTTTCTGTTTTCCACAGATTTATTCACCAAAACTGATTTTGCAAGCGAGAAGCTAGGCAAAGAGACACATTTATTTAGCTTACCTTGAGGTGATGCCGAATTAACTAAGGAGGGATAGGCGAGCAAGGAGAATTCAATGGTTTTTCAGCCGATTGGGCGGAGGGTGCCAGAAGTCTATCCGATTGAGGGTATTTTGGCCCACTCGCGTTGGCAATGTTAGCTATATAAGCTTTGGTTTCGGATTTGCGAGTTGTCCTGGCTGGCATGGGCATATTTTTAGATTTTTTTTATTTTTCGAGATATTGGACTCCGTTATCATAGAGGTACGTTGTCGGTTTCTCTTCTGTTTATTTTTTACCCTCTAGGGCAAAAAACATCAGAGCTGGATTTCTGGAGCCATCACATCTGATGGAGCCACAGAGGCTGAATTGGGGCTGGATGACTCCTTTATCAGCTCAACTGAGGAGTTTGATGGAAGAGAGGCGCCGGGGAGAAAATCACTGGCTCAGTGACCGCATCCGTCCTGGTGGTGGCATTACTAAAAGGTCTTGGCTATGTGTATCAACATAGCATGCAGCTTTGCTGGACTGAACAGGCTGAATCCAAAAGCGAGGTTAAGTTATATACCATCCAGTCTAACTTGTTAGTAAGGGCTTGGAGAAGGGCCGTCTGAAGTTGCTTTTTGCTCAAGCTCTTCAAATAGTTTCAATAGGGTAAATATACTGGTGTTGACCACCATAAGGGCACCGTCAAAGCTAGCGGAATTAGCAGATGGAAACCCAAACGATGGGCACAGAGCTGGCTTTGTGAACAAGGCTACTAGGGAAGACTCAGGCTCAGAGGGCGACGCGTGATTTTTGGGTTGTTTGGTAGAAAATAGGGCCGGTGCACCAGAGTCATTGAGGAGTCCTTGTGGCAGTTCTCTATAGCAGTTTCGCTTAAGGTTTGTTTGGAGGCTGGTAAATTTTGCGAGACTTGCACACAGCAAGCTAAAGATGAGGGAAGCGGCTTATTAAGAGAGCTTACTTGTGTGTTTAAGGAGGACACAGATTGGCCTAGTAGCACGAACTGCGAGTAAAGAGGGGAATGGCTGAGGAACCCAATGTGTGGACTGTAAGTGGAATTTGGCGGAACACTGTCATGGGTGTTGGAAGGGGAGGTGTCTAAAAGGTTTTGCTAGAGTCGCTAACCATCTTTGGTGTTTCACAGTTTTACATGGTAAAGTCAGACAACATGTGAGAGGAAGCATTGGCGGGGCTAGGGTTTCCCTTCGAAGCAAACCTCACTGTCATTGCATCTTTGAGCGTCTGCATATTTTAATAAGTGTGACTCCAAGCCGACGTATCTGGATGATCAGTGCTTACAGTGAGGAACTGTCTAATGTTGGGGTTGCCATTAAGGCTCCACACCATGCCCAAATCAGGGTGGAGAGCTTCTTTGCAGAATGCCTTTCGGTCCGACTTTTGGTCGTAAAGCAGCTGGGGGGCATTGTGGAAAATGCATCCCTGACGTCAGCCTATAGGTTGCCATTGGACGGGGACGACAATCAAAACAAGTCACGGTAGACTAAGCGCTGCACAAGGATCATGAGAGACTTCAAAGTACCACGAGCAGAGTACAGTGCCGTAGAGCTGCAGTCTGTACTCTGCAGTACTCTTGCCTGTGCAGGCACCAGGTGGTTCTTGTAGCTGCTCTAAAGATGATGGGCGTGTTTACAGAAACGATAAAAAATGTGTCAAACGTTAGCTTATTTAGAAGTATGGAAGTCCCAAAAAGTCCAATAAAGTACGCTGGTGCCGGTCTTGAAATCAGACGAACCTGAATGCGACTATGTCCAATGAAAAGAGATCAAGTCATGACGAAATCCAGATGGCGGTTTCACGGCTATTCGCAGCGAAGGTGTACAGAGCTCTCTGCAGGTCTACAGTCTGTACTCTGCATCTCCAGCAGACAGTGCAAAACCAGAAGCCAAGACACGTGCAGACTTGAAATCTGCTGCTGCAAAAAGGAAAGGACCACAAAACAAGCCTTCTCTGCCTACGCCCCAAGACTATGGAACCTCCTCACTGTCAGCATCAGACTTGCCCGCAAGCTCCTACAATTCAGAAAAGAACTCAAGACCCACCTCTCTTCAAGGTGTCTCTTCCCCCTCAACACCTAGGCCATCAGGTCGCCACTTGACGCGCTAGACACTGTCTGCCCCTCACTCCCCACACTGTGTACAGCTGTACCCCTCCTCTATGCCGCTCTGTATCCTAAGCCCGCTGTATATGTGTTCTGTTGTATACCTCTGTAATGCGCTCTGTTGTTTCTCAAAGCTACGTCCGCGCTCAAATACCAGAATACTATTTTTGCTGCATTAGTATGTGTTTAGGGTGGGAGCAGCTTAGAGCTAGTATTTGTAAAACAGTAAACATCATACAGGAGAGTGTAAGGAAGTCGATATTGCACCCATTCAACTTGTCTAATACATAATCAAGATATATGCATAGTTATAAGAATGCACACATGCACGCTAGCCACAAACATTTTATTTCCATGACCAAAACAAACTACACAAAATGTGCTTCCATATGCAAAAAGTGCATAGACAATTAGTAGTGCATATATTTTCTTTTAGCCCTAAGATGCAGAATTTCTATTTTCTTGAAAAACAGGAAATATTCTAAAAGATCCAATCCAATATCCATTCTGAAACACTCAAAATGTGCAATCATTCCAACACTTGTTAATTTGGAAAACCTTGCAAGCTTGCATCCTTTTTTAAATACTGTCCTCGTTTTAATGTTTTTTTTTTTTTACATAGAGTATTACTTTCAGTAAAACCACATACTGCATTTGTTTGCAGCCACTCTTTCCTGAAATATTGTTGCAAGATCTAAAATACTTTGTATTACGTTCAACATTGTCTTGATTTTTTCCAGACAATGACAATCCTTGCACATAAAACCGGTTTACACAAACTGAATGCCACAAGGGATTGAAGGCCCATTCTTTGCAAGCCAAAGAAAGCAAGTAAGTACGTTTTACCAGGTTCAAATGCTGAAAGATAACATCAAATGACACCATGCCACAGCAATCACAGGCTAAAGGATATAACTGCCCATTTGTACTGTGGTCTCTTATTGTGGTTAAAACACCCTATTTGATGCTGCTGCTGAGTGGGAAGAACATTAAGACTCAGCAAAAGTATGGCAGCGTGAGTAAAACTGGTGCTTATGTGCCTGTAATTCTGTAACCGCTAGAGTACAGCGACCACCCTATTTTTAGTTTTGACAGTAAAGTAGACACTATACATCCAGCAAATATTTGGAGTTAAAACATCCACTTTACTGCCAAAAAGAACTACACAGGCAGCAATACTGAAAATTCCCCATGGAGTCGTATGGACTACTAAAATGGGAACGAACGCTAACGTGCTGCCACTCATGATCCAGTGGTAAATTAAATCAGGGGCAGTGGGGGTATTACTATATAAGCCAATCAGCCTAGTTCAGTGAGGTAGCTTACAGCAGCAAACATCCTTGTTTGGAGAAGGCCTCCCTTAGTTGTGTTTAAATTTAAATTGTTTATTTGCACCACAACAAATCACCAAGTAATTAGAAAATAGTAAGTGAAAAAGAAACTTACAATTCAACTGCATGTTCGTCATGAGCGTCAAGCTGTGAAGGACAAGGCACCAAGTGCGTAATAAAGTATTTGGATACCAAGCAAGAACTGTGAGGAAACTTGTAATAGACGCTGCAAAAAGAACCAAGATTTTATAAAAATCAAACAATAAATTGTGCCAACATTCCAATTCAATGTATTTTTCATACATCAGATTACAAAGTGTTTAATGAATGTATAACTGGGCTGGTTGTAAAGGACTTAATAGTACAATATAGGTGCATCAGAAACATGATGGAACTGAATGGCCTTATCTCAAGGGTATTAATGTGCAAGCTAGATGTGCATAGAAAAAAAAACATTTAAATCTGTTCATCTTTAATATTGCTTTTCATCATTTCCTTTCCCTTTTCCAAATTACTTAAAATAAATATTCAGCCAACCAATAACCAGATGATATGCAAGGCAATATGAACGCTGCATCCCCACTGAACAGTACTCCTTATTTTGTTGTTATCAATGCAGATGAGTAACGTATAAAGATCAATCGTCTGTCATGTTTTCAATCTCACTGAATTTTTGACATTTTAATAAATATATCACATGGTGAGGACACTAAAACAAACCATAGGCATACTTGGAGCCACAAGATGACATAATAAGATACACACTTCCACTTTCTGCCATGCTGGAGGCATGTGCAATAGAAGGTGGACAAGGGAGTTTTATAAACAGTCTGTAAAGAAAATAGAAACTTCAATGACCAAACCGGGAAAGCCCTGCTAAAACAAGACCGTTGGGGGGAAAAAGCATGGTCATAGCTTTTGCCTGATAATGGGAGGTAATGCAGTCAGTATTGTCAGAGAGCACTCAAACAACAAAGTTCTTAAATTAAAACATTTGCAATGATTAAAGGGAACAATCAAATGACAACGCATCAGCAACCTTTGACTAAGATGGAAAAAAACAATTAGGTTAGGAAAACTGTCCAAATGAGTGAGATCGGTGGAACAAATAATAATCAGTGCTTGTAAGAAAAATATTTTAAACATGCCTCTGATAGACTAGCGGTTGATACAGCATATGCACAGGTGTGTGGGTGTTGTGTGATGGCCACGTCCGACATAGATACCAAGAAAGCAAGTGTTTTCTAGGTTAGGTGGGATAGTACTAGTTATTGGAAGGCAGTCTTCTGGCTTGGATGTGGGAGGAAGGGTTTTATTTGTGTAGGCTTGATGTTTGTATACAGGTTGCATATTTTTTGGGGAAATGTGAAGTTTGAATGAGAGATTTAAATCAATGGTAATAGCCGAGGGATTTGGCGCTCTGGGCTAGAGTTGCTGTAAACGCACTTCAAGGTGCATTGCAAGACAGCAATTCGTTATCAGGTTACTGAGAAACACAAATCCACTTTGTGTTCTAGTCTCCAGCAGTTTGTGTTGCATATCAAAGGCTATGGGCCTGAATCCCAGAGCGTTTTGCTATGGGAGTGCGCCATTATAAAACGCTTCTGTGAATCAGGCCGTGTGTCAGGCGAGGAATGCATTCAGTAGCATGCAGAAAGAGCCAAAACAGAAGCAGAGCTTTAAAGCGTCACATTTCCCTTGCTTGGAATTACCTGCTTGGATGCCACCTGGACCACACTGCAACTTTCTCTAAGCATTCGTCCATGACTTTGTCTAGAGAAGAAAGTCCAGGGTTATGAAACATTTTAGCGTTTTCCTCAATCTCGCTGGTGCACGACTCGGTTCAAGAATCGATTTTGGGATAGCTTTAATGCAACAATTAGGGATGAACTGATGAATATCACGGCCAGCACAAGGAAAAGGAGAATGGCAGAATTAAAGAGACTCGAGAGCAGACTGGGTATATGTCAGAAGACATATCAAACGACGAGAAGCGGGGAGGACAAAGCTGAAATGGATAAGACACAGGAGCATCTCAAACGTGAGATGGATGCTCAAAATGAGAAAGGCACATTCTTCATGAAACAGAACTACTGGCAACAGGGTGACAAAAGCGGTAGGCCGCTTGCCAACAGGTTGCAAGGCTTAATTGACAACTCTTTTGTTCAAAGAGTGGAGGGTGATGGGGGGTGGGGGGGTGTATAAAGTCAGGAAAGAGGAAATATGCAAGTGTTTCAGGAAGTTTTATGCATCTCTATACACGGAGGACCGACACCTGGGGAATTGAATTACTTTTTTGAGAAAATTACCTTGCTGAGACTGTCTGTTGAGCAAGCATCTGCCGTCAACCGGACCATTGGGTAAAAGGAAATGCCGACGGCTATTGGCAAACTCAACACAGGTAATTCACCTGGCTTGGATTGATTACCGGTAGAGTTTTACCGGGCACTGGCTCCCAAGTTAACTTTTTTTTAATGTAAACTATACAATTATTTCATGTCCAACGGGATAATGTGCCCAACGATAAGAGGCATGCATTGTAGTGATCCCGAAACCGGTGAGCGAACGTAAAAAATGTGAGAATTCTAGCGCAATATTGGTAAACTTAGACCTCAAAATATTTACTAGAATAATGACAAATAGGTTGGATAGGTGTATTGGAGGACTGATAAGTCGATCCCAAGTTTGCTTTATGCGTGGAAGGTATGGTTACGACCACATTAGGATGATTAGGGATATTATGGGACTCCCAAAGGAGGAGGTTAAGAATGCACTTCTAGTTTTCATGCACGCAGAGAAGGCTTTCGACCGGGTTAATTGTGCCTTCCTAGTCTACACACTTCGGAAGATGGGATTTGGGGAAACTTTTCTGAGTATTTATAACGATGAACTCCTCCATTAGTGCTCAAATATGGTTTGTGTTCTGTCATCTTCCTTTCTACTGGCAAGGGGTGCTAAACAGGGCTGCCCGTTATGACCTTATCTTTTCAACCTGGCGTTAGAGCAACTGATAGCGTACATAAGGCAAGAGCAAAGTCTATGGGGCTCAAATTTGGGGATAGCAAGATTAAAATATGGTGGTATGCGGATGACATGACTATCATAGACATTAACCCAAGGGAAGGGAGTGACAAGCTAAAATGCATGTTTGAGGAAGTGTGGCTTGTGTCTGGTCATAGAATCAACTGGGAAAAGACAGTGGTTTTTCCCCTGGACATCACACAACCAAGGGGCGACACAGGTTCATGGAACAGCCAGTGGAACGTAGGAACAATTAAGTATCTAGGAGTCTACTTGGTACGAGATCTAAGAAAAATTGTGGAATTTAACCTATCAAAGATTATTGTAGTAATCCAGAGGGACATACTGAAATGGGGTAGATTAATGCTGGAGCTTTGGGCTTTGCAATCAAGATGGTACTTTTGCCAAATGTACTCTATACATCATTCAATCTATTCCGCTAAAGTTCACCAAAAAGAAATAATTCTACTCCTTGGTATGCGGATCCCAGTGGCAGAGGGTAAAAACCCTCGGCGTGGTCCTGGATGCCGAAGTGTCCATGTTACATCAAGTTGCGTTGATCCGGTCCGCCTGTGGGTTCATCACGTAGCTTTTTTGGAACGTCTGCCCCTTTCTCTAACATGAGAACCTAGTCACGCTGGCCTCTGTCCTCATCAAGATCCGCCCAAATGGCGGTTATTCATCAATGTAAAACAATCGCAAGTAATTTTTCATCAATACATTATTTCCATGTATCCAATCAATGAAAAGTAAAAATACACAGATATTCTAAAACAAAGGCACTTTAATCATGAAGGAATATATAAATAAGAAAAGCACATCCCATAGTCTGATATCAAAGGCTAACGCATTTCGAGGCAATTCCTCTTCTTCAGAAGCCTAATAGGACTGTTGATAGATGTCATACATAAAGAAAACACACAATGATTTCCGTTATAACACAACCATGGGAATTTTATCATTTAACTTGAAAATGTAGCATGTAAATCAGGCAGATCTAGTAAAATACATGTAGTATTAGCATATTCACAATAACTACAGAAAGGCAGCCTTCCTGCATGGGGACATGTTCTAATAACAAACCCTTGTGAATGACGCAAGTACATAATGACAGTGATTTGTATCTTGTATGATTGCCAAATCTACACCAATCGTGGTGCCTAAGGAATTGCCCATACCATTTTCTGGAGAAATAGTGAGGTTAATGAAGCCGGTCGATGTAGGTAGAGACAGCTCTAACATAACGTTTGTGGATTCCAAAAGGCGCTAATAATTATAGAGTGTGCATAAAGGCCATGGTGGTAGTGCATCAGTGGGGGAGCCTCAGAGTCTGTTCATGCAATTCTATAAAGTAGTCTTGAGATAAATTAATCGGGTGGATATAAGGGGAGCCCACTAACGTAATATTAGTGGATTACAAAAGGCACTAACAATTCTAAAATAAAAGTATAGGCTCTGGACAAAGAAATATATCTCATGTTCTAAATGAGAAGAGCACTCACCAATGGGTGCAAAATCTTCATCTAAAAGCGCGCATGGAACCCCATGAAACGCGCAGAATATCGGAGATCTGGTAGACTGGAATATGTCTTGTTCAAAAACTACATTCAGGTCACTATTCAACACAACGAAGAAAATATATATCAAGTGATTGTATGCAGAGAGGTCAATTGATAGAGACAACTAATCAGTGAAAAAGAGGTTTAATAGACACTCGCCCTCATTCATTCATAGTTTCAGGTGCTGACTTTGACAAGAAGTGAGGTAAAAGAGTGGCTAAGACTGCGATAAGCAGTGAGTAGAGTGGCAAACAGATCAATCTGTGATCCCTACAGTAAAAAAATGTAAGATCAGCCGATGGGTCGGCTAATTCCAGAGCTAGCCTAACACCATTATTGGGTAAAATTAAAGCAAAATGTTGTACCTTGGAGTCCGGAGCCTCATCGAATACAGAGATCCGAATTTTGACGCTGTGAGAGTAACCAAGGAAACAGTTGTCTGTGTCGTTCGAGAGTAATATGCTGAGGAGACCAGGTCTCGGCTACATCGGGAAACTAAAAAGGTGGGGTACACGTTATTAAATGGTGTGTTTGCTCTAGTTGCGAAAGCAAGCAACAATGTCCCGTCTCGTGGTAAATCTAGCACTTAGACAAAGTGTACCTGCCAGGCTGAGTCCACTCGGTTGAAACCGCAACCAATGCATAAAGCGTCCGTAGCTAAATCAACAAGGGTTACGATGAACGAGCACAGTCATCTTATGAAAGTTTTAAGACTTTACACTTGAACAAAAGAGAAAAGAGACTCTACATATAGATAAGTAGTAAAGTCGTCCATCTTGGAGTGGACTGTATAATGGGTCAATAATGTAGAAATAGACACTTGGAGGTTGAAAAAACAGCTAACGCGCCCAATATGAAGTGCAGTGTGGATGAAATTAAAAGTTGGCAGGCATATGCCTTGTGACTAGAGTCCAAGCTAGGGGAAGAACACTTCGTATATAGAATTCTGAAATTTCATATTATACAGTACAAAGGATAGCGCATTTTGTTGCACCTATGAAGTACAATGTAGATGGTGACTGTACACATCAGGTCATCTACATCCGAAATATGGAACCTCAGGCTGATCTGGTACAAATTAATTTGGTTACACATAAAGGTACTTTACAGTTTGATCTACTAGATGGTCAACATTCAACATGAAGCAACAGTGCCATATAAGATACATGAAAGAAGTCAAAACAGTGCCATGTTAATTTAGAGAATAATCATGTGGTTGAGCATTGTTCCTAGAGCACCCTAACAAGAAATAGAATTACACACTCATTATACAATAATAAGAGTCAGAGCCTCAATATAGTGTATGATCTGTATAAATGCTCAATGGACAAACAATTGCATCAAAAGGAAACCAGTGAATAGACACAATCTGATTTGTAGCTAAATCAAACAATTCAAAGAGAACTCCTCATTGAGCCCCCTCGGGTGTAGAGTGTCTAGAAAGTCAATCCAAAATGTTTCTCTTCCGGATAGAAGGGATAGGTATTCGCCTACCCTTTGGGGTCGTTTGACCACTTCTACAACTTGACATTTTATCTGGGCAATAGTATGTTGGTGTTCTACAAAATGTCGTGCTACAGGTGATCTTGAGTTCTTACATCGGAAAGTAGATTTATGTTCAGACCACCTGTCTTTAACAGGTCTTGTTGTTTGGCCAATGTAGAGATTCCCACATGGACATTTGATGGGAGTAGATAACGCCCGCCGAAAGGCAAGTTGCAAAGTCTCATATCTTTTTACCTGTTTGTGTGTGGGATTTCGGTCTCCCTTTGTCACATTATTGCAGTGTTTGCAGTTTAAGCAGGGAAATATACCTTTTTTCTTAGTTTTCAACACAAGTTGTTTTTCTTTTGCTGGTCTCTCCACTCTTACCAGTTTATCTTTCAGGTTGTGAAAATCTGGTTATCAACATCTCGTACAATATTCTGTTGAGTGGCAATTGAACACATTGAACCGTGGTCTTTCATTTATCCCCACTTGCAACACTTCATTATTTGAAGAAAAAATGTGTCTACACAGGTTGCCGAGGAAACTCAGATTGAAACCAACTCCTCTAAAAGACAACTGAATGTTGAGTGACTTTCATAAGCACTCACATTGTCAAAAATCGCCTTTTTTTTTGCCACTCTGTAAGGCGTCTATGGTGACCGCTGAAGGAGGATGGGTGAGTAACCCTGGTAAGGCATGGTGCAGAAATCCCCTCGGATGACACTTGATGTTCCAAAGGCCTAAAGGTGGAGTGAGGAATGAGAAGCCCTACATAGAGGAGTAAGCCAGCCTGAGCATAACAGTGCAGAGGAGCAAACGGCTGATGACAAAGAAGAAAAAGCGATTGGCACCTCAGGGAGAACGGGCCCCATATGGATGTGAGGAGTGGGAAGGTGAAAGTTCGTCGAGCTGCCTGTGGTAGAACACGAGGAGACTGTACCCAGTGGAGGAGTTGAAAGCCATTTGAGGCGTCTCTCTATGCCAATAGCTTGCCCTCAGAGAGGCGAGTGGAGGCACATTGATTTAGGCCAGAGGTCATTGAAGGAAAGGACAGGGCAGGCAGCGTCCTTCATCCCCTCGAATAGAAATGCAGGGAAGCCTGGGTTGGGATTATGATATGAGGTCCTATACACAATGTGTTTCAAAGCGCTTCATGACAAGGGAGGGAGCAAGGTGAAATACGAAACATTCTTACAGGACATGAACAAAAGAATGTGAAAATAACGATCATACTGAGCCTACCGCCATTTCAGATAGTGCAAGTGCTAAGACACAGATAGGAAGGAAATGGAAACAGCAGGTGACTACCGTACTAGGCCTGGCGACATTTCTGGTACAACTGAGGATTACACGAGGTGAGGGAGAGGAGCAAAACAAGTGACTATCGGACTAGGCCTGACGGCATTTCAGATAGGGCTGCAGTGGGGATTGGGGGCGAGGGGGAAACAAGGAGGGGGGAGGAGACAAACTATTTGATACCATCATACTAGGTCCAGGGACCATTCAGATAGAGTAAGTGCACAGAAAAACGTAAGGGGGGGAAGGGAGAGGGGGTAAAGAACAGAGAATAAAACAGTGAAAGGAGCAGAGAAGCAGAAAGGAGAGCGAAATACAGTTGCAGGTGTCAGCTAAACACACAAAGTTGCATGGGAACACAAAAGTAGCCAAGGATTCACAGTGACAGTAGGCAAAGCATGATTCAGGGCCAACGTGGGCAAAATCCAGGAGGGAGGGCCGGCATGAGGGTTGAGAAGGATGAGGCACCAATTTTCAAGTGTTCATAAAGCCAAATCCATGCATCGGCAACAGGTCCGAGATGGTGAGAACCAAGGTGAGTCAAGACACTCATGCAGTGAGAAGGAGAAAAAGGGGGGGGTGGAGGAAGGGACGCAGGGGACGGGGCAGGGGGAGAGCAGGGAAGGAAAGGGGGGGGCAGCCACATCACGTGGCAAGGAGGGGGCATCAGAAAACATCACTATGGATTGTTGCACTGGCTGAAACGTTTATTGAAACCCTGGGAATCCTGCCAAGAGGAAGGGGAGCCCCTACACCACCCCTGAAGACGGCCCAATGGCTGGTGAACACAAGGGATGGAACCAGGCCCCAGTCTGGGGTTTCTTTGCGGAACAAAGCACAAAGCACAGAGATGGAAAATCGGGGAATGGGTGTGAAGTAATAAGGTAAATAAGTTGGGGGGAAGAAAGGGCAAAGGAAGAAATGAAGACAAAAAAGTGAAGGGAAGACAGGAGAGAAAAGGAAATTCAAGTTAAAGGGAAAATTTAAAGAGGTGGAAAAGAGGAAAAGAAGGCAGAGAATTAAGAAAGTGAAACAACAAAGAAGGAGGGACGGAAAAGAAGGAAGATAACAGAAAAAACAAGAGGGTAAAGGAGAAGGGCAGAGGGTAAAAAAAGGATGAGAAAGGAAAACAAGGAAGAGAAAGAAAAAACAGAAGGAATAGAAGGTAGTACCCATCAAAAGCAGAAGAGCGCAAATCCCTTCACGGCCTACGTGGATGAATCAAAAAATTCCACTCCACAAATTTCAAAGAGAAGACCGCAAGTGTAAGAAGGGACAGAAAACTAAACCTGAAGACAAATTAACAGCAAAAAAGTGATATGAAGTAGATTCTTCAGTAAGCCTGAGGCATGAGAGCTGAACTGCATCAGAGTTTCAACCAACTGAAAGAAAATGAGACCCTTGAGACCCTCAGGCTTCTTGGTCAACTCCTTTCTAAGTGAATGAACCTCTACGATCTTCACTGGCTCTGAAGCACCTGACCCCATCCCTGTCACCTATGGGGTGCTGCAAGGTTCCTACCCGTCACCTACACTCTACAACATGTATACCAAACCCCTCTTTGACTAATTTGACAACCTGCAAATCCCTTACACTAACTGCCAACACACTCAAGTCCTACTTAAACTCACTGGAAACCATACCACCAACTGACATCATTCAAGCCTGGATGGCAGAACACGATCTATGTTTGAATGACGATAAAACAAAACTCATTGTAGGATCCCCGCATCAACTCAAAAATCTGGACCCGGCTTTCGCATTCCTGTGCCATTGATGGAAACATTACCAGTGTCTCCAGTCATACGAAAACCCTGGGCGTATACCGAGATTCTGAGTTATCAATGCATAAACACATCAATGCCCTTGCTTCATCAGCAGCATACACAACCAAGCTCATTAACTTCAGTAGAACGTTTCTATCCTAGGACAACTGCCTCACACTAGCTAGTGCGATCATAGGAAGCAAACTGGATTACTGACAACTCCATTCTCTCTGGCACCTCTATCAAAAACATGACCAAGATTTAACTCATCCAAAATAATGCCCTTAGGACTTCCTGGGGAATAAAGTGCACGGGCCAAATCTCAAGCAAGCCGAAAGGTTCATTGGCTGTCCATCAAAGCATGCATCAAATTTAAAATCCTATCCCTCAGATGTTTGCATAATTCTGCACCCACTTACCTAAATGAACGCATCTCCAAAAGTGCCAAACCACGTCACCTGCGCTCAATCCACAACCATGGTCTTAGCCATGCTGAGATACACCAGAGAAAGAGGAGGAGCAGCTAGCTTCACGGGCGAATCGCCCACGCTCTGGAATCCCTTCCTCCCTGCATCCAAAAAGAGCCATCCTACATGGTCGTTAGAAAAAAACGCAAAATGGTATTGTTTTAAATACGTATAAGACTTTGCCTGCTGGCAACCATGCCATGACTATTGTATTTTACCACCTACTACTAAGTATGTATTAGTGCTGTGATAACTTTGGGTCTGGGAGTTATCAAAAAATGAAATAAATAAAGTAAGTACATTTTAACGATTACAATGACACCTGAAGACATTTAAATCCAGGGAAGAAAGCCTGAAACAGAAACATCAGTCAATAATTCTTTATTTGTTAAACCCTTAAGATGTCCATCTCCTAGTTTTTCTATAAATGTGGTAGACTATTATAGGATTTAGGCTAGGGAATGTATGTTTTGGATTCATCTTTACAAGAATATCCTTTCCTTGAACATTTGAGTTTTAGAATCAGTAATGTAGCTCTTCAAGTTACTTTTCACTATTTTAATGTGTTTTCTTTGAAGCTGGTCAAAGTAATTGTAAAACAAGATGATACAAATCCATGATTATGATGTCCCACAGTCCGAGGCCTCCTACTGGTCCACCACAGTATGTGGAAATATGTATTATCCAAAGACACTAGCGAGTCCTGATGTTCCAAAGCCTGAAGAATTTTTCCCAGGCAGATGATCCTGAATTGGTCCTTTTGGTGGAGCTTTTTGAGTCTCAAGTATAAGATGGTCTGAGCACTCCTTTGAATTCGGAAATAACGAGAAAACCAGCCTTTTCTCTACTTCCTATGCTGGGAGACAAGTGCCACTCTCCCCCTACAGCAGGAGCACAGTAAGTTCTTCCAGCAGGAGTGGTTCCGGAGGAGTTAAAGGTAATGTGGCAGTCTTTTGGGTCTGCATTTTCAAATAAGGCAGGCAATATTCCTGGACAACCAGCTGTAAGACCCACCTGTCTGAAGTAATTAAATGCAATGCCTCCCTGAATAAACGGATCCTGCCCCCACAGGATATTTGTGATGCATTAATGTGGGCAATCAAAAGGGGTTTTGAAACCAGAGGCCCTGAAGGGACAGAGGCTGAAGATTTGTCTCGAGTTCCTTTGCCTCTAGATAATCTAAATGTGATAGTGCCACCGACCGAGCCGCTTGCTTACATTACTTCAATTTATGTAGGCTTTCATCAGCCTTTGAACCAAAAAGATTTGAACCATCAAAAGGAATGTCTAGCAATGTTGTTTGCACATCTTGTGTAAAGATAGTGGTCTGCATTCTTGAATGTCAGTGCACAACAGCTGCTACGCCCATCAATCTGCAAATTAGGTCATTAGTGTATAATCCAACTTCCAGGATATTACTGGCAGTGCCCTTGCCCTGATGCACCAACTGATGGATTGAGCTTTCTATCTCTGGAGGAAGGTGTGCCACACTTGGCTCTGTGATTCCCCCCCCCCCAGAAAATGAGTATCGTGCCAGTGTACAGGTGCCATTCACTGACCTTAGGCCTAGGCTGCCTGCTGCAAAAACATTCCTTCTCCAAGCATCCAGTTTTTCGATGTCCTATATGATGGGAATGATGTCAGCCAAGGGATGGAAAGTTATTGAGTTAAAGTGTGGCTCCACTGGAACTGCTATGTTTTTGGGCAATATCCTTATTGACAAAGGGGGAGGAAGATTATTTCCCCAAAAAAGGTTTTAAGACCTCTACCAATTATTCCAAATAACGATCGGAGGAGTCAGGACTCTGTTGATTTTCTTAGTTGCATGGCTTTGGATTTTACTGGGGTCATTTTTAAATAGGTCATGAAAGGCTTCACAAAATGTTCCTTAATGGCTTTGTGCATCTGACCGGATCAATAGTCCTCCATATTGCGATCTTTCCCTAAACAGAAAAGGCAGGAGTAATGCTGATCCGTCATCAACCAATGGAAAGTCCCATAGGCTTTGTAGTCTGATTTTGATGGACACATTTTGAAGAAAAAGAAAAAAAAAAGATTTTCCGACAAGTGACCGTCTTTTATTTGAGTACATTGTTGCGGAAAAAAGGAACTAGGGAATATAGCATAGAAGGCTCCTTACATTCACACCAACAAAGCAAAGCTGAGATGAGTGGTTTGAGAGCAGTGACGCACAGCACCACACAATGGATTAAAAATGTTTTCCGGTGCCAACTGTGTATTTCAAAACATGAAAAATCTGTTGGAGGAATGTGGTTATTAGAAGTTTGCCTCAAGAAACTGAGAACGACGCTGAATCAGCACTTTAGAGAAATTACAAACTCCATGCCTAAAAATGTGGCCGCCATTCAATTCTTCTAAGGTTTTCACACTTACAGAATTAAAGTATAGCCATCTTGCTTTCTGTTTTCCAAGTTTAAGACCAGAACCTTAGGCAGCCTTGTGAAAAACAGTCCCAATCTTGACAAAGGAAATGGCAAGGCGAGACAGGAAGTGGTGGAACCAGGCCCAACTATAAATGTATGAACCCATCAAAGCATCCAAACCTGAAAGGAATAATTATAAACACTGCAATCAATGGACGTCATTCATATTCTGGCTTTGATTTTGGGTATTTGGAGAATCTGTCAAGTTAAACACAAAAAACAGCTTCATTGAAGCATTGTGCCCACAAGACATTTTTTAAACGAGAATATGTTTAACTTACCGGTCACCAAATATAAAATGGTTGCACATGTTGACTTCATCAATTAACTCAAGGGAATATACTACGAGAAACATCAATAATTAATATGTCAACGCTTGAGCGAACATGAACAGAAGTTATATTTCCCCAAAACATTTTTTCAACTTTAAATTACAGCCCTATTTTGTAGTTCTCTTTTAGTGCGCAACTAACAGCATATCTATGAAATCAGGAATATTGAAACACTTCTAGAAACCATCAACAAAAAAACAAAATAAAATCAAAATTGGGAAATTAACAATTGAACATAGTTGATGGCTGTACATTGCAAAACCCTACCTTGACTTAACGCGATGACAGGTATCCGATTTGCATTATATAGAAAAATGTCACCTCCATTCTCTTTACTCCCAGAAGAAACAGAATTCATGCTTAACGTAAGCCATAACTGTAGAAGAGACTCAAGCTGAAAAAAGGTAAATTAACACATTCAATTATTGCAATATATTTTCACAATAAAAAAGTAGTTTACATGTTAAACCAGTGCACATGTGCCTGTTTAAATTAAAGCACTAAAATTGAAGAAAACTGTCAGAGATGGTTCAAATCTTTTTATTAAAATTTTTAGCAAGGCGCCAGGTGCCATCTATCACGCTCACCTAGAAGAATCCGTGTCCTCCGTAACTCAGGCATCCTTGTACCTCAGGTTAGTATTTAGAGCTTATTGACCCCTACTGTCCAAGTTCAGACTTTTCTATGAATGAGGACCTAAAGGCAATCGCCTTATCTTCTAACCTCGATCTGGAACTTCCTACACTAGACATATTTTATCTTAGATTTTAGTTCTACTCAGTTGTGGGGGTGTTCCTTGCAGACACTTGAACCTCACTTGGTCTTATCCTTCGAGCTCTGATGTTCCTCAGCCCCATCTCTCACAGCTATGCTACTTTCCTGCCACGTGTGTCATTTCAACTCCATCTCTCCGACTTCCTCCTTCTGACCCTCCAATGTGTCTCATTCTGGCCTCTAACTGCCAGTGTTAGTCTCACAGCCCTTCTGCACTCTACTACTACTATTCTGTCTCCAATCAGGTACTACTCTCTATTCTCTTCCTCTCCACTACACCACGATTTGACTCTTCAATTCACTCACCTTCCTTTTACTTCGTCACGTATTACTCACTCCCTAAACATTGTTTAACACTCACTAACCTTAGACGCACAACACATTACCAATTGCTCTCACCAACCAATACCACATATTTTCTCCAAAAACCTCCACACTCGAGTACACCATCATTGGTCCTCAGTCACTTGATCTGGTACCTCCCTCTCCTCTGCTCTCACCAGAATGACCAACACCTTCCTGTTTCCTTGTGCCCTTATTATCCTCTCCCATTGGGCCTCTTCCCCTAACCAATCCTGCTCTGGCGTCTCTGCCTGGGAGGCCCCACAATAATCAAAACTCACGAAAAGGAGGCCAAGCCCCATCCCTCTCTTACGTGGGGTCCGCCATTCTGAAATACAGGCAGCCCGGATTGGAGTGTCTCAGTTCGAGTCAAGGGGCAAAGTCTGATGTAGATATGTAAAAGTCTGTCCTTTCATTTGGAAGTCACTCTGTGGGTAGATTGCGACTGGTTGTATGAAGTGCTGTTACGGCTGCGGGAGTGCAGCACTTTTTGAAGCTGGAAGGTGGTGCGCAGCGTCTCTGGAGGCTACACAGACTTTCTGCCATTCGGTTTAGCAGCTCTCTTGCTGGCCCTAAGATTTGGTTGACTGGAGTGGTAGTGAACAATTGTGGTGGGCTGTTATGCGAGTTGTCTTCCCAGATCTTGGCTGATGCAGTGGCCCTAAAGACAAAAACTCACCAGCAGGGTTTTCATGCTAGGCATTGGGTCATCTACATTGGTATTGTAGCTATACATGCAGGCACAGGGGGTGAGGGGGTTAGGAACTAGGGCCATCACAATTGTCACCTCCCCTTGTGGGGGTAGGAATGATTATGGGGTCCACCCCAGTCGTCCTCCCACCCAAGATGAGGAGTCCCCATCCCCACTTGACACGGTCAGGTTATGAACCTTACCACACAACTTACTAACACAACGCTGAAGGGAGGTTAACGAATGGGCGCTGTGCCAGTTATGGCAATGATGTGTGCTTAAAGCTCTATGCTGTTTCCTTGTTTTTAGAACAGCTCTAGCCAGAAGGCTGGAAGATTTCGTTTCAAGCAGTATTAATGGCATGAGCGATGATCAGCATGCTAATATGGACAACCAGGATATAAAACGTGCATTATAGTGTCAGGCTGTGCTACCAAGAAGTGGCAAAACCACTAGGTATAAGTGAATGTTAGGGAGAATTGTCATAAATGGTTGATTTCCCTTACCCAAAGAGTCCGCCAGCAGCTTTGCTGGATTTCTAGGATTTATTGTTTTCACCTGATAAGAGTGTGAGCCTTTTTTCCCACTCTTACATGTGTTTTACTATGTGTATTTCTACTGGTTGTGCGATCTTGGGCACTGGAGCCTCACCTATTCCATGTGCACCACTTTTTGTGTGTTACACAGCACCTTCAGTGCAGTGACAGGCTTGTCCCACTGACTCCATTTTTCTGGGGCTGACTACTGTCCCCCAGAAACAGGTAAAGTTGCCATTAACTGTAAATAGTCACTTTAAACCACAGACCCAGTACACCCCAACTTACATGGGGTATTGGAAAGGGTTAACTCTTATCCCTTTTTGTCTGTGCCTCTTGGAGCCGTGTTTCACTCCCTTAACATTAAGACTGGGCTGGTGGCAGTGTTATCTACCCTAACTTTTCTACCGCGATTATACTATATAAACGTGGTATTGTTCCAGGCTATTATATTAACCTCGAACATAAACCCGCTTGACCAAATAAATTTTATTTTGGTTCCGGCTGGGTTTATTCGCCATTTCTTTTTGTTAAAGTCTTTCTCGTGTTTTTCTCTGCGCGCCCAACCGGGGATGATGCCTTTGTTCGCTGTCTTTTCTCAGGCTTCTGCACAGAAGCCCTCCTTAAGGCGCCTGATAGTCTAGGTAGGCAGGATGTGAGGGAGGGATCTTCGGACCCTGCCATGGGTTGCCGCAGTAACCCAAGTCGCACTCTTGTCTGATTGGCTAAGGGGACTGGCCTTGCCAGCCACCCTGCTGTGTGATTGACAGCCAGGCTGTATGAATGGGGGAAAACTGCATAAAAAGCAGGTCTCTGGGAGTGGAAGAGCAGAGTCGCCACTGGAACGAAAGAACCAAAGAGGAACTGGAAGAAGAGGACACCTACCACGACTGGAACGCCCGGTGAAGCCCTGATGCAGGTCCGAATCTCCGAATCCGACGACAGGGAAGATCCTCCAGGAAACGTCTTCCCTTGAGCTGGTGGGACCAACCAGTTCGCCCAAACTACAAGCCAAGACCCCTCCTCCTCTGGTCGAATACGCTGTACAGAGCTACAGTGGGCCGGATAGCCAAGAAGGTCGGACCCTGCTTGTGTATTAAGGAGTGCACCTTTTATTCGTTGTTTGGCGATGCTGCTGGTTTCTTCCCTGGGTAGTACAGGACCCTCCAGTCTTCCTACTTCTGATCAGTCCGACAGTCGCTTCAGGAACTGTGAGCATGCAGGAACTACCAGGAACGTCTGCCTCATCTACAGGCCCCTCTCCGTTTTAAGGTACTGTGCAAATCCGGTTGTGCGTTTTGCTCAGCCGCGGTTAAAGTGTTTGAAATCTTTCTCCAATCCGAGGGCTTGTCCTTCTCTTCTCTTTGAACTATCTTTTCTACCAACCAACCCCGTCCGGAATCTGTGCCACGAACTTTACCGCAAACTACCCTGAACTATGTGATCTTGAGAAAAAGACTTTTGACCTATTGACTTTGGCCCTAAGCCTTTTCTAGCTGATCTCCTCACTGTAGTCTCTCTTGTTCAACTGCTCAGAATACTTACCTGTTGGTTTGACCTAATTGCTGATAACTTTGTTTTTCGCTCCCTTTTAAATTGCTGGAGTGCCATTTTGCTCCCACTTCATGTTGGGAGCCTAACTGGTCTAGGATTTAAGGGAAGTGGTGTGTTGTATTTATTGTTGAACTTGCTTAGAAAGGTGAACTGTTATACAACTGATAAATAAATATATATTGTTTTACTTAGAAACCTTGAGTCAGTGTTTGCCTGAATCATAGTAATTGCTGTCCTTTGTGCAACTATCTTGAACTACTCACTTACTCTTGAGACAAGCCTCGCTGCTCCGCTACTGCAACCACTATAACTGTGTAGTACAGGTTTGTACCAAAGGTGAAATTGTACTGTCACTTGTAGTCCTAATTGTGTGTAGTTGTCCAAAAGGGTACTGCATATAATTCTGCCTAACAGTGAAGCTGCCACATCTGCACTCAGTTACCCAAATACCTTTGCCACAGGGGTACAATGAACCTCTCCAAACAAAGAGGGGGTGGTAAAAAGGACAAGCTGTCTAAGAAATACATCACTGATTGGAAATATTTAAATTGACAAAAACCTATTGATGGATACCTTCTTCTGCAGTGTGTATCTTTGAAAGAGTCGCCTAGCAGGTCAAAAATATGCACTTAGAAAATCCATCTGCTATACTAGAGGATATGTTTACCCAGACAGGAACACTGCAAGAGCATCAAACCCAAAGGAGTAACATTTGACACCACTGTACAATCAGTAAAAAAAGAATTGCTTATCAAATCTCAACTGTTAGAAAATTTCCTGGAGCTCCTATATCCCTGAATGAACAAGTGACAATCGCTTGCTGGGGTGATCAGTCAAACTCTTGAGTAAAGGGAAAATGGTTTGTTGACCCTTGAAACATGTTGGAAGGAACAAGTTACTTACCTGCAACTCCTGATCTGCAGCATGGGTCTGGCATGGATTCACATGCTCATGAACATTCCCTGTCAGGCTGGGAATCCTTGGTAAAAACAAGTTACTTATCCCTGGTAAGGTTCCTTAGATTGGATGTTCCTCCCACGTATTCCTCATCTTATGATAAATATCTCTCCAGCTTTGCTGCTTCGGAAAACAATTTCTCAACAAAGGGTGTCGTTGAGTTGATGTTGCTGGAGGGCCCCCGTTCAACGGTCAACGTCATCCTCAGTATAAATAGAGCATGCAACACCCGTTGGGCTTCATTTCTGTTTTTCCCCTCCGAAGAGGAATTACCAGGCGTACCCAAGACCGTAGGCTCACAGAAAGCTCAAAGTGTAATAACGCATACATTGTACGTCAGGGTAGACTGGGAGGGGCAATGAGGAAAACGTTGGAGGAACATCCATTCGAAAGAAAGTTACAAGGGTTAAGTAACTTGTTCTTCGAATGGATTGTGTCCACCCACGTATTCCTAATCTTATGATAGACTCTCACAGCAGTAATGATTGATTTGAGGTGGGAGTACCAAATACATTTAGATCTAATCATGGACCGAATGGAGGACGTCTTTTGCAAAAAGTCCTCCCTGACTGGAAGAAGAATCCAGACAGTAATATTTTACAAATGTATGGATAGACGACCAAGTGGCCGCAGAATATCATTGATTGGGACACCCATTTGAATAGCCGCAGAGGTTGCCATGCCCCTTGTGGAATGAGCCCTTAGGCCTTCTGGCGGGTCCTTGCCCGCTAGTCTGTAGCATTTGCCAATAGCCAGGATAATCCATCTGAATATTGTTTGTTTGGTAACCGGAAGGCCCAATTTTGGACCAGTATATCCAATAAAAAGTTGGTCAACCAGGCGAAATGTAGGCATTCTGGATAAATAAAAACAGAGCCCTTTTTGGGTCCACTCTATATAGCATCTCCTCCTCCTTTCCTGGATGAGGAGGTGGCTAGAATGTTGGAAAGGTAATTTTTTCGTGACAAGTGGAAGTCGGAAAATACTTTTGGTTAAAAGAACAAGTTACTTCTTACCTTGTAACGTCCTTTCGATGGGATGTTCCTCCGACGTATTCCTTATCTTTGATAGATCATCTCCCAGCTTGCTGGCCTCGCAATTTATTTTTCACTAGAGGGCGCTGCATGTCGACGTCCTTCGAGCCGATGTCCCTCGACGGCCTCTGTATCGGCGCCGACGTCATCACGTGTATAAATAGACTCGCACAGCGTCCGTTGCTCAGTTCCGTTTTGACGTTAAAGTTGTTTCACATGAATTGGTTATTGACCTTGAAGGAGCGTAAGCTGCAACCACAAGGGAAGTATTACTGCAGGGATGGATGGGAGGGGCGAAAAGGAATATGTCGGAGGAACATCCCATCAAAAGAACGTTACAAGGTAAGAAGTAACTTGTTCTTCGAAGGGATTGTGTCCTCTGACGTATTCCTCATCTTTGATAGACTCCCATAGCAGTGGTGTGCAATTGGAGGTGGGAGTAAAACGCCATGTTTCCTTTTAGGAATGAACCGAATGTAATACGGCTTTGCCAAACCTAGTCTCTTGAGTAGAGGAGGAATCCAGGTTGTAAAATCTTGTGAAGGTATGTGCGGACGACCACGTGGCAGCCGCACATATGTCTCGAACCGGCACCCCTCTTTGGAGGGCCGAGGAGGCTGCGATACCCCTGGTTGAATGAGCCCTAAGATTTTGAGGAGGCTCTTTCCCTGCTAGTTTGTAACATTCCAGAATGGCCAAAATAATCCATCTGGAAATGTTTTTTTTTTTTATCGGTAGTCCTAATTTGTGCCCTGCATAACCTACAAACAGTTGGTCTGCTTGCCTAATCCTAGCAAGTCTGCTGATGTAAAAGCTTAAAGCCCGCTTTGGGTCCAGCCTATGTAGCCTTTCTTCCTCTTTCCCCGGATGGGGAGCCGGATAGAATGAAGGTAAGGTACTTTTCTGAGTGATGTGGAATTCAGAAACCACCTTTGGGAGGAAAATAGGCTTCACCTGTAGGATAACTTTGTCTTTATGAAAAATTGTATGAGGGGGTTTACAAGATAGAGCTTGCAATTCGCTCACCCTTCTAGCAGATGTTAAAGCCACTAATACGACAGTTTTAAGGGTGAGAAATCTTACCGAACAAGAGTGGAGTGGTTCGAAAGGAGTCCCCATCAGGAAATTTAAGACTAAATTTAAGTCCCATAAAGGAACCTGGAAAGGTCTTGGAGGGTAGACATTTGTTAATCCCTTTAGAAATTGTATTACTAAGGGTAATTTGAAATACAAAGGCTCCTCTGCAGTGCGCTTGAAGATCGATAGTACTGCGAGATAGCCCTTGATAATGCCAACTTGAAGGCCTGAATTTGCCAAGTAGAGTAGAAAGGATAACACTGTTGGTGTACCACATGAAAAGGGGTGTATATTCTCTTCTCTACACCAGCTGCAGAATTTGTTCGAACGGCAGCGGTATAAAGACTTTGTTGCTGGCCTTCTGGCCGAAAGCAACACTTCCATAACGTCATCAGGGAGGTCCCAATCCTTGTATCTCAACCTTTCAGAAGCCAGGCATGAAGGTTGAGGGTTCTGCTGTCTGGATGGAGAACCTGACCTCCCTTCTGTGAGAGAAGATTCTCCTTGAGTGGAAGACAAATTGGAGGGCAAATGAACATGTCCAGAAGGTCCGGGCACCACGTTCTTCTGGGCCAGTCTCGGGCAAATAGGATCATGATTCTCCAGAATCTTCTCAACCTCCTGATCATTTGAGGAATGACAGGGACTGGTGGAAACGCATACAGGAGTGGAAACTCCCAGTCCACTACGAACGCGTCCCCTAGAGCTCCTCTCGGGGGAAATTCCCTTGAACAAAACAGATCCCACATTATGTTGGTACTGGTGGCAAACAGATCCACTTGAGGGGTTCCCCAAAGGGCGAAGATCTCCTGAAGGACTTCCTGAGCTAGTTACCACTCATGGGAGACTGTGCCCTGTCTGCTCAGAGCGTCCGCCGTCAAGTTCTTTTCTCCGGCTAGGTGAACTGCCGATAGAGAGATTCCTTCTTGAATTGCCCGAAACCAGAGCTGCATTGCCTCTCTGCACAGTGGCAGTGATCCTACGCCTCCTCTTTTGTTGAGGTAGTGCATGGCCACTGTGTTGTCCATCATTATCAGGACATTTTTCCCCTGTACAGATGGCTGAAAAGCTTTCAGCGCTAGTCTGATTGCTCTCAGCTCTAACAGGTTGATATGTAGTCTGGACTCCGATGGAGACCAACGACCGCTGATAGTCAAGTCGTTGGTATGGGCTCCCCACCCCGTGAGTGAGGCATCTGTGACTACTGTTATCTCCAGCCATGGTTGCCAAAACAGTTCCCCCTTCAAGATGTTTTTCTGGCAGGCCCACCACTGAAGGTCTCAAGCCACCTTGTCCGGAATCTGAAGGAGGTCTGTCATTTTCCCTGAGAATTGCGACCACTGAGATCTCAGTGCCCACTGAAGAGATCTTATTCTCAGGCAAGCCTCTGGCACAAGGAAGATGCAGTATGCCATGAAGCCTAGCAACCTCAAAAAGTCGAAGGCTGGGAGACGTTGGGCATTTTGAAATTTGGTGACCATCTGCAGAATATCTTGAGCCCTCACCTCTGGTGGCGAGGCTTTTCCCAGGGAAGTGTCCAGGACCGCTCCAATGAACTGGAGTCTCTGTGATGGTATCATCTGTGACTTTTTTAAATTGAGGGAGAAGCCCAATTGGTGCAGGAAGTGGGAGACAATCTAGCTGGATCTGAACTTGTTCCGAAGATACAGCTCTGATCAGCCACTCGTCCAGGTAGGGGTAGACATGGATCCCTTCCCTCCTTAGACTTGCAGCCACTACCGACATTAGCTTGGTGAAGACCCTCATGGCGGAGGTCAGCCCAAATGGCAGAACTCGAAATTGATAATGAGAGCCGCGAACCTCAGGTATGAGAAAGTAGGGGGGAGTACCAGCCCTTGTTCCTCTCCGCTACAGGTACCAGTTCTATGGCACCTTTCTCTAGCAGGTCTACAATTTCCTGCAAGAGGAGCAGGTCTGGAACTTTCAGAGAGCTGTTACCCGGTGGATTACTCTGAGGGATGCGTAGAAAAGGCAGGCAGTAACCTTTGGCAACTGTCTCCAATGCCCAAGCATCTGACGTAATAGCCATTCCATCAGATGTTGAGTTAACCTGCCCCCTACTGGTGTTTTGTGAAGAGAATCCTCAGAGCAGTTTGGAGGCGGCTGATGCAGATGTCGAGGGTAAAGAGGCACCTGCTGCTGCTGCGGCGGCTTTTGTGTTTTCACCCCATCCACCTCGGGTAAATTTTTTCTGACCCCTTTGAACCGGCTGCCCTCTGCCCTTTCCGAATGCGGAATAGAAGCGAAAGGACTTATCTCTCTAAGAGGTTCCTGAGGGGCGATATGGTGTCTGACGAATTGCAGCTCCCAGGGATGTTGCTGGTGCCTTTGATGTTTGAAGCTTTTCTAAACTGTCATCCGCCTTCTTACCAAACAAAGAAGAGCCGTCAAAGGGCATATTCGGAAAATATGGGGAATACCAACCTTTGTTCCTTTCCGGTACAGGTACATGTTTTATTGCACCTTTCTCTAGCAGTGTAGACATTTCCTGCACAAGGAGCGGATCTGGAATTTTGACAGTTGTATCCCAGTGGATGATCCGGAGACCCCTTTTTTTTTTTTAAAAAGGAAGGCAGTAACCTTGGGGCCAGAGTTTCCTGGGCCCACACTCATGCCCCGTGATTGCTCTGTCTCCATTACTGACTTGCCACCGTTCATGGAAGCTGCTGCCTCCGCTTTGCTCCACATCAAGAGGGAGGCCCGCGGAGGCTCCCTCCCAACACCACTCATAAGGTAAGCCTTCCTTGGCTGCACGCGGTGGATCCGCAACTCAAAGAAACCCTGTGATGATCCTTGCAGATGCGATTGCAAGCCGATTCCACAAATTACACATTGCAAGCATTAAGTGCCTGATGCGACCCGCTTCCTGAATACAGCACTATTTAAAGTTTTGGGTTTGTGATATTGAATGCCGCCATGCCCGCATTGTTCTACTACCTGTGTGAAAATGGTTGCCTATACATTGTGCACTGAAAAGCACATCTGATTTCCTAGCAACCTTGTTCCAGATTGACTTGGGCGGGAGCCGTGATCGGCCAACAGCAGTTTTAGAGCTGCCCAATAGGGAGCCGGTAGGCGAAAGCCGGTCCCCACCAAAGGCCCACACTCAAGACCCCTTGATGTCTATGGCTGTGCGTGGCGGCGCATGGTCGTGCGTTACCATGCTCCCTACAGCACCGAAGTTAGTCAGTAAGTTCATCTTCAGCTCTTTACTGTAACATTTCCTAGTTTTCCTACCACCACAGAACCAATGCAACCTACAACCTATCTCGTTCCCAGTCTCCACTCTGTATCGTCTGAACATACCAACTCAGGGGCCACCTCCACACACTGATTATTAACTATAGACTGCCCTGCTACACGCATCGCCGGTTGGCCTCCCCAAAAACTGCACCAAAAGACTGCTACCAACTATCTACGGCTATCGCCAACCCCCGCCCCCACTCAGTCTGCAGGGCTCCCTCCATCATTTACCAGACGCATTTGCTGCATTGCACACCCAACACGTGGTGTCGTCATTAGCCGTTCGCTTCTTAGTGCATGTCTAACCCAGGATAACCATACCCCTTTTTGCCCACCACGTGCACATACCTAATGCACACCTATTCTTACTCTCCCCATCTAGTGCATTAGGATCGCTGCCCAACCTCCTCAGCACTCTTGCCTCTGCACCTAGCCTCAAGCATGATGATCGGGCGATACGCGCTCATACCGTCCGCCGCTACTGCGAATTACTGATTCGTGCCCTTCCGCCGTAAATATTGTCTGTTGATTGTTGAATTGAATGTTGCATCTGGCCCATCTGGCAGAACCTTTGATTGTTAAATGCTTCCCATCTGGCAGAACCATTAATTGTTGCATCCTGCCCATCTGGCAGAACCATTGATTGTTGCATCCTGCCCATCAGAGCTGGATTGACTGCCTCACCCCAATTAGCTGTATTGCATAAAATGCACGCAAACCACCCCCCCACCTCTCACTCGAAAGACTGCTACTCACAAACGCTCACTGCTGATTTATCACACAGATAAAGCATATTCCACACGCCCTAGGCCCACTGCCAACAGAAACCACTTATTAGGCTTGCGCACTGCCCATCTTACTACTGCCAAAAAACATAAGGAGCACATACCTCACCCTCGCAACACCAACCACAGCTTCCTCGCCTTCCACCCCTCCAGCAAGGAACTCCACTCCATACAGCCTAAACTTCCTAATACTGCACATAATACCACGCCCATCCAATTTGCCCTGTTAAATGTGCTATTGCTCCCTGCACACGCCTCCGAGATCCGCGACCTACTCTCTAATTTAGATCCAGACGCACTTGCTATCACAGAGTCATGGCTGCATGAAGCAGGGCAGCTAGCTCCATAGCTCTCCCACCAGGATACACCCCACTCCGGCAGGACAGACTGCTTGCTCCCTAAAGGAGGGCGAGTGGCGCTCATAGTCAAGGATTCCTTGTCGATCATACAAATTAACTCCCCAATAGGGGACCACCCAGATGCCCTAATCGTGAAAATATCTCGATCATCTAACTGCACGATTGCCATCCACATTATCTACCGGTGGCCTGACCCTCTACTTGGCTTTCAGGAAAACCTTATCCATCTACTAAGAAACAACCTAAAATACACCACCAAATCTCATATCGGGAGACCTAAACCTGGGCCTCAATGCCCCAAAGGACACACAAGCAAAAGCTCTGGCCAAAGTGCTTTCTGACCTGGGATTCATACAACGAATATCCAACCCCACTCACTCCAAAGGGCACAACCTAGACTGGATAGCGGACCATAACTGCAACGCTGACATCAGCTCCATCAACCCCCTGCCCGTGGACTGAACACCACCTTATCCACTTCTCCATCCCTGCTACCTGTAAAACCACTAGACCCTCCACTTCATCACCTGCCCTCGCTAGGAGCGTACGTAAACTAACAAAAAACAATATTCTGCCTCTCCTAGAGATATTTGCCCTCAAGCTCTCTTTCACAAAGAACCCCAGTATCATGGCAGATCTTTACAATCAGACACTCAACAATAGATGCTATTGCTCATCCTGGAAAAAAAATGAAAATTACACGCCAAATAATGGTTCTCAGAGGAACTTAAAGAAATACGTTCCCTCAAACGCATTGTGATCAGCAATTGGCAATCTAACCCACAGGAAACCATCTTTCTGGCCTACAAAAAAATCACCGCCCACTACAAAAAAAAACATCACAGCAGCCAAATCCGTCTCGAATAATTATAGAATCACTAATGCCAAATCTGAATCAAAAGAACTATTTGCCATTTACAATTTGCCATTTACAAGGAGCTAGCCGCCCCCAACACTAGCACCGAAGATATAAAAAATGAACTTGGTTTTCAAACATACAGTCTGCTATGCTCAATAAAATTTAACTCCTACAGGGGAAAATCAAATCACACACTGCTGCCCTACCCAAATCTGACCCGACCTTGTGACAATCTTCCCTCCACTGAAGAAAAAAAAGCTTTTCACATTTAACGATGTGTCAGAACTTGAAGTACTTGCCATCCTAATAAACATAAAACCATCCAACTGGAAGGGTGACATCTCCCCAGCCAATCTCAAAGATTACGCAGACACTCCTAGGCCCTTCCTGACAGCATTCATAAATGCCTCTTTCCGCCTCCAGCACGAGTCCCAGCTTGCATGAAGGAGGCTTGGGTTCGCATTCTCCTGAAGAAACCATCTCTAGACCCGGCATTGCCAAACTACAAACTCATCACCACCGTACCCTTTCTGTTAAAGATCCTTGACAAAGCTGCGTACATTCAGATTCAACACTTCCTAGATTCGAAAAATATCTTAGGGAAGAGGCAGTCAACTTTCCGCCCTGGTCATGGGACTGAAACTGCCCTTCTGGACCTTAAGAACCAACTAGGTGAAATAATGGACACAGGAAAGCCGGCGCTTCTTCTCGACTTGTCGGCAGCGTTTGACCTGGCAGACCACTCGACTCTCTGCAGACAACTCATTAATGCAGCCCAAATTTCCCAGGAAGCAACTGCATGGGTTACCTCCTTCCTCGAAGGCAGATCCATGAAGGTATTCTCAGAGCAGGCCTGTGCTAATCCTGCCACCATGTATTGCGAAGTCCCACAGGGTTCGTGCACATTCCCTACACTCTACAACCTAGTTATCCTACCGCTCTTGAACAATCATGACAATCTCAGAATAGCATACACCAACTATGCAGACGATACAAGAGTGCTCATTCCCCTCACTGGCTCTTATGAGACAGATGCAGAAGCACCATGTAAAATCTAATCCAACATTTAAGCCTGGGTGGCAGCCAATGGGCTATGCCTCAATGGGCCTAAAACAGAGCTCCTCATAGCAGGCCCCAAGGAAACGCTCAGCAAGCTGAACAGTACAATTCCTTTACCATTGACAACACCAAAATTCTGGTCTCTCCAGCAGTCAAAACCCTCGGGTTGTACATTGACTCCACGATCTCAATGACACGCCAAGTCAGCGCCATTGCGTCCTCAGCGGCCCTCACGACTAAACTAATAAATGCAGCCAATCTAGCCTTATCTGCCTCAAACTGCCTCTACATTGCCAGAGCCACCATTTAAGCCAAAGAACAAGTTACTTACCAACTGGTAACGTTCTTTCGTTTGGATGTTCCCCCAACGTATTCCACATCTTTGACATGTAATGTCCACAGCAGTGTACTTCAGAAACTTTTTCGGCAGAGGGCATCCTGCGTCAATGGCGTTGGGTCTATGCCCCTCGAAGGCCTCCGTCGAGGGCGACGTCACCGGATATTATAAATAGGACGCACGGCGCCCTTAGCCTCAGTTTATGTTTTTCCTCCATAACGTGTGACATGCACATATCCAATGCCTGTTTGACTGCGCATAGCCTTGCGGAAACGTAAACTGCCATCACATAGGACATTCTCCAGAGGGGCAGGCTGGGAGGGCGATGTGGAATACGTTGGAGGAACATCCAATCAAAAGACGTTACCAGTTGGTAAGTAACTTGTTCTTTGAATGGATTGTGTCCTCCAACGTATTCCACATCTTTGACAGACTGCCAAAGCAGGACCAGAAAATGGAGGAGGGAAAAGAATCGAGTACCCATTCAGATGCGGAATAAAGAACCGCCTTACCAAAGGACATATCTTGACCATGGATCGTATCCAGGGACTAATGTTTAGCAAAGGTGAGGATAGACGCCCATGAGGCTGCATCACAAACATTCCCAATAGGAACTCCCCATGGTAGGGCTGTGGAAGTTGCCACGCCCCTAGTGGAATGAGCTTGCAACGCTTCAGGAGGGTCCTTACCCACCAATCGATAACATTCAGTAATGGTGAAAATAATCCACCTGGACAAGGTCTGTTGGTAACAGCCTGGCCCAATCAGTGTCCAGCATATCCCACAAAGAGTTGATCGTCCACTCTGACCCTGGACAACCTATGGAGTCCCTACTCTTCTTTCCAGGATGAAGAGGAGGAGGAGGATAGCAAGACATTAGAACCACTTTCTGGCTTAAATGAAACTCAGACACTACCTTAGGTAGAAAGGAAGGACGTACCCTCAGTACAACCCTATCCTTGTGGAACACAGTAAAGGGAGGCTTAGATGAAAGTACATGCAATTCACTCACTCTGCGAGCGGATGAAACCGCAAAACAAGAACACTGTCTTGAAAGAAAATCTCAAAGGACAAGAGTGCAAAGCACTCCCCCCCCCCCCCCCCCCCCCCCGCCCTCGAGAGCGCAGATCCTCTCGGGAGGTAGGATGGCTTGGAGGACAGATGCATATTTCTAGAAGGTCCGGGTACCACGCTCTCCTGGCCCAATCTTGAGCAATGAGGATCAGGTGGGATCCGAACCTCTGTAACCTCCTTAACACTTGAGAAATGACAGGGACTGGAGTAAACGCATACAGCAGTGGGAATGACCAATCCACTACGAATGCACCTCCCAAGGGTCCTCTAGGAGGAAATTCCCTCGAGCAGAATCTCTCACATTTCCGGTTGGCACTGGTGGCGAAGAGATCAGTCTGTGGGGTTCCTCAAAGGGCAAAGATCTCCAGAAGGACTTCCGGAGCCAACTCCCACTCGTGAGAGATCACGCTCTGCCTGCTCAGAGCTTCAGCGGCCGCATTGACCTCTCCGGTCAGATGAACTGCAGAGCGAAATTTCCTGCTGGATTGCCCAGAACTAGAGCTGCATTGCCTCTCTGCACAACGGGAGTGATCCCTAGCCCCCTTTCTTTGTTGAGGTAATGCATGGCCACTGTGTTGTCTGTCATGATCAGGACACTTAACCCGCACAGACTGCAGAAAAGCCGTCAGGGCCAGCCTGATGGCCCTCAGCTTTAACAGGTTGATGTGGAGTTTGGACTCCGACGGAGACCAACGACTGCTGGCGGTCAAGTCTGCGGCATGAGATCCCCAACCCGTGAGGGAAGCGACCATCACTACAGTTACCTACGGCCACGGTTGCCAAAATGTTCCCCAAGGACATGTCCGACACAGCCCCAATGTACTGGAGCTGTTGGGAGGGTGTCAGATGCAACTTCTTGAAATTGAGGGTCATTCGGGTACGGGTAGACGAAAATCCCCCCCTCACCTGTGATACGCTGCCACCACCACCATTAGCTTGGTTAAGACCCGCGAAGCGGAGGTCAATCTGAATGGCAGGACCTGAAACAAAGTGGGAGTCACCAGCTGCAAACCTCAGGTACTTCCTGTGCTTGGGATGAATCCGCACATGAAAGTAAGCATCCTGTAGGTCCAGAGACACCAACCAATCCTGAAGTTGAAGGGCCTGGAGGAATTAAGAAAGAGTGACCATCTTGAACTTGTCCTTCCTGACAAGTTTGTTCAACCAACGCAAATTCATGATGGGTCTCAATCCATTTTTCTTTGGAATCTAAAATTGGAGGGAATACCATCCCTTGTTATTCTCCGCTACAGGTAGCAGGTCAAGAAGGCAAGGGTCAAGATTTCCTGCACAAGGAGCAGATCCGGAAGCTTCAGAGACATTCCTGAAGGCAAAGAGGCCGCTGCTTCAGCGGCTTCGGCACCTCCATTTCCCGACCACCATGGGTACTTTTACACTGACCCCTTTGACATGCGGCTCCTCTCGTTCTACCAAAGTAGTAGTAACGAAAATAACATCTTCTCCACTGCTGTCCCCCAGGACGAAAAGGCAGAGGTTGATGCACAGCTGCGCTTAAAGATTTTGCCGCAGCTTTGGAGGTCTGCAACCTCTCAAGGCTCTCGTCAGCCTTGCTGCCCAACAAATGCGCGCCTACAAAGGGCATGTTCAAAAGACGGGCTTGCACATCTGGGGCACAACCAGACTTCCGCAACCACACAAATCTACGTACGACAGTGCTCGCAGCCATGGACCGGCTAACACTGTTGGCCGTGTCCAAAACCGACTGAAGGTATTCACACATGGCATTGCCATCTTGCACGAGAGCAAGGAACCTTTCCCTTTCTTCCCCCTCGGGAATATGCTCAGCTGCAAGAGAAACATTTCCACAGAGCGTGTGAAAATCTTGCTAAGGCACAAGTGGAGTTGGCCGATTTCAGCACCAAACTCCCCGCAGAAAATACCTTGCGTGCCCAACCGTGGCAGCGTTTGTCGTCCCTATCAGGAGGGATGGTAGGGTATGCCGCCTGCTTCGAGGTGGCTGTAGCCGCCTGAAACACCAAACTCTCGGGAGTGGGGTGAGATGAAAGGTAGTTGGGGTTGTTACCGGAAGGGCAGTATTTTTTAGTTAACGATTTGTTATCTGCCGGAAGATATTCCGGGGTCTGCCAAGCAGCCGCCACCCTTTTCTGCAAGGTCAAATGAAAAGATAACACCGGGACAGAGGACGGACCTTGATCCAAAATATCCGTTAAGTTATCCTGAACAAAAGCTTCAGGAGGAGTGGACCAACCAAGACATTCTGTGAACGTAGCCATCAGTCTCTTGTAGGACGACTCAGCTTGAGTCCCAGGCTCAGGCCTGCCAAATTCCACCTCAGGAGAATGGTCTAAGCCACTGGCATCATGAAGAGATTACCTTAACTCTTCCAATTGACTATCCCCTGAAAAGACAGGAGCCACATCAGACTCAACAGGTTCAAACTCAATCTGACCTCTCCTCCTCCTCATAGATGTCATCCAGAGGGAGGTAAACGTCCTGTCTCGGGACAGCCGAGGGTCTGGAGTCCTTTACAGACCTTACAGACTTGGAAGTAGCCTTCCTTGGAGGATCCACCGTACCATGGATCTCTGACCGCAAATCCCGGCCAAAAGGCCCCGAAGGCGCCGATGGCTTCGGCGTAAACAACGCTGCCGACGGCTGGTACGAAGGCAAAGCTTCGACATACGTATCCGATGACAGTCGATGCCGACCTGGAGCCCTTAGCTGGTTTCTGCGGTCTCACTGGGTACGAGGACCGAGACCTGAAAGCACGTCTCTTGCGACCATCCTGAGCCTTGTCCGAACTGGATCTTGAAGGTTCCCGATGAGTATCGCGCCGAGGACCCGAGCCCGAAGACGCATGAGCTACGGATCGAGACAGTTTCTTGCCGGCTTCATTCGAAGGCGCAGACAGAACTGTGCCCTGCAATTGGAAAATCGCCAACATCTGCTTCCTGAAGGGAGCCAATTAATCCGGAGTAGAGGACTTGGTTGGACAAGCCACTTTCCTCGCAACTCCATCCTCCGCGGAAGACGGGGAAGGCGACCGGTGACCGCGCTTCCTAGAATGCCGAGATGAGGACCAATGGCGGGAACCACTCCAGGACAGAGATCCCCGGGACTCCTTCCGACGTGGAGAGTCGCCCCTCGAATCGTCGGTGGACATGCCCTTGGCCTTAGATTTAGATTTACAGGACTTACTGCGTTTAGAACCCCTTCCTACCTGTGCGGAAAAAATGGAACTGAGGCTCCTGGTGACGTGCGTCCTATTTAGAACATTCGGTTATGTCACCCTCGACGGAGGCCTTCGAGGGACATCGACCCAACGCCCTCTGCTGAATAAGTTTCCTGAGTACACAGCTGTGGAAATTACATGTCAAAAATGTGGAATACGATGGAGGACACAATCCATTCGAATTAGACTATTGCAACGTCTTATTTGCCGGCACTTCCACCAAAAACCTTAACCGACTTCAAGTGATTAAAAATAATAATGCCCTTAGGGCAGCCCTCAGCATTCCGAAAAGAGTTCATGGCCAAAGGCAGACAAAAAGCACATTGGCTGCCAGTCAAAGAAATAATTCTCTTCAAGACGCTCTCCTTAACACACAAATGTCTTTCACGCACTGCCTCCCACCCCCTTAGCTGGCAATTTCCAGAGCAACCTCCTGAAGAACCATAAGATCACACCACTCCAACCAGTTTGAAGTCTGCAGCTTCAAAAGGGCCAAAGCAGGAGGGGCCTGCCTCACATTCCTTGGTACTAAGTATTGGACAGCCCTCCCCACAACCCTTAGAAACGAGACATCCGATTTAGCATTCAGCAAATCGGTCAAAACTGAACACTTCAACTAGCTCACTCAACATCCCACTCTCTGCTCAGCACCTCGAGTACACTCAACGTTGTTATTCTTCTTGTAGTTCACTCACCCACCCACTCTGCTTCCTTCAGAAGGCCTCCTGCCCTTTCTAGCACGCTATTACCTCAATCTTGCTGACTGTACCTTGGCACCAATTGCCTTCCCGGTTCTTCTACTTAATATTTACTTACTTACCGTTGTATGTCATATTTCTCACCTGTCTGGCATAAGGTTCAATATAAACAAGAACCACAGACAACTGTTCAGTTCTTTTGTAACAAAGTAAGCACTGTTTTAACAACGACACAATGCCTCTGGGCCACTTTGTGCGCTTTATAAATCAAAATAAATACATCTGAAGTAATGCCCCACCATTCGTTTAGATACGGAGAAAGTCTGCCTCCCACCTGGGTCTTATGGGTCAAGGCCTCAGAGTGACTTAGAAGCGGCTGAGGGTAAAGTTGATGCTGCTGGGGCTGATTTAGAACTCCTCCAGCACGAGGGAATGTTCTCTGATCCCTTTGACCGGCTTGTTCTCTTCCAATGGAGTAGTAGAATCGAAAGGATTTAGCCCCCCAATAAGATGAGCCTGAATAGGGTTGTTGAGGTTGTCTAATAGCAGCGCTAAAGGATTTACATGCCACCTTTCAGGTCAGCAGCAGCTTCTCTAAACTCTCATCCGCCTTAAAGCCACCAAACAACCTGAGCCATCAAAGGGCATGTTGAGTAGTCTTGCCTGCACATGTGGTGCAAACCCAGACTTCACCAACCACGCAAATCTGCGTAATACCGGGTTAGCAGCCATGAGTCTGCCGATGCTGTCCGCAGTATTGAAACATGACTGGAGAGATTTACTCATTGCCTAATTACCATCCCTAACGCCCCCAGGAAGCAGTCTCTTCGCCTTCCGGGATGTGTTCAGCCGCCATAGCAACACAGTCACAGGGGAAATGTAAATCTAGACAATGTGCAAATCACATTAGTGGATTTCAAAGCCATACTACCCGGAGTGTAAATCTTTTGTGCCCAGGCATCTACCCTTCATCTGTCAAGAGGGAGGAATGGATGGACGGATAAGCCGACTGCCTGGTAGACGTAGCTGCCTGAACCACCAAGCTCTCAGGAGTGGGATACTTCGTAAGATAATCCAAGTCACTGCTGGAAGGTCTGTACTTCCTTGCAAAGTTTTTATTAACTGCAGCCGCAGTCTCCAGGGACTCCTAATTAGCAGAGACTTTTTTCTGTAGCGCCATGTGCAAAGGTAAAAAAAAAAATAATAAAAAAATTAAAAAATCTGGTCTTTCAGAGGAACCTTGTCCAAGATGTCAGTCATATCATCTTGTTCGAATGACTGATTAGGCATACGCCATCCAATAAACTCCATAAACTTCTGCATCCATTTCCTGTAGGACGAGTCAGTATTCTCAGAGGGGTCAGGCCTGCCAAACTAACTCTGTCGAGGTATCCAAGCCACTAGCTGACCGGCGATTGTCATACAAATCTTAGTCTGGACTCATCAGAAATAAGTTCCTCTGGCACATTGGGGGTGCCAAACTGTAGACCAAAAGGTGGGGAATTGCCAGAGGGTTGGTCTTCCTCATATATCGCTGAGAGGGTTGGTCTTCCGCATATATCGCCGATAGAGACTTAAAACAGTATTTTTTAGGTAAAGGCTTATAAATCTTGGCTGGTATTGTTAACTGCTTCAACAATGTCGAAGTAGTCTACGACGGCTTCGAAAATAGCGTTGGTTTAGTCAGCGTCAACTTCGATTTTGGCATTTCCGACTCCGACGGAGTCGGCAAAGACGAAGTCTTAGACACCTTCCACTTCTTCGCCGCAACCGTAGTTGGACTCTATTCTCGACTCGTCGAAGCTCTCCACAATTCTTCGTCAGATCGAGTACTTTTCTGGTGTGACGCCGGCTTTAAGCTCGGCTTCGAAGATTTAGTCTTGGACTTTCCTTTGTCGTACTTACTCTGCGCCCAGGGCATGGCTCTTTTGCTTTTCATTCGAGGGGGTTGAGGCCGCATTCTCAAAGATTTGTATCATCTCACTACGAAATGCGTCCCACTTTGCAGGGGAATCGGATTTCGTCGGACATCTGATTACCTCTGTGGAGGAATCACTAGAGGTCGAGGGTGACCTATGGCGCCTCTTTGCCTTCTTAGAGGAATAAGACCAAGAGGGGCGCAATCGACTCCTCGATAAGGACCTTTTGGATTTTTAGCACCAGGAAGAGTCGACTCGTTGGTTTTTTTCTCCCTCTTCGAAAGTGACTTTAACGCTAACCTCCCCACCGCCAGTTTATCTCTACGCTCCCCGAGAGCCTTCTCAATCTTGGCCTGACAGGATCCACAGTCGGTGGTTCGGTGCCCGGAGCCCAGACACCACAGGCAGACGCTGTGAGGATCAGTAATTGACATTTTCGACCAGCAGTTCTGGAATTTTTTTAAACCAGACTTGGGCGTCGATGGAGTTGAAGAAGACATTTTCTCATGAACATCTATCACTGAAGCGCACCATGATTCACTCGAAGAGTAAGCTCGGAAAAATGGACCGGAAGCCAACGTGCACCATTTATACTGAGGATGACGTCGAACGGAGGCCCTCGAGGGACATCGACTCGACGACACTGCATACAGCGCCCTTTGACGAGAAAATGTTTTCAGAACCAGCAAATCTGGAGACATTTATCATAAAATGAGGAATACATGGGAGTACACAATCAATCCATTTTCCAGCCTGAAAACTGCATTTCTTCTCTAAATCATTGACTGCCCTTTGGGTCATACTACCCCCATCCAATGATAGTCTCCCTAAGATCTACCCCTTGTTGGCCATATTCATAAGCACGTAAAGTGGCAGTATGATCCAAAAAGAGCCAGAAAGGGGAAGGCCGGAGCGTTTGCATGTGAATCCATGCGGCTAAAAGAACAAGTTACTTTCTTACCTGGTAACGTTCTTTCGATGGGATGGTCCGACGACGTATTCCATATCTATGACAGGTAATCACCAAAGCTGTGCTGCTTCGGAAACTTTTTACGGCGTCTGCGTCCTGCGTCGATGACGTTGATGCGCCGTTCTCGAGGACCTCCTCCGACGTCCGACGTCATCCGATGTGATAAGTAGGACGCACGACGCTCGTAGCCTCAGTTGTAGTTTTTTCCCCAGAACGTGTGACATTAGTCTACTGCCAGTCAGACACAAAGCCTTGCGGAATGTAAGCTGCAATCGCAAAAGAAATTCTGCAGCGGGAAAGGTAGGGAGGGAGCGATATGGAATACGTCGTCGGACCATCCCATCAATAGAACGTTACCAGGAAAGAAAGTAACTTGTTCTTCGAGGGGATTGGGTCCTCCGACGTAGTCCATATCTATAACAGACTCCCAAAGCAGTACCAGAGCAAGGAGGAGGGAAAGAATTTAGAATTAAAATTTAGAATTGCCAATCAAATAGCAGAGCAAAGGACCGCCTTGCCAAAGGCCAGATCCTGTCCTCGGATGGAATCGAGGCAATAGTGACGTACAAATGTATGTACTGAAGCCCAGGTGGCTCCATCACAGATGTTGCGAATAGGAACACCCCTCTGCAGGGCAGTAGATGCAGCCATACCCCTGGTAGAATGGGCCCGCAAGCCAGCCGGTGGGTCCTTACCCGCCAAGCGGTAACACTCTGAGATGGCCAAAATAATCCAGCGAGACAAAGTCTGTTTCGTCACAGCTTGTCCCAAACGCTTTCCAGCGTAACCAATAAAGAGTTGATCGTCCACTCTGACCCGGGACATGCGTGAAACATAGAAGCTTAAAGCTCTCCTAGGATCAAGCCTATGGAACCGCTCCTCTTCCTTACCAGGATGCGGAGGAGGATTGAATGCCGGAAGAACAACCTTCTGGGCCAAATGAAATTCCGTCACTACCTTCGGAAGAAAAGAAGGACGGACTCTGAAGGACAACCCTGTCCTTATGGAAAACAGTGAAGGGAGACTTAACTGAAAGTGCCTGTAACTCACTCACTCTGCGAGCGGAAGTGATCGCAACTAAAAATACAGTTTTAAGAGTCAACAGTCTCAAAGGACAAGAGTGCAAAGGCTCAAAGGGAGCACCCGTTAGAAACCTGAGAACAAGGTTTAAATCCCAACCGGGCACCAGGAAAGGTGACGGAGGGAACACATTAGTGAGCCCTTTCAGAAACTGTGACATTAAAGGGATTTTAAAGTAGGAACACTCTTCAGACGAGCGCTTTAAGATGGACAGCGCCGCCAGGTAACCTGTAATGGTACCCACTTGCAAGCCCCTGTGGGCCAAAGAAAGTAAAAAGGACAGAACCATGGGGATGTCACATGCAAAAGGATCCACATTCTGAACTCTGCACCAGTCGCAGAACTTACGGCAACGGTACAGAGACTTTGTTGCTGGCCGTCGGGCCGAGAGAAACACCTCCATCACGTCTTCAGGGAGGTCCCAATCCTTACACCTCAACCTTTCAGAAGCCAAGCGTGAAGGTTGAGGGATCTGACCTCTGGATGGAGAACCTGACCCCCCCTCCCGTGAGAGCAGATCGTCTCGGTAGGGAAGACGACGTGGAGGACAGATGGACAAGTCGAGAAGGTCCGGGTACCACGTCCTCCGAGCCCACGCCGGAGCAATGAGGATCATCCGGGAACCGAAGTTCCGTAACCTCCGGTTGACACTGGAGGCGAAGATATCCACTTGAGGGGTCCCCCAAAGGGCGAAGATCTCCAGGAGAATCTCCTAAGCCAACTCCCACTCGTGAGAGATCGTGCTCTGCCTGCTCAGAGCGTCCGCCGTCATGTTTTCGTCTCCGGCCAGATGAACTGCCGAGATCGAAACTTCCTGCTGGATGGCCCAGAACTCAAGCTGCATCGCCTCCCTGCACAGAGGAAGTGACCCTGCCCCCCCTTTTTGTTGAGGTAGTGCATGGCCACTGTGTTGTCCGTCAGGATCAGGACATTCTTTCCTCGCACAGTCGGCAGAAAAGCCTTCAGGGCTAGCCTGACGGCCCTCAGCTCCAACAGATTGATATGGAGTCTGGACTCCGACGGAGACCAACGACCGGTGACTGTCAGCTCGTTGGCATGAGCTCCCCATCCCGTGAGGGATGCATCCGTCACGATCATCACCTGCGGCCAGGGAAGCCAAAACGGAGCCCCCTTCATCAAGTTGCCTTCGACGGCCCACCACAGAAGGTCCTGGGCGACCGAGGGCCGCACCTGAACCAGCTCCAACATCCTGCCGGAGGACTGCGACCATTGCATCTTGAGTGCCCACTGCAAAGATCTCATCCGCAGGCGAGCCTCTGGCACCAGCAGAATGCAGGATGCCATGAGGCCGAGCAACCTCAAGAAATCGAACGCTGGGAGCGTCTGGGCGTGCTGAAACTTGTGCACCATCTGCTGAATGTGAAGAGCCCTCACCTGGGGAGGAAAACACTGCCCCAGGGAAGTGTCGAGCACTGCTCCGATGTACTGGAGCCGCTGTGTTGGCGTCAAATGAGACTTCTTTAAATTGAGGGAGAAGCCCAGCCTGTAAAGGGAGTGGCAGGTGACTGACAGATGATCCAGGACCTGCTCGGGAGAGCGCGCCCTGATCAATCGTCCAGGTAGGGGTAGACGTGAATCCCCCTTGCCTGAGATGCGCTGCCACCACCACCATGAGCTTGGTGAAAACCCTCGGGGCGGAGGCCAATCCAAACGGCAGAACCCAAAACTGAAAGTGCGAGTCGCCAACCGCAAACCTCAGGTACTTCTTGTGCTTGGGATGGATCTGCACATGGAAGTAAGCATCCTTGAGGTTGAGAGACACCAACCAGTTCTGAAGTTGAAGGGCCTGGAGGACTTGAGAGAGAGTAACCATCTTGAACTTGTCATTCCTGAGGAGTTTGTTCAAACCGTGCAAGTCCATGATGGGTCTCAATCCCCCGTCTTTCCGTCCATCCCTTGTTCCTCTCCGGTACAGGCACCAGTTCTATGGCGCCTTTCTCCAGCAGGGCTTGAATTTCCTGCGCAAGGAGCGGATCCGGACACTTCAAAGAGAGGTTCCCTGGTGGATTGTCGTGAGGCCTCTGCCGAAAGGGAAGACAGTAGCCGTGGGTTATGATCTCCAGAACCCACACATCTGAAGTAATGGCACGCCACTCTACAAGATGCTGCGCCAGCCTTCCCCCCAACCGGCGAACCATGGGACATGGCCTCATGACTGAGTGGTAGCGGCTGCGGCGTTACCTGAGGGCAAAGAGGCAACTGCCCGAGCGGCCTTGGCACCACGGGTACCCTCTCGTCCACCTCTGGTACCCCTGCGCTGGCCTCTGACTGCTAGCTCCTCTCGCTTTACTGAAGGACGAGTAATAGCGAAAGGAACCACCCCTCCATTGCTGTCCCCTCGGACGAAAAGGCGGAGGTTGGCGAACTGCAGCGCCCAACGACTTTGCTGCAGCTTTGGAGGTCTGCCACCTCTCTAGGCTCTCGTCAGCCTTGCTGCCAAAAAGGTGTTCACCGTCAAAGGGCATGCTGAGGAGCCGGGACTGCACAACCCTGACTTCCGCAACCACGCAAACCTGCGTATCACGTTGCTCGCCGCCATGGACCTGCTGACGCTTCAGCCATGTCCAAACCCGACTGAACGGACTCACACATGGCATCCTTACCATCCTGGACCATAGCAAGGAAACCATCCCGTTCATCCCCTTCGGGAATATGTTCAGCCGCTAACGCAACACAGTTCCACAGAGTGTGTGTGAAACGAGACAAGGCACATATGGAGTTGGCCGCCTGAAGCGCCATACCACCCGAAGAAAACACTTTCTTCGCCCAGCCATCAAAACGTTTGTCATCCCTATCAGGAGGGATGGTAGGGTACGATGCCTGCTTTGCCCGGGCCGTGGCCGCCTGCACCACCAAAACTCTCCGGAGTGGGGTGCCTGGTCAAGTAGCAGGGGTCGCTACTGGCTGGACGGTATTTTCACGACAAGGACCTGCCCACCGCCGGGAGACTCTCTGGAGCAGTCCAAGCCGCCGCCACCCTTCTCTGTAGAGCCATATGAAACGGCAGTACCAGGTCAGTTGGGGGACCAACATCAAGGATGTCCTTGAGATCATCCTGCACAAACTCCCCTGGGGGAGCATACCATCCCAAGTACTCGGAGACCCTAACCATAAGGCGCCGGTACGAGGAATCGGCATGAGAGCCAGGCTCAGGCCTACAAAACTCCACCTCCGGAGAGGTGTCCAGTCCACTGGCATCATGCAGTGACTGCCACAAATCGTCAAATTGGCTATGGCCCGAGACCATCTCATCTGGAACCTGACTAGGAACCAGGCCATCAGAATCCTCATCCACCTCCAAAATATATTCCAGGTGGTGAAAAGAAGGCACCAGAGAGTGCTTGCTCTTATCCAAAGCCTTTCTAGGGGGTTCCCCCGTGCCACGGGGCACCTCCGACACCCCGGCCTCGAAAGGCGTCGAGTGAATTGGCGTCGAGAGAACAGGCATTGGCGCCGAGAGGATTGGCGTTGAGTAAATCGGCGTCAACGTCAGATGCAGCGCCGCCAGCATCGACGGCGTCGACACAGTCCTCGGAGCCGGAGCTCCGAGCGTGTCCTTCAACGACCTGAGCGTCGACTTCTTCGACGACTTCCTCGGAGCCGGAGCCTCGAGAAAGCCTGTCGACACCCTCGACGCCTCAGGCGTCGATGTCTTCCTCGAAGACATCACAGGTGCACACGGTCTCAAACGCGTTGAGGACCGGGACCTGGAACGGGTACGTCGAGAACGAGTCCCCTTGTCCGAACGGGACCTCTCCCGTGACTCGTGCCGACCACTCTTGCGAGCGGTGTCTCTCGACCTCTCACGGCTGACCCCACTCGGGGGCGCGGACGGCTTAGTACCCTGCGACTCGAGAATCGCCAGCATTTTCTTCCCAAAGGAAGCCCATTCTTCCGGCGTCACACGGCTGGTGGGGTAAGCGACGTGCCGGGCAGAGTCCTCAGAAGAGGACCTGGAAGTCGACCGATGCCGGCGCTTCCGAGAATGCCTCGAAGAGGCCAAGGAGTGGCGAGACCGACTCCTAGAAGGAGACCCACGAGACTTCCAACGACGCGGAGAGTCACCTCTCGAATCATCCGTCGAAAGCCCCGCAGACTTCGACTTCCGGGGCTTGGACACCCGACCTACCGATAACTTCTCACGTTCCCGTAGGGCTTTGGACGTGAGCGACTGGCAGTCGATACAGTCATCCGTGTCGTGGGCCTCCCCGAGGCACTAGAGGCAGGCGTCGTGCGAGTCCGTCACCGACATCTTGGACCTACACTCCCCGCACTTCGTCTTCGACCCCGCGTCCGGGCTTCAAGAAGTAGAAGACATCTTCTTATGAAGGATTTTCTCGCAAAAACAAACAGGTTCGAAGAACAGAACTCCAAAACGTCGAGGCGTAACCGAGATTCACGAAGCAACACGTTCGCGGAAAAAACGGAACTGAGGCTATGGGCGTCGTGCGTCCTACTTATCACATCGATGACGTCAGAGGAGGTCCTCGACAATGGCACACGACGTCATCGACGCAGGATGCAGAAAAAAGTTTCCGAAGCAGCACAGCTGTGGTGATTACTTGTCATAGATATGGAATACGTCAGAGGACCCAATCCCCTCGAAAATTACTTACCATAATGTACAGTCTATGGATTCTTCTCCCACAGATTCCTTATCAGATAAATATCCCTTTCCAGCATCAGCTGCTCGGAAAAAACCTAGACAGGGGGTGTAATGTACCTCAACTCAGCAGTCTAACATCGATCCATCTCGACTCGGTGCTCGATCATTGGCTCCGGACGGGACATCGGGTGTCGTACATATATTACATCACTACGCCTTCTTACATCAGTTCCCACCTCCCACCCAAACCCCCGAGCTCTGCCACTGCAGAGGAAAACAAGCGAAAAAGAGATGGCCAAATAGCCAACCGATGGTTAAGAAAAAAACGAATCCCAACTGGGAAATAATAGAAATGTTCTTTTTTCTTTTTAAGAAGGCACGCGGTTTGCAACCAAGAAAAAGCTGAGAGACCCGGGAACCATTACTACCACTTCCCTAGTAAGAGAAGGCAGCAAACTGCTGCGTACGCTTTCTTAGCAGGGATGGATAGGAGGGGTGAGGAGGAATCGGTGGGAGAATACAAAGAAAGTACATTACAGTACATTTCTCCTTCAATGGATTGCCTTTCTTCCGCACATTCCTCATCAGATAGATTCCCAAAGCAGTAGAAATAAGGGAGGGGGGGTGAAAGCTTTACAGCAGTAGATTCTGCAACACTGCCCTTCCGAAGCGAGCGTCAATCCCATCATGGGCGACAACCAGATTATAATGCTTCGGTAATGTATGAATCGAAGACGAGGTCACAGCCCGGCAGATAACTGTGACCCGTGCTCCTCTTTGCAGTGCCATAGAGGTAGAAACCAGTCTGGTGGAATGGGCCCTGATGCCAGGGGGCAACTCTTTGCCTGGGCTATGACAGCATTCAGAAATACATAGCGTGATCATACACAAGAGTGCCTGCTTCGATACTGCCAAACCATGTCCGTCGACAGAAAAGGCCACAAAAACTTGGTCTACTTCCCTGTAATCAGCCGTCCATGCTACGTATAAGCTTAACGCTTTCTTAGGGTCCAGCCGGTGAAAACGCTCCTCCTCAAAGCGGTGCAGAGGTGGATAAAACACTAAGATCAATTGCCTGCGAGATGGAATTCAGACAAGACCTTAGGCAGGAACCTGTGCCTCACTGTAAGGGAAACCTTTTTATGAAAAAAGTTAATGAAAGATGGTTTACAAGAAAGGGCATGCAGCTCGCCGACCCGCCTCGCTGAAGTGATGGCTACCAGGAAAGTGGTTTTCAAGGTTAACAACCACAGTGAGGAAAAATGTAACTGCTCAAAAGGAGCAGCCATGAGGAATGCGAGGACCAGATTCAAATCCCAATCAGGCACAAAATAGGGAGTAGGCAGAAAAGTATTCACAAAGCCCTTCAGGAACAGGCCCATAACCGGAATCGTGAAGCAAGATGCGTGATCCGGAGACCTTTTGAAAACAGACAAAGCCGTAAAGTATCCTTTGACTGTGGTAACCTGAAGAGGCAAGTGACGGTAGGGACTCCATCACTGTAGAGGTGGGGCAAGAGATCGGGTCAATCTCGCGTTACCTGCACCACGCCTCAAATCTTCTCCACTTGCACGCATACAGATACCAGGTGGACGGCCTGCGTGCAGCCAGCAGCACCTTGAGTACCTCCTCAGAGAGGTCCCAGTCATCATATCTCATCCTCTCAAGAGCCCCGTGTGTAGGTTGAGTGACTCCAGGTTTGGGGGAGCACCCGTCCTTCCGATTGGGTTAGGAGATCAGGGAAGAGAGCCAAACGAAGAGGTGGGCACATGGCCAAGTCGAGAAGGTCTGAGTACCATGTCCTCCTCGCACAATTCAGGGCAATCAAGATCAGGGTTGCTCGAAAACCTCCTCAACCTCTTGAGAACCCATGGGATGACTGGAATCTGAGGGAAGGCGTAGTGGAGAGGAAAGTTCCAGTCCACTAGAAACCCATCCCCTAGCGTGCCGTTCGCTGGGAATCCCCTCAAGCAAAACTGTTTCTATTGCCTGTTGGACACTGTGGCAAACAGATCCACTGCTGCCGTGCCCCACAGAGAGAAGACCTCCTCTAGGACTTTCAGACACTTACCACTTGTGTGTGTGAGACCATGCTCTGCCTGCTCAGAGCATCTGCCAAACTGTTCCCTGTCCCCACCAGATGAACTACCGAGACAGATACCTGGTACTCCAATAGCCAGAACCACAGGTGCATCGCTTCTCTGCAGAGGAGGTGAGAGTGCACGCCACCCTGCTTGTTCAGGTAGTGCATGGACACTGTTGTCCATCTAGACCAGGACAGGTTTCCACTTCGGAGAAGGAGTTAACACCTTCAGGGCTAACCTGATGGCTCGCAACTCCAGCCTGTTAATTTGCCACCTGACTTCCATCGTTGACCAAAGGGGGCTCAACTGCAGGTCCTCGCAGTGAGCACCCCAACCCTTCAGGGATGCATCTGTGACCACTTGAACCTAATGCCATGGAGGCCAGAAGGGTGCCAGAAGCCAGCATGTTGTTGCTGCTGGCCCACCAAGAAAGGTTGATCACGGTCATGGACATTCTGAGAACGTCCATCAAAAGTGCCGAAGTACTGGGTCCACTGACCTCGCAGGAAACATTGCAAAAATTGCATCCACAGCCTGGCCTCTAGCAGTAGAACAATGCAGGCTGCCATGAGACCCAATCCACCAGTAAGGTGTTGTTCTAAAACAGTTATACCATCAGTGCCACACTGGCTACTCTCATCGGGAGGAATCGCCTTCCCTGCCTGAGTCTCTAGGACTGCTCCGATGAACTGAAGCCTCTGTGCTGGTGTCATGTTGAACATATGCAAGTTCAGGGTGAAGCCCAGCTTGTGGAGGAGTGAGCAGTTATCCTAGAGTTGGGACAAGACATGCTCAGCTGACCTCCCACGGATCAGGCAGTCATCCATCCAAGTACGGAAACACCTGGACGCTGGATCTCCTGAGGTGAGCTGTCACTACTGTCATGAGCTTGGTGAAGACCCTTGGTGTGGAGTTTAACCCAATGGGGAGCACCTTGAACTGATAGTGCTTGTCCCCTATAAGGAATCTCACAAACTTCGTGGGCTTTTGATGAATCGGCACATGAAATTAAGCATCCTGACGATCTATGGACAAAAGTCAGTCCTGTAGCTCAAGAGCGTGGAGAATATCTCTCAATGTCACCATCTTGAATTTGTCTTCCGTCAGGAATTTTTTCAAAGGGCTGAGGTCCAGTATGGGATAGAGACCTACCCCTTTCTTGGGTACCAAGAAACACCAGCCCGACCCGGTCTACCTGGGTGGTACCTCTTACACAGCACCCTACAACAGCAGTGCTCGCAGGTCTTCCTAGAGCTCCTGCTCCAGTTGGCAAGGAGGTTATGGGGGAAATGTCCGGCTGCCTTTGTAAGAATGGCAGACAACTCCACTGCACAAGCTGTAGCGTCCAGGCGTCTGAGGTATTCTCCCGCCATTGAGCCCAATGCTCGGTCAACCGGGCAGTCATGGGAGGAGAAAGTGGCTTAGAGGGCAGGTCCGCCCCAGCCTCTTCTGCCACTAACTGCTGGCCTCTAGAGGCCCCCTTACTCATTTTGGAGCAAAGGAAATCCCCCTGTCTGGCTTGCGGAAGCCAAGTCTTCCTGCCGTAGGGAAGATAGCACCTGTAGCCTCTGTCCCTAGAAGAGAAACTAAAGGCAGGTTTGGCCGGTGGCTGCATGGCCAGGCAGAGTGACTTCACAGTGAGCTTGAGCCTCTGGGCCGAAGAGATTCTCCCCATCAAAAACAATGTCAAACTTATTCTGGATATTGGGAGAGAACCCTGAGGAGTGCAGGTTGGATTGTTTCCTTTGAACCATAGACAAGCCCATTTACTGTCGAACAGTCTGCCAATACAGTCTGGCCATTTCCTTTCCATCATCAGACAACTGCAGGAAACCCTCCCGCATCCACCCTTTAGGGTTATACTGGACTGCCTGCACAACCGCCTTCTAAAATCTGAAGGAGTAGTTTGCTAAGCCAAAAGAGACAGTCGGCATCAATGGCATTCTCTCGGATGAGAATTTTTTCTTCGCTAGGGCATCCACTTTCGTAGTCTGTACCGCCAGCTCCCGAATAAATGGGTCGATGTCGCCTTGATTATCGTCATCAGCGCCAAAGATGTCTGCCAATGAGCCGAACAAGTCAGATCTAGACATTGACATGAAAGACCGGTCAACAGCAGTGGACGTCGACTATTACAGTTCATGTCGATGGCACCGACAAGGTGTTGGGTGCTAATGCCGCATCAAGGAGAATCAGTACTCTGGGCACAGGAGAATATCCCAGCGTCGACGGCCATACAGTTTTGCTTTGCGCCAAGCTGAAAGGCGCTGCCGATGCTATCAAAACTGGTTTTGCTCTGGGGCTGGAATTACCGGGTGCCGCTGGTGCTACCAGGGCCTGCTGCATCAGGTGCTCACAAGCACCAACAGCTGCCTTCTTGAACATCTCCAACATTTGAGACTAAGTACTCCCATTTCGGCTCTGGATGCCAGCCCTGCTGACAAATTCCTGCATTCAGAAGAAGAGTTCAAGTCACGCCGGTGTTGGTGAAACAACATCTTCCTGTGTGAGGAAGATGACGAGTGGCTGCGGGAATGCTCTTCCTTCTCCTGGGTAGCCCCTACCGTTTCATCCTCAGCAGACCAAACTGTCGCTGCACCAGTGATTTAGAGGGCAGTTGACACACTGCTAGCTCGCCCACCCCCTCGTGCGAGGAATTCAGATTTATCTTGCTGCAAGCTGTACAGCACTTGAAACCCGAGATCCAGGGTGTGGGCATGGTCGCTCGTGATGAAAGAATTTCGACAAATGTAAAAAAATCAAATGATGGAAGGATCAGTGTTCCTCACGAGTACTGCGCTGAGCATGTGGAAAAAAGGAACAGGTATGGGGCATAATGACGCAGTACATGTATGACACCAGATGGCATGTCCGGAGTCGACAATCTAGCACTGAATCAAGACGGATCGACGGCCGAGTCGAGGTCCACTATGCTCCCTGTCCAACTTTTTTCCGAGCAGCTGAAGCTGGAAGGGGATATCTGATGAAGAATCTTAAGGAGAAAGGCAATCCATTGAACAGGAGTTACAGTTAAGTAACTTGTTCCTTCTCCAGCATGGGGTCTGGCACGGATTCACATGTTCCTGAATACGATTACAGAGCAAGATATATACATAACCACAGGAGGTGGCAAGGCTCAACAGACGCAATACACTTACCCCTGGAACAGACTCACCACAAGCAAACAGTTGCGTAGCACCGCATGGCCGAACCAGCACTCCTCCCTGGAATCCCTGTCGACGCAGTAGAAGGTGTGGGTGGACCTCCATGTAGCACCCCTGCAGATGTTGAGCAGGGAAACACCAGAGAGAAACTCTGTCATAGCGGTGATTGCTATGGTGGAATGGGCGGTCGGCCGGCCTGAAAGTGGTCTGTTAGCCAGACGATGACCGTGCAATTCTGGAAAAAGACTGGCAGAACCAAAGGCTTGATGAGATGGAATTCTAAAGGAAACTTTGGCATAAAGCTAGGGTGAGTCCACAGCACTACCCTTTTAGCATGGAAAGACAAATCTGCTTGCAAGAGGGCCCGAATTTCCCCAACCCGCCTGGCCGAGGTGAGGGCCACTAAGAAGGCCGTCTTCCACTAGGGAGACTTCAAGGGGGCTTGATGCATCAAGTTCCCAAACTAGAGCCAGAGCTTTCAATGGCTGAAAAGAATTTAAGAGGTCCTTGAGGAACTCTGACCAGCCTTTGTGACAACAGGATAGCTTACCCCGGCACCCAGGTTTAACGGGATATGGCAGACAGATGCACCTTCATCGAGGCATGAGCCAGGCCAGCCTTGGCCAGGGAAAGCAGGTACAGAAGGACCTGTGATGGCAGCGGCCTAAACTTCAGAGTCCAGCACCACACTATTATTGTTATGGTATTCATTGCGTGCAGACCTGGCTTCATGAAACAACGGAGCGCTTCACAGAGGTATACAACAATACTGATACAGAAAGGAGCACTTTACAGAGGTTACATAACAGATGTACAGTGGGGGTGGGATAGAGAGGGCTACAGAGGGTACAGCTGTACCGATTGTCATGTAGAAGAGGGGCGGGCGCCGTCTAGTGAGTCAGGTGGCGCCAGGGGTGATGCGATAGCTGAGGTGTTGAGGCAGAGCGATTCCTTGAAGAGGTGGGTCTTGAGTTCTTTTCTGAATTGTAGGAGCGTGTGACGGTGATGGGGAGGAGGTTCCATAGTCTTGGGGCAAAGGCAGAGAAGGCTTGTTTTCTGGTCCTTATTTTTTGCAGCAGCGGATTTCAATTCTGGACATGTCCTGGCTTCTGGTGGTGCACTGTCCGCTGGAGATGCTGAGTCTGTCTGCAAGGTAGCTGGGTGACTAGGGAGACTGCCTTGTAGATGATGCAGCAAGATTTGAAGGCACTGAGAAAAGTTTCCACTCGTGACTGTAGCACAACGTAGAGGAAGCTCTGGCCATGGCCAGGACCTTCTTGGCATTCTAGCGGCAGGGAATAATGGCCAAATTCTAGGACTGCAGGAGCCAGGCCGTGAAGCTCAGCGACGCTGGGTCGCAGTGCAGTTTTGATTTGTTTTCTCTGGAGAGACTATCGGGAAGTGGAGGCAGCCGGATGGACGGAGCCACTGACAGAACAGTTTAGGGTACCAGATCTGCCGTGGGCACGCCAGAGCGATGAGTATCATCCTGCAATTATATTGTCCGAGTGTGCTGATCACATGCAGCAGGCTTGGAGGGAATGCGTACAGGACAAGCCGCCCCCACGGGAACAAGAAGGCATCCACCAGACCCCTCAGCTAAGGGAACTTGCTGGCAACCTCTGGCACTTGGAGTTGGCCGCCATCGCGAGGAGATCAATTCGGGGTTGACCGCACTTGAAGAGAAAGCATACCTGATCCTGACAAAGCTCCCACTCGTAGGAGGACTGCAGCTCCCTGCTGAGCAAGTCTGCAATGGTGTTCTTGGTGCCTGCCAGGTGTAATGGGACGAAGAACATATCCTGAAGAATGGCCCAGTGCCACAGGGGTTGAGCTTCCAGCAAGAGCGCCGGGGAACGCGTCCCACCCTGTTTCCGGATGTAGAACATGGTCTCACAGTAGAGGCAGGGATGATTTGAGGGCCAGAGCACTGCCCGGAGTACCAGAAAGTTGATGTGAAGACCTTTTCCCTCCAAGAGCCAGAGACCTCTGGTGTGAGACTGTCCGGTGTGGGCTCCCCATCCCTCCAGAGAGGCATCCGTCGTAACCGTGGTGTGATACGGAGGGGATCTGAAAAGGAGCACCTTATGTTAGATGTGGGCGCACTCCTCACCATCATAGAGCTTGTCGGAACTCCTGATTGAGGGTCATCTTGACCAGCCCAGAGCCCATAACTTGCAGCCCCTGCGAATGCAGGAACTCTTGAAGACGTCTCATGTGGAGCGTGCAGAATGGAATGAGGTGGATGCAGGAGGACATCATGCCAAACAACGACTTAATGATTCGCACTGTCGCAGATTGCACCGACGACAGGCACTGTACACCTTCCTCAGGATGAATGTTACTCACTCCTCTGAGGGCATCGCCAGGCATGCGACCATGTTGAGATTGGCACCCAGGAACAAAGCACTGTGCGTGCTGGGCTCCACGCAAGACTTTGGATAGTTGGAGAATTCGAGCTCCGTGAGAAGGTGAATGGTCTCTGCAGTGTGCTGGATCGCACAAGAGTGGGAGCGGATGAACCAATCCGAAGACTAGCACTTTGTGAACACTGTTGGCGCCGGTTCAGGCCGAAGGGGAAGGCGTTTAACTGAGAGCCTCCATCTCACCTTTTCTAAACATGGCCTGAACCTCCTGCTACCCGTGATGGAATTCCAGGTTGTGCCCCTGGTGAAGTACCCATTTGTACATGGGGTTTGTCTTTGAGTTGCTGACAACGTTCGCTAGCCAGCCGGCCACCCACTGGGGTGCGAAAGTGGGGGCCCGAATCCACGGTCGGTTCAGGCCTCGTTGTGCCTCTGCGTCGTGGCCTGTGGGCGACTACAGCGTTGTCCTCCACTCCCTACCCTTCGAGGACCAGAAGGACGACAACATCCTCTGCTGCAGCATCCACAACGAGCGTGCAGTCTCTGTATCTGTCTTAATCGTTTGGGGAGACTCATTCACAGTCTTGCCAAACAAATTGTCCCAATCAAAGGGCATGTCCACTACCTCGGACTTGACATCTGCTCTGAAGTTAGTGGCCTTCAGCCATCCTTGACATTGGAGGGCCACCCCATTGCCAGTCTGGCAGAACCCAGAATACGCAATGTCCAACGTCACTGTGATGGTGTGGTTCGGGGGCCATCTCTCCTTCCAGGAACAGGAACAGGGCCAGGGCCTGTACCAGACCGGCCTTTGAATCAAGTGGTGGAGGAGATGCCACACACTGACATCCGTACTTATATGGATACTTCTGCAACTCCTACCTACTAGTCCAGCAGACGGGAGCTGCTTGGTGCTGACAAGCCCACCAGGGCCTAGCCTTGATAAGGTCGGCTCTTTTCATGCCATGATTTCGACTCTCTTCACTTTAGTACTGGAGAAGAGGAAAGGAGTGCGTTTCTTCCAACGACGGGAGTCCTCATGGAAGACTTCTCTTCTTAAGATTGCCTAGGACTCCTGGCTGGTGGCCTAGGAGGAATGCGGCCTGGGCCAGGCACCAGCACAGCGCAGCAGGCAGTCTTTGCTGCATCTCCGACACCAAGGTGTGGAGGGTCATCAGAATGTCTAAAAACATGTCCCTGGGCACTGGCTGGGGTGCAAGTGGAGCAGCGGCAACAGATCTGGATTGAAACGCCTCAGAGTCAGATGGGTGATTTGTATTTCCTGGAGACCGCTCCTGGGACATGGGGCCAATGACACTCATGATCCGAGTAGTAGTTCTCTGGCAAGTGCTCATACTCGGCTGGTATAAATGTGAGGGGGACCTCCTCGGAGACCCCCACAAGCACTCCTTGGAACATCCACGCAGGCCTGTGCAGAAAGTCGGTCAGAGGTAGCTGTTAGGCAGAATCCCGTGCAGTGCCCTTAGGGACCACTACACACAATTAAGACTACAAGTGGTAATACAAGTTCACCTTTGGCACAAGCCTGTACTACTATGTTAAAGTGGTAGCAGTAGCGGAGCAGCCAGGCTTATCTCAAGAGTATATGAGCAGTAGCAGATATTACACAAAGGGACCACAATAACTGACTCAAGCAAAAACTGACTCAAGGTTTCAGGTAAAAAATATAAGTACATTTATTTTTAAACCATTTGTTATAAACACAACACTTCTATTAATTCAAAACCACATGTAAAATACACTACAACCAACCAATTCACTTGGTACAGTATAACTCAAGGTAAGTACCCTATGTTTTAATAGACCGGTGTTGTGAAACAAAAGACGTTACCGGGAATACATATGCGATCACTTTTTGACAGTAATGACAGTTCGGTCTTACTAAAGATACGCGTATCCGCGGCAAGAAAGGTTACCGGGGCAAAAACACACTTAGCACCTGAGTTAACCAGAGAGAGTTGGGGGCAAAAATCATAGGCAATACTTTTGTCAGGGCAGACAAAATCAGAGAATACTAGTTGACAGGAATTCAAGAGTCAATAGGCCAGAGCCAGTGTCAAGTGGAACCGGGTTCCTGTTGTCGAGGATCACACAGTCGACAGTTCAAGATTCAACGTTGCCAGGAGTACTTAGATATTGTCAACAGAGGAAGCAAAAGTTATAAGAAGGAGGGAAGATAAGGTCAAGCCTTGGAGGAGGATAAAAGGGATTCACCCTAGCTCTTCGAAGCAGAACACAGTACCTTATTCAAGGAAGAAGCTGGTGCCAGTTGGTTTATCAATATATATTAGGAGACAAAGCTGGTGTACAGATGCTAGAGTTTAAAAACTATAACTCGGATAAGGGGGGGACCAGTCATGGTTAAAAGATCAGTATCAATTTTGATAGTTAGTCAGAGATTAAAACATAATTAAATAAGATGGTCCACAATACAATACTTAACATCCAATATAAAACAGGGGGTGCGTAACAGGCTTAAATAGTGAGTTAAAACAAATTCACAGAAAAAAAACATACACAATTGGTACTTTGTAAGGCAAATAGTCAAGCAAGTACCAGATTCTATTGAAATAAATGTGTCAGATTTATGTCTCTGTTTTTAGTCCAGAGAATTGTCTCGACATGTTTCTGTTCTTTTAAACATTTGTGTAGAACATTCATCAGGAGAAGGTAGTTTTACAACATAACCTAATTCTTATTGGATCATAAAAATAATCAATGTCTGTCTCATAGCATCTTTAATGGTGCTGGTGGGGGCGCTCTACATTTGTCAGTAGGTAGGTGTAGGAGAAATATTCAGCCCTGCTGACTGGAACAAGAATTCTCTGCTCGAGGTAGATACCACAGTGATGTAGCAACCGGTCGTTAGAGGATCCCTTACTCCTGGCGATTGAAGAGTAATCATGGCGTGAAATGCCGGGTGTCAGTCGAGCAGGTATCCTAGAAACGCCAGTTGGTTTATGCCAATCTCAGGTGCCTGTCTGAATGGGGCCGGATGATCTTCAGTGCGAGGTAAGGTGGGGTTGTGTTTGAGAGGCATCTGTGCTTAGTAGACAAGGTCTTGAAAATGATACATTTGCGAATTGGGAGCCACTGCACCTCCTTCCGGGCCCCAGAGATGTGTTCCCTTTTGGCTATGTAGAGGGCAGCACTGATGGCGTTGTTCTGGATCACCTGCCTCTTTCTAATGTGTTGCGAGGTGCCAGCAAACAGGGGGTCTTTTGTTTGGGTGACTGCGTCACCCCTGGATCTCCCTCGGTCGGGCCGGGTCCCCTCTTGACTTTAACAGGATTCAATTCCCTTTGTTTCTCAATGTTCACTTTTATTGTGGGATTCACTTCCCTTTCTCTCACTGTGGTTGTAGAACAAAGTCTTTCGATTGTACAGGGATTTTGCTTTACCCTCTGTATGACCACCTTGACCTATTTCTCTGGCTTTCCTACAGCCTTCTGGTACTTGTAGTTTCTCTCACATGGGGCTTCACCAGTCTCTCTCGAGTTAACACCCACGTGGTACTGCTTTCCCTCTGCAGTTGGTCTCCCCTTCACACTTTTAACAGTTAATTCAAAGTTCATCAGTTTTGGTTCAAAACTTGCCACAGCGTAGTTCTCATGGGTTCTCCTCTCAACTCACCACCTGTGATGAACTTCTTGGCTTTTGGCTTCTCTGGGGTCAAGGCAGGTACCACAGGCATGGGAGCTTACCTCACTCTAGCTTATCGGCATAGGCTTGCCCTGTGTACAGTTGACTTCAGCTGCAGGACACTTGTGCCATTGTTTGCGGTCTTAGGCTCTCTTTCATGAAGGTTCCTTGGGCCTGGGACGAAAAGGACAAGGTCACTTCTCTCCTCGCCACCCTCTCGATTCCTGCCGCCTTTCTCCTCCTTTTGAACTTCTGAGTGGTAGCCGTGTCATTGTGCCATCTGCTGTACTCTCCTTGCTCGTACTGTGTTCTCTGTCTCCACCTTTTATCCCTGTGGGGAAGGGAAAGGGCTGTCAGTTGTGCGTGATTCCGATCAATTGCCTGACTCGTGTGTCGGGACATGTCGGGTAAAGAGTTCTAGTGTTATGTCGTGAAAAAGTGTTCCTGTCAGAAAAAGGAGGTGGTAGAGTTTCCAAGTATCCTACAGGGCCGGAAGCAAAAGATGTTGGATGGAATAAAAACGCCTCATATTAAGGTTAGTGGGGGTCTCGGAAGGGTAGGTTACATTTTACTTGGAATGTGGAAAATGGAATCCGATTGTTGGGATTTGTGAGGCACATGGGAATAACTGGGATTGTGAAATGAACACTGGGGATTCTGGGACCAATAGTGTTTTGTCGGGGTAAATTGAGTGTTCGGAAAAGAATAATCAGAAGGATGTGGAAAAGAATAGTTGAGTTGTCGGGTAGAAAGGGGGAAAGCAGGGTTAGTACCCCAAGGTGATTTACGAGATTTTGGGGGGATTAGATATATTTTGATATGGGAGATTTTATGGGGGGCTCAATGTGGCACAGCCCACAAAGGTCTCAGGGATCTCCCCCTCCTCGTCTTCTTTCGCTGTAACATACAGGGTCTCCCCTTGGGTATTCCCCCTAGCATAACCCTGGGTTCCCCTACCCAGGTGATCCTCCCCCACTGATCAACCCGCAGGAACTTGATCCAACAGCAATGGCCGTGTCCTGGCCACCTGAATAAGGGATTCTCAGGGTCTTAGGCGGAGAAGAACTTCAGGTTTCTCATACCATCCAGGCCTGAATTGTCGAGTAAACTTTGTTTAGAGTGTGCATGTCCATCGAGTAGTTGCCAGACAGGGTGTGATGCTGGAAATGCCTTTAGGAGGGACAGGGCCTCCTAGTTCCCGTCCTACCATTCTCTGTGTGTTTTCTCTGTTTTCTGCCTCTGAGGTCCAGCCTGGACCTCGCTTCATGTTTTCCTTTTGGTGAACACCCATGGGATATCCTTATGGCACTCATGAGTGGGGGTAAACCCTTGTCTTCTTTTGTGTGTTTTCGGCACCTGTGTTGCCCACAGAGCGGGGTATGGGCTGGTGGCAGCTACGTGCTGACTTGGCAGTGGCTCCGAGTGGGCTTCATTTTTGAGATACCCAGGCCCTGCCATAGGAATCAATGGATTCCTGCAGGAAGGCAAGATGACCCCTGTGGCTGTTTGGTTTCTATTGCCGTTTACATTGTTTCCCAAAGTCCTGGGAAGTCCTGACACTGTCCTTTCCTCCTGACTGGCTATTGAGTGGCAATACCATATATGGCTCTGGGGCTGCCGCCTATCATACTGACTGGAGCCTTCTTAGGGGATGTGTGTTGTGGGAACACTGTAGGGCTGGGATCTGTGTGAATGAAGTCTCAAGTGAACTCACATTCTGTGTTATGGGTGTCTGGTTTCTGTGTGTGACACAATGACTGAGACAGCCCTGACTGAAACTGACATTAATGCAGTGTAGTGTAGTGTGCTGAAAAGCTGGGTGCTTACCCCAATCCACATTCTTTGTTATGGGTGTCTGTGTTGAGTAAATGGCCTGAATGCCTGTGAGCTTGATTGGCTGCCTGCCTGAATTCCCTTCTGCATGATTGGCTGACTGAGCCTGGCTCAGCCTGAGTGAATGGGGACGAAATGTGCACAACATGGGACCTCTCACTCAAGAAGCTGCAATTGAAGCTGAAGCAAGAAGACACTGATTCCCGAAGGCTAGCTGCAGGAGAAGTCTGCTGCTGCATTTTCTCTTGTAATCCAAAAGCTGCCGTCCTCTACCAAAGACTGATCCAGAGAGGACCTGCAAAGGAGACCTCTCTTCGAGCTATGAGGGACCATTGTGCAACCTGTTACTCTTCATCCGAAGTGCCCGGGAAGCCAGTCCTGTGTGCTGGTCGTCCAGAGAAGGGGTCCTTCAGTAGTCCTGAAGAGGAGTGCCCGATCTTCTTGAGTGGAAGAAGTCCATTGTGACACCCAGGGTCCGGAGGTGCATTTCATGACTGTTAGAAACCGTTGCCGTCTACCGCCCAGAAGAGGGGGTACCCTGGCATAGTGCTGATCGACACCCGGAGCTGCAAAAGTTCAAAGCTGGCGAAAGAAAATTTTAAGGGACATCCTTGCCATCATCACTGACCACATTTTCCATCCTGAGAGAGTCCCGAGTCGCTGAGTGCAGAGGAAGGTCCATCAGTGGGTTTCCCGCCACCAGAAGCCAACACAGACTTCCCGAGGGTCCAGACTTGGTGAGGGTCCGACGTCCACTCCAGTGGTCGAGTCCAGGTGGCCAGAAGCCGTCCACCGGTCAGTGCTGTGACTGCAACACCGAAGAACCAAAGGGCCAACAACCGCGTCAATCCGAAACCAGACACCAAAAGTGACCTATGCACCCATCGCCTCCAGAAGTCATTGAAGTGTCCCAGGAGTCCTACCCTCACTTGACAAGTCTTTAAGGAACCCACAGCAAGTTTAATCCTCCCAGGACTTCTACAGTCAGAGAAATCATGGACTAAAGGAGGGCAAAACTTCTGCACTTCAGAAAGACTTTGGTTCAATTTTTCTTCTTGGACTCAGCATCCTAGTGGCTCATTCTTCCAAGGGCTATTCATCCACGGAGCAAATCGTTAGTGAAAACGAGGCACTCTGCCACTTTGCCTGCCAAGGCACCAAAGGCAATGCGACAAGGAAGAGCATCTTCTAGCCTCCGGAGTAGTCCAGGAGTCCCAGATTTGTCTTGGATCCTGTTATACTGTGTTCTCACATGTACTTTGGAGTGGTAGAGCCTTTTAAAAGAAAGTACAAGATTACTGAATATTATTGTACTGGGCTGTAAAAGACAAGATAAGTTACTCCTTAACTTTTCCATTCCAGGTTGCCCCAGGGGAGGGGGGGGGGGCATCCTCACACAGAATTGTGCTTCTAGTCTAAAGAAAGCATTCTGCCACTGCTCATAACTAACCTGACTTTCTCCCCTATTCTATGCGGTTACATCTCACTTTAGAATTCACACGCCAATTTGAAACAGTCTGCAGTTAGTGCATCCATTACTGAATTTAAGTATTGTATGGTACCAAATAGATATATTTGCCATTATCCTAAATAGTATCTCCAGAGTACAAAGTTATTATATATATATGTATAGGTTTTGGTAGCAACTGTCATGATACCTACCCCCGGAGCATCAGGCCAGGCCCAGAACCCCCTGAAGCAGGCATCATGCCGTCGGGTAAAAGCCCAGCAGCCCCTTATAGGGACTCTTTGGACTCAGTCCTGGCGCCTTTGGCGCCAGGCTCATGTTGGACATCAGTCCTGGCGCCATAGGCGCCAGGCTCATAAAGGGAGGTGTTTTGTGCACTTACCTGATGCAGACCATGCTGCACGCTTCAGGCCTCCCTGAGACCTGAAAGGGACTATTTTTTCATAGGGACTATTTTTTCACTCGGGCGTGGCCAGGGAAGGATACATACCTAGTTGGGGAAGGATACATACCTGGGACTTCTTTGGAGCCTATTTAAGCCACGCCCAGACAGCAGCTCATGCTTCGCGTTGTTCTGCTTCCTGCAGCTTAACGCTCACCGTGTCTGCTCCTGCTCCTGGACTACAGCCATGCCCGTCTTGAACCTGGAAGACCTGCAAGGAAGGAAGAGAAGAGAAAGGTGAAAACCAAGGATTATTTCAAGCTTCTTACCTGCATCCGGAATCTTCTCGCCAGCATCCCTGAAGGAAGACTTCAATTTAAAAGCATCGCGTTGCTCCCTGCAGCGCCACGCTTCACTCACCTGTCCTGTCCTCGAGACATCTCCCGGCTCCATCGCGGCTGTCAGCATCGGACGCCACATATCTGCACCTAGGGGAGAGAGGAAGAAACAAAAGGTGAGCAGAAGGAGACACAGAAGGAAAGCCTGATTAACAGCCATAATACTTAACGGCTTTTCTTCCACATTTCGGGTCGGCGCCGCCCCGTTGGCAGGTACCGTACCCCGGCCCCTATGGGGAAAGGACTAGAGACATTTCAGAGGAATGATAAGGACATCTAGAGGGATCGCCTTCATTACTACTCACCTCGGCAGTTTAACCCCTCGACGCATCGCCTTCATTTTGCACCTGAAATAAAGGACATATCACAGGTGAGAAAGACAGCATAAAGGGGGCCTCACTTGAACTTTGAACTTTCATACTTACGGCGCATCGCTCAGGAAAGTCAAGTGGATTTTGCCAGTGCCATTCTGAAAACCAGTGAAGTAACTGGACGAACGCGCGCCCCTGCACCAGAAGCAGGACGGAGAGTTCAACCTTCCAAACCATAAAGGTGAGCTTAAACCGGGTTTGGAGGAATAGAGAGGAACGGAGGGGGGATGGGGGGGAGCTAGCACACCATTCTGCAGACTCTTAATCCCCTTTCTCATCTGCAGAAATATATTCCTACGGGCCAAGGAAGCACGATTTGGAGGTCCTGTCCAATCGGTGTTCCGGGTCCTGCGCATCACGCTAGAAGAGGCCGCAGTAATCCAGACTAGATCAGCGCCCCCGTGGGAACCAGGTGGGCGTTACAGCAACCGTATTTGATATAAAGTAGTAACAAGTTACTTACCTGTAACTGTTGTTCTCCAGCATGGGTCTGGCATGGACTCACATGCTCATGAACAAAGAATACAAAGCAGTACACACATGCACAACCACAACCACGAGCCCTGGAGGTGGCAAGGCTCAACATAAGCATCTTTTACATCCTCACCAGGCTCCGCTTCAAATGAACAGGTTGCGTATCACTGCTTGGCCGACTCTGGATTCCTCCCTGGAATCCCGGTTGATGAAATAGAATCTCGTGAAGGTGTGCGTCGACCTCCACGTAGCTGCCTTGAAGATGTTCAGCAGGGGCACACCAGGCAGGAACAACGTAGTAGCAGCAATCGCTTTGGTTGAATGGGCTCTCGGACAGCCAGGGGACTGTCAGTTTGCCAACCGGTGACAATGGGTGATGCAGCCGAAGAGCCACCTGGAAATGGAAGCCTTGGAAAAGGGCTTGCCATGGTTCACAGAGCCAAAGTTCACAGAGTTGAGACGTCTTCTGGAAACTCTTTGTGCGGTCCACATAGAACTTAAACGCTCTAGCCACATCCAGCTAGGGCAAAGCCCTTTCAGCCAGCAACAAGGGAATCGGAAAAAACACAGGTAACACCAAGGGCTTGTTTAGATGAAAATCTGACGGCACCTTGGGCATGAAGGAGGGGTGCGTCCACAGCACCACCCTCGTCGTGTGAAAAGTCGAGTAAGGTGGCTTACAGGACAGGGCACGAATATCACCTACTCGTCGTGCAGACGTGATGGCCATGAGAAATGATGGAACTGTACGCATAGGTTCGAATGGTGGGCCCATGAGCCTAGTCAGTACCACATTGAGCTCCCACGCCGGGGCTGGTGCCTTCACTGGTGGGAATGAACGGAACAATCCTTTGACAAACTCCTTAACGAGACGGTGTGACCATAACGACGACCATCCCAGAGATCTGGTGTAGTGGGAGATTGCTGCCAGATGAACCTTGGAGGCCAGTCCCGCTTTGGCCAACAGCAGCAAATATGGAACCACCTGCGGAGCTGTGACTCAGAGGGTCGATCTTCTGTGCACAGCACCATACAGCAAACCTCTTCCATTTATGGCTGTAGCATTTTAGAGTAGACAATGCCCTGGCCTTGGCAAGCACCTCCTTGCAGTCCGCTGGTAGATCGTAACCCCTGAATTCTAACGCTGCAGGAGCCAGGCCTTCAGGTTCAGCGATCCTGGGTCGTTGTGCAGAATTGCCCCTCCTTCCCTGGCGAGAAGATCATTGGAAGGTCGACTAGAGGGGATGCAGACATTCTGAGAAGGTCCGGGTACCAAATCTCGGCCACGCTGGTGCGATGAGAATCATCCTGCACGGGACCGTTTGAGTTGATTGATGAGTCGAAGAAGCAACAGCAATTGAGGGAACGCATACAGAAACGGGCCATCCCAGGGGAATGATAACGCGCCCCCATGCTCCCCAACTGGGGAAACCTTCTGGCAAACCTACGGCACTTGGTGTTCGTCGCAAACAGATCGATTTGGGGATTGCCCCCATATGCGGAACTGGTGATTCACTTGGTCCTGCCGAAGCTCGCACTCGTGGCAAGAATGAAGCTCCCTGCTCAGGTAGTCGACAACAGTGTTTCTTTACTCCTGCCAGGTGAAACGGAATGAGGAACATCCCCTGGGCAACGGCCCAGTGCCATAAATCCTGCACCGCGTTGGAGCGCTGGGGATCTGGTGTCCCCTTGCTTCCGGACAAAAAACAGGATGGTGGTATTGACTGTGAAGATCCGCAATACCTTACTCTTGAGGGACGGAAGGAACTACTTGAGGGCCCAAAACAACATCCATAGCTCCAGAACATTGATGTGCAACGTCTTCTCCTCCGGCAACCACAGACCTCTGGCGTGTAGACTTTGGGTGTGAGCTACCCATCCTTCCAGGGAGGAGTCCGTCGTGACCGTCTCCTTGTGCAGTGGGGTCTGGAAATCTGTGCCTCCGGAGAGATGAGAGAGCACGCCCCACCACCTTATCGCTCGACGGAAACTCATTGAGTGTGATCCTGTCCTAGAAGCTTCCTGACACATGGAGCCAATGGGCATCGAGGAACTCCTGCAGTGGGTGCATCTGTAGCCTGCAGAGTCGGATGAGGTAGATGCATGACGACATCATGCCAAGCAGAGACTTGATGGCCCTCACTGTGGCCAGGATGGCCGTTATCCTCTCCTCTGATGGTGCTGCCTGATTTTACAGTGTTCAGATGGGATCCCAGGAACAGCATGTCCTGCGATGGAGTCAAGCAGGGCTTTGCATAGTTCATTAAGAACCCTAGATCCGTCAGAAGGCGAACGGTACTCATTGTGAGGTCGACAGCGACTTCCCTTCATCTGGCCCGGATGAGCCAGTCATCCAACTAGGGGTAGACGTGAATCCGTTGTAGTCGTAGGTGGGCCGCCACTAGAGCCAGACACCTTGTGAAGACCAAAGGTGCTGATTTCAGCCCAAAGGGGGCGGGGGGCTTGAATTAGTAATGCACCCCTTGCACGATGAAGCGTAGGAACTTGCTGTGTCCCATGTGAATGGGGATGTGGAAGTATGCATCCTCAAGGTCCAGTAACAACAGAAAGTCTCTCTCTTTCAGTTGTCCGAGCACGTGCTGAAGAGTGACCATTCGGAACACCTGGGACTTAATGTATTTGTTCAGCCGTCGCAGGTCGAGAATGGGCCTCCAGCCCCCTTTCTTCTTTCGTATGAGAAGTACCTTGAGTATACTCTAGAGCCCCAGAGTCTATTTGGAACTAGCTCATCTCCCCTTTCTTTAGCATGGTCTGAACCTCCAACAGCAGTTGAGAGACATGGTTTTACTGCCAGGCCACAGGTAGAATTTGGGGACACTTCCGCTGAAACTCTAGAGTGTGTCCGTGGGCGATAGCGTCAAGCACCCAACGGTCAGTGGAGATGGTCTTCCACACGCTGACGAAGTATGACAGCCGGCCTCTCACTGGGGTGTATGGGTAGGGGTCCGACGTCCCGGCCAGTTCATTCTTGTTTGGAGGTAGACCGGCCGCCTGGGGGGACCTTGCCAACGACAGCGTCCTCCTCTGAAGGTTTTGGAGCAGCCCCTGTTGGTCTCCTGGGCCAAGTATCGGGAGTGTTGGCGGTAAGAAGGAGCCCCTGCCGTAACTCTTCGAAAAATGGGCAGACTTGCCTCCTGTTCAAAAGGACGGAAGTCGCTGCTGTAGCGTGCCCAGGGCACATGCCGTCTCTCTGTCCGCCTTGATGGCTTGTAGAGACTCATCTACAGCCTTCCAAAAAAGATCTCTGTCAAAGGGCATGCCCAAAACCCTCATCTGAACCTCCTGTCGAACGTTGGTGGCCTTGAGACAGCCACAGCGACTAAGGCAAACACTGTTGCCCATCTGGCGGAAGCCCGCGTCAGCGATGTCCATGGCCACCCCGATGGCGTGGTCCAACGCAGCTTTGCATTCCTGCAGAATCTCCAACTCTTCGCATTTGTCGGAGAGGAAGGCCAACAGAGGCGCGAGCTTGAACCACAGCTCACGGTCATAAAAAATAAAATAGCTAGGGCGTTGGCAGCCTTGATAGTGGTAGACGCTGAGTAGATAACTTGTTCATCCCATAAAATCCAACTTAATCCCCTCGCTGTCTGTAGGGGTGGACGCTGCCGAAGATGAAGCGCCTGACAGCTTCTTTGCCGCTGCAGAGACCACAGAGTCCGGTGACGGTTGGGACCGCAAGCACTTGGGCGCAGAGTCCGACACCCTGTATTTCTTCTCTAAGTAGTCCCTCTTCATTGGGGCCGTAGGGGAGTTCTTCATGAGCGTCAGGCCTTCATCACAAATGTCATCCAAGAGTGGGACAGACAGGATGGTCTTTTTCTTCGCCTCACGACGCTGGTATAAGAAGCCCTCTTTCTTCTCCTCTGGCACGAGTTGGAGAGCTCCGACGCTCTGGAGATCATCGCATGGAACAAGCCCATCTCGTCCAGCGGGGAGGACCTGGGAGGAGGCGACGCGGAGGTCCACTCCATCGTCATCTGTGCCTGTCGTGGGGGGGGGGGGTTAATGGTGGCAAGGAGGCAAAGGGTGCCTCTTCCTCTTCTTGGCCGTTGGTTACCCCATAGCCAGAGGGTCCGCTGTAACCGGCGGGGCAGTCAGCAGAGCCGGCATCCTCTTCTGTTTTTCGGAGACCGGTGTATGAAGAGTAGAGAGAATATCCACTGAGCGGTCTCTAGGGGGCAGCTGCAGTGGAGGGCAAATAGGAGGCAGGGGCGCAGGAAGAGGGCCACAGCCCTCGTTGTCCTGAGGCTCTCCGTCGCCTTCCTCAATGGTATCCTCGTTGTCGCCTTCATCGTCAGATCCGGGCGAGGCATGCTCTTGGGACCCACCCAGGGCAGAGGCCATGGCCTGTAGCCACTCGTTCAGCCGTCTACGCCGATCCTTCATTGTGCCAGTCGTGAGTTTGCGGCAAAATGCACAATCTTCCTGCTTGTGCGTCGGGCACAGGCAGTAAAGGCACTGGGAATGTTGATCATCCATATAAACATTCCACAGATCGCAGTCGGCACAACGCTTGGAAAGAGGGGGAATCCTTCTCGTCTGCCAAGACCCACGCGGTGTAGGCCTTGAAGAATCTTCTGGAAGCCTCCAAGAAGAAACTCCACGAAATTCACCCTTGAGGGGCGCTGAAGAATACAAAAAAAAGGTCCCCCTTAATCGGAAGGCTGCTTGATGGAGCACAGGTGCTCGATCGACCGAAAAATGGAGTAAAACTTCCAAAAAGCGAAAAAAGGCAGTAAAAGCTTGAGAGCTAGGCACGAGGACTCCAACAATTGAACGTGCAGCAAAAATCTGGAGATGGCTGTCAGGGGAGGGGCTTGGGTAGAGGGCTAATAGTTGCTTGGGATGGATTGGTCAAGCAAGGGTTTTTATAATCAGTGGGAGAACCCAGTCTTCTTTAAGGCTGGAGGGTACTCGTCAGCAGGTGGCGAAGGTGCTGTTGATGAATCTGGTGATGAATGGGACTAGGGCTTCTGCGCAGTCCTAAACAATGAAGGTTCGGAAGACATCTCCTTTGCAACTGGTGCATTTTAGGCTTTTTAGGATGGTGGCACCCTCAGTTCCAGAGACGGGGCTTAAATTGAACAGCAGGGTCTGTTCAGTGGCCTCAGAAGCATGGGCTGTTTGGGCCATGGTAGGCACTGGTTGGCTATTGAGTAGGGATTGTTTGTGGAGAGTGTTCTTGGATAGTAAGTCTATTTTCTTCAGCATTGCATTGATATGACAATATTCAGCTTACTGTGGATTAGGATAATGCGTCCCGAGAATCCTGTACAAAGAAAACTAATATCCAGCATTTAGTGCGCCTATGTTTTGTGTGAAAACAAGATAAGTAGAAAACATTTTTTTCATAAATAAGTGAAAAATACAAGGCAGATAGTGTGCCATTAAGTCAACGCAACAAAACATATCTGTGGCAAAAACAGTTTATGTGCCTTTAGCAGTGGAAGACAGATTTTATAAATGAATAAAAAATACAAGGCAGCCAATATGCCATTATTTTTTTTTTTTTTTTATTACTTGTATATAATCAGAACTAGATTTTTACAAGAACTCAGATGAAGAAGCAGCTTCCACCCATAGAGGTATGCTATCTCAAGTAATAGTGGGCAAAGTCATTTTTTGGAATGCTAGATTCAGCAATTTAGCTGATGCCGTATGCCATCTTGTCTTGTCCCCGGTTATCAAGCGATTCCACCAGATACTTTCATTACTTGCAAACGAGTTAGCGGTCAGGGTACTGAAAAAGGCCATCCTTTCTTGGTTCAGAGCAGGACAGAGCATTAGAAGATGTCTGATGGATTCCGGTTCTGCATCGTTTTTGCACAATCTACAGGCATTTGTCATGGATTTTGTCCTGATCGCCAGAATTTCCTGCGTCGGAAGAACGTTGAGGCGGGCTTTTAGGAAGGTTCTCATAAGGGCTTTGTTGGGATAACGTTTGCAGTATGCCATAGGTTCCTTCAATTTATTGCCATTCATAGGAAGATGTGCTAATAATTTATTACCAGTTGACTTTTCAACTGTCTGGATCCAATCGTTACATTGTAGTTTGGTCTTGATCCTACAAGGATTGTGTTTTAGTTCTTCTTTAGTGCAAGCAATTTCTTCCAATATCAAATTTTGATCCTGTGCCCATTTATTCATCGTTGGGTTTTTACCCTTCTCGATCTCTTCGGCAATTATTCGGTAGATTTCTAGGCTCTCCGGGTGGATGACTTTCCTGTACAGATATAAAGTTGCGGTGTCCACCACCGCTTTTAAAGAGACAAGACCAAGTTCCCGTCGTATTGGAGCCACAGCAACAGAGTTAGGTAGTCCCAGCACCGATCTCCAAATGAAACCTTCGAGTTTGACCCAGAGGCCCTGAGGAATAGACGGGGTGGCGTCCATGCCGTAAGTCAAAGAGGGGATAACCTTTGCCTTGTAGAAGTTGATAGCAGGTAGCAGAGAAAATTTCCCATATTTCCGATCGACCGCTCTCAGCTGCGCAGCTAAGTTCTTTGCCTTCGCCCAAAGATCATTTTGCTGGCTCCTGGCCCACTTTGTGCTGTCAAAAAGGATTCCGAGGTACTTGAACGACTCGACCACTTCTATTTTGGTGCCATTAAGGAACCAGTTTGAGGCCACTTTCTTTTTTCTTTTAGTGCCTTGTTTTTGGAGAATCATTATCTTGGTTTTTGATTTATTGATTTCCAAGTTGTTTTCGGTGGTGTAGGTCGAAAGGTTGTCTGATTGTCGTTGCAAGCCAATCTGGGTCTGATCAAGCAATATTAAGTCATCCGCATATAGTAGTCTGGGTACCTCGGTATTGCCTATTTTCGGCGGAAAGGATCTGATTTTAATTTGGGACTCTTTGAAATCTCCTAGGAATGATATAAACAGAGCAGGGGCCAGAGGACAACCCTGTTTTACACCTTGAAAAGTCGGGATAGAGTTTGACATTAAACCTTGGTTGTTTAGGCGTACTTTTATACTGGTTTCAGAGTGAAGTTTGATTATTGGATTCAAAATGGTCGCAGGGCATTTCCAAATCTTGAGTTTGGACCACAGTTTGGACCTGTTCACTTTGTCAAAAGCAGCCGACAAATCAACGAATGCTAGGTAGATTCGAGTGGATCCTATCATAGCTCTGTCTTTGAGTAGGTTCAAACACAGAATATTCGCGCTCGTGTTTGCATTTTTTTGGAATCCAGTTTGGAAAAGGTCGAAACAATCAGCAGTGGCTGCCCATTTGCGAAAATGATTCAGTAGGACTGTAGCAAAAACTTTCCCAATGACATCTAACAGGGCTATTGGTCTGTAATTCGAGGGATCGTCTCTGGCTCCTTTTTTAAAAATCGGGACAATCAGAGCTTTTGACCATGAGTCCGGAATAGTTTTACTTTCTCGGCAGATTTTAAAGATTGAGCAGATGAAGTTCGCCCATTCCTCTGGATTTTGTTTGAGGTCACAGTTTGCGAGCCCGTCAGGACCCGGCGCTCTTGATGATTTCAGTTTCAGAATGATTGATTTGATTTCCTCGATTTCAATCTGGTCAATCCAAGCTGAATTTTTCAGTTGTTCAGATGCGTAGATGTTTCCTTTGGGTGACTCGAATAGTTTTTGAAAATGTTCCGTCCATTTCTCTTCCGTAACTGGGTTTATCATCTGCGAGTTTTGCAGTTTATGTGGATTGTTGATTAAAGACCAGAAGTCGCGGGGCTTTTTACTTGCCAGAGCCTTTAACATCGCCTCAGCGTCAGATTGATAAAGTAAATCTCTAGAGTTTCTCAGCCATTGTTTGTAGTTTCTAGTTTCTGTTGCAAGATTTTCCCAGATTGCTGGCAGGTTCTTTATGACTGCGTCTCTCTTTAGTTTTCTTATAGCTCGACGTTTGGAGACTAAAACTGTATTGTATTCATGAGTGTGTTGAGTGGAAGGATAAGTACTGATTTTTCTAGATTTCTTGTATGGAAGAAGAAGTGGAATGTAGCTCGCTCTTGCCAGGTCCATTCTGGATGTAGGATCAGACATTTGGATGGAAAAGAGGTTACTGACTTTTTGGACATCGAAATCAGTCATTCGTAAGCGGGTATTTTGAGTGTTAGTCTCAATTCCATAGTCGTAATATTGAAGTGTGGGGCGATTACTTTTGCAGAAAACGTTAAGTAAATTGTGATCACTGTACTTTGTTTTGATAACTTCAAAGGCAGTTATGCTGCAAAAGACCGATTTAGAGGCGAAGATGTAGTCAAGGGTGGTAGCGGACCCGCCGCGTTCCCAAGTGGGAATCAGTGATTTTTGCTGCGTAACGAAGGCCGCATTCCACAGATTTCTGGATTTCATGATGTTATTCCACGCCAAGCCTCTAGATGAGGCAGATGATTTTTCCAAATCCGACCCATCCGGTTCACTGGATTGCAGGCAATTCGCGTTCAAATCTCCGCAAATCAGGATGTTTGGCGATTTGTATTTAATTGCGATCTCGTCGATGATATTTGCCACTTTATCGCACATGTTCATTGTCGAGATCCTTTGAGGATTCCAATATATGTTTATGATAGCTACCCGCTCTGCTGTTTTTGAGTTGTAGACAACGGATGTAGAGTTCCATAGAGTCATCACTGCCAGAATTTCATAGCTACAAGTTATAACTTCTGTGATAGTTATACCTGAACCTGTTTTAATCGCTGTTAGTAAGCCCGAAGAAGGACGGCCCAAAGGACCTTTACAGGCCGGGGAGAATTCAATGTGATAGCCATCTAATTCCGGTTTTTCCATAAGCCATGTTTCCTGAAGGCATATGATGTCGTGGAGGCCCAGATCATACGAGTCAGGCCTGGAGAGATGGCAATGTCCTCTAGTATTCCAAGATGCTATACTTATGATGTCGCTCATGTTAGTTCGATCAGATGAGTTGAGGGAGGATTTCTTCGTCAAAGTCCCCCCGGGTGGTTGCTATCTTTTGACTCCTGATGTTAAAATGGAGCGAAACCATGACCATTTGTTTTCCTTTGGAGTTTGTTCAGACGCCAAGGGTAGCCGGTCTGCATATTTCTCTGTGGCTTTTTGAGTCGGTGCCGACACGCGTTGTTAACTCAAACAAAACAACAAATATTCTGTGCCAACACGCGTTTCGAACATTGAGCTCTTCGTCAGATCAAGTGATTGGTGTTTGTTAGTAAACAGTGGTCATCATTTAAACGTGTCAGGATCATTAGACATTAATCAACAGTTAATACTGGAATATATTTGCAGTTAAAGTGTTAAACTTGTCTGCCACCCTATTGTATTCTGCATTAGAAATCATAAGTTTGGTTGTGTTATAATGCATGAGTCATCTGCAATTCCGAACTTTGACTGATGTGGTCTCCCCTTCATTTGGTAATATTATGGATTTTTCCCCAACATGATAAACCGCATGCATTTTCCTGTCTACAAGAAGTCGAAAACCACATGAGGCAAATGAATAAAATTGAAAAATGAAGAGACCACATCATGGAAAAAATTAGGAGTTGCAGACTCATTAACTGTAAGACTTAAGTAAAGCTATTATTTCTAATGCAGAATACAATAGGATGGCAGTCACGTTTAACACTTATACTGCAAATATATTCTACAATGAATTACACAAGTTCTTGATATTAACTTGTCCCAGCAAGGGAGGCCTGACTCAGTACACAAATGGGGCCAGCAGGAAGAACGAGGAAGCCCAGAAAGGACAACTGTGAGCCAAAAACACAAACAGGAGGGCAGCCAAGATATGAACATTCAGTGCATAAGGTCACATTAGTGGGAAACGCCCTACAGCAGGCAAGTAAAATTGCTCCTCTGCAAATTCTAGCAACAAAACAAAGCTTCAATATAGGGTGAACCCATGTCCTCTGGAATTTTACAGAAATACCTCTAATATTTCAACCTACAATTCCTCACATTTAATACTCATATTCATAGCCAGAGCTCTTGTGCTCTTGATCTATACTGACTCTCACATTGAGTTCCAATATTTGCATCCCAACAAACACAAAATAATCCTTGTACCATGAGTACCAATATTTGAATCTAAGAAGCTTGTACTAAGAATCAAAAACCCTTGTGCCAACATTAACTCATTGGTGCATGTGCAAATGTTTCACCCACTCCGGGCTTTGTCTAGGCATTCATAACCCTATATTCACATATGACATTATATGGCATTTATAACACTCCTATACACAAGTGTTTGGAGACAGGGCCTTAGAAGCTATTACCCCATCTTGTGTAAAGTGGTAAAGTCTTTAGAAATATATGCTTTATAGTGCACAGATTGGCAAAGAGTTGCACACTTCGATGTTGGTAATGGATCAAGCACGAGGAAGTGCTGGTGTGGATCAGACATTGTCTGTGCATTCATTCCATTGCTTGAAGTGGTGGCATTGCAAAAGCAGGAGCGAAGCGTGAGGAAAAAAGACCTCAGGTGCAGCCGGCACTTATAAAAACATTCAGAATGTCACATATGCAGTTAAGAGCAGCAACTACACAGAGGAGAGATAAATTGTGCCCGATGGCTGCTGAAAAGGTTTCAGAAGCAACCCTTGCGCACTTGGGCGATATTCCCAACATGAAAAATCTATGAGAGGAAGGAATCCATTGGAATACATGTTGTAATGGTACTGAATGGACTGAACAGGCAGTATTAATTCACTGAATGGTAAAACATACAATTATGACCTTTCAAACATTTCCATGCACTGCACTGGGGAAGACAATTAGCCAGTGGAATTCAAGATAAACAAATTTAAGCAAATACCATTATTTAAAAGGAAGGCATGGCAAAACAGTAAAACTTAAGCATACCAAGGAGCCATAGCTTTGTCAACAATGGTGATTCTTGGTAAAGAACCTGGAAACCCATTAGTGGGTTCACTGTATGCACAAAACAGACATTTTAAAATCCATAACATGTGTTGACAGCTACTTATTTTTGCATATGAAATGTTATCCAATTATTTATTATCCATACCTGTACATGATGAATTTGTAACATGGAAAAGAGTTTGTTGAAGCAGGCACTTAGTATCGGCAGAGAAGAAGCCTGAACTACAAGTTGGCTCGACTGACTAGCTGCATGTAAACCCCTCAGGAGGGTCTCATCAGTTCCAGTGGCAGATTGGGATACTAATGGAAAAAGAAAACACTTACATAAGAAAGTTTATAAACCTTTAGTTAATAAAGCAAGGAGCGCCATGTAAATACCAAACCTTCAATTAATTTGAGCAACTATAAACCATACAGAGACCATCAATGAATGACAGAGGCATGGCTAAACAAACATTGCGACTGTACTGCAATTTGCGCTTTCACTTAAGTGTAAATCTTCACAACAGCTTTGCTAATTTGTCTGAGCATCTGTTCCTTTCCGTGTAATAACCTGTGTTACCTGTTGTTATGGCCGCTTTAGAATGATTGGCTGTTAGGGTTGCTGTGGCTCTACACAGTCTATACTAACAATAAAGGTTCCACGCTGTATGGCCTTATAGACTTTGTCGACGATCCCTTCTCGACCATATTGATAGGATTTTCAGGCCTTTAAGGTCTGTAGGACCGGTGTGTGTGTGTGTAACACTTATTCCTGAGAATTCGATTGAGAGCCAAAGTGCATGGCCCTAACCGCATCACGTGTCGAATGCCACAAGCATTTGCGCTACTCTGACTTCCCAACAGTCCTTTTGATTCAGTGCTCCCAAAAGACCATCTTTTCACAGTTTTAAGAAATGAGAGAATGAAAGGTGGAGCAAAGCAGACACTAGACTAGCAATATTCTATTCACTATGGTGAGTAACTTGACTCGTACATGCTGGTCCTTTTCCCTCAGACTAAGATTCACCAATCATGAGTGCATGAGGGGAGGGGGAAAATAGAACTGCAAGAGATGACCAAGTTACTTACCCCTGGTAACCTTTACATTGGATATTTCTCCCACGTATTCCTCATTTTATGATACGATCTCTCCAGATTCAGCTGCTTCAGCCTTGTTTTTTTTCTTAGAGGTTGCTGTGTGCCTTTCTCGTCGAGTCAATGTCCCTCGAGGGCCTCCGTTTGACTGTCAACATCATCATCAGTATAAGTAGCACAAGCAGCGCCCGTTGGCTTCAGCTCTGTCCCCTCCGCCCCCTGAAAAGGAATGGCCAGGCGTACCATAGACTGTAGGCTCACAGAAAGCGTCAAGTGTAAGAACACAAATTGTACAGCGGGGTAGGATGGGAGGGGCAATGAGGAATACGTGGGAGGAACATCTAATCGAAAGAAAGGTCCCAAGGGTAAGTAACTTGCTCTTTGAATGGATTGTGTTCTCCCATGTAATCCTCATCTTATGATAGACTCCCAAAGCAGTAATAATTTAGTTGTGGGAGTAGGAATTTAAATTTAGTTCTAATCATGGACCTAATGAAGGACTGCTTTTGCAATTTGTCATCCCTGACCAGAAGACAAATCCAGACAGTAATGTCTCACAAACGTATGAATAGACTACCAAGTGGCCGCTGAACAAATGTCTTTGATTGGGACACCTCTTTGAAGAGCAGCAGAGGTTGCCATGCCCCATGTGGAATGTGCTGTTAAGCCTTCCGTCGGGTCCTTGCCCGCTAATCTGTAACATTCACCAATAGCCAGGATGATCCATCTGGATATGGTTCTTAACAGCTAGACCAAATTAGGGGTGGGTATAGCCAATGACAAATTGGTCATTTTGGTGAAATTTAGCCATTCTGGATATTTAAAAACAGAGCCCTTTTTAGGTCCAGCCTATGTAACCTTTCCTCCTGCTTCCCTGTATGAGGAGGCGGATAGAAAGTGGCTACAGTAATTTTTGGTGACAAGTTCCTTTGGTAAGAAAAAAGGTTTCACCTTGAGAATAACTTTGTTTTTATGGAAAACTGTATGAGGAAGCTTACAGGACAGGGCCTCCAACTCGCTTACCCGGCGGGGTGATGTTATTGCAATAAGCAAAACAGTATTTAACGTCAATCTTAATGTTAAAAACCGTAAACACCAAATTTAGATGCCATACAAGTACATTGGATGGAACTGGTGGAAACACATTAGTAAGACCTTTTAGAAATTGATCAATCAGAGGGCTCATAAAATATGAATCCGCCTCTGAAGAGCGCTTGAAAATAAATAGCGCCGCAGGTAACCTTTAATTGTTCCAATCTGGAGCCCCAGGTTTGTCAAATATAACAAAATGGAAAGCACCATAGGTGTGTCACATATAAAGGGATCCACATTCTTATCCCTGCACGAGCTGCTGAACTTGTTCCAACGGCAGATGTACAAAGATTTTGTTGCTGGCCTTCTGGCTGAAAGCAAAATCTCATTACGTCATCCGGAAGGTCCCAATTCTTATATCTCAGACCCTCGGAAACCATGCGTGAAGGCAGTGTGTCTTGACCTCTGGATGGAGAACCCGACCTTCCTCTTGCAAGAGAAGATCCTCTCTTTGTGGAAGACGAACGGCAGGGCAGATGGACGTGTCCCGAAGGTCTGGGTACCAAGTCCTCCTGGCCCAATCCAGAGTAATCAGGATCATAGATTTCCCTAATTTCTCAACCTCCTGATCACGTGATGAATGACGGGGACTGGAGGAAACGCGTACAGGAGTGAAAACCCGGAGTCCACTACGAACGCGTCACATTGAGCTCCTCTTGGGGGAAATTCCCTGGAGCAGAACAGTTCATACATCAGGTCGACACTGGTCGCAAACAGATCCACCAAAGGGTGAAGATCTCTTGAAGGACTTCCTGAGCTAGTTCCCACTCGTGGGAGACACTGCTATGCCTGCTCAGAGCATCTGACGCCGTGTTCTCCTCTACGGCTAGGTGAACTGCCGATAGAGAGATTCCTTCTTGTATTGCCCAGACCCATAGCTGCATTGCCTCTTTGCACAGTGGTAGTGACCCTACACCACCTCTTGTTGAGGCATTACATGGCCACTGTGTTGTCCGTCATTATCAGGACATTCTTTCCCCGTACAGAGGGCAGAAAGGCCTTCAGCGCTAGTCTGATTGCCCTCAGCTCCAAAATGTTGATATGTAGTTTGGACTCCGATGGAGACCAACGACCAGTGATTGTCAGATCGTTGGTGTGGGCACCCCACCCCGTGAGTGAGGCATCTATCACTACTGTCATCTCTGGCCTTGGTTGCCAAAAAGATTCTCCTTTGAGAATGTTGTCCTTGCAAGCACACCACCGAAGGTCCTGAGAGCCTCTGGTCGGAACTTTCAGGTGGTATGACTTTCTGCCTGAAAACTGGGACCATTGAGTCCTGAGAGCTCATTGCAGGGATTTAATTCTCAGGCAAGCCTCTGGCTCCAGGAAAATGCAGGATGCCATGAGACCGAGCAACCTCAAAAGAAATTGAAGGCCGGAAGATGCTGGGCACTCTGGAATTTGGTAACCATCTCCAGAATGAGTTGAGCTCTCACCTCGGGTGGCAAGGCTTTTCCTGAGGAAGCCTCCAGAACTGCTCCAATGAATTTGAGTTTTTGAGATAGTATCATGTGGGACTTTTGTAATTGAGGGAGAAGTCCGGTCTGTGGAGTGTGTGGCAGGTTCAGCTGAGATGATCCCGGGCCTGCTCAGGTGAACGAGCCCTGATCAGCCAAACGCCCAGGTAGGGGTAGACGTGAATCCCCCCTCTCCTGAGACGTGCTGGCACCACCGCCATCAACTTGGTGAAATCCCTTAGGACGGAGGTCAGCCTGAATGGCAGAACTCAAAAATGATAAGGAGAACCACTAACAGCAAATCTGTTACTTTCTGTGCTTGAGATGGATGGACGCATGAAAGTGAGCATCCGCAAGGTCCAACACCACCATCCAGTCTTAGAGTTGGAGAGCCTGAAGGACTTCAGAAAGGGTAACCATCTTGAACTTGTCCTTCCTGGGGAACTTGTTCAAGTTTCTCAAGTCCAAGATGGCTCTCAATCCTCTGTCCTTTTTGGGAATCAGAAAGTTTGGGGGAATACCAACCCTTGTTCCTATCCGTTACAGGTACATGTTCATTTGTACCTTTCTCTAGCAGGGTCAACATTTCCTGTACAAGGAGCGGATCCAGAATTTTGAAATAGTTGTTCCCCGGTGGATGATCCCGAGGCCTTCTTTGGAAAGGAAGGATGTAACCTTGGGCTATGCCTTGACATTCGTTCAGATGCCGAGTAAGTCTACCTCCCACCTGGGTCTTGTGAGTCAAGGCCTCAAAGTGGTTTAGGGGCAGCTGAATCAGCGGCTGAGGGTAAAGCTGCTGCTGCTTGGGTTGGCTTAGCACCTCTCCCTCCTCTACCACGAGGGGATCTTCTATGACTTCTTTGACCGGCTTGTCCTCTTCCCCTTCCAATTGAGAAGCAAAAAGACTTACCCCTCCAGGAAGATGAGCAAGAGTAGGGCTATTGAGGCTGTCTAATGGTGACGCTAAGGGATTTAGCCTCTTTCATGGTCTGCCGCTTTTCTAAGCTCTCACCCGCCATGCTGCCAAGCAGCCTCAAGCTGTCAAAGGGCATGTTGAGTAGCCTAGGTCGCACATCTTGTGTAAACCCAAACTTCCTCAACCACGCAAATGTGTGCAACACTGTGCTAGCTGCCATGGATCTGCCGATGCCATCTGTCTCCAGTCAGGTTTGCATACTGCATTCACCCATTGCCTCCTTCCAATCCTTGATTGCCAGGCAGCCGTCTCTCCCCCCCCCCCCCTTCAGGGATGTGGTCAGCCGCTATAGCTACGCAGTCCCACAGGGGAAGCGTAAATCTTGACAAAGTACAACTCACATTTGTTGACTTTAATGCCATACTACCAGCCATAAAAACCTTTTTTGCCCAGGCATCGACTCAATTATCATCCCAATCAGGAGGGATGGATGGGTATGCTGACTGCTTGGTAGATGTAGCAGCCTGACCCACCAAATCTTATGGTGTTAGGTGTTTAGTCAGATACTCTGGGCCGCTGCTGGATGAACTATATTTTTTGGCAACATTTTTTATTTACTGCAGCCGCAGTTTTTGGTGTCTCCCAACTGCAGGGACTCTTTTCTGTAATGCATTGTGGAAAGGTAAAATTGGGTCTTTCTGGGGACCCTGGTCCAAGAGGTCATATCATCTTGTTTAAAAGAAGGAGTAAGCCTGCTCCAGCCTAAAAACAAACATTACTCATTAGTTTTCTATATGAGGAGTCAGCTTGTTCAGTTTGGTCTGGTTTGCCAAAATCTAAATCGGAAGAGGTATCAAACCCACTGGCTGACTTAAGGTTGTCATATAAATCCTTTAATCTGGACTCAGATTAGCTCTTCTGGCACATTAGGGGTGGCGAATTCTAGCCCAAATGGTGGTGCATCACCACCAGATGGTTGATCTTCCTCATAGATGCCTTATAGCGACTTAAAAGTATTTATTAGGTAAAGGTTTGAAAACCTTTACTTGTACTACCACTGGCTTCGATAATTTTGCAGTAATCATCAACAATGACCTCAAAGTTGGGGTCTCCTTAGTCGGCGTCAACATCAATACCGGTGTCGACTGCTCCGACACAGATGGAGTCAGCAAAGGCTTCTACTTCTTGTGCTTCTTTGACGGAACCCTCGATGTGCTAGGTTCCTGATTCGTCACAGCCCTCACCGATTTTTAGTCGGATCGAGATCTTTCTCTATGCATCACCGGCTTAAGGCTCAGTTTCGAAGATTTCGTCTTCGACTTCCCTTTGTCCTTTTGCAGATCGACAGGGGAATGGCCTTTCCGCTTGTCCTTCGAGGGGGTCGTGGTAGCATTCTCGAAGACCTTCAGCATTTTGGTACGAAACGCATCCCACTTTGCACGGGAATCCGATCTCGTTGGACACTTGATTACCTCAGCCGAGGAATCACTGTTGGTCGAAGGCAACATATGGCGCAGTTTCTTGGCCTTCTTCGAAGACTAAGAATGGCGTGATCAACATCTCGATCGAGACCGCTTTGATTTTTTTACATCGAGAGGATTCCCTTGACTGATCAGTCTTTTTTGAACTCTACGAAAGAGACTTCGAAGGTAACCCCCCCACCGCCAATTTACCTTTGCGCTCCCCGAGAGCCTTATTGGTCATCGTCTGACAGGAGCCGCAGTCAGAGGTACGATGCCCTGAACTAAGGCACCACAGACATATGCGGTGGGGGTCGGTGATCGACATCTTCGATACAAAGTCCTGGCACTTCATGAAGCCAGACTTAGGCATCGAAGACATTTCCTAACGAAAATATCTAGGTTTCACAGAACTACCAAAGCGCGCTGTTATTCTCTCGAAGCGTTAGCTTGGAAAAACTGAACTGAAGCCAACGGGCGTTGCGTGCGCTACTTATATTGATGATGACATTGACAGATGAACGGAGGACCCTGAGGGACATTGACTCAACAATAACGGTACACAGTGCCCCCTGTCGAAAAAGGAACAAGTTACTTACCTGTAACTGTTCTCCAGCATGGGTCTGACATGAATTCACATGCTCATGAATATTCCCCGTCAGGCTGGGAATCGTCGGTAAAGAAATAATCTGTTTCAGTTTCATTTCTGAACTTTCTCCTAACAACCAATCACTGCGCTCTGGGTCATACTGCCCCCAGCCAATGGTTGCCCTCTACCTAAGTCCCCCCCCCCCCCCCGGCTCTGGCAGCCATCTTCAGATTTGGTAGCACGTAAAGTGGCATTAGGACCAAGAGAAGAATAGCAGTGGGTTAGACGGGAGGGTTTGCAAGTGAATCCATGCCAGACCCATGCTGGAAAACAACAGTTACAGGTAAGTAACTTGTTCCTTCTCCAGCATGGGGTCTGGCATGGATTCACATGCTCAATGAATAAAGAATGCATAGCAGTACACATATGCACAACCATGGGAGGTGGCAAGGCTCAACATAAGCATCTCTTACTTCCTCACCATGCTCACCTTCAAGCGAACAGATTGTGCAGCACTGCTTGGCAGACTCTGGACTCTTTCTTGGAATCCCTGTCGACGCAGTCGAATTTCGTGAAGGTGTGCGTCGACCTCCACGTAGCAGCCCTGCAGATGTACAGCATGGGCACACCACACAGGAACGGCATTGTAGCAGTGATCGCTTTGGTAGAGTGGGCTCTCAGAAGGCCAGGCAGCGGTCAATTTGCCAACCAGTGACAGTAGGTGATACAGCCGGAGAGCCACCTGGAAATGGAAGCCTTGGACAGCGCCTTCCCATGGTTCACAGGACCAAAGTTCAGAAAGAGCTGAGAAGTTTTCCAGAAACTCTTCGTGCAGGGCCATAAAATGTCAGCGCTCTAGCCACATCCAGTGAGTGCAAAGTCCTTTCAGCCGGCGACGAAGGTGTTGGAAAAAACACACGCAACACCAAGGGCTTGTTTAGATAAAAGTCTGACGGCACCTTGGGCATGAAGGAGGGGTGCATCCGCAGCACCACCCTCGTCTCGTGGAAAGTCAAGTAAGACGGTTTACAGGAGAGAGCCTGGATCTCCCCCACTCATCGTGCAGAGGTGATGGCCATGAGAAAAGCCGCTTTTCTTGACAAAAACTTGAGTGGAGCAGAATGCAGAGGCTCAAACAGAGGTACCATGAGCACAGTAAGCACCACATTGAGTTCCCACGTCGATGCCGGAGCCTTCACCTGCGGGAACGAGCGGAATAGTCCCTTGACGAATTCCTTAACCTGGGGATCTGGAGTAGCAGGTAAAAGCCGCCAGATGAAACTTGATGGAGGCGTGGGTCAGCCACAATTTGGCCAACAACAGCAAATATGGAAGTACCTGAGGGACCTTGACCTTCAGTGGGTCGGTCTTCTGGGTACGGCACCAAGTAGCATTTTAAAGTAGACTATGCTCAAGCCTCGGCGAGAACTTCCTTGCAGTCCGCCAGGAGATCGTAGCCACCGAACACTAGCACTGCAAGAGCCAGGCCTTCAGGTTCAGAGACCCTGGATCGTGGTGGAAAATGGCACCTCCCTGCCTGGCGAGAAGATCCGATACCACTGGCAGCTTAACTGGTGGAGACGCTGACATGCTGAGAAGGTCCGAGGTCCAGGTATCAGATCTGCCTCGGGCACGCTGGTGCGACGAGGATCATCCGGCACCGTTTGAGTAGAATGATGACTCGAAGTAACAACGGCAACGGAGGGAACGCATACAGAAAGTGGCCTTCCCAAGGGAATGAGAATGCGTCCCCCATGCTCCCCTGCTGGGGAACCTGCTGGCAAACCTATGGCACTTGGTATACATCTCCATCGTAAACAAGTCGATCTGGGAATAGCCCCATCTGAGGAACAGCTTCGCCATAGGTCCTGCCGAAGTTCTCACTTGTGGCAAGAGCAAAGCTCAGTGCTCAGAGAGTCAGCAACCGTGTTCTTTACTCCTGCCAGATTAAACGGGATGAGGAACATCCCCTGGGCGATGGCCCAGTGCCATAAGTGCACTGGGGATTTGGTGCTCCCTTGTTTCCTGATGTAAAACACATTGTGGTGGTATTGTCTGAAGACTTGCACCACCTTGCCCTTGAGGGACAGCAGGAACGATTTGAGGGCCCAAAACACTCCCCTTAGCTCCAGAATTTCAATGTGCAACATCTTCTCTTCTGACAGTCGCAGGCCTCTGGCGTGAAGACTTCCGGTGTGGGCTCCCCATCCTTCCAGGAAGGCGTCCGTCGTTACCGTCTCCTGGTGCGGTGGGGCCTGCAAGTCCACGCCTCCAGTCAGATGAGCGTACGCCCCACCACCTTATCGCCCAACGGAACCCCTCGTCGAGCGTGATCTTGAGCTGGAAGCTTCCGGACACCTGAACCCAACGGGTGTCGAGGAACTCCTGCAATGGGAGCATCCGTAACCTGCAGAGCCGGATGAGATTAATGCATGACATCATGCCGAGCAGAGACTTGATGGCCCTCACTGTGGCGATCTTCAGAGCGAGCAGCCATTGCACCCTGTCCAGGATGGCCGCTACACTCTCCTCTGACGGTGACGCAAGACGTGACACTGTGTTGAGCCGGGATCCCAGGAACAGCGCGTCCTGCGATGGAATCAAGCAGGACTTTGCATAATTCACCGAGAACCCCAGATCCATCATTAGGCGGACTGTACTCTCTGTATGGTCTCCCATTTCAAATATAAAGGGGATTGCCCAAATATCTAGGGTCATATGGGCTAAATATCTATCCAAAAACGGAAATGGGCCTTTAGATGGAGGATGACAACAAATTCATTTATCTTTTTTATAAATGTGGACAAATGATTCAATGCGTTCTTTTCAATCTTTTTTTTATTTATTAAGTATCACCACTTAGGTGCAAAATATTTTAAAACATAAAAAACAATTTGCGCTTATTTAAGGTCCACAAAAACATTCATCCCTACATTCCATTCATTCACTTTGTCATAAAATCATTCACACCAATACAAAACAACCTAATCTTTTAGGTCACACTCCAACAGCTTTATACATCAACAAAAAATGAGATCCTCTCAATTCAGTCTTAAATTTAAATGACTGCCTGTCTTTAAACATGCAGTAGGTCGACACGTGTTGTATCTTATAGACTTAAATCATCCACTAAGTCAGTCAACCATCTTCAGGACAAACAGGAATAACAAAGTCCCTTTAGGACTAGTAGGGTGGATCACATTTCCTCCGTCTTGCAATGGCGGTGTGGGAACCAACAATAATGGATTAATCCTGTCTGCATCCGTGGGAAAATCCCCAGTCAATGAAGACAAATTTCAGAAGCAACAGGTGGAGCCTCAATCGAAGTCTTTCAGAACAGGTCCTCCGTAGAGCCACTTTTCTTGTTCTCAATCTCCTCCAAACGACCATATGAGTCTATCCTCTCCGGCTTATGGTCAATGCTTCTATGGTCATCTTAGTACAGTTCAATGAAGCCAAACGAGGACCTTTTTCAGTTTTGATCACGCGGCTCCCGTTAGGTTAAGAAAATCACACGGCTCCCGTTAGGTTAAGAAAATCCTAAGGGTTTCGCCCAATTTTCACTGGTCGCCGTAAGTTCTGTCCACTCGACGAACCAGTTGTACAAGCACTATTGAGAGTTTCTTCTGCATTCGTATCTGCAGGATCCAACCCCTGTAATTTATTTATCTTGGCCTCTATGTTCTCAATCTATCGTATTAGGTCTTTTTGAACTTCCCCCGCCTTGGCTATGGCTGCTCCCCTTATTACTACTTTAAAGGCGTACCTTTTGGTTCGCATTTCTTCTACACTCCCTGGATTGTATTCAAAGTACCGTTCCACCTGGCCACGTAGTTCTTCCCTGAACGAGCTGTCCCAGAGTGCCTCCGCTCTATCTGAGAGTGTCCATTCTATTATCAATGGTGAGTGATCTGAGAGCGTTCTACCTTCATATGAAGCACTCACAACATTCCCCAGTGTTAGGCAGAATCCCGTGCAGTGCCCTTAGGGACCAGTACACACTATTAAGACTACAGGTGGTAATACAAGTTTTACCTTTGGTACAAGCCTGTACTACTATGTTAAAGTGGTAGCAGTAGCGGAGCAGCAAGGCTTATCTCAAGAGTATATGAGCAGTAGCAGAGATTACACAAAGGGACCGCAATTACTGTGACTCAAGCAAACACTGACTCAAGGTTTCAGGTAAAAAATGTAAAGTACATTTATTTTTAAACCATTTGTTAAAACACAACACTTCTATTAATTCAAAACCACACATAAAATACACTACAACTAACCAATTCACTTTGTACGGTATAACTCAAGGTAAGTACCCTATGTTTTAACAGACCGGTGTGAAACAAAAGACGTTACCGGGAATACATATGCGATCACTTTTTAACAGTAATGACAGTTCGGTCTTACTAAATAAACGTTTATCCGTGGCAAGAAATGTTACCGGGGCAAAAACACACTTAGCACCTGAGATACCCAGAGCGAGTTGGGGGCAAAAATCATAGGCAATACTTTTGTCAAAGCAGACAGAATCAGAGAACACTCATGGACAGAAATGTAAGAGTCAATAGGCCGGAGCCAGTGTCCAGTGGAACCGGGTTCCTGTTGTCGAGGATCACACAGTCGGACAGTTCACGATTCAACGTAGTCAGGAGTACTTAGATATTGTCAATGGAGGAAGCAAAAGTTATAAGAAGGAGGGAAGATAAGGACAAGCCTTGTTGGAGGAGGAAAAGGGATTCACCCGAATTCCTCAAGCAGAACACAGTACCTTATTCAATGAAGACGCTGGTGCCACAGCAGTTATTCCTGGTAGTTTCCTGCATACCCACGGTTCCTGGAGCTTCGGCAAGGAGGACGTTGTCTGGAGGGGTCTGCACCACACAGGGCTGAAGCCGGCAGCAACGACAGTGAATAAAAGGTGCGCTCCTTAAAAACAGGAGTGGCTCTTCAGATGGCTATCCGGACCACTAAAGAAGTGTGCAGCGATTTCAACCACGAAGAGGATCCTCTGGCTGTAGAAGATGAGCTGGTTATCCCCACCAGGCTCAAGGGAAGACGACTCCGGACTGGATCTTCTCTGGTCGTTGAAGGGTAGATAGCTCAGGACTGCAGCAGGGCTTCGACGGGATAGTTGCAGCAGACGACTTCTTCTAAACCCGACCGGAGCCAAAAAAAAAAGTATTTGGTCAAGCGGGTTTAAGTTCGAGGCTAATATAATAGCCTACAACAATACCACGTTTATATGTATAATCGCGGTAGAAAAGTTAGGGTAGATACCACTGCCACCAGCCAAGTCTAAATGTTAAACGAGCGAAACAATGCTCAAGGAGGTACAGATAAAAAGGGCTAAGAATTAACCCTTTTCAAAACTCGTAAGATGGGGTGTACTGGATCTGTGGTTAAATAATAATAAATAGTATAATAAATAAAAAGGTATTATAAAAATAATAATAAATAGTTAATGCCAACTTTACCCTTTCATGGGGGACAGTAGTCAGCCCCAGAAATGGAGTCGGTGGGAAGTCTAAAAGACAACCCTCTGTCACTGCACTGAAGGTGCTGTTTAACACAAAAGAAGGGGGCCACTGAAATGGTGTACTCCAGAGCCCACAATAACAAAAACAGATGAAATACACATGGCAAAACATGGGTAAGAGTGGGAGAAAAGCTCACACTCTTAACAAGTGAAAAAAAATAACTCCAGAAATCTAACAAAGCTGCTGAGTGACTCACTAGGTAAGGGAAATTAGCCATTGAATGAGAATTCTCCCTAACACCCAGGTGTTCTCTTCCTGTAAACACGTAATCTATTCAAGTAGAACAAGAATTCATTCTTGTCCTTATTTGTCCACCTCCATATTTCTGGTAGGTCTAATTCCCTTGTTAATATGTTTAGGGATTTAGTCGGAGGGGAAGGAGGTTGGGATGGCCCGCCTGATCTATCCAGGGCCGAGTACAGTATGCAGTTAAAATCCGCCCCCCAGATTCACATCATATCTTTATAAGGGGTTAATTTGGCGTACAGGGAGTGGTAAAAAGCTGTTGCATTGTGGTTGGGAGCATAGGTGTTAATTATACAGATTTCCTTTTTGTCCAGAAATCTGTGTATTATCATCAGTCTCCCCTCCGGGTTTGTGTGGGTTTGTAGTACAAGTAACGGCACCCAAGTAGCTATCCATACTAGAACTGGATAATATGCGGACCCAAACCCCCCTGCATCCCCATTTTCAGAGTATTTTCAGAGTATTTGGGTCCGTTTATCCAGTGTTAAGTGCGTTTCTTGGAGCAAAGCTATGTGGACCCTCTTGCGGCCTAGGAATGACGTCACTCATTCTTTTAATGTAATTATTAAGGCCACGTACGTTCCACGTGGCTATCGTGAGGGTCTCGTCATCCAAGTATTCCACAGGTAAAGCATAAACTTGCAAAGTCTAGGGCAGCAGTTGCCATGCCTTCAGTTTAAGTGACTCTACGTCATGGTGCAGAATCACCCATCCCTCTAGTCCGGGAGGTCCGGGAGCAGCAGCAGCAGCCTGATTGACGGGGCAGGTCTGGGTATCAGATGTGTTGCGGCCACAATTCTCATCCTGCACTGGCACTATGAGTGTGTGGATTACATGTAGCTCGAGTGCAAATGGAGGAGAAGCGTACAGGAACAGTCCCTCCCACTGGAACTAGAATACGTCCCCATGCTCCTCTGCTGAGGGAACCTGCTGGTGAACTTCTGGCACTTGGAGCTCGTCTGAGTTGCAAAGAGATCGATCTGGGGTTGGATGCATTTGCTGAGCAGAAGATCCACCTGGTCCTGGCAAAGCTCCCACTCGTGTAAAGAAGACAATGGTGTTCTTGACGCCCACTAGGTGAAATGGGACAAGTAACATGTCCTGCTGAACGGCCCAGTGCCACAGATTCTGGGCCTCATTGGAGAGGGCCGGAGAGAGGGTGCCTCCTTGCTTCAGGATGTAGAACATGGTGGTGTTGGACGTGAAGATACTCCCCACCTTGCCCTTCCTCAACGACAGAAGGGCCCAGAATACGGGCCGAAGTTGTAGGACGTTGATGCAGAGGCCCTTTTCTTCTGGCTGCCAGAGGCCTCCCATCATGCAACTGCCCGGTGTGGGCTCCCCAGCCTTCTAGAGAGGCGTCCATGGTGACCATCTCCTGGAAAGGCAGAACTTGAAACAGAGTCCCCTGGACGAGATGCAGCCGTACACCCGACGACTGTATTGGCCGACTGAACCTCTAGTTGAGGGTGATCTGGTCTGCAAAGGTCCCTGATACTTACATCAACCTCGCATCCAGGAACTCCTGGAGAGGCCTCATCTGCAATCTGCAGAGGCCGACGAGGCTGATGCAGGAGGACATCATGCCCAGCAGTGACTGGATGACCCACACTGTGGCCGTCTAAGTCGATGACAAGCGCTGTACCTTCCCATGTACGTCTACCACCCTCCGAGGGGGGATGCCAAACATGTTACTGTGTTGAGCCGGGCACCTAGAAACAGCATGTTCTGAGATGGCTTCAAGCAGGACTTTGGATAGTTTATGCAGAACTCCCAACTCCGGCAAACAGGCTTACGGTCCTCATTGTTTTCCTGCTTGCCAGAGTGTGGGAGCGGGATTGAACAAGCCAATCGTCCATGTACACGTGGATGCCCTGCAGACGAAGGTGCGCTGCCACTGTGGCCAGGAACTTCGCAAAGACCCTCAGACTATTTTAGGACTTGAACTGGTAATGCTGCCGCTGAACCTCGATTCGTAGGAATTTGTGGTGCTTCATGGGTATGTGGAAGGAGGCATCCTCCAGATCCAGCAAAGTCAAAAAATCCCCTTCCTCCAGCTGGCCGAGCAAGTGCTGGAACGTGACCATTCAGAACTTCTGGGACTTTAAGAACTTGTTGAGACGATGCAGATACAGGATTGGCCTCCAAACCCCTGTCTTCTTTCGAAACGCAAAGTATCTGGAATAAACTCTGGAGCCCCCGAGGTGCTGGGGAACGGGTTCTATCGCCCCTTCTATATCATGGAACGCATCTCTCACAAAATCTGTGGTCCGTGTTGTTCCTGTCGAGGCAATGGTGGGATGGAGGACACCTGCATTGGAACCTCAAGGTGTGACTTGTCTGAGAGCATCCAGCACACACCTGTCGCTGGTGATCATCTTCCATGTGCTGACAAACTTTGCCAGCCGGCCTCCCACTGGGGTGGTTCAGGCCTACTTCGGGGTAGGGGTCCTGCCTTGTGGGCGGCGCCAAAGCCATCCTCTGCTGCCATGAGCGACCCCTGTATGCTTCTTGAGCGGAGGAGCGGGAAGGCTGTCGGTACAGGGTAGTATATCCCTTGGGTGATCTGCTGGGATTTCCTCTAGACGAACGAAGGGACAACAGCCAACGTTGCAGAGTTCCCAGGGAGCGTGCCGTCTCCGTGTCGGTCTTTATGGCTTGCAAAGACTCGTTGACGGCCTTGTCGAAGAGGTTTTCACCGTCAAACAGCATATCCAGCACCTTCGCAAGAATGTCCTGGTGGAATTTTGTGGCCTTCAACCACCCTTTTCGACGAAGGGACACGCCGTTTCTCATCTGGCAGAATCCCGTGTCCGCGATGTCCACCGCGTGCTCCAAGGCCACATCGCCCTCCTGAAACAGTTCCAGTGCTTCAAACCTTCTTGCCCTCAGTCATGAAGTCTTGAATGGGTCCAGGTTCTACCATAGTTCTTAGTCATATCGGGACAAAATGGCCCGGGCATTAGCCACCTTGATGGTGGAGGCTGCTTATAGATTATTCTCTTGCCCAGTGCTTCCAGCTTCTTCCCCTCCTGGTCCGGAGGCACCATGGCTGCCGATGATGGGTTTGCTGAGCGCTTCTTGGCTGCGGCCAAGAACACTGAGTTGGGTGAAGGTTCCGATCTTAAGCACCCAGGGGCTGAATCTGGCACTTTTTCTCCAGTCTATCGCGCTTGCGTGGGGCCGTACTCTGGTTCATTAGCTCCAGGCCCCCCTCCCAGCCATCATCCAGGAAAGTAATGGACCTGATGGTCTTTCTACTGGACTCACGCCGCTGGTACAGGAAATCTTCTTTCTTAGTTTCTTCAGGTACTAACAAACAGTTCAGAGGCCCTGGACATCATGGAATGAAAGGATCCAACTTTGCCCTGTGGGGAGGGCCTATGAGGCTCGTCCACGTGTGGCATTTCCCAGTCAGCTCAAACAAAGTGGTCATCCTCATTGGAGCCTGTAGCTGCCGTGCCCGTAGATCTGGATGGCGTTGGGTCGCAATGCGGCAGAAGGGGCGGGTGACAGAGGACCAGCTCCCCCTTGAGACTTTCTTCCAACGAGGAGGGCTCAACCCTGTGGGCTCCAGAAGGTCCTGCGGTGGTGCAAGCCCCAATGTAGGGGGCATCCTCTACTGGATCTCCATGACCAGTGTGTGTAGATTCGTCCGAATGTCCAGCGACACGTCCCTCGGTTGAGGGGTGAAAGGAGCCAGTGGAGTAGTGTACGAACTGGCGCACCTCTTTTTGTGCACAGGGGACGTAGGCTTACCGCCCTCAGATTCTCCTCCTTTGTGATCTGTATAGTAGTCATCAGGCAAATCATTGTTGCATATAAGCTTGAGTAAATCTATACCGGTTTTCCTGGAGCAGTACGTGGGTCCACATCCTGCAGAGGTTCCGTCGGGATGGCCTTGTCCTCCTCTCTTTCCTTCTCGGAGGCTTCTGGGCCGATGTGGTTGAGGGCCTTTGCCCATCCCTGGAGTGCCTGTTTTACTTGTTGCTGCCTCCGCAGCTCTATCACGCCTCGAAGGTAAGGACACACGTGGGGAGGTCGTCGTAGATGCAACCTTCACAGATCTGCTCTCCAACACTGTCATGGTGGACGTCGTCTACTTTGCCGACTATGTGGTCGTCGAGCCCCTCGTCGAATTAGTAAACTTGAAAGGCTGAGAGGTCTTAGTTTTGAAACATCCTCCCCGGCAGTCTCCCTCGTCGGTTTATCTGTTGGTAAACAGTGTGTGTACAGGGTTAAGGACTTTCTTTTAGGTCTCCTTCATCGGCAGGCTCACCGTGGAGACTGATGGCGATCCCGCTCTGTCCGACTTAGGACCCACCCAGCGGAACTAGCGTTGCAGAGCTTGGCCTTCTCTTGGACCCAGCAGGCGGGGCGTCCTCAAAGGATCTCGACCGCCTCTCGGGGGGAGTTTGCGCCTCGCACCGGCCGGCCCTGGGTGAGGCATGACAATGCCCTGAGGCAGAGTTAGGGGCCTTGCTCAATTTGATCCATGCTGCCAGCCTGCTGTAGCCGTGTTTCTTGGTTTTCTTTGAGAAAAGACGGCACACCTCACATCCCACCTTATCGTGGTCCGGATGTAGGCAATATAAGCATTGATGTCGATTTTCTACGAATACGTTCCTTAATCCACACTTCGTGCAGAGTTTGAAGAGGCTCCTGCCCTCCTCCTACTTGGACATGGTCAAAAGGCATAAAGTAGGCTCAACGTTGGGACCTCTCCAAACTTCGATGGACGATCCGTGGTGAAGATCTTCACGGGCAGCATGTCGCTGCCGGCAGCTGTCCTTTGGTCGAAAACAATATGCCAAAACCGGTGAAATTTTGTCCATTTTCAATGGAAAAAACTTGAAAATGCACAAAAATAGCTCAGAGAGCAGCATGAGGACTCCCAAAACTGAAGCGTGTGGTAGAAATCTGAAGATGCCAACCAGGAGTGGAGCTTAGGGAGAGGACTGTCATCGGATGGTGGCAGTATGACCCAGAGGACAGTGATTGGTTTAGAGGAAAAATGCACTTTGAAAGTGAAAGTAAAAGTGAAACCGATTTTTCTTCTACTGAGGATTCCCAGCCGGACGACAGGGAATATTCATGAGCATGTGAATCCATGCTAGAACCCAAGCTGGAGAACAGCTGGAGAAGCTATTAAGGTTACGGCAGCCTGAGAAGCCAGAGTGTGAAAATACCTTATGAAGGGAGGCAGGAAAAATATATTAACACTTTGAATCAGAGCTACGAAAGCCATAGAAGTTAAGTTGAACTCTGACGAAACAGGGTGGACAGCCACCCTTTGTAAAATAACTTGGTTGAAAGAAAAGTAATCTGTCTGGGGATTCCAAACTTCCCAACACATACAAGGTGGAACAGAAAGAAGTTGCACATTGTTTTGTTTCCACAAAATCCTGGAGAAATTAACTGTTCACACCAAGAAACTATTTTCTTTGTTAATGGGCAGAGTAAAACTAGATACTAAGACTGGGAAGGATATCCTACGATGCTACAAGAACTTTGAAAAACATTCTTGGTTTTTAATGCATAAAATCCCAGAGCCCATGTCCAGATCCCGATTTCTTTTTTCTTTCTAAAGTGCTAGGGCCAGATAGCTGGTTAGGATTTGGATGAAGGACTTTTATTTTTGGTCTTTAACTTTGACCCTTAGCTTTTGTTTTGTTAGGTAGAGAACTTCCCTCCTAGAAATAGGGAAAGTTAGGCCTTTTGATTCTTTGATTTCGAATAAAACCCTTGAAGTTCCACAGTTACAGATGAAGGCTGGGATGGAGAGCCCAGTCTTCCTTCAACACCAAAAGAAAAGTGGTAATACCATCCCATCCTTCTCTCTGTGGCAAGCATGAGTTAGGTCGAGGCTTTCCACTGGAACTGAAATATTTCTGCAAGCAGGAGGAACACTGGGGAGAGGAGAACGGGGAAGGAGGTTTGTCCAGCAATGGAAAAAAGAAGGGGAGGTGGAGTAACTGGGAATGGCAGCCTGAGAGAAAAGGCCTCCAAGCTCCAGCCTTTGGAGTTGCTCATCCAATTCAGGACAAACAGGAAAAGCTTCTCACTCACAGGTGAAGAGCGGACAAAGGAAAAAAAAATCACTTATCACAGTGCAACAGACATGCATTTACAGAAAAATACTGCGATAATATGGCGAGGCAGAGCCACAGCTAGTGGAGTTACAACTATGTGGTTATATACCACAGAAAAAAATTGCCACAGCAATAAACAATACATTTTAATTGAAATAAAAGGGAAACAAAGATTGTATTCAACAAATGCAAACAGAGTATGGTTTAAAAATCTTTCACAGAAGGATCAGATTCAGAGGTAATGCCGCTGAGGAACAGGAGGAAGACCGCTATAATTCTGCAAAAATGCTGCTTTTGCGGCAGGCGGCCGCAGAGATTGTCCTTGCATACATTACGCAATGTGAGCGTAGATATTCAGGATGCAACAAAGTCCACTCCCTTTCCTTGTTAATAACCAAATGCAGCGGTTTAGCCAATAGAATTGCTACCTAACTAAATGAATAGACATCTTCAGGTAATTTCAAGATGCCATCCAAGAGACAATGTGTGTGAACAGAAGAGAGGCAAGTCTTTAGCAATAACCCCAGACCAAAAAGTGTAAAATATAGGGCACTCCAAAAATATTTGCAAGCTAGTGGCACAAGAGTGACCCCCACCTATGGCAACTAGCTCTCAAGCCAAAGGTGGTTCTTCTGGCTGGAGTGAAATAAGCTTGATTCAGGAATATCACTTAGATCCATGTACACTATGAAATCTTTTTTGAGTAGGAAATGTTAAGCAACAACCACTTTAACTTGCTGAGTTTGTGGGTGGGACGTTCCTGCACAATATCGTGAAGAATATATACCATATGTTTGTACCAAGAGACATTGACAATATACTGCAGCTAAGCTGAACAAAAGGCTTGAGAGGGAATCCGGCTGATCAAAGTTGGAAGTTGTTTATAAGAACGTTTCTGAAACTGCAGAGTCAAAGCTACTCTCAGGTTACAAGTCACTGAGATGCAAAATATTAAACAAATGTACCCAATGCCCTGCGAAACAATCGGTAGCAGGAATGAGGCAGAGTTTTAATTTCCCATAGTGGTAATTTAGGGTTTTTCAACACAACTTGAACAAGCAAACCAATATTGTACAACAGATGGGGTCAAATATACTATTCAGCCACTGTTCCTGTAAGGAGAACAGCGAAAGTGGCCTGATTCACTCTCTATGGTAGCAGAAGGGTGAGATGTGAATGAGCCAGAAATGTATGCAGAAAAGTAAGCCTGAGTTCGATGAATTCGGTTACAGGTCCAGAGCTGCTACATTACCTTGAGAATAGGACAAACAAGCATTTCCAAAGTTATACAGGGTTAGGAAACATGGCAGGCTAAATGAATAAGGAGAGCGCCGAGCGTGGTTTTGAGAACAGACCTCGGTGAAACAGATCTATACGAAAAGACCTAGCACACTTTCAAGAGAACCATTACCGTAACTATACATATTTTAAAGAGGGATGGGAAAGAGCCCACCAATGTCTTATTTTGATTTTCAAAGTTGCAAGATAATGAAAACGGTTACCTTCAGATGTGCTCCTACATGGATACAGCAGCCTACGTATAAGCTACAATGTGAGGCACACACTGCGGCCTCATTTAAGGGACAAAGATCCAACTTGGCCCAATTAATGCAAAGGCTTGAAAACCGGTCACATTTTTCCAACTTCACTGATGACAGGAGCCAGATTCTCAACTGGACTCTTGATATAAAGAGGCACATCAGCATAGTGTGACAAATCCCTGGATATTGTCAGTTCTCCCAGAGGGAGCCCTATAGTCCCCCAGAGGGTGGTACTCAGTGGGAGGATCTCATGTGGAGGGACGTCGCTCCCCCTATGGGACTAGGGACGACAATACAAAATAGAGTAGGGAAATCCAAGCAAGGAGTCAGACCGTCCCAGGAGGATCCACAAGCCTGGAGGGTGTCCAGCATGGAGCAGAGAGGAAGCCGCTGATAGGGACACGTGAACCTGAAAAGAGGCACCCCCACCCATTCTACAGTACCCTGGCCAACCGGAGAGCTGGAAGAGCGGAAGTCTGATGAAGTGGAGCCGTCAGACCATGCGGTCGTGGAGAGACCAGCCACAAGCCCACCACCAAATGCTGCGGAGCCACCGCAGTAGTCGCACAAGCAGAGCAAGTGCGAGAAGCCTAAAGGAGCAACAGCAAACAATTTCTTGCAACCAGCAAACAAGACTCGACAGAGACCCAAAGGGTACAAGGGCTGTTGAGGGAAGAAAGGAGGGCAAGAGAAGTCAAGAAACCAGGGTCGGGGTTCCATATATAACTTTAGAGACTGCCTCAAGTAATCTGAGACACAATAGTAATGAACAAGGTCTATTACCAACAAGATATAAAGATGAAAGACCGGTCTGGTACCCGTAACTTTAGAAAGAGTTGTGGACTGATATTGGGCTCTGACATCACATATACAGACCAGTTGTGGAGCCATATAGTCTGTCCAGGTGTGCTTAATTATACATGTTTACATCTATACATGATCCAGTTTCTCTTAGTATGTACATAGATAGTTCAAGTAGTCACAGTGTACATTGTAGGTACACAGACCGGTACAACAGGGACATAGTCCCACCGGCCATCCTTACACACCCAGCTCAGGCCCCCAACTGACATTCATGTAACACACACAGACCCACTCAACACTCTCCTTAGCTGCCATTCATGCATACATCAACATTCCAATAGCATGCACTCCTGTCCAGTGACAATACAAGACTTACATCACAACAAAGAGGTTGTCACAATCACTCTTCTTCGTCACAGTACCTACTAAGGAAGTGAACCAAGTCTGCCCAAACCAGTTTGGGACAGGCACCCAACATAAGAACCTAAAATTAGGGGAAGGAAGCCATAATCCCTGGTGTTGTGTACTGTGAAGCCAGGTGGAAATCCCAGGCAAGCAGTCATTCTCGTGGCACTGCGAACGTGTCGAGAACAAGATGCCTGGAGAAGCAAGACATTCCCCAGGAACCCAATAGTGAAGAAAACTATGGCCAATAAGGGATGATGTTTGAGTTGGAACAGAGAACCTTACAGCATCACAAGCTGGAACTATGATTTGTATCTTGGAATGAAACTGAGACCTGGGGAAGGGAGTCATTTTGTGAGGCAAGGTTCCGACCTGCAATTGGAACTATAGTCCATTATCCAGAAGAAGGGAGCCATTGTTCTGGGCCAAGAAGATCCAATACCTTTTTAATAAAAAACTTGAGTAATTTCACCAACCGTGCATACTGTTGGGCATACAAAATTAATACACAACTGGCATAGGAAAGTTTACAGTTAATGCTTTGAAAATAAACCTGTCCTGTACATAAGTATTTTATAAAACAGAAGCTGAATAAATGTTGCAACTTTATACACACAAACATCACGTTTCTAAAATTTTACATTTAACTACACATCTGATTTAGGCAACAAATGAACTTATAATGGCATGCCAAGATTGCATTTTGAGACACTGATGACAAATATGTACAGGCAGTTGGACAGTACTGGGTCCAAGCGGGAGGGACAGAAGCAGGCATTTTGATACATGATGGTGGACTGTTTTCGTTGACTTGGACATTTTGACGAAATCCTTTGTTCCGTAGTTGAGGCAGGGAAACAGCTTAGCGTTGGGGAGAGATAGGCTTCCTCTTTATTTTTGACTAAATAAAGGTTTATGCCAAAAATCATGTCACGTGTGTTAGTTGCCTCCTTGCTCACCCTTACAATACGTAGAGCTGATTGCCCTATGTGACTATGCAAGACTAGACTGCAGTGAGCATGTGCCACAATAACCAGCGTGGTGACAGGCTCATACATCAGTGTGAAAAAGAGGGGAGAGAGCAAACACCCCAGTCTAGTTCTGTGCCCCAAGGAGAATCCATCAGATTGCGTGCAACACAAATCCTGGCTTTAGTATATAAATGCAACATCTGCATTGCTATAAGAAAAGAACACTGAAATCTGTTCCCTGCATCCAAGAAGACGCCAACTACATTAATCGGAGGATGGTTTCAGTTGTAAAAATGCAGAAAATATACAAGATTGAGGACCATGGACCTACCAAGTACAAAAGGCGGGGGGATGAATGATGGCATGTAGGACTGTAAGGTGCTTACCTGCCAGAATCTTGAAACATATTTGAATTTTCATATTACTGAAATAGGTCTATAGTACCTACACATCCATGCATGAGTCTTTAGATTTAAGCCACGTTTTAATTAGGACTTCACACATTGCTTTGTGCAAAAACTGGGCGCATTGCCTCATCCTAAAGAGGCAGTAGGTGGGAGCAAGAATGGGGCTAAACTATATATAAAAATCTCATTAATGAGATCAGACCCCGGGGCATTACAAGTGGGCAGGGCCTCAATTATATAGAAAATCTTGCAAACTGTAATAGGCTCATTACAAAAATCAACTGCAGATGGGTTCAAATGTTTAACATTGATTCTGTAAAGTATGCAGAGAGCTGGGCAACATCTGTAGCAACATATAAACTGCTATTATCAGTATTAGTATGATTAGAGCCAGAGCAGTCCCATATCGCTCAGATGGCTGTGGGACTGCTATTCTGAAGTAAGCATGCAAGAATTCAGCCAACCCCATCTTCCCTCGCCACACTACCTAGGCATAACAGACCAAAAGAGAACATGTGGCTCCCCAGTCTGCTGAAGCATGGTACAGGTTGAATTTTAATGTAAAGTCACCCGATTTAACGTCCACAGTAGTATGCTGTAGGGCCCAAGCAATAGCAACACTAAGGTTTGGCTAGTAAGGTGTGAAAATAATGCACACCAAAAAAAGAAACCACAGATGAACAAGTTACTTCTTACCTGGCAACGTTCTTTCGATGGGATGTTCCAACGACGTATTCCACATCTCTGACAGGTAATCACCACAGCTGTGCCGCTTCGGAAATTTTTCTGCGTCCTGCGTCGATGACGTAGATACGCTGACCTCGAAGGCCTCCGCAACCACGCAAATCTGCGCATTACGGTGCTCGCCGCCATGGACCGGCTGACACAATCTGCCATGTCCAGACCAGACTGAACGGATTCACACATGGCATCCTTGCCATCCTGAACGAGAGCAAGAAAAGCATCCCATTCGGGAAAATGTTCAGCCACAAAAGACATACAATTCCAAAGAGTGTGAGTGAAACATTCTAAGGCACACAAGGAGTTGGCTGCCTGTAAAGCCATACCCCCTGAAGAAAACATTTTCTTCGCCCAGCCATCAAAACGCTTGTCGTCCCTATCAGGAGGGATGGTAGGGTACAAAGCCTGCTTTGCTGGAGCCATAGCCGCCTGCACCACCAAACTCTCCGGAGTGGGGTGCATAGTCAAGTAGCAGGGGTCGCTACTGGCCGGACAGTATTTTTTCGGCAAAGACTTGCTCATTGCCGGGAGACTCTCCGGAGCAGACCAAGCCGCTGACACCCTTCTCTGTAAAGCCATATGAAATGGCAGCACCGGGTCAGTGGGTGGACCTTGGTCAAGGATATCCGTCAGGTCATCCTGCAGAAAATCCACTGGTGGCGCAGACCACCCCAAGTACTCCGTCACCCTCGACATGAGTCACCTGTACGAAGATTCAGCTTGCGTATCAGGCTCAGGCCTGCCAAACTCAACCTCCGGGGAGGGTCAAGACCACTGGCTTCGTGCAAAGACTGACATAGGTCTTCCAACTGGCTATGACCAGATAACCGGTCGTCTGGAACCTCATCAGGCACCAAAGCTTCCTCAGACCCTTCCTCCACTTCAGAAATATAATCCAGAGGCTGGAACAAATCCCTGGAAGAGGGCACAGAAAAATGCTCAAATACAGGCCTTACCGACTTCTTCAGGGCCTTCCGCAGAGTTTCCACCGACACACGGGGAACCTCCGGTAAAGCCTCCACAAAAGCAGTCTACAGAATCGGCTTAGACATCGAACGAGGCGCCGATGACTTTGACAAAGGCTTCGAGGGTAGTGCTCCGAGCGGGTCCTTCGACGGCCTCGGCGCTGATGGCGTCAATGACTTCCTCGAAGGTGGAGCCTCGAGAGAGTCCCTCGATAGACATGGCGCCGATGGTGTCGACGTCTTCTTAGAAGACCTCACAGGCTCTACCGGTCTCGAGGGCGTCGAGGACCTGGAGCGGGCACGGCTTCAGTGATCCACCTTGTCCGATAGGGAACTCTAAGGCTCCCGATCATCGCGCCGACCGCCCGAGCCAAAAGGCATGCGAGCAGTCGCCCTAGCACGTTCCTTGCCGGCTTCATACGAAGGCGCAGATGGAACAGAGCCCTGCGATTGGGAAATCGCCATCATCTCCGTACAAAATGCATCCCATTCCGCAGGAGAAGAATGCTTGTTGCGACAAGCAACCCGCCGACGGGCGGAGTCCTCAGATGAGGAAGGCGACTGGTGATGGCACTTCCGCGAGTGCCTCGAAGAGGCAGAGGAATGGCGGGACCCACTCTGGGACAGAGACCCCCCCCCTGGACTTACGCCGACGACGCGGAGAGGCACCTCTCGAATCATTGGTCGAAAGCCCAGCGGATTTCGACTTTCGGGGCTTGGACACCCTTCCGACAGAAAGCTTCTTCCACTCCCGCAAGGCCTTCGATGTTAACGACTGGCAATCGTCTGTGACGTGGTCCTCACAGAGGCACCAGAGGCAGGCGTCGTGCGGGTCTGTCAGCGACATCTTTGAACCGCAGTCCCGACACTTCTTGAAACCCGGCCACAGGGTAGAAGACGACGAAGACATGATATCTTCACACGCAAACAAGTTCTAAGAACCGATAGAAGTACTCAGAAGAACTGAGGCGTGCCGAGATCTCCGAAGCGAACACGTTCGCGGAAAAAAAAGAACTGAGGCTATGGGCTTCATGCATTCTACTTATAACATCCGGTGACGTCGGCTCGACTGAGGCCCTCGAGGACAGCGTATTGACGCCGAACATTTTTCCGAAGCAGCACCGCTGTGGTGATTACCCGTCAGATGTGGAACACGTCGGAGGAACCAATCCCTTCGAAATGCATGTCTGTTGATCTATCACATCAAAAACTGCAACCCCCTGCAAGTAAAAGTGCTCACAGTGATCAACCAAAACTAGAAGCATTTCCTGAAAAAAGAAACAGACATTCTCAAAGAGGAAGTAGTTGGAGATGATCTAGTTCCTCCAGCACATTTACTGCAATGTGGGCAAGGGGATATTGGGGAAAGGCTTTCAAGAAAATGGGGTAATTATTAAAGGTTGAATTATCGGTGTCACAAGGGATTTAGCAGCAAAGAGCATTGTATATTCAGATCCTCTTTGCGCATGCTCTACTTTATTGCTGTGAAATTGTGTTGGCCTGCATGGACAGATGCCATAATTTTGGAGAAGCTGGAAAAGAGCATTACCATACTGAAGTACACCCAGATATATCACCCTTCGAAGAGCCAGGTCACAAATGCAATAATTAAATTGGCAAGCAATCACAGGACGTACAGTTACTAGCCTTGGGTGGAGGCGTAAGCTACATATGCATCCTTTCAACTATGAACTGAAACGAGAATGGAGGAACCTGAAGGACAATTTTAAGGAAGGTTTTGTTGAAGGTGCCCATACTGGACAAAGTGGCCAATTCGCGTAATACCAGGACGCATATGTTGTGCCAAAAATGCACCTCTAGTTCATCATTCTTTGCCTGAACTCCTAACTCGGGAGTAGGTTTTTCTAGAAGAGTGCAAATCCGCACCATCTTTGAGGACAGCTACAGTATTTTCACCATCTAAGATCCTACCACTCTTTTTCAACCTGAGCTCTTACGGCTTCAACTTTAAAGACTTGTTTATTAATTGTCAGTAATATTGCATCAAATTCAGACACAGCAGTACAATTAGCTCAGGTGAAGCCCCTCATTTGCTTCTGTGGGAGCCACGGTTATATCTGATAGGGAGGGAATCAACGGATCCAGATAGTGATCTCTTGAGCAAATACAGGTGTGCATGACTTTTGCCTTCCCTCCCCCTCTGCCATCAGCCGTCATCATCCGGCGCTGTACCAAAGAGTCACGAAGAAGCAGGTGCATAACAAACCTCCTGCAGCAGATAGATGCGCAGTCAAAAGTGATAAAGCAGACTAGGTGCCAAAGACAGTAAACAGAAATACCAAATCGCTGCACTAGGTACATCCCTAAGAGCCCTGCGTGAAGTACCCTTCAGCAGGCACATTTTTTTGGTAGCTGGTTCGAATGCAGAGAGAACCAAAAACAAACTCTTCAGACAGGTTCCAACCTCTATGCCTCAACCTCTCAAGAACTAGGCAAGGAGAAAGTGCTGAGCAGGGATGACGAACCAGTCCCCACCCCCTCAACTGAGAGAGGAGGCCTGTTTTCATCTGCTAACATCAAAGAGGGCAGATGCCCTTTCTAATAGGTCTGCATACCATGCCCTACACAACCAATCCAGTGCGATCTGAACAATCGTAGAATGTAACCATCTCAGCTTCCTGAGAATCTGCAGGATAACAAATTGGTGTGAATGCGTCAAGGAGATTGAAGTCCCACTCACCAAGAATACATCCCTCAGTGCCCCTCATGGGGGAAGTTCCCTGGAGCATAACAGCTCACACTTTCTTCTGGAACTGGTGGCAAGCAGGTCCACTTGAGGGGTTCCCCCAAAGGTTGAAGATTTCCACAGGCACAACTCATACATATAAGAAACAATGCTCTGTCTGTTCAGAGCATCCATCAATACATTCTCACTCCTGGCCTGTTTGGGAGCACGTCATGTTGTGGGACATTCGTGCAGAGACTTGTGTTTCGTTTGAGATCTCCATGCTCCCAAGGTTATGTGACCATTGCAGGGTTCTCATTAGAAAGGCGGGTCTGAAGTAGCAGGAAGATGCAGCTGGCAATCGGCCTCAAAGCGTAGAAAGGCTAGGGCTGGCAAGAACTCTGTTATATATATTTCATTGCACTCTTATTTCTGATGCTTGTATCTGCTTAGATTCACATGCTGTGCATAGGCCAAAATCTAGTGGAAGCTGCAGAGTATTCTAAACATGAATAGGGACGTCGACAGGCATGCCAGAAATACTATCCCTAGTGTGACGTCCACTGTACCCATGATCCTTCAGGCGTCGACGTCCCTGAGATTGTTATTTTTCTGACATGAGGTAGCATGAAGTGTAGCAGGAGTACAGTTGTATCCAAGCAGAAATGTATCAGACAAGCTCATAAGCATCCATGCGCCTTCTCTCCGTGGGGGTGAAGGGTGGGCGCATGTGAATCTAAGCAGATACAAGCAACATAAATACGATTACTGTGAGTAATGTGTCCATTCTGGGGCTTGTGGAATCGGCTTAGATCACATGCGGTGCATAGATTGGCGAGCAGTGTTAGAAGGAGGTGGGATGTGAGAAGGGTCATGAGCAAACAAATGTCTTAGAACCGCTTGTCCCACTTGAGTATCTGTCTTGGAATGAGTGTCAATGCAGTAGTGCTGAGTAAAAGTGTGAATAGAGCTCCATGTAGCTGCTTTGCAAATGGTGTCAAGGGGTACATTTGCAATGGAAGCCAAAGTGGCCCCAGTGCCTCCAGTAGAGTGGGCTCTTGCCGTAAAAGGCAGAGTTCTTTCAGAAAGGGAGTAACATAGCTGGATACAATTGACTATTCACTTCGAATTGGCACCTTTAGAGACGCGATCTCCTTCTCTACCTGTAGCTACAGAGACAATCAGTTGGTCGGTTTTCCTTAGAAGCCTGGTCTTGTCTACATAGTAGAGGACCGCTCTTCGCACATCTAGAGTGTTTTATGTCACCTCAGCAGAGCTTCTGGATTCTTGGAAGGACGGAAGCTCAATGGACTGGTTAATGTGGAATTTAGAAATGAACTTGGATGAGAACCTAGGGTGTGTTCGTAGAACCAGTTTATCCTCATGAACAGTAAAGAAAGGATCCTGCACTGACAGAGCCTGAATTTCACAGACCCTTCTTATGGATGTAATGGCTACTAAGAAGGCGGTTTTATAGGTCAGGTGTTTGAGACTGGCTAAATGCATGGGTTCAAAGGGCGGGCCCATGAGTTTAGCAAGCACCACATTAAGGTCCCATCCTGGTGGTGGGTTTGAAATTGGAGGGTGGAGTCTCTTTACCCCTTCCATGAAGGCTTTAACCACTGGTACTTTCCACCACAAAACCTTGTTATGGGAGGTGGTGTAGGCCGACAACGCCGCCAGGTGTACATTGAGTGAGTTAGACCCTGCATCCAGCAGGTGGAGCATGTATGTGACAATATTGGAAGGAGCGCAATCAACCGGGTTGATCTGCTTGTTCTGGCACCAGATAACAAATCTTTTCCATTTGTCAAAGTAACAGTGCCTCGTGTTAGGTTTCCTAGATTCTTTTAGGATGTCCATACATCTCTGTGGTAAGTTGAGATGTCCAAACTATGAATCCAGGAGCCATGCTGCCAAGTTCATTGAGCTGGGTTGAGGATGCACTGTTTGACCTTGGTGCTGGGACAGTAGGTTGTGCCAGCACGGGAGTCTGATGGGTTTGCACACCGCTAGTCTGCGTATGTGTGGGAACCACGGTTGCCTCGCCCACCTGGGAGCAACTAGGATGAGCGTCATCGATTCCCTGTGAATCTTGTTGACCAACTTCCTCATGAGAGGGGTTGGTGGAAAACATCCCTGACCAGTTCATCCACAGGGCGTTCCCCTTGGAGTCTGGCTGAGGGAACCTGGATGCGAATCCTGGGCATTGCCCATTTTCACTTGTGGCGAATAAGTCTGTAGTGGGGAAACCCCACTGTGAGAAGAAGTCTTCTACGACTTCTCTGTGTAGACACCATTCTTGTTCTTCTGGGAGGGGATCTCTGCTTAATGAGTCTGCTAGTGAATTGAGATCGCGTGGAACATGTTGAGATGACAAGTAATTGTTCCGTCCGAGTGCCCACGTCCAAATTTTCTGGGCAAGCCTGGACAGATTTGGCGAACAAGTCCCTCCCGGTTTGTTTATGTAAAACATTGCTGTCGTACTTTGTTAGGATCTGTACTGACAGGTTCAACAGGTGGGGTTCGAACGTTCGAAGCGCTCTGAAGACTGCCAGAAGCTCTAGCAGATTGATATGATTCTTGGCCACTGAGTGAGACCAGATACCCTGAGCTGTGTGGTGGAGGAAGTGTGCTCCCCACCATGACAGGGACGCGTCTGTAGTTAGTACAGCTTGTATCTCCGGATCGTAAAAGGGTTTCCCCTTTGACAGGTTCTCTCTTGTCCACCAGTGAAGACTTTGTACAAGTGTTGGCGAAACGACCACTAGATCGTCCCACTGACCGCTTGCCTGAGACCACCGTTTCGCCAATCATTCCTGCATGGGTCGCATGCGCGCGTAGGGGACCAGGTAAATATATGACGCCATCATGCCTAGCAAACGCATCGCTTTGCGCACCCTTATCTAGCGACTGGACTGATATAGAGGAATTTGCAGTAGAAGATTCCAAATTCTTTCCTCTGATGGAAAGGCCAACCCCTCTTGAGTGTCTAGGACAGCTCCTAGGAACTGTTTGGAGGTGCTTGGTACCAGGCTTGATTTTTTTCTCGTTGATAGAGAAATCCAATTGGAAGAGGAGGTCGGTCGTTCGTTGAATGTTTGCTCTGCAAATTACTGGGGTCCCCCCTGTGATGAGCCAGTCGTCCAGGTAAGGGTACACTGGGATTGCCTCCCTGCGAAGGTGTGCCGCCGCCACCGCCAGTACCTTGGTGAATACCCTTGGAGCCGAGGCTATACCGAAGGGCAGCACCTTGAACTGGTAGTGCTGACTGTCCACCTTGAAGCGCAAGAATCTTCTGTGCGCTGGGAACATGGAAATTTGAAAATAGGCACCTTTCATGTCCAATGTTGCCATGTAATCCCCCTTTTTAGGAGGGGGATTACCTCTTGGAGAGTAGTCATGCGAAATGTTTGGGGCTTGCAGGGTGTAAGTCTAATACTGGGCGCATTGTCAAATCTTTTTTTGGCACAAGGAAGTAAGTTGAATAAATACCCTTGTTTACCTGGTTGCCCGGGACGAGTTCTATCGCATCCTTTGCTAGAAGATGAATGATCTCCTCGAGGAGGATATTTTGGTGGTCCAGGGAATGTATTTTTTGTCGTGGAGGGTGGTTTCGGGGGCGTTCGAGCAGTTCGATGCAGTATCCTGCGGACACTGTGGACAGCACCCATCTGTCTGATGTGATCCCTTCCCATGCTTGGGTGAAAGTTGGAAATGCGCCCCCCTACTGGGGATGCGCAAGAAGGGACCCTGAGTGGAACGTCACTGCTTTGCGGGAGGCGTACCGCCTCTGCTGGGGCTGCCTCTACTTCTACCACGGCTCATTTTGTTTCCTCTGCCGTAACTCTGGGTAGTCTGCTGTTGTTATCCCATGATGTACCCTGCCCCTGTGTATAATTGGAGCCCCTTTGGGAAATTTGGTCGCGTGGGCGACGAAAATTACTATTGTCTCTTTGATAAGGGGGTTTGTCAATTGTTCCAGGGACTTCAGAGTATCATATTCGTCTTTGGCAGTCTTTAATGCGTCCTCAACCGCTTTGCCAAACAGAAGATAAGGCTCCACCGGCATGTCGATTAGGGATGCCTGTGTTTCGGGTTTAAACCCTGATTGTCTTAACCACGCATGCCTCTTAATGACAGTGCTCTCTGCTATGAGCTGGCCAGCGTTGCCTGTGGCATCAAAGGTTGTCTTAAGGATGCAACCAGACACAGCTCTTCCCTCCGACGCGATCTGGGCCAACTGACCCTTTAGTGGTTCCGGTGCAGAGTCAATGAGGGCAGCAACCTGTTCCAACTGGTGGCAATTGTAACTTGCCAGCAGAGTGGTGGTGTTGGTAATCCTTGCTTGATAAGCAGAAGTGTAGGCTACCTTCCTTCCAAACCCGTAAATTCTCTTGCTCTACTTGTCTGGGAGGGCCTCAGATGATAGAGGGATCCCCGCTCTATTTATGGTGTTTGTAATTACCAAGGAGTCAGGCTTCAGTTGACCCCTTATGCAAAGTGGGTCTGACTGGGCGTCCCTGAACAATTTCTCGATTCTGGGGTTTAGGTCCCAGGTGAGATTAGGAGTGAGACGGGAAGGATCAATTCTCCTTTGGATGGACTTGAAAATTGGGATGGCTTGAGCAATGGGTCTTTTTTCTCCTACTAGTTCTTGTGCAAAATCCCTCTCTTTCTGCGCCCCTTGAGTGTCTATGCGGAAGTGCTCTGCAGCTCTTGAAAAGACCTCATTTAGGAGGGGCTGGTTATCTACTGGAGAGTAGGTAACCTGAGGTTCTTTGCTAACAGGAGAGTCTATCCTGTAGACCTCTGCGACGTCTTCCTCCTCCCCATCTTGGCCCTCGTCATCTCCATAATAATCAACCCCTGTTTGGTCGTCCAACATTACTAAATCTGTATCCTCATCATACTGTTGAGGATCTTTTTATTTTTTTTATTTGTTTTATTATCTTGTATTTAACCATTAAAGGTTTTTACAACACATAAAACTCGACTCTGTTTTATATATTTGCGTCCTACTTTGGGCACCGCTTACGGTAGGTCGATTCGATAGTTCAGTTCTCAGGTACTCAGGAACCCTTTTATCAGTTACAGATTAGATCTTTTTAAGGCTATGACCAAGAGTTTTGCTGCTGCCCTAGACCACCTGGCAGAGTCACCTGCAATTAGACGGTACCAACCAGTTTCTTCGTCTATTACTGATGAATGGGATGTAAGTGGTGCCACATACGCTTGTCTATCCAGATGTAGTGCCGGGCAGGACGTAAGGCGATGTCTTAAAGTTTCAACTTGGTCGACATTGTCACACAGACGACAGTTCGATAATGGAGATGGAGCTCTGTTGACCAGGATTTCTCTGGTTTGGAGCAAATTTAATCGAACTCGCATTTAGATCTTTCTTAACTCTTTGTCCGGGAATGTTTCGCAGTACCTCAATGTAGTTTTCAATTTGTTATAGCCTGGTGGTAGGTGCTTCAGTGATTTATACAACAGAGTCTTTTCATTAGTGGTAATCTAGTATTCTTGTTCTATTTTTTCTTTACTTAGCCTGGATTTTTAATCAGCACCTCTTCGGTACAGGCTACTCCTAATATAATTTGGAGTTGGCTGACCCAGGCATTGAGTGGTTTACATCCTCCTTTCTTTATCTCAGTAGCCACCACCTGAAAAACTGGTGGGGAGCCAGGAAGTAGGATTTTTCTGTACAGCTGGATGGCATTTTGGTCTACCGCTGAGTTCAGTGATGATAGTCCCAGGTCTCGGCAAATTGCCGCCATGGGTGCTGATCTGAGCATGCCCAAGACAGACTTCCACAAAAAACCTTCCAACTGGGTCCAAATTGCTGTAGGCAGATTTAAATTTGCCGCCATTCCGTATGTTAGCGCCGGGACAACTTTCGATTTATAAAATTGAAGCGCTGGCATCCAAGAAAATTTTCAAAATGTTTGGTCTACGGCTCTTGTTTGCGCTGTCAGATTTCTTATTTTTTCCCCACAGGAATTGCTGTGTCGATCTATCTTTCAGTGTATTGTCAATCATTACAGCAAGGTATTTATATTCCTTTACCATTTCTATTTTTGTATTTTCGATGGACCACACTAGGCCTTTTTTACTTTCCTTCATTGTTTTTGAAAAAAGCAGGATTTTTGTTTTCTGTTTGTTAATTTGCAAATTGTTCTCTTTCATATAGGATATTAGATTGGCCAATTGCCGCTGAAGGCCAATTTTCGTCTGGTCCATTAGGATCAGGTCATCTGTGTACCAGAGTCTTGACACTGTACTTATACCCACCTTAGGAGGGAAGGATCGAGCCTGTTTTTCCGAGTCCTGAAAGTCTCCAATGAAAGCTATGAAGAGTCTGGTGCCAGAGGGCATCCTTGTTTAACTCCACGCTCTGTATGAATTGAGTCAGATAGAAGGCCTTGTTGACTTAGCCGAACTCGCACAGAGGTTGTGTGTAGAGCTATTATTGGTTCCAATACAGGGCCCGGACACTGCCAAGTTCTTAGCTTTCGCCATAATTTGTCGCGGTCAACCAGATCAAAGGCCAAGTAGACCTTTGGAGCCCCTCCTTTCACTTTTGCTTTGATGATGTTTAAGATGAGGAGGTTGACTGATGTACCTGCGCCCTTCAGGAAACCTGTCTGGAAGATGTCTGCTGCAGGTGATCTTCTAGCCCATTCTTTAAAATGTAGCAGCAGGAGAGATGCAAAAATCTTGACAATGATATCAAGCAAAGCTATTGGCCTGTAGCTGGCCGGGCTGTCTCTTATCCCTTTTTTAAAGATAGGGACCAGGACTGCTTCCGTCCATGTATTAGGAATTTGTTTAGATTTGTGGCAGTGGCTGAAGAGTTCACTGATCAAGGCTGCCCATTCTTTTGGATGTCTTTTCAGGTCTAAATTTCTTAGTCCATCCGGGCCTGGTGATTACTCTGATAAGGTCTGCTGTATTTGTTATTGAAATCCATGGTTCATCACTTCGGGACAGGACCTTGGAATCCGCAGTTGACGGGTGGCGATATAGATCAGTAAAATGAGCAATCCAATTTTGTTCACTAACGGCATTTGACAGCAAGGGGGTCTTTTGGTCATTTGCGCTTTTAAGCAGCGTCCAGAAACCTCTTGTATTCCTTGAGGCCATGGTGTTTAACATCACTTCTGCATCATTTTGGTAGAGCATCTGTCGATGTTTAACCCAAGATTTGTATAGCTTCAATCCTGTAGAGTAGGCAGTCCAGGCCTCTACTGTTTTGCTTATGATTGCACATTTTTTCAGATTTCTTATTTCTCGCCGTTTAACAACCACTGTGTTGTCAAAATTGTGGTTATATTTTATTTGTTTTTGTTTCTTTCCTGTAAAGCTCACCTTGTGGGGGACAAAAGGGACACATTCAGGTCTTTTCTCCATCGGGCCACTGATTTTAAAGCCCGTTTCCTCCCTTAGTTTATCCTTGATGGCTCTGATGTTGTCTGAGGAAAGGCAGAGCCGATTTTGCTGTTTATTTGATTCAATGGCGAGTGAATACATTTTATTTTCCGGTCCCATTCCCCCCCACGACATTTGCAGGAGATTATGGTCGCTTTTGGCTGTTTTCTGGACCTTGAAAGAGATGAAGTATGGAATCAGGCCTTCAGTAATAAAAATATAGTCCAGAGTGGCAGATGCTTCTAGCCTTTCCCAAATTGGGATCAAAGTGCTGGAATTTTGTAATGTCGCCACGTTATACATTTTTCTTGATTTCATTACATTAGACCATGCTAGGCCTCTCATCTGACTGCGGTCGGAGCGATAAATCTGGAAGCTCTGTAAGTTTCGCGCCGCATTTTGCGTTGAGATCTCCACATATTATGATGTTGGTCGCCTCATGGTCAACAGTGATTTCATCAATAACATTGGCTATTTCTTTACAAAAAATGTTGGTAGTTCTCTCAGGGTTCCAATAGAGGTTAATTATAGCCAACTCCCTTATTATCCAAGTGTCTAATTCTAGATCTTCGTGGCGCCATGTAGTTAGTATGGCCAACATACCATAGGCTTCCATGATTTTTTTTTTTAGGGTAATCCCTGTACCTAAACGAACGGCAGTCAGTAGGCCCGCCGACGGTCTTCCCACAATGGACTTGGATGCTGGTGACACTTCAATAACGAAATCGTCCAATGAAGGTTTGTCTATTAACCAGGTTTCTTGGAGACAAATAAGGTTGAAGGTGCCCAAATTGACGTCACTTGGATGGGTCAGGTGTCGATACCAAAGGTTACTTTTATTTGTTTTTGTCACTAATTTCTCTGCCTGGTTGGTGATGTTTGGGGGGTGCTGGGCTCGCTGCTATTTCTTCTGGTTTCGACTGAAGGTATCTGCAATCTATTTCCATGGCTTAATTGTGGACATTCCGTTCCGATCGATCTTCGAGTCCACCTTTTCTGTTATCATCTCAGGCTCCTCTGATTTTCTTTCTCGGATTCTTTTGGAATTTTGAGATAGTGTATGGTTTCCATACAAATGCGTGTTTGAACAAACCTGAGAGCGGCCGCTGGTCATCCTTTCTCTCCACCTTGACAAATCTTTCAATCTATTATATTCGTACTAGGTTTCTGCTCTTGATGTACGAGTTGAATTCGACGGTGACCTCCTCTTTCTGGTTTTCTGCTCAGAACTGTCCTTAAGAGGTTTTTGTAGCTGTTGTAATTTCAGACCCAAATGGTGAAGATCTTTTTTCACTTCTGTGGAAATTTCACTTATAGCTTTGGTACTTATGTGTAGATAGGCTTTGGCTCTGTGTTCGCAATGATACGGATCAATGAGCTTAAAGTCAACAGTTGTCAGGTGTTGAAGTTTGTTGACTTTTCACATCATTTTTAATACAGTCTTTCTATTCAGTACCAAGTAGTTTTCCTTGGCTGAAATGTGTTCAAGTTTGAAGATTGACGTTCCTGTCAGTTTTGGATCCTTTTTCAAATTTTCCCGACTCAGTCTAGAGGTCTCTTTAAATGATGGTATACGATGCCGGCCTGCTCAATCTTCACTGTCTCTTTGTGTTTCAATTTTTCCGTGGGATCTGTAACTGGGTGTCCTTCCCAGATTACGATTTTCGTTATTTTTTTCCCCTTTTTTCCTCGTCTATCACGGTACTGGGAGTAGTCGATTTAGACCTCCGTTGGTGTCCAACTGGGCCTCCTTCCATTTGGCTCTGTGCTGCCAAAGAATTTGTCGGCGTCCACGCTACGATACTTGATGGAGATGACTTATGTTTGGATGGTGGAGTCATTGGTGTTGGAGATGTCGTTTCCGTTGTATCAAGATGTTGCGACACATTCATTAGCTCAGTAGAATTCACAGAATCGTCGTTCGAATTAGATATGGAAAGAGAGCCAGGCTTTTCTTGAATGTTTGTCGAAGGAAATGTTTTTGGCTCACGTGGCTTCACTGTCTTTTCTGTTTGACTGCCATTACGTAGTACCAGTAGAACTGATGTTGCACTTTCCCGTGGGTTACTTGCAGTGTTCGGATGATCAGATTTGTTCGCCTGGTTTTTGTTCTTTTGTGATAGATCCTGCTGCTTTTTACGCCCTGTAGCCACCTGTAAAGTTTCGAGATGTGTCATTGGTGGCGTAGACCTTATTGTTTGTTTTAAGAAAATCGGAGCCAGGTCTTTTGCTTTTGGACCTTCCAATGTCTGGGTAGTCTTTGCACTCACAGAAATGGACACTTGTGCTACTTTTTCTCTTTTCTTTAGCTCTTCTTCCAATTTGGTTATTTTTTCTTCCATTGCAGTCTGAGTGTTATTTGCATTTCGTTCTACAGCTGTTAGAAACCATTCGATCAACGTCAATTTGCTGGTCATTGAGGCTATCATTGTGGTGTTATCTTTTAGTGCCTCATTTATTGACTCATACAATTTGCCAAATGGGTTTAGTGCAATCGTTAAGGCCGACATTATTGATAGTAGGTCTACCTTTTTTTATGGAGACTCTTTTTGCGGGGGTCCTAAGATTTCACTTAGACATCTGCTTTTGACTGGCGTATTTGTGACTCTGTCATTTGGATGTTGGAAGAGCTTATCAGCTTGCCTTCTCTCTGATGAGGACATCAGGTCTGAGGTAGTTGTTGAACCAGCCACTAGATTACCGCAGGTGTTACCTTGTATATGCGGTCGAGTCCATACATACTGATCATCTTCTTGTACTTGGCCTATAATAGATGTAACGCTCACCTGAAAACTCTGCAGGAACCCTCTGGAACTCCAACTTACTTCTACCTTTCTGGGAACTAGACACTGAATTTCTGTGAAGAAAATAACAATTTCCCTTCCTTAGTTTTCTCCTGTAAAACAGAAGGTCAAAACTGGTAATATGGGAGCCAGCAAATATCTCACCTTGGTATTTAATTAGTTGAGCTCTCCATCCTGTTTTATACAGGGGCGCAAGTTCTGAAGAGGGAACACTGATAACAGTTTCTTTTGAAAGGGACTAAATGGCACTAAAACAATGACATAGACCCAATGCTAATTGAACCTAAAAGGGGGCAATAAGCTGAGGTGTAATGCAAGTGTAGAATTACAGAAAAAACTACCTCACTACACTACGAGACGGAAACAGGAAAACACCTTATCACTGAGCGTAATAGGAACCTTAGTGTGACCAAAATTTTCTGACTAGAATATCCGCTTCCCAGACAAAACTCCACAGGAAAAGGGCGCGAAACCGCCAAAAACAACGTAATATCCTGAAGATGCGTGAGGAATTCAAATAACATTCATCCACAATTTCAATGTATCTGATAAGGCAACAAGGCAACAAAAACTAAGCAAATGCATTTGTATATAATGGGTGTACTTGCGTAAGAGAAGACTGCTACGAACTGAGAGCTGAAGAGAACGCTATGACAGGACTTCAACTATGGACTGTGACTGAGCCGGGAACGGCAGCAACTGGAAAACACAGGAAGGGAGCTGATAACTAATTAAAATTACTCAAGGAATGAATGTAATTTTCTGTGGACAAGGTATATTGAGCGGTGACAGGGAACGGAGGTACGCGGCGAGCGTTCAATCTGAACTCAGACAAACGACGCGAAGCGTGAGCCTCCTGAGGGGCGGGGCTTAAATAGCTGGCACAAGAAAACAACTAGACCTGCTAACTAACTGACCAGAGGAGCCACCTAGCGGCCATTAAAGAAACTCAACCAACCATTAATATGGGGAGTTAGAATCAATAACTAGCTAGGGCAAATAAATTCCCTATGAACCTGCAACTCTTAGGACAAGTATGGGAAAATAAACTAACCTGTGGTCATGACAATAGACCTGTTTTTGACCTGCTCCGGAACACTTGATCTTGATGTGTTCCCGCTTCGAGCATTAGCTCCAGATCAGTTTTTTTTTTGTCTTTTCTGTGTGTTCTGTCTAAATAGACACCAGAGTCGCGGGACTTGCTGCTAGCTGTGGAGGGATATTTCTTAAATTCTTTGAGCAGTCTACCTCTACTGTTGCTTTGGCCTTTGGGCTACTCTGGGTTGAAGGTTTCGGGATTAAATGTTGCCCCTGAAGGCTTAAGTCCAGTTTACGGGCTTTGTTCACCGGCGATGGTTCTTGTATGGCCTCCAAAATTTCTGCACCTGAAAGCTCTGCTTCTTGGTCCAGATTCCTTTTATGTTGTTTTAGGAAATATTCTTTTAGTGAAGACGAGATCAGGGGAGATGGAAAGCACTTGGAATCCCCCTGAAGACTGGGGCCTGTTTTGCACAATTTTTTTGTAAGTATTTTGTTAGACGTGCTTTTTGATTTTTCACTACCCTTTTGGGTAGAGTTCTTGGCTCTGGAATTTGAACACCCCACAGTGTTAACCGAGGACTCCTTTTCCTTGGTCTGCTCAGCACTTGGGACGTTGAGATGGTCAGTCACAGAATTCTGTATTATCTGTGTAGAGGATGGATTGATGTCTGAGCCCACATCGACAAGTGACTTTTTTTTCGAAGACTCTTTCAGAGACTCTTTCGGGTACATCTTTATTTGTATTCATGGCCTGTCGTTTTTCAAATATCGAGTCATCTTCAGACCATCGGTCCGATGGACTCCCCAGGTCCTCATTATCAGTGGCCCAGGATTCATTCAAACTGATTTCTATATATGTAATCTTGGAGCTAGCCCCCAATGGTTGATGTACCTGGGCTAAGATTTCTTTCTTTTTCATGTACATTTGTGCTATGGATTCGTGCTTTGAGCGGAGTACAATCGCTGCCTGTTCATCCAGGTCCACAGACATTCTCTTCGTTATAGATAGGGACGTGCCTGTTTCTGATGTTGCGCTTTTATCTGTAGTGTCTTGCTTCTGAAATTGGGTCTGACGGTAGATTGCTCCCCCGGACCGTATAGATCCCTGCCGTGGCCGTCCTCCGACAGTCACCTGCAAGAAATCACTCATCGATACGGTAGGACAGTCCGGAGTGTTCAGAGATCCTGAGGAAAGATCAGGTTGGCACGAAGCGCTTTTAAATTCGAGGGCTACGGCCATTGCCAGATCCGCGGGGTTAGTAAAGAGTCCGAGAAAAGGTCCCTAGTATGGGTTGTTGCGCACAATTTTAGCAATTATTGTGAAACTTGGCCATTCTAGGTGGTTTGCTGCAATAGTGAGACATAGAAGGGTAGTTTTCTCGGTATCCCTTCCAAAGCATATGTATTAATGTTAGGCGCTCCCCTACACATTCGTGTTGAAGGTGTTTTTGAGAGAGATCTACATACCCACTAAGTCTACTGGTCACAAATACATAAATATAGTCTCCATTTGTGGTTATAAAGGTTTATTCACAAACACTACACGCCAACACGTGTTTCAGCCCTCTCTGGGCCGTCCTCAGGGCGTTGTTACAAATGTGATAATTAGGATTCACTTTAAACAAACACTGTGCCAAAGTATAATGGCTTTTTCATACTTGCCATGTGATAGTTTGAAAAAACAAGATCCAAACAATAAATACAAGTCATATGTACACAATCAGCACCGGATTCAGGTGCGAGTAGAGAGGACCGAGGACAAAGAGTGGGGGAAGAGGAGAGAAAAGAAGAACAGATTACTAGAAGACAAATTATTACGACCAGCACATGTATTTCAAAGTAAGAGATACAGATAGCAAATTTATTAATTAATTTAAGTTGGCAGGCTTGCATTTACAGTAAGTCCAGCTATTATTACTGCCAAGAAAGATGTATGCATAAGGATTATGGCATGCCCACATCACAAAAGAGAGAAAGCAGTCCAAAAACGTGTGGTACCTGGTCGAAAGAACAGCTGGATATCATATCCTTTCTTTTTCTGCCTGTAAAGTTAGAGAGATGCCCCTGGTTACTAATTATTTGGCAATAGTATTAGGTGAGGTTTAACAATCATAGCCTCTAGCATGTGGTTTGATATGTTGTAGGCCCACGAATTTGATGTCCATTCTGTGCTCCATTTGGTGTTCCTTTTGCCAGTGTGTTGCAAAAGGTAGTTTCATGACTTGACTACTAAGATTCGAGAGGTGTTCTCTAATGCGTACTCTCAGTTCCCTGATGGTGCTGCCAACATATACTTTTTTACAGACACATAGAATACCATATACAATATACTTGGAACGACAGTTAATGAAATCAGTAATATTGGTTCTCAGGTTACCGTGACATGTAAATACTTTGGTTGGGGATAGTGCGAACTGGCAAAAATTACAGGTCCCCCACTTGTGGAAACCTGTTGGTCTAGTGCTCTTTGTGAGCCAAGTTTCCTGTCTGTTGGGGACAGATTTCATGAAAGAAGGGCAAAGTAAATTTCTGAGTGTAGGTGCCCTTGAAAAAATAATTCTTGGCTTATCTGTAATGTATGTCCCCAAATCTGGATCCAAATGTAAGAGGTTCCAATGTTTATTCAAAATGTAATAAATGAACTTGGAGTCACTGGAAAATTTGGTAATGAAATTGACATGTTGTGGAAATTTAGTCGCATTGCTAGTCTTCTCTCTCACGGTCTGAGTAAGTAGTGAGGGACGTGTAATAGTTTTCACATTCCTAAGTGCTTGATGAATGGTGGACTTTATGTAACCTCTCTTGAAATCTGGCACCTATGGACTTACATTCTCTTTCAAATTGTACATATTCACTGCAGTTTCTCCTTGCTCTGAGAAACTCACCATGTGGTATGTTATCAATCACGTTCTTTCTATGGAAACTTTTAGCATGTAAAATGGAATTGACTGCAGTGTCTTTACGAAAGGTACAGGTTTGAATGATTTCATTAGTAACATAGATCCTAAGGTCCAAGAACATAATCTCAGTTGAGTCAATTTTACCAGTAAACTGGATCCCAAATAAGTTTTGGTTGAGAAATAAAGTCATCAAATTGAGAAGGTGTGCCTTCCCAGATTGCAAACACGTCATCTATGTATCTCCTCCATACAGGAATACATTTTGTGTATGGGTTATTGTGAAAGATATGTGAATCCTCAAAGTATGCCATGAAAAGGTTAGCTAGGGCGGGGGCATATTTAGCCCCCATAGCTATTCCCTTAGTTTGAGTATATTATTCATCATCAAAAATGAATTGGTTGTGGTTAAGAGTAAAGTCCACAAAGGACTTGAGCATCTGAACATGAGCTGCATGTGATGCTGAGTGTGATCTAAATGAATAGTCTATTGTTTTGAGAGCTAATGTATGTTCAATTGATGTGTATAGTGCAGTAACCTCTAGGGTAACTAGAAAGTAGCCTGTTTTCCATTGAATATTTTTGAGAATTTGTAACATATGAGATGTGTCTTTCAAATAGGCCGGGATTTGTAGTACCAGGTCCTTAATACACGATACCCTCACGTTCTTCCGATGTCATGCTAGAGGTCATGTTCTTTGAGATGGTAATGGAACCGGCAACGGAGGGTTACATCCTGTTTCCGGAATTTCTGAGATATTCCGGTTAGTCCGACTTGTGCCTGTTTGATGGGACTCGCCGGGGAGCGGATCGCCGGGAAGCAAATCTGAAAATTGATTAACCTTTCCATCGCCACCATCGGTTTGCGCTTTACTACTCCTCGACCGTCTACCTGAGTCGACTTTAGTAGCAATGGGTGTGGGCGGAGCCATGGTATCAGTGATGTCGAAATTGGAATCAGAGTAAAGTTAGATAATGTTCGTGCAAGTTGGTGTGTATATACTGAAGAGGAACGCAGAGTAGGGCAGCTTACCGCTCACTGCTCCACCAGACACTGGACACACTGCTCCCACACTGCGCAGGACTGCGACTGCCGCTTGATGGACAATCCACGTAGTAAGCTGGAGAGCAAATGAAGCAGAGGTCTGTCCTCACTCCTCACCAGACACACTGGTCGCACACACATACTGTTGGTAGGGTTGTATGTAGAAAGGGTCTGATCCTAAGCCCTGAATTGGAGTCACAAACCGAGGTTTCTTACTAGGGGGCTGAGGGTCTCTGGATCCTGAAGGAGTAGCGTTATCTGGGGTATAGCTGAGGAAATGTTCCGGGATTTTAGAGTAAAAATCAGCCAGGGAAGACATTCTCCTCACAACCCTGTCTATTTCTTCACTGCTCCATTCTTTGGAGCTGGGAATGACGACTTCCTGAGAAGTCTTTTCTTCTATAACTGTCTTGGATTTAGGGGCAGGAACAGGGGTCTTGGATTTTTGTTTATCTGAAGACTTCTGTTTTTCCCTATGTGTCTGTAGTGCAGAAATAGGTAGAGGAATTTTTCTGCTGTCCCCCCCTCCCCTCCCCTTGAGAAGAAGAGTGTTTCCCTGATGTTTTCACCTTCTCTGAACTGTTCGACGCCTGGCATCGAGATTCGGGGGTACTGTCTCTGTCTTTCGAGTGTGCACTTCGGGACTCGGAGGCAGACGCCGAGCGGGCTGCCAGAGCCGACTCCTGGTGTGCGGCCTGGGGGTGGAGGTCGGATTAGTCTTCTGATGAACGTACCTCCATGACTTGGGGAAGCAAGGCACTCTAGGCAACTGCGGATGGTTGCCTTGTGTCGTGCGGCGATCTCGACATGGAATGCCCAGAGGACACAGATTCCGTGGACCGCTCTCTTTGTGCCTCTTTCCGAGAACTCGACACGCGTGTCGAGTCTCGGTTGGACTTCGAGTGTTTAAGTGTAGTAGTGGTGCGGGTAGCGCTTGCGTCGCCGGGTGCGTTTCCCATAACTGCCGGACAATCTTCCGAGGTCGGGGACTTGCGCTTGGGTGTCTTTCGACACCTCTGTGCACTCGCCGTCCGAAAGTACCGCGTCGCTGCCATCACTGAAGGCACCCTCCACTTCCATGGCCTCGAGTTGCCTGGCGTGGTGGGCCCAACGTTTGGTCGAGCGGTCCTTTACTGTTTTCGCCTTGAACAGGCTACACGCTCTGCAGTTCGCCTCGGAGTGATCCCTAGGTAAGCAGAGGTTACAGGTGGCGTGTTTGTCAACCCAAGGATACTTACGGTTGCACTTGGGGCAAAATTTAAATGGAGTGCCCTCCATACGCACCTATGGCAGCAGGCTGGTGTGTGTAGGAAATAATAAGAGTGTAGAGTATGTTTCCACCACCCACTCTCCCTACTTGCGGGGGCCGAGGCCAGAGGCCTTCCGAGGACCGGACCGGGCCAAGGCCAGAGGTCTTCCGAGGCCCAAAGTCTGTCGTGCAGCTCTCGATGGTTGTCTGTTCTCCGATGTCTCGACGTGGGAGTGAAAGAACAGGGAAATTAATATTGATTTTTTGCAAAATGGCTGAAAGCCAGGGAACTCTGCGCAATGCTTCCGACCAGTATGGCAGAAAAAAACAATCTGAGGGTCCTACACGCGAGGGTTCATGGGTACAGTGGACGTCACACTAGGGATAGTATTACTGGCACGCCCTGTGTCGATGCCCATTTTCGAGTTTCGAAAAACAAACGGTAATACTCTGCAGCTTCCACTAGATGTCGGCCTATGCACAGCATGTGATGTAAGCAGATTCCACAAGCCTCAGAAATATATGACAATGCATTACTTACCGTAAAAGCATTTCTGATGGTTGTATCTGCTTAGATTCACATGCTGTGCATAGGTCCGACATCCAGTGGTCACTGCGGAGTATTGCATTTTGTTTTTCGTAGTCGAAAAAGGGGACGTCGACAAGGCGTGTCTGTAACACTATCCCTTTAGTGACGTGCGTTGTACCCACAATCCCTCACGCGTCGAGGTCCCTCTGTTTGTATTTTTCTGCCCTGAGGGAGCCTTCTAGACGTGAGTGAGTACAGAAAAGAGAGAAATATACTAGAGGATGTCTATGTTCCTTCCATCTGAGCGGGGAGGAAGGGCGGGCGCATGTGAATCTAAGCAGATACAACCATCAGAAATGCTTTTACGGTAAGTAATGCATGGTCTTCTGATGTTTGTTAATCTGCTTAGAATCACATGCTGTGCATAGACTAGCGAGCAGTACCCGGAGTTGGAGGTGGGTTATGAGAAGGAACAGTAGAGAAAAGATGTCTTAATACTGCCTGTCCCACCTGGGAGTCAGATCTAGAGTGTGCATCTAGACAGTAGTGTTTTGTAAAGGTGTGCACAGAACTCCAGGTAGCCGCTTTGCAGATGGACTCAAGGGGAACATTTGCAATGAATGCTATGGAAGCCCCAGTGCCTCGAGTGGAATGTGCTCTTGGCTTGAAGGGTAGTTCTCTCTTAGCAAGAGTGTAACAGAGAGTGATGCATTGTACAATCCATCTAGATATAGTGGACTTAGAGACTGCATCTCCTTCTCTTCCTGCTGCCACCGAGACAAAGAACTGATTAGTCTTTCTCATTGATCTGGTTCTTTCCATGTAGAACATGACAGCTCTGCGTACATCTACTGTATGCAGACTTTTTTCTCCCAAGCTGGAAGGGTTTTGAAAGAACGTTGGTAGTTCTATAGATTGGTTTACATGAAATTTCGAGATGAATTTTGGTGCAAACCTTGGGTGTGTGCGAAGAACCACCTTATCCTTGTGAACTGATACAAAGGGGTCTAGTACAGAAAGAGCCTGTAGTTCACTTACTCTCCTAATGGAGGTGATAGCTATTAGGAAAGCAGTCTTAAGAGTGAGGTATTTAAGAGTTGCCTTGTGCATGGGTTCGAAAGGAGTGCCCATGAGTCTAGAAAGTACCACGTTTAAGTCCCATCCGGGAGCTGGGTTAGCTATCGGGGGGGTGTATTCTTTTTACCCCTTCCATAAAGGCCTTGATAACTGGTATCTTCCACCACGACACTAAGTTGGGAAGTGGTGTATGCAGAAAGTGCCGCTAGGTGGACTTTAATGGAATTAAACACTAGACCTGAATCCAGTAAATGGGTAAAGTACAGAATAATGTTATTGGCAGAGCAGTCAACCGGGTTGATGTTCTTACTTCTACACCAGATGACAAATATTTTCCACTTGCTAGAATAGCAGTGGCAAGTATTAGGTTTTCTGGCTTCCTTGAGGATGTCCATACATCTCTGAGGGAGATGTAAATGTCCAAATTCTATGATCTCAGGAGCCAGGCTGCTAAGTTCATGGTCTGAGGGCATGGATGCAGTGTCCTGCCCTTGTCCTGTGACAGCATGTTGTACGGGCAGGGAAGTTTCATTGGGGGGGATAGGGAAATCTCATCAAGTGAGCAAACCATGGCTGCCGGGCCCACATTGGGGCTACTAGTATCATGGTAACCTGCTCTTGGTGCATCTTGTGCACCACTTTGTTGAGGAGGGGAGTCGGGGGGAAAGGCGTAAACAAATTTCCCTGACCATTGAATCAACAGACCGTTCCCCTTGGACTGGTTCTGGGGGTACCTGGAGGCGTAACTTTGGCATTGTGAGTTCTCCAGGGTTGCAAACAGGTCTATTTCCGGGAAACCCCATTGCGTGAAGACGTCTAAGACGATGTCTTTGTGTAATTGCCATTCGTACTCCTTGGGTAGGGCGAAATCTCTGATGAGTTTGTCTGCTAGCAGATTGAGTTCCCCTGGTACATGTTGTGATAGTAGGAACATGTGTTTGAGAGCCCACTTCCATATATTCTGGGACAGCTTGGACAGTCCTGGAGAGTGAGTGCCCCCTTGCTTGTTGAGATAGTGAATGGCTGTGGTGCTGTCTGTGAGGACCATCACTGTCTTTCCTTGTAAGTGTTCCTGAAAGGCTTTCAGTGCTTTGAACACTGCTAATAGTTCCAGCAGGTTTATATGCTTGGATGCTAAGCTCGGAGTCCACACTTTGTGAGCAGTCTGATGGGATAGGTGAGCCCCCCATCCTGTAAGGGATGCGTCTGTGGTTAGAGTGGCTTCCACTGCGGGTGTGGCAAAAGTTTTCCCTAATAACAGGTTTTCCTTTGTCCACCACCGTAGCGAGAGAACCAAGGCCTGCGAGACCACCACCAGATCGTCCCATTGTCCGCTGGCCTGACACCACTGGCTGTAGAGCCACCCTTGCATTGGGCGCATGCGCAGGCGCGCGTGAGGTACCAAATAAATACATGACGCCATCATCCCTAGCAAGCGCATTGCTTTGCGTACCGTCACCTCTCGACCTGCCACATATTGGGGGATCTGAAACAGCATGTTTTGGACCCTCTCGTTGGAGGGGAAGACGAGGCCGTCCTTTGTTCGAATTAGAGCCCCTAGGAATTGTTCGATTTGGCTGGGGTCTAAGCTGGACTTCTTTTCGTTGATGGAGAAGCCCAGTTGGGACAAAAGGTCTACGGTCCTTTGGGTATTGGAGAAGCATGTTTCGTAAGAATCCCCTGTTATGAGCCAGTCGTCGAGGTACGGGTAAACCGGGATGGATAATCTGCGCAGGTGGGCCGCTGCCACTGCCAGTACTTTCGTAAATACCTTTGGTGCAGATGCTATCCCGAAGGGTAGTACTCTGAACTGATAGTGTTTGTTCTCTATCTTGAACCTGAGGTATTTTCTGTGCGCTGGCAACATTAAAATATGAAAGTATGCATCTTTCATGTCTAGTGTTGTCATGTAATCCCCCTGTGATAACAGTGGGATTACTTCCTGCAAAGTCGCCATACGAAACTTTTGGGGTTTGACAAAGTTGTTCGCTGGGCGCAGATCTAATACAGGGCGCATGGTTAAGTCCTTTTTGGGTACAAGGAAGTACACTGAATAAATACCTTCTGTTACCTGAGATAGGGGGACAGCTTCTATAGCTTCTTTTTTCAGTAGCTCTTCTACTTCTTGAAGAAGAATAGTGAGGTGTTCCGGTGTCATTTGTCGGTTCCGTGGGGGTCTGTATTTCGGGGAACCGTTGAATTTGATGCAGTATCCGTGGGCTATGGTGGATAATACCCAGCGGTCTGACGTTAATCCTTCCCATGCTGAAAGGAACGATGTTAGCCGGCCCCCGACTGGTGATGCATGGGAGGGGACCAGAATCTTTGGGTCATTTGTTGGTATTGGGCGTGGGGCCTTTCGGACTGGAGCCGTGCCCTCTTCCCTTGCCACGACGTTGGCCTCTTTGACTGAACTGGGTGCTTTGGTTAGAGGGCCAGTTGGTAGCAGAGTAAAATTGTTGTTGGCTTTGCTGCTGGCGTTGGCCACGAAAGGAGCGTCTATTGCCATAGCTGCGTCTGTTAGGTGGCCTAGAAATTTGGTCAAGAGTCTTGATGGTATCAAACTCCTTCTTCGCATGTTCTAGGGCCTCATCAACTGCTTTCCCAAACAGATGTGTTTGCTCTATGGGCTTATTTATTAGGGAAGCCTGAGTTTCTGGCTTAAATCCCGAATTGCGCAGCCAGACATGGCGTTTGAGAAGTATTCCCTGAACCAGGGAGCGGCCAGCTGTCTCTGCGGCATCTAAGGAGTTCTTTACAATGCCCTGGTTTACAAGAGTTCCCTCTGATATAGTAGCCAACAGGCGTGAACGCAGGGGTTCTGGTGCGTCCTCTGCTTCGCTGCGCAGCTTGCTCCACTGTGCATCTGCGTAGCTAGCTAGTAGGGAATTGTTATTCGCGATCCTGGTTGAGAAGGCGGCGGAGGTCGTGATTCTCTTTCCAAGTGCATAGAGCTTCTTGCCCTCTTTGTCAGGTGGTGCCTCACCAGTAGATAGTGGTACCCCCGCTCTCTTTCTTGTGTTAGTCACTACCAGAGAGTCCGGAATAGAATGTCCCCTGATGTACAAAGGGTCAGAAGACGAAGGGCTGAAGAGCTTTTCTGTCCGAGGGTTGACCCCTCTGACTAAGGCCGGATTGGAAAGGGAAGGAGTTATTCTTCTCTTTATAGAAGCCAGGAGCGGAATTGACTGGCTGACCGGGGCTTTTTCTTTAATAACTTTTTCTACAAAGTCTATGTCCGGAAGAGACTCCCCTGTGTCTATTTCAAAATGCGCTGCTGCCTTGCGCAATAGTGCATTAAGTGAAGGCTGGTCTTCTATGGGGGAGGTGTTCCCAATAGGTGAGTCCTTGGGAGGAGAAGGATGAAAGACATCAGGGTCTGAGTGCACTGATGGGGATTGCCAAGGCTGCACTGATGGGGAGTGCCAGGGCTGTGAGGTAGCTGTATCTTCTTCAAAAGCTCCTGCGCTTGTGTAAGGGTCTTCCTCAAACCTCTCCTCCTCAAGTTCTTCCTCTCCACCTAAACACTCCTCATCTTCCTGGAGGTATTGCTCCTCTTCAGTGAGGTCATATGCATCTGTAGAAGGGGGAAACAGCCTAGGAATCTTGACCCTAGGGTAATCCTGGGTCCATTCTCTTGGTCTTTTGGGTGTGGGTGGGTTTTGGCTACCCAAAAACCTCTCCATCTTTTCCATACAAGAATGGAGTCTTTCCAGGGTCTCATGGGGAACCCCTGAATAGTCTAGAGGGGGGAAATCAGTGTTTTCACCTTCAAAACGCTTCGAACGCTCACACAACGTCGACGAAAGGTTTCCTTCGCCCTCAGAAAAGCCCTCCGGTACTTCAGAAGTGCCTTTAGATGGAAGGGGCAGTTCCTGGCTACTCTTGTGCTTTTTCGGCGTTTCTATTTCCTTGGGTGCGGTATTCGACGTTTGTTTCGTCGTCCGCTTACATTTGTCCTCGGAAACAATTCTCGCCAGACTCTCGACGACGAGTTCGTCAGTCGAGGGTTCTGGAGTCGGCGTTGCCTGCGTTGCGCGTTGTTTTTCGACGACCGCTCTATGGAGCGTTACGTCGGATGTTTTTGAGGTAGCGCCCGTATTAGATGAAAGCCCAATCGCTGGTCGCGACTGCGTTTGCGGGTGGGGCTTGAGACCCTTGCGGTCTGAGGTCGACGCCGGAGTGCCCTGCGTCCCCTTCGGCGCTGGTGGATCCTTCGTCCTGGACGAAGAAGAGCCGTGGGTTGTGTGCTTAGGCCTATGGGGTCTGTGTGCGTCCTTGTCGCCGGGGGGTTCATCCCCATAAGTAGGGCTTGAGCCGAGCCCGTCGGGGCCTGGGACGGACGTCGAGGAGCGCGAGCGCTCCTTCTGGGGGTTAATGACTTCCGTAACGGACGTCGAGTTATCACCCTCCTCGTCACTTTCTGTAACAGCGGCGGCGGGTTAGGAAACTGACTTCGACATAGCGTAGTCCGCCCACCTCTTAACTTTCCGTTCTTTAAGAGTTCTTGGTTTCAAGAGCTTACAGGCCGCGCAGCTGTCCTCTTTATGATCGAGGGGCAAGCAACGATTACAGAGCTTGTGTTTGTCCTTCCAAGTGTATTTGCCCCTACAGCGTGGGCAAAACTTAAAAGGTGTCCTCTCCATAGCTGAGGCAATAAAAACTGGTGATAACAACCCCAAGGGAAAGATAGGGGAGAAAGAAAGACATTCTCGACGAGAAGGTAAAAGTTCGAAACTCCCACTCTCCCTACTGTATGTTGGCCGGCGAGGCCTGGCCACGTGTTCGGCAGCGCCGAAGGTTCTCCTCCGTCTCTTCTCCTCCGTCGAAAACTTGCTCGGCGGAGAAACAGCTTCATAGCTAACGTCGAGGGGAGGGATCTTTAACAATAAGTATATATTAAGGACCGAGGTCCGTAGTAATTGTTTAGCAATGTCTCTAGGAGCTCCGCGTAAGGCGACCATAAGCTGGGCGGAAAAAAACAATCTGAGGGACCTCGACGCGTGAGGGATTGTGGGTACAACACACATCACTATAGGAATAGTGTTACAGACACGCCTTGTCGACGTCCCCTTTTCGGCTACGAAAAACAAAATGCAATACTCCGCAGTGACCACTGGATGTCGGACCTATGCACAGCATGTGATTCTAAGCAGATTAACAAACATCAGAAATATATATATATTTTTTTTTTATATGAACCGTGTAACAGGCTCTGCATGCTGCAGTACCGATTCTTTCTTAGAGGCTTCTGGGTGGAGGTGAAGGCAGGTACTGAAGCACTTTCAGGCTCAGTTTTTTTGCATTTCTTACTCATCCTCGTCTTGTGAACTTTCTGTGTACTCCACTGCCTGATGAAAAGCAGGCTTTACCTCTGTGTGAACTGGTAGAAAGGCTTAAAACCACTGCCTCTAGAGAATGCAGATGCACAGGAAAGCAAACAAAAGGCCTGACTGCTGTTGTACTGCCAACCCTAGAGACTTTGCAGTGGAACCCTTGAAAACTTTCAAGGATTTGTCCACCTTTGACCCAAACAATTGAAATCAAACAGATTGTTTGACATCCATTGCGAAACCTGAAGTCCTCATTCATGCATGCCTTTGAACTACCGTGGCCGTCCCCATGCCTCTACACAGTGTGTGCATTGGCCAACTAATCCCATTGCCTGTCTAAGGTTATACAGGAGGCAACAAATCTACCAGGAGGAGTGATATGGGACAGATTCATACAACTAGTGGAGGATGGCAAAGGGGTCACACAAGCAGCTGTGTTCAACCCAGTTAGTTGGGCTTGCATGTTGCCTCTTAGCCATCCTCCAGCAGTTCTCTAAATTTGTCTCAGATCTCTCCTTCTAGCATATTATCCGATGCCTCCTATATAACTTTACACAGGAAATGGGAGAATTTAGCCAAAGCACACACTGTATAGAGGGCCAGACTACCAGCTCCAAATATATTTTTCCCAAGGGCGACAAACCGTTTGCTTTCCCTGTCCAGTAGAAGGGAGGGGGACACTAAACCGTTGGTACCGGCCGTAGCAGCCTGAACCACGATGCTCTCCAGAGTGGGGTGTCTAGATAGGTATGCCGGGTCAACAATAGTCTATAGTCCTTGCCAAACCATTGATGACTGTCAGGCCGAACACAGAGTTGGGTTTATGTATGTGTTGGGGTTGGCAACCACCTTTTGAAAGAGGACCATTTCCCTTTTGAGGTTCCCCTTTCCACAATGTCCATGAGATCAAATTTTCCGATTGGTCTCGAAGGAGCTCCGAGCATCAAGGTGTCGACGACCTGATGGTCTGCGGGGAAAACCTGTGTTACGGTGCTCCTATGTGGAAGCCTCTGCAATCTTAATATCAGGAAAGGCATTTTATGTTCCTGGCATCTTTAGCAAAGTCCATTAGGTCTGGGCCCCCGATAATGGGGTCACTTGAATCCTGGTAACTGATTTACCCTTGTCAAGCGTTTGCCCTAAGTGATCGAGGTCGAAAGGAATCTGGTCGCCGTTGTCATCCTCATCTTAGATAGTTTGCATGTTCTGGAAGTACCATATCCTACATAATGGAGCATACAGACTAATCCGAAAGCAGTGGAAGGAAATCTAATCCGCCTGGTTTTGATGCAATAAGCCCAAATGGTTCTTGCATGGAGGTCTCGGATTTCAGCGTAGAGTCTTTCAGTACCATTCTATTTTAGGGCGGCAGTCTGAGCTTTATGGAGTACAGACACTGCTCTTCTTAAGTATCCTGCCGACATGCACAGGTGTAAGTCTCCATCAATGTCTAGGACGAAACCGTGAAAGCTTTCGAGCATTTAGTCCATATATTTTTTCCCACCTATGGCAGACAAAGCTGCAGGAAAATGTCCTTTGGGGAGTTGCAAGACTCATCGCTTTCTCGTTTGTGCGAAGAGGATGAGGAGGAATGTCTCGACCCGCTTCTGGAATGGTATCGCTTGTGGTTTTAATGAGTTTTGCACTGCCATTCCTTTTTCCCCTAGAAGGGGATTTTCCAGGTGTGGGGAGATGCATTACCCTTGATTCCTCTGACTAACTGCTTTGGGACGTCCATTCTCTGAGCTCCTCGGGATTCATTGCCTGACAGAAACCACACTCCAATGTTATGCTCTGTCGCCAAACAACATGTGGTAGTTCAGAAGGACGACACAGACTCTCGATTAGGCATTTCACTGTTAAGATTTTAAAAAAATGAAAAAGGCTAGCTTGCTCTATACCATAATACCATCAGTCAGTGAATGTCTTAAAATCAAACTGTCCACCTCCGAACGCTAAGCCTGTCTGACCCTACCACTATCTCAACAACTCAAAGTCGGGAGAATGTCTCCCTTCTGATGCTTGTTGGTTTCTCACCAATTCTTTTCAATAGATCTTTAGATGGTCTCTAGTGTCAATTAGCATCAGTTTGTTCAGTTCATTCACTATTGTATTGGGCTTTTCTTTCGTCTGTTTTCCTCGACAAAACGGTTTATTTTCCCTTTCTCTGGTAAACTTATCCAAGAAGTATCTTTTCCTTCTGGAATATTTCTTATTCTTCTGAACAGTTCATATGCTTTGATTCCTTCCTGTTCTCTGTCTTCATATAGATGTACTATGTTCAGCTTGTTCCCAGGTCTCTTTTAGAACGTGGTCCTCTATTTTGATTAGGCCTTCTTGCCCTCGAATGATACGAATGGGGTCACTACGAGAATATTTCTCATTCACTCCTCTTTGTACTGATTTTTCAATAATTTTCTCTCGACTGAGACTAGTACGATAATTTCAATGATTCTCATTCACTCTTAATTCTGCTAACGTATTGTCTCTCTCTTGACTGACAAGGGTCACCCGTTGTCTCCATTACCTTCCGTTCTTAGGGTCAACGTCACCAGGGTTTTCGGTTGTTTAGCATCGGTGTGCTCCTCCTCTAAGCTTGGTATCTCGTGGCCTTTCATCAACTCCTCATCCGTCTTGGCATCTCGGATGGCCGTAAAGTATTTTGTATACCAGTTTGTCCCTTAATTGCCATGGCAGAATGGTTTCAGTGTTGTTGCGAGGCTAGTCTGTCCACCACACACCTCCTGTGGCCACACCACCACTCTCAGGCTATTTCTCTCTCTGATTTGGGCTGCCACGCGTCCAGCTCAACTTCTCCTGGATTCCTCCCTATACTGTAGTGTGTTTTTATCTACTCTGCTTGTAGAATAGCAAGACGCTGTGCATATTGCCTCTGCTTATCACTGGAAGAAGTGTTCAAGCCCTTTTGTAACTCAGAGGCTCTCTTCTTATCTACAGGTTCCTCCCCTTTTTGGACATATTCCTGTGCAAGCCAGGGTTCCTTTTTCTCCCTTTCTCCTGCGGATTCTCTTCTCCATACATCCACTTTTTTGATCCCGTGAAATGGGAATTTTAAGGGAGCTCTTGTATTTCCTGTAGCAAATAAAACATTGATTTTCTCTTTGCATATATTTTCCTCAAACGTTGGACGATCTTATTTTCAAGTTCCGCTGGGGAGTTCCTCACGGGAACGCAAGTCCTTATCCCGAAAGGGGGAGTCTCTCCCGTTGAGGTCCCACTAGCCTCTACCCCTAGGGAGGGTATTGTGGAGTGGGCTCACCTCCGTAGCCTCACAGGGGAGGAGTGGTGGGGGTTCCCCCTTGCGGACAAGGGGTGAATTCCTGCAAATCATCACAATACGCAACTGGTCAGGGTTCAATTTCTGATATCTTCAAAATGCAGTGTCTGCATGTTTGAACCCCAGAGCATTCAAAGAAGACATGCTGTGTCGCAGATACAATTTTGTAAGGGAGCGAAAAAACGCCACAGACTAGTGCAGTGTGTGTGGAAAAAAGGTATTGAAGTCACGGGTGTCGTGCACCCCATTTCTACTGGCCGGGACGTCACTTCCAGAGTCAAGGAATGGAACAGTGGACGAGGTAGATGCTGAGGTGCACAATGCTCTCTGCTGGTGTACAGATGTTTCTGATGCTAATTGAACTGGCAGGTGAATACCTAAGATGAGGAATCCATTGGAGAACACAATCCATTAGAAACAAAGGGGAGGTAAGGCCAAATTCAGAAATGCAGTTAATAGGCATTGAAACTTCCAAGTGGAGATTAATCACAATCAGTTGTGCAGGGTTGGCAGCAATCAGTACAGATGCTACAGTCCTCGTAAAAGGGGCTTTGTGATAGTGCAACATCCAAATTCCACCAGATATTTACCAAGTACCCCAGGCTGCACAATGGGCATGCGTGCAGTCTGCACACTCTGCTAACATGTGAAGGGAGCCAGTGAATCGGTCAGCAACTGGTGATTGCCCAAATGCAGAACAGGAGGGAGCAAGACCAGACAAGAAAACCCGGCCAGCCAGAGATTTGAGCAGGAGTTGACCCCAGCCAAGCAGAACGCAAGAGTGATCGCTGGAGCAACATGCAAAACTACAACAAAGCAGCTCTACATAGCATCAAGTGTATATTTCACAGGGTGGGCATACAGAGCAAGCACTGTTTAAAGCTACTGGGATCAGAGTGTGGGGTCCAAGCAATTCAATGAGAAAATAACAGCCTCTCACAGGGGACAAGGAGAACAGCAGCAAAATGGATATATCCTGTGATTTGATAAGAGGCACTCAGAGCTCTATTGAAACATAGCCATTTTGGACGATGGTTTTCTAGCACTGCCCAGGCAAAGTTCAGGTTGAAGGAGTTTTAGACCAGGAGTGGAGGAGTGGATCTTGGCAGCGGAACGTTGCCCCTAAAGGCAGTATAAACACCTTTACTGCTGCTTGCATTAAAGTCTCTGGCCACTGATCCTGTGCAAATCGATATAAAGAGATGAAACGAACATTCTCTATTGGAAGAAGTAAATGCCAATTGCCAGTCTTCAAGACTTGGCCATGGCTTTGGATGCTTAGAGGTTAAGCGACTCGTCCAGTCGAGAAGAACAAGTTACTTCTTACCTGGTAACGTTCTTTCGATTGGATGTTCCAACGTATTCCTCATCTTAGATGTATTTCATCCAGCTTTGCTGCTCTTCGGAAATGTTTTCGGCAGAGGGCGCCGTGAGTCAATGTCGTCGAGTCGATAGTCCCTCGAGGGCCTCAGTCGAGGGCAACGTCATCGGGTGTATAAGTAGCACGCGCGGCGCCCGTTGGCCCCAGTTCTGTTTTTCCCCCTCTTTTGTGTCTGTGATCTTGTATTGTGAGTATTGTGCCGGCATACAGGTCTCAGCCTTGCGAGATTTGAGATGGCAATAACCCGGAAAAAAGCTACAGAGGGGTAGGTTGGGAGGGCGATGAGGAATACGTTGGAGGAACATCCAATCGAAAGAACGTCATCAGGTAAGAAGTGACTTGTTCTTCGAATGGATTGTGTCCTCCAACGTATTCCTCATCTTAGATAGGCTCCCAAAGCAGTATTTTTGCATAGCTCCTCTGGAGGAGGGGTCAGATTTATTATTATTTTTTTTTTTAAATGTCCTTAGATGGCAGAGTAAAGCACTGCTTTTCCAACAGTTAGCTCCCTAGACTGGGAAGCATCCAGGTTATAGAATTTTGAGAAGGTGTGAAGCGAAGACCAAGTTGCTGCTTTGCAAATGGACCTTATAGGGACACCTCTTTGAAGGGCTGTAGAGGAGGCGATGCCTCTGGTGGAATGAGCTCTTAACCCTTCAGGTGGGTCTTTTTGTGCTAGTCTGTAGCTTTCTGAAATGCAAAGCATGATCCAGCGCGACATTGTTTTGTTAATGATTGACCAAGCTTTCTTCCAGTGTAGCCTTTAAACAACTGGTTGTCCAAAGCTTAAAGCTCTTTTTGGGTCCAGTCTGTGTAGGTCTTTCTTCCTCCTTAGAAGGATGAGATGGAGGATAGAATGAGGGTAAAACAATTTTCTGATTTAAATGAAAATCAGATATTACCTTTGGTAAAAATGATGGTTTAACCCTCAACACAACTCTGTCCTTATGGAACACAGTATAGTGTGGCCTAGAAGATAGTGCCTGCAATTCGCTCACTCTTCTTGCTGATGTTAGAGCAAGAAAAATGCTGTTTTCCATGTTAATAATCTTAATAGACACGTGTGCATAGGCTCAAAAGGGGCACACATTAAGAATTGTAATACCAAATTTAGATCCCAAATCGGTACTTGAAATGGGTGAGGAGGAAACACATTAGTGAGACTTTTTATGATGTGTTTATCAAAGGAATTTTGAAGTAGGAGCATTCTTCCGATGAGCGCTTGAGGATGGAAAGCGCCGCAAGGTAACCTTTTATTGTTCCAATATTCAGACCTCTATGTGCAAGAGTCAGAAGGAAAGATAGTACTTCAGGAATAGAACATAGAAAAGGATCGACATTCTTTTCCCTGCACCAGTTGCTAAACTTATTCCAACAGCAACAGTACAGAGACTTTGTTGCTGGCCTTCTTGCCGAAAGCAACACCTCCATATCATCTGGAAGGTTCCAATCCCTGTATCTCAGCCTTTCAGATACCAAGCATGAAGGTTGAGTGTTCTGACCTCTGGGTGGAGAACCTGACCTTCCATTTGAGAGAGAAGGTTCTCTCTGAGGAAGATTTACTGGAGGACAGATGGGCATATCTAGAAGGTCCGGCTACCACGTTCTCCTGGCCCAATCTGGAGCAATTAGGATCATGCGGTTCCCGAAGCGTCTCAGGCTCCTGATGACCTGAGGAATGACGGGAATTGGAGGGAACGCCTACAATAGTGGTAATTTCCAATCCACCACAAACGCGTCCCCCAGGGCTCTTCTCGGGGGAAATTCCCTGGAACAATACCTTTCGCATTTTCGGTTGGTACTGGTTGCAAATAGGTCTATCTGAGGGGTTCCCCAAAGGGCGAAGATCTCTTGAATGACTTCCTGAGCCAATTCCCATTCGTGGGACTCCATGCTCTGCCTGCTCAGAGCATCTGCCGTCATATTCTCTTCCCTGGCTAGATGAATTGCCGTTAGAGAGATTCCCTCTTGAATCGCCCAATACCAGAGCTGCATTGCCTCTCTGCACAGGGGTAGTGACCCCACGCCTCCTCTTTTGTTTAGGTAGTGCATGGCCACTGTGCTGTCAGTCATTATCAGGACATTCTTTCCCCTTACAGATGGCAGGAAGGCCTTCAGCGCTAGTCTGATTGCCCTCAGCTCCAAAAGGTTGATATGTAGTTTGGACTCCGATGGAGACCAGCAACCGTTTGTCAAATCGTTGGCATGTGCTCCCCACCCCAGGAGTAAGGCGTCCATCACTACTGTGATCTCCAGCCATGGTTGCCAAAAGGGTTCTCCCTTTAAGATGTTCTCTGCACAGGTCCACCACAGAAGGTCTTGTCTGACCTTGTTCGGAATGTGAAGATCCGTCATTTGACCCGAGAACTGGGACCACTGAGTGTTTAGGGCCAATTGAAGGGATCTCATCCTCAAGCATGCCTCTGGCACCAGAAAAATGCAGGACGCCATGAGGCCGAGCAACCGTAGAAAGTCGTAAGCCTGGAGATTTTGGGCGTTTTGGAATTTTGAAACCATCTGAAGAACGTCTTCAGCCCTCGTCTTGGGAGGCGAGCTCTTTCCCAAGGATGTGTCTAATACAGCTCCTATGTATTGAAGCTGTTGGGAAGGTGTCATTTGAGACTTCTTTAAATTGAGGGAGAAGCCCAGTTTGTGGAGGAAGTGGCAGGTGACTTTCAGATGATCCAAAGCTTGCTCGGCAGAGCGCGCTCTGATCAGCCAGTCGTCCAGGTAGGGGTAGACATGAAGCCCCCCCACCTCTCCTGAGGTGCGCTGCCGCCACTACCATTAGCTTGGCCAAGACCCTCGGGGCGGAGGTCAACCCAAATGGCAGGACACGAAACCGATAGTGTGAGTCACCAACAACGAACCTCAGGTATTTTTTGTGCTTGAGATGAATCGGCACATGAAAATAAGCATCCTGGAGGTCCAATGACACCAACCAGTCCTGGAGTTGAAGGGCCTGAAGGATCTGAGAAAGAGTAACCATATTGAACTTGTCCTTCCTGAGGAACTTGTTCAAGCTTCTTAAGTCCAAGATGGGTCTCAGTCCTCCGTCCTTTTTGGGGATAAAAAAAAATACGGGGAGTACCAACCATTGTTCCTCTCCGCTGCGGGTACTGGTTCTATGGCACCTTTCTCCAGCAGGGTTAGAACTTCCTGCTGTAGGAGCGGATTTGAAAGCTTCAACTGGTGTCTCCCTGGTGGATTGCTTTGAGGTTGCTTTAGAAAAGGAAGGCAATAGCCTTGGGCTATTATTTCTAGAGCCCAAACATCTGAAGTAATGGCTCGCCATTCTTGCAGATGCTGCGACAGCCTGCCTCCTACAGGTGTTTTGTGGTGCAAGTCCTCAAAGTGGTTTTGTGGCGGATGTTGCAGCTGCTGATGGCAAAGAGGCTGGAGCTGGCTTAGCCCGTTTTCCTCGTCCACCACGAGTGGCTTTTCTTTGGCCCCTTTGACTGGCCATTCCTCTCGTCTTCCCATATGAGGTATAATAACGATAGGATTGTCCCCTCCATGATTGTTCGTGCGCACGAAAAGGCTGAGGTTGCCTAATAGCAGCTCCTAAAGATTTGGCCGCTGCTTTTGAGGTCTGCAACCTCTCAAGGCTCTAGTCAACCTTGTTGCCAAAAAGGTGAGAACCGTCAAAAGGCATGTTCAGGAGGCGGTTCTGTACGTCCGGTGCAAAACCAGACTTCCGTAACCACGCAAACCTGCGCATTACCGTGCTAGTGCCCATGGACCTGCTTACACTATCCGCAGTGTCCAATCCAGATTGAAGGGATTCCTGCATGGCCTCCTTTCCATCTCTAACCATGGCTAGGAAACCTTCTCTTTCTTCCCCTTCTGGTATGTGCTTCGCCGCCATTGCTATGCACTCCAACAGAGTGTACGAAAATTTTGCCAAGGCACATGTGGAGTTGGCAGATTTTAATGCCATGCTCCTGGCTGAAAATACCTTCCGTGCCCAACCATCCACACGCTTATCGTCCCTGTCTGGAGGGATAGACGGGTACGCAAGTTTGTTGGAAGCTGTGGCTGCCTGTATGACCAAACTCTCGGGAGTTGGATGTTTTGACAGATAGCCAGGGTCACTACTGGCTGGGCGGTATTTTGATGCTAGGGATTTATTCACTGGAGGAATAGAATCCGGAGTTTCCCAATTCTTGGCCACCCTGTTTTGTAAGGCTACATGAAAAGGTAAAACTGGGCCTTCAGTGGGACCATGGTCCAATATGTCTATCAAATCGTCCTGGGGGAATTGGGCTGTTGGTTTAGACCATCCCAAGTAGTCTACCACCTTTGTCATTAATTGATGAGATGGACTGGCATGCTCTCCTGGATCTGGTCAACCAAAATCATTCTCAGGAGAGGTGTCAATGCCACTTGCATTATGTAAGGACTCCACCAAATCCTTCATCCTGCTTTCTTCCGATATTAAGCATTCTGGGACATTTTGGGTGCCATATTCCAACCCAAAAAGGTACATCTTCCTCTTCCGATCTCTCCTGATCCTCAAAAATTGAGGTTAAGGATTTGAAAAACTCCTTCCTAGGGAGAGGCTTGAAAACCTTCTCTGGGAGACGAGGAGGAGGAGGAGGTGTAATACTAGATTTTGAAGAAGATACATGTCTTGCAGTTTTCTCCTTCTCTAGCTGCCCTGGCTTGGTTGGAACCTTTGGCGCCGAAGTTTTCGGCATCGACGTTGATAAAGGCGTCGACGGAGTCGATGACATCGTGGTCGTCGACAGGCTCTGCTTCGAGGGCGTCGAAGCGGCCTTCGACAGTTTTCCCTTCGAGGTGTGGAAGGTCTCGGACGGCGTCGGTGACCTCGAGCGGTCGACTCGACTCGAGCGTTTTTTGCTCGGCGTCCTAGAAGGTTCTCTATCCTTCCTTTTACGATCACCCGGGCTCGAGGGCGCGCGAGTGTCGGAGCGATGACGCTCCCGGTCGGCTTCCGAAGAAGGCGCAGACCGAGGCTCGCTTTCTCAAACACCTCCATCATTTTGACCCTAAATGCTTACCCCTCTTCGGAAGACGAATGTTTTGTGGGGCATTTCATTTTCAGAGACTCGTCTGACGAGGTGGAGGGAGATCTATGGCGTAGTTTCTTCGACGAAGACAACGAGCGATAAGAATCGCTTCGAGATCTGGATCTATGCCTTTCGCGTCGAGGAGATTTTCCCCATGGGGTTCTCGACTCAACGCTAGAGGCTTTCCGATCCTTCCGACCTACCTGTAACTTTCCTCTCCTTTCTTGCAAGGCCTTTACCGTCATTGCCTGACACTTCGAACATGCCTCCTTGTCGAGGCCTTCCCCGTGACACCACAAACGCTCGCGGTGCGGGTCCGTGATCGACATTTTTCAGCCACATGACTTGCATTTCTTAAAACCCGATCTCGGTGTTGTGGTCGACGTCGATGACGAGGACATGATTTCTTCTCTCGTAATATTATATTTCCTGACAGAACTCAAGGCGCGCCGAATGTCCGAAGCAACGTACTGCGGAAAAACGGGACTGAGGCCAACGGGCGCCGCACGTGCTACTTATACACCCGATGACGTCGCCCTCGAGGGACTATCGACTCGACGACATCGACGCACGGCAACCTCTGCCGAAAAAATTGCCTTAAAGCAGCAAAGCTGGATGGAATACATCTAAGATGAGGAATACGTTGGAGGACACAATCCATTCGAAATTGAGATAGGTGAAGATTGTCACCCTCCAAGGGTATGCTGAGTTGTTTTGCCTGCACATAGCGAGTAAACAGACACACACATATTGGAGTGGCTCCTCAGTAGAGTCCCAAAGCCCATTGAGCAGCCACAATGTCCATGGTGTCTCATTGAAACTGCACTATCTGTGCGGTACCCTCTACCATCATTATGCAACGATCATTGCTGGGAACAGGTTTTCTGCTGCTTCCTTCACCACATTCAGCAGTGTATTGGAGTATTTAGCTAGTGTGCAAGATGCGTTAACAGCCATTAACACCAGGATGCCTGAGGTGAACGCTTTAGGCCCACAGACAATTTTTTTCTCTCGCAATCATGTGGCAAGAAAACTGAGTAAAATGGGTAGAGTGAAAACCAGTGCTTGACTTAATCTATGTGTATGACCACGCACAAAGCAGTCTTGAGCCAAACCGCTGAGACAGGGATGACAATATCTTCACTGAAGGGCAGGACAGTTGCCATAGGAGGATATTGGTAATCTTGTATTTCACTTGGCCACCAAGGGAGATGTGGTCCGCAGATAATAAACCTCATTGGCAATTGTGCTATGGAAGACCAAATTGGGTTTTTCATAGGCCGTGGACAGCGTCTACTTAAGTTAAAAGAAGGAATCAAGGACACTGGCGTATTATATATTTACTTATATAGGCGGGAGGAACAAGGCTCTTTTGAGAACAAAAGAACATATAATAGATAAGAAATCAGATTTGACGGGAAGTAGTGAGCTTCTTACAATTGGGTGAATGAGTGACATTCTGATCAGGTTGTGGAGAGGAGTAAATGGAACAGTCACCGGGGAAAATACATGGGTGGACATATAAGTGAAGGGAAACCAACATTATACATTTTTGTAATTACAGGTAGGTGGTACGGACCAGATGTGTTAGGGCTGTGACTATCAGGGGTGCAGTGTAAGAGTGGCGGCAGCGACCATGAGGAACAAAGGCAGGTTAAAGACAAGGGGAAAATGTTTGCTAGAAGGCAGATAAGAGGTAGGTTAAGATAGTTACTCAGAGGCGAAGAGCTAGGATTTTAGTATGCTTTTCAATAAAAATCCATGTTGACCGTTTTCCGGATGTCCACGGGAAGAAAATCCCATACAAGTCGAGCAAGAAGAGAGAGAGTGGAAGCGAGAGGCAGCACAGGGAGAGTGACGTGCCACAAGGATAGTCCATGAGGCAGAGCGAAGATTATGACAAAGCTTATAGAGTTGAATAGAGGAAGGTGGATACAGGGGTGTCTTACTGTGGATAGATTTGTGAACCAGGAGACGAAACTTACATCTGGGTGTGTTTTCCATTGTCAGCCATGCAGCCAGGTGATGGTATGAGGGAGTTAATGGTCATCAGATAGGCCGGCCAAGCCATCAGACTGATTGTTTTTCCACAGGGAAGTCCTACAATGTGCCTTCCTGTATGGATTCCAGGTCAGAATTAAATGTGCCACGCCTTTTGTTGAAGATCTGGCCAAACTTGAACAAAAACTCTGACCTGGAGGCTGGGGCAAGTCGCTGGCTCTTGCAAAGTTCTTCAGAAAAATTGTTGCAGAGCACAGCACTGGGGATACTACACTGGAAGGCAGAGCTGTGAAACAGGAGAGGAGAGCAATCTCCATTAAAGGAGCTTGCACTAAGAACACAGGCGTGCAGCAGTGGGCCGAAGACATGCATCTTGTGTACTGATGAGGTGTAGTGGGGCCCTTGTCCAAAAGAGGCCAGAATCCACTGGCACCTTAATGTACCTGCATTTTCTGACAGAACTTCTCGCACTGCCCTGGGGTAGAGGAGTTGGTGGGTAATGGTACCTGTACAACAACAAGTTGCAAGTCCACAGAGTCGAGGCAGACTCCCTGGTGTAGGAGTTGAAAAAGCACTTCCAAGATGAGAAAGGAGGACACTTTGCTGAGTCACTTGGAGAAAAGGAGCTCCCTGTTACTCATGCTGCTTTGTCTACAAAACCGAGCAAGGCTATTCTTTTGAAGCATAATGCCTAGGAAAACCCTGGGATTAGAAAGGGGTCTTCCTGCCGTTGTTGAGACGCCAAGTGTTAAGGCATGTTCTCTAACGACATCTGTATGCATGAATTAACAGGCTCCCCACTCCTCTGTGCCATGTGCTGGACCTATACACCATAGGCATCGCGCTTGCATGGTCCCAACACAGATTTGGAATTTGCGCAGTGCTGGCTGGTCTTAAAGTACTTGGCCTTCAGTGGAGAGAAGACAAAAACAATTTTTATCAAGCAGTGCCTGGTCTTAGAAGCAGTGTGGTGCGCATACAAAAAAGAAACAGAGGTCAAGGTGCATGCTGGGTTTATATAAAACATCTAGGACATGCAGAATGATGCGCGCCAATGATGTCAAGAGGAGCTGAAGTGAGCTCTTTGGTGGCTGAACGTTTCTGAAGAGAATGAACTTGGAGGATGTGTCTAAAATTAGGAATCCATGGGAGAAAGTAGTCCATTAGAAAGGTTGATCTCTCCAAAACCTCACCATGGGGACTCGAGAATCTACAAAACAAGGAGCATTCTTGTAAAGAGAATTCATTTGATCCTTCTATATGTTCTGTGAATACAAAACTAAAAATAAAACGTGCAAGAACCAGAGAAACTCTTAATATTCAATAACTTGGCGTCCCAAAAAAACAGCCTGACAAAGATAAAGGCTCATGCTGCAAAAACCAATCAGATCCTGCAGAGGTGGACAATCTAGAACAATGAAAATCAGATAAAGAAAAACACATTAAAATTGGCAGTATTTCAAAAAGGAAAAGAAAAAATTATCAAATTCCGTTGTTAAATGACTCCAATCAAGCAATCCCACTAAGTCAGTGCCAGGTCTGGGATGCCCAAGGGATGCCCTTATTTATATATTTTATGTCCAGTTCGTGTACTCTGGATGACCACCCTTTTATAACACCCCTCTCTTAGAATCCCCCTGACCCCACTGAGCCAAGAAGTAAGTTTGTTTTGCAAATATATAATATATCACACTTTTATAATAAAATAATAATTGATATCACACTTGTGAATATGAGCAGTAATCAGCAATAGGTAATCAATAGCACAGTTCTGGTGACTTATGACTAGGAACAGGGGAATAAGGTATCAGAGAATGCTTTATGGTTTCAAGGAGATGCAAAGATGAATAAAAGGCAGTACAGAAATAAACTTGATATGATTTCAGCAGAAAGATAATGTGATCACTTTTTCTTTGACAATTCACTCCCCCCCCTATGCAATGTAAGGAGATGGAAGTAACACGCACAATTCTCAGGAATACACACAAATGCAATACAAAGTTCCAATTCCCCCCAGCGAGCTTAGAGGAAAAGAGGTATGATTTTAAACACAGGCAAAATCCTTTTAAATGTGGTGGCAATGAAGTGAAAAATATACTCAAATTGCTTTTAATTCCCTATAGGAGGTTCAGGGTGAGTGAGAGATACTTTAAATCAGTTCAAGCCAGCCCGATCAATGATTCAGGGATGGTTATCAAGTTGAAAACAGAATTCCGTGATGGAAGCAAAAGATAAATGTTTTCACACGTGGCTGGAATGAAGCAAAATGTCGAATCGCGTCAATTTAGTCGCGTGAGTCGAGCGCAATTACGGAGGCACTATAAGGAGTAACAAGTCGGTTTAGGGCTCGTTGGAAAGCTTAGAATCCTAGCTTTAAGATTAAAGTTATGCATTACTAGGACAAATGGTTCCGGGGATACAGACGATTTTGTGAAGGTATATTCTCTAAATGAAATTTTAAAGTTCAGAATGACAGCTGACAGTTTTGCAGCTTTGAATCAAAAGAAGGGACACGATTTTTATGATACAGTTCTCAATAGGTTAAAATAGTTTGAATTAGATTATTTTAAACAAAGAGATTGGTTTTGCACAGTTCTGGCTGAGTACTATTTTTTTGGACAGGAATGCGACTTCGTCACGGATCGGGTCAGGATTGGCTGCGGTTCTCTCGCCACTGGGTACTGGTTCTCTGGTTCCGGATCTCTGGTTCTGGTCTGGTCTCTGGTTCTGGTCTCTCTGGATAATTCTGCCTTCTGGGTCTGCTACCGGTTCTGGCAAAAGTTCTTGGCAAAGAATTCAAACAGCCCGCCCGGCTGTGAATAGTTTGGTTAGGTTTTGAGGCCTGCTGAAGAGAACTCAGCTTGTGGGTTAGGCCTTTGATTTGAGTTCTGGAATCAGAGTTCTAAGTTGTGGTCTCTGTCTTGCTGGAGTCAGTCCGGATCTCTGGATGTGAAGTCGTCTGTCAGTGTGCTCCGCAAGGAAATGGAAATTGAATGTCCCTCCCTGTCCTGCACAGTCTCCTTTTATGTGTTTAGAAAGTGGGTGGGTGGGCTCATTCTGCATGCCCAACCCTCTCAACTTATCATTGGCCAGTTCCTCCTCTCTCCCTTGATTGGGGGAACTGGGTTGTGAGTCAGAGTGATGAGGTAGGTTTATGGTCAGAGGATCCTCCCCTTGTCAAATTGCACACAAATCCATTTCTGATCCAAATGACAATGCATTACTTACCGTAAAAGCATTTCTGATGGTTGTATCTGCTTAGATTCACATGCTGTGCATAGGTCCGACATCCAGTGGTCACTGCAGAGTATTGCAGTTTGTTTTTCGTCGTCGAAAAAGGGGAAGTCGACAAGGCGTGTCTGTAACACTATCCCTATAGTGACGTGCGTTGTACCCACAATCCCTCACGCGTCAAGGTCCCTCAGTTTGTATTTTTCTGCCCTGAGGGAGCCTTCTAGACGTGAGTGAGTACAGAAAAGAGAGAAATATAGAAAAGGATGTCTATGTTCCTTCCATCCGAGCGGGGAGGAAGGGTGGGCGCATGTGAATCTAAGCATATACAACCATCAGAAATGCTTTTACGGTAAGTAATGCATTGTCTTCTGATGTTTGTTAATCTGCTTAGAATCACATGCTGTGCATAGACTAGCGAGCAGTACCCGGAGTTGGCGGTGGGTTATGAGAAGGAACAGTAGAGAAAAGATGTCTTAATACTGCCTGTCCCACCTGGGAGTCAGATCTAGAGTGTGCATCTAGACAGTAGTGTTTTGTAAAGGTGTGCACAGAACTCCAGGTAGCCGCTTTGTAGATGGACTCAAGGGGAACATTTGCAATGAACGCTATGGAAGCCCCAGTGCCTCGAGTGGAATGTGCTCTTGGCTTGAAGGGTTGTCTGTGAGGACATCACTGTCTTTCCTTGTAGGTGTTCCTGAAAGGCTTTCAGTGCTTTGAACACCGCTAGTAGTTCCAGCAGGTTTATATGCTTGGATGCTAAGCTCGGAGTCCACGCTCCGTGAGCAGTCTGATGGGATAGGTGAGCCCCCCCCATCCTGTAAGGGATGGGTCTGTGGTTAGAGTGGCTTCCACTGCGGGTGTGGCAAACGTTTTTCCTAATAACAGGTTTTCTTTTGTCCACCACCGTAGCGAGAGAACCAAGGCCTGCGAGACCACCACTAGATCGTCCCATTGTCCGCTGGCCTGACACCACTGGCTGTAGAGCCACTCTTGCATTGGGCGCAGGCGCGCGTGAGGTACCAAATAAATACATGACGCCATCATCCCTAGCAAGCGCATTGCTTTGCGTACCGTCACCTCTCGACCTGCCACATAATGGGGGATCTGAAACAGCATGTTTTGGACCCTCTCGCTGGAGGGGAAGATAAGGCCGTCCTTTGTTCGAATTAGAGCCCCTAGGAATTGTTTGATTTGGCTGGGGTCTAAGCTGGACTTCTTTTCGTTGATGGAGAAGCCCAGTTGGGACAAAAGGTCTACGGTCTTTTGGGTATTGGAGAAGCATGTTTCGTAAGAATCCCCTGTTATGAGCCAGTCGTCGAGGTAAGGGTATACCGGGATGGATAACCTGCGCAGATGGGCCGCTGCCACTGCCAGTACTTTCGTGAATACCCTTGGTGCAGTTGCTATCCCGAAGGGTAGTACTCTGAACTGGTAGTGTTTGTTCTCTATCTTGAACCTGAGGTATTTTCTGTGCGCTGGCAACATTAAAATATGAAAGTATGCATCTTTCATGTCTAGTGTTGTCATGTAATCCCCCTGTGATAACAGTGGGATTACTTCCTGCAAGGTCACCATACGAAACTTTTGGGGTTTGACAAACTTGTTCGCTGGGCGCAGATCTAATACAGGGCGCATGGTTAAGTCCTTTTTGGGTACAAGGAAGTACACTGAATAAATACCTTCTGTTACCTGAGATAGGGGGACAGCCTCTATACCTTCTTTTTTCAGTAGCTCTTCTACTTCTTGAAGAAGAATGGTGAGGTGTTCCGGTGTCATGAGTCGGTTCCGTGGGGGTCTGTACTTCGGGGAACCGTTGAATTCGATGCAGTATCCGTGGGCTATGGTGGATTATACCCAGCGGTCTGACGATATTCCCTCCCATGGTGAAAGAAGGGTGAAAGACATCAGGGTCTGAGTGCGCTGATGGGGATTGCCAAGGCTGCACTGATGGGGATTGCCAGGGCTGCGAGGTAGCTGCATCTTCTTCAAAAGCTCCTGCACTAGTGTAAGGATCTTCTTCAAACCCCTCTTCCTCATGTTCTTCCTCTCCACCCAAACACTCCTCATCTTCCTGGAGGTATTGCTCCTCTTTAGTGAGGTCATACACGTCTGTAGAAGGGGGAAAACAGCCTAGGAATCTTGACCCAAGGGTCATCCTGGGGCCATTCTCTTGGTCTTTTGGGTGTGGGTGGGTTTTGGTTTCCCAAAAACCTTTCCATTTTCTCCATACAAGAATGGAGTCTTTCAAGGGTCTCATGGGGGATCCCTGAATAGTATAGAGGGGGGAAATCAGTGTTTTCACCTTCAAAACGCTTAGAACGCTCCCACAACGTCGAAGAAAGGTTTCCGTCGCCCTCTGAAAAGCCCTCCGGTAGTTCAGAAGTGCCCTTAGATGAAGGGGGCAGTTCCTGGCTACTCTTGTGCTTTTTCGGCGTTTCCATAGCTTTTTGTGCGGTATTCGACGTTTGTTTCGTTGTCCGCTTACGTTTGTCTTCGGAAACAATTCTCGCCAGGCTCTCGACAACGAGTTTGTCAGTAGAGGGCTCTGGTGTCGACGTTGCCTGCGTTACGCGTTGTTCCTCGACGGCCGCTCTATGGAGCGTTACGTTGGATGATTTTGAGGTAGCGCCCGTGTTTGATGAAAGCCCAATCGCTGGTCGCGGCTGCGTTTGCGGGTGGGGCTTGAGACCCTTACGGTCTGAGGTAGACGCCGGAGTGCCCTGCGTCCCCTTTGGCGCTGATGGATCCTTCGTCTTCGACGAAGAGCCGTGGGTTGTGTGCTTAGGCCTATGGGGTCTATGTGCGTCCTTGTCGCCGGGGGTGTTCATCCCCATAAGCAGGGCGTGAGCCGAGCCCGTCGGGGCCGGGGACGGACGTCGAGGAGCGCGAGCGCTCCTTCTGGGGGTTAATGACTTCCGTAACGGACGTCGAGTTATCACCCTCCTCGTCACTTTCTGTAACAGCGGCGGCAGGTGAGAAAACTGACTTCGACAGAGTAGTCCGCCCACCTCTTAACTTTGCGTTCTTTAAGAGTTCTTGGTTTCAAGAGCTTACAGGCCGCGCAGCTGTCCTCCTTATGATCGAGGGGCAAGCAACGATTACAGAGCTTGTGTTTGTCCTTCCAAGTGTATTTGCCCCTACAGCGTGGGCAAAACTTAAAAGGTGTCCTCTCCATAGCTGAGGTAATAATAACTGGTGATAACAACCCCAATGGAAAGATAGGGGAGAAAGAAAGACATTCTCAAAGAGAAGATAAAAGTTCGAACCCCCACTCTCCCTACTGTATTGTTGGCCGGCGAGGCCAGGCCATGTGTTCGGCAGCGCCGAAGGATCTCCTACGTCGAAAACTTGCTCGGCGGAGAAACAGCTTCACAGCTAACGTCGAGGGGAGGGATCTTTAACAATATAATAAGTATAATTAAGGACCGAGGTCCGTAGTAAGTATTTGCAATGTCTCTCTAGGAGTTCCGCGTAAGGCGACCAGAAGCTGGGTGGAAAAAAACAATCTGAGGGACCTCGACGCGTGAGGGATTGTGGGTACAACGCACGTCACTATAGGGATAGTGTTACAGACACGCCTTGTCGACGTCCCCTTTTTCGACTACGAAAAACAAAATGCAATACTCCGCAGTGACCACTGGATGTCGGACCTATGCACAGCATGTGATTCTAAGCAGATTAACAAACATCAGAAACATATTTATCTATGTACCATTTTTCTAATATTATATGTCCAGTTAACATATTTTCTGTAGCACCAAACCATCCGATCCCTGTCTTTGTAAGATGTCGTGTCCACTAATGACAGAATTCTCCCCTTTTCATCCAGATAACGACCTCTAAACTTTTTCAGATTTTACACAAATGTGCACCAGGGATATGGGTTTCAGATGATAAAGTGTCAGATTTTTAACATGCATACATTTGGAGTAACAACCTTTTTTCCGCTACTATCTCCAAGAACATACCGAGTCCTAACACCTCTTAAAATGTGCACAGAAAATCACAAGAATGATGATGTTATTTATATAATTTTTACAAGGCCGCACTATGAATTATCCATCTTTTTAAAATTATGCTCTGGCTCCAAAGGGGTGTGGTTTTCCAAAGCACATGGTGGAATTTCTGGTTTATCCACTTCCTCCAAGCTCAGCTTGCTCACAGATGCAGTGCCCCTCCCAGTTTCCTTCCAAAAGGAAGCCATTTACGACCCCCCTAATTTAACATTTGCCTGGGCCAAGGACAGGGCTTTGTTTAGTTTCCTGCAGTCCCCAGGTGCTCCTCCCCTGATTCAATCAGAGAGGTGTCATCTCCTTTTGGCAGGGGCAGCAGAATGCAGCCAGGCCTAGGAACACAGCTGCTGATCAAGTTTCAACTCCTGTCGGGGGTAGTTGCCGGGCAGAATTCACTCTCTTAAGCCAGGCTTCAGCTAAATGTCACATTGGTTCCCAGTTTTTCTTCATCCAAATCAAACTTACAATTTTTACACATGCAGCTAGAACGCTGATTCTAAGTTCAAAACTATGACATTTAGCAGTTGCAAATTATGTGACACTCAACAGTAGGTCACTCATTTATTTTAAACTTTTAGATTTTAGTGTCTTTCGGTCCAATTTCACTTCAGCTGCTGACATCCACAGCTCAGCCAGTTTTGTTATAAACATTGTTTTGGGCTCTTTCTCTTTCCAGATTCTGTATGCACACAAGACTACATTCTGCCAAATGTCTGCTGGTGTTCATTGAGATTTCTGAATTGCAATGTTTAAAATAGGCATTTTTAGCTTGCATTTCAGAGAAACAGAGGTGATTTCAAGGCGCTTTTGATCTAACAGGCACTGCTATTTTTCCTTTAGCACCACATTTCACTCATGGCGCTTCTGGCCTATCACGCTCGTACTGATGGGTGGCAGGTCAGGCGACCATTTTGGTGTGCGCAAAACTGCGCGGTTTTCCTGGATTCTGGCGCAATGTGGGCTTTTCCGCCCTCTTGGATTCCCTAAGCCCACAGCACAAATGTTGTAGCCTAATAACTTGAACATGGGCCAAGACACCCAACACCGTTGACAAGAAAAACCTTTTGACCTGTGCCATCAAGCAAGCAACCCCTCACAAAGAAAATATTTCTGTACTATTTCAAAGACTGTTCTCCCTTGTTGCCACTTGTATGCATTTTCACCAGATCACATCCTGCCATTCCACCACTTACATCAACCAGTTTACTGTCCATAGCACATATCATAGACTTAGGCATCCTCTTGAGGGAATGCACCGACTATTGGTGTATAACTATAACTTGCCGAAACAACAATTTTAAGGCGTACTTTTGGATGAGCAATTAAACAGTTGTAATTAGATGCCAACTTATCCGCTGCTTTTGTTGCTAATTGAGGAAGAACCACTTTTTATCTAATATGGAATCCAATTCCCTAAACACAACACCAACACCAATAATACCTACTCCACACCCAAACACTCCACATAATTGAGGTGGTTTTAAATAGTTCACAAAACGTAATAAAATGAGAAACAGGTCTTCAATTAAAATGCCTTCTGATTTGAATACACTTGAGCAAACAATATTTTCGGATTCACGAATAAACCAAATGTGTTTGTCCTCATCAACATTACAGTTTATACACTGGACTTTCAGGTGGAGCTGAAGTGCTACCTATAAGCCAAAACTGTGGCACCGGAGTACAGGTTGGAGGGAGATGGTATAGGCGGAGGAACACACATCTTGTAGGTGTTTGGTTATTTACTCTTAAACATCATCTCTTTGAGCACACTTTATCAAGCAGTAACATCAAGTGTGTGTGCTCAAAATTCCTACCAAAGTTATTTCAAAAGTGTCTTGTAAGAGGTAAAAGCTCAATTTGAGCTGTAAATATATTGCTGGTGTAATTAAAAAAGGTCTTCATCAAGCATGCCTTCAGGGACTTGATTTATAATCAGTATACGTGTGATTAACTAAAGTCTTGTTAAAAGAAAGCATCTGCAAAACCAACAGTTTTGGCCTTCCAATGAGCATTTTCCAGGCACAACTATAATAGGACAGGTGCTCAAGCCATTTTGCAACTGTTAACATTAATGGGCAGTTCGTGCTATTGTGGCAGGGCATGGCATGGCAAATGCATATTCCATACCTAGACAAAAGGCAAAACTGTTAGTATTTACAATGTGGGTTGCTTTTGTATCCAAAGTATATAAGATTGAAATAAACAGACTCCTTGAACAGGTTTATAGCAGTCATTTCTTCAAATAATACCTGTCTCACACAAAACCGAAAATAATAAAAGTTAGAATAGGTTGGTATAGTTTGAGCTAAGTGAGAACACATTATGCAGCATCAAATTATTGGAATCTACAGCAAAGTTGCAAAATGTGTCAACATAGTGCTAAAACATCACAAACTAATTACCATTGCGCCGGCGCACACATTCTTTTCACTGTGCACCAGAGCATTTCATTATACAATTAGTGAATTGAGTCTTATAACTTTCTGAAATTAATGTTTAGATTCTATTAAAAATCGCTTTAACATGACATTCCTTAAAATATTCCGATTCAGTACTAGAGGAAAGCAAAAACCCATATTTACATGTTGGGAATGTATTTGTTAATGCTTGTAAAATGGAATCCGCCTCCAAAGTAGACATCATCTTTAACATCAGTTCTGCCTGCTGTTCAAGTCCAACTTCTAGACGAGCATCCAAAGCTGTGGTAAATGAAAGAGTTTACAAATAAGTATCCATCAAACAAAAAGTTCATTGATAGAAGATATCATGCATATTTCTAATCTACAGTCCCGTAACAAACATGTAGAGGACATTATGTACTGAATGATTGCGGGAGATGAAGAAAGAAAAACAGAAACCAGAAACGTTAGCTCCCAAAATAGAGCATTGTGTGACATATTAGCATATGCCTGAGTGGCGCCAGCTAACCAGGTGTCCATAAAAGCAGGCATTACTAGATGGCAAAGTCCATGTTCTAATCAGGACACACGTGCTTCTCCCACATACCACAGTTTGTTTCTCCAGCTCTGGCATCCGTCCTCCATCCTCACCTGCCAAGCCCCCTCATTCGTCTATCAGACATCTCCTTCAATATCTCCCTTTGCTTCTTGCCTGATCCTCAGCTAGACTGTTAGTCTTCACAATGGACAGAGAAAAAGGGACTTTTTGGGTCCTGGTCCAATCTTTGCATTTTTTTTTTTAAGGGAACGTGGCATGTGCCATTTTCAAAAAGTCGTATTCCCTTAAATAAGTGCATTAGCTCACTGGCTCGAATTTCCACGAGGGCAATAGTTTAGAGGATGGATTTACGTGTGTGTGATAGTCGAGGGTCTTTGTTAAGGCTGGGAATTGTTCATTCTGGGTATGCACTATTGCTCCACAAACTGCAATATGGCTTCATAGGCAACAAACAGACCATCAGATGCAAAAAGTCAACTAGAAAAGCCCAGTGACCCAAGTTCCTCTTTTTTCCTTTGATCAGAGACCAACAAAAGGTAGACACTCCAAAGGTTATCAAGTGTCCATAAAAGGGGTAGGATAACCGAGGTAGGCTCACCTCCCACTGAGGTGGGGTTGCCAAGTGCAATACAGAGGGGTTTTGGACCTGACATGCCAAAGGGAACGGAAGCAGAGGGAACTCCTACTTTTATGCACTTCGCTACCTCAAATCCGGCAGTTAAAACAAAATAACTTTATGGTAAAAAAAGAAAATGTAACCTTTAACAGTTTAAGACAATCCGGCAAGTAAAGCGCTTCTGGCATTGCTTTATGGAGGGCACTTTACTTCAGCATAGTCGGAAAGCCTGAAAACAACGACCTCTGAAGGAATATGGGGTAGGCGGCAGATGGACAGCAAACCTAGGGGATTTAATGGTGTCTTTGGATGTCTTAAACTTCTCCAGAGACACAGCCATCTTTTGACCTAAAAGGTTGCTACCATTCAAGAGTTTAGGCAGGATATCAGGCGCAAAAGCAGCTGTTCCATCCATAAATGTTTGCAGATGACAGTCGATACCCCTGGCTCTCACCAGTTTGCCGAGTACAGGCCCAACTTAAGTATCCGACGGGATGCGCCCACCCATCGCAATCCAGGAAGTGAAATCTTTAATCTGGAGAATGGGGAGATAGTCCACTGTTGCTGATATCGCATTTGATAAACAGTGAGTGTATTTAGCCACGGCGCAGGTGGCGTCCACGGCTCTTAAACCCAGGCTGCCAGACGCAAACAACTTGTGGCCAAATAAATCTAATTTGTTGTTTTCCCCATCTGGGCGTTAAGCAAATATATTTGGGCACATTCAAGCACACTGAAGTGGCCTTAACCACCAACCTCTTGGAAGTGAGGTTTAGGGCATTGTCCCGTGTGGCCTTGCACAAACTTAGCTAACTTGGCCGTGGTGTAGTGTAGCTGGTTTAGAACTTAACTGAATGAGACGCAGCCCCGAGTTCATGGATACGCGTTTGGTCAACTGGCAATATCTCAACCATGTGGCCTCACATAGTTCCACACCCAGGTCCCGTTCCCAGGTTCCTTTAATATTATTGCATGGCTTGGAGTGCGTCTGGACAAGGCTATATAGCGCAGACAGACTTTTCCTGTGTCCTCCCGGTTCCATCATGGCTGCAATACATTCATGTGTGGGTGGTTCTTCTGGGAACGAGGGCAATTTAGCGGCGAAGGCGGATTTCATCCTATGAAACTGGAATCGCTTGAGGTGACCTCCACCCACCGCCCTAACAAATTAGTCTAATTCACAGTACCTCCCTTCCAGGAACATGTCCCGCATTCTGACCTGCTTCTGTGGGTCTCAATTACCGTGGAGTGCCTTATCAAATGTGGGGCTTATGCTCGGGAAGTTCCACAATGGCACCTCCGGGTCATACGGGGTTGTAGGTGCGAGTCTTATATATCATAGACCATGCGCGCGTGGTGGTGCTTACAGGGTCATACTCGCATGTCTTTTCGTTTGGGGTCAAACATTACCGCCCATAGGTCTGAGGGGGATGCCGCATATCTTTCCAGGGGAATATGTGTTGCTGTGTCCTCCGGGTGGAACCAGTGTCTCGCAAAGTGTGCCTGTGACGTTGGGTAATAGAGTTCAAAGTCTGGTGCTGCGATCCCACCTTTTTCAAAGGGTTCTGTCATTTTGGACCATTTCAACCTGGCCGTCTCCCCCCCATACAAATGTAGTGGTTAGCGTGTTGAGTTTGGCAAAGAATGTTTTGCCTGGCCAAATCGTTATGTTGCAGAAAAAGGTATAAGAGTTTGGGTAACACAACCATCTTAAGCAGCGATATTCGCCCATACAGGGCTAAGGGGAGCTTGTTCCAGAATTGTAATTTAACTGTGAGGGATTGTAGGAGTTCGCCATGGTTTTCTGTGAACAATGTACTCCTGTCTCTCAATACCATGATCCCCAGATAACGGATGTGTATAGGTGACCATTTGAATCCATGTGTGTCTGACATGTCTCTAGTTTTCGGCGTGAGCCGGAACAGTTCCGCCTTAGAAATGTTTTGTTAGGCAGAAACCTGTGCAGTTCCCTTAGGGACCACTGCAAAAGATTTAGGACTACAGGTGGTTGGCAGCAAACCCAATTGGTAGCAGTCTGTACCACCCAGATTTACCTGGTAGCTGTGGCTGAGCAGTCAGACTTCTCTCAAGATGAGTTAGGCAGTATATAGAGTATACACAATAGGTACAGAGACACAGTAGCACAAGCAAACACTGACCAGAGCTTTGGTGTAAAAGTATATAATTATATATTTAAAGACACACTTGTAAATTACACTAGCACAAAGAGAGGTAAATAAATTCAACACGCAGTCACAATTATATATATACAACCCTAATTACATATTAGACAAGTCTTATGAGAAACACCACTTATTTTCAGACAGAGGTGAGCGCTTAACCTAAGATGGCACTCTAATAAGTTGTTAAAAAAGGGAGGGAAAAAGTCAGAGTTATGAAAACACACACATTTCAATACTTTTCAAAGAACCACAGCGAGGCAGGTTAGGCAAAGTCTACTGGGGAACAAGGAAGTTCAAATGCCAGGCCCACTCAGAGCAAGCGAAATGTGTCCAGGATCACACATTGGTGTTATGCCCAAAGAGTCTTTTTTAGAAAGTTCGCAAAAGATTCAAATCAAGTCAGGAAAAGTTAGTTAACAGGCCCCAGGCTAGCTCATGTTAGAAAGTCGAGGATTTACTGTCACCCCGAACGATCTGTCGCAAGGGAAGCCAGGCGGGATACATTACCTGAAAGTGGGAAGAACGCTCCAGCAGGGGCAGTTGTTCCTGGCAGCGGGTGCAAGTCGGTGTTTCGTCCAGAGGAATAGGTCGTCTCGACGTGGAGGAAAGCTGAAGGTCGTTGCGCTGCCAGGGAAGAAACCAGCCGCGGAGTTTCCCGGTTACAAGGTACCACCCTGTTCTTCGCGGTAGTGGTGATCTGTGGTATTCCGGTTACCGGGGTGCTTGGCACAGGCAAGGCGGCCACGAGATGGTCCAGGAAGGCGAAAAGACGGGCAAACTGGTTATCTTCACCAGTCAAAGGAAGAAGACTCTCCGGGCTGGAGATCTCTGTCGTCGGGAAAAGTGGTGAGACGGGTCCGCAGGGCTCTACCGGACCTGTGGCGTCGTCATTGCAGGTCGGCTCGGCTTCTCCCTCCTCAGATTCTTTAGGTCCTGTGGCAACATCTGAAGTTCCAGTCCCCAAAGCCCTGCTTTTATGCAGAAAACCCCCATTCATTCAGCCTAGCTGTCACTCAAACATGCTAAGTGGTGAGCCGGGCGGCTCACCATTTGGGCCAATCACACAAGAGTGCGACTTGAGTTGCCGAGGCAACTCAGTCCAGGGTGCCTAAACCCCCTCCCACAGCCCCTGTGGTACCCAGACAGAGTGGCACCACTTTTGGAGGCTTCTGTGGAGATGCCTGCCAAAAAGTGGAACAAAGGGCTCGACTTCGGTTGGAGTCACAGAAGCGAACACAAACGCCATTTTGGAACCAAGTTTCTGCAAAAATTACCAACCGGTGAATTAATATCAATTTAATAAACCGGCGGTATGTTCGAGGCTATATTAAAAAGTGGTAGCCTCGAACAATAGGAATCCCATAGGAATATATTTGCGGTTGAATATAAAAAGTAGTATCCACTGCCACCAGTCAAAACTCAGTCAGGGGGGACGGGACAGTGCCCCCTCGAACAACAGACCCGGGGCAATCGAATTGCCCTGACCAGTACGTCCACAATATGATGGTTTGTACTGGTTCTGTTCACAATTTGAGACTAGTAAAGCCAATGGTGACTTTACATGCCCTGGGCGACAGTAGTCAGTCCCAGGGTATGGAGCCTATGTTTGGGGGTCGCTATGACACCCCTGGGTTATGGCACGGAGGGTGCTGTGTAACCCACATACCAAAAACACATGAAGCCCTATGGGGTAAAGGACCCCATAGCCCATAAAACGCATTCAAAGTCAAAGGAACACCTCAAATCATGTCTAAGAGTGGGAGGAAGAGAGTCTCACTCTTAGCAGGAGAAAAAAATAGACCCCAAAAATCCAGCAAAGCTGCTGGGGGACTCACTAGGTTTGGGAAATTAGCCTTTACAGAGAATTCTCCCTAACATTGATCCTGTACCCCGAGTTTTCAGGGAACTTCTCAACCTCAGCCATGATTGGCGCTAGGTTTACCTCCGGGTTCCTGATATATAGTAGGGTGTCATCTGCATATAGGGAGATGTGTGGCTTCCCAGTCATAAGACGACCTCTACGTGCATGCTTTTATCTGACATATTCGGCCATGGGCTCTACTGTAAGTGCAAATAGAATTGGGGAGAAGGGGCAGCCCTGTCTAGTGCCTCTACCCAGGAGAAACAAGGATGACATGGTTTGATTAGATAGTATTTTCGCTCCCGGACATGTGTATAGTAGCCGAACACAGTTCACAAAGTATCGTCCCAATCCAAATCTCTCAAGGACTAGAAATAGATAGACCCAGGAGACCGAGTCGAAAGCTTTCTCAGCATCTAGGGACGCCACCACCGCATCCGCCGATGGATCTATCTGTGCCATCACTCCAAAGAGTCTGTGCAGATTAAGAGCAGTGGACCTTGTTGGTATAAAGCCAGCCTGGTCGGGATGTACCAGTATGGGCATATAGGGCAGTAGCCTGGTAGACGGGATTTTTGCGAATATCTTCAAATCAGTATTAATAAGTGAGAGGGGTCTATTCGAACCCATGTCCTGAGGGGGTCTCCGGGGTTTAAGGAGAACACTTATCACTGCCTCTCGCATAGTGTCTGGCAGTACGCCACGCTCCATTGCCCCTTCCCGAACTTTCAGTAAGACGGGGGCTAGAATGTCATGGAATTCTTTGTATATTTCGGCACCTAGACCGTCAGTTCCGGGGGCTTTACCCAAGGTTAATGCTTTCATTGCCTCTGTAATTTCCTCAAGTGATATGGGGGTATCTAATAGCATGCGTGTTTCTGGGGTCAGGGTTGGGAGATCAATTACGTGTAGGTACTCCGTTATTTCATCTTTGGTTTTGGTGTCCCTATTGGAATATAGTGTTTTGTAGAACGCGGCAAACATATCATTAATTTCTTGTTCACCATTTACTTTGTCGCCACTAGGCGTCTGGATGGCCGCTATAGGGGGGTGGCCCTGCTCGGCCTTGAGCATCTGGGCTAGGAATCTCCCGGCTTTATTGCTTTCCCCGTATCTACGAGCTCAGACCGGGGTAGCCATGTATTGTACCTCCCTTGCAGTCAGTTTATTAAATTCTGCCAATGTTGTGTGAATGTCCAAAAGGGCTTCTTTACTATGTGTGCAGGTGTATTCAAACTCCAGGAGCTCAAGTTTGGCTTCCATGGTGTCCAATTCCTGTCCAACTGCTTTCAATAGTCCTGTAGTCTTAGCCATGATTGCACCTCGAACCCACACTTTAAATGTTTCCCATAATGTGGTGCACTGGTCCACCGACCCCTCATTAAGCTGAAAAAAATCCTCTATTTCAATGCGTAATGATTCGCAAACGTTCGGGTCTCTAAGTAAGACAGGGGGCATTCTCCAGCGTCTGGCCCTCGGGGTAGCTTCGCTGACACCCAAAGTGATTGACACAGGGGAGTGATCCAAGAGGGTGCGGGGGTACATTTCGCAGTGCCGGACCATGTTTGTGAGTGTTGAACTGATAAGCCAGTAATCTATTCGGGATTCAGAGTCATGCACTGATTAATTTAAAGTGAAACGCTGTTCTTGGGGATGCAATTCTCGCCAGATGTCTACTATAGTCATTTGTTGCATTATTTGTTGTATAGCTAGTGCGGTTTTCGTTAAGGTTCTGTGTGAGGTTGTGGAACTGTCGAGGGTTGTGTCAAGGATGGTATTAAAATCTCCCCCAAAATCACCGTCGTGTCTTCAGCTTCCATTAACATATTATGTATAGCGTTGTAGAATTCAGGGTCTTCTATTTTGGGGCCATACGTGTTGACTATAACCATAATCCGTCCCGCCAACTCTCCCCAGACTAAAACATATCTTACTTGTACATCAGTTTTAGCATCATGGATATGGAAGCCCAGTTTCGGATGTATTAGGTTAAGGACTCCTCTAGTTTGGGATGAGTATTCAGTATAGTATCGCAATGCTCCCCATCTTAGAAGGAAATTGGCACAGACCTGCCCCAGTGCATGCGTCTCTTGCAGTAGTATGATCTGGGGATTATGTCTGGTTATGTACGTTGCGGTTTTTCTGCCCTTAATCGGGTTGTTTAGGCCAAGAATGTTCCATGAAAGGAGTTTAACGGTTATACCTTTGTCACCCAGTACCATCGTTTTCTTTTAATATCAATGTGTGAAGTGATTCGCTTGTGCCATTAACTTTAACAGCTGTACCTGATGCAACCTGTCTCTGCATTTTGAAACCATTGCGAACCGTGGCAAAACTTTGTGCCCTTCCCCCACCCCTGCCCGCACCATCAACCCCAACCGATTATGTAACCCTTCCCCCATAACCTGTGGAACTTTCCTGAGGGTCGCTAGTTGCAGTCGCAAGGCCTCCATCGGTAGAGGCTCACGATCCCATCCTTTTCAAACAATATCAATTGGAGCCATTGTTCTCGAAAGGATAGTCTTCACGGCTCTAGTAAGGATGTCTCTGTCAATCTATTTCAGTCAGCCGAGTCCGGGTCTTTATCTCTCAGTCGCGGTGGCCTGTTCTGATCTCGTGCATGATCTTTGGGAGGAATGGGGATGGACGCCTCTATGTACGATATGGCTTCCGCAGGGTTCTCAAAGAAATGCAACCTGCCTCCATGTTGAATCCGTAGCTTTGCCGGGAATATGAGCGCGTATGGGACATGGCGCAATCTCAGAAGCCTTTTGGCCTGTTCGTAGGATCTGTGTTGCATGTGGACGTTGCTCAATATGTATGGACTCTGCTGCCCTCATATTGTAGGGTGCCTTTTTCTCTGGAAATCTTTAGGACCATGTACCTGTCCCTGTAATTGAGGAGGCGAACAATGATCGTGCACGGTGGCACGCAGGCTTGGGCGGTGGCGCTAGGGTACGATGAGCCCTATCAACGAGGAAGTGGTCAGTGAAGGATTCTGCGCCTAGAAGAGTTTTCCAAAGGACCTCTACTTGTCGCTCCATCAGGCCCCTGCAGAAGGATTCTGGAATGCCGACAATACGGATATTGTTTCTTCTAGATCTCGATTCAAGGTCTTCACATTTTGCTCGAGTCTTACGCAGTTCTCATTTCAACTGCGCTATGTCTCGGCCATGTTGTATTATCGCATCTTCATTTGTGCTGATCCTGTTCTCGGTTTCTGTAATGCAAGAGCTTTCCTTGTCCACTCTAGCCTTAAGAGAGCTGACAGTGGAAACCATATCGTCCAACTTGACATTCACTGCTAGGAAGCCGTTCTGAACCATAGTCATTAAGCGATCTTCTCTGGCGTCGTGCACTGTCCCGGCAGGATTGTCATCCCCATGGATGTGGTGGCCGGCGTCCCTTGGGGTTGGGATCTGGCAAAGGAGTCCATTGGGCCAGTTTTCTTCCCACCTGTGCTTTTCTTCTCGTTGCGGCCCATGAGTCGCCTATGTAGAGCAAGGGTTGATGAAGTGGGTTGGGCATGTCACCTACACTGATATAATATAGTCTGTAAGGACTTGTGTAGCTGGCTATATTGTGCAACCCGTTGGGTACCAACACATCAAATCTTATAACCTATTGATGTCGTTGCTGCACAGATCCTGGGGTATTCTGCAGCTAGGCCATGTTCCTCCGGGTCCTGCCCGGCAGTGTATATCGGGTTCTTATCGGCGGTTCGAAAGGGTGGTGTGCTTCTTTTCTCTGGGGGATCAAGGCCTTGCTCGGTGGCAATCCGGATAGCAGCGTGATTTGCCCGGTGTCTCTGTAGACCGCTATATCAGGCAGTACAAACGTAGGGCCTTCAAACGCTGTATCCGCAGTGAGACTTTCAGCGTAAGAACTGGGCCATAGAGAGTGTAGCTCCAGCCCTTGGTACCTTGCTTATCAGCTAATCTGTGGATCCTGATGCTCAGGACAAGATGCCTCAGGTCCAGTGCCTTGGCTGTGTGGCAGCTCACAGAGTATTAAATTGGAGTGAGGCTGAACACAGGCCGCTGCATATAATGGATCGGATCTTGTGTAACGTTTGGCGGCAGCGCGCCTGCACTTTTGGTCTCGTATGTCCTAAGAATAGACTTTCACCAGTGTCACCACCAGCCTGCCTCCACACAACCACCCAGCGGCCCACTGGTGTTATATCACGTGACCTCCAGCACCCGTACACAGCGCCCTGGTCCTCGCGACACCGGATGCCCGTTTCCTTGATGTGATCGGGACGTGGCGCAATCAGGCCGATGGTGTCGGGGGGCCCCTGGCTATGGAACATGTTTGTCCTCCGGCAGAGTAGTCTGGATTGCAGGATTAATAGAATCTTGTATGCCCCCCCCCAGCGGCAAATAGAGGGGCAGCACCCTCAGGTATCCACCTCAAGGGATTGCAGGCATAGTGTAGTTCCCGGTCCACTTCGCGGGTGTATTGTGTCCTCCCACGTTTATCACGGTCTCTGAATGGCAGCTAATATATAGAGGATATTATTCCACTTCACTCAGTTACACGCCCTATGAGCTCCTCTATGTCGCTGGATCCGCACACTTTCACATCCCTAACCTGCTTTCGCAGCGCCGGCCAGAGGCCCGTTCGGCAGCAGACCCGCAGCCGGAGCCAGCTGGGGTCCCGCGTGGGAGATGGTGCACCAACCCAGCCGCTGTTCGGGGGGTGGGCAGGCACCGCAGTCGATCCTCCACCTGCCCGGGAGCCTGGCACCAGTCCACACGGTCCGCCTTCAGGCCCGCAACGCAGGGATTGGTGCTCCTCCCCCACACGGCCCTGTGATGTTGGTGGAGCCTCGGTCCGACGCGGAATTCTCCTGGAGCTCAGGGGCAGCTCGCGGTCCGCTGGGCGAGCCGTCAGTTTCAAACGAGCTGCGAACTCCTCAGAGCTTCCGCAGTTTTAGACAGGATTTGCACACAAAGTGCAGCACGAATATGGGCATCAGTTGGTAAAGTCATTTCTTCTCTTCATGGCTCCAGACAGGATTAATTCGTATATAGGATGTTCGTGGGATTGGAGCACTCCGATCAGGCAGCCATCTTAGTTGCGCGCAACAGCACCCCCCCCACCCCCCCAAGTTCTTACGGTTTGGATAGCTACTCCCACCAAGTACTCATCTTTTGATATGTACTCGCTGGTGCAGTTGGCATTAGAAATATTTTTCACCCAGCAAAGGGTGTTGTGCACCAAGGTGTTGGCCTCATCTGATGGTCAATTTCTCGACTCAAAATGATCATTTTCTCTCCCCCCCCCAAAAAAAGAGTTTTCTGCGACGCATGTCATTTTTCGAAAGCTTTGGCGGTTCAAGTGCTGCAGGCACTGCACTTCAAATATGTTTATCATCACTCACCATACTATATGTGTATAATGTTTAGGGAACAGAGCATAAGGTCTGAGAGTGTGGTTCCTATCAATCGATAAAGGTGGTAACGACTGACAATGCTGTTGGAGGGTGGTCCTCCTAAATCAAATGAGAACCAATCCAGAATTCAATCTTCGGAGGAGAGGAGGGCATAAGAACTTAACATGCCTGGAAAAAAAAAATCCGAAAAAAAGGGAACATAGTCGGGAAACTCATTAAAAACACAGCATGAGAGCTCACTCCAGGTGCAGATCATCCGCTTCTACCCACAAGAAGTGGAAACGCCAATCAAGACGAGAGCAATGAAGACTCCGACTCCAAGACAGGTAACATGTTCGATTCAGATTTCTTCCACTGGGCACATTTCAGTGTTCTCATCCTCAAGATATTTTCGAAGGCTTTGTTGGTTGCAACCTGGACTGAGACAGACGGTCCTAACGCACATGCGCGTGCCTGCGTACCGAAGAGTAGCAGCACCTGTATGCCTCAGGGCTCGGAACCCGTCCCAAAAAATAAACCGGCGCACAAGCCAATGACATCCAAAGTTAAAATCATGGTGATGGAATCTTCTGCGCCAATCGAGGAGGACAGAGCAGGGTCGTTTTTCTGCTGCTTCCTTCAGATTTGGGCCATTATGCTCAGATCTCTAAGAGCAGATATTTTCATATCCAACAAATAATCTACGATGAGGAAGGTGAATGGATTTCATTTGCTCTTGAACCACAGGGTCCAGCACACAATCATGGCAAAACAGATGTGGGTCCTGTCAGGGTACAGAAGTAATAGCCTGACACAATGGTGGCATCGTGATTTGCAAAGACTTATATTCAGGCACAAATGAAGAGGAGCCCTATCTCTCCACAACCCCAAGAGGGGTTCCCTGCCTTTAATAAGGAACTAAAGTGCAAGTCAGAATGTCCAAGTAAACAAAAAAAGATTTTAAAACAGTGCGTCAAAATACCCATTTCTATCCCTCACACTTACAACTAATACGAAAAGGGTAGTGGATCTTCCTGGTCCAAAAGAATGACTCCCTTCTGGACAATGAGCCACAGCTCCAATCGTAGAGGGAATTTCGTTTGTGAGAAGGACTACTTTCTCCTGGTCTCAGTTCCTTTCTGAGAAAACAAAGTTCCAGATTTTGGTGCTGTAAGTTTTCATTCCAATGCAAAAGAAAAATATCCAACTCAAATATCGTTCCTTATTGACCATAGTTGGGCTTCACTATTGGTTTCTTGGAGAATGGCTCTTTTCTCCGGGTATTTGGTACTCAATGCTCCAACGGTGGCAGAGTAATGACTCCCTTCCCTGGACGCCTTCCGGTTGGTTTCATGACAGTCTTTGGTTAAGACACCAGGAGGTATTGTTGCCCTCTGAGGGCTCTTGGCTTTACAGTTCACAAGGGCTGGGTGGAATCACTTCCTTCCCCAAGGTCCTTCTTAGACTTTCCTGGCTTGCTTTGCACTTCAAATGTTCACATTTCACATGAGCTCCCAGACCTGTGTGTTCTTCTCAACTTGGTGCAGTAGACCTGGTTCACTATCCGGCCAGGTACTAGGACTATGAAGATGGCTCCAGTTACTCTTCATATAAGGGTATGGTTACCAGACCAATTGGTTTCTCTCCTCTTGATATCACAATTACATTTCGCTAAGGGTCTTAGCTCGTCGCAGTGGGATTTGCGTATCCCCCAGGTATTGTGGCTCCAGCATTTGCCAGTGTCCTCTAGTACCCCTTTCAACCGCTCCGGTAGCCCTCATACTTTTAGGGTCTCAACTGCCTCGGCCTGGTCGGTCTCTGGGTTCTCGGCCCTCTGTTTCAGGCTTCTCCACTCATCCGGGATGCTGCAGCGTCTCTGTCAAACTTGCACACTTGCGTAGCCATTCAGCTTGGCTTGACTGGACGCTCGCTGTTCTGCTTCGCTGAATGTTCCTTCCACGTCGGAACAGGTAAGAACCTCTCCGCCTGCTGGTAAGCTTTCCTGCAGCTGCTTCAGTTCTCCACCAATTCCGAGCCATCGCCACGCTTCTCCTTCCTAGTTTCCGTCTTCAGCTTTAAATGAGTCTTGTCAAATTAGCTTTCGAGAACATCTAGACTGTTATTTCAGATTCTCAAGAGTGTTCTATGTTTCCTCACTGCTTCTTCATCCCCAGTACTGACCTTTAGGGGCTCCAGTGAGTCAATTGGACTCTCCATCTCAGCACCTCTAGGATACATACGCCTTCGGGGAGACCACACTCTTCCTCGGCCCAGTACTTCCTATATTAGTGGGGTAAAAAACATAGGAACACTAGGGAAAGTGTTGGTGAAAGGGGGTAAGGATGGTGTGTTAAGGTTAGGTAGGCTGTGGGGAAACCATGTTCTCCCCAGGTCGTCAATAATCCCAGAGGGCGCTTCCCTCCCCATGAGATCCACCCGTTGAGTAACACCCTGAGGACGACTATCTGGTAGCAGCCTCACCTCCCTGGCCTGAAGGGAAAAGGCTCCTAGGGGAGAAGTGACGACATCCTGGGATTTGTAACAGTCCTCATGATCCAATGGGTGAGGCTATTTAAGCTGCAATTTCTTTCAAATGTGACATTTCTTCTCTACCCGAGGAAGTGGTCAAGACCATGAAAGCTTGTAAATAAAAGACATAGCTAGCCTAATTAAGGTATCAACTAGTTTCTTTTTTCAATCAACATTTTATTACACCCTGGGCTAACATTGTACAAGCAAACGACCCAAATGAATATACACAGAGTTGGTAATTTTAAAGTGAGATTACCTACACGTTGCACTACAAAACAGTAAAAGCAGTTCAATCAAGCAGTGGAGAAAACTGTAGCAAGTAAATTGAAAAAGAACAGTGATTCAAAACATATTATACAATATGCCTTATAATTTATAAGGTAGGCATCTAACTTCAGCAGTCCTTCCATAATGGATAATTAGGCCCAGGATCTCAGTCAAATAACATGTAAATACCTAAAAGGGAAGTAGTTCACAAAGCACAAGCTTTGGCATGGTTAACACATTGATAAAAGCATTTTGAATTTTTTTTGGGAACAGCAGACTAATGTATGTGTACACTTTCAATCCCACTAGGCTAGATACGACTTTGAAGGGCATATAGGGGTGGGGGAGGAAGAGGATCCCAGGCTTGAACTTCACTGATCAGAGCCAAGTAAGATGCATGTTTAGGGATCTGCTTTGTATCCATGAAATACCTATGGTGGGAACAGCGAACCAACAGTGGTAAGTATACTCATCGTTTACTCTGAGTGACCACCCCTGGGATTCTTAGACAGGTTAGGAACACTTCTATCAATGGTCCCATCAGTGGAGCTACAGAAGTCACAGATACAGTGGCGAAACCTGGTGTTGGGTTTGAGTCCGGCTGTGCAGTGGTTTGGATATCCAGTTCGGGGACTGCTCTGAAAGCCTTGCAATTCGAAATGTCAGACACCTCAAGACAAGAAGAATCCCACGAGAAAAGACCCACAGTTCACGAAAGGTGAATAGCATCAGCACAAAAAAAACAAAAAAAGGTCAGCAGCCTCGGAGCATGGCAGTGGCAAAGAACATGCTTCCAAAAGCCCCCTCTTCATCCAGAAGAGCAGAATGCAGTGATGATCTTCGGCCACAAGTCGAGGAGCTACAGAGTCCTGAGCTCCAGTTCGGCGCAGCAACCCTGGCAGCACAGAAAGGCCTCGTCAGAGGATGGGCAGCCAATAGGATGGTACGGAGACATTTTTGCAGTTCACTGTCGGCAGGCTTCAGGTATAGGGTGCATGACTGGTTGAGACAAGGCGTGCAAGGGAAGAAGGCACTGATTAATGTCTTCTCTGGTCGTAGAAAGGACAACATGGCATTATCAGAAGATTAGTTGGGTGATGCTGGTTTTTTGAAGCAGCAGTCTTCGGGTCTTCAGTGCAGGATCCTCCTCTTCAGATTATTCGCACCATTGGTCAACATTCTAAGCGTCTGTAGAACTTCCTCTTATTCAAAATCTGGGCTGAAGGATCTTCACCATTTAAACAGAAAATGGCTGTCCAATCATGGACAGCAAGTGATCTCACATCTGCTCAGTAAGAGACATTCCCTGGCTGAGAGGTTGACTGGAACCAGACAGTCCAGACCAAACACACCCCCCACACCCCTACACACAGAACTATGATGTGCCATCACTGAAAGATTTAAGTCTTCCGTCGTAGATGGTATGAAGGGGCTCACCCGGTTTATTTGTGGCAAAGTTTATAATTTTCAGCACAGCGGTTCTATAATTTTAAAGAACAGAAGGTTTCCATCTGGAGTGTGTGTCAGTGAACACCAAGGGCATTTGAGTCGCTGTGTTCTGCACTGGCACATTTATATCCTAATCTTGTCTGATGAGTGTTTACAGCCGATCAGAAGTGTTCCAGAACCCAGTCAATTCCAGGAAATTCTCTAAAAGGGATACAAGTTCCCGTTGACAAGGGCTTGACTGGTAAGTTGCATTGTAGCAAAATAGGAGTTGGTTTTGAAATTTGGGCTAAGGTGGAATTTGCAAGAATTCTTCCATTTATGTACTAAGTGTGCATGGTTTATGGTGCCACTGTTGCCGATGATAGAGTTCGCCCTAATGATAGTGATTGTCCCTCCGGTGTAAACAGTGGTCAATGAAGGTACTGATGGATGTTTTTGGATTAATCAGTGCGCAGGACAATGGCTTATCTTCTTGGGAGACTGCATGGCTATAGACTAGGTTCTCCTCAATGGAGTTGCCCTCATTACACATTTCTCAGATAGGTGATCATGGGAGAAGGTTTAAAATACTTACATGTAACTATTGATCTCCAGCATGGGTCTGGCATGAATTCACATGCACATTGATATTCACAGTCAGGCTGGGAATCCACAGTCAAATTAAAAACTGTTTCACTTTAAAACTATTTCTCATCGAAATCAATTACTGTCCTCTGGGTCATACTGCCCCATCCAATGACGGTCCTCCCCCTAAGCTCCACCCCTGGTGGCCATCTTCAGATTTGGTAAGCACGTAAAGTGGCATTATGAACCAAGAAGAGCCATAGAGGGGAAGGAGGGATGGTCCACATGCAAATCCATACCAGACCAATGCTGGAGAACAATAGTTACAGTTAAGTAACTTAAACCTACTCCAACATGGGGACTAGCATGGATTCACATGCTCATGAATAACGATTACACAGTAGTACATCTACACAATCTCGGGAGGTGGCAAGGCTCAACTGAAGCAATAAACACTTGCCTCTGGAACAGACTCACCTCAAACAAACAGGTTGCATAGCACAACTTGGCTGAATCGGGACTCTTCCCTGGAATCCCTGTCCACGCAGTAGAAAGTCGTGAAGGTGTGCGTGGACCTCCACGTAGCAGCCCAACAGATGTCGAGCAGGGGCCCACCAGAGAGAAACGCTGTTGTTGCTGTGATGCTCTCGTGGAGTTGGCTCTCTGCCGGCGTGCAGCGGCTTGCTAGCCAATCGATGACGGTGCATGATGCGGCGGAGAGCCACCTGGAGATGGAAGCGTTCAATAAGGCTTTTCCGTAATTTTCAGGTAAAAAGTTAAACAACTGAGAACTCTTCTGAAAATTCTTTGTACGTGCCACTCAGAACTTCAAAGCATGAGCAACGTCCTGCGAATGCAAGACTCTCAAGGCTGGCGACAACTGATTCGGGAAGAAGACCGGTAACACTGAAGGTTTTTTGAGGTGGAATTCTGACAATACCTTTGGCATAAAGGTGGTGTGTGTACGCAGTGCCACCCTTGAATCGTGGAAACACAATTAAGGAACAAATTACTTAGCTGTAACTCTTGTTCTCCAGCATGGGTCTGGCATGGATTCATATGCTCATGAATATTCCCTGTCGTAGCCTGGGAATCCTCGGTAAAGAAAAAATCCGTTTCAGTTTCACTTCTGAACTGTCTTTCTCCTAACAACCAATCACTGGTCTCTGGGCCATACTGCCCCCAGCCAGTGACTGCCCCCAGCCAGTGACTGCCCTCTACCTAAGCCCCTCCTATGGCAGCCATCTTCAGATTTGGTAGCACGTAAGGTGGCAATAGGACCAAGAGTAGAGCCGCAGAGGGGTAGGCGGGAGGGTTCGCTTGTGAATCCATGCCAGACCAATGCTGGAGAAAAGTTAAAGGTAAGTAACTTGTTCATTCTCCAGCATGGGGTCTGGCATGGATTCACATGCTCATGAATAAAGAATACAAAGCAGAAAACACATGCACAACCACGGGAGGTGGCAAGGCTCAACATTAAGCATCTCTTACCTCCTCACCAGGTTCACCTTCAAGCGAACAGGATGCGCAGCACTGCTTGGCCGAAACTCTGGACTCCTGCCTGGAATTCTGGTCGCCGCAGTAGAATCTCATGAAGGTGTGCGTCGACCTCCACGTAGCAGCCCTGCAGATGTCCTGCAGGGGCACACGAGGCAGGAATTCTGTGGTTGCCGCGATCGCTCTGGTCAAGTGGGCTCTCGGACGGCCAGGCAACAGTCGGTTTGCCAACCGGTGACAGTGAGTGATTGTTACGCTCACCTGGTCTCTGCAGAGGCTTTGGGGCATGGTTGCAGCGCTCCCTGAACTTGAATCACCCCTTTCAGGCCTCTCCCCAGAAGAAAAGCTGTGAGCGGTGATGTGTGATGATGCAGCTCCTGCATGGAGTTAAGAGTGTGTGTGTGTGTGTGTGAGTGCGCCAATCTGTGATTGTGGTCCCTCTCGAACCATTCACCCCAAAGTACGGTTTGTGTGTGCATACGCTGGCCCATAAAGCTCACCTGTGAATTATGGAAGATAAGCTCTCCGTCCTGCTACTTCTGGCAGGGGCGCGTTGAATGGAATCTAGTTCCTTCACTGATCCCTGATGAGGATTAGTCCAGTCTAGCTGCAACTATGCTTCTCCTTATGATTGGTAAGTCTTTCTTGAGCTCTTGTGATGCTGTTCGTTCTCTTTAATGTCTGTATAGGTTGCTCCTATTTATGCCCGCAATAATGTGTCTCTTCTGTTTTCTTCCCTTCGATGGAAATGCAGCCTCAATGCAGCTGTGAGACGAGAGATGCGGCCGGATGGGAGATGGATGCAACCGCAATGCTCGACAGCAGGTAAGTGATGGTTTAAGGGAAAGCGCGAAGTATGGTGAAGCGCAAACTTAAAGTGACTGTTTTTTCGATGTCTAAACCTTGTCTTCTGTTTTTCCTTGCGGGCGCTGCTGTCGACGATGGAGCGTGTCGTGTTGCGGTGCCAAGATGAAAATATTGGCGTTCCGGAAAGTGTAAAGATGAAGAACAGCTTCCCCCAGTTGGTAAGTATGCTGGCAGGAAGCAGGATGTCAAGGAAGCAGGATCTTCAAAGGTAACTCTGACCTCATGCGACGGTGAGCGTTACGCTGCTTGCAAGTGCAGAATAACTCGAAGCGTCTGTCTTGAGGATCGGGGCAGCTTATATAGCTGAGATCGTGGGCACACCCATTAGGGCCGGCTTACCAGTCACCCTGCCACTCCTAGAGTGAGTACATGCAAAGGCAATCCATTAGCAGCCACACCCAAGAATCTACTTGGGGCTGCTTAATGGAGGGAATGTTCAAGGTTAATGCATCCTGCTTAATGGATGGAATGTTCAAGCTTAATGCATCTGAAGTGCTATGTCCATAATAAAAGTCTTTTGGTGTTAAATGGATGTTCTTTTTTACTTTTGTTCATGAGCCTGGCGCCAAAGGCGCCAGGACAGTGTCCACCCAGGTCTCCTGTGCATGCGACCCCCGCACGCCTTTGCCCCTGACTTCATGACCATGACAGTGATGCAGCCGGAGAGCCACCTGGAAATGGAAGCCTTCGAGCGGGCATTCCCTTGATTAACAGGGCCAATTTTCACAAACAGCTGTGACGTCTTCCGAAAACTTTGTGCGGTCGATGTAGAACATCAGCGCTCTGGTTACATCCAGCGAGTGCAAAGTCCTCTCAGCCGGCAAGGAAGGCGTTGGGAAGAATACAGGTAACACCAAGGGCAAGGTGAGATGAAAGTCCGACAGCACCTTGGGCATGAAGGAGGGATGTGTCCGTAGCACTAACCTCGTCTCGTGAAATGTTAAGTACAGAGGTTTATAAGAGAGGGCCTGGATCTCTCCCACTGGTCGTGCGGAGGTGATGGCCACAAGAAGCTGAGTCTTCCACAATAAGAATTTCAGTGGTGCCAAATGCATAGGCTCGAACGGTGGAACCATGAGACTAGTCAGTACCATATTGAGCTCCCACAACAGGGCATTCATCGGCAGGAACAAATGGAAAAGTCCTTTGATGAACTCCTTGACCAGGTGGTGTGACCACAGCGATGACCCCCACAGAGTTCTGGTGTAGCGGGAGATAGCCACAAGATGAATCTTGATTGAAGCATGCACGAGTCCTGCTTTGGCCAGCAACAGCAAATACGGCAAAACCTGAGGAGCCGTAATCAGTAGAGGGTCTATCTTCTGTGCACGGCACCAGACGGTGAACCTCTTCCACTGATCTGCGACTGCCGGAAGCTTCACTGGAGGGGACACTGACAAGTCCAGAAAGTCTGGGTACCAGATCTGTCTCGGCCACGCCGGTGCGACGAGGATCATCCTGCACCGGGACTGTCGGAGTTGATTGATGAGTCGCAGAAGCAACGGGGGAACGCATAGAGAAACAGGCCATCCCAGGGGAATGAGAACATGTACCCTATCTTCCCCGGCTGGGGAAACCTGCTGGCAAAGGTCCGACACTTGGTGTTCATCGCCGTCGCAAACAGATCAATGTGGGGATTGCCCCATCGTCGGAACAGAAGATCCACTTGGTCCCGCTGAAGCTCCCACTCGTGGCATGAGCGCAGCTCCCTGCTGAGGGAATCAGCGATGATGTTCTTCACTCCTGCCAGATGAAATGGGATGAGGAACATCCACTGGGCAGCGGCCCAGTGCCATAGGTCCTGCACTTCTCTGGAGAGTGCTGGGGATCCGGTGTCCCCCTACTTCCGGATGTAGATCATCATGATGGTGTTGTCCGTGAAGACCCGTATTACCTTGCCCTTGAGTGACGGAAGGAAAGACTTGCGGGCCCAAAACACTGCCCGTAGCTCCAGTATGTTTATATGCAACAACTTCTCCTCTGGTAGCCAGAGGCCTCTTGCGTGGAGACTTCGGGTGAGTGCGCCCCATCCCTCGAGGGAGGCGTCCGTCGTGACGTTTCCTGATGAGGTTGGGTATGGAAGTCTGCGCCTGCCGACAGATGTGCGAGGACTCCACACCACTGTATCGCTCGACAGAAATCCTTGTCCTCGAAGCGGCGTCGAGGAACTCTTGCAGTGGCCGCAGCCTGCACAGCCGAATGAGGTAGATGCATGACAAAATCATGCCGAGAAGGGACTTGATGGACCTCACCCTTGCGATCTTCAGCGTCAACAGCCGTTGTACTTTGCCCAGGATGGCCGCTATCCTCTCCTCCGACAGACGCCAGGCATGACACTGTGTCGAGTCGAGACCCCAGAAAAAGTGCATCTTACGATGGCACCAAGCAAGTCTTTTGTTAGGCAGAATCCTGTGCAGTTCCCTTGGGGATTGGGAACACTGCAAAAAGATTAAGACTACAGGAGTAAGAAGTAAACCCAATTGGTAGCAGTCTGTACCACCCAGATTTACCTGGTAGCTGTGGCTGAGCAGTCAGACTTCTCTCAAGAAGAGTTAGGCAGTATACAGAGTATGCACAATAGGGCCAAAAACACAGAACAAGCAAACAACCAGAGCTTTGTATCAAAAGTATATAATTATTTAACACACACTTTAGAAAATACACTAGCACTATTAATCAAAAGCAAGTTCCAACATACTCAGAAAAGTATTTACACCTCTGTTAGCAATTACTAGACAAGTCTAAGTTGAAACACCAGTTTTTGTCAAAACAAAGGTGAGCGCGTAACTCAGATGGCACTCCAATAATTAGGTTAAAGGGAAAGGCAGGTCATAAAAACAAAACAGTTCCCAACACTTAAGAGACAAAATCAAGTTACTGAAGGCAGGATATACTGTAGAGCCAAAGTTCATAGGCCAGGCCCACTTTGAATGAAGCAAGGAGAAATATGCCCAAGATCACACGGTTTAGCAATGCATTCAAGTCTTTGTAGAAATGTTCAAGAGGTTGAGGTGGTTCAAAAGACAAAGTAAGAAGGTCTGGGGGCCAACCCAGTTGGAAAGCCAAGGATTTAAGGGTCGCCTTGGGCAAACCGAAGAAAGGGAGGCCAGGTAGAACACAGTACCTTAAAGAGTGAGGAAGCTCCGTCGGTGGCAGTTGTTCCTGGCAGCGGGTGCAGTTCATGGTTTTGACCAGGGGAAAAGAGGATCTCGTCGAGGAGGAAACTTGGAGTCGTTGCACTGCCCAGGGAAGCAACCAGCCACGGAGTTCGTCAGTGAAAAGGTGCGTTCCTGGTATTCGCGGTCACAGTGGTGCAGCTTGGCTATCCGGCTGTCGGTGTGCTCGGCACGGGCGATTCGACCAAGAGACGTCCTGGAAGGCGAAATGGTTGATCCCACCAGCTCAGAGGAAGAAGACTCTTTCAGCAGAAGATCTTCTCTTGTCATCGGGAAACTGGTGAGGTCGTTGCAGCAGGGCTCCACCGGTGGTGTTCTCGTTGCAGATGGCTCAGCTTCTCCCCTCTTCGGATTTCTTAGGTCCTGTGGCGACTTCCTAAGTTCCAGTCCCAAAAGCCCTGCTTTTATGCAGAAAAACCCCCATTAAACAGCCTAGCTGTCACTCAAACATGCTAAGTGGTGAGCCGGGCTCACTGTCGCAGAAGGGGACATCCACTGGCCCAATCAGAACAGAGTGCGACTTGGGTTGCTATGTCAACGCAGTCCAGGGTACCAATTCCCCCACCCACACATCCTGTGGAACCCAGGCAGAGTGGCACCAGTTGGAGAGCCTCAGTGGAGAAGCCCGCCAAAAAGTGGAACAAAGGGCCCGACCTTGGTTGGAGTTAGAGACGGACACAAACGCCATTTTAGAAAAGAGTTCTGGCAAAAAGACCCAACTGGCGATTTAATATTAAATAAATAAACCAGCGGTATCTTTAACATTGCACCAAAAAGTGGTGCATTTAAAATCAATGGGAAAATCCCATAGGAAATATTCCGGCGGAATATTTTGCGTGGTAACCACTGCCACCAGCCAGATACTCGACAAGGGGGGACTGGACAGTGCCCCCTTGGAAACAGACCCAGGGACAATCGAATTAACCCCTTCCAGTACTTCCATAATCTGATGGTTTGTACTGGTTCTGTTCACAATTTTGGACTAGTAAAATCAATGGTGACTTTACATGCCCTGGGAGACAGAAGTCAGTCCAAGGGTATGGAGTCTATGTTTGGGAGTCACTATGACACCCCTGTGTTACTGCACTGAGGGTGCTGTGTAACACATACACAAAAACAGATGATACCCTATGGAGTAAAAGACCCCATAGCCCATACGTACACAAAAAGTCAAAGACATACCTCAAATCATGCCTAAGAGTGGGAGGAAAAGAGTCTCACTCTTAGCAGGAGAAAAAACAAACCCCAAAAATCCAGCAAAGCTGCTGAGGGACTCACTGGGTTTGGGAAATTAGCCTTATAAGAGAATTCTCCCTAACAACTTTGCATAGTTCACTGAGAACCCCAGTGTGCGATGGCAGTCTCCCTCGATTTCGCTCGAATGAGCCAGTCGTCCAGGTAGGGGTAAACGTGAATCCCTTGTTGCCACTGGTGCCTGGCACTTGGTGAAAACCCCTGGTGCCACTTCAATCCGAAGGGAAGGGTCTTCAACTAATAGGGTTGCCCTTGAACCACGAGCGCAGAAACTTGCGGTGTCCCCTGTGAATGGGGATGTGAATGGGGATGTGAAAGTAGGCATCCTCCAAGTACAGCAACGACAGGAAATCCCCTTCTTCCAGCTGTCCCAGCACGTGCTGAAGGGTGACCACCCGAAACCTCTGGGATCTGATGTATTTGTTCAGACGGGGGAGGTCCAGGATGGGCCTCGAACCGCCAGTCTTCTTGACGAGGAAGTACCGAGAGTACACTTCGGAGCCCGGGAGCCTCTTTGGGACGAGCTCTCTGGCGCCCTTCTTCAGCATGGCCTGCACCTCCAGCAAAAGCTGAGGGACATGGTTTTCCTGCCTGGCCACGGGTGGTATGAGAGGACACTTGTTGGAATTCCAGAGTGTATCCCTGGGCCAGAGCATACAGCACGCAACGGTCAGTGGAGATGGACTTCCACACGCTGATGTAGTTAGCCAGCTGGTCTCCCACTGGGGTGCGCGTGTGGAGGCGCGATGTCAGGGCCGGTTCAATCCCGCTTTGCTGTGGAGGCACCGCCTTGGGGACCTTGACAACAATGGCAACCACCTCCCGACTTGCTACGGCCCCTTTAGGTCTCCTTGGCCGAAAAGCAGGACGGTTGACGTTACGACGATGAGCTTCCGCTAAAGCCCTTGAAGGAACCATGGGACTTTTCTTGGGAGGACTGAAAGGATGGCCGTCGGTGTTGCAGGGTGCCCAAGGCATGCGCCGTCTGTTCCCACCTTGATGGCCTGGAGGGACTCATCCACAGTCTTTCCGAACAAATTATCCCTTTCGAAAGGCATGCCCAATACCCTAGACTGCACCTCCTAGCAAAAGTTTGTGGCCTTCAACCATCCCCACCGACGAAGGCAAACGCTGTTGCCCATTTGGCAGAATCCTGTATCTGCAAAGACTGTGGCCTCCGTGATGGCATGGTCCGATGCCACCTCACCTTCCTGCAGGATCTCCAAGGCTTCTACCATCTTGTCCTCAGGAAGTCCATAAACCAGAGCTCCCGGTCGTAGCGCGCCACGATGGTGAGGGTGTTGGCCGCCTTGATGGTCATTTCTGCCGAAGAGATGACTCGTCGTCCCATGGCGTCCAACTTCTTCCCCTCGCTGTCCGGGGGAAGAGGAGGTTGTTGATGCCGCTCAGCCAGAGGATTTCTTCTTTGCCGCCGCCGAAACTACTGAATCCGGTGAAGGTTAGGACCTTAAACACTTGGGTGAGGAGTCCAGCACCCTGTATTTCTTTTCACATCGGTCCCTCTTCCCCGGGGCCGATGACAGGTTCTTCATAAGGGGCAGCACCTTGTCCCAAATGTAGTTCAACAGAGGAATCGACAGCACGGTCTTCCTCTTTGCCTCGCGGCGTTGGTACAAGAACCCCTCCTTTTCCTCTGGGATCAGCTGAAACATGTCCGAGGCCCAAGCGATCATGGCATGTAACAAGCCTATCTCGTCAGACAGAGAGGCTCTGGGTGGCGTAAACGGGAGGTCTCCTAACCCGCCGTCGTGGTCTGTGACCATCGCTGTGTCCGGGTCCGTATCCTCCCTCTGTGGTGGGGGGGGGGGCAACAGGTGAAAAGGCGGTGGAGGGTGCAGTCTCCTCTTCTTGGTAGGGGACGCACCTGATGGCCCTGGTGCCGCAGGATCTTCGGGCGCCGCGGGACCCACTGTCGCAGAAGGGGACATCCTTGTCCGAATCTTAGAACGCAAACTGTGGAGTGCCTGGAGAATGTCCACCGAAATGTCCGCGGGGGGTTGAGGTGGCAGAGACGGGAGCGATGGTGGCAGCGGTGTAGTTGTCTCCAACTCCTCCATGGCCTGCCCCACCTAGTCGTTCTTGACGCCACTCTCGACGTCTCCCTCATCGTCTCCCTCGTCGGGGTCCCTCCCGTAGGCCTTGGCCTCGACTAATGTCTTCTCCAAAATGGTCTGAAGAGTAGACAGCTCCTCCTCAGAGGAGATGTCCATGCCCTGCAGGACTACCGCACACCCCCCCCTTCTCTTTCTGTTCGACCAGGGGAGATGGTTTCAGGGAGATGACGGGCATCACCTCTATGGGCTGGAACGACGATTCAGCTGGGGGAGGCATGCTGCCGGGACACTCCCGTAGCAGGGGCCTCGGCCTGCAGCCAATCCATGAGATGCCTGTGCCAATCCTTCATGGTGCGGGGGACCATCTCCTGGCAAAACGCACAGTCATCCTCCACGTGCGATTGGTCGGAATGCAGGCAGCCACTGGTGAAGAGGCACGTGGAATGCCGATCTTTAAGTAGATGTTCCGCAGGCCAAATCCTCAAGAAATCCTGAATAGAGGCGTCAAGTCTTCCTTCTCCTCTGCCATGTCCATGCGGGGTAGGCCTTGAAGAAGCTTCTGTAATCCTCCAAGAAGAAACTTGAGAAAAATAAATAAATAAATTGGCCTTGAGGGGCGCTGAAGAATCCGAAAACGGGTCCCTGTTAATCGGAAGATGGGTCGATGGAGCTTGATGCTCGATTGACCAGAAAAATAGAGTGTTAGAAAACTTGCAAAATGCAGTAAAAGCTCAAGCGCTATACCACGAGGACTCCCAACACTTGAACGTGCGGTACAAATCTAAAGTTGGCTGCCAGAGGATGGCCTTAGGTAGAGGGCAGTCATTGGCTGGGGGCAGTATGACCCAGAGACCATTGATTGGTTGTTAGGCGAAAGACAGTTCAGAAATGAAACTGAAACTGATTTTTTCTTTACCAAGGATTCCCAGCCTGACGACAGGGAATATTCATGAGCATGTGAATCTATGCCAGACCCCATGCTGGAGAAATAACCAATCATATATCATAAGCCGGAGCGAGGGAAGCTCTCGCGCCCATGGCTCCGGCCTTGACTCCAGAGAAGACAAAAGCCAAGTGATTCATCACAGCTGGTGAGGCGAGGGGAGAACCGATAAGAACTGGGACGCGTTGAGTGAGAATCACAAAGTGACACGTTTTGAACCAATGCTGATCAACTTTGAATGAACTGTAAAGAGTGCGAAGGGGAGACCAGCTATACCGGGAAATCAGCAACACATGGGTGCTAACTCAAGACTCTAGTTGAGCCCCATATGAGAGAAGCTACAAATACCAGAAGGCCGTAGGAAGTCCAGCGAAATAGTCATACAGACTGTCAAGCAAATTCCCTGTACAATAAAAAATCTGATCAACAAGCGCTGTGAAAGAAAGTGAAGGAAATCCTGCTTTTAGAGTAAACATTGAGAAACCAAGGGAACTGAATCACCTTACAGAGAAGAGGGGTCCGAGCCCGACCGAGTGAGATCCAGGGGTAAAGCCATCACCCAGCAAACATTGGGAACAAACTTTCATTTGGTTAAAGGAACCTTTGTTTTTGTTATTTTAACACATCAGGACTGAAGGCAAGAGATTTTCTAAGCAAACTAGACTTGGCCGTCGACGATCCTGAGAACTGCCATTGGATCCGTCATCTCATGATAGAGAAGCCTGAGATTGTACTGTGCTCCGATCATCTTACCCAGTGTACAAAACATAGGGGGGGTGGGGAGGAGACCCAAGCTATTGCATCCTAACATATTATTTGAGAACACTTCTATCTTTTCTTAAGAACTATCCCACATCCCTTGTTGTATTAGTTGTGAGGTTTGGCAATACGTTTCCTAGAATAGGCCCTTTTATTTTGACTTCGCCACTAGGACTGCCTTATTTTTCATTTGATGGTGGATGCTTGCTCCCATCTTCGATTTAGATTCAGCAGTCATTGTTCAATAAACACCCTTGAACTGTGATCACTTGTGTGTATCTTACTTATTGTCACCATGAGTTCCTCACACATGGCATGCATGCATGCGCTCTAGAAAACATGTTTAACATTTCAATTCAGTTCTGCATTTTAATTCAAATTGTGCAACCTTGTTAGTAGTTCTGCATTTTCAAACTCGATTGCAAAACACCATTAGAACAAATTAAAAGAATTCATATTTGTAACACGGACCTTATTTGAGCATGTGTATACGTACAATAGGAATTTCTACAGCAAAAAGTATACAATTTAACTTAACATTTAATACAGTCAACCGACTCAGAGGTATTGGATGAAGGAGTGTCTGAATGTTAGGTATTAAACTTCCATAAAAGGATCATCTTCAAAATTGCAGTAATTAAAAAGGCAATTTTTATATTGTCAATCTTTGCGGTTTAGCAAGAGATGGTAAGGAAATGAAATAGACTGGGTAGAAGATACACGTTAGGCAAATGTACATATGAGGTATGATAAATCATCCCAACAGATCCATTGCTTGATTGACCTTTGCGGATACAATCTAAAGATAAAAGCACTACCTGATTTATATAGTGCTTCATGTTTGTGGGCGAAAGTAGAATGAGTCAGCACACTCGCAGAACTATACTTCAGCTAAGCCAATATGATGCATTTCGACATTCATAATTAAACCTAAAAATATAATTTAAAAAACCTACCCTGAGATACAGATACGGTCACCATTTGCGACCCGTTCTTCTCGGCCGTTGGTGGTTTCGCTACTGGTGTTCCAACACCACCAATATAAGAGGTGAAATGGTATGTGGCATAGTCAGCACCCCAGTAATCATACCAAGTACTGCTAATAGGCTGCATGAATCAAAATAAAAAAGCAAGGAATAAAGATATTATTAAATGAAAAGCCAACACAATTAAATCAGAAATATGCATACATTTGAGTTGAGCTAGACATTATGAGTGATAAACTATCCAATTTAACAATTTAATTGCCTACCAATGCTATTTTTAATGATATGAAGGTTAATCATCAGATTTAGATACAACATTTGTTTTTTTAACATTACAACTAAGTTAGATTTTCTAGAAAGAGCTCAAAATGCAACATTTCAAGAGCAAATGCTTAAGTACACTAGCCAATTTCAGGCAAGGGTGCCACAGTCAGGTCTGTAGCTGCACGCAATAGTAAACTATGGCTATATTTTCTTGTTCGCACTCTAAAAACAAATATAAAACAAATAGTTGATTTGTAAACAAAGCTGATGTTCGACAAGGACCTGATGCAGACAGAAAAATGAACTTGAGAGAACCAAAAGTGTACACCTATGGGATTTATCACCTTTATTCTATTGCTGACTAAGCTTATGCTCCTGGAATGTTTCCCAAAGTTGTGAAACTAAGGATTGTGGTTAGTGAGGTGAAGGAAATATACCATCTATTGAATGATATAAGGACTATTCTGAAAAGAGATAATTCTCGCTGATATTTCAATCCACTTAAGGGATTGTTGTACTCCAAGTTATGAAAACATCAAGTATTTGAATTTCTGAGACACATTAAGTAAAGGGTGTCATTAATCTGTTGTGTCAAGTCCCACAGACACTAATTCGCAATGTCTTAACATGCATTTACAATCCTAACGGGTGTGACACGTATCTTGCTCGGTGCAGTGCCAACATATAAAGCAGAGAAGCTGAACAACAAAGTATTTTGTGAGGAGTTTGGAAAAATATTTAAGAATGAGGTGTCTTGAGTAAGATGAACGCTGGGGGGAGACATTACTTAGACAGAGTTTGAATAATTGTTTGCTAGTTTTGCTGGCACACATCTATTGTGAATATAATCAATCACAAGGTGTTCTGTGGACTGAGTGCCTGCAGTCACCCCTAGTCACAGTGCAAGCTCCCAACAGTGATGGAGCACAATGTTTTATTACAATAGCTTTTCATGAACAGCATCCGAATACTTAATAAATCATAAATAATTGAGCATTTATATAGCGCTACGACCCCTCAGGTATATGAAAGCTGCTTTATTACTACCCACGGTGTGTGGTGCTCATTTATCGAACTCAGAAGGATGAAAGGCTGAAAGGCTGAGTTTGGCCGTGCCAGGATTCGAACCTGTCTCAGCAGGCTCTGCACAGATGTCAAAGCGAGCGCTCTACTCGCTGTGCTACCGGACCGGGCAAATTAAATGCAAGAAGATTGTACATATGTCTCGAGACAAGCATTGCATTAGCCATTTGTAAGTTTCTATAAGTCAATGATAAGGTTCTAAAGACTGCTCAAATACCCATTTCCCTGATGAGTAACAGTTCTAACCAGGGGCTTGGCTCTGGTGTGTCGACTAGGTTAATTAAGATTTTCATCTTTATGGTAAATCTTTGACCAGAGTCATCTCCTGTGAATGGTTGCCTGGCTGACCGACATGGGCCTGTAAACCCGAGAACGGTCAATTTAAGGACTGTACGCATGGAAAAATCTACCATGGCCATACTTGAGGATATAACCATCAAAGCTGGTTATGGACAAACCTAACTTTATTATAAACGTTCCGAGAACGTCTAAAAAAGGAACCCAGAGACACTTCTCAACAAAGTTCTTACATGGCTTCGCACTAAAACGGGGCCTGGGGTGGTGCGCTCCTCTGATCTAAACATTCTTCATAGAATACACCCGATTGACTGGGAATAGCGACTGCATTCTGGTGGATGTGGAGCTTGCACCCTGCCCAGGTACCGGAGACTATGATGTAAATACATTCTCATGGGCTCCACAAACCTTAGCCTCATAGTTTGACTTTACCACCTTTAATAGTACATTTTAGCCTGAATCTTCTATTTCCTTTGTACATGCTGTACTTAAATTGTTTTTTGTATTATTTTTGTTTGTTGTTTTTGTAGCATTTAGAGGCTTGTGGGCGTAAGGTGCTTTACAAGGAATTCTAAATAAATAAACGCCAGAACTGTTTGCTTGGACTTGGTTATTATTTTTCCTCGTCCCTAGGTAAGTGGGAATCTTTTACCTTTACTTGTTTTATGGGTGACCTCTCTATGTCTCTCCATAATATAGGTTTGAACGTATAGTTCCCTATAACCTTTGCGCTTAAGCTGGGTTGCCCCTTTGGGCTTCCCTTTGTAATTTCTCTTTCATGTACTTGGGTGAACTACTGTTCCCCAGGAGTAAAATGTGGGATTCCAATCCCCTTTACATTTTATATAGTGAGCCAGAACACACACCCTTATGTGGACTGCTGAGAGAGATATACTGTATCCCCTTTCTTACTTACCTGTTAACACCGCTGCAGTAATGTATAGGAGGGGGAACCATTCAGCTAGAAAGGTGGGCTTCCCCTTTCTTTCACCATTTCTCGTTTGCGTGTTGTTTCTTAGATCGTCTTCTGCCATTCTAGGCAGCAAAGACCTTGGTTGAAGTTTTGTCTTCTGTGGGAATGCTTTGTATTCCCCGCCGAGACTCCAGAGTGTCTGAGGAGGCAGGAAGCGAGGGAGGAGTCTAAAACTGTGCAGCCCTTTGTCTTTCACCTGGTCTGAAAGGAACCATTTCTCACTGGGGGGGGGGGGGCTGCCCTGAATGGAAAGCCAGACGCCCCTTTTCTGTAAACTGCGGGGAGAGTTGGCTCATAGATCACTAGGGTCCCACTTCTGCCTCTGAGAAAACTCATGCTATAGACTAGGGAAGGACCTTGATGAGGCTGTCTTTTAAAATTATAACAAGTGTAAAAGTATGTAATTGTAAATGAGTTAGTGTTGTAACTATCTCTGCAACAGAATACGTTACAAAGTGTCTTCTAGTTCATACTTAGCTTTAGGTTTCTGGTTGATCCTTGAAAAAGCATAAAAGCTATTTTAGTAGCTTTGAATTATAATTCACACTTCTAAAAAATAATAGTGGGAAGAGTTTTATCATTTCTAAAGTAAATGAGTGTAAAAGACTTCCTATAGGATTTACCCACCTTGATTAGCTGTGCCCTCTTCTCCATGTGTTACTGGTGTTTCTTTCTATGATCTGCTTTACTGTATTTCTAAAACAGTCTTGGAGTGAATAGTTGTCTTTGGGTTGTTTGTAGCCCCTTTAAAAGGTATAGGAGTTCTTACTTGCATGATGAATTGCTGAATGTCATTCTTAAAAGTATAATAGGTTCCCTACTTACACTTTAAGAAAGGCACAATGTATATCAAGGTACCATTGCGTTATGCTTTCCGTGTACTGCTTTAGAGCACTTCTAAAATAGTCAGTGTCTACTTATGTTAGAACTGTGAATACACTTCTGAAAAGTATATTAGGTTACTTACTGACCTTGAACAGCTGTTGCTCTTCTTAAACTGTAAGGTTGCCAAGTTAATTCAACTAAGTACTGAAGTCACTCCATGTGTGGTTAGAAGAGTACATGGTAAACTACTCACCTCTTGCTTTGTGGTTTCCCTGAATTGTTTGTGGGCACTTCTAAAATTATTTCACTAGGTCCTACTTGTCCTCGGGTATCTTAAGGCCTCTCTAGTAAGTATACAAGTAAAATCACTCCCTCTGAACTGTGTTCTAAAAAGTAACAGAAGGAACTTAAACATGTTGCAAGATATGTTTGTAACAGGGATGGCCTAATTAAAGTGTTTCTAAACTGAATAACAATGTATATTGGGACCTATAGGGCCTACCAGCCTTCAATTACTTATTGTATTCTAAAAGTATGCCTAACCTGGTTTTGCTCCCCGGTAATAACTGAATGCCATTCTGAATGTGTTAAAGGTTTGACTTGCCTTGACTGCTTATTGTAATCTAAATAAGGTTATACTTTGGTTTGTATACAATAATTATTGAGTTGGTTTTTATAATTTTGTTTATATGAAATGTTACTTAGCCTATTTTTATTTAAATAAATCCTTTATTTTTACAATAGCGTTTCTTTGGACCATATGTACGTTACAATTTCGTTGTACCTTTCTACAGCCCTCTGTCCCCACCTAAGATAGGCCTGGCTGCCCTGTCTACGCGACTAAATGTTCTCAGTTGCTACAGCCTTATAGTAAAAGTGGAGTTTTGAACCGTCCTTTGATCGCGGGACTTTTCATCGCGGGGTTTTTTACCGCGAATGTATTTTTGAAAAAAAACGCATTCGTTTTTTTTTGGGGGGGGGGGTTAAAAAAATTTGATTAAGGGAATAAAAAAATTAATAAAGTGAATGGGTGGTTTGGGGGTAACCCCCCCAACAAAAAAACATTCGATGTTTTTTTTTTTCAAAAAAAGTATCGCGGTAAAAACCCTGCGATGAAAAGTCCTGCAATTAAATAACGTAGAACCCCTCAGATATGGTTTTATGAAGCCCTTAATTGGATTTTAGAAAAAATATCCTAACAGACTACAAAGCAAGATTGCCTCAGGCACTCTGCCTCAAGACACACTGCTAATTGTGCAAATAATCTCATGCGGTTAAATGTGCGAGTCCAGAAAAGAGTCACACAGCTAAACATTGCTTACTGTGAATGCATCAGACATGGAGGATGCCGTATAAGGTTATGGTCACCGACTTTCCTCCGAAGAATGAATGCTGCAGAGAAAAAAAATGTGTGGATGCTGAGAGCTGTCTGCATTTCAGAGAGGAATCCACACCTTTAGTGGAAGCACAAGAAAGCCCAGTTTATATATAGCAGCTCAGAGTTATTAGGCAGGCAGTAAAGGTTGAGTGAGCACACAATTACATTTTTTCCCAATGGAACGGAGGAATAAATTGCTTAAATATTAGTAATGTTCTTTCTGATGGACATTCCTCCATGGACTCCTCATCTTTGATTCCCATCTCCCAGTGCAGCAACTCTTCTGAAACTTGTCCACCAATAGGTGGTGCAGCACAGATCCACATCGGCTCTGCTCGTCGCACCCGGTGACCTTATCCCCTAGCACTATAACACTGAGGGACCGCAGAACTAAGGTGAACTAGTTATAGGTAGGGAGGGTGATGAGGAATCTGAGGAGGGGGGAGGGCATGGGACCATTAGAAAGAACATTACCGGGAGGGAGAAGTAAGTAATTTGTTCTTCTAATGTACTCTTTCCTCCCACGGATCTCTCATCTTTGATGCACTCCCAAAGCAGTAAAATGGCCTGGAGGAGGGAGGACAGCAAATACACCAAATAAATCCAAAACCTCTGTAGGACTTCCATGCAAATACAAGCATCTTAACCAGATAGAGAATCCAAGCAGTAATGCTTCACGCAAGTGTGCAATAAAGCTTCCAGACAAATGTCCAGAACAGGGACTCTGTGTTGCAAAGCAGAGGAGGCAGCCAGTCCTCTGGCAGAATATGCCCCAGAGATCCTCAAGCATATATTTACCAGGCAGATCATAGCATTTTGAAATCAAGAGAATGATCCACCTTTCCAGTGTCTGTTTGGTCACAGCCCTACCAGCGCAGGAACTAGAGTAACCAACAAAAAGCTAGTAATCTTTCCTGCCCTCTCCCATCCGAGTGACTGAGTATGTGAGGTCCCGCAGCAGGTCCAGCCAATGGAAACGATCCTCTGCCTTAGAAGGATGAGGTGGAGGAAAAGATAGAAAGATTCATCTTTTGAGATAGACAGAATCTGAGATCACCGTTAGGACTGAAATCAAGGTCAACTTCCCCTTGGCGAAAACCAAATAGGCAGGTTTAACAGAAGACCTGGAGTTCACTCGCCCATCTAGCTTAAGTGATGACAACCACAAAAATCACCTTAATGAACAGGAATGAAGGGGCACAAACTGAGCGCTCATTAGAAATGTTAACACTAAAGTTAAATCCCATGCCGGAAGAACAAACTGGAGTGGGGTAAAGCATGCAGGGCCTCCATTACTTCAGGGATCGTGAAAAAGTAGCCCTGCTCCAGGGTACTCTTTTAAGACCGAAATGGCCAAAAGATACCCCCTTCACAGTGCCCATCATTAGGACCCTCTGGCCCAAAGACAGCAGAAAATCCAAAACCAAGGATGTGGATCGAGTAAAAGGGTCCAAATCACTCACAGTACCAAGCCGAAAACGTATCTCAGCAGAAAGCATAGATTGACTTGGTGCTGGGCCGTCTAGCATTGAGTACCACCTCCAGAACGTCATCCGACAAATCCCATTCCTTCTAACGCAACCTTTCAGCAGCCAAGCAGGGACGTCATTTAGGGTTCGCCAGAGGTCGCACCTGCGACCTCTAAAAAATAAAAACAAAAAAATATATATATAGTTTGTGTTTTTTTTGTAATGCAAGCTGCTGGGCTGTGGCCAGAACCATGTGGCTCTTTTAGATCTGGAGTGACTGGCTTGCCTGTCCAGGCCCCTTAAAAAAAGAAGGAAAATAAGAACGGGAGTGCCACAAGTCTAACACTTTCAGCACTGACCCTAAATAAGAAAGAATAGGAATACCAAATAATGTCTCTTTCTGGAATTACATACAATTGCTAGACTCATTAAACGTTTTTTTTCAGGCACACTTCAGGGGATGAGTCACTGATTTTGTCTTTTCTTAAACGCCTCAACTCAGCCTTTCATCCTTCTGAGGTCGATAAATGAGTACCAACACAGGTTGGGTGATTTTGGGTGTATATTTTTTCTATATAAAGTGCTTAAGCGTAAGTGTTATGTAATAACACGTCATTATCATTTGGTCAGACGTCTGCTTGCATTCACCGTAATTTGGTAATATGGGCTATACACACTGATCTTAACGATACATATGGCCATCCATTCTTGTATGAAATGTGCATCACATTATAGTGATATCGTAACCATATTTTTCATAGTGTACAATGCTATGCAATGCCACTTCCTGTTTTGTCAACGGGTGAACGGTTGTGTTCCATCGCTTACCACGATATCACTTTGTGGTGGGGTCAAATGACATCACTTCCTGTGAGGTCATCAGGGGGTCAAGGGTTGTGTGATGTCACTTCTGCTACCTCTGGCATTTTGTTGAAATGACGTCCCTGGGCAGTTGGAAAAGTCAAGCAACTACAAGCATGTTCTTCTGCCCACATTCAGTGCAATCAAGATAATTCTGGACCTGAACAGGCAGCATGGCAGGGACTGGCGGGAACACAGCAAAGTCCTGAAAGTCTCCCAATGCACCCTTAGAGCATTCCCGGGAGCAGAACCTCTTGCACTTACTATTCACACTGGAAGTGAAGGGATGCATTTGGGAAGTACCCTCACCCCCCGCCTCCCAAAAGGAGAAAATCACCTAGTACTTGCAGGCAGAACCCCTACTCGTGGGAAGTTGAAGGCTATCTGTCCAGATCTGCCCAGGGCATCACCCAACACTTTCACCTTGCGAGCCAGGTGAGAACCGACATCAGAGACACGCTGTTCTCCCGAGCCCTGACCCACAACCTCATTGCATCTCTGCACAGAGGCAAGGAGCCCATACCACCAAAGTGCATGGCCACAGTGTTGTCCATCAGGAACAATACGGTCTTGCCTCCAACAGAGGGGAGGAAAGTGAATAGGGCCAGCCTGATCACTTCTTGACCAGCCATGTCAGAAAGAGGAGGGCACTAGTAAGCCCAGACAAAATAGACTGAGCCTGTGAGCTCCCAGCCGACCCCAGCAATCTGGTCGAAATTTTGACTTCTCCTGCAGCATTATCACCAAGATGCACTGATAAGAGTCAGCTCTACAACAGGGGTATATATCTAGCAAGCTTGGAGGCCTGGTGCAGTGTGGTTTGAGGATCTGAGTGGATGAGCAGGGCCCTGGTGACGGAGCCACCGTGAGGAACCCTGTGTGGTCGCCACAGTCACTCCTTGCGAAGTCGGCACAGTTGATGGGCTCTGGCAGTTCTTTTCTGGTGTTGTGCCTATAAGGAGTGGTGTGCTCCCCTGCTACCCGGGTGCTATGCAGTGTGTTTGGACTGTGCAGCAAATTGATTGTGAAGCCAAATGGAGACTGACAGCCCTGGGGGAAAGTTGTGGCAGAGGGAAAGTGTGATCCCTGAGGTCCTGGTTGCTGCCCACAGGACGGTGGTGCCCCATGATGAGCGAGGGAGCACTGAGCAACACGGCGGGGGTTACCGGCGGAACTGCCCCTATACCTCCAATGTGCTGAGACTGGGACGTGGCAAGACAGATCCGCCCCAGTTATTCTAGCAGGGGTGAAACCAAACGTGGTGGGAACTGCTGCCGCAGCAAACCAATACGGAAGGGGCAGCGATGGGCATGAAGCGAGGAACACCTTGACAGAGCCCAGTGGCATCCCCAACCTCCAGTGCCCCCACGGGCAAACCACAGCTGGGAGAGACCTCACGGTGACAAACGCAGAAACCATCTGCGTTACGACCTCTCCTGCTGAGCAACTGAGGGCTGCCCATTATATACACTTTTGGGACAACGGTGCCCTTCTGACAGCTAATATTTGCATTCCTGGTTCTTGGGGGGTTTTGACACAAGCTGCTGTGCTGTGGGAAGGGCTGCATTGCTGCATATGCGACTGAGGAGTTATTGCATATCCTGTTTGGACTGAGAAACCCTAGTGGAGAGGTGGTGCACCTTATTATCAAAGACTCTGAGACGGATTGGGCCAGAGCAATAATAGAGGCACAAGTCATGTTGGATATTTAAAAGGGCTTGGACACTGGAGGTTCAGGAGGAAGGTAGGCGCATTACGGAAGTGTAAGGAAGAAGGGGAACGAGCCACCTGGATGAGCCCCAGTGTTTGGTGTCAATAGGAGAACACAACGGCGACCCCTCTGTCATAGGAGTGAGAATCGTATCTCCACGAGGGATAGCTGATCTCCAGAACTATAGTTACTTGCGCTGGCTGCTATTGGGTGGGGATAACCTAATACTGATTTCTCCTTGTGGGAGTGGAGTGACATTGGACCTGCATAAGGCCCGCTGAGCTGCAAAGGGGAGCCAACGACATTCGGGTGGTACTCCGGGTGATCATAGAAGAGTGTGCTCTCTTGGGTGATAGATTTGTGTGGCATCAGGACCCACATCACTGTACTATATTTAAATCAAACAAAGGGGGGGGGAGCAACAGTCGAAATTGCAATTCGAGATGCCCAACCAAAACAGACAAGGCAAAGTGATGGAGGAGCCTTACAGTGGCAGTTCTCAATCTTCATCCCTGGACCCCAATGGTGTGTGGAACGATATTAAGGCCATGTTTAACTAGATACAAGCTGGTATACAATCGTTAGACGGAATGATGGACACACTAACATGTAAAGTGGACCACAGGCAGGTACGCTTGGACTAACACAGGGAGAGGCTAGACAAGGTTGGAGGCCGGGTTTCGAACGTGGAGGATGCATCTTCATCTGAGTCACACAACCTCACCCAGATCAAAAAGGCACTGAAGGAATTAGCCACAAAACAGGAGGACCTAGAATCCCACTCCAGACTAAACAACCCGAGGATAGTGGGCGTCCCAGAATCTGCAGATCAGAGGCTTATGGAACACCGAGTTGAGTCCATCCTTCGTGAAACACTCTGGGACAAGGACTTCTTAGCAGTATGCATTGAAGAGCTGGCGCATCGAATCCCTAGTGTGAGGAGACCGATCCCTGGAGAACCAGCAAGACCAATTATAGACCACATGTTAGGTTATCGGGACAGAGACCTTGCCCTATGGAAAGCCAGAGAGAAAGGAACACTGACATACAAAGGAGATTCGATTCAGCTTTTTCCAGACTTCTCTGATAAGGTACAAGCGTCCAGGTGGTCATACATCAACGTTAAGAAGCGTCTGAGGGAGAGAGGCATGAAGTATGCCTTGCGCTTCCTGGCTAAACTCAGAGTGGAGTATGAGGGGCAAGAATTGTTCTTTCACAGTCCGGACGAAGCCAACACCTTCCTTGAGACACTGCTGAGGGCCCGAGACATAGGTGAGACTCCCCATGAAATCTAAATGTGAGCGGACACACAGTGTTGGTCAGGTGATAAATGGGTTGGCGATTGTGAGGGAGGTTTGTATATCATGGGTGTTAGGCAGAATCCTGTGCAGTGCCCTTAGGGTCCACTACACACAATTAAGACAACAGGTGGTAATACAAGTTTTACCTTTGGTACAGGCCGGTACTACTATGTTAAAGTGGTAGCATCTGCGGAGCAGCCAGGCTTATCTCAAGAGTATATGAGCAGTAGCAGAGATTACACAAAGGGACCACGATTACGGTGACTCAAGCAAACACTGACAAGGTTTCAGGTAAAAAATATAAAGTACATTTATTTTTAAACCATGTGTTATTAACACAACAAGTCTATTAATTCAAAAACCACACGTAAAATACACTACAACTAACCAATGCACTTTGTACGGTATACTTCAAGGTAAGTACCCTGTGTTTTAGCGGACCGGTGTTATGAAACAAAAGACGTTATCGGAAATACACTTGACACTTGCGATCACTTTTACAAGTAATGATAGTTCGGTCTTACTAAAGAAACGCCCATCAGCGGCAAGAAATATTACTGGGGCAAAAACACACTTAGCACCTGAGATACCCGAGTTGGGGGCAAAAATCATAGGCAATACTTTTGTCAAGGTAGACAGAATCAGATAACACTCTTAGACAGAGATTTAATGAAGTCAATAGGCCGGAACCAGTGTCAAGTGGAACCGGGTTCCTGTTGTCGAGGATCACACAGTCAGATAGTTCACGATTCGGCGTAGCCAGGAGTACTTAGATATTGTCAACAGAGGAAGCAAAAGTTATAAGGAGGGAAGACGAGGGCAAGCCTTGGAGGCGAAGAAAAGGGATTCCCCCACATTCCGCGAGCAGAAAACAGTACCTTATTCAAGGAAGAAGGTGGTGCCACGGCAGTTGTTCCTGGTAGTTTCCTGCAGACCCTCGGTTCCTGGAGCTTCGATCCGAAGGAGTACGTCTGGAGGGGTCTGCACCACACAGGGCTGAAGCCGGCAGCAGTGACGTTGAATAAAAGGTGCGCTACTTAAAAACAGGAGAGGCTCTTCAGATGGCTATCCGGACCACTACAGCAGGGTGCAGCGATTTTGACGATGAAGAGGATGAAGAGGATCCTCTGCTGTAGAAGATGAGCTGGTTATCCCCACCAAGCTCAAGGGAAGAAGACTCCGGACTTGATCTTCTCTGGTCGTCGAAGGGTAGATAGCTCAGGACTGCAGCAGGGCTTCACCAGGATGGGATAGTTGCAGCAGTCGACTCCTTCTCTGCTTCTCTTCAGTTCCTTGTAGTTCCAGTGGCAACTCTGACTTCCAGACCAAAAGACCTGTCTTTAATGCGAAAATCCCCCATTCACACAACCTGGCTGTCAATCACGCAGCAGGGGGGTTGTCCGGCCCGGACAACCACCTCAGCCAATCATGGCAAAGTGCGACCCTGTGCAGGGGGTGACTACACCCTTCCCTCACATTCAGCCCACCTAGACACCCAGGCGCCTAGAGGAGGGCTTCTGGGCAGAAGGCTGCCAAAAGACAGTGAACAAAGGAGGCAAACCTGGTTTGCCGCGCAAAGTAAAACACAAGGAGGACTTTAACAAAAAGAAATGGTGAATAAACCCAACCGGAGCCAAAAGAAAAAGTATTTGGTCAAGTGGGTTTAAGTTCGAGGCTAATATAATAGCCTAAAACAATACCACGTTTATATAGTATAATCACGGTAGAATAGTTAGGGTAGATACCATTGCCACCAGCCAAGTCTAAATGTTAAAAGAGCGAAACAATGCTCTAGGAGGTACAGATAAAAAGGGCTAAGGATTAACCCTTTCCAGTACACCATGTAAGTTGGGGTGTACTGGATCTGTGGTTAAATGACTTAATAAAATTAATGGCAACGTTACCCTTTTCTGGGGGACAGTAGTCCGCCTCAGAAATGGAGTCGATGGGAAGTCTAAAAGACAACCCTGTGTCACTGCACTGAAGGTGCTGTGTAACACAGCAAAGAAGGGGGCTACTGAAGGGGTGTACTCCAGAGTCCACAATCACAAAAACAGATGAAATACACATGGCAAAACACAGGTAAGAGTGGAAAGAAAGGGGTACACTCTTACCAAGTGGAAAAATAAACTCAAGAGATTCAGCAAAGCTGCTGGTGCTCACTAGGTAAGGGAAATTAGTCATTGAATGAGACTTCTCCCTAACATAGATTAAGTCCTAAGGCTTCATTTGATCCTAGAGAAATATGTGGTATTGCACTCCACAAATATCTACGCAGTCTTTGTTGATTTAAAAACTGTGTTTGATAGTGTACCTAGAAGAGGCCTGTGGAATGCAGTGATTAAATTAGGCATACCACCTGGCTTGTTAAGCGCGATTCAATCGATCTATTGCAAAAATGGGGCTGCAATCAGGTATGAGCCAGAGGGTCAAACCACCCCTAGAATAATAATTGAAGCTGGAGTCAGGCAGGGCTGTGGTCTTGCCCCAAGCCTGTTCTGCCTCTTCATTAATGAGGAAATCCATCTGATGGTGGCTGAGCGCACTGATGCCCCATCATTGGCAGACGAGCGTATTACAATTCTCTCATCTGCCAACGATGCAGTTCTCCCTTCACTAACCGCGAAGGGTTTACAGAGGCAATTGGTAATCTTCGAGAAAGGTGGACTCACCATAACCATCCAAAAACGCAGTAGATGGCCTTCAGTAGAAATGGGGCTAAGAGAGCACCACGGGTTAAGATTAGTCTGAGAGGTGGGCCCATTGAGAAGGTATCGAGATATGATTATCTGGGAGTCAGGCTGATGGCCAACTGTGCTTGGAAAGATCAGGTGACTCGGGCAGGCTTAAAGTTGACCAGGCAACGTGGGGCTTTATCCAGATTTATTCAGGCCCATGGGATGGGCCCGGGGAGTGTTTTATTTTGCAGATTTATTATAGTCAACCCAGGCAGGCCGCGCTTTATGGAGCTGCACTGAGGGGCATCTGCCACTTTAGTATTCTCCAAACTGTGGAGCGGCCAGTTTTCTAATCAGCCTTGGGCATGCCGCTTAATACACTTAACATACTGATCCTTCGGGAATTGGGCCTGCAGTACATTGGATTCTTATGTCAAATGAGGTCAGTGTTCTTTTGGGCTAGAATCTGGTCAAGTAGCATTTTGGGCCCTTACAGAAGAGCAAGACGTTCTAACTCAGCCAGTTGGTTCTAATTTGCCATGGTTATCGGCAATCTGCAATGAGCTAACAATCTTTGGGATGGAAAGATATTGGGTGCCAACCTGAGTTAATCTCAGAAAATTTTAAAATGCATAAAAAAGGCCCATGAGAGTAGGGGGAGAAAGAAACTTGTATATAAAACTTGCAAATTCACCCAACGTAGCCCCTTATTTGTTATGGAAAAATCTATTTGGACAGAAAGCTGTTGAGACTTATGAAAGCCCTCTGTATGAAGACTCGTTTTGGCATTCTCCCCCTTGGCAGCCTAAAGTATCATTGGCAGCCTAAAGCATCATTGGAATCCGAGCAATCCAGTCACCTGTCCCTTTTGCCAAAATGTAATCTAAAATCTAATCCATTTTATCATTTTTTTCCTACCCATAATATTTTTATATCGGGAACAAATATTTACTACTTCTTTTTAAACAGTAGTATGTGAGACTGGTTAAGGATGCGCTTTATCTTTGTCTGGCGGGGACTAGTGAATTGGCAACTCACAGTATGGGGAATTATCTACTCCAGGCCTAGAGCAAACGACTTAAATATGTTTCCGCAGTGGCAGAAAACTGGTTCGGGATGGTTAGTTTGCTTTAGGATTTTAATTAATTTTTTCTCAACCTGTTCATTTGAAGTTTTAATATAGTATGTGATGTTGCATTTTTAATAATGCTATTTCTCTCTTTTTTTATGTGTGAGTTTTATACGTTGTAAATTATTGTATATGATTTATGATCTTTGGGATCAAAATAAAGTTCAACACACACTTCTGCACTGAAAGCAGCCACAATTCGGGGAAAAGAACTGCACCAGTGTCCAGGATTGCAACCTCTCTTGCCACATCCTGGGAAAACACTTGTGACTTACCCTCTCATCATTTCCCCCCACATCTGGATTCAAGTATATGAATCCTTAAAGAAGTATGTTAGGCCAAAAGTGTACAATTGTGGCATTATTTCCCCCCCCCATCGTGACAGACTGTAAATACCAGAATGCAATTCAGTAAAAGGCAAAATAATGGTCTCTCAGAGGGCACTGGGAACATAAAAGATATTTAAGCCATATTGGGAGATTATATATATATATATATATATATATATATATAGAGAGAGAGAGAGCAAAAGGTTCTTCTAGTTTGCCTCGAACGTGCAAGCTGGATTTGCAATTCTCCATGAATCTGCAGCTCTTTAGCCAGAGATGAACAAGTTACTTACCAACTGTAATGTTCTTTCGACTGGATGTTCCTCCCACATATTCCTCATCTTATGATAATTCGTTATCGCCAGCTTCGCTGCTTCGAAATTATTTTTTCGCCAGAGGGTGCTGTGCTCGAAATCGTGGCGTTGATTGTCCCTCGTCGGGCTCCGTACCTTGTCGACGTCACTGCTGGTATAAATGGCTTGAGCCTCTCCCGTTGGCTTCAGTTCTATTTTTTCGATGAAATATTGGAGGAACAACCCAGGCGTGCCTCATGACTGATGCACTCTTCATGAGAGGAAAGTGTAAGAAAAAGCAAACTGTACTGCGCGGTAGGTTGGGAGGGGTGATGAGGAATACGTGGGAGGAACATCCAGTCGAAAGAATGTTACAGTTGGTAAGTAAATTTTTCTTCGAATGGATTGCGTCCTCCCACGTATTCCTCATCTTATGATAGACTCCCATAGCAGTGGAAATTTTGGAGGTGGGAGTACTAGATATTGTTTTCATTGACGGAATGAAGTACCGCCTTGGCAAATAACCCCTCATTGGAGGAGGCAGCATCTAAGCAATAATGCTTGATGAAAGTATGCATCGATTTCCATGTTGCAGCTAAACAAATATCCGCTGCAGGAACTCCCCTCTTCAGAGCCGCAGAAGTAGCCATCCCCCTAGTAGAATGGGCTTGCCGCCCATCTGGAGGGTCCTTTCCCGCCAATCTGTAGCATTCAATTATGGCCAGAATGATCCAGCGGGATATGATTTGTTTTGTCACAGATAATCCCAATTTATGACCTGTACAACCTACAAAGAGTTGGTCATCTTGACGTAATTTTGACATTCTTGAAATGTAAAAACTGAGAGCCCTTTTGGGGTCTAGCCTATGCAGTCTCTCCTCTTCTTTGCCCAAATGAAGCTAGAAACTTAAGTACTAGATTTAAATCCCAAGTTGGGACATGAAAAGGTACTGGAGGGTATACGTTAGTAAACCCTTTCAGGAATTGAATGATTAATGGAATTTGGAAGTAGGAAACCTCTTCCGAGGAGCGCTTGAAAATGGACAGTGCAGCAAGATATCCTTTAATTGTTCCACTCTGAAGCCCCAGATTGGCTAGATGTAATAGGAAAGAAAGCACCATTGGGGTGCCACATTGAAAAGGGTCCACATCCTTATCTTTGCACCAGTTACTGAACTTGTTCCAACGACACCAGTACGAAGATTTCGTTGCTGGCCTTCTGGCCGAAAGCAAAATCTCCATATCATCATCTGGAAGATCCCAATCCTTGTATCTCAACCTCTCAGAAACCATGCATGAAGGTTGAGTGTCTTGACCTCTGGATGAAGAATCCACCTTCCTCTTGCGAGAGAAGATCCTCTCTTTGCGGAAGAAGTATTGGAGGGCAGATGGACATGTCCAGAAGGTCTAGGTACCACGTCCTGCTGGCCAAATCCGGGGCAATCAGGATCATGGTTTTCCTGAACTTTCTCAACCTCCTGATTACTTGAGGAATCACGGGGACTGGAGAAAACGCGTACAGAATTGGGAACTTCCACTCCACTACGAACATGTCTCCTAGAGCTCCTCTCGGAGGAAATTCCCTTGAGCAGTACTGTTCACACTTCCGGTTGATTGAGGTAGCGAACAGATCCACTTGAGGGGTTCCCCAAAGGGCGAAGATCTCCAGAAGGACTTCCTGAGCTAGCTCCCACTTGTGGGAGACTGCTCTGCCTGCTCAGAGCATCTGCCGCCGTGTTCTGCTCTCCGGCTAGGTGAACTGCTGATAGAGAAATTCCTTCTCGTATTGCCCAGAAGCATAGCTGCATTTCCTCTCTGCACAGTGGTAGTGACCCTACTCCTCTCTTGTTGAGGTAGTACATTGCCACTGTGTTGTCCGTCATTATCAGGACATTATTTCCCTGTACAGAGGGCAGGAAGGCCGTCAGGGCTAGTCTGATTGCCCCTAAGCTCCAATAGGTTGATGTGTAGTTTGGACTCCGATGGAGAACAACGACCGCCGATTGTCAGATCTTTGGTGTGTGCTCCCCACCCCATGAGCAACGCGTCCGTTACTACTGTTATCTCCGGCCATGGTTGCCAAAAAGATTCTCCTTTGAGGATGTTGTCACAGCAAGCCCACCATAGTAGATCCTGAGCAACTTCGCTTGCAGAAGATCCGACATATTCCCCGAGAACTGGGACCACTGAGTTCTGAGTGCCCATTGAAGGGATCTCATTCTCAATCTGGCCTCTGGTACTAGGAAAATGCAGGACGCCATGAGGCCGAGCAAACTCAGAAAATCGAAGGCCGGTAGAAGCTGGGCATTCTGGAACTTAGTTACCATCTGCAGAATGTGGAGAGCTCTCACCTTGGGATGCGAGGCTTTTCCCAAGGAATTATCCAAGACTGCTCTGATAAACTGGAGCTTTTGGGATGGTATCATGTGGGACTTCTTGAAATTGAGGGAGAAGCCCAATTTGTGAAGGAAGTGGCAGATGATCGAAAGATGTTCCTGAGCTTGTTTGGGAGAACGTGCTCTGATCAACCAATCATCCAGGTAGGGGTAGACGTGAATCCCCCCTCTTGAGACTCTCTGCCACCACCACCACCATTAATTTGGTGAAAACCCTCGGGGCGGAGGTTAACCCGAATGGCAGAACTCGAAACTGATAGTGAGAATTGCCAATCGCAAACCTCAGGTTCTTTCTGTGCTTGAGATGGATTAGCACATGAAAGTAAGCATCCTGAAGATCCAATGATACCAACCAGTCTTGTGAAGGATCTGAGAACGGGTCACCATCTTGAACTTGTCCTTCCTGAGGAACTTGTTCACGTTTCTCAAGTCCAAGATGGGTCTCAATCCTCCGTCCTTTTTTGGGATGAGAAAGTATGGCGAGTACCAACCCGTGTTCCTCTCCGCTACAGGTACTTGTTCTATAGCACCTTTCTCCAGCAGGTTTAAAATTTCCTGCAACAGGATCGGATCTGGAATTTTGACAGAGTTGGTGCCCGGTGGATGGTTCAGAGGCCTTTTTAGGAAGGGGAGACAGTAACCTTGAGCTACTGTTTCCAATGCCCAAGCATCTGAGGTAATGCCCCGCCATTCCTTCAGATGCTGAGAGATCCTGCCTCCCCCCACTGGGGTTTTGTGTAACAAGGTCTCCCGAGTGATTTGGAGGCGGCTGCAGGAGCGGCTTAAGGCAAAGATGCCGATCCTGAGGCTAGTTTCGCACCTCTTCCTCGTCCACCACGAGGGACATTTCTTTTGCCTCATTGAAAAGCCTGTCCTCTTCCTCTACCAAAAGAGGAGTAGTATCGAAAAGAACGACCCCTCCAGGAAGATGAGCCGGAATAGGGTTTCTGAGGCTAACTTATGGAGGCGCTAAGAGATTTAGCTGCCACTTTTGAGGTTTGAAGTTTTTCTAGGCTTTCATCAGCCTTACTACCAAACAGCCTCAAGCCATCAAAAGGCATGTTGAGAAGTCTGGCCTGCACATCTGGTGCAAACCCCGACTTCCTCAACCAAGCAAATCTGTGCAATACAGTGCTTGCAGCCATGGATCTGCTGATACTATCAGCAGTATCCAGTCCAGACTGGAGGCATTCCCCCATTGCCTCCTTCAAGTCTTTGACAATATTCAGGAAGCCTTCCCTTTCCTCGCCTTCCGGAATATGATCAGCCGCCGCCAAAATGCAGTCCCACAGGGTATGGGTAAACCTGGCCAGGGTACAGGTGACATTGGTTGACTTAAGAGCCATACTACCCGAAGTAAAAACTTTTCGGGCCCAAGCATCCACCTTCTTATCCTCTCTATCCCGAGGGATAGTAGGATATGCAGTCTGTCTTTGTTAGGGAGAATTTTCTTATAAGGCTAATTTCCCAAACCTAGTGAGTCCCCCAGCAGCTTTGCTGGATTTTTGGGGGTTTTTATTTTTCTCCTGCTTAGAGTGAGACTCTTTTCCTCCCACTCTTAGGCATGATTTGAGTGTCCTTGACTCTTTGTGTGCTTATGGGCTATGGGGTTTTCTTTCTACTCCATAGGGTATCATCTATTTTTTTGTGTGTGTTACACAGCATCCTCAGTGCAGTAAAACAGGGGTGTCATAGTGACTCCCAACCATAGACTCCATACCCTGGGACTAACTACTGTCTCCGAGGGCATGTAAAGTCACCATTGACTCTACTAGTCCTAAATTGTGAACAAACAGTACAAACCATCATATTGTTGAAGTTCTGGAAGGGGTTAATTATATTGCCCCTGGGTCTGTTCAAGGGGGCACTGTCCAGTCCCCCCCCCCTCCCTTGTCGAGTTTCTGGCTAGTGGCAGTCGTTACCACGGGAAATATTCCACCGGAATATTCTCTATGGGATTTTCCAATTGATTTTAAACGCACCACTTTTTGGTGCAATTTTAAAGATACCGCAGGTTTATTTATTTAATATTAAATCAACAGTTGGGTCTTTTTGCCAGAACTCTATTCTAAAATGGCGTTTGTGTCCGTCTCTGTAACTCTGACCAAGGTCGAGCCCTTTGTTCCACTTTTTGGCAGGCCTCTCCACAGAAGCCCTCCAAATGGTGCCACTCTGTCTGGGTGGAGGCGGGAATTGGCACCCCTGGACTGCGTTGCCTCGTCAACCCAAGTCGCACTCTACTCTGATTGGCCCAGTGGTGAGCCGCCCGGCTCACCACTTAGCATGTGTGATTGACAGCTAGGTACGGCTCGTCTGATGTTTCTTTGAGGGAGTCGAGGCTGCATTCTCAAATACCTCCATCATCTTCCTTCGAAATTCCTCCCATTTTCTAGGGGAATCTGACTTTGTCGGGCATCGTACCACTTTGGTCGATGAATCAGAAGATGACGAAGCAGATCTAGGTCTCCTTTTCACTCTCTTAGAAGAGGAAGATGGAGAGCGCCTCGATCTACTACGAGATTGAGATCTCTTAGAGTGCCTATGACAATCCGATTCTTTCGAATCGCTCGATTTTTTATGTTTTTTAGCCGAAGCCTTCAAGGAGGCCTTGGAAGCTTCCCTCCCCACTGCCAGTTTACCTTTCCTCTCACAAAGGGCCTTCTCCGTCATTGACGGACAGGAACCATAGTCGCCGGTTCTATGATTAGAACCGAGGCACCACAGACAAACGCGGTGAGGATCCGTGATCGACATCTTTGATCCGCAGTCAATACACTTTTTAAACCCAGTCTTGGGTGTTGAAGAAGACATTTTCAGTAGAAAATTGCGAAACGCGCCGTTTGAGAGCAAAGCAATGGGAAAAGCAGAACTAAAGCCAACAGGCATGGCTCGAGCCATTTATACCATCAGCGACGTCGACAAGGTACGCAGCCCGTCGAGGGACAATCAACACCATGACCGCGAGCTCAGCGCCCTCTGCAAAAAAAAAAAAAATCCCGAAGCTGGCGATAACCAATGATCATAAAATGAGGAATACATGGGAGGACACAATCCATTCGAAAGATGCTCTTTCGATGTGGGCCTCATGGCAGCTTGACCTTTAGAGTGCAATACTCTGAAGGATTGAGAGTATAATGTGTATGCTGTGCGTTTTCTGAGTGCGTTATGATATATTTAAAACTAAAAACACACAGCATCCAGGACTGTGGACTGTCTCTCATCAGTGTAGTAACCAGGACCAACACTGCTTAGCTTCAAAGCAAGGAAGGGGCCTCCTCCTAAGGCCATGTTGATCCAAGTGGTCTTGTAACTTGTGCTAATTTAATAGTCAACGTAGCTTGGGGGAGCCGACCCCTTCCTCGCTTTGAAGCTATGCAGGGTTGGTCCCGTTTTCTGAATGGATGGAAGTCCCTTATGCCCATCGTGTCACGGCTAGTGTTTTATATTCCCCACTTTATTCCATAACCGTGGCTATGAAATACAAATACCCTATTATACCCAAAGCTATCTGTAGTCCATACTAAACTAGGGATCATGGTCTCCCATCTGTGCAGTAACAGCATTACCCCGATTAGCTTCAAAGCGAGGAATGGGCCAGCCCACTCTGGCCATGCTGCTTTAAGTGGTCTTGTAACTTGCGTTCATATATTAGGCAACATGGCCTGAAGGGTCTGGCACCTTCCTCGCTTTGACACTAGGCAGGGTAGGTATAGGTTACTGCGTGGATGGCATTCCTGGATGCCTATTTCCAGTGTATGGATTAAAGATAGATGTGGCCAACCCTCCAGATATAAGGTGCGTATCGTCCCTTTTCACACATGTAATTATAGCAAATACAGAACATTTCTTTTTCTACTGTGTACCGTTTACGCAAAGTGTTCACTGTGTTTATTTATTCATTAAAAAGAATCTTCCTCGGTCCTTCACTAGATGACACTGCAGGCTGCATCCATCATTAACACTCTGCAATGCAACTTCAGGGATTCTTTTCGAGTTGGCTGGCTTGATAAGAGAGCAGGGCCTTCGTCAGAGGCCTGGTCCCTCTGCCTCACTTAACTTATACCCAAACACAGTGCAGAAATTGAAAGCTGTCTCACACTGTCCTTTTGTCTTTCTGCCTCAGATTCTAACCAAGAAAAAGGCAGGTGTTGACTTTGGGTGCAGAGTTTATTTATACCCAACATAGAAAGGGACGGTCTGCAATGGATGGGAATGTAATACAATGGAAAGGCAGCCACACCCTTCGATACTAACAAGTTCTTTGGTTTTTAAACATTACGTGAAGAGAGGTATTTGTATGTGCAAAGGGCCAGGTACAATCGGGGGAGAGATGTGGCGATTCCAGTCACGATACTCAACGGGAGTCACCAAACGCAGCCAAGCTGCCCTTTGCAGCAGCCTATGAATGCAAGTGACAAACGAACGCCCAGATGTATAGGGATTTATGTGCCCCTGCCTTGTGCTATGTCAGTGGTGCAACAACCATTGGGCACATCAGGCTTTACCCCCGCCAAGATTTTGGGCTACATTGACTTGACCTGTTGGACTGAAAGGTCTGTGGCCGGACAGAACCAGAACAAACAGTGCATAGGGCTGCACTGTTAAAGACCCGGCAATTATTTCATTCTTGGCAACCTTTTTTGTATGCAGACGTTTTTATGCAATTGAAATCGTGATGGGGTGTTAGTACTTAAATGTCAGGGGAGTGATTGTAATGGTGGGGGGGGGGGGCAGGAGACAGCTCATTCTCACAGCAGTCCTTAAGTGTGTGCTTTCAGGCATGAAGGGAGAGTTAACTGCAATATTGAAGCTCCACTAACAATGTCATTAGAACGTGTAATGAAGTGAGATGCTCCAACACTGGTAAGTTTGCCCTCACTCCATACCCCTACACAGTCTCGAAGTTAGTCCATCTCCCAACATTTGATGCGTTAGCAGGTTCCCCCCCCTGAAACATTTGCCTAGGTGCACCCGCAGCCCTACAGACAAGAGGTGTATCCGGCACTTTTTTTTACTGCGTACAAATTGGCAAATATTCATAAAAAATAGAAATTGGAAGTAAAAAAATATGCCCAATAAAAAATAGGAACAATTCAAGTTACTCACCGTAGTGAATAGAGTACTCAGTCCATAGTCCCATTTCCTCCATCTTTGCGGGCGTCCCGTACCGGAACCATTGGCAGCAAAACATTGAGCTTCACCTTTAAAATTTAGTACAGCGTATTGGGGGTCAGGGGTATGGGGAGTGCTGGGTGGCCTCGGGCGTGTGAACACCCTGCTGGGGCCCCACCCTTCGGCGTCTCACCTCAATCCGCCTTTTAACACATCGGATGCTTAGATACATGGCTATACTGAATAGATTAGAACTTGGCAACAAGTGGGGGAAGGTGGGTGGGACGTATGGAGGAAAGGGGACTGTGGACTATGAGTACTCTAGTCACTGCAGTGAGTAACTTTAATTACTCATACATTCCAATCCCTTTCTTCCATCCTTGTGGCTGATTCCACTGAACAAGACCATAGCGTGGAGCCCTGACAACCTACCTCATATCTAGGGCGAAGCAAAGAGGTTATTCGGAACCACCAGATCAAATTATGCATCGCGCCTGGAGCCGGTATCCAGAGAATAATGCTTGCAGAAAGCCGACGAGTGGCCCAAGAAGCTGCCCTGCTGATGACATCCCAGGAAGCATGTCTCTGAAACGCAATCGCTGTGGCCTTAAGGCCTTACCAAATGGGCATGAATCCCCTTCAGGACATGCTGGCCCATGACCACATATGCCTCTGAAATGGTCTGAAACAAAGGGCGATAGATGCCTTAGATGCCCGACAGCCGGGGACTTCTTGAAGGATTACAATTTAAGGACCCTCTTGAGGTCCAAGGAATGTCGAGCCCTCACCACCTCCAACTGCTGGTATCCTGAAGAACAACAGTAGTCAGACGCCTTGATTCAGATGAAATGGAGAGACCACCTTGGGTAAGAAATGTGGGCGAGTGCGCAAGATGTCCATGTCATTGCGAAATGTGGAAGGGCTCGCACAAAGACAAAGCGTGCAGCTCGGTGACCCTGCGTGCAGAGGTGAGAGAAACCAGCAAAACAGTACATCGCATTACGAACCAGATGTTCACAGAAGCCATCGGCTCGAAGAGTTTGCACTGCAAGGACGACACTGAGGTCCCAGATCGAACGCGGTCTTTGCACCGGAGAGAAAAGCCTAGACAACCCCTTGAGGTGGGCTTTAATTAACGGGTTGGCAGTACAAAACGGATGCTCTGGGGAATTCCTGTAAGCCCAAATGGCCACCACATAAGTATGGCAGGAATCCACACAGAACGCGCCAGGTGCGCTGAAAAAAGCTAGTATGTCGTCCAGAGGACAGGTGACAGGATCCAGGCCCTTGTCACGAGCCCAATGGCAGAACCTGGTCCATTTGCTCTGATACAAGGACTGAGTCGAAGGCCTCCTGGCCTGTTGAATGATGTCCCAGTTGTCATCTGAAAATTTAGCATGCTGTAGCCTCAGTTGGTCAAGGACCAGGCCGCTAGCGTCAGCCTGGCCAGGTCTAGATGTTCCACTGCCCCACTCTGTTGGGGATTGGAAGATGGACGGCCCTTAGGAGCACAACTACAGCAGATCTGAAAACCAGGCCTTCGGAGGCTAGTGTGGGCGATCAGGATGAGGCTGCAGCCCACCGAAGTCCAGAACTTGCTGAGAGCTGGAGCAGGGTGGATTGAAGGGGGGGGGGGGGGGGAGGGGCACGACTCATAGCACCTGCGGCCGTGCCAACAGATCTGGTAAGAGACCCATGACCTTGTCCTGCACATGAAGCAAACTAGGGGCACTTGTAATTCAGAGGCGATGCAAACAACTCTAGGTCCACAAACCCCCACTGCTGGAGCATGGGCAACAAGGAGTCGGTGTGCATCTCCCACTCGTAGGTGTTGAAACCCAAGCGGCTCATCTGGTCTGCCTCTGCATTGCCGTTCCCTGGGAGGTGGACAATGAAATCCAAAACCCCTCCGTCAGGGTCCATTCCCGTATCAATACGGCCTCCATGCAAATGAGGGGGGGGGGGGTGCCACCCTGCTTGGTCAGTAAAAACATAGTAGAATTGTCCGTCCTGACCACAACAGACCCTTCGCTGGAGAGGCAGAAACGCCTTGAGGACCAGGTCCACTGCCTTGAACTCGAGTAGATTGATATGCAGGAGGGCTTCCGCCTTGCACAATGTGCCATGAATCGCGTAGCCCTCCAAAGTAGCCTCCCAGCCCAAAAGAGCAGAGTCCATCATCACCACCAGGGTGGGTCAGGTCAGATGAAAGGGGATCCCGCAGAAACATTGCTGTCCATCAACCACCAGCGAAGATCGAGCAGGGGTATTGGGATCCTGTCTGACAGACCTCTTCTCTTGATCCCCAATTGGACAACAGGTGGAGCTGTAGACGCCTCATCTTGAGGCAGGCGTGCTGAACAGTGCGCACGCAGGAGGCTATCAGCCCCAGAAGATGCTGGAACGACCATGCCAAGGTGGTCGATATAGCTAGAAGGTGCCCTAGCTCCTTGCGAAGGGAGAGAAGCCTTTCGGGCATGGGTCGCAAGCGCTGAATGGACGTGTTCAAACCCACCCCTAGGAAACTCAGATCTTCGGAGGGGCACAGCTGTGACTTCCAATGGTTGAGGGAGAACCCCAGTTGATTGAGAATATCCGCCAATCTATGGCACAAGTCTAACACCCCCCCGGGTGAGCTCACCAGCCAATCGTCCAAATACGGGTATAGGTGATGGCCCTCCAAGCGGAGGAGACCCGCCACTGCGTTCATCAGCTTTGTGAAGACACGAGGGGCCGAGTTCAGGCCAAAAGGCAGCACCTTGCACCGAAAACGGTATGACAATCATCAACTGCCCAATCGTGAACCATCGAAACATCTGATGCGGCTGGTAAATGAGGACGTGCAGGCATGCATCCTTGAGGTCTAGGGAACACTTCCTGTCCCATGCACGCAGAGACTCTGGTATGTGCGCAGGTGTAATCATCTTGAAGCATTCTAGTATTAAAGACAGATTGAGAAATGACAGGTCAAGGACAAGCCTCCGGCCAGCTTGAATGTTCTTGGGTACCGCAAAAATCCTGAAGTATAAACTGAAGGCCCTGTCCATTTGAGGAACTGGTTCTACCGCCTGCATCTTGAAGAGTGAAAGGACCTCCCATAAAAGAGCCAGAGACCGGATCTGACGGAGGAGAGAATGGTAGAAGAAAAGGAAGAGAGACTGAAGCCCATGCAGACTATTAACAGGATCCACGTGTTCTTGGAAAGATACTTCCAACTGTCCTAGAAAAGAGCCAGTCGGCCCCCAACTGGAGAGCTGTGTTTCCCGACCTGGGCGTCACTGTTTCTTGGCCTCGGAGGCAAGGGCAGAGACTGGGGAGTGTAAAAACCCACGCAATGTCTTCTGCTGCTTCCTCCTGTTGTCGCTGGCCAATCTGTCAGGGCTTCACGTGCCATGGTCCTGGAACCTGAGACTGAGGGAAGGACTTCTGCCCTGGCTTTGTCAGGATGGCCAAGGACTAGGCGGTTTGAGTAGAGGTTTTCATCTTTGTGAACTCGTCATTGGTTGACAAATGAAAAGTCCACGCCCTCAAAGGGCAGGTCTAGGATCAGCTCTCGCACTTCAGATGAAAACTTAGTGGCATGCATCCATGCTGTCCTTCTCATCTCGACACCGAGGCAAAGCCCCCTACTGGCTGTGTCAATGTGGGAGACCAAAGACTCCATGCGGTCCTGTGCAACTGCCCGGGCATCCGCCAGACTGGCCTTGAAGAAGGCTTGCCTCTCCAAAGGGAAGTCGGCAGAAACTCCCTGAGCTCCTGCCACAGCTACTTGTTAGCCGCAGCCAAGAGGGTGGTGGCTTGCCGCTTATGCAGTCCTGAAATGGCATAACAGCGTTTGCCCAACGACGCAAGGACCTTGTGTTAGGGAGAATTCTCATCTATGGCTGATTCCCCTCACCTAGCGAGTCCCCCAGCGGCTTTGCTGGACTTCTGGAGTTTATTTTTTTCCACTTGGTAAGAGAGATTTTTACCCCACTCTTACCTATGTTTTGCTATGTGTTTCTTCCTGTTTTTGTGATTGTGGACTCTGAAGTACACCACTTCAGTAGCCCTCGTCTTTCTGTGTGTCACACAGCACCTTCAGTGCCGTGGCACAGGGTTGTCTTTCAGACTTCCCTCGACTCCATTTCTGATTCGACTTCCGTCCCCCAGAAAAGGGTAAAGTTACCATTAACTTTACTTAGTCAATCTACCACAGATCCAGTACACCCCATCTTCCATGGAGTACTGGAAAGGGTTAATCCTTAGCCCTTTTTATCTGTACCTCCTAGAGCATTGTTTCGCTCTTAACATTTTGACTTGGCTGGTGGCAGTGGTATCTACCCTAACTTTTCTACCGCGATTATATTAGATAAACGTGGTACTGTTCTTGGCTATTATATTAGCCTCGAACATAAACCCTCTTGACCAAAACGTCTTTCTTTTGGCTCCGATTGGGTTTATTCGCCATTTCATTTTGTTAAAGTCCTTCTTGTGTTTTACTTTGCGCAGCAAACTAGGTTCTCCTTTCTTCACTGTCTTTTGGCAGGCTTCTTCTCAGAAGCCCTCCTCAAGGCGCCTGTGTGTCTAGGTGGGCTGAATGTGAGGGAGGTATGTAGTCACCCCCTGCACAGGGTATCCTAGGAAACGCAAGTCGCACTTTGTCATGATTGGCCAGGGTAGTTGTCCGGGCTGGACAACCCCCTTGCTGGGTGATTGACAGCCAGGCTGTGTGAATGGGGTTTTTTCGGATAAAAGGCAGGTCTCTTGGGCTATAAGTCAGAGAGTCACCACTGGAACTACAAGGAACCGAAGAGAAGCGGAGATAACGACAGCTGCTGCAACTACCCTGTCCCGGTGAAGCCCTGCTGCAGTCCTGAGCTATCTTCCCTTCAACAACTCAAAGATGATCCAGTCCGGAGTCTTCTTTCCTTGAGCTTGGTGGAGATAACCAGCTCATCTTCCACAGCCAGAGGATCCTTTTCCTTGGTCGAGATAGCTGCACACTGCTGTAGTGGACCGGATAACCACCTGAAGAGCCTATCCTGTTTTTAAGGAGCGCACCTTTTATTCCTCGTTGATGCTGCCGGCTTCATCCCTGTGTGGTGCAGACCCCCTTCAGACGTCGTCCTTCACAACAAAGCTCCAGGAATCGTGGGTCTGCGGGAAACTAACAGGAACAACTGCCAGGGCACCAGCTGCACCATTGGAACAAGGTACTGTGGTCTACTTGAGGAAACTGGGTGAATCCCTTTTCTTCATTTCAAAGGCTTGCCCTTGTCTTCCCTCTTTCTTGTAACTTTCGCTTCCGAACATTGACAAAATCTAAGTACTTTTGGCTACGTTGAATCATGAACTGTCGGACTATGTGATCTTCGGTAACAGGCCCGGTGTCTTTCGACCCTGGCTCCGGGTGGCCCTTTGACTTTTGAACTCCTGTCTGAGTGTTTCTTGATTCTGCCTGCCTAACCAAAATATTGCCTGTGATTTTTGCCTCCAACTCCCTCTGGGTATCTCAGGTGCTAAGTGTGTTTTTGCCCCGGTAGCATTTCATGTCACGAATACGCGTTTATTTAGTAGACCGAACTGTCAAAAAGTGCTCGCAATCGTATTCGCGGCAATGTGTTTTGTTCGTAACACCGGTTCATTCAACACAGGGTACTTACCTTGAGACTTACTGTACAAGGTGAATTGGTGAGTGGTAGTATATTTAACGTGTGGTTTTTATTTGAGTTTAATAGAAGTGTTGTGTTTATAACGAATGGTTTAAAAATAAATGTACTTATCTTTTCTTTACCTGAAACCTTGAGTCAGTGTTTGCTTGAGTCACAGTAATTGTGGTCCCTTTGTGTAATCTCTGCTACTGCTCATATACTCTTGGATAGGCATAGTAGTACGGGTTTGTACCAAAGGTAAAACTTGTATTGCCACCTGTAGTCTTAATTGTGTGTAGTGGTCCCTAAGGGCACTGCACAGGATTCTGCCTAACACCTTGTCCTCCTTGCAAAGACATCTGGAGGTGGCTCCCGTGGAGGACAACTATGGTTTCGAATATAGTGAGGCCACAGCCACCACTGAAGAATGCAGATGCGTTTGGGAGGCCAGAAGGATTGCCTCCTCGTCTGTCAGCCTGAACCTGCTGTCCAACTTTTTCATCTGGGCGCCTTGCCTGGGCTTCCCCCAGACCTTTCTCACCACCTGCAGGACATCCTTCTGGAGCGGGATGGAAGACCAGATCGTGGTGCGCTTGCCCAAAACCTCTGCTAGCACTCTGGACTCCTGGGGGCTTACTTGGGCAGAGGGATCCCCAAGAACTCTGTCAGGCCCTGAAATGCCTAAATGGACACCGATGGTACATCATCCTGGGCATCATCGCCCCTATGGGGTCCCCCCCGCCTTTTTATTAACATACTGAGGGCAGTGTGGGCCCTGGGATACAGGTGTTAGCTGGGTCCCCCTAAGTCTGTTCCGAAAACAGGTCCAACGCCTGTTGAGGGGGAGGTGTTGGTGGTACAGGAGGAGGCAGAGAGGTCTTAACAACCAGTAGGGCCTGGACGGGGAAGGGACTGGCACCGGAGCAGGTAGTGCTGGAGGAACAGGTGGAAGACAGAGTAGGAGGCCGGGGAGACACCACAAGGGAAGATCACCTCCTTCACTACATCCTTCAGGAGCCCCGTCATCGGAGGGAAACACTTGAGGAGGAAGTGGTTCTCGCTAGCCGCCAGATCCATAGGTGCCTGACCCCCAGAGGTGCTGGGTCTCCGCTCTTAGTCAAAGCATTGGAGGGCCTGAGGCGTATAGCCGTAAGGCTGTGATGGGTAGATGTACCCCTGAGGAGACCAGATGCCTGTACCATACAGCAGTCCGCAGCAGATTCCAGAAGGAAGGGTACTGCGATCTTCCTGAAAAGCCCATTCAATGGGTGAGAGCACGGGCAGGCCCAGAGTTGAATCCAAATTGGCTGCCAATCTGGCAGGCTCTCCCACGTGCCTCTCCACTCTTTTGAAGCCTTGCACCGCGCCCAGAGCCACAAAGCGTCGACCTCAAGAGATCCCTCTGGTAGGCACTGTGCCCTCAGCCGGCAGGCCGATAGTCATAACGCACTGAGTCACAACCTCTGAGCAGACTCCAGTAGGCTGGGCACCCTCATCACCTGTGCAGGTAGTCATGCTGGATCTTGCAGAGGACTGACTCTGAGGTGGCACCCAACGGTCCCTTACCCCTTGGTGTCAATGAAGAGGACGAACCTGATCGTGCTTCCAAGGACAGCCTGGTGGGGCCTGTGATCGCCTAGGACTGGGAGCCGGTAGCCAGGACGGCCTCAGGTCTGCCTCCGGAGTGCCCAGAAGAGACCCTCGGCTTTGAAGCCAGTACCCTTAGAGACCTCTGGCCAGCCAGATCTTGAATCCGAGGAACCTTTGCTTGTAAAACCCCCGGGAAGGAGTTGTCACGCTGAGGAGCCGTGCTGAACAAAGCCTACTTGTCTTGACGAGAGGTCCTGGAGACAAAGTCCTTAAGGTGTGCCAGAGGAGAAGTATGAAATATCTCCCTCCACTGCAACAATCGATTCTTCAATGCCCTGTGACCGAGAGCGTTGTGTTGGGCAGAATATATGCAGTACCCTTTGGGAACACCACACACAATTAAGACTACAAGTGACAGTACAATTTCACCTTTGGTATAAGTCTGTACTACACAGTTAAAGTGATAGCAGTAGCAGAGCAGCAAGACTTATCTCAAGAGTAAGTGAGCAGTATCAGATAGTTACACAAAGGGCAGAAATTACTATGATTCAGGCAAACACGGACTCAAGGTTTCTTAGTAAAAGAATATATATTTATTTACTCAACAGTTGTATAACATTTCACTATTCTAACCAAGTTAAAAATCACAATCATAAATACACCACACCATTTCCCTTAAATTCCAGACCGGTTAAGCGCACAAAATGAAGTGGGAGCAAAATGGCACTCCAGCAATTTAAAAGGCAGGGAAAAAGCTATTAGAAATTAGGCAAAACGAACAGGCAAGTACTCAGGGCAATTGAACAAGAGAGACTACAGTGAGGAGATCAGCTAGAAAAGGCTTAGGGCAAAAGTCAATGGGTCAAAAGTCTTTTGCTCAAGATCACACAGTTCAGGGTAGTTTGTGGGTAAAGTTTGTGGCACAGATTCCGGACAAGGTTGGTTGGTAGAAAAGTTAGTTCAAAGAAGTGAAGGAAAAGCCCTCGGTTTGGAGAAAGATTTCAAACACTTTCACCGCTGTTGAACGAAACGGAGAACCGGATTTGCACAGTACTTTAAAACGGAGAGGTAGCTGTAGCTGAGGCGGACGTTCCTGGTGGTTCCTGCAGACTCACGGTTCCTGAGGCGACTGTCGGACTGACACAAAGTCGTTAGACTGGAGGGTCCTGCGCCACCCAGGGAAGAAACCAGCAGCAGAGCAAAACAACGGATAAAAGGTGCGCTCCTTAAAACCCAAGCAGGGTCCAACCTTCCTGGCTATCCGGCCCACTGTAGCTCTGTACAGCGAATTCGACCAGAGCAGGGGTCCTGGCTTGTAGTATGGGCGAACTGGTTGGTCCCACCAGCACAAGGGAAGAGGTTTCCTGGAGGATCTTCTCTGTCGTCGGATTCTGGAGATTCGGACTTGCAGCAGGGCTTCACCAGGCGGTTCAGTCATGGTAGGGTTCCTCTTCTTCCAGTTCCTCGTTGGTTCTTTCGTTCCAGTGGCGACTCTGCTCTTCCAGTCCCAGAGACCTGCTTTTTATGCAGTTTTCCCCCATTCATTCAGCCTGGCTGTCAATCACACAGCAGGGTGGCTGGCCTGGCAAGGCCAGTCCCCTTAGCCAATCAGACAAGAGTGCGACTTGGGTTACCAATGGAACCCACGGCAGGGGTCCGAAGATCCCTCCCTCACATCCTGCCTACCTAGACTATCAGGCGCCTTAAGGAGGGCTTCTGTGCAGAAGCCCGCAAAAAGACAGCAAACAAAGAAGTCATCCCCGTTTTGGCGTGCAGAGAGAAACACGAGAAAGACTTAAACAAAAAGAAATGGCGAATAAACCCAGCCGGAACCAAAATAAAATGTAGTTGGTCAAGCGGGTTTACGTTTGAGGCTAATATAATAGCCTAAAACATTACCACGCTTATATAAGATAATCGCGGTAGAAAGGTTAGGGTAGATACCACTGCCACCAACCAAGTCTTAATGCTAAGGGAGCGAAACAAAGCTCCAAGAGGCGCAGACAAAAAGGGGATAAGAGTAACCCTTTCCAATACTCCATATAAAATGGGGTGTACTGGGTCAGTGGTTTAAATTGACTATATAAAGTTAATGGCAACTTTACCTGTTTCTGGGGGACAATAGTGGTGCACATGGAGTAGGTGAGGCTCCAGTGCCCAAGATCACACAAAGTAGAAATACACATAGCAAAACACACATAAGAGTGGAAACAAAAAGCTCACACTCTTACCAGGTGAAAAAAATAAATCCTAGAAATTCAGCAAAGCTGCCGAGGGACTCTTTAGGTAAGGGAAATCAACCATTTATGAGAATTCTCCCCAACACGCTGTAAGCCGCACATGCGTCCCAGCAGTGGTCAGGCCCCAGGCACTCAAGAGAGCATGATGGTCCGGGGGCAAGGCAAGGCACCGAAGGGAGGTTAAAGAAGATTGAAAAATAAAGAAGGGGCGAACGCAGAAAAAAAACAATCTCTGCACTGGCTGCCAGGTCCGACACCGACCATGACAAAAAGAAGAGACCCGGAGTAAACTGCACATCCAGTGCAAATCAAGACTTCCCTAACCACGCAAATCTGTGTATCAGAGTGCTTGCCCCCATAGCTCTGCTGATACTGTCTGCAGAATCCATACCCGACTGAAGAGACTCACACATGGCCTCTTTGCCATCTTTTACAATGGCCAAGAGGACGTCTCTTTCTTCCCCTTCGGGAATATGTTCAGCCACCATGGATGCATAGTCCCATGGGGTGTAGGTGAATTTCACAAGGGCACATGTAGAGTTGGCAGATTTGACAGCCATGCTACCAACAGAAAAGACTTTCCTTGACCAGCCGTCTAAGTTTATCATCCCGATCTGGTGGGACGGTCATATAGCGTAAGGAAGGCATGGCATTAACAGTAAGACGGACAAGTGACCACAGTTCAAGGGTGTTTCAAATAAGGGTGTGATAAACGACCATCTAATCCTAAATCTACAGATGAGAGCAAGCTATAACCATCAAATAATAAGGTAGTCATGTCTTGTCAAAATAAAAGGGCCTCTACTATAAAAAAAAAAAAAAGATTGCCAATCCTTACCTCTAAATACAAGTAGTGTGGGAAACAAGGTTATGGAAAAGAAAGAAGTGTTCAAAATGATATGTCAGGATGTTCAGGCCGTTAAACTCCCTTCCCCATGTTTTCTGCACGAGATAAGGTGGTTCACTTGAGCATAGAACAATCTCTACCTTCTTTAGCATGAGGATACAGTTCAAGAAATGGCATCAAGGCCTCCAACACACAAGTCTCCTTTTTCTCAGTCGCTGCACCTTGAGGACCTGATGTAACCAGATAAACCAAGTTCCTTTCTTCTTTAGATTCTCACAAGTATTCACTTTTGGTGATTCACTATTCACCCCGGCTCAGATGCCTTTAGCACAATGTTCGTCACTTTGGATCCCATTCATCTGGGCTCAGATCTCTTCTATACAATGTTCATATGATATTCCTTTTTCGGGTGACTCATGGTTCACCCCGGATCCCCCTCAGCCCGGCTCAAATCAATGTCAATTTTATATCAAGTATCGAAGACTTTCGAATGTGCACAGGGTTTTGGCTTGACCCGTTGCAGGACCACATTTCGATTTCACAATTCCTTTTCTTTTAATGTTCTTTACCATTCAGTTGGACTTAAAAATGAGCACCCACATGATGCTGGACCACTCTGTCTACGGCATAGTATCTTAGCTTCAAAGCTCAGTCACTCTTCTGCCGTTATAGTTATATTTGCAATGCTTGCCAAATATACTTCATATGTTCTCCTCTTTCATTTTCTTAATACAATGTTGCTTGCAACCTTGGTTTCCACACAGACCGGTCTGGTATCAGTCTCCCCAACTCACCGGCTATGCTGACTTCACTGGTGCTGCTTTGTTGTAGGAGCCAAGGACAGTACCTTGGTGGCAAACGCCTATCCCCGCCTTGACTATTGATATGGGAGGGCCCCGGGTACCTCCAACACACAATGCCGGATTCTTCAGCTTTAATTCCAGGTGTTGCGTTTCCTATTCACGAAGGCTCTTGAAAGATGCATTCTTTCGGTGAAAAGATCAAGGGCACTTCGCTCCTTGCAATTCTCTTCGGTCTCGCGGTCTTACGCCTTGTATCAAACTATCATCTTGGAACTGCTTCTTCCTCATGTGCTTTGCCTTGCTCAGAGTGGGCTTTCGTGCTCTGCCTTTTATCCGTGTGTGGAAGTGTGATGGAAGTCAGGTGTGTGTAATGATCAGTAATTGTCTGACCATTGCAGTGGGACATGTCAGGTATACAGCTTAGGTGTTACTCAGTTTACCCTCGCAGTGAGCTGTCCGTGACAAAAGTGTTTGTGTTGGAAAAGGTGGGTCATCTGGGGGTTTGCGAGTCCCTATGTATCCTACCTGGTGTTACCATGAAGGGGATACCGCGCCTCACCATCCGGTGTCCCACTTCCACTCCATGAAGACCCCTCCCACCCCCCTCCCATCCAGGTGATCCTCCCGCACTGGCCTACCCCCAGGAACTAGATCCAAAAGCAATGGCCGTGTCCAACCCACCTGGATGACCGATACCTGGGGACTAGCGGGTGTGATACCTTCAGGTTTCTCACAATAAGCAGCCTGCTTGGAGGTAGCGGTTGCCGCTGGCACCACCAGACTTTCTGGGGTAGGATGTTCTGACAAGTAGCTGGGGTCGCTACTTGGCGGCCTATATTTTTTTGTTAAATTTGTATCGACTACCGGACTTGATTCCGGTGCTTCCCAATTTGCACTTAGTCTTCTGTAGAGCAACATGAAAAGGTAGGACAGGATCCCTTTGAGGATCTTTGTCCAGGATATACGTGCGGTCATTCTGTTTGAATGGGAGGGCAGACCTGCTACATCCCATAAAATCAATGACCCTGGTCATTAACTGTCTGTAAAATGCATCTGCATGATCATCTGGTTCAGGACACTCTGGTCAAGTGTCCACCCCACTGGCTAACTGTATATATTCACAGATCCTGCAACCTAGATTCCTCTAATGTAAAGCTATCAGGGACATTAGGGGTGCCATATTGCAACCCAAAAGGTGAATCATTGTCATCTGAAGGCTCATTGTCTTCATAAATCGATGCAAGTCATTTAAAAGAATTCTTTCCAGGCAAAGGTGTGAAGATTTTCTGAATTACTGGTAAAGGGGGTCAATGGGTTTGATGGTTTCGAGCCAGATGCCGATGGAGTCGTTGATGTCTTCGATGAAGACGTCTTGGGCATCAATGACGTTGACTTGTCCGTGACAGACTTAGATGGCTCTAAGGATTCTTCCATGACCTTTCATCGTGTTGAGGCCACAACTGCTCTCAATGAGAATCTGGCCTTCGTCCCAGGCTCAAGGGCAGCCAGGATTTGGCTCAAGCCCTTTCCTTACCGGCTTCAGAAGGCACAGTAGGAGCATAGCCTACTTGCTTCGAAGGTTTCTGGCTCTCAAAACTTTTTAGCATTTCCTGCCTGAACGATTCCCATTCAGCTGGAGTAGAGGTCTTAGTGTGGCAAGATATAGTCCTCTCTGGGGAGGAGTCGGACGAGGAAGGCTAAATAGGGGATTTATTATGCCTTTTCTTCGATGACGAAGAGTGGTCTTCTTCCGTCGAGGAGAGTCGTCTCTCGCTTCGTCGGAAGAATGTTTTTTCGACGGGGTAGTCGAAGGGGATTATTTGGGGATTCTACCTACCGCCAATTTCCCTTTACGCTCCTTCAGAGCTTTTCCAGTCATCAACCGACACTTCTGACAGGTTGAGGTCTGACACGCCATACCAAGACACCACAAGCACACCCGATGTGGGTCAGTCAGCGACATGTGTGTCGCAGTCTTGGCATTTTTTAAACCAGGGTTGACGAAGAAATAGTTGATAATTCTCAAAGAAATATATGAAGCGTGCCGTAGTTCACGAAGCAAAAGCTTACTCGGAAAAACAGAACTGAATCCAAAGGGTGCTGCGCGTGCCATATATACACCTTCAATATCCTCCTCATGGCAGAGGCCCTCGAGGGACATCGAGTCTACTGCAGCAGCGCACAGCACCTTCTGCCGAAAATAATTTCTGAAGCAGCTGAAACTGGATATTGGAGCTATCAAAGATGAAACACGTGGGAGGACACAATCCATTTACCCACTCGGTGGCCACGAGACAAGCTGTCATGGCCACTGGTCAAGGGCCACTACCTGTATCACCCAAAGGGTCCAAAGGGACCCAGTCCTGGCGCCTTTGGTGTGCTCTGGTGTCTAGGGCACGTGTATCCAGGCCGGGCGTGGCCATTAAGAAACATTGGAGGCCACGTGCAGAGGTTTCTGGGAGGGGCAAGGTGAAGCCATAAGGCAGAGATAAAGGGGAGTGGCTGCGGCCAGGCTATTTAAGCCAGCACCACCCACAGGCAAGCGCTTCGCATTAGCTTTCTGCAGCGTAACGCTTATCGCCGCCTGAAGCACTCTTACCAGTTTCCAGCTCGTAATCTCAGCACGCATCTCATCAGGTTCCAGAACATCTTCAGCGCGCACCTACCTGACTCCAGCCACACCATCGCTTGAAGCGTCGCTTACCTGATTTCAACACTGCATCTTCAGCGCGCATCTTACCTGCCTTCAGCAATACCATTGCCTGCATCGCATCTTACCCGATTCCCATTGTCATCGGAGTCAGTCCGCATCTCACCAGTTCCGGACGTCTAGCTACACGGAAGCCTTCTTCTCGCCCAGCATCCTCACGGATCCTTCCAATCAGCAATCGCCAGCAGGTCTTCGGATAGCCACTCTCCATCTGACGCCGCCAGGTCATCCCTGCAAGAGAAAAGGGACACACAAGGTTAGAAACTGCATAAATATCTTACGCTTGGTCGCGCAACACAAGCCTTGCGTACAACCTTGAAACCCTACTTACCCTTTAAGTGGGAACCTCGCAATCCCCTTTGGCATCATTAGAATTCGAATTCAACTCTGCGACACCGCGTGGCCATCTTCACACCTATTGGGGAGAGAAAAGACATTACAAGGGTTACGGACAATAATCAATGGAAAGATACAATGCAAAAGGATACATACAATGATTGTTACGAACACTTACCTTCAAAGTGATTTGGTCACAGCCGGTCTGGGCCGACACACTCACGGACCAGTGAAACAACTAGGTGCATCAACGGTGCCCCTGCTGAAGAGAAGCAGGACCGAGAGCTCATCCTCCCAAGAAACAAGGTGAGATTATATGGGTAGACTCGTGCTCACCTCGTTCTGGAACGAAAGGTTCGAGGGGAATCAAAATCCAACTGCAGCTTTCTCACTGCCTCTCGTATTCTCACAGGGGCAGTGTCAGCAACCAGAGCAGCCCACACTACAGCAGCTGGGGAAAAAGGCTGATCCAGGGGAGCCAAGTCCAGGGAGGGCTCCAACCGTGCCCCAACACCCCCGCAGAGACCAGGTGAGCGCAACACAAGATTTGGCGTTGGCCACTATACATGGCTCACTAGCCATGGCCTTCGCCTATGACTTATTGGGACTTGTGACTCAAAGGGGCTCATACCCCATCTTTTCTAGTGAGGGAAGATTAGACCTTGGTTGTAAGGTTTTGTATTCGGTCTGTGTTTTAGTGTAAGTGTGTAGAGAGAGATTTTGAATTGATCGGATTTGTCTAAGGCCTAAAGAAATGACTATTTTTGTAAACTCTGCCTAACTTGTATTATTAAACTGTTGTGTGTGCACGTAACTGAACACTCCCCCTCAACCCCCAACCCCCAACCCCAATATCATGCCTTTCTAAGCCTTGCTATTTAGTCTCACCACCCAGAGAGTTTGGCTAGACCTTAGTGTCTTTCCATGTTCATCAGAATAGCATGACCTCAATCTGTCCACAGGGACGATTCTGAAAATCCATCTCAAGAAGCATGGGTACAACAAATGCCATGGAGAAGTAACGCAAACAGGGTGTTTTTTCACAGAGGATGAAGCCACAGGATCTTATGCCAAAATTCCCATTTTGGGGGTTCTAAGGTCTCTTTTGGAAGCCCCTCAACTTTTTGCTTTTCCCTAGTCTTTTTTGGTTCCTTAGTATCTGTTGGGTAGCCGGAAGTCCCACAGCCATTATGCTCCCTTTTACCTTTTATAATGTATATGGTATTGGGTCGCCCATAAGGTGCCCAGTCCCAGGGGAGACTCTCAGGCACACCATGTCTGCCCTAGAGGGATTGTGTCACTGTAATTTGGTTTTAGGGAAGTTTGTTGGTGGCTGTGCTATAAGTGAAAGCAACAAACTGATAACCCACTGCACCTTTTTGGTAGCCACATGGGGGTGCCAATGTTTTTTTTTTCTTTTCTTTTTTAAACTTTCTCCCGGACATTTTGTTTTCTAGGGCTTACCTTTAACTAGGTGACCATGAGGCTGGCTCAAAATGACCATTCTGACAATGTGGGCTTTTTGTGAGCCAATCATAGCAGTCTCCATATTGGTCCTAACTCGTTGAGGCTAGCAGAGGACCCTGGACTAGCCCATTCACTACCATGGGATGGTTTTGGCCGAGTGGCAGTACCAGTGATCAGCCAATATGGTTGGTCATCCGACCTTCTGCCCCCCCCCCCCTTAGCAAAGCCCTTTTCAGAGGGGTATTCGGGTTCTGCCCTGCCCTTAACTCAATCCCTTAATGTAATGTCGCTGGAACTTAAAAGGTAGTGGATCTGCCGACCTGCTGAAGGAGTTTTCCAGCTGATTCCCAACTTTTTGGCTTTTTTAAAGCCCACACCTTGCAATACTTGCTACATGCAATGGCTTGGTTTAATCCCAGTTTGGGTATTTTGCCGCTATAGGTCCAGTACAGATTTCTTGCAAACTTCAGGCAACTGCCGACATCTGCTGGGTCGAGCCCTCCACTTCGGGATTGTTTCCGGGCTGTTTTACCACCACATCCTGCCGTTTACCGCCAGGATCTTCTGTTTGGCTGTGGATTGCTGCAGGAGTACAGAGAGGTGGTGCAAGTTCACCATTGCACATAATCTTCAGTTTGGGATGTCTTAGTGCGCCAACAGATGCTCTCTCTGTCCTTGGAACATTTGCTGCAGTCCTGCTGCCTTTTTTTGGTTCATCCTGCTGCGCGAGGCCATTTCTTAAGGTGGTTCTTCTTGATATCGCCCTCTCCAGATTTCTCGCTCCTGGCTTGAAGATAGAGATCCTGGGAGGAACTATTGCTTCTTTCCTGGGTTGCTGGGGCGTTGGTTGGCCCAGGGTTAAGTAGAGTGCCAAATCCTGCAAACCGCACCTGTGGAGAAAACCACTCTACTTGCCATGTTGTCACGTCCCTGGAGGTACTTCTATCGAAACGGACTTGAGTACCTGCGTTGGGATGCGAAGGGTGATTATTCACAAGATTATCCCCGGCCCATGGTAGTGATTGCTATAAACTTGCATTGGGCAGGGAGACCATCTTTACTCAAGCAACTTTCGGGGCTCATATTCCGACCACTGAACTCTTGGTTGGGGTCGCCCTGGGGTAGATTGTCCCAACATCAAACACCTGTGGGGTAGATCTGTACTCCCCCCACCCTCCCCCTCCGTCAGCGATGATGGGCTTTTAACTATGACCATTATATCCTATGGAACAGTGAACTGACATTGGCACTCTCCTTAAGGTGACTCTGTGGCACTTACCTGCCTTGAACCTTTTTACTATATCCCCTCAGTTCAGGGAGAGCTGGACTATGAATCTCCATTTCTGTACTTACCTGTGATGTTCTTATGTCATTTTAAAAGTCATCCCTTTCTTTTCTGCAATGGCAAAATTAACATGAAAAACTGCAATGGGGATATTTTTCCATGAAATTCAACAGGAAGGTAACAATTGTTAAAATGTTCATGGAGTCTTGGAAGCTTTTGCTAAACTTAACTGTAGTCACATTTCTCAGTGACCTTTATATATTGTTCTGGAAAACTGGGCATTAATACTGTTACAAGGCTGTAGGATGTCTACATTAATCAAGTTGTGTTTTAGGCCTAGGGATTGTAAATACATTTTTTGCTCAGGAAAAACAGTTTCTCCCTTTAAATATCACACCCTGCTATATCTGTTAGATGCTGGTCACCAGGCCTAGTGCCTTTCACCTCTACTAGGAGATGTGTCTTTAGGACACTGTATTTTGGTGTACATGCTAATAGGTAAGAACCTGATTGTTGGGTTGTATTGTATCCTGGTTCTGCCCCGCCCCACTTATTTTATGTTGGGTGCTGGCCCATGGCAAGTGACCAGACATAGGCATCGGGGCTAGGAGAGTCATTGTATATGCATTACTGTTTTTTAAATATTGTTATCTTTTTAATACTGTTTATTATGACAATTACTTCTTTGAACTGGTAGTTTTATATGTATATCTTATTAAAAGTATACATTTTCACGTATATATGCTGTGTATTTTCTAGATTTGTGTGCTTGCTCATTGTCAACCTACTACCCCCTACCTAAGAGTTAAGCCTCCCCGCTCTGGCGATGCTGCCCATGTCGAAGATAGACTTGGCTTCCCTTTCCTCTCGGGCGTTTTCACCTTCCCAATGCAGTTAGTGTAGCATCAGAGGGTGCTACAATAACTGTCTTAACACTTCTTTATTTTTTATTTATGTTTTCAGATACATTTAAAACAATCCTAAACCACTTCAACAAAATGTTTTTCCAAGAGCAAGATCAAGACAACTAGAACATTGTGGAAAATATAGCATGAATATGACCTACCAACTAAATTCCAAATATTTAACAAAACCAATAATTACATTTCTAAATAAGAGGGTAAAGGGGCATTTTTCAATTAAATGTAGCAGTAGTAATGTTTGAGCTTCTGTGCAGGAAAGTCGTAATTAATTGTATCCCTTGGGGTATGTTCCCTGTGGGAGTAGGGTGATAAACAACGTGCTTATCAAATGCTGTACATATAGTGCGTATAAACGTAGAGACCTGCGATTGTCAGTAATACAGATAGGAGTACGATGTGGGAGAATTAAGCACAGTTATTTATATTGCTACGAGTATTGTTAATTATTATGAGTGGAAATGCACTAAACATACACCATTAGCATCTTTATGACTAGTATTGCTGTGAGAATGGTGTGCAATTATCCCACATTATGAGCAGTGTCAGGCTCCATTTACTTGGACTGGTAGCCTACTCTCATAGGAGTGAGTCTTTAACTGTCCCTTCCTTGATGGCTAGCCCCTGGTTATCGATTGTAATTTGTTACTGTGGTTGGTCGTTGTTTATGAGGAAGTGTTATTAGAAGAATCAAATATTTTCCTGTGCTTAACTCTTTACTTGTAGTGCCTTGATGGTCTAGTACGTATGTGCCATCGAGGAATTAGCCAAATTGATCGAATATACTCTATCGAATGGCACATTTGACCGAATTCGGACAGTACCATTCGATCGATTATTGGTATTTTTGGCCTTTGGGGGCTGCAGGGGTGTCCCCCGCTCCCTGAAGATTGGAGGTGGGGGACGAAGAAAAAAAAAATAATAAAAGAAAAAGAAAAGCGGACCTGCAGCATCAGATCTGACTTACGTTAGAGGGACGGAACTGATGCTGCATGGTCAGGAGGAGGCGGACAGAGAAGAGGTAAGTAGTGGGTCCGGGGGGGAGGGGGGGATGTACTGGGGAATTGGGGGGGGGCATGGGTTTGGTGTATTTGGGCGTGGTAAAATCATATTCGCAGCAGAATTGACTATGGTCAATTACACCGCAAATAATTTTACCGCGGTCAAATAACCCAAACCCGCTGTCGAAGATGCATGGAGGTTTGGCACTAGCTATGCGGATTGGAGGGTGGTGGTTTTCCATGTGGCTGAGTGGGGACTTACCTTTCTTTCCTCTTTGCTTGGGCTGCAGTAGTTGTCCAGCCTGTGGGTAGCCATCTGTGTGGCTTTGGTTTTCTTTATCCCTTTCCAGGGAGAATTGTGCAGGTGTGTGTGTGTGTAGGAAGGTAGGTGTGTGTGTGTGTAGGAAGGTAGGTGTGTGTGTGTGTGTGTGTGTGTGTGTGTGTGTGTGTAGGAAGGTAGGTGTGTGTGTGTAGGAAGGTAGGTGTGTGTGTGTGTGTGTAGGAAGGTAGGTGTGTGTGTGTGTAGGAAGGTAGGTGTGGGTGTGTGTAGGAAGGTAGGTGTGTGTGTAGGAAGGTAGGTGTGTGTGTAGGAAGGTAGGTGTGTGTAGGAAGGTAGGTGTGTGTAGGAAGGTAGGTGTGTGTGTGTAGGAAGGTAGGTGTGTGTGTGTAGGAAGGTAGGTGTGTGTGTGTAGGAAGGTAGGTGTGTGTGTGTAGGAAGGTAGGTGTGTGTGTAGGAAGGTAGGTGTGTGTGTGTAGGAAGGTAGGTGTGTGTGTGTAGGAAGGTAGGTGTGTGTGTAGGAAGGTAGGTGTGTGTGTAGGAAGGTAGGTGTGTGTGTAGGAAGGTAGGTGTGTGTGTAGGAAGGTAGGTGTGTGTGTGTAGGAAGGTAGGTGTGTGTGTGTAGGAAGGTGTGTGTGTAGGAAGGTAGGTGTGTGTGTAGGAAGGTAGGTGTGTGTGTGTAGGAAGGTAGGTGTGTGTGTGTAGGAAGGTAGGTGTGTGTGTAGGTGTGTAGGTAGGTGTAGGAAGGTAGGTGTGTGTGTGTGTGTGTAGGAAGGTAGGTGTGTGTGTAGGAAGGTAGGTGTGTGTGTGTAGGAAGGTAGGTGTGTGTGTAGGAAGGTAGGTGTGTGTGTGTAGGAAGGTAGGTGTGTGTGTGTGTGTAGGAAGGTAGGTGTGTGTGTGTGTAGGAAGGTAGGTGTGTGTGTGTGTGAAGGTAGGTGTGTGTGTGAAGGTAGGTGTGTGTGTGTGTGTAGGAAGGTGGGTGGGTGTGGGTGTGTGTGTATTTCCACACGCCAACAAAGTTAGTCAGCCGGCCTCCCACCGGGGTGCTCGGGTGGGGGCCCGACGTCCCGGTCGGTCCATTCCTGCTTCACCAAGGCCTTGCCACCTTGGGCCCCTTGGCAAGGACAACGATGTCCACCGGCCTTGCTGCGGCCCCTGTAGGCTTCCTGCGATAAAGAACGGGCCGCCTGACGGTATGACGAGGAGCTGCCACCAAATCCTTTGGAGGCACCCTGAGACTTGCCTCTGGAGGTCCGAAAGGATGGCCGTCGTCGATGGAGCGTGCCCAAGGCACGGGCCGTCTCGGTGTCCGCCTCGATAGCCTGCAGGGACTCTTCCACTGCCTTGCCGAACAGGTTGTTCCCGTCGAAGGGCATGTCCAGTACCCTGGTCTGTACGTCCTGACGGAAATCGGTGGCCCTGAGCCAACCGCGCCGGCGAAGGCAAACGCTGTTGTCCATCTGGCGAAAACCGGTGTCTGTGGCTACAGTGATGGCGTGGTCAGAAGCCACCTCGCCCTCCTGCAGGATTTAGAGGGCCTCTGCTCTCTTGTCGTCCGGGAGGAAGTCCAGGAGGGGGGAGATTTTACACCACAGCTCCCTATCGTAGCGGGCCACGATAGCGAGAGCGTTGGCCCCCTTAATGGTCGTCGCTGCGGACGACATGACCCGATGTCCCATAGCATCCAGCTTCTTCCCATCTCCGTCTGCCGGGGAAGTGGAAGTAGATGCTGTCATCCCTGCCGATTTCTTCTTGGCCGCCGCGGCAGACCACTGAGTCCGGGGATGGCTGCCGGAATCTGTGACCCGGTACTACTTCTTGTACCAGTCTCTCTTCGCAGGGGCTTTGGACGGGTTCTTCAGAAGGGTGTCCCTCGTCCCAGATGTCGTCCAACAGCGGGACTGAAGGTACAGTCTTCCTCTTGGCCTCTCGTCGCTAATAAAGGAACCCCTCCTCCTTCTGCTCTTCAGAGCATAGCTGAAAAAGCTCTGAGGCCCTGGCGATCATGGTGTGAAACAAGCCAATTTCGTCGGGAGGGGAAGCCCAGGGAGGCGGCGATGGGAGATCTGTTCCATCGTCTCCGCCGTCGTCCATCGCCGTCGTCTCAGTCTCCGTCTCATCCCTCGGCAGAGGGGATGGAGGTGAAGGATGAAAAGGTGGGGGTGGGTGGACTCGCCTCCGCTTGGCTGGAGGGCTCCCCGGCGGTCCAGGCGCCACTGGATCGTCTGCCGGCGGTAAGGGCAACCTTGTCCTTATCTCTGTGCACAGGGTGTGCAGTGCCAGCAGGAGGTCTTCCGACCGGTCTGGCGGTGTTGGCATCGGTTGCGACGGGAGCATCGGCAGAGGCTCCTCCGGATCCTTGTCAACCTGCCGTTCTTCATCAGCTCCAACCTCGCTCTCCACGCCCGCCTCATCGGGATCCTTCCCGCAGGCCCTGACCTCGTCGAACCTCTTGTCCAGGACTGCCCTGATGACCGACAGTGCGTCCTCGGAGGAGGTATCCGAGTCTGCTAGGACTACCGTGCCCCCCCCCCTCCTCGGCCCAGGGCTTCATGGGGGTCTTTTCGATCAGTTGGAAAGACTATTCCCTCCGGGATGGCAAGGAAACTCTAGGCCTGGAGGCCGTCTCCACTGGGGTCGCCTCTGCGGGCGTCGCCAGGGATGCCACGACTCCCTCAATCAAGGCCTTAGCCGGGTGAACCTGGGCCTTCACGACCTTAGGCACATTGGAGGCCTTCACCGTGGGGTGAGGGTCACCGCCTTGCCCCCAATTGGCTTTCTGTGTCAGGATTGGCCGGGGCTTCTCCCGAAGCTTACCTGGGTTCTCCGACTGACTTTTCACCGAGCCGGAGCGTTGGCGCGTGGTTGACTGCGTCGGTGACATTGCGCCCGGCCTGGCAGCTGAGGAGCCCGAACCAACGGTGCTCCCGGCGCCCGCATTGCTTTGCCTTCTGTTGGACCCCCGTCGCTGGAGCGCCCTCAAAGGTCTTAGAAGACTGCTCAGACTACTTCTCACCTGCTGCCGGGCTCTTCGCCTCCAGCCAGTCAGCGAGTTGTTTACGACAGTCTTTCATGGTCCGGACGGACATGTTCTTGCAGAACGCACAGTCGTCCTCCACGTGCGACTTGTCGGAGTGCAGGCAGTAGAGACACCGGGAGTGCCCATCTTCCTTGAAGACGTTCTGTAGTCCACATCCAGGGCAGATCCAAGACAGCTTGGATCCAACGGGCTAAGAGTCTCCTTTGTCTTGAGCCATGACCAAGTGGGGTAGGCCTCAAAGATCTTCTGGAATCCTCCAAGAAGTGAAATTCCATGAAAAATCGTCCTTGAGGGGCATAGACATTTCCGAAACGGGTCCCTGTTAATCGGAAGTAGAATCGGTGGAGCTTGAGGCTCGAAATGACCGAAAAATGAGAGTAAACTCTTTGAAAAAACGAAACACGCAGTAAAAGCTCGCGAGCTAAGCACGAGGACTCCCAACACTTGAACGTGCGGTAAAAATCTGAAGATGGCTGCCAGGGGAGGGGCTTAGGTAGAGTGCAGTCATTGGCTGGGGGCAGCTATGACCCAGAGACCAGTGATTGGTTATTAGTAGAATGACAGTTCAGAAACGAAAAACTGATTTTTTCTTTACTGATGATTCCCAGCCCAACGACAGGGAATATTCTTAAGCATGTGAATCCATGCCAGACCCCATACTGGAGAATGGCCGCTATCCTCTCCTCCGACGGAGACGCCAGGCACAACACTTTGTTGAGCCGAGACCCCAGAAACAGTGCTTCTTGCGATGGCACCAAGCAGGACTTTGCATAGTTCACCGAGAAGCTGTCATGACCCATAGGGGCTTGCACTCAGATGTACTCCCAACATGGCCGGGGAACACTGTTTACCAGTTTCCTCACCGTACCCATTACGTTCTATAAAGCGGACACGCCCTCGCGGGCCTGCGCGTCTCAACGCTACCGCTTGCCATGGCTAGACGTGTGTTGCTGTAGTTCGCTTGTGATCATCCTTTGATTCCTGGTCACCGGTTCCCCTAAATTCCTCCTTCATTCCACTTCTTTTTGTTCTCTATTGCATCCCGGATCTCTGTGCACTCATCTTCCGTGTGCACTCTTCGCTGTTTCCTGGATTTCCTCGGACTTCCCCGGACATCTGAACGTTCCCAGGAGTCGGAACGCTGAACGCACGCTGGAACCCAAGGACCTACACACAGGGTTATACAAGACCCGAACTGTGCGAAAAAGACTCCAAGAACCCCAACAAACAACAGACTGGTGAGAAGGGGGGAAACCTGCAACAGAACCCTAGCTCCGCCAGCAGCTGGACGGTCTTCGCTGTGTGTTCGACGGCCATCTCCCTAGAGTTCGCTGGGATGAGCCAGTCGTCCAGGTAGGGGTAAACGTGGAGCCCTCATAGACGCAGCCGTGCAGCCACTGGCGCTAGGCACTTGGGGAAAACCCTAGGCGCCGACTTCAATCCGAAGGGGAGGGCCTTGAACTGGTACGTCCACAGTCTCCCCAAACAAGTTGTCTCTGTCGAAGCGCATGTCCAATACCCTCTACTGAACATATTGGAGAAAATTTGTGTCCCTTAACCATCCACGCTGACGAAGTTAAATGCTGTTGCCCATTTGGGGAAACCCTGTGTCGGCAAGGTCCGTGGCCACGGTAATGGCTTGAGCCGAAGCCACTTCTCCCAACTACAGGATCTGCAAAGCTTCCGCCCACTTGTCATCGGGAAGGAAGTCCAGGGGGGGAGCAATCTTGAAACAAAGCTCTCTGTCTTAACGTGCCACAATGGTGAGGGCGTTGGCAGCCTTGATGGTAGTTGCTGCCGACGTGATGACTCGTCCCATGGCGTCCAACTTCTTTCCCTTGTTGTCCGGGGGGGGGGGGTAGTCTATAAGGAAGAGCCAGAAAACGTCTTCCTAGCCGCCGCAGAGACCACCGAATCCGGTGAAGGCTGGGATCTCAAACACTTGTGTGCAGAGTCCAGCACCCTGTACTTTTTCTCGTATCGGTCCGTCTTCGCCAGGGCAGAGGACGGATTCTTCATAAGGGACAGTCCTTCGTCCCAAATGGCGTCCAAGAGCGGGATTGACAGCAGAGTCTTCCTCTTAGCCTCGCGGGGCTGGTACAGGAAACCTTCTTTCTTCTTCTCCTCTGGGACTAGTTGAAACAGTTCTGAGGCCCTGGTGATAATGGTGTGGAACGATCCAATCTTATCTGGCGGCGATGCCCTGGGCGGTAGAGAAGTGAGGTCTCCTCACCTGCCGTCTTCCGTGCACGTCGTCACCGTCTCCGGGTCTGCCTCATCCCTCGGCGGAGGGGAGGGAGGCAAAGGGTGACAAGGCGGTGGAGGGTGAAGTCTCCTCTTCTTGACTGGGGGTTCGCTGATGGCCCAGGTGCCGCGGGGTCTCCCGCCGGCGTAAGGGGCATCCTCGTCCGGAACTCTGAGCACAGTGTGTAGAGCTCCACGGAAATGTCCGCCGGAGGTGGAGGCTGTTGCGGAGGTGGGGGTGGTGGGGGCGACGGTTGCAGAGTTTTAGGGTCCTCAACATATTGTACACCCTGCTCCTCCTAGTGGGTCTCGTCGCCACTCTCAATGTCTCCATCGTCGGGGTCCCCTCCCGAAGGACCTGCCTCAATGAACATCTCTTCCAAAATGGTCTGGCGGGTAGAAAGTTCCTCCTCCGAGGACATGTCCGTGCCCTGCAGGACTACCTGCCCCCCTCCCCTTTCCTACGACCAAGGGAGACTGCTTCAGAGAGATAACGGGCATTGCCTTCTCCGGTGTCTTTTCCATGGGCTGAAAAGACGATTACCTCCTAGCAGACAGGGAAACTCTCGCCTTGGAGTTCGTACCCTGAAAACCCGCATCGGCGGCCTTTGAGAGAGACTCCACTACTCCTTCAATGGAAGGCTTCGCCGGGTGAATTTGGGCCTTCACGACCTTGGCTGCCTTCTTGGGGGGAGGGTCAGGGCTTCGCTCCTCCTTGGCCTTCTCCGCCAGTTCCGTCCGGGGCTTCTCCAGAAGGTTGCCCAGGTGGTCCGACTTCCTCTTCTTCACCGAACCAGAGCCTTGGCTCGCGGTTGAAGTTCCTGGAGACACTGAACTCACCCTGGCCGCCGGTGAGCCCGTCGCAATGGCGCTACCAGTGCCTATGAACTTGCGGTGCTTAGCCTTCTGTTGGCCCACGTCACCAGAGCGCCCTCAAAGGTCTTAGAAGACCGCTCGGATTTATTCTTGTGGCTGGGGGAGGCATGCTGCCGGGGGGAGCTTGGCCCGGAGCTACTCGGTGAGACGCCTGCGTCGATCCTTCATGGTGCGGGGGGACCATCTCATTGCAAAAGGCAGTTATCCTCCATGTGCGTTTGGTCCAAATGCAGGCAATAGAGGCACAGGGAATGCCCATCGGCCAAGTAGATGTTCCATATGCGACTTGGGTTTCCTAGGATACCCTGTGCAGGAGGCGACTACACCCCTCCCTCACATTCAGCCCACCTAGACACCCAGGCGCCATGAGGAGGGCTTCTTGGCAGAAGCCCGCCAAAAGACAGTGAACAAAGAAGGCAAACCTGGTTTGCCGCGAAAAGTAAAACACAAGAAGGACTTTAACAAAAAGAAATGGCGAATAAACCCAACCAGAGCCAAAAGAAAAAGTATTTGGTCAAGCGGGTTTAAGTTCGAGGCTAATATAATAGCCTAAAACAATACCATGTTTATATAGTATATTCGCGGTAGAATAGTTAGGGTAGATACCACTGCCACCAGCCAAGTCTAAATGTTAAAAGTGCGAAACAATACTCTAGGAGGTACAGATAAAAAGTGCTAAGGATTAACCCTTTCCAGTAGTCCATGTAAGATGGGGTGTACTGGATTTGAGGTTAAATGACTAAGTAAAGTTAATGGCAACTTTACCCTTTTCTGGGGGACAGTAGTCAGCCTCAGAAATGGAGTCGGTGGGAAGTCTAAAAGACAACCCTGTGTCACTGCACTGAAGGTGCTGTGTAACACACAAAAGAAGGGGGCTACTGAAGTGGTGTACTCCCGAGTCCACAATCACAAAACAGCTGAAATACACATGGCAAAATACAGGTAAGAGTGGGAAAAAGGGGTACACTCTTACCAAGTGGAAAAAATAAACTCCGGAGATCCAGCAAAGCTGCTGGGGGACTCACTAGGTAAGGGAAATTAGCCATTGAATGAGAATTCTCCCTAACAAGGAGAAAGACAGTTCAGAAGTGAAACAAACTGATTGTTTCTTTACTGATGCTTCCCAGCCTGACAACAGGGAATATTCATAAGCATGTGAATCCGTGCCAGACCCCATGCTGGAGAATTTTATTTGAATATACTTACTAAGTAGCATGAATTATTGGTGGTGGTCTGTGTGGACTCATTGTAGCCCTATCGGTTTCTTTACTTTTTTACCATGAGTAGGGTAGCCTCCTAAAATCCTGCCCCCCTGGGGCTGATTTTAGAACTCAATCTTAACACCAAATTTCTCACAGTCCATCCTTACTTTGTCTTTCCTAACCAATCATCTCACAAACACACACTACAAAACCACCAACAGTCCTAAGCCAATGCCTTGCATGCTCCAAAACCTCCCCACAATCTGTAGCTCCCTCCTTTCTCCTGCAGGGCTCTTGGTTGGACCTCAACCGATTCAACTACACTTCTTGTTACCTGTCCCAAACTTACATAGAACTCACTTTCGGAGGGTTGGTCAAGTGTCCCTACCCAATTAGCTTGTTTTCTTCCACTCCCTGGGAATGTGTGTGAGAGAATAGCTTTAGCAGCATGACTTTCACTACCCACTTTCTCTGCGGGGCTTGCGCCACTGGAGATCTGGCATCACTGGTAGATAGAGTTCAAAGTTTGTATTTAGGGTTGCATCGTCTGGGACCCGCGGATAAGTCTGGGGACATTGCCCTTCCCAAGTCAACGGTCGTCAAGTGGACGACGTATTAGCTCTACCTGTCCCATTTGATATGCAGCAACTTAGGGGTGCTGCGACGAGGTGCTGCACAGCCTCTCAGTCTATTTGTGCAGCTGGAGCTGGCGTCCATCTCTCGCTGCTACACCAGAGTGGTCCGGTCTCTCCAGCGTAGGAGCCTCGCTCTTTGCAGGTAGGAGTCTATGATCTTCAGGTCTTTCCTCTTTAGTTTTTGTTGTTTGCTGACTGCTCTTCAGTTTTAGAGGACTCCGCCCCTGCAACAGAATGAGAAGACTGGCAAGCATAAATTCTACAAGGCTAGGCTGGAGAGATGTTTCAGCACAGAAACAAATGTGGGGGACGGCAGGAATTGGATCCCTCTGCTGCCACGGTACACCTCAGGGATAGGACTGGCTCCGACAACCCAGGTACGACTCTCACCCACGGCTGAGAGGAGTTCCCATCCCCCTTCTGAGAAGGCTCAAATATTGGCCTTGTGACACTAATTTAGGAGTATGTGATGGGAAAGCATTCCATAGTCTAGGTGCCACCAATTCAAATCTGGGGTCACTTGAATGAAAACCTGGATTTTGAACCCAACAGTTCATTGAACCCAACAACATATTCATTGAGCGCAAATAACACCTAGTGTAAAGTACTCCTAGGTTTATGAAGATGGATCTTGTTTTTGAGACAGACTAGTGTCATTTCGTGGAGGCATTTAAACCTTGGACACAATACATTAAAGAAAAGCTGTTGGTTCACCGGAAACCATTGAAGAGATTTTTGGTAGATGGTGATAGTGTCCTGTCAGAAGAGTCGGAAAAAGGAGTAATCGCTGCGTTCTGAACTTTTTGAATTTGTTGGTGGGTCGTGGCCTAGATGGCGGGCGGAGGACACAGTGGCATGTGCTCCATCCCCGCACGAGTTGCTGACGAGATATATTTCCCCCATTCCTGGTAATTACAGGATCTGTTGGTGTGTGGCAAAAGGCTGTGGGGCTACCGCCGAGCCGCAACTGAAAAGAGGTGCAGTCTGGCAGAGAGTGGGGGTGAGCGTGACTGACGTGGGAGCATGGTGGCAGCTGGCATGGAGGCTGTGGGCCGAGTCAGCCTGCTGAAGTGCCAAGTAATTGGGAAGAACTGTGCCCTCTCGGCGTGCGTCAACAGCAGTGAACAAAACGAGCCGGCGTTTGCCGCGACCCACTGTGCAGGCAGGCAGGGTACTGAGAGGTGTGCAGGCAGTGGACCCCGTAAAGAGGGCGCTGTGAGAAGGAGAAGGAAGCCGGAGCCCAATGGCAGGTGAAACAAGGGGAGTGGAACAGCTGGGGGTAACACTTTCTGCGTGGCCCGCGAAAGAAGTGGAGAGGAGGGGGTCGCCTGTGGCCGCCCAGCAGCAGCTGACCGGCTGCCAGCGGGTGGCACCGGACAGAGCAGCCCAGCAGCAGGAGAAGCACCAGTAGCAGTCACAGCAGGGGGGTCTCCGTCATCAGCCACGTGGTCCGGGAACAGCAACAGGAGGAGGGGGGGGCCACCCGGAAACTGCGCTGCAACAGCAAGCCCAGTGCAGTTGGGCTGGAAGCTAATGGGCGCTGCAGGAAAGGTCCAAGAAAGAAGATGGCAAAGAGGAAAGCAGATGAGGGCGGCAGGCCTTGGCAGGAAATACTAGGCACCCAGAGCATTGAGAGACTGCCTAGCTGAGGAGAATGAGGGACAGGAAACAGACCCTCACTGCACTCTCTTCAAAGAAGTTGTGAACTCCTGGAGCACCAGGAGAGGTCATCTAGCAGGGGTGTGTGGATTGTGCCCCTCAAGGTACAGAAGTGGCAGAGCTGGTTATAAAAGGAGGTCAGAAGTGGAACCAGATGCAGGGTGCACCTCCGACCTTGGTAGACCCCAGGGGGCAGGGGGACCAGTTGTGTTCTGTGCCCAACCATAGGGAACGTGGTGAGGCGGAGCAGTGGACAGAGTTTGGAGAGCAAGAGGAGGAGGGTTCCATTTGGAGTGGAGCTAGCCAGCCCCGGGTCCTAAGAGGAGCAAAACTGGGCCCCTCTCCCCGCAGAGAGCATTGGGAGAGCAGATCACCAAAGAGGCAGAAGAAAAACGGCCCTTTAGCGGGGAAAGTGAAGGCATAGCAACCGTCAAGCTAAAGAAACTGTGCAGAGGAGTCTAAATGAAGGATGCTTTAGAGGGGGGAAGCGGAAGAGGAGTCCACTAGAGGTGATGAAGCTAGCTGGAGGTTGGGACCAAAGATGGAAAGCACCACATCTGGGGCTCGGGAACAGGAGGATCACCAGCATGGGAACACACAGACCAAGCTCCACTTTGGAAATCAGACAGAGCGCAGTGGCGAAGAGATGGCATTCACACCAAGGAAGATCTGCTTGCGGCCCTGGCCAAGTTCAAGGGGGAGTTCACTGATATGGTCAAAGCAGTGGGGGACCAGTATCATGGAGGAGCTTTCACAGGCAATTATGGCAAATCATAGGGCTATTGATGCACTGGGTAATTGAGGTGCAGGGGCGCATCACGGGGTTGGACGATCAAGTACATGAACTGGCTCAGCAGTCCAAGAGAACGGATGACCGGGTAGGGGCCGTGGAGGAGAAGTGCAAGGATTTTTTTTTTCAATTTATTAACGCAAAAATGAAATACAATTAAAGATTAAAATGAAATTCAATTAAAGATTAAAATGAAATTCAGCGTCTTCTTTCCCTCATAATTCATCTTACTTCAGTTGCATTTCATAACTTTCCCTGATAACCTCAATAACCATTCCTCGTCTACAAACCAATTTAATTTTTCATCATCTAGTCGGATTGGTCATCCAACAGTAGAATGGTCAAGATGTATACACATAATAATGTTTTCCATTAATCCGTAGATCGCAGTACATCTCTCACATGGCCCAGGAGATTAATCAAGGCAAATGTCAGTTTATTATTCACTCCTTCAAAGAGTGCAGACCACCAATCTTCGCCACTCCAGGACGATCTTTTTTTAATTTCCTTCCCAAAAGTTGCGATTATTTTATCTAGTAATGCCGGGTTAAAAGCCACAAGATGTTTCAAGGTCTCTGTTGCATTGTTACATAACCTGCAGGTTAAATCATTTGTAGCCAACATATTTCTTCATCTTAGTACTTGCTTTGTTTCAAATTGATTCAACCTGAACCTTAAAAAAGTATTGCGAGAAACATTATTCAGAAACTTTCTTATATAGCATGATAAGATGTTATAGGCCTTGCCTGCAAGGATTTAGAAAACAGGTTGCGGAGGGAGAATATCCAGATCAAAGACCTTAAGGAGGAGGCAGAAAGGTCAGACCTGGAGGGCTGCATCCGGGTGATGCTTGCAGACCTCGTGGAGGGGGAACATGGCCAAAACATGAAGATTGAAAGAGTACATAGCGTTGGTAGAGCGGAGCCAGGGGCAAGGCCAGGGGATATTCTGGTGATGATGCAAAGCGTCAAGGATAAAAACACTGCTTACAAGTGCGGCTAGTGGGAAAGGGAAAATTCTACTGAAAAATATACGATGATCTGTCTCAGATAACACTAGCAAGGAGAAGACTGTTTAAAACACTCATGGAGGAAATCCATAAGAGGAGGATGAAATACAGCTGACTCTTCCCGCCAAGGCTTCAGTTCTGCATGGGGAATAAGGAAGAGACTCTCAGGTGGAGGACGGACTGAGGGCACTTGGAGTGTGTCGACGAGACTGGGTGGAGCATAATGCAGACCGACACCAAGGGGGAGCGTCGGGAGCAGGACGAAACAGCTCCCTGTGGTGGAGCTCAAAAATGAGGAAGAAGGCGTGAAGTGGACAAAGGGACCCAGGAATGGTCGGTCATATATGCGGGCTACTCTCGTCATTAGGGAAAGAGGAAACAAAGGCGGGAGATGGGAAAAGAATTTGGGCAGGTGGGAATGGGGTGGAGGGAAATAGGCGACTCGATGTCTGTATATAGGGGTAAATTCGAGAACCTGGATGAGGGATCCAGGGATTATTATGAGTTGGGGACATACTACTAGTCTAGGGGCCAGTCAGGTACAACATGGTAAACAGGGCTTGGTCGAGGAGGCTATTTTGTCCAAGGACGAAGGAGCATATGTAAGCAAGGATGAATGTATAGGCTAGACTCATGGAACATGAGGGGGCTAAACAGCCCGAGCAAGAGAGTGATGGTCCTACGCGAGATTAAGCAAATAGGAGCAGGCAATAGTCTGCTTACAGGAGACATACTTGTTGGAGGGGGTATGTGGGTCGTCTTCGAAATAGGGCCCATCCACTTCAATATCATGCTGTGCCGGAAAGCAAAAGGGCAGGGGTGTCTATCCTCTTTCACAAGTCCATGAGGATTGAGGGGGCCAAGGTGAAACAGGATCCGGAGAGGATATTTGTGTTGGTGAAAGGGAAATTGGGAGGTCAAATTTACTCATGGACATTGATATGTGCTCCTAACCAAGGGAAGGAAGGTTTTTTTCGAGAGATGCCTGGTTAAACTGGGTAGATTGCGAGGGGGAACAGATTGTGGCAGGAGATGAAAACCTAGCCCCAGACCCAAATATGGGTCGGTCAGGAGGTGTCAGGGGGCACACAAAAGGGATATTGTCCAAACAGCTAAAAAAAAGTATTGACCACGGTCCCAAATATTTGGTAATCCGGCAGTCCCACCAGGAATGGATTACAGCAAGTTTCAACAATGGATAGCGGGAGGAATAAGGGCGATTGGAGATCTGTATGAGGGGACTCGACTAAAAACATTTGAAAGCTGCCGTAGGGAGTATGAACTGGTTAAGGAAGACTGATATGCCCATCAGCGTGCCAGCGATCACGAAGGAGCCACAAGGCAAATTACAGAATGGGAAAAGCTGATGTCATTCAGTGAGAATAACAGGGGGCTGATATCGGTCATCTACAGGATCTGGTCAGAAAAGGAGGGGTAGGAGAATTGGGCAGTGAGGAATAAATGGGAGGATATTTACGGTTAACTAATGTGGACATGCTTTAAAGGGATTGGAATAGCCCATACACCTTGGTGCAGCACCGGGAGCTGCAATACAAGCTGCTACACAGATGCCACTCCCCTCTAGAGAAACTCCTTAAGATGTACAACTCCCACTCATCGCTGTGCTGGAGGAATTGTGGAGGGGAGAGAACTATGGAACATTTTTGGTGGGGGTGCCTGCAGCTCAAACGCTTCTGGCAGGAGGTGAAGTCGAGGATGGGCTAGATAATGGGATTCAATATAGAAGTAGACTGGGCCATGGCGCTCCTGAACCTACGGTCGAGTGGGGGTCTGCGGTTGGGAGGGTTAGCAGGAATGCTGTGGGCAAACCTATTAATGAGCGCTAGGCACTGCACAGTGGAACAGTGGAAGCAGAAGGCTCTACAATGGTTTTGCACAATATGGGACGTTGGAGTTGAAAAATTGACGCCAACAGTATGGAGTACAATGCGGAGGGTTGGCAACATTTGGTCACTCTTTCTTACCTATGCACTTAAGGACTATACTCACTTATACATCCCGAAGAGACTGATGACACTTGGGATGCTACCGGAGAAAGAGGAATGAAATGGGGAGAGTATAGGTGGTCTGTCATCTCTAGATTAGTACGGGCAGTGAAGGTATGACGGGGTGGGGGGGGGTTAAACAGTTATTGTTGGCAAGCTCAGTTCGAGCAAATAATGCACAAGCAGTATGATTGCACTAGTGGATTTTCATATGCTAATAAAGATTTGATTGAAAAAAAATGTTGGAATGCCCAAGAATAAGGAATTACAACTGTCAATTTTTCAATTCATCAGGGAGCCAACTACATCTGGAAAATGACATTTTTCAAACTAAGGAAGCGTCCCCTCCCAAAAGTCTCCATTTATAAAAAGCCCCTTCCAGATTTTACTGTTGTTTAATAAGAGTTTCCAAGTTTAAGTCTTACTGAGAATTCGACTTTTGCCATATAAAAAACCCATAGGATTGCCAAATAGTATGAGATTAACACATACATTATCTTAGTCTTGAAACTCACACTTGGGGCAAAAAAAGAATAATATCTCAGTAGGATTGAGTTGTAAAGCATTTTTCAGCATCCACGTTTCTATCTCACTCAAGTGATCGGCGAGGTTATTGTTCTTTGAATGCGAGTCATTAACTTTGATAAAAACTTGTATCATCAGCATATATGCCTGATATTCAAATTTATATTTAATTTAATAAAAATATCATAGCAGTCTGACAAAGTTATTTAACTAAAGTGGAGAAAACAGGGAACATGCATGCAGTTTCTTTTGGGGGGGTTAGGTGGGGTGGGGAGGACCAATCTTCACCTGTTTAGACTACTGGAAGCATCTAGAGACCTGGGAGACATATACAAACATATATTACAAAACACGGAATGAGCATGCTATGATGGTATCAAAAGGAGCAGACAAGTCCAACATTACCAATAAGAGTCATACAGTCCATGTCTGCTTGTTCTAGAATGTCGTCACATAGTGTAAGTAAAGCCGTTTGAATGCCGTATCCTGAATGGAAGCCAGATTTGTTTGAATGAAGGAGTAAGTAAGATTCAACAGAAAGTTAGTTTACCTGAAACTGTTTGTTCTAGGACCTTATAAAACAAGCCACAGACGGCCAGCCACTGGTCTGTAGTTACTCAATATTAATGGATATAGATTTGTTTTTTTTTTTACAAGGGGGAGATTAAGATGGATGCGTTTAATTGAGAAGTTACAGTGCCTTCAACTAGATATTTAATAAATGTCATAATCACTTCTGCAAATGATTCTACAAAGAATTTAGCAAATAATGGGGGTAAAGGATCCTCACCATGGACTTTAGGTTTCAGCATTTAAAAATGCAGGTTATTTCCTTGGTGAAAACTGAACCGAATTCAAATAAGTAGTTGGTAGGATTTTAATCATGTTGCTTGGCAGACCTGTGTTTATTCTTGGATAATTTACGAACTATATATTATCTTGAATATCAGCCACCTTAGACAAAAAAATAAAATAATCAAAGAGCTTCTCAGACATGGGGATTGCGGTCTGTGCAGTCGCTGGTTTCAGTAGATTGATTTAGTGGTAAAAAATAATTTTCTGGGAGCATTGTTAGCCTTCACATTCTACTCTAATCACTGGGTCAATCTGTAGACACGTGCTTGTCCCCCCTAAAGATGGATAAAGCCCCCCCCCCACCCCTTCCAGCTTTCAGTTGACACACTGGACCATTAGGCAGCCCCACAGAGAACCGTGAAGGCAAGTTTTTGACTAAATCCAAAATATGACTGCCAGGTTCAGAAAACACTTAAAGTGGACTTAATTTCAAACCTTGCTGACAATTTACTCACAACACATGGCGGGAAAACTATTTTTGGTGTCCCCAACCATCAGGGGCTCTCCTGAATATACGTGGATGAAGCTTCATGCTGTGAGCTGCATCGGAAGAGGCTTTTCCTTCTGGGGTCATTAATGCAATGGCTTCTTAAGGCAATGGACCAATTATGGTCTTTGTATGGAAAGAGGAGTGAGAAGGGAACTCCTGGTTCTGGTTGCGTGCAAGATCTCCTCTTTAACCTTATAATAATAAACTCTAGGGAGCATGTCCGAGAATCATCCACTGTCAGGGTTCCATTAGATGGTTCTGCATCTGATCATAAAGAAGTCCTGCGTAAATGCAAACATTCCAGAATACACAGTAGAGTGAACGGTTCTCACTCCAAAGAGGGATGCTCTGTAACTCCTCGGAATCATGGGTCGTTTGTTTACACGTTCCCTTTCAGGAAACGCTATGGGTTGCCGTGGAGACGCTGGTGCCCTTTGCATTGGTGTAGGCTGTCAGGCCTACGAAGCCGCCCTCTGCGTGCGGTCACCTAACCAGTATTTAAGCCCCATCCCCCGCGCATAGCGGTGCTTCTGAATTTGCAAAAACTCTTAAGCTTCACATCTTGTTACTGTCTCCTGGTCCCTGGACTCCTTGTTTTTCTATGTGACTTCTTGCATTGTTCTAGTCTATTGCCTTCGTCTTACCTGCTCATTACTAGACCCGGAACGGCCACGACCTGCATTTGCATCATCAAGTCTTACCCTTTAACTGCTTACCTTGGAACTTTCACAGACTGCTTAGTCCTCTTCACGTCTTACCCTGCTTGCCAAAGCCATTTGGATTATTCCAGCTACAGTCATTTCTTCATCCTCAGTTTTTCTGCTCAAAGACTTTAAGGAACATAAAGAACTGTCGCGCATCGGAGCAAGGATCAAAGAACATCAGCGCAAGATCAAATGAATCTTTAGGCGTCCTCGTGCCGGCAGGAATAGGAAACAGGACATTGGGTTTCCAGGACTACCGCTTCATTCACCAGAATTCATCTGCTGTTTCTCACCTGTCCACTCAATTGGCAAGCACATACACTTTGGTTCATGCTTTGTTTCCTTCCACTACTGTCCTCCCGGTAATTGTTGCATTTCTTGTTTTAGGGTACTCACCAATCTAGCTCGGAAGTATTCAGTCCCGTTTTGAGTTTCTTGCTTGTGAGTATCGGTTCTTCACCTTGTTTTGAGATAACAGTACCTTTAGCGAAATGTTAATACTTGGTTACTTTTTCTTGCAGCCAGCTGTCTGAGTACCAGGGTGTACAAACATTTTCGGACAATACTCACCTCAATCTGTCCTTTTGTACTCTTGAGGGGTATATTGTCAGAAAGACCAAATTGCGTCTCAACGTGTCAAGCCACCACAACTGGATTTATGCCTTGGGCTCTAACAGCCACGTCTGTGTATGCAGTGTTGTGTGTGCTCCAAAATGTGATGTTCCTCTTTGAGGAGTGATAGTATATTCTTGAAGATGTCTCCATAAAGCTTTCAAGGTCTTTGTCCAGAATGAAACTAGGAATATCTTCTAAAGCGAATGTTGTTCATGTATGCTCAATTTTCCATATTTTCCTGTTTCAGATTTATTGTTTCCCTCAGAGATTCTATGTTTCACTACAGGTGGTAAATCCAGCTAAACCGTATGCGTGCACAGTGTAGACATTTTCCATTTTGTTCACCCTTTTACCTACTGCGAGCATCTGCTCATCTGGTGTTGATACCTTTTGGGCAAACTCTGTAATGCTTCCATGGACTTCTTTTTCAAATCTAGCAGGGGATTCTGCAGATCAATTTTCATCACTGGAGCATTTTCGGTGGATTTTGGTTTGATGGTGCATGAACTTGCACCATATCTGTAACCTCTTGTTTTTAGAGTTTCTTGCTGTTGGATTACATTAAAAGACATCTGTACCCTTACCCATCTATGGTTTGTTTGGCCAGTCAGTTGTAGACAATGCACAAGCCTATCGGAGAAAATGGACACTGGCACAGTGGTTCTGGTTATAACCTGCAGCTCTGTGTTGGCCACGAGCACTGCCGTCCCCTATCAACGGACCTTGATTAGCTTGCCATACAAATTTTACATTTTGGGACCAGATAAAGGTAATCACAAAACGATGCACCCTCAATCTCAGGTGCAAGTTGTTATTAGCATCAGTTATTCAACCTCTTCCTACAAAGCAATGCCAAGGCCAGGTGCACCATGGAACTGCCTAGATAGCTTTGGCGTGGTCCACCAATCCAGACTTCTGTCTTTGAAAATAGCTTGCTTCTGTGTTTTTTTTAGTATTAGGCTCTGTGAGTCTATTGTTTCTACATCCGAGATCAGGTGGGGGAAAAAAGATATTGATGAGGAGTTTCTAATGATGTCCTAAAGCTCAGTGCAAGTCCGAGGTATTGCAGCGCTTCAGAAGCACAAACTAACTGAAAGCTTGGAGGACCCCAAAGAAGCTGCCTCAGTGGAGTGTCCACCTATCCAGGAACCAGTGTAGCGGTATCTGAAGCTCGGTCATTCTCTGCACCACTCCGACTATGCTACATGTTCCATAGGCTTGTCAAGGTGTTTGCAAGGCAGCACACCAGGCCCGACTTACAAATCAAATACGCTTGTGGAGCGAATACTGCTTCTCCGATTACTCCTCGGGTATTGGACTCAGTCCTTGGCTGGTTTCTGCGACTGAGGTTCAGGAGGACAAACATGGTTACAGCCGTACTTGGCGTCACACCGCTCTGCCGTCAGTTCAGTGCCTCTGGATGAACGTGGATCATTCGGTACTCTGGAGGTTTTCAGGCATCTAGGGAAGGTCCACAGCTCCCAGCCGAAGTCTAGTTCACCACTAGCTACGCCTTCGGAAGCAGGCCTTGGGCCGTCAGCACCACCAAAAGGCAGATAAAGATTGATGCCTGCCCAAGAAGTGCTCCTAATTCTGGAGCAAAATGGTGCTTCTCTGGCTGCCAACATCCTCCATCGCGCAGTTCAACCACAGAGACTCACATTGCAGGAAAAGACGTGGTTCTGACCCGTGGCACGGATTGAGCCCATGTGAACCCCTTCATAATGTGGCTGCCATGATCACTGGAACAGGCAACTGCGTTCACCAACTTTATACCCTTTGAGGTTGTGCAATCTGTTTTTCCTTCTATTTTGCCAACATTGTCACTGGATTGATTCCCCTTTCCTGGTTTTCACTAATGCTTCTCTCCATGACTCAGACAATCTACTTTTTGTGGCTAGGACTGCTACCATTAAACAAATGCTCATATTAACAATTTTTTCTGTTATTAAACTGCCCTCCTCAAAACCCCAACTCTACCTCTACAGAAGGTGGCACCTCCATTACCTAGGTTTACGTCTTCCTTTACAAACTACAGAGAAACACTGGTAGAGACTTTGCTTGACACAAGCTGCTCTCCTCTTCTTCAAATTCTTGTAAAATCACTAGTTTGTAAAACCAAAGAATCTTATGCTTAGCCCTCTTGAATTGTTTGAGGTTTAGTATTCGTTGTGCAAAATCTTTACGTAAAGGATATTTCTGAAGACATTGTGTCAACTTTTTAATTCTATAATTTGGTTTTTGTGACAGTGTTGAATTTTGTGATGGTGAAATTAGGTAGGGGCACATTTTGGTAGGGCTGTAAATGGATTCCATCATAATATCTAAGAGGTGCAAATTGGTTAAGGGCCAGTTTATCATGTTCAAGGGAGGGCTATTTGATGAATGGCATACCAAAACACTTTGTTAGCATAAAGGAAAAACATCCAAGAGTAAGATTCATCAGTTACAATATCAAAAAATTACTCTTTTCAAATAGTCAAACAATCCAATCACTGACATTTCCCTCCTGCATGGAAAGGGTTTCAAATTCAGATTCGATGAGCAGGAGCTAAAAAATGCTACTGGGTATCTTGCATCATCCAGTACGCAGGAGCTACGGCTGGAGAAGCAGGAGTGACACCCAGAGCATCACAAATCTAAGTTACATATGTAATGCGCCCATTTAACTTTTGACCTACAATGTATGCTCCATTATATTTTAAATGGGTCATAATTCTCCTTTATTTGTGTACTTGTTTGTAATGCAACAGTGGGCCTAGGGAGCCAAAAGAAGCTCCTAGTAATTGTTAGTTTTAAGCTAACAAGGATCTCCGACAGTAGAAACTAGGAGCTAAATCGCTCCCAGCTATTTTTAACCCCGATGTATTAGGGAACAAAACCGATCAATTTCGGTTTCATATATAAACCAGAAAAGGATTAATCGAAGAGAAGAATTACCTAAAAATTTAAAAAGGTTCACCTGTGCGAAAGAAAACAATACTACCTCATCACAGATTCAACCAAATTAATTACAAAGGAATGGGAAAATGTTTTTTACAGGTAAGAGCCATTAACATTTAATTATAGACTCATGAAACCTTCTGCAAATATTGCTATTTGCACCGATGATCCCAGTTATTTCCTTACGAAGTGCAAGGAGTAATTAAATGAATCAGAAGGTGTGGTCAAAGCATTTTCATGGCTAGTGGTGCAATACAACAGACCGTAAAAGCCCAACAATGTAATTGATTATGTTAGTCAAAGCGGATAAATGAAAGTGCTATAGTGCCAGAGGAGAGAACACATTCTTGAAGTGTCTGATAACATTTTTTCATGTTAAGCTTTCCATGAACGTCTGAGAATTCCCACCATAATTTGGAAAAAATTGGTTACTCTACAAAAAAAATCCCAAGTATACATTAATATGAAAAGTTACAATATCACGATTTAAAATAGAATAGTTATGGCTTTGGCTTGGGAAAAGCACCAAGTTCACCGGTATTCTTTGACAAACGAAGCGGACAAGGAAAAACTGAGTGCCATACCTTGAAGACTTTAGCAGCGAGGGGATCTTTTTCCAAATCTATATCTAATGGATCAATATCAACTTCCATCAGGTCTTGTAATAATTCAAGGTCAATGTCTTTATCTTTTTCTAAAGCTAAAGCTGCAGCACCTGAGGGTGATAAAACAACTTAATTACATTAAAAAACAGTCTAAGTGGTAGAAAGCATTGATAGAGCAGGTTTTGTTCTCAACATAAGAGCTCTGCGTTAATCATGTAAAGTGTTCAGATCTATAAGGAAAGACAATGCATTGACAATTATACATTAACTGGATAATATGTTACTCATAATTTAGTGACGAAATCACAAAGTAAGGTGATCCTTCGGTGGGAACAAAAGGAGCTCTGGGGGGCCAGCGATACGCACCAGCAATGTAAATAACTACCCACAGTTGGCAACAATGGGATTCCACAGAAACCCCTCCACATTGTCCAGCAGCACTCACTGGCCAGCCTGGCAATTGTTAAGGAAAATAGGTTGGGTTATACATCCCCTCTTACACTGCACTGGGGTTGCTTTTAGCCTGCCTTTCCTCCCACCGAGAGCACAGCCATACTCCATGCCCAATCTCATCACCGCAGTTGGGGGATCTCCCTCTCAAACACCAAGGCAAGTTAGGATACCACCATTGTAGAGGTCCCAGTAGGCAACCAAAGCGAGGCATGTGAGCAGCAAGGGCTTGTGTGTATTCAAATTCTACATGTGAGCCACAAATCTACTCTAACTGTTGGCAGTTGAAAACATAGAAAACGCAACCAGAGGAAAGCCACCTTGGGATGCAAAACCAGACCAGAAGAACACAAACTGAGTCGTGGCAAGTCTGTTTCATCACAAAATGGCAGCCAGTACATTTAAGCCCAAGGCCACTGCCAAACAAATGATAAATCGCTCCATACAAAAACAGGAAATAATTGAGCAACAACCCCTGTTGGAAATGGGTGAGCAAGCTAATAGGTACCGTAAACCTGCAGAGATCTCTATTTTAGACATTGACTGGGATCAGATCAAAAGGAGTAGAAGTTGGAAGCCTGCTGGGGTTTATTTATATCTCACACAGAGAGGTTTAACAGGAATAAAGAAATCTTCAAATCTACTGAAGGATCCTAATTAAACCCTGACCGGAGCCAAAGACCAGAAGAGAGAAACACAAGAATCTCTCTAGGGTTTATCAACATTAGCCTAGGTTGACCCACAGCTATAAGGTAAGGAGATCTACAACCAAGTTATACGCTAGGCCAGGGGGGTAATTGCTGGGAGACTGTTTTCAGGAAATGAACTGGGCGCTCTATCCCATGATCTGAAGTCAAGACGCGGGCATGGCACTTTACGCTTCAAATTATATGATAGAATCTTGAAAGGGCTGGCAGGGTCCCTTAGTAATGTAAATAATCATTTCCTTAAACCCTTCACGAGAATTCCTGAGGTCAAAGAATCATAGGGGAGGTTCATAGTCCCATCTCCAAGTTCATCACACATCTCGAGTTCTCCCTCCCAACACTATAGTTATTCAGCTGAAACCTCTATCCCCTACTGGAGTTCACACCTATAAACATGTTAGCAAATCGAGGTGTTGTGGGGTCAGCAATACCTTTTTGTTTTTCTTTTTTCCAAGTTTGGTAACCTGAGAGAATGTTGCTGGTCGAAAGAATGTTACCAGTTGGTAAGTAACTTGTAGATTTTTAATATTATATGGCCGAATATAGCACTGCTTTACCGAAAGCAAGCTCTTTAGACTGGGAAGCATCCAGACTATAGAATTTAGAAAAGGTGTGCAGCGATGACCAAGTTGCTGCTTCACAAATACATTTTATGGTAACACCTCTTTGAAGGCCTGTGGAAGAGGCTATGCCTCTGGTGGAATGGGCCCTTAAGCCTTCTGGTGGGTCTTTGCCCACCAATCTGTAGCATTCTGAAATGCAAACCACAATCCAACGTGATATGGTTTGTTTTGACACTGATCGACCCAATTTCCTTCCGGTGTAGCCAATGAAAAGTTGATTATCCACTAAGCTTTGAAAGCCTAGAAATGTTCAAGCTTAGAGCTCTTTTCGGATGCAGTCTATGTAATCTTTCCTCCTCTTTACTGGTATGAGGTGGAGGGTAGAACGCGGGCAGAATAATTTTCTGATTTAAATGGAAATCAGACGCAACTTTAGGCAAAAACGAGGGTTTAACCCTCAATACCACTGTCCCTGTGGAACACAGTATAGGGTGGCCCAGAAGACAGTGCATGCAATTCACTCACTCTTCTTGCAGATGTTAAAGCAATCAGGAAAGCAGTTTTCAATGTTAACAACCTTAATGGACAAGTGTGCAAGGGTTCAAAAGGGGCACACATTAAAAACCAGGTTAAGGTCCCAAACTGGGACTTGAAAAGGGTAAGGAGTAACACATTAGAGAGTCCCTTTAAGAATTGTGTTATCAAAGGAATTTTAAAGGAGGAACATTCTTCAGAAGAGCGCTTGAAAATGGAAAGTGCTGCAAGATAACCTTTAATGGTCCCAACATTTAGGCCTCTATGTGCCAGGGACAAGAGAAAGGACAAGACCTCCGGGATAGAACATAGAAAAGGATCAAAATTCTTTTTTCTGCACCAGTTGCAAAACCTTTTCCAACGGTATAGAGATTTTGTTGCTGGCCGCCTTGCTGAAAGGAACACCTCCATGATGTCATCTGGAAGGTCCCAATCCTTGTATCTCAGCCTTTCAGATACCAAGCATGAAGGTTGAGAGTCCTGACCTCTGGATGGAGAACCTGGCCCTCCATTTGTGAGAGAAGGTCCTCTCGCTGAGGAAGACGTAATGGAGGACAGATGGACATGTCTAGAAGGTCCGGGTACCACGTTCTCCTAACCCAATCCGGGGCAATTAGGATCATGCGGTTTCCGAACCGTCACAATCTCCTGATGACCGGAGGAACGACGGGAATCGGAGGCAACGCGTACAGTAGTGGGAAGTTTCACTCCACCACGAACGTGTCCCCTAGGGCTCCTCTCGGGGGAAATTCCCTTGAGCAATACCTTTCGCACTTCCGGTTGATTCCGATCGCAAACAGGTCTACTTGAGGGGTTACCCAAAGGGCGAAGATCTCTTGAAGGACTTCCCGGGCCAGTTCACACTCGTGGGACACCGTGCTCTGCCTCCTCAGAGCGTCCGCCGTCATATTCTCCTCCCCCGCTATATGAACTGCCGTTAAGGAGATTCCTTCTTGAATTGCCCAATACCAGAGCCGCATTGCCTCTCTGCACAGAGGTAGTGACCCTACACCTCCTCTTTTGATTAGATAATGACGGACAACACAGTGGCCATGCACTATCAGCACATTTTTTCCTCTGACAGATGGAAGAAATGCCTTCAGCGCTAGTCTGATTGCTCTCAGCTCTAAAAGGTTGATGTGTAGTTTGGACTCCGATGGAGACCAACGACCGCCGATTGTCAGATCATTGGCATGAGATCCCCTCCGCCCCCATGAGTGAGGCGTCCGTCACTACTGTAATCTCTGGCCACGGTTGCCAAAAATGTTCTCCTTTTAGGATGTTCTCTGTGCAAGTCCACCACAGAAGATCCTGCCGAACCTTGTTCGGAATCTGAAGAAGATCTGTCATTTGACCTGAGACCATTGAGTCTTTAGAGCCCATTGAAGGGATCTCATTCTCAGGCGTGCCTCTGGCACTAGGAAGATGCAGGATGCCATGAGGCCGAGCAATCTTAAGAAGTCATAGGGCTGGAGATATTGGGCATTTTGGACTTTGGAAACCATCTGAAGAATGTCTTAAGCCCTTGACTTGGGAGGCAAGCTCTTTCCCAAGGATGTGTCTAATACAGCCCATATGTACTGGAGCTGTTGGGAAGGTGTCATTTGTGACTTCTTGAAATTGAGGGAGAAGCCCTGTCTGTGGAGGAAGTGGCAGGTGACTTTCAGATGATCCAAGGCTTGTTTGGCAGAACCTGCCCTGATCAACCTATCGTCTAGGTAGGGGTAGATGTGAATCCGCCCCCTCCTGAGGTGCGCTGCCACCACTACCATTAATTTGGTGAAGACCCTTGGGGCGGAGGTCAACCCGAATGGCAGGACTCAAAACTGATAGCGTGAGTCGCCAACTACAAACCTCAGGTATTTTCTGTGCTTTAGATGAATTGGCACATGAAAATAAGCATCCTGGAGGTCCAATGACACTAACCAATCCTGAAGTTGAAGGGCCTGAATGATCTGAGAAAGAGTGACCATCTTGAACTTGTCCTTCCTGAGGAACGTGTTCAAGCATTGTAAGTCCAGGATGGGTGTCTCGGTCTCGGGGTCTCTCTCGGTCTCTCTCGGTCTCTCTCTCGGTCTCTCTCTCTCTCGGTCTCTCTCTCTCTCTCTCTCTCTCTCTCTCTCTCTCTCTCTCTCTCTCTCTCTCTCTCTCTCTCTCTCTCTCTGTCTCTCTCTCTCTCTCTCTCTCTCTCTCTCTCTCTCTCTCTCTCTCTCTCTCTCTCTCTCTCTCTCTCTCTCTCTCTCTCTCAAGACAGAGAGGGAGTCAGAGAGGGAGTCAGAGAGGGAGTCAGAGAGGGAGTCAGAGAGGGAGTCAGAGAGGGAGTCAGAGAGGGAGTCAGAGAGGGAGTCAGAGAGGGAGTCAGAGAGGGAGTCAGAGAGGGAGTCAGAGAGGGAGTCAGGGAGGGAGGGAGAGAGGGAGGGAGAGAGGGAGGGAGAGAGTGAGTCAGAGTGAGTTAGAGAGGGAGAGAGAGAGTCAGAGAGAGGGAGAGAGAGAAAGTGAGTCAGAGAGAGAGGGAGAGAGAGAGAGAGTGAGTCAGAGAGTCAGAGAGGGAGAGAGAGAGGGAGAGAGAAAGGGAGAGAGAAAGGGAGAGGGAGAAAGAGGGAGAGAGAGAGGGGGAGAGAGAGTCAGAGAGGGAGAGAGAGAGTCAGAGAGGGAGAGAGAGAGTCAGAGAGAGGGAGAGAGAGTCGGAGGGAGAGAGAGTCAGAGAGAGAATATATATATATATATATATATATGATACATTACTCACTGTAATCATATTTCTGATGCTTGTATCTGCTTAGATTCACATGCTCTGCATAGGCCAACCTCTAGTGGAAGCTGCAGAGTATTACAGTTTTCGAAACTCGAAAAGGGACGTCGATAGGGCGTGCCAGTAATACTATCCCTAGTGTGACGTCCACTGTACCCATGATCCTTCATGCATCGAGGTCCCTCAGATTGTTATTTTTCTGACATGAGGTAGCATGAAGTGTAGCGGGAGTACAGTTGTATCCAAGCAGATATGTATAGACAAGCTCATAAGCATCCAGAAGGGTGGGCACATGTGAATCTAAGCAGATACAAGCATCAGAAATACGATTACGTTGTGTAATGTATCCCTTCTGAGGCTTATGGAATCTTCTTAGATCACATGCTGTGCATTGATTAGCGAGCAGTGTTAGAAGAAGGTGGTGGGATGTGAGGTGTCATGATCTCTGCTTCCAAAAGGTCAGGGTTTTCCCAACTCCCTTGGAAGCAGATCCATAACCCAGGTTCCGAGGGCCAACCAGTCCCAATTGGGACCTTTTGGACCCAGTCCTGGCGCCAGTGGCACCAGGCTCATAAATATGCCCAGTCCCAGCGCTGGAAGCGCCGGGCTCATAATGCTTGGGTGGACTTACCTGCAGCAGACCATGCTGCTTACGTGCCTGCCAGTTGAGCCTCTGATCCTCTTCTGTTTGGAACTACTTTTCCTGTTGGGTGGGGCAGGAGCCACTCCCTAGATTCAGAACACTGGAACTTTTCTGGAAAGCAGGAACTCTTTTCTTACCCATGCATGGCTGTGGAAGGAGACACCTAAGCACTACAGGAGGCTATTTAAACCACACCCGATGGATGAATCTTGCTTTGCGTTATTCTGCATCCTCTGCAGCAGAACGCTCATCGTGTCTTCTGCATCTGATCCTGGGCCTAAGGAAAAAGGCTTACCATCCTGAATCCAGTCTTCAGCAACACCTATAAAGACAAGAAGGAACAGGTTAGCATTACGGTCTTCAGTGACAGCTCTTCACTTACCTGGTCCATCGGCTGTCACCAACGCCTCGCGCTGCATTCTGGCATCTGAAAGACAAAAGCTTACCAACTCTTCGCACGCTCCGGAGGCCTTCGGCGCTGCATCCCGCATCTGAAAGACAAAACAAGGTGCGTTTAAAGACATTGGGGAACTTTAATACTCACGTGCCATTACTCCTTTCCACATCTAACCCAGTGGGTATTCCGGCACCCTGCAGCCGCTCCGAACTTGTACCTGCAAAATAAAAAGACAGTTAGAGCGCATCGTGAAGCAGGCAACAAGCGCTTACAAGTGAAGAAACTGGTTACAGCACCCTGCCCCGAGGCAGATGGAGAGCACGGCGTTCACTTACCTAAGGTGAGAGCGTTAACCTTTGGGGTTCTACAGGAGAAGAGAAAGGGAAGAAGAGAGAGACATTCAATAACCCAGTTCCTTAATCCCATATTTTCTATCTGCAGACATCTTACCCTTCAAGTCAGACATACAGTGCACAGAGGTCCAGCCCAAAGAGCCAGCCGTGTGTTACACATCACCTTTGAAGATACGGTATACGCCCAGTCAAGACCGGCGCCTCTACGGGAATCAGGTGAGCGTTACAGAAGGTTCATGGGCGAACAGATGTCTTAGCAACGCTTGTCCCACCGGTGCATCTGTCTTGGAATGAGTGTCAATGCAGTAATGCTGAGTGAAAGTGTGTACTGTGCGCCATGTAGCTGCTTTGCAAATGAGGTCTAGAGGGACATTTGCAATGAAAGCCAGAGTGGCTCCTGTGCTCCTTGTGGAGTGAGCTCTGGGCGTAAAAGGCAGTGTCTTGTTTGATAGGGAATAGCACAATTGTACATATCCGAATATCCACCTGGAGATGTCATTCTTTGAAATGCGGTCTCCTTCTCTGCCTGGAGCTATGGAGACAAACAGTGGATCTGTTTTTCTTAGTGGTCTGGACTGGTCCACATAGTAGAGGACCGCCCTCCTCGCATCTAGTGTGTAGAGTTTTACCTCAGCTGAGCTGGTGGGTTCCTGAAAGAAAGCTGGTAGCTCAATAGACTGGTCTACGTGAAATTTAGAGATGAACTTCGAGGAGAACCTAGGGTGAGTACGTAAAAACAGCTTGTCTTTGTGTACAACAAAGAAAGGATCCTGCACAGACAATGCTTGAATTTCACTAACTCTTCTTATGTAAGTGATGGCCACTAAGAAGGCAGTCTTGTAAGTTAGGTGTTTAAGACTAGACCTATGCATTAGCTTGAAGGAAGGTCCCATGAGTTTAGCAAGTACAACACTGAGAACCCATCCTGGCAGCGGATTAGAAATTGGAGGGTGAAGTCTCTTTACCTCTTCCATGAATGCGTTGATGACAGGCACCTTACACCACAAGACCTTACTGTGGGAGGTGGTGAAGGCTGACAAGGCTGCCAGGTCGACATTTAAAAATTTGAATACAAACCCAGAGTCCAGCAAGTAGAGCATACAAGTTAGATTGTGGGATGGAGTTCATTCTTTGGGGTTAATTTGTTAAGACTGGCACCAAATTACAAATCTCCTCCACTTGTAGAAATAACAATGCCTAGTGTTAAGTTTTCTTGCTTCTTTCAAGATATCCATACACCTCTGTGGTAGATAAAGATGTCCAAACTCTGACTTCAGGAGCCATGTTGCCAAGTTCATTGAGTGAGGTTGAGGGTGCACTGTTAGTCCCCCGTGCTGAGTGAGCATATTGTAAGGGAACAGGAGCTTGATGGGATCGCACATTGCCAGTTTGCACAGATGTGGATACCAGGGTGTCTTGCCCACATAGAAGCAACTAGGAAGAGCGTCACCTGTTCCTTGTGTATCTTGTTCACCGCCTTCCTCATGAGAGGTGTGGGGGGTGGGGGGGGGGAGCGTAAGCAAATTTCCCTGACCAGTTCATCCATAGGGCGTTCCCCTTGGAGACTGGCTGGGGGAACCTGGACACGAAGTCTGGGCATTGATTGTTTTCACTTGTAGCGAAGAAGTCTATTGTGGGGAAACCCCACTGGGAGAAGAGGTGTTCTACGAACCCTGCGTGTAGTTGCCATGCGAGCTCTTCTGGTAGGTGATCTCTGCTCAATGAGTCTGCCAGAGAGTTGAGTTCCCCTGGAACGTGCTGCGAGGATAGGAATAGCTTCCGTTTGAGTTCCCATTTCAAAATTTGTTGCACAAGCCTGGAAAGATTTGGTGAACGTGTGCCCCCCCGTTTGTTGATGTAAAACATTGCTGTAGTGCTGTCTGTCAGGACCTAGACAGATTGGTTCGCTAGGTGAACTTTGAATGCCTGAAGGGCTTTGAAAACTGCCAGCAGTTCTAGCAGATTGATGTGGTTCTGTGCCACCGCACGAGACCACAGACCCTGAGCTTTGTGGTGAAGGTAATGAGCCCCCCACCCCACGAGTGAGGCATCTGTTGTGACAATCGCCTGTACTTACAGATCGCAGAAGGGTTTCCCCTTCAACAGATTTTCTCTTGTCCACCAGCGAAGATTTTGTACTAGTGTTGGCGAAACGACCACTAGATCATCCCACTGACCACCTGCCTGAAACCACTCCTACATGGGTCGCAGGCACGCGTGAGGTACCAGGTAAATGCAAGATGCCATCATGCCTAGCAAATGCAAAGCTTAGCGCACCCTTATATGCCGGCCGGCCTGATAATGCAGTATTTGCAATAACATCTTTTGGACTCTTTCCTCTGACGGAAAGACCAACCCCTCGTGTGTGTTTATAACAGCTCCTAGGAACTGTTTGGTTGTGCTTGGCACTAGGCTTGATTTTTTCTCGTTGATGGAGAAGCGCAATTGAAAGAGAAGGTTGATAGTTCTTTTAATGTTTTGCCTGCAAATAAGGGGAGACTCCCCTGTAATCAGACAGTCGTCCAAGTAAGGGTACACTGGATTGCCTCCTTGCGCAGGTGTGCTGCTACCACCGCCAGTACCTTCGTGAATACCCTTGGATCAGATGCTATTCTGAAGGGCAGCACCTCAAATTGGTAGTGCTGGTTCGCTATCTTGAAACGCAAAAATCTTCTGTGCGCTGGGAACATTGAAATATGAAAATAGGCATCTTTCATATCCAGTGTTGCCATGTAATCCCCCTTTTAGTAGAGGGATTACCTTGTGTAGTCATGTGGAACTTTTCTGGCTCGACATGTTTGCAGGGCGCAAATCTAATACTGGGCGCATTGTTAGATCTTTCTTTGGCACAAGGAAGTAAGTTGAATAGATACCCATGTTTACCTGTTTGGCCACAACGACTTCTATGGCGCCCTTTAGGAGAAGCGTGGTGATTTCCTCAAGGAGGATTCGCTGGTGTTCCTTGGAGTGGGTCTTTTGGCATGGGGTGTGGTTCCGGGGTTGCCCGAGAAGCACTACACAATATCCGCCCGCTACGGTGGACAGCACCCATCTGACTGAGGTGATTCCCTCCCATGCTTGGGTGAAGTTGGAAATGCGCCCTTCCTACTGGAGAGGCATGGGAGGGCACCTGGAGCGGGATGTCACTTTAAGGTGGGGTACCAACTCTGGAGGAGGGACCCCTTGCTCGACCGCGTGATCAGCGCGATCCTCTCTGGAAATCTTGAGAGGTTTGGCCTTGATCATTTCCCCACGCTGTTACCTGACCCTGGTTATAGCTGGAACTTTCCATGTCTGGAGGGGCCTCAGAGGAGGCTAGGGGAGTACCAGCCCCTTTCCTGGTCGTAGTAACGACGAGCGAGTCAGGTTTTAGTTGACCCCTGAAGTACAGCGGGTCGGATGGGGCAGGCCTGAAAAGTTTTTCTATGCAGGGGTTCACAGCTCATGTCTGATTTGGTGTTTCTAGCGAGGGCTGTACCTTTCGGGGACAGATTAGTAGGGGAATAAATTGAGAGAGCCTTTTATCTCCAAGATCTCGTCAACGAAATCCTTGTCCTGCGGATCTTCGTGAGTAGATATCTGGAAGTGCTTGGCCGCTTAATGAGTACTTCATTTAAAAGAGGCTGATTATCTAGAGGTTAATCTATCACCGGCGGTTCCACTGGGGAGTCGATGTTGTACATGACAGTATCTGGGTCACCCTCATGGTCCTCATTATCTACATAAGGGTCTGCGGCCTACTGACTATATAGATCCTCGTGATCAGTGTCCGTGTCATATAGTGACATGATAGTGGGATCTTGCACTGGCTCACTAGGGCGAGACCTTTTAGCAGGGGATTGAACAGGGTTTAGAGACCCAGAGACAGCTGTTGTGGCAGGGATGGAGTGAAAACTTGCGAAGTAGTTAGGGTCTTTTTCATAAAAATTTGCCATGAAAGACATTCTACTCATGACCCAATCTATATCCTCAGATGACCATTGGGCAGAACTAGGATAAACTCTTTGTTGAGGTGGGAAACCCAAATCTTCTGGATTGGGTGGGAGTATAGTAGAAGGCAAACCCTTTTTCTTTAGGGTTGAAGATAGGGAATCCTGTACCTGAGGCTCCTTGTGAGGGGGCCTTATATGATTTATCTCCATGAGGGGTCTAGGAATAACTCTTCCTAGACTCCTTTGGGATGTGCTTTTCTATTAGATGGGATAGTCCCGCCTGTATGGGCTTTTTTACCGATCTCAACAAGGGACGTCGAATTTCGGCTAGAGGCATTCCCGAAGTCTCGTCCTCTGATTCGCGATCTTCGGGAATATCTTTATCCACGACGTCTGATCTGTCTTTCGACAGTCAGGATTTGTCATGCGGCGAACTGAGTGCCCAAAGGACAAAGAATTAACAGACCTTTCCCTAGACATCTTGCAGTGACGTTTGCTCGACACGTGTGTCGAGTCTCAGCGATGGGTTGTGTGTTTGGTGTGTGGGGTCGTGTCAGCAATTCCGCCGCTGTGTATTGTCTCCGTAACAGGACCACCGGCCTGTCTGTTGGGGTCGGGGTTCTGCGCCTGCGAAACCGGAGTAACTCAGTCGCCTTTGTTATCGGATACCACGGCGTTGCTGCCGTCGCTGAATGCACCCTCTACTTCCACGTCCTCTAGTTGCCTGGCATAGTGGGCCCAGTATGTCTTGGGCTTGAAGAGTCTGCACGCTCGAAAAGAATCCTTGATGTGTCTCTCTGGAGACACAGGTTACAGACAAGGTGTTGATCGACCCACAGGAATTTCTTGTAGTACTTAGGGCAACATTTAAAGGGGGTCCCTGTCCATAACGGAATGACACAGCAGCTAGGTGAATGTAGTGTACGAAAATGGCTATATACATTCTAAAATGTCCTCTCCCTCTCTCCCTACTCTCCCTACTGCATGGGCCGAAGCCTGTAGCGGCCTTCCAAGGGCGTAACGGATCCGTCGACGGAGTCTTTCAACAGTCGTTTCTTGTTCTTCACCGGCATCGGGTGTCGATAGTGATTATAAAGGATAGTAAGAATAACTACTGTTAATTTGGTACTAATAAATGGCTATAAGCCGAAAGAGGAACTCTGCTATAAGCGTCCGTCTATGATGGAGGAAAAAACAATCTGAGGGACATCGACACATGAAGGATCATGGGTACAGTGGACGTCACACTAGGGATAGTATCTCCTTAAACGCAAGTGTAGGGTGGCTGAGATTAAATGGTTGGCATCATGTACATCCTCTGACAAACTGGCCAGCCACCTGCTCCTCTCTTCTCCCCTGATGAGGCTTTAGACAAGTCCGACCTATAAAAAGCTCTTCTAAGCAGGTTCTTCCCTGTTCTTCCAAAACCATCAAGAACCACATTTACACCATCGCTCCAGCTTTGGCTGACTTCTGCAACCACTTTCGCCTCTGGAATCTTCCCCTCCACCCCCTTAAACACTCTTCTGCACCCTCTCCTCAAGAAATCCTCAGCCGAACCCTCCCTTCCGGCTAATTATCGCCTGATCTCCATCACGCCTTTCCTGGGCAAACTCCTGGAAAAGCTAGCCATCTCCCAGCTTAATCTTCACACTGAATCTGTTGGTTGTCTTCATGACCATCAGTCTGGCTTCAGAGCAGCCATAAGCATGGAAACAACTGTTCTCCTGAACATCCTTGAAGACCTGCTCTCCAACCTTGATTCTAACCTCCCCTTTGTCCTCATCTTACTGGATCTCTCTTCTGCCACTGACAAGGTCAACCATGCCATCCTGCTCAACCGGCTCTGTGATAATCTGGTTATCACCGATCAGGCTCTGGCCTGGCTGACTTCTTTCTGCTCTGACCGACCTTCTAGGTCCAACTTGGGTCCTTCCTCTCCTCTAGCGCTCTCTCTCTCCGCCTGTGGTGTTCCCCAGGGGCCTAACCTTTCTCCCTGGTTGTTCAACCAATATCTGTCACCTCTAGCCCACCGCATTCTCCTCTCTGTTCCAACTTTTAGTGCTATGTGGATGACACCCAACTCGCCTTCAGGCTCCCATCTTCTCCTTCTCTCATCCCTGTCTGCAATCCAGGAGTGGTGCACCGCCAATGATCTCTGCCTGAAGGACAGTAATACAGAGATCCTCCTCATCGGCATACCTGCACCCCCCCCTTTCCTGCCACTCTCTGGCCAGCTTCCCACCTGTGAGGCTAAGAACCTCAGGGCTATCTTTGATTCCACCCTCTCCTTTCCCCCCCCTCGAGTGATAATGTGTGTCGCCTTTGTAAGCAGCCTGAACAAAAAGTCTTTATGGCATCTTATGGTTGAGTGCCTAGCCTTAGTGAATCAAAGAACCATGCATTTGAAATCAGTATTGAACAAATATCGTGAGCTCACTCCTGACTTTATATGGCTCATGATACATTCAGGATTTCTTACACAATTGCAAATCTTTTTGAAAGAGCTGAAATTAATAGAGGACACATTATATTTACTTGAAGTGTTTCTGTGCCAGTATGTGACATAAAAAATAGTCTATGTAGCTGGCCCTCATTGAACTCATAAGAGCTAATTTTTGGAAAACAAACGAATTGGTTGACATACATGTTATTTATATTTCTTATATTTTAGATTTGATGTGTAACCCTTGTTTTTGTGGTTCCTTTTTTAATTGATTTTTCCTTTTTTATTGTTGGTCTTTGTGTTTAATTGATTATTTGTTGACATGAAAATGAATAGTTCCCTTTTTTTCTTTTTATATGAATATGTTTTATATTGTAAAGTTGACTGAGTTCAGCTAAATCAATAAAAAAAGTAAACTCATACAGAAGTGGGAATGACCAATCCACGACAAGCGCGTCTCCTAGAGCTCCTCTCGGAGGAAATTCCCTTGATCAGTACCTCTCGCACTCCCGGTTGGCACCAGTAGCAAACAGATCCACCTCTGGGGTTCTCCAAAGGGCAAAGACCACTTCAAGGACTTCCTGAGCTAATTCCCACTCGTGAGACACCGTGCTCTGCCTGCTCAGAGCGACCGCCGCTGTGTTCTCCTCTCCGGCTAGATGCATCGCAGCTAGGGAGATTGCTTCTTGGATTGCCCAGAACCAGAGCTGCATCATCTCTGCACAGTGGGAGACCCTACACCACCTCTTTTGTTGAGGTAATTCATGGCTACCGTGTTGTCCGTCATTATTAGGACATTCTTCCCTGTACAGACGACAGAAAAGCCTTCAGTGCCATCCATGTTTGCCCTCAGCTCCAAAAGATTGATGTGTAGTTTGGACTCCGATAGAGACCAACGACCGATGATGGTCAGATTGTTGGCGTAAGCTGCCCATCCTTTGAGGTAAGTATCCGTCACTACAGTTACCTCCGGCCAAGGGTGCCAGATTTCCTTTGCAGGCCCACCACAGAAGACCCTGCGAGACCTGGATTGGAATCTGAAGGAGACCCAACATTTTGCCTGAGAATTGAGACCATTGCGTCCTGGGAACCCATTGAAGGGATCTCATCTTCTGTCAGGCATGCGGCACCAGAAAAATGCAGAATGCCATGAGGCCAAGCAACCCTAAGAATTCGAAAGCCAGAAGACTCTGTGCTTGTTGAAATTTGGTGACCATCTGGAGAATGTGTTGAGCGCTCACCTGGGGGGGGGGGGGGGTTATGGGGGAGTGAGCACAAACCCAAGAATGTGTCAACACAGCCCTGATGTACTGGTGTACTGGAGCCGTTAGGAAGGTGCCATATGTGACTTCTTGAAATTGTGGGAGAAGCCCAGTTTGTAAAGTGAGTGGCAGGTGAGGCTTAGATGATTCAAGGCTTGTTCGGGAGAACACACCCAGATCAGCCAATACTCCAGGTAGGGGTAGACCTGAATCCCTCCTCTCCTGAGAAGCGCTGCTACCACCACCATGAGCTTGGTGAAGACCCTCGGGCGGAGGTCAAACCGAATGGCAGGACCCAAAACGGATAGTGTGAGCCACCAACTGCAAACCTCAGGTATTTCCTGTGCTTGAGATAGATCGGCACATGAAAATAAGAAAACTGCAGGTCCAATGACACCAACCAATCCTGAAGCTGGAGGGCCTGAAGGATCTGAGAAAGAGTGACCATCTTGAACTTGTCCTTCCTGAGGAACGTGTTCAAGCATCTTAAGTCCAGGATGGGTCTCCGTCCTTCTTGGGAATAAAACAATACAGGGAATACCATCCCTTGTTCCTCTCCGCCACAGGCACTGGTTCTATAGCGCCTTTCTCTAGCAGGGTCAATATCTCCTGCACAAGGAGCGGATCTGGAATCTTCAAAGCGTGCTTCCCCAGTGGATTGTCGTGAGGCCGTCTTAGAAAAGGTAGGCAGTAGCCATGGGCTGTTTCTAGAGCCCACGCATCTGAAGTAATGGCTCGCGACTTCTAGATGCTGAGACAGCCTGCCCCCTACCGATTAACAATGAGTGAAGGCCTCATAGCGGTTTTGAAGCGGCTGCAGCAGCACCTGATGGCAAAGAGGCTGCTGCTTGAGTGGCTTTGGCACCTCTATCTCATCCACCACGAGGAAACCTGCGTTGGCCCCTTTGACTGGCCATTCCCCTCGCCCTTCCAAATGACGAGTAGAAGCGAAATGATCCACCCCTCCATTGTTGTCCCCTAGTATGAAAAGGCTGAGGTTGTCTAACAGCTGCGCCCAAAGATTTGGCAGCTACTTTGGAGGTCTGCTACTTCAAGGCTCTCGTCAGCATTGCTGCCAAACAAATGAGACCCTTCAAAGGGCATGTTGAGAAGACGAGTGTGCACATCTGGTGCAAACCCCGACTTCCGCAACCACGCAAACCTGTGCATCACGGTGCTCGTAGCCATAGACGTGCTCACACTATCCGCAGTATCCAACCCAGACTGAAGGGATTCATACATGGCATCCTTGCCATCCTGAATAGCCAGAAAGCCATCCCTTTCGTCCCCTTCTGGAATATGCTCAGCCGCTAACGAAATGCAATTCCACTCAGTGTGTGTAAACTTTGCTAAAGCACAAGTAGAGAAGGCCGATTTAAACGCCATACTCCCAGCAGAAAACAACTTGTGTGCACATCCATCCATACGCTTATCGTCCCTATCAGGAGGGATTATAGGGTACACCGTCTGCTTCGAGGTAGCCGTGGCTGCCTGGACTACCAAACTCTCCGGAGTGGGGCGAGTGGCTAGGTAGCTGTAGTCGCTACTGGATGGGTGGAATTTCTTGGTCAGAGACTTATTCACCACCAGATTAGCCTCTGGGGCGCTCCAATGTGCAGCCACCCCTTAATGCAGAGCCATATGAAATGGCAACATGGGGTCAATAGATGGACCCAGAACCAAAATATCAGTAAGATCATCTTGCTGAAAGTGCACAGGAGGCCTGGACCAGCCCAGGTACGCCACAACATTGGACATGAGTCTTCGATATGACTCGGCATGCTTCCCTGGGTCTGGATGGCCGAACTCCACCACAGGGGAAGTGTCAATCCCACTGGCATTGTGCAAGGTTTGACAAAGATCCTCCATCTGACTCTCCTCTGAAATGAGACAATCAGGAACCTTAGGGTCCCATAATGCAGACCAAAAGGGCCAATTTCTTCAACAGAGTGTTCCTCCTCCTCCTCATAAATGTCAGTGAGGGACTTAAAGAAATCCTTCTTCGGGAGAGGAGTGAACCTTTTTTCAGCTATAGCATCGGAGGATCCACTTGCACAGGGACATCCACTGGCAAAACTGACCAATGGCATGGATGGCTGACGAAGTCGACAATGGCACGATCGGGGTTGAAGACCCTAGAGGCGCACCCGACGGGCATGGCGTCGATGCCTTCAAGGGCTTTGAGGTCGAAGGTTTTGCTGGTTTTGCCAGAGACGAAGACCTTGACCTTGGTTTGGCACGTCTCGAATGATCTTTCGACACCTTGTCCGAATGGGACCGCAAAGGCTCCCGGATTTTATCACGCCGTTTACCCGGGCTCGAAGACGCGCGAGTATCCGGCCGGGAAAGTACCTTGCTGGCTTCGTCAGAAGGCCCGGGTGGAACAGTGCCATGTTTATCAAACATTTTCATCATCGCTACCCAGAAAGCATCCCACTCCGCCGGGGTCGATGACAAGAACGGGCATACCATACTTTTTGGGGAAGACAAGGAAGGCGACCGATAGTGCCTCTTGCTAGAACGCCTCGATGAGGACGAGTGGCGGGAACCATTCCTAGAACGTGACCGCTTGGATCAATTCCTCCGAGTAGAGTCACCTCTCGACTCATCGGTCGAAAGTCCAGCAGGACGGGATTTATGGGGCTCAGACACCTTGCCTACCTTCACCTTCCCCTTTCATTCTCGTAAGGCCTTAGCAGTCAACGACTGACACTTCGAACAGTCGTCTATATCGTGCCTCTCGCCGAGACACCACAGACAAATCCAATGCGGATCTGTGATCGACATCTTGGAGATGCAATCCCAACACTTCTTAAAGCCAGACTTCGGGGTTGTTGGGGTTGAAAATGAAGACAATCGCAACTTCACAGAAAGCACAAGGCGCGCCGAGTTTTCAACAAAGCAAACACGTTTGCGGAAAAAACGGAACTGAGGCTATGGATGCCGTGCGTGCTATTTCTAACATCTGAGGACGTCACCCTCGACGGAGACCTTCGAGGGACATCGACCCAACGCCATTGACGCAGGGTGCCCTCTGCCGAAAAAAAAATTCCGAAGCAGCACAGCTGTGGACATTACATGTTAAAGATGAGGAATACGTTGGAGGACACAATCCATTCGAAAAACCAGTACTGCAGGTCCAGTGCTTGAAAGATCTGCGCCAGTGTAACCATCTTGAACTTGTACTTGTGCAGGTTGAAGAGGTACATGTCCAGAATGGGGTGCAAGCCTTCATCTTTCTTTGGCATGAGGAAATAGGTTGAATACCAACCACAAACTTTTTCTAGGAGGGGCAGCTGTTCCATGGCACCCTTCTCCATACAGAGACCCACTTTGAGTGGGTCAGGAGGCAAGTGCTGGACGAACAGAGGATGGTCCAGAGGATGTCGAGCAAAAGGGTGGCAATATCCCTCGTGAACTTACTAAGGTGCAGGCATCGTACGTGGTTAAATTCCATTTCTTGCCAAACCAGAAAATCTTGTCATCACAGGGAACGAGTGGCATACAGCAAAGAGACGAAAACCCCTAACCACACCTATGTGAGTTGGGGTTTGCTATTGCACCATTAGGCCTCAAGACTTGGCAGTCGCTTTTGAGGACTATGGGCCTGATTCACAGAAGCTTTTTATAATGGTGCAATCCCATTGGAAAATGTTCTGTGAATCAGGGCCTATTGGATTTGGATGGACACATTGGCCTGGTCACCAAATAAATTGTTGCCATCGAAAGGCATACGCAGGAGCTTTGCCCGAACGTCCGCAGTAAGGTCCTCAGGGACGAGTATACCCTAAATACCGACCCTGTGGTCATAGTCCTGGCTACGCAGTCAGCAGAGTTAAACGTGCATTTGGGGATCTGACAATTTCTTTGCCGTCATTCACTATGGCCTGGAAACCTTTATGCATTTTCCATTTTAGGGTACATTTGGCCACCTCTGAAATGGCTAACCACCGGTCAAACAAAAAACCTGGTCACGGTGCAGGAGGTGTTGATGGCTTTCAGGCCCTGCCTAGCTGAACCAAAAACATCTAATCCCCAGGCATCAAGTCACTTAATTTCCCTGTCCGGAGGGAAAGGAGGAAAACAGTGTTAGCCATGACTGCCTGCACCCACAAGGCTTTTAGGAGACGCAGGTGCCGACAAGAATAAACGGTCAGATGGAGCTGGCATACTTTTCTTAGCCAGATCAGGACCGGTCGTCAGTAGTAAGGCCGGTTTGATCCACAGTTCAAGTTCAGAGCATCCTCTGCATGGTAAAAGGGCATTCTTTTGAACCCCATAGACCAAGATGTCAGTTAGCTTGTAATGCACCTTGGGCCTAGAAGGGGCAGATAATTGCAGGATTTTGGGGCATGCTCCAGAGGAACCTCATGAGCAGCCGGCACCAGAGGTGCTGTAGAGGAAGGAGCCGATAAACCGACAGAAGACTGAGCAATGCCACACTTTGACGAGTCCCCACCTGTAGTAGTCGTGGCCGAGCACGGAGGCGCATTGTCATAGACTTTTGTAGCATCTGCTGGCTATAACAAGAGCAGCGTCCTCAATCAGCGCCAAAGCCTTTGCTGCTGAGGCTGAAGGAGCTGGGTTCAAGATATCCTTCATCAGCAGAAAGGCTTCACACCCCTGCGTGGATGAGTGGTACGGCGGGTTACTTTTTCTCAGAGGAATCTCTTGAGTGATAACTCATCTTCCTGGAAAAAGAAGAAAGGTATTTTGAAGAAATGCTTGTTGACCAGGACATCTTGCAGTGTTTCTTGTTTTTGTCCTTCCTGACTAGAGGCCATTCTTCCATTTGACGGGTGGTGCCCAGCAACCTCAAACGGGTCATTCTATCTTCCTTTTCTATATGAAGGAAGTTGAGCTTTACCGCCCTTACCCGAAGCACCTTGGGGTGCAACTACTAGCACAACCCGCAAGTCCTTTCTGTCATACTTTTCTCCAAAGCTGAAGAGGCAATCTATGCAGATATGAGAATGTCTCTGGCGCACACAGTAGATGCAGGAAATACACCTTGAAGACTTTAATTGATTAGGCATCGTAAAGCGAAATATAGGTTAACTTGAAACAAAATGGTGTTCCAAAGGTGAGCATGTAGAAAAAAGGAACTAAGGTCACACGGCATTGCGTCTCTATATATACTGGCCCAGACATACGGAACGGGTCCCTAAGAGGCATCAGACAGAGCCGATGCAGAGTTAAGCTGTGCCCCTTTGCAGCGAAAAGTGTTTCATAAGAGCTGCTGCGCTGGTAGATATCTATCAAAGATGAGGCACCTGTGGTAGGAAAGAATCCATTAGAAAAGTATTTACTTAGTTCCAAAATTCAGGTTTGGGTCAAAATAGCAAAAAGTTGGTGATGCCTCTGAAGGAAAAGCAGCATAAAGAAAATTTCTCTTAAAATGAAAAGAGGGTTAAAAGCCTGATGTAATTTTGTAAGATATTTGCCAATTAAAAACAAAAGACTAGGTGAAACAGACAAACAGGCTGACGTCTGTGGTGCAATTGTACAGGTGCAGTACAGAAATGCCACGGTTAGGACCCAACCAAAAATCTGAAAGACTGCAATCTTTTTTTAGACGCTTTCTTTCAGGCCCAACAGAGGCACATGCAATCACCAATCAGTTGAAAAGGGGCAAAAACAATCAATGTTCTCCCTTTTATCTATGTGATTGTATGATGTTTCAAACTCAAATAACTGCTATTGTACTTTAATGTCAGAATAAACAAAAACCTACAATTAAATAAAACTAAAAAAATTTCACAAGTTACCGGTAACATCTGGTGTCAATGGTTCATCCAATACTTCGACTAGAGGCACTGATGTTTGGAGACCATCATCCGAATCCACAGCAGAAACAATTGTGTCTTCACCCATCACAACTTCCTCTATTGTTTCTGACAATATGGGTGTGAGAAGTTCCCCTGTAAATTAAGATATTTAATCAAGCACACAAAAAGGTCTTGCCAAAAATTCTTTATATGAGAAATAGGATTGGCATTTACACAAATTAAACTAGATTGAGCTGGAAAAAAATCTGATGTGCAGAATGTCAGGTAGTGAGTTGTAAATGTTAAACTTGAAAAGCCCTTAAGCCGTAAAGGATCCAATTTTAGCTGATGCATTATTTGCATGCTTCATTCGAAACACTGTAAATCACTATTTCAAGACACTAAGATTTATATGTAGATTTTGCAGGCAAAATTCTTTGAGCAGTTTTCCATGAACTTACATTGTTTTAATGTGAACATTGTGGTAAAAGTACCTTAATGCAAAATATTAAAATGTAAATGACGCTTGAAATGCTTTGTACATTCAAATTATGCATGACAAGAGACTGCCCAAAACATCAGTAATCACAGAAAATGTTAAAATGAAGAAACGGGTTTAGGTAAGAATGATCTAATTCTAAATATAGCAAGCAATGGTTAAACTTGGACACAACAATTATGCTTTCAGAGAAAAATTGACAAAAAAAAGAAAATCACATATCGAACACTCTGATAGTCTAGCAATGCGTAGGTATTCGAATAAGCTCCATATTTTTCACTCAACTCACTCAAATTAAGCATGCCTCCATAGTTTATCAAGTGAAACAGCATGTTGATGTGTTACGCACCTGCTAAAAGATCTTGAAGCATACAAGTCAAAGAATACTGTGCCCAAGCACCTCCCCATGAAATGTCACCTCTGTTGAAGTCAGTACCAACTAGCAGTAATAAAAGTCTTTCCAACTGCAGCTCATTTACTATTTCACATAAATGTATTGTGGGTCTTGATGCATTTGCAATTCGAGCAAGAACCTGCAATGAAAATTCATAAATTTAGCATCTTAATGAGCCCAACTATAATTGGAGCTACCCAAAAACAAAATCTCAAAGGTAATCACAGCAATACAAAAAACTAGGTTTTAACCCAAAAGACATGCCCCACTTGATTATTTAATTCAGATGAAATTTAAAACCATTAACAAGACCGGCAGAGCGATTCTCTTTGAAATCCCCCAAATAATAAAAGTCAAGGAAGTAAAATCTAATTTATTTCCAAAAGCAAGGCATACATAAATATTATAGAGTAACAAGAAGAACAAATTACTTACCATTCAGTAATGTTCCGTTTGATCTTCTTCCCACGGATTCCTCTACTTTGGAATCCATCTCCTAGCACAGCTGCTCTTAAGGAAGCTTTTCTGATGCCAGGGTGGCTCCGACAGACCCCAACGTCCTGTCCAGTTGTGGGCAGGTAAGAGAGTGTTTATATCGAGGCTTAGCACCACATGGTTTTAGTTGCACCTTATTTTTACTAGCACTCCAAAGCTGAGGGACCTCAGAACTAAGGTGTAGTAGTTGTCCACCAAGAGGGGCAGGTTGGGAAGGGGATGAGAAATCGGTGGGAGGAATATCCATCAGAAAAAACATTAACATTTGTTCTTCTAATAGATTCCTTCCCCCCATGGATTCCTCATCTTTGATAGACTCCTGTAGCAGTATGTTAATTTAGAAGATGGAGGAGAGCAAGGACAACACCTAAACCAGAACACATGATGGACCGCTCTACCAAAAACTAGCATCCAGTCCTGATGAGAATCCAAGCAGTAATGATTTGCAAAAGTGTGCAGAGATGCCCGGTAACCGCATGGCAAATGCTCAGAACAGGGGTTACACAATGCAGAGTAGAGTTGGCAGTCAGTCCTCTGGTGGAATGAGCCCAGAAGTGTTCAGCACAACCTTACCAGCCATTTCATATCAGTCCGAGATGCAGAGGGAACAGAGTCGATCTGGTCTTAGTCCTGCCAGCAAAAGTCGCCAGCCTAACTAATGAAAAGCTGGTCATTCTTCCTGGTCTCCCTTGTCCGAGAGACGTATTAGCTGAGGGCCCGCACTGGGTCCAGGAGATGGAATTGTCCCTCTGCCTTAAAAGGATGAGGTGGAGAAAAAAAATGATGTTTTGAGAAAGATAAAAAACCGACTACCTTTGGGAGAAAGGATGGTCTTACTCTCAATGTCACCTTCTCTTTGGAGAAAAACAAATTGGGAGGTTTAAATGAAAACCTGGAGCTCACCCAGGAGTCTAGCAGAAATGATGGTGAAAAAGAGAATCACCTTAAGGGCAAGTAATCTTAAACAATAGAGAAGCTCCAACAGAACACCCATAAAAAATGCAAACATTACATTCTAGTGCCCAAGCTAGAACAAATTGGCATAGGGGAAACGGATTAAACAAATCTATAAAAAATAAAATGTAAAAAAATAGGGTTTGTGAAAAATCACCCTGCTCCAGGGTTCTCGAAAACCAAAATGGCAGCAAGATACCCTTGTACAGTAACCATCTGCTAGCCATTACAGGCAAACGTAATGCAGAAAATCCAGAGCTGAGGATGTGGAACAGGTAAAAGGGTACAGATCCCACTCCAGACCTCCTACCACAGAGGAGCACGTCCAAGACATCCTCCGACAAATACCAAGCCTTATACTTCAATCTTTCAGCAGCCAGGCATGAAGTTTCAGGCTGGTGAGGATCAAATGGAGGATCTGCCCGAGAGCAGTTCTGGAATGCGCCAGAGAGGGCAAATGAGCATGCCCAGCAACTCAGGGTAGCATGTTCTCCGGGTCTAGTCCACAACTATCAAAATCATAATGGACACAAACAGATGTAGCCACATCAAATCCAGCGGCATGACCATTACCAGCGGGAACGCTTAGAGCAGGCCGAAATCAAACTTCAGTGTGTCCCACAGAGCTCCCCGTCACAGAAATTCTCTTGAGCAGAACCACCTGCACTTCCTGTTAACTGCAGAAAACGAAGAGGCCCACCTGAGGAGTATCCCAATAGTAGAACACAACCTCCAGAACTTCCTGACACAGGTTCCACTGGGTGGCCGAAGTCAATCTGCTCAAGACATCTGCAATGTCCTTCTCCCTACCGACCAAATGAGCCGCCATCAGGGACACTTTCTTCTCCAGAACCACAGTCGTATAGCTTCTCTGCACAGAGGGAGTTCACACCACCCTGTTTGTTGAGGTAGTGCATGGCTATTGTGTTGTCCGTCAGGACCAGTACAGTCCTTCCAGTACCAAAGGGAGAAAGGCTGCCAAGAACAACCTGATCACTCCATCAATTCCAGCAAATTGTTGTATTCCCGGCATTTCGAATAAAGTCTTGTAGTTGAGCGCCCAAAACTTTTAGGGTACGGGTCAGTGACAAGAGACAGTTGGGGCCAGAGCTGTCAAAATAAGGCCCCTTCCAGTAGCTTGCCTCTGGGACCACCATTCCAGGTCTCTGGACACTTTCATTGAGACCAGAAGATCATCTAAGGTGTGACCCTGAAACTAAGACTTCATGTGTAGCCGGGCCTCTAGCACTACAAGAATGCAAGAGGCCATAAAACCCATCAAGCAGAGGGTGGAACGTTCTCTTGTGATTGGAATACATGGCTGATAAATAACAAAGGGCCGATTGGGAATCTAATTTGTCAACTTCAAAAGCACGAAGAAAATATGTTACTTACCAAATGATACAAGTCAAAGGACGGTCTATCCCTATAAAGAAACTCTATGGTCCCTCTGTTATGCCAAGAAAACGTACCCTAGTTGTCGGTGGTAGGCCGTCTATCTAAGGAAAGGATAGACAGGTACATATCCATATACTACTCTATCATTTGCTAGTGATCAAACACTATCAAGGCTTGCTCAATTTCAAAGATCAGGACGCAATCCAGCAGGAGGCACGCAGAGTAGGCCGTTTGGAAGTGGGGAATGCAAAGGAGTCCATTTTTCACGACTTCACACAAGAGGTACAAAAGCAGAGGAGGTAATTTGATGGGGGTTCGTTGTCGCTTGAGAGAAGCGAATTTGAAATATATGATTATCTTCCCGGCGAAGCTGAAAGTATTGGATGACAAGAAGTCACATTTCTTCCTGACACCACAGGATGCGGGTAACAGGCTGGATATGCGGTCGACTCGTCTGGAGGCACGGAAGACAGGGGTTTGATGTGACCGCTGGGACAGGGGTTGCAGACACAGATGGAAGGAAGATGGATCAGCCACACACACTGCTTTCCTGTGTTTTATATTGGGTGGGGGATGGTGGGAGGAGTATTGGTGGACTAAACGGAAAGGCTGGGGGAGTGCGGACTGAATCACTTTGTGGAGATCAAGGTCCGAAGAAAGGTTAAGGCATACCGAGGCCTGGCAAGTCCGGGTTTTTTGGGAGGGGTGCGATTACAGATGGGGGATTTTCAAGGGGGAAGATGTTGGGAAGGGGGGTGGGAAGTTCAGGGGTAGGAGGTTATCACGGGGCAGGGGTGGAGGGTGTTGAGATTTTTGGGGGATGGGGTGTTAGTTTACTGGTTGTTTCCATATCAAGTCAGACTGGTTCAAACTGCACGATATATGGACAGAGTGATGAGGCCTGGCAAAGGGATCTTACGGTGGAACTTTTTAGATGTGCCCAATGGGTGACCGTGTGAAACAAGTGTTACCTTGAATTTGCATGGCACGCGCAAAGGGATAAAAAAGGTCCAAGCAAGACACTTTTTGAAGCGTCAACGAGTGCAGCTGGTGCTACTCCAGGAGACTCATTGGCAGGGGGTGGATTTTCAGGGATTCAAAAAAACGGTTGGTGGGGGGGCAGAGTCTTTGCAATCCTCATTTGCCAGGGCAGTCTCAATTTGGGTGTCTCAATGTGTTCAGATGGAGGTTAATGCGTACGGTTGGGGATTCGGAAGGAAGGACAATGGCACTATTGGGTGCTCTCGAGGGCGTGGCTCCCTGTGTTCATTCATATGGCCCCAACGCAGATACAGATTTTGTTCCCTCCGGGCAGGTGACTGGTGGGGCTGTACAGATCCAGCAAGTTCTTGTGGGCGGGGGAAGGGGTTGGGATTTTAATTGCTTTCTTGACCATGAACTAGACCGACAGGGGAGACTTGGCCTGGCGAAGCCCCAGGCCGAGGCCTTGTTGCGTCAGTTATCAACCAATCTGTATTTGGTAGAGCTGTTGAGGGAAATGCACGGGCAGGAAAGGGGTTACTCCTGCTATTCTAAAACTCCTTATTCATATGATCGTTTGGATTATCTCTTCGCAGGGCACAAGAATTTTCACTGGTTTGCAGATGTTCCCCATCTAGGGAGAGATCTGTCAGATCATTCCACCCCTTGCAACATTACAGAGGCTGCTTCAGAGATAAGTGATTTCGTTGTGGGGGTTTCAGGCAGGGGGCTCTGGAGGATTTGACCTATGGCGCTAAATTACGTGAGGAAATGGCTTGTTTTTTGAGGGAAACATCTGTTGAGGATGTAGGAACGCAGTAGGAGGCGTGCAAAGTAAGAGGTTTATGTATTTCCTCAATTGCCAGGGGTTCAAAAGACACTCGGGGACCCCATGACCAGGACAGAAGCACGGATCCAGCGTGTGCAGGGGGAGATAACAGAGGGAAATCCGGTGGGGGAGGAGCTGGATAGGGAATTTTAAGGCCATGGGGCGGTACAGCACTCCCTGTACAAATTGAAGCATGGCTAATGTACTACGAAGGTACACAGGGAAGGGGATAAAGCAGGCCGCATCTTGGCGTTGCTTATATGACAGAATAACCAAAATCTATAATTTCCCCGAATTTGGGATCAGAATGGAGAAGTAGTGGTCTCTTCACAGCAGATCAATGAGGTGTTCCGCTCGTATTATGTCCGATAGTTCACCAGTGAGGGTACCTACTCTGATACGGAAGCCACGGATTTGGTGAATCTAGTACAACTCCCTAGGCTGTCGGATGAGCTCAGGGAGGACCTGGATTCACATCTAAAAGAGGCAGAAATTGTACATGCCATTAAGACTATGCAGTGAAATAAGGCGCCGAAAAGTGATTGGTTTCCTATTGAGCTCGATCAGGAATTGCTGGTGCCCAGGCTCAAGAGGGGTTATGATAATGTATTTCAGACAGGGATGTTGCTGGATACCATGCGTGAAGCTGTGATCACAGTCCTACTTAAGACTGGGGACCCATAGGAATGTGTATAGTATAGAACCATTTCATTACTGAACGCTGAGGCAAACATTTTCGATTAGATTAGCCACGTTAGCGCCTTCACTGGTGTATCCTGGCCAATGTGCTTTTATAGGGGGTCGGAATACGACCATGAATTTAAGTCAATTGTCTTAGCAATTCTGCACAACTTCAGGAAATAGTCTGGTTTTCAGGTCAGAGAAAAATCTGTTTTATTTCCTTTGGCGGCATTGCGTGGTACGCAGGTGGGGGATTTGACGGATTGGGGTCTCGGGTGGGAAGTGGAATTTCTGTATTTAGGGGTCCAGATATTCCATGAGGTAGAGCATAAGTGTGTCTATAACACAGGGAGGGCCTTGTCTGGTTTAGGTGATGCCATTGGCTTTTGGAAAACATTGCCGATTTCTTTGAAGGAGAGGGTAGCACTATGCAAAAAGGTGGTGCTCCCTAGACTTTTGTACTTTCACAAATATTTCATACCCAATTAAGATGTTCAAGATGCTGGATGAAAAAAAGTGGCAAGCTGCTGTGGAATGAGGAGCGAAGTGTATTGATGCAAACATTACAACAGAACCTCAGGTGGGGGGGGGGCTGAATTTGCCACATTTTGAAATGTACTATATAGCGACCAAGCTTCAATCGGTAGCTAGGCGGGACTCCTCACCAGAGGGGGAAATTGTGGGGCTATTGGGGGTATGCCTCCTTATAGGCAGGGGGGATTGAGTTATTGTAACATCCAATGAGGACTAAGGGTCCCACTGTTTTCACTGTGGTGCAGTACTTGTATAAGAGACTAATGCAGAAGTTACAGGCGACAAGCCTTTGTAGTGCTGAGCTGCCCATAGGGTTTGACTCGCAAATGCTGATATCTGGGACGTCCGTGGGGCAGGCTAAGTTAGCCGGGAGTAATTGTAAAGTACTGGGGTATCTCTTTGAAGGTGGGGAGCTGCTGACCTTTGATCAGTGGAGGGTGATGTTTGGCATGTTGCCGGGACACTTTCTTGCGTATGCACTGATTGGGAGGAGACTGGTGTTAGGAAGAATTCTCATAAATGTGCTAATTCCTCTCTACCTTAGAGACCCCTAGCTCTTTTGCTGACCTTTGGGACTTTGTACTTTTAATTCTGTTTGTTTTCTGTGTTTGTTTCTTTTGATTATGGAGTTTTAGATAACTCCATAGGCATCACCTTTTCATGTGTGTCACACAGCACCCTCAGTGCGGTAACACAGGGATATCTTTGAAAGACTTTCAAAAGGTGTACATACCTCCTCTGGGATCAACTACTGTTTCCCAGAGAATGCAAGGTTAAATTGACTTTACGTGTCTTTTTAAATTCCTAGATCCAGCACACACTATCTTCCTATAGAGTGCTGGAGGGGTTACCTAGTATCCTGTGTGTCTAGAAACTCATGTAGAAGTCCAATGCTATCCTTTTCTATCGAAATGGCTGGTGGTAGTAGTTTTACAACGAACTACCATGATTTTTTACGACCACGAACACAGATAGCTAAAAATTGCAGGAGCCATGTTTTCTTTTTTTCGCCCTTTCTTTTTGGAAAGGTCCTTCTAGAGTTTGTCTCTGCGTGCTAAAATAGGTTTGGTCCCTTTGTTTCTATGCCTTTGGCGGGCTTCAGGACTGAACACCGCCTTTGGTGACAGTGTGTCTGGGGTGGGCAGGAAGTGAGGGAGGTGCCCGAAACTCCCTGTACTTAGTCTCCTAGAAGACCCAAATGCATTCTGGCGTGATTGGCTGGCTGACTGTCCGGCAAGGACCACCACCCTGCTGGGTGAGTGACAGCTAGGCTGGAATGAAAGGGGGAAAACGGTTTAAAAGGCGAGTCTCTTGGCTTGGAAGGCAAAGTTGACCACTGGAACGAAAGAACAGAAGACTAGCTGGAAGAGGACAGCTGCTGCAACCCTTGGACCGTTGGTTTGCCCGGTGAAGCTCTGCTGCAGGTGTAAATTGCCAAGTTCATCTTGACAGAGAAGCCCCTTCAAGGACGACTTCTTCCTTTGAGTTGGTGGCACCAATCAACTCGTAAGCCACCTGGATACCATTCTCAGAGCTGGTTAGGATGGATACCAGCTTGTGTGCTTGACTACAGCTACTCAAACTGAAGATCTTCCATTTTGTGAATACGATTGCGATCACTTTTTGACAGTTCGGTCTACTAAATAAACGCATATCCGTGACATGAAATGCTACCAGGGCAAAAACACACTTAGCACCTGAGATACCCAGATGGAGTTGGAGGCAAAAATCACAGGCAATATTTTGGTTAGGCAGGGAGAATCAAGAAACACTCAGACAGGAGTTCAAAAGTCAAAGGGCCAGAGCCAGGGTCGAAAGACACCGGGGCCTGTTGCCGAAGATCACACAGACAGTTCACGATTCAACGTAGCCCAAAGTACTTCGATGTTGTCAATGTTCGGAAGCAAAAGTTATAAGAAGGAGGGAAGACAAGGGCAAGCCTTGGAGATGAAGAAAAGGGATTCACCCAGTTTCCTCAAGTAGAACACAGTACCTTGTTCCAATGATGCAGCTGGTGCCCTGGCAGTTATTCCTGTTTTCCCCAGACCCACGATTCCTGGAGCTTCGTTGTGAAGGAGGACGTCTGAAGGGGGTCTGAACCACACAGGGATGAAGCCGGCAACAGCTACGATGAATAAAAGGTGCGCTCCTTAAAAACAGGAGGCGCTCTTCAGGTGGCTATCCGGACCACTACAGCAGCGTGCAACGATTTCGACCAAGGAAGAGGATCCTCTGACTGTGGAAGATGAGCTGGTTATCCCCACCAAGCTCAAGGGAAGAAGACTCCGAACTGGATCTTCTCTTAGTCGTTGAAGGCAAGATAGCTCAGGACTGCAGCAGGGCTTCACCGGGATGGAGTAGTTGCAGCAGTCGTCGTTCTCTCCGCTTCTCTTCGGTTCCTTGTAGTTCCAGTGGCGACTCTCTGACTTCTAGCCCAAGAGACCTGCCTTTTAAGCGAAAAAACCCCATTCACACAGCCTGGCTGTCAATCACCCAGCAGAGGGGTTGTCCAGCATGGACAACTACTGGGGGCAATCATGACAAAGTGCGACTTGGGTTTCCTAGGATACCCTGTGCAGTGGGTGACTACACCCCTCCCTCACTTTCAGCCCACCTAGACACCCAGGTGCCTGGTGGAGGGCTTCTGAGCAGAAGCCTGCCAAAAGATTGAACAAAGAAGGCGAACCTAGTTTGCCGCGCCAAGTAAAACACAGGAAGGACTTTAACAAAAAGAAATGGCCAATAAACCCAACCAGAGCCAAAAGAAAGACGATTTGGTCAAGCGGGTTTATGTTTGAGGCCAATATAATAGCCAAGAACAGTACCACGTTTATCTAATATAATCGTGGTAGAAAAGTTAGGGTAGATACCACTGCCACCAGCCAAGTGTGAAAGTGTTAAAAGAGCGAAACAATACTCTAGGAGGTACAGATAAAAAGGGATACGAATTAACACTTTCCAGTACTCCATGGAAGATGGGGTGTACTGGATCTGTGCTAGATTGACTAATTAAAGTTAATGGTAACTTTACCCTTTTCTGGGGGACGGTAGTCACCTCAGAAATGGAGTCGAGGGAAGTCTCAAAGACAACCCTGTGCCACGGCACTGAAGGTGCTGTGTGACCCACAAAAAGAAGAGGGCTACTGAAGTGGTGTACTTCAGAGTCCACAATCACAAAAACAGGTAGAAACACATAGCAAAACACAGGTAGGGGGGGGCAGCTCTCCCTCACCAAGTGGAAAGAAATAAACTCCAGAAGTCCAGCAAAGCTGCTGGGCGACTAACTAGGTGAGGGAAATTAGCCATAGATGAGAAATCTCCCTAACACCCAACATGATTCTTTTTCGCACAAACTACTTCGCAAAGACTTTACCGTTTACTACGCAAACTACTCTTTCCTATCCAAGACACTAGCCCAATGACTTTGGTCCAGGCCTATTGAACTGAATCGAGTCCTCTAGTGAACTAAAGCTATTTGCACTGCCTAAGAAAGTCAGGCTGGGAATCCTCGGTAAAAGAGCAAAAAAAAGTTTCAATTTCACTTCAAAACTGTATTTCTCCTCTAAACCAATCACTGTCCTCCCGGTCATACTGTCCCGATACAATGACAGTACTCTCCCTAAGCCCCGCATCTGGCAGCCATCTTCAGATCTGGTAAGCACGTAAAGTGGCAGTATGACCAAGAAGAGATGCCAGAGGAAGGGTTTGCATGTGAATCCATGCCAGACCCATGCTGGAGAACAGGGAAGTAACTTAAACCTTCTCCAGCATGTGGTCTGACATGGATTCACATGCTCATGAACAAATACACAGCAGTACATATTACACAGCCACCGGCGCTGGCAAGGCTCATCAGAAGTTATCCACACTTAGACTGACCTCAAGCGGACAGGTTGCGTAGCACAGCCTGGCCAACTCTTCACTCCTCCCTGGAATCCCTGTTGACGCATTAGAACCTCGTGAAGGTATGGGTGGACCACCACATTGCAGCCCTGCAAGTGTCAGTCAGGGGTACACCGGAAAAGAACGCTGTTACAGCGATCGCTCTGGTGGAGTGGGCTCTAAGACCAAACGATCACTGTCCTTTGGGTCATACTGCCTCCATCCAATGAAAGTCCTCTCCCTAAGATCCACTTCTGGTGGCCATTTTCAGGTTTGGTAAGCACGTAAAGTGGCAGTATGAACCAAGAAGAGCCACCACGGGGAGGGAGGGTTTGCATGTGAATCCATGCCAGACCCATGCTGGAGAACAAGAGTTACAGGCAAGTAACTTAAACCTTCTCCAGCATGTTGTTAGGCATGGATTCACATGTTCATAAGAAGATTACACAGCAGTACAAATACACAAACACGGGAGGTGACCAGGATCAACTGAATTAACAGTCACCCATGGAACAGACTCCCTCCAGTGAAGAGGTTGCGTAGCACTACTTGCGCAACCCGGGTCTCCTTCCTGGAATCTGTCGATGCAGTAAAACCTTGTGACACTGTGCGCGGACCGAAAAGCAGCAGCTCTGCAGATGTCGAGCAGGGGCATAAAAGATAGAAACACCATTGTTGGTGAAATGGCTCTAGTTGAACGGGCTCTCAGCCGTACAGGAAGAGGTCTAGAGCCAACTGGAGACTGAAGTCTTCGACAAGGCCTTACCGTGATTCAGAGGTCTGAAAATGATGAACAACTGATGAGTCTTCCGAAAACTGTGTGCCATGTAAAACTTCATGGCACGAACAAAGCCCAGCGAATGCAGCACCCTCTCTGCCGGCAACGCCGGATTCGGGAAGAAGACAGGCAACACCAACAACTTGTTGAGGTGAAACTCTGACAGCACCTTAGGCATAAAGGTGGGCTCTGTTTGCAGTACCACCTTTGTAGCCTGGAAGTACAAGTATGGCTGTCTGCATGATAGCGCCTGACCGCCCCGACCCACCAGGCCTAGGTGATCGCCACGAGAAACGCTGTCTTCCATGAGAGAAACTCGAGCAGGGCTTGATGCATCAGTTCAAAGGGCTCCCCCCATGAGCTTCGTCAAGATCACATTGAGTTACCAAGCTGGGGAAGGAGTCTTCACTTGTGGAAAAGTCCTGAAGTGGCACTTGAGGAACGCCTTGATGAGCCTGTGCAACCACAGGGAAGGCCTACCCAGCGTCCTGGTGTAACGGGATATGGCGGCCAGTTGTACCATGATAGAGGCATGAGCCAATCCAGCCTTGGCTAAACTGCAGGCCTGTGACATGCAGAGGAGTCATCTTCTGAGCCTGGCACCACACAGAGAAACGCTTCCACTTATGGCTGTAGCACGTAAACGTTGAAGAGGCTCTGGCCTTGGCCAGGATGTCCTTCCATTCCGCTGGTAAAGAATAATGTCCACATTCTAGGGCTGCAGGAGCCAGGCCCTGAGGTTCAGTGACAATGTTGTGGTGTAGAATTGCTCCTCCCTCTCTAGCGAGAGGATCGGGAAGCAGTGGCAGCCTGATCGACGGAGCTGCCGACAGACGAAGCAGGTGTGTATACCAGATTTGTGGTGGCCCCACCGGAGAGAAGAGCATCATCCTGCAGTGACACTGAGTGTGTTGATCACTCTTAGCAGGAGTGGGAATGGAGGAAAAGCGTATACGAAAAATGCCTCCCACGGGAGCAAGAAAGCATCCCCCATCCCCATCGGCTGCGAGAAACTGTTGGTGAACTTCTGACACTTGGAGTTTGTCGGGAAGAAGTCGATCTGGGGTTGAACCCATTCATGGGATAGAAGGATCCACTTGGTCCTGGCGAAGCTCCCACTCGTGGCATGACCGTAGCTCCTTGCTGAGCAAGCCTGTAATGGTGTTCTTGGTGCCCGCCAGTTGATAAGGGACGAGAAACATGTAGCGCCCGGCTTCTGAATGTAAAACGTGGTGGTGGTGCTGTCCGTGAATATCCTCACCACCTTGCCCCTCAGCAAGTGCAGGAAGGACTTGAGGGCCCAGAAGACTGCCCGAAGCTCCACGACGTTGATGTGAAAGATATTTTCTTCTGGCAGCCAGAGGCAACTGGCGTGCAATTGTCGGTGTGGGCTGCGGTGTGGGCTCCCCAACTTTCCAGAGAAGCATCCGTGGTGACAGTCTTCAGTTAAGGCGGCACTTGGAATGGAGCCCCTTGCACGAGAGTAAGGCGCACAACCGACCACTATCGCCCATAGAAGCTCCTCGTTGAGGGCGATCCCGTCTGTCCAGGATCCTGAGACTTGCAGCCACCTTTCCTATCCAGAAACTCCTGGCGAGGCCTCATTTGTAGTCGGTAAAGGCGCGCAAGGTCGATGCAGGAGAACATCAGGCCCAGCAGGCAGCTACTTGCAATGAGTCGAAGCAGGATTTCTGATAATATATGGAAAATCCCAGATCAATCAGCAGACGAATGGTCCTCACTGTGTGCCTGCTCGCTAGAGCTTGGGAGTGGGATCAGAACAGCCAATCGTCCAGATAAGGGTAGACAGATACCCTTGAGACGAAGATGCACCGCCACCATACCCAAGCACTTTCTAAAGACCCTTGGTGACGATTAGTCCCTGAACCACAAACCGCATGAACTTCCGGTGCTTCCCGTGGATGGGCACATGGATGCAGGTGTCCCCAAGATTCAGCGACGCTAGGATGTCACCCTCCTCCAGTTGGCCGAGCACATGCTGCAACATGACCATCTTGAATTTCTGAGACTTCCAGTACTTGAGGCGTCTCAGGTCCAGGATCGGCCTCCACCCTCCCGACTTCATTCAGGTCAGAAAGTATCTGGAGTACACACCGGAGCGCCATAGGTGCTGTATGACAGGTTCTATCGCCACCTTATTTAACATGTGGACCTCCTGCAGCAGCTGTACCACATGTTGTACTTGTCGAGCCACCGGGGGAATACGCGGACACCTGCGTTGGAACTCCAAGGTGTGCCCCTTTCCAAGAGCGTCTAGCACCCATCTGTCAGTGGTGAAGGTCTTCCACGTGCTGATGAACCTCGCCAGCTGGCCTCCCACTAGGGGGCACAAGTGCGTCCCCCCTAAGTACATGGCTGATTCAGGGCTGTTTCAGGGTCGGGGCCTCCGCTGCCGTATGCCTATGAGCAACCTCTGTAGGCCTCAAGTCCTGGAGCGGGAAGGCTGCCGATAAGGGGTGGTATATCCCTTGGAGGACCTGCCGGACTTTCCTCTCGAGGAACGAAAGAACAGCGAAAGTGCGGTCTGTCTCTTGATAATTTGCAGAGGCTCATCGACTGTCTTGCCAAAGAGGTTCTCTCCATAAAATGGTATGTCCAACACTTTGGACTGAATGTCTGGTCTGAAGTTGGTGGCTTTGAGTCATTCTTGCCAACAAAGTGACATTGCATTGCCCATCTGACAGAACCATGTGTCTGCGAGTTCCACTGCCACTAATGGAATGGTCCACGGCCACTTCACATTCCTTGAACAGCGCCGGAGCTTTAACCTTTGTGTCCTCAGGTATTAAGTACAAAATAGGGCCCAATGTATACCATAGTTACCGATCATAGCAGGACAAAATGGCCAGGACGTTAGTGGCCTAAATGGTGCGGGCAGTACTATAGATTAGCTTTCCCCCCCATGGTGTCCAGCTTCTTCCCCTCCTGTTAAGGGGGCACGATGGGCGAGGATGATTGGTTTGCTGAGCGTTTCCTGGCTGCAGTTGAGACCACAGAGTCTGGTGAAGGCTAGGACCTCAGACACTTGGGGGGCCAAGTCCGGAACTCATTTCTTCTCAAGCCTATCCCGCTTGGGTGGAGCGGTGCTCAGTCTTCATAAGGACTAAGCCCTCATCCCAGATATCTTCTACCAAGGGATTGGACAAGGTCATCGGTCTGGACTCACGTCGTTGGGTAAGGAATCCTTCCTTTTTAGTCTCCTCAGGCTCAAGTTGAAAATGTTCGAGGCCCTCATCATGGCGTGTAAAGAGCCAACCTCATCCGGTGGAGAGACCCTGTGCAGTTCATGCGCACCAACTGGCACAAAGTCATCGGCTTTGTCGGTGTCCGTCGCTGTATCCGTGCCCGTATGTGCTGCCCGATGCCCAGTCAGTCAAATTCTGAGGGGAGGTGATGATCGACACCTTTGACCAGCTGGGTCCTTTGACCTGCACTTGTGCTGGGAAGGACTCCCAGGTGGGGGCTTCTAGATAGAGCATGGCATGGTGTGGGAGGCAGGCAGTTGAATTTCTGAAACAAGCGTGTTCAGCATGGCCAGAATGTCCAAAGACCTGTCCCTCGGTGAAAGGAATAGGCAGTGGAGGTTCCAGACTGATGAGCCTCCTCTGGTAAGGTGGGGGGACCGGGCTCACCACATGGAGACCAATCTACAGACACGGATCCCTGGCCCCTTTCGTGGACCAAATAATAGACTTTGGGCAGATCATCACCCTTCTCAGAGCTTGTATAAATCTGTACAGGTTTCACCGGGCCAGCTTGTGGTTCCGTAACATTCTTATCAGTAGGAGCTTTAGACTTTACCCTCTTCTGGAGACTTCCGGGGAGGAGCAGTCAGTGGTGGTGGTGTCCCCATTCCAGGGGTCTTTGCATGGAACTAGCGGTGGAACACCTGCTCAAGGAGCTCCTTGACGACCCACAACTCTCACCATTCTTCGCCATGGAGCGTGCACACCGGGCACTTACTGCAAGGCCCAAGCCTGGAGACTTCAGCTGCCCGATCATCGCTAAAATTCTGAGCTACCGCAAGAGAGACCCAATACTTCAGCTGCCAGGGACAAGAAAGAGCTTTGGCTGTGGCCCCAAACCATTTGCATCTTTCCCGACATTTCAGTCGCTGTCCAACAAGAACATCAGCTGTTCAAAGGAATCAAGGAAGGGTTGGGGGGAGGAGTAGGGAGATCAATACCCTAGTTGAAAACTCCTGTAATTGACCCCAACATGAAGTTCTGTAAGCTCCTTGGTGTACATTACACATTTGTTTGTGCCGCCACAATTTTTAATATGGTCAGAGTAACTTGTTTAGCGTGCCGACACAGCGACAGCGTTCCCCTTAGCAACTGCTTTGAATTTTTTGTCCTTTAGGGGTGTACCCACTAGATGTTCGTGGGTTGACGAGGGGCGGTGGGAGGGGGAGGGAATGGGAGGGCAATATACTGCTTGTTGGGGGGTGGCAGGGATGGCAGGGGAAGGGGGCAGGGAGCGGGTTGGTTTTCTGGATTGTTCATTTAAGGAAAGGTTGGTTGAAGGTGTTAAAATATCTTGGCGGGCATGGGGTGGACAGCTGCGGTGGGGCATGCGCTCAAGGGCAGCATACAATGTTCATCAAACTTGACTGGTGGGTGAAATGCGAGTCACTATTATGAGCTGGAATGTTAGGGGATTGGGGAATTCTACCAAATCAAGGAAAATAAGGCCTACATAGCCAGACACAGGGTCAAAGTTAGTTTATTACAAGAAACCCATCCTAGGGCCGACACTGGTCACCGTATTGCCCCAGCTTGGGGTGGGAACAGATTTTTTACCTCCTACTCAACCGAGTCTTGTGGTGTGTTGAAATTGGTGCATAAAACTGTTAATTTAATGGAAACAAAGACACACATTGACCCGGCTGGACATTATGTCATTATACATTGTATCCTTTAGGGGGTTGAAATGCTTCTGGTAAATACTTATTGCCCTAAAGTTGACCCCCCCAGAATACTTTGATGTGGTCGGGGAGATACGGTCCTCATACATCGGAGTCCCAGGGGGGTAGTGGGGAGGGGCCTAAACTTCCTCCTGGACCTCAGATTAGGGCTGCCCGCCAACTGACAGTACACATGAACCTAAGGGATGCCTGAAGGCTCACACACCACCAGACACGTGAATATACTTTATATTCCTCCGTACACAATATGGCCTCGTGCATTAATGTTTTTCTGGTAACTGGTTCACTCCTGGGCAATATTCTCTGGGTCCAAATACATCCTCGCACATTATCTGACCACTCTCCATTAATATTGAATATTGGTACTGATAAACCCCCCTCCCCGGTCCTACTTGGAGATAAGTCGGAGGCTTTGAGGGACATAGTTTTCGGACATAGAAACTTTCTTTGCCTGTAACACCACAGGAGATATCTCATTGGGTACTCGGTGGCAAGCCTTTAAGGTTTTCATTAGAGGGATGTCAATATCTAGGGAGGCAGGAGTTCTTAAAACGATAAGGAATGACCTGCGCCTCAGTGAGGCCTGACTCAAGGCCCTGGAGAACGAACATGCATGTCTTGATCTGAAAACTCTAGCACAGCAGCACAGATACGAACTGTAGTGGGGGCAAGGGGGGCACTCAAGTTCACAGTATTCGCAATGAGCAAGGGGAACTGAAATGGGAGGAAAGTGATGTTCTGAAGTGTTCCATACTTTTTATGGGGCCATTTACCAGGAGGACCCTAGATTTGACGCTGTCACAGGTGCCTGGCTCGAGGGAGTGCTGCTGTCAAGGTTATGTCCACAAGCTACTGATTGCAATCAATAGCCAGATTATAGCGGACAAACTCTTAGCCGTTATCAGGGACCTTCCCAGGGAAAAGGCACACAGCCCTGATGACATAACTGCAGAGTTTCTTGTCCCCATATCTCATCAGTGTCTGGGAAGAGTCGTTGGTCAATTCCCTACTGCCCGAGTCCATGCGTGAGGCCGTCAACCATACTGCTCAAGCCTGGTAAACCCAGCACCAACTGCGGGTCTCATCGCCCTCTATCACTCATGAACATAGACATTAAAATATTTGCCAAAGTGCAGGGGAATCGGCTGCTACCGTTAATGTCCCACATTATCCATCAAAATCAGGAAGGATTCGTCCCAGGCAGAGCCACATCTCTCAACACCCGTCGACTATTCAATGTAATGGCTAGGCTGAATTCAGATGTAGAGACTGTAGCGGTAATGATTGATGCTCAGAAAGCATTCGACATGGTATCATGGAAACACCTGTATCTGGTACTGGAAAAAATGGTCCTGGGTTCAGAGATGCTCGAATATATTAAATTATTATACTCTAGCCCCCTGGCGAACGTGCTAGTCAATTCCAGGATCTCTGATCAATTTGAACTGGGAAGAGGTACCAGTCAGGGATGCATCATATCCCCAATTCTTTCTGCACTGTCTATTGAGCCAATGGCTGACTTCCATCCATTTTCATCACAGTAGTTGTCTGCGCATCAGAGCCAACCCTAAAATAATATTGCTATACACAGACTATGTTCTGCTCTATATTCGCGACCCACAAACTAATCTCAACCCCATTATCCGGTACATTACTCTCTTCGGCGAGCACTCGGGATTTGTCATAAACTATACCAAATTCGAGAGCTTCCCCCCTTCACGTTCTGTACAAAAGAACCCTGCAGGGACTTCCCCCTTCTATGGGATCCGAATGGCATCAGGTACTTAGGTGTGATGGTTGCCCGAGAGGGCGCTTCCCTCCTTCGTAACAAATACTCGGTCCTCGAAGATTATGTCAGAGGTGGTCACTAGGTGGAGGTTGTTACCAATATCACTGGCGGGTACACTTGCTCCAATTAAAATTACCCTGCTCCCCAAATTGCTCTACACATTCGTTAATGTTCCCCTCTGGCCCGGCAAACCATACTCCACTAAACTGCATTGGACACTTGTGCAATTCTTATGGCATGCTGGGGCGGTCCGTAAAAAGTGAGTAGACCTGACCCATCCATATACTGCAGGAGAACTGACAGCTCCACATCTTGAATTTTACTGGTTAGCTGCCCAAGCCCAATTAGCATCCTACTGGTACGGTGGGGATGCATCCCCGCCTCACGTGATGCTACAGGGAGGATTGACCTCCGGACGATGGTCCTATAGGAGAAATTCACCGGCAACTGCCCTTACGGCACGGTTAAGAACACCTTGTCGGCACGGTTAAGAACACCTTGTCGGCATGGCACTCAATTTTCTCAAAAACTGGGGCCAAACACCCATACTATAAGTGCCTTCCACTGTGGAAGATCCCCGGGTTGGGTCCCACGTGGGACACAACACTGAGCTCACGCTGGGAGGGCCTGGGTTATCAAGCATTGGCCAACCTGTTTCCACACAGCTCCTTCATTACTCGACAAACCAGGCGACAGGGCCATGGGGACAAGGCTATGGAGCAATTGCAGTATTATAGAATTCTTGCTGCGGTCACCGCAGGGTGGCCAGACTAACCCAGTGAATGCCCCCGAAATGCTAAATTGTCATATTGTAAAATCCACGAATTGCTGTGGCCGCCTTTCCACACTTTATAAGATATTGAATAAACACTCAAATTTACCTGCAATCGGGTTTAAATGGCGGTCAGTTTAAATGTGGAGCCGTCTGATCCCCAATGGAAAAACATGTACAAGCATACACGTAATGTATCCCTGAATTCCAGATTTAGAGTCATGCAATTTAAATTGTTAAATAAACTTTACTACACGCCAGGGAAACTGGGTAAAATGCTTAAGAGTGGGGAACAACTGTCTGAGAAGCCGCACACGCGGAGTCGACCATATTTACATTTTCTGGAGCTGCTCCTCCCTGGCTGTATTTTGGGAATCAGTCCTGAAAACATATTCTGACATAGTGGGAGTTACACTACATCTAACCCCTTTGGGTGCACTGTTTGGAGGTGGGTCCTCACCTCCGTTCAAACGCCTCAGACCTTTTCTAAGCATGGGGTGCATGATTGCCAAAAGGTGTATACTGCTCAAATGGAAATACAAAAACCCTCTAACTGCCAAGACATGGCTGGTCGACCTTACTTGGGCCCAACACTGTGAGGAGGTACACTCCCCAACTCCTCCAGACCTAAAGGCACTTGGGTAGAGTTCTGCTCGTACCTAGCTGGCCTCACCTCGGACTAAGCATCTGGTTGTCTTGTTGAATTACCCTCCATATCCTTCTGTCACCCATCTGCACCTACCTTGATTCTGTATCGAAGAGCCAGCTGTCCGAGTGTCGTTTCTTGTACTGCAATGTTTTGCTTCTCTACATCTGCGTGCTCTAGTGTGTTCTAACTGCTATCTGTTCTGCTCTGCCTGGCGTTTCTCGTTGTACCAAGAGTAAATAAATAACATTGATTAAAAAAGAAAAAGAAAATTCCTTGCAAGAAATCCAGCTCCCAATTCCGCATGAACTGCAAAATTTGGTGCAGAGCTAGGAAGACCCAATCACCTTTTAAAAAATGTATTCTCCATGATTTGCAACTCTGACATGTTTACGGATCCCCATAACAAGCCACCATAGTTAATTGCTGCCTTCGTCCATGTATCAGACAATAAGAAACATTTGAAATTGGTGGCTCTGACACTAATGAACCGAGAGACAACCCATAGAGATGGGCTGATCCATGTTTTCTGTTTATTGGCATGGGCTTTGCATTTCATAACTGAGGAGAGGCGCATACCTAAACATTTTAATTCATAAACCCTGGATATGACTGCCCCATTACTCCATTTTACAGAGTTGACCTTTAAATCCATGTCATTCATTAATTGAGTATTAACAGCAACTTTTGGAGTGCACTTGGGGTACGGGCTATTAAAAAAATATCTTCAGCGTTAATCAGAATAGGAAAAGCCCCATTTCCTAATCTTGTATAATCCGCTTTGGAGTCTAAATATGCAGCTTTGGCACACTCCCAGCTTTACATAAATCAGAATCTTATTTTTGGGACATCCAATTGAAATACTCATGAATCTAGTATACCAATGTTTGAGGCCTGTCCTGAGACAGATGAAAATCTGTATAAATTGAAACTGCATCCGTGTCAAGAACTTTCTCTTTAGTGCCAGCACCATAGAGTGATGAACAACATTTGTCAGTAGTGTTATAAGCAATAAAGAGAATACATTTTATATTATAATATTTTCAAATTGTATCCTACCTTACAGACAAACAGTAGCAGATCAGCATGGCATGTGAAGTCCATGGATAAAAGGAACAGAGCCAGCTTCTGAACAACAGAAATGCATCGTTCATGTGCCAGTGTGAAAGGAAGTGGCTCGATCTCTGGACTTTCCTTTGCTGCTGACACTTCAGTATCCAGAGAAGAACGGGGCCATTCTGCTGTACGACGCAGGCGTATTAAATCCTTAAAGTGCTAAAGAACAAAACATTGAAAATATTCATTAAAACTAAATAAATAACATGAGGAACTAAAAAAAGTGTGTTGAAATGTTTTAATCCTCTTGTTAAGAGTCAGAGTGCTCTAAAATGTGCATCTCAAACAAAGCATTTTGTTTTTACTCACAGCAAAGTTTTACTTCCGTTGCCACAAGCAATAGTTGTGTATATCTCCACTGAGAACACATGTTTGGCTATTGAAAAGCATAGTTGTGTCTGAAAGAATACAGCTACAGTTCCAATCTCCTCGGTTTGGTGGCACCCTTCAGGTAATGAAAACAGTTTTCTACATAATCATATTTTAAATGGTCCCATATTCATAGGCAGGTCTTGCAGAAAAGTCTTTCCACAGCCAAGATGTGGGGTTGCAATTTAGATGCGTCAGTTCTAGAATTGATGTGTGCACAATAGCAGTTTGATTGTTGTATACCCTAGTGTTTTCCAGTTCCACGTAATGTCGCTGTGAAAAAGTAGTTTCATTCTGGCGACTTTTTACTGGCTACCAAAATTCTTTCTCCAGATATTCTAGGAGGGTATAATTATATATAATTATCTCCAGTCCTAGTAGATTTGGGTAAAGTGTTTGATAGCCTGGAAGGTGCATCATTAATGCATTTTTTTTAAAGTCGCCAACCTGACTACTTTTTTCATGGCAACATTGATGCTGTGTTTCCGTACGCAACAGCCCTAAAAAGTACTTCTTATACCTTACTACACAATCATTGCTAACTGCTATCCACCTCAATAACTCCGTCAAATTCTGCATACATACATTCCATGCTAAATGCCTAGCTAAAATAAAGTATTCATTTTCAGCAATATACATTATCCTCGCAGATGTGTTACTGGGGAGTTATACCGTGCTCAGTTGCATTAGCATAATCTTGAGCTTACTTGCTACAATGTGACCTCTGTCTTACAAATGTGTACATACCTGCAAGTGTATGGTTTTCCCTCTGCCTCATTTTAATATACACTTTTATATATGGAGTGTGGAATTTCTATTACTTATTATCTAACCAAATGTGTGCACTGTACCAGTCAACCACCTCCTTTGAGTTTGGCCTGGGCTGCTTTGCCACAACTACCACTTGAAGAACCTGGTGAGCTTCGTTTAGATTCTATGGGCCTTTTCCAATGGCCATCATATGCCCGTCTTGACTTGTCCTGGACAGTTTGCCACGCAGCCCGCCACACCACCTCGTCCTAAGGAGGATCTGCGATTCCCCTCCCACATCCTAAGGGGGATCCGCCTCCCACATCAGCGCTAAAAATCTGGAGACCCCAGCATGCATCTAGTACACTCCTCATGCAAGCTAATCAATTCAGTCATAGCGTCACCACACCCTTGCAAAACAGCTCCTTTCACCAATGGGGGTCGTCACTAGAATACACTTACCTTAAAACTAGCAATGATTCCTCCACTGCCCTGCTGCATGGCACCCTCGACCACCGAGTTACCATGCATGTGTTACCCAAACCCACCCCTTTTCTTCCCCTACTTATATACTTCTGTTGCTCCCCTTGCCCTACCAGCTGGCCCAAAGCCACTAGCAGCGATGCCCGCCTACCTTAGGTCGCAGAGCTCAGCACCAAACTGGTTCTCAACATTGACCAGGCCCTTGCAAGATCCGCTGGCACAGATCCTTCTGCTACACCTAGTAGCCTCTCCCTGCCACAAGTTACCTTTACCAGAAACTCCTGCTTAGGTGACCCCACTGCCCCATATAAGTTCTAGACTTAAGCTACTGGCACTTCCCCAATTTAGCACCAATAGAAACTCCTGCCTAGGATACCGCATAGCCTATGCCTTAAGAGTCACTCCTAAAACCTATAGCACTGCGTAGCTCAAACAACCCTTCAAGGTCTCTGTAACCACAGAAGGTTAGGAAGCCCATCACTGCTGATAAGCCGCGTGAAATCCTCCTCCCAGCTCCCTAGCACAGCAGGCTAGTTGAGTAGATACCTCCTAGACCACCAATCAAGCCTATACCAACACCACTGTAAAACTGTGGTCTCATCAAAATAAGATTGATTACTGCACACGTCCTGGAAATACATTATGTAATTACCACCCGTAACCTCGACCTCCTTACAACCACTGAAACATGGCTGCATGCTGCCTCATCCGTGCCTTCTCTATTGCAATCCCTCCAGGATTCACGATCTACCGCTGTGAGATATAATGCCAGGGGCGGAGGAGTAGTACTCCTAGCAAGAGACTCCCTAGACATCAGAGTCTGCAACTCCACCCTATCAGACAACTATGCCATCCTGTCTGTTAAACTGACCCCCTAACAGCACCACTCTCCACACTATCTACTGCCCCCCAGGCTCTGCACCTTCCTTCAAAGAAAACATTATACACACTCTTGGCAGTAAAATATTAAAATCGCCTCGAAAGTGATACTCCTGGGAGATTTTAACCTAGGTGACACCGACCCCTCAGATTTAGCTGCATCCTCACTCTCTAGCTCATTGGTGGCACTAGGCTTTCAACAAATTGTTAACTTCTTTACACACAATAAAGGACGCATCCAAGACTGAATTGTAGACCTAAACGGCCAAGCCAACATCCTTGCTAATGACCCCTGTCAAAGGTTGGACCATCATTTTGTGCACTTCACCATCTCTGCCTACTCCACACCGACTACCATCCCTCTGCCTCCTACCCTAGCACGTAGCTCTAACAATATTATCTAAGAGCAAAAATCGCCCCCTTGCTTAATACTCTTACCAGAGCCGCCCTTTGCTATAGACCCCAACAAACTGGCTGACCTGTACTCCAAGACCTTGACAGAGGCCATAGCCACGTTTACACTGTTCAAACCACGCAAACTCAAACCAACTGCACACAGGAACTGCAAACACTTTGCTCCAAAAACAGCTTGCTGAAGCAGTTTGAAAATAATTCAAGCCAAAAAACTACTGTTCTCCCTTGCTGCCAAACATTACAAAAAAGTTATCCTCTGTCAAAACCTACAACTACAATGCCCACAGTGGCAATGCAAAATCCAACTCTAGCGAGTTGCTCATGTTAAGGGAATTGGAAACCCCCACTAAACCACCATTCACCATTATGAAAGACAACGCCTGGTGTACCAATATTCAGAACGACATGCTCATTAAAATGCAAACTACACAGAAACATTGATAATAAGCAAGCCTTGGTTAAACTCCTGCCATCTTCCACAACTATGAGTACCACCTCCCCGGACTGCCAAAAAGATTTGCCATTGTTCCACTTCACCAACGTCTCAGAAGTCGAAGTTAAAGCTATTTTAAATGCCCTTAAACCTTGTTGCAAAGGCGACATCTGCCCTGCAAGCCTCAAAGACTATGCTGAGATCTTGGCATCCCTAATTGTCTCCTTCATCAATGCCTCATTCACCATGAACAGTGTTCCCACAAGCCTAAAAAGAATCCTGGGTTCTCCCACCCAGCAAAAAAGCCTCACTTGACCCTATGATTCCCAGCAACTACAACCCAATCACTACCGTTACCCTTTTGACTAAAAAATCTGGACCGAGCAGCCTAGCTACAAATCCAGAGCTACCTCGAAGCAAACCATATCCTGGGCATGCGTCAGTCGGGATTCCGCCCAGGCCATGGGACCGAATCAGCACTACTTGAGCTGAAAATTCAGATTGATAAGATTAGGCACAATGGAAAGCTGGCACTTCTGCTACTCCTGGACTTGTCTGATGCATTTCACCTGGTGGACCACAAAATCCTAGCTCGCCACCTCATCTGCGGCAAACTTCTCTCCTCAGGCCACAAACTGGATTGTTTCCTTTCTAAGTGACAGAGTGATCAGAGTATTTGCAGAGAATGCCAGCGCCCCACCAGCACTGATCACCTGTGGTGTTCGGCATGGATCCTGTGTATCCCCTACTCTGTACAACAACTTTACAGAACCACTCTTCATCCTCCTAGACTCAATTGGCATATCTTATACAAACTATGCTGATGAGACACAAATATTACTCCCCCTCTATGGCAATTACCTTCATGACTACCCACCGCCTGCATCTAAATGACGACAAGACAGAAATCCTACTTGTGGGCACCCCTTCGATGATCAAGAAGCTTGACCCTAAATACGCCTCCTTCAATATTGACGGCATCACAATACCAGTATCACAGTTTGTAAAAACGCTAGGAGTTTACCTCGAAGATAAACTTTCCCTCTCAAGGCAAGTAAGTGCTATTGCCTCTTCAGCCGCCTCCACAACAAAATTCGAGTTCCAGAGACTATCGTGGGTTTCAGGAGACCTGTGTGGTCCCAAACGTCATGTTGCATGGGGTTGAAGGCATTTAAACAAACTAAGCATAAAGGAGTATGGTAAGGGAGGGGCGAAGTAATTGATGTGGCCATTAATTTTTGCAAGTGTCGTGATAACAACACTTAATAGAAAACCTTACTCTATTATAAAAATTAATGTCACTGTCCTGTCCATGTCGGTTGAGTCGAGGTCAGACTACATGATCAGAAGGGGTTTGAGCTGCACAAAACCAGCAGTAACTATAGTACAAGGGTACCAAATTAAAGAATGTCTAACCAAGGTTCTATAAAAGTTGGATCTTTATTTCAAAATATAAAAATGCAAACATCTAATGGAAATACTACTGGCCCACACCTGTAGTGAAAATGCTGAGAAAGCAGACTTAACATAGGGGGGAACTTTTTGAAGGCTGGGTGCTCAACCAAAGATTTTAGCAGCAAACAAGTCTGCATAAGGGCTTTAAAGTCACTAGGGTCTTGAGGTAGGCCATTGGCACAAGGACTCTTCAAATACCTTTTCAGGCTCAAAAGCATTAAGACCAACTTCTAGTGTGCTGAGCTGGAGTCAAGCAAGACAAGTCGCGTTGTTCCAATGGACAGTCGGCATAGAGGAGACGTCCAGTCAGCGTTCGAAACAGAGTCGATGGTTTCTAACAGTTAGAAAAGGCGGACGAGTTGAGTGAGACAAATGACTTAACACTTGGTAATGTTCTTTCTGAAGGATGTTCCTCATCTAGAATATCAATCTCCTAGCATAACCGTTTTTTTTGGAAACTTTTTCTGCCAGCAGGGGGCCCTGCGCAGATCTGCTTGACGCCTATACGCATCCTGCGCCGGACAGGACATTGGAGCCAGATCTTAGGTCCACAATTTTTCCCTAGCACAGATGCTGAGGGACAGCAGAACAAAACGGTGTAACATCTATATGCCAAATGGAGCAGGTGATGAGGAATCTGTGGGAGGACCATCCATCAGAAACAACAATACTGAGAGTTAAATAATTGGCTCTTCTAATGGATTCCTTCGCCTTCCTCATCTATGAGAGACTCCCAGAGTAGTACTTCGATCTGGAGAAGAAAGGAGAGCAAGACACCAAGTCGACTAAATAATGACTGGGTTGGGCCTAAAGACACATGGGTGCAGAGTCTGGTATCCTATATTTTTGGTGAAAACTCATTTTTAGATGGGGATTTTAACGGCTTCATCATAGTAAGAAAGCTGTCTTCCCATAGGTCACCTAGAACTGTCTTCCCATATGTCATCTAGAACCAAAATAGACATGACGATCTTACAGGCTTGTTCCCTTCGTTCACAGAGGAAATCATCCTTCCTCCGTTCTGGGGTAGATCAACCATTGTAGCTGCATTATACATATGAAATGCCCCAATTGCATTGGCAGGAGAGTCCCAGTTTGGTAGCTGTAATGCTTGTGCGAAATAAGAGCTAAAACAATATGGCGCCCATACACAGCCATCTTGGATATTCATCTCCCATCACTGCAATGAAAGCCTCCATTTTACGTGGGCACAGCAGAGTAAACACGCATCCCGCAGTGAAGGCAAAGCAAGGTCACATAAATCTTGTTGCTGAGTGGACTTATTGTGGAGAATAGTTATTGTATTGTCTGCTGAATGACAAGCCAGGAGCCAGTGAGGGAGTTGTAGTCTCCTGCAGGTGCAGTGATATGGTGTCCCAGGAGAATGAGAGGAGAGGGAAGCTGGGTTTGTTGTACTTCTTTCTGGGTTTTTCCACTCTTTACCCCCTTCCACTTGTGAGGCCAGTCATAACCGAGAAGGGCGGCGTCATGCCCCCATAAAGAGAAGATGGTTCTCCTCAGAAAAGTAAGAATCTGGATCCCAGGGTGATGCAGTTTCGCTGAGAGGGAGGACGCTCCGCTCCAGACCCCGTTACTGCGTGTGATCTTTTGGTTTACCTGCTCTGGGACTAAGCAGTGTTGTACGGGCCAAGATGAAGGTGTGTTCTGCAATATGTGTATTTTGTAATATATATATATATATATATATATATATACACACACACACATACACACATAGATAAGGTGTGAACAAAGGGCCTATAACAAGCCATTTATATGTTTTATTACATCCCAATAGTCAAAGTGTTATTTTTTGCCTGTCTGAGTCCAATCACTTGTTTTGCCAGGGGCCGGGGAGTGGCAAGTCTAAGGTCCACCCTACATGGCCGAGCAAACGCAAAATTTTTTGGGCGCTGAGAGCAGGGTATTTGTGCTGGTGTTGATGACAAAGAAGCCTGCCGAAAATGAAGTATTGAACTCGGAACGGCAAAATAAAAAAAAATAAAGGGGTGTGTATTTGTATTGAGGTGTTAACTATAGGGAAGTGAATTATCCGTTCAATACGAATTCCCTAGAAACAAAGATGACATCAGCTCCATACAGAAGAGTGAAAGTAAACATGTGAAAAGAAGACAAAATCCCCCCAAAAAAAACTAAATCAACAAAGCGAGGTACCAGGGCATTCTTGAGATCTCTTCCAACACCAGCTATTGCACTGGACCATCACAGACAAAAAAAAGGAAAAAATGCAAAACCAGAAAAAGCAAAATGATTAATGAAAGATCAAGAAACAGTTGACAGGGAACGCACAAAAAGTCCAACATTAGAAGAAAGAGCCCAACAGAAATTGCTGATGAATCTATCAGTCTACGTAGATGAAAAACAGTTTGTTGCCTGAAGAAACCTCTAATAACGAAGAAGCCTCACTATGTATCTTGGACGAGTATGAAGAGGGTCACACTATATACAATGACGTAGTAGAGCTCTCCTGCGAGGAGATCTCAGATATTGAACTTCACAGCTCACGCGGAGATGACTACAGCTGAAAGAACGCAAGAATACTAAATCTGATCCAATTACAGCACCCAAAACAATGAAACACAAAATAACGAACATGCTGGAAATTGTTTGCAAAAATCAGACAAAACTTGGCTCAAACTGCCAACATTTATCGATCCACGACGAAATAAAAAATCATGGAATACGTAAAAAATGGAGAAAATGCAAGAAATAAATGACGACCTGATTTTAAATCGAACTAATACTCTACGCTTACTACATGTGATACCGCAGCTTCAATGTATTACAGCAGAGGATATCAAAATGGTAGAGTTTATCCATGATAACATGATGGATATGGTAAGGATCCAGTTTAGCTCCCGACTAACCCTGGAAAAAGTGATGGAGAAGTCGTCTCACTTTCGCAAACTGGGCTTTCGTTGCTCGCGAATGCAGGAGAAGAAAACTGGTTGGGCGCATAAACAAGAAATTGCCAAGCAAGAAAAGAGAAAAAGATCCTCTGAACAAGGTCAAACCTTCATTATTCATTTTCAACAGTCATGGAGACCCCTGGAAAAGACCAGCACTGGTATCCAATAAAGGACAAGAGAGTCCTTAGAAAAGGAGAAAGAAGCTTAACAGAGAAACGACCAATATGAAGAGAAATGGAGGCAAGGCAAACTACCGTGGAATCTCAAAGTAAGAGACACCGGTAACAACTACAAACAAAGAAGAACATGGTCCTCAGCCTCTGTTCGTGGAACACCAGAGGATCAGCACATTTGTTTAAAAAGGAAAACAATGATCTTGGACAAAAACAAATCATTTGCCTCCAAGAAACGTGGATTCATAATCAGCCAATATGTGACTGATACCTGACCTGCATGAATCCTGCAATAAAATAGAACCAAAGGGCAACCTTCTTCTGGCCTCTTGATGCTAATTAAAACTGATGCAAAACTGGAAATATTAGAGACATCAAATCCTAACTCTTGGACTCAATTTACGATCGTAGAATACGAAGGCCAGAAGCAACAACGGATCAATGCTGAATCACACTCACAGCCTGGAAAGAAAATCAGGATTTTGAACCTGTACTGGATCACCGTTGTGATTAACGATGACATTTATAGATACAGTGCTAACAACCATGGACGCTGTGCGTATGAAACACAAACTAGAAATCATATGCAGTGATCTGAATATACACTTGTAGGACCAAAAGGGAATTAAAATACCTTTTGCCAAATAAAACCCAAATCTGGACGAAAGAGCTCATCAAAAGAAATCTCATTCTAATCAATGGAGAGCTAGCAGAGGATAAACCGCCCAAGCCAACTTGGTCAAGAGGTACTTCAACTGCATTCCTAGAAAAAAAAAAATATATATATCCTGGTCTTAAACTTAACAAATTCCTCCTCCACAAATAGTGATCACCACAAAATTACAATTTCATGGACGACTAATTCATCTGCTGTGATTAAAGCTGTAATACTGCCTATCGAACTTAATAGCGGAAGGAACAGACTCTCTGCATATCGGATCACCAACTTGAAGGCTTGATAGAAACATTTCAGTCTTCCTCATGTAAAGAGATAGAAAAACTCCAGTACGAATGGTTGCTGATACCATTCAGACAAACGGCCATGGAAGAAATTCCAGAGCAAAACACTCATGTCTACAACAAGCAAATAGTAGAAAAGTAAAGAACTACGCAGTAATCTAAAATTGCTCTAAAAAATGAGCCATGAAGAGAGGCTAAAACCTTCCAAGCTCCTAAAACAATATTATAGGAACTGGATTAAAACGATTAAGGTGAATATAATGCAAAGCGCATGCTTCAATCAATGCAAAATAAAAACTTGAAAGATCTATGGAGATTACTAAATGGAAATGATCAAGAGCAAGAGAGTCTCATACCTGATGTCCTGGAAGCAGTTTGGATTCTATATTTCTCAGATCTCTACATGAAAGGAAATCAAACACTGAAAGACCACCAAAGAGGAACCATGCATAAATGGAATACAATATGGGAACTTGATGAAATTCTGACACATCAAGCAGCTTAATGCCTCCCGGGCCCCTGGTCCTGATGGACTAAGCAATGCAATGCTGAAACATAACCCTGAAGTATGGGAAAAGTTATGTATGCAGATTTTTACTATCATATCAGTGCACATTGTTATCCCAACAACATGGAAAACAGCTATAACAGCTATATTGATACCAATATATAAGCATGGTGACAGGAAGTTACCAAGAAACTATCGCTCGATAGCTCTATTGGACCCTTTGGGAAAGGTATTTGCATCACTATTACTGCGAAGACTAACTGAATGGGTGATAAATGGAAGACAGGATGCAATGCAAACAGGCTTCAATAGTGATGTAGGTACTACCATCAACCTGATAATACTTAACATCTTAAAAATGGAAGCCATTGGAGAGAAAATCCCAGTTCATGCAGCTTTCATAGATCTGCAACTTGCCTTTTTTTGCCGTAAATAGCTAATTTTTCCCATAGTTTGGATCTAACTGGAATTGCCCGACAGACATTTTCGAACCAATCAAGACTCTTTATATAAATACCACAATTAAAGTAAGACTCTCCCAAGAAGGTGTCCCGTCCGCACAGATCCAAACATGGAATGGACTAAAACAAGGATGTGCACTTGCGGCAATGCTTTTGAAATTATACACATCAGACCTATTCATGAATCAGCGCCGTATAGTAGCAAACCCTCCAAAATTAAATGCAACGCAAATACCATAACATCATGTATGCCAATGATCTAGTTATATTAGATAAAACACAAGTTGGGCTACAAAAGTTTGCTAGACCTAGAAAAAATATTCGAGCAAATGATCTTAGAATCAACTCAAAAAAATCCCAAGTAATGACCTTAGGACATCAACAGAAGCTAAGAAATAAACCATTGACAGTATTTCCCGAAGGCAAAAAATTGGAGTTGGCCAAAATAACTAATTACCAGAGCATATGGCTAAACCAATCAGGGACTGAAAAGGATTGGGTGATCCATCTAAAAACTAAATCTCTTTCCCTGCCAATACAAGGCTTGTTGCTACATAGCAAATATGGAAAATGTTCTATAAAGCCAATAATTGCATTCTATAGACAGAAGGTAATTGCCATTTTGGCTTATGGCAATGAAGCCATGCTCAACTTGCCATGCAAAACTTGGCAGCAGACTGAAGGGATACTCTGTCGCAAGATATTGTCAGTGCCCCCGACATTTCCTATCTCCCGTTTACGCTACGAACTGGCCCTTCAGTCACTTGAGTCTATCACAAACTGGAAATACCTAGTTCTGTTCAGAAAAACACTGGTTGATGACCTTGTTCCCACAATAGATATCCTACGATCGAAAATTAAAACCTCAAATGAGAAGGTTCTAAATGAATGGAAGAAGTCTAGTATACAACCACTACAAGATATAGAGAGGAGATTAAAACAGAGGGCTGGCGAATCTTTGTTAGCCTGGATGGTTAGACTATTAGACAGAGGGGCAGCAGGTCTTCTGTTAGATGCTACAAATTCTGCGAGGATCCTACCCCTGTCACAGGAAGTTCAAATACAAGAGACCTTACGTGCGGGCCATCCCCGTGAGGCTAACTGAGAAGAGGTGCAGATGTCTACCTTACAATTAGCAGCACAGTGTTGTAATCATAAGTACCCGATTACATCAGATTGGCCAACCGAAGTGAAACAAAAATGGTACACACTGAAGGGGCTATTCAGAGATTAAGGGAACATGCTATGAAAGAAGCTATTTATGTAGAGAGTCCAGAACACACTGGGTTGGTGAACTTCTCCATCTGCTCGAAATAAACTTATTTGAACAGCCCGCCCCTCCAGCGTATAAAAACATTATGATGACCCTATTAGTGGGAATGACTGGTAAGGTAACGGATGAGGTGGTGGATGCTTAGACAATTGGCAGATCTGGAAGAATGGGAAAAAAACAGAGGAACAAACTAGTGAGCGAGAGAGGGAGGGGTGAACTGCAAGACACACATGTTTCTGGCTTTACTAAAAGATGGAGCACCGCCGGAGGATGTTGATGGGATTGAGACATGGGAAATGTACCGGATATAAAAAAGACTGGGACTAGATGGGAAAGAACGATACAAACAAGTGAAACAACAAGAAATACAAAAGCCAAAAGAGGAGCACCACCCTTTCAGACCACCTCCAGAAGGGAGAGACAATGAATCTCCCAATAGGCCCGCACCAGCCGAGCCAATTTATGCAGACTTAAGAAAGATGGTGAGTGCAATGGTAGAAAAGGAATCCAAATACATGCACTCCAGTACGAATAGGATGAGGGTCAAACTGCATTAACAACAGCCCACATTAAAGTGGACAGACAGCCTCATGTAAAAGGGAAATTATTTTAGCAATCTGGAAACACACAAGAGGTTCGAGCTTTAATCGATACCGGGGTGGAGGCCTCATTGATACATGGGAAACCCTCAAGGTTTAAGGGAAGGCATTTTACGATTACGGGATTAGGGGGCAATGCGACCCCTGCAGTACATACAAATATTGATATGAAAATTGGAAATTTAAAAAGTTATGTACCAAGTGTTAATTGTTCCCCTTCCTGGATATCTTTATTGGATTTGATATTTTAGAAGGGTTAACCCTCGGATTGGGAGGTAAACGTTATCAGTTTGGAGTGAGTGCTTTCACTTGTACACCCGTTATTGTTGGACAATTTAAACCCCTGGTGCAAGTTCCAATAGCAACGAAGACAGCGTCTTTGTAAAGATATCGAATTCCTGGGGGTCAGAAGAAAATTTCAGAAACTATCAAAGAATACGTGGAAGCCGGTGTGTTACTTCCAATAACCACGGCTTGAAACAATCCAATCTGGCCTGTCAAGAAATCGGATGGTAGCTACAGAATGACAGTTGATTTTCCCCGAATTGAACACACTCCTTATAGTACCGGCAGTACCGGACGCAGTAACCTTGAAAATGTGCAAAAATATGAGGGCACTTCGTATGCAGTGTTGGATTTAGCTAATGCCTTCTTCACATACCGATTGCTGATGAATTTCAGTAACAGTTTGCATTATCTTGGAATGGGAGGCAGTATACCTTTAAAACTCCTACCAATGGGTTATATGCATAGTCCGACGATCTGTCACCAGCTGGTGGCAGAACACCTGGACACAATTCCATGCAAACCAGATGTACAAATTGTGCATTACACTGATGGCATTCTAATTCAAGGTAAGGATGAAAATAGTGTGGAGTATACCTAGATCCTATTGTAGAGGGTTTGAGAAAAAAAGGATGGGACATTAATGAGACTAAAACTCAAGGTCCGGCAGAGAATGATTTTCCTGGGAATACAGTAGCATAATGGACATTGTGAAATGGTAACAAAAGAAAAGCAAAAGATTTGAGTTATCAACTCAGAACAAAAAAACAAGCCCAGCAATTTATTGGATTGTTTGGATTCTGGAGACAACATACCCCACATTTGGGACAGTTTCTGGCACCCCTTTACAAAGTAACACGTAACATTTTGAATGGGGTGAACAACAAGAATGGGCATTTCAACCGGGCAAAGACAATTAAGAAAATACTTTGTTTATGGCCTTTGAGGTATGGAGAAGTGGAGTTAAATTATCAGTAAAGGACATTTATGGCAATTGAAGTTTATGGCAAAAGCAAGATGGAAAACCGGTGCCCCTAGGATTCTGGAGTAGTTAGTTACCTGATGCTGGTGACAGGTATACTCCCTTTGAGAAACAACTGCTAGCATGCTACTGGGCACTCAGATACGGAACAGATGACGGTGGGTCATGATGTATTGATCCGACCCGAGATACAAATCTTGCAGTGGGTACTGAGCTCCCCAAAAACAAATTGAATTGGTCATGCACAAGCGGCTAGTATCATCAAATGGAAATAGTACATTCAAGATTGTGCCAAGACTGGGAATGGTGGCGTGGCAAAATTACATGAGCAGGTGGCGGGAGTCCACATAATAGAGCTTCAGCCAGAGGGAGAGTTGGCTATTGACTAGTCTCCAGTTAAATGGGGGATACCATACGGAGAACTGACAAATGACCAAGTCAAACATGCATGAATCACTGATGGTTCAGCTAAATATGTAGGAGTGAACGATATTGGAAAGCAGTAGTGTACAATCCCAAATTGAAAAAAGTACTACCCCCTTTCGGTAAAGGAAAGAGTAGCCAGTTCGCTGAGCTATATGCTGTGTATCAGGCGTTGAAGCAAGGGACCCCTGGGAGTTGTCATATTTACACAGATTCATGGTCCGTTGTGAATAGGTTGGTGGTGTGGCTGCTGACTTGGTGGAAAAATGGTTGGAGAATTCATGCTTAGGAAGTATGGGGAAAATAATTGTGGTAAGATATTGCTGATATGCTAATGCATACTACAATAACTATATCATGGAGATGCACATTGTGCAACAGACTCATTAGAACAGTGGTTCAATTCTGTTGAAGACGAACATGCAAAAATTGCAATCATGGATGCAAGGGCTGAGGAGGATGATTTGGAAGGGATTGCGAAATGGGCCCACCAAAAAAGTCGACATATCGGAGAGAAGGCTATCAGTTGGGCACAAACACAGGTATCAGCATTCCATTGGAAGTTGTGAAAAAGATTATCCTACAATGTCCCGTGTGCCAACATCAAAAGCAGAGGGCTATTCCACACATAATTCACGGCACATTAAAGAGAGGTAAATTTGTATTTTTATTGTTTTATATAGCGCCTTCATCCAAGGCACATTACAGTTAACAAGTAACACATAAAACATGGAACAGTAGAAGCAAAACAGTAAGTATGAATGAAACCATAAAATCGGTATTTAGAACACCTAATACCTGGACAAATTAGCAGATTGATTATATTGGTCTGATGCCCATTAGCAGAGGATGTCAATATGCGTGCACTATTGTGGACACATTTTGGTTACTTAATGATTTTGCCATGTAAAAGAGCTACCCAATTGAACACAATTAAATTATTGTACCAAGTGGCGGTATATTATGGAATCCCCCAACAAATCCAAAGCGACAATGGGTCCAACTTTAAGGGGAAAGTAGTGCTCGATTATTCTCAGGAAAAGGAAATTGAATGGATTGTTCATGTCCCCTATCACTCTGAGGCTTTGGGGGTTGATTGATAGAATGGATTGTTGAAAGCACAGTTACGCAAAACAGGTGATGGTACTTTGAAGGGATGGCGCGAATTTGTGGTAGAAGCTGAAAAACCGTCCCATTGCGAACAGTGAAACTCTGCTGATGCGCATGTTAACGCCAACCTTACAAGTACGGCCAAATAAGGCAATGGAAACTGTTGTACAGTGAAATATCTCCTGGTGCGTTAGCCCCTTACGTGCGACTCCCGAGTCTGCTGGGAAGGATTAGCATGCAAGGGAAGACATTTGTCTTGAACCAAGTGGTATTGCTGTGATTGACACAATTTGGGGTACAGATTCACTCTGAACATGTGATTAATTACCCCCAGATCTGGACTAGCCCTAAGAGGCATTCAAGTATTAGGAGGGATTGCGGATGCAGATTATCAGGGCGTGATTAAAGTTATTCTCATCAACAGTGGGGAGAATATGTTGCCTATCCACAAGGGAGATTTGAGTAGCCCAAATGATATTAGTACCTTTAAAGTTATCTATGGTAAAGAAGGGTGAGCCACCCACAGCATTAACCATTCATGGAAACAAGGGTTTTGGCTCGTCCAATGTAATGATCCCCAGGTTCCAACGTATGGCTCGAAAAACCTAATGGGCCGTCTGTCCCAGCAGATGGGATCGCAGCCGGGGAGGATCAAGTGGTTCTGGTGATGGAACCAGGGAAAAGAAAATTGACTCATATCCCCAGTCGACAAAAGTTATTTACGTGAGTGATGTACTTCACTGATATCTTGTTTCTGAATTTTGATGTTTTAGATCCCAAGTATGCCGAGTGCCTGTGTGTGGCACAGTGGAGTGTCTTCGGGAGGGTCCGGGGACATGTCGGAGGATGTGGCAGATGTCTCTATTCTCTAGCTGAATTTGGGGATTTGGATGAAGACTGATGTACCTGCTACTAGTTTTGCACCGGATGATGCGTCTGTTGCAGCTAATCGCGGCGCATTGAGAAGGCAGCGAGGGTGGCGACGCAGTGCCTTGCTTTTCGCTCTCTTCTAGGATTTCCACATCCTTTTCCCCATCACGGCTATTCAGCCCTTGTCAGGCAACCGGAAAATGTATGGGTTTATCTGGCTCAACAAGTATTGAATCTCTCACGATTCCTTAGTTGAAACCTCAGATGTTAGTTCTTTTTCTGTTTATGAATATTGCAAGTTTTGTGCAGACACTATCCACAAATGGAAAAACATGACTGGCATCATGACTCATGGCATTGCCCCCGCGGATGTCTATCATAAAATGAATTGAAATCCCTCCCACATTGGAAAATGCCAACAGTTGAGTTTAAGCAGGGAGGGAAAGAACTGATTTTGAGCAGCGCTTATGTACAAGATCCATAAGTGTTTGTGTTGATGTATCTAATAATAGGCAATGTAATTTTACTTTTTCAACTGCTAGTCACCTGAATCATGTAAAACTTCCCCCTGCTGGTTATTCTCCTGTGGGAACTTCACTTATTCATACATCCCTTCTAATATTTCTGCTGGTCCCTGTGCTTTAACACGCCTTGGTTTAATGATGTTCCTATTACAACCTGCATTAGGCGATCTACGCATGCTGCTTCCTATACCGCATTGTCGCCAGATTGCAATTCAGGGGTCCAATTGCTTTCTGAGGCTGAAGTATCAGCATTAGCCATTTCCATTGTTGGGATTTGGGGCCTAGCAGCTGGAGGATATAAAACCATGATTAAATTAGCTTGTTTAGTGGTCAAGGGCTTAATGAAACTTTGCAAGCTTTAACAGAGCTGTTGCTAGATAGACATTTTAGGAAAGCTATTTTACAAAATAGGGCAGCTCTATATATTTTTTTTTTTAAAAAACAATTTAGGGTGCGAAACAGTAGAAGGAATGTGTTTTGATTTAGGGGACCATTCCCGGTCCATTGAAAAACATATCAAGGGGTTGAAAGACCTAGTTGCCAGAGTTACACAGGATCAAAACGGAAATTGGTGGGAGGAATTATTTGCATGGATTCCTGAACCACTACGTTCTGCTTTGATCTGGATTTTTGGTGTTTCTGTGGTATTAGTTAGTTTTTGTTGTTGAGCTTCGTGCATTCAAAATTTATGGAGACTAGTTCAATGATTTTGGGTACCTCCTACTTGCCAGTCGAGTTATGGTAGTTGATTGTCCAAGGGTTGGAGTGTAATGCTTGTGCGAAATAGGAGCTAAAACAATATGGTGTTGATGCGCAGCCATCTTGGGCATTCATCTCCCATCACTGCAATGGGAGCCTACATTTTTTGTGGATTCAGCAGAGTAAACGAGCTTCCCCACAGTGAAGGCAAAGCAAGGTCACAAACACTGTTGCTGAGTGGACTTACTGTGGAAAATACTTATTGTATTGTCTGCTGAAGGACGAACCAGGGAGGGAGTCGGAGTGTCCTGCAGGCGCAGTGATAAGGTGTCCCGGGAGAGGGAAGCTGGTTTTTTTTCCACTTCTGGCTGTTTTTTTCCACTCTTTACCCCCTTCCATTTGTGATCTGCTCTTCAGCCGAGGGCAGTCATAACCGAGAAGGGCGCGATCTTGCCACCATAAAGAGAAGAGGGTTTTCCTCAGAAAAGACAGTTAGAATCTGGACCCCCGCGTGATGCAGTTCTGCCGAGAGGGACGAGGCTCTACTCCAGACCCCGTTATTGCGCGTGATCTCTTTGCCTACCTGCTCTGGGACTAATAAGTATTGTATGGCCAAGATGAAGGTGTCTTCTGCTACGTTCTTAACAGTGGTGAACTATTTTTTCTATGTTCCTATGTAACTCACAATATTTATTTATTTTGGGATATATAGGGGATACATTACTCACCGTAATCGTATTTCTGATGCTTGTATCTGCTTAGATTCACATGCTGTGCATAGGCCGACATCTAGTGGAAGCTGCAGAGTATTGCAGTTTGTTTTTCGAAACTCGAAAATGGGTGTCAACACAGGGCGTGCCAGTAATACTATCCCTAGTGTGACGTCCACTGTAACCATGATCCCTCACGCGTCTAGGACCCTCAGATTGTATTTTTTCTGACATGAGGTGGCATGAGGAGTAGCACGAGTACAGATGATCCAAGCAGATAGAAGATAGATAAGATAAGACTACAAGCATCCATACGCCTTCTCTCAGAGGGGAGGAAGGGTGGGTCCCATGTGAATCTAAGCAGATACAAGCATCAGAAATACGATTACGGTGAGTAATGTATCCCTTCTGAGGCTTGTGGAATCTGCTTAGATCACATGCTGTGCATAGATTAGCGAGCAGTGTTAGAAGGAGGTGGGATTTGAGAAGGGTCATGAGCAAATAAATGTCTTAGAACCGCTTGTCCCACTTGAGTATCTGTCTTGGAATGGGTGTCAATGCAGTAGTGCTGAGTAAAAGTGTGAATAGAGCTCCAAGTAGCTGCTTTGCAAATGGTGTCAATGTGAACATTCGCAATGAAAGCCAGAGTGGCCCCAATGCCTCTTGTCTAGTGGGCTCTGGGCATAAAAGGCAATGTTTTCTCAGAAAGAGTAACACAACTGGATGCAGTTAACAATCCACTTTGAGATGGCACCGTTAGAGACGCAATCTCCCTCTTTGCCTGTGGCTACGGAGACAAACAGTTGATCTGTTTTCCTAAGCGGTCTGTTCTTGTTTACGTAGTAAAGGACCGCCCTACGCACATCTACGGTGTGTAGTTTAACCTCAGCCGAGCTTTGTGGGTTTTGGAAGAAAGCCGGAAGCTCGATGGACTGGTTTACATGGAATTTAGAAATAAACTTAGGTGAGAACCTGGGGTGTGTCCGTAAAACCAGCTTATCCTTATGAATAGTAAAGAAAGGATCCTGCACTGACAGAGCCTGAATTTCACTGACCCTTCTTATGGATGTAATGGCTACTAAGAAGGCAGTTTTATAGGTCAGGTGTTTGAGACTGGTCTTATGCATGGGCTCGAAAGGGGGGCCCATGAGTTTAGATAGCACCACGTTCAGGTCCCATCCTGGTGGTGGGTTAGATATAGGAGGATGAAGTCTCTTTACTCCCTCCATGAAGGCTTTAACCACGGGTACCTTCCACCACGACACTTTGCTATGTGAGGTGGTGTACGCTGACAGTGCTGCCAGGTATACCTTTAGTGAGTTGAAAACCAACCCTGCATCCAGCAGGTGGAGCATGTAAGTCACGATTGTGGAAGGAGTGCAATCAACTGGGTTGATTTGTTTATTCTGGCACCAGATAACAAATCTCTTCCATTTGTCGAAGTAGCAATGCCTTGTGTTCAGTTTCCTAGACTCTTTTAGGATGTCCATACACCTCTGTGGTAAATTGAGATGTCCAAACTCTACGACCTCAGGAGCCATGCTGCTAGGTTCATGGAGTTGGGTAGAGGATGCACCTTCTGACCTTGGTGCTGGGACAAAAGATTGTACCAGCCCGGGAGTTTGATGGGATCACACACCGAAAGTCTGTGTAGGTGTGGAAACCACGGTTGCCTCGCCCACATGGGAGCAACAAGGACGAGCGTCATCGACTCTCTGTTCATCTTGTTCACCACCTTCCTGATGAGGAGTTGGTGGAAAAGCGTACGCAAACATCCCTGACCAGTTCATCCACAGGGCGTTCCCCAGGGAGTCTGGTGGGGGAAACTTGGATGCGAATCCTGGGCACTGTCTGTTTTCGCTTGTGGCAAATAGGTCTATAGTGGGGAAACCCCACTGAGAGAAGAGATCTTCTACGATTTCTCTGTGTAGACACCATTCGTGTTCCTCCGGAAGGGGATCTCTGCTCAAAGCGTCCGCTAGAGAATTGAGGTCCCCTGGAACATGTTGAGATGACAGAAAGATGTTCCGTCTGAGTGCCCACATCCAAATTTTCTGGGCAAGTCTGGACAGATTTGGCGAACGAGTCCCTCCTTGCTTGTTCAGGTAGAACATGGCTGTCGTGCTGTCCGTCCGGATCTGCACCGACAGGTTCAGTAGGTGGGGCTCGAACGCTTGAAGTGCTCTGAAAACTGCCAGAAGCTCTAGCAGGTTGATGTGATTCTTGGCCACTGTGTGAGACCAGAGACCCTGAGCTGAGCGGTGGAGATGGTGAGCTCCCCATCCTGTCAGGCAAGCGTCCGTCGTGACTACCGCCTGTATCTCGGGATCGTAAAAGGGTTTCCCCTTGGATAGATTGTCTCTTGTTCACCAGTGGAGGCTTTGTACAAGTGTTGGCGAAAATACCACTAGATCGTCCCACTAACCACTTGCCCGAGACCACAGTTTCACCAACCATTCTTGCATGGGACGCATGCGCAGGCACGCGTGGGGGACCAGTTAAATACATAACGCCATCATGCCCAGCAAACGCATCGCTTTGCATACTGTTATCTGGCGACCGGTTTGATATTGCGGAATTCGCAGTAGTATATTCCGAATTCTTTCCTCTGAAGGAAAAGCCAACCCCTCTTGAGTATTTAGAACAGCTCCTAGGAACTGCTTAGAGGTGCTGGGCACCAGACTTGATTTTTTTCTCGTTTATGGAGAAGCCCAATTCGAAGAGGAGGTCGATAGCTCTTTGAATGTTTGTCCTGCAAATTACTGGGGTCTCCCCCGTGATGAGCCAGTCGTCCAGATATGGGTACACTGGGATTGCCTCCCTGCGTAGGTGTGCCACCGCCAGTACCTTGGTGAATACCCTTGGAGCCGAGGCTATCCTGAAGGGAAGTACCTTGAACTGGTAGTGCTGACTGTCCACCTTGAAGCACAGATTTTTTCTGTGCGCGGGGAACATGGAAATATGAAAATAGGCATCTTTCATATCCAATGTTGCCATGTAATCTCCCTTTTTTAGGAGGGGAATTACCTCTTGGAGAGTAGTCATGCAAAATTTTTGGGGCTTGACATACTTGTTTGCAGGCTGCAAGTCCAATACTGGGCGCATAGCCAAATCTTTTTTTGGCACAAGGAAGTAAGTTGAATAAATACCCTTGTTTACCTGGTGTCCCGGGACGAGTTCTATCGCGTCCTTTGCGAGAAGATTTTCGATCTCTTCGAGTAGGATCTTCTGGTGGTCTAAGGAGTGTATTCTTTGTCGTGGAGGGTGGTTTCGGGGACGCTCTCGGAGTTCTATGCAGTATCCTGCGGACACTGTGGACAGCACCCATCTGTCTGATGTGATCCCTTCCCAAGCTTGGGTGAAGATGGAAATGCATCCCCCTACTGGGGATGCGTGAGAAGGGACCCTGAACGGAGCATCACTGTTTTGGTGGAGGCGTGCCCCCTCCTTTATTGGGACTGCCTCTACCCCTACCACAACCTCTTTTGTTACCCCTGCCATAACTCTGGGTAGACTGCTGGTTAGTGTTCCATGGAGTACCCTGGCCTTGGGAATAGTTTGAGCCTCTTTGTGAGTTTTGTCCGCGAGGCCGATGAAAATTGCCATTCCCTCTCTGGTTAGGGGGTTTGTTGGTTAGTTGCCCTAGGGACTTGAGTGTCTCGTACTCGTCCTTGGCATTCTTCAGCGCGTCCTCGACCGCCTTTCCAAACAATAGATCCGGCTCCACCGGCTTATCTATCAATGATGCTTGGGTCTCGGCCTTGAAACCAGACTGCCGTAGCCAAGCATGCCTCTTGATGACCGTGCTTTCAGCAATTAATCTGCCGGCGTTATCTGCGGCATCAAAGGTTGATTTTAAAATGCAACCTGACACGGCTCTCCCCTCTGCCGAAACTCGTGCCAATTGGCTTTTTAAGGGTTCTGGGGCGGAGTCTATGAGAGCCGCGACTTCTTCCCACTGGTGGCAGTTGTAACTAGCCAGCAGGGTGGTGGAGTTGGCAATTCTTGCCTGGTAGGCGGAAGAGGAGGCTACTTTCCTGCCCAAGCCATAAATCTTCTTGCTCTCCTTGTCGGGGGGAGCTTCGGACGATGACAACGGTGTTCCCGCCCTCTTACGGGTGTTTGTAATAGCCAGGGAGTCCGGTTTGAGATGTCCCCTTATGTACAATGGGTCAGATTGGACTGCCCTAGTGAGATTGGGGTTAACAAGGGAAGGGTCTATCATCCTTTGTATTGACTTAATGATAGGGATGACGTGAGCAACATGTCTCCTTTCTCCTACGAGTTCCTCTGCAAAGTCCCTCTCTTCCTGAGCACCTTGGGTGTCAATGTGGAAGTGCTGTGGCGCTCTGGACAGGACCTCATTCAGGAGAGGCTGGTTGTCGACAGGGGAGTCGGTAACCGCGGGCTCTTTCTCTACCGGGGAATCCACCCTGTATGTATCTGGGTGGCCCTCCTCCTCCTCCTCCTCTTGGTCCTCATCCCCCATAATAGCCTGCCCCAGTTTGTTCTTCGAACATGCCCACGTCTGGATCCTCACCAAAGGATGGATCTTCCTGATATTGGGAATAGGGCTGTATATAGAAGGGGTCTGAAGACTGAGTTGGTGTTTCACCCCGGGACTTCTTACTAGGGGTTATTGGATCCTTAGAGCCTGAGGGAGTTGACCCTTCTGGGGTATAAGAGAAAGTGTTCCGGGTTTTTGGCGTAGAAATCTGCCAATGATGACATCCTTGACATTACTCGGTCTATGTCATCACTGGACCATTCCCTTGAACTGGGAATAACTCTTTCCTGGAGTGCTTTCCCTGTTTTATCCTGACTAGACCTACTGGCCTGAACAGGGGCCTTGGGGACAAGAGACTGAGACTTGTCCGTCTGTTTAGGTGGAGTAGAATGTAGTTTAGGAGTGGAAGTAGGCTGGGACTGCTTACTTCGTTGTTTTCCCCCCTCCCCGTGGGTGGAAGTGTGTTTCCCCGATTTTTGGGCCCTAATCGAGCTATTCGATGCCTGGCGCCGAAATTCGTGGGTAGAGTCCCTGTCTCTGGGGAGTGTAAGGGATTTGGTAGCAGCCTTTGCGCTGCCTGCAGTCGCCGACTCCTGGAGTGCGGCCTGGGGGTAGAGGTCGGCGTCGTCCTCCGACGACCAAACCTCAGTTACTAAGGGGAGCGAGGCACTCTTAGCAACAGTGGAGGGTGGCCTGGTGTCATGAGGTGATCTCGAACGCGAACGCCCAGCGGACACCGACTCGGTGGACTGTTCTCTACGTGCCTCTTTCCGAGAACTCGACATGCGTGTCGAGTCTCGGTTGGACCTTTGTTTGCTGGAAGTGGTGTGGGTAGCGCTCGTGTCGCTGGGGGGGTCTTCCCAATAGCTGCCCTGCCGGACAACCTTCCGAGGTCGGGGACTTGCGCTTGGCTGTCCATCGACGCCACATTGCCCTCGCTGTCCGAAATTGCTGCCATCGCTGAAGGCACCCTCCGCGGCCATGGCCTCTTGTCGCCTGGCGTGGTGGGCCCAACGCTTTGTCGAACGGTCCTTAAGGGTCTTCGGTTTAAACCGACTGCATGCTCTGCAATTCGCCTCAGGGTGGTCCCTCGGCAAGCAGAGGTTACACGTGGCGTGTCGGTCAACCCAAGGATACTTGCGGTTGCACTTGGGGCAAAATTGAAAAGGGGTACCCTCCATACGCCCCCTGTGGCAGCGGGTTGGGAGTGTAGGAATATAAGTAATGTACCTATATTAATCAGAGTGTAGGATATGTGCCACCCCCCACTCTCCTTACTTGCAGGGCCGATTCCAGAGGCCTTCCGAGGCCCAAATCCGTCGCTGTAGTCCGACGGTTGAATTTCCTCCGATCCGGCATCAAGTGTTGATGTTCGGAGACTCGATGTATAGGTGGAATAAACAGGGAAATATATAACAATATTAGCAAAATCTGACTAAGTCAGGGAACTCCGCTCAGTGCTTCCGACCAGCATGGCGGAAAAAAACAATCTGAAGGTCCTAGACGCGTGAGGGATCATGGGTACAGTGGACGTCACACTAGGAATAGTATTACTGGCACGCCCTGTGTCGACGCCCATTTTCGAGTTTCGAAAAACAAACTAATACTATGCAGCTTCCACTAGATGTCGGCCTATGCACAGCATGTGATCTAAGCAGATTCCACAAGCCTCAGAAATATATATATTGAATAAATGGCCTATAACGATATATGTTTCACTATACCAATGGTCTGAGTCCAATCACTCGCTTTGCCAGGGGCATAATGTAAGTCTAATGGGGTGTGGTAAGTCTAAGGTCCTCCCCACGTGGCCGAGCAAACGCAAAACAGGAGCTCCTCCAGGTTTGCCATCTGTCGGTACCAAATAATTGTAGTCGTCCAGGTATGAAGCGTGAGTGGAGCCTGTGTGCAGAGGGGGATCTGCATGAGAAGAGTCTGATAGAGGCTCTGGAGGCGGAGGTGCGGATGGAGGAAGGCAATGATGGCGTGGTAGGCTAAGAGGCTGGTCCAGTGGAGGATGAATAGGGGAAATTCTGGTGTGCAGTTCCGACACTAAAGTTTGTAGCCTGGACAAGATGTCCATGGTACGGTAAGGAGCACCTGTCAAAGATGGGCAAGGCAGCTGTGCTGGTGGCAGTGCGTCAAGGAGGCAAAGTTTCTTCTTCTGAAAAAACTCCCAACGGTACCTCAAAATGCTTGTCAATCACGTGCTCTAAAAATGTCCTCAGGGGGGCCAAATGAAGGACAAGGAGTGCAAGCAAACATAATATGGTGCTGCAGAGTGAATATCGGCTCTTTCGGTCTCAAAGGGGACCTGAGCAGTGGAGGAACCAGTTGTGGACATGCTGATGCAGAAGACTGGTTCAACAATGGATGGTTACCACCGGAGGCTTAGTCGACTAGATTTTTGTTGTTGATGCAGTAGCTGAAGTGGTCAATGAAGTGGGCTTGACGGGCTTCACCACAGGTGTCAAAAAAGCTGCCGACTGTTGAGGCTTCATGAACAAAGATTGATTCTGGAGGTGAAGTGGCTCATTGGTGCAGACTTTTCCTGACTGTGCCACTACCATAGACTTCATCAACCAAGCGAGTGTTGATAGGTAGATTGTGAATCCAATTAAAATGAGGAACTGTTGTGCCTGTGGACATGCACTCTGGTCTCACCACCTTTTTACTGAGGTGTATGGGTCACCTAGGGAGCAGGAGAGTGGAAACAGACAGCAAAAGACGTAGGCAAGGAGGCAGGAGTACAAGGGGTGCATCAGTCGTTGAATTTATGTCAAAGTCCCCCTCCCTAGTCTGAAGTCCCCCAAATACCCAATAGAAATTCTTGTTGAGGACAAAAAGCAGCACAGGAAGATGACAGACGAAGTAGTTCTAGGAGAAGGGCAGGATGAGGAGATAGGCCAATCGCATCATGCAAAACGGAAGAAAAAGAAAGAGCGCAGGGACCTCCTGAACGGCACAAGGGTGCGCTTTAAGCAATACCAGTACACCAGATCAGGAGGTTCTTCTGAAATACAGTTAGTCGCACAGAAATACAGTAATCCTTGCAGCAGGTTAGTTCTAGGACACAGAGAGATGGATCCAAAGAACGAGACAAGGTAATTCAAAGGAGCAGGCAGAGGTTTGGGTAAACAACAGTATCAGAAAATTCAAAGGACACGATTTGGGCAATCCAAAGACATAAGCAAAGCTCCAGTACACTGTAGCATCATAAACGGCAAAAAGGTTAAGGCAATCCAAAGCGATTAGGTAGAAGCCTGGTGGACAAGAGAAAATAAGCAACGGACAAAGGCGCCAAACAGAACAAGGACTAGCCTGTAGTTTGCTGATTGCTGACGTCACTGATTGAGCTGTACTTACAGCGAGTGGTTCTGGCTCATCTGCATCGATGTGTGATGGCGCATCTGGAGCGAGGATGCTCGACATGCGTCAGCAGTTCACCTAGGAATTTTAGTCTGTGTTGCCAAGCTCCATGGTCACCGCCAACGCACAGAGATGGAGCTTGTTGCTGTCTGCGGCCCGACTATCACATCTACTGATTTATGCTATGAAGATTTTGGCAGCAGGGCAGCCTTATGCGAGGTTAAAAAAAAACATGGTTGGCATTACAATTCCTCACCCTTTTCCCACAGAGGTTCTCGCCCTATTGGAGGAATAACGCTCTGGAGGCCTACTATGGTATAGTGAGGCATAGCTTCTCACTGATGCAGAGTGAGGCTGCAGTCCTGTCACAGCCACAATCCCCTCATCCAACCAGGCCACCAGTCTCCTGTGTCAGTGTTTTAAAGTTTGATTTGATAAAGAGTGGCATATGAGCAGGAGTTGAGATCCTTGGATTTAGTCACATTGGGTGAAAAGAAGAGACCACACAGGGCTCAACCCTGGGGTGAGCACAGGAGCTCTGCGCCCAGTTGGGGGACACCAAATGTTTGACACCTCAATTCCCACAATAAAAAGCATTTAGCAAAAGCTTTCAAATAGTATGGAAATCAAGTTTAGCATTCTTCTCAATAGTTTGAGTGATATTCGAGAGTTAGGAGAGGACTCCCAACACTTGAATGGGCAGTAAAAAAAAAAAAAAAAAATAGAAGATAGACTCCAGGGATGGAGCTATGGGAGGTACTGTCTATTGGCTGGAGGGTAAACAACCCTGAGGAAACACTAAAGTGACTGCCGTTTCTTTCATTTTCTAAATGAAACTGCTTTAATATTACGAAGGATTCCCAGGCTGATGACAGGGAAATTTCAAACAGCATTTTTTTTTTTAAATTAAAAGAACCATGTAATAAAGATCAAAACCTATCAAGGACAAAAAAGGTCATAATTCAACAAACATTGAAACAAAAGTTGACACATTGTGAATAGAAACAAACATTCAAACGATAAATTCATGATTCAATCAACACATCTGCACAACAGATCTACCATGGCAGATCCCAACCATAGAAAATATTAACAAACCATGTATTCATTGTTCTACTCTATACATATTAGATGCCCCATCTGTAATCAATACATCCAAACAATAGGTTTTATATTTCCCTATGTTGATAAATGAAAACAAAACCAATTATACACCATCTCTTTTGAACAAAAGATATTTTTAATACGGTTAGAAATTAGACAAATTCAGCTGTCTAGGTCACGTATTTCAAGGCAACCCTCAGTTTATCAAATGCGCTCAGAAAATGCCACAAGCATGGTTCAACTGGGTAAAGACCCAAGGTGGGACTTTGGGGAGGGAATGGGGAGTGACTTATCAAGACAATGCAAGTTTTTTTTTCATTTACACCAGATTAAACAAAGAAGACATATGGTCCTGAGAATTTCTGTAAGAATCAATGGTGGCCAAATAAGTTTTGCAAGGTTTAATTTTGCTCAGCTCTCAGCTAAGTATGCAGTGAATGACAAAGCACTATCTAGCTCCAATGGGTTTATCTGTCGACTGACTGCCCAGTGACAGAAGCAAGTCCAATTACTCCTATATGGGTTGGTTATGTTCAATGACGTCTTGGCAACATGTATGATCCTCATTTCCAGGTGGCCAAGAGTCTATTCCTCAAAAACCAACCTCAACCACCAATGTCATCTGTTGAGAGGGAAGGCATAGATCTTCAAGAAAAATTGAAGCAAGAAAAAACCTTTGCTAAACATTATGAAACAGAGTTTGAAATAAAGACTGAAACATAGAAGTTAAACTGCAGATCTAAAAGTCTGAGGGCAGGAATAAATAAGTAACCAATCTTTCCTGTTGGTACATAAGGTCCTGAAAGGAGTAAAAGATGGTGGGAGCCCAAAAGAGCAGGACCACAATCAACACGCTTGGACAGTACTGGCTGGTACTAAATTCAAAGCGCCACTGGTCAACCACTTGAACTTTGAGATCACTCGTTGGAGATGGGTTTGGGTAATGAATAAACAGGCAGGTCCAGTTAATCTGAACTCCACCCCCAGTAATCTTGTCCCCAGTCCCATTCATGCAGCATACTCTCAGCACTTGCCATTAGTCTCCATTGGAAAGGGCTCCACCACAGATGTCTCAGGAAGCAACATTTCTCCCCAAGAACCTCTGGGTTCAGTTCCCACTCGTGTTTGCTCTTGCTCAACTGATCTGCCTTTGTGTTGGAATCTGGGTAAAGTACTCTGCTGTATTGCCCATTAACAGAGCTCCACAGCTCACCGATACATCAAGATACCTGGAGCCTCCAGGGTATTTGATGTACAATATTGCAGTGCTTTCTGTCTGGATCAGAACCTAATTGCCTTACATAAGCAGAGGAAAGGACTTCATTGCGTTGCACAGAGCGCTGAGAGCCCGGTAGTTTAGGTGGAGACAGAACGTTTCCCTGTCCACAGACTATGGGTTGAGTTCTCAGTCAGAATGCCCCAACCCTTGCAGGGGGAAATCAGTCATAATTACTGCTGAGTAGGGAGGTGTTTTTAGACGAGCCCCCACTAGCAAGTATTGAGTGTCCTATCAGCAAAAAAGGTCCCAACTCTGAGAGATTGGAATCCATATTTTGTATGAATGACTACTTTGTCTTGGGACTAGGACTCCACGAACCTGCAGTTAAAAAATGTCTTATTTTGAACCTGGCAAAGGGGCACATACAGAATGACGGTCTCCATGAGTCCCAAATGTCTGTTGCCACCATGCAGAAGTAATTTATTTGCTCATAAAATGACTGTCCGCTGTGTGAATGTCCTCCACAAAATTAGGAGTGGTGAACATTTAATCTTGACAGTGACCTATTGAAAGCCCAATTATTTGTATTGTGGAGGGTAAGAAGGAGGACAGATATTTCCACTTGTTTGTTTATTAAATGATTAAAAAAGGCCTAACTACCTCTGTTGCTATGTGGGTATTCCCTGCCTATGTAAATAACTAAGGTGCTCATTCAATGCCTGGAAGTCAAACAAAAAAAAGTCTTCTGTCCAGAAAAACGAATCCTAACTGACCCTACCACTATTCCAACAAACCAAGGTGAGGGGAATGTCTCCCTTATTCCGACTGTCAAGGTTTCTCTTTTGATTCAAATTAATGAAAAGATTAATTTAAAATTGTTAGGCAGAACCCTGTGCAGTTCCCTTAGGGACCACTGCAAAAGATTTAGGACTATAGGTGGTTGGCAGTAAACCCAATTGGTAACAGTCTGTACCACCCAGATTTACCTGGTAGCTGTGTCTGAGCAGTCAGACTTCTCTCAAGATGAGTTAGGCAGTATATAGAGTATGCACAATAGGTACAGAGATACAGTAGCACAAGCAAACACTGACCAGAGCTTTGGTGTAAAAGTATATAACTATTTATTTAAAGACACACTTGTAAATTACACTAGCACAAAAGTAAATTCAACACAGTCACTATTATATATAGAACCATAATTACTTATTAGACAAGTCTCAGTGAGAAACACCACTTATTTTCAGACAGAGGTGAGCGCTTAACATAAGTTGGCACTCTAATAAGTTGTAAAAAAAAAAAAAGGAGGGAAAAGACAAAGTTATGAAAGCACACAATTTCAATACCGTCCAAAGAACCACAATGAGGCAGGTTAGGCAAAGTCTACTGGAGAGCAAGGAAGTTCAAATGCCAGACCCACTCTTAGAGAGAGCAAGCAAAATGTGTCCAGGATCACACAGTGGGGTTATGCCCAAAGAACCTTTGTAGATAGTTCACAAAAGATTGAGATCAAGTCAGGAAAAGTTAGTTAACAGGCCCCAGGCTAACCCAGTTTAGAAAGTTGAGGATTTACTGTCACCCCGAACGATCTGTCGCAAGGGAAGCCAGGCGGGACACAGTAACTGAAAGTGGGAAGAACGCTCCAGCGGGGGCAGTTGTTCCTGGCAGCGGGTGCAAGTCGGTGTTTCGTCCAGAGGAAGAGGAGGTCTCGACGTGGAGGAAAGCTGAAGGTCGTTGCACTGCCAGGGGAGAAACCAGCCGCAGAGTTTCCCGGTTACAGGGTAAGCACCCTTTTCTTCGCGGTAGTGGTAAACCGTGGTATTCCGGTTGCCGGGGTGCTTGGCACGGGCAAGGCGGCCAAAAGATGGTCCAGGAAGGCGAAAAGACGGGCAAACTGGTTATCCCCACCAGTCAAAGGAAGAAGACACTCAAGGCTGGAGATCTCCTCTGTCGGGAAAAGTGGTGAAACGGTTCAGCAAGGCTCCACCGGTGGTGTTGTCGTTGCAGGTCGGCTTGGCTTCTCCCTCCTCGGATTCTTTAGGTTCTGTGGCGACTACTGAAGTTCCAGTCCCCAAAGCCCTTCTTTTATGCAGAAAACCCCTATTCATTCAGCCTAGCTGTCACTCAAACATGCTAAGTGGTGAGCCGGGCGGCTCACCACTGGGCCAATCACACAAGAGTGCGACTTGAGTTGCCGAGGCAACTCAGTCCAGGGTGCCTAAACTCCTCCCACACCCCCTGTGGTACCCAGACAGAGTCGCACCACTTTTGGAGGCTTCTATGGAGAAGCCCGCCAAAAAGTGGAACAAAGGGCTCGACTTGGGTTGGAGTCACAGAAGCAAACACAAACGCCATTTTGGAACCAAGTTTCCGCAAAAAATACCAACCGATGAATTTATATTAATTTAATAAACAGGCGGTATGTTCGAGGCCATTTTAAAAAGTGGTAGCCTCGAACAATGGGAAAATCCCATAGGAATATATTCGCGGTCGAATATAAAAAGTAGTATCCACTGCCACCAGCCAAAACTCAGTCGGGCGGAACTGGACAGTGCCCCCTTGAACAACATACCCCGGGGCAATCGATTTGCCCCGATAAGTACGTCCACAATATGATGGTTTGTACTGGTTCTGTTCACAATTTAAGACTAGTAAAGCCAATGGTGACTTTACATGCCCTGGGAGACAGTAGTCAGTCCCAGGGTATGGAGTCTATGTTGGGGGGTCGCTACGACACCGCTGGGTTACTGCACGGAGGGTGCTGTGTAACCCACATACCAAAAACACATGAAGCCCTATGGGGTAAAGGACTCCATAGCCCATAAAACACAAAGTCAAAGGAACACTTCAAATCATGTTTAAGAGTGGGAGAAAAAGAGTCTCACTCTTAGCAGGAGAAAAAAAATAAACCCCAAAAATCCATCAAAGCTGCTGGGGGACTCACTAGGTTTGGGAAATTAGCCTTAACAGAGAATTCTCCCTAACAAAATAGTCTACAGTCACTTGCTGTACACATTCTTTAAACTCTTTCACAAGTTCTTTGGGTTTGCCTCCTCAAGGATTGTTTGAGGAATCCCTTTTAATGCTCAGTCTTATCTTTTGATCCACAGTGATGTGCCTTCTATACTTCTGTAACATATACTTTCTTAGCTGCAAAATGCTTACATGGTAGCTAATACTCCCACTCTCCTTGGGTGAATTGTTTTGTTCTGTGTAGCTTCATTTGCCCTCCATTCATAGAATCCTCCTTCTGGTTTACTGTCTCTGCCTTGTAACCGGTGTTATTTTCCCCTCTCCCCAGGTTATTTGTGTCCCATTCCTATTAATTTATCTCATCTTTTATCGTGATTCGCTCTTTCTCATTAGTACAGTTCCATTTCGTGGACTTTAATTTCACGGTCTCGTCAATTCCACTGAGACGAGTTCCTCGTATTTCATAATGATTCTCCTAGCAGCCTCCCGGTTCTACCGTTCTCCCAGTTACCTTGGATGCTGCGACAGGAACAGCTGTAGTGCATGTGTTCGCTAGGGTACTCTTCCGTCGTTCGCCTTCTCAGCGTTCTTGTCTTCAGACATCCTGCTGTTGATGCTCTCTTCCTATGCCACTGGGTAACACTGGGGGTATCCGGATGGTTTTCAGACTTCGCAGCATAGTGGCTTCAGCATTGTTCTTTGGGCGCACTGCCAACCACAATCATCATGGTCATGCCACCACCGTTTTTCTCCTCGGTTTCTCTCTCCAAATAGACGCTGGGCATCCATTGTTCAGCTTTTGCTCTCAGAGCAGCTCCAAAAGTCACCAGGCTACGCAGATGTCCAGGACTCTGCCACTCACAGGTGTTCCGTTGCCAAAGGGCTTCCTCTGCTTGCGTACGCATCTCACACTCAGTCCCCTCATCTCAGGTACATTGTGGTCTCCGTTTAAAGAGAAAGATCCTCTTTCTTGTAACAGTATATTTTAGTATCGTCTTCGAGCAAGCCTCTGGATTTTATACTGTTCTTTACATCTGATCGCCCCACGTATGCCACCATGAGGAATGACAAATGTTGTTCCTCACAGGAATAGGAGTCCTTATCCCCTAAGGGGGAGTCTCTGCCAGTGAGGTCCCACTTGCCCACACATCTAGGAAGGAATTCCCTTGATTCGTCACAGTATGCAAGTGGGCGGGAGGGGCTGTAATTTCAGGAGAGTGATTGTGAAGCCGAGTTCAAACAAAAAAACGGATCAGAATTGGAAGAGCCTGGTTCAATCTCTAGACATCAAAGAACCTGCCATCGTATTCATGAACTTCAATACCAACGGTGCTAAATGAAGTCTGCATGACAAAACTAAAAGTGGAGTTCCATAACCAAATATCTTAATTTTGGTGCAGTTTCAACAATAGAAAATGCAGATACGCGTCTTTCAGGTCAAACCATGCTCAAAGGGATTGTGTAATATAGGATGGGGTCAACATCTTTAACTAAAAAGGTTTTGGAAAAAAGAGGTCCAGCCCTAACCTCTGTCGTGCCTGGTCTTTGTGGGTACTGCAACCATGTGGGAATATAATCTAACAACCTTTTGACCAGCTGGGACATTCTTTACTGCCGCCAAATGGTGAAGCTTTAACACTTCTAATGAGAAAATAAAGGACCTGGATTGGGAGACAAAATCCCACTGTAGTTAGCCATTGATTTGAAAAATGGTGATGCTAAGACTCTGCATGCATTTGATAATCTGTGAATGGTGACTCTCAGACCTCTACGGCATCATCACTTATTTTGATCTTCAACAGGGAGGGTGGAACAAGCTACGTAACTGCAACTTCTGTTTTCCAGTATGGGTCTGGCATGGATTCACATGCTCATGATTATGAATACCTTGCGGTATATACACACACACTGGCGAGGGCAAGGCTCAACAGAAGCAATACACTTACCCCTGGAACAGACTCATCTCAAAGAAACAGGTTGCATAGCACTGGCCTGGACAGCCCGAGACTCCTATCTGGAATCCCTGTTAACACAGTAGAATATCATGAAGGTGTGGGTGGAACTCCACGTAGCAGCCTGCAGATGTCGAGCAGGGGAACACCAGAGAGAAACACTGATGTTGCTGCAAGGGCTCTGATGGAATGAGCGCTTGGCCAGCCTGAAAGAGGTCTGATTAGCCAGACGATGACCATGCATGATGCACCCGGAGAGCCACTTGGATAGATAAGCCTCAGACAGGGCCATCCCATGGTTCACAGGTCTAAAATTTTTTTAAAAAGTCGAGATGTCATCCGAAACCCATTGTGCATACCACATAAAACTTCAAGGTACGAGCAACATCCAGCAAATGCAATCTCCTTTCCACCGGTGTAGAAGGATTCGGGAAGAAGACTGGCAGAACCAAAGGCTTGTTGAGATGGAATTTGGAATGACCCTTCAGCATAAAAGGGGGGTTGGGTTCGCAGCACCACCCTCAGTGTGGAAAGATTAGTACAGCTGCTTGCAAGAGGGCCTGGATCTCCCTGACCCTCCTGGCCAAGGTGATGGCCACTCAGAAAGGCATTTTCCATGAGAGAAACCTCAAAAGTGCCTGATGCGTGGGTTCAAAAGGTGCCCCCATGAGCTTAGTCAACATGACCTTGAGCTCCCAAGCTGGAGCAGGAGCCTTCACTAGTGGAAAAGTCCTGAAGAAGCCTTTGAGGAACTCCTTGACAAGCCTTTGTGACCTCAGTGATAGCTTACCAGGCGTCATGGTGCAACGGATATGGCAACCAGATGCACCTTGATCGATGCGCGAGACAGGCCAGCCATGGCCAATGAAAGCAGATATGGAAGGAGCTGCAGAGCTGTGGGTCGCAGCAGTGTAACCTTCAGAGTCCTGCACCACACTGTGAAGCACTTCGACTTGTGACTGTAGCATGACAGCGCAGAGGATGCTCTGGCCTTGGCCAGAATATTCTTGCATTCCAGTGGGAGAGCCTAATGTACAAACTCTAGAGGTGCAGGGGACAGGCCGTGAGGCTCAGCGACGCTGGATCGTGGTGCAGTATTGTTCAGACTTCTCTGGCAAGAAGGTCGGGAAGTGGATGTAGCCAGATGGACAGCCACCAACAAATGGAGCAGGACCGTACACCAGATCTGCCGGGGCCAAAGCAGAGCAATGAGTCATCCTGCAATGACGTCAGAGTCAGTTAATCAAAGGCAGCAGGAGCAGAAATGGAGGGAAGGCGTAAAGGGAGAGCCCCTCCCATGGGCTCCCCGATTGAGGAAACCTGCTGGCGAACCTCTGGCACTTGATTTGGTTGTCATCACGAAGAGGTCAATTTGGGGCCAAGCCCATTTGCTGAAGAGACGAGAGACTTGCATTTGCTGAAGTTCCCATTCGTGGCAGGACTGCAGCTCCAAGCTAAGAGTGTCTGCAATGGTGTTCTTGATTCCTGCCAGGTGAAAGGGAACATGTCCTTAAGGATGGACCAGTGCCACAATGCTTGGGCATCCAGGGAAAGCACAGAGTATGTAGAACATGGTGGTGGCGTTGTCCATGTAGATGCGCACCACCTTCCCCTTCAGCTAAGGTAAGAATGGCTTTAAGCCCAGACATTAATGTGGAGGTCCTTTTCTTCCAGGAGCCGGAGGGCCCCTGGCATGGGACTGTTCGGTGAGCCCCCACCCTTCCAAGGAGGCGTCTGTGGTAACTGTGACCTCAAATGGAGGTATCTGGAAAAGAGCCCCTTTTGTGAGATATGGGCTTCTCCCCACTATCGAAGAGCCTAGTTGGAAACAACCTTGTCCATCCACGTGCCCGTGATCTGCAGCAAGCGTGCATCCAGAAACTCCTGAAGAGTTTTCATCTGAAGTCTGCACAGTGCGACGAGGTGGATGCAGGAGGACATCATGCCCAACAATGACTTGATGGCTCGCACTGTTGCATTTTGCGCAAACAACGGGCGCTGTACTTTCACCAAGATGGGCATTACCCTCTCCTCCAAGGCGGTTGCCAAGAAATCCCCTTCCTCAAGCTGGCCAAGCATGTGCTGCAACATGACCATCCTGAACTTCTGGGATTTCAAGTACTTGTTGAGGCACCTTAAGTCCAGGATTGGCCACCACCCTACTTCTTACATACTAAAAAGTATCCAGAGTACACCCACAGAGGCACTGGGGGGACTGTCAATCTGGAAAAATGAATACCCTTCATTTGAATGATAGACGTAACTTGATGGCCGTGGACCAACCGTCTTATGCACCGAATTATAGAAATATAAACTGCTATGCTTGACCGACGAGCGGCCATTTTAAATATAGCAAGAATCGCCATTGTGCTCGTTAACCATTGCTCATTGCTTTCTGTCTAAAAACTGCTTTACAGCTTGCAATTCTTGCGAATTCTGCTTACTCTGCTCAACTGTTAACATTGTTGTCTGAATATGAAAGGACAAGGTCGCAGGACTGGAGAGTTTGCTGAAACTCCTCATGAGTAGCCCACAGAGGAATGCCCATGCTCCCTCTCTGTAGCCTTGGGAGGAAGCTGCAGGGCATTTAATCACTTCACGGCTGCCAGCCAGTCTCGTACGATGGTAGAATATGTTAGAATAATACAGTTAAAGACTTGAATTATGCTTCTCTTACGGCCCCCCCTTCGCAAAACCCTTTAGAGCGTGTCGGCTCCCAGGACACGAATAGTACCTCATAGATAGCAAAGCTTGGAATGTGGCTCTTCACCCGTGTACAGATTGCTTCCAAGAACAGAATCACTGTGTTCTAAAAGATGCCTCCGCACTTTCTAAATTGCACATTGTTACTAGAATAGACATCGAAAACATAATTGTCATACTCGTCGGATATGTCCATCGTCATCCCGAGTTCAAAGGAACTTAATACAGAGGGGTGTTGAACATGACTTTGCTGATTGTATGATATGTATTTTGTATATATGTAACTGATGTACGTAATTCGCTCTCTTGCATCCCTCGAGGTCTAGGAAACTCACGTCGCGGGGCGTGAGATCAGAATTGGCCAATTGATACTATCTTTTGCTTGCAATAAACCCTAGCATTGGGAATTTGAAACCTCGCGTCTGGCGCATCTTTTCGTGTATGGTCATTGCCTTGTTTCCATAGCACGAGGGACCCCTAGGGGCCCCTTTCAGGACAAGCTCTGTTGCGACTTTCTTAACATGGCCCGAACTTCCTGCAGCAGACAGGCCAGACGGGCCATGTGTAGTTCTCGACACGCCACAGGAGGAATGCAAGGGCACCTGTGTTGCAATTCCAAGATGTGCCCCTGATGAAGACCGTCCAGCACCCATTTGTCTGTGGTGCTAGTCTTCCACTTGTCAATATAGTTAGCTAGCCGGCCATCCACTGGGGTGCAAAAGTGGGGGATCCACAGTCGGTTCAAGCTTGCTACAGCCTCTGCGTCCCAGGCTGCGGGCGACGGCGCTGCCCTCTGAAAAACCAGAGGGTGTTTCACTGCCTAGTCCTCAGGGACCCTTTATTCAGGTGGCCACGGGAGGGCCTTTGCTTTTGGATGCCGACCCTGGGAACGGACAAACGAGGGAGTATCACCTGGGTGAGGGTTCCTTGAGTGGGGATGGAACACCCAATGGTGAGACATGGTATTCCCCCTCCCCTGTTCCAACTTCCTTACCCGATATTCCCTCAGCATTCATAGGCTGCTGTTGTATTAACTCTTACACCTCAGCCTTGACCCTCACAGGAAAATCAAACGAGGATACCCATACAGAAAAAGCAAATCTTACGTTTAGGGACACAGCTAAAGAAAGGTTCTTTGTCATCAGACACCTTCCAGAGCCGTACTTCGACACACGGCATGCAAAACTACCAGTCCCAAAATCCTCCTTTCCCCTTTTATGGTGATATTGCTAATAATGGACTAGACCACCTCTCCTCTAAAACTTTAAGGAACAACCTTTTCTTGACACATCCCAAAAATCTATACCCTCCAAAATAAGACAACTCATCATTCTCTCTCTACTCACTCGACTGAGCTGAGGAAGATCTCCCATAGAAATAACAGGGCCATGACTTCCTATGGGATTCCTCAATATTGTCCCACTAACAGAGAAAAGTAGCTCTTGGGAAGCCAGGAGGGAGGCTGCAAGGCCGAGTCCGACCGAGGATCCCTACCAGGATTCCAAGCCCTCAGAAATCAAGACTGAGGACAGCCAGGAGGCTTTGCCATATGATATGATGGGTTATGTGCTTAGGTTTCTAAGAGCGGAACCGTGGATCGAACCTGTGGTGCTCCAGGTTGTCTTGCTGCAAAGATGAGCATGTTGCCTCTGAGCTATCCTCCCGAGATAAGGTGAGCTATCCATACTGCAAGTGGCAGAGCACTTAACAGACAGCCAGGCGAAAAGGTTAAACTTTGCAGGAGCAGCTCGAAGTACTAAGAGGGAAATTCCTTACTCAAGTCCTCAACAAACGATTTGTTCCCTCCTGGGGAAGGAACAAATTACTTACCTGTAACTGTTCTCCAGCATGTGTCTGGCATGGATATTCCCTGTCAGGCTGGGAATCCTCGGTAAAGAAAAAAGATCTGTTTCAGTTTCACTTCTGAACTTTCTTTCTCCTAATAACCAATCACTGGTCTCTGGGTCATAATACCCCCAGCCAATGACTGCCCTCTACCCAAGCCCCTCCTCTGGCAGCCATCCTCAGATTTGGTAGCACGGAAAGTGGCAGTAGGACCAAGAGAAGAGCCGCAGAGGGGTAGGCGGGAGGGTTTGTAGGTGAATCCATGCCAGAGCCATGCTGGAGAACAGTTACAGATAAGTAACTTGTTCCTTCTCCAGCAAAGGGTCTGGCATGGATTCACATGCTCATAAATAAAGAATACATAGCAGTACACAAATGCACAACCAGGGGGAGGTGGCAAGGCTCAACATTAAGCATCTCAACATTAAGCATCTCTTACCTCCTCACCAGACTCACCTTCAAGCGAACAGGTTGCGCAGCACCGTTGGCCGACTCTGGACTCCTCCCTGGAATCACAGTCGACGCAGTAGAACTTCGTGAAGGTGTGTCGACCTCCACGTAGCAGCCCTGCAGATTTCCAGCAGGGGCACACCAGACAGGAACACCGTAGTTGCAGTGACCGCTCTGGTCGAATGGGCTCTCGGACGGCCAGGCAACGGTCGGTTTGCCAACCGGTGACAATGGGTGATGCGGAGAGCCACCTGGAAATGGAAGTCTTGGAGAGGGCCTTCCCATGGTTCACAGGGCCAAAGTTCACAAAAAGTTGTGATGTCTTTCGAGAACTCTGTGTGGTCCACACAGAACTTCAGCGCTGTAGCCACATTCAGCGAGTGCAAAGTCCTCAGCCGGCGACTAAGGCATCGGGAAGAACACAGGTAACCCCAAGGGTTTGTTTAGATGAAAGTCCAAGGGCACCTTGGGCATAAAGGAGGGGTGTGTCCGTATCACCACCCTCATCTCGTGGAATGTTAAATAAGACAAACACAACTAACCTGCTCTGCTTCCATATAAATATTTTAGTTATTAGATATACTATTGACTGTCCTTGTATATGTCCTCATGTCAGACTTTGCCATGCCTTTGTTCCTACATGAGCTCTCTGCTTGTACATTGTCATTGTTCTGTGTATTTCAGATGTATTGGTTAACCTTGATGTGTATCTAAGCTGTGAATTATCTTATGCTATGCGCCCTGATACCCACGGGTCTGGTGCGCAATACAAATAATAAAACAAACACGGTAGTTTACAGGAGAGGACCTGCATCTCTCTGACCCGTCGTGCAGAGGGGATGGCCACAAGAAACGCTGTTTTCCACGACAAAAATGTCAGTGGCGCCCAATGCATAGGCTCGAACGGTGGACCCTTGAGCCTAGTAAGCACCACATTGAGCTACCATGCCGCGACCATAGCCTTCACCGGCGGGAACAAGCTAAATTGCCCTTTGATGAACTCCTTGACCAAACGATGCAACCATAAGGATGACCGTCCAGGAGATCTGGTGTAGCTGGAAATAGCCACCAAATAAATTTTGTTGGAAGCATGGGCCAGTCCTGCCTTGGCCAACGACAACAAATACGGAAGCAACTGCGGAGCAGACACTCGCAGAGGGTCGATCTTCTGAGTATGGCACCAAACAGCAAACCTCTCACTTGTGCCCATAGCATTTGAGAGCAGATGAAGCTCTGGCCTTGGCGAGCACCTCCTTGCAATCCGCTAGACGATCATAGCCCCCAAACTCTAGTGCTGCAGGAGCCAGGCCTTAAGGTTCAGCGATCAAGCTTGACTGGAGGGGACACAGACATGTCCAGAAGTTCCTGGTACCATATCGGTCTCGGCCACCCCGGTGCGACGAGGATCATCTTGCACCGGGACCGTCTGAGTTGATTGACTAGTCGAAGAAGCAACGGCAATGGAGGGCACGCATACAGAAGCAGGTCATCCCAGGGGAAGGAATGCGTCCCCCATGCTCCCCGGCTGGGGAAACGTGCTGGCGAACCTCCGGCACTTGGTGTTCGCCGCCGTCGCAAATAGATCAATCTGGGGATTGCCCCATCTGCGGAACAGGTGATCCACTTGGTTCTGCCGAAGTTCCGACTTGTGGTAAGAGCGTAGCTCCCTTCTGAGAGAGTCAGCGATGGTGTTCTTCACTCCTGCTAGATGAAACGGGACGAGGAACATCCTCTGGGATACGGCCCAGTGCCAAAGGTCCTGCGCCTCTCTGGAGAGCGCCGGGGATCTGGTACCTCTTGCTTCCGGATGTAGAACTTTGTGATGGTATTGTCCGTGAATACCCGTATCATCCTGCCCTTGCGGGACGGAAGAAAGTCCTTGAGGGCTCAAAACACTGCCCGCAGCTCCAACACGATGTGCAACAACTTCTCCTCCGGTAGCCACAGGCCTCTAGCATGAAAACATCCGTAGTGCCCTCCCCATCCTTCCAGGGAGGCGTCCGTCTCCTGATGAGGTGGGGTGGGGTCTGGAAATCCATGCCTGGCGCTCGACGGAAACTCATGTTGAGGGTGATCTGGTCCTCGAAGCTCCCTGCCACTTGTATCCAACGGGTGTCGAGGAACTCCTGCAGCGGACGCATCCGTAGCCTGCACAGCCGAATGAGGTATATGCATGACGACATCCTGCCGAGTAGGGACTTGATGGACCTCAACTTTGCGACCTTCAGGGCCAACAGCTGTGCTACCTTGCCCAGGATAGCCGTGATCCTCTCCTCCGACAGACGCCAGGCACAACACTGTGTTGAGTTGGGCTCCCAGAAACAGCGCGTCCTGGGATGGAGTCAAGCAGGACTTTGCAAAGTTTATCGAGAACGCCAGGTCTGTCAGGAGTTGGACTGTCTTCGCTGTGTGTTCGACAGCAATGTCCTTTGAGTTTGCCCAGATAAGCCAGTCGTCCAGGTATGGGTACACGTGGATCCATCGTAGGCGCAGCTGCACTGCCACCGGGGCCAGGCACTTGGGGAACACTCGTGCCACCAACTTCAACCCGAAGGGAAGGGCCTTGAACTGGTAATGTTGTCCTTGAACCACGAAGCGTAGGTAAGCAGTGTGTCTTGTGTATGGGGATGTGAAAAAAGGCATTTTCCAAGTCCAGAAACGATAGAAAATCCCCCTCTTCCAGCTGTCCTAGCACGTGCTGAAGGGCCACCATCCGAAGCTTTTGGGACTTCACTTATGTGTTCAAACGGTGGAGGTTCAGAATGAGCCTCCACCCGCTGGTGGTCTTTCTGACGAGAAAATAACTACACACTCCGGAGCCTCTTTGGGACGATTTTGATCGCCCCCTTTTTTAACATGGCCCATACCTCCAGCAGCAGCTGAGGGATGTGGTTTTCCTGACGGGCCACTGGTGGTATCCGTGGACACTTCCGTTGGAACTCTAGGGTGCGTCCGTGGGTGAGAGCGTCCAGCACCCAACCGTTGGAGATGGTCTTGCACACACTGACTAAGTTCGTCAGCCAGCCTCCCACCAGGGTGCATGGGTGGGGGTCCAACTACATGGCCGGTTCAATCTTGTTTTGCCATCGAAGCGCCACCTTGGGGGCCTTGGCGATAACGTCCATCTCCATACTTGGTGCAGCCGCTGCAGGTCTCCTGGGCTGAATAGCGGGAGGGCTGACGGTAGGAGGCACCTCCTCCGAAACCTTTAGAAGAACTTTGGAATTTCCCTCCAGAAGTCCGAAAGGACTGCCGGCGTTGAAGCGTGCCAAAGGCGCCAGCCTTCTCGGTGTCCGCTTTGATGGCCTGTAGAGACTCGTCCACAGTCTTCCCAAACAAGTGTCCCCCGTCGAAGGGCATGTCCAAACACCTTTGACTGGACATGCTGGCGGAAATTAGTGGCCCTCAGCCAGCCTCGCCGCCGAAGGCAAACGCTGTTGCCCATTTGACAGAATCTGTGTCTGCAATGTTCGTGGCCACTGTAATGGCATGGTCCGAAGCAATCTCGCCTTCTTGTAGGATCTCCAAAGCCTCAGCCCTCTTGTCGTCGGGAAGGAAGTCCAGGAGGGAGGCCATCTTTAACTATAGTTTCCTGTCGTAATGCGCCACAATGGCGAGGGCGTTAGCGGCCTTGATGGTCGTTGCCGCCAACGTGATTACTCTTCACTCCATGGCATCCAACTTCTTCCCCTTACTGTCCGGGGGGCAGGCGGCTGCCGATGAGGATGAGCCCGAGGATGACTTTTTGGCCGCCGCCACAACCACAGAATGTGTGATTTTCTCTGTGAAAAGGCGGAGGTGGGTGAACTCTCCTCCTCTTGGATGGTGGCTCCAACGATGGGCCTGGCGCCGCGGGCAGGGCTGCCGGCGCAAGAGGCATCCTTGTCGGATTTCTAAGCACAGGCTATGCAGACCCGCAAGAATGTCCATCGAGATGTCCCCAGGAGGCTGCTGGGGTGGAGGCAACGGGGCCGGGGTGTCTGCGTCTTAGGCTGGTCCGCTCCGTCACCGCACTGTTGCACCTTGTCTGTCTGCTCGTCATTGTCACCCTTGTCAGGATCCCCCCCCCGTAGGGCCTGCTCTCGACACATCTCCCCTCCTGGAGGACCGGGAGGCTGGTGAGCTCTTCCTCTGAGGAAATGTCTGTGCCCTAGAGGTCTACCGTGCCCGCCCCCCTTTTCGGTGACCAAGGGAGACTATTTCAGTGAAATGATTGGCATCACCTTCTCCGGAGTCTTCACGATGGGCTTGAAAGAGGACTCCCTCCTGCCAGGCAGCGATACTCTCACCTTCGGGGTCGTGCCCTGCAAATCCGCCCCGGAAGCCTTCGCGAGGGACGCCGCCACTACTTCAATGGTAGTGGCCTTCACCTGATGCACCTGGGCCTTGGTGGTCTTGGCCGGATCTGCAGCCTTCATCTTGAGGGGACGGTCAGGGCCCCACTCCATTCTCTGTCGGGCCGGTCTGGGTCTTCAACAACTTACCCGGGTGGTCCGACTTCCTCTTTGAAGAACTTGAGCTTTGGCTTGTAGTAGACTGTGCTGGAGACGCTAAACTAGCCCTGGCCGAAGAGGAGCCCGTCGCAACGGCGCTCCAGGAGGCAGTGGACTTGCGCTGCTTAGCCCTAAGGTTGGGCCCCCACGGGAGGTGCGCCCTTAAAGGTCTTAGAACACCGCTCAGCTTTATTCTTCTGGGCAGGGGAGGCATGCTGCCAGGACTCACCCAGAGCAAGGGCCTTGGCCTGCAGCCACTCATTGAGGCGCTTGCGTCGGTCGGCCCGCATGTGCAGCATCCATCTCCCGACCAGCCACTCCGTTGTCCTCCACATGCGTCTGGTCCGAATGCAGGCAGTAGCGGCACAGGGAATGTCCATCATCTGAAAAGACATTCCGCAGGTTACAGCCGGGGCAAACCTTGGCGAGGCGCCTCCTCTTCCTCCTCCTCCGCCATAACATGCGGTGTAGGCCTCGAAGAAGCTTCTGGAATCCTCCAAGAAGAAACGCAATGAAAATCCACGCTTGAGGGGCGCTGAAGAATCGGAAAACGGGTCCCCGTTAATCGGAAGGTTGCTCAATGGAGCTTGAGGCTCGATTGACTGAAAAAAACGACCAAAACTCAAAAAAATAAAATCCCAAAACATTGAAAAAGCTCGAGAGCGATAGCACAAGGACTCCCAACACTTGAATGTGCAGTAAAAATCTGAAAATTGGCTTAGGTAGAGGACAGTCATTGGCTAGGGCAGTATTACCAGAGACCAGAGAAAGACAGTTCAGAAGTGAGACAAACTGATTTTTTTCTTTACTGAGTATTCCCAGCCCGACGACGGGGAATATTCATGAACATGTGAATCCATGCCAGACCCCATGCTGGAGAATGATTGAATTGAGATGGTTTGCTAAAACAGAAGATGCATTCTTAAAAGATACAGCCGCTGAGTTATCTACAGAACAAAAGTCTGGTTGTTTAAAGTGTTGTGTGTTACATGGAAAGCTCGAGTCTGATCGAGGGGAGCCAGAAAGAATTGTAAAAGTGTCACGAAGGTTCGAACCGGATTGAGGGAAACCAAAAGGACAAAGTGTGAAACCGTAAATGAAATTGAATTAATGACAAAGTACTAACTGCGAAGACCAGAATGCATTGAGAGAGAAAGTGTTAATTGAATACTGTCGAACTGGTCAGGCATGGTCTGATGTAATATCTGTGCCATTTCAAAAGTCTGCGACCAGGACAGCTTGGGAAGGGTACTCAAGAGTTAAAAGGTGAACTATGAATATTTCTGTATAAGAGAAAGAACTCTTGCTTATTTATTTGGGAAAGACATTTGCAAATCTTTTGTGTTTCATGAGAAAAGAATTGTGAATCGAAGTGGTCCTGCGACGGGACAAGCAAAATCCTACGCGCAGTCGAAAGTCTTCATTTTTGATGCAGGAAGGAAAGTTTGGAAAATGAGATAAAATGGTCTGCATCCGATCAACGAAGATCAATTAAGAACATTGTGTTAAAGTGGGTCTGAAACCAGCGGAGTGGGACCTGGGATAAGCAGTAAATCACCCGAGAAATTGTGCGTGTGAAATCCTGAAAAGAAAGGAACTTTGGTGTTTGTCGCATCAGGCCCTCTGAAATAAGAGACTTGAATGGCAAAGACATTTTGGCACAGAAGGCCCTGGTGCTGAGGCTTTAAACTGCATCCTCGTGCCAGAGAAGCCAGAGTGTGTGCTAAGCTCAAGTGTGCCACCTTGTCCCGTGCAGAAAACGTGTGGAAGGTGAGCCAATGGCTTGAATATCCTGAAATCATTTTCTTGCATAACATTGTTTCCCACACTATTTGTATTTAGAAGGCTTGGCAATAGATTTATCAGTATAGGCCCTTTTATTTTGACAAGACTCTACTAGGACCGTTATTTGATGGTCGTAGCTTGCTCCGATCTTTAGATTTAGGATTAGATAGACGTTTTACCAACCCATTTGAAAGTTCAATAAGCTGTCATGACCCTTGCCCCTGGCCCTCACTGGCAAATCAGCCTTCCAGTTAGGGCCAGGTCAAAGGCCTTAAAATCTCATCCAAGACACTCTTGGAGGCAGTTTTCGCGCCTTTGGCGCCAGGCTCATAACCATCATGAAGACCAACATTAGAATGGGACTATTTAACTTGGGGTTTCGTGGGGGATTCTGCCAACATGGAGGCGCACACACATAGCTCAGTTACAAGGAACTGAGCTATGCGGTCTAGTCTTTTGGGTGTGGCAGGCCTGGGACTACTTTACCTGGACTACTTTGGGTGTGGCAGGCCTGGGACTACTTTACCTGGACTACTTTACCTGAGACTATTTAAACCATACCCAAACAGCAGATCATGCTTTGCGTTATTCTGCTGTGGGCAGCGTAACGCTCACCGTGTCCAGTTCTTTGATGCCAGCTTACCTGAAACCAAGGACCTGCAGAGAGAGAAAGAACACTACGAAACTTACCTGGAACAGTATCCGGTCTTCAAGCCATGGCTGACTTCAGTTCCACTCACCTGAAGGTACGAACTCCATCATCCAGCACCGCATGCATCCTGGAATACCATAACCTGGAAAGAGGAGAAAGAAAGACAGCATTAGTAAGCGTTTATTCACGTTTTCCCCCGAATGAAGAAAGCCACACAATTCTTACCTTGGTAGCCCTCTCCTTGTCAGTATCATTGCTGGAACATTACGGCACTCGGCGAGGAACATCGCAACCTGCAAGGAGAGAAAAGACACAGGTTAGCAATATGAAATGCAAAACAGCGCCACGCATAGCGCATTACTCACCGGACAGCATCGCGCACACCGCACTTTCGCCTACCGGCCCATGCTCATCTTCAAACTGCATGACAACACCAAAATACCTTTCCATACCTAAAAAGGAAAGAAGCAAGACATTATTATTTGAACTAAGAGGAACATAAGAACTACATATAAAAAGACTATAAAGCAGCAAACCTACGGGTCGCAGAAGGCCTGGATTCCCACAGGGGGACTTGCACCAGTGAAGTAACTTGGTCGCTGCTCGCCCACCACATCTACGCGCCTCTGCCACGAGGAGCAGGACAGAGAATCCACCTTTCACGATATTAAGGTGAGGAGAAGGCCCAAGGGGGAGGAAGGAGTGGAGGCCAAGGGAGGTGGGAAAACAAAGAATCTGGTAATGATTCCAGCTCTCCTATATTGCAGACCCATCTTTAACCAGAGGCCTTACCAAGGGACCGGGAGAGGGTTCGAGAGTGCAAATCATCTAAACAGGGCTGGGTGGCATCCCCGTGGAAACAAGGTGAGCGTAACAAACCCCCCCCTTAACTGTGATCACTTGAGTCTGTCTTACTGTTTAATACCATGCCTTCCTTACACCTCTGCTGCCGAAGGCCTGTGAGCACCACCTGTATGTAGGCCTCCTGGATGGTAGAGCGGGAGGGCTGGCGATAGGGTGCAGAGTATTCCTTGCAGGACCTGCCCAATTTCCCTCTTGAGGAACGAAAGGTCAATGATCGTCATTGCGTCAGTTTCCCCAGGTACTGTGCAGTCTCTGTGCCAGTCTTAATCGATTGGAGCGTCTCGTCCGTCGCCTTTCCAAACAAATTGTTCCTGTTGAAAGGCATATACACCACCTTGGACTGCAAGGCCGTCCCAAGTCTGTAGCCTTCAGCCAACCTTGGGGTAGCAGGGTTACTCTGTTGCCCATCTGGTGGAAACCAGAGTCTGCAATATCCATTGCCAGCGTGATGGCATGGTCCAAGGCCACCTCGCCTTCTTGGAATAGGGCTACGGATCAGCCTTCTTGTCCTCTGGGAGAAGTCCAGGATAGGCCCAAGCTTGTAGCAGAGTTCCTCCGATCATACCGGGACAGGATGGCCAGGGCATTGGCGGCTTTGATGTTGGAAGCCGCAGTGTAAATGTTGAGTTTCCCCACTGCATTCAGCTTCTTCCCCTTCTGGTTCGGAGACATCATGGATGAAGACTTTAGTGTTTTCTGGCAGCGGTAGACACCATGGATTCTGAAGACGGCTGCAATTCCAGGCTGCTAGAAGTGTATCCGCACTTGCTGGTCTCGAATGTTTCGCAGCATTAGAATATACCATCACCCTCAAAGTTCTAAAATTCTGTCCTCTTTACTGAGAAGCATAACTGATGATAGATGGCTTACTCCCTGTTGAGGAGGGTTTAGATTATAGGCAAGAAGCCACTATTACAGAGGAATAGAGCTGTGGTTGAACCTACAGGGACAAACTTTCAGAAGCTACTTGGCAGTACTTCGACTCGAATTTCCTGCTGATGACCTGGTACTCATGAGGCTTTTAACACACGTATACAAATGCTTTTGTCAGTTCTTTAGCCAGTAGTGCTAAAGCATGTTTCCAGGGCTAGAAACCAGATTATTCAAATGACTGCATTACAAGGCTTCAGCCAAAACGCCACTTTCCAGCTAAACCTTGGGATGAGGAGGAATGACAAGGAAGGACGCAATTCCAGACAATGGGTCACATAAGGACCTTGAAGAGCAAGGTAATTCATCTTAGTCTTGCTACTCTGTCTTGTCGTAAGGGGCCAGAAGCTGCTTACCCCCGAGATACGCCCAAAGCCGCCAGGTCCGAGTGAGGATAATATCCACCAGAAGTGGATTTAGCCAGTGGTTTACTTCTCTCTTAGGAACGTGACCCTTGTTAGGCAGAAACCTGTGCAGTTCCCTTTGGGAACACTGCAAAAGATTTAGGACTACAGGTGTTAGCAGTAAACCCACTTGGTAGCAGTCTGTACCACCCAGATGTACCTGGTAGCTTTGGCTGAGCAGTCAGACTTCCCTCAAGAAGAGTTAGGCAGTATGCAAAGTATACACAATAGGTACTCAGACACAATAATACAAGCAAACACTGACCAGAGCTTTGGTATCAAAGTATATAATTATTTATTTAAAAACACACTGTTGAAACACTCCAGCATTCTTATTGTAAAACACTCTAAACACAATTACTATTATAATATATACAACCCTTAATCCTTATTCGGTAAGTCTTAGTTAACACCACTTATTTTCATTCAGAGGTAAGCGCTTAACTATAGATGGCACTCCAATAAGTTCATGAAGAAGGGGAGGGAAAAAGACAGAATATGTGAAGATACACCACTCTAAGATTAGGAACACTTTTAGCAAGGCAGAAGAGCAAGAGTCACTTGTGAGCCAAAGTCCATAGGCCGGGCCCACTCTTAGGGAGAGCAGAGCACAAATGCGCCCAAGATCACACAGTTACACTAGGCTTAGAAAGTCTTGCAGAGAGTTCGAATAGAGTTTAGAGCGGCTCAGAAAAGTTTAGCCAGGGTGTCCCAGGCTGACCCAGGTTCGAAAGTCGGGGAAATGTACCCCGTACAGTCGGTGGCAAGGGAAGCCAGGCGGGACACGGTACCTTAAGTGGGAAGGATCCTCCAGCGGTGGCAGTTGTTCCTGGCAGCGGGTGCAAGTATCGTCGTCATCCAGGGGAAGAGAAGATCTCGACTTGGAGGAAAGATGAAGGTCGTTGCACTGCCACGGAAGAAACCAGCCGCGGAGTCTTCCGGTTTAAGGCATTACCCTTTAATTCGCCGTCGTGGTAAAACGTGGTATCCCGGTTGCCGGGGTGCTTGGCACAGGCAAGGCGGCCACGAGCTATGTCGGGAAGGCGAAAAGACGGTGAAACTGGTTATGCCCACCAGTCAAAGGAAGAAGACTATCCGGCGGGAGATCTCCTCTGTCGTTGGGAAAAGTGGCGAGACGGTCCAGCAGGGCTCCACCGGTGGTGTCGTCGTGGCAGGTCGGCTCAACTTCTCCGTCGTCGGATTCTTCGGTCCTGTGGCGACTTCTGAAGTTCCATTGCCCAAAGCCCTGCTTTTATGCAGAAAACCCCCATTCACTCAGCCTAGCTGTCACTCAAACATGCTAAGTGGTGAGCCGGCCAGCTCACCACTAGGGCCAATCAGGACGGAGTGCGACTTGAGTTGCCTAGGCAACTCAGTCCAGGGTGGCTAAATCCCCCTCCACCCCTAAGTACCCCAGACAGAGTGGCACCACTTTGGAGGGTTTCTGTGGAGAAGCCCGCCAAAAAGTGGAACAAAGGGCTCGACTTAAGTTGGAGTCACAGAAGAGAACACAAACGCCATTTTAGAACCGAGTTTTGGCAAAAAATACCAACCGGAGAATATTAATTAAATAAACTGGCGGTATGTTCGAGGCTATCATAATTAAATAAATAAAGATAGTAGCCTCGAACAATGGGAAAATCCCATAGAGAAATATTCACGGTTGAATATAAAAAGTAGTATCCACTGCCACCAGCAAAAACTCGATCAGGGGGGACGGAGACGTGCTCCCTCGACTAACAGACCCCGGGGCAATTGAATTGCCCCAGCCAGTACGTCCACAATATGATGGTTTGTACTGGTTCTGTTCAGAATTCAAGACTAGTAAAGTCAATGGTGACTTTACAGGCCCTGGGAGACAGTAGTCAGTCCCAGGGTATGCAGTCTATACTGGGGAGTCACTATGACACCCCTGTGTTACTGCACTGAGGGTGCTGTGTAGCACACATCACAAAAACACATGAAGCCCTATGGAGTAAAAGACCCCATAGCCCATTAAACACATCCAGAGTCAAAGAAACACACTCAAATCATGTCCAAGAGTCAGGGTAAAAGAGTCTCACTCTTGGCAGGGAAAAAAATAAACCCCAAAAATCCAGCAAAGCTGCTGGGGGACTCGCTAGGTTAGGAAATTCAGCCTAAACAGAGAATTCTCCCTAACAACCCTGGGTAGTGAACACTGCTATTGGTGGAGGTCTGGTCGGAGGATCAGGAGGACCAATTTGAGGAGTAGCAGGCATAACCTTAATAAGGTTACCATCCCTGTCTTCTGATTTACCATACAGTAAGAAAAATCTATCCTCACAAACTTGACATATGCCCAGAGTTTGACCAAAGACATGTTCCCCTCCCAGCTGAGGAATACCTGGGAAGAGTCATCACCCAGCTGGGGTGCCCTAGAGAAAGGATCATTTACGGTGACATGGCAGCAATGCATTGAGGGAAAAATAAAAATATTAAAAACAAAATGTTTACATGGCTCTCTTAGCAAGCTGCATAAGTCTCTCACCAGTGGTCAGCGGCTGGGCAGAGTGCGTGTAGGGTCAGACCCCAGAAAGCATCTCTTGCAGGAGGCATAAACTAGAGACATGTAGTTAAAGAAAATAAAAAACCATAGTGGAAAGCACATCAAAAACAGATAGCTGTGGTTTCAAAAAAACAGTTACAGGTGTGGAAAAAGACACTGATGGGTGGTGCCTGAACGCGTGTGACAGGCTGAACACTCCTTCAAATTTAAAAGGGAAGTCCTATGTTGTGGTGCAAATGGCTCTGTTCTCGTCCCCAATAAGAGGGTAAACCTTAACCGATGGGGTAAAAGGCATGGAACATAGGAGCTCACCCCCTCTTACCTTAACTACCATAGGTTAGAGATGTTTGAGGCTCTTCATTTTGGACTGTGATCAGAGGTTGAGGCTTGTGGGAGACATCAGGGTAGACCTCTGGGCAGAAATGAAAGTTACTAACAGTAGTGACTAAAGTACTCTTAGTCCATAGTCCCCTTTCCTTCATTCTTGTGGGCGCCCCCCAACATGGGGACGGTACCAGAACCTTTGGCAGCGAGAAAATTAGCTTAATATAGTGCGCGGGGGCAGGGCCTCGAGAGTATCCCACTGAGGCCCTGCCCTCCCGCGCCTCACCTCAGTCCCCTTTCAGAACATCAGATGCTTAGCTACCTGACTACACTTATTACCTATTAGCCATTGATCTACTAGTGGGGGAAAGCGGGTGAGACGTATAGAGGTAAAGGGACTCTAGTCACTACTGTAGGTAACTTTAATTAGTTATACGTCCTGTCCCCTTTCTTCCCTCCTTGTGGGTGATTCCATCCACCAAGAACATAGGGTGGAGCTGCGATAACCTGCCTCATATCTAGGACGAAGCAAAAAGGTTCTTCAGAACCACCTGACCAAACTGCCTCGCACCTGGAGCTGGTGTCCAGTGAGTAGTGCTTACAGAAGGCCGACGGAGTGGCCCTAGTAGCCGCCTGGCTGATGACATCCCAAGAAGCATGTCTCGGAAACGCGACAGCAGTGGCCTTCGCTCTGACCTCATGGGAATGAATCCCCTCAGGAACAGGTCTGTTCTTGGCCGTGTATGCCTCCGAAATGGCCTCGACCATCCAACGGGCGGTGGAAGCCTTGAAAGCGCGAGATCCCGGGGAGGAGCCCCAAAGGAGAAATATTGCTTCAGACTTCCTGAAGGATTTCATCCGAGAGAGAATACTTGAGGACCCTTGAGGTCCAAGGAATGCAGGGCCCTCTTTGACTCAGACTGCGGGTTCGGGAAGAACACCAGCAGACAGATCTGATTTAGATGCAATGGAGAGACCACCTTGTACAAGAAGTTTGGGAGAGTGTGCAAGATGACCTAGTCATTATGAAACGTTGTGGAGTTCTTGCACAGAGGTTAGAGCCACCAGTAAAACCGTCTTTAGTGTCACCAAGCGGATGTCCACAGAGGCCATTGGCTCGAAAGGGTTGCGCTGCAAAGCTGCCAGAACGACATTGAGGTCCCAGACCGGGAGCAGCCTGTGCACCAGCGGGGAAAAGCCTAGATAATCCCTTAAGGTGCGCCTTAACCACCGGGTTGGCCGCAGAAAACAAATGCTCAGGGACATTCTTGTAAGCCCCAATGGCCGCCAGTGCAGCAAGTATCCACCTGAACTCCAGAACGAGCCAGGTTTGTTTAAAAAGCCAGTACATCATCCAGAGGACAGGCGACAGGGTCCAGACCCTTGTCACGAGCCCAATGGCAGTACCTAGTCAATTTACTCTTATAATGGGACCAACTCGAGGGCCTCCTGGCCTGCTGAATGATGTCCCAGTTGTCTGAAAACTGCACATGCTGAAGCCTTAGCTGGTCAGGAACCAAGCCGCCAGCGCCAGCTTGGCCACGTCTGGATGCTCCACCGCCCCCCCACCGTGCTAGAGATTGGAAGGTGGACTGGACCCTGGGAGCAAAACTGCTGCTGATCCAAAAACCGGGGTCTCTACGGCCAGGGGGGGGCAACCAGGATGAGGCTGTAACGCACTGAAGCCGGTAACTGGCATCTCCTTGAGACCCCCAATGCCGTCCTGCCCATGAAGCAAACTGGGGGCACTTGTAATTCAGAGGAGATGCAAATGATCCAGGTCTGCGAACTTACAACGCTGGAACAGGGGCCACAAGAAGTCAGTGTGCAACTCCGACTCATAGGTGTTGAGCCAAAAGCAGCCCAGCTCGACTGCTTCTGCATTGCTGTCCCCCAGGAGATGGAGTGCTGAAATCCAAATTCCGTCCGGATCGATACCGCCTCCATGCAGAGAGGGAGGGTGCTGCGGGGGCAAGTGTTAGGGGGGTGGGGGGAGGGGAGGCGGGAGAGTGCCACCCTGCTTTTTCAGGTGAAACTTTGTAGTAGAACAGGCCCATCATTGATGAGGGGCAAAAAAAAAAGCCTTGAGGGCGAGGCCCAATGTCCGGAGCTCAAACAGATTGATATGCAGGAGGGCTTCAGTCCTGGACCATGCCCCATGGATTACATAGCCGCCCAGTGTAGCCCCCCCCAGCACGAAAGGGAGGTGTCTCATCACCACCAAGGTAGGCTCCGGTCTGCTGAAGGGGGCTCCCACTGAAATTCTACCCTCCATCAGCAACCAGTGAAGATCAGGCAGTAGGAGCGGTGGTACTGGGACCCTGTCCAACTGAGACCAAGTCTGCTAATCCCAATTGGCTGCCAGGTGGAGCTGGAGGTGCATCATCTTGATGCGAGTGTGCTGTACAGTGCGCACAGAGGACGCCATCAGGCCCAGAATGTGCTGGAACCGCCATGTCTAAGTGGTTGAGTTGGCCAGAAAGTGCCCGACCGACTCGCAGAGGGACCGAAGCCTCTCGGACATAGGGAACACCTGTTGAATGGTAGTGTTCCAACGCACCCCTAGGAAGACCAGTTCCTGAGAAGGGCACAACTGCGACTTCCTCTGGTTGAGGGAGAACCCCAGCTGATGAAGGATATCCGCCAATCTCTGGCAGGAGTGCACCACCCCTTTGGGTGACCCTGCCTTCACCAGCCAGTCCTTCTATGCGGAGAAGGCCTGCCACTGCAGACACGAGGGGCCGAGTTCAGGCCAAAGGGCAGCACCTTGTACTGAAGGTGGTACGGCATATTTGTGAAATGCAGAAACTTCTGATGCGGTTGGTAGATGGGTAAATGCAGGTAAGCATCCTTGAGGTCCAGGGAACACATCCAGTCCCCTGCACAAAAAATCTCTGCTATGTGCGCCAGAGAAATCATCTTTAAGCGTTCCAGTGGTAGAGACAGAATTAGAAATGGCAGGTGAAGGACAACCCTCTGGCCAGCCTGGTGGTAGTTGGGTACCACAAAAACCTGGAACAGTACCCGGAGCACCGGTCTTCAAGAGGAACCAGTTCTATTGCCTGCATCTCCAAGAGTGAAAGGACCTCCCGTAAAAGAGCCGGGTAACCGATCTGGCAAAGAGAGGATGGAAGCGGCAAAGGAAGAGGAAGACTGAAGCCCGTGGAGACTAGGGATAGGATCCGCGGGTTGCTGAAACAACGCTTCCAGGTGTCCTGGAACAGAACCAAACGGCCCCTCCACAGTTGCCAGACCTTGACATCACTGCTTCTTGGTATCAGAGGCGGGGGCAGGGCAGGAGGAGCGGAAAATCCTGTGCAAGGTCCTCTGCTGCTTCCTCCTGTCGTTGCTGGGTGACCTGTGTGGTCTCCATGTAACGTGGTCCTGCAACCCCTTGAAGCTGGAGAAAGCGTGGGGCTTCAACTCAGTCCTGGCCTGTGAATAGGGAAGGATTTCTGTCCTGGTTTTGTGAGGCTGGCCAAAGACTTGGAGGTTTGACAGGAGACTTTCTTCTTTATAAACTCTTCATTGGATGACAAATGAAAGTCAAGGCCCTCGAAGGGCAAGTCCAGGATCTGAACCTGCAAGTCGTCCTCATCTCAACACCAAGGCACATTAGTATGCTGGCTGTTTCGATGTGGGAGGCCAAAGACTGAGGCCCTGCGCAATGGCCCGGGATCAGTCAGACCTGCTTTGAAGGACGCTTGCTTGTCCGAAGGGAGGTCTGGCAGAAATTCCCTGAGCTCTGACCACAGCTACTGGTTAGCCGCAGCCAAGAGGGCGTCTGTGTGGGCTTGTCGCAGATGTAGTCCTGAGATTGAATAACCGCGCTTTACAAAAGACTCCATAACTGTCTTCCTTGGAGAGACAACTAGAGCTGGCTCCCGTGGAGGAAGACTATGAAGACGAAGGTTTAGAATACAAGGAGGCCGCAGCTACCACTGAAAAATTGGGCTGCAGGTGGGAGGCCGGTAGGATTAGCTCTGCAACCATCAGCCTGAACCTGCTGTTCAACTTCTTGTTCGTATGGGCGAAGGTCCTGGGCTTCTCTCAGGCCTTTCACAGAACCTGCAGGACATCCTTCTGGACAGGGTTGCCAGACCAGATCGTGGTGTGCTTTCCGAAGACCTCTGCTAACACTCCCAACTCCCGGGGGGCTTTCTCGGGCACAAGGACCCCCAAGAACTCTGCCAGGCCCTGAAGGCAGTCATGAAAGGCCTTAACGGATGCCGAGGGTTCATCATCCTTGGCATCATCATCATCCCCCAACACCCTTTTTCACAGACCAAGGGGAATCCGGGCCCTGGGGTACAGGTGCCAACGGGGTCCCCCCCCAGGTCTGGCGGTGAAGACAGGTCCAACAGCTGTTGAGGGGGAGGCATTGGTGGTACTGGAGGAGTTGGAGGGGTCAGAACAACCGGTAGGGCATGGACCGAGGGAGGGACCGGCATTGAAACCGGCAGTGCCGTAGGAACAGGAGTACCACCCAGAGGAGGGGTCAGAGGTGGCGCCACCCGCGGGTTGACCTTCACTATATCCTCCAGGAGCCCCTTCATCTGAGGGGAACGCATGAGGAAAAGGAAGTGCTTGAAGAAGCGGTTCTCACAAGCTGCTGGGTCCCTAGGGGCCCAGCCCTCTGAGGCACTGGGCCTCTGCTCATGGTCAAAGAGCTGAGGCACCAGGTGCGTGTAGCTGTAAGGCTGTGATGGGTAGATGTATCCCTGAGACCACCAGATGCCCGTACCATACAATCCGCTGCCGCTTCCTGAGGGAAGAGGACTGGGATCATCTTGCAAAGTCTATTCTATGGGCGAAAGCACTGGCAGGTCCTGCGCTGGATCCAAGATGGCCACCGTCCTGGCAGGCCCCACCACGTGCCTCTGTGCCATTTTGAAGCCTTGAGCGACGCCCTGGGCGGGAGGGTGCTGTGGCCCTGGGCCTTGAAAGGCCTTAGACACAGGAGGAGACAGCTTGAGTCTTGCACCCGAAGCAGAGACATCAACATCAGATCACTCTGGTAGGTGCTGAGCCCTCAGCAGGACACCGGTAGTCTAAACACCCTGACTTCCTCGGAGCAATATTTGGTAGGCTGGATGCCCTCGGCACCTGTGCCAGTAGCCATGCTGGATCCTACTGAAGACAAACTCTTGGAGGTGGTAATCTACGATCCCTTACCCCCCTGGGGTCAAAGAATAGGATCGCCTTTCTGAGTACGGCCTGGGAGCCGGTAACCTGGACCGACTCAGGCCTGCCAGAACCTGAATCCAAGGAACTCAGATCCGTGGGAACCCAAGGGAAGGAGTCACGGTGGTGAGCAGAGGGCCTACCTTGTCTTGACGAGAGGTCCTGGATACCAAGTCCTTAAGGTGGAGAGGAGAAGTGTGGGAGATCTCCCTCCACCACAACAACCCATTCTCCAATGCCCTGTGAGAGCACTGCAAGCCGAACAGAAGTCCCAGCTAACTACATCAAAGTGCTGTAGTCAATCCTGTGGAATGTATTGACCCACTAGGCTCTACCCTGCGACATCACTGTGTGCTGGTGGCACCCGAACCAACAAAATGGCTGCAAAAAGCCCTCTGCGCGTTAAACCTCTGAAAATTGCGAAGTGAAACCGGAAAGATGGCTGCCAATCTACTTTGCCTGTGTCAGCGGTGGAACAGGAGACCACACTGATAAAACCTGTCTTTGGGCTGCCCACAGAGTTAAATGGAAACTATCTAAAAGACAGTGCTTCATTGCAAGGAAACTCAGAAGTGCTCTGAAATCCTGTTTTCTTTAGTCGCTGAAATTACAAAATAATGATTCCAAGCATCAGAAAATATCCAACATCCTTGCTGGGTGTTACCCGTCACCTTATTTAAAGAATCCACATAAGCACACAATGTCAGGAAAAGCAGATTCCATCAGAAGAATATCCACATTAAAAAGTGTGCTTGTCTGTAAAAATCTATCAGAAAATGGGCACTGTATCGCCGGCTGCCTGTGTGACAGCTGTCAATTAAGTACATTGGAAGCTTAAACTTGTGCAGAAAATCAAATGGTTGAAATGAAGTGACTTGCCATCAAAAGCAATATAGGTTGCAACTATTTAATCGCTGTTTAAAAAGATTGGAATTAGAGATCTGTTTGCCTATTCTGAAAATGTAAGTTTATTTTATCAAAGACAAATTTAAACAAATTGAGATAAAGTAAACTGATACAAGCCAAAGAACTTCAAAGCAAATTCCACAGCGTGCTCCAAACAAAAGGCACCTTCCTTCTGCTCTCTGCCTCAGGAACTCCCTTTCAGGTGTTGATGGAGAGGGGAGGAGATTTTGGCCTGTTGCACCGGGGAGAGACAAAGGACTTCCTGGGCTGAAAAGAATATGCAGATGCAAGTGTCAACAGAAACTCCTGCCAGAGGAAAGAGGCAGGGATTGCTCTTGACCCACCAAAACTTTGGGGGCGGGACAGACAGTTGTGTATTCTTAAAGCACAAGAAAAGTATATTTTTGAAAAGGACTGACGCAGAACTGTGCAATATTGTAAAAAATGACAGTATTGTTAATATGAAAATTCTGGCCACGTTTTAAAACTACTCAGAACTCTGTGCTATGTTCAGTGACAAGACTACAGAATTTGTGGTTTTGTAGCAATTGTGGCGATGCCAGAAACATGAAACTTCATATGATTATGCCCAGATATCATGCGTACATATGTGTAAAAATGTGGACAAATCTGACATTGGGTACCAGACCAAAAGTGTGTAAAATTGCCAAAGCTAGACCCAAGCTCCCACCGAGACGGGGCTCGGGTGAATACTTGCTCCACCAAATCTATGATGTAAATATGCTATTGCTCGCAAGTTTGTTAAATTGTAAATATGTCTTGTATGAAAAATCGACTTCATGTGCAGAAACCAGGGAGAGGTACTCCCTGGATCATAAAACATATTGTCATCATGACACTCCGTTTCCTTCTCAAATCAGGGGAGAGGAAATACCCTAACCAATAGAATACCTAGAGGGTGTGCCTTGTATAATTCAGCCTACCCACCCCTTTAGGAAATACATAGAGATAGCTTAGGACCTAGAGACACACACACATTCACACACCAACCGACTGCTGGCATAGCACTTTGCAAGAGAAATCCATATCCAAGACTCCAGACTCCAGACTTTTGAAAGCAGAAAGGCCCATTTCCAAAGCTGAACCCTTCTCAGCTTGGCCTTTAAAAAAATCCAGAAACCCGATTTTAACCCAGACCTCTAAGGGGAGCAAAAGAACAGCCTGGCTGTGCTGTTGCTGCTTTCTTGCTCAAAATTCTTGCCAGAATCCAAAGATCCAACCCAGTAGAGCAGAGCTGTGACCAGATAGCTGCGAACCAGAACCAACCCGTCAGATCCAGTCCAATCCCACCGTGCAGTGTCCAGAGTGCCGTGCTGAGTGCAGAACCAGAGGGCCATGAATCCAGTCCGGTGTGCTAGCTGAATTCCTGACCAGATCCCTGACGGGTCCATTTCAAAAATTGGTAGCGAGTAGCCATAGCATAGGATTGTCGCTAGCATATATCTTATCCATAAGTAATCCTATCCAAACCCATTCTCTTATACCCAGAACTGCTTTGTTAGAATCTTTTTGTCTTGCCTGAACTCTTTCTCATCCCTATAGTCCTTTGGGAATAGTATTGTTAAAATCATCTTTGCGCTAATATATTTTCTGAAGAAAGGCGAGCCTCTCGGCAGACTATATCAACCAGTGATATCCTGGGCTGGTGGCTGCGCTGTCGTGTAGTTTGCGGCTTCATAGTCTACCCTAGTGTAAAGAAACCTGTTTGTCATTTTAAAAAGCACATCTTTCTTTTGCAATTTTGACTCTTTCTGAAAAAACGACCTCCACAAAAACCTTCATAATTTCAACGTATATGCTAGAAACGAAAGTTAAGTGTCAAATTGAAGCCAATATCCTCAGCTTCCCAACTCCTTATATTTATCCCGCAATCGCGCTCGGAAAAGTTTGCCGCAAATGTTTCGTTTGGCTCAAATCTCTCACGTGTGAAATAGCTGTTCTTTGCATCCGACTTCAGAATTAAGTTTTCAAACTGCTAGTTCCTCAATCATTGCTGATGTTGGTATGATACTATACAAAGCGGCCCCCACTAATATTGAATCCATTTTAGTGAATTAAATCCATTTTCAGTGTTTTCCCATTCATTCAAAGCCACATTCAAAAGCATTTTGACAAGTTGCAGTCATTCCTGTTTTTCTCTGAGTTTGCTGGGGGAAATTGGGAGTTATACTGTGTTGAATTCTGTATTCCTGAAACTTGTATTCTCTCCTTCCATCTCTTGATATTACATATTGGGGGGATTGAGTAGTGTGCAGGGGGAAAGAGTAATCACATTGCATTTTGATTGAACCCACACAAAGTATTATTCTATGCTGCATTATTTTTCCTATCATTATTCCGTGTGATTAAAGAGTTGTTGTGACATCATCCCATTGGTGATCCTTATATAAATATTAAATTGTGTGATATATATATATATATATATAAAAACTTATAGACAAATAATGAAGGATTCCAGCTGTGCATCACATGCTAGGCATTGACTTGGGTGGAGTGCCAGGTTGAAATTACTTACAATCCGATCTAGGGTGTTCCCTATGGATAATTTACTTCCAAGTTTCTCTGCCAGATCCCTAGAAAGTCGAATGGCCATCAGGAACCAGGCACTTCCGGCCTGCACCCATCAACACTACAGGTTTCCCAATCAGTCGTTTACACTATGAACCACACACCCTTTTATTCTTATAGAGCCAAGAGGTGCCAATAGTGGCAGACGGGTGATATAAAAAACAACTTCTATTACATCTGGAGTGAAAACATCACTGAATTCCAATGGCTTCCTGGAGATATTGTGGGACAACACTAACAGGTAAGCCTGCTAAAGGATCATTGAAAGACTGGCTGCATCACCACAGTTCAAGGTGTCTCTCCCCTGCATCCCCCTGCCTGTGTCGGTCTGTGTCGGCGTGTGTGTCATTTGCTTTTTATGTCCAGTTACTGCCTCACTTTATAAATGACCTGGACAAGCCTCTGTCCAATTACTGCTGTCTGTGTGAAGGTACTGCTCCTACTGTCCTGCAAAGCACAGCTTTCATCATTAACCTAAACCTTAGAGAAAGCCAAGGTTTTCCCCAGGCAAGGCTTAACATATGGGGCAAGCAGACCAGAAGAGGTTAACCTGCGTTCCTTGTGCCTTTCTCCACAATCTACCTAGAATGAATTCAAAATCTTGATCTAGCCTTTCTCCACGAGTGCATTGCGAGCTGAAATAGATACCCATATACTTTACAAAAGTGTGTGTTGTAATTCTCCATCATGACCCCATTTCATTATACCTTACTCCAAATGCCTTGTGTATACCAGTCAATTGTAAAACATGCTTCATCTTCCACACATCTTACACTTTGGGCTTTAATTACTTTATATCTGTCTTTCTGACAACATTAACATTAATTAAAGTCTCCTTACTCAATAGTTTTAACCAATGTTCTGCTAATAAAACTGCTCCCCCTCCTCCCACATTTTCACTGTTCATAACATGCTCAAATTCACATGAAGGCCAAAAGCATAAGTTATGTTCAATGGCAAAAGAAATGTCACATTCAAACACCACTTTAATCTATCTACATTGGTAGATCAGGTGCATGCAATAATGAAATGTCAACAAAGTGTCATACCTTTGAAGTGGCTTGCTTCAGTTTTGCTTGTTCTACGAGTAATTTGTAGGAAGATCCTTTGTTGCTCTGTATTTTTTCTTTCTCTATCTGTTCCACCAATGCCTTCTGCTTTGCCTTTAGCAAGTTAAGTTGCTAAAATAAATGTTAATGTATTAAATTTAAAAATTGACTTGTCGCTCTTGTCAGTGTTTATCAAGGAATACACAACTTTTACTTCATAATGATTCATCTTTAGCCTGAGCTCATTTACCCAGCCATGTGCTATTAATGAGCTCCATTGCAAATGTTAGTTCTCATCTCAAATCTCTTCTTTGGCTAGAGCAGTGGCTTGGTCTGTGTACACAATTGCAAGAGTGGAGGGATTGGCGATGAAGTGGGAAGCAGCAGTTAGGAGCTCTGATGCCTCCAAACATCTTGATTGTATTCCAGAACAGTGGGCATACAGAATAGTGGGTGAAAAAAAAAAATATATATATATACACACAAATTCAAAAGATTGCACACCACTGCTTTGGCAAATCTGACATTAGACCCAGAAGCACAATCCACACTGTAATCTTTGACCGGTATGTAGACAGAACAAGGTTAGGGGTGGAATGCCATCAATGTGTTACTTGTTCTAATAAGAGGAATCAGTTTGCACCCCAGACTAACTAGTAGACTTTCACCTAAACTGTTAACTTAGAATCTGTATACTTTATTTTCAGCACATTATTTTCATTATATATTTTTAACTGTTTAATTACAAGAAAAATACTTCACTTTGGTATCATTTTTTCTAAACTGACATGATCTTCCTATAATTCATCATATGTTAAATCACTTGGGGCATAGCCTGGGCCGAGAAATATTTGAATCACCACCAGGGAGCTTAGGTGCAACACTGGCTCTGTCATAGTGTCAAGGGTACTACGGCAGCCAGATGTGCAAACAATGTGGCAATAACTATACCACACATTTGAGGAAAGAAAAGACCAAAAATTGATCATCTCTAATAGCATGTCCTACCCTGGCAGACTTAAATGTATCAGTAAGTAAGTTAATAGAATTATAAACTGACTTCACATCTGCAATAGCCAATATAAAAATTCTTCCAGTGGCATTTCAATTAATCTGTCCAATGTGTCACTTGTATATTGGATAGGATTTCACACTAAAATAGAAAAAAAGAAAGTAATCCACCAAATTAAGACAGTTGTATTTTGAGGGAGCCAATGGAAGTGACAAACTCGCCCTAGACTGAGATTTCTGGAAAACAGCTGGTAGCTCAATGAGAAAATTCACAGGAAACCTTTGATATGAATTTAGGTGAAAACATTGGGCGAGTTCTGAAAACTACCCTGTCCTTGTATATGGCTACAAATGGTTTGTCCACTCAAAGAGCCTGCAGCTCACTCAACCTTCGCATTAAAGCCATGGCAACAAGAAAAGCCACTTGTATGAAAGGTGTCTAAGCAAGGATTTAGACAACGGCTCGAATGTCGGTAGAACCCGCTATAGTAAGGCCATATTTAAATCCCAGCTGGATGCTAGATTAACTATTGGGTGGGTTTATAAGATTGAACCAATACATGACAGCAAAAACCACAAGAACATTTCACTACACAGGGGCTGCTAGACTCACTAAGTGTACTGAAATGGAGCAGAACACCAGGCTTGAGTCTAGATGGTAAAGAAAAGCACGTTTCCACCAGTAGCGTTACAGAAAATTAGGGGTCCACCCTGCAAGTCCTGCTGAGGACCTCTCCTCTCCCTCCTTGAAGAGGAGTATTCTGTGCCACAGACGTTCAGACTGGCTAGGGCCACCACTCATGCCTAATGATTATGACAGTAATGCTGCCTTAACTGGTGTGTTGCGACTGCACTTAGTGAAAGAAATAAGGTTTTCAATTCAATCTCAAATTGCACCCTACACAGAAGGTTGGTAGTGCTTGGCCCCTGGAACCCAATAGTGCTGCCATTGCGTGCAGCCAGTAACATTCCACATAGCAGTAGTAGAGGCAGTTTTTGATGCCAGGGACACTGGCATTGTAAACTGTTCAAGTTCAGTGGTGACAGGTGAATTTATTTACTGCTAGGGCAAAATTAGTGCAAGCATAACAAGAGAGCCCTACATAGTACAGGGAAAGGAGAATGTTTCTTACCAGCATTGGCATCTTTCATAGATTCACAGGATGTGAACATTTCCGGCCTCAGGCTGGGAATCCTCAGGTACCCTTTGGTTTCCCTTGCTGAAAGCAAGAAAAAAATCTCCATTTTGTAGGCTGTCACCTTTGTTATCAGTGGTTTTGGTCCCAACCAATAGTACCTCGAGCAGATAGACACTAGTCCTTCCTCCTGTTCCTCCCTTCAGATTCTGACCCTGATGATGAAAGCCCAGAGGGCAAGCACAGTTTGTCAGTCAGGGGTGGAAGGATTTTGCATGTGAATATACGAAAGATACCAATGCTGGAGTCAAGAGTTGCAGGTGAGAAACGTTCTTCTCCGGCATTGGATTATTCATAGATTCACATGCTGTGAATAGATTAAGTAGCAGTTCGAGGTACTTTGAGGTAAAAACCAGTACATTCTCAACCCCCAAACATAGGAGCATACCTTATTGGAATAGGAGTGCAGGACCCGTCTTCATGTCTGCAGCGTGCTGTCTCTCCAGATAGTAGTGCTTCAGAAAAGTATGCAACACTGATCAGGTAGACGCTTGGCAGATGTTAGCAATTGGGGCTACTACCAACCATGCCGCTGAGGTAACTGTAGCATGTGGAGGAGCATACAGAGGCTTCCAAGATCATTTATGTCAGAAGGCAATGCAAGAGGAAAACCATTGTGATGCCCGGCTTTGACAGTGCTTTGTCTTTTCTGGAAGGTCCGTACCCTAGGACGAGCTGGTTTGACCTGCGGAAGGCACAAGGCCTCTCAATGTAGTATTTCACGGCCCATTTGGCATACAGCAAATGTAGGGCTACCTTAGCTGGAGACGATGGTTTTTGGCAGAAACCTGGTAAGACAAATACTGCGTTTTTGTGAAAATCTGTGGGGACCTTGGGGATAAAGAGTGGGTTGGTAATCAAGAGCACTTCATCTCTTTAAAAACACAGGTATGGCTGGTTGATTGCGAGCGCATGGAGCTCGGATACTCTCCTGGCCAGTGTCCCAAAGTGACGCTGTGACCATCTGTTCAAAAGGCTTCTTCATGAGGCATGACAAAACACCACTCCAGCGAGGTTAGTCTGGCCGGGGGAAGGTCCGAAACAAGCCTATCATGAAATGTGTGACCACCCTATTGCCATAATGGGGGGTGCCCTTACTCCTGGTGCATCTCGATATGGCGGCCTAGTGTACCTGTATGGAGGCGTGGGCAAGGCCCTGTTTGGCCAAGGAGAGCAGATTATGGCAGTATCTCCTCCAGCGTAACCTGGAACAGGCTAAGGCTATCTTGGTTGATGTCCTGTTGACCACCTCACCATATACAAAACAGTTTTGCCTTCAGGCTATATGATTTGTGGGAGGAGCCCTGGCCGCTGACAAGATGTCTCTGAATTCTTGAGAGAATGTTAAGTTTCCGAACTCCAGAAAGTCAGGAGTCACACCGTTAGGCGGAGGGACTGCGGAGTGTGACGTAGTATCTTCCCCAGGTCCAGCGTGATGATGCTCGGGTCATTGCAGAACCCGATTGGTCTGTCCGTCGAGAGTTGGCCGAGGTCTGAGTACCAGGTCTGGCGCAGCGAGTTCGGGCAATGAGGCTTACTTTACACAGATGTTTCCTGATCATCTGTACCATTTTGTACGAGACTGGGAAGTGTGGAAAAGCGTACTATGAAGAATCTTAGGGATCCCTTGCTGAATCCCTGCCTAAAGCCTCCTCCCAGGTGAACAGGAAAAGGCAGACTTGTCCTGATCCCTACCATCGGGGTGGTGTACTGCTGGAGGATCACCTGGGAGGAGACAAGGCCCAGGGTGGTGAGGAGATCCTGTGGGATGAGACACAGTATTCATCGTTTGATAGGTAAAACCTCTCAAGATTGCCAAAACAGGTCATGTCTTATTGTCCTTATAATGTATCTGAACCACAGATAACATCGGACTCTGGGCTCAAATGCCATATAATCTTCTAACAAAGACCACTACAGGTATTTTGGTATGAAAATCCTCCTTAATCCCTAAAGCAGAATGCAAAGGAATCTAGAAATATTGCCTAATGTACATTGCCTTCCTCTAAAACAACCAATTCTAAAGATTCGTTCAATGCTACTAAGGGAAATAAATCCACGCTACTAAGGCAAATTAAAATCAAGTGGTTTAAAAGAGCTGATTTTGTTGTTCAAGACTACAGCTCTCATAATCCCACAGGTACCGGAACGAGGAAGATAACTGAAGAGTTATGCTGTAGCAGTAGTCAGTCAGGCAATTAGGCCTAACAGCTAAACCTGAAGGAACCTGGGAGGCATAAAAGCCCCCCTCAGGTGCAGGCAATTAGAAAGCGCTGGAACTGTGAATGTAGTGCGTGCAGTAGTAGCAGAGGCAGAACGAAGAAGGCACAGTGTTGGCAAACCAAGCAGATGTGGGAGAACCAGAGGGACGGCTAAACGTCAAAGGCAGCAGATTTCACCTGCTTGTTGTGAGAGGGTCCTGTTGCCCCAAATTTGAAGTGCAGAGGATGTGCAGAGGATGCACAGAGGAAGGCTGCCTTTCCCCATATGAGCCCAACTGCAGTGGCTGCCCTGCAAGAAGCGTGTCGGAGACCGAGGCAAGGAGCTGTTTTCAAGATGTGGGTCTCAGGAGCGAGAGGGGCTCCTTGCTAGAGTGGTCAGGCCAGAGAACTTCAGCAAGGAAGGGTGTGGGTCCCAAGTGAGCCAGAAGCAGTAGAAGTTGTGCAAAAAGTGGAAGAGGATCACAGAAGCTGGTGAGTCAAACCTGGCGTTCTGATTGCTTGCGCGAGTACTACTGGCAATAGTATCCAGCTTAATGTTCCCTCATGTAGAAGCAGAAGTGAGTTGAAGTTGTTTGTTGAGGTCCTAACAAGGGATAATGGAAAGAAGCACTTGCATGTGAACAGAAAAATCTTCAGCTCGCATGAAATCAAATGCTGGTAAAAGCCATTGTTAAACCGTTTAAAGTATGAAGAAGTGGTCTCTCATTAAGCAGAAAGAACGTTGCAAAGAGTCATGGCTGAACATTTAAACCATATAAAATTTGAGAAGAGACAGTTGTGTGTTCTTAATTTCGTTTTCCTAGTGAAGAGTGAACCATGCCTCTTTATTCACACGAACAATCATGGTTCATAAAAGAGGTTGAGTGTTTAAACATTGTATCTGCAGTTGGAGAGCACAAGCATTGCCCAAGCCAGGAGTATTCCCTTATTAAGATTCAAAGCAACCTTTCCCAAAGCCAAAAAACAGTCTTGACTATTACTGTGAGCCCAATGGAAGTTCAACCTTGCTTAAGTTAAAAGTGTGCAAGCATTAGCTGAAGCCAAAAATTGCACTAAGGCTTCTGGGTAATTATTTGGCTAACAGTTGACAAAGAGGTGAAGGCAAATTTGGGGAGGGGAAACATGTTGCTTTTTAAACATTGTTTGAAGTTGTTGTGGTTGCAGACAGACAAGAGATGTAAAGAGGCTGGCCATTTTGAAGAGAGATATTCAGAGGAAGAGTGTCTTGCCTATTTGAAGGTGTTGCAGAGCCTCAAAGTGAATCTTGTCAAAACCCGTCTTGAATCACAAAGTACTGAAGCTGTGGTGGTATATCTGGTTGGCTGTAGATGCAAGACTTCAGTGGTACAAGTGTAGTGGATTGCTATGGAGCAAAGGAGAATGTCCTTATGGTAAACTCTAGTAGAAATGAAGTTGAAGTAGAAGCAGCAGCACTGTGGAGTCATCCCGACAAATATACCCATTGTGAATCCTAATCTTGAAAAGAGAAAAACTGTTAACCAAGACTGGTGTTTTGCTAACATTTCTAAAAGTTATATTTCCATTGAACTTTACAATAACTGGTGGTGGTGGCAAAGCATTGTGGCATGGGAAAAATATTGATGCTATTCTGAGGAAGTGGAAAGTCTCCAAGAAGAAGAGCTTTGTTGTTGTTCGAACCTTGGTTAACAAAACTTGACATTCAACCTTCAGGAACTGAATTTAGACTTTGCTATCCATGTGGATTTCCATATTGCTTTTGATGAACTTTGAAGCTGAATACATCATGAATCCTGGGGAAGGGAATTCACTCAGGTTGCTAAAAGGTGATCAAGAAACTTAATATCATTGTTGATGAATTGCCATATGTTCTCTTTTGTATTTGATGTTTAGTGTGAGGGCCAGACATCTTGCGTTAGAGTGTTACATTTAGATTTGTTATGCAGGGAAATCCTCATTAGGACTAGTAAGGCATTTGGATATCATTTTAGCTTTAATAAAATGGCATGTTTGAACGATCATCAAAATGTCCGCCTTGCACTGCAGACCCGTCACGGTATGCAAACAGCCTGTTCCATGGGAGGACGAACGTGTCCCCCATTGAACCCTGCTGGAGTGTCCTTCAGGTGTATTGTGCATTTCTTGTTGTGCACTGTGGCGAATAGGTACACCGATGGGTGGTCCCACCGTAGGAAGAGCAATTGTACCATGGTGCGGTCAAGCTCCCATTCGTGGCTCTATGATATCCGCCTGCTGAGGCTGTCCGCTAATTGGTTTGGAATTCCTGGAAGGTGGCACGCCTGTATGGTGATGCTGTTCGGGATTGCCCAGAAGCAGATGCCTTGAGCTTCCCGAGACAGTCTTGGACCGCGTCCCTACCTGCTTCCGTATAATACATCATTGTTGTATTGTCTTTTAGGACACTGATCATTTGTCACCAGAGTACCAGGAGGAAGGACTTGAGTGTCCACCAGATAGCCCTGAGATCGAGCATGTTGATATCACGGGAGGTTTTGTTGGGGGGAGGAGGGGCATAGCGCCCTGACATGCAGCTGGTCCACATGTGCACCCCACTCGCATGCGTGACAAGTGTCTTGCTTGAAGCCGGCTCCTGGAATGGCTTCCCTTTGTTGATGTTGGCCCAGTTGGACCACCATTGGAACTGTTGTGAGCTTGAGATCTGTACTTTGTTCCCTTCTCCCCCATGACCCAGAGGCCTGGGACCAGTTTGCTGCCATGAACTCCTGTATCAGTCTAATGCAGAGTCTGCAGTGTGGGATGAAGGGTATGCAGGATGCCATTGTTCTGAGGATCCGCATGCAGTGGCGCACAGTCAGCCACCTGCTTGGTGTGAACATTGCGAGCAGCGCCCCGAAGGTGTCCAACCTTTCCGGAGATGGGCGCACTTTGGATTCCTGCGTTGAGAAATCCACTGTAAGAAACACTAGCTTCTTTAACCGTTGCAGTGAAGATTTCCTGTAGTTGATGGCAAAGCCCAAGTTCTTGAGGAGACGCACCGATGCTGCCGTGGACAGACTTGCCGTTGTCATGGACGGTGCTTGCACCAATCGTCTAGATAGGGGTAGACGTCGGGGCCTTCCATGCAGAGACTGGCTGCTACCGGTGCAGGGCACTTCATGAATGTGCGAGGTGCTGACTAAGCCAAACAGAAGCACCCAGATTTGATAGTAGGATTTGTTGACCATGAACCATAGGTATTACCTGTGTGGATGGGGACAATGAAGTTTGCGTCCTGGAGGTCCAGGGACGCCAGGTAGTGGTCGTTGTGAACTGCTTCTTTCACTGCAAGGTGACCACAGCAAACTGAAGTGTTATGAACCTGTTTAATTTTTTAAGTCCAGGAGGGGCCTCCATTTTCCGTCCAGTTTGCAGGCGACAAAGTACCAGGAGTACACTCCCTTGAGGAGCATGCTTCTGGGCATCCGGGGCTGGTGGTCAAGTTTTTGTATTTAATTGTTTATATAGCACTTTACACCAAAGCGCTGCACAATTGAACAACTTAATACATGAAACGTAACAATATAACGATAGAAGCAAATTACAATATGAATAAGTCAACAAAACAGTAAGAAGAGCGATTAACTGGATGGAATAGGGAGAGTAGTGGAGTAGGACTGTGTGGGAGGGAGAGGGGCAAGGAGGAGGAGGGGAGGGGAGGTTAGGAAGACATTCAAGGGGAAAGAAGGAGGAGGGGAAGCAGGGAGGGGAAAGGGTCTCAAGGGGGAGAATGGAGAAGGAGAGATTTAAGCGAGGTGCGGAATAAGGAAAAGGTAGGGGTAGAGCGGATTGCGAGAGGTAGAGAGTTCCAGTGCAGGGGAGCTAGGAGTTGGAAGGTGCGGAAACGGGAGGGGGCACAAGGGGACGGGGGTACAGTGAGAAGGAAATGGTCAGCTGAACGAAGGGAACAGGAAGGAGAGTAGAAAGAGAGGAGGGAGGAGAGATAAGGGGGAGCAAGACCAGGGAGAGATTTGAAGACAAGGCAGAGAAAGTGAAATTTAAGTTGGGAGTGAAATGGAAGTCAGCCAAGGGAAGTAGAGATGGAGTCACAGGGGTTAAGGAGACAGAGGGTACGGACAGCAGAATGGTAGCTAGATTTGAGGGGGGCGAAATGAGAAGTGGGTAGTCCAAAGAATAAGGAAGAGCAGTAGAAGAGGCAGGAGAAGATAAGGGAGGAGATTAAATGTTTGGTAGCACGGAAGGTGAGAGAGGGACAGACTTTCCAAATATAAAAGAGGTGGTAGCGACAGGCACGAGAAGTGAGAGATATGGTGGGAGAAGGAGAGAGGTGTCAAAGTGCATGCCTAAGTTACGAGCATGGAGAGAGATAGGGAAATTAATGGGAGTTAAGAGGATGAAAGGAGGAGAGGGAGGGGGAAGAGAGTTGGAGGGAAAGAAGAAGAACAAGTTACTCTCTTACCTGGTAACGTTCTTTCGATGGGATGGTCTGACGACGTATTCCATATCTATGACAGTAATCACCACAGCTGTGCTGCTTTGGAAAATCTTTTGACGTCTGCGTCCTGCGTCGATGACATTGATAGTCCGTCCTCGAGGACCTCCTCCAACGTCACCAGATGTTATAAGTAGGACGCACGACGCCCATAGCCTCAGTTGTAGTTTTTTCCCAGAACGTGTGGCACCAATCTTCTGCCAGTAGGACCACAGAAAGCCTTGCAGAAACGTAAGCTGCAATCGCATAAGAAATTCTGTAGCGTGGAAGGCAGAGTGGGAGCGATATGGAATACGTCATCGGACCATCTCATCGAAAGAACATTACCAGGTAAGAGTAACTTGTTAGAGGGGATTGGGTCCTCCGACGTAGTCCATATCTATGACAGACTCCCAAAGCAGTACCAACGTAAGGAGGCGGGAAAAGAATTTAGAATATACAAATTTAGAATGCCCAATCAAATTGCAGAGTAAAGGACCGCCTTGCCAAAGGCCAGATCCTGTCCACGGATAGAATCGAGGGAGTAGCGACGTACAAAAGTATGGACCGAAGCCCAGGTGGCGCATCACAGATGTTACGAATAGGAACACCCCTCTGCAGAGCAGTCGAGGCAGCCATACCCCTGGTAGAATGGGCCCGTAAGCCTACTGGAGGGTCCTTACCCACCAAGCGGTAACATTCAGAAATTGCCAAGATCATCCATTGAGACAAAGTCTGCTTAGTAATAGCGTGTCCCAAACGGCCTTCAAGCGTAACCAATAAATAGTTGATCGTCCACTCTGACCCGGGACATGCGTGAACTGTAGAAACTTAACGCTCTCCTAGGATCCAGTCTATGGAGCCTCTCCTCTTGCTTCCCAGGATGTGGAGGAGGATAAAATGCCGGAACAATAACCTTCTGGCTTAAATGAAATTCCGACACCACCTTCGGAAGAAAGGAAGGACAAACTAAGGACAACCCTGTCCTTATGAAACACAGTGAAGAGTGACTTAATTGAAAGTGCCTGAAACTCACTCTGCGAGCGGAAGTGACCGTGTTAGGCAGAAACCTGTGCAGTTCCCTCTGGGACCACTGCAAAAGATTTAAGTCTACAGGTGTTGGCAGTAAACCCACTTGGTAGCAGTCTGTACCACACAGATTCACTGTGGTAGCTGTAGCTGAGCAGTCAGACTTCCCTCAAGAAGAGTTAGGCAGTATACAGAGGATACACAATAGGTACAGAGGTACACTAGCACAAGCAAACACTGACCAGAGCTAGGTGTAAAAGTATAAACGTATTTATTAAAGGTACACTCATAAATTACACTAGCACATTAGAAAAGATAAGAAAGTCAAACACAGTTACTATTACTCATATGTACATCCCTACTCGTTTGTTGGACAATTCTAAGTTAACACCACTTATTTCCAACCAGAGGTGAGCGCTTAACGTTAGATGGTACTCCAACAAGTATTACCAAAAGGGAGGGAAAAAGGCAAAAATAAAGAGAGCAGTAAGGTAAAACACTTTTCACATAAGGTTAGCAAAGACAGTCAATAGTGGAACAAGGAGAATTAGTTCGGGGCCCGCATTAGAGGGAGCCAGGCGAAAATGTGCCCAAGATCACACAACGTCACAAGTCTTTGCAGGTGAGTAGAAAACGGTTTTACTATGGTTCTGAAAAGTTTAGTTAGGGTGTCCCAGACCTACCCAGGTTCGAGAGCCGAGGGCTAAATCTACCCCGTACAATCGGTGGCAAGGGAGGCCGGGCGGAACACAGTACCTTTAAAAGTGGAAAGATTCCTCCAGAAGTGGTAGTCGTTCCTGGTAGTGGGTGCAAGTCGCGGCGTCGTGCCGAGGAAGAGGTGATCTCGACGGGGAGGAAGGCTGCAGGTCGTTGCACTACCAGGGATGAGGCCAGCCGTGGAGTTCTCCCGTCACAAAGGATTTTTACCCCTCTTTCGCGGTTGAGGTAAAAAGTGGTAGCCCGCTGGCCGGGGTGCTTGGCACAGGCAAGGCGGCCACGAGATGCTTCGGGACGGCGAAAAGAAGGCAGCAACTGGTTGTCCCCACCAGTTAAGGGAAGAAGACTCTCCGGCGGGATATCTCCTCTGTCGTCGGGAAAAGTGGTGAGACGATTCTGCAGGGCTTCACCGGTGGTGTCGTCTTGGCAGGTCGGCTCGGCTTCTCCCTCTTCGGCTTCTTAGGTCCTGTGGCGACTTCTGAAGAACCAGTCCCAAAAACCCTGCTTTTATGCAGCAAACCCCCATTCATACAGCCTAGCTGTCACTCAAACATGCTAAGTGGTGAGCGGGGTGGCTCACCACTTGGGCCAATCACACTAGAGTGCGACCTGAGTTGGCAAGGCAACTCGGTCCGGGGTGCCTAAACCCACTCCCACTCCCCCTGTGGTACCCAGACAGAATGGCACCACTTTGGAGGGCTTCTGTGTAGAAGCCCGCCAAAAGTGGAACAAAGGCTCGACTCGGGTTCAGGGTTACTGAAGTGAACCTAGACGCCATTTTGGCGGCGAGTTCCGGCAAAAAATCCCAACCGGTGAATTTATATTAATTAAATAAACCGGCGGTATCTATAACATTGCACCAAAAAGTGGTGCATCAAAAACCAATGGGAAATCCCATTGGGAAATATTCCGGTGGAATATTTCCGTGGTATCCACTGCCACCAGCCAGAACTCGGCGAGGGGGGGACGGGATAGTACCCCCTCGACAACAGATCCAGGGGCAATCTAATTGCCCCTACCATTACTTCCACCGTAGGATGGTTTGTACTGGTTAAGTTCCTAAGTTAAGACTAGTAAAGTCAATGGTAACTTTACTGACCCAGGGAGACAGTAGTCAGTCCCAGGGTGTGGAGTCTATGTTTGGGGGTCTCTAAGACACCCCTGTGCTACTGCACTGAGGGTGCTGTGTAACACACATTCAAAAACCAATGATGGCCTATGGGGAAAATTACCCCCTAGCCCATAAGCACATAGCAAGTCACAGAGAACACTCTTAAGTCATGTCCAAGAGTGAGGGTAAAAGAGTCTCACTCTTGGCAGGAGAAAAAAATAAACCCCAAAAATCCAGCAAAGCTGCTGGGGGACTCACTAGGTTAGGAAATTCAGCCTAAACAGAGAATTCTTCGTAACAGACCGCAACTAAAAATACAGTTTTAAGGGTTAACAGTTTCAAAGGACAAGAATGCAAAGGCTCAAAGGGAGCACCCATTAGAAACTTCAGAACAAAGTTCAGATCCCAACCGGACACCTGGAAAGGTGACGGAGGGAACACATTAGTGAGCCCTCTCAGAAACTCAGAAATTAAAAGGGATTTTAAAATAAGAACACTCAGACGAGCGCTTAAATATAGACAGCGCCACCAGGTAACCTTTAATGGTACCCACTTGCAGGCCCTTGTGGGCCAAAGAAAGCAAAAAAGACAGAACGACAGGAATGTCACATGAAAAAGGATCCACATTCTGAACCCTGCACCAGTCGCAGAACTTTCTCCAACGGCAACCGTACAGGGACTTTGTTGCCGGCCGTCTGGCTGAAAGCAACTCCTCCATCACATCTTCAGGGAGGTCCCAATCCTTATACCTCAACCTTTCAGAAGCCAAGCGTGAAGGTTGAGGGATCTGACCTCTGGATGGAGAACCTGACCCCCCTCCCGTGAGAGCAGATTGTCTCGGTAGGGAAGACGACGTGGAGGACAGATGGACAAGTCTAGAAGGTCCGGGTACCACGTCCTCCGGGCCCATGCCAGAGCAATGACGATCATCCGGGAACCGAACCCCAGCACTTGCGGAATGACTGGGACTGGAGGAAACGCGTACAGCAGTGGGAAGTACCACTCCACCACAAACGCGTCCCCTAAGGCTCCTCTTGGAGGAAATTCCCGCGAGCATAACCTTTCGCACTTCCGGTTGGCACTGGAGGCAAAGGGATCCACTTGAGGGGTCCCCCAAAGGGCGAAGATCTCCAGGAGAATCTCCTGAGCCAGCTCCCACTCGTGAGAGATCGTGCTCTGCATGCTCAGAGCGTCCGCCGTCTCGTTTTCGTCTCTGGCCAGATGAACTGCCGAGATCGAAATTTCCTGCTGGATGGCCCAAAACCAGAGCTGCATCACCTCCCTGCACAGAGGAAGTGACCCTGCCCCCCCTTTTTGTTGAGGTAGTGCATGGCCAAAATGTTGTTCGTCAGGATCAGGACATTCCGCCCTCGCACAGTAGGCAGAAAAGCCTTCAGGGCAAGCCTGACGGCCCTCAGCTCCAACAGATTGATATGGAGTCTGGACTCCGACGGAGACCAACGACCGATGATTGTCAGCTCGTTGGCATGAGCTCCCCATCCCGTGAGGGATGCGTCCGTCACGATCGTCACCTCCAGCCAGGGTAGCCAAAATGGAGCCCCCCTCATCAGATTGCCTTCGTCGGCCCACCACAGAAGGTCCCGGGCGACCGAGGGCGGCACCTGAACGGGCTCCAACATCCTGCCGGAGAAGTGAGACCACTAGAGCTTGAGAGTCCATTGCAGAGATATCATCCACAACCTGGCCTCTGGCACCAGAAGAAGGCAGGATGCCATGAGGCCGAGCAACCTCAAGAACTCGAACGCTGGGCGAATCTGGGCAGGTTGAAACTTGTGCACCATCTGCTGAATGCGGTGAGCCCTCACCTGGGGAGGCAAACACTGCCCCAGGGACGTGTCGAGCACTGCTCCGATGTACTGGAGCTGCTGAGTTGGCGTCAAGTGGGACTTTAAGTTGAGGGAGAAGCCCAGCCTGTGAAGGGAGTGGCAGGTGACGGACAGATGATCCAGGACTTGTTCGGGAGAGCGCGCGCCGATCTACCAATCGTCCAGGTAGGGGTAGACGTGAATCCCCCCCTTTCCTGAGATATGCTGCCACCATGAGCTTGGTGAAAACCCTCAGGGCGGAGGTCAATCCAAACGGCAGGACCCGAAACTGAACGTGCGAGTCGCCAACCGCGAACCTAAGGAACTTCTTGTGCTTGGGATGGATCGGCACATGAAAATAAGCGTCCTTGAGGTCGAGAGACACCAACCAGTCCTGAAGTTGAAGGGCCTGGAGGACTTGAGAGTAACCATCTTGAACTTGTCCTTCCTGAGGAGTTTGTTCAAACTGTGAAAGTCCATGATGGATCTCAACCCCGTCTTTCTTCGAAATCAAAAAATAAGGGAATACCATCCCTTGTTCCTCTCCACTACAGGCACCAGTTGCATGGCACCTTTCTCCGGCAGGGATTGAAATTCCTGCGCAAGGAGGGGATCCAGACTCTTCAAAGAGAGATTCCCTGGTGGATTGTGTGAGGCCTCTGCCGGAAAGGAAGACAGTAGCCGTGGGCTATGATCTCCAGAACCCACACATCTGAAGTAATGGCACGCCATTCTCCAAGATGCTGCGCCAGCCTTCCCCCCAACCGGTGAAGCATGGCCTCATGACTGAGCAGAAGCGGCTGCGGCGTTGCCTGAGGGCAAAGAGGCAACTGCTTGCGTGGCCTTGGCGCCTCGAGTACCTTGTTTTCCACCTCTGGCACTCCTACGGTTGCCCCTTTCACTTGCAGCTCCTCTCGCTTTACTAAAGGATGAGTAATAACGAAAGGAACCTCCCCTCCATTGCTGTTCCCTAAGACGAAAAGGCGGAGGTTGGCGGACTGCAGCGCCCAACGACTTTGCTGCAGCTTTGGAGGTCTGCAACCTCTCAAGGCTCTTGTCAGCCTTGCTGCCAAAAAGATGTTCACCATCAAAGGTTATTTTGAGGAGCCTGGCTTGCACATCAGGAGCAAATCCAGACTTCCTCAACCATGCAAACCTGCGCATTACGGTGCTCACTGCCATGGACCGGCTGACACAGTCTGCCATGTCCAAACCCGACTGAACGGACTCACACATGGCATCCTTGCCATCCCGAATAGCAGCAAGAAAACCATCCTGTTTGACCCCTTCGGGAATATGTTCAGCCGCTAAGGAAATACAGTTGCAGAGTGTGCCTGAAACGTGACAAGGCACATACGGAGTTGGCCGCCTGAAGAGCCATACCCCTTGAAGAAAACACTTTCTTCGCCCAGCCATCCAAACGCTTGTCTCTATCAGGAGGGATGGTAGGATACAACGCCTGCTTAGCTGGGGCCGTAGCCGCCTAGACCACCAAACTCTCCGGAGTGGGGTGCATGGTCAAGTAACAGGGGTCACTACTGGCTGGGTGGTATTTTCGCAGCAAAGACTTGCCCACTGCCGGGAGACTCTCCGGAGCAGTCCTAGCCGCTGCCACCCTTCTTTGCAGAGCCATATGGAATGGCAGTACCGGGTCAGTGGGTGGAACTTGGTCGAGGATATCCGTCAGGTCATCTGCACAAAATCAACCGGGGGCGCCGGCCACCCCAAGTAGTCCGTGACCCTCGACATAAGGCGTCGGTACGATGATTCGGCATGGGTGCCAGGCTCAGGCCTACAGAACTCCACCTCCAGAGGTGTGTCCAGACCACTGGCGTCATGCAGTGACTGATGTAGGTCCTCAATCTGGCTATGACCAGAAAGAATCTCATCTGCCACCCTGTCTGGAACCAACCCATCTTCAGAACCCTCTTCCACCTCGGAAATATAATCCATAGGATGGAAAGTGGGCATTGAATAAGGGAGAAAGACATGTTTTGCCTTGGCCAGAGCCTTTCTAGGGGGTTCCCCCGTGCTACGGGGTACCTCCAACACCACAGCCTCGAAAGAAGTCGACGGAATCGGCGTCAACGTCGAGCGTGGCGCCGACAGCATCGACGGCTTCGACAGGCCTCGAGGCCGGAGCCCCGAGCGTGTCTCGAGACGGGGCCACGAGAGAGTCCGTCGACGACTTTGGTGCCACAGGCATCGATGTCTTCTTCGAAGACTGCACAGGTTCACGCGGTCTCGAGGGCGTCGAGGACCGGGACCTAGAACGGGCATGACTAGAACGATTCCCCTTGTCCGAGCGGGACCTCTCCCATAAATCGTGCCTACCACCCGAGCCCGAAGGCGTACGAGTGGTGTCTCTAGTACGGGCACGGCCGACCACTCAGAGGCGCGGACGGACCGGAGCCCTGCGATTCAAGAATCGCCAACATTTTCTTCCCGAAGTAAGCCCATTCCTCCAAAGAGGAACGCTTGGTGGGATAAGTAAGCCGCCGAAGGGCGGAGTCCTCAGATGAGGACGGGGAAGGCGCCCGATGACGGCGCTTCTGGGAGTGCCTCGGAGAGGCAAATGAGTGGCGGGACCCACTCCAGGACCGAGACCCCCTAGACTTACGAATACAATGCAGAGAGTCACCCCTCGATTCGTCCGCCGAAAGCCCAGTGGACCTCACCTTCCGGGGCTTGGACACCTTACCGACCGACAGCTTCTTCTTACGTTCCCGCAAGGCCTTGGACGTAAGCGACTGGCCGTCGACACAATCATCCGTGTCGTGGGCCTCCCCGAGGCAACAGAGGCAGGCGTCGTGCGAATCCGTCACTGACATCTTGGACCCGCAGTCCCCACACTTCTTGAAGCCCGGATGCAGGGTGGAAGTAGAGGAAGACATCCCGATAATACTTCACAAAACTAACAGGTTCGAAGGACTGAAAGAACAGAACTCCAAAGAGTCGAGGAGCGCCGAGATCTCCGAAGTGATCACGTTCGCGGAAAAAACTGAACTGAGGCTACGGGCGTCGTGCGTCCTACTTATAACATCTGGTGACGTCAACCGTCGGAGGAGGTCCTCGAGGACGGCGTATCTATGTCAATGACGCAGAAAGATTTTCCGAAGCAGCACAGCTGTGGTGATTACTGTCATAGATATGGAATACGTCGGAGGACCCAATCCCCTCGAATAAGACTTCAGTCTTGTCAGTGTTAAGGGAGAGAAAGCGGGAAGGCATCCAGGTCTTTATGGCATTAAGTCAGGAAGAAAGTTTTAGGTGGAGGTCAGTTGAAAGGGAAGAGAAAGAGAGGAAGAGTTGAGTGTCGTCAGCATAGAAATGGTGGGAGATGCCAAACGAGACGATAACAGGGGCAAGGAGGGAGGTGTAAAGAGAGAAGAGGAACGGTCCAAGCACTGAACCTTGGGGAACGCCGTATTCTAGAGGTTGGGTTGGAGAGGACCAGCCGCCCCAGGAAACAGTAAACGAACACGGAAAGGTAAGAGGATAGCCAGTTAAGGACAGAGCCTTTGAACCCAAAGGAAGAAAGTGTGGAGAAGGGGAGGATTGACAGTGTCGAAGGCCGCAGAGAGGTCAAGGAGAATAAGAATGGAGGATTGCTTAGAGTGTCGAGCAGAGAGAAGGGAATTAAGGATGTAGGTGAGAGCAGTTTCAGGGGAGTGTTTAGGGCGGAAGCCAGATTGGGAAGGGGGGTAGGAGAGAGAGATTGTAGACAAAAGGATGAGAGCTGAGAGTAGGCGAGGCGCTCGAGAAGCTTAGAGAGGAATAAAAGAAGGGAGATAGGGCGGAAGTTAGAGGTGAGAATGGGATCAGCAGAAGGTTTCTTCAAAATGGGGATGATTGTGGCATGCTTAAAAGCAGAGGGAAAGGTGGCTGAGGAAAGACAGGAGGGTGGAGACTTCAGAGGGGGAGGTGAGAAGGAGGACATGCAGGACGAGGGGAGAGGGGAAATAAGAGAAGCAGTTTATTTTTTGCCGAAGGGTGAGGATCTTAGCGAAGTCAGAGGGAGAAAGTTTAGAAGAGGAGGAGGGATCAGGGGTAGGGGAGTAAGAAGTCGAGAGAGTTTGGAAGATACAGCGAGGGTGGAAGGCCTGGGAGTGGAGAAGGTTAGAGAAATAGGAGCGTTTAGCCGAGGCAGGACAAGAGTCAAAGAGAGCGTGGTAAGAGAAATATGAGATTTTGTTGGAAAGCCAAGGAGATTTGAGCCAGAGTTGCTCCATATGTCGGAGAAGGCGCCGCATAGAGAGGAGTTGAGTGAGCCAGGGTTGAGAGGGTTTCCGGGTTGGACGGAAGAAAGACAGGGGGTAGAGTTGATCAAGGGAAGAGGAAAGAGTGGATAGAGCATCGTTGGCTGACAATGAAGAAGTCTTGGAGAGAGGGGAGAGATGACGAGCAAGTGTCAATAAAGAGGGAAGGATCAAAGTTGCGAAAGTCACGCCGAGAGAAGATGGGAGGAGAGGGCTTAGTAGAAGAGGAATGTGGAGAAGGAGTAAGGGAGAACGAGAGTAAGGCATGATCTGAGAGCTAGACAGGAAGAGTAGAGACTGGAGAAGAGGGGTAGGAGTTGTTGAATATGAGGTCTAGAGTGGAGCCAGAGGAATGAGTGGGGGGAGAAGGAAGGGGGGAAAGGAGGTAGGAGTTAAGGATGGAGAAGAGGGGTGATGAATGAGGAGGAGAAGGGAGGTGAAGATTAAAGTCACCAAGAACTGTTAGAGGAGAGGGGGAGGGAGAGATAAGCGAGAGACGGTGATCGAGATCTTCATAGAAGGAAGAAAGAGAGCCAGGGGGACGATAGATTAGAAAGGAAATGGGGTGAGAGGAGAAAGATTTGTAAAGAAATTCAAAGGAAGGCAACGAAGGAAGAGGTGGTGAGGAGGAAGAGGAAAGGTATTTGGGGTGGTAAAGGAGGCCAATACCTCCGCCACGGCCAGTAGTGCGAGAGATATGAGAGAAGGAGGAAGAGGAGGTAGTTAGGAAAGCTGGGGCAGGAGTGTTATGGGGGAGGGGGGGTCCAGGTTTCAGTTAGACATAGGAAATGAAGGTTGAGACGAAAGAATATGTCTAGAAGTGCTGCAGTCTTGTTGAAGATGGATCTGGCATTCCAGAGCGCCATGTTCATGATGCTGGAATGATGAGCAGTGGGGGAGTAAAGAAGATTGGGATGGACGGTGGGAGAGGGTAGGTGTGTAACAGGAGGAGTGGGGAAGGGGATTAAAGAGGGGACTGGGCATAAGAAGGGAAAAGGAGAGTAGGAGGGAGAGGGGAAGATGGTAAGAGTGAAAGAAGGGGGGGAGGGAAGAGAAGGTGGTGAGTAAGCAATTTGGCAGATCGCATAACAGAGGAATCAGTGATACGAGGAGCTATGATGGGTCGTTGCTTTTGAGTTATGATGGCGAGAACAGGGACCAATGTAGCAGCTCTTAGTCAAGACAGAGCTGGTGTAGGAGGGAGGAGGTTCAGATTGGGACTCTGATTGCTACTCGGTAAGGTACTCGGTTTGGTAGGTAGCAAGCAGATAGTCGGGGAGCGCAAGGTTAAGAGCAGGCAGCGAGAAGTGAATTGGGACAGGTTGGGCAGGAGGTTGGAAGATGTTCAGCTGCAGACTGTTTGGGAGGTGGCAGAGAGACAGGGCGTACTAGAACAGAGACAGGGTAAGAGAAGCGGTAGGGACCAGGCTAAGAAGGAGGTGGTAAGGCCCAGTTGCAGCGCCTGGCAGGGGGTAGGAGACAGGCAGGAAGTTGATGGTATTGGTTGTGCTCAAGCTGGGAAGGAGGTGGGAAGAGACTCAGCTATGGAGACTGTGAGGTAAGTGGTAGGGAAGGAAAAGGTAGGATAAGAGCTGTAGCAGTTTGCGTGTGACAAGTTAAATCCAGTAAGGGGGTGGAGGTTAGGTAGGAGAGCCTGCGTGGCGGGGAGAAGGGGGTCCAGTAGGTGGGACTGTGTGGTAGGCGGCAGGTGAGTGTTTGGGAGGACGAGGTCCAGTGGCTGTCACGTCCCAGGACAAAAGGGTGGAGAGGGTAGACGGGCGATCCAAATGGTCAGGAGAGTAGAGTGGGTAGCTGGGGAGAAGGGGGGGGCAGCGCAGTGGGAAGCTGTGGACCTCAGATGTGTGGTCCACACTGGGGCTGACGTGGATAGTGGTTGAGCTGTAGAGGAGGCGAGATGGTCGAGGTGGAGAATGAAGCGGCTCCTGCCGTTGTCAGATGGGATTCCCCAGCTATCACACCAGGCGCACCTTGTCTCAAATGTAGCGGCTCCTTTCGCTGTAAGGTGGGCCCTCAGCAGACACTCCTGGCTGAGGGTGCGGAAAGCAGTGCCTCACTCAACCAACAAGATGGCGGCCCCAGGCGGCAGAGGCAGGCCAGACGACACACAAGGTGAAATTCTGCTGCAGCTGGAAGCTCTGGACCTGGAGCACGGGTGCCCTGTAGGAAAGGCAGATGGAGGCCCCTGGACGGAATGGAGGCACCAGGTAGCAAGTACCTTCTGCTACGGGTGGAAGTCCCAGGACAGAGCGCCGTGGATCGAAGTCAGGAGCCGGAATGGAGGCGCAGTCAGTATGCACCCGGGGGGGGGGGGGCGGGGGTATGGCAGAGTCAGGCCAGAGGACACTGCAGGTAAGCGCCACTGCAGCTGGAGGCTCTGGACCAGGAGCGTAGGACCCCTGCAGGCAGGCAGATGGGGCTCCGGGCCAGAAATGAGACACCAGGCAGCAAGCACCTACCGACACGGATGCAGGACCCGCCGCCGTGGATGGAAGACAGGAGCCTAAGCGCAGGCGCTGTCAGCAGGCACCCGTTGCTGTAGGAGGAAGCCCCAGGGCTTCCTCCTACAGGAGGCTCCAGGCAGCTGAGGCGGGCGGGCGACACTGCGATTCTGGGCAGCCACGTCTACCCCTGTGTGGGGAGGGCCGCAAGCGGAGGCACTGGGTCCAGGATGGAGGCACCTGAACGGTTGCGGCGGGCAGCAAGAAACCGCTATTCCGGGTAGCTGCGCCGGCCACCAAGCGGGAAGGGCCGCAGTGGGAGCAAGCAGGAAGGTGCCGAAGGTGGCCCGCAGAGGGGTGGACCCAGGCGGAGGGTCAGTCATTGGGATGGCTTTGAGGGCCCACACTGCAGCCCATGGGGCACAGAAGGCGGGGAGGCACACACAATCAGGAAGGTCTCACTGGCGACAGAACAGGATGAGGCCTCGCCGAGGGGCTGTACCAGATCCAGTTGAAGGCAGATCCGATTCTTGACGAAATCACAGCCAGAGGGGCCCCTGGAGTCAAGAAGCAGGATCTGAGAGAGGTAGGGCATAGAATTGCTGTTTTTAATGTTTTGTTTATGAAAATAGCATGGCAGGATGCATTTTTGTAAATTCCAAGAGGTTTCCGTATGACACTGTGTCCAGCACCCACATGTCTGTTACTCGTCTCCAGTTGTGTGCAAACCTGGAGATCTGGCCTCCCTATGGGGCCGTGCTGTCGTACATGGTCAATGCTGGGTTTTACGCTGCCACCCTCAGAGCTGGAGGATTGTTTCTGCCGTTGCTTCTGCCTGAAATCCTTGGACTTTAGGTACCCTTGGTATGATCTTTTGTAGCTCTGGGAGTAGTATGATGACCCTCTAGAGTACTGCCTGCCACCTCTATTAGAGGAGTATGTCTATACCCTTCCTGCGGCTACCCTGAACGGACGGAAGGACTTGCGATTCTGCAGGGACCTGAATTTCACCGTATCCATTGATGGCCTTGAGGGCTTCATCAATCTTTGGGCCGAAGAGCTCCTCCCCCATGAATGTCATGTCCATCACTTTATGATGGACGTCGCTGCAGAAGTCTATGCATCTGAGCCATGCCTGCCACCAGCGCCATTCCCTACCTGCTTAAACCCAGTCTCTGCAAGGACCTCAGTCATATTGGTGCTATGGTTCGAGGCTTCCTCCCCTTCCTTGAGGATCAGCTTCACCTCTTTCCTCTTCTCTGGAAGATGCTCCAGGATTGGTGCTAGTTTGCGCCACATTTCCCCGTTATAGCGAGGGATGATAGCAACGGAATTGGCTGCCTTTACTGTAGTGGCCCCCATGGCCAGCACTTTCTTCCCATATGCGTCTTGCTTGCCTGCCTTTGTCTGGTGGTACTGCACATTTCTGTTTGTCCAACTTGGCCAATGCGACCTGCCGCCGATATCACAGACTCTAGTGAGGGTTGAGATGCTAGGCACGTCGAAGTCTCAGAGGGGTTATATTACGTGCCCAGCTGACATTTCATCGCTGGTGCTGTGAACTGGCGTTTCCTCCCTTTGAGGCCTTCCAGCCAAACATTAAGGATCGGTATTGACACCACCACCTCCCTCCTCTTGCCCATGTGGTCGAACAAGAAGCAATCTTTTTCTTCTTCGGAGGCGAGGACGACAAATTCTTTGTACACCCTTGTGATTGAGTGGAAACTCGAGATGTCATCCGGGCGGCAAGGCTTTTGCCGGCTCCTCTTCTGGCAAGTTTTCCTGTGGGGAGTGAAGTGCCCCAGTCATCGTCTCTCTGTGGAATGAGATGATGAAAATGTGTCCCGTGGGCAGTGGTCGAAGTGGGCGGGAGCAGTACTCCTCTACTTCTTTTAATTAAGTTGAACAAGTTACTTTCTTACCTGGTAACGTTCTTTCGATGGTATGGTCCGACAACGTATTCCATATCTATGACATGTAATCACCACAGCTGTGCTGCTTCGGAAACTTTTCGGCGTCTGCGTCCTGCGTCGATGACGTCGATGCGCCGTCGTCGAGGACCTCCTCCGACGTCCGACATCATCCGATGTGATAAGTAGGACGCACGACGCCCATAGCCTCAGTTGTAGTTTTTTCCCCCAGAACGTGTGACATAAGTCAACTGCCAGTCAGACACAAAGCCTTGCGGAACGTAAGCTGCAATCGCAAAAGAAATTCTGCAGCGGGGAAGGCAGGGCGGGAGCGATATGGAATACGTCGTCGGACCATCCCATCGAAAGAACGTTACCAGGTAAGAAAGTAACTTGTTCTTCGAGGGGATTGGGTCCTCCGACGTATTCCATATCTATGACAGACTCCCAAAGCAGTACCAAAGCAAGGAGGAGGGAAAGAATTTAGAATCAAAATTTAGAATAGCCAATCAAATAGCAGAGCAAAGGACCGCCTTGCCAAAGGCCAGATCCTGTGCTCGGATGGAATCGAGGGAATAGTGACGTACAAATGTATGTACTGAAGCCCAGGTGGCTGCATCACAGATGTTGCGAATAGGAACACCCCTCTGCAGGGCAGTAGACGCAGCCATACCCCTGGTAGAATGGGCCCGCAAGCCAGCCGGTGGATCCTTACCCGCCAGGCGGTAGCACTCCGAGATGGCCAAAATAATCCAACGAGACAAAGTCTGTTTCGTCACAGCTTGCCCCAAACGCTTTCCAGCGTAACCAATAAAGAGTTGATCATCCACTCTGACCCGGGACATGCGTGAAACATAAAAGCTTAAAGCTCTCCTAGGATCAAGCCTATGGAGCCTCTCCTCTTCCTTACCAGGATGCGGAGAAGGATAGAATGCCGGAAGAACAACCTTCTGGGCCAAATGAAATTCCGTCACTACCTTCGGAAGAAAAGAAGGACGAACTCCAAGGACAACCCTGTCCTTGTGAAATACAGTGAAGGGAGGCTTAACTGAAAGTGCCTGTAACTCACTCACTCTGCGAGCGGAAGTAACCGCAACTAAAAAACACAGTTTTCAGAGTTAACAGCCTCAAAGGGCAAGAATGTAAAGGCTCAAACGGAGCACCCATAAGAAACTTAAGAACAAGGATTAAATCCCAACCGGGCACCAGGAAAGGTGACGGAGGGAACACATTAGTGAGCCCTTTCAGGAACTCTGAAATCAAAGGGATTTTAAAGTAAGAACACTCTTCAGACGAGCGCTTAAAGATGGACAGCGCCGCCAGGTAACCCTTAACGGTACCCACTTGCAAGCCCATGTGGGCCAAAAAGTAAAAAGGACAGAACCATGGGGATGTCACATGCAAAAGGATCCACATTCTGAACTCTGCACCAGTCGCAGAACTTACGCCAACGGCCACGGTACAGAGACTTTGTTGCTGGCCTTCGGGCCGAAAGCAACACCTCCATCACGTCCTCAGGGAGGTCCCAATCCTTATACCTCAACCTTTCAGAAGCCAAGCGTGAAGGTTGAGGGATCTGACCTCTGGAAGGAGAACCTGACCCCCCTCCCGTGAGAGCAGATCGTCTCGTTAGGGAAGACGACGTGGAGGGCAGATGAATAAGTCGAGAAGGTCCGGGTACCATGTCCTCCGAGCCCACGCCGGGGCAATGAGGATCATCCGGGAACCGAACTTCCGTAACTTCCGCAGCACTTGCGGGATGACGGGGACTGGAGGAAACGCGTACAGCAGCGGGAAGGACCACTCCACCACGAACGCGTCTACTAAGGCTCCTTTTGGAGGAAATTCCCGCGAGCAAAACCTTTCGCACTTCCGGTTGACACTGGAGGCGAAGAGATCCACTTGAGGGGTCCCCCCAAAGGGCGAAGATCTCCAGGAGAATCTCCTGAGCCAACTCCCACTCGAGAGAGATCGCGCTCTGCCTGCTCAGAGCATCCGCCGTCACGTTTTCGGCTCCGGCCAGATGAACTGCCGAGATCGAAACTTCCTGCTGGATGGCCCAGAACTCGAGCTGCATCGCCTCCCTGCACAGAGGAAGTGACCCTGCCCCCCCTTTTTGTTGAGGTAGTGCATGGCCACTGTGTTGTCCGTCAGGATCAGGACATTCTTCCCTCGCACAGACGGCAGAAAAGCCTTCAGGGCTAGCCTGACGGCCCTCAGCTCCAACAGATTGATATGGAGACTGTACTCCGACGGAGACCAACGACCGCTGACTGTCAGCCCGTTGGCATGAGCTCCCCATCCCGTGAGGGATGCATCCGTCACGATCGTCACCCCCGGCCAGGGAAGCCAAAATGGAGCACCCCTCATCAAGTTGCCTTCGACGGCCCACCACAGAAGGTCCTGGGCGACCGAGGACGGCACCTGAATCGAGACCGACATCCTGCCGGAGGACTGCGACCATTGCGTCTTGAGTGCCCACTGCAAAGATCTCATCCGCAGGCGAACCTCTGGCACCAGAAGAATGCAGGATGCCATGAGGCTGAGCAACCTCAAGAACTCGAACGCTGGGAGCGTCTGGGCATGCTGAAACTTGTGCACCATCTGCTGAATGTGAAGAGCCCTCACCTGGGGAGGAAAACACAGCCCCAGGGAAGTGTCGAGCACTGCTCCGATGTACTGGAGCCGCTGTGTTGGCGTCAAATGAGACTTCTTTAAATTGAGGGAGAAGCCCAGCCTGTGAAGGGAGCCACAGGTGACCGACAGATGATCCAGGACTTGCTCGGGAGAGCTCCCCCTGATCAACCAATCGTCCAGGTAGGGGTAGACGTGAATCCCCCCTTGACTGAGATGCGCTGCCACCACCACCATGAGCTTGGTGAAAACCCTCGGGCGGAGGTCAATCCGAACGGCAGGACCCGAAACTGAAAGTGCAAGTCGCCAACCGCGAACCTCAGGTACTTCTTGTGCTTGGGATGGATCGGCACATGGAAGTAAGCATCCTTGAGGTCGAGTGACACCAACCAGTCCTGAAGCTGAAGGGCCTGGAGGACTTGAGAGAGAGTAACCATCTTGAACTTGTCCTTCCTGAGGAGTTTGTTCAAACCGCGCAAGTCCATGATGGGTCTCAATCCCCCGTCTTTCTTCGAAACCAAAAAATAAGGGGAATACCATCCCTTGTTCCTCTCCGCTACAGGCACCAGTTCTATGGCGCCTTTCTCCAGCAGGGCCTGAATTTCCTGCGCAAGGAGCGGATCCGGACTCTGCAAAGAGAGGTTCCCCGGTGGATTGTCGCGAGGCCTGTGCCGAAAGGGAAGACAGTAGCCGTGGGTTATGATCTCCAGAACCCACACATCTGAAGTAATGGTTTGCCACTCTACAAGATGCTGCGCCAGCCTTCCCCCAACCGGCGAACCATGGGACATGGCCTCACGACTGAGTGGGAGCGGCTGCGGCGTTACCTGAGGGCAAAGAGGCAACTGCCCGAGCGGCCTTGGCACCACGGGTACCCTGTCGTCCACCTCTGGTACCCCCGCGTTGGCCTCTTTGACTGCCAGCTCCTCTCGCTTTACTGAAGGATGAGTAATAGCGAAAGGAACCACCCCTCCACTGCTGTCCCCTAGGACGAAAAGGCAGAGGTTGGCGAACTGCAGCGCCCAACAACTTCGCTGCAGCTTTTGAGGTCTGCAACCTCTCAAGGCTCTCGTCAGCCTTGCTGCCAAAAAGGTGTTCACCGTCAAAGGGCATGTTGAGGAGCCGGGACTGCACATCAGGAGCAAACCCCGACTTCCGCAACCACGCAAACCTGCGCATCACGGTGCTCGCCGCCATGGACCTACTGACGCATTCAGCTAAGTCCAAACCCGACTGAACGGACTCACACATGGCATCCTTACCATCCTGGACCATAGCAAGGAAACCATCCCGTTCATCCCCTTCGGGAATATGTTCAGCCGCTAACGCAACACAGTTCCACAGAGTGTGCGTGAAACGCGACAAGGCACAAATGGAGTTGGCCGCCTGAAGCGCCATACCACCAGAAGAAAACACTTTCTTCGCCCAGCCATCAAAACGTTTGTCGTCCCTATCAGGAGGGATGGTAGGGTACGACGCCTGCTTCGCCGGGGCCGTGGCCGCCTGCACCACCAAACTCTCCGGAGTGGGGTGCCTGGTCAAGTAGCAGGGGTCGCCACTGGCTGGACGGTATTTTCGCGACAAGGATCTGCCCACCGCCGGGAGACTCTCCGGAGCAGTCCAAGCCGCCGCCACCCTTCTCTGTAAAGCCATATGGAACGGCAGAACCGGGTCAGTTGGGGGACCAACATCAAGGATATCTGTCAGATCATCCTGCACAAATTCCCCTGGGGGAGCAGACCATCCCAAGTACTCAGAAACCCTAGCCATAAGGCGCCGGTACGAGGAATCAGCATGAGAGCCAGGCTCAGGCCTACAAAAATCCACCTCCGGAGAGGTGTCCAATCCACTGGCATCATGCAGTGACTGTCTCAACTCGTCAAACTGACTATGGCCCGAGACAATTTAATCCGGAACCTGACTAGGAACCAGGCCATCAGAATCTTCATCCGCCTCTGAAATATAGTCCAGGTGGCGAAAAGAAGGCACTCGAGAGTGCTTGCTCTTAACCAGAGCCTTCCTAGGGGGTCCACCCGTGCCCTGGGGTACCTCCGACACGAAAGGAGTCGATGGCGTCGAGCGAATCGGCGCCAGCGTCGAGAGAACCGGCACCGGCGCCGAGAGGATCGGCGTTGACGTCAGATGCAGCGCCTCCAGAATCGGCGGCGTCGACACAGCCCTCGAGGCCGGAGCCCCGAGCGTGTCCCTCGACGACCCGAGCGTCGACGGCCTCCACGACTCCCTCGAAGCCGGTGCCTCGAGAAAGCCTGTCGACGCCCTCGACGCCACAGACGTCGATGTCTTCATCGAAGACCTCACAGGAGCCCACGGTCTCGAACGCGTCGAGGACCGGGACCTGGAACGGGTATGCCGAGAACGAGTCCCCTTGTCCGAACGGGACCTCTCTCGTGACTCGTGCCGACCACTCTTGCGAGCGGTGTCTCTCGACCTCACACGACCGACCCCACTCGGGGGCGCGGACGGCTGAGTACCCTGCGGCTCAAGAATCGCCAGCATCTTCTTCCCGAAGGAAGCCCATTCCTCCAGCGTCGCACGGCTGGAGGGGTAAGCGACGCGCCGGGCAGAGCCCTCCGAAGAGGACCTGGAAGACGACCGGTGTCGGCGCTTCCGAGAATGCCTCGAAGAAGCTGAGGAATGGCGAGACCGACTCCTAGAAGGAGACCCACGAGACTTCCGACGATGACACGGAGAGTCACCCCTCGAATCATCCGTCGAAAGCCCCGCAGACTTCGACTTCCGGGGCTTGGACACCCGACCTACCGACAACTTCTTCTTACGTTCGCGTAAGGCTTTGGACGTGAGCGACTGGCAGTCGATAGTCATCCGTGTCGTGGGCCTCCCCGAGGCACCAGAGGCAGGCGTCGTGCGAGTCCGTCACCGACATCTTGGACCCACACTCCCCGCACTTCTTGAAACCCGGACGCGAGGTCGAAGACGAAGTAGACATCTTCAGAAGGATTTTCACCAACGAACAGGTTCGAAGAACCGAGAAGAACAGAACTCCAAAGAGTCGAGGCGTTTAAACCGAGAAACACGAAGCAACACGTTCGCGGAAAAAACGGAACTGAGGCTATGGGCATTGTGCGTCCTACTTATCACATCGGATGACGTCGGAGGAGGTCCTCGACGACGGCGCATCGACGTCATCGACGCAGGACGCAGACGACGAAAAGTTTCCGAAGCAGCACAGCTGTGGTGATTACATGTCATAGATATGGAATACGTCGGAGGACCCAATCCCCTCGAATTACCGTTCCTATACTTTTATTTTAAAAAGAAACCGTTCCGGAACGGTTTTGTTTTAAAATAAGTGTAGGAAGAGGTTGGATCTTGAATTTTCAGTGCACTGCACAGGACGTTTCCTTGTAGAACAGGCATATGTGTTTTGGGGGTTTTATTGTGCATGGGAGAGGGCGCGGCGATGGGGTCTGTGGGGAGCAGTGCAGGCCAGTAGGAAACAGTTCCACTACTTCTTTTTGTACACTTCGACCACTGCCCGTGGGTCATCTGTGTCCGTCAGCTCACCTTCCTCTTGTGTAGGCCATCCTGGAGATGAGACTGTGCAGCGACTCTTGAGAAGGAACAACATCAACACCGGTGATGTGCTTCTTCCCCTCGAGCCTGGACAGAACCTGGATGCTCTAGGGGGCGAGTGAGAGATATATCTATATCGCCACAGGGATCTAGTTACAGACCTGCCCATTGACCTAAACCAGGATTTTAGAGGGGAGAGTTGCCGCAGTGTTATAGGCTGAAACGGCAGCTGCTGGGGTGGTGGTTGTAGGGCTGGCAGAGCCAGTTCCATCAATGTGGAGTCCGGTTGGGTAATCACCCCCTGTAAGGAATGAGAGTACTTGAAACAAAGTACAGCCTGCTGGTGTTTTAGTAGCTACCGCATTTCCCTCGGATCAGCATCTAAATGGCTGGGGCCTGCAGCATGAGTAGGCCCTGCCTTCCACCGCGGTTATTGCAGGCCTTAACCAGATTTATCATCTCCAGGACAGTTCTCCATTTTGGAGCCAGCCTACTTGGGATGACTTTCTTGCAGTATGGCAGACTCCTCCGAGTCTGAGCCTTGTACTTGTTTGTGCTGTGCCTCAAAGTCTGTATCTATCTTGTGCTGCAATATTTCCTCAGGAATAAACTAGAAATATGTAATTGGAGAGATTGGTGAGGGCCCGACTTGTTCTAGGGACTACTCCTATCTGAGGGCTGTGGATGGAGTGGTCTGTAGGTGGAAACTTTGTCCCTGCAGTGGCTTTTGCCTCTGTCACTGAGGGTACCATTGACGAGCCGCCATTTCGCTGTGGTTCCTTATAAAAACAGTCAACGGGGACTTTATTTTACCTTCTGTGGATGCACCTGCAGTTTGCCTTTGGCCGTGTTTCGTTGACTCCTCTGTCGACAAGCTTATTTTCTGCTTGTGTTTCATCGGCGGAGCAGTAGATGGGCCTTCCTTCGAAGAACCGGTCGACAGGGTAGAGGTCAGCTTTTTGCCATGCCCGGGAGATTTGGAATGCCTTACAGAGCCTGGGAAGGACGCTGTCGATGAGGTGACTGTGGGCATGGTGACCGTCGACACAGTTGGAGGGTTCTTATGGCTCGAGGGTTTGGCCAGCCTCGGGGACTTTGAATGTTCATTGTGTCCCCCTGATGTGGACGTTGCCTTTGTACACTACCCCTTCAATCCGATTTCGATCTGTGTTTATGCTTGGATTTGTCTGTTGACTTATCGAACGGTTTCTCAGTCATCAACATGCTCAGCGTCGGGCTACTCCTCTGCATGCTCGACTACTAGGGTTTTCTTCCAGGTGACAACTGTCATTCAAGGGCTCTGAAGGACCTCTTCTCTCCCACCAAGGGGACATCTTGTCCAGTCATGGGATCGTAGCCATGGGAGACCCGGTTGCTTGTTCTTTTTCAGTGGCCATTCCTCCGACCTGGCCCCTCCTTTGGAACATAGTCGTTTCTCAGCAGGGCTGGCGATGCTCTTCGTCGACTCAACGTCCGAGGGGCACTGGGGGTAGTTACCCTTGTTCAGCCAACATACCAGCCACGGGTTCCTAGCTTTAAAAGTCTTTGAGCTAAGGCCTTTACAGATGTTGCAACAATCAACCGTGTGATAGGGGTACAAACAGCATATACAGTCAGTATGTTTGTCCCCTTCATACACGTTTTTTAGGCCACAAGTGCCACGGGTCTTAAACAAGGGTTTTCTCTTCCACCTCAATCCCCACTTATCTGTCACACAATATTGATCCAGAAGTGCAGAGTTGTTCCTTGAACAATTATGAAGATTTTAATGTTAATAATTCATTTAAAACTGAGAATGTATATTCTATGTGGAGAAAACCTGCCCGCTCCCATCAACTTTGATACGTGGCTAAAATCTGAAGGGAAGTAGAGACGTACTAGTGTCCAACTACTCTAGGTCCCATTGGGTGGGACCAAAACCAACCATAACCTGGGTGACAGCACGCAAAATAAAGAGTTTTTCTTGCTTTTAGCAAGGGAAACCAAAGGGTAAGCAATGATTCCCAGCCTGATGCCGAGGAATAATCACAGCATGTTAATCTAGGAAAGATCCAATGCTGGAGAAGGAATATGTTATTTCCATGTAAACTCCTGTTCTGCTGCATTTGTATGTTTAATAGAAAAGGAAAGCAAGCAGAAAGTGGAGTGCAAAGTGTTCCGTCGTGGTCAGAGTATTTTTTCTTCCCATTATTGGAGGTGTACCCTTGCATCCTTAGCAGTTGACTTTCTTTTTAAAAGCACACTCGGGACGTGGAAAGCAGATCAGAAAGGGGAGTGCCAAGTGGTCAGCAGTGGAAAGCAGTGACAGCGGCTACCATTAAGGTCGGTAAGAAAGTAAGTGTGAAATCTTTCCGTACCGGCGCCGTTAAATTAGAAATCCTAGCACATAAACTGCATAAATCGTCTACTGCGGTAGAGTGCGTGCCGATTAGTCCTCCACCGTGAATTTCTTTGACCACTTCTCCGTATACCGCTACTACCTTATAGTATAACTCATCTAAAGAGCAAAAGAAAAAGCAAATAATTATCTTTTCCCACCACTCCACTCGTTTGAGAATTATTGATGATCTAACACCAACTGCAAGTGAATAAAATTACCTAAACATCTCACTAAGCACGCTCATTGCGAATTAGTCAAACACATTTATAACAATTTCAGTTGTTAAAATGATATAACTAAACAAACAACTAAAATACCACAACTCCGCTGAGAATGCTAGTCAATAAGAGGATGTGTGGAGAAAACATGGTGACTGCAGGGTGTTAACCCTTTGAGCCGTGAACAATTTTGATACAGTGATTGCATTAAACATAGTGACTGCAGGGCTCACGCCCCTTGAGCCAGGAAAATGCTGCGTACATTGACTGTGGGGCAAGGACCCTTTGAACTATATGTGATCAAAGAACTAATTCATACAGTCAAACCGTCGCTCTTCAAAGACAACCAAAGCCAACAATCAAGAAACAAGATGCCAATTAAAAAAAAACAATAAGCCCAAGTCGGAGAAGGGAAGCATTCACAAATGACCTACGAGTACCTGAACTTGAAAATGAGACTCGCAGACACCAAGAGCAAGCAAAGCAAAATACTCCACAAAACAAGCATCTTTTACGGCCATCTTCAGATCATATTCGAAGTCTGCCTTTGCTGGGTATTGGTCCTTGACAGGTTGTGACATCATGGTACAGTGAAACATTCAAATATAACAAACCATTACTTAGTAACAAATGGCCTAGAGCTTTTAACCTTAAGTGTGATTGCACATGGTCCTCTTGGACATTGTAGCAATAAGAGGAAGTGCTAAACAAACAGGTTTTCTTTGAATTACAGTTTGCAATCTCATCTGCCTCCTGGCACTTCATAAGGCATTCTAATTTATGCGACCACCACCCCAGCACGTACAGCCTCTAGTTTCACCCTGTGAAAACAATTCAACACTTAACAACCTGGCCTCTGGCCGCATCTTTATTGCGAGCCCAAATAAATGGTGAGCCCCCTCTACGCAACTTCAATGCAATGAGCAAGATTATATCTGTTACTTATGGACCTGTTAAATCATAAACCTTCGTCCTGTTCGCAAGCTGACCTTCTACTGGCTGATTCATTCTTTCACAGTCAACCCCAAAGCCCAAAAATAACAATGTCCCAGATAACAAATATGCATCGTATAACTGCAAAGTCCGAATAAATTCACAAAAGCACACTACATGCAGATTTATATAAACTCCTTACTAAACTTTTCCATACATCTGTCTGTCAAAACACCTTTTATATATTTCTCTATGCGTATTGTTTATAAAATTATTTCTACTTTTCCGCGGGATCTCAGGACAGGGTAGCCGGCGCATGCGCATTGAAACCCTCTGTCTCCCAGTTCCCATGTGTTTTAGAGCACCCTGTGCAGATGGTGTTCATGCTGCATTTGTGATTTTTAACATTGCATCTTTCTACAGGCATGCAAATCTATATGTAACAATTCTAGACAACAGTAACACTAAAAGTAACATAGCCAATCCACAATTAACTACACTTGATACACATGACATTGCAACATTGCCCCCAATTCACCGGCACCACCAGTCATCAATGCATGCAACATGAACCTCCTCAAATCATGGGGACCTTTCCTGACCACCCCAACATGATCTTCGAACCGCTGGACTGCATGTTCATAGCTTGTGGCTGCCACACTGTGCTAGCTAAGAGCATCATTACCTTGGCTCAAACTGAAACCTCCATATTGCATCTGTCGTTTTCGAAACGCTGTTCAACCAGCATCTTTGCTGCTGATATTCATTGCCAGTAGAATCAACCCAGGTGGATCTCGAGCCAGGACCATCGGACGCCACAGCAAACCTCTGAACTCGAATGGCACATCCAGTCTCCCCTTCTTTAAGCAGAGCTTCGACCCACAACGTGTTTCAGTTCGACCCGTGCTCGGCACACTTCCCCTTTCAGAAAAACATGACTGCCTCATTCGAGCAGCTTCGAACTGTGCAAACACCACCTAGAAGCCTGGTTTGACAATGTCGAAAAGACCAGAACAGTGGAAGGTGCTATTTATTGGCAACTGTCCATATGGCCCATTTTTCCCCCTGCTTCATTGCCCACGGTGCTGCATCTTCTATCTTTGCATATTTTATGTTCTTTACACAGGTAAGAGTTATTCTATTCAGACTTTTTGCATACAGGTGTCTAATTAAAATACACATTTTACAGTACCTCGATTGGACATTCCCTTTATTTTGGATTATGCCTTTCTGTTTGGGTTGTTACTGTATCACATTCACAACCCTCGTGAAAGTATAAGACTTCCCTCTGCCCATGTTGCAACAAAAGGAGATCTCAACTGTGCCTGTTTTACTTTTATGATTGGAATCACTGTTGGTCTGTAGAAGTGGGAGGGCAGAGTAAGTGTTTAACTACTACTCACCCGTGTACTCCTGCAGAGCAGAAGTCATTTTGTCATAGACCTACACTATCATATGAACAGTGCTAATTAGACTTGGCTTACAGCTTTGCCCCGGATTAGCAAAACCCACAACAAAGTGGCTGTTTAAAGGGTAGACTAAGGCATGGTATTGGGCCATGCCCGCAACCATTTCAAGCCACACAGTGGCCACTGGACGTGGCCAGCAACACATGTTTTCTTCCGCCAAGCACTTGGCCAGGGCTACATATGTCCTCCAAAGTTACCTGGAGTGGCCAAAGCGCGTGGACCGAGGGCACAGCCATTTTCCAGCTCACAAAACCAGCTCCCTAGGTTTCTTGATTAGCCACAAGGATGGTTTGCTGCCATGACCTTGCCAACGCCAAGCCAATCTTAGAGGTCACTTTTCCCTAAGCCACCAGAAGTTATTCAAAGTGGTCACCTGCCATGGCTTGCAGTCATAACCATTCACCACTGTGCCTGGGCGTTGGCCTACAGCCCTCAACTTAGCCACCGCAAGCCAAACATGCATTTAAATTCTGAGCATTTTTTTTTTTCTCTTTGGTGAACAGACTTAAAATGCAAATTTTTCCAAAACGGGCATAGTTTAAAAAAAAAAAATCATTTTACTATATAATTTTTCATGGGCGTTTGAAGAATGGACAATCAATCAGACCTGCAGTTTTTCTTTTTGGTGGGTTCTTTCAGTAGTAGTGTCCACAGACTGGGCCTTATTCTTCCCCCACCCACACTCCGGAATTGTACTCTCGTATGCACCGGTCTGTAAACATTTTGTGGTCACTGGAACGTGCCTTGTATTATCGTGGTAATGCATTATTAGCGGATTGCTGCCGTAACAGGAAAAATGCTTGAAAATGTAAAAGTCGTTCCCGTACACTCAATCACTCCATGAGCACCCTTCCTCCTTTCACTGTGTAAATCCACACTCACCCTCCCGCTGGTTCCTGTGACTTTTTTTCAAAGGCTGCATGCGACGTTCACACAGGAATACCGCTGAATTCATGGAATGGTATGAAAAGGATGCGCCACAAAACAGGCTCTCCTTGCCATCCCAGACTAACAAATTACTCATGTGAAATCACTCCTTTCTGACCCAGTGTATTTTTTTGAACTTTCCTTTTTCAGCAAGTATCACTCACATTGAGCAAAACTGCAAAAAGATAGCTTTTCATTTCTAAAAGGCCTCAATATTGTAATACACCAAGGGAGGCACTTTTTCTGGACCACAGGCATCCCTTCATCTAATTTATTTTAAATAACTGCACAGATTTAAACCAAACAAATAAAAGTAATATCTATGATGCTTTGTGCACAACTGGTTTCTCATTTGGCGTAAATTCGTCCAGAGATTTTTGAATAACAAGTGTCAAAAATGGGAGTAGGATGACAACAAGCTTTTTCCTTAATAAAAGGGACGGGGGTTGTCTACAGCGGCGATCCTGTCATACTATCGTGGATCGATTGGCAAACTACTTCAACATGATTCAGTACTTCAAATCCCAAAGGCTTTATACAGCATCTCCCGTCTCTCGACTGCTGGGTCTCATGGCATCCCAAATCTTGGTGGTGACGGATATTAGGTTTCGCATGAGGTTGCTACAGGTGCTACTTTGCTGACAGTGGTCTAAGCTAACCGTTGTTGCAGCCAGAGCAGGATCCTGGCGCAAAAGACATTGTGAAACTACAATTCCAATTAATGCCTGCCAAAAGCAAATGCACAAAGGCATTGGAGTGGCCACTTGCACTATGGCTGCACCACCTCTTTTGAGTTAATGCATGGTGTCTATGTATGTCAGGACCAGTACGGTCTTTCTCCATATCAAAGGGAGGAAAGTGACCAGGGACAATCTGATCAGTCTCAACTCCAACAAATTATATGTTCTCAGCATTCCAATGGGGAAAACAGATCGGTAACTCTCAGATCTTGAAGGTGAGTGCCCCAGCCTTTCAGGGACGCTACAGCAGCTAGGTTCAGTTGGGGCCAGAGTTGTCAAAACAATGCCACATTCTGTAGGCTGTTCCTTTGGGACCACTATTCCAGGTCTCTGGACAATTTAGCTCATGAAGATCTGAGGTTCAACACCCAGAAATTAAACCACTGACAACTCAGAAGTCACTCTAGCAACCTTATGTATAGCCGGGCCCCTGTCTCTACAGAAAGGCAGGATACCATAAGACCCCATAAGCAGCGGAAATCCGAGGCAAGAACGTTCTTGCAATTGGACGGCATGCACCATCTTTAAGATGTTTGCTACAAGTACTTCAGGAAGGAAGGCCATGCCCAGGTGAGTGTCCAAGACCGCCCTGATGAACCGGGGGGACTCAGACGGGAGAAACCAAAGACATCCATAAGTCCAGGGAGAAACCCAATCTGTACGACAGGCTGTATGTCTGATATAAATGTGCTGAAGGCCTGGTCTGGGGAGGGAGTTTAACGAGCCAAGCATCCAGATATGTAAAGATGCACTCCTTTCTGAAGTGAGCCGCTACCATGTCCAACAGCTTAGTAAAAACCAAGGGTGCTGAAAAAAGACAGAACGGCAGGAAACTGAATTTGTAGTGGCAGTACCTCCCTGAATCTCAGATACTTCCTATGTGCGTCTGTTGATGGTAGGCATCCTGGAGATGCAGGAGGACCAGCCAATCTGGCGGTCCTTTGACCTGAAGAATCAGGGATGTGCAAAACCCTCTTGAACATGGCCCCAGTAGTCCTTTGGCACCAGAAAATAAGTATACCAGCCCTTGCCTTGTTCTGAGCTGGGTAGCAGTTCTATGGCCCATTTTGACAGAAACTGACAAACCTCCTTCAGTAGGAAGGGGTCCATAGGATAATACTAACAGTTGGGTGGATGGTCTGTAGGGTGATTAGCAAAATAGAGACAGTTTCTCTGGTGACTTACCTGGAAGTGATGACATAAAACACAAAGCACTGAATGATGCTCTAAGAATAAAATAATTCGACCACATCTCTAAGATTAGAAGGGAGGCCCATTGGCTCACCATCAAGGAAAGAATCTCCTTCAAAACACTGTGCATCACACATAAGTGTATCAACACAGTGCCCTTCTACCAGAACAATATCATCACCCACAAAAAAAGCATCAGCGTCCTCCGATCGAGCAGTAATTCACTCCTCGATATGCCCCGTTACCAAAGATCCAGGGCAGGGGGTAATAGCTTTGTGGTATTAGCTCCAAAACTGTGGAATACCCTCACCCCAACTTCAGAGCCGAACTCTCTCACCAGAAATGCAAGAAAATGCAAAAAACCTGGCTCTTCAATCTACATGAATGATTGTATGTATATTTTACTGTATTTCATGTACCGACTGTAACCTGCAACTAGAAATGTAAGATCCATGTAATTAATGTACTATTTTTTGTAACCAGACAAGTAAGCCTTCTGTAACTACGCCGTGATAACTCACGGTCTGGACGTATAACAAATAATAAATAAAATAATAAGGCTCAGGCATTGGAAGTGACGAATGTCCATTCTTGTCAAACAGGTAGATTCTGCTTTCAACCGAGGAGGGATGGTGAAGTCCATAGACGTGAGGGTTAAACTGGCAAAACCATGTGCCCCTGCACTTGAGGCAGAGCTCGGGTGTCACAGTCCGCTGCTGTTGGACGGTCAGGCTCAGAGATTTTGACGTCACTTTAGAAGTATGGAATTTATGGGGGGGGGGCATTCCTATTTAACAGATTGGAAATCCTGTTTTAGGTCAACAGAAGTTTTGCCTGGACACCCAGGGCAAAACTTAACATTCTCAGCCAAGAGTATCTCCACATTACTATTCAGATGACCGGAGTTCTGGCCAGCAGTCGGAAGTGCTCCGGCCAGACTGGAGGATCTGGCAAGAAGCATCCTTTCATCCTTCACCAGGGCCTCAAAATCATCCCTCATGTCGCGTGCAGTGGTGCCTTCTGCCGCTTCTGAAATAATGGACCAAACCCCAAATGAAAATTTAGCTAAGGCACGGGAGGTGTTGCTACATTTCAGACAAAGGCCTGCCGGGCCAAAAACTGTTATAACCCAGGCAACTAGTCTCTTGCTCTCCCAATCCAGGGGGAAAGACGGCGTCTTCAGGATCGCTTTGGCAGTCTGGACAACTAAGCTTTCATGTGATGCATGAGTGGACAGGAACAGAGTCTGATGGTGCTGGCCAGTTCTGTTGGACAGGTCCTAGTCTACAGTCAGGATGGAGGTTAGCTTGAAACACAGTTCAAGGACTTGCGCTTCTACTGCTTGCTTGAATGGCAATAGGGTCTCTTTCTTCGGACCAGCTTTCAGAATATCCGTCAGCTCAGTCTGCATCTTGGGGCAAGGGGGGCTATAAACCCAACGTATGAACTACCTTGGCTATCAGACGCTGAAAAGCTGCCTAAGGCTTCCCCTTAGAATAGTTCGGGGAGGTGTTCAGAGCACCTGCACTGTATAAATCAGAAGCAAGATCCACCAAGACAGCTTCCACTCCATAAAATCCCTCTGGGAATACCTTAACTTTCCAGGGGTAGAGGGGTTATAATCCAAAAGCAATGGACTTCCCTGGTCACCAAAAAGGTCTTCCATCCAAGACATGAATGCACCCCTAGGAGTGGAGCATACTTCCAAGAAGCCATGGGGTCAGTCAGAACCACCACAGATGCACGTTGATCGGATGTGACCTCAGGACAGGTTATCAGTCTTCAACATGGCCAAGCCCAAGGGTGTATTGTCACATGACACCAGTCTCTCTGCCGGCTCATCGGAGCGTGGTGGACAGGCAGCTCTGGCAGGGCCTAGGCCAAAGCCATTGATACCAGTGCTGAAGCCACAGGCGCGTTGGCAAACATAATGAGCATCTTAAGCCGGGTGGCCTCCCATTCCACAGGAGTAGAGGACTGGGTAGGGAAAGGAACCTGAGGTGCAACTCTTCAGAGGAATCTCCGAGACCATGCTCCTTTTCCTTGAAGAAAAATGTTTAGAAGATCCGACAAGTGAACCCAGACATCTTGCGATGCATTTTTTTCTTCTTTGTCCTATGGACCGGGGACAGTTCTTTTGTGCAATGTTCAATGCTGGGATACCGTGAATGGTCCGTCACCTGCCCCCTTATGGAGGAAGGTGAAAAGCTTCATTGCCTTGCGTTCACGGAGCACCTTCGGGTGCATCAACTGACAGGACCTGCAATCCAGCAGGTCGTGCAATTCAAAGAGGCAATAAAGACATCCTTTGGGGATCTGAGATGGCCATCTGACGTCTGCAGTGGACGCAGTGCTTCAAACCAGAGGGCTTTGACCGATTGTGCATAATGTCAAAAAACAAGAAGCTTAAAAAACTAAGCGGTGTTCCTGAAGCAAGCAGAGTGCATGGAAGAAAGGAACTAAGGTCACTGGGCGAAGCACATCTATAAATACTGGCCCCAAAGTCCTACCTTGTGCAGGGTGAGTAGAGTCATCGGGCCGAGCCATTCGTGAGCCATGCTGCGCACCCATGCAGCTAAAACACTTCAAGAGCAGGTGCACTGGGAGATAGATAGCAAAGATCAGGAATCTGTGGGAGGAAGGAATCCATTAGAAAAAGTAGTCAAAACTTGCTTCCATAAAGCCTAGGACAAAATGACCACCAAGGGGTGGGGGCATTACGAACAGACCATACCAGGACACAAAAGGTAGATTGCTCACGTTGTTGTCTGCCCAAAAATGTGTTTCAGGGAGGCTGAACAACTTGTTAAGTACAGGGATTCTTTTCTAGTTGTGGTTTACAGCATCTGGCCTCCAGGGATTTGAACCCTGGGCCAACGATGACCAACAAGACGAGAAAGAACAAGCAAACTTCCCACGATGTAGCTAGAAATGAAGGCAAGTAAACCGGTGAAGGCTTGGTGGACAAAGGATGGGTTAGCATAGCAGAAAACTATCCTAGCATGGGGATGATGGATGTGGTGAGCCAGGACGGCGCAAGGAGAATGTGAAGGGCAGTGGTATCCTACTAACATTCCAGGAGATAGCAGCTATCAGCAGCAAGATTTGAGCAAGTGTAAAATGGCAGGCAGCAGCAGAACAATGGCCTGTAAATTGTCTCATCGTGAAAGGCCCGACTCAACGCAGAAATTGAGTAAGCAGGAGGATGAAGGAAGCTCAAACATGACTTCTAGCAAGAGAAAACTCCAACAGAAATCTGGCTAGGCCACTGCATCCAGCCATTATGGCAAGAAGAGGGTCTATAAAAGGCAGGAAAAGCTCCAGCCAGAAATCAGACCTGCTTCTTCCAAGATCTTGAGAAAAGTAAACAAGAAACCGAGAAGGGACTAGGAGTACCCTTAAGTACCACTACTCCCAATTTGTGGCTAAAGCCAGCATACCACATACAAATGGAGGCTAGGAACAAAGGATGCAGGTGGCCAACCATTGTTGGCCAGAAGATCTGCCACATAACCGAGACCACACTGACAGGATGTGAGAGGCAGAGTTCAGGTGAGCTCACAAAGCACCCACATTGCCAGAACAGTCACTTTAGCCTACCTCGTGGCTGCTGTGAACAAAGTTTGCCCTAATATATACTAAATGCCGAAGGCAAGACTTGAAAAAGAAAATCGGTAACCCAGTGGCTACCAATGCAATGAAAAGGCTTGCAGCGCTGGTAAAGCCAACACTAAGGTACTGCTGCCACCAACCTCCTCCTTACAACCAATGTAAGATGGCAGAATCACCGTAGAACTTAAATCGGTGCTTAGTTGCACAGCTGAGAACGGGCCCCTTCTGAGCAAAAAGACAATATACCTTAAGTGATTGAAAATGTTTTCAACAGCCACGGAGCCTTAGGAGAAGTCCCTCTGGCTATCAAAAATAGGTAAGAGATGCAATACAGGGGTGAAAAGCGACAAGTTTGAGGGGCTCTAAAAAAGGCCCCCAGAATATGCAAAATAGGGTTACCAGACATTTGATGGAAAAAAATTGGTCGACTGGACAAATGGTCGAACCAATTTGGTCGAAAACACAATGGTCGAATTTTTTAATTTTTTTTATTTTTACCCCTTTTTTTGGGGGGGTCCTCAATCCACTTTTTTTCCCTAAACTACAACCTTATATATATATATATATATATATATATAAATAAAAACAATTCGACCATTTGGGTTGACGAAATTACATCGACCAAATGTCCTGTTGACAAATTTTTTTCGATGAAATGTCCGGACACCGCAAAATAGGAGTGCTTTCTAAACAGTGCCTGATAGCACAACAACCAGAGTGTCTGGTTCTTCAGCCTTGCGAGAGCCAGACATCAGGTCTCATCAGTGCTGTTGCATTTCCGTAAACAAAGCTTACATCTCATGGAAGAAGGATTCCAAGTCCCCTGGCATCATGGAGGCCACCGGCACCTGCAACGCCATAAAAGCCATCACCACTGACTTCATAGGAAAGTCTGCAGTGGAGAAAATCAGTCTTTGGTCTATAGTAAACAGAAAACACACAAAGTAAAACCCCAACTCCATCATGTACAATTTTAACATGGCAGCAGTGGTGGAGAAGTAATAGCTTTGATGATCTGTGTAAAACACCAGAACCGCGTGTCATCGTTCATTCAGAGAGGCTATTTCAAGCCAGTTAGGGAGAATTCTCAGAAATGTGCTAATTCCCTTCTACCTTAGAGACCTCTGGTTCTTTTTGCTAGAGTTTGGGACTTAATTTCTAAGAGAGAGCAAGACCTTTTCCCACTCTCTCATGCATTTTTGTTTAATTTGGACTCGGTTTCTTTTGACTTTGGAGTCTGACAAACTCTAGAGCATAATGTTTACATTGTTAACCACGGCACCTTCAGTGCGGTGGCACAGGAAGTCTCTTAGATTTCCCAAAGGTTTAAATGCCTTCTCTTGGTGAACCTACTGTTTCCAAGAGCAGTGAAGTGAAGTGAAATTGACTTTACTTACATTTTGTAACTTTCTAGACCCAGCACACACCATTTTACAATAGGGTGCCAGAGGGGTTACTTAGTGTTCCCTTTGTCTAATTTCTCATGTAACATTTTTATGTTACCCTTTCTACAATTAATGGCTGGTGGCAGTGGTTTACTTTTTGCTACCATTGTATATATCTACCGCGAGCTGCAATTGCAGCTGCAGTAAAGCACCCATGGGTGCCCATTTTGTCAAAATAGCCCCGGTCTTCTTTTTTCACCATTTCTTGTTGGTCCTTCTTGAGATTTAATCTGCGCACCAAACCAGGTTTGGTCCCTTTGTTCGCCTAGTCTTTGGCGCGATTCACTAGTGAAGCCCGCCTCTGGCTCCAGTATGTCTGATAGGGGTAGAAGTGAGGGAGGTGCCCGAAACTCCCTGTGCTTAATCCCCCTGGTTACCGGAATGCACCCAAAGGTGATTGGCTGGCTGGCTGACCTTGGAGGACAGCCACCCTGCTGTGTGATTGACAGCTAGGCTGCAAATGAATGATCTGTAGTTTGCCCATTGCTGCCGCCGACCTTCCATTCGTAAAGCAGGAGTCCCCAGACGTCCTCTCTTATCCCCACAACTGAGGTCCAGGGAACAAAGGATCTGCAGACCTACACAGGAACAGAAGTCCGCTGGAACCAATTTCTTCTAACCAAAGGTACTGTAAAACTAAGGGGACTTGCCTCTTGTTGTTTAGCCTTGCAAGTTTTCAGTTAGACTTGTCTTGGTTGCGTTTGCAGAGTTGCATGCAGCTTTGCCCCTCACAAGCCTTGCAGCTTGTGGCCCTACAGTGATGCTACTTTCTTCAAAGACTAAAAACTTTGTGCAAGACTTTTACTTACCTGCAAGAAGAGCTTCAGCTCACCTTAAGTTTTGCTCAACTAACATTGGCTGTCCTGGCTCCCTGAAAGACTCTTCTTATCCTCCGACCTTGTGCTTTAGCTATCCCTTAACAAACGTCACACATTAGATAACTTGTGAGGATGGGAAAGGGTTAATTTACTTTGCATTAGGGGTTCAAAAGTAGTTAACTGCTTAAGAATATTTGTTAACCTTTGTTTTATTCCCTAAAACCTTTTCTTTGACACCAAACTCAGTATTGCTCTAAATGTGCCAGTGCTATATCAATGTCCACAGAGTCCTATTTATTTAAGTCACCTCAGAATGTAGGAAGTGTCTCTGTGCCATCTGAAATGGGTATTTGATTTATTGAAACTGAGAGCGTGTATTTTGAAGTATATTTGTGTTACATATATATTGCTCCCTTCTAAAGAAGGCTTATTCAACTGACTGTTAAATTAATAAATAATTGTTTAATCAAGAAACCTGGAGTGCAAGTGTAGTGTTTATTTGGATAATCGTCACTGTGAATCTCTGTGATAACCCTACAGCTCACACTGACCCCTCTTGAGATAAGCCTGGCTGCTCAGTCACCTAACCAACTTGGGTAGTACATGCTTATACCAAAGTTTGGGTTAACTATTGCCAAGAGGACAAGGCTGGTGCAGTCTCCCACATGATACTGAATACAATCTTGCCTAACACCAGTTATATTGAATGCCAACAGGTTAAAATAGCAAACATTATCAGGTTAAACAAAACCATATAAAACTAGAACACAATTAAAAAAGGGCAATGTTGATATAGCATACAGATTACCTGTTTGTGATGTACAAGTTGTTTTCGAATCTTTCTGGAATATAATCTGTCCAAACTACTGTTTCCCTTTGTTGATCTATTCAGACTTTGTGTATGAAGATTGTTGTTAATAAAACTCCACTGATTTCCTATAGGGAGAAAGTGAAAAAGTTGGGTCCATTAGACACACTCAATAAAGAATACTTTTTAATAAAGTGAATGATCGAAAATAAATAATTTCTTGAACATTTTAGAGAAAACACTCACAAAGCCATTGTGAAATAAAACAATTAATAATCCAACAGGGTTCAGACTAATCAATGACGAGCTTTTTGAAGCCAAATAAAGTATGAAGTAGACCAATTATGAGCAAGTCAGGTTAGGCCGGGGGGGGGCTTGCTCTGGAATTGCAGTGAGGTGTTGCGTGAGGTAGAGCTTTGCTCCCTCCTGCTCTGGCGGCTCGTTGACTACCCTGGTCCCCTGTGGGGGCATCCATCCCAGAACATCGACAAACCGCCCTTGAGGACCTCCGCGGCCCTGAATCAACTCCGGCTGCCGCCCCACGGAGGACTACAGCGGTAGCTCGGCCCAGTGAGTCTCTACAGCTGCTGACTTCCATTCCACCCCCTCACCCACCCCGCCCCCAGGGCTCATAAATCGGCCTGAGTGTGCCTCGGCCCGGTCCTAGGATTGCAGGACCCGGCACCATCATCTAGCACGTTCAACCCTGTGCTTCGGCGGCAGTATGCCCTGGTCTCCTGCATTGGGAAGTAACTTGGCCTCAAACAACGTGCTGCACCGAGACACACGGCACCGTAGGCCTTGGGCGCCCCAGGTGGAGCCATCGGGAGCAGAGCCGGATCTCGTAATCCGTCACTCCTGATTTGCTGGAACTCGAGTCACTGGCTGCACACCCCACCTGACCCCAGATCTCCAGCCCCCTTCAGGGCCCTTAAGACTGCGGGACCCAGCTCCTCCTCCAGGGGGCCCGTTGACTGGCCTGCTCTGCCCCATGCTTCGGCAGAAGATCACCCGAGTCTCCTGCATAGGGAAGTAATCTGGCCTTAAACAATGTGTTGCCAAGAGAGACTGCAAAATAGGCCTGAGGCACATCGGATGTAGACATCGGGAGCGGAGCCTGATCTCTGACACTAGCACACTCCTGATTTACTGGAACATTGGTCACCGGCTGTACGCCCCACCAGACCCCTGGTTCTGGCTCCCTTCAGTGCCCCTCGCCCTCCCCGGTATGTCCCCGGACCCCACAGCTACACGCAGAAGGGCACAGGACTTCCAAATTTGAATATTGCACTGTCCAGGCACATCCTGCTGCCCCGCTCCCCCGCTCACTCCCCCCCCCCCCTCTCTGACACCATTCCTCTCGATCCTGGCATGAAACCACAGGGTTAGGGGCAGGCTCGGGCTATTCCAGTACCACCCCATATCTGAGTTTCAGGGACTAATAACAGCTCGGCTCCCAAGGTGACCCCCACTGAGGAGAGTGGTCCTGCAGCAGCTTAGGCAATATTGCCTCCTTGACACAGTGTGTCAAACTGATGCGCCTTGATATAATAAGGGGTACCACGCCATACTGAGAAGTGGGTGCAGAGCTGGTGCACTCAGACTGCAGCCCCAACACCACACCTCAGTCTTGTGCTCAAAGGAAATGGCAAAGCACAGGAAACAAATATGGACCAGTTCACAAGGCAAGAGCAGCCACCCGATGCCCAACCCCAACCTCGGTCCCAGCAGCGGTCAATATATCTACACTAAATCAGACATTATTGAGCCAGAAGAACAGCAGAGACTCCCTTGGATCGAAAATTGATATGCTGACCTTCAAGGTGGAGACCTCCGCCATGCAGATTGATAAGCTCTGCAGTCATATGACGGAGGTGGAACAACTGATTGGAGACACAGGACAGGGTCGCATCCCTACAGAGGGAGGTGGTGCCATTGCAACAATCGGTGAGGCGAGTGGAAGCAAAGAATGAAGACCTGGAGGGGATATCCAGGAGAAACAATATCCGCATCGTGGGGGTCCCAGAGACCGCCCACATCAACCATATGGAACAATTTGTTTAAAAACTCCTGGTGGAGATACTTCATCGCCCCGAGTTGTCCTCCATGTTTCTGGTGGAAAGGGCACATCGCTCCATGGCAGCAAAACCACCACCAGGAGCTCCAGACAGACCCATTATCGCCCGGATCCTAAATTACATGGCTAGAGATGTCCTCATACTGACTGCCAGGAACAAGGGTGAGCTCTGATAGGATCCTCTATTATCAGACTTTTCCCACACTTTAGGCAACAAGTCCAGGAGAGAGGAAAACCTTCCAAGCATCTGTTACACCATGCTGTTCTCAGCTAAGCTAAGCTACTCGTAGTCCACAAGGGAAAAACCCTGTTTTTCACTACTCCTGCCTTTGCGGATCAATTTGTCTCAGAGCTGGCATACAGTGAGGAGCCCCACAACGACCCAGGCTGAATGCTGGCATAAACTCTCTTCATATGACAGGCCAAAACCCCCAACCCCTCTCGGGGGTCCCCTGTCCTCACCTAATGATGAGCAGGCATTATGTTGCACTGCATATAATGGCGTTGCGGAATTGTATGAGCACTAGGGCAGTGTTAGGCACCCCATTGACACAGATACCACATTTAGTTAAGTAGGTGTTGCTTAGTAGGGATGGGGATGGAGCCGGTATGTTTATGTTTCTGGCGTGTGTGGGGGGAAGTTTGGGATGTTATCTACTGGGTATGGTGCACAAGTAATCTAGGCTGTTCGCTACGACGTCACAATGTCGAACTGACAATTACTATACTGGCCATTGCGGTTGGACTCTTAAAACCATATTTCTATGTCCTGAAATTCTCCAACTGTAATGTCCTGGAACATCAAGGGGGAAGAAGGGGCCATTAAAAACAAGAAGCTGAGATTGGTGCTAAATTATGCTAAACTACACAGGGTCAATGTCCTCTGTCTGCAAGATACATCTTCACACAGATGGCCCTCTCCCCACAGCTGAAGGATAAGAGTACATCGGTATGGGGCCTCTTACTCAACACAATCCAGAGGGGTCACGAGCTACATACACCAGTCCCTACAGTTCCGCCTACATGAACAACTCCCTGATGTAGAAGGTTGATCTCTGTTTGTAGCAGATGGATTCATTTCTATTGAATGCTCCACTCTCCGTTGAGGAAATATGCAGTGTCATAAGGATCTTCCCAGCGGTAAATCCCCCAGTCAGGATGGCATCTCCGCCGAGTTTTATAAGGAATATGCAGAGATTCTCGCCCCTCACCTGTGTAGCATGTTTGAGCCATCCTTGTCCGCCGGTCTCTTCCCAGAATCCACCAGAATCGCCATAGTCACCCTATTGCTGAAGCCCAATAAAGACTTCCAAAACTGCGCCTCATACAGGCCTCTCTCTTTGATCAATACGGATGATAAGATAGTGGCCAAACTACTGGCGGACAGTCTTCTTCCCCACATGGGTGCTCTTGTCCTCCCGGACCAGGCAGGATTTATCCCGGGCAGGTTCACACAGAACAATTTACTCTTCTTTTATCCATAATGCACATCATAAATGAAGAGGTCCCTATAGTGGTCACTGCCCTCAACGCAGAGAAGGCCTTCAACTGCATCTAGTGGCCATTCCTGTTTGAGGTCCTGCGCAGGTCGGGATTGGGATTACAATATATAAACTTGAGCCAACTACTATATACCTCCATGCAAGCAGTTAATCTTACAAATCAGCAGACATCTGAGACTATATTCCCCACGAGAGGAACGCAGCCAGGAATGCCCATTCTACCCTATCTTCGCCCTGGAAATCGAACCATTCACCTGTGTTATCAGAGAATTTGACTCACACAGGGGTGTACAGTTACATTGACATGTCTCCACCTATCTTGCTCTACGCGGATCACATGTTACTGTACATTAAACATCCTAAACAGAAAGTCCAACCTTTGGTGCCGGAGATCACCAAATTCGGGGGCTTCTCCGGCCTGTGCATTAACTGGACCAAATCGGAGATCCTACCGTTGACCCCATTGGTCCCAGCGGATGTCGGCAGCCACCGATTTTGGTTGGTCCACCAGTGGCATTAGAAATGAAGGTATTGTCATCTCCACATCACCATCCCGACTGCTTGAAGATAATTACGTAGCAGCCCTTTCACAATTGGAGCGCAAGGTGGAAGTGTGGATCCACCTGCCCCTACCCCAGGCTGCCCGTCTACCCCTGGCTAAGATGGTGGTGGTACCCAAAATGAGATATATAATACATTACTTCCCGTAATCATATTTCTGATGCTTGTATCTGCTTAGATTCACATGCTGTGCATAGGCCGACATCTAGTGGAAGCTGCGGAGTATTACAGTTTGTTTTTTGAAACTCGAAAATGGGCATCGACACAGGGCGTGCCAGTAATACTATACCTAGTGCGCTGTCCACTGTACCCATGATCCCTCACGCGTGTAGGACCCTCAGATTGTATTTTTTCTGACATGACGTAGCATGAGGAGTAGCGCGCGTACACATTATCCAAGCAGATAGATAAGACTACAAGCATCCATGCGCCTTCTCTCAGAGGGGAGGAAGGGCGCGCTCATGTGAATCTAAGCAGATACAAGCATCAGAAATACGATTACGGTGAGTAATGTACCCCTTCTGAGGCTTGTGGAATCTGCTTAGATCACATGCTGTGCATAGATTAGCGAGCAGTGCTAGAAGGAGGTGGGATGTGAGAAGGGTCACAAGCAAACAGGTGTCTTAGAACCGCTTGTCCCACTTGAGTATCTGTCTTGGAATGAGTGTCAATGGAGTAGTGCTGAGTAAAAGTGCAAATAGAGCTCCAAGTAGCTGCTTTGCAAATGGTGTCAAGGGGTACATTTGCAATGAAAGCCAGAGTGGACCCAATGCCTCTTGTAGAGTGGGCTCTTAGCGTAAAAGGCAGAGTCTTTTCAGAAAGGGAGTAACATAGTTGGATACAATTGACTATCCAATTGGAGATGGCAACTTTAGAGACGCGATCTCCCTCTCTGCCTGTAGCTACGGAGACAAACAGTTGGTCAGTTTTTCTTAGTGGCCTGGTCTTGTCTACATACTAGAGGACCGCTCTTCGCACATCTAGAGTGTGTAGTTTCACCTCAGCAGAGCTTCTGGGTTCTTGGAAGAAGGCCAGTAGCTCAAAGGACTGGTTAACGTGGAATTTAGAAATGAATTTAGGTGAGAACCTAGGTTGTGTTCGTAGAACCAGTTTATACTTATGAACAGTAAAGAAAGGATCCTGCACTGACAGAACCTGAATTTCACTGACTCTTCTAATGGATGTAATGGCTACTAAGAAGGCAGTTTTATAGGTCAGGTGTTTGAGGCTGGCTTTATGCATGGGTTCAAAGGGTGAGCCCATGAGCTTAGCAAGCACCACATTAAAGTCCCATCCAGGTAGTGGGTTTGAAATTGGAGCGTGGAGTCTCTTTACCTCTTCCATGAAGGCTTTAACCACTGGTACTTTCCACCACGAAACCCTGTTATGGGAGGTGGTGTAGGCTGATAGCGCCGCCAGGTGTACCATGAGTGAATTAAATACCAGTCCTGCATCCAGCAGGTGGAGCATGTAGGTCACAATATTGGAAGGAGTACAACCAACTGGGTTGACTTGCTTATTCTGGCACCAGATAACAAATCGTTTCCATTTGTCAAAGTAGCAGTGCCTCGTGTTTGGCTTCCTAGATTCTTTTAGGATGTCCATACATCTCTGTGGTAATTTGAGATGTCCGAACTCTATGACCTCAGGAGCCATGCTGCCAGGTTCATTGAGTTGGGTTGAGGATGCACTGTTTCACCTTGATGCTTGGACAGTAGGTTGTACCAGCCCGGGAGTTTGATGGGTTCGCACACCGCTAGTCTGCGCAGGTCTGGGAACCACGGTTGTCTCGCCCACATGGAAGCAACTAGGACGAGCGTCATTGATTCTCTGTTCATCTTGTTGACCACCTTCCTGATGAGGTGTTGGTGGAAAAGCGTACGCAAACATCCCTGACCAGTTCATCCACAGGGCGTTCCCCTGGGAGTCTGGCTGGGGGAACCTGGATGCAAATTCTGGGCACTGTGTTTTCGCTTGTGGCGAATAGGTCTATAGTGGGCAAACCCCACTGAGAGAAGATATCTTGTACGATTTCTCTGTGTAGAGGGAGGGGATCTCTGCTCAAAGCATCCGCCAGAGAATTGAGATCCTGTGGAACATGTTGAGATGACAGGACGATGTTCCGTCTGAGTTCCCATATCCACATTTTCTGGGCAAGCTTGGACAGATTTGGCGAACAAGTCCCTCCTTGCTTGTTCAGGTAAAACATGGCTGTAGTGCTGTCCGTCCGGATCTGCACTGACAGATTCAGCAGGTAGGGCTCAAACGCTTGAAGCGCTCTGAATACTGCCAGAAGCTCTAGCAGGTTGATGTGATTCTTGGGCACTGAGTGAGACCAGAGACCCTGAGCTGTGTGGTGGAGGTGGTGAGCTCCCCATCCTGTCAGGCATGCATCGGTTGTGACTACCGCCTGTATCTCGGGATCGTAAAAGGGTTTCCCTTTGGACAGATTTTCTCTTGTCCACCAGTGAAGGCTTTGTACAAGTGTTGGCAAAACGACCAGTAGATCGTCCCACTGACCACTTGCCTGAGACCACTGTTTCGCCAACCATTCCTGCATGGGACGCATGCGCAGGTGCACGTGGGGGGGACCAGGTAAATACATGACGCTATCATGCCCAGCAAACGCATTGCTTTGCGTACCGTTATCTGGTGACCGGCCTGATATTGCGGAATTTGCAGCAGTATATTCCGAATTCTTTCCTCTGATGGAAAGGTCAACCCCAATTGCGTGTCTTGGATAGCTCCTAGGAACTGTTTGGAGGTGCTTGCCACCAGACTTGACTTTCTCGTTTATTGAGAAACCTAATTCGAAGAGGTTGATCGTCCTTTGAATGTTTGTTCTGCAAATTACTGGGGTCTCTCCCGTGATGAGCCAGTCGTCCAGGTAAGGGTACACCGGGATTGCCTCCCTGCGTAGGTGTGCTGCCGCCACCGCCAGTACCTTGGTGAATACCCTTGGAGCTGAAGCTATCCCAAAGGGCAGTAACTTGAACTGGTAGTGCCGACTATCACCCTTGAAGCGCAAGTACTTTCAGTGCGCTGGGAACATGGAAATATGAAAATAGGCATCTTTCATGTCCAATGTTGTCATGTAATCCCCATTTTTTAGGAGGGGATTACCTCTTGGAGAGTAGTCATGCGAAGTTTTTGGGGCTTGACATACTTGTTTGCGGGCCGTAAGTCCAATACTGGGCGCATTGTCAAATATTTTTTTGGCACAAGGAATTAAGTTGAATAAATACCCTTGTTTGCCTGCTGTCCCGGGACGAGTTCCATCGCGTCCTTTGCTAGAAGATTGACGATCTCCTCGAGGAGGATCTTCTGGTGGTCCAAAGAATGTATTCTTTGTCATGGAGGGTGGTTTCGGGGACGCTCTAACAGTTCTATGCAGTATCCTGCGGACACTGCGGACAGCACCATCTGTCTGATGTGATCCCTTCCCAAGCTTGGGTGAAGTTGGAAATGCGTCCCCCTACTGGGGATGCGTGAGAAGGGACCATGAACGGAGTGTCACTGTTTTAATGGAGGCGTGCCGCCGCCGCCTCTACTGGGGCTGTCTCTACCTTTACCACGTCCTCTCTTATTACCCCTGCCATAACCCTGGGTAGACTGCTGGCTGTTGTTGTTCCATTGTGTACCCTGCCCCTGGGACTAGTTCGACCCTCTCTGGGAATTTTGGCCACAGGGGCGACGAGAATTGCCATTCCCTCTCTGGTTTGGGGGTTTGTTTAGTTGGCCTAGGGATTGGAGTGTCTCATACTCGTCCTTGGCATTTTTCAGCGCGTCCCCGACCGCCTTTCCAAACAATAGATCCGTAAACAGGTGTCCAACGGTTTATCTATCAATGATGCTTGGGTTTCGGCTTTGAACCCAGACTGCCGCAACCAAGCATGCCTCTTGATAACAGTACCTTCTTCTATCAATCTGCCAGCGTTATCCGCGGCATCAAAGGTTGCTTTTAATATGCAACCGGATACGGCTCTTCCTTCCGCCGAAACTTGTGCCAATTGGCTTTTTAAGGGTTCTGGGGCAGAAACTATGAGTGCCGCGACTTCTTCCCACTGGTGGCAATTGTAACAAGCCAGCAGGGTGGTGAGGAGCTTCGGAAGATGACAAGGGCGTTTACGCCCTCTTACGGGCGTTTGTAACTACCAGGGAGTCCGGTTTCAGATGCCCTCTTATGTACAGTGGGTCTGTTTGGGCTGCCCTGAATCGCTTCTCAACTCTGGGATTTACCGCCCTAGTGAGATTGGGATTAACAAGGGAAGGGTCTATCCTTTGTATTGATTTAAGGATAGGGATAGCCTGGGCAACAGGTCTCCTTTCTCCCACTAACTCCTCGGCAAAGTCCCTCTCTTCCTGAGCACCCTGGGTGTCAATGTGGAAGTGTTCTGCCGCTCTGGACAGAACTTCATTCAAGAGAGGCTGGTTGTCGACAGGGGATTCGGTAACCGGGGGTTCTTCATCTACCGGGGAATCTACCCTGTAGGTTTCTGGGTCGTCGTCCTCATCATCCTCATAGTAGCCCGTCCCAGTTTGTTCTTCCAACATGCCCAAATCTGGATCCTCACAAAAGGATGGATCTCCCTGATATTGAGAATAGGGCTGTATACAGAAGGAGTCTGAAGTAGGAGCTTCAACCCGGGACTTCTTACTTGGGGGTATAGGATCCTTAGAGCCTGAGGGTGTTGACCCGTCTGGGGTAGAAGGGTGAAAGTGTTCAGGTTTTTGGTGTAGAAATCTGCCAATGATGACATCCTTGACATGACTGTCATCACTAGACCATTCTCTTGGAGGGCTTTCCCTGTTTTATCGTGACTAGACATACTGGTCTGAACAGGGGTCTTTGGGATAACAGAAGACTGAGACTTGTCCAACTGTTTATGTGGAGTAGAATGTTTTTGTGGTGTGGAAGGAGGCTGAGACTGCTTCCTTTGTTGTTTTTCCCCTTCCCCGTGGGTGGAAGAGTGTTAACCCTGTTTTTTTGCCCCTGCGGAGCCTTTCAACACCTGGCGCCGAGGTTCGGGGGTAGTGTCCCTATCTCTCGAGTGTGGAGGTTGGGACTCGGGAACAGCCGGTGCGCGGCCTGTTGATGCCGACTCCTGGAGTGCGGTCTGGGGATAGAGGTCAGCTTCGTCTTCCGACGATCGAACCTCCGTTACCTTGGGGAGCGAGGCATTCTTGGCAACAGTGGATTGTTGCCTGGAGTCATGCAGCGATCTAGAATGCCCAGAGGACACCGATTCGGACCGTTCTCTATGTGCCTCTTTCCGAGTACTCGGCGTGCACGTCTCCAAGCTGCTGCTCCAGACAGTTATGCCGGGTAAAGGTATGCAGCACCGCCCAGGAGGCCACCTGGCAAATGTCCACACAGAAAGTCCTTGTTTGGAGATTGCCCGTCCTTTGACGGATGGCCCATAAGCCACAAACAGCTGTCTAGATTGTCTGAAATCTGGAGTACGATTCAAATAAAACTTCCAACACCCTCCTCACATCCAGCGAATGCAAAGCCTGTTCTGCAGGCGTGGAGGCTGAAGCAAAAAAACGATGGCAACACAATAGAAGAGTTTGTGGAACGCTGTCGGCACTTTATCCCTAAAGTGCGGATTACTAGCCAACACCACCTTGTTTGTCAAGAACCACAAGTATGGAGGGTTCACAATGAACGCCTGCAACTTAGACATCCGTCTGGCCGAAGTAATGGCCACCAGAAAAGCCAGCTTCCAGGACAAAAACTGCAAAGGAGTCGTCGACATAGGTTCAAACGGTGGTCTCATCAGACCGGATAGAACCACATTAAGGCTCCACACAACCCCTTGAAGAAATGTTTGATCAGACAATCACTAAACTGAGGAGCCACATGTTGCCTCCGAGTAAATCTCGAAATCGCTGCCAAGTGGACCTTTATGGATGATAGCGCCAGGCCACCTTTCGCCAACAGCAACAGGTAGTGAAGAACTTGCTCAGGTGAAATGTTCAAAGGGTCCACCCCCGGCTAGCCCTTACACCACACACAAAACCTTTTCCATTTGCATGCATAGGAGACATTCGTGGATGGTGCTCTTGCAGTCTCCAAAATTCGTCGACAATCACTGGACAGCGTTAACAGGCCAAACTCAAGTCAGGAGCCAAGCCATTAGGCCGAGAGATCCCGGATTGTGGTGCCACACAGCGCCCTTGTCCTGAGACAGAAGGTCCGGCGTCGCTTCCAACCAAATCGGCTCCGCTACAGACAGATTAAGGAGATCCGAGAACCACGGCTGCCTTGCCCAGAACGGACACACCAGAATCACATGGCATGGGTATCTCCGAACCCACTGAATGGTCCGTCGAATGAGCGGAAACAGGAAAGGCATAAGCGAACTGGCCTGTCCACGGGAAAGCCTCCCCTAGAGACTCGGGTGAGCCCACCTGCTGGCGAACTCCCTGCACGGTTTGTTCTCCCTCGTTGCGAAGAGATCCAACGGAGGATGGCCCCATTTCTGGAAGATCATGGACACCTGTTGCTCCTTCAGCTGCCATTTGTGGAGCTGGGCGACATCCCTGCTGAGCGCGTCCGCCTGCACATTCAACACCCCCGGCTGATGAAACGCCACAATGCCAATGTCGTGCGACAGAGCCCAATGCCAAAGATCCTGCGCTTCTTTTGACAGCACCCTAGAATGCGTGCTCTCCCGCTTCCTGACATAAAACATTGTGGTGGCATTGTCTGTTAACACCCTCGCCACCGAGCCGCGTATGCGCGGCAGAAACGATTTCAGGGCCCAATGTACCGCTCTCAACTCGAGCACATTTATGTAGAACCGAGACTCCACAGGCCTTGAACCTGTGAGCCGCCGAGATGAACCCCCCCATCGTGTCTCAAAGGCATCCGCCACAATCGTGAATTGGCACTCCGGTTACACCAACGGCATGCCCCGAACCAGATTTTCTGAGCACTGCCACCAGAAACAGCATCCACCAGACTCTCGTTGATCACCACCTTGTTTGACCACGAGTCTCGACTCTGAGCCCACCAGTCCGCGAGGAACTCCTGCACTGGCCTCATGAAGAGACAACAGTTCGGCACCAGCGGAATGCAGGACGCCATGGCCCCCAACAGTGACATGTAGGTCCGGACAGACAACCTTGCACCAATCTTCCACTCCGCCGCCCTTTGCCGGAACTTCATCACCCTCTCGCCCGAAGGCTTCACAATTCCCAGATGAGTCTGAAACTCTGCCCGGAGACACACCAAGTCCCTGGAAGGCGACAGAAAAGACTTCTAAAAGTTTAAGGCGAAGCCCAGCTGTTGCAACAGCAGCATGGTAGCGCAGAGACATTCCTGCGCTTCCCCTGGCGATGAACCCCGCACCAGCCAGTCGTCCAGGTATACATGATGCCCCTCCCGTTGGAGCCACGCTGCCAAACATTTTGTAAACGTCCTGAGAGATGACTTTAAACCAGACCCGAGTACCCGAAACTGGTAATGATCTTCTCCTACGACAAACCACAGGAACGTGCGGTGCCGTCGATGCATGGGAATGTGGAAGTATGCGTCCTGTAAGTCAAACGACGCCAGGAACTCGTCCGGCTGCAGTGACCAAATGACTTCCTGAAGAGTGAGCATCTTGAACTTCAGGCATTGCAGAGTCTTGTTCAACGCCCGAAAATCCAGAATGGGCCGCCACTTGCCGTTGGGTTTCTTCACTACAAAATAGCGTGAGTAAACCCCTTGACCTTTCTCGGCCACCAGAACCAATTCTATAGCCCCTTTCTGCAGCATAAGTACAACCTCCTGCCGTAGGATGTGAATATGAGGTTGCACGGCATACACTGGAGGAATGGAAAACGGGGAACACTTGAACTCCAGTGAGTGGCCCAAACGCACTGTGTCCAACACCCAACGGTCCGAAGTAATCTTGCACCACTCGTCCATGTGCAGTGCCACCCTGCCCCCCAGAAGTTTTCCCTGAAGACAGTCATTGTTGTGGCTCAGGACTGTGCACCTCTTTTCCTCAAGGCCTGAAAGTCCTGACTCTTCCGCGCCGACTGCGCCAACCTCCTATACTCCTGGGAGGAATACCCAGATCGACCGTAACCTCCGTCCCTGGTGGAAGTAAACCAGGCATTTCCTTAAGCCCCTCGGAACGGACGAAAAGAACGAAAGGAGCACCCACTCTGCGAAGCTCCCAATGACTTAGCAGTCTCAGTGTCCTCCTTCATACCTTTGAGGGCCTCATCAATTTTCTCTCCAAACAACTGCTCCCCTTCACAAGGCATGTCCAGAACCTTATAATGCACCTCAGGGCAAAAGTCTGCACTTAAGCCAGCTTGGCGATGCAGTACAACGCCGTTGATAATCTGCTGAAAGCTGGACTCCACTAGGTCCACGGCAATATCAATACTGTGATTGGAAGCTTCCTCCCACTCACGCGTGTCATGATCGCCAGGGAATTGGCCGTTTTCACCGTCGTCGCCCCAAAAGTCGAAACCTTCTTCCCTAAGGCACCTTGTCTCCAGGTGTCACTGTCTGAAGTAGTAACACATTTGTGCTGACTCTGGGCTTTACGACTGGCCGCCGCCGATACCACAGACTCAGGAGTGGGTTGCAACACTAAGCATTTCGGAGTAGAGTCCAGGGCCTTAAACTTCTTCTCCAGCCTCCTTTTGACAGCCGGTTCCGAGAAGGGATGTCGCATCGTGCGCAGGCCCTCCTGCCACACGTGGTCCAGGATAGGCACTGAGTATACAGCTTTCCGTCTCTTGCCCATGTGGTCGAACAGGAAGCACTCCTTACGCTCTTCCTCGGCAGTCAAACCAAATTCCACACACGCCTTAGCCATCATGGCGTGGAATGTCCCAACATCATCGGGAGGGGATGGGTTTGCTTGACTTGGCCCAATGTACCACTCTCAACTCGAGCACATTTATGTGAACCAAGACTCCACCTGAGACCACAGGCCTTGAACCTGTGAGCTGCCGAGATGAGCCCCCCATCCTGTCTGAAAGGCATCCGCCACAATCGTGAATTGTGTTCCACCTCCCTGTCCGAATCCCACATCGCGTTCCTCGTCGGCGACTAAGAGCCAGTAGACATGGACTCACGAGGCACACTGTCCGACTCCAGCAGCTCACCCTCCTCAGGGTAGGAACGAGGACGATCTTCACTCACCGGCAGAGGCCCCGGCAACCCCGCCGTAGCCGACGAACGCGGAGCAACACCAGCCGCATCCATGACAGGACCCACCGGAACCACAGGAAGAGGGGGTAACCTCAAATCCAGCTGGCCCAACAAGGATTGCAATGTGGACAGAACCTGGAGCGACAACAAAGCCTGTGGGTTCACCAGCGGGTAACTAGCCGGACCAGCCCCCGACGTCGAAGGTCCAACACACTGCAGCCCCAAGGCCGATGGTTGCAACACCTGCTCCCGGTCGTCGTCCACCTCCGAGGACACCAAAAAAGCAGACGCCTCTTGATGTAGAATGGCGTCCGGCATCAGCGAGTCAAAGGCGGAAGGCTGCTGCGCGCCACTCGTCGGTAACAAATCTTCTGTATCCATCCTCGACGAGAAAAGCATTGGGCCTTTATCAAACCCTGTTGTCGCCGGAGCCGATGACACAACCGTCGACGACGGTACTGTAGATGGCAGAGGAACCACCAACGGCGGAACTCCAATTGACGAGGACGTCATCGGAACTGCCACCTGCGGTGCAGATTTCCCAGGCGAGCCAGTTTGCTTAGCCACGCTGGATCAGTGCATCGAGGACTCTCAGCTAGAGGACGACCTGTGATGGTCCCCTGAAGAGGAGCGCTTCGACGAGTCTTTCTTGGCCTTTTCCTGAGACGCCCCTTTGCCAGAGCTCGACTTCTCGGGCCTACCTCCAGACCCACAGGAATGGTCTGACTGACCATGTTTGGAGGAAGCAGCCCCCTTCGACAGGTGCTTACTCGAAGAGGCTCCACCACTCTTCCCGACCTCTGACCCAGGAGCAGGGTGAGATTTCTTTGCCAGAGGCTCAGCCGACGCTGCCTGGTGATGATCCACCATCTGTACAGGCCGCTCAGAGGACAAGCTCCTCACCAACCCCACCTCGGAAGCGGCATAGGTGCCATCATTAAGCTAATGCAAATCAACTGCCGATTGCGGCCCTTAAGGGTCTTCTGTGAGAAACCTCTACAAATCTCGCAAGAGTCAGCAGAGTGATGAGGGTAAAGGCAGTAGATGCAGTCCATATGCCCCTCCCCCTCATACACTTTCTTCAGCCCACAAGTCGCACAGGGCCGGAACAGAGATTTCTTCTGACAAGAAGACATCACAAAATACCGTAGTACAAGCATGTGCAAAAAACTCAACGAACATGAGGTGATCCCAACACTTTGGAGACGGTTGAAATTTGAAGGGAAGCCGCGGGGGCGGGCCTATTTATACCATACATCCTATTGGTCGGGTCTAAAGCACCCAAAAAGGACTTTGATAGGACACTGAAGTGTCAAAGTTTTCCATAGGAAAACGCTAATTTAAAATGACCGAGGTTCCCAGCCTTACGACGGGGAATATTCACAGCATGTGAATCCATGAAAGATCCAATGCTGGAGAATGTGTGAAATGCGTGAATCCTCCTCTAAATCCACTCTTCCCCGGTTAGTAGACCTGTGGAATACTGGGCCTCCTTCCGAGCATACTTGTTGGAGGGGGAGGTAGCCACAGATTCCTAATCAATCACAGCCCCATCCCCCAGATGTGCCCTCAGGGTGACTCTTGTAACCTGCCTCCACATTCCCCCAGGGAAGGATTTTATGGCAATCGGCTAAAATATGACTTCAATGGACTGTGGTATTCCACCCCCGCACTCCCCCAACCCCCCCCCCCCCCCCCCCCCCCATGTACAGGGACTGGGCCGTACGTGATGTTGACTCTCCCTCTGGGCATTGATATATGCAAACAGTTAACTCAATACTTGCAAGCAGACATCAGTTTTGTGACAGATAACATCTTATAGTGCACCATGAAAAGGTTGGATGGGTGGTGGGTGGGCTGCATTTGGGGTTGGGGAAGTGCAAAGTTAAGCTGTAAAACAAAAACAAAAAATCTGGTATTGAAACAAGAATGTCCATCTTGAGCACTGAGTTTGCAAGGCCCCACAATATAAAAAGATTAACAACTATGTGCTGTCTCTTCTCCTAACATGAGAACGCAAAAACGTCATGCCATGATCAAAAGAAATATTTTAGCAATGACTGTACAGAAAAGGGCAGGGAGTCCAACTTAGTCAAATACGTTTAGTTCCCACGTAGGGTGTGCACAGACTAGTCAGTTTCCACCATGTAAGTTGAAACTCCAACCTTTGGATTAGGTTACAATGACAGTGCTCAAGGAAAAGAGAAGCAGAAGGGGACTTCAATGTCTAGGGAACCGAAGTTCTGAACAAGGAAACCATAGTCTGGACTAAAACCTGTACTGGTCCAACAGAAACTGGATAGTGACTGCCCCCCGATACAGGAACCAACACTTAAATATTGCACCATTTTAACCCATTATTCAAAAATCAAAACATTTCTCAAATGGGCAAACACAACAAGTCACCTGTTCAATGGGTCCGGCTCACACATATACGCTCTACCACTCTTAAGTATTTGTGGCAAATATTGATACCCCACCAATTTAAAAAAGAAAACAACCAGACACCACTGGACTTGGGAAATAAGTGGTGAAGGGTTCAGTTAAGCACTTATAAAGCACTCTTAATAATACAGGTTAGGCAGAATGTATAAAATATACTTCATTTAGCCTTAGATCAACTCTTACTAATGAAAAGCCAAAGCCTAAACAATACTGTATTATATACACCTTTACTTTGGTGTGCTCTATGAAGATCATCAACTTATCACTTTTAGAATACAGTCAAAAGCAGTTTTAGAATAGTGCAGAATAGTAAATCTAGTGAATAAAATAATCTTTAGTAGACTAATAGGTTAAAAATAACAGTTAGAAACGCCATACAAAGCCTTATACTTTAAGGCACTACACCTTAAAAAGTCCTGCATCAAGAAAAGTTGAGGCTTAGTACCCTAGAGCCACAGGTCCCAGTGCAATTTCCTTCAGAACGCTACAAGTCTTTAATAGTATGAACAAAAAATAGTTTGCTTTGCAGGAGGGCAGTTTGTGTCTCAAAGTTATATAAAAATTGAAGAAAAGTGCTTAGTAGACCCTCCCCAATACAACCACCTTCGGGAAGCCCAGGGGAGGATCCTAGGCCAGAACACCACCGGAAAGGTCGTTAAACCGTGTGAAGGATGGGGTGGGGATCAGGAACAGTTCTGGTTACTCATCCCCTGTATTCATTAACTCAAGGACCACTTTAGACGTTCCTGAAATAGCTGGGCACCCTTCTCTTGTACCTTGGTTTTCGATAAGGCAGTCCAGGGGTCTCGGAGGCAGAAGTAACTTTAGGCATCAGGTTATTGGGTCCGGCTCGTTCGCAGTTCCATGCTCCGATGGACCCATACTGGACACATCCTGGACAGAAGAATGGACCACCATTCCAGCGATGACCACATAGGACTCCCAAGGACAGGATGCGTAACCGGCCCTCTGAAGAAATGGTATATCTATCCTTGCAGCGAAAACAAAAACTGGACCTGCAGGGCCCATTATCATGGTGGAGAGCTACAACTTCAGGGAAACGGTGGTTGTTTCATAAGCTATGAATCTGTGGAATCTCAAGACTCAAAATCGGTAGGACGACCTATGCCGCGAGGCAGCACAAAATGAAGATGGTCAACCCACAGAATGAATGATGGGTTATTTATAAAGCGCTTAATAACCAGAGGTTTCAAAGCGTGGACCCGGGGATCGAACCTGTGTTGCCCCATGTCATCTTGCTTTCAAGGCATGCACGTTGCCGCTGAGCTGTCCTCCCGGGGATGATTCCATGACGCTTACGAAGACTTCCAAGAGCAGGATCCTGAAGCATGTGTGGAGACCGGATGTTCCCACCAGGTCAAAGCAACGATGAACTACTTGGTGAGATCTGCAAAATCAGCAAAAGAGCAGAACTTTGTTGGGACAATTAAATAAAGTGCAGGATGTTCTTCTAAATGCAGCAGGAGTTCCAATTTCATCCAGGATTCGAGCTGGAGTCACCCCATAGCCCATCAATGATAAGGAACTGCACCCTTAAAACTGGCTGGGGCTGTCCAAACCCGGATAGCCTCCGGCCAACACATCTGCCCATCAACAGACACTTTGGCATGAATGTGGACTGGGACCAGATAGTCCCAAAACCCACATCCAGCGTAACACAAAGACTGAAATGTTGCTCGAGAAAACAGGAGCTTTGCTCGAAAGGCTTTCCATATATGGCTGTTCTGGCTTCTAGAGAGTAATAAGAAGGACTAACAAGACCGCCAAAGGACAGGCAAAATCTTGTGGTACAGCTATTTGCACGAAACAAAAAACAAAAATGGTACGAAAGTATCCACTGCCCCAACCAGAATTGGGAACATCCTGCACACAACACGAAGTGACAAATAACAGATATTGGACCACAAAGTGTGTCTACTGCAGTTCAAGGATAAGGTGGTGTGTACAGAGTAGAATAAACCGTTTTACTATAGAGAACAGAGTACTCCTGCACCGATAGACGTAGGGAGTGTTCAGTGCCTCCAGAACAGATGAGATAAGCAAGGTCAGTGAAGTAAAAAGATTTCACTTGCCTCCATAAGTCAAAACAAATACAAAAAGTTGAGTTTCCCATTGATATCTATAGAGGGAAAGCAACAAAAAGAAAATCTTACTGAACACCAGTCTTGCAAGTTTGAAGTACATCATCCATTAAAGAACCAAATAAGGTTTCCCATGAAATGGTGAATCAATTACCTTCTCATGGATATCAGCATGAAGAGAATAGATTTGGGATATGCATGCCTTCTCAGTCACAGAGAAGAGTTCATAGCCTTGGTTTTGGCGTCAGTACTGTCTTTACTAACCTGCAACTTTTGAAGCTTTCTTTACCTTCTAGCAGCCAAAGGAAAAATTCCTCCCAAACTCAGCAGGAAGCAGATCTCAGTACTTTTTAAAGGCTTCCCGGTTCTGAAAGTATTAACCAGCCAGTAAAGATGCCAAATGAATCTGTCTCAGGAAAAGTAAAGTGTTTTGATAAGCCTTTTTGCCCTGAGATTCCTACAATCTGGAATCTGTGTCAAGGACAGAAGTTTGATTTTGAATAGGACCATTGCCCTAAAAGTAGCAAGAGACAACCACAGAACAGACTGTGCGGGAAAGGTTCGCTATGATAATAAAATGTTCATCCTTATGGGATTTATATTTAGAGTAATGATTTAGAAATAGATTCCGAATGAGGCTTTGACCAATTGCATATTGCATGCTTCATTAATGAAACCTCCATTGCCAAAAAAGGTTTGTATGAAGGCAAATAGGAAGAACGTCTTGAAAAAAAGACCAGCTCAAGCAGGCTTTTCTGGAGGAAATATATCCAATGCCTGCATAGCTTTTGACATTACCAAATGAAATTGGTTCAAGGAGTAAATAGGGGCCTCATCTCCCGAGAAAGAAGGAATTTTGTTGGAAGGAAGGAGCTCAGCATTTTAATAAGTATTCGAAGCAGGGGCTGATCTTCAATCTCAACAGTAGTACTGTTCTCATTGAAACTAGAGTAATCAACTTCTAGTTTGTAAACAGTATTATAAAAGTTGAACATAGCAATTGAACAAAAACAGACATTTGGACTAAGCTTAATTCGAAGACTTTAGAGATTTTTACTACATTAGACAGCCCCAATTACTAGAAATTATATAGCAGCAGAAACACTTGGGTAGTACACTTCCCAGCCTACTCTGAAGAAAATCACAGAATCCTAGAGAGCATGGTCTCAGAAGACGTTTTTCTGGAAGTTATAAAACCAATCACCTAGGCCAAACAAAACAAAATATTTCTCGGTGTCCTGCTTTAAGATTAGTTTCTCCATGCAATTACTTCTTACAGCTGGGTAAGGTAACTCCACAGACTAGCAAAGCAGTATCATCATCAAAAGCAAAATCGGTAGAGAAGCCACATTATGTGATGCTTCTATACCCATTGCAATTCTGAACTACGATACTATAAATTACATACCATTAGCCCAGGAAACACTTTGCACAAGCAACCATTCTGAGAATTCTGAAGATAATAATCACTAACATAAGCAGAACATATAATACACCAGTTGTATATGCAACCATCTTGACTCTCTGGATTGGTCTCAACTAAATCCAAGATCAGCTCAAATCAAATTTGGTATAAAGCAAAACAAAAAACAATCAAAGGCTACCAAGACAAATTCCCTTTCAAATGGTAAATCTGAAAAATTTAAATATTTGGGTTTACACATTAAAACATGGCATTCGTACAATCACCAAAATATCCTCAACTTCATTTCGACCTGGACTCTGGATTTGAAGCGATTTACATTTCTTCAAATCACTTCTATCAAAATACCAAATCAAGAGAATCCCACAGAAAATAAAATTCATTTGGGCAAATAACCCCTGCACGACAATGGCTAGATCAACTCCCTGTGCATTACACCCAAGTGAGGCTTACCATTGTCAAATGTATTACAATATGTTTTTAAGGAATTACAGTTGACTGGTTCAATCAAGCCCAAGAGGAAAAAAAATGGGCAGAGCTTTAGCAATTCCTTTACCTTTTCCATTGTAAAAATATGCTATGGCGCCTACCTAGCGACAGGTTGGCATTCCTGAACTCTTTAGAATTTAGCAAACCTTCATGGTTTGGGGCCAAAGCAAAAATGAAACATGGTCCCATCTCTGGCCTCCTTGATGACCATTTTAGTCCAGACTTCACTGGATTAAAACCACAACAGTTGGCATAGTAGGCCGGGCCTTGGTTAGAAAGATTGGGACAGTCATTTTCAGACAGCTGCCCACTTGCTTTTAAAGTATGAATGCAAATCGGCCACTATTAATGAAACTGCAAGCTTTCAATATTGTCAGTTGTGGCATTGGGTGTGCCATACTTGTGTTGTAGCTCGAGGATTCAGAGATACCACCACGTTTGAAGAAGTATCCCAAGTAGAAGAGGGCTAACAAAAGATGTCAACCCCTACATACATCTCTACACATCCTAAGCAGTCCCTCCACTCCAACTCCTTTGTGATCCTGTGGGAGCATGACCTCCAGGTTCTAGTGATTCAATCCTCTTGGGACAATATATAGTTTATGGCGATTAGGAGGAGGTATATTAGTGGTAATTTCTTTGGCGGTTGAATTGCCTGGCAGCAGAAACCTAGAGATGACTGATTATCACTAGTCAGTCGAGTTCTAAGATTGCATAAGGAGTTTGCAAGCACCTGGGCTTCTAATATAATTATGGAAAAAGTAATAACTAGATCCCTTATGGGTTTTGTTTTAGTGTTTTACTGGTAAGTTTTAGGTCTGTACATGGCACAATAACACTCGATTATGGGACATTGTCGACTCTGTTTTTTAAATGCCTCTTCAGAGTCAAGAGTCAAAAATTCTTAGGGGTATAATCAGGGTCAAGACCTAAAACAAGATGCCAACAACACACTAAATCTAAACCTACTAGGAATCTAGTTATTACTTTTTCCATAATTATATTAGAAACCGAGGCGTTAGCAAGGCAACTAAGCCCTCTCTTAATGTGTGGATGAACGGAGTGCAACTATTTAAGGAACACAGAGGATAACCTATAAAAGTGTTAGCCACCCTTGTATAGAGAGACCTGTGAGAGCGGTCAAAGGCTTCAAGTGTAAGAAAACAGAACTCCTGGCAACTGGAAAAGATTGTGTTGAACAAGAAAGAAGAAACCAATATTGTAAAACCAAACAGTTTGTCTCTAAGTGTGGATGTTTGCCTAGCAAGGCCCAAAGAACTATTGCGTGGAAAAATCCTCAAGGAGCAAGGAAGAATCCAGGGGAAGGGGGCTACCCTCTGGAACCAAGAAACCTCTTCCCCGGGGAATTTGTATGAATCATTTATTCTTTATAAACACTTTTTCTGAACCTTCCAATGTTAAAGACATTTTCTTTTCCACCTTTCAGTACAGTCTTTGACACACAACAGTTTTGTTTTGACATCCTGACACAGACCGATCTATAGTTTTTGGTTTAGGTAGGGAAATTCCTCTTGGAGCAGGGTCAGTGAGGTCTTTTCCCAACCCTTTTGATTTGAATAAAAGTCTATAACCAAAAACATGGCAAACCTGTGTATGACTCATTTCTGACTCTTCACAGAAGCCTTTTTATTTCTCATGCCTTGCTAAGGTCATCTGTTTTGGGGGGAAAATACTACTCCCTATATCAGTGCAGGGGAACTCTGTTCTCCATTTTGCAATTCTCTGTATTTTACACTGCACATTTCACCCACAGTGAGGTAGGGTTACTTTGTGTCCCCTTAACTTTGCTTTTCATAACTTTGCAGTTACTTGCATGATGTATGCAAGACTGAGTTTGCCAGCAGATTTTTTTTATTGTGCTTCCTTTAATTGTCTTGTGCACTTTCACATTTTACCGCAAAATGCCTTTTAGGGAACCATATACTCCAAATTGGCCAAGCTGCAAGGTTTTCGCCTGGTCTTTGAGATCTTGTACTTTGGCATTCTTCCTGGCATCTCAGGGCCAGATTTGCCATGGTCCCAACACACAATCATGCCAAAGCATGTTTGTTGCTGGGCACATGCATTGTCCGGAGGCTGTCCATGTTTGGCCAGCCCTCGACAGTTTGAACGGTGCAGAAGCTTACCATTGCAGGGCTTGGGGTGATGAGCTCAAATCCCAGATAAAAGGAGGACTTTTGCAGCCATCTAACGGATCGTTGTTGGAGCCAAGATCCCCAAGAGCAGCAGCATCCCAGGAACATCTCAGAATACCAGGAACTAATTGTTGCAGCCAATCAGCATTGTTTTCAACCGTTCCAGCAAATCCTTGTCCTTTTGTTGATCTGCGGAAGGCCTTTATCTGTGCTTTGTCCCCTGGATTGATGGAATCAACCAGTCTCCACCCCTGTTTGAGTATCCTGATCTTGGGAGCTTTCTGAAGCGTCCCAGAACCATCCTACGGGCTGAATAGCTACCTCGTGGGCTATTTTACATCAATCTTCAATCCAAGTTCAGATTTGGGACTCTGCAGACACTCAACTTTGGAAGCAAGACACCTCCCCCTGCAGTTGCAACTCCAGCACGAAGAGGGGCCTTGCTGGACAAGCGTCTTTGGTTCTGCAATGAGTGTAGTCCTCCACCATTTTTTTTAAAGCGGCCATTGCAGATCTCTGCCTGCATCAAGTCCTGGTGGTCACCCAACAGTGTCTACAACGTGCTTTTCCCTTCATCCTGTCAGGGTCGTCCAAGCTGTCCAGTCCCAGGGCCCGTCTCACCAGAGGGAAAAGCAGCAGACTAGCCATACCTAAATACTAACACTGAAATGTACCTCTGCAGCCGCGACCCCTGCACCTCCTGCAAGTAAATCAAGACAGCGCACTGGGCCTGCTATTCCAAGAGCTTTGAAAGTGGTCCCTGAGTGAATAAGAGTACAGGGGGTGAGTAAACAGAGCTGTTTCTACCTGCCCCATCTCCATAGGTTTAAATGGAGGCACAATCCATGCTCTCCCTCTCGTTCGCCTAACAGTAATCAGTGGAGCTCTGGCCAGGGATCCTGCCCTGGCTTTCCTTAAGGAGGTTGGATTGGGAAAGGCTTCCAAAAATAATGGGGATAAACCAAGTAATTAAGGGCGCTTTTGATTAGCAGGACACCATGCGTTATGTATAATGAGATAACTGCAGATTCCGGCACTGATTAGGCCGGCGCCTCTACCACAGAAAAAAGCATAGTGTGCCTTCATCGAATGCGCTCCTCTAAAGCTATCCCCTTCAAAATATTCAATATTATCCCAACAAAACCTCAGCCAGCCAGCAACAGATATCTTTATTTTTAATGGTTGAAAGCGCGCAGACAGCAGATGGAGGCCATGTCTCTTAATGAAGAGAAACCGAAAGGGGTCTAAGGAATCTTGAACATAAGATCTATGGGAAATAAAGCAAGCAATATATGAGAAGCCAAGTTCTGTGACAGGGTTTGGCATAAGGATAACTCAAAATTTAAACTCAAATGGTATCTGAGGGATAACGCTATTCAATTTGAAGGTGGACTACTTACGACTTTAGAGGTTGCTTAATAGAGTTCTGCCTTGAAAAGGACCATGTTGGTCGAAACACGTGTTGGCAATTTATAGCAACCGATGTGTGGTTTTGACCATTAAAAAACTAAAGATATCTATTGCTGGCTGACTGAGGTTTTGTTGGGATAGTATTGAAAATGTTGAAGGGGATATCTTTAGAAGAGTGCATTAGACGAAGGCACACTATGCTTATTTTTGGATTGGGAAAGGGTCTGCAAAAATCCTTTTTACAATTGTCCTAGTATTGTATTATACATTCTGCCTAACTTTTGTTACTAAGAGTGCTCTGTGTGTGCTTAACTGAACTCTTCGCCACTATCACAATCTGCTAAGTCTAAGCATTGCTGCTCAGTCACACTACCCAGATAGTTAAGCTAGACTGGTGTCTTTCCCCGTTCACCAGAATAACAGAATAGGGTGGCCTCTCTGAATCTGTCCACAGGGCGGATTCTGAAAATCCAACTCAACAACACCCTTTATCATCAGTGTGGCAACTTATTTCCCCAATATGCTCCTTAAGGATACAAATGCTCTAATACTTTTAACTATATTGAAAATCCAAATTGTATGCTCAAACTTAATTGGGTGCCACTAGACTTAGAAAATGTAGGAACGAGCAGTTTGAGTCCAAAGAATATAATAAATCTAACCACCATTTTTTTCTTTGAAGAAGCGCTCCTGCATTATACGACATGCATTACTCACCGTAATAGCATTTCTGATGGTTATATCGGCTTAGATTCACATGTTGTGCATATAGTCATACATCTAGTGGAAATCACGCAGTATTGCATCTTTCTTTCGAAGATCAAAGGGACGTCGACATGGGCATGGACTAACACTATCCTTAACGTAACGTGACAGTGTACCCAAAATCCCTCACGCGTCGAGGTCCCACCAGTTATTTTTTTCTGCCATGAAGGAGCATTACATTGTGCGTGAGCAAGTACAGAAGAGAGAAGTTGTAAGAAGCCTATGTTCCTTCTACTCCACGAGGGGAGAAAGGGAGGGCACACGTGAATCTAAGCAGATACAATCATCAGAAATGCTACTACAGTGAGAAATGCAGGTCTTCTGATGCTTGTGGATATTCTTAGAATCACATGCTGTGCATAGACTAGCGAACAGTACCCAGAGATGGTGGTGGGATGTGTGAACAAACCATAGCAAAGAGATGTCTTAACACTACTTGTCCCACCTGAGAATCAGACCTAGAGTGTGTATCCAGGCAGTATTGTTGTTTAAAAGTGTGTACAGAACTCCAGGTTGCTTCGCAATAAATGCGATGGTAGCCCCTGTGCCCAGAGTAGAGTGTTCTCTAGGCGTGAAGGGTAGATCTCTCTTGGCAAGAGTGTAACGCAGTGTGATGCAGTTTAAGATCCACTTGTGAAATGGCTGATTTAGAGACAGGGTTCCCCCTTCTCTACCAGCTTCCACTGAGATGAAGAACTGGTTTTATTTTTCTTAGTGGCTTGGTCTTTTCCAGATAGATAACCGCTCTCCTTGCATCGATTTGTGTGGAGGCTTCTTTCCGCCACGTCGGTGGGGTTCTGGAAAAAGGTGGGTAGTTCTATGTACTGGTTTTACATGGAACTTTGAGATTAATTTGGGCACAAAGTAAGGGTGTGTGCGCAAAACCACCTAACAAAGCGCTTCCATTTGCTGGAGTATCAATGTCTGGTGGTAGGTTTCTGTGCCTCCGAGTAGGTCTATGAATCTCTGAGTGTTAGGGAGAATTCTCTGTTTAGGCTGAATTTCCCTACCTAGTGAGTCCCCCAGCAGCTTTGCTGGATTTCTGGGGTTTAATTTTTTTCTCCTGCCAAGAGTGAGACTCTTTTACCCTCACTCTTGGACATGTTGAAGTGTGTTTTCTTGGTTAAACCTTGTGTTGAATGGGCTATGGGGTCTTTTACTCCATAGGGCCTCATGTATTTTTGTGATGTGGGTCACACAGCACCCTCTGTGCCGTGACCCAGGGGTGTCCTAGGGACTCCCCAACATAGACTCCATACCCTGGGACTGACTACTGTCTCCCAGGGCATGTAAAGTCACCAAAGACTTTGCTAGTCTTGAATCCTGAACAGAACCAGTACAAACCATCATATTGTGGACGTACTGGCTGGGGCAATTCGATTGCCCCAGGGTCTGTTAGTCGAGGGGGCACGTCTCCGTCCCCCCTGATCGAGTTTTGGCTGGTGGCAGTGGAAACTACTTTTTATATTCGACCGCGAATATTTCCCTATGGGATTTCCCATTGTTTTAGGCTAACACATTTAATTATTTATTTACGGTAGCCTTAAACATACCGCCGGTTTATATATTTATTTTTATAACTCCGGTTGGGACTTTTTGCCAAAACTTGATTCTAAAATGGCGTTGGTGTTCGCCTCTGTAACTCTGACCCAAAGTGGAGCCCTTTGTTCCACTTTTGGCGGGCTTCTCCACAGAAGCCCTCCAAAGTGGTGCCACTCTGTCTGGGGTACTTAGGAGGGGTGGAGGGGGATTTAGGCACCCTGGACTGAGTTACCTTGGTAACTCAAGTCGCACTCCGTCCTGATTGGCCCAAGTGGTGAGCCGCCCGGCTCACCACTTAGCATGTTTGAGTGACAGCTAGGCTGGGTGAATGGGGGTTTGCTGCATAAAAGCAGGGCTTTGGGGACTGGGACTTCAGAAGTCGCCACAGGACCAAGAATCCGACGAGGGAAGAGCTGAGCCGACCTGCTTCGACGACACCACCCGGTGGAGCCCTGCTGAACCGTCTCACCACTTTTTCCCGACGACCGAGGAGAACTCTTAACGGAGTGGCTCCTTCCCTTGACTGGTGGGGACAACCAGTTTTCGCCTTCTTTCCGTTCTTTGAGGTATCTCGTGGCCGCCTTGCCTGTGCCAAGCACCCCGGCAACCGGAATACCACACTTTACCCCCATACCGCGAAAGTCGGTACCAACCCTTTAACCGGAGGACTCCGCGGCTGGTTTCTTCCCGGGCAGTGCAACGACCCTCTTCTTCTGCTCTTCAGCGAGAACTTCTTCTCCCCGGACCGACGTCGAGCCCTGCTGCCACTGCCTGGAACAACTGCCACCGCTGGAGGATCCTTTCCGCTTAAGGTACTGTGTTCCGCCTGGCTTCCCTTGCTACCGACTGTACGGGGTAGATTTAGTCCCCGGCTTTCGAACCTGGGAGTGCCTGGGACACTTTGGCTAAACTTTCTGAGCCACTCTAACCTCTTTTTGACTCTTTGCAAGACTTTGAATCTCTAACTAACAGTGTGATCTTGGGCACATTTTCGCTCCGGCTACTCTAAGAGTGGGCCCTGCCTAGTGACTTTTGCTCACCTGTGACTTTATTCTTCTTTAAGCCTATTGCAAGTGTTCTGGACCTTAGAGTGGTGTGTCTAACCCATTTCTGCTTTTTCTCTCCCTTTCTTGGAAACTACTAGAGTGTCATCTAACGTTAAGCACTCACCTCTGTTTTAATTAAGTGGTGTTTACCTAGAGTTGTCTAGATAGGAGAAAGGATTGAATCTACTTTCATTATAACTGTGTTGAAGTGCTTTTACTATATTTTTGCTAGAGTGTTTTTAACTTATGTGTATTTTAAATAAATAACTATATACTTTTGAAACCAAGCTCTGGTCAGTGTTTGCTTGTGCTATTGTGTTTTGGTACATATTGTGTATACTTTACATACTGCCTAACTCTTCTTGAGAGAAGTCTGACTGCTCAGCCACAGCTACCAGGTAAATCTGGGTGGTACGGACTGCTACCAAAGGGGTTTACTGCTCTACCTGTAGTCTTAAATCTTTTGCAGTGTTCCCCAAGGGAACTGCACAGGTTTCTGCCTAACACTGGTGTACAGCGGTGGGATTTGTATTGAGTATACATTTTATTGTGCTTTAGATACCTTAGTGCAACTAACCACAAAGCTTAGCACTGAAAAAGTAAAACCTCTAACATGTCAGTTATAGAAAGCTATAGTCAAGAGTCCCTTGCAGCCAAAACTGCTGATTGTTTAAGAGTGCTCTGTAAACATAAGGATCTCCTGACTAAGGGCAAGAAAATGGAGCTGATTGAAAGATTGTTAGCTAACCAAAGTCTGGGTGATGGTTCAGAGGAACCTACCACTCCAGCAACTGTAGATGACAGTGTTGAAGTTAACATGGAACAAAATGTTGATGTTTCTGAGGAAGAGTCAGAAGAGGAGGGTGAGGCTGTTGTAACTGTCCCCCCTAGGCCTCTGCCTGCTCTACCTGCTGTGCCTACTGGACCTTTACCAGGTCCCACATTTAGTCCTCAGTACTTTGAACTAGAGAAAATGAAGCTAGAATTGGAGTATAAGAAACTGAATGCTCAAACTGACAAAGAACTAAGGCTAAGGGAAATGGAGCTCAAGTATGACTTAGAAATGAAGAAATTATCTGTTGAGAATGTTTCTCTCTCTGGCTCCTCTAGAAGTTCCAGTCCTAAAAGACCCCGGATGCCTAAAGAATTGGTTGGTATGTATGAGCCTAAGTTGGATGTGTTGGATTGGTTGTCTCTGTTTGAATATAATCATGGGCTCCAGAACATCACAGGAAATGACTTACTCACCTGGTTGTTCTCTAGGCTCCCCCCTGTTGCAACTGATGTGGTAATGGAGATGGGGGAGGAGGATAGGAAGGACTATGAATGTGTGAAACTAGCTTTGATAGCTAGGTTTGGGAAGACCCCTTCCCAGTATCTTAAGAGGTTTAGGAACCTCAAAAAGCATGATGGTACCCCTTGGGCTACCTGGGTGAGTGAATGTTTGAAAAACTTAGAGGGATGGATTAAGGGTTACAAGGTGAACACTTATGAAGGTATGAAGAATTTGTTTATGTTGGAGACTATTTATGATGCCTGCTCTCCTGAGCTCAGACAACACTTGGCTGATTCCAGGGAATTGGATTCCCGGAAACTAGCTAAGGCTGCTGACTTGTGGGTTGCCAACAGGGCCACTCACAAGGATTCTGGGGTAACTCAGAAGAAGGATGGGGAGAAACAGTCTAAAAAGGACTCCAAAGAGAATTCTAATAATTCCTATCCCAAAGAGGGCCCCAAACCACAAAATAACCAGGGTAAGCCACATGGGAAACCTAGTCAGGCTACTGTACCTTCTGGCCACAAGCCAGAAGGAGGTCAGAACAAGCCACCCTTCCAGAGAGCATTTGGACAATGCTATGTCTGTCAGGGTACTGACCATATCAAAGGAGATCCCAAGTGCAAGGGTAAACCTGCAGGGATCAGCACAGTCTCCTTAGCCTTCACTCCTGAGGATGAAGTACAGATGGCTAGTGCCCACTTTGAACTCTTTGCTGAAGAACCCTTGGGTCTTCAAGCAACTGTGAACTTAGAGCCTATGGGTCTGGTTAGTCCCCAGAATAGGGTTGTGTATAACTCCCTACCTGTTAACTCTAAGGTGTATTATGTGGACAGTGTTCTTGTCAATGGCCAGGATACTCCTGCCAGGAGAGACACTGGGGCCAGCAGAACAGTAGTGGATGAAAGCTTCTTTCAACCTGAGGATGTGGCCAAAGCACCCAAAGGTCCCACTAAGATGTCTGGAGGCCCTGTCCAAATGGTTCCTATTCTACCAGCCCTCATTCAGTGTAACAACATGACAGTGAGGATCCCTGTCAGTGTTCAGACTGAGGTACCTGGGAAGGTCCTGTTGGGGAATGACCTAAGAACTCTAGGAGTAGTGTCACATACCCCCAGGCCTCCCAGTATGGAGAAGCCGAACTTAACCAAATTGGCTAGAAAGGCTACCTTGAAGGACCCTTCTAAGCCTGTGGGACCCTCTACTGAGAACCCCACTACAAGCCCTGGTGTTAGTAAGTTGACCTCTAACCCAGGCACATTTCAGGATAGTATGCTAGGAACATGGGCGCCCCAACCAAGCTCCATCATTGTTCCCCTAGTCTCAGAGTCTCTGACTCCCCCTGCTTCTGAGGAAGAGGTGGATAGACCAACTAGGCCCCTATCTGGACCTGAGAGAACTGGTAATTCTCAGTGCTGGTGGAAAACCAGAAAAGAAAAGTCTAAGGCCAAAAACCTTCAGACTGTTGGACCTTCTACTGAAGACCCCAACTCAAATCCTAATATTAGGGGGGAAACTCCTAAGATAGGTAAGGGTAGATCTAAGAGGAAGGGGAAGCAGGTGCATTGCCTAACCCCAACCCCTCCAACCAAGAGGCCTAAGACCCAACCTGCTCCCACAAGAGAGGTGGTGAGGAACCTTGGAGGCCCCTCTAGATCTAAGGGAATCCTTTATAAGGACCCCTTCAAAAAGCCTAACATAGGTTCAGAAGTTGTACCAACTTCTGAGGGACTGGTCGACCAGATCCCCTATAACAAAAAGACTGATGTTCCTCAAAGGGTTTGTAGGTCCTTTAGCTTGCAAAAGAAAACCTTTGAGTTCTCCCTTAAGCATAGGTCAAGGTGTCACCATCAAAATGCTGATGGACTCTCTAGGATGTATATCATCGACTAGAGGTATGAGGTTCATCCAGGAGTGGATTAAATCCTCCTGTCCCTTAGTCTGGGGGGGGCGAGTGTTAGGGAGAATTCTCTGTTTAGGCTGAATTTCCCTACCTAGTGAGTCCCCCAGCAGCTTTGCTGGATTTCTGGGGTTTAATTTTTTTCTCCTGCCAAGAGTGAGACTCTTTTACCCTCACTCTTGGACATGTTGAAGTGTGTTTTCTTGGTTAAACCTTGTGTTGAATGGGCTATGGGGTCTTTTACTCCATAGGGCCTCATGTATTTTTGTGATGTGGGTCACACAGCACCCTCTGTGCCGTGACCCAGGGGTGTCCTAGGGACTCCCCAACATAGACTCCATACCCTGGGACTGACTACTGTCTCCCAGGGCATGTAAAGTCACCAAAGACTTTGCTAGTCTTGAATCCTGAACAGAACCAGTACAAACCATCATATTGTGGACGTACTGGCTGGGGCAATTCGATTGCCCCAGGGTCTGTTAGTCGAGGGGGCACGTCTCCGTCCCCCCTGATCGAGTTTTGGCTGGTGGCAGTGGAAACTACTTTTTATATTCGACCGCGAATATTTCCCTATGGGATTTCCCATTGTTTTAGGCTAACACATTTAATTATTTATTTACGGTAGCCTTAAACATACCGCCGGTTTATATATTTATTTTTATAACTCCGGTTGGGACTTTTTGCCAAAACTTGATTCTAAAATGGCGTTGGTGTTCGCCTCTGTAACTCTGACCCAAAGTGGAGCCCTTTGTTCCACTTTTGGCGGGCTTCTCCACAGAAGCCCTCCAAAGTGGTGCCACTCTGTCTGGGGTACTTAGGAGGGGTGGAGGGGGATTTAGGCACCCTGGACTGAGTTACCTTGGTAACTCAAGTCGCACTCCGTCCTGATTGGCCCAAGTGGTGAGCCGCCCGGCTCACCACTTAGCATGTTTGAGTGACAGCTAGGCTGGGTGAATGGGGGTTTGCTGCATAAAAGCAGGGCTTTGGGGACTGGGACTTCAGAAGTCGCCACAGGACCAAGAATCCGACGAGGGAAGAGCTGAGCCGACCTGCTTCGAGGACACCACCCGGTGGAGCCCTGCTGAACCGTCTCACCACTTTTTCCCGACGACCGAGGAGAACTCTTAACGGAGTGGCTCCTTCCCTTGACTGGTGGGGACAACCAGTTTTCGCCTTCTTTCCGTTCTTTGAGGTATCTCGTGGCCGCCTTGCCTGTGCCAAGCACCCCGGCAACCGGAATACCACACTTTACCCCCATACCGCGAAAGTCGGTACCAACCCTTTAACCGGAGGACTCCGCGGCTGGTTTCTTCCCGGGCAGTGCAACGACCCTCTTCTTCTGCTCTTCAGCGAGAACTTCTTCTCCCCGGACCGACGTCGAGCCCTGCTGCCACTGCCTGGAACAACTGCCACCGCTGGAGGATCCTTTCCGCTTAAGGTACTGTGTTCCGCCTGGCTTCCCTTGCTACCGACTGTACGGGGTAGATTTAGTCCCCGGCTTTCGAACCTGGGAGTGCCTGGGACACTTTGGCTAAACTTTCTGAGCCACTCTAACCTCTTTTTGACTCTTTGCAAGACTTTGAATCTCTAACTAACAGTGTGATCTTGGGCACATTTTCGCTCCGGCTACTCTAAGAGTGGGCCCTGCCTAGTGACTTTTGCTCACCTGTGACTTTATTCTTCTTTAAGCCTATTGCAAGTGTTCTGGACCTTAGAGTGGTGTGTCTAACCCATTTCTGCTTTTTCTCTCCCTTTCTTGGAAACTACTAGAGTGTCATCTAACGTTAAGCACTCACCTCTGTTTTAATTAAGTGGTGTTTACCTAGAGTTGTCTAGATAGGAGAAAGGATTGAATCTACTTTCATTATAACTGTGTTGAAGTGCTTTTACTATATTTTTGCTAGAGTGTTTTTAACTTATGTGTATTTTAAATAAATAACTATATACTTTTGAAACCAAGCTCTGGTCAGTGTTTGCTTGTGCTATTGTGTTTTGGTACATATTGTGTATACTTTACATACTGCCTAACTCTTCTTGAGAGAAGTCTGACTGCTCAGCCACAGCTACCAGGTAAATCTGGGTGGTACGGACTGCTACCAAAGGGGTTTACTGCTCTACCTGTAGTCTTAAATCTTTTGCAGTGTTCCCCAAGGGAACTGCACAGGTTTCTGCCTAACACTGAGGGAGCTGAAGGTGCCCGAACTCTGACCCCAGGAGCCAGACTGCTAAGTTGAGAGTTTGAGGGCATGGGTGCAATGTCTCTCCCTGATCTTGAGACGGCATGTTGTATGGGCACAGAAGCTTCCTGGGAGGGGGAAGACTGACATTTCCATGGAATGGGAGAACCAAGGTTGCCATGCCCACCAGGGTCATTGTGACTGGTTCTTGGTGCATCTTGCGCATAGACAAATCTCCCAGACCATGTTATTTAAAGACTGTTCCCCTTGGAGTGGTTCTGTGGCTACCTGAAGGCGTAAACAGGGCATTGGGGGTTCTCCAGAGTGGCAAATAACTATCTCTGGGAAGCCCCATTCTGTGAAGATGTGGAGTAAAATGTCCTCCTGTAGCTGCCACTCGTACTCTACGGGTAGGGGGAAAGTCTCTGCTGAGTACATCTGCGAGAAGATTGAGCTACCCTGGAACATGTTGTAAAAGAAGGAACATGTTGTATTTGAGTTCCCACTTCCAAATGTTCAGGGACAGTTTTGACAGTGCTGGAGAGGGAGTGTCCCCGTTTGTTTAAGTAGTACATGGCTGTAGTACTGTCTGTGAGCACTAGGACCATTTTCCCCTCGAGGTGTGTTTGGGAAGCCTCTAGAGCCTTGAACACTACTAGTAGTTCCAACAGGTTGATGTGATTGGATGCTGCCCCTGGAGACCACATGCCGCTTGCCATCTGTTGAAGGAGGTGAGTTCCTCACCCTGTCAGAGATGTGTCTGTGGTGAGAGCAGCTTCGACTGCTGGGGTGGCAAAGGTTTTCACCTGCAGAATGTTTTCCCTTGACCACCACTGCAGAGACTGAATGAGGGCTGCCAAGACAATCACTAGATCATCCCACTGGCCGCTGGCCTGCACCATTGGCTCGAGAGCCACTCTTGCATGAGTCGCATGGCTTTGCGTACAGTCACTTGGTAACTGGCTACATAGTGAGGGAGCTGGAACAGCATGTTTTGGACCCTCTTGGAGGGGAAGAGGAGCCTGTCTTGTCTGAATTAGAGCCCCCAGAAACTGTTTGACTTGGCTGGGGGTTAGACTGGATTGTACCTCGTTGATAGAGAATACTAGGTTGAAGAGGAGATCTACTGTCCTCTGGGTATTTGTCTGGCATTTTCCGTACAAATCCCCTGTTATGAGCCAGTCGTCAAGGTAAAGAGACTTGGATGGACTGCCTGCGCATGTGAGCCGCTACTACCGCCAGCACCTTTGTGAACACCTGTGGGGCTGAGGCAATGCCGAAGGGGAGAACCTTGAACTGATAGTGGGTGTCCTCTAGCATGAACCTGAGGTACTTTGTTAGCTGGCAACATTGAAATATGAAAGTATGCATCTTTCATGTCCAATGTGGCCATGTAATCCCCCTGCTGCAGCAGTGGGATCACCTCCTCAAGTGTTGTCATTCTGAACTTTTGAGGTTCGACAAACTTGTTCACAGGGCGCAGGTCTAGAACGGGGTGCATGGTGAGATTCTTTTTGGGTAAAAGGAAGTATACTGAATAAATACCCTTGTTTACCTGGAGAAGGGAGACTTTGATGGCGCCCTTTTCCTGCAGGACCTGAACCTCTTCCAGCAGGATGTGCAGGTGTTGTGGCAAAAGGCGTCTGCTTCACGGTAAGTGGTAGTGAGGTGGTCGGAGAAACTCCATACAATATGGGCGGGCAATGGTCTTTAGTATCCACTGATTGAAGTGATCCCCTCCCAGACGTGGATTAATGAAGACAAGCAAACCCCTGACCAGGGAATCATGGGAGGGGACCTGAACTAGCGAATCACTTTGAGGTGGAGTCCGAGGAGCCTCTAGGAGTGGAGTTTATGACTCTACCCTTGCCCCTACGAGAGCCTCTTTGCTGGCATTGGAAGTTACCAGAGGATCCTTGACCTGAGCACCAGGAATTATTTCCCGAGCCGTATTGCCCCTCGGGCGAGAGGAAGATTGGCCACAAAAGGATCGGCTTGAGTTAGAGCTTCCATGCTGGTAAAAGGGCTTAGCCATGATCTGGCTAAGTGATTTCAGGGTTTCGTTTTCATTCTTTGCCGTCTCTAGGGCTTGGTCAACTGCTTTCACGAAAAGGTTTGAATCCTCCACTGGCTTATTAGAGAGGCCGAGGTTTTGGGTTTAAACCCAGAGTTTTTTTTTTTTTAAACTTTGGCTTTTATTCGCATTTTTGATAAAACAATCGAAGAAAACTCAGTGACCCCTTACCCTGCCCCCCCCAATCCCCCCGCCCCAAACCCAGCCCACCCCCCTACCCAGTGTCCTGATCAGTACATTCGTCTAGGGAGGCTCATGTTCTCTCCATATACTGTGCCTCGGAGACGATGCGATTAGAGACACTGTTACCGACTGACTTAGCGCCGCCATTCCCCGGGTCGTGGTTGCCCAGGTCGATTGTCATGCATCTCGGAACTAGTCCCGCCCTGCTCGAGTCGGGATCTATACCTCGGATTCAGTGAACGTCCCAACCCCAGGATTGTTGCACTCCATACCAGTTCGTGAGGAATTAACTAGTATCATTGTTCACCATAGCAGTCAGTTTGTCCATCAAAAACATGTTTTTCAGCCAATCTTCCTTTGAGGGGGTTTCCGGGCTCTTCCATTTCTGAGCAAGAGCTACTCTGCCTGCCCTCAGCATGGTTTCCCACATCCTTGGATATCGTTATAGTTCCGTTTCCTCCGGGGGGAGACCCAGTAACATTGTTAGGGGATTAAGTGGTAAAAGTTCCTCTGTTACTTCCGCTATCCAGCCCCTCACTGACCCCCAGATGGCCTGTACTTTCAGGCAGTGCCACCACATGTGGCCTCTGGAGCCTGTCTGACCGCATCCCCTCGGGCACCTTGGTGACACCCCCGGAAACATCTTTGACAATTTTGCTGGGTCCCTGTGCCACCCCTGCAAGATCTTAAAATTATGCTCCATGTCTGGGGTGAATAAGTTCCCATGAAATGCTATTTTGAATATTCTAGCCCAGGAGTCCTCTGAAATCTCTACTCCCACCAGATCGTTCCAGAACGTGCGAAGGTCCTCCTACCCTGAAGGTTATGAGTATTTAAAATTTTATACATACTAGATACCACACCCTTTCTCGAGGTCGCCGGGTCAAGGAGCTTCTCAAAGGGGGTTAACTGTCTCCTCAGATTTGGACCCCATGACTGGTCGCAGAAGATGCCCTTAAGGCAGAGGTATTCGAAAATGGAAAGAGACCCTCGTCCGAGAGCGTCCCTCAGGTCCTCATAGGATAGGATTGTGCTCCAGGACGCCGCGCAGTTGGGCGGCGCAGAAATAAAGGTGAAAATCCGGCAACCCAAATCCCCCCTCCTCCCTCGGTAGAGTCAAGGTGTTCCTCCCGATCCTTGGAGTTTTCCCCTGCCATACAAAGTCTCGTACCACATTTTGTAGATCTCTAAAAGTCTGTGCTGGGACGGTGGTTGGGAGAGCTGTGAAAAGGTACAGAAGCCGAAGCAATATGTCCATCTTTACTGCAGTCATCCAGCCATACCAGGAGAGGATCATCTTACCCCATCTCCTCAGATCAGATGTGATCTCTGCCATTATGGGGTCATAGTTAGTGGTGCCCAATTTCGATATGTCTCTGGTAAGAAAGACCACCAGGTACCGTATAGCGACCTTCCCCACTGTAATCCCATGAAACCTGTCCAGGGGGTCTAGCTCTGGGACCATTGTTCTCAATGGGAGCAAGACAGATTTTGCAGTGTTAATTTTCAGGCCTGAGAAGCGCCGAAACGCAGCCACACCCCTTCTAATTTCCTTGATGTCCGGGTGAGCTCTGATCGTTATGGCTAATGCCTCCATTGTAAGGACATATATCAGGGGGGAGCGTGGGCAGCCCTGCCTTGTCCCTCGGGAGATGGGGAATGATTCAGACAGCTTCCCATTCACCTGAACCCTTGCCGTGGGGGCTCTGTAGAGGGCAGTTATCCAACTCATAATGCGAGTCCCGAAGCCCATTCTTTGGAGGAGGAGTTCCATATATCTCCATTCGACCCTATCGAAGACTTTCTCCGAGTCTAGGGAGAGGGCACATGCATCGAGCTCCGATGTTTGGGCAAAGTGAAATAGGTCTATTGTTTTGCAAATATTATCTGACCCTTGCCTTCCCCTAATGAAGCCCACCTGGTCCCCATGGACTAGCTTTGGCATTAAACCCTCCATCCGCCTCCCCACCACCTTGGCCAGGATCTTAACGTCAATGTTTAACAGCAATATAGGGCGGTAGGAGAACATTCTGCGGGATCCTTCCCTTCCTTGGGCAAAACTGCTATTATGGCCCCCCCATCATGGACTCGGGGAGGATGCCCCTCTCCAGCACGGCGATAAAAACTCTCACTAGGTACGGGGCCAGGGAGGAGCGAAATCTCTTGTAAAAATAAACAGTGAAGCCGTCTTCCCCGGTAGAAGTTCCCACCTTCATCCCACTAATCACCTTGTCCACCTCATCCTTGGTCACCAGGCCCTCCAACCCCTCTGCCGGTAGGGATGGGATCTGTATGGAGTTCAGGAAGTCATCTATCTGGGTATCATCTCCGTCATATTCTGACGAATAGAGTGTCTTGTAGTATTGGCGAAAGGCCTCTCCAATATGGGGAGAGTCACAGCCAAGGGCCCCCGGGGCGTCCCTCACCTCCTTCACCCTTCTACTTCTCTGGACCTCCATCAACATCCAGGCTAGGATGCTATCCGCTTTTTCCCCTTTATCTTTAGGTTCTTTCCCCCTCGTCCAGTGTGTCTCTTGCAAGAAAAGCAGGTCTAGTTTCGCCCTCCTGAATTCCCTACAAATCAGGGTCCTCTTCGTGGGGTTGTTCAGCCCCTGCACATTCAGGGTACCCACACCCAGGGCCGGCCAGCCATCAGCCATAATCTACATTTCCCTCTCTATTGGTCAACAGCATCGCATCGTTACTCCCTTCTCGCTCCCATTGTCTCACCGTTTGGACACTTAAAATATTGCCCCAACTGCCCCCCAAACCCCCTCCCAAACAAACCCCAACTAATTTGTGTGCCCCCAGCCCCCTCCCCGGCATCCAGCCAGTTAGTTCCGCCATTTTGGCCGGACCACCAGCCTGCCCTCCCCGGCCAGGTGTTCATTGCTAAGCTTGTTTTTGTGAGCCCCCCCCCGCTTCGTCCCCTCCGTCGCCCCAGCTTTACTTGCTTTTCAAGGGGACTCTAGTTTCGGCTTAACCTTCAGTTCTTCAGATTCCGACCTGCAAGTGGTCAGGTCACTCCGGTCGTCTCTGTGTTCCTCATTCTCGCACCTTTGCTGGTTGGGTCCCCTAGGTGCTCAACCCTCAGAGTCGTTCCACTCCCCTTTCTTTGCTGGAGAAGGCGTGTTCATTTTTCTAAATTTCCTTGCGCTAGACTTCTTTCTTCTTCCACCTGACAGGCCCAGACCGTTTGCTCCGCCCTGAACCCGCACAGTTGGTCCCCTTCGGGGGGTCGATTCCGTCACATAGTCCTGGATGGCTCCCTTGATGTCCTCCTCTGTGATCAACATTGTCCGCTGGCCCAGGTATTCGAAGGCTAGGGAGAAGGGGTAGCCCCATCTGTATCGTACCCCCTTCTCTTTCAGCAAATGAGTGAAGGGGTGGCACATCCTACGTTTGGGCAGTGTATATGCAGAGAGGTCCTGAAAAATGGAGACCTGGGAATTTATGTAATCACCTGAGCTTTCCTGGCAGCCTCCAGCACTCGTGTCTTTTCCGAGTAGTAGTGGAACCAGACCAGAATCGATCAGGGTCCCCCTGCCCGTCATCCTGCTCTGTGCACCCGATCAAAAGTGAGTTCAGTAGTCATCTCTTCTTCAAAGTGGAGGGCAATAATATCTCGCACCACTCGAGTGACCTCTCTCTCCGTCTCTGCCTCCAGGACCCCGAAAAATCTAAGGTTGTTTCTCCGTTCCCTGTTTTCAAAATCGTCCATTTGTCTCGACCTCTCCTCCTCACTCTTCTCAAGGGCAGATAGCCTCATATTTCTCTCTACCTCTAGGGTTGCTGATGATGATTGGTTGGTTTCAATCTGAAGGAGCCTGTCCTCGACTGTCAACCCGTTGATCCATTTTTTCGAATTTTTGGCAATGTCGGAGCGCATGTCCCTCATCTCTTGTAGAATTGAGGGGAAGCCCCTCTCCATTGCCGCCGTTGAGGGTGCCGAGGCTTCCAAATGGGCCATTTCTCTGTTGTGGGACGGGCCGTTATCGTGGGGTCCTGTCTCTTGGTAACAATATTTTTGTAGGTTCTTTAGCCAGTTCATCTGGTTACCCCCCGGGCTTGCCGTTGGGTATGCCTCGGTTCTTTGGGGGGCCACGGGATCACCTCGTAGGCCGGCTGGTGCTGTGTTGGTGGAGGCACCCTCGGGGGGGGGAGCCAACAGGGACCACCCCCCTCTCGCTTCGGTGGTCCTTCGCAGCTCTTGGGGGATCGCTACTGGGCGGGCACACGCCCCGCCGGCTTCTGGCGGGGGCCTCGCACCCAGTGCAGATGCCCCGGGGCCTTCGGCGTCTTCTGTGCACTCCGGGGAGGGGAGGTTGCTTTGTTTGCGCGTGGGGAGCGGGGTGTGGGGGGGCTGCTGTCCCGTCCCGTTTATGATATTGGCAGGGGCCCGACTGAGCCCACTCTCCTGCTGTCTGTTCCTCCTCTGGTGGCGGGGTCGGGAGCCGGGCCCCGACGAAGGAAGAGGGGAGGAGGCGCCACTCCCGTGAGCGTGCAGCGGTGCAGTCTCGAGGGTCCCCTTGCCCAGTGCCGAAATGCTGGTCACCACTCGGGGCTGGCAGGCGCGGTGGCGGAGGGGGGATTCCCGGCGCCGCCACCCCTTCATATTCGGGGCCTAGTCCGGGGGAATGCGCCTTCCTCCAATCCGGTCACAGGTCTCTGGCGCCTCTCTCCGCCTCCGCCCGCGCGCGGACCGAATGTAGGGAAGCCACCGCCTCGATCGGGGGTTGTGGGCCCGGTCTGCGGGGGGGGGGGGGTGTGGCCGGGTCCTCCCACGCAGTCCTCCAGGTTCGGCGGGCCACGGCTCCTCCTCCGGCCCCGCGGCCGCTCAGGTCTCCCGTGGTGTCTTCGCTGCTGAGGCCGCGGGTCCGGTACTCCGCCTTTCGGGGGTCCCCGAACGTCGCTGTTTCTCTCAGGGGGAGCCCCGGGGATTCATTGCCCGCTCAGGCTCTTTTGTTCTCCTTGGGGAGGACTCAGGAGGTGGGAGGGGGCCTCAATCCCTGTTGCGACATGGCTTCGGCGGGAGCTCGGGAATCAGGCAGCCATTGCCTGTGCGCCCCCTGGGGGCCTCCCAACCCTGAGTCTTTTAACCAGACATGTCTTAAGCAGGGAACCCTGCGCAAGGGTGCGTCCAGCTGTCTCAGCAGAGTCCATAGTGTTCTTTAGTATGTTTTGGGTTACTTGTCTGCCTTCAGCCACAGCCGCCAGCAGGCGTGATTGGGTGGGCTCTGGAACATCCTGAAGACCATCCTGCACTAGGCCCTTCTGGACATCACTGTAATTTGCCAGTAGCGTGGTGTTATTTGTGAACCTTGTGGAGTAGGCCGCAGAGGCGGTGACCTGCTTGCCAGGGCGTAAAGCTTCTTGTAGTCTTTGACTGGAGGGGATTCTGCAGAGGACAGACGTACCCAACCTTTTCCGACTGGTCATTAACGACTAAGGAGTTGGGTGTAGCATGACCCCTGATGTAGAGGGGGTCTGAGGGCAATGGGTGAAATTATTTCTCCACCCAGGGGTTAACTGACCGAGTGAGAGACCAGGACAGCAAAGCAGCGGTCAGGAGCTTCTTTATAGAATTCCGTAAAGGGATAGCTTGGCTAGTTGGAGTCTTCTCCTTGAGGATATCCTCCACGAAGTCTGAGTATGGAGCGGCTTCGGGCGTTGCAATTTTAAAATAGTCAGCTGCTCTTTTTAAAATGAAGTTAAACATCTGGTCGTCTACAGGAGATGACTCTGGAGGGGAAATCAGGGGGATCCATACGGGTGGCGCCTGGGTCAATAGTATGAGTCGGTGTAAGCCAAGGACCCTGACCTCCGCCTGGTCACAGTCTGGGTCCTGATCACCAGGATTAACCTCTTAAGACTCGTTATGGTTTAAATCATCTGGGACCTGCAAGTTGCCTTCTTGGTGTCCTTGTGCAGAGGTGGGGAGTCTCTGCAATGTGGAGGGGAGGGGGCAAGAGTCCACTTGCCTAGGTCTCTTGTGTATAATATACAGGTCTGAAAAGTCAATGAACTGTGAAATTTTGTCCATGTATTGCTCAAACCTTTCCCTAGTCCATAGAGAAGAAGCTGAATGGTCAGGAGGAGTAAAGGGTTCTTCAAAAGTGGGAGACGGGCTGGGGGCTTCAAAATAGTCCTCTCAATGAGAGTGGGTGTGCGCTTGTATTCCTTGGCTGCCAAAATCATCTCCGAAAAGGCTTTCGCGAAGTTTCGGAGGCTGTATAGAGGGTTTTGACAGGCCTGAAGGCGCGGTCGGCAACTCCCCCGGGTCCTTCAGCGCTTGTGTGCCCTTGGATGGCAGGTCGGCGACCGAGGATATTTTTGAGGGATAGCCTGTTTCAGAAGGATGAGTCGAACCGCGAGGTTCGGCAGGTAACACTGAAACATTCGACAGTCCTGCAGGTGTTTAACGCTTCTTCGACGACTCTGTCGAAGAGGCCTTCGGGGTTGTGTGCTTGGGTAGACATGGTGCGTAGCTGCCCTTGTCACCGGGGTGTGATTTCCCCATAACAGTGCCGGTGGCCTGTCCATTGAGGCCGGGGATTGGCATCTGGGAGCACACAGGCTCCGCTGAGAAGTCGATGGCTTCCAAACCAGAGCCATGGCTGCTGACAGATTCCTTGTCGTCAGAGGAGACAGCACAGATGGGGGGGGGAGGGGTTGGGGGTTAGGGGGGAAGGCCTTCGGCCTGCATAGCGTAGGCCGCCCAACATTTAGTCCACCCGTCTTTCAATGTTTTCGGCCGAAAGAGCTTACATGCCTTGCATGAGTGCTCGTAGTGGTCACGAGGAAGACACCGATTGCATCAGCGATGGGTGTCCTTCAAAGGAAACTTGCTGTTATACGACAGGCAAAATTTAAAGGGAGTCCTCTCCATAGCGGGTAGAGGCAGCCAGAACATGAATATAGAGCGGTGAAGGAAATTCATTCTCAGAGAGGAAGAAAACCCAGGGCCCCACTCTCCCTACTGTAAGAGCCTGGTCGGAGGGCTGAGGCCAAGAGGTCGACAGTCGTTGAGCAATTGAACAGTCACTGAACAGATGTAGATGTCGTCAGTGGCAGGAAACTCAAAAAGCAGTCGAAGGCCATAGGAATAAACTTTAGCAATATAAACTATAAGGCGCTCCGGAGCTCTGCATAAGCGACAAACTAAGTTGGTGGAAAAAAACAATCTGGGACCTCGACGCATGAGGGTTTTGGGTACACTACACGTTAGGAAAAGTGTCACATTCGCGCCCATGTCAACGTCCCTTTCGATCTTCAAAAGAAAGATGCAACACTCTGCGATTTCCACTAGATGTTGGACTACACGCAGAGCATGTGATTCTTACCAGATTGACAAGCAACAGAAATATATTTATGTCCTAACATTCATTTCAGGATTTTGTTTTACATTTCTTCTTTAAAAGATGACAAGCTTTATTGTGCGGGATTTTCAAAATTTAATTAGGGCATACCTGAGAAAAAGCGATCTCTCTCTTTTCCATTTAAAGGCTTCTTAGCAGTTGCTGCTTCATCTTCAACAGTGGCCACATAATCAAGAAGTCGCGAAACAAGCATGACAACCCAACTTATCATAGGAATATCGAGCACACCTTGAGAAATCAAAAATGAAATGACAACACAATTGTTAATATGGAGTACAACTTTACACATGTAATTGCGGATAATAATACAAGGCAAAACATTTTGCATAATATTTCTAGTGAAAATAATCAAATTTACTTTTATGCAATGTAAGTTTTTCAAGCTTTATCTTCTTCCCAAGATTTAGACTGACTACACACTGATTTCTAAGGAGAACCCAGAAGCTGGAAGTTGAAACCTGATGCTTCTAAAAACAATGTCCATGTCCGCAGCACTCCCTTACGAATATTAAGAACATGGGCAATCACGTTTGACACATTCACTTAGGATTACAAGCAGGAATAAAAACCTATTGTGTTCCAACATGAAAATTTAACAAGATTCAATGCTTGCATTAGTGCAGTAATAATAATAGTACAAAAATATTATGTTCATCTTATCAAGAGATCTTGCCCAACACAAAACGGATTCACAGCCATTATCCAGCAATGGAGATGTACAAGTAAAGCAAGTTGTTAAATATGTGTAGATTTCTAGGACTATAATAAAACCGTGCAACACAATCTTAATTTTACTGATATCAAACATTAGCTGTCCATGCATTCCACAATTGTTATCGAACTATGCGTGAGCACATTGTATTCAGACAGGAAATAGGTAGTACCAAACGTAGGTACACATAATTATGAAAAACCAAGATCAACGTGATGTTTAAGGTTCTTTTATTCCTTGCTCTTTAGACTTCACAAATGACATGGGTAGCTTAAACCCCAAGGCAGGTTGGAGAAAAGCAACTAAACAGTGGCTGCTACTTTAAGAACCTTTGAATGAGCCAAGAAGCAGTGCATTGTCGCAGTCTGCGCCATATACATCCTCCTACTCACTTCACTGATGGGAAGGCTGCAAACGTGAGTGCTTGCCCCTACTCGTGCAGCACCAACCTCCTCACCCAGTTGTATATGCCTGTATACGTCCCTCTTTTGCACAGAAACGGTTGTTGCAGACTATATGCTATATGGGAATGGCTCGCTGGATGTTAAATTACAGGATTTTGGCCACCTTCATCCAACTGGGCTAAGTGATAAGACTTCAACTAAACAGGTCGTCTTCGCCCATGGGGTCCAACCAGCAAAGTTTTTAGGTTCAGCAAAGTCTGGGGTAAACCAAAAAATTGAGTGTTTCGTCATTAGCAATCCAGGGAGTCCTACCCATATCGTCCCCACTCCTCAAGCGCTCACTGTCTTGGAGAATATGGGAGTGTGTGAGTGTCTGTCACACTTCTTTCTGGTTTCTTCTTTCTGTAAACTCAAGTCCACCGCTTTATCACCTCCAACTCCATAGGAGATCCTTCTCCCAGTTCTCAGGGCCTGCAAGTGCACTTGAATATTAGGCCTAAGGGGTGGCAGATGATGGGTCTCGGTGGTGCCAGGACAAGCATCAGGTCTAACACCAGGTGGGTAGACGCATGAACTCCTTGGCAGTCTGTATGGGATTAATTCTCTCCACCTCCCTGTATCAGGGTCCTAGTTGTACAGGTTGTGGAGGATCTGCTAGAGTGTTACCATCTTAAATTTGTCTTCATTGAAGAACTTATTCAAAAACTCAAGTCCGAGATGGGCTGCAGTCCTCTGTCCTTCTTTGAAAGCATGAAGTATAGGGAGCACCCCCCTAGTTCCTCTTTGCTTGAGGCACTATTTCGATAGTCCCAATTTCCAGCAGGGAAAGCATCTGCTGCAGGAGTAGTGGACCTGGGACATGAGTTGGTTGAGTGGATGGTTGAAAATGCAAGGGGGGGGGCTTAGGAAACAGAGGCAATAGCCTTGGGTAATCAGCAGTTGCGCGCATGATGCATCTTAAGCAATAGCCAACCATTCTCTGGAATTGTGGAGGAGACAACCCACTACCAGAGTAGCGTGGAACAACTTTTCAAAGCCGTTTTTGTGCCTCTGCACCACCAGAGGTGACTGAGGAGGCTGTGGGTCGAGAGGCTTTGCCACCTCTGCCTCTTGAAGGCCTTGAGAATGTTATCTGGCCCAGTCTAGCAGGTGCATGCCCTGTCCCTCTCTGGCTTAAAGAACTAAAGTAAATAAAGGTTGTGCAGAAGGTTGCAAAAGGCCTGCCCATTGCATCATCAAGCCCAAGATTGAAAGCTTTTGGAGAGATGGTCACACTAATTTCCACTCATCATTCAAGCATGTCAATGCCGTGAAAAAGGCTGGGTTACTTGAATTCATCAAACTGTTCAGCCAAAACTCGAGTTGGTAAAGAGAATTATTTTGGGGATTTCCAGGTACAACTGTTTACAATCTAAGGTTACACCGTCAGCCCAATATTATGTTTTTAACTAACCAATGGGCTATTTTGAGCTGGAACTTTCTCATCTTTCACGTCTTGCCCTACTATATGGGCATTTCCGAATACAACCAACAAGAAGTGGATCTTTTAACCCGTGGGTTTCCCTATCCAGGTAACAACCTTTTTTGTTCATTTCGCCTGCAAACAGTCTGGGAGGCGTGAATGAACACCAAATATTTTCCTGTGCGTTTCAGAATCCCTATACACTCCTCCTGAATTTAGTTCCGACGTGCTAGTATTCATTAAGCACAGTAAGTCCATTCAATGGGGGGGGGGTTCTTGGAGATAAACTAGCATTATGGAGTTTTTATACTGTCTCCCAATATAGACCTTCACTGACCGTATCCACATTTGTGTTGTAGATCACCACCTCAGGATACCTCTTAGATGCAACCAAATTACAAATCCCTGTCCTGAAGTAGGCAGATGTAATCACAGCACCCCACCACTGCTGGAGATGCCGAAACACAGTTGTGTCGACAATTCTATTGTAACACAGAGGCCACTTTACAACATTGTATACCAAGCTGATTGATTAAGCGTACAAAGTGTTATACGGCTCCAGATATCGCTAATTATCTGTATATAATGTTCACAAGTAATGTTTGTTTGTAAATATGGAATGTATGTTGTATAATTTCCTGTGCTACATGTTGAATCCTGAGTTAAACCATAACCTTTTAGTGAATATGACAAATGGAATAAAATAGTGGGTCACAGTATATCCGGGCTCGCCCTAATAATTTTTTATATTTATATGCTCTATTTGGATTAAAGACACATACGTGTAAGGGTTTACAGTGCCAGATGGTAATAGATACCAGTCATGTTTATGTACAATATACATTGTGTATTTTGAACTAATAGCTTGATTGGCACTAAATAAGGTGTTTTGTGTATGGATTAATGTTTGGTTGTGTATGTTGAATGTTTGAGAATGACGTGGTGATAGGATGAAAATGGTTATTGTAGAACTTGTTTAGTCGAGGGCAACAATTTGACATTGTTTTTGCACATGTTGAATCTACTTTAAAATGATTATGAAATAAAACTTTTGTATAAATACAAATTCTTTTTGATTGCCGACGGGCTGGAAATGAGCAGAATTCCTTACATGTGATCTTTGTTGTGTAGTGTGCAGTAGGTTAAAGTAGAATGTTGACATAATGCAGCACCAAACTACATTGCCATGGCTTTAGAGGCTTAATGTTTTTCTAAACGGTAGTCTACTTTGGACCCGAAAAGATTTGAACCATCAAACGTCATATCCAGCAGCTTAGCGCGGACATCCAGGGCAAACCCAGATTTCCTGAGCCAGGAAAATCTGCATGAAACTGAACTCATGCCCATTGCTCTCCCTTGACAGTCCGCGGATTCCAAGCTAGATTGTAGAGCTCAGGGCATTGCAACCTTACCATGACTGATGAGGTCTTTAAAGCAGTCTCATTTCCACTTCCATCATATGTTCAGCCAACTCGGATTATCACCCATAAAGTATGCATGTATTTAGCCAGGGTAATTGTTGAATTAATGGCTTTCATGGACATACTGCCTGAGGCAAACCTTTTTAAGCAAGGGCATCTTAATTTTCATCGCCCCTATCCAGAGGGAGGGATGGCTATTCAGTAGATTTAATTAATGATCTTGCTGCTTGCACAAAAGTCTCTGGAGTGGGGTGCTTAAAGAAGAAATCTGGGTCAGAGGAGGTCAGTTTGAATTTCCTAAAGAGATCCGTCTTAACTGCTGCCGCCGAGCAGGGTTTCTTCCATACCTCCAAGGGACGATGTCCAAGCACTAATTGAAAGAGCAGAATTGGTTCCTTTGGGTGACATCTGTCCAATATGTACATTCGGTCTTATTCTGTGATTTCTTTGGCAAAGGACCTCACCCTACCCATGGGGTATTATCATCCTATCCTTAGTTTTTCTGTAGGCAGCATTGGGGTGGTTAGGAGGATCAGGACCTGTGAAATTTACCTCTGGAGAAGCGTCAAGCACACTGGCATCCAAAAGATCTATGGCAAACTGTCATTCTGTCTTCTTCTGACTGGAATTCCTCAGGGGCATTAGACACCCTAAATTGCTCAAAATCAAATCGCTGAAAATGCTCAGAAAGGAATCCATAAAATCTTTCAACTGAAGAGTATCTCGAGAGAGGCCTAGCTTAAGGGCATTGAGAGGAAGAGGATAACAGTACGTTGAAGACCTTCAAAGGATTTGGTATTGTCAGCTCTCAAAAGGTCCTTCGAGGTCAATGCCTTTCCCTGGCTTTTAGTTGCTTTTTTTGGGCTAGGTGGGTTGCTTTACTTTGTTCTTCCGTTCCATGGTGGCTACAGAATGAACCCACTTTTCGAACACTTATAACACTTTAAGAATGTTTCTCTGCCAAACCAAATTTATAGGGTAAATGTACCAGACTGTCAGATTAAGTGGAAGAGCGTCTAGTTTTCCTCCTCCTCTTGTCCATGCAAGTGGAGGAGTGATGGGAGTCACTCCTCGATTGGGACCGGTTTCTTGGCTCCCTTTGAGATTTTCCAAAGACTTTTCTGAGCTTCTCCCCTCAGAGGGCTTATGCTTGGATGGAGTAGTTTTGATCGACTAGGAGATAGAGTGTCCAAGAGCCAGCTCAGACGAGATCACTTTAAATGATTTCAGTGTCATGACCTGGTAAGAGTGAACATCACCTACTTCTGGTTGGCACAAAGGCACTGAATACAGACCTTGTGAGGGCCTGTTACTTCATCTTAAATATATTCCCTTGGGGCAGAATATCTCAAACCTTTTTGACGACAGGGGGTGCTGTGCAACATCAGCATCATCGCCCGTCAAAGTTCTTTCTCTCAAGGCCAAACGCAGCATCGCTATAAATAGCTTGAACCACCCTTCATGACCTCAGTTCTATCATTTCTTTTCCCTGTGTTCAGACATGCTGGGAAAGCGGTTAACCTGAAAAAGGTTCTTTGAAGAGAGCGCTCTTTTTCAGAGAGGCAGAATGGGAGAGTGATGAGCAATCTGTGGGGAAACATTAACACCAGAGTTAATTCACTCCTTTAATGAATGGCATGCTCTCACAGATTGCTCATCTTTGATATGCACTCAAAGTAGTATGGTCATGTAGGAAGAGTGAAGAAAGAGCCCCGAGGTGAAGGTCAAATCAAGAAATTTTACAAGATTGCCCTACCAAAATGGGCTTCCTTACCAGACAGAATATCGGGGCAGAAATGCCTTGTGAAGGTATGCGTTATACTTCCCCCGTTCCTGGTGGCTCTCAGATCGTGTTTCCCTTTTGAAACTCCTTTGGGTTGTTCCCCATCCCAAGATGGCAAACACACGTTCGTATTGCGTGAGGTCGTCATCACGCATACGTGCCTCCAGGCCTCCGGCTACCTGGAAATAAGTAGCGTTCTGCTTTTTGGACTCCTTGCGTTGCAATTGCCTTATTGCGAAATGCTAGTTTTTTGCTTGCCTTATTCTTGCCGGCAATCCTCACCCTGTGAATTTCCTTTCTCGTCCCTCGCTCTTGGTCTCCTTGGCTTCCCCTCCCTGGTTTCCTGCTCCACTACCCCCGCTAGGTTAGCGGCTGGCTCTTACCTTCCTTTCTGCTTCAAGCTCTTGTCAGCTGGACTCCTACGGCAGTTCTGCCATCTCTCGCTCACCCCTGTGTGCCTTGCGGTTTGCCTGCTTTGTTTTTTTGCTGCCTGTCTCGCCGGCTTGGGCCGGCTGACATTTCTCACCTTTTTGCATTGTGCTCACCCGTGGACTCCTCCATAAGGAACAAGTTACGTAACTGTTGTTCTCCAGCATGGGTCTGGCATGGATTAACATGCTCATGAATATTCCCCGTCAGGCTGGGAATCCTCGGTAAAGAAAAAACCACTATCAGTTTCGTTTCTGATCTGTCTTTCGTAGTAATAACCAATCACTGATCTCTGCGTCATACTGACCACAGCCAATGACTGCCCTCTACCTAAGCCCCGCCTCTGGCAGCCATCTTCAGATTTGGAAGCACGTGAAGTGGCATTATGACCAAGTGAAGAGCCGCAGAGGGGTAGGCGGGAGGGTTCGCATGTGAATCCATGCCAGACCCATGCTGGAGAACAACAGTTACAGGTAAGTAACTTGTTCCTTCTCCAGCATGGGGTCTGGCATGGATTCACATGCTCATGAATAAAGAATACATAGCAGTACACACATGCAACCACGGGAGGTGGCAAAGGCTCAACATTAAGCATTACATCAAACTCAACATTAAGCATCTTACCTCCTCACCAGGCTCACCTCAGGCGAACAGGTTGCGCAGCACTGCTTGGCCGACCCTGGACTCCTCCCTGGAATCCCAGTCGACGCAGTAGAATTTCGTGAAGGTGTGCGTCGACCTCCACGTAGCAGCCCTGCATATGTCCATCAGGGGCACACCAGATAGGAACGCCGTGGTAGCTGCGATCGCTCTGGTGGAATGGGCTCTCGGACGGCCAGGCAGCGGTCGGTTTGCCAACCGGTGACAGTACATGATACAGCCGGAGAGCCATCTGGAAATGGAAGCCTTCGAGAGAGCCTTCCCCTGATTGACAGGTCCAAAGTTCACAAAGAGTTGTGACGTCTTCCGAAAACACTTTGTGCGGTCTACGTAGAACTTCAGCGCTCTAGCCACATCCAGCGAGTGCAAAGTCCTCTCAGCCGGCGACGAAGGCGACGGGAAGAACACAGGCAACACCAAGGGTTCGTTGAGATGGAAGTCCGACGGTACCTTGGGCATGAAGGAGGGGTGCGTCCTGAGCACTACCCTCGTGTCGTGAAAATTCAAGTACGGGGCCTTGCAGGAAAGGGCCTGGATCTCTCCCACTCGTCGTGCGGAGGTGATGGCCACAAGAAATGCTGTTTTCCACGACAGAAATTTCAACGGAGCCGAGTGCAGAGGCTCGAACGGAGGTCCCATGAGCTTGGTCAGCACCACGTTGAGCTCCCACGCCGGGGCCGGAGCCTTCACCGGCGGGAACGATCTGAACAGTCCCTTCATGAACTCTTTCACCAGACGATGAGACCACAAGGACGTCCGCCCCGTGGTTCTGGTGTATCGGGAGATCGCAGCAAGATGAATCTTGATGGACGCGTGTGCCAGTCCAGCTTTGGCCAGCGTCAGCAGGTACGGCAGTACTTGGGGAGCCGTAATCCGTAGAGGGTTAATCTTCTGTGCGTGGCACCAGACAGAGAACCTCTTCCATTTGTGTCCGTAGCATTTAAGAGTCGAGGACGCCCTGGCCTTTGCAAGAACCTCTCTGCAGTCGGCCGGTATGTCGTATCCTCCAAACTCTAGCGCTGCAGGACCCAGGCTTGCAAGTTCAGCGATTTCGGGTCGTGGTGGAGGATGGCGCCTTCTTCCCTGGAGAGTAGATCCGCGTCCACCGGCAGCTTGATTGGCGGGGACGCTGACAAGTCCAGAAGGTCCGGGAACCATATCTGCCTCGGCCACGCAGGTGCGACGAGGATCATCCTGCACCGTGACCTCTTGAGCTGGTTGACAAGCCAGATTAGCAGTGGCAAAGGAGGGAACGCGTAGAGGAACAGGCCCTCCCAGGGGAACGAGAAAGCATCGCCCATGCTCCTCGCCTGGGGAAACCTGCTGGCGAACCTCCGCCACTTGGAGTTCGTCGCCGTCGCGAACAGGTCGATCTGGGGTGTGCCCCACCGTCGGATGAGGCGATCCACTAGATCCTGCCGTAGTTCCCACTCGTGGCACGAGCGCAGCTCCCTGCTGAGTGAGTCGGCAATGGTGTCTTTTATCCCTGCCAGAAGAAACGGCACCAGAAACATCCCTTGGGCGACTGCCCAATGCCACAGGTCCTGCGCCTCCTTGGACAGTGCTGGGGACCTGGTTCCGCCCTGTTTCCTGATGTAAAACATGGTGGTGGTGTTGTCGGTGAAGATCCTCACCACCTTGCCCTTGAGGGACGGAAGGAAGGACCTGAGGGCCCAAAACACTGCACGGAGCTCCAGGACGTTGATATGTAGGGATTTCTCCGTCGGGAGCCAAAGGCCTCTTGCGTGCAGATTTTCGGTGTGCGCTCCCCACCCTTCCAGGGAGGCTTCCGTGGTCACTGTCTCCTGGTGGGCTGGGGTCTGGAAGTCCATGCCCGCCGTCAGATGCGCGCGGGTGCCCCACCACCGGATCGCTCGTCGGAAACTGTCGAGTGTGATCCTCTCCTCAAAGCTGCCCGTCATTTGGATCCAGCGCGCGTCCAGGAACTCCTGCAACGGGCGCATCCGGAGCCTGCACATGGGAATGAGGTAGATGCAGGAAGACATAATTCCGAGGAGGGACTTGATGGACCTCACCTTGGCCACCTCGGCCACCAACATCCGCTGCACCTTGCCCAGGATGGTCCTGGTCCTCTCCTCCGACGGGGAGGCCAGAAGGGACACTGTGTTGAGCCTCGCTCCCAGAAACAGAGCGTCTTGCGCGGGTACCAGGTGGGATTTGGCGTAGTTCACGGAGAATCCCAGGTCCGTGAGAAGTTGGATGGTCCTTGCCGTGTGAACCACGGCGAGCTCCCTCGTCTTGGCTCGGATGAGCCAGTCGTCCAGGTAGGGGTAGACGTGGACCCCCTCGCGGCGCAGCTGCGCCGCCACCGGTGCGAGGCACTTGGTGAATACCCTGGGTGCCGACCATAGTCCGAAGGGGAGGGCTTTGAACTGGTAATGACGCCCTTGGACCACAAACCTGAGGAATTTTCGGTGCCGCTTTAGGATGGGAATATGGAAGTAGGCATCCTCCAAATCCAACGACGACAGGAAGTCTCCTTCCTCCAGCTGACCCAGGACGTGCTGGAGGGTGACCATCCGGAACTTCTGCGCCTTGATGAACTTGTTCAGACGTCGCAGGTCCAGGATGGGGCGCCATCCCCCCGTCTTCTTCTTCACGAGGAAGTATCTCGAGTAAACTCCGGAGCCCCAAAGCCTCTTTGGGACGAGTTCGATGGCGCCCTTCCTGAGCATCACCTTTACCTCCAGGAGAAGTTGAGGGACGTGAAGTTCTTTCCTGGCGACGGGGGGGACGCGCGGACACCTTCTTTGAAACTCGAGCGCGTGGCCCCGGGCCAAGGCGTCCAGCACCCAACGGTCGGTGGAGATGGACTCCCACATGCTGACTAAGCTCGCCAGCCGGCCTCCCACCGGGGTGCTTCGGTGGGGGCCCGACCCCACGGCCGGTTCAATCCTGCTTCGACGAGGCTTTGCCGCCTTGACCTCCTTGGCGATGACGGCGGGGTCCGCCAGACTTGCCTCGTCCTCTGTAGGCCTCCTGAGACGACGAGCGGGCCGCTTGACGGTAGGTGGAGAAACCGCCACCGGAACCTTTGGAGGCGCCCTTGCCTCCGCTGCTCCGAAAGGGCGTCCGTCGTTGTTGCAGAACTCCAAGGGCCCGGGCCGTCTCAGTGTCCGCTTTAATGGCCTGAAGGGAATCGTCCACTGTTTTCCCAAACAGGTTGTTCCCATCGAAGGGCATGTCCAGGACTCTGGTCTGAACGTCTTGACGGAAGTCCGTAGCCTTGAGCCATCCACGCCGCCTAAGGCAAACGCCGTTGCCCAACTGGCGGAACCCAGTGTCGGCGATCTCCGTCGCAACGGTAATGGCGTGGTCCGAAGCCACCTCCCCTTCCTGCAGGATCTCCAGGGCCTCTGCCCTCTTGTCGTCCGGCAGGAAGTCCAGCAGGGGAGCCAGTTTGTACCAGAGCTCCCTGTCGTAGCGGGCCACGATAGCCAAGGCGTTGGCCGCTTTAATCGTCGTCGCTGCAGACGAGATGACTCTGCATCCCATAGCGTCCAATTTCTTTCCCTCGCTGTCCGGTGGGGAAGTCGATGTGGAGGCCGCACCCCCCCGCTTTCTTCCTGGCCGCCGCGGAGACGACGGAGTCCGGGGTAGGCTGCGCCCAGAGGCACAGGGGGGCCGTGTCCGGGACCCTGTACTTCTTCTCGTACCGGTCTCTTCTAGCTGGCGTCGTGGAAGGGTTCTTGAGGAGGGTGAGGCCCTCATCCCAAATGTCGTCCAATAGAGGCACTGCGAGGACCGTCTTCCTCTTGGCCTCGCGCCGCTGATAAAGGAAACCTTCCTTCTTCTTCTCCTCAGGGCAGAGTTGGAAAAGCTCGGATGCCCTGGTGATCATGGAGTGGAACGATCCAATCTCGTTGGGCGGAGAAGCCCTGGTGGGAGGCGACGACGGTACATCCTCGTCGTATGCCTCGTCGTCCGTACCCGTCGCTGCCGTGTCAGTCCCCGTATCATCCCCTCGGGTGGACGGGGAGGAGGGCTGGACGGGGCGCGACGGCTGAAAAGGAGGTGGAGGGTGGATCCTTCTTTTCTTGGTAGGGGGAACACCAGAAGGTCCCGGTTCTGGGTCCCCCGACGGGAGAGGTTCCTCCGTCGGCAACGGTAGTCTCGTCCTTATTTCTGAGCATAAGGACTGTATAGCCAACAAAATGGCCGCCGAGTTGTCTTGCGGCGCTGGCAGAGGGGAATCCGACGGGCGATCAGGGGCCCCGTCGGTACCCTCGACAATGTCGTCGTCACCTGCGTCGGGATCCATCCCGACGGGCCGGTCTTCTTCCACGCCGAGGCCGTGGCTTAAGACCTCGACCAGCTCCTCCTCCGAGGTTGAAGCCGAATCTACGACGAAGCCCTGCCCCCCCTTTTTCTTCCCCTCGGGGGATTTCACGGGGGTCCTATCGATGGGCACAAAAGAGGACTCCCTCCGAGGTGGCAGGGAGACTCTGAGCCCCGAGGTCGCCACCACTGGTGTCGCCTCCACAGGCTGAGCCAGGGCCGCCGCGACAGTTTCGATAGAGGGCTTGGCCGGATGGATTAAGGCCTTCACCACCTTAGGTACGCTCACCGCCTTATCCTTGAGAGGGGGGGGGACACTGCCTCGCTCCCCCTCCGCCTTCGAGCTCGACCGGGGCCTCTCCAGGAGCTTCGCCGGGTGCTCGGCCTTCCTCTTACTCGACCCAGAGCGTTGGCTCGTGGTTGATGGTGCCGGGGAGGGTGCGCCCTGCCTGGTGCCCGTAGAGCCCGACGGTTCGGCGCTCCCGGTGCCAGCGGACTTGCAGTGCTTGGCCTTATGTTGGACCCCCGTCGCCGGGGCGTCCTCAAAGGTCTTAGAAGACCGCTCGGATTTCTTCCTCTTCTTCTCGCCGGACGGGCTCTTCCCTTCTAGCCAGTTGGCGAGACGTTGATGGCGGTCCTTCATGGTCCGCTCCGACATGTTGCCGCAAAACGCACAGTCCTTCTCCACGTGCGTCTTGTCCTCATGTAGGCAGTAAAGACAAAAAGAGTGTTCGTCCTCCTTGAAGACGTTCTGCAGCTGGCATCCAGGGCAGACCCTGAACAGCTTTCCGGGCGTCGAGCTTCCCTTCTCCTGGGCCATGACCGGGCCTGAGAAACTTCTGGAGTCCTCCAAAAGCGTAGCTCGACGAAATCTTCAGCCTTGAGGGGCGCAGACGAATCCGACACGGGTCCCCGTTGATCAGATGGAGAGTCGGTGGAGCTTGAAGCTCTTTTGACCGAAAAAACGAAGTTTTTGAGAAAAAACGTGAAAAAAATAGCACTAACGCTCGAGAGCAATAGCACGAGGATCCCAACACATGAACGTGCGGTAAAAATCTGAAGATGGCTGCCAGAGGCGGGGCTTAGGTAGAGGGCAGTCATTGGCTGTGGTCAGTATGACGCAGAGATCAGTGATTGGTTATTACTACGAAAGACAGATCAGAAACAAAACTGATACTGGTTTTTTCTTTACCGAGGATTCCCAGCCTGACGACGGGGAATATTCATGAGCATGTGAATCCATGCCAGACCCCATGCTGGAGAAGCACTACTTGCTTCTCAGTGCATCCTGGGAATTGGAGTCTTCTGCTACTCATCGCTAGGAGTCTACTTGACCTACTACTTACCCGAGAGGCTTCTCTTCACGGTTCCCCCCACCCCCATTCAAGGGGGTTTTTCCCTGGGACCTGGCTCTCTGAGCGGCCACGGTGTGCTCCAGTTTTTAGCAATTGGGTTGCACAGTGGCTACCTGGAAGGACATGCCTTACCTCTTTACAGCAAAGGATACCAAAGCTCAAGAGGTAACGGCTGACACTGACAGTATATATCAAGGATAATGTTGCGGCCTGGCAGCTGTCCAACGTCGGAAGACCAGGCCAGCCCTCTAATCAAGTGTGCCCTAAAACCGTTGTAAATCTCGTTCCCCCGCAATGGAATAACGTTCAGACACACAATGCTATCCGTCTCAGTAGTGTTCTGTCACCCCTTTGCATACTCTAGGACCAGTGTCTACTGCAAAAAGCTGGTCTTCTGACCTGAACTCCCTCGTTCTGGAGATGTAAAAGCTTAATGCTCTCTTAGGGTCTAGCCTGTACAACCTCAGTTTGTTTCTGGACGGAGGAAGAAGATAAAACACTGGCACACAATTTCTCTAGAATAGGTTGAAGCCAACGCTACCGTAGTAAGGAGGTGGAGCCTACTCTGAATATGACCTTTTCTTTAGAGAAAACAGTGAAAGGAGGTTTGCAGGAAAAAGCTTGCAGTTCGCCAACTCAACGTGCAGATGTGATTGCAACTAAAAATAAGATTTTTCTCGTGGAGCCTGAGTGGGCAAGAACGCATCAGCTCAAAGGAGCTCCCATTAGTTAAGCTGAGACGAGATCCCAACCGAGCACAACGAAAGGAGCCGAGTGAAAACTATAGATAAGACCTTCATGAAATGATATCACAATTGGCATAGTAAAGTATCATCCTTGTTCAGGCGTTGCGTTTAAAAATGGAAAGCACAGCCAGCTATCCCTTTACTGTAGTGTTACAGATCTAACACAAATTACTCAAACTCCATGACAGTCTAAGGGTTTTATTTTTTTTATTGTTGTAGGCCCTGCAGCCATCCCTCTCTCATTTACCTTAGGATTTCCTTCCTAACCCAGTTGTCCAAAACCATGGTTGGTTATATTGCATGTTAGCCCCTACAACCTAAAAGTTACCTTTGTCTATATGCTGGCTATAGAACTCACTCAGACTTCCTAACTGTCCCTACTCTAACCAGTTGTTTGTGCCCCAATAGAAATTTTGTATAGTGGCTTGCATTTACTACGCTGGAATCAGGCTGGTTCACCCACTACCTCCTCTTCTCTACCACTCTTACTCTCACACCCTCCTACTTAATCCACCCTCCACTCTTCTGCCCCTCCAATTTTTCGCTCCACTACTCCGTCTTGACTCCCTCCGCTACACCGCATCGCCTCCCTCCACTATTCCTCCTCACCTTCACAGTTATCCAAACACTTTTCACTTGGTACAACGTCTTCATATTCACGCCTTATACCAATTTACATTAATCGCTTGCCACACAAACACACACACTGTAGAACCACTTTCACTCCTAAACCAATATCTCACCTGCTGCACAACTCTTCTCAACAGTCCACTGCTCCCACCTTCCTCCTACTGGTCACTTGGTCGACTTACACCTCCATTAATGACCTCATCCCAATAAGCAACACTTCCCATTTCCTGACATTAGTGTAAATCTCGACTATTAGGATTGGAAACCTTTCTGTGGCCAATCTGGCCCTGGCTTCCCCATCCAGGGCATGTGCATAAAGTCTTGAAAAGGGGGTTAACAACCACCCCCCAACCCATTTTCTCTGTGAAAGTTGGCCGCATACACAATATGGTGTAGCGATATTATTGATCCAGGGTCTGTTACAGTGGAGTTGACCAACAAGTTCAGTGGGGGAGAGGGGCAGTGGATTTCTTTTTCAGCCATTTTACCCAGTCGTCCAGGAGGGGCTGCGGCATGACGTGCAAGCTTCCCAGTGTGCCTGTGCTTCAAAGTAGACAGCAGAAGCTCAAGTCCCCTGTGAGCGTTGCCCCCCCCCGTCCATAGGGGATCGCAGTCAGTCTTTCCAAGAAGGGCGGGACCTGCTCCCCTTCCTGGTTCCCGGGTGGTCTTGGGGAGAGGGGGCTCATAAGCATGTTGCAAACTGGCTCAGGTAACAGTGGTGTTAGGATAGATTTCCAGAATCCACCTTGGGGTGGATTCACCGAGTCAAAGAAGTTTACAAAGGCTTAGACTCCCAGAGTGGTCGGAGGGTGATCTAGGCCTACAATGAGAGATAAAGAGCACTCCAATAATTCCAGATTGGCAGAAGTCGTTATTTCTTAGGACTTTACGCTTATAGCAATAAAAACCTCAGGAAAGCATTACACAACTATTATCATATACATACATTCACCATTTGGGTTTTACTAATAGAACACCAACACTTCACCTTAGAACCAGTAAGGCTACAGTTAGCACAGCTAGAAGCAACACATCAAATACTATGTATCAAAGTGAGAGCCAGAAAAACAGATTTAAAACCAGTTAAGAGAGAAAGAGAAAAATAAGTAGAACACCAAAGAGGTCAACCTAGGAGGTAGTCCCCATTACTTAATTCCAGCCCTGATGGGGAATGAGGCCTAGTGCCCGAGGGCTCAGCAGGCAGTAGGGGTCAAGATAGGCTGTCCCCACCAGATATTGGGGGGGGGGCACCAATAAGGGTATTCTTTTGCGATCAGGACAGAAGAGCAGCAAATCACTGGGATCTGGCTACAGAGAATGCTGGTCAGCTGCAACATCATCCTCGGGTCTACATCGGGGTGAACTTGAGTCTTTCCACAACAAGGATCAGAAGAATAGCTGCCGGAGTCCTTTTATGCAGGATTTCCATTGGAGTTGCACCTAGGTCCACCGATGGTAAGGATCTGCACCATTCAAACTGGAAGGGGCCGTCCAATCAGGGGCAGCCAATGGCCACAAAGTCTGACACAATGTGGCTCGGATGTGGACTTTGTCCAGACACATCCAGCCACACACAGACCAACCACCACTTGCATGGGAAAGCAGGATCTTTGCACATGAAAGGGATTTCGATGTGCAGCAATTACGGCTAAAGGGCAAAATGGCTAAAAGACAAGCAAGAAACTAGTGGCACAGCCAGTAAGTGCACTCTTTATGGCATTACGTGGTAAAAAATACCTGCAGCTGTTCTCCAGCATGGGTCTGGCATGGATTCACATGCTTATGAATATTCTCTGTCAGGCTGGGAATCCTCAGTAAAGAAAAAATCAGTTTAATTTCTGAACGGTCTTTCTCCTAACAACCAATCACTGGTCTCTGAGTCAGACTGCCCCAGCCAATGACTGCCCTGTACCTAAGCCCCTTCTCTGACAGCCATATTCAGATTTGGTAGCACGTAAAGTGGGAGTAGGACCAAGAGACGAGCCGTAGAGGGGTAGGCTGGAGGGTTTGAATATGAATCCATGCCAGACCCATGCTGGAGAACAACAGTTACAGGTAAGTAACTCGTTCCTTCTCCAGCATGGTGTCTGGCATGGATTCACATGCTCATGAATAAAGAATACATAGCAGTTCACACATGCACAACCACAGGAGGTGGCAAAGGCTCAACATAAGCATCTCTTACCTCCTCACTAGGCTCACCTTCAAGCGAACCGGTTGCGCAGCACTGCTTGGCGGACTCGGGACTCCTGCCTGGAATCCCGGTCAACGCTGTAGAATCTCGTGAAGGTGCGCGTCAACCTCCATGTATCAGCATTGCAGTTATACAGCAGGGGCCCACCAGACAGGAATGCCTTAGTTGCTACGATCGCTCTGGTCAAATGGGCTTTTGGACAGCCAGGCAACAGTCGGTTTGCCAACTGGCAATAGGCGATGCAGCCGGAGAGCCACCTGGAAATGGAAGCCTTGGAGAGGGCCTTCCCTTGGTTCACAGGGCCAAAGTTCACAAAATTTGTGACGTCTTCCGGAAACTTTGTGCGGTCCACGTAGAACTTCAGCACTCTAGCCACATCCAACGAGTGCAAAGTCCTCTCAGCTGGCGATGAAGGCGTTGGAAAAAACACAGGCAACACCAAGGGCTCGTTTAGATGAAAGTCCGACGGCACCTTGGGCATGAAGGAGGGGTGCATCCGTAGCACCACCCTCTTGTCGTGAAATGTCAAATAAGGTGGCTTACAGGACAGGGCCTGAATCGCACCCACTCGTCGTGCAGATGTGATGGCCACAAGGAACACCGTCTTCCACGACAAACACTTCAGTGGAACTGTCTGCATAGGTTCGAATGGAGGGCCCATGAGCTTAGTCAGCACCACATTGAGTTCCCACGCCGGAGCTGGAGCCTTCACCGGTGGGAACGAACGGAAGAGTCCTTTAATAAACTCCTTAACCAGACGGTGTGATTTGTGAACACAACGACAACCGACTCGGAGATCTGGTGTAGCAGGAGATAGCTGCCAGATAAACTTTGATGGAGGCATGGGCCAGTCCTGCTTTGGCCAACTAAAGCAAATACGGTAGCACTTGCAGAGCCGTGACTCGTAGAGGGTCGATCCTCTGTGCCCGGCACCAAACAGCGAACCTGTTCCATTTATTTTCAGAGCATTAAAGAGTAGACGATGCTCTGGCCTTGCCAAGAACCTCCTTGCATTCCACTGGGAGATTGTAAACTCAGAACTGTAAAGCTGCAGGAGTCAGGCCTTCAGGTTCAGCGATCCAGGGTCGTGGTGCAGAATTGCGCCTCCTTCCCTGGCGAGAAGATCTGCTACCACCGGAAGCTTGAGTGGAGGGGTCGCTGACATGTCGAGATGGTCCAGGCACCATATCTGTCTCCGGTGCGACGAGGATCATCCTGTACCAGGACTGTCTGAGTTGACTGACTAGTCTAAGAAGCAACGGATGGAACGCATACAGAAACAGGCCATCCCTGGGAATGAGAATGTGTCCCCCATGCTCCCCGCCTGGGAAAACCTGCTGGCGAAACTCCGGAACTTGGTGTTCGTCGCCGTCGCAAATAGATCGATCTGGGGATTGCCCTATCTGCAGAACAGGCGATCTGCTTGGTCCTGATGAAGCTCCCACTCGTGACAAGAACACAGCTCTCTGCTGAGGGAGTCAGCAACAGTGTTCTTCAATCCTGCCAGGTGAAACGGGATGAGGAACATCTCCTGGGAGACGGTCAAGTGCCACATTTCCTGTGCTTCTTTGGGGAGCGCCGGGGACCTGGTGCCCCCCCGCTTCCAGATGTAGAACATTGTGGTGGTGTGTCCGTGAAGACCCTCACCACCGTGCCCTTGAGGGACGGAAGGAAAGACTTGAGGGCCCAAAACACTGCCCGCAGCTCCAACACGTTGATGTGCAACGCCTTCTCCTCCGGTAGCAACAGGCCTCTTGCGTGAAGACTTCCAATGTGAGCTCCCCATCCCTCCAGGGAGGCATCCGTCGTAACAGTCTCCTGGTCAGGTGGGGTCTGGAAATCCACACCTCCGGACAGATGTGTGCCAACTCCCCACCACTGTATCACTAGACGGAAACTCTCGTCGACTGCGATCTTGTCCTCGAAGCTTCCCGACACTTGTATCCAACAGGCATCGAGGAACTCTTGCAGTGGCCGCATCCGCAGCCTGCACAGTGGAACAAGGTATATGCATGGCGACATCATGCAGAGAAAGGACTTGATGGACCTCACCCTTGCGATCTTCGGGGTCAACAGCCGTTGCACCTTGCCCAGGATGGCCGCTATGCTCGCCTCCGATGGGGGCACCAGGCAGGAAACAGTGTCTAGCAGAGACCCCACAACAGTGGGTATTGCGTATGGAACCAAGCAAGACTTTGCATAGTTCACAAGAACCCCACCTCAGACAGCAGATGTACGGTTTCTGCCGCGTGTGTGACAGCGATCTCCCTCTATTTCGCTCAGATGAGCCAGTCATCCAGGTAGGGGTAAATGTGGATCCTTTGTAGACGCAGCTGCGCTGCCACTGGTGCCAGGCACATGGTGAAAACACTTGGTGCCGACTTTAATCCAAAGGGAAGGGCCTTGAACTGATAGTGTTGCCCTTGAACCACAAAGCGCAGAAACATGCGGTGCCCCTTGTGAATGGGGATGTGAAAGTAGGCATCCTCAAAGTCCAGCGATGACAGGAAATACCCTTCTTCCAGCTGTCGCAGCAAGTGCTGAAGGGTGACCATCCGAAACTTCTGGTATCTGATGTACTTGTTGAGACGGCAGAGGTCCAGGATGGGCCTCCAACCGCCCATCTTCTTGATGAGGAAGTACCGAGAGTACACTCCGGAGCCCCGGAGCCTCTTTGGGACAAGCTCCATCGCGCCCTTCTGCATGGCCCGCACCTCCAGCAAAAGCTGAGGGACATGGTTTTCCTGCCTGGCCATAGGTGGTATGCAAGGGCACTTTCGTTGGAATTCCAGAGTGTGTCTGTGGGCCAGAGCGTCCAGCACCCAACAGTCGGTGGAGATGGACTTCCACACGCTGACTAAGTTCACCAGCCGGCCTCCCACCGGGGTGTGCAGGTGGGGGCCCAACGTCACAGCCGGTTCAATCTTGCTTCGCCGTGGAGGTGCCACCTTGGGGACCTTGACGACAACGGCGACCTCTGGTTTTGCTTCGTTACCTGTAGGCCTCCTGGGCCGAAGAGCGGGATGGTTGACAGTACACGGATGAGCTTCCGCCGAAGCCCTTGAAGGAACCTTGGGGCTTTCCTCCAGAGGACCGAAAGGGCGGCCGTCGCTGTTGCAGGGTGCCCAAGGCACACGCCGTCTCGGTATCCAGCTTGATGGCCTGCAGGGACTCGTCCACAGTCTTTCTGAACAAATCATCCCTGTTGAAAGGCATGACCAATACCCTCGACTACACCTCCTGGCGAAAGTTTGTGGCCTTCAACCATCCCTGCCGACGAAGGCTAACACTGTTGCCCATTTGGTGGAATCCTGTATCGGCAATGTCAGTGGCCACTGTGATGGCATGGTCATATGCCATCTCGCCCTCCTGCAGGATCTCCAAAGCTTCCGCTCTCTTGTTCTCAGGAAGGAAGTCCAGGAGGGGAGCGATCTCAAACCAGAGCTCCCAGTCGGAGCGTGCCACGATGGCAAGGGCGTTGGCCCCCTTGATGGTAGTCACTGCCGAAGAGATGACTCGTCGCCCCATGGCATCCAACTTCTTCCCGTCGCTGTCCGGGGAAGAGGAGGTTGTTGACGCCACCGAGCCAGAGGATTTCTTCCTCGCCGCCGCCGAGACCACTGAATCCGGTGAAGGCTGGGACCTTAAACACTTGGGTGCAGAGTCCAGCACCCTGTACTTCTTCTCGTACCGGTCCCTCTTCACCAGGGACGATGACGGGTTCTTCATAAGGGACAACCCCTCGTCCCAAATGTCCCACAACAGAGGAAACGATAGCACAGTCTTCCTCTACGCCTTGCGGAGTTGGTACAGGAACCCCTACTTTTCCTCGGGGTTCAGCTGCAACAGTTCCTAGGCCCTAGAGATCATGGAACAAGACTATCTCATCGGTAGGGGAGGCTCTGGCGGTGGAGACGGGAGGTCTCCTAACCCGCCGTCGTCCATGCCTGGGTCCGTATCCTCCCTCGGTGGAGGGGAGGGTGGCGACGGGTGAAAAGGTGGTGGAGGATGCACTCTCCTCTTCTTGGAAGGGAGCGCACCTGATGGCCCCCGTGCTGCGTGATCTACCGGCGCCGCAGGATCCTCTGTCGGCAGAAGAGGCATCCTCTTCCGAATCTCAGAACACAAGGTGTGGAGTGCCTGGAGAATGTCCACAGAAATGTCTGCTGGTTGCTGAGGTGGCGGAAGTGGCAGTGACGGTGGCAGCGGCGTAGGGTTCTCCAACTCCTCCATGGCCTGCTCCTCCTCGTCTGGGTCCCTCCCGTAGGCCTTTGCCTCAACAAATTTCTTCTCCAAAACGGTCTGGAGAGTAGATAGCTCCTCCTCAGAGGATATGTCTGTGCCCTGCAGGACTACCGTGCCCCCACCCCACTTTTGTTCGACCAAGGGGGGACGGTTTCGGGGAGATGACTGGCATCAACTTCTCCCACGTCTTCTCTATGAGCTGGAACGACTATTCCCTCCTGGCAGGCAGGGGAACTCTCGTCTTGGGGACCGTACCCTGCGAACCCGCGTCCGCGGCCTTCGCTAGGGACGCCACCACGCCTTCAATGGACGGCTTCGCCGGTTGAATCGGGGCCTGCACGACCTTGGTTGAGCTAGTGGTCTTCACCATTGAGGGTCAGTGCCCTACTCCCCCCTTGGCCTTGTCTGACTGGCCCGTCCGGGGCTTCTTCAGAAGATTACCCGGGTGGTCTGACTTTCTCTTCTTTGCCGAACTAGGGCTTTGGTTCGTGGTCGAAGGTGCCGGGACGCTGTGCCCGCCTTGGCCGCCAGGGAGCCCTTCGCAACAGCGCTCCCGGACTCGCGGTGCTTGGCCTTCAGTTGGGCCCCCCATCGCTGGGGCACCCTCAAAGGTCTTAGAAGCCCACTCAGACTTGTTGTGGCTGGGGGAGGCATGCTGCTGGGACTCACCTGTAGCAGGGGCCTTGGCCTGCTGCCACTCAGACGCCTGTGCCAATCCTTCATGGTGCGGGGGACCATCTCCTGGCAAAACGCAAAGTCATCTTCCACGTGCGATTGGTCGGAATGCAGGCAGTAGAGGAACACCGAATGACCATAGTCCAAGTAGATGTTCCGCAGGCCACATGCTAGACAAATCCTGAACAGAGGTGTCAAGTCTTCCTTCTCCTTCGCCATGTCCACATGGTGTAGGCCTTGAAGAAGCTTCTGGAATCCTCCAAGAAGAAACTTGCCGAAAAGTCGCCCTTGAGGGGCGCTTAAGAATCCGAAAACGGGTCCCCGTTAGTCGGAAGAAGGATCGATGGAGCTTGAGGCTCAATTGACCGGAAAAAGATGAAATATCTGAAGATGGCTGCCAGAGTAGGGGGTTAGGTAGAGGGCAGTCAGACCCAGAGACCAGTGATTGGTTGTTAGGAGAAAGACAGTTCAGAAGTGAAACACTGATTTTTTATTTACAGAGGATTCAAAGCCCGACGACGGGGAATATTCATGAGCATGTGAATCCATGCCAGACCCCATGCTGGAGGATGGGTGGTCTCTCCGAGAGGCTGAGCAGCATCGAGAACAATGGCCTGGCTGGCCACCATGGAGCCATTAGAATGATGCTGAGGTGGCGAGACTCCTTGATCTTGTAGATCACCCTGTGTATCAGTGGTATGGGCAGGAAGGCGTATGCTGTCATGCTGTTCCACTGAATCTGAAATGCGTCGCCCAGGGAGCTGGGGCCCTGTCCCTGCCAGGAGCCGAACTGTTGGCACTTCCTTTTGTCCCAGGTGGCAAAGAGATCGACCTGGGGGTGTCCCAATCTGCTGAAGATCTCCTGCAGCATGAGGTCGTTCGATTGCAACTCGTAATTGTCCTCTCCTACTCTGCTGAGCCTGTCTGCCTCCAGGTTGGATTCCCCTAGAAGGTGTACGGCCGTGAGGTAGATGTTGTTCTCTAGGGCCTATCCCCTCATGCTGACTGCGAGCCTACACAGTGGAGGGAACCTGGTACCTCCCTGCTTGTTGACATAGAAGAACAAGTTACTCTTACCTGGTAACGTTCTTTCGATGGGATGGTCCGATGAGTTATTCCATATCTATGACGGTAATCCCCACAGCTGGGCTGCTTTGGAAAATCTTTCGGCGTCTGCGTCGATGACGTCGATACGCCGTCCTCGAGGACCTCCTCCGACAGCCGACGTCACCAGATGTTATAAGTAGGACGCACGACGCCCGTAGCCTCAGTTGTAGTTTTTTCACAGAATATGTGGCACCAATCTTCTTCCAGTATGACCACAGAAAGGCTTGCGGAAACGTAAGCTGCAATCGCATAAGAAATTCTGTAGCGGTGTAGGCAGGGAGGGAGCGATATGGAATAGGTCGTCGGACCATCCCAATGAAAGAACGTTACCAGGTAAGAGAGTAACTTGTTCTTCGAGGGGATTGGGTTACCGAGGTATTCCATATCTATGACAGACTCCCAAAGCAGTACCAACGTAAGGAGTTGGGAAAAGAATTTAGACTATACAAATTTAGAATGCCCAATCAGATTGCAGCGTAAAGGACCGCCTTGCCAAAGGCCAGATCCTGCCCCCGGATAGAATCGAGGGAGAAGTGACATACAAAAGTATGGACCGAAGCCCAGGTGGCTGCATCACAGATGTTACGAATAGGAACACCCCTCTGCAGGGTAGTAGAGGCAGCCATACCTCTGGTAGAATGAGCACGTAAGCCTACCGGAGGGTCCTTACCCGGCAAGCGGTAACATTCGGAAATTGCCAAGATGATCCATCGAGACAAAGTCTGCTTAGTAACAGCTTGTCCCAAATGCCTTCCAGCGTAACCAATAAAGAGTTGATCGTCGACTCTGACACGGGACTTGCGTGAAATGTAGAAGCTTAAAGCTCTCCTAGGATCCAGCCTATGGAGCCTCTCCTCTTCCTTACCAGGATGTCGAGGAGGATAAAATGCTGGAAGAATAACCTTCTGGCTTAAAAGAAATTCGAACACCACCTTCGGAAGAAAGGAAGGACGAACTCGAAGGACAACCCAGCCCTTATGAAACACAGTGAAGGGTGGCTTAACTGAAAGTGCCTGCAACTCACTCTGCGAGCAGAAGTGACCGCAACTAAAAACACAGTTTTACGGGTTAACAGTCTCAAAGGACAAGAATGCAAAAGCTCAAAGGGAGCACCCATTAGAAACTTGAGGACAAGGTTCATATCCCAACCGGGCACCTGGAAAGGTGACGGAGGGAACACATTAGTGAGCCCTTTCAGAAACTGAGAAATTAAAGGGATTTTAAAATAAGAACACTCCTCAGACGAGCGCTTAAGTATAGACAGCGCCGCCAGGGAACCTTTAATGGTACCCACTTGCAGGCCCTTGTGGGCCAAAGAAAGCAAAAAAGACAGAACGACAGGAATGTCACATGAAAAAGCATCCACATTCCGAACCCTGCACCACTTGCAGAACTTTCTCCAAAGGCAACGGTACAGGGACTTTGTTGCTGGCCGTCTGGCTGAAAGCAACACCTCCATCACGTCTTCAGAGAGCTCCCAATCCTTATACCTCAACCTTTCAGAAGCCAAGCGTGAAGGTTGAGGGATCTGACCTCTGGATGGAGAACCTGACCCCCCCTCCCGTGAGAGCAGATCATCTCGGTAGGAAAGGCGACATGGAGGGCAGATGGACAAGTCCAGAAGGTCCGGGTACCACGTCCTCCGGGCCCATGCCAGAGCAATGAGGATCATCTGGGAACCGAACATCTGTAACCTCCGCAGCACGTTTGCGGAATGACGGGGACTGGAGGAAATGCGTACAGCAGTGGGAATGACCATTCCACCGCGAACGCGTCTACTAAGGCTCCTTTTGGAGGAAATACCCGCAAGCAGAACCTCTCGCACTTCCGGTTGACACTAGAGGCGAAGAGATCCACTTGAGGGGTCCCCCAAAGGGCGAAGATCTCCAGGAGAATCTCCTGAGCCAGCTCCCACTCGTGAGAGATTGTGCTCTGCCTGCTCAGAGCGTCCGCCGTCTCGTTTTCCTCTCCAGCCAGATGAACTGCCAAGATCGAAATTTCCTGCTGGTTGGCCCAGAACCAGAGCTGCATCACCTCCCTGCACAGAGGAAGTGACCCTGCCCCCCTCCCCATTTTGTTGAGGTAGTGCATGGCCACCGTTTTGTACGTCAGAATCAGGACATTCTTTCCTCGCACAGTCGGCAGAAAAGCCTTCAGGGCAAGCCTGACGGCCCTCAGCTCCAACACACTGATATTGAGTCTGGACTCCGACGGAGACCAATGACCGCTGACTGTCAACTCGTTGCATGAGCTCCCCATCCCGTGAGGGATGCGTCTGTCACAATCGTCACCTCCGGCCAGGGTAGCCAAAATGGAGCGCCCCTCATCACATTGCCTTTGTCGGCCCACCACAGAAGATCCTGGGCGACCGAGGGGGCGGCACCTGAACGGGGTCCGACATCCCCTCAGAGGACTGAGACCACTGGAGCTTGAGAGCCCATTACAGAGATCTCATCCTCAACCTGGCCTCTGGCACCAGAAGAATGCAGGATGCCATGAGGTCGAGCAACCTCAAGAACTCGAACGCTGGGAGACTCTGGGCATGTTAAAACTTGTGCACCATCTGCTGAATGTGGTGAGCCCTCACATGGGGAGGAAAACACTGCCCCAGGGACGTGTCGAGCACTGCCCCGATGTACTGGAGCCGCTGAGTTGGCATCAAGTGGGACTTCTTTAAGTTGAGGGAGAAGCCCAGCTTGTGAAGGGAGTGGCAGGTGACGGACAGATGATCCAGGACTTGCTCGGGAGAGCGCACCCTGATAAACCAATCGTCCAGGCAGGGGTAGACGTGATTCACCCCCTTTCCTGAGATACGCTGCCACCACCACCATGAGCTTGGTGAAAACCCTTGGGGCGGAGGTCAATCCGAATGGCAGGACACGAAACAAAGTGTGAGTCGCCAACACGCGAACCTCAGATACTTCACCAAACAGGTTCGAAGAACCGAGAAAACAAACTCCAAAGAGTCGAGGTGTGCAGAGATTCCCGAAGCGAACACTTTTGCAGAAAAAACGAAACTGAGGCTACGGGCGTCGTGTGTCCTACTTATAACATCCAGTGACGTTGGCCGTCGGAGGAGGTCCTCGAGGGCGACGTTTCGACGTCATCGATGCAGGACGCAGACGCCGAAGATTTTCTGAAGCAGCACACCTGTGGTGATTGCTGTCAGATATGGAATACGTCGGAGGACCCAATCCCCTCGAAGAAGTATTCCCACCTGGAATTACATGGCCGAAACCCAGGAGTGCTTTTGAATTTGCCCCGTTCCCGTCAATGCAGAAAACGGGACTGAGGTGTGGCAGCGGAGGGCGGAGTCAGACCAGCACATGCTCCCAGGGCAGCACCCCCACGCACCTCTAAATTTAAAGGGGAAAAAGGTTCTGTCTCCCGTCCCTAGGTTGCTCTGGAGTTTCAGGTGGATGAAATAAGAGATTTGTTTTCAATTTGTCCTGGCAAGTCTCCTGGCCTAAACCACATGGTGATAAGACATTTAGGAAGGAACATTCCGGCTTTTACTAAAAATGTTAATACATTTTTGGCCATAAGTAATTTTCCATCAAGCTGGAAGGAATCAATAATTCCAATATTCAAAAAGGTCCAAGAACTGACCCCAACTGCTACCGTCCCATATCCCTGAGTGATGCCACTGTAAAATGGCTGGGCAAGACGTTCTATTCCTGCATAATCAAGTGGGCTAGAGAAAAGTGTATACTGTTAGATGTACAATATGACTTAAGGGCATGTCTCCACAGGAGAACAAATTGCGAACCTTAAGTCTGCTTTTAGACAAATATGTGAAAGGATATAGAAGTCCTATTTACCTGGGATTCATGGGGCTTTTCCAAGCTTTTGATAGGGTAAATCGAGAAAAACTGGCACTATTTTTTTTATGAGCCTTTCGGTAACCATTTTGAATACACACATTTCGCTGCACACTGGATTGAAAGCAGTGGTTAGACTGAACATTGCATTAAAGTTAACCCCTTTGTTTGATATCTTATGTAGGGTCAGACAAGGTTGCGTTCTTGCTCTGCTTTTTTTTTAATCTGTACGTTTGCAGTCTGGCAAGCAAACTAAACAAAGTAACAAAAGATACACCAAGAGTTGGAGGGAGAAAATATTTTCTGTCCCGTCATATGCGGATGATGCAGTTTTGTTGGCACATACTCCTCTAGCACTACAGAATCTAGTTTGTGTCTATGCCAATTACATGGGCACAAGAGATTTGGAAATAAACAAAAAAATCCAAAGTTATGCAAGTGGGTATACATTCCAAAGGTCTACCTTCCATTCGTGTATCAGGGCAGAAACCAGATTGGGTGGACAAATTCACGTATTTAGGGGTGACTTAACAGGGAAAACTGGTTAGACCATATTGGTGAAACCGGACAAAAGTTCTCTCAGGCTTGTGGTGCATTATACCGATTCACCCAAGAGATGGGAGGCTAAAGTGCCAAACCTACTCTAGATATTTATCGGACAAAGCCAGTGGCAGCATGCATTTATGGTTCAGAAGTGTGGGGCTGGTGTCCTGCTCAATCAAACCACGTCAAAGAAAACAATTTCTTGCAGAGCATTTTGGGGGCTGTTAGGAGCTTCTCCATTTATTTGCTCTATCAAGAATTAGACCTGGATTATATAACAGATTATATAAATCTAAAACCAGTGTTTTGGCAGAGAATATGAGCGCAAACCGAGAAAAACTTAACGCATGAAATTTTGCAGGAGTTGATGACATCTGATATCCGTAGAAAGATTAACTGGCTAAATGTACTTGCCAAGACACTTGATAGCCTTGGTTTGATTGGTATTTTTTACTGCTCTGGCAATTGTTTCCAGATTTGATATTAATTTAAGGAGGACACAATATATGGAGGACCGAAGGGAGCAGCACACCCTCATAGAAATTAAGAACAGGTCGGTCTCCAATTATTTTAACTATGGTTCAAAAAGTTTAACGCTGAATATATGTATTGGTTAAATCGTAAACGAATAAGCTGTGTTCTGCTTCATTTGAGGATTGGCCGCCTTCTATCATGAAAGGAGGTTTGCTGCAGCACAAATCTTGACCAGAAATCTATCTGCTGTCCTTGTAACGTGAACTTAATTTATGACTTGGTTAATTTTCTGTTTGTACGCCCATGTTTTCATGAATTTAGAAAAACATTTCCATTAACGGCCTTTCAGACATTAAATTGTAAGTCGAGCAAAGAGGCATGACACTGTATATTTTCTTTACCATCTAAAGATGTAGAAGTGGCCATTTATAGGTTTTTATAATCTTCTTTGGCGCTCTTTGCGGAGTTTGTTGTAAGATACAATGTCCCCGAAATGAGATTTGTTACGATTTCATATTGGATATTTAATGTATGGTGATTTCAATTTTATTTTGATGCAATATGATTTTTTTGCTTTTAAATGTTATATTGTAGGTTGTCTTTAATGAAGCAAAGCTTCAAAAAGATTTGTAATTGCCGGTTCAACATGTGTCGCAGAATCCTGTCAATTTTCAATACCAGGGAGTAGAGGAAAAAGCTTCCCATATTCCTTTGCGCTGAAGGCTCTTTCACTACGACGCCTTTCTCCAGCAGCAGAAGCAGATCTTGATCTCTGAAATAACGTGCCACCATTCTTCTGAGTTCTATGTTCCTTTCTACCTAGAGCTAGGACTTTACATTGTTGGCAGAAGAACAAATTACATACCCCTGGTAAAGTTCTTTCTGATGGATGTTTCTCACACAGATTCCTCATCTTAGATATATTTTCCTTCTTTGCAGAACTCTCAGAAACATTGAATCCCAGCAGTGAACACTAGCGAGGATCCTCATGTCATTGGCTTCGGGAACGGACGTGCCATCAGTATAAATAGCACATATGGTGCCAAGACTTCAGTTTTTTCCCCTTGCACAGCCATGTTAAGGATTAAAGGCAAAAAGAACAGGCACTTAATGCGTTAAAAGTCATAATAGAGACATAGGAGGAAGCTCCTTTTCCGTGGGGGGTAGGCTGGGAAGGCAATGAGGAATCCGTGGGAGGAACATCACCAGAAAGAAGATTACCAGGGTTAAGCAATTTGTTCTTTTAATGGATTTTCTCCTCCCACAAATTTCTCATCTTAGATCAACTCACCCATAGCAGAAAGCCATCACATATGAGGGAAGGCGCAAAGCTCTGCAGCAATTATGTTGCAACCTTTTAAGAGTACACCTCTGCCAAAGCGAGACTCATTGACTGATAGGGTATCCATGAAATTGTCTTTTCCGAACGTATGGATGGAAGTCCACATCACAGTCTGACAAATATCTTTCACAAGTACCCCTCTTTGAAGCACAGAGGCAGCTGGCACACACCTAGTCGAGTGTGCCCCGAAGCCCTCAGGGATTTGCTTAACCGCTCTAGTGTAAAACACAGACACAAAGCACAATTCAACAGGAAATGGTTTGCTTTGTTACTCCTTTCACCAATTATCAGGCCAGTATAGCCAACAAAGTTACCCCTCAATTGGTTTGTCCTAGAAAAAGAAAAGCTTAAGGCCTTTTTGGGGTCGAGTCTATGCAGTCTTTCTTCCTCCTTAGATGGGTAAGGAGGTGGGTAGAAAGCTGGCAAACAACTTGCCAGCCTCCTACCCAATAAATGAAACTCAGATACAACCTTCAGAAGAAACGAAGGACGCACTCAGAGTCACCTTGTTTTTGGTAAAAATCGTAGAAGGTGGCTTACAAGACAAAGCCTGCAATGAGCTCACCTTATGATGCCAAGATGTAGCGACCAAGAAGGCAGTCCACGTAAGCCTGAAAGAGCACAAATGTATAGACTCAAATGGAGAAGCAATAAGTAATGTTAACACCAGGTTCAAGTCCAATACCAGCACAACAAAGGGAGTTGGAGGGAACATGTTTTCTAGGTCTTTTAAAAATTGGCCCACCAAGGAGAGCATGAAATCCGGCCCCTGCTCGGGCATGCACTTAATGGACAATGCTACTAAATAGCCCTTGACCCTGGCAAATTGAAGATCTTGTCTTGCCAGATTAAGCAAAAAAGACAACACCTTTAAGATGTTGCATCAAAATGGGCCACATCATGTGCTCTGCACCAACTGCAGAACTGTTTCCAATGCTAGTGGTACAAAGCTTTTGTTGCTGATCTCTTGGCCAAAAGCAACAACCCCCATCATTTTTTCCGAAAAAAAACAATCCCTGTACCTCAACCTTTCAGAAAGCATGCATATATGTTGAGCGCGAGTGCATGCTCGGGTGAAGACCCAGAGCTCTCATGAGAAAGGTCTGGCCACAGGGGAAGGTGATGTGGAAGACAGATGGCCATATCTAGAAGGTCCAGGTACCACGGCCTCGAAGCCCAGTCTGGGGCAATCAAGATCATGGTTACTCCATACCTCTCCAACCTCCTGATCACTTGAGGGATGACCGGAATCAGTGGGAACACATGTTGGAGCGGGAAGTTCCAGTCCACCACAAATTCATCCCACAGTGCTCCTCTCGGGGGGGGGGGGGGGGGGGGGGGATTCCCTGGAACATAAACGTTTACATTTCCTGTTCACACGGGACGCAAACTGTGGAGTTCCCTAGAAGGCAAAGATCTCCAGAAGAACTTTCTGGTACAGATCGCACTCATGGCAGACTGAGCCATTCCTGCTCAGGGCGTGCGCCATCATGTTCTCCTTCCTGGCGAGGTGAATGGCCAATAAGGAAATCTTGTTTTGTAAGGCCCAAAACCAGATCTGCATTGCCTCACTGCACAGGGGGGGGGGGGGGGAGACCCCATACAACACATCTCTTTTTGATATAGTGCATAACCACTTTGTTGTCCATCATAATTAAGACAGTCTTCCACTGTAGAAAGGGTTCTATGTTCTTAGAACACCAGGTTTTTATACGCAGAATTTCTTGCCCAATATCTTTTGGCAGAAAAGAACTCCTTGAAATGTATTATTTGGGGGTCCCCACCCACCTTAAGCACCTCCTACCCCACTACCTAGTCCCTATTCCCCACACCACTGACCCCTTTTATCCGTTACAGCCCCCACCACCCCCATATTTTTCAATGAGTTTTTTGGGCCAAAAATGTTGAGCAACAAACTCTTTGAAAAAAAAACCTGCCGATGTAACAACGTTGTACTATAGAAAGGGCAGAAAACCCATCCGCGCTAGTCTTATCGTCCTCAATTACAACAGGTTTATGTGTAATCTCGTCTCCGCCAGGAACTACAGCCCACTCACAGTCCGCTCATTTAGATGAGCACTGCAGCCTTTCAGCAATGCATCAGTAACCACTCTGGCTTCCGGACACAGCTGCCAAAGGGGTTCTGCCGCCATCACATTCTACCTGGGAGTCCACCGCATGAGATCATGCGCGACTCGGTTCGGGACTTGAATCAAATCAGTCATACTACTTGAGAACTGTGACCATTAAGATCGGAGGGCCCGTTGAAGCAATCTCATTCTCAAAGGATACCATGAGACCGAGAAACCGTAGAAAGTCTAGGGCTGGCAGATATTGGGCGTTTTGAAATCCGATGACCATCTGCTGTATGTGTAGAGCCCTACTACTTGGGCGGGAAAGCCTTGGTGGAGGGAGAATCCAGAACTGCCACAATGAACTGGAGCGCTTGAGAAAGTTTCAGACAAGACTTCTTTAAATGGACAGTGAAGTTCAGTCTGTGGAGAAGGTGGCAAGTGCGATTCAGGTGAACGAGAGCTTGATCCGGAGATCGTGTCCTGATTAACCAATCTTCCAGGTAAGGAAAGACGTGAATCCCCCACCTTTTCCTGAGACTGTGTGCCACTACCAACAACAGCTTGGTGAAAACCCTTGGGCGGAAGTAAGCCTGAAAGGAAGAACCCGAAACTGATTTTGCCTACAAGAACCTCTGGTACTTCCTGTGCTTTGGGTGAATTAATACATGAAAGTAGGCGTCTTGTAGGTAGAGTGACACCAACCAATCCTGAATTTCTAGGGCCTGGAGAAGCTGCGAGATTGCCACCATCTTGAACTTGCCCTTCCTGAGTAACTTGCACACGCGTCTCAGGACCAAGATACGTCGCAAGACCAACGTATTTTGGGACCAAAAAGTAAAGCGAGTAAAAGCTCCCATTTCTCTCCTGTATTGGTATCAGTTCTATGGCAACCTGCGCCAGAAAAGAGGAAACCTCTTTCAGGAGCAATAGATCTGGAATAGGTGTTGGCCTGGAAGGAGGGGGCAGTTTGATGACGCTTTAAAAAGAGCCAGTATCCAGAGGAACCACCTGCCATGCCCATTCGACTGGTAGTACTGCATCATTATGGAGAATGTTGTGAAAGATGCCCCCCGCCCCACCAGTGGAATGGCACAAGTCCTCAAAGATGTTTTGTGGCAAGCGCTGCACGGAAAGTCACAGACATGGCTATGATCTATGTTTTACCATCTAATCTTCTCTGACCTTGACTGGAAGTAACTTGTTTTCCCTTTGGGCCATAGTTGTAATACAGAAAGGGCTTGCACTTCTGCTGTGAGCAAGTCTGGGTAGGCTGCCTGAACACTGCCCCTAGGGACTTTGCTACAGCCTTGGAGGCCTGCAACTTCTTCAGGCCTTTCGTTCAAATAAATGAGACCTATCAAAAGGCATATCGAGAAGTTTTGTCTGCACATCCTACGCAAAACTAGATTTCCGTAACCAGGCAAATCTCACGACACAAGGTGCCGCCATAGCCCTTGCGACACAATCATCTGCATCAAGTCCCGATTTTAGGGCTTTACGCACAGTCCCTTTTCCATCATCCATAATATTTAAAAAACCCTCCCTCATTTTCCCTTCAGGGATGTGTTCTGTCGCCTAAGAAACAATAGACCATAAGGTGGGCGTATATTTGGCAAGTGCACAAGAGGCATTTATCGCCTTAAGGGCCATGCTTCCCTAGGAAAATACTTTTTTGGCCATCGCATCATACCTGTGATCATTCCTCTCTGGGGGTAAAGAGGGGTAGGGGCATGCCTTGGCGCCAACAGTAGCTGCCTGCACCACCGAGCTCTCATATGTGGGATATCTGGTAAGGAACTCCGGATCAGAGGGAGCTGGCATGTTCTTCCTTGCAAAATCCTTATGAACTGCCGGCCTTGAGCAGAGAGTTTTTCACAGCTCTAATATAGGAAGTTTTATGGCACTGTGTAAAGGGAGGACAGGCTCAACAAAATGGCTGTAAGGTCACATTCCACAATTTCCCTTGCAAGGGGTTCACAGCCCAAGACATCAGCCAGCTCCTTGATCAGCATCCGCCTATATGCCACACTAGGGTGGGCTCGAGGATCAGCTTGAGGAAACTCCACTTCAGGATGAGGTATCCTGACCATTTGCATCCTTTAAAATGGATACCAGGTCATCCAGCCTGTTTTTCTCGGCCGACCCTAAAAGGAACTGGGTCATCATTTTTATTGAATATGGCCTGAAAGGAAGACAAGGGGCTCATTACAAGTGTTGTGGTATCAACAGTAAATCTGCTGAGATATCACCAAACTGTAATACTGTTACTGCCACTTGGTCCTGCGGTGGTAAGTGGTGGCGTTAATCCCTATTTAATTGGAGTCCATAGCATTCCATGGGGAATTCAGCAGAATTAACAAGGCGTTCATTCTGCCGAAATTTGGCAGAAAGGTGGCGGATCTACTTCCAGAGCATAGCTGAAGATGAATCTTCCAACTTTCCGCCAGACTCATAGTTAAGCGGTGCAATAATGCGGTGGGAACGATATTACTGCTGCATTATTACTACACCGCTCAACTCAAAATGAGGTTCAAAGTCCCTTCTTCACACCGAAACAAACCTCATAGCCGAGGGCTATTTGACCAGATGCTGAGAGGCAGTTTAAACACTGAACTCTTCCCACTGTTAAGCCGAAGCAGGGATTTCGAGGGAAAACGTACCTGTCTATCCGGTGACTAGTCTGGACAAATGTCGAGAGTAGCTCCTCGAATGGGACCTTTTACAGTGCTTTTCTGACCATTTCTTCTCCCTCTCAGGGGATTTCAGGACCACAGAGCTTTTCTGCCCTCATCAGAATTTCGTTTAGACTGTGTTGAACTAGGCAACTGACTTCGAAAGACGTGTTTGTTTATTTTGCGGTCAATTCAGAGTCTTTCATTTAAGGCTTTTGGCGTCATGTTTTGACATGAGCCACAATTCTGCCACTGCATAGTGGGCACTGAAGAACCACAGACAAATTCTGTGTGCATCAGTCAGTGACATTTAATTGCCGCAATCACATTTCTTGAAACTAGAAAGCTCCGGAGCCGACAATGAAAACAATTTCGAACGATTTCCAAAACGTTGTTTAAAAGTGTTTGAGAAAATTCACAGAGGCATCAAACTGTCCCGAGTAGCATGATGGGCATGTGGAAAAAAGGAACCGAGGTCATGGGGCGCCATGCGCACTATTGATACCAACAATGTCAAATCTGGTCCCGAAGGTTGACAATACTAGGATCCTTGATGCCAGGCCACACGGCTCCCTCTGCTGGGAGAACATTTTTCAGAGAGTTCTGCAAAGCAGGAAAATATATCTAAGATGAGGAATCTGTGCAAGGTCAATCCATTAGAAAAAGTTGAAGTAGCAGAAAGATCCGTCTCTACAGCTTTGTATAGCGGGTTGAGCAAATTGCTGGTGTAATGCTGCAGCTTTGAAGCGTGTTGTTTTTCCAGGCCGTCATCAGTCTGATCAAAACAAAAGTGCATCATCAAAGGGCTTGCCTAATAGTCTTGCTTTAACATCTGACACAAATGCATACTTTCTCACCCAAGAAAACAATCATGGCCCTGAGCTAGTGACCATGGCTCCAACCGTGCCGTCTGCTGGATCAAGCTTGGACTGGAGAACCTGGCATGCCCTCACTTTACCATCCAAATAAAATCCTTGAACCCATTTCTCATTTCAACCTGAGGCATGTGCTCTACTTTAAAGCCATGATGCCAGAAGCAAAACTTTTTTTTATAGAGCATCGTACCTTTTGTCACCCCTATCTTGGGGTAGAGGCAGATTAGCACTAGTCTTTGCCGTAGGGGTGGCATCTTGAACCACCAAGCTTTCAGGGGTGCAGTGTTTTGAAAATAAAGTCTGGGTCTGTACTTTAACAAATCTTTACATGGGGCTGTGAACAATATTTAGAAATGATACATTTCCTAGTACAGCATGTGTTTACTAAATTGTGATAAAATCTTACTCCTTGCTAGTTTGGTGACAAAACGTGAAATAACAAAATGTGAGTTCTGCCCTTTGTGTAAAATGTTTAAGGAGACCATTTTCTATATGCATGTCCTATCTATGACGCAAGATGGACATTTTTAATATATTTTATAATTATAGTCTTTTTAATGCAAATGCTGCTACAGTATTTTGTAATGGATCTTTTGTTCCAGAAAACGCATATTTGCCAATTTTGTAAAGTTTGCTTGGCAAACAAGGGAGACATTGATCATGAAATCTGTAAATGAGAGGTTTTAAGTTTTAGCTGAGTTTCGTTTGGGTTGATGTACTGTTTTACGGTGTTTTGTTTTGATGGATTGAAGTTATCAGAATAAAGCTAGTTATGAAATCTTTTTGTAAAGTATGTGCAGAACACAGTTTCTTCGATAACTCCAAGAGTAAGTCTCCAAGGGCTACGTTGAAAGGAAAAAACAGTTCCTCTGGAAGCCCTTTGTCCACAAGGTCATATTCAGTTCTATGTTTTATAGGTGGACCCCACCTTAAGGCTTCTGAAACCGGGAACATCACTTTTATGTATGATGTGTGAGCCCATGGGTCAGGTTGTGTGAAATTGACCTTCATAGAATTGTCGAGCCCACAAGCATCCTTTAAATTGGAGGCTAGCGCAGCCACTGTAGATTCGACATGGATTAGTTTTTCAGAAGTGTTCAAACTCCAAAAGGATTCGAACCCCAAATCAATTTGGCCACAGTTGTAGATAAAAGGGCAGAAACAACCAAATTAAGTCTGTCCTGGATTGTGGAGCATACCATAGACGTCGATGTTGAAACTGCTTAACGCATATGTCACCTCAAGGTACACCAGTGGCATCAGGGGCCCTTCGATCCAGATTTCTTCCCTCGAAGGAGGGATGAAAGCATGCACATCCGAGTCCCACCCACAGCTTTCTCAGGCACAATGGGAACAGATGTTTTCTTCAGATCCTAAGCGGAAACAGTAGATGCTGCCTTAGTAAATACATTCAACATTTTAATATGGCACTCTTCCCATTTTTCTGCCCAGGCAGAATTTCACAGGATATGTACCAGACATCTGTCAGATGAGGAGTCCTTTGAGGAAGAATGTCTATGTAGTCTCTTCCTAGAAGATTGGGAAGAATGACAGGAATTGCATGAGTGGCAACTCTTACCATGCTTTTTCGCACTCTTTTTGAGCCTTTCCAGGGATTTCTCGATTACTACAGAGCGCCTACCTTCAGAGGATTTTCTTTTTGAAGGATTAGTATTCAGTGATTTGGACGCTGTGCGCCTGAGAGATAAGCCTCCCTCCCCTTGTACTCCTCTGTAGCATTCAGGCACGGGGGCAGGGGGGGTGGGGGGTGTAAAAGGGAGGAACTGAATCATGGGGTGTAGTGTTGTGGTATATATACACAATGCCAGAAGAGGATAACAATCAACATGAGGAATCTGCGGGAGAAAAATCCATAGAAGGATCATTAAGGTAAATAATTTCTCCTTCTAGTGGATTGCATTCTCACAGATTTCTTACCTTGGATATATTCGTACTGTTTTAGCATATTTTGATTGACCACAGGGAGCACCATGCAATATTGCATCTATATCCCTCGACATGCTCTTCCTTCGTGGCCGGGCAAGGAGCCTGTATAAGTAGCTTGCCCCTTAGCCTCAGTTCCTTTTTTCCACATGATCACCACAATTTTCAGATGTACTGACAATTTTTGTTCTTTTTTCAAGTTTGTTGACTCTGAAGATGTGAGGACTGTGATGCTAAAATGTCGTTCACCAATACTCTCGGGATCTATCTCTGGTTTCCTGGTGTCCAGGCACAAGGTGTCAGATTGTGGCTAATGCCAGTGGATGCTTCCGAAGGTATTAAAACGGCCATCTAAATATCCAGCCTGCAAAAGTGTAACAATGGGATATATCCCAATGGGGACAACCCACAGAATTAGTAAATTAGACAAATAGAAGTTTGTTTTCATTTTAAGTGATCAGTAAGATAGAAGCAGTCACCTTAGAGCCATTATCAGTTGTCTTCTCTCTTGGACAGAAGCGTTAAGCCACCCGGACTTTGAGCAGGGATGGATGGGGTGGGCGATGAGGAATTTGAAGGAGAAGAATCCATAGAAAGATTACAGTAAGTAATTTCTACTTCAACAGATTGCTTTTCTCCCGCAGATTCCTCATCTTGATAGACTCCCCAAGTAGTTAGTATAACCGAGGAGGCAGAAAATGTTAATCAGATTTTGCAGAACTGCTTTACCAAATCAAGCATCATCGCCATGTGCAACAACAAAAGAATAAAGCTCGACAAATGTATGCAGGGACGACCAAGTGGCAGCACGACATATGTCCCCAACGGCAACTCCCCTCTGAAGGACTGTAGAGTCCAAGCCCCGCCTAGTGGAATGTGCCCCGATGCCGGGAGGAAGCTCCCTGTCTGCCGACTGCTAACATTTGCATATACATAAAATAATTAAATGCAACAGTGTTTGGTTATGGCGAGGCATTTGGGGGATAAAGAACGTGCAATGAACAACTGGTTGGTCTTCCGAAACTCAGATGTACGAGCCACGTAAAAACTTAAGGCTCTCTTGGGGTCAAGATGGTGGAACCTTTCTTCCCCCTTCGAGGGATGTGGTATCGGGAAAGAGACAGGCAAATCCATAGATTGAGAGAGGTGAAACTGTCTGCCTAAAGAATCTTAAAAACAGAGGTTTGCAGTACAATGCCTGCAATTCACTAACCCTCCTGGCTGACGTGATTGCAACATTGAAAGCTGTTTTAAGATATAACAGCCTTATGGAACAAGAGTGCATGGGATCAAACAGAGCCGCCATCAAATAAGTCAAAACCAGTCTGGGGCAACAAAAGGTATTGGCAAAAATGTATCGACAAGGCCCTTCTGGAATTGGGACATGACTGGAATTGTGAAGAAAGAAACTTGATCCGGGGACCTTTTGAACACAGACAAGGCCGCCAAAAATCCTTTGACTGTGGTAACCTGAGAGCCTGCCGAGGCCAGTGACAGAAGGAACTCCATCACTGTAGTAGTGGGGCAAGCAACGGGGTCAATCTTGCGCTCCCTGCACCACGTCTAAAAACCTTCACCTGCACGCATACAGAGATCTTTGTCAGGAATTCCGGTGGTTCATCCACTCTTCCGTTACGTTCTCTTACAAGTAAACATTGTAATGCCCCTAAAGTATTTGCGCAATCACGTGTATTGCCTTTTCCTAATCGGATGAAATATGGTGCAGAGATAGCGGTCGTCTCTTGACATGCTCAGCAATTAGGAAACGTACTCCGTTTACCACGCGGTGGCAGTTGCCGTGGAGACTCAGGCATAAACATTGAGGCAGTACGACATCACACACATGTTCCATCATGTGACTTCACAGCTATTAAAACTCCTCCTTGGCGAATAGCCAGTGCTTCTGATTTCGGCTGACGTGTGCTACGTCCTGTGTTTCCGACTTTGTGTTTCCTGATTTCTGGCCTGTTCTTGGACTTCGTTTTTGCCTAATCCTTGCCTGCTACCAATTTACTTCTGATAATTGCTGCCTTGGTATTCTTGACCCTTGTTTTGTCCTCTCGACCTTGCTGTCTTCCTGCTCCTTCCGATACCTACCTGCCCATCCTAGTGCTGACCCGGTATTCTTAAAAGGACTGCTTTCCTCCCCGCGTCTGGTTTCTATGAAGACCTCCCGTTACCAACCCGGAACTCATTAACGGACTTCTCACGCCTTTCGTTTTATGGACATTGAATTGCTCCTCCCTTTGCCGACTCGGATTGCTCAACGGTCTGAAAGTTAATTGGATCCTTACCTGCTGTTCACGTTACCCCATGAGTCCGATCATCCTGTTACGGACTACAGACTTCCTTTGTACCTTTAGCGGTGTTTGAGAGCGTCCTTGTTCCGTTGGGTTCTACAAGGAACTTCCTGGCCTATAGGCGTTGGCGTTACGTCGGGAATAGTCCTATCATTTTGTTGATGCTTCCGGACCTTACTTGTAGAGCTTCAACTTTGCTGCCTCAAGTTAGACGCCGTCTCATCTCGGCACACGGTAAGGATCCCATTCCTTTTCCTTTCTTACTCTTGTGACCCCTCATACAATTCCTCATCTTGCATATATTTTCCTTGTCATTCTGCAGATGCTTCAGATCTCCTTGTACACATGTTGATTCTATTCTGTATTGCCAGCCCGTGCAGTGTTATGCATTGCTAGTTATATCACAGTTGAGGTTGGTGTCAACTGGTTATACTCCTTTTGTTATTGATAAAGAAAAAGGCTGTTAATGTGCCTTTTCCTTTCCGGTTAAAGGAGGTCTGCTGCACGCGTTTGGGTCCATTCTTCCAAATAATAGATCCCTTGGTATTGGTTTTCTATCCATACACAGGGTTATATTGTTGGGTAGAATTCTTAGTTTACACGCCGTGGGCAAGTTACAAGGCAACCCTGACAATCTTTTAGACGATCTGCATGCAGCCAGCAACACCTAAAGTACTTCCTCAGAGGTCCAAGTCATCATACATCATCTCAAAAGCCATGCATGTAGGTTGAGGGCGTCCGGGGTCGGGTGAAGCACTCTACCTTCCGACTGGGTCTGGAGATCTGGAGGCCAAGGCAACCAGTGAGGTGGACAGATCGGAGTACCACCTTCTCGCCCAGTACGGGGCGATCAAGATCATGGTCCCTCCAAATCTGTTCAACCTCCTGAGAAGCCCAGGAATGACTAGGATCGGAAGGAAGGGGTGGTAGTGGAGAGGGAAGGTCCAGTCCACCAGAAATGCGTCCCCCAGTGCGCCGTTCGCTGTGAATTCCCTTGAGCAAAATGGTGCGCACTTCCTGTTGGACTCTGTGGCTGTGATGCTGGAAATGCATCGGACGGAAGGACAGGGCCTCCGTTTCCTTGTCCTTTACTGCCTTTTTATTGTTTGATCTGTCGTGTTTTCCGCGCAGGAGTTCATGTGGGACTCCTGGCGGTGCAGATCTCTCTTTTGGTTTGGTGAACAGACCCATGGGATACCCTTACGGCACCCATGGAGGGGGGTACAACCCTGTGCCCCTAGTGTATGTTTTTGGGCACCTGTGGGTGGCCCACAGAGCAGGGTATGGGCTGGTGGCAGCTCCATGCTGAATTTGAGAGGTGCGCTGAGTATCCTCCATTTTGGGATACCCAGGCCCTGCCATTGGAATCAGTTGATTGCTGATGGAAAACAAGATGGCCCCTGTCGCCTCTTGCTTTCTATTGCCTGTTACCTTGTTTTCCCAAAGTCCTGGGAAGCCCCGACTCTGTCCCTTCCCCCTGATTGGCTGTTGGGTGGAAGTTGCATATATGGTGTTGTTGTGAAGTCCAGTCCAGACTGGCTGGAGCCTTCCCAGTGACTGTATGTTGTGGGTACACCCTGTGGGTGGGACCTGGGTGAATGGAGTGTGTGACAAATATGCACTTCTTGTTGTGGCTGTCTGGTTTCTGGTATGAGAGACAAAGACTGAGACAGCCCTGCCCGAAACTGGCCTGAATGCAGTGTGTAGTGTTGAATGGCTGGGTACTTGTCCCAATCCACATTCCTTGTTGTGAGTGTCTGAGAGGGAGGAGAATGGCTTGAATGCACTGTGTGCCTGATTGGCTGATTGACTGCATGAATGCCCTTCTGTATGATTGGCTGCTGAGTGTGACCCAGCAGTGTGGACGAGAGACAGAATAGTATATCTGGGGACCTCTCACCACTGAAAATTGTTCAGAAGCTGTGTCTACACTTGAAGAACAACTGGAACTGCTGATCCTCGACGCCCAGCTGAAAGAAGAAGACTTGCTGTTGCATTTGCTTCGACCTGATCTGAAAGCTGCCAAATTCGAAGACTGATCCGAGAGAGGACCTGCTAAGGCGCCCTCTTCCCATGCTCCGAGGGACCATCGAGCACTGCTGACCTTCGCCGAAGTTCCCTGGAAGTCAGACCCTCGAAAGGCTGGCGACCCGAGATGGGACAGCTGAGGAGATCTAAGTGAAGCGCCCGGACTCCGCGGCCGTTGAAGTCCACTGCCGTCGACCAGGGTTCGCAGGTTTGTGTAACCGCTGGAGGCCCATCGAAGTCGTGTTGGCCCAGGAGAGGGGACCGCTTGACGCCATGCCGCCGACAACCAGAGCCGCCCGCTCCTTTGCCTAAGAACATTTGAATCGCAGGACTCCCTTGTCCGCAACGTCGACCGCTTTGTCCTGCCGGAGAAAGTCAAGGCCGCCGATGCGCCGAGGAGAATCCGCCGGTGGGTTTCCCGCCACCTGAAGGCCACAAAGACTTCGACGACCCGACGCCCTTGCTGGGCCACAGTTCTTCTGAAACTCTTTGCGGTCCTGAACAATCAATCGCCGATGTGCCCCGCACACCTCATCCTCTCAGGACGTCGCTGACGAGCACTGCCTGGATCGACGTTGTGGTCTCGACACCATCGAACTTCTCATCGATGCCATGTTCACCTGCTTCGACGCCGCTCGATGATCCATGGCTCCCGCTTTAAAGGGAGTCACTCAAGAAGGATCCGTCGACGCTTCTTTGAAGAACTCTACTCCACCAGGTTCATTGGGGGGCGTGGGGGCTAAAAACATTATAGGAGAGAACAAGACTATTGAGCAATATATGGACTGGGCTTGTGCTATATATCTTTATTTTACAGGTTGCCCAGGTTTGTGGGGGGGGGGGGATCTCCACACAGAACTGTGCTTAGCGGTAGAGGCCAGTATTCTGCCTATTGTTTCAACCATCTTGCTTTCCCTCCTATCGCTATTGCTGGTTTCCTTGTTATTGATCTGTGTGACATTTTAACAGTATAGTTGATGCACTTTAATGAGATCTGCTAATATTGGTGGTACCACTTTAGAATTGTATATATTTACCATTGTTGATTTCCGAGTACAAAGTGCGTTATTGTGATAGTGTACATACCGTTGAATATTAATTATATAAAGACTGTTTTCAGTAATACAGTGTGTGGACATTCCTTTGTGGGGGTTCGGGGACTACACTGTACTTAAGAACCAGCCTGCATCACCTCCTGAGAAGCTAGGCCTTGATTGCACATCCACTGGTACCTTATAGTGAATCTTGGCTGGGGTCCTCTGTGCGATAGTGAATCTTGGCTGGGGTCCTCTGTGCCTCTCCTCTATCATATAGAGAGCAGAAGTACAGACACCACCCTCCAGTCTTTACAGTGGCAAACATATCCACTGCTGGGGTACTCCAGAGAAAAGACCTCTTACAGGACTTCCTGGCACACTTTCCCCACTCGTGTGAGACCATGCTCTGCCTGCTCAGAGCATCAGCCAAAACGTTCTCTATCCCCGCCAGATGAACGGCTGAGACTGAGATCCGGATCTCTACTAACCAGAACCATAGGTGAATCGACTCTGTGCAAAGGGGGTGGAAGCACACCTTGCTTGTTCAGGTAGTGCATGGCCACTATGTTGTCCGTTCGAATCAGGACATGCTTCCCCTAGAGAGATGGGGCGAAGGCCATCAGGGCTAGCCCAAAGGCTTGCAACTCCAGCCTTTCGATGTGCCATCTGGCTTCGGTTTGTGACGGGCATCCGTGGACAGTCTGGTCTGATGCCAATGGAGGCCAGAAGGGTTTGCCCGCCATCCACCAGTCGAGGACTGCCTGGTTGGAGACACAGGATCCGTGTGCGCTCCCAGGTACTGAGACCACTGGTCCCTTAGGAGCTCCTGAAGCAATCTCATGCGCATCTTGGCCTCTGTCTCTAGAAAAATACAGGCGTCCATGAGACCTAAGAGGAGGCGGCGGAAGGAAGCCTCTGGTAAAGTGGCCTAGTTTTGGGACAAATGTACCATCCATGCTATGCTGTCGGCTCTCTCTTCGGGAGGGAAGTCCTTCTCTATCCGAGTATCTAGGACTGCTCCGATGAACTGGAGCTTTTGGACTGGTGTCATGTGGGACTTCAAGTTGTGGGAGAAGCCCAGCCTGTGCAGTAGAAGGGAAGTCTACTCCAGATAATATAAGACTTGCCTTGCTGACTTCCCCCGGATCAGCCAGTCCAGTTATGGAAATAAATGTTCCACGGATCTCCTGAGGTGAACCGCGACAACCACCATGAGCTTGGTGAAGGCCCTTGGAGTGGAGGTCAACCCAAAGGGAAGCACTTTGTACTGATATCCGAGGCAGTTTGGATTTCTTAAAAAGGGCAGACAATGCCACCGGATTGTCGGCAGGGCCCAGGCATCGGAGGTAACCTGCTGCCACTGGGGACAATGTCCTGCCAAACGTCCACCAACTGGTAAGTCGTTGGAGGGGAAATCAAAGCAGCTTAGAGGGCTTCCTGCAATAGGGTGCATAGCGTTTATAGCCTCTGCCTCGTCTCTTGAGGCAAAGCTAAAGGCAAGCTTGGCTGGCTGTGCAGGTAGAAACCAGCGATTTTTGACTCAAATTTTTCTAAAAAGTCAGCAACATTTTGTTCAAAAAGCACATCTCCCTCATTGAGCATGTCCAAGAGCCTTTTCTAAACATTTGGGTAGAATCCACAGTTTTTCAAGTAGGCCTGTCTTCTCATTACCACTGCTGATTCCATTGACGGCCAAAGCAGTCCATCACGTCTAGGCCCGTTTGTAACCACTGCTTGGCCACCACCTTCCCATTCTCCACAGCCATATAAAATCATCACACATTTCACCTTTCCGAGATGTACTGAGTAGCTTGTTCTACAGCTTTCCACAGCCTAGGCAAATATTTGGCAAAGCTGCATGCCACATTACTGGCCTTTAAGGCCATACTACCCAAGTAAAAACATTCTTGGCCATGGCATAAAGTTCCTTACCCTCGTTGTGGGGGTCGGTCACCAACATTTTGGCCTTGCAGTCAGTGGACCTTTTGAATCCTGAAATCCGGTGACTGGAAATCGCTGGCGAGGTTTCTGTGGAAAAAAATATCAATTTCGACAGGAAAAATAAAGTTAAACTCAAAGTCGTGTTCCCGAATGCAGCGGGCAAATGCGTGGAGAAAAAGGAACTGAAGTATGGGGCGTAGTGACATGGTATATATACGATGCCTGACGTCACCTCCTGAGTCAACTATGGAGAGCCAAGCAAGGTAACATTCTGCAATGCATAAAATGATCCATGGGGAAAGTGTCTGCTTGATCACAGTTGGACCTTTTCTGGCCAAAGAGTATGCCCCAAATAACTTATTCTTCCCATATATCGTGCCCTTGCCACAAACACTTAAGGTCCTTTTGGGATCCAACCGATGGAAACAATCCCCTTCCTTAGAGGAGTGCAGAGGTGGGTAAAATACAGGCAGTTCTATATCCTGCGAAAGACGAAAAACTGACACCACTTTCGGCAGGAACCCTAGCCTCCCCTTAAGCGAGACCTTCTTGCGAAAGAACTGTAAAAATGGGTTTCACAGCAAAGGGACTGCAATTCGCTGACCCGCCGGGCGGAAGTAATGGCAACCAAAAAGGCTGTTTTCAGCGTAGCAGCCATGATGAACACCAACCCGAGTGCAAGGGCTTAAAGGGAGCAGCCATTAGAAAAGTGAGAATCAGATTTAGATCCCAATCCAGGACAAAAGAAACCAGCAGAAACGTTTTAACAAAGCTCTTCTGAAATTGGGCCATAACTGGCATTGTAAAAAGGAACCTTGATCCGGAGACCTTTTGAACACAGACCAAGCCGCCAAGTATCTTTTGACTGTGGTGACCTGAAGGGCTGCAGAGATCAGTGACAGAAGGCATGTCTTAACTGTAGTGGTGGGGCAAGAGATGGGGACAAACTTGTGTTACCTGCAACACACCTCAAATCCTCTCCACCTGCACGCGTACAGAGATCTTGTAGATGGTCTTTGTGCGGCCAACAACAACAATACTATCTCCTCAGAGAGGTCCCAGTCATCTATCATCCTGTCAAGAGTCACGCATGAAGGTTGAGGGATTCAGGTGGAGCACCCGACCTTCCGATTGCGTTAGGAGATCCAGCTGGCGAGGCAACCAGAGAGGTGGGCAGATGATCAGAGCAGTTCCGAGTACCAATCGGGGGCGATCAAAATCAGGGTTGCTTGAAACCTCCCAAACCTGCTGAGAACACAAGGAATGAAGGGAATCGGAGGAAAGGCGTAGTGGAGAGGGAAAGTCCAATCCACCCGTAGCGCACCGTTCGCTGGGGATTCCCTTCAATACTGCCTGCACTTCCAGTTGGACACTGTGGCCAACTCAAGTTGGCCAGAGAGTCCAGTTCGAGTACCCTGAGGAAAGACCACCTCCTTTAGGACTTCCTGGCACACTAACCACTCATGAGAGACCATGCTCTACATGCTCAGAGCATCAACCAAACTGTTCTCTGTCCCCGCCAGATAAACTACCGAGATCTGTTTCACGAACAGCCAGAACCACAGCTACATCACCTCTCTGCAAAGAGGGAGGCAGCGCACGCAACCTTGTTTGTTCAGGTAGTGCATGGCCACCATATACTCTGTCACAATCAGGACATGATGCGCCTTGAGAGACGGGGCGAACACCTTCAGGGCTAGCCTGATGGCTCCCAACTCCAGCCTGTTGATGTGCCATCTGGCTTCCATTGCTGACGAAATGCTGCTATCACCTGCACATTCTCACAGTAAGAGCCCCAACCCTTCAAGGACGCATCCATTAATTCTCGGGCCCAGGCCACGGTAGCCAGAAGGGTTCCCAAGCCAGAAGATTACTGCTGCTAACACACCAGGAAAGGTAGTTGACTACAAGCCTGGACACCCCCTGAGAACGTCCTTCAGGGTTCAGAGGTACTGGGACCACTGACTTTGCCGGAGCCCTTGTAAAGATCTCATTCGCAGCCTGGTGTCTGAAACCAGAAAAATACAGGAGAGCTGAGAGGCGGAGTAAGGAAGCCGCTGGTATGGTGGTTTGGTTCTGGAACAGACGCACCATCTGCACAATGCTCGTTACTCTCTCTGCAGGTGGAAAAAACTTTCCTTCCCGAGTGTCTATGACTTCCCTGATGAATTGGAGCCTCTGTACTGGCATCATATGGGATTTTCCTGGAGTTCCTGTTCGAGTTGGCATCAAGGTAGTGGGGGTCTGCTCAGAGGTTTTCTTAAGAAGAGCTGACAATTAGCCCACTGCACGTGCTGCAGGGCCCAGGCGTCGGAGGTAATCCCCTGCCATTGGGGTCAATGCTCAGACAGCTGTCCTCCAACCAGTGAGTTGTGGGAGGGGAAAATCAAAGCAGCTTAGTTGACGGTTCTGCCCCTAACACTGCCTGCTGGCCTCTGGAAGACCCACCCCTCACCCCCCACTCCTTCCGGAGCAAAAACAACACTTTGGCCCCTGCCTGTCTTGTGGGAGCTGCACCTTCCTGCCGTAAGGGACGTAGCATCTGTAGCCCTTGCCCCTACAGACAAAGCTAAAGGCAGGCTTGGCCAGCTGCATAGCTTAGCCGAGCGATTGTGGCAAGCTTCGACTCCTTGTACTCTTACAGGCAGTCATTAGCCTTTGGACAGAAGAAGTATTCCCCATCAAAGGGAATGTCCAGCAACCTATTCTGGACATTGGAAGGGGGGGGGGACCCAGCAGAGCGCAGGTAGGCATGTCTCCTAATTACCATGGCTGACCCCATAGAATGGCCATTGCAGTCCGGCAGATCCAGGCCCATCTGCAGGGACTGACTGGCCACCTCCTTCCCATCATCCAACAGTTGCATTAAGCCATTTCGCAACTCCCCCTCAGATACGGTGCTGGGCTGCATGTTCAATTGCCTTCCAAAGGCCAAAGGAATATTTAGCAAACCTGCACAAGACATTGCTAGCCTTCAAGCCCATGCTCCCGAAGGTGATGCTCTTTGCAACCGCATCCAATTTTTTGCCCTCTCTGTCAGAAGGCAGATTTGATGTAGATGAAGCTGCCCTTGTGGATACTGTGGCGGCCTGAACCACTAGCCCCTCCGGAGAAGGGTGAGATGACAAAAAGGACAGATCCCCTCTTGCCGGCCGTTGCCACAAGGAGGCAACTGGGTCAGCTATAGCCAGGTTCAGTGGCATGCGTCTCTCCGTGGTAGGACATTCATCTAAAATATCAGTCAGCTCATAGCCTTGGACAGGTACCGCGGAAGCAGTCAGCCTCAGAATGTCAACCACTCTGTCCACCAATGATCTGAATTTGGCATGGGTGTATGGTTGACTCTGCTAAAACAACATCCGTGGATGTATCAAGCCCACTGGCATCATACAGCCCCTGTGCTAAGGCCAGGAGGTTTGCTTGGTCATCAAAGTAATCTACACCAACAGACCTTTAATATATAGGGTCGACATCACCCTGATCGTCCCCACCATTGGAACCGAAGATCTGCGCCATGGAACCGGAATAATATTGGACTGGGAAAGCGGGATGAACGATCGATCGTGGACGTCGAGGGATTGTCTTTCCCCGTGAAAGGGGTGGCTGTCAGCGTCGGTCAAACCTTGGGCAACAAGGAGGATCGGGACCTGGGGCTCTCGGGAAGATACCAGCATCGAAGGCTTAATCGCCTTCTTCGGCGCAGAGCCTGAAGGCTCCCATGACGCGATGGCATCTGCATCTGTGCTACTTTCGGTCAAGTTCACGGAGTGCTGCTGAGGCCACTGGTCCCTGCTTTTTCGGGGGCACACCCGCACCTACAGTTGCCTTCTAAAACATTGCAAGCATCTGCTACTTACCGATGATTTACCCAGTTACGAAGAGTCAGTCCCGTCAGTGAAGCCTGTTCTTGCCAGAGGACGACAAACAGTGGCTCTGCAAGAGAGTACGTTTCTTCGTCGTGCGCGGGCTACTCATTCTCAGAGGTAGGCAACTCAGTTTCGGCCTCTGAAGACCGAAAGGTCGTACGTGCCAGAGATTTGGACGGAGGTCAGCCCACCGCGAGCTTGGCTGCATGCTCTCGAAAAGATTTTTGATTAATTTTTCCACACAATGCGTATCCCTCTGTGTTGTGACCCATACCGAGGCACCAGATGTTGTGTGAGTCAGTCATTCACATCTTGAAGTTGCAGTGAGTGCAGTGCTTGAACCCTCAAATTCGAGGATCAGACATTATAGCTCGCGGGATGAACAAACACAAGATTTTACGATATCATTGAGTGGAATTCGAATAATTGAAAAGAAAATCGCTATCTCTGCGTGATGGGGTGTAGTGATGCTATAATATAGTGGACTTCGACTCTATAGTTGATCCGTCTTGCTCAGTGCTCGATTGTCTGAGAGAGAGAGAGAGAGAGATATATATATATGTATATATATATATATATATATATATATATATATATATATATATATATATATATATATATATATATATATATATATATATATATATATATATAATACATTACTCGACATCTAGTGGAAGCTGCAGAGTATTACAGTTTGTTTTTCGAAACTCGAAAATGGGCGTCGACAGAGGGCGTGCCAGTAATACTATCCCTAGTGTGACGTCCCCTGTACCCATGATCCCTCATGCGTCTAGGACCCTCAGATTGTATTTTTTCTGACATGTGGTAGCATGAGGAGTAGCGTGAGTACAGATGATCCAAGCAGATAGAAGATAGATAAGTTAAGACTACCAGCATCCATGCGCCTTCTCTCAGAGGGGAGGAAGGGTGGGTCGCATGTGAATCTAAGCAGATACAAGCATCAGAAATATGATTACGTTGAGTAATGTATCCCTTCTGAGACTTGTGGAATCTGCTTAGATCACATGCTGTGCATAGATTAGCGAGCAGTGTTAGAAGGAGGTGGGATTTGAGAAGGGTTATGAGCAAATAAATGTCTTAGAACCGCTTGTCCCACTTGAGTATCTGTCTTGGAATGGGTGTCAATGCAGTAGTGCTGAGTAAAAGTGTGAATAGAGCTCCAAGTAGCTGCTTTGAAAATAGGGAACATTTGCAATGAAAGCCAGAGTGGCCCCAATGCCTCTTGTCGAGTGGGCTCTGGGTGTAAAAGGCAAAGTTTTGTCAGAAAGAGAGTAACACAACTGGATACAGTTGACAATCCACCCAGAGATGGCACCCTTAGAGACGCGATCTCCCTCTTTGCCTGTGGCTACGGAGACAAACAGTTGATCTGTTTTCCTAAGCGGTCTGGTCTTGTTTACGTAGTAAAGGACCGCCCTACGCACAGTTAGGGTGTGTAGTTTAACCTCAGCCGAGCTTTGTGGGTTTTGGAAGAAAGCCGGAAGCTCGATGGACTGGTTTACATGGAATTTGGAAATAAACTTAGGTGAGAACCTAGTAAAGAAAGGATCCTGCACTGACAGAGCCTGAATTTCACTGACCCTTATGGATGTAATGGCTACTAAGAAGGCAGTCTTATAGGTTAGGTGTTTGAGACTCGTCTTATGCATGGGCTCGAATGGGGGGCCCATGAGTTTAGATAGCACCACGTTCAGGTCCCATCCTGGTGGTGGGTTAGAAATAGGAGGGTGAAGTCTCTTTACTTCTTCCATGAAGGCCTTAACTACTGGTACTTTCCACCACGACACCTTGTTATGGCAAGTGGTGTATGCCGACAGGGCTGCCAGGTGTACCTTCGGTGAGTTAAAAACCAGCCCCGCATCTAGCAGGTGGAGCATGTTAGTAACAAAAGTGGAAGGAGTGCAATCAACTGGGTTAATTTGCTTACTCTGGCACCAAATTACGAATCTCTTCCATTTGTCAAAGTAGCAGTGCCTCGTGTTGGGCTTCCTAGCCTCTTTTAGGATGTCCATACACCTCTGTGGTAATTTGAGATGTCCAAACTCTATGACCTCAGGAGCCATGCTGCCATGTTCATTGAGTTGGGTTGAGGGTGCACTGTTTGACCTTGGTGCTGGGACAATAGGTTGTAGCAGCTCGGAAGTCTGATGGGTTCGCACACCGCCAGTCTGCGCAGGTGTGGGAACCATGGTTGGCTCGCCCACATGGGAGCAACCAGGACGAGCGTCATCGATTCGCTGTTCATCTTGTTGACCACCTTCCTGATTAGAGGAGTTGGTGGAAAAGTGTACGCAAACATCCCTGACCAGTTCATCCACAGGGCATTCCCCTGGGAGTCTGGTTGGGGGAACCTGGATGCGAATCCTGGGCATTGTCTGTTTTCGCTTGTGGCAAATAGCTTTATAGTGGGGAAACCCCACTGAGAGAAGATGTCTTCTACGACTTCTCTGTGTAGACACCACTCGTGTTCCTCTGGGAGGAGGTCTCTGCTCAGAGCATCCGCTAGGGAATTAAGATCCCCTGGAACATGTTGTGATGACAGGAAGATGTTCCGTCTGAGTGCCCATATCCAGATTTTCTGGGCAAGCTTGGACATATTTGGCGAGCGAGTCCCTCCTTGTTTGTTCAGGTAGAACATGGCTGTAGTGCTGTCCGTCCGGATTTGCATTGACAGGTTTAAAAGGTAGGGTTCGAAAGCCTGAAACGCTCTGAATACTGCCAGAAGCTCTAGAAGGTTGATGTGATTCTTGGCCACTGCGTGAGACCAGAGACCCTGAGCTGTGTGGTGGAGATGGTGAGCTCCCCACCCCGTCAGGCATGCATCGGTTGTGACTACCGCCTGTATCTCGGGATCGTAAAAGGGTTTCCCCTTGGACAGATTTTCTCTTGTCCACCAGTGAAGGCTTTGTACCAGTGTTGGCGAAACGACCACTAGATCGTCCCACTGACCACTTGCCTGAGACCACTGTTTCGCCAACCATTCCTGCATGGGACGCATGCGCAGGCACGCGTGCGGGACCAGGTAAATACATGACGCCATCATGCCCAGCAAACGCATTGCTTTGCGTACCGTTATCTGGCGACGGGACTGCTATTGCGGGATTTGCAGCAGTATATCCCGAATTCTTTCCTCTGAAGGAAAGGTCAACCCCTCTTGCGTGTCTAGGATAGCTCCTAAGAATTGTTTGGATGTGCTTGGCACTAGACTTGACTTTTTCTCGTTTATTGAGAAGCCCAATTCGAAGAGGAGGTCGATAGTCCTTTGAATGTTTGTTCTGCAAATTACTGGGGTGTCCCCCGTGATGAGCCAGTCATCCAGGTAAGGGTACACCGGGATTGCCTCCCTGCGTAGGTGTGCTGCCGCCACCGCCAGTACCTTGGTGAATAACCTTGGGGCCGAAGCTATCCCGAAAGGCAGTACCTTGAACTGGTAGTGCCGACTGTCCACCTTGAAGCGCAAGTATTTTCTGTGCGCTGGGAACATGGAAATATGAAAATAGGCATCTTTCATGTATAATGTTGCCATGTAATCCCCTTTTTTAGGAGGGGGATTACCTCTTGGAGAGTTGTCATGCGAAACTTTTGGGGCTTGACATACTTGTTGGCAGGCCGTAAGTCCAATACTGGGCGCAATTGTCAGTTGAATAAATACCCTTGTTCACCTGGTGTCCCGGGACGAGTTCTATCGCGTCCTTTGCTAGCAGATTGACGATCTCTTCTTGGAGGATCTTCTGGTGTTCCAAAGAATGTATTTGTTGTCGTGGAGGATGGTCTCGGGGACGCTCTAATAGTTCTATACAGTACCCTTCTGATACTGTTGACAGCACCCATCTGTCTGATGAGATCCCTTCCCAAGCTTGGGTGAAGTTGGAAATGCGTGCCCCTACTGGGGTTGCGTGAGCAGGGACCCTGAACGGAGCGTCACTGTTTCGGTGGAGGCGTTCCACCTCCTGTATTGGGGCTGCCTCTACCTCTACCACGTACTCTCTTATTCCCCCTGCCGTAACCCTGGGTAGACTGCTGGTTATTATTGTTCCACTGTGTACCCTGCCCCTGGGAATAGTTAGAACCTCTCTGGGAATTTTGGCCGCGTGGGCGACGAAAATTGCCATTCCCTCTCGGATTAGGGGGTTTAGTGGTTAGCTGGCCTAGGGATTGGAGTGTTTCATACTCGTCCTTCGCATTCTTTAGTGCGTCCTCGACCGCCTTACCAAACAGATCCGGCTCCACCGGTTTGTCCAATAGTGACGCTTGTGTTTCAGCCTTGAAACCAGACTGGCGTAGCCAAGCGTGTCTCTTAATAACAGTTCCTTCTGCTATTAATCTGCCTGCGTTATCCACGGCATCAAAGGTTGCCTTTAAAATGCAACCGGATACGGCTCTCCCCTCCGCTGAAACTCGTGCCAATTGACTCTTTAAGGGTTCTGGTGCGGAGTCTATGAGTGCTGCGACCTCTTCCCACTGATGGCAGTTGTAGCTGGCCAACAGGGTGGTGGAGTTGGCAATCCTTGCCTGGTAGGCGGAAGTGGAGGCCACTTTCCTGCCTAACCCGTGCAGTCTTTTGCTCTCCTTGTCGGGAGGAGCCTCGGACGATAAGGGTGTTCCAGCCCTCTTACGGGTGTTAGTAACAACCAGAGAGTCCGGCTTCAGATGCCCTCTTATATATAGTGGGTCTGATTGGGCCGCCTTGAAAAGTTTTTCAATCCTAGGGTTCACTGCTCTGGTGAGGTTAGGATTGAGTGACGGGTCTATTCTTCTTTGAATAGATTTTAGGATAGGGATGGCCTGAGCAACAGGCCTCCTCCCCCCCACTAACTCTTCTGCGAAGTCTCTTTCCTCCTGGGCACCCTGATTGTCGATGTGTAAATGTTCAGCTGCTCGAGACAGCACTTCATTCAGGAGTGGCTGGTTGTCGACAGGGGAGTCGGTAATGGGGGCTTTTCTACTGGGGAGTCTACCCTGTAGGGGTCTTCCTCCTCCTCTTCGTCTTGATCCTCATCATCCCCATAGTAGCCTGTCCCAGTATGTTCCACCACCATGCCCAAATCTGGATCCTCAACAAAGGATTTCTCTCCCTAGTAATGAGAGTAGGGCTGGACGTAGAAGGGGTCTGAAGACCCTGTTGGTGTATCAAAGTGGGACCTTGCACTTGGAGGTATGGGATCCTTAGAGACAGAGGGTGCTGACCCGTCGGGAGTATAAGCAACAAAGTGTTCTGGGTTTTTTGCATAAAAATCTGCCAAAGATGACATTCTTGACATTACCCTATCTATGTCAACACTGGTCCATTCTCTGGAACTGGGAATGACCCTTTCTGGGAGTTTTCCAAATTTATCCTGACTAGACTTGGTAGCCTGTGCAGGTGTTTTGGTGTTACTAGAAGACGTGGACTTGTCTTTCTGTTTTTGAGGAGTGGAGTGTTCTACGGGCTTGGAAGTGGGTAGAGACTGCTTCCTTTGCCGTTTCCCTCCCTCCCTGTGACGGGAGGAGTGTTTCCCGTGTGTTTTAGAGCCCTCTGAGCTTTTCGGCGCCTGGCGTCGAGTTTCGGGGGTCTTGACCCTATCCTTTGAGTGTGGAGGTAGGGTTTCGGGACCTGTAGTAATTCGGTCTGCGGGCGCCGACTCTTGGAGTGCGGCCTGAGGGTGGAAGTCGGCTTCGTCTCCCGACGATCGAGCTTCCGTGACCTTAGGGAGGGAGGCACTCTTGGCAATAGTGGATGCTTGCCTTGCGTCGTGTGGCGATCTAGATCGCGAGCGCCCAGAGGACGCCGATTCGGACCGTTCTCTACGTGCCTCTTTCCGAGAACTCGACATGCGCGTCGAGTCTCGGTTGGACTTTGTGTGTTTTGTGAAGGTGTCATGGGAAGCGCTCGTGTCGCCGGTGGTGTTCCCCCATAGCCGGCCTGCCGGTCGACCTTCCGAGGTCGGGGACTTGCGCTCGGCTGTCTTTCGACGCCATAAAGCCCTCACCGTCCGAAAGTACGACGTCGCTGCCGTCGCTGAAGGCGCCCTCCGCTGCCATGGCCTCTTTACGCCTGGCGTGGTGGGCCCATTGCTTGATTGAACGGTCCTTAAGTGTTTTAGGCTTAAACCTACTACAGGCTCTGCAATTTGCCTGGGGGTGGTCCCTCGGCAAGCAGAGGTTGCATGTGGCGTGCCTGTCAACCCAAGGGTATTTGCGATTGCACTTGGGGCAGAATTGGAAAGGGGTACCCTCCATACGCACCTTGTGGCAACGGGCTGGTAAGTGTAGGAATATATAAGTGTGTCTATATATTACAAGAGTGTAGAGTATAACCACCCCCCACTCTCCCTACTTGCAGGGCCTTGGCCAGCAGCCCAGGCCAGCCCGGGCCGAGAGGGAAGCCTCGAGGCCCAAAGTCGTCGTGCAGTCGACGGTCGAAATCCTCTCCGATCCTGCGTTGAGTGTAGAAATTCGGTATCTCGACGTTGGGGTGGAGAAGGGGTAAAATTATCAATATTTTGCAAAATTATGGCTTAGTGCCAGGAACTCCGCAAAATGCTTCCGACCAGTATGGCGGAAAAAAACAATCTGAGGGTCCTAGACGCGTGAGGGATCATGGGTAAAGGGGACGTTACACTAGGGATAGTATTACTGGCATGCCCTGTGTCGACGCCCATTTTTGAGTTTTGAAAAACAAACTAATACTCTGCAGCTTCCACTAGATGTCGGCCTATGCACAGCATGTGATCTAAGCAGATTCCACAAGCCTCAGAAATATATATATATATATACACACACACACACACAGCCACAGTAATGGCTGTGTAATTATGGTTAAATTGCAGATTCCATAGGAATAGCACTTTTTGGGCGGTTTATAACTCCGCTCCCCTTGGACTAATACTAACCAAACTTTGCAAAAAAAGTATATGGCCCACTCTGAATTCCCTTGCAAAGTTTGGTGATGTTTGGTCCAGGGGAGCGGGGGGAGTTATAGGGGTGTCCCATAGACTGAATGGGGGAAAAACTTTGCGCATCCCTACAGCCCAAACCGCTGTACGGATTTTCACCAAATTTGCGGCAGGAGCTTGGTTCCGAAAGCGTGCTTTTGTAAATTTGGTGACAATCCGTCCAGTAGTTTTCTTTTAAACGACAAAAAAGTAGGTCTAAAAAAATTAGTGATATCTATGTCCTCTCCGCGGTCACACTTCCCTGTTCGCTCCGCGGACAAGATAACGATTGGCTAATCGGCCATGTCATATCAGCGGACATGTGACGTGTTCGCTCATTGGATGGTGAAGAGCGTGAAGTGCGTCAGATTGTTCTGATGCGCCCGCCATCTTTCATCCGTGTTTTGATGTCTGCTGACATCGCCGCTAAAACATAAAAAAACACATAAAAAACACAACATTGCACTTGTTAAACATCAAATACTGTCTTGGAAGGTGAGGGTTGATGAGGCTGGGATGGGATGTGGCAGCAGGAAGTAAAAAAAGTGTTTTTTTTTGGTCACGAAAGTCATACGGTACATTTGGAGTTCTTGCTCAATATAATGTGCGTAAAGTACAGGCGACAAAGTAATGTGTCTGTGTTACAATGAAGTCAGACTGTCGCCCCCTACAGTTTGACATCTGAGGCAGCCACCTGCAGTGTTTGATGGAAACAGCAGCTCTAAGTGTATGCGAGTACCAGTCCTCATGAATGTGTTGAGCCATATTGTTGCAAAGTGAGAAAGTATTTGGATTCTGAGTGAAGGTCATCAGCTTTGCTTTTTTGGTTGCGAGCTCAGGATGCCTGTTACGCTCACCTGGTATACCCAGGGACGCCACCCAGCCGGGTTACTCGCTGGTATGCTTCTCAGCTTTGCCCTGATGTGGTCTGCGGTGAAGGTTCTGCCTGAAAATACAGGAGGACTGTGTTCAAGACTGACCGACTGGGTGGTAGAATTAGGCGTGCTCTCAGTCCTGCCTTCTTTGCAGGGGCGCGTTGTCTTTCATGGGCGAGTGCGGTCCAGTTACTTCACGGACGCCGGCCTGTTTGATATTTTTCAGGTAGGTCTTATTGCTGTTCTTTAGTTTTGTTGCTATCCTGCATGCCTTTCTTTGTTTAAAATGTCTTTTTTTCTCCCTTAGGTATGCAGAGCTTCAGCGCGGCGAACTGGCTTGGTTGAGCCCCGCTGGTAAATGATGCCGCATTAAGAGCGCTACGATGCGGTAAGCGTTATGTGCAGCGCTGCGAAGTCTTGCCTTTGCTAACCTGTGTTTTCCTTCCTTGTAGTTCGCAGTGTTCTTCCGCGCGAGTGGAATGTCCGGAGTGGTGCCAGCCGAGAGGCGACCAGCCAGGTAAGCTTTTTGAGCAGTTTGTAATTTGTAAATGTCTCTACTGCTTTTTTTAATGTTGCCTCCATCTTCCTCTTTCAGGTTGTTCTGTCCAGGAGGCGTACAGATTCGAGGAAGCTGTTCTCAGTAGCTGCAAGTGTTTAAAGATGAAGACTGCAGGTAAGATGCTGCTGCTAATGATGTTCCTTTTGTCTCCTTGCAGGTTCTGCTTCTCAGAGGTTCGAGGGAATAGCTGGACACGGTGAGCGTCACGTTGCAAGCTGCGAAGCAGGTTGTCTTGCTCGGGTGTGGTTTAAATAGCCCCAACAAAATAGTCCAGGTAAAGTAGTCACTAGGCTACCACACCCAAAACACTAGACCGCATAGCTTGGTTCTTAGGGACCAAGCTATGTGGATGCCTCCATGTTGGCTGACAATACAATAAAGTTGTTCCCAAGCACATTGTTTTTCATGGTGTATGAGCCTGGCGCCATAGGCGCCGGGACTGGCCCCATGAGGGCTTTAGAAGAGGATGCCAGGCTCTAGAGGCCCGAGTCCTGACTCCACCGGCCAATGGGTTTGCCAGAGGTGGTTTTGGGGGAGGGTCGTGACAGAGGCCCAAGCATGGGTCTGAAACCATAAGGGTCAATTGTTTTTTGACCTTGAGCAAAAGGCAATATTCAGTAAGATTGCAGGGAGAGGAGGTTTGCAATAAGGAACATTTGATAAGGTTATGCATTCCAAACGTTAGTACGGCACATGTAAAATCAGTTCATGAAGATTTTTTGGTGCAAGCACATTGAGCATTGCGGTCTGAGTTACACAAAAAGAATGGAGACTGTCAATATCATGTAAGTTTGCTTTTGACAACGGTACACCGGAACGAGATTACATTTTCTATTATCTGAACATACATTTTGGCAATATACCTGAAGTACTATCTTTCTGTGTGGTTGTCATTTTGTGTGGTTATGGGGAGTGCAGAATCTAGGCGTTTGTAGACCATCACTAGATTCACCCAGGTTCAACGCTAATATTTCTTCAAAATGTCATGTATGACCACATGGATTTGTGTATCAGTTTCCACGTTCTTTTTGTCTTTTTTGAGATTGTTTGCTGTGTGTACTAATCGTTAGCTTAAACTGTATGCCGGATGAGGAAATCAATAGATGTATTGTAATAAAGGTTGGGTATTGATGCTTATTTCCTGTTATATTTTCCAAATAGCTACATGCTGCCTTACTGCGATTGCCATGGATTCCAGATGCCAAGTGACAGATTTTTCATTTGCCAGGTGCATATAGTCGTGAACGGCTGGATCATCGTGACTGTTTTGTGGGACGATCGCGCAGGGCCCATGTGTCCGTACGCTGCACTGGCGATTAGGAGTAACATAACATCTTTTATGGTGGTCTAGGCCCAAGTTCATGGCGACGCCCAGGAATTCACTGTGCGACCGGAGCGGTTCCTTTATCGAAAACGAATACTTTGTGTATGGGAAAAGAACAATGTGTGCCTCACGATTAACATTTTCAATCACGAGCAAAGAAACAAATTTGCAATTTGATTGATTATGGGAATAGTCCGATCGTCTCGGACAGTTAATTGTGAAAAAAAAAGTACTTTACAAATTGTAAAGTGTTACTGTTTTCTTTTAAAAACCAGTTTATTATTTCAAATTGTGACGTGCTAAGTACTAAGTCCATGTGTGTTCATTTTCAGGTTCTGCGTCACGGCACGTAGGTGCTTATGGGCGCATTTGGCTACGCTGAAGAGGAATGTCACTGAGAAAGGTGTTAAATATCACTAGGGTTGGTTATGTGAGGGTCAGGTGCGGGCCATATGATTTAGTGACGTTAGGGCAATTTATCTTAGGCAGATGCAGCAATGGACAAGATTAGCACAAGATTGACGCGCCCTGCTGTCAGATTTCGTATGTTTCTAAGAGAGGAAAAAATGAGGTAAGGTGTATTGGAAAGGTTTGCGAAAGACCAACGTATGTACAAAAATACATGGTCGAACCCTCGAGATAATATTTTCTGACCGTTGCACTTGTGAAACTTATGAAATAATGTGTGGGGAGATGAGGGTTAATGCTGACGGTTGGAATATTTCTGACGTGATTGCGCATGAGTTTACAAAGTTTGTAGGGATTTTGTGCACACCTTAAATGACAAATCATTTGTGTATTCTTTTGACAGTTTTGAAAAAAAAAATGTGGGTGGATGTACAGTAAATTTGCGTAAGGCTGATGGGCAACGACCGAAAAGCATGGCGTTGGAGATTTTCTTCTTTGGCAAGTGTCATAATGTAGTTATAAAAACATAGCGGTACAGCTTCAGTGACTGAGGGGTAGGCTGTAGCCATGGGCAGTGGGCAGAATGTCAGGGTCATGGTATAAGATCATGATCCGGACAATGTGGTTACTGGCCATGACCAGAAGGGACAAAACAGGATTAAAGTGGCTATGTCCACCTGGGACTGGCTTTGTGGTAAAGTTATTCGACATTCGGATACATTTGAAAGGGAAGAAAAATGTGCTTGTGCTAATATGGTCACAGGGTATTATTTTTGCAGGCTGCCATGGAAAGCGAAGCGGGGCCCTGTATGGAACCCCACCCTCCCTTTCTAGGGTGGCCATCTTGGAAAAGGATTTTCTTTCCTAAACGGCGTCCCGGTTTAGGACGAAAAAAACTCTTTTTTAGTAGCACGGGTTACTGCTTTGGAAATCTAGATTGTTAATGGCATTCATCCCCCATTTTAGGGGCTGAAAAGGGAGGTAATGATCCAGAGACCTCTTTATGCACTTTCGCTTTGATTGGGCTGATAACTTGGCCTGCTGGCCCTTTATCCTCCATTCCAGTCCCTGGAACGGAGGATGAATGCTACAATATTCCCATTACCATAACGCAAACGGAAATTTTGGAAAATCTTACTGCGTCTATGTACTTTACTGAGAAATATAAAGTAGATGGAGTCTATGCATTTTTTTTTTACTTCCATTTTTTTAACTGTGAAACGTGGTATTGAAAGGAACATTTATTTTGTTTTTGGATGCCTTTTTTTTGAGAGGAGAGCTAAGAACGAAATTTGCAGACGGAACTGAGGAAAGAGGCACTAGACAGTAATATGGAGGGGTAGGTGGACTAGGGAAAATGTTGAGCGTGTGTTATTTCTAAGGTAGGGGCCAGTGTTTCTCATGCTCCATTACAGCAGTCGTGCTGTTTCTTGGGGAGGAGGGATGGCCTTAGCTGCTGATGTTTTAAGATAAATAGCAGTTTTGCTAAAAGTGTGTACTGTGTACTAGATTGTTAGAGACTGTGTACGAGTAAGTGTTGGAGCTGTGCAAGGGAAATGTTGAAGTTGCAAGTTCCTACATCAGTAGAAAATGTAGTTCCACACTGTCCACGAAGCAGATGTTATTGTGAAGTGTGTACGGGTTCTCGGACACATCACCATGCTATGCGCCAGCATATGGTCATGTGGCATTCTCCGGAAGGTGTGCAATGAAGTCAGACGTGCCACTACTAAAAACCTATGAAATTCAGTAAAAAAAAACTTAACGCGACGTTATGGTTCCAAGTAAAACCGAAAAACCCTTGAAATTCCCCAGTTATGGTGTGCTAAGCAACCATAACTTGCGCCACCACTGTGCTCTGCTAAGACTCTTAAGAATCTTCTCCATTTGTCAAAATAACAGTGCTTAGCATTTGGTTTTCTTGATTCTTTCAAGATATCCATGCATCTTTGCGGTAGATTGAGATGCCCGAACTCTATGGCCTCAGGAGCCATTCTGCCAAGTTCATTGTGTGTGTGGGCGAGTAGGTTGTACTGGCACGGGAGTTTGATGGGATTGCACATCGCCAGTTTGAGCAGATGTGGATACCATGGTGGTCTTGCCCACATAGGAGCAACTAGGATAAGCGTCATCGGTTCTTTGTGCAACTTGTTAACCACCTTCCTCATTAGAGGAGTTCAGGGAAAAGCATAAGCAAATTTCCCTGACCAGCTCATCCATAGGGCGTTCCCCTTGGAGCCTGGCTGGGGGAAGATGGATGCTAAGTCTGGGCATTGATGGGTTTTGCTTGTAGCGAATAGGTCTATAGTTGGGAAAGCCCATTGACAGAAGAGGTGTTCTATGACTCCTTCGTGTAGACGCCACTCGTGTTCCTCTGGTAGGGGATCTCTGCTCAATGAGTCTGCTGGAGCGTTGAGTTCCCCTGGAACATGTTGTGATGACAGGAACATTTTCCGTTTGAGTGTCCATATCCAGATTTTTTTTGTGCAGGTCTGGACAGATTTGGAGAACTTGCACCCCCCTGCTTGTTGACATAACATATTGCTGTATTGCTCAAGATCTGCACAGACAGGTTTGTTAAATTGGGTTCCAATGCCTGAAGGGCTTTGAATACTGCCAGAAGTTGCACCATATTGATGTGGTTCTGAGCTGCAGTGTGAGACCACAGACCATGAGCTGTGTGGTGAAGGTAGTGAGCCCACACCCTGCCAGGGAGGAGTCTGTTGTGACCACTGCCCGTACCTCTTGGTTGTAGAAAGGTTTCCCTTTCGTTAGGTTTTCTCTTGTCCACGAGCAAAGATTTTGTACAAGTGAGGGCGAAACAATCACTAGCTCGTCCCACTGACCGCTTGCCTGAGACCACTGTTGCAACAACTACTCCTGTATGGTACGCATCCGCAGGCGCGCCTAAGGAACCAGGTAAATGCAAGATGCCCTCATGCCTATTAAACACACTGCTTTGCGCACCCTTATCTGGCAGCCGGCCTGATAACGTGGTATTTGCAGTAACACATGTCTTACTCTTTCCTCTGAAGGAAATACCAATCCTTCCTCTGTGTTAAAGACAGCGCCTAGGAACTGTTTTGAAGTGCTTGGCACTAGGCTTGATTTTTTCTCGTTGATGGAGAAGCCCAATAGAAAGAGGAGGTTGATTGTTCTTTAGATGTTTTGTCTGCAAATCAGAGGCGATTCCCGTTATGAGCCAGTCGTCCAGGTAAGGGTACACTGTGATTGCCTCCCTGCGCAGGTGCGCTGCCACTACCGCCAGTACCTTTGTGAATACCCTTGGAGCCGAGGCTATTCCAAAGGGCAGCACTTTGAATTGGTAGTGCTTGTTCGCCATCTTGAAACGCAAGAATCTTCTGTGCGCTGTGAACATTGAAATATGAAAATAGGCATCTTTCATATCCAGTGTTGCCATGTAATCCCCCCTTTTTTAGTAGCAGGATTACCTCTTGTAGCGTAGTCATGGGGAACTTTTGTGGCTCGACATACTGCAGGGCGTAAATCTAATCCAGGGCGCGCATTGTTAGATCTTTCTTTGGCACAAGGAAGTAAATTGAATAAATACCCCTGTTTACCTGGTTGGCTGGGACCACTTCTATGGCATCCTTGAATAGAAGGGTAGTTATCTCTTGTAGACTTCTAGAAGGATGCGCTGATGTTCTTCTGAGTGGATTTTCTGTAATGGGGGGTAGTCATTACAGGTCCCCACCAAAATTAGGCTTCAGGGTCTTTAAAACCTTTCTCAGATCCATATGAGTGACAGATCTGCACTCATGTTGTTTATGCCTCCTGAAAGCCCCAACACGAAGGCGTGTGGATCAATCTAGGATTCCAAAGTCAGAAAAAGAGTCACATGACTTTTTATGGCCTGTTCCAAGACCATTTCGGAGAAATACTCTGGTGACACACCAGGAAAGGCTTGCGCTTCAAGCTATTAGTCATTCAGGATTTTTGGAATGAGTAGGAAAAAGAAATAATGCCATCATTACTCTAGGAGGGCTGCTCTTCATCTTGAGCATATTCTTTACTCTTTTCCAAAAAACATAAGATCCGACGATCGAGTTGAAAGGAATTGGGTAATAAGCCTGTCTTTCCCACTTCTTCAACCACGACAGAATGGGAGGCGTTTAGAAATTCATTGTTGGAACATTTTGAACGTGTCCCTGAAGGAACTAATAAAATCTCACTACATGAGAAACAAAAAAGAAAAAAATAAAGTTAGAGCCCATAATGCCCATGCACAAATTCGAGATTGGGCTGGTGAGAAAGAGAAAGTCAGAAAAGACAATTAAGGGGAAAGTGGCATCTATGCAGATGACTTTGGAGTTGACAAAACTGCTACTTAATATATGGATGTTCAGCATGCAGGAGGAATTTATTTTGGATACCCTGCCCGCTTTGTGGGAGACAGATCTGTTTTTCAATGTTTTGACTCCAAGTGGACACTTTTTCAAACACTTCTATTTCTTGACAGAATTCCTCCCACTTTTGTGCCCAGGAAGTTTTAAATGGGAGATGTGCCTACTAGTCAGGGTAGGGGTCAGACGATGAAGGTCTGCCTTCTTTTTTGAGGGAGTTGTAGGGGAATGGTGGGAGTCGGATCTTTTTCTGTGTTTCTTAGTGTTCTTGAGATTTCTCCTGGCACCTCTTGGTCGCCTCAAAGCTTCTACCTTCAGAAAAATTTCATTTTCAAGAGGTGGTGCTGGGCGACTTGTATGTCGAGCGCCTGAGAGCTAACTTCAACTATTTCTTCTTCAATGCATTTGGCGTCATCAATTGGCACGAAACGTAATTGGCTATTTTTTTTATCAGCACAGAGACACCAAAGACATACTATGTGGGTATTCGTTAATAACATTTTGGTGTCACAATCCTTGCATTGTTTTTAAGACGGAGAGTTCTGGCATTGAGATTCTGACAAGCCATTTTTTTAATCAAATAAATTAAACTATTTCAGAGGTGTGAAGACAGTTCTAAGAAAAGTGCTGAGCATGCGGAAAAAGAGGTCATGGAGCATGATGAAATCTACTTCTATCAAAGCCAATGTCACATCCAGCCTCCACGAAGAGGGCTGAAAAATGTTAATGCCAAACGGCTCCCCCTGCTGGCAATGTTTCAGAAGTATGTGACAGCAGAAGCAATTTATCCAAGATGAAATTAATGGGAAGACACTCCATTAGAACCATTCTTTCTGGCTCAAATCCTGTGCTGGCTTTATCTTGAATTTCACAATGGTAAGGAAGAGGTTGGAAAAAGGAAAATTCCAGAATGGCCCAGAGGCCTGCCTCATTCTTCGGTTATATGAAATTGTGTCGCTCCCAAAACATCTAAACACATTTATAAAGCAACATTAATAACCTTAAAATAAATATCAACATGCCTTTTACATTGCGCATATTATGTACATGCAGACTATTTCTATAGTCTTACTGCCATCTAGTGGCCCTTTTAATAATTTAGAATCCTGATTTTGTTGCTTTTAAATGTCTTTCCAGTAACGTTTCGCTCTGACCATATTACTTTATCTCTACTATTGCCTTGCTAATACCATTGACGGGGAACACCCCCTGTAATCCGCAGACCACTTATACCCGTCATTGCTCTTTTTCATCCTCCAGTCTATACTATTTTTAAGTGAAGTCTTATCAAACTTTTTCCCTTCCCTTAAACCTGCATTAATTGCCTATATTTTGATATTTATTCCATTTTGCCACTGTTTTCTACCCTCTTTATTTTTGTATTGCATTTTTACTCCTTCATTTATGGTCCAATTTTTTACTGCAATGTAATCACTGGTTACCCATTCTTCTTGTACATGGAGAAAATCTATAAAAGCCTAGACATCTCTGGTTGTGGGGAACAGACTTGATAGCTCCCATAAGAAAAAAGATTCAACACATCTAGCAAAGCCACCAAGAGCGAGAATAATGGGCGTGGGGAGACAGCAGCTCCTGCTCACTATTGAGTGGACACAAGGCTCATGTGAAATTTATTGCAAGTGTGGAAGACGCGTTTAAATTAAAGTCTGCCTCCAACCAGAGTGTTGCAGATCTGAGCCCACATGTCTATTTCTTTGAATCAGCTGACAAGTAAGATGGAGCTAGATAAGTGGTCTGTATTTTCAATCCTGGTATTCACAAATCATAACCTTCTCTGTATCCTTTCTAAAGTAGGCCCGCTGGTATAACGTTTTGGAACCGTTATTTGTACAAAATCAGTGATTTAGCAGTCTGTGTGGACGTTTTTTTTTTAATAAACTCTTCAGCTCCTAGAATGTAAAAGCCCAATAACAAACAGTTCAACAGTGCTCCCTTTTATATCGTGGTTGAATTTACACCACACACTTAATGTCTGCCCCATGGCCATACCTGGGACTGGCAGTGCAGATGTGATGGACTGCATCCTCTTGCATGTTGTGTGATTTGTTTCACTTGCTGCAAGATGGACTTGAAGGATGCCTGCTTCTCTATAAGGAGATCGTTCTGTCTATACGGAGGACGTTCTAGAAGTCCCCCCAGTTCTCACAACAGTTTTTGCTTTACAGCTGCCAGAAGTACATCTTCACTGGGCATGTACAAGTTTGCCTCCTTTATTGAGCAGGGATGCAGAAGGAGCTGAATCAATAGCCAGTTTTGAGTAAAACAATGCTGCTGCAATCGCTGAAGAGTGGGGTTGGGAATCTGGTGTCCAGCAGGCCTACTACATAGCCAATGGCCTTCTATCCTGATTCTTTTCTCCTAATTGTGGGCTATAGAGAGGGGTCTCTGACAAAACTTAAAAGCTTCAGTCAGAACACACTTGTGGAGGACATACCTTGACATACTTGCAGATCTGAGCGCAAGGAACCTATGAGAGCACTGCTGGGTAGACGATTCTGGTGCTGCCACTCCTAAAAACTCAGAAAGCTGAATACTGGTCATCCGTGGTACCTACCTCCTCATCAGGGCCTGGGGTCGGGCCTTCAGAGCAACCTCAGACTTCTGCGGTCTTAGGATGCTTGGTCAGAAAAATTATGGGGTGGCACCGCTGGGGACCCAAAACTGGGGAGCACAGGATCCAGAGGTGGAACACAATGAGCCTGGCCTACCCAAGGAGCCTGGCCTACCCAAGGAGCCTGGCCTACTGGTGTCTGGACAGTAGGCCTGAAGGAGGAAGGGATATTGGAGTGGAGGTCATCAGTTCTTTATAAAGTTAAATAATGCTGTTATGGGCTGTGATTCTATTGGGATTTGGAACCTAGCCAAAGACCAGTCTTCTTGAGGTTACATGTTCTGTGATTGGCACAGTCTGGTGGCATTTAAGACACTGAAGTCTATGTCACAATAGTAGTGGTGGTGACCCACAGCAGCTGTCTGTGCGGAGAGGGCCAGCAGTCGTGGAAGCTTGCAGAAGTAGTAGTCAAGGGATAGGCTGTGGAGCCCATTGTCTGGTAAAATCAGGCTGGGGGAAGGGAGGAGACGGGTAAACACGCCGTGTGTAACTGAGTGTTAAGGGAACTGCAGAGGCAGACAATGTGCTTTGGACCACAATGCCATTTCACCTGGCAGGAGTCTGCCAGTGAATACATTTCTGTTATCTTTCTTGTGCATTACGACGTGGTGTTTCTGCACAAGTCATCATGCATGCCCATTTTGTAAAACCAATCACGCTGCACCTGCGCATATAACTGGGTATGCACTGGCTTTTCCCAGAGTGAAACCACTGGTGATAGCCTGTATGGCCTCGCGGCTACACTCAGTCTACCGAAGAGGAACTAAAGGAGCCGAACCAACTGACGTCCCCAGGAAGGAGGCGCCCTAGCCAGATGCATGTCAAAACATGTGTTGCCCTTTCATCTGTCTGAAAAACTCATGTACGTGGGGCGGAAGAGAAATAGCAGGCAGATCTCCCCACATTAGTGAAGCCTTGGATGAAATGCTGGGGCCCCAGAGTCACAAGCGATGGATGCCTTACACTGGTCAGGCCCACAGTATTCTATGCAGCATATACGTCGGTAATGGGGAAGCTCCAAGACGCGGAGTAGGAAAAAATGGTGATCACCTACAAATGCCATGGGGTAACGCTGGTCAGATGGGGAAGCGGTCAGAAGAAATAATACCAGAAAAGGTTTAAGTTGCTTACCTGTAACTATGGTACTCCAGCAAGTGTCTGGCATGGATTCACAAGGTCATGAACAACAACATAGAAGTACATATACACAACGCGAGGCGGCAATGCTCAACAGAAGCAATAAACACTTAGCCCTGCAACATACTTACCTCAAGTATACAGGTTGCGTAGTACCGCTTGGCCAACTCCTCACTGGAATCTGTGTCGACGCAGTAGAACCTTGTGAATGTGTGCGTAGATCGCCACATAGCAGCCCTGCAGATGTCGAACAGGGCACACCAGAGAGTAGCAGCCTGCTAGACAGTCGCTGACAGTGCATGATGTAGCCGGAGAGCCACCTGGAGATGGAAGGAACAAGTTACTTACCTGTAACTGTTGTTCTTCAGCATGGGTCTGGCATGGATTCACATGCTCATGAATATTCCCCGTCGTCAGGCTGGGAATCCTCGGTAAAGAAAAAACCAGTATCAGTTTTGTTTCTGATCTGTCTTTCGTAGTAGTAACCAATCACTGATCTCTGCGTCATACTGACCACAGTCAATGACTGCCCTCTACCTAATCCCCGCCTCTGGCAGCCATCTTCAGATTTGGTAGCACGTGAAGTGGCAGTATGACCAAGTGAAGAGCCGCAGAGGGGTAGGCGGGAGGGTTCGCATGTGAATCCATGCCAGACCCATGCTGGAGAACAACAGTTACAGGTAAGTAACTTGTTCCTTCTCCAGCATGGGGTCTGGCATGGATTCACATGCTCATTAATAAAGAATACATAGCAGTACACACATGCACAACCACGGGAGGTGGCAAAGGCTCAACATTAAGCATTACATCAAACTCAACATTAAGCAAATCTTACCTCCTCACCAGGCTCACCTTAGGCGAACAGGTTGCGCAGCACTGCTTGGCCGACCCTGGACTCCTCCCTGGAATCCCGATCGACGCAGTAGAATTTCGTGAAGGTGTGCGTCGACTTCCACGTAGCAGCCCTGCAGATGTCCAGCAAGGGCACACCAGATAGGAACGCCGTGGTAGCTGCGATCGCTCTGGTGGAATGGGCTCTCGGACGGCCAGGCAGGGGTCGGTTTGCCAACCGATGACAGTACATGATACAGCTGGAGAACCATCTGGAAATGGAAACCTTCGAGAGAGCCTTCCCCTGATTGACAGGTCCAAAGTTCACAAACACAAAGAGTTGTGACGTCTTCCGAAAACCCTTTGTGCGGTCCACGTAGAACTTCAGCGCTCTAGCCACATCCAGCGAGTGCAGAGTCCTCTCAGCCGGCGACGAAGGCGACGGCAAGAAAACAGGCAACACCAAGGGTTCGTTGAGGTGGAAGTCCGACGGCACCTTGGGCATGAAGGAGGGGTGCGTCCTGAGCACTACCCTCGTGTCGTGAAAAGTCAAATACGGGGCTTTGCAGGAAAGGGCCTGGATCACTCCCACCCGTCGTGCGGAGGTGATGGCCACAAGAAACGCTGTTTTCCACGACAAGAACTTCAACGGGGCCGAGTGCAGAGGCTCGAACGGAGGTCCCATGAGCTTGGTCAGCACCACGTTGAGCTCCTACGCCGGGGCCGGAGCCTTCACCGGCGGGAACGATCTGAACAGTCCCTTCATGAACTCTTTCACCAGACGATGAGACCACAAGGACGTCCGCCCCGTAGTTCTGGTGTATCAGGAGATCGCAGCAAGATGAATCTTGATGGACGCGTGCGCCAGTCCAGCTTTGGCCAGCGTCAGTAGGTATGGCAGTACTTGGGGAGCCGTAGTCCGCAGAGGGTTAATCTTCTGTGCGTGGCACCAGACAGAGAACCTCTTCCATTTGTGTCCGTAGCATTTAAGATTCGAGGACGCCCTGGCCTTTGCAAGAACCTCTCTGCAGTCGGCCGGTATGTCGTATCCTCCAAACTCTAACGCTGCAGGAGCAAGGCCTGCAAGTTCAGTGACTTCGGGTCGTGATGGAGGATGGTGCCTCCTTCCCTGGAGAGCAGATCCGCGTCCACTGGCAGCTTGATTGCCGGCGACGCTGACAAATCCAGAAGGTCCGGGAACCATATCTGCCTCGGCCACGCACGTGTGACGAGGATCATCCTGCACCAGGACCTCTTGAGCTGGTTGATGAGCCGGATCAGCAATGGCAATGGAGGGAACGCGTATAGGAACAGGCCCTCCCAGGTGAACTAGAAAGCATAGCCCATGCTCCTCGGCTGGGGAAACCTGCTGGCGAACCTCCGGCACTTGGAGTTCGTCGCCGTCGCGAACAGATCGATCTGGGGCGTGCCCCACCGTCGGAAGAGGCGGTCCACTAGATCCTGTCGTAGTTCCCACTCGTGGCACGAGCGCAGCTCCCTGCTGAGTGAGCCGGCGATGGTGTTTTTTTTATCCCTGCCAGATGAAACGGCACCAGAAATATCCCTTAGGCGACGGCCCAATGCCACAGGTCCTGGGCCTCCCTGGACAGGGCTGGGGACCTGGTTCCGCCCTGTTTCCTGATGTAGAACATGGTGGTGGTGTTGTCGGTGAAGATCCTCACCACCTTGCCCTTGAGGGACGGAAGGAAGGACCTGAGGGCCCAAAATACTGCACGGAGCTCCAGGACGTTGATATGGAGGGACTTCTCCATCGGGAGCCAAAGGCCTCTTGTGTGCAGATTTTCGGTGTGTGCTCCCCACCCTTCCAGGGAGGCATCCGTGGTCACTGTCTCCTGGTGGCCAGGGGGGTCTGGAAGTCCATGCCCGCCGTCAGATGCGCGCGGGTGCCCCACCACCGGATCGCTCGTCAGAAACTCTCGTCGAGTGTGATCCTCTCCTCGAAGCTGCCCGTCGTCTGAATCCAGTGCGCGTCCAGGAACTCCTGCAACGGGCGCATCCGGAGCCTGCACAGGGGAATGAGGTAGATGCAAGAAGCCATCATTCCGAGGAGGGACTTGATGGACCTCACTTTGGCCGCGTCCGCAACCACCATCCGCTGCACCTTGCCCAGAATGGCCCTCATCCTTTCCTCCGACGGGGAGGCCAGAAGCGACACTGTGTCGAGCTTCGCTCCCAGAAACAGTGCGTCTTGCGCGGGCACCAGGTGGGACTTGGCGTAGTTTACGGAGAATTCCAGGTCCGTGAGAAGTTGGGACGGTCCTTGCTGTGTGCTCCACGGCGAGCTCCCTCGACTTGGCTCGGATGAGCCAGTCGTCCAGGTAGGGGTAGACGTGGATCCCCCTCTCGGCGCAGCTGCGCCGCCACCGGTGCGAGGCACTTGGTGAACACCCTGGGTGCCGACCTTAGTCCGAAGGGAAGGGCTCTGAACTGATAGTGACACCCTTGGACCACGAACCTGAGAAACATTCGGTGTCCCTTTAGGATGGGAATATGGAAGTAGGCATCCTCCAAATCCAACGACGACAGGAAAACGCCCTCCTCCAGCTGACCCAGGACGTGTTGGAGGGTGACCATCCGGAACTTCTGTGCCTTGATGAATTTTTTCAGTCGTCGTAGGTCCAGGATGGGACGTCATCCTCCCGTCTTCTTCTTCACGAGGAAGTATCTTGAGTAAACTCCGGAGCCCCGAAGCCTCTTTGGGACAAGTTCGATGGCGCCCTTCCTGAGCATCGCCTTCACCTCTAAGAGAAGTTGAGGGACGTGAAGTTCTTTCCTGGCCACAGGGGGGACGCGCGGGCACCTTCTTTGAAACTCAAGCGCATGGCCCTGGGCTAGGGCATCCAGCACCCAACGGTCGGTGGAGATGGACTCCCACACCCTGACGAAGCTCGCCAGCCGGCCTCCCACCGGGGTGCTTGGTTCAGTCCTGCTTCGACGAGGCTTTGCCGCCTTGACCTCCTTGGCGACGACGGCGGGGTCCGCCTGACTTACCTCATCCCCTGTAAGCTTCCTGCGACGACGAACGGGCCGCTTGACGGTAGGTGGAAAATCCGCCGCCGGAACCTTTGGAGGCGCCCTTGCCTCCGCCGCTCCGAAAGGGCGGCCGCCGTTGCTGGAGAACCCTGAGAGCTCGGGCCGTCTCCGTGTCTGCTTTGATGGCTTGAAGGGAATCGTCCACTGTTTTCCCAAACAGGTTGTTTCCATCGAACGGCATGTCCAAGACTCTGGTCTGCACGTCTTAACAGAAGTCAGTAGCCTTGAGCCATCCACGCCGCCTAAGGCACACGCCGTTGCCCAACTGGCGAAATCCAGTGTCGGCGATGTCCGTCGCAATCGTAATGGCGTGGTCCGACGCCACCTCACCTTCCTGCAAGATCTCTAGGGCATCCACCCTCTTGTCGTCCGGTAGGAAGTCCAGCAGGGGGGCCAGTTTGTACCACAGCTACCTGTCGTAGCGGGCTACGATAGCCAAGGCGTTGGCCAGCTTAATCGTCGTCGCTGCAGACGAGATGACCCTGCGCCCCATCGTATCCAATTTCTTTCCCTCGCCGTCCGGCAGCGAAGTCGACATGGAGGCCGCACCCCCCCGCTTTCTTCCTGGCCGCCGCGGAGACGACGGAGTCGGCTGTGCCCGGAGGCACAAGGGGGCCGCGTCCGGGACCCGGTACTTCTTCTCGTACCGATCCCTTCTAGCCGGCGTCGTGGATGGGTTCTTGAGGAGCGCGAGGCCCTCATCCCAAATATCGTCCAGTAGAGGCACGGAGAGGACCGTCTTCCTCTTGGCCTCGCGCCGTTGATAAAGGAAAACCATCCTCCTTCTTCTCCTCCGGGCAGAGCTGGAAGAGCTCGGATGCCCTGGCGATCATGGAGTGAAACGATCCAATCTCGTCGGGCGGGGAAGCCCGGGTGGGAGGTGACGACGGCAGATCCTCGTCGTAAACCTAGTCGTTCGTACCCGTCGCGCCAGTGTCAGTCCCCGTATCATCCCCACGAGTCGTGGACGGGGAGGAGGGCTGAACAGGGCGTGACGGCTGAAAAGGAGGTGGAGGGTGAATACTTCTTCTCTTAGGGGGAGGGCTCCCAGAAGGGCCTGGCTCCGGGTCCCCCGTCGGGAGCGGTTCCTCCGCTGGTGGTAACGGCAGCCTCGACCTTAACTCCGAGCATAAGGACTGTATAGCCAACAAAATGGCCGCCGAGTTGTCTTGCGGCGCTGGTTGAGGGGAGTCCGACGGGCGGTCAGGGGCCCCGTCGGCACCCTCGACGATATCGTCGTCACCTGCGTCGGGATCCCTCCCGACGGGCTGGTCTTCTTCCACGCCAACGCCGTGGCTTAAGACCTCGATCAGCTCTTCCTCAGAGGTTGAGGCCGAATCCACGACGACCTCCTGCCCCCCCTTTTTCTTCTCCGCCGGAGGTTTCACGGGGGTCCTGTCGATGGGCATAAAAGAGGACTCCCTCCGCGGTGGCAGGGATACTCTGAGCCCCGAGGTCGCCACCACTGGTGTAGCCTCCACAGGCTGAGCCAGGGCCGCCGCGACTGTCTCGATAGAGGCCTTGGCCGGATGGATTAAGGCTTTCACCACCCTAGGTGCGCTCACCGCCTTCTCCATGGGGGGGGGAGAACACTGCCTCGCTCCCCCTCCGATGGGGCCTTCGAGCTCGACCGGGGCCTCTCCCGGAGCTACGCCGGGTGCTCGGCCTTCCTCTTACCCGAACCAGAGCGTTGGCTCGTGGTTGATGGTGCCGGGGAGGATGCGCCCTGCCTGGCGCCCGTAGAGCCCGACCGTTCGGCGCTCCCGGTGCCAGCAGACTCCCGGTGCTTGGCCTTGTGTTGGACCCCCGTCGCCAGGGCGTCCTCAAAGGTCTTAGAAGACCGCTCGGATTTCTTCCTCTTCTTCTCGCCTGACGGGCTCTTCCCTTCCAGCCAGTTGGCGAGACGTTGATGGCGGTCCTTCATGGTCCGCTCCGACATGTTGCCGCAAAACGCACAGTCCTTCTCCACGTGCGTCTTGTCCTCATGTAGGCAGTGAAGACAAAAGGAGTGTTTGTCCTCCTTAAAGACATTCTGCAGCTGGCATCCAGGGCAGACCCTGAACAGCTTTCCCGGCGTCGAGATGGGCCTGAGAAGCTTCTGGAGTCCTCCAAAAGCGTAGCTTGACGAAATCTTCACCCTTGAGGGGCGTAGACTAATCCGACACGGTCCCCGTTGATCGGATGAAGAGTCGGTGGAGCTTGAGGCTCTTTTTGACCGAAAAAATGAAGTTTTTGAGAAAAAACGTGAAAAAATAGCACTAACGCTCGAGAGCAATAGCACGAGGATCCCAACACTTGAACGTGCGGTAAAAATCTGAAGATGGCTGCCAGAGGCGGGGCTTAGGTAGAGGGCAGTCACTGGCTGTGGTCAGTATGACGCAGAGATCAGTGATTGGTTACTACTACGAAAGACAGATCAGAAACGAAACTGATACTGGTTTTTTCCTTACCGAGGATTCCCAGCCTGACGACGGGGCATATTCATGAGCATGTGAATCAATGCCAGACCCCATGCTGGAGAAGCCTTTAACAAGGCCTTTCCGTGATTCACAGGTCCAAAATTGACAAACAGCTGAGCAGTCTTCCGAAAGCTCTTTGTGCATGCCACCTAAAAATTCAAGGCACAAGCAACATCCAGCAAATGCAAGGCCCTGTCTGCTGGCGAAGATTGATTCGGAAAGAAGAATGGCAACAACAAAGGCTCGTTGAGGTGGAACGCTGACACCACCTTCGGCATAAAAGGTGGGGTGTGTACGCAGTACCACCTTTGAATCGCGGAAGAACCAGTACGGCTGCTTACACGATCTTGCCTCCCGACCCGCCTAGTCGAGGTGATCGCCACGAGGAAAGCAGTTTTCCACAAGAGAAACTTGAGCGGGGCCTGATGCATCGGCTCACATGGAACCCCCAGGAGTTTAGTCAAAACCACATTGAGCTCCCAAGCCAGGGCAGAAGCCTTTACCATGTTAAAAGTCCAGAAGAGTCCTTTGAGGAACTCCTTGACTAGTCTGTGCGACCACAAAGAAGACCTACCTTGCGCCCTTATGTAAAGGGATATGGCGGCAAGGTGCATTTTGATAGAGGCATGAGCCAGTCCAGTCTTGTCAAAGGGAAGCAGGTATGGCAAGAGCTGCATGGCTGTGATACGCACAGGGGAAATCTTCTGAGCCCAGAACGGCCCGAATAAATGCCTCCACTTATGGCTGTAGCGCATCAAAGTTGAAGAGGCTCTGGCCTTGGCCAAGATGTCCTTACACTCCGCATGTAAAGTATAATGTCCAAACTCTAGGGCTAAAGGACCTAGGCCATCTGTTTCAGTGACGCAGGGTCATGGTGCAGAATCGCTCCTCCCTCTCTGGACAGAAGGTCCAGAAGTAGTGGAAGCTTGATGGACAGAACTGCCGACAGATGTAGCAAGTCTAGATACCAGATTTGTCAGGCCATGCCGGAGCAACGAGTATCATCCTGCAGTGACAGTGTGTGTTGATCACTAGTAGCAGGAGTGGGAACGGCGGAAAAGCGTACAGGAAAAGTCCCTCCTACAGGAACGAGAATGCATCCCCCCCCCATGCTCCTCGGGTGGGGGAATCTGCTGGCGAACTTCTGACACTTGTAATATGTTGCTGTTGCAAAAAGGTCGATCTGCGGATGACCCCGTTTGTGGAATATAAGATCCACCTGGTCCTACGAAGCCTCCACTCGCAAGAATGTAGTTCCCTGCTGAACAAGTCTGCGATGGTCTTGGTGCCCGCCAGGTGAAAAGGGACGGTCCTGACAAATGGCCCAGTGCCACAGATCCTGGGCCTCCTTGGTGAGAGCCAGCGAGCGCGTCCCACTCTGCTTCCCGATGTAGAACATGGTGGTGGTGCTGGTGTTGTCTGTAAAGATCCTCACCACCTTGTCCCTCATCGATGGCAGGAAAGACTTGAGGGCCCAGAAGATGGCCCAAAGCTCCACGAGGTTGATGTGAAGGGTCTTTTCTTCTGGCAGCCAGGGGCCTCTAGCGTGCAACTGTCTGTTATGAGCTCTCTAACCCTCCAGAGAAGCATCTGTGGTGACCGTCTCCTGGAAAGGAGGGACTTAGAACAGGGACCCATGCAAGACATGAGCACATGCCCCACCACTGTATTGCTTGTCAGAATTCCTCGTTGAGGCAGATCTGGTCTGTCCAGGATCCCAAGACTTGCGCCCATCTCGCATCCACAAACTCCTGTAGAGGCCTCATCTGTAGTGTGCAGTGGAGGACGAGGTTCATGCAGGAGGACATCATGCCCAATAATGACTTGATGGCTCACACAGTAGACCGTGCCGACAACAGGCGCTGAACCTTGCTAAGGTGGTCTACCACCCTCTCTTCCGAGGGAGCCGCCAGCCAAGCCACTGTGCGGAGTAGTGCCCCCAGAAACAAAGCGTTCTGCGAGGGCACCAAGCAGGTCTTTGGATAATTTCTGCAGAATACAGACGCATCAGATGCAGTCCTTGCCATGTGCTGGCTCGCCAGAGCATGGGAGTGGCATCGAACTAGCCAATCGTACAGGTAAGGGTAGGCGTGGATGCCTTTAGAGACGAGATGCGCCGCCACTAGAGTCAAGCACTCTCTGAAGACTCATGGTGCCGATTTCAGGCCGAAGGGAAGTGCCTTGAACTGATAATGCCACCCCTGAACTGCAAATCGCAGTAACTTGTGGTGCCTCTGATGGATGGGGAAGTAGGAGTCCTCCAAGTCCAGAGATGCCAGGAAGTCACCTTCCTCCAGTAGGCCGAGCACAGGCTGCAACGTGACCATCCTGAACTTCTGGGACTTAATTTGCTTCTTGAGGCGTCGCAGGTCCAGCATCAGCCTCCACCCTCCTGTCTTCTTTCGGACCAGAGAGTATCTGGAGTACGCCCCGGAGCCCCAGAGGTGCTTGGGGACGGGTTCTATCGCCCACTTTTTTAACATGGCTTGGACCAGCTGTTGCAGCTGTGCCATGTGCTGTTCTTGTCGAGCTACAGGGGGAATACACGAACACCTACGTTGGACCGCCAAAGTGGGCCCCTGTCTGAGAGCGTCCAGCACCCATCTGTCGGTGGTGATGGTCTTCCACGCGCTGACAAACCTCGCCAGCCGGCCTCCCACTTGGGTGCATGAGTGGGGGCTCGAGTCCACGGCCAGTTTAGGCCTGTTTGGGATCCAGGACCCTACCCTGTGGGCGGCGCCAGTGCTGTCCAACTCTTCCGTATGCCTCCGAGCAGCCTCTGTACTCCTCCTGCGTCGTGGAGTGGGAAGGCTGCCGATAAGCGGTGGTGTAGCCCTTGGAGAACCTGCCAGGTTTTCCCCTTGAGGAACGAAAGGACAACAGACGCTGCTGCAGGGTGCATAGCCAACGGGCGGGCTGTCAGTCTTGATTTGAAGAGACTCGTCTACAGTCTTGCCAAACTGGTGTTCTCAGTCGAATGGCATGTCTAACACCTTCGACTGAACGCCTGGCCTGAAGTTGGTAGCTTTCAGACATCCCTGCCGATGAAGAAACACCCTGTTGCCCATCTATAGTAATCTGGTGTCCAATGTCCACCGAAACCGTGATGGTGTGGTCCGAGGCTACCTCCCCCTCTTGGAACACTTCAAGAGCTTCTGCCTTCTTGTTGTCAGGTAGGAATTTAAGAATAGGGCCCAGCTTATACCAGAGCTCCCAGTCGTAGTGCAACAAAATGGCCAATGCATTAGCGGCCTTAATGGTGCTGGCAGCTGTACAGATAATCCTCTTCCCCATAGCATCCAGCTTCTTCCCCTCCTGGTCCAGGGGTACCATGGACGAGGACAACAGATTTGCAGAGTGTTTCCTGACCATGGCTGAGCCCATCGAGTTAGGTGAAAGCTGGGGCCTTAGGCACTAGTGGGATGAGTCCGGGACTCCATTTCTTCTCGAGGCTGTCCCTCTTGGGTGGGGCGGTGCTCCGATTCTTCAACAGTGCTAGGCCTTCATCCCAGATATGGCCCAACAAAGGATGGTCCACCGCCTGGACTCGCGATGTTGATAAAGGAAACCTTTGTTTTTTGTCTGTCGGGCACCAGCTGAAACTGTTCGGAGGCCCTGGACATCAAATGAAGGAGCCGACCTAATCAGGTGGAGAGGCCCTGTGCGGGTCATCCGCACCTGCTGGCTCTGCGTTTGGCAGCACAAAGCAACCGGCTTCATCCGTGTGGCCGTAGTTGCTGTATCTGTGTGCGTTGCAGGGTCCCCGTTCGGAGTCAACACCCGAGGTGGAGGAAGCAACGGAGGTGGTGTTGATTTGCGTTTTGGAGCCGAACGGTCCTTCGACTTATGTTTGCGCCAAGAAAAATTTCCGGATAGCAGGGTTGGAGGACTTCCAGGTAGAGCAGGGCCCGGTGTGGGCGGCATCCTTCACTGAATTTCTGATACCAGCATTTGTAGCGTGGTCCGAATGTCCAACGAAACATCTCTGGGATGAGAGGGGGAGACTCCAGGCTGTTAAGTCTGTTCTGGAAAGGTAGGTGATATGGTTCACCCCGCGGCGACAACTTCCAATGAAGTTCCCTGGCCCCCTTGTGGTCTAAATAGTCACCCTCATCAGAGCTAGCATACATTTTCCCTGGCACGCTTGTTTCAGCTCCTTGTTCTGTACCCTTTCTAGGGGTTGTTGGAGGCCTACTCCCTCCCCTCAGACTTCTGGGAGGTAGAGGCTGACCCTCTTTCCGGGGGTCTTCGCTGAAGCCACGGCCGTTACCTCACACTGTGCCGGTAAGGACACCCCAGAGTAGCCGTCGCTATCACATTGTGCTTCGTGTTCTGCCCTCCTTTTGTAGTACTGGTCATCGACTAGGTCTTTGACAGGGTGGCAACAACAGTCTTTATCGATGTGGCCGTTGATGACGCAGTTGAGGATGGTGCCGTCTTGGCTGGTTGAGATGCCGATGGAGGCAGAGAAGGGCCACCTTGGATTTCTCCTCCCTCCCTGTTAGGAAATTCAGCCTAAAGAGAGAATTCTCCCTAACTTAGCGAGTCCCCCAGCAGCTTTGCTGGATTTGTGGAGTTTGTTTTTTTCTCCTGCCAAGAGTGAGACTCTTTCTCCCACTCTTGGACATGATTTATGGTGTTCCTTTGACAGTTAGTGTTTTACGGGCTATGGGGTCCTTTACTCCATAGGGCCTCATGTGTTTTTACTATGTGTGTTACAAAGCACCCTCCGTGCCGTGACACAGGGGTGTCATAGTGACACCCCACCATAGACTCCATACCCTGGGACTGACTACTGTCTCCCAGGGCAGGTAAAATCACCATTGGCTTTACTATTCCCAAATTATTAACAGAAACCGGTACAAACCATCATATTGTGGACGTACTGATCGGGGCAATTCGATTGCCCTGGCGTCTGTTAGTCGAGGGGGCACGTCTCCGTCCCCCCTGATAGAGTTTTGGCTGGTGGCAGTGGATACTACTTTTTATATTCGACTGCGAATATATCCCTATGGGATTTTCCCATTGTTCGAGGCTACCAACTTTAATTATTTAATTCTCATAGCCTCGAACATACCACTGGTTTATTTAATTAATATTAATTCGCCGGTTGGTATTTTTTGCCAGGACTCTATTCTAAAATGGCGTTTGTGTTCTCTTCTGCGACTCCAACCCAAGTCGAGCCCTTTGTTCCACTTTTTGGCAGACTTCTCCACAGAAGCCTCCAAAAGTGGTGCCACTCTGTCTGGGTACCACATGGGGAGTGGGAGGGGATTTAGGCACCCTGGACTGAGTTGCCTTGGTAACTCAAGTCGCACTCTTGTGCGATTGGCCCACGTGGTGAGCCGGCCGGCTCACCATTTAGCATGTTTGATTGACAGCTGGGCTGAGTGAATGGGGTGTGCTGCATAAAAGCAGGGCTTTGGGGACTGGAACTTCAGAAGTCGCCACAGGACCTGAGAAGCCGACGAGGGAGAAGCTGAGCCGACCTACCACGACACCACCGGTGGAGCCCTGCAGAACCGACTCACCACTTCCCGACGACAGAAGATTTCCCGGCTGGAGAGGCTTCTTCCCCTGACTGGTGGGCACAACCAGTTTACCTTCTTTTCCTCGCATCCCAGGAAGTCTTGTGGTTGAATTTCCCGTGCCAAGCACCCTGCCAACCGGATAGCCACTTACCACTGGACCGCGCATAAAAGGACCGCTCCTTCTATCTGAGAACTCTGCGGCTGGTTTCTTCCCTGGCAGTGCAACGGACTCCTGTCTTCCTCCCCGACGAGATCCTCTCTTCCCCCGGACGAAGCACCGACTTGCATCCGCTGCCAGGAACAACTGCCCGCTGGAGTATTCTCACCACTTTAAGGTACCGTGTCCGCCAGGCCTCCCTTTCTAAAGATTGCTACAAGGTAATAATAATCCCTTAACCTTCTGGACTGGGCTGGCCGCCTTGACCATCTAACTGGTCCCTTTCTTTGGGCCAACTCTTTTTTTAACCCTTTCAAGGCTTTAACCCCAATGCCCTTGCTCCTCACCCAAAATGTTGGTTTATGTGGGCTTGACCTTGCTCACCTACAGAGCTATCAGGAAAAGACAGATAATTAACCTGGAACTGTGTTGGCAAATACTTTTGCAAAGCATTTAATAAACATCCTCTGGCCTTTTCATATGCAGAAGCGATTAAACTTGTGATGGGATGTTCTCACTTGCATGCTAAGTGAATGCTTGAAAGGGTAAAGGGGGAAGGAGGCAACTAATCTTTGCAGTAGTCCTTAAATGTCTAGTTTCAGACATGAAGTGGAGAGCTATGGAAGTGTTTAACATCAGAGCCTCAGCTGAAGAGTTTAAAGAATGTTTGAAGTTGGATGCCCTAAACCACCACATTAGGTCAGGAATACCCACTGAAAGCAAGCGACTCAAATAAAGCTACTTTTTTAAAAGATGAGTTTATATCCATGAGGTCTTAGACAAAAGCGGAAAACAAAAGTGCATTTGCATTCTGGGACTTGTAGAGTCTTGCATTCAGTTTGGGATAAAAAGAGCTACAAAGATGATTTATTTTGCTAAACAACTTTATATTAGGCTTTACACGTTGTAAGGGTTGTGTACTTTACAGGTAAACTCTATAAGACCATATTATTGCGATATTGCTAAAGCAAACAATTGTACGAAGTAGAGCTTGGAAGACGTGTGGTAAGGTGCCTAAATTGCTGGGAACAAATCATGGCTTCACTGCTTAACCAAATGTGTAATCCTTGGTGATTAATTGGATTCTTCCCAATCACAGCATTACCGTACTGGCAACTACCAATAGAAATTTGCATTTTGTCCTTCAGTTCAAAAATGTTTCAAGGATGTTTTAGTGGCCTGATGTGCATTACATTGCACAATATGCTGCTAACTTGACACTAGATCACACAAAGGTGCCTTGCTGAGAACACTCACAAACAAGTAGGTTTGCACCTCGCCAGACAGTTTTTGAAATTATCCCCTCTCCCAACATGTGAAGGGTTAAAGGGTTAGCATGCCCACAACCCATTAGGTTTTATGCTAGTTGTGGGCCGGGCCCAAACTACGGTGGTTCCACATCGTTCATGAGTGTAGTGCAATAAATATGTTTGAGCTTCATTTTTTTATTATTTATTTTTAAATGGCACACATGCAGAGCGAACTGAATGACATGTAGGGATTTCTCATTTTGACAGAAAAGCCGAAGTGGGATAACCTGGTGTGTCTGGGACCATACAAGTTAAGTAACAGAGAGGGAGTTTAGAACTGTCTGCAATTTTGGCACTTTATCTCATATGTTGCCAGATCTAGATGATAGAAATGTGCAGGCAGTTTTATAGTGAGAGCTCAAAGTAAACATCCTAATTAAGCAACCTAACAATTTTATAAATACTTAAAGAAATATTAAGTGAAAGAGGACTGTACCTTTATTTTCCTCATTTTGAATCGAAGACCAAAAGTGTAAGAATAAGTAGCAATGCGAGATTACACAAATCTGTGCTGGGCAGTTTGAAATGAGCTCTTAAGACTTGGACACAAAAAAAGTGCTGTGTAATAAGGTAACCTGCTTTCCATTAGTTTGACAAAGGGGTGTTGCGCTGCCGGTTTTATGAGGAAGCAAATGTGACGCAAACTGAGTGTGGTAAATAAACAGCACGACATTGAAAGGATTTTGTAGGGCACATGTTATTTGCCTTAAAAGAAATAGGCATGATCAGGCTGAAACTTTGCAAACTCTCCCACAAGAAAAATGCACCCATCAAAGTTCTTTCAACGAAAACATTAAAACCTATTTGAGACTGTCAGAAACAATGGTTACTGAAATGAACCATCACTAATAAAGAGGATACCATCCAATTCATGGGTCGAGTGCTTTTCTCTTTGGCCGAGTAGCTATTTATGATTTTTTGAGGCCTGACATTGTTGAAGAGCTTTTTGAACTATCAACTAGCAACGCCACAAGTGAACTGAAATTATCTGCAGAGATTCCCTTCAAGAGAAAAGCTTTGTGGCTCCTATGAGTTTTGAGCACAAGGCTAAATTCTTCTTAGGGTTCGGACTGCTTAAGTTAGGGAATCAACTTGTGACATGGTTTGATTATTTATTGCATTTTATCTACTTAAATGCTTTGCTGAATGTTATTTTAATACTTTTGGATCCGTGGGGAATGTATATATGCATCATAGATTATTGTGCAATAATACTACCCCTTAGATAAATTATTCAGTGTGTTCAGGTGGCCTAAAATATAAATAACTGTTTTATACTTGCTGTCTAAATTGAATTGTGTGCCATACTGTGTGAAGTCATTGAGGGCCCCGAACAGACGCATACGCTCCTGAGAATAAGCCTTGACTGCTCATTCAAGTACCTCAATTGGGTTTTGGCAAACCGCTCAGAGTTCACTGTTCACTATAACCAGGGTGGCCTCCTAAAACCTGTCCACCAGGCCAGATTTTAGAACTCCATCTTAATAAAGGAAAGAGAAAGCCAGAGCACCAGCTTACCTGATGTACCAAAAGAAAGACAGCAATGACAACCACTGTACCAAGAAGACACTGTACAGAGGCAGGCACACTTAAGTAGGGAAACTTAAAATAAGGAATGCAGGTTTTTCAGGCGAGCTCAGCAGAGGAGGGGGTTGGAGACCATGAGACCAGTAGGACTAAGGAAGGAATTGCGACTTGTGTAGTAGATTGTTGGTGAATGTGAAGTGCTTACTTAGCAGTAAAAGTGGTTCTGCAGTGTGAGTGTGCATATTTGTGCGGTGAGTGACTAGATGTTATTTAAAGGAGTGGATGAGAATGGTACTGGGTGATAAAAGGGTGCCAGAAATAGGGCGCAAGGAGAGTTAGTGGGAGGAGTGCGCTTCGTTTTTTCTCAACGCTGTTTCGCTGCTGTGGCTCTGGTCAGAACTAAAAGACCACTGGAGCGCGAGCCACAGCACTCTCTCAACGTGACCTGCTTATTGCTGCAGACTTGTTTTCTTGAATTCAATGGTACAGTAGTACCGTCATACAAACATCCTCTTATGTACCACGAGCAGCATGCCATGCCCCCTGGAGCCAGAAAGTAAAACAGAGCCCCGAGCCCTTGCGGCGTGAAGCCCGGTGCAGTCAAGGGCAGTGCTTCGTTTTTTCTCAACGCTGTTTCGCTGCTGTGGCTCTGGAGGGCAGCGCTATCGTCTCGTGTCCAGGAAAAGAGCGCGTATTGAGGTAATCTGTGGCGGCAATTGTAAACTTTAATCAGTGTCTTTGTTCAGCCTCATAGCTGCTTTTTGAACTGCTCCCGCTGAATAGCTCGACTGACCTAAAGCAAATTAAATTCTCCTCAAGCAGGGGTTTGGGGTGTTCCAGTGGCAATTGGGGCTTCTCTTAGAGGTGCTGGAGATTAATCTGAAGGGAACTCATCCCTTTCTACTCCTCTCTTTGCTTGGTCAGGGGTAAGGAGGAGAAAAAAAACCCCACAAAATAAAACTAGAGTGTAGCAGCGTCCTTCTGTACTGTCCGGAACGCACTCTCCTTGTGTTTCATTGTCAGTAGGACAGCAAATGAGACTTTGTAGTACCCCTATTTTGGAAAATATGCCTGATCAGGAAGGCTCATACGTGGAGCAGGCCTGGGGTGAAGAGGAAGAACTTGGGACAGTTGCTTCAAATACCCCTGCCCCATACCCTAATCAGCCTGCCCCTATAACTATACACACACTCATTCATACACATGGTCATCAAACAGCTGGGGAAACTGTTCCTATTTCCCTCATACAAAAAGAATGGAAGCTGGGCTTAGAATACACCATCACAACGAAGAAAATCCAGAGCAGAATTAATGACCATTTCTCCAGGAATAGAAATCAAAGTGTTAATGATTTAGAAGACATAACAGACAGTGTACGGCAATCCCTTGACTGTTCAAGAGGGTGAAGACAGGGCCCCCCTTGTAAAGGGACTGCAGAAAAAAACACTGCACCAAACACTAATATGCAAAATGAGGTGAGCCCACCTATAATGCAGGACCTTCCAGACAGATCCCGCTCAAGCTTCCCAAGGTGCTTCTTCTCAAGCAAGCGATAGCACATTGGCGGCCCTAAGCTTTGTGTTAAACTCCTTGGTTTCAGTATTCCAAACTCAAGTCGATGTATTGCTGGAACTATCAAACGAGATGGTTAAAAGCGAATCAGCAATGGTGGGCTTAAGCAATATCATGAACACCATTCTGATTCCTACTCTCAAGGAGACCCAAGTGGAAGGCGTGAAACAAGGACTTGACATTGCACACATTTTCCACTTACTTAAAGAGGGGAAAAAGGAGAATGACACCACACATGAGCTCCTAAAGGTTCTTTCAATGAAAGTGCTGAACCTACAAACCCCCGGTTATTCCTCCATCGAAGAGGTCCTTGAAGGCAACCCAATAATCTATGATACCCAGTTATCCGAATCAACCCTAGAAGAATTTAGGAGATTAGCAAATGTGGTCATCGATGAGGATGTTGTGGTTATAGAAAGTCAGTCGACAATCAAGGATAAGGACATTCAAGGAACTTCTCCCACTGAAGCCACCTGGACCTCGGCGGCCTGTCAAAACTATAAGGGAAGGAGGCTAAGACAGAAAAAAGGGAGTAGAGTGCGGTCCAGAACACCACTACCACAGCAGAGAAGAACTCAGAAAAAGACAAAAAAAAACAGAAAAATCCCGATGTAAAGAACACAGGAGTAAACCCATTTCTGAAAAATGTGCCATTACATGTTGTCGATAAGTCACCGGAAACATACGCTTCTGTGACCTCACTCCCCGAATCGGCACAGAGCTCAAGCGAAAACCAAAATAAGGCGATTGAACCTGTCCTGGACAGTACCAATTGAGACAAAGCACAGGTTCAAAGGGAATTAAGTCACAAAGCATAAGTATCGGTCTGCAAACCGATACAGTAAAATCCCTGCAAAAGGCCCTGAGCAAGCAATGTCATAAAATGGGTTAAGCCAGCATTAAAATAGCCCCAATATTTTTAAAAAATATTGCACCAGCGGCTTAAAAAATGAGCACAGTTCTTGAAACCTCAAAAGTAGCTCCAAAGATCCCTGTGAAATTGGCACCAATTCCAACTGCAAAACCTGTGTCACTATCGGGAACAGGCACTCCTAGTCAATCTTTACACACCTGAGAGGATGCACTATCAAGGTTCATCTCAAACGAGAATGATTCCTGGAACGGTCTAGGAAAATGCAGAAAACTGGAGTCTTCAAAATGCAGGAGTAGCACAGAGGAGCAAGATGAAAAGTTGCCAATAACGCCAGCCCAAAAGAAATATCTGGATATGTCCGATTACACAATCCCAAAAGTATGGCTATGGCTGTTCAGACACAACAACAACAAATCACTTAGCTGATCAGTGATACTGCCCCAGGTAAAAAAAATAATAATAATAATAATAAAAAAAAACGTATTCCTTTTTGCATCCGAGGACATGGATTATGTGAAATTCCCTCTTAAAGGGGATACGTTCTTTGTGGAATTACCAGGTTTCTCACTTTAGTGACCACCTTACTCCTAGTCCATAGTCCCCTTTCCTCCATACTTGTGGGGACATCTCTCCGTCCTGTGGGACGGGACCGGAGCACTTTGTAAAAAGCATCCAATTTTTTTTCAAAAATATGTCCTTTCTTTCCTGCGCGGGGCCCGGACGCGGCCGTAACCCCGCCCACCTTGGCTCCGCCTCACGATCTCCATCAGTCCTTTTCTATCGCAGGGTCCAAGACCCATTAGCAATACCAGAGGAACCTTATTAGAGGGGACGGTGGGCGTATGGAGGAAAGGGAACTATGGACTAGGAGTAAGGTGGTCACTACAGTGAGTAACCTGGTAATACTCCAAACGTCCCGTCCCCTTTCCTCCAAACTTGTGGGAGATTCCCAAGCACTCCTTGCAGGAACTATGGGTGGATGGAAATACCCCTTACTGAAACAGGTTCTTTAGCACAGCCTGACCAAACTGAGCGTCAGCTCTAGAGCTCATATCGAGGCAATAATGCTTACAGAAAGCAGATGGGGAGGCCCAAGTAGCTGCTTTAGCGATGGACTCCCAGGGAACATATTTCTGAAAAGCAATCGCGGCTGCCTTGCCCCGCACCAGGTGTGCATGGATACCTTTAGGAAGTTTCAACTTTTGGACTGTGAAAGACTCCGTGATACAGGCAGCAATCCATCTGGAAATAGATGCCTTAGACGTCAGCCTGCCCTGAGGGATACCAAAGGTCACAAAAAGTAGAGAAGAACTCCGAAGCTCGGAAGTCCTGTCCAGGTAGAACTTAAGAGCTCTTCGGACGTCCAGACAGTGTAGAACCCTTTCAGCCTCCAAGGCAGGGTTCGAAAAAAGACCGGAACAGAGATTGACTGATTCAGATGGAATTCGGTCACTACCTTCGGTAGGAAAGCTGGGTTTGTCCGAAGGACTACCTTGTCCTTGTGAAAGACCAAGAAAGGATGCTCCACCGACAATGCCTGGAGCTCACTCGCTCTCCTCGCTGAGGTAACAGCGACCAGAAAGGACACGTACTTGAGGTCAACCGTAGCCATTGGCTCAAAGGGTTTATGGCACAGCGCCGTCAGGACTACATTTAGGTCCCAAGGCGGGTGCGGACTACAAACCGGAGGGTAGAGGCGTGTCAAGCCAGCAAAATGTCTCTCATCCACCTAGTTAGAGAATAAGAAAACAGGTCTGTAGAAAGGTAAGCGGAAACCGCTGAGAGACAAGTCCTGCAAGACAGAACATGAACCCGACTCTGCGAGGGAGGATACGAAGGACAGCACTGTGTCAATCGTTGCCACCCTTGGATCCAACTCTTTCTCCAAACACCAATGACAGAACCTGAGCCATTTACTCTTGTATTGAGATCTGGTCGAGGGTTTCCCTGGCTGCCTGGATAATGCGCATGTTATCCGCAGACAAACTCAAATGCTCTAAAGACTTGAACTCGGGCACCATGCCGCCAAGTTGAGCGATTGTTGGGAGAGGTGCCACATCTGTTGTTCACCTTGTTGAAGAAGATCAGTAGTTACTGGTAACCTGATCGGCGGACACACCAACAAGTGTTGAAGTTCTGAGAACCAAAACCTGGCCAGCCACCACGGAGCTATCAGTAGAAGAGGAACAGTTCACAGAGTTCTTCAACTTCCAAATTGCTCGATGAACTAGGGGCAGAGGCGGGAAGGCGTAAGCTCTCATGTTGTGCCATGGAATCTCGAGAGCATCCCCCAGAGAGGAGGCTCCCAGCCCCCCTCTGGAGGCGTACTGAGGAAGCTTCTTGTTTACGCCGTGGCGAAGAGGTCCACCTCCGGTGTGCCCCAACGTGAGAAAATCCATGAGAGGATCTCTGCCTTCAACTCTCACTCGTAGCTGACCACTGTCCGCCGGCTGAAGGCATCCGCTGTGACATGCAGTGCACATCCCGGGCCAGCTGAAAGCAGCCGGACCCCATGAAGCACGGCCCACTCCCAAATCTGGATGGACAGGTCCACGAGAGGGGGAGACTTTGTTACCCCTTGCATGTTTATGTAATACATTGATACCACATTGTCAACAAGGTGGTCCGCATAAGAACAGACAATGAGCGGTCTGAACGCCTTGAGTGACAGAAAGATCGCCAGAAGCTCCAAATGATTTATGTGCAGGAGCTTGTCCTGAGGCGACCAGAGGTCCGAGACCTGAAGAAGATCTAACGTCGCACCCCACCCCAAAAGGGAGGAGTCCGTCGTGATCGTCACCATGGGGGCTGGGTCCTGAAACCCAGCGCCCACTGACAGGTTGCTGAGAGATGACCACCAGTCCAGGTCCACTCTCATGGATTCCGGAATCATTATCCGCTTGGAATCCGGGTCCAAAGCCTGACGCCAGGAACTCCGAAGAGCCATCTGGGTCCGTCTCATTTTGAGACGAGCAAGAGGAAGAGCCAGTACACACGAGGCCATGAGGCCCAGAAGCCTCTGGAACCACCAGGCCGACATGCTCTCCGACTGCGCAAATATCTGACACGTGGCCAACAGATCCGCCATTCTGTCCCCGGTCAGATCCACTCGGCAGTCAATTGTGTTCCAACGAAAACCCAGGAAAGTCAGGTCCTGTGAGACCGTCATGGAGGATTTCTGCCAGTTCACCAACAGCCCAAGATGGAACAGGAGCTGAAGGAGAGACTGGAGGTTGCCCACTGTTGCCAACGGACAAGGGCTGCGTAAGAGCCAGTCGTCCAAATAGGGACGATTCCCCGCAGAGTATCCACTCTACGAGATTTGCGGTCGAGGAAGCCCCTAAAACCAGAGGAAGTCGTCCAAACATGGATACCCTGGAGACGAAGATAGACCGCAATCACCGACATCTTCGTGAAGACACGCGGCGCCGAGTTGAGGCCAAAAGGAAGCACCCGAAACTGGAAGTGCTCCTCTCCCAAAGAGAAGCAGAGGTATCTCCTGTGTGGATTCCAAATCAGGATATACATGTACGCATCCTGAAGATCCACCACGCTGAGCCAATCACCCATCTGCAAAGAGGAGCGAATCTGGCCGGGCGTGATCTTTAACTTCTATTGGGGTAGGAAAAGATTGAACTGGGAAAGGTCTAGGATGGTGCACAGGCCAGCCTGGTTGGGTTTAGGCACCGTAAACAGCCGGGAGTAAAATCCCTCCCCTCGCTCCCAAAGGGGAACAGGTTCCACAGCTCTGAGGTGCATAAGTTTCTGAACCTCGGCCTTGAGGGAGGGTGAGCCCGACAGCTGAAAAGAAGGGTTGAGGGGTGGGGTGGGGGTAAAGGCAAGCGGAAGCCCGCTCGAGCGACTGACAAGACCCATCTGTCTTCTGTGATGGTCTGCCACGCCTCCCAATGAGATGCAATGTGTCCTCCCACCGGGGTCTCGTGCGATCGCGGAAAACCCTCATTTGGCAGGCTTATCGGTGGCGGTGCCACCTGAACCTGATGAGGAGGCTGAGGAGCGGGAGAAAAACTGCGTACGCTTTTGTCTACGGCGTTTATTCCCCGCAGGAGTATCCACTCTGCGAGATTTGCGGTCGAGGAAGCCCCTAAAACCAGAGGAAGGTCGACTTTGCGACAACGGTCTCTGGGATTTGAAAGGAGCTTAAACCAGAACAGACAATGATTTAGCCATCTGAGTGCTATCCTTGGTTTTGGTGAGCTCTACATCAGTGGAAGAGCTCCTTACCATCGAATGGAAGGTCCAGTACCTTGTCCTGCACTTCCTTCGAAAACTTAGTGGCATGCAGCCACGCTTCCCGGGAAGTATCAACCTCAAACATCAGGCCCCGAGCCGAGGTGTCTACGTGATGAGCCGCAGCCTCCAGGAGATCCTGGGCCAAGACCCTGGCATCGGAAAGGCCACCTCTGAAATCTTTCAACATCTCGACCGGAATGTCCTCCTCAAACTCCGACAGACCTTTCTACATCTGCATGTTCGCTCCTGCCAAAATCAATACTGCATTGGCCTGCCTGAGCTGCAAGGCCGAATTGGCAAAGATTTTCCTCCCTAGGGAGTCCAAGAGCTGGTCCTCCTTTCCCAAGACCTGAGTAGCCGTTGCGGAAGAGGATGCTGCAGGACTGGATTGCAACGTAGACGCAGCCACCACTGTGGAGGAGGGAGGCGAACAAGACTACCAAGACCACTTCTTCCGAAGAATGCAACCTGTACCTCGCGTCAATCTTTTTATTGACAAAAAGTCCAGAGTGTGGCTTTTCCCAAACTTTTCGGACCTCGGCCAGAACGTCCTTCTGCAGGAACAGGCCGGTACGCTCCAAGGAAGACAAGGTGAACGCCCCAGAAAGCACGCCCTCCTGCGGAGCGGGAGCCTCGGGCACCGGAACATCTAAGAAACTCATGTCCAGCACCCGGTCATGGAAAGCTCTGATAGAGCGGGGAAGGACCTCATTGTCCTGATCGCCTTGAGGGTCATCTGACAGGTCAGGATCCTGCTGAGCCATGTCAGGCACTGCCTTGTCCACTGGGGACAATGGTGACAAAGGCGGAAGAGCAGGGGGAGGCACCACGGGCAAGGGAGGCGCCGGCAGAACCACCGGAGGAACAGCTGGAGCCGGAGACGCAGGTTGACATATTTCCTTGAAAAGTCCTTTGAAATATTCCCTCATGGGGTCAGTGCGGATAAGCGCTTGAAATTTACCGAAAAAGGCGTCCTCAGGAGATTGTTTCGGAACCTGAGGAGGCCTCTCATGAGGTGGACAAATCCAGGGATGTAACGGAGAAGGGTGCCACACTGGCCCCTCCACCGACATATTGACATAAATCAAAGGAGCCGCCCGCCCGCAAGCAACGAAACATTGTGCGGAAGAGGCATCCGGGCGTTCCAATCATAAACCGGCCGGTAAGGATGCGCACAAGGGACCTTAAGTTCACCCAAAGGATCGAACCCTACACGAGGGTCCGATGGCGTGGTTGTAGGGGTAGTACCTAAAATGGCCACCGTGGTTGTGGCGGGAACGGCCGCCATTTTGTCCTCATCTGAGGGGAACTGCGGCACGTGAGGAAGTGAGGCAACGGTCCCCGTCGATGGGTCAGGGGTCTTAATTTTAGCCTTAACGTAAGGAACCTCAGCAGATGAGGCCTGGAATGTTTCTGCGACATACCAACCGCCAACTGAGCCTTCGAAGGAAGGGCCTCGGCACTGCCGGTAAAAGAAGAACCTTTCTTCTTTGCCCCCTCAACAGATCCGGTGTCACCACAAGAGCGGGACCGGTGAGCAACCGCTTTCACCGGCAGGGCCTTGCCCGGCCCCTCAGAACTGTTGGTAGCCTTAGCCTCTGTACGAGGGACCTCGGATCTAGGCCCGGTAAAAGCCTTATCAGCACGGGCCTCGAACATCCTTTCGGTAACCACAAGCCCAGCCAAGGCCTCGGGGCGCACCCCGGTTTTGTTTTTGAGGGAAGCCGAAAGAGAGGCATCAGAGCAAGCTCCGGTACCCCACGACTCAGTAGAACTGGGCCTACAAACAGCCCCCACAGGAGGGGCCTCGGAGCGTACTCCGGTGTACACAGGCCCCTTACGGAGACCCTCTGAGAAAACTCTGGTAGAAATATTAGGCCCGACAGGCACCTCAGGGCGAACCCCGGTAACAGAGCGATCAACGCCCCTCCCGGCCCGAGAGGAACCTGGGAAGGTATCCCCCGGTCGGGGTGCTCTGAAAAGTAAAGAACTTACTGGGCGTTGTTTCTTCTCGTCGATGAACACCTGAAAAAGAGAACGAGGAGTTTATTGGAACACCTCCTCCCACTGCTCCAACCGACGTTGAAGTGCCCGGACCGAAAGGGAGTCACAGTAAAAACAGGAGTCCCAACGGTGTTCCGGACCCAAACACTCTAAACAAAGAGGATGGGGATCTGCCCTCACAAAGCGACGGTGACACAATGAACAGTCTGGAAAATCTAGTTTAAAAGACAGACTATTAAACGAACTCTAGCGAGAGCCAGAGAGGAAAACAGGGAAGAAAATCTTCCGAGGATGCAAGTGCGTCCGGCCCCGATCGTGCGGAGAAAAGGACTGATGGGCGATGCGCGGGGGGAGCCAAGGTGGGCGGGGTTACGGCGGCGTGCCGGGCCCCGCGCAGGAAAGAGGGACACATTTTTGAAAACAATTTGGATGCTTTTTACAAAGTGCTCCGGTCCTGTCCCACAGGACGGAGAGATGTCCCCACAAGTATGGAGGAAAGGGGACGGGACGTAGGAGTAATTGGACTGCAATCCCGGAGAGCTCAGCAAGGTTTACTCAATAAAAATGAGCAGGCTCGAGGTGGACTCATGGTTTACAAAACCAGGGAGAAGGGTAGACCTGAAGTCCTCTCTAACATGAAACACTCTGGGGAGGGAGAAGGCTCTAAGAAAGATGACAATACTGGAGAACCAAAAGCAACAGACACAAGCCTGGCTTCAGGTTCAAGTATAAACTGCAACCTTCTAGCAAAGCTTCCAGAGATCATCTCCCAAATCATTCTAAAAATTAGGAGTGGAGGAAAACTGCCTTTAGGCAAAGGAGCCTGTAACTAGTATCCTGGAATACGCGAGGTCCCAGCTTTCTGAAAAAGAAAATACTGAAAGAGGATCTTCTAGGGCAAAATGACATTCTACTATTCCAGGAAACATGGTTATCCCAATTGAGATAGAGGGCTTTACAATTCAAAATCTTCAGGCTTCCCAGAAAGCCAAAGGGAGACCAGCGGGAGGGTTGATAATTGCCCTCAAAAACTCCATTAAAACGTTCACACCACTATGTAACAACGAATTCGGAATTCAAGCTTGCAAATTAGAATTGAAAATGGATACCCCACATTCTATTGTTGTAATTATCAATATATACTGGAATCCTGCCAGTTCAAAACTCCAGCATTTCTTAGAAGCATTGGATTCCCTTTTAACAGTGGTGAAGGCAGAGCACGAGGGAGCAAATATCCTACTAGCAGGGGACTTAAACGCAGATCATATTACCACTTGTTGCGCTAAGCCCAGGCAAATAAAAAGGAGCCCATTGCAAAAAGGAAAACTGTGGGACTTCTTGGGATCTCAAGATGCTACAAGAAAACCCCGCTGAAGCTGAAAAGGCAGGAGTAACCTGGCGTCAAGGGAGCTTAGAGTCCACCCTAGATTACATCTTTGTTCCCTCAGGACTATCTGGTCTCTGCTCCAGCCTAATTATAAACTGGGAGGCAGGGTAGTCCCATGCAAGTTTGGAACTCTCGTTTCCCGGTATGCAAAAATATCGGCACATCAAGAATGCCCAAGAACTCGAGGGTCTCAAGGGAAAATTAAGAGTGTCAAAATATAAGCAAGGGGGTAAAAGGCTGAACAAACTACTAGAAGAAGTTCCGTCCTCAATTTGAAGCGATGAATCGCATTCGGAGAGATTTGTAAACTTTATTTGGTCTATACACCCACCAAGTGAAATAGGTACCTTAGGCAAACAAGAAAATCTTCACATCTTCGACGAAGAAACACAAAGGAAAAAGAGAAATCTCTGACAAACATTGCGCCATATTAAAAATTGGCATCACGACATCACATCACTCTTTTGCATAAATTAAAAAAAGCTCAACAGAGCTATAGAAATTGGTCCAAAAGTCAAAATCATCAAAGATTGCAAGAAGATGGTGAGAGAATGCTCTATTTATTAAATGCAAATAATTCCAGAAACCTCTGGGCAGCGCTCGGTCAACTAGAGTCTGGGTTTAACAGCTCCCTGTGCAACCTAGTCCCAGAACAAAAATGGGTAGAATACCTGTTAAAACATTTCAAACCAACAGGGTACACATATTTTACCATGCCTATGGATCCCCCTGGTTCCTTACGTTTGATGAACAGGACATCCTGGAATTAATATCTAATTCTTCCTCATCAAAAGCTGCAGGCCCAAATGGCCTAACCTATCAGGTCTTAAAAAACAACCCAAAACTTTGGGCCAAGATTCTAAATCGTCTCTTCTAAGAAATCCTTAAGACCAGGATTTTCCCTCCATCATGGGAGAATGCATTAGTTATTCCATTCTTCAAGGGGGGGGGGGGGGTGATCGGCTAAGCCCGGCAAACTATCGCCCAATCGCCCTCTTTGATATAGATAGTAAACTTTTTTATGCAGCTTCTATTAAGAGAACTTTCACACTGGGTGGACTCAAGGCAGATACTCTCACATCAAACCGGCTTTAGAAAAGGGCTCTCCACTAGCCTTAATGGGCTTATTTTGAACTTACTCAGTGAAAAGACAAATGAGAAAGAGGGCACCCCCCTCTATGGGGCATGGGTAGACCTATATAAGACATTTGATCATGTGGAAGGATCCTTACTCTTGCACAAACTCCACAGTTGGGGGATTCCAGCCTCCCTATTAGCAATGCTTATTGAATTTCATAAGAATACCACCACAAGACTGAGGCTTGACGACCTGGGACATCTGTCACATTTAATACAGGTCTTTAAAGGGGTGAGGCAAGGATGTCTAGGAGCCCCTTCGTTTTTCAACCCATTTTTGTCAGACCTAGAAGACTTCCTGTTTTCATCGTCGTTGGCTAGTCCAGTGATCAACGGGAGAAGAATACATTGGCTCGCCTACACAGACGATTTAGTCCTGCTGGATAGATCGGCGACTGGTCTTCAGCGCCTCTTAAATAAACTTGGGGAATATGCCACCCTAAACGGGCTCTCAATCAACCCTCTGAAATCCAAGATACTTATATTTAAACGGTGTCCAGTTAAAGTACCTAATAAAAAGGATCGAATGCCAAAAGGTCGACTCAATTTGACCTAAAATCAAAGGGTTGAAGTTTTACTACAAAAGAGAGGGTTTGTGGGGATTCCGCCCAAAAAATAATTAAAATAAATAAATAAGACCCTTTGGTTTTAGGTCCTTTTGATTCGACCCTTTTGCCATTCAATCCTATGCATTCGAAACTTTCACCTATAACCTATTTCAACATCCAAAGAAGAAATCAGGCTACGGAAATTGGGTTTTGGATCGTAAAGCAGTCCCCCGCGTCAGAGAACTGATTTATCTGGTTCTACAAAATGTTCGCCTCTCCCGCTAACAAGGTGACTAAAGCAATTATGGAAAAAGCCATAAAGATCATTCCTCAAATTAAAAAACTGAATGCAAATGTTTGTACATTTTCTATTCTCCCACTTAAGTTCTACATGGCCAAAGCAGTTCCAGTCCTCCTCTATGGCCTGGAAGCAAAACCCCTGCTATGGCACATTACCTGGAACAAATTAGAGGGTCTTCTGTGGAAAATATCCTTGGCTCTCCCAACGTGCACGCCTCCGGTGAGCCTACGCTTCGAACTAGGTCTAGCTTCTCTTGGATGTCGAGCAGACTGGAAAATTATATCATTATTCCGTGAAATAACGATAGCAGGTTGTTAGGGAGAATTCTCTGTAAGGCTAATTTCCGATACCTAGTGAGTCCCCCAGCAGCTTTGCTGGATTTCTGGGGTTTATTGTTTTCTCCTGCTAAGAGTGAGACTCTTTTCTCCCACTCTTATACATGATTTGAGGTGTTCCTTTGTCTTTCCATGTGTTTTATGGGCTATGGTGTCTTTTACTCCATAGGGTCTCATGTGTTTTTGATGTGGGTTACACAGCACCCTCCATGCCATAACCCAGGGGTGTTGTAGCGACCCCCAAACAGACTCCATACCCTGGGACTGACTACTGTCTCCCAGGGCATGTAAAGTTACCATTGGCTTTACTAGTCCCAAATTATGAAGAGAAACCAGTACAAACCATCATATTGTGGATGTACTGGTCGGGGCAATTCGATTGCCCCAGGGTCTGTAGTTCGAGGGGGCACGTCTCCGTCCTCCCTGATCGGGTTTTGGCTGGTGGCAGTGGATAGTACTTTTTATATTCGACCGCGGATATATCTCTATGGGATTTTCCCATTGTTCGAGGCTACCAACTTTAATTATTTAATTCTTATAGCCTCGAACATACAGCCGGTTTATTTATTTAATATTAATTCACCAGTTGGTATTTTTTGCCAGAACTCTATTCTAAAATGGCGTTTGTGTTCTCTTCTGTGACTCCAACCCAAGTCGAGCCCTTTGTTCCACTTTTTGGCGGGCTTCTCCACAGAAGTCTCCAAAAGTGGTGCCACTCTGTCTGGGTACCACAGGGGGCGTGGGAGGGGGTTTAGGCACCCTGGACTGAGTTACCTTGGTAACTCAAGTCGCACTCGTGTGATTGGCCCACGTGGTGAGCCGGCCGGCTCACCACTTAGCATGTTTGATTGACAGCTAGGCTGAGTGAATGGGGGTGTACTGCATAAAAGCAGGGCTTTGGGGACTGGAACTTCAGAAGTCACCACAGGACCCAAGAATCCGAGGAGGGAGAAGCTGAGCCGACCTGCAACGACACCACCGGTGGAATCCTGCTGAACCGTCTCACCACTTTTCCCGACGACAGAGGAGATCTCCAGTTCGGAGAGTCTTCTTCCTTTGACTGGTGGGGATAACCAGTTTTGCCTTCTTTTCACCTTCCTGGAGCATCTCGTGGCCGCCTTGCCCGTGCCAAGCACCCCGGCAACCAGAATACCACGGGTTACCACTACCGCAAAGGGAAGGGTAGTGCCTTTTAACCGGAGAACTCCGCGGCTGGTTTCTTCCCTGGCAGTGCCACAACCTTCATCTTTCCTCCACGGCGAGACCTCTTCTTCCTCTGAACGAAACACCGACTTTCACCTGCTGCCAGGAACAACTGCCCCGGCTGGAGCTTCCTTCACACTTAAGGTAATGTGTCCCGCCTGGCTTCCCTTGCGACAGATCGTTCGGGGTGACAGTAAAGCCTCGACTTTCTAACCTGGGCTGGCCTGGGACAACCTAGCTAACTTTTCCTGACTGTACTTTCATCCTTTTTGTGAGAACTATCTACAAAGACTCTTTGGGCATAACCCCACTGGGTGAACATGAACCCCTTCTGCTTGCTCTCTCCAAGAGTGGGCCTTGCAATTGACTTCCTTGCTCTCCAGTAGAACTCTGCCTTTCCTGCCTTACTGTGGTTCTTTGTAAAAGTATTGAAACTTGTGTGCTTCCTTAACTCTGCCTTTTTCCCTCCCTTTCTTTACAACTTATTAGAGTGTCATCTTATGTTAAGCGCTCACTTCTGTCTGAAAACAAGTGGTGTTTCTCACTAAGACTTGTCTAATAAGTGAATAGGGTTGTATATATAGGATAGTGACTGTGCTGAATTTACTTACCTCGTTTTTGTTAGTGTAAATCACAAGTGTGTTTTTAAATAAATAATTATATACTTTTACACCGAAGCTCTGGTCAGTGTTTATTTATACTACTGTGTCTCTGTACCTATTGTGTATACTCTGCATACTGCCTAACTCTTCTTGAGGGAAGTCTGACTGCTCAGCCACAGCTACCAAGTGAATCTGTGTGGTACAGACTGCTACCAAGTGGGTTTACTGCCAAACACCTGTAGTCTTAAATCTCTTGCAGTGGTCCCTAAGGGAACGGCACAGGTTTCTGCCTAACACAGGTAAGACCCCCATTTACTCTGATGTAAATGAACACCTTAAAAATTCAAGATCCCAGTTACTCCATGGTTTGGAGAAGAAAGTCAGAGGTATCCTGCTTAGGCTCGACTTGATATTAGAAACTTTAGTATTCAATCCCTTGAAAGTGATAAAGACACTAGAAATAAATGATTGGATCGACACCATCGACGGAGTAAGGAATCTTAACCCCCCTAACCATTTTCTAAAGGTGGACAAAAAGCTTGGTTCTCTTCCTCGCTACCTTCAAAAGTTTCCAGAAAAGGGAAGAAGAAATAATTTCTTGGGACTTAGGCTAAACCTAGCCGACACCGGGGAAATCTTGGCTAGAAGAAATCTGGGGGACCAAGCAAAAAAACTCTGTAGACAATGTGACTCTCCAAGCAAACAATCCCTAAGACACCTACTAATGGAGTGCGAAGGAACCTGGGAAACAAGACTGCTGTTACTTAGGAGATTTGCAGCTAAAGAAGAGAGTCTAACATCAGAGTCTTTCTGGGGCAGGCAGATTGCTGGCCAAGAGATCATGCTGACGGCAACAATAGTAGAAGTTATGAAAAAATGCTCTATTCTATCATAAAAGGAAGTCACTCGCCCCCCCCCCCCCGAAAGAGCGCTGCTGTGCTGCGATTGGTCTTCTTTGTAGCCCCCAGGTTTTTTTGTATTCTTGTTTTGCATTCTTCTTCCTCCTGCCTGCCTGCTTTGGTTATACTTTTTTAGCTTAATGAGCTCAATTGTGAAAAAAACATTTTTGTAAAGTTTTTTCTTTTTAAATCCAAAACAAAATCAATAATAAAATAAAAAGTTAGTGGGAGGAGAGTATTAGTGCGAGGAGGAGAGTAGTGGTGTGAGGCGAGTAATAGAGGGAGGAGGACGGTAGCATTAGTAGGAACAGAGTTGAGTAGTGGCAAGAGAGTTGAGGAATACAGAAGTGGTGTGGGAGAAGTAAAGTGTGGAGGCGAGTGGAAAGAGGAGAGTAATATCTGAGAAAATTGGATGGAGGCATACAAGGTGGGGTAGGTAAAAAGAGTAAGAGGGATGTGGTTAGCCATGCTTGCTTATCTCCAGATGATTCGATCAGAAAAAGCTAAATATTATGCTACCCGAATTACCGAAGCAGCATGTGCGTCTCGAGAATTATTTGCAGTAGCTAAAGAGCTATTAGTATGCTCTGGAGTAACACGGTTGATTCCTTGGATGCCCAGACAAGATGTGACAAAATCAGCACTTTTTTCCTCTGAAAAGATTTTTGATATTTGCATGGGCATCAAAGCTCCTCAAATGATGGGGGGCATCTTGCAAATTTGCAATAGTAGTGGCTCAGCTTCCTCTAAAATGGTCAATAATTTTAAACTCGACCCAATTAGTGATGAAACTATTGGGAAAGCTCTGCTTGGCCTCAAATCGGCCTCACCCCTGGATGCGGTTCCTCTTCACATTTTCATGGCTCTACCACAAGGGGCCAGGGGTTTGTTAACTGACGCACTGCGGTATTCCTTTTCAATGGGCATTGTCTGCCCTTAAACATGCAGTAGTCTTGCCGATTTTGAAAAAAGCTAATTTTGACTCTTGAGTGCCTGCTAATTATAGGCCTATTTCTTTGCTCCCAGCAATGATGAAGCTGTTGGAGGCAGTTATTGCCCCCTGAGTTTTCTAAATCACTGGAAGACGACTGCCTTAACCCCTTTCAATCGGGCTTTCATCCCAAGATGGGGACTGAGTCCGTAATTATATCGTTGCTAGATGACCTCAGGCTGATCCAGGACCGCAGAGAGAACGGAGTACTTATTCTCCTGGATATCTCTGCAGCCTTTGATATGGTAGACCATGAAATCTTATTGACTAGAAAGGAGCAAGCGGGTGTCATTGGCTCTCTTTTAGCATGGTTTAGGTCCTTTTTGGAAGGTCGTTCTCCAACAGTGTCCTTTCAAGAGTGTCTCTTCTCCTGTGGAGATGTCTTGAGGAGTCCTGCAGGGGTCGGCCTTATCCCCTCTTCTTTTTAATTTGTATGTTCAGATGTAGGCCGACCTCATTGCAGAATACTCTATTCTTAAGCGGATGACACGCAGCTAATATTCCGGCAGGACTCTTCTCAAGCTGCACCCCCCATGAAGCTGTGCGACTGCTTGGAGAAAGTGGGAAGCTGGATGGCAGCCAACTGGCTACAATTAAACGGAGGTACAGGTGGTTGGCCTCCATGGAAAGGACCACCTCTGGAATTCACAACACTGGCCTGAATCACTTGGTCCATGCTCAGCCCCCTGTGCCTCGGTAAAGTCTCTGGGAGTAAAACTCCTTCCAAATCGATCAAGGGAACCCCAGATGTCTGCCAATTGTAGTGCTGGTTTCAGATGACTGAAATCCTTGAGGAAAATGCTTCCCTTGCTTCCCTCAGAAAACCGAATTAAACCGATGACTGCTACTACAATGGGCTCCTTAGATTACTGCAACAGCATTTACCTGGGACAACCGAAGTACCAGATCCAGCGGCTGCAAGTCCTTCAGAATTCAGCAGCGCGTCTGGCACTTAAGGCTCCTCCAGTGACACCTTCTGCTGGTCTTTTACACCGGTTACACTGGTTGCCGGGGGTAGCGCGGATCGACTAAAATCCTGTGCATTGTGCACCGAGCTGTGCACAATGTTGGTCCATATTACCTTAAGAAGAAACTGGAAAGGTATTGTCAAGTAAGAAGTCTCCGGTCCAAATCTCTTGTACTTCTTAAGATTTCAAAATAAGCGTTCGGGTGGCCGCTCCTTTTCAGCGCTGGCCCCTAGTTTGTGGGACGGTCTTCCGCTTCATCAGAGATCACTCGTTGAGTATTTTTCCTTTAGGAAAGCACTGAAGACTCTTCTGTACAGCTTCTTCTTTGGTTAACTGTTGGGCATTGGTTGTTGCAAGCTGCTTTCCCTCCTATCGCCTAGATGCCTTTGGCCCATAGCTCGTGCTTTATACATTTTATAATAATGATTGGGACCAAGTGAATTTAGCCGAAAGCAAATGTGTGCTTCTGTCGCTATGGGCTGGGTGGGGAAAATACAAGGCTCTTTGCAGTTAATAAGGGAGTAAGGCAAGGCTGCACTTTGGCACCCCTATTAACTTCTACATTCAGGAGGTTATCGGTGCGTTAGTAACAGGGTGTCAGGACTGGCGAAACTGGCCCCTAACAAATCCCAGCCTTATTTTATGCAGATGACACACTTCATTTGTTCACTACCCCACAAGATCTGAAGGAAGCCCTTGGAATATTTATCAAGAAATGTAAGGACCTACATCTGGACCTAAACATTGAAAAAGCTAAAGTTCTGGTTTTTAGGCACCAATTTGCAAAATGTGCCCCTTCGATGCTTCAGGTGGAGGGAGCACAGTTGGCTCCGGTTAAATGTTTTTACTATCTGGGCGTAAGGTTCCTAGATATGAAAGGGTGGGTAGAGCAGGTGAAACGTTCGCTTACCACCCTGGAGAAATTAAGTGGGTCCATCAAATCCTTTCATGCTAAACATGAAGGAGGACCAAAGTGATACCTGGAGCACTTTATGGGGCTGAATTGTGGGGCCATGCCAACATGAAAGAAATAATTTTAAGTGAACGCAAGTTCCTAAAAAAGTAGTTATTATTGCCCAACAGTGATCTCTCTACATTGGCGTTTATCGAACTAGATGTAGTTCCAGTGGTTGCCCAGTTCAAGCTCAAAACTGTAATATTGTGACTAATGTTATGGAGTCAAGAGGGCCTCGAAACCTGACGGTTCGCATTAAGAAATCTTATGTAATTAGACGGTGGGAGTTCCATAGCATGGCTCTCCCATATAAAAAAAAAGACCTTGTGCGAAGTAGGTGAATTCAATTTGTGGACCCACCCTGAGGATCAATGTGCAGGTGCCAAAAGAAGAATTAAAGTGGCTCTAGCTAGCAATGCGCAAGATGAACTGTTAAACATGGCCATGGAATTAATAAAGGGCCCGTACTACCTTGAGCTCACTCCCTTTGGATAGAAAGCTTATTTGGACTATATTCAACCTGCGTTCAAAGGTCATCATTTTTACGCTTTAGCTGAGACCCATTCATGGCATGTTTCCAAAACGGCTCAGTGTCCGATGTGTGGGAACCCAAAAGAAACATTATTACACTATGTTACTATGCTAAAAATCCATGTACCTTAGAAAAATCCATGTACCTTAGATTGTACTTGAGGCCTGTAATGCGGAGGTTAGGGGTTTGGGATAACAAATCAGCAATGAGTTGGTTTAAAAAGATTTGAGATACTTCTGTGGTTTTTGGTTGTGCACGATATTCACAGGACCTGGCTCCTAGGGATGAAGGGGTTTGTAGCCTGAGGGTATCTGAGAAGTCTTCAGTACGACCGACTTTAGGGTATCATATAAGTCAAAGACTTAGTTCACTGTGCTCTTCTTACGTAGTAGTACACTTTTTTTTCTTTTAAATACTTTGGTCTAAATTGTACGCTTAGATGTGAGTAATACCCTCCTCAGTGGCTTCATTGATTTTACAGATTACTCTTTAGTATATAGCAAATGTTATGATTATATGAACTTTGTGCACCCCATTTTTATCAGTGTATTAATCCTGTGTTGATATTAGCTTTTTTTGGTGCTTTCTGTGAGTATACTTTTTATCTTTTTGAACTGATGTATGTTTAACTTGATGGTGCACGCTGAATAAAAGCTTGTAAACTATACAACAAAAAAAAACGGATCCAAATGATTACGCGGCGGGCATTATCCCCAATTCCCTAGTAGAATGCAAACACTTGGCTAGAGTAGCAACAGTTAGGTAGTTCCTGGGGGAGTTTAGCTAGCCGGCATCTTAAGACAAGATAATGTACGGTACAGGTTACGGCACTAACCGGGGATACCAATGCCTGGGTTTAGGAAATATTCCTGCAGGAGACAAGAGACAGGCTGTCCTGGGGCCTACAGAAATAAAAACCCTATAACCAGTGCTCCAGATAAGATTTGGAAGGAAGAGTAATTTACTCCCTATTTTTTCAAGTTGGGAGTAAACTGATTTCTTGGGGAGTAAGAATGTAAATCCAATTCTCAGCTGAAGTATTTTATAAACTAGTACAAAAGTTCAACTGAAAAAAGGAAATGTTTTTGTAATAATTATTTCTTTGCACTTAGTTATTCATGCACATTAAAAAAAGAACAAGTGACTTACCCCTGGTAACGTTCTTTCGACTGGATGTTCCTCCCACATATTCCTCATCTTTGATATATGATATCCAGCTTCACAAAATGTTTTTCGGCAGATGGCCTCCGTCTCGAGGATGTCTTCAAAGGCATATATAGCACGCGCAGCACCTGTTAGTTTCAGTTCTGTTTTTTACCTTACAGCAGAAATAACTACGGGAATGACCGTACTCAGCCTTGAAGGAACGAAAGCTGTAATAGCATGGGAAATTCTACTGTGGGGTATGCTGGGAGGACGAGGAGAAATACGTGGGAGGAAACATTCAGTCGAAAGAACGTTACCTGGGGTAAGTAACTTGTTCTTCGAATTAATTAGGTCCTCCCACATATTCCTCATCTTTGATAGACTCCCAAATCAGTGTTTGATTTGGTGGAGGGAGTAGAAGTTGTATTTCAATTGTTTTCATTAACCGAGTGCAGGACTGCTTTACCAAAGCTACCATCCTGACTGAGGGAAGATTCCAGGCAGTAATGCTTTGTGGACAGTAGACCATGTTGCCGCTTAACACATTTATTATTGGGACACCCCTTTGCAGGGCTGTAGTTAGCCAAGCCCCTGGTGGAATGGGCCCTTAAAGCTTCCACAGGATCCTTCCCCGACAACCTGTAGCATTTTGAAATGGACAGAATGATCCATCTGGACAAGGTCTGCTTAGAGACACCCTGACCCAGTTTGTGGCCCATATAGCCAATGCACAGCTGATCAATACAGAGTTTGACATTATAGACATCAAAGCTTAAAACTCTAAGAGGGTCCAATCTATGTAATCTATCCTCCGCCTTGCTAGGATGAAGGGGGTGTGGGGAGGGGGGAGATAAACAAGGCAAAATAATAAAGTTACTCACCGTAGTGACTACCTTACTCCTAGTCGATAGTCCCCTTTCCGCCATACTTGTGGGACATTACGTCCTGTGAGACGGGACCACATTTGTAAAAAAGCATCAAATTGAAAATGTGTCCTACTCTTTACGCGGGGTACCGCACATGGCTGTAACACCGCCCCTCCTTAGCTCCGGCCCGCGTATCATCCTTCAGTCCTTTTCCATCACCAGGTCTGAGACCATTTAAGCAATAGAGGATACTTATTGGAGGGGACGGCGGGCGGGCGTATGGAGGAAAGGGGACTATGGACTAGGAGTACAGTAGCCACTATGGTGACTAACTTTATTATACTCCTACGTCCCGTCCCCTTCCCTCCATACTTATGGGAGATTACCAAGGGTGGATGGAACTCCTTTACTGAAAGAGGTTATTAAGAACAGCTTGCCCGAACTGGGCATCAGCCCTGGAGCTCAGATCTAAGCAGTAATGTTTCACAAAAGCTGACGGGGAAGCCCATATAGCTGCTTTGGCAATGTTTTCCCAGGGACCATATTTTTCGAAGGCAATGGCGGCTGTCTTGCCCTGCAAAAGATGGGCATGAATTGCCTTCTGAAGATCCTGAACGGCATAAACTTCAGAGATACAGAAAGCAATCCATCGGGACATAGTTACTTTCGAAGCCGGCTTTCCTATCGGGTCTCCGAAGGTCACCAAGAGTTGGGAAGAGCTCTGAAGATTAGATGTTCTGTCCAAATAAAACATAAGAGCTCGTTCTACATCCAGATTATGCAGAACCCTCTCAGCATCTGAAGCCAGTTCTGGAAAGAAGACCGGTTTTGGGGCGGGATGTGGGTGTGTGTGTGTTCGTTCTAATGTAAAGGGGGGAGATGTGTTGTATGTGGCTTGCCTGAGCAAGAAGGAATGTTGTGATGTCATGTGGAGTGTTTATGTCTGAGTGTAGGAATGTGTGGGTGAAGGTTCTAGCCTAGACGAGTTGGTTAACCCTATGTCTGGGTGATGGGCCACCAGTGTTCTATGCCCTATATCTATCTTATATGTAACCTATGTAACTACTTGTAAAGGTACCTAAGAAGCATGTACGCCGGTATGTGCTAAGTTACGGTCAGTGCCTTTGTATATGCAGAATGCTGTACATGGGGAAGTTGAAAAGGCGGGAATTATTGAACCTGCCAAGGCAGTTGAATGGGTTTCACCTTTGGTGGCTGTGAAGAAACCTAGTGGCGAGTTGAGGGTTTGTGTAGACATAAGAGAATTAAACAAGTGTGTGGTTGCTGATCGCCATCCCCTACCCAATATGGGGGACTTGCTGAGTCGCACTGGAAATGCCAAACTATTTGCTAAATTGGAAATGGCAAGTCCATACCATCAAGTTGATTTGGATGGGGAGTCGAGGAAGCTCACTGCATTCATAACGCAACCTTATCCTTGCGAAAGGTGAGAAATGGATGCTCTACCGACAAGTCCTGAAGCTTGCTTACACGCCTTGCCGAAGTTACCGCAATCAGAAAAGCCAATTTCCATGAAATTCATTTCAAGTCTGCCGAAGCCATGGCTCGAAGGGTTTATGGCATAAAGCAGTAAGGACCACATTAAGATCCCACTTGGGATATGGGTTGCGTACAGGTGTATATAGATGCAATAGACCTGCAAAGTGCCTTTTAATTACAGGGTTTGTCAAAGAAAAAGAGCAAGAGTCTGAGCAGGTAAGCAGCAATAGCGGACAAATACATCCTACAAGACATGCATGCCCGAAGCTGCCAGATTAGAAATGAAAGCCAGGGCCGTATCGATGACAGCTTCTCTGGGGTCCAGTTTTTTCGCTAAACACCAGTGACAGAAACTGAGCCATGTGCTCCTGTACAGAGACCTTGTTGAAGGCTTTCTTGCCGCCTGGATGATACGCATATTATCCGTGGACAAATTCAAGCTTTCTAAAGATTTGAACTCTGGCACCAGGCTGCCAAGCTGAACGATTGTGGAGAGGGATGCCACATCTGCCGAACGCTCTGGTGAAGCGGGTCAGGAATCAGCGGAAGCCTGATCCGTGAGCAGACTGACAGATGCTGAAGCTCCGAAAATCAGAATCTGGCTGGCCACCACGGGGCTCTGAACAGAAGAGTGCAATTCGACATGTTCCTGAGCTTGAATAACGCCCGGTAAATCAGAGGAAGAGGCGAGAAGGTGTAGACCTTCATGTCGTGCCACAGAATCTTGAGAGCATCCCCCAAGGAAGAATCTAAGAGTCTGTTCCTGGATGCATAACGAGGAAGTTTCCTGTTTGCTGATGTCCCAAAGAGGTCCACTACTGGAGTGCCCCAATGGCGAAAAAGGTCTGAGGATCTCCGGGTGGAGTTCCCACTTGTAGCGGATCACCGCTCGACGACTGAGAGTCTGCCGTCACATTAAGCTGGCCCAGAATGTGCACCGCCAACAGCCAAACATGGCCCGATCAAAAGGGAGGTGACCTGGCACCCCCCTGCTTGTTGACATAAAACATGGATACCGCATTGTCCATGGGGATGCGTACCACCTTTTTCACAATCCCTGGCTTGAAAGCTTTGAGCACCAGGAAAAGTCAGCAGAAGTTCCAGATAATTTAGGTGAAATTGTCTGTCCTGCTGCGACCACAGGTCGAAAAACCTGAAGATGATCCATCGTCGCACCCCACCCGATAAGGGAGGAGCCCGTCGTAATGGTCACTTGAGGGGAGGGCTCCTGAAAAGACACACCCACCGACGGATTGCTGGAAGAAGACCACCAAAGGAAATCGGACATAATGTAGAGTGGAACCGAAATCATTTTGCGGTCCGGATCCAACGCCTGGAGCCAGGAGCTCCGAAGAGCCAACTGCGTAAGTCGCATCTTGAGATGCGCCAGGGGAAGAGCAAGCACGGACGAGGCCATGAGGCCCAGAAGCCTCTGGAACCACCAAGAGGACATGCTCTCCGACTTCACACGTTAACAGATCCGCCATCCTAACCACCGTCAAGTACACCATCAGTCGATCGTGTTCCAAAGGATACCGAGGAATATCAGGTCCTGAGAGATCATCATGGAGGATTTCCGCCAGTTCACCGACAGCCCAAGACTTAACAGGAGCTGAAAGAGACTGAAGGTTGCTCGAGGCTTTCACCGCACAGGGGCTGCACAGAAGCCAGTCGTCCAAATATGGATACACATGAATACCATGTAGCCTTAAAAAATCTGCAATGACTGACATCTTTGTGAAGACACGTGGCGCAGAGCTGAGACCAAAAGGGAGCACTCGAAACTGATAGTGCTCTCTCCCAGGGAGAACCGCAAATATTTCCGATGCAGGTGCCAGATCAGGATATGCAAATAAGCATCCTGAAGGTCCACAACGCTGAGCCAGTCGCCCTTCTGATGAGGACTTTATTTAGCAGGGCTTAATCATCTTGAATTTCTCTTGGGGAAGAGAAAGGTTGAACTGGGAAAGGTCTAGAATGGTTCACAGGACAGCCTGTTTCGGTTTTGGCACCGTAAACGGACAAGAGTAGAAGCCCTCCCCTCGTTCCACTAAGGGAACGGGTTCTACAGCCCTGAGATCTAGAAGTTTCTGGAGCTCGGCTCTGAGGGAGGGCGTCCCCAACTGCTGAAAGGGAGGATTGAAGGGTGGGGTAGGGGCAAGCAGAAACCCGCCCGATAGATGGACAAAACCCACTGGTAGTCTGTGATGGTTTGCCACGCCTCCAGATGAGAAGAGATTTGTCCTCCCACCGGAGTCTCGTGCGAGCGCCCAAAAATATAATTTTGCAGACTTTTCGGCGGAGAAACTACCTGTCCCTGAAGTGGAAGCTGATGACCAATAGAAAAAACAGCCACGTTGCTGCCTCCGGCGGGAGTTACCCGGGGGAGGATCAGTCCTGCACGGCCTGCGATCGTGGAACCCTCAAAAGCCTGCAGAGGATCGAGATAGGGACCCAGATCTCTGACCTTTGAGTAGTGCCTTCACGAGCAGAGACAGACTTGGCAGTTTACGTGGTCGCCTTAGTCTTGGTGAGCTCATCATCCATTGAAGAATGAAATAACTCTTTGACATCAAAAGGCAGGTCCAGAATTTTATCTTGGACCTCCTTCAAAAACTTAGTTGCATGAAGCCAAGCCTGACGAGAGTTGTCCACCCCCATCATGAGGCCACGAGCCGAGGTGTCAACATGGTGCGCAGCAGCCTCTAGCATATCCTGCTCCAACACCCTGGCGTCTGACAAGCCGCTTTTAAAGTCTTCTAGCCTGTCAGCAGGAATGAACTCCTGGAAGTCAACCAAATCTCACCACAGTTTCATATTCTCCGCCGCCAGGATGACCTCTGCGTTGGCCTGATGCAATTGCAGTGCCAAATTGGCAAAAATCTTCTTGCCCAAGTAATCTAGCAATTTGTCCTCCTTGGAGAGAACTTGAGCAGCAGCTGTGGAAGACGCAGAAGCGGGCTTGGATTGCAGCGTGGCGGACGCTACCATCAAGGACGGGAGCGGACATGACGCCAAGGCTACTTCCTCGGAGGTGTGAAGCCTGTAACGGGTGTCAATCCTTTTATTAATGTGCAGCCCGATGTGGGTTTTTTCCCTGACCTTGCGGGCCTCGGCCAGGAGGTCCCTCTGAAGGAACAAGCTGGTGCACTCCTGTGGAGACAAGGTTAGCGCCCCCGAAAGCAACCCTTCCTGCGGAGTGGTTGCCTCAGGCACTGGTATGTCAAGGAGTGACATCACGTCAAGTACTTGGTTGTGAAATGCTCGGACAGAGCGTGGCTGGTCCTCACTGTCCTGATCTGCCAAAGGGTCGTCTAGAACATCCGGGTCCCCCGGCTGAGATGTGACCGGCGTCAGATTGACATCACGGACTGCCTGAGTCTTGTCCACCAGTGTCAAGGGAAGCAGAGGCGGAAGAGTCGGGAGAGGGCCAGGAGGCAGTGGAGATGCTGCTGCCGGGGTGCCAGGTGCCGTGACAGGAACTGTCGGGGCAGGCAACGGAGTCTGAGGGCAGATTTCTCTAAAAAGGCCCTTAAAGTACTCCCTCATGGGATCAAAGTTCATTAGACTATGAAAGTTCCCAAAAAAGGCATCCTCTGCCGAGACCTTAGGCGCTTGAGTGGGCAGAGGCCTCTCATGAGGAGCATAAACCCACAAACGCAGTGAGGAGGGCTGCCAACAGGGCCCGCTACCAACCGGATCTACATAGACCAATGGGGCAGATGTAGGAGGAAGCGAGACCGAATGTGGTAGTGGCATCCGAGCACACCAGTCATAGGAAGGGCAGAATGGATTCACACTGTCACGTGGAAATGGTTGTCCACCGTAAAGAACGTTCCCAGCACCAGCCGTCGATAGCTTGGGTGTGATGGAAGAATCCAAAATGGCCACCGTACTCCATGCGGGAAGGCCCACCACTTTGTGAACATCTGAGAAGAACTGCGTCACATGTGTAGATGAGGCAGTTGACTCCACAGATTGGTCAGTGGACTTGACAGACATTTTTGCCCTGACACAAGGATCCTCGGCAGAGCCGGTACTATGGGGCCTTGGATGTTTACTGGACATCCTGTCCTTTGAATTAGCCTCCAAAGGAGGAACCTCTGCAACACTGGTAACAGAGGAGTTACGGTTGACGACCTCTCCCTGTGCACCCTCAACAGAACCGGTACCACAACGAGCGCTGGAAAGTTGAGGAATCCACAAGGCAGACAAGACCTTTACAGGCTTCTCAGGTCTGTTGGTACACACCTTAGCCTTGTTAAGAGGAACCTCGGAACAGAGTCCGGTCTTAAACACTCCCTCAAGAGGGGCCTCGAACCGTAGTTTGGTACAGAAAGCCTAAGAAGCCTCAGGGCGCACCCCGCTATCTGTGTGGGAAGCTCCAGAAAATGAGACCTCGGAGCCTACTCCGGTACCAAACGCCTCAGCACGACCATGCTGGCTATTATCACCTGATCGGTGACCCTCTGATCACCCGGTATAGGCAGGCACCTCGCGGAAACCCTCTGGGAAAACCCTAGTACGCCTATTAGGTCTGCGAGGCACCTCAGGGATAACCCCAGTAGCAGAGCTTTTGAAGCCCCTCCCAGACCTGAAGGACCCCGGGAAGGAGTCCCCCGGCTGGGGTGCCCTGAAAAGTAAAGCACTTACCGGGTGCATCTTCTTTCCGTCAACGAACAGTTGGAAATGCGATGGAGGAACTTTCTGGAAGATTTCCTTCCACGTGCAAAGACGACGTTGAAGTGCCCGGACCAAAAGGTAGTCGCAGAAGAAACACGAGTCCCAACAGTGATCCGGTCCCAGACACTCCAAGCAGAGAGAATGGAGATCCGCCCTAGCAAAGTGACACTCGCGAGAACAACAAGTGGCAAATCCCAGATGCTCTGGCATAGACGGACTACGCAACCGCAGAACCGGAGCAGAAGGACAACAGGCAAGAAAAAAAGATCTTCCCGGTGTTGTAAATGCGTCCAGCCCCGACCGCATGGAGAAAAGGACTGAAGGGCGATGTGTGGGGCGGAGTTAAGTAGGGCGTGGTTACAGCTGCATGCGGTACCCCATGTAAAAAGAAGGACACATTTTCAATTTGATGCTTTTTTACAAAAGTGCTCCGGTCCCGTCCCACAGGACACAATGTCCCACAAGTATGGAGGAAAGGAGACGGGACGTAGGAGTACAATATTTTGTTCCATGTGGAAAAAATGAAGGTTTAAACCTTAGAACAACCCTATCCTTATGGAAGATAGTAAAGGGTGGCTTGGACAAAAGTGCCAGCAAATCACACTCTATGGGCTGATGTTAGAGCTACCAATAAAATGGTTTTAAAGGTTATCAACCTTAAGAGACATGAATGTAAAGGTTCAAAAGGTGCACACAGACATTTTAGAGTCAGTTTAAGATCCCAAATTGGAACCTGGAACAGAGATTGCGGGGTGGGGAGGCATTGGTGAAACCCCTTTAGAAAGTAAGTCACCAGTGGAATTTCGAAATATGAGCATTTCTCTGACGAGCCCTTAAAGATGGACAATGCCGCCAAATAGCCTTTAATAGAACCAAACTGAAGCCCCAGACTGGCTAAAGATAGCCGAAAGGATAAAGCATCTGGTGTTTTACATGGAAAAGGATCTACATTCTTTTCTTTGCACCAGTTGTAGCATTTATTCCAACGGCACAAAGACTGTTGGCCTTCTGGTCGAAAGCAAAATCTCCATTACATCATCCAGGAGGCCACAATCCTTGTATCTCAGCCTTTCAGAAACCAAGTGTGAAGGTTGAGTATTTTGACCTCTAGATGGAGAACCCGACCTTCCTCTCGCGAGAGAAGGGCCTCTCTTTGTGAAAGACGCATTGGAGGACAGAATGATATGTCCAGAAGGTCCTGGTACCACGTCCTCCTGGCCCAATCCAGGGCAATTAGGATTATGTGTTTCCCAAACCTACTCAACCTCCTGAACACACGAGGAATGCCAGAGATTGGAGGAAACTCTTACAGGAGTGGAAATTCCCAGTCCACCTCAAACACGTCTCCTAGAGCTCCTCTTGGGAGCAATTTCCCTGGAGCAATACAGTTCGCACTTCCAGTTGACACTGGTTAGGAACAGATCCACTTGAGGGGTTCCCCAAAGGGCAAAGATCTCTTAAAGGACTTCCTGAGCTAGTTCCCACTCGTGGAAAACTGCTGCCTGCTTAGAGCATCCACCACTGTTTTCTCCTCTCCGGCTAGGTGAACATTCCTTCTTGTATTGCCCAGTACCAGAGCTGCATTGCCTCTTTGCACAGTGGTAGTGACACTACACCCCCTCTCTTGTTGAGGTACTACATGGACACTGTGCTGTCCATCATTATCAGGACATTCTTTCCTCGTACAGACTGCAGAAAGGCCTTCAGCGCCGATTGCACTCAGCTCCAATAGATTGATATGTAGTCTGGACTCCGATGGAGACCAACAACCGCTGACTTTTAGATCGTTGGTGTGGGAGCCCCACCATGAGTGAGGCATCAGTCACTACTGTTATCGCCGGCCATGGTTGCCAAAAGGGTTCTCCCTTCAGAATGTTGTCCTCGCAGGTATACCACAGAAGATCCTGTGTGACCCTGCTTGGAACCTGAAGTAGGTCCGACATCTTTCCTGATAACTGGGACCATTGAGTTCTGAGAGCCCATTGGGCCTCTGGCACCAGAAAAATGCAGGATTCCAGAAGGCCGAGCAACCTCAAAAAACTGAAGGCCGGTACCACTGGGCACTTTGAAATTTGGTGACCATCTGTGGAATGTCTTGAGCCCTCACCTCTGGTGGTGAGCTCTTTCCCAAGGATGAATCCAGAACAGCTTAGATGAATTGGAATTTGGGACTTCTTGTAATTGAGGGAAAAGCCCAGTCTGTGAATAGAGTGGCAGGTGACGTTGAAATGATCTAGCACTTGATCAGCCAATTGCCCAGGTAGGGGTAGACTTGAATCCCCCCCCGCCCCCGCCTCCTGAGACACACTGCCACTACCGCCATCAGTTTGTTCAAAACACTCGGGCGGAGCTCAGCCCAAGTGGCAGAACTCAAAATTGATAATGAGATCTGCCAACTGCGAACCTCAGGTATTTTCTGTGCTTTAGATGTTTTGGCACATGAATATAAGCATCCTAAAGGTCCAAGGACACCATCCAATCGTGGAGTTGGAGGATTTTAAGGATCTGAAAAAGTGTGACCATGTTGAACTTGTCCTTTCTGAGCAACTTGTTCAAGATGGGTCTCAGTTCTCCGTCCTTCTTGGGTATTAGAAAATAGGGGGAATAATAATCCTTGTTCATCTCCGCTACAGACACTGGTCGATCGCGCCTTTGTCTAGCAGGGTTAAAATCTCCTGCTCAAGGAGCAGATCTGGAACCCTCAAAGAGTGGATCCCCAGTGGATTGTTCTGATGTCTCGATAAAATGAAGGCAGTAACCGTGGGCTATGGTTTCCAAGGCCCAAGCATCCAAAGTAATGTCTTGCCATTCTTCTAGATGCAGCGACAGTCTGCCCCCAACTGGCAAACTGTGACTCAAGGCCTCAGAGAGGTTTTGAGGCAGCTGATGCAGTGGCCGATGGTAAAGAAGCCCCTGCTAGCAGGCTTTGCACCCCTTCCTCATAAAACCATGAGGAAGTCTTCTTTGTCCCCTGTGACTGGCCATTACTCTCGCCCTTCCAACTGAGTACTAGCAAAAAGATCGACCCGTCCAAGGTTGTCCACTAGCTCGAAAAGGCAGAAGTTGCCTAATAGCGGCGCATAAATATTTGGGCGCCGCCTTCAAAGTCTGATGCTATCAGTAGAATCCAAACCCGACTGGAGATACTCGCACATGGCTTCTTTACCGACTTCAACTACGGCTAAGAACCAGTCTCAATCATCCCCTTCGGGAAATTGCTCTGCTGCCATGGAAATGCAGTCCCATAGAGTAAACTTTGCAAGGGCACATGTGGAGCTGGCAGATTTGAGTGCCATACTCCCTGCGGAAAATACCTTCCTTGCCCATCCAGCTACTCTTTTGTTGTCCCCATCTGGAGGGATGGTAGGGTAAGCCGCTTGCTAAAATGTTGCAGTAGCTGCCTGCACCACCAGACTCTCTGGAGTGGGGTGTTTCGACAGGTAGTCTGGGTCACTACTGGAGGGGAGGTACTTCTTGGTCAAGTTTTTAATTTACAGCCGTTTTCCGGTGTTTCCCAATTCGTCACCACCCTTTTCTGCAAGGCAATGTGAAACAGTAATATGGGATCCGACTGAAGACTCTTGTCTGAGATGTCCGTTAGATCATCTTGTTCCAATAGCAATGAAGTCTACTCCAACCCATGTAGTCTACTACCTTAGACATGAGTTGCCTGTAGGAAGCATCTGCATTCTCCCCAGCCTCTGATCTCCAAAACTCCAATTCAGGTGAAATATCCAACTTACTTGTAGTCTGTAGGTTGTCAGAGGTCTCTCAACCTTGACTGCTAGGCAATAAAACTCTCAGGTATAATTGGCGTACCAAACTGGAGGCCAAATGGAGCCTCTTCACCATACTGCTCATTATCTTCATAAATGGTAGAAATACTTCAAATAGTCTTTCCTGGGTCATAGTACATAGGGTTTCTGGGGCATGAGTGATTTTGTGAATAATGGGTTAGACGCTGGAAGAGGAGTCACTTTTTTTTTTATTGGTGTTGTAGATTTTACAGGGGCGCTCAGCGTTGATGGCGCAGCTGGCAATGATGGTGCAGTTGGCATCTATGCCTTTGGCGCCAATGTCTACGTCTTTCGATCAGGCAGCACTAATAGTTTCTTCCTGTGGTACTACATGCACTACTGGTCCAAACATGCATTGAGCAGTGAGGGTGAAAGGAGGACCCCAAGTTTCCAACTGTCCGTTTGGAGTATTTTTACTCCCCATTTTTATTTTTGGGGGTATTTGCCCATTGTCTAGGGATTTCAGTGCCCGATACACCCCTTATTTTTATCACTTTAAAAGTTTCCCAGGTATAGTTTGTCCGTTCTCATCTCAAGTCCAATCCCTCTAAAAAGAGAAGTAAATAAAACAAAGAAAAACTTTAAGCTCATAGGGTTTTCTTCTCTTTCACGTCAACATCAACCTAGACTTTCATTGTCGCTTATGTTCTTTGACTCTTTTCATCAATGTTCCTATTTCCTTGAATTAATTTGTTTCAGTATGTTATTGTGACTTTAAAAGGGTGTCCAAAAAGTGAATTCCAGCACAAGTAAATCGCTCATTTAGTCCGCCTCTGAAGTATTCCCACCATTCATTCAATGATTTCACTTGGAATGGTACCATATAACTATCTAGGTGTTTGTCTTTCTGTGATCACTGCATTACATACAAGTAACAGGTGTTTTGTTGTTTCAGCGTCGTTCTGATTTTTGCAGAATCTGCATGAACCTTTATTTATTCCACCCTTGCCGGTTATATGTTTAAAATCGTTTGTTCGAAGAACTCAGTCTGATTTGCATCAACCTCTCTTGAAAGTGCGTAGACTGGAATCTTCAAATGTATTGCAGCACAGCATCTCGCTTTCTGTGCTCATTAGCCGCAGAGTTTTCGATCTTATACGAGAGTTGCTTCTCTTGAGAGAAGCCAGTCGTATTTTTTCAGTTTTTCTTTCACTCGGTTTGGGTTCTCAATTAGTTCCTTCACCTAAGAATCTCCTTTGAGTAGTTTCCTCCATTCCATTTTCCACAGGTTAAGCAAGTCAGCACTTTCTCCCACATCATGTAGTGCAAGTATCCGATATGCCAACACTGGGGTTTCCAGCGAGATTTTTCTTAATAGGGCTAGGGATTTCCATTTTATTATGGAGTACAAGGATTGAAGCCCTAGCTCTGTTCTGATTGCAGCTATAAGGGTACATCTGGGTAGCTTTAGTATTGGCTTCCAGAATTGTGCCTTAAGTTTTGCCCATATTTTCCACGAAAGGTACAGTCCTGCTTCTCCACCATACGTTAAAATGGGAATCTCCTTCCAAATACAGAATGAAAGTACTGGTAACAGAAAATTTACCAAATCTGCCATTCTGAATTGACCCTTGGGCACGCAACATTCGTACTTTTGAGAGAAGATAGTCTTCCCACTCTTTCTCTGCAATAGATTGGTTTATTCTCACTCTTAAGTATCGAATCTTACTTTTCCCAAGGTTTCCTCACCAATTTTCCAGTTAAATCTTCTTCCACTAGGTTTCTTGGTTCCCCCTATTGTTAGGATTTTTGATTTTCCAATATTGATCACCAATTAGTTTTATATCACGTAGTTCTGTAGACTGTATAGTAGCTGTTGGAGACCGATTTGAGTTCAATCAAGCAATACAATGTCTGCATAAGGAACAAGTTACTTACCTGTAACTGTTGTTCTCCAGCATGGGTCTGGCATGGATTCACATGCTCATGAATATTTCCTGTCGTCAGGCTGAGAATCCTCGGTAAAGAAAAAAAACCATAGCAGTACACACATGCACAACCACGGGAGGTGGCAAAAGGCTCAACATTAAGCATTACATAAACTCAACATCAAGCAACTCTTACCTCCCCACCAGCCCCACCTTCAGGTGAAAAGGTTGCGCAGCAATGCTTGGCCGACTCTGGACTCCTCCCTGGAATCCCGGTTGACGCAGTAGAATCTCGTGAAGGTGTGCATCGACCTCCATGTAGCAGCCCTGCAGATGTCCAGCAGGGGCACACCAGACAAGAAAGCCGTAGTAGCAGCGATCGCTCTGGTCGAATGAGCTCTCAGACGGCCGGGCAACAGCCAGTTTGCCAACCGGTGCATGATGCAGCCGGAGAGCCATCTGGAAATGGAAGCCTTCAAGAGAGCCTTCCCTTGGTTCACAGGTACAAAGTTCACAAACAGCTGTGATGTCTTCCGAAAACTCTTCGTTCGGTCCATGTAGAACTTAAGCGCTCTAGCTACATCCTGTGAGTGCAAAGTCCTCTTGGCCGGCGACGAAGGGAAGAAAACTGGTAACACCAAGGGCTCGTTAAGATGGAAGTCCGACGGCACCTTGGACATGAAGAGTGGTGTGTCTTCAGCACCACCCTCGTATCGTGAATAGTCAAGTATGGGGGCTTGCAGGATAGGGCCTGAATCTCTCCCACGCATCGTGCGGAGGTGATGACAACCAGGAACACTGTCTTCCACGACACAAACTTCAAAGGTGCCGAATGCAACGGCTCGAATGGCGGCCCCATGAGCCTGGTCAGCAGCACGTTGAGCTTCCACGCCGGGGCTGGAGCCTTCACTGGCGGGAACGATAGGAACAGTCCTTTCCTAAATTCCTTCACCAGTCGATGAGACCACAAGGACGGCCGTACTGTAGTTCTGGTGTATCGGGAGATCGCTGCCAGATGTCTTGATGGAAGCGTGAGCTAGTCCATCCTTGGCCAGCGACAGTAGGTATGGTAGCACATGAGGTGCAGTAATCCGTAGAGGGTTGATCCTTTGTGCACGGCACCAGACAGTGAACCTCGTCCACTTATGTCCGTAGCACTTAAGAGTTGAGGACGCCCTGGCCTTTGCAAGAACCTCTCTGCAGTCAGCCGGGATATCGTACCCTCCAAACTCGTGCTGCAGGAGCCAGGCCTGCAAGTTCAGCGACTCCGGGTAGTGATGAAGGATGGCGCCTCCTTCTCTGGAGAGAAGATCTGCGTCCGTCGACAGCTTGACCGGTGGGGACACTGACAAGTCCAGAAGGTCCGGGAACCAGATCTGCCTCAGCCACGCCGGTGCGACAAGGATCATCTTGCACCAGGACCTCTTGAGCTGGTTGAGTCGGAGCAGCAGCGGCAAGGGAGGGAACGCATATAGGAACAGGCCTTCCCAGGGGAACGAGAAGGCATCGCCCATGCTCCTCGGCTGGGGAAACCTGCGGGCGAACCTCTGGCATTTGGAGTTTGTCGCCGTCGCGAACAGGTCGATCTGGGGTTTGCCCCATCGCTGAAAGTCGATCCACTTGATCCTGGCGTAGTTCCCACTCGTGGCACGAGCATAGCTCTCTGCTCAGTGAGTCGGTGATGCTTTTTCTTATCCCTGCCAGATGAAACAGCACCAGAAACATTCCTTGGGCAGTGGCCCAATGCCACAGATCCTGGGCTTCCATGGATAGGGCAGGGGATCTGGTTCCGCCCTGCTTCTGAATGTAGAACATCGTGGTCGGTGAAGATCCTCACCACCTTGCCCTTGAGGGACGGGAGAAAGGACCTGAGGGCCCAGAACACTGCACGGAGGTCCAGGATGTTGATGTGGAGCGGCTTCTCCTCCGGGAGCCAGAGGCCTCTTGCGTGAAGATCTCCGGTGTGCGCTCCCCACCGCTCCAGGGAGGCATCCGTCGTCACCGTTACCTGGTGGGCCGGGGTCTGAAAGTCTGTCCCTACCGCCAGATGAGCGTGGGTGCCCCACCACCGGATCGCTTGTCGGAAGGTCTCGTTGAGAGGGATCCTGTCCTCGAAGCTGCCCGTCGCTGGATCCAGCAGGCGTCGGGGAACTCCTGTAGAGGGCGCATCCGAAGCCTGCACAGGCGCACGAGATATATGCAAGAGGACATCATCCCGAGGAGGCACTTGATGGACCTCACCCTGCCCATGTCCATGGCCAGCAGACACTGCACCTTGCCCAGGATGGCCTTTGTCCTTTCCTCCAACAACGAGGCCAGACGAGCCACTGTGTCGAGCTTGGCTCAAAGAAACAGTGCGACTTGCGAGGGGACCAGGTGGGATTTCGGGAAGTTGGAGAACCCCAGGTCTGTGAGCAGCTGGACAGCTTCGCTGTGTGTTCTACGGCGAGCTCCCTTGTCCCTGCACGGATGAGCCAATCATCCAGGTAGGGGTATACGTGGATCCCCTGCAGGTGCAGCCGCGCCGCCACTGGCGCGAGGCACTTGGTGAAAACCCTGGGTGCCGACTTCAATCCGAACGGGAGGGCCTTGAACTGGTAGTGCCATCCTTGGACCACGAACCTGAGGAACGTTCGGTGTCCTTTTAGAATGGGGATGTGGATGTATGCATCCTCCAAATACAATGACAGGAAATCGCCCTCCTCCAGCTGTCCCAGCACGTGCTGGAGGGTGACCATCCAGAACTTCTGTGCCTTGATGTACTTGTTCAGTCGTCGCAGGTCCAGGATGGGCCGCCATCCTCCGGTCTTCTTTTTCACAAGGAATTACCTTGAGTATACTCCGAAGCCTCTGAGCCTCTTCGGGACGAGCTCGATGGCACCTTTGAGCATCGCCCTTACCTCCAGTAGTAGTTAAGGGATGTGGTTTTCCTTCCTGGCCACGGGAGAAATGCAGGGGCACTTTTTAGAAATTGGAGGGCGTGCCCCTGGGCCAGAGCGTCCAGCACCCAACGGTCGGTGGAGATGGACTCCCACACGCTGACGAACTTCGCCAGCCGACCTCCCACCGGGGTGCTTTGGTGGGGGCCCGAAGCCACGGTCGGTTCAGTCTTGCTTGGAGGACACCTTGCCCTGCCTGGCGACGACGGCGGGATCCACCCGACTTGCCTCGTCACCTATAGGCTTCTTGCGACGAGGAGCGGGCCGCCTGGCGGTACGCAGAGGAGCCACCGCCGAATCCCTTGGAGGCACCTTGCTTGCCTCCGGAGTTCCGAAAGGACGGCCGTCGTTGCTGGAGAACTCCTAGGGCTCGAGCCGTCTCCGTGTCCGCCTTGATGGCTTGGAGGGACTCATCCACTGTTTTCCCAAACAGGTTGTTCCCGTTGAAGGGCATGTCCAACACCTTGGTTTGTACGTCCTGGCGGAAATCCGCGCCTTGAGCCACCCTCGCTGTTGCCTAGCTGGCGGAAACCGGTGTTGGCAATGTCCGACGCCACCTCACCTTCCTGCAAGATCACCAGGGCCTCCGCCTGCTTGTCGTCCGGTAGGAAGTCCAACAGGCGGGCGATCTTGTACCACAATTCCCTGTCATAGCGGGCCACGATCGCAAGGGCGTTGGCCGCCTTAATCGTTGCCGCTGACGAGATAACTTGTCGTTCCATTGCATCCAGCTTCTTTCCTTTGCCGTCCGGCGGGGAAGTTGAGGCCGATGCCCCCCCGCTTTCTTCTTGGCCGCTGCTGAGACGACCGAGTCAGGGGTCGGTTGCGCCCTAAGGCACAGGGGGGCCACGTCAGGGACCCTGTACTACTTCTTGTACCGATCCCTCTTCGCAGGCATCATAGACGGGTTCTTGAGAAGGGCGAGTCCCTCAGATGTCATCCAGCAGAGGCACGGCGAGGACCGTCTTCGTCTTGGCCTCGTGCCATTGATAAAGGAACCCCTCCTCTTCGGGACAGAGCCGGAAAAGCTTGGATGCCCTGGCAATCATCGCGTGGAAGGAACCAATCTCGTCGGGCGGGGAGGTCCGAGTCGGAGCAGATGGGAGATCCGTCCAGTCGTCACCGCCGTCGTCATCCGTGCCCATTGTGGCCGTGTCCGTTCCCGTTCCATCCCCAGGGACGGGGGACGGAGGCAAAGGTTGAGCAGGCCCAAGAGGATTGTACTGCCAACAAAATGGCCGCAGAGTTGTCCTGTGGCTCCGGAAGCGATGGGCGCGACGGTTGACTTGGAACCTCGCCAGCGCCGCCATCGCTCTCGTCGTCCTCTTCGTCGGGATCCTTCCCGTGGGACCGAGCCTCTTCAACGCCCTCGTCGAGGCCCTCCAAGACTACAACCAGCTCCTCCTCGGAGGCTGTGTCGGTATCCACGATGGCCACCGCCCCCCCCTTTTTCCGCGGGGGTCTTCTCAATGGGCCTGAAAGAGGCTTCCCTCCGAGGTGGCAGGGAAACTCTGGGCCCCGAGGTCGCCTCCACTGATGTAGCGTCCACAGGCTGCGTCAGGGCCGCCGCGACTTCCTCGATAGAGGCCTTAGCCGGGTTAATCAAGGCCTTCACCACCTTTTGTGGGCCTGTGGCCTTCATCTTGGTGGGAGGGTCACCGCCTCGCTCCCCCTCGGCTGGATCCTTCGAGCCCGACCGGGACCTCTCCAGAAGCTTTGCCGGGTTCTCGGCTTTCCTCTTCCCCGAGCCAGAGCGTTGGCTTGTGGTTGATGGTGCCAGAGAGGATGCGCCCTGCCTGGCAGCCAAGGAGCCCGACCGTTCGGCGCTCGCGGTGCCCGAGAACTTGCAGTGCTCTGCCTTCTGTTGGGCCCCCGTCGTCGGGGCGCCCTCACAGAACATAGAAGACCGCTCGGACGACGACAACTTCTCACCCGACAGGCTCTTTCCTTCCAGCCAGTTGGAGAGACGAAGATGTCAATCCTTCATGGTCCGCTCCGACATGTTCCAGCAAAACGCACAGTCCTTCTCCACGTGCGTTTTGTCCTCATGAAGGCAGTAGAGGCATTTTGAATGCTCGTCCTCCTTGAACACATTCTGTAGCTGGCATCCAGGACAAACCCTGAACAGCTTTCCGGGCGTCGAGCTTCCTTTCTCCTGGGCCATGTCCGGGTAGGCCTCAGAAACTTCTGGACTTCTCCAAGAAGCGTAACTCAACAAAAACTTCACCGTTGAGGGGCGTAGAAAATCCGAAACGGGTCCCCGTTGATCGGATGGAGAAACGGTGGAGCTTGAGGCTCTGTTTAACCAAAAAATGAGAAAATCTCTGAGAAAAGAGCGAAAACGCAGAAAAGCTCGAAAGCTAAAGCACGAGGACTCCCAACATTTGAACGTGCGGTAGAAATCTGAGGATGACTGCCAGGGGAAGGGCTTAGGGAGAGGACAGTCATTGGCTGTGGGCAGTATGACCCAGAGATCAGTGATTGGTTACTACTAAGAAAGACAGATCAGAAACGAAACTGATACTGATTTTTTTTTCTTTACCGAGGATTTCAAGCCTGACGACGGGGAATATTCATGAGCATATGAATCCATGCCAGACCCCATGCTGGAGAACAGATAAATATTTCCTGATTGTTAATTCTCTGTGGGAAGTGTCTTGTGTGCTTTAGGGCCCCAGGCAGGTCGGCAATCTATAGCTTGAAAAGTGTTGCCACAAGCGGACACCCTTGTTTCACTCCTTTGTTAATTACTAACTCTGTGGATAGGCTGCCCTTGTTATTAATCCTTTTCCGTGTTGAGGTTTTATAATGGAGTGCTTTTATTGGCTGCATTAGTTCTTCAGGGCAGTTCAATTTTTCCAGTTTGTTCCAGAGTTTGTCTATTAACTCCATCAAAGGCTCGCCTTAGATCAATAAAGGATAGATGTAATTTCTCCTTTGCTTTCATGGCAGTAAGTTATAATAGTGACAAGATGAATACATTCAGGTCCGTACTGGTACCTTTTGTAAAACCTGTCTGGCGTGGATCTATGATTTTCTTTAAGTCTGCCCACTCTGAAAGTCTTTTTTGTAGATCTGCTTCAAGTATCTTTCCAATTGTGTCAAGCAGGGATATTTGCAGATAGTTCCAGGGATCATCTCTCCTGACTTTTTAAAAAAAATCGGGATTGTGATGATTTTCATCCACAATGCTGGAATCCTTTTTTTTCCCCTCAACATTCCTGAAGATTATACTTATCTGTTTAGGCCATTTTGCCTGATTTTTTTCAGTTGTAAGTTGTTTAAACCGTCCAATCGGGCTGCCGTTGAGTCTTTGAACCTTTTGATCATTAGTTCCATGTGCTCTTCATCCTTCGTGATATTCCATGGGATGTTTTTCTCTAAAGGTATGACTCCCGTGCTTGCGGTGGCACTACCAAATACTACTGCGTAGTGTTTTATCCATTGGAGTTCAGTGACTCCACTTGTGAAACGACATTGCTGATTTAAAGTTTGATTGTTTATTATGTCCCACGTCTTCCTAGATGTTACTTGTGCCATTGCACGTAACATCCCTTCCCCCTGCTATTGAGCTCTTAAAAATCTAAAAGCTCTTATCCAGTGCCTGTACTGTTGCTTCATGCTTTTGATTTGCAATGATTTCTCTTAACCTCTGAGTATTTTCTTTATTTGACGAATTTCTCATCTCAGCTGTTTTCATTTAGCTGCCAGTTTCATACTGTATTGGTGCTTTGGTACTAGTTGAGACAGATGTGATCCAGATTTGTATTGTAGATTTTCAGTAGTGAATCGTATGCAGGATCGGCATTGTCTAGTGACATTTGAATTTTTTATTTATCCGTTAAGTCAGTGACATCTTTATTCCTTATTCTCAGTCGGTTTCCTCCGGGATTTAGTTCCAAAGAGTTGACTTTTGTTGTTGCATCAATTTTTGAATCCTTCGACCAGGTCAATCGCAGGATATTGTGATCACTCGCTTCTTGTGTTATAACCTCCATACAGTCGATCTTGTGTAGATGACTCTTAAGTATCCATATGTAGTCTATTGTTGATCTGACTTCCATTTGTCCAAGTTGACTTCCCAGGAATGTCCCCTTTCACTTGCCCATTCAGCATTATTACGTTGTTTTCCTTAACCATCTGGACGCATTTTCCTGCATCCGAATTTCCAGATTTCAAATCATCAATAATTGAGTCCCTGGGCATGCAAGCATTTGATATTTAAGTTGCCACACAAAATCACACCCAGGTCGGCCACTTTAGATCTTTCTTTCTCGATTATGGTCGCAATGTTATTCAGCAATACATCGGTCTTGATTCTCTGTGGGTTCCAGTAGATGTTTATTAGCAGTGATCTTTGTTCGTTTCGCAAGTCCTGTTCTTTGGTTTCTATTAGTGCCCATTGTAGGAATCGATTGAGGTTTCCTTTCTTTAATATTAAAGTACCCATTCCTTGCTTAATCAGTAGCAACATACCACCATAAGTCTCTTGTAGACAGATAATGAGGCATCCTTCAGATCTTTATTTGTACAGTTCAATAAATGAAGGAATCCCCTGGTATTCCATGAGCTGAGCGTCTCCTGTTTCACTGCTTTGTCTTCCTTATTTTTTCTTTGCTTATGTTTCTTTTGGGTTGTCAGAGATTTTGCCAACCATGCCCAGTCATTCGAGGATGTTTCTTTCCTGGAACGTTTTTGTTGAAAATGTTCTTGTTCTTTGGTTGCAATTTCAAATGTTACTCTTATCTTCTCCCTTTTCATAATCCATCAAGAGCATCTTTTTTCTGTACCTTTTGTATATCCTCCAGTTTTTCACTAATTTTAGTTTTTGATTTTTAGTTTTCTACCGGCTTTGTGTTATGATCATACATATCGTATCCCAGTTTTCTTAATTTACTTCCTTCATTTACAATCTTACTTTTTACCTTTGAAGAGAACAGATGTAAGATAACTTCATCCACTCTTATTCTCATTCTTATAGTCAACCACTGCAATGCCTTCTGACAAGATGCACTTAAGTGATGACAAGCAATGAAGTGGCTGAATCACATTTTTCTGATTCAAGTCAGTGTCATCGTTGTCACTCAGTATATTTTCAATCCTAATTATAGGTTTGGATTCCACAGTCACAGGCCCTTTTCATTCAATATTTGTGCTTCGATTTGATTTGCTTGTGGTTTCTGCTGGTTTCTTTGGATTCCAGTTTTTTTTCGATTATTTCTGGTCTTTTCCTTGTCTTCTATTTGTCTTCTCTTTTGTTTTTGTTCCATTGTGGAAAAAAAGGAGTGAACTTCCTCTTCAGAGAACTCTTCATTCTTGAAATCCATAACCACAGTCTCATTTTCTTCCAGTGATGACTGTCTCATCACCACTCTTGCCGATTCTTTTTTGTTGGTTGAATCTGTGTCTGAGTGATGTCTATATCCTCCTTGGAGCCTGAGCAGTTTTCGTTTCTTTGAGTGCTTCTTTCTTTCGAACACTTCAGGTGACGGAATCACTTGAATATTTCTCAAGAAGGCCCTCAAGCTTGATCACTTATTTCTTGTACCAGTTTTGATGTTTTTAGATTTCTTTTTGGGATATTTTCGTGTATCTTGTATTGCACTAGTACTTGGTTTGCCACAATTGGCTCCCCTGGCTACAGTGGCCTCTGGAGAAGGTCCTTGATTTGTATTAAAGACTGGATAGAGACAGTCCTTTGTTGCAGTTCCATGATTCGTTCCTATTGGTCGCTTATGGCTTGAGTTTTATCTAATATCCATGTTACTATTTATAGCGTTGTTTCTGGAATTTGTCCTTTTTTCTAAGCCATCAGTCTCCAGATTCAGTGATTTGGTCAAGTTTGAGGACACTGGGCCTTCTTCTTTCCTGTAATTGGCTTGTCTTTCACTTTTTTATTGTAATCAATTGTTGTTTTCGGTTCCAAAGCGGTGTTATGAGATCTTTGAGTCTTCCGACATGTAGGTGATCTGGGGACCACTGGAGGAACCGACGACTAGGTGGCTGATGACCCCTAAAGTCCTAATGCCATCTCAAGCTCAACATCATGCCTTCTTTTACATTCTCTCTCATTGGACTCAGCAGTTTTTCTCATCCATTTTAGTGAATCTAATAAGGCGTGTGTGAACTGATTTTTCATCTTGGTCTCCACTTGTCAAATCACAGAGCCTACTCTGCCATACGGCAGTGATTTAACCGGTCTTCCAGTTTTGCTGAAAATGCTTCCAAGTACATTAGTTTGGACGGTATTTGTAACAGCAGGTTGGTGTTATCCTTTATATTCTCATTTAATGTTTCATACAACTTGGTATATGGAGCAAGGGAGATTAAAATTGCCCCCATAACGTTGTTGTGAATCGGAATTCCTGCAGCAATGGAAAGTTTACTTTTTCCAGAGAATTGTGCAAAGGAATCATCTTCACTTTTTTCATTTCTCCCAATGTCTGCTTGTTAGTGAAAACTTGCTTAGATGGCACAGTTTGTTCGCCTGGAAGATCTGCATCCTTTGTCTCGGCTTTATTTGAATTCTCCTCAGTCTCGTTTGCTCTGTAAGCATCAGAGCGGTATCCGGACGCTGTGAATTTCTTTCTTGATCTTCATTCATCTTCTTATCAATTAGTACTCAATGCTGGTTCTCGGTTTCCTCGCTTTGTATCCAGTCTTGTTTCTTTACTAAAGTTTTGAACCACCCATCCATGTCAGTTTTTTGATGTTGGGCCAGACCTGTTGGCTCCGCGTTTCTTTGCTGGCCTATCTGTGTTCCTTTGTTACCTTCTCGTTCATTCATGTTGCCTCCTTGTGTTCCATTAGAAGGCGGGTTCAGGATCACAACTTGTTGGTTGCCTATCCCTGGCTTTCATTTTGCTTATAAAATTCCTGCTGTTCCAATTCACAAATCTCCTCTGCAATTGATATTTCGTGTAGGATTTTATTTCTTGCTTTCCCTCGATTCCCTATTAGCGGGATGGATACTTTGCATCTTGGAAGGGCGATTCCAGCTCGTTCTCAGTTATTTTGTTCATTCAGATGTTGGATGTTCTGCATTTGATGTGGTATAAGCATATTGTCCTCTTTATGCGCTGGATTATCATCCAACCGGACATCTTCATTGTCAATTGAAATATCCTCTTCATTCCATGAGTCTTGATCGATGTTTATAGAGACTTTAAATTACTGGTCGTTGGTGGGACAAATAAATATTTGTCGGCCCTGTTCAAGACAGTTCAATAGTGTTTGATTTGTTGGCTCATCGTATTTTATCAGCAGTGACAATATACTCCTTCTGTCAATGACATGAGATTTCTCTTGAGTAATTGTGTGTCGACGTCCAGCTATCGTTCTGCTGTTTGAGGTGGTATTTTTCCTTTCCTTATCTATCTCTATCTCTTCACTTTTGTAAGTAGTGTGCACCTCTTTCAGATGTTCCGGGATATTATCCGCAATTGTCTTGTTGCTTTCTGCCGGCAACATGTTCAGGCAGGTGATTGCCATGTTTCCGACCTGTGATTTCGCTTTGCAAAACCCACCCACTTGGGCGTCTCTCAACGCAACCCTCAAAATCTCCAATCCCATAGAGCTCCCCAGAGCATCAGACGGGGTCAATGTCTGCCTCTGCCGATTTCCTCGCCCTGGGCTGTGTGCCTGACAACAGCTTTCCAGGTGGGTCGAACTGGTTTTCATGCTGATTCAAATCGAACTCTGTTTCTTTAATTGTTTCAAAGGCTGAGCATGTGTTGCGGTTGGTGCAATTGCTGCCGTCTGCGTTACCTTTGTCCTAGTTTGGAAGTCTTTTCAAGGAAGGTTACATTGGTCTGGCAGACAAGGCCGCCCATTAGATTCACATTTATTTGCATTGCGGCATCTGACTTAGCACAGTCTGTACCTACAAGAATTCAGAGTTCACTCAGCTCGGCATCTGACGTTCATAAGTACAACTACACTACTGCTCTCAACCAAGGTTTTGCATGAGATGTCAGTGTCAGTTGTGGGCACAGTGGATTTAGCATTCGTAGAACTCTCGCTAAGGTTGGTGCCTCCATGTTTTGTTGTGTTCCTATTTATCTGCATCGTACGGCACTCAGCAATCATACCGCTCACTTCACTTACCGAGCATCCACGGGAGCAGTGCTTGTTTCTACATTTCCATAGTAGTGCTGATGGCTGGTTTTCTCTCGCCATCTTTGCTCTGGTGTTAGGTCGCAAAGATGAAGCCAATCCGTCAGAGTCCTCCATTACTACTCCTGGACTCGGACTGGAGTAATGACAAACTCTTGCCCGAACTTACACGCCTGGGATGAGTTTATAAGGGCGGTCTCAACAATTAAAGGGATAGTCACAAGCGCTAAATACACAGCTCCAATTCAACAGCTACTCCTCTCACACCAAACACTGGAGTAATGACTGGAACTCCTGCCCGAACTCACTACTGTAAGGCTGCCTATAACTGTCCTACTTGAGACTGTTTTCTGTGCCATCTGTGACATTTTGCAGTGCAAAAAGGCTAACATCCGAGGGTTATGAGATGTACTACCACAGGTATGAGGAAAGGGGGCAGGACGTAAGGGTTAAACAATGTGCAAGAAAGTGTCTTTTTCCAATTAGTTTTCTATCGATGCATCGCTCATAATCGTGAGCTTCCATGATCGAGGTTTTCAGTATATTACGAGCGCTTGTATTGAACTGTGGACAACACAAGAATTTTCAAATTTGAATAACCATTGCCATTTTAAGTCGAACAACATTTTAGGGTACCTATTGAAGTATGATGGGTAATAAAGTGCAGCAGCTGAACTTTAACATTAGAGAAATGTCAGAATAGATGAGTGTGCACTATGCAAAAAAGCACCCAAAGGCCTGAACATTTGCAATTTCAGTAGTACCAAATGAGCCCCCCTGTGTGCAATGTACATGAAGCATGGTGTTCATCCACATGTGAGTAGGGGGTATTGAAAGCTTTGTAAGACAGAACTCTGTAAACAGACTGCTCCCAAAACAATCCTATTCTTATAATAAGAAGCAGCTAAGTGACTGGGTCAAAGCAGCACAGGAACTCCTCCCAAAGCTGGGTAGGTGGCCTACCACAGCATAGCCAAGGGAAGACCTACTACAGTGTTGTGGAAAAGTTGATTGTCCCCAGTCTCTGGCTCCTAATGTTCGACATTGCGTGTGCCGACTAGTAACACTACCCTTGTCCCGGTGCCTAGTACCCTCTAATTCTGGTCATGTTTCTCATTGTTTCAGACAGTCCCACAGAGCCATGGGGACCTTCATGGCCCAGTATCCTCACATCAGGCCATCACTACAGCATGCACCACAGTCTCTATACCACTGCAATGGCCAGTGAACTACTGGGAGCAGCAAAATTCAGAGTTTAAGGACAAAGGACTTTGGGTGCCAACAGAGGTTAATCCGATTACGCTGCCGCAAGCAACAGGGGAGAAGAAACTAAGAATGCGATAGGACAGCTAGTAACACAATGCATGTGGGTAAAACAGCCGAAACCCAGCTTGGACCAGAAAGAGAAATGGTTTCCATGATTTTTTGGACTTTCCCCACCCACTAAGGAGCCAAACAGGGAAACCCAGCTCTTCCCAAAGGGTCTCCAAACCTGCTACAAGGAGACAATGGAATAGCAGCAAAGGGGCTAGAACCAGCAGGGTGCTATACAAAGGAAGGGGAGAGCAGGTAACACCAAAAAAAGAGTGGATAGTTAGTAACTTGCCTGAAACACAAGTGGGTACCAGATGGCGGGAACTGCATGGCCAATTGGAAGAAAAAGGTGGCAGAAGGGGTGGGGGCCCTCATGAACTCTCGCAGGTAAAGTTCCAGTCCACAAGAGGAGCGGCTATGATGTATATGTTTTAGACCAAGCAATGATCGGCGCACAGACTGCTCACCAGAGTGACCACTGGGATGCTAGCAAAGTTTACAGAAAAGAAGGGGAGGGATATAAAAACCCAGGAGTGTGCATGTTCAGAGAGAGTACTTCAGGTGAGGTTGGAGGACATGCAGGAGGACCAGGAGACCAGAAGACTTTGCAGGTGGAGGAGTTGGAGGAGAGCACTGGCGTGTTTGGAGAGAGTGAAAGTAAGGTGTTGGGAGTGAGGTAATGGTATTGTTTGTGAGAGCGACTTGGGTAATTTTGGAGATTAAATAGGAGTGGGGGTTGAGAGTAGAAGAGAGTGATTGTGAGCAAGAGCAGAAGCGTGGGGTGAAAATAGGAGTATGAGAGAAGGAGTAAGGGGAGGGGGAGAGAAAAATGAGGAGAGTTAGGGCTGGGGAGTATAGTAAGAAAGTGGTAGGAGTAAAGAGGTGAGAAGTAGGAAAATTAGAAAGATTGGGAGGCGTAGCAAGAGTATTGGAATGGGTTGAAATGGGTAGGAGGAAGAGTGTGTGAAGACCTGAGAAGTGGATGGACGTAGGGCACGGTTACAGGAAATGACACCACCAAAAAAGGCACTATCTCCGTTAGTTCACTTAGGAATTCCCAAAGGGAGCGGTGGTATTGGTGGGGGGGAGGGGAGTCTGAGCATTTAGGCCTCTGCATGGATAAAGAAGGACTAGACAGGGCAAAAGTATCTGTATGAGGTAAACCATCAAATGCCCAGCTGATGATAGATGGATCTGGGTTAGGGAGGTGGGAGACCCTAAATGACAAGGGCCACACTTCGGGAACCGCGGCTAGATGTAGGGCTCCACTGTTGTGTACAAGGATCAATAAATAACCAACTACTGTCTTGGTCGGAGAGAAATATTGAGGACTTGTCACCACTGGCAGAGAAAACGGAATGCAATCCCAAAAATACATAAAAAACATTTGCAGAAACAATACTTCTTAATTTTATGCAAAGGCCAGGTGGAAACAAATTTTGCAGAGCATTAGTCATTTTACACAGATCTCTAAGAGGGTGGCAGAACCATTGTAAAGAAAATAAAAATACCTTCAGTTCGTCTATGCATAGGTAACTGTGGTTGTAAAGGAGACAGAAGATTGTCCAACAGATTAAGCAAACTTTCCAGCACTCCACTGTTACTTAGTGATCTTTGGCCAATACATGATAGCAAAATGAAGACCCTACAGTAAAAAAAAAGAAGCAAAACTCATGAGATGTATTGTATATTTAACTTTCCAAAATTGCTAACGGCAACAAGGTAGTTCATTTTTCTGAGAAGTTATTAACCCAGTTAGATATCAAACATAATTCAACCACCAATATAATTTATGAACTTTCAAAGCCTAACATGCGAATGCAAAGCCAATCATACTTCTGAAAGTGTCAAAAATAAATAAATCCGTCATTCACTGCTTAGTCGTCAAAACAGATCCCTTTCTGATGACTAATAGTCAATGGGCCTCATTCCGACCCTGGCGTTAACCAAGGCGCTATTAGCGCCTTGGTTGACGCCGTTATCTTTCCGACTCCGCCATGGTAAATGGCGTAATTACCGCCCCATTCCAAGGTTGGAGGGGGCGGTAATTGCCCATTCACCATGGGCCCTTCCCCATTCCCATTTTTGGCCCATAGGGCTCAATGGAAATGGGGAAGGCGCTAATTACAGCACCGTAAATTACGGTGCCGTAATTAGCTCCTAGGTCCCTTTGAAGGTTGGTTTTTTAACGCCTGCAAAAAGCAGGCATTAAGTACCAACCCGCAAAGGGAACTCGGAATAGGGCGGTAAGGGTTTAACGGCACCGGTCTCGTTACCGGTGACCGTTAACCCTTACCGCCCTACTGGGAATGACCCCCCATGACAACAAAAATGAAGAAATGACATTGAGATAATGTTCTTTCTGATTGATGTCCCTCCCATGGATTCATCATTATGCTAATCCTTGCCACAGCATAACTGATCTTTGGAAACATTGGCACCACCAGGGGGGGCACAACACGGATCAATGTCTGTTCCAACAGACAACTCTACATGCCCCACACAGGATAGGACACTGGGCCAGTATATATTAAGGGGCCACACCCAGTGACCTCAGTGCCACCAATTTTCCATAGCAAGTGATGGTGGGCGACAGCAGACCCGATTGTGTACTAGCTATCTGCCGAGTGGGGCAGGTTGGGAGGCCAATAAGGAATCTGAGAGAGGAACAGCCCTCAGAAGAATAAGTTACTTTTTACCTGGTAAAGTTCTTTCGATTGGCTGTTCCTCCAATGTATTCCTCATCTTAGATTTATTCCATCCAGCTTTTCTGCTCTTCGGAAATTTTTTCGGCAGAGAGCGCCATGCGTTGATGTCGAGTCAATAGTCCCTCGAGGGCCTCCATCGAGGGTGACGTTATCGGGTGTATAAGTAGCACGCGAAGCGCCCGTTGGCCTCAGTTCTGTTTTTCCCCCTCTTTTGTGTCTGTGATCTTGTATTGTGTGTATTGTGTCGGCATACAGGTATCAGCCTTGCGAGATTTGAGATGGCAAGAACCCGGAAAAAATCTACAGAGGGGTAGGTTGGGAGGGCGATGAGGAATACGTTGGAGGAACATCCAATCGAAAGAATGTTATCAGGTAAGAAGTAACTTGTTCTTTGAATGGATTGTGTCCTCCAACGTATTCCTCATCTTAGATAGGCTCCCAAAGCAGTATTTTTGCATAGATCCTCTAGAGGAGGGGTCAGATTTATTTATCTTTTCTTTTCTTTTTTAAATGCCCTTAGGTGGCAGAGTAAAGCACTGCTTTTCCAAAGGTTAGCTCCCTAGACTGGGAAGCATCCAGGTTATAGAATTTTGTGAAGCAAAGACCAAGTTGCTGCTTCGCAAATGGACCTTATAGGGACACCTCTTTGAAGGGCTGTAGAGGAGGCGATTCCTCTGGTGGAATGAGCTCTTAACCCTTCAGGTGGGTCTTTTTGTGGGAGTCTGTAGCATTCTGAAATGCAAAGCACAATCCAGCGCAAAATTGTTTGTTTTGTTACTGATTGCCCCAGCTTTCTTCCAGTGTAGCCTATAAACAACTGGTTGTCCACTCTAAGTCTAGAAAGCCTAGAGATGTAAAAGCTTAACGCTCTTTTTGGGTCCAGTCTGTGTAGTCTTTCTTCCTCCTTAGAAGGATGAGGTGGAGGATAGAATGAGGGCAAAACAATTTTCTGATTTAAATGAAAATCCGATATTACCTTCGGTAAAAATTATGGTTTAAACCTCAACACAACTCTGTCCCTTATTGAACACAGTATAGGGTGGCCCAGAAGATAGTGCCTGCAATTCGCTCACTCTTCTTGCTGATGTTAGAGCAGCTAAAAATGCTGTTTTCCATGTTAATAATCTTAATGGACACGTGTGCATAGGCTCAAAAGGGGCACACATTAAGAATTGTAATGCTAAATTTAGATCCCAAATCGGTACTTGAAATGGGTGAGGAGGAAACACATTAGTGAGACCTTTTATGAATTGTGTTATCAAAGGAATTTTGAAGTAGGAGCATTCTTCCGATGAGCGCTGGAGGATGGAAAGCACCGCAAGGTAACCTTTTATTGTTCCGATATTCAGACATCTATGTGATAGGGTCAGAAGGAAAGATAGTACTTCCGGAATGGAACACAGAAAAGGATGGGCATTCGTTTCCCTGCACCAGTTGCAAAACCTTTTCCAACAGCAACGGTACAGAGACTTTGTTGCTGGCCTTCTTGCCGAAAGCAACACCTCCATAACATCATCTGGGAGGTAACAATCCCTGTATCTCAGCCTTTCAGATACCAAGCATGAAGGTTTAGTGTTCTGACCTCTGGGTGGAGAACATGACCTTTCATTTGAGAGAGAAGGTTCTCTCTCTGAGGAAGACGTACTGGAGGACAGATGGACATATCTAGAAGGTCCGGATACCATGTTCTCCTGGCCCAATCTGTAGCAATTAGGATCATGCGGTTCCCGAAGCGACTCAGCCTCCTGATGACCTGAGGAATGACGGGAATCGGAGGGAACGCGTACAATAGTGGGAAATTCCAATCCACCATGAACGCGTCCCCCAAGGCTCCTCTCGGGGGAAATTCCCTTGAGCAATACCTTTTGCATTTTCGGTTGGTACTGGTTGCGAACAGGTCTATCTGAGGGGGTCCCCAAAGGGCGAAGATCTCTTGAATGACTTCCTGAGCCAATTCCCATTCGTGGGGCACCGTGTTCTGCCTGCTCAGAGCATCAGCCGTCATATTCTCTTCCCCGGCTAGATGAATTGCCGTTAGAGAGATTCCCTCTTGAATCACCCAATACCAGAGCTGCATTGCCTCTCTGCACAGGGGTAGTGACTCCACGCCTCCTCTTTTGTTTAGGTAGTGCATGGCCACTGTGTTGTCCGTCATTATCAGGACATTCTTTCCCCTGACAGATGGCAGCGCTAGTCTGATTGCCCTCAGCTCCAAAAAGGTGGATATGTAGTTTGGACTCCGATGGAGACCAGCGACCATGTGTCAAATCGTTGGCATGTGCTCCTCACCCCAGGAGAGAGGCGTCCGTCACTACTGTGATCTCCGGCCATGGTTGCCAAAAGGGTTCTCCCTTTAAGATGTTCTCTGCACAGGTCCACCATAGAAGGTCTTGTCTGACCTTGTTCGGAATCTGAAGAAGATCCGTAATTTGACACGAGAACTGGGACCACTGAGTCTTTAGGGCCCATTGAAGGGATCTCATCCTCAAGCGTGCCTCTGGCACCAGAAAAATGCAGGACGCCATGAGGCCGAGCAACCGTAGAAAGTCGTAAGCCTGGAGATTTTGGGCGTTTTGGAATTTTGAAACCATCTGAAGAATGTCTTGAGCCCTCGTCTTGGGAGGCGAGCTCTTTCCCAAGGATGTGTCTAATACAGCTCCTATGCATTGAAGCTGTTGGAAAGGTGTCATTTGAGACTTCTTTAAATTGAAGGAGAAGCCCAGTTTGTGGAGGAAGTGGCAGGTGACTTTCAGATGATCCAAAGCTTGCTCTGGAGAGCGCGCTCTAATCAGCCCGTCATCCAGGTAGGGATAGACATGAATCCCCCGCTCTCCTGAGGTGCGCTGCCACCACTACCATTAGCTTGGTGAAGACCCTCGGGCGGAGGTCAACCCGAATGGCAGGACTCGAAACTGATAGTGTGAGTCGCCAACAACGAACCTCAGGTATTTTCTGTGCTTGAGATGAATCAGCACATGAAAATAAGCATCCTGGAGGTCCAATGACACCAACCAGTCCTGGAGTTGAAGGGCCTGAAGGATCTGAGAAAGAGTAACCATCTTGAACTTGTCCTTCCTGAGGAACTTGTTCAAGCTTCTTAAGTCCAAGATGGGTCTCAGTCCTCTGTCCTTTTTAGGGATAAAAAAATACAGGGAGTACCAACCCTTGTTCCTCTCCGCTGCGGGTGCTGGTTCTATGGCACCTTTCTCCAGCAGGGTTAGAACTTCCTGCTGTAGGAGCGGATTTGAAAGCTTCAACGGGTGTCTCCCTGGTGGAATGCTTTGAGGTTGCTTTAGAAAAGGAAGGCAATAGCCTTGGGCTATTATTTCTAGAGCCCAAACATCTGAAGTAATGGCTCGCCATTCTTGCAGATGCTGCGACAGCCTGCCTCCTACAGGTGTTTTGTGGTGCAAGTCCTCAAAGTGGTTTTGTGGCGGATGTTGCAGCTGCTGATGGCAAAGAGGCTGGAGCTGGCTTAGCCCGTTTTCCTCGTCCACCACGAGAGGCTTTTCTTTGGCCCTATTTGACTGGCCATTCCTCTCGTCTTCCCATATGAGGTATAAGAACGATAGGATCATCGCCTCCATGATTGTCCTTGCGCACGAAAAGGCTGAGGTTGCCTAATAGCAGCTCCTAAAGATTTGGCCGCTGCTTTTGAGGTGTGCAACCTCTCAAGGCTCTCGTCAGCCTTGTTGCCAAAAAGGTGAGACCCGTCAAAAGGCATGTTCAGGAGGCAGTTCTGTACGTCCGGTGCAAAACCCGACTTCTGTAACCACGCAAACCTGCGCATTACCATGCTAGTGCCCATGGACCTGCTTAGACTATCCGCAGTGTCCAATCCAGATTGAAGGGATTCCTGCATGGCCTCCTTTCCATCTCCAACGATGGCTAGGAAACCTTCCCTTTCTTCCCCTTCTGGTATGTGCTCTGCCGCCATTGCTATGCACTCCCACAGAGTACGAAAATTTTGCCAAGGCACACGTGGAGTTGGCAGATTTTAATGCCATGCTCCCGGCTGAAAATACCTTCCGTGCCCAACCATCCACACGCTTATCGTCCCTGTCTGGAGGGATACACGAGTACGCAAGTTTGTTGGAAGCTATGCCTGCCTGTATGACCAAACTCTCAGGAGTTGGATGTTTTGACAGATAGCCGGGGTCGTTACTGGCTGGGCGGTATTTTGATGCTAGGGATTTATTCACCGGAGGAATAGAATCCGGAGTTTCCCAATTCTTGGCCACCCTGTTTTGGAAGGCTACATGAAAAGGTAAAACTGGGTCTTCAGTGGGACCATGGTCCAATATGTCGGTCAAATCGTCCTGGATGAATTGGATTGTTGGTTTAGCCCATCCCAAGTAGTCTACCACCTTTGTCATTAATTGACGATAAGATGGACTAGCATGCTCTCCTGGATCTGGTCTACCAAAATCATTCTCAGGAAAGGTGTCAATGGCACTTGCATTATATAAGGACTCCACCAAATCCTTCATCCTGCTTTCTTCCGATATTAAGCATTCTGGGACATTTTGGGTGCCATATTCCAACCCAAAAGGTACATCTTCCTCTTCGGATCTCTCCTGATCCTCAAAAATTGAGGTTAAGGATTTGAAAAGCTCCTTCCTAGGGAGAGGCTTGAAAACCAAACCTTCCCTGGAAGAGGAGGAGGAGGAGGTGTTAATACTAGATTTTGAAGAAGATACATGTCTTGCAGTTTTCTCCTTCTCCTTTTCTAGTTGCCCTGGCTTGGTTGGAGCCTTTGGCGCCGAAGTTTTCGGCGTCGACGTTGATAAAGGCATCGACGGCGTTGATGGCATCGTGGTCGTCGACAGGCTCTGCTTCGAGGGCGTTGAGGCGGCCTTCGACAGTTTTCCCTTCGAGGTGTGGAAGGTCTCGGACGGCGTCGGTGACCTCGAGCTGTCGACTCGAGCGTTTTTTGATCGGCGTCCTGGAGGGTTCTCTTATCCTTCCTTTTACGATCACCTGGGCTCGAGGGCGCGCGAGTGTCGGAGCGATGACGCTCCCTGCCGGCTTCCAAAGAAGGCGCGGACCGAGGTTTCGCTTTCTCAAACACCTCCATCATTTTGACCCTAAATGCTTCCCACTCTTCGGAAGACAAATGTTTTGTGGGGCATTTCATTTTTGGAGACTCATCTGACGACGAGGTGGAGGGAGATCTATGGCGTCGTTTCTTGGACTTTTTCGACGAAGACGAGCGATGAGAATTGCTTCGAGATCTGGATCTATGCCTTTCACGTCGAGGAGATTTTTCCCCATGGGGTCTCGACTCAATGCTAGCGGCTTTCCGATCCTTCCGACCTACCTGTAGCTTTCCTCTCCTTTCTCGCAAGGCCTTTCCCGTCATCGCCTGACACTTCGAACAGGCCTCTATGTCGTGGCCTTCCCCGATACACCACAAACACTCGCGGTGCGGGTCAGTGATCGACATTTTTTAGCCGCACAACTTGCATTTCTTAAAACCCGATCTCGGGGTCGTGGTCGGCATTGATGACGAGGACATGATTTCTTCTCTCGTAATATTATATTTCCTGACAGAACTCGAGGCGCGCCGAATGTCCGAAGCAAGGTACTGTGGAAAAACGGAACGGAGGCCAACGGGCGCCGCGCGTGCTACTTATACACCCAATGACGTCACCCTCGAAAGAGGCCCTCGAGGGACTATCGACTCGACAGACGCACGGCGCACTCTGCAGAAAAAATTCCGAAGAGCAGCAAAGCTGGATGGAATACATCTAAGATGAGGAATACGTTGGAGGACACAATCCATTCGAAAGAACATTACAGAGTAATTTGTATTTATAATGGATACCATTCCTCCCACGGATTCCTCATCTATGAAAGACTTCCAAAGCAGTATGTGAATCTGGAGGAGAGCAAATTATACCACCTAGACCAGAAAACTCTGACGGACCAAACTGTCCAAAACAGACATCCTGTCCTAAAACTGAAATTCCAGCACCAATGCTCTGCAAACCTGTTCAGATAAGCCTATGTTACCACTTAGAGTGGCAAGACAGGGACTCCCTCTACCCCAAAGAACAGAGGTGGCATCCTCTGGTGCAATGAGCTCAGACCTTCATGCACATTGTTTCCTGCCAGATCAAAGTATTCCAAGATGCAGAGGATCCACCTTGACAAGGTCTGTTTAGTCACAGCCCTGCCAGCATGGGCAGCAGCTTCACCCACAAAAAGCTGGTAATCTTTCCTGACGTCCCTCATCCAAGAGATGTAGTAGATAAGAGCCTACACCGGTTACAGCCGATGGAACAATTGCCCTGTCTTACAAGGATGCGGCGGAGGAAAAAAAGAAGGAAGATGGAAATCTGAGACCACCTTTGGAAGAAAGGAGTGACTCAATGCCACATTTTTGGAGAAATGCAAATGCGAAGGTTTAACATAAAGCCTGGAGCGTGGTGGCAACCAGGAAAATCACCTTAAGGGTGAGAAAACTGACAGGGGGCTCAAACGAGGCACCCATTAAAAATGTTAATACTAAACTTAAATCCAACACCAGGACCACAAACTGGAGCGGAGGAAATTGATTGCACAAACAAACTGCATAACTGTTTGGATTGCAAAGAAAGATCCCTGGCTCAGAGGACAGTGTAAAAAACGAGATAGCAGCTAAGTACCCCTTCACAGTGCCAATCTGCAGACCCCGATGCAGCCAAAGACATTAGAAAATCTAAAACAGTGGACATATAAATGGGGTCCAGATCCCTCCCCTGCGACCAAACTGAGAATTTCTGTCATCTACAAGCTTAAACTGACTTAGTTCTGGGCTCCTGGGATTAAAGGAGCACATCAAGGACGTCCTCCGACATGTCCCACTCCTTATACCTCTGTAACCAAGCATGAATGTTCACATTTCTGAGGTTCTGGTGAAGGACCCACCCCTCTAACTGGTAGTGCACATCCGCTTTCCTCCGAAGATGCCAGGAAAGGCAGATGGACATGTCCAGCAACTCCAAGTATGATGTTCCCTGGGCCCAGCCAGCAGTAATCATAATAAACGCGTTTCCAAACAGGCACAATCTCCCGAGAACCAGCAGAATGACAAGGATCGGCAGGAACACAAAGGGTGAATGTTTAGTCTACAATTAAGCCGTCCCCCAGAACTCCCAGGTGAGGAAATTCCTTGGAGCAAAACTCCTTGCACTACCTATACACACTGCAAGCAAAAAGATCCACTTGAGGAAAATCTCTTCTAGAACTTCCTGATCGAGCACTCACTCAGTGGAGGTCAAAGTGTCTGCTCAGAGCAACCATTGTGACATTCTCTCTTCCCGGAAGATGAGCAGCAGTCAAAGACAGTTTTCCAAAAGCCAGAATCAGTTGCATTGCTTCTCTGCAAAGAGGTAATGACCCTTCACAACCTCAGTTGTTTAAGTAGAGCATGGCCACTTTGTGGTCTGTAAGGAACAGCACACCGAGGGGAGGAAGGTGAACAGGACCAGCCTGATCACCCTCAACTCAAGCAAATGCATGTGTTCTCGACACACCAAGAGAGACCACAGTCCAGCCACTGTCCGATTCTGCCCCTTTTAGGGTGTGACCAAGTCTGATTTGTATATGGTCATTACCCATTTATAATGGCTTGTCAGGTCGCAGAACAATGGTCTGGAGGGCTAGCAAAAGCAATGTCAAAGTTTGAGATTACTTCTAAACCCTCCAGCCATCACATCTTGTTTTACAATAGCTCCCTATGGACGACCATGCAACGTCTTGAGCAACACGACTAGACATCTGCAGAAGCTCTAAAAGGGAAATATTTGGACTGCACACACACCAAAATTCTAAAGCAATACTTTGAGAATTATTTTTGAAAATGTGCAAACATGCAATTAACAATCATCTGTGCTGGTATTACGAAGTCTTCAGCAAAGACTGCATAATAAATACAATCAAATGTTACACAAATAGTGCAATCAATACCGCAGAGGGAATATCTTCTACCAGTTGACACTTATTTGACAATTCTCTGAATAAAAGTACACGAGAATTCACTGATTAATTGGAATACAATATTTTCTTATTTCACACAAAAATATTATTGTAGAGAAAAAAATCCATACATAGAAAAGTATGTTTTTAGGCATTCCAAATACATACATTTTGTACAAAAGATAAGCGAAAAAAAGGAAGGATTTGATCCGTATACCTGAAATTGCGACCACTAGCAACCGAGCAGCCATTGAAGCGACCTCATGCATAGCCAGGACTCCAGGACCACCAGAATGCAGGAGGCCATGAGACCCAGCAGATGCAGGAAAGCTGACGAAGGAACTTGTCCCTGGGATTCAAGGACATGTACCTTCTGAGCAATGATGGTCAAACATTTCTTTGGTGGAAAGGCTCGGCCCAGGCGAGAGTCTAGGATCGCTCCAATGAACCAGTGACTCGGATGGCGAAACAAGGGACTTTTGGAAATTTAGAGAACACCCCAGGCTGTGCAACAGGGTAAACGTTCAGAACACATGTGCCGAGGTATGGTCTGGGGAACGAGCATGTACGCGCCAGTCGCCCAAGTTGAGAATAGACATGAACGCCCGCCTTCTTAAGGCGAGCCACCACAACTGCCAGCCGCTTGGTAAAAACCCTGTGTGCCATAGGAAGCCAGAGGTGGGACTCTAAACCGTTGATGTTGGGCGACCACAAACCTCAGGTACTTCCTGTGCTTCAGATAAATGGGCAGGTGGAAGTAGGAATCCCGAAGGTTCAATGAGAGCAACCAGTCCTGCAGATCAAGGACTTGGAAGATCGGGGCAAGAGTTACCAAACTTGAATTTGTCCTTTTGCAGTCACCTTAGAGGACTGAAAGCTTTGTGGTGTGTCAGCCTTGGGCGCCCCCCCCCCCGCACAGGTTCTGCCGGTCAAAGGGCATGGTCAGAGGTCTTGCAGTCTTGAACCATGGCCAAAAATACTTCTCATGTCCAATACAGGTTATGTGGTCCACTGCATACCAAATACCCAAAGAGAATTTCAACAGGGCACCGGAAGCGTTTATTTCAAGTTGGGTGAGGCTGCCTGAGGCAAATACTTTTGGTCTCCAGGGCATCCAGTCTCTTACTCTCCATCAAGAAGAAGAGAAGGAAAGATGGGTGTCTACAAATTTGCAGTCATGGCCTGTACTGTGAAGCTCTCTGGGGAGGAAAGGGTAGACAAAAATGCCTAGTCCGAGGGAACAACACAGTTTTTGTAAGCTCTATGTCAACTGAGGCATTTCCACACCTCTAACACAGGAGCTTTCTTCACTAGGTTGAACAGTAGCACAGTCTCATTCTTGGGTGCTTTGTCCAGGATGTCCATTAATATGTACTAGGCTTTGCGTCTGGATGAGGCCGATAACCCCATGGTATCAGCAAACTTGGTCATTAACCTTTGGAAAGATGTCTGCAGCTTGCCCAGAGAGGAGGGTGGTAGGATATCCAGCTCAGGGACAGTGTCAAGACCGCTGGCCTCCTGAAGATCTGAGGATGTCTTCACCTTAACCAAAACATTTCTCTGGTAAGCTCCTCTTCCTCTCTGGAGTCAATTGGTTCCAAACCGAAGGGTATTTTTTCACCTTCCAAGAAGAACAAGTTACTTACGTCTCGTAGTGTTCTTTCGGCTGGAAGTTCCTCCCACGTATTGCTCATCTTTCATAGTTGATATCCAGCTTCAGCTGCTTTGGAAAAAATGTATGGCAGTGGGCATCAACTCCATGTCCCTCGAAGGCCTCCGTCTCGAGGATGATGTAATTGAAGGCATCTATAGAACGCACAGCACCCGTCGGCTTCAGTTCTGTTTTTTCACTTACATTAGGAATAAATACATAACCGTGGGAATGACCGTACTCCGCATTGAAGGAACGAAAGCTGTAATAGCATGGGAAATTCTACTCTGGGGTAGGTTGGGAAGGCGATGAGGAATACGTGGGAGGAACATCCAGTCGAAAGAATGTTACCAGGGCTAAGCAACTTGTTCTTAGAATAAATTGTGTCCTCCCACGTATTCCTCATCTTTGAGACTCAAAAAGCAGTATTTGATTTGGTGGAGGGAGAAGAATTAGATTTGAATCGATTTCATGAACCGAGTGCAGAACTGCTTTTCCAAAGCTACCATCCTGAACAAGGGAAGATTCCAGGCAATAACGCTTTGTGAAAACGTGTATAGTAGACTACGTTGCCGTTTCACAAATACTTTTTATTGGTACGCCCCTTTACAGGGCTGTAGAGATAGCCATGCCCCTGGTGGAATGGGCCCTTAAACCGTCAGGAGGATCCTTCCCTGCCAGCCTGTAACATTCTGAAATGGTCAGAATGATGCATCTGGATAAGGTCTGTTTAGCAACAGCGTGGCCCAGTTTGTGGCCCATATAGTTTTGACAGTCTAGATATATAAAAGCTCTACGAGGGTCCGACCTACCTTTCCAGGATGAGCAGGGGGGAGAGTAGAAGGGAGGAGGAGAGGGGGTGGGGGCTGGAAGAAGGCAAAACAATGTTTTGTCCTGTGTGGAAATCAGAAATGATTTAGGGTAAAAATGAAGGTTTAACCCTTAGAACAACCCTATCCTTACGAAAGATCATAAAGAGTGGCTTGGACGGAAGTGCCTGCAACTCGCTCACTCTACAGGCTGATGTCAGAGCTACCAATAGAATGGATTTAAAGGTTAACAACCTTAAGTGACATGAATGTAAAGGTTCAAAAGGTGCACACATTAGACCAAATCAAGGTCCCAAACTGGAACCTGGAACTGAGATGGAGGGAACACATTGGTGAGCCCCATTAGAAATTGTGTCACCAGTGAATTTTGAAGTATGAACATTCCTCTGATGAGCGCTTAAATATGGACATAGCCGCCAAACACCCTTTAAAAGTACCCATCTGAATCCCCAGATTGGCAAAAGACAGCAGAAAGGATAAAACATCTGGTGTTTTACATGGAAAAGGATCTACATTCTTTTCTCTGCACCAGTTGCAGAAAGTATTCCAACGGTCATCCGGGAGGTCCCAATCCTTGTATCTCAGACTTGCAGAAGCCATGCATGAAGGTAGAGTGTTTTGACCTCTGGATGGAGAACCTGATCCTCCTCTAGCAAGAGAAGGTAATATCTTTGTGGAAGACGTATTGGAGGACAGATGGACATGTCCACAAGGTCCGGGTACCACGTCCTCCTGGCCCAATCTGTGGAAATTAGAATCATGTGTTTCCCAAACTTTCTCAACCTCCTGATCACATGAGGAATGACGGGGACTGGAAGAAACCAGTTTCCCAGTTCACCACAAATGCATCTCGAAGAGCTCCTCTTGGGGGAAATTCCTTGGAGCAATACAGTTCGCACTTCTGTTTGCGACCAGTGTCAACCGGATCCCCTTGCGGGGTTCCCCAAAGGGTGACTATCCCCCTGAAGGTCTTCCTGAGCTAATTTCCACTCATGGGAGACTGCTCTACCTGCTCAGAGCGTCAGATGCCGGTTTCTCCTATCCGGCTAGGTGAACTGCCGATCGGGAGATTACTTCTCGAATTGCCCGGTACCAGAGCTGCATTGCCTCGTTGCACAGTGGTAGTGACCCTGCACCACCTGTCTTGTTGAGGTAGTACATAGCCCCTGTGTTGGCCGTCATTATCAGGACATTCTTTCCTCGTACAGAGGGCAGAAAGGGCTTCAGCGCTAGACCGATTGCCCTCAGCTACAAAAGATTGATAGGTAGTTTGGAATCCGATGGAGACCACCGACTGTCCGATTTTTGGTGTGGGATCCCTAGCCCATGAGTGAGGCGTCTGTCACTACTGTTATCTCTGGCCACGGCTGCCAAAAAGGTTCTCCCATCAGAATGTTGTACTCGCAGGCCCACCACAGAAGATCCTGTGCGACCCTGCTTAGAACCTGAAGTAGGTCCTACATCTTTCCAGATAACTGGGACCATTGAGTTCCGAGAGCCCATTGAAAGGATCTCATCATCAGGCGGGCCCTCTGGCACCAGAAAAATGCAGGATGCCATGAGGCTGAGCAATGTCAAAACAATCAAAGGCAGGGAAGACACTGGGCACTTTGAAATTTGGTGACCATCTGTAGAATGTCTTGAGCCCTCACCTCGGGTGGCAAGCACTTTCCCAAGGATGTATCCATTACAGCTCCGATGATTTGGAGTTTCTGTCCCCCGAGACCGTCCTGCGGACTGCGCACCAAACACGCTAGGAAGACAGACGCGCTGTCCCATCGAGCGGAGACTGTTGATGTCCCTGCTGGGTCAGACACCCACAAAGGCAGTGGTCAGTGATGCGAGACCCTGCCTGCTAGGGAGAATTCTCTGTTAAGGCTAATTTCCCAAACCTAGTGAGTCCCCACCAGCAGTTTTGCTGGATTTTTGGGGTTTATTTTTTTCTCCTGCTAAGAGTGAGACTCTTTTTCTCCCACTTATAGACATGATTTGAGGTGTTTCTTTGACTTTCTATGCGTTTTATGGGCTATGGGGTCCTTTACCCCATAGGGCTTCATGTGTTTTTGGTATGTGGGTTACACAGCGCCATACGTGCAGTAACCCAGGGGTGTCGTAGCGACCCCCAAACAGACTCCATACCCTGGGACTGACTACTGTCTCCCAGGGCATGTAAAGTCACCATTGGCTTTACTAGTCTTAAATTGTGAACAGAACCAGTACAAACCATCATATTGTGGACGTACTGGTCGGGGCAATTCGATTGCCCCGGGGTCTGTTCTTCGAGGGGGCACTGTCCAGTCCCCCCGACCGAGTTTTGGCTGGTGGCAGTGAATACTACTTTTTATATTCGACTGCAAATATATTCCTATGGGATTTTCCCATTGTTCGAGGCTACCACTTTTTAATATAGCCTCGAACATACCGCCGGTTTATTAAATTAATATAAATTCACCAGTTGGTATTTTTTGCCGAAACTCTGTTCCAAAATGGCGCTTGTGTTCGCTTCAGTGACTCCAAGTCGAGCCCTTTGTTCCACTTTTTGGCAGGCTTCTCCACAGAAGCCTCCAAAAGTGGTGCCACTCTGTCTGGGTACCACAGGGGGTATGGGAGGGGGTTTAGGCAACCTGGACTGAATTACCTCGGCAACTCAAGTCGCACTCTTGTGTGATTGGCCCAGTGGTGAGCCGCCCGGCTCACCACTTAGCATGTTTGAGTGACAGCTAGGACTGATGAATGGGGGTTTTCTGCATAAAAGCAGGGCTTTGGGGACTGGGACTTCAGATGTCACCACAGGACCAAAGAATCCGAAGAGGGAGAAGCTGAGCCGACCTGCAACGACGACACCACCGGTGGAGCCCAGCTGAACCGTCTCACCACTTTTCCCGACGACAGAGGAGATCTTCATTCCGAAGAGTCGTCTTCCTTTGACTGGTGGGGATAACCAGTTTGCGCGCCTTTTCGCCTTCCCGGATCATCTCGTGGCCGCCTTGCCTGTGCCAAGCACCCCGGCAACCGGGATACCACATTTTTCCACTACCGTGAATAAAAGGGTAGTACCTTGTTACCGGAGAACTCCGCGGCTGGTTTCTTCCCTGGCAGTGCAACGACCTTCAGCTTTCCTCCACGTCGAGATCATCTCTTCCTCTGGACGACGCCGCGACTTGCACCCGCTGCCAGGAACAACTGCCCCCGCTGGAGGATCCTCTACACTTTAAAAGGTACTGGGTCCACCTGGCCTCCCTCGCAACGGTCTGTGTGGGGTGACTCTTAAAGCCTCAATTTACCACTTGAGTTGGCCCTAGGCTGGCTAACTGAACTTTTCTAAACTGAACTGATTCCTTCCAGAACTCTCTGCAAGACTCTCCAAGCCTTTTAAACTGTGTGATCTTGGGCGCATTGGTGTTCTACTCTCTCCAAGAGGGAGCCTGACCTCTGAACTTTTTGCTCACAAGAAGACTTTGACTTTCCTGCCTTGCTGAGTGCTTCTGAAGGATTGCGTTGTGTGCTTTTCCTAATTTCTGCCTTTTCCCTCCCTTTTTCTTAAACTTATTGGAGTGCCATCTTTACTTAAGCGCTCACCTCTGTCTGGAAATAAGTGGTGTTAACCAAGACTTGTCTAATAAGGAATAAGGGATGTACATATGATAATAGTGACGGGGTTTGTGAACTTACTTATAATAATATTGCTGGAGTGTTTAAGTGTGTCTTTAAATAAATAATTATATACTTTATACCAAAGCTCTGGTCAGTGTTTGCTTGTCCTACTGTATTTTGGAACCTAGCTTGTATACTCTAAATACTGTCTAACTCTTCTTGAGAGAAATCTGGCTGCTCAGCCATAGCTACCAGGTAAATCTGGGTGGTACAGACAGCTACCAATTGGGTTTACTGCCAACACCTGTAGTCTTAAGCCTTTTGCAGTGGTCCCTAAGGGAATTGCACAGGTTTCTGCCTAACACTACCGACGGCATCCTGGTGGGTGAGTAGCCCGGGCAGAGGAGGTGTGAGCGCGCCCCCACCACCCGCAAGGCGACCGTGCTCAAGCGGAGCACCAAGAAGCCGGCTGGCCCGCCATCGGCATCAGGGACAGGGCTAGGTGGAGACTGAGTAGCAGCAGGTCAAAAAACATGTGGTGGATATCGTACCACAACGTGTCCGCTCGTCGGCGCCTGCCCCGCTCCGCCTGGTATTCAGCCGCATACCAGCACGAACGGAGCGAGGGAGAGCCGCGGCTGAGGGGGCCTGCAGCACATAAGGTACGTGCATAAGTGCATCCCCTGGGCCTCTTGCAGCCTACCAGACCATCGCCTCCCCCATGGTTTAGAATCCCAACACACATATGCGGGGGCAGCCAAACCACCCACAGCCCAGCTCTGTTAAGTCTGCCTGCACGGCTCAACCCTCCCTGGGCGGACCCGGCCTCCTACACCAACCCCAGGCTGAATAACTAAAAGAGAGCCCGTGCTGCCATCAACTAAATCACAGCAGGGGTCTGTAAATTAATCCTGTTGCACTGCAACACTACGGACAGGAACCGGGAAACAGACCGTATACACCCGTAGGCACACTGCAAAATGAACAGCCCAGGGGAGACAGCAGGGCCCTCAAGCTGCCAATACACAGATGGCGCAGATGCACGGGAGCAGGCCCCGTACAAGGGATACCCGACTAGGCCTAATGGTATAAATGTTCCGATGGAGAAATACATGGAGGAAGTGTTCCCCGGAGGCACAGTTCTCACAGCACTTCCTGATAGAAAGAGCCCACAGATCCTTGGCCCTGCATTCCACACCAGGCGCTCCACCACGCACAATAATAGCCAGACTCCTAAACTATAGGGACCACGACCTAATCCTACGCTTATCATGGGAGAAAGGCATCCTGATGCACATCTACCCGGTTTTCTCCAACAGGGTCCAAACAGCCAGACGCTCATTTGAGCAAGTAAAGAAAGCACTGCGTGGCAGGAAAATTGCATATGCAATGCTGTTCCCCGCCAAATTACAACTTCAAAATGCAGGTAGAGCACACTTTTTTCAAACATCGGGTGAAGCAATGGCCTATATCAATCGACAAGTCCTGCAAACCCAGAACAATGACTGACAAAGTGAAACCGCAACGTAAAGACCCAAGTGCTTATCCTCAGACAGAGCCCTAACAGGCTAAAGAAGAGCCGACATACCCCAAACCCAGTGTAAACCAAAGTGGCGACGCACACTCAGGCAGCAAGCCACGAAGATGTAAGTTGCGGCCGCAAATAGCCACCCACTCATTCAGACTGTTAAACCAAGTTGGGGGAATACACTATCCAGTTGGAGGGATGGTGAGGGAGGGCGGGGTGGGGGGGAAAAGGGAAGATAAAAAGGGGGAAAAGCTGATAAAACTCAGAGCCCACTATACCCACACTAGTCCCAATGCATAATGTGAAACTACTGTCATGGAACGTGCAGAGCCTGGCGAACCCCATAAAGGCCGGGAAAATACTAGCACATGCCAGGCGACACAAAGTCGACATACTACTCTTGCAGGAGACTCATGCAACAGCAAGAATAGTGGACTCATTGGCCAGAGAATGGGGACCTCGGAGGATCGGAACCAGTTACTCTACGCAGGCCAGAGGTGTTTGCACCATCATCCATCGCCGCACCAGCTTCCAACTTACCAAGTCATGTGTGGATGCAGAGGGGAGCTACGTTATAATATGGGGAACACTGCACAACCACAAAGTTTTCCTGGTGAGCACATATGGCCCAAACATAGACTCTCCGGAGTTCCATCTCCAAATCATGACACTGGTGGCTCCTAGTGGGGACGCAGAGATTATCTAGGGAGGGGACTTTAACACGATTCTACATTTCAACTTGGATAGATCAGCTGGTCCCCCAAGATCCCACTGCAGAGCAGCTAAAAATATACTACAAGGCATGGCCGAAATCCCACTGGTTGATGCATGGAGGGAACTGCACCCGGCACTGAAAGATTTCACATTCTACTCATCGGTGCACTACACAAGCTCACAAATAGACTATTGGCTTCTCTCCCCGATACTAATCCCAAGTGTGAGTGACTGCCGCATCCTTCCACGAACCATATCTGACCACTCACCAGTCTTGCTAGAAATAGCCCTGGAGACCACAGAAAAAAGTCATCGCTAGTGGCGCATGCCGCCGTCCCTTCTGAAGAATTAGTCGACCATAGAGCCCCCGACAACCAAGCTCAGAGAATTCTTCAGCATAAATGAGGGGTTGGTTTCTTCGACCACCACGCTCTGAGAAACATTTAAAGTGTGGACCAGGGGGCACCTCCTCGCCAAAGCGGGGGGCATATTGAAAACCATCATAGCGGACCTAAACAGAGTGGAAGGCGATCTTCGGGTGCTGGAAAAAGCTCATGCATGGGCACCTAACATGGAGGCCCTCAAACTGTTGCGGCAGCAACTGGACAAGTACAGAACCCTGGCAGAGAGGGAAATAAAGTATATTAGCCAGCCGGCCAGAGGTATGGAGATGAAAAAGCCGGGAAGTTGCTGGCAAATTTAATCAAAACGGAACAGGGGTTCAGTCCGATCACTTCCATCAAGGACATGGATGGTGAGGTCCACACAAACGCTAATAAGATTAACAATCTTTCTTGGCTTCTACTCAGACCTGTACAAGAACACCAGCCAAAGCTATCCAAACGAACTCGAGAACCACATCTAAACTATCCCCCTGCCCAGACTTGAGCACTATTAGATGGCCAGCCTGGAAACCCGTTCTCCCTGGAGGAAATTGTTAGGCAGAAACCTGTGTAGTTCCCTCTGGGACCACTGCAAAAGATTTAGGACTACAGGTGTTTGGCAGTAAACCCACTTGGCAGCGTCTGTACCACACAGATTCACTTGGTAGCTGTGGCTGAGCAGTCAGACCTCCCTCAAGAAGAGTTAGGCGGTATACAGAGTATTCACAATAGGTCAAGAGAACACAGTAGAACAACACTGACCAGGGCTTGGTGTAAAAGAGATATAATTATTTATTTAAAACCACATCTAGAAAAACACATAGGCACTAATACTAAGCAATTCAAAAATACGGTCACTAAAAGATATACACTCCCTTAAAAGAATATTAGACAAGTCTTAAGTAAGGCCCCACTTATTTGCAGACAGCGGTGAGCGCTTAACGTAGATGGCACTCTAATAGTTTGTTTTAAAAAGGGAGAGAAGAGCAGAGAACAAGTTGAAACAGATCCCAACACTTATCAGAACATAACAAGAGGGAAAGGCAAAGTAAAACCGTGAAGTTAGAGTTCAAGCGGCCGGATCCAATCGAAATGTGTCCAAGGTCACACGGTTGTAGTGCACAAAAGTCTTGTAAAGGTTCAAAAAGGAGTTGGACCAAAGAAAGGGACCAGTTAGAGGGTCAAGGCGACCAGCCCAATCCAGAAGGTTAAGGGGTTATTATTACCTTGTAGCAATCTTTAGAAAGGGGGGCCTGGCGGATGCGGTACCTTAAAGTGGTGAGAACGCTCCAGCGGGGGCAGTTGTTCCTGGCAGCGGGTGCAAGTCGGTGCTTCGTCCAGGGGAGGAGGGGATCTCGTTGTGGAGGAAGACAGGAGTCCGTTGCACTGCCAGGGAAGAAACCAGCCGCAGAGTTTCTCAGGTACAAGGAGCGGTCCGGTGATTCGCAGTTCAGTGATGAGTGGCTATCCGGCCGCCGCACTTGGCACGGGCAGTTCGACCACAAAACGGGCTGGGGTGCGAAGAAAGGAAGGTAAACTGGTTGTGCCCACCAGTAAGGGGAAGAAGCCTCTCCAGCCAGGAGATCTTCTCTGTCGTCGGGAAGTGGTGAGTCGGTTCTGCAGGGCTCCACCGGTGGTGTCGTCGTGGTAGGTCGGCTCAGCTTCTCCCTCGTTGGATTCTCAGGTCCTGTGGCGACTTCAGAAGTTCCAGTCCCCAAAGCCCGGCTTTTATGCAGAAAACCCCCATTCACTCAGCCTAGCTGTCACTCAAACATGCTAAGCGGCTTGGGCCAATCACACAAGAGTGCGACTTGAGTTACAAAGGGAACTCAGTCCAGGGTGCCTAAACCCCCTCCTACACCCCCGGTGGTACCCAGACAGAGTGGCACCACTTTTGGAGGCTTCTGTGGAGAAGCCCCCCAAAAAGTGGGACAAAGGGCTCGACTTGGGTTGGAGTCACAGAAGAGAACACAAACGCCATTTTAGAATCGAGTCTTGGCAAAAAATACCAACCAGCGAATTAATATTAATTAAATAAACTGGCGGTATGTTCGAGGCTATGAGAATTAAATAATTAAAGTTGGTAGCCTCGAACAATGGGAAAATCCCATAGGAAAATATTTACGGTCGAATATGAAAAGTAGTTTCCACTGCCACCAGCCAAAACTCAAACAATCGAATTGCCCTGACCAGTTAGTACACAATATGATGGTTTGTACTGGTTTCTGTTAATAATTTGGGACTAGTAAAGCCAATGGTGACTTTACATGCCCTGGGAGACCGTCAGTCCCAGGGTATGGAGTCTATGGTGGGGTGTCACTATGACACCCCTGGGTTACTGCACGGAGGGTGCTGTGTAACACACATGAGACCCTATGGAGTAAAGGACCCCATAGCCCATAAAACACATTACCAGTCAAAGGAATACCATAAATCATGTCCAAGAGTGGGAGAAAGTCTCACTCTTGGCAGGAGGAAAAAAAAAAACTCCAGAAATCCAGCAAAGCTACTGGGGGACTCACTAGGTTAGGAAATTCAGCCTAAAGAGAATTCTCCCTAACAGAAATCACCCAAGCCATTAAGGACACGACAGCTGGCAAGGGTCCTACCAGCCGACTTTTACAAATGCTATGTAGATGAACTATCCCCCAGACTACTTGCATGTGGGAAGAAGCCCTAGCATCTGGCACACTCTCGGATTCCCAGAGAGAAGCAACTATAACCGTCCTACTTAAACAGCATAAGCCACCACAAGACCCTAAAATGTACCGCCCCCTCATTAATTAACACGGTCACCAAAATGTATGCCAAGGTCCTAGCGAACAGACTACTTCCCCATTTGAACATGCTAGTACATCCGGAACAATCAGGTTTCATACCCACTAGATTCACATCCTTAAACCTGAGAAGACTCTTTGCGACCATATCACAAATGGACCCATATTCCGAGGCGGCAGCAGTAACACACGACGCCAAAAAAGCGTTAGACTCTGTGTCCTGGCGCTACATGTATGCTGTTTTGAACCGCATAGGGTTTGGTCCACAATTCCAAAGTTTCATTCGGTTGTTATACAAAAACCCCAGTGCTAGAATTTGTACTAACCATACTCTGTCGCCAGCCTTCACATCACAACGAGACACACGTCAGGGATGCCCACTGTCCCCCCCCCTCATATTTGCCCTCACAATAGAGGGAATGGCTGCACTCCTGCGCCACAAACATTCACACCTGGGCATTCAAATAGGCGGCTCATTCCAGACTGTCTTGTCTATGCGGATGACACGCTTCTATATATACTTAACCCAGACACCAACCTAACACCGGTCATGCAGGACATAACAGACTTTGCCAAATTCTCGGGGTACAAAATTAATCAGGCCATATCTGAAATAATTCCCCTTACTCCCAAGGTTACCAGGTCAGAGGCCATGGCAAAGTTTTGCTGGTCACCAAACTCAGCACGGTACCCGAGTATAATTATAGCCACCGACAGAGATACACTCTATAAAGACAACTACACACCCTATTGCACACAACTGGAAACTAAACTAACCCTTTGGAATAAACTTCCCATTTCAGTTTATGGCTGCATTGCCCTTCTGAAAATGATGGTGGTCCCAAGGCTACTATATTTATTTAATAACATACCTATCTGGCCGGGCAAACACTTCTTTGAAAAACTGCAACGTATGGCCTCATGCTTTGTATGGGGGGGTGGAACAGTTAGACAGAGCTGGGTCAAACTAGGCGAAAACGTGGAGAATGGCGGTCTGGCAGCGCTGGACTTCACCCTGTACTACTATGCAGCGCAGGCTCATTTTGCCAGATATTGGTTCCATGATGCCGAATCATATCCCCACATGCAGGTGGAAAAACAAACAGTAACCCGGCAGAAATACAAACCTGTATATTCAAAGAAAAATACACGTAAGCCAGATGGGTGTGTGCCCGGTGACCTGCACTTCACGAGCCTGGCTGTTCTGTAGGACGGGCTTCACACAACCCCATGGCACAACCAAGAGATCCTCCCCACACAGGACACCACGATGCAGAGGAAGTGGGACCCTGATAAAGGCATGAAACTGGGAGACCTGTTCCCAAATGGGGAATTCCTATCGCTGGCAGAAGCCAAAAACATAGCGGGACAGGGCCTTACAACAACTCTACAATATCACAGCCTGAAATCCGCCCTAAAAACACAAATGGCCATCGTTCCCAGTGGTACCTCGTCCTCATCCATTTATGGTAGACATACTAGACCAAGACGGATTCAAAAGGCACCATTTCCAAAATTTACAGCACAGTCCAGTCCCTGTCCCGAAACATGAAAACCAAATGGGAGGAAGACCTCGGGGTGGTAATTGAGGATGCACAATGGACTAGATGAACAAGTTACTTCTTACCTGGTAACGTTCTTTCGACGGGATGTTCCTCCGACGTATTCCTTATCTTTGATAATACGTTTCCAGCTTGCTGGTCTCAGAATTTTTTCTGTAGAGGGCACTGCGCGTCGACGTCCGCCGAGTCGATGTCCCTCAACGGCCACCGTATCGGCGCCGACGTCACCATGCCCATAAGAAAAGTCATGCCTGAATTGGTTAGTGACCTTGAAGCGTAAGCTGCAACCACAAGGGAAGTTATCACTGCGGGGATGGTTGTGAGGGGCGATAAGGAATACGTCGGAGGAACATCCCGTCGAAAGAACGTTACCAGGTAAGAAGTAACTTGTTCTTCGAAAGGGATTGTGTCCTCCGACGTATTCCTTATCTTTGATAGACTCCCATAGCAGTGGCATGTAATTGGAGGTGGGAGTGATAGTGTTATGTATCCCTTTAGGGATGGCCGAATGTAATACGGCCTTGCCAAATCTGGTCTCTTGAGCAGCGGAGGAATCCAGATTGTAAAATTTTGTGAATGTATGTGCGGACGACCATGTGGCCGTCGCACATATGTCCCGGACAGGTACCCCTCTTTGGAGAGCCAAAGAGGCTGCGATTCACCCCTGGTTGAATGAGCCCTGAGATTTTGGGGTGGCTCTTTACCTGCTAGTCTATAACATTCCAGGATGGCCAAAATAATCCACCTGGAGATGGTTTGTTTTGTTATGGGTAGTCCGAACTTGTGACCTGAGTATCCTACAAACAGTTGGTCTGCTTGCCTGATCCTAGCGATTCTGCTGATGTAAAAGCTGAGAGCTCGCCTAGGGTCCAGCCTATGTAGCCTTTCCTCCTCTTTCCCCGGATGGGGAGGAGGGTAGAACGAAGGCAAGGTAATTTACTGAGTAATATGAAATTCAGAAACCACATTTGGGAGGAAATTAGGCTTCACCTGTAGGACAACTTTGTCCTTGTGGAAGATTGTATGTGGGGGTTTACAGGAGAGAGCTTGTAGCTTGCTCCCCCCACTAGCAGATGTTAGTGCTACCAATAGGACATTTTTAAGCGTGAGAAATCTCAGCGCGCAAGAGTGAAGTGGTTCGAATGGAGTGCCCATTAACAAGTTTAGGACTAAATTTAAGTCCCATAAGGGAACCTGTAATGGTTTTGGAGGGTAAACATGAGTTAGTCCCTTGAGAAATTGTACCACTAGAGGAATTTTGAAATACAATGGTTCCTCCGCAGTGCGCTTGAAGATAGAAAGCGCTGCAAGATAGCCTTTTACAGTGCCCACTAGAAGGCCTGAGTTTGCCAAGTAGAGTAGAAATGATAACACCGTTGGTGTACCACATGAAAAAGGGTCGATATTCTGTTCCCTAAACCAGCTGCAAAATGTGTTCCAACGGCAGCGGTATAAAGACTTTGTTGCTGGTCTTCTGGCCGAAAGCAACACCTCCATGATGTCATCAGGGAGATCCCAATCCTTGTACCTCAACCTTTCAGAAGCCAAGCGTGAAGGTTGAGGGTTCTGGTGTCTGGATGGAGAACCTGACCTCCCTTCTGCGAGAGAAGATTCTCTTTGAGTGGAAGACGGATTGGAGGACAGGTGGACATATCTAGAAGGTCCGGGTACCAGGTTCTCCTGGCCCAATCCGGTGCAACTAGGATCATGGTTTTCCGGAATCTTCTCAACCTCCTGATCATTTGAGGAATAACGGACTGGTGGGAACGCCTAAAGGAGTGGAAACTCCCAGTCCACTACGAACACATCTCCTAGAGCTCCTCTCGGGGGAAATTCCCTTGAACAGAACAGATCGCACTTCCTGTTGGTGCTTGTTTGTGGCGAACAGATCCACCTGAGGGGTTCCCCAAAGGACGAAGATCTCTTGAAGGACTTCCTGAGCTAGCTCCCACTCGTGGGAGACTGTGCTCTGCCTGCTCAGAGAGTCCGCTGTCAAGTTCTTCTCTCCGGCTAGGTGGACTGCCGATAGAGAGATTCCTTCTTGTATCGCCTCTCTGCACAGTGCCAGTGATCCTACGCCTCCTCTTTTGTTGAGGTAGTGCATGGCCACCGTGTTTTCAGTCATTATCAGGACATTTCTCCCCTGTACTGATGGCAGGAAAGCTTTCAACGCTAGTCTGATCGCTCTCAGCTCTAAAAGGTTGATGTGTAGTCTGGACTCCGATGGAGACCAACGACCGCTGATGGTCAAGTCGTTGGCATGGGCTCCCCACCCCGTGAGTGAGGCGTCTGACTACTGTTATCTCCGGCCATGGTTGCCAAAACAGTTCTCCTTTGAAGATGTTCTCTGGATAGGCCCACCATTGCAGGTCGCGGGCTACCTTGTCCGGAATCCGGAGGAGATCTGTCATTCTCCCTGAGAATTGCGACCACTGACTTCTCAGTATCCACTGAAGAGATCTCATTCTCAGGAAAGCCTCTGGCACAAGGAAGATGCAGGATGCCATGAGGCCTAGCAACCTCAAAAAGTCGAAGGCTGGGAGACGTTGGGCATTTTGAAACTTGGTGACCATCTGTAGAATATCTTGAGCCCTCACCTCTGGTGGTGAGGCTTTTCCCAGGGAAGTGTCCAGGGCCGCTCCAATGAAATGGAGTCTCTGTGATGATATCATCTTTGACGACTTTAAATTGGAGGGAGAAGCCCAGTCTGTGAAGGAAGTGGCAGACATAATCTAGCTGGTTCTGGGCCTGTTCCGAAGATACAGCCCTGATCAGCCAATCGTCCAGGTAGGGGTAGACGTGGATCCCTTCCCTCCTTAGACTCGCCGCCACCACCGACATCAGCTTGGTGAAGACCCTCGGGCGGAGGTCAGCCCAAATGGCAGAACTCTAAATTGATAATGACAGTCGCCAATTGCGAACCTCAGGTATTTCCTGTGTTTGAGATGGATTGGCACATGGAACTAAGCATCCTGAAGGTCCAGAGCTAACAGCCAATCCTGGAGCTGGAGGGCCTGAAGGATCTGAGAGAGAGTTATCATCTTCTCGTAAGTCCAGGATGGGTCTCAGTCCTCCGTCCTTCTTTGGTATGAGAAAGTAGGGGGGAGTACCAGCCCTTGTTCCTGTCCACTACAGGTACTGGTTCTATGGCACCTCTCTCTAGCAGGTCTATAATTTCCTGCAAGAGGAGCTGATCTGGAATTTTTAGAGAGCTGTTCCCGGTGGATGACTGAGGAATGTGTAGAAAGGGTAGGCAGTAACCTTGGGCAACTGTCTCCAATGCCCAAGCATCTGACGTTATAGCCTGCCATTCCGTCAGATGGTGAGTTAACCTGCCCCCTACAGGTGTATTGTGCAGGAAGGCCTCAGAGTGGTTTGGAGGCGGCTGATGCAGATGCCGATGGTAAAGAGGCACCTGCTGCGGTCTTAGTACTTTTGACCCGTCCACCTCAGGTGGATCTCCTTTAGCCTCTTTGAGCCGGCTGTCCTCTGCCTTTCCCGAATGCGGAATAATAGCGAAAGGACTTTACTCTCCCAGTGGTTCCTGAAGGGCGAAAAGGAGTTTGGCGGAGAGCAGCTCCTAAAGATTTTGCTGCTGCTTTAGAAGTCTAACTTTTCCAGACTGTCATCAGCCTTTTTCCCGAATAATGAAGAGCCGTCAAAGGGCATATTCAAAAGTCTGGCCTGTACATCTGGAGCAAAGCCAGACTTTCGAAACCACGCATGCCTGCGTATTGTTGTACTTGCCGCCATGGCCCTGCTGATACTGTCAGTGGAATCGATGTCATTTTGAAGTGATTCGCACATGGCAGCTTTGCCATCTTTAATAATGTTAAGGAAGGCTTCCTTTTCCTCTCCTTCGGGTATGCAGTCAGCCGCTGATGAAGCACACTCCCATAGTGTGTAACTGAACCTGGCGAGCGTACAGGTGGCGTTGATGGACTTCAATGCCATACTACAGGCAGAGAAGACTTTCTTTGCCATAGAGTCGTACCTCTCGTCATCTCTATCCTGTGGGACAGTAGGGTAAGCGGTCCTACTGCTAGATGAAGTTGCCGCTTGAACCACCAGGCTCTCTGGGGTCGGGTGTTTTGATAGGTATTCAGGGTCAGCAGCAGCTACCCTATACTTGGTTGACAATCTTTTATTGACTGCAGGGATAACTTCGGGAGTTTCCCAATTAAATGCAATTTTCCTTTGTAAGGCTGCATGGAAGGGGACCACCGGGTCCTCCTGTGGGCCTTTGTCCAATATATCTGTTAGGTCATCTGTTGGAAAACAGGTGAAGGCGCAGACCAACCCATAAACTCAATTATTCTTGCCATCAGGGTTCTATATGGTGTTTCGGCATGTTCCCCTGGGTCTGGCTTAACAAATTCCACTTCTGGGGAAGTGTCCAGCCCACTTGCCTCATGTAGTGACTCCTGTAGTTCCTTCAGCCTTCTTTCCTCAGAGGTGAAATCCTCTGCAATAGGCAGTGTAGTCCTCTGTAACCCGAATGTTTCCTGGTCAGAATCTTCCCCTTCTTCATAAATTGAAGAAAGTCCCGGGAATTCGGACCTCTGAAATAGAGTAAAATCCATTTCTAAGGCAGAAGGAGCCAAACTCGTCGTTATTGGACGAGAAAACGTCGATGTCGTCGACGCCGATGTAACAGGCTTCGAAGGCGCTGAAAACTGCTTCGAAAAAACTGGAAGGGGTCTCGAAGAACTTCAGAGGATCGGGATCCTACTCGAGGGCATCGACGACGGTCTCAGCGTCGTGCCGGAGGCCCTTGAAATCACCTTTGGCTGCGGGGTGGCCCTGGTCCTCTTTCATCGACGATGGCGTCGAGTCGATCGACCGATGCGTCGAGGAACCCTTCGACAACGGCGTCGATGGCGCCGATCCGTGCGAAGGAATCTACGACGACCGTGTCGAAGACGGTGCCTTCCTGCCCGATGGCGCTCTCGGGTGGAATGTTTCGCCGGATGCTGCGACTCACAGCGTTTTGATTTTTTGGGTTTTTCACCCGGGGTATCACCCTCAGCTGTCTTCGAGGGCGTCGAGGCCGAGTTCTCGAAGACGCTTAACCTTTTTTCTTTCTGAATTCCTCCCACTCAGCTTGAGAACTGTGTTTGGTGGGACAGGAGACTCTTTCTGGGGACACAGACGACGAGGAATGGGACCTTCGACATCTCTTTTTTGAGTGTCTTGATCTCGACAAATGGTAGGAGCTGCTTCGAGATCTAGAATGGGAATGTTCGACGGTGAGGAGACGAATGCCTCGACTCAGCCGACGAAACTTTGATGTGGTTTTGGCTGACTTACCTCTCTCGAGCTTCCCCTTGCGCTCCTTCAAGTCTATCGCTGTCATGGACATGCAGTCCTCACACTGCGAACAATGGTGCTCGGATCCCAAGCACCATAAGCAGATCCTGTGTGGATCCGTTTTTTGACATTTTTTTACCACAGTCTCGACATTTCTTGAAGCCGGATCGCGGCGTCGTCAGTTCTGATGAAGAAGCCATCGAGAACTATAAGGTATATTCGAGTAGAAATAGATAGTTATCCTGACTGAACTGAGCGAAAAACGGAACTGAGCAACGGACGCAGCATGTGGCTATTTATGGGCATGGTGACGTCAGCGCCGACTTCTGAGGCCAGCAAGCTGGAAACGTATAATCAAAGATAAGGAATACGTCGGAGGACACAATCCCTTCGAAATTGTCAATACACTAAGAGTATATCACTAAACACTAACCTCAGGCTTATCCAATATAAAATGCAAAATCATTTGCATGTTACCCCTAGGAAAGTAGCAAAATTCGACAAATCCAATCACTGTGCCCCAAATGCCAGCTCCAGGAAGACAATTCCTTCCATATGTACTGGGAATGTCCTCCCACTAGACGGTTCTGGGGAGAGGTGGCTGCCTGTATCAGTGACATCCTTGAGACCCGAATCCCAGCAACACCACTGAAATATCTCCTCGGGGACATATGCAAGTTCCCAACAAAGAATCGTAAATTCTTTTCAGTGGCAACAGCCATGGCCAAACGCAACATCCTCAGTCATTGGAAAGCTAAAATAGACCCTACAATTCAAGTATGGTTTTGAGATTTGATTGAGACACACGATTGTGAAACAGGGTACATTAGACTCCGTGCACCAACCATTTGCCCAAAGGACATATGGGCCCCCTCTGGAGATACCCGACTTATCCGGCCAGCCCTCAGCATCACTACAATAAAACGAACCTCAGATCTATCCCCATAGCATGAAAACGTTAACGCATTGAATATATGTATGCATAACCACCTGTAACAAACTGCAACATGCAATGTATACTGCATTATAATGGATTATGTAATGTTTATGTCAGCCAATAAATTAAGTTTTTAAAAAAAGAAGGGGGGGGGCAGTAACGGTGGGCTACAGTTTACAAAGCCCAAGCATCAGAAGTAATGTCTTGCCATTCTTCTGGATGCTGAGATAGCCTGCCTCCCACTGGTAAACAGTGACTCAAGACCTCAGATGTTTTGAGGCGACTGATGCAGTGGCAGATGGTAAAGATGCACCTGCTGGCTTTGCACCTCGTCCACCACGAGGAAATCTTCTTTGGCCCCTTTGACAAGCCATTCCTCTTGCCTTCCAAATGAGTAGTAGCAGCAAAAAGATCTACCCCCTCCAAGGTTGTCCACTAGGTCGAAAAGGCTGAGGTTGCCTAATAGCAGCCCTAAAGATTTGGCTGCCGCCTTCGACGTCTGCAACTTCACAAGACTCTTGTCAGCCTTGTTGCCAAAAAGGTGAGACCCGTCAAAGATCATGTTGAGAAGTCTGGATTGCACATCCAGTGCAAAACCAGACTTCCGCAACCATGCAAACATGCGCATAATGGTGCTAGTAGCCATGGCTTTGCTGATGCTGTCAGCAGAATCCAGACCCGACTGAAGTGACTCACACATGGCTTCTTTGCCGTCTCCAACTATGGCCAAGAACCATTCTCCTGCATTCCTTTTGGGAATGTGCTCCAACACCATGGAAATGCAGTCCCATAGAGTGAACGTAAATTTTGCAAGGGCACATGTGGAGTTGGCAGACTTCAGTGCCATACTCCCTGCAGAAAATACCGTCATTGCCCAACCATCAACTTCTTTTGTCCTAACTATCTAGAGGGATGGTAGGGAAAGTCGCTTTTTTGGATGTTGCAGTAGTTGCCTGCAGTTGCCTGTACCACCACACTCTGGAGTGGGGTGGTTTGACAGGTAGTCGTGGTCATTACTGGAAGGGTGGTGGTACTTGGTCAAGTTTTTATTTACAGCCGGATTGGTTTACAGTGTTTCCCAATTCGTCACCACCCTCTTTTGCAAGGCAATATAAAACTAATATAGGATCTAATTGAGGACCATTATCTAGGATGTCTGGCAGATCATCCTGTTCAAATGGCAATGGAGGCCTACTCCACCCCATGTAGCCCACAACCTTGGACATGATTTGCCTGTAGGACGCATCAGCATGCTCCCCAGCCTCTCGTCTTCCTTACTTCCAAATCAGGTGTGGTGTCCACCACACTTTGCTTTCTGTAGGTTGTCCTAGAGGTCTCTCAACTTTGACTCCTCTGCTTTAAAACGCTCTGGTACATTTGGCGTAAAAAATTGGAGGCCTTGTCATCTGAGGCTTCATTCTCCTCATATATAGAAGATTTAAAATAGTTTTTTCTTGGTACATAGGTCTCAGGTATGAGAAGTTTTTCAAACAATGGATTTGACGTTGCAGGAGCCGTCAAAACTTTTTTCATTGGCGCCATATGCTTTAGTGGGGTGCTCAGCATTGATGGCGCAGCTGGTGTCGATAGCTTTGGCATCAACGGTTTGGCTGGCATCGAAAGTGTTGATGGTGTATGACCTCGACCTATGCTTTCAGCTCGAGTGATCCTTCGATGTTACGTCATCGGATCGAAGGCCTCGACGGCTCCCGATGTGGATCGGGCCTTCGTCACGGGCTCGAAGGATTTAGATCAAGCCCTTTCCTTCCAGACTTCTTTTGAAGGCACGGTAGGAGCATTGTGTGGAGGCTTCTATTTTTCTAATATTTTGAGCATTTCTGCTCTGAAGGCCTCCCACTTGGCCGGAGTGGATTTTTCAGTTGGGCAAGATAGACTCAGGGGAAGCATCCAACGAAGTCGAAGAAGGCGGCCTATGGTGCCTTCTCTTAGACTTCTTCGAGGACGATGAGGAATGGTGAGCCACTCCTCGATCTGGAACGCCTAATCATCTTCCTCCGAGGAGAGTCTCCTCCCGACACGTCGGTCAAAGGTTTCGTGGCTGGGGTATGAGATTTAGGGCTTCCACCTACCTTCAATTTCCCCTGTCTTTCCTTCAGGCCTTTCCTGTCATCGACTGGCACTTGGATCCGTCCAAGGTGTTATGGTCTACCCTGAGGCACCACAAACATATACAAAGGGGATCGGTCAATGACATTTTCTACCCACTATCAAACACTTTTTGAACCCAGTCTTCGGGGTTGTCTGTGTCGACGAAGAAGACTTCTCAATTTAATTTCAAAATAAAGTCACAGCGAAAGTGAAGAAGTGTGCCATATTTCCCAAAGCTAAAGCCGTTGCGGAAAAACATAACTGAAGCCAACGGGGGCTGCATGTACTAAATATGCCTTCAATGACATCATCCTCGAGACAGAGGCCCATGGAGTCAACGCCATCAGTGCACAATGCTCTGTTGAATAATTCTTCCCGAACCAGCTCAAGCTGGATATTGAAAGATGAGGAATACGTGGGAAGACAATCCACATCAGGGGAGGTGCTGGTCTCACCTAATAAAATGTAAAAAGGGATCCAAAGAGCCTTTCTACCCTTGGACACTTTAGTTCTCACAATGTCAGCCGGAGAAAGTTAAAAGTGGATCCCCTTCGGCAACCCAGTAGCAATAGGCACTTATTACCAAAAAAATTGTCAGAGGATAACTTTTAAAAGACACTATGGAGAGTCTTAAACATGACACCCATAAAAGGAGTAAAAGATTCTGTGAGTGTGAAAAAAGGTTTCCCACACAGAGGTATAAGGAAAAATAATCCCCCAGTAAAATCAAAAAGTTCAGAGTTGACACAAGTCATGAAGATTCATCATTACTATGAAAATCTTCCCTAACAAGTAGCATGTTCCTGAAGCATACTAAGAACTGCGGCCCTGGAGTGCGATGCCTCGATATACACTGGCCTATAGGTCATGTCTAGCATGGGGCAAAGAGGCACTGGATGGAGCAGAGCTGCGCCCCCTGGTGGCAGAAAGGTTTCCAAAGATCCATGCGCAGAAGAAAGGCTTAACACAGATAAGCAATCCATGGGAGGAAGGAATCCATTAGAAGTCATTTTTTATTAAACAGAGGTTTCATATCAAGCATGGACATCGGCTCTTTAAAACCGAAAACACAAATTTTGAAAACTGGGCATGGCGATTATATTCTCTCAGAGAATCTTTATCTTTTGAAAATGTTCCAGGTGCAGAATAGACAGTTGATATGTCAAGTGAACTATGATGCCATGTGGCCCAGGAAGTAATTCCCTCAGTGAACATACATGGAGACGCAAGCACCCCTTAATTCGGTTCAAACCAATGTAACCTTCACATGAACCAAATAAAAGCGCTTGTGTCGATGGCCTCTACCTCGAATTGTCTTTCAACATATGACTCGAAGGATCCCTCGATTATTTCTCATTGTGTGGAGACCTCAACGGCTCTCGATGTGGATCTAGCCTTCGTACCAGGCTTGCATGATTTGGCACAAGCAATTTCCTTACCGGCTTTAGAAGCAGCTGTAGGAGCATGGCTTGTCACATGTTTTTGGCTTATATGTTAAGCCTTTGTTGCCTGAATGCTTCCCATTCGGCAGGAGTGGAGGCTTTTGTGGGACAGGCTAGAGCTCTTAGGAGGAGTCGGATGAGGACATCGAAGTAGGCGACTTATTTTGCCTCTTCGACTTCCACGACGATGAGTGGACATTTCTGCCTTCTTTCTTTGAGGAGAGTCTCCTCCTGCATCTTCAGAAGGTTTCTTCGACAGAGTAGTCAATTGGGGTTTTCTTAGTTACCCTACCTAACGCAAATTTCCCCTTTCACTCATGCAGAGCTTTTCGGGTCATCGATTGACATTTTGTAAAGGCCAGGGCCTTGGGCTCCACAACAAGACAACACAAGCATACTCGATGCGTATCGGTCAGCGACATCTTGGCATCGCAGCCTTGACACTTTTTAACCCCGGTCTTTGGGGTAGTCGGTGTCCAAGACATTTTCCTATATTTTGCAAGGAAATACTAAAGCACGCCGTAGTTCTCGAAGCAAAGCTTACTTGGAAAATGGAACTGAAGGCAACGTGCACTGCGTGTGCTAATTATGCCTTCGATGACATAATCCTCGAGACAAAGGCCCTCGAGGGACATTGAGTCGACTGAATCGACGCACATCGCCCTCTGGGGTTCTGGGACCGAGTCCATTTGCTGTGCGAGATCTTGTCCCACTTGTGGCAATTAGAATTGCACAGTAGCGTAGTGTTGTTTGGTATCCTCACTTAATAGGCAGTCGAGGAAGCTACTTTCCTGCCTAGGGTGTACATCTTTTTGCTCTGCTTGTCGGAAGTTCTTCGGCAGAGGCTAAAGGTGTTCCTGCTCTCTTACTTGTGGTGGGGACTACTAGAGAGTCAGGCTTTAGTTGGCTCCTAGTGTACAATGGGTCTGGTGGGGCTCGGCTAAATAAAATGTCAATGCGTGGGTTGGGGGTAAGTAGAGCAGGCTGAATGCACTTCTGGACAGATTGAAGCAGAGGGATTAACTGTGCTGCAGTTCTCTTATCCCCAAGGATGTCCTCTACGAAATCTATCAACTTGAGCTTCCTGGGTATCGATTTAAAGTGTTTTGCAGCCTTTAAAAGCAGGTCATTGTACTGCAGCTGGTTGTCCACTGGCGAATCAGCCACTGGTTGATCGGTATGGTCTGGGGATTGGATGACGTATGGGATACATTACTCACCGTAATCGTATTTCTGATGCTTGTATCTGCTTAGATTCACATGCTGTGCATAGGCCGACATCTAGTGGAAGCTGTCGAGTATTAGTTTGTTTTTCGAAACTCAAAAATGGACGTCGACACAGGGCATGCCACTAATACTATCCCTAGTGTGGCGTCCACTGTACCCATGATCCCTCACGCATCTAGGACCCGCAAATTGTATTTTTTCTGACATGAGGTAGCATGAGGAGTAGCGCGAGTACAGATAATCCAAGGAGAGACAGAGATAGATAAGACTACAAGCATCAATGCGCCTTCTCTCAGAGGGGAGGAAGGGTGGGTCGCATGTGAATCTAAGCAGATGCAAGCATCAGAAATACGATTACGGTGAGTAATGTATCCCTTCTGAGGCTTGTGGAATCTGCTTAGATCACATGCTGTGCATAAATTAGCAAGCAGTGTTAGAAGAAGGTGAGATGTGAGAAGGGTCATGAGCAAATAAATGTCTTAGAACCGCTTGTCCCACTTGAGTATCTGTCTTGGAATGGGTGTCAATGCAGTAGTGCTGAGTAAAAGTGTGAATAGAGCTCCAAGTAGCTGCTTTGCAAATGGTGTCAAGGGGTACATTTGCTATGAAAGCCAGAGTGGCCCCAATGCCTCTTGTAGAGTGGGCTTTTGGCGTTAAAAAAAAAAAGTCTTCAGAAAGAGTAACAGCTGGATACAGTTAACAATCCACTTAGAGATGGCACCTTTAGAGACGCGATCTCCCTCTCTGCCTGTAGCTACGGAGACAAACAGCTGATCTGTTTTCCTTAGCCCTTAGCGGTCTGGTTTTGTTTACATAGTAGAGGACCGCCCTACGCACATCTAGGGTGTGTAGTTTCACCTCAGCTCAGCTTTGTGGGTCTTGGAAGAAAGCCGGAAGCTCGATGGACTGGTTCACATGGAATTTAGAAATAAACTTAGGTGAGAAACTAGGGTGTGTACGTAAAACCAGTTTATCTTTATGAACTGTAAAGAATGGATCCTGCACAGAGCCTGAATCTCACTGACCCTTCTTATAGATGTTACTGCTACTAAGAAGGCTGTCTGATAAGTCCGGTGTTTGAGACTTTTATGCATGGGTTCGAATGGGGGGGCCCATGAGTTTAGATAGCACCAGGTTAAGGTCCCATCCTGGTGGCGGGTTTCAAATAGGAGGGTGAAGTCTCTTTACTCCTTCCATGAAAGCTTTAACCACTGGTATCTTCCACCACGACAACTTGTTATGGGAGGTGGTGTATGCCGACAGCGCTGCCAGGTGTTCCTTCAGTGAGTTAAATACCAGTCCTGCATCCAGCAGGTGGAGCATGTATGTGAAAATTGTGGAAGGAGTGCAATCAACTGGGTTGACTTGCTTATTCTGGCACCAGATAACGAATCATTTCCATTTGTCAAAGTAGCAGTGCCTCGTGTTTGGCTTCCTAGATTATTTTAGGATGTCCATACATCTCTGTGGTAATTTGAGATGTCCGAACTCTATGACCTCAGGAGCCATGCTGCCAGGTTCATTGAGTTGGGTTGAGGATGCACTGTTTGATTTTGGTGCTTGGACAGTAGCTTGTACCAGCCCGGGAGTTTGATGGGTTCGCACACCGCTAGTCTGCGTAGGTGTGGGAACCAGTTGTCTCGCCCACATGGGAGCAACTAGGACGAGCGTCATTGATTCTCTGTTCATCTTGTTGACCACCTTCCTGATGAGGTGTTGGTGGAAAAGCATACGCAAACTTCCTTGACCAGTTCATCCACAGGGCGTTCCCCTGGGAGTCTGGCTGGGCGAACCTGGATGCAAATCCTGGGCACTGTCTGTTTTCACTTGTGGCGAATAGGTCTATAGTAGGGAAACCCCACTGAGAGAAGATATCTTCTACGATTTCTCTGTGTAGACACCATTCGTGTTCCTCTGGGAAGGGATCTCTGCTCAAAGCATCCGCCAGAGAATTGAGATCCCCTGGAACATGTTGAGATGACAGGAAGATGTTTCGTCTGAGTGCCCATATGTAAATTATTTGGGCAAGCTTGGACAGATTTGGCGAACGAGTCCCTCCTTGATTGTTCAGGTAAAACATGGCTGTAGTGCTGTCCATACGGATCTGCACTGACAGATTCAGCAGGAAGGCCTCGAACGCTTGAAGCGCTCTGAATACTGCAAGAAGCTCTAGCAGGTTGATGTGATTCTTGGCCACTGAGTGAGACCAGAGACCCTGAACTGTGTGTTGGAGGTGGTGAGCTCCCCACCCTGTCGGGCATGCATCTGTTGTGACTACCACCTGTATCTCTGGATCGTAAAAGGGTTTCCCCTTGGACAGATTTTCTCTTGTCCACCAGTGAAGGCTTTGTACAAGTGTTGGCGAAACAACCACTAGATCGTCCCACTGACCACTTGCCTGAGAACACTATTTCGCCAACCATTCCTGCATGGGACTCAGGCGCAGGCACGCGCGGGGGACCAGGTAAATACATGACGCCATCATGCCCAGCAAACGCATTGCTTTGCGTACCGTTATCTGGCGACCGGCCTGATATTGCGGAATTTGCAGCAGTATATTCCGAATTCTTTCCTTTGATGGAAAGGTCAACCCCTCTTGCGCGTCTAGGATGGCTGCTAGGAACTGTTTAATAGGTGCTTGGCACCAGACTTGACTTCTTCTCGTTTATTGAGAAACCCAATTCGAAGAGGAGGTTGATCGTCCTTTGAATGTTTGTTCTGCAAATTACTGGGGTCTTCCCCGTGATGAGCCAGTCGTCCAGGTAAGGGTACATCGGGATTGCCTCCCTGCGTAGGTGTGCTGCCACCACCGCCAGTGCCTTGGTGAATACCCTTGGAGCCGAGGCTATCCCAAAGGGCAGTACCTTGAACTGGTAGTGCCGACTGTCCACCTTGAAGCGCAAGTACTTTCTGTGTGCTGGGAACATGGAAATATGAAAATAGGCATCTTTCATGTCCAATGTTGCCATGTAATCCCCTTTTTTTTTTTAGGACGGGGGATTACCTCTTGGAGAGTAGTAATGCGAAATATTTGGGGCTTGACATACTCATTTGCAGGCTGTAAGTCCAATACTGGGCGCATTGTCAAATCTGGCACAAGGAAGTAAGCTGAATAAATACCCTTGTTTACCTGGTGTCCCGGGACGAGTTCTATCGCGTCCTTTGCTAGAAGATTGAAGATCTCCTCGAGGAGGATCTTCTGGTGGTCCAAATGTATTCTTTGTCGTGGAGGGTGGTTTCGGGGACGCTCTAAAGTTCTATGCAGTATCCTGCGGACACTGCGGACAGCACCATCTGTCTGATGTGATCCCTTCCCAAGCTTGGGTGAAGTTGGAAATGCATCCCCCTACTGGGGATGCGTGAGAAGGGACCCTGAACGGAGCGTCACTGTTTTGGTGGAGGCGTGCCGCTGCCTCTACTGGGGCTGCCTCTACCTTTACAACATCCTCTCTTATTACCCCTGCCATAACCCTGGGTAGACCGCTGGCTGTTGTTCCATTGTGTACCCTGCCCCTGGGAATAGTTACACCCTCTGGGAATTGTGTCCGTGTGGGCGATGAAAATTGCCATTCCCCCTCTGGTTTGGGGGTTTATTGGTTAGTTGGCCTAGGGATTTGAGAGTGGCTCATACTCGTCCTTGGCATTTTTCAGCGCGTCCTCGACCGCCTTTCCAAACAATAGATCCGGCTCCACCGGTTTATCAATGATGCTTGGGTTTCGGCTTTGAACCCAGACTGCCGCAACCAAGCATGCCTTTTGATAACAGTACCTTCTGCTATCAAACTCCCGGCGTTATCCGCGGCATCAAAGGTTGCTTTTAATATGCAACCGGACACGGCTCTTCCTTCCGCCGAAACCCATGCCAATTGGCTTTTTAAGGGTTCTGGGGCGGAATCTATGAGTGCAGCGACTTCTTCCCACTGGTAGCAGTTGTAACTCGCCAGCAGGGTTTTGGAGTTGGAAATCCTTGCCTGGTAGGTGGAAGTGGAGGCTACTTTCCTGCCCAAGCCATAATTCTTCTTGCTCTCCTTGTCAGGAGGAGCTTCGGATGATGACAAGGGTGTTCCCGCCCTCTTACGGGCGTTTGCAACTACCAGGGAGTCCGGTTTCAGATGCCCTCTTACGTACAGTGAGTCTGTTTGGGCTGCCCTGAAAAGCTTCTCAACTGTGGCGTTTACCGCCCTAGTGAGATTGGGATTAACAAGGGAAGGGTCTATCCTCCTTTGTATTGACTTAAGGATAGGGATGGCCTGGGCAACAGGTCTCCTTTCTCCCACTAACTCCTTGGCAAAGTCCCTCTCTTCCCGAGCACCCTGGTTGTCAATGTGGAAGTGTTCTGCCACTCTGGACAGAACTTCATTCAAGAGAGGCTGGTTGTCGATAGGGGAGTCGGTAACCGGGGGTTCTTCATCTACCGGGGAATCTACCCTGTAGGTTTCTGGGTCGTCGTCCTCCTCCTGGTCCTCATCATCCCCATAGTAGCCCGTCCCAGTTTGTTCTTCCAACATGCCCAAATCTGGATCCTCACAAAATGATGGATCTCCCTGATATTGAGAATAGGGCTGTATACAGAAGGGGTCTGAAGTAGGAGCTTCAACCCGGGACTTCTTACTTGGGGGTATAGGATCCTTAGAGCCTGAGGGTGTTGACCCGTCGGGGGTAGAAGGGTGAAAGTGTTCAGGGTTTTTGGCGAAGAAATCTGCCAATGATGACATCCTTGACATGACTGTCATCACTAGACCATTCTCTAGAACTGGGAATGATTCTTTCTTGGAGGGCTTTCCCTGTTTTATCTTGACTAGACCTACTGGTTTGAACAGGGGTCTTTGGGATAACAGAAGACTGAGACTTCTCCATCTGTTTATGTGGAGTAGAATGTTTTTGAGGTGTGGAAGGAGGCTGAGACTGCTTCCTTTGTTGTTTTTCCCCTTCCCCGTGGGTGGAAGAGTGTTTACCCTGTTTTTTCGCCCCTTCGGAGCCTTTTGACGCCTGGCGCAGAGTTTTGGGGGTAGTGTCCCTATCTCTTGAGTGTGGAGGTTGGGACTCGGGAACAGCCGTTGCGCGGCCTGTTGACGCCGACTCCTGGAGTGTGGTCTGGGGATCGAGGTCGGCTTTGTCTTCCGACGATCGAACCTCCGTTACCTTGGGGAGCGAGGCACTCTTGGCAAGAGTGGATGGTTGCCTGGAGTCATGCGGCGATCGAGAACGCCCAGATGACACCGATTCGGACCGTTCTCTATGTGCCTCTTTCAGAGTACTCGACGTGCGCGTCGAGTCTCGGTTGGACTTCATGTGCTTTGTGGAAGTGCTGTGGGTAGCGCTTGTGTCGCCGGGGGTCTTCCCCATAGCCGCCTTGCCGGACCTTCCGAGGTCGGGGATTTGCGCTTGGCTGTCAATTGACGCCACGTTGCCCTCACCTTCCGAAAGCACGGCGTCGCTGCCATCGCTGAAGGCACCCTCCGCAGCCATGGCCTCTTGACGCCTGGCGTGGTGGGCCCAACGCTTTATCGAACGGTCCTTTAGTGTTTTCGGTTTGAACCTACTACACGTTCTGCGGTTAGCCTCGGGGTGGTCCCTCGGTAAGCAGAGATTGCACGTGACGTGTCTATCAACCCAAGGGTACTTGTGGTTGCACTTGGGGCAAAATTGGAAAGGGAAACCCTCCATACGCACCCGACGGTCCTAGAGCATGAGCGATCATAGGTACAGTGGACGTCACACTAGGGATAGTATTTACTGGCACGCCCTGTGTCGACGCCCATTTTGAGTTTCGAAAAACAAACTAATGCTCCGCAGCTTCCACAAGATGTCGGCCTGTGCACAGCATGTGATCTAAGCAGATTCAACAAGCCTCAGAAACATCATTATCATAGTAGTGAACTGTGTGCCCCCTATCTCCCCTTGGTCTTCTAGGTCTGCTAATGAGCCAGGGTCTTGGGAACCTTGAGTGTCGTAACAATATAAATCAGCCATGTCTTGATATGTAGAGGTATTAGTTTGTGTTGCGTCCACGCGTGCTCTTTTGGCGTCAGGCTGCTTGTTAGCTGCTTTGCTTTGAGGGGCCCCCTGGATGTTGGTAATTTGATCTGGGTGTTGATAAAAAATGTTTTTGAAAACTAGACATTCTCATAACCCTATCAAATTGTCCCGGGGGCCATTGGGAGGAGTTGGCAAAACTGAGGGAACAGGTGCAGGTAGACGCTCTGGAGTAGGGGGCATTGACCCTGAAAGGGTGTCTTTAGGGTTAGAATAATCCCATCTCTTTTCATTTGTAATTTTGTACTTTAGCGGCCTGAGGGGATGAGCATTTTGAGTTTGTTGACGTCTTTGCCTTGAGCAGAGTGTCCAAGATGTGTTTCTTTTTTATTTTTAGCAGGGGCCGTTCACACTCCTTTTGATGCATGGTCGCCAGAACTAGAGGACTTTCCAGATTTGGTTGCGGTGTCAGAAACAGACTTATTTTCGGACCTTCCGTTCCACACCGTGTGTGGCTTATTGGTCAATGACGTGGTCGACTGTCAGCCATGGAGGATGTGTTTAGTGTGATGGGTACTAGAGGTGCTTGAACCGCCAGGTGTTGTCTCCGTAGCAAAACCGCTAATCTACGGAGTCAGGGGCTTACACACGGGACTCCATCGGGTCCCGATTACCCTCAGTGTCATTTAGGAGGTTGACGATGCCATCGCTCAAGGCTCCGTCAACGATTATGGTGGCATCGGCGTGCATGGCGAGATGGGCCCAGCGTTTAGTTTTCTGGTCCTTTAGAGTTTTTGGCCTAAACAGTTTGCAGGACTTGCATCGTTTTCCGGCGATGTCCCTAGGCAGGCAAAGATTAAACACTCCGTGTGAATCCTTCCAGGGAAACTTACTGTTACAGGAAGGACAGAATTTAAAAAGGTTTATTTTTCATAGTGTGGAAGGAATGCAGCCTGCCGGAATTAAAGGAAGTATATGGGAATATGCATTTTCTAAGGGAGATGGAATATGACCTCCCCCCACTCTCCCTACTGTACAAGGCCGCGGCCCCTTGGGGCCTAGGGAGGGCGCAGATAAAGTTCATATATAGGGGAGTCGTTTTAGACTAATAGTCTTGTCCTCAAAAGCCGGCGCTGGAGATCTAATGGTGTAGGGTCTTCGAAAGGACAGAAAGAAAGTCTTACTGTAAACTTTTTATAGGTAATATAGTCAGCCAGAAGAAGGAAATCCGCGATATGCGTCCAAATACGATGGCAGAAAAAAACAATCTGAGGGCCATCGACGCATTAAAGACCATGGGTACAGTGGACGTCACACTAGGGATAGCTAGTATTACTGGCACGCCCCGTCAACGTCCCTTTTCGAGTTTTGAAAACAAAATGTAATACTCTGCGGCAACCGCTAGATGTCTGCCTATGCATAGCATGTGATCTAAGCAGATCCACAAGCCTCAAGTATACATATATTACACGGCCTGCAGTAGTGGCCGTGTAGTTATGGTTAAGTTGCTAAACTCATAGGAAGACCACTTCTTCAGCAGCTTATAACTACGCGCCCCCTGGAGTAATCCTCGCCAAACTTTGTAAATAAAGTATATGGCCCGCTCCGAATTTTTTCAGCACGCTTACTGAGGTTTTGTGCAGGGGCGGGGGGCACTTATATGGGGCCCCAACAATTTTTTTTTACATAGACTGATTGGGGAAAAACTATGTGCACGGCTGCAGGCTGAATGGCTGGAGAGATTTTCACTAAATTTGCGGCCGGAGCAGGGGCTTAGGTCAGAAAGTGTGCTTTTGTGTGTTTGGTGAAAATCCGACCAGTACTTTTGTTGCAAATAACTGAAATGTACGTCTCAAAACAATTAGTGATATCTGGTTCCGCTCCGCTAACCCATTTCCCCGTTTGCTCCGCTGACAGAAGGCTCATTGGCTTGCTGTCGACAAACTTTGGACACAGCCGGTGGTTGGCTAGAGAGAAGCATGCTGTGCGTCAAAGCTTTTTGGGAAACGCTGCCATGGTGTATCAGAGTATGGTGTTGTGGTGTGTGTGCAAGCCCCTAAGGAATTGTGTTCATGGCTGGGCCTCTTGTATGTAACAATGTGGCAACTAAAAGTAGTCATATCTGCCTCCGCTCCGGCGTCCCATTTCTCTGTTCGCACCGCGGCTAAAATTGATCACACTGCAGTGTGCGGTGACGTGTTGTGCGTCAATAGTTGTCCATAACGCTGGCATGTTGTATCAGAGGACAATGCGGCGGAAAAGGGACAGGAAAATAGTTTACGGCATCTGATGGTGGGAAGAAGGGATGGAAAGGGTGGGGGAGTGAGAAGTGGTTCATGTGATATGTCTCATTAGAAGCAGACGTGGCCTGCTAGCGTGCTCTGTGCAAACTATGCCAATTTGCGGTTACCTCAGCAGGCAACAACCTTGTGTGGTGATTGACAGCTCCAGTGGCAATCTCTTTGTGTGATGAGTGGTGGCAGGCTGAATTGCAGAAGGGGGAGTGTATTCCACATGACATGAGTCTTTAAACTAAGCGTGCACTATGGTGTGTTGTGTGTGGCAAGTCTGTAGCCGCTTCGATGCATGGCTGGAGCCCTTGCACAGAAAAGTAGGTCCACTGGTTGAAAGGCTATGTCCACTGGGTGAAAGTAGGTGCCACATTGTACCTTTGTGTGTATAATTTGGCTGCATTGAAGACTTTGTTGGTTGCATGGGTGTGGTGATTGTTAGCACATCGTACAGATGTCAGTGTATCGGTGGAGATGCTGCAGTGAGCAGTCGTGCAGTGTGTCCACTGGGTGCTCTATTGCAATAGTGTACATATAGACAAAGTTACTGTTGAACTGGTTCTCATATGTGCCTGGGTAGTCTGCATAGTGCAGATTAGTAAGTGTTGCAGTGCACTATGCAGTATTGCTTGTATGCACATATTAGAGTGTGGAGAGCAAGACCAATGTTGTGAGGATTGTGTTTGGTTGGCATTATTACAATGGTTTCTAAATGGAAATGGGTAGCCATGCTAAACACTGTGGTATGTTTGTGCATTACAGTAAGTGAAACATGTGCGCTTGCATTCCTGCTTTAGGGTGCAGAGGTTGGGTAGAAGTGCTAGTGCCTATGTTGCCTTTCTGAATTGTGGCACATGCCTACATGTTCGCCTGCATGGCTTTGTTATATTGTGGTCGGTGTGGGCAAGGCCTAGACTGGGGTGCATGGCCGTAGGCCATACACCCCTTTTTCAGCCTAGGCCTTCATCACAGCCACCACAATATAATGCAGTCATGCACTTGTCAGTCTGCATGCATGTCAGGCTGGTGACTTTTACGCAATGGTTGTGGAGGACATTATAGACTTGTTAGCGCAGCATAAGTGAGCTGCTATCCGTACATTAGTATACAGTGAACATCATTGCCCCTGTTGCACAACAGGGAGCCACATGTCACCTTGCCTTTGCTATGCTTAAGCCCATATAAAGACCCTTGCTTTAGGGAGTGCTGTAAGATATTGCAGCATGAAAGGATGTGCTCAGCAGCACACATGTAAAATATGGCCAATGTACACAGCCTCCTACATACCGTTCACCACACCTGCACCCAACAGCCTAGGCCTTCATCACAGCCACCACAACACTCCGCAGGCATTTCAAGTTGGTGACTTTTACACAATGGTTGTGGAGGACATTGTAGATTGGGTAGACCAGCAGAAGTGAGCTGGTATGCGTACATTAGCATATGGTGTACATCATTGCCCCTGTTGAACAATAAGGAGTCACATGCAACCATGTGCATTTCCTATGGTTTGGCCCTTATAAGCCCCTTGCTTTAGGGAGTGCTTTAAGATATTGCAGCATGAAAGGCTGTACGTAGCGGAACACATGTAAACTATGACTAACGTACACGGCCTCCTACATACCATTCAGCACACCCAACGCAACATTATGCAGCCATGCATGCAAATATGTGCCCAGGGTGAAAGCTGGCAGGCTCAATTGCAGATGGGGAGTGCAATGCACATGACATGAGCATTTAAACATAGCGTGTACTATGGTGTGTTTTCTGTGGTGAGGGCCTAGCGCCTTGCATGCATGGCTGTAGTGGAAAGGGAAAAGAGTGTCCCTGCTTTACTGGGGCGCGGCACTCACTGTAACTGGAAACGCGTACGTGCCACATCCTGCCCTTTTAAGGATGGTGGGCAAGGAAATGGAACTGTGCAATTTACCCAATCATGTGTCGAGGGTGTGGTTGACAGGAAGGGGGGTGATATTCCCCAAAAGTCGATGCAGTGAGGTTGGTAGAGATGGAGAGACGCACAGTGTTCATCGTGGGTGATACCTTTGTGCAAGATCTGCACAGGTATGCCGTGGAAAGAGGCTTTGCTGCTAACTTTCAGTTGGAAGGAGTGAAGGCTTTTTGGGGCACAGTCTATGAGTGGGCTTTCGGTGCCATGGTTCTCCTTTGTACATGTGTGGCCTCTGTCGGTACTGTTGATCTGGTCGTCATGCATTATGGAGGCCTACATTTGGGGTACCTGTCGTGCTGACGTTTGCTCCGTCACCTCAAGAAGTTGATGACAGCAGTGATTTTTCCCCACTGCCAAGTTGTTTTTCTCAGCCATACCACAAAAAGGAGCATGGGACCATGCCGGTGTAATTTGTCCACACCCAGAGGTCGGGAGGTGTTTCATAAACAGAAGCATGTGTGACTATGTGCAGTGATGGGATGTTCTGCACCAACTATGACAGCATTGGCAATGCTGTTTTCTTTGGCACTATGCATGAAGCGTTGCAGAGAATCCGGTAGAGATGTAAGAGAAGTGTTCACCTTCAGTTGGTAAAAATGTCAGGAGGAGAAGCAAACAAATGCATCGAAAGAGATGAAAAAAAAGAAATTGTATGCAAGCACGTACATACCAAAAACAGGACATAAGAAAAAAATTACATCTTATCAGACAGTAGTAAACACCCACCCCCTCCCCCCCCACCAAGCACAAAAACTCTGCGGATTCAATTACACATGCCGCATCCGGCCATTTGCAGGATGGAAACCATGGAAATGGGACTGTGGAGACTAAGGCATTGCTCAATAAGGTTTGTGGTGTGTAAGCAAAAAGTGTGGCAGAAGGTCCCTTTGTACAAAGAAGTGCAGAAGCCTATGGTGGAAGTGTGCAAAGTAAGGGGGCAGGAATCATGTTATGAATGCAATGTGGGTATGATATATGTCAAATAGTATGATATGCCATTTACAGAGTGCCTATACACTAGCTGCGCAAGGTGCAGCGAGACAAGGGAGGGGGAACAGAGGGGAGACAGACAACAAACCTACTAGGCACTCTGATCACTCAAGTGGATGGGGGGGGGGGCGAAAGTGCAGTACATGGGAAGAAGAAAAGAGGACAAGAATTAAAAATATGGGCTGAAGGTGGCAAGTGCAAGGATAAGTGCAGACAACTGGAGGTGGTGGAACTGTTAGGGATGCAGCAAACAGTCCCCAAGTGAGGGCTTTGCCAGAAAGGCAATGCAGGGGTGCAACTTGCGGGGCAGGTGGGGGGAGGGCGGAAGGGGGAGGGGGGGTGCAGTGGCTAGACCTGGGCCGACAGAGGGGTTGGCCAGGTAACTAGTGCAGAATCCATCTCAGGCAGTAAGACAGCAGGGGAGGGGAGGGGATGAGCAAAAGCACAGTCAAATAGAAAGATTTTCAGTTGCTTCCGGAACCGGCAATGTCTCTCCTCAAGTTTCAGGGAGGCTATTGCAGAGGAAGGCCCCAGCCAAAGAAAGATCTACCACCAAGTGGTTGCTTGCAGGAGCGAGTGACCCTGAGGGAGTTGGAGGCGGGTGAGGGAGGAGCTTCAGCACGCACATATTTACGAAGTGACAGTTGCAGGTATTGAAGCCCCAGGGCCCAGAAGGCCTTGTGCATTATGAAGAGGTTTTTCACCTTATTGCTCGCAGGTACTGGGAGTCAGTGCAGACATTTCAGTCCCGGAGAGATACCATCCCTGGGCTTGAGGTGAAGGACAAGGTGCACAGTCCTCTCCTGGATGAGTTGCAGAGGGTGTAGAGTGAAAGGAGGCACATTTTGACCAAGGCTGTTGCAATAGTGCAGCCTACAGAAAACCACAGATGAGGAGACAGTGAGGTTTTCGGACTTTGCTTGACGTTGCTATTATACATTCAGTGCTGGTTTTGAAGACACATTTTTACAATTTCTGTAAGACATGGGTTCGTGGTGAAAGAAATTCCTACTATTGTCGGAAGGAAAGAGTTCCTGTTGCGATACAACAATGGGTGATATGGGTAAATGGAAACGTTGCAAGCATATGCAATCGACGTGTCACTTCATGGCAGTGGATGGGAGAACAAAACTAACGTTTTTACGAACGTAATAGACTGTCAGTGGCACATACCATGCGCACAGGTACTTATAACTTTCTACTGGATGTGCTTTACAATGAAACGCCACTTGGAGGCTTAATGTGCAACGGTACATATGAAGTGTTGCACAGAAGTGACAGTTCACGATGTTAACGTCTTGAACGCCATTGGTGGATGCGTGTGACCATTTAACAGTCCCCAGTGAGGTAGTGAAGGACAAGAAATAGTGCACAGGGAAGAAAGAGGAGTCCTGCTTTACTGGGGCACGGATGTTGCGGAAGGGCATGCGTCAAATTCTGCGCTTCTCACCTTGCTGGCCAATGGAAAATAGACTCTAGGGATTTTCCAATCAGGTGCTCCTCAGGGTGTGCGTCACAGGAAAGAGCGGCAATATTTTTTTTCATTACTTTGTGTAGTGTGGCTGGCAAACATGGCAAGACACACCTTTTGTCGTGGGTGATGCCTTTGTGGAAGATCTGTTCCTGTATGCCCTCTAAAAAGGCTTTTGTGGCAATTTCGATTTGGAGGGAGTGGAGGCTTTATGGTGCAATGTCGAAGCATGCTGCTTCGGCGGAGTACTTATAGAATGTCGACACATGGCCACTTTCGCAACTGTACATGTTGTGGTCGTGCACTTTGGAGCCTTCTTTTTGCGTTCCATGCCTTGTTCCCGTGTGTACCGTCAACTGAAGAAGATGAAAGCAGTGCAGCGCATTTTTCCCACTGCCAAGGTGCTTTTCTCATGTATACCACCGAGAATAGTACGGGACTATTTCAAAGATTCCTGTCGCCAGCCAGAGGTCGGAAGGGGTCTCGTCAACAGAAGCATGTGCGACCTCTTGAGTGGTGCGTGGATGTTCTCTTGTGACAATGAGAACATTGGTTCTCGATATATACACCTTTTCAAAGCAAATACCATGTCTTTGTCGACCAGTGGCAATGACATTTTGTTTCAAAATCTACAGGCTGCACTGAAGATCCTATTGCAAGAATGTGAGCTCATGTACAAAACCGCAACAAAAAAAAAGGTGTTTCCATGGAAGCACCTTTAAAAACAACTAATAAAAGCCTGTTTACAGAGCCGCCATAACTAACGACGTCCCCTACTCTGGTTGCAAGTTATTCCCCCACTCCCGCGCGCGCACAGCATGAAAAGTCTGCAGCCATTGCGATAGTGGCAGGGTGGCATGTGTTAGATACGCCCCTTTTGCAGATGACGGCCATAGAAATAGGCCTGTAGAGGCTACAGGATTGGTCAATAAGGTTTCTGGGTGGGGTGTGTACGCACAGACTGTGGTACACAGTGTATTTGTCGATAGAAATGTAGAGGGTGTGGTTATGGCTGTGTGTTTCAAGAGCCACAGCATGCAGGTTTTGAGGGAGTTCGAAATACATTGATTGAAAGGGAATGGAAAATGCTGCAGTTGCTGCTCATTTTGGATTGTATCATGTGGATGTGTAGTGCTATGGAGTACCTACAATGAAGTGACTGATTTTGGTTTGTCTGTGTGACACTTTGGTGACGCGCATTCATGCCGACATTATTGTTGTTCATTGTGGAGGGAAAATTGCACAGCATGTTACACGAGTTGCAGTGCCGTTTGCGATGAAGGAGCCACTTGCCCAGGTCATGAGTCTGTTGCTGATCTCCTACATAACTTTCTATCGCATTACGCAGACAATGATGTGGCTGCGTTATTTTTCATTTGGTCCGCAAATGGAGAAAACGTGGTACATTGCAAAGAAGTCTATTTGTGCTTTTCTACGACATGTGCCAATGGCGGACTTCACAAATAGGAATATGACGCTTCACAGCACGAACAGTTTTCCCCAGCAATAAGGTTCATCTTACTATTCCTGCCATCCCGATTTCTGCACACCCCATCCAAATTGCTTTGGTGCCCTTCTTGAAAGTAGTGGAAGAATGTTAGTAGTAAGTGTTGTGCACTGAAACTCTCCAAAATGCTCTGTAACACTTATAGAAACCTCTTTCTACAGCGAACCCCTCAACCCGATTCAACTACAGTGTTTTGCACAGTGCCATGCCTCCCGCCCTGCATCTGTTAATTGCCAATTCCATTGTTCATCTCTGAAAGGAGCTTTCTTTATTTACCTTTTTTCCTTTCCCAGTTAATTTCCAATTTATTTATTTTGGTCTTATAACACGTCACAGAAGGAATGGCAGGAAAGGCCTGGAACGGAAGGGGCAGCACCTACATGGATACCATAGGGGACGTGCCGAGAGACAGAATTATTGGGTGGACCTCACTTACATAAGCGCCAGCCATTGTCATGCTCCAGGAATGACCCTTCCCACGCACTTCCAAGTACCTTCCCTCTGTGGAGTAGCCCGTTGCAGGCCATGCACAATACAATGCCCTTTGCCAGGTAAGGATAAGTAGCGCGGCATATGGTCTGCAAGGATGTTTTAGAGCTCCGCTGCCTTGCGGGAGTGCCCCTGTTGGCCACAGCATGAAATTACCCTACTGAATTGTTGGAAGGGCAGTAGACTGCCCACTGGTCCCTTGTGCTTCCATTTCAGTTGTTGTCAGATACAGTACAAACTTCATGTTACGCCATTAGCTGTACGAGTAGCATTCACGGAGATGCATACATTCTGGAATACAAGAATGTTTACAACGCGAAACACAGCTTCATGACATGGAGCAGGAAGACAATTATTGAGCGCGGCCCATGTGGCTACAGTACTTTTCTAACCACCCCTGACATTGTTTGCGCACCCACGTAGTCGGCAGGAGTACTTGAAATGCGGTAGCCTACAGTATGAATCCATAGGGCTGGCGACAGGGGCGGTGTTACCAGCACACACAGGATGCCCTATGCATGGGTATAGCTGTGCAATGGATACACGTGCGCTCCCACAACTATTTAAAAGTGCACTAGAAGATGCGGGCATGCAGCCACTAATGGATTCCTATGGATAATTGCAGTGTGATTGCACATACGCCGGCCAGGTGCAGTCTCCTTAGGAAACGTCCATATTGCTCACCTGCAGTCATCTCGCCCAGTACTGTGCAGCATATATTCACCATGCAATGTTAACACAAAAAGAGAAACCACTCAAACACTCGCCAACACATACCATGTACATCTGTAATTACTAAGATACACCAACACTGTTAGGAAAAGTGGTAGCACAAATGGATACATACACCAGAGAATTTGGCCTTTCCACACGTGCATCATGAGGGCAGCCAAGGAATCAGTGACAAACCTTTGTTAATGGGACGTTATGGTTCCGTTGCAGTAGCAAACCGGTATCGTCTTTACAGAAAACACTATGCTAAAGCAATGTTCCAGTTACAGTGCCCTACTAAAAACCTAAGAAATTCACTAACAGAAAACATAGTTAAAGAGACGCTATGGTTAAGTTGCACTACTACAAACCTATCCCCTTTACTGATAAACAATGCCAAAAGCAAGGGTCTGGTTACAGTGGCCTACTAAAAATCTATCAACTTCAATGCAAACATGTTGGTGAAGGGACGTTATGCTTCAGTTGCCTTAAGAACATCCTAGCAACTCAGTGCAAAAACCTTTGTTACAGGAACGTTGCAGCTCCTTTGCACTAACAACCTATCCATACTATGCTAAACCGAACACCCTCTGAAATTTTCCAGTTATGGTAAACTAAGAAACCATAACTCAGGCCACCACTGTGCACGGCTAAGACTAACACCCATGACATCCTTATGAGCAGGGTGGAAATGGAATTGAGGGAAATAGGCAATTAGGAGTTTAGGGCATGGCTCGAAGGAAAGGGGGGTACTATTTCGTCACAATACTGTGTTGTGAGGGTGGTCGACATGGAAAGACGCACAGTGCTTATTGAGCCACACAACTTTTCGTTGCCACCAGCAGAGTACTCACCATGTGGCTCTAGGCATCCTCATTTTCCGTCTCGAACCCAAACAGTAAACCCAGTGATGGCCCCCGTTGTATCCCATCCAGGTCCTCAAGCCAAGACAGAACTTCGGTCCAATATCTTTTTATGAGGGAACACCCCCACCACATATGTTAATCAGCCTGCATCTCCATCATCTTCAATCTGCCCCTGCATACAGTTTAGCAAGCCTTGCCGGCGGTTATAGCCAACAGTTAATTATCTGGTTCTCTATCAGTTCATCGCCAATGCATTTTACGACGGGTGTTTTTACAATCTTTACCACCCACAACCCCTTATCGGCCCATTCCCACCCCCCAAAATTTCGATGCATTTTTTCTGCAAAGTGTACTTGTAAAAAAAAAAAAAGTCGATGAAGACGGTATACCAATTATCTTTTATGGTATTACCAATTATCTTGTGGGCCTGCATTCTGTATTGCAAGGACTGCATGGATTGCCTACAAATGGCCACCCACTTCTGATCAGTGATGTGTATTGAAATGTCACTGGCCCACATCGCCCTCCCCGGGTCACGATCAGCAAGGCCCCCCCTGCCTCAATTTGGCATATAACCTTGATATTCACCCTTGGTGCCACTGTCCCACAGTAGGATCCCTTCAAAGGGAGTTGGGTCCCTCTGAGCATTCTCTCCCCCATCTAGGGCTCACCATCACCCCCTTCAGTTGCAGATAGCGGAAGACAGTTTTCCCATGCACAAGCATTCCTCCAATCTGGCCATGGGTAACAATTTACTGCCTTCCCACAGCTGCCCTTGCTAGTCCTGCCTCGTACCAAGCCTGATAGTGTGCTGGCTCCTCAATACAATCCCGCAGGGGCGGCAAACATACAACTGAGTGGCGATGCCCACGTCAGCCAACGAGTAGCTCCCCCCTCCCTCCACGCCGACCAGAAAACCACCAAGATTGGGTGCGTTAGCACCCTTCAGGAGATATCTTTTTGTGGGACCCCAAACCACTCGCCTAGCATAACCGGTTCCAGGACCTGGTTATCCATCAGGACTAATTGCTTCCCCAAGTAGTCCACCATAATCCGCAATTGTGCTGCCCTATAGTATGCTACCAGGTCGTGGAAGCCCACTCTTACGCCCCCCCCGGCAGAACCAGTGTTCTATAAACCACCCTTGGTCTCGCCCCCGCCCAAAGGAAATTTAGCAAAGTCTTTAGAATTTTAGCCAAGAAGGAGGCCGGGACTACTATCGACAGCATCTGGAACAGAAACAAAAACTTAGGGATGACCCATCTTAATACAGTTGAGGCGGGCCACCCATGAAAGAGCAAGCCATCCTCAACGATGTAGATCAAGCTGTACCTTATCCCAGAGTGGGGTATAATTCCTGTCAAACAGGTCTGCCATCTCTCTTCTGATTTCAATCCCCAGGTATCAGAATCCCTTCTTTTCTATCCTAAACCCCATGTCCCCCAGAAAGTCCACCTTCTTTCTGTTTTTCTTTCACACCCGAAATACCAGCGACTTTTCAAGATTGACTTTATACCCAGATCGCTCCCAGTATGTTCGGAGACCCTGGAAAAGTGCTGTGACCGAAGTCATTGGTTCAGTGATGTAAAGGAGTGTGTCATCTGCAAACAGGCTTACTTTATATTCACTTCCCACTAGGTGGACTCCCTTTACCTCCGGATTGCTCTGCAGCTCGATTACCCAGGGTTGCATTATTAATGCATATAACAGAGGTCAGAGGGGACAGCCCTGCCAAGGAGTCCTATGCAGGTTTATCACCCTTGAAACTCCTCCATTGACTACCACTCTGGCCCTGTGGATTACATGGCAGCTAACCACACCATCCAGCGGGCCCCCATACCAATCCTTCATAAAACTCCCATTAAAAATAAACCAGTTCACCCTGTCAAAAGCATTTTCAGCATCTAGGGAGAGGCACACATACCCCTATCTCACTTACAGGCATGTAGTATGTGGAGGGTTTTACGTATATTGTCTGAACCCTGCCTATTCTGAATAAATCATGTCTGGTCGGCCTGCAACAAATGTGGCAGGAACACACCCAGTCGCGATGCCAATATAATAGCAAATATTTTGGCATCAGTGTTTAACAAAGAAATGGGACGGTATGAACCACAGTGGGTTGGGTCTGAAACCTGTTCAGGTACAACAATTATAAGTGCTTCCAGGAATGAGGGAGAAAGGTAGGTAGATCAACCACACCCCAGATGGAGTTAAAGAGACTAGCCATGGGCCCCGCTAGCAGTTCCTGAAACTGTAAAAGGCTGAGGTATAGCTGTTCTCCCCCGGCACCTTACCCAGGTTAAGGTGGGCTATGGCTTCCAGCACTTCCTTTCCTGTAATTCCTGCCTCTAGCATGGCCCTTTCACCCTCCTTCAGTCTCAGTATCGGGAGCCTCCCCGGGTATTCCTGTATGGCCCCCGCCCTTTCTTCCGGGGAGACGATCATAACTGTGCAAAACATTTGGGAATGTCACCCTTGCTTCCCAGAAGGCCCCCTTCCTTCCCTTGTATGCATGCCATTCTCCTCTCCACCTTAGGCTTTTCAATATTATTATATTGTTATGGCTGGTGAAAAAGTTTTTCTTAAAACCTCATGAGCAGAAAACTGAAGCCACCGTTTTATCTAAAGCAGGTACAAGTCCTGAGAGGGTAGTCCTGTTTGCAGATAAAAAGTGCAGCGGCCACGCAGCAGGAAAAGCCATATCCGAAGTCTTTGCCTGTAGAGAGAGACTCCTGATTGCGCGTCTTGCTCCGGTGGCCAGCAATCACCGGAGCACTTTAGGAGCGAGAAGAGCTCCTTTTTCGAGCACGAGCCAGAGGAAAATGGTCAAAGCCACTGGTCATATAGAACGCAGCAGAAAAAGCAGAGTTTGAAGCAGCAGCGGGTCGAGCAGACGCGTATAAGGAATCTAGTGAGTTTACCGTTGCTAGGTAATCCCGGAACGCTCCATAGTCGACTGCTTGCTTTTATTCCTTATTTTGAATACTAAACTAATGAAAGGGAATCATATTTGCGTTATAACAACGTTGACAAAGGACAAGAACGGAAAGGTTAGAATTACCATTATCCAAGCCAAGAATATTGTCAAAGCAGAGAAAAAGCAAAATTGAATCAAAATACCAACACACGTTGCCAAAGCCAAGAGAGGGAACTACTGATGTCAGCTATTTGTAACCATTATTGCTAAGAGGTAATAATTCTGGAAGACATCATCAAGCATTGCCTAAGCCGAGGAGGGGCCAGTGTAATACAGAATCATTTGAAATATAGACCCCTTGTTGCCAATGGGTGAAACTTTCCTGCACTCCTGTGGGGATCCGATTCCCCGTGTGCCATTCAATGGTCAAAGACAGACCAGTTCTCACAGTCAATAATTGTTCAATCAAGTGGAAGTCCCCACTGGGTCCGAAAATCCAGTTATGGAGGAAAGATCTAAGGAGGTGGGGTCTAGCGGAGTTGACGGTGTTGCAGGCGTTGAAGGGGAAGGAGGATATAGGGGAGATAATGGTCCACTGGTCCCAATTGCTGAATGACCTTGCAAAAGAGAATGACTTACGTCCACCGTGAAGTGAGGAATGCTGGGGGTAGGCTGTGAGGGGGGGGAGGTTTGAAGATGGGTGTATCAGAGGAAGTGTCTCTAACTACATTGGACTATGAACGTTTGATGCTCGTCTGCTGTGCCTTATGGACAAAGGAGGATTCATACGGGATTTGGGTGGGAGGGAGTTTGGGGGAAAACATGGGTGATGTTGGTTGAGTTATGATATTGGGGTACGACGGGGGGATTCTTTTGGGGTGGGGAAAACAGGGTGGGGATGTTGGGAATAGTTATATTAAAACGGCAATAAAGAGTCTTTTTAAAAAAAGTAATTGTAGTTATTATTCAAAGGATTGTAATACATACTTTAGAAATATATTCATCTGTCTATAAGTATGTCGTTTTACTATCTAAGAAATCATGAGTCTCAAAAATCACAGACATAGGTTTCATAAAAATAGATAGTGGTCAAATTTAATTAATACAAACCCAAAATGGGCATTAATTGCATGTCCTTATTGGTTCACTCAAACATTTGCATTCGGCAATACAGGTAATGGATTGTTCAAAACATAATGGTAATAACTATACAACCTAAATATAAACATAATATTTTTGCTTAGCTTGTCTTGTACTTGTCCAATGTTCAATTCAATGATTGACATTGGGTGAATCATAAGATTATATCCACCCCTTCATAAGCTGTGGATTTCCCATTAACTTCATGGGTTTTTTTTGGAAGTGAAAAACGTGTCCAACTCATTTATTTTTACAAAAACGTCCTTAGATGTAAATTCTTCAAATTCCAGAATATACTTGGGACGATGTCTTGTAACTAGTGCCAACGCGTTTCGAACTTTAAAAGGTCATCTTCAGGGCCTTCAAGTAATCTGTTCTAGTTATCTGGTTCAAGGGCAATTGTCCATTCTGTGAAAAAGACAGAGATGGGCCTCATTGTATTAATTTGGTTTCATATCCTTTATTGCATCCATGTAAATCTAAATAACTAGTTTTCAAATTGCTTTTAAATGCTTCTGGGCTATTAAGTATCAAATTGCACTCTTCATGGTTTTTACCACGAGTTATATTGTTTAATTTCTCTGAATGGGTTAATTGCGGCATACTCGCCACATGGGCGAGCATTAAATCTCTAAGGGGAGTGTTGGTTTGAAGATTACCCAATGTGTAGCACACAGGAAACCATCAAGGATCTCTGAATATAAAATGGATTTTAGCTCGTCTGTAGATGCAATGCCCTACATCTAAGTTTTGATAAAATAAGCCTAATATTAAAAATCCTTATACTATTGCTCTCGTACGTCGATGTTAAGTGTGTACGTGAAGATTGTCTGGGTGATACTGCTCGCCACCTCAAATGGCGTGTATATGTACACTGATAATTTCTATGGATGTTAGTAGGCATAAGCATCTGCAGCAATACAATGTGGCCGCAGTTTCATTTACCTTACTTAGATGTTCCGCTCGTCTCATGGAGAGTCATTCGCCGCCGCTATCAGGAGTATATCCTGGTAGCTAAGGCGACCACGCGCATGCGTGTATGCTCTTATGGCGCCCGCCATCTTGGTATGGGCCCGTGTGGGTTATATATTCACTTGAGGCACCCGCCATCTTAGTGTGGGTCCGTGCAGATTATACACATCACCATGATAACTACATGGAATTCTCGGTTGATATTTTGTCTGTAATTGGTTAAGCCAGGGCCGATTGGTTTGATAATGACCAACGGATCAAATCTGTTAAAAGGCGAAATACGATCGCACTCTGACGTTAAATAAGGAACTCTCCATGGGTGTGTTGAAAAAATGATTACGTGTTGTTCGACCACAAAGTGCAGAAGGATGGAAACGCTGTGAAGTAACCCAGCATTCCTCCGGTGCACCCGGGTCGTGTCATATAAATGGCGTGTCTTTTACAGTACTTAATAAACAGTACCTATCATATGTTTAATCATCACCCAAGAATGTCAAATAGAATATTTTAAATCTCACATTTTAGCATCAGTATTTTCCAATTTGTGATCGTTATAAGTCATCTGTTGGTTCTTCCACTCACAATCTGTTTGCTCAAGTCGCATACAGTAATGGCAATCAAGTCAAATGAAGCACATTAAATCAAAATCTGAATTCATTCCTCTAGGGCTCAAAGCATCTAATTTATCAACCCAAAATATCTCTTTGTAACAATCTCTTTCGTAAGTTGCCCCCCTCGAGGCTACTTTGACCAGTTCTAAAATCACACATTTGAGTTGTGCAATAGTGTGGTTATCTTCTTTAAAGTGTGTTGCCACCAGAGATTTAAGGTTCTGTGTTCTTAATTGGACTTGTGTTTGGTCCATCTGTTTTTGACTTTGCGGGTTGTAATGCCCACGTAATATAATCCACATGGGCATTTTAGCGGGTATACCACATTAGTGGCATTGCATGTGTAGGAATGTTGTAATTCCATACTTTTGCCCAAGTATGGGTGAGAAATCTTTGTGCCCATGATGACATTGACACAATGCTGGCAGTTGTGGCATGGTAGGGTTCCACGGTATTTTTTTTTTTGTCCTTTGCGCTTCTGTCATCTCAGCCCTTATCAAGCTGTTTCGTAGGGATTTGCTGTTTTTATAAGCAAAAATTGGATTTTGTGGAAAGAGATGGTGTAACTGTGGGTCTAATTGAAGTATGGGCCAATTCTTCTTGATAATACTTTTAATTCTTTTACTTTGCAACGAGTATGTTGTCACATAGACCAACTGTCCTTCATTGTTTTTAGATTTTGATTCTCTTTGTATAGTCTCAACCTTGGAGGCTAGCTTGTTGATCGTACTTCGTTTGTACCCTCTCTGAGAATTTGTCTTCCAGGGTTTTTGATTATGTTTAAACACCTCTGTATCAGAAATATTCCGCCTGTACCTAAGGAATTGACTATAGGGTACACTCTCCAATGTCCTTTGTGGGTGGAAGCTTGTTGCCAAAAGTAGGCTGTTTCAATCAGTTGTTTTGGTATAGATCCTTGTATTCAGCTGGTCCATGGCCCAATAGATCTGTACGTCCAAAAAAATGTATCATCGTTTCACTGGTTTGAGTAGTGAACTTGATCTGTCTGTTCATGTTATTCATCATAGAGAAAAATTCTTCCAATTCTTCTGGTGGACCTGTCCAGATCCCCAATACATCATCAATGTAACAAGCAAACAGACAGATATTTAAGCCAGTAAGGGGAATTGAGGACATGTTCTGTTTCAAGGTATAGCATAAATGCATTTTCTTAGCATGGGGCCATAGCTGCTCCCATGCTCGTACCTGGTGTTTGTAGGTAATATTTATCCTTGAATTTAAAGAAATTATTGGTAAGTACCAGTTTTAGTAATGTAAATGTAAACAACCTATCGCCCAGGCATGTTTCCGATTGTACCAATAGCCATTCCACTGCTTCCAAGCCATCCTCATGTATGATGTTTGTATACAAAGAGGTGACGTCCATTGTGAATAATATGTCTCTGCCTTTTACGAACCGGATATCTTTCAGTAATGTAAGGAAGTGGGTTGTGTCCTTCACATAGGTGGGACTGTTCTGTATCAAAGGTCATTGTAACATTGTCAGTTGTTTGATGTAAAAGTGGGAAAACAAAGGTGGCAGGAGACAAACCCTCCTAGTAAAAAGTATCAAACAGCAGAAAGGTGTCACGTTTTCGCACAAGCTGTGAATTTTGATGTTGTTAAAAGTTGAAGACTTTTTCAAAGTAAACCTCACCAGAGTACTTTTAGTAGTGTTGGGAGATTTTGACCTGGCAGGCGAGTATGCCAGGATAGGGACCATTTACTTGCAGTCATGGCTGATTAGTGGACAAGGAAGAAATCATTGAAGTAATGCATTTTGGCTTGAAGTTGTGACGAAGAATGAGTGGCAAGACTACTAAAGTGTTGGACTTTTCATTGTGGTGGAATCATCTTGACAAACCATTGCTGTTGATATAGGAATTTGGGGTGGGACCATGCTCGATTTGGATATTGTCTGTCCCCCTTCTGTAATGGCTTGACAGTCTGAAGAGCGATTGTCTGGAGTGTTGCCCAGAGCAATGTCAAATGTTAGGATTAATTGCAAACCGTCCAGCCACCACCTCTTTTGTTTTGCACAGAAGTTTTGTGAAAGTACATTTGTTGTCTTAAGAAGAAACCGGTTTGAACTTTTGCCTCTACCTGAAGAGATAAAGACTTTTCATCCGATTGAACCTTTGTTAAAAGTCCAAGTAAAAGACTTGCAGAGTAAGACTAACTTTATGATCAAAACCTGTTTAAAAAGGAACTTTCTTATTTGAGCGTTTGATCGAAATTCCTGATTTGAATCTTGGGAAGGGGATCCACTAAAGGTTATAAAGATAGTTATTATGTTTCGGTAGAATACAACTTATTTCTGTTACATATGAATTGCCAGTGAGGGACAGTTTCCTTTTATTACAGTGTTTTCCTTTAGTTATTTTGACAGAGAAATCCTCTTTAGGTTAGTGCTAGTGAGGAGTTTGTCACACCCTTTTAAGTTAATAAAATGGCTACATGTGAAAAACCATTAGAAAGTTGTCCGCCTCACATTTCTGACCCTTCACAGTTGCACTGTGTTCAAGCTACTACAATCAACATCCACATATTGTGGGTATATCTCATAGCCTAACCTCAAATGAAGGCAAAAAACATTAAGATGTAATTAACAACAAGAACAGTTTAGCAGTAATTGACCACATGAAGTGTAGCAACGGACCAGTAATTTTGTTCACATTATTTTATAAAAAAATTCAACATGATCTATATAATTTGTGGAGATTTCTCTAAGAGACACTCTCCCAAAAGAGAGACGATACAATCTTCATTCATTTTGTCATTTGTACAGCGCCTTTCACCATAATTATGGTCCCAACGTGCTTATTCATTGAACACCCTCGGAGAGACCAGAGTGCAAATTTGGAAGAATGGGGAGGTGCTGTTATGCGTGTGTGCATTTCAGCCATAAAGGTTACGTGAGGGTGACCAAGACCCTGTTTGTCACCCATGTCGGAATGGCATGTGGATGGGTGCAGCGGAATGTAAACTATGAGCTAAACAGGGTGGGCTGTGTTTAAGAAGCTAGAGAATTATTTGTGAAGCTACAGTTCGAATGTTTGTCATTAAAGGTAGCTTCATTTTTATGGCAGAGGTGTTGTGCAATAGTGTGTGTAATATAGGAGTGCAGGGTGTGTGCGGAATGAGCATGTGCCATGCGCTACATTACGAAGGTGCAGTGTGCAGGGAGATAAATGGGTTAGCTGCACAAACAAAGTTTACAGCCTGGGTTCTGTCTATGTGAAAGAGCAGTGCTACATATCATCTAGATTCAAAGGGAGAGCGGGGCCTAAAATTCATAGGAAGAGTAAATGAGAACAGAATTAGGAAAACTAGATTTAAAAGGGGATCAGAGAGCGTAAAATGTGTCAACAGACCATGAGTGAATGACTTTAGGAAACACATTTAAGCAATATGACACGAGCGGCGGGGGCATTACCGACTCAGGTAATGCCCCGGGCCCCATAGTTATAGGCCCGAGCGCTCGGGTCATATTGCTTTTAGTACCCCGGCCCGCCTTATGTGCGTGACCGGGGCACTAAAAGCATTTTTCTTCTGTCCCAAAGAGCCGCGGCGTTTCAGGACAGGGAAAAAAAAAAAAAGACCAAGAAAATGGCCGCCGGGAAAAGGAAAACTGGAGTCAGTTTTCCCTTTCCATGGCGGCCATCGGGAGCGGACGCGCTGGGAACACAAGTGTTCCCAGCGCGTCCGCTCCTGAAAAAAAAGAAGCAGAAGGTAAGTAGGGTTGGGAGGGCGGGAGAAGGTTGAACCCCCCCCCCCCAAAAAAAAAAACATACCTGCGTCCCTGCTAGGGGACGATGCAAGCCTCCAGCCGTGTGTCTCCACACTGCTGGAGCCTGCAATCGTTCCCCAGCGGGGACGCAGCAGGAAAAAAAAAACCTTACCAGAGTGCCCGGCGGGGGTGAAGGCAGCCTCTCAGCCGTGGAGAGGCTCGGAGTGGGGATGGCCCTGCTTCGAGCCTCCTCATTGGCTGACTGGCTGCCACGCCCCCCTGCTGGGGACAAAGGCCGTGGAATCCCGAAAGAGGGATTCCCGGCCTGGTAATGACTCAGCGAGTGCCAATCAGAATGGCTCTTGCATTCTGATTGCACCCTCGCCGGGTACTAATATGCAATATATGGCCACATTACACAATTAGGCCAAAACGCAGAATAAGGCTAAACCACAGAGCCAGGCAAAATGCAGAATATGGCCACCTGTAAGCACCTCATGGGGGGTAAACGTAAAGGCAGACACAAGCGATCAAAGTTCAAGGGTGTTTATTAAACTGTAAATATAGGATGGAAAAACTCCTTACCTAAACCTAAGATGAGGCAAGCTTTGACCATTAAATGAAAAATAAGGCAGTCCTTGCGGCATCTTGTCAAAGTAAAAAGGCCTATACTAAAAGCAACTATAGCCAAATACGTACAACTAATTACAGAAGGAGTGTGGGATAGGGTTTTCAATAAGAAAGAGGTGTTCACTAATAATAAATCAGGATGCGATTGCCAGGGGTCTTCCTTCCCCACGTTTTGAGCACGGTACAAGGTGATCTCTTGAGCACAGCACATGCTCGAGCTTTCCCAGCACGAGCTGACAGTTCTGTACCAATTATCAGGTTCTTCGATGGTTAAGTCTCTTTTCAATAAGAAAGTCTTTTGCCTTCGAGGGGCTGATGTATTCAACAAAACAGACCAACAAATAGACATTGGGTGATAACTTTTCACCCCTGGTTCTCTCTTGGTCAGGCATGGATCCAATTGCCAAGTGGGACAATCCACTACCCCTGGTCTTACAATACTTCTCGCACTCACAAATCTTAATGTCTTTTTGAACAGCTCCTCAGGCTTCGCCCCTTTTTATCGGCATCCCTCCTTCAGGTTCACTCTTGCCAATCTTGTCATTCATCTGTCATGCGGGACTCACTTCCAACTTCACAATCATTTGTCGGCTAAAGACTTTCGACTGTACAGAGACTTTTTACAAAACCCCTGTATGACCACTGACCCCCTTTCGCCTTTTTCCAAGGCCTTCTGGTTACAGTAGTTTCTACCGTCAGGTGTTCGTCCAGAGTTTCCTGCGTTTGCACCCATGTGGTACCGGACGCCTCTGATGCTGGTTTTCTCCCCTTTTTCGTCAAAATCTCTTTAAGCCTTTCACAAATCAAATTAGCTTTTTGCTACTTTTCATTCAACACAGCTCGGTTTCTTATCGACTATGGCTTGGATTTCTTTCTCTTTGGAGTCAAGGATGGTACCACAGAGAAAAATGTCTCTCCCCGGCTTGGTAATCAGCAAAGGAGGGTCTTGTGTACCATTGACATCTGCTGCAACACACGCTGGCTATTGTTTGCTGTCTTACGATTCCTTTTGCAGAGGTTTCACGAAAGGGCAAGGTTGCTTCCCTCCTCGTCACCCTCTCGGTATGCGCCATCTTTCTCTGCCTCTTGAACTGCTGTGCTGAGTCAGCCCTCACGTTGTGTGGTCTGCTTGGCTCGTTCTGTGCTCTTCTGCTCCACCTGTGGGGAAGGGAAAGGGCTGTCAGATGTGTGATTCTGGTCAATTGCCTGTCTTTGCCTGACCATTGACATGTCAGGTAAACGGCTCTGGTGTTAGTACGTTGTCTTTCTTGTTGTACGAAAGTGTTTGTGCGGAAAAGGGGGCGGGGGTGTTTTGGAATATCCTACGTGGTAGGATGGGGAAAAGGTGTTGAAAGAAGGGTGATACCACGTCTCACCCATCAGTGTTCCACTCACCAAGGACCCCCCCAATCCAGGTGATCCTCCCTCACTGGTCCACCCCCAGGAACTGGATCGAATAGCAATGGCCGTGACCTGGATGACAGTTCCCCAGGGAGTAGCCAGGGAAACAACTTCAGGTTTCTCACAAACCCAGGCAAAACGTAGAATATGGCTACCCCACACAACTAAGCCAAACACAGAATATGGTTTCCTTACACTATATGCCAAATGCAGAATCTGGCTACCTTACACATAAGGCTAAATGCTTGATTGCTATATGTTCAGTTTTTGATGCCGAAAAAAAAGACTAAGGATTTAGATACATTGCATTCAATTTTGATCTTAGTTACATAACTCACAATTTCAGAATAGTCATATTTTAGCAGTGGGTCTGCCAATGTTCCAAATGCCTTGCTTTTTAAATTGCTAATGCAAAAAGGCAGTCCTATCATGAATTGTGTAGCATGGAAATTCCAGATCATCCACGTTAGGTGCGTCGTCTAAGGTATCCATGTCCATAGAAAGACGAGACATCTAGATTATCCAAAACTGTAATTTTGGTTTCTTGTACTGAACAGTGCAAGGCGGCACATTGCTTTCTATTAGCCAATTATCAAAATGTATAGTTTGCTGCCTTTTTCTATTTTTCTTAACTTACTTTAGCTCTTTACCGTTGTCTTCAGCCTCTATGATTTGGAAATTGACAGCTTTTTAAATGAGTACTCATTCCTTGAGAAAGGTAACCTCTTGGCACTTCACCCACGGCCTTGGACTGGGTGCAAATGTTCCCTTGCCTTCTCTTCCTTTCACTCCTGTCTGGCACTTACGTTACCTAGAATGTACTTGGACTATTCCATCAGGCTTAGTATAGTAATTTTTTGTTTCAGCATTTCCCTCTCCTTCTCCCTCCAACCCCCCACTTATGGCCTTACCATATGCCACACAAATGCACTTTATTCAAATGTTGTTGGCCGGGTACGGCAGCTAAGGATTGTATGTTCCTCCCTCTCCTCCCCCTTCATTCCTTCCTTTTGTCTTACACCTGCACTTGTAGTAAGGCCAAGTTGCTAGTCATTTTTGCAAGATCATTCGGAAACTTCAAGGCCTAAGAATGACTCCGTATTCCCCTGTTCCCTCCCCACCTTGAAGCAGTTCATCTGTGTATAAGCGCTCCATCAATAAACAATTACAAAAGAATGCAGTTCAGGTGAGCCGATTGGTTTATTTTCTGTGACTGTTTTTGTACATGCTTTATGGATTTACTGTTGCCACATTGCCCATTTAATTTCACTCTTTTTTAATTTCTCTTTTTATTCCTCCTAGAAGTAGACACTTACTAGATTGTGATGCAGGGAGGACAGGGGAGTCAGTCGCCTCAATGAGATTAGTTACTAAAGGGCATTGTTGGACCAGCTCGACCTTTGCCAAAACATGCTCTTACATACCAACAGCTGAGTGAGAGGCAACAACCGCCCTTGTGAGGCCAAGACTAGCTTGACCCTCTTTCGAAGCAGTCATTAATGCAGGGCACATTGCAGACGGTTTGGTCATTATCAAAGTATTCTGGGCAATACTTTATAATAGCTTGCACTGGCCATACTGCAGTACACAAATATTGTCTCTGTATTGTATTTGTCTGTGCACGAAAGGATTGTGTGTACCTGAACGCTGACTGCATACCACCTTTCTTCATACGCACTGCGAGCTCAGCTCTTGCCTTGTGGGACTCTGCTTCCTGGAGGAGGCGGGTCTACTGCGTGTCACGTGTCGGATCACGTGACTCATTTCGAACATTTAAGGAGACTCAATCCACCCTTGCGGCGTTAAGCCCGGAGGAGTCAAGCCCACCGGCTGTTGTGCGGCTGTTTGGCGCGGGTTGCGCGCGGCCGTTCGGACATACAACTGGTTTGCAAACAGGTGTGAGTGGTCTTCACCAGGCCACAGAGGCGAAGAGGTGAGGAGACATGGACCCTTGTGTGGACCCAAAAACCACAGCGCTGCTCCCAAAAAAAAAAACATCCACACAGTGAAAAACACCTCATAACGGACGTTTCTGCTCCTCAGACCCCGCAAAAAAGTCCCTCTGGCAGAGCGCTGAGGAGCAGATACGTCAGAGTTCAAAACCGGGAAGAAATTTGCAAAAGCGCTAAACCGAATCCGAGGGTTAGCACGAGGACTAACGATAACATCCAATCTAGTTCCTGTATACCAGCACAGAAAACAACATTCACAGTTTCTGCAGAATTGTGCCCAATTCCTTCCAAGTTGCCCCTTGGCTCGCGGAGGACGCAACCAAAAACTCCCAGGACACCGATGAGGGAGAGGAAAGCTATGAGGTCTCTAGCGGGGAAGATGCACCCGCCTCTCCACCAATGTCCCGCCCATCTGACTTTCCATCGCCCCAAACCCCCTCTAGGGCCACGCTTCAAATAACATCGGCGGAGCCCTTATCTGTAAATGCGGCCGGGAGTCTATCCACAGATTCTTCTCCGTCCCTACGGCCGTCGTTGGCGCTGGTGGAGGCGCTCCTGCTGGCTCGAACCTTCCCCGCTGCTATCCACTCCTGGCCCGCGGTGAGTGAGGTGGGACTAAACGGTGTCGAAGGACGCCGCAAGGCCGACCTCGGGTCGAGGAGTTTTCAGCAGGGAGGTGAAGGGGGGAGGGGTCTGGTGGTGTTCTGTGCGCCCAGGCAGCGGATAGGGCGGACGAGCCCTTTAGCCACAACTCAGACCCAGGTATGGCGCCGGAGTTGAGAGGAGAGGCGTCATGCCCTGGTAAACTGGCGGAGCTCCCTCCCGGCCAGACGGAAAAACCACCGAACAAACCATGCGCCACAACAGAGGCATCCTCGGCCGCTGCGGCAGATTCACTACGGCCCATTCAAAATAAAACTCTGAACTCAAAGGGGAGGGAACACATGGACTCTGACCTAGATTGAGAAGCAAACCGCAGCCCATTGAATGCTTTTACAAATGAACTAATTTGGCAAAAAAGAGACATAGTGCTCTTTTTTTAACAGTGCCAGTGCTAACAAAAAAGATCCTCAAGGAACAGGGAGAACTACTTAACCAAGATCGTCAACATCATAAAAAAGGCCCTAGGGCCATAGCCCAAAAGGGTGAATCTGGAAAGCTGTTTCTGCAAAACCCTCCGACGGCTCACTAACTGAAAGACTTTTTCTTCAAACAAACAAAGGAAATTTGATCCTGAGGTTGAACTTTCAGATGCCGAATTATTAGATGCCACCACCGAAACTTCCTTAGTTCCCTCAGCTTCTAATCAAGGGAAAACTACACCGGCATCTTCTCAAGCCCTCTTAGAAGCTCCCCCCTACGCTCAGGACATCAACCCAGTGTCAGAAACTTCAGTCGTTACGAAGGAGAGGAACAACATCCAAAATCCATCGTTTCCAGGTACAGCCTTGGCTCAATCCAACCTGCTTGACGACGATGTTCCATCGTTCTCCTCAGAGAGGCCGGGACTTAGAAACAAGCTACTAATTCCGTCAACCAACGGCCTCTACTACGAATGGACGAAATCAGAGAAGCCTGCATCCATTAATACAGGCGCAACCAGTTTTGGCCCAGTTGGAGCAAAGAATGAACAATAGTGGCTCCCCATTCAGAAGACCACCGTCCCAAAGTGGCCTTCAATACAACATCTCAACCCCACTCAAACTAGAGACCCAGCAGTTTTGGGACTCTGCACAAAGACTCCATCAAAAAAACCGGACCTTGTCACCATCATGTCAGCAATTACGGTGGGCCTGGCCCCCTTTGTAAAGCTATACAAGTCCATAAATGACTCAATGAAAGACTTGCCAATCATATCAGCTGCAATAAACACTAAAGTAACCTTCCTAGAGGGCTTCATTACAGCGCTAATCCAACAAAATGCAGAGAAAGAAAAACAGCAAGACGCCAAATTCGCACATCTCCAAAATTTAATTGAAGCCAAACCTAGTGCCAGCTCAACACAAGAAGCACATTCGATAGCCCAAAAGGAGCTAATATCCACGCCGAGCTCGAAGGAGCAAAAAACTGTCGGTGCAAACACCTTTTCCTACAAGGCGATCCAACACTCTGGCCCAAAACGCCAAAGCAGGAAAAAAACCAAAGATCAACTTAAAGTAGCGACAATCTTTAACATTGCAAAGACAACTCTACCAATTGTAAGCAAAACTGTAACATTACCTAAAAGGTCTACGACGTCTCAAGGTCCTGTCGGCCAAAACCTACCGAAGGAACAAGAGATAATCGAACTGGACAATTCTACTGCATCTTTAGCCGATTCATCGGGAAAATTATCACTTTCGGATCTAACAGTTCACATGGATCACGAAGGAGCATACGACTCACAAGATGACACTGACCAAAATCGAGAACTGGCGGCCAACACATCAGGAAATACCGCCGTTCAGGAGAAATCGAGAGAACCTTCTGCAATTGCGCCTATATTAGAAAGTCAGTGCCCCAAAACCAACCCCTGTGAAGAACCAGACAGCGCTCCTTTGGACCTGCCAAAGAAAACCCAACAAATCGAGAACTATACCTCAGATAAAATCGAAATCCCTAGACAGAGGCAGAAGCCTAGTAAGGAGCAAAATAAGGCCCAACCACGAACAGGCTCAGCAATGATCTCGAGACTCTCCCAAGCTTGAATTTTCAGAATGGAGCAACTGACGGTCGGGAAAAACTTTCAGATACCCAACAGAAAAACCATCCTCAAGATCCTAGCTAAAATTCCAAAGTTGAAATCCCTGGATACAGCAGATCTGGTGCCGATTGAACCTTACCACAGGCAAAAGAAGGCAAAAGCGTATCTCCACGTCACAAAGGCAGCAAGCAGTAACCTCAAATCAGACGTGATCTTAACCTTGAAGGAAATGGGTTTTGCCTTTGAGGAAATTACTACACCAGCACCATCTGACAAAAGCATATATGCCCCAAGCATTTCGATAGAAAATCACCCTACTCATCCAACAGGCACAGAGATTCAGACTACAAAGAAAAGATGACACGAATAGGAGGTACACGGAAAGCCAGCGAGGCTGATTTCAAGCAAATTACATTTCAACAAACGACAATGCAAACTACAAGAGATCTAATCACACAGAATACATAAGAAAGAACGACAGATGGGTGAACAAGCGAAGGCTCAATTCTTCGACTGAGCAAAGCGCTGACTGGTCCCATAACAAAAAACGTGAACCCGTTGGTCCATGGAGATGGCTGAAAAAGGTGCTAAACCCAAACACTCAAGCATAACGAAACGTCCCATCTACGCCAACATACAACATTGCTCAAGAATCTCAACACGTCTCTAAACCAAAAGAAACATCTTTGTGCTCATGGAACACGAGAGGCCATGAACACCTAACTAAATCAGATGCATTTGACCTGGCACAGTTCGACATCATCTGTCTCCAGGAGACCTGGTTGACGGATCTACCAACGATTGACGGCTATGATACCTGTATTTCATCGGCAAGTAAGGGCCTGTTTGGCAGACCATCATCCGGCCTTTTGACTGCAGTCAAACTTGGATCGGGCATCTCTATTAAAATAAAAGTAATAAAATTATACAGTATTTTGGCCTTACAAACAGAATGGATCCAAATGGAAAACTCCTCACGAAAGAAAACAAAATCCAGTTTAGCCATTATAAACGTGTATTGGAACCTGCAAAGAACAACCAATATTGAGTTCTGCAACGCCGTCGCAGGCACCCTAGACAAATTTACCATCCAACTGGCCACTGATCACATCTTTATCTGTGGAGACCTAAACGTGAGGTGCAACCAACTCGCGAAAAACCCCCACCTGTCGCCATCTCTAGAACGCGGTTCAATATGGTCGGACCTTATGGACTCAAGAAATTTTCACAACGTGGCAGCGCTGCGTGGCCGCTTTCCAATGATTCCAACCTGGGAACGTTTGGACACATCAGCCACACTGGATTATATTTTTGTCTCACATTCCCTTCTCTCATCTATCGCTCTCTATGAAGGCTACCAAACCAGCGACTCCTTGGGTTGATCTCACAGATCAAGAAGAGATTTTGACCACGATACTTAAACTGAAAACATTTAGGGCACTGGGCCCTGATGATCTAACCAACATGGACCTAAAACAACATCCTAAGGAATGGTCCTTCCTAATATCCAAAATTTTCAAACAATGCCAGGCCAAGAAACAAATTCCTAAAACTTATACAGAAGCACTGATAGTGCCCATCTTCAAAAAGGGAAGTAGAGATAATCCAGCGAACTACAGGCCTACAGCCCTTTTGGACATTATGGGGAAAATGTTTGCAACTCTTCTCCTATCCCAATTTCGCAGATGGGCAAGAACAGCTCCATGCCTCGACGAACTCCAAACAGGCTTTGTCAAAAACGCAAGCACAAGCATCAACATTATGATTCTAAACATCATGAAAGAAAAAGTGAAGAACGGCGCCCCGAAAAGGTTCATTGCATTCATAGATCTGACACAAGCTTTCAATAGAATTGGGCATAGGAAACTCTGGTCAAAGCTATCAAAGTGGAACTGCCCGGGTGAAATCCTAGGACCACTGATAGCTCTGCACACAGATACAAAGCTGAGAGTTCGGCTCAACAAACAAGGCCTGATGTCTGAGCAATTTCCATCAGAACAAGGCGTGAAGCAGGGGTGCCCGCTTGCCCCGGCCCTCTTCATTGCATTTTTGGGAGATTACCAACACACCCAATCGGCGATAAGAGCTTTTCCCCCAAAAATAGGAACTACCGCAATATCCAGACTTTTCTACGCAGACGATCTGATCCTTATAGATCAGGGCCAAATTGGGCTTCAACGCCAACTCAACAACTTGGCCAAATACATCGAAGAGAACGATTTGGAAATAAACACCAACAAATCAAAAATTCTGATCATGGGAAAAACTTGTTCAGCTGTAAGCAAGAACGGACACTGGTTCCTGAATAACAAGAAGATAGAGATTGTCTCCAGTATAAAATATTTAGGAATAATGTTCGATGCAACGCGCTCAGAAAAGGCTATCCATTTGGCCTTGTGGTCAAAAATAAAAACGTTGACCATTCAGACCAAACGTGTAGATCGGAAATATGGAAAATGTTCTCTTCTACCAGCAATCCAATTCTATAAGCAAAAGGTGGTCCCATCAATAACCTACGCAATGGATGCAGCTTTAAAGATTCACGATACGATCTGGCCAAAGCTGGAAGGTTATTGGTGGAAAGTAGTCTTGGGCCTCCCGAAATCAACATCTATTTCAGCTATCACGCGCGAGCTGGGCCTCTAATCATTGAAAGCATCTGTCAAGCAAAGCCAAATAAGACTTTTGTGCAAAATCATTTCTCCAGACGCTCTACCATTGTTTAAAGCGATCCATAAGGAACTTATCCAAGGACAATGCAAAGAGCTGAACAAATGGGCGCAAGAACTGCAAAAAAATCTGGCGGATATAGCCTGTACATCTGAAGACTTAATTCATAACCCCGCCAAGATAAAAAGAAAAATAGCTCAGGAGGACTGGATTCAAACATGCGAGGCAGCGATGGCAAACAAGTTGCTCACTCACTTACCGACTACAAATCAGCTTAATAGACCTTTAAATTACTGTATAAAATTTCCTGACAAAAGGCTACAGAAAAATGTCATGAAAATAAGATTCAACCTCATGCTAACTCAAGAAATTAAAGCCATTCGGACAAAATCCACTAATAAAACATGCAGACTATGCCCAGACACGCAAAAGGTGGAAACTATAAAGCATTTACTACTAAATTGTGACAAAACGGCGCACCTGCGAGCAGCTTTTTTACTGCCCCTAATGTATGGCGCAACACTTCGTGAGGAAGATACATGGTGGTGCCGTTTGATTGTGGGCGAAAAGACGAAATGGTCCACGGCGGCGGTAAAGATTTTGGAGGCCGCTCTAAAACGAGCAACAGAGTGTAACCTCTCCCAGTACTCCCTAACAAAGTCCCTTCGCACACGCCCCGTTCGGCTCCGCTTCCTACGACACACTGTACTTTCTGCAACGCTTTCATGTGACATATGAGAGGTGATTTCTTGTAGAAATCAAATTTTGTTTGATTATAAACAAGTAAATAAAAAAAATAATATTGTGGCAGATTTGTATTTGAGTACTGAGTGCTAAGGTCACTCCGTTGTCAGTTTATGACGGGTGTTGAGTTGACACAAGTATCATCTGTGTCCTCTGATATAAATTGGCCTGGAGATTCGCTAAGGTTAGATTTAGCGAGGGAATGGGCAAAAAGCTAAAGTGAGGATTCCTAAACAATCAGTGGCAAGGAAGATGATATAAAAGAGCATTGTGTTCCACAAGCCAAGTCATTGGATTCGTTTGACCCTCGTACTGCAAGCTGTAGCAAAAACTTAGCAACAAATTCTTATCAAGGGCACTGGTCCCAGCGCTTTGCACAATAGATTACAGCACAGTGTCTGGGGTGCCTCAGACGTGGCGACGATAATGCAAGGTGATCTTTCCCTCCCATGTACTGTTATTTAAATCTGCTTTGTCTGCAGTATCGTCTTTATTTGCAGCAGAGTCATTAATGGAGCCAGTAGGTAGCTTACTATGCAAATTAAAACCATGTAGTCGTCGAGTGTGTAATAAAGAAGATCAGAGAAATGCACTAAAACCTACGGCCAACTGGCAGTGCAGTACCCCCCTGCCCCCCGCAGTCCCCACACTCACGTGGTACTTCGTGACCAAAAAGGGATTTTGAAGAGAGGCTTGCTTCTCCGACAAAGACAGTCTGCACTGCAACATAGGCACACAGCAACACACAGTAACTAGTTCCAGGTCGAGTCTGCTAGTCCCCTGTACTCTGCTTCGAAAATGTTATAAGGATACAAAAGTATCCTAACTGCACTTCATTGCAAGGTGATGTGTGCAATTTATTACCAACAGTCTTAGGGACTGGTACATTCCCCCATAAGAAAGAGCAAAAAAGGGAAGTAAAGCAGAAGGATCTAGTGACGACCAAATAGTCAATCCAGTGTTCAAACCAAGCAGAAAGAATGTGGGTCCCATAGAAATCTATGCAAGGAAAGGGGCAAAAAGAAAATATTTCCCAACAGTGTGTGTGCACACCTCATCCATTCATCCACGCACACTCCTCATATTTGCATACAACCTCATCCATGTCCATACAAACCTCATTCATAGATACACACACACAGGAAAACAGTTGGCCATTGCTATAATAGTGAGGGTCTCCAGTTGAAGATCCGTTTTCCAAGTGAGGACCCAAATTGAAGTGAGAACTTGTTCAATAATTTAATATATCTGTAAGAAATTATGATACAACCTACTAGCATGAGCCTCCCTAAAACAGCAAAGAACAGATGTGTGTTTCACCATGTTTACAATTTGTGTGCAACAAAAATATACCCAAAACATAGGGCCTGTGTCCATGTGCTTGACTACCAGACCCTTAATGCGATATGAACTCAAAGCTTGCCTCCCATGCATAGGCTTTTTGATACCATATCTACAGATTTGAACTTTGTCACATAGGAAACCATGTTTGGGGTAGTGAACGCCTCAGCCAGGAGGGTTAAGATTCAGACCGTCTGTTCGGAGGAATTTTAACTTCCCTTCAATAGAGAAGATGGTTCTGTACACTCACCCAGCTTTCACCTGAAAATAGTGAAAGAGTTCCAAATAAACCAGATCTGTCTCAGTGTTGTTCCCAGACTGAGGAAGAACAGACTTCATAACCTTAATGCTAGCTTTCCTTTGATTGCACAAAGTCAACAAATCATTTTTGAGATGTACAGTAGCCCCAACCGAGGTGAAAAACACTCAAAGGGTACAACAGTAAGGTAGCTTGCCTCACTCATACTTCGTACACACAATTCACAACATGGCACATAACCCTTCTGCAAACAGTAATAACTTGATTCAGTTTTTGGATCATATTTTGTAGGCACGCAATCTGTGCTCAGAAAATTTCAGAAATGCACTGGAAGCAAAATGTGTACAGCTCACACCTATTGATATGTCTGTTTGCAGTCACAAGCTCACGATTTCTTTGAATACATTTCCCCATGATTTTATAGCTACTCTTCCCCATCACTGGTCAATATCATAAAAAATGGAATAGCGCTTCAAGAAAGAAAGGGCACGGCATTCTACTGCAGACAAGATGTAAAGGTATGCTGGTAGATATTTTTTTTTGTTTTAATTTTTTTTTTATTGAATTTAGCCGAGAAACTCAACTTTTATCAAATTTAACACCTCATTCACATTTTACAAAATTAAAAAAAAAATGAAGCATACAAAAATTAGCCATTTTTTTGTGAAAGAAAAATTATAAATAATAAAACAACAATTAAGCTCCTATCCAAAAGAAACATCACACTCAAAGATAAAACAAATAAATCGATCATAGTCAGGATTAAAAGAAAGGGAAAAACAGGTCTAACAAAAGTTGAACACCTTCATATACACAAGCATATTTACATAATAAAATATAATTTAAAATCCAACCACTAGACCTTATTCCCATATAAGTACATATTTACACAACACAATATTGAGTGATCTTTGACTCCTTTAAAAGATGCAGAAATAGATTTTCTCACAAAGTACACCACGTTATGTGGTGATTCTGAAAGCTCGAACCAAATGTCTTTATCTTGTTGTGGTCTTCGCAGCCTTAAAGCTTCTAAGACATCAGTGATTCAGTAATCCCATTCAAATTTAGAGCATTCATGAAATTGTAAGTTGCAATACAGATACTAATAATTTTGGTGGATAGGATGGTTGGCCATCTCTCTGGGGTCATCTAGCCAAAAAATATCAGATGTTTCCAGAAGAATGTGACTCTTAAATCCATTAGTTTAGTTTCTTTATTTGTACCGCGCGCCGAACCCTGGGGTAACCGGGCAACGGAGACTTAGAGACAGTTATAACATGGCAAAAATATACAATACAGACTGTGAAATAACAACAATAAGTGTAGTAGACCGGGTTACAAGATGGTCGACAAGGACATGCAGAGAAGAGGTACATTAAGCAGAATTTTTGTTGGAAAGCCATGGTTTTTTTTGGCTCTAAAAGTCCAAAAGGAGGGTTCTGCTCTTCGGTTTAGTGGCATAGCGTTCCATAGTTTGGCAGCTAGGACCGGGAAGCTGGCGCCACCTGCTTTTTTTTTTTTAGGGAGAATTTGGGAACGGAGAGGCAATGTGAGTATGGCGTTCTAGTTGGTGTAGTTGATGTGTGTTTGTGGAACTTGTCTGCCAGGTATTTAGGTGCGTCATTGGAGCGGCATTTATGGACCATGACGAGGGATCTGAGAGTTGAATCCGCACAAAATCTGCAAAAGTTCTTCACCGCTAATAAGATGTCTCCTTGCTAACACGTCCTGAGTAGGGACTAGATTAAAGCAAAGGCGCAAGATGGAGGAACGTATCTGGATTGAAGGAGCTCTATACAAATAACTTTCCAGATCTTTTAATTTTTTATGTGGAAAGGCAGTCGCATCAGAATCTTTATAAGACAGACACAGATTCCTGGTTATAATCCAGTCCCTCTTAAAGATTTTGTCTTTGGCTTTAATAGGATTCATAATGAGAGTCTCAATACTCACATCTGCATTGGCGAGGATTTTCATAATATATGTTGACCAAGAGTGGACAAAACTATGAGACGATGTTAACATATAGACAGAAAGGGTGGCCAAGATGTTATCTGTTTGTGTGCATGTTAAGCATTAACGAAAAGGGCACATAGCCGCCACTCATATTCTGCCATCAAAGAAGTGAGACCTAACTCATGTCTCAGCCATGGTCCCGGTACACACTGCGGCAAATGAAGAACCACCTGCCAAAATTTGGCTTCTAACTTATTTAGAAAAGATGTTTTAATTATGTTTTTGGTCTCCAGACCATAAAGAATTTTCGGCAGTACTTTCTGTCGCCAGTATGTAATGGCGGGGCTGATCGAAATGTTCCCATACTTGTATAGTATCAGTCTTGTTTGTGAAATGGCTGAAACTGTTCAAGAGACCTCAACTGTGAATCAGTTTGCACAGATCCATCAACCAAGATCCCCAAATACAAATAATTCGCCACCACTTCCACACTCACATTTTTGATTTTCCAATCCATCTTCGCTCTTCTAGACATTTTCGGTGCGTAATACACTGAGTTTTCTTTATGTTTAACACTAGCTCATTTGTATCTAGGTATGAGCTCAATGAAGACAACAGAAGTTGCAGACCTAGGGGAATCTTAGAAATTAACACCAGGTCATCTGCATACCACAATGCCTTAATTGTAACACCATTCATTTTCGGAGAGTCTGGTGGCACCGGGATGGAAGCCTGCATCACATCATGAATGAAAAAGTTAAAGAGGACCAAGGCAAGGATACAACCCTGTTTCAGCCCTCTTGAGGTACAAATTGCTGCAGATAAGAGACCCATTATTGACAGTCTCACCCTTACTGAGGTCAGTGAATGTAAGCCAAATAGAGATTTGCAGGACAGTTTGCAGCTTGGAATTTGTCGAATAGCTTCACTCGAGAAACTGAATCAAATGCCGAGTGAAGGTCGACAAAAGCAAAGTAGACAGGTTGCTTTAGGGTTTGAGCCTGCGATTCTAGCGCATTAAGGGTTAACAAATTAACCACTGTTCCCAGCCCTGCTACAAATTCTGTCTGATTCGGATCGCGCTGGTTCAAGGCTAAAGAACACTTAACAAAATCTCTCAAAACTAGCCGTGAAAAGATCTTGCCTGGGGCATCAAGTAATGCGATCGGGCGATAACTAGACGGGGCATCTCTATCTCCGTTTTTTAAAATTGGCACAATGAGGGATGATTTCCAAGACGTTGGTATGATCTTGGACATTATAATCTGTAGGAAGATGTTATTCAGAATAGAGGTCCATCTAGTTGGGTTTTGTTTAAACATGGCATTACTTAGGCCATCCGGACCAACCGCTCTAGACTAGGATGATTTTTTTATAAGTTCTTCTATTATTTCCTCAGAACACTAAGTGCCAGCCTGTTACGCTCTAATTCTCATACTTATAACTGTAATACATTGTGTCTGCATAAAGACTCGAGAAATGTGCAAGCCATGAGGCTTCAGTCACCCCGCTTAATTGATCACAAGCTTGTGTCGAATTAGACATTTCATTCAGCAAAGCCCACACTTGACCAGAGTCTTTACTTCGTATAGTCTGCATGAAGGTTTCACTATCAGATTGAAAGAACCGCGCCTTTCTTCCCCGTATCCAATTACGATATCGACATTTAATTTTTTTTCTTGTTTCCATGCGCTGATCTAACGGCAATTTAAGAGTAGCTTTTAGCTCTCTCCTATACATAATTCTAGTTTGGTGTACAATAGGATCAAAAGTATGTTTATGATTTTGCTGTGGTCTCCCATCAAGATGGATATTCTGCAAGGTGGTCAAAATATCTACGTACGAGCCAGTCTCCATTCCAGAAAGCTGACGAGTTGCCTCCTCAAATTCAATAAGGGATTTCTTTGACCATTTGAGGCGGGTTTTTGTGTTGTTGACCTGTACATTTTGAGTGTACCATTGTTGGTTAAGCTCGTTCACGTTACGATTCCACTGCCAAACCACAGTTAAAGGTTGGTGATCACTTGCAGATTGTTCACGGACTTCAAAATTAATGACCCTTGAGAACAAGTCTGCAGTCATAAACACAATCAATGGTAGATTTTGATGCACCCCTTTCCCATGTGTGATGGGGAGGGGTATCGCCCAAAAATGCTCCATTTGCCATGAAAAGGTTATGATCTAATGTAAACCTAATCCACCGATCTCCAATTGTGGCGCAAGAGATCTTTTTTTGGCAAAAGCAGTCAAGATTTAAATCTCCTACCACCATGGTTGCAATAACACTATGATCTTGAGCAATTTTTTCTAGAACACAAACCAAATCTCTGTAAAAGATGTCATCAGAAATACCCATTGGATTACGATACAGATTTATCAAAGCAAGCGAATACTCAGAATCGCATATTTTAACCAATTGGATAAAGTTATTAGGGGCATCCCACTTGGTCATGCTCAAACCTTTACTTGTCTTAACTGCCACCATAAGGCCTGAGGTGGGTCTCCCCTTTGTACCCACCATGGCAGGTAGCAAGAAGATATCATGGTCGTCCCACAAGGGTGGTCTTAGTAACCAAGATTCTTGAATGGCCACTATATCAAATTGGTTCAAAAATTGACTTGAGGTTCCTTGCAAATGGGTATGTCTCCTAGTATTCCAACTTACTAAGGACAAAGTACATGTATTAGCCTCAATTAGTGGTTATGTTCTTGAGGAGTTCAAATCCGCCTTGCACGGTATATCAATAGGACCACAGTAAGAGCATGAGCAAATGGGCTGGCGCCCGACTTCCTCCCTTGCCTCGGTTTTATTCTCCAGAGAACCCTTTTGTTCCTCTATCAAACGTTCTGGGTCCTGTGCTATTAAAAAGCCCATTTTGAACAATTCCATTTTTGCTTTCCAAATTGAGTTTAAGACTAGTCCTGACTTAACCCACAGACGTACAATGGACAGATTTTGGTCACAAACAAACTCAACCTGATCAATATCACTAGAAGAGATATCTTGTAAGTCATCAACATCACCAAAAATATTCAAAACACTTGTTCTACATAGATCATATTTCTCATGGGGATCATCTCGACATTTCATAATTAAGGAGTGGCAATTCGCAAAAGTGTTTCTATGTTATTGACAACCAGATTTACTGGTATTATTATCGACAGGCATTTTTTTCATAGAGATCTTCTCACTTTTTCCTTGAATGTCTATAAGGCCAAGTGAGCGTGGGCAATCAGACACCCAACGTTGACTTGGACAATAGACAAGTTGTCTCCCCTGCAGGACATAGATCCTTCCTTTTCAACAGTGTGTCACAAGTATCTTTATCGTGACAAGCATTTTGTACTCTTGTTGTTACCGACGGTTTCACCATATTGGCTTCAGACATGAGTTGGATTAAATAAGCATCCACTGCTGCTTTAATTGATGTAAAACGCTCCTGCATGTCTTGTTCTTCTACATGAACATTTGAATCAATATTCTCCACACATGATTTTAATTGAGAATTCGGATAAGTACTACGGGCGGGGACAACAGCTGATTGTGCCATTTCACCGCTCCCTACTTGTACTTTACCAATTAACTGTATAATTTCACAGAGTGGAGCATAGTTTATATGATCTTTATTTGCGAACTGAAGTGAGCTTGATCGGATATCCCCTATAGCAGTTACAAGTTGTGCCAATGGAAGTGGCATTCAATGGAAGCGATTTCGGGACTTGAAGTTCTATCACAGGACTCGTGTCAGTGGATGGTATAGAGTGGGCCAATTGTACACCCCGTTGATCTTGAAAGATAGGTTTAACCAATTTTTTGTAAGTCACTTTTGGTTTCAGAGCGGCTCTCTTTAAGCGGATTGAGCGAGTTGCTTTACGAGTATCACTCTCAACCCGCAAGCCACTTACATTTATATGGGCCTTTTTTTCACACTCCTGTCTAAACTGATCCAGGAGTCATTTATATTAATGACTTCAGGTGCAGATTGTTCGACTGGACATATGATGTGATTAAACGATGGTAAAGCTGATGAAAGTGAACCCTCCTTTGCTTCTGGTTTAGGAACACTTTCAATGTCACCATTCATACAAAGAAATATGTCAGCTGGCAGATTAGTGGTCCAATCGAGAATCTGTTGTATTTGAATAGCTTGTTTTGTGATTTTCCCATCCAAGCCTTCAAACAATTTAAACAAACTTGCTACTGTGGTATTTACAGCGGCCAATGTAATTTCTATAAGGGCCAAGTTCTCAGCCTGATTAGCCAGATGACTCAACTGCATACGTCGCTGCGGCATAGGCTGTAAAAAGGAATCAGCAATGGATTTAGCAGATATATCAAGAAAGCCTGCAGAGCCATTATTTTGGCAGGAGTCTCTATGAATAGTGCTTAGCTTTGCAGCACTAGCATGGATGGAAATGTTAGACAGGTCAAGCACGGATTCTGTAGTCTCATTTACAAGAGACAGTATTTTACTCTTAGTAGTGAGTTTGATTGGAGTTTGGACTGAGGCTAAAAGGGTATTATCAGAGATGTTGGGGATAATGGGTAGACAGCCCACCAATCCGGGAAGTATAGATTCTTGAGGTACAGGAAAGCTCATTTGTTTAAAAGACAGCACGGTTTTTAAAGAAGCATGTTCTATTGTACATAAAGCTTTAGCAGGAGGCTGCAGAGGCGGGAGATTGATAATGGAGGCAGAGGGTATCACTTCCTCACTGGGTGGTTCATCTATCATACACTCCTTCCATTTCGCACTGAATGTGCGAATGTCTCTATTTGAGAGCGGAGTTTGCAGTATTGGAGTTAACACAATTGGTTTCTTAGACATACGAAATTGTGGAATACGTTTTTTGACTGCCCCAATCGGCGTATGTAACATGTCTGCTGACTCAGGCATTTCAGATTTAAGTGTGTATGTATGGGAGCTCATGCAATAATATTAGGTGCACAGGCTCCGTTAATGGCATTCTCGGTTAAGCCAACAGAAAGATGTAATGCTGTCACGTTCTAATCTGAACTATGAAACACACCTACAGGGCAAAAGCCAAAGCAGCTCACAAACGGAATAAAAGACCAAAGTAGTGTTACACTTTAAACAAATACCAGTTAAGCGACAAGGAAGGGGATAGCCACCAGCAAGCAAGCAACACGCAGCACCGCGGCAAAGCGGACAAGCAGGACTTCCTAGGACTTGCTTGGGTGCACGCGCGCGTGCCAGATAATATAGGCACTCCCCCTGATTTACTTGCACAGCCTACAACAAACAAGAGAAAATAATGTAAAAGGCTGGCAAGAAAGTCTCTTATGAGTGCCGTTTCAAGTGTCCGTGATTATCACCTTCTGGTAGCTGTTCACACAGTCATGTTGAACACGAAACAAAGCTTTTCAAAAACGATCCCGGCAGAGAAACGCGGACAAGCAGGACTTCCTGGGACTTGCTTGGGGGCGCGCGCGTGCCACATTATATAGGGACTCCCCCTGATTTACGCACAGCCTTCTGGTAGCTGAAATTCACACACAGTCGTGTTTAACATGAAACAAAGCTTTTCAAAGATGATCCCAGCAGAGAAACGTGGACAAGCAGGACTTCCTGGGACTTGCAGATTTTTCACTCATCCCCAAATATCACCTGAACGCCCCAATAATCACTTCAGGCTAAAAGGCAAGCAAAATTGTGTTTTTGGTCCATTAAGTCCTATTGAATACCAAACCTAACCCATCGACATGAATAATCAAGCGTCACATTTCCCAGATAAGCAGCTGGGACAGTTATCAAAGGTCTACTTATGATTCCTTACTTCAGGAAAGCAAGAGAAGCTGGTTGCTTGCAGTGTTGACTAACATGTTGTGGAGCAGAATAATGCTTTAAAATGAGTTTTAGGAAAAACATAAAACTCTGTTTTTCATTGCCATTAACGTCATACATTTGAACCAATCCACTGCTTAGAACACGTGTATCACATTATTGGCACTGTCTTAAGTACATTTACATATTTGCGATTAGCACTGCAAAAAAATGAAACCTGCAGTTAAATGCATAATAAACATCAGGATCTGCAAGGTAACTGATAACTTATCCAATTTTGTAGAGCTACCAAATCCATAGGAGGTAGGTCCTTTTATTTTCTCAACTTTATAGTAACCTTTGAAAAAAGTGAAGAGGGAAATGCAGGTATTAGCCCCTGCAAAAGGCAGTGTCATTTTAGCACACATGTGAAGGCTGGAAGAATGTAAACACTTAATTAGAAGGCTCTGGTCACAACATGTAGAAGCTAGGATCAGATCTGCATAATCACTAAACACAATAACGATAAGAAAAAGGTTTATTTTCATAGAAGTGAAGGTAACCCAGAGGTTTCGGGGAATTATTAAACATTTTGAGACTTGAAACAGACAGTTGTTTGGTGGCACTTATTTGGTGCAGAGCTGCTCGCTGTGACTGTAAAGCAATAGTTTGTCAGACTCAAACATTGAGGATTAGAAGTGAAACAGCCCTTTTGGGTTAGCATGGACAACCATACTGTCAATAGAAAAGTATCTGGTGTGCTATACAATTTGCGATTTATCCTTCTCAGACACTCAGGATTGTTCATTAAATATTAACAAGAAGATAAAAAAATCTAACATGGAAAAAAGTTGAGCATGGCATCTGAAAAGACTGGGACATGTAGACAGCTAGCAAAATTGAAAAGAACGAGCAGAAATCTGGCAACCGTCTCATCACAAAAAGACAACATACCTGTCTTGCGGGAAAATGAGGAGCTGTTCAGAGTTATAGAGCTCCTGAAGGACATTAGCGAGGAACTGTCCCCACCATCTTTCACCACCGCACAGCTGAACAAGCAAAAGACCAGTATGTAATCTGATCTTGGGAGTTCCGCTGATACAAAGGTGTTTAAAGAGTTCTTCACAGGCTTGTGCATGAAATGTGTTCTGCAGAACCGCTGGAACTGAGTGTCCTATTTTTGAACAAGGAAACAAAATTCAGAAGCATGTATTAAATAAATATTTACTACAAAAAACAAAGTGACTAGATAAACTACTGTTCACCATGATTTTTGAAAATTGACTTCCAGGACAACCCTAGAATGCTTTCAAATTGTTTTTCACTGTCTACTTTTATGCCTTTTTGCAAATGCATAAAGTAAAAAAATAAAAATAAAGGGTTAAATTCACCTCCCATTCAGATCCATCTATTTACTCCTTAGCTCAAAAAGTAACTTGATTGTTGGCGACTGTTGTGGGCATTCTTTAACAGGTTCGATTTAAAAATACAGTACGTTGTGGTGAAAACATGAAGAATACAATCAATTTAAGGTTCTCAAAACTGTTTTGTGGATGGCCGACCAGTTCATCAGAATGCAGAAATGCGAACTAAAGGTATGTAAGGAACTCTATGTAGCTGCTTTGCAAATGGCATCTAGAGGGACTTTTGCAATAAATGCCAAAGTAGCTCCTGTACCTCAGGCAGGGTTTTCATTGAAAGGGAATAGCAAAGCTGTATGCATTTCACTATCCATCAAAAGATAGCTTTCTTTGAAACGTGATCAACCTCCCTGCCAGGTGGTTGTCTTGGCGGTTTTGTCTTGTTTACATAGTACAAAATGTCCCCCTTATATCCAGTGTATGGAGCTTTTTCTCAGCCAAGTTGGATGGATTTTGAAAGAAAGCAGGTAGTTCAATGGATTGGTTAACATGGAACGTGAATATGAATTTAGGTGAACACCTAGGGTGTGTTCGAAGTAAAAGAAAGGGTCTTGCACTGACAAAGCTTGTAGCTCACTAACCAGTCTTATTGAGGTGATGGCTACTAGGAAAGCTGTCTTGTAGATTAGGTGTTTGAGGCTGGATTTGTGAATAAGCTCGAAGGGTGGACCCATGAGCTCTGAGTACACATTAAGAGCCCAACCTGGAGACGGGTTGGAAATGCAGGGGTAAAGTCACTTTACTCCTTCCATGGAAGCCTTAACAGGGACTTTCCACCAGAACACCTTGTTTTGTGAAGTGGTGTGCGTGGACAGAGCCGCTAGGTGAACCTTGATGGAGTTAAATACTAGGCCAGAGTCTGGTCAGTGGAGCATGTAGTGATGAATGTGTGAGGGGTACATTCAATAGCGTTTACATCTTTTGATCTGCATCATATTACACATGTTTTCCTTTTGTTGAGGTAGCAGTGCCTGGTGTTAGGTTTGCGCGCCTTCTTGGGGATATCCATGCACCTTTGAGGTAATTTTAAGTGTCCAAACTCTGGCTTCCGGAGCCAGGCTGACAAGTTCATAGACTGAGGATGTGGGTGGAATGCTGTCCCCGTATGCTGGGAGCCTTGGAGCTGAGGCTATGCCGAAGGGGAGCACCTTGAATTGGTAGTGTTGATTTGCTATTTTGAAGCACAGGAATTTTCTGTGCGCTGGGAACATTGAAATATGAAAGTATGCATCGTTCATATTCAAAGTTGCCATGTAGTCCTCTTGGTTTTAGCATTGGAATCGCTTCTGGTAGCATTATAAGGTCTTTCTTTGGGACAAGGAAGTACGTTGAATAGATACCCTTGTTTACCTGGTTTGCCAAGAATATCTCTATAGTGTCCTTTTCCAGCAGTGGTTTGACCTCTTGTAGCAGAATAGGTTCCTCCTGTGTTTTTCTCTGTCTTGGTGGTTGTATGGCCTCTGTATGAGTTTTATGCAATAGCCTGCAGCCACGGTGGAAAGTACCGGCATGTCTGACGTGATCCCTTCCCATGCGTGGGTAAATTGACAAATGCAACCTCGTACTGGAGAGCCATGGGAGGGGACCTAGAGCGGATGGACATTGCTTTAGAGGTGTGGGGGACAGAGCCACTGATTGAGGAGGCTCTGCCTTCTGTGCCCCCTTTGAAAATGTTGCTGGGAGGACTACACCTGCGAGAACCCCAAGATGAAGTTCGTCCATTCAGACTATAGTTAGAGGACCATTGAGTTTTGTCCTCGAAATCGGCTTGTATTAAACACGACTCTTTGCACAAACGGTTAGTTATCTGTCGTACTCTTCTTTAGCACTTTTCAGTGTGTCCTCGACTGCTTTCCCAAATAAGGCATTTGGTTCGATTGGCATATTGAGTAGGATGACTTGAGTTTCCAGCTTAAAGACGGATTGTCTTAACCATGCATGGTGCTTAATAAGAAGAGTACCCTCTGCTACTATACGGCTTGCATTATCTGCTGCATCCATATTATTTTTCTGGTTGCAGTTGGCCACCTGCTTACCCTCAGCCACTGTTTTTAAAAGCTGTGTTTTAAGGGGCTCTGGGATGGCATCGATCTGTATGATCTCATCCTATTTATGGCAGTTGTAACTTGCCAAGAGCGTGGTGTTATTAGCTATTCTTACTTGGAATGCAGCAAAGGGATCTACCTTACTCCCCAGTGTATGTATCATCTTGCTCTCCTTGTCAGGAGGGGCTTCAGCAGAGGCTAAGGGTGTGCCCATCCTCTTTCTTGTGGTAGTCACGACGAGAGTCAGGCTTTAATTGATGCCAGATGTATAATGGGTCGGAAGGGGCTGGCCTTAACATCTTTTCAATTCGGGTTCAACTGCTGAAGGCTGAATGCACCTCTGAATGGACTGCAGGAGTGGTATAAACTGTGCTGCAGACTTTTTATCCCCAAGGATGTCTTCTACAAAATCTTTGTCCACTTGTGCTTCTTGGATATCGATCTTGAAGTGTTCGGCAGTTTTTAGGAAGAGCTCATTATACTGCAGCTAATTTTCGCTAGGGTAGTCAGCCACGGGTTGGTCATGATGGTCTGGAGATTGTATGATGTAGACGTTGTCATAATAATGGCCTGCGTCATATAGGTCACCTTGGTCCCCTTGGTCTGCTATTGTATGAGGATCTTGAGAGCCTGAAGTGTCAATGTAATAGAGATCGAGGGACATGTTCTGCAAAGTGCTTGGCTGGGCAGTGTCTAGTCGTGGTTTTTTGGCAGCAGGTTGGTCTTTAGCTGTCTCCTCTTCAGAGGGCCCTTGGACAGTTGGTCAGGGTGACTAAGAAGTCTACAAAGCATGAGATTATTCACATTATTTTGTTGAATATTTCAGGGGTCCATTGCGTGGAGCTTGGAAAACCTGTGGGAACAGGGATAGAGATACTCTCCGATATAGAGGGTTGTTTATGCTTCAAAGCACCAGGAGGGTTTCGCTAGAGAGCAAGCTCTTTAGCCTTTAAAATAGGGGATTTGGAGAGTAGGGGCATCGAAGATTTTGCATTTTTTGACACCTTGGGCTTAAGGAGTGTGTCTGGAACATGTTTTTTTAATAAACTCCCTCATTTTCAAGCTATTGGAAAGGGCTGAAGCGTCTTTGGATGCATTTACGCCGGTACCCGAGGGTTAGCCTTGTTGGGAACAGGCTTCAATATCTGTTTTGGGGTCCTGTCATGTGGTGAAAGCGATCGCCCAGAGGACAAGGATTATTCGGACCTGCCCTTCAACGCCACATGTGGCTTCACAGTTGACAAATTGGTTGACTGTAAGCGATGGGGGGGGGGGGGGGGAAGGGGGGGTGCTTTGTGTGGCGTGAAGTGTGGGTACCTGAGCCGCCGGGTGTCGTTTCCGTAGCAGAACAGCCGGCCTGCCTGATGGCGTTGGGGGTTCACACGCGGGAAACCGCCGGGTCACGATCTCCCTTGGCATCACTTAGGACGCTGACATATCTGGAGGCTCCCTTCACGGGGTGATGGGCCAGTGTTTAGTCTTACTGTCCTTTAGTGTCTTGGGCCGAAAAAGTTTGCAAAACATATGTTTTTCAGGATGGTCCCACGGGAGACCGAGGTTACACAGGTTGTGAGTCCTTTCAGGGAAATTTCCTGTTACAGGAAGGGAAAAATTTAAAGGGTGTGTTTTCCATAGTACGGAAAGATGGCAGCCCAGGGATGGAAAAGGAAGTACGGGGAATAGTCGTTCTTTAAAGGAAAGAAGTTATGAACTTCTGCCATTCTCCCTACTGTGAAGGGTCAAGGCCCATTGAGGCCCAAGTATTCCGCATTCAAAGTGCATTGAGACGGTCCAAGTAGTCTTAATTGACGAAGAATCTGTCCTTGCAAGCCGTGGCCGAAGATCTTATGGTGGTAAGGTCGTCTGAGAAGTTGTCGATAGTTGGTGAACGAAAGATATAAAGGATAGGAAGAGTAAACAAACTAATTTGATCAATGGCGTTATACCGAAATCAGATCTCTGCGATTTAGTGTCCGTCTACGATGGCGGAAAAAAACAATCTGAGGGACCTCGACGCGCGACGGACCATGTGTACAGTGGACGTCACACTAGGTATAGCATTACTGGCACGCCCTGTCGACGTTCCTTCTCGAATTTCGAAAAACAACTGTAATGCTCTGCAGCTTCCACTGGATGTCGGACTATGCACAGAATGTGATCTAAGCAGATTTAACAAGCCTCAGAAATATAACACACACACACACTAGCCCCACAATCATGACCAGCGTGGGTCACGTAGAGGCATCAGGCAGAGGTGCTCTGTACCCCTGCAGGCAGACAAGTTTCCGAAAAGAAGCTGTGCTAGGAGATGAATATCAAAGATGAGTAATCCATGGGAGGAAGCAGTCCATTAGATGGGAGAGACTAACTGGTATCTCCTCCACCAGCTGCTAGGTGTTCCTAACCCTGGCTAGCTGCATTCAGTTGGAAAACAGGGCAAGGGATGAGAAGAGAAGATAGTGCATGTTTACGGCAGTTAACCATATGGCAGATAACCATATTATTTAAAAATTGTTTGAAAAATGTCGCCGTTACCAGGGTAATTTTTTATACACCCAGGTATCACCTAGTCCACAGGAATAATCTCCTTCCTGTCTGGACCTTTTTCACCAATTGAGTTGTTGAAAAATATTCAATTTATTTCTCTAATGTATACACCGCTCTTGGTGAACTTATGTATATATGAGGAATGTTATGTTTTATGCTTCCTTTCTCCTTCTGATATTCCTTTTTAATTTATGTAAAAAGTAACCTGAACTACAAAAAAATGTGTTTCATGTAATACATTTCCTGTGTGTACTCTTAGGATCTCTTCTGGGGTTTTATTCCCGTGACTTTCTTTGAAAGCATATACCTTATACTAACATGGAGATTCAACTTAAATAACTGACAGAAATTAGGACTGTCACCAGCGTGGGTACCTCTTTTAGTTCCTTGTTTCAAACATGTTAATTGCCCCTTGCCCACGCACATCAGGGCACACCTATTGTGTTTATACTGAATCCATGGGAGGAAGCAGTCCATTAGATGGGAGAGACTAACTGGTATCTCCTCCACCAGCAGCTAGGTGTTCCTAACCCCGGCTAGCTGCATTCAGTTGGAAAACAGGGCAAGGAATGAGAAGAGAAGATAGTGCATGTTTGTGATACCTGCGGTGGCCACAGTAGATGCTATTCTTGTGTTTATTAATACATATTTTATTTTATGTGGTTTTTTGAGGATCATAAATCTCATTTTATTATGTATGCTTATCTGGCATTTTGCACTTTATAAATCAAGGTTGGTATGTACTTGTGGGCTCCTGAAAACATACATGTGGCAATGTTACTCTTTTGCATGTCTTAACTTATTTTGTTGCACTTGACCTAGTCATTGCAGATTGCACTGCAGTTTGCACTCTCTTTGCTTTCTTTTGCATAGTTAGAATTTATTAACTTGCGCGATGGCAAAGAGGAGAGCAACTTCTACTTTCTCACCACATAAATCTAAAGAAAATAAACGATCATGAAGCTAGTACAAGAGGCAAATGAGCTAATGAATGAAATAGAAAGCAAACTCTACTCACATAATGGTAGCTATCCGTAGCAAAGGAATTATTTGGCTATTACAGTGTAATGGAGGAATGTCTGGTAAGAATGGACAATGATTAGACCTGTACTAGTGGGGATTTTAATAACACTTATAGGAACCCAGAGTAGAACTGTCCCTAAAAAGAAGGGAAATAAATATGAGTCCTGATGAAGTACTAAATACCAAGAGCAAATGACTAAGAGGTAGGCAGAAACTCTAGTATCCCGGCTGGTATCCGTATTAACCACGATAAGGGATGCTTTGTAACAGAGAAATGTGCATGGGATGGCTTATGTTAGAACTGTGAGGCCATAAGATTACAGCTGTACAACAGCTACATAACGAAACCGTACTATCTCCAACTATTCCACATTCCAATAGATTTGCTGAAGTAACAGCATGTGAACTACCATCATAGCTGAATCCATCCAATTGAACTCAACACTTGCTGATAATTCAAATAGAAACCCATATAATATAGGATGTCTTCTATGGTCGAATGGGTCCAGGAACCTTCAAACAGCAGCAGCTCTCCATACCCGGGGCAGGGGCACATGTAGATTTATTTGAAATGTCAGTTTTAATATTTTAAACAATGTATATTGACATGCACACTAAAGGTATGTTATGGAATGTAATGAATTTTTTAACTTTTTAGATATTTTGCAAAATAAACATGTAGATTTAATTACGCCATCCCAAAAAGTTCTGCAGCTGTGAGAAGATTTTATTGGAATTTAATACATTTTAAGAAAGTTGTTGAAGGCATTCACTGAGGAAGTGAATCAGGTTAGGAAGAAAATTGTCATACACAATAATCCAGAGTAAAGATGTGAAGAATCACCAACTACTGGAAGGTAAATAACAAGGGACAACCAGATAAGGGGTATGGATATTTTTGTCCAGGGCAAAGCAATTGGCTCAGGTCCGAAACAGAAGAAAATGCCATGCACTGAAAACCAAAGGAGATTTGCACCTGATGGGATTACCAGAACAAGCCATAGTACGAGCAATTAAAAATCAAATTGTTAAATGATAGTAGATGTGAGGAAAGCAGTGAAGTTGCCCATAGTATATTCAACGGCCATCTGGCAGATAGGCTCTCAAGGTTCTTACTGGCCAGCACCAAGGCAGACTGGAAACGAACACTGTTCATGCACACATTTCCTAGATTAGCAAATGGGTCACGAGAAATTATCAGTTACTCACCGTAGTGACTCACTCTTCGTCCTTAGTCCCCTTTCCTCCATACTGCATGGGTGTCCCTTCCTACCTTTTTCACCTGAAAAAACGTTCTTTCCCATTAAGTTCAGAGGTGCCCGGGGGTGCGGCCCTAGGAGCATGCGCTGCCCTGACTCCACCCTCGAGCGCCACACCTCAGCCCCCATAGACGCGTCAACAATAGATTAACATTGCCTAATGACACCAGTTGTATTATTGTGGGGCGTGGGACAGGGGTGGTGGGACGTATGGAGCAAATGGGACTAAGAGCTAAGAGTACGTTAGTCACCACGGTGAGTAACTTATAATTACTCTTACGTCCTGTCCCCTTTCCTCCATAGTGCATGGGCGATTACAACTCAGTCCAGCCCAAGGGAGGAGAGGAGACCCTCCTTAAGCAAACAGGTTTCTGAGACCGGCCTGTCCGAAAGCCGAGTCTGCTCTAGAGCCGCCGCCCAAACAGTAATGCTTGCAGAAAGCCGAAGGGGTGGCCCAGGTGGCCGCCCTGCTTAGGACTTGCCACGGAACCTGCCGTTGGAACGCGATGGCCTTGGCTCTGACCGCATGGGCGTGCATGTTAACAGGAAGTGGTTTATGCTGCCCCTCATATGCCTCCTTGATGGGCGAGGCCATCCATTGTTCTATAGAGGCCTTGGGTGCCCGATACCCAGGCATTGACCCGCCAAAGGTGACAAAGTGTGTCCGTCTTGCGGAAGCCGTTGGTCCTGTCCAGATAGAATTTTAGAGCACGCCCAGAAGAGGCAGTGCAGAAACCTCTGAGCTTCATCCTTGTGTTCATCAAAGAACGTAGGTAGCACTATTTCCTTGTTTAGATGGAAAGCAGAGGGTACATTAGGTAGGAACGCTGGGTGTGTCCGCAGGACCACCTTATCCTTGTGAAAAGTAGTATAGGGCTCTGAGGCGACTAGTGCCTGGATTTTGCTGACTCTGCAAGCCGAAGTGAGGCCAACCAACAAGGCCGTCTTAATGGTGACCAGGCTGATGTCTGCGGATACCATTGGCTCAAAAGATTTGTGCACCGGGGCGCCCAACACTACGTTGAGATCCCACAAAGGGTGTGGCCTCTTGATGGCCAGGTAGAGTCTGGCGAGGCCCATCAAATGCTTCTTGACTATCGGGTTGGCAGAGGAAAAGACCAGAGTTTCTGTAGGCTCCTATGGCCGCCAAATAAGAGTGGCAAGCGTCCACCTGCACACCGGAATGGGCGTGGTGCCAGAGAAGGAGAGCATGTCGTCCAACGTACATGCAAGGGGATAAGTATCCTTAGAGTCTGCCCAGTGACATAACCTAGTCCACTTGCTCTTATACTGGGTCCTGGCAGCCTTGCTCCTAGCACCCTTTAAGATCTCTAGGTTAGCCTGTGAAAGGCTGGTGTGCCGTAGCATGACCTGCTCAGGAACCACACTGATGGCTGATTTCAGTGGCGCAGGGTAGATGACCCTGCCTCCCTGTTGCGCCAGAAGATGTGCTGTCCCCATTGGAAGGTGAATAGGTGGTCCCTGCGAGAGGCTGAGAAGCTCCGAGAACCATGGCCTTGTTGGCCACCATGGATCTATCAGAATGATGAGGTTGCAAGATCACCCTGTGGATCAGCGGTGTGGGCGGAAAGGCGTATGCTGTCGTGCTGCTCCACTGAATCTGAAATGCATCACCCAGGGAGCCGAGGCTCTGTCCCTGCCAGACCGCAAACTGTTGGCACTTCTTGTTGTCCCAAGAGGCAAAGAGGTCCACCTGGGAGTGACACCATCTGCTGAAGATTTCCCACAGCACCTTGTCATTCAATTGCCACTCGTAATTGTCAGTGCCAGTCTGCTGAGCCTGTCCGCCTCAGAGTAGGACTCCCCCGGAAGGTGGATGGCTGTGAGGTAGATTTTGTTCTCCAGGGCCCATTCCCACATGCTGACCGCAAGTCTGTACAGAGGAGGGTATCTGGTGCCTCCCTGCTTGTTGACATAGAACATGCTGGCCAAGTTGTCTGTCTGAATGAGGAAGACCATACCCTCAATAACCGGAAGGTAGGCTCTGAGCGCAAGCCAGATGTTGCTTAGTTCCAGCCAATTGATATGGTACTCCTGCTCCTGCTGGGTCCAGGTTCCATGGACACTGGTTGTCCAGAATGGCGGCCCATCCCTCGAGGGAGGAGTCCGTAGTGATGGTTACCTGCAGGGTAGGCTGCCAGAAGGGCTTGCACGTCTGCAGGTTGCAGTGCTTGGACCACCATGTGAGGTCCGGGGGAAGAGAAGGAGGAATGTTAATCATCTCCGCCTGAGAGCCCCGCTCCTGATTCCATGATGCTGCAAAGTGCAGCTGTATCCTCCTCATCCTGAGTCGTGTGAGGGACAGCCAATAGGACTGCTGCCATGAGACCCAATAGGTGTTGGTACCACCAGGCAGATGTCACTTCTCGGCTGGGGAAGATAGTAGTGGCCCTCCTGATGGCCGTGATCCCCCCCCCTCACCCCCCCGAAGGAAAAACTCTCGGAGCAAGTGTCCCAGATGAGCCCCAGGAAGGTTAGTCTCTGAGTAGGCATCAGCTGGGACTTCTTGAGATTGAGCTTAAAGCCCAGATTGGGGTGTGTGTTCATAAGAGCGTGGGAAGTGGGGTGCACTGCTTCTGGAGATGCAGCCCTGAGAAGCCAGTCGTCGAGGTACAGGTAGATGTGGTGGCCCCCAGCAGGGCCGTCACTGTATTCATGAGCCTGGTAAAGACCCTGGGGGCCGAGTTGAGGCCGAAGGGAAGCACCTTGTATTGGAAATCGCCCACAATTCTGAATTGTAGAAAAGAACGATGAGGCTGCCAAATCGGGACATGTAGGTATGTGTCCTTAGGATCCAGGGAGCACATCCAGTCTCCCTTGCACAATGTCTCTGCTATGAGCGCTGGCGTAACCATCTTGAATTTTTGTAGAGGTAGGGAGAGGTTGGATAGGTCCAAAACAACTCTCAGGCCCGCCTGGTTATTTTTCTGAATGGTGAAAATCCTGGAGTAGAAGCCTTTGTCTCGCTAGGAGGCTGGAACTTCATCCACTGTCTGGCTCTCGACGAGCAACTGGATCTCCACCAAAAGAGTTGCTGTCCCAATCTGTGGGAGTGGAGGGGGAAGTGTGAGGAGAGGCTGGGATGGGATGGGTAGGCGGTACCCCGTGGATACTACAGAGGATCCAGGGTCTGCAAAATTCTTGCACCAGAACTGTGCATGGAGGGCAAGCCTGCCCCCCACTGGAGACACGTGGACCAGGAGGGGCGTGTAATGCCTTCTTTCCCTCTGAGGCTGTCACGGAGATGGGGGACTGGAAATAGCCCTTACCCCCCCCCCCACCCTGCTTTGAGTCAGCGAACAGTCCAGCTGCCTGGACCTCCGCTCCTGGAAGCTGCAGAAGCCTCTTTATGTATGCCCCTTTTCTGAGCACTGCTGTGACTGGGTGTACACCTTGGGCGTGGCCTTTGTGAGGATAGAGACTTTGCTGTTTGCAAGCTGTTTTTCTTTTCATCTAGCTCCTCGTCCGTGGTGAAGTGAAAGAGGTCACCACCCTCGAAAGGCAGGTCCAAAATGCACTCCTGGACATCCGGATTAAATTTAGTAGCACAGAGCCAAGCCGTCCTCATGTCCGTGGCTATGCAAATGGCCTGGCCAGAGGTGTCAATGTGGGCCACAATGGACTCCATGATGTCTTGTGCCACCATTTTAGCCTCTGCCTGTCCCGTCTTGAAACGTGACTGGCTCTGGGCCGGGAGTTCTGGGATGAAGTCTGCCATTTTCCGCCAATGCCTCTGGTTAACGGCTGCCAGCATGGCATCCACGTTGGCTTGACGAAGATGCAGCGAAGCGTTGAAATAAAGCTTTCCTGTACGCCTCCAAGATCTTCTCCTCCTTGCCTAGCAGTGCCGCTGACAAAGAGGCCGAGAACGACTGATGCTTTGAGTGGAGTGATGCCGCAGCAATCACTGAAGAGTGTGGCTGAGGATCGGCCGATAGCAAGACGCCGGCTGCCACTGCCGGCATCTGGTTGCTAAACAACCGTATGCAGTCTCTGTTTCGCTGTACCACCGGAAATCTGCAGGCCAGTCCCACCGGAAGGCGAGAGCCGGCCTGCCTCCTAAGGGCCTCATCAGAAGGGCCTGTCCGCGACGGTTCGTCGACCGTCGGGCAGATCCGCTGCTGCCTGTTATCTTCCTCTGAATACTGTGAGTACGCCTTTGCGATCTAACTTGCTTCTCCCCTACCCGTTCTTCTCTTGCCCGCTTATGCTGATCACTGCTGCTTAAACTAAGCCGTGCATTTACGACCCAGCAACTTCCGTCACATACTTCCAGCAACCGTGACCGGACCCATCTGCCTCCTCCCCCGCAGTACACTCCCATAAGTAGCGCTCAGTGCCCTTGCAAGCTACGACAACTATAACAACCACGCACACACCATTCAACATCACTGAACTTGTGTATGCAAGTTAACTTCCCAATAAGCCTATGATATGTTTGTATAGCAACATTCTGCAGGTTTAGCAAAACAGAATTAGATCATGCCCACTCATTTTTGCCATGCTTAATCTTTGCTGAGAAAAAGAGCGTTGTTACTTGCTATGTTCCACCCTATTAGTAGCAAAACAGAATTTGTCTATTATGCCAAACTGTTACTCTACCTTAGTGGTAGTAAATTCAAATTAGCCTAGTATGCCAAACTGTGTTATCCTACCTACCTACTTGTTCTACCCTACTGGCAGAAAAAACAGAATTACTCTACTAACTCAAACGGTGTTATCTCACCCTATTGGTAGCAACACCGAATTAGCCGACTATCCCAGACTACGTTGCCTCATTATGTATGTGACGGGCATATATACAGTCCTACTATCCATTCTAGACCTGATCTCTATGACTAGCACCATAGGCCCATACCTCCCACCTGCACCTTACTTAACCATAATAGATAATCTATCAGTATTCATGGATGACCCATCGACACTACTGTTACCTAGTAACTTGAGTCAAGTGCAACAACTAACCCTCAAAGCTCACATTCAGGACCCACCTAACATTGATAGACCAAGTAGCTCCTCCACCAGAAACCATAGACTCCGCTCCAGACTACCCAAATTATTTGAAGCTCTCGCCAGGTCAACGATCAATACAAATATTAGGAAAATATGCCCACTAACTAAACCTACCAACACAATCTTAAACACTACTCATCTCACTCCTCCACTACCTAAGAATGAAAATTGCCAGCAGAACAAACCATATAATGCACTTCACGAGAATGAAATAAATAGCCAGATCCCATTAAAATCGCTGACCGGTAATAATGCTCCACAACTCAAAGGGGCTTTGATACATGCCCGATACGTATTGGCTCACGCCACGGAGAAAGCTGACCTTATGCAGGTAGAAAAGTTTGATCTCCTAGCCATCACCGAATCCTGGCTTCATACTGCAGCCGGCCCCGCCCTCATGCTTGCAGTCCCAGAGGACAGCACAATACTCTGAGCAGACATATCTGAGGCCCGCGGTGGAGGCATAGCTCTAATAGCCAAGACTAACCTAGCCATGTGATTGGACCCTTCATCTAATGTTAAATCTTGCGAATCCCTGATTGCTAAACTGCCGATCTCCGGATCCCAAACTCTCACCATTAACTTAATATACAGACCACCAGGCCCCATTGAGCCGTTTGAAGAGGACCTAACCAACTAAATAATACAGCGCAAGTCCTTTTGTTAGGTAATTTCAACCTGGGGGTTAAAGACCAACAAGCAGCACTAATCGCTGGCGCTCTCACTGAACTAGGCTTTAGTCAAAGAGTGACTCTTCCCACCCATAACAAAGGAACAACTCTTGATTGGGTAGCAGACTATAACTGCAGTGCCTCCATCACGTCCATCAACCCCCAGTTATGGACAGACCACCACCTCCTAGCATTCTCACTAGAAGCCACAATGCTGACCACTAAAAAGAACCCATCGGCCCCCTCTACACCAACCAGCAATTTAAAAAAACATTACAGTCGATAAACTATTACCTCTAATACTACCGACGCTTAACTCCCTACCAGAGTCCACCGATCCCTCCATCCTAGTCAATGAATACAACAAAATAATGACCAAAGCCCTAGACTCGATTGCCCCACTAAAACTGAGAAAGAGCAAACCCAAAATGCATTTGAATACCTGGTTCTCTCCATACCTCAAATCACTGAGAATGGAAAAAAGAAAATGTGAAGCTATATGGAGACAACTACCATCGGACGACAATAGGTCCAACCTTATCAACATATCTTCCCACTACAAGAAAGAAATACCACTCGCCAAACAAGACACTTCCAACAAGAGAATCTTGCAAGCCAACCAATTCTTTGAAGGATCTTGAAAGAATTAACTACCAAAAGAATACACCCAGCAATGCGAAACAGTGTCAACTGGAACATATTGAAACACTGGCCAAGGACGAAGAACTTACTATCAAACCCGCCGATAAAGGTGGTGCAATTGTCATAATGGACACCAAAGATTACACGACTAAATGCCTCACACTGCTAGATGATACTAACACCTACTCCAAGCTGGATGGTGACCCTATCAACACAATTAAGATTCTCATCAAAAAGATCATTGAAGAAGCATTAGATCAAGACATGATCGATGTTAAGACAAGTGAATTTTTACTTAATGTACATCCAATCACTCCCGTATTCTACGGCCTTCCTAAAATTCATAAGAACCCTACCAACCCTCCACTGCGACCGATAGTAGCTGGCACTGACAGCATTTCTGAACCTCTAGCTATCTATGTGGACAAATCCCTTCAGAAATTGGTACAGGAGACCCCTACCTACCTTAGAGACACAACAGACTTCCTGAATTGTATCAACGACATTACAGCTCTAAGCACAGAGTGCATTATCTTCAGTATGGATGTATGTAGTTTATATACCTCCATCCTCCACACCGAAGGCCTCGAAGCAGTTTAATGGCTCATCTCTAATGGCAACAACAGCATGTCCAATAACAATCTGGTTCTGAAATTCCTTGAAACCACTCTTTAACAGTTATTTCAGATTTAAAGAGAAATACTACCTTCAGACTACTGGTACCTCCATGGGCTCATCCACGGCCCCAGTCTACGCAAACACATTTATGTACAGGTTTGAACATCAGCATGTACTGAACCACCCAGAATGGTCCTACAAGATACTAATGTGGAAACGTTATATAGACGACATATTTGGCATCTGGTGTGGTACACGTGAAGAACTGGACGCTTTCCTCACCTACATGAACTCCATTCACACCATAAAATTTACCATGGAAATCGGTGAACCTCGTCTACACTTTTTGGATGTAGACATGGAAATAAAAGAACATCGTATTTGGACCACGGTCTACCATAAACCCACTGATGCGAATAACTTATTACACTTTACAAGTCATCATCCCAAATCCATGCTTAAGAGTCTACCATACAGCCAAGTCTTGAGATTAAAAAGGATAATTTCGGACCCAGCAGGTCTGGACACAGAGAGCAACACCCTATTGGAAAAATGTTCAGCCAGAGGCTATCCTAACACCATCCTAGAAGAAGCCAAAGAAAGATCTGTACTCATCGACAAAGAACAACTACTGGTACCCAAAAACAAATGAAAGGATACACCATTACTTCACACCAGCAAGTACTCAAGACAGAGCTTCCAGATAAGTAAATCCATTAGGAAACACTGGAGCATTCTCCACAACGACCAGACACTGAAAGAACTCTTTCCTAAAGCACCTATGATGGCCTTCAGACGGGGTAGGAATCTGAGGGACACTCTGGTCAGAGCAGAAATACCACCAAAAGACAAACAGATGGTCCTACAAACTAGAAAAATTGGCACTTTCCCGTGTCTCTGTTGTACTTACTGTAACAACGTCATAAAAGGTGACAAAATTGTTCACCCATACACTGGGAAGAACATTAAACTACGTCACTGTGCCACCTGCATGTCATCCGGGGTTATTTATGCGATCAAATGCCCTTGTGGCAAACTGTATGTGGGTCAAACCACAAGACCGGTCAAAGAACGCCTGACGGAGCACAAATCCAATATTAGATGCAAAAACATCAAATCCCCCCTCTCCAGACATTTCATGGAGAATAATCACACAATCGCACAATTAAAATTTCAAATCCTTGGAGTTGTCAAAAAACCCTATAGGGGAGGTGATTATGCATCGATGCTCTCACGTAGAGAAAAATATTGGAAACATACACAGAACACACTACTACCGAAGGGGCTTAATGATGAATTTTCTTTAAAATGTTTTATCTGACTTGTTGCCCTAATATCTCTCTCTATACGCTAGCTCTGCCTGTACTCAACAGATGTCTGTATATTGTGTTTTTATAACATAATTGTCACCCTTAGAAAGATGTTTTCTCATATCATATGACCATATCCTCTTGGGCCATTTTTTTACCTCTCTCCAATTTAAAACTGCTATTAGTGAACTTTTGTCTGTTTTTCACACAATGTAAATCCAGAGCCACCATATCGTAACTTAGATGGCCAATTACTTGTTTGCTTAATTACAGTCTTTTCTGTATGCAAACTTTTGCAAGCAGCTCGCACACTCTATTTGAATCTATTCATTTCTTCACCTTCTAAGATGGCCGCTGCTCTCAAGCGTGTGCCCAATACCCTCATTTGAATTTATTCCTATAGTCCTTTGTTTATTACTACGCATGCCCACCTCGCTTCACGGACCTATGCCGCAGCGAGGGGCTTGTGGAGCTGCACTAGCGTCCCGTGCATAGCAACAGTCTCTGGGGACATCCTCCCCGCTGGATGGGCTTAAACGAGCTCAGTCGATTCCGAAGCTCACGTTCTATCAGCCGATGCTACAATTATCACAAATTCAAGTAAGTTTTAAGCTACACGAGGCGCTTTTCGCTGTGCCTCTTCAGTCTCACATATATAGATGTCACTTTGACACTAAAGGGGCTGCTGTTTTTCTTTATAGACCCAGCGAGCCCCGTGTGGACCATTTGAGAACCCTTAGACTGCGTGCTACACAAGTACCGCACTGATGTAATAACTGGTCCTATCCAGAACACATTGGGCACCCCTCAGTGGTGAGTAGTTGCCCTTTCATTGTTTGATCTACCGATACTGTTGCCTTTTGCATTTTACACCTATAGTTACACGCACTATTTTTCTTTTTTTGCACAATCCTCCGCTGTTCTCTGCTGGGTGAACTGTGTTGGAACTCAATTTATAATTTCTTTCCCTTCCATATGCACTGAATTACAGGTGTAAAGAGAAAATTGGTAAGCCATTCATCCACATCTATTCGGAAGTTGCCCTATTCCTAAGTAACTTACAATGCATTTCCAATCTACCATTAGCAAATTGGCCATTACATTGTCCCGATAGCTTGTGGCTCTGGATTCTATTTACAGGTGCTGGTCATGTTGACCCATTCTTTGTATTCTACCCTTGCTTCCCTAAACAATGTATGACAAAGCCTTTACTGTTGTCTGGTTTCATTTACTGGTTCCTGGTAACACGTTATATGTTTAACGCAGAACGCTAAATACATGTAGCAGTGATGTGGAGAGTTCACAAATAGCTGATTTTAAATATTTCTTTATTTTCAGTGTTTAATTCATTATTCTGGGCTCTTGATGAAGAGAATGAACTTCTCGAAACGCGTCAGCCACAATCAAATGAATTGAATCCTTCCTGTTTCACGCGTTTGGAATAAAGAATCTTCTTTTACATTGGATGTCATTACTACACTCTTAAAAAATTGTATTATCTTTTGAAATTCACTGGAATATATATCTAATTTATTGTGACAAAAGTCAATCTCAAGGCGTCTTATTGGCGCAAACTTAAGGTGTGCAAGAGACGGGAGGGTTCCAATTTTGGATCCTCTTTTCTCTCCTTTTTGTACCTTTAGTAACCCTGTGCCAGGGCTACATTTCCTCCCCTGCACCCCAAAAATCCTTAACTATTGACAAACTGCCATATGAATCATTTCTAGAAATGTAGTGTGTGCACCTTCCACCCTCCTCTAAGCTAACCAACTCTAGCATAAAAGAACTCTTCATAATCCTAAAAGAAGTCGAAACTCCAATCACTGTGCCAGACAACTGTGTGAAGGACAAACATTGGTGCACCATCATTCAAAAAGCTCCAACAAAGTAGCATCCCTCCAGAATAAGAACGCTAATAAAAAAAACAACCTTCCCAACTCAATGTATACAACCTAGCACGCCCACGCCCTCACACAAACCCATACTCCGTTTCAGCTTCTCTAAAGTGTCAATAATAGAAGTTGAAAAAGTCATCCTCACCCTCAAACCATCCAACTGCCAAGGAGACCAATGCCCAGCCCAAATTATTAAAGATGCTGCCAGAGACCTATCACCCTTCATCTCAAAACTAATTGATGCATATTTTTCCACTGGCACTATCCCCAGCAACCTCAAGTCCTGGGTACTCACAATCACTAGATCCAACCATACCCACCAACTCCAGGTCAATTACCACAGTTCCTTTCCTGCTTAAAACTTAAGATAGGATAGCATACCTCCAAATACAGAAGTATTTAGAACAAAACCAACTATTAGGAGTCGGTCAGTCAGGCTTCAGGCCCCAACATGGGACAGAAACACCGCTGATGGACCTGAAGGCCCTAATCGATGCACTTGGGGACAACGGAAAAAAACGCCCAGTTACTATTACTTGACCTATCTGCAGCGTTCCATTTGGTGGACCACAAATTCCTCTGTAACCATTTGGATTAGGCTGCGCACTTTTCTCAAGAAGCAATAGGCTGGATACAATCCTTCCTGAATAATACTACCATACATGTCTTTTCACCACCAGCATCAGCCAACCCCATTCCCATCACCTGTGGAGTGCCACAGGGCTCATGTGTCTCACCTACCATGTACAACATATTCAATAAGCCCCTTTTCGATGATCTTGATGGTCTTGGTATCACCTACACTAACTATGCAGATGATATCCAGATCCTCATACCGCTGACGGGAGATTATGACAAGGATTTGGCCTTGGTGAATAGAGTTTACCTCATCATCCAGGCATGGATGGCCACCCACGGTCTATGCCTAAATGATGACAAAACTGAGCTCATCATACTCAGCACTACCCCCAAGCTTAATAAACTCTGCCACAAATACACCACCTTTAACATCGATGGCAACATCATCAAAGTTGCTAAAGAAGTTAAAACATTAGGTTTCTAGTAAGACACCACCCTCTCCTTCACCACCAAACAGGTGAACTCCATGGCCTCCCCCACTGCTTACACCTGTAAGCTAATTAGAGCTGCCAGGCCTTTCCTTTCCACGTACAGCTGCACTACCTTGGCCAGACCCCTAATTCTATCAAAACTGCACTATTGCAACTCCCTATATCTGGGGGCCAACAAGTACATCATTAATAAAATTCAGATTCTTCAAAACACCCTTAGAGCAGCGCTGGGTATAGCAAAAAAAAAAGAACACATTTCAGAGACAAGAAGAATGAATAATTGGCTCACCACCAACGATAGAATCTTGCTAAAAACTGCCTCACTTACACATAAGTGCCCAAATAATGCCACCCCACGCTATATTATAGAAAGATTTAATAGACAATCATCCAACCGGCCAACAAGGACTGCCAACTCTAATTTCCTGACGGTACCTAGGTTTAAACTCACCAAAGCTGGAGGGTGTAACTTCCCAGTTAAAGCCGATCAGCTGTGGAACTCCCTACCCCCTGCCCTAAGGGCAGACCAAACATACCCACACTTCAGACACATCATCATCAACTGGATTAAAGAAAATGACCACTAAAACACATGGCGCCTCCTGCCGGCTCCACCCTAGTATCCTGCACTGTATATAATGTTGCTTTTTCGCTACATACTGCTTCTGATAACTTGTCCCTATCTCCTCCTGTCTATATTTTATAAGGTCTTTCGCAATGCTCTGCTACTTGTGTCGGCCAGATTTCTGTCTGTATGTAATATCTAAATGTTTTTGACCTCTGGACTGTGCTAAACCTGTTGACTTTATCCTTGTTGTATATACTTGTACAGCCCTGTAACCTAAGCAGAAAATATTCTTGTTTCCGCGCCATGATACCCTCGGGTCTGGAGCGCATTATAAATGATAAAACAAAGTGCACCTTCATTTGCCTGTACTTGGCGTCCAGGCGTCGATTGACCGGCTTGACCGAGTGGGGCTTGAACCACCCCTTTTCGGCCAAGACGACAACGTCCTTCTGCATCGGGATCCCCATTCAAACGGCAGGCCGTAGCACGAGGACCTCAGCGACCATCCCTCTTCTGGCTGCTCGACTTCGGGTTGAGAAAGGCCCAAGTACTCTGCCAGTCTTGCAAGACGTTCATGGAAGGCCTTGGCTGACAATGGTGTGTCGGGGTCACACTCCTTGTCTGTGTCCACCTGGGTGTCCGGTTGGTCCGGTGGAGGAGAGCTGGGAGCCAGAGGCTGCGGCGGAGGCTGGTACGGAACCGCCTGCGCTATAGGCTGGGGTGCCAGTGCGGGCACTGGGGCCTGCAGCGCCGGAGCCATGGGAGGAATGACTATGGGCGCGGCCGGAGGGAGTATGTCCCTGAGGATGGCCGCCATCCGAGGAGACCTCATGAGCCAGAGGAACCTTTCAAAGAAACTGCCCTCGCAGGCCAGAGGGGTGGTAAGTGATATATTGAAGGTGTAGCGGGCGGCTGACTATGCCCGGACAATATGGACACAGCAGAACCTACCCAGCACAAATGAAGGATAGCCTGTAGGCCACCTACCTGGTTGACACCAGTCCCACCTTGACACTCGTTCCTCCCCCTGCTCCCTTCCTTGGTGCGGTATTGGACGGGTGCCCAATACCGCACCAATACCGGCAGCGGTCACCTTGTCGAGCTGCCTTCCATGTGCCGACGTCGTGTTGCTTGGCTCACTGGGACCAGCCCCGTCCAGGACTCTTTGTGTGCATCATGAGGCCTACCCTGCGCTTCAAGTTGACACCTGGTAGGCAGTTCGCCCTCGGCGGAGTTGCCGGTAGAATTACATATAGGCTCCCCCTCAGACATGTTGCTGTTACAAGGGCTTAGCCCCTCGGGTGGACACCTGGTGAAAGGATCTTCCGGTCCCTCAGCACCATCATTGGGAGGATAGGACAACCCCTCGGCCTGTCGGCCGGTAGCTGAACTAGCCTCGGTACTCATGCTGGTAGGAGAACCTGATAGGTTCCTCCTCCCGCTCGGCCAAGTCCTTGGAAAGGAGTCTCCCTTGGTGGTTGCACTGGAAAAGAGCGGCCCTACCTTGGGCCTCAATCGATGCTTGACGAAATCCTTCAGGTCCTCTTAAGGCAACTTCTTAAGGCTCCCTCCACCTAGCCAGCCGGTTCTTCAGAGCCGTTGTTGCACGAGGTACAGCCTTGTCAGCCGTGGTCGGGGCCAGAGCAGCAGAGGCAAAGGCGTGGGGATCTGACATAGGAAAGAGCCCGTTGCAGCCTGGCCACCTGTTGAACCTAGTTGAAGTCGACATGCGCCAGGGAGGAGCGGGAGGACCGAGTACCTGAATGAAAACAAACAAAAAGACAGAATTAGAAGAAGTATCCGTGCATGGAATTACAAGGCCGGAGCCAAACCCAGGAGCGCTGGTGTATTTTGGACTGTTCCCGTCGATGCAGAAAAGGCGCCTGAGGGTGGCATCAGGGCAGCGCATGATCCCAAGGCCACACCCCTGCGTGCCTCTAAATTTAAAGGGGAAGAAGGTTTGTTTCTGGTGAAAAAGGTTCTGTCTCCCATCCCTAGGAAGGGATGGCCATGCAGTATGGAGGAAAGGGGACAGGACGCAAGTAAGAAATGCGTTAAACAAATCGGTCCACTGTTTAAGACACCAGAGGATGTCATTCTATGATCCCTGAGGACATCTTATACAGCACCATCATATCTATGCCATCTGTCACTACTGGAGATTGCATCAGTATTGAACTGAAGGACCTCGGCTAGTGTAAGGCAGTGGTCTCCAACCAGTAGATCGTGAACTACTGGTAGCTTGCCTGAGGCTTCCCAGTAGCTCTTTGATCAGACCCCAAAATGAGCACTGTTTAGTCTGGTGTCTGAAGTCCCTGGGACTTTTCCCTTGCCCCCTCCCACTTCTCTTCCTGTAAAGTAAACAGTCAAAAGCTGTGTGTACAGTGACAGGAGGGACTGCATCTGGCCTTGAAGGGATTGGCCAGAGTCCCAACATGGGGTTAACCATCAATAACAAAAATAAATGGGACATGTGTGTTGAGGCCATTGTCACCAAGAGGTGCACATGATGTCAGATTACAAAAGGGCCTAGGTGCATACATCTGCTTGCTGTGTAAAACTAAGCACAGGCTGGGATTGTTTCAGTCTCACTGTGTTTCTTTAGATTTATTTCAACTAGCATTACTTTGAAAGCCTACAATTACCAAAATGCAATCAGAATGGGGGGAATAAAGATAACGCTGTACACGTTTTCTCAGCACACGTGTGTTAGGCAAAGATTGTATGCAGTACCCTTTGGGTGCACAACAACCCTGACCTCCTGTCAATAGGAACCAAACCTCTGGTATAAGCTTGTACTACACAGGTTGGTAGTGTGTTGAGCAGCCAGGCGTATCTCAAGAGGGGTCAATGTGAGTTGTAGGGGAGTTACAGAGATTCACAGCGACAAGTATTCAAATAAACACTTACACACAAGGCTTCTTGAATAAACACTATTTATCAGTCAGTTAGAGTAAGCCTTCTTCAGAAGGGAGCAATATAATACTAACCCTCAAATACACTTCAAAACACAAATCATTAATATTCGTAAATCAGTAAAGACCATTTTGGGATGGCCCACAGCCACAACCTACACCCTGAGGTGACTTCAATAGCTAGGGTGCTGGGGACATTAATATCTTACTGTTGCATTTAGAATACTTTTAGAAATTGGTTTAAGGACAAGGTTATTAGAACAAACAAGAGATCACAAATATTCTTTAAGCAGGCAAATACTTTTAGATCCCTAAGCAGAGTCATTCAGTTATAACAGGGTAGGCCAAAGTCAATAGGCAAAAGTCTTATATGATTTTAAGCACTTCTGGTACGTAAGTAAAGTCTTTGCACAAAGTTTTAGAAGTCTTTGAAGAAAAGAAGACTCAATGTAGGGCCACAAGCTGTTTAGGCTTGTGAGTAGTATAAGACGCAAGCAACTCTACAATAAGAGACAAGTTCTCTCAGACTTTACAGTACCTTTGGATTGAAGAAAAAGTGCAGCAGATGGCTTCTGTTCCTGTGCAGCTCTGCAGATCTCACAGTTCATGGGCCTCAGTCGTGGGTCAAGAGGGAGGACTTCTGGGGACTCCTGCACTGCAATGGGTGCGGTCACTGCCCGCAACCGGCAATCTTTCCAACAAGTGCCACTTCAGTGTTTCAGCTCCTCGAGACTACCACAAATAGCAACACTGCAGTTTCTGGCTGTCGAAATGGACTTTCCTTGCTTCTGGGGTCCCGCCCTTTGTTGAGGGGGTTCAGGATCAGTCAGTACTCCTTCCTGGGTGTCCGGAGGATCTTCCAGGAGCTCTTGGCCAACTTAAAAGCAACGCACACAATCGGGTGTTCCTCTCCCTGGCGTTTCAGTTTCCAGCAGCAACTCTGTGGAAATGCAACCAGCTCCGAGAGAAAGCCAGGTGCCTTACCTTGGAGTTGATTGGTCCCATCAACTCAAGGGGAGAAGTCGTCCTTGCAGGGGCTTCTCTGTCGATGCGAATTTGGAGTTTCAGCACAGCAGCAGTGCTTCACCAGGCAAACCAATGGTCCAGCAGCTGAAGCAGGCGTCCTCTTCAAGTTCTTTGGTTCCTTCGTCCAGTGGTCGACTTTTCTTCCAGGCCAAAAGCCCTGCCTTTTATTCAGTTCTCTCCCATTCATTTCAGCATAGCTGTCAGTCACCCTGCAGGGTGGCTGTTCTTGCCGGACAGTCAGCCGGCCAATCACTGCAGAGTGCATTTGGGTCTCCTAGGAGATTAAGCACAGGGAGTTTCGGGCACCTCCCTCACTTCCAGCCCACCCGAGACACCCTGGAGCCAGAGGCGGGCTTCACTCGTGAATCCCACGAAAGGCAAAGCAAACCAAGGGATCAAACTTGGTTTGGCGCGCAGAGTAAATCTCAAGAAGGACCTTTCTTTTGGGCGTGGCTAGCAGCGAGGCATTGCGGACGTGAGCTCTTAGCTCCTGAGGCCGCCGCACACATCCTGCTAATCCAGCCTGTTTTTGGACTTCTACTGTCATCCAAATCCTACAGCAGCACCGTACACTACACGGCATCAGCAAATGAAAATCTGCTCACCAGAGAGAGGCACCCGAAAATCAGCGGCCCTCCCAGGCAAGAAAATCAAGATGGCCGCTGTATACCAAGGCCCGACGACTGAGGGCGCTGCGTAGTCCGCGATGGAGGCCCAGCTACCGGATGAGGGGAAACCGACAGACTACACAACAAACGCTCGGAGCCCTCCCAAACGTACCCTTGGGCAAACACTGCAGGCTGCGCCACTGACTCGAGGGGCTCCTTAAAACCGCTGGGATCCCCGACACAGCAACCCCCTGGCAAAGCGGGGGGACACCCGCGACCCTCAGTCGGTGTGCTGAGGCCGCTGTGACAATCTAGCGACCACTGAGTGAGCTGTGTTCCTGGAGCGGAGAGAGTCGCTAGCATCCATAGCGGTGAGGCAGGGACACTGGAGGCGCTGTGGAGAGGGCGAGCAGAGCCGTGGAACCCTCCGAGTGGCACTGCAACCTCCACCAGGAGCGCCATTGAATCCACTGCTGCCCTGTTGAGGGTTGCGTCGGCGACTGGTGGATCCGACCGCAGTGCCAGGGCTAAGTGACAGACGCTGAGCGGTGCTCGGCCTCCCTGGAAGACCCCACCCTCGCTGAAACCCACGCACGACCGGGGAGAGTAGAGGCACATGGGGCAGAGGAGCTCGAGCCTCTAATAAAGAAGCCCCAGTCTGTCTCTGTCTCGGCACTGGACCCCGGCGCATGAGATAGACGTACACAGCCACGAGCAACTCCGCAGAGGAAACAAAAAAGGCACACCTGCTGACATCGAGTAGCTGCACAACTGCGATCCAAGAACGTGACAACAAGCGGAAAATGATCCGAAGAAACACGCAACTTCGCAGCGAGTATCAACAACATCGGGAGGGTACTGGGCACGCAGACGTGCTACAACACTCAAAGATTATTGGCAAACAGAGGCGGTCTGGGGCAGAGAAGGGGACGGTTGGAGGGGGAAATGAGGAATTAAAAATAATGAACTGAAACCACTACTGATCAGCACATACGGTTCAACGCATACCATATTATGAACCAGAACTCAGTAGAGGCCCCTCCAACCAAAGGGACACAGGGTGACTGCCCTCGGCATTTCTGCCTATCCAAACTACAGGAAAGGGGCTAGAGAGCAACAACAGTAGCATAACCAATCACAAAGTACACTACGTAAATCCGTTAAGCTGGGATACTTGGCACGCCCCACTGAAACGACCCAAAGATCGAACTAAATCTTGAGGCCTATGAGCCAGGCTCTCACAAGACAATAGCTAACTCGCAATCAAAGCAAGCAACTGAGCCAGTGCGCTCAATTGAGCATATCTGCACCAAGGGGACCCGATATATGAGTGAGGGTGGCCGCGAGGATGGTGGCAGAAACCGGAAAGAACAGCTCTGTGCACTTACACAGGGACCTAGGAAACCAAGAAACGACAGTGGTCTAGGCGAGACCAGTATGACAAGACACCAGCGACAAGCTACCAGTAAAACCTGCCCAAAAAATGCAGAAAGGAAGCAAGCATGTCCACCTGCACAGAATCGAGCCGGGGCATAACTCTATTGGTTACAGCCTTCAACACCTCAGAGGACAACACCCCGCCCCTGCTGCGATTGACTTACTCTGTCCACTGTGAGTGACAAACTGGCAACAGACATATGCAAGGACAAAGGAAGAAAACAAAACACGCAAAATAGAATCCACCAATACACAACGCCCACAATGCAGACGCCTGACACTCATGGGATGTCTGCAGCAACTGCGTAGACTGAACAAACACTGTCCTTGAGGGATGTAATGGCTGCAATTGCGGATTCCCGCTCTCTGATGGAGCACAAAATGGATGGGATAAGCATGGATGTATCCCTCCTCCGACAACCTGCAGAAATTAACTTCACGCACAGGGGAAGCGGAACAACGCATCTTCAAAGCAGAGGACGGGATAGGCGATCTACAACAATTGAATAGCGCCAAGTCCATACTGAAAACAATGGAGAAAAGAGTGGATGAGGAAGAGGGGAGATTGAGGCACAACAACATCCGAATACTTGGCCTCCCCAAAAAGGCATAGGGCCCCAGCATGGAACTCTTTCTGGAACAATGGCTAACTGACCTGTTTGAACAGGACTCCTTCTCAAAAAAGAATTCAATAGAAAGAGCACACTGCATGCCAACAGGCAGACTGGTGCCTGGCACCCCTCCACGCACAATAATAGCCAAACTCCTGAATTACAGGGACCGTGATGCGCTACTCCAGAGGGCACCATAACGTTTAACGGTTCCAAAATAGCCTTTTTCCCTGACTACACACGGGAAGTGCAGAAGGCTAGACAATCATTTGACCAGCTTAAAAAACAGCTGCAAACACTAAACATCAAATACGGTCTGCTCTTACCTGGCCAACTCAAAATATACCACAAGGGCACTACGGTTCACTTTAACGACCCCAAAGAGGCATCGTGATGGGCCGAGCAAAACATAGAAGGGGACTGGTCAGCTCTCAGGTTTAAAAGGAGCAGGAATCCCCGAGTCCCCCCAGACCAGAGACCGCCACAACCACCGGCACAAAACGCATCAAGGGAAGTAGGAGACTGACAGCCAGAATGAACTGATCATTTCGCTCTTACACTACCGGAATAAACAAACAAGTTGGAAAAGCAAAAGACTCATTTGGATGACCAGAAAATCGTGCAAATCTTAACATCTGTGCAATGAGCGGCCACAGGAACACAATATCCCCTTTCCCCCACAGGAAGAATAACCTCTTGGACCGCCTGGTCCGGGAGGCAACAGGTTATTGGGAATACCATTACGAATTAATGTTTTGTTGTGTATCAACTGTCCGTTTTAACAGCCACTTCTTGTTGTTCGGGCGATAGATGCTTCAAGATGGGTGGAGCATAGGGTGGGGGGAACGTAGTTTAATTGGTTTCATCACTAATAGGTTTAACAAGCAAGGCAAACTTTCTTACCTGAGAATGAAATACACAACAGCGACACTAAAACATGGCTCCCCTAGAGGCAACACATTGCTCATCCAAGGCCTACACTTCGACACACTTGCACAGTTCACTGTAATATGTAAAGAGATGATGTCATGGCCACACGTAGCAATAACCTCAGAACCCACCGGTTCATGACATGGACATGACATGGAATGGACTGGGTAATAAAATAAAAAGGCGCTTGGTCATGCAACTGCTAAACAGACATACACCAGATGCAGTGTTCCTAATTGAAACATCTATCAGGTACGGTCTGCAATTTATTCAAGCGCACCAACTATCAGACAGCAATACATGCAGGTTTTAGCAGGGGCTTGCGTGGAGTACTCATACTAATACATAAGAAACTCCCCTTCCATCTAACCACAGTCTACCAGGATACAGGGGGTAGATTCAAATACATAACGGGGACACTATGAGAACAATCGATAGCAATGCTAGCGGTCTACGCACCACCGGCCCTGCTGGCCTCGCTAATTACTGATCTCACCCATAATCACCAGGGACACAGAGGTTCTTGTCATGGGAGGTGACTTTAATGAAGTAATGAATGTAGAGCTGGACCGAATACACCTATGGAGCAGGAATCCCAATACACGCACCAAGCTTGCCAAATTCGTTGATGCCCTGGCAATGCGAGATGTGTGGCGAGATCTACATCCAGACAGTAGGGAATACTATCACTCCGGAGAACATGCCTCCCTTCCGAGATTAGACTACTTTTTTCTCCCATCAGTAGATACACAAAGCACAGGAGGTTTACCTACTCCCCAGAGGAATCTCAGATCACTTCCCCCAGACTGGTGCCCCCTCTCCTGTGGCGCCTAAATAGCTACTAGCTAGGGTTCCCGGACCTAGTAGAATAGATCCAAAACACCATAAAATCATATTTTGAACTGAATACTGGTTCGGTTGATGACCCAGGTGTGCTATGGGAGGCATACAAGACAGTGTTGAGAGACAAAATCATTGCCTGGACCACTGCCCACAAAAAGAAACACCTATCTACAATGCATGAGGCCGAACAGGTCAAACAGGCGGAAGAGGCCCACCGGACTCGAGATCTATCCGAAACACAGCGGGCACTGTTATTGGCACAGAAATGTCATCAGAACATAGCCCTGCATAACGCTAGGCCAGCGCACAGAACGATGTGCACCAGAGTGTATGAAACTGGGGACAAAGCTAGCAAGTTGTTAGCATGGCTAGAACGTAGCGATGAGGGGCACAGTTAGGTCCGACGGCTTAGCCCAGAAAACGCAAACCCACTGGTGACGGACCACAACATAGCAGAGGGCTTCGCCATTTACTATGCAGACCTATACAGGGCACCTGCCTTCCCCCATTGACAATTCAATCTTGGCAGGAATCACCCTTCCCACTTTAACTGCCGACCAGCCCAGCAAAACAACCTCGAGAAGGATATTACAGAGGAGGAGGTGATAGCAGCTATGTCTGAACTCCAAACTGGGAAATCCCCAGGCCCAAATGGATTCCCGATAGAAGTATAGAAGATAGGTGCATCAGAGTTTGCCCCACATATACTATGCATGTACCAAAACGCACCGGAACAGGGTTCCTTACTGCTAGACCTAAGGGAATCCACCTTAATAGTAATACCAAAAGCAGATAAACCACCAGAAGAATGCAGTTCATGTAGGCCTATCTCCCTCATAAATGGTGAAACCAAAATCCTTGCAAAAGGGCTGGCCGACCGTTTACAAGGTCATCCCATCCTTGATCCATCCCGATCAATGCGGCTTTATGCCAGGGAGATCAACCTGTATGAATATACACAGATTACACTCGGCATTGGAAAGAGTCAGCACCCTTCCTCTGGCATTACTCGCTATTGATTTCGAAAAGGCCTTTGATTCAGTGTATTGGGAGGCAATCTGGGAAATAATGCACCACATCGGATTCGGTCCCCAATTTATGAGCTGGGTGAAACTCCTCTATAAGGTCCCGAGGGCAGTGACGAGAGTTAATGGTTGGCAGTCAGGTCCCTTTGAATTAGGGAAAGGAACGAGGCAGGACTGTCCCCCATCGGCTAGGATCTTCGCAATAAAAATCAAACCCCTTGCAACACTACTGAGAAGCACGGGGACATTGAGTGGTTTTCAATGGTCAGACACCTGGGAAGACAAAGTCTCTTTATATGCAGACAATTTACTGATATATTTACAGGACCCATTTAACTCCGGTTCCTTGGGGACACACCTGTTAGAGAGATACAGCGCCTTCAGCGGCTTAGGTGTGAATTGGTCCAAATCCACATTATTCCGGATAGGGCAGTTGAGCAACACCATACCGACAGACTGCCCCTATCGCATAGAAACAGAACAATTCAGATACCTGGGCATACAAATTACAAAAGACCTCAAAGACCATCTACAGATGAACCTATATCCCATTGTGGCGAGATTCGCAGAGGATGTCCGCCACTGGATCTCCCTGCCGCTAACTCTGCTAGGCAGAGCATCACTTTTCAAATTGATGGCCCTTCCCAGTCTTATACATATTGCGAAAACGCTCCGCTCCACTACACATCCCAGGACATGAATTTCACAAAATCGAAAGCATCCTTCGGAAATTATTTTGGTGTGGGGGCCACTCATGCTTAGTACTCACCACACTTAAAAGATCCATATGGGAGGGTGGTATTGGACTCCGATTACAAACCTATTATTGGGCTAGCCAGATATCAGTTGTGAATGAAATGCTGCATGGGGACAGTCACTGCCTCATATTAGAGAGTTCCATGCAGGCGATCCTAGAAAACCCCCTCTGGAACATCTGTACCGCGAGGTAGACCGGGCGACCCCCCCCATCTATGCTATCGCACATGTAACAAATATGGGTAGAAATGCATAGACACATGGGATGGGAGAACAAACGGACCTTCACACAACCATTGTGGAATAATAGGAACCTTCCAGAGGTAAACAAACTCCCTAGATGGCCCGTTTGGACGGTGCAAGGGATAGCAAAAATTGTGGACGTAGTGCAGGAGGATACATTAATCCCATTTGACACTCTAGTATCCCGCTTCTCCCTCCCACTCACAGAACAGTACCACTACACCCAGAAGTCACACGCACTGCAAGGCCACCTTCCGGCCATGATAAATATGCCTGTATACACCCTGATGGAACGCAACATAGTCCCAGAACAGATCAAACAGAAGGTCACCTTGGTCATGTGTAATGCCATTACCTCCTTCGCCACAACCTAATTGGGAGGTCTGAAGACCAAATGGGAACAGGATGTGGGGTAATACAACCGGAGGACTGGATCGCTTCCTTGATGTACACCCGGGAAATTGCTATTTCACCCAGACTCAGGCTCATCCAGTTTAAAATTCTTCACCGACATATTATCCGAGAGTGGCACTTTTCTGCTGGGGTAAAGCATCAGATTCAAGATGCCTGCGTTGCAAGCGCAAAGAAGGCACTTTCTACCATATCCTAAGGGAGTGTTGTCCACATCCAACAGTACTGGCAAGCATGTTGTGAAACTATCGAGGATCTTGGGTAAAACAATCCCCAGGGAACCGAAACTGTTATTGCTGGGGGTGGAGGATGACAACTGTCACAATATGAAAAACTGTTCCTATCAACTACCACAGCAGTGATTAAGAGAAACATAGCGCAACTATGGGGTTTGTATAAGACTCTGCTTCGAACAATGGGCCACAGATATAGACATATGTGTGGTGATGGAGCACAGAGTCTATACTGCAAGATTGATAAAGCACGGAAAATCCTGCATATATGGGAGGACTCCTGCTAGCCTGTCCACTACCCCGACAGAACTGTCCGACATTTGGAACTAGCTGTAACTGTGTATAGAAAGCGGAGGCGACGCTTAATGTTGTTTGTTCTTGCTTTTGTGACCCTTGTTTTAGTGTTTGCGAGGTTGACTGGAAGGGCTTCACAAGAAGCCTTCCTAGTGGCTGTAATGTTTATATGTGTATGAAAAATCAAAATGTTTTATGAAAAAAAGGACCTTTCAACAAAGAAATGGTGAAAAAAGACGACCAGGGCCATTTTGACAAAACTGGCACCCTTGGGTGCTTTACTGCAGCTGCTAACGAAGCCTGCGGTAAATGCACACCACAGTAGTTAAAAGTAAACCACTGCCACGAGGCATTCAGTGAGGAAAGGGTTGCATAAACATGTTACATGAGAAGCTAGACAAAGGGGATACTAGGTAACCCCCCCAGCACCCTATTGTAAGTTAGTGTGTGCTGGATCTAGAAAGTTACAAATGTAAGTAAATTCAATTTCATTTTACTGCTCTTGGGAACAGTAGATTATCCAAGAGAAGTTATTTAAACCTTTGGGAAAGCTAAAATACTACCCTGTGTCACTGCACTGAAGGTGCTGTGTGACACAATGTAAAAGATTATAACTATGGAGTTTGTCAGACTCCACAACCAAAGGAAATAGTGTTCAAAAATCATTAAAATACATGAGTGGGAAAGGGGTCTCACTCTCTCCAGATTAAAAAAAATCAAGTCCTCAAAATCCACCAAAGTTGCTGTGGGTCTCTAAGGAGGAGGGAATTAGCACATTTCTGAGAATTCTCCCCAACAGTGTTGGCACAGATAAATAATCTGTGAGAAGCCCACCTCTATGGATGTCCCAAAAAGGGAATTGAAGCGATAACTGCAAATTTACATTTAGGTAACCATGGAAAATTACTACCTGCACTGCAGTCTGGTGCTTGTCCACTTACATTTACAAAACTAGACAGGGATGTAAAGTGACATGTCCATCAATAACAGGACTTAAAAAACACAATGTGAGATGTTTTACAAAACGATAGTTGGAATTAAGTGGGAAATGTGAGCAGCGGTTTGCATATATATATTTTGATATGCATAGCATTAATGTAGCTTAAACCTAGTTACTAAGTAACAAAGCACTGTACAAAATAGGGTGGTGAAAACAGGGAGAGAACAGCGGCGAGAAATGGGATGGGAGAACATTAAAAGTGGCTATGTGCACAAATCAGGAGATTTATGGGGAACCTGTACACATGTTCAAATTCTGGCAAAGGATTTCCAGCCTTTCAATACTGGGCGAAATGGTGCTATTTAGGAGCACTGTTCATGCTAAAAAAAAAAATAATAATAATCAGCAAAACACTAATTGTCTGATACATGAACAATTCCAATATGTCAGTGTTGCACGTGCAAGCTATGCACCAGAATAACATTATTCCTGCAGGGAGAGGCAGAGATCCTGTGAGCTGTTCACTTTGATACTGGAGCAGGGTGGCAAGTCGCCATCCATTCTGAATAAGTCACCCCTCGTTACAACCATACTCTTTGCTGAAAATGTTCATTTAAAGACTCATATGTTGTCTCATATGTGCACGCTACAAGTCATCACTATAAAACTGAATGATATTTTAGCCCTGCCATGTACACTATTTTTTGCATATAACGCTCACATGGTTTCCCAAATGTTCATTTTTTTAATCTTGCCAATTATTAATGTAAAAACGTTTAAGGATAATCAACAAAGTAGGTTTTGGCTTACTTTTCTTTGGCTGACTTCTGTGACCTAGTGAGCAATGTTTGTGAATTGGGGATATGCTAAACTTGAAGTGGATATTTTCTGACAAAGCAGAATGTGGTATATGCTGGATTTAGTCTTAAAGCTGTATACCACGTTTATTGAAGTCAAATTGCAGACTCACCATCCAACAAAAGGCAAAAGATGTACCATTTCCCTCGAGAGAGGGAAACTATTTTTTTGCTCCAGTGTAAAGAGAAAAATGTGCATCTTTAATCTACGGTGCCCAAGTAAAAGTGGGAATACAATAGTAACATTGATAGGAATTTTTCAGTAACACAAAAAGGAATTTGTCTGCGACTCTAAAATGTAGGTAAACTAAATGCTGCAATCCAAATGCTGTTGCAGAGCTATCCTTTAAAAGGTGCTAATTATTTGATGAAAAACAAATTCTCTTTTACAGATGGTGCAGTTGTGAAGGGCACAGTGACACCAATGGCCGAGTCTGTTGTAAGCAATTTTAAAAACTGTCATGAATGTAGGTCTTCCATGTCGGGTGTGCAGTCACTATGGCAAAAAGGTAATTGCACTATCGGCCAGTGTGATTGCCTGTCTCTGAATCTGCCTTTTTCAGACTAACTTCCTGAAATCAAAACCTTGATCCTGCCCGACAGCATCTGAGTGCTGTTGCTGTTTCAAGCTTTACACCAGATTACTGAGCAATGGTGGATAGCATGCGGGTTAAGCCTTCACATTGAACGTCCCAATTAGTTTCCTACTTCTGATATGCTTAGTTTTAGGAAACAGCATCTAATAAAAAATAATAAAATAAACATGTTTTTGAAGTCATTGATGTATTAATATCACAGAAAATACATACTGTATTCCTTTTATATGAAGAGCAAATTAACTGCCCAAAAACATCTTGGTTGAAATTCTCATACTCCAGGATATCACCACCTTTGTAGCTCCCGCCTATTAGCTATTAACTACAAGTAGCTCTTGCCAACAAAAAGGTTGGAGAACCATGGTGTAGGTTGTATTAGCTACTTCATACAGAATGCATCCCCCTCCAGGTACGAGCATCCAAATGATAGCACATCCCCTATGTGAGATGAGACAACAGCCAATATTGTGAAATCTTATTGCCTCCGCTAGAGATCACAAGATAGCTGTTCATAATCAGAGCATCAAAGCAGAGGTAGGACCAAAGGGGAAACACCTGAGTAAAGAAGGCCGAGAAGATCCAGAAAGGGAAGAAGGAATGAAGGTATAGATTGACTAAAACACAACCCTCCGTTTGCATCCACAGGCAACCCTATCGCAACAGACGTGCCAAAGAAAGTTGGGGATTTAAGGTTATCACCGAATATAGAGGGTGTTGAGGGATCTCAAAAATCAGCCTAGGTGGGAGGGTTTGTATGGTCACCCTATTTATGGCAAATGGGCGCACACACACAGATTAGTCAAAACCCAAACAAAATAAGATAGGCGACAAGTCAAGGCGTAGTCTCAGGAAAAGGGAGTGTGTGTTCTAGGGCTACAATCAGTGCACAAACAGAAACACCAGTAATTCCATTTAATAATTATGTAGCAATACAGTAGTTTATTAGGCCTTTAGTTAACACCAAGCATATGAAAATCAGAGGTGATTATTGTTAATCAAAACTATACGACATACATTACTCACTTTAATAGCATTTCAGATTGATTATATCTGCTTAGATTATATATGCTGTGCATATAGGCCGACATCTGGTAGTAATCGCGGAGTATTGCATCTTTTTTCCGAAGATCGAAAAGGGACATCAACATGGGTGTGACTAACACTATCCGTGACGTGTAGTGTTCCAAAATCGCTCACATGTCGAGGTCAAACAGTTTGTTTTTTTTCTGCCGTGAGGGAGCATTATAGTCTGCATGAGCGAGTGCAGAAGAGAGAAGGTGTAAGAAGTCTATGTTCCTTCTACTCCAAGAGGGGAAGGAAGGGTGGGCACATGTGAATATATACAGATGCAGTCATCAGAAATATGATTACAGTGAGTAATGTAGGTCTTCTGATGCTTGTTAATCTGCTTAGAACCAAATGCTGTGCAAAGACTAGCGAGCAGTACCCAGAGATGATGATGGGATGTGTGAAGGAATAGTAGCAAAGATGTCTTCGCACTGCTTGTCCCAACTGAGAATCAGGCCTAGAGTGTTTATCTAGGTAGTAGTGTTATGTAAAGGTATGCACATAACTCCAGGTTGCTGCTTTGCAAATGGAATCTAGAGGAACATTTGCAATGAATGCTATGGTAGCCCCTGTGCCCCGAGCCAAGTGAACCCTAGGAGTGAAGAGTAAATCTCTATTGGCAAGAGAGAAAAAGTGTGATGCAGTTTACGATCCACTTGGAAATAGCTGATTTAGAGACCGGGTCCCCTTCTCTACCAGCCGACACTGATCAAATACCTGGTTTGTTTTCCTTAGTGGCTTGGTCTTTCCAGATAGTAAATTACAGCTCTCCTCACATCTATTGCGTGGAGGCTCCTTTCTGCCACGTTAGTGGGGTTCTGGAAAAAGGCGAGTAGTTCTATGGACCGGTTTACATGGAACTTTGAGATAAATCTGGCCGCAAAGTGTGGGTGTGAGCGCAAAACCACCTTGTCCTTGTGAATTGTGACAAAGGGGTCCTGAACTGAAAGGGCCTGCAGTACACCAACCCTCCTTAGAGATGTGATAGCAGCTAGGAAGGCAGTCTTGTAGCTAAGTGCCTTAAGGTTAGCCTTGTGCAATGATTCAAAGGGAGGTCCCATTAGTCTGGTAAGAACAATGAGGTCCCATCCAGGGGCTGGGTTGGAAGATAGGGGGATGAAGTGTTTTTACCCCCTCCATAAAGGCTTTAATGACAGGACTTCCACCACGAAAATCTGCTCTGAGATGTGATGTACGCCGAAAGAGCAGCTAAGAGGACCTTTATAGAATTGAAAACCAGTCCTGAATCGAACAGGTGAGTTAGGTACAGGACAAGATCTTTAAGAAAGCAATCAATAGAATTGATGCCCTTGGTATTACACCAGATAACAAAGGGCTTCCACTTACTGGAGTAGCAATGACTGGTGGTAGGTGTACGTGCCTCTCCGAGTATGTCCATGCATCTCTGAGGGAGTTGAAGGTGGCCAAACTGACTTCAGGAGCTAGGCTGCTAAGTTGAGTGTTTGGGGGCATGGATGTAGTATCCCTCCCTGATCTTGGGACAACATGTTCTACGGGCACGGCTGCTTCCTGGGAGGGGAGACCGACATTGCCATGAGATGGGAGAACTAAGGCTGGCGTGCCAGAACATAGGCAAATCTCTGGGACCATGTTATATGGCATTGGGCGTTTTCCAGAGTGGAGAATAAGTCGATCTCTGGGAAGCTCCATTCTGCAAAGGCGTTGATTAAAATGCCCCCCTGTAGTTGCCACTCGTGCTCTACGGGTAGGTGGAAGTCTCTACAGAGTACGTCTGCCAGAAGATCGAGTTCCCCTAGAACATGTTGTGAGAGGAGGAACATGTGTTTGAGTGCCCACTTAGAGATGTTCTGGGACAGTCTGGATAGCCCTAGAGGGAGTGGCCCCTTGTTTTTTCAAGTAGTACATGGCCGTGAGGACTAGAACGGTCTTCCCCTGGAGGTGCGTCTGGAAAGCCTTCAGGGGATTGAGCACTGCTAGCAGCTCCAACAGGTTGATGTGATTGGACGCTACTGCTGGAGACCACACGCCGTGCGCTGTCTGTTGAAGGAGGTGAGCTCCCCACCCCAACAGAGATAAGTCTGTGGTGAGAATGGCCTCTACTGTGGGGGTAGTGAGGATTTTTCCCTGCAGAAGGTTTTCCCATGACCACCACTGCAGAGACTGAACAAGGGCTGCCGAGAAAACCACTAGATCGTCCCAATGGCCGCTGGCCTGACAACATTGGCTCGAGTTCCACTCTTGCATGGGGTGCATGCGCAGACGAGCGTCAGGAACTAGGAAGACGCAGGAAGCCATTATCGCCAGCAGTCACACGGCTTTGCGTACGGTCACCTGGTGACTGGCAACAGTGAGGGATCTGAAACAGCATGTTTTGGACACTCGGAGGGGAAGACGAGTCCATCTTCTGTTCGTATTAGAGCCCCCAGAAACTGTTTGACCTGGCTGAGGGTTAGGCTGGATTTCTTTTCGTTGATAGAGAATCCTAGGCCGAAGAGGAGCTCTACCGTCTTCTGCGTATTTGTATGGTATGTTCTGTACAAATCCCATATTATGAGCAAGTGGTCGAGGTAGAGGTAGACTGGGATGGACTGCCTGCCCAAGTGTGCAGGTACGCCACCAATACCGCCAGTACCTTTGTGAACACCCTTGGGGCTGAGGCAATGCCAAAGGAGAGAACCTTGAACCGATAGTGGGTGTTCTCTGTCATGAACATGGGGTACTTTCTGTGCGCTGGCAACATTGAAATATGAAACTATGCATCTTTCATGTCCAATGTGGCCATGTAATCCCCCTGTTGCAGCAGTGGGATTACCTAATGCAGGGTTGTCAACCTGAACTTTTGAGGTTTGACGTATTTGTTCACAGGTCTAGAAAGGGCGCATGGCAAGATCCTTTTTGGGTACAAGGGAGTACACTGAAAAGCCTTGTTAACCTGCAGAAGGGGGACGACTTAGATGTCGCCCTTTTGCAGCAGGACCTGAAGTTCTTCCAGCAGGATGCTCCAGTGTTCTGGCAACAGGCGTCTGCTTCTTGGTGGGTGGTAGCAAGGTGGTCAAACAAACTCGATTCAATACCCGTGGGAAACAGTCTTTAGTACCCACTGATCTGAAGTGATCCCCTTCCAGGTATGGCTAAATGAAGACCAGCGACCGCCGAATGGGGAAGCGTGGGAGGGGACCTGTACCAGCAAGTCACTTGGAGGTTGAGGCAGAGGCCAGGGAGCCCCAAGGAGCAGAGTTTCTACCTCTACCATTACCCCTAGGAGAGCCTCTTTACTGGAACTGGGCGTTGCCAGAGAAGCCCTGGCTGGAGGACCAGGGGGCACCCCTGAGCCATACTGACCTTGGGGTGAGTGGGAGAAGGACTGGACACGAGCTGACATGCAGGCTTTGGGGCTGCCGCACTGGCGAAAGGGTTTAGCTGTAATCTGGCTAAGAGACTTTAAAGTCTTGTGTTACTTTTTGGCCATTTTCAGGGCATCGTCAACTGCCTTCCTGAATAAGTTGGACTCCTCCACAGGCTTGATTATTAAGGAACGCAGACTCGATCGCACGGATGGCAGGGGCCAGTACTTTTGAGGTTGGGATTAAACCCATGACTTTTTTCATTCTTACAAGACTGCTCATGCATCAAGATACAGTTACTGACGAGCCCTGATTTGAGAAAGGTGGTGTGTCCCGCCGCAACATGTGTTATCACAAAGGGCAATTGCACAGAAATATAAAGTACCGCCAAATGTGATTTGAGTGGTTCTTCACAAGATGTATTGTGTGGACCTTCATTTTTTTCATGGCGCATGAACCTTATATGAAGCAACATCATAATATTGTTTATTAAGGAGGCTTGTGTTTCGGGTTTGAACCTGGAGTTCTTAAACCAGGCATGCTGGAGTAGGGTTCCCTGGGCAAGGGTGCGTCCAGCCATTTCAGCCGAGTCCAGAGTGTTGTTCAGGATATTCTGGGTCACTTGTCAGCCTTCAGCCACGATCGCGAGTAGGTGTGATCGGATAGGCTCTGGAACTTACTGACGACCATCCTGTACTAGGCCCCACTGAACATCACTGTAGCTCGCAAGGAGCGCGGTGTTGGCAATCCTCGTGGAGTAGGCTGCAGAGGCAGTGACGTGCTTACCAAGGGCGTAATGTTTTTTGCAATCCTTGTCCAGAGGGAACTCTGCCGAGGACAGTGGTACCCCTGCCCGTTTGCGAGCGATTAAGACCAGGGAGTCTGGTATGGTGTGACCCCTAATATAGAGGGGATCAGAGGGGGCTGGGCGAAACAATATTTCCACACAGGGATTAACTGCCAGTGTAAGGGAAGGGGACAGTAAAGAAGGAGCCAGGCGTCTTAATGGAATTTAATAAGGGAATGGCTTGGCTAACTGGAGTCTTTTCAATGAGGATGTCCTCCACGAAGTCCGAGCCAGGGGCGGCTTCGTGCGTAGCTATTTTTTAATGGTCTGTTGCTCCTTTTAATAGAGAGTTAACCAGCATTTGGTCGTCCACTGGTGACAAATCTCTCAGCAGAGCATAGGTAGGGGCATCCAGACAGATGACGCTTGATTCGGCGATATGTAGCAGTGTGTGCCACAAGCTCTGATCCTCCGCCTGATTCCAGTCCGGGTCTTGGTCATGAAGGTTAAAACCTTAGTAAGAAACATCCTGGGCCGCGTCCCTGGAGTCGTCCCCGAATATGTTATCGTGGTGTTCTTGTGGTTCCTACAAAGAGGGAAACTGGAGACCAAGGGAGGGAAGTTTCCGACATTTAGAGGGGATGGGGCATGAGTCCACTTCCCAATGTTTCTTCAAGGACCAGTCATACTGGGTCGAACTCAGCCATATTAGCCATACACTCTTCAAACATCTCCCTAGTCCATTCAGAGGAAGCTGAAAGGTCAGGAGGAGGATAAGGCTGCCAAGAAGTAGTTTAACACCTATGTAAGGTCAGAGAAAGAGGCTGGGGTCCTTAGAATATTCCCTTCGTGGAGAGTCCCTGGCGATGCTTCAGAAGCCCCACTGACCGATTAGAGGGCTTCGGCGTGCCTTTAGGCACTGCCGCGGTTGGCGCAGCAACTAAGTCCTTCGGCGTTCGATTGCCTTTGGATGGGCAGGTCAACGGTAGTGGAAGTTTTAAGAGAATCGCCCATTCCAGAAAGAATTTGATGCCCATTTGCATGCTGTGGTGGCGGGGAGGGTGCTGAACTGCGAGGTTCGGAAGGTGCCATCAAAATTTTCTGCAGCAATACAGGCGTTGAGGTCTTCAACGACGATGTCGAAGAGGCATTGGGTGTTGTGTGCTCAAGTACACCTGTACCTGGGTGCCCTGGTCACTGGGGTGTGACTACCACATAGCAGTGCCAATGGCCTGCCTACTGAGGCCGGGGACGGGCACATGGGAGCACGTAGGCTCTGTGGAAAGGTTGATGGCTTCCAAATCGGAGCCATAGCTGCCGACCAATTCCTCGTCAGAAGCATCTGCGCAGGCGGGGGAAATGTTTTTGGCCTGCATACCGTAGGCCGCCCACTGCTTAGTCTGCCTGTCTTTCAGCGTCTTAGGCCAAAAGACTTTACAGGCCTTGCACGAGCGCTCGTCATGGTCACGAGGAAGGCACTTATTCCATCGGCGATGTGTGTTTTTCCAGGGAAATTTGCAGTGATAAAATGGGCAGAATTTAAAAGGAGTCCTCTCCATAGCAGAGAAGGAAATTCATTCTCAGAGAGAAGAAAACAAACTAGGGCCCCACTCTCCCTACTGTAAAGGCCAGGCCTGAGGGCCAAGGTCATGCGGTCACCAGTCACCGAGCAGTTGCAGGTGTAGGCGTCGGCGGCAGGAATCCCACGATACAGCAGTCGAGATGTTCGGCTGTTCGAAATGGACTAAACGACCGTTGGCCTTGGGAATAAATATAGCAATATAATTTCTTACTAGCTCTGCATAAGCGACCATTTAGGTTGGCAGAAAAAAACATCTGGTGGGACCTCCACATGTGAGGGATTTTGGGTACACTACACGAGACGAAAGATGGATGATCTCTTGCCGGAATGTACTCCCCCCGCCCCGCCCCCCGTAAAGATAGAGTTGACCAGGAGAATGGAGCAGGGATCTTACCACAAAGAGGCTAGTAGGTCTGGAATTGCCGGATTAAGGGGCATGTTATGCTCAGTCACAGGACCTTCATCGAAGATGTCTGTCAATTCCTAGCCCTGAACAGGTGTAGAGTACTTCAAACCTAGGGTGTCTACTACCCTTTCTACAAAGGTCCTGTATTTAGCATGGGTGTGCGTGTAGGGCTGACCCTGCTGAAATTTGTCATCTGGAGATGTGTCCAGGCCACTGGCATTGTATAATCCTTGGGCTAATACAAACATCTGCTTGGTCATCAAAAAGAATCAACACCTCGCGACCTTATATACATGGGATCGATGTCCCCCTGGTCTTGGACCTAGCCGGTGCCGAAAAGCGATGCCATGGACTCAAAGAATCCAGACCTGGAGAGCGGGACGAATGATCCGTTGCCAATAGTCAGCGCCAAGGGTTTATCTTTCAACGCCGATGGAACGGGAGTCGGCGCCGTTCGGGAACATCAGCCTGTCGCCACTCTTGAGAAGGATCTGGTGTCAATGGTTTATGCCTTTTTTTCGGCATCGAGCTAGAAGGTTTCTCTGATGCCGTCGACTGTTTGACATGCGTGGGGTCAGGATTGCAAAACACCGCTTTTGCAGAAGAGACTTGCTGTTCGGGAGCAAGTCTCTCAGCAGCCTGTGTTTTAAACATGTCTAACATTTCTTTTTTGAATTTTACCAATATTTGAGTGGTCAGCCCAGCCGAGGGCTTACCTTTTTCCGACAACAAGCTGGACTCTTGGCAATGGCATCTCTTTTTCTTATGCAATGAAGACGAGGAAGAGTGGCTCCTCGAGTGTGAATGCTTTTTGGACTTCCGCCGATGCATTGCTTTCTCTTTTTTAGGGGTGGGCCCTTGCGTTTTCAAAGGACCGGACAAACTAGCATGCCAGGGATTTCTGGACGGTGGGCCCAAAGAAAGTTTGGCGGCCGTCTCACGAATGGATTTCGAATGCATCTTGGAGCACAACACACATCCCTCTGTGTCGTGATATGTACCCAGACACCACAGTACAATGTTGTGCGAGTCGGTCACCGATATTTTATAATGGCAATCCGTGCACCTTTTAAATCCTGAAATCCAGTGAATGGACATCGTGGTCAAGGTTTTACTAACATGTTTTACAAATTTGTGTCAAAAGGCTGAGTCAGAGACTCGATGACTTGATCCTAAAGCAGCATGTGAGCGGAAAAAGGGAACGGAGGTATGGGGAATAGTGACTTGGTATGTATACGACACTTGAAGTGACGTCCAGAGCAGACAATCGAGCACAACGGATCGACGACCGAGCCTGGGTCGACTACACCCCCTGTTGAAATGTTTACGAGCAGCAATGCTGGATGAGGATAACTATCAGACGAGGAATCTGTGGGAGAAAAGCAACCCATTGAATTAAAACCACTATTTTTCTGGACTCGCCTGTAGGCCCTCTCCAGAACATGAAAAGTAAAGAGAAGCATTATTGGAATTGCTAGCACAGTAAACTAAGACAATCACTTCTTTGGTGTAAACATTTAAAATCTATGTTAGATTCCTTAGGACTATCGTAGTTTTGGCACAATCCAGAAGAAAATACTAGGACAAAACCCTTGTTAAAAAGATTACACAATGATTTTATACAAGAACAATGAAAGGCCCAAAGTGAACAATAGTCCACAAACAGCAAAACAAAATTCCAATTTTGGGCCATTTAGCAAGAGTTTGTGTATGAGTATCCAGGTTTTCTTCGCTCACTGTGCAGAAGGTTTCGGTTAGGCACACTCCAGTTGGCCTACTCCATGCATTCTTTGAGTGCATGGTATTCCGATGTATGTCAGAGTAGTAACGAGACGGGGTAACATTGCATTTTCTTATCCTTGTCCCGAACCTATGCGCTCAGATCAATATATTTAAAACATTTGAGAGAAAACTATACACAGCATTTATATTTAATGCAATGGCCTTATGTAAATCAACTAAAAACAAAACTGATTTGAGTAGTTTCCAAATATATTCATGCGTGGCTTAGGAGGAAGGAATAGGAACATCTAAAATAGAAATTAAAGGAGGTAATATGTAAATCAAATAATTATCACAAGTATTCAATGTGCAAATTTTGAGCTAAGTATTTTTTACGAATTGATTGTCACACAATTCACAATCCTTTTTAAATATTGCGATGAATTGGATTAACCATGTTATTATGAAATGTATTTATTGTTGGCAATGTCGGATTGCTTAGGACTAAGACATGTCAAATACAGCTACTTTGACATAATAAGATTACTTGAATGCCATTTGCTTCATTTTACTTGCAACAACGAATAAACTGCTTGTTTAAGAGTAGGGAATCTAACTTTGAGAGAGGATGTGTATATATATATATATATACGATACATTACTCACCGTAATCGTATTTCTGATGCTTGTATCTGCTTAGATTCACATGCTGTGCATAGGCCGACATCTAGTGGCAGCTGCGTAGTATTAGTTTGTTTTTCGAAACTCGAAAATGGGCGTCGACACAGGGCGTGCCAGTAATACTATCCCTAGTGTGACGTCCACTGTACCCAAGATCCCTCACGCGTCTAGGATCCTCAGATTGTATTTTTTCTGACATGAGGTAGCATGAGGAGTAGCGCGAGTACAGATAATCCAAGCAGATAGACAGAAAAGGTAAGACTACAAGCAATCATGCGCCTTCTCTCGGAGGGGAGGAAGGGTGGGTCGCATGTGAATCTAAGCAGATACAAGCATCAGAAATACGATTACGTTGAGTAATGTATCCCTTCTGAGGCTTGTGGAATCTGCTTAGATCACATGCTGTGCATAGATTAGCGAGCAGTACCAGAAGAAGGAGGTGGGATGTGAGAAGGGTCATGAGCAAATAAGTGTCTTAGAACCGCTTGTCCCACTTGTGTATCTGCTTTGGAATGGGTGTCAATGGAGTAATGCTGAGTAAAAGTGTGAATAGAGCTCCAAGTAGCTGCTTTGCAAATGGTGTCAAGGGGTACATTTGCAATGAAAGCCAGAGTGGCCCCAATGCCTCTAGTAGAGTGGGCCCTTGGCGTAAAAGGCAGAGTCTTTTCAGAGAGTGAGTAACACAGCTGGATACAGTTAATAATCCACTTCGAGATGGCACCTTTAGAGACGCGATCCCCCTCTCTGCCTGTAGCTACGGAGACAAACAGTTGATCTGTTTTCCTTAGCGGTCTGGTTTTATTTACATAGTAGAGGACCGCCCTACGCACATCTAGGGTGTGTAGTTTCACTTCAGCCGAGCTTTGCGGGTTCTGGAAGAAAGCCAGAAGCTCGATGGACTGGTTTACATGGAATTTTGAAATAAATTTAGGCGAGAACCTAGGGTGTGTGCGTAAAACCAGTTTGTCTTTATGGATAGTAAAGAAGGGATCATGCACTGACAGAGCCTGAATTTCACGGACCCTTCTCATAGAAGTAATAGCTACCAAGAAGACCGAAACCTTGCTATGGGAAGTGGTGTAAGCCAAGAGGGCTGCCAGGTGTACTTTCAGTGAGTTAAAAACCAATCCTGCATCTAGCAGGTGGAGCATGTATGTAACAATAGTGGAAGGAGTGCAATCAACTGGGTTGATTTGTCTACTCTGGCACCAGATAACAAACCTCTTCCACTTGTCAAAGTAACAGTGCCTTGTGTTTGGTTTCCTAGATTCCTTTAGGATGTCCATACACCTTTGTGGTAAATTGAGGTGTCCAAACTATGACCTCAGGAGCCATGCTGCCAGGTTCATTGAGTTGGGATGCTGGTGCACTGTTTGACCTTGGTGCTGGGACAGTAGGTTGTACCAGGCTGGAAGTTTGATGGGCTCGCACACCGCCAACCTGCGTAGGTGTGGGAACCACGGTTGTCTTGCCCACATGGGAGCAACTAGGACGAGCGTCATCGACTCTCTGTTCATCTTGTTCACCACTTTCCTGGAGAGGAGTTGGTGGAAAAGCGTACGCAAACATCCCTGACCAGTTCATCCACAGGGCGTTCCCCTGGGAGTCTGGTTGGGGGAACCTGGATGCAAATCCTGGGCATTGTCTGTTTTCGCTTGTGGCAAATAAGTCTATAGTGGGGAAACCCCACTGAGAGAAGAGATCTTCTACGACCTCTCTGTGAAGAAGCCATTCGTGTTCCTCTGGGAGGGAGTCTCTGCTCAGAGCATTCACTAGGGAATTGAGCTCCCCTGGAACATGTTGTGATGACAGGAAGATGTTCCGTCTGAGTCCCCATATCCAGATTTTCTGGGAAAGCTTGGACAGATTTGGCGAGCGAGTCCCTCTTTGCTTGTTCAGGTAGAACATGGCTGTAGTGCTGTCCGTCCAGATTTGCACTGACAGGTTTAGTAGGTGGGGCTCGAACGCCTGAAGCGCTCTGAATACTGCCAGACGCTCTAGCAGGTTGATGTGGTTCTTGGCCACTAAGTGAGACCAGAGACCCTGAGCTGTGTGGTCGAGATGGTGAGCTCCCCACCCCGTCAGACATGCATCTGTAGTGACTACTGCCTGTACTTCGGGATCGTAAAAGGGTTTCCCCTGTGCAAGATTTTCTCTTGTCCACCAGTGAAGGCTTTGTACCAGTGTTGGCGAAACGACCACTAGATCGTCCCACTGACCACTTGCCTGAGACCACCGTTTCGCCAACCATTCCTGCATGGGACGCATGTGCAGGCGCGCATGGGGGACCAGGTAAATGCATGACGTCATCATGCCCAGTAAACGCATTGCTTTGCGTACCGTTATTTGTTGACCAGACTGATAATGCGGACTTTGCAGTAGTATATTCCGAATTCTTTCTTCTGAAGGAAAGGTCAACCCCTCCTGGGTATCCAGGATTGCTCCTAGGAATTGTTTTGAGGTGCTTGGCACCAGGCTTGACTTCTTCTCGTTGATTGAGAAGCCTAACTCGTGGAGGAGGTCGATAGTCCTTTGAATGTTTGTCCTGCAAATTCCTGGGGTTTCCCCCGTTATGAGCCAGTCGTCCAGATAAGGGTACACTGGGATTGCCTCCCTGCGTAGGTGTGCAGCCGCCACCGCCAGTACCTTGGTGAATACCCTTGGTGCTGAAGCTATCCCGAAGGGCAGTACCTTGAATTGGTAGTGCCGACTGTCCACCTTGAAGCGCAAGTACTTTCTGTGCGCTGGGAACATGGAAATATGAAAATAAGCATCTTTCATATCCAAGGTTGCCATGTAATCCCCCTTTCTTAGGAGGGGGGATTACCTCTTGTAGCTTGGTCATACGAAATTTTTGGGGCTTGACATACTTGTTGGCAGGCCGTAAATCCAATACTGGGCGCATTGTCAAGTCTTTCTTTGGCACAAGGAAGTAAGTTGAATAAACACCCTTGTTTACCTGGTGTCCCGGGACGAGTTCTATCGCGTCCTTTTGTAGAAGAATGGCGATCTCCTCGAGGAGAATCTTCTGATGTTCTAAGGAGTGTACTCTTTGTCGTGGAGGATGGTTCCGGGGACGCTGCAGGAGCTCTATACAATATCCCGTGGATACTGTTGACAGCACCCATCTGTCTGATGTGATCCCTTCCCAAGCCTGGGTGAAGTTTGAAATGCATCCCCCTACTGGGGTTGCGTGAGAAGGGACCCTGAACTGAGCGTCACTGCTTTGGTGGAGGCGTGCCGCCTCCCTTGCTGGGGCTGCCTCTGCCTTTACCACGACCTCTCCTATTACCTCTGCCGTAACCCTGGGTAGACTGTTGGTTGTTGTTCCACTGTGTACCCTGCCCTTGGGAATAGTTAGATCCTATCTGGGAATTTTGGCCGCGTGGGCGACGAAAATTACTATTCCCTCTCTGGTTAGGGGGTTTATTGGTTAACTGACCAAGGGATTTGAGTGTCTCGTATTCGTCCTTGGCATTTTTCAGTGAGTCTTCGACCGCCTTACCAAACAACAGATCGGCTTCCACCGGTTTGTCTAACAATGATGCCTGTGTTTCTGCCTTAAAACCAGACTGCCGTAACCACGCATGTCTCTTGATAACAGTACCTTCTGCTATCAATCTGCCTGCGTTGTCCGCGGCGTCGAAAGTTGCTTTTAAAATGCAACCAGACACGGCTCTACCCTCTGCGGAAATCCGAGCTAATTGGCCCTTTAATGGTTCAGGAGTAGAAGCTATGAGAGCCGCGACTTCTTCCCACTGATGGCAGTTGTAGCTGGCCAACAGGGTGGTGGAGTTAGCAATCCTTGCTTGATAGGCGGACGTTGAGGCTACCTTCCTGCCGAAACCGTATAGTTTTTTGCTCTCCTTGTCGGGAGGAGCTTCTGACGAAGACAAGGGTGTCCCAGCTCTCTTACGGGTGTTGGTGACAACTAGGGAGTCTGGCTTCAGATGTACTCTTATATAGAGAGGGTCAGACTGAGCTGCCCTGAAAAGTTTTTCAACCCTGGGATTAACTGCTCTGGTGAGGTTTGGGTTCACCAGGGAAGGATCTATTCTCCGCTGAATGGATTTAAGGATAGGGATGGTCTGGGCGACCGGCCTCCTTTCTTCCACTAACTCTTCTGCGAAGTACCTTTCCCTCCTGTACACCGTGGGTGTCAATGTGGAAATGTTCTGCTGCGCGAGCCAGAACCTCATTTAGGAGGGGCTGGTTATCGACCGGGGAGTCAGTAACCGGGGCTTCGTTCTCTACCGGGGAATCTACTCTGTATGTTTCCGGGTCATCCTCTTCTTCTTCCTGGTCCTCATCATCCCCATAGTAGCCCGTCCCGGTTTGCTCTTCTATCATACCAAATTCTTGGTCTCCACAAAAGGAAGCCTCTCCTTGATACCGTGAGTATGGAGTTGCGTAAGGTTGTACCTCGAAGGGTTCAGACCTCATCGGGGTTTCAAACCGGGCCTTCTTACTCGGGGGGATAGGATCAGTAGAGCCTGAGGGTGTGGCCCCTTGTGGATCATACAAGAGGAAATGTTCTGGATTTTTATCATAAAAATCAGCCAAAGAAGACATTCTTGACATGACCCTGTCTATGTCTTCACTGGACCATTTTTTGGAAGTGGGAATGACTCTCTCAGCAAGTCTATGGGATTTATCTTGAGTAGCTTTGCTGGTTGTGGACCTATCAGCAGACCTGGGCTTGTCTGTCTGTTTAGGGGGGGTGGAGTGTTTCACAGGTGTGGAAGAATGTACAGGTAGTTTCTTCTGCTGTTTTCCCCCCCTCCCCGTGCATAGAAAAATGTTTTCCCTGTCCCTTAGTGGCTCCGGAGTTTTTCGACGCCTGGTGTCGAGGATCGGGAGAGGTGTCCCTGTCCTTCGAGCGTGGGGCCTCGCTGGCTTTAATTGCAGGCTCCGCCTCCTGGAGCGCGGCCTGGGGGTGGAAGTCGTCTTCGTCTTCCGACGATCGAACTTCTGTTAGCCTAGGGAGCGAGGCACTCTTGGCAAGAGTGGATGATTGCCTGGAGCCATGCTGCGATCTTGATCGAGAGCGCCCAGAGGACACCGAATCGGACCGTTCTGTCTGTGCCTCTTTCCGAGAACTCGACGTCGTCGAGTCTCGGTTGGACTTAGTGTGTTTAGTGTGTGTAGTATGTGAAGCGCTTGCGTCGCCGGGGGTCTTCCCCATAGCCGCCCTGCCGGACGACCTTCCGAGGTCGGGGACCTGCGCTCGGCTGTCTTTCGACGCCGTAATGCCCTCGCTGTCCGAAAGTACGGCGTTGCTGCCATCGCTGAAGGCGCCCTCCGCTGCCATGGCCGCCTGCCTGGCGTGGTGGGCCAAACGCTTCGAACGGTCCTTAAGTGTCTTAGGTTTAAACCTACTACACGCTCTGCAGTTCGCTTCGGGGTGGTCCCTCGGCAAGCAGAGATTGCACGTGGCGTGCCTGTCGACCCAAGGGTATTTGCGGTTGCACTTGGGGCAGAATTGAAAAGGGGTACCCTCCATACGCACCTTGAGGCAGCGGGCTGTTAAGTGTAGGAAATGTATAAGGTGTTCCTATATACCAAGAGTGTAGAATATGTACCACCCCCCCACTCTCCCTACTTGCAGGGCCGAGGCCAGCGGCCTTCCGAGGCCCAAATCCGTCGTGCAGCAGCTGACGGTCGATTTCTTCTCCAGCCGGCGTCGAGTGTCGAAGTTCGACGTTGGGGTGGGGAAGGATGTCAATAGGTTATTTTATAATTTTAGCTAAAGTAGCAAAAGTATGGCTAAGGCCAGGGGACTCCGCAAGATGCTTCCGACCAATATGGCGGAAAAAAACAATCTGAGGATCCTAGACGCATGAGGGATCTTGGGTACAGTGGACGTCACACTAGGGATAGTATTACTGGCACGCCCTGTGTCGACGCCCATTTTCGAGTTTCGAAAAACAAACTGTAATACTCCGCAGCTTCCACTAGATGTCGGCCTATGCACAGCATGTGATCTAAGCAGATTCCACAAGCCTCAGAAATATATATATGTGAGCGACAAATAGGTTAGCAGAAGAGTCTTGTGAGAAGGAGATCTAATTAAAGAAGTTGTTGTTGGAGAAGGAACATCCGGAGTAGGATTTTGATCTATAGAATGTGGTGTAGCAGAAGGTACATTTTGAGAAGGAGGCTGATTCAAAGAGTTTAACACAATACAGAAAGTCTAGAAGAGGTTGGTCTCAAGCATACTGAATCGTGGGAACATCAGAGGAGAATTGGGTGGATCTTGAGTCCCTGGGAGAAAGTTTGGAGAGAGAGACAGGAGGCAATTGGCAAGGAAGAGACCAGAAAGGAAACTAGGCAGAGGAAGGTCAGGAGGTGGCGGAGAGTACTGTAGTAGCAACAAGGGTGTGATATGCTTGTTCAAACATTTTTGTGGAGGGAAATAGTGTACTGCTCTTGAAGAAGTCATCTAATGTGCAAGAAAAACCAACTAAGGATGAGGTCAGCTGAATACAGGTTACTAAGAGAAATCAGTTGATAAATTGGTCAAAACCCACAGTTTGATAACACAGGAAGGGTATCGGTTAGACAGATTGATCCAAGACAGCACCTAGGGGCAGCAGGCGGCACGATACAGTGACTGTATGTTAGGCAGAATCCTGTGCAGTGCCCTTAGGGACCACTACACACAATTAAGACCACAGGTGGCAATACAAGTTTTTCCTTTGGTACAAGCCTGTACTACTATGTTAAAGTGGTAGCAGTAGCGGAGCAGCCAGGCTTATCTCGAGTATATGAGCAGTAGAAGAGATTACACAAAGGGACCACAATTACCGTGACTCAAGCAAACACTGACTCAAGGTTTCAGGTAGAAAAATATAAGTACATTTATTTTTTTAAACCATTTGTTATAAACACAAAACTTCCATTAATTCAAAAACCACACGTAAAATATACTACAACAAACCAATACACTTTGTACGGTATACTTCAAGGTAAGTACCCTGTGTTTTAGCGGACCGGTGTTATGAAACAAAAGACGTTACCGGGAATACACTTGCTATCACTTTTTGACAGTAATGACAGTTCGGTCTTACTAAAGAAACACGTATCCGCGGAAAGCAATGTTACCGGGGCAAAAACACACTTAGCACCTGAGATACCCAGAGAGAGTTGGGGGCCAAAATCATAGGCAATACTTTTGTCAAGGCAGATCGGATCAGAGAACACTCTTAGACAGAAATTCAAAATTCAATAGGCCGGAGCCAGTGTCAAGTGGAACCGGGTTCCTGTTGTTGAGGATCACACAGTCAGATAGTTCACGATTCAGCGTAGCCAGGAGTACTTAGATATTGTCAACAGAGGAAGTTATAAGAAGGAGGGTAGGCAAGGGCAAGCCTTGGAGGCGAAGAAAAGGGATTCACCCAAATATTCCTCGAGAAGAACACAGTACCTTAATTCAAGGAAGAAGCTGGTGCCACGGCAGTTGTTCCTGGTAGTTTCCGGCAGACCCTCAGTTCCTGGAGCTTCGATCCGAAGGACGTCTTGAGGGGTCTGCACCACACGGGGATGAAGTCGGCAGCAGAGATGGTGAATAAAAGGTGCTCTCCTTAAAAACAGGAGAGGCTCTTCGGATGGCTATCCGGACCACTACAGCAGTGTGCAGCAATTTCGACCACGAAGAGGATCCACTGGCTGTTAGAAGATGAGCTGGTTATCCCGACCAAGCTCAAGGGAAGAAGACTCCGGACTGGATCTTCTCTGGTCGTCGAAGGGTAGATAGCTTAGGACTGCAGCAGGGCTTCACCGGGACAGGATAGTTGCAGCAGTCGACTTCTTCTCTTCTTCTCTTTGGTTCCTTGTAGTACCAGTGGAAACTCTGACTTCCAACCCAAGAGTCCTGACTTTTATGCGACAATCCCCCATTCACACAGCCTGGCTGTCAATCAAGCAGCAGGGGGGTTGTCCGGCCCAGACAACCACCTCAGCCAATCATGGCAAAGTGTGACTTGGGTTTCCTAGGATACCCTGTGCAGGGGTTGACTACACCCCTCCCTCACATTCAGCCCACAGGTGCCTAGAGGAGGGCTTCTTGGCAGAAGCCCGCCAAAAGACAGTGAACAAAGAAGGCAAACCTGGTTTGCCGCGAAAAGTAAAACTTAAGAAGGACTTTAACAAAAAGAAATGGTGAATAAACCCGACCGAGCCAAAAGAAAAAGTATTTGGTCAAGCAGGTTTAAGTTAGAGGCTAATATAATAGCCTAAAACAATACCACTTTTATAAAGTATAATCGCGGTAGAAAAGTTAGGTAGATACCACTGCCACCAGCCAAGTCTAAATGTTAAAAGAGCGAAATAATGCTCTAGGAGGTACAGATAAAAAGGGCTAAGGATTAACCCTTTCCAGTACTCCATGTAAGATGGGGTGTACTGGATCTGTGGTTAAATGACTAAAGTTAATGGCAACGTTACCCTTTTCTGGGGGACAGTAGTCAGCCTCAGAAATGGAGTCGGTGGGAAGTCTAAAAGACAACCCTGTGTCACTGCACTGAAGGTGCTGTGTAACACAAAAGAAGGGGGCTACTGAGGTGGTGTACTCCAGAGTCCACAATCACAAAACAGCTGAAATACACATGGCAAAATACAGGTAAGAGTGGGAAAAAGGGGTACACTCTTACCAAGTGGAAAAAATAAACTCCAGAGATCCAGCAAAGCTGCTCGGGGACTCACTAGGAAGGGGAAATTAGCCATGGAATGAGAATTCTCCCTAACACTGTACATCTAGGAGGGAGAACTACCATATAGAGTGAGAAAGGACTCCGACCACGGTAGAACCAGGAGCCCAAGGGAAGAGGAAAGTCAATAGCTAAAGGTCATACCAGCTAAGACCCAAAGAGTCAGGTCAGAGAATGCTCATCCCTCTCATCCAGTTGGACGTAGAGAGGAGCACAACCTACAAGGCCCAATGAGACTACTAGCTAAGGGACCCAGGAAACAGTGCAACGTGAGCTGACTGAAGGAGGGTTTGGAAACCTTTTCAGAATGCACGATGAAACATTTTGTCATTCTGAAGGGATGGGGGGAAACAAGCATAGAGGAACCTTCAGAGCAGCCCTGCAACTAAAATATGGGCTGATCTGCCTGAATCCTAAACAGAGGGCCAAGGAGAATTTGGCTAAGAGCTTGTCTTTCAGTGCAGAAGTGTTAAGGATAGGTAAATGCAGAATATATGACTGAAGAGTTGTGGATTGGTGTGAAGTGTTTTTTCACTCCCTCATGACGCTAAAACACATTTGCGCTTACACAGAGGTAGAATGTATAACAAATTAACACTATGGAGACAAACAAAACAAATACCAACCGTTGGAAGAATGAAGGATGCTCAATAATGTATCCAGAAGATATCGGATGATGGTACGCAACTGTTCTGTGGAGGACATCTGAATCAGCTCCCTTGAATCAAACTGCTCACGCAAAGTTTTTCTACTCACTCCCAATGCCACTTTGAGCCTTTGCACAGCATGATGAGCCAAATTCAGTTGGAGCTGTAGCTGAATGCAGTCCTGGTACGCTGAAAAAACTCTGCTGTCCTCCTCTACTGCTTTGTCTGGTTTTCTCAGAAAATACTGAGCATTATTGGCACTATTCAGTGGGGGTAAATCGATGCTTTGTAGGAGTGTTTCAAGTCGATGACATGATAAATTGTACCTAAAAATAAAATGAGACAGATTATGTATGGACACATTACAGAGATTCCCAAAATAGCACAACCTAAATGTTGGTCACATTAACAGGCCAGAGTTAACCTTGCAAAGATTATACACTGATGAATCCGAGACATTCCTCCAGAAAACCTGGCCTGGGACCCTTCTCATGTGGCCAGGTGAAGGCAGACTCTTTCTGATCCTGACCCTGGGGAGTGGGGGGGGGGGGGGTCACATGAGGGGGGTAGCAGGTCAGGAGGAATGGGAAACCCCCTTTTAGAACTTTCCATGAGACCCCACAATTCTAATGGCTTACTGTAAAATGGAAGCTATGAGAAAAGCCGATTTTAACATTGTGGATTCAAAGACCCACAATGCCCAAAGTGCTGCAGAGGCCAGAAAGGGAAAATTGCATAATAGTGGAAATGACCCACACCTGAGGGAGAGTGGGAGGCATGAAAGGTGTAAGGGAGAATTCTCTTAAAAAGCGAATTTCCCTTACCTAAAGAGTCCCCCAGCAGCTTTGCTGGATTTCCAGGGTTTATTTTTTTACTGCTAAGAGTGAGACTCTTTTTCCCACTCTTAGGCATATGTATGATGTGTGTTTCAGGCTATTTTTGTGCTTGTGGTCTATGGAGTTTTTCTCACTCCATAGGTATCTTTTTACATGTGTGTTACACAGCACCCTCAGTGCAGTAACACAGGGGTGTCATAGTGACCTCCAAACAGACTCCATACCCTGGGACTGACTACTGTCTCCCAGTGCATGCAAAGTTACCATTGACTTTGCTAGTCAATAGTTGTGAACAAAACCAGTACAAACCATCTTACTATGGAGGTACTGGGAAGGGTTAATAGTTTTTCCTTGGTGTTCATTTTCGAGAGGGTACTGTCCAGTCCCTCTCTCCAAAGTTTCTGGCTGGTGGTAGTGGTTACTACCATAAATATTCGACCGCAAATATTTTCCTATGGGATTTTCCCATTGTTCGAGGCTACCACTTTTACTGACAGCCTCTAACGTACCGCCGGTTTATTTTAATATTAACTTTACTCCAGTGTTTTTGTTGCCAGATCTTTAATAATATTTCTTTCTCATGTCGCTCTCTGTAATCCAAACCGAGGTCGGGCCCTTTGTTCATCCTTTTGGCGGGCTTCTGGACAGAAGCCCTCCTTTAGGCACCAGTGAGTCTGGGGTAGACAGGATGTGTGGGAGGGGGAATAGGCACCCTGGACAGAGTTGCCTAAGCAACCCAAGTCACACTCTGCCCTGATAGGATGGGGGGTTATTCCGCCAGGATAGCCATCCCACTTTGTGAGTGACAGCTAGGCTGTATGAATGGGGGTTTTTCTGCATAAAAGCAGGGACCTGCGGACTGGAAGATAGACATCGCAACTGGACCTGAGAAATACGAAGAGGAGAGAAGCCGAAGACATCTGCAACGACTTAACCACCGGTGAAGCCCTGCTGCAGATCCTCACCACTTTTCTCCAATGACAAGAGAAGATCTTCACCTGCAAGAGCTTTCTTACCTTGAGCTGGTGGGACCAACCAGTTCGCCAATCGCCTTCCAGGATCTGCCTTGGTCTAATCGCCAGTGCCAAGCACTAGGAGACCGGATAGCCAGGCACCACGACCAGGATTTAAAGGAGCATACCTTTTATTCCATTTTGGCATCACTGCGGTGGGCTTCATACCTGGGCAGTGCAGTAACTCGAACCTTCCTCCACGACGAGAGCCTCTCTTCCTCCGCTGGATCTCCCGAACTGCAGGCACTACCACCACCGCAGGAGCCTCTTCCACTTTTAAGGTACATTGTTCCGCCAGACCTCCCGTTTCGTTGGGTACTGCTAAAGGTGTTTTAAATCCTTTACTTACCTTCTGGGCTGGCCGTCCCTATCGTCTAACATTGTGTTTTTACCTTCTGCACCCTCCTTTTCAACCGTTAAACAAAGACTTGACTGCAGCTACTAGAACCGTTTGAACCTGGGCACTTTGACTTGTACCACTGACTCTGGCACAGGCCTATTGACTCTGGCACAGGCCTATTGACTCTGGCACAGGCCTATTGACTCTGGCACAGGCCTATTGACTCTGGCACAGGCCTATTGACTCTGGCACAGGCCTATTGACTCTGGCACAGGCCTATTGACTCTGGCACAGGCCTATTGACTCTGGCACAGGCCTATTGACTCTGGCACAGGCCTATTGACTCTGGCACAGGCCTATTGACTCTGGCTAATTCTGTTACAACTGCCTTCTCTACATTGCTTTTCATCAAGAAATGTGTTGGTGCGCGTAAACTCTTGTAACCACCTTTTCCTTCCCCTTTATATATTGTGAAGTGCCATTTTGCTCTGTTTTCACCTAAATATTGCTGATGCTAAAGTACTAACTTGCCTAACTTGTTCACAATCCGATTTGGAAGTGTTGCTGATGTGTTTAGGAGTCTAACCCTGTATAACTTGACCTTTCCCTCCCTCTGAAGAAATTGTTAGAGTGCCATTTCTGCTTGGTTTACACTGTGCCATTTTGCTCAGTTTTCACTCTTGCTCAAACTGGTCTACAATTTAAATAGGGAGTTGTGTATACTTTTCTTGACTGCTTTAACTTGCTTTAATGATAGTGATGTGTGTAGTGTTAAGAGTGTGTAAAATAAATATATATTTTTGATACAAAGCTTTGGTCAGTGTTTCCTTGTTCCATAGTACTGTGGTCCTATTGTGTAAACTCTGAATACTGCTCATCTCCCTCTTGAGATAGGTCTGACTGCTCAGACACAGCAACCAACTAAATCTGGGTGGTACAGACTGATACCAAAGGGGATTTATTGCATATACCTGTAGTCCTAATCTTCTGTAGTGCTCCCTAAGGGAACTGCTTAGGATTCTGCCTAACAAAACGCCCCCTCAGGTGCAGGCCATAGAGAAGAGTAGCAGGAGGTGGAGTAGTGGTTTCTCCACGTTGCAGCAGAAGCAGAATCTGGAGGAGAGCAGAGATGCCGGGATCACTGTCGTGTGTCGAGCAGTTACCGGTCCTGAAAAGGTCTCTTCCTCTGGAGACCTTAATTGCAGAGGTTGCGCAGCAAGAACCGTTAACTTAGAAACCTTTGCCCAAAGAAGGCGGGTTGTGGTGGCAAACTAGCACCAGAGAGCCTCTAGAACAGAGAACCCTCCTTTTTTGAGTGGCGCAGGCAACAGGGGACTGAAGGAAGCAGGTTGCAAAGGACATGCATAGCATCAGAATCCCTGGAAGCAGCAGAGCGAAAGGAAGTGCAAAAGGAATTCAATGAATTCACTATTGAATTGTGACCCCAGAGAGCTCCGTGTTCGCCCGTTGGCCAAGCCGGAGTTGCCTAGCTATCGGACTAACAGAGTGAAGTGGCAAAATAAATATTTTGAATACCATACTGATGTAAAACTGAATAATCTGTTTGAAACACAAGCTGATTCAAAGTGAAGGTGGCAAAATAAGTACTTGAAAAACAGACTGAAAAGGTGTGTTTATGTGGGTCAGAATTGCCAACAAAAAGAGGGCAATATTGAGAGAAATGAATACAAACAACTATTTCCAAAGCCTAAAGAGAATAACATGGGAAATTAAAAAGAACTAACATTGCCAAAGCCAAGAGAGAGCCAATAAGAATCCAAGTGTTTGTGAATCATATTGCATTTGTGTCAAGGAGGCCACCAGAGGAACTGGATTAAACCCACATTGTCAAAGCCAAAGAGTGAGAGAAAACCATTTTCAGCATTTTATTAATGCGGAATTGGGGAAACAAGAGTGGCAGGAGGGCTGTCCTTCTGACAGAAGGTATTCAGGAGGAGTGGAGCATAACCTGCATTGTGTGTGGCATTCGCAATTATGTAATAAACAGCACCAATGTGTTCCTGGTCTTCCCTGAATAAATAGTGAAGCTTGATGTGAAGCAAAAGACTTTGCTAACTTGTTGGAAGTTAACCTTTACAACAGAAGTGATTGCAGTTATTAATTTTAATTCTGTCCTGTTATGAGTACACCAGGGCAATGGACCTTGTAGTAGTAGGCATGGCAGGTAAGTGGACCAGGTGGAAGTCACTGAAGTACTGTGGAGTGGTTATAAGTCTTGAAGATGTAGCAGAACCACTCAGTTGTTTTTGTGGACTGTTGCAAAATTATCCTAACCAAGACATTTTATTGATCCTAATGAACTGTGGACTTATGCTTGGTTTAAGATAAGAATTTGTTTTGAATTCGATGTCACATGTGGAAAGAGCAGAAACTTGTCTAACATTTTTGAACTGTTGGTTGAATTCAAATTGGAACAAAAAGAAATGCATTGGAACTTTGTTGCAAGAAATGATTTTCTGATCCATCTGGAACGGTTGAATAGAATCCTTCAGAGGTGGCGTTTTGGAGAAGGGTTTTACATTTACCGAATTGCTCTCCCATGCCTATATTACGTTTTGAATTGGGTCTGAATTCACTATTTGGTAGGGTCAAATGGAAAATGTGCTCCTTCTTTCGTAAATGTTTGCTTGGCGTGGCTAACAATAATATACTGAGTATGGTTGCCCGCTACTTGTCCTCTTCTACTCTCGCTTTTCCTTTAAAATGGCAAAATCTAGTACTGAATACCTTGGTAGCAGCCGATATTCCATTACAGCTCCTAATTGAAAATCCAGTCCGTGCTAAAACAAAGTATTATCTATGGGATTGGATTCAAAATTATGACCATTGTAGAATATATAAAGATTTCAATAATCATTTTGGAATTAAGCGTCTGGGTCAAGTGGCAGGTTATCTATTGAAATGCCCCTCCGCGAATGTACGGAATACATTTCTGCGCTTGAGACTCAACTTATGGACTACTAGGGAAGTGTTGGTGAGGTGTAAGATTATTTCTGCTGATTTAAATTTTTGTCGGTTTTGTGAATCCCATATTGTGAGGGACACCCTACAACATGTGATAATATCTTGCCCCAAGTTGAAGGACATGTGGGCTAAACATTTCACCAATCTGTTGAATTTGCATGAGGAACTGGATGAAAATGAGATATGGAGCATTTAAGTTAATAGTGCAAGATTTTCGGGGTTTAAAGGCCTTGGTGCACTTTTTGGAAGCTATTTTACCTGGTGAAATCTATTTACAAACTTAATTTGAACTATTATACCATTTTTATATACTCAGTTATTTTTGTGCACTCGAGAAATCAATTGAAATGTATTAGATTTTAAGTTTTAAATTTCCATATTAATTGCTCACATTCTGCTTCATTTGCCATGTTCCGAATTGTAACCTTTTATCATTGTTAAATTTTTGTTTGTTATTAATTGTGTTGAATGAAATTGGAAATGTATATGTTTGATCATTTTTAAAGTTGATTTATTCAGCTGTATCAAAATAAAAAATAAAATAAATAAAAAAGAGAATCCTGCTCGAATCTGGGGAAGAGGAATTCACTCAGATTATTAAGGAGAGACAGTTAACAGTTTGTGATAAGGAACACGTTACTTAGCTGTAACTGTAGTTCTCCAGTATGGATCTGGCATGGATTCACATGCTCATGAATATTCCCCGTCGTCAGGCTGGGAATCCTCAGTAAAGACAAAAATCAGTTTTGTTTCTGAACTGTCTTTCTACTAATAACCAATCACTGGTCTCTTGCTCATACTACCCCAGCCAATGACTGCCCTATACCTAAGCCCCTCCTCTGGCAGCCATCTTCAGATTTGGTAGCAAGTAAAGTGGCAGTAGGACCAAGAGAAGAGCCGCAGAGGGGTTGAAGGGAGGGTTCGCATGTGAATCCATGCCAGACCCATGCTGGAGAACAACAGTTACAGGCAAGTAACTGGTTCCTTCTCCAGCATGGGGTCTGGCATGGATTCACATGAATACAGGAATACATAGTAGTACACACATGCACAACCACGGGAGGTGGCAAAGCTCAACATTAAGCATCTCTTAGCTCCTCACCAAGCTCACCTTCAAGCGAACAGGTTGCGCAGCACTGCTTGGCCGACTCTGGACTAAACCCTGGAATCCCGGTCGACGCAGTAGAATTTTGTGAAGGTGTGCGTTGACCTCCATGTAGCTGCCCTGCAGATGTCCAGCAGGGGCTCACCAAACAAAAACGCCGTAGCTGCAGCGATCCCTCTGGTCGAATGGGCTCTCGGACGGCCGGGCAACGGTCGGTTTGCCAACCGGTGACTGTGCATGATGCAGCCGGAGAGCCATCTGGAAATGGAAGCCTTGGAGAGGGCCTTCCCCTGGTTCACATGGCCAAAGTTCACAAACCGCTGTGATGTCTTCCAAAAACTCTTTGTGCAGTCCACGTAGAACTTCAGTGCTCTAGCCACATCCAACGAGTGCAAAGTCCTCTCAGCCGGCGATGGGAAGAAAATGGGCAGCACCAAGGGCTCGTTGAGATCGAAGTCCGACAGCACCTTTGGCATGAAGGAGGGTGCGTCCTCAGCAGTACCTTCGCCTGGTAGAATGTCAGGTATGGCAGCTTACAAGAGAGGGCCTGGATCTCTCCCACTCGTCGTGCAGCGGTGATGGCCACAAGAAACGCTATCTTCCACGATAGGAATTTCAGCACCACATTGAGCCCCCACGCCGGGGCAAGAGCCTTCACCGGCGGGAACGAGCGGAACAGTCCTTTCATGAACTCCTTCACAAGGCGGTGGGACCACAGCGACGACCAGCCCACAGTTCTGGTGTAGCAGGAGATAGCCGCCAGATGAATTTTGATGGAGGCATGGCGCCAGCCCCGCCATGGCCAGCGACAGCAAGTACGGCAGGGGGGGCAGTAATCCGTAGAGGGTTGATCTTCTGTGCACAGCACAAGACAGAGAGCCATTTATGTCCATAGCACTTAAGAGTCGAAGAAGCCCTGGCCTTGGCAAGTACCTCCTTGCAGTCCGCCGGGATGTTGTAGCCTTCGAACTCTAGTGCTGCAGGAGCTAGGCCTGTAGGTTCAGAGATCCTCGGTCGTGATGCAGGATTGCGCCTCCTTCCGTGGCGTGAAGATCTGCGTCCGTCAACAGTTTGACTGGAGGGGACGCTGACATGTCCAGAAGGTCCGGAAACCAGATCTGCCTCGGCCACGCAGGTGCAAAGAGGATCATCCTGCACCGGGACCGTCTGAGTTGACTGATGAGTCGCAGGAACAATGGTGGGAACGCATAGAGGAACAGGCCGTCCCAGGGGAAGGAGAATGCATCCCTCCATGCTCCCCGGCTGGGGAAACCTGCTTGCGAACCTCCGGCACTTGGTGTTCGTCGCCGTCGCGATCAGATCGATCTGGGGATTGCCCCATTGTCGGAATAGGAGACTACTTGATCCTGCCGAAGCTCCCATTCGTGGCAGGAGCGCAGCTCCCTGCTGAGTGAGTCGGTGACGGTGATCTTTACTCCTGCCAGGTGAAAGGATACCAGGAACATCCCCTGGGTGACGGCCCAGTGCCACAGATCCTGTGCTTCCTTGGAGAGAGCTGGGGTCAAGTGCCCCCCCCTCCCTGCTTCCGGATGTAGAACATTGTGGTAGTGTTGTCAGTGAAGACCCTTACACTTTGCCCTTGAGGCACGCAAGGAAGGACCTGAGGGCCCAGGACACGGCCCAAAGCTCCAGGACGTTGATGTGCAGTGACCTCTCCGACAGCCAAAGGCCTCTTGCGTGGAGATCTCCCCTGTGCGCGCCCCATCCCTCCAGGGAGGCATCCGTCGTCACTGTCTCCTGATGCGCTGGGGTCTGAAAATCCATGCCCGCTGTGAGATGCGCGCGGGTGCCCCGCAACTGGATCACTTGGCGGAAAGTCATGTTGAGGGAGATCTTGTCTTCGAAGCTTCCCGCCACTTGTATCCACCGGGTGTCGAGGAACTCCTGCAGCAGCCGCATCCGCAACCTGCACAGTCACACGAGGTAGATGCATGACGACATCATGCCAAGCAGGGACTTGATGGACCTCACCCTGGCAACTTCCATGGTAAACAGCCATTGTACCTTGCCCAGTATGGCCTTCATCCTCTCATCCGACGGTGAAGCCAGCTGCGTCTCCGTGTTGAGCCTGGCTCCCAGGAACAGGGCGTCCTGCGATGGCACCAAGCAGGACTTTGCATAGTTTATCGAGAACCCCAGTTCTGTGAGGAGGCGGACGGTCCTCGTGTGGTCGACGGCGAGTTCCCTGGACCTAGCTCGGATGAGCCAATTGTCCAGATAGGGGTAGACGTGGATCCCCTGCAGGCGCAGCCGCGCCGCCACCGGTGCCAGGCACTTGGTGTAGACCCTTGGTGCTGACTTCAAATCAAAGGGCAGTGCCTTGAACTGATAGTGCCGCTCCTGGACCACGAAGCGCAAACATTTTCGATGTCCTTTGGGTATGAGGATGTTGAAGTATGCATCCTCCAGGTCCAGCGATGACAGGAAGTCCCCTTCCTCCAGCTGTTCCAGCACGTGCTGAAGGTTGACCATCCAGAATTTTTGTGATCTTATTATTTGTTGAGGTGGCGGAGTTCCAGGATAGGCCACCAGCCGCTGGCCTTTACGGATGAGGAAGTACCGCGAGTACACTCTGGAGCCCCGGAGTCTTTGGGACGAGCTCTATCGCGCCCTTTTCCAGCATTGCTCGTACCTCCAGAAGTAGCTGTGGAATGTGGTTCTCTCAAGTGGCCACCGGTGGAAAGTTGGGACACTTCCTTTGGAACTCCAGAGTGTGTCCGTGGGCCAGGGTATCCAGCACCCAACGGTATGTGGAGATGGATTTCCACACGCCGAAGTTAGTATCCTGCCTCCCACCGGGGTGCTCGTTTGGGGGCCCGACGTCCCGGCCGGTTCAGTCCTGCTTCACCGAGGCCTTGCCACCTTGGGCCCCTTGGCGACGACGACTATGTCCACCGGCCTTGCTGCGGCCCCTGTAGGCTTCCTGCAACGAAGAACGGGCCGTCGATGGTATGACGAGGAGCTGCTACCGAATCCTTTGGAGGCACCTTGAGACTTGCCTCCGGAGGTCCGAAAGGACGGCCGACGCTGATGGAGCGTCCCCAAGGCATGGGCCATCTCAGTATCCGCCTTGATGGCCTGCAGTGACTCGTCCACTGCGTTGCCGAACAGGTTGTTCCCATTGAAGGGCATGTCCAGTACTCTAGTCTGTACATCCTGATGGAAATCAGTGGGCCTGAGCCAACCGCGAAGGCAAACTCTGTTGCCCATCTGGCAAAAACCGGTGTTGGCGATGTCCGTGGCTGCCGTGATGGCGTGATCAGAAGCCACCTCACCCTCCTGCAGGATTTTGAGGGCCTCTGCTCTCTTGTCGTCCGGAAGTCCAGGAGGGGGGCGATTTTAAATCACAGCTCCCCATCGTAGCGGGCCACGATAGAGAGAGCGTTGGCCGCCTTAATGGTTGTCGCTGCCGACAAGATGACCCGACATACCCTGGCATCCGGCTTCTTCCCCTCGGGGAAGTGGAAGTCGATGCCGTTGCCCCTGCCGATTTCTTCTTGGCCGCCATGGAGACTACCGAGTCTGGCAACGGCTATGCCCTGAGGCAAATAGGAGCGGACTCTGGGATCCGGCACTTCTCGTACCAGTCTCTTCGCGGGGGCCGTGGACTGGTTCTTCAGAAGGGACAGTCCCTCATCCCAAGATGTCTTCCGACCTGTCCGACCGTATTGGCATCGGGAGCGTCGGCAGTGGCTCCTCCAGTTCCTCTTCAACCTCCCGTTCTTCGTCGGCCTCGTCGGGATCCTTTGCCCAGGCCCCGACCTCGTCGAACCTCTTGTCCAGGACTGCCTTGATGACCGACAGCTCGTCCTCTGAGGAGATATCCGAGTCCGCTAGGACGACCGCTCCCCACCCCCTCCTTCACGGCCCCGAGCTTCACAGGGGTCTTTTCGATCGGTTGGAAAGACGATGCCCTGTGGGATGGCATGGAAACTCTAGGCCTGGAGGCTGTCTCCACTGGGGTCGCCTCTGCGGGATTCGCCAGGGACGCCACGACTCCCTCAATCGAGGCCTCAGCCGGGTGAATCTGGGCCTTCATGACCTTAGACGCGTCAGAAGCCTTCACCATGGGGGGAGGGTCACCGCCTCGCTCCCTCTTGGCTTTCTCCGTCGGGATCGGCTTGGGCTTCTCCCGAAGTTAACCCGGGTTCTCAGATTTCCTTTTCACCGAGCCAGAGCGTTGGCTCGTGGTTGACGGCGGTGGTGACATTGCGCCTGGCCTGGCAGCCGAGGAGCCTGAACCAACGGCGTTCCCGGTGCCTGCAGACTCACGGTGCTTTGCCTTCTGTTGGACCCCTGTCGCCAGAACACCCTCAAAGGTCTTAGGAAACTGCTGAGACGACTTCGTCTCACCTCCTGCCAGGCTCTTCGCCTCCAGCCAGTCAGCGAATCGTTTAGGACAGTCCTTCATGGACCGGACGGACATGTTTTTGCATAACGCACAGTCCTCCACGTGCGACCTGTCGGAGTGCAGGCAGTAGAGACACCAGGAGTGCTCATCTTCCTTGAAGACGTTCTGTAGTCCTCATCCTGGGCATATCCTAAACAGCTTGGACCCAACGGGCGTCGAGTCGCCTTTGTCTTGAGCCATGACCAAGCGGGGTGAGCCTCAAGATCTTCCGGAATCCTTCAAGAAGTGAAATTCGATGAAAAATCGTCCTTGAGGGGCGTAGAAATTTCCGAAACGGGTCCCCGTTAATTGGACGATGAATTGGGTGGACCTTGAGGCTCGAATTGACTGAAAAATGTGAGTAAACTTTCAAAAACACGCAACACGCAGTAAAAGCTCGAGAGCTAAGCACGAGGACTCCCAACAATTGGAACATGCAGTAAAAATCTGAAGATGGCTTCCAGAGGAGGGGCTTAGGTAGAGGGCAGTCATTGGCTGGGGGCAGTATGAACTGAGACCAGTGATTGGTTATGATATGTGATATGATATTTTATTTGTATCGCGCTTGTACACAAATGTTTGAGCGCAGCAAGGGAGGGGGAACAGGGGAGAACAAAAAAAAACGATCTTACTAGGCCCAGTGACATTGAGAACGTGAAAGTGCATGGGAAAGGGAAAGGGGAAAGTGCATGGAAGGGGGAGAGTGGAAAGTGCGGAGCAGAGGAGAACAGATAAATAGTAATAAATACAAATACATAGATAATGGAACAATAAACAGGGGTAGTGCAGTCAGCAAGTGGCAAGTGCTGTGTTTACAGCAGCAGAACTGGGTAAGTGTGATAAATGCATGAAAAGAAGAAAATGGGTGGGTGGGGGACTGTATGGGTACAGGTACAGTCCCCAGTGCGAGGGGAGGCAGTGCAGAAAGGTGGCAGGGTGAGCAGGTACCTGGGCCCGGGGGACAGAGGGTGGCCAGGTTGCACAGTGCCAAGGGAGCAGATCAGCAGGGCAGAGGGGGAGCAAATGCAGATGCAAAGAGGAAGGTCTTGAGGTGCTTCCGGAACTGGAGATGTTTCTCCTCAAGTTTTAGAGTGGTAGGGAGCTGTTGCAGAGGGAGTCCTCCGTCGAAGACAGGGATCTCCCCCCAGCTCCTTTCTTTGAAAACGACTGTCCCTGAGGGAGTTAGAGGAGCGAAGGGCTCGAGAGGGGCGGTATTTGCGGAGGGATAGCCGAAGGTATTTTGGAGCCAGGCCCCAGTAAAAAGACATTAGTAGAAAGACAGTTCAGAAACGAAACAAACAGATTTTTTTCTTTACCGAGGATTCCCAGCCTGACGGGGAATATTCATGAGCATGTGAATCCATGCCAGACCCCATGCTGGAGAATAACTTATTTCCGCTGTAGGTGAACTGCCATATATTACTGTATTGCGTTGTTATATGTTTAAGTGGGAGGAACAGAAATGCTTTGTTGGAGTCTTTCCTTTAGTTTATTTTAGGCAGGGAAATCCTCATAAGGGTAGGGATATTGAGGCATTTATCCAACGCTTGAGTTAATAAAATTTCATCTTTTGAAAAATATTCACAAAAGGTGTCAACCTCACATTTGACCCCTCACAGCTGATTCTCCAAAGGCGTGTGACATAACCTGTCTCCACTTAGAAGTATTTAGCTTCGCTCTACTGCGATAATTAGCTATACAGTGGCTACCTGGACTACATCAGGATGATTCCTTAAGAATACACTATATACACATGACTTTCATATGGAGCCTGTGTATCTAGGGTTTGCGGAGATAATGGTCCACTGTCAACTAACTGAACTATGGCAGGAATACTTTGCGAAAGTGCAAGGCACAAAATAAGCAGTGTTGCATAGCAATTTGCTATGCAATTGTGTAGGTTTGCTAATTAAATTGGCACTTGTGTAGCAAAGCTAGCCATTTAAGTTACCCTGTTCAATGAAAGCACAGCTCACCCTGCATTCTGCTCTTGCCTTTCGTGCTCTCTCTACACTCTTGTCTCTGTTCGCTGCAAGTTCAAAGGGGCTAATGGAGAAAGTGTGAAGCACTAATCCTCTCCTCCACTCAAGTGTCAAAAGCCTGTGTGGGAGTACTAGGCAAGATTATTTTTTCTCATATTTGCAAACCAGACGTAAATCGAGAGTATACTTTTATTAAACTAACTAAATCCTGTCTGGCAAAGACAGGCATGTGTCAATTTCTGTTTTTTAAAAGTCATGCAAGTCAATTTCTAAAAATCTAAGTTGTTGCATAATTACAGTATTGCTACTGTAAAGCACTGCATTGTCTCTATGCTTTCCAGTAATTTGTGTATCTAAATCTCATAGTTTCAACTGTATTTCATTTTGTTGGGGAAGATGAGGGAACGCTTTTGAAAATGTACATTACCAAATTCTTTTGATGGCAAGCCTTGATCTGTAACCTGTCTGCATACAAGTGTGCAACTGGTGCTGATCCCATACTCCTTGACATTCCATCTCGTCAACCTATTGCTTCATGCCAGCTAACCTGAAATTGAGATGGGCGCAAACTACAATATTCCACCTAGTTTGCCCAGTTCTCTACCTGCTACAGCATCCACTCTGGATCATGTCAGACAATAATTCCCCGTTGCCTTTTAAGCTTTGCTCCGACTGCGTTTTAAGTGCAATAATTCCATCCAGTCTGTACATCTGCAGACCTACTGCCATACCATGCACGGTATGTAGCCTCCAGCGGTCGCTTTGCTCTAAGATGATTCTTGCATTATATATTAGCACCTGTGGGAGAGAACTGGCCAAACCGTTTTCAGAGCCTTTTTATCACATCTATTCATGTCCATTCATTCAGCGAATCTTTTACTTTTTTCAGACTCATCCAGGGCTCGCTAAGTCCTTTTGGCCACTCACATAATCTATTAGATTTTATGAAGGGAGAGTGCCATTTGTAGGGGATGTTTGAAACTTTGTATAGCAGTTACTATGTTTGCAGTAAACGTCAAATCAAAGTTTCACTGTGCAAGGCTGGCCTCTGGGTGGCAGCAGTGTGCCAAACAAAGTGGGTTTGTGGTGACATGCATAATTTTGCAACAGCACACATTTTTTTGTTACCCTTTGCCATGGGTCGAGTGCATTTCTCTTAAGTCAAGTAGGTAAACCAAGTTACTCGAACTGTGTGTCTTGAGGAATTTTAAAGATTTTGCAAGGCACGACTAATCTCTTACTATAGCGATACACAAAACTGCTGTATTGCTGCTCATTTCATGCATTGTGTAAAAATAATTCTGGTGACATTAAAAATATTAATACAATATTTAATACTAATCAAGTGGATTTGTTTGCTAATGAAGAAGAAATGTAATTAGCAATCTGTTGTTCAAATTTTGAAAACTAATTTATGTATTGAAGTGAGGAATTTAGAGGCAATGGCTGACTAGAGAATCTCTAGCGTTGGTGAGTGAGCCCTAGGGAGGAGGTGGAAACCTCTACTGGGGGCACGCAGGAGTTTGACAGAATATAAATGAAATCAGTATGATAGGGGAGGTGGGTGTAGGCACCAAAAAGCTGCCCTGAAAAAATACAGTGCAAGAGCTAAGGTTATAGTTTCAACCCATATAATACTAAAGGCCAAGACAGTGACATCTCCCTAGAGTGGACACAAAACTTTTTTTGTGCCCTCTTTGCATTGTGAAAAGAGCAACAGTGGTATCTTCCTGAGAACAGCATTCTGGGTGAGAAAGCATGATACTTTACTTCTAGGCTATGGCTGTTAGGCAGAGCCATGTATACTTCCCATGAAAAGCAGGACACAACCACACAGTATGTATAAGATCGGGGCAGGGAGCCTCTTTTTTGAAAGGCGGCCCGACTCCAGAGGGTTTTAGCAGAACTATCGAAAAAGGAAAAAGGATGGGGTCAAAGGCTACCCTTGTCAGAGATTCATAGGTGGTCACCTTTTGTTAGCAGTGGGACTAGTTCAGCATGTGTCAGCTAGCTCTTAAAGATCACAGAGAAGTTGATTCCATCCTTTTTCAATGAAACAACCACACAGACAATAGGCAAACCATGTGTCCTGTCTGTAGGTGTGTATGCGATATTGCAACATTTTATTATTTGTTATGGGTTTGAGCAGTTATACAAATACTTTAGTTGAAGAGGTCACAGTCACAGGGATATGATCCACCTAAAACCAGAGGACCGTTTACTGGACCACTAAATTGAGGAAAGGTGAGAAAGCGCTTGCATAATTCACTAATTTAGCCTTGCTACTTGATAAAATTCAGATTGTCCTTATGTGAACAGTCAATGGCAGGCAAATATACGATTGCTAGGTGAAAGATCTAAATGCAAGGACTAGAGCAGAATTGGAGGTGCAGGAAGGATTAAAATGAGCCAAGGAAGCCAGATATCCACACAGGATTGGGTCTGCTATAGTCAACTGTTCAAAGAGATATGTACCCTTCTTGTCATGAGCCGTGAAGCCTAATACTTCAGCGTCTATTGATGACAAAGGGAAGAGAGTGTGGGGGCTATGACCTGACACACATGGACTAAGTTACTTCTGTAACGGTCCTGAATTATCACCAAAAGTAAGGTGGTCTACTATTGAAGATGCAGTGTCTAGCAATCATTGCGCTACACTGCACGAGGATTCCCAACACTTGAACGTGTGGTAAAAATCAGAAGATGGCTGCAAGAAGAGGGGCTTAGGTAGGGGGCAGTCATTGGCTGGGGGCAGTATGACCCAGAGCTCAGTGATTGATTGTTAGGAGAAAGATAGTTCAAAAATGAAAAACTGATTTTTTCTTTTACCGATTTTCTTTTAGCCGGATAACAGGGAATATTCATGAGCACCTGAATCCATGGCAGACCCCATTGTTCGAGAAGTGGTTTTTAAAACCACTACTGGTGTAGGGGCTCTTAGAAGCCAACCCTGGAAGGCATGCAATTGTTTACCATAGAGTCTAACCAAACTCTCACTAGGTAAGTAGGCTGAGCATTAACAGTTAAAAGTGTTGAGTGGTTGGTGTAGTAGAATTACCCAAAAGAGATTGTCAAGTAATAGATTGTTCACACAAGTATACAAATACATTACCAAAACTGCATTATATTAAAGAACAAAAAGTTAAGTAAATCTCTCTATATATGGCATAAATTACTTAACATAATTGTATTTCCGATACTCGTATCTGCTTAGATTCACATGCTGTGCATACTGTCTGACATCAAGTGAAAGTCACAGAGTATTGCATCGAAGTTCGAAAAGGGACGTCAACTGGGCATGACAAAACACTATCCCTAATGTGATGTCTATTGTACCCATGAGTCTTCACGTGTCAAGGTCCCACTAATTGTTTGCATCTGCCATGAGGGAGCCCAAAGAGAATGCACGAGTACAGAAAAAATAAAAGGTGCAAGATGTCCATGTACGTTCCACTCCAAGAGGGGAGGAAAGGTGGGCGCATGTGAATCTAAGCAGATGCAAGCATCAAAAATACAATTATGGTAAGTAATGAATGCTTTCTGAGGCTTGTGGATCTGCTTAGAATCACATGCTGGTCATAGACTAGCAAGCAGTACCAGGAGCTGGTGGTGGGATGTTAGAAGGTATAGCGGCAAAGATATTTTAACACCACCTGAACCACCTGAGAATCACTCTTAGAATGTGCATCTAAGCAGTAATGCTGTGTAAAGGTGTGAATAGAACTCCAGGTAGCTGTTTTGCAAATGGCATCTAAAGGAACATTTGCAATGAAATTTTCCTCAAGCAGCGTGTGCTCTGAGCGTAAAGGGTAGTTCTCTTTGAAAGAAGAATACATTTGGATGCATCTCACAACCTTTTTGAAATATCCAATTGATGCAGGATCCCCTTCTCGTCCAGTGGCTATGGAAACAAAGAACTGGTCTGTTTTCCATAGTGGTTTCGTTTTATTTAGGTAACATATTACAGCTCTTCTGACATCTAATATACGAGGGATTATCTCTGCCAAATTTGTAGGGTTTTGGAAGAAAGCCAGACGTTCTATGGATTGATTAACATGGAATTTTGAAATTAACTTTAGCGAGAAGCGTGGGTGGGTGTGTAAAACCACTTTCTCTTGATTAGTGACAAAAGGATCTTGAACTGAAAAAGCTTGCAATTCACTTTTCCAGATAGAACAGTCAACAGAAAAGCAGTCTTATAAGAGAGCAACTTTACTTGCTTTGTGCATGGGATCGATCGATAAGAGGGCCCATACATTTAGTAAAGACATTTAAGTCCCATCAGGGATTTGTATTAGAAATTGAGGGGTCAAGTCTTTTGACCCCCTCCATGAAGACTATAATTACAGGGACCTTCCACCAATACACTTTTGTGGTGTAAACAGAAAGGGCAGTAAGATGAACTTTCAGTGTATTAAAGACTAAGCCGGAGTCCAAAAGATAAGTTAATAAAGAACTACAAGAGATGGAGTGCAATCAATTGGATTGATGTCATGAGAAGTACACCAAATGACAAAGCGTTTTCATTTATTGAAATAACTGTCTGGTATTAGGTTTACATGCTTCTTTAAGAATGCCCATACATCTTTGTGGCAGATTAATATATCCACATTTTGAACTCAGGAGCCAGGCTGCCAAGTTTAGTGTTTGTGGACATGGATGTAGTGTTGTTCCCTGCTGTTGTGAGAGCATGATGTAGGGGCACAGTAGTTTGACGGGAGGACAAAGTAACATGTTCACGAGGTGTGATAACAATGGCTGACTAGGCCCATATTGTTGCTATTAGGATTAGAGCAACTTGTTCCTGGTGCATTTAGTGAACTATCCTGTCGATGAGTGATGTTGGGGGAAAATCGTAGGCAAATTTCCCAGACTACTTGATCCAGAGGCTGTTCCCTTTGGACTTCGTCTGTGGGTGCCCCGGAGGCGTAGCCTGGGCATTGTGCATTGTTTTGAGTTGCGAAAATGTGTCTCTGCCAAAAGGTCTCTCTCTGGATGCCCCAAGTCTGAAAAAACAATGTGTAAAATGTACGTGTGTGTAAGCGCCATTCGTGTTCTACAGATAGTTGGACGTCTTTGCTGATCACATCTGCTAGAAGATTGTGTTCCCCAGGAATGGGTTGCGACGGGAAGAACTTGTACTTGAGTGCCCACTTCCATATATTTTGGGCAGGTTTGAACAATCCTTGAGAGTGTACCCCTCCCCACAGTTTGCTGATATAAAACACAGCTGTGCTGTGGTCTGTTAAGACTAGGACGGTTTTCCCTTGTAGACGTTTCTCAAATGATTTTTAGGGCTATGAATACTGGCAGTAGCTCCAAGAGGTTAATGTACTTGTTTGCTACTAAGATTGTGACTATGTGCCATGCGTTTTATGGTCTAGAAGGTGGGCTCCCCACCACATTAGGGATGCATCTGCTGAGAGTGGCCTCCACTCTGGGGGTGGTGAAACATTTCCCCTTCTGTTAGGCAAGATTGTATGTAGTAACCCTGTGGGAGACTACACCAGCCTTGTCCTATTGGCAATAGATACCGAACTATTGGTATAGGTCTGTACTACACAAGTTGGTAGTTTGACTGAGCAGCCAGACTTATCTCAAGAGGGGAAATTGTGAGCTGTAGCGATTTCACAGAGGTTCACAAATACATGAAGTCAAACAATACATACTCAAGGTTTTCAAGTAAAATAATTATTTAACAGTCAGTTTTAAATAAGCCTTCTTTAGAAAGGGCAATTGACAACAATAAATATACTTCAAAAACACTTCATCAGATTTAAGTTTAAGCAAGTAGATACCCTTTTGGGATGTCACACAGACAAGGTACAACATCCTTTCATCGCAGGATGTTTTTTCGCAGGGTTTTAAATAAAATAATTGAATGAGTTTTTTCATAAAAAACACGCTGTAAAAAAACCAGCGAAAAAACAACCCGCGGTGAAATTATATGGAAACACACACACAAACCTGAGGGGATTTAGGACACTATGGACATTGATATATCACTTTTAACACTTAAATGCACTGAGTTGAGGGAAAGGAAAAGGTTAGGGAAGGAAAAAGCTCAACAAGTTCTCTGAACAGGTAAGTACTTTAGAATCCACCAATGACGTATAGGTTAACCCTTTCCCAGCAATACAAGTAACTTATGCACCACCTATGAGTGACAGATAAACAAAGTCAATGGGCCAGAAGAGTCTGCAGCGAGCCAGTGCAGCCAATGTCAATCGAACAAAGTCTAGGGGAGCTGAGGCACTTCTTGTAGATAGCATAAAAGTATTGCACAATGTTATATTGAGAGTTAGTAGAAATTAAGCACTGTAGGGCCACGAGCTGCAAGGCTTGTGAAAGCAAAGCTGCAAGCAATTCTGCAGATAAAGCAGCTACTGCAAGTCTCCAGTTAGAGACACAGCTACAGACCAAAACGTTAGGTACCCCTTTAGTCAAGACAGTACCTTAGGTTGGAAGAGGAGGCTCCAGCTGACTTGTGTTCAGGTTGCAGTCCTGCAGTTCCTGGGCCTCCGTCGTGGAGACAAGAGTGACAACGTCTGGAGGACGCCTGCACTGCAGTTTGAAGGTCGGCGGCAGCAAAGGGCTCTTTACAAATGAGTGGTACATTGCAGTTTCTGCTACCAGTCAATAGCACCACCACGGTTCTTGGACACCTTGTGGGCTTTCCTTGCTTCTATGGTCCAGCACTCTGTTGAGGTGGCTCAGGCTGGGGTTGTCCATCGAGTGAGTCCTTAGGATCTTCCTGGAGCTCAGGTCCGGCTTAAAGATGATTTACTAGTTTCTGGACTTTCTGACACCTGGCACTCAGTTGCTGCAGCAGCAAGGAAGTACATCCAGCAGAGAAAGGGTTTCCAGGCAAGTTCATCTTGGGGTCAAGTTGGTCCCACCAACCCAAGGGATGACGTCACCCGTTTCAGGCTTCTCTAGTTAATACGAAAATTGGAGTTTCAGCACTGCAGCAGGGCTTTACCGGGCAAACCAACGGTCCATGAGGGTGCAGCAAGCTTCTCTTCCAGTTTTTTCTTTGGTTCCTTTGTTCAGTGGTGGAGACTGCCTTCTGTCTGGGAGACCCATTTTATTTTTTAACTTGAGGGACACCGCCGTTTATCCACCCAACCCTTGTCGGCTCCCCTCCAGGGTACCCCATCCCCAACCGCATCTCCATCACATTCAGCGACCCCTTTGGATGAATCTACTCAGTTGTTTTCGCCGTTTCCCCATTTTAGCAGCCAGGCCAACCACTCACTATGGTATTCCGCCACTATCATTCACCCCAGCCGTAAGCCTTTCCATTACCATCATGTTTTGTACCTTCCCTTCCCACACCTCTTTCGTAGGGAGGGTTTCCTTTCACACCATTGGGCTATCGACAACCTCCCCGCTCTTAAAATGGCACCCCACATCGTCTGGAGCTTCTGTTCCTCCCTGTCATTTTGCGGGAGTCCTAGCAACAACTGAAGAGGGTCCAGGTCTAACTCTATCCCAGTTACTTCTTCCATCCAGCTCAGCACCTCCTTTCAATAGATTTGCACCTTGGGGCAACACATATGTGCCAGGGATCCCAGATTGCCACACCACATCAGGCATTAGGGGGATACTCCACAAAACATTTTAGACAATTTCACTGTGTCCCTATGCCAACCAGTTAGAATTTTGAAATTGTGTTCCAACAAGGCGCTGAACAGACCACCCTGGAAGACCACTGTATATTTGCGACCATTCCTCCTCAGGGATCTCCTCCCAGCACCTCAGGAAAGTGTGCCTCCCCTGTAGGATGGTTCCGTTCATTGCCATTGATAATTTGAACAAGATACCCTTCCGCGATGACTTGTATGCAGGTTTCTCCCATTCATTCGCAGCCTAGCTGTCACTCGCAGCAGGGTGGCTGTCCTCCAAGAACAGCCAGCCGGCCAATCACCTTTGGGTGCATTCAGGTAACCAAGGAGATTAAGCATAGGGAGTTTCGGGCACCTCCCTCGCTTCCTGCCCTGCCAGACACACTGGAGCCAGAGGCAGGTTTCAGCACTGAACCCCACCCAAGACTAAATTAACAAATGGGCCAAACCTGATTTGGCACGCAGAGTAAAACCCAAGAATTACCTCACAAGCAAAAAATGGTGAAAAAAGACAACCGCAGCCATTTTGACAAAATAGGCACCAATGGGTGCAGTATTGCAGCTGAGGATTCAGCCAGCGGGAAAAACGCAAAAGGCAGGAAAATTAAACCACTGCCACCAGCCTTTAATTGTAGTGAGGGTAACGCAATGTTACATGAGTAAGTAGGAAAAGGGGCTTCTAAGTAACCCCCCCCCCAGCACTTTTACATAAAATGGGGTGTACTGGACCTACACAGTAAAAACAGGCAAGTGAAGTCAATTTCACTTTACCATTCTTGGGAACAGTAGTTTACCCAAGAGAAGGTATTTAAACCTTAAGAGAAATCCAACGTGACACTGGACTGAGGGTGCTGTGTGTCAATACAAAAACGGGATGCCTATGCAGTTTGTCAGACTCCAAAACCAAAAGAGTCCAAATCAGATGAAAAATATGAGAGAGTTTGAGAAAAAGGTCTGAATCACTCCAGGTTAAAAATTAAAAGTTCTAAAGTCCAGCAAAAGAGCTGGGGGTCTTGAAGGTTGAAGGGAATTAGCACAGAAATGAGAATTCTCCCCAACACCACCTTCAAAAGGGTTTCCCCTTGTGCACCACCTCAGTGATAGTATGAGGGCTTTCTAGACTACGACTAGATCTTCCCCCTGTCCACTTGCCCGGGGGACCATTGGCCTGAGAGCCACTCTTGCATCGGGTGCATGTGCAGACACGCGTGTGATACTAGATAAATGCAGGAAGCCATCATTCCTAGAAGGCACATAGCTTTCTGTACGGTCATCTGGCAACTGGCAACATACTGAGGGATTGGAAACAGCCTTATCTTCCCCCTCCAACGAGAGGGACCACCACATGCTGTCTTTTGTCCAAATCAGAGCTCCAGGATATTGCTTTGCTTGGCTGGGAACTAGACTTGATTTCTTGTCATTGATGGAGAATCCAAATTGGAAGAGAAGGTCCATTGTCTTTTGGGTGTTTTGCAGACACACCGGATGGGTCTGTCCTGATATCAGCGAGTCGTCTAGATAATGGTACATCGGAATGGACTGCCTGCGCAGGTGTGCCAGTACTACTGCTAGGACCTTGGGTAAACACTCTTGGCGCTGAAGCTATGCCGAAGGGGAGAACTTTGAACTGATAGTGAGTCTCTTCTACCTTAAACCTTAGGTATTTCCTTTGCGCTGGCAACATTAAAATATGAAAGTATGCATCTCTAATATCCAATGTTATGTAATCCCCTTGTTTTAGAAGGGGAATTACGTCCTGTAGAGTTGTCATCCTGAATTTTTGAGGCTTGACATACATGACATCTAAAACAGGAAGCATGGTTAGATCCTTTTTGGGTATGAGGCAGTCTATTGAATACATATCCTTGTTTACCTCTAGAACTGAGAAAAGTTCTATAGCTCCCTTCTGAAGCAGGCTTTTCACTTCTGACTGCAGGATGAGGAGATGGTCTGGTGTCATCTTTGTCTTTGGCGGATGGTATTTGGGTCTTCGGAGGAATTCTATACAGTACTCCTCTGCCACAATCTAACACCCACTAAAGTAATTCCCTCCCATGCGTGGGTGATGTTTATTCGACATCCTACCGGAGATGCATGGGAGGGAACCCTCACTGGAGAGTCACTTGTTAGTAGGGGTCGGGAGACCTCTAGTGGCTGCACTCTGACCCCTTCCTTTGGCACAGCAAAATCCTCGCTGTTGCATGGTCTGATATTTGCCCAAGATCCTTGTGGCGAATACCACGGGTAGCTTCATACGACAAAATTGATTGAGAAGGTCTGGAGAAGGACTGGGAATGAAAGGACTGCCAAGTTAGAAGACACTGCACTGGGCAAATGGTTTGGTATATGGTTAGTGTTTTAAGCATCTCATGATCTTTTTTTAGCCGTCTCCAGTGCTTTGTCTACTGGCTTGGCAAATAAGGTTGACTCTTCAATTGGTTTATTGACTAGTGTTTCTTGAAAAATTAACAATTGAACAATGCAGAGAAAATATATTGTGCAATGCAAGCATGCATTTACTGAAAACGTAATTTCTTGGTTACAAATGATGCTTCCCAATTGTTACAAAGTTTTACATTTTATTACTGATAGGACCCTAAAATGCTAGGAAAATAAATATATATGCATATTCCTCTCCATTTGCATCTACAGACAAAAATACAGCAGATGATGAACAAAATTAACCATTTGTTATATCAAATGCCTTGTTTTCAGTCTGCTTTTCTACAGCCTGCATTTTAACCCAGGAAGATAATCAAAATATTCTGGTTTCTGTCAAGTCACTTGCCCTCTGCTCTCAAATCAAGCATAAATGATAGGCAGATAACGTTTGGCAAGATTTGAATACGTAAAAAGGCTTGGTATGACACTTATCTCGAAGCCTGGGTGTACAGGCCCGTACACTATCCAGTATCCTGTCTAGCTCTATTGAATATATGCTATTGTTTGTGTTATGAAGACTCATATGTGCTTATATCCCTGTTTGTGTAATATTCATTTGATTACTTTAACAAAGAAATGGGGGGAAAATAAAAAAGTTAAAACAAATGAATAATGGCACCAAGAAACAAACTAAGTTTTACGCGAAGTAGGGCAGACTGAGAACCCAGAGGCCTTTCATTATGGGGAAATCTATTTTATAACAAACTCCTGCCCTTTTCAGAATTTGAAAACCAGCAGGACTTGTCAACTGAACAATTCCTACTTTAAGCTGGCATGATTTATAAGTCATAAAATGAATAGCCCTCTAAACAAGGCAACCAGAGGAAGCAAAAAGCAAGCTTCAATGGACCTCTAACTAACATTAAATCACATTAAATCACTGAAGCATTGTTTCAAAATGGATTTGGGAGATACGAATCAGTATGAGAAATATTATTTATCTTCAAAATGAAATGCATTTGATAAAAGAAAATGAGCTTTACCTATTCCGCAGGAGGAGGTATAAGACATCCTAGGGTACGCTATGAGTGTTTAATACAGACTTATCCCATGCACTCAAAGGAAAAGGAAAACCGCCAGTGACCGCAACATCCGGACCACAGATTTGATGGATCGTAAAAGATATCAAGGGTGAGGTGGCTTAATAAGAAAAGCCCTTCAAGTGACAAGGAGTGGGGGGACATAGCACAGAAAACTGTATAGTCAATGTTTCTACGAGCGGTAGAAGATACCCTTCAGTGATTCACCAAGCTCAAAAATGTATAAAAGAACCTTAATAAAAGATATCACCTTTCCATCAAAACTGTCTAGTGGCATTTCCCATTAGCCACATGACAGTCCTCTGACCTAGTCTGCATCACAGGTCCCGTCATTTTAACAAGCAGCTCAGGTCTGCAGGTCACAGCGCCTACACCTAACACTGTGACTAGTGAAAAATCGGACATTAGTTTAGGTCTAGAGCTCCAATCAAACGACGCCTACTCTGCAACTCCCATCTCAAGTTGGTACATTTTGACCGTTCTATAACTGGGAACTTCCGAACGACTGCCTTCATTTTTATATGGACCATCACAAGGCACTCATGGTATAAGCACAGTCATAAGTAAGCATTTTGCAATTATAATATGTGCATCAGGGACCAAATCCTGCCGGGGGGGGGGGAGGGCAGGGACCCCTCCCCATCTGGGGTAAACTGCATCACAGGGAACTGCCAGAGCCTGAACTATGCCAGAGTTGGTGGAAAGGAGTGGAGAGGGACCCCGGTCCCCAACTCTCCACAATGTCTTAACATGTATGACAGCATTTGTGCCACAGCCCCCTTCACAATGCCCAGTCTCGGTTCTGTGCCAGGTTTGCGTTTGTATGCCACAACCACATCTCCCAGAAACACCCAGACAACAACTGTGAAATGCCAGGCCGTAGAAACTAACTGGCTATTACAAGTTCGGCATGCAGAATATCCAACTCCTGTGATGAACAAAATGCAACCCCACACCAACAGATGGACCCTGCACAGCGTCAGGAAACCTTAACAGTGGACTAGGTCACAACAAGAAAGAACAGTTTGCATCAACATCACTTCTGACACTGCCGGAGAGCAGAAAGAGTGTGGGGCCAAGCAAATCTTAACTTAGCTGACCCAGTCAAAACCCCAAGGGGGAAATCCAGAAAGCGATTGGGGCCACAGGAAAGCCAATGGGAAGTAGGAGGAGCAGAATGGGAGGACTGGAATTAAAAGAAATAAATAATGAATAGCCAGACCAAGTTAAAAGGTGTTCGGGTGAGTTTGTGAACAGAGACAGAGGACCAAAAGAGCAGGCGGTGGTGGAGAGACCTGACAGTATTTGAGAATGCAGGAGAGGTATTGTATGTGAGAGAGGAAGTGGTATCAATTGGGATAGTGTAGTGTGTGGATTAGAGTGAGTCTATGGAAGGAGAGTAGAGGGTTAGAGTGAGTAGATGTGTGCAGCGAAGTGAGTGTGTCAGGAGGGTAGTAGTGTGGCGATACCAGTAAATCGCTGACGGGAGGAGATTGCAGAGTAGGTGTAAAGTAGTGGACGGAGTACAGTGTGTGGTTAGATCAGGGAACGGAGGAGTGTGTCCGATTAACTGTGACCAACAAGCCTTTCCTCCCGAGAGCACTGTTCCTGTGGTCTTAAATACTGAAGAAATCGAGGGCTCAAATAAAATGGCGGTGGAAGGAATACCGCCAGGCTCTTTTCCATGGCTCCAACACTTTACACGAGAGCAGGAGACCTATCGTGAGAGGTGTTTGAGCAGAAAAGGATAGTCTAGACCAGAGGTGCTCCCCCCGACATTTGCCTGGAACGGAATGGGAAAGGTCCAAGGGTCCACAAGGGCCTGAACCGAATGGCACGAGGGCGTAACAAAAGAAGAAGGTTCAAAGGAAAATCTCCAACTGAACAAGCACACAGCTATGGAGAAGAGAAGAGTCCACAGTGAAGACAGCCAGCCCAGAAAACATGGAAACGGCCAGTAATTTGGGGAAGGCAAAACAAATAGCCGCAGATTGTACGTTGGTAGGCAGGTGAGGAAGGAATGCAGGAGTCCACATCTGGAAGAACCCAAACATATAGTATTGACAGGAAATTCCAGATCGGTTCAATACATGTGCATGTTCAAAATTCCAGATAAAAACTAGGCAGAAAACAAAGGGGTAAATCCATGCATTAATACAGGGTCAAAGCACAAGATCAACAAGCGAGAGCAAGAAAAAACAACTACTCACAAAATATGGATGTTGAGAAGCGCTGCAACAAACCTTGTGCGAATGCGCTCTCCATACTGATGTTCCAGGTGCCCCGGTAAGCGTCCTTTGGGGCCATGGCAACCGCCACGTTCCGGGCCGCATGTCCCTTCGGCCCTGATCTTGACAGAGGACTAGGGAGTGCAGTGAAATCAGAACACAGAGGAAGAGAACTGTAGAATGTGGGAAGAGTGAACAGAGATTGGGAGAGATTGGGATAGAGAGAGAGGAGGTTCAGTAAGATTCAGGGGGAGGAGGCAGCGATAGAAAAGGGGATAGCGAGGAGACCAAGGCGAGTGGCGAATTGAACATCAAAACCAGACACCACTAAGAAGTTCCATAGCAGGATTTGTTAGACAAGGCCGGCATTAAGAGCTCCCCTTAAAAAGAAGCCTTAGCAAAGACAGTAGGGGTCCCCGATTGAGAACTATAACCTCGGGATATCTTACAGTGAACTAGAGACACATGGGGCTAGGGTGGAAGAAGCACATAGGGATGTTGAGGGAAAACATATGGACTGTCTTATAGCTGCCAACAAAGAGGTTTCCGAAACACCAGTTTAAAATATTTACTAAAACCCTTGAAACTTCATATGCGGTTGTTGGATTCTTGGAGCGATGCGTGACATTTAATTAAGAGAATTTCAACAATGGCAAGGTTTTGTCAGGGCCAAGAGAAAACCAACATGAATAAACAATTCTGATACGCTAATTCTTCCTCTGTCTCCTGCTCTTCCATTCCAACCCAAGATTCCTCACCCTCGACTCAAACTTAACAGCATACTAATGGGGTTTTCTCCTTCTGCTAGGAATAAGTCTTTGGGGGATCAAATAAAACAAGGCTTTCCTTTGTGCAACAGAAGAAAACTCTTTAATTACCCAGACCTATCCCACCAACCAGTGTCTTTAGGGTGTTCTTCACTTTGGTGGATGCAGAGGTCAGATGTTGCTGAAATAATTGGGTCTTGCATCCTCTTCACGATTCTTCTGGGAGCTCTCGAGGCACCTTGTTCCAGGGATCTGTTACCACACAGGGAGAGACCCCAGGAGGTAGGTCCGACTGACCGACAGGTACATGAGTTTGTCTGACCACCAGGTGGCAGGCTGGATTGGAGTTAACTTATCAAAGGATGTCTCTGTGGGTCTTGCCAAATAGCCCCTCAAGGTCTGAGGCATAATAGTTTTGCCGGCAGGGCATTAACTCTCTTAGCAGGGACTCGGCCACTCATCTATTGTGTCCCTGGGTTTTGACGAACCTCCTTAAAACTTCACCATGTGCTTGTACTTTACCCCGCTCCCCCGAATCGCAAACACTCAGTTGAGCAGGGTACACGTCTCCCTCTGTCCAAACACCTACCTCCATTTCGCTCTTCACCTAAGATTTGGCTTCTTTCCATCCACCACCTCTGCACCTCCTTTAACCATCGCCTCCTCTGATCTTACTCTCACCTCCACTTCTTGTTCCTCCTTTCACCATCAGCTCCTCTGGGCCTACTTTCCTCAACCAATCTCTGCTCAAACATCCTCCCTCTCCTGCCTTTGCCAAACTCCTACACCTATGGTGACCACATTCTCTCGTATATAGCCATATAACCTACCTGTGGGTCATGTTACTTTTGAGCCTCTGCATGTGTACGATAGGTTGGACTAGAGTATGCATTTGAAATCAGTTGCTTTAACAGAGCAATGTGTGTCTCCCATGTTCCTGAGGCTGAGGACACTTCTTGGTGGTCCACAACCTTGCATTCAGTCAGAGTTCTGCACCTGTCAGCCAGAGCCAGCCATGACCCTGCAGTGGAGCTGAGTGAATTAATTCAAACTACTGGCTTGGTAAGCATGTGTTGGAGGAGTGCATGTTCCTGGAAGGAACTATAAAATACTGTTGGTGCCTGTGTTCATGTGCCTTCAGCATTGATGGGACCTGCGTTACTTATCATTGCAATTACTCAGTTAAAAGGACAAGATATCTTGCTGTGGTCCTTTTGACTAAGCTTGCCATATTTGAAGGTTGTTTTTGCACAACCCTTTGGTGTAAACTATACAAACACTAATCTTAAGATGAAAATTGTGGTGTTGTGGGGGAGGAGGGATGAAGGGTTCATTGAGAAGCACAAAATATGCTCTATGCATTCTGGGAAATTTAGTTCAAGATACCCGATTGGAGGAGGGAGCAGCAGACAGTCTGCTGCAGTTGCCCCAAGACACAGAATGCAGAACCCTGACTATCCAGTACCTGCCTTCCACTGGCAGCAGGACTTTTAAACAAGCAAGTACACTAACAGTTGCATGGATCCCTCCATCTTGCGTGTGTATGTACTGTACACTAGTTATGCTAGACTTTTGTAATATCGGCTGAGAAAAAATGCAACAATACAAGACACGGCCTCGGAAAGCAACCTCTGGGGAAATGTAATGGTTTTGTGGGCTCAACCACCATATGCTAAGACATTTTTTTAATTTTAGGTAAATGTCCCCAAATTGCAGTCTTACAGTAACACTGACAAGGAGGACTGTATGATGTAAAGAATACACTACATAGTATCACAAAAAAGAAATAGAAATACATTAACTGCTGAGCTTTAATCAAGTCTATGGAAAAAGGACTAGTAAACTCGTCCTTAGCACTTAAGGGGTTAATATGTTCACACAAAACACAGTCAGAGTTCAGTGTATACTGTAACCAAAAACAATGGAGGTGCCCAATTGATTGAGAGGGTTCACCAGGCTGGAACCCTCATCCTCAATCTACTGTGTTATGTACAACAGGCAGGCACTCAAGCTCACGTCACTCTTCTAACTCTCACAGTGCATTTGTGGCTTGGGAATGCAGGTGCTTCATCCCACATTGAATATCAAGGAGGCACCAAGTGGTTAAAAGATCAAAAGTTTCCCAGTAGCCTGTGACTGCCAAATTTCAAAGACCAAATGGGTCCAAAACAATACCAGTGAGATACCCAATCCCACCAATCAGGGAACCAGCAACATTCAAACTCTGGGTATCTGCCCAATCATAAACAGCCAGCTCAGGTTGAGTTACATCCTCACAAAGGGTTTGCGATATTCATTAGGTCAGCCTTCAGACCCTAACCCAGCCCAAGCCCGTTCCTTGCACAAAGACTACTACCAGAAGGAGTAAGATAATGGTACCACTGTTGGCAGCCTGATTGACATCAACTCCATATAGAATAATGGCCCATAAAGCTAAACTAATGGGGAACATGGTTTCCTTGCACTACTCCCCTGATGGGAGGCAGCAAAGCTACATTACTGACCTAGTTAAATAGGGGCCAATGTAGCCTTGCACTATAAACCCTAAGGACTAACTAGTGCCCCAAAATTGAACGAGTGAGGTTAAAAATGACCTCACTAAAAAAACAGGTTAGGGTCAACTTAGTCAGCATGTGTGCTGAGAGATCCATTGAAGTAAGAAAGAAAGTTGCAAAAGGGAAAAATATCTAACAATGAATAAACCAATACAAATACAGTTAAGTGACAAACTTTACTTTTTCATTAGTGTTGTTGCCCCTCCATGGCTTCTTAAACTACGTTATAGGGAGCCGAGAATTTTCTGATAAACTGAAAGCTGACCTGCACTGTATGTCTTCCTGCAAGGCCATCATCATTGTCAAGTGTTGGTCAATATCTGGCTGAGTAGCAGCTTCACCTTCTCCTTTCAAAGGATCATGCATTAACTTCACTTCACTCTCCCAAGGTAAGATGTATGTATGGCCATAGTAAAATCCAAGTGGTATCTTGGCTCTTGCATTTGTGCTGCCATATCGACCAATCACTGTTATCTGAAAAACAAAAAAGAAAAAACAGGCTAACTTTGTAAAACTATGAGTAAAATAAAAACAAATAAAACTTTGTTATTTCTCCTTGCAAATTCCAAAAATTCAGTTCTCATAGCATCCAAAAAAGTTAAATACTTAACTCAAAGCTTCTTTAAGAGCAGACATGTGCAATTCAAATGTGTCATCTTTTACGAAATACAGTTATAAAAACATATACACATTATGCCTCAGTTCTATAAAATAGAAAGGAAATACATTTCTTGAAGGTTTCCATAACGAAGTGCTCAAGGAATGAGAACCCCTCATTGTGTTGGTCACACTCCAGAGACTTCAACCCATTACTAGTTAAAGTTTGGCTGTGATCATTTAAAGGCAGGATATTCAGAAAGGTTGTTAAACGGCTTATTAGAACATGGGACTTGAACATGGGTAAGGGCATCTAGGGGTTTAGAAACCAATGAGTAGCACAGCAGCAAACATTTCTGTACGGCCTCACCTCAATCTTATTATCCAGTCATTTGGCTTTATCCATTAATGAGCTCTGCCGACGTTAGAAGAAAATGTTTGTTGCTAATATTACGAGTTAACAAGTGGTCCCTACAAATTGGTATCACTGATTTTTATCCATCAAAGGCAATGTATGCATGTCAAATTGTGCAGATTTTGCAAACAGGATTTACACGACTGTTTACCTTCTTCAAAATTGTATTTATGGAGCTGGGCACAGGAACATATTTAATGTACTGTATACTACTCAAAGTAATACTCACGAAGGGATAAAGGGGGTGGAGTGGATGAAGGAAGGACTTTGCAATTAGCAAACAAATCTATTTTGCAAACCCGTAACTTCACAATAGCTACTTTATAATAACAGACACCAAGACACTGAACAGGAAAGGCCCCAAACCCACACAAATATCAAGTCCTTCATCATTTGGCTCAATTAGTAATGCATATGTTTTGCCCAAGAGCCTTAACAAGCAGCAATAGACCTAAATAAACGTAAGGGGATTTTGAAACAGTAAAACCATCAACTGATCAACAGTACCCCTCCTAAAGTGTACCACTTGGTCTTCGATGAGTCCAATTTCAAGCTATTGTCAATGAAATACTCGTGCCACTACTGAATCTTAGTTGTGAACTTGTAGGAGTAAGGTCAATAAAACCATGGTGTCTGCATAAATTGGTCTTGAAATACATCTCCCACAAGTTTGGGAGAACTTTGCTCAGTGTAGGTGATACTCAGAAAGAAGTGAAGTACAACTATAGCTGGGAAGCAGGCAGCCCAGCCTAACGAAGTATGTGTTAGTAAGTGATTCTGATTTTGGCTGCATGTTTGCCATCTCAACTACATTGTGTGGGTATGTCTGGATAAAGATAAAAACATGCAAAGGGGTGTTAGAATTGTTCTGATGAGCACTCTTGGACTACAGTTATTGCAAATGACATAATCCAGTGATTGGGAGAGTTCCATAAAATGCACATACAAGTGACCGTCTCAGCCTTATTGTTCTACAGCTGTCAAAAACTTGCATGAAACTGGTGTCGACCAGAAAGGCCTTGGCTGAGTCGGAAACAGCAGGCACACATTATAAGGACCCGGGAGGTCTTTACTCATGGCCGGGAGCTGGTGAGTGTCCAGAGTCCGAGAAGCACAAATGCAGGTTAAGCTTTTACAATAACGCAGCAACATGTAAACCTGCTGTAGTACATGCGGTCATTAAAAACTGCATATTGCTTTCCCTAACACTCCACGCGGACTCCAGGAACTACAATCAAAAAGGTTGCACATTGAAAGGAGCTCCTACTTCTCAACTTCAGGTGCCCACCAGGAAGAAATAAGTTATTGAGCGCAACTCCAATAACAAAAACGTGGTGCAGGATCTGCCTGGACAGTGCCAGGGCGGAAGTGAGGTGCGCGCCCTGCTCTGGTCCGTGAGCCCTTCTGCAGCAGTGGGGCCGGGAACACATGTGTAAGAGGTCTGAAACGTGAGGCAGACAACTTTGTGAAGATTTTTCAAAAGATGTCATTTTATTAACAAAAAAGATTGGATAGACGCCGCACTATCACTAGCAGGACGAGGATTTCCCTACCTAAAATCAACTAAAGGAAGCACTGACAAAAGGTCTCTGTCCCGCACACATGCATACCGTAACGCAACTTGGTAATGAATGGCAGTGCAAAGGCAACAAAAATAGAACGGTCAAATTCACAATATAATAACAGTTACTCCTTTAATCTGGGGGAATTCCGCTTCCCCAGAATCAAACAGGATTCTGTTCCACAGTTACAAAAGAAATAATTAAATCCTATTTAGAACCAAAAGTTCCAACACAGTTCCTTGCGACTCCAATTTGACACGTTTCCAAAACTTCAAAACTGTTCAACAAAAGATCATTCTCTTTCACTTTTAATATTAAGATAAACAATCTTTACATAAACCAAGAATATTTATTTAGTGCATCAGTATTTACATAAATTGTCTGTCAGGATACTTCTGCAACAACATATTGGTTACATTGGTAAAAAAACACTTCTGCAGCAGTTTCATACAGTTCTTGCTTCAGCAATGAAAGTCTGTCAGGATGATTTGTTGACATCACTCTACAGCACGTCATCAACATCCACCTGATTCACTCCCACACCATGCCTACTAGTTCAAAGATTGCTGATCAGGTATACTCCCCTGCACGATTAATATTTAACAAACAAGAAGTGCCTCTGTGGTCAAGATCAGCTTACAACAACTGTTTAGTGCTTCTTACATTACAACATTAAGCTTCAAGCAATTATTCTAGGAAGGAAAAAGTAACATTGGTGCTCTTTAGTGCCTTTTTGTGATTTCCAAAAACTCTTATGCTTCCCTACTTCTAAACAACCTTTACCAAAATGGCAGCCTTCTTGCCACATTTGTTTCCCCACGTCCTTATTAACCAAACACTGACAATGACATGGTTTTATTATGCTTCTTCCTGGACTTTGGCAATATGGATTTATACCATGGATTTCACATATGGGCAAATCATTTTACAACGTTTAGGACTTTGTTAGGGAGATTTCTCACACAAGTGCTAAATTCCCTCTACCCTAGAGCCCTCCAGCTCTTTTGCTATATTTTGGGGCTTTGAACTTTTCATTTTCAATATGTTTTACTTTTGTGTTCTTTGGTTATGGAGTTTTAAAACAACTCCAGAGTCATCTTTTTATGTGTGTCACACAGCACCTTCAGTGCAGTGGCACAGGGATGTCTTTCAGGCTGCCCAAGGTTTAAATACCTTCTCTGGGACTGACTACTGTCTCCCAGAGCATGTAAAGTTAAATTGACTTTACTAGTCTCTTTAAATGTACAGACCCAGCACACACTATCTTACTATAGAGTGCTGGAGGGGTTGGTTGCCTAGCTTGCCCTGAGTTAAAACACTAATGTAACAGTCAAATGTTACCCTTTCCTACTTTAAATGACTGGTGGCAGTGGTTTAGATGAAACTACCATGATTTTTCCCGAGTGCGAACAACGGTAGCTAAAAATCGGGTCAGTCATGTTTTTCAATATGGTGCTCAAGACCCATCTGTAAAAACAGACTGTTCGACTTTTTCGCCATTTCTTTTAGGAAAGGTCCTACTTGCGATTGCCTCTGCGCGCAAAACTGGGTTTGGTCCAATTGTTTGTTGCCCTTTGGTGGGCTTCAGTGCTGAAGCCCTCCTCTGGCGCCTGAGTGTCTGGGATGGACAGGAGGTGCCCGAAATTCCCTGTGCCTAGTCTCCTAGGAGACTTGAATGCACTCTGGTGTGATTGGCTGGCTGGCTGTCCGGCAAGGACAGCCACCCTGCTGTGTGAGTGACAGCCAGGCTGGAATGAATGGGGGAAAACTGTTTAAAAGCAGGTCTCTGGGACCTGGAAAGCAGAGTCGACTACTGGAACGAAAGAACTGAAGACGAGCTGAAGGAAGAGGACTGCTGCAACTCCGATGACCGTTGAAGCCCTGCTGCAGGTCCGAATTGCCTGAAACTTCATCGACAGAGGAGCCCTTCAAGGTTAACTTCTTCCCTTGAGTTTTGTGGGAACCACCAACTCCTAAACTGCCTGGACACCATCCCCTCCTGGTCGAATTTTCTGCAGAGTGCTGTGGAAAACCGGATAGCCAGTGGGAAGCTTACCAGTTTGTGGTCTTTAAGACACTCACACCTTAAACCGACATTGTGCCAAGCTTATGGCCTCATCCCTGAGCAGTGCAGGAACCTCCCGACATCCTTGTCCCCACGAATGAAGCTCAGGAACAGCGGGCTCTGCTCGAACTGCCAGGAACAACTGCCTCAGCTACATTTTAAAAGGTACTGTGCAAACGCGGTCCGGAAATCTTTTCGGCCACGGAGATAGTTTGTGAAAGTTTTCAGACTTTGAAGGCTTGTCCTTTCCTAAACATTGGTCAAACTTTTCGCTTAGTCAAATTCTTCTAAACTCCGTGGCAAAGACTCAACCGTTTACTACCAGAACTGTGCTATCCTATAGAAATACTCTGAACCATTGACTTTGGCCCAGGTTTATAAACTGAATTGCTGGTTGTAGTTTACTGAAACCCTTTGCTCTGCCTATGAAAGTATTTGGGCTGTCTATTCTTATAACCTTGTTTTTTCCCCTTTTTAAAGTATCTGAAGTGCCATTTTGCTCCCACTTCAGGGGAGTTGAATTTGTTCAGTAACTTATTGGCTGTGTATTTGTAGTATATTAGTGTATGATATTGAGCTGCTCTTGCTAGTGTAATGTTTTCAAACTGACTGTGTAAATAAATGTATATTCTTTTACCAAGAAACCTTGAGTAAAGTGTGTGTTTGAATCAGTGTATTTGTTGGCCCTATGTGTAACTTGTTCTACTGCTCACTCAACTCTTGAGATAAGTCTGGCCGCTCAGCCACTGCTACCACATAACTGTGTAATAAAGGCTTGTACCAAAGGTGAAATTGTACTGACACTTGTAGTCTTAATTGCATGTAGTGTTCCCAAAGGGTACTGCATGTGATTCTGCCTAACACTTTCACTTGTCTCCTTCTGACTTTGGCAAGGTTTGCTGGTTTTAAATTGCCCTGCCTTTACTTTCTTTTGGCTTGGGTCATGGTCCTGCCCCAGTTTGGTATTCAAAATTGCCTTCTGTCTTATGTTCCCACCTAAGCGATTGCTTTCCAATACGAAAACACTGGCATCAAGCACACGAGCAGTCACGGAGCAGTCCAGTGTTACAATCACTTGTTCAAAGCACGGGTAAGGCTTCTGCGCGTTCATTTTCCTCGCTGCTCACAGGTCCTTAGTTTCAACGGCTCCTCGCAATCTGACAATCTGCTAGTTATAGTCTGCCGCCACCCACGCCACTTTCAGACAGAGCTTCCTTTTCTCAAGTGGCTCTCCAGTGCTCGCCTATCACCAGGGATAGATAGCATTGGGGAATGGAAAGCTTTCCAAACTTTCACTTCTTGCAGCGCAGCCTCTGCAATTAAGACTTCTGGAGGCAAAGACCCTATCAGGACAGACTACTTCTCACTGCTCAACAGTGGTCCCGGTGTCCTCCTTCTCCAGTATCTACTTCTGCTGCAACGTGGAGAGTGGCCAACTCCACCTACGACTGCTGCTCTGCTCCGACTAATAGCCTGCACCGGAGGGGGCCTTTAAGACTCCCAGTCTCCCTCAGGGGAGGGTCATTCCCATTAACAAGCTGCACTTTGCAGTTTTGTTTCTCTTCAGCCCTCATCTACATCCCAAAAATAAGGGACTTGAAATCCATAATGCAAAAATGTGTTCTTATAGCTTGATTTTTGATCTTGAGCTAATTTCCATCCCCACTAATATTCCCTATAGGAATATTAGAAGATCAACCACAAGGCTTGCTTTTAAAGACAAAAAGCTTTTAGAGTTTAAGGTGTTATTATTCACAGACTCCTTTTCATTGTACCTTTGGGAGTTAGAATAGCTTCTAAATCCAAGTTTTAGAAGGATTTCCATTTGTCCCAATGCCTAAGGGTTTATGAATGTTTGCACCCAGACTAAGATGTTCAACTTGGGGGACATCATAAATATTGTTCCGACAACAAGCCATTACGTACTTTGGCATTGAGGAGATGTCTTCCCTAGAGGAAGACAAATACTGCCTCTCACCCAACAGATTGCTTGTAGTCCCCTGGGCCCTTTCTCCTTCCAGGTGATCCTCCTACAGAACACCACCCCCAAGGTCAAGATCAGAAACAGTCTGCCCTTCCCTGGCCACCTGGGAGAAGACCTTAGGTACGGTCTTAGTGGGGACTCTGCAGTATTCAGCACACCTGTCAGCATCAAAAAGCAGGTAGTGCAGGAACTGGAGCAGGCCCCGAGTTGTCCTCCCAACAGGACAGTGTGCGCTCGCAGTGGAGCTGGAAATCGGGGGTCAGATAACTCATGGCCACAGGCCCCAGAATACAAAAACCACACCATCTAGTGATGGGGGCAATGGGTCACTTGACTCACTTATGTCCCTTTGGGACACAAACACAGGGGCCCTGGCTGGACTCAGTCCTGGCACCTTTGGTGCCAGGCTCTCAGAGATGTGAGAAGGAACACTTTCAGTGCAGGAGTGCTTTTATTTTACAAGAATTTTCCAGGCGCTGAAAGCCTTTATTCCAGAGAACATCCTCATGTGCTGACTCATCGGGTGTGGCAGGCAGTCTGAACCTGGTTGCCGTGGCTTCAGAAGCTCAGCTATAGAAACTTCTCCATCCTTAAGGCCAGTGCTTCGCATTATTGTACACTCGCGGGCAAAGTGACGCTCACCGCAGCTTGGACCAGTTTACTTACCTTTGAAACCAGGCGTTCTCCTGCATACTCACCTCCAGGAAACCAGTGCTTCATCTGCAGACTCATCTCCTGACATCCAGTGATCTTGAACCCGACTCCGCATCACTGCACTCCGTATCCACAAACTCGGACCCTGTGAAGAAGGACAAGGTTAGAACATCCGTCCTAGGGCTGTGTCGCATTTGAACCCCGCGCGCCCCGTAGTTAACAAAATACCCGCTACTGTACCGCTGCAGCTTAGTTCCTCATTCACTCTGGCTGCCACCTCGAGGTCTGCAGCTTCTGCCATGCCGGCAACATCACCTGCAAGGGAAGAAAGCAGAAGAGCAAAAATGGAACGGACAGCAATACAAGAAAAACGAATTTTACAATACAACAAAAATAGACGAGGTAAGAAAGGCAAACAGGAACACTTACCTGAAGTATAGTGGCTTAGTCACAGCAGGACGGGATTACCCCGTGCAAGGGACCATTCAAGGAACTCTGTCCAGATCATACAAGCGCCCCTGCCAGAAGCAGCAGGACGGAGTGCTCACCAAAACTAATCAACAGGTGAGCTTTCCGGGGAGAGCGCATCCTACAGGTACCAAGGTTTGGGAGAAGAGGTCTGGAAGGGGGATCAGGCCACAAGCTGGCATACTCACGCCATGTTTGAGGCGTAGGGGAGAGCTGGCTGATTTTGTTTGGGGGGGGGTTGGCTTTCAGAGTATTTTGGGCTTGTTTGTTCACCATACATCTGTGGGCTGGAACAGTTGGTGCATGATATTAGCACCTGGCATTCAAGTGTATACTTACAATGTAAGGGGGGATGAATTCCCCGATGAAAAAGAAGAAGATGGAGGCATATTTGAAGAGGGAGGGTATTGACGTGATGTTCTTGTTGCAGGAAACCCACAGTAGAAAGATAAATATCGGATTGAGCTGAAATCATATTCCCAGGACAAAACACTGAGGAAAAGGGGAGGGATCCTTATAGTGTTCAAGAACACATTACGTCCAAAGCAGGAAATCGTATGTCGACCCTGAGGGACTGTACATGATGGCAATAGCTCACAGATAAATCCCATTATACTCTGGTGTCCGGCTTATGCGCCAAATACAGTGCAGGATGGCTTCCTATGACAACTATTGACTCATTTATAAAGTTTTGGTGGGGGTGCGGGAGTGGGGGGGTTGTGTTGGCAGGGGATTTCAATTTAACCTCGGTCCCTCCAGAAGACAGGACCTCTGGGACGCAAGGGCGCTAGGTCAGCCGACCAAGCAGTAACAGAAATTTGAGTTGATGACCCTGAGGGACACATGGAGAACCCTCACGGGCAGCGAAAGTGGATATACATATTTTGCATACGTTCAAAAGGCCATGTCAAGAATAGATTAAATATGATATGGCATTTATAACGCGCCTATACCCAAGTGTTTCAAGGTGCGACGAGGCAATGGAGGGGAAACAGAGGGAAGACTGAGATAGCGATCAGCGATCCTACTAGGCCAGGTGACATTGAGATTGCGCAAGTGAAGGGGAAGGGGAAAAGTGCAGGGGGGGAAGAGAATGGGGCAGTGCAGTACAAAGGATAACAGTTATATAAATAAAGACAAGAAATAATAAAAAAATAAAAGTGCAGACATCAGGTGTCAAGTGCTAGTAGGGACTGTAGGGATACAGGAACAGTCTGAATGCAAAAGTTGCCAGGGGGGGCAGTGCAGTTGTGCAACTGGCAGGGAGGGGACCTGGGCCTGAGATCAGAGGGTAGCCAGGTAACCAGTGCAGTTTCAGATTCAGCCAGGAGATATGCAAGGGAGAGGAGGAGAGAAAGCAGAAGCAAAGAGGAAGGTCTTGAGGTGCTTCCGAAACTGGAGATGGTTCTCCAAGTTTCAGTGAGGCAGAGAAGCTGTTCCACAAGGAGGCCCCAGCAGAAGAATGGTCTACCACCAACGGCTGGTTGGAGAAGCGACTAACCCTGAGGGAGTTGGAGACGGATGAGCAAAGAGCTTGAGAAGGAAGATATTTAGGAAGAGAGTTGAAGGTATTGAGGACCCAGGCCCCAGATGGCCTTGTGGACAATGCAGAGGGTTTTGAACTTAATCATCGCCGCCACTGGGAGCCAGTGCAGAGATTTCAGTCCTGGAGAGATACAATCCTTGGGCTTGAGGCCAAGGACAAGTCTCGCAATCCTGTTTTGGATGAGTTGAAGAGGGCGGAGAGTAGAGGCAGGCAGATTTATAAAGAGGCTGTTGCAGTAGTCCAGCCTAGAGAGAACCAGAGCTCTGGAGAGAGTGAGCGTCTGGGGGAAGGAGAGGAAAGGAAGAATACCTCTGAGGAGGTGCAGCTGTTAGTGTGACTTCTTAGAGATGTCAGATATGAGCCGAGAAGGAAAGGGTGGAGTAGAAGAGGACCCCAAGTGTTTTAGTCCCACAAGTGGGAGCAGGAAGAGGGCCAAAAGAGGCTGGCCAGAGAGTGACAGGGAGGAAGCAGGTGTGCCGATGAGGAGAATCTCGGTCTTGGTGGCATTAAGGCAGAGATCAGTGGCGGCACAACACTCCTGGATGGCGGACAGTCAGAGATGAAAAAAGGAGAAGAGGTGGCAGAAAGGAGCCTGAAAATGAGTTGAGTGCCATCCGCATAGGACTGAAAGTTGGGGCAGACCGCGGCAATGTGGTGGGCAAGAAGTGCCAGATATTGAACAACCAGGGAGATGGGTTAGACCCCTGGGGAACACCACAGGTAGAGATAGAGAAAGAGGAGAGGAAGGTCCCAAGTTGGACCTGAGGGTCGATCGGAGAGGAAGGAGGTCAGCCAAGCCAGGGCCTGATCAGTGATACCCAGGTTATCTAGGAGACGGTTGAGCAGGATGGCATGGACCGCGGCAACCTTGATAGAGAGGGGGGTATTGAGGTGGGTTTGATCACCTTGTCGGATAATGTCGCTATTAAGGTAGCGATTGAATCACCGGGAAGGAGAAGCGGCCTGTGGGGGTGGAAATTGCCTGCTGAGTTAAAGCGAGACCCAGCGAATGCTAAGAATATAGACGAGAAGATGGGATACGTACTTTAGGGGGAGCGAAGCACCAGATGTTAGGAGGGACTCAGAGTCGTGCAGAGGGAACTGATAGTAGCTAAAGCAAGGAGGGATAAGCAATGGGGCATAATCGAAAAGGAATTGGAATTAAAAATGAAGGGCTTAATGACAGCCGTGTCTAAGAAAATCTCAAAATCACAACTAATGTCGCCCAGGGTCGTCCAGACCCAACTAGATTTAATGTGCACGCATCGAGCGGAAACCTCCACGTCATTTGCTAAACCGATTCTACATCGAGGCAAAAAAAGCAGATAAGACTATTAGCACAGGTGTCCGAGAGCAGAATGTTACCCATAGAATACTTAAAATAGATAAAGGGGGCGATTCTTTGTTCACGGACAACAAGGCCATAGTGAACTCCTTTGCAGATTATTATGAAACTCTATTCTTTGGAAATTCTGGTGTCCCCCATGCAAATTGAGAACCTTGCATGCCTCCCTTTGCTGAAACCAAAGGTATCGGAGCGAGAGGCACTTGAGGTGGAAATTACGGAGGAGGAAGCGGCAAGGGATATAGATTCTCTCCCACTCAACTAGGCGCTGGGCCCTGATCGCTATCCAGCCTTATTTTATATCAAGTATAACACAAGAAGAAGGTATCTTTCTATCAGTGGAGGAAGCAAAGTTAGTTATATTTCCAAAACCTAGGAAATACCGGACACAATGTGGGTCTTACAGACCAATTGCCTTAATATGGATGCCAGGTTGTATATTAACATGTTGGCAAATCGCTGATCTCCGTTGCTTCCGTCATTAACCGCTCCGTATCAGTCTGGGTTTATCCCAGATAGGCGAACATTCGATAATATTCGGCGTGTCTGTCAATTAATAGAAAAAGTAACTAAGACAAAGACTCTGGCCATCCTATTCTCACTGGATGCTGAAAAAGCATTTGACTGGGTTGAGTGGTCCTTTCTCTTCAGCACATGGCATTTGGCTCCAATTTCCTCCGGATGGTGCAGGCAAACTACAGGTCTCCCGCCATGAGATTAAAGGGCAGTTGTTTAGACGCATCTATATCGTGCAGGGGACAAAACAAGGTTGCCCGCTCTCTTGCTTACTTTTTGCGCTATATCTGGCACCTCTCAATTAAGATTCGGATGCTACTAAAAAGGGATTCATTTCGGGGGAGAGGCACATAAAAGTCATAGCATTTCCACACAACATCTCAGGGGCCTTGACACTGCCTAAGTCATTCCTTGAGAGCCTAACAGGGGGAATTGGAGGTTTTTGGGAGCTTTGGGGACGGGGGTCAAAAATAAACATGCCCAAGTCAGAGATTCTTGACCTGGCAGGAGGGAGGATGGCCCACTTGGCTCTTCATTTGCTTAGGCCAATGGGGCATCAGATACTTAATGTTATTGTTACTCATGCACGCACTTAAAAGTACAACGCAAATTTCCAGCTCTGTTAAAAGCGGTTGCTGATGACTTGCAGAGGTGGAACCGCCTCTCTGTTTCCTGCAATAAAGAAGGCAATTCTCCCTAGGATCCTTTACTATTTTCAGGCACTCCCGGTGCGACTCCCCAAATCATTCTTCCAATCTCTGAACAGGTTGGGGACATCGATTGTCTGGTTCAGAGGCCACGCATAGCTCTTAAAACACTAATGGCTCCTGTGACAAACCTGAAGGTGTCTCACCCGATAGTCCCCAGAGATCTGTCATCCAGGTGGCCAGAACACGGCCATCACTATTGGAACCAGTTCCTGGGGGTGGATCAGTGCGGGAGGATCACGTGGATGAGGGGTGTTCGGGGAGTGGAAGTGGGACACCGAAGGGTGAGATGGGGTATGCCCTTCCCTGTAACACCTTTTCCCCATCCAACCAGGTAGGATACCTAGAAACTCAACCCCCACCCCCTTTCCCGACACAAACACTTTCTCACGGAAAAGTTGTGAGCAGCAACAGACTAACACCAGAGCTGTATACTTGACATGTCCCAACACCATGGTCAGGCAAGGTCAGGCAATTACTGATTACACACACCTGACTCCCATCACACTCCCACACACAGATAAAAGGTTGTGCACGAAAGAACACTGAGCGAGGAAAAGAACATGAGGAAGCAGCCGTTCCAAGATGGCAGTTTAACACAAGAAAGGCGGCGAGACCAGAGAGAGTTGTAAGGAGGGAAGTATGCTTGACCTCTAGAAACTGTTATTTTCACGAGCCTTGGAAAGTGAAAAGCCCAAGACCGGGAATTAAAGCAGAACAATCCTAATACTGTGCATCAAAGGTATCCGTGGCGCTCACTTGTCGATAACCCAGGCCCAGAGGAGTGACTGCCACTGTGGTACTCTCCTTGGTTAATGCTAAATCAGCTTGTGTATGAACCAAGGTTGCAAGCAGCAACATTGCATGAAGAAATCCACAAAGGGCAGTGTTTGAAGCGCGTGTAATGAAAGGCATGAACAAATGGAACCTAAGGAACAAGTTACTTACCTGTAACTGTTGTTCTCCAGCATGGGTCTGGCATGGATTCACATGCTCATGAATATTCCCCGTCGTCAGGCTGGGAATCCTCGGTAAAGAAAAATCAGTATCAGTTTCGTTTCTGATCGGTCTTTCGTAGTAGTAAACAATCACTGATCTCTGCGTCATACTGACCACAGCCAATGACTGCCCTCTACCTAAGCCCCGCCTCTGGCAGCCATCTTCAGATTTGGTAGCACGTGAAGTGGCAGTATGACCAAGTGAAGAGCCGCAGAGGGGTAGGCGGGAGGGTTCGCATGTGAATCCATGCCAGACCCATGCTGGAGAACAACAGTTACAGGTAAGTAACTTGTTCCTTCTCCAGCATGGGGTGTGGCATGGATTCACATGCTCATTAATAAAGAATACATAGCAGTACACACATGCACAACCACGGGAGGTGGCAAAGGCTCAACATTAAGCATCACATCAAACTCAACATTAAGCAACTCTTACCTCCTCACCAGGCTCACCTTAAGCGAACAGGTTGCGCAGCACTGCTTGGCCGACCCTGGACTCCTCCCTGGAATCCCGATCGACGCAGTAGAATTTCGTGAAGGTGTGCGTCGACTTCCACGTAGCAGCCCTGCAGATGTCCAGCAAGGCCACACCAGATAGGAACGCCGTGGTAGCTGCGATCGCTCTGGTGGAATGGGCTCTCGGACGGCCAGGCAGGGGTCGGTTTGCCAACCGATGACAGTACATGATACAGCCGGAGAGCCATCTGGAAATGGAAGCCTTCGAGAGAGCCTTCCCCTGATTGACAGGTCCAAAGTTCACAAAGAGTTGTGACGTCTTCCGAAAACCCTTCGTGCGTCCACGTAGAACTTCAGCGCTCTAGCCACATCCAGCGAGTGCAAAGTCCTTTCAGCCGGCGACAAAGGCGACGGGAAGAAAACAGGCAACACCAAGGGTTCGTTGAGGTGGAAGTCCGACGGCACCTTGGGCATGAAGGAGGGGTGCGTCCTGAGCACTACCCTCGTGTCGTGAAAAGTCAAGTACGGGGCCTTGCAGGAAAGGGCCTGGATCTCTCCCACCCGTCGTGCGGAGGTGATGGCCACAAGAAACGCTGTTTTCCACAACAAGAACTTCAATGGAGCCGAGTGCAGAGGCTCGAACGGAGGTCCCATGAGCTTGGTCAGCACCACGTTGAGCTCCCACGCCGGGGCCGGAGCCTTCACCGGCGGGAACGATCTGAACAGTCCCTTCATGAACTCTTTCACCAGACGATGAGACCACAAGGACGTCCGCCCCGTGGTTCTGGTGTATCGGGAGATCGCAGCAAGATGAATCTTGATGGACGCGTGCGCCAGTCCAGCTTTGGCCAGCGTCAGTAGGTACGGCAGTACTTGGGGAGCCGTAATCCGTAGAGGGTTAATCTTCTGTGCGTGGCACCAAACAGAGAACCTCTTCCATTTGTGTCCGTAGCATTTAAGAGTTGAGGACGCCCTGGCCTTTGCAAGAACCTCTCTGCAGTCGGCCGGTATGTTGTAACCTCCAAACTCTAACGCTGCAGGAGCCAGGCCTGCAAGTTCACCGACTTCAGGTCGTGATGAAGGATGGCGCCTCCTTCCCTGGAGAGAAGATCTGCGTCCACTGGCAGCTTGATTGACGGGGACGCTGACAAGTCCAGAAAGTCCGGGAACCATATCTGTCTCGGCCACGCAGGTGCGACGAGGATCATCCTGCACCGTGACCTCCTGAGCTGGTTGATGAGATGGATCATCAATGGCAATGGAGGGAAGTGCGTATAGAAACAGGCCCTCCCAGGGGAACGAGAAAGCATCGCCCATGCTCCTCGGCTGGGGAAACCTGCTGGCGAACCTCCGGCACTTGGAGTTCGTCGCCGTCGCGAACAGATCGATCTGGGGTGTGCCCCACCGTCGGAAGAGGCGGTCCACTAGATCCTGTCGTAGTTCCCACTAGTGGCACGAGCACAGCTCCCTGCTGAGTGAGTCGGCGATGGTATTTTTTATCCCTGCCAGATGAAACGGCACCAGAAACATCCTTTGGGCGACGGCCCAATGCCACAGATCCTGCGCCTCCCTGGACAGGGCTGGGGACCTGGATCCGCCCTGTTTCCTGATGTAGAACATGGTGGTGGTGTTTTTTGGTGAAGATCCTCACCACCTTGCCCTTGATGGACGGAAGGAAGGACCTGAGGGCCCAAAACACTGCAGGGAGCTCCAGGACGTTGATATGGAGGGACTTCTGCGTCGGGAGCCAAAGGCATCTCGCGTGCAGATTTTCGGTGTGCGCTCCCCACCCTTCCAGGGAGGCATCCGTGGTCACTGTCTCCTGGTGGCCGGGGGTCTGGAAGTCCATGCCCTGCCGTCAGATGTGCGCGGGTGCCCCACCACCGGATCGCTCGTCGGAAACTCTCGTCGAGTGTGATCCTCTCCTCGAAGCTGCCCGTCGTCTGGATCCAGCGCGCGTCCAGGAACTCCTGCAATGGGCGCATCCGGAGCCTGCACAGGGGGATGAGGTAAATGCAAGAGACATCATTCCGAGGAGGGACTTGATGGACCTCACTCTGGCCGCATCCGCAACCAGCATCCGCTGCACCTTGCCCAGAATGGCCCTCGTCCTTTCCTCCGACGGAGAGGCCAGAAGCGACACTGTCGAGCTTCGCTCCCAGAAACAGTGTGTCTTGCGCGGGCACCAGGTGGGACTTGGCGTAGTTTATGGAGAATCCCAGGTCCCTGAGAAGTTGGACGGTCCTTGCCGTGTGCTCCACGGCGAGCTCCCTCGTCTTGGCTCGGATGAGCGTCGTCCAGGTAGGGGTAGACGTGGATCCCCTCTCGGCGCAGCTGCGCCGCCACCGGTGCGAGGCACTTGGTGAACCACCCTGGGTGCCGACCTCAGTCCGAAGGGAAGGGCTCTGAACTGATAGAGACGCCCTTGGCCCACGAACCTGAGAAACCTTCGGTGTCCCTTTAGGATGGGAATATGGAAGTAGGCATCCTCCAAATCCAACGACGACAGGAAATCGCCCTCCTCCAGCTGACCCAAGACGTGTTGGAGGGTGATCATCCGGAACTTCTGTGCCTTGATGAATTTGTTCAGTCGTCGTAGGTCCAGGATGGGACGCCATCCTCCCGTCGTCTTCTTCACGAGGAAGTATCTTGAGTAAACGCCGGAGCCCCGAAGCCTCTTTGGGACGAGCTTGATGGCGCCCTTCCTGAGCATCGCCTTTACCTCCAAGAGAAGTTGAGGGACGTGATGTTCTTTCCTGGCCACAGGGGGGACGCGCGGGCACCTTTTTTTAAACTCGAGCGCGTGACCCTGGGCTAGGGCGTCCAGCACGGTCGGTGGAGATGGACTCCCACACGCTGACAAAGCTCGCCAGCCGGCCTCCCACCGGGGTGCTTTGGTGGGGGCCCAACCCCACGGCCGGTTCAGTCCTGCTTCGACGAGGCTTTGCCGCCTTGACCTCCTTGGCGACGACGGCGGGGTCCGCCTGACTTGCCTCGTCCCCTGTAAGCTTCCTGCGACGACGAACGGGCCGCTTGACGGTAGGTGGAAAATCCACCGCCGGAACCTTTGGAGGCACCCTGTTTGCCTCTGCCGCTCCCAAAGGGCGGCCGCCGTTGCTGGAGAACCCCAAGAGCCCGGGCCGTCTCCGTGTCTGCTTTGATGGCTTGAAGGGAATCGTCCACTGTTTTCCCAAACAGGTTGTTTCCATCGAACGGCATGTCCAAGACTCTGGTCTGCACGTCTTGACGGAAGTCAGTAGCCTTGACCCATCCACGCCGCCTAAGGCACACGCCGTTGCCCAACTGGCGAAATCCAGCGTCAGCGATGTCCGTCGCAATCGTAATGGCGTGGTCCGACGCCACCTCTCCTTCCTGCAAGATCTCTAGGGCATCCGCCCTCTTGTTGTCCTGTAGGAAGTCCAGCAGGGGGGCCAGTTTGTACCACAGCTCCCTGTCGTAGCGGGCTACGATAGCCAAGGCGTTGGCTGCCTTAATCGTCGTCGCTGCAGACGAGATGACCCTGCGTCCCATCGTATCCAATTGCTTTCCCTCGCCGTCCGGCGGGGAAGTCGATGTAGAGGCCGCACCCCCCCCGCTTTCTTCCTGGCCGCCGCGGAGACGATGGAGTCCGGGGTCGGCTGTGCCCGGAAGCACAAGGGGGCCGCCTACGGGACCCGGTACTTCTTCTCGTACCGATCCCTTCTAGCCGGCGTCGTGGATGGGTTCTTTAGGAGGGCGAGGCCCTCATCCCAAATATCGTCCAGTAGAGGCACGGAGAGGACCGTCTTCCTCTTGGCCTCGCGCCGTTGATAAAGGAAACCTTCCTTCTTCTCTTCCGGGCAGAGCTGGAAGAGCTCGGATGCCCTGGCGATCATGGAGTGAAACAATCCAATCTCGTCGGGGAAGCCCGGGTGGGAGGTGACGACGGCAGATCCTAGTCGTAAACCTCGTCCGTACCCGTCGCGGCTGTGTCAGTCCCTGTATCATCCCCACGAGTCGTGGACGGGGAGGAGGGCTGAACAGGGCGCGATGGCTGAAAAGGAGGTGGAGGATAATTCCTTCTCTTAGGGGGAGGGCTCCCAGAAGGGCCTGGCTCCGGGTCCCCCGTTGGGAGCGGTTCCTCCGCTGGTGGTAACGGCAGTCTCGTCCTTATCTCCGAGCATAAGGACTGTATAGCCAACAAAATGGCCGCCGAGTTGTCTTGCGGCGCTGGTTGAGGAGAGTCCGACGGGCGGTCAGGGGCCCCGTCGGCACCCTCGACGTTATTGTCGTCTCCTACGTCGGGATCCCTCCCGACGGGCTGGTCTTCTTCCACGCCAACGCCGTGGCTTAAGACTTCGATCAGCTGTTCCTCAGAGGTTGAGGCCGAATCCACGACGACCTCCTGCCCCCCCTTTTTCTTCTCCGTCGGAGGTTTCACGGGGGTCCTGTCGATGGGCATAAAAGAGGACTCCCTCCGCGGTGGCAGGGAGACTGAGCCCCGAGGTCGCCACCACTGGTGTAGCCTCCACAGGCTGAGCCAAGGCCGCCGCGACTGTCTCGATAGAGGCCTTGGCCGGATGGATTAAGGCTTTCACCACCTTAGGTGCGCTCACCGCCTTCTCCTTGGGGGGAGGGACACTGCCTCGCTCTCCCTCCGATGGGGCCTTCGAGCTCGACCGGGGCCTCTCCAGGAGCTTCGCCGGGTGCTCGGCCTTCCTCTTACCCGAACCAGAGCGGTGGCTCGTGGTTGATGGTGCCGGGGAGGATGCGCCCTGCCTGGCGCCCGTAGAGCCCGACCGTTCGGTGCTCCCGGTGCCAGCGGACTCGCGGTGCTTGGCCTTGTGTTGGACCCCCGTCGCAGGGGCGTCCTCAAAGGTCTTAGAAGACCGCTCGGATTTCTTCTTCTCGCCTGACGGGCTCTTCCCTTCCAGCCAGTTGGCGAGACGTTGGTGGCGGTCCTTCATGGTCCGCTCCGACATATTGCCGCAAAACGCACAGTCCTTCTCCACGTGCGTCTTGTCCTCATGTAGGCAGTAAAGACAAAAGGATTGTTTGTCCTCCTTAAAGACATTCTGAAGCTGGCATCCAGGGCAGACCCTGAACAGCTTTCCGGGCGTTGAGCTTCCCTTCTCCTGGGCCATGTCCGAGATGGGCCTGAGAAACTTCTGGAGTCCTCCAAAAGCGTGGCTCGACGAAATCTTCACCCTTGAGGGGCGTAGACGAATCCGACACGGGTCCCTGTTGATCGGATGAAGAAACGGTGGAGCTTGAGGCTCTTTTTGACCGAAAAATCGAAGTTTTTGAGAAAAAACGTGAAAAAATAGCACTAACGCTCGAGAGCAATAGCACGAGGATCCCAACACTTGAACGTGCGGTAAAAATCTGAAGATGGCTGCCAGAGGCGGGGCTTAGGTAGAGGGCAGTCATTGGCTGTGGTCAGTATGACGCAGAGATCAGTGATTGGTTACTACTACGAAATACAGATCAGAAACGAAACTGATACTGGTTTTTTCTTTACCGAGGATTCCCAGCCTGACGACGGGGAATATTCATGAGCATGCCAGACCCCATGCTGGAGAAAGGAGTGAATGTACTTTGAAAAAGCCAAACAGGATACTGTGTACAAAGTGGTCCGGCACCACGTGGGTGCTTATTCGAAGGTCTCTGTTAGGTATCCAACTGAATGGCAACTGCATTGTAAAAAAGTAACTTTCTATCGAAGTGGTCCTGCAACGGGTAAAGCTAAACCCTGTGCACATTCAAAAGTCTTTCATAAGTATAAAGTGAACTGCAATTGGAACAAGCCCGACTGAGGGAAACTAATTGAAAGTGGAAAAGGGATCTGAGCACGGTGGAGGGGATACGCAGTGAACCGCGAGTCACCATAGAAGGAACGGTTTTGGAACCTTAAAATAAAAGGGATCTGAACTAGGAAGTGAGGGATCCACTAATAGAAACAGGATCTGAGCCCAGCTCTGTTGGATCCAGGGAGAGACACCAGAATCACAATTTTAAGAAGAAAATAACTTTGTTTTTGTTTTGTACATCAGGCCCTCTGAGTCAAGTGACTTGAGAAAAGAGACTCGGGCACACAAGGCCTGGATGCTGGAATTGGAACTGTATCCTTGTGTCGAGGAAGCCAGAGTGTGTGCTTGGCTCCAGTGAACCGCCTTGCCCCGTGCTGAAAACTTGGGAAAGCGAGGCCAACAGCCCGAACATCTCGACTTATAATTGCATGACCATTCCTCCACAATATTTGTAAATTAGCTGTAAGGATTGGCAATACATTTTTTTAGTATAGGCCCATTTATGTTTTCAAGCCTCTACTAGGACTGCATTATTATCTGATGGTCTTAGCTTGCTCCCATCTGTAGATTTAGATGGGCGTTTTTCACCCCCTTGTGAAAGTTCAATAAACACCCTTGAACTTTGGTCACTTGTGTTTGTCTTACTTCGATACCATGACTTCCTTACACTCCTTGCAATAGAGGCAGGTTGGGCCTTTGAGAAATATTATGAGGCTGCTCAGCTTCGGAAGATCAAGGAATGGCTGACAGGGGATAGAGTGTTTAAACAGCGAAAAACTAGGGCACGGACAAACCATTTGCGTCCTATTAACCGTTAACAGGGTACAACGTGATAACACAACAACGGTTTTGTAGGAAGGTAGTCATTCTAGAGCATTAACCAAGATAAAGCTAAGTAGATTGAAACGCTCAGACTTAGAAGGAGGGCCACCCAGCTCAGCGTACCTCACCCTGGAGAAGGACACCCTGCCCCTAACGGGGGGTGCCTATCCCTAGGTGGCGAGTGGTGTATCGCCCATCTAAAAGAGATAGAGGAGAGGACTGCCCCTAACCACCTATACTGGTGGCTATGTCTAGTGGTAGACACTGTGTATAAAAATAGCAAATATTGGTGATGTTTTCCCAATGGGTATAATGCAGCGTAAGACAGAACTGTGGATTGGATTCTGTAGCTGCTTGGTCTAAATAGAGAAGCAGGTCCTGAAGATGGCCCTATCCACCGTTGCCATCAAAACCGGTCGACCACTTTGGTCATGAGGGCTCTCCTGACCAACTAGCAATATCTACCACAGTAATAGAGAGATACTCCTTGAATTATTTTTGCACACTCACAGCCACTGAGTGAGCTGGTTTTATAAGAGCCTCTTTTTAGGCCCCAGCGCTTCTGCCGTTTTACCCACAGTGTTTTCCAGTGGTACTTTTTGCATTTTAACTACAGTGACCTAAGGGCTATTTTAAAATTAAAGTTATACACTTTGGATGGAATACAATTAGTTGACCTGGCTCCCAGGTTGTCTCTATTTAGACCAAGCAGCTACAGAATCCAATCCACAGTTCTGTCTTACGCTGCAAATACCCATTAGGAAAACAACACCAATATTTGCCATTTTTATACACAATGTCTACCACTAGACATAGCCACCAGTATAGGTGATTAGGGGCAGTCCTCTCCTCTATATCTTTTAGATAGGCAATACACCACGCGCCACCTAGGGCTAGGCACTCCCGTTAGGGACAGGGTGTTCTTCCCCAGGGTGAGGTACGCTGAGCAGGGTGGCCCTCCTAAGTGAGCGTTTCAATCTACTTTGCTTTATCTTGGTTAATGCTCTTGAATGACTAACTTCCTACAAAACCGTTGTGGTGTCGGGGGATAGATCCAAACAATGGAAACGGATGGATAAGGCTGTTGCAGACTGCACTCGAGGGGGATGCTGTGGTTGGGCGGAGGGATAGGCTGATGAATGTTCAGCTCAGCAGTGTGCTCTCTCAATGCATTGATGTTTTGGACAGGTTGGTTCCATGGGGGGCTTTATCGTTGCAACTGGCACCCTTCACCCTTTTGTTTGGGAACTACCAGTTTTCCCCAGGTATGGAACAGGGGGCATTCAGTCAATGGCAAAGGGCCAGATCATGAAGCTGAGCTACATGAAGGGAAACAGGATTTAGGGGTGAAAGAGGGAGAAAGATTGCAATACTCACAACTTCGGTATTGGCTGTCAAACCTAGTAGTTAACACAGCAGTCTCCAGAGAATTGACAGGGTTTGAGAAATGTATAACGACTCACTCAGGGGACGAGATCTTGATCTCGTCCGTTTCTGGTCGAGGATTGGCCGCAAACACATTGGGCATATATTAAAAAATGGGAAGCAATTTTTGATGGCGATATTCCGAGGGAGTACTGAAAACACCTATGAGGCAGCATCCCTAGACTGAGCCGGTCGTTACAGATAGAGAGACGTGGTACAAAGCTATTTTGCAGTGCCATTACATCCCGGAAGTGCTTCATGATTAATCCCAACACTTGACTATTTTGTTGGATGTGTGGGGGGAATGCTCAAGGTGTGGGGACTGGGTGCATGCATGGTGGGGGTGTCTGGCCTTAAAACGTTTCTGGGATGTAATTCCGGTCTGATTAAACCCTTTTCTTTAAGCCAACAGAGAGCTGGGCCACAATGAGTGGCTCTTGGGCCTCATGGATCTAGACTTAAAACTTGTGTCTAAAGCATGCAAGAAAGCTGTGATAATCATCCATATTGCGTCATGGCTTGTTATAGCTCAATAATGGAAGCAAAAGGAGCCTCCGACTGCACCTCAGACTCCAGAAAGTCTGGCATTTCTTGGCAATGGAATGGGCCACTTGCATCATTCAGGGGGATAACGCAGCATTTAAGAAGGATTTGGAATTCATCCTTTCATTCCTATGAAGTGACTATGTATCAATTGTGCACTCAAAGGTTACGAATTTTACATATTGTAGGCCCTCTTAGGATATGATGTTGCAAGGTCCGGGAACTGTGTTAGGACTTCATCCTCTGATGTTACAGGGGTCGGGGGGCCTTAGTTGTTGAATGTTTGTGCAAGATTTGCTCCCACACACTGACTACCTTATGTAGAAAATGTCCAAGTGCTTTTCAGATTTATATATGGACTCTAGGAACAAAGTCTAGAATTGTTAAAATATCTATACATATTTTCTAATTGTGGGGTGTCCTGTGTTTCTCAAACTTACTCCGCCTCCTCTAACTCACCTATCCCAAAGTCCAAGGGGTACACTGGGCATAACCATTTCTTGCAGACACTATGCCACAGTGAAAGGCAGGCATTATGCTTTCTTTTTGAAGGATGCATTCTCTCATATACAGTCATCAATATAACACTCCTTGCTTATGTACAGCAACTGTTTTTCAAACGTCTTTTGGGTAATTTTTTTGTTATTCTGCAGGTCATTTATTCAAGATTTGATAAACAGAGGACTGCATTTTTAGGAATTACAATACCTCAATTTCTGCTCATCTGGGACTAGAGGGGTTTCCTTAACTAAAACCAAAACTAAGGCTTTGTCAGCGGTCAGAATGTGCAAAATAATATGTCCTGTGTCCAAAGTTCTATTCTGACCCTCATATTTTAACAAAGCAATTCTAAAATGGAAAGGGAAAAGTATTTGGCCTTGAGCGATGTATAAATGTTCAAGAAGAAAATGCATAACGTCAATAAAGTTCCAAAGGAAAGATTCCTTGCTCCAGGGGGTGATACTTGTGCCCCAATATTCTCTTTACTCTGGCTTCCTTTCAGGATTATCAGTCTCGTGAGCATCAACATGACGAGCGCACACAACTGCTCGACTTTTGTACCTTGTCCTGGTGGTGCACCTAGTGTATTCTCCTTCCAAGTTTCTTTTCACATTTAATATATTTCCTGCCTTTTCATGATGTGCCCTGATCATGATTTCTTGAGAAAATGTAGTTTTACACTTTATTCATCTTCATACCAGATAGCCCAGACAGGAAAACCTTTCTCATAAAGACATATGTTCACAATTAGCATCTCACTGGTATATTCTCCTTTCATGAACACTTAACACTTGCTTCTGCCTGGAACACTCTCCTGCCAGGACTTTCCTATGAGGACTCTGCACACATTTCCAATACCACAAATCTCTTATATTAACCTTTTCTGGTATCATATCTGAATGGTATACTATTCTGACAGGACCTCTTTCATTTGTGTACTGCATACACTCTCACAGTTGTACGTCTCTTGTTCGGATCACTTTCTCCCTTTAATTACAATGTTCACCTGCACGTATTGTTTCAGGAGCCAATTTGTTCAACAGTGTTTCATCTTTCTGCCAATACGCGCTGGGGTCTGTGCTTCCCTTCCGTGGACTCACTGGTTCTTCCTGGCGTATTTCATCTATTCCGTGGTAAGCCGGTAGCAAGCTTTCAGCATCATGCTCGTCGCTTCAGTTTCCTGGCTTCTCTGCTCTTGGCGGCTCCTGCAGGGCTCTCTGGCTTCTTACTGAGCACTGTTAATATGAAAGCGACATCCTAATACCTGCAAACTCCCAGAAATCATCTCTGGGCTTATGGCGTCCCGGAAGCGTGTTCTTCACAGACCACTTCCCTTCTCCTCCTTGTTCCGCTAGTTGGCTCCACGGAATGCCTTCTAGTCCCCCCAGTCTCGGTCTCTTCCAAGAGATGCAGATGTCTCCCGCCAGCAGTTATCTTTGGTCAGCTGCTTCAACAGTTTAAGTTTCCACGCTGTAGGCAAACGCTCGAAACAACTAGAGCACTATCTTGCTTGGCGCACAGCAAGATCTGCACAGTCCGAAGGCTCCGCCAATGGTGTCGGAATAGGCTTTGCTCTGGGGCCGGAGTCACTGAGCACCTCTGAGCTACCAGGGGCCTGCTGTATCAGGGGCTTGCCTACACCCACAGTCAACTTTTTAAACATGTTCAGCATCTGGGTTTTGAAATCCTCCCGTTTAGGTCTGGATGCTGGCCCCGCCACCGATTTACCACGTTCACTTGAAGAATTGTAGTCTCGTCAGTGGCGTCGTTTCTTAGGGGAGGAGGAAGATGACTAATGGCTTCAGGAATGCAACCTTTTCTTAGTTTTTCACCAATGCTCCTTTCCTTTCTCTAGGGTAGGCCCCTCCGTTTCAGCCTCCAAAGACCAAATGGTCATCTGCAACAGGAATTTGAATGGCGGTCGGCCCACCACAAGCTTCGCTGCATGTTCCCTGAGTGACTTTGGGTTCATTTTACCACACGACTCAGTGTCTTGAACGGTGCCAAGGCACCATATGCAGATGTTATATGGATCGGTCACAGACATCTTCAAGCTGCAGTCTTTGCAGTACTTGAAACCCGAGAGTAAGGGCAAAGACACTGTCGAGCTCTCGTAAAATAAGAATCGTCGAGTAAATGTCGATTACTACCACAGTGTTCCTCTCGACCAGTATATGTACGATGACCAACGTCCCGTCCGGAGTTAACAGAGCATCGAGTCAAGGCGGATCGACAGCTAAGCCACGGTGCACTCCGCCCCCTGTCGAAAAGTTTTCTCAGCAGCTGATGCTGGAATGGAGATTTATCGGATGAGGAATCTGTGTGAGAAAGGCAATCCATTGAAGGCTTACTTCTGTTTTCAACTCTGCCAATAGTGACATTTCTGCAAACTATTTGGCTTCAGGTAATACAGAAACTCACTTGATATGCACACTCAAAGAGCGGCAAAACACCACTTGTGTTTTTGATGATATACATAAAAGGACAAAACTTGTAATGGAGGCGAGAGAATTCTATGCAGAGAGGAGTCTGACAGGAGGGCATCCTGGAGGGGCAGACTCACGCTAGACTGCCGAACTGGCAGTAGAGCAAGCAAATCGCTATACAGGTGTCCTTGTAGACCAGGAAGACATGGTAGATATTGAGACGAGATGGTAAATCAACCATCTCGTCTGGTGGCACAACCACACGAAAGACATGGCAGGCCTGGGGCCGATTAACATACGGCAAAACCAGACCACAGCAGAGAGACCAAAGCCATTATCCCCGCATGAGAATTGCATAAGCTGCCAAGCAACGGAAGGGAAGCAAAGGCACCCGAAGAGGTAACGCCATTAGGGAGGGCGAACAGTAATATCAGAAGCTGGTAAAGCTACAAGGCAAAACACGAACGGGCAGACACCCTACCAAGACCCTGTTAAAAGCTTTTATTTATATTTTTTTATTATTGTGTTTTATTTCACTGAACTTTTCACAATACATTTTTACAACATAAATACATCAAATTGATAGATTTTCATGTACAAATTTATATAATTTACTAATTTTCTAATAAAAAACATGTAGAACAATCTCATTCTAAAAGGAATTCATATCTTTATTCATTTCTTTGTTAAAATCTCTTTCTCAAAAGCAAACCACACCTGTATCGGAAGCAACTGCCCTTGTAAGACTGCGCCCCACCATACCATTTAACCAAAACTGCTCTTTTTCCACATCCTCAAATCCTAAAGCCAGGTATCTATAATATCTTGGATAGCGAGTTCTCATTGCCCATCAACCTGCAAACACATGCCTTAGCATTTCTTCTACATTCATTGCTTTGCACAATCTACAACCTCTTGTTAGAGGTCATTAGATGGGCCAAGGGCTCCCCACCCGAAAAATGCATGAACTAAATCTTCGAAGCCACTCGGGTTACAGAACCAAGAAAACCCTGCTAGAGGGCCCACATGGCTCTGAAGAGCCCTGGAAAACAGACATTCATAGTCGAGGCTGGAAGAGCCACCAGGGTTTTTGGAGCCTGGAAAACCCAACCGGGTAGACGCCCCAACCAGACTATGCTGGAGTCGGACAGTCAGAAGGCCAGATGACTTTGGGGAGTCATGAAAACACGAACAGAACTGGCTGGAAAGTGAATTATCAATGACGCCATCAAGCACCAAGTAAGAAATGGTGGAATTGTATTAAGAAAATATTGCCTTTCCTGGGAAGAGAGAACCATATGCAATACAAGTTAAGACTTCAATTTTGGCATACAGCACCTGCAGAGACGCTGGGGACTACGTTGTCAGAACTTGATAAACTTTTTAGAACAAGCTTTCTTGGAATCCAAGGGTTGGGCCAAGCATGAAGCCAACGCCAACGTTCCAGCATTCTTTTTGTTATATTTTGTGGCAGACCCAGTTAGCTAATAGGATTTGTGCTAAGGGCTATTTCTTTTGGAATTTAACCAGCAGCCTTCATTTTAGTTTTGTTAGGCAGGCAACTTACCTAATAGCGGTAGGGTCCACTACACACAACTAGGACTACAGGTGTAAGCAAAACCAGCCTTTGGTATAAGTCTGTACTACACAATTTTTGGTAGCGTAGCTGAGCAGCCAGGCTTATCTCAAGAGGGAATGTGAGCTGTAAGGATGTTACACAGAGGTCTACAAACACAGGTGTTCAAATAAACTCTTACAATCAAGGTTTCCTGGTTAAACACTTATTAATTTATTCAACAGTCAGTTATAAAACATTCACTAGAAGGAGGCAGTTAAATATCACACAAAAATCCACTTCAGTACTATACTCATTAAATTTCTGAGGCTTTGAGACTACTTTGGAGGAGCAAAATGGCATTCAGAATACATTGATAAAAGGAATAGGTTCAGAACATAAAAGGATTACAATTTCTTAAACAGTGCAGAAATGTTGAGTTCACCAGAAGAGTCAATTGAATTCAATAGGCTAAGCCAAAGTCAATGGGCTAAAGTCTTGGATAGGTAAAAACGGTTCTGGTAAGTAAACAGTAAAGTCACTGTAGAAGTTCTCTGAAGAAGTTTGTAACAAGAAGAATTATATGTTGGGTCACAAGCTGATTAGGCCTGCTAGTTGCGAAAGTTTCAAGCACTTTCACCGCGAGAGGCAAGTACTCTGTGTCTCGTTGCACAGTACCTTACAAATGAAGAAAAAGATGCAGCTGAAGACTTCTGTTCCTGGCACTTCCTGGAGATCTCGCGGTTTCTGAGCCTCAGTGGGGACAAGGGGCAGGACGGCGGGGGACTCCAGGACTGCACTGGGACTGGTCAAAAAGCTGGCAACTGGCAAATCTTCAATTCCGGTAGCTGTAGTCAAGCACACAAACTGGTGTCCCTCTCCCTGGTTATTCAGTTTCCTGCAGCACTCTGAGGAAAATACAACCAGCTCTGAGAATGGTATCCATGTGGCTTAATGTCAGGTTGACTGGTCCCACCAACTCACAGGGAGAAGCGGTCCTTGCAGGGCTTCTCTGTCGAGGTGAACTCAGTGATTTGATCCTGCAGCAGGGATTCAACGGGCAAACCAACGGACCAGGAGTTGCAGCAGCCGTCCTCTTCAAGCTCGTCTTCGGTTCTTTTGTCCCAGTGGTCGACTCTGCCTTCCAAGGCCGAACCAGTTAAGTTTCGGGGCTCCACGCTGACTCTCTTCCAGGATCTTCTCCTCTTACTCTGGCAAATCGCAGACGGCTTCAAAAAGTTACAGCCTGGCTGCGGGTGAAGAAGATCCACTACCGATGGGGGTATCCGTGCAAACTGTTTTTTAATACCACAACAGTTCTTATGCAATTCACTGAGGAGGAAGCAGAGAAATGAATGCGGGGAGACGAAGGTGATGGTAGTGATGTTGGGACGAGAGCTGATGTTACAGAAGACAGGTCCCATAGCCCCACACCGAAAGAGGTAAGAAGGAAATCCAAAGGTTGGCGTGCAATGAAGGGGACTTCTGACGCAACGAGAGGTGGTGCGAACCCCACATGATCTGCCAAAATTAGCGCAATGAACTGCTCCTTGGGAGTGTCAGAAGAGGACAGCTTTATGTCACCCTTAATCACTAACTCTGTACAGGCGGGTGCTCGTCCCCAGACTCCAACTACTGCAGAAACACATTGCTAGCCTCTGGGAGGTAGACTGTACCTAGTTCGACAGCAGCCTGATGTAGGCCTATTGTCTCTCCTGTTTACTTGGTCGACTCTCTTCTTGCCTTTTATCCCCCTGGTTGACTCTGGAGGGCTGCTGTCTCTCTCATAAGAAGAGCATCGGATTTGGACCACGGTCTACCATAAACCCACTAATGCGAATAACTTATTACACTTTACAAGTCATCATCCCAAATCCATGCTTAAGAGTCTACCATACAGCCAAGCCTTGAGAATAAAACAGACAATTTCAGACCTAGCAGGTCTGGACACAGTGAGCAACACCTTATTGGAAAAATGTTCAGCCAGAGGCTATCCTAACACCATCCTAGAAGAAGCCAAAGAAAGATCTGTACTCATCGACAAAGAACAACTACTGGTACCCAAAAACAAATCAATGGATACACCATTACTTCACATCAGCAAGTACTCAAGACAGAGCTTCCAGATAAGTAAATCCATTAGGAAACACTGGAGCATTCTCCACAACGACCAGACACTGAAAGAACTCTTCCCTAAAGCACCTATGATGGCCTTCAGATGGGGTAGGAATCTGAGGGACACTCTGGTCAGAGCAGAAATACCACCTAAAGACAAACAGATTGTCCTACAAACTAGAAAAATTGGCACATTCCTGTGTCTCTGTTGTACTCACTGTAACAACGTCATAAAAAGGTGACAAAATTGTTCACCCATGCACTGGGAAGAACTTTAAACTACGCCACTATGCCACCTGCATGTCATCCAGGGTTATTTATGCGATCAAATGCCCTTGTGGCAAACTGTATGTGGGTAAAACCACAAGACCGGTCAAAGAACGCCTGACGGAGCACAAATCCAATATTGGATGCAAAAACATCAAATCCCCCCTCTCCAGACATTTCATGGAGAATAATCACACAATCGCACAATTAAAATTTCAAATCCTTGAAGTTGTCAAAAAACCCTATAGGGGAGGTGATTATGCATCGATGCTCTCACGTAGAGAAAAATATTGGATACATACACTGAACACACTACTACCGAAAGGGCTTAATGATGAATTTTCTTTAAAATGTTTTATCTGACTTGTTGCCCTAATATCTCTCTATACGCTAGCTCTGCCTGTACTCAACAGATGTCTATATATTGTGTTTTTAGAACATAATTGTCACCCTTAGAAAGATGTTTTTTCATATATCATTATATGACCATATCCTCTTGGACCATTTTTTGACCTCTCCAATTTAAAACTACTATTAGTGAACTTTTGTGCCACCTTAAGAACTATTGTCTGTTTCTCACACAATGTAAATCCAGAGCCACCATATCGTAACTTAGATGGCCAATTACTTTTTTGCTTACAGTCTTTTCTGTATGCAAACTTTTGCAAGCAGCTCGCACACTATTTGAATCTATTCATTTCTTCACCTTCTAAGATGGCCGCCACTCTCGAGCGAGTGCCCAATACCCTCATTGGAATTTATTCCTATAGTCCTTTGTTGATTACTGCGCATGCCCACCTCGCTTCACGGACCTACGTCGCAGCGAGGGGCTAGTGGAGCTACACTAGCGTCCCGCGCATAGCACAGTCTCTGGGGACATCCTCCCCGCTGGATGGCCTTAAACGAGCTCTGTCGATTCCGAAACTCACGTTCCATCAGCCGATGCTACAATTATCATAAATTCAAGTAAGTTTTAAGCTACACAAGGCGCTTTTTGCTGTGCCTCTTCAGTCTCACATATATATATGTCACTTTGTCACTAAAGGGGCCGCTGTTTTTCTTTATAGACCCAGCGAGCCCCGTGTGGACTATTTGAGAACCCTTAGATTGCGTGCTACACAAGTATCACACTGATGTAATAACTGGTCCTATCCAGAACACATTGGGCACCCCTCAGTGGTGAGTAGTTGCCCTTTCATTGTTTGATCTACCGATACTGTTGCCTTTTGCATTTTACATCTATAGTTACACGCACTATTTTTCTTTTAGTGCACAATCCTCCGCTGTTCTCTGCTGGGTGAACTGTGTTGGAACTCAACTTATAATTTCTTTCCCGCCCATATCGAGCGGTTTCCATATGCACTGAATTACAGATGTAAAGAGAAAATTGGTAAGCCATTCATCCACATCTATTCGGAAGTTGCCCTATTCCTAAGTAACTTACAATGCATTTCCAAACTACCATTAGCAAAATGGCCATTCTTTTGTACCGATAGCTTGTGGCTCTGGATTCTATTTACAGGTGCTGGTCATGTTGACCCATTCTTTGTATTCTACCCTTGCTTCCCTAAACAATGTATGACGAAGCCTTTACTGTTGTCTGGTTCAATTTACTGGTTCCTGGTAACACGTTATATGTTTAACGCAGAACGCTAAATACATGTAGCAGTGATGTGGAGAGTTCACAAATAGCGGATTGTACATATTTCTTAATTTTTAGTATTTAATTCATTATTCTGGGCTCTTGATGAAGAGAATGAACTTCTTGAAACGCGTCAGCCACAATCAAATGAATTGAATCCTTCCTGTTTCCCGCGTTTGGAATAAAGAATCTTCTTTTACATTGGATGTCATTACTACACTCTTAAAAAAAAAAAAATTGTATTATCTTTTGAAATTCACTGGAATATATATCTAATTTATTGTGACAAAAGTCAATCTCAAGGCGTCATATTGGCGCAAAAATAAGGTGTGCAAGGGACGGGAGGGTTCCAAATTTTGGATCCTCTTTTCTCTCCTTTTTGTACTTTTAGTAACCCTGTGCCAGGGCTACATTTCCTCCCCTGCACCCCAAAAATCCTTAACTATTGACAAACTGCCATATGAATCAGTATTTCTAGAAATTTAGTGTGTGCACCTTCCACCCTCCTCTTCTCTCTCATAAGAAGACTCATCGAAGGGTATTGCCTCTCTGCCATAGGGAGCTTCCCTGGGAGATACTGTGATAATTACATTCCTAAGTGATGATACTGGTTGAAATTTTCCCAATGGCACTTGAGTGGTTTTTATATGTGTTATTCCCAGTGGTTACCGCACAGGTGTCTGTGGGCTGCAGGCTCATAAGCAAACTCCGCTGGTTGAATCTGTGCTCTACATATCACTATTCCACTTGCAGAACGCTTTTCATTTTGCAGTTAGCAGAAGGGCAAATGCAAAGTCTAATATCAATGGATGTCAAACGTACGGATTATGCCCACCATAGTGGCCCTAATGTCCTTGAGTGGGCTACAATTTAAACTTTTAAAGGCTTTCGAAGCCCATCAATTAATATTTTTTTTGTTCTACATGTTTCTCATGTTCTCTTGTGGGTTTTAATTTGTACATTTTGTTTTAATGTTGGTCCGTTCGAATGGAAACGCCATTTAGCCTGCAATGTTGGCACTACGAGAGGGTTGATGCCTTACACTGCAACATGGTTAATCTGGGGAGTGATTTATCCTGGATGGTCCATTGAATCCGTGTACATGTCATACGGGCAATGGGGAGGGAGTTGGGGAGCTCTCTGGGAGGAATTTTATGTGGGAAAACAGTTATGTTGGATGTGCATGAGGAACAGGGGGTCACCAGAGTGGCAATTCCGAATCTAAGCAGTCTCACCCTGAATGTACAGGGATTAAATTCCCCACTAAAGCGGAAGGGTTTATTCCATCGTCTGGCCACACTTTGCCCCAAAATATTGTTTTTCCAGGAGACTCCGCTTTTACCTTCTGACCAAGTTTGACTTGAAAAGCTCTTCCCTGTCAAATTCTCTGCCTCCTCGGGGCTAAAGAGAAGCGAAGTAGCCATTCTGGTCCGTAAGGGGGTTCCGTTAAAGGCACATAAGATCTTGCGAGATAGGGAAGGGAGATACATTTTCGTAGTGGGTACACTGCAAGGGAAGAGGGTGACCCTGATATCTTTATATTTGAACAAGTTGAAGGGGATTTCAAAGCAGTGATTAACCCATTGGAGGATACGTCTTTGACTCCAACTCCGGCAGATAAAAAACATTTTAGCTCTTACAACACTCTTCCGAGAACATTCACTTCTAGAAGCTTGGGGTTTCTTTCACCAGGGGGAGCGGGACTACACTTTTTCTGCGGTACATAGAGGATTCTCTAGACTGGATATGTTTTTTGTTCAGATAATCTTGTCTTGCACACAATTGACAGATCCTCCCGAATGCTTTGTCAGATCACGCCCCTGTGTTGTTAACAATAGCCCCCTTAGATGATACCCCAGAGCCTGCATGGGCATGGCGGTTTAATGAACTCCTTCTGGGGGATTCCCCGTTCTGCTCCCATATTTCAGACATTATAACTCACTATTTCGCTGACAACGATAGGGAGGGGATAGACTATGCGGTCGTGTGGGATGCAGCAAAAGGGGTAATGCGGGGTCAGATTATAGCCCAAACGGTAGAAAGGGGGGAAGGAGACAAACCCAAGTCCAACTGGAGCTGGAACTGCAAAAGAAAGATGAGGCACATAAAAATAGGGCTTCATGACGAGCACTTGGGGGATGTACGGGTGGCCAAGAAAGCGCTTGAAGCTCATGAGTCGGGCGGCTTATGGTTTGATGCGTAATCAACATTATTATTCGAAAGGAAACAAAGCCAACCGGCTATTAGTGGCTAAACTAAAAAAACAAGCGAGGCATAACCATATAGAAGCCCTAAGGGGACACTGATGGGAAGCAAGTCTAATCAGGTAGAGAAACTCCAGGTAGTTGAAAAGTTCAGAGAACACTCATCTCACCATATCACAGACTCACAGCTAGCCTGTACATTTATAAAGGAGGTGCATCTCCCACAGATTTCTCTGGAGCTTCGTGAGCTTTTGGAATAACCAAACTCGCTGTAAGAGAAAGATGCAGCCATTCGATCCCTTCCCCTATGTAAGGCCCCAGGGCCAGATGGCTTTACGAATAAATGTTATAAAACTTTTAGGACCGTACTTTTCCCCTATTTAACAAAACTGTTTAATGTTGTCTGGGAAACGGGTGTCGTGACCAAATCAATGGCCGAATCAGCCACAACACTGCTGCTGAAGCCCGGGAAGGACCCTGCGACCTGCGTCTCTTATCGGCCAATTGCGCCGTTAAATACAGAGGCAAAACTCAGCGAATGGTCAAACAGGGTTCATACGCAACCGCTCCACATACGATAATGTTCGTCGAGCTATAGACCCGATAGCCTTGGCCCCGAAGATCCCAGGGAGACTGTCCTTACTCTTTGGATGTCCATAAGGCGTTTGACAGCATGTCCTGGAGATATTTAGAAGCTCTATTAGAAGGGTTTGGATTTGGCTCTGGGATCTCGAAATTGATTCTCTCAAATTTCCAGATTCCTTTGACCAGGGTTAAGCTGGACAAGAATTGGACTCCACTGATTGTTTTAGGTAAAGGCACCAGGCAGGGTTGCCCCCGGTCACCTCTGGTTTCTGCTTTAGCAATAGAGCCCCTGGCCCAAAACATCAGACTCCATCCTGAAATTGTTGGTTTTGAAGTAGCAGGGCAATGTCATAAGGTAGCTTTATATGCAGACGATTTGCTTTGTTTTTTAAATGACGCTCCCAGTTCAATTCCGCCTTTAATGGCGCTCCTGGCTCGGTTTGCCTCGATCTCTGGCTTTATGGTTAACCCAGATAAATCTGTAGGAATGGCCCTAACTGAAGATTCCTCCAGATTGGGTGGCATACAGGCAGCATCACATATTTCATGGTTCTCTACTGAGATCCTGTATCTGGGAATAAAATTCACTCAGACTTATACTGGCCTCTATAAGGCGAATATCCTTGTTTTATTCAAAGAAGCCCAAGAGTGGCTTCATCGCTGGGACTGAAGAGATCTCGTGGCTGGGCCGGGTTAGCGCGGTCATGATGTCTTATCCCGAAACTTCTTTATACTTTTCATTCCCTGCCAGTACTCATCCCCGAGAACGAACGCATAGCTATGCAAAAGGAGACTGGCCAGTTTATTTGGAAAAAGAAAAAACCCAGGGTTCCTCGCAAGCTCCTCACAAGAGGAAACATGGTGGGGCGGCTGGGACTCCCCTCAGTTTCGCAATACTTTAGAGCAGCCGAGGTAGCAGTGATGTTATCCGGGGGGGGTGGGGGGGGACACTCCACGGAACCTCCCAGATGGCAGGAGATTGAACAGGCGATGACTCCGTTACCCCTAGCTCATTTTCCTTTTCTCCCCAAGGAGGCTCGGAGGTAAAAAGGCGAATTGTTGCCCACTACCTTGGCCACACTTCGAAGTTGGGATAGGGCATGTTCGCAGAGGGGTTTTGTGTCAGGGTTGACCCGCTGTCCCCCATCACTCAGAATCCCGCATTCACCCCAGGCATGTGCGCCAGAACTGGAGCTCCGATAAACCCCTCAGGTTGAGGGATTTATATGCATCTCAGGAACCCCTGACCTTTCAAGAATGCAAAGCAAAATTTGGGGTCTCTGGGACAGAACGAAGTACATATAACTTTGGCACTGGCTGACGAATAAGGGCACCCGCCAAGCCGCTTTAAGAACCCCGTCCGGTATAGAACTTAAGATCCTGGAGGGACAACAATCTCAAACTACAATCTCAAACAATCTCAAACTAGCCACATGCTTTTAGAGAATGCTCCATTAGAAGAGAAACTCCCTTATATGCTAGCTTGGGAAAGGGGATTGGGCCTGGAAATTTCAGAAGAGTCATGGAAACAGATCTGGCACAGGGCCCAAAGGCGTTTGAGATGCACCATAGTGAAGGAGAACGCCATTAAGGTCTGTTTCAGGTGGCACTTGCCTCCAGGCAGGCTTCACACAATGAATCCAGAAAATCCAGACACATGTTGGCATGGCTGTGGGGAGCGAGGAGACCTAGGTCACATGTGGTAGCATTGTTCAGTTATCCAAACATTTTGGCTGGAGGTGAGGTCTAAAATCGAAGATCATGGGCTCTTTACTCCCCAGGGACCCAAGAGTGTTGGTACTAGGGGATGCGCCAGAGGATGGGTCTTTTCCGATGACGGGACTCAGGGCAGCCTTGATTTCACAATTACTTTTTGCTGCCCGAATTACAAAAGCCTGATTTTGGAAAACTGTGGAAGGACCACACACAGCATACTGGTGGGTAAAGGTGTGGGAAATGTTGGGATTGGAGAAACTTGCAACCATACTTGAAGGGAAACTCCCGAGATGTATAAGAACCTGGAGCCCATTCTTAGACTATGTTTCAGACAGAGAACATATGTATTTTCTACCTCAACTGATAAGACACTTTATGAATCCTTGATACTTGATGCCAACTCTATGAATTGATGGCGTACTGATCTAATTTGCTTGCGTTTTTAATCTTTTCCTTTTTCTCTTACTCTTGTGCTATGTTTACCCCTCTTTCTCCTAGTTACACTCCCCCCCCCCCCCTCCTTGACTTTTCTGCCTGTGAATTAATCTTCCCTCTGCTAATTATCGTAGAATAATGTTTTAGGAATATTTGATCAATTTATGCATTTTGAAAAGTTATTGTGAAATAGACAGGGAATGAATTATGAAGGAGAATGAATTATTATGTCTTGTTACATGTTATGCATTTGTATGTTAAAAAAATGTTGAAAAACCAATAAAGATAATTTGGGATGGGGGGGGGGATAAAAAAAATAAAGGAATTTAATGCAAACCAAATTTCATTTACTTTTGAGGAGAGTAGAATTAAAATCAGAGAAATTGAAACATTGTTTAATAGCGATTAAATCCTGATTGTAAAAGCATGCATACAGATTTTTTTATTATTTTTTGTTTTTATTATTTATTTATTTTTTCAAAATGGTACATGTGGAGGCCTAGTGGTTTAAATACAGGAGAGATTAGGTTGGGCCAGTTGTAGGTCTTGGAGACATACTACTGCTGGCACGTTGAAGGTCAGCTGGTCTCCCAGACAGCAGTCATTCCTTTTAAGTGGATACCCAGGCTATTCAGATAAAGCCCAGAGAAGGAATTATTAAATCCCTCAAGAGCAACCATGGAACCAATAGGGCATCCATTAGTATGCATTTCCAGTGCAATTCAACAGAACAGAAAAATGTGGCAAGTCCACTATGTGATGCATCCATGATTGTTCTAGATTATGTGTATGTAAAAGATTGCTTTCTACTAAAAGTGGCTACCTTTGCATTGCTCTCACTGCCGGACGGAAAGCTTGGATCAAGATATTCCTGGCCATCACAGTTCAAGTGCCTGGCCTCCCCCCCACAGCTTAAGGCAACCCACCCCACCACTCGTGCTCTGATAATGCATGATGATAATTTGGTCTGTAAGGAACATCATCTCCACCATGCAATAGCAGTTGCAAAGTATGCAGGCCCAGGCAGATTGATCGCCGCTATAAGTGGTTGCTATCAAACCCTGCTTATTACCATCTCTCACGTCCCTCCAACTCATCGAGATAAGCACCACCATCCTGTCATGAAAGTCCCTGTCACTATCTGTGCTTGAAATACGCTTTCAGTAGAACAGATACATAGAAGTATGCGTCCTGGAGGTCTAATGAAACCATATTGTCAAGCTGAGACAGCACCGAACAATTAAGCCAGTGCCACATTCTTGAACTGGTCTAGCCTCTGATTCGTTTAATCCTTTGAAGTCTAGAATGTGGCTCAATTTTCCTGGTTCCCTTTTTGGATTTAGTAGATCCCTGAAGAGTGGTGATATTTCGGCAAACTCTTGATAGCTCTTTTTTCAACCATCTGTACCACCTCCAAAAAGGAGCTGCAATAGGCAAAGCTCTTATGCCCTGCATTGTGGAGGTAGTCTGGCAGAAATGTCAAAGGGGGACGCTGTAAATGTTTTCTTCAATTTTTAGAATGCACTGATCGGTGGTTACAGCTCTCCAATCCTCAGCATAGTTCCCAAAACATACCTGCGCCAGTGTTGCAAGAGCAGAGGATACATCAAACCAGCTTCCCAGAGGCTGAGGCCCCTTGAGCTGGGTCGCTGCCTTCTTCCAGGCATTACCCTTAAAGATTCACCTAGATAACTGATTTCTTAATGAAGCATTTCTGCAAAACAATTGATTTTGTGGAGTGGCTGACATGCAGGGAACTGTTGAGCTGTGAATAACGGTTTAATAATATTAGAGAGGCCCTGGAGGGGCTGTTTGCCTAGACTCCTTGAACGTTTCCAAAGTATTGGTGACTGTCAAGCCACCCATGGCATCTGAACTTTGCAGACTGCCATTCCTTCAGGTCAACACATCCAGAGAGTCAAGGCCTGCTTGGATAATTTACCAAGAGGCCTCGAAGGCAACCGCAACCACCTCCAATTGCCTCTCTGCTAACCACTTGCAATTGGACAAGTGCTTTCTCATCCATTGCCCTCTGGGAAAATGTGTGGTGGTCGCACGGACAGAACACAGGGCTAATTATCCATAGGTAAACACTTTATTGGGCAAGGCTTATGTCATCTTGGACTTCCAGCCTGTTCGGAAAGTGTCAAGGTACTTCCTAAACTTTGCTTCAAGTACAAAAAGAAAATCTAAATTCAGGTTGTCGAACAGGTGAGCAGGGTATCCTAACAAGCCAGTATGTCCTTTTTATATCCATGTTGAGGTACCAAACAGACCTGGACATCTCTCAGATGTGCATGTTGGGGTTGTTAAGATATGCACTAAAAGAGAGGTAGTGTTGATCCTCCCTCAGGACCTTGTTCATATCTGTTTGCGAATTTCATCGTGGTGGCAGTGTGCAGTATTCAAGTCTAAGCTGCCATTCTCCTAAGCCCCATGTATAACAGGAATTTGGCATGGAGGCCCACCGGCACCCTCTAATTGGGGACTATAATACGTGATGCCACTGGATGCCAGCAGGCCTTGGTTCTGGAACAATATTCTACCCATTCGCCAAAGTCAATGTGGCATCAAGAATGTCCTGCATGCCTCAGAGTTGCATCATCTACAACTTAGACCTTTGTGTTCCAGCTAATCTCCAGTATCTTGTATAGCGCCAGGGCCATGGGATACTATACAGACATCAAGCAGCATCACGCCGATCTCAAACCACACATTTCTGAACTCACGGAGTCAGCAGACGAGTTGCTGCAGAACAGATCTATAACCATGATGCTCGTTTCTTTCCCCCTTTTGGGGTTGCAAGATGTTGCAGACACCCCTGACACATGCAGAGCCATATCTTCGGATCTGTACAGAGTAACAGGCTAAATTGGAGCAAAAAAGGCCCAGCCAGCAGGCTACCCATTTTAAAGTTAATGAATCTGCAAAGGCGAGTGTATCCATTTAAAACCACTAAATATATACAGATCCTTGGAGGTGAATGTACAGATAGCCTCCAACCTAACACACTGCACCACTTTTGCTGCCACCCAATTTAGGAATGTTGCCTCATTGAAATATTCCTGAGCAAACACTCAAGATGAGAAATCCGAATGAATCCCAGATATCCATTCCTACATCTGCCCTAATGTTGAACCTGGATTCAAAGAAAGGCCATGACCATGTAGCGTTTCAATGCTTTCCAACTCAAGCTTGTGGAATCTTAATGGGCCTCTAAGCCCATATTGCTTTTTTTTATGACACCCTGCAGGAGAAAAGGCATTTTGGACCTGAGCGCAACATGGCTGCAATAGCATGCAGTCTTCTAAAATATTGAAGACAGTTGGTACAAGACACAAGGAGTTGAGCAATGAAAACTACTCGGGGAAACTGACTAGAGGGTGGTTCTGGGACACCATCAACCGGGAGTCATAGGGACACCCAGTGATACATATGCAGACTTACATTGCCAGTGATGCCTTGGATGTGAAATCTGGGCAGGCTGACAAAGTAAAAAAACAAAGGTCCGCCAACAATTACAGTTGGCTCACTGAAAGTTCCATTTTATAAACATTTTGTGGATGACACTTATCAAATACTACAAACAGGTGAGGAGAGGCCAAGTTGAGGGCCTTGTCTCTAAGTAGACTCCTTGAAGTAAGGGGGTTATGGAATGTCAGCCTAATCCAGTTGCCTGCCTCAAACATTTCATGTCTCCACTGGTACTGGATCTGGGGTCTGCAAATCTTAGGAGTTCAAAGCCCACATAATGCACTTGAGTAATGCTTTGACTGATGTTTTGAAGTTACTTACCTATACCTATTGCTCTCCAGCATGGGTCTGCTATGGATTTACATGCCCATGCATATTCTCAGTCAGATGGGAATCCTCAGTAAAAGAAAAAACTTTCACTTTCTCCCCTTGGTGTCATACTGCCCCCATCCAATGACTGTTCTCCTTAAGTCCCACCTCTGGCAGACATGTTCAGATTTGGTAATCACAAAGTGGCAGTATGACCAGGAAGAGCGCAGAGGGGTCGGAGGGAGGATTTGCATGTGAATTCATGACAGACCCATGCTGGAGAACAATAGTAACAGGTAAGTAACTTAAACCTTCTCCAGCATGGGGTCTGGCATTGATTCACATGCTTATGAATAAAGAATACGCAGCAGTACCACATTACACAACCACAGGAGGTGGCAAGACTGAACAGAAGCAATTAACACTTACCCCTGTAGCAGACTCGCCTCACGCGAACAAGTTGCGTAGCACTGCCTAGCCGACTACAGACTTCTCGCTGGAATCCCTATCGACGCAGTACAACTTCGTGAAGGTATGCGTGGATCTCCACGTCGCAGTCCTGCAGATGTCGAGCAGGGACACAACACATAGGAACACCGCCATTGCAGCGTTTGCTCTTGTGGAGTGGGCACTCGGACTGCCCGGTAGAGGCCTGTTAGCCAGCCGATGACAGTGCATGATGCAGCCGGAGAGCCATCTTGAGATGGAAGACTTGGACAAGGCCTTCCCATGATTCACAGGTCCAAAGTTCACAAACAACTGTGATGTCTTCCAAAAACTCTGTGCGTGCCACGTAGAACCTCAAGGCACAAGCAAGGTCCAGTGAATGCAAAGTCCCCTCAGCCGGCGACGAAGGGTTCGGGAAGAAAACAGGCAACACCTAAGGCTTGATGAGGTGGCATTCCGACAACCTTTGGCATGAAAGTTGGGTGCGTACACAGTGGAAAGTCAGATAGGGCTGCTTGCAGTATAGGGCCTGGATCTCACCCTCTCGTCTGGCTGAGGTGATGGCCACAAGGCATGCCATCTTACACAAGAGAAACTTGCGTGGGGCTTAATGCATAGGTTTGAAAAGTGCCCCCATGAATCTTGAGGACCATGTTGAGTTCGCATGCCGGGGCAGGCCCCTTTCAAAAAAGCCCCTTGAGGCAGTCCTTGACAAGCCAGTGGCACCACAGCGAGAATCTTCCCGGGGATCTGGTGTAGATCAAAATGGCCACCAGGTGTAACTTTATGGATGCGTGAGCCAGCTCAGCTTTTGCCAAGGAACGCAAACATGGAAGTATCTGGAGTCGTGACCCTCAAAAAGGGTAATCTTTTGTGACCGGCACCACGTAGCAAAACGCTTCCATTTATGGCTGATGCACGTTAGAGTCCCTGGCTTTGGCAAGGACCTGCCTGCAGTCTGCTGGCAGCACAACCTCCACATTTAAAGGCTGCAGGAGCCATGCCTTCAGGTTCAACGATCCTGGGTCGGGATGAAGGATTGCGCCTCTCTCCCAAGTGAGCAGATCCGAAAGTAGCTGCAACTTGACCAGAGGGGACACTGACAGGCTGAGAAGGTCTGGATACCAAATCTGCCTCGGCCACGCCGGGGCGATGAGTATCCTCTTGCACGACACTGACTGTGTTGATCACACCTAGCAAGAGAGGAAACTGGGGAAAGTCGTACAGAAACAGACCTTCCCACGGAAAGTATAACAAGTCCCGCGTGCTCCTTGGTTGGTGGAATCTGCTGGCAAACTTCTGGCATAGTTCGCCATCATGGCAAAAGATCGATCAGAGGTCTGCCCCATTTGACAGATGGTCCACCTGATCCTGACGAAGTTCCCACTCGTGACAGGAGCGCAGCTCCCTGCTGAGTGAGCTGGCGATGGTGTTCTTGATGCCTGCCAGGTGAAGTGGGAAGAGGAACATTGCCTGTCCAATGGCACAATGCCACAAATCCCGAGCTTCCCTGGAGAGCACTAATGATCGGGTGCCCCCCTGCTTCCCGATGTAGAATATGGTGGTGATTCTCACCACCTTGCCGCTCAGTCGATAGGAAAGACTTGGGAGCCCAGAACACTGCCCGTAACTCCAGGATGTTGATGTGCAGATTCTTTTCCTCCAGAAGCCACATGCCTCTGGCATGTGGACATCCGATGTGAGCTCCCCAACCTTCCAGAGTGGCGTCCGTGGTGACAGTCTCCTGGTATGGCAGGGTTTGGAATCTCGTCCCGTGGGCGATGTGGGAGCACACCCTCCCACCCCCACCACTGTCGCCCTCTGGAACTCCTCGTTGAGAGGGGGGGGGTTGGGGGGGGGGGATCTTGTGCGTAGAATTCCCAGACACTTGTATCCACGAATTCCTGTAGGGGTCACATCTGCAACCTGCAGAGATGGGTGAGGAAGATGTATGACAATATCATGCCCAGCAAAGACTTGATGGCCCGAACCGTGGCCGTCTTCGCTAACAACAGCCACTGTACCAGCCCTTGAATGGCCGCTAGCCTCTCCTCCGATGGGGATGCCAGGCAAGTCACTGTGGAGCCTGGCACAGAGGAACAGCTCGTTCTGCAATGGTGTTAGGCAGGACTACAGATCGTTCACGGAGAACCCCAGCTACATCAGTAGCCGGATGATCTCCTTTGTGTGCTTGTCGGTCTGTTCCCAGGAGTGAGCTCTGACCAACCAATCGTCCAGGTACGGGTATACGTGCACTTCGGGCCAGGCATTTTGTGAACACTCTTGGGGCAGAATTTAAACGAAAGGTAGGGCTTCGAACTGTAAGAACTTCCGATGTTTCCTGTGGATGGGGACATGGAAGTACGCATCCTCTAGGTCCAAAGACGTCAAAAATCCCCCTTCCTCCAGTTGGCCGAACAAGTGCTGCAATGTGACTATCCTGAAATTTTGGGATTTCAAGTACTAGTTCAGATGGTGCAGGTCCAGGATGGGCCTCCAACCGCCAGTCTTCTTTCTGACCAGAAAGTATCTGCAATGAGCCCTTTCCCCAACATGGGTGGCACTTCTTCCAGGAGCTGAGGGATGTGCTGCTCCTGACGGGAAGCAGTGGAATACGAGGGCACCTGCGTTGGAACTCCAAGGTGTGTCCCTGGGCGAGAGTGTCCAGCACATACCTGTTGGTGATCTTCCATTCGCTGCTAAACCTCGTCAGCTGGCATCGCACCAGGGTGCACGAGTGGGGGTTAGACGTCTTGGCCAGTTCAAGCTTGCTTGGGCGCCGAAGACCTGCGGACAACACGGACCTCTGCTACCATAGGCCTGGGAGCGACACATGTAGCCTTCCTACGTGGCGTATCAAGGTGGTTGGGTAGAGGATCGATGAGGTTGACAGTATTCCTTGGTTGATTATTTTCCCCTGGAGGTGCGAATAGACAAGCAATGTTGCTGCAGAGTGCCAAGTGAACGTGCTGTCTCTGTGTCCGTCTTTATGGCCGTCTTTATGGCTTGAAGGGATTTGTCAAACAGGATAGCCTAACAGATTCTCACTGTCGACAAGGCATGTCCAGAACCTTTGCATAAATGTCCTGGCAAAGGTTTGTGATCTTCAACCATCTCTGCCGAAGGCAAACTCAGTTTCCCATCTGTCGGAAGCCTGTGTTGGTGATGACCATTGCCATTGTAATGGCCAGGTCCAATGCCACCTCCCCCTCCTAAAAGTGGGCGAGAGCCTCAGTTTTCTTGTCGTCGGGAAAGAATGCCAGGATAAGGCCCAGCTTGTACCAAAACTCCCGGTCGTGTTGGGACAAGAGGGTCAGAGCATTGGCCCCCTTGATCATGGATGCTGCTGTGTAGATGACTCTTCCCCATAGCGTCCATCTTTTTGCCCTGGTTATATGGGGGACTGATGTGCAGGTCAGGTTAGCCGTACCTTTCTACGTTTCCATGCGGCAGAGGACACTTCTGAGTTCGGCAACAGTTGTAACCTCAAGCACTTGGGTGCAGAGTCTGGCACCCTGTATATCTTATCCAACCTGTCTCGTTTGGTTGGAGCCGTACATGGGTTTTTCACAAGGGCTAGACCTTCCTCCCAAATGTCATCCAAAAAGGGTACCGCCGTGAATCTTCCTCTTGGGCTCCCATTGCAGAAATAAAAAAAACTCCTTAATGGTTTCCTCTGGCACCAGGTGGGACAGCTGGTAGGCCCTGGAAATCGAGTGGAATTACCCTACCTCGTCTGGTGGCGAGCCTCTACGAGGGGGTTCCAGGTGCAGTGACTCGTCATCTGCCGGGACGAAATCCTTATCTCATTGGTTTCCATGGCAGTCTCCGTACCAGTGTCTGTGTGTGTATCCGGGTCCGTTGGTGGCGTCAAGTCCCGATGTGGTGTCAGAGGCTGATGCGGCGTCGGATGACACTTTCTCTTCTTCCGGGGAGGCTGGTCAGTGGACTGCAGTACCGCAGGTGCTGGGGGCAACCTCTGCAGGATTTTCGTCACCAGGGTGTGGAGAGTCAACCAGATGTCCATGGATATGTCCCTCGGCTGAGGAGGGAATAATTGAGTGCTAGGCCCTGCACCATCTTCCTCATCGACTATATGGATGGACCAACCTGGTCGTCGTCCTTGGAGGAGATATCCATAGGCTGAACACAAGCCTTGGAGGGCCATTTTGGGGCCTCTTTGCCCCCCCCCCCACCCCTCCTGGTCCCCATTTCTCCCTCCTGAGGGCCCGTACCGTGACCTGAGCCGGTGCTTCCCCTGCCCCTGCCCACACGGGGTGCCCGCTGCCTTCACTGCTGCCTCGGCGGCCATGTCGCACCTGTGAGTGAGGGATATACTTTGCGCTGTAGCGGCCACCCTTGTCGGGTCGGTACCACCCGCCAAAGCAGTCGATCCAGAGGATGTTGACGTAGTGGTCGACATAGCCTTCGGCTGCGCCCGATGAGTCCGCTGTGAGGCCTTCTTCACTTCCTCTGGCCTCCGTTTCTCTGATTTGTCCCTAACTTGGCCCGGGTGGAGAACTTCCTTTTGAAGGATAAACTCGATGGCAGGCTGGCTAATAAGGCAGACGGCGATGATGATCACGGTATATCCGACCTGGGACCCCCACATCAGCGGCGAACCATGCAGAATCGGCCTTAAGGTTCTTGGCCTCATCTTGGACCCCCATGGACGGGTGTTGTCAAAGGACTTCCACCTCCTCCCGGAGGGAGACCGCTCCTCGGACCGACAGGTCCTGGGTGAGGCATGACCTTGCTCAGAGCACGGGTCAGAGGCCTTGCTCGACTTGAGCCATGCCGCCAACCTGCTATACCTGTCCGTCTTAGTCTTCTTCGAGAAGCCCAGGCATATCTCGCACCCATCTTGGTTGTGGTCCATTTGCAGGCAGTAGAGACACTTCTGATGTTTGTCCTCCACAAAGACGTTCCTTAGCCAGCATTGGGTGCAGGGCCTGGTAAGTGTCAGTCCATCCTTTTTCTCCTCCGTCATGGCCAGAGGGCGTGAAGTAGGCCCAAGCGGTCTTCCAGAAACCTCGATGAACAACCGCCCTTGAGGGGCACGCAACTACAACAGATCCCTGTTGCCTCCGATGAAGATAGGAGCACACAGGCTCTGATGGAACAAAAATAGAAAGTTTTCAGTGAAAAATTTGGCAAAAAATACAAAATAGCTTGGAGAGCAACTCGAGGACTCATCACTTAAGCGTGCAGTAACAATCGTAAGATGGCTGCCAGAGGCAGGGCTTAGGTAGAGGACTATCATTGTATGGAGGCAGTATGACCCAGAGGACAGTGATCCGTTTATAGGAGAAGGAAAAGGTTACTTGCCTGTAAATGTTGTTCTCAAGCATGGGTCTGGCATGGATTCACAGTCTCATGAATATTCCCCGTCAGGCTGGGAATCCTCTGTAAAGAAAAAATCAGTTTTACTTCTGAACGGTCTATCTCCTAACAACCAATCACTGGTCTCTGGGTCATACTGCCCCAGCCAATGACTGCCCTCTAACTAAGCCCCTCCTCTGGCAGCCATCTTCAGATTTGGTAGCACGTAAAGTGGCAGTAGGACCAAGAGAAGAGCCGCGGGGGGGAGGGAAGAGGGGGGGGTTCTCCCTGGAATCCCTGTAGACGCAGTAGAATGTCGTTACTTTGTGCGTCAACCTCCACGTAGCCGCCCTACAGATGTCCAGCAGTGGCACACCAGACAGGAACGCCGTAGTTGCAGCAATCGATCTCATCGAATGGGCTCTCGGACAGTCAGGCAACGGTCGGTTTGCCAACCGGTGACAATGGGTGATGCAGCCGGCGAGCCACCTGGAAATGGAAGCATTGGACAGGGCCTTCCCTTGGTTTACAGGGACAAAGTTCACGAAAAGTTGTGACTTCTTCTGGAAACTCTTTGTGCTGTCCACATAGAACTTCAGCGCTCTAGCCACATCCTGCGAGTGCAAAGTCCTCTCAGCCTGTGACGAAGGCGTCGGGAAGAATACAGGTAACACCAAGGGCTCGTTTAGATGAAAGTCCAACGGCACCTTGGGCATGAAAGAGGGATGCGTCCGTAGCACTACCCTCATCTCGTGGAATGTCAAGTAAGGTGGTTTACATGAGAGGGCCTGGATCTCTCCCATCCGTCGTGCGGAGGGGATGGCCACAAGAAAAGCTGCTTTCCACAACAAAAACGTCAGTGGCGCCGAATGCATAGGCTCGAACGGAGGACCCATGAGCCTAGACAGCACCACATTGAGTTCCCACGCAGGGGCTGGAGTCTTCACCGGCGGGAACGAATGTAACAGTCCTTTGACGAACTCCTTAACCAGACGGTGTGACCATAGCAACGACCGTCCCAGAGATCTGGTGTAGCGGGAGATAGCCGCCAGATGGACCTTGATGGAGGCATGGGCCAGTCCAGCCTTGGCCAATGACAGCAGATACAGCAGTACCTGCGGAGTCATGACTCGTAGAGGATCGATGATCTGTGCATGGCACCAAACGGCGAACCTCTTCCATTTATGTCCACAGCATTTAAGAGTAGACTAAGCTCTGGCCTTGGCAAGCACTTCCTTGCAATTTGCTGGGAGATCGTAGCCCCCGAACTCTAACGCTGCAGGAGACAGGCCTGCAGGTTCAGCGATCCTAGTTCGTGGTGCAGAATTGTGCCTCCCTCCCTGGCAAGAAGAGCTGCGACCACCAGAAGCTTGACTGGAGGGGCCGCTGACATGTTGAGGTCCGGGTAACATATCTGCCTCGGCCATGCAGGTGCGACAAGGATCATCCTGTACCGGGACCGTCTGAGTTGATTGACTAGCCGAAGAAGCAACAGCAACGGAGGGAACACAGAGAAAAAGGCAGTCCAAGGGGAATGCGAATGCGTCCCCGGTGCTCCCCGCCTGGGGAAACCTGTTGGTGAACCTCCGGCACTTGGTCTTCCTTGCCGTCGCAAATAGATCGATCTGGGATTGCCCCCGTCTGCGGAACAGGCGATCCACTTGGTCCTGACTGTTAGGCAGAAACCTGTGCAGTTCCCTTAGGGACCACTGCAAAAGATTTAAGACTACAGGTGTTTGGCAGTAAACCCACTGGGTAGAAGTCTGTACCACACATTTTCACTTGGTAGCTGTGGCTGTGCAGTCAGACTTCGGCAATATGCAGAGTATACGCAATAGGTACAGAGACACAGTAGTACAAACAAACACTGACCAGAGCTTTGGTGTAAAAGTATATAATTATTTATTTAAAACCACACTTGTGATTTACGCTAGCAAAAACGAGGTAAGTAAATTCAGCACACAGTCACTATCTTATATATATGCAACCCTATTCACTTATTAGACAAGTCTTCGTGAGAAATACCACTTATTTTCAGACAGAGGTGAGCGCTTAACATAAGATGACACTCTAATAAGTTGTAAAGAAAGGGAGGGAAAAAGGCAAAGTTAAAGAAGCACACAAGTTTCAATACTTTTTCAAAGAAGCAAAGTAAGGCAGGATAGGCAGAGTTCTACTGGGGAGCAAGGAAGTCCATTGCAAGGCCCACTCTTGGAGAGAGCAAGCAGAAGGGGTCCAGGTTCACACAGTGGGGTTATGCCCAAAGAGTCTTGTAGATAGTTGGCACAAAAAGGATGAAATTAAAATCAGGAAACGTTAGCTAGGTTGTCCCAGGCTAGCCCAGGTTAGAAAATCGAGGCTTTACTGTCACCCCGAAGGATCTGTCGCAAGGGAAGCCAGGCGGGACACAGTACCTTAAGTGTGAAGGAAGCTCCAGCGGGGGCAGTTGTTCCTGGCAGCAGGTGCAAGTCAGTCTTTCGTCCAGAGGAAGAAGAGGTCTCGCCGTGGAGGAAGGATGAAGGTTGTTGCACTGCCAGGGAAGACACCAGCCGCAGAGTTCTCTGGTTAAAAGGCACTACCCTTCTCTTCGCGGTAGTGGTAAACCGTGGTATTCCGGTTGCCGGGGTGCTTGGCACGTGCAAGGCGGCCTCGAGATGATCCAGGAAGGCGAAAAGAAGGCAGAACTCCCCACCAGTCAAAGGAAGAAGACTCTCCGGATTGGAGATCTCCTCTGTCGTCGGGAAAAGTGGTGAGACGGTTCAGCAGGGCTCCACCGGTGGTGTTGTCGTTGCAGGTCGGCTCAGCTTCTCCCTCCTCGGATTCTTAGGTCCTGTGGCGACCTCAAGTTCCAGTCCCCAAAGCCCTGCTTTTATGCAGCACACCCCCATTCACTCAGCCTAGCTGTCAATCAAACATGCTAAGGGGTGAGCCGGCCGGGTCACCACTTGGGCCAATTACACAAGAGTGCGACTTGAGTTACCAAGGTAACCCAGTCCAGGGTGCCTAAACCCCCTCCCACGCCCCCTGTTGTACCCAGACAGAGTGGAACCACTTTTGGAGGCTTCTGTGGAGAAGCCCGCCAAAAAAGTGGAACAAAGGGCTCGACTTAGGTTGGAGTCACAGAAGAGAACACAAACGCCATTTTAGAATAGAGTTCTGGCAAAAAATACCAACCGGCGAATTAATATTAATTAAATAAACCAGCGGTATGTTCGAGGCTATATGAATTAAATAATTAAAGTTGGTAGCCTCGAACAATGGGAAATTCCCATAGAGATATATTCGCCGTCGAATATAAAAAGTCGTATCCACTGCCACCAGCCAAAACTCGATCAGGGGGGACGGAGACGTGCCCCCTCGAACAACAGACCCTGGGGCAATCGATTTGCCCCGACCAGTACGTCCACAATATGATGGTTTGTACTGGTTTCTGTTCATAATTTGGGACTTTTAAAGCCAATGGTGACTTTACATGCCCTGGGAGACAGTAGTCAGTCCCAGGGTAGGGAGTCTATGTTTGGGGGTCGTTACGACACCCCTGGGTTACGGCACGGAGGGTGCTGTGTAACCCACATCAAAAACACATGAGACCCTATGGAGTAAGACACACCATAGCCCATATAACAAACTGAAAGACAAAGGAACACCTCAAATCATGTCCAAGAGTGGGAGTAAAAGAGTCTCACTCTTAGCAGGAGAAAAAAATAAACCCCAAAAATCCAGCAAAGCTGCTGGGGGACTCACTAGGTTTGGGAAATTAGCCTTACAGAGAATTCTCCCCAACACTGGCTAAGCTCCCAATAGTGACAAGAACGCAGCTCCCTGCTGAGAGAGTCGGTGACAGTGTTCTTCACTCCTGCCAGATGAAACGGGATGAGGAAAATGGGAGACAGAATCAGTTAACATTGAATTTGCTTTTAACAACGTCCCAGTGAGGTAACTGGGACCACTAAGCAGCAAGTATCTTCTACAAAACATTACAAAATGAAACAGCCAGCAATGGACTGGCTTTGAACAAATATCAGTGACAACTGCGACTACAGAGCACCACGCTCTCTTTACAAGATATTACAAACTCAGCTCAGAATAAAAAGTCCCAGTGAACGCAACTGCGACCAATAAGCAACGTACTCAAGACAGTATGGGAATTCAACTTTCAAGTCACCTATGAACAATCTATAGGAAAAATCACAATATTCAAGTTGGAATAATTAGTCCCAATCACGTTTATAATCACTAGACAGCAAATTAATTGCCATTAATTTGCATTTTCCATTTAAGTGAAAAAAATATCAATAAACAAGTTGAACTATACCACAACTGGTCAAGAGAGTCTTTAATTTCCTAATGGTAAAAGCGTTAAACAGGGCTAACACTTCTTTATTAATTACTCATCATCCTGACCAGTCACAGGACCAAGCACAGCTGGCAGCTGACCAGACATCAAATAATTACATAACGAAATTGGGAAAAGCGCCTAGCAGTTGTAGATTGGAAAACAATCTCTATAAAAAGGGATGAGGAACATACCGTGGGCAACGGCCCAGTGCCACAGTTCCTGCGCTTCTTCGGAAAGCGCCGGTGACCTGGTGCCCCCCTGCTTGCTGATCTAGAACATCGTGGTGGTGTTGTCCGTGTAGACCCAAACCACCTTGCCTCTGAGGGACAGAAGAAAATACTTGAACCAGAACACTGCCCACAGCTCCAACACGTTGATGTGCAAAGTCTTCTCCTCTGGTAGACACAGGCCTCTTCGGTGTGCTCTCCCCATCCTTCCAGGGAGCCGTCCGTCGTGACAGTCTCCTGGTGTGGTGGTGTCTGGAAACCCGCGCCTATGGACAGATGTGCGGGAACTCCCCCACCACCGTATCACTCGACGGAAACTGTTGTAGAGTGTGATCTTGTCCTCAAAGCTTCCCGACACTTGAATCCAACGGGCGTCAAGTAACTCCTGTAGTGGACGAATCCGTAGCCTGCACAGCCGAATGAGGTATATGCATGACGACGACATGACAAGCAGAGACCTGATGGACCTCACCCTTGCGATCTTCAGGGCCAACATCCGTTGTACCTTGCCCAAGATGGCCGCTATCCTCTCCTCCTGGGAAGACACTGTTGGGTCGTGATTCCAGAAACAGCGCGACCTGCAGGACTTTGCATAGTTCACCGAGAACCCCAGATCCGTCAGGAGTCAGACAGTCCTCACTGTTGTGGTCGACTGCCATGTCCTTTGAGCTTGCCCGGATGAGCCAGTCGCCCAAGTAAGGGTATACGTTGATCCCTTGTAGACGCAGCTGCGCCGCCACCGGCACCAGGCACCAGGCACTTGGTGAAAACCCTTGGCGCTGACTTCAATACAAAGGGAAGGGCCTTGAACTGGTAAAGTTGCCTGAACCATGAAGCGCAAAAACTTGCGATGACCCTTGGGGATGTGAAAGTAAGCATCCTCCAAGCCCAGTGACGATAGGAAATCCCCCTCTTCTAGCTCTCATAGTACGTGTTGAAGAGTCACCATCTGGAACTTTTGGGACTTGATCAGACGACGGAGGTCTAGGATGGGTCTCCAGCCGCCGGTTGTCTTTTTGATGAGGAAGAAACGAGAGTACACTGCAGAGCCCCGGAGCCTCGATGGCATGAGCTCCATCGCACCCTTTCTTAGCATGGCCCGCTCCTCCAGCAGCAGCTGAGTGAAGTGGATTCCTGCCGGGCCACTGGTGGGATTTGGGGACACTTCCGTTGAAATTCCAGGGCGTGTCCGTGGGCGAGAGCGTCCAGCACCCAACGGTCGGTGGAGATGGTCTCCCCCATGCTGACGAAGTTCGCCAGCCGGCCTCCCACAGGGGTGCATGGGTGGGGGCCCGAGGCAACAGCCGGTTCAATCCTGTTTTGACATCGAAACGCCGCCTTGGGGACCCTGGCAATGACATCCTCCGAAGGCCTTGGAACAGCCTTTGTTCTCCTGGGCCGACGAGTGGAAGGGTTGACGTTAAAACGAGGAACCTCCACTGAAACCTTTTAGGATCCTTGGGATTTGCCGCCTGAGAACCGAAAGGACGGCCGTTGATGCTGAAGCGTGCCCAAGGCACGAGCCGGATCCGTGTCCGTCTTGATGGCCTGAAGAGACTCCTCCGTGGCCTTCCCGTAAGGGCATGTCCAACACCCTCGACTGAACGTCCAACGAAAATTGGTGGCCTTCAGCCAGCCCAGTAGACGAAGGCAAACGCTGTTGCCCATTTGGCAGAACCCCGTCTGCGTCGTCCGTGGCCACTGTGATGGAGTGGTCCAACGCCACCTCTCTTCTTGCAGGGGGGGCGTTCTTGAACCACAGCTCCCGGTAGTAACGCGCCACAATGGCGAAAGAGTTGGCGGCCTTGTTGGTCGTCACTGCCACGGTAATTCGTCGCTCCATGGCATCCAACTTCTTCCCCTCACTGTCTGGGGGGGTGGGGGGTGGGGGGGCTGGGGAGGAGGGGGAAATGAATGCCGCCGAAGAGGAGGAGCCTGAAGACTACTTCTTGGCTGCTGCCGAAACCACAGAGACCGGCGACGGATGGGTCCGCAAGCACTTCAGCGCAGAGTCCTGCACCCTGTACTTCTCATAACGGTCCCTCTTCACCCCGGCCAGTGGAAGGGTTCTTCATGAGGGCCAACCCATCGTCCCAAATGTCATCCAGAAGTGGGACCGACAGGATGGTCTTCCTCTTGGCCTTGCGGTGCTGGTATAGGAAACCTTACTCCTCCTCAGGGACGAGATGGAAGAGCTCTGAATCCCTGGAGATCATGGCGTGGAACGAACCAATCTTGGGTGGCGAAGATCTGGGAGATGGAGACGGGAGGTCCCCCAAGCCTCCCGTCGTCCGTTCCAAGGGTGGAGGGGGGGGTGGTCTTGGGGGTGGAGAGGGAGATGGAGGCAAAGGGTGGCAAGGAGGTGGAGGGTGAACTTTCCTCTTCTGGGTCAGTGGTTCCCCTGTCGGTAGCGCTGCCGCAGGAGGGGCCGCCGGTGCAACTGGCATCCTTGTCTGGATCTCTGAGACCAGAGTGAGCAAAACAGAGAATGTCCGCCGAGATGCCTCCAGGTGGTCGCTGAGGCGGCTGCAGCGATGGAGGCAAAGGCAAAACCGGTGACCGAGGCGCAGGTTGGTCGCCCATGCCACCAGCCCTGCTGTTCCTAGTCGGTCTCCTCGTTTTCGCCCTCCTCGTCGTCTCCCTCGTCGGAATCCATGCCATAGGGCCTGCTCTCGACGCACCTCTCCTCCTGGATGGTCTGGAGGCAGGTAAGCTCCTCTGAGGCGATATCTCTGCCCTGGAGGACTACCGGGCATCCATCCCCTTCTCTGCGACCAGAGGGGACGGTTTCTGTGAAATGACTGCCATCATCATTTCTGGTGTCTTCTCAAAGAGCTGAAAAGAGGACTCACTCCTAGCAGGCAGGGATACTTTCACCTTCGGGGGTCGCGTCCTGCGAGTCCGCCACGGCGGCCTTTGCGAGTGATGCCACCACCCTTTCGATGGAAGGCTGGGCCTTCGTCCGATGTATCTAGGCCTTCACGGCCTTGGGTCGTACCCGCGGCCTTCTCCTTAAGGGAAGGGTCAGCGCCCCGCTCCCCCTTGGCCATCTCTGGCGGGCCGGTCTTGGGCTTCTCCTTGAGCTTGCCCGGATGGTCCGACTTCTTCTTTGAAGAAGATCCTGAGCGTTTGCTGGTGACCAAAGCTGCTGGAGATGCTGTACTCGCCCTGGCCGCCGTGACAGTGGACTCGTGGTGCTTGGCCTTTTGTTGGGCCCCCGTGGGAGGAGCGCCCTCAAAGGTCTGAGAAGACTGCTCAGTTTTCTTGGTAGCAGGCGAGGCATGCTGCTGGGACTGTCATCCGAGAAGACATTCCGCAAGCTGTCAGAACAAATTTTGAAAAGGGGAGCCGAATCCTTTTTCTCCTCCGACATGGCCGTGCAGCGTAGGCCTTGAAGAAACTTCTGGAATCCTCCACGAAGAAACTCGACAAAAATTTGCCCGTTAAGGGGCACTGAAGAATCCCAAAAACTGGTCCCTGTTAATCGGCAGGTAGATCGAAGGAGCACAAAGCTCAATTGACCGAAAAAAAACATAGTAAACTCTTTAAAAAAGCGCAAAACTTTACCTTGTGCTTAGCTCTCGAGCAGTAAAAGCTCGAGAGCTAAGCACAAGGACTCCCAACACTTGAACATGTGGTAAAAATCTGAAAATGGCTGCCAGAGGAGGGGCTTAGGTAGAGGGCAATCATTGGCTGGGGCAGCAGGACCCAGAGACCAGCGATTGGTTGTTAGGAGAAAGACAGTTCAGAAGTGAAACAAACTGATTTTTTCTTTACTGAGGATTCCCAGCCTGACAGGGAATATTCATGAGCAATGAAACCATGCCAGACCCCATGCTGGAGAAGAAGTAATTCTTCTTTGCCAACAAGGTAACCTCAAGGTTACAGGAAGGTAAGTGGGGTCAACATTCTGCAGTTCTGGAATGGGACTCTACAAAACAGTTGTGTATGACCATCTGTAGTTAAAAAGTAAGCACCCATTGAAAGGTGAAGAAAGGGGAGGGAGGGCAGATGGAGGAAGAAGTAGAACAGGTGGTGTAGGAGAAGCGGGCAATAATATTCTTGAAGACCCATCACAGTGCTAAGGCCGACATAAAATGACAGGATTTCTAACAGGTCTTTCGCTGATTGAAAGATTCAGCCCCTGGGCAAAGCCGGTGTGTAATCTGCTTATTGCGATCATGCACAAGATGCTGAGGTTTCTGGCCGTCTCTACAAGACTGCAAAGTGAGGAGATGGAAAACCCACGTTGGTGTGTGATGGAGCTGACCATTCTACCATTGGGTGAATGTCTGAGCTCATGGATAGGAAACATCTTGCCTGATCAGATCCCAGTGTGACAAACAGCTCTGGAGGAGTTATTGCAGGGATCAGAAATAAGATTGAACAAGAAGGAGCTAAATGCAGCACCATAGTATCAAGCAATTAACAGTGAGCTGGAGCTAACCCCAGTGGTAGCTCCAGCTCACTGTTAATTGCTTGATACCATTGATCTGCTTTTAGCTCCTTATTCAATCTTAATTCAGTACAAAACACTCTGCAAATATAACTCCACCCATAAGATGCAAACATTTTGTCCATAATGTATGACCAGTGGTCGAAGTCTACAAAAAGAAGAAGTGGAACTATGTTCCCTGCTGGCCTGCACCCACTCTGCACAAACCCCATCACCAGGCCCCCTCCCACACACAATACCAACCCCCATACACATGCAGCTGGTATTTAAAGGGAACGTTCAGAGAAATGCAACGAAAGTGCAAGTTTCAACTTCTTCCTATACTTTTATTTTTAAAACAAAACCATTCCGGAACGGTTTCTTTTTCAAAATAAAAGTATAGGAACAGTAAAACTTAATTTAATAAAATTAGAGGAGCACCGAACCCAACCGCTCACTTCGACCACTGTGTAGGACTTCTGCTTTAAATCTTGTATAGATGTATCCTAATATTTAGTTATAGATTGTCCCAAACTCAGAGTTAAATTCACATAGGTGCGTTTGTTCAGCATCCGTTCGCCGCCTGGGTAGCCAAAAGTAGCTCATGGTGGCTGTTGATGTCAAGCTAACCAGGCTCTTCTAGGTTACAAGCAGGGGTTAAACAGCTCCCAACTCTCCCCTCAATTTCAAACCCTGCTTCTGGTTCCTCTTGTAGGGTGCTGAATGGGCTCTGTTGTAAGGTGTCAAATACAATGCAGACCTTGCCTCATGCATGCTCCAGGTTTCTTTTCACTTGGCTACATCAACATTTGAATACATGTGTAGCATTTGGGTATTACACTATCAGGTGACTGTTTCATCGGCTTAGAGTCTCTGGGAGACCACTTCTTGATGTGATGCCGTAGCTTGGTGCACAGCCTTTCTAAATATAATGTAATTTCCTATTAAACTCTGATCCCGACCACTTCACAGGTATGACATCTCACAAGTATGGAAAGGATGGGATGTAGGGGATAGTGTGTATGTAAGTGACACGAAGGTTGGAAAAAGCACTGAATGTGTGCAGTTTCCTTACTGCAATATTTATGTATCACACAAAACAGGCATTGTATTAGTTTCCATTTTGGAGTAAGTAAAATAGTAAGTTATTGAAGTACTGCAGTCTAGTGTGATGGGCCACTCAGATTTGAGGCCTCCAATGCATTGATTTAATTAACTGTGACCAGCAATACATTTCTAACTGTGCCGGTCCCAAACTACCATAGGCTGTCTCTTCCCAAGCTACCATGCAACTCAGCCCAGGCAATGGTGAAAAGATTAAATAAAAATTAGAAAACCAGTTATCTTACTGCCTCGCTATTACCTTCATGAATCGGCAGACTGGAGGTGGTATCAAGTCATGCAGAATAAGTGAGTGGGTGCTGATATCGGTTGCCACTACAAGTCTTCTTCCATCAACTTCCTCTCCTAAACTCCAAATATCAATGGACAAGGAAGCAAGGTCTCCACATGTTGGAATTAATACATCTGTCAAGAGCACTGGTCTGCCAAAGTCCAACGTCACAAATCTCCTAGCTCCTACAAAACAAATAAAGTCGTTGGTGAACTGCAAAAACAAACATACATATACATATATATATACATATATACATATATATATACATATATACATATATTCGTATTTTTCAAAATGGAATTGTAACGCATAATGTATTGGTGACAAAGTAACATTACTGGAAACAGTAGGGCTTTTGATGAGAATTTTGAAAATGTCAAATTTGCAGTTTAACAAGAAACACGGGTCCACCCATATATTTAAAACACTTCAAATTTAATTCTAACTTCCATTATTAAATAATTTAAAGCGTAGATCAAAGCCAATGCAGCTCACAATTTGATATTGGCAATTATTAGGGCCAAAATAAGAATGTAAGCCAGTGTATCTGGCATTCACTCTTCTGATTTGTATGCTCAAAAAGATTTAGTGAGAAACAGATTTAAACCCTTTGGCCTGAGAACTGCAACCCAAAGTTCAAATTAAATAACTGCAGATCAGGCCGTAATCTAGAAACTTGGAGAGTACCTTTTATTTTTTTTTAGAAACAGAGGACAGTGACCAACCCGTGGCATACAAGCAATCAAAAATAATTTTGGCAGTGATGGAACCGAGCCGCCGGGCAGGGAGATCAAAGGCAGCACTGAGTAACAGTATTTGGTTGAATGGGATAATTAAGCATGGTTGACTTGAAAAGAAACATCTGGAGCTGAAGGGAGTTAGAACAATAACAGTACAAGGTTTCAAATAAAGAACTTGGTCGCAACAGAACCTACACAAAGAGACAGTTAAAGGATCAACTGGTCAAGGTAAGCCAAATGGGAGTGCAGCCAGTGAAGATCGACATTCGATAGCAGCAGTATGTAGGTGTTGGCCGGCCGACAGGGGAAGCTATACATTATACCAAGAAACATAATTTTATCCGAGACAGTGAGGACAAAATAAAATAACAAAAACTATTTGTGCAGATCAGTAGATTTAACCCCTTAAGTGCCAAGCACGAGTATGCTCATCCTTTTTGCATAGACTTGCATAATAGCCTGGAACGCAAGGGGAGAGTAAAGTTTGGAACTATTGTACACATTGACAACCATGAAATAAATCTACAATAGAACCTTTGCTAGGGTTTAAAGCAATTTAGGTTTGACATCTTATTTCAAGCAGACCAGCAACTATAAAACAAAAAAAATAACTATGACCCAGGAGACAAATGGGGTTGGTGTCAAAATGCCCTGCAAGTTAGGATGACATGTAGGGTATGCAAAAATAGAAACTGGAGAGAAATCCAAGTAAAACAGATCAGTCACATGAAAGACTTTTTCCCACTTAAGTTGCATTTAAACAGATCTTAAAGTCAAGTTACTTACCAACTGGTAACATTCTTTCAACTGAATGTTCCTCCAACGTATTCCTCATCTTTGACAGACTCCCAAAGCAGTATACACGATTGAAGCAGGGTGTAGGATTTAAATATATATAATTAAAGGCCTTGGAAAGTTTGGCAGGAGTGAATGGTCTAAATATCAGTAAAACTAAAATCATCAAATTGTTGGGCAAATTTAAATGCCCTCGTTCTATCAATTATAAATGGTTGATTATGGACCAACAAATTGAATTAGTTAGATGTTATAAATATTTGGATCAGAGGCTCAGCTGGAAACACTGGATAGATACAAAATCGAAATGTATGAAGCTTGTTATGTCCTCAAGTAATTTTATCGGTCAACAGGGTGCGATTTCAGTTAGCACCATCTTGTTATATTCATCAAAAGTATTACAGTGTCCGTTCCAGTCATGTATGCGAAGGAGGATTAGTGGTGGTGAACCAATACGATGTGACTTGAGCTTGGGCGACCAGCCAGTATTTCTCAAAGTTGGGGGCAACAGACAATGTGTTCCACAGGGGTAGCTAGGGTATTGTATTTGAGGTGGACGGCTCCGGAGTGCCACAGGAATTCATTAAGTTTGCGGTTCAGTGATCGAAAAAAATTCTCCGCCCGGCCACTGGGGAAGATTAAGAAACCGATAAAGGAGCTGGGGGAGCACTACCATTTTGAAGACACCGAGTTTGCCCGCAAGAGACAACAGAAGTTTGGCCCAGCACCGACATTTCTTTGCAAGTGTGGTCAAGTAATTCAAGTAGGTGGTCTCATGCACCCTGTCACGTGTGCGAGCCATCACCGCTCCGAGATATGCGATGTCTGTTTGTGCCCATGCAAAGCCCATCTGATCAGCGGGAGGGCGGGGTGGCCTCAGTAGTGGGAAAAGTGTTGATTTGGTACAATTGACTTTAAGGCCGTAAAGTTGACCAAAGTACATCTTCTAGGATCGGTGCAAGGTTGCGTTCTGGGGAGCGGACGAATAGGAGTCATCTGCATATAGGGAGATGATGTTCGGTGTGTCCAGTAATCGTAGACCCTGGTGTGAGTGTGTCTGCCATATTCTATCTGCCAGAGGTTCTATGGCAATGGTGAAAATTAGGGGAGAGAAGGGGCACCCCTGTGTCGTGCCTCAGGATATACAAAGGGGGCAAATATCTATCCTCCGTGCGGACCCTGGCTACAGGGTCTGAGTACAATAGTTTGCAGTTGCTATCTGCTGTTACCTTGGCCTCCGACACAGAATAGGCGTGGCCAACTCAATTGCTGCCAACGACCAGACCTAGGGATGTGGGGCCCCGGTTTCGCTCCCATCACTCATCTATATCCACCGAGTCTGACGGCTTCTCCTCTGTGCAGTGCTCCCCTTGCAACAACCTTACTTGAAAGATGGATCTGAGTGCCGTGCCATGTATGCTTAGCGACTAGCTACTGTTATTCCGGTCCCATCTGATGTTGTCCTACACTGCTTATGTCTGCCTTTACTGTAACTGATGATTGTCACCCAGTGCTTACCCTTCAATTGCAGTGGATGACAAGTGGGTGGTCAAGCGTAATTAAATAAAGGTTTTTAAAAAAAGAAAAAGTATTACAGTGTCTACTCTATGTTGCGGAAATTTGAGGGTGCAAGTTTTATTAATGAGATGAACCAGTTCGAAGGGAAACTGTTGAAGATTTTATTTAGAATGCCAACATCACTGCCCAGAGAATATCTGTTATTAGAGTGCAACATTGTGGGTTCCACAGACATTTTAGAATATAAAATGGCAATGCTATATGCAAAATTGTGTACTTTAAACAACAATACCTTTATTGTGGAGTTAATGAGAGGTATTGAGATAAAAATGATTCTGTTATATACCCAGACCATAGTAGCGATGAGTATAGTTTACTCTAGATGGGCTAAGGAGAATGCACATCTGTGGTTGAACACACTCATGCTAAAATTAAACAATTGCTGAAAACAGTAATACTTATTCATGTCAAAGAGCGAGACATGATTAATATTGCGACGAAATCTAACAGTGGGCTGTTTCTGGAGTTTTGGTTTAAAGATTAGATAAAACCCACATATCAAGCCGCTTATGCGGATCACATTACCATTCAGCGTTAACTTTTATTTAAATTTCACATGCAAGATAGAATAGAGATTGTCAGAGCAAAATTGGGGATTGCAAGGCACCCAAGTTTGTTGACTATGTGGAATGTTAACCATAGAGCCTCCACTTTCAGAATTAAATATTTAAAGGCATATGATAATAGCTGTGATGTTATTAATATGTATGATATATGGCAATCGCTATTACATGGAAACAATCAGAATCTTATGTACCACATTAATTTGTTTGAGCTATTTTAACCAAATTGTCTGTTGGCACTCTGTTTTCATAGAATTAGTTTTATATGTATTTAATTTTAATGGATACATTTTTTTATTTCATTATGAATTGGAGCATGTTTAATGTTTTATATTTAAAGCCTTTTTTGGCTGCACGAATACTAAATAAAATAAATGTATATAGGCAATTTCAAAGGGCGGAATAAAGTACTGCATTACCAAAAACGACATCCTGAGCATGGGATGCATCCAGAGAATAATGTTTTGTAAACATGTGTACTGAGGACCACGTTGCCGCATCACATATGTTCTTAATAGGGACACCCCTTTGAAGGGCGGTCGATGTAGACATGCCCCTGGTGGTATGAGCACATAAACCCTCAGGAGGGTCTTTGCCTGCCAGTCTGTAGCATTTAGAGATGGCTAGAATGATCCATCTAGACAGGATCTGTTTGGTAACAGCCTGTCCTAGTTTGTGTCCTGTGTACCCTACAAAAGAGCTGGTCACAACTCTCAATTTTGACATTCTGGAGATGTAAAAGCTTAACGATCTCCTAGGGTCCAGCCTATGGAGCCTTTCCTCTTCCTTACCAAGAGAAGGAGGAGGAGGAGGGTAGAAGGCAGGGAGAAAAATGTTCAGACTTAAATTCTATTTGTATTGCATTTATTGTATTTATATAGCGTTTTACTCCAAATCGCTTCACATTCTAACAAGATACATAGTAGTTCACAGTAAATGAAAGTTTGAAACTACCTTCGGCAAAAAAGAGGGTTTTACCCTTAACAAGGTCTACCTGGTCATCCAAGCCTGGATGGCTCAACACCAGCTATGCCTCAATGATGACAAGACTGAGCTCCTCATCTTGGGCACTACGCAACGTCTTAGTAAACTTGAGCCGTCCTACCAATCATTTATCATTGATGGCAACACCATCCAAGTTTCGAAAGACACCAAAACCTTAGGCGTCTACCTTGACGCCACCCTATTCCTATCCTGACAAACTAATGCAGTCAGATCGGCCTCAGCATACACCTGCAAACTCATTGCAGCTTGCAGGCCATTTCTGACAACCCCAAATACGGTCACATTGGCCAGAACTCTCATCATGGCCAAAATTGACAACGGGAGCGCCCTTTACCTAGGAACTAGCCAAGAGAACATGAACAAACTGCAAATCATCCAGAATAACGCCGTCAGAGCGGCCTTAAAACATCCCGCGAAACCACCACATCTCGGAATCTAGATCCAACCTACACTGGCTACTGGTCAAACAGAGAATTTCATTGAAAGCCTTAGGTCTTACCCACAAATGCCTAGCTAACCAAGCCACCCCCGTACCTCTGCAGCCGGATATCCAGCTACACGCCCTCAAAGAACTGCCCAGACCCACTGTATAACCATCCCCAGGTTCAAACTACAAAAAGCGGGTGGATCTAGCTTCCACGTCCTAGCTTCCAAACTCTGGAATGCCCTCCCCCTTACCATCAGATCTGAAGAATGTTTTACTGCCTTCAAATCCAAAATGAAATCCTGGCTCTTCAACCAGCCTTGAAACCCGGACCTCTTACGCTCCTTTCCCAGGAATACACCTGCCCTAACCTCCACGTTGTAAATATGTATATTACTGTATGTCTTGTATACTTGCACTGTCTTAAAATCTGAATATATGTATGCATATGTAACCATGTCTAAAGATGCGCCGGGATGCCTTTGGGCCTGAAGGTGCGCGTTACAAATAAACAAATACAAAACAACTCTGTCCTTGTGGAATATGGTAAAGGGTGGCTTGAAAGAAAGTGCCTGCAACTCGCTCACTCTACGTGCTGATGTTACAGCAACCAATAGTATTGTCTTAAAGGTTAAAAACCTTAACGGACATGTGTGCAAAGGTTCAAATGTGGCACAGATTAGGAATTTTAAAGCCAGGTTGAGGTCCAAAAGCGGAACCTGAAAAGGAGATGGAGGGAACAGATAAGTGAGCACTTTTAGAAATGGTGTCCCCAGTGGGATCTTGAAATAGGAGCACTGTTCTAATGAGTGCTTCAAGATTGAAAGCGATGCCAAGTAGCCCTTAATGGTGCCAACCTGAAGAGCTTTACGTGCTAATGAAAGAAAAAAGGATAAAACATCCGGGGTGTTAATACTGAAAAGGATCAACATTCTTTCTTTGCACCAGACGCAAAACTTATTCCAACGGCACAGATTTTGTTGCTAGCCTTCAAGCCAAAAGCAGCACCTTCATTACGTCATCAGGGCGGTACCTTTTTTGCAAACAGAGGAAGTAAACCGAGGAAGCACTGCACGGAGAGCAGAAAATATTTTCAGGATTGGTTCCTAATTTACTGAGACCAGTGTATACTAAAGTAGAAGGAGGTGCTAGCTGGACATTACTCGATCTGACAAAGATGGTCAGAACAATAAGGTATGGTCCGTAAACCTGGGACAGTAGACATATACAGTCTTTTACAGTCTTTTACATATACAGACATATACAGTCTTTTGTGCAAAGGTAATTGTGCACACAAAAAAGAAGGCCCTGCGGAGGATCTGTCTGAGACATCCCGAGTAAGTCTTCACCTGTGGCTTTAGAAGTAATCTGATCCACCCTACTAGATCTAAAAGGGACGTTATTGTTGTTCCTGTTTGTCCTGAAGATGGTTGGTATACATAGTGGACTGACTAAAATGAAAATGAAACCTGAAACTCGTGTCGACCTATTGCCAGATTAAGGACAGGCAGTCATCTATATGTTAAGACTGTATTAAGAGGATCTAAATTGAATAGTGATGTACTAGATTATTAGAGTGTGACCGAATTTTGATGTTATAGAGTACTTGTGCGAATGCTGGTATGGTAAAGGGAAATGAATGGAATGTAGGGTTAAATGTTTTTGTGGATCTTAAACAAGTGTAAATTGTGTTTTAAACAATTCTACACCTTTATATAAAAAATATTTAAAAACAGTTTTGAAGTGAAAGTATCGAATCATGTGTTATTATTCATAAAAAGACAAATGAATGTGCTGTCATCCTCCATCTAAGGGTTCCATTTTGTGTTGTGTCGAAAGCAACACCTCCATTACGTCATCAGAGAGGTCCCAATCCTTGTATCTCAGCCTTTCAGAAACCAAGCGTGAAGGTTGAGATTCTGGATGGCTGGCTGGAGAACCCAACCCTCCTCTAGCGAGAGAAGGTTGTCTCTTTGTGGAAGACGCATCGGACAGATGGAAATGGCCAGAAGGTCCCTATACCATGTTCTCTTGGCCTAATCTGGGGCAATTCGGATCATGCGTTTCCCGAACCTTCGCAACCTCGCGATTACATGAGGAATGGCGGGAACTGGAGGAAACACGTACAGTAGTGGGAACGCGAACGCGTTGCAAGGAGCTCCCCTTGAGCTGTACTGCTCGGACTTCCGGTTGGCACTGGTAGCAAATAGGTCCACTGCAGGGGTTCCACAAAGTGCAACGAACTCCTGAAGGACTTGTGGGAGACTGTGCTCTGCCTACTCAGAGCATCCGAAGCCGAGTTCTCCTCTCCGGCCAGGTGAACCGCTGATCGGGAGATCCATTCTTGAATAGCCCAGTGTGCAGGGGACGGGAGGGTTCCCAAGTTGAATCCTCTTTCTTTTTACTGTTTATTGTCAGGGTCTTGTGCCATGACCCCGGTTCCTCCCCAGCACCTAAAAATGTATTTAAAATAACCCTCAAATTTCTTTACTAAACTTACTTACCATAGGTGTGCACTTCTATCTAAACCCTTTGATACATTCTTGAATAGCCCAGTACCAGAGCTGCATCGCCTCACTGCACAGAGGTAGTGACCCTACACCTCTTGTTGAGGTAGTGCATGGCCAGTGTTGTCCGTCATTATCAGGACACTCTTTCCCCTTACCGAGGGCAGGAAAGCCTTCAGCGCTAGTCTGATTGTTCTGAGCTCCAACAGGTTGATGTGCAGTTTGGACTACGAAGGCGGCTAGCGACCGCCGATTGTCAGATTGTTGGCGTGAGCTCCCCATCCCATGAGTGAGGCATCCGTCACTACCGTCATTTCAGGCCATGGTTTCCAAAAGGGTTCTCCCTTCAGAATATTCTCCTTGCAGGTCCGCCAAAGAAGCTCCTGTGAGACTCTGGTTGGAATCGGAAGGCGGTCCGGTATACTTCCAGAGAATTGGGACCATTGTGTTCTCAGAGCCCATTGAAGGGATCGCATTCTCAGGCGGGCCTACAGCACCAGAAAAATGCATGATGCCATGAGGCCGAGCAACCTCAAAAAGTCGAAGGCCGGAAGACTCTGGGCACTCTGAAATTTTGTTACCATCTGAAGAATGTCTCGAGCCCTCACCTGGGGTTGCAAGCTCTTGCCCAAGGATGTATCTAGCATGGCTCTGATGTATTGGAGCTTTTGGGAAGATGTCATATGAGACTTCTTGTAATTGAGGGAGAATCCTAGTCTGTGAAGAAACTGACAATTAATGTTGAGATTATCCCGTACTTGGGTAGACGTGAATCCACCCCCGCCCCCTCAGACTCGCTGCCACCACCGCCATCAGTTTGGTGAAAACCCTCGGGCGCAGGTCAACCCGAATGGCAGGACCCAAAACTGAAAGTGTGAGCCGAAAACTGTGAACCTCAGGTATTTCCTGTGCTTGAGATGGATTGGCATATTAAAATAAGCATCCTGAAGGTCCAATGACACCAACCAATCCTGGAATTAGAGGGACTGAAGGATCTGAGAAAGAGTGACCATCTTGAATTTGTCTTGTCTGAGGAACTTGTTCAAGTATCTCCAGTCCAAAATGGGTCTCAGTCCTACAACCTTCATGGGAATCAAAAAATATGGGGAATACCAACCCTTGCTCCTCTCCACTACAGGCAACGGTTCTATGGCGGCTTTCTCTAGCAGGGTTAAAATTTCCTGCACAAGGAGCGGATCTGGAATCTTCAAAGAGTGTTGCCCCAGTGGATTGTTCAGGGGCTTTTTTAGAAAAGGAAGGCAGTAACAGTGGGCAATTGTTTCCAGAGCCCAAGCATCAGAAGTAATGTCTCACCATTCTTCCAGATGCGGAGACAGCCTGCCCCTGACTGGCGAGTGGTGACTCAAGCCCTTTTAGTGGTTTTGAAGTGGCAGTTGCAGCAGCCGATGGTTTAGAGGCTGCTGTTTGAGCTGGTTTGGTACCTCTTCCTCGTCCACCACAAGGAAACCTTTGTTGGCCTCTTAGACTGGCCATTCCCCTTCCAAATGAGGAGTAGTAGCGAAAAGATCTACACCTCCAAGTTTGTCCGCTAGCACGAAAAGGCTGAGGTTGCCCAAAAGCAGCGCCTAAAGACTTGGCTGCCGTCTTAGAGGTCTGAAACTTCTCAAGGCTCTCGTCAGCTTTGTTGCCAAAAAGATGAGACCCGTCAAAAGGCATGTTGAAAAGTCAAGCCTGCACATCACGTGCAAATGCCGACTTCCGCAACCACGCAAATCTGCGCATCACAGTGCTGGTAGCCATGGATCTGCTGATGCCATCTGCAGAATCCAATCCAGATTGAAGGCACTCACATGGCTTTCTTGCCGTCCTTAACAATAGCCAGGAAGCCGTCTGTTTCCTCCCCTTCAGGAATATGCTCTGCCGCCATAGACATGCACTCCCACAGAGCGATGAAAATTTTGCAAAGGCACAAGTGGAGTTGGAAGATTTTAATGCCATGCTCCCTGCAGAAAATACCTTTTGCGGCCATACATCATCGCGCTTCTCGTCCCTATCAGGAGGGATGGTAGGGTACGCTGCCTGTTTGGAGGTAGCCTTAACTGCCTGGACCACCAGACTCTTGGGAGTGGGGTGTTTCGACAGATAGCCGGGGTCGCTACTGGAGGGGCAATATTTCTTTGTGAGATTTTTGTCAACCGCCGGATTAGTTTCCAGAGTTTCACAATTCCTGCCCACCCTTTTCTAAAGTGCCACATGGAAAGGCAAGACTGGATCAGTAGGCGGACACTAGTCCAGAATGTCAGTCAAGTCATCCTGATCATAAGGTTCTGGAGGTCTAGACCAACACAAGTATTCCACAACCTTAGACATGAGTTGGTGATATGAGGAGTCTGCATGCTTCCCTGGTTCTGGTCTTCCCAACTCCAACTCAGGAGAAGTGTCAATGCCACTGGCATTGCGCAAATTGTCACAAAGATCTTACATTTTACTCTCCTCTGAAATAAGGCACATTTGGTGAACCGCACTGAAGTCCAAAAGGGGCATCATCATCAGAACGCTCTTCCTCCTCAAAGATGGAAGTCGGACAAATATTTTTTGGGGAGAGGAGTATACATCTTCTCGGGTACAGAACCCAGAGGCTTTGACGGTGTCTAAGTCATCGTCTTAGCCAATGCCTTTTTTGGAGGCACACTAGGCATCAACGGCTGAGCTGGAATAAGGGGCACAGCTAGCGTCGACATTTTTGGCTTCAATGTCGACACCGGCATTGATGGCCTAATAGGGGTCGAGGACCAGATAGGAGTTGCAGCGGCGAGGGCTTTGAAGGCATAAACGACCTCGATCTCACCTCACGTCTCAAGTGATCCCTTGATTTCCTATCCGATCAAGGCCTCAAGGACTCGAAATGGGGATCACGCTGTTTACCCAGGCTCGAGGGCGCACAAGTTTTCGACTGAGACCTCTCCCTTCCCAGCTTCTGTAGAATGCTCGGTTGGAGTACTACCCTGTTTATCAAAGATGCGCATTTCCACACGGAAAGCTTCCCATTCTGCAGGAGTAGACTTTTTAGGCAGGCATGCCATCCTCACCGGGGAATCGTCCGACGAAGACGACCGGCGGTGCCTTCTTCTCAACCTCTTCGAAGAAGACAATGAGTGGCAGGAACCACTCCGAGACCTAGAACGCTTGGCCTTCTTCCTCCAGGAGAGTCGTTTCTCGACTCATAGGTCCTTTTAAGAGTGAGAATCTTTTTCTCCCACTCTTAGGCATGATTTGCGAATGTCCTTTGACTTTGGAATGTGTTTTATGGGCTATGGGGTCTTCTACTCCATAGGGCTTCATGTGTTTTTGGTATGTGTGTTACACAGCACCCTCAGTGCAGTAACAGGAGTGTCATAGTGACCCCCAAACAGACTCCATTCCCTGGGACTGACTACGGTCTCCCAGGGCATGTAAAGTCACCATTGGCTTTACTAGTCTCAAATTGTGAACAGAACCAGTACAAACCATCATATTGTGGAAGTTCTGGTAGGGGTAATTCAATTGCCCCTGGGTCAGTTTTCCAAGGGGGCACTGTCCAGTCCCCCCTTGTCGAGTTTCTGGCTGGTGGCAGTGGATACAACGCGAAATATTCCACCAGAATATTTCCTATGGGATTTTCCCATTCATTTTAAACGCACCACTTTTTGGTGCAATGTTAGAGATACCGCCGGGTTATTTAATATTTAATCCCCGGTTGGGACTTTTTGCCAGGACTCGGTTTTAAAATGGCGTTTGTGTTCGCCTCTGAAACTCTAACCCAAGTCGAGCCCTTTGTTCCACTTTTTGGTGGGCTTCTCCACAGAAGCCCTCCAAATGGTGCCACTCTGTCTGGGATCAACAGGATGTGTGGGAGGGGGATTAGGCACCCTGGACTGAGTTGCCTTGGCAACTCAAGTCGCACTCTTGTGTGATTGGCCCAGTGGTGAGCTGCCCAGCTCAACACTTAGCATGTTTGAGTGACAGTTAGGCTGATAAATGGGGGTTTTGCTGCATAAAAGCAGGGCTTTGGGGACTGGAACTTCAGAAGTCGCCACAGGACCAAAAGAATCCGAGGAGGGAGAAGCTGAGCCATCTACAACGACACCACCGGTGGAGCCCTGCTGTACAAACTCACCACTTCCCCGACAACAGAGGAGATATTCTTCCAGGAGTCTTCTTCCCTTTGAGCTGGTGGGACCAACCAGTTTGCCTTTTTCGCCTTCCTGGATCATCTCGTGGTCGAATCGCCCGTGCCAAGCACGCCGGCGGCTGGATAGCCACGCTTCACCACTACCGCGAATAAAAGAGTCGTACCTTTTAACCGGGAAACGCCGGAGCTGGTTTCTTCCCTGGCAGTGCAACGACCTCCAGCTTTCCTCCACGTCGAGATCATCTCTTCCCCTGGACGAAGCCGAGAGTTGCACGCACTGCCAGGAATAACTGCCCCCGCTGGAGCTTTTTCACCATTTCAGGTACTGTGTCCCGCCTGGTCTCCCTTGCAACAGATTGTCCAAGGTGTCCCGTAAATCCATGACTCTCTATCCTGGGTTGACCTCGGACCTGCTAACTTTACCTTTCTGAACTGATCCAACCTCTTGACTTTCCTGCAAAGACTTTGAATGCATTTCCACTGTGTGATCTTGGGCACATTCCGCCTTGCTCTCTCCAAGAGTGGGCCTGGCCTATGAATTTTTTTGTTATAAAGTAGACCCTGCCTTTCTTGACTTGCTGTGGTTTCTTAAAAGTGTTGGTACTGTGTTATTTTCCTATTCTGCCTTTTCTCTCCCTTTTTAAACAAATTATTGGAGTGCCATTTATGGTTACGTGCTCACCTCTGTTTTGCTAAATAAGTGGTGTCTTAACCTAGACTTGTCGAATAATTAACTAGGGAGGTGTATATACATAGTGACTGTTTGAACTGGCTTGACATTAGTGCCAGTGTATTTTTAAACTTGTGTTTTTAAATAAATGATATACTTTTATACCAAAGCTCTGGTCAGTGTTTGCTTGTGCTACTGTATTTGTAGCCCTATTGTGTATACTCTATATACTGCCTATCTCTTCTTGAGAGAAGTTTGACTGCTCAGCCACAGCTACCAGGTAAATCTGGGTAGTGCGGACTGCTACCAATTGGGTTTACTGCTTACTCCTGTGGTCTTAAACTTTTTGCAGTGGTCGCTAAGAGAACTGCACAGGTTTCTGCCTAACACTTTCCCGTCATGGACTGATGCTTGGAACATGCTGCCGTATCGTGGCCCGCTCTGAGGCACCACAGGCAGATCCGATGCGGGGTTGGTTATGGACATCTTCGATCTGCAGTACTTAAATTTTTTGGAAACCGGTCCGAGGAGTAGACTGTGTAGACGATGACACGAAGCATACACATTTGCAGAAAAACAGAACTAAGGCCAATGGGCGCCGTGAGTGCTATATATAACCTCCAATTACGTCACCCTCGACGGAGGCCTTCGAGGCACATGGAATCTACGCCATGTACGCAGGGCACCCTCTGCCGAAAAATCTTTCCGAAGCAGCCGAAGCTGGACATTACATGTCAAAGATGAGGAATACGTTGGAGGACACAATCCATTCGAAAATTTGATTTCGCATCCGAGCATATTACCACCAGAAAAACTTTGAATAAAAACAAACCTTGAAGACAAAAAAAATAAAACGTACTCATAACTATAGCTCTCAATTGTTGCCATCTGTCAGATTCACATGCTCTGAATAGAGCAGCAAAATGCAAACAGGGTAGTGGCAGAGGCAATGAAACGTTAACATAACAGAAAAGATGGCAGCGCACAGCCACGCCCCAATGTCTCTGCAATGGCATCAGAGGCCAGCAAGTAGTGTCTAGTGTATAAGTGTGTTCCAGGTAGCTGCCCTGGAGATCACCTGATTGGGTACCGCAACACAATATGGCAGTAGCTGTTTTTCTCTGTTGGAGAGGGCAGTTAGTGTACCAGTGAGTGGCCTACCAGCTGCGGAGTAGCAAATACATATGTAAGACATTAGCCAGCTTGCTATAACTTACTTGGAAAGCACTCAGCCTGCATCGAGGGAAAGTACTGGTCTCTTTACCTTATGGATTGAAGCTGATATATGTAGAAGAGCAGAGATATTCTGGCGTGAAGGGTGTATGATAAAGCTTCCTCTGGATGTTGAGGGGCATCGGAAAAAAAAGCAAAAAGGTTGGAATAGGATGCATTATTAGGACAACTCTATTGGTGCGTCAGAAAGGGCTCTTTGGAAGAGAGCCTGCTGGTCATCTACTCTCCTGGCAGATGTGAACGCTACCACAAAGGGTGTCTTCCAGGAAACTTATTTCAGCTCGCCTTTGTGCATAGGCTTGAACAATGTCTGGATAGTACTGAATTCAGCTTCCATGCAGGAGCCGGCTTAGTTGTAGGAAAAAGACAGAAGACCAATAAAGAAAATGCTTCTTGATGGTCGTCTAAGAGCGTAGGCATGCCTTTGCTCCACTGATAAGTCAATTGCTGACAACTAGATTCACACACGTGACTCAAACCACAGTATGCCATGTAAGATTTAGTGTCATTGAATGCTTAGGGGATCCAGATGGTACTCCAGAAGCCATACACAGCATCAATACCATTTCTTGGACTGTGTTCTCATCAAATCCACCCCAGCTGCTACTAGGACCTGAAGGCAACTGTTGGATGACCTAGCAGCTGTATCCGGACGTTTCAGGAAGAAGGCCATCAATGTAAGCGATGCAGGATCGTGGCGACAGTTCTTGCCGTTCTCCCTGGTCAGCAGATCCAGGATGATTGGTAGCCTTGGATAAGTGTTTTCGTTCCCGGTATCAGGTTTGTCTCTGGGACCATCCAAATTATATTGCATGCAGCAATCCTCAGTCAGTGGATCAGTTTGTGAATCGGCAGAACTGGAGGGAACGCAGAAAGGAACATCTCTTTCCAAGGAACTGAAATGACACCCCTTCTGAGTGTAACAGTTGGCAAAGGACTAGCATTTAGTGTTGGCTGCTGTCACAAAGCAGCCTGTCATGGGACTACCCTGTATCAGAAATATACAGTGACATACATGGCTCTGTAGTTCCCATTTGTGGGTTTGTGATACGTTCCTGCTGAGCAAATCCACCAGATTGTTAGCCACACTTGGAAGGTGATTTGGGCAAATGAATATGCAGTGGTGAACCACCCATTTCCATAGATGTGCTTCTTTGAACAGCAGGCATGGTGTGGGATCGTATTGCAACACCTATTCACATACAACAGATGAAGTTATTGTCGGCTTGAATCTTTATCAAAGACCCCTCTATGATGGTCTGAAAAACTCACAGCGCAATGTGTATTCTCCTTTAGTTACAAAACATTTATGTGACAATGATTCTGAAAAACCCATGGTCAAAGGAGTAGGCTGGGAGGGCGATGAGGAATCGGAGGGGAACATCCATCAGAAAGAACATTACCAGAGGTAAGTAATTTGATCTTCTAATGGATTGTTTCCTCCCACAGATTCCTCATCTTTGAAACATCCCATAGCAGTTTCATGGAAGGAAGCGGGACAAGTGAATTTTCCTTACTGGTTTATATTGTGCAAAACTGCTTTTCTAAAACTGGCGGCCTGGCCAGAAAAGGTGTGCGAACAATGTTTTGAAAAGGTGTGTAACGAAGACCAAGTTGCAACATTAGAAATGTCCTACACTGGTAGACCTCTTTGGAGAATCTATGTGGTTGCCACTCCTCTGGTGGAATGTGTCCTTCGATTTCCAGGGACACCTTTTCCAGCCTTAGAATATCATTCTGAAATACAAAGAATGAGCCAACGTGACAGTTTGTTTAGTCACTGACAAGTCTTGTGTGTGTGTCCAGTATAACCACCCAAGAGTTGGTCATCTTGCCTGATATTTGCCAACCTAGAAATATAAAAACTTAAAAGCCCTTTTTGGGTCAAGTCTATGTAACCCCTCTCCCTCCTTGGAAGGATGAGGGGGTGGATAAAATGCGGCAAAGGTAATTGTTTGTGTCCGATGGAGTTCGGACACCACCTTGGCAAAGAAGGGGAGACGAACCCTCAATGCTACCTTCTGTCTGGAAAATATGGTTTAAGGAGGTTTACATGACAGATTTTAGCTCACTCGCTCTGCAATCATAAGTAATGGCTACCAGAAAGATTGTTTTGAATGTTAATAGCCCGAGTGGACAGGAATGAAGAGGTTCAAGAGCTCCCATCAAAAATGTTAGTACCAAGTTAAGATCCCAAGCCGAGACAAGGAAAGGGACCTGTGGGAAAATATTTGTTAGTCCCTTGAGGAACTAAATTACAATATGTATCCTAAAATAAGAGCCTTGTTCTGGCATGCATTTAAAGATGCCTACCGCTGCAAGTAAAAGGATCAATATCTTTAGCTCTAAACCAGCAGCAAAACTTGTTCCAACAGAAGCAGTGTAATATTTTTGTTGCTGGTCTTCTAGCCGAAAGCAACACCTCCATAAAGTCTTACGGGATGACCCAATGTTTGTATCTTAACCTCTCAAACCAGGCATGAAGATTCAGGATTCTTGTTTCTGGAATAAAACTGCCTTCCACTTGTGAGTGTAGGTCCACTCTCTGGGGAAGAGGGAACCAGGGACTGATGGACAGGTCTAGAAGATCTGGCTGACATGTTCTTCTGGCCGAATCCAGAGCAATCAGGATCATGGACTTCCCAAACTTCCTCAACCTCTTGACGACATGGTGAATGGCAGGTACTGGTGGGAACGCATACAGGAGTGGAAATTCCCAGTCCACTACGAAAGCGGCACCCAGAGCACCGATCTGTGGAAATTCCCTGGAGGAGCAGAATAGGTCGAACTTACTGTTGATACTGGATGCAAACAGATCTAGTTGAGGGGTTCCCCAAAGGGTGAATATCTCTAGGAAGACTTCCTGAGCCAACTCCCACTGTTGGAAGATTGATCTGCCTGCTCAGAGCGCCTACCAACATGTTCTCTTCTCCAGCTAGGTCAACAGCCTGTAACAAGACTCCCTCTGCAGTGCCCAAAACCAGAGCTGCATTGCCTCTGTGCACAGTGGTAGTGATCCTACGTCTAATCTCTTGTTGAGGTAATGCATGGCCACTGTGTTGTCCGTCATTATCAAGATGTTCTTTACCTGTATGAAAGATAAAAAGGCCATTAGTGTCAGTTTGATTGTCCTCAGCTCCAATAGGTTTATGTGTAGTCTTGAGTCTGATGGGGACCAACGTCTGCTGATTGAGAGATTGCTCATGTGAGCTCCCTGTCCTGTGAGGAAGAATCTGTCACTACTGTTCCCTCCGGCCAGGGTTGCCAAAAAGGGTCCCCATCATCACAATCTTCTTGCAGGCCCACCACAGGAGATCCTGTGCGACCTTGCTCGAAACCTGAAGGTCTGTCATCCTGCCTGAGAATTTTGACCACTGGGATCTGAGGGCCCACTGGAAGGACCTCACCCGTAGGCGAGCTTCTGGCGCCGGAAAATGCATGAGGCCCAGCAACCTCAGAAAACCAAAAGCCGGTAGATGTTGGGCATTTTGAAATCTCATCACCATCTGCAAGATTTGTTGAGCCCTCAACTTGGGAGGCAAAGCCTTCCCTGAAGAAGAGTACATCCAAGGAAGTGTCCAGGGCCTCTCCAATGTACTGCAGCTTTTGGGATGGTGTCATTTGGGACTTCTTGAAGTTGAGGTAGAAGGCCTGTTTGTGGAGAGGGAGGCAGGTACTGTTGAGCTGTTCCAGAGCTTGTTTGTGAGAATGGCTCTGATCAGCCAATAGTCTAGGTAGAGAAAGATGTGAATCCCTCCCCTCAGATTCGCTGCCATCACTGCCATTAACTCTGAAGAACCTTGGGGCGGAGGTCAGCCCGAAAGGTAGTACTCGAAACCGATGAGAACTGCTAATGGCGAATCTCAGGTACTTATTGTGCTTGGGATGTATAGGCACATGAAAGTAAGAATCCGTAAAATTGAGTGACACCATCCAATCCTGGAACTGAAGGCCTGGAGATTCTGCAAAAGAGTGACCATCTTGAATCTGTCCTTACTTAGGAACTTTTTCAAGCATCTCAGGTCCAAGAGGGTCACACTCATCTGTCTTTTTTTGGGAAGCAGAAAATAGGAACTCCGCTACAGGTACCCTTTACACTGCACCTTTCTCTAGCAGGGAAAGAATCTCCTTCAGAAGGAGCAGATGCATTAATTAGTATTTATAAAGCGTGCAGCAGCCCGTTGGCATCGTGGTGCTGTTACAGACAGATGTATTTAGTTACATAGAAAAAGAACATGCTTAGTTACAATAGAAATGCATTATACATACTTATTTACAGCAGGAAGCAGAAAGCAGAGAGAAGGGGATAAGTGATGGCAGGGTTAGTTGAATAGAGAGGTTTTTAGCCCTTTGCAGAATTCTGCTAGAGATGTCTCGGCTCAGAGTGCATTGGGTAGAGTATTCCATAGTTTGGGTGCCATATGTGGGAAGCCTATGCCCCACACTTTGGTCCTTTTAATGGGTGGGATGTGAAGCTGGTTGGCGTAGCATGTTCTCTTAGGACGAGAGGAGGTATTTCTGGTTATCGTTTCTGATAGGTATGGAGGAGCAGAGAAGCTTAAGCATTTGTGCGTTTATGTAAGGGTCTTCAAAATAATTATTTCCTTAACCGGGAGCCAATGGATCTGCTTCTTGAAGAGATTCTCATTCGGGGGACAATCTGGGGGTCTTTTCAGAAATGGAAGATGGTACCCTGGGGCCACTGTTTGAAGTGCCCAACCATCTAAAGTAATGTACGCCATTCTTTCAGATGCTGGGTCAATCTGCCTCCCACCGGAGTCCTGTGCGCAAAGCGCTCAGAGGTTTTGGGATTGTGAAAGAGGGCAGTGGGGAGGTGGCAACCTAGGCAGCCCTTCCTCCACAGCCTCTAGGTGTACATGAAAAATCTCCTTTGCCCTCTTTGGTAACCTGACCTCCATCTCTGTCCTAAAGAGTAGAAGCGAAAACACCATCCCTCTCCTAGCCTGGGAAGGCAGATGCTACTCTTGAGGCTGCCGGATGTCTGCTCCTAAAGATTAGACAGCCATTTTAGAAGCCTGAAGCTTTTCAAAATTGTCATTCGCTTTCAATCCAAAAAGATTAGACCTATCAAAGGGCCTGTCCAGAAGTCCTGACTGGACATCATGAGCAAATCCAAACTTGCACAGACATGCAAAGCTCCTGGTGACTGCACTTAAGCCCATAGAACGACCAACACAGACCGATGCATCAAGCCCTGACTGGAGTGATTGGAATGCTGCCTCATAGCCATCACTAGCATAGCCTATTGAGAACGATCTCCTGTGCTATTACTGATTCTATTCAACACCATAGAACTAATGGCCTGAATATATGTAATGCTTTACTTGCAGCTCTCAAAAACTCAGCAGATGCACTAGCCCCACTTCAGCTTTGCCCCACGCGGAGTGTCCCCTCTGCACCCTGGTACTCTTTAGTACTGTGGTGACTGAAACAGAAATGTCGTCGCATGGAGCGCAAATGTCGTTTACTACCCAATCCTGAATCTAAATCGGCATACACACATGCAAGGAATTACTATCAAAAGGCTGTTACAACAGCTAAATCTCAGCACTACGCTGACCGGATTCTCAATGCTCCATGCTCCTCCAAGGAGCTTTTTGTTGTTGCTAAGGAGCTCACTTCTCCGGTACAATCGGCCGCTGTGGCCTCTCCTTCTCAATCTCAATGTGATCTCATAGCTTCTTTCTTTCAAAATAAAATGTGCACAATTCGAGAAAACATCCGGGCTGAGAGAAGCATTAATTCCAAGTTTGCCTATCCTTTGAACTGCCCGGCTATAAAATGCTCTAGCGTGTTCTCTTTTGCTACCATTTGCCAAAGCTTGGTCGCAGATGTGCTCCTCAAAATCAAGATAGATCGGCTTCACCCATGGATCCTATTCCTCTGCATATCCTACAGGATCCAGCGTTGAAATTGGTCCCATTACTTACTGAGGCGCTTCAATACTCATGTAGTACTGGATTAATTACCCCTCCCCTTAAGCATGCAGTTGTCTCTCCGTTACTTAAGAAGCCCCACTTATATCCTGATATGGCCGAAAACTACAGTCCAATTTCAATTGTTCCTGCTATGTCCAAATTGTTGGAATCGATTGTCACTCCTCAGCTTTCTCCTTTTTTGAGGACGATAACACTCTTCACCCCTTCCAGGCGGGCTTCTGCCCTGGGATGGGTACTGAATCAGGGGTGGTTGCTCTCCACGACATTGCTTTAGCAACAGAACGCAGAGAGACAAGTGCTCTCATCTTACTCGATCCCTCTACGGCCTTCAACACTGTTGACCTCTCGAGACTGCTGCAGTGTCTTTTGGATTCTGGTATTGCAGGATTGCCTCTGAATTGTTTTTCTCTTATCTGGGCGTTCCCAAGTTGTATCCCCCCCCTTTCACTTCTCTCATGGTGGTTGATTGTGGAGTGCCTCAGGGATCGGCACTCTCCCCTTTGCTTTTCAACTTATATATGGCTGCCTTGGCTCGTCTCATTGCCAGCTTTGGGGTGCATTTCTTTATGTATGCGGACGAGACACAAATCTTCTTTCGTCTCAATGCCCCGACTGATAGCCCCTCGGCCCTTTTGAGAGACTGCCTCTCAGCTGTCTGCCAGTGGATGTCTGAAAACTGGCTTAAATCGAACAGGGAGAAGTCAGAAATACTTGTTATGCGACAGTCATCCATCGGCTGGACTCCCGATTACTGGCCCACCTGTCTTGGCCTCTGCCCCCAACCTACTAGTGTAGTGAAAAGTCTTGGCATTAAGATGTCGTCATCTGCCTCCAGTGAGGCACAGATCTCTGCGTTATGCGGAAGCAGCTTTGGAAAACATTGGGTTTTGAAGAAGGTGCTCCCATTTCTCCTCAGTAATGCTAGGAGCAAAAAACTGTTACTGCCGCCATTATGGGTGCCAGAGTACTGCAATGGCATCGATCTGGGTCAACAGGCAGCTTTACTCCAGCGACTCCAAACCCTCCCAGACTAGCCCACTCTGCAGCGAAAAATATGTCTGTTCTGAGTCGGTTTCTTACTCCTCCCTCTCAGCGGTTTGCGACCACCAGCGCCTTGAAGCCTTTGGGTCTTTGTCACTATTTATAAATCGGTATACATACATACTAATGTTATTAAAACCAACCCTCATCTCTCCTTCAGGTAGCTTATCTGATGCCTGGGAAATTGAATTCCACTGAATGAATGTATATTTTTCCAAGACGCATTGTCAAAAGGGCCTTGCTCCCAGCAGAGAACATCATTTTTGCAAGCACATCATATTTTTTGTCATCCAGATCGGGTGGAATCAATGGGTAAGCATATGCCTTTGAAGTGGAGATAGCTGTCTGTCCCACTAAACTTTCTGGAGTAGTGTGTCTGAAGAGAAAGTCTGGATCAATGGATGCTGGTCTGCATTTCCTCACCATTTCTTTATTCATAGCAGGAGTGCTGTCAGGATTTAGCCAGTTCTCCAAGATGGTGTTGGTGAGAGCTGAATAAAAAGGCAGCACAGGTTTCTTTGGAGAGCCTTTATTAAGAATATGTCTATGAGGTAATCCTGAACTTTGTCCTTTGCAGGACCCACCCAACCCAAATATTCAGTGATCTTGTACTTAACTGTTCTGTATGCTGCATTTGGATGAGCAGTCATGTCAGATGCTGCAAATTGCACCTCAGGTGTCAAAACAACTAGCTTACTTAAGGCAAGTAGCCATGTCCTCTAAACAAGATAGATCAGAAATCAACTCTTCAGTAACATTGGGTGTGCCAAAACGTACTCCTCTTTCTCGAAGATGGATTCAAAAGACTTGTCTTTCTTGGATTGCGGTTGAAAAGCGCCAAATTTGGATCCGAGGTAGACGACATCCATGGCTAAAATAATGAAGTGACTGAAGCCTTTGGCTTTGATGCTGCCACATATCGACTATCAACGCTAGTAGAGTAGGCATCTTCAAGGCATTCTGACTTAGGCTTTAGGGAACGCAGGTCGAAGCCTTCAACGATTTCCTGACGCCTTTTGAAGGTGCAGTGGGATCGCAAGCATTCGACTCTTTCGAAGGACCAGAAGGGGCAGCCTTTGAAAAAAAATCAATTTTCTGATTGAACTTTTCCCATTTGGCTGCAGAGGCAGACTTTCAGGGAAACTTACCAGTCTCTCGGGTGAGGAGACTAAGAACTGACGTCTTCTTCAATAATTGTGACGAGGACGAAGAATGACGCAAATTGCTCCTAGACCACCGAGTGTTTGGAGCGTTTCTTAGGTCTTTCATGTGATTTGTCCCCTGCCGAACCTCTGCCTTCAGAAGATTTCCTCTTTGAAAGAGTAGAGGACAGATTTTGAAACCGACTGACCTAGGGCAAGTTTCAGAAATCTCTATTTTCAAGGCCTTGTTGGTCATCTACTGACGGGAGCCACACTCCATTTCATGCTTCATACTGAGGCACCAGAGGCATTGTGCGGATCTGTGTTTGACATCTGAACTGCAGTCCGTACATCTCTTGAAACCGGTCTTCGGAGTAGATCTGTTCAAGTATGCAAAAGAATTCAAACAATTGCGTAGCTAGAATTGCTGAGGTGAGGCGAACCATTCCGAGAGCGTGCTGTGCATTCGGAAAAACAGAACTGAGGCAACGGGCACAGTGTGTGCTATTTATATCATTGTCGACATCACGTCCAGATGCGGGAATGGTACCAGCCAAGGGACATCGTCTCGACGCTGCACAGAATCCTTGAGACCGCAAGCAGGATAACAGTATATCAAAAGAGGAATTCGTGGCTGGACACAATCCATTAGAAGCGTCCTTATTGTGCAACAGTTCCCGACTTTCAGGTGCCAGACAGTCAGCAAGAAACACCTGCCTTACTTGAAATGACTGCACCCTCAGGATAGTGTAGTTTATCTTGGCACCATGGAATATTACCAAAGTTGGTTGCAGAAACGACTTGTCAGTTGACAGGAAAGCAGCTCTTCCAGAAGCTGTATGCTGATATGGTTACGTCTCAAGGCCTACAGGTGAGAAGCAGCCTTGACCACTGTAGGTGGCATGTTTTTAGGCAAAGACTTTTAAATGAATAAAGAGAAAACCCTATCCTTTCCCTAAATCTAAGAGGAGTTCCCCTGCCTCATTTAATCCCCCGTGTTTTAGCATATGAATTACCTCCTGCACCATAGTAATCCTGAAATTGGGTGGCCGTATTGTTCGATCTTTCTTTGGAACAAGGAAGTACTTTGAATACATAGCTTGATCCTCCTCTAGAGATGGTACCAGCTCTATTGCTCCTTTTTTCAATAAGGTTAAAATCTCCTCTAGAAGATGCTTGAGTACCTCATCCCGCTGTGCATTATTATAACTTGCCAGCAGCGTGGGATTGTTTGCAATTCATGTGATATATGCCCATGAGGTAGTTATTAGAACACTTGCTCTTATTCTAGTGTTGGTAACCACTAGGGAATCTGGCTTGGCATGTCCCCAAATAACAGGTCAGATGGAGAAGGTTTGAAAAATGTTTCCACTCTGGGGTGAACTGCCCTAGTAAGGGATGGTGTAGTAAATGATGGGGCATTCTTTTCTTTATGGATTGTAATAAAGGAATGTCCTTCCCAACTGCTTTTTTCTCTCATTCAAAATATCTTCCACAAAGTCAGTGCTGACCACCGTTTCTTCTGTGTGAATATTGAAATGATTAGCTGCCCACTTTAATAAATAATTGTACACCAATTGGGGAGCTGTGTCCACTCTCGGGTGCAACATCGAGTGTCAATATTAGTGACATCTGGGCCATCTTGGTCATTTTGAAAAAATTGGTCAGGGTCATCATTGGGATCACCCTGGTCACCATACCATCCATATTGATCTGCCTGATAGGCTCCTTAGAAGTCATGGGTGAAGTCTAGGACTATGTGTGGGTGATGAGGCGTCTTGGTGATTTTGCGATGGGCTGACAACTCTAAATCGAATGTTTCTTTAACCAAATGGGGTATTTATTCATAAATTACTCACAAGCAGAACCTTTGTCCATCGTTTCCTTGAAACACTCCCTTGACCATGTCCTAGGTGTTTTAGGACGGGGGAACACAAAAGCCTCTAGGTCTTCTCTAGGGCCTTTTTCTGGAGAGAGTGAGAGAAAGGGGAATGAGCCTACTCATACTGTGGCCCTTGGTCAGAGACAGAAGGTGAGTGAGAAATGTGTATGACTTCTTTGGTGGTTATCCCCAAATGCGTTTGTTTCGACACTTGTAAAACATCCGTCTTGGGACCTTTATGCACGCCTATAACCACCTGCTTTTCTTTATTGCCTTTCGCTAAATGCGGTTGCGGAAGCACAGCTGGCTTTATAGGCACATGGTCGGTGGGCCTTGAAGTGTCTTACGCCAGCGTGCAGCCTTTTTTTGACAGCTCTGTCAAAGAGCGACCTGAGGTTGTGTGCGTGTGTCGCCAGAGGCTTTGCCCATAGCAGTGCTCTGTAACTGCCTTTCAGGGCTGGGGACTGACTAGCAGGAGCCGGAGGGTTCCCTTGACATGTCTTCGGCCTCTGACACGGAGCCGTCGCTGCCTGGGCCTTCCGGTTCTGATTCTGCGATCGTCAGCGGTTTCTGATTCGGCCATTATTGCATGGGCCATCCATCATTTTGTGAGACGTTCCTTTAGGCCTAAACAATTTACAAAACGCACAACAGGCCTTTGGGTAATCTCGGGGATGGCAATGGTTACACACTCGAAGAGGGTCCTTCCACTGATATTTTATGTTGCAGCTGGGACAGAATTTAAACAGTTCTTTCCATCGCGAGTGTGAATATTGAAGGCAGCTAGACAAACAGTGTATGTAAGTAGTGGAGATGAGCTTTCTCTGAAAGGAAATTAGTCAGTCCACCCCAACCCCCACTCTCCATGCTGCTAGGCTGAAGCCCGATGTAGGCAGAAGCCCATCGCTGGATCGCCAGTGCTAATCAGTTGTCCGTCGAGAAGTCTGTTGAACGGTGACCATCGAAAAAAGGAAATTAAGAGTAAATAACTCAGGAGGTAGCTTTGCTACACACTTTGCTAAACAAGTCTGTCCACGATGACCGAAAGAAATCTGAGGGAACCTCGACACGTGGGGGTCATGGGTACAGTAGACGTCACACTAGGGATAATAACACGCCCAGACAACGTCCCTTTTTGGAATTTGAAACATGTACAATACTCTGCGCTTACAACTAGATGTTGGCCTATGTAAACCATGAGATTCTGAGCAGATCCACAAGCGCCAGAAATACTGAGCCGACATAATATCGGGAGTAGGACGTGTAGAGGCATTGAACAGAGCCAACACAGAGCCACCCAGTGCCGCCTGGCAAAGCAAAGGTTTCTGGAGAACAGCTGCACAGGGATATCATAGATGAGGAATCCGTGGGAGGAAAGAATCAATTAGAAATAGGTTTGTGTATGTGTAACATACAAAATGTGCCCTATATATTAGTATATCATTGCGGTGTACTATGGTTAAGTGTGGACCCGTTTTACCTCTCTGCCAGGCTACCTTCTCATTCCTAGAGTTAAGCCTGACTGCTGTGCCACGTTAGGGTTTGGCTTTTTTTGGTTGGGTGCTTTGCCCCCATTTTAAGGTTAAAAGTTGGGCAGGCCTCACCGGAGGACTGTAAAAAAAACACCTTAAAAGGCATGATGGAAATGAACACCAAGATTTAAAGAGAAGGATACTCATGGCTAAGCATCAAAAACCGACCACAATCATTACCAATGAGGTAGGCTGTCTCAGACAACCAAGAGTCTAGTCTCAGTTCCATGTTTTAGGTGATCCCAAATAGAAATTTAGAATTGTTGGTCAGTTAGCCTGTTCTAGATTTTTTTTAAACTATGGAAGGCTGGCGACCAGAATGTAATTGTCCCCAGTTAAGCGGTCCACCAAGGGCTTCTTAAGGCTCAGTCACCACTGTCTCTTTAAAGACCCTGAAACCAAGTGTTTATGGAAAGATTAATTAAATAGCTAATGGGGCTGGTGACTGACTCCACAGCATACTTGGCTGCAAGTGCAGGCAAAGCATCTTCTGAACAGTATGAGGGGCATAACTTTCTGAACAGGAAACGTTTGATGGCGTTACTAGGAGAAAAGTAAAAATCACCAAAGGAACATTGGGCAAAGAAAAGTTGAGGCCTGATCACCTTCTTCTAATTTGAAAGGTTTAGCTGAATTTCAGTGACCTTACAATAAAGCAGAAAATAGTGCATCACATTGCTCCCTAGAAATCATTACCGTCGATTGACCACTATGATGTTTAAGGCATGACTGAACAACTTTAAAGATCTTCTAATGTATATTATCAGAAAATCTGATCAGACTTTAGAAAAGCGTTTTATCTTCAAAAATTGATTTCTTATAACTTGTATCAAGTTTCTTCATAACCACTGGACTCTTCATTTTTAGATTTTTCAAAACTCTTGTTTGCTTTGCCTGTCTTTTTAACCAAGTGAGGAATTAAGTCATGAAAAGAATTTTTTTGCCTTTTAAAGGGGAGCAACAATGTTGCAAAGTGGGCAGTACGAAGTTGGAACTAATTTTTAAAAAACAGCATGAGGCTTTAGATTCAATTTTTAATTCTTGATTTTCGAGTGAAAGCAAATTCACTTTCTTTAAGCAACGCCTTAGGGATCCCCTAGCTTATGCAATTGTATGATCTTAAATGAGGTCTACTGAAATGGTCTGTCCAAGGAATTGGAAAAGTACTCTCTAGGGACAGAGTTAGTGCCTTAACAGAACTTGGTCTGGACAGTCATCTTTAGTAAGTGTAAGTTCATTTGATAGAATATCTTGAAAAGTAACCAGGTCTTCAAAATGATTTGTATGCCTCAGTTAGCCTGCAAAATGGTCAAAAAATGTGACTCTCACAGCAATGAAAAAATATTTAAAATCAAAGGCTACTGAACTAAGAAAAGCATCAAGGCCTTCTAAGAACGCATTAGGGCAACCTGGGGGTTTAGGGTGCGTGGAGTCGACACTGTCGGTAACATTTTCAGTGAAGTGCATTTTTCCAAGGCAATTTACTATCAAAAATGGCTAATGCATTAGCCACAGAGCATCTGCGATTTGAAAGAGCACACCAAATGATAATGATTTACTGGAGATGGGAAGGAACAAGGGTCCTCCCCTCCCCCCTGTCCCCAAGCGCTTTAGAGTTAGGCAAGACCTCTTGTATGAGCTCTAATGGACTAGGGGAGATAAGGGGCATTGGGAAGGCTCTCTCATGCAGATATAATCACATACACAGATTGAAGAAGGACACTGGCAGGCACTGAAGAAGGCAGTTATTGTTTAAATATAATGCAAAAGTAACTATTCATTGGATAGCTTTTTAATATAAGATCCTAGGCATTCTAAAATCTTAGTGCGGTAGATGCAAAATCCCCCTCCTACCCGGAAAGAATACAGCTTGTGGTAGAAATTGACTACAGGCTTCCGCAGTGTTCGCTAGCACTGGCAGAGCACACAATGAATGGAAAATGTTTTGTACATAAAATGTTCATAGGTAGCAAAATAAAGGAAAGCCATGAGCTACAGAGTATTCTTGAATAAGCTAGCAAAATGTAGAACAGCATGCTCTGACAAAACTGCTGACACAGAAAATAAGGTTTTGGAGCATCCCTATTATGGAAGAACAGATTGGAATGAAGCCATGGCCAGTATCTAGTGACACCACTACAGCAGGACAGGCCTATATAAACTCCTGCCTGACACCACTTTGGCAGGAAGGCAGAGGGAAAGGAGATGACCGTTAAGGCAGCAGAGTCTTTTGCTACCATCCTCATTTCTGTAAGATTAAACTTGTTATCCTTACAAAATAGACTTTTGGCCTTATTTCCCTAGATGTGTGTATTCTGGCGAGGGCGTAATTATGGACTCCCTTACAGACTCGATTGTACAATATGTTAAGAAGTCAGCATGGTAAAGTTTTCAAACTTCAATATCCCATCCCCTTGCCAACAGAAGTATGGCAAACTAGCAAGCATAAAATCTAGGGAAGTGGTCCTGAACTTAAAACCGGTTCTTAAGAGTGGCTTGACCAAACTGAGCATCGGCCATGGAGCTAGTGTAGCCAGTGATTCTTACAGAAAGCCAGGGCTGTCACTTTTCCAAGTTCTGATGGATGCCTTTGCTGCCTCCTTCCACAGAGTAGCATCCTCATATGTGATCACAAGCTTACTATTTGTGGAACATGTATGGTGTTGTCCAAGAAAAACTCCCTTCATATTTTGAATTTGGAAAATAAAGCTGGCCTGACAACTCCCACAATAACAAAAGATGTTAAAACCTTAGTAACAAAGGAAAAAATGTGTCCTTAGAACAAGCGTCTGCAACCTTTGGTGGACTACAATATCCATCACACCTTGCAAGCATAGTCAACAATGAGAGATCATGGAAATCTAAGTATAAAATGCCTAGAGCTCCAAGTTGCAGACCCCTGCTTAAAGAAGCTATCTACAACAACCACTTTGAAGGGTTTGTTTGCTCAAAGGGGTCAAAGCTTTTTAATTCTACATGAAGATTTGACTGTCACAAGGAAAGCAGATTTGCGCAAAACAGATTAAGGTCCACTTGGGAAATTGGCCCAAAGGGACAATGTGTCAGGACTGACAACAGAGATTAATGTCCCAGGATAATTGAAGAGTCCTAGTGAGAATAACAGATCTACTAGGCAGTTGTAATGCGTTTTCACCACTAGATTAGACTTAACTGTTCAGAATCTATATTTCTAAAAACCGTTGGAGAAATAAGGTATTAAAGTCTGCTTGCAACCCCAGCTTGGCTAAAACCGAGAAAGCATACATTACTGAAGGGGGAGGGATTGAATAACTTTCTCCAAAGCCAATTGTCTAACAAGTAGCCAATTAGTTAATATTGAGCAGTGGTGGAAGGCTTCATGGATGCAGGTTCTGAAACAATCCCAGATGGCCTAATATAATAGGCTCAAAAACTAATTTGCCAAGTTGAGAGATGAACGTGTGAAGAACCATTTTAGCACACTGCACCAAAGAAGATCTGCTTGACATTCAAGTTTGGGAAAAATTACATGGCAGAATTCCGAGTAACCAAACCTAATGGCCAAAACGTCACTATAAGCACCTCGGGCTCTAAACCACTCAACTTTTAAGAGGAGGGTAAATGCATATGCTTCCATAATATAAAAGCAGCAGGGAAAACACCTCCAAAGCGTGAGGGGCTGTACATTCCAAGAAAGCATATTAATGGCACTTTATTTCATTTGTTGATCACTCCCAGAGCCGTAGGTATCAAGGTGCTTGTTACAATGGGGCAAAGCAGTCATGAGATGGTACGCCAAGCCTAATGCATATTTGTTGAACAATACAGTTTTCAATTACTTTCTGAAGATTATGTACAAGGGCTGTTTTTGGATAGATGGTGGCAGGGTATTTCAGAGAGTAGGAGCGATGACAGCGACGCTTGGGCTGTTTTTGGATAGATGGTGGCAGGGTGTTTCAGAGAGTAGGAGCGATGACAGCGACGCTTGCTCTTCCTTCTCTCTTACTGGTGACTCTTGCTATTGCTAGGTTTCAGATGCATTACCACAAACAAAATCTGAGGAAATGTTTTCAACTGCCAGAAAAATGCCTTCAGCTGCAACACAATGTGATTGCCGCACTCCTAACTGGATCCACAACTTGCAGATTTTCAATCCATTCATACATGCATCTCAGCCAATTAACTAGGAATTCGGTCTGGTTTCAGGAGCAGAAAGCTTGTAGATGAATTGCAAAGCAGAGAACACCACAGAATGATTGCTTTCACTTACACAGGAATCCGAAATCAGACAAATGTAAGCACAGTGACCGCTTGTTGAAGTAGTCTCATATGGAGCCTGCAATGGGGAAGTCAAAATGCAAACTCTACTTCCAAAAATACATGATATATGTCTTACATGAAGTATTGATCATTGTCTGAATGTCCCTCATATGCCCCAATTTGGCAAAAGTAATGCCAAAAGCAGAGTTCCCTACATGCCAAATTCTTGAAGTAAGGAAGAGGTGAAAATGGTTTCTTCTCCTAAACGGAGAGCACCAGAAAAGGAAAAAAAGGCGCTCAAAGGGGGTCATCAAAGCTGCAGAATATTCATACAAATAAAATAGCTCTGGCCAAACTGGCCCTGTGCTAAACCTGAAGGGCAAGCAACTACAGCGCAATTAACTTCACCACTGAAAAACGTAAAAATAGTCTCGGTGGATGCTGGCTTTCTTCAAAGTCACCCCACGTTGCAGCGAATCTTGGATATACTCAAGAGTGATCTTTAACCTCTGTACGGAAAGAAAATGTACATGAAGGTGAAGGATGAGATGTTCATCTACGGTGCAGAATAAAATGGGTTCTTATTTGGCAAAAAAGCATGTTATTGCTTTCATTTCCAATACCTTTTTTCTTGTAGTGCAACTGAGGCAAACAGCACTGAAAGGGGAAGAAGGGTGTCCGGAAACATTGCCCAACTGAAGACAAATATCCTTCAGAGAAAAATAACCTCCAGGTACCCTAAATCCTGCCCCAACACTGGGATTGCTCAAGTCAAAAGCAAGACTTTATTAATATTGCTTGACGATCTTCGGATGGTACGGTAGAAGCAGTCTTATGTAGTAAGGGGCGAGAGTCTAAACTTTCAACAGGTTGCTTTGAAAAAGTGCCAAAGATATATTTGTTAGGGTTGATGGTCTTTTTGTGAGCTCCAAGTCCAGAGACAAGTGGAAAACATCCCACCCTTTCTAATGACTAGTCTTTCTGGTGCAACCTTTCTTTAGTTACTTTGAGGCACACCCATCTCCTAACACCTGAGCCAACGCACATAACCTTGGTCTATGTGGTTCAGCGCATCATCCCGTAGGTCCATTGCAACATACTTTGCACCCAACACTAAACTGCAAAGAAGACATTGCATCCATTGCAACGCTCTCTAGTCTCCCAGAGAGCGTCCACTGTTTATGAAACTTGTTCACCACCACGGCACAAGTGACATCGGAGCCAGTATATATAGAAACGCCATGACTTAAGTTCGTATTTTCCATGCCCTTAGCATGCTTTGGAGACACCGCTTTCAATGCTAAACTTTAGGAGTATTGCATGCCTAACCCAGAGAAGGCCTCTGCCTGAGCGAATTGTGGAAGACTGAGGTCTGTCTCTGACCCCCACAGAATCCAAATACTGTTTGGGTGGGGAATATGATTTGAAGGACTGCAGATCCTGCATATCCATGCACGCTACAACCTTATGAATGCTGCAAAAAAGTCAACATTTGCCCTGGGGTTGGCAAGAGATAGCCTCTGAAGTCTGAGTGCATAGTGGAGTAGAGAGGAAGACCGGTCTTTGATACTGAAGAACAAGGAGCACCACAGGTCCCACTTGCGAAGTGACTCCTCGAGGCCTTCTCATTGAAAAAGAGCCACAGTTCTAAAAACGACTCGGGGGGGGGGGGGGGGGGTGGACGGGGGAATCAGCTCTCCCAGGAACCGTTTCACACCCAGCCCGCCCCTTGGGAGGAATGGGAAGAATTCCATATCAAGATTCCAGACATCTTTCCAAGGCCCTAGCACAAACTGCTTCCATCTCAGCACTCGTGTTGCCCACATGCTGCACCACTTTTGGAGAAGCTGGCAGTGCCCCTCACGAGACAGTGATAGCACAGACTCTGACGCAGCTCCAACAAACAGTTCAGACGCAACACTGTTGCTCCTCCCTCTAGCATGGAGCTCCCAATGATGGGTACCCTCGCTGCCATCACATCTCAAGAGAATGCCCTGCTTCAGATTAGCAGATGTCCAACATTTCCGACATCAATAAAGATGGCTATTCTATTCAGATTGTGAGGAAACCTCACTGGTCCAAAAGGTTGGGAAAATTCCCCGATCAATTCTACAGTATGAGAGAGACTCGGATGGTAATGGCCACCAATCTGCAGGACAGTGGCCTCGATACTGCCCCAGAGCTGGATATCCTTCCGGTGCAGACTCCAGGGAAGCCTCATGCTTCTTTTCAGAAGATGCTGGCTAAGGCGGTGAAAACACCGATGGTCAGTGCCCACCAGAGCTTAAGTTGAGTTTCAGCCGACTAACAGCCTGGATGATAGTTTGACACTGACCTTGCTGCCTTTTAATCAGAGAATGGATGCCCCAGTGTTAGAGCCCTGGGAAGAACACGCTTCTTTGCCTGTAGTTGGCAGAGTGGCCCAAGACTTGGTCAAGATTCATCGCCCCAGCAACCCCAGATCTAGCAGTCTTCTTTCTCCACCCATTCTTCCCTGAAAAGTTTGGTGATACAGACCAGGAAGGGCAATCTCAAAACCACCTCCGACCTTGTTGCCGCCTGACAGGGAGTTTAAGAGACTGGATTCTTAGAGGTGCAAGGTTTTTACTACTGGTACCCTTGCGCCACAGTCATATTTTCATTTCATCTGTGGTCTGTTAAGCAGCAGAGAATCTCTGGGTGAGAGAAATGATAGAGGGCTTCAACACCCTAGAACAGGATGGAAGGGGGGCTTTGTGGCAAATCTTGCAGTCAGGACCAAAAGTGCAGTCGGTGTGGCACGTACCATGGCAACTGGAACAGGCATCAAAAAGCATTCTTAGTTGTGAACCTCAAGGTTCACTCCAGACGTCCGTGCGAAACTCTTTGATACAGCCCTTGAAAAATAGGACCTTTTACAGCAAAGGCTGACGAGTCCCTTCAAATGTTCCAGATGTCCAAAGCCACAGTAAAATGTTTGAGCTTTGCAGTCTAACAATCCTCCACTGCTTCCTATGCCCACCGTGGTAGGGGACAGGTGCCCTCAAGCAAGCGACCAGATCTTTCCATACACGCCCATCTCAAGGCAGAAGGCACAGAACCAAATATAGGGGTAGTGCCACCTCAAGAGAGGCCACTTCAGCCCAAGGTGCAAAGCCTCTGTGAAGAGGACTTCAAGCATCAAATTGGTCAAGGAAGAATTTCCCTGTTCAGCGCGTAGTGGCTTAGTTCCACATACAACGTTTGGGCCTTGCAGGTCGTGACTCAGAGTTACTGTCTCCCTTTTGCTCAACGCCATGCAGACCCTCTCGTGCAGGAAATTAATTCACTCCTGGCAAGTGGGGCCACAGAACTTGTACCCTTGTCAGAACGAGGCAAGTGCTGGTATTATTTTACTTTCTGGATCCAAAGACTGTTTGGTTCCACATCTAAGGGCTGCATCAAAGGGCCCTATATTGTCTCCTGTCTGGGCCTAATAAGGAACAAGTTACCTACCTGTAACTGTTGTTCTCCAGCATGGGTCTGGCATGGATTCACATGCTCATGAATATTCCCCGTCGTCAGGCTGGGAATCCTCGGTAAAGAAAAAAAACAGTATCAGTTTCGTTTCTGATCTGTCTTTCGTAGTAATAACCAATCACTGGTCTCTGCGTCATACTGACCACTGCCAATGACTGCCCATTACCTAAGCACCGCCTCTGGCAGCCATCTTCAGATTTGGAAGCACGTGAAGTGGCAGTATGACCAAGTGAAGAGCCGCAGAGGGGTAGGCGGGAGGGTTCGCATGTGAATCCATGCCAGACCCATGCTGGAGAACAACAGTTACAGGTAAGTAACTTGTTCCTTCTCCAGCATGGGGTCTGGCATGGATTCACATGCTCATGAATAAAGAATACATAGCAGTACACACATGCACAACCACGGGAGGTGGCAAAGGCTCAACATTAAGCATTGCATCAAACTCAACATTAAGCATCTTACCTCCCCACCAGGCTCACCTCAGGCGAATAGGTTGCGCAGCACTGCTTGGCCGACCCTGGACTCCTCGCTGGAATCCCGATCGACGCAGTAGAACTTCGTGAAGGGGTGCGTCGACCTCCACGTAGCAGCCCTGCATATGTCCAGCAGGGGCACACCAGAAAGGAACGCCGTGGTAGCTGCGATCGCTCTGGTGGAATGGGCTCTCGGACGGCCAGGCAGCGGTCGGTTTGCCAACCGATGACAGTACATGATACAGCCGGAGAGCCATCTGGAAATGGAAGCCTTCGAGAGAGCCTTCCCCTGATTGACAGGTCCAAAGTTCACAAAGAGTTGTGACGTCTTCCGAAAACACTTCGTGCGGTCCACGTAAAACTTCAGCGCTCTAGCCACATCCAGCAAGTGCAAAGTTCTCTCAGCTGGCGACGAAGGCGACGGGAAGAATACAGGCAACACCAAGGGTTCGTTGAGGTGGAAGTCCAACGGTACCTTGGGCATGAAGGAGGGGTGCGTCCTGAGCACTACCCTCGTGTCGTGAAAAGTCAAGTACGGGGCCTTGCAGGAAAGGGCCTGGATCTCTCCCACCCGTCGTGCGGAGGTGATGGCCACAAGAAACGCGGTTTTCCACGACAGAAACTTCAACGGGGCCGAGTGCAGCGGCTCGAACGGAGGTCCCATGAGCTTGGTCAGCACCACGTTGAGCTCCCACGCCGGGGACGGAGCCTTCACCGGCGGGAACGATCTGAACAGTCCCTTCATGAACTCTTTCACCAGACGATGAGACCACAAGGACGTCCGCCCCGTGGTTCTGGTGTATCGGGAGATCGCAGCAAGATGAATCTTGATGGAGGCGTGTGCCAGTCCAGCTTTGGCCAGCGTCAGCAGGTACGGCAGTACTTGGGGAGCCGTAATCCGTAGAGGGTTAATCTTCTGTGCGTGGCACCAGACAGAGAACCTCTTCCATTTGTGTCCGTAGCATTTAAGAGTCGAGGACGCCCTGGCCTTTGCAAGAACCTCTCTGCAGTCGGCCGGTATGTCGTATCCTCCAAACTCTAGCGCTGCAGGAGCCAGGCCTGCAAGTTCAGCGATTTCGGGTTGTGGTGGAGGATGGCGCCTCCTTCCCTGGAGAGCAGATCCGCGTCCACCGGCAGCTTGATTGGCGGGGACGCTGACAAGTCCAGAAGGTCCGGGAACCATATCTGCCTCGGCCATGCAGGTGCGACGAGGATCATCCTGCACCGTGACCTCTTGAGCTGGTTGACGAGCCGGATTAGCAGAGGCAAAGGAGGGAACGCGTAGAGGAACAGGCCCTCCCAGGGGAACGAGAAAGCATCGCCCATGCTCCTCGCCTGGGGAAACCTGCTGGCGAACCTCCGGCACTTGGAGTTTGTCGCGAACAGGTCGATCTGGGGTGTGCCCCACCGTCCGAAGAGGCGATCCACTAGATCCTGCCGTAGTTCCCACTCGTGGCACGAGCGCAGCTCCCTGCTGAGTGAGTCGGCGATGGTGTTTTTTATCCCTGCCAGATGAAACGGCACCAGAAACATCTCTTGGGCGACTGCCCAATGCCACAGGTCCTGCGCCTCCTTGGACAGTGCTGGGGACCTGGTTCCGCCCTGTTTCCTGATGTAAAACATGGTGGTGGTGTTGTCGGTGAAGATCCTCACCACCTTGCCCTTGAGGGACGGAAGGAAGGACCTGAGGGCCCAAAACACTGCACGGAGCTCCAGGACGTTGATATGTAAGGATTTCTCCGTCGGGAGCCAATGGCCTCTTGCGTGCAGATTTTCGGTGTGCGCTCCCCACCCTTCCAGAGAGGCATCCGTGGTCACTGTCTCCTGGTGGGCTGGGGTCTGGAAGTCCATGCCCGCCGTCAGATGCGCGCGGGTGCCCCAACACCGGATCGCTCGTCGGAAACTCTCATCGAGTGTGATCCTTTCCTCGAAGCTGCCCGTCGTTTGGATCCAGCGCGCGTCCAGGAACTCCTGCAACGGGCGCATCCGGAGCCTGCACATGGGAATGAGGTAGATGCAGGAAGACATCATTCCGAGGAGGGACTTGATGGACCTCACCTTGGCCGCGTCGGTCACCAACATCCGCTGCACCTTGCCCAGGATGGCCCTGGTCCTCTCCTCCGACGGGGAGGCCAGAAGGGACACTGTGTTGAGCCTCGCTCCCAGAAACAGAGCGTCTTGCGCGGGTACCAGGTGGGATTTGGCGTAGTTCACGGAGAATCCCAGGTCCGTGAGAAGTTGGACGGTCCTTGCCGTGTGAACCACGGCGAGCTCCCTTGTCTTGGCTCGGATGAGCCAGTCATCCAGGTAGGGGTAGACGTGGATCCCTTCGCGGCGCAGCTGCGCCGCCACCGGTGCGAGGCACTTGGTGAATACCCTGGGTGCCGACCGTAGTCCGAAGGGGAGGGCTTTGAACTGGTAATGACGCCCTTGGACCACAAACCTGAGGAATTTTCGGTGCCCCTTCAGGATGGGAATATGGAAGTAGGCACCCTCCAAATCCAACGACGACAGGAAGTCTCCTTCCTCCAGCTGACCCAGGACGTGCTGGAGGGTGACCATCCGGAACTTCTGAGCCTTGATGAACTTGTTCAGACGTCGCAGGTCTAGGATGGGGCGCCATCCTCCCGTCTTCTTCTTCACAAGGAAGTATCTCGAGTAAACTCCGGAGCCCCGAAGCCTCTTTGGGACGAGTTCGATGGCGCCCTTCCTGAGCATCGCCTTTACCTCCAGGAGAAGTTGAGGGACGTGAAGTTCTTTCCTGGCCACGGGGGGGACACGTGGACACTTTCTTTGAAACTTGAGCGCGTGGCCCCGGGCCAAGGCGTCCAGCACCCAACGGTCGGTGGGGATGGACTCCCACATGCTGACGAAGCTCGCCAGCCGGCCTCCCACCGGGGTGCTTCGGTGGGGGCCCGACCCCACGGCCGGTTCAATCCTGCTTCGACGAGGCTTTGCCGCCTTGTCCTTGGCGACGACGGCGGGGTCCGCCAGACTTGCCTCGTCCTCTGTAGGCCTCCTGAGACGACGAGCGGGCCGCTTGACGGTAGGAGGAGAAACCGCCGCCGGAACCTTTGGAGGCGCCCTTGCCTCCGCTGCTCCGAAAGGGCGTCCGTCGTTGTTGCCGAACTCCAAGGGCCCGGGCCGTCTCGGTGTCCGCTTTAATGGCCTGAAGGGAATCGTCCACTGTTTTCCCAAACAGGTTGTTCCCATCGAAGGGCATGTCCAGGACTCTGGTCTGAACGTCTTGACGGAAGTCCGTAGCCTTGAGCCATCCACGCCGCCTAAGGCAAACGCAGTTGCCCAACTGGCGGAACCCAGTGTCGGCGATGTCCGTCGCAACGGTAATGGCGTGGTCCGAAGCCACCTCACCTTCCTGCAGGATCTCCAGGGCCTCTGCCCTCTTGTCGTCCGGCAAGAAGTCCAGCAGGGGAGCCAGTTTGTACCAGAGCTCCCTGTCGTATCGGGCTACGATAGCCAAGGCGTTGGCAGCTTTAATCTTCGTCGCTGCAGACGAGATGACTCTGCTTCCCATAGCGTCCAATTTCTTTCCCTCGCCGTCCGGTGGGGAAGTCGATGTGGAGGCCGCACCCCCCCCCCCCCCCGCTTTTTTCCTGGCCGCCGCGGAGACGACGGAGTCCGGGGTAGGCTGCGCCCGGAGGCACAGGGGGGCCGTGTCCGGGACCCGGTACTTTTTCTCGTACCGGTCTCTTCTAGCTGGCGTCGTGGAAGGGTTGAGGAGGGTGAGGCCCTCATCCCAAATGTCGTCCAATAGAGGCACTGCGAGGACCGTCTTCCTCTTGGCCTCGCGCCGCTGATAAAGGAAACCTTCCTTCTTCTCCTCAGGGAAAAGCTCGGATGCCCTGGCGATCATGGAGTGGAACGATCCAATCTCGTCGGGCGGAGAAGCCCTGGTGGGAGGCGACGACGGTACATCCTCGTTGTATACCTCGTCGTCCGTACCCGTCGCTGCCGTGTCAGTCCCCGTATCATCCCCTCGGGTGGACGGGGAGGAGGGCTGGAAGGGGCGCGACGGCTGAAAAGGAGGAGGAGGGTGGATCCTTCTTTTCTTGGTAGGGGGAACCCCAGAAGGTCCCGGTTCTGGGTCCCCCGACGGGAGAGGTTCCGTCGGCAACGGTAGTCTCGTCCTTATCTCTGAGCATAAAGACTGTATAGCCAACAAAATGGCCGCCGAGCTGTCTCGCGGCGCTGGCAGAGGGGAATCCGACGGGCGATCAGGGGCCCCGTCGGTACCCTCGACGATGTCGTCGTCACCTGCGTCGGGATCCATCCCAACGGGCCGGTCTTCTTCCACGCCGAGGCCGTGGCTTAAGACTTCGACCAGCTCCTCCTCCGAGGTTGAGGCCGAATCTACGACGACGCCCTGCCCCCCCTTTTTCTTCCCCACGGGGGATTTCACGGGGGTCCTATCGATGGGCACAAAAGAGGACTCCCTCCGAGGTGGCAGGGAGACTCTGAGCCCCGAGGTCGCCACCACTGGCGTAGCCTCCACAGGCTGAGCCAGGGCCGCCGCGACAGACTCGATAGAGGGCTTGGCCGGATGGATTAAGGCCTTCACCACCTTAGGTGCGCTCACCGCCTTATCCTTGAAGGGGGGGGACAGTGCCTCGCTCCCCCTCCGCCTTCGAGCTCGACCGGGGCCTCTCTAGGAGCCTCGCCGGGTGCTCGGCCTTCCTCTTACCCGACCCAGAGCGTTGGCTCGTGGTTGATGGTGCCGGGGAGGGTGCGCCCAGCCTGGCGCCCGTAGAGCCCGACCATTCGGCGCTCCCGGTGCCAGCGGACTCGCGGTGCTTGGCCTTATGTTGAACCCCCGTCGCCGGGGCGTCCTCAAAGGTCTTAGAAGACCGCTCGGATTTCTTCCTCTTCTTCTCGCCGGACGGGCTCTTCCCTTCCAGCCAGTTGGCGAGACGTTGATGGCGGTCCTTCATGGTCCGCTCCGACATGTTGCCGCAAAACGCACAGTCCTTCTCCACGTGCGTCTTGTCCTCATGTAGGCAGTAAAGACAAAAAGAGTGTTCGTCCTCCTTGAAGACGTTCTGCAGCTGGCATCCAGGGCAGACCCTGAACAGCTTTCCGGGCGTCGAGCTTCCCTTCTCCTGGGCCATGACCGGGCCTGAGAAACTTCTGGAGTCCTCCAAAAGCGTAGCTCGACGAAATCTTCATCCTTGAGGGGCGCAGACGAATCCGACACGGGTCCCCGTTGATCGGATGGAGAGTCGGTGGAGCGTGAGGCTCTTTTGACCGAAAAAATGAAGTTTTTGAGAAAAAACGTGAAAAAAATAGCACTAACGCTCGATAGCAATAGCACGAGGATCCCAACACATGAACGTGCGGTAAAAATCTGAAGATGGCTGCCAGAGGCGGTGCTTAGGTAGAGGGCAGTCATTGGCTGTGGTCAGTATGACGCAGAGACCAGTGATTGGTTATTACTACGAAAGACAGATCAGAAACGAAACTGATACTGGTTTTTTTCTTTACCGAGGATTCCCAGCCTGACGACGGGGAATATTCATGAGCATGTGAATCCATGCCAGACCCCATGCTGGAGAACATCCTTAACCTGGAGTGTGCACCAAAGATCCTTTGTCCACCACAACTGTTCTGCTGCGGTTAAGCCTCGTCGGGCTTTCAATGTTCTCTATGCAGCCTTGCTCCATTTCACCTAATATCTCGGATTTTGTGATTCCCGCCTCTGCTTGTTGCGGATTGGCCAGCACCCCTTGTTTTTACCAGGATACAAACGGAGCATGCCAGCTTACATCTCGGGGCTGCACCCAAGGGCACTATACATCCTCTCCTTTCTGGGCCTGTCCGGGGCTTCTGGCGGCCTGGAGACACCTGCTCTTCATCCGTATCCAGTTGCTCCTTGGTACCTCTCGAGGCATTGTCTCGCAACTGCACAACACTCTATGTAAGGAAGACTGAACCCTCATCCCCACCGGTTCTTTCCTTGATTGCCTTCCCGCTGCCTTAGCGATCTCGCATTACCTTGTACTTTGCCCACTTATACTTCGCTGCTGCAGTGCCTACAATTCTTGGTCCATTCCCATCTGTCTCAGACTCTTCACGTTTATGCCACTTAACTCTTGCTTTCTGCAGGGTGCACACATCCTCGATGTGCACTGGGACTTGCCGATATGTACTACTGTATCCCTGCCATGTGGCACCAAAAAATAAATAACAGATAAAAATGTCCATTACACGCCCATAACTACAAACTGGCCTCCCACAGACTCCCGCAACGCTAACACAGCCGTTTCACACACTGCCTATATACGCCCACCTGCCCTGCAAATTGCTAACACTGCACGGCCATGAGCCTGTATGCCATGTATCTGTCAGAAACTGATGCTGTAGGATCCTGAAGGAGTGAAGCTGGCCCTCCAGACCCCCTAAGCCTGCCAGCCCAACAATCCTGTTACTATAAAACTATTGGACAAGCAAACCCAAGGGGAAAGGGGAATGGAGAAAATAAACTCCGGAACTTCTACTGCTGGTATTTCAGTCTGTCTTCACTGGAATGTTTTGTTCAGTAGAGATCCTAAAAGCAAAATACAATCTTTTAAAATTTATATTCTCAGTCTCAACACTTGACTAAAAAGCTCTTTACTGTTACTTTTATTGTTACCTGTTGCCTAAGCTTGATTGCCTTTAGGCTGCTTCCATTTGTGTTTTAGTTGCTGATTGCTGACTACAGTAAAAATTATTTTCACCACTGGTACTTGCACTGTAGAAATTCTTTTAAAACTTCTTCAAATTGTTCTCACTTTCACTCTCTCTTTATATTATCACGAAGACCTTAAAATGATTTGCCCAGAAAATAATTACTGTTAAAAACTAATATTTTGGTAAAGTTTCTCTCAGTGGAATTCTTTAAAATCTTTTCTTTGTTAAATACCTTGGATGCCATACTGGAAGATGACTAAATCCGTATTGTGACGGATTTAAATTTCGGAATTATTAAACAATCAACTTATCCAAAAATGTCTTTAGATAAAGAGTCTCTCGTTACAAAGTGCGACGAGTAAATTAAAAAAAATCGAGTGAAATCCAAAATGGCCACAACGCACGCACGTACGTCGCAAGGTCCTTTTTTCTAATCTCTCGCTCGTTAGATCTAATGCACTGTAAGTGCTGAATGCTTGAGCTTCGCACCCGTAACAAAAACAAACTGAGTTAGTAAGTAAATTAGATTTTCTAAAATGTTAACACGGTGACTCAGAACCGCATGCAGTGTTATATTAATGCAGAATTTCACACATTGAATACATTTTGAAGATGCACATCTATCTAGTATTTCCTTGAAAGTTCATGAATTCCTTCAGAGAATAAAAATGCTTTCTTTTAAAAAATCTACTAAACAATATAACAGTTCAATGTTCAGATTTAGCTTTTGCTAATTCAGATCTGCACAAATTTTAAACTATTTATATTACTGAAGATCCTGAAGATCACTTTGCTTAATCTGTATCTTATGGACTGGATACATGGCTGCTCAGCAATCTGGTTCACTTGGGTTTATCTTCTGCAGCAGACTTCAACTTCTTACTGGATAACTAAACTGAGATTGGGCTATTAATAAGTAGTCAAATAATCTACAACTTCAATATGGAAACTTTTAACTTTATTTTACTGGAGCTAAGAAATACATGACCTACTCAGAGTATAACTTTAATGAAAGGCAGTTTAGAATTATACTGAAGATTCCAAGTGACAACACAATGATAACTACACTAGTCTGAACCAATCACTGTTGAAAAGCTCTTCCACCATCTTGGCTTGAGAGGTTTACATCATTCTGAATGATGAACAGTTAAGGAAAACAAACAACCCTTAAACTGCTACAGACTCAATATAGTACTAATACTAAACTCTTACTCTACCTTTCCAGAATGAATGCTTGAAACGCCCACATTTCCTAAGACCTTTGAACATGTGAAGAATATAATGTGGAAACCTGACAGTATGTCAGAAAATGCCAACATGTCATTTTGTATAACAATATGCAATATACTTCCGTATTTAAAGATGCCAATATGCCTCCCACTGACGCCCGGAATGCGCTCACTGCCTTGTATTGCTGTGTCCAAATGTACCTCCCACGTTTACACCTGCTAGTTTATCCACCAAGTACCATGAGGCAAGGCTCCCCTTGTCTGCATACACACCCATTCTGTCTCCCATACCGGTGTGTGCATGCCTGACGTAGTCCCCCATACCTGTTCCCAGTACTGACATTGACTCACACGCTGACCCACTACCTGAGCAGTGCCCTTCTCCACAAGCGTGGGTCTCAGATATCTGCACTCTACGTTTACCTTTCTGTAATTTTTTATGTTCTGCCCTGTACAATGCGGTTGGGGCCCCATACACACTGATTTTAACAAGCAAGTACTCTGTAACGAATGCCCTGATGCCTAAGGGTTCGACGCGCTATACAAATGCAAAAAAAAATGAAGGATGGGGGCCTGCCCCAGATCCTAGATCCAAGACTCTTAAACCTGTACAAATGTCACCCTGGCCAGGTTCCCGGAAGTTTGGGATGCCTACTTCCATGTGCCGATCCACCTCAAGCATAAGCAGCATCTGTGATATCTACTATTTATCTACTACTAATGTGCAGTCATACCATTTTGCCTTTCTTGATAAGCCAGGGTCTTCACCAAACTGATGGCAGTGGTTGCGGCTTGCCAAAAGAGGAAAATACTGGTCTTCCCTACCTGAACGACTGGCTTGTCCAAGCTCACTCTCTGGACTAGGCTTCAGCACATCGGTACTGTACGTCTACAGTCCCTTGTACAGTGTGGGGTCCTCCACGAAATGTAATCACTCCCATGTTTTGACATACTTAGGCAGAGTTCTTTTTCAAGGATAGAGTAGCAATCAAGCAGATGGTTCATGTCTTTCAATATCAGAAGCTGGTTTGAGCTTCGGCCTTCCTATGCCTACTGAGTCTAATGGCCTTCGGGTCGTGCCAGATGCCCAGTTATGTGCAAGGACGTGAGAGTGGTTGATCTAACGTCAGTGCTATCAATTCCAGTGCTACATGTTAGACATTCTGCGAGTGACTGTCTAGAGATTTTGCATGGTTGTTGTTTCCAGAAAACATACTGAGAGGGACGTTGTTTCTGCAACCCTGGCCCAAGCTGGGGTCACAGAGGAGTCCTTGAAAGGCTGAGGTGCTCACCCATTACATCTTTCGTTGGGCGCAATCTGGTCTCCGACCAAGGCCTGGTAGCCCATCAGTTTGCTGGAGTTGCAGGTGATCAGGCTCTCCTTGGTTGCTTCCCCTTCATTCGAAGCAAACCTCTATGGGTCTTGAAGCAGTCATGCACACTCTCAAACAGGGCAGTGTGGTGTCGTTGCCTCGATGTGTCGGACGGTGACTCATCTTGCTGGGATGGAGATCATAGTGGATGCATTGAACCGACCGACAGAGGCCCCTCACCACTGAAGTCTGCCAGGAAGTAGTAGAGATCTTTTCTTGCAGACTACTCACGTGAACTACTTTGCTTCCACAGTGAACAGTAAGCACATGTTTCTCCGGTACAGATGGTTTGCTGGACATGGAGAATGGGGGGACAGATTGACCAAATTTAACTTCAATCTCCTCTATGCATTACTGAGATCCATGTAATCCAGCTAGTTCTAAGGAGAGTGCAACTATTCGGCACCAAGTTTATTTGGATCGCACTGCACTGGACCCGGATGTAGTACCAGTGGCTCATGCACATGTCCATCTGGACTCCCCGGTTCATCCAAGCGAGACTAGAATACTCTTAAAGTCAAAGGGTCGGTTCCTCCACCCAAACCTCACGAGTCTGACCCTTCACAATGGACTATTGAGGGATTGAGATCTAAGGAGTGGGATTTGTTGGACATCATGGATGTACAAAGATTAGATAGGAGGGCAGCCACTACATCCATGTATACCATTACTCTGCATACATATGGGCTTGGTGTCTGGAAAGGGGTCAGACCTCACCTAGCCTACCTCCTTCTCTTGATTTTTTGCTTTCTTTGGCTAGGGTGGGCCTACAGATTGGTGTTAGGAAAGATGTCATATTGTATGTAATGTTCCCTCCATGTGTACACCTCCAAACCTTTTGCTGCGGTTTAGACACCATAGACTGACTTTGCCAGAGAAGCACAGCCTTCAGCTGCATTCCTCTGGGCTTTCGCACACTTTTAATGGGGAAACTGACATGCCCTTAAGACCGTCAGTACTGGGAGACTGTTTCCATTAGTCCTTTTCCAATGTTGCAACTTTTCTGCAACATGTAACAAGTGCACAATGTACCTTCCAGTATAGTGTACTTGGGTCTGTTATTTTCCAAAGGCCCTAGATACTCCTGATGGACTTTTGTGAGATGTGCAGATGTGTCATGGACAGGGCTGGTGGCAGCTATCTTTTCGCATTATTTTTAACCCTTTCCTGCCATGTTAACCACATTAACCGCATTTGGCACGAATAGGTTGCCTGGCTCCAAAATGGCCATGCCACAAGGTTCTTTGTCCTGTCCTTTGGCCATCTTGCCCCTTGACCTTTCGCAGGTCGAGTCGACCCAGATCAGTCCTTATTTGGTCATGCATTTTCCCGTGAAACAATGCTTTTGCAGACTTCTGCATGCCTTGTGTGTGCCTCCAGGATGTGGGCTGGAACGTCCGAGTCCAATACACATCCTGGGTTTCCAGAGAGTCTGGAGTGCCATGAATGACTGGGACCACCATGGTCCGTGTTTGGTCCACGTATGGAGTGCGTTTGTGAGCAGATCTCCCATTGGGTCTTCTTCGTTTTGGCGCAAAGGGAACTTTGGATAAGAGGCGGCCAAAAACACCCATACCATGCCAAACTCTGGAGTTCTCACTGAACTAAGGATAGGAACCAAATATCCTAAAACTACGAAGCTGAGTCGAGGAACCGCTGGTGACCCGCTGGAAGGTTTGGCACCCTGAGCCTGCTGTAGTCCTGTGGAACCCTTCTGCATCTGGTCGTCCTAGAAGGTCTGCAAAGACGCTTCGACCCATTAGAATAGTGGGACCAACTATTCTCTGCACCTTTGTCAAAACCTGCAAGTAAGCTTTCTCGGAAGTGTCCCTGGGCCAACCACTGGACTGACCAGCTTGCTCTGTCACCGCCCCCGTTTCGAGGAGGCCCTCGAAACTTACTATACTGCTAGCTCTGCAACCACGGCACCCTCACACCGAATTTCGTACACTTGGCGTTCCCAGGTCTGAAGTGAGACGAGTACGCCAGAACCTGAGCATACGCAGTTACCGTGTTGCCCAGCCGTGGCAACGACCTTTGCAGGTGCGCTGCATTTGTGACCCTCTTGCCCCTGAAGACTGCTGCAGTGAAACTTGGTCGATTCATCGACCCGGAGCGGAGAAATCGCTGCTGTCCCGTTTGGAATCATCACTATCTACAGAACTGAAAGCCGCAGAGACGTCCTTTTTGTCGTGTTCAAACCTGCAAGCAAAGTGGACTGAACTGGTGAAGTTCGCCTGGAACCGGTGAGTACTTCCAACACTAACCGGTGACCCCTAGAGCCAGGGCCCCTTTTTGCGCACGAGTGGCCACTGAGGGTCCCTCTCCTTTCCACTGCTAGTGCAAACTAGCGACTCCATCCTGCACTCGAACTGCCTCTGCCTTCAAATGGAGGTCCTCCTTGAATAGTGGGAACTTCTTCATAGCCTCATCCACCTCCTGAGCTGCTAGAGACCCCTGAAGAGACCCCGTTTTGCCCGTTGGAACAACTGCTTATGCTTGCATTGCATGTACTATTGAGCACAAGGCTCCCATCTTCTTAGGGATTGTACTGCCTCTTAGGGTATTGGCCCCTTCGACAGACAACACACCTAACTGCACTGCCTGTTTTCTCCCCATCTAGGTTGTGGACATATTTTGTGCAGTTAACCTTTGGACCCCAGTGGTCTTTTAAATACATTGTATTGATAGTGTTGTGTTCGTTTACTTAGTATTGCTGCGATTCCTTTGCTATGGTCTGAGTTACAAAGGCCTTGTAATAAATGTGTCTATATTTTTGAGATAACACCTGTCAGAGTAATTTTTAAGTATCCTTGCTTTGTTTGCTCATTGAGGTCTTTCAGTCACCCTCACTCCTCCTGAGACATAGTCTTGACAGCTTGCCATAGCTACCTTGATTGGTCTGGCTTGTCCAGAGGTTACCCTGTTCCAAGAAACTAGGCTAGCCTTCTGAACCTCTGCCCACCAGGCCAGACTTCAGAAATCCATCTTAACAAATGGCACTGTGAATTAGTACCTGGCTGCCATTGTGGTCTTTAAAAAGGACCTCTGAGCAGGGCTCTTCATTCACATTGCCCCGACTGTTGAGCAGCTTTTGGGGGAATTGTGCAATTTGTATTCCTCAAACCAGCTTGTTTTACCTGCGTGGGACTTTAGAGTTGAAATATTCATGGAAACAGTTTGTGCAGCTGCATTTATTTTCAGTAAAGTTGCCCACCCACGTAAATTTTCCTGGTGGCCTTCACTTCCGCTAGACAGGTGAGTAAGCTCTGGGCTTGACCTTAAAATCACTCAACATTGTGTTTTCCAAGAAGTTGTTGACCTAGTCAGACCAACCATCCTCCAAAGGATGTTTTGGGCATCCATCGCTCAGAAGATTAGTCTCCCAGAGTTTTTTCCACTGCCTCAATCTTACAAGACGAAAAAAATGAATTGGCTGAACCTGGTGCGGACCATCAGCTACTATCTCTCTTGGATAAGGGATGACATGAAAGATGACAAGCTTCTTGTGGGTTTATATGCTGGTGCTTGTGTTGGCAGGGCAGATCAAAGAATATCAAGATGGAACATCCTCTGCATCTATGAATGCTACGTTCTGGATGGAACTCAGCGAACCAGATGCCTGCTTACCACCCCAGCACTGCAAGAGGAAGTGGGGTGGTGGAGCACCTTTCCAGGACATTTGTTAAATGGAAACATGGGTCTCGCTGCACAAGTTGGCCAAACATTGATGCTCCAATTCTCTGCAGGCCAGGATGGTCACTTTGGTCAAGCACTCAGTTTTCTGGTTTAGGTGATGTCCTTCCACTCCTCTTTCCTCCAAGATGACATTCTGCTGTTGGAGTCCATCATAGATGAGCAATCTGTAGGAGGAAGGAAGTAAAAGAACGAATTACTTACCAGTCAGTAATGTTCTTTCTGATCGATTTTCCTCCCATGGATTCCTTATCAGCCTCCCAAACTTTCCTTCTTGGCTGACAGAGCTCATACACCTGTTCTGTACTGCAGTCTCTCAGCAGCCGAGTGCTTGCAAAAAAAAAGGACAAGTGAGGTCATGCGTTGCAGTGGCTCCATATACACTGGCCCCAACATCCTGGCATTGCGTAGAGTGGATAATGGCACAGAGCAGAGCCAGTTCTGTGCTCCCGGGTGGGGAAAACACTAGACAGGCTTGTGCAGAAGATGGACCATTAAAGACAAAATCTGGTGCGAAGACCACCCATCAGAAAGAAATTTACAGAGAGGTGAGTACATTTGTTCATCTTCTCTAAAGAGTCTTTACCCTTGTAAGATTCTCACAGTAATATCTTTCCAATTGCTTTCCTTAGAAACAACAACAAAAAAACAGAACCATCCAACTAAAACCATGATTTGCACAGATCTTGCAAATGGTGCCTCTGCACTGTCCAAATGTATGTGCAACACACCTTTGACTATTAGGTTAAGGTTTTGCATTGCTCAGCAAAGAATGGATACGTTATCTGTGCCAACAGTCAAGCAGATTAGAATGTGCAAGGCTGTGAACATCCAAGTAGCAGGGAGTGGTGACACTCATTGGGATGAATCCATAAAAGGAGAGGAGGCAAGAACCAGTGCAGTGAATAAGGTTTGCACAATAGAGGGAGAGAAGTTCTTGTGGAAGTAAAATGGACCATGCATGATGTTATTGCAAGGCTCCGTTTTATGGGATAGCCAACCACCACTCCAAGTTAGAAAAGGGTGGGTTATCCCACCACACCACCACGCTCCCAATATTGGGGCATGGTCAGAGGCATTGTGTAGTCTCTGCTGTGTCTGAGGGATTACTGCTATACTCCTGTGAGTCTAGAGAGTAAATTGGGGCACTGACTGTTTGTGAAGAGCAGGAGAGACACCTTTGCCTGTCCTTGAACAAAGTTAATATTCACAACTTTTCCTCAACTATAGAATTGGAAGGAAACTGGATCATTTTATACATGAGCCATTAGGATACCCCACACCTCCAGTCGTGTGGATGGCTCCTGGGCATGTTGAATCTCCCAGACCATTTCCCTGCATTAGTCCAACGTATCATAGCTGTTCGATCAACAGCAAAATCTAGCTCAGAACAAAGTATGAAAAAAGAATACTTCGAAGAAATGTAGATAGAGGATGTTTTAAGGGTTAAGACAGGCTACGCTCAACAGAGAAGTGGGGGAGATGAAGAACAACCTATTGAGAACAGAAATGTAGAACAAAGACTGACCAAGCAACTGAGATGGATGAGGTGCTGCGGGGGTGGGGGGTGGGGGGAACGGGTCAGCAAACAATGCTTGAGAGAAGGACAAAGTACTAACCTCTCAGTAATGTTCTTTCTGGATGTTCTTCAAATGGATTACTCATATTTGATGTCTCCTAGTGCAGTTGCTTTTCAGAAACATTTCTGCCACCACGGGTCAAAGCACAGCTCCGGTTGACACCTTTACACAAACCCATCTGCACTGGACTTAACATCAGGGCCAGTAGGAACAAGTTACTTACCTGTAACTGTTGTTCTCCAGCATGGGTCTGGCATGGATTCACATGCTCATGAATATTCCCCGTCGTCAGGCTGGGAATCCTCGGTAAAGAAAAAACCAGTATCAGTTTCGTTTCGGATCTGTCTTTCGTAGTAATAACCAATCACTGGTCTCTGCGTCATACTGACCACAGCCAATGACTGCCCTCTACCTAAGCACCGCCTCTGGCAGCCATCTTCAGATTTGGAAGCACGTGAAGTGGCAGTATGACCAAGTGAAGAGCCGCAGAGGGGTAGGCGGGAGGGTTCGCATGTGAATCCATGCCAGACCCATGCTGGAGAACAACAGTTACAGGTAAGTAACTTGTTCCTTCTCCAGCATGGGGTCTGGCATGGATTCACATGCTCATGAATAAAGAATACATAGCAGTACACACATGCACAACCACGGGAGGTGGCAAAGGCTCAACATTAAGCATTACATCAAACTCAACATTAAGCATCTTACCTCCTCACCAGGCTCACCTCAGGCGAACAGGTTGCGCAGCACTGCTTGGCCGACCCTGGACTCCTCCCTGGAATCCCGATCGACGCAGTAGAATTTCGTGAAGGTGTGCGTCGACCTCCACGTAGCAGCCCTGCATATGTCCAGCAGGGGCACACCAGAAAGGAACGCCGTGGTAGCTGCGATCGCTCTGGTGGAATGGGCTCTCGGACGGCCAGGCAGCGGTCGGTTTGCCAACCGATGACAGTACATGATACAGCCGGAGAGCCATCTGGAAATGGAAGCCTTCGAGAGAGCCTTCCCCTGATTGACAGGTCCAAAGTTCACAAAGACTTGTGACGTCTTCCGAAAACACTTCGTGCGGTCCACGTAGAACTTCAGCGCTCTAGCCACATCCAGCGAGTGCAAAGTCCTCTCAGCCGGCGACGAAGGCGACGGGAAGAACACAGGCAACACCAAGGGTTCGTTGAGATGTAAGTCCGACGGTACCTTGGGCATGAAGGAGGGTGCGTCCTGAGCACTACCCTCGTGTCGTGAAAAGTCAAGTACGGGGCCTTGCAGGAAAGGGTCTGGATCTCTCCCACCCGTCGTGCGGAGGTGATGGCCACAAGAAACGCTGTTTTCCACGACAGAAACTTCAACGGGGCCGAGTGCAGAGGCTCGAACGGAGGTCCCATGAGCTTGGTCAGCACCTCGTTGAGCTCCCACACCGGGGCCGGAGCCTTCACCGGCGGGAACGATCTGAACAGTCCCTTCATGAACTCTTGCACCAGACGATGAGACCAAAGGGACGTCCGCCCCGTGGTTCTGGTGTATCGGGAGATCGCAGCAAGATGAATCTTGGACGCATGTGCAAGTCCAGCTTTGGCCGGCGTCAGCAGGTACGGCAGTACCTGGGGAGCCGTAATCCGTAGAGGGTTAATCTTCTGTGCGTGGCACCAAACAGAGAACCTCTTCCATTTGTGTCCGTAGCATTTAAGAGTCGAGGACGCCCTGGCCTTTGCAAGAACCTCTCTGCAGTCGGCCGGTATGTCGTATCCTCCAAACTCTAGCGCTGCAGGAGCCAGGCCTGCAAGTTCAGCGATTTCGGATTGTGGTGGAGGATGGCGCCTCCTTCCCTGGAGAGTAGATCCGCGTCCACCGGCAGCTTGATTGGCGGGGACGTTGACAAGTCCAGGAGGTCCGGGAACCATATCTGCCTCGGCCACGCAGGTGCGACGAGGATCATCCTGCACCATGACCTCTTGAGCTGGTTGACGAGCCGGATTAGCAGTGGCAAAGGAGGGAACGCGTAGAAGAACAGGCCCTCCCAGGGGAACGAGAAAGCATCGCCCATGCTCCTCGCCTGGGGAAACCTGCTGGCGAATCTCCGGCACTTGGAGTTCGTCGCCGTCGCGAACAGGTCGATCTGGGGTGTGCCCCACCGTCGGAAGAGGCGATCCACTAGATCCTGCCGTAGTTCCCACTCGTGGCACGAGCGCAGCTCCCTGCTGAGTGAGTCGGCGATGGTATTTTTTATCCCTGCCAGATGAAACGGCACCAGAAACATCCTTTGGGCGACGGCCCAAAGCCACAGGTCCTGCGCTTCCTTGGACAGTGCTGGGGACCTGGTTCCGCCCTGTTTCCTGATGTAAAACATGGTGGTGGTGTCGTCGGTGAAGATCCTCACCACCTTGCCCTTGAGGGACGGTAGGAAGGACCTGAGGGCCCAGAACACTGCACGGAGCTCTAGGACGTTGATATGGAGGGACTTCTCCGTCGGGAGCCAGAGGCCTCTCGCGTGCAGATTTTCGGTGTGCGCTCCCCACCCTTCCAGGGAGGCATCCGTGGTCACTGTCTCCTGGTGGTCTGGGGTCCGGAAGTTCATGCCCACCGTCAGATGCGCGCGGGTGCCCCGCCACCGGACCGCTCGGCGGAAACTCTAGTCGAGTGTGATCCTCCCCTCGAAGCCACCCGTCGTTTGGATCCAGCGCGCGTGCAGGAACTCCTGCAACGGGCGCATCCGGAGCCTGCACATGGGAATGAGGTAGATGCAAGAAGACATCATTCCGAGGAGGGACTTGATGGACCTCACCTTGGCCGCGTCGGAAGCCAACATCCGCTGTACCTTGCCCAGGATGGACCTGGTCCTTTCCTCCGACGGGGAGGCCAGAAGGGACACTGTCGAGCTTCGCTCCCAGAAACAGTGCGTTTTGCGCGGGTACCAGGTGGGACTTGGCGTAGTTCACGGAGAATCCCAGGTCCGTGAGAAGTTGGACGGTCCTTGCCGTGTGCTCCACGGCGAGCTCCCTCATCTTGGCTCGGATGAGCCAGTCGTCCAGGTAGGGGTAGACGTGGATCCCCTTGCGGCGCAGCTGCGCCGCCACCGGTGCAAGGCACTTGGTAAATACCCTGGGTGCCGACCGTAGTCCGAAGGGGAGGGCTTTGAACTGGTAGTGACGCCCTTGGACCACAAATCTGAGGAATTTTCGGTGCCCCTTTAGGATGGGAATATGGAAGTAGGCATCCTCCAAATCCAACGACGACAGGAAGTCTCCTTCCTCCAGCTGACCCAGGACGTGCTGGAGGGTGACCATCCGGAACTTCTGTGCCTTGATGAACTTGTTCAGACGTCGCAGGTCTAGGATGGGGCGCCATCCTCCCGTCTTCTTCTTCACAAGGAAGTATCTCGAGTAAACTCCGGAGCCCCGAAGCCTCTTTGGGACGAGTTCGATGGCGCCCTTCCTGAGCAACGCCTTTACCTCCAGGAGAAGCTGAGGGATGTGAAGCTCTCTCCTGGCCACGGGGGGGACGCGCGGGCACCTTCTTTGAAACTCGAGCGCGTGGCCCCGGGCCAAGGCGTCCAGCACCCAACCGTCGGTGGATATGGACTCCCACACGCTGACGAAGCTCGCCAGCCGGCCTCCCACCGGGGTGCTTCGGTGGGGGCCCGACCCCACGGCCGGTTCAATCCTGTTTCGACGAGGCTTTGCCTCCTTGACCTCCTTGGCGACGACGGCGGGGTCCTCCAGACTTGCCTCGTCCTCTGTAGGCCTCTTGAGACGATGAGCGGGCCACTTGACGGTAGGTAGAGAAACTGCCGCCGGAACCTTTGGAGGCGCCCTTGCCTCCGCTGCTCCGAAAGGGCGTCTGTCGTTGCTGTAGAACCCCAAGGGCCCGGGCCGTCTCAGTGTCCGCTTTAATGGCCTGAAGGGAATCGTCCACTGTTTTCCCAAACAGGTTGTTCCCATCGAACGGCATGTCCAGGACTCTGGTCTATACGTCTTGACGGATGTCCGTAGCCTTGAGCCATCCACGCCGCCTAAGGCACACGCCGTTGCCCAACCGGCGAAACCCAGTGTCAGCGATGTCCGTCGCAATAGTGATGGCGTGGTCCGACGCCACCTCACCTTCCTGTAGGATCTCCAGGGCATCCGCCCTCTTGTCGTCCGGTAGGAAGTCCAGCAGGGGAGCCAGTTTGTACCATAGCTCCCTGTCGTAGCGGGCCACGATAGCCAAGGCGTTGGCCGCTTTAATCGTCGTCGCTGCAGACGAGATGACCCTGCGTCCCATAGCGTCCAATTTCTTTCCCTCGCCGTCCGGTGGGGAAGTCGAAGTGGAGGCCGCAACCCCCCCCCCCCGCTTTCTTCCTGGCCGCCGCGGAGACGACGGAGTCCGGGGTAGGCTGCGTCCGGGACCCGGTACTTCTTTTCGTACCGGTCTCTTCTAGCTGGCGTCGTGGAAGGGTTCTTGAGGAGGGAGAGGCCCTCATCCCAAATGTCGTCCAGTAGAGGCACCGCGAGGACCGTCTTCCTCTTGGCCTCGCGCCGTTGATAAAGGAATCCTTCCTTTTTCTTCTCCTCATGGCAGAGTTGGAAAAGCTCGGATGCCCTGGCGATCATGGAGTGGAACGATCCAATCTCATCGGGCGGAGAGGCCCTGGTGGGAGGTGACGACGGGAGATCCTCGTCGTATACCTCGTTGTCCGTACCCATCGCTGCCGTATCAGTCCCCGTATCATCCCCTCGGGTGGACGGGGAGGAGGGCTGGACGGGTCACGACGGCTGAAAAGGAGGTGGACGGTGAATCCTTCTTTTCTTGGGAGGGGGGAACACCCGAAGGTCCCGGTTCAGGATCCCCCGACGGGAAAGGCTCCTCCGTCGGCAACGGTAGTCTCGTCCTTATCTCTGAGCATAAGGACTGTATAGCCAACAAAATGGCCGCCGAGTTGTCTTGCGGCGCTGGCAGAGGGGAATCCGACGGGCGATCAGGGGCCCCGTCGGCACCCTCGACGCTGTCGTCACCTGCGTCGGGCTCCATCCCGACGGGCCGGTCTTCATCCACGCCAAGGCCGTGGCTTAAGACCTCGATCAGCTCTTCCTCTGAAGCCGAATCTACGACGACGCCCTGCCCCCCCCTTTTTCTTCCCTGCCGGGGATTTCACGGGGGTCCTATCGATGGGCACAAAAGAGGACTCCCTCCGAGGTGGCAGGGAGACTCTTAGCCCCCGAGGTCGCCACCACTGGTGTAGCCTCCACAGGCTGAGCCAGGGCCGCCGCAACAGTATCGATAGAGGGCTTGGCCGGATGGATTAAGGCCTTCACCACCTTAGGTGCGCTCACCGCCTTATCCTTGAGGGGGGGGGGGACACTGCCTCGCTCCCCCTCCGATGGGGCCTTCGAGCTCGACCGGGGCGTCTCCAGGAGCTTCGCCGGGTGCTCGCCCTTCCTCTTACCCGACCCAGAGCGTTGGCTCGTGGCTGAAGGTGCCGGGGGGGTGCGCCCTGCCTGGCGCCCGTAGAGCCCGACCGTTCGGCGCTCCCGGTGCCAGCGGACTCGCGGTGCTTGGCCTTGTGTTGGACCCCCGTCGCCGGGGCGTCCTCAAAGGTCTTAGAAGACTCCTCGGATTTCTTCCTTTTCTTCTCGCCTGACGGGCTCTTCCCTTCCAGCCAGTTGGCGAGGCGTTGGTGGCGGTCCTTCATGGTCCGCTCCGACATATTGCCGCAAAACGCACAGTCCTTCTCCACGTGCGTCTTGTCCTCATGTAAGCAGTAGAGACAAAAGGAGTGTTCGTCCTCCTTAAAGATGTTCTGCAGCTGGCATCCAGGGCAGACCCTGAACAGCTTTCCGGGCGTCGAGCTTCCTTTCTCCTGGGCCATGTCCGGCCTGAGAAGCTTCTGGAGTCCTCCAAAACGTAGCTCAACGAAATCTTCACCCTTGAGGGGCGCAGACGAATCCGACACGGGTCCCCGTTGATCGGATGGAGAGTCGGTGGAGCTTGAGGCTCTTTTGACTGGAAAAAACGAAGTTTTGAGAAAAAACGTGAACAATTAGCACTAACGCTCGAGAGCAATAGCACGAGGATCCCAACACATGAACGTGCGGTAAAAATCTGAAGATGGCTGCCAGAGGCGGTGCTTAGGTAGAGGGCAGTCATTGGCTGTGGTCAGTATGACGCAGAGACCAGTGATTGGTTATTACTACGAAAGACAGATCAGAAACGAAACCGATACTGGTTTTTTCTTTACCGAGGATTCCCAGCCAGACGACGGGGAATATTCATGAGCATGTGAATCCATGCCAGACCCCATGCTGGAGAACAATACAAATAGAGACGCCATGTCCCATGACCTTAGTTCCACCCTTTTTCCACTGGTACTCTGACACGGAGGGTGCACAAAACCAAGGTGTACTAGCAGTCCACCAAGTGGGGTAGGTTGGGAGGGTGATGAATCCATGAAAGAAACATCCACCAGAAAGAAAATGACCTACAGCAATACATTGATGGAGGGAAGAGAGCAAGGACACCAGGTAAACCAGAAAACCGAGACTGCACTACCAAGTCCAAGCAGAAATGTTTAGCAAACATGTGCAGAGATGCCCAAGTAGTTGCCTGGCAAATGTCCAGAACAGGAACTCCAAGTTGCAGAGCTGAGGTAGCAGACAATACTCTGGTGGCATGAGACCTGTGACCTTCGGGCACATCCCTGCCAGATGGTAACATTCCGAGATGAGAGGTAAACCCACCTTGACAAGTTATGTTTGGTCACAGCCCTGACAGACGCAGAGTAGCTGAGGGCCGTAGCAGGTCCAGCCGATGGAATGGTTCCTCTGCCTTGGAAAGGTGAGGCAGAGGAAAAAAAGGAAGATGAATCTTTTGAGAAAGGTGGAAATTAGAGACCACCTTCACGAGGACCGCCTAAATCAAGGTAACCTTTTCTTTGGAGAAAACCAAATATGGAATTTTAACTGATAGCACCTGAAGCACTCTCACCAGTCTAGCGGAAGTGATGGAGACCAGGAAAATCATCTAAAGGGTCAACAATCTTGGAGAACAAAAATATAGGGGCTTGGAGCACCCATAAGAAACAATCATTCCAAGCTGAAACAAACTGGCATGAGGGAAACCGATTACACAATCCCTGCAAACATTGCACAACTGTGGGGATAATTAAGAACATACTTGGTTCCAGAGTTCACTTGAAAACTGAAATGCCAAGATATCCCTTCGCATTGCCAATCATAAAGTCTGTCTGGGACAAAATAAAAAGCAAAAAAATCTAGAAAAGAGAATATGGAACAGGTAAAAAATAAAAAGTCCAGATCCCCCTCACAGCACCAAAATGTGCACTTGCACCGCATGCATACATGCATGCATGCATACATATATGGATTTGGTGGCGGATCTTGGAGCAGAGAGGAGCACATCCATTACGTCCTAGAATAAATCCCCAGTCCTTATACCTCAAGGATTCAGCAGCTAAGTACGAAGGTTAAGGCTGGTGAGGTTCCGATGGCGGAATATTACTTCTGATTCAGTGAGATCTGCTAAACGTGGAAGGCGCCAGGGAGGGCAGATCGACATATCCAACAACTCCGGGTATCCCGTTCACTGGTCCCATTTCAGAGCACTAAACATCATGGAACGGAACAGGCACAGTCTACTGAGAACCAGCAGAATGACCACAATCTGCAAGAATGCATAGGTTGTTGGAATCTCATACACCCATCAAAACCCTGTCGTGGCACTCCCTGGAGAAGAACCATTTCACTTCCTGTTCACACTGGAAGCAAGGAGGACCACCTGAGGAGTCCCCGCAAGGGAGAAAACTTCCTCCATAACTTCCTGACAGAGCTCGCAGTTGTGGGAGGTCGAAGTTTGTCTGCTGAAGACATTAGCAATGACTTTCTCCCCATCTGCGAAAATAGTTGCCGTCAGAGACCAGTTACCCAGAGCGCAGAACCACAGTTGCATTGCGTCTCTGCACAGAGGCAAGGAGACAACACCACCCTATTTTTTTGGAGGTAGTGCATGATCATTGAATTGCCCGTCAGGAACAGTACAGTCTTGCCCCATATCAAAGGCAGAAAAGGGACCTTGGTCAGCTTTATCGCTCAATTCCAGCAAATGTATGTGTTCCCTGCAGTCTGGCAGACTACATGTCGCTTTAGGGAGAATTCTCTCTTTAGGCTGAATTTCCTAACCTAGTGAGTCCCCCAGCAGCTTTGCTGGATTTCTGGCGTTTGTTTTTTTCCTCCTGCCAAGAGTGAGACACTTTCTCCCACTCTTGGACATGATTTATGGTATTCCTTTGACTGGTAATGTGTTTTATGGACTATGGGGTCCTTTACTCCATAGGGTCTCATGTGTTTTTACTATGTGTGTTACACAGCACCCTCCATGCAGTAACACAGGGGTGTCGTAGTGACACCCCACCATAAACTCCATACCCTGGGACTGACTACTGTCTCCCAGGGCATGTAAAGTCACCATTGGCTTTACTAGTCCCAAATTATTAGCAGAAACCAGTACAAACCATCATATTGTGGATGTACTGGTCGGGGCAATCCGGTTGCCCCGTGGTCTGTTAGTCGAGGGGGCACGTCTCCGTCCCCCCTGATCGAGTTTTGGCTGGTGGCAGTGGAAACTACTTTTTATATTCGACCGCAAATATTTTACTATGGGATTTTCCCATTGTTCGAGGCTACCAACTTGAATTATTTAATTCTGATAGCCTCGAACATACCGCTGGTTTATTTAATTAATATTAATTCTCCGGTTGGTATTTTTTGCCAAGACTCGATTCTAAAATGGTGTTGGTGTTCTCTTCTGTGACTCCAAGTCGAGCCCTTTGTTCCACTTTTTGGCGGGCTTCTCCACAGAAGCCTCCAAAAGTGCTGCCACTCTGTCTGGGTACCACACGGGGTGTGGGAAGGGGTTTAGGAACCCTGGACCGAGTTACCTTTGTAACTCAGGTCGCACTCTTGTGTGATTGGCCCAAGTGGTGAGCCAGCCGGCTCACCACTTAGCATGTTTGAGTGACAGCTAGGCTGAGTGAATGGGGGTTCTCTGCATAAAAGCAGGGCTTTGGGGACTGGAACTTCAGAAGTCGCCACAGGACCTGAGAATCCGACGAGGGAGAAGCTGAGCGGACCGAACACGACGACACCACCGGTGGAGCCCTGCGGAACAGACTCACCACTTCCCGACGACAGAGAAGATCTCCCGGCTGGAGAGGCTTCTTCCCCTGACTGGTGAGCACAACCAGTTTACCCTTCCTTCTTCGCACCCCAGCCCGGTTTGTGGTCGAACTGCCCGTGCCAAGCACCCCGGCAGCCGGATAGCCACTCACCACTGAACCGCGAATCACTGACCGATCCTTATACCTGAGAAACTCTGCGGCTGGTTTCTTCCCTGGCAGTGCAACAGACTCCGGTCTTCCTCCACAACGAGATCCTCTCTTCCCCCGGACGAAGCACCGACTTGCACCCGCTGCCAGGAATAACTGCCCCCGCTGGAGTGTTCTCACCACTTTAAGGTACCGTGTCCGCCAGGCCCCCCTTTCTAAAGATTGCAACAAGGTAATAATAACTCCTTAACCTTCTGAACTGGGCTGGCCGCCTTGACCCTCTAACTGGTCCCTTTCTTGGTCCAACTCCTTTTGGAACCGTTAAGAGACGTTTGTGCACTGCAACCGTGTGACCTTGGACACATTTCGTTTTGATCCTCCTAAAGCGGATCCAGCCTATTGACTCTGAATTCACGGTGTTACTTTGCCTTTCCCTTTGTGTGTTCGTGAAAAAGTGTTGGGATCTGTTTCAATGTATTCTCTGCTTTTCTCTCCCTTTTTAAAACAAATTATTAGAGTGCCATCTACGTTAAGCGCTCACCGCTGTCTGAAAATAAGTGGGGCTTTACTTAAGACTTGTCTAATGTTCTTTTAAGGGAGTGTATATCTTTTAGTGACCGTGTTTTTGAATTGCTTATTAGTGCCTGTGTGATGTGGTTTTAAATAAATAATTATATCTCTTTTACACCAAAGCCCTGGTCAGTGTTTGCTTGTTCTACTGTGTTCTCTTGACCTATTGTGAATACTCTGTATACTGCCTAACTCTTCTTGAGGGAAGTCTGACTGCTCAGCCACAGCTACCAAGTGAATCTGTGTGGTACAGACTGCTACCAAGTGGGTTTACTGCCAAACGTCTGTAGTCCTAAATCTTTTGCAGTGGTCCCAGAGGGAACTGCACAGGTTTCTACCTAACAACGTTCCAACAGGTGAGCGTCCTGACCTGCCAGACATGTGACCGAATAGATCCAGTTGAGACCAAAGCTGTTAAAACAAGGTCCCTTTGAGTAGCTTGTTTCACTGGGACCACCACTGCAGGATTCTGGACACTTTTGCAGAGATCTGAGGTGCATCCCTAAAACTAGGACCACTGACAGCTGATAAGCCACTGTAGCGACCTCATGCATACCAGAGCCCCCTGCACTACAAGAATGCAGGTGGTCATAAAACCCAGCAAGCACAGAAATGCTGAGGCTGAAACAGTCTCCTGTGATTGGAGGTCATGGACAGTCTTGGCGATGTTGGCCATTCAATCCGCACATCTGTATGTCAGTATCCAAGCTCTGCCAAACTTGAGACTTCCTCAAGTTCAGGGAAAAGCCCAACTTGTGCAACAGAATGACTAAAGGAGATAAGACTCCAGTCGCGCTTTCACTGGTTGCAATTGTATTTGTTGGATAATGGGTATAAATAGGTATAAATAATGCCTTTTAATTATGGTATGTATACACTTGTGTCTTTCGCAGTTCTTTGAAACCTAGCCTATATTGAGTTCATTAGGTTAATAGATCCGATGTAGGAGGAACAATTGAATTGGTATTCATTCAGTTGCTGTCTTCCTTATTCATATTAGGTCGCATTAGAACGATTTTAATTTTGCTGGAAATGTACAAAATGGAAGAATATCATACATTTAATTATTAGGTTATTCATTGAGCGCCAACCTTGCTTCAGGAAGCAACAGGGCACTTTACAATCCTAGGGGAGAGAACAAGGTTAGGGAGCATAGAAACAAGGAAGTTGGGATACAACAGCAATGTATCAACAAGTAACCAGGGGAGGAAACAGTGGGTATCAGATCTCACAGTCTCAGGTAGGGTGGGCAGTGGAGAGTGTATGGGGATTGGTGTAAATCTTGGTGTTAGAGAGTAGCCATTCCTTGAAGAGGCTGGCAAGCTCAGTTACTAAAGAGATGCTGAGTTTCTCAGGGTGTTAGCTGGGGGATTTCACAGCGACATCCTTGTAGATGAGAAAGCACGATTTAAAAAAGATACAGGCTTGCAGCGGGAGCTGGTGCAGTTTGAGGAAGGTCAAGGTGATGGTCGAATTTGCAGAGTCATTTGATGAGTCGTGCTGTAGCATGCAGGACATCTCGGGGGAGCCAGGGTAGCTCCCGGTAGGCCTTCCAAAAGTGCATGCCAACATCCAAGCAGGTGAAGTTCTTTTCTGAGATGAAGGGATTGATTTTTCACAGGAGAGAAGGTTGGTTCCAAGCCGTTTGTGTCTTCCTTGCTATGCGCTGTTTGAAGGAGAGGGGTCTGTCGTTGTCAAACCCAAGTGATTGACGCAGGTGGCCAGCTGGGGTGTGAAGCCCTCGAGGTGCATAGCAGAGAGCGAGGTCCAGATGTCCAGGTGTTTGGTGTTGTTGGTCAGCAGTAGCAATTCAGTCTTGGAAGGGTTGTGCTTCAGGTAGCACTGGATAGCCACAACTGCATTATGAGAGGCAGGCCTTGGCCCTGTGGATGTCTTCGAAAGGAGAATATCTTGACTGTGTATTGGTGGATGTTGAATGGAGTAAGGAGGGTTCCAAGCAGCCCCATGTAAAGATTGAAGATCACAGGGGAGAGGATGGATCCTTACAGGACTCAACAGGAGATGGGTAGAGTTGGTCATCTGGAGGAATCCATTTGTACAAACTGGTGGCGAGTAGCAAGGCATGATTTCAAACCAGCCGACCATCTCACTGATCCCCATGCAGCAACGTAGATTTTCAATAAGTCTCTGGTGGTCAACTGTCAAATGCTGTTGAGAGGTCAAGGAGAACCTGGAAGCAAGGATGGTTTTCATTGAGGATTTTAAGGGCATCTTCAATCACATTGATGGCAGTGGTTTCTGTGCTGCATCTGGGACGTTAAGTTGCTTACCTTTGGGACAAAAACGGTAGCATACCAAGGGGCCATACTCTGGACACACTGTTCTCATATGTGCTAGTCCATGACCAGTAAAACATTTTTGTTGAAAATTCCAGTGTGCTTTTGTCCCCCTTATAAATTGGTCACAGGACAAAGAAAACAAATATCATGAAGCAGCCATTTTGCTCCTGTTCAGGGACAATGTGGCTATCATTGGGGTAAAACATCTACACTGGTGCAGCCTCCATAAAGTAGGGGAGTTGATAACAGACTAATTGGATGCATGATAGAAACTCACCAAAGGACAACATGGGACACATCTGCGGTAACCCTGCACCGGTAGCTTATAGGAACACAAGGCAGCATTTGGAAAACTGAGTTGTAGTCTCCAATGAGACTTCGGAAATATCAGGATATCAAAAAGTACAATCTTTTAGCTCCATGTCAAAAGGCCGGTAGGAAGTATCTAGGAGGAGAAGTAATCTACACATTGCAAAAAAGAGAAATTAAAAGAAGTAGTGATTACCGCAAACAGTGGCTGGTGGTATACAGTGCTATATAAGACCATATTTATCCAATCTTATCGATACATGTTTTCAAATGGTCAATGTTAAAATTGGCAAGGAATACATTGGGTTGTGGAATCAATCTGGGATCAAAATTAAGATTGGATCAGCAGGATCTAAAAGCAGCTGCTGCTTATCCAGCATTAACCAGTAAGCAGGAGCCATCACTGTTAATGAGAGCGTGCACAAAGCGTTCTGTGAAATCTAACTTCCATTTAAGATGCACACTTAAGAGTTTGTCCAGTATGAATGATCCCCTTACTCTTTATAGGTCATGTAGATTTGTCCTCATGCTACTTTACAGGTTGTCTCAAATGCACAGAGTTATTGTCACATAGGTATGTTTTTTAGGAATCAGTTGACCTGAGAAGACACAAGTAGCTCTGACAGTTGTTGGTGTCAAATTAACAAGTGGATTCTGGGATACAAGTAGGAGAAATAGATCGCAATACCCCTGCATTTTGAACGCAGTCAAGGCACTAATATTGTGGGCGTTTTTAAATTACCTCCCACAATTTCCTGCAGGTCATTGCAACTAGTAACTAATTAGTAGGCCTTGAAAATTCTTCAAAATACCAATAGGCTTGCAGGGTAAATTCCATATTTTACATACTCGACCTAACAGAAATGCACTCATACCAGGGTGACTGGTGACAAAATATTGTCCAGTGCTTTCTCTAAAAGGAAGCATGACCCACAAGCACTCTTCATAGTTGGTGAAATGCTGCCACCCAAAGGACAGCCATGCACAGTAAAACCTACAGCGGTAAATGGCAAATGTTTCAGACATCACCTTACTCAATAGCAAGGCCAAGTACCATACAAATGGTATTTGCCCTTCATAAAAATCTCTTGGCCAATGCAAGTGGGCTAGTAGATTTTGCAAGCCCTCTGTATTTGAAACACAAAATGTTTTGTTCTGGCAAATTGGTTTTGCTTTGCTGAAAAGAACCTCCCTGGCTGAATAGGCCTCCTACTTACCAGGTAAAGATATCTGGAAATCAGCCCGATTGGCTGAAAGAGCCCAAGCATGGCAAAGGCATGTAGCGTCCCTATACTTATTCAGCCCCAATGGCTCCTAGTCCACCGCGTTTAAAAGGTGTACTGTCTATTGATTTGCATATCGATAGCCATATTGGTTTGGCTCCTTTCATCACAAACCATGAGCCAAAAATGAACAGTAGTCTACAGCATCACCTAGAAGGGAAATCCAATTGTAGCATTGAAGTACCACCTACTGCATAACATTCCAATGCCAAAATTAAGAGGATAGGCAAGATTCATCAAGGAAGAGCAGTGATAAATGAACGTGATAAATATGTAAGGCACATTTCAATTCTTGCATGAAAGAGTTAAAGGAGAACATCAGCAATCTTGCATTCACTAAACTCTAATTGTGCCCAGGCTTTTAAGCAAAGGTATGACTCACTTTTCGATTAAGGCATCTGCAGAAGCCAGCTGCTACCAGCAGTTGAAGTAAAATATGCAGTAATGGCTTAACTAGCAGCAGCATGTGCGATGTCCAGATATGCACACTTTTTTTTAAAGCAATAACTAACTTTATATGAAAACACATAACAAAGCAACTAAGAAGCAACTTTTCTCGTATGACACTTTGCTTAAAGGTTATCAACCAGGAACAAACCTTTAACAGCTTCTCGAAAAAGGAGTTAAAATTAGATACACCAACTTTAATCGGGGTTCAATAAAACAGATGTGACATGGTGCATCTACCTAGGGTAAAACAACTTTGAAAAAACATACGGTAGACTTGTAAGGAATAACATTAGCAAATCGAACAGTAAATCTAATTTAAAAAAAAAATAGACTGAAGCACAGCACTACCTTTATTTGCTAAACCAGAAGAATTTGCACATCCTAAAAAACAAAAACAAAATAGTGCGATAAATAGTCTGTAAAGTAAGCAATATAAAAAAAAAAAAGTGTACAGCATCCGCAAGTATGGATAAAAAAACCAAAACAAAAAAAACCGACAGAAAACATGACTAGCTGTTTTTAGTTAAGGTTGTTCGTAAATATGGGAGTGCAATTGTAATGAAATATGTCCACTGTTAAAAAGTTATTTGGAGACATTGTACAATGCAAACTGCTATGGTTTTACCTTCCACCCCTGTAACCCATTTATACGGACATTATCAAACTGCAAATAAACCATGTTTAAGAATGTTTAGTGCAGCCCAGTGGCAATAAAAAGCTATGCTCTAAATGCAACTGCATTATTAAAAATATAATCCAGCCAGAAAATGGATTCCAGTGATTAATACCAATTGCAATCCTACTGCTGATTCTGTACAGCAAACTCGATTCATATTCTTAAGACTAGAATAGAGTGTTAAGATTTGAGGATACTAACTAGTAACTTCTGGTAAGGCATATCAATGATTACATTTGATGCTTAACTCAGTGAAGGATAGGAAGAAAGCAAGGAATCTGGTTATAAACTGCCCAATATAGACTATCCACATTGGTGCCAATTACATGACATTGTGACACATTCTACTGTTCACTATGTGCCAAAAGTACATCATCAAAGAAGCATCTTTTTCATGGGATAAGATGTACAGTGTTACTTACCTGCAACATGATCATATTGCAGAGATTAGTGTGCTTGCAATATACCCGGTTATCAGGCTGGTAATCCCCTGATACAGTTCAAACGTGTTGCAATAGTTAATAAAAAAAAATGCAGTCACTACTAGAAACTATACACCTACTTCTGGTCCAGATGCCAATGGGACAAAACGTTGGGTTCAGATTCCAACAGGTTGCAGTGCCTCTATCCGAACAGGTTGAGCCTCACAGCAGGGTGGACAGTAGGGTTGCATGTAAATCTATGACACACTAATGCTGGAAGACTGGAAATGCATGCAACTCCTTCTCCAGCATTGAATCTTTAACAGATTCACAGGCTGTTAATGGATTACAAACATGGCACAATACCCATAGAAAAGGAAGGCTGAGAAGAACAAGTTACTTACCAACTGGTAACGTTCTTTCGACTGGATGTTCCTCCAACGTATTCCACATCTTTGACATGTAATCTCCACAGCTGCGTTACTTCGGAATTTTTATGGCAATGGGCGTCCTACGTCGATGGCATTGGGTCGATGTCCCTCGAAGGCCTCCGTCAAGGGCAACGTCACCGGATGTGATAAATAGGACGCACGGCACCCACAGCCTCAATTTATGTTTTTTTCCTCCATAACGTGTGACATGCACGTACACAATGCCTGCTTGACTTCACATAGCCTTGAGGGAACGCAAGCTGCAATAGCATAGGAAGTTCTCCAGAGGGGCAGGCTGGGAGGGCGATGTGGAATACGTTGGAGGAACATCCAGTCGAAAGAACGTTACCAGTTGGTAAGTAACTTGTTCTTCGATAGGATTGTGTCCTGCAGCGTATTCTACATCTTTGAGACTCCCAAAGCAGTACCAGAAAATGGAGGAGGGAAAATTTAGAATACCCAATCAGATGGCAGAATAAAGAACCGCTTTACCAAAGGCCATATCTTGACCATGGAGCGCATGCAGGGAGTAATGTTTCACAAAGGTGTGGATAGAAGCCCATGTCGCTGTGTCACAAATATTCCTAGTAGGAACTCCCCGCTGCAGGGCTGTGAAGTAGCCACGGCCCTAGTCGAGTGCGCTTGTAACCCTTCAGGAGGGTCCTTGCCCGCCAAGGTATAACATTCAGTAATGGTGAGGATAATCCACCTGGACATGGTCCGATTGGTAACAGCATACCCCACAAAGAGTTGATCATCCACTCTGACACTTGACATCCTAGAAATAGAAAAGCTCAGAGCTCTCCTAGGGTCCAACCTATGGAGCTGCTCTTCTTTCTTACCAGGAGCAGGAGGATAGAAAGCAGGAAGTACCACTTTATGGCGTAAATGAAACTCAGACACTACCTAAGGTAGAAAGGAAGGACGTACCCTCACAGTACAACCCTGTCCTTGTGGTACACAGTAAAGGGTGGCTTAGATGAAAGTGCCTGCAATACCCTCACTCTGCGAGCGGATGTAACCGCAACCAAGAAAACCGTCTTGGACGACAACAATCTCAAAGGACAAGCGTGCAAAGGTTCAAATGGAGCACCCATTAGGAATTTCAAGACCAAATTCAGATTCCCATACCGACACCTGAAACGGGGACGGCGGGAACACATTAGTAAGCCCTTTGAGAAATTGGGGAATCAAAGGAATCTTAAAATAGGAACATTCTTCAGATGAGCGCTTGAAGATAGACAGCACCACCAGGTAACCTTTAATGGTACCTACTTGAAGGCCCCTGTGGGCCAAAGAAAGGCAGAACGATGGGAATGGAACACTGAAAAGGATCTACATTGTGTCCTCTGCACCAGTGAAAAAACTTACGGCAACAGTATAGGGATTTGGTTGGCGGCCGCCTGGCCGAAAGCATCACATCATCCCGGAGGTCCCAATCCTTATATCTCAAGCTTTCAGATACCAAGCGTGAAGGTTGAGTGTCTTGACCTTTGCATGGAGAACCACCTCCTGTAACACCCCCCCACCCCCTCCACTCGCACGCGCGATAGCATATCTTCTCAGTAGGGAAGACGGCGTGGCAGGCAGATTGACATTTCCAGAAGGTCCGGGTCCCATGCTCTCCTAGCCCAATCTGGAGCATTGAGGATCATGTGGCATCCGAACCTCTGCAACCTCCTTAACACTTGAGGAATAACGGGGACCGGAAGAAACGTGTACAGAAGTGGGAAAGACCAATCCACGACAAACGCATCTCCTAAGGCTCCTCTCAAAGGAAATTCCCTTGAGCAGAATCTCTCGCACTTCCGGTTGGCACTGGTTGCGAAGAGATCTACATGTGGGGTTCCCCAAAGGGCAAAGATCTCCAGAAGGACTTCCTGACCCAACTCCCACTCGTGAGAGACCGTGGTCTGCCTGCCCAGAGCGTCCGCTGCCGCATTCTCCTCTCCGGCCACATGTACTACCGAGAGTGATATTACCTGCTGGATTGCCCAGAACCAGAGCTGCATCGCTTCTCTGCACAATGGGATTGACCCTACCCCCCTTTTTTTGTTGTCGAGGTATTGCATGGCCACTGGTTTGTCCGTCATGATCAGGACACTCTTCCCCCGCACAGATGGCAGAAAAGCCTTGAGGAAGAAGTTTGATAATCACCATGCACACCTATATTTTGAGTGTATATAGTAATGATTCAAAGTAGTTAAATCAGGAATAATAAGTAATTTGAGGTGCAGGGGAGAGGTGCTCAGCCTTGGTATCTAGGCTGGAATACATACATGGAACAATAGTTTCCTATTTAAGGAAACCCGCGTCCCCTGCACACTATCAACAAGAGGCTGAAAGCCTGTATAGAAGTTTTAATAGGTACAGTCAGTAACCTAGTAGTTTTAAGTTTTTAAATAAATTTCATTGCTTTGTTTAGCTCACAAAGTTATTCTTAAATCATCCAATTATTTGACAACTTTTCTGTTTATCCAACAAACAGTAGTTTATTCATTTTATAACAAATCATAAATCACAATTTAATGTGGCCCAACACGTTTCGAGTATCAATTTTCACTCTTCATCAGGGGCAATGTGTTCTGTATTCTTAACATTCAATACAATTTCTGTAGAAAAAAGTAATAAATTAATTATCTAATAATATGTATTCATGTTTATACTTTTGAACCAAAACAAGGTACTTCATTAGTTAGATAGGAGTACAAAAAATGGCACCATCGCGTGTTTTCAACCAATAACATCAGTTTAAGAGATTTAGTCTTGTAACAAAGGATGAACTTATTCACCAAATGCTTGGGAGCCTATTGAGTTTGTAGACAATACCATCAATAGAATCGGAGTGTGATTGGTAACCTATTAAGAAAAAAAGTGGGGAATGGTGTAACAAGATCCTGTTCCTGTGCTATTTAGACATGTAAGAACAAGATCTCCATGGCAACTGTTGACAAGATAATACTTTAAAAGAACTCTTTCCAGATCCCCCTATGATGGCATACAAACGGGGTAGAAACATCAGAGACCAACTGATTAAAGCAGAAAAACCAAAAACAACAACACAGACCACTCATACGAAGCAGAAAAAAGGTACATTCGCCTGTTTACACTGCCAACATTGCAATAATATCATAAAAGGAGATCAAGTGAGACACCCCAACACAGGCAAAAAAATAAATTTGACAGACTACGCAACATGTGATACCAAAAATGTGATTTATGCAATTCGTTGTCCCTGTGGAAAATATTATGTTGGAAAAACTAACCGGAAAGTAAAAGAACGGTGGACAGAACACAAATCCTCCATAAGAACAAAAAATGTGAAGTCACCGGTCTACAGACATTATCGAGATGAAAAACATACCATTTCACAAATGAGAATGCTAGTTCTTGAAGTGGTCCACCCACTCTCAAGAGGAGGTGATATCTCCAAAAAATCTTAGCCCAAAGAGTTGTATTGGATACAAAAACTAGACGCCATATACCCCTTAGGGTTAAATGAGGAATACTATTTGGGTCCATTCTTGTGAGCTTGTATACTTATCTGGAAACACAGCCATGGTACCTCTTCTCTTATTTGTGGATTCCTTTGACCACCCCTGATTTTTAATACCATACAGTTTTTTAATATAATTGATTTTCAATAAGTTCCCTAAATTGTAGCATGTCCAACTACACGTTGTTACCAAAGAGGATGAAAACCCTTCAAATTCTGGGTTCAAATGGAATATAATAGACATAAAATTATTACAAGTGTATACTTTGATTTTTAGAATGTACACCCATTCATGGGTCAGATTCATCTAGAAACACAGTTTTATTTGTGTTCTGATACCATTTTTTGAAAAATGCATGGGAGTCTCTTTTGTATTTAAGACGATTTATCTTATTTTGTTTTTATTACTTGCTCACCAAATTATTATTATTTTGTTGAATATGTATTCTCTCTCACTAACAACACTTAGTTAGGTTGTGGACATACATTGCCCACTCTCCCACTGGTCACAGTGACATTTATTATGTGCAATAACACTTTTTTTCAACACTTTTTTTCAACTATTTCAAGCCTTGAGTAACACACAAACACTCATACACGATCATTTAGTGCATCTAGGGTGCGTCCATACATATACAGATTCATCTACAAACGAGGCGGACTACCACCTTTTGCCTCCCAGTAGGAAAACATTCTGCGTTCTAGCAGATGCTGCCATCGGACATACAGTACGATGGGAAAACAAACTTCAATTCCCATGATTCCCTCTACACGATTATTTCGTGTGAGGTTGGTCGTGTCGACGTCATCACGCAACACGCGCGGGCGACGTCACTCGCGACCATGTTTACACTTAAATCCAATCAGAATTGGAGCTCACAACGTGACGTCATCACGCGCATGCGCGGGTGACGTCACTCGCGACTATAAATATACATACCACTCTTATCCGGCATTCGGGTGCGGATGGAGAATGCCCATACTCTACCTCTTACCAGCAGTCACCTTCTTGTACTGCAAGTATCCTTTAAGGCTACCTTTTCTTAGGCGGCTTGACCTTTTCTTTATAATATAGCCATGCTATTTCTCTTTTTTAGAATACTACAACCAGTACACACTGATGCCTTTAAAAGACTACTGGGGGTGTCCTACATGACACCGTGAAGTGAGTCTAGGTTTTATTCTACACTTCATAAATCACCACGGGTGCTTGGCATTTGTCACCATTGTAGTTCTTACATGTCTAAATAGCACAGGAACAGGATCTTGTTATACCATTCCCCACTTTTTTTCTTAATAGGTTACCAATCACACTCCGATTCTATTGATGGTATTGTCTACAAACTCAATAGGCTCCCAAGCATTTGGTGAATAAGTTCATCCTTTGTTAAAAGACTAAATCTCTTAAACAAATGTTATTGGTTGAAAACATGCGATGATGCCATTTTTTGTACTCCTATCTAACTAATGAAGTACCTTGTTTTGGTTCAAAAGTATAAACATGAATACATATTATTAGATAATTTATTACTTTTTTCTACAGAAATTGTATTGAATGTTAAGAATACAGAACACATTGCCCCTGATGAAGAGTGAAAATTGATACTCGAAACGCGTTGGGCCACATTAAATTGTGATTTATGATTTGTTATAAAATGAATAAACTACTGTTTGTTGGATAAACAGAAAAGTTGTCAAGAAATAATTGGATGATTTAAGAATAACTTTGTGAGCTAAACAAAGCAATGAAATTTATTTAAAAACCGTGAAAACTACTAGGTTACTGACTGTACCTATTAAAACTTCTATACAGGCTTTCAGCCTCTTGTTGAGTGTGCAGGGGACGCGGGTTTCCTTAAATAGGAAACTATTGTTCCAGAAAAGCCATGAGGGCCAGCCTGATGGCCCTCAGCTCTAACAGGTTGATGTGGAGTTTGGACTCCGACGGAGACCAACGACCGCTGGCGGTCAGATAGTTGGCATGAGCTCCCCATCCTGGCAGGGAAGCATCCGACACTACTGTTACCTCTGGCCACGGTTGCCAAAACGCCCCCCCCCCTTCATCCGGTTCCCATCGTTGGCCCACCACAGAAGATCCTGCGAGACCTAGAGTGGAACCTGAACGGGATCAGACATCTTGCCTGCGAACTGTGACCACTGCATTTGAGGACCCATTGCGGGGATCTCATCCTCGGCCTGGCCTCTGGCACCACAAAAATATAGGATGCCATGAGGCCGAGCAACCTTAAGAATTTGAAAGCCAGGAGACGCTGGGCATGTTGAAATTTGCCCACCATCTGCACAATGTGACGAGGACTCACCTTGGGAGGGGAGCACTTCTCCCAAGGACGTGTCCAACACAGCTCTGATGTACTGGAGCTGTTGGGAAGGTGTCAGATGAGACTTCTTGAAATTGAAGGAGAAGCCCAGCTTGTGGAGGGAGCGGCAGGTTAGACTGAGATGATCCATTGCTTGCTCGGGAGAATACGCACGGATCAGCCAGTCCAGGTTAGGCCCCCGCAAGAGGGGCACCCTCAAAGGTCTTAAAAGACCACTCCCCTTTCTTCTTCTGTGCAGGAGAGGCATGCTGCTGGGACTCACTCAGAGCAGGTGCCTTGGTCAGCAGACACTCGTTGAGGCGCTTGCTTCAGCTGGCCTGCTTGTGCGGCACCATCTCCAGACAAGCCACGCAGTTGTCCTCCACATGCGTCTGGTCCAAATGCAGGCAGTAGAGGCACAGGGAATGTCCATCGTCCAAAAAGACGTTCCGCAGGTTACAGCCAGGGCAAACCTTGGAGAGGTACCGAGTCCTTCTCCTCTGCCATGTCCACGCAGTGTAGGCCTCAAAGAAGCTACTGGAATCCTCCAATAAGAAACTCGGGACGCTGAAGAATTCAAAGCCGGGCCCCCGTTAATCGAAAGGTTGATCGATGGAGCTTGCGGCTCGATTGACCAAAAAAAAGGAGCAAAACCTAGAAAAAATCAATAAAAATAAATACATTGCGAAAAGCAGTGAAATCTCGACGGCTATAGCAAGAGGACCCCAAACACTTGAACCTGCGGAAAAAAGCTGAAGATGGCTGCCAGAGGAGGGGCTTAGGTAGAGGGCAGTCATTGGCTGGGAGCAGTATGACCCAGAGAACAGTCATTGTTAGGAGATACAGTTCAGAAGTGAAACAGATTTTTTTTTTTACCGAGGATTCCTAGCCTGACAAAGGGGAATATTCATGAGCATGTGAATCCATGCCAGACCCGATGCTGGAGAACCTTATTACATATGCTTTGGGAATGTAGGAGAGTGGTGGAATTTTGGCAAGATATACTAGACAGGATTGATATGGTGGAGACGAACAAGTTACTTAACATATCTGGTAACGTTCTTTCGATTCGATGTTCCTCCGACGTATTCCACATCTATGACAGGTAATGTCCACAGCTGTGCTGCTTTGGCAAATTTGCGGCAGATGGTGTCCTGCGTCGATGGCGTTGATTCGTTGTCCCTTGAGGGCCTCTGTCGAGGGTCGATGTCACCGGATGTTATATATAGGACACACGGCGCCCGTAGCCTCAGTAGTAGTTATTTCCCAGAACGTGTGGCACCAATCTCCTGCCAGTATGACTGCAGAAAGCCTTGCTGAAACGTAAGCTGCAATCGCATAGGAAATTCAGAAGAGGGGCTGGCTGGGAGGTTTCGATGTGGAATACGTCGGAGGAACATCCCACCGAAAGAACCTTACCAGTTCTGGTAAGTAACTTGTTCTTCGAGGGGATTGTGTCCGCCGACTTATTCCACCTCTATGACATACTCCCAAAGCAGTACCAACTTACGGAGGTGGGAAAAGAATTTACAATTTTATAATTTTAGAATGGCCAATCAAATGGCTGAATAGAGGACTGCCTTACCAAAGGCCAAATCCTGACCATGGATGGAGTCCAAGGAATAGTGTCTCACAAAAGTATGGACAGAGGCCCATGTGGCTGCTTCGCAAATATTGCGAATAGGAACGCCCCTCTGTAGAGCAGTGGAGGCAGCCATACCCCTAGTAGAATGAGCCCTTAAGCCTACTGGAGGGTCCTTTCCCACCAAACGGTAACACTCAGATCATAAAAATGATCCATCTGGACAAGGTCTGCTTGGAAACAGCCTGACCCAAGCGCCTTCCAGAATAACCAACAAAGAGCTGATCGTCCAATCTGACCCAGGACATCCGTGAGAGATGGAAACTCAAAGCTCTCATAGGATCCAACCTATGGAGCCTCTCCTCTTCCTTACCAGGATGTGGAGGAGGATAAAATGCCGGAGGAAACACCTTCTAGCTCAAATGGAATCCCGACACAACCTTCGAAAGAAAAGGCCGCACCCGCAGGAAAACCCTGTCCTTATGGAAAACAGTAAAGGGTGGCTTCGCGGAAAGTGCCTGCAACTCACTATGCGTGCGGAAGTAACCGCAACTAAAAACACCGTTTTAAAGGACAACAGTCGCAAGGGACAAGAATGTAAGGGCTCAAACGGAGCTCCCATTAGGAACTTTAAAACCAAATTCAAATCCCATCCCGGCACATGGAAAGGCGACGGTGGAAACACATTGGTTAGCCCTTTTAGAAACTGAGAAATCTAAGGAATCTTAAAATATGAAAATTCCTCAGACGAGCACTTTAATATGGACAGCGCCGCCAGGTAACCCTTAATGGTACCCACTTGCAGGCCCTTGTAGGCTAAGGAAAGCAAAAAAGACAAAACCAAAGGAATGGAACATTGGAAAGGATCCACATTCTGTACCCTGCACCAGTCACAGAACTTTCTCCAACAGCAACGGTACAGGGATTTCGTTGCAGGCCTTCTGGCTGAAAGCAACACCTCCATCACGTCTTCGGGGAGGTCCCAATCCTTATACCTCAACCTTTCAGATACCAAGCATGAAGGCTGAGAGAGGGTTGACCTCTGGATGGAGAACCCGACCACCCTCCTGTGAGAGCAGATCGTCTCAGTAGGGAAGATGGCGTGGAGGGCAGATGGACATGGGCTCCGCTGGCCCAAGCCAGAGCAATGAGGATCATTCGGGAACCGGACATCCGTAACACTTGCGGAATGACGGGGACTGGAGGAAACGCGTACAGCAGTGGGAAGGACCACTCCACTACGAACATGTCGCCTAAGGCTCCTCTTGGGGGAAATTCCCGCGAGCAGAATCTCTCGCACTTCCAGTTGACACTGGTGGTGAAGAGATCCACTTGTGGGGTTCCCCAAAGGGCGAAGATCTCCAAAAGAACTTCCTGAGCCAGCTCCCACTGGTGACGGACCATGCTCTGCCTGCTAAGTGCGTCCGCCGCCGAGTTTTCGTCTCTGGCAAGATGAACTGCTGAGATCGAAATTTCCTGCTGGATGCCCAGAACCAGAGCTGCATCGCCTCCATGCACAACGGCAGTTAACCTGCCCTCCCTTTTTTGTTGAGGTTTTGCATGGCCACTGTATTGTCCGTCATAATGGGGACATTCTTCCCCCGCACAGACAGGGCTAGCCTGACGGCCCTCAGCTGTAACTGATTGATGTGGAGTCTGGACTCCGACGGATACCAATGTCCGCTGGCTATCATTTCGTTGGCATGAGCGCCCCAACCTGTGAGGGATGCGTCCGTCAAGATCGTCACCTCCAGCCATGGTTGCCAAAATGGTGCTCCCTTCATCGGATTGCCTTTGACGGCCCACCATAGAAGATCCTGGGCGACCAATGTCGGAATCTGAACGGGATCCGACATCCTGTCCGAGAACTGCGACCACTGCATCTTGAGAGCCCACTGTAGAGATCTTATACGCAGCCTGCCTCTGGCAACAGGAAAATGCAGGATGTCATGAGGTCGAGCAACCTCAAGAATTCGAACGCCGGGAGACTCTGGGCATGTTGAAACTTGTCCACCATCTGCAGAATGTGATAAGCCCTCACCTGGGGAGGCAAACACTGCCCCAGGGTTGTGTCGATCACTGCTCTGATGTATTGGAGCCGCTGGGTAGGTGTCAAATGTGACTTCTTTAAATTGAGGGACAAACCCAGCTTGTGAAGGGAGTGGCAGGTGACGGACAGATCATCCAGGGCTTGCCCGGGAGAGCGCACCCTGATCAACCAATCGTCCAGGTAGGAGTAGACGTCAATCCCCCTTTCCAGAGATAGGCTGCCACTACCACCATCAGCTTGGTGAAGACCTTCGGGCGGAGGTCAATTCGAACGGCAGGACCCCAAACTAAAAATACGAGTCGCCAACCGCGAACCTCAGGTACTTCTTGTGATTGGGATGAATCGGCACAAGAAAGTAAGTATCCTTGAGGTCTAGAGAGACAAACCAATCCTGAAGTTGAAGAGCCTGGAGGACTTAAGAGTAACCATCTTGAACTTGTCCTTCCTGAGGAGCTTGTTCAACCAAAGCAAGTCCATGATGGGTCTCAATCCCCCTCCTCCCCCCCATCTTTTTTCAGGATCAAAAAATAAGGGGAATACCATCCATTGTTCCTCTCCGCTACAGGCACCAGTTCTATGGTGCCTTTCTCCAGCGGGGATAGGATTTCCTGCGCAAGGAGCGGATCCGGACACTTCAAAGAGAGCTTCCCTGGTGGATTGTTGCGAGGCCCCTGCCGGAAGGGAAGTCAGTAGCCGTGGGCTATGATCTCCAGAACCCACACATTTGAAGTAATGGCCCGCTATTCTCCAAGATGCTGTGCAAGTCTGCCCCCAACTGGCGAACCATGGGACATGGCCTCATGACTGAGCGGACGCGGCTGTGGCAGTTCCTGAGGGCAAAGAGGCAACTGCCCGCGCTGCTTAGGCACACCGAGTACCTTGCTTTCCACCCCAGGTACTCCTACGGTGGCCCCTTTGACTGGCAGCTCCTCTTAATCTACCAAAGGAATAGTACCGAAAGGAACCTCCCCTCCATTGCTGTCCCCTAGGACGAAAAGGCGTAGGTTGATGTACTACAGTACTCAAAGACTTGGCTGCAGCTTTGGAGGTCTGCAACCACTCAAGGCTCTAGTCAGCCTTGCTGCCAAACAGATGAACTCCATCAAAGGGCATGTTCAGAAGCCAGGATTGCACATCAGGAGCAATCCCTGACTTCCGCAACCACGCACACCTGCGTATCACAGTGCTCGCAGCCATGGACCGGCTAACACAGTCTACCGTGTCCAAACCCGACTGAATGGATTTGCACATGGCAACCTTGCCTTCTTGCACGAGGACTCGAAAACCATCCCGTTCTTCCCTCTCGGGAATATGCTGAGCTGCCAAAGACGCACAGTTCCACAGTGTGTGTAAATCTCACAAAGGCAAAGTGGAGTTGGCGACTTCAACGCCATACCGCCAGACGAAAATACTTTAGTCGCCGAACCATCAAAGTGCTCATCGTCCCCATCAGGAGGGATGGTAGGGTACGCAGCCTGCTTCGAGGGGGCCGTAGCCGCCTGCACCACCAAACTCTCCGGAGTAGGGTGCGTCGATAAGTAGCAGGGGTCACTACTGGCTGGGCGATATTTCTTTGGAAGCGACTTATCTGCCGGTTGACTCTCCGGAGCAGTCCAAGCCGCTGCCGCCACCCTTCTTTGCAAAGCCATGTGAAATGGCAACACCGGGTCAGTGGGCGGACCTTGATCCAGGAAGTCTGTCAAATCATCCTGAGCAAAAACAGGTGGAGCATACCACCCCAAGTATTCTGTCACCCTGGACATGAGACGCCGATAGGAGGAATCCGAATGCGCCCCAGGCTCAGGCCGGCCAAACTCCACCTCTGGAGAGGTGTCAAGGCCATTAGCATCATGTAATGACAGAGTTCCTCCAACTGACTATGCCCAAACAAAAGTTCATCAGGGACATCAGGAGGCACAGGCAAATACATCTCCTCGGACAGTTCCTCCACCTCTGAAATTTCTTGCAGAAGTTGGAAAAAACCCAATCTAGGATGAAGAAAAGAATAGGGCTCAAAAACAGGCCTCACAGTCGTATTGAGAGCCTTCCTCAGAGGTTCCACATCCCATTGGGGCACCTCTGGCAAAGCCTCCACAAACGGCGTTGAGGACGACGATGGAATAGGCATCGACGTCGCCAACTTCTTCGAGGGTGGAGCCCCACGAAAGTCCTTCGATGGATACAGCGCTGATGGCTTAGACTACTTCTGCGAGAACAGAGCCCCGAAAACAACCTCTACCGGACATAGCGCTGACGCCTTCTTCGAAGGCTTCACAGGTTGACGGCATCGAGGACCGGGACCTGGCACGGCTATGGCGATCGCCCTTGTCCGGTCGGGACCTTGATGGCTCCCGATGATCGTACCGACCTCCCGAGCCCGAAGGCGTGAGAGTGGTGGACTAAGCCTGTTCCTTGCCGGCTTCTTTCGGAGGCGCGGACGGAACTGTGCCTTGCGACTCGAAAAAATCCGAATCTGCTGGCGGAATGCATCCCATTCTGCCGGCGACGAAGACTTGGTGGGACAAGTCAAAAGTCTGTCCGACGAGGACGGCGACCGGTGACGGCACTTCCTCGAATGCCTCCATGAGGCAGAGGAATGGTGGGAACCACACCGAGACCCCCCTGGATTTTTGCCGACGCATAGAGTCACCCCTCCAGTCATCGATCGAAAGCCCAGCGGACTTCGATTTGAGAATTGGCTGACAGAAATTCAATTACTTTAGCATTTTGAGAAATATCAATCAAGTCGACTTGAGAGTGAATATGTGGAAAGATTGGGAACCTTCAATGGGTCGTGTAGGTTGGGATACTGTAGTTTCTGGTAAGAGTTAGTTAGGTTGTGGGGTTTGGTGGGGGGGTCTCTGTCTTGTGTTTTATGTGGTCTTGTTGTGTCTTATTTACCGAGTCTCAAAGCTGGGTAGGGTATATGCTTGTTTCTTATGAATTGTTATTATAGATGAATTTGGTTCTTTGATTCTTATACTCTCATAATGGTGATGTTTGTGGAATAAAACGAAATAAAGAAAAAAAGAAAAGGAAAAAAAACATGTCCATGAAGCGGTAATCCAGATAGGTATTTAACTTCCGGTAGCAGTTCATTCAAGTTCCCTTCAACATCTAACTAAGCACTGTGTTTATTTCAGCCTTGTAAGATAATTTACCGACTTCTGAAGGATGTCAGTCAACATTCGACCATGAGATTCTTTGCATGCAAGGGAAGCTGAGAGATTGTGCTCATCTGTTCCATTGGTAGGAGGTAGCTTGCTGCACTGTGCTTTATCTGTTAACAGTGAGAAAAAACTGCTTTTCTGTCACAATGTGGACCACTGACGCATGAGCATTATTTCCAGTTAACTTATTGCAAGTGTTGGCTGGATGTCACATACTTTGTACTCTTAACAAGGAGAACACTAATTTGTACTCCCTTGAAATTACATTTACTCAAAATTCTAAACTGGTGAATAAAATACTCCCACCTCCAAATCATATCTGAAGCACTGGGTCCAAAACCAAATATCGGATGGAAGCTTAACCATATAGCCCTTCCCAAAATAGCTTCATGGCCCCAGAGCTCAATTTCATTATACAAATGTCTGATTAGCATTTACTATTGTTTATCTTGGCACCATTTGTCTACTTGGAAAATGACCAAACGTTTCAAGAAATAAACGTATGCTCCTAACTGGGGGCAGCAAGAAATCAAACTTTGGATGAATTCTTTTCCAGTCAAATCCCTACATGCTCTAATCAAAGTCAACCATCTAACAGACAGGATCATCAACTGATTCTTAGTAAAGCAAGTCAATGCATATGGTTTCAAGTTTCCTTTCAAACGGAATTCGGGCACTGCATTTACCCTTGAATTCTAGTTTTAGAATGAGAATTATATTTAATATGTTATGCTAATTTACATTTACTGTACATTTATATTGGAAAAGGCACTGTCCTCTGGGCTTAGGGTTCATACTTTAACTGTCAAAAAATAAAAGCAAAGTTATACAAATGCAAAATGAAAAGAAGGGAGTATAGATAAAGACACAAACATACTCAATAACTACTCAGTCAAACATGTGGATGTTCAAACAAATGTTACTGTCCAAAACCCCTGTTTACCTGAGTGCATTCTTTCAATGATAATGGACTGGTGAGGTGGAGGTTGAAGAAAATGAGAAGCATGTGAAATTGCAAGAGCAAGACCGGATCCAATATGATTCTGGAAATATAAAGAAAAACATGTTTTTCATTAACACTGATCCTTCAAAGTACTTTACAATTCTCTTTTTAACAACAATTTCAATATCTCCATAATTTAAACAGAACGAGAAACAGATGTCATCAATGGGCAGTACCAGACTAAGAGAGTTTACTCTGGCACTTGTCAATCCATTTACAAACTGAAAATAAATCAACATCTTACTCTTCAAATAGGGAGTATCATTTTTATGAAAGGGTATGTCCTGTATGAGTGCAATATTTATTTTGAGTTTATGCAACACATTTACCACAATGAATACATTTGGATACAGGAAAATTGGGCTTAAGCTAAATACATGCATTTATAGCTGGAAGAAAGTAGGATAGATGTGGGAAGATGGCGAGGTTAGAAGCCCTAAGCTGAACCTCTTGCGAGTGGCCACTTTAGTTCCTACTTTATCACTTAACTTGCTAAACGCTTCCCTAATCACCAACCACCCTAGCCCCCAGACCATGTGTAAATAAACTTGCACTGTTAGTTGTATGGGTTCCATTGGTTGGTGGCGAACCAAGGTTAACGGTTGCAACTTTAGTGGGCCTCAGACTGCTGAAACCCTGGGACAGCGGAGTCCCCACCAGGGACCAAAGAATTAAATTCAGTACTTAGACCAACAGTTATGCTTTGTTTCTAGAAAAGTGTGAGCGGCACAAAGATGTAGCCATGTATGGTTATGGCCGCTGTCTACATCAGACAGTGAGGAGTGCGGTGACCAAAACCAGATACCCACGGATGTGTGCATGGATCTTTGGAATCCTGAAGTAATCCACCCCAAGGAGAAAGCTTGCAAAATGTTTGCATTTGGGAGGCCACCACAAGTTTGAAAGCATGCAATTCCTTGCATTTGGTAGACTTGTGTTCAGTCTGCTTCAAAGGGTTTCCGATTTAAGAGGGTACATCTTTCCATTCTCAAACTATAAAAGTTGAACGTTGAGAATGTTCAGTCGAATATCACAGACTTTATTCTGGTAAGACGTTTTCAGGTTCTATGTATAAGGCAGATAGATCAACCAACTCTGCTTTCAGAGTGTTCAATGGAATATCCTAGTTCCCCAAGTGGTCAAATAGCAGACCAAACAAGGAAAACTCTTAGGAAGCAATAACATGGTTTAACAGATATGGTTAATGTCCTCAATAGACAATAAGGGAAGGTCCACGCAATACATTTATTAAAATATATTCCTTATGCAAAAGTGTACAAAAGTCAATTTGCAGTTCAAGAATAAAAGTCAGTGACCCAACAGGCTTAAATATTCAAAAGTTCTATGAAGCGCAAAAGATTAGAGTATCTCAAAAGCACCTCTAGGAAAAATTCTCCCCCCCCCCCCATGAGAATCTGAGCTCTTCAGCATAAACCTGTTCTGTGATTGGATTAGAGGGTTGCAGCTATTTTTCGGCTGAATCCAATGCCTGAATGTTCTTATTGTTGAAGATGCTGTGTCTGCAGGAGGGGAGAGAGCTAGGGTGTGTGAATGTGACGCAGACTGTCAGACGACGAGACAGGCCGACAGACCCAGAGAAACAAATTACTTATTTTTGTTAGTATTCTTGACGACTGATTTTACTCCCCCAGTGCTTATCTTGGATATGCATCTACAGCAGCAGCTGACATTAGAAAACATTGCACAGCAGGGGCTAGTACCTCTGCATCGACTTGCTGTGATGCTACAAATCCATTGCTGCGAAAATAATGCTGGCGGTTTAACCCCTTTTTAACACCATTGTCGGCAGCTGAGTACCACGAAAACCAAAAAATTGAACAAGCCCTCCACAGGAGGATGGGAGGGTGATTAGGAATACAAGTGAGAAGAATTAATCAGAAAGAGAGAAGTTAGGTAATTAGTTTTTCTAATACACTGAATCCTCCCAGAGATTCCTTTACTGGACTCCCAAAGAAAAAGACACTAGAGGAAGGAGAGCAGGGAACATGGATGGCATCGGAAACTAACAGTGCGTTTCCAAACCTGGCATCCTGTCAGAAATGGGAATCTGAACAGAAGTGCTTTCCAAAAGAACGTTGTGAAACCAAAGTCCCTGCCTGGCATCTCTCCATTGCCGGTATATCTGCCCACAAAGATGATGTAGCCACTCAGTCCCTTGTAGACGGGCCTGCAGTAGTCCGCCACCTCCTTGCTAGCGAGAGCATAACATTGCAATATGCCCCAGACAGTCAATTAAGACAGTGTTTTTGCTTTGACACAGACCTTGCCAGCCGGGATGCAATAAAGGCTTTGAACAGCCGGTAATTTGTGTCCCTCCTTCTTGCAATGTAAATGCTGGGGGCAATTACAGGGTCCAGGTGATTGTACTGCTTTTCACCTTCATAGGGAAGGGATGGTGGTTAGAACACAGAACACATTCCTTACCTCTCAGTAATACTGTTTCTGATGGATTGCTTGTTCCTCCCACAGATTCCTCATATTAGATATTCAATCATCAGGGCAGCTGTCCTCAAATGTCAGCCGCCATGGTGCACAGCGTACCTTCAATCAGCTCATTTGCTTGCCCAGATGTGGAATACAATGTTGGGAATATATATGATACATTACTCACCATAAAGGTTTTTCTGATGCTTGTATCTACTTAGATTCACATGCTATGCATAGGCCTACATCTAGTGGAAGCTGCAAAGTATTAGTTTTCAAAATTCAAAAAGGGGCGTCGACAGGGTGTGCCAGCAATACTATCCCTAGTGCGACGTCCACTGAACCCATGGGCCTTCACGCGTCGAGGTCCCTCGGATTGTTTTGGTTCTGGCATTAGGTAGCATGAAGTGTAGCGCCAGTACAGGTGTATCTGTTAGAGAGAATTCTCTGTAAAGGCTAATTTCCCAAACCTAGTGAGTCCCCCAGCAGCTTTGCTAGATTTTTTTGGGGGTTTATTTTTTTCTCCTGCTAAGAGTGCTTTGGGGACTGGAACTTCAGAAGTCGCCACAGGACCTAAAGAATCCGAGGAGGGAGAAGCCGAGCCGACCTGGAACGATGACACCACCGGTAGAGCCCTGCGGAACCGTCTCACCACTTTTCCCGACGACAGAGGAGATCTCCAGCCCGGAGAGTCTTCCTCCTTTGACTGGTGGGAATAACCAGTTTGCCCGTCTTTTCGCCTTCCTGGACCATCTCGTGGCCGCCTTGCCCGTGCCAAGCACCACAGCAACCGGAATACCACAGATCACCACTACCGCGAAGAAAAGGGTGGTACCTTGTAATCAGGAAACTCTGCGGCTGGTTTCTTCCCTGGCAGCGCAACGACCTTCAGCTTGCCTCCACGTCGAAACCTCTTCCTCTGGACGAAACACCAACTTGCTCCCGCTGCCAGGAATAACTGCCCCCGCTGGAGCGTTCTTCCCACTTTCAATTACTGTCCCCCGCCTGGCTTCCCTTGCGACAGATCATTCGGGGTGACAGTAAATCCTCGACTTTCTAACCTGGGCTAGCCTGGGGCCTGTTAACTAACTTTTCCTGACTTAACCTCAATCTTTTGCAAACTTTCTACAAAGACTCTTTGGGCATAACCCCACTGTGCGATCCTGGACACATTTAGCTTGCTTTCTCTAAGAGTGGGTCTGGCATTTGAACTTCCTTGCTCCCCAGTAGACTTTAGCTAACCTGCCTCACTGTGGTTCTTTGAAAAGTATTGAAATTTGTGTGCTTTTATAACTCTGCCTTTTCCCTCCCTTTTTAATAACTTATTAGAGTGCCATCTTATGTTAAGCGCTCACCTCTGTCTGAAAAAAGTGGTGTTTCTCATTAAGACTTGTCTAATAAGTAACTAGGGTTGTATATATTTAATAGTGACTGTGTGTTGAATTTATTTACCTATTTGTGCGAGTGTAATTTACAAGTGTGTCTTTAAATAAATAATTATATACTTTTACACCAAAGCTCTGGTCAGTGTTTGCTTGTACTACTGTGTCTCTGTACCTATTGTGTATACTCTATATACTGCCTAACTCATCTTGGGAGAAGTCTGACTGCTCAGCCACAGCTACCAGGTAAATTTGGGTGGTACAGACTGCTACCAATTGGGTTTACTGCCAACCACCTGTAGTCCCAAATCTTTTGCAGTGGTCCCTAAGGGAACTGCACAGGTTTCTGCCTAACAGTATCCAAGCAGATAAATACCAGAAAAGCTCATAATCCATGCACCTTCTCTCTCAGGGGAAGAAGGGTGAGCACATGTGAATCTAAGCAGATACAGGCATCAGAAAAACCATTATGGTGAGTAATATATCCCTTCTGAGGCTTGTGGAATCTGCTTAGATCATATGCTATGCATAGATTAGCGAGCAGTGTTAGGATAAGGTGGTGGGTTGTGAGAAGGTGCAGCGGCAAAGATGTTTTAGAACCGCTTGTCCCACCTGTGAATCTGCTTTGGAATGAGTGTCAATGCAGTAGTGCAGAGTTAAATTGTGTACTGAGCTCCATGTAGCTGATTTGCAAATGCTGTCCAAGGGAACATTTGCGATAAATGCCAGAGTAGCTCCTGTGCTCCTTGTAGTGAGCTCTTGGTGTGAAAGGCAGTGTCTTGTTTGATAATGAATATCACAGTTGTATGCTTCTTACTTTCCATCTGGAGATGGCATTTATGGAAATGTGGTCTCCTTCTCTGCCTGGGGATACGGAGACAAGAATTTGGTCTGTTTTCCTAAGTGGTCTGATCTGGTTTACATAGTAAAGGACCGCCCTCCTTACATCTAGTACATGGAGTTTAACTCAGCTGAACTAGATGGATTCTGGTAGAAGGCCGGTAGCTCAAAGAACTGGTTCGCGTGGAATTTGGAAAAACCTATGAGAGAACCTAGGGTGTGTCCGTAAAACCAATTTGTCGACAATTCCAAGATGGCCGCCGGGACAGGGAGACGCGCCTAGATCTCTCTGCCCGGGCCGCCACTAAAACGACAAAGCTGGACAGAATCGATTAGTAAGGCACGAAAACCTACCCGAAATGTGCAGGACAGCACCCGGCAGGTGAGAGTCGACCATGCAGCAGCGGGGACCAGGAGACGCGGGCTCACTGAAGCGGAGCGACGCGGCCGCCCCCCCCTCCAGTCCTCCCCCCCCTCCGAAGCCAGCCACGGGCTTCCGTGGAAGAAGGGAACCAGCAGGGAGGTACAGGCAGCCACGGCAACACCCTGTGCACAGCGCAACACCCGGACAGGACACGCGAGGGAGCGAGAAGGTGCCCCCACCCTCGGAGCTCACCCGCCCCCCCCCCAAAGAGGAGACAAGCAGCGGTGAGGGGGGGGGGGGGGAGACAACACAGGAGCGTGAGGCCCCGATTTGAGGAAGTGAAGGGCCATAGCCCTAACACCATGCAGCACGCCATCGGCTGCCCGGAGGCGCATAAGGCGAGTACCCCCCTCCCCCAACACAAACACTGGTGGTCATGCACCCAACCCTAACCTCACATAAGCCCAACTCCAGGGCAGAGGAGAGAGGGGGAGGGGCAGGGGGAGAAGCAAGGACATTTAAGACTCTGCCGCAAGCGAAGCCCTATCGAGGGCACCCGTCTCTCACAGGAAGACCTACAACCCCCCCCCCTGCTCCCCACCCCCCCAACAACCCCACACAATAATGGGGTAGCCCGTAAGGGCGATAAGCAAGAGACACCCCCCCCCCCCCCCCCCCGGGTCCCTCAAAAAGCACATCGTGCCTCCCTGCATCCACAGGAGAACAGGATACCCCAGGGAAGGCTTGTCGAAAGCAAAGGGGAAGGGGAGCTCGGTACTCCCGAACTCGCAGCCCTCTAAACAAGATGCGAATCTAGTACAAATGTGGTCGGCGGAACCCCAGGTCCATACAAGAGGAAGGGCTCAGGAAGACCCCCCAGAGGACCGCAACCTCCCCAACGCTCCCCCACCATCTCCATCAAAGGAGGATATGCACTCATGGTTTGCGGAGCTACAGGATAAGTTCATGACCACGGTCCAGGACCAGTTCACCACAATGAGAAATGAAATGAAACAGGTGGTGCAAGAAGTAAAGAGGGACGTAGCCAAACTAGAGGAGAGGACCGACACGGTAGAGAGAATCATCCAAAACCTAGAAGACGAAACACACCAATATGGCGAGACCCAGGAACATTTGGTGTGTTTAACCCACAACCTAGATATCCAGTGTGAAGACCTAGAAAATCGCTCCCGGAGAGCCAGCATTCGAATCATGAACATCACAGAGTCGGTACTTGACAAGGATCTCAAGAAGTCAGTCCAGGAAGTGTTCAGCGACATTCTGGAAGAACAGGAAGCGGACTCCATAGGGATCGACAGGGTCCACAGAGTGGGACCAAAAAGAACAGGGGCGCCTGGAGAACGACCAAGAGATGTCCTAGCTGCCCTCTCTTCATACCCACAAAAGGAACAAATACTAAAGAGAACGACAATTGGATCACATCAGGATGAATGGGACGGACATCCACCAGTACCAGGATCTGGCCTCAGTGACTTTACAAAAAAAAAAGATATGGAACCGCTAGTTAAGGAACTAATAGCGAAGGAAATACGATACAAGTGGACATTTCCGTTCGGCCTCCTATTTACCTGGGAAGGCAAATAAAGAAGAGTGACCACATGCGACGAAGGTCTACAAGTAATGGACATACAAACAGAAGGATCGAGGGGATTTGCCAACAGAACAAGCGGAGGGTACCACAAAAGGCAGAGAGGCTGGGAAGAAATACGGCAAAAGAACAAGTAAAATGGGTAAATAAGTGAACACATTAAACTGTCCACGGAATGCACAAATCGGCGGCCCGGCACGGAGCCCTTGGAACTGAAACTCAGGAATGTCTGAGGAAATGCGGGATATAGGAAGCCCCGCAAAGTTGATACCGAGTTCACTGAGGGCCGGGAGCGAAAGGCTCAACGCCCTAGCAACCTTAGGTACCTGGGCCCTCCTCGGGAAGTTATTTGTTTCAAAGTTGGGGGAACAGGGTGGGAGGGGGGGAGGGAAACGCACCGAAAGAAGCAAGGATCTCACCGCATAGGGAATCACTAAAACTCACAATGCCATAATACAAAATGGGGAAACTTAGAATCCCAACATACAACATAAGAGGCTTGAACTCCCTGGTAAAGAAGAAGAAAGTAGAGACCATGCTGAGGAGAGAAAAGGCGAGCATTCTACTACTTCAAGAAACACACATTAAAGCCCAGGACAAACAGAAAATACATCTCAGGGGATGCCGGATAATAGCGCAATCCAATGCCAAAGATAAAAGGGCAGGGGTCCTGATAGCAATAAAAGAAGGAGTGAATGTAGTACTAACAGACAGGCTAACGGACAAGGAAGGGAGGCTTGCGATCACTAACGTTCAACTAGACAGAAGCCGCCTAATCCTGGCCTCAATCTATGCACCCAACACGGGTCATGACGGCTTCCTTCGAGGCGCTTTGGAGAAGCTGGAGGGCTTTGCGAAGGGGGAAGTGATTATGGGGGGGGGACCTAAACTTAGCGTGGCATCCACAAACAGATAGGAGTGCAGGGGGGCCCCATCACACAGGGCGCTCCTTCCAAACTTCCCAAACAAAAAATGGACCAGCTGGCACTCTGCGACGTATGGAGAGAACAAAAGGGCCTGCAGAGAGGCTACACATACTTTTCAAACGTATATAATACGATGTCAAGGATAGATTACTTCTGGGTATCGGTGGGCCTCTTGGGTAAAATTCAAGAAATAGAAATGGGATCGATATCACTATCATATCACGTCCCATTCTGGCTAGAAATGACGACCCCTGAAAAGGGGGGAGAGCTATGGCGCTGGAGGCTCCCACAGGATATACTCCTGGACCCAGTACTGGGGCAAACGATCAGGGACAAGATAATTGAATATTTTACACAAAACGACACAGGGGAGGTCCCATTAAGCACAGTCTGGGAGGCATTCAAAGCGGTAACCTGCAGACACTTCATAGCACTAAAGGCCACTAAAGAAAACCAGAGACACCGCTGGGAAAAAGAACCCGAAAAAAAAGTAACTGACACACAAGAAGAACTTCTGTCCCACCCCTCCAGAACCCTCAAGAAGGCCCTAAAACACATACAGGGACAACTAGAAATGCTCCACACCAAAGGGGCCGAAAGATCCCTCCAATACCTCAAACAACGACTCTATATAAAAGCGAATAAAGCAGACAGATTATTAGCGAGACAACTACGAGAAAAACAAAAGACTGCGAACATAAAGAGCATTCGAGACTCACAAGGAGAACTACAGACACGAACCCAGAACATAGGAAAAGTATTTCGTGAATTCTATCAATCACTATATGCCACAGATCACCCGAAAGAAACCGACCAAGACAGTTATCTCTTCACGGAAGATGAAATAAAAAAGGCAATAGCTGCATTCCCAAATGACAAGGCACCAGGTCCGGACAGCTTTACTGCCCCCTTTTACAAAAAATATGCAGATATACTCATCCCCGTCTTGACCAGACTCCTAAACTCCTTCAAAGAAAATGGAAATGTGACTCACTCAATGAATGAAGCAAAGGTGCTGGTATTCCATAAAACGGGGAAGACCCATCCCTCCCCAGCTCCTACCGGCCCATTGCACTGATTAATTTAGATGCCAAGGTATACACCAAAATTCTAGCAAATAGGCTATCCCCTCTCCTTCCGTCCATAATAAATCCAGACCAATCAGGATTTATCCCAGGGAGACAAACGCATGATAACCTCAGAATAATAATACACCTAGTGGAAAAAACGGAGATCACACGCAAACCGGCAGCCTTAATCTCACTAGACGCAGAAAAGGCTTTCAATAGGGTTGAGTGGTCAATATTGTTCAAAACTCTAAAGCATATGGGCTTTGGGGAACAGTTTATAAAAATGGTAAAAGCCAATTACACCTCCCCAACAATCAGGATTGCAATAAATGGGGTGGTCACAGACAAAATTGAGATCTCACGGGGCACCAAACAGGGCTGCCCACTCTCCCCCCCCTTCTATACGCCATATTCTTTGAACCTCTCCCAATTAGAATAAGGGAGTCAGTCCGCATAACGGGGATAGGAATGGGAGGCACACAACATAAGGTAATAGCGTACGCAGACGATATGCTGCTAGCCTTAGCGGACCCGGGATGGCATTACCCATAGCTATCAGAGAGCGGGAGACATTTGGGGCAATCTCGGGACTCAAAATAAACAAGAACAAAAATCAGAACTGTTACTCTTAGCCGGAGAGAGGCCGGAAATAGAATGAAAAGCAGCAACATTAGACTTGACAATAGCTGAAAAAGGAATCAAATATCTGGGGATAACCCTGACACACAAGATAGAAGCACTATACAATGGGAACTACCCCCACTTCTGGAACGGGTAAAGAGGGACCTGGAGCGCTGGATCCCCCTAATGGTTTCATGGTGGGGTAGAATTCAAGCAGTAAAGATGAGAATCCTCCTTAAAATGCTATATCACTTTCAGGCTCTCCCAATAAATCTTCCCAAATCATTCTTTAAAACACTTTCTAAAGCAACCTCGTCCTATATTTAGAATAAAAGGCCCCCCGAGGATCGCCAGAGTGACTTTTACTGCGCCAACCTGGGACGGGGGAAATGTCCCTGCCACATTTCCACAAATACTACCAGGCTGCTCAACTATGGGAATGGCTGGGAGACAACCAGCAAACAGTATGGGTGACAAGACCGGGCGGTAGCCAGATCCCCCTTGGAAGAAACTATGGAAAGCTAAACAACATAGGCATCCCAACCTCCGTATAAGTGAAATCATGAAAACCACCCTAGAGGCCTGAGATGAACAAACCCGGAAGGGCATCATGACCACAGTGGATTGTCCCTTCACACCCATTTGCCGGAACCCCCAATTCCCACCGGAAATGGAGCAGGGAGCCTACGAGAAGTGGGAGGCAGCAGGATACACAAAAATAGGAGAAATGTACCAACACAAAGAAATAAGGACATTCAAAGAATGCAAAACAAAACTAAAATTAACAGAAGCAGACATACAAATACGACCAGCTTAGGCATTGGCGGGCAACTCCAGACGTAAAAACAGCAGCCACAAGAGAACTCAAGCCATTTGAGAAGTTCCTAATAACCAACTCGGGATCAAGAAAACTGGTCTCCTCGCTGTATACCTACAACTCCTCCCAGGAAGAGGAAGTCAAATGGGCATACATGGTCAAGTGGACGAGGACACAAGGGGAGGATGTCCACAAACAACAGTGGAGAGACCTGTGGAATACCATTCCAAAAATGACCCGATCAGTCCAGAAAAGGGAAATGTGGCTAAAAGTAGTAACCCAATGGCACTACACATCGGAAAGGCTGCACACCATGTACCCCCAAACACCAAGCACGTGCTGGAGAGGCTGCACAGAGGTGGGCACGTGGAGACACATATGGTGGGACTTTAAGGGGATGAAAGCCTTCTGGTCAGAAATAAAGATGGAAATCATTAAGATATTCCTGGATGCGGAACAACTAGGGGAACATGTTTGGCTATGCGGAATAAAAGATCAGGCAGCCAAGAAATGTAGGAAACCACAATGGAGAAATTTCATGGGTCTTCTCATAGCTGCATGGGCGACAATAGCCCAAAACTGGAAAAAAACAAGAACCCCCCCCCCCCCCCCCCGCACTGATCTTTACATGGCTCCAAAAAGTATGGGCACAACTGACCATGGAAAAGCTCTCACACACAATACAAGGATCAAAAGAAACCTTCACAAAGTAATGGGGAGAGATTCTGAACTATTTGCAATCAGACTACATGCAACAATGGTGCCCACATAATATAAGAATATCAGACATATTCAGATCATAGACACTCCCTGGAACAACAAAGACAATTAGAAATCTTCCGAGGGGGGAGGACAGGGGGGATTTGGGGGACAATATGTGTTCCTAGTTTGTATCTTGAAAAGAATAAAATAAAACTTTAAAAAAAAAAACAATTTGTCCTTGTGTATGACAAAAAAAGGGTCCCGTCAGATGTTTAAAGCTTGACTTATGCATATGCTCGAATGGGGGCCCCAGGAGCTTTGCGAGTACTACATTGAGATCCCAGCCTGTCAGTGGGTTAGAAATTGGAGGGTGGAGTCTCTTTACTCCCTCCATGAACGTTTTAATGAATGGAATTTTCCACCACAATACTTTACTTTGAGAGGGGGTGTACGATGATAAAGCCGCCAGGTGGACCTTTATGGGGTTAAAAACTAACCCAGAGTCTAACAAGTGGAGCACATAATTTAGAATGTGAGATGGAGTACATTCTATGGGGTTTATTTGGTTAGACTGGCACCAGATTACAAATCTCCTCCACTTGTCGAAATAACAGTGTCTGGTGCTTGGATTAGTGCCTCTGAGGATATCCATACACCGTTGTGGTAGATTAAGATGTGCGAACTCTATGATCCCAGGAGCTATGCTGCCAAGTTCATTGAGTGTGGTTGAGGATGCACTGTTACTCCCCCGGTTGGGTCAGTATATTGGCTTGTAACAGGAGTTTGATGGGATCGCACATCGCCAGTTTGCGCAGATGTGGATACCATGGCTGTCTTGCCCACATAGGAACAACTTGAATGAGCGTCATCTGTTCTCTGTTAATCTTGTTCACTACCCTGCTCATTAATGGAGTTGGGGGGAAAAGTGTAAGCACATTTCCCTGACCAGCTCATACATATGGCACTCCCCCTTCCAGTCTGATCGGGGAAACCTGGACGAGCAGTCTGGGCAGTGCTCGTCTCCTCCTATAGCGAAGAAGTCTAGCGTGGGGTAACCCCACTGCGAGAAGATGTGGTCTATGAAGCTTGAGTCTAATTGCAACTCGTGTTCCTCTGGTAAGGTTCTCTCTGCTCAGAGAGGGATCTCTGCTCAGAGTCTGCTAGAGTGTTGAGTACCCCTGCAACATGTTGGGAGGATAGAAAATTCCCTGTTTGAGTGCCCATCTCCACATTTTTATCCATTGCAGTGGTGCAGTCTGTTAGAATTTGAAATGACTGGTTCGTCAGGTGCGCTTCGAATGCTTGGAGTGCTTTGAATACTGCTAGGAGTTCTAGCAGGTTGATGTGGTTCTGTGCCGTGATGAGAGTCCACAGACTATGTGCTGTGTGGTGAAGGTAATGTGCTCCCCCACCCAGTGAGTGAAGCGTCTGTTATAACGATCGCTTGTGCTGCCGGGTCGTGGAAGGGTTTTCCTTTTAACAGGTTTTCCTTTGTACACCAGCATAGGTTTTGTACTAGTGTTGTCGAAACAACCACTAGATCGTCCCACTTACCGCTTGCCTGAGACCATTGTTTCACGATCCACTCCTGCATGGGGTGCATGCGCAGCCCTGAGTGTGGGACCAGGTATATGCACAACGCCATCATGCCTAGTAAACGCGTTTCTTTGCATACGCTTATCTGGGACCGGCTTGATACAGAGGTATTTCCTGTAGCATGTTTTGAACTCTTTCCACTGATAAGACTAATCCTGCTTCCGTGTTTAAGACAGCTCTGAGGAACTGTTTTGTACAAGGTTTGACTTTCTAGTTTATTGAAAAGCCCAATTGGAAGAGGAGGTTTATTGTTCATAGCATGTTTTGTTTGCAAAGATGGGGCGATTCCCTGTGATCAGCCAGTCATCCAGGTAGGAGTACACTGGGATTGCCTGCGCTGCCACCACCACCAATACCTTGGTGAATACCCTTGGAGAAGATGCTATTTCGAAGGGTAGCACCTTGCATTGGTAGTGCTGGTTTGCCATTTTGAAACGCAAGAGTTTTCTGTGCTTTGGGAACATTGAAGAAAGAAAATCGTCATCTTTCATATCCAGCGTTGCCATGTTGTCACCCTGCTTTAGCAGGGGGATTACCTCTTGTAGTGTTATGCAGAGTTTTTTGGCTTTACATAGGTGTTTGCAGGGCGTAAGTCTAACTCTGGGCGCATAGCTAGATCTTCCTTTGGCACAAGGAAGTAGGTTGAATAAATACCCTTGTTTACCTCATTCGCTAGTACGATCTCTATGGCATCCTTGAGTAGCAGCGCAGCGACCTCCTCGAGAAGGATGAGTTGTTCTTCCCTCGTTGATTTTCTTTGACGCGGGGGATGGTTTCATGGTTTTTGGATGAGCTCCACACAACCTCCTGCTACTGTCGATAAGACCCACTTGTCTGTGGTGATTCCCTCCCATGCGTGGTAAAGTGTGAAATGTGTCGTCCTACTGGAGAGGCATGGCAGGGGACATGCAGCGGCCAATCATTGTTTAGGAGGTGTACCTCCACCTCTAGATGTGGAGGACCTCCCCGGCCACGAGATCGGTGCTGGCCTCTTTGCCATCCCTGTGAGGCTTGGCCCTGGTTGCTTTCCAGGAAGAACCTTGACCCTGTCCGTAACTGGAGCCTCTGAGAGTTATGACCACGGAATAGACAAAAATTGCTTCTGCCTCTGTGGCCTGGTGGTTTGTTCATCAGCTGGCCTAGATATTTTAGGGTGTCATTATCATCCTTGGCGGACTTTAATGCATCTTCTAAGGCTTCCCCAAAAGAGACGTTAGGCTCTACTGGCATATTAAGGAGAGTAGGTTAGGTCTCAAGTTTAAAGCCAGACTGGTGTAGCCATTCTGCCCGCATAGTCTGTGGCGTCCAGGTTGTTCTTTAGAATGCAGCTGGATGTTGCCTTGCTATCCACTGCTACCAGGGCCAGTTGTGACTTCAGAGGCACGGGAGCGGAAGCTATCAGAATACTCATCTCGTCCCATTTGCGGCAGTTATAGCTTGCCAACAGCATCAAAATATTGGCGATCCTTGTTTGGAAAGCTGCCGAAGTAACTACCTTGCTCCCCATAGTATAGAGTTTTTTGCTCTCCTTAGCTGGGGGTGCCTCTGATGAGGCCAACTGTGTTCCTTTTTGGGTTGTGGTAACCACAAGCAAATCTAGCCCCGATATAAAGTGGGTCAGATGGCGCTGGGCGGAAACGTTTCTCAACCCGAGGGTTGACTGCCGTGTCTGGGTTTGGTGTCTCTAGGGAAGGTTGAATCCTTCTTTGGACAGATTGTAGCATAGGAATGAATTGGGTGGTGGCCTTCTAGTCCCACAAAATATCTTCTACAAAGTCTTTATCAAGCTGCGTCTCCTGGGTTTGAGTCCCAAAGTGTTCAGCTGCTTTAATAAGCATATCATTATGGAGAGGTTGATCATCAACTGGTGACTCAGCCACTGGTGAGTCCTGCTGAATTGGTGAGGCTAGGTTATACACCACCTCCTCATCATCATCATAATGATGAGGAGTCTCATGAAAGGTCTCCTTGTCGTCTGTGAGCATCATACAGATCACCGTGGACTGGTAGGACCGGACTCGAAATATGAAGATTATCAGGTCGAGCCTTCTTAGTTGGGGGCTGGGAGGAGCAAGCCCCAGCTGTTGGAGGTGTTTTTTGGAAGTTCTGATAGGCCTGTGGGTTCTCTTCGAAGAAATTGGCCATAAGGCTCCTCCTGGTCATGACCCTCTCTATATCTTCAGCAGTCCATGTGGCTGAACTAGGAATGACAACAGGGAACTGAGGTTCAGAGTACTATCCTAGGGGTGTAGGATGGGCCCTATTCTTTAAAGCTTCTGCCAAGGAACCTTCATGCTGGGGGACAGAGTTTCTCCCTGTGAGTAGAGGTAGACTTGTCCTCATTACCCTTCTCCTTATGATTGGGCCTTTTGGAGGAGTGTTCTTAGAGTGTTTGGCCTTGAGCAGGCTCTCAGGGACCTGCTTTTTTACTAGGTGGGAAATACTAGTGTTATTAGAACCAACAGCTGTTTTCGACGTGGGATGTAGACTTTCGGTGTCGGGGAAGACTGCAGCCTTGTCGCCCGACGTTCAGTCGATTTTTTGGGCACAGCGTCTGGTCCGTCTTTAGACTTACGAGGCCTGTCATGAGGCGATCGGGACCCTGAGTGCCCAGGACACAGGGATTCTGTAGACCTCCCCATTGACGCGGTGTGTGGGCGTTTGGTTAACAATGTTGATTCCTTGCCACGGAGTATGTGCTTAGTGCCGGGGGCCATGGTAGTTCATTCACCTCCGAGTGTCATCCCCGTAACACCTGTCTCTTGGGGTCAGAGGCCTGGGCTTGGGGGCCTAACTGTTCCCAGTCTCCTTCGCTGTCTGTAAAAACCGCGACGCTGCCTTCACTGGAGGCTCCCTCCACTTCCATAGCGGCATTGGCCTACATGGCGGGATGGCCCAGCGTTGAGTTTTCGGGTTGAAGAGCTTGCAGGCTCAACAATGCCCCTCGTCGTGATCACACCCTACACACAAATTGCACACCCGGTGCTGGTCTATTCACAGGAATTTTATATTGCACGTGGGGCAAAACTTAAATGGAGTGTTGTCCATATTTAAGGGGAAAGGCAGACAGGCGAGAAAGGGAATGGAGGAGAAAATGCATTCTACATTGACCACCCCCCCATTCTCCCCACTAAGGGCTGAGGCCTGGTGCAGCCTTCCAAGGCCGAAAGGGTCTGACAAGTCTGGAAATTCGTTGGCAGTCGTCCTTTCCGATTCGAAGTCGGTTAGGAAAAGGACAGAAAGAGTAACTAGTCTTGAATTTTTCATAAGCAAATGGCGTTAGCCGAAATTAACTCTGCGCTATGCATCCGTCACAAAGGTGGAAAAAAAGAATCTGAGGGACCGGGACGCGTGAAGCACCATGGATACAGTGGACATCACACTAGGGATAGTATTACTGGCATGCCCAGTCGACGTCCCTTCGAGCTTCGAAAACAATACTCTAATGCTTCCATTAGATGTCAGCCTATGCATAGTACATGATTTGAGCAGATTCCTCAAGCCTCAGACTCATATATACATACATACATATATATATATATACATACATATATATATATATATATATATACACACATACATACAAACATTACTTAATAATAGTCTTTGTGCGGCTTGGGTCCGCTTAGATTGACATGCTTTGCATAGGCCGACATGTAGTGGTTGGTGCAGAGTATTACATTATTTGTTTTTGAAGTTGAAAAAAGGGTGTTCGACAGGGCGGTTCCTGTAATACTATGTTATATGTGTGAAGGATCATGGTTACTGTACATTTGAGTCCTCAGATTGTTATTTTTCTAACCTAAGGTTGTGTGTATAGTGCAAATGTGTGCATGCATAAAGTGTAATAAAGAACAAATATATCCCTTTTAAAACATGCGTATTAGTCAAAACCAATCAAAAACCAAACCAATTAAATTGATTTACATATAGAAGAGAGGACGGGTAAACACATCATGTGAATCTAATCAGATATAAGAAAAAAGAACGACTATTACTGGCTGGTAATGTCCCTCTTCTGGGGCTGTCGGATCTGCTTAGACGCACATGCATTGCAAAGACCAACAAGCAGTACCTGATGAACGTAGGGGGGGTGAACTGAAGGGAACTGTAACAGATGTTTTAACATCACCAGCCCCAATTGTAAATCATTTCTTGCCAAGTGTCAACACAATACAACACAGGATAATTCACTGAGACGGGGTCTGTTTCAGAACAGCTTGCCCCATCCTGTGGGCCAACAAAAAGCTGATCATTCTGTCTTAATTTAGAGAGTGTTAATATAAAAGTGTATTGCTGTCTTGGGATCCAATCTGTGGAGTCTTTCCTCCTCCCTACAAGGATGAGGAGGATAAAAAAGGCAAAACAATATTTTGCGCCAAATGAAATTCTGAAACTACCTTTGTTATTAGCACCGGATTAGAGTGGAACTGTAAAGGACTTAGTACTGTGTGAGGGTCCTGGTGCTTTGACTCCGTCATTGTTATCTTACCTGGGAGCAGAGATACGTGTGGAGGCCTATTTGCCTTGCAACTTAACCCACTTAACAGAAAGAGCACGGGCCGCGAGGTAGGCGGAGCACAGCACGGGAGCCACGGGTGTTTGGATGAGACCACACAGAGGCGGAGTGACGGCATTCTTGCGGTCCTTGACATTAAGCTTCCCGCTGAGGTTGATGGGTCCTGGAATACTCAACGAGAGCAGCCTGTTGCCGACGGAGAAAGGTGGCGAGGTTTGGTGGTTCTCGCCAGTGCACTGCATTTGGGCGGTAGATAAAGTAGGCAGTATTGTGGCTTTGGCACACCTGCAGGTGGGCACGGATATAAATGAGTCTTCTCCTGCTCACTCTGGTCTCGCAAAAACACTGCCACAGACCCAGGCACTGAGCTGGGGGGGATTATGGAGGGGAAATCAGGCACAGCAAATGGATATACTCGCAGGGGCCAATGGCAGGCGCTGACACCACAACAGCAGCAACATACAGGTCTCTGGCATAAGTATGTATCAATTGTTGCATTACCAATGAAACGCTAATCTCCACAGATGTGAGAGCACACTACAGTTTGCAGTAATTGTATAAAGGTTCCCATAAGAGCAGGCTCTAAGGAAGAAGGGGCACACCAATACGACCCCCATTGGGTGGGTACTGACTGCAGAAGCTGGACGGTGCCACAGAAGTGGACCAAGATAATGAAATGCGACAGATCATCCCAACGATATTGGGCAAGACCTTGCATGTGGACGACCACACGTGCATAACAGGCGTGACAACGTGGTGCCACATCAGGGCCTGGTGCACCATCCTTCGCACTACACAAGAGCACGAAAATGGTAAACCCAAAGAAACAGGAAAAAATGGGTTTGCCAAGTCAAATAAGCCACAGGTTACAGACCAGGGTATGGGGTACATATATGTGGGGCTGTGTTCTAGTCATATACAGCACACATTACTCACCGTAATCGTATTTCTGATGCTTCTAGCTAAATTCACATGCTATGCATAGGCCGACATCTAGTGGTAGTTGCAGAGTATTACATGTTTGTTTTCAAAACTCGAAAAGGGATGTCGACCCGGCGTGTTAGTAATACTATCCCGTGTGTGAAGTCTACTGTACCCATGGTCCTTCACGCTTCAAGGTCCTTCAGATTGTTTTGTTTCCGATATGAGGTTGCATGAAGTGTAGCACAAGTATAGAAATAGGTAAGCAGAAAAGGTAGACAGAAAACATCTATGCACCAACTCCCGGGGTGCAGCGGGGGGAATGGGGTGGGCGCATGTGAATCTAAGCAAATACAAGCATCGGAAATATGATTACAGTGAGTAAAGTATGCCTTCTGAAGCTTGTGGATCTACTTAGATCACATGCTATGCATAGATTAGTAAGCAGGACCTAGAGAAGTGAGGTGGGTTGTGAGAAGATAAAGCATAAAATAGATGTCAATGAGGGTGTTGTCAATGCAGTAATGCTGAGCAAATGTGTATGGAGCTAGTAGCTGCCTTGCAAATTGAGCCTAAGGGAACATTTACAATAAATGCAAAAGTAGCTCCTGTACTTCATGTACAGTGAGCTATTGGTGAAAAATGCAAGCGTTCATTGAAATGTGATCAAGAGTTGGGCTGTTTTCCGTAGAGGTTTAGTTTTGTTTATGTACACCCCGAGTATGGAGGCTTCTTTCTGCAGAGTTTGAGAAAAAAGTAGCTAGTTCAATGAACTGGTTAACAATGAACTTGGATATGAATATTTAGGTGAGAACCTATGGTGTGTACTAAGAAGCACTTCGTCTTTGTGGATAATAAATTACTCACCGTAGGGAAAAACATACTCCTAGTCCATAGTCTCCTTTCCTCCATACTGCATGGGGTGTCCCTCACTAGGGACGGGAGACCTCCTTTTTCAATAGAAAAATCATCTTCCCCTTTAAATTTAGATGCATGCGAGCCGCAGCCCTGGGAGCATGCGCTCCCCTGACTCCACCACCACACCTCAGTCCCCAGACGCGTTGACGATTGATTAAAAATGCCTAATGACCAGTTTTATTAGGGGGGGGGGTGGTGGGACATATGAAGGAAAGGGTACTAAGGACTAAGAGTATGTTAGTCACTGCGTTGAGTAACTTCTAATAACTCTTACATCGCGTCCCCTTTCCTCCATACTGCATGGGCGATTACAACTGATAGTAGCCCCAGGGTGGAGAGGAGACCCTCCTTAAGCAAATAGGTTTCTAACAACCGCCAGTCGAAAAGCTGCATCTGACCTAGAGCCAGCATCCAAACAGTAGTGCTTGCAGTAAGTTGAAGGGTGGCCCATCCAGGTCGCCCTGCTTATGACTTGCCAGGGGACATGCCGCTGGAATGCGTTGGCTGTTGCCTTGCCTCTGACCGCAAGGGCGTGCATGTTGGCCGGCAGTGGCTGATGCTGTCCCCAGTAAACTTCTTTGATGGCAGAGACCATCCAACGGGCTATGGAGGCCCAATACCGCGGTCTTGATCCGCCAAAGGTGACAACAGTGCCTCCGACTTGCGGAAGCCTTAGCCCTGTCCAAGTAGAAGTTCAGGGCACGCCTGACATTGAGGCAGTGCAGCACTCTGTGCCTCGTCCTTGGGCTCAGCAAAAAAAGTAGACCGCACCATTTCCTCGTTCAGATGGAATGCGGAAAGCACCTTGGGTAGGAATGCTGGGTGTGTCTGCAGGACTACTTTATCCTTGTGAAACGTAGTATAGGGCTCTGAGGCGACCAGGGCCTTGATTTCGCTGACTCTGCGAGCTGAGGTGAGGCCGTCTTAATGGTGACCAGCCTGATGTCTGCGGACACCATAGGCTCAAATGGTTTGTGCGCCAGGGCCCCCAGAACTATGTTAAGGTCCCATACAGGGTGTGGCCTCTTGATGGGCGGGTAGAGTCTGGCGAGTCCCATCAAATGCTTCTTGACAATCAGGTTGGAATAGGAGAAAACCTCTTACACCGAGTTTCTGTAGGCCCCAATGCTTGCTAAGTACATGCAGCAAGTGTCTACCTACATGCCCGAGTGGGCGAGGTGCGCCGAGGAGGAGAGCACCTCGTCCAGTGTACATACAAGGGGGTTGATATCCTTAGAGTCTGCCCAGTGGCGGAACCTGGTCCACTTGCTCATAGTGGGTCCTGGTAGCTTTGCTACTATTCCCCTGTATGATCTCTAGCCTGCAAAAGTCTGAGGTGATCTACCATGATCTGTTCAGGAAACACGCTGTGAGGGCTAGTTTCTGTGGTGCTGGGTGGATGACCCTGCCCCCCCCTACTGCACCAGAAGATATGCGGGGCCTGTCGGAAAATGGATGGGTGGTCTCCGAGAGGCTGAGCAGCTTCGAGAACTATGGCCTGGCTGGCCACCATGGATCTATTAGAATGACGCTGAGGTGGCGAGACTCCTTGATCTTGCATATCACCCAGTGTACCAGTGGTGTGGGCGGGAAGGCGTATGCTGTCATGCCGTTCCAATGAATCTGAAATGAGTCGCCCAGGGAGCTGGGGCGCTGTCCCTGCCAGGAGGCGAACTGTTGGCACTTCCTGGTGTCCCATATGCTGAAGATCTCCTGCAGCACAAGGTCGTTCAATGTCCGCTCCCACTCTTCTGAGCCTGTCTGCCTCTAAGTTGGAATCCCCCGGAAGGTGGACGGTCGTGAGGTAGATGTTGTTCTCCATGGCCCATTCCCACATGCTGATAGCCAGCCTGCACAGTGGAGGGGGCATGGTACCTCCCTGCTTGTTGACATAGAACATGCTGGTTGAGTTGTCTGAATGAGGACAACCTTGCCCTCGCTTAACCGGAAGGAAAGCTCTGCGCGCTAGCTAGATGGTTTTCAGTTCCAGCCAATTGATGTGGTACTCCTGCCGGGTCCAGTTGCCATGGACGCACTGGTTGTCCAAGGTGGCCCATCCCTTGAGAGAGGAGTCTGTAGTGATGGTGACCTGTGGGTTAGGTTGCCGGAAAGTCTGGCCCGTTCGCAGGTTGCAGTCCCTGGACCACCATGTGCGGTCCGGGTGAAAAGGAGGAGGAACATTGATCATCTCCGCTTGAGAGCCCCGCTCCTGGTTCCATAATGCTGCGAAGAGCAGCTGTCTCCTCCTCATCCTGAGCCTCGTGTGGGGGGCGAAAGGTAGGACCGCTGCCATGAGACCCAGTAGGTGTTGGTACCACAAGGCCGATGTCACTTCTCTGCTGAGGAAGTGCGCAGTGGCCCTCTTGATGCCTGTTATCTTGTGCTCCGAAGGAAAACATCTGAGCACGTGTCCCAGATGAGCCCCAAGAAGGTCAGACTCCGCGTGGGCTGAAGCTGCGACTTCTTGAGATTGCGCAAAAAGCCCAGATCGTGCTGTGTGTTCATAAGAGCATGGGAGTTGCGGTGCACCGCTTCCGGAGATGAAGCCCTGACGAGCCAGTCGTCGAGGTACGGGTATATGTGGTGGCCCTGAGCCATGAGCCATGAGGAAAACCGCCACTCTGGGGGCCGAGTATTGGAAATGGTAGCCCATGAACCTGAATCCTAGTAAAACAGAGAGGCTACCAAATCGGGAGGTGCAAGTACACATCCTTCAGATCCAGGGAGCGCATCCTGTCTCCCTTGCTGGTGTAACCATCTTGAATTTTTGTAGAGGTTGAGGGTGGAAAGGTCCAGCACAACTCTGGGGCCTGCCTGGTTCTTTTTCTGAATGGCAAAAATCCTGGAGTAGAAGCCCAAGCCTCACTGAGAGGCTGGGACTTCCTCCACTGCCTGGCTCTCAACGAATGACCATATCTCCGCCAAAAGAGTTGCTGTCCCAATATGTGGGAGTGGAGGGGAGGAGAGGCTGGGATGGTTAGGTGGTACCCTGTGGATACTACAGAGAGGATCCAGGGGTCTGCGGAATTCTGGCGCCAGAAGTGTGCATGGAGTGCAAGCCTGCCCCCCACTGGAGACACATGGACTCGGAGGGGCGTGTCATGCCTTCTTTCTCTCCGAGGCTGCCTGGACCTCCATTCATGGAAGCCGCAGAACCCTCCGTATGTACGCCCCTTCTCCGAGCGCTGCTGTGACTGGGTGTACATTTTGGTATAACTACATATTAACCCCACCAAAAATATCACCCTATATATGGTTGTCTGGAACAGCCATAGGTGATATTTTTGGGAGTGATCATTTTTGGGGTTTTTGGGAGCAGTGGTTGGAGGGGTGCCCCCCGCTCCATCAAGGGTTGCGGGGGTGTCCCCCGCATGTTCCATGCCTTAATATCGCCACAATAATATGGCGATATTTTTGTATGGCGATATTTTTGCGGGGATATTAACACATGGAACCGTACATTTTGGGCGTGGTCTTTGTAAGCATGGAAAAGACTGCCGTTTGTGAGCTGTTTTTCTTTTTATCCAGCTCCTCGTCTGTAGTGGAGAGGAAGAGGTCACCCCCCCTTGAACAGCAGGTCCAAGATGTGTTCCTGGACATCCGGGTTGAATTACGTAGTACAGACCCAGGCCGTTGTTCTCATGTCCGTGACAATGCAGATGGGCCGGCCAGATGCGTCAATGTGGGGCACGGTGGACTCCATGATGTCTTGTGCCACCATCTTGGCCTCTGCCAGTCCCGCCTTGAATCGCGATTGGCTCCGAGCCAGAAGTTCTGTGAGGAAATCCGCAATCGGACATGTTGCTGGTACTAGGGCGTGGCCCCTCGGGTGAAGACCCAGTAAAAAAACTTCTGTCCCTCAGCACTGTCACCGGGAGGATCCGCTGACCCCTCGGCCTGCCGGCCGGTAGCTGACTTAGCCTTGGTACACGAGCTGGTATGAGAACCTGAGCGGTTACTCCCACGCGGACAAGTCCTTGGAAAGAAGTTTCCCTTGCGGGGTGCGCTGGAAAAGAGTGGCCCTACCTTGGGCCTAGATCGATCATTGAAAAAGTCCTTCAGGTCCTCTGGAGGTGACCTCTGGAAGAGCTCCGTCCACCTGGCTAATCTGTTCTTCAGAGACCTTGAGGAAAGCACGTTGCACGCAGTACAAGCTTGTCAGCTGTGGTCTGGGTCAAGGCAACGTAGGCAGAGTGCGTGGAGGACTGAAGTTGGAAAGAGCCCGACGCAGGATGGACAACTGCTGAACCCTGTATAAGTCGACATGCGCTAGTGGGAGGGAGGGTATGGAGGGGGGGGGGCGGGCGGAGTGCGACGCCTGAGGACCGAGTACCTGAATGATAAAAAGACAAAAGAAGTATCCGCATGTGGAATTACATGGCTGAAGCCAAACCCAGGAGCGCTGGTGAATTTACCCCGTTCCCCATCTACACGGAAAAGGAAACTGGGGTGTGGCGCCGGAGGGCGGAGTCGGGGCAGCGCATGCTACCAGGGCCGCACTGCTGCGCGAATCTAAATTTAATGGGGAAGAAGGTTTTTTCTGTTGAAAAAGGTTCCGTCTCCTGTCCCTAGGAAGGGACGCCCATGGAGTATGGAGGAAAGGGGACAGGACGTAAAATGATGTCTAGGTTAGCCTGCGACAGATACCTCAGTGTGACTTGTTAAGGAACCACGCTGCGAGGGCCAACTACTGGGGGGCAGGGTGGATGACTGTTAGGGCGCCAGTTGTGACTTCTTGAGATTGATGGAAAATCCTAGCTTGTGTAGTGTAACCATGAGGGCAGATGCAGTGTGCTTGACTGCCTCCGGAGACCTTTCCCTTACTAGCCAGTCATCTAGATATGGGTAGATGTGGTGACCCTGCAACTGGTTGTTCCACCTGTGGCTGTGGGATCCCCAAATGCTGAGCCAGGAGTGCCAGCCGTTCGTGAAAGGCTTTGGCTGATGGTGTCAGGGTCCTCCTCCTCATCTTTGTCCACCATTGTGTCTTGCTGGTCAGGTGCAGCCGGAGGGGAGCTGGGCGCAGGAAGCTGTGGCATACTTATTTTCCGCTCCGGAGGCTGCTGCGGCAGCATAGGTTGGGTTGCTGCAACCAGGACAGGCATGGGAGCCGGTGTCGTAAGGACTTCATGGGGCTGCGCTGGAACCCAAAGGAGCTGGACCCAAAGGCAGCGTGGTCGTGGGTGCTAGCGGCTGTACCGGAGGGAGCATGTCCCTGATCACATCCCCAAGGATGGTGCCCATCTGTGGGGTCCTCATGAGAGTAAGGCACTTCTCAAAGAACCTGTCTTCACAGGCCGGAGAACTGCTTGATGGAACAGTCACAGGTGCAGGTCCCTGAAGTTGCAGAGACCTAGGCGTGCCCTGTCTCGCTGTATGGGGTGAGGTGTATCAGCCCTGCCAAGTTTATGGGTATGCTGTTTGTTTATTTTATTTATATAGCGCTCCGGACCCGGGAGTAAATGGGTGCTGGTACAGGTTACAAAGCACAATACATGGTAATTAACAGTGATACTTTTTAGCAAGGGTTATATACAGAATACAGGCAGTGGCAATGAAGACATCCATTAAAGACATAAATGATACATGTACAGTATATACAGATAGTAGCTGTATCTAACATACTAATTGACTTTGTGCCAATAGCCACCCAATGGCAAGTTTCCTGAAGGACTGGAAGGAATTGGTGACTTAATGTTTAGTGGCAAGTAGTTCCAACGTTGGGAGGCGAGGACAGTGAAGCTAGAGCCTCCGGCTCTTTTAGAGATAAATCTGGGCACCATGAGACATAGGGTGTTGAAGGATCTAGTAGATCTGATGGACTGCTTCCAGGTGAATTTATTGGTAAGGTAGGGGGGGGCTAAGTGGTCGAGGGCTTTGTATGTGAGGCAGAGAGTTTTTAGGTCAATTTTTTGTTGGATAGTAAGCCATTTGCATGTGATTCTAGTGTCAGAGATATGCTCTCGCCTCGGAATGTTTAATGCTACTCGTAGCGCATTGTTTTGAATGACTTGGAGTTTACCAATTATAGCTTGCTTGGCACCTAGGTAGAGGCTGTTGCAGTAGTCTAACTTAGACGATATGAGGGCTCTCGCTACTGTAAGGCAACTATTAGTAGAGAGAAAAGGTCTGCAGGCCCAAATTAGTTTTCCTGTGTAGGCGGTGGAGGAGGCGGTTGAAGAGCTTTCACATTTTTGGCGACAGGGATGGTGTTGCCATCGATGATGATTTTGGAGTAGTTAGGGCTCAGTTTTTGTAGGTTTTTAGGTGAACCAACAATAAGCAGTTCAGTCTTCTCGTCATTCAGGCAGATGCCATGTGGGGCCATCCATGCCTGAATGACAGAACATTTCATTGATCCTGGTGACATCAGTATTGTAATTGCCAGATATGGTGAGGAGTATCTGGGTGTCATCCGCATAGTTTGTATAGGTGACACCCAGACGATCCAATATATCAAAGAGAGGCTTTGTAAAGATATTATATAGGGTGGAGGAAACGCATGAGCCTTGTGGGACACCACAAGTAATGGGGATGGGGTCTGCTGCTGCCACAGGGGAAAAGAACCTCATGGTTCCGTTGGCCAGGAAGGACTGTATCCACGTGACAGCAGAAGGGGAGAAATGGGCGGCAGAAGAGAGGTGGTTACAGAGTATTTCATGGTCGACCAAGTCGAAGGCTGCTTAGAGGTCTAGGAGGAGTAGAATAGCAGCCTTGCCCTTGTCTTTAATGTCGTCAATCTGACTTTTGAGATCAACAAGGGCAGTTTCTGTTCCATGCTGAGGTCGAAAGCCAGATTGACGCAGTCCCAGTAATTGGTTAGACTCTAAATAATTCTGGATTTGCAAGTATGCAACTCTATCCAGGATTTTTAGCAGGAAGGGAACGGTGGTGATAGGCCTATAATTAGTAGGAATGGCTGGGTCCAGGGTCTGTTTTTTTTTTTTTAGAAGAGGGAGGACCGATGACTGTTTCAAATTGTTAGGTACTGAGTTAGTAGAGAATGAAATGTTTATAAGTTTAGAAATAAATGGGGAGAGGTCTCTTGCTGCATCTTTTATAATCTGTGCGGGACAGCTGTCCCCTTTACAGTTTGACGGTTTGAGAGAAGTTATAATTTTTTGCACTTCTAGTGCGGTTACCTTTTTGAAGGTGAAGCCACGGTTGGTATTGGACGTAGTGGGTGAACTGGGGGTGGGTAGGTTACTATTGGAGAGTTGTAATCTTTTGCTTTCAATTTTCGTTTGCAGGCCGGTGATTTTATTCGCGAGGGCATTTTGGATGCTAGTGCACCATAATTGGTCCTTCACGGACAGGTCCTTAGGTGGATTGGGGTTTTCTAGCTCCTTCAAGATAGTAAATAATTCTTTAGTACTGGAGCTAGCATTGTTTATTCTTACATTGTAAGCTTCCTTTTTGGTGCGAATTATCTTTTTATAGAGGGAGGATGCATTGGAGAGATTGATTTTGTGTTCCTCAGATGGATTCATTTTCCAAAGGGTTTCCATTTTAGTTTTCTTATTTCTTAGTATTTTAAGTTCCGATGTGTACCAAGAGTTAAGATGGGCTCTAGGTTTACCTTTACGTAATTTTAAGGGGGCAATGATGTCAATAGATTTGGTCATGACATCATTGTGTCTACAAGTAGGTTGAGGTCCGATGTGTCAGGGATCGTGTTAAGGGTGGGTAGAACCAGTGGAATGAGGGTTTCTACGGTAATGTTACGCTTATTTCTAGTCAGACACGGTGGTGCCGGGGGGCACTGTATGTGGTTCGGGTTGTTGGTGCTAATGTCAAATGAAAGTAGGAGATGGTCAGTCCATATAAGAGGTTGGGGGTCCTTATAGGCGATGTTGCAGTTGTGGGCAGCGAGCCAGTCTAAGGTTCTACCTTTCTGATGCGTGGGTTAGGTGATAAGTTGAGTGTAGTTGTGTTCGCATATGGCATTGGCAAGGGAAGATTCAGGGGTATCGTGAGGATCATTGTAACCCAGGTTAAAGTCACCTAGGATAATATTCTGTGAGAGGTTTAGATTTCTCTACTATGAGGGAGGTTATATCTTCCTCAAAGGTCCCTGTTGGGCCAGGGGGCCTGTATATTAGTTCCAAAGTGATAGTGGTCTTAGGGGTAGTTTGTATTTTAATGGAGGTGTTCACATGAATTTAGTATAGGGGCGGTAACAGATCTAATATCAAGCGAGGATTTGAATACTAGAGCTACACCTCCTCCGCGAGCATTGGGTCTGTCGGCCTTAAGGATGGAGTAATTGTCAGGAACCGCAAGGGTTAGATAGGGACCTGCTGCTGCGTGAATCCAGGTTTCTGTGGTGGCAAGGAAGTCCAGATCTTCTGAGCGGATGAGGTTGGCAATTTCAGTAGGGTGAGCAACAAAGGATCGGACGTTAAGTAAGGCTCCTTTTAGTGAACTGGTGTTTGCAGGAGTATTTTTATTAGTGTCTTTAGTCGTGGGAGTAGTTAGTATTTTACTCGGTAAGGTGCGAAGTCTGCAGCCTAGTCTGTTGTTGCGGGTGGTGATGTTGGGGTAGGCTGTGGGGTGATGTTCAGTTATTTTAAGTGAGTTTTGGTTGGTGTCACAGTGGGCATCTTTGGCAAGGTCAACAAGGTTAAGTGGAGGGTGATCTAGAGTGACGCCGATTTTAGCAGTATGGTCTGTAGGGGAAGGGAGACAGGGTGGGCAGGGTGTGGGGCAGGGAATAGGGTGATGTCTAGGGCAGCCAAGCTTGGCTAGACCATTACTAAATGGGATGTAGCTGCTTCTACTACAAGGTGTGTGATTAGGCATGACATAGAAGGGGAACATGAGGATGAGCCAGGCTGGCATAGTTCAAGGCAATGGAAGAGGGCGAGTACAGTAGCTAGATTCAAATTATGTGTAAACTGGCAAAGTCACTAGTAAATGGAGCAAACAACGAGCTAGTTAAGGTAGCAGCTAGGCACAACGCAAGTGTACAGTGGTCCGTGAGTGACCAACGGTCACTACGCAATTACACAATGGTCTCTGGGCGACCATAGGGCACATAGGGCATTGACCAGTCACACCTGGAAACTCACTCCCCTACCTGGTCCCCAAAGGGAGATGGTGTCGGGCAAGCCACCATTGTGTCTGACATGGCGGCCATTTTGTCCTGCTGCATGCACGTACCTGCGTCATGGTACTTGCTGCGCTGTGCCTAGCTTCCTCCAGTACATGGAGCGGTGGAAGTTGAGGCCTACCCTGCACTTCAGGACGGGGCCTGGTAGGCGGAGTGCCCTTGGCAGTAGAGCCGGTAGTGCTGCATACAGGTGCCCTCTTAGATATCAGTCCGGTGTTAGGGCATAGCCCCTCGGGTTGAGACCCGGTAATAGAACATTGCGGTTCCTCAGCATAATTACTGGTAGGATCTCGCGACCCCTCGGCCTGGAACAGCCTCAGTGTGTGCTGGTAATAGGACCAGTTAGGTCCCACCCCCTTGTGCGCTTCCTGGGGAAGGAATCGCCTTTGCGGGTTGGGGAGGAGAACAGTGCACCTACCTTGGGCCTGGTCTTCTGCTTCACTAACGCCTTTAGGTCCTCTTGAGGCGACCTTTCAAAGAGCTCCCTAAACCTGGCAAGCGTGTTCTTGAGGGCGTGAGGTGTCAGAGCGTCACACGGGGTACAGCCGTCCCAGTCGTGGTCAGGGCCAAGGCAGCAGAGGCAAAGAGCGTGGGGGTCAGACGTTTGGAAGGACCCTCGCAGGCTGGACACCTGCTGAAGCTTGCCGTCAAAATGTACCAGGGAGGAGCGTGGCGCCAGAGGCAAAGTGGTACCTGATTGAAAGAGAAAAAGAAGATAAAAGTACTTATCCAGGGAAGAACGCGTGGAATTACTAGGCCGGAGGCCTAACCCAGGAGCGCTGGTGAAAGCGGTCCGTTCCCGTTGATGCGGAAAAGAGGACTGGGGAGTGGCACCGGTGGGCGGAGTCATGGGAGCGCATGCGCCCCGGGCGGCACCCCCGCGTGCATCCAAATTTAAAGAGGAAGATGGTTTTTCTGGTAAAAAAGGTTCCGTCCCTAGCAAGGGATGCCCCATACAGTATGGATGAAAGAGGACGATACATGGGAGTATGAAAGGGTCTTGGTACTAAGTGCCTGTAGTTCACCAACTCACCTTATAGAGAAGATTACTACTAGAAAAACAGTTTTGCAAGTTAGTGGTTTTAGGCTGGCTTTGTGCATAGGCTCAAAGGGGGTGGGGGCATGAGCTTTGTGAGGACAAAATTGAGATTGCAACCTGGTGGAGGATTATAAATGGGAGGCTTCGTTACACAGAGTTTGATGGTTTTTAGTAAAAGGTAGGTAGTTCAATGGACTGGTTAACATGGAACTTGGATATGAATTATGAATTCAGGTGAGAACCTGGGGTGTGTTGTAAGAGCCACTGTCTTTTTGGATAATAATGACAGGGGTCTTGGTACTGAGAGTGCCTGTAGTTCACTGTCTCCCCTTGAAGAGGCGATTGGTACTACAAAAGCAGTTTTGCAAGTTAAATATTTTATGCTGGCTTTGTGCATAGGCTCAAAGGGGGTGGGAGGGCATGAGCTTTTTGAGGACAACATTGAGATCCTAACCTGGTGGAGGATTAGAAATGGTACGGTATAGTCTCTCGACTCCTTCGATGAAGGCTTTGATAACATCTACCTTTCAGCATGGCATTTTGCTTTGGGATGTAGTGTACGCATACAGAGCCACTAGCTGCATTTTGATGGAATTAAATACTAAACCAGAGTCTAGTAGGTAAAGCATATAGTGAAGAATGTTAGATGGTAAATATTCAATTGGATTTATGTTTTGTACCCTCTTCCACTTGTTAAAGTAGCAGTGACTAGTGTTGGGTTTATGTGCTTCTTTGAGGATATCCATACACCTATGTGGAAGATTTAGGTGCCCATACTAGGACTTCAGAAGCCAAGCTGCCAAGTTCATAGTTTGAGGGTATGGATTGAGCGTTGTCCCCTCATGTTGAAGAGGCACAGGAGTTTGATTGGTTTGCACATTGCTAGTTTGAGTAGGTGTGGAAACCATGGTTGTCACACCCACATTGGAGCAATTAGGATAAGAGTGATTTGTTCCTGATGCATCTTGGGCACTATGTCTATGGAAAAGCATAGATGCATTTCCCTGACAAACTCGTCCACAAGGCATCCCCATTGGACCCTGAATGGGGAAACCTGGATGCAAAGTCTAGGCATTGTGCATTTAGGTTTGTTGTGAACAAATCTAGCGATGCATGCCCCCAATGGGTGAAGATATTGTTTAAAATATCCTTGTGAATTTGCCACCTCGGGCAGTAGATGACTTCTGCCTGGATTGTCTGCTAGAGAATTGAATTCCCCTAGAACGTGTTGCGAGACTAGGAACATGTTCCCTTTGAGCAGCCATTCCCAAAGCTTTTGGGATAAACTGGACAGATCTAGAGTGTCCATCCCTGCTAGTTTAGATAAAGCATGGCAGTGGTGCGGTCTGTGAGAACCTGCAATGTTTGACCCGCTAGATGTTGGAAAGCTTGCAGCGCCTCGAGTACTGCTAGGAGTTCTAGAAGGTTCACGTGGTTCTGGGCGGTGTGTCCACATGCTGTGTGAGGAAGGTAATAGGTTTCCCACCCAGAGAGGCATCCATTGTTATAATGACTTGTACTGGTGGATTGCGAAAGCGTTTTTTCCTTTAAGCAAGTTGTCTTTGGTCCACCAGTGTAGAGCTAAGGTTAGCGAAACAACCACAAGATCACCCCACAGACAGCTTGCCGGAGACCATTGTTTTGCTAACCACTCCTGCATGGGACGTATGCACAGCTGCGTGTGAGGAACCAGATAGATGCATGAGGCCATCATCCCAAGCAGGTGCATTGCCTTGCGCACAGTAATATGGCATCTGGCTAGATAATGAGGCACTTGAAACATGTTTTGTAATCTCTCGTTTGAGGGGAAGACCAACTCTTGGAGTTTTTATGACTGCTCCCAGAAATTGTTTCACTTGACTGGAGACAAGATTTTATTTTTCTTGATGGAGAATTCCAAGTGGAACAACAGACTGATTGTTATTTGGGTGTTGAGTTTGCATATTTGTGGTGTTTCCCCCGTTATTAGCCAGTCATCCAGATAAGGGTACACTGGGATTGATTCTCGGCATAGGTGCGCCACCACTACTGCTAGCACTTGTGAACACACTTGGAGCTGAGGCTATGCCGAAGTGGAGTACCTTGAAATGGTACGGTTTGCCCACTATTTTGAAGCACAGATACTCTGTGCTGGGAACATTTAAATATTAAAGTATGCATGTTTCATGTCCAATGTTGCCATGAAATCCTAGTTTTAAGAGAGGGGTTACTTCCTGGTGTGTTGTCATCATGCATAACACGTGGTGCTCGACATTGGTGTTTGCTGGGCACAAGTCTAGTACAGGGCGCAGAGTTATATCTTTCTTTGGTACAAGGAAGTACTTTGAATAGATACCCTTGTGTACCTGGTTTGCTGGGACTATTTATATGGCATCATTTTCCAGCATGGTCTTTACTTCTTCTAGTAGTAAGTTTTTCTTTGCGCGTCATTTTCCTGTGTCTTGACAGATGGATCAGTGGTCTTTGCAGAAGTTTTATGCAGTACCCTCTTGCCACAGTGGACAACATGCACTTGTCTGATGTGATCCCCCTCCCATGCGTGGGTGAATTGAGAGAAGTGACCTCCGACTGGAGTAGCATGGGGGGGAGGGACCTGGATTGGGCCATCATTGTTTAGAGGTAGTGGAGCCTCTCGTGGCGGAGGCCAGACCTCTACTTCTGGATTTTCTTGTAGTCTTTGAAAGCCGCCACATGACCGACCCTGAGAGTTAGCCCACAATGGTGATTGGCCTGCCTGCTTATAACCTGCAGAGCAATGTGGACGTTGTTCACAAAAAAAAAATCTTGTGTTAACACCCCTCTGTGGACAAATTGCTTATTAGTCAGCTGTCCTACAGACTTTAGAGTGTTGTGCTCTTCCTTGGCACTCCTTATGGCGTCATCAACTGCTTTGCCAAAGAGTTAGGTTCGATTGTCATGTTAAGGAGTGTGGACTGCGTCTGCAGCTTGAAGCCTAACCGACTTAACCAGGCATGGCACTTGATTAAGGTGCCCTAAGCTACAATACGGCCTGCATGGTCTGCAGAATCCAGATTCTTTTTTAATGCAGTTAGCAATTTGTTTGCCTTCGGTAATTGTTTTTGTTAGCAGAGATTTAAGGGGCTCAGAGACGGCTTCAATTTGCTCTTGTAGAGTGTCCCACACATGGCAACCATAACTGGCCAGTAGAGTGGTGGGGTTTCGATTCTGGTCCGATAAGCAGCAGAAGAGGCCACTTTGCTGCCGAGAGTGTAAATCTTTTTTTTTTTACTCTCCTTGTCAGGAGGCACCTCAGTGGAAGCTTGGGGAGCGCCTGCCCTTTTCCTGGTTGTGGTGACGACTAGAGAGTCAGGTTTCAGTTGGCCTCTGATATAGAGTGGGTCAGTTGGTGCTGTCCTGAAAACATTATCAATGCAGGGATTAACCAATCTTGTGGGGGTTTTTGTTGTCAGTAAAGTGGACTGCATGCACCTTTGTACTGACTGAATGATGGATATGAATTGCGTTAGATTTCTTGTCCCACAAATTGTCATCCACAAAGTCTCTCCTGGTGAACCTCTTCTGCTCTGATGCACTGCACCTGATGGTGTTTCCTCAGATGGAGTGTAGCCAGTTTCCTGTGAAGGTGGCGGTTTAGATGGTGTCTGTCGAAGTTTTAGTCGGTTGACGTTTTAGACTTTAGAGCGTTTTCGGGACTTTTTTTTATAGGTTCTTACATTTGACGCGTTAGAAGAGGGCGTGAAAGGTTTTGTTTTCAACACCTGCCCTTCGACGTGCAAAAGAAGGGCCTTTTTGGGAGTGGTGTCTGAAACTGGCCTACTGGACACCCGTTTAGGAGATCTGTCATGCAATTAATGTGATCATGATGGCCAAGAGGACAGATTATTTCGAATGGGATTTCTCCTTAGATACTGCGTGGCTGTGAACGGTCTACAACGTGGTCAGCGTTTGTGCAGGAGGGGTGTGTCTTTAGTGTGTCGTGGAATGCATGTGGTCTTGCCGCGGAGTGTTTTATTCTTAACAGGGCCACTGGACTGCTTATTGGAGTCAGGGGCTCACACATGGGGTTCAACGGAAACCCAATCGCCTTTGACGTCGCTAAGAACCTCGATGCGGCCATAGCGGAATTCACCCGCGTGGGCCTGCATGACGCGGTGGCGGCCAAGAGCTTAGTGCAGGTGTCCTTCAAGGTCTTTGGTCGAAAAAGCTTGCAGGATTTGCAGTGCTTCGCAACGTGATCCCATGGAAGACAGTGGTTGTACACCTGGTGCGTATCCTTCCAGGGATATTTCCAACCACGAAATGGCCAGAATTTAATAGGTGTATTTCCAATATTTGATGGGAAAGGCAGCACAACGATAAAGGGGAATAGGTAGTATCAAAATATGCACTCTCCAAATGCAAGAGTGTATGATTCTCCCCCCCCCCAAACTCTGCCTATTGTAAGGGGCCGAGGTCCGTTGAGATGAGGGTGGTGGGCCACGATGGGTCCGTCTGTCGGGTGCCGTCAAATGTTTTCCTGAAAGCGGCAGGCAATGGGCGGTTATTAGAAAGCATACATTTAAACTTAAAATATTTAAGGTGTTAGCTTGGAGAACTGAAACGTGCGAATACGACCGCAGAAAAAAATAATCCGAGCTCCCTCAATGTGTGATGGACCACGAGTACAGTAGATGTCACACTAGGGATAGCATTACTAACAAGCCCAGTCACCGTCCCTTTGAGTCTAAAAAAAAATAATCACGTAATACTCTGCGACTAGATGTCGGCCTATACATAGCATGTGATTAAGAAGATCCACAAGCCTCAAATATATATATATATATATATATATATATATATATATATATATATATATATATATATATATATATAGGATACATTACTCACCGTAATCGTATTTCTGATGCTTGTATCTGCTTAGATTCACATGCTGTGCATAGGCCGACATCTAGTGGAAGCTGCGGAGTATTACAGTTTGTTTTTCGAAGTCGAAAAATGGGCGTCGACACAGGGCGTGCCAGTAATACTATCCCTAGTGTGACGTCCCCTGTACCCATGATCCCTCACGCGTCTAGGATCCCCAGATTGTGTTTTTCCTGGCATGAGGTAGCATGAGGAGTAGCGTGAGTACAGATAGTCCAAGCAGATAGACAGAAAGGTAAGACTACAAGCAACCATGCGCCTTCTCTCGGAGGGGAGGAAGGGTGGGTCGCATGTGAATCTAAGCAGATACAAGCATCAGAAATACGATTACGGTGAGTAATGTATCCCTTCTGAGGCTTGTGGAATCTGCTTAGATCACATGCTGTGCATAGATTAGCGAGCAGTACCAGAAGAAGGAGGTGGGATGTGAGAAGGGTCATGAGCAAACAGGTGTCTTAGAACCGCTTGTCCCACTTGTGTATCTGCCTTGGAATGAGTGTCAATGCAGTAATGCTGAGTAAAAGTGTGAATAGAGCTCCAAGTAGCTGCTTTGCAAATGGTGTCAAGGGGAACATTTGCAATGAAAGCCAGAGTGGCCCCAATGCCTCTGGTAGAGTGGGCCCTTGGCGTAAAAGGCAGAGTTTTTTCAGAAAGAGAGTAACACAGCTGTATACAGTTGATAATCCACTTTGAGATAGCGCCCTTAGAGACGCGATCCCCCTCTCTGCCTGTAGCTACGGAGACAAACAGTTGATCTGTTTTCCTTAGCGGTCTGGTTTTATTTACATAGTATAAGACCGCCCTACGCACATCTAGGGTGTGTAGTTTCACCTCAGCTGAGCTCTGTGGGTTTTGGAAGAAAGCCGGAAGCTCGATGGACTGGTTTACATGGAACTTGGATATGAATTTTGGTGAGAATCTAGGGTGTGTGCGTAAAACCAGTTTGTCCTTGTGGATAGTAAAGAAAGGATCTTGCACTGACAGAGCCTGAATTTCACTGACCCTTCTTATGGAGGTAATGGCTACTAAGAAGGCCGTTTTATAAGTCAGGTGTTTGAGACTACTCTTATGCATGGGTTCGAAGGGGGGCCCCATGAGCTTAGATAGCACCACATTGAGATCCCATCCTGGCGGTGGGTTCGAGATAGGAGGGTGAAGTCTCTTTACTCCTTCCATGAAGGCTTTAACCACTGGTACTTTCCACCACGAAACCTTGTTATGGGATGTGGTGTAGGCTGAGAGGGCTGCCAGGTGTACTTTCAGAGAGTTAAAAACCAACCCTGCATCCAGCAGGTGGAGCATGTATGTTACAACGTTGGAAGGAGTGAAAGTAACAGTGCCTTGTATTTGGTTTCCTAGACTCTTTTAGAATGTCCATACACCTCTGTGGTAATTTGAGATGTCCAAACTCTATGACTTCAGGAGCCATGCTGCTAGGTTCATAGAGTTGGGTTCCTGATGCACTGTTTGACCTTGTTGCTGGGACAGAAGGTTGTACCAGGCTGGGAGTCTGATGGGCTCGCATACCGCCATCCTGCGTAGGTGTGGAAACCATGGTTGTCTCGCCCACATGGGAGCAACTAGGATGAGCGTCATCGATTCCTTGTTCATCTTGTACACCACCTTCCTGATGAGGGGAGTTGGTGGGAAAGCGTACGCAAACATCCCTGACCAGTTTATCCACAGGGCATTCCCCTGGGAGTCCGGTTGTGGGAACCTGGATGCAAATCCTGGGCATTGTTTGTTTTCGCTTGTGGCGAATAGGTCTATAGTGGGGAAACCCCACTGAGAGAAGAGATCTTCTACTACGTCTTTGTGAAGGACCCACTCGTGTTCTTCTGGGAGGGAGTCTCTGCTTAGAGCATCCGCTAGGGAATTGAGCTCCCCTGGAACATGTTGCGATGACAGGAAGATGTTCCGTCTGAGTGCCCATATCCATATTTTCTGGGCAAGCTTGGACAGATTTGGCGAACGAGTCCCTCCTTGCTTGTTCAGATAGAACATGGCTGTCGTGCTGTCCGTCCTGATCTGCACCGACAAGTTTAGTAGATGGGGCTCGAACGCCTGCAGCGCTCGGAATACTGCCAGAAGCTCTAGCAGATTGATGTGGTTCTTGGCTACTGAGTGAGACCAGAGACCCTGAGCTGTGTGGTGGAGATGGTGAGCTCCCCACCCCGTCAGGCATGCATCTGTAGTCACCACTGCCTGTACTTCGGGATCGTAAAAGGGTTTCCCCTTTGCGAGATTCTCTCTTGTCCACCAGTGTAGGTTCTGTACGAGTGTTGGCGAAACGACCACTAGATCGTCCCACTGACCACTTGCCTGAGACCACTGTTTCGCCAACCATTCCTGCATGGGACGCATGCGCAGACGCGCGTGGGGGACCAGGTAAATGCATGACGCCATCATGCCGAGTAACCGCATAGCTTTGCGTACTGTTATCTGTTGACCTGACTGATAATGCGGAATTTGCAGAAGTATGTTCCGAATTCTTTCTTCCGAAGGGAAGGTCAATCCTTTCTGAGTATCTAGGATAGCTCCTAGAAACTGTTTTGAGGTGCTTGGCACCAGACTTGACTTTTTCTCGTTGATGGAGAAGCCTAATTCGTGGAGGAGGTCGATGGTCCTCTGAATGTTTGACCTGCAGATTCCTGGGGTTTCCCCCGTTATGAGCCAGTCGTCCAGATAAGGGTACACTGGGATTGCCTCCCTGCGTAGGTGTGCAGCTGCCACCGCCAGTACCTTGGTGAATACCCTTGGTGCAGAAGCTATCCCGAAGGGCAGTACCTTGAATTGGTAGTGGCGACTGTCCACCTTGAAGCGCAAGTATTTTCTGTGCGCCGGGAGCATGGAAATATGAAAATAGGCATCTTTCATATCCAAGGTTGCCATGTAATCCCCCTTTTTTAGGAGTGGGATTACCTCTTGTAGTGTGGTCATACGGAATTTTTGGGGCTTGACATACTTGTTGGCAGGCCGTAAGTCTAAAACTGGGCGCATTGTTAAATCTTTCTTTGGCACAAGGAAGTAAGTTGAATAGATACCCTTGTTTACCTGGTGTCCCGGGACGAGTTCTATCGCGTCCTTTTCTAGCAGAATGGCGATCTCCTCGAGGAGGATCTTCTGATGTTGTAAAGAGTGGACTTTTTGTCTTGGAGGATGGTTTAGGGGACGTTGCAGTAGTTCTATGCAGTACCCATTGGATACTGTTGACAGCACCCATCTGTCGGATGTTATCCCTTCCCATGCCTGGGTGAAACTTGATATTCGTCCCCCTACTGGGGTTGCATGGGAAGGGACCCTGAACTGAGCGTCACTGCTTTGGTGGAGGCGTGCCTCCTCCTTTACTGGGGCTGCCTCTGCCTCTACCCCGTCCTCTTTTACTACCCCTACCATACGCCTGGGTAGACTGTTGTGAGCTGGTGTTCCACTGTGTACCCTGGGTGTGGGAGTAGCTATTTCCTCTATTGGAATTTTGGCCGCGGGGGCGACGAAAATTGCCATTCCCTCTTTGGTTAGGTGGTTTGGTAGTTAACTGGCCAAGGGATTTGAGGGTGTCGAATTCTTCCTTAGCGTTTTTTAGAGCGTCCTCGACTGCCTTCCCAAACAGGAGATCACTTTCCACTGGTTTGTCTAAGAGCGCAGCTTGTGTTTCTGCTTTGAATCCCGACTGCCTCAACCAAGCATGCCTTTTGATGACAGTCCCCTCTGCTATAAGTCTACCCGCATTGTCAGCGGCGTCCAGAGTTGCTTTTACAGTGCAGCCTGACACGTTCCTTCCTTCCGCACAAATGCGAGCTAGCTGGCTTTTAAGGGGTTCGGGAGCAGAGTCTATTAGTGCTGCCACTTCTTCCCACTGGTGACAGTTGTAGCTAGCCAACAGTGTGGTGGAATTCGCGATTCTGGCTTGGTAGGCTGCCGTGGAAGCTACTTTCCTGCCAAAACCATAAAGTTTTTTACTTTCTTTGTCGGGGGGAGCCTCAGAGGAAGATAATGGTGTACCAGCTCTTTTGCGGGTGTTGGTTACTACTAGAGAGTCTGGCTTAAGTTGACCTCTAATATATAGGGGGTCCGACTGGGCTGCTTTAAACAGCTTCTCCACTCTCGGATTTACAGGTCTTGTCAGGTTTGGGTTGACAAGGGATGGTGCTATTCTGCGTTGAACAGATTTTAGGATGGGAATGGTCTGGGCTACTGGCTTCCTTTCCCCTATTAGTTCTTCCGCAAAGTCCCTTTCTTCCTGGACACCTTGTGTGTCTATGTGGAAGTGGTTAGCTGCCCGAAAGAGCAGTTCATTCAGGAGGGGCTGATTATCTATTGGGGAGTCAGACACTGGGGCTTCCCTTTCGACTGGTGAGTCCATTCTGAAAATATCTGGGCTATTTTCTGGCTCATCCTCGTTTTCGTCTTCGCCGTAATAATCTGATCCTGCAGGATCTTCTGGCGTGTCAATTTCCTGACCTTCTATAAGGGAAGAGTTTCCTTGGTCTGTAGGGAAGAGGTAAGAATAGGGTTGGACCTCGATGGGGTCTAAAGGCCTAAATGGTGTCTCGACCCGGGGTCTTTTATTTGAGGGGATAGGGTCCCTAGACCCTGAGGGAGAATCTTCCTGAGGGTTTAAAGCTAGGAGTTGTTCAGGGTGTCTTTCGAAAAAATTCGCCAAGGAAGACATCCTTGACATTACTCTGTCAATGTCCTCGCATGACCAGAGTTTTGAGCTTGGGGTGACCTTGCTGGGACTTTCTATGGATTGGCCCTGAGAAGACTTGGTCAGTTCTTTTGTAGTGGAGGACTGCAAGGGTTGTTTCCTTTGCTGTTTACCCCCTTCCCCGTGGGTGGAAGTGTGTTTCCCCTTTCCCTTATCTTTCGACGCCTGGCGTCGAGGATCGGAGGTGGAATCCCTGTCTTTCGAACTAGCCTTCGAAACTGGCCCCTCTTTACTCCCAAGTGATGTACCCTTTTCCTGGGGTGCAGGCTGGGGGTGGAAGTCGTGTTCGTCTTCGGACGATTGATCTTCCGGGATATTAATGGTCGAGGCACTCTGTGCAAGTGTGGAGGCTTGCCTGACGTCGTGCGGCGACCTCGACCGGGACCGCCCAGAGGACGTCCTTTCGGACCGCTCCTTCTGTGCCTCTTTCCGAGGTTTCGACGACGTCGAATCTCGGGTGGATTTTTTGTGTTTAGCGTGTGTATGTGTAACGCTTTTGTCGCCGGGGGACTTCCCCATAGTCGCCGGGACGGACGACCTTCCGAGGCCGGGGACGTGCGTTCGGCTGTCCTTCGACGCCTTGGTGCCCTCGCCGTCCGAAAGTTCGGCGTCGCTGCCGTCGCTGAAGGTACCCTCCGCCTCCATAGCTGCTAGCTTGGCGTGGTGGGCCCAACGCTTGGTGGAGCGGTCCTTAAGAGTTTTTGCCTTAAACCTGCTACAGGCCCTGCAACCCGTCTCGGGGTGGTCTCTGGGTAGGCAAAGGTTGCACGTAGCGTGCTTATCTACCCAAGGGTATTTCTTGTTACACTTGGGGCAAAACTGAAAGGGCGTACCCTCCATACGCGCCTGTGGGCAGCGGGCAAGTGTGTGTAGGTAATAAGGTGTCGAGTGTGGAAGTGTACCACCCCCACTCTCCCTACTTGTAGGGCCGAGGCCAGCGGCCCAGGCCCGAGCCGAGGCGGAAGCCTCAAGGCCCAATCCGTCGGGTATTCGACGTTGATCTCCTCCCCGGTTCGGCGTCGAGATGTTGATCGACGAAAGGTTGGTCAAACGGGGCAAATTAGAATTAATTTAGAGTGAAACTATGGCAAAGCCAGGGAACTCCGATGAAGTGCTTCCGACCAGAATGGCGGAAAAAAACAATCTGGGGATCCTAGACGCGTGAGGGATCATGGGTACAGGGGACGTCACACTAGGGATAGTATTACTGGCACGCCCTGTGTCGACGCCCATTTTTCGACTTCGAAAAACAAACTGTAATACTCCGCAGCTTCCACTAGATGTCGGCCTATGCACAGCATGTGATCTAAGCAGATTCCACAAGCCTCAGAAATATATATATGCGCACACACAAACACTCCTTAAACTTTAAACTTCAGCAAGATAAGGGGGGGGGGGGGTTTGGGGGGCGATGGATTTCTCCTGTTGCCGGCAAAATACTTGGTCACAAGGTGATTTTTTTGTGTGTATATGCACCCAATCAGGATTCCCCTGAATTTTTCTCGTACTGTGCTGGGTTTCTCCACAATTACCCGAATTATGAAATTATATGGGCAGGGGATTTCAATCCTCCATTGAAGCTTGACGCAGACCGGGGTAATTTGCAAAAGGGATCAATTGCCCAGGGCAATCCATATCTGGCAGGGCATTGCTGAAAACCATGGGTTGCTTGATGTGTAGAGGCATAGCCATATAAATGCGAGAGAGTGCACATACTATTCTTGTGTGCATGGGTCTGCCTCCAGGATCGATTTCATTATGGCCACGCCTGATATTACCAGACAGTGGGGGACATAAGTATAATTCCAAGGACACACCCGGATCCTTACCCTGTAGTGAGGTAATTTCATGATTAAGGCCCAGAAAGCACATGATCCTAGTATCCTAGTTGGAGATTCAGGAATAGTGTTCTGGAGGACCCTGTATTTCAGGATGAGGTGGAGCAGGAGTGTAACAGTTTTCTGCATTTAATGAGGAGTCTTATTGTGGAGGGGTGGGGATGGGAACATGTTTACAGTGTTTGTACGGTGCACCTGTATCTCAAAGGAGGGGGTGATTTAATGGCCATGAGAAGTACCCTGGGGAAGCTGGAGGACCTCGAGTGGATAAGCGACTAGCAGAAGCCAGGAGAGAATTTGCAGCAACAGCTAACAGAGGGTAAATATCTGAGGGAGCCATAGAGGCTGTGATGTATGTGAAGGGGATAGACCAAGCAGATCTCTTCCGTGGCATTCCGAAAAGAAAGGGAACCGGTCTATTATTGAGTTGACCAATGCAGCTGGGCTGGTGGTATGCAATGAGTCTATCAACACAGAATGTATGATGCTTTGTACACTTCCCACTGTGACAGTGATGCGGCACAGATAAAGGATTTCCTTGACCAAGTGGTGTTGGGGTGGCTAGATCCAGAGTTTGCAATATTGTTAAATGCTTCCCCCACACGAGGAGATCAGGAATGTCATCAAATCGCTCCTAATAACAAGGAACCAGGGACAGACGGCCCGTCAGACGAATTTTATAAGGAGTAGACAGATATTGGTATTCCACATCTAAAGCAGATTTATGCCTCGGCGTAGGACACCACGATACTTCTGGTGTCCACAAAGTCGGCCCTTATCACAGTACTGCTAAAATCATTGAAAGATCCTGCCAGCTGCAACTCCTACAGGCCGCTGTCGCTAGTAAAACCAGACAATAAGACACTAGCTCGACTGCTGGAAGACCAGTACTGCTCCACGTGACCACGTTGGTACTCAAGGTCCAGGCAGGATTTATACCTGGTTAGTCTACTCAAAATAAGTAATATTTGACATGAATACAGAAAAAGGTGTCTGGCGCCCCTCTCTAGAAAGAGCATGGCATGATAGCCTATTCTACCATGTGAAAAGTACAGTGAGCAAAAAGCGATGGCTGCGGACTCTCAAATTGGGGAGAAAACACAGAATAGGTTATCATGCCATGTTCTTTCTAGAGAGGGGAGCCTGCAACCATTATTATATTTTGCATTAATGCATGATATTAGAGAGGAGGTCCAGGCTGTAGTGGCCTAACTATGCAGAGAAAGCCTTTCAACCCATTTGAATGGTCTTTCCATTTTGACTGAGCACATCTTATCTGCGATGGATAAGGTTGCCAAATACAGCTCCCAGGGCTTTTGTTCCAACACAAGATCATATCCAGTCCGATGCTGCCTTCGCGTGGGACGTGACAGTGATATCCCCTCTCGACTGACTACTATTTGCATTGCCAATCGAGCCGCTAGTTTACTATACGCGGGAACATCATGTGCATAGATGATTAAAGATCTATTTATAGCTTAGCATCTCACTTTATGCATATGATATGTTGCTGTATAGTTAATTCGGGGAAGAACTTGAAGGGCATCGTAAATGATATGCAGAGATTCTGGGAATTATCGGGGCTCAAAATAAACTGACTAGTCTGAGATTCTGTTCCTGAAACGGAGTGCGACTTAAGATATAGGAGGAATTCGAAACCTGGGGGTGTTGGTTACCACAGAGATCCTCGCTGTACACTCTGAAGTACTTGTACAATTAGTACAAAAGGTGAAGATGTGGATTGGTCTGCCTCGGTCACAGGCAACCAGACAAGCCCTAGCAAAGATGCCATTCGATCTCAAATTACTTTGTGTTTTCAATAACGTCGCCATGGTCACTCCTACTAAATTCTGGGCTAGAACTAGAACCCTATTAGTTAAACTAGCCTTGGCGGGGAAGCAGTCCAGAATAGCATATGACATACTCACTAGACCATATGCGAGGGGAGGGCTGGACTACCCTGAGAGGTACCTCTTATATTGCAGCACAAGTACAATATGTAGCATGGGAGTGGGTGTCTATGACGGAGCTTCCCCATGTAGGGAAAGAAAAGGCAATACTTTGGGGCAAGTGCCAAATTCAAAGTAGGGATCTACAACTAGTGAACGCCACATGCTGGCCGTGGGATACAATGGCATGAGTGATAGGGGAAGACTGTTTATACAAACCAGACTTTACACTGTACCGAGCAGAAGGGGTCCTGGTGACACAAGAAGATTTTCCAGCAGCAATGTGATGCACAACGCATCTACACATTACACAATTTGTGGATGAGCGTTCTACCCAGTGTAATGGGACCAGCTGAATAATCTAGGGCATTGCTCCCCAATCACAACCCTATTATTTATAGGCTCACTCATGAAATGAAGGCACAGTGGTTGCAAATGCCAGGAGAACCGTTAACCTCCCCCTTAGGACAATATGTAGCAACATTGCCACTTTATAATAGACTAGTACGTGATCTAGGATGATCACATCAATTAAAGTTGAGCCAGAGGGCAGAGCATAGGGGGAATGGGATGCTGCTCTTGGTATAGCTATGACAGACCAACAGTGGAACCTAGCATGTATTCAAACCAGGAAGATTACCTTTAATTGCCGCTACGTTTGACCCACATTTCCACCAGATGTACTATACGCCTATCCAGTTGCAGAAATACTACCGACAGATCGGCAGAATGTGCCAGATGCCAAAAAATAGGCGCACATTTCCTTCACCAAACGTGGCATTGGGATAATGTGCACTCCTCCTGGTGTAGGGTTATAGATGCAAGGCAAGCAATGATGGGGGGTGGAACAGGTGCCACAGGAACCTATGGCGTGGCTGCAGGCAGTCTTAATGGGTGAAGAGGTTTTGAAACTGTCTCCCAAGTATGGCATCACTTGTGGCTCGCACTTTAATAGCAGGGCATGGCTTAAGGGCCGGGCCCCTAAATTTGATCAATGGGTTAATTAAATGGCAAGCTGCGAAGCCAAGGAGTCTCGAATACACAGCATCTCTGCCTACTTTAAACAGACCCAAAGATATTTGGGGACTGCTGTATGCCTACTTGGTTAGAGGAGATGGGGTTGATGACTCATACTTTGCAGTGGGAATTATGGACCGAGACTGTGCAGGACTTGTGTAATTTTTAACAACTGTAAACAGTGTGGGGAGGGTGACATTTGTTATTTGGTTGACTCTGAAACGTCTAAGAAATGTGTTATACAAAGAAAATATCAATAAACAGTTTTTTTTTTTTTAAAAAAGCAGTAAGCATGAGCAACTGTTTGCTAAGTACAAACATAGGAGGTAATACTTCCGCACTCTCCCAGATGCTGAGATAACCTGCCTCCTACCAAAGTCCTGTGGGTTAAGTCCTCAAAGTGGTTTGAAGAGGCAGAGGGTGTTGACGTAATCCTTCTTCCACGTTTTTGTGAATTACGAGGCTGTCTCCTCTGAGGGAACTGTACTCTTTCCCCCCCACCCCCCTCCCCCCCCCCCCCGACGGATGAATAAAACCGAAAGGGCCAACCCACGCCAACCGTGCGCTGCTGAGGCTGACGAATTGCAGCACTCAAAGACTTAGCAGCAGCTTTTGAAGACTGCCGTTTTTCCAGGCTCTAATCTGCCCTAAAGTCAAAATGCAGAGAACCCTCAAAGCGCATTTCTAAAAGCCTAGCTTGGACATCAGATGCGAAACCAAACTTCTGCGTCCATGGAAACCTCCTTAAAACAATGCCCGCTGCCATGGAGCGACTGACGCAATCTGTGTCCAACACAGATTGCATGGACTGGCGCATAGCTTCTTTGCCATCCTCTATTCTATTGCGGAAACCCTCTCTCTCAACCCCTCAGGGATAAGCTCAGCAGCTACACACAGATTGTAGGAAAACTAACAGGTTGCATTAACCCCCTTCATTGCCATACCCCTGCTGAAAACATTTCCCCAGGTTGTCAATTTTCTCATCATCCCTGTCCGTTGGGATGGTGGGATATGCAGCCCCTTTGGAAGTTGAAGCTGCTTGCACCACCAAACTCTCCGGACATGCGTGTCTGGATAGAAATTCCAGATCTATAAAGGCGCGTCTTTTCTACTTGGCAAAATCTTTCTTCAATGCAGGGGTATAATCTGATTTATTTCCAATTATCCAGAACTCTATTCCTCGTGGCCAAAAATATCCGGCTACACATCCTGCGGATTTCACCAGTGTTGCTCTCCCCTTGTACACACCGAGTCTCGGGACGCCAGTGGTGCAGCCCGGTTAGGATCAGTGGGGCGGGGGAGAGCTGGCAGCGCCAGGACAGAACGAAGCAGCGGCATCGGAACACCAGGCACCATCTTAAAAGCTGATCTGCTCTTGGCGTTCACTCCAGGGCACCCTACATCAGCTTGCGGCCGGTCCTGATGGGGGCTGAGCCCAAGTACTGGATGGAGAGAAGATGACATGCGTGGTGGATCTCTCTCGCCCAGGCCAACTAGCTGATCCGCGGCAGCGGATCCCGGTGACAGAAGGGTCACTGTGCTAGCGGCAAAGCTAACTGCCTGGGAACCCAGCAGCAATGCAACACACCGAGCTGCCGCCTCCCGGACCACTCGCTGACCTGGGGGCAGAACAGAGGAACTGCTCCCACACTGTGGCCGCCTATGCGGTGAGGGGCCCCTGGCACACACAGTAGTACACCTGCTAGGAGCCTCGTCTACATGGAGGCCAGGAGGGCTGGAAAGACACCAAGCACAAGGAAGAGCTCATGAGTGAAACTACCAGACTAGTGGAAGAGGGAGGCAGTCATTTTAAGTGGAAAACGGGCACCGTACCTGTAGACAGAGGCCTGCAGTTTACACCACCCGAGGCGGTGAGGATCTTGACCCCAACCAAGGCGGTGCTTTCCCCATAGGGAGCAAGGTGAGCATCTGGAAAGGGTCTACCCCATGTTAGGGAGAATTCTCATTCTATGGCTAATTTCAGTTACCTATAGAGTCCCCCAGCAGCTTTGCTGGATTTGAAGGGTTTGTTTTTTTCTCCTGCTAAGAGTGAGACTCTTTTTCCCACTCTTAGGCATTTTTGCTATGTGTGTTCTAGGCTAATTTTGTGTTTAATGTCTATGGGGTTTTTCTCACCTCAATAGGAACCATCTTTAGTCACATGTGTTAAACAGCACCCTCCGTGCAGTGACACAGGGGTGTCGTAGCAAACCCCAAACAGACTCCATACCCTGGGACTGACTGTCTCCCAGGGCATGTAAAGTCCCAATTGACGTTACTAGTGCATTTTTATGAACTAAACCAGTACATCCCATCTTACTATGGAGGTACTGGAAAGGGTGAATAGTGTACAGTCCCGCTCAAAAGTTTCTGGCTGGTGGCAGTGGTTACTACTGTAAATATTCGACCCAAGTATTTTCCTATGGGATTTTCCGATTGTTCGAGGCTACCACATTTTCTGACAGCCTCTAGCATACCGCCAGTGTATTTTAATATTAACTTTACTCCGGTAGGTTTTATTTGCCAGAACCTTAATATAGCTTCTTTCTCTAAACTCCTAACCCAGGTCGGGGATCCTTTGTTCGTCCTTTTGACAGGCTTCTGCCAAGACGCCCTACTTGCGGCGCCACTGAGTCTGGGGTGGGTCCATTGTGTGGGAGGGGGAGTAGGACCCCTGGACAGGGTTGCCTCCATAACCCATGTCGCACTCTATCCTGATAGGCTGGAGGGTCTCCCGCCAAGAAGACCACTCCACTGTGTGAGTGTCAGCTAGGCTGTATGAATGGGGCTCTTTTTGCATAAAAGCAGGGTCCTGAGGACTGGAAGAGCAAGACGTCACCACTGGAACTAAGAAGCCGAAGAGGAGAGAAGCCAAAGACATCTGCAATGACTGCACCACCGGTGAAGCCCTGCTGCAGCGTCTCACCAATTTTCTCCACACGACGAGAGAAGATCTTCATCCGAACGAGCCTTCTTCCCTTGAGCTGGTGGGGCCAACCAGTTTGCCAATCGCATTCCCGGACCTGCCTTGGTCGAATCGCCAGTACCCTGTACTCGGAGGCTGGATAGCCAGGCACCAGTCCACCCGGACCTCGATTTAAAGGAGCGTACCTTTTATTTGTCGGGCAGCGCCGCAGCTGGTTTCATCCCTGGACAGTGCAGTAACTTAAACCTTCTTGCCCCAACGAGAGCCCCTCTTCATCTGCTGGATCCGTCGAACTGCCGGAACCACCAGGAGCAACCACCACCGCAGGAGCCATTTCTTCATTTTAAAAGGTACATTGTTCCGCCAAGCCGCCCTTTCTTTGTGGTAGAGCTAAAGGTGTTTTAAAACCTTTACCTACCTGTTGGGTTGGCCGCCCATCTCTCTTAACCTTGTCTTTCACCTTCTGCATCCACCTTTTTCGAAATCATTAACCAAAGACTTGACTGCAGCTACAAGAACATTTTGCTCCTGGGCCCTTGCCCTGTACCACCGACTCTGGCACAGGCCTACTGACTCTGGCTAATTTGTTAGAACTGCCTTCTCTAGATTGATTCTCATCGAGAACTGTGTTGGTGCACCTACTTCTTTGCTCCACTCTCTTCAACCTTGTGAAGTTCCATTTTGCTCAGTTTTCATTTAAGTATTTTCTATACAGATGAACGCCCTTGCTTAAACTGGTCCACAAACTGATGTGGAGTGTTGCTAGGGTGTGTAAGAAGATATTTCTGTATAACTTGTGCTTTCCCTCCCTTTTGAGAAATTGCTAGAGTGCCATTTGTGTTTGGTTTTCACTGTCGTTTTGCTCAGTTTTCACTCCTACTCAAACTTGTCTAAAATTTAACTAGGGAGTTGTGTATACTTTCTTTGACTGAATTTAACTTGCTTAAGAACTGTGATAGATGTGTTTAACTAGAAGTGTATAAAATATATATATTCTTTTTACTACAAAGCTTTGGTCAGTGTTTCCTTGTTCCATAGTACTGAAGGCCTATTGTGTAAACCCTGAATACTGCTCATCTCCCTCTTGAGATAAGTCTGAGTGCTCAGCCACAGCTACCAACTAAATCTTTGTGGTACAGAATGATACCAAAGGGGATTTATTGCTCTCACCTGTAGTCTTAATCTTCTGTAGTGCTCCCTAAGGGAACTGCACAGGATTCTGCCTAACACCCCCACTGGATGATCTACTGACTCAGACTGGAGAGGCACCACACCAATCCTTTGCACTGGGGTCTGTATCTGTAACCCTAAAGTCCACCCCCCCCCCTGTTCCTGTTTGTCTGCACTTATCAGACACACCCAGTCTGCTGCCTCTACCTAGCACCTTTTGCTCAGCAATTTTCACCTCTCCCCCTTCCTCCCATGCACTAAAGAGGTTTTCCCCCTCCAATGCACTTGCGCGTTGTCAATGTCACTTAGCCTAGTAAGATCGTTGTTTGTTCTCGCTTGCACCCCTCCCTTGCCTCGTCATGCTCTGAAACACTTGGTGTACAAGTGCAATAAAAATAAAATATCAATAACTGGCTTCCTGCGAACTGGCCAACACCCCCCTGCCCACCACTCGGGTGTCTGAAATGTGTGGCGCAAGCTTTCCGGGTGGGGCTGACCCTGGTGGCCCCCGCGTGCCTCTGGGTCCCAGCTCAGTCAGAGTCCTTGTGACGTTCCGGGTGACAGCCTTTCTTACTGTCTTCCCCATTTGTCAAGGAAAAAAGAAGAAAATCCTGCACTCGAAGCAAGATGGAACAATACGCAGCGATTGCCGTCAGTGCCCCTGATACTCCGACTGTGCAAGACATGGCCCAACAGTGACTGAGAAGGTTCTCTCCTTGAAAGACGTCCTGGTAGCCATGGCAAGCTCCCGGTCATCTATGGAAGAGAAAATGGAGGGCCTCAGTTGTGAGGTATCGTTCTTGAGGCATGACCTGCACAAGTTATCTGCATGTGTGGGGGAGACTGAACACTGTATAGCAGATGTGGAAGATGCCCTGAAAACCCTTGAACGCTAAATGTCAATGGTGGTGCAATGGCTACAAGTAATGGAAAGCAGAGTAGATGAAGGGAAAGGCTAATCTCGGCACAACAATGTCTGCATTCCGGGTCTCCCAGAGAAATCCGAGTGCCCTAAGCATGGTACTCTTTCTTGAGAGGTGGTAGATTGATCTGGTGGCACCCAAGACATTTTCTAACATTTTCTCTATCGAGAGGGCCCACCAGGTGCCCTTGGGTCAATCTACTCCTGATGCTGCATGTCGCACGGTAATTGCAAGACTGCTTAGAGACCGTTATGCGTTGGTGCAAATTGCTCGTGCAGTGGGGCCGGTCATCGCCAACGGATCTAAAATGGCCTTCCCCGACTACACAAGCAAGATGTGCAGCAAGCCAGGCAATCTTTTGACCCACGCAAGAAGCACCTACAAACCCTTAGAGTTAAATATGGTCTGTTATTCCCTGCCCAACTCTGGATCTTTTACAACAGGTGTTAGGCAGAATCCTGTGCAGTGCCCTTAGGGACCACTACACAAAATTAAGACTACAAGTGGTAATACAAGTTCACCTTTGGTACAAGGCTGTACTACTATGTTAAAGTGATAGCAGTAGCGGAGCAGACAGGCTTATCCCCAAGAGTATATGAGCAGTAGTAGCGATTACACAAAGGGACCAAAACTACAGTGACTCAAGCAAACACTGATTCAAGGTTTCAGGTAAAAAATATAAGTACATTTATTTTTAAACCATTTGTTATAAACACAACACTTCTATTAATTCAAAACCACACGTAAAATACACTACAACCAACCAATTCACTTGGTACAGTATAACTCGTTAAGTACCGTATGTTTTAACGGACCAGTGTTGTGAAACAAAAGACGTTACCGGAAATACATATGCAATCACTTTTTGACCGTAATGACAGTTCGCTCTTACTAAAGATACGCGTATCCACGGCAAGAAATGTTACCGGGGCAAAAACACACTTAGCACCCGAGTTAACCAGAGAGAGAGTTGGGGGCAAAAATCATAGGCAATACTTTTGTCAGGGCAGACAGAATCAGAGAATACTAGTTGACAGGAATTCAAGAGTCAATAGGCCAGAGCCAGTGTCAAGTGGAACCGGGTTCCTGTTGTCGAAGATCACACAGTCGGACAGTTCCAACGTTGCCAGGAGTACTTCGATATTGTCAACAGAGGAAGCAAAAGTTATAAGAAGGAGGGAAGATAAGGGCAAGCCTTGGAGGAGGAGAAAAGGGATTCACCCTAGCTCCTCGAAGCAGAAGACAGTACCTTATTCGAGGAAGAAACTGGTGCCACAGCAGTTGTTCCTGGTAGTTTCCTGCAGACCCACAGTTCCTGGAGCTTCGGCAAGGACGTCTGGAGGGGTCTGCACTACGCAGGGATGAAGCCAGCAGCAGCGACGGTGAATAAAAGGTGCGCTCCTTAAAAACAGGAGAGGCTCTTGAGATGGCTATCCGGACCACTACAGCAGTGTGTAGAGATTTCGACCAAGAAGAGGATCCTCTGGCTGTGGAAGATGAGCTGGTTGACCCCACCAGACTCAAGGGAAGACGACTCTGGACTGGATCTTCTCTGGTCGTCGAAGGGTAGATCGCTCAGGACTGCAGAAGGGCTTCACCGGGACGGGATTGTTGCAGCAGCCGTCTTCTTCTCCGCTTCTCTTCGGTTCCTTGTAGTTCCACTGGCGACTGACTTCCAGCCCAAGAGCTCTGCCTTTTATGCGAAAATCCCCATTCACAAAGCCTGGCTGTCAATCACGCAGGATGGGGGTTGTCCAGCCCGGACAACCACCTCAGCCAATCGTGGCAAAGTGTGACTTGTGTTTCCTAGGATACCCTGTGCAGGGGGGTGACTACACTCCTCCCTCACATTCCGCCCACCTAGACACCCAGGCGCCTAGAGGAGGGCTTCTTGACAGAAGCCTGCCAAAAGACTGAACAAAGGCGGCAAACCTGGTATGCCGCGCAAAGTAAAACTTAAGAAGGACTTTAACGAAAAGAAATGGCGAATAAACCCGACCGGAGCCAAAAGAAAAAGTATTTGGTCAAGCGGGTTTATGTACGAGGCTAATATAATAGCCTAAAACAATAGCACTTTCATATAGTATAAATGCGGTAGAAAAGGTAGGGTAGATACCACGGCCACCAGCCAAGTCTAATTGTTAAAAGAGCAAAGCAAGGCTCTAGGAGGTACAGATAAAAATGTCTAAGAAGTAACCCTTTCCAATACTCCATGTAAGATGGGGTGTACTGGATCTGTGGTTAAATGACTATATAAAAAGTTAATGGCAACTTTACCCTTTTTTTGGGGGACAGTAGTCAGCCCCAGAAATGGAGTCGGTGGGAAGTCTAAAAGACAACCCTGTGTCACTGCACTGAAGGTGCTGTGTAACACATAAAAGAAGGGGGCTACTGTACTCCAGAGCCCACATTCACAAAAACCGATGAAATACACATGGCAAAACATGGGTAAGAGTGGGGGAAAACCTCACTCTTACCAAGTGAAGAAAATGACTCCAGAAATCCAGCAAAGCTGCTGAGGGACTCACTAGGTAAGGGAAATTAGCCATTGAATGAGAATTCTCCCCAACAGGGCCACCCAACACTTCATGGATCCTCTAGAGCCATGGGCGTGGGCCAAACTGCATCTAGGGAGTGAACCTAGTTCCACTGGACGAGGGGCACACAACAATCACTGGTCTCAAACCCCGAGACCACCCCTCCCATTCCACCCCCCCCCAGACCAGCGGGTGACCATGACCCTGGTCCAGGCACGCAAAATGGGGAGGTCCCAACTATGCAAGACAAAGGATGATGGCGCAGGAGGACAGGGTCCTGCTCTACAATACACGATTATTTCACTTGCTCAGTGCCACGGAAATGGCGGACCATACGCAATTGGGAGACCACTTTTCCTTTTTGGGTGTCCCCTTTTTTCTTGGCGTTTGAGGGTTGATCAGAATGTTGGGGCGACAGGTACTTCATGTTGGGGAGGTGGGAGAGTGGAGAGTTCTGGTTCTTGTTAGGACAGGTCAAAACGTATGAATATCAGGCCAGATTTGGGCAGGCAGTAAACACTGCCGAATTCTCAACTAAATCCAAATGGCCAATATAACTACAATATCCCTCAAGTTCCTTACGTGGAACGTTAATTGACTCGGCTCTGGTATCAAGAGGCGGCTGGTCCTACAATTTCTGAATAGATACTCCCCTGACATAGCCCTACTTACCGAGACACATGGTTGCGTCGATATGCACACTTTTTCGAATGTCAAATTAAAAGACCTGTTGCATTCAGGTTTCTCTAGGGGTGCCAGGCGTGTTCTTATCTTAATCCATCTGCACATTCACCTCAAAATGATATAGGTTCAGCAGGACCCCAGGGGTAGACTTTTTATGTAAGTCTGAAGTCTGGGGTACTAATATTGGTATCATGGCAATGTATGCCCCGCCACCGCTCTCCGCGGAGCTCCATACTGACATTAAGACACTTCTGAAACACAAGGTAGACCTGTGGGTCTTAGGGTGGTGACTTCAATGAGGTCATGGACGTGACTCTTGATTGCACGCATCTACGAGGTAGGAATCCGGATGTACCCATAAAGCTAGCCGCCTTCTCGTCAGTGCTGGGTCTCTATGATGTATGGAGGAATATGTACCCGCAGGAACACAGATATTCAGTCCACTCTGGGGCTCAAGCCTCTCCTTAGTGGCTGAACTACTTTTTCCTCCTGCTTCAAGATGCACACATGGCGACTACTGCACAGTATCTCGCCTGGGTGATTTCAGACCATTCACCATTGGTAAAGTTCAAAATAACAATACAAAGCCCACCCAGAGCTCGCGCCTGAATGATTACCTGGAGTTACCCGACTTTGTAGACAGAAGCCAGTCTAAGACTGCAAAATATTTTGAGATCAATGTAGGCTCTGTGGACTCCCCAGTGACGCTGTGGGAGGGTTACAAAACGGTCCACCGAAGGGAAATGGTCTCCTGGATATCTGCACGTACAAAGGACCAACTCCAGCAGGTGCTAGAGGCATAAAACAAAGCCACAAAAGCGGGAGACAGAATATTTAACCTCGGGTGCTGCAGAGGCGCATTGGACGCTCCTCGCAGCTAGAGAAAAACTTCTTAATGTCTCCTTGGACAACACCAGTCAGGCTCACCAAGAAATTTGTAGGCACATTTATGAGTCCGGCGACAAGGCAGGGAAAATGTTGGCATGGCTTGAGAGGGACGAATGGCAGCGGCACGTCAGGGAGCTGCGATCGGAGCGAGGTGGAAAGTACAGAGGAAGGTATAGCTGAAATCTTTGCCGATTATTATGCAGAACTTTGCTGGAAACCGCGTGGGTCACGGGATGCCACCATACTCAACAATCAGACCCTCCCCTGGCTATCGGGGGCCCAAAAGACTACAACTGGAAGCTAACATAATGGAAGATGAAATAGCCCAAGCCGTTACACAACTCCACTCTGGGGGGAAAAAATACCGAGACCCAATGGCTTCCCGGTCGAGACATGGAAGAAAATTGGGGGAGGGGAGGGGATGATTATCCTTCTGTATAATATGTTTAATCAATAGAGTGAGTGGGCACCCTCCCCCACGGACCTTCGTAAAGCCAGTATAGTGGTTCTTTGCAAGCAATCCAAACCTCCAGAGCTCAGAGGGTCCTACAGGCCAATTTCATTAATTAATGGGGAAGCTAAGATTCTGGCAAATGCGATTGCGAATCGCCAGCTGCCACATCTGATCTCTTCATGCGGGCCATATAAAACATCAGCACTCGAGCCACGTCCAGCGAGTGCAAAGTCCTTTCAGCATGCAACTAAGGCATCGGTAAAACACAGGCAACACCAAGGGTTTGTTGAGATGAACGTCTGATGGAACCTTGGGCATGAAGGAGGGGTGCTTCCGCACCACCACCCTAATCTTGTGTAAAGTCAAATAAGGTGGCTTGTAGGACAGGGCCTGGATCTCTCTTACTCTTCTTGCAGAGGTGATGGCCACAAGGAAAGCGGTCTTCCACGATAGAAACTCTAGCAGAGCTGAAAGCATAGGTTCGAATGGAGCCCCCATGAGTCTAGTCAGCACCACATTGAGTTTCGATGCTGGGGCCGGTGCCTTCACTGATGGGAACGAGAGGCAGTCCCTTGATGAATTCCTTGACTAGACAGTGCGACCACAAAGAAGGTCGTCCTAGAGATAGGTCTAGCATGAGATGGCTGCCAGTTGCACCTTGATGGAGGCGTGCGCCAGCCCCGATTTAGCCAAAGATAATAAATACGGAAGTACCTGAGGGGCTGTGACCCTCAGAGGGTTGATCTTCTGCGACCGCACCAGGTCGCAAAGCGCTTCCATTTGTGACCATAGCACTTCAAAGTCTGCGATGCCCTGGCCTTGGCGAGTACCTCCCTGCAGTCCGCCGCAAGCTCATAACCAGCGAACTCTAATGCTGCAGTAGCCAGGCCTTCAGGTTCAGCGATCCCGGATCGTGGTGCAGAATTGCGCCTCCTTCCATGGCGAAGAGATCCACGACCACTGGCAGCTTGACTGGAGGGGATGTTGACATGCTGAGAAGGTCCAGGTACCAGATCTGCCTCGGCCGTGTTTCTTACTCTTGCCAGGTGTAACGGAATGAGGAACAACCCCTGGGCGATGGTCCATTGCCACAAGTCCTGTGCCTCCTTGGAGAGCGCTGAAAATCAGGTGCCCCTCTCCCCCCTGCTTCCGGATTTAAAACATCACGGTGGTATTGTCCGTGAAGACCCTCACCACCTTGCCATTGAGGGACAGCAGAAATGACCAGAGGACCCAAAACAAAGCCTGTAGTTCCAGTACTTTGATATGCAGAGTCTTCTCTTCTGGCCGCCACAGGCTTCTGGCGTGAAGACATCCGGTGTGGGCTCCCCATCCTTCGAGAGAAGCTTCCGTCGGGACCGTCTCCTGGTATGGGGGGCTCTGAAAGTCTGTGCTTACAGCAATGATGGAGCACACACCCCACCACCTTATCGCTCGACGGAACTCCTTGTCGAGCACAAACTTTCCTGGATGCTTCCAGACACCTGGAACCAACGGGCGTCGAAATCCTGGAGTGGATGCATCTGAAGTCTGCAGAGCCGAATCAGGTATACGCACAATGAAGACATGCCGAGAAGCAACTTTATGGTCTGCACCGTGGCGATCTTCAGAACAGCCATTGCACCTTGCCCAAGATGGCCTATATACTCTCCTCCGGCAGAGCAGCTAGGCAAGCCACCTTGTTGCACTTGTATCCCAGGAACAGAGCGTTCTGCGATGGAGTCAAGCAGGACTTCGCATAATTCACCGAGAACCCCAGGTTCGTCAGCAGCCGACGGCCTCACCGCATGATCGACAGCGTTGTCCTTTGACTTGACCCGGATGAGCCAGTCGTCCAGATACAGGTACATGTGGATCACCTGTAGTCGCAAATGGGCTGCCACCGGATCCAGGCATTTGGTGAAGACTCTGGGCGCCGACTTCAGTCTGAAAGAAAGCGCCTTGAACTGGTAATGCTTCCCCTGGACGACAAAGCACAGGAACTTGTGATGTTTCATGTGTATGGGGATGTGGAAGTACGTGTCCTCCAGATCCAATGACGATAGTCTCCCTGCTCCAGTTGGCCGAGCACATGTTGCAGAGTGACCATCCTGAACTTGTGGGACTTTATGAACTTGTTGAGTCATAGGTCGAGAATGGGCCTCCAGCCCCCTGTCTTTTTTCTTACAAGTACATATTTTGAGTAAACTCCGGAGCACCGCAGTCACCGTAGGAACAGCTCTATCGCCCGGTTTCTTAACATGGCACAGACCTCCAGCAGCATCTGAAGGATGTGCTGCTCCTACCGGGCCACGGTGGTATTTGCGGACACTTTTGTTGAAATTCTAAGGTGTGTCCGTAGGCAAGAGCGTCCAGCTCCCATCTGTCGGTGGAGATTGACTCCCACACGCTGATGAAGTTCACCAGCCACCTCCCATCGGGATGCATGGGTGGGGGCCCGACGTCCTGGCCGGTTCAATCTTGCTGGAGGTTTAAGTGCCACCCTGTGGTCCTAGACTACGACCGCCACCCCCAAAAGCTTTGGAACGACCCGTTAGCTTCCTGTTAGCCACCTGGGTCGTGGGACGCGAGGTTCGGCGGTAAGAGGATGAGCCTCCACCAAATCCCTTTGAAGACCTGCCAGTCTTCCCTCCTGAGGAACGAAAGGACGGCCGTCGTTGCAGAGTACCCAGGGCATAGGCCATCTCTGTGTCTGTCTTGGTGGGCTGGAGGGATTCATCAACGGTCTTCCCGAACAGGTTGTCTCCGTCAAACGGCATGTCTAAAACCCTTGTCTGGTCCTCTTGTCTAAAGTTGGTGGCATAGAGCCAGCCACGACAGCGAACACAAACTCTGTTTCCCATCTGACGGAACCCCGTATCCACGATTTCCAGGGCTACTATGATGGCGTGGTCCAGCGCCACCTCACCTTCCTGGGGTGGGGGGGAATAGATCTCCAAGGCCTCGACCCACTTGTCATCGGGGAGAAAATCCAGCAGCGGAGCAATCTTGTACCAAAGCTCCCGGTCGTATCTGGCTACGATCGCTAAGGCATTGGCAGCCTTGACCATCACTGCTGAGTAGATGACCTTTCTACCCATGGAATCAAACTTCTTCCCCCTCATTGTCTGGAGGTGCGGATGAAGAAGACGCCGAGCTGGACAATTTCTTCCTGGCGGCCGCCGAGACCAGAGTCCGGTGACGGCTGAGATCGCAGGCACTTGGGTGCAGAGTCCAGCACCCTGTACTTCTTTTCAAGGTGGTCTTGTTTAGCTGAGGCGGGGTCCCTCAGCAGCACCAGCCCCTCATCCCAAATGTCGTCCAGGTGCGGGACCGAAAGGATGGTCTTCCTCTTCGCCTCCCGGTGTTGATACAAGAAGCCTTCCTTCTTTTTCTCTGGGGTAAGATGGAAAAGCTCGCTGCACGGGGGATCATGGAATGGAAAGATCCCACTTAGTCCGGTGGAGAAGCTCTCGACTGTGGTGATGGGGGGAGGGTCTCCCATCCCGCCATCATTTGTGCCAGTTGTTGCAGTGTCAGACTCCGTCCCCCACAGTCGTAGTCTTCGCTTCCGGCGGGCATCGCATCAACATTTTCCTCGTCCTGAATGGTGTAGACGGAAAGGATCTCCTTGTCAGATGAAGAACTGTCCGTTCCTTGTTCTTCTCCATCCCCCCCCCTTTCTTCGGGTCTTGAGGGGTCGGTCTCGGGCTGATGTCTGGCATCCCCTTCTCTGGAATCTTCTCAACCGGCTTGGTCGAAGCATCCCTCCTGGCCGTCGTTGGGGTACCCTGGTCCGGGTCAGCCCCTATGGCCTTCGAGAGTGATGCCACCACTAACTCGATGGATAACTTGGCCTGGTGCACTTGGGCCTTCACAAGGAAGGCTGGCTCCCTCATCTTGCTTGGCCTTCTCCTTCAAGGTCGGTCGGATGCCTAGTCTTGCTGGGCATTCTTCAAGAGCAGGTAGGGCACCTTACCCTGCTTGGCCTCCTACGGCATCTCCCACAGCTTCCCTGTGGTAGCTGACTTCCTTTTGGATGAAGAGCTGGAGCGGTGGCTGGAGATCGAAGTGGAAGGAGATTAATGCCCCCTGATCATCGCGGGACCCGCAGCAGCGACAACCCAGACTGAATTGGACTCACAGTGCTTGGCCTTGTGTTGGGCCCCCACGGACTTCGAAGCTCGCTCAGGTTGGCAGGATCCGGAAGAGGCATGCCCCTGGGAACCACCCTGGGTAGAGGCCTTGGCCTTAAGCCACATCTCCAACTGCTGGTGTCAATCCTTCATCGGGCGCTTAGTGAAGCTACGGCAAAACTCAATCTTCTTTATGCCTCGGGTGGAGACAATACAGGCACTGAATGCTTGTCCTCCATGAACACATTTCACAAACCGCAGTCGAGCAAAGCTTGAAGAGGGAAGGGCGCTGTCCTTCTCATCTGACATGATCCACGCAGTGTAGGCCTGACACACTCCTGGAAGCTTCCAAGAAGAACACTCAATGAATTCAGCCCTTAGGGGGGCGTGAAAAGAGCCAAAAAAAGGGCCCGTTAATCGGTAGTTTAATTGATGGAGCATACGGCTCGACTGACTGAAAAATTGAGTTTTCCTATCTAAAAAGTAAAAAAAACGCAGAAAAGCTCGAGCGAAATGCGAGGACTCAATACTTTAACGTGCGGTAAACATCTGAAGATGGCTGCCTGGGGAGGGGCTTAGGTAGAGGTTAGTCATTGGCTGGGGGCAGTATGACCCCAATGCTCAGTGATTGGTTTATAGGAGAAAGACAGTTCAGAAACAAAACTGAAACAGTTTCTTTTTACTGAAGATTGCCAGCCTGACAACAGGTAATATTCATGAGCATGTGAATCCATGCCACACCCATGCTGGAGAATATTAACAACCTGAAACTGTTGTCCTGGAATACAAGGGGGAATTTACATCTGTTATCTAACCCCGAAACTACGCCATGTTGACGAGAGTAATTGTATTTTTTTGCAAGAAACATGGCATGTGGATAATTGGTCTATAGATGGCTACGAGGTGTTCTGCCAACTTGCAAAACACAAAGTAGGGAGGCCTTCGGTGGGTCTGATGATCACAATTAAAGGGACATTAGTTTTATATTTAGGCCAGTGCCCAATCTCCCCTTAGGGATCATGGCAGTGAAAGTATCCTCCTCGGTGGTCGACCTCTAAATTCTGCTGGTAAATCTCTATTAGCATAAGGGGATAGCAGATTTAAATGGCTTTTTGGAAATAAATAGTACCCTTACCCGGGACTGGCAGAGTGCGTTTCTAAATGGCAAGGTTATACTGGCAGGAGATCTTATCTCGGACTGATGTATGTCGAATGATGTTAATGAACCATGGGAGACCTTGCCAGGAATGGTTAAGGGAAATCATAAGAAACAATAGGGGAGAAAGTGTAATTTATAGCTCGAAGTCTATAGGCCTGGTTTGCATGAACTGGGGTTTGGATGCCGCCGATTCATCAATACCTAGCTGGAATAGAGGAGATAGTTACTCTACTATAGACTATATCTTTGTTGACGCACTCTCCTTCAAACTGACTACATGTATTAAGATTATCCCTAATGCATGGAGTGACCATAGTGTCCTGAAAGCAGACTGATATATTAGTAAATAAGTCGACTAAAGGGGATTTTATTGACCTTAGAACAATGGGTCAGGAAAAAGGGATAAGATGGACCGCTCAGAATATAGGGGTTTTAAACAGCTAACTAGCATCCTTTATGAGCTCTAGTACCCTCGAAAGGAAACTTCATGCCTTTAACCCTTCTTCTATGTTTGACACTTTTTTGGGCCACTTGATCGATCGGGCTAGTACTAATCCTAGTATGAGGTTAGGTATATTAGGTCGTAGACACAAGCACATCTTTAATCAACAGCTTGCCTGTGTGAAGGCTTCTATGCACCGATCTTTGAGGTCGATCCGCTGCTCAAATTGGGACCAAGAACAAAATAAAAGAATAGAACTAGAATAGTTAAACAAATGTATAAAAACGACTGTAGGTCCAGAAAAGTAGCAGTGCTACAAAAGGATGCAGAAACTATGCTGCACACCCTAGCAAAGAGATTCATGGGCATTCTGGGCACTGATTAATAGTCAAGAACATGCTACTATTGTGAGTCAATTAAATGCAGTCTGAGAAACCCAAAGGGTTGACTTTTTTCCTAACTTGTACAGGGGTTAAAATGGGGAATCTAAATGAGGATATTAGTTGTCTGAAACCATATTGTGCCAGGGAGTAGCAGCCTACTATAGATAATGAGGTGGTGCTGGGGCTCATTAATTCTGCCAAAGGCGGTGGGCCCAAATCGTTTGACCAATAAAACCTTTAAGGGTCATCCGTATGTCTGGGCGCGCATGTCCTCACCATGCTTTTTAAGAGTATTGTGAAGAATGGAGTACTCCCGATTTCGTGGCAAACAGCCTATGTGGTTCCTATTTTCAAACGTGGCGAGAGAGATCAGGCTCTGAGTTATTACCCAATTGCTTTAATAGACGTGGACTGTAAAATGTCTGCCTCTATATTGTTGACTCACTTAAATGAGTGGATGAATACAGCACATCGACTAAAAATATTTCAGACAGGGTTTCGGACAGGTCATTCTACCAACCTGAATGCCATGTTTATGAGGGCGCTACAGGAACCAGCTTGTGGAAATCATGGTGGAGACATGCATGTGGTCTCAATTGAACTCTCGACAGCTTTCAATCGCCTTATCCAGAGCCGTTTATGGTCGAAGGTTGCGGAGTGGGTGCTGCTGGGGGGCCTGCTGCGACTTACTATGGCTCTCTGAGAATGCAGGGATCCGGGTTAGTCTTAATATGAAAGGGGATCTGTCCCAGAGGATCTCAACTGCAGTGGGCCTGAGACAGGGATGTGCTCTTGCCCCCTGTCTCTTTAACCTTTATGTATCCGATATTGGGGATTACCTTGCTGAGGCGGGTTTGGTTACCCCGAAATGGGAGAACTGCGCATCCCCTGGTTGGCTTACGCTGATGATTTTCTGTACCTCGACTGCACCAAAGTGGGCCTTCAGCATTTAATTAATACATTTACAAACTATGATGAAGAGAAGGGACTGCTTGTTAACGCTAGGAAAACACGTGTATTGGTGCTGTCGAGGGGACAAAAAAAAGAAAAGGCAGAAATTGCATATGCAAGGGGTTCCCTCTTTTGGCCAAGCCCTCAGAGATTGGACTTTGCTCCTTCCTCTGACAGAAAACTATAACTCTTCAATCAAATATTAAATTGGATCAAAAATGTGGGTGCTTCTCTATTCAATCTTTGGTCTGTTTTTATGAGGGCAAGGCTGTGCCAAAACTCATCTACTGGATGGAATTAAACTATTATGAGTGGGCGAAATTTTGGGAAACGTTAAAGGGACGTTTGTGGAGACGGACGCTTAAGATACCCAACACTATTCCAGTAGCAGCTATCAGATATGAACTGGGAATAGCATCCCTGGAGGTCCGGGTGACAGAGACTCCTCTTCCTCTTCCGTTGTACGATTGCCCAGCTCCCTCACAGGCTTTATGTAGAGCTAGGCAAATAGTGGAGCAAAACAGGACTACGTTTTTGATTGGAATATGGGATACATGTGACCAGTCTTTGAGAGACCTTAACGTGGATAGAGACACTTGTCACTAATCCCGGAAGGGTCAAAAGATTGTTATAGGAGAAAGACTGGATCGCAACAATAGATAGATTCCAGTCTTTGATACACTTGCAGGGGGGGCCATAAGAGGTGCAGGTTTATTTTGCTGCTTCTCTTACAGTTCCTGAACCTATACTATCGGACGACTACAAAAATCTATGTTGGAATATTTTGCCAACCTGTGAGGTCTTATTACGTAGGAAAATGATAGGCTCAGATGATTCCTACTGTCGATTTTGGAAGAAAGAGGGTGAAATGGAAACAGTGAAGCAGTGGTTACTTTTTTGTCCTGCACTCTAAGAAAAGGTCGACCCACATGGAAAATTTGCCAAATGGGGTGTCAATGGGGATGATAACTATATATGGGCCCGTAGTATCAATAGCAGAACACTTCAGAGGGTATAGCAAATGCATCATTTTTAAAGTCTACGGATTTGTATAATGATACAGTATGATTGGCTCTTTGCTATTGTACATGACTATTAGGGGTGCAAATATCGTTTTATAATGGATTTCTTTATCATTTGTCTAGGGTTCAGATTGAATATGCAATGAATTGGGCAGTACTCAAGAGTTTGAGCATTTTGGGTTTATAAATATTAGATTGCGAAAGATTGTGTAAAATTGTGCAATATTGTTTTGTGATGAACTGATTTTTTTCACTTAATATTGCATGGTTATATATGTGATACTGTTTGAATCCTTTCATAATTGTGCAATAACGTTATCGGATAATTGAGATGCATTTATTTGTTTTAGTATTTAGGGTTTCTTAGGGTTAAATCAAATGACATTTAGTAAAAAAATATTTTCTTTTATTTCTTATTTTCTCATAGAATGTTGTAAAGTTTTTTTTTTTTTTTAAACCTGAATCATACACAACCAAAAAAATATATATATATAAAAAAATCTCCCATGCTAAGAGAGGAAGGGGGTCCTGGTACCACCCAGTTTGTTCAGGTAAAACAGATGTGGAGCCGTCTGTCCTCACCAGCATAGTCCTGCCTGGCAAATGCGTCACAAACGCTTTGAGTGCAAGGCCCATCACTTTGAGCTCTAGAGCATGAATATACAACCTCGATTCTAGCCCACTCCGACTTCATAAAGTCGTTGCCTAAAGTTGATTTCCTCCCCCCTCCTAATCTCCTCAGGGAGGCGTCTGTGGTAATGGAAACCAAGGGGTTCTGCAGCCACAAGGGAGCGCGCCCTTCAATACATTGTTGGCTGGAGGCGCCACTGGAGGTCCTGCTGCATGTTCTGGTGTGCCTATTTTAGTCAACTGTGGATCCGTATCTTGATCCCTGTTTCGCCACCAGCTGAAGATGGGATCTACTCATTTTCAGCCTGGCATTGGGCGCAGTTAGTATGCAGGAGGCCAGCAGCCTCAGAAGGTGCTGAAACCACCACTCTGACGTCTTGAGCCTGGATAGAAAGTGAAGCGCCACCCTCAGAATGTCTTGAATTCTCTCTTGAGTGGGAAAGACCAGATGAGCGACCGTGTCCCACTGTGCTCCCAGAAAGATAACCACGTGTGTGTGAGTCAGCTGCGACTTCGTATGATTGATCGAGAAGCCAAGCTGGTGTAAGTATGCGCCAGGTTCTGACAGGACACCTGGGCTCTCTCCAGTGAGCTGGCACTCACCAGACAGTCGTCCAGGTAAGGGTAAAGGGGGAGGCCCTCCAGCCTTAGAAGGGCTGGTCAGCACATTCATGAACTTTGTAAATACTTGGGGGGGAGGGGGGGGTTCAGTTAAAATCAAAAGAAAGCACCCTTTGCTGGAAGTGGTGCCCCATTACTGTAAACAGCAGGAACTTCCTGTTGGGGGGGGGGCATGTGTAGGTAAGCATCCTGAAGTCCAGGGAGTAATCCAATCTGCCTTGCAGAGTGCCTCTGCAATCTGGGCTGGCGTAACCCTCTTGAAAGATTCTAGGTGGAGAAAGAGGTTGAGGGAAGAGCAGCCCAGCACAACTCAGGCCAGCCTGGTTCTTTTTGGTGTCTGACAATCCTCTGGAACAGAACCATTTGTGTTAGCCAGCCTTAAGAGCAAACCTGCACTGCTGTATAGCTTCTGACCAAACCCCTCCAACAACCTGTCCTTCGACAGAAAAGTGCTGGATGACGAAGCCTAGGAGGAAGCCCCCAAGCTTGGAGTATAGCGATGCTGCTGCCGCCACCGAGGAATGCAGCTGAGGGTGGGTGGCTAGCAACAAGTCGTCTTCCTCCAGCTGCCGGAAGCACATGTCCAGCTGCTTGTTGGCCTGACAATGGAGTGCAGCTTCTGCCACAGCTTTTTCTGCAAGGGCAACAACACCCTTCTGTGGCGGACGGCCCAATTTGCTGGCTGTCCTTGAGGGACAGAACTTCAGCCAGTTCTCCCGGCTCCTGCTGGGTCTGCTCAGGTACTGGGACCCCTAGAAACGCTGCTAGCCACTGCATCCTATCATGGAACAACATGGCCGACGAGGAGGCCTCATCAGCTTCGTTGTCGGTATCGGTCCCCCCCTCCGGGTTCTTAGAGGTGCCACATCGCCCTGCTTTTCCAAAGGCGTTTGGTCCTGCGGCCCTGGGCGCAGAAACGGAAGCAACAGAGGTGGTAGTGTTGCTGGAGGTAGCGTAGGAGGGGGTACAGGGCGGTGGGAGTAACAGAGGTACAGGAAGTGTCACGCCACCACTAATGATAGGCTGCACCACCATGGGGAGCCGGATTGGGCCCCTGTGGTGGCTGGTGAGAAGGCACCATCTGAGGCATAACCTCTCCGATGAGACCCTTGAGGATTCCCAAACATCTGCTCAGACATTATGGGCTGCAGGAACCTATTAAAGAAGCTCTCCAGTTGTGAGGGCTGCCGACCGGAGGCTTGCAGCTGAAGGAACGGTCTCTTGGTACACCCGAGTTTTGACTGTGTGTACTGCTCTCCATATAGTTGGTGTGAATAGGGGTGTGTGCTCTGATAAAGGTATGCATAATGTGAAGTCACTCGGTCTCTATGCGAGGGCCCTGCCACCCCCTGCACGGGAGAAGGAAAACTGTCAACCTGCACCCCCTACTCGAAAGGAGAGGATGACTTTGGGGTGCGAAGACGTGGCCCTGGTCTCTCACTGGTCAGGATGGACACTGGCACCATCTTAGGTCTTTCTGGCCCGGTACTGCCCGCCGCTTGGCTGGCTGCCATTTTGTTGCCTTGCTGCCGTGCCTCTGAAATGCGTGGGGAAAGCGGCACGGTGTCCCTTAAGCCTGTCCTCGTTGACTACTCTCGGATGTAGCAGGCATTGTAAAGCTTCCCAGGACGAGATCCATCAGCTTGGTTGCTGCGAGCCCTGCTCATACTGCGTGAAGGCACTCCTTCAGAAATGGGCCCTGTGCCACGTCCAGATGACCGCTCACACAGAGGTGTGGTGACCGAGCTTGTGTGCTATCGGTGGCAGGCCAGGGTCCCTCTGTATGCGAGCCAGTAGCTGTTTTAGCCTCAGGCCCAACACCGATAAAAGGGCCTGTTCGCCCCCCCCCAAACAGGTGGAACTCCCGGGAAGGAATCGCCCAGCTGGGGTGGTTTATTGAATAAGGGACTTACCATGTCCTGATGTTTGGCTCTCACAGCAAATTCCCCCATGTGTTGAGGCGGAGAACAAATGAAAATGTTTCACCACTGCGAAAGCCTGTTCTTCGGGGGTCCTTGGCAGCAGTGCACTACAGGCAACGCATGCGTCCCACCAGTGCTCGAATCCCAAGCACTCCAGACAGAGCATGTGTGGATCAGAGGCTGGGAATGCACAGTTGCACGAGGTACAGTGAGTGAACCCTCCCACGACCGACATACCTCAGGGTATTGAGGAACCAGAGGGCGTTAAGATTGGAGAAATAAAAAAAGAAAAAGGGGAGCTCCTTTGAAGCTTAAGAAAAATGACTCCGCAAAAACCATTATGTCAGTCCGTGCAGAGAAACTGACTGCATGGAGGCCAAGGAGTGCGGATTATGTGATGTGCCTATGCAGCAGCCGCGCCTGTCAAATTTAAAGGGGACGCTCAGGTTTTTCACTGAATAGGTTCCAGTACCATCCCTGCCCAAATTTATTAATTCATAAAAATGTTTTAACACCAAGACCCACGGGTATCACAGTGTTTGGCACAGTAATAAGAAAAGCAGTGTAAAAAAGTAGAACAGTTAGTCATATTTGTCAAAAAGCCAGGTTTAACCTGGCTGTTTGAACATGGTGTAGGATTGTGATGGCTGCAGGAGTAAGTTCCAGAGCTTGGGTGCGGAGACACCAAAACTAGCTCCTACCACTCTTTTGCTCTTATAGCTGGGGGTGAGCAGCAAGACACTGCAGCTTGATCGCAAAGAGCGGACATGGACTTTTTGAGATGAGCTGTTGTTGAGATACAGTGGCGCAGGGATGGAGGCAAGGGGCTGGGACGTAGGAGTAGGACAGGGTTTGGCAGAAACTTAGAAAGGCAGTTGAATGTCCACTCGATCGTCTGTGTGTTCCTCAGAGCTCCCAGACAAGGAAATTCCCTAGAAAAGAACAACTTGCACTACATATTCACACTGGAAGCAAAAAGGTCTACTTGAAGAGTTCCTCCTCCCCCCCAAAAAGAGAATCTCCTCCAAACTTCCTGGCAGAGCTCTGTGATGAATCTGACGTCATCACTCCTTTCCCAGGGATAGTCTCTCTTCATGTGGCCAGGGAACGGCAGCTGCTGCCCGACCCTGGGGGGTGGCTATTTGAGGGAGGATCACATGGTGGAGATGACCCTAAGAGGGTTGATACATCATCGGATGAGACGTGGTATCCCCTTTTCCCTTTTAAGGATACCCCTTCCATTTCCCATGTCCTAATGGCATATTGTGCAGATTCACTTCAACCATCCATAAAACTTACTGGTCACACCTTCCAATACTCTACATATAAACACAAAGAAATTCTTACAACGCCCATACATCTAAAAATACTGGGACGAGGAGTATGAATGCAGTAGTGCAGATCAAGAGGAACCAGAGGCACCACATATGCTCTAGTGGTTATGAGTTTTGCAATTGTATAAAGTAAAGCAAATGAAAAACCCTGGCAGGAGAGTAAACCAGGCCAGAGCAACCAGTCACAATAGTCCTGGCTTGGGAATACACCAGGCAAAGTCTGAAAGCAAAGTTAAACAAAGTGGAAGAGAACCTGGCAGGGGAGTACACCAGGTATCCTACGAGGTTGTAACTTGCATCCAAGTTGGTTTTTGTACGCAAGTATTTAGTTGAACAAAGAACCCCAAGGAAGATTCATGCCCTTAGGAATTTGAAACGTCTTGAAGAGAAACCTGGGGAAGGGAGTTATCCCCTGGAACTGTGACATTTCTCCACTGGGAACATTTGTGTTGGAGTTCTACATTTCTTTTGAACTTGAACGTTTAGTCACTTACAAGGCCAAAGACATTGCCCTTCACATATTAGAGTTGTTTTGTAGAATGTGAGGGAGAGGATAGGAATTCAGCCACAGGACATTTTGCTTTGGACATCTTGACACTAGACATACCTTTAGTTTTGGATGAGGTAGGGATAGTGAGGCGTTTTCCAACCTGCTTTTATTTGGAATAAAATCTCTCATTCCTGGATCTTCACAGCTCCAACTTGTAGAATGCCTAAATCTGTCTGCTCAAGGCATTTGCTGTGACATTCACTCTTCCTTAACAGAGTGACTGTCACTCACCAGAGCCCAGAAACCGTCTTCTTGCTTCTCTGCAAATATGCAAGGACCCCAAACATCTTGTTTGTTGAGGCAGGCAAGGCCACTGGTTTCTCAGTTTGGATCAGCACAGTCTTGCGTTTCAACAGAGGAGAAGAAAGTGACCAGGGCTCAGCTCCAACTAATTAATGTGTTAGAGACTCCCACGGGGACCACAGTTTGCCAACAGTCAGATCTGACAGGTGATTACACCAAGCAGTCAGAGAAGCGCCGTGACCGAAGTCAGCTGGGTCCAAGGTTGACGAAAATGCGCCTCAGCAAATTGTCTTGCACGCCTAGAGATCCTGAGCGACATGGTTCAAGACCTGTAAAAGGTATGACATGTGGCCCTGAAACTGCAGCCACTGGCAACGGAGGAGCCACTGAAGTGATCTCATGTGCAGCCTTGCCTCCAGGACCACTAGGATAAAGAAGATCATGAGGCCCAGAAAGGTTGGGACTTGTTCCTACGACTGATGGACATTGACCAACCAAAAGATGTTCGCCGCTCGGTCCGCCAGCAAGAATGCCCTGCCCAGAAGAGGATCCAAGACTAGTCCAATAAACCGGAGAGACTGGGAAGTTCATGGAAAAGACTAAGCTGTGCAATAGAGTGCATGTGTAAGAGCACCTTCAACGCACTAGAATTGGGAAGCGAGCTTGGACAAGCCAGTCCAGTTAGGGAAAAGCATTGATGCCCTACCTCTTGAGGAAACCTGCCAAAACTGCTTGGTAAAAATCCTTGGAGCTGAAAGACTTGAAATGGTAGTGATGTTGGCCCACCACAAACCTCTGGTACTTCCTGTGTTTCTGATGAATTGGCACATGGAATTGGAAGTAGGCACCCTGAAGTTCCAGTGAAACCAGCGAGTCCTGCGGAGTTCCCACAGAGGGCTCACAGTATCTGGGGTAGAGTAATCATCTGTCCTTGTGAAGAAACAAATTCAACTGCTCCTCCCACTGCCCGATGTCAGAAAACAGGTTCGGCCCCTGGTGATGCAGAGCAGATGGTGGCTGCAGATGCTTCTCTGGCTCCGCCTCTACCCCTTGGGAAGCACCTACCCTGCAACGTTCCCGCAGCGTCCTTGTCTCAACCATGCAGGGTATAGAAACCAGAGGAGCGAAAAACCCAGCCTCTAGCTAAAGATGCGGAAGGCTACTGCACAACAAGACCCAAAACCTTTGAAGTGGCCTTTGATGCCTGGAATTTGAGAGAATCATCAACTTTCAACCATTTTGGTTTGGTTTTGGCCATCAAAGGTCATGTCCAGAAGTTTAGGCTGGACATCATGAGTGAAGCCAAACAATCAGCCTGAGCACCTCGCTTGTGGCCATGGACCTGCGCCCACAGTCAGCAGAGTTCAGTCCCGATACTAGAATCTGGCAGGAATCTTCCCTGCCGTCTGTCACCATAGAGAGAAAGCCGCCCCTCATGTCGCCCTCAGGCAAAAGTTTAGCCTCATTTGCCCCAGCGCACCTCGGCCAAAAGATCATTTCCCCTATGCGCAGGAAGACTTTACTGCACAAAGGGCGATGCTGCCTGACGCAAACACCTTCCCCCAAGTATCCAATCTCTTACTTTACTTGTTAGGTGGAAGCGAGGAGAACTTTGAAGCCTTCACAGATTGGTAGTCCCTGCCTGCACCACGGCAAGGTCTCCGAGAAGGCATTTGTGGACAGAAAAACTCGATCAGAGGTAGCAAAGCAATGCTTTCTGAACTGAGCAGTTCCCTGTATACTGCAGTTACAGAAGAAGGCTTCTCCCATACCTCTATAGTAAGGAGGGTTCTACTGCCACATTGAAGGGTAGTAGTGTTTCCTTCCTGGGACCTCACTCAGGATGTCCGTTATTAATTAACGGAATTTTCAGCCTGGCCAGCGCGCAGAGCACCAGGCTATCAGCTACCATTGCCATCAGCCTCTAAAAGGATGCCCGAGGCTTACCATGGAAAGACTATGCAGCTCAAGGGGGTGTCTCTAGGCCACTGGCCTCTTAGAGGTCCTCACACTCTTCAGAATTTCTCTGGGAAGTCACTTCCTTTAGAAACAAAGAGTTCAAACACAAAGGGTACCTGCTCTGCGCCCCTTTCCGTCATAGATGTTTCATCTATGGCATGTACGGTTTGAAGGGAAAAAGAGCATATTCAAGGTTCTTCAGTGCCCACAGCACCGACCGGCGACAAGGACCAAGTCGGGACCAGCGTCGAGATCTGAACGACGGAGCGGAAGCTCTTCCCTCTTCTTGATCAGGTTTGAGCCTGTGGGAGTGACCTTAACGTACCCAGCCGGTCACAGACCACATGGTGGATCCAATCAGCGCCTCAGTGAAGCAAACTGTGCCGGAGCCAAAGGCGGCGAGGCTGAAGCAGTCTGTGCCTCGGCAAACATGTCGAGCATCTTTGGGAGAAATCGTTCCCATTCCTCCGGGGTGGAGGACTGGGCAGAAAAAGGTACCTTATCTGGCTGTGGAGAACCTCTGGATCGGTGGTTCCTCTTCTTAGTAGAGGAGGAAGAATCCTTGTGTGAGGATCCACTGTTGGAGCGAGCTCTCTTGCAGTGATTCTTTTTCTTTTCCTTACGTGGAGGAGAAACTCTTTCAGACTGACATTCTGTGTTTTCTCCAACGAGACCGCACAACATTACACTTCTTCTTGTGAAGAAAGTAAACGTTACGCTGCCTGCTCCTGGAAAATCTTAGCATGCATGGACTGGCACAATTCACAGCCCTACGTATCTTACTCCTTGCCCAAGCAGAAATTCATCAGGCACAATCTGTGCAAGGATTGAATCCAGAGTCCTTTGCAGGGTTCAGGATGGCAACGACTAATTCAAAGATTCAAATTAGCATTTTCCTGTAGTGAACAGTCAGCTGAAAAAAGGAACTAAGATCACGGCGCAACAATATATACTGGCACCAACTTCATGACCGTCGTGGGGCGCGTAGGGGCATCAGGCAGACCTATGCAGTGTCCCCCTCGTTGCAGAAAGGTTTCGAAAGAACAGCTGCAGTTCGGATAGGATATCAGATGAGGAATCCGTGGGAGGAACGAATGCATTAGAATGATCCATTTTGGTGGGGTCTGTTTTATAACAACTGTCTACATGGGTACCGACATAATTCACAAAGAGTTGGATATCTTCCTTGCTGTTACTTGTACGAAAGATAATATCAGAGGGCCTCCACAGGGCACTGCTGAAAGAACCTCTCCCATTTTAAATGGATGATGTGGACAAATTAACACAAAGATTGAAATTCTCAGTGAGATTAAATTTTGAAATGACTGGGCAAGAAGAACGGTCTCAAAGTGAGTCATTCATGCCTCCACCTTGGAGAACTTAATTATGGAGGTTGTGGAGAGTCAGAAGGAGTTGGCCACGTCGAAGACATTATGAACTTCTTTTTAATGAAAGTTACAAGAATACTGCTCTCTCCCTATTGCTAAAGGGAATGCCCCGCCTATCTAAAAGGAACTAGAGACATGCGTCAGAAAGTGCAAAGTAAATATGCCCTCTGTCCAAACAAACTTCATCTGACCCGACCACTAAATATAACTAAATTAAAAAGGGCAAGAGAATGACTTCCTCCCCTGGTCTTTTCTGCTTATTGAATAGTCTTTATATACAGGTTTCCTTTTGGCATATATAATTCTCAGCATTCTCCTATGATAATCTATTATCAAGTCTGCTTGATCTTCAAAATGACCCTTGGGTATCGTGCTTTCCATGGCCCTAGCTTTGGAGTACTTTTCATTTGAATAGTTAATTCCACTCTTGTCATCACATGTTCTTCCCAGCCCTTTGCTCAAGCTTTCTGAAACTAGGTTTGTCTTGATTCTCTTTTTGGCTTTCTTTGCCAAGATCTGAGATGGTCTGATCTTTTATCTTATTCACTGGCGAGCTTCATCTTGGCTTTCTCCGTGTGTGTTTCTGGCTTGTACTTTCAGAAACGTGTGTGTTGGCAATTGTTTATGTGAGGTGTTGCCTAAAAAAAATGTTTAGGTGCTCAAATAGAACGAAATTTTGCACAAAAGACGACTTTGTAAAAATGCACACGAATGTGCGCAAGTTGCACTCCGCTTTACCATACACCAAAAAATGCTCGATACTCCAAACTGTTAAAAAAACTTTCAAAATTGGAAAGTATATTTAACAATTATAAAAGCCCTGGCAACAAGACAGGAGACAAAAACGTGATGCGTTTCATGATCACACACTAAACGATCCAGTTTCAAAAGTACATTTAAATGGCCTAACCATCCTTAATTCACAATGGTTCATCAAAAAAGTGGCAGCCATATTTACCTAGTATTCATTGTCATACTATAACATTAAATAGCCTACATTTCACACTTCAAAACACTATTTCTGGGTATTTATTAAACGCCAAAGCCCATGGGCATCCACGTGCTACACTGAAACAGACAAAAAGAGGATGGAAAACAGGGAAAACCTGCCTAGGCAAACAGTCTAGCTTTCAGACTTTTCCTAAAGATGAGATTTTTTTTTTCATTTACGCAGATGCTCACTGAGCTCATTGCAGGCCACAGCAATCTGAATAGGAAATGAACGCCCATTCCCCCAGTTTCTTTTAAAGGGGGTGACGATAAGACCATGTGCTTCAGAGAACCGAAGATTTAGAGCTGGTTTATGGAATTCTAGTTTCTCCTTCAGCTAGAGCGGTGCAGTTCCAGACACTTGTGACTTAGCTCAAGTATCCTAAGATGCACTAAAACAGAGAGCCAATGAAGTTTTGAATCTTTTGGAGCTTACCCAGACATTCCTTGCTTGCTCCAACAAGAATCGAGTTGCAATAGTCAAGTTGGTTGGGGTAGAACGATGGCTCAAACTAGCGTCTCACATTTTTTCCGAGTTACCAGGGGGGAATCTGTCTCAGAACCCTCAGGTTGTAGTTGGCATTCTTAACTACGTAATTAACATGTGCATCCGCATTGAGTGATGCCTCCATAAAGATAAAGGATTTTGACTGTCGACCATAGGAATGCAATCTCCCTCGAAGAAACTCTTATAATCCAAGCTTAATCGATCTCAGGCATATTTGGACCCATAGACAAGTTGTTTTGGCAGCGTTTAAACATAGCCAATTTGTGGTCACCCAGTCTTTGATAAGCATATACATATTATTCAGTTTCTCATTTTCATAAACCCTGCTCAATTCCATTGAAAGCTGGAAATTTGCATAGTTAGCAAAAAAAGACTCCTAATGTCTCTATTTCAACACATAGTGGTTTAAGGCAAATATTGAAAAGAGAAAGGGATAAACATGCCCCCCTGCGGAACTCCACACAAGATAGGCGCCAGGTCAGATGAGGCGTCTCCCCAGAAGATTCTGGAGTTACGACCACAAAGGAAAGATTCCATCCAAACTGTGACTTTCTCTGAAAAACGGCCTATGTGAGTGTTCAACAGCCTTTTATAAATCGAGGTCCTCAAAAGCTGCTTGTAAGACTAAGTATCAGCAGTCCCAAACCACTCTGTTCTAAAGCAGAACGCATAAGAGTGCGAAGATAAAGAAGGGCGCTCTCGGTCCCATGAACACTACAAAAACCATGTTGCTTCTTGTGGAGAAGGCCAGTGACCTTGCATCTGGTTAGTGCCGTTTTGTCAATTATTTTGAAGGAGTGGAGTGCTGGTTATTGGCCTGAGATTTGAGTAGTCCTCCGGGTCCAACCATTCTTTTATCAAAAGCAAGTTACCACAACATCCTTAATGGCCGCAAAGCCCAAGCTGTGCGCAAAAGAGGGATTAACAAATTTTCTAAAGAAAGGAGCAAATAGTTCCCTGTTCTCTAGAATGATTTTTGAAGGAAGGTGGTCTCCAGGACAACTGGTCGGGTGCATATTACGCAGTAAGTCGACCACATCATTGTCGGCTACAGCAACGAAGTTGAAGAAATTTTGGCAGTCCTGACCTTGTTCCTGCCCTACAGTGCCAGGGGATTCCGGCTCAGTTTGTTGGTCCGTGTCTTTGCAGACATTAGTACAGTAATTTTATCCGCAAAGGCTTTTTGTACCAAGATACAATCATCTCTGTCCAGGTTAAAGGCCCGAGTCAAAGCATTGAGATTTTCCCAAGTTTTAAATAGTTTAAATAGTTTTGTGTTTTTTTTTCCTGCTTTCATAATTTGTTCATTATAATTTTGTTTTGCCTCCATAATCTTGAGTTTGTATTCCCTCAGAGTTTCCAGGCTTGATGGCCTGTATTTTCTCTTTGAGACAATTACGTTTGGCCTGTCTTTTCCTCAGTTTAATCAGAGTTGGGTCTGGGGTAAACCAGTTCTGGTGATTGACAGTCCCCTACTGTTCTAAGCTTCAATGGCACAGTTCTATTTAACAACAGTTCCAAGTGAGTATTATAACTCAATACTAAAAGATTGGGGGTAGTCCTGGTCAGTAGTCTAGGACATCAGATCAGACATCCGGCTAGATCCGAGGCTTTGAGTTTTTGAAAGTTTCTGCCTTGGACCTTGTGGGGGACCTCATGTTCATACTGATGAGGGTGTGGAAGCGCTACATTACCTATAATGAAAAAATGATCCGACCAAACGCTTTGAACCATGACCACATCAACCACCTTAATATTTCCACTAGAGAGCCAATCTAAGATATTGCCCTTTACAGGAAAAGGGTCTGAGTTGTGTACATGGATATCCATATCATTTAATTGGTCCTAGGCAGCCTTCTCGCTCAGATCCCCTTTCCAGCGATTTAAGTCAACCCAAAAAATGTCTGTAGGGAGGATAGCAGTTGAATAATATTTTTATTAAATGAAGGCATCTCTGCAGGAGGTATATATGTCAGTATGAAATTGATACTATTATGATGATTCGGGGTGATCTGTGTGTAGAATTTCACAGTCACAGTCCACCTTGACCTTATATATTCCTAGATCTCCTACAAATAATAGCGACACCACCCCAATGGCCCTCAGACCGATTTTTGTCAAAGAAGACCTAGCCCGATGGAGTCGCTTGCTCCATCATAAGACTGCGAGTCCAAAAGCCATGTCTCTGTAAGACTATGTCCACTTTGTTGTACACAATATAATCAAGGACATGAATGACATGGACCTAGCATTGAGAAGAGCAAGCTTTAAAATCACCAGCCATGGGTCTACCACTCCCTTTTGTCCTTTTGTGACTCCATGGTCAAGTGCGGTTGTTTTTGAGAATAATCTTGTGGAACCTTTATAATATGTGCGACTGCCCTGCTTCCTGTCCCACTCACAGATGTGGAACGGCAGGACACGACATTTCATTTAACGTCAAAGAGGGGTCAGGCATCACTGGAGGTGGAGATGAATCCTGACCCAATAAACTGTTAGAATGTTGCACAGCCTGCGGCTTTGTGCTCACCGGTGGGCAATTTAGGTTTTGCTGCATTATAGTCTTCCGAAGTCGTTGACATAATAAGGGGGCCTGTTGCACAACACGCAAAGAATCCAGTTTCACGACCAAATCCAAACTTTGATATAGGAGCAACAATACAGTCGACATTTAATGTTCGTCCCATCGCAGACTTGTACAGACTTGCTAGTCCCCGACACGCCTGATAATTTCCTAAAAGGCGAGGATTAAAAAAGCGGAGGGAATTTTAGTTCTCCGACGCAATCAGAAGGGGCACCTGGATGATTTTTGAAAGGCGAGAAAGCGTCTAGGTGCAAGGAGCAATTCTGTAGCAATTAAATTAATTCTGAAGTTTAAACAAAAAATGTATTTTTCTTTATTTTCATTTTATAAATAAATACAATCAATGAAAACATAACTACACTTAAACTAATCAAAAACAGTTACAAATATTATATAATAAATCCAAAGACTACAAACTATATACATAAACCACAAATCTATACACCCCACCTCCTCCCAACCCACCCTACATACTTTAATAAAAATGTATGTTAATAAAGTGCTAATAGTGCAAACATGCTTAAAATCGAATCTACGCCTTTAAAAACTATTAATTCTTACGTAGGATGTGCTAGCCTAAATACAGTTTAAAACAATAAAGAAACAAGATCAGAGTAACAAGAAAAGTCAACACGAAGGCTTCAAGGTTATGCACTCAGAAAAAACATCTAATATAATTAAATGTGTGACTGCAAAAAAAAAGAGGGGGTTTATCTCGGATTGCTCAACCTATGTAATAAATATGTCTATATATCTTTGTATTTTTTTATGAATTGTATGAATTGTGTATTATATGTGGATTGTAGCTTGATATGCTACACATTTTAACTATTTGTAATAAAACCTGAATGTGTTAATGAATTATAATATTGTAATAAGCGAAACAAGTGTCAGGCTACATTTGGCATATCAAGTGAAAAGATCAAAAGTGCTGCTTGGAACAGTGTACCACAACTAACATACAGCCTATAGCAATCAAGAATATATCAATATAACACCATGCCCAATTTCTACAGGATTACTCAACACCAACCGTCTAGGTTATTTTATCAATTTGTAGAAGAGCCTACTAAGACCAGAGAATTATTGGTAGCAATATCACTGTTTTAATCACAAAGGTCCTACTTCTTTGTTATCACCACAATAGAAGGTTCTAATATCAATCAATTGGATCTCAATTAGTCCTTACAGAGTCAGATGTACAATTCCAAGTTCCCCTTTAAGTCACAAGGTTTCCACTGGATAATTACAGTCTCAGTAAATGTACACAAACTAATATGTTGTACACAATAAATATGTTCTTTGTTACTCCTTGTTATAATCACCAAGTCCCCAATAATCACAGTTGTAATGGCCTAACATTTAGAACATCGCCCTAACGCCAACACATGTTTCGACCAGACTAAGTCTTTCTCAACGCTTGGCTAATCTAAAAATACTTAATAGCAGTATAGGCTAGTTACTATGTATGATCTGTATCAATTGTCGAGAACAAATGTTCCTGCAGATAGGAAACAAACTATAATTTAAACATCAAATATGGAAGACTAGGATAAGTAAATTTTAACTGAAATTACTCCATCAACACTTTTTATGTTAGTGTTGGTGCTCGCCCCAAAAATGACTGGGTGGGTCCAGTTTACCATGCCATTCAAAACATAAATCTATCACCTTCAGTGAGTGATCTGTCCCGCCACTTTGTGATGCTAGTCATTGTGATTACCATACGTCTCATCCCTGCTCATATCATTCAACGCCATATTACAAAACTTGCCAAAATAACCATCTTAATTTGATCCACTGCATTGAGTGCCGAGTTATCCTTTGGTAGTAAAATATAAATCACATAAGTAAATTTGCGTTGGTGATAACCCCAACATGATTAAATAGTTCATGTTAATTTCTATTTGCCCACTCACCTTATTACAGTTCATGTTTCAACCCTCTTATATTACTTAGTACAGTAATGCAATAGTTATGATTTGGATACTTCAAATATTAAATAAAAGACTGTTTAGAGAGCAGTTTCTTTGTTATACAATATAGGCTAGTTAGGCCCAATCTTTTGGCAAGACTCATTAGTTATTAGCTGAGGAAAATGGTTAAGTTTCACCCTCAATTTAGGTATCCAGGTGATTAAGGTTACAAAGTGAAACCTATAGAAGGAATCATTTCCAGATTTATTTAGAAAATAAAGCCCTTCTATCGACTAGGAACACTAGATGTTAAGGCTCTTTACACTTCGATTGAACATAGCCTTGCCATCAAGCCTATCGATTGCATCTACAAACATAGGTCGGCCTCCTATTGGGAACATATAAAAATTAAGGTTTTCTCGCATTTCACACTTACACAAAATAGCCTTCTCCAACAAAGAATACCATCTGCAAACAATGGTGTCGCCATGGGCGCCCTCTCTGGCCAATCTTTTCATGGGGTTATTCAAAGAATATTTCGCCTCAACAGTTTTTCTTAGCTGCTACATTGTTGCTAGTTCTACAGCGTTATTTTATGCTTTTAATATATTAGTCATTCATTTAAAAAAGGGTTATTCTTTGAGTGTGAAATTGCGTAGATACAGTTCTTTGTACCTAGAACACCGAAGTTTAGTTTAACACTGCACTGTGTAATTATGATTGTGCAACTAATGTCGACTGTCCTTCGCCTATTGTGACATACAATTCCCAATTGCTTTGTAGTCCTTTCAGGCCTTTATCCCTCTGATCAGGTGTGTGAGCACTGGCGCGTGAGGTACTAGCCGGTCTGTGCCGGTCCGTGTCGCCTGTGGAGCTGTGGATTATTGCTAGGCCTTTTTCTGTTATACAGCCCCAATCTCCCTTAGGTAAGATCCCTGAATGCATGTTTAAACTTTACATCACTGTATGACAAGGCTGTTCTGGACACCTTTAGATTATCAGTCACAGTCGACCATGCAGGTTACCTCGGGAGACATTTATTATCGGTTTGTTGCACCGATTTAGGAACTTATTGATTTGCTTACATTTTTGAAGACTGGAGTCATAATGATTGTTGGCCTGTAGTCTTGTATTGCACCTTTTTTCTTTTCCTTCGTTCGGAGGTTGTCAAACGTAGCACAAACAAATCATTGCAGAGCCCTATTCTCAAGGAACTCTGATGTCTACATTATAATTGATAGTTGCCTACTGTGTATCCTGCATACTACTAGGCACTGTATCGCCTATAAATTATAGCTAAACTGACATTCTGTGAGGTCAACAGGAAAAATGGAAAAGTCACATTAGTCCTCCCAAACACCCGATCATCGGATAAGCAGGTCAAACATTTCATAGTAGATCATGACATCGATATTATGCGTCTTACCGAGAAGTGGATGAAAACGTCCAGTGGACCTAACATTGAACTTACCACACCAACAGACTACACGTTTATAAGTCAGAATAGAGAACACAAAACAAGAGGCGGAGGGGCTATTTTAACTAAACCGAGCATGGGTTTCTTTCAACTGCCTGTCTCACTTACTCACGGATTGTGAAGCAATTTTAGTGAAAATAACATTCTCTCCCAATAACTGTAAATATACATTTACAGTATCGTACCCCCAAGGACACCCCCTCTTTCTATGAAGAGATGTCTAATATTCTGGCAGAGATGGATAAGGCTTAGCCTGCAGTATGAATTTGACCTTGTGGGATTAATCCCATCTCTAGGAATGCGGTTGATGGTATTTGAACCCGTGAGATATAAGCTTTGGGGAAAAGGACAAAACCATTACACAAGGTTTTCTGAATGAGAATAATCACCCTGCAATGACCAAGAACATTGAACAAACTTTGATACCAATTGGATATAAAGATTGATAGCGCTAGCAAATGAATCAAACATATAATTCCAGTTGGATTCTCCGGGAGAAGATCCACCAAATTAGATTGGAGACAGCACATGGACAACTGTCATACAACCCAAGCGCAAGTTTAACAAGTGAATTGTCATTACACACGTCAGGGATACCTTTTCAACAGATGAAATTGGTGAGTGGCTATAATGGACTATTAGGCACTTGACCATGCATGAACATTCAAAGACTAATCTAATAATGTACATCTTTTACAATTAGAGACACTAACTCACTAGGAGGGGGTTAATCCTGCAATGAGCATGAGCAAGCAGCAGTAGCCCTAGGAGCAGGAGATCCCTACACACTGCAAGAGCAGAGCCCATATCCTTTCAGGGCATGTTCCCTGACAAGTTAAGCCTGTGGGCTTTTGTGAAGCACACAGCTCGATCAGCTGGCTATTCTAGAAAAAAAAACAGATTTTTTGGGGTCACAGTCTATCTGTTCCAAGCATCTTAATCTTATCTGAAGCTTCTCTGAGTGCAAAGCGAATTGTACTTTCACCAGCCACGTTCTGTTTCGTAAAGAAAACCACGACGGAATCTACATAAAAAGATGGCCGCTGTGTGAATTTTGGCTTTTACTTCTGTTGTAGTCTGCTGGCATTACACAAACTGCACGTGGATTGGCTGAAGTCATCCACTGAACCCAAACCGATTCGCCGGCAGGCGAAAAGCCAGCCCACCAACAAAGGCCCAACTTCCAAGGCTCCTGTCCTGAGCCTGTCGGAGCCGGTAGCAGCCGCAGCCCTGTCCTGCAACAACCCTACACTGAGCACTTCTACTGAACATTCTACGGGTAAGCGTCCATGTTCTGCCCCTGGCAGAGCCTGGCTTTTACTTTACTGATATTTGAAAACCCTGGCAAACCCCTATCAGGGCGCTGCAACTTTCATCCATCGCCCGCAAATATTGCAATGTCGTGCCCATTGAATGTATGAATGCTTACCCCTCATTTCGCTTACCTGGATCCCCTGCGGATCACTGCTGCCCACCGCCGGTCCAAAGATTCCCCAAGGGGCCTATGACCATGGCCGCTCTCGCTATTTGTTTAAAAATATACAGTGCAACCAGCATACATTGCCTCAACGTGTATTCCCTCATCTATGACTAGGCCAAAAGTAGCTCCCACATGTATTTTGCATACTTAGCCACGCAAGCCGTTATTCCAAATGTATCACTGTTTAGCTTAGACATTCAACATGTGTATCAATATCTGCTCGCCACACATTGCGTTAGCCCACCGACTCATTTACAGCAATGTTACCACTCAATCTTTACCTGCTTACTCTACAAAACAGCCCTCCACACCAGACACCTTACGAACCCCACCCCTCCATTTCCCTTGATCATGATCCCCCACAGGACAGTAGTTAAACCTGCCCCAGATTTTGTTCAAAAGGTTTGTACATTCAGCAAGGCACAGGCCTGGCCCGCATCTGTTGTGCTAGACATCCTCACCCTTGCCCCACGCTCTTTCTACCCAAAACAGCAGATTTCCCCTGCATAGCTAACCAACCCACCACCTATCCACAGTCTCTCTCCAATTGCACAGAAGCCACTAATCTCACCCACTCTTTCAACCCTCCCAACATAACAATTCTTGCCAACCCCGCCTTTACCACCAGACCAGCTAACTCATGCCTAGATGCATGCGTCGGAGGGGCCTATGCACAAGAATCCAGGCTCATACCCTTTCACTCACCAGACGTATACTCGGGGCCATTAGGAGGCTTAGACTCTCCACACATAATTACCAGCACCCTCCCTAGAACTGCAAACAGTAACTCACCATCCAGTACACCCCTGACCCCTAGCAATAACACATAACTGAAAATCAAACCGCTTACCAACAAGCTAACCACCTTAGCCCTCCCATGTCAACCCAAACCCCAGAACTTCCACTTCAAAGCACAGCCTGCCGATATAGTCCACACAGACCTACCAACTGCACCAATACTGCAAACTAGTCCTACTAACTTGCCTCTCAAAGATGCACTACTAAACGTACGATCCCTAGGTGCAGATGCCATCGATACACACAACCTTCTCCTGGAACATCAACTGGATTTCTTAGTAACGACTGAAACTTGGCTCCACCCAGCCTCAGGTACTCTGATACTAGCCATCCCACCGGATTACACCATTCTGAGAACTGACAGACTAGAAGCCACGGGAGGAGGAGTAGCTATTATTGCTAAAACCTCCTTACAGTTCAGAACCTGCAAAACAGACCTCAGACTGATAAGAGTTTCTAGCCCTCAAAATCTCCACTGACCCCAAAACGACCATATAGTCTATAGAGCACCTAATACCTCTAATCACCCCGATATAGACATCCCCTTACTTATCACTCCTTTTCTTAAACCTAAGACCAAATTCATCTTACTAGGAGACATCAACCTGGGCTTCAACGGCGCCCGTTACCACAAAGCCACAGCATTCCACACAGCACTACAAGGAATGCAGTTCCCCCAAATTGTTAACGCACCCACACAAACAAAAGGCAGAACCCTAGATTGGATTCTATCCTTGAATATCAAATTATCCCTTGAAGACATTTCAAAAATGTCCTGGTCAGATCACTTTCTAGTACGCTTTAAGCCCAAGATCCTCCCCAGCTAATATCTATTCCCATTCTGGTGGGAAACTCATGTAAGCTTACACCACAAAACCTGGTCCCCATCATCTCCAAATGACTCGAAGCACAGCTTATTATGAATCCTAATCCTGACAGCATCTCCCTGCTCTACCATACTTGCCTGTAATCAGCCATTGGTGAAGTAGCCCCACACAAGTCGAAATTGCCCAGATCTGCTAAACGAAGCAACGCCTAGTTCAATGATGAACTTATCGAACTTACATGAAACAAAAGAGCACTAGAAAAAACCTGTCCACTAAATCAAAAAATAAGCTCCAGGTTATCGCACAATACAAACTCTCAATCATTACCCACAAAGCCAACACCTTGAATTTCCGCATCACAAATGCAGCCTCCAACAGTAACGACCTGTTCTCAATTCTCAGAGAAAAGGAAACTCCCATCCCACCTCCTAGCCCCATCATCGCCAGTAAAGCATGGTGTACCACGATCCAAAATGTCTTAATCTTTTTTTTTGTTTCACAAAACTCAAATACAGCTGTCTACTGAAGACAGATGGGCCCAAATCCTTTTAGGAAATGACAAAAAAATTATCTTTACAATCGTGCAATTCTGGAATAATATCATGGACATTTCCTAAATCGGAATGACATGAACTAAAGAAAGAACTGAACTTCTTTCTCATGTTCGTAGAAGAATAAGAAACTTTACTAAGATGATTGGAATTGCTATAGTGAGAGACCTTTTGAATTACATGTGATGTTAATGGAAAGATTAGGGTTGTCTAACAAACCATAACATTTTAAAAAAATATATATATGATATAGCCCTCACTGAGCTACTAGTTCATACAGCTCCATTAAAATTTAAAGTTAGGGAAAATACGAATAACTAAAAATGGTTTTCATCAACTCTCATGGCACGTAAACAGGAAAAATGAAGAGCCGAGAGAAAATAGAGGTGCGGGGGGAATACCCATAGAAAATAGAACTTCTTGGAAAATGTGGAATAGGCTGTAGAGAAAAGAAATTTGTGAGGCTAAACAAAATTATTATGACACCCAGATAGTGGACGCCAACAGTACTAAACAACTTTTTGAAATCTTTAAAGGACTAGAAAAGCCCAAGGTCCAACTAAACCAGTTTGTTCCTACCAAAGAAGACTGAACTGCAGTCCAAAAAGCTGTTGCTACCAAAATACAGCTAGCATAAGCAAAAATTGCAAATAGTTCTAAAAACGAAGTGAAACAAAGCACGTTGAAAGGGAAAGAATCAGAAGCACCGATATACCAGACTTTGCCTTTCAAAAAGTGGATACTTCTGGTATGATCCGTACTCTGAAGACCATGAGGCCTACAACGTGCCCAGGAGATACCTTTCCAGTTAAGATTATAAAGGAAAAGGCTGCGATTTTTGCACCTTTTCTGGTACGTTTCACCAACACCACCTTTAAATACAGTGAAGTTCCTGAGTGTTGCAAAAGGTGGTGGTTACTCCATTGTTAAAGAAGCCAGTGCTGTATCACCGAAATTATAACAACTTGAGACCTATTACTAATGTGCCATTTCTGTTAAAAGATTATTGATAAAAAGGCAGCTATTCAGTTTCAGGCCCATCTGGAGGCTGATGATGTACTTCAAGAAAAACAATCAGATTTCAGAGCCCACCATGGTACTGAAAGTGTCTTGATAGATCTCCAGACAGGGATGCTAGCCATAGTGGATGACAGCAAATCGGGGCTGCTGATGCTTTTAGATTTATCAGCATCTTTCTATTTGGTGAACCACAATCTTTTAATAAAAAGGCTAGAGAGGTAGGTAATCAAATGGATAGACTCATTTCTCAGCAATAGAATCTCTAAAATCCACTGGGGAAAGGAAAGCTCCGAACTAGAACATATAGATTGTGGAGTTCCATGGGGGGCCTGTTTGTCCATGGCACTATTCAATGTGTTCCGTCGGCCCTTGTGTGACTTACTAGACCAGCTGGGTATCCGCTTTACCAACTATGCGGATGATAACCAGCTCGTCATGGAACTAAGCAGAGATTATGGAAAGGACTCGGAGGAGGTTTCTAATTTTTACGAATCGATCAAGGTATGGATGACGGAAAATGGACTATGCATAAATGAATCCAAGCTAGAGTTCCTTATATCTGGAACCACTCAAACAAGAGCTAAGTTGAATGCTGAATATGCAGGATTCTTTATTGAACACCATATGATCCATACCTCCACCTAAATCAAAACACTGGGCATTATAATTGAATCTTCGTTAGGCTCAGAAACCCAAACCAGTAGTATTTTAATGAAAGCACAATACCATCTCAGGCTACTCATGTTAATCAAGCCTATCCTTCTAAGGCTAACTGCACCATGTTAACAAGGGCAGTCCTTATGCCAAGATTAGATTACTGTAATGTCATTATGGCCGGGGCAAATAAAAGTTGCATCCATAGAATGTAGGTATTGCAAAACGATGTGGTTCGCATTGTTAAGTGTCCCAATAGGGGCTCCTGTTAATGATCACAGAAAAGACCTCCGCTGGCTTGCGGCTGAAGAGAGAATTACGTTTAAAATGAATACCATCACTCATAATTGTCTATACAGTTCAGCCCCAATATACCTTCGGGACAGTATTCAATTGAAACAATCTGAGAGGGCCACCAGGTCAAGTAGCACCATGCGCCTCTGTTGCCCCTGCATTTAAAGAGATAGGGGCAGTGGCCGCTCTTTTCCAGGGCTGGCATCTGCCGCATGGAATAAGCTATCCTCCGATCTGTTTGCCTTAGCAAATCTTTTGCGCTCTGACAACTGCAGGCTCAGGTGCACTGTAAAAAGATAAAATAACCAAAGAATTCCCCTCCAGGTCATTACCTGGCACAGATTTAGCAATATCTCACAGATTTGGCAAGGCAGTGAGGAACGATACAAAGACTTTGTGAACTTTTTGAACAGCAATACTTTTGGCTTAGAACTGATCGGACAGCCACTGAACATGTACTAGACCTCCACATATATGTTAAACAAGACAAACTGCACACCAGAACTTTTAGAAAACCCAAAGTAGTAAACTGCACGCTTTTTGCCACCAGTTGTCATAGAAAATCTATAATAGACAACATCCTGGCCTGCCCTACAGGGTGAATCGGCCACCTTTACTCCTTGCCCTTTCCCTTACTTTCACCCACACGGCTCCATTAATGTGTTTGAGGCAGTAATGTACGTAGTAACTAAGGAAGAGACTGCTATTATTACTGTCTGATCGGAAGAAGTAAACTCTTAATGTGCATGAATAACTAGGTGCAAAGATATAATTACAAAGATATTTCAATTCTCCAGTTAAAACATTTTTTTACCCACTTATAAAATACTCTCATTGGGAATTCTAGTTTCATTTTTACAACCTAAAAAATAATGTTACACCAAACTTCCAAATCTTATCTGGAGCACTGATCCCGGCAGGAGGATTTCACACAAAAAAAATAAACTGTAGTGAGGAGAGAATCTATCAAGAAGAATGTGATGTAATATAACCAAATGATTTGCAGACAGAAGTTACCCGAAACAATCTGTGACCAAAGCACAGAACAAGATGAGAGCATTAATAGACAGTTTACACTTATTGCCAAAACGAGAACAGTGGAGCAACCTCATATCAGAATCACCACCAAAGTCTCTAAAGATAACAAGCTACTTTACCAAACAATAAACAAGCACTAGCATCTGTTAAATATGGATCTAAAACTAAGGGAAGTGGCAGACCTTAAACAAGGTTTTTCTTTACAAGAGCACCAACTCTAAGAACCAAACCCAGGCCATCTTTCCTGAAAGACACTCAAGAAGTGACTAGCTCAGGCAAAGATTAGTTAAAGCTTCCATCCAAATGTTTCTACAAGTGTGGCAGCTGCAGCATGTGCAAGCATGCCCACAGGAACACAGAGCTTTTCAAAAACGGTGGTGAAGAACCAGTGCAAATAAGTTTATGAACTAATGAACAGAATGTGTTGTCTATGGGATTCTATGTGTCTGCAACAAGCTCTACATTGGGGGCACGATACGTGAAGGATAATAATAAGAGAACATTTCTCCAATCTCAGCAACCAAGACCCAAGACTCTTACTAGCAAATCACTGGCAAGAAAACCATCAACTGGAGGATAAAGGAAACATCAAAGGTATTGGTCTCCAGCAAGCAAACTGTGGCAAGCGAAGAGGTGACGGCAAACTACTACGACAAATGGAAGCCAGGCTTATCTGTAAATTACAAAGTACCCTCACTGACCTGAAAAAAAGGGCATGAAATGAACATATTCTTATGAGCCTCAGAGTTTCTTCTAACATATAAAAAGTGTATTCCAACTGAATGCGTATTAATAGTAATATTGGTAGCACTTACAGCATTTTTATAAATGTACCAGTCAACAGACTCGCGCAGTAACAAAGAACCACTATAAGATGTGCATAAATGCAAGCAAACAAGCAATTACAACAAATGTGGCACGATTTGTAACTTAATGTCTAGATTACATACTAAACATTTGTTTAAACTTTATTGTGCATTTGGTTAAAATAAAAAACCTTAAGCACATTTACATAAAAATTAATCACATTTCCATACATAATTTAGACACTTTAAAATATAATAAATATACACAAACAATTCAATAACACGGAAAGCAGTTTAGTTCATGATGTACTTGATAGAGATGGAAGTGCAGAATAAAACGCATCATCCTCAGATCACTGCAGGCTTTAATGTCAGCACCATCTTCCATACATGGAAGGTGCGGCTGTAATCACCAGCAATGTAGCTCCATATAAAGGTGCTCCAGAATGGAGTTGATACCATAGCTTTTCATGTGAGGAATCGCAAGGGCTGGGCACATTGTCAGTATATGCCGATCTGTTTCAATGTCGCCCCCACATAGACAGCAATGTCTTTGGGCCATAGGGATTTCATACCAAGCCCCGTGATACCCCTGGTTGGCAATGAGGCGAAGATATATTATGAAAAGTGTCAGCTCTAGATCGCAGGGCTTCATAAGGTAATCAAACATCTGATTAGGCTTGAAGCCCTGCTAAGAGTAAAGGCGATAACGCTTCTTCCCCGTGAGCTCATCCCCACTATGGATTCTATCGCAGTCTTTTGCCTTTAATTTTAGGAAATGCTCAATGTTAGGTAGGGTGATGTCAAGACTCAGTGGCATGTTCAGCGAAGTCAAAAGAGTTTGCAGAGTGTGCCAGTTTGCGTATAAAAAGCATACCTTCATGGGCCGAGGTACCAGCACCTAGGATGTTAAGCAGTTTATTGGCATACCCTCTCGGAACGATTACTCTAAGGTATAAAATGGTACGCTGGACGAGCCAAATACCATCCATAATGCTTCGACTGGCACATAGCCTGGAAGGTCCATAATGGAGCACAAAATCTTCGCCTCAAACCCATCAAATCAAATTCCCTGAAAGTGCATGCCAGCCATGAAGTATTGATGGGATGGGACTTGTACGATATAATATAAAGAGGCCCTCTAGATTATTTCCTCCTTTGCAGCTAACATACCACTTAATGGACAACCATTTCTTCCAAATCTTATTACCTACAAAGTCTCATAAAATAACATGAATGGTTTAATTTCAGCGGAAATCCAACTATTTCCAAAGGTGCCTGACCCATCTTCCAAGTAAATCCTGGATTTTTCGGTATGGAGCCACCTAAGCACATGACTTTTGTTTTGTTAATATTTATCATGTGCAAAGATCATTAATGCGTCATAGAACGCTGTAGTCCAATAGGGTTGATAGAAAAGAATGGGGTCTGCGAAACTAAGCCATGAGATTGGGACGCCATTTATCTTTGTGGGGGTAATTTCTTACTGCTTCCAAGTATCTGGCCATATCGACTGTAAACATATGCTATCAACACGCATTAGGAATGTTGTCCAATAGTTTATTAACATGAGAAGAACAAGTTACTTACCAAACTGGTAACATTCTTTCGACTGGATGTTCCTCCAACGTATTCCTCATCTAGGACTTGTAATATCCACAGCTCTGCTGCTCTGGACATTTTTTCGCCAGAGAGTGCCCTTGCGTCGGGTCGATGTCCCTCGAGGGCCTTTGTCGAGAGTGATGTCATTGGATGTTATAAGTAGCACACACAGCGCCCGTAGCCTCAGTTCATGTTTTTACCCCCTCATGTGTGGCACACACACCTAGACCACAGCATCGACTGTACTTAGCCTTGCGGGACATAAGCTGTAACAGCACAGTAAATTCTTGAGGGGTAGACTGGGAGGGCGATGAGGAATACGGTGGAGGAAAATCCAGTCGAAAGAATGTTACCAGTTTGGTAAGTAACTTGTTCTTCAAATGGATTGTGTCCTTCAACGTATTCCTCATGTTTGACAGACTCCCAAAGCAGTAACCATGATGGGAGGAGGGAAAGTAATTTAAACATACCCAATCAAATGGCAGAGTAAAGCACTGCCTTACCAAAGGCAACATCCTGAGTATGAGGTATGCAGGGAGTAATGCTTAACAAACGTGTGTATAGAGGACCACGTTGCACCGTCAGATATTTTTCACCTGCACACCGCTCTGGAGGGTTCTCGAAGTAGCCCCTGGTGGAAATGGGCCTGCAAACCCTCCGCAGGGTCCTTACCCGCCAACCGGTAGCATTCCGAAATAGTGAGGAGAATCCTCCTGGACAAGGTCTGCTTAGAAATAGCCTGTCCTAAACGGTGTCCAGTATACCCCACACAGATCTGGTCATCTACTCTGAGTTTGGCCATTCTGGAGAGATAAGAATTCAAGGCTTTCGTAAGATCCAACCTATGGAGCCGTTCCTCTTCCTTACTCGGATGAGGAGGAGGATAGAAAGGGGGAGGGGGGGCGGAGGGAGTACCACCTTCTGACTCAAATGAAATTCAGAGACAACCTTAGGTAGAAAGGACAGACATACTCTCAACACAACCCTGTCCTTGTGGAACAAAGTAAAGGGTGGCTTAGAAGGTGGTGCCTGCAACTCTCTTCTAGCAGATGTAACTGCAACTAAGAAAACTATTTTAAATGTCAACAATCGTAATGGGCAAGAGTGTAAAGGTTCAAACAGAGCACCCATCAGAAATTTCAGAACCAAATTAAGGTCCCAAACCGGCACCTCAAACGGCGACGGTAGGAACACATTTGTGAGCCCTTTCAAAAGCGATCAGTGGAATTTTAAAATAAGAGCATTCCTGTGAAGAGCGCTTAAAGATAGACATCGCTGCCAAATAACCTTTAATGGTGCCCACCTGAAGATCCCTGTGGGCCAAAGAAAGCAAGGAGAGAACCTCTGGAATCGAGCACTGACAAGGATCAACATTCTTTCGTCTGCACCCGTTGCAAAACATATGGCAACGTCACAGGGACGCTGTTGCTGGCCGCCTAGCCCAACGCAACACCTCTATCATGTCATCCAGGAGGTCCCAATCCCTATATCTCAACCTCTCAGAAACCATGCGTGAAGGTTGAGAGTCTTTGCCTCCAGGTGGAGAACCCGACCTCCCTCTCGCAAGAGTAGATCCACTCTCAGAGGCAGACGCAGTGGAGGACAGATTGACATGTCTAAAAGGTCCGGGTACCACGCGCTCCTGGCCCAATCTGGAGCAATGAGGATCTTGCGAGTCCTGAACCGTCGCAACCTCCCGAGAACTTAAGGAATGACGGGGATCAGAGGAAACGTGTACAGTAGCGGGAAGAGCCACTCCACGACGAACATGTCTCCTAGAGCTCCTCTCGGAAGAAATTCCCCTCGAGCAGAACTTATTGCACTTCCGGTCGCAAACAGGTACACCTGTGGGGTTCTTCAAAGGGCAAAGATCTCCTGGAGGACTTCCTGAGCTAACTCCCACTCCTAGGAGACCGCGCTCTGCTTACTCAGAGCGTCCACCGCCATATTCTCCTTTACGGCCAGATGAACCGCTGATAGAGATTGCCTTGTGAATAGCCCAGAACCAGAGCTGCATTGCCTCCCTGCACAGAGGCAGTGACCCTACACCCCCTCTCTTGTTGAGGTAATACAACGCCACTGGGTTGTCCGTCATTATCAGGACATTCTTCCGCCGTAGAGACGGCAGGAAAGCCTTAAGCGCCAGTCTGATGGCTCTCAGCTCCAAAAGATTGAAGTGAAGTCTGGACTCCGATGGAGACGAACGACCGCTGATGGACAGATCGTCTGCATGGGCTCCCCATCCTGTCAGGGAAGCGTCCAGTCACTAAGGTGACATCTGGCCATGGCTACCAAAAAGGTTCTCCTTTCATAAGATTTTTTATCGTCATCCCATTACAGAAGCTCCCACAAGACCGAGATTGGAACATGAAGGAGATCCGACATTCTGCCCGAGAACTGGGACCATTGAGTCCTTAGAGCCCACTGAAGGGATCTCATTCTCAAGCGGGTCACTGGAACCAGAAAGATGCAGTATGCCATGAGGCCTAGGAACCATAAGAATTTGAAAGCTGGTAGAAGGCTTGTTGAAATTTGGTGACCATCGGAAGAATGATCAGTCCTCACCTTGGGTGACGAGCACATCCCCCATGACGTGTTCAAAACTGCTCCTATGTACTGGAGCTGTTGGGATGGTGTCATATGCGACTTCTTGAAATTGCGGGAGAAGCTTAGCCTGTGAAGGGAGTAGCAGGTGACGCTGAGATGATCCAAGGCTTGCACGGGAGAATGAACCCTGATCAGCCAATCGTCCAGATGGGGTAGACGTGAATCCCCCCCCTCTCCTGAGATCAGCTGCCACCACCATGATTTTGGTGAAGACCCTTGCGGCGCAGGTGAACCCGAAAGTCAGTACCCAAAACAGATAGTGGGACCTGTCAACTGCGAACCTCAGGTATTTCCTGTGCTCGGTATGGATCGGCACATGAAAATAAGCATCCTGCAACTCCAATGAAAACAACCAATCCTGAAGTTGGAGGGTCTGAAGGATCTGAGAAAGAGTGACTATCTTGAACTTGTCCTTCCGGAGGAACTTCTTAAAATATCGCAAGTACAAGATGGGTCTCAGTTCTCCGTCCTTCTTGGGTATCAAAAAATAAGGAGACTACCAACCCTTGTTCCACTCCGCCACAGGCACTGGTTCTATAGCGCCTTTCTCCAGCAGGGCTAAAATCTCCTGCACAAGGAGCGGATCCGGAACCTTCAAAGAGTGTTTCCCCGGTGGATTGTCGTGAGGCTTGCGGAGAAAAGGGAGGCAGTAACCTTGGGCGATTGTATCTAGAGCCCACGCATCTGAAGTAATAGCACACCACTCTTCTAGATGCTGTGACAGCCTGCCAACTCCCCACCGGAGATCAATGGCTCAAGGCCTCAGAGCGGTTTAGAAGCAGCAGCAGTGCCTGATGGCAAAGAGGCAGCTGCCTGAGCGGCTTTGGCACCCCTACCTCGTACAACACGAGTGACCTTATGTTGGCCCCTTTGACTCGCCATCCCTCTCGCCTTTCCAAATGAGGAGTAATAGCGAAAGGAACTGTTATGAAGAGGCTTCATAAACTTCTTAAGTTACATGTAAGATCTTTATTTTAAGTTACATGAGATCTTAAGCATAGAAAGACCACCGTGTCCCATCACCCAGGTTCAACTGACAGCATTGGAATCCTGGAGCGAAGCTCATAGGCAAACATTCCACAAGCTCTCACAGAGTTCCAAGCCATCTCATAATTATGCATTAAGTAACATCATAACACATCTCCCTTTCTAATGACAAAGCAAACACAAGATGTCCAACGGAGTCATCATCATAACACATCTCCCTTTCTGATGACAATGCCAACACGGGATGTTCCTAAACATCTTCATATTCCTAAACAACCAGATCAACGATGGAGAAAAACCCTCCGCCTAATTTGAAGACGCTGGCCATTCGTCCCCAAAATCCATCTTCTTCCTCACTGGTTGGCCACGCACCCAAACAATGGCAGTTTCAGAATAGTCAAAACACTAAACACAGTGCTCGCATAAAGCAAAGATAGGTCCAAAATCTAAGAGAAACAATATAAAAACATAACTTAACTCATCACCGGGAACACTTCTAACACTTCCACTATTAGACAACTATAGGGCGTCCCCTGTCAGTCACCTTCACCTACGAATGAAATAGAGCGGATGCTCTTCTGTCCCTTACAGAGGTGTACTCTGAAACAATTTTCCCTGTAATGCATCACACTCCTAAATGCTAACAGAGGCGCTACCTCTCAGTACATTAGCCACTGTAGTGCACCACACTCACTTAATGCTATCAGAGGCGCTACCTCCCTACACTTAGGTGCCTACACACAATGGGACGCTATCCCCACACACTATGGGACGCTATCCCTACTCCCAATGGGACGCTATCCCTACTCCCAATGGGACGCTATCCCTACTCCCAATGGGACGCTATCCCTACTCCCAATGGGACGCTATCCCTACTCCCAATGGGACGCTATCCCTACTCCCAATGGGACGCTATCCCTACATCATACGGGAGGATATCCCTATGACCTACCTGTCCCCACCTTTCTACAATGGAGTTTCTTCATACACTATTAGCTCTTACATATTCTCATAACCGTATCATTTGCAGACATATAGTTAAATACATAAATATGCATAGCCCTATATGTCCATGTTGCGAGGCAACATAATCCTATAAGTCCATGCTGGTTTCCAGCTGCAAACCTGAAATGCCTCAAAAAAAGATACTCTAGCTCAATCGTCACACACCATAGGGCACTACCACAACTCTTCCTAGGAAACTGCGCTCTGTCGATCATATATGGGATACATTACTCACCGTAATCGTATTTCTGATGCTTGTATCTGCTTAGATTCACATGCTGTGCATAGGCCGACATCTAGTGGAAGCTGCGGAGTATTACAGTTTGTTTTTCGAAAGTCGAAAATGGGCGTCGACACAGGCGTGCCAGTAATACTATCCCTAGTGTGACGTCCACTGTACCCAAGATCCCTCACGCGTGTAGGATCCTCAGATTGTATTTTTTCTGACATGAGGAAGCATGAGGAGTAGCGTGAGTACAGATAATCCAAGCAGATAGACAGAAAAGGTAAGACTACAAGCAATCATGCGCCTTCTCTCGGAGGGGAGGAAGGGTGGGTCGCATGTGAATCTAAGCAGATACAAGCATCAGAAATACGATTACGGTGAGTAATGTATCCCTTCTGAGGCTTGTGGAATCTGCTTAGATCACATGCTGTGCATAGATTAGCGAGCAGTACCAGAAGAAGGAGGTGGGATGTGAGAAGGGTCATGAGCAAACAGGTGTCTTAGAACCGCTTGTCCCACTTGTGTATCTGTCTTGGAATGAGTGTCAATGCAGTAATGCTGAGTAAAAGTGTGAATAGAGCTCCAAGTAGCCGCTTTGCAAATGGTGTCGAGGGGAACATTTGCAATGAAAGCCAGAGTGGCACCAATGCCTCTAGTAGAGTGGGCCCTTGGCGTAAAAGGCAGAGTCTTGTCAGAAAGAGAGTAACACAGCTGTATACAGTTGATAATCCACTTCGAGATAGCGCCCTTAGAGACGCGATCCCCCTCTCTGCCTGTAGCTACGGAGACAAACAGTTGATCTGTTTTCCTTAGCGGTCTGGTTTTATTTACATAGTATAGGACCGCCATACGCACATCTAGGGTGTGTAGTTTCACCTCAGCCGAGCTTTGCGGGTTCTGGAAGAAAGCCGGAAGCTCGATGGACTGGTTTACATGGAACTTGGATATGAATTTAGGTGAGAACCTAGGGTGTGTGCGTAAAACCAGTTTGTCCTTGTGGATAGTAAAGAAAGGATCCTGCACTGACAGAGCCTGAATTTCACTGACCCTTCTTATGGAGGTAATGGCTACTAAGAAGGCCGTTTTATAAGTCAGGTGTTTGAGACTACTTTTATGCATGGGTTCGAATGGGGGTCCCATGAGCTTAGCTAGCACCACGTTGAGGTCCCATCCTGGCGGTGGGTTCGAAATAGGAGGGTGAAGTCTCTTTACTCCTTCCATGAAGGCTTTAACCACTGGTACTTTCCACCACGAGACCTTGTTATGGGATGTGGTGTAAGCCGAGAGGGCTGCCAGGTGTACTTTCAGCGAGTTAAAAACCAACCCTGCATCCAGCAGGTGGAGCATGTATGTCACAACGTTGGAAGGAGTGCAATCAACCGGGTTGATTTGTTTATTCTGGCACCAGATAACGAATCTTTTCCACTTATCAAAGTAACAGTGCCTTGTATTTGGTTTCCTGGACTCCTTTAGAATGTCCATACACCTCTGTGGTAATTTGAGATGTCCAAACTCTATGACTTCAGGAGCCATGCTGCTAGGTTCATAGAGTTGGGTTCCTGATGCACTGTTTGACCCTGTTGCTGGGACAGTAGGTTGTACCAGGCTGGGAGTCTGATGGGTTCGCACACCGCCATCCTGCGTAGGTGTGGAAACCATGGTTGTCTCGCCCACATGGGAGCAACTAGGATGAGCGTCATAGATTCCTTGTTCATCTTGTACACCACCTTCCTGATGAGGAGTTGGTGGAAAAGCGTACGCAAACATCCCTGACCAGTTCATCCACAGGGCATTCCCTTGGGAGTCCGGCTGGGGGAACCTGGATGCAAATCCTGGGCATTGTTTGTTTTCGCTTGTGGCGAATAGGTCTATAGTGGGGAAACCCCACTGAGAGAAGAGATCTTCTACTACGTCTCTGTGAAGGACCCATTCGTGTTCTTCTGGGAGGGAGTTTCTGCTTAGAGCATCCGCTAGGGAATTGAGCTCCCCTGGAACATGTTGCGATGACAGGAAGATGTTCCGTCTGAGTGCCCATATCCATATTTTCTGGGCAAGCTTGGACAGATTTGGCGAACGAGTCCCCCCTTGCTTGTTCAGATAGAACATGGCTGTCGTGCTGTCCGTCCTGATCTGCACCGACAAGTTCAGTAGATGGGGCTCGAACGCCCTTAGCGCTCGGAATACTGCCAGAAGCTCTAGCAGATTGATGTGGTTCTTGGCTACTGAGTGAGACCAGAGACCCTGAGCTGTGTGGTGGAGATGGTGAGCTCCCCACCCAGTCAGGCATGCATCTGTAGTCACCACGGCTTGTACTTCTGGATCGTAAAAGGGTTTCCCCTTTGCGAGATTCTCTCTTGTCCACCAGTGTAGGCTCTGTACGAGTGTTGGCGAAACGACCACTAGATCGTCCCAATGACCACTTGCCTGAGACCACTGTTTCGCCAACCATTCCTGCATGGGACGCATGCGCAGACGCGTGTGGGGGACCAGGTAAATGCATGACGCCATCATGCCCAGTAACCGCATAGCTTTGCGTACTGTTATCTGTTGACCTGACTGATAATGCGGAATTTGCAGAAGTATATTCCGAATTCTCTCTTCCGAAGGGAAGGTCAATCCTTTCTGAGTATCTAGGATAGCTCCTAGAAACTGTTTTGAGGTGCTTGGCACCAGACTTGACTTTTTCTCGTTGATGGAGAAGCCTAATTCGTGGAGGAGGTCGATAGTCCTCTGAATGTTTGACCTGCAAATTCCTGGGGTTTCCCCCGTTATGAGCCAGTCGTCCAGATAAGGGTACACCGGGATTGCTTCCCTGCGTAGGTGTGCAGCCGCCACCGCCAGTACCTTGGTGAATACCCTTGGTGCTGAAGCTATCCCGAAGGGCAGTACCTTGAATTGGTAGTGGCGACTGTCCACCTTGAAGCGCAAGTACTTTTTGTGCGCTGGGAGCATGGAAATATGAAAATAAGCATCTTTCATATCCAAGGTTGCCATGTAATCCCCCTTTTTTAGGAGGGGGATTACCTCTTGTAGCGTGGTCATACGGAATTTTTGGGGCTTGACATATTTGTTGGCAGGCCGTAAGTCCAATACTGGGCGCATTGTCAAATCTTTCTTTGGCACAAGGAAGTAAGTTGAATAGATACCCTTGTTTACCTGGTGTCCTGGGACGAGTTCTATCGCGTCCTTTTCTAGCAGAATGGCGATCTCCTCGAGAAGGATCCTTTGATGCTCTAGGGAGTGCACTCTTTGTCGTGGAGGATGATTCCGGGGACGCTGCAGTAGTTCTATACAATATCCTGCGGATACTGTTGACAGCACCCATCTGTCTGAGGTGATCCCTTCCCAAGCCTGGGTGAAGGTGGAAATGCGTCCCCCTACTGGGGTTGCGTGGCAAGGGACCCTGAACTGAGCGTCACTGTTTTGGTGGAGGCGTGCCACCGCCCTTGTTGGGGCTGCCTCTGCCTCTTCCACGACCTCTCTTGTTACCCCTGCCGTAACTCTGGGTAGACTGCTGGTTGTTATTCCATTGTGTACCTTGTCCCTGGGCATAGTTGCCTCTTTGTGAATTTTGGCCGCGTGGGCGACGAAAATTATTGTTCCCCCTCTGGTTAGGGGGTTTGTTGGTAAGCTGGCCAAGGGATTTGAGAGTCTCATATTCATCTTTGGCATTTTTAAGTGCGTCTTCGACCGCTTTCCCAAACAATAGGTCGGGTTCCACTGGCTTGTCTATTAAAGAAGCCTGGGTTTCTGTCTTGAATCCCGACTGCCGTAACCACGCATGTCTCTTGATAACAGTACCTTCTGCTATCAATCTCCCTGCGTTGTCAGCGGCGTCGAAAGTTGCTTTTAAAATGCAACCAGACACGGCTCTCCCCTCTGCCGAGATCCGAGCCAGCTGGCCCTTTAACGGTTCTGGAGCAGAGGCAATGAGCGCCGCGACTTCTTCCCATTGATGGCAATTGTAACTAGCCAACAGGGTGGTGGAATTCGCAATCCAGCTTCTGATGAAGATAAGGGCGTGCCAGCCCTCTTTCTAGTGTTGGTCACCACTAGGGAATCTGGTTTAAGATGTCCCTTTATATACAGAGGGTCAGACTGGGCTGCCCGGAAAATCTTTTCAATTCTGGGGTTGACAGCTCTGGTGAGGTTAGGATTCACCAGGGAAGGATCTATTCTTCGTTGGATGGATTTGAGGATAGGGATGGTCTGAGCGACCGGTCTTCTCTCTCCTACAAACTCCTCCGCGAAGTCCCTTTCCTCCTGTACACCGTGGGTGTCGATGTGGAAGTGTTCCGCTGCTCGAGCGAGAACCTCGTTAAGGAGGGGCTGGTTATCAACTGGAGAGTCAGTAACTGGGGCTTCGCTTTGTACTGGGGAATCTACTCTGTAAATTTCCTGCTCATCTTCTCCCTCCTCCAGGTCCTCATCCTCTGCATAGTAATCTGTCCCGGTTTGTTCTTCCATAATTGCAAACTCCTGGTCCTCTTCAGGGAAAACTTGTCCCTGATAACTGGGGAGTGGAGTAGAATATGGAGTGGAGTAAGGCTGAACCTCGAAGGGTTCAGGTCTTTCGACCCGGGGCTTTTTACTTAGCGGGATAGGATCGGAGGAGCCTGAGGGTGTGGCCCCTTGAGGGTTATATGAAAGAAAGTGTTCTGGGTTCTTATCATAAAAATCAGCCAAGGAAGACATCCTAGACATAACCCTGTCTATGTCTTCACTGGACCATTCCCTGGAACAGGGTATTAATTTAGCAGGTGATTTATTTTCAAGGGTAGACTTGTGTTTGCTTGTCTGCTTAGGCTTTACAGGGGTAGAAGGCTGTGCTTTCCGCTGTTTCCCCCCTTCTCCGTGCGTGGAAAAATGTTTTCCCTGTCCCTTGGGGGCCCCAGCGACTTTCGACGCCTGGCGTCGAGGGTCTGGAAAGGTATCTGTGTGCTTTGGGCGTGGGGCCTCACTGGTGTTAACCGCGGTCTCGGTATCTTGGAGCGCGGCCTGGGGGTGGAAGTCGTCTTCGTCTCCCGACGATCGAACTTCCGTTAGTGTGTGTAGCGAGGCACTTTTGGCAAGAGTGGATGATTGCCTTGCGTCGTGAGGCGATCTCGATCGAGAGCGCCCAGAGGACACCGAGTCGGACCGTTCTTTTTGTGCCTCTTTCCGGGAAGTCGACGTCGTCGAGGTCCGGTTGGTCTTAGTGTGTTTAGTGTGTGTTAGGTGTGTAGCGCTTGCGTCGCCGGGGGTCTTCCCCATAGCCGCCTTGCCGGACGACCTTCCGAGGTCGGGGACCTGCGCTCGTCGGCTGTCTTTCGACGCCGTAATGCCCTCGCCGTCCGAAAGTACGGCGTCGCTGCCATCGCTGAAGGCGCCCTCCGCTGCCATGGCCTCCTGCCTGGCGTGGTGGGCCCAACGCTTTGTCGAACGGTCCTTAAGTGTCTTAGGTTTAAACCTACTACACGCTCTGCAGTTCGCTTCGGGGTGATCCCTCGGCAAGCAGAGATTGCACGTGGCGTGCCTGTCGACCCAAGGGTATTTGCGATTGCACTTGGGGCAGAATTGAAAAGGGGTACCCTCCATACGCACCTTAAGGCAGCGGGCTGCTAAGTGTAGGAATATATATAAATGTAACTATATATCAAGAGTGAAGAGTATGTACCACCCCCCACTCTCCCTACTTGTAAGGGCCGAGGCCAGCGGCCTACTAGGCCCGGGCCGAGGCCAGCGGCCTACCGAGGCCCAGATCCGTCGTGCAGCAGTCGACGGTCGATGACTTCTCCAGCCGTCGTCGAGGTTGAGGGTCGACGTTGGGGTGGGGAAGGGAATGAATAAGAATTAAAATTATAATAACAGCAAAAGTATGGCTAAGGCCAGGGAACTCCGCAAGATGCTTCCGACCAGTATGGCGGAAAAAAACAATCTGAGGATCCTACACGCGTGAGGGATCTTGGGTACAGTGGACGTCACACTAGGGATAGTATTACTGGCACGCCTGTGTCGACGCCCATTTTCGACTTTCGAAAAACAAACTGTAATACTCCGCAGCTTCCACTAGATGTCGGCCTATGCACAGCATGTGATCTAAGCAGATTCCACAAGCCTCAGAAATATATATATATACATATATATATATATATATACATATACACATACATACACACACACACACACACACACACACACACACACAGCACCACTTTAAGAAGTCCACAAAAAGTCCTTCCTGCAAATCCTCAATATGTTAGGCTCTACTCATTAACTTATTCAACTATATACACACACACACCATACATCCACTTAACGCACAAGCCCACCTCGCACCATATGCACTAACTCTATGCAGATCGCGCCGCTTAAATGACATTACACATTTGAGCGGCTGATCCTGGCACATCAACTCAGACATTTTACTTCATACGCACCAACTCCTCTTCACAATACGATACAGAAGAAAATTATACATGTGCGTTGCTGACAGGGAAAATAAAACACAATAAAGGATACTTCCATGTTCCCGAAACTCAGAAACGTCTTCCACCTTCATACAGAGCCGCTTTGCTCCTCGATTGTCCCTTTTGTTCTTTGCTACTGGGGACGAGCAGTTCAACTTCACACTTGTCCGCCATTATACGGAATCCCAAGCTGCTCTCCCGGCTTCATACTTCATGCTTCTTAGTAGCAGCAGACCGTTTCATTCCCGATCCGCTTCATGCCCTCTTAGCTTGGCACCTCACTGCGGTCATGTCGTTAGTTTTGACATGCAACCAAACGGGCTCTTCAGTTACGTCGACACACGCTGCAGGGTCCTTTACTCGGACACGCCGCACTCCACTAATACGGGACTCCATTCGTAAAAGCAGGTCACCCGTGATAAAGCTTGCCAAACGGATAACGTCAAGATTCCTCGAATGAACACAATCCCAGGGTTCTATGAGATCGCCAACTCTCCAGGACAAACCCTGACGTCATCATTACCAACTTAGCAGGCAAGCTGTCTTAACTCCAGGTGCCCAACCGTCATCCATTCACGGACCCCCTGTGTTCACAGTCTTCAGTTAAAACTTGCTATACATTGAAAACTGCCGGCGCTTATGTTAACTGGCACTTCAGCTGTTCCTCTTAAGGGGGTGTGCTTCAATCTTAGGTCTTGTACTGTTTTCCCCAAACACAACTGCACCAATAAAACAACTTCTTTCAAAATAGGGGCTTCACTTTCATGTTGGGGCTTCACAGCTATCCCAAACCACTTCTTCAAAATAGAGGCCACACTTTCATGTTGGGGCTTCACAGCTAACCCAAGCTACTACTTCTACTCCCGAACTTCTTATCTTCGCGCAGGATGCCCTTAACTCCACTGCTTGCTTGCCCCCGGGCCACCCATGTTTACATCCAAGTCTCTTGCGCTCTACTTCTCATCTGTTAAAATTTCTTCAAACTTTATACTTCAAGTGAAGTGGGCCAAAGCACCTCAGTGGGGTTCTAATTGTCTTTTGGGGTTTCACTGGTTCACTTCTTCCACACCCCTTCTTCCACACCTTCACCTTCTAACCCCCTGCGCTCTTGGGCCCCTGGGTGATGGGACTTACTTCTAGATGACTGGGGGGCAGTGGTCTCTGTCTTCTGCTGCTCCCCCACCACAGCTCAGCTTTCTTCCACTCTGCATGGGTTCTTGAAAATCCTCGTCGCCAATGTTATGAAGAGGCTTCATAAACTTCTTAGGTTACATGTAAGATCTTTATTTTAAATTACATGAGATCTTAAGCATAGAAAGACCACCGGGTCCCATCACCCAGGTTCAACTGACAGCATTGGAATCCTGGAGCGAAGCTCATAGGCAAACATTCCACAAGCTCTCACAGAGTTCCAAGCCATCTCATAATTATGCATTAAGTAACATCATAACAGGAACCACCCTTCCATTGCTGTCCCCTAGGAAAAAAAGGCTGAGGTTGTCGAACAGCTGTGCCCAAAGATTTGGAAGCCGCCTTGGAGGTCTGCAACTTCTCAAGGCTCTCGTCAGCCTTGTTGCCAAAAAGATGCGACCCTTCAAAGGGCATGTTGAGAAGACGGGCCTGCACATTGGGTGCATAACCTGACTTCGCAACCACGCAAATCTGCCCATCACGGTGCTCGTAACCATGGACCTTGTGACACTATCCTCAGTGTCAAACCCAGGCTGAAGGGATTCACACATGGCATCTTTGCCATCCTGCACAATAGCAAGAAAGCCATCCCTCTCTTCCCCTACGGGAACATGCTCAGCTGAAACGAAATGCATAATGCCACAGAGTGTACAAAAACTTTGCTACGGCACATGTGGAGTGGGCCGATTTCAGTGCCATACTCTAAACTTTGTGCGCCCATCCATGCGTTTGCCGCCCCCATCAGGAGGGATGGTAGGGTACACATCCTGTTTCGAGGTAGCCATAGCCGCCTGGACCATCAAACTCTCGGGAGTGGGGTGTGTGGACAGGTAGCAGGGGTCGCTACTGGATGGGCGGTACTTCTTAAACAATGACTTGTTAACCGCCGGACTAGACTCCGGGCATTCTAAGTGGCAACCACCCTCTTTTGCAATGCAACATGAAAAGGCAACACTTGGTCAGTGGACGGACCCTGTTCCAAGATGTCAGTAAGGTCATCCTGATCAAATTCTACGTGAGGCCTTGACTAACCCAGGTACTCTACCACCCTTGACATCAATCTCCGATAAGAAGATTCGGTATGATCACCAGGCTCTGGCTTGCCAAACTCCATCTCAGGAGAAGTGTCCAGGACACTGGCATCATTCAAGGACTGACGGAGATCCTCAATCCAACCCTCCTCGGAACTTAAATATTCCACAACATTGGGAGACCCATATGATCGACCAAAATGACCCACATCCTCATCTGATCTTTCTTCATAAATATTCTGAAGAGACTGAAAAAACTCCTCCCTAGGCTTAGGGGTATACCTCTCATCAGGGACAGGCTTCACAGACTTACAAATAGCCTTCCTTGGAGGATCCATAGCCACAGGGGACGAAGACCGCGACCTGGCACGTCTGTGGCGATCCCCCGAGGCCTTGTCCAAATGGGACCTAGACGGATCCCGATGCTTATCGCACCGGCTACCCGGGCCCAAAGGCGCACGAGCGTCTGGTTGAGACCATTTCTTGCTGGCTTCTAATGAAGGCGCGGACGGAACTGTGGCCCGAGATTGATAAATCTGCAACATTTGCTCCCGAAAAGACTGCCAATCCTCGTGGATAGAGGATTTAGTGGGACAGGCCACCTTTTTCGGGTAATCATCCGACGAGGACAGGGAAGGCGAATGGCGATGCTGCTTCCGGGACCGCCTCAACGAAGGGGACGAGTGGTGGGAACTACTCCGGGACCTAGATCTCTTGGACTTCTTCCGACTATGAGAATGTGCCCCCCACCCCTTGACTCGTCGGTCGATACACCAGTAGATTTTGACTTACTGGACTTGAAAACACAGCCTAACTTCAAGTTACCCTTATGCTCCCGCAAGGCCTTGGCAGTCAACGACTGGCACTTCGAGCAGTCATCCGTAGCGTGGTCCTCGGCAAGGCGCCACAAGCAAATACGATGCAGGTCCGTGATGCACATCTTGTACCCGAAGTCCTGACGCTTCTTAAAGCCAGACCTCGGGGTCGTCGGGGTGGAAGAAGACGACCTAATACCGATATCAGCAATAGAAGACACAAGGCGCACAGAGTTCTCGAAGCAAACACGTTTGCGGAAAAAATGGATGTGAGACTACGGATGCCGTGCGTTCTACTTAGAACATCCGATGACATCACTCTTAACGGAGGCCCTCGAGCGACATCGACCCGACGCCATTGACGCAAGGTCGCCCCCCTGCCGAAAAAATATACGAAGCAGCACAGCTGTGGACATTACATGTCAGAGATGAGGAATACTTTGGAGGACACAATCCATTCTAAATGCCTTATAATGAAGATAAGGTCATGAAAATGTAGATTTGTTGTGCAAACTGGGCTGGTACCAATATAACATTTGCACTTGTAATAATGATTGCACTTTATCTCAAGGCACACCGTTAAACTATGGGACACTAGCACCATCACTAATGTGATGCTCAACAACATCAACTTATAAGCTAATATTAAGCCTCAGTAACTGAAGAAAACACATTACCCCTTCAGACCGGAGCATACACTTAAATGGAGGTAACTTCCCAATATCTAAAACAAATTGATCTATTAGACCGGTGAGAGACAGGCACTTCTGCAATTGTTAACATTAATAGCAGATCCGATTTGACTGATCCGTTTTTTTAAGTAGCACTTGTAACTTCGCATGCTTTGTTACTATGATATGTCTAGACTACACACTTTACATATTTGCTATCAACAAATATTAGGAATGTTGTCCAAAACTTGCCATGACCATTCTATACACATGTAAATTACCTTTTAATCCAAATAAGCTTGTGTTACCCCATATTTGTTGTATTAACTGGTCAGGCACTTGAAATCATAACTGTACTCCAGCTCCAGACACTACGTTAAAACTATGGGGCACAAGGACCATACATTAATGTGATGCGACTCCTAATTTATAATTGAGCCTTAAAAATATTAGAAAACGCCACAGCCCTCTTAGACTGGTGACCAGAACATAAACTTTTCAATGAAGGTAACATCCCATTTACTGCAACAGTTGATCTATTAGACACGAGACCTGGGCAATTTTGCAAATTCAAACAATAATAGCGGATGTCATGGACAAACCCTTATTTTTATTCAGCATGTTAAATTCTCTGTGCTAGGATACACATTTTAACACAACAGGCTAACCGCTGTATTGCCATCTTCTTATTACAATTATATTACCACTGTGGCATACACTGTTGACTTCACTAGAAACCATTCTAGTTGCCATGACCACTGGGCCGACAAAGACTAGACAGCCTTGCCTCACTGCATTTTTGCAGCTTGCTGTTTTTGGCAATAACATAGCATTTCTCAGGCATACTTAATCCACATTGCTACAGCAGGCAGCAAACATCACCGAGTCGCTGAATGCGTCCGATGCACCACACAGGGCACCCTGGTTTAAGGGGCAAGTGCTGACATCAGTCTATGACACCTTAATTCCTTAACTAACGTGTATTTCACCATTCCAAACCGCATCTTTCAACCGTCGTTTTTACGGATTCCAAAAACACGCTACAATCGTTGAACGAATACATCCTGAAAACTATTTTACATTTTACTCTGCAAAACGCTTAATTAGGGGAGTTCCTTCTCAACTATGAACACCCACTGCAGGCTCCGTTAAATGCAGTATCTCACCCAACACCTTTCTTTCTCTTACAGCACTTAACACATTGTGCTGCCAGGTAATGTCAAACCAGAGTAAACTTAGGACAGCTCAAACATACCTGACGCTTTAAAACAATTATGTGAGCGCATTAAACCACTATGCTCTATGCTAGACACAGCAAATTTAGGGATGCATGCAAGTAAGGATTATATATATTATTTGATATTACCCGAATTGTTCGTTTGCAGGGTTTGGGGCAGGTGGCGGGGGGTTTCCCCCCGCATATATGTTACAATTGACCTTCACAATACGGTCAATTGTGAAAAGGTCAATTGTAATTCGAGCAATTGTCAAACGAACAATTCGTATACATCCTATTATTTTATCGACCACCTGTCTGCCACTATCGAATTAGAACACCATTTTTAATCGGGGATAAACTATGCACTATTTACAGGCGAAACAATAATTGACCACATTTTAGACATAATAGGTCAGATTACAAGCTAGGCCCATCGTTCCACCAATGGACAATCTCACACACACCATGATCGTCCCAGAATGTCACTATGAATCAGACAGGCATTTATTTCACAATTTAGCCAGAATAGCACTGGTTTTTCAAAGCCCATTTGTGTGTTCTTCACCAATTAAACCATTAGGACATTTCCCAACAACTGTATACCCATGCAATCTTACACTACTATGTTTTGGTTTTCTCCATTTTTGTTTTCCCTTCCTTCCCCCCTTTATATTTTGATCTTTACTCAAATAAACTTTCCTTTTAATGTTATTGTGATACACTGAACCTTTATATGATCACTATTGCTTGTAATGTACAATGAACTACACATTTGAAAAATGTTAATCCTCGAAAAAGACCTTTTGGTCTAAATACGTGTTGGCTTTAGTCATGACAATCCATGGTTTTGGGAGTACTGGAAAACTAATGACAACTGAATGTTACATTCTAAAAAACATTGGGCTGAGAACAGTAGGATTGGTGTTCACACTAAAATACCACTCTTTCCTACGCTGAATTTCATTGTGGGTGCACTTGTTAGTCCTGAAAGTTATCAATACAAGCGGGCCCTGTCCACCACTTAATTCCAAGCTGTAGCATTACCAAGTCTAGGAGAGTAGTTCAGGGAACCAAATTACCCATTTCCTTCAGCAGTATCAGCATTGTCCGAAACTGAGTGAAGCTGGTAGCATTGGTACCTTAATTTGACATGTTTTGGGTGCACTCTTGTGCACTTTATTTTAACTGCATGACAACATTGTGTGCAAAACAGTAATTAAAAGCGGCAAGCCATGTTTAAGCACTCTTTGTGCTTCAGTGTTCTTTTGGCTGCTAACAGCAGTAAGAAATTACCATATGTGGCCATTCCTCTTCCTGGGCTATGACTGCAGCAACCCAAATGCACATCCAAAACCTTGTGTGAGGGCATGACTGGACCGGAGATGCCTTTTTAATGACTCTGCAGAAGACTAGAGTTTGAATGTTGCAGGCCTCCTAAAAGGTTGGAATTCATCAGGAGAGAATTCAGAGCTATTCATTAGGCAACCACTACAGCCAAGAATCAAAACAAAGAATGAGAGGCCACAGAGGGATGCTGGCCTCCTTCTTCGGACCAACATTGCCCAAGCCAGCTACACCTTTCCACTCTGCTTCCCTCCCTTGCACTAGTGGGCCTAACCAGTTCAGAATACGTCATCGCCATTGCAGACCCATATCTCGCATCATTCAACCGAAGAAGGGATGCCTCTTGTTGCCTGCATCTCATACAGTCTGGTGCTGTGAAACTTTCAATGACAGGGACTATTGCTGCTCTGCTGTGCTCTGCCAAGAAAAGCCTCTCTGGAGCACAGGTCCTGTGGTCTGGTATCTGTCAGCAGAACATTTGCAGTGTCGCCTGATCTGATGGTTTCCTCTGTGGCGTCCTCTGGGTCCTCCAACATGGAGGGATCAGAGGCAGCAGTTACTCTGAACCGGATGCATAGCTGACAAAGTAGTCAAAGAATACTTGTGCAATAATATCACCTGCTAGTTTCCTTTTTAGCGTGTTTAAGGCCTAGAATAAATATTGCATTTGTGTAAATTGATGTCTAAGCTGAATTGTGTGCTTCAGTGTGTTGGTTAACCTCTTAGAGTTCCATTTTCACTATAACTAGGGGACCTACTAAAATCTGTCCACCAGGCCAGATTCTAGGAACCCATCTCAACAGTAGCTGCCCCATTCCTTTGCAGGGAAAAACTTGTCATCCAAAATAATTACAACATGGTTATTTACATTGAACACTGTGGAACACTTGTTCTTAGGTTAGGGCTGGACTCAATCTTTACAGTGTACTATTGATGTAATATAAGGCATGTGAACCTATTTTAAACACCCACCAACCCCCTGCTTTTGGTCACTAAAACAGTACTTGCATATAACTTAATTCTAATGTGTGCTGGGTGCACTAATCGGACACCTAACTGGATATGTACAGGTGAATGAACAAGTTACTTACCAAGTGGTAACGTTCGGTCGACTGGATGTTCCTCAAACGTATTCCACATCTTTGACGTTTTCCACATCTTTGACATGTAATGTCCATAGCTGTGCACTTTGGAAACTTTTTTGGCAGAGGGCGTCCTGTGTCGATGTCCCTCGAAGGCCTCCGTCGAGGTAGACGTCACCGGATGTTATAAATAGGACGCACAGCGCCCGTAGCCTCAGTTTAGGTTTTTTCCTCCAGAGCGTGTGGCACCAATCCAATGCCTGCTTGACTGCACATAGCCTTGCGGAAACATAAGCTGCAATCGCATGGGAAATTCTACAAGGGGCAGGCTAGGAGGTTGATGTGCAATACGTTGCAGGAAAAACCAGTCGAAAGAACGTTACCAGTTGGTAACTTGTTCTTCGAATGGATTGTGTCCTCCAACGTATTCCACATCTTTGACAGACTCCCAAAGCAGTGCCAGAACATGGAATGAAAAGAATTTAGAATACCCAATCAGATGGCAGAATAAAGAACCGCCTTACCAAAGGCCATATCCTGACCATGGATCGTATTCAGGGACTACTGTCTAACAAAAGTGCGGATAGAAGCGCATGTGGCCGCATCACAAATATTCCTAATAGGAACTCCCCATTCGAGGGCTATGGAAGTAGCAACGCCCCTAAGGGAATGAGCCCTCAACCCTTCAGGAGGGTCCTTACCCGCCACTCGGTAATGGTGAGTATAATCCATCTAGACAGGGTCTGTTTGGAAACAGCCTGTCCCAATCGGTGTCCAGCATATCCCACAAAGAGTTGATCGTTCACTCTGACCCTGGACATCCTAGAAATATAAAAGCTCAGAGCTATCCTAGGATCCAACCTATGGAATAGCTCCTCTTCGTTATCAGGATAAGGAGGGGGATAGAAAGAACCACTTTCTGGCTCAAATGAAATTCAGATACTACCTTAGGTAGAAAGGAAGGACGTACCCTTAGTAAAACCCTGTCCTTGTGGAACACAGTAAAGGGCGGCTAAGAGGAAAGTGCCTGCAATTCACTCACTCTGCGAGCGGAAGAAACCGCAACCAAGAACACTGTCTTGAAGGACAATCTCAAGGGACAAGCGTGCAAAGGTTCAAACAGAGCACCCATTAGAAACTTCAAAACAAATTTCAAATAACAAACCGGCACCTGTAAAGGGGACGGCAAGAACACAATCAGTCCAATAAGAAATTGAGAAATCAAAGGAATCTTAAAGTAAGAGCATTCTTCAGACAAGCGCGTATATGTAGACAACGCCACCAGGTAACCTTTAATGGTAACTACTTGAAGGCCCCTGTGAGCCAAAGAAAGTAAGAAAGACAAAAACATAGGAATGGTACACTGAAAATGATCAACATTTTGTCCTCTGCACCAGTCGCAAAACTTACAGCAACGGTACAGGGATTTTGTTGCTGGCCTCCTGGCCGAAAGCAACATCTCCATCATATCATCCGGGAGGTCCCAATTCTTATATCTCAACCTTTCAGATACCAAGCGTGAAGGTTGAGAGTTCTGACCTCTGAATGGAGAAACTGACCTCTCCGCCCCCCCCCCCGCCCCCCCCCCGTCGCAAGAGCAGATCCTCTCGGTAGGGAAGACGGCGTGGAGGGCAGATGGACATTTCTAGAAGGTCTGGGTACCACATTCCCCTGGCCCAATCCGGAGCAATGAGGATAATGTGGGAACTGAACCTCTGTAACCTCCGTAACACTTGAGGAATGACAGGGCCTGGATGAAACGCGTACAGCAGTGTGAATGACCAATCCACTACGAATGCGTCTTCTAAGGCTCCTCTCGGAGGAAATTCCCTTGAGCAGAATTTCTCACACTTCCGGTTGGCACTGGTGGCGAAGAGATCCACTTGTGGAGTTCCCCAAAGGGCGGAGATCTCCACAAGGACTTCCTGAGCCAACTCCCGCTTGTGAGATCATGCTCTGCCTGCTCAGAGCGTCTGCTGCCGCATTTTCGTCTCTGGCCAGATGAACTGCTGAGATCGAAATTCCCTGCTGGATGGCACAAACCAGAGCTGCATTGCCTCCCTGCACAACGGGAGTGACCCGACCCCCAGAACTTCCTTTTCTGTTGAGGTAATGCATGGTCACTGTGTTGTCAGTCATGATCAGGACACTCTTCCCCCACACAGACAGCAGAAAAGCCTTCAGGGCTAGCCTGATGGCCCTCGGCTCTAACAGACTGCTGTGGAGTTTGGACTCAGACTGAGACCAACGACCGCTGGTGGTCAATTGGTTGGCATGAGCGCCCCAACCTGCGAGGGAAGCATCCGTCACTACAGTCACCCCTGGCCACGGTTGCCAAAACGGCTCCCCCTTCATCAAATTCCCTTTGTTGGCCCACCACAGAAGATCCTGGGAGACCGCGATTGGAATCTGAACGGAATCCGACATCTTGCCTGAGAACTGCGACCAGTGCATCTCCAGTACCCATTGCAGGGATCTCATCCTCAACCTGGCCTCTGGCACCAGAAAAATGCAGGATGTCATGAGGGCGAGCAACCTTAAGAATTCAAAGCCAGGAGACTGGGCACGTTGAAACTGGTACACTTTCTGCACAATGTGTTGAGCCCTCACCTTGGGAGGCAAGCACTTCCAAGGACGTGTCCAACACAGCCCCGATTCACTGGAGCTGTTGAGGTGTCAGATGCGACTTCTTGAAATTGAGGGAGAAGCCCAGCCTGTGAAGGGAGCGTCCGGTGAGACCGAGGTGATCCAATGCTTGCTAGGGAGAACGCGCACGTAACAGCCAGTCGTCCAGTTAGGGCTAGACGTGAATCCCTCCTCACCTGAGATACGCTGCCACCACCACCATTAGCTTGGTGAAGAACCACGGGCGGAGGTCAATCTGAAGGGCAGGACCAGAAACTGAAAGTGTGTGTCGCCAGCCGCAAACCTCGGGTACTTTGTGCTTGGAATGAATCGGCACATGAAAGTAGGCATCCTGTAGGTCCAGACACACCAACCAATCCTGAAGTTGAAGGGCCTGCAGGACTTGAGAAAGGAGTGACCATCTTGAACTTGACCTTCTGGAGAAGTTTTTTCAACCAACGCAGGTCCAGGATGGGTCTCAATCCCAGGTCTTTCTTTGGGATCAAAAAATAAGCGGAATACCATCCCTTGTTCCTCTCTGCTACAGGCACCAGTTCTATAGCGCCTTTCTCTAGCAGGATCAAGATTTACTGCACAAGGAACGGGTCCGGAAGCTTCAAAGAGATTCCCTGGTGGATTGTCGTGAGGCCACTTTAGGAAGGGAAGACAGTAGCCGTGGGCGATAGTATCCAGAACCCACGCATCCAAAGTAATGGCGTGCCACTCGGATGCTGAGACAGTCTGCCCCCAACCGGCGAACGATGGGACATGGCCTCATGACGGTTTTGGGGCAGTTGCGGCAGCGCCTGAAGGCAAAGAAGCAGCTGCCTGAGCGGCTTTGGCACCTCTATTTCCTTGACCACCACGGGTACTTTTTCGCTGACGCCTTCAACTGGCGGCTCCTCTCGTTCTACCAAAGGAGTAGTAGTAATGAAAAGAACCTACCCTCCACTGCTGACCACTAGGACGAAACGGCAGAGGTTGATGCACAGCTGCGCTTAAATATTTTTGCAGCAGCTTTTGAGGTCTGCAACCTCTCAAGGCTCTCGTCAGCCTTGCTGCCAAACAAATGCGTGCCATCAAAGGGCATGTTCAAAAGACTGGCTTACACATTCGAGGCAAAACCCGGCATCCACAACCACGCAAATCTTCGTATAACTGTGCTCGCAGCCATGGACCGGATAACACGGTCGGCCCTGTCCAAACCCGACTGAAGGGATTCACAAATGGCATCCTTGCCATCTTGCACGAGAGCAAGGAACCCATCCCTTTCTTTCCCTTCGGGAATATGCTCAGCCACTAGAGAAACAAGAGTTCCACGGAGTGTGAAAACCTTGCAAAGGCACAAATGGAGTTGGCCGATTTCAACGCCATACTACCCGCAGAAAATACCTTGTGAGCTCAACCGTCGAGGTGCTTGTCATCCCTATCAGGAGGGATGGTAGGGTACGCCGCCTGCTTCGAGGTGGCCGTAGCCGCCTGAACCAATAAAATCTCGGGAGTGGGGCGAGTGGATAAGTAGCTGGGGTCGCTAACGGAAGGGCGGTACTTCGTCAACGATTTGTTAACAGCCGGAAGAGATTCCGGTGACTGCCAGGCAGCCGCCACCCTTTTCTGTAAAGTGAGATTACAAGTTAACACTGGGTCAGAGGACGGACCTTGATCTAAAATGTCCGTTTGATCATCTTATACAAATCTTCAGGAGGACAGGACCAGCCCATATATTCCATGACCCTAGCCATGAGCCTCCTGTATGACGACTCAGCATGAGCCCCAGACTCAAGCCTGCCAAATTCAATTTCCAGAGAAGAGTCCAACCCACTGGTATCATGAAGGGTTTGCCTCAACTCCTCCAATTGACTGTCTCCAGAAAAGACAGGAGCCACATCAGGCTCAACAGGGCCCTCAAAGTCAGACCTTTCCTCCTCTTCATATACGTCATCCAGAGGGAGTTAAAAACCTTGCCTCGGGACAGAAGAGGGCCTTGAGTCCACCAGTGGCCTCACAGACTTAGCCGTAGCCTTCCTTGGAGGATCCACTGCATCAGGGAATTCCAACTGTACATTTCGGGCAAAAATGCCCAAAGGCATTGAGGGCTCCGAAGACTTTGGCGTCAACGTTGACAATGGTGCCAACGTCGCCGAGGGCTGATAAGTCAAAGCCTCAATGTCCGAATCCAACGGACACGGCGCCGACAGTTGATGTCGGCTTCAAGCCCTTAGCAGGTTTCTGCGATCTAGCTGGGGAAGAGGACCGAGACCTGGAAGCACATCTCTTGCGACTATCCTGAGCCTTGTCCGAACGGGACCTCGAATGCTCCCGATGCGAGTGGCATCGAGGGCCCGAGCACGATTTGAGCCACGTTACAAGACCGTTCCTTGCTGGCTTCATCAGAAGGCACGACCGGAACCGTGCCTTACGATTGAAAAATCGCCAACATCTGCTGCTTAAAGGCATCCCATTCCTATGGAGTCGAAGACTTCGTCGGGCATGCCACTTTCCTCGTGGCTCCATCCTCACAAGGAGGATGGGGAAGGCGACCGGTGATGGCGCTTCCTAGAATGCCGGGACGAGGAAGAAGAATGGCGGGAACCACTCTGGGACCGAGATCCCCGGGTCTCCTCCCGACGCGGAGAATCGCCTCTCGGGTCGTCGGTGGCAACCCCGTATGACGATTTAGATTTTTGGGACTTACTGGGTTTAGAACTCCTACCTACCTGAAGCTTCCCCTTACGCTCCGGCAAGGCCTTGGCAGTCAGCGATTGGCATTTTGAACAGTCGTCGGTGTCGTGACTCTCGCCCAAGCACCACAAACAAATGCGATGCGGGTCGGTGATCGACATTTTAGACTTGCAGTCCCGGCAAGTCTTGAAGCCAGACCGCGGCGTCAGAGGGGTCGAAGACATCTCTACGATGACACACAATGCGCGCCGAGTTCACGAAGCAAACATGTTTGCGGAAAGAACGGAACTGAGGCTACGGGTGCTGTGCGTCCTATTTATAACATCCAGTGACGTCGCCCTCGACGGAGGCCATCGAGGGACATCGACGCAGGACGCCCTCTGCCGGAAAAGTTTCCGAAGTGCACAGCTGTGGACATTACATGTCAAAGATGTGGAATATATTGGAGGACACAATCCATTCGAAATGGTTCGTTCTTACCTGTAGTATTTCTCGTTATTTAGTCTGTGTTGGTAATTAAAGAAGTGTGGTAATAAAGTCACACGCTTAGACCTCTGCTCAGCCCCTGCCCATAAAGACGGCTAGTTCCTTCCGGGACGATGCAAGCCAGTCCTGTTTTTTTCGCACTGCATGCTGAGACTTGTAAAAAGTAAACTAAAAGCTCCAGCATGCAATTGGAAGCAAAAACCAGGACGGACTGGAGGTGTCGCACATAGAACTGGGCAACATGGCAGGTGGGTTAAGGGCATAAATGGAATGCCTGTGAGGCACCCCTTGGGTGGGGCAACCCAATAACAAACCTTAAAATAGGTAAAAGGGGACATAGCAGGGGGTTATCAGGAGAAGTCTTATTAGCCACTGAAAAGAAATTAAGGAACCAAAAAGGGCAGGGGGGAAAGCATACATACAATAAATACAAATACAAAATGTTTAGGTGCTCCTAGAATCAGAATTCTGGCCCAACAGTACTATGCTAAATTTGTATATTTTTCAGTAAGCAAGTGTGGGGATTTTGCTCAGGGTAACTATTGTGACTACTTGTACCTTTATGTCAGCCATCCTCCCTGGGGTGAAGACCGACTGCTCTTCTATAAGCACCCTTTACAGAGTTTGGTGTATCATTTTGTTGGAACCCTTGCCTAGGCATTAGGTTAAATGGTTCTACATCCATCAGAGGGATGTAGAAAAACCTCTCCAACAGTCATGCTACTATCCAACCAAACAAAGTTTAAGTCAATGCAGAGAGAAATGTGCCACATAGTGGATTTAACATTCCATGTCCTTGCTCGAAAGCCAATAAACAGCTGAGGTGGAGAAGCAAGTGCAGAAATGCTTATCAACAGAAGGGGCACACAAATGATGCACATTTTCAACTTGCAGCACCCATTTCATGTCTCTGAAGGGTCTTCTTTCCTAGACAAACTACAACATGGCAACATTAAGCTCACCTTTATCGGTATTGTTAAGATTCAAAACCTGTCAAATGTACTCAAAAGGCAGAAGTGTCTTTAAGGGATATTGGGGGCAAGACCTACATAGGAGGGGCAATAAGTGAGAGACCATTCCCAAGTTGGTAACAAGTCAGTTATTTTTAATAAGAGTTGTATTAAACTGAAATACAGGTTGCACGGTTCCATTTGTTGCCTGGGCATTTTCAAGTTCTTAGGAATCTGAGAACCTCAAACATCCATGAGAAATACCACTTACAAATCTGAACGCAGCTAGCATGGTATAGTCCCACACTACATTGTATTACAGTTGGTTTAAACAATGAACAAAATACCGTAGCGTTTACAGAGTTTCAGTACTTGGCTAAACAAGGCAAGAAGAATGTTTTGTACACGACCAACTACACTATTCTGACATATTGTGCAATATTACAATTTCAATGAAGTGATTTTTTATTAATATAAAATGTAAATATATTACCGTTCGGGACTTGTTTGCATTTTTGTTTTGCGCTGCAAGATTGACGGGCTGGGGATCAAGAAGTGACCCTGGGAAAAGTTGAGCCAATTCTGCATTAATAAAAACAGAAACTGCCTCATTGGGTGGAGTAAGAGGTGGCGTCATGAAGAGCGGTGTTGTTTTTGGAGTGGGTGGAATGACGTCAGAAGGATGAATAAAGAACCCTGGTACTGCCACTGGGTTGGAAGGCACAGAATTATGAACTGGACCAATTGCTGATGCTGCTGCAGCTGCTGCCGCTGTGGTCTGATGCAACTTGGCTTCCAGCTTAGCCTTCTGCAAGGTGGGGAACAAAAGCAGTGTATGCAGTCAGATGGGATTTGTATCAGTACTAGGACAGCGTCTAAAAAATGACACTTATTAATGGCTTAACAAAATAATTTGGACTTCTTAAACTATATGGGTAAACTATTAAGTGTTACAGTAGCCCATCTAACTTTGAAAAGGGTTAAGTGCAAAATCAAACAGAATACAAGAAAAATGTGTTACAGTGGATACACGATGCTGGTAGCTTCAGGGGTGCATGAAGGTACCATTAATGATAACAAGTAAAGATGCATAAACGAGGCAGACCTAGTAAAGAAAATGTGTATTTAGAAGTGAGACTTCAAGTAACATTTAACGAACACTCTGTTACAACAAAAAAAAACATTTATCTAAAGTAAAATAACTTGCATCCGCCCAATTTCAATTTACTTGAAAACAAGTAGTTTGAGTGTTATGCTCCATCAGGTGAGTTCATTACTGGTAAAGCAGCAAATTTAGTTTCTGGAGAGTACATCACACATTTCCAAATGCCCAATACCATCAGTCAATGGAATTCCACTATACGGGTTTACTATAATGTAAAAAGGGCTGTACTCACCAAAATAACTATTGTACTACTGGTCAATAATCCCCCACCCCTTTCTACCATATATGTGCGTTGTAGACCGTAAAAGGAAAGACTGATCCAGAACACAGAACCTCAGACTTATTCCACCCTCCCCCAACTGACTGTCAGTTGTTTGTTTTTGCAGCCAGAAATTAAAGTAAGGAAGGCATGGTATCAATAGTAAGACAGACAAGTGACCACAGTTCAAGGGTGTTTACTGAACTTAAACAAGGGTGTGATAAACGCCTATCTAATCCTAAATGTACAGAGGGGAGCAAGCTACGACCATCAAATAATGCAGTCCTAGTGCAGTCTCGTCAAAATAAAAGAGCAAGGGCATATACGAGAAAAAAAGAAAATATTGCCAATCCTTGCCTCTAGATAAAAATAGTGTGGGGTAGTGTTTATGAAAGAGAAAGCAGTGTTCACAAAAATTATATTTCAGGAGTTCAGGACGTTGGCCTCCCTTCCCCATGTTTTCAGCCTGGGAAAAAGCAATTCACTTGAGCATAACACTGTCTTCTGCGGCACGAGGATACAGTTCCATTACCAGCATCAGAGCCTTCTGTTCCCAAGATTCTTTCCAAAACAGTCTTGATTCAGAGTACCTGATGTACCAAAAACAAACAAAAAGTTTTTCCTGTTACAAGTACTCAATTCAGGCAATTTACTCTTCACCCTGGATTCCCCTCAGCCGGTCTCCGATCCCTTTTATACAACAATCATTACTTTGACCCGTCTTCAGGCTCAGATCCCCTAATCCAATGTTCAGAGAATATTCTTTCTCGGGTGACTCACGGTTCCCCCTGGATCCCTCTCAGCAGGGCTCAGACCCTGCCTCTTACACAATTAGTCTACCTCAGCCGGGCTGGGACCAATTTCAGTTCGTATTAACTATTGAAGACTTTCGAATGTGAAAGGGTTTAGCTTGACCCATTGCAGGACCACTTTGATTTCACAATTCCTTTTTACATTTGCCACCTCTCAGTTGGATAGCTAACAGACCTTTGAATGAGCACCCATGTGGCGCCAGACCACTCTGTATACGGTATCCATCTTGGCTTCAAAAGTTCTATCACACCTTTGAGGTTCAATTATATTCATGTCACTAGTCACATACACTTTACACACTTTTTCCTTCAGATTGCTCCATACAAAGTTGCCGTTTGCAAACTTGGTACGAACAGACCGGTCTGCTATCAGTCTCCCCAACTCGCCGGCTGTGCTGACTTACTGGCACTGCTTTGTTGTAGGAGCCAAGGACAGTACCACAGCGGCAAACGCTCCTCCCTGCCTTGGCCATCGACACAGGAGAGCCACGGGTACCTACGGCACACAATGCAAGTTTCCTCAGCTTTAATTCCAGGTCTTATGTTTCTTATTCTCGAAGGGTCGTGAAAGTAAAGTTTTTTTCTCTGAAAAGGTCAAGGGCACTTCCCTCCTTGCAACACTCTAGTCTTGCCATCTTTCTCCTTGTATTAAACTTCCATCTCAGAACTGCTGTTTCCTTGTGTGCTTTGCCTTGCTCAGTGTGCTTTCATGCTCCGCCTTTTATCTGTGTAGGGGAAGTGTGATGAAGTCAGGTGTGTGTGTGAAATGATCAGTATTTGCCTGACTCTACCTGACCATTGTGTTGGGACATGTCAGGTATAAAACCCGGGTGTTAGTCCGTTTTCTCTCACAATGAGCTGTCTGTGAGAAAGTGTGTGTGTCGGGAACGGGGGGTGGTTGAGTTTTTAAGTATCCTACCTGGCAGACCGGCGAAAGGGTGTTAACAGGGAAGGGGATACCGTGTCTCACCATCCAGTGTCCCATTCCCACTCCACGAAGACCCCTTATTCAGGTGATCCTGCCGCACTGGTCCACCCCAACAACTTGATCAAAAAGTGATGGCCGTGTCCTGGCCACCTGGATGGCAGATCCCCGGTGACTAGAGGGTGAGAGTCTGGTTTCTCACAAAAGGCAGTCAGAAATTAAATGTCAGCCAGAAAGGGGGCATGAAATTCAGTGGTCACTCGTGATAAACTCGTAAAAGCTCCTAAACATCATCCATGTTCATCAATACCAAGAAACAAAGCACAAGGTATGTTGGAGGATGTTCGCTAAACAAAAAAACCTGAAAGGTCAACTAAAAATGACTGCCCCAACAGTCAGGTGGAATCCAGAGAATAACACTTGCTGTGTTCTGGCAAGTAACTGCCTCATAGATATTCAGTGGTAAGTCTCCGAAACACCACAGCAGCTGCCTTTGTTCTGACAAGATAGGCATGCATACTGCAAGAGCGTCAAGAAATGCTGACTGAGATGAGATTCTCCTGCTTTATAAAAAGGAGGGTAGAATAAAATGCCTATAGGAACCATCTAAAGATTTTCTAAACAAAACGGGTGTTGTATAAAAACAGTGTCCAAGACAGAGCAACAGAAGGCTAGGACGGATTACCCAGTTATCTAGGAAATTAAGGCATTTTCCCTACCCTTATAAAATATGTCCTCTTCTGGACACTACTGTAAACACGAAAGTCAAATAACAGTGGTTTACGAAAGTCCACAGCCTATCCTTCAAAGTCCTGTTAGTCCTAATCAATAAACACAGCCTCAGATTATTTCCAAGAAGTTCAAATCTTATATAGAGCATCTCCCTTTGGTGTCGTCCACCTAAAGGTACTCTCAGTTAAGATACAATCCTCATGGTTTTTTTCTTCAGACCTTTGATTTTTCCCATTCTCTGGATTCCTCCATTGTCCCCTGGAGGTCTCTTCGTACACAGTGCTGCTTGTACAAAAGTCTTACGGTTCTCAGAAGAAGTATTGTTCTTCCTCCTTACAGGCAGACAATATTCTTTTGCCCTCCTGACACAGATCAGATCTTGGGGTCGCTGGTGGAACACACATGGTTCTTACTTTCCAATTCCCAAGAGTAACCCTTCTCGTCAGCCTGCCTCTTCCAGGACCTCCTAGCTTGCCACTATTTCTTGCGGTCTCAAAAGGCTTGCACCGTCTTCCTTGAGGCAGCAGTCCTCTCAGCAGCAACCTGCCCTTGTATGCAGGGAACTTCAGCAAGCAAGTCTGCTTCCAAGACACTGAACAAACTTTTCCAGCCCATTTTATCCTGCAAGGCATTTTGTAAGGCTCACTTGTTAGGAAACCTTTTTTTCCCATTGACCTAAATGGAACACATCTATTTTGCTATGTCTTGAACCCAAACCTGGAGGTAAGTAAAGGCTTTTGCTTCAATGCCCTCCCTTAACTCATTTTGGAGGCACTGGTCTGCCTTTAAGGTTACCAGTGCAGGGGGGACTGTCCCCTCTTTTGTGATTCCTGTGTTTTTAACATAGCACAAACAACCTTACAGTGAAGTGCTGCAGAAGTACTTTGTATAGCCTTTTTATTGGAACATCTATTTTACCTTGCAGATGAGCCCACGGCAAGTTGGTGGAAGTTTAGTGTGTTTTACTCATTATCCCAGTGCATTACTTGGCTGCGCCTGTTTATTTTAAATGTGTAGAACATTTTGGGTCCCATATACTCAAGATGGCATTGCTATGTGGTTTAAGTCCCGTCTTTTGGTAATGTTTGGCCCTCTTCCTGCCCTCTCAGGTCTGCAAAAGCCATGTAAGGTATGCACTTCTCAACATCCAGCTTGGACTGCTGGGCAAGAGTGTTGTGTGCCCAGGTAGAAATGGGGGTTTGGGACAGCATAGTACAAAGCAACATCCATGGCAAGACTGGTTTTACTGGTTAAATATGGGGTATGAGGGTGTGCAGGCATGTCCAGTGCAGGGCAGTCTCACGACACCATATTAGCAGATTAAGAAATGCTCTGACATGGATATTGGTTGGTACCTGTGTGAATGGTGCAGGTCTTCGCTATTCATGGGCTTGGTATGCCCCTTGGTTCGATGTTTGAATGAGGGAAAAGCCTGTAGCCATTCAGCAGTAAACTCACTGAAGCCAAGACCTTTAAGAAAAGAAGCCTGCTCTGAAGACATGGAAGACTGCTTCTATGGACAATCATCATTGCCAAAGCCACATCCTAGCGAAGAATTGCTGCTTTTCCTGTGAACACAGAAGATCCTCAATGATGCTTCCGCCCCTGGTCTGGTGGACCAACCTGCCCAACCACTTTGCCAGAGGGCATACAGAGGATGTCGGAGGTGTACCAGGACCAACCTGGGGTGCAAATCCTCTAAAAAAGGCCTCCAACGTCCACCCGTCACTCCCCAAGCTGGAGCTTTGGGTTCTACAGGTTGTCCACTTGTGGTCTCAGGTTATCCCTTGCGATGCTACTGCTCTCCTGAATGAAAAGGTGCCTTCCAGGACAAGAAACTTTAACTTGGCTATTATTGACGTCGACTGGCTTATGAATGGGGTTGCTTAACTGCTTCTGCTGTGTGCTGGAGGTCTCTTCACGCCATGGGGCCAGCTGTGGCTGGTGTCCTGAGGTGTTTGGCCAATCAAGCTACCAGTCTGTCAGTAATCCAGCAGAGATTGGAACCGCTGTGTAGCCGAAACCAATCAACACCATCCTCCACCACTGCACCTGTGACCCCAGAACACCATAGACCGGACCAATGGCAAGTGTCCCCAGGCGTGGTCAAACCGCAAACTGGAGAGGGTGCACGGGTCTACATAGATGTTCTTGTGTACCCCTCCCACCATAGGGATTGTATGGGCATGAAGGGCACTCCTAAACACTCTTCCCTGGCTGTGATCGGAGGAGTTCTAGCCAAGTATCCCACCCCCACAGGATAATACCTAGTGTGGTGGGATTGTGTGTGTACTGCTAATAAGTAAAAGCTACTCACTTTAGTGACTTACTCTACCCCTGCGCTATAGTCCAATTTCCTCCATACTTCAGTGTGTCCGTCTCATGATGCTGTGACTTTCAAATGTTTTGCCCAGCACCACTTTTCCTAGACACAAAAATACATTTTGGGTAGAGCATGTATCCACAGGGTGGGGCCTCAACATGAACTAGCTCCACACAGCAGCAAAACCCACCAGTCCCCTTTTTTCCCACTTCAGATGGGCTAGCTAAGCTACATCTTCTTAGGGGGCTGGAAGAAGGTGTGCATGGAGGAAAGGAGACAGAGGACTACAGACCAGAAGTACAATAGTCCCTAAGGGGATTAAGCAATTTACAACGTCTCGTCCTCTTTCCTCCATACTGATAGGAGATTACCAAGTACATATCTGCCAGGGACAGGAGCTAATCAAGTAAATAGTTTCAATAGAATTCATGTCCAAACTTTGTCTGGCCTTCAGCTGGTGCCCATTGATGGTGAACTCGGTCCACTTTCTGCTGACCATGTCGCCACATTTGCTATGACCTATGGCACCAGTCTCTGGAACAATACTGAAACTGCCTGGGGCCAGACCACCAGAGTGTGAATTCCCCTAGGGACTGTTTACCATCAAACATATAGGATTCTGGAATACATGCCACTATCTAGAAAGCAATGGGTGCCTTGGTCCAGGCTACGATCCTCCAAACAGATGTTAATCTTTTCTGAAATGTTTAATTCGGTCAATGTAAAACTTCATAACCCTTTTTGGATATCAAGATTGTGCAATACCCCAACAGCCAACCATGGTGTCAGGAAGACTACTGGAAGCAAAATGTCCCGATTGATGTGAAAGGAGGACACAATTTTTGGGAAAAATGTAGAGTGTTTGAAGACCCAACATGTCCTTATAAAAAAATATAGATTGTGCTGAAGCAGACAAAAACTGAACTGTGCCTATTCTCAGCACCAAAATATTAGCCACTAAGAAAGCAACTTTCCATATGGCAAAGCTAATATTTGCTGTGTCCTTAAGTTTTAAATGGGCTTATGAGGTACTCGGGGATGAACAGATAAATGTGCAACACAATCCCACTGAAACCCTTGTCTCCTAATTAGGACAACACTTGGTCAGGGTTGCATTTAAGTGGGTTATGTTTTGTTTGCAAAAAACATTGGCAGAATCGGATACACTTGCTCCTGTACTAAGAGCATGTGGAAAATGTCCCTTGATGCCCGAATATTAGGGTACCTTCGACCGGCCTAAATGGGCCAAGGTCTAATCTTCAGGAGCCATCTAACCAACTTCAAGGATTAACGCGTGATGTGAACTAAACTCCCTCCATGCAAAAGGAGCATTGCTGGATCATTGGAAGAAATAATTGGCTCACAGATGCCAGCTTCATACAGTTCGAGAACCTCATTCTGGCTGGCCAGTGCAGGGTCAAAAGGATCATTGAGGCATCTGTAGCCATGCACAGTTTGAACACCACATTGTGCTTCAGGGGGGGAATCAGAGAGAAGGATTTTATCGGCTAATTGTTCCAAGAAATGAGCAGGGTGTTCCCAAGGTAGCTCTAGCCTTGGCACTCCCAGAAGCAAATTCCTTGCATTTTCTTTTGTGCTAAGAAGCAAACAAGTCAATGAGCAGGAAACCCAACCTCTGGAAGAATTGTTGCAACAGAGAATGACGGATCTCCGATTCGTGACTGGAATGCACCCAGGATGCACAAATTCAAGCTACTAGCCAGCCATAAAAAGTCACTCACCACCTCAATTCTATTCATACAGGCAGCACAATGTCTTAATAGCCAAGGTGGAATTATAACTAGCCAATGGCTGGTGGCAAGTGTACATTTTGCTCCCTGACCCTTTTAGTCTGTCCGCCACCACGTTCTCCACCCCTGGAAGGTGGATCGCTCTGAGGTGTGCCCCCATGTACGAGGGCCCACTACCAAATGTCAACTGATAGCCTAATGTGATGGTAGATGCAGGTTGTGTTCATCTAAATAAGCACCATCTTGCTGTAGATCATGGTTAGGAAAGCTGAGTCAGAAAAAACAGCTTTTTTTTGCTTTAAGCCATTTTCTGACATGCTGCTTTGTTCGGACCACAGCATGTCCAGAATTGCTGCATGCGCCTTTCACACATTGCACAAGGATAGAGTGGAGCAAAGTGCAGCATGGAATTACAATTGCGGTAGGGGGGTTTATAATGAGAGGGACAGGGAGGATGGGGTGGGTTTGGAAGGTGGGAAAAGCAGCAGGGCCTACGGGAAATCAGGGATTGTGGGGAGGCCCCTGCAAAAGAGAAAGGAGGTGCAGGGGGTTGAAGGACAGGTGCTGTCTCTTCCACAAGGAGGGTGAAGGGGTGGAGAGGGAGACCAAGGAAAATTGTAAGCAGTATCAAAACTGTTTGCAGGAAACCACCTTTCAGCTAAAGTAGCCTGTGGGCAATTTCCAAAGATCTATAAAAATAGCTTTGAATAGCAGAGTTCTAGGAGCTTGATGCGGTTAACATGTTCTAGGCTAGACCAGACGCGGTGTATCAACATGTACCCAAACCATCAAGGAGGGTTTTGTGGTAATTACTAAATCATGGGAAGGCGGGGTGAGGGTTGCGGGAGGTCGCAACTGAAAAGTCTGTGCCCTTCATAATATTCGATCTACAACCCCACCACCAGACAAGGACCTGTTGAAAGACTTCTGGACAAGAGGACTGCTCGCCTTGTGTATGGTTCCAATTAAAAAAACTAAATGCAACTGAAGGCACATCATTCTAAACATGGCAAATGGCACTTGCAGAACTCACCGAGCCATAAACCCCAGCAGGTGCTAAAACCATCAAACTGAAAGATGGGACCTAGCTAGAAATTACAGGATCACGTGCTTGATGTCCTGTGCGCTCTCATCTGAGGGGAGAACACAATGGCCTTGCAGGAATAACACCCAAACTGGAAAAGCGAATATTCTGAGTAAGAATCTTCTAAAAAGTCAACGTCAAACCCAGGCTGAACAAAAATGGTAGCAAAAGATGTAGAGCAGCTAAAGCTTCCTCGGCAGAGGGAGTAAGGAGCAGCCAGTCATCCAAATGATGGTATATGTGAATTTCTTTCCATCTCGGATTGGACCTTATAACCGACATCAATTCTGTAAATACTCACAGGGCTTCATTGAGCCTCAAGGGGAGCACCATGTACTTGAAGTGTGCATCTCCTAGTGACAGGCACAGAAATGTGTGTAGTCCATACAAGAACATGCAAGTATGCGTCCTTCAGGTCAACTGCGCATAAACAGTCTCCTAATGTTAAGACAGGATCTGAGATGGCATGGCCATCAGAACTTCTCTAGTTAAAGAGATAAATTGAGGTGAGACAGGTCTAATATTCTCAGGCCAGCCTGGTTATTTTATGACCCAAAGTACAGTGATTGATTCAAAGGAGAAATACAGTTTGTAAGTGAAAGTGAAACTTTTTCCTTTAGCGAGGATTCACAGACCTGACGAAGGGAAATATTCTTGAGCATGTGAATCCATGCCAGAACCCATACTGGCAAAAAAGCTAATTATTATTGCATTAAAGTACAGTTAGGGAGAAATGGCATATAAGGAGGGACACAAAGCTTGAAGATGTTTGGATAAGTTCCCAACCCATTGACTTCCCATGGCCATGCTAATCTCTATGGCCCTTACCACCCAGTTCCTGCCCAACACCTTATCATGGGAACTCTTTCAGCTCGCATTAATCAAGCCTTACCATCCAACTTTGCACTCCAAGTGCCTGCCAGGGTTTTTTCAAAGCAGTCTTCGGAGAGTTAATGACTTAATTGGATACTTAAACATGCCATGGTGCAATTAAAATGTCTAAACCAGGTCTGCTTCAGCCACACGATTTATAAGCACTATGCGTTCCCGTCACTAAAGTCTTGTTAAATACAAATATAGGCAAAGCCAGCCGTTGTGGCAGGTGTGTAAGTATTAGGCATTTACCAGGCACTGCCATCGAAAACCCAGGTACCTGCACCATTTTACACAGGCTACCATCAATGGCCGGTTACCACCACTATGGCAGTGCCTGGAAAGTACCTTTCCCATGCCTACTCAAACTGTTGGAATTGCCAATGCTTGTTTGGAAAGGTGAAAAGCATTGAGTAAAAACCCTGGCCAATATCTGAATAGGGAATCAGCTCCAGACAGAGCCCTCATGTCCAGGCATGTTTGTTCTTCCTGCTGAAGCATAGACGATAAACCCTATCATAGTGGAAGAGGAGAGGGGGTGGAAAGGAGAGCGAGCCTGCAGCCTCAAGAGAATAACTACCCGAAGCACAAATCCTCAACTTAAAAACCACTCAGCCGTTAACGCCACGATTGTATTTGTATTTTTTAAAGATTTATAGAGTGCTTTCACCAAAGCACTGACAGCGGAACTCACTTTACAAATGGTACAAGGATAATGCAAAAGGACAATTGGGAAATGACAAAAAGGTAAGGATTGGGAAACAGAAGAGAGATTCACTTTTAAAACTAGTCCAAATAATATGAAGGGACATAGAAGAGTGAATGTGTAAAAGTAGAGTGTTACAATGCTTGGGAGCAAGCAACGAAAGCAAGAGGAAGCAGATCAAGGTTTAGAGGCTGGGGACAAGGAGAGCGAAAACAATGAGTGGGAGTGAGGAAAGATAGTAGGCAGCAGAGTTTAGAGGGGGCAATAGCATGCAACACAAAGCAGAGGAAGTGAAAGAAGTTCAGGTCAAAAGAGTAGAGTGAGAAAGAAGAGTAACAAAAGAGGGGAGAGTTGAAAGAGTAGATGAACAGCAGAGTTCAAGACTGAACTTAGTGGGGTCAAATGAGGGGAAGGGAGCCCAAACAGAAAGAGCAGTCGTTAAGCCGAGAGAAGAGCGAAGATCAGGCGTCTAGTAGCCTGGTAAGATTGAAAAGAACTAGTACGACAAAGATTGTAGAGATGAAAACGGGAAGAACAGAACGTTTGGTGATATGTAGAACGAAAGAAAGAAGGTTAAAAGATGCCCCAAGATTATGAGCTGAGGAGAAGAAAAGGACGGGGGTGGGCAGAGACGGAGGTCGGGGCAGAGATGGGGAGGCAGTAGGGAAGTAAAGAACGTTCATTTTAGGTTTAGGATTGTGAAAAAGGGAAGCCATCCAGGCCTTGACTGGTGAGACACAAGACCATACCGTGGACTGAAGGGATGAATGAAAAGGAAAAAAAAAAGATGTTGGTGTCCTCAGTATAGAAGTGACAAGAGATTAAAAGGAGCCGATAGGAATGTGTCGACGGAGAAGAGGAGGGGGCTAAAGGACAGGATCCCCGAGGTACATCCTAAAGAAGAGGGTGAAAAAAAGTAATTTGACCAACCCAGGAGACAGTAGAAACAATAAACACAGACCCAGAAAAGCATAGGGAAAAGAGGAAAGTAGGCTAGAGTGATATACAGGATCAAAGTCGGCTGAAAGGTCAAGGAGAATAAGAACAGAGGATTTTTCATTGTGACAAGCACAGTAGTTAGTAAGAGACATGTGATAGCGCAGATTTGGTGCAGTGGGATCGACGGAACCCAGATCGGAAGGGGGAGGATTGCGGGGGTGGGCGAGAGTGAAGGTGCAAAAAAGAAAAACATTTGGGAGCAAACAATCCATTCAAGAAGTTTATATAAAAAAAGGACAGGAGAGAGATTGGAAGAAAATTAGATGGAGTAATCTAGTGAGGGCTTTTAAAGATTGTGGAGGCTAGCATGCTTAAAAGAGGGAAAGATATAGGAAGCAACTGGAAAGGTTACCCAAGGATGTGAGGTAAGGAATAAGAAACAGATAATATTGAAGGAATCGGAGCAGAAAGATGAGGATCAAGAGGGAAGACAATTGGGTGAGCAGAACTAGAAATTTAGCTATGCAAGTTAGGAGAGAAAAGGTAGATAATTAAGGTAGGAGAGTAGGGGGAAAGTGAGGAGAGTAGAGGGAAAGCGAGGAGGAGGAGTTAGAGAGGGGGAAGAGGAAGGAGGGGCAGAGGCAGGTGGATGAGAGAGGAAAAGGATGTACAAAGGTTACAGTCCTCAGAAGTGAAAAAGTAAGCAAATTCAGAAGCGGAGAGGGTAGCAGAAAGTGAGTTTAGGTGGTGTGCGGGGAGAGAATAGTGCTCAGCAGTTGAAATAGATGAGGGTGAGCGAGTAAGAAAAGAAATACTGCTTTTTAGCCGAAAGACAGAATCATAAGGGGAGTGTAGCAGCGACAAAAAGATCATCATGAGCATTAGACTTCTTCCAACGGCGCGCTGCATGACGGAGAGATAAACGGGAAGTAGAGACCCAAGGTTGCAAATGTTTCCTAGAGGGAACAAAGGGGCGAGAAAGATAGAAATGGCCGAGAAGAGAATAATCGAGATAAGAGCATCCACAAGGGGGAATAAAAGAGAAATCGGGAATAGGAACAACAGTAAGCTTTTATTTCATGCTTAATGCCGGAGACCAGCCTCTAAGCGCAGGATCAGGATTCAAACCTGTGACTTTCTGCATTGGCTTGCTTCCGAGACACTCACCTTGCCCCTGACCTATCCTCCAGGCCATCAACAAGAGTTGAAGAAAGCAGAGAGAAAAGTAGGAGTAAAAGGGAGAAGCTCATGCCTAGGAATGACAAGGAGACAAGGGAGGGAATGAGAAGGAAGAGGGTGGGGCTGGGGGCAAGGGGAGTGGTCTGAAGTAAATGGGGTGTGGCACTACTGAAGAGTCACAGGAATAGGAAGGAAAAAATAAATCAAGAGAAACAGATGAAAAGCGATTGAACCTAATTCCCATGTTTCTTGGAAGCGCACATCATATCCCCAAATGAAGCTGCATCAATCAGGATCTACCAGGTGTTTTTTGGGCCAGCTACATTCCAAAAATGTATCCAATTGCTCTCCAGATTGACAATTCCCGGTCCCTGCAATGGAGCGACGGCCAATCTACTTCATCCAGGCTAAGATCTGCCTGGTCTGTGCCCATCATTGGCGGCTCCAGATAGTGTCTGGAGGGGAAGCCAGTGGCCAGCCGTCAACCAGCAGCGACTAAGTAAGGTAGGAGTGGCCCAGGTTAGGGATAGAGCCTCACTCTAACCTTGATCAACTGGCCACAAACTCTCAGACATTGGTGCGTTTTTCCTCTGTTATTAAATTCAATTGTGAAGTAGCACCGTCCTGAGGCTTTTGCCCGTAGCAAAGCATTCATCTAGCGAACCCTTCAACCATTATCTAAACTCCTGTCGTCTTGTCCAATTGTCTACTATTGTCTCGTCTGTCGCTTCCGCTTGTGTCCTTCCCTAGTGTTTCTCCCCTCCTCCTTCCCCACACCCTTGCTCTTCTCTCCATACCTACTCAATGGTGCTCTTTGTCTCGCCTATCTTTTCTAACTGCTTATCAGTCGACTAGCCTGCTCTACTCACTAAAACTGGTAGAAAGAAGTTTAAAAAGGACATCCTGGTCTCCAACCCAGAGCTCCCCATCGCTGATACCTATACCAGGGCTTCCTCCAGGCAAACCCTCATCGACATCCTTTTTGTCGATCCCTCGCCTGAGATATGGACTCTTCATATGGTCTCTGTGCTTTCTCCTCTCTCTTCTCCCATTAATGATGGCACCGGTTGGGAGGCCCTCCTGGCCCCCTTCCACTCCTCTAAGGTCCTCATTACGGTTAACATGCATGGCACCATCTTGGACCAAGGCACGGAGGCCAACCTCCTCTTTGATAGATGCTTCCCGCGCCTCATCAAGTTCCTCTCCTCATCTCTTTTCTTCACCCCAGCTTCCTTGCCTCCCCCTCCTGTCTCCTCCCTGGCTACCTTGCCCTCTCCTCCCTCTTCTGCCACGCCATAGGTTTCTTCTACACCTCCGCAGGGTGCATTTCTGATTTGTACCCCTATGCCGGAAGTCTTTCAAGGACGGCAACCTTCTCCATATTGCCATTCTCAACTCTCGCTCTCCTGTCAAACACCTCTGACATCTGCCGTCTCCTGGAAGAACTTGACCTTGATGTCCTTGGTCTCACCGAGACATGGTTCACGGCCAGCTCTGTCACAAGCTTTGGACCCTTGTCCCGAGTGGCTACACGATCCTCTCCGCACCCAAATCCAACCGTTCCGTAGAGGGTTTAGCCATGATCTTCCCAGAGTGGATGCCTGCTTCTGTTAGTCCTACGCAGGCCTGCTGCTCTTTCGAATGCCTCGTCTGCAGTCTCTCTCTCTCTCTCCTGGCCATTCCGTTACTGTGGCTATCATCTATCCGCCACCCGGTCAGATCTCCTTCCTCTGAGTGGGCTGACCTCATTTTCCCTCCTGGTCTCGATCATTCAACTCCTCCCTCTGGGAGACTAACATCCACCCGCAAGGTTCCTGTCCTTCCTCTGGACCCTTTGACTCTCTATTCTCCCCTCTGGCCCGACACACTCCGCAGGGCACACTCTGGATGTCCTGATCTCCTCAGACCTTCCCCCTTTCTATCCCTCTCACCACTCCTCTCTCCTGGAGTGATCACTTTCTCTTTTCCTCCCAGCTCATCCCCTCTACCCCTCAGGCCAAGCCACCTCCAGCACTACCACCTACCTTTTAGGTAATCTGACCCATGTCAGTTGAGGATTTCGCCGCCACTTTCTCAACCCCTCCACCCCCCCCTTTGGCTGACTCACACCCTGACAGCCCTTTCCATTCTCCACTCTACTATATCTGATACTCTTGATGTTCTTGCCCCCGTCGTGAGGATCCGCCTGAAGCCCAAAGCCAAGTGCAACTCCTAGTATGACTGACTTTGTCACACTCAAACCCAAGAGGAAATGGCGTTCTTCCTGTACATCCTCTGACAAACTGGCCTGTCGCCTGCTCCAAAGGCAATACTGGCTCTCTGTCTGCAGCAAGAAGAGAGCTCACATCCAAGCCCACGTCTCTGCAGCATCTAATAACTCGGCCGAACTGCAAGTAACTGGCCAATCCTGCTGCAGTCTCTACCTCTCCTGTCCCCTCCCAGGCCCTCTGCACGGCTCTGGCTTCTCATTTCATCGCTAAAAATCAGGACATTCTGTCCTCTCTCTCTCTTCCCCTCCTCCCTCTACTCCCTACTCTTCATCTGGCCCTTCTTCAGCCATCTCCGGTCCCTTCTTCTATGCCTTTCCCCTGTTCTCCACAGATGGAATTTCTAGACAAGTCTGATCTATGAAAGTCTCGTCAAAACAGGTTCACCACTGTTCCTCCAAAACCATCAAGGACCACATTGACACCCTGGCTCCTGCGCTGGCCGAATTCTGCAACCACTCCTTCACCACTGGAGTCTCCCTTTCCCCGCCTGAAGCACTCCATTGTGCACCCCGTTCTTAAGAAACCCTCGGCCGACCTGTCCTGCCCAGCTAATTACCGGCCAATCTTCATCACCCCTTTCTTTGCCAAACTCCTGGAAAAGCTGGCCATCTCCCAGTTTAATCTTAACACTGAATCTGTTGGTTGTCTTCATGACCATCAGCCTGGCTTCAGAGCTGCCAGAAGTACAGAAACTGCTCTCCTGAATATCCGTGAAGCCCTGATCTCCAACCTTGATTCCAACACCCCCGCGTCCTCATCTTACTTGATCTCTCTTCTGCCTTTGACATGGTCAAACATGCCATCCTGCTCAACCGTTTCTGCGATTACCTGGGTATCACCAATCAGGCCCTGGCTTGGCTGACTTCTTTCCTCTCCAATTGACCCTCCCAGGTCCAACTTGGGTCCTTCCTCTCCTCTAGCTCTATCTCTTCCTGTGGTGTTCACCAGGGGGTCTAACCTCTCTCCCTGGCTATTCAACCAATACCTGGCACTTCTTGCCCACCGCATTGCCGCTCTCTGCCCCAACTTTCAGTGCTATGCAGATGACATCAGCTCCTTTTCAGGCTCCATTCAGCCACCTCTTCTCATCTCTGTCTATCCAGGAGTGGTGTGCCGCCAATGATCTTTGCCTTAATGGCAGTAAGACAGATTCTTCTCATCGGCACACCCGCTCCCTCCTTTCCCATCACCCTCTAGCCGGCCTTTCTTGGCCCTCTTCCTGCTCCGACCTCCGAGGCTAAAAACCTTGGGATCATCTTCGACTCCACACTCCTTCTCTCCTCACATCTCTGACGTCTCTAAGAAGTCACACTACCAACTGCACCTCCTCAGAGGTATTCTTCCTTTCCTCTCCTTCCCCCTGAAGCTCACTGTCTCCAGAGCTCTGGTTCTCTCTAGGCTGGACTACTGCAACAGCATCTTTCTAAATATGCCTGCCTCTACTCTCCACCTTCTGCAACTCATTCAAAACAGGACAGACTTGTCCTTCGCCTCAAGCCCAGGGATTGTATCTCTCCAGGACTGAAGTCTCTGCACTGGCTCCCAGTGGCTGTGAGGAAGCAGTTCAAAACCTCTGCATTGTCCACAAAGCCTTCTGGGGCCTGGGGCCTCAATACCTTCAACTCTATCTTCCTAAATATCATCCTTCTCGAACTCTTGTCTCATCCGCGTTCAACTCCCAGTCACTTCTCCAAACAACAAGTTGGTGGTAGATGGTTTTCTTCAGCTGGGGCCTCCCTCTGGAACAGCCTCCCTGCCTCTTTGAAAATTGAGAACCATCTCCGGTTTCGGAAGCACCTCAGGACCTTCCTCTTTACTTATGCTTTCTCTCCTCTACCCTGCTGAATTCCTGGCTTAAACTGCACTGATCATCTGGCGACCATCTGTTTTTTGGGCCCAGGTCCCCTCCCTGCCAGTTGCAGATATGCACTGCCCCTGTGGCAAGCCTTGCACTCTGGGGCTGTTTCTGTATCCCTACAGCCCACTACCAGCACATTCAACACCTGATGTTTGCACTTACAGGCACCTGCCTCCAGCTGGCTGCACGTATTCCTATTTATTTTTATTTACTGTTATCCTATGTACTGTACCTCCCCCCTTGCACGTTTCCCCTCGCCCCTACCCTTCACTTGCGCGATCTCAATGTCACCTGGCCTAGTAAAATCGTTGTCTGTCTTCCCTCTGTTCCCCTCCCTTGTCTCGTCGCGCCTTGAAACATGTGTATAGGCACATTATAAATGCTATATCATATCCATCACCTGCATGGTGGTATTTTTTAACTGCTTCACATATGTATATTATTTTTCTATTCAGCTTTTAAAATCAGGCAAACAAGGTTGGAACCTGCTCTATTTCACTCTAAAGTGGCAAATCATAAAGTGCTACATCAATGTAAATGATGGACTAATATATGACTGTCCTAATGGAAGAAACAATTACTCATAATAGCCTTTTGCCGCTTGTAACAGTGGCTGATCGGGAGCATTGCAACTTCATCAAAATGTAATTTAAGCATTGAAAGAAGTGGCTCTATAAAAGCAACCATGCTCCTCAGTCTACTTTGTTAGCGAGATTGCCAAATTGTTGCATTGTGAGGGATTAAGAAAATTCAAACCCATCAAAGTTAGTTTCCACCGAATCAGTCATGAATCGTGCAGTGGCAACACGGAGACGGAGGGCAGTCACACTGGAATAAGGTATTGAGTGGGGAGCTGAATGTACAGTTCATAAAACCCACAAGCCCAAAATGAAGGCAAGTCTACTACAAAATAAATTACTGAAACTATACTAATTAAAGCAAAATACTGAAAAACAAATGAATAGCCAAGTATTTAAAAAATAGCTAAAAGTAATTTAAAAGTATTATAAAAAAAACACTAAACGGTATTTAAAATAAATACTTTAAAACTAGTTTAATTGTATATTCAGAATCAACCTTGTGGACAGTGAGAAGACACCCTACTCTGATGAACAGGGAAAATGCACTAAATTCTAGCCAGACTATCGAGGTAGGTGACTGAGCAGTAAGGCATACACTTTAATGACACACACAGCACTTTAATTTTAGACAGTATCATTTATTAGGACTTGAAAAAACTTTGCAAAGAAAATAAAAAATAAAATCACTTAATTCACGATATATACAATTTGCCAAGGGGTGTTCTTAGAGAGATCAGATTCAAGTCAGTGAAGAAACACAAACACTAACATAATGCCCTAGTATTTAACAAGTGCACTTAACTCCCACAATAAAAGAAAGATGAAGCCTAGTGCAATACAAGCCCCAATTGAGCCCTTTGTTGGGAGTGTTTAAAGTAGCTGTTGGCAAAGCAGACATAGGTAGAAGTGCTTTCTAGGAAATCAAGAAAAGAGCAACGAAAGTTCTTTAGGGGTCCTCGCACAATCCCCACCACCTTAGGGGGACGCCTGGGGTAGGTTGGGGGAGATCCTTAGTCAGAACCCAACCCCAGCTGGTCAAGTGGCACAGCGAGTAGAGCGCTTGCTTTGACATCCGTGCAAAGCCTGCTAACGCAGGTTCGCATCCCAGCAGGGCCAAACTCAGCCTTTCATACTTCCGAGGTCGATAAATGAGCACCACACACCGTGGGTAATAATAAGCAGCGCTCAGATACCTGAGGGTTCGTAGCGCTATATAAATGCCAAATTATTATTATTATTAATATTATCATTAAGGCAAAGCAGAGGTAGGGTAGGACTTTGCATGTGTTAAACCCATGGAAGGGGTTTTGGGGAGAAACAGGTATATAATGTAAATGTACCCCCTTTAACCGGATTACATCAGAAGACACCCTTGTGGTTACAAATCCACTGGGCCCATTTAAAGTGTTGGTTTCGTTGGGCGGGGGGGGTCTCGGGGCAACTGGCACAGAGCTCACTTTCGGATGTTTCCTGCTGTGGCGAGACTGTTCCTGTGACTGGACAGCTGGCTGACCTTGGGAGAGGATGACCATGATTCTGACTAAAAGAAGGTAGTGATTGAAACCAGTTCACAAGAATTATTCCCCAACTTTCCAATCCCTATGACGTATGGGGCATTGTGCCAAAAAGTCACAGCTTCTTCTTACGACAGGGGACTGATGTAGTAAGAGTTCTTGTGGTGGTGAAATGTTCCAAAAGATATTCAACAACGTTACAGGTCAGTAAAATTAAATTTTTATCTTTTAGATACAAGCTTTTAGATCAGACGATCAAAAAGCGATGGCATGGAATAACCAATGTTTATTTTAAGGTTTATTCTAAGGAGAAAAGGGGTGGGAGTGAATGCATTGCAACTACTTACCCCCATGACTCCGATTTTCCCAGATCACTAGATGGGTCGACTAGGGATCGCTTGGGGTAGGTTTCCGTGCCCTTGTTCTGGTGCAGGGTGTCCACGGGTTGCAGGTCCAATAATTCCTCTGGTCGGCTGCTGGTGCAGAAAGCAACCCCTGGCGAAGAAGGCAAGCATGATTCACTGTTGCAGGAGTCTTCTGGACACATCGCAGGACAACGGGAAGCACCTTCCACCGACGCTCACCGCAAAGCGATGATGGCAGGCGCCTTTCCAATCGTGGTTGAATATCTTGCAAAGCAGGATCCCTTGATGCAGGGAAGCTGAAACTCAGCAGAAATTAGACTTGTGGCACAAGCTGACAGCCACTGAAGTTCCAGCGCGGAACAGTGACGATTCTACTGAGGTGGACCACTGGAGAGCTGGACAGTCCACTGTGTTGTCCAGGGACAGGACAGCTGGATCCTCAAGTGCATAGAGACTGTTGGTTTCACCAGTTTAAGGGTTGAAACACTACTCGGGTCCTTCGCAGATCAGGTAGTTCAGCAAGGCTTCACCGTGCCAATCAGGAACAGATGCCGGGCATCTTCGGGAGTCATCTACAGATCTTGTCTGCTAATCTACACTTGGCTCCAACACAGATCTGAAAAAATGACTGCAGGAGTCCTCTACTTTTCCTAAATCCTGGCTCAAAGCAAGCCCGCCAATGGTAAGGATCTGTACCATTTAAACAGCCAGAAGTGGAACCATCAGGGCCCACTCAGTTTATAATTCATCTATGCACTCCAGACTCTCTAGCACCACCACTGTGGTGGGACCAGACAGTGGGACCAGACAGTCCCAACTTCCTGAGCGCCACACACACAAAAGCATCACCAGGCCAGAAAGCAGAAGTGTGACCTTATATTGGATTTCCTGACCTGAGAAGGCAGGAGGAATGCCAAACAAAAATATGGACAAAGAAAAAGTTATGTGCTGCCTCCAGCTAGTCTTTAGGCACATGTAAAGTTAACCAAAAATCCAGAGTGTAAAAGACCAGGGTGATACAAAAGTACTCCCACTACACTGCATTGTAAAATGCATTGTGCAATGCTAAAAAGTTACTAAAGAAACAGTCAAAGACTAAGGGAAACAGTTTCCCAGTACTGACAGCCTGAAGGACTAGTCAGTTTCGCCATAACATGTGAGCAAATGCCCAGTGGAGTGAAGCTCAAGGCAAAATGTTGGGGGGCCATAGATGTTAGGGGAGTTTTCCTAAAGTTGTTAGGGAGATTTATCCTTTCAGTGTTTCATCCACTCTCATAGTGAGACCCCAAGCACTGTTTGCTGGACCTTTTTCTTTCAATCCTGAACGAGTGGAGCCTTTTTCCACTCATTCATTCTTGTGGGCTGTGTCTTTTGGAACTCTATTCTTTGTATTCACCTGTACTATGGAGTCTGTCTGCTTAAGGCATCTGTCTTATACTACTGCAGCGGTTACTGGGAACCCGTAGGCTCCTGCTTCAAGACTTTTACTATATGCTTGAGTAGCTACAGTTCTAGGTTAGTATCTCTCTCAAGAACCATATAGTCAGATTGGCACGCATCACCTTCAGTAGAATGCCAAAGGGATACCTAGTATCCAGCTTCTCTATGCTCCTGTGACTTTTAGTCAGACAATTGCATAGTTATGGCTGGTGGCAGTGGACATGTTCTACCAAAGATTGTGTATTTTTTATAACACAGGCTATGTCCATACCCTTGGTAGTGGACAATAGGGGCACCCAAGTACCAACTTGGGGCCTCCCTTCTTTTTTCATGTGTGCGTGTCTTACCTTTGGCGGGAACCAGTAGGTAAATTAACAAGGGGGGTCCTGGGAGTCCCTCTGCCAGACATTAGTCCTGGTTGCGAGAGACTTACCCAGAGTCTTTAGCTCACTATCTTTCACAGAGAAGAAATATCCTAAACATATCAGTCTTTGTCCTGCCCTGGGGCAGTCCAGCACCGAAATGCTAGGCAATTCTCCTCTGAACAAGAGTACCAACAGCATCCCCAGACACGTGTTTCGGTCTGGTTGGACCTCATCAGTAGGGAGGAGCTGTGCCTCTCTAAGAATAGTGAGCAAGGGGTCCACGTCTGGATTCCCCTCGTAATTTAGGGTGAGACCCAAAGTTACTTGCATATGCAAATTAACAAGGGGGTCCTGGGAGTCCCTCTGCCAGACATTAGTCCTGGTTGCGAGACACTTACCCAGAGTCTTTAGCTCACTATCTCTCACAGAGAAGAAATATCCTAAACATATCAGTCTTTGTCCTGCTTGAATAGCTCAAAATTTTACATAGGAAGTGAGAATGCTAGTATTTTTTTTATGTTGCCCATCTATTTTTTAAATACATTTTTTTACTAGACCATGCCTTTAATCTATCCGCACGAACCTTGAGATGGCCGCCAAGTGGACCTTGACCGACAGTGCCAGACCATCCTTAGCCAACAGCAGAAGGTAAGGAAGTAGTACTGAGGTGAAACCCACATTTGCTGCAGGTCAGGTTGCCTAGAACACCAGATACAGAACCTCTTCCACTTACAGGCGTATGATGTGTTGGTAGACGGTGCCTTCGCTGCAGCCAAAATGCAGCAACATTCTTGAGGAATATTTAGGTTTCCGAACTCTGACTGGGCAGGGTTGAGCGGGCCTAGGTTGTGATACCACACCATCCCCTTGTTCTGAGAGAAAAGATCCGGCGGTGAAGCGGGTCGTCCCTCGCCAGGTGAAGAAGGTCCGAGAACCAGGTCTGTCGTGGCCAGAACGAGGCAATCAGGATGATCTTGCATGGAACCTTGCAAATTATCTGAATCGTTTCCTTATCAGAGGGAATGGAGGAAATGCGTAGGCGAACAGCCTAGTCACGGAAAAGAGTCCGTATGTGGAACTCTGCAGGCGAAGCAAAGGCACTGCTTGTTCTCAGGGTTGGCGAACAAGTCCAGCGGCGGAATGCCCCATTTCTCAAATATCTTTGCCACCTGGTCGTCCTTCAGTTACCATTCGTGCATCTGAACCGACTCCCTGCAGAGGGCATCAGCCTGAATGTTTTGAATACCCGGCAGGTAGAACGCCAGGATCTGAACACTGTGTTGTACGGCGCAGTGCCAGATGCCCGAGCTTCCTGGGACAGGAGCTGTGAATGTGTGCCCCCCTGTTTGTATAGATAGAACATAGTCATGCTGTTGTTGGTGAGAATCCTTACCACTGAGTCCTGGATGAGGGCAAGAGCGCCCAGTGTACTGCCTTCAATTCCAGAATGTTGATATGCAGAGAAACCTCTGAGGGGGACCAGAGGCCTTTGACTTGGAACTGGTTTAGGTGAGTCCTCATCCGGCTTGAGAGGCATCGGTCACGGTGGTGTTCCCAAAAATCTGGTTCCACCAGGGGCATGCCCCTTACAATATTGCTGGGATGAGTCCACTACCGCATGGCGTCTGCAAGAGTCCAGGAAATGAGCACCCCGTCAGACCAGGAGCCATGGGTCTGACCACCTGGAAGTGAGAAACTCCTGTGCTGGGCACATGAAAAGACGACAATTTGGAATGAGTGGGATGCAGGACGCCATGGTGCTGAGGAGAGACCTGTACGAATTGACTGTGACCGAAGTACCCGCAAAAAACAAGCCCACCAGGTACAACAGCTTCTCTATCCTTTCCTTCGAAGGTTTGACCTGATTGAGCACCGTCTGAAAATGAACCTCCAGAAAAACCAAATGCTTGGAGGGCGTCAGAACGGATTTGGCGAAGTTGACTGCGGAACTCAGACACTGTAAAAGGAGCATAGCTGCGTTGAGAGACAAACGTCCGCTGGCAAGTTGCCCTTCTGACCAACCAGTCGTCCAGGTACAGATGAACGTGGTGTCCGTTTCCGCAGAGGTAAGCTGCCACCGGAGCCAGGCACTTGGTGAAAGTCCTGCGAGCTGACTTTAGGCCAAAAGAGAGAACCCGAAACAGGTAATGTCTGCTGCCTAACACGAACCGTAGAAATTTGCGATGCATGTGGATATGAAAGTATGCATCCTCGAAATCCAGAGATGCCAGAAATTCCCCTGGTTGAACTGTTCATATGACCTCTTGCAATGTTAGCATCCTGAACTTCTGCCGTTTTATATTTTTGTGGAGCAGCCGCCGGTCCAGAATGGGGCACCATTTCCCGTTTGGCTTTTTGATTACAAAAAACCTGGATTAGGTTCCTCTTTACGATGCTGGAACCCTCTCAATAGCACCTTTTTGCAGCATAAGACACCTCCTGAAGGTGAGGTTGAGCTCTTTTTACCAGAGGAATGGGGAGTTGCGGACGCCTGAACTCAAGAGTAGCCATATTGAACTGCTTCCAGCACCCACCTGTCTGTCGTGATCAAATGCCACTCGTCAAGGAGGTGCACCACCCTCCCCCCTAGTCGAGTACCCTATTGGGAGTCATTGCTGCGGCTTGGACTGATGGCCTCTTAGAGAGGAGTAACCCCTTTTTCTCCGTCCTTGATACTCCTTGCTTCATTGAGCTGTCTGGAAGGAACGCCGGAAGCCCTGGGAGAAGTAGGTAGACCTACCGAACTCCTTGACACGAGAACCTGAAAACCTTGCGTTCCCAGAGACCCCACGAAAGGGGCGAAAAGAACTCCTGGCTTTAAGGGACCTCGCATTATCGGAGTCAGCCTTCATGTTCTTCAACGCGTCGTCAATCTTCTCCCCGAAAAGATTTTCCCCCCTCGCAAAGCATGTGCACCATCTTGTGCTGAACCTCTGGCCGGAAATCAATGCAGCAAAGCCAGGCTTGACGCCGGAGAACCACCCCATTATTAATTGGCTTAAAACCAGTCTCCGCCAGGTCGACTGCAACGTTAATACTATGATTCAATGCTTCCGTCCCCTCATGAACCAAAAGCATCGCCTCCTTCTGCTGCTGCTCTGGCAGGTGGTCTAACAGAAGTGCCAATCTGTGCCACATCTCGCAGTTGTAGCACGCCATGATAGCCAACCAGTTGGCAGCTTTAACTGTAGTAGGTCTGACAGCGAGGACCTTTCGGAAAGCGTCCAACTTACGGCCTTCATTCTCTGGGGGAGTAGCACACTTTATCTGGGTACGAGCCTTTCTACTTGCTGCTGCAGAAACAACCGACTGCGAAGTAGGCTGCGACGTCAGGCACTTTGGAGTGGACTCCAGCGCCTTGAACTTCTCCAAGCGGCCTTTGACTGCAGGCTCCGTAACCGGGTGCTTCATTGTCCGAAGCCCCTCCTGCCACACGTGGTCCAATGTAGGGATCGAGAAGACCGCCTTTCCCATCTTCCCCATATGAGAAAACAAGAAGCAGTCCTTTTCCTGCTCTGGGATGAGGCCAAACTCTTGACAGGCTTTAGCCATCATGGCATGAAAAGGTCCAATATCATCCGGCTTAGAAGGCTGGGCTGGACTGCTCTGAGCATCCAGATCCGGGTCAGTATTCTAGCTATCCGCTCTTCTGGGCAAAGACGAGACCGTAGAGAGTGTCCTGCGGCACACTATCCGGCTCAGAATCCTCTAGTTCCCCTTCCACCTGATACCTTCGAGGAAGGACTGAACACCCTGGTAAATAGCGGAAGAGGCCTAACCGCGGAAGACCTTCTGGTATGAGGCCCTCGACTGCGAGGGGCTTCCGAGACATCCCGACGAGGAACGGTAGGTGGGTCCTGCATCAACAGAACAGACGGAGCCCGAGACACTGGGAGCCTGGCATCCAATTGTCGCAGGAGAATTTGCAATGTAGTAAGCACTTGCATCGAGAGCAATGAGTGTGGGTTGACCAGAGGCTACTGAGGCGGCCCAGCCTCCAGCACACCCCCTTCCCCCCGATGTGGACTGAAGATAAGGCTGCAGGCCCAAAACCGAAGGATCCAGAAATGGCTGTTCGTCCTCCTCCGGATCCGTTTCAAATGCCACATGCCCGACACAGGCTGGAGGCTCATAGGCTGAGGTTGTCTCATGTTGGAGAATCTCCACCGGGAGTATGGACTTACATCCTTCCAAAGAGACTGCTCTGTAGACACCGTGGACTGCCACACTGGATCTCCACGAGACGCTGGTCTGGCAAAGGCTGCCTGCGCAGCTGTCTTTTCCACGTGGATGTTGGACCTGCCGTCGAGGGTAGGCCCGTAGTCAAGCTGGCAGTCGCCAGCAGAGCGGAAAATGGATGAGCCGTTGACTCGGTCTTCGGCGTAGACACATCCGTAGATCAAGAAGGCTGCTTGGTCGAGGAATAGGAGCAGTGCTTCTATGACTCATGGCTAGAAGAGGAGTGACGCCTTTCCTTGGAAGTAGATTTCTTTGTCGACAAGGTAGACGAATGAGCCCTGGACTTTGCCTGTCCGTTGGCGCAGCCTTGTGAGCCGGGTTCACAGGTCCCTGCGGGCATGAACCAGAGTCCTTCGGCATATCCGCCCATGGCACAGACTTGCCTTGCGAGGAAGAAACCCTCGACCCCTCACCACTCGACATGGGCCGTGCCACCGTAGACTAGTTGCCTTTTCTGAAATCCGACGCAGACCTGGCCTCATCAGTGCGTTGCTTCTTTTGGCATAGGCTACGCCGACCGCACCCTCTGGAGCAATGGCCACCTCTTGGCAGATGGAGTAGAGGACTGGTCCCCGCGGGAAGAGACCATCTCCGAATCTGGATAGGCCCCCTCATTCAGCCAGCAAATCAATCAGCTGATAGTCATTGTGGGTCTTCTGGAAGAACCCCCGACAGATGTCACAATTCTAGGCTGAGTAATTAGGTCTAAGCAGTACAGGTAGTCCACATGGCTGTCCCTCACGTACCCATTTGTGAGGCTGCAGGTCTCACACGGCCAAAATAATAACTTCTTCGGACCCACAGATGACTTAACGGTACCTAGAAGCACACCACACCGAAATAACCACTGGGACCAGCAAAAGCTGAGTAGAACAAATCGAATTCTCTGGAGAGAACACAAGGTGATCCCAACAGTTTGGAAGACGGTTGAAATCTGATGGGAAGCAGCGGGCGGGGCTATATACTGGACGTCCCATTGGTGCTGCCTAAAGCAACCATAACGACGTTGATAAGACCCTCAAAGTGTCCGGGTTTTTCCATAGGAAAACTATATTAAAGTTACTGAGGCTTCCCAGCCTGACGACAGAAAATATTCACAGCATGTGAATCCATGAAAGATCGAATGCTAAAGAATGAAAGATGTGAACGTGCAGTCGAGGGGAGCAAGTCAAGTGTTAGCAAAATGAACACCGAACAAAAGTAAGTTGAATAAGGGGAAGCTAAGGCTGTAAACTAATGAAGTCGAAATTGGAACATTGAGCCAAGGGAGTGCCAAGAAAGCGAAACCATTAATCTATGAATTGGTGGGCTTTCGGGTTGGTTGTGAACTGACAAACCAATCGAAATACAGGTGGCAGAAAGCTGGGGCATGGGTTGTGTGACCTGTAACGGGTGGGCCATGCCTGTCAACTAGGCCTAGACCAGGAAGTCCCAACAAATCGAGGAGAATCGTGAACACAACCCAGAAACAAGATGAAGCTGAACACTTTTTGTTTAGTGAACCAGTGCTTGAAGCTTGGGAAGGGAACCCTGAGCCCCTTTTGAACATTGTATACTAAAATCAAGTGTGCTTGAAACTGTCATGCATGCTGGACGTGGTCCTACCTCCTACGCTCGTAGAACAGCTAGACCGTTCTATTCCAAATGGCGGTTGTTCGATACGTTGCCGGGAAAACGACGTTTGCACTTTTCACGTCGCTAACTTCACGTGTATTCTGCTTCGTCACGTGAACTACGGCTTTACGTATTTAAGCAGCGTGGAAACTTCACTCGCTACTTCTGATCGAATCATTTGGCGTTGTGTAGCTGAACCTCCGGTCTGCTTCCTTGCAGGTTACTACAGCTACTTTTTGGGCCTTCTATAGCGTGTTTTCTGTCACACGCTGATTCCTGGAGCTGTTTGGTTGCGTGTAAATCCACACGCGCACGCTATCTTCAAACGCTGCTGGCCTGGTCTGCGTGAATCCTGTTCGCGTGTAATCCACACGCGTACGCTATCTTCTAGCGCTGCTGGCCTGGGCTGCGTGAATCCTGCTCGCGTGTAAATCCACACGCGCACGCTATCTTCAAGCGCTGCTGGCCTGGACTGCGTGAATCCTGTTCGCGTGTAAATCCACACGCGCACGCTATCTTCAAGCGCTGCTGGTCTGGACTGCGTGAATCCTGTTCGCGTGTAAATCCACACGCGCACGCTATCTTCAAGCGCTGCTGGCCTGGACTGCGTGAATCCTGCTCGCGTGTAAATCCACACGCGCACGCTATCTTCAAGCGCTGCTGGTCTGGACTGCGTGAATCCTGCTCGCGTGTAAATCCACACGCATATCGTCTTCGAACGCTGCTGGCCTGGACTGCGTGAATCCTGCTCGCGTGTAAATCCACACGCATATCTTGTCTTCGAACGCTGCTGGCCTGGACTGCGTGAATCCTAATCGCGTGTAAATCCACACGCACACGCTCTTTTCTTTGCGGCTGTACAGAACCGCGTGAACTTTGTTTATACCTTAAAAGGAGCGTTATTTCCAACTCCTGCACCTGTGATATTAACAAGGGGATTGATTCATTTCTATACTTTACTCTACGTGGGAAGGAAGCTTTTCAAGGATAATTGGAAGGTGACAGTGAACAGTACTTTGGACGCTATCCTGTGGTGCATCAACCCGGTATCTAGCGTGAGCCTCGTTCCGTTCGGGATAAGTCTCCCTTACTAATCTTCCCTTCCTTGTCGTTTGTTCTACCTTGGATTTCTCAAGAGACTCTGCTGGATTCGTCTGCCCTAGACACAAGGTCAGTGTGTGCATTCATGACATTTTCTATTCCATCATATCCAGGTTGGGGCAGTTATTCATGATACTTTATTTTGTTCTAGGCTGACTTCCTATACCTTACCCACACCCTTTCCAGTGATCCATCGCTCTGCCTGTTTTACCGGTCAGAGAGTTGTATCATTTGGAAGGTCTTAACTTGACTTCACAACTATCAAACGCGTGAACAGGGATCCGGAAGACCCTACCACCTGTATCCTTTTGAGTACCGTATCCTTTTCGGTTAATACTGTGGTGCTTTCTGACAGAAACTTGGGGAAGAGAAACCCAATCCTGACAGAACATTTGAAAGCCATATTTGTTGGAATTATATCCTGAACTTGGGGGAAGGGAGCTAGATGCTGCTCCAGACTTTGTTTAACACTATCAAGTTAGAATAACCCTTCACTATACTTTTGTATTAAACGTGAGGGCAGGCATAGGTTTTGACACAGACAGCCATTTAATTTGGACTTACAGCAATAGACTTTCCTTAGTTTCTTTATGTAGGGAAATGCCCCACCATAGCTAGAGGGCAGGTTGGGCATTACACCTATCCTGATACTTAATAAAGATTCTACTTTTGAATTCACAATCTGTTGACTGTGCCATCTCTTGATACCATGTCTGTCTCACACTGTCCAATCAGGACAGCCAGAACCCCCAGTGGGAACTGGTCCCATTCAGGCAGACAAAGGGCAGGGGAGTGAATAACTCCTCCCCCACTTCCTGCCTGGAGCCACACACTGGAGCCTAGGCGGGGACGCCCAAGGGTTCCTGCCGAAGACGCCACACACACTCCCAGAATGTTAGAAGGGCCAACAACCATGCTAGAAAAGGCGAAAAAAAGAAAAGGAGCCCCCATGTTAGAACATAGATGACCCTATTGTGCGCAACCAAGACCATTAACTAAAGGGCTGTCTGTGACTGAAAAGTCACAGGAGCAGAGAGAGGGGGGTATTAGGTATCCCCTTGGCACTCCACATAAGGTGGAGTGTGACAATCTCTCATAGTATAAAGTTTTAGGAGAGATACAAAGTATCCCTCTATCCGAAAGAACTGTAGTTAGTAAGGATGAACCAAAGGGCTCCCAGCAACACTGCCCATAAGGAGCTGTGTGTGCAAAAGAAAAACACGGATGCTTTAAGAGATGGAGGAAAGTAGACTCCATAATAAAAGGTAAAACACAAAACAGAGTTCCAAAAGTCAGAGCAAATAAGAATGAGTGGAAAAAAGTAGTCACTCCATCCGGCTATACAGAAAAAAGTCACAGTAATAAGTGCTGGGGTCTAACTAGGAGAGGAGGTGAAGCATACAAATGATGAATCTTCCCAACAATAGAATATGGAGGCAAAGTTGCTAAAAGAGAAATCCTTCCAAGCAGGGTGGCATTGCAGGAGTTGGATCTAGTCTTGGAGGAATAGTCTTAATCCTTGTCTGGGGCTCAGACACCAGAGTTTGCACGGTGCTCAAAATGTCAATAGACATGTAATGTGCTTTGGGACCCAGCACAGGTTGCGAGCGGGCTGGAAGTTCCATGGGATGTGGCCCCGATTTTTAAAGCACTGGAGGAGGGAGAGGCTGTGCCAGGCGGCAACCCAGGTGAAGATACCCTCCACTGGGCCTTCAAAGTCAGTATCAATGATTCATCCAAAGCAAAAGGATGGCGTACCAAAACAGGCTTTTTAGGTGATCTGAGCAGTGAAGGATGTGTGTGTGTGTGTGTGTGTGTGGACGCACTGACAAGTTATGTGTACACCACTAGTCGAATCAAATTCGAGAGGGGATGGCAGTAGACTGGTAGTCCACAGGGCAGTCATCACAGACTTGTATGTGGTGGCAGTCTACTAGATCGCCGACTGAGGGGGATGGGAAGGATTAAGTTAGTCATCAACGAGGTGGTAAGCTGAGTAGTCCAGGGTTTGTGCTTCGTGGAAGAATGTTTTGGCCACAGACCGTGCTCCTTCCATGAAGAATGGTGTGGCTCGAGGACTGTACTGTTGTCAAGGATTTAGTAGACAAGAGGGATGGTTTGTGCGATGAAGAAGCAGGCTTTTTAGGCATTACAGATCCATCAAGATCCTTATGAGCATGGGTGGCATCATGCTTCTCCCACAGGAAGACTGCTCATGGGATCTTGACCTCTCAGAAGAACTCTTGGGGCCTGCTAGGACACAGTGAAGATCTGTGCTTCACAGGAGCAAAGTATGAGGCCACAGTGTCTTCAGAGAGTCAGGCAATCAGGTATCTGATCCCATCCCTTAAAGTCTTGTGTCACACTCCTGATGCCTATCCTCCACATAAATGTTTTTCAACCTACAAGTAGAGCAGGTTTTCGAAAAGACTTCTTGGCTTTGGCATAAATCAAGGTAAGGAAAGATTTCTTCAATGGACAAAACCCTTGAGGAACACAGAGCAAACGTAAGTCCCCTGTAAGGGAGCAACAAAATAGTGTAGGAACTTGCAAAGCCCATAAAACCAATGTACTCATCTATAGCTTTCAAATGGAGTCAAAGTAAAAGTTGCACAATGAGGATTGATTCTTAGAGAAAATATTGAATAAAGAACTTTGGTGAGGACTACAGACTCTAAAAGAGTGGTAAACCATCGGAAAATGACCCCGATGGCTGGTGCTAAGGGAAGCACTGCCTATTACCAAAAAACAAGAACACTAAAGTGCAGTTGCTTGCATTTCTTTAATAATTTGCAGCCCGACATTGAATTTAACATGCGACTAAGAAACATCCAATGAATTTCTGTGATTCTACAACTCTGGACTATTAAAGGCTATGATCCAAACATTTGAGAAAAAATCTATATTAAGGTCACATCTGTCAAACAACAAATTTCACTATATACTCCTCACCTGCTGTTGAAGCTTAAGAAGCTGCTGCTGTTTCTCTTGTAAAACCTGTAGTTGCTGCTCTGCTGAAGCCATTGCATGTGATAAGGACTGTAAAGCAACTTGAGCGGCCGAACTTAGGGCTGTTGAAGCTTCCCCAACTGGTACAGTTATTAAGTTACCAACAACTGGTGTCACCCCAAAAGTGCTCACTGCCATGAAGCAAAAACAAAAAAAGAAATCATGGAAACCAACCATAAAACAAAGCACTGACAAAGACGTGGAACCTACTAAACTGTTAAGCACATGTATCACATTCTACATTTGAGAACCTTTCTCAAACTTTCTTTAAAAACAAACTTTCCAAAACAATATTCTTTGGTATCTATTTAATATGAAAAGCTGAAAACAAAGAACCAAATGTTTGTTCATATTTGAGGAACATTGATCAAAGTAGGAAGTTCCTCTCTTTTAGATTCAAGACACAAGCTTTGTAGCAGGCACTCCCACAGATTGAGCAAGTTGCTTACCTGTAACTCAAGTATTGTTATCTTTTATAGATGTGCAAACTTTGAATATTTTCCATTGTCATACTGTGAATCTTTGCCTTTAGATACTTCAAGAACACCCAACGGGAGGCTCTCTCAGAAGACTACACCAAACTCAACCACACATGGGCTCATGTACCTCAGATGACAAAGGACTGCAACTTGCTTATCCAAGAACTCACCACCCTCACGAACATCAACCACCATGCACCAGTGGAACGGCACACCCTAAAACCTAAGTCTTCAGCACCCTGGTACACTTAAGAACTCAAGCTCAACTAACAAACCATCAGAAAACAAGAAATTCCGGCAGCGCATCTGACCTCGCTCTGGTCAAGGAACTCCATGCTACACACAGGTAACTGGTCAATACTGCCAAGGCCAACTACTGCCAAAACACCAGAGCCAAAGAAAACAATGAAAGCATAGCCCTCTTAAAAGCCATCAGGCACTGCATCAACCCTGTGACTGACTCACACAGCACGCCATCAAAAAATCCATCAACTCGTTCTTCATCAACAAGATCATCATGATCCGCTAACACACACCATCGCCACAAACGACTACACATCCCATCTTGCAAAACCACAACTACCCGGACAACTTTGAAGACAAACTATGGAAGATTTCACTGCCACATTAGCATCCCTCAAGGCAACATTTTATGTGGATGACATTCTCCCTACCTCCTTATTCAAGACCCTTCGGACTGAAGCACTCCTCCCCTACCTGACAATCAACAGCTTCCTAACTCTAGGCATCTTCCCTCGACCTTCAAGACCAGACAAATCCTTGCACTTAAACCAAAACTGGGCCCTGACTATCTCAGCAACCACTACCCCATTACCCATATTCCCTTTGTAGGTAAGATCCTTGAGAAAGTAGTAGCCACAAAACGCCTCCACACATCGAAGCCAATAACAACCTTTATTCTTACAAAAATGGCTTCAGATGCAGCTCAGAAATGGCTGCCATCAAGGTGATAGACGATGCCCTTAAAATCCTAGACGACGGCCATCCTTCCCTCCTAGTTCTCTTTGACCTCTCAGTAGCATTTCACACAATAGACTACCAGACACTCAAAGTACATTGCTACAAGGGGCTCAGTGAGAGTCATGAGCTGGTTCAAATCCTACCTTGCGAACCACCAACCGTTCTTACAAATTGATTCTTCCAGATTTACTCCACTCCTCATTTGTGGAGTCACGCAAGGATCCATTTGGTCCCCTGACCCTCTCCTCTCAACATCCACATTCACCAATACACAAATCACCCTCAAGCTAGCTTCCATCGAAAACATCCACAGGCTTGAGGCCTGCCTCACATTGATCCAGTCCTGGCTGTCCAGTGCTTACCTAAAGCTCAACCACTCAAATACTGAATTCCTACTGCTCACCAACAAGACAAAGCACCCCAACAACCAGACCTAGCCCTCTATGAACCTCGAGAGATTTACACCCCAGCTGTCTATTTGTGCCAGGTCTCTTGGGTTCAACAGCCACAGACACTGCACGTTCAAACAGCAAATATCAAGGAAGACACAAACTACTTGGTACCAACTTTCCCTCTTGCAGAAAATCAAGCCCTCCCTCCCAGAAAAGCACTTCAGATCTGCTGTTCAAGCCTTGGTCCTCTCCCACCTGGATGGTGGCAATGGCCTTTTAGTCTGCCTTCCGGCGACAACCCTGGCACCCTGAAATGGACAAGTTACTTACCAAACTGGTGACTTTGTTTTGACTGGATGTTCCTCCAACCTATTCCTCATCTATGACGAGTGATGTTCACAGCTGTGCTGCTTCGTAATTTTTTCGGCAGATGCCGTCCTTGCGTCAATGGCATCTGGTTCATGTCCCTCAGAGGCCTCCGTCGAGGGTGATGTGATCGGATGTTATAAGTAGCATGCACAGCGCCCGTAGCCTCAGTTCATGTTTTCCCCCTCACGTGTGGCACACATACCCAGAACATAGCCTCGACCGCACTTACTCTTGCAGGACGTAAGCTGTAACAGCATGGAAATTCTTGCGAGTGGTAGGCTGGGAGGGCGATGATGATTAAGTTGGAGGAACATCCACTCGAAAGAATGTTACCAGTTTGGTAAGTAACTTGTTCTTCGAATGGATTGTGTCCTCCAACGTATTCCTCATCTATGACAGATCCCAAAGCAGTAAAAAATGATTGGAGGAAGAAAAATTTAGACATGCCCAATAAAATGGCAGAATAAAGCACTGCCTTACCAAAGGCAACATCCTGAGCATGGAATGTATCCAGGGAGTAATGCCTGACAAAGACAACGTTGCAGCACGTCAGATATTTTTCACGAGAACCGCCCTGTGGAGGGCTGTCGAAGTAGCAATGCCCCTGGTGGAATGAGCCCGCAAACCCGCAGGAGGGTCCTTACCAGCCAACCGGTAGCATTCTGAAATCGTGAGGATAATCCACCTAGACAAATTCTGCTTTGAAACAGCCTGTCCTAAACTGTGTCCAGTATACCCCACAATGAGTTGGTCGTCCACTCTGATCTTTGCCATTCTAGATAGATAAAAGCTCAAGGCTCTTCTAGGATCCAACCTATGAAGACGTTTCTCTTCCTTACCAGGATGAGGAGGTAGGTAGAAAGCAGGGAGTAGCACCTTCTCACTCAAAAGAAAGTCAGACACAACCTTAGGGAGAAAGAACGGACATACTCTCAGTACAACCCTGTCCTTGTGGAACAACGTAAAGGGTGGCTTAGAAGAAAGTGCCTGCAACTCGCTCACTCTACTAGCAGATGTAACTGCAACTAAGAAAACAGTTTTAAGGGTCAACAACCTTAAAGGGCAAGAGTGTGTGGGTTCAACGGAGCACCCATCAGAAAGTTTAGAACCAAAGTAAGGTCACAAACCGGCACCTGAAACGGTGATAGCGGGAACACATTTGTGAGCGTTTTCAAAAACTGAGCGATCGGTAAAATTTCAAAATAAGAACATTCCTCGAAAGAGCACTTAAAGATACAGTACTGCCAAATAACCTTTAATGGTGCCCACCTGAAGACCCCTGTGGGCCACCGAAAGTAAGAAGGAGAACCTCCGGAATCTAACACTGAAAAGGGTCCACATTCTTTCCTCTGCACAAGTCGCAAAATTTACGGCAACGGTACAGGGACTTTGTGGCAGGCCGCCAAGCCGAAAGGAACACCTCCATCACGTCATCCGGGAGGTCCCAATCCCTATATCTCAACCTCTCAGAAACCATGTGTGAATGTTGAGATTCTTGACCTCTGGATGGAGAATCCAACCTTCCTCTCGCGAGAGAAGATCCTCTATTTGGGGGAAGACGTATTGGAGGACAGATGGACATGTCTATAAGGTCTGGGTTCCACGCTATCCTGGCCCAATCTGGAGCAATGGGGGATCATGCGTGTCCCGAACTGTCGCAACCTCCTGAGAACTTAGATGACCGGGATCGGAGGAAACTCGTACAGAAGCGGGAGGAGCCACTCCACAACGAACGCATCTCCTAGAGCTCCTCTCAGAGGAAAATCCCTTGAGCAGTACCTTTCGCACTTCTGGTTTGCCCCAATCACGAACAGGTCCACCTGAGGGGTTCCCCAAAGAGCAAAGATCTCTTGAAGGACTTCCTGAGCGAACTCCCACTTGTGGGAGACCGCGCTCTGCCTGCTCAGAGTGTTCGCCGTCATGTTCTCTGTGCCGGTTAGATGCATCGCCGAAAGGGACATACACTTGCTCATTGCCCAGAACCAGAGCTGCATCAACTCCCTGTATAGAGGTAGTAACCTTTCACGTCCTCTCTTGTTGCGGTAATGCATAGCCACGGGGTGGTCGATCATCAGGACATTCTTCCCCCATACAGATGGCAGGAAAGCCTTCAGCGCTAGCCTGATGGCTTTCACCTCCAAAAGATTGATGTGAAGTCTGGACTCCGATTGAGACCAATGACGGCTGATGGATAGATTGTCAGCATGAGCTCCCCACCCTGTCAGGGAAGCGTCCGTCACCACCATGACATCCGGCCAGGGCTGCCAAAAAGGTTCCCCTTTCATTAGATTTGTCTCGTCATCCCACCACAGAAGGTCCTGTGAGACCAAAAATGAACATGGAGATCCGACATCTTGCCCGATAACTGGAACCATTGAGTCCGTAGAGCCGACTGAAAGGATCTCATTCTCAAGCGGGCCTCTGGCACCAGAAAAATGCAGAATGCCATGAGGCAGAAGAACAAGTTACTTTCTTACCTGGTAACGTTCTTTCGATGGGATGGTCCGACGACGTATTCCATATCTATGACATGTAATCACCAAAGCTGTGCTGCTTCGGAAACTTTTCGGCGTCTGCGTCGATGACGTCGATGCGCCGTCGTCGAGGACCTCCTCCGACGTCCGACGTCATCCGATGTGATAAGTAGGACGCACGACGCCCATAGCCTCAGTTGTAGTTTTTTCCCCCAGAACGTGTGACATAAGTCAACTGCCAGTCAGACACAAAGCCTTGCTGAACGTAAGCTGCAATCGCAGAAGTAATTCTGCAGCGGGGAAGGCAGGGCAGGAGCGATATGGAATACGTCGTCGGACCATCCCATCGAAAGAACGTTACCAGGTAAGAAAGTAACTTGTTCTTCGAGGGGATTGGGTCCTCCGACGTATTCCATATCTATGACAGACTCCCAAAGCAGTACCAAAGCAAGGAGGAGGGAAAGAATTTAGAATCAAAATTTAGAATAGCCAATCAAATAGCAGAGCAAAGGACCGCCTTGCCAAAGGCCAGATCCTGTGCTCGAATGGAATCGAGGGAATAGTGACGTACAAATGTATGTACTGAAGCCCAGGTGGCTGCATCACAGATGTTGCAAATAGGAACACCCCTCTGCAGGGCAGTAGACGCAGCCATACCCCTGGTAGAATGGGCCCGCAAGCCAGCCGGTGGGTCCTTACCCGCCAAGCGGTAGCACTCCGAGATGGCCAAAATAATCCAGCGAGACAAAGTCTGTTTCGTCACAGCTTGCCCCAAACGCTTTCCAGCATAACCAATAAAGAGTTGATCATCCACTCTGACCCGGGACATGCGTGAAACATAAAAGCTTAAAGCTCTCCTAGGGTCAAGCCTATGGAGCCTCTCCTCTTCCTTACCAGGATGTGGAGGAGGATAGAATGCCAGAAGAACAACCTTCTGGGCCAAATGAATTCCGTCACTACCTTCGGAAGAAAAGAAGGACGAACTCTAAGGACAACCCTGTCCTTGTGAAATACAGTGAAGGGAGGCTTAACTGAAAGTGCCTGTAACTCACTCACTCTGCGAGCGGAAGTAACCGCAACTAAAAACACAGTTTTCAGAGTTAACAGCCTCAAAGGGCAAGAATGTAAAGGCTCAAACGGAGCACCCATAAGAAACTTAAGAACAAGGTTTAAATCCCAACCGGGCACCAGGAAAGGTGACGGAGGGAACACATTAGTGAGCCCTTTCAGGAACTGTGAAATCAAAGGGATTTTAAAGTAAGAACACTCTTCAGACGAGCGCTTAAAGATGGACAGCGCCGCCAGGTAACCCTTAACGGTACCCACTTGCAAGCCCCTGTGGGCCAAAGAAAGTAAAAAGGACAGAACCATGGGGATGTCACATGCAAAAGGATCCACATTCTGAACTCTGCACCAGTCGCAGAACTTACGCCAACGGCAACGGTACAGAGACTTTGTTGCTATCCTTCGGGCCGAAAGCAACACCTCCATCACGTCCTCAGGGAGGTCCCAATCCTTATACCTCAACCTTTCAGGAGCCAAGCGTGAAGGTTGAGGGATCTGACCTCTGGATGGAGAACCTGACCCCCCCTCCCGTGAGAGCAGATCGCCTCGGTAGGGAAGACGACGTGGAGGGCAGATGGATAAGTCGAGAAGGTCCGGGTACCATGTCCTCCAAGCCCACGCCGGGGCAATGAGGATCATCCGGGAACCGAACTTCCGTAACCTCCGCAGCACTTGCGGGATGATGGGGACTGGAGGAAACGCGTACAGCAGCGGGAAGGACCACTCCACCACGAACGCGTCTCCTAAGGCTCCTTTTGGAGGAAATTCCCGCGAGCAAAACCTTTCGCACTTCCGGTTGACACTGGAGGCAAAGAGATCCACTTGAGGGGTCCCCCAAAGGGCGAAGATCTCCAGGAGAATCTCCTGAGCCAACTCCCACTCGTGAGAGATCGCGCTCTGCCTGCTCAGAGCGTCCGCCGTCACGTTTTCGGCTCCGGCCAGATGAACTGCCGAGATCGAAAATTCCTGCTGGATGGCCCAGAACTCGAGCTGCATCGCCTCCCTGCACAGAGGAAGTGACCCTGCCCCCCCCTTTTTGTTGAGGTAGTGCATGGCCACTGTGTTGTCCGTCAGAATCAGGACATTCTTCCCTCGCACAGACGGCAGAAAAGCCTTCAGGGCTAGCCTGACGGCCCTCAGCTCCAACAGATTGATATGGAGTCTGGACTCCGACGGAGACCAACGACCGCTGTCAGCCCGTTGGCATGAGCTCCCCATCCCGCGAGGGATGCATCCGTCACGATCGTCACCTCCGGCCAGGGAAGCCAAAATGGAGCCCCCCTCATCAAGTTGCCTTCGTTCGACGGCCCACCACAGAAGGTCCCGGGCGACCGAGGACGGCACCTGAATCGAGTCCGACATCCTGCCGGAGGACTGCGACCATTGCGTCTTGAGTGCCCACTGCAAAGATCTCATCCGCAGGCGAGCCTCTGGCACCAGAAGAATGCAGGATGCCATGAGGCCGAGCCACCTCAAGAACTCGAACGCTGGGAGCGTCTGGGCATGCTGAAACTTGTGCACCATCTGCTGAATGTGAAGAGCCCTCACCTGGGGAGGAAAACACAGCCCCAGGGAAGTGTCGAGCACTGCTCCGATGTACTGGAGCCGCTGTGTTGGCGTCAAATGGGACTTCTTTAAATTGAGGGAGAAGCCCAGCCTGTGAAGGGAGCGACAGGTGACCGACAGATGATCCAGGACTTGCTCTGGAGAGCTCCCCCTGATCAACCAATCGTCCATGTAGGGGTAGACGTGAATCCCCCTTGCCTGAGACTCGCTGCCACCACCACCATGAGCTTGGTGAAAACCCTCGGGGCGGAGGTCAATCCGAACGGCAGGACCCGAAACTGAAAGTGCGAGTCGCCAACCGCGAACCTCAGGTACTTCTCGTGCTTGGGATGGATCGGCACATGGAAGTAAGCATCCTTGAGGTCGAGTGACACCAACCAGTCCTGAAGCTGAAGGGCCTGGAGGACTTGAGAGAGAGTAACCATCTTGAACTTGTCCTTCCTGAGGAGTTTGTTCAAACCGCGCAAGTCCATGATGGGTCTCAATCCCCCGTCTTTCTTCGAAACCAAAAAATAAGGGGAATGCCATCCCTTGTTCCTCTCCGCTACAGGCACCAGTTCTATGGCGCCTTTCTCCAGCAGGGCTTTAATTTCCTGCGCAAGGAGCGGATCCGGACTCTGCAAAGAGGTTCCCCGGTGGATTGTCGCGAGGCCTGTGCCGAAAGGGAAGACAGTAGCCGTGGGTTATGATCTCCAGAACCCACACATCTGAAGTAATGGCTTGCCACTCTACAAGATGCTGCGCCAGCCTTCCCCCAACCGGCGAACCATGGGACATGGCCTCACGAGTGAGTGGGAGCGGCTGCGGCGTTACACCGGAGGGCAAAGAGGCAACTGCCCGAGCGGCCTTGGCACCACGGGTACCCTGTCGTCCACCTCTGGTACCCCTGCGTTGGCCTCTTTGACTGCCAGCTCCTCTCGCTTTACTGAAGGATGAGTAATAGCGAAAGGAACCACCCCTCCACTGCTGTCCCCTAGGACGAAAAGGCGGAGGTTGGCAAACTGCAGCGCCCAACGACTTTGCTGCAGCTTTTGAGGTCTGCAACCTCTCAAGGCTCTCGTCAGCCTTGCTGCCAAAAAGGTGTTCACCGTCAAAGGGCATGTTGAGGAGCCGGGACTGCACATCAGGAGCAAACCCCGACTTCCGCAACCACGCAAACCTGCGTATCACGGTGCTCGCCGCCATGGACCTACTGACGCATTCAGCTAAGTCCAAACCCGACTAAACGGACTCACACATGGCATCCTTACCATCCTGGACCATAGCAAGGAAACCATCCCGTTCGTCCCCTTCGGGAATATGATCAGCCGCTAACGCAACACAGTTCCACAGAGTGTGCGTGAAACGCGACAAGGCACAAATGGAGTTGGCCGCCTGAAGCGCCATACCACCAGAAGAAAACACTTTCTTCGCCCAGCCATCAAAACGTTTGTCGTCCCTATCAGGAGGGATGGTAGGGTACGACGCCTGCTTCGCCGGGGCCGTGGCCGCCTGCACCACCAAACTCTCCGGAGTGGGGTGCCTGGTCAAGTAGCAGGGGTCGCCACTGGCTGGACGGTATTTTCGCGACAAGGATCTGCCCACCGCTGGGAGACTCTCCGGAGCAGTCCAAGCCGCCGCCACCCTTCTCTGTAAAGCCATATGGAACGGCAGAACCGGGTCAGTTGGGGGACCAACATCAAGGATGTCCGTCAGATCATCCTGCACAAATTCCCCTGGGGGAGCAGACCATCCCAAGTACTCAGAAACCCTAGCCATAAGGCGCCGGTACGAGGAATCAGCATGAGAGCCAGGCTCAGGCCTACAAAACTCCACCTCCGGAGAGGTGGCCAGTCCACTGGCATCATGCAGTGACTGTCTCAACTCGTCAAACCGACTATGGCCCGAGACAATTTCATCCGGAACCTGACTAGGAACCAGGCCATCAGAATCCTCATCCGCCTCTGAAATATAGTCCAGGTGGCGAAAAGAAGGCACTCGAGAGTGCTTGCTCTTAACCAGAGACTTCCTAGGGGGTCCACCCGTGCCCTGGGGTACCTCCGACACGAAAGGCGTTGATGGCGTCGAGCGAATCGGCGCCAGCGTCGAGAGAACCGGCATCGGCGCCGAGAGGATCGGCGTCGAGGAAATCGGCGTCGACGTCAGATGCAGCGCCTCTAGAATCGGCGGCGTCGACACAGCCCTCGAGGCCGGAGCCCCGAGCGTGTCCCTCGACGACCTGAGCGTCGACGGCATCGACGACTTCCTCGGAGCCAGAGCCTCGAGAAAGACTGTCGACGCCCTTGACGCCACAGACGTCGATGCCTTCTTCGAAGACCTCACAGGTGCACACGGTCTCGAACGCGTCGAGGACCGGGACCTGGAACGGGTACGTCGAGAACGAGTCCCCTTGTCCCTCTCCCGTGACTCGTGCCGACCACTCTTGCGAGCGGTGTCTCTCGACCTCACACGACCGACCCCACTCGGGGGCGCGGACGGCTGAGTACCCTGCGACTCAAGAATCGCCAGCATCTTCTTCCCGAAGGAAGCCCATTCCTCCGGCGTCGCACGGCTGGAGGGGTAAGCGACGTGCCGGGCAGAGCCCTCCGAAGAGGACCTGGAAGACGACCGGTGTCAGCGCTTCCGAGAATGCCTCGAAGAGGTTGAGGAGTGGCGAGACCGACTCCTAGAAGGAGACCCACGAGACTTCCGACGATGACACGGAGAGTCACCCCTCGAATCATCTGTCGAAAGCCCCGCAGACTTCGACTTCCGGGGCTTGGACACCCGACCTACCGACAACAACTTCTTACGTTCGCGTAAGGCTTTGGACGTGAGCGACTGGCAGTCGATACAGTCATCCGTGTCGTGGGCCTCCCCGAGGCACCAGAGGCAGGCGTCGTGCGAGTCCGTCACCGACATCTTGGACCCACACTCCCCGCACTTCTTGAAACCCGGACGCGGGGTCGAAGACGAAGTAGACATCTACAGAAGGATTTTCACAAACGAACAGGTTCGAAGAACCGAGAAGAACAGAACTCCAAAGAGTCAAGGCGTTTAAACCGAGAAACACGAAGCAACACGTTCGCGGAAAAAACGGAACTGAGGCTATGGGCGTCGTGCGTCCTACTTATCACATCGGATGACGTCGGAGGAGGTCCTCGACGACGGCGCATCGACGTCATCGACGCAGGACGCCGAAAAGTTTCCGAAGCAGCACAGCTGTGGTGATCACATGTCATAGATCTGGAATACGTCGGAGGACACAATCCCCTCGAATCTGGGCTTGTAGACATTTTGTGACCAACTGAAGAATGTGACGAGCCCTCAACTTGGGTGGCTAGCACATCCCCAAGAAAGTGTCCAAAACAGCCCCTATGTACTGGAACCGCTGGGATGGTGTCAAATGAGACGAAGTTGAGGGAGAAGCCCAGCTTGTAAAGTGAGTGGCAGGTGACGCTGAGATGATCCAAGGCTTTTTCGGGAGAACGCACCATGATCAGCCAATCATCCAGGTAGGGGTAGACGTGAAACCCCCCCCTCTCCTAAGATGTGCCACCACCACCACATTGAGCTTAGTGAAGACCCTCAGGGCGGAGGTGAGCCTGAAAGGCAGGACCCGAAACTGGTAGTGGGATCAGCCAACTGCGAACCGGAGGTATTTTCTGTGCTTGAGATGGATCGGCACATGAAAATAAGCATCCTGCAGGTCCAATGACACCAACCAATCCTGAGGTTGGAGGGCCTGAAGGATACGAGAGAGCGAACATCTTGAACTTGTCCTTCCTGAGGAACTTGCTCAAGCATTGTAAGTCCAAGATGGGGCATCAGTCCTCCTTCCTTCTCAGGTATAAAAACATAAGGGGAATACCAACCCTTGTTCCACTCCGCCACAGGCACAGGTTCTATAGTACCCTTCTCCAGCAGGGTGAAAATCTCCTGCAACAGCGGCAGATCCGGAACCTTCAAAGAATGAGGCCGTTGGAGAAAAGGAAGGCAATAACCGTGGGCAATTTTATCTAGAGCCCATGCGTCTGAAGTAATGGCTCGCCATTCTTCGAGATGCTGCGACAGCCTGCCATCCACCGGAGAACCATGAGTCATGGCCTCAGAGCGGTTTAGAAGCGGCAGTGCCGGAAGGCAAAGAGGCAGCTGCCTGAAAGGCTTTGGCACCTCTACCTCGTCCACCACGAGTGTCTCTACGGAGGTCCCTTTGACTGGGCATTCCCTTCGCCTTTCCAAATGAGGAGTAATAGCGAAAGGAACCACCCCTCCATTGGTGTCCCCTTAGAGGTCTGCAACTTTTCAAGACTCTATTCAGCCTTGCTGCCAAAATGATGTGACCCGTCAAAGGGTATGTTAAGACGGGCCTGCACATTGGGTGCAAAACCGGACTTCCGCAACCACGCAAATCTGTGCATGACTGCTCGTAGCCATGGATGTTGCAACACAATCCGCATTGTCCAACCCAGATTGAAGGTAATCACACATGGCATCCTTGCCATCTTTCACAAAAGCTAGAAAGGCGTCCCTTTCCAATCCTTCGGCAATATGCTCAGCCGCAAGCGAAACAATTCCACAGAGCGTGTGAAAATGTTGCCAAGGCACAGGTGGATAGGCCGATTTCAGGGCCATACTCCCAGCAGCAAATACCTTGTGTGCCCATCCATGCGTTTATCGTGCCTATCCAGAGAAATGGTAGGGTATGCTGCCCGCTTCGAGGTGGCCGTAGCCGCCTGAATCACCAAACTCTCGGGAGTGGGGTGAGTGGACAGGTAGCTGGGGGTCGCTACTGGATGGGCGGTATTTCCTTGACAAAGACTTGTTAACTACCAGAAGAGACTCTGGGAAGTCCAAGTAGCAGCCACCCTTTTTTGTAAGGCCACATGAAATGGCAACACCGGGTCAGGGGACGGACCCCGATTCAAGATGTCCGTGAAATCATCCTGATCATAGTCAACCTGAGGCCTGGACCAACCCAGGTGCTCAACTATCGACATCAGTCTCCTATAGGAGGACTCAGCATTCTCAGGTTTCCCCAAACTCCATCTCAGGAGATGTGTCGAGGCCACTGACATCATGTAAGGACTGACGCATATGCTCAAACCGACTGTCCTTGTCAATGAGACATTCTGGAGCATTAGGCTTCCCATAAGGCAGACCAAAAGGAACAAAGTCCCCATCAGAGCTCTCATCATCATCATCTTCCTCAAATGTTTTGGAGAGACTGGACAAACTCCTTCCTAGGGAGAAGTGTGCGCCTCTTATCAGAAATAGGCTTCACAGATTAAACGGGAGCCTTCCTTGGAGGTTCCAGAGCCACAGTGCCTTTCAAACGGCAAATCTTGCCCAGCAGGCGTAAGCGGCTCAGACGTCGAAAAAGGTACTGAAGATTTTGAAGGTCTGACCACCGGGTAAAGACCGACAGACTCACTCGACGGACACGGCGCTGATGGAGTCGACACCTTCGACTGCTTCTCAGGCTTTGACGGTTTTGTGGGAGACGAAGACTGTGACATGCAGATGGCACGTCTCTGGCGATTCCCTGAAGCCTTGTCCGAACGGGACCTCTAAGGTTCCCGATGTTTATCGCACCGACTGCTCGGGCCCAAGGGCGCACATGCATCGGACCGAGACCGTTCCTTGCCGGCTTCAACCAAAGGCGACGGAACTGTGCCTTGAGACTGAAAAATCTAACATTTCCTCCCGAAAAGCCACCCGGGGGTAGAGGATTTAGTGGGGCATGACCTCTTTCGGCTATCCGTCATCCGAGGGGGAAGGCATACAGTGACACCGCTTCCGGGACCGCCTCGAAGAGGACGAGTGGCGCGAACCACTCCGGGACCTAGATCTTCTGGATATCTTCCGACGAGGATACTCTCTCGACTCGTCAGTCAACATACCAGCCGATTCAGATTTACGGGGTTTGGAAACACGGCCTACCTTTAATTTCCGCTTATGCTCCCACAATGATTTGGCAGTCAACGACTGGCACTTCGAGCAGACGTCCGTGGCGTGGTCCACCCCCAGGCACCACAAGCAGATATGGTACAGGTCCGTGTTGGACATATTGGACCCGCAGTCCCGACATTTCTTGAAGCCAGACCGTGGGGTTGTCGGGGTGGAAGACAACAAATCGTACAATACAAAGTTGACAACACAAGGCGCCCAGAGTTCTCGAAGCAAACACGTTTGCGGAAAAAATTGAACTGAGGCCATGGGCACTGTGCGGGTTACTTATAAAATATGATGACGTCACCCTCGACGGAGGCCTCCGAGGGACATCAACCCGATGCCATCTGCCAAAAGATTTTCCAAAGCAGCACAGCTGTGGACATCACATGTCATAAATTAGCAATACGTTGGAGGTCACAATCCATTCAAAGTGTCCTGCCTGCTGCAGCAAGACTCACTAAAGGACTCTGAAAAATTTGACCACATCACCCCAACCCTCTTAAAACTACACTGGCTCCCACTGCAAGACTGGATCATCTACAAATCCTGTTTCATCATCTACAAAGCTGTCTTCCTATAGTTCCCAAGCTACCTCACAGAGAAACTATCTGTGAAAGCCTGCAATCTATCAGAAGTAAGGAAATGTGCAGACTTTAATTATGGCAGGGCAGGTCTCTGCTCTCTCCCTTCTCTTCCTCTCCCATTAATTGTGGCACCGGGTGGGAGGCACTCCTGGCCTCCTTCAACTCCTCAAAGGCCATCATTAATGTTTACTTGAATGATACCGTCTTGGTCCAAGGCACTCAAGCCAGCCTTCTATTTGATAGGTGCTTCCTGCGCCTCATCAATTTCCTTTCTTCTCCTGCTGCCCCTCTTCCCTCCATGGCTTCCTTGCCCACGCTGCTGTCGCCTCCTTGGATACTCTGCCCTCTTCTTCTGCCCCCCCCCCTTGGGCTGCTTCTACACCTCCGCAGGGCAGACCTCCGATTTGTACCCCTCCCTGGAAGTCTTTCAAGGACGGCAACCTTCTCCACATTGCCACTCAAATATCGCGCAGATGTCAAACACTCCTCTGACATCTGCTGCATCCTGGAGGAACTTGACCTCAATGTCTTTGGTCTCACCGAGACATGGTTCACGGCCAGCTCTGTCACAAGCTTTGACACTCTACTCCCTGATGGCTACAAGATCCTCTCCGTGCCCAGATCCTACCTTTCTAGAGGGGCTGTAGCCCTGATCCTCCCTGAATGGATTCCTACCTCCGTCAATCCTACACAGGCCTACTCCTCTTTCGAATGCCTCGTCTGCAGGCTGGCTCTCTTTCCTGGCCATTCCCTTACTGTGGCTACCATCTATCAGCCACCTGGTCTGATGATCTCCTTCCTCTGAGTGGGCAAACCTCTCCTCTTCCCTCCTGGTCTCAACCAATCAACTCCACCTTCTTGGAGACTTCAACATCCACCTAGATGCTTCCTGTCCCTCCACTGGACTCTTTGCATGACTTCTGCTACTCTCACTCTATACTCCCCTCTGGCCCGACACTCTGGATGTTCTGATCTCTTCAGACCTTTCCCTTTCTACCCCTCTCACCACTCCTCTCTCCTGGAGTGATCACTTTCTCCTTGCCTCCCATCTCTACCCCTCAGGCCAATCCAACTCCTGCACTGCCACGTACCTTCCCGGTTATCCTACCCATGAATCATGTGTCAGTTGAGGCTTTCGCTGCCACGTTCTGGCCCCCGGCTCCTCCTTTGGCTGACTCACACCTTGACAGCCCTTTCCATGCTCCACTCTGCTATATCTGATACTCTGTGTTCTTGCCCATGTCATGAGGATCCGCTTCAAACCCAAAGCCAAGTACAACTCTTGGCACGACTCAGACTTCGTCACCCTTAAACGTAAGTGCAGCGTTGCTAAGAGGAAATGGCGCACTTCCGGCACATCGTCTGACAAACTGGCCTGCCGCCTGCTCCAAAGGCAACACTGGCTCTCTGTTCGCACTAAGAAGAGAGCCCACATCCAAGCCTGCATCTCTGCAGCATCTAATATCTCGGCCAAACTCTTTAAAATCGGCAAGGAGATGGCCAATCCTGCTGCAGTCTCTACCTCTCCTGTCCCCTCCCCTCGGCACGGCCCTGGCTTCTCATTTCATATCTAAAACTGCTCCCCCTCTACTCGCTGCTCTTCCTCTGGCCCCTCTTTGGCCACCTCTTCTCCCACCTTCTCTGCCTTTCCCCTGTTCTCCTCAGACGAGGTTTCTAGACAAGTCTGATCAATGAAAGTCATCAAAACAGGTTCACCCCTGTTCCTGCAAAACCATTAAGGACCACATTGACACCGTGGCTCCAGCTCTGGCTGATCTCTGCAACCACTCCTTCGCCACTCGAGTCTTTCCCTCTCCCCTGAAGCACTCCCTTGTGCACCCTCTTCAAAAATCATCTGTCGACCCTTCCTGCCCGACTAACTATCGTCCAATCTCCATCACTCCTTTCTAACCTTTCAAACTTCCTGAAAAGCTGGCCATCTCCCAGCTTAATCTTCACACTGAATCTGTTGGTTGTCTTTATGACTCAGTCTGGCTTCAGAGCTGCAGGGAAGCACGGAAACTGCTCTGTTTAACATACATGAAGACCTGCTCTCTAACCTTGATTCCAACACGACCTATGTGCTCATCATACTTTATATCTCTTCTGCCTTTGACACGGTCAACCATGCCATCCTGCTCAACCATCTCAGTGATAACTTGGGTATCACCAATCAGGCCTTGGCTTGGCTGACCACCTTCCTCGCCGATCGACCCTCCCAGGTCCAACTTGGGTCCTTCCTCTCTATCTCTACCTGTGGTGTTCCCCAGGGGTATAACCCCTAAACCCCACCCAGCTGGTGCCTTCCTGGTTGCCGCTCCTTTTCACCACTTAGCAAGCCCCACCCACCTGGTTCCTTCCTGGTTGCCGCTCCTTTTCACCACTTAGCAAGCCCTGCCCACCTGGTGCCTTCCTGCTTGCCGCTCTATTCCCTACTTAAGAAGCCCTCCAGCCTCTTTTCCTTTGCAGCTGGGGAGCAGGTGTAAGTGGATCTAGGTCACCTGGCCTGAGCACCACCCACCTTCTTAGCCCTGCCTCTTCCTTCCTGTTCTTAACTCTTAGATCAAGGGCGTCTCTCACCCGGGCGTCCAAAGTGAACGGCAGTCAAAGAAAAGGGAAATTCCTGTTTGGACCTGTTCGGACCAGGAGGACCCAAACCCCTGCTAAGACAGCAGGTAAGCATGCACCAACATGTGTTTACAACCTCTATCCCCACCCTCTATGGTCCCCCCCCCCCGTGTTGTTCCCTTGTGCCCCCCCCTTCCTGCACACAGGAGTCTGGTTTCACCATCACCATCTTGTGGCCAATGCTGGATTTGACTTTTATTGACTTCATTGATTCACGGTGCGTCACCCTTTCTCAACTCGCTGGACTTCCTTTGCATCTTGAACTCATGGGGGCCCTGATCATGCTGTTCCCATATTCATCTTGTAGCCAGACTTGCAACATTATGTGTTACTACTGATTTCTGCAATTGTATTCGCTCTCCCCTCTAGCTTCTCCACTCTTTTTGACTGCTTACACTGTTCTATACTCCCTCTCCCTTTTCCCATCTCCTCCCCTTACTTTATGCACTTACTCTATCAGAATTGTCCCTGGACCTAGTATGATAGCAACCTCGTTTGTCGCTCCCCCATCCCGTTACTGTCTCCCCCCTCCCTCCAGCACTATCTGAAACGTTGTCAGGCCTAGTACGATAGTTGCTTGTTTTGTCCTCCCCTATCTTCTGCACCCCTCTCCCTCAACTTTTGTTTTCCTCTGACTCTACCAGAAATGTTGTCAGGCCTAGTACGGTAGTCGCCTGTCTGTTTCCATTTCCACTTCCTTCCCACTCTCCCCCTCCCTTCCTTATCTGTGTATTAGCACTTGCACTGTCTGAAATGTCGTCAGGCCGAGTACGATAGTTAACTTCACATCCTTACTGTTCATGGCCTGTAAGACTGTCGCTGTATTTTCCCATATTCCCTCCCTTGCCTTGAAGCGCTTTGAAACACAGTTTATTTATATAGCGCCTATACACAATCATATACTGCAACAGCCTCTTTCTAAATCTGCCTGCCTCTACTCTCCGCCCTCTGCAACTCATCCAAAACATGACTGCAAGACTTGTCCTTGCCCTCAAGCCCAGGGATTGTATCTCTGCGGGACTGAAATCTCTGCACTGGCTTCCAGTGGGGATGAGGATCAAGTTCAAAACCCTCTGCATTGTGCGCAAAGCTTTATGGGGCCTGGGACGTCAATACCTTCAACTCTCTTCCCTCTCAAGCTTTTCGCTCATCCGCCTACAACTCCATCAGGGTCAGTCACTTCTCCAAACAGCGAGTTGCTGGTAGATCTTTCTTCTGCCAGGGCCCCCCTCTGGAACAGCCTCCCTGCTTCTCTGAAACTTGAGGAGAACCATCTCTGGTCCCAGAAGCACCTCAAGACCCTCCTCTTTGCTTCTGCTTTCTCTATTCTTCCCTGTTAATCTCTTAGCTGAATCTGAAACTCTACTGGTTACCTGGGTACCCTCTGATCTCAGGCCCAGGTCCCCTCCCTGCCAGTTGCTCTCCTGCACTGCCCCCTGGCAGCCCTTGCACTCGGGGGCTATTACTAAAACCCTACAGCACCTACTAGCACTGACCCCTTATGTGGGCTCTTACCCTTGCCACACTTATTTATTGTCTTTATTTATTTTTACTGTTATCCTATGTACTGCACTTCCCGCTCCCCATCCTCCCCTGCACTTGAACGATCTCCGTCTCCTGGCTTAGTAGGATTGTTGTCAGTCTTCCCTCTGTTTCCCCTCCCTTGCCTCTTTGCGCCTTGAAACTCTTCTGTATAGGCACGTTCTAAACGCCCTATCATACCAAGAAGGAAAGAACCAGAAGACAGGCTGTCTGTGTCAAAACTCCAAGACTCTGGAACCTCCTCTCGGTATCAGAATTGCTGCATCTCTTCTACAATTCATGAAAGAGCTCAGGACCTTCCTCTTCAAGATGTGGCTCCTCCTTAACACCTAGGTTCTCACACACTGCACTCCCCACCTTACCTGACACACTGATCTGCTCCCCACTGTCTTCCCCCATGCTGCCGATCATCCACCCACTGTTAGCTCCCCACTCCTTTTTTCTCTGCTTCCCTCAATGTTTTCTTACCCCTATGACAGTAAAGTGCTTTGTTGATTCCCAAACCTAGGTCAACGCTTTATTATTATTATTTTAATTTGTTTTATATTATTATTATTATTATTATTATTATTATTAGGCACAGAAAGCCAGACTCTCACAAATGGAGTCAGCAGGACAAGGTATGAAGCCAAGATCAACTTCTAGCAGCAACAAAACGCAAGCAGATATGTGCCCAAGCCACTGCATCCAGCCAGCATGGAAAGACGAAGCCCTTAAAATGCAGCAATGGAGACAAATCCCACAGGAGGCAAATAAAACTTCTTGTTCCAAAACTACAACAAGAAAACTAGGAGTGACAGGGTGTCCCCTTGAGTGCCACCATTCAAAGATGCTGGCCAAATCCAGAACACCAATCACAAGAAAGGGCTAGGGAGAAAGGGTCAGTGCCCAAACAATTTAATTGGCCCTTATGACTCGCATTCAATCCAATTCACCAAGAAAGGATGCAATCAGCCAAGAACCTATACTTGTCAAAACCAGAAGAAGAAGAATATAGAAGCAGCCATGTGGGCTCACAAAGCACTCCCTTGGGTAGAACAGCCGCTTTTGGCCCTAATGCACAAAATGGCCAAGAGTAGGACTAAATACACATTGGTACCTCAATGGCTACCAAAAAGGTACATTGGACGAACACATGGGGTAAAACCAAAATAAAAGAAAAATTGACTTGGCTACAGTAATTTTCTTACTGGTGGACACATTCATTACTGCCACAGATTCATCCTCTTGTGACACATCCCTTTGACACATCTGGCTCCAGAAACCTTTCAAAAGAACCAGGTGGCACTGTCCAGCCCTGCTCAGTGCCTCCTTATTGGTGCCATTTAATGCCAAGATTACGTCTGAGGCATTTATGGGTGAAGCAGTCGAAACAAATGAACAATTTTACCTTTTTTGTTTGCGTCAAGTCAACAGTTAAGAAAAATCTCTGGACAACTTTTCCTCCATAGTTTCTACGGACCCCCAATCTTTTTGCTTTGTTTTTTTTAACTTGTTCTGATTTTTTTTTTTTTTTGGGGGGGGAGGGGGGTAATAGTCTATCCTGGGCTACCTCACCAGAAGCATCGCCATTCCGCAGTTGCAGCCGGAACTTCAGCGGTCGCCAGCTTGTGGTACAAGTTTCCGGCCCTGCAAATGCCAGAGTTCCAGCCTCAAGGATCCTGTCTAGAAAAGCTTACTCAACCGCAACTGAAGGAAGCCTGCCATCACCTTTGTGCAGTGGCAATCACTGGAACTCGCCTTTCTAATGTGTTCAGTGTCCTGAAGAGACCTGAATTGGCGAATCTTCCATTTCTTCAACGCCAGGGATTGCATCTTGCATCTGGACTTGCCCAAAAAATCCTTGCACCCGCATCACCAGAACCAACGGCAGAAATTCAACCTTCAGCAACCCCCGCGTCGGCCTACATAGTCATTTGGGAAAAACTGAGTCGGGGGTAAATAAACGCAAAGCATTTGCCCCTGCTGTCCTCCATAGGACAACATTGGGAACCAGTCCCTTTGTATCCTTAATCTTCCATTCCAAAGCCTTTTGGTCGTCGAACCTGGGTAGTATTTTCAGAAAAATACGAACACAATATACTTACCTAGTAACCTTGGGGAATATCTTTATTGAATAATCACAAAAACAAGTAAAATAACATACCTACAGACACTGCATTCTAGGGAAAAGCATTGTAGCTCGTGTGACCTTTGGGTACAAGGCACAATTCTTTGTAGGGATTGGACTGCTAATTTAGGAGAATTCACTGGTGGCTTGGTTTCCTCTTTACTGCATGTATTTACATACCTCCTGTGCTGATTAATTTGAATAAATGTTAAGACCCTATGGTGAATGTGCATTTTTATTATGGAGTATTGTGCAATATCACCTGCTAGTTTCATTTGTTTTATTACGTGTAAAAGGCGCAGAATAAATATATTTGTATACATACCTGCCTGGCCTGAACTGAACTAAACTATTGTGCATTATATTGTGTGGACTCAGTGAGGACCCCCTGGACACACCTCACACTCTGAGACTAGATTTGACTGCTCTCCGATTAGCTTTTGTCTAACCACTCAGAGTTCCCTGGTCACAAAAACTTGGGTGAATGCCTAAAATCTGTCCACCAAGCCAGAATATAGAAATCCATCTAAAGAGACAGAACAGCAGAATTTGATGGAACAAGCTCCATCACTGACACATTGCTCCATGCTTTTAGTTCACAGAGCTTTTTATTCGTGGTGCGACAGAGGGGAGGGGGTGATGAGAAATTAAAGTGTCTATCAGAAAGAACATTATCAAACGTAAGCAAGGGGGTGTGGTCTTAGCCCATGCAGGTTAGATGTCTCTTGCTGAGCTCCTGCCGGGATCCTGAAACTGCGGAATGAGAAGGTTGCTCATAGTGCCGAGCACAAAAGTAGCTATGCAACATAAACCAGAGATTACAAGCAGGCAAAATCCAGAGGCAACAGAGCCTGGAGAGCCCGCACTGCCAAACGCTGTTCGGGGCTGAGGAGGAGCCAAGATGGGGCGAGCGCGAGCCCAGGAAAGGCTCTGCTGTAGTAATGTGGAGCAGAGGAATAATGGATTGACCTGCGCTGGAGAAGTGAAATACTAGGAGTGACGTCGCTCTGAAGTGAAGTTAATTGGGGGGTGTGGAACACCGGTTTGTGGGACGTGCTGCCCCAGCTACAGGCATGGAGGGACACGATCCGGAGGAATTCTGCCTCTGCCGCAAGCAGTGAGAGACCGGAGCTGGAGGGGGCGACACACGGAGGGCAACAGAACGATGCTGGGATATGTTGCCGGATGACAGTGGGGGAGACGTTGCGGCTGACAGGCTCACGGGCAAATTGCAGGCTGCAGGAGGAGCGGCCAGTGTATGGTACGATTGCAAAACACGCTGATGAGCACTACGGTTATGAAAGATAGACGTGTTATAAAGGTAGGCTGGAAGGCATAAGGGGGGGGATCGCTTAAGGGATGCCAAAGTTGCCAGTACACACTGCTGATTACACTAAGGGTGGAGGGGAGCACACAGACATTGGCCAATACCTGGCTGCAATCAAAGCAGTATTACAGCACCCCCAATGGACACAAGCTGCAGAGATGCACCACCTGAGTTAGCCTGCAGCCTGGACACACTGAAGACAACCCCTTAGGTGAATGATTGGTCATTTTGAGAGAGAGGCCACAGCTACCCCTCCGGACAGTGATGCGCCCCCACCTACCCGAATGAATAAGCAGAGGGGGAAGATAATGGATTCATATATCTGGGCAATTGAAGGCCAAGAAAATGACGCCTGAGGCAGAAATGACATGTGCAGTCCGGAAAGCTGCTGGAAGAACAGCAGGAATCTAAGATCTTAGGAGTGATCCTGGATCTGAAAACGTCATTGGAAGGTAAAATTGAAGCAGTGGGCATAGATGTTCTGCTCCTCCGCCAGGATGTCCATTCATTAGCAGAGAGGGTCAAGACTACCGAGATAACCCTGAAAGAAATGGTGCCCACTGTGACAGACCAAGCTGGAGGCCAGAAATGCCTCACTGGAAGATGCAATTGAGGAGGCGGAAGGGAGACCCTGCAGAAACAATGTTAGGCAGCTCAGATTACCAGAGGGAGTGAAGGGCCGAGACCCAACAGACTATGTCAAGATACTTCTGCTACAGGCAATAGGACCAGAGATGCGCTCTCAGGGCTTTGCAGTTGAGAGGGTATATAGGTCCCCACAAAGGAAGCCTCCACCGGGTTCCCATCCTAGGCCAGTTATAGCGAGAATATTGAATTTCAGAGATCGTAAGGAGGTGCTACGATTTGCAAGAGAAGGAGAAACAATTAAAGGGGGGACGCAATAGTGGCCATATTCCCAGATTATACCCCTTTGGTTCAGCAAAGAGAATTCCTTTAACCCTTTTAATGCACTACTTCGAAAGAAATGGATTAAATACATGCTGATGGTTCTGGATTGACTAAAACATGCAAATTTAGGTGGGGGGTGGGGGCTGGGGAGAGAAGGCATTTTGGGAAACTCCAGCAGCTGCAAAAATGTGGTTGAACCATAACCTAGGCGACAAAGAAGATGAGGGTGCGCTGGATGGAGTGGGGAAAATCCAAGTGACCATACAAGGTATCGCTGATGGACCCACAGCAGAGCAAGGTACAGGACTGAGAAGCGGGGCACAGAATTGGTCCGGCAGCAGGGGGATGCAACATAGATGGGAAAAGGGTTGGAACTATGGATTCATACGCAGTAAATGCTGCTATTCTGTAATTCCATTTGGTTTTGGTGAAGCAGGACAAGCAAAGATGCCACTGTATGGTGTTAGAACAGCCCCAAACCAAGTGTTTATTTCGGCCAGCTGGTTGCTGGTGCAAGGCCCGATACCCAATGGCTAGAAGTAGCATAAGAGGTACGGGCCAGCGCGAACAGGGAGTACACTGTTGGGCGTTATCCACACCTGAAGGTTGAGGAGTTGTTTTGGTTTGTTATGTTTGTTGTGAGCGCAGAGGATTGACATACCAAGATTTGAATGGTGGAGTAGAACTGGTGGGAAATGGAGAGCATAGCCAGTGTTTGGTATCTAGCATGGAGGGCGTGGGAGGACCACAGGAGGTAGAGGTGGGGCAATGTGAAAATGCCTATGCCATGGACTGCAGAAAAAGTCTGAGAAGATAGGTGCGAGGGGGCTGGTACACATGCCTCATTTTAACATTTTGTCATGGAATATCAGAGGGCTTGGGTCGTATATGAAAAGGAATCGGATGAAGTGTTACCTAAAGAGGAAATGGATATCTGGGGCTCTGTTGCAGGAAACTCATTTACTCCCAGTTAGTCAGGAGCTATTGGTGGCCAAGTGGGGTGGAATGGGATATGGCTCCACATAATCCCTATTTGCAAGAGAGGCCCTCATATGGGTAGATGCAGAGGTCCTGCTACGTGTGCTGGAGGTTGTGACGGATAATGAGGGGAGGTATGTTAGCTAACATGGGTATATTGGCCAAAGGGAAATCTGCATAGTAAATTCGTATTTCCCCAATGTTGGGATCCCGATGTATGTGAACCCGAGTGTAAACCTGCTAAAAGGTACTTGTTCTTGTGGGGTGGAGATCTTAATTGCGTGTGTGATGCCTTGTTGGACACGGGGAGGACCTTTGAATGCTACGGTGGCCTTAAATGCTGTCCAAGAAGAGCTGGAGTGACTAGACGTTTGGCGGGCAATATTCAGGGGGATACTCTTTTCAGCCCCGCATGGGATGTATTCAAGGACAGATTATATATTTGTAGGCCAGGAAAGTTTGGGTGATTACATTAGTGCGGAGTGTGCAGGCCATACGGTGTCGGACCACCGGTCCCAACTTGGCGTTTCCCTGTGATGGCGTTGAAAGATAAAGTTTTTGCAGATTCACTGCGGTAAATCATTACCCAGTACTTGGAAGTAAATGTAAGAAGTGTAAGCAGTTGGAGTGTGCTATGGGAGGCCTTGAAGGTGATGGTGAGACGATGGCTAAGGTGGGAGGGATCTGTAGGCAACTGTGGAGCGCTGGAGAGACTGCACTGAGGTGAGGTTGCGAGTCTAGTGTCCAAGTCTCCCGAGTCTGGCAATTTAGAGCGATAAATTGCACGGGTGTGAGTGAAATGTGAACAGGCCTGCGGTAGGTTGTCGAAGTTTGATTATGAGGCAATGCTGGAACAGATACATAAATCTGGGATAAAGATGGTTTGCCTACGCAAGCGAAAGCAACCTAGGGTAATGACAACATTGCTCCGAGATGAGTGGGGCCCTGTGGATTGCCCAGACGGCTATCAATGACATCTTAAAGGAATTGTATGCACAGCTTGTGGAGGAGGTACAGGGGGCGATTGCAGCACTAGCAGCACGGAAGGCCCGGGGGGAAGTGGTGGGCGACTGATTACCGTTTGAATTTTAGAAAGCCTGTAGCCATTGTTGTCCAAACAGATACTGCAGGTGTATGTAGAGGCTTATGATAAGGGACTGCAGGAGACATTGGTGACACTGATATTAAAGCCAGTGAAACCTCCTGAAAGCTGCGATTTGTACCGACCATTGGCCTTACTGAACTATAATGCTAAAATCCTCACAACCATACTTGCCCGCTAGCTGCGAGGGGTGATATCTGCTGAAATGCACCCTGATCAGACTGGATTTATCATGGGGTGCTGTACATCACTGAATCTTGGCAGACTACAGCATGTGAAAGATCGTACAAAGGGGTGCTAAGAACATCTACTGGTGGCTTCGTTGGATGCTGTAAAAGCCTTAGATTGTGTTCTGGGAGTGGATATACGCTTTGCTAAAAGAGATTTGGGGAGTTATACACTTCGTCAAGCTGCTCTATACTAGTCCAGTGGCGAGATTGAAATCTGGGTAGTATAGTTCAAGGCTGTGGGATATACAGAGGGGTACTCGGCAAGGGTGCCACCATCGTCAATGATACACATACTGGCGTTAGAACCAATGGCAGTATATTTGAGACAGGAATATCTGGCTGTGGGAATACTGATAGATGACAGGAGACCGCTTATCTCGCTGTATGCAGATGTTTTGCTGTATCATCATAATGAAGTCCTGGAGGATTATGCAAGACTGACTGATCAACTTCATTAAAGCAAATTCTTGTCTATTTCCTCTGGCGGGACTCAAAAGGATAGGTTTGATCTTCTGGAGCTGGGGCTGAAATGGGAAATGAATGGGTTAAATATCTAGGTTTCTGGTTAACACACGCCCCGAAGGATACTCCGATATAATACGGCCACAACATTATATGGGATGCGGCGGTCCATCAAGTTCTGGGCACGCTTGCCACTTTCACTCATGGGGAGGGAGCCCATAACAAAGATGGTTATACTTCCTAGACTGCTATATGCATTCTCAAATGTCTTACTACATAGCACCTTTTTTCTTTCGACAGTTGGAGGGGATCATTAGGGGCTTTGTATGGGAAGGCGGTCGTTGTAGTATTGCTGCAAATATGCTATATTTGTCATACAGGGAGGGGCTCGGGGTACAACTTCCACAATTTGAATGTTACTACCGAGCAGCGCAGTTAAAATTTGTGGCGATGTGGTTGGCAGATGAGGAAATAGATATGCTTTTGCATGTTGCTATATTAATGTACAGTACAAAAAGATTTTTTCCAATAGCCCGGGCTGCGCACCAACAGCCTTGAGCAGAGTACTTCACACTCTTGTAAACAATACTGTTCAGTGCTATGTAGCATTTATTCTGGGATTGAGGGCAATGTTATCACAAAATACAAAACATATGTAATGGCAAACACTGCAAACTGCATAATGCAGTCCATTCTGTAGTTTTAAACAAGTTCTGTAGTTTGCAGACTTTAGTTGGAAGGGTTTCTAGTGCCAAATTATAAAAATGTCCTTAGCTAATATTTACACAAGAAAAGCAATGTCAGCTAAAACACTTCTAGGAAAAATTCCTAAATAATAAAGTTGTTTAGCTGATATTTTTGTTCAGTGTTGAATGATGTTTGGGGATTGTAGGTGTAGAAAAAGGGACAGCTCAAAAAGTATATAACAGAGTAAGCTCAGCCCCTGCACACAGCTGTTCCAAGCAGCGGAGAAGGGAGAACAGGAGGTAGATTGCTGGAAGGAGAGGAAGATCGGTGAGACTTTCCAGATGGAAGGGACAAACTCCCACCACATTCTTTTACTGGATTTGTGAAGCCCCAAGCTGGATTCTGGCTATTTTGAAAGCTTTTTTTAGTGTAACTTTAAAACTTTAATTCTTTTTGAGCTGCTTGTGGAAAGATCTTAGCCCTCCCCCCCCCTCTCCAAGGCATGTCAGCTCACAGCCTAAGAGCAGACACCTTATTCTGGATTGGCTGGATGCTGGCAATTACCTTTCCTACACTCTAATAATGTTTTCCCCACTTTGTTAATGAAGAGGGGGCAGGGGGGAGGGGGGTAGCAACAGGGCTGGCTATACAAAGAATAAAATACATTCTAGTGAAGAGCAAGGTATACAACTAAAATTAAAGCACTCTAGTTTGGAGCAGGGTTTCTTTTCAAGCAAGACCTCTAAACAGCTATCAAGCTAGGAGGCACAAGCAGTCTAGTGAAGAGCAGGTTGTCTTCATGTAAGCTATCTGGCTACGAGAACAGCTAACTCACATGATGTCTCTACTTACAAACAGCCGCCGTGCAGCAACCGGGTAGTTAGAGGAAAGAAGCGTTAGTAATGTCAACACCGTCGCAGTGTCTGGTGGATTGCCAGAGGAAACCCTGTTCACATACACCAAGACACCTGGTACCAAGTCAGGTAAGATGTTTGAGACCATACACATTAGGAGGGATCTGAATCAAATACAGGACACCCCCTACGTATATACTGAGGTAGCCTTGCAGAAGGTAGACCACCAGAACTGGTTTCAAGGGGGCTTGGCATACCCCACCACAAGGGCTAGACATGGTCCTTCCTTTTGCTGTGGAAGGGTGACCCTTCCAACACATTTTTCAATCCAACCAAATAGGGAGGGGGGGATGGGCCATATAACAAGGATCATTAGGACGTTCTGGTGAGGCATTAGGACACTGTCTGCGCTCAAGCTGTAGAATATAGAGCTTTAGGAGCTGCTCCAGCAGCACCGAGATAAATACTAGCGGGGGGAGGAAGGAACACTTCCAATCCAGACCCTCAAAGCCTTGTTGGGGAGTTGCCCCACAGGAGGACATCCTTAGATGGTATTCCAGCAAACTGAGCCAGCTAGAGGCTACCTACCCTTAGGTTACTGCTCAGTTGAGGCAGAGGGTGTTGGCAATCATAAGGCCAACAGAATTTAATCCACACATGGAACACAGATAGTTGAGTTTGTGTATAGTTGATTGTACCTTAATTGAATTGGGACTCCAACTACAACTTTTAGCTCCATTCTGGGAGAGATATTGAACTCCCAGGGAGCAGAAGCAGCAATGGGGTTAGGGCTGGCAATAGCTGGGGGCAATTACTGCATGATAGAAAAACTATTCATGCCCCTAATAAGAGGTGAATCAGTGAGACTAGAAGTTATCAGACTTCAAGCAGTATTGCCCAGTGACCAAGAAAGGAAACCCCAGTTTGGCCACATAATAACAGCTACGTACAGGTCCTTAGGCAGAGATCACCTAGGTAGACCCCTGGAGAAGGGCAAAGGAAGGAATGAAGTGAGAATAAGCACCCTAATATAGTACCACCTACTAGTACCACTGGTAACAGACCGGAATCAAAACATGCAAACCTTCTCAGCTAGAGACAGAAAGGAAAGTACAAGTGCTTCCAGTATGGAAAGGCCAAAGAAGAAAGGGAGGCCTTATGTAGCAGAAGATGGCACCAGCCCAAGCAAGAAGCTTGTTTGGATGGAAGGGCCTTTATGGGCAGAGGTGGTGAAAAGAAAAAAAAGTTACTTACCAACTGGTAATGTTCTTTCGACTGGACGTTCATCCAACGTATTCCACAGCTGTGCACTTCGGAAACTTTCAGCAGAGGGCGTCCTGCATCAATGACATCGGGTCAATGTCCCTCGAAGACCTCAGTCAACGGCGACGCCACCGGATGCTATAAATAGGACGCGCGTCACCAGTAGCCTCAGTTTAAGTTTTTTCCCTCAGAACTTGTGGCGCCAGTCTCATGCCTGCTTGACTGCAAATAGCCTTGCGGAAACGTAAGCTGCAATCACATAGGAAATTCTCCACAGGGGCAGGCTGGGAAGGCGATGTGGAATACGTTGGAGGAATATCCAGTTGAAAGAACGTTACCAGATGGTACTTGTTCTTCGAATGGATTGTGTCCTCCAATGTATTCCACATCTTGGCCAGACTCCCAAAGCAGTACCAGTAAATGGAGGAGGGAAAAAGAACTGAGTATCCAGTCAGATTGCAGAATAAAGAACCGCCTTTCCAAAGACCACATCCTGACCATGGATTGTATGCAGGGAGTAATATTTAACAAAGGTGTGGTTTGAAGCCCATGTGGCTGCATCACAAATATTCCTAATAGGAAACCCCCTGCTGGAGGACTGTGGAAGTAGCCACGCCCCTAGTGGAATGAGCGCGCAACCCTTCAGGAGGGTCCTTACCACTCCGTAATGGTGAGGATAATCCACCTAGACAAGGTCTGTTTGTTAACAGCCTGGCCCAATCGGTGTCCAGGATATCCTATAAACAATTGATCGTCCACTCTGACCCTGGACATCCTAGAAATGTAAAAGCTCAAAGCTCTCCTAGGATCCAACCGAGGAGTCGCTCCTCTTCCTTACCCAGATGAGGGGAGAAAGAAGGAAGAACCACCTTTTGGCCTAAATGATATTTCGAAACTACCTTAGGTAGAAAAGAGGGACGTACCCGCAGTACAACCCCGTCCTTGTGAAACACAGTAAAGGGTGGCTTAGATGAAAGTGCCTGCAATTCACTCACTCTGCGAGTGGAAGTAACCGCAACCAAGAACAGTCTTGAAGGACAGTAATCAAACAGAGCACCCATGAGAAATTTCAAAACCAAATTCAAATCCCAAACCGGCACCTGGAAAGGGGACGGCGGGGAGTCCTTTAAGAAACCAAAGGAATCTTAAAGGAAGAACATACTTCAGACGAGCGCTTAAAGATGGACAGCGCCGCCAGGTAACCCTTAATGGTACCCACTTGAAGGCCCCTGTGGGCCAAAGAAAGTAAGAAAGACAACCGTATGAATGGAGCACTGTAAAGGATCCACATTGTGACCTCTGCACCAGTCGCAGAACTTACGCCAACGGTACAGGGATTTTGTTGCAGGGCGCCTGGCCGAAAGCAACACCTCAATCACGTCATCCGGAAGGTCCCAATCCTTATACCTCAACCTTTCAGATACCAAGCGTGAAGGTTGAGAGTCTTGACCTCTGGATGGAGAACCGGACACACCTTGCACGCGCGAGCAGATCCTCTCGGTAGGGAAGACAGCGTGGACGGCAGATTGACATTTCTAGAAGGTCCGGGTACCACGCTCTCCTGGCCCAATCCGGAGCAATGAGGATGATGTGGGAACCAAACCTCCCTAACCTCTGCAACACTTGAGGAATGACGGGGACTGGAGAAAACACATGCAGCAGTGGGAATGACCAATCCACTACAAACGTGTCTCCTAAGGCTCCTCTTGGAGGAAATTTCCTTGAGCAGAATCTCGCACACTTCCGGTTGACACTGGTGGCAAAGAGATCCACTTGCGAGGTTCCCCAAAGGGCAAAGATCTCCTGAAGGACTTCCTGAGCCAACTCCCACTCGTGAGAGATCGTGCTCTGCCTGCTCAGTGCATTCACCGCCACATTTTCGTTTTCGGCCAGATGAACTGCCAAGATCGCAATTTCCTGCTGGATGGCCCAGAACCAGAGCTGCATTGCCTCTCTGCACAACGGGAGTGACGCTACCCCCACTTTATTGTTGAGGTAATGCATGGCCACTGTGTTAGTCATGATCAGGACACTCTTCCCCCCGTATAGAAGGCAGAAAAGCTTTCAGGGCTAGCCTGATGGCCCTCAGCTCTAACAGATTGATGTGGAGTGTGGACTCCGACAGAGACCAACGACCGCTGGCTGTCAAATCGTTGGCATGAGCGCCCCATCCAGTAAGGGATGGGGAAAGCATCCGTCACTACAGTCACCTCCGGCCATGGTTGCCAAAACGGTCCCCCCCCCCCCCATCAGGTTCCCTTTGTTGGCCCACCACAGAAGATACTGGGAGAACGAGAGCAGAACCTGAACGGGATCCAACATCTTGTCCGAGAACTCTGACCACTGCATCTTTAGAACCCATTGCAGGGATCTCATCCGCAGCCTGGCCTCTGGCACCATAAAAATGCAGGATGCCATCAGGCCGAGCAACCTTAAGAATTTGAAAGCCGGGAGACTCTGGGCTCGCTGAAACTTGTCCACCATCTGCACAATGTGGTGAGCCCTCACCTTGGGAGGCGAGCACTTCCAAGGATGTGTCCAACACAGCCCCGATGTACTGGAGCTGTTGGGAAGGTGTCAGATGCGACTTCTTGAAATTGAGGGAGAAGCCCAGCCTGTGGAGGGTGCGGCAGGTGACAACGAGGTGACCCAATGCTTGCTCGGGAGAGCGTGCCCGGATCAGCCAGTCCAGGTAGGGGTAGACGTGAATCCCAGCCTCGCCTGAGGTACACTGCCACCACCACCATCAGTTTGGTGAAGACCCTTGGGCGGAGGTCAATCCGAATGGCAGGACCCAAAACTGAAAGTGCGCGTCGCCAGCCGCAAACCGCAGGTACTTTCTGTGCTTGGGATGAATCGGCACATGAAAGTAAGTGTCCTGTAGGTCCAGAGACACCAACCAATCCTGAAGTTGAAGGGCCTGGAGGACTTGAGAAAGCGTAACCATCTTGAACTTGTCCTTCCTGAGAAGTTTCTTCAACCAACGCAAGTCCATGATGGGTCTCAATCCCCAGTCCTTCTTTGGGATAAAAAAATAAGGGGAATACCATCCCTTGTTCCTCTCCGCTACAGGCACCAATTCTATAGCGCCTTTTTCCAGCAGGGTTAGGATTTCCTGTGCAAGGAGTGGATGCGGAAGCTGCAAAGTTTCCCCGGTGGATTGCCATGAGGCCCCTGTAGGAAGGGAAGACAGTAGCCATGGGCAATAGTATCCAGAACCCACGCATCTGAAGTAATGGCTCGCCATTCTTAGAGATGCTGAGACAGTCTGCACCCAACCGATGAACCATGGGACATGGACTCATGACTGTTTGGAAGCGGCTGCGGCAGTGCCTGAAGGCAAAGACGCAGCAGCCCGAGCGGCCTTGGCACCACGATTTCCCCGACCACCACAGGTACTTTCTCGCTGTCCCCTTTGACTGGCGGCCCCTCTCGTTCTATCAAAGGAAGAGTTGCAACGACAAGAAACTCCCCTCCATTGCAGTCCCCTAGGACGAAAAGGCAGAGGTTGACGCACAGCTGCGCTTAAAGATTTAGCCGCAGCTTTCAAGGTCTGCAACCTCTCAAGGCTCTTATCAGCCTTGCTGCCAAACAAATGTGCGCCATCAAAGGGCATGTTCAGAAGACGGGCCTGCACATCAAGAGCAAAACCAGACTTGCGTAACCACGCAAATCTGCATATAACGGTGCTCGGAGCCATGGATCAGCTAAACTGTCGGCCGTATCCAAACCCGACTGAAGGGATTCGCAATGGCATCCTTGCCGTCTTGTACGAGAGCAAGGAATCCATCCTTTTCTCCCCCCTTGGGAATATGCTCAGCCGCTAAAGAAACAGTTCCACAGAGTGTGTGAGAACCTTGCCAAAGCACAAGTGGAGTTGGCCGATGAGGCCATGCTCCCAGCAGAAAATACCTTCCAGGCCCAACCGTCGAAGCGCTTGTTGTTCCTAGCCGGAGGAATGGTAAGGTACACCACCTGCCTCAGGGTGGCCGTAGCCGCCTGAACCACCAAACTCTCGGGAGTGGGGTGAGTAGATCAATAGCTGGGGTCGCTAACGGAAGGGCGGTACTTTTTGTCAAAGATTTATTAACAGCCGGAAGAGATTCCGGGGACTGCCAAGCAGCTGCCGCCCTTTTCTGTAAGGTGAGATGAAATGGTAATACCGGGTCAGAGGACGGACCTTGATCTAAGATATCTGTTAGATCATCCTGCACAAAGTCTTCAGGATGACTGGACCAGCCCAGATACTCCGAGACACTAGCCATGAGCCTCCTGTATGAAGACTCTGCATGAGCCCCAGGCTGAGGCCTACCAAATCCTACTTCCGGAGAAGTGTCCAACCCAGTGGCATCATGGAGGGTCTGCCTCAACTCCTTCAACTGACTCCAGAAAGAAATGTAGCCTCATCAAGTTCACCAGGGTCCTCAAACTCAGACTGTTCTTCCTCTTCATAAATGTCATCCAGAGGGAGTTGAAACACAGGCCTGGTGACAGAAGAGGGCCTGGAGTCCAAAATTGGCCTCACAGACTTCGCTGTAGCCTTCCTAGGGGGATCCACCACATCAGGTTACTCCAATGGCAAAAATCCCTGAAGGCTTCGACGTCGAGAGCGTCGACAACCTAGACGTCGTGAGCATCGAAGGCTTTGGTGTCGACGGCGCCGTGGGCTGATAAGATGGCAAATCGTCAATGTCCAAGTCGGACGGACACAGCGCCGGCCGAGCCAACGCCGGCATCGAGCCCCAAGTAAGTTGCTGCGGTCTCGCTGGGGACGAGGACGGAGACCTAGAAGCAAGTCTCTTTCGACTCTCCGAAGCCTTGGGCGAACGGTACCTTGAAGGTTCCCTATGCGAGTTGTATCGTGGAACCAGAGCACGAAGGCGTGCAAGCCACGGTAACAGATCGATCCTGGCCGGCTTCGTTAGAAGGCACGACCAGACCCGTGCCCTGCGATTGAAATATGGCTAACATTTGCTCCTTCAAGGCAGCCCATTCCTCCGGAGTCGAAGACTTCGTCGGGCATGGCACTTTCCTCACGGCTCTCTCCTCCAAGGGCGGCGGGGATGGCGACCGGTGACGGTGCTTCCGCGAATGGCACGATGAAGAATGGCGGGGACCACTCTGGGACCGAGAACTCCGGGCCTCCACCCGATGCGGAGACTCGCCCCTCGAGTCGTCAGTGGACACCCCTTTGGACTTGGATTTTTGGGACTTACTGGGCTTAGAACCTCTACCTACCTGGAGCTTCCCGTTCCGCAAGGCCTTGGCAATCAGCGACTGGCATTTCGAACAGTAGTCTGTGCTGTGCGACTTGCCCACGCACCACAAACAAATGTGATGCTGGTCGGTGATCGACATTTTCAACTTGCAGTCCTGGCAGGTCTTGAAGCCAGACCACGGCGTCGGAGGGGTTGAAGAAAAAGACATCTCAACAATTAACACATGAGGCGTGCCGAGTTTCACGAAGCAACACGTTCGTGGAAAAAACGGAAATGAGGCTACGGGGCGATGTGCGTCCTATTCATAACATCCGGTGAGTTCGCCTTCGACGGAGGCCTTCGAAGGACATTGACCCGACGTCATCGACGCAGGACGCCCTCTGCTGAAAAAGTTTCCGAAGTGCACAGCTGTGGACATTACATGTCAAAGATGTGGACTACGTTGGAGGGCACAATCCTTTCGAAAAGCACTTATCAATTAAGAGATAGGGTACAGTTTAGGCAGCCACAAAGATTGAGATATAAACTATCCTCATTCTCAGAAAGAATAAACAGGGCTTGCCATCGAAGTGAGTACACTCTGGCACACAAGCATCCATATTCAAAGAAAGACACAAGAAGCTTCTACATCATATACCGTCTAATAAAACAGAAGAGGTTATTGTTCCCACAGGAGAAGTAGTTGAGGAAATTAAAGTTCACCTTGAAGGGGACCATCCAAAGGAAATGGAGGCACTATTTTGGTATACTTTGCATACAACACAAGATAACCTTTCAGCATAATTTAAGTGGTCCACGTTATATGTTGGGGAAAGCCCTAGAGGGAAAGAGGTAATTAAGTAATTAAGATTACTTTTTAAAAAAGTGGTACAATGTAGTAAGCTCCCATGCAGCCTCATGGGCTGTTTTAAGTGCAATACAGTTCTATAAACATTGAGGACCTCCACATACAATTCCAAGCGTTTGGATATTGTCCCCGAGGCTTTGGTGTTGCAATCAAAGCACAGGCATAACCACATTTGAAAAGTAAATGTGGATTTGTTTTTGGAGCAAGGAGTTCTGATGCAACAGGCAAGCCCCTACAATACAGCATTAATTCCAGTATCCCCATCAGATGGTTCATATTGATTGGCAATAGATTTTAGAATCATAAATGCTAACACACGCACACAGGCTGTACAGAAGACACATAGTTTAGGCCTTTTGGTTAACATGCAGATACATATATATGGCTGTATGGGAACTGGGGAGGATTTATTACACAGTCTTTGTATTCAGAAATATACATACAAAGCTATACACTTTAGGGGAAAACAATATGCTTCACTAGACTCCCACAGGGGTACAAAAACAGTCCTGGGGTATTCTCTAGTAGAATACAATCCCTCTTAGAAGGCATACAGACATGTTAGACATACGTCAATGGCATATACTGTACAGATAACAAATGAAAACTTGGGGAAGTGGACTAGATCATTAGGACACTAGCAGCTAAAGTCTACATATTCAATGTCAAGAGGTATAAGTTAGCCCATAGAGAAATATCTATGGGGTTTTCATTATCTGATGAGGGCAGGGAACCTGTTGCACAATTCCTAGAAAAGTGTGCACATTTGCAAAGCCCACGTACGCTTAAGCAATTGCAGGCCATACTTGGCCTTTTAACTTTGGGCGATCATATGTGGCAGACTATGCAGCATTTGTGAAACGAACAAATTACTTGTTGAAGCCCAACTTCTGTCCAAAAGACTGGGCGGGAGAGCACAAACGCACCCTGACAAAGTCTATCAACAGGTGACTCAAAGTTGTCCTTTTCAGGACAGGAACAGAGGCAAGGACTTAGAATTGTCCCAACACTCTTACATATGTAGTATGTAATCATGGAGAGACAAAACCCATAGCATACCATTCACGTGTTTAAACAATTCCCGAGCTAAAATTCACTGCAAAAGAAAAGATTCTGGCTGCTGTACAAATGATAGCGCAGAAGCAACGCAGACAGCACCAGACATAAGGCGGCATTATAAACCAGAATAGCTACATATGTATGATCTGGAATAGTCTCTACAACCAGAAGCAGAAGGACCCAATATCCTGCTTAAATTGTTTGCATACGCAATATACTGTGATGGAAATGCAGTTTGGACATGCTCTAAATATTCTGCTGCCTAGGCTGCTGTAAAAGGGAGATTCAACCACAACAGTTTGAAAACCAGGATCGGCTCAGGTTGTTGAGTTACAAGGCCTCCTCTTGCACTAAAATAAATTTATCCACATAAGCCCACTCTAATTGTCTGATTCAGACAATGTAGCAAGAGGTTATAACTTTGACCTCTAATTGTGTCACGCCAACTCATTCAGAGATTCTAAAGGCAAGCCAATCTTGTCGAAACAAATTTTGCAAATATGGGACATCTAGAAGGCTAGACCTCCCACCTGGGTAACGCATACAAAAGCACATAACAGATTCTGTGCACAGTGCAGGCAATGCCCTTGCTGATCAGTCTACAAGACAGCAGACTGTACACAAAGTGGTATCGGCAAGAACACGCTCAGCCACATGCATAGATGAGGACATAAAAGCATGTCCAAATGCAAACAGTCCTAACCCTCAAGGGTTCCCCACAACTTATAGTTATACTGTAAAAGGGAATACAGCGATAGTCACTCTGCCTATACCCAAGTCAAAAGGAGACCCAGATGACAGGGCACTTCCAAACAAGCAGGATAGATTAAAATTCATCTCTGCAGCACATAGCCTCAACCCACTTTGGGATTTCTGCTGCTACACGACTCTTGCAGGATAGATACTGGTGGCTAAGGCTTAGTAAAGAGGTACAACAGTATATAGCAAAATTGTTGACAGACAGCAGTGGATAATTCCCGCAAACCACCAGTAAGCACCTAACAAGGGCAACAGTGCCTTTTGAATGCATGTATATGGACCACATAAGGTCCAGCACACGTCAACAAGTGCAGATATTTGTTAGTCATGGTTGACTCGTGCACCAAGTTCACTTGGCTAATTCTTCAAAGGAAAGCAGATTGTAAGGAGATCAGAAAGGGTTTGCTGTCCTTAGTTGCTATGACAGCACCAAATTCACTCTAAGCTGACAATGGGCCAGCCTTTCCAGGAAAAGAGGCTCCGTCAAGCTGGGGTTGTACTCTTCAAGTCTCTAACCCGTTTTTCCCACAAGCTAATTGGTGTCAAAGAGCCAATGTGAGTCTTGACTAAATACATCCTTTCTTCTGGTGATAGCTGGGTGAGTTAAGTTCATATAGTGCAATGTAGCATAAATATTTTACCTTGCCTTTCCTAATGTGCGGGTAAAACAATTTAGGAGTTGCTGTTTGCCTCTCAAATTTGTATGCCCGATTTACACAATTCTTGTAAATTCTGCTAACAGGCCAGACAAGTTGCTCCTCAACCTCCCAAGAAACTCCTTCAATGGTGAAGAACCACCACTGCAACAAGACCAAGAGCAGTCACAGACTGACCTTGAAATCTGGGGACTAAATCCTAGAGAAGATTCATGATGACGCATGGCAAAGTAACACATGGCCTGATACTGGCCCCCTGTGAAGGTACCAAAACATATAGGCTCAAGAATAACAGTCCAACCAGCCCTGCATCTGATAAAGCTACTAGTCAAGTGCCCGTCGACCACCTTAAACCAGCTCCAGATGGTTCTGCCACTGTTCCCGAGGGACGAGACTCTTGGACAACCTGACAAGCAGGCATGAATAGATGGAAATGTGAAGTTAACAGTAACTCGAGAAACCTCCATATTCTATGAAAACATGTGTATTTTTCCGGGAACTGAAGAGTGAGAACACGAGGCTAGAAACAAAGCCAAGCGTGATTTCAATCGTGAAGATTAAGATTTTTTTGACCATCCCAAGTGCACAAAAACCTGCATACATTTTATTGAACAGTGACCCTGTTTTACATTTGGCTGTGGATAAGCCTTCACACCTTTTTGTGTTATTGACTTTGCAACATTTCTTAATTCCACTGGAGATCCCAATGATCAGCCAACAGATGAACAATTCAACCATACAAACAGCACATCCCAAAACATAAGAGGGAGGATGTGCAGGCTGATTTGGGAGGAGTCTCTACACAAATAAGCATATTACCACTAAAGTTAGGCCACTTCTAGACAAGCCAGTATAACCCTACCGTGGACCCATTATGCAACTCTAGGTACATACACTATTGGCGATAAATTAATCTAGGCTAGTGACCCCTATGATGCATATCACAGAAACTTATAGGGACCTGTTGAGATCCAAGATAGAAGCTTTTGCTCAAGGAGCATTGTTAGATCCTGAAGATGGAGAAAAGCCAGATGACAAGGCAGACTGTTAAGCAAAACATTTTAACACCTTCCTTCTCTACAAGCGGAAACCTGTGCCGTAGTTAGACGCAACCCTCTGGGAGCATGATCCTTTTCATCTTTTGGGCTCACTGCCAGAGTTGAAGACACTTCCCTTACATACCAAATCCCAAAGTGAAGAAAGAGCGTATAGCACAAAATTCATATATATCCTCCACACCCCCACACCTCCTACAGATGGCCAGTTTATGTGGTCTACACTTTCTGTGGTCTATGATGAAGCATTCGATGACACAATGACAGAAAAAACATGGCAAGATAAAGTCGCTCTTAACGCAGCATAGTGGGGCGAGATGGTGGGGGAACTCTTGGCAAGTGCATGGACCAGACAGGCTGAATGTAGCATGTAGACATCCACATTTGATATTTTCTCAATCACGCATTTTTGCGGCGATATGCAGTTCAACCCATTTACCAAAGTATCCAAATTGGGAGGATGAGGGTAGCTTTTGGTGGACAACTAAACAGCTTAAAGCAATAAAGTAAGGGAAATATGAGCATAGGACAAAAGCCACAAAGCTTTAAGCGTAGGGCCTTACAGTTTGGGCTTCACAAAACATTTCACAAACCTATGCAATTTCCATAGGCAAATCATGCCAACTGATAACAAAGCAAGCACCTTTGCATGAGGTTGTTGGTGTAATAAGACACGTGAGGAAAGTAAGGTAGTTGGCAATCCTAGACCGTATAGGACAACTAGGAAAAGCTAGGGCCAAAAAGGGACACAAAGCTGAACTTACCTGGAAGAAAATTGTCAGGGAAATCCAAGTGCTGATCAAGATGGGCCATTTTGCAGTCCATGACTACTACATTGCATTGCAGCAGTTAATTTACAAGCTGAAGAGATGTGGCAAATACCATCCAAAAGTACTTGGAAACGTTACAGGATGAACAAGCAATTGTTGACCTTCTGAAGATCACATACTTCTTGATACTCTCTGCAGGGGTTCCAGGTTACAAATTGTCAATCAAAATATGGCCAGAGCAACTAACAGAACTGAATCCATCAAGACAAACTCAGAGAGGCCATTCAGAGTTAATCTTCACTTTGCTGACTGTAGTCGAGAAAACATGCTACAGACTATTGGCGTGAGACAAGGTCCTAATGTCATGGACACCGTATGGGATTCTGAATACTCTCGTGCCAGCAAAAACACCTCTATTGTGTGAAGAACTGCAATATTGGGCACTATGCATCAAGTAGAGAAGCAATGGATGCAAACTCACTATGAGGTGCCCTACACACATGCCTGTGTGAATGGGAGGACCCAACAGTACAACTGTATTCCCTGAAGAACTGTGAGGGAACATCCAATAGACGATGCCAGGACATTCATCAGATCAGCCTGTGTGAGCAGAATTCAAACTCAACCAAGTGCATGCTGAGTGCAATTTATATGGAAACCTTCAGTAGCAAATCTCTACTACCACCTAATGGAACCTACATTGTGCAGTTGAATGCTTCATGCTGTGGTATACCTGTGGGGATTGCCACCTTGATCTAAGGCTAAAACATGGTGAACTGTTGCAGTATCATTCTACAGCCACCAGTGTGGACTGAGCTGGTGCTATTAGATTGGCCTGAAGTGAAGCCATCACCACTGACGTCCCCGCAACAAACAGACTGGCATAACGCCTGGATATGAACATACACAGTACTAGAACCACAGTGCCATTCGTAGAAGCAACAAACGGAGCACTGCAGTTGGCCAAAGACCGACTGGAAGTATATCAGAAAGGCCAAAGGAGATTCATGCGCCGTTAGAAAGCTCTACTCCAACCAATGGGAGCTGCTTCATGAGCTCCATCTACTGGCTGATAAAGTGTAACGCTCACCTGGTTTCCACGGAGGCGCGGGCGTGGTCTGGACGGCAGTGGCCTCTTCGAAGGAGATGTTCAGCACCCTGAAGATGGAGTGGGCTGGGTTCCCAAATATGGCTTGTCTGGCTCGGATGAATACCCTTCTGTGAGCGAAAAGGAAGGGTTAATACTCTGCGGGTTTTGTGTTGATCTCCCGTTCCTTCTCACCCTCCTTGCAACCCTTCTGTAATTCCCTGTGGAGACTCACCTTAGGGATTGAAAAGGCGAGCTCTCCATCCTGCTTCTGATGCAGGGGCGCGTTGGGATCCAGTTACGTCACTAGATAGTAAGTTCGAGTTAGCTTGTCTGTTCGGGTAAGTACCGTAAATGTTTATGGCAAGCTTGAGTCTAAACTGTTCCTCTTCTCTTTTGCAGGTAATGGAAGACTCCGGGCTGAAGGCGGTTTCCGTCGAAAACCTGATTTCAGGTGAGTTTTGGTGTAGGCCCACTACTGTCTTTTGCTGTCTTTTTCCTTAAGGGCCGGAGTTCGAGAATGCCGGAGAAATGGAGCCAGCACGAAGCAGAAGCTGAGTCCGACCTGTAAGCAGGTAAGTTTTTAAATAGTTAGTTTGCTACGGTTCTTGCATTCACTAGTGTGATGTTTGCTTTTTCCCCATAGGGGCCGGGGTGCTGAAATGCCCAAGGAATGGCATCGACCCGAAGGTAAGAAGAATTAGCTTGGCAGGTAAGTGCTTCTTGGTTATTTTCCCCTTCTCACCTTGCTTTCTTCTCTTCGTCTCCCCGTAGGTGCTGGAATGCTGCAGGAGATCCGGATGGGCGTCGCAGAGCCGAAGGCGCCACGTGCAGGTAAGAGAAGTGCGCCGAGATGTATGCGACGCGGTGAGTATTTAAAATGTCGTCTTTTTGCAGGAACGTTGGCACGCTGAATACAGAATGCAGCTTTAACAGGTAAGGTTAGTTTTCACCAGTTTCTTCTTCCCTTTTCTATCCTAAGGTGTTTCCAGGATGCTGGCAGGCGTGGTCGAGGACTGGAGCAGGAGCAGGCACGGTGAGCGTCCAGCTGCTATGAGCAGAACAACGCGAAGCGTGATTTACTGTCTGGGCGTGGCTTAAATAGTCTTTCAAGTAGTCCCAGGTATGTATCCTTCCACTGAAGGTATGTATCCTCCCACCAGCCACACCCGTGTGGTTAAGTAGTTCCTTTTTCATCTGGAAGTTGTAGAATGATCTGCCAGGTAAGGAAATTGCAGCATGGTCTGCCAGGTAAGTTTGCACCAAACACTATTCCTTCCATATCTTGTAGGAGCCTGGCGCCGATGGTGCCAGGACTTATCCCTTATGAGCCTAACGCCAACGGCGCCAGGACTGAGTCCAAAGAGCCCCTATCTGGGGTGGCTAGGACTTCCCTAGTATACATGTTGCCTGCCTCTGAGGGTGCCGGGCCCTGTCTGGCTCCTTGGAGGTAGGCATCATGACAAAGTTGCTTCCTTCAATCCATTGAAATGTTTTTTGGACTTCTCTGGAAACCGGTACAGGGATCACATCTGTTCTCTACATCCTTGGTCCTGGGTTCATCCTGATCATCAGTTTTATTTTGTCGTGACAAGTAGCAGTGAACTTGTCAATGCACCAAAACTGTATCCTGAATAACAGAAGAAAACGGTTTGGAACTTTCTTGTGGTGAACAACACTTCATGTGGTCCGATTGACAGACCAACCCTTCTTGCTAAACGCATAGTGCGATGTAAATACAAAACCTATAAAGCAGCAAACACTGCAAACTACCAAATGCAGCCCTTTCTGTAATTTTCAACACAATTCTGTAGTTCGCTGGCCTTTGTTGGAAGGATTGGTATTGTCAATTGACATTGTCCTTGGCTAATATTTACACAAGAAAAAGCACGGTCAGCTAAAACACTTATTGTAACAATTCCTAGTGGCGGATGACGCTTGTGTCCTTCCTTGCACAAAAGAAATGTGTTTAACGAACATTTTTCTAAAAATAAAAAACAAATCAGCTAATGAACCAAAGATGGGAATTAAAGACATGGAATAATGGACAGCCCAAAATGATTAACGCAATAAGCTCAGCCCCTGCACACAGCTGTTCGGGTGGTAAAGCAGGAAGACCGGGAGGCAGATGGCTGGACGGAGAGCAAGAGCAGCAAGGGTTACCAGATGGGAGGGGTCAACTCCCTCCCAATTATTTTACTGGATTTTTGAAACACAAAACTGGATGTTGGCCATTTTGAAACATCTTTTAGCAGAACTTGAATTCTTTTTGAGCTGCTTAGGGAAAGAAATGTGTTTTTTCTACCCGAAGGCACTTCAGCTCACAGCCTAAGAGCAGACACCTTATTCTGGAGTGGCTATATGCTGGCACCAGTAAGCCCAATGTTATTTAATTCTTTTCTAAGCATTTTACCATATTTGTGATGCATTTCAGATGAAAAGCTCATGGAGCACTAATATGGAGCATTCGTTTTTTTTTTCCATTTTCCCTGGATTGTGTATTTTTCCAGGCCAATCCTGTCCAGCCCTCATTGCGCGGTCCTCTACAGTTAGTGAGTATGAGGTGTTTGTTCTGCCCTTCATTTGATGTCACATTGACAAAGTTATTTAAGTATTGATTGAAGCAGCTGCTTCTATGAGATTGCTCATGATTTGGCGAGGCAGGTCCCGATTACCTAGCATTATTTGTGAAGCTAGATGTCACAACTGGGTAAGGAAGGTAGTTGGTTTTTAAGATGTCTAGGATTTCCTGGAGAAAGTTGATCAGTCTTAGTCTTCATTTGAGGGACAGGCAATGAGAACGATTTCAGCCTTTTTATTAATAACTTTGTGCATTTTAAATGTTTAGTGTATAGTCGCAACAATAAAGGGCAACGTTTATCAATTTCTCAATTCTTTTTACAGTAGAGTTTAAGAAGTGTTACTTACAGAGTGACAAGTATTTGAACATGAATATTAATGTGGGACATCTATTTGAACTACTGTGTTTGATGAGTTATGTTTGGTTCATGTCTTAATGGCCATATGAAGGGTTACTGGATGTGTGAGCAGTGGACCATCAAATATATATGAGAAATTGCTAAACCTCTCCTGTGTTGGCAATTGAGAGCAGCTGCCTACTGCAGGGGTTGTTGCCTGCCCTCTTTACTGTTTTAAAGTGACGGGTACATGCTTTTCCGTAACCCTACTGCTACCATAGCCCCAGTTAGAGGGGTCATGGACACTCCCCTGGGGGGCTGGAGGTAAGGCTCTGGAGGTAGGGGTGATAAAAATCAAGTAAACCGTAACTATGTTGTTGGCTTTAGGGTGTATATAATACCATGCACAGGAACCTCCTCTCAAAGAACCGAGGTTTAGCAAATCAATAGCTCTGGAAACATCAGCCCTATATGAGCCAACGTTTGTGCCCAAGAGTGAAAAGACAAGTTCAAATTCTGATTATGGGGAATTGACTAGCCACTTGCCTCCTGAATGCTTTATTTTAATTGCAATAAGTAATCAATAGATACTGTCCACAAATTGCACTTGCCAAGATAACCTTGGTATGTCTGAGAAAAACTGAAGCCCTGTAGGAGCTTCCTCTTGTTCCAATTATTCAAATATATCAGTAAATCCCTACAACTGTGCAATTCTTCACCAAGGCTTATACAAAGAATCAGACTCGGATGTATCCAAAACTGACTCAATGTCAATCAACCATCTGCAAACCAATAGACCGGGCTTCAACGGCACAAGGCCTGAAGTGATCAGTTGGCTCCAATGGCACTGGTGCTTTAGAGATGGAGGCTAAAGGCTTTCCTTTTCCTCTGCATCAGACGATGACTCCCAAGTTGTCAGCATCAATGGCACTTGCGTCTTTACAGACTGACATTCTCTTTCTCAGCTGGGCCAAAGTTCTGATATGAATTGGGGACGCTTACCTTTAATATCTCAAATTGAGCACATTTTTCATCCCTTCAGGCGGATTTTCTAAATATCTTAACAATGAATCGCTAAACGGCACCACTTCTACTGGGGTGGAAGAAGTGGAAAAGACAAGCTTCTTACCAGACTCCAACAGCTCTGTTTTTGGGAAAAGGGAAAGTAATACGCTATAGATGAATAGCCCTCAGAGTGATGCCATTTTTTTCTTTTTCCTTCCATTTTCCCAGTCCTCAGATCTCAAATGACAATCGGGGAAGTAGAGCTTGGGGACAAGTCTTTCTTGGAGTATCACCAGAGTATTTCTCTGAAGCAGTCCTGGAAGACGACAGTCTGGCAACCAGTTCTCGGACTGCGTAAGGCATCATGGTCTGATCTTATCAGAACTCCATGAGACATAAAAGACACAAATGCCGATCTGGATATGCAGAGGAGAGCAGACATGGATAGGAGACCGGCATTAAGGGCCTTGAAGCCCGATGTTGTCAATCTGTTAAAATCTTAACGATTCAACCATTGACCTCAAAGTTAAAGTTTTGAGCTTTGTCACTGAAAAACAGCAGACAAAGTAGTGCTGACTGCTCTATACATAAATGTATGATGTCATCCCAGCACAAGAAGGGGCTAACTAGAAGGAGTCTGAGATCAGAGACGAGACACCAACTGGTGGCTCTGAAAAGTTTCCGGCGCTGACTGCATATATGAGGATATTTCACAAGATGTGACATATGTCCATTGAAACTGAAGTACAGCTGTCACCAGCCTAATTAAAACCAATGTAGGGTGCTAGAATCACAATAGAGCAGAAATGGGGTGCCTAGGAAGCACCCATAAAGTGGTTGAAGACCGAGGACCGCATACTCAAATTGAGTCAGTTACAATGGCAGGGTAGTAGCCTTAAATGCTGTCCCAGAGGGATATATCTTGTATAATAAAAACAGATAATGGACAGGGTGGAGGCGTGGCAGTAATAGCCAAAGAGGCTATACAACTTTTCAAAGCAAGTTTTGTATGCACAGGCTGTGAGACTATTCAACTAAAGCTGACCCACACACCTGTCTGAATATCAACGTGGTATACAGACCTCCTTCCCTAATGTCGGATTTGGATAACGAGAATCCTGTTCTAATCAGCAAGCTAGTCTCGGTAAATTGCTCCACCTTATTAGTGGGTGACATGAATAGGTGGAGGGGGAACCCAGTAGATAAAGAGGCTATGGCCTTGGAAAGTACCTTGAACAATACGGGTTTCCACAAACAACAAACCCACACCACCTCAAGGAAATCAGCTGGACTGGATCTGTACAAACAACCTGCAGTCAGCACAGGTCTCAGAGCCCTGCATTTGGTCTGGCCATAGTCTGGTCACCTTCGAGATACTAGAATCACCACCTAAAAACCAGGAGAACCCTCATGTAAAATTTTGGAGCAGAAATTTCAAGAATTTAGGGCCCGAGCTTTTAAAACCATGTCTACAGCAAATTTTTGAGGCATTTGCAGAAAATGATAGCAGCGAGCTCATATTATCAAAATACACCACATATTTGCAAAAGCTAGTAGACAAGCATGCCCGAATGAAAAACATGTCCGTCAGGAAAAACAACCAATGTAAATGGTACAATAACAAAATCAATAAACAAAGTCAAATGCGCCAAGGAAAGAGTATGGCAACGGAACCAAACCCAAGAAAACAGAGAAGATTGGAAACGTATAGACAAGAAGTATAGAAAGGCAGTAAAAGAAGCAAAATCAAACTATTACAATAAAGAAATTGAGGCAGACGCAAATTCAACCAGCAAATTTTTCGAAATACTTAAGGCAATTGAAAAACCCAAGGTACTCTCACCACCCCACAACCCCTCTAAAGAAGACTGCGATAGAGTGCAAGAAGCTTTTGCTGCCAAAATCTTAAAAGCCAGAAACAATATCATCCAGGCAAGTGACATCACAAGCTCAGAAACCTTCCCCATAGAAAACCCTCCATCTGAAAGTAGAGAAAGTTTCAGCTTTGCTGCTATCACGGAGGAGGATTTTTGTCTGCTGTTGGCCAAAATGAAACCAACTTCTTATGCGGAAAAGACACTCCCCACAAAGATCGCACTGGATAACAAAAAACTTTTCACACCTACTCTTACTAGAATAATCAACGCCTCTTTTATAGAGGGAATAGTTTCAAAAACCATTAAAGCTGTCACAATAACTCCCCTGGACAAGAAGGCGGGTCTGGACCCTAAAGATCCAAGTAACTTACGTCCCATAACCAATTCGAACTTTATCTTGAAGATATTGGATAAAATCGCTACAAACCAGTTGTAAAAACACATGGAGACTCATGAGATGCTCCACAGCAGCAATCGGGTTTTAGAGCAGCACACAGCACCGGGTCAGCTATGCTTGACTTACAATCACACATGCTGGAGTTGATAGATAAGGGCAAATCGGGGCTGCTCATGCTGCTAGACCTCAGCGTGGTGTTTGACCCGGTTGACCACCATTCACTCCAAGCTGCACTAGATACATTTGCAGGGTGCTCTTCATCAGCACTGGCTTGGTTACCATCTTTCCTGAACGACAGTAAGGCAAGCATTCACTGGGGAGATACATTTTCAGAAGTGACCCTTATCCTGTTTGGAGTCCCTCAAGGAGCTAGTTTGTCTCCATTGTTATTTAACTTATACATGCAAAGCCTCTGTGACTTACTGGAAAGCATCAGTGTATTTTTCACAAACTACGCCAATGATACACAGCTTGTCTTCGAACTAACAGGAGATTATGTTACAGATCGTGCCAAAATAGAGGTGGTCTATAAGGTCATTGACATCTGGATGCAGACACACTGGATGTGTCTTAATAACAACAAGGCAGAACTTATGATCTTTGGTTCGCGTCAAGCAAGATTTAAATTAGGAGCACAATACAAGGATTTTGCTATAAAAGAAGCCACCATCTCAGTGCTACCACAAGTTAAAACACTGGGGATGATGGTGGAAGCATCTACTTAGCTAAAAACAATGCTCATTTGTGCCTCTTAAAAGCCATCAGACCCATCATTAACAAAGCAAATACCGCAATCACCACAAGGGCAATTTTACTATCCACCTAGATTATGGTAATCCTTTGCTAATGGGAGCCACAAAGAGGGAACTACAGAGATGTCAGGTCCTACAGAATGATGCTGTCCGTATAGTTAAGAAAACCAAATACGGCGAGCACATATCAGCAGGAAGGAAGGATCTTCATTGGCTTAGAATAGAAGAGAGTCCATTTTAAAGCCATGACGATTGTCCACAGATGGTTCCATGTAATAATGTCGCCACAAAAATCTCACCATGCAAGAATGACGCCGAAAAATTGCCGTTTTTTTGTGGCGACATTATTGCATGGAACATGCGGGAGACATCCCTGCAACCCCCAAACTGTTTTTCTTTTTTTTTTATTGAAATTTTTTTGACCCTGTCCCCATATATATGTGGTCACCCATATAATAACGCCGCAACCTTTTCCTGGCGATATCATTTACGGCGACCATATATATGGGGATAATATTACCTGATACCCCACAGATGCCTCTTTGGAGTGGCTCCAACCTACTTTAAAGAAATGTTCTCGCTCTATATGCCAAAGAGAAGCCTCAGATCAGCAAATGTAGGCCTCCTCATGGTTCCGGAGGCTAAACGGCCAGCGGGTCGAGGCAGAGCTCTTCCGGTCAGGGCAGCCAAATTTTGGAACAGGCTCCCAGCAACCCTTAGACAGGAAGGAAATTACATCACTTTTAGGAAATCTTTGAAAACATTCTTATTTCAGTAAGTTTCCAAGGCAATAGGGCACCCACTAGACATAGCTATGGTTAATCTAGTACCTAAAACTTCCACCCTTTCATGCAAATCTTATCTTCGATTCCCCGCGCCCTGATGCCTGCGGGCTTTCGGCACGTTACAAGCACATAGAAATAGAAAATAGAAATAGGGTGACTTCAGTGGAAGTCCCTCTGACGACAAAACATGTCAGCCATGCAAATGTTTATGGGGCTCTAAATAGAATCCCAAAAATAGAAATGCTGTCTTACTTGCCTAGATATAGCAAGAACTAGTGCACATGATCTCTACAAAAGAAAAAAATAGGCATCCCATTAGGAGGGTTAGGAAAGTTTATTTTTGCAGCTTTCCTCTCAAATGTCTAAGGGACACCCTTCATTTTTGCTTTGGTTTGACTCCTGACACGAATGGAGGTAAAAAAAAAAAAAAAGCATGCTGCTTTACTTACTGTTTTTGTCCTCATTCTTAAGGGGGAACTGATCAGTCCATAAGACCAACAGTACTGAAAGACTGCCTCATTATGGATGTCTTGCATGTTTAGGACTACACACATCACCCTAAAGTGAAGAACAAATTACATCTCTCGGTAATGTTCTTTCTGATGGATGTGCCACCCACGAATTCCTCATCCAAGATATCCCTACCCAAGCACAGCTGATTTCCGGAAAAGTTTCCTCTGCCATGGGGCGCAAAGAGGCTTTGAGTCAGCTCTAAGTATGACACCTTAAGGCGCTGGACTGGACGTTTGTGTCAGTATATAAAAGCGGCACAGTTCAACCCTTATTCCCTAGCACTCAAGCTGAGAGACAGTAAAACCTAAGGTGTACTAGCTTCCTACAAAGAGGGGCAGGTAGGGAGGGTGATTAATTTATGAAAGGAACATCCACCAGAAAACACATTACACAGAGGCAAGTCTTTCCAACGGATTCTTTCCCCACCTATGATAGACTCCCAAAGCAATTTGTAAACCAGGAGGGGGGAGGACGTCCTGCGTCGAAGTCGATACGCCGCCCTCGAGGACCTCCTCCGACGGCCGACGTCACTGGATGTTATAAGTAGGACGCACGACGCCCATAGCCTCAGTTGTAGTTTTTTTCCCAGAACGTGTGCCACCAGTCTTCTGCCAGTCTGACACACAACGCCTTGGGGAAACTTAAGCTGCAATCGCATAAGAAATTCTGTAGCTGGGAAGGTAGGGAGGGAGCGATATGGAATAAGTCGTTGGACCATCCCATCGAAAGAAAGTTACCAGGTAAGAGAGTAACTTGTTCTTCGAGGGGGATTGGGTCCTCTGACGTATTCCATATCTATGACAGACTCCCAAAGCAGTACCAATGCAAGGAGGTAGGGAAAAGAATTTTAGAAAACAAATTTAGCATGCCCAATCAAATTGCGGAGTAAAGGACCGCCTTGCCAAATGCCAGATCCTGCCCCCGGATGGAATCGAGGGAGTAGTGACGTACAAAAGTATGTAACGAAGCCCAGGTGGCTGCATCACAGATGTTAGGAATAGGAACACCCCTCTGCAGGGCAGTAGAGGAAGTCATACCCCTGGTAGAATGATCCCGTAAGCCGACCGGTGGGTCCTTACCCGCCAAGCGCTAACACTTGGAGATAGCCAAAATAATCCAGCAAGACAAAGTCTGTTTCGTCACAGCTTGTTCCAAACGCTTTCCAGCGTAACCAATGAAGATCTGATCGTCCACTCTGACCCGGGACATGCGTGAAATATAAAAGCTTAACGCTCTCCTAGGATCAAGCCTATGGAGCCACTCCTCTTCCTTACCAGGATGTGGAGGAGGATAAAATGCCGGAAGAAAAACCTTCTAGCCTAAATGAAATTCCGACACCACCTTCGGAAGAAAGGAAGGACGAACTCCAAGGACAACCCTGTCCTTATGAAACACAGTGAAGAGTGGCTTAAATGAAAGTGCCTGTATCTCACTCACTCTGCGAGCGGAAGTGACCGAAACTAAAAATAGTCTTAAGAGTTAACAGTCTCAAAGGCATGAATGCAAAGGCTCAAACGGAGCACCCATCAGAAACTTGAGAACAAGGTTCAAATCCCAACCGGGCACCTGGAAAGGTGACGGAGGGAACACATTAGTGAGCACTTTCAGAAACTGAGAAATTAAAGGAATTTTAAAATAGGAACACTCTTCAGACGAGCGCTTAAATATGGACAGCGCCGCCAGGTAACCTTTAAATGGTACCCATTTGAAGGGCCCTGTGGGCCAAAGAAAGCAAAAAAGACAGAACCATGGGAATTTCACATGCAAAAGGATCCACATTCTTAACCCTGCACCAGTCGCAGAACTTACGGCAACGGTACAGGGACTTAGTTGCGGGCTTTCTGGCCGAAAGCAACACCTCCATCACGTCTTCAGGGAGGTCCCAATCCTTATACCTCAAACTTTCAGCGTGAAGGTTGAGGGACCAGACCTCTGGATGGAGAACCTGACCCCCCTCCACTGAGAGCAGATCGTCTCGGTAGGGAAGACGATGTGGAGGGCAGATGGACAAGTCGAGAAGGTCCGGGTACCACGTCCTCCAGGCCCACGCCGGAACAATGACGATCATCCGGGAACCGAACCTCCGTAACCTCTGCAGTACTTGCGGGATGACGGGGACTGGAGGAAATGCGTACAGCAGTGGGAATGACCACTCCACCACGTCGCCTAAGGCTCCTTTTGGAGGAAATTCCAGCAAGCAGAACCTCTCGCACTTCCGGTTGACACTGGAGGTGAAGAGATCCACCTGAGGGGTCCCCAAAGGGCGAAGATCTCCAGGAGAATCTCCTGAGCCAACTCCCACTCATGAGAGATCGCGCTCTGCCTGCTCAGAGCGCCCGTCTCGTTTTCGTCTCCTGCCAGTTGAACTGCCGAGATGGAAACTTCCTGCTGGATTGCCCAAAACCAGAGCTGCATCGCCTCCCTGCACAGAGGAAGTGACCCTGCCCCTCCTTTTTGTTGAGGTAGTGCATGGCCACCAGGTTGTCCGTCAGGATCAGGACATTCCTTCCTCGCACAGTCGGCAGAAAAGCCTTCAAGGATAGCCTGACGGCCCACAGCTCCAACAGATTGATATGGAGTCTGGACTCCGACGGAGACCAACGAGCGCTGTGTCAACTCGTTGGCATGAACTCCCCATCCTGTGAGGGATGCGTCCGTCACGATCGTCACCTCCGGCCAGGGCAGCCAAAATGGAGCCCCCCTTCATCAGATTGCCTTCGTCGGCCCACCACAAAAGATCCTGGGCGACCGAAGACGGCACCTGAACAGGGTCCGACATCCTGCCGGAGGACTGAGACCACTGGAGCTTGAGTGCCCATTGCAAAGATCTCATCCGCAACCTGGCCTCTGGCACCAGAAGAATGCAGGATGCCATGAGGCGGAGCAGTCTCAAGAACTTGAACGCTGGGAGAGTCTGGGCAAGTTGAAACTTGTGCACCATCTTCTGAATGTGATGAGCCCTCACCTGGGAGGAAAACACTGCCCCAGGGATGTGTCGAGCACAGCTCCGAATGTACTGAAGCCTTTGAGTTGGTGTCAAATGGGACTTCTTTAAGTTGAGGAAGAAGCCCAGCTTGTGGAGGGAGTGGCAGGTGACCGACAGATGATCCAGGACTTGCTCGGGAGAGCGCGCCCTGATCAACCAATCGTCCAGGTAGGGGTAGACGTGAATGTGAATCTCCCCCCCCCCCTTTCCTGAGGTGCGCTGCCACCACTACCATGAGCTTGGTGAAGACCCTCGGGGCAGAGGTCAATCCGAACGGCAGGACCCGAAACAAAGTGCAAGTCGGCAACTGCGAACCTCAGGTACTTCTTGTGCTTTGGATGGATCGGCACATGAAAATAAGCGTCCTTGAGGTCGAGAGACACCAACCAGTCCTGAAGTTGAAAGGCCTGGAGGACTTGAGAGAGAGTAACCATCTTGAACTTGTCCTTCCTGAAGAGTTTGTTTGGAGCAGACCTTCCTAAGTACTCGGTGACCCTTGACATAAGGCGCCGGTACAAAGAATCGGCATGAGTGCCAGGCTCAGGCCTACAAAACTCCACCTCCGGAGAGGTGTCCAGCCCACTGGCATCGTGCAGTGACTGTTGTAGGTCCTCAAATTGGCTGTGGCCCAAGAGAATCTCGTCCGGCACCGCAACAGGAACCGTGCCATCAGAGCCCTCATCCAAAATAAACTCAAGATGGTGGGAAAAATACACAGAATGGGAACCAAAGCCATGCTTGACCTTGGCCAGAACCTTTCTTGGGGGTTCCACCGAGCCTCGGGGTAGCCCCGTCGACAGCCTCAAAAGGCATCGAGGGCGTCGAGTGAATCGGCGCCGAGAGAATAGACGTCGACAGCATCGACACAGGCCTCGAAGGCGGAACCCCGAGCGTGTCCTTCATCCTGGGCGCCGACGACGTTGGGAAAGGCTGGTGCAGCATCTTGGAGGCGGAGCCTCGAGAGAGTCCGTCGACGACCTCGGCGCCACAGGCGTCAATGTCTTCTTCGAAGACTTCACAGGTTCATGCGGTCTCGAGCGTGTCGAGGTCCTGGAACAGGCATGACGAGAATGATTCCCCTTGTCCGAGCGGGACCTCTCCCACGAATCGTGCCGAGCACCCGAGCCCGAAGGCGTACGAGCGGTGTCTCTTGACCGATCACGACCGACCCCACTCGGAGGCGCGGACGGACCGGTGCCCTGCGATTCGAGAATTGCTAACATTTTCTTCACGAAGGAAGCCCATTCCTCAGGTGTCGCATGCTTGGTGGGAGCGAGACCCACTGGACTACCGACGACAACGCGGAGAGTCGCCCCTCGAATCGTCCGTCGAAAGCCCCGCAGACCTCAACTTCTGGGGCTTGGACACCTTACCCAACGACAATTTGTTCTTGCGCTCCCGAAAGGCTTTGGACGTGAGCGACTGGCAGTCGACACAGTCATCCGTGTCATGGGCCTCCCTGAGGCACTAGAGGCAGGCGTTGTGCGAATCAGTCACCGACATCTTGGACCCGCAGTCCCCGCATTTCTTAAAGCCCGGATGCGGGGTGGAAGACGAGATAGACATCTTCATGAAGGGTAAACTTCACAAAAAGAACAGGCTCCGAAGAACCGAAAATTCAACAGAAACTCCAAAGAGTCGAGGCGCGCCGAGATTCCCGAAGCGAACACGTTCGCAGAAAAAACGGAACTGAGGCTACGGGCGTTGTGTGTCCTACTTATAACATCCAGTAACGTCGGCTGTCGGAGGAGGTCCTCGAGGGCAGCGTATCGACGTCATCCACGCAGGACGCAGAAAGATTTTCCGAAGCAGCATAGCTGTGGTGATTACGGTCATAGATATAGAATACGTCGGAGGACCCAATCCCCTCGAAAAGGCCTGTACTGGGTCCATCCGATGGAATCGTTCCTCTATCTTTTAAGGGTGAGGTGGAGAAAAAAGAAAAAGAAAAAAAAAACAGGAAGATCGATCTTCTGCAAGAGCTGGAAACCAAATACCAACCTCTGCAGAAAGAAGGGTCTCACTCTCAACGTCACTTTCCCTTTGGTGAAAACTAAATAGGGAATTATGGAGACCCTTCACCAGTCGCGCAGAAGTGATGGCAACCAGGAAAATCACCCGAAGGATGAAAAATCCAATAGAACATCAATGAAGGTGCACAAACAGGGCGCCCATAAGAAACGTTCAAAGTAAATTCAAATCCCATGCCGGAACCACAAACTGGCGGGGAGGAAATTGGTTACACAAACCCCAAAAGAACTGCATAACAGTGGGGACTGTAAAAAAACAAGGCCTGTTCGGGGAACCTGTTGAATACCAAAATAGCGGCGAGGTAACCCTTTAAAGTGCCAATATGTAGGCCCACCTGGGACAAAGATGTCAGAAACTCCAACACACGGGATGTAGGAAAAAGGATCCAGGTCCCTTTCCTGGCACCAAAAAAATGTATGCCACCTGCAGGCATTAATGGTTTTCATAGCGGTCCTTCGAGCTGAAAGTAACACAGAGGACATTGTCCAACAAGTCCCACTCATTGTAACCAAGCAGAAAGGTTCAGGGTGGCGAGGTTTGGTTGGAGGTTCGCCCCTCCGAATCAGAGAGCAAGTCTACTCTCCTCGGAAGGCACCACGGAGGGCAGATGGGCATGTACAGCAACTCAGGATACCACGCTCCCCAGGCCCTGTCTGGGGCGAACAGGATTAATGCGGTTCCAAACAATCTCATAAGAACAAGCGGCATGACTGTGATGGAATAACTTAATTACCCATTACTCCTGTTCTCCATCATTGGTATCTTTCATAGATTCACATGTTGTGAATATTCCCAGTCAAGCTGGGAATCCTCGGTAACGGAGCAGTTTACCCTTAAACAAACTTAGTCACTTTTGTGCTCTAGTAGTCATTTTTGTGTCACACTGCCCACAGCCAGTTGGAACACCCTCACTTAGCTCCTCCCCAGACTGCCACCTTCAGATCTGGCAAGCGCACACGAATGACAGTAGGAGCCAAAAGAAGAGTCAGAGGGGGTGGCAGGGTCACACGTGAATCTATGTAAGATACTAATGCTGGAGAACAGGAGTTACAGTTAAGTAACTTATTCCTTCACCAGCATTGGATCTTTCATAGGTTTGCATGTTGTGAATATATTACAAAGTCGTATTAATAAACAATACAGAAAAGGCGGAAGCAAGCTCCAAGCACAATGTACCAATAGAGACTTACTAACCTCACAAAAAGTTTCCTCAGAACCGGCTGACCAACCTTAGATTTTTCTGCCGAATCCCTGTTGACAGTAGAATTGGGTGAATGTTTGCACCGACCTCCAGGTAGCTGCACGGCATATGTCAGGCAGCGGGATGTCAGGAAAGGTAGCAGACATCGCTTTGGTGGAGTGAGCCTGTGGCCTCCGCAAGGGAGGCCAGCCAGCCTGTTGATGGCAGAAGGAAATGCATGCCTCAATACACCTCGATATGGAAGGTGAAGGCAACGACGGTCCAGTCGTGCCAAACACCACAAATAATTGGTCAGTGAGACAGAATGACTTGCTCCGTGCATCACAGTACATTAGGGCATGCACCAGGTCCAAGGAATGCAATGTCTGTTCTGCCGGAAACGTTATGCCAAAAAACAGTTTCAAGACCACTGGTTCATTAAGATGGACGGTGGATGGAACCTTAGGCATAAATGTTGGGTTAGTGTGTAGCAGGACCTTTTCCTTGTGGAATGTTACATACAGTGGTTTGCAAGAAAATGCCTGGCTTTCACCTACTGGTCTGGCCGAAGTTATGGCCACTTAGAAGGAAAGATGTTTGATGGATGGCCTGTGCAGGGGTTCAAATGGCAGTTTCATGAGCCTTGACAGCAGCACATTCAATTCCCACTCGGGTGCTGGGCATTGGACAGGTGGGAAAGACCTTAACAGCCCATGCAAAAACTCCTTCACCAGCCGGTGGGACCAAAGGGACAGAACACCTGGAGATCGGTTGTACCTGGAAAACGCAGCTAAGTGCACCTTGATCGACGAGTGCCCCAAACCCGCCTGAGCCAGGGATAGCACAGAAGGTCAAATGTCCTGTGGCTGGACGGCATGAGGCCGCAACTAATGATTCTTGCACCACACCTGGAAGCATCTCCATTTACTTCTGTAACACGCTTAGGTGGACAGCGCTCTAGCATGAGCCAGAACCTCTTGGCAGTCTTGTGGAAGAGACAAGGATCCAAACTATAGCAATACAGGAACCAAGCCATCCCATTGAGTGAGGCTGGGTCGTGGTGCAGCACTGCAGCCTGGTTGCTGGTCAGGAGAGCCTGGTGTGGATTCATCAACTTGAGAGGATCAGCTGACGAGGGTGAGGAGATTGGAGTCTGCACCAATCTAGTCTGAACGTGTTGATGACCCATGCCACCAGCGGGATAGAAGGGCAATCCATAAAGGAACTTCCCCTTCTATAGAAATGCAAAGGTGCCCCCCTGCACCCCCAATGCTACCCCCCCCCGCAGTGCCACCCCCCCCCAGCTCTCTGAATGTGGGAATCTGCTGGTAAAACTCTAGCACCGACTGTTGTAGGTCACAAAGATGTCCGGAGTGCCCGAAGTGTCTGGAACAGGTGAAGTTGCTTGTCGTGTAGTTCCCATTCGTGGCAGGAGCACAACTCCCTGCTGAGGGAGTCCACTAGGGCATGCTGAACACCCGGCAGATGGAGGTGGAATCAGGAACATGTGGTGTTGCAACACCCAGTGCCAGAGAGACAGGGCCTCCTTGGAAAGTTGCAGCGACTTCGTTCCGCCCCTCCAACCCCCTTGTTTGCGGGCATAGAACATTGATGATGTATTGTCGGTGCAGACACGCACTACCTTCATTGTCAATAAGGGGAGGAAGCACTTTAGGGCCCAGACAAATCACCCTCAACTCCAGTAGATGGATATCCGGGACCAAAGACCCCTTGTGTGCTGGTCCTGACAGTGGGCTCCCCAGCCCTCCGGCGAGGCATCCAACCTGACGCTGGCTTGGTGGGTGGGTAGCATGAAGGGGGCACCCTTCACTAGATGGGCTCTTACTAACCGCCAGCGAAGGCTCTGTTTGAAGTCTTGCATCAGAGTGATGCGATCGTCCCAGGACCCTGAGGCCATCGAACATCCAGGTATTCTTGTACAGCGGCAGCATGCACAGTCTGCACTGAGTGATCAGAGGAATGCACAAGGAACAAGTTACTTACCTGTAACTGTTGTTCTCCAGCATGGGTCTGGCATGGATTCACATGCTCATGAATATTCCCCGTCAGGCTGGGAATCCCCGGTAAAGAAAAAACCAGTATCAGTTTCGTTTCTGATCTGTCTTTCGTAGTAATAACCAATCACTGGTCTCTGCGTCATACTGACCACAGCCAATGACTGTCCTCTACCTAAGCCCTGCCTCTGGCAGCCATCTTCAGATTTGGAAGCACGAGAAGTGGCAGTATGACCAAGTGAAAAGCCGCAGATGGGTAGGCGGGAGGGTTCGCATGTGAATCCATGCCAGACCCATGCTGGAGAACAACAGTTACAGGTAAGTAACTTGTTCCTTCTCCAGCATGGGGTCTGGCATGGATTCACATGCTCATGAATAAAGAATACATAGCAGTACACACATGCACAACCACGGGAGGTGGCAAAGGCTCAACATTAAGCATTACATCAAACTCAACATTAAGCATCTTACCTCCTCACCAGGCTCACCTCAGGCGAACAGGTTGCGCAGCACTGCTTGGCCGACCCTGGACTCCTCCCTGGAATCCCGATCGACGCAGTAGAATTTCGTGAAGGTGTGCGTCGACCTCCACGTAGCAGCCCTGCATATGTCCAGCAGGGGCACACCAGAAAGGAACGCCGTGGTAGCTGCGATCGCTCTGGTGGAATGGGCTCTCGGACGGCCAGGCAGCGGTCGGTTTGCCAACCGATGACAGTACATGATACAGCAGGAGAGCCATCTGGAAATGGAAGCCTTCGAGAGTGCCTTCCCCGGATTGACAGGCCCAAAATTTACAAAGAGTTGTGACGTCTTCCGAAAACACTTCGTGCGGTCCACGTAGAACTTCAGCGCTCTAGCCACATCCAGCGAGTGCAAAGTCCTCTCAGCCGGCGACGAAGGCGACGGGAAGAACACAGGCAACACCAAGGGTTCGTTGAGGTGGAAGTCCGACGGCACCTTGGGCATGAAGGAGGGGTGCGTCCTGAGCACTACCCTCGTGTCGTGAAAAGTCAAGTACGGGGCCTTGCAGGAAAGGGCCTGGATCTCTCCCACTCGTCGTGCGGAGGTGATGGCCACAAGAAACGCTGTTTTCCACGACAGAAATTTCAACGGGGCCGAGTGCAGAGGCTCGAACGGAGGTCCCATGAGCTTGGTCAGCACCACGTTGAGCTCCCACGCCGGGGCCGGAGCCGGAGCCTTCACCGGCGGGAACGATCTGAACAGTCCCTTCATGAACTCTTTCACCAGACGATGAGACCACAAGGACGTCCGCCCCGTGGTTCTGGTGTATCGGGAGATCGCAGCAAGATGAATCTTGATGGACGCGTGTGCCAGTCCAGCTTTGGCCAGCGTCAGCAGGTACGGCAGTACCTGGGGAGCCGTAATCCGTAGAGGGTTAATCTTCTGTGCGTGGCACCAGACAGAGAACCTCTTCCATTTGTGTCCGTAGCATTTAAGAGTCGAGGACGCTCTGGCCTTTGCAAGAACCTCTCTGCAGTCGGCCGGTATGTCGTATCCTCCAAACTCTAGCGCTGCAGGAGCCAGGCCTGCAAGTTCAGCGATTTCGGATCGTGGTGGAGGATAGCGCCTCCTTCCCTGGAGAGTAAATCCGCGTCCACCGGCAGCTTGATCTGCCTCGGCCACGCAGGTGCGACGAGGATCATCCTGCACCGTGACCTCTTGAGCTGGTTGATGAGCCGGATTAGCAGTGGCAATGGAGGGAACGCGTAAAGGAACAGGCCCTCCCAGGGGAACGAGAAAGCATCGCCCATGCTCCTCGCCTGGGGAAACCTGCTGGCGAACCTCCGGCACTTGGAGTTCGTCGCCGTAGCGAACAGGTCGATCTGGGGTGTGCCCCACCATCGGAAGAGGCGATCCACTAGATCCTGCCGTAGCTCCCACTCGTGGCACGAGCGCAGCTCCCTGCTGAGTGAGTCGGCGATGGTGTTTTTTATCCCTGCCAGATGAAACGGCACCAGAAACATCCTTTGGGCGACGGCCCAATGCCACAGGTCCTGCGCCTCCTTGGACAGTGCTGGGGACCTGGTTCCGCCCTGTTTCCTGATGTAAAACATGGTGGTGGTGTTGTCGGTGAAGATCCTCACCACCTTGCCCTTGAGGGACGGAAGGAAGGATCTGAGGGCCCAAAACACTGCACAGAGCTCTAGGACGTTGATATGTAGTGATTTCTCCGACGGGAGCCAAAGGCATCTTGCGTGCAGATTTTCGGTGTGCGCACCCCACCCTTCCAGGGAGGCATCCGTGGTCACTGTCTCCTGGTGGGCTGGGGTCTGGAAGTCCATGCCCGCCGTCAGATGCGCGCGGGTGCCCCACCACCGGATCGCTCGTCGGAAACTCTCGTCGAGTGTGATCCTTTCCTCGAAGCTGCCCGTCGTTTGGATCCAGCGCGCGTCCAGGAACTCCTGCAACGGGCGCATCCGGAGCCTGCACAGGGGAATGAGGTAGATGCAGGAAGACATCATTCCGAGGAGGGACTTGATGGACCTCACCTTGGCCGCGTCGGCCACCAACATCCGTTGTACCTTGCCCAGGATGGCCCTGGTCCTCTCCTCCGACGGGGAGGCCAGAAGGGACACTGTCGAGCCTCGCTCCCAGAAACAGTGCGTCTTGCGCGGGTACCAGGTGGGATTTGGCATAGTTCACAGAGAATCCCAGGTCCGTGAGAAGCTGGACGGTCCTTGCCGTGTGGTCCACGGCGAGCTCCCTCGTCTTGGCTCGGATGAGCCAGTCGTCCAGGTAGGGGTAGACGTGGATCCCCTCTCGGCGCAGCTGCGCCGCCACCGGTGCGAGGCACTTGGTGAAAACCCTGGGTGCCGACCGTAGTCCGAAGGGGAGGGCTTTGAACTGGTAGTGACGCCCTTGGACCACAAACCTGAGAAATTTTCGGTGCCCCCTTTGGATGGGAATATGGAAGTAGGCATCCTCCAAAACCAACGACGACAGGAAGTCTCCTTCCTCCAGCTGACCCAGGACGTGCTGGAGGGTGACCATCCGGAACTTCTGAGCCTTGATGAACTTGTTCAGACGTCGCAGGTCTAGGATGGGGCGCCATTCTCCCGTCTTCTTCACGAGGAAGTATCTCGAGTAAACTCCGGAGCCCCGAAGCCTCTTTGGAACGAGTTTGATGGCGCCCTTCCTGAGCATCGCCTTTACCTCCCGGAGAAGCTGTGGGACGTGAAGCTTTTTCCTGGCCACGGGGGGGACGCGCGGGCACCTTCTTTGAAACTCGAGCGCGTGGCCCCGGGCTAAGGCGTCCAACACCCAACGGTCGGTGGAGATGGACTCCCACACGCTGACGAAGCTCGCCAGCCGGCCTCCCACCGGGGTGCTTCGGTGGGGGCCCGACCCCACGTTCGGTTCATTCCTGTTTCGACGAGGCTTTGTCGCCTTGACCTCCTTGGCGACGACGGCGGGGTCCGCCCGACTTGCCTCGTCCCCTATAGGCCTCCTGAGTCGACAAGCGGGCCGCTTGACGGTAGCGGGCCGTCTCCGTGTCCGCTTTAATGGCCTGAAGGGAATCGTCCACTGTTTTCCCAAACAGGTTGTTCCCATCGAACGGCATGTCCAGGACTCTGGTCTGTACGTCTTGACGGAAGTCCGTAGCCTTGAGCCATCCACGCCGCCTAAGGCACATGCCGTTGCCCAACTGGCGAAATCCCGTATCGGCGATATCCGTCGCAATAGTGATGGCGTGGTCCGACGCCACCTCACCTTCCTGTAGGATCTCCAGGGCGTCCGCCCTCTTGTCGTCCGGTAGGAAGTCCAGTAGGGGAGCCAGTTTGTACCATAGCTCCGTCGTAGCGGGCCACGATAGCCAAGGCGTTGGCCGCCTTAATCGTCGTCGCTGCAGACGAGATGACCCTGCGTCCCATAGAGTCCAATTTCTTTCCCTCGCCGTCCGGCGGGGAAGTCGATGTGGAGGCCGCACCCCCCCCCCCCGCTTTCTTCCTGGCCGCCGCGGAGACGACGGAGTCCGGGGTAGGCTGCGCCCAGAGGCACAGGGGGGCCGCGTCCGGGACCCGGTACTTCTTTTCGTACCGGTCTCTTCTAGCTGGCGTCGTGGAAGGGTTCTTGAGGAGCGCGAGGCCCTCATCCCAAATGTCGTCCAGTAGAGGCACCGCGAGGACCGTCTTCCTCTTGGCCTCGCGCCGTTGATAAAGGAATCCTTCCTTTTTCTTCTCCTCAGGGCAGAGTTGGAAAAGTTCGGATCCCCTGGCGATCATGGAGTGGAACGATCCAATCTCGTCGGGCAGAGAAGCCCTGGTGGGAGGTGACGACGGAAGATCCTCGTCGTAGACCTCGTCGTCCGTACCCGTCGCGGCCGTGTCAGTCCCCGTATCATCCCCTCGAGTCGTGGACAGGGAGGAGGGCTGGACGGGGCGCGACGGCTGAAAAGGAGGTGGAGGGTGAATCCTTCTTTTCTTGGGAGGAGGAACGCCAGAAGATCCCGGTTCTGGGTCCCCCGACGGGAGTGGTTCCTCCGCTGGCAACGGTAGTCTCGTCCTTATCTCCGAGCATAAGGACTGTATAGCCAACAAAATGGCCGCCGAGTTGTCTTGCGGCGCTGGCAGAGGGGAATCCGACGGGCCATCAGGGGCCCCGTCGGCGCCCTCGACGATGTCGTCTTCACCCGCGTCGGGATCCATCCCGACGGGCCGGTCTTCCACGCCGAGGCCGTGGCTTAAGACCTCGATCAACTCTTCCTCCGAGGTTGAAGCCGAGTCTACGACGACACCCTGCCCCCCCCCTTTTTCTTCTCCGCCGGAGATTTCACGGGGGTCCTATCGATGGGCATAAAAGAGGACTCCCTCCGAGGTGGCAGGGAGACTGAGCCCCGAGGTCGCCACCACTGGCGTAGCCTCCACAGTCTGAGCCAGGGCCGCCGCGACAGTCTCAATACAGGCCTTGGCCGGATGGATTAAGGCCTTCACCACCTTAGGTGCGCTCACCGCCTTATCCTTGAAGGGGGGACACTGCCTCGCTCCCCCTCCGATGGGGCCTTCGAGCTCGACCGGGGCCTCTCCAGGAGCTTCGCCGGGTGCTCGGCCTTCCTCTTACCCGACCCAGAGCGTTGGCTCGTGGTTGATGGTACCGGGGAGGGTGCGCCCTGCCTGGCGCCCGTAGAGCCCGACCGTTCGGCGCTCCCGGTGCCAGCGGACTCGCGGTGCTTGGCCTTGTGTTGGACCCCCGTCGCCGGGGCGTCCTCAAAGGTCTTAGAAGACCGCTCGGATTTCTTCCTCTTCTTCTCGCCGGACGGGCTCTTCCCTTCCAGCCAGTTGGCGAGATGTTGATGGTGGTCCTTCATGGTCCGCTCTGACATGTTGCCGCAAAACGCACAGTCCTTCTCCACGTGCGTCTTGTCCTCATGTAGGCAGTAGAGACAAAAGGAGTGTTCGTCCTCCTTAAAGACGTTCTGCAGCTGGCATCCAGGGCAGACCCTGAACAGCTTTCCGGGCGTCGAGCTTCCCTTCTCCTGGGCCATGTCCGGGACGGGCCTGCGAAAACTTCTGGAGTCCTCCAAAAGCGTAGCTCGACGAAATCTTCACCCTTGAGGGGCGCAGACGAATCCGACACGGGTCCCCGTTGATCGGATGGAGAGTCGGTGGAGCTTGAGGCTCTTTTGACTGAAAAAAACGAAGTTTTTGAGAAAAACGTGAAAAAATAGCACTAACGCTCGAGAGCAATAGCACGAGGATCCCAACACATGAACGTGCGGTAAAAATCTGAAGATGGCTGCCAGAGGCGGGGCTTAGGGCAGTCATTGGCTGTGGTCAGTATGACGCAGAGACCAGTGATTGGTTATTACTACGAAAGACAGATCAGAAACGAAACTGATGCTGGTTTTTTCTTTACCGAGGATTCCCAGCCTGACGACAGGGAATATTCATGAGCAGGTGAATCCATGCCAGACCCCATGCTGGAGAATGACCCGATTCTGAGCAGCAACTTGTAATTGCCAACCTGAGTCACTAGGGCACTGCTAAAACAATGCACGTTTGCGAAAGAGCACCGCCACCCTCTAGTCTGAGGACGCTATGGTTCAAGATTGAGTGTTGAGCTTTGCTCCCAGGTAGAGCGCGCCTGTCTTGATGGCACTAGGTGTGGCTTTGGGAAATTGATGGATAATCAGAGTAGCTGCAGACACTAGATGGTGGAAGCCGTGCCGTCTGCTGCCAGTGGGTAGGAAGGTGCCCTTCCCATCCAGTCAAAGTACAGGTATACGTGGATGTCCCTCCGCCGTAGGTGAGCCACCACTGGTGCAAGGCACTTGGTAAAATCCTGTGGAGATGAACGAATGCTGAAGGGCAGAACCTTGTATTGGTAATGTACTCCTGCCACTACAAAACTCAGGTAGCGCCAGTGTGTGTGGTGAATAGGGATGTGAAAATAGGTGTCAGATCAAGGGTCGTCTCCCTGTTGCAGCTGGGACAGGACTTGTTGCAATGTTACCATACAGAATTTTTACACTTTGAGGAATTTGTTGAGCACCCTTAGATCGAATATGGGTCTCCAACCCCACGATTTGTTGTGCAACAACTTTTTTCCAACCAGAAAGTAGCGTGAGCAGAGTCCTGTGGCCAGTTCTTTTTTCGGCAACTTTTCCACCACCCTTTTGACAAGCAATGGCCACATTTCTTGTAGCAGGAGGTGGCGTAACTTCTGCAGCTTGTGTGCGGGTGGTTAAGTTTATGAACTCCAGTGAGTGGCTCTGCTGGAGAAGGGAGAGCACCCAATCGTCGGATGCGATTGTTTTCCATTCCCTGACAAATTGTGACAGCCTTCCTGGCACCGGGGTGCTGAAACTGGAGGACTTGTCATGGTTGCTTGCCTGACTGGCCCCTGGATTGTGAGGAGCCACGGCGGTGCGGTTTGCCTCTGTAGGACTGCAACTTCTTCCTGTATTTCTCGCCTAATGAGTATGGCAGTGTCTTGTACGAGGAAGAGGAGCGGTATGGGGAACAGCTGTCCTGTGAAGTTCGATTAAAGGGTCATTTTCCAGTGTGAAATGACTGGCCCCTTTGTTGCAACGTGCCCAGGGAGCAAGCAGTTTAGGGGTCAGTCCGAGCAGTCCATTTGGCAGAAGCCGGTGCAGGGTGTGCCATGGTAAGAAGGCCATCTTCCCAGACATCTTCTAAAAGCGAGATTGCCATTATGGACTTCCTCCACTACTCCCCCCTTTGGTGTAAGAGACTCACTTTATGTGGTCCTTCAGGGCAAGGACAAACATTCGACGCTCTGCCCATGAGCGCATTGAATGAGCCCACTTCATCTGGTGGAGTCTCTCTATCCGGGACCTAATCTGGATCTGCATCGACAGTGACAAAATCGTCAAATGAATCACTGATGTGCGCCGCCACATCGTCAAGGTGGTCTGTGTCCGTCCCAGTGTCAGACAGTTGTTGAACCCTTGCCAGGTATTCAATCTCCCTGGGGGCAGGGAGGCGTGGAATGTCTTCCTCCCTGGATGAAGCACGGGTGCCTTTGGGTGGCTGTTGTAGTGGTACCGGGGTTGGTGCCGGTTCTGGCAGCCTTTGCTGCAATGTGGCCACCAGCGTAAGTAAGGGTGATTAATATGTTCAGTGATGTATCTTGATGGAGCAGGCCGCACTGGAGGCATTTCGCCCGATGCAGGGGTTGGATGCAAGGGTGGCAAGACCAGTAGTCTTATCAGGCTTGCTTTGCCATGTGGTGACATTGCTGTCCCCTAGAAGGTGAGGTCCTGTGTTGTGGAGAAAAGGGAGGAGACATAGCCTCCACATCCTCCCTTTCATCAAAAGAAGAAGAGACTTTTCTCCAAGATTATGGTTGCTTCTGGGAGTAACCCAACTCCAGAAGTGGGATATGCTGGTTGTGGGAGTGCTGCCGGCACTGACACCATGTTGTTGGAGGTGGATGAAGTAGTTCAAACAGCTGATTGAGCAATAGTTATGATCATGCAAGATGACACTTTGTGGTCAAAGGAGGTACCAGTGCCATAGTCATCTAGGTCCTCGTCGACGGGGTAGCAGCTTGTTGGTTTGTTTGTTGTCCTCAACGGCTTCGTTGGTGGGGCACTCGTCGTCAGAGTAGATGGTCTTAGTGTGGATGAGCCCGAGGGAGACTTGGGTGTCGAGGACTTGGTCATCACAGACTTGGCAAATGATGTCGACGGGACAGATTTGATGGTTGAAGAGTGCCCAACAGATTTTGAAGAATGAGCAGAGTTGCTGGACGGGTTTGCATCCGCTGGCCGGGGAAAAGGGCCTTGACTGCCCTTGTAAACACCTTGGGCACAGACCTTAGCTGGTGATGATTAGTCCTTGCGAGACGACCGTGGCTCATCGTCAGACACATCCCTGTTTCTTTTTCTGCCGCTGGTGTGGTCTTCGTGCGAACTAGCCCTCTTAGTGGAGGTGGTTTGCTGGGCCGCCCTGCTCGGTCACAGCGGCATGGCTTCATACGGAAGTGAGGTCAGAGGTCCCATAACCATCCTCGAGCCACTCGATGAGGCGTCGATGACTATCACGCAGTGTTTTATTGGAAAAAACTGGGAGATTTCACAGACTTGTATGATGTGATGTGGATGCAGACAAAATAGAAAATCGTTGGTGTTCTTCAACATGCACATTCTTCAGGCCACAGCGGGCACATGCCTTAAACCGGCTCTTCCTTATGGACTCAGCCATGAGGTAGGGCCAAATACACAGAGTGAATTTCAGAGTCAGAGCCGGAAAACGGTCCACGGACTCCACACGGCCGCCGCCTGCGATGGTGTACATAAAAAATGTTTTTGTGATAAAGGTGATATAGAATACAGTTGTATGGCAGATATAATGTAGAGTGATTTTTGAGGTCTAACACGAACGTGCAGGAATTATTTTTTGGGGAAAATGTCAAAAAGGGGAGGGGCCAAAGGTGTTCCTATTGGCTTTGGGCAGTATAGTGACTGTAGTATAGCCTTAAACTTTCAATTTAAAATTAAACTGCTCAAAGTTACTTAAGAGTCCAAGCCTGATGAAGGGGAATATTCACAACATGTGAATCTATGAAGGATCCAAAGCTGGAGAACAGCAGGAAAGCATAAAGGCGGTTGAAACTCCACTAGGCTGCGAATGCATCCCCCACAACTCCCGGATGAGGAAATTCCTCCAGAACGTCCTGAGCAAGCTCCCCCTCGTGAGAGTCTGAAGTCTGGCTGCTCAAGGCAACTGCTGTGACATTCTCCCGTCTGGCCAGATGAGCCCAGGTCAGAGAGACACTGCTCTCCAAAGTCCAGAACCACAGTTGCGTTGCTTCTCTGCAGAGTCAAGGACCACAAACCATCTCGCTGGTTGGGGTATTGCAAGGCCACTGTGCTGTCTGCCAGGATCAGCAGAGTCTTGCGTTTCACAGAGGGGAGGAAAGAGACCAGGGCCGCCTGATCGTCTTCAGCTGCAGCAAGTTGATGTGTTACCTAGACTCCACGGGAGACCACAGCCGGCTCATCATTAGATCTGATAACTAAGCCCCAAACAGTCAGATGTGTCGGTGACCACAGTCATCAGGGGTCAGGGTTGGCAAAAAACACGCCTTTCAGCAAGTTGTCTCGCACCTGAAAAAAGTCTCACTTGTGGCGACCATTGGTAACAGAAAACCCAATGAAGCTATCTCATGCGCAGCATCGCCTCTGGCACCACTAGGATGCAGGAGGCCATGAGACCCAGCTGGCACTGGAAGGCCGAGGCCAGAAATTGTCCCTGGGATTGGAGGACATTGACCATCCGAAAGATGTTCGCCACTCGACCATCATGCTGGAATGCCACGTCCAGGTCAGTGTCGAAGACTACACTGCTAAAATCAGAGGGACTGGGACAGCAAAACCACAGATCTTTTTGAAGTTCAGTTCCGAGTGAGTAACTAGCTTGATCGTGCTTCGACAGAAGCAGATGGGCGCCTGAGTTGTAGGGGTGGCCATAGGGCACTGATTGAATGAAATATCCCTGTCGGACGACCTGTGATGCCAAAGTGTTGGACGTGGCCTTAGACCAATCCGGGCTGAAAAAGGAAAGCACCCCCTGCCCCCCTGTGATGAATGGTGAGGCCAGTCACTGAGGTATGGGGCCCTGGGGTGAGGCGGAGACACACGGCCGCTGCAACTTCACCTTGCTGGGCACTCCTTCCTAAACTGCTCGGCAAGTGCCTTCCCACTTTCTGGGACAGGCCGACCACGGCCCCTCAGAACAAAGGCAGGAAAGGGACAAAAAGAAACTGCCCCGAGACAACATCTGTGCAGAAGGCTGTAGCATCGCTAGCCCAAAGAATTAACAGTCGCCTTGGACAAGTGGACCTTCTGGAGGGAATCGTCAGCTTTCGCTCAAAAAGGCTATGACCATCTAACAGCATATCCAATACTAGTCTGGATGTCAGACGCAAACCCAGACATCAGCAGCCAGGAGCAGCACCTGACCAGTGTGCTAGTTGTCATGGACCTTCCCACACAGTCCACTGTGTCCAGTCCCGACTGCAGCCTCTAGCGTGACCCTCTCCTTGCTGTCAGGCACCAAGGACAAGAAGCTGTCCCTCATCTCTCCATCCAGGAAATACTCAGCCGTATTAGCCAGACCTGTCCGAAGGAAACCTTTGCCATTGCACAACAGACTTTCACAGACCGTAGTGCAAGACTGCTCAATGCAATCACCTTCTTGCCTCATGCATCAAACCTCTCACTTTCCCTGTCCGGTTGAAGGAACAGTAGCAGTCTTCAGGCTAGCCATTGCAGCATGAACCACCAAGATCTCGGGCAAGGCATGGGAGGAAAGGAAGGTCAGGTCCGAAGGAGCGGGACTGTTTCCTCGTTAGAGCCCTGAACAGAGGCAGGTTTCTCCCACTGCCACTTGAAGGGCAGTGGCGTCTCTCTCTTGGGGGCATCATCGAGAATATCGCAAAGTTCAGACTGAACCTTGGCCATGGACGGAGCAGATCGCCCCAGTGTACTGGCCACCTTAGACAAAGCACTGGATGACAGCAGGAAAAGTAGTCCTCCATCTCCACTATGTGCATTTACCACAGAGGATACTAAAAGGTGGCTAGCACTCCAAGATGGCCATGCCACAAGATGTGTGCCTGTCCTTTGGCCATATTGTTCTCTGGCCCGCTTCCTAACGTCTTGAGTCCGGAATTGCCAAATATGGGAAGCCCTTTCCCAAAGAATGCTGATACTTTCTCTGGGCAAAGTGGAAGTTTGTGCTAGAGCATGGATATGGAAGTCCCTGCATGTCTTTTTGGAGGGATGTTGTGGCCAGTGACTATCCACGATTGGATAGCCACTGCAAATGGTGCAGGTCCTTACCAATGGTGGAACTGGGCAGGCTTCCAGTATGGATCTTGGATAAAAGGAGGACTCCTGCAGCCATTCAACAGATAGTTGGAGCCAAGACCCTTTCAAAGAAGTGCCGCCCGCTGCCTACCACTTTAGCTGACCAGCAAAACTCCAGTGAAGCCCTGCTCCTCCTTTCTGAACACAAGATCTTTGTTGGTGCATCGAATCCTGCATCAGTGCAAACAACCAGTCTTAACCTCTGCTTGAGTATCCACCCCTTCTGAGATTTCAGAAATGACACGGGACAAACCAGATGATTGACTAGCTCTTGCTGGACTATCTTGCTCAACCGTTGCTATTCCAAGTGCATCCTTAGAATGTGGATGATCTTTGGGTTGTACTGCAAGACAACTGCGCCTGCATTTTCTGTTTTCTCACATCAACAGAGGCAGTACAGGACCTGCTGCTTTGTTAGTCCCTTTAAGATTGCCTGTCTCCGACTGATTGTGGTGACTCCCGTTGCAGTCTTCTTGTCTCCACTCCTGTAGGTGGTCTTAAGGTTGCCTGCTCCGCAGAAGTCTTAATCTTTTCTTTATAAGGTTATTTAGCTGGAAGGTGCCTGGAACTGAGATGAAAGCACTGACTGACCGACCAAATCTAAATCCCATGCCTGAAAGTGGTCCATCTACCTGCAGCCCCTGGGCCTCCCTCAACCAGACAAAGCACAGAAGTGTGTCCCCAAAGAAGCCTAAACCTAAGCAGTGGTCTCCAGAGAAATAGGAGTCTGGCGAAAAGTTGACAAATGTTTCTCGCTGGTCCTCCATAGGGTTACATGGGCATAACATCCTGTCCCCATCTCTCTTTCCGGACATCGATCAGTTGTGATCTGGTCAAGGATCCTCTCCTAGGCCTATCCTAGTGCACTAGGATTCTGAAAGTCACTTACCTGAACTTTCCTACCCGTTTTGGAACTTTTCCTTTTGAAGCAGAGGAAGGAAGGGGGAGGTGTTAGAGAAGCCCATAGAGGGGTTCCACCATCTTGGATTCTGCTAGGGCTCACCAAACGTCCTTTACTCCTCCCCACTTCCTGCAGACAAAGCCCTCTGGTTATGACATGAGAAGGCATAGGAGACTTGTTATTGCAGTTTATGGACTTGGATTGGATAGATGGCAACAGGTTTAGTTTCGACCAAACCACTGCAGCATTTTGCCTTTGTAAGGGGGAGAAGGGGGAGGGGGTTCCCCTTAGTCAATTCCTCTTTTGATTTCAAGTCTAGAAAGATTCAAGTGGAACTCTGTTGGGGATATGACCGAATTCAAAGTCCACTGTAATAGAGATGAAGACAGAAGGCTCCAAAGAACAGGGAAGCTCTTGACCATTCCCACCTCAAGAGTACATCTGGGGAAAACCTGCTGGGAACCAAGGACTCTGCTGACTGTGCTCTGGGAACCAGGGCCCTGCTCACTGGTGGTGAAAGACCACTGCAGTTGCCAGACAATCGTCCTGATGTGGAATTGCAGAACAAAGGGCTATCCTTGTCCTAGGAGACAGCGAACTGGTACTTTCAGAAGCATCTCAGAACCCAGTGTATGGCCTCGAGACACTTGCGACCCAGCTCAACATGTTCTCCACACTTCAAGGTACTGCAGGACCTGCAGTTTTGATTTTGGAACCAATAACTTCAAACCACTTGCCTGCGTCCAACTCGACCCAGTGAAGCACAGTGCTGCCACGGCTGCTGGCTAACCACTTTGAAAATATCTGAATCACTGAATCCAGAGCACCAACTACCCAACAAAAGTATTGCTTCAACCAAACTCAACCACTGACTCCTTCTGTTGAGAGCCATTGGCTTGAACCGAAATAATGTTGACTCAATGCCCATCTCACAGCTGCCTCGAGGACAACCCGCCACTGGAACAACGTGATTCAATCGTCTGGATAATGGCTTGACTGCATTGAAGTGCCAAGAAGCACAGCTAACAGCTGTGGGGCCCCAAAGACCAGACATGCATGTGTTTGCAATCTTCCAGGCACCCGGTCTGCGTTAAAAGGCCCTAGTGATATGAAAGACTCTGCTCTTTGCATGGTCAAGATACTTTAAAGTATTTTTGACATTTTCTGCTCAAATCCATTCCCTGCAATACTGTCCTGACTCAGAGTGCCCCCTGCATTCACTTTGTTTACCTTTTACAGGGATAGTTCTTCCAACTTTTTTAAATAGCGGAGTACTATTAGTTTTTGGTGAAGTTCCCATTTTTATAGAAACTTGGTTGACATACTTTTATATCGGTACAACAATCCTTGTATTTGTGCAGACCAGTAGTGATTTCATTGCCGCAAGTGTGGAGGAGCCTGGGGAGAGAGTGACTGTTAAGGATAAAAAATGTAGAATAACTGAAGATAAGACATGACATTCGGTGTTGCTGATGTAGTGGTAATTTATCTGCCATTTGTAATTCAACTTTTGAGAATGTGCAGCGTGCCCAAAGAATGTGCGGCATGCCAGACGAAACAGAAATGTGTGTACAATTAAGCAAAATAGTATAAGGATGAATTTACGTTATTAAAATAATAATCAAATATTGTATATACCAGTAAACGTACTTGCATCATCTCGTTCTATCCTGGTTCCATCACTGGTTGAAACACAGGTGAAGTGAAGAGGTTCTACTTCAAGGAGACCTGTGAGAGAAGTAAAACTGCCCTCAGCAGCTGCACAAGGGCTTACCTTCCCATTTCCTGTAAGAAAATTAAAAAAGCATTCAATTAACATTTTACTTTCACTTAGTAAGTTGTAATACAATCATCAGTGATTTGAGATGCTTTTTGGTATTTAATTAACAGAATCTCTAAATAAATGTTACTCAAATGGTAAAATATACTTCACATCTTGCAAATGTTAACGAAGCTGGTTGGTGTAAGTTACAAGGTATTCATGCCCAGAAAGTTTCTACTAGCTCTCAAGGGTTGACCACGCTTGATCAAATCCACCATTTAACAGTAAAAAATGGCTTTAGGGCACAAAGCATCACCTGTATTACCCCATAGGTACATTAGGACTTGCATAGACTTAAATGGAATAGTCTCTTACAGGAGATTTGAAAAGTTATGCTTCCGACTGGGTGAGCTGCCCTGAATGGTATTGAAGGCCCAATGTATTAGATATAACTTTGCATGGAGATACTTCAGATATCTGCCATTCTAAATGCAAGCAAAAAGTACAGGAAATAGATGTTGGTAACATTCATCAATTTCATTCACTGTGAGTGTGAATTCCAAGGAGGGATTACTGGGAGTAGTTCCAGTGCGCCTGTGGTTCCATGAAGCCTGGCACAGATGAAGGTAAAGTATTCAAGCAAGGAAAAAACTGATCTGCTGAGAATGAAAACATTCAGAAAGTGGGCGCTGTGAAACTGTCATGAGGGGATGGCTCTGGTACTAGACAGTGCAGTAAATGTGTGTTAGAATTAATGATTAACACCCCCCGCCCCCCCTCCAGACCAGATATTACTTTGAGGCTTCTGACTACTCCAGGGCAGCTAGTTGCCGGTGCCCTCGGTCCACATGTTCAAGCTGGATGCACGCAGCTGGGAACCCAGGAAGGCATCTAAAAATTGGTTGGGTGCAGGAGCTTGGTACTCTACTCAAGAGGTTGGACTGCAAGAAGGGAGTACCGTTTCTCTACCCCTTTTGTAGCAGGAGGGCTGGTACATTCAGTACAAGGGCATAGTTATCAGCAGGTTAAGCAAGGGTTCCTTACAATCCATCCTTGAGTTGGAGTGTTACTCTCAGATTTGGCAAACATCCAATTGTTACCAAGGTAAGAACATAACTCTTAACAGATATTGGCACCAGGATATGGTAGAAAGACTTTTCTTCAGCAGTGTGGTATGGGTCTTTAGCTAGATCGTCCTGACGTCGTTAACAGTAAATCCCTCAAGCTCACTAGTGACAAAGGGATAGTGTGGCAAGAGCAGCCCAGGCTCTACTCTCAGGAAGTGGAGTGTTTTAGGGTGGTTAACTGGTACAATGGGCACATTTGACAAACCCCAAATGAATGTATTGGGGTAGGTCATAAGAGACTGAGTAACTCGTGGCATTTTCAAAAGTAGATTTACTTATTAATTAAGAAGGCCCATCTATCCCCAATAGCATGGTGTTTGCCCTAGCTTATACAAAACTAACAAGGGTGTTCATCGTCAGTGAGATTGACAAAGTGATAGTCGGTCCTCTGTCCCAGACGTCCCTATTCTGTCCCCATCACTATTCGAAAAGGCTCAAAAGAAAAAGGGTTCCCTTCTCCTGCACATTCTTCTGTATCCTCAACCAATCTCTTAGAATGGCTTCTGGTGATCTTCTGCATAAGTTCCTTTAGTTTTTCAGTGAGGCTGGTCCCTCCAGGGCTTCCCCTTTTCTACTAGTGGTACTTTTTTCCATGCCCAAAGACTCTGGGCTGGTCTTTCCTCCAGGCCTAGCAATGTCAGTTTCCCAAATTCTGGTATGCCCCGTGTCCTGTGTTTCGTTTCACAAATAATCATTCTGTTATACACAGACGATTGGCCCCATTTCAGTTCTTTCTTTCAAACTTTCTTTTAGCTTTAACCAATAACTGTCTTCTTGGTGCCCCCCCCCTTTTCCAATCATGGCTTATACTGGGACAAGTGCAAGGGTATTGTGGGTAATCACTAGCTTTCCAACATTCACTTCTACTGGGACAAGTATGATTGATCACTTGATAGTCTTCACTTTACGGCCCCTTCACCTGCCCCTCCAGTTACCTCTTGTATAGGGCTGGCGTTATCAGTTCTTCATGTGGGGTCAGGATTGTCTGACGGAGCCTGCGTGGGCTTCCGTTCCTTCTGCCTTACACTTGCGGCTCCGCAGAGCCAGTCCTGGGACGGTTTTGGCATCGTTGGAGGATGACACGGTCCACCCTCTCTGGGTCATGCCACCATCTCCAGGTCTTCTTCTGGCACCCAAGTCGAGCTCCTGTCTCCTCATTGCTTCTTTCTTCTACAGGACCTGAGCGTCTGTCCGACAATAGGACGCTCTGTGTCCTCCTACTGCTTTCTCCGCCCAGTTGCGATCTTCCCGGCTCCGAAGAGGAGAATGTCTTTCATTTTTCCTTTCTTTGTTTTTAATAGGAAGCTTTGGGACCTTCCCAGAATATGCACACAGCCCTTAGTTTCTTTCCAAGGCGTATTCGTTAAGCCTCGTTCCATCTCCTTTGTCTCAGTGTGGTTGGCTGCCAACCACAGATTACTTCATGGTTCTCCTAATCATCATCTTGACAGTATGAGTGGTAGCTTAATGTTGGTTATTGATAATATTGCAGCAGCAAATAGTCACTGGTTTGGAGTTAAGGTCTTACAAAATAAATACAGCTTTAACTGTTAAGTAACAATTTCAAAAATAGTCTTTCTAGAAGGGAAAATGCAACCACAGGTAAGCAAAACACTAAAAATATAGGCCAAAGATTGGGTAGAGACCAGCGGTACCAGTTGTGTTTATTCGAGCAGTCTTTAGCGGGAAAGTTACTGGTCAGAATGATCTCCAAAACCTGCTGCGGCAGGATGATTTTGGGAGGCCACCCTATTATGGATGAGTGGTCTAGGGCTTAGCGAGTAAGTAGTCTATAAAAAATACAATTAGGCCTATAGCTTACACACCAAGCTGATAACATTCAAATATCAGTATAGTCACACAAAATGTTTAAGAAACATGTTTTAACACGAGGGGGCGTGACCAGCAGCCATGCAGTGAGGCCGCAAGCTCTCTGAGCTCTGCCCAATTCATTTAATGGACTAGCCCAGCAGCATAAATACTTTAAAACCCCCAGTAAACTTCGTGGAGCATGTCCCAATATGAGGGGAATGTTGGTGTAGAAGAACAGGGGACATCTGAGCCGGTGAAGACGTGTCGTGGTGGCGGAGAGGCTGGAAGATTTAGGCAGCGCTGGCAGTCTGAGCGGGGGATGTGTGGTGGCAACAGCGGCAGGGTGTGCCAGCAGATGTGCCCAGATGTGAGCATAGCACCCTGGCACCGGGCGGAAGGCATGTGGCAGCTGGTAAGTGAGACAACCTTAACCGCGCTGCATCATGGCACAGCATAAACGATGCAGGCACCAGCAGCGTGACCAGGAGAGAAAGCAAGCGGGGATGTTGTGCAGCGTTGCGGCACGCCAAGCACAGGGGTGCAGCCGCCTGGAACACTCAAGGAAGTTGAGACGGAGTAGTGGAGACCAGGGAGGACATGATCGCACAGATGATGAGTGGTATGAGCAACGTTGGGCTCAACACCATACCTCCCCCAGCCCCTGAGCCCTCAGCCCAGGCACTGCCCCTCGCTCCAAGGGCCCTGCATCCTAACTTGGAACGAGGCCATGCTTTATTAGGAGCTGGGTATAACACAGGCAGCAACATTGTGGACAGAACACTCTAGGGGGTCCTGGTACTCAAGGTAAGATTGTCAGGCTTGAACCCTGAGAAAATTGTGTGACTCAGGCCGATCCTTGTGAAAAAGGGGGGCGGGATCTAGGGGGGTATTCATGCAGCAGCTGTAGCGGAACACAAGGTGGCTGCATCTTACACAGGAATTGCCATGATACTGGATGCAGAGGCGAGGCAAACAGGGCAGCTTGGAAGGCTGCGGAGAACTGTGTGCAGGGAGGCAGAGGAGTGTGTGCGGAGGCGCGAGCAGCCGGTCACCCCCTAACAGCATGACTGGAGAAGCAAGGTTCTCCCCCCACCCCACAGGAAGCGATCAGCTTGACTGAAACAGTGTTTCACGCGGCTGCTGCCAGTTGTGCCAGACGTTGAAGTGAGTCAGCTCGGGGGCGTTGTTGAGCTCGTAGCTGGATGCACATCTCGATGTGAGCTCCGGTACCAAAATTAGTGAAATAGTGTCTGGTTTTCCAACATACTGAGCGAAAAGTAGTATTAGGTAGTTGTGCATGCCCTGAGGAAATAAAAGCGAGAAAATTGCCCCAACAGATCCGGCGATACAGCCCCATATACATCTGGGCCTGTGCCGGACCCTGGAGTGAGGAGAAGCTGTGGCCACGAATAACACCTCCTGCCGAGGTGACACGCTGAATCTATCAGACGCCCACGACTTCGGAGGCAGAAGCAAACTGCGAAGATTCGGGACTGCACTTCCGAACTGATCCCAACAAAGGGGTCGTGCTGACCCCAGCGGGCATGCGGCAGGAGCTGTGGAGGACATCCCCACCCCAGACCGCATGAGTGGACACCAGATTGGGCCGCTGCCCCTAGCGGATGCTTTGTGGACCACAGAGGAGAATTAAGGGCATCTCCTGCAGTACGAACGCAGTGTGCATGGCGGTGAGTGGAGGGAGTCCAGGACGAATGACTCGCTCTGACGCGGAGCGCTGCAGCGGGTGTCGGCTCAGCACCAGACCTCCTCGTTCCTGGCACCTGACGTGCAGACGGCATACAGAGTAAACAGAGCGGGCCGGTGGGGGATGCAGCCCATGCCACATGAACAAGCATACGTACAAAAAGGCTTCCACGCACCCTGGAACCGCGTGCACATTGCAATACATTATCCCAGGCACAGTAACTCTCGAACGGTGAAGCAAAATTGCACTAAGGACATCCAACTCAGGAAATCCTGACCCGTGGTGCTGTTCCGGACTGGCGCTGAGATGAGGAGGTCGGACACGTGGATCAAGGGGAGAGCAGGCATAAAACAAAGAAAATACATTGCAGGAACATGTTATGTGACCATCATGACTTGGCTCCTGGTGGGCTTGCCTCGATCGAGTGGACACCACAACACTGACCGCTTGCCTACCGCACCCCCACCCCGTATGCACTCCAAGATAGGCCGCCCACGAGCCCTAGCTCCCGGTGCAGGAAGTGGCCCCCTACATGTCCACACTACACGATGGTCCCCGTGGCACAGGATCCCAGACAGTTATTTCAGGCAATATTAAACTGTCTGCTGTGGGACAGGGTGCTCACTTGTCTACAGACAAATGCAGGAGGGCCAGGTGCGCAACGGATATTGATCTGGTGAGCCTTCGTTATATTTTAAGGACAAGACCTTGAACAGTGACAACACTTGCCCTGCAGCGGACAGAGAAGGATTGAACAGGGATAAGCTCTACACTGCACGAACTGGAGGATCTGCTTGCGAGTAGAACCTGTACTAACTGGGGGCGGGGGAGCTTACCAGAATGAAGCTTACAGTGCACAATATACTTGTGCTGGGCACATCCGGCTTGCGTTCCGACTGCTATTGATGTGCCTCACCATTGCTAGAACCTGCAGGACCCGGACCTGACTAACTCGCAGTACAGAAAGCAAACCTATACAAGGTGCCGAAAGAAAAGAGGGCGGCCTCTAAGAAAAGTGACGTGATGGACAGATTCACCAAACCTGCTGACACTTCGCAACACCACAGGCAATGCAGGACTGAAGCACCAACATCGGCATAGACGCTGCACCAATGGATTTATTAAGTGTTTTCACCTCCATGCAGCAAGGGTTTGCATTCATCAATGACAAACTAGACGATATCAATATTAATGTCAACGCCCAGCTGGAAAAAGCCATGCAGCACATCACAGATGCGGGAACACGAATTGGCACAGCAGAGGACGCATTAGAGTCACTGCAGAAAATAGTGACAAGCATGGCGAAAGATCCAGGTACCGTTAAATTGAAATGCGAGGATCTGGAGGTGAGATCACGCCAAAACAATATATGCATCATAGGAGTGCCTGAGGATGCCTTGAAGGGATCAATTGAGTTTGTTTTGGAGGAGCTCCTTAAAGATCTACTTGGGGACCCAGGTTGGTCTTCAATGTTTGTTGTCGAACAAGCACAGAGATCAGACAGCAAGACCCAAACTGAGCGCCTTCACTCGGCCGATAATACCACAGCTCATTAACTACAGAGACAGGGATAGGGTTTTAAGAGCTGCGAGGGAGAAGCAAGACCTAAAGATGGGGTCCAGTGTGATCTGCATTTTCCCTGATTACACCTTGGCAGTAAAACAGGAAAGGCGTACGTTCATCAGAGTGAAGAAAGTGCTGAGAGAACGCAAGATACCTTAAGCGATGCTATATCCGGCCAGGCTGCACATGCAATTTAAGAACAAAACCTACCCCTTTACGTTTCCCATGGAAGCTGAGACTTTCGTAGAAGCTAACAATTCTCTACCCGACAAACAGATGCCCGAATAGGAAGTTAATCGACTGTAAGGTAATCTGTATGGCCTAAAGGGACATTGAATTTGAGGCGCAGGTATGCCAACACCACTGCTACGACGACAAATGTAATTATAATGAGGACTGATCGAGATAGCATTGCTCCCTAAGTTCATCCATAAAGCATATAACGAGGGTGGAGGGTGAGATGCGTGCTTGGGTTGATATAGGACATGTGAGTGACAATGGTTTATGTGATAGTTCGAATTGAGCCACAGGACGCACCTGGCAAGGGGTGTACAGGGGATTAATGGGCTGTCTAAGAATACATGGCCCGGAACATATTGAGCATTCCCATTGAAGATGTCAGATTCATGTAGAACTAGAGCATGTGCTCAAGCCGGTGAACATGAACAGTGACTCGTGGGCAATGCCACAAACAGGCGAAGGGTCTGGGGGAGGAGCTAACGCGCCCTATTGACTAAAGCAACTCTTAATGTGTGTTGGAAACGTCATTGTGTGGTGTAAGGAAATTCAGATTGGACCAAGTACAGATACAATGAACCTGGACCCTGGCTGCCTTGGCAGCTGTCGCCCCTACTGAGAGTGCATAGTTTAGTTAAAAGAGAGAGGAGAACATGGAAGGTGCCCAGATACCATTTTTCAAGAAACACCTACTAGACCATCAAGCACGCAAGTATGCCACACGTGATTGCGGGGTCATGATTCCGATTCATAGATTGCTCCAGTTTACCCATTACGCTACATAGAGCAACCCTTGCGGTAGATATGTAGTTGTCCACAGGAAATTAGGCAGCACTGAAATACTATTGGTAAATGTGTGTGGTCCCAATATAGATGACCCTGAGTATTACACAGAGGTATTTTGGAAATGCACCAGGTACCTGACCGCTCAAGTAATATGTGGCAGCGACTTCAACAATACTAGACGTAGATCTCGACAGAACATCAAACACACCCAGATCTCTGACAAGCGCAGCACACATTATACATACACAGTACAGACCTGGGCCTGATGGATGCTTGGCGTTCACTGCACAGGACTCAAAGGGCTTATACCTTTTACTCATCAGTCCAGGATATACATTCCAGGATAGACCTTTGGTTAATTTCTCAGAGGGCTCTGGGTTGGGCGACAGAGGCCAAGATACTGCCTAGAACGCTATCGAATCATTGCCCTGTGGCTCTTATTAGATATCCTGTAGGGAACCCCCCCGGAGAGTGCCATGGCGGTTCAAAGCAGCAACTCTGCGCGACCCTGTGTTCAAAACCTGTCTGTCACAACAGGTTTCTCACTTCTTTGAACATAACGAAGGGTCGGCAGCTCAGCAGGCTGTTCCATGGCAGGCATTCAAAGTTTACATTCGGGGCATCGCCATGTCCACAGAACTAGAGTACTCCGAGACATACAGAGGGAGCTCAAGAGACGGGAAGAATCACACACTGCACTGCAAACAGTACGCTAGCAATCCGATGGCACAGACCAATGTAGAGATTAAAACTAGATGAATATCGAGTGGCATCTGACCGGGAACTGCGCTATTTCGACAGACCAGCAGCTGAATGCAGGTATGGGGGGGGGTAACAGGATAGGCCAGGTACTCTTGGCACATATGGTACACACCGAGAGGGGTAGCACCAGCATCCCATATGTCACCAGATGAGATGGGGTGGTGGTCACTAAACAGGAAGAGGTCAGTGGGTTCTTTTATGATTTCTACGCCAACTTATACACCCCTCAAAGCGTGGCTACAGACCGCGAAATTGACGATTATGCAGCTAAAATACCTACCACTCTGTCAGGGGAGGCTCGCAATGCCCTGGAAACACCAACACCACTGGACGAGATAAAAGGCTATAAAGAATCTCCCAGGTAGTAAGGCTCCCGGTTCAGATGGGCTAGGTGCAGAGTTTTATAGAGTGTTTGTGGATATATTGGCTCCCTGGCTCTTGTTAATGTGGACAACCTGTCGGACACAACACGAGAAGCAGTCATCACTTTACCATTGAAACCGGGGAAGCCACTGGAAGACTGTGGGTCGTATCGCCCGCTATCCCTTATTAACACTGATGTGAAGATTTCCGCAAAGATATTAGCCTCCTGACTAAACCCACTGATGCCATATATGGTGCATGAAGACCAGGCAGGATTTGTGCAGGGCAGATCAACGGCATCCAACATAAGGAAGTGCAAAAATATATTAGCAAGAATCCTGCAGTATATTAGGGTCGCGATTTCACTAGATATGCAAAAAGCGTTTGACACCGTATATTGCCCCATTCTATTCAGGTAGCTGTATAACTATGGGTTAGGCCTCTATTATAATCAAGTGGGTGTGCATCTTTTACACGCAACCATATGCACAGGTGTGTGTTTGAGAGAGAGAACGGGGTGCTCTCTTCGATTCGGGAATTAGCAGGGGGCAATAGGTAGGGCTGCCTGCTCTCCCCACTGCTGTTTGCATTGGTGATAGAACCACTGGCAGACCTTTTGAGAGCAAGGCATGCCCAGGCTGGGATAGCTCTTTATGCCGACATTATGCTGTATGTAAGGGAACCCGGAAGATGCATGCAAAGGGTGCTGGCAGCGGTCCGCGAGTTCAGGGAATATTCAGGTCACAGACAGAACACTAACAAATCTGAGATGTTCCCACTGACGGAGAGGACTGGTGAACCCAGCGATCTGTACGGGCTGAAGTGGGCACCTCAACGGCTGAACTACTTCGGTGTTGAGAGCACGCACAGCTCAGCGAGCACGCTCCCTCTGTGCCAAGATCGACCGCTGGAATCATCTCCTTATCTCACTCATGGGCGGATTGGCAGTAGTGAAAATGATCATACTCCCTAAACTGTTTCATCTCTTCAGCACAATACCGCTGTGGCTGGTAAGATCTTTTCTCTTTAGAATACAGGGGGCATGCTTGACTTTTTATGGAAGGGGCAGGTACGAGCTAGTTGGAAGCGATATACAATGTCTTAGGAACAGGGAGGTTGGCAGCTCCAGATTTCGAACTATATTCCCTAGCTGCACAGGCTTATTATGCGGTATACTGGACGGAAAGTGGACCTAGCGCGTCCCATGTAGCATTGGAAAAATAGGGGAAAGATTTGCCTTGCCTCCTACATGGATTAGCTGAAGGGAAGTGGAGGAACGACAACCGAATGGACCCAGTCCTGGTCACACAGAGCATAGGCTAGATTAGTCGGCCACCCAAGAGACAATGTATGACCCGGACATGCCTATCTGGCACGCACCATATATGCCCCCATCTCAAGACATGGACCTGGCCGCACACTGGCGGGACAGCGGCATACTTCACTTTGGAGATCTGTTCCGCGATGGTCAGTTTGTACTCTGGGATGACATTAAGGCAGACATTGGTGACACCCCACTGCAGAAATTACAGTACCTTAGACTTCACTCTGCATTGGCGACACTCTGGGATGGATTTCCTCGCGAACCGCCCTCGCACCAGAGTCTGAGGTATGCACTCAACCCTGGCTTATGGAAGAAGACAGCCTTAGCATAATACAAATTGACATGGTCTACCAGGAAGGTGCAGACACCTGATATTAAAAGGGGAGTGGGAATGGGACCTGAGGATTACCCTCACCGAAACGCATTGGATGCAACTATGCAGGTTAACAAAGCAGATATCCTGTAACTCTAGGTACAGACTAATGCACTTCAAGGTACTGAACAGGGTACACCTCACACCAGCCCGCCTCACGAAAATGTATGTTACGGCTGAAGGGAAGTGCCCCAGATGTGGGAACGAGGAAGCGGCTATAATCCATATGTTGTGGTCCTCTGGGGCGCTTATTGGGTACTGGGCACATGTGTGTAATGTGTTGGAGCAAATGGTGAACCAACCTGTACAGTGGGAACAGGGATCATGTCTTGAGTTTTGTATGCAAAATGAACCCTGTGCAACGTAGATTTCTCAATCTGGGTCTGTTGGCTAAGAGCGCCTTATTGATATGCTGGCAGACTGGGTGAATGATATGACTTGGGCGAATGACAATTAAGAAGTCTATTCTAGTGTACTACCCTGAACAAATTGCCCCATGGACATATGGTGAGGATTTAGGCAATACCTGCTAAATAGAAGTGATGGGGGCACAGATCAAGTGTCAATGTCTGAATACAAATCACCAGAACGCAAAAGTTATAGTAAACCAGATGCAATGTGCAGATCAACTTTATGGAATGTAATGATGTAACTGTGCAGAAGTTAAATAACATTTTCAATTAATTGAAAAAATAACCGAGTCGGCACACTGACCGTGCCATGGGTGCTGGGCATCGCTGTGGAGGTACCCCACGGTCAGGAAGCTGGGTAAACGCAGAACAGGCTGGAAAGCCAAAAACCCTGCTCCACGGGTGGGACTGGGTGAGAGATCGCCGGCCAGTGCAGTGCAACAGGAAGGGACATATTGTACTCGTGCCCGACAGGCAGAGCAAGGGAAAATCCAAGCAAACCAAGGTGGAGGAGTTTGCATGCAATGAGAAGGGTGGCGGCGAAGCTCTGACAGAAGCCTGTGCCTCGCAGCAGGAGGCTAAAGCAGAGGATAACCTCATCTGGAAAGCCATTGCAATGTTGCAAACTACCCTGGAGAGGGGAATCGATGAGGTCAGGATAGATGTGGGGCTGCTGCAGCAGGCTGTCCGAGCACTGGCAGACAGTGTACAGACTGTGGAAACGACAACAGGCAGCATGCAGCTGGAGCTCTGTCCGAGGTGCAGAAGTTATAAGGTAGCTGCACTGGAGAGCAGAGTGGAGGATGCTGAAGGGAGAGCGCAGCGGCACAAAGTATGAACACTAGGCCAGATGGAGGTCAGGGACCCAACATATGTGGAAAACAGGTTGCTGCAGGACATCCCTGTCGCAGGGGTTCACAGTGGAGCAAGTCCATAGGTACCTGGCCAGAAGACTCCCACCCGAGGGCACCAACAAGACCATTGATAGCAAAGCTCCTGAACTACAGGGAGCGAGAGGCTAAACTGGCTTTCTCTGGACAGGGAGGAATTTTTGAAAGCGGGTCTGCAAGGATCACAGTGACGCATTGAAGGTGCAAAGACAAAGGGCAGCTTTTGGACCCACGAAGGTGAGATTACGAGCGGGCTGTAAATATATGTTAATTTATCCTGCCAAATTGAAAGTACTGCACAACAACATTTCCCATTTTTTCAACAGCACTGAGGAAGTGCAAGCATGGATGGGCTTGATTGGAGTGCCTCCCCTCAGGAACAGGCAGGAGGCAGGCCAATGAAGGATTGCACTGGGGCAAGTACGCCTGGCCCTCGGGCACAAGTTGCTGGGCACACGGCTACTCACAGTTGGCAGGAGGCGAGACAGCAAACCTTACTGGAGGAATAAGATTTACACATGCTTATTTTGGGACCGTTAAGCAGCAGTCCAGAAGCTGTTCTGTTCTAGGGGTGCCCAGTAGTGGCACCCTGCTGCTGCATGCAAGATCGGTGGAAGGGAGGGAAGACACTGGTTAAGCTTGAGTAGTAGCGGAGCCTGAAGGGCCAGCGCGCCGGAGGGCAACTGTTGGGAGTTTTGGGGAAATTGAATGCCTGCCATTCCTGCATCCCGTACACTGGCGCTGGTGCAGGGAGGGTTTGTGTGGGTGGGGATTGTTATATTTGGAGCGTGGGGGTGGAAGGTGGGAGGAATGCAGGCACTCTCAAAGTCAGGCAGGTCTAGCAAATTCAGACAACAGACGGGCACACGGGATGGACGTCTTTCAGGTGGGGGAGAGTGGGATGCCCGGATGGGATGGGGACTGAATAACAATATGAGTAATATTAAGATTGTCCTCTGGAACGTGAGGGGACTCAGCAGCTACATTAAGCGGAACAGGATACATACATACCTGGTCAGTGGAAAGAACATATGGCTCAAATGCAGGAGACGCATCTTGTGACAGTCAAACGGGCTGGGGGGTGGGAGGGACTGGTGCATGGATCTACGTATTTGGCGTATGCCTTTGGTACCCTGGTGTGGGTTGCTTCCTCAGTGCCTTTCAGACTACTGGAATGCAAAAGCGATAGCAAGGGCAGGCCAACCATCGTGCATGGGTTTCTGGAACTAAGGGAGGCTTGCATAAGTAGCTTGTACTCTCCTAACCATAACACTGCTAACTACCTCTGGTCTCTAGGTCCCCGGTTGACGCCATACAGAGGGGGCCCTGTGGCTGTGGGGAGGGGACTCCAACTGCACTCTGGACCCAGTGTTAGATAGGTCGGATGGCAAAGGCAGGAAACAAGCGCCGCCAGCTAAGGCGATGGGGACATTACTGCTGGAGCTGGGGATGGGTGACAGCTGGAGACAGTTGCACAGGGACAGGACAGGCTATTCATTTTACTCTAGCCCACGCAGAGTGTACACACACATTGACTATACGTTTACGGGGGTGGAGGACTTTAGATCGGCCTGGGAGCGGCTAGGCAAGCACGATTATAGCAAATATATAGAGAGACTACATGAGCCCAGAGACACACTGGGAAGGTGGCTGGCCTGATTGTGTTGGGCGGAGGAGAGAAGGAGCATGAAAACCTCTATTATTGACGAGTGCTGGGAAGATTGTAGGGCCAAAGGATATTACCAGCATTTATATGAGGCTCGAGGGGGAGGAAACACTGGTGATTTGAGCTGCATATGGATTGAAATAGACCTGCCACATCTGGAGCAGGAACAGGTCGAGATGCTTGATGCTCCATTCACCAAGGAGGAGCCACAGGCAACAATACGCATGCTGCCCTTGACCCAGTGGAATTCTACAAGGAATTTACAGCAGACTTGGCATCGCCCCTCCTGCCTGCTACCAGCAAGCCTCTGAGAATCTATCAGTGTTGATTCTAAAACTAGGCAAGACACTGCTAGAGTGCGGATCGTATAGACCGATCTCGATTAATCAAGATTGCTAAATTCTTGCTGCAATGTTGGCGAATAGATGGAGGGGGGACGGGAGGAGAGAGGGGCGTCATTGGCAATTTATTACACTCCGATCAAACGGGTTATGTTCCTGGGAGGAATACATCCTGGAACTTGCTCAGACTGTACCACGTAATAGATAAAACCAGGGGGGGGGAGCAGGCGGAATATGCTGTGGCTTCGCTCAATGCTATAAAGGCATTCGAATCAGTAAGATGGTATTGGCTAAAAACTGCGCTGCAGCGCTTTGGAGTGGGGCCGCGCTTTGCGCAATGGGTACATTTATTGTATGAAAAGACGCGGACATCTGGGAATTAGGTAAGGGAACCTGACAAGGGAGCCCGCTCTCCCCCATGCTGTTCATACCGACACTGAAGCTGCTGGCGGCATTTCTCAGGGCAGAATACAGGGATGCAGGCATACCAATTGAGGGGAAATGCATGTGGTCTCGCTGTACACTGAAGCCACGCTGCTCTACGTGCAGGACCCGGAAACCGATCTACCATATATGTTGGCAGTACTGGGTGGCTTTTCACGGCTATCTTGCATAAGCACACCGAAATCAAAACTGTTTCCACTGGCAGGCCTGGCAATGCAGGGCGGCAGCGCCTACCTGATATAGGGATACAGCGGATGGTGGACTCCTTTCAATAGTTGGGGGTGAACATCTATTGTGATCCCTGAACGGAGCACGAGGTGAACACCTTGAGGGTGCTCTGTGGTGTTGAGAAGTGCATGGAATTCTGGCAAAGGCTCCCGTTTTCTACGATGGGCCGCACAGCGCTACTTAAAATGATTGTGCTTCCATGTCTGTTGTACCACTTCGTGAATATACTGAACGAGATCCTGGGATCGTTCTTTAGTAGACTAGAATGATGAGTTGGTTCCTTTGATGGGTGGCAGGGGCTGGTGGGACACGTGTTGGGTATCGCTTGGGGCACTTAAGAGATTTTAGAGAGGGAGCATTAGGCTACCGCATTTCGAGTCATACTATCTACCTGGACTACACTTTGTGGTGTCCTGGCAGGCGGTTGAGGCCTAACTAGACACTGAGCTGTTGCAGGGCAATACGGTTTTATTTGAGGGGTGTGCTCTGGGTGTCGACAGTTGGTCAGGCGGGGATGTCAGCCCTGGTTAAATTGGGCAGGAAGCTGAGGAACATATTGGGAGGCTGATGGCCAAGCAGGACCTGTATTCTGCTAAAGTTTCCCTGGAGCAAGTCACTGGAGGGGATCAGGAGCTTGTTTGCAACATCAGATTGTATTGGGAAATAAATTGAGCCATTACCTTGGGCGACCTGTGCAAGGAGGGAACAGTGTTGTGCTTTCCCGAGCCGAGAGAAATGACTGGTATACTGAAAGGACAATTCCTGACATATAACATGACTAGGTGGCTAGACATTAAGAAGGGTTTGGTGGGGGGCGAAGTGCTGGACTCCCTCTATGACCTGACAGAAGGGGGTCATGTCATCTCCAGACTCTATGATTTGATACTGGACTCTTAGTAAACCAGACGTCACAGTCTGGCCCAAGTGGGAGGAGTAGGTAGGCCGGGCCTTCACAGAGGGTGAATGGGCCAGGGTGATGTTTTATCAAGGGTATCCAGGAACTCCAGATTCAAACAGCTACAGCTATTTCTCACACACTGAGCTATATGACTCCACATGCTATCTCACTGTTCCCTGTGGCGGGTGAGCAGAGCTGCCCAAGATGCATGAGCATGTCAGCAGACATGCTGCATATGTTTTTGTCCTGCCTGGTAGTCCATGGGTTCTGGCAACATATCGTAAACAGGGCCTCCAAATAAGGATAGTAATGCAAATTTGGCCTCCGGATACATGCCTGCTGGGGCTTACCAATGGTGGGGCAGAGGGTAACTAGTAGGGGTTGGGGAAGAGTTAGGCATGCATGAGTTCCGTTTATATGTTTAGTAACATTGGCCATTAAGCCTGGTCTAGCTAGCACAGGCGGGGAAACAAGCTGAAGGCCTGCTGGAAATGTTGGACACTGGGAACTAAAAGCTGGGGGGCGCACTGTGAACAGAGACATTGATGAACAGGTGGGTGCTGTTAGCCCTTGCAGCGATAAAGTGCACAAGACTTGGACATTCACACTTAGTGTCTATCTTCAGAAGCGCACAGCCATCTGTTGGTAGTAGTTTGTATGGAGTTTATGTTTGTTGGAAATTGCAAAAAAATGTTACAAAAAATTACCCAAAAAACAAACATGTTTTGACATCTATCCGCGGAAGAAATGGAAATGCATATCAACCCGTGCAACACAGGTGAGACGTCGGATGCAGTGAAGCAGACAGAACTTAGAATAAGGACAAATGGCTCCCACAATTTTTATGAAGTCCAACCCTAAGATGGCTTGGGACCTTATGCCCAAAAGTCACCAGTTCCAAAGCATGAACTTCAGGCGAGTTGGTATAGAAATGGCAGTGCCAGTGGTTATGATTAATGCAAGAGTTCAAAAGTTGTATAAAAGCTCAGTTAAGCTCTTAACGCAATCCAACAGACTAGGATAAGCACAGGAAAGGATCATTAAACCAGCTTTCACCACCAAAGTTAAGGTCAGAGTGAGTTAAGGTCAGGCCTTCTCCCTAGTTACCCTATGTAATGCAGAGAGAAAGCAACTGCAAAGTACACTTACTCCACTTACTCAGAGCTCTCTAGACACCACAGTTGAAGGTTCCAGACTTGAATCCTTCTGTTCTTGTTCCTAGCGTGAGGGTTGCAGAGACAGAATAGTTACGATTTCATGGAATTTTGTTGCAATCTGTTGTGGTGTGCAGGAATCTGTTCCAGAAAGCATCCAGTTGAAGACACAAATGAAGTTAAGTGAAGGCTTCAGTGGAAGAAATGGCCATGGCACACCAAGGCCAGATCCTACGAAGCTCACTGCAGAAAAGCGGCAATGGGCAATCATACTGCAGCAAAAACAAGAGCAGGCTCAGCACTACTTCCCTTGGAGTGAGAAGGCTGACGATGCGGGAGTAGGCGACTTGTGGGACAAGCTAGAGCTGTGCAAAGTTCCAAGGCTGTGCTCGGAACAGTTTCAGCGAGGTAGTCCAGGAGAGAACTTTTCAGTCCACCAGTTGGTCCAGGGACACTTCATAAGGCACCGATCCTCGAGCAGAGGTCAAGACTGATGGTTTACCACCAGTCCAGGGGTCAAGCATCAACAACTGCCTTCCAAAGGAGCAGGGTTTCACAGGGAGACGACTGGAATTGATGCTGGTCCGCTGCAGCGAGCGTCTTCCGGTAGTCAGGGGGCTGCTATACTTGATAGAAGTCTTGGTTCCAACAGTGATCTGTTGAACAGTTGCAAAACCCATCGTTTTATCAAAGATTCAGGCTGGGAGCAAGCCCTACGCCCATCAATATACTTATTTCAATTGTTGAACGCCCCAACCAAGGGGTATCACACCATTCGTTACATAAGTTTACTTGTTAAACAATTTGAACGCGAGAACAAACAGTTACAAATTACAGATACAAGACGAGTGACCGGGAGAGGCGACATCAATCATTTATCCAAGAGCCATGTTTTGACCAGTCTTTTGAAAAGCTGGTATGATTGTTCATTACTGATTATATGCAGGCAGAGTGTAGGTGCAGCCACAGGGAAGCTAGTGCATCCTGCCCGTTTTACTCTGGTAACGTGGAATGTACAGAGAAGTGCTGGTACTAGAGTTTAAGGTCTGTAGTCAATATTTTAGGGTGATACCTTCAATTGGAGGTACACGGGGGCATCCTTCTGAATTCAATTGAGGGCAATTGTAAGGGTCTTGAAGTGAATCCTCGCTTTTTTGGGGAGCCAGTGCACCTCCCGTCTAGTGAAGATGTGATCGCTCCGTTTTAATCCAAAAGCAGCATGTAAGGCTTTGTTTTGAAGTAGTTGTAATTTGGATAGATTTGAAGTCGTGGTACCCAGGGGGAGAATATTGCAAAAGACCAGTTCAGAAAGGATCAAGGCTCACGCTAGGATCAAGCAATTCTGAGGAGACAAGAATTGTCTGTTAAGAGATACAAGTTTGACGGTGTAGGCCGTGGAGGGGGATCGGGCTTTCATATGCCTAGTCATTTAGAGATCAGCTTCAAGGTAGACGCCTAGGGTTTTTACCCGTTTCAGGATGTGGATGGATGTGCCATAAATGTTTATGGCCGAGTAGTTATCTAAAGATTTAAGACAGGTAGGGAAGCCCACAATGAGGAGTTCTGTTTTCTCATCATTGATGCATAAACTATGATGCCATCCAGTTGCTGATGGTGGTATACATCATTGATTATGGTGGTGTCGTATTTGTGGTCACCTGGGAAAGGGATCAGAATTTAAGCGCTGTCCGCAAAGTTTGAGTAAATGACGCCCAGGGAGTCCAATGCTGTGAAGAGTGGTTTAGTGTGTGTTGTAAAGTGTTGGGGAGAGGCAAGAGCCTTGGGGAACCCCAAGAAGTGCAAATATTGGGTCTGCAGCCTCTTCACCAATGAAGACTCTAGTGGTGCGTTCGGATAGGAATGATTTGATCCAAAGTGTGGCTAGTGAGGAGTTACTTCTTACCTTGTAAGGTTCTTTCGATGGGATGTTCCTCCGACGTATTCCTCATCTTTGATAGATCATCTCCCAGCTTGCTGGCCTCGGAATTTTTTTTCAGTAGAGGGCGCTGCGCGTCGACGTCCCTCAAGCCGATGTCCCTTGACGACCTCTGTATCGGCGCCGACATCCTCACGCGTAAAAATAGACTTGCGCAGCGTCCATTGCTCAGTTCCGTTTTGACGTTAAAAGTTGTTTCACATGCATTGGTTATTGACCTTGAAGGAGCGTAAACTGCAACCACAAGGGAAGTATTACTGCGGGGATGGATGGGAGGGGCGATAAGGAATACGTTGGAGGAACGTTGGAGGAACATCCCATTGAAAGAACGTTACAAGGCAAGAAGTAACTTGTTCTTCGAAGGGATTGTGTCCTCCGACGTATTACTCATCTTTGATAGACTCCCATAGCAGTGGTGTGCAATTGGAGGTGGGAGTAAAACGCCATGTTTCCTTTCAGGAATGAACCGAATGTAATACGGCTTTGCCAAACCTAGTCTCTTGACGAGGAGGAATCCAGGTTATAAAATCTTGTGAAGGTATGTGGCAGCCGCACATATGTCTTGAACCGGCACCCCTCTTTGGAGGGCCGAGGAGGCTGCGATACCCCTGGTTGAATGAGCCCTAAGATTTTGAGGAGGCCCTTTCCCTGCTAGTTTGTAAAATTCCAGGATGGCCAAAATAATCCATCTGGAAATGGTTTATTTTGTTATCGGTAGTCCTAATTTGTGCCCTGCGTAACCTACGAACAGTTGGTCTGCTTGCCTAATCCTAGCAAGTCTGCTGATGTAAAAGCTTAAAGCCCGCTTTGGGTCCAGCCTATGTAGCCTTTCTTCCTCTTTCCCCAGGTAGGGAGGCGGATAGAATGAAGGTAAGGGAATTTTCTGAGTGATGTGGAATTCAGAAACCACCTTTGGGAGGAAATGAGACTTAGACGGAAAAAATTTTCTCTAGAGGGCGCTGCGCGTCAACGTCCTCCGAGTCGATGTCCCTCGACATCCGCCGTATCGACGTCATCCTGCCTATAAAGGCCGCGCGCAGCGTCCGTTGCTCAGTTCCGTTTTGTAGCCCACAATAGTACTTTCTGGACTAACTAATCACCCTGAAGGAGCGTAAGCTGCAACAACAAGGGAAGTAGAACTGCGGGGATGGATGGGAGGGTCGATGAGGAATACGTCGGAGGAACATCCCATCGAAAGAACGTTACAAGGTAAGAAGTAACTTGTTCTTCGAAGGGATTGTGTCCTCCGACGTATTCCTCATCTTAGATAGGCTCCCATAGCAGTATTCTATTATCGGAGGAGGGAGTACTGACTTCACGGTGTCTTCTATTGATGAATAGAATGCAGTACAGCCCTTCCAAACCTAGTCTCTTGACTGGAGGAGGAATCCAGATTGTAAAAACGTGTAAAGGTATGGACAGACGACCATATAGCGGCTGCACATATGTCTTTAACCGGCACGCCTCTTTTGAGGGCCGATGAAGCTGCAATACCTCTGGTCGAATGAGCCCTAAGGTTTTGAGGGGGCTCTTTCCCTGCCAATTTATAACATTCCAGAATGGCTAGAATGATCCATCTGGAAATGGTCTGCTTAGTTATTGGTAACCCCAGCTTGTGACCTGTGTAACCTACAAAGAAGCTGGTCTGCCTGTCTTATCCTGGCTAGTCTACTAATGTAAAAACTTAAAGCCCTCCTAGGGTCTAGCCTGTGTAACCTCTCTTCCTCTTTCCCCGGGTGAGGAGGAGGATAGAAAGATGGTAGGGTAATCTGAGTGATATGGAATTCAGAAACCACCTGTGGGAGGAAATTAGGCTTCACTTTGTCTGTGTGAAATATTGTATGAGGGGGGTTTACAAGAAAGAGCTTGTAATTCGCTCACCCTTCTAGCAGATGTAAGTGCTATTAATAAAACAGTCTTAAGGGTAAGGAATCTTAACGAACAAGAATGGAGAGGTTCGAAAGGTGTACCCATCAGGAAAGTTAGTACTAAGTTAAAATCCCATAAGGGAACTTGGAATGGTCTTGAGGGATAAACATTGGTTAACCCCTTTAGAAACGGTATTACCAAGGGTAATTTGAAATAGGATGGTTCTTCCGCAGTACGCTTAAAGATGGATAGCGCTGCGAGATAGCCCTTAATGGTGCCAACTTGAAGGCCTGAAATTGCCAAATATAGTAGGAAGGACAAAACCATTGGTGTACCACATGAAAAAGGGTCGATATTCTGTTCTCTATACCAGCTGCAAAATCTGTTCCAACGGCAGCGGTATAAAGACTTTGTTGCTGGCCTCCTTGCCGAAAGCAACACCTCCATAACATCATCAGAGAGGTCCCAATCCTTGTACCTCAGCCTTTCAGAAGCCAAGCGTGAAGGTTGAGGGTTTTGATGTCTGGATGGAGAACCTGACCTCCCTTCTGTGAGAGTAGGTTCTCTTTGAGTGGAAGTCGAATTGGAGGGCAGATGGACAAGTCTAGAAGGTCCGGGTACCACGTTCTCCTGGCCCAATCCGGGGCAATTAGGATCATGGTTCGCCGGAATCTTCTCAACCTCCTGATCATTTGAGGAATGACAGGGACCGGTGGGAACGCGCACAGAAGCGGAAACTCCAAGTCCACTATGAACGCGTCTCCCAGAGCTCCTCTCGGGGGAAATTCCCTTGAGCAGAACAGGTCGCATTTCCTGTTTAGGCTGGTGGCGAACAGATCTACCTGAGGGGTTCCCCAAAGGGCGAAGATCTCTTGAAGGACTTCCTGAGCTAGCTCCCACTCGTGGGAGCCTGTGTTCTGCCTGCTCAGAGCGTCCGCTGTCAAGTTCTTCTCTCCGGCTAGGTGAACTGCCGATAGAGAGATTCCTTCTTGGATTGCCCAAAACCAGAGCTGCATCGCCTCTCTGCACAGGGGTAGTGATCCTACGCCTCCTCTTTTGTTGAGGTAATGCATGGCCACCGTGTTGTCCGTCATTATCAGGACGTTCTTCCCTTGTACAGCTGGCAGGAACGCCTTCAGCGCAAGTATGATGGCTCTCAGCTCTAACAGGTTGATGTGTAGTCTGGACTCCGATGGAGACCAACGACCGCTGATGGTCAAGTCGTTGGCGTGGGCTCCCCACCCCGTGAGTGAGGCATCCGTGACTACTGTTATCTCCGGCCAGGGTTGCCAAAACTGTTCTCCTTTCAGAATGTTCTCCTGACAGGCCCACCACTGAAGGTCTCGAGCCACCCTGCCGGGAACCTGAAGAAGATCTGTCATTCTCCCTGAGAATTGTGACCACTGAGTCCTCAGTGCCCACTGGAGGGATCTCATTCTCAGGCGAGCCTCTGGCACTAGGAAAATGCAGGATGCCATGAGGCCTATCAACCTCAAAAAGTCGAAGGCTGGGAGACGTTGGGCATGCTGGAACTTGGTAACCATCTGTAGAATATCTTGAGCCCTCACCTCTGGTGGCGAGGCTTTTCCCAGGGAAGTATCCAGGATCGCTCCTATGAACTGGAGTCTCTGCGATGGTATCATTTGTGACTTCTTTAAATTGAGGGAGAAGCCCAGTCTGTGAAGGAAGTGGCACACGTGATTTAGCTGGATCTGAGCTTGTTCCGGAGAAACAGCCCTGATCAACCAATCGTCCAGGTAGGGGTAGATGTGAATCCCTTCCCTCCTTAGACTTGCAGCCACTACCGACATTAACTTGGTGAAGACCCTCGGGGCGGAGGTCAGCCCAAATGGCAGAACTCGAAATTGATAGTGAGAGTTGCCAATTGCGAACCTCAGGTATTTCCTGTGTTTGAGATGGATAGGCACATGGAAATAAGTGTCCTGAAGGTCCAGAGATACCAACCAGTCCTGGAACTGAAGGGCCTGCAGGATCTGAGAAAGAGTGACCATCTTGAATTTGTCTTTTCTGAGGAATTTGTTCAATTCTCGCAAGTCCAAGATGGGTCTCAGTCCTCCGTCTTTCTTTGGAATGAGAAAGTAAGGGGAGTACCAGCCCTTGTTCCTCTCCGCCACAGGTACCGGTTCTATGGCACCTTTCTCTAGCAGGTCCCAAATTTCCTGCAAGAGGAGCGGATCTGGAGCTTTCTGAGAGCTGATCCCCGGTGGATGACTGAGGTATAGGTAGGAAAGGCAGGCAGTAACCTTGGGCAACTGTTTACAATGCCCAAGCATCTGACGTGATAGCCTGCCATACCGCCAGATGTTGAGTCAACCTGCCCCCTACAGGTGTCCTGTGAGGGAAGTCCTCAGAGTGGTTTTGGGGCGGCTGATGCAGATGCCGATGGTAAAGAGGCACCTGCTGTTGCTGCGGCTTTTGAATATCTACCCCGTCCACCTCAGGTAGTTCTTCTTTGACCCCTTTGAGCCGGTCGTCCTCTACCTCTTCCGAATGCGGAGTAGAAGCGAAAGGACTTGCCCCTCGCAGAGGTTCCTGTGGGACAAAAAGGAGTCTGACGGATTGCAGCTCCTAGGGATTTTGCTGCTGCTTTTGAAGTTTGCAGTTTCTCTAAACTGTCATCCGCCTTTTTCCCGAACAAAGAAGAGCCATCGAATGGCATGTTCAAGAGCCTGGCTTGCACATCTGGGGCAAAACCAGACTTTCTCAACCAAGCGAATCTCCAGGTTGATGTACTTGCCGCCATTGCTCTGCTGATACTGTCAGCCGAATCAATGCCCGTCTGGAGGGATTCGCACATAGCGTCTTTACCGTCCTGTATAATATTCAGGAACGCATCCCTTTCTTCTCCCTCCGGGATGCAGTCAGCCGCTGTAGAAGCACACTCCCAAAGTGTATGGCTGAACCTAGCAAGGGTGCAAGTAGCATTAACAGATTTTAACGCCATGCTACATGCTGAAAAGACTTTCTTTGCCATAGCATCATATTTTTTATCGTCCCTGTCCTGTGGGACAGTAGGATAAGCCGTCTTGACATCGGTAGAGGATGCTGCCTGTACCACCAGACTTTCTGGGGATGGGTGTTTAGACAAAAACTCTGGGTCTGTAGAAGATACCCTGTACTTTGTAGACAGTTTTTTATTTACTGCTGGTACTACATCTGGGGTTTCCCAGTTTGTCATGATCTTTCTCTGAAGAGCTTTATGAAAAGGCACCACAGGATCCTCCTGTGGGCCTTTGTCAAGAATATCCGTGAGGTCATCTTGTTGGAAAGATTGTGAAGGTGCAGACCACCCCATGAACTCTGTGATCCTGGCCATTAAGGCTCTGTATGGGGTTTCAGCATGCTCCCCTGAGTCTGGTTTAGCAAACTCCACCTCGGGGGAAATGTCTAACCCACTTGCCTCATGTAAGGAATCATGAAGATCCTTTAACCTGCGCTCTTCAGAGGAAAATTCCTCTCTAACTGGGGTTACAGGTCCCTGTAACTCAAATGTGTCTTCCTGTTCAGACAATTCACCCTCTTCCAAAATTGAGGATATAGTTCTCAATTGTTCTGAACTCAAAGGGAGTAAATCCCATTTCCAAGGCAGAGGGTGCCGAACTTGTCATTATCGGCCTCGAAAAAGTCAATGTCGTCGACGTCGAAGGCTTCGAGCATGACGTCGAAAACAAAGGCGGAGGCCTCGAAGACCTCGACAGAATTGGAATTCTACTCGACAATCTCGAAGCCATCTACGTCGAGGACCTGGGGATAGTCACTGGATGTGTGGTAACCGTGACTTTTCTTGGCGTCGACGCCGGTGTCGAAGCTGGCGTCGAGTCGACAGACCTGTGTGTCGAAGGTCCCTTCGACAACGGCGTCGAAGACATCGACCTCGACGGAACCCTCGTCGACGGCGTCGACGGAACCTTCGAGGAAGGTTGAGGTCATAGTCTTACTCGAGGGTTCGAGACGCGCTCGAGAGTTTTCCTTCGCCGGGTACTGCGACTCGCGGCGTTTTTGACCTTCGGGTCTTTCGACCAGAGCATCGCTCTCGGCAGTCTTCGAGGGGGTCGAGGCCGCTTTCTCGAAGACGATCATATTTTTTCGGAATTCCTCCCATTCAGCCCGGGAACTATGTTTCGTGGGGCAAGGGATTCTTTTTGGCGAAACAGAGGAAGAGGAAGACGGAGAAGGGGATCTTCGACGTCTCCTCTTCGAGTGCTTCGATCTCGAGGAGTGATGAGACCCACTCCGAGACCTGGAGCGCGAATGGTGACGAGGAGATGAATGTCTCGACTTCGTCGACGAAGAAGCAGCTTTAAAAGTCTTACCTTTCTCCAGCTTCCCCCTACGCTCCTTCAGGGCCTTAGCTGTCATGGACATTCAGTCCTCGCATTCCTAACAATGGTGTTCAGCTCCCAAACACCACAGACAAACTCTGAGGATCGGTCAACGACATCTTTTTCCCACAATCTCGACATTTCTTGAAGCCGGATCGAGGAGTTGTCGGTTCAGACGAGGAAGCCATCGAGTACGGATCGAATAACTCGAGGTAAATAGGATTAATCTGACTAAGAACTGAGCAACGGTATTCCGAGGCACTGAGTAAGCGCGGAAAAACCGAACTGAGCAACGGACGCTGCGCGCGGCCTTTATAGGCAGGATGACTTCGACACGGCGGCTGTCGAGGGACATCGACTCGGAGGACGTCGACGCGCAGCGCCCTCTAAAGAAAAAAATTTCCGAGGCCAGCAGAGCTGGAAGGAGATATCTAAGATGAGGAATACGTCGGAGGACACAATCCCTTCGAAATTGTATTACTAAGGGTAATTTGAAATACCAAGGCTCCTCTGCAGTGCGCTTGAAGATCGATAGCGCTGCGATACACCCCTTGATAGTGCCAATTTAAAGCTTGAATTTGCCAAGTAGAGTAGAAAGGATAACACCGTTGGTGTACCACATGAAAAGGGGTCGATATTCTGTTCTCTACACCAGCTGCAGAATTTGTTCCAATGGCAGCGGTATAAATACTTTGTTGCTGGCCTTCTGGCCGAAAGCAACACTTCCATGACGTCATCAGGGAGATCCCAATCCTTGTATCTCAACCTTTCAGAAGCCAGGCGTGAAGGTTAAGGGTTCTGATGTCTGGATGGAGAACCTGACCTCCCTTCTGTGAGAGAAGATCCTCCTCGAGTGGAAGACGAATTGGAGGGCAGATGAACATGTCCAGAAGGTCCGGGTACCACATTCTCCTGGCCCAGTCTAGGGCAATTAGGATCATGGTTCTCCGGAATCTTCTCAACCTCCTGATCATCTGAGGAATGACAGGGACTGGTGGAAACGCGTACAGGAGTGGAAACTCCCAGTCCACTACAATCGTGTCCCCTAGAGCTCCTCTCGGGGTAAATCCCCTTGAACAAAACATGTTGCACTTTATGTTGGTACTGGTGGCAAACAGGTCCACTTGAGGGGTTCCCCAAAGGGTGAAGATCTCCTGAAGGACTTCCTGAGCTAGTTCCCACTCGTGGGAGACTGTGCCCTGCCTGCTCAGAGCGTCCGCCGTCAAGTTCTTCTCTCCGGCTAGGTGAACTGCCGATAGAGAGATTCCTTCTTGAATTGCCCAAAACCAGAGCTGCATTGCCTCTGCACAGTGGCAGTGATCCTACGCCTCCTCTTTTGTTGAGGTAGTGCATGGCCACTGTCTTGTCCGTCATTATCAGGACATTTTTCCCCTGTACAGATGGCAGAAAAGCTTTCAGCGCTAGTCTGATTGCTCTCAGCTCTAACAGGTTAATATGTAGTCTGGACTCCGATGGAGACCAACGACCGCTAATGGTCAAGTCGTTGGTATGGGCTCACCACCCCGTGAGTGAGGCATCTGTGACTACTGTTACCTACGGCCATGGTTGCCAAAACAGTTACCCCCTTCAAGATATTTTTCTGGCAGGCCCACCACTGAAGGTCTCGAGCCACCTTGTCCGGAATCTGAAGGTCTCATTTTCCGTGAGAATTGCGACCACTGAATTCTCAGTGCCCACTGAAGAGATCTCATTCTCAGGTGAGCCTCTGGCACAAGGAAGATGCAGGATGCCATGAGGCCTAGCAACCTCAAAAAGTCGAAGACTGGGAGACGTTGGGCATTTTGAAACTTGGTGACCATCTGCAGAATATCTTGAGCCCTCACCTCTGGTGGCGAGGCTTTTCCCAGGGAAGTGTCCAGGACCGCTCCAATGAACTGGAGTCTGTGATGGTATCATCTGTGACTTTTTTAAATTGAGGGAGAAGCCCAGTTTGTGAAGGAAGTGGCAGACATAATCTAGCTGGATGTGAGCTTGTTCCGAAGATACAGCTCTGATCAGCCAATCGTCCAGGTAGGGGTAGACATGATTCCCTTCCCTCAGACTTGCAGCCACTACCGACATTAGCTTGGTGAAGACCCTAGGGGCGGAGGTCAGCCCAAATGGAGAACTCAAAATTGATAATGAGAGCCGCCAATTGCGAACCTCAGGTATTTCCTGTGTTTGAGATGGATTGGCACATGGAAATAAGCATCCTGGAGGTCCAGAGATACCAGCCAGTCCTGGAGCTGGAGGGCCTGAAGGATCTGAGAGAGAGTTACCATCTTGAACTTGTCCTTCCTGAGGAACTTGTTCAATTCTCCCAAGTCCAAGATAGGTCTCAGTCCTCAGTCTTTCTTCGGTATGAGAAAGTAGGGGGGAGTACCAGCCCTTGTTCCTCTCCGCTACAGGTACCGGTTCTATGGCACCTTTCTCTAGCAGATCTACAATTTCCTGCAAGAGGAGCAGATCTGGAACTTTCAGAGAGCTGTTCCCCGGTGGATGACTGAGGGATGCCTAGAAAAGGCAGGCAGTAACCTTGGGCAACTGTCTCCAATGCCCAAGCATCTGACGTAATAGCCTGCCATTCCGTCAGATGTTGAGTTAACCTGTCCCCTACTGGTGTTTTGTGAAGAGAGTCCTCAGAGCGGTTTGGAGGTGGCTGATGCAGATGCCGAGGTTAAAGAGGCACCTGCTGCTGCTGCGGCTTTTGTGTTTTTACCCCGTCCACCTCGGGTGAATTTTTTCGGACCCCTTTGAAGCGGATGTCCTCTGCCCTTTCCGAATGCGGAATAGAAGCGAAAGGATTTACCTCTCCAAGAGGTTCCTGAGGGGCGATATGGTGTCTGACGGATTGCAGCTCCCAGGGATTTTGCTGCTGCCTTTGATGTTTAAAGCTTTTCTAAACTGTCATCCGCTTTCTTACCAAACAAAGAAGAGCCGTCAAAGGGCATATTCAAGAGTCTGCTTTGCACATCTGGAGTAAAACCAGACTTTGGCAACCAAGCAAATCTCTGGGTTGTTGTACTTGCCGCCATGGCCCTACTGATGCTGTCAGCAGAATCGATGCCAGTTTGAAGGGATTCGCACATAGCGTCTTTACCATCCTTGATGTTTAGGAATGCTTCCCTTTCTTCTCCCTCCGGGATGCAGTCAGCCCTGATGAAGCACACTCCCAAAGTGTGTGGCTGAACCTAGCGAGCGTACAAGTAGCATTGATGGATTTCAACACCAGGCTACATGCGGAAAATACTTTTTTGGCCATAGTGTTATATCTCTTATCATCCCTATCCTGTGGAACAGTAGGGTAAGACGATTTACTACCTGCTGAAGTAGCTGCCTGAACAACCAGACTCTCCGGAGTTGTGTTTGGATAAATATTCAGGGTCAGCAGAAAACACCCTATATTTAGCTGATAATTTTTTGTTAACCGCTGGGTTTACCTCAGGTGTTTCCCAGTTTGCCAATATTCTCCTTTGTAATGCCGCATGAAATGGCACCACAGGATCCTCCTGTGGACCTTTGAACAAGATGTCTGAGGTCGTCTTGCTGAAAAGCAGGTGAGGGTGTGGACCACCCCATAAACTCTATTATCCTTGCCATCAAGGTTCTATAAGGGGTTTCAGCATGTTCCCTTGGGTCTGGTGTTGCAAATTCCACTTCTGGGGAAGTGTCCAACCCACTTGCTTCCTGTAGGGATTCATGGAGGTCTTTAAACCTACCTTCCTCAAAGGTAAATGCCTCTGGTGCAGGAGTCGCAGGTACCTGCAACTCAAAAGGTCTTTCCTGATCCAAATCCCCCCCCTTCTTCATAAATAGAAGATAAGACTCTGGAGTGGTCAGGTCTTGAAAATGGTATAAAACCCATTTCCAGAGCAGAAGGAGCCAAATTCGTCATGATTGGCTGAGAAAACATCAACATCGTCGACGCGGACGTTAAAGGCTTCGAAGCCATCGAAAAAGGCGTCGAGAAAGGTGGTAGAGGCCTTGATGAACTCGATAGTATCGGGATTCTACTCGAGACTGTCGACGACATTCTCGTGCTCGAGGCTCTGGGTATGGCCACTGGCTGTGAGGTGGCCGTGGGTTTATCCTTTCTCGGCGTCAACTCGACTGACCTGTGCGTCGAAGAACCCTTCGATAACGGCGTTGACGCCGATCTATGTGTCGAAGGGATCTTCGACGACGAAGACGCAACTTTGCCTTAACTCAAGGGTTTGTGACGCTCTCGAGTGGCTTCTTTCGCCGGGTGCTGCGACTCGCAGCTTTTTGATTTTTCGGGTCTTTCACCCAGGGTATCAATCTCAGCAGTCTTTGAGGGGGTCGAGGCTGCTTTCTCAAAGACGCTTAGCATCTTTTTCCTGAATTCCTCCCACTCAGCCTGAGAGCTATGTTTTGTGGCACAGGAGACCCTTTTTGGGGAAACGGAAGACGAAGAAGGGGATCTTCGACTTCTCTTTTTTGAATGCTTAGATCTCGAAGAGTGATGGGAACTGCTTCGAGACCTAGAACGAGAATGTCTTTTGTGATGGCGAGGAGACGAATGTCTCGACTCCGCCGAGGAAACCTTTGAAGAAGTTTTAACTGCCTTACCTCTCTCGAGCTTCCCCTTACGCTCCTGCAAGGCTTTCGCCGTCAAGCTCGCACTCCGAACAATGGTGCTCTATTCCCAGGCACCATAAACAGAGCCTGTGAGGATCCGTCAACGACATTTTCTTTCCACAGTCTCGACATTTTTTGAAGCCGGACCGTGGAGTCGTCGGTTCGGGTGAGGAAGCCATCGAGTACTAGTCGGTATTCACGAGGAATAACGATCTATTTAACTGAAGAACTGAGCAACGATATTCCAAGGCCCCACAAAGCGTGGAAAAACGGAACTGAGCAACGGACGCTGCGCGAGTCTATATGCGTGATGACGTTGGCGCCGATACAGAGGCTGTCGAGGGACGTTGACGCGCAGCGCCCTCTACTGAAAAAAAAATTCTGAGGCCAGCAAGCTGGGAGATCTATCAAAGATAAGGAATACGTCGGAGGACACAATCCCTTCGAAGTGGAGGTTTTGGCTGAGGGATTGGCAGAGGTTTTCATGGTCCACTAAATCTAAAGCGGCAGAGAGGTCAAGTAGTAAGAGGATGTTTAAATTGGCGGAGTCACAGATGCTGTCCATATGGATTTTTAAGTCAAGTAGGCCTTTTCGGTGCTATGCTTGGGGCGGAAGCCTGATTGCCTGGCGCCAAAGAGGTGGTTGCTTTTCAAGAAGAATTGGATTTGTGCGTAGGCTACTCAATCTATTATCTTCAACAGGAAGTGAACGGTGGTGATGGGCCGGTAGTTGGTAGGGATGGCCAGGTCGAGGGTAGGTTTGAGTAGGGGGGTTATCTAAGCTGATTTGATGTTGGTGGGGACTGAGTTGGAGGAAAAGGAGGCATTAATAAAGTCTAACGATGGGTGCTAGGGTGGGTGTGCAGCGTTTCGCCAGGCGAGCAGGGCAAGTATCTCGCTTGCAGTTCGATGGTTTAAGGGCTATGATGGTGGCCAGTACCTGTTCTTGGGTGACACATTTGAATTGGTGAGATCTGGCTGGAGGGTTGGGGCTGGTTGTGTTTGGGGAGGAGGATTTGATCGCCAGGGTGTCTCTTTTGGTATTTAATTTCTCTTTAAGAGTGTGATTTTTATGTGCCAATGCATTCTGAATGGTAGTACACCAGGATTGGGCAACTTGAGTGGGGGCTGTGCTAGGGATGGGTGATTCCTATTCTCCAAGTATGCAGAAAAGCGCTTTGGTTTTGGACCCTGCATTAGTAATACGAGAATTGTAGGAGTTGGCCTTGGGTGAGACCACTGCAGATTTGTAGGTTTTGGTGGCTAAAACTAGGGCACTAACAGTGGTGTTGGAAGGGTTCTTTTTGTTTAAGTGTTCTAAGGCCCTTTTCTTGCAGCATAGGATCGCGAGTTCTTCATCAATCCAAGGGTTGGCCTGTTTGGGTTTTGGGGGGATTTCAGAGGCAAGGGGAGCCAGGATGTGTATTGTGGACTGTTGGCACACGTGATAGAGATTGGAGATGTTGTTCGGGTTGGTGTTGGAGGGGTCATGTTTCACGAGAGCAGCTGTGAGTAGAGCCAAGGTTGAGGCTGACAACTGAGTTTGCAGATATTTCTGACTAAAATTGGGTTAGGCATAAAAGATGCTGCCTGAGAGTTAGTGATAGGAAGGTCAAGGTGAATCAGCAAGTTATCTGACCAAGGTGCTTTGGAGATGGATTCAATGTTGATGGTATCGTTTGTTGTGAGAATCCAGTCAAGGATTCTGCCTTTGTTGTGCGATGAGTTGGGAGAAGTGCATGTTGTGAAGGGCTGATGCTAGTGCATCCACTTTAACGTCCGTCTGGTCATTGAAGCCGAGGTTGAGATACCCTAAGATGATCAATTTTAAATTGGCTTCAATAGAGGTTTAATAAGCAGTGGGATGTCGGGGTCTGGTCTGTTGGTGGTGTTTGGTTGGCGATAGATTAAAAGGAATTGTAAATTGTTTTAGGGTTAGGGGTCAGCTTCATGAGCAGGATTTCATATCCTGGCACATGGGCGATGGGACAAAGTCTAATTTGTATAGATGTTTTTCTAAGGAGTGCGGCGGCTCCGCCCATGGCGTCCAGACAGTCTGCCCTGAGGATGGTGTATTCAGGTGGGATAGCAAGGGCAGTGACTGACTCTGGATGTAGCCAGGAGTCTGTAATAGGTAGGATGTCTACCTGGTGTTCTAGTATCAAGTTGTGGATGTCTATTGCATCTGCTCCCAAGGAGCAAGTGTTAATTAATGCACATTTTAGGCATTTTTGCATGTCTGGTGGAGGATTTGGGGGTCTCACCGTGAGGTGGATGAGGTGCTGAGGCCTGGTTGCGTGGGTGATGCGTCCTGTGTGGTTTGTGCATCGTATTTCCTGTGGGGCCAGGCGTAGCTTGGGTATCCCCCAATGTGGGCATGGGGGTTGTGCAGGAGGTGGGTGGTGATATGGAATGGGTACAAGAGGAGAGCCTGACTAATCTGAATGAGCCTGAAGAGGGTTGTGTGGTAGGGGATGAGAGGTTGCGTACTTGCGCTGAGACAAGAGTGGTGCATTGCCCCCCCCCCCCCGATCCCCCCAGTGTATGGTGTCGTTAACCCCCTATGCTCTGCGTTTGTGGTGAGATGTGTGCAGCTTGTGGAATTAAGCGACATGTTAACTTGTTTGGGTGATTTGTGGCGTTTGAGTGCGAGCCTAGTGTTGTTGTCTATGAAGGATTTAAGGGGCGGTCTGGCAAATCTGCTTATGTTAGGCCTGATAAAGGGCCTGGTAATGCTGGGCCCGGGGTGAGTCATGGCTTGGCTGACGTCTGTCTTGCTGTCAGTAAAAGCGTGCCTGAGACCATGAAGTTGTTAGCTGAGACAGTCATGCAATTGATTCCTGGCGGCGGGCAGTTTGGGACAACTTAAGCTGTGAATGCGGGGGTGCAGGGGCAGTGGGATGATTGCTGTGTGAAAATCTGCAAGTGGATGTGGGAACAGGAGTGGGGAGTAAGGTAGTGGTGAGCATCTGGGGGGACTGGTGGTATGAGAGGTGCTCTGGTGGGGGAGAGCATCACAGGGGCGCAGATAGTATTGGAGAGTGGTATGCAATGAGGTGTGGCTAGGGCAGAAATATAGTGGATCCTATGCGGATAGGAGAGGGGTTGAGGGTTCGGGGGGAGTGGATGGGTGTTTGCTCGTTTGCTGGACTCTAGGACTTTATTTTTTAACCTAGAGAGAGCGAGACTCTTTTTCCCCACTTTCTCATGTGTTTTCTGTGATTTGGACTGTTTCATTTGGTTGTGGTCTGAAAAACTCCTTAGGCATAATCCTTTTACATTGTGGCACACAGCACCTTCAGTGCAGTAGCACAGGGAAGTCTTTCAGATTTCCCAAAGGTTTAAATATCTTTCTCTTGGATAAACTACTGTTTCCAAGAGCAATGAAGTGAAATTGACTTTACTTACATGTGTAATTTTCTAGACCCAGCACACACTCTTACAATAGGGTGCACTTAGTATCCCCTTTGTCTAGTTTCTCATCTAACATTTTTTTTAATATCATATTTTATTGGTTTTTATAACATACAACTGCTGGTCCTTTCTGGGCAAGCTCACATAATAACATTCAATGGTATACGTGCTCATACAGATTGCATACATTGCATAACATTTCTCATGACGGGGTCTCCGCTGCCCTGTTTATATCCCGTATCTCATGCTATCAAGGCTTTGAGGTTCGAAAGTTAATATAGTGTCTTCCCAGCGTTGCCAGATCTTATCTGCTTTTTCAGGGTATCCCCTGGCTCTATACACTCCTCAATGGTTATGCAGATTTGTACATCTGTGATCCACTGGTTTGCATGTGGCGGTTGTGCTGCTCCCCAGAGTTGGGCTTTATTTCTTTTGATTATCGCAGTTGCGGTCATCAAGCATAGCTTTTCATATCTGGACAAGTCTAATTCGCTGTCTGCTCCCAGTAGCAATAGTTTCGGGTCCCTGGGGATTGTTTGCTGTAGGACCTTCGTAAGGATATCACAGCATTGCTGCCAGTAGGGACTGATATGCGGGCACTTCCACAGTATATGGAAGAAGGTTCCCTCCTCTCCACGACAGCGTAAACAGTTGGGTTCCGTTATTTTACCTCAGCGGTATAAGGCCACTCTCGGGTAGTAGATCCTATGCAATATTTTAAGCTGAACTAGCCTTAGTCTGGTCGAGATGGCGGTTTCCCGGGGGTACATTAGGATATGGACCCAGTCCTCTGGCATAATCTCCCCAACCTCCTCTTCCCACTTTGTCTTCAGCCGTGTCAGTTCTGGTGTGGCAAAGGAGGTTATAACGTTGTACATCACTGTGGTGACCTTCGCCTGGATATGATCTGTGATTACATTTTGTTCCAGTGGGGTACTATCTGGCATGTTGGAGAGGGCAGGGAGATGTTGTAGTGCATGTCGGAGTTGTGTATAGTGGTATCGTTCCGACTGGTAGGTTAAATAACAGGGCTAGATCCTCATAGGATCTAATGTTGTCGTTCTCTGTGATGGCCCCCACCTTTCCTATACCACATCTCACCCATGTGGGCCATTCTGGCAGTTTGGTTACCTCGGGGAGGTTCCCATTATTCCATAGGGGCTGTAGCGGTGTGACCTTGTCTTCACACCCTATAAAAGCGTGCAACTCCCTCCAGATGCGGGGTGTCTGTGTTGCCATTTTGCTTGGACCTGCTCTGGGTGTTGCAGCATATATCTTCAGGGGGATGACGCTTGCACGTGCGGCAGCGTAGGTTCTGCATGCAGTGCGTTATTACCGACATTTGGCCAGCCCAGTAGTAGGACTGTAGCCTCGGCAGGCCAATGCTGCCTTCCCATATCGATCTTTGTAGTGTTCGGAGGGCTATTCTCGGTCGTCCACCTCCCCATAGAAGACTTCGGAGTATGCAGTATATTTTTTTTGGAACGTCTTCTCCGGTATGTGGAGTGGGGCATTTTGGAGTATGTACAGGTATCTAGGGAGTGTTAGCATTTTAAACAAGGCTGCGCGACCTAACAGGGTCAGTGGCAGAGATTTCCAAGGTTGCACATCTCCCCCAAACCGATTTGTAATGGGTTGCAAATTGTTGGACGTGTAGTCCTTAAGGTTTCGTGTGATCTTAATACTCAGGTACTGAAAATGGTCGGGGGCTGTTTTGTATGGGCAGGGCTCTGGGGGTTCCATGCCTAACTGGTTTAATGCAAATATCGTAGATTTGGACCAGTTCACTTTCAGGCCACTAAAGGCTCCATATTTCTGGAGTAGTTGCGTCACCACCGCACATGCTGTCTTGGGGTCGCGCATGTATATCAACAGGTCGTCTGTGTATAATGACACCCTGTCTTCCAACTCCAGTCCCCTCGGGATCCCTCTCCATGTGGGTGCATCTCTTAGGAGCTGGGCAAGCGGTTCCATGGCTAACGCAAAAAGAAGGGCCGATAGGGGGCAGCCCTGCCGTGTCCCTTTTCCCATGGGGAAGGATCGAGACGTCCAGCCATTCACCCTGACCTCGGCCATCGGTGTGTTGTATAGTAGTTGAACCCAGGATAGGAATTGTTCTTGGAACCCCATTTTATGCATGATCTGCCAGACTGCCTCCCAGTGGACAGAGTCAAATTCTTTTTTAAAGTCTATTGCGAGGACTCCAAGGGGAACATCCAGGGTCTGGGCGCGTTCAATGTCTAAGTGTATCCTCCGGATATTCATTCTTGTAGGCCTGCCAGGCATAAAGCCACATTGGTCTGGGTGGATCAAGGATGGTATGATCCGTCGTAGGCGTGTTGCTAGTAATTTGGTCAGTATCTTCGCCTCGGTGTTAATAAGGGAGATCGGTCTATATGAGCTACACTTGTCTGGTAGCTTGTTTGCTTTGGGTAATACAATTATTGTGGCCTTTTTTAGGTCCGCTGGCAGGCTGCCTGCTATTCGGGCCCGTTGGTACATTTTGAGCAGATGGGGAGCTAATTCGTTACCACCTATCTTCTTCCATGTCTCAATGGGAAAGCCATTCGGGCCGGGTGTTTTCCCGGATTGGAGCTGATTCATAGCGGTTATGATTTCATCTTCGGTGATTTCCTTTTCCAGGGTAGCAATTTGCTCGGCATTTAAGGAGGTGAGGGAAATCTCTTCCAATATAGAAACCCCAGGGGTAGATGCAGGTGCTCCATATAGTTTCTCATAGTACCTTGCAAACTCCTCAGCTATCTCCGTGTGTGTCAGGCACGGTTCCGATTGGTGGGGTGTAATCATTCTTACTTGGCTGTGCCCCTCGTCCCTCCGTTAAAGCCAGGCAAGCATCTTCCCTGCCTTATCACCAGTTTCATAGATTCTGGCTTTCATTGCATTGTGTGCTTGTTTTGCGTTGTCCAGTGCAATATTTTGAAGTTTTTTTCTGCGCCAGGATTAATGCTCTGTTCGTGTCAGCACAGTCTTGGCTTAGATGTGCTGCCTCTGCCCGCTTTACATTCGCTTCCTTCACTGATTCTAGATATTTTCTCTTTTGTGCTGCAGTCCAGGAAATAATTTCCCCTCGTATCACCGGTTTGTAGGCTTCCCATAGTGTGATAGGACAGTCTACCGACCCTTCATTTAATTCAAAATATGTCGAGCTAGCATCTTGTAGGCATTCTACTAATTCAGGAGAGCCTAGGTGATAACTGTTCAGTCTCCACATCGGTGGAGGGGTCGGCTTACATGTTATCGACATGAGGTGAGTGATCCAAGATGCCTCTTGGGAGGTATTCCGCTTATGTTGCTGTGTGCACGATTTCTGCAGGTACAAAGAAGTAGTCTAGGCATGATAGCGATGCATGTACTCCTGAGTGATAGGAGTATTCTTGCTCTCCGGGATGCAGGTCGCGCCATACATCTCTGATGCCAAGTGCTTCCACAAATGAGGCCAGGTTGGTTCGGCGGGTGCGGTCTCTGCTGCGTAGATGTTTGTGGTCGTGTGTATTACTCATGCCATTAAAGTCCCCTCCAAGGATCAGGATATCCGAGGCATCATCGGACATCAAAGGTGTTATATCCTCAAGTAGGGTGGATTGCAGGGCAGGCGGGCGTAGATTTCCAATACTGATATTGATTTGTTCCCGAGTGTGCCTGTGGCGTATGTAAATCTGCCCCCGGTATCCTGTAATGTTTTTGTGAGGGTGAGTGGCAATCTTTTGTGTACAAGTATCAGTACTCCTCTGGCCCCCATCGTAAGAGCCTGCTTGTGCTGTTGTGCGATAGTTGGAGCGGTTGAACTGTGCATTGGTTATGCCCGCTAGGTGAGTTTCAGTTAGGGAGACTATGTCTGGGCTATGCCTGTTCAGCAGCTGTCGCACCAATCGCCTTTTCCGGCTATTTCCTAATCCATTCACATTCCAGGTGAGAAGCTTTAGGGTTCGGGCCTTGCTGTCCTGCAGTGGTATTTCAGTGCTTGTGATTCTGGGTGACATTGCGGCTTCTTGGGGTATTATTGTCGCCCTTATTCATTTTGCGGTGAAGAGCGTCAGCTAGTATCTGTTTAATCTTCAGTTTTCGTATACTTTGATATTCTGTTGAGCTTTTCCATCTTCTGAACTTTTATCCAACTCCCCCCTCCCCACACTTCATCCCCAACTGAAGTATCTGTCGCCCCTTCATAACTTGATAAACTATTCCAATTTAAACTGGTTAATAACTGTGTTCTCTTCCTTGTCGAGGGGGTGGCTCTGGTGTAGCCACCAGCCGTTGCGTACTTTTTGATTCTTGTTACTGTTTGGAGCAGGTGCTCCGTTACGTTTCAGCTTGTAGCGGTTCTATCAGCTTCGGTTGTTAACAGATGGTCGTTGCTCGTTTCTTCATGGCGGTATTCCTTCCTGTTGTTGCTGGGGTCTGTTCTCTGGTGGTCTCTCAGGGAGCAGCCCATTCCGTTCGCCACCTGTTTCCTTTTTAGTGCTCCAGTCACCTGCTATGTGCCTCTCCGCCCAATTCCATGCTTCTTTGAAGTGTTCTGTGGTTCCATTGTGGAATATTTTGAGCTGTGCGGGGAAGATCAGACCATATTTTGTTCCAAGCACCTGCAGCCGGTTTTTGAGTGGGTCAAATGATTGGCGTGCTTTTTGCACCTCTCTGGTAAAGTCAGGGAAGAAAGCGATTTTTGATCCGTTGTAAGTGATGGCTCCCTTTGATCTCGCCATCTGCAGCACAGCGTCCCTGTCTCTCTAATTCAGGAATCTTGCCATGACTGCTCATGGTGGTGCCCCTGGTCTGACTTTTCCAGTTGGAATACGATGTGCATGCTCAATGGAGAAGAATTTGGAGAAGGATTTCGCATCATATAGGTCTGTGAGCCACTCCGAGAAACAGTTCCATGCTTGCTTCTTCTGTCTTCTCGGGGAGGCCAAATATGCGAATATTGTTGTGCCTGGATTTCCCTTCATTGTCGTCAATTCTTGCTTCCAGGGTTTTTATTCGGTCTTCCATTCCAGTCATACATCTGTCGACTCCCCGTAGACTGTCCTCCGTTTGAGATTCGGGCGTCGGCTTCTCCGGTGCACGAGGTCAATTTTTGCAAGTCGTGCCTCAGCAGGGATATGTTAGCACCAATACTGTCCATCTTCTTATCCATTGATGAGGGCGAGCGATATGGTCGCTTTTTGCTGTCCGTTTCATTCAGCGAGGTAATTTGTAGACAGTGGCAGTTTCCACTTGGAGTGTTCCCCCAACCCGCACTCTCGGGGAACCTATGGAGCGTTCATTTTCTTGGCGTGCTTGCTCTCAGCACCGCAAGGATATGCAGCATTGAGTTGTTGGCCCAACTGTGAATATCTTGCCTCTGTGCTGCGACTAGTATCAGGGTCACACGGCCCCTCCTTTCCTGCGCACAGGGGGTGCACCAGCTTCTGGACTAGTTGTGGGTATTAGTGTTGAGTGGGGGTATCTCTACTAGTCTTTTGGGTCAGGTGAAGTTGCCCCCTTTTATCTTCCCCCAAATGCAGATCTGGGGTGAATATGGCCCTATTTGTCCCACTGTACTTTTCGTGTCTCCGTTGCAGTTTTTATACCCGGTCTGCCTCTTTATATGTCCAGCAATTAAGAGTTGGGGTGTTTCCCACTGCAGGTTGATTGTGGATTACGGCCTATCTGGGCGTGGGATTGAGCGTGTGTTTAGCCCAGTCCCCTCACTCCTCTTCAATAGCTTAATTGCTGAGTTGCGCTGATATGAGCCGTGTGACAGTTGGACGGCATATGGGGGTTGAGGGGGTCCGCTTCCCGCCTCTTCCCCGATTGTGCCGCGTTCACGTGTTCTTCCCACTCCTTACCGGCCTCACAACGCTGTGCCGAGGGTGTGTCCTCACCGTCTAAGCTGGTGGAATGATGGCGGGCGCTCAACGTTAGATGGAGCGCCCGCAAGTATTCTTTCCTGCCTGACCGGAGAGGGGGTGGAGGAAGGGTGCGGGGAGGCTGATCTCTGCATGCCCTCAGTGGCGATCCAGTTCCTCTGGAGTCACCCCCGCCCTCGTCTCTTCTTCTCTGAGGGAGCGTAGGTCCACACCCTCGCCTCGAGCCGCAGGTTCTCCAGTCGGGGACTGGCGTCCGTCTCTCGTGTCGTCTGTTCTCTTAGCGCCAGCCGGAGGGGTTCCCCCCCTGATTTACGATGCTCTCTTCAGTAGAGGCAGAGCGGAGTGCCGCGGGAAGGACACAACCACACCTTTTCCCCTTGGTCTCACAGTGCACGCTCCGCTGCAGCTCGGTCCGCCCCCAGAGGCGCTGGCCTGCGCAGCAGATCCTCCACCTCAGCGTCCGCCGGCCATCTTGGATGTGCTGCGGCATCAGTCTCCTCACTTTCCCCCGAATTTCTCTGCGTTTGGGTGCCGATATGCCTCTAAACTTCAGCAGGCTGTAGCGGAGGTTAATCGCTTCACCTTGATGTTAGTGTACGCTCGTTTCATCGTGATTTTCTGCAGGATATTGTAGGATTTTGCTGGCGGCCCCCTGGAGCTTGCAGAGATTACGTCTTCAAGCCGAGCTCGCTGGCCACGCCCCTCATCTAACATTCTAATGTTACCCTTTCTACAATTAATGGCTGGTGGCAGTGGTTTACTTTTAACTACCGTTGTGTGTTTTTACCGCGGGCTGCATTCGCAGCTGCAGTAAAGCAGCCATTGGTGCCATTTTTTGTCAAAAAGGCCCAAGCCGTCTTTTTTCGTCATTTCTTACTGGAAAGGTCCTTCTTGAGATTTACTCTATGGGCCAAACCAGGCTTGGTCCCTTTGTTAGTTTTGTCTTTGGCGGGATTCACGAGCGAAGCCTACCTCTGGCTCCGGTATGTCTGGCAGGGGAAGGGCTTAATCCCCTTGGTTACAGGAATGCACCCAAAGGTGATTGGCCGGATGGCTGTCCAGCAAAAACAGCCTCCCTGCTGTGTGATGGACAGCTAGGGTGGTATGAATGGGAGAAACCGGCATACAAGCCAAGGCGTTTCGGCTTGGCAGGCAGAGTTGACGATTGGACGAAGGAATCCAAAGAACTTGGAAGAGACGTCTGCTGCAACGCCTGGACCGTTGGTTTGCCTAGTGAGCCCTGCTGCTGTGCTGAAGCTCAGAATTCACCTCGACTAGAGAAGCCCTGCAAGGACGAGACTTCTCCTCTTAAATTGGTGGGACCAATCAACTCCAAAGTGAACTTGTTCGGACATCCTCTTGGAGCTGGCTGTACTTCCGCTGTTGCTGGAGTGCCAGGGAGAAGACCACTAAACGGAGTGCATCACTTTTAAGTCGGACCGGAGCACTAGGAAGATCCTCCGGACTTCCATGATGCAGGACTGACCAAGCCTGAGCCATCTTAAAAGAGTGTTGGACCCCAGAAGCAAGGAAAGTCTTAAGTTGTATCCGAGAACTGCAGTGTTGCTATTTGCAATCAGACGCGAAGAGTTGAAATGCCGAAGTCCCACTGAATTGAAGTTTGCCCTTTGCTGTCGCCGACCGTCCCCTTGCAGGAGTCCACAGAAGTCCTCCCTCTTGTCCCCATGACGAAGCCACAGGAACAAATGATCTGTAGAGCCACAGATGAACAAACCAGCTGGAACCACTTAAAACCAAAGGTACTTTACAGACTAAAAGAACTTAACTCTTGTTGTTGTAGCCTTACTTACATCAGGAAAGGACATGCAACTCCCTCCGGTGAACTGGAGGATGAGGTCGAAGGCGATCTATGACGCCTTTTTTTATTGTGCCTCGAAGCAGACGAGTGATGCGATCCGCTCCGAGATCTAGAACATGAGGTTTTTTTTACATCAAGGAGACGGCGGTCTCGACCCGTCTGAGGTGAATTTGGTCGGGTAATGGATTTATTAGGCTTAGCCCCCTCTCCTCCTCCGCTCTGCGCTCCCTCAAGGCTTTCGCTGTCATCGATAAGCACTCTTCGCACTCCGAACATGGATGCTCTGCACAGAGGCACCGTAGACAGACCCTGTGGGGGATACGTCAAGGACATCTTTGCCCCACAATCTCAGCATTTTTTTAAGCCAGATCGGGGCGTAGATGGCACTGATGAAGAGGCCATCTGAGCAACAGACGCTGCGCGTAACTATTTATACCCTTGATGACGTCAATGTCGAGGCGTAGGCCTCCGAGGGACATTGACTCAACAGCCATCGACGCGCAGCGCCCTCTAGTGAAAACATTTTTCTGAAGCAGCAAACTGGATAGGGGACAATCGAAGATAAGGAATACGTGGGAGGAGACAATCCATTCGAAAATACACGTTTCATTGGCTTTCAAACTATAGGGCTCTCTGCTACGTGGCCCTCCACAATTGGTTGGCAGGATTGTACCCTTTGAGGATTCCACTCGCTAGCAGTACGCAAGCAGGTACCCCAGGTGCTGGAGGGTTGGCCTTCATCATGCCTCCCCATACAATTAGCCCAACATCCATCATCACTCCTACTGTCTGCCATTCAATTAGTCCTTTGAACTTGGCCTTGCAAAGGATCACTGTGCCGGAGAATAGAAGGGAGTGTTGAGCATGGCCTTATCTTCCTGTCTCAGTGTAGCTCTCTCAGTCTATTCTCATCTTGACCATGTGACAGGAGACCGTGTTTTGAGGTCCTTCGTCGTAATTCAATACTGTTAAATGAATAAAACCTGGCACTTCTGTTGAGGTGTAATGGAAAAACACTAGGAGCATGTCTTGCTTCTCACGTTCATTGCATCTTCTTGAATAGATAAACAGTATCTTGGCTGCCTCAAGACTTCTCGAATCTTCCTTCGCTTTAAGCTATTCTATTCAACAGCGCCACACTTTCAGCCCTGAGTTTGCTAAAATGTGTTGTGGAACTATCTCTCTATATATTCAATGAAAACACTTTGTTAAAAGGGACGTTATGGTTACAAGTAAAACCGAAAACCCCAGAAATTCGCCAGTTATGGTAAGCTAGGCAACCATAACTCGTGCCACCACCATGCATTGTTAAGACTAACACCCAGGACATCAAAGATGCCATCACAAATGTCATTGATGACATCACATTTCTGGGCCACTTGTTTTTGTTCACTAACATATATAAGCCAGGTGGTCTTGTTCACTGACAGATTAAAATTGAAAAGGTGCTATATATCTAGACGTTAACCTTGTCATATGTTCTTAAAGTACTTTCCTTAGGGTTTCGTCTCAGCTCATGGTGCACATACATGGGGAAATGGGCAGGCCTCAAACAATTCCTTTGTATACATGACTATAAAGTTGAACGTTATTAACATTTTCTGATGATGCTGTTTCTTTCTTCCTTACTTTAGTTTCCCCGTATTTGCCTCCGATTAGTATGCATCGAGTCTTGAATTGTTAGCTAGTTATTACATGTTCAACATTACTCAAAACTCTGATAGGGTAGCATTCATTATTGTATTATCCGAAATTACTAGATTATAAATATTGTACTTCTATGGTACATGCTGCAGTCATTGCCTATGTTTATATATGATTAGGTTTCTGTATTAACAACAGCACTCCAATACAATGATATTAGAGGAGTACATTCTTTAATAGATGAAGTAGTTCATGATAGGTCTCCCGATCACCCCCGACATCTAACCAACAATATAAACGCAACCCCTTGTAGGGACTTTTCATCAAAATTAATTTCACATGTGTCATCTTTGATGTCCTGTGTGTTAGTTTTAGCAATGCACGGTGGTGGCACGAGTTATGGTTGCTTAGCTTACCATAACTGGTGAATTTCTAGGGGTTTTCGGTTTTACTTGGAACAATAACGTCCCTTTAACAAAGGTTTTTTCATTGAATTTCATAGATTATTAGTTCATGCTATTTTCCTACAACTTACAAATATCATACTTACCCAATATAGCAATATTTGTGTCCAATTTACAAAGTGTCACCTTTAAACTCTGCCATTTCCCACCTTCTAGCATCATTTTTAACTATTCCATACACTTTTTGCAACTATTTCAACTGATTTTGCATCCGTAGACGTCTACGAACATCTGACTTCATTGCGGCCCTACCGGACAGTGCCACATGACCATATGCTGGCACGTGGAATGAGGTTGTGTCCGAGAACCCGTCTGCACTTTGCGATAAGATCCGAACTCTCCACAGCACAGAACTGCATTTTCTACTGATCTAGGAGCTTCAAAATTTCCCTTGCACAGCTCCTACACCTATTCCTACTCATTATCCATTAACAATAAACAATAACATACTTGTAAACATTTTAGCAAAACTGCTACCTCTAGCAACCAGAGAATCATGGGTGTGGTAGTTCTTTACCACTGTTGGGAATGTAACAAAGGCTAAAGCTACTAAAGTAAAATGGACTGAGTGCAACTTTGTATTCAGTCATAGACTCCACGGACAGTAATCCTAAGGGACCACATCCATGTGCTGCCACACCAAATCCAATGACCGCAATGCTCTCAGAAAGGTTGTTCCTTTCTTAGCAAGTAGGAGGCCGTCTTCCTCCACTTCATCTTCCTCAACCAATACTGTAACCACACAGCCTACGTCAGTGGGACACAAAATCCCACCAGCTACCTTGCAAGCAACAAAAGAGGCTCTTGATCAATTTTTTTCAAACACAACAGTCCTCTGTACATACTACAACAAAACATTCTGCAGAGGGAAGCACTTTCAAAGGACGTTTGAAGCTGTAATCAAGGAGCATGAGAAACACTGCCCCCTACCCTAGAAATAACACATAAGCAACATTATCCTCTATCCACTTGTCCCTCCATATTAGCGGTTGGTGCCTCGTCCCTCATCCTCCCCCCCACCTTTCGTTCTAAGCTCTCTTGCCAAAAAAAATAAAAATACATCCGAAAACAAAAGAAATGTTGCTTTAGGAACCACCGTTTACAGTTAAAAAAAATAGAACTAAAAAAAACAGACTCCATCTACGTTGCATTTCTCAGTAAAGTACATAGACTCAGTAAGATTTTCCAATATTACAATTTGCATTTTGTGTTATGCTAATGGAAATATTGTGGCGTTCATCCCCCGTTCCAGGGACTGGAACGGTGGATACAGGCCCAGCAGCCCAAACGAAGCGAGGGTGGATAACTAGGTCCCCAGACCATTATCCCCACATTCCAGCCCCTGTAATGAGGGATGAAGGCCATTAGCACCCTAGGTTCCCAAAGGGGGAACCCGGGGCGCTAAAAAAGGATTTTTGTTCCTACACCGGGAGAGGCCTACGGCGTCGTGGTGTAGGAAGGAAAATCCTTTTCCAAGATGGCCACCATGGAAAGGGAAGGTGGGGTTCCATACAGGGCCCCTCTTTACTTTCCATGGCAGCCTGCAGGAGGCGAAGAGAAAACCCTATGACCATACTAAGAGCACATTTTTCTTCCCTTTCAAACCGATCCCAATTTCGAACAACTTTACCACAAAGCCAGTCGCAGGTGGACATGGCCACTTTAACCCAATCTGTTGTCCCTCGTGGTCATGGCCAGTAGCCAAGTTGTCTGGATCATGACCTTATTCGATGAGACAATCTGGCCACTGCCCATGGCTACCGGCTATACCTCAGTCACCAAAAAGGTGTATCACTATTTTTTGTACCTACATTATGACACTTGTTCAAAAATAAAACGCGAGCAAATATGCAAAACCATGCTTTCAAATCCTTGCCAATGCTCCTTGCACAAGTATTCTGGAAATCCACCCATGTTTTATTTTTTCAAAAGTGTCAAATGTATGCACATACAATAGTCATAACCTTGCCCCCACCTGACAAAATCCATTCAGACTTTATGAAAATATGTACATCTAGATCTAAAATCTTTTTGCAAACTTGTGTAGATTCGTCAAATTGCACCACATTTATAAGCCTCTGAAATAATTTGGGACACCCACCCCCGACCGTCTATTTCTGCCCCCTCTTGACAGAATCACACCAATCTTTGCAGACTCTTTCAGAATTAGGTCAAGAATATAAGTGCATAATTTCATGCAGTTTAATTAAGTGGCACCAAAGTTATAAGCCATCCAATAACTGCTTTTCACCAACCCTGTAATGCAGGGGTGTCCGCGATCTTCACAGGACTGTTCGCGATCGTCCAGACTTTGTGGCTAAAAACACCTGTTCTTTTGCTTCTTGCAGCCATATCCCATCCTCATCGCCCCTCAGCTCCCCAGAGATCATTTGATAACTTTGACAAGTGCAATGTTGTGTTTAATATGTTTTTACTGCGATGTCCGTGGACATCGGTCGCTGTCCGCGAATCCAAGATGACAGGCGTTTACAAAAATCTGACGCACATCACGCTTTTCACCATCCAATCAGTGGTCGCATCTGATGTACAGGGAAATAGGTCAGGGGACAGGACACAGATATCACTAATTAATTGGACTTACATTTTGGTAGTTGTAAAAAAAAAAAAAAAATACTGGGCAGATTTGCACCAAATTAACAAACGCACGCTTTCGGGACAAAGCCGCCGCTCCTGCCACACATTTGGTGAAAATCCATCCAGCGGTTTGGGCTGTAGGCGTGAGCAAAGTTTTTTCCCCCATTATGTCTATGGGGAACAAAGACATTTTGGGAAAACTATACTAACCCCCCATAACTATGCCCTTGCCCCCCCCCTGGACGAAACCTCACCAAACTTGCCAAAAATATTCAGAGTGGCCATATATGCCCCCAAAAAGTGCTCTTCCTATGGGTTTAGCAACTTAACTACAAGTACTGGGCCGCTACCGCAGAATGAATATACATATACATACATACATACACACACACACACACACACACACACACACACACACACGGGATACATTACTCACCGTATTTCTGGTGCTTGTATCTGCTTAGATTCACATGCTGTGCATAGGCCGACATCTAGTGGAAGCTGCAGAGTATTACAGTGGTTTTCGAAATCTCTAAAAGTGACAGACAGGGCGCGCCAGTAATACTATGCCTAGTGTGATGTTCACTGTACCCATGATCCCGGACGCGTCAAGGTCCCTCAGATGGTTATTTCGCCGACATGAGGTAGCATGAGGTGTAGCGCGAGTACAGTTGTATCCAAGCAGATCCGTATCAGACTCGCTCATAAGTACCCATGCGCATTATCTCCGAGGGGGGGAGGGGGAGGGTCTTATGTGAATCTAAGCAGATACAGGCATCAGAAATACAATTATGGTGAGTAGTGCATCCCTTCTGAGGCTTGTGGCATCTGCTTAGATCACATGCTGTGCATAGATTAGCGAGCAGTGGAAGGAGGAGGTGGGATGTGAGAAGGTTCATGAGCAAATAAATGTCTTAGAACCGCTTGTTCCACTTGTGCATCTGTCTTGGAATCAGTATCAATGCAGTAGTGCCGAGTGAAAGTATGTATTGAGCTGCTTTGCAAATAGTGTCTAAAGGGACATTTGCAATGACAGCCAGAGTGGCTCCAGTACCTCTTGTGGAGTGGGCCCTTGGCGTAAAAGGCAGTGTTTTATCTGATGGGGAATAGCACAGTTGGATACATCTGACTATCCACCTAGAGATGGCATTAATAGAGATGCGGTCACCTTCTCTGCCTGGGGCTATGGAGACAAACAGTTGATCTGTTTTTCTTTGCGGTCTGTTCTGGTCTACGTAGTAGAGGCCCGCTCTCCTCACATCTAGTGTGTGGAGTTTTACCTCAGGAGAGCTTTTGGGCTCCTGGAAGAAAGCTGGTTTACATGAGATTTGGAGATGAATTTAGGTGAGAACCTAGGGTGAGTACGTAAAACCAGCTTGCCGTCATGTATAGTAAAGAAAGGATCCTGCACGGACAATGCTTGGATTTCACTAACCCTTCTTATGGAAGTGATGGCTACTAAGAAGGTAGCTTTATAAGTCTGAGACTAGACTTGAGCATAGGCTCAAATGAGTCCCATGAGTTTAGCGAGTACCACATTGGTCCCAACCTGGCGGTGGGTTAGAAATTGGAGGCTGGTGTCTCTTTACCCCTTCCATAAATGCCTTGATGACTGGTACCTTCCACCATGAGACCGTATTATGCAAAGTGGTGTAGGCTGACAAGGCCGCCAGGTGGACTTTTAGGCAGTTGAACACTAATCCTGCATCTAGCAATTGGAGCATATAGGTTTGAATGTTAGGAGTACAATCTATGGGGTTGATCTGCTTAGTCTGGCATCAAATTACGAATATTTTCCATTTGTCAAAATAACAGTGCCTAGTGTTGGGTTTTCTTGATTCTTTCAAGATATGCATGCATTTCTGCAGTAGATTGAGATGCCCGAACTCTAAGACTTCAGGAGCCATGCTGCCAAGTTCATTGAGTGTGGTTGTGGGTGCACTGTTAGTCTCTCGTGCTGGGTGAGTAGGTTGTACTGGCATGGGAGCTTGATGGGAATCGCACATCGCCATTTTACGCAGATGTGGATACCACGGTTGTCTTGCCCACATAGGAGCAACTAGGGTAAGCGTCATCAGTTCCTTGTGCAACTTGTTCACCACTTTCCTCATGAGAGGAGTTTGGGGGGTAAGTGTAAGCAAATTTCCCGGACCAACTCATCCATAGGGTGTTCCCCTTGGAGCCTGGCTGGGGGAACCTGGACGCAAAGTCTGGGAATTGACAATTTTCGCTTGCGGCAATGAAGTCTATAGTTGGGGAAATCCCATTGAGAGAAGAGGTGTCCTACGACTCCTTCGTGTAGACGCCACTCGTGTTTCTCTGGTAGGGGATCTCTGCTCAATGAGTATGCTAGAGCGTCTAGTTCCCCTGGAACATGTTGTGCTGACCGGAACATGTTGCGTCTGAGTGCCCATTTCCAAATTTGCTGTGCAAGTCGTGACAGATTTGGAGAACGTGTACCCCCCCTGTTTGTTGATATAAAACATTGATGTGGTGCTGTCTGTTAGGATCTGCACCGACAGGTTTGTTAAATGGGGTTCGAATGCCTGAAGGGCTTTGAATACTACCAGAAGCTCCAGCACATTGATGTGGTTCTGAGCTACATTGCGAGACCACAGACCCTGAGCTGTGTGGTGAAGGTAGGGAGCCCCCCACCCTGCCAGTGAGGCATCTGTTGCGACAACCGCCTGTACCTCTGGATCGTAGAAAGGTTTCCCTTTCGTTAGATTCTCTCCCGTCCACCAGCGAAGATTATGTACAAGCGTTGGCGAAACAACCACTAGATCCTCCCACTGACCACTTGCCGGAGAACACTTTCGCCAACCACTCCTGCATGGGACGCAGGCCAGGTAAATGCAAGATGCTATCATGCCTATTAAACGCATAGCTTTGCGCACCCTTATCTGGCGGCCGGCCTGATAATATGGTATTTGATGGAAAGACCAAACCCTCGTCTGTGTTTAAGATGGCTCCTAAGAACTGTTTTGTAATGCTTGGTACTAGGCTTGATTTATTCTCGTTGTTGGAGAAGCCCAATTGAAAGAGGAGGTGGATTGTTCTGATGTTTTGTCTGCAAATTAACGTCTTTGGCTTGAAGAGCCTGCACGCTCGACAAGACGTTTTCGACGTGGTCTCTCGGGAGACAAATTACAAACTAGGTGTTTGTCTAGCCACTGGAATTTGCGATTTCACTTGGGGCAAAATTTAAAAGGTGTATTTTCCATAATTATAAGTTATGGTTGTGGCTACGGCAGCTGGAAGAACATAGTGTAGGAATATGCATTCCTAAAATGGCCTCCCCCCTCTCTCCCTACTGTCTGGGCCGAGGCCGAACGGTCCATCGAGGTAGTCCTCGACGGGCAGTTTTTTCTGTCTTCACCGGTGTGGTGTTTCGGAGGTCGGTTAAATGATAGAAATACTATTGCTAATTAGAACTAGTCAATGGCTTTACGCCGAAAGGAACTCCGCTATATGCGTCCGTCTAGAATGGCGGAAAACAATCTGAGGGATCCCGACGGATGAGGGATCATGGGTACAGTGGACGTCACATTAGGGATAGTATTACTGGCACGCCCTGTTCGACATCCCTTCGAGTTTCGAAAACTCGAACTGTAATACTCTAGCTTCCACTAGAGGCTTTCCCCAGGAAGTGTCCAGGACTGCTCCAATGAGCTGGAGTCTCTGTGATGGTATCATCTATGACTTCTTTAAGTTGAGGGAGAAGCCCAGCTTGTGAAGGAAGTGGCAGACATAATCCAGCTAGATCTGAGCTTGTTCCGAAGATACTGCTCTGATTAACCAGTCGTCCAGGTAGGGGTAGACGTGAATTCCCTTCCCTCCCTCCTTAGACTTGCAGCCACCACCGCCATTAGCTTGGTAAAGACCCTTTGGCGGAGGTCAGCCCAAATGGCAGAACTCGAAATTGATAGTGAGAGTTGCCAATTGCGAACCTCAGGTATTTCCGGTGTTTGAGATGGATTGGCACATGGAAATAAGCATCCTGAAGGTCTAGAGATACCAACCAGTCCTGAAGCTGGAGGGCCTGAAGGATCTGAGAAAGGGTTACTATCTTGAACTCGTCTTTCCTGGGGAATTTGTTCAATTCTCGCAAGTCCAAGATGGGTCTCAGTCCTCTGTCCTTCTTTGGTACTAGGAAGTAGGGGGAATACCAACCCTTGTTACTCTCCGCTACGGGTACCGGTTCTATGGCACCCTTCTCTAGCAGGTCTACAATCTCCTGCATAAGGAGAGGGTCTGGAAACTTCAAAGAGTTGTTCCCCGGTGGATGACTGAGGGGTGTGTAGGAAGGGCAGGCAGTAACCTTGGTCAACTGTTTCCAATGCCCAAGCATCTGACGTAATAGCCTGCCATTCTGCCAGATGTTGAGTTAACCTGCCCCCTACTGGTGTCTTGTGAAGGGAGACCTCAGAAGGGTTTAGAAGCAGCTGACGCAGATGACAAGGGTAAAGTGGCACCTGCTGCTGTGGCTTTTGTACCTTTTCCCCGTCCACCACAGCCCCTTTGAGCTGGCTGTCCTCTGCCTTTTCCGAATGCGGAGTAAAAGCGAAAGGAACTACCCCTCCAGGAAGCTCCTGAGGGGTGATTCTGAGTTTGCCGGATTGCAGCCCCAAGAGATTTTGCTGCTGCCTTGGAAGTTTGTAATCTCTCCAGGCTGTGATCAGCCTTCTTGCCAAATAAAGAAGTGCTGTCAAAGGGCATATTCAGAAGTCTGGCTTGTACATCTGGAGCAAAACCAGACTTCCGCAACCACACATCTGCAGATTGTGGTACTTGCCGCCATGGCCCTGCTGATGCTGTCAGCAGAATCAATGCCTGTTTGAAGGGACTCACATATTGCATCCTTTCCATCCCTGATGATGTTTAAGAATGCTTCCCTTTCTTCTCCTTCTGGGAGACAGTCAGCCGCAGATGAAGCACACTCCAAAAGTGTGTGGCTGAATCTTGCTAGCGTGCAAGTGGCGTTGACAGATTTAAGCGCCATGCTACATGCCTAAAAGACTTTTTGACATGGCATCAAATCTTATCATCCCTATCCTGTGGAATAGTAGGGTATGCTGACTTATTGTTAGATGAAGTTGCTGCCTGTACAACTAAACTCTCTGGAGTTGCATGCTTGCTCAGATATTCAGGATCTGAAGCCGATACCCTGTATTATACCCTGTATTTAGCAGAATTTTTTTTATTCACTGCAGGGATAGCTTCAGGAGTTTCCCAATTTGCAGAAATGTTTCTTTGTAGAGCAGTATGATTGGAAACAGGATCCTCCTGTGGACCTTTATCTAAAATATCAGTAAGGTCATCCTGCTGAAAAGCAGGTGTAGACGTAGACCACCCCATGAATTGAATTATTCTAGCCCTCGGAATCCTATAAGGGGTCTCAGCATGCTCTCCAGGGTCTGGTCTAACAAACTCTACTTCTGGGGAAGTATCTAAACCACTTACCTCATGCAGGGAATCTTGAAGGTCTTTCAACCTGTTCTCTTCAGAGATTAATTCCTATGGCATGGGTATTGTAGTTCTTTGTAAACCAAAAGGTCTCTCCTGGTCGGAATCCTCCCCTTCCTCATATATAGAGGACAACGCTCTAAAGTAGTTTGACCTAGGATGTGGTTTAAAACCCATTTCTAGAGCAGAGGGAGCCAAATTGGTTGTCACAGGTTGAGAAAACGTCAAGGTTGTCGACGTGGAAGTAAATGGCTTCAACAATCCTGAAAAAGACGTCGAGGAAGTTTGAAGGGACCTCTATGTACTCGAGCGGATCGGAATCCTACTCAGCGTTGTTGAGAATGTCGATGGCATCCTCGACGTCATCGTCGAAGCTCTCGACACTTCTATGGTCTTTGTCGTAGTGACAGTTGTAGGTTTGTCTTTTATCGGCGTCGATGCAACAGATTTATGCGTCTAAGCAACCTTCGACGACATTGACGCGATCTTACTGTTTTTACTCCGGGGTTTGTGACGCTCGAGTAGTTTCTTTCGCCGGGTTAAACTATTTGCGGCGTTTTGATCTTTCGGGTCTTTCACCCAGGGTATCACCTTTAGAGACCGAGGGCGTTGAGGCCGCTTTCTGGAAGGCGCTACGCATTTTTTTGTGGAATTCCTCCCACTTAGCTGGAGAGCTGTGTTTCGTGGGGCAGGTGACCCTTTCTTGGGAGGTAGAGGAAGAAAAAGAGGATGTCTACGACGCCTCTCCTTAAGAGTGTTTTTATCTCGAAGACTGATGAGAACCGCTTCGAGATCTTGAACAGGAATGTTTCTTTTGTCGACGAGGAGACTAATGTCTCGACTCAGCAGAAGAAACTTTCGAGAGAGTAGAAGTTTTAAAAAACTCTTACCTCTATCTAACTTCTCCTTTCGCTCCTTCAAGGCTTTCGCCGTCATGGGCATACAGTCCTCGCATTCCGAACAGTGATGCTCCGACCCCAGGCACCACAGATTCAGTGAGGATCCGTTAACGAAATTCTCTTCCCACAGTCACGACATTTTTTGAAACCGGACCGTGGAGTTGATGGTTCGGATGAAGAAGCCATCGTATTAAGATAATCTCCGAAGAATAAAAAGATTTTTCTTGAAGAAAGGAGCATCAGGTTTCCAAGGCCCACGAAGCACGGAAAAACGGAACTTAACGAACGCTGCACAAGTGTATTTATACGCGCTGTGACGTCTGAGCTGATACGGAGGCTGTCGAGGGACACCGACGCGCAGCGCCCTCTACTGAAAAAAATTTCCAAGGTCAGCAAGCTGGGATGGGTAACATCAAAGATATGGAATACGTCGGAGGGCACAATCCCTTCGAAAGGAGGTTAACCACGCCAGAGCCTGACCTGTGATTCCCAGGGTGTCAGACATGCGATCAGGATGTTGTGGTTAACTGTGTCAAAGGCAGATGAGGGGTCAAGGAGAATCAACAGAGGGAGCGTTGAGAGCAGGTCTCCACGGGTGCTCAGAAGAGCAGTTTCCATGCCTCTAGATGCTCTAATGCCAGATTGATTGTTGTGGAAGCAACCAATAGATTCAGTGTGGAGGGTCAGCTGAGAGGTAACCAACTTCTCCAGGAGTTTGCCGGAATGGAGGAGTACGCAGAGGGTTTTTTGAGCAGACTGTGCACAAGGCAGTTGGGGAAACTCCAGTGGAAAATTAGAGATTGCAGAGATCAGCCAAGGCTCGAGCGAGGGAGTAAATCTTGTCTTTAATGGTTTTAGAGGGGTAGAGGTCCACCTGTTTGGATGAAGCCTTAATAGATCGAACTGGTCTGGTGACCTCATCAGGTGTGACAGGTGAGAGAAGAGCGGGTAAGTGGGGGGGTGGGGAGAGAGGCCCCGGTGTTGGTGTAGGTTGTGGTTTGGGAGAGTATGTCTTGGGTTTTTGTGGTGAAGTGTGCAGCTAGGGCCGAGCAAAGGTCCTGGGTGCGTGTGACAGAAGAGACTGCTGCAGGATAGGCCAGTTCCTTGCAGACTTTGAAAAGTTTGGCCGAGTTGTTTGAAGCCGTGGAGATGCCGGCTTGAATAAAGACTAATTTTCTTGGAGCGGATGCAGAGTCGATATTGCCTTTGAAGGAAGCGGCAGGCCAGTTTGTCCGAAGGTTCACCAGACACGTTCCATTTCTGCTCAGCTGCCCTACACTTGCATTTAAGGGCAGTCCGGTCAGAGTCGTACCAAGAGTTGCTCTTTTTGGAAGGCTTCAGTCGGACCTTCATGGCAGGGTCAAGAGTGTTGGAGATAGAGAGATTGAAGTTAGCGATGGTTGTGTCAGGGTGGGAGTCAACCGAAGGAATGGGTGGAGGAGAGTAGGTGGAGGCAATGGCAGCCAGTCACTTTTTTCAAGGGTCTGTTGACTTTGTAGAAGAGTGGCTGTGTGTTGCTGCAAGAGGAGAGAGCTTCAGGTGTTTTGAGGGAAGAGAGTGGTCTGTCCAAGAGAAGGAGGTATTGAGAGGGATGGAGAGAGGGATGTCAGTAGAAATTAGGGCATCCAAGGTGTGGCGTGCTGTGTGCGTGGAGCCAGAGTGTAGGATAGAGAGGGAGAGGAAGTAAAGGTTGCAGAAAGGACCGGTGGAGTCAGGAGTCCAGATGGATGATCAGATCACCCATCAGGAGGAGTTGAGAGTAGGGAGGCGGCCAGGGCAGCCCATTCTGAGAGGAAGCGTGTGGACTGACCTGAAGGCTAATAGAAGGTGGCCATAATGAGAGAAGATTTGGGGGAGAGTGACAGTCTGCAAACTAGGCACTTGAAAGAGGAGTAGGGATGATGGACACAGGTATCCATTCTTGGAAGATAAGCACCACTCCCCCACCTGTATTAGGCCTGGGCGCATAGAGGATTTTGTAGAATTCAGGGAGGAGTGTGTCAAAGCTATCCTTGAACCAGGTCTCTAATTGCAAGCAAGATCCATGAATTCGATGAGGTTGCATATGTCAGACGAGTTTGACAGCAGAGCGAGTGTTTAGTGGCAATGGGGAGCAGCTTGCCATCTTTGAAGGTCTTCCTCAGGGGGCCACAGGGTACAGTGGTGTCCCCCCTCAACCCCTGAAGGTGGCAAGAGGGCCAGGGGGGGATAGTGGAGGATGGAAAAAGGAACCAAGGCCAACAAGCGAGTCAGGACAGTACGGCAAGGCAGGGGAGGAGGAAGGCAGAGAAGGCAACAGAACCTGTGCAGAGGAGGCAGAGGGCAAATAAGGCAAGGGAGCCTGGGTAGAGGAAGGCACAGAAGGCAAGGGAGCCTGGCTGGAGGGAGAGGGGAAGTTAAAGAGGCGAGGGAGGAGCCTGTCAAAAGAGAAGAAGGTTGGGTTGAGTACCCTGAACCATGATGGTTCCATTGAGATAAACATTAATGACTTTGGAAATTGTGAAGAGGTCAGAGAGACCCTCCCAGCAAGTGCCACCATTAACGGGAGAAGAGGCGATAGGAGAAAGTCGACCATGTAGCAAGTCCATAGGTCAGGTGCGTTAACGAAGAGGAGGATGCCAGCGATCGTTTCTGGCGGAAGCTGTGACATTGATGTCTGCAATAGGAAGGCCTGGGTTGGTGCCCAGTATGTCCTTCTTAAGTTTCTTCCAGCCAGATTTAGGGGTAGAAGGATAGGAGATAGTGAAGCAGTTGGAGAGGATATGAGAGATGAATAGCTACATGGTTGGCTGCAGTGGAGGGGTGGAGACACTTAACAGTTTGAGCACTGATACACTCGAAGGAAGGGGGTCAGTGCAGGGAAGAAGGGAGGGGGAGACAGAGGGCAGCGCACCAGCTGTTGAAGATACCAAGCAGCCACAAGGCAGATTCAATTACAGCAGGACAAGGTGAAAGCACAACGCAGCAATTGGGCAAAGCCACATTGATTTTCTTGCAGGCCAAGGCGAAAACACATGTAGCAACTGGGTAAAGTTAGACTAGTGGGAATCCAGATGAGATGGAGTGAGATGTGGGACAGCCCCCGGTGTGAATAAGAGGATCAATGAAGTTAGTTGAGGGGAAATATTAGATGCTCCATTGATTACAGTGCGTCCAGAAAGTGTGAAGTTCTCCTCAGCCTCCATGTGCACGTGAGAACAGACAGGGCCTTGGGAAGTGATCCTTTGGAGAGGGGGCCGGCTACAGCCTGCCGGTCCCCAATAGGCCAATTTGTTGAGCTCCCAGGCCAATCGTCATGCACGTAAAATGGAAGAGGAGGGCTTCAAGCCTCCTCCTAAAGTGCACGGCAAATGGCAGCCATCATGGGGTTTTCACGAGGAAAGCCTGGCAAATGGACAATTGCAGTAGATCTCCCTTTGAGTTTGCACGCCGCCCTCAGCCTGATGAGTGAACAGCGATGAGGCACCAAAAAAGGCAGCGCAGGTCGGCGCATTCACAAAAGAGTGCTTGAATAAAATTCATTTAACTTTTAGATTTTCAAAAAGCTTTCATCCTTTTTTAGCAGCGTTCCTACCTCGTGCAGGGTAGTGAGGTGGGGAGACAATGCGGCATCAGGAGAAGCTGGAGCACCCTCCAGTTGTGTGGAAAGAAGCAGGCTATGTGGCTCCAGTGACGAGGGAAAGAAGAAAGGATGGCTATAGTTGGCCCTCTTAAACCTTCCAAATGGGGAAACCGCTTTATTCTAGTAATTTTAGACTATGCTACAAGGATGATATACTGAGGTTCAGTGAGTCCCTTTGAGAAACACCACATCACAACAAATATGAAAAGACTTTCTCCCGGGTTGGGCCCCCTAAAGAGAACCTTACAGATCAAGGGACCACCTTTAGGAGTACATTGATAACCGAAATACACAACAAGAACAAGTACTTCAGAATATGAGGCTCTGAACCTCAGTATATCATCCACAAATGGATGTTTTGGTTGAATGTTTTATCAAAACTTTAAAGAGTGATCTCGGAAAGTTGGTAGAAGCGGACCAAAGAAATTGGGATGTAACAATACCTTGGGCCCTTTTTGCTGTTTGGAAGACCCACCCTCCCAAAAAAAATCCTCCCAGGGTTTCTCACCCTTTGAATTACTATATTATAAATTATATTATAATTAATATATTATATGTTTATAAAAGTCTATAGCAACAAATAATGCCTCTTTGTCCAACACTTCTGTCTTGACTCCTCACAGTATCTATTAAAGTGATGAGCTGCCTCAGTGCCAAACGTTTTGGGTTGGGGGTGCAGGGCTGCCCAGTGAGTTGTTGCAGTACCTCACACAAGGGAGCCTTTTTGTTGGAAAAATGTGGGTAAGGTATTATTCATAGTTACTGTGATTTTCTTGGATGCCCATATATCCCTTACCTTTGGCCACCATAGGTTGAGGATCTGCCCTTTGGGGGATTTCCTCGTTTGTGCCAGTGTTAGGCAGGTTGGTAGGAGCAGGTGCGATATGATGGATACTTCCTCCTCCTCCTACATACTATAAGTACCCTCTTGGTCAGAATCTCCTAAATTGACTGAGCAGGTTCCTGGGAATTTCTACCCCTGCCATTCCCCCATGCCTGGATAGAATCTCTTTCCAGTAATGTCATTGTGGGCAGGACCACCTCATATGTTCCAGTGTATTTGTGGCTTTGCAGCCTCTCCCGTATGTGGGCATTACCTATTGAGTTTATGTAAACTTTGTGGGGAATAATACCATAGCATCATTACTTTATAAGAGTTGTCTTCATGAAAGGTACACATGGAGCGCTTTTGCGCTCTCGCCAAGATGTTCAGCCATGCATCGAAGGGTATCTTGTGTTCCAGGTTCCTTTCCCATGCCAACAAGAATTGGAGTTTGTCTTCTGGGTTAGATCTGCAGAGACATGAAATGTTCCCCTTCCCAGTGAGATCCAAAAACCAACCTTTCTAGGGCTATGGGTTCCCTTGTACCGGCTACATGTGTAATTGGGTGCAAGATCCAATGCTGAACCTGACAATAGTGTAGCCTCTCGGCCACTATGACGGCGCATTTAACATTTAATTCTTTGACTAAGCATGGTTGTCCTGTGTGTAGCTTTCTCGGCTGTGCCACTCCCCACTGTTGAACCACTGGTGAAAGGCTCCTCGTTCCATCCCAGGTGTAAAGGACTGATTCCCAAATACCAATGAAAATAGTTTAAAACCTGGTTTAACTCCCCATAGGTTATGCCCCTAATCCCAGTAACGTTGTGTCACTAGTGTGGAATGGAGAAGACAAACGCCCCCCCCCCCCCACCCCCCAACACCATCTTTCTGCCCTGCCTGCTCATGCCAAGAAGCAACTGCAGGGGAAAGAGTGGCTGATAGTTTCAATTGCGGCCCACCCGAGAGCATGAAGTGCCATTTTAGCGGCCAGGAGCCAGCTCCACATATTTGGAACCCCCAATCCACCGATGGCTGCCGAGGGATACAAGACCTTTAGGGAGAGTCTATGATGTCCTCCCCATACCCCCAAGATGAAGTGGAAAATGCTTATGACAAACTTGTTCCAATAATTAGTATTACTGAAGCATCTTAAATAAACATATCCTACATTCAGGCACCATCAGAAATTGTGTTTAAAAGGTCTATTGTTTCAATCATTTTTCTATACATTTCTGGCCATCAATTAATGTACAGTATATTGATTATTCGTTGGTAACTGAGTCACCAAATTATCCACCTTCGGGCAAACAATATCCATCTAATCTAAGATTAAGATGTCAAGGATCCCAATATAGAGAATTCTGTGCAGGTCCAAAATTTGCTGCAACTAAAACGTAATCAATTGTAGTGCACAGTATACCACTTAAAGAAGTGTAATTACTCTAAATCAGATTATCCCCTTTTAACTCTCCTATATAGCATTACAAGATCCCATGCATCCATAGATGAAGCCCAAATTGAGCCCAAGGCATCAACCTTTTGCGTTTCCTTAAAGTGGCAAGACCATTTCATTTGCATGGCTCCAAATTTTATAATTTCTATAAACATCTTGGCACTTAGTATTGAAATCACCAGCCGCAATAATACTGTAATGGTTGCTATTGTCTAATAAAACTCATTCCATCGAGCAGGATTACAGTATGCATTAGTTACAAAGCTTTCTTGATAACACCAAGCATGTGAAGAGTGTTGGGTAGAAATTCATTTGTGTGCAATACTCTCCCCACTTATGAGTCCCCCAGCACTTTCTGCTGGACCCTTGGACTTTTTATCAGTTATCCTGAGTGAGAACTTTTTTTAAACTTTTTTACACTCAGTCTTTTACTTTATCTTTGGGAACCTTTTTCAGCCCTTTTGATCATATCTTTTTGGAGTAGTGCTTTTCTCCACCTTTTAAGTTGATCTGCAATTTATAATTTGAGCCTGCAACAGTTTCTGTGCAGTGCTGTGGGGGTAATGCCCTTTTCATGTTTCATTGTGATAAATACTTTTTCCAAGGATAGAAGATACTTTTTATCCTACTTAACCTATTTTGGGGCATAGGCACACCTCACCTTATGTGGAGTGCTGAGGGGACACAATGTATTCCTTTTTCCACTTCTCCAGTTACTTTCTAGTTACAGTGACAAGTTCGAGTGGCTGGTGTCCGTGGATATTCTCCACTAATTTTGAGAAACTTAAATGCAGGCTGTTGTCGCAGCTGCAGTAAGGGACACATGGGACACCATTGATCTAAAATGGCGACGTCTCCTTTTTTCCACTCTTGATGACTTGTTCTTTCTTGAGGCTTTTTCTACCTAGCTGGGTGGGGGCGGTCTCGATAGTTCTTTTGTCTTTGGCAGGCTTCCGTATGAAAGCTCACCGAGGCTCTACGAGTGTCTGAAAGGACAGGAAGTGGGGGAAGACGACCACAACTCCCCAGGTCTTGGTCCTGCAGTGTGGCTGCTTGGATGCAGTTTGAACTGAGAGGCTGTCTGCCCTTCTGGACAATCCAGCCCTCAGATTTGCATTTATGGCTTGAATGGCGATTGGAAGTTCCAGACGTTTTTCCTGTATGAAGGCGAGGGTGCTGGAGCAGCAAGAGAGTCGACCCATGGAGTGAAGAATCCAAGGAAGGACGTTCGGCATAGTAGAAAATGTTGAATCCCATAATGACTAACAAGGAGAGCAGGGGTTTGCAGGGGTGTCCCCCGCTCCTCTAGTTCAGCATGATGAGTTTCGGGGTGTCCCCTGCTTACATTAGAAAAAAAAGCAGGGGACAAATGTAAAAAAAAAAATCATGCAACATTTTCTAAATGCAAAGTGGTCAGCTTCGCACTTTTGGGACTCAGCCATTTCGGCTGCAGATTTTTGACAGATACATAATTACAAAGCCCCTAGAGCTCCAGCAGTCCATTCGTGCCAGTTAAGCAGCCTTAGTGCCTCAGAGTCAAAGCTCCAGGCAAGTATCTGCGTAGTGGCTGGAAGTCTTTAAAAGTCCCTCTAGAACAGGGTTTGGCAAAGCCAACAAGCCGGTTACACTTGGAGAATAAAGCAGTTTGAGACTTTACAAAGCAAGTAAAGTTTTAGGGATGCTTTCCCAATCCCACCAAACTGGGGGAATCTTTGCCCAGAACTGTCATGACCAGGCAAGGAAGAATCAGAATGAGATATACATCCATCCACTCCCTACAGTGGGAAGTTGAGAAACCAATTAAGCAAGCTTGCAACCCTTAATGCTACAGTGGTCTGAATGCCTGTGGTCTCTTCTGCTTTTAGCCCAATTGCAGGGGGGTTAAGGGGCCAAGGATGCAATTGTGTAAGAGTGAGTCAAGATTGGTGTGGGCTAAACTTGCATTCTACGCTGCAGTGGGATGATTCCAAATATCTACTAGAAGAACAGCCCAGGCACATCATGACAAACACCTCCATAGGTCCCACAATGAGGAGACATTCAGGACATGGCAGCGAAAGGCAGCAGCGAAGTTCACCACTAAACGGGCGCATCAGGTAAGGTTCACAGCAGGCAAGAAGACTCTGCTCCAAGCCTCTTCACTCATACGAGAAGCAGAAGATGGTATTTAGCCACAAGTCGTTGACCTGCAGTCACCAAGCTCCTACTCGGGCCAGTGACTACTGCAGCAGAGAAGTGTATACAGAAGATGGACAGCTCAAACTGTGGTCTTGGGGTGGTCTGCTTCTTGTGCCAGGATCCAGACTGGTTGGCAACGCCAACCCAATGGCTGAACAACCGACAAGGATCTTCAAGGATTGCAGCAAGAGGAAGGGCTTCACTGGGGCTTGACTTTGGAAATGTTGGTTGTCTTCAGCAGCAGTCCTCTGGGCCTTTAGCACAGGCTTCTTCCAGTCATGGCTCCAGTGGTTGATTTGAGGAAGGACTGAAGGACACCGACTTAAACCAAATTCGGATTGGGATTGTCTAAGCCCACCAAAGGCAAAGTCTAGGCTGGCAAAATAAGAAAAAGCAGCAAATCCTGACATCTGGCAAGCAACAAGACATCCCCCTTGCTGAAGTGTGGGTTGGGACCAGACAGTCCCAATCCCCATTTCCGGCTAGCTTAAATACCCTTAACTTTGCCCGGACATTCAAGCCGGATACAGTGAAAGAAAATGCCATATATATGTTTCGGGACTTCCGAAATGGGAAGAAGCAGGCCAAAGAGCACAGTGAAAAGACCATGGCGCAGCCATTTTTATATTGTACTCAAAATGGATTTGCATATAAAAAAAAGAAAACTGACCGTTGCCACCAGCCGACCTAGGTACATCTAAAAGTTAACAAAAATGTCACTAGAGAAAAAGGGATGCAAAGTATACCTGTAGCACTTCACTACAAGGGGATGGGTGCTACAGTAAAACAATACAGTAATCTCCCACAAGTGACAGAATCCCAATGCACTGCTAACATTATGGACTGAGCACTGCCCCCAAAATAAAGCAGTCGAGCAAGGGAATTAAAGCAAAAACACAGAAGTTACTGCCTAAATAGTGCAAGTCAAAGCAAAATAGCTGGTGGTCTCACTGATGTCAATCGAAGGAAAGTTGCAAAAATACAAATATTTCTCAACAGCTTCTAATACAATGAATTCATACAAGACCACTAGGGACAAAAAGATGGTTACAGCAATCCAATCAAATTCAGACGCGAAGATGAATAGCATCTGCAGCAACAAGATAGAATACAGATGCTTTGGTTCAGGGTACTTAAGCGCTCCAGTGAAAATAATTTTTAAAAAAAATCAATGGACATAAGGGGGGGGAGGGGTCCCCTCAAGGAAAGAAATGTTGAGGACATTTCAGGATGAGGATGTACCAAGAAGAAACAGGAACTTAAAGAGTAGTGGTCGGTGAATCTGCCGATCATGCTGCAAAAGTTTGCCAGTCTAAATAAAAAAATGCTTGCTCCACCTTTCCACTTGTACTACAAAGCACAGCAAAATGGCCGAGTGAGGTTGCCAGAACACAGTATGTGATATTCTGGACAGTTTGCGCAAGTGCACTTTTAGAGATTCTCTTTGTGAGAAGAATGTGCCATTTTTCGTTTAGCCGCATGCGTCCCAACACCACACCTCGGGCGAAAAGAGCTTCGATTGTGCTGAAATATGCCTAATGATTTGCTTCCGGTAAAGCGTTGCAGTTGTCTTCGTGTGGATGTGACTTGTACTTCTCATGACACGAAGAATACATTTCTCTTGCACACAAATGCAAAGCACTTTCATGCAACCCTGCGTACATAAGTGGCCTTTACCTACAGTCTCCACAACACCTTCCGTGTAGGAGAAGAGCCACTGGAGCAGAATCACAAGCAGCATGAGAACAAGAAACACCACAACATCCTTATCTCCCTTTTTCCATTCCCTTTACCCCCTTAACCAGAACCCCCCTTCTCACCCTACTTTCCACCATCCCCGCCTTCGGATAATTTCCCAAAGCTGATGTTCCAGGTGTGCTGGCACCACCACAAGCTTATTACTAAAGCCATTTATTGTGCCAAAGAGTCAATAAAAGAATTGCCATACGTCAGATCAGAATTATGCGTGTTTAAGGGGGGAGAAACTAATGACAGATTTACTTCCCGCCTGCACATTCCCAAATTCATTGGTTTCTTGGCGCGGGCGACTTCCTAATGCATGCGCATACATATATTTTCCTAACAGGCACTTACCGTAGATTTGTCAGTCGCCAAAGATCACCTCAGAGTGCCTCTTCACAGTGAATTAACTGAGTGGTTTAATTCCAACGATGCTTCAAATCCATGCTCACCGATGCCCACTGTGAACTGCTACCAACTACTCTCTACACTAGACCAATTTATTTGACAAGAGGCACCCATTAGTTGACGGAAAATCTGTAGCGCTGCTGCAGTTGGTGAGAATAACTTGGCAATGTTGCATTCAGCAACTTAACAAAAACTTCATGTGTATAACAGTGTTGGGGATCAAGTGCACAGCTGCTATTCAAAAGCAGACCAGCAAACATGAGGATTCCAGAGTCCACCTACCAATATATTAAAGTGACATACAGCTTAACATAAGCCTGGTCTCAACAAGCAAACAAGGAACTCCTTTACACAGCCATTAATTGCTCCAAGTGTCAAGCCGCACCTTTAGCACTAAACCGGCTGCTTCAGAAAAGAATAAAATAGCCAGAAAGGAGCCTTCAAAGCCTCCATGCTGCCATTCCACAAGCTCTGTTCCGCTTAGCTACTGGCAACAAGCAATTAAATTACCCCGTTACACCACACTAACTCTAGTATACTCACCAGTGCCTGCTCCAGCAGGCCTAGCGACTGCACTAGTGTCCTGCAGCAGTACCACCGACCCAGGGGACCAGCAACACCAAAAGCTCCTGGAGAACCAATAGGTGCAGACAGATGTATGCAGCAGCACCAGCTGGCCTGAACCTATTGGTTCTCCAGGCGTCCTGGCCAAGTTCCTACGAGTAAGCCAGAGGAACAGCCCCACTGACGTGCTGCGCATGTCAAGCCGCACAGAGAATCAACAGTTTCCCAATCAGCTGCTTCCGACAGACCACATGCAAGTGTGCATTTTAGGCTTAAATAGTCGACAGGCTTTAAAACACTGTTCGTCATGGCCACGAGGCAAACAGTTGTTACACTCCATAGGAGTGATCTTCCCCCATTTGAAACATAGAAAAGAGCAGCCAGACTAGGGAAAGAAAAGCAAAGGACAAGAAAACACTCTAATGCTGAGAAGCAGCCCCCCACACTCCCTACTGTGAAAGGGCAGAGCCTGATGTAAAGGCCGCAGACAGGCGTCGAAAGTTAAAAAAAAAAGTCCGACGGTCAAAGGAACAGTCGATGGGATGCCAAAAGCACGTTGAAACCTGGACTAAGTTTAACAATAGCTAGTAATACATTTGTAGCACCCTACAAGATTCACATTACGCGACCGACCAGTATGGCAGAAAAAAAAACAATCTGGGAGACCGACACGTGAGGGATCATGGGGGATCATGAAAAATCTAGACTCCCAGTTCAGTCATTTCACCATAGAGTCCATCAAAATACCTGTCTCAGAATCAGTCAAAACCCTTGGAGTCTACTTAGATTCCAACCTATCCATGGATAAACAAGTCAACGCTATAGCCTCTGCAGCTGCATATCATGCCAAACTAATCAACGCAGTCAGGCCCTTTCTCTCCAAAGAGAACTGCACTAACATAGCCAGAGCCATCACTGGATCTAGGCTTGACTATTGTAATGTACTCTTCCTAGGTACATCCAACAAAAACCTAGAGAGGTTACAAATCATGCAGAATAGCGCTCTCCGGGCAGCCCAAGGCATTGCCAAAAGAGAACACATCTCGGAAGCCAGAAAACGAGCACACTGGCTCCCAATAAAAGAAAGGATCATCTTCAAAACGCTGACACTGACTCAAGTGCTTTCACCTTACTGCCCCCGACTACCTCTTCCAAAGGATCCACCCCGTCTCTTCTACGAGGCCAACCAGATCACCATATACTAACATGCTTTCTGTGCCATTAATAAAAAAAGCCAGAGCTGGCGGTTCCAGCTTCCCATATCTCGCACCCACTCACTAGAACGCCCTACCTCCTATAATCCGAGGTGAGGCCTCCCTTTGCACCTTCCGCAAATCCATAAAAACCTTATTCACATAAGATTCCTCGCACCAATTGAATACATCTCTTATGTTCCAGTGCATAAACTGTTTTTAATGACCAACTGTACCAACCAAAATAGCAGCTCTATGCCTGTTGAAAACATAATGTACTGCTGAATGCCTCTTTGCCTGTAACTAAGCTCTTGCAAGTAACAGCGCCTCAATGCCCATGGGTTACTTGCGCGCTATATAAAATTAAATAAATAAATAAATACACTACCACTAGATGCTTGACGAAGCACAGCATGTGATTCTAAGCAGATTTAAAAGCATCAGAACGAACATTACTGAGAGGCAAGTAATTTGTTGTACTAATGGATTCCTTCCTCTGACGGATTCCTCATCTACGATGGACTCCCAAAGCAGTATGAAAATCTGGAGGAGAGCAAGGACACCACCTGGACCGCCCTACCAAATCCGGTATCCTGGCCTGAAAGGAAATCCGAGCAGTAATGCAACGTGGCAGCCACTCTTCTGGTATACTGGTCTCAGAGACCCTCAGACTCAAGCTTCCCAGCAAGATCATAGCATTCAGAGATGCAGAGAATGATCCACCTTGAGAGGGTCCGTTTGGTCAGAGCCCTGCCTGCACAAGCACCAGCTTAACCAAAGAAAAGTTGGTCATCTTTCCTGGCCTCTTAGACATAGTACTTGCGAGCCCAAGCTGGGTCCAGTCAATGGAAAACGGTCCACTCCCTTGGAAAGGTGAAGCAGAGCAAAAAGAGTAAGATTGATCTTTTGAGAGCAGAAAATCAGAGGCCACCTTCAGAAGAATGCAAGGTCTCCCTCAACATCACCTTCTACTTGAGGAAAACCAAGTAGGGAGGGGTTAAAAACTGATTTAAAAAATTAGCCCTGGTGGACAGATTTTAGAAGACCACCCTAGCTATGGTAAAAACCCAAGCGGTCAAGGCTTAGTCTCAGGAGAGTGCAAGCGTGGTCAGAGTTCCTCAAGGAGTCCAGACAGAACAATAATTCATCTTAGACACCCAGTTATAAAAATACATTTATTCGTTCAGGCCTTTAGAATACTCAAAAATGAAACCTAGCTGGTAGTAATTTCACACAAACCCGATATGTACATTTATCAGTAAGTTCACTTACAATACATCATTAAATAACCAGGTGGAACAGGTAAGTAATGCAGATGGAGATAAAATGGTGAGAACCAGTCAAAAGTTCAATTCCCTATATTTTAGACGTCCGATGTATGGACCTAGTGCCCAAAACCTACAGGTTTCAACAAAAATTTCTCACAGGTTAAGTGTCCGTCTAAAAGGATGCGAAGAACTTGTGCTGGTGATTCAGAGCAGTTTCAAATTATTGAAAAGTTAAGCAACAATATGCCAGAAGACAGTTAAGTAGGATCTTTGACCCAGGTTCGACGAGCAAAAGTAAGAGGGAGGTCAAGGGCTTTGCACCCACAGATATACCATGAAGGATGGAGATGGAAGGGGACAGGTATGCTTCCTTAACCCGTCTGATTCAAATTTTCCCTGGGATCACAATGCGTTGTCTGGCGGCCACTGGGAGCATGGTTTCTGTCCTTTGTTCAGACTTTCTGCCACCATTGATGTGGACTGGGACTAGACAGTCTCAGCCCTTCTTGGATGCCACACACACAAAGCAACAGCTTTCCCAAGCAAGTGCATGACCGTATAAGGAATTTCCTGACCTAGGAAGGCAGGAAAAAAGCCAAACTACAATATGGTCAAAGAAGAAGCGAACATCACATGGCACGGCAGTTTTAGGTCACTAGGTGATAGCTCAGCGACAACGTGCTCTCCTTGGAAGCAAGACGGCATGAAGCAACACAGGTTCAATCCCCGGGTCAGTGCTTAACTAAGAGGCATATTCTTGTAACAGCGCCTCGATGCCCCTGGTCTGTGTGAGCGCTTTAAAAATGCAAATAAATACATTTAAAAAAAGAAAATAGCCATGTGTGGTAGCCATACTCAGTAAATACAAATGTGCACAAGAAAAATAAAGTAAAACAGTAAAAATGTAACTGCTGACACCAGCTTGTCTTTAGGAACCTATCGAAAGTAACCAAAGACCCTGTGTCTAAAAAGCTAGGGTGATACAAGAGTGTCCCCATTGCATTGCAAGGTGGTGTGTACAATATACAAATATTCAAAATGCAAACAAGTTTGCAGTTTATGGTGGGCTGCGAGGACTGTGCTGGACCCTGCGCCTGTTTAAAAACGCTGCTGGGAAAGAATAGCAGCTTTTCGTGCCGCGGACGCCTGCTAATGCAGGTTTTGGAATAAAGGACTACAATTTGTTTGGACTACAAATATCCATCTACTGCTGCTGATCACTGGTACACCAAGACAAACCTCCAGCTACGCTCGTTCTTGCTACAAAACCTGCCCCTTGAGCGAAGCATAGTGTGTCTGGTGTTGGGTACGGCGAGGAGCAACTCCAAATCTGTTGAACGGTAAACATGTGCTTAGCTGGGGGAGGAGGGCATTTGCCTACTATTTGCCTGCTTATGGAGGAGCACCGGCTTAGCTGAGATGGAGGGGGTGGCCTTCACCCTCCTGGGCTAGTAAACCCGCCTCCAACGATTAAAAATGAGCCCCACCCCTCCCCTTCTACCCGGGGCGGCCGTTTGCCCGTTCAACATTGTAGTTGAAGTGTGCGCTTCTACCACGAGCCATTTGAATACCCTAGCCCCTGCACGAACAGATCAACCAGAGGAAACACCCATCGATGTTCCTATATTGCCACTGTCCCCCAAGAACAATATCCCCAAATCAGCACAATGTGATGGTGCACTAAAGCTACCTGATTCTCCACATAATGAAAATGAGAACCAAATAACACTGGCCCTTAATAATGATGAGTGAACGGTTGGGCCAGTTAAGAAAATAAAAGACCCACAAATCCTCTCGTCTTGAAGCCAGAAGAGTCAAGCGTAAAGCAGAGCGTCTCTGGAGGAAAGATCAATCGAGTCATCATTGGCACTTTATAAGCAAGCAGTTAAATCTTATAAAATGATCATCTTCCAAACCAAATCAGAACATTTCAATACTAGGATTGAACAAGCTAAATCGCAATCGAAATAAATCTATCCTTAAAGAACTGAAAGACCCCTTACTACGCTCTCTGCTCAAGAAAGCGACAAATAGTGTCAAGATATTCATGCAGGTTTTTCCCAAAAAAAAAACAAACAATCAACAGGCCATTGAATCACAGAAAAAACAGCATTCAGAACACCAGGAAATCCTCCCATTAATACTGACTAACAAGAGTGACACACACGACCATCACCCAAATCTTTTTGCCTTTGAAGAAGTCACTCTTGCAGAGGTACTGTAAGTTATTCATAAACTAAGACCATCCGCTTGACTGGGAGATGCTTTCCTCGCCAAAATATTCAAGGAGTATGCAGACACCTTAGCCCCCTAGGTAGTACAATTTGTTAATCATTCAAAGAAGCCTATGTTCCTGCGGTCCTCAAGGAAGCTTGGATCACGCCTCTTAAAAAAGGAAAAATGTAGACCCTTCAATACCGGTAATTACAGGCCTATAACTAATGTGCCGTTTTTACTCAAAATCATCGATAAGATTGCTTACCTGCAGTATCAGAAGTTTGTGGATACAAATGAGTTACTGGCAAGTGAGCAATCCGGATTTAGGGCCAAACATGGAACGGAGACTGCACTCTTGGATCTCCAGGTTAACATTGCTAATATCATTGAAAAAGGAAGTCTTGCATTACTTATGTTGCTCAATCTTTCCTCTGCATTTTATCTCATAGATCATGATCTCCTGGCCGAGAGACTAACAACAGGCAAATGTTCCTCATCAGACAAATTGGATGAAATCATTCCTGGGCCCAAGAATGGCTGCTGTTGTGAAGGGTAATTTCAGCTCCCTGGAAATGTTGACGTGTGGCGTCTTGCAGGGATCGTGCTGGTCGCCATTACTCTTTAATATCTTCTCCAAACACCTATATGATATGCTTAAAAATATGGGTGTCCAGTTTACAAACTATGCCGATGACACCCAGTTGGTTCTCGAACTGACAGGTTCATACGAAAAGGGCGTGCAGAGAGTAAACAAAGTGTTTAATGCTGTTAGGGAGAATTCTCTGTTTAGGCTGAATTTCCTAACCTAATGAGTCCCCCAGCAGCTTTGCTGGATTTTTGGGGTTTATTTTTTTCTCTTGCCAAGAGTGAGACTTTTACCCTCACTCTTGGGCATGACTTGAGAGTGTTTGTGACTTGCTATGCGCTTATGGGCTATGGGGTATTTTTTCCCCGTAGGCTATCATTGGTTTTTGAATGTGTGTTACACAGCACCCTCAGTGCAGTAACACAGGGGTGTCATTGAGACCCCCAAACATAGACTCCACACCCTGGGACTGGGACTGACTACTGTCTCCCTGGGTCTGTAAAGTCCCCATTGACTTTACTAGTCTTAACTTAGGAACTTAACCAGTACAAACCATCATACTGTGGAAGTACTGGTAGGGGCAATTAGATTGCCCTGGGTTTGTCGTCGAGGGGGTACTGTCCCGTTCCCCCTCACCGAGTTTCTGGCTGGTGGCAGTGGATACCACGGAAATATTCCACCGGAATATTTCCCAATGGGATTTCCCATTGATTTTAATGCACCACTTTTTGGTGCAATGTTAAAGATACCGCCGGTTTATTTATTTAATATAAATTCACCGGTTGGGATTTTTTGCCAGAACTCGCCGCCAAAATGGCGTCTAGGTTCACTTCAGTAACCCTGAACCCGAGTCGAGCCTTTGTTCCACTTTTGGCAGGCTTCTGCACAGAAGCCCTCCAAAGTGGTGCCATTCTGTCTGGGTACCGCAGGGAGTGTGGGAGGGGGGGATTAGGCACCCTGGACTGAGTTGCCTTGCCAACTCATGTCGCACTCTGGTGTGATTGGCCCAAGTGGTGAGCCACCCCGCTCACCACTTAGCATGTTTGAGCGACAGGGGGTTTGCTGCATAAAAGCAGGGTTTTTGGGACTGGTTCTGGAAAAGTCGCCACAGGACCTAAGAAGCCGAAGAGGGAGAAGCCGAGCCGACCTGCCAAGACGACACCACCGGTGGAGCCCTGCGGAACCGTCTCACCACTTTTCCCGACGACAGAGGAGATCTCCCGCCGGAGAGTCTTCTTCCCTTGACTGGTGGGGACAACCAGTTTCTGCCTTCTTTTTGCCGCCCTGAAGCATCTCGTGGCTGCCTTGCCTGTGCCAAGCACCCCGGCAACCGGGATACCACTTTTTCTACCTCAACCGCGAAAGAGGGGTAACATCCTTTTAACGGGAAAAACTCCACGGCTGGTTTCTTCGCTGGTAGTGCAACGACCTTCAGCTTTCCTCCACGACGAGATCTTCTCCTCCTCTGGACGACGCCGCGACTTGCACCCACTACCAGGAACGACTGCCCCCGCTGGAGGATCCTTTCCATTTTAAAAAGGTACTGTGTTCCGCCCGGCTTCCCTTGCCACTGATTGTACGGGGTAGATTTAGCCCCCGGCTCTCGACCCTGGGTAAGCCTGGGACACCCTAACTAAACTTTTCTTAGCTGGGAAAAACCTTTTCTACTCACCTGTAAAGACTTGTGACATTGTGTGATCTTGGGCATCTTTTTGCCTGGCTTTCCCTAGAGTGGGCCTGGCAACCGAACTTCCTTGTTCCTAAATAGACTGCCTTTCTACACTCACTGTGAACCTCTGAAAAGTGTTTTGCCTTGCTGTTTTCACTTCCTTTGCCTTTCCCCTCCCTTTTAACTAACTTGTTGGATTGCCATCTAACGTTAAGCGCTCACCTGTTTGGAAATAAGTGGTGTTAACTTAGACTTGTCCAACAAATAACTAGGGATGTACATATGAGTAATAGTGACTGTGTTTTGACTTACTTACCTTTTCTGTGCTAGTGTAATTTATGAGTGTGTCTTAAATAAATAATTATATACTTTTACACCTAGCTCTGGTCAGTGTTTGCTTGTACTATTGTGCCTCTGTACCTATTATGTATGCTCTGTATGCTGCCTAACTCTTCTTGAGGGGAGTCTGACTGCTCAGCCACAGCTACCAGGTAAACCTGGGTGGTACAGACTGCTACCAAGTGAGTTTACTGCCAAACACCTGTAGTCTTAAATCTTTTGCAGTGGTCCCAGAGGGAACTGCACAGGTTTCTGTCTAACAAATGCCACAAAAAAAATGGATGGCCAACAACTCCCGTGCCCTCAATGAAGCAAAAACAGAACTGTTAATCCTTGGCACACCTCAGAAAACAGGCAAGTTAAACCTGCAATTCAAAAAAATAAAGATTAACAGCTTCATTGAAGTTTCAGAGCATGTCAAGCCCTTGGGAATCTTTATGGACTGTCATCTTTCTTATAAAAGATATGTCTCCTACCTAAAATCATCATGTGCGTTTCACACCAACCTCATTTGGCAAATTTGACGATACCTGTCTGAGAACAATTTAGCACTGATCGAGGAGCAATAATTAATTCAAAGCTGGATTATTGCAACAGCCTTTTAATGGGCACCTCTAAAGGCAACATCACAAAACTGCAGACCATACAAAACATTGCGGTTAGGGCTGTGTTTGGACTAAATAAACGGGAAAAAAAATCTCAGTAGCCAGAAAAAAACTTCACTGGCTACCCGTTCAACAGAATAAAATTCAAGTGCTCATTTATGATCTACAAGTGCTTGGCTCGGTCTGCCCCAAGCTATCTTGGTTAAGAGACTAACCAAGGCTCCTGCACTAAGAAGTCTTCGATCCAATGGAAAACACAACTTACTACAATCACGAAAATAATGGACTAAAGTTGGTGGTACCAATTTTGTTCACTGGGCTCCTAAGATTTGGAACCCGATGCTCTTTGCGATTAAAGACCGACTCCCTCATCACATTTAAAAAACTACTCAAAATGCAAGTTTTTGATGAAGGAGAAACCTAATAGCACTGGTTGCTGCATGGATGCGTGAGTCTTTTTTTTGTCCTATGTTGTCTGTTCTTGTGAGCGCCTTGAGGCCTATGGGTGATAGGGCGCAATACAAAAATTAAACTAGATAGATAGAATAAGGATGCATCTGCTTTGAGAAATTTAGCTATAAGCAATAAAGCGAAATTCACTGCTAAAAGAAAAGCTCAGTCGGGCATTGAACTTCTCTTCAAAAAATGGTGGAACACACAAACAGGGGTCTTTGGGAAACCCAGCTGGAGCCGATTTAGTGCCCCAAATAGCTAACGAAATTGGGAAGAAATCGAAGTGGGACCGGTCGGATTTTATTCCCAATCTGGAAAGTGATCAAAATGGCTCGGGAATAAGAACGTTAGGCCAAATGAGGCCAATTACATCTATAAGCAATCCTATGGCACCATTGCCATAGCATTTGAAAACCCTCTAGTCTGGCCCTAGAAGAACGACTCAGGGCGTCGCTTTTTTTGTTGTTGCAACAGGGACTAAAAGCAAGGAGGGTCCGGAGACACCACCCTCAGAATACGCTACCAATGACTTCGATATACCTGACCAGGTACTATTGGAAAAGTCTTTGAACATGGAGAATGAAAATGATCAAGTACTAGCACCTCAAGAGGCAAGAGGGCCTATCCCTTTGGCTAGGAAACAGCCTGCTGTAACTGTCTTTTGTGACCAAAGTGCAAACACATTGTCGACTTGACTTGGAAGATGCAAATGAGAGAACGTTATAGTCCAAAGGAAAAAATAGTTATTACGTCTTCTCAGACTCTGGTAGAAAATGTAAACGAAAATATGAATGACCACATTAGCATGAAAAAAAAATGACTTTCTCCTAGTCTCAACACTAACGAACATCTTGGTGTTAGGGAGAATTCTCTTTTTATGCTGAACTTCCTAACCTAGTGAGTCCCCCAGCAGCTTTGCTGGATTTCTGGAGTTTGTTTTTTTTCCTCCTGCCAAGAGTGAGACTCGTTTCCTCACACTCTTGGACATGATTTGAGGGGTTCCCTTTTAAGGTTACTGTGTTTTATGGGCTATGGGGTCTTTTACTCCATAGGGTCTCATGTGTTTTTACTATGTGTGTTACACAGCGCCCTCAGTGCAGACACACAGGGGTGTTGTAGTGACACCCACCCATAGACTCCATACCCTGGGACTGACTACTGTCTCCGAGGGCATGTAAAGTCACCATTGGCTTTACTAGTCCCAAATTATGAACAGAAACCAGTACAAACCATCATATTGTGGACGTACTGGTCGGGACAATTCGATTGCCCCGGGGTCTGTTATTCAAGGGGGCACGTCTCCGTCCCCCCTGATCGAGTTTTGGCTGGTGGCAGTGGATACTTTTTATATTCGACCGCGAATATATCTCTATGGGATCTTGCCATTGTTCGAGGCTACCAACTTTTATTTAATTCCTATAGCCTCCAACATACCGCCGGTTTATTTATTTAATATTAATTCACCGGTTGGTATTTTTTGCCAGAACTCGATTCTAAAATGGCGTTTGTGTTCTCTTCTGTGACTCCAACCCAAGTCGAGCCCTTTGTCCCACTTTTTGGCAGGCTTCTCCACAGAAGCCTCCAAAAGTGGTGCCACTCTGTCTGGGTACCACAGAGGGTGTGGGAGGGGGATTAGGAACCCTGGACTGAGTTGCCTTGGCAACTCAAGACGCACTCTTGTGTGATTGGCCCAAGTGGTGAGCCGGCCGGCTCACCACTTAGCATGTTTGATTGACAGCTAGGCTGAATGAATGGGGGTTTCTTGCATAAAAGCAGGGCTTTTGGGACTGGAACTTCAGAAGTCGCCACAGGACCTGAAAATCCGAAAAGGGAGAAGCTGAGCCGACCTGCAACAACATCACCGGTGGAGCCCTGCTGAACCATCTCACCACTTCCCGATGACAGGAGATCTTCTTGCCGGAGAGTCTCTTCCCCTTGAGCTGGTGGGGACAACCAGTTTGCTTTCCTTTTCGCCTACCAGGACGTCTGGGGGCCAAGCACCCCAGCAACCGGACAGCCACTTACCACTGAACCGCGAATAAAAGGACCACTCCTTTGAACCGAGAAACTCTGGCTGGTTTCTTCCCTGGCAGTACGACCTTCTGCTTTCCTCCCCGACGAGACCTTCTCTTCTGCCGGACGAAGCACCGACTTGCAACCGCTGCCAGGAAACAACTGCCCCCGCTGGAGTGTTCTCACCATTTCAAGGTACTGTGTCCGCCTGGCCTCCCCTTCTATAGATTGCTACAAGGTGACAGTAAATCCTTAACCTTCTAGACTGGGCTGGTCTCTTGACCATCTAACTGGTCCCTTTCTTTTGGTCCAACTTCTTTCTGAACCGTTTCGAGACTTTTGTGCACTTTCAACCGTGACACCTTGGACAGATTTCGTTCTGATCCTCTTAAAGTGGATCCGGCTTTCTGAACTCGAACTTCACGGTTTTATTCTGCCTTGCTCTCTTGCTGTGTTCTTTCGAAAGTGTTGGGATCTGTTTCAATTTATGCTCTGCCTTTCTCTCCCTTTTAAACGAATTATTAGAGTGCCATCTGCGTTAAGCGCTCACTGCTGTCTGAAAATAAGTTGTGCTTTACTGAAGACTTGTCTAATACTCTTTTAAGGGAGTGTATATACTTTATTAACTGTGTTTTTGAAATTGCTTGATATTAGTGCCAGTGTGTTTTTATAGATGTGTTTTTAAATAAATAATTATATATCTTTTACACCAAAGCTCTGGTCAGTGTTTGCTTGTTTTACTGTGTTTACCTGCCATATTGTGTATGCTCTGTATACTGCATAACTCTTCTTGAGAGAAGTCTGACTGCTCAGCCACAGCTACCAGGTAAATCTGGGTGGTGCAGACTGCTACCAATTGGGTTTACTGCTAACTCCTGTGGTCTTAAACTTTTTGCAGTGGTCCCTTAGGGAACTGCACAGGTTTCTGCCTAATACTTAGCACCCTACATGAAGTTACATGAAACAATGGAAGAGACAATTAAAGATCAGTCAACCATGCTGGACATGGTACATTCTAAAATGATCTTCATTGAAGGCTTGGTCACTGCCATTGAAAGAAATCTGGAGAATAGTTGTGCTGGAGTAACTCAACTTCATAATATTCTCGATACAATCATTAAAGAAAACAGAGGATTGTCACGTCTATCCGTGAGTATAAGCAACCCATAACTGGAGGGAGATTGAGCCGCTAATCCCTTTAACCTTCCTACTGGGACTCCAGAAGCAAAAGATAATCTTTCCCGTGATACGTCAGACATCCAAATCAATGCTAAATAAGAGTATACATGTGTCGAATCTGGATGCAAATAAGGAGCTCAATAAAGTGTTTCCTATAGAAGAAGTTCCAGCCTCTATTTCTATTGACCACAGGACCGAAGTACCTCGCTCTTCCTCATCTGAAGCCACGGATCCAAAATTGTGCCAAATCTTCGTAAAAAACAGACGTAAGGACAAAAATGTAGGCCCAACGGAAGGAGATGTACCTAAAAATCAAAAAAGGATCAGCACACCCTATTAGGAATTGCAACAAGTTAATGCTTGCTAAGAAACCCAAAAATCAAGCCAAGCCCACCAAAACTAAGTAGAATAGAAGCCGCTTATTCGTAAAAAACATCTCTACCCCCAGCACAGCAGGCAACTACTGATAAACCCAAAATCCCAACAGTAGAAAACATCATTGATAAAATAAAGTCTTGGGAAGGGAATGAGAACACTGCCAAAGAGTGAGCCAGATCTAATGGACTTGTCCACCTACAGTATTTCGGATGAAGAAAATAACAGGAGGAACACGGACCAGCAAATTAGTCCACATCATCCGAAGAGTCGGGGCCTGAATCCTCTGACCATGACGACGAAACCTTGACGAAAAAAGTTAAATCCATCTTCTCATAAAAGGACGCTGTAAAAGGAGGACGGCGCTCACTCCAACATAAGCTTCCACGGAATGTACCTAAACCTCCAGTAGCAGAGGCTGAAATTAAATTACAAATTCAAGAGCTCATTAAGGCCCTACAGAAACAGAAAGAGCAACAGCCAACAATTAAGCTCTTCAGTGAAACTCACGCTTATGAAGATTCATTATGGAAACCAGTTATCTTAACTGGTTTGCCAGCACACAACTTATGTCGATGCCACTGGCAAGGAACTGGAACCCTCTACTAAGAAGGTAGAGAAATCTTTAAGTTGGCAAGACGGAGCTGCCTGCTCCAAAGTGAAGCTTAACCCTCCACCAAAATGCAAAATGAAACAGCCTCTAGCAGCTTCCGCCTTGGTGGAAGAGGGTACGCAGCGAGCGGGGGATGAAAATAAATATGACAGTCTAAAGATCGAGAGAATGTGCTACTTTGATGATGGATTGGTGCTCAATAGAGCGAATGTAGTGTGTCTCCTACACTATATCCCAAGCCTTGAACTAGTGACTTCAAAAGATCTTACGGTTAGTGTTTCCTGAGGAGAGGTGTACTGATAAAGTGGTAGTCCATTTAATCTCAAAACTGACCAAACATCTCCTGCTCAAAGAAGCCCATCTGTTGCGACCATTAGGCTTTGACATGAACGATTATAAACCTATAAAATCATCAAAGTCTAAATTGCAGGAAGATGGAGCGGATGGAGTGAGTAATGGACATTATCATCAACAAAAAGATGAACCACAAAGAAAATGTCATGAAAAAAGATGACGCAACTCAAAAGCTGGTAGTGAGGGAGATGAAATCAACTGGAGATGGCTAGCACATTTATTGGCAGACAAATTACCCAACCAATAATGCAACAATCCACCAAACGACCTGGAATGGTCACTCTTGAGTTGGAATACACAAGGCTATCTACATCTTTTCTGCGAAAACTGAAGCCAACTTTCAAAAGTTGATGTAATAGGTCTGCAAGATGTTTGGCTGGTTGTCCCCCCCCCACCCCTCCCTGATGGAGGGCTACTGGGTCTTGCTAAATACAGCTCATAAAACTTTTATGGGCAGACCGAATAGTGGTTTGTTGGTGGCTGTAAAAAATGATGTTCGCTGGACGTTAATTGACTGATAATCCTACGCCCTTCTTACAGGTGGTCGCAATACAACTTGCAACCTCCCAGCCAACCAAATCAAGAACTCTGATACTTTTAAACCTGTATTGGAACCCGGAAGACCAAAGAAATAAAACTTTGAGATGACATTGTAGATCTAATTGATAAAGCAAGACTAAAATGGAACGATTCGATCTTGCTGGTAGGTCATTTAAACTGTACATGTTTGGATCAGGCCAATAATCCTATCCTTGATAACTCGTTCACCAGTAATAAGAAAGAAAAGAGGGGATTAAACCTGAGAACTATCATGCAGTCTAGGGATTGCATTAGATTGAACAGTACGATAAAAGGGGATTCTCCGGGGCAACCAACTTGGAGGGGAGCAGTATCTAACCAAATACTGGACTATATATGCGTCTCCTCCAATACGAGTGGAAACCTAAAAACCATATAAGGCTTTACTGCAGTTAAGCGTGATCATAATCCAACTAAAATTGATCTGTCGTAAAAGCATCGCCCATTTAGCATCACAGTAGGATTATAAACTGCTGTAAATCCATCTGGCAATAGACTACTAATTCAAGCGAAAAACACGGATTGATTGACTAAGAAATAGGCAAGAAATTCTGCAAACAAACAGGAGGAAACCAGCATATAGATTATAGCCCTTTATTTCAACAATTTGCAGTAAATCAAAGTGGGATGAAGGGAAGACACAAAATGATCCACCAATGCGTTTGACCACCAAATTCTTACAACAAAAAAGGAGCACTTAGGAAAGCAATTGGCAGATTGAAAAAAAACAGAATTTTGTGGAAGGGTCATCACAAATTAAAAGCAGAAATTCCATAATTGGCTGAAGCTCCACAAAAAAACTATGCTGAATCAAGACGCCCAAAGAATGCTATACCATATTAAGACAAAGAATACAGCTGAAATATGTTCAATTATAAATGCATTAGACGCACCACAAGATGCGCTACTGGCCAAGCCGATCCCAGCAAAGACCTGGGAATTACATCAGAAAATGCAAATTGACAAAGAACTAGAGCCATCACAATAACCACATGCATTTAGATATCGGGAAACGGATCAGGAGGAATATTCACTCAATATAGCGAAGTCAGAAATTGAAGGCATTATTAAGAACTTAAAAAATTCAAGAGCTCCAGGCCCGTGTGGACTTACAAATGCCCTTATGAAACAAAATCCAGAGCTTTGGCCGAAGTTCTTATATCACTTATTCAATGGCATAGTGCAGGCTGCTAAAATCCCGGCCTCATGGAAATCGACGGTAAATGTCCCAATTTTTAAAAAAAGGGTTAAGATCAGACCCGGAGAACTACCGTCTGATTGCGCTCCTGGACACCACTGGCAAAATGTTCGGCTCTATCATACTAAAGGAGCTCTATAGATGGAGTAGCCATAACAAGCTATCTGACCCTTGGCAATCAAGCTTTGTAAAAGGCATTGGAACAGGATGTAACATCTTTATAATCAATCTATTGAAAGAGAAGGCTGGAATGAAAAATGGAGGAAAGGTTTATATGGCTTTTATTGACCTGTTGAAAGCCTTTGACTCCATACGAATTGGAAAACGCTGGGTAAAGCTGCAGAACTGGACATGCCTGAGATTGCTACTTGAACACAAAGACCTTCACCAGGGAACCTCTATCCGAGTGAAGTTAGATCAAGAGGGGCATCTGTCGGACATCATAATGACGCACATGGGACTAAAATAAGGATGCCCACTTGCCCCAGAGCTCTTCAATGTATTTCTATCAGACATTGAATATGCATTTGTGGATGTACGCTCTTTTCCACCAAAGAGGGCAAATACTGATGTTGGTAGACTCCTATACGCCAATGACATTGTGATCGATCAAAGGCCCATTGGGTTATAACGCCAGATATCCGCCTTGGAAAGTTATCTTGAAGCAAATGACTGAATAATAAACCCAGCAAAATCAAGGGTAATTGTGTTTGGTGGAGAGGATCTGCGAAGAAGAGGCAAAAGCTTTGCATGGTCAATCAGTGGCGAATAAGCTGACCTACTTGGGAGTTAATATCAACACCAGTAGATGTGAAGCATCCCGAATAGCTGCTTTGCGCAAAAAAAACTAATCTTGCAGCGCAAGGGATAATTTTGTATTTGTATTTTATTGAATTTATATAGCCCTTTAATCCAAAGTGCTTCACATGAGAACACGCGAAATACAACAAGCATAATATGAAATTGAATCATAACTTGAACAGTGTAAAGAACAATTTACAATATTGCAGAGGTGAGGAGGGGGTAGGGAGGGGCAGAGGAGAGTGAGAGAAAGGGAGATGTTAGTGGAGTTAAGAGCAGGAGAAAGAGGGAATGTATGAGTGTGAGAGGAAGAGGAGAGAGAAAAGTAGGACTAGAAGAGAGCAGGGAGTGGGGGAAGGAGGTAGGGCGGGATAGGGAAGTTCTGTAATTTTTCACTAATGCCACTTATCTCTTTCTATAGAGACAAAGTGGTACTGATTTTGACATACGGCGTAGAAACATCACTCATGTTGACCGAAGATAATTGGTCTCTTCTGGAGGGAATCTTCTGGTAGTCTGTATTGGGTTTACCGAAAAGTATCCCAATTCAGATTGTCAGAAGGGAATTGGTGTTAACATCTTTAAAAACCTTTGCCAGATGGACTCAATCTTCTTTAGAAAATGCCTGGAAGACAACCCAAAGGGAGGTTTCCAAATCCTAAAAAGGCTATGTTAGATCAGAAAGAAACTATCCTCAAAGAGTGGAGGGACATCTGCCAGAAAATAATTGAATATCTGAATGAATCTGGCCAATCACTGCTCCAAAATCCAGGTAATTTAAAGAAGAAGCTTTACTGCAAAGATTGGATAGACACTCAGGAAGATGTGCTCAAATATAAAAATCAGAATTTTGGTCTGCTGAGAGAAAGCTTAATGATCCTCCACGATATCTACAAATCTTTCCTTACTGGTTCCTGCGCCAGCAATATCTGAGATTTTGTTTAAACATGTGTACCTAGATTTGCAAGACAACCTTAAATGGTCAAGAACCAACTTTTGTTTTCAGCCTTTGTAAGGAACAATTCATTATTCCTCCACTCAAATATCTAGTTATGAATTGTTTGGTCCTGAGAACAGAAAGACTTAATATCATGGGAGACACCATTGCTAATCATGGTGTGTCTTCAGAAAAATTATGGTGGACTAGATTGGTTGAAGGAGAGAAACTGAATATCATAATAGCTGACGAAATTCCTGTTACTAATTTCTGCAAAATTAGAAACTTCAGAGATGCTCTGTAACCATTAAGAGCTATGAAGACATTGTCCTTTTCCTAAGTAGTTCTTAAAACAATGATTTTGTTTTTATGAAATTATTGTACCTTTAATATTGGTATCTTTTACTTCCTTTTTCTGTTTCTCTCCCCATTTCTTTTTTGTTTTTTCTTGAATAATATAACCATTTATTTATCTATTCCTTTGTGTTATGTATTGTGTTTTAAAAATGTGTATGTATGTTTATATTATAAATGGGCTAAATATTTATTAATGTGAAAGTTTAAATATATACTTTCCACATGAAGAAAAAAGAAAATAATTACATTATAAGTAACTCATCTAAAATTAATTTCACATTTCGTAAATTAACAATTACAACTAGTTTGTTTCCTCAAATCGCTTTACATTCAGAAATGAGGATTACAGTTAGAATTATAATACTCAAAAAATGTAATAGAGGGCAGATAGAAATAATTAGGCTGCATAAGTAGGCCACAACCTATACGCCCAGGGCTATGAAATGGGCTAAAGGTTTTCCAAGTGGAAACTATATAAGCCATAAAAATAAAAAAATAAAAAAGGCAAACAGTTTTCCAGTACCGATAGTCTGAAGGACCGATCAGTTTCCCCATAACAATTGAGCAAAAGGCAAACGGGCCACTGAAGTGAAGGTAAAAGTTTAATTCAATACAATAAAAATCAGCACAGGATCAAAAACAAGAATGAGGTTCCATAGAAAACTATTTCCAAAAGGAAATCTTTGCTAACAGGAAGTTTAACTGATAACACCTGGAGCACACACAAATCAAGTAGAAGCTCATGCAACCAGGAAAAATACCTTAAGGGGGAGTATTCTTAAACAAGAATGGAGGGGCTAAAACAGAGCTCCCATGAGAAACGTTAACACTAAATTCAAGTCCCATGAGGAACAAACTGACGTAGGGGAACCACATTAATATCCCCACAAAAACTGTGTGACAGTGGGGATCATGACAAAAGAGCCCTACCCTGTTGCCCTCCTGAAAACGACAGGAAGATAAAATTTTGCAGTACCAATCCAAGGACTGTCTGGCCAAAAGAACGAAGACAATCCTGAACAGAGTATGTGGAGCAGGAAAAAGGGCCCAGATCCCTCTCCTGCCACCATGACGAAAAAATACATCACATGCAGGCATAATTAGATTTGCTGTTCTCCTAGCCAAAGGGAGCGTGTTCAAGACATCCCTTCAACAAATCCCACTCCTAAAACCTCAACACTTCAGCAGCAAAGAAGAAAAAGTTAAGGCAGCTGAGGTTCGGAGCAGTATTCATCCCTCAGATTAGGAGAGGTCTGCAACCAGCGCAAGGCACCAGGAGGGCAGGTGCTCAGGTCTAGTAACTCCAAGTAGCACGTTCCGCTGGCCCCGACCAGAGCAATCAAGATCACTGTGGACCCGAACAGGCATAGCCCCTCCTGCGAACTAGTGATAGGACAGGGATCAGTAGGAACACAGAGCAGGTCGGCCTCCCACTAGATAATCCAGCGTCCCCCAAAGCTCGGTTGTGGCAATTCCCTGGTGCAGCATCACCTGCACTTCTCCTTCATACTGGAAGCAAAGAAGTCCGCCTGAGCAGTCCCCCAAGAGTTAAACATGGAACTTCAGCATAAACACCCAGGAAAGCAACTCCACTAGTTATTTTATTTTTAATAATTAATGTTAAAAATATGATTTACTATGCATTAATTGCTTAAAAACCATTTTGTAGATCGGCCCAGGTACTGATAAAACCATTAAAAACCTAATCTCAAGACTGTTACATAGTAACAAGTTTGGTTCACCTTATGTAACAGGGCCCCTGGAAAGTGAACTCTGCATGGTCAAATTTCCATCACAAAAATATCCATTCTAAACAAAGTATACCTACAATGAACACATTAAACTAGTACTAGCAACATCTGTGTGCCATTCAAATATTTTAATAAAATGGAGCATTACCACAAACTGTAAACACGCTTAGCATTTGAAAAATACATACCTGAAAGGACGTCAGAGAGATCAATTTCATCAGACTGCACACCAACGCTGGTGTTATATACATTTTTACAAGAGCCGCCACTCATCTCCAAATCAAAAAGCACTGGGTCGAAAGGGGAGCTGTACAAGCCATACCTGTTAACAGGAAAAAATACTCAGCTGAAAGCATTTGCTAGACCTCGCACAGCATGCAACAAACATGTATTTCACATAGCGGTAAGATCTGTTGTGTGTACTGTGGAAAGTCAGACATAGAAGGACCAGGACATTCGTTAAAAGGTTTATTATAGAAATTAAGAAAACCATCTCTAGTCCCCATCTACTTGATGGATTGCCTATGCTAGTAAATAATAAATGGGTGCTTGTCAGGGTCTTAAAGATAGTGGATAGACAAAGTGTTGGTGGTGGCGGCGAAACAGGTTCTTAAGGTGTGGCAAACCAGGAAAAAAAACACTGGTAGAGAGTTGGTTGAAAGATTAACAGATCTTGTCCAACAAAGAGTTTTGTTCTGTAAGCAGGGGGACCATTATCTGAAACTTTGGATGCCCTTTAATAGTTTGGATGGTTAGTAGTGGTTGCTTTGTATTTTGCAATGTTCAGGTTGATGATGATTTGGCGGGTGGAGGGGGCCTGGTTGGATTGAGCGAGCCCGAGAGAAAGCAAGCGAGCCCGAGAGAAAGCAAGCGAGCCCGAGAGGGGTGTATATGTGGTTCTCGTGTTTTAAGTGTTCAAATAGATCCTTCCCGAACATAAATACAATTGATTATGGCTTTCATTATTATTTTTTTAATACAAGGCCTTGTTTTAGATACTTTAAGGGATGTTCTGTTCTTGCCGGTGGGGTTTTATCCCTCGCGTTACGTTGTATTCAATAGGCTTGGTTTTCTTTATGTGATAAAGTGTAAAGTCTGTAAAAAAAAAAAAAAGTTTAAATAAAAAAACTTCGACTTCAGGTAAGGTTCTCCTCCCTGGCCATAGATTTACATGTTTTGGAATCTCCTAGGTAACTCCATCAGGGCATCATTTGGGAGTAAATGAGCATCCGAGTTTTTATGGACGAAAGCCTCTGCCACATCTTTCCTAAAAGGGCTGTATTTATCTCACTAAAAAGGGATAGTCCCATTTGCATTAATTATCTGGTAAAACAGTATTCATTCTCCTTTTAAGAGGGGCTAAAATGTTTTCACCAAATTGCCCACTTAAATTGGGTGATCAGCCTCTCCAAGTTGGTAAAGAAAGGCCCAAGTCTCCCCCTCACAAATGATTCAAGGGAGAGGGACCCTGGCAACTATATCCTCCTTGTTAGGACAGTTTTTCTTAAGTCTAACTAGTAAAACCATACATCTGAGACAGTACACAACTCAACTCTTAGTATAAAGCTGTAGCAACAGAGTATTTGGTAGCATAGACAGAGCAGCCAGGCTCGTCTCAGGAGGGAGCGAGGGCAGTAGGAAAGAACCTGTAGCATACAGATGGTGCAACAAACACTTACACCCAGTACTATTATAAAAATTAAAGTGTTCTTATAAATACAGATAGTACTTAGCCACCAAGATTACATTGTCCTACGTCATAGAATCATAAACAATATAAAAACAATTCTTCAGGTACACAGATCAAAGCATAGACCTTGCTCAGATTAACAGTATTTCTAGGCAAGTCAGATTTAATCAAACACATTTAAAATATAACACACCTATTGAGGGGGAGTAAAACCACAAGTTACTTTGATTACTTACATTAATTCAAGGGTAGTAGACCCTGTCAATTATGCAGTGACACTCAGTTAAGAAATCGAATAGTAAACCAACCGCGTTACCAGGATAAGTTTCTGAATATTATAACACATTCATGTAACAGTATAAACCTATAACTACATTCAAGATAACCCTCAGTTATACCAGGCAAGTAAGACCTAATGTTGTAATACACTATTAGTTGCTTTTCAGATCAGTGGAACACAGACTAAGGTAAGCAATAACTCTTTACACTATTTTAGGATGGCACAAGGCAGAACAAGTTTAGTAAAACCCACAAGAAACCTACTGAGAATGAAACACAGCTATTCAAGGTAGGTAAAGCCCAAGGCAGACTTATTCTAGACAGGCTATGCACCATGTCAGGGGAAGAAAGAACGAGTTGGTAAATTTGCACTCTTATTTTCTGAAAGAAATAGTTACGTGAAGCCAACAGCATTACTTTTGTGAAGAGGGGGAACCAATTGACAGGAGTGTAAGAACTTTCACTGCTCATATTTCAGAGTAAAGTTAACCAACTCTTTCACACAAGTCACGTTTAAACACTAGTTATATTTCAGGGCAAAAGGACCAAACCTCATAAGACTTTTCCTATTCTTAGAGCATGAGTTTTCGCAGTGGAATGAGAGGTTCACTAGGTCTCTAGTAGACAAAAGACAGGCCAGGTTAGGCACATAAGTAGGAAATGTCAGAGTTGCTGAGGAAAGCTGTAAAAACAAGTACATATTTTACTTCAAAGTTGCATAAAGGTTCCAGGGACTGCAGAGAAGACAACGTAGAGTGATTCCAGCGGAAATGGCATGTTTCAAGCTCATCCTCTGACAAACTGGCCTGCCGCCTGCTGCAAAGGCAACACCGGCTCTCCGTCCTCACCAAGAGGAGAGCTCATATCCAAGCCAGCGTCTCTGCAGCATCTAATAACTTGGCTGAACTCTAAAATCTGCAAGGAACTGGCCAATCCTGCCGCAGTCTCTACTTCTCCTGTCCCTTCCCAGGCCCTCTGCACGGCACTGGCTTCTCACTGCACTTCTAAAACTCAGGACATCCTGTCCTCACTCTCCTGCTCTCGCGCCCCTCAGCTATTCCCCGGTTTTCCTCTGGCCCCTCTGCAGCCACCCCTCCTCCCTCCTTCTCTGCCTTTCCCCTTTTCTCTCCTGATGAGGTTTCTAGACAAGTCCGATCTATGAAAATTTTGTCGAAACCCCTTCCCCCTGAAGCATTCCCTTGTGCACCCTCTTCTTCAGAAACCCTCTGCTGACCCCACCTGCCCGGCTAACTATCACCCAATCTCCATCACTCCCTTCCTGGGTAAGCTCCTGGAGAAACTGGCCATCTCCCAGCTCAATCTCCACACTGAATCTGTTGGTTGTCTTCATGACCATCAGTCTGGCCTCAGAGCTTCCAGAAGAACGGAAACTGCTCTCCTGAACATCCGTGAAGACCTGCTCACCAACCTTGACTCTAACACCCAGTCCGTCCTTATCCTGCTTGATCTCTCTTCTGCCTTTGACACTGTCAACCATGCCATCCTGCTCAACGGTCTCCGTGATAACCTTGGCATCACTGGTCAGGCTCTGGCGTGGCTGACTTCTTTCCTCTCCAATCGACCGTTCCAGGTCCAACTTGGGTCCTGCCTCTCCGACATCTTTTTCTCTACCTGTAGTGTCCCCAGGGATCCAACCTCTCGCCCTGACTGTTCAACCAATATCTGGCACTCCTTGCCCACTGCATCGCCGCTCTCTGTCCCAACTTTCAGTGCTATGCGGATGATACCCAGCTCATTTTCAGGCTACCCTCGGCCGCCTCCTCCTCCTCCTCTCCTTCCCTCATCTCTGACTGTCTGCCATCCAGGAAAGGTGTGCCGCCAACAACCTCTGCCTTAATGCCAGTAAGACTGAGATTCTACTCATCGGCACACCCACTCCTTCCTTCCCTGCAGCTCTCTGGCCGGCCTCTCTTGGCCCTCCTCCCACTCCCACCTGCAAAGCTAAAAACCTCGGGGTCATCTTTGACTCTGCACTCTCCTTCTCCCCTCACATCTGACGTCTCTAAGAAGTCACACTACCAGCTGCACCTCAGGTATTCTTCCCTTCCTCTCCTTCCCCAAGAAGCTCACTGTCTCCAGAGCCCTGGTACTCTCTAAGCTGGAATATTGTAACAGCCTCTATCTAAATCTGCCTGCCTCCACTCTCCGCCCTCTGCAACCTATCCAGAACAGGACTGCGAGACTTCTGGGGTGTGGGACCGCAATACCTTCAACTCTGTCTTCCTAAATATCTTCCTTCTCGAGCTCTTCGCTCAGATGTCTCAAACTCCCTCAGGGTCAGTCGCTTCTCCAAGCAACGAGTTGGTGGCAGATCACTCATCGGCAGGGGCCTCTCTGGAACAGCCTTCCTGCCTCCCTGAAACTCGAGGAGAACCATCTCCGGTTCCGGAAGCACCTCAAAACCTTCCTCTTTGCTTCCGCTTTCTCTCCTCCCCTGCTGAATTCCTGACTGAAATTGCACTGGTTACCTGGCCACCCTCTTCTGATCTCTGGCCCAGGCCCCGTCAATCGCCCACCTGCAATGCCTCGCTGGCAACCCCTGCACCTAGGGACCGTTTTTCTGTATCCCAAAAGTCTGCCTACTAGCACTTTTGTCTGCACTTCCTTGCACTTGCCAATAGCTGGCTGTTTTATTTGTTTTACTCATCTTATTTATTCCACTTTCCCATGTTCCGCACTTTCCCCTCTCCCTTCCCCCCGTGCACTTTCCTTTCCCCTCTTCCCGTGCACTTTCCTTTCCCCTCTTCCCATGCACTTGCGCGATCTGAACGACACCTGGCCTAGTAAGATCGTTTGTCCTCCCTTGTTTCCCCCTGCCTTGCCTCGTCGTGCCTTGAAACACTTGTGTATAGGCGCGTTATAAATGCCATATCATATCAATGTGTCTGGGTGAACTGGATGAGGGAAAACCCAATCACATGATCACCCCCAATGCTTCATAGGAATCACAAAAAGGTATACGGGAAAATGATCGACCTGTCCAGCACAATGTTCTGGGGGTCTCACAAGTGAGGGAGATTAAGCACTAAAAAGAAAATCTTAACCAACACTCCTTATCACTGAATTGGGTCTGAAAAAAAAAATGCAGGTTTTACAGAGTCAAACTCATTGTCCTGCCCGTACTCACTAGGGAGCCAACTAGTCACGGGTGAGCATAGGTGGCTCAAAAAGGGACTACTCTACTGGCACAGATATTATCCTAACTGCCCCAACAAGGGCTTAATACCTAACTGGCCTATAGGGGTGGGTTTGTAGATAGCTTTAGATATCGAGGGGCTAGTGGGTATGAGCATCTCGGGTCAATCGTATCCCATCTCCGACACCACATGGAGCAAGTTAGATGTTAGGAAAGACTTTCTTTTTACACCTTTCAACCCATAGATTCCTATGGCACCCCATTCTTTTTACCATTTTGGAACACTTTCCTGATTGAGGTCAGTTAAGGCTTCTGCATTACTTCCCTTGCCAGTTTTGCTCATTCTTATGGGGGAAAATTACCCCGCAACACTCTCAGGACAGAGGCGCTCTTTTGGAATTCTTGTATTTTTTACAATTGTACACATCACTTTACAGTAAATTGCAGTTAGGTAAAAAGTTAGAAGGATACAAAGTATCCTAACAGCTTTTTTAGTTACTGTGACTATGTGCCCAAGACAAGCTGGTGGCAGCCGTGATATTTACCTGTTTCGTGATATCTTTCTTGTGCACTTTTGCATCTACCGCAAATGGCTACTAAAGATGGCTAGCACCCTAAAATGTCCATGACATGAGATTTTCCTTTGTTCTTTGGCCATATTCCTTCCTTCGGTCAGGAAATGTCATATGGTAACCCCTATCCCAGGGAAAACTGCTGCTTGTGTGGGCAAGCGGGCTGTGTGAGCCAGAGGGGTGTGCTGGGACTGACTTGTCCAAGTCCACATCTTATGGCGCCGAAACGTCAGTTGCTGGAAGGATGTGATACAAGTGGTTGTCCAGAATTGGACAACTCTGGGCTGTTTGAACGGTGCAGATCCTTCCCATTGGTGGGTTTGGGCCCAGCCTAAACCTTGGCTAAAAGGATGACTAGCAACTATTCAACAGATCATTAGGACCAGCAGCCTGACGACGACCCGAGGACGAGCCCTGCAGCTGACCAGCATAGACTCCAGTGATTGGCTCGGTGAAGCCCTGCGCCTCTGCCAGATCTCAGAAGACCCTTATTGGGGAACAGCCAGTCTCGATCCCTGCTTGAGGATCTGTGCCTCGGAAGCCTTTCGAAGTGTCCCTGCACCACCTGTGGGCTACCTCGATGCAGCCGTGGTCGTTAAGAGTAGAGACTAGGACCATTGCAGATCTTCAGCTTGTGCCACAAGTCACCCATTACTGCAATTTCAGCCATCTCACTCCAAGGGAAGCTGTGCTGGTGCTGCTTCTGTCTTCACCGCTGGGCAATCACCTGTCACTGCCTGACCGTGGGGATCTTTTTAGAAGCAATACTACAATCCCATGAGGTGTCCTGAAGGGTATGCACTGCAGAAGTTTGCATATTTTCTTCATTTGGGGTGGTCTTCTGAAAGCTGACTGGACCAGTCTACTGTTCAACACAACGAACTCCTGACACGAAAAGTGACCTTGACACCCGCCAACCCAGAGACTTCCTCACACAAACCAAGCACAGAAGATTGCATCCCCAACAGATTCAAAAAGACCTGCAGTGGTTTCTGGAAGAAGAGGGGGTGGGGTAAGTTTGCAATACCGGTTTATGTCCCACATCCTCCAAAAGCTAACATTGGGTGTAAAGCCCTTGGCCAAAACTCTCTCTGGCCTGGCCTCTAATCATCAAACCGGGCTAAGAATGGTACCTAGTTCTTGCCTAGTGGATAGGATAGCGTGGTGTACTTACCTGATTTTGTGAAAATACTTAACCTTCAGATAGAATTTTTGGCAAATTGGGAGATCTCATTTGTCACCTTCGAGTCACTGATACACCGGTTACTTGGAGGAGACTGTCAAAAAGCTCATGTATGGATTTCTATGCAATCTCCGCAAATATGCAGGAGGAATCCAGTAAGATTTCTATTACTGAGCCAAGGATGGGTGACCATTTAAGGATTGGGATGACAATTCAAGCCAATGCCGGGAGGTTATAGGAACCAAATTTTCCTGGAAGGCAATCGGCCAGGCACCTTGTAACAGTGGAACGCTTACCTTTGTGACAAATTAAATTTCATGATCGATGGTCATCTTCTCTCCAACAAACGCTGCCGGATGCTCTATATCTTTACAAATCAGAGCAAGGCAGTACTTATACTCTATTGAGAGGGCCATCTCGAACTTCCGATATGAAAATAAGGAATGAAAGGCCAATCACTCCCACCAATATAGCAGGGAGATTCAATTAGCTTAACGTACAAAACGTTGAGCTAAGAAAATTTAAAATCGGCCTCAGAGTTTTTTCTTTAAGTACTCTATGTAATATATATCGTAATAAATGTTTAAACCATAGATGCTATATGCATAATTTAACAAATCAGAAGATGTTTGTTAATCTATATCGCAATAAGCAAACCACGTGGGCCATGCTAAGGGCAGATATGCCAATTGTCAACAGCGACCAAACATCCCATATATCTGCAGAAGCATGGTCACAGTTTTTTAGGCGCAAGTTCCAACTGCTCAGTAGGTTTTGTAGTAAAAAGACGGTGCTGCCAGAGATTGTAGCTTTGCCAACAACGTTATGGTCAACTAAGGATGTAGAGTTTGCAATTTTGGCATTGAACTACTCGAAAGCAGCTGGCCCCAACGGCAAACCACTGTGCTATTAAACGCAATCCCCAACTCTGTGCGCATATTTTAAAAGGTCCAAATTGACAACATATTATTAACATCTATGATACCTGCTTCTTGGCTCCACTCGATACTGGTTCCTATATACAAAAAGGGGACTAGAACTGACCCGAATAACTTTCGGCCTATAGCCTTGATAGATGCGGCAGCAAAAGTGTTTGCTATTCTATTGCTGCAAGACCTACAGGCTTATTTAAATCAACATAGACTCCTGTCACAATTTCAGATTGGTTTTCGGGCCCAGATGGGCACTACTTTAAACGCAACACTCATGGCCCATCTACTTGCCAAATCCAAAGTTTCCAACACTGGTCCCTATATATGGCTCCGCTAGACCTGACTGCGGCCTATGTGTGGTGCATAGTTTGTGGGAAAGAATGGCCCTGTTGGGCATTCCGAGCCACCTAATAGCACTAATACCTAAATTGCATCAAAATACTGCTCATTTGTTAAGGGAGAACAACCAGGGAGCTACTACCGATCCAATACAGACAGAGGTGGGGGTTAAGCAGGGTTGCAACTTAGCTGCAACCCTGTTCAATCTGTACTTCTGCTGCATTAACGAAATCTGGGCAAATGAAATCAGCTCTCTTGCCAGGCTGGGCGATTTAAAGATGCATTGGCTCGCCTTTGCAGATGATATTTTCATCTTTGATCAGACCCCCTTTGGTTTACAAACAAAGCTGAGTCTATTTGACTCTTACTCCCAGGCACACAACTTGCAGTTCCATGCTAATAAAATAATTAAAAAAAAGCTATTTTTATTTTACGTAATCTCAAGAAGAGAAATTTTGCTTGGAAGTGGACCATTGACAGCGTACCCATATCCTCTGCATCTACAATCAAGTATCTGGGGTATTAATTAGCTGACACCAATGCCATCACAATGTGGAAGGAAGGCCTTAAAAAGGTAAAATCTCTATCCATTCAAATGCGCATTGTATACTCTAAATATTGCAAATTCTCATTAGTCCCCCTGATTGAGTTTTACACATTCAAAGTCGAGGCAATAATCTTATATGGATTGGATATGTGTTTAATAACCATTGATAAGATCCTTGACCAGTTGCAGGAATGGAAGGGGCTTTGGAAAAGTGTGTTGCGATTGGCCAACTATCTTCAAAATGCAATTCTCAGGCAGGAGCTATATCTCAGCTCCTTATCAGCAAGATTTCAGTGGCGTCTACTAGCCAATTTAGCGAACATTTTGTTTTCCCCTGCTAACTTTATATGAGGCTCTAGGAAAAATGATAGTGCTACGCGATCCGCCATCAATGTCAAAATATTATGACTCCATGGTCTCCTTGCTAGCTGATTTGGCGCTTACTAGAGAGGATCTGGATTTTCGTCTACTGCATGTTAAACAACTATTTGCCCATGATTGGTGCAAGACAACTAATGCTATTTCGTCCTTAAAATCCTACAGGGAAACTGCAAAGTTTCTCACTAAGTGTTTCCCCCGCAAGCACTATTTAGTGCAATTTCCTTGCCATAAAGTGTGGAATAAATATTTACGATTTAAAATTAAATCAAATGCCAACATAAGGAAGAATTAGGTGCTGGTTTCCTCAATTAAGTCCCAATGTCTCCAACAATTGTAGATTTTGTGAAATAGCCGATTTGAAAGACAACCAAGCATCTAGTTACGTGCTGTGCTCATTTCGAAAAATTCCGTATTCAAATCATAGCAATAGAGCAATTGGGTAGGACTATCAGCCAGGGAATGTTCTGGATGACATATGTGGGGTAACTGTACAAAGTCTAATTTGGTGCTGTCAAGGCCTCTAGAGATTATAAATGAGAAATTGGATAAAAAAACTGGCCAACATGGCTGGTGGCCATGTTCTCTAGTAGGTAATATCTGGGAAAAACAAACTGACAGTGAGGTTTATATGCTGGTAATATAATTACATTGCCTGATGCAAGAATGTATTTTTAAAATAGTGATGTTACATGCTGGTAATATAATGATGTTGCTTATGACTGATGTAATAACTAAGGCATATCTTATTTTATATATGTAAGATAGTGTGTTTGTATGATTTTATTTAGGATGTTAAGTGTTGATAAAGTATTTTAATGTCAATGTTGTAAAGGTTTGTTGACCTAAACACAGCTAAATACTAAAATAAAATGAATACTTAAACTTTTAAAAACATTACTAAGCACCACTCCCAGCCAACTCCATCATTTTGACTTCGAATCACATAAAAGTTAAAATCTGGATGTGGCTTTTGGTCACAAGGCCTCATATCAACTTAGGGTTGTACTGATTAGGAGTGAAGGAAGCGGTTCCTGTGTTGGTGCCACCTATTTTCGCTTTGCATCAGACAACTCCCCTGTATTACACTGGTATCCAATTCATAAGCAATTCTATTCGCCCAATGGTGAATGTGTATATATGCGATATATGTGTTTGACAATACTTACCTGCGATTCTTATATGCTTGGCGTGTACTGAAAGGCCAAATAAATAACTTAATTTTATATACTGTCTAACTACAAGAGTTGCTCCTTGTGGACTCACTGTAGTCCTAACCAATCACACTTTTCATGAAACTAAGCCTTCACTGCTTGCTCAGATACCTTAATTGGATTTTGGCTAACGTCTCAGTGTCCTCCATGTTGATCATAAATAGGGTGGTCTCCCAAAATCCTGCGCCGCACCCAAACGCTGATTTGGGAAATCCATCTTAACATGAGACATAGGATACTGACAAGGGGACAGGTTTTGTTCAAATGTTTAAAGACATTAAGAAAACCTTCCATAGTCCCCATTACCTGTGCTAGAAAACAAACCGTGCTTGCCAGTATGTCTCAAATAAACTCTGCCCTACGTCCAAATCTATGCTAACCTATTAAAAAAAGAAAGAATCATAGTTCAACTTATTAGTGGGTCCCTGTAAAGGGATCTTTCCTAAAGTCCTACTGGCAGTAAGACTTTAGTAAGATATCCCAGTGGTTTGTAGATCCAACTCTTAGTATCAGTCTATACTAGCTCGGGGCCCTGGTAGTGTGGCAGAGCAGTCAGGCTTATCATAAGAGGAAGATGTGAGCTGTAGCTAAGTACTCTGAATCTTAGACAGGCACAGCAAAGAAGCACTTACACATTAATATAAAAGATATACATTTATTATATATACACCAGAATCAAGTTAAATACTTCAGACGTTTACAGTAGAACATTCGATAATACACTTCAAAGGGCACTTTGTTTGTGTTTATTCACGGTTACAATTGTAGCAACGTTAGAAAGGGAAAAGACAAGGTTATCGTATTATCGGTAATCACGCACTCATGCGGTTTTCAACAGGTCATCCGGTAATGCATTTACTCTGCAAACATATAGAAAAGTCACTTAAAGGGTGGAAAAAAGTGGTTAATGTAACATGAGCTTAGTTCAAGATTCTAGAGACTGTTTCTTCGCCTGGCAAGTCTTTAAAGACCAAAAACACAATCCTAGCTAAAGGCAGTTCGGAGAGGGCTTAAAGTCTTGAAAAACAGCGAATGATGAGTTCCTGTGGATTTCTTCAAGTGTCTAAAGTTATTGAAGCAGCAAGTTAACTAACAAAGGAGACCTAAAAACAGACTCGAGAAGGAGGCACAAGCAGTAGCTTGGGTAAGAGGGGGTTGCCCTGGACACCTCTACATGCACTCCAGCCCTCTGGAGTGAATTCTTGAAGTCAGGTAAGCAGTACCTTTCTTCCCCACAGTATCTTTGGTTTGAAGAAATTGTTCCTGTTGCCTTCTCCACGATGTGGCAACTCTGGACCCAGCCAATGGATTCCTTGGTCTGGTGACGAAAGCCGGGACAATGGACGATGCCTTTCAGCAGCAGTCTCGAGGGAGGACCAGTAGCACGAATTTCAGTAACTTCTTGGTTCACTCTGAAGTTTTGGCACCTTTTCAGCAGCACCAACAAAGGACACAGATCACCTGGTCAATCTTCTTTGCTTCCTGCAGTCCCACACTCTGGTGAGGGGGTCTGGGAGAGTTGGATCGTATCTCTGGAGTGTCCTTAGGGGCTCAGCACAGATTTGGATGGATTCCGACTTTCCATGACAATACACTCGAAACGGGCAGCAGATCTACAGGTATTGGGGTTCTGCAGCTCTGGAAGCTCCTATGACATCAGGAGATGGCTCGTTTCAAGGTTCATCTTGGGACTGGTTGTTCCCACCAGCCAAAGGGGAGGAGTCCTTCGGAAATCCTCTGTCGCATAAAAAAAGTGTGTCAGGACTGCAGTGGCCGCTTCACAGTCTTGCAAATGTTCTGCAGGCGTCTGTTTTCTTCCTTGGTTACTTCCGCCTCCTGTGGTCTACTTCCTTTACACTCCAGAAGCCTCACCTTTTATACAGTTCCAGCACACACTCCTCTGCAATCTCTAACACTATTTTACAGAAAGGTGCGTTTGGCTGTCCAATCAGGACAGCAAGTCCCCTCTCCGCGCCCCCCTGTGGGAGCTGCTCCTATTCAGGCACTTGGCAGACAAAAGACAGGGGTGAGTGGAAGACTCCTCCCCCACTTCCTGCATGCCCAGACACTCTGGAGCCTAGGCAGGGATACATACTGGTTCCCGCCTAAGGCAAAACACACACGCACCTCCCCCTCCCAGAATGGTAGAAGGGGTAACAAAGAACACCCACGCTAGTAAAGGCCAACGAAATAACAAAAAAAAAGAAGGGAGGCCCCCATGCTGTTACTTGGGTGCCCCTAGTGTGCACTACGAGGCTATGCACACAGCTTCAGTATAAGAAAAACACACAATAGATGTAGAACACGTCCACTGCCACCAGCCATAACTAGGTGATTGTCTATGTGACTAAAAAGTCATAGGAGCAGAGAGAAGGGGGATACCAAGTATCCCTTTGGCACTCCACCAGGGCAGTCACAAGGAGGTTGCAGGGGGGGCAATATGCCCCAGGCCTTGCGGCACCCCCCTGTACCAGAGTGGAAGGCATCACAGTCCACCCATGTTCTTAATTTACACGGGGGACGGTGCTGCCTGCCTCTCAGCAGGGTTCTGTCCCATGCAAAATGCTTTTTTTGTTTGAACTGAGAAATGAGAGCGGCGGGGCTCAGAAGTGAGCTCCGCCGCCACTCATTACTGTGCTGGCAGCTCAGGCACACTGAATGACAGGGGAGAAGGCCTCTCCTGTCATGTTCACGATGCAGAGATCAGCAACATGAACATGCTGACTGACAGGAGAAGCCTACTCGCCTGTCAGGCATTGTGTATAGGTGCTGGAGAGGGGGGAGGGAGGACCGGCTGGACCGTGGCTGCGCAAGCTTGTATGAAAAAGTGTGCATGGGGGTAAGTTGTTTTGTTTTAAAATTGTGTGTGTGTGTGTATATATGTGTGTGTGTGCGTGCGCGCGTATGTGTGCGCGCGTATGTGTGCGCGCGTGTATGCGCGTGCGTATATGTGCGCGCGTGTGTGTGTGTATGTATGTGTGTGTGTGTGTGTGTGTGTGTGTATTTAAATCAACTGTCTCTGTTGGTGTCAATGGTGCGTTTATTTTTATGCGTACATGCAAGGAGTTGTGTGACCGGTGGATGAAAGTGTGTGCCAGTCCCCACCCCTGAATTAAGGGGTGGCAGCTGCTGGGTTGCTTTATCCATGATGCATGGATCCATGCATCAAGTGTAAAGCAAACATAAGGGTAGAGCTAGGGACAGCATCAGGACCTTTCAGACTTTTCAGTTGAAAGGGTCCTCGGGGGACCACAGAAAATGCTGCCATGTTGCCAGTCATCAGACTTGTAACAACAATATATTCTTTTTATTCTGGGGCTTTAAACGAGCGCTTTCAAATGCTCGCCTTAAAAACTGCGATTGATGAAGCTCTTCCGGCCATCACTTCCCTGGGGTACACAAGTATTATCACCTTGTTGCCTTTTGACACTGGTTCCTCCACATCAGCCACTTGATCACAAAAGGAGGATTCAAAGATTTTCAGTGGGCATTTAGTGTTTCAGCTCCCTGCTAGCTGGCTGTCTCGCCAGGGCCTTTCAGTTGAAAGTGGCTTTGGGGGACTCCAGCAGTCATCAGTCTTGTAACACAGCAATATATTCCGCTTTATATATTGCTTTCTTTTTGGGGCTTAAAATGAGTTCTTTGAAATGCTCGCCTTACAGCTGCGTTTGCTGGAGCCCTTTCAGTTGTCACTCCCTGGGGTATACAGAAATGTTATCGCCTTGTTGCCTTTTAACACCGGTTCTTCCACATTAGCCAACTTCTGACAAAGGCGATTTAAAGATTCAGTGGGCATTTAGTGTTTCAGCTCCCTGCCGGCTGGCCGTCTTGTAATAATCAGCGGCTATTAACTCCTGGCTGCATTTTTCTGTCTCCATTATAATGTAGGCACCCAAAGGGTGCCTCGGTCTGTTTTCCGCTGTAAGCAATTTGGGGCCCACAACCGTTATGTTGAAATGGACACAAGGCCAGGCCTACGTAAAGAAAACCTAAGTGTTATCAGGTGGCTAGACTGGCCTACATTGAATGTTGGCCAGTCTAACCAGTAATAACACCTATGGGGCACAGCCAGTCTAGATATACTTTTCGTGGCATGGTATTCTGTACTGGCTGTGAGTCCTTATATAGTAATACTGGCACATATTGGCGCAACCTGCATAGACATGTAAGGGAACAGCCAACATGAACAAAATTTCAAACTGGCATATGCTGTGGGCAAAGGCGGCATGAAATGCAATGGAAAATGCTCCTGTGCGTGGTTCGAGACTACATCTATTGGGTTTTTTTCTGTGTGCTACCATACAAAACCAATTGCAAACTATGGCTTTTTAACCAAATTTTTCAAGAAAGTGCTGTCAAATGCACCATTTTCATTTGTTCCAAGACAATTTTGGGGCAAGAAACCACCTCAAGCACTCTTTGTTTGGTTTGGGCTCCCTGACTGTGCACTGTGCTCTCTCAAACCCACATATGGTGCAAACATTTAGGCCTCTCCAGTTCAAAAATGTATGATGTGCGTTTTAATGTGCACAAAGGGGCAGGGCACTTCCTAAAGAGGACGTCACGCACCACACGTCGTCATGCCATCTTACATATATTTATGCCAATGACAAAAATGTTAGTCTGGAATGAGCTTGTCTTCAGTACAGAAACATAACTTTGCTGTAGTTGATTTGTCTGCCTAGTGAAGGCCGCCCACTGCTTCGTCCACCCGTCTTTCAGCGTTTTAGGTCGAAAGTTTCCAGGCCTTATACGAGCGCTCGTCGTGGTCGCGAAGAAGACACCCGTTACATTTACGATGGGTGTCTCTGCGGGGAAATTTGACATCACAGGACGGGCAGAATTTAAAGGGAGTCCTCTTTATAGCAGAGGTGAGCAGCAGCCAGACCAAAAGGAAAGCAAAATTGGTGAAAGAAATACATTCTCAAAGAGAAAAAGAAACAGTGCCCCAATCTCCCTACCGTAAAGGCCAGGCCTGAAGGCTGAGGGCATGCGGTCACCAGTAGCCGAGCAGTCAGGGATGGAGGCGTCAGCGAGCAGGAGTTTCACAGAACAGCCGTCAAGAAAGTCGAAGTTGACTAAACAACTGTAGGCCGTGGGAATAGATAGGCAATATAAACTCTTACAAACTCTGCATAAGCGACCAACTAGGTTGGCAGAAAAAAACAATCTGGTGGGACCCCGACGCGCGAGGGATTTTGGGTACACTACACGTCACGCTAGGGATAGTGTTACAGTCACGCCCATGTCAACGTACCTTTCGAGCTACAAAAAAGATTGAATATTCTGCGATTACCACTACATGTCAGGCTATATGCATAGCATGTGACTAAGTAGATACACAAGCATCAGAAACTTAATTTTGTTTCGGTCAGCTGCAGTGCACAGGAAGCTCTTCCACACTACTTCCAGTTGAAGACAAAGGGGACACTTCTGTGAGAGACAGCGACAGGACACCTCAGGGACACAGAAAAAAATCCAATGAAGATCATAACAGTCAGGTGGTGACAGGCAATCATACACAAAAACAGGAGCAGCCCCAGCACACCTTCCCTTCGAGTGAGACAGCTGCAAATGTCTGAGCAGGTAGCACACGCTGAATATGCGCCAAGTACCAAGGCACAACTCCAAAAGACAGCTGCAGTGAGGTAGCCCAGGAGAGGGCTCATCAGTCCACCAGATGGTCCAGAAACACTTCCTAAGGCTCAGCAGGCACGTATGCTCGAGCAGGGGGTCGATACTTATTGTTCCCATCGGTGCCCAGGGCATAGCGTCAAATACGCCTTTTTGAGATCAGGACAGAAAAGCAGGGCTTCACTGGGCCAACCGAGTCTAGGCTGGTCAGCTGTTGGGGTCATCTTCGGGTCATCAGATGGCTGCTGGTCTTCGTAGAAGTCTTGGTTCCAACGATCTGCTGAACAGTTGCAGGATCCCTCCTTTTATCCAAGATTCTGGATGAGAGGAAGCCTAAGGCCACCAAAGTTAATGACCTACCCTGCCTGCTGCCTTAAACCTAGCACTTGCAAATTGATGGCTGTACTACCACTGGTTGTTGCCTTTATTATTTATTTATTATTTATCTGTTTCTACTCTGCTTCGCACTTTCCACTTCTCCCCCCTTCCATGCACTTTTCCCCTCCCCTCTCCCATGCACTTGCGCATTCTCAATGTCACTGGGCCTAGTAAGATCACTGTTTTGTTCTCCCCTGTACTCCTCCCTTGCCTTGTCGCGCTCTGAAACAGTTGTGTACGAGCGCGATAGAAATAAAATATCAATGTCTGCACCATTCAAACAGTCAGTGACTAGCCAATCATGGATAGCCACTGGTTATCACATCTACACAGCAACACACTTATGTACCAACCATGTGGATTGGTACTAAGACAGTCCCAGCCCCCTTCTCTGGCTCACAAACAGATCGCCCCTTAGCTTAACAAAACCACAGCTTTCCCAGGAAAGGGATGTCCAGAAGGGTATTTCCTGATCTGAGAAAGCAGGAAGAAGGGCAAACAACAATACGACCAGAGAACAAGAGGAAAACCTTGCAGCAGGGCCACCAATATCACTGACACCAGCCTCTCTTCGGCACATATAAAAAATAACCCCACAAAACTAACAAATATAAGGATGCAAAGTATCCTATCACTGTAAGGTGAAACGTACAATTTAACAATACAATAATTGATAAAGTGAGACAGTATCCAAGTATTGACAGTCTTAGGGACTACTCAGTTTCCCAATAAGAGTGAGCAAAACAGGCAAGGGAAGAACAGCAGGCGGCTTAATTTACCAACAAAATTTCAGGACAGGGTTCAAAATAAGCAAAAAGAACAAGTTACTAACCAACTGGTAACTTTCTTTCGACTGGATGTTCCTCCAACGCATTCCACATCTTTGACATGTAATGTCCACAGCTGTGCACTTCGGAAACTTTTTCGTCAGTGGGCATCCTGCGTCGATGGCGTCGTGTGCAGGTCCCTCGAGGGCCTACGTCGAGGACGACATCACAGGATGTTATAAATAGGACGCACAGCACCCGTAGCCTCAGTTTACGTTTTTTCCCCCAGAACGTGTCACACCAGTCTGATACCTGCTGGACTGCACTTAGCCTTGCGGAAACAGAAGCTGCAAAGGCAAGGGAAATTCTCCTGAGGGGCAGGCTAGGAGGGCGATGTGGAATGCGTTGGAGGAACATCAAGTCGAAAGAAGGTTACCAGTTGGTAAGTAAGTTGTTGTTCTTCGAATGGATTGTTTCCTCCAACGCATTCCACATCTTTGACAGACACCCAAAGGAGTACCAGTAAATGGAGGAGGGAAAAGAATTTAGAATACCCAATTAGATTGCGGAATAAAGAACCGCCTTCCCAAAGGCCATTTCCGGACCATGGATGGTATCCAGGGAATAATGTTTTACAAATGTATGGGCTGAAGCACAAGTAGCGGCATCACAAATATTCCTAATAGGAACACCCCGCTGGAGGGCGGTGGAAGTAGCCAAGCCCCTAGTGGAATGAGCCCTCAACCCTTCTGGAGGGTTTTAACCCGCCAACCGGTAACACTCTGTAATGGTAAGGATAATCAACCTGGCCAAGTAACAGCCTGGCCCAATCGGTGTCCAGCATATCCTACATAGAGTTGTTTGTCCACTCTGACCCTGGACATCTTAGAAATGTAAAAGCTAAGAGCTCTCCTAGGAGCTAACCGAAGGAGACGTTCCTCTTCCTTACCAGGATGAGGAGGGTAGAAAGATGGAAGAACCACCTTTTGACTCAAATGATATTCAGAGACTACCTTAGTAGGAAAGAGGGACGTACTCGCAGTACAACCCTGTCCTTGTGAAACACAGTAAAGGGTAGCTTAGCTGAAAGTGCCTGTAATTCACTCACTCTGCGAGCGGAAGTAACCGCAACCAAGAACACAGGTTTGAAGGACAGTAATCTTAAAGGACAAGAGTGCAAAGATTAAAACAGAGCACCCATGAGAAATCTCAAAACCAAATTCAAATCCCAAACCGGCACCTAGAAAGGGGACGGCAGGAATACATAAGTCATTCCTTTAAGAAACTGAGAAATCAAAGGGATCTTAAAGCGCTTAAAGATGGACAGCGCCGCCAGGTAATCTTTAATGGTACCCACTTCAAGGTCCCTGTGGGCCAAAGAAAGCAAGAAAGAAAAGCATAGGAATGGAGCACTGAAAGGGATCAACATTGTGATCCCTGCACCAGTCACAGAACATACGCCAACGGTACAGGGATTTTGTTGAAGGCCGCCTAGCCGAAAGCAACACCTCCGTCACGTCATCCAGGAGGTCCCAATCCTTATAACTCAACCTTTCAGATACCAAGCGTGAAGGTTGAGAGTCTGGACCTCTGGATGAGAACCTGATGACCCCGCCCCCCACTCGCGTGCGAGAGAGCGCAGATCCTCTCTGTGGGGGAAGACGGCGTGGATGGCAGATGGACATTTCCAGAAGGTCCGGGTACCACGCTCGCCTGGCCCAATCCAGAGCAATGAGGATCATGTGGGAACCGAACCTCGGTAACCTCACCAACACTTGAGGAATGACGGGGATTGGAGGAAACTCATACAGCTTTGGGAATGACCAATCCACCACGAACGCGATTCTTAAGGCTCCTCTTAGCGGAAAATCCCTTGAGCAGAATCTCTCACACTTCTGGTTGACACTGGTGGTGAAAAGATCCACTTGCGGGGTTCCCCAAAGGGTGAAGATCTCCTGAAGGACTCTGAGCCAACTCCCACGCATGAGACTGTGCTCTGCCTGCTCCGAGCGTGCGCAGCTGCATTTTCGTCGCCGGCCAGATGAACTGCTGAGATCAAAGTTTCCAGATGGATGGCCCAGAACCAGAGCTGCATTGCCTCTCTGCACAACGGGAGTGACCCTGCCGACCCTTTTTTGTTGAGTTAATGCATGGCCACTGTGTTGTCCGTCATGACCAGGGCACTCTTCGCCCGAACCGATGGCAGAAAAGCCTTCAGGGCTAGCCTGATGGCTCTAAGCTCTAACAGATTGATGTGGAGCCTGGACACCGACGGAGACCAACAACCGCTGGCGGTCAAGTCGTTGGCATGAGCGCCCCATCCTGGGAGGGAAGAATCTGTCACTACAGTCACCTCCAACCACAGTTACCAAAGCGGTTCCCCCTTCCTCAGGTTCCCTTCGTTCACCCACCACCACAGAAGGTCCTGGGAGACTGAGCGTGGGATCTGAACAAGATCAGTCATCTTGCTGGAGAACTGCGACCACTGCATCTTGAGGACCCATTGCAGGAATCTTATCCGCAGCCTGGCCTCTGGCACCAGAAGAATGCAGGATGCCATGAGGCCGTGCAACCTTAAGAATTCGAAAGCCGAGAGACACTGGGCATGTTGAAACTTGTACACTATCTGCACAATGTGATGAGCCCTTACCTTGGGAGGCGAACACTTCCAAGGATGTATCCAACACCCCCCTCCCCCCCCCCCCGATGTACTGGAGCTGTTGGGAAGGTGTCAGGTGCGACTTCTTGAAATTCAGGGAGAAGCCCAGCCTAAGCGCGCCCGGATCAGCCAGTCGTCCAGGTAGGGGCAGACGTGAATGCCCCCTCGCCTGAGGTACACTGCCGCCACCACCACCATGAGCTTGGTGAAGACACTCGGGTGGAGGTCAATCCGAACGGCAGGACCGAAACTGAAAGTGCGAGTCGCCAGCCGCAAACCTCAGGTACTTCCTGTGCACAGGATGAATCGGCACATGGAAGTAAGCATCCTTGAGGTCCAGAGACACCAACTAATCCTGATGTTGAAGGGCCTGAAGGACTAGAGAAAGCGCGACCATCTTGAACTTGTCCTTCCAGGAGGAGTTTGTTCAACCAATGCAAGTCCATGATGGGTCTCAAACCCCTATCTTTCTTTGGGATCAAAAAATAAGGGGAATACCATCCCTTGTTCCTCTCCGCTACAGGCACCAGTTCTATAGCACCTTTCTCCAGCAGGGACAAGATTTCCTGCGCAAGGAGCGGATCCGGAAGCTTCAAAGAGTTTCCCCGGTGGATTGTCGTGAGGCCACTGAAGGAAGGGAAGAAAGTAACAGTTGGCTATGGTATCCAACACCGACGCATCTTAAGTACTGGCCCGCCATTCTTCGAGATGCTGAGACAGTCTGCCCCCAACCAGCGAACCATGGGACATGGCCCCATGACTGTTTGGAAGCGGCTGCGGAAGTGCCTGAAGGCAAAGAGGCAGCTGCCTGAGCAGCTTTGGCACCACGATGTCCCCGTCCACCACGGGTACCTTTCCACGTGCCCCTTTGACTGGCGGCCCCTCTCGTACTACCAAAGGAGGAGTAAACCGAAAGGCACCACCCCTCCACTGCTGTCCCCTAGGACGAACAGGCGGAGGTTGACGCACTGCGGCCCTCAAAGACTTTGCAGCTTCTTTTGAGGTCTGCAACCTCTCAAGGCTCTCGTCAGCCTTACTGCCAAATAAATGTGTGCCATCAAAGGGCATGTTGAGAAGACGGGCCTGCACATCTGGAGCAAACCCCGACTTCCGCAACCACGCAAATCTGAGTATCATGGTGCTCGCAGCCATGGATCGGCTAACACAGTCGGCCGTATCCAAACTCGACTGAAGGGATTCACGCATGGCATCCTTGCCGTCTTGCACGAGAGCAAGGAAACCATTCCTTTATTCCCCCTCGGGAATATGCTCAGCCGCCAAGGAAACAATTCCACAGTGTGAAAACCTTGCCAAGGCACACATGGAGTTGGCCGATTTCAAGGTCATACTCCCAGCAGAAAACACCTTCCGGGCCCAACCGTCGAAGCGCTTGTCTTCCCTATCTGTAGGGATGGTAGGGTACGCAGCCTGCCTCGAGGTGGCCGTAGCCACCTGAAACACCAAACTCTCAGGAGTGGGGTGAGTAGATGAATAACTGGGGTCGCTAACGGAAGGGCAGTATTTCTTAGTTAGATTTCTATTCACAGCCGGAAGAGATTCCCAGGGACTGCCAAGCAACCGACACCCTTTTTTGCAAGGTAGAAAAAAAATGGCAAAACAGGGTCAGAGGACGGACGTTGATCCAAGAGGTCCGTCAGATCATCCTACACAAAGTCTTCTGGAGGACTAGAGCAGCCCAGATACTCAGACTCATGCCATGAGTCTCCTATAAGACGACTCTGCATGAGACCCAGGCTCAGGTCCACCAAACTCCACTTCCGGGGAAGTGTCCAGTCCACTTGCATCAAGGAAGGTCTGCCACAACTCCTTCAATGGACTGTCCCCAGAATAAATTGGATCATCAAGGTCACCAAGTTCCTCAACTTCAGACCTTTCCCTCCTCTTCAAAAATATCATCCAGTGGGGGTTGAAACTCAGGTCTGGGGACAGAAGAGGGCCTGGAGGCCAAAACCAGCCTCACCAACTTCGATGTAGCCTTCCTTGGAGGATCCACGATGTCTGGGTAGTCTACGGCAAATTTCGAGGACAAAATTCCCGAAGGCGCCAATAGCTCCAAAGGCTTAGAGATCGAGAGCGTCAATAACCTCGACATCAGAATCGCCGAAAGCTTCGGCGTCGACACAGGTGTTGACGGCGCCTTGGGCTGATACGACGGCAAAGCGTTGATGTCCGAATAGGACGGACAAAGCGCTGAACGAGTCAATGCCGGCCCCGAGCAATCAATAGGTTGCTGCGGTCTCGCTGGGGATGAGGACCAAGACCTAGAGGCATGCTTCTTGCGACCTATCAATTCCTTGTCCGTACGGGACCTCGCCAGCTCCCGGTGTGTGTAACGCTTTGCGAACCCGATGGCGTGTGAGCCACGGAAGGAGACCGATACTGTCCGGCTTCGTCAGAAGGCGCAACCGGACCCGTCTCCTGCGATTGAAAAATCAGCATCATGGATTTTCGAAAAGCCGCTCATTCCTCCGGAGTTGAGGACTTCGTAGGGCACGAAACCTTCCTCGAGGCACCATACTCTGAGGACGACAGGGAAGGCGACCGGTGACTGCGCTTTCTGGAGTGCCAGGACGAGGAAGACGAGTGGCGGGAACCACTCCGGGACCGAGATCCCCGGGAATCCTTCTGACGCGAAGAGTCGCTCTTCGAGTCATCAGTGTTTCGACTTGGATGTTCGGGACTTAACAGGCTTAGAGCCCCTTCCTACCTGCAGCTTCCCCTTTTGGAAGGCCTTGGCAGTCAACGACTGGCATGTCGAGCAGTCTCGGTGTCGTGCAACTCACACAGGCACCACAAACAAATGCGGTGGGGTTCGGTGGGCGACATCTTAGACTTGCAGTCCCGGCAGGTCTTGAAGCTGGACCGCAGGGTCGGAGGGGTCGAAGAGAGACATCTTCAATGAAGAAAACACACGAAGCGCGCTGAGTCTCACGAAGTTAACACGTTCGCGGAAAAAACGGAATTGAGGGTACGGGTGCTGTGCGTCCTATTTATAACATCCTGTGACATTGTATTCGGCGGAGGCCCTCGAGGGACATGGACCCAACGCCATCGACGCAGGACGCCCTCTGCCGAAAAAGTTTCCGAAGTGCACAGCTGTGGACATTACATGTCAAAGATGTGGAATGCGCTGGAGGACACAATCCATTCGAAAAGGGTTTGTCTAGGCCTCTAGATAAGCGTGTTCATCTTCGCATGCACATCGTTTACGCGCCAGTTGAGAGCAGGGGGCAGGTGACTTAACAGAAACCAGAACACTGATTTTTATCTGCATGGATGAAACTGAAGGCCATGGCAAAGCCTCTAAAAAATGACTGTGCAGGATATGGAGCCTTTCAGAAAGTAAATAGCACAGAGTGAGAATAACGGATGGTTTCCTTCTGTTCACTTTCTGCTGTATATTCTGTCTATGCGGCAAAAGGAAGCATTATGCATATTTATTTTCCTAGCAATTTAGGAAAATATTAATAAAATGGAAAACAGTTACAATTGGCAAGTATCCTTTGTAACAGAATATGCTTTTTTCAGTGAAAGTAAGCCTGTATTGCACTAACATGTGTTTCAGAATTCCTCTGCTGTGTGAGTTCATCATCAAGATGCAGTTGTATGGTGTGTTTATGCACATTGTGCAGAAGAGGGTTTTCTACAAATGTGATACATTGTTTGAAGCTCAAGGGTTAGTGATTGTCATTACACCAAAGGAGTCACAGCCTCTTTCAAAATCGACTACAATTAAAACATTCAAAACCCGACTCACCAGCCAGTGCAAGCAATGTTCCAAAACAACAAACAAGATGTTTACATGTGAATTTTAAATAGAAACTCAACCAAATAGTACTGCTAATCCAGATAGGTATTTAACTTTATATACCGCTTCATGCCAAGTACTCTAACTTCTAAATACTGTGATTAGTACTACAGTCGACCGTCCATTTACCAACATCTGAAGGATGTAAAGCCAACTGTCAAGCCAATCTTGAATCATGAGGTTAGATATAGAATTTTTTTATTTTGTATTAATGATTTACGGTTTGTATCAAACCTTTATCATATATGAAACCTATTCACATTAAGGAAAGGGCAAAGGAGGAAGAAAAAGGTACCAAACTCAAGCCACAGGGTCCAATACAAGGGGAAACGAAACAAGGATTAAGAACGCATGTTTTTAAAGCCAGTCTTAGCCCATGTGGATCAGTTTGACTGCTTGAACACCTTTCAAAAATTCAAAGAAATCTTAGCTGTAAAGGTTCTCCCCCCTCAGAAGGAATGACCAGATTTCCTTCACGTCCAAAGTTTTGCGGGCTTCAATTAGCTTGCTCCTATGTTTGGTTCTCATGTCAGTTAAGCCACGACAGAGCAATGTGACATGTTTCAATGTCTCCAAATTTTGACCCGTTGCCCTGCTGAATAGGTCTCCGACATCCATCTGTCTCCGATTTCCCATAGATTTCTAGAAATAGGTTTGAGGGTACAGATCAAATCTAAAACGGAGGAACTGATTTCTGTACCATCCATTAGGGGCCTTGACAAGATACTTCGAGAGTGATCCCTGAGGTTTGGTTTCTTCTCTTCGAGTACCAATAAGGTCGTGCGAGTTTCTTTCCTCTTGGGTCTTGATTCAATCGTGCCGCAAAAGTTTAATTTGAACCTTTTCTGGAAAATCGGTTAATTCATCCAGTCAGACTGCAGATTTTCTAGTGTGTTACGACAGCAGTCGAGCCAGAAGGATGTTGTCTGCTGTGTAGCGTTTACTTTTCAGAATTTCATATAACGTTGCAGAGGGAACCATGCTCTTCTATGTCACTTGCGCTTGCAATGATATCAGACCTAGTTCGTATCCAATCAGGGATGTAGAAGCTATGTTTGCATGATCCTCCTCCAGAAAGATCCCTCCAGAGTATACCATCTCTTCCAGGAAGTTAGGAGAAAGGCCTCTGCCCCAAAAGTTAATAAAGGCACCACCTCCTGATCATAGAACATCAGCAATGGTAAGATGGAGAGTATGCCAAACTTTATGAATCCTTTCCTGGAAGGTAAACATTTTAAGCCGTGATTTCAGTGATAAATGTCGCGGATGATCGTACATACTGTTCATTCAAAGCCCCCCCAAGTAGGTGATCTGGGAAGTAATTCTCAGCCGCTCGTGTTCAACATACCAACGGAAAGGTGGTCTCCCATTCTTTTACGCAGACCCAGTACCATAATACTGGTTTTGGTTGAATTCATCGTGAGGTCGTTCTCAGATATTGATTAAGAGCTGTTAAGGACATATGAAAGCAAATGGGAGTGTTGTCCACTACCACGATATTGTCTGCATATAACAACCTTGCCAGCTCCTCATCCCTGATGAAGGGGGGGGGGGTTAATTTGCCATTAAGTATTGTCCTACGTCAAAGAAAAAGGCTGACTAAAGTAGGTGCTAGAGGACAGCCCTGTTTTAGGCCCTTGCTTTGAGTAAGTTTAAAGAAAAAGATTTAACTCCTTGCCAGTCCCCCTTAGGAAACCCGTTTGTCGAAGGTCAAATCTCTTTGTAGCCCGAAACCATAGCTGCAGCCGTTTTAAAAGAAATGCAGCAAACTGTTTTTCCAGGGCACCAAGTAACGATATTGGGCGATAGTTGGTTGGGTCCATCCTAGGGTCCATCCTACTACCCTTTTTAAATATCGGAACTAGGATGGCTTTTTTCCATGATGTGGGTGGTCTTGTTCTAGAAATTTGGTGGAAGAGGTCAAGGATGAAGGTAATCTCAGAAATATGGCAACTTGGTAGAGGCACTAGACAGGAATGTCCCTGGTCCCCGATGCTATATATCCCTCGCACTAGAACCCCTAGCTATATACCTAAAACAACATTACGGAGAGGTGGGGATTTTCACTAAAGGGCCACATCTTATATCATTGTATGCAGACGATATATTGCTGTATTTGAGATATCCAGAGGAAAAGCTGCAATGCATCCTAGAAGTTAGGGAACGATTCGCGTTGTCCTCAGGCATTGCAGTTAACCCTAAAAAGTCATGCATATTCCCCTTGAGGTGATATAAAAAGGGATTTTGCGAGAACACCTACCCATTTTACAAATACCCTGGGAGACCAATACCTTCAAATACCTGGGAATAGATATCTACCATGCTGTTGAGAATAAACACAAATATAACAGAAACGGCAGTGACGAACATTGAGAACAGCATGAGATTTTGGGCTAAAATCCCACTGGCTATCACGGGTAGGGTGGCACTGTTAAAAATGGTGGTGTTGCCTAGGTTGATACATTTTTTTTGGGAACATACCATACTTGATAACTAAGCGGTTCTTCGTCAAACTCCGAAGCATATGCAGGGGTTTGATATGGCACAACACTAGAAACAGAATAGCCCTGTGGAAACTACAGAATGCAATTGATTAAGGTGGCATTAAACTTCCCAACTTCAAGATCTACCACTGGTAGAGCCAGTTGCAATACGTGGCCAAGTGGCTATCGGAAGACTCAACAGCCGATTCCAGGCTGTTCCGGTCAGACTGTGCTCCATTTTTTCTGAAAGAATAGCTAGGGCTGCCCAAAGCTGATTTAAAGGGGTGCCCGAGAATGCTGGCACTGAGATGGCAAATGTGGCGGAAGGCTTGCCAGGCTATGACGGGCCTGACCCCGTGCTTCCCGCAAGTGCCGCTTGTAGCACGGACCAATGGGGATGCACAACTGAGGCAGATGATACGTAGATATTGCAACACTGGGAGACATGGCAAGACGGGAACATACTGGAATTTAATGCACTGGTAGAGGATACGGGTCTACACCTGGGGCAACATATCACATATACTAGATTGGTACGTCAGGCCAGGAGAACATGGTCCAAGATAGGGCTACAATATCAACCAGATACAATATATGATCTTGCAGAGAGAGGGCATGAGGTCTCCCGGATCCATGAATGGCTGATGACTAAAGTGGGGAAGGAAGTTCCTCAGCTGAGATGGGAAGAGGAAGAGAGAAAGTATGAATGATGGGCAGTGGGAGAGGGTTCAAAGGTACCAAAAAAAGGTGTCCAGAAATGCAAGGCTGCAACAGATCCAGCTATATGTGACTCACAGAGCGTATATGACCCCCCTCCCCCAAAGGATAGCCCGATTTAAGAATGCAGAAATACAAAAATGCATTAAGTGTGGAGAAGTGTATGCCGGCATGACATGTTGGAGAGTTCAGGAAATAAGTGGCCTGCCGCCTGGCGGAGAAAGGCATCACGCTAATGGTGGAATCGGTGTGGGCATGCATGTTGGGGGGGGGGAGGTTCCCTAGACCACGTAAGCTAAAGCATGTGGGTAAAGTAAGCTTAAAGACCTGGCTTACATACTAACCAAGCGCAGCATTGCTATGGGCTGGAAAACATGTAACAGACCCAAGATCGAGGTCTGGTGGAATGACCTTAAGAAGTGTGCAGAAACTGAAACGGCAGTATGGATCGAGGCAGTTAATAGAGGAGGGGGAGGAAGAGGAAGAGGAAGATACACTGACATCCTGGAGGCACTTAGTGGCCACATTGTCGGGATCTACCCAAGAAAGTCCAAGTGGGAATGACACCTCCCGAGACACTGAAGAGAGTACATCCCTAGAGGATGGGGCAGACGGCCGAGTGAAATAGGCTCATGTTGTTGGGGGTACAGGAGGGCTTTTTTTCTTCTTGCTGGCGGCCTTGGTTTAAATACGACACAAGTTATGTGCAATGTATAACGTATACCGCTAAGAGTGATGCTATGCGAATAATGGATTGCTTTAAAAGTTAATGAAAATTGTTTTTTAAAAAAAAAAAGGTCAAGGATGAAGGGAATCCAGAGCTCCGGGGATTGTTTGATCATGTTGTTGGCGATCCCATCAGGGTCCGCAGCTCTAGAATAGTTTGCCTTTTTATTAAGTAGCTCCAAATCCAGATCTCTTCAGGGGAAAGGCCAAGTGGCTTTGATTGCTCAGCTTTGAATAATTTGCCAAATAAGTCTATCCAGATTTCTTCAGGAACATTGTTTGCTAAGGAAGCGGTTTGGAATCCATCTCATTCAGAAGTTGCCACGTAGCTCTCAAGTCTGAGTACGATTGCTAGCATCTGTAATGAGTCTGATTGCAGTAAGGAGGATTTTCTGTCGCTAGCCAGTTCTTATACTTCTTTTTTTCCTTTAGCAGAAACAAATATTTATCAAGTTCCAGCTGGATGATACTTTTCAATTCTTTGTGTATGAGGGATTTCTCCTCAGTCCCCTTAACATATCAGACGCTTGAATACCTGGCTATGCTGACCATTTTAGCCCCTGGCATACTAGTGGGGGGGAAGGTGGGTGGGGCGTATGGAGTAAAGGGGACTCGTACGTCAGTGAGTAACTTTAATTACTTGTATGTCCCCTTGACTCCATCCTTGTGGGCGATTACACCGAACAAGACAAATGGGTATAGCTGTGACAACCTGTCTCATGCTTAAGAAGCAAAAAGCTTAGTCAGAACTGCCTGATCGAACTCTGCATCCCGCCTGGAGCTGGTGTCCAGGGAATAGTGCTAACAGAACGCAGATGGTGGTCAATGTAGCCGCCTTGCTAATGACTTCCCAGGAAGCGTGCCTCTGAAAGGTAACAGCCATAGGCTTGACCCTGACTGCGTGGGCATGAATCCCAGCATCTTAGCCATGGCCACGTAAGCCTCTGAAATGGCTAAGACCATCCGATGAGCTATGGAGGCCTCTGAGGTTTGTGTACCAGGAGCCGAGCCCCGGAAGGGTGACAAACAATGCCTTCAATTTCCAGAAAGGTTTCGCCAGGGAGAGGTAGAACTTGAGCACCCTTCTCCAATCCAGGGAGTGCAAAGCCCTTTCAGCCTCCGACTGCAGGTTCAGAAAACACACCGGCAGGTAGATTCCCCGATTAAAGTGGAACAGAGACCACCATGGGCAAGATGTCTGGATGAGTGCGCACAATGACCTTGTTGTGGAAGGTGGTGAAAGGCTTGCACAACAGCGCCTGCAGCTGCTCATGGACTGTGTGCAGAGGTGAGCGCCACCAACAGGACCACCTTGATCGTCACCAGTCTAATGTCCACCAATGTCATCGGCTCAAACGGTTTACACTGTAAGGCCGCAAGCACCACATTGAGGTCCCAGACGGGGTGAGGACTATGCACCGGAGGAAACAGCCTGAAGAAGCGCTTGAGGTGGGTCTTAACGGTTTGGCCACTGCAACACTGAAAAAATGTTATCCGACGAGTTCTCGTAGGCCAAGTGGGCCGACAGGTATGTGTGACAGGTTTGTGTGACTGGTATCGACCTGGACGCCGGACCGAGCGATGTATGTGGAAAAAGCACATCGTCCAGGGAGAAAGTGAGGGGGTCCAGCTCATTGTCGCAAGCCCAGTGGCAGAACCTGGTCCATTTACACTTGAGCCCAGGGATGGCTATATGATTTCCCAGTTGCCGTCCAAAAACGGAGTGGTCAAGTCTCCACAGATCAGGAGCCAGTCCGGGAGGGCCAGCCTGCCGGGTGCTCCACCACCCCACCTTGCTGCGTAAGGAAGCCCCTGCTGGGCATTGGAAGATGGATAGGCCCCTGGGAGCTTAACTGCAGCTGGTCCGAGAACCATGCCCTTGAAGGCCACTGGGAGGCAATCAGGATGAGGCTGCAGCTCACTGAGGCCTGATTTGCAGAGGGACCACTGGAGCAATGGCAGAGGAGGAAATACAGCACCTGCGGCCATGCCAGCAGATCTGGAACGCGTCACCCAGAGACCCATAACCCCGACCCAACCATGAAGCACAAAGGGGGCACAGGAAATTCAGTGGAGATGCAAATAAATCCAGATCCAGAAGTCCCAATTTCTGGAAGACAGGCAACAGTTGATGTGTAATTCCAGTTCCTAATTGTCGAGTCCCAGGCAGCTGAGCGTGTGCGCTTCTGCACTGTTGTCCCCCGGCAGATGGACAGCAGATAACCATATCCCCTCTGACGGGGCCAACTTCCCAGATGGACACTGTCTCAAAGCATAAGGGGAAGGAGGGTGTCGGGGGGAGGTGGGGAGGGGGAGAAGATCACCCTGCTTGTTCAAGTAGAACATAGTGGTCGAATTGTCGGTCCTGACCATAACCGCCTTGCCCCTGATGACCAGTCAGAGAGCTGTAAGAGATATGCCCACCGCCATGAGTTCCAGCAGCTTGATATGCAGGAGTGCCTCTACCCTGGACCATGTGCCATGAATTAGGGAGGAGTTTCATCACACCCAGCGGAGGCTGGGCTAAGTAAAGGGGGCTCCCACTGCCATATTGCAGTCCAGAGTCCACGAGTGAAGATCAAAGATGAGCGACAGAGGAATTGGAAGCCTGTCCGATTGCGCCCGTTTCCTAGTCCCAATTGGCCGTCAGGTGGGGCTGCAGGCATCTCATCTTGAGACAGGAGTGTGGCACTGTGAGCAGGCAGGATGCCATCAGGCCCAGAAGGTGCGGGAACCACCATGCAGAGGTGAAGTTGGCCAGAAAGTAACAGATCGCCTTCCAAAGGGACTGAAGCCTTTCGATTTTGGGGGGACACCGTCTGAAGAGCCGTGTCCCATCAAAATCCGAGGAACAACAAATCCCGGGAAGGGGTCAACTCAGACTCCCGCTGGTTGAGGCATAATCACCAGCTGGTGAAGAACATCAGGTAACCACTGGCAAGACTACACCGCACCCTCTGGTAAACTGGCCTCACCAACCAGTCGTCCAGATAGGGTTCTAGATGGTGGCCCGCCAAGCGAAGGCGGCCAGCCACCGCATTCATGAGCTTTATGAACACACGAGGGGCCGAGTTGAGGCCGAACGGAAGCACCCTGTATTGAAAGTTGTGTGACAATCGTGAAACGCAGGTACTTTGGGTGCGGTTGGTAGATGAGGATGTGTAGATGCACATCTTTGAGGTCCAGGGAACACATCCAGTACCCTGCGCAAAGGAACTATTTGTGCAGGTGTAATAGTCTTGAAGCATTCTAGAGGTAAAGAAGCTGAGGAATGGAAGGTTCAGGACGACCCTCAGATTAGACTGGTTGTTCTCGAGTACCGCAAAAATCCTGGCATATAACCTAGAGCCACTATCTGACTGGGGCACCGGCTCTACCACCTGCATGTCCAAAAGAAGGATCTCCCGCAACAGTGCAGGCAACCCAATCTGCAGCAGAGGAGGAGAAGAGGGCAGAGGAAGACTGAAGCCCGTGGAAACCATCTAAAGAATCCACGGACGCCAGAAAAAAACGCTTCCAGCGGTCGACGAAGTGAGTCCGCCGGCCCCCCACAGGTGAGATGTGTTCCCTGACCAAGAAGTCATTGCTTTTTGGCATCCGAGGTGGGAGCGGAGGAGCGAAAAAATCCCTACAAGGCACTGTGCTGCTTTGTCCTGTGGTTGCTGGCAAACCTGCCTGGCTGCCCCGCTTAACGCAGTCTTTGAGCCTCTTGAAGACACAAAGTTTGAACCCGGACCTGCCCTGCGTCTCAGGAAAGGACTTTCTGCCCCTGCTTTGCCAGGATGTCGAAGTACTTGCTCTGCGTGGAGGTCTTTTTGTTCGGCTTGTCTTCGGAGTACGAATTAAACAGATCCTTCCCATTGAATGCAAGGTCTAGAACCCTCACCGCACATCTGGAGAATTTCGTGGCGTGCACCCATGCAGTCCGCCTCATCTAGTCTCCCAGGTAGAGACCTCTACTGGCCTTGTCAATGTGGGAGAACAAGGACTCCATAAGATTCTGCGCAACCGCACAGGCCTCCACTAGACCTGCTTTGAAGGAGGCCTGGCTCTCCAGGGTAAGGTCTGGCAAGAACTCCCTGATCTCTCACCAAAGCTTCTGGTTCGTCACGGCTACGAGGGTGTCGGTGTTAGCCTGCCACAGGTGCAGCTCAGCGTTGCTGTTAACATCTCCTGCCGAAAGACTTGCAGGCCTTGTCCTCCTTGGACAAACAGCTGGAGGCAGCCCCGGCCACAGAAGACAAAGGAGGGCTTTGAATACAAAGACGTCGCCGCCACGACTGTAGAGTGCCGTAAAGTGCTGTTTGGAACACCAGGAGGACTGGTTCTCCATCCAATAAGCGAAAACCGTCTGTCCAGTTTTTTTTTTTTTATTTACTTGAACGTTGGCCCGAGGCTTCTTCCAGACCTTCCTTGCCAAAGAAAGGACGTCTTTCTGGAGGGAGATGCACGAGCAGCCCGTGGCATACAAGGCCAGGACCTCCTCCAGCAGCCCTGGCTCCTAGGGGGTCTGCTGGTGATGGGGGACCACCCAAATACCCGGCAAGACCTTGAAGACTCATGAAAAGCTATCACAGAGTCCCAAGGATCTTCATCCTGCATGTCATCGTCTCCCCCCGCCCGGCCACACATTTTTGCCAAAAGGCGGGGAGTCCGGATTCTGTATGAGAGTATTCAGGTCGCCCGCATGGTCAACTCCAGAAGGCAGCTGAGCATCAACAGGCGACTGAAGAGGGGGTGGCATTGGTGGCACCGGCGGCGCTGGAGAAGACTGAGGCACCAGTGGTACCTGGACCGGAGAAGGAACAGGCTGCAGTACCAGAACAACCAGTGGGGGTTAGGGGTGCACTGGGGAGGCACTACCTGCGGGACTATTTCCTTGATAGTCCTCGAGAAGCCCCGACATCTGAGGGGAACGCATGAGGAGGAGGAAGCTCTCAAAAAGCATCCACAGGCCGCACTGGGCCTTCTGTCCTAGAGCCTGGGGCCCGCCTCCACTCCCTGAAGGAAGAGGACTGGAGCCACCCTGTGCCCCCAATCTGACATGGATGGGCCAGTCTGATGCCTTGAATCGAAAAATATGGCAGCTGGCCATGCAGGCTTTGCCACGTGCCCGTCGGCCATTTCGGTGCCTTGCGCCATGTCCTGAGCAGGAGGTCGCAAAGGCCCCTAACCCCGTGCCAGGTCTGACATTGTCGAGGACTGTTTGCACCCAGAAGCAGGAGATGGCACCAGTAGGCACTGGGCCTTCGGCCAACATGCCGTTAGTCGGATTGTCCCCCTGCAACACGACCTCAGATGACTCGGGTAGGCTGTGAGCCCTCATCTGTGGAGCTGGTAGTCGTATGGGACTGTGCCTCAGGCTGCCGCCTGAAGCCGAGATTTCGAAAAACCCTTGCACACCAATGCCGAAGAGGACCTGGAGCACCCAGAGGACTGCCCGGAAGAGCCCCTGGGCCCCCCAGCTTGGGAGCCGGTAGCCTTAAGGACCTCCGGTTTGCCACTAGTATAAGAGTCCACAGTACCCTTCCAAGCCGGAGGTTCCGGGAAGGAGTCTCCGTGCCGAGGGGCCTTGGCGAACCTTCAATATGTGAGGTCCTGGCGACTAAGTCCTTTAGATGACCTGGTGGTGAATAATGGAAGATCTCTCTCCAGTGGGTAAGGCGATTCTTCAAGGATCAGTGACCCAGGAGGCTGCAAGAGGTGCATGGGTCGGCTAGCATGCCGAATGCTGAAACAAAAAAATAATTGCTGCACGTAGCTGCCAGGTCCGACACCTTCCATGTGTAAAAAGAGGCTGATGTGAGGTGCTGCAGAGCATGGCCTCAGGGATGTTCCCATGCTCAGGGATGCGCCCTTGTGTGCTATGCTAAATTTAAAGGGGTAGCTAATTTTTCACTGCCAAAGGTTCCGTTACCATCCCCATGTTGGGGGATGCCCGCTGGGATAGAGGGAAGGGGATCGGACGTGCAAGTATGTTACTTTCATATTTTCATGAAACTATTGTTCCGAAAAACAATTCATACTTCACATTCAGTTTAACCTTTTGCACACGTCGGCTGGATTTCACATACCATTTACTCTACCAAAGGAGAAAACTCATTTTTACTCCATTGAAATTATGTTTACTAAGTTTAACGGGGAGTAAAATACTCCCTCCTCAAAGTCTTATTTGAGTACTGGGTTTGACAGAAATCTATGGAGGGAAAAGCACAAAAAGATGTTTACCGTCAAAATGGAGTAAAATGGTGAAAAGTGAGAAATCGGGGAAAAAAGCTTCACACATTTTGAATATTCCCCGTCGACAGGCTGGGAATCCTCAGTAACATTTTATTATAGCTTATAATCGATTTTTTTAAGCTCCCTTTATTAGCCCATCTTTGTCTTTTTGGGTGTATTGTGCCTCAGCCACTGGGACGTCGAGTGACAAGCGCACCCAAGAGGCCATCTTCAGATTTTACCCCCCCGAGAGATGAGAGTTGGCAAAATGTAGCCTGTCCCCCAAGGGGTAGTGGTAGGTGGGTGCATGTAAATCCATGAAAATACCAATAGTGGAAAATGACAAAGTTACTCACCGTACTCCTAGCCCATTAGTCCCCTTTCCTCCGTACGTTTGGGACATACTGTCCTGTGGGACGGGACCGGAGCACTTTTGTAAAAAAGCATAAAATTGAAGAATGTGTCCTGTTTTTACGCAGGAACCGCACGCAGTCGTAACCCCGCCCTCCTTAGCTCCGCCCTGGGCATCGCTATTCAGGCCTTTTCTATCGCCTGGTCTGAGACCATTTAAGCAATAATAAAGGATCCTTATTAGAGGGGACGGTGGGCGGGCGTATGGAGAAAAGGGGACTAAGAGTAAGGTAGTCACTAAGGTGAGTAACGTGGTTATACTCCTACGTCCCGTCCCCTTTCCTCCCTACTTTTGGGAGATTACCAAGCACTCCTCACAGGACATGCAGGTGGATTGGACCCTCCTTACTGAAAAAGGAGTTTAAAAACAGCATGGCCTAATTGAGCATCGGCTCTGGAGGCCAATTCTAAGCAGTAATGCTTACCAAAAGCTGGTGGGAAAGCCAGCGCAGCTGCTTTGGCCACAGTTCAATGCGCTTACAGAGCGACCAATATATAGGAGGCAATGAGGGGAAAGCATAAGCTTTCATGTTGACCAACAAGCTGCAAAGAGGACCATCACTGGCGTGCCCCATTGCTGGAAAAAGTTGGAGACGATATTGCTGTTCATCTCACACTCGTAAGCGATGCCGACTGAATTAATCTGTGGTCACATTGAGGTGACCCAGGATGTGTGGAGCCTGGAGCCAAACAATATATTTGATGGCCCAGCCCAAATTTGTATGACAAGATCCACAAGGAGAGGAGTGTGCGTCGCCCTGCTTGTCGATGTAAAAGCTTGCTTTTAAGGGAGGTATTCAAAAAGGCAGCAGTGGCCCACGGAGGTTGGGCCGCCGTTATAACACACCAGGGGTAAGCCGCGTCACAGGAGCAAGTGAAGCAATAGTCTCCCAAGGAGAGTCAGGGTCCTTGCATGCCATCATTGAAACAAGGACCCTCGGCAGAGCCGGTACTGGCAGGTCTAGGGCGTTTACGCGACACGTCAGGGGCTTCCCCAGAATTAGCCTCTAGTGAAGGATCCTAGGCAGAGCCGGTACTGGAAGGTCTGTAGTACGTGACCACTTCCTTCACCCCCTCAACAGAAACTGTTATCACCATGGCTGGGACGCACGCGGAAGGCTTAGGGATATACCTTACAGCCAGGACCCTTGATGAGGGACTCAATTCTGTTGATGACCGATTTAGCACCAAGCAGGGGACCTCAGGTTTAACATTGGTCCAATAGACACCTCGAGTGGGGCCTCGAGCTAAGACTCGGTGCAGTTAGCCCCAGATGGAAAAGCCTCCGGGCCAACCCTGGCATCCAAAGCCATAGCAGAACTGGGGTCAGCCTTTGCCCCAAATGGGGAACCTTGGAAGAAGATCCGGTATTGGGAGACCGCCGCAGGGCCCTCAGAGGAGCTTCTGGTGCGTCTCGCTGAGCCGAGACCAAAAAGGGCACCCGAATCCGAAGTGTTATGCTTCTCAAACTTAGGTGTGTCCGCCTGGTATAATATGCACTGTCTCAGTATTTAAATTGCTTGTGAAACCAAGGCCTTTTCCCTCTTTTCAGGATTCTCTCCTGGCATAACTGTCCATTGTGTTAACTCTAAGCCTGAGTGTCTTCATCGTGTCCCATTATGCTATCTGCCTGCCACTCGCTCCATTGTCCTCCGCTATTGTCCTCCTCCTGTACCTCCACCTCTCTCCTCTCCCACCTACTCTATGGTGCTCTCTATCTCTCCAACTGCTTTTCTATTGACTATCCTGCTCTCCTCACTAAGTCTGCAAGGAAGAAGTTTAAAAAGCACATCCTGGTCTCCAACCCAGGCCTCTCTATCGCTGACACCTATACCAGTGCCTCTTCTAAGGAAACTCTCACTGACATCCTCTTCGTCGTTCCTTCACCAGACATATGGACTTCATATGGTCTCTGTGCTCTCTCCCTTTGTATTTGTATTTATTTGTAGTGTGCACCTTGCCCCGGGGCATCTGGGCGCATGTTTAAGAAAAGAGTTTACAGGAAATAGATCAAATTTACATTTACAGATATTTACATAACGAGGAAGGCAGCAGGTCAAAATATACAGTGTATACAGTCAAAACAGCAAACAGTAGGTATGGGTGAGAAAGCAATAGAATTAATGAGAGGCGGATGAGGCATCCTGTTCATGTAACCACCATTTAGTTTTAGTTTTGAAGGAATGAAAGAAAGGAATGTTTGAGAGCATTTTGAAGGGAGTTCCAAAGCTTGGCGGCGAGGACTGGGAAGCTTGACCCCCCCTGCTGTTCGTAGCTTGAAGCTAGGAATAGTCAGTGTGTAGGCCTGTACAGATCTCAGGGGTCTGGTTGCTGTATGTTGTGTGAAACCTGAGGATAGGTAGGCAGGGGCTGCGTTGTTCTGTGCCTTGTGGGTGAGACCGAGTACTTTGAGGGATATACGGTGCGTGATGGGTAGCCAATGTAGGTTACGTCTGGTGTTGTAGATATGGGAGCGCCTGGGTATGTTAAGAGGTGCCTTTATGGCGTTATTCTGCGTGACCTGGAGTTTGTCAAGATTTCTGTGACTGGTTCCTAGGTAGAGGGCGTTGCAATAATCGATCATGGACATGACGAGGGTTCTGGCGAGAATCAGACAGTTACCCGGTGTCAAAAAGGGGCAGCAAGCTGTAATCAATTTGCAAGTATAGGATGATGCGGAGACAACTGCGTTGGTTTGTCGATTGAGAGATAAGGTGGAGTCTAAATATATTGCAAGCGTTTTTGGAACGTTGGATACTTTGATATCGTTCCAGTCAATAGTGAAGGATGTGTATTTGGGGTCAAGTTTCATGAGTTTAGGTTGAGAACCTAGAATGACTAACTTCGTTTTTTCATCATTGAGGCAGAGCCCATGATGCGCCATCCAGGCCTGGATGACAGTGTAGACTGCACTGAGCTTTAGCGTCGGTTACATAGTCGCCAGTGATAGGGATCCGCATAGTTTGTGTAAGAGCCGCCCAGATAGTCAAGTAGATCAAAAAGCGGTTTGGTAAACACGTTAGAGAGTGGGAGATACACAAGAACCTTGTGGGACTCCGCGCGGGACATGGGCCGGATCAGCTGTGGCTAGAGATGAGAAAACGCTCATAGTTCTGTTAGATAGGAATGAGCTGATCCAAGATGTGGCTGCTTCTGAAAAGTGGGCAGCAGTCTTGAGATGGTGGCAGAGGATTTGATGATCGACCAAATCAAAAGCTGTTGAAAGATCGAGGAGGTGCAGGAGTGCCTGCTTGCCCTTGTCTTTGAGAACCTCGATTTGGGTTTTCAAGTCAATTAAGGCTGTCTCAGTGCCGTGTCTAGGCCGGAATCCGTCTGAGCCCTAGTAGGTTGTTGGTTTCAAGGTAATCCTGGATTTGGATATAGGCTGCTCGATCAAGAATTTTGAGGAGGTAAGGCACCGTGGTAATAGGTCTGTAGTTAGACGGATTACTGGGATCAAGATTAGGTTTTTTGATTAGAAGGATGACCCAGGCATCCTTGAGGTTGTCGGGTACGGTGCCCAATTCGAAGGAGGCATTAATGAATGAGGTAATGAAAGGGGTGAGATCATGTGCGGCATCATTAATGACCGGTGCAGGACATGCATCACCATGACAGTTGGAAGGTTTGAGCTTCGTAATGATGTTCTCAACTTCCATGGTGGCGAGTAGCGGAAAGGTCTGAATGAATGTTTGGGTGAGGCAATTTTGTAGGAGGGGGGGAGAGGGGGATTACCAGTTCAATCCTAGAGATGGTTTTTTAAATGTTAATTTTGGCTTGGAGCAAGGCAATTTTGTCAAGCAGAGCCTTTTGTATGTTAGAGCTCCATTCAGCGTCAGGTGGAAGAGTTCCCTAGTATTAAATTGGGCTTGAATGATCCTCTTATAAAGAACTTTTTGCAACTAGTATGGCTTCTTTGTATGTAATGGAGGCTAAGGTAAGGTTATTTTTGTTCGCTAGAGAGGGTAAACTTTTCCAGTGAGCCTCAGCTTTTCTTTTTACGTAGATCGCGTAGGTGCGGAGTGAACCAAGAATTGAGGTGGGGCCGCGGTTTTTGTTTGCGCAATTTGAGGGGGGCGATGGCATGGAGGGCTTTTAACAAAACGCGGTTATAAGTATCTACCAATACAGTGGGGTCCGTGCAGGTGTAGGACACCTTTTTAAGTAGAGGGAGGATAAGAGGGAGAAGTTTGTCAGACGTGATATCCTTTTTTCTCATCTTCTCCCATTAATGGTGGCACCCGTTGGACGTCCTCCTGGCCTCCTTCCATTCCTCTAAGGTCATCATTAATGTCTACTCAAACGGGACCGTCTTGGTGATAGGCCCTCAGGCAAACCTTCACCTCTTTGACAGACGCTTCTCACGCCTCATACATTTCCTCTTATCCCGCTGTCCCCTCTCTCCCCCTTTCCAAAGCTCCCACCCCTCCCCCCTCTGCCTCCTCCTTGGCTACCTTGCCCTCTCCTCCTTACCCCCATGCCCCCTCTTGGGCACCCTCTACACCTCTGAAGGGCGTACCTCTGATCTGTTCCCCTCCCCGGAAGTCCTTCAAGGATGGCAACCTTCTCCATATTGCCACACTTAAATCCCGCTCTGCAGTCAAACACTCCTCTGATATCTGCTGCCTTCTGGAAGAACTCGACCTCTATGTCCTCAGTCTCACAGAGACATGGTTCACAGATAGCTCTGTCACCAGTTTGGACACGCTCCTACCTGATGGCTACAAGATACTCTCCGCGCCCAGGTCCAACCGCTCTGGAGGGGGTGTTGCCCTGATCTTCCCTGTGTGGATTCCTGCCTCTGTCATTCCTATGCAGTCCTATTCCTCATTTGAATGCCTCATCTGCAGGCTCTCTATCTCACCTAGCCATTCCCTTACCGTGGCTACTATATCGACCACCGGCCAGATCTCCTCCTTCCTCTCCGAGTGGGCTGACCTCTCTTCCTCACTCCTGGCCTCGACCACTCAACTCCTCCTTCTTGGAAATTTCAACATTCATTCTGATACCTCCTGTCCTTCCTCTGTACTCTTTCGCGACCTCTGCGACTCCCTCTCACTTACTATTCTCACCTCTGGCCCGACTCACTCCGCAGGGCATACTTTGGATGTTCTGATATCCTCAGACCTCCCCCTCTCTGATCCTCTCTCCACGCCTCTCTTGGAGTGATCACCGTCTCCTATCCTCCCACCTCACCCTCCCTGCCCCTCAGGCCAAGCCACCTCCATCCCTGCCACCTACCTTCTCGGTCATCCGACCCATGGAGCGCGTGTCAGCTGAGGCTTTCGCCAGCACCTTCTCACCCATCCCCTCTGGCTGACTCCCATCCTGACACAGGATGTCATGAGAATCTGCCTGAAGCCCAACGCCAAGTGCAACTCCTGGTACGATTCCGACCTCGTCACCCTAAAAATTGTAGGGTGGCAGAGAGGAACTGGCGTACTTCATGTACATCCTCTGACAAACTGGCCTGGCGCCTGCTACAAAGGCAATACCGGCTCTCTGTCCAAACCAAGAAGAGAGCTCATAACCAAGCCAGCGTCTCTGCGGCATCTAACAATTCGACTGAACTCTTTAAAATCTGCAAAGAACTAACCAATCCTGCCGCAGTCTCTACCTCCCGTGTCCCTTCCCAGGCCCTCTGCACAGCACTGGCCTCTCATTTCATCTCTAAAACCCAGGACATCTTGTCCACACTCTCCACCTATTCCCTCCTTTCCCCTACTTCCTGCTCTTCCTCTGGCCCTCCTGCAGCCACCCCTCCTACCTCCTTCTCCTCCTTTCCGCTTTTCTCCCCAGACGAGGTTTCTAGACAAGTCCGATCTATGAAAGTCTCGTCCAAACAGGTTCACCCCTGTTCCTCCAAAACTATCAAGGACCATATCGACTCCCTGGCTCCTGCCCTGGCTGATTTCTGCAACCACTCCTTCGTCACTGGAGTCTTCCCAACTCCCCTGAAGCACTCCCTTGTGCACCCTCTTCTTAAGAAACCCTCTGCCGACCCCTCCTGCCCGGCTAGCTATCGCCCAATGACCATCACTCCTTTCCTGGGTAAGCTCCTTGAGAAACTGGCCATTTCCCAGCTTAATCTCCACACTGAAGCTGTTGGTTGTCTTCATGACCATCAGGCTGGCTTCAGAACTTCCAGAAGCACGGAAACTGCTCTCCTGAACATCCGTCTTGCTTGATCTCTCTTCTGCCTTTGACACAGTCAACCATGCCATCCTGCTCAACCGTCTCCATGACAACCTGGGAATCACTGGTCAGGCTCTAGCGTGGCTGACTTCTTTCCTCTCCGACTGACCCTCCCAGGTCCAACTTGGGTCCTTCCTCTCTGATACCTTTCTCTCTACCTGTGGTGTCCCCCAAGGATCTAACCTCTTTCCCTGGCTGTTCAACCAATATCTGGCACTCCTTGCCCGCCTCATCACCGCTCTCCGCCCAAATTCCAGTGCTATGCGAATGATACCCAGCTCATTTTCAGGCTCCCCTCAGCCTGCTCCTCTCCTTCCCTCATCTCTGACTGTCTTTCAGCTATCCAGGAATGGGGTGCGGCCAATGACCTCTGCCTTAATGCCAGTAAGACCGAGATTCTACTCATCGGCACACCCACTCCCTCCTTCCCTGCAGCTCTCTGGCCGGCCTCTCTTGGCCCTCTTCCTGCTCCCACCTGCAAGGGTAAAAAGCTCGGGGTCATCTTCGATTCCACTCTCCTCCTCTCCTCACATCTGACGTCTCTAAGAAGTCACACTACCAGTTGCACCTCCTCAGAGGTATTCTTCCTTTCCTCTCCTTCCCCCAGAAGCTCACTGTCTCCAGAGCCCTGGTTCTCTCTAGGCTGGACTATTGTAACAGTCTCCATCTAAATCTGCCTGCCTCTACTCTCCGCCCTCTTCAACTTATCCAGGACAGGACTGCGAGACTTATCCTTGGCCTCAAGCCCAGGGATCGTAGCTCTCCATGACTGAAATCCCTGCAATGGCTGCCAGTGGCTGCGAGGATTAAGTTCAAAACCCTCTACATTGTCCACAAGGCTTTCTGGGGCCTGCGGCCGCATTACCTTCAACTCTCTCTTCCCAAATATCTTCCTTCTCGAGCTCTTCACTCATCTGCCTCCCACTCCCTCAGGGTCAGTCGCTTCTCCAAGCAACGAGTTGGTGGTAGATCTCTCTTCAGCAGGGGCCTCCCTCTGCAACAGCCTTCTGGCCTCTCTGAAACTTGAGGAGAACCATCTCCGGTTCCGGAAGCACCTCAAAACACTCCTCTTCGCCTCTGCTTTCTCTCCTTTTAACCCCTGCTGAACTCCCAGTTGAAACTGCACTGGTTTACCTGGCCACCGCTCTGTGCTCTTGTGCTCAGGCCCTTCCAGCTGCACACCTGCACTGCCTCCCTGCCAACCCCTTCGACTGTTTCTGCATCCCTACAGTCCCCCTACCAGCACTTATGCCTGCACTTGCCGCGCACTTGCCACCAGATGGCCGTTTTATTATCTTATTTATTGTACTATCCTTGTACTGCACTTCCCCTCTGCCCTTCCCCACACACTTTCCCTCTCCCTCCTTCCCTGCACTTGCGCGATTTGAATGACACCTGGCCTAGTAAGATGGTTGTCTGTCCTCCCTTGTTCCCCCTCCCTTGCCTCGTCGCGCCTTGAAACATTGTGTATAGGCGCGTTATAAATGCCATATCATATGCTCCTACGAAGAACCGCAGATATTTCATATGCAGGCTCCAGAGAAATGCAGATATTCTATATACGGGCTCCAAGTCAGAATGTGTATTTACGCATCCTGGAAGACCACCACACTGAGCCAATCGCCCTTCCGAAGTGAGGACTTTATTTGGCAGCACGTGAACAACTTTAATTTCTCTCGGGGAAAAAATAAACACATTTTTAAAAAAGGAGAACGTGCGTAGGCCAGCTTGGCGCAGCACTGAAGGGGCCGCAGTAATAGCCCCTCCCTTGCTCCATGAGGGGGAACAGGTTCCACCGCTCTCAGGTATAAAAGTTTCTGTACCTCTGCTCTAAGGGAGGGCATCCCGATCTGTCGGAAGAGAGGCTTGAAGGGTGGGGTAGAAGGAAAGGGCAAGCGATAAACCCACCTAAACTATGGACAAATCCCACCAGTCTTCGGTGATGGTTTGCAACGCCTCCAGAAGAGACGAGATTCGTCCTCCCACCGTAGTGTAGTGGGACCGTCAAAAATATCATTTGGTGATTTGTCGGCAGGGAGATTACCTGTCCCTGTAGAGGAGGCCGATGGCCAAGAGAAAAACCAACCACCTTGCTGCTGCTGCTTAAGGAGGGGCTACCAACAGGGGTTTCAGATCTGTGCGCACAGCAACCCTGAAACTCCCTGATCCCAGAGAGGGACAGAGTCTGGGACCGTGATTTCTGTGTACAAGGGGCCGTAGCTGAAGCTGTCGCTTGGACCGACAAATGGATCTTTGTTGTCCACATAGCGTGGAAAAACTGCTCAGCCCCAAAAGGAACACTCCCAACACCAGTCATGGAAGTTGGTGTGAGGGCGGTATCAAAACCAGCTGCCGTGGACCAAGGAGGTTGGGCCGCCATTTAGTCAACATCTGAAGAGAACTGCGTCATAGGAGAAAATGAGGCAACTGTCCCCTCATGAGTGTCAGGGGACTTAACAGCCTCGAAACAAGGATCCTCGGCCGAGCCGGTGCTGGCAGGTCAGGATGTTTAGTGGACATCCTAGGAACTGACCCAGAATTAGCCTCCAATGGAGGAACTTCGGCAGAGCCAGTACTGGAAGGCCTGTTGCTGATCACCTTCGTTGCCCCGTTGACAGAATCGGTACCACCACAACCGAACGTGGGACGGGTGAGGAATGCACCCTACCGACAGGACCCTTAGAGGATCCCTCTACTCTGTCGGTACAGTATTTAGAGGAACCTTGGGTTTTAACCCGAGACATAGCTCCCTCAAGAGGAGCCTCGAGCCGTAGCTCAGTGTGACAAGCACCAGAAACAGACCTCAGGGCGAAGCCCGGTATACAGAGTCAAAGACGAACTGAGCTGAACCTTAGCACCCAAACGGTGAACCTCAGAACCACGTCCAGTTTTGGCATGTCCTCTGAGGGACCCTCAGAGAACACTCTGGAGCGCCTATTAGGCCCTTGTGGCACCTCAGGGGATTCCCTGGTAACAGAGCTACACAAGCCCCTCTCGGGCATGGAATGCTCCCACCGAGCAGGGCTGCTCATCGCTGTCCTCATCCGCTTAAGGCTCATCTCAACCGCCTCCGGTTTGAAAAGAAAACTGAATCGGAGCCGCCGGGTACAGGGTGGAACAGGAGTCAAAAGACCCTTGCAATACGTCCTCATAGGGTCAGAGTGCATGAGCATCTGAAACCCCCAAAAAAAAAAACTCATCCTCAGCCGAGGGCTTAGAAGGGTGGTTGCCAGGAGGGTACACCCCCGGCCAGGTCCACAGATCAGAGGAGCAAAAGCAGGAGGGAGTGAGACCGTATTAGGCAGCGGAACCCACGCACGCCAGTCAAATAAGGGCTGAACGGGTTACTATTGCCGAAAGGAATGCTCCAAGCACCAGACGTTGAGAACGTAGGCGTAAGGCAGGTATCCAAAATGGCCGCCATAGGCCACAGGTTGGGCCGCCATTTTGTCGCCACCTGAAGAGAACTGGGTCACATGTGTAGCTGAGGCAATTGCCTCCTCAGGAGGCTCAGGGGCTTAAGTAACTGTTAGGGAGAATTCTCTGGTAAGGCTAATTTCCCAAACCTAGTGAGTCCCCCAGCAGCTTTGCTGGATTTGTGGGGTTTATTTTTATCTCCTGCTAAGAGTGAGACTCTTTCTCCCACTCTTAGGCATGATTTGAGTATGTCCTTTGACTGTGAATGTGTTATGGGCTATGAGGTCTTTTAGTCCATAGGGCTTCATGTGTTTTTGGTATGTGTGTTACACAGCACCCTCAGTGCAGTAACAGGGGTGTCATAGTGACCCCCAAACAGACTCCATACCCTGGGACTGACTACTGTCTCCCAGGGCATGTAAAGTCACCATTGGCTTTACTAGTCTCAAATTGTGAACACAACCAGTACAAACCATCATATTGTGGAGGTACTGGTAGGGGTAATTTGATTGCCCCTGGGTCTATTTTCCATGGGGGCACTGTCCAGTCCCACCTTGTCGAGTTTCTGGGAGACCCTAACCCGACACATAACATCCTCAGCTTTGGGAATTGATTCTAATCACTATAGAATACTGCTTATTTGCTCTATTTTCTTATTTTGAATAGAGGTACAGTTGTACTCACTCTGTTTTTGCTTTCTGATTTAATCTAAGCATCCAAGTGATAACTGGTTTTTCCGTCAATATTGAAAATTGTTTTCATGTCTTTTTCGTTTATGTATTCTTTTTGATGTACTAATTTTCACCCTTTTGTTTGTTTGAATGTTTCAATACTCAACTTACAAATGGAAGATTTACATTTATGTTTTTGATTGTATATGTTCTTCCAAGTTGGATTTTACTATATGTACCATTTTTTCATATAAAGGTTTAACATTAATCTTTCTGAATATCTGTTCATTGTCAAGGAGCGTTTCAGTACACATATTTGCATGCAAAATTGATAACCATTTAGGTTATGTGGGTCTAGACTGGGTGAAAATTTCTAATTCATTTATATTTCACACTGGCTAACCCCAAGCATACCAGTACCCTTGTTTTGCTGAGATTATAGATTTCGCCCCCTTCTAGTATGTTAACCCCCGGGGCAGACCACTGTGGCCACGGAGTGGCCCCCGTTCTGTATATAAGAGTTTCTGGCTGGTGGCAGTGGATCCCACGCGAAATATTCCACCGGAATATTTCCTATGGGATTTTCCCATTGATTTTACACGCACCACTTTTTGGTGCAATGTTAAAGATACCGCCAGGTTATTTATTTAATATTTATTCCCCGGTTGGGTCTTTTTGCCAGGACTCGGTTTTAAAATGGCGTTTGTGTTCGCCTCTGAAACTCTAACCCAAGTCGAGCCCTTTGTTCCACTTTTTGCCGGGCTTCTCCACAGAAGCCCTCCAAATGGTGCCACTCTGTCTGGGGTCTACAGGATGTGTGGGAGGGGGATTAGGCACCCTGTACTGTGTTGCCTTGGCAACTCAAGTCGCACTCTTGTGTGATTGGCTCAGTGGTGAGCCTCTCGGCTCACCACTTACCATGTTTGAGTGACAGCTAGGCTGTTGAATGGGGGTTTTGCTGCATAAAAGCAGGGCTTTGGGGACTGGAACGTCAGAAGTCGCCACAGGACCTAAAGAATCTGAAGAGGAGAGAAGCTGAGCCATCTACGACGACACCACCGGTGGAGCCCTGCTGTACAAACTCAGCACTTCCCCGACGACAGAGGAGATCTTCCAGGAGAGTATTCTTCCCTTTGAGCTGGTGGGACCAACCAGTTCGCCTTTTTCGCCTCCCTGGAACGTCTCGTGGTCGAATCGCCCGTGCCAAGCACCCCGGCGGCCAGATAGCCACGCTTCACTACCGTGAATAAAAGGGTCATACCTTTTAATCGGGAACTGTGCGGCTGGTTTCTTCCCTGGCAGTGCAACGACCTCCAGCTTTCTTCCTCCTTGAGATCATCTCTTCCCCTGGACGAAGCCACGACTTGCACCCGCTGCCAGGAACAACTGCCACCGCTGGAGCTTTCTCACCATTTCAGGTACTGTGTCCCGCCTGGTCTCCCTTGCAACAGATTGTGCAAGGTGTCGTGTAAATCCTTGACTTTCTAACTGGGTTGAGCTCAGACCTGCTAACTTTGCCTTTCTGAACTGATCCAACCTCTTTTTGACTTTTCTGCAAAGACGGTGCATTCCCACTGTGTTATCTTGGGCACATTCCGCCTTGCTCTCTCCAAGAGTGGGCCCTGGCCTATGAACTTTTTGCTCTACGGTAGACTGTGCCTTTTGTAGGGGAGGAGTGGTCCAAGGGACCCCCTCGCCTATATCTCCACCCCAGGTGAGGGCCACGGCTCATCGGGTGCCCCCTCCTTACCACCTGGGCCCAGGCGGTGGATGGCTCACCTGCTGAAGACATTGCCCACCCGTATTGAATTTAGCTAGGCCTCAGAAACCATTTTGTCTAATAAAGATGGTGTGAGCGTAGCGCACTGTAGCGCGGCCCCCACCCTCGGAGAGTTTCAATTATTCCTGTTGCCGCAGCACCCTGGCAGATCCGCTGTGAGCACGTTCCCACGAACAGGACGGGCATGAGCTAGCATAAGATACTAACACTGTAACATTTCACCGTCCGCAGTGTATCACTGCTCCCAGAATGACCCGGTCAGCAAGGCCTGGGTGATGGGAATGTCTGTAGAATGGTCATCTGATGGAAGCAGAAAGGTACCCAAATATGAATGTCAAAAACCACTTTTTGTATCCTTTCCATACAACCACTTTTACTAAAGAAACCTGTAAAATTGTGTAATTATTGTACATGACACCAGCCATGAAGGACCCGCACCCCTGCAGGGATGTGCAAATAACAGCATTCTGGGGGAGTGTTCCTTAGATGTATCATTGAAAACCGTACACCCCGCGGTCCCGCGCCATAACTGAACTAATGCTGCTAGAGTACACAAGAAAACGAATGTAACCATACAGGGGGCACCTGTGAAGGGTGTGCGATGATGCACTTGTCACGCGTGTATGTTTAAAGCCCCTTGCGTGCCACCACCGTCACATACCACCGTCACATACCAACCGCGATGTATATGCATATAGCTAAATTCTGTAATTGTTGAAACAGTGTACGAATAAGGTGCTCAGACTGGATATAATTGAAACGCCTCCAGCGAAATGAAATGTATGAATTCAAACAAATATCATAAAGTGTTCTAATGATTGTGATGTTTTCGCCTCCAAAAACCAGCAACACGTGAGGAAAATACCTTTGTAAATATGTGCAAGGCCATTTTCCCTCCCACCCTCCGGAGACTGCCAAACATGAGAGCAGAGGCCCGCGCCGCGCTGCCCCACCTCCCCCAACTAGACTGGAGCCGCTTCAAAGATGTGTAGCCCCCTCTGCAGCACCCAAGGCCACGGGCCGCCACCTGCATTATTTACAGCACAGCAGTAAACCTCTGCCTGAAACCACATTTCCAAAGGCGCCCCCTCGTAAACCCCACAACCCACCAGATCATCTCAGACTTATGGCCCTGTGCAATCAGGACACCCAACACTGTGGCAACACACAGCGGCACATTTATAACCACATCTAACAAGACAGGGAGGCTTGTACCGTCCGTCCCATGCCCTGAAGCTTAGCCCCCCAACCTATGACTCCGGTCAACAGGACACTGGTAACCATGACCATTAGGCTCCTCACAAGGTGCATTCCTCCTGTGTTGCATTAACCTGTAGAATAACCTATTGGAAGACTTACTAAAGAAGATAATATTGCAGTGACTGAATGACTGCGGTGTGCATGGCCTAGGGCAAATAAGTCAGGAAAAGACATTCATCTCTGACACTGGCCGCGATGGCACAACAACACCGCCCGGATGAACTCTGCCAACCTGCCAGGCCCAGCCCAACCCACGAGGCTGACCAGTGAAGTTCTTCAGCCACGGCCAACCACATCGCAGCAGCACCTATAGTTAGTCATCGCCACCCAATCCCATTGAACTTGTGCCCCCTATAGTATGTAGGTTCTTATGACGTTTTTTGTAAATATATACGCCTGTCTTTGCTATTGTCAGACAGAGCGCTCTCGGAGTTTGCAGAGTTCTTTGCATGCCATGTTCTGATTGATAAACTCCCATTTAAGCTCACCCGCACTCTGTCTTGGCCTTATTCCCTACTTGGGAGAGTCCTTCATTGTCTCTCATTGCGGGGAGGATCGTGCTGGCTGGGGACGCTTGCCTTCACTTTCTTGACTTGCTGTGGTTTCTTAAGTGTTGGTACTGTGTTATTTTCCTCTGCCTTTTCTCTCCCTTTTTAAACAAATTATTGGAGTGCCATCTACGGTTACGCGCTCACCTCTGTTTTGCTAAATAAGTGGTGTCTTAACCTAGACTTGTCGAATAATTAATTAGGGAGGTGTATATACTTATAGTGACTGTTTGAACTTGCTTGATATATTAGTGCCAGTGTATCAAAGCTCTGGTCAGTGTTTGCTTGTTCTACTGTATTTTTAGCCCTATTGTGTATACTCTATATACTGCCTAACTCTTCTTGAGGGAAGTCTGGCTGCTCAGCCACAGCTACCAGGTAAATCTGGGTGGTGCAGACTGCTACCAATTGGGTATCCCGCTTCCTCCTGTAGTCCTAAACTTTTTGCAGTGGTCCCTAAGGGAACTGCACAGGTTTCTGCCTAACAGTAATACTTTAGCCTTACAAGGAACCTCGGACAAGCCGGTACCAGAGGGAATGCGGTCTATGACCCCTCGACAGAACCGGTACCACCGTGACCCTGAGCGAGGGACGGTTGAGGACAATACCTCACCGACAAGACCCTCCGAGAAGGCCTCTCAGATCTGTCGATATAGACTTTAGCCTCCACAAGACGAACCTCAGGTTTCAAGCTGGTTACAGCGGGGAAAGCTACAGAAACAGACTTCAGCGTGAACCCTGGTATCCCAGCAACCAGCCGAACTGTGCTTAACTTTAGCACCGAGATGGTGAACCTCGGAACAATGTCCGGTACTGACAGGTCCGTCAGAACCCTTGAAGGAATCTCTGGTACGCCCGTTAGGCCCTTGGGGCCCCGCAGGGGAAACCCCAGTTACAGAGTTAAATAAAGGCCCTTAAAGTACTCCTTCACGGGGTCAGAGTGCATAAGTCTCTGAAACCTCACAAGAAAGGCATCCTCTAACGAAGAGGGTGCCAGGAAGCGAGTCCTAATGAGGTAGTGGCATCCAAGCGCGCCAGCCACAGGAAGGGCGGAACAGATTCACCCTGTCGAGTGGAAAAGGTTGTCCACCGAAAAGAAGATTTGATCACCCGCCGTCGATCGCGTGGGTGTGAGGGAAGAATCCCAAATGGCCGCCGTAGACCACACAGGAAGGCCGCCATTTTGTGAACATCTGAGGAGAACTGCATCACATGTTTAGATGAAGCAGTTGACTCCACAGACTGGTCAGGGGAATTGACTGAAATTTTTGCGTTGACCCAAGGATCCTCTGCAGAGCCGCTGCTATGGGGCCTTGGATGTTTACTGGACATCGTGTCCTTGAATTAGCCTCCAAAGGAGGTACCTCGGCAATGCCGGTAACAGGAGTTATGGTCGGCGACCTCTCCCTGTGCCCCCTCAAAAGAACCGGTGACTACGCGAGCGTGGGAAAGTTGAGGAATCCACCTCTCAGACAAGGTCTTAACAGGCCTCTCAGTTCTGTTACACACCTTAGCCTTCTTAAGAGGAACCTCGGAACAGTCTGGTCGTAATAGCTCCCCCGAGAGGGGCCTCGAAGCGTGGTTCAGTACAGAAAGCCTCAAGGCACTCCCCGGTGTCTGTGGGAAGCTCCTGACAAGGAGACCTCGGAGCAAACTCCGGTACCCAACGCCTCAGCACGACTATGCTGGCTATTAGCGTCCGATCGATGAACCTCGGATCGTGATCCGATATAGGCAGGCCCCTCGCGGAAACCCTCGGAGAAAACCCCTGGTACACCTATTAGGCCTGTGCAGCACCTCTGGGGAAACTGTGGTAGAAGAGCTTTTGAAGCCCGTCCCGGTCCTGGAGGAGCAAGGAAAGGAGTCCCCCGGCCGGAATGCCCTGAAAAGTAAGGAATTTACCAGGCATCTTTTCTTTCCGTCGATTAATAGATGAAAATGCGATGAAGGAACCTTCTAGAAGATCTCCTCCCACCGACGAAGACGGCGCTCAAGTGCCCAGACCGAAATGGAGTCGCAGTAGAAACACGAGTACCAACGGTGATTCAGTCCCAGACACTCCAAGCAGAGAGAATGGGGATCCACCCTAGCGAAGCGACTTTTGCAAGAGGAACAAGTAGCAAATCCCAAACGATCTGGCATAGGCGGAGGACTACGCGACCGCAGAACCGGAGCAGGAGAGAAGGACAACCGGACGGAAAAAAGGTCTTCCTGCTGATGCAAGTGCCCCGACCGCGCGGAGAAAAGAACTGAAGGGCGATGCGGGGGCAGAGCCAAGGAGGGCGGGGTTACGGCCGCGTGCAGTACCCTGCGTAAAAAGAGAAGGACACCTTTTTTAATTTGATGCTATTGTACAAAAGTGCTCTGGTCCCGTCCAACAGGACGGAATGTCCCAAAAGTATGGAGAAAAGGGGACGGGACATAGGGGTACAGGAGTTACAGGTAAGTAACATACTCCTCCAGCATTGGATCTTTCATTGATTCACATGCTTTGAAAAGATTGCCACAGCAGTAAACATCTTATAACAGGAGGTGTAATGGGAGAAGGCATATCTTATTGAAACAAACGTTGCAGGATGGCTCTTCCGACCTTTGCTTCAGCCTCTCATTCTCCCTTCATGCAGTAAAGGCTTGACAAAGGTGTGCAGGACTGCCCAGGTTGATGACCGGTATATGACTAACCGGGGAATCTCTGCCCAGAGCGCTGCTGAAGATTCCACTGCTCTAGTGGAATGAGCATGAACAGGTCCCTTTAGCGGCAGATTGGCCTGGGTGTGCGCTGTGGAAATTGTGGCAGAGACCCATGTAGCAATATCAGGTTTTGAAATAGGTCGACCCTTATTAGGGGCCCCAAAGGCCACAAATAGTTGAGACAAGCACCTGAAGTTCTTTGTTCTATGTAGAACTTTAGAACTCTTCGAAGGTCTAGCGAATGTAGAGTCTGCTCCGCTAGTGTGGATGGATGCGCGAAGAAAACTGGTAGAGTAACCTCAGTTTGTAAGTGGAAGGTGGATAGTACCTTGGGAATGAACATCTGGCTCATTTAAGAATGACTCGATTATTTCAAACCGAGAATATGGAGGTTTAACGGATACCGCATGTATTTCTGACATCCGTCTGAAAGATGTGACTACCAACAGAAAATCTGTCTTCCAAGACACAAACTGTATGTCTGTGGCCGCCATTGGTTCTAACTAAGGTTTAATTTGAGCAGACAGCACAGTGTTTAAGCTCCACTGTGATGGTGCTTTTTTCTGAGGGGGTGCGGAGGGAGATTTTAGGTGTGGAATAGGCCTCTAAGTGTTTTATGATGCAGGCTCCGAAAATAGCTTTTCCTTGCTTTCTGGTGTATATAGAAATTGCGGGTAAATGTACCTTGAGGGATGAGTGTGATAACCCATCTTTGGCTAATTTTAACAGGTACAGTATGATTTGGTGAGGATCCACACACAACAGATCTAATTGTTCTTGAGAACACGAAGTGTAAAACCGATCACACTTGTATTTGAATGATTTGTTTGTGGATTCTGCACTGGCAGCCTTTAGGATGTTTCTGCACTCCAGTGTGAGTGGGAGTTGCTCAAACACATTGAAGTCAGGAGCCAGGATTTTAACTTGAGCACCCCCTGTTGAAGATTTGTAAGAGTTTCCTGTCCGCCAGCTGCCACTCGTGTGACTGGTTTTTGGCCCTGCTCAGCTTATCTGCATTTTAGTTTTCTTTTCCTGGAAGGTGAAATGCTTGTAGTTGCATGTTCTGGATGGCCCAATGTCACAGCGGTTGGGCTGCTCTGAAGAATCTCCTTGATCTCGTGCCTCCCTGTTGTCGTACATAATACACTGTGGTAGTGTTGTCTGTGAACACCTGTACCACTTTGCCTTTGAGAATTGGCTGGAATGAGTGGAGGGTGTGAGCCACTGCTTTCAGCTCTAGTATGTTGATGTGGAGTTGTGCCTCGGTAAGGGATGGCCCTTCACAGACAGTTGGTGTGGGTGTGTGTGCGCGCACCGCAACCTGTAAGTCAGGGATTTGTGATCAGGGTTTCTTGAAATGATGAATCCCTGAATGGGACTCCCATGGAGATGTGGGATTGTATGAGCCACCACCGCAAGCTGTCTGAGGGCGACTGTTACTGTCAGCTGGTTGTTCCATGTTCCCTTTAGCTGGGACCACCAATCCGCTAAGAATTCTTGTAGCAGCCTCATTTGTAACCTGCAATGTTGTATTAGGGGAATGCATGACAACATGGTGCCTAAGCGTTACATGACAGATCTGACTGTGACCTTGGCGCCACCTTGGCGCCCGGGTAGAAATTCCCGATTAGACTGGGTATTGGCGCAGCCTTCTCTACCGAGGGACATACTCTGCCCTCGTTGGTGTTTAACTGCACCCCTAGGAACACCAACTTGTTAGATGGCTTGAAACGGGACTTGCTTGAATTTATTGCAAAGCCGAGGAGTAAAAGGGTGCTGGACATCAATCGCATGGCTCTTTCTGCTATTCTGTCCAATGGTGCTCGTACCAACCAATCGTCCAGATATGGATATGCATGGTACCCTTTTTTCCTGAGCGACACAGCTATAGGAGCTAGACATTTTGTGAATGTTCTCGGGGCTGAGCAAAGGCCAAATGGTAGGACTTAATTGGTAGTGGTTCATGTCAACGACGAATCTTAAGCACTGCCTGTGATTTCTGCGAATGGCGATGTGGAAGTATATGTCTTTGAGATCAAATGATGGTAGGAAGTCGATCTCCCTTATTGACTTGATGACATCTGCCAGGGTGACCATATTGAACCTTTGTTTCTTGACATATGTTGAGATTTCTTCGGTCCTGAATTGATCGCCATGAGTCCTCTGGTTTTTTGATGACTAAGAATCTGGAGTAGGTTCCTTTGCCCCTTTGATGTTGCAGGGTGTTTTTTGATGACTAAGAATCTGGAGTAGGTTCCTTTGCCCCTTTGATGTTGCAGGGTGTTTTAAATAGTTTTCTTCATTAGCAGTTTCTCTACTTCGCCCTTTAAGATGTTTAGGTGTGGCTGGTGTTGAAATATTGGGGGCATTGGAGAGCGAGTTCCCTGGAATTCTATGGTGTGACCGTTTCTTATGTCTATCACCGACCTGTGTGCATAACTGTTGCCACAGCTGTAGATGGTGTTGCAAGTTGCCCCCCATTTGCTGCAGTTGGACTGTGGGTGTGTGTGTCCGACAGATGTCAGGCTTGCTTTTGCTGCTTGCCCCTAGAGGCGGATGTTGTCTGTCACCTTCTTGGAACTTGCCTGTTGTCCTTCTACTTATATGGGTACGACTGGCGATATCCCTGGTAGTACGCATGGGAATATGAGGATGCCCTTTGGTATGCCTTTCTGCCTCTATTTGTCACTGTGGAACGTCCAGAGGTCCCTCGGAAGGAGCGAAAAGTGAATTCCCTTGTCAGAGTGGTGAGCAATCTCTCTGTATCGTCGTGCTTTCATGGCTTTTAGGTCATTATCAATTTTGGGACCAAAGAGTTGGTCTTCCTCAAAAGGCATGTCGAGCACCTTTGATTGCACATCTTTTCTGAAGTCTGCATTTTAACCATGCCTGTTTAAGTACTACTCCATTACTAATTTGTTTAAACCCCGTTTCTGCTAGGTCAAATGCTATGTTGATAGCATGATTTGAGGAGTCTTCACCCTCTCAGAGGATGTCCAGGGCCTGTTTCCTTTAGTCTTCTGGAAGGTATTCTAACTGCGGTGTGAGCCGGTTCCACATCTCGCAAGATTATTGCAAGCGAGTTAGCCGTTTTTACTGTTGTGGCTCCTGTGGCTAGGACTTACTTAACGAAAGCGTCTTGCTTCCTACTGTCATTGTCCGGTGGTACTGTGCATTTTTGGCCTTCCACGCTGCAGCTGATACCAGAGTCAGGTGTCGGCTGGGATGGAAGACTTTAGGGGACACCTCAGGTGCCTTAAATTTCTTCTCCAAGCATCCTTTCAATGCTGGCTCAGAGGTTCTCATGAGTAATAGCCCTTCCTCCCAAATGTGGTATAGAATGGGAGCGGACATTACTGCCTTCCTGCGCTTGTGCATTAAAACAAAAAGGAGCCAGTCCTTTTTCTGCTCCAATGGTATTAGGCCTAATTCTTCACAAGCCTTTTGTACAGTATTGTGGAAAGCAGTTATGTCATCCAGTGGAGACTGACGCGACGGTTCTTCAGAATCTTGGATCAGACCGAAGTCTGTGTCCTCCCAGTTATCTGGTTGTGTAGATTTCGAGGTTGCGGTATCAGTGTCCGTTACCTTCCTCATAGTCTGTGGTAGAGGATTAGAGCGCCCCTTCCTCTTGACTGTACGGGGAATGGTGTGGTCCTGGTGCGGACCCCACTCGTGTTCTAATGGGGCTGCTGGGTTCGTTCACCCGGTTTCTGTCAGCCCTGCTGGGTTCCCCCAAAGGGCCTGGCGCCTCGTCAGGTGTTTGAGGGAGGGTCTGGCTTACTGGTAGCCTGGTCTCTAGTTGTTTAATTAGGTTCTGAAGAGTAGATGGTACTTGTAAAGGTAGCAAGGACTGTGGGTTGAGTAGCAGTCCTGTTGGTTGTGGAGGAGCAGTCAGGGGTGGTAATGACGGTTGTGGTAACTCTTGTAGCCTTGGTTCCACTGGTGTTCTCTGTGAATATTGGCTTCCTTCAGATGACTGGGGCGAGAACCCCTGTTCGAACTCTGAATCACTTTGTGCTCCAGTATCTAGTCTGGAAGAATTGACGAGACCGGCAACAGTGTTGGACCCTTGGGTGCTATTTGGTCATCACGGTTCCCTTTGGGTGAAAGAGGTGAAGAATGTTCCACAACTTCTGTTATTATGTCATGCTTTTCCATGATGTTAGGCGAGTGCAGGTGCTTGATAGGGACTTTTAGTACCATCAGACCTTGTTGGGCCAGTTCAGAGACCTCCATTTGCTCTTGCTCCTTCCTGTTTGGCACATGTTTGCCGTCTGACTTGTGTTTGTGCTTTTGTTTTTCTAAGGCTTCAGTTTTCCCTGTTTTTGATATGTTGTGAGTGCCTGGAGACGTGAATGCCTGAATGTCCTTTTTCGTCCCAGTCAACAGCGCAGACAGGAAAGGTGTTGGCGACTTTCCATGTACTGTTAGTGATGCTGCATTGTTTCCCGTGGATGGGACTGCCGACAGGGCGAATGTCATTGATTGGCGTGTGTGCAGTGTCGTCTTTGACTAAGATTTCATCAGTTTACCCGTCGACTAGGTCGACGACGGTGTCGTCAATGACAAGGCTGCCGATGATGGTTTTGCAGCCGTCAATTATGGTTTGATGGTCGTATTTGAGGAGGCCGACAACAGTGTTTTGCGATCGTCGACTATTTTGTCGTGGAGTTGTCAGCGGTGGTGGTGGTTTCTTGGTGACCTTTGTTGACGGAGCACCTATTGAGGACTCAGTTGTCGGTTTCATCGTTAGCTGGTAGGCAAGGTCATCGACCGACAGAACATTTCAGCTTTTTCCCTTTTGTGGGCCGCAGACTAAGAGCAAGATGCCATTTTCTCCTCTGACCTGGCGCTTTTATGGGCTTTTGGACTATCCGGTTGGCCCTTCACCACACTTCTAGAGGATTCTGCCTCTGAAGGGGGGTATCTGCCTTCATTGAGCCAGAGAGCCAGTCGTCTTTTTTTAGCCTTGATGGTTTTTGTGCTAAAGGTAAAACAGATTTCACAATCTTCCTGAATGTGATTAGGATAGAGGCAATATATGCTTTCAGAATGCTTGTCACCCTCAAAAGACTGGCATGCCTTGAACAGAGCCTTGCGGTTTTTCTCCATACTAAGAAAATAAGAAGCACTTATCGGTTTAGATGCATTTGTAAAGTTGCGAAGAAATATTTTGAGTTTGTTGGTTCTTGATTTTTTTATCCAGGAGAAAAAAAACAGAGGACTCTTCAGTACAATGTGCGGTTAGTATCTGAAGATGGCCTCCTAGTTGGGGCTCGTCACTCAACGTCCCATTGGCTGAGGCACAATACACCGAAAAGGACAGATGGGCTACTAAAGTGATCTTAAACACTCAAGTTATAATAAAATGTTACCAAGGATTCTCAGCCTGTCGGCAGGGAATATTCAAAGCATGGGAATCCATGAAAGATCCAATGCTGGAGAAGGCACTTCTGTGCCCTCTTGTTACTCTCCTCAGTTTGATGTATGGGAGGTGCACTCTCCTGGTTTGTTTGGCAAAGTCTTGGATACTCCTGTGCTGTAAGTTGTTTCTACTTATAAATGCTGATCAGGACACATTGTTAGAGGGGTCTATGCCATGGCATAAATGGCACCAGTGAGACTTTCTTTAGTTTACTCCTGAAGTCTATCAGAGTCCCTAGCTATGCTACAAAAGATGGCCCACTAGTTAGCATTGATTAAAGGAGCATGCTACAGAGCAACCAGAATTTAGGAGGCCTAGGCTAAGACCAGGGTCACTCGTATAATAAAAAAAGATCATTGTGACAGATGAACTAGCACTGGCATGTAATCAGTGACCTTGCACACGACACTTTAAGACCGCTAGAGTTATCTTGATCACCTCTCCTATTGTCACAGTCTATGACTGTCTAAAAAGGATCCCAGCCTGCTGGCGATTTATCGGCCAGGTTCTGAGTTTGGGCATGCTCTGCATACCATATTCTTGGTTTTTGGTTCTTAAAGCCCTTCAACACGGTTCATGCCCCAGGTCTGTACCAATAGTCAGAGATACCCCTGTTATACTATATAACAGCACACTAATATTCATGCTACAGCACCATCTGAAGCGCATACACACCAACCCTCGCCACCTGTTAGCTGTCAAGACCGTGCAATTACCTAGGATTTAGGGAACTGGTCCACCACCTTTCCATTACCGACATGAAGCCAATAATAGAAAAGGGGTGCTCACATGCATCATTGGCTTCCCATACTTATCAAAACAAAATAAGATTACTGTTCATCTACATCTCCCTTTCTCTATCCAATCTCTCTAAATCCATTTCTAGTCTCCCCCAGCTCCAACCACATCCCTTCCTATTCCCTATGGACAGGGAGTCCTTCTCCCAAGCATGGCAGCTCCTTGTTCATGCAAAGCTGTTGCTTTTGAAGTCTGGTTTCCAGGTCCAATATAACAGCACCCACAGCTGCAATTGCACATTGCCCCCTCTACAGACAAGGCCCAAGGATGAAATGTCATACCAAGCTCACAAAAATAATCCAAGTTTTAGTTCAAATTGGTGATTGTTGCCTTTGGTACTTCTTTTCCCACATCTTCACCAGCACAGAGACAGCAGCCAGGAACACTGTGCCACCACTGTGTCCATTCGAGGTGGAGCAGCTGGAGAAATCATTGGCAAATCTATTCTGTGGAATCTGACTTAACCCCAAAAGTCAAAGAAGAATGTCAAGAAACTACTCATACTCGCTTAATTATAAATAATAACATAGCACAGCCCTAAAGGGTCTTCAGGTGCAAGCCTCATTTTGGGCTCCAGTATATTTTTCCATAGAGTAGGAAGGGAGGCTTGCATACCTGGAACGCTAACCCCCACCCCATCTCCTACAGAATAAATCCCACAATGTATTCTAATTTCTGAAGAGCTGGTACAATGAGAGTAAATGTCTCTAAGGATCACACACTTAAGTAAAGAGGTGAAGTCAGGTTTTCAGACGAGTCTGGACGTTAGACACTTAACCACATAGCTTTGCAACTAGTTAGTACAAATGCATGTTAATGCTTTGATTTAAAGAACAAAAATAATTCTGTTCTGAAGGGAAATATAAATACAGGATTAGCAAAATAATGTGTATGATTGTATAGCTTTATTATTTACCTCATCCAAAATGCAAAAACTACAAGTACCAGAATGAAAAGTTATGTTAGCTACCCTTGACCTAATATTTCAATTTAGAAATCCAAATGCATGATCCATTGTTTGCATGGAATGTAGTATGGGAATCCATTCTAACAGCACTTCCCATGGACAGCTGTCTGATATCTGTCCAAAGATGTATGAAAAACATTGTATTGCCCACCAATAGGGAAATTCTGGTTACCAGGTCATCATACTGCTGGGAAATCTTTCACCAAGCTAGAATTATTTCCAGTGACACCCATTGCAGCGACGCGGTCCTGCTCCATGCGCTTATCCACTGTTGCCAGCAATGGATTGTGTGGCATGCTATGCTTAAAGCGGTCTGGATGGTTCGCTCAAGTGCAACATGCTCGTCCCGTTACAGGTTCCAGACAAGATTTAGGCCAACTCTGCCCTTCATCCTCACGAGGCAGGCAAAAACCATGCATGGGTAATAACACTCATTGCTTAGAAGTGTACGTCCACCTGAAGCTCTATACAAACCTCCATATTATATAGACTGTCAATAATTCAGAAATCCTGTGAACTGGTGCTCTACACAAGGTACGAGCAGTTTCCTCGCAGGCACAGACCTACGGAAACCGTGCGGTTATCTGCTGACCATTCGTCTTCCAACTAGCCATTACAGTATTGGATCCTATTGAACAAAATTGGCACAATTGTAGGGGAAATAAACAAGTGTAAAAAAGAGCAATAATAGTGAATTTAAGAGAGGCACTCTGGCATCACAATTAACCCACCAGATCATCATCTCTAACAGGCACGTCATTTCAGCAAAATGCCAGGGGTAGCGGAAGTGACATCACAACCCCTTCACCCCCTTATGACCAGTGATGTAATTTGACCCCACCCCGAAGTGATATCGCGGGAAGCGATGGAACAAGACCTTTCACCCGTTGACAATGCAGAAAGTGACATCATATAGCATTGTACACTATGAAAAATATGGTTACGATATCACTATGTGATGTACATTTCATACAAGAATGGATCACCATATGTATTGTTAAGATCAGTGTGTATTGGCCCATATTACCAAATTACTGCTAATGCAAGCAGACGTCCATGACCAAATGTTAATGTGTTATTATAAAGCACTTACGCTTAAGCGCTTTATTTAGAAAAAATATACACCAAACTTGTGTTGGTACTCATTTATCGACCTCAGAAGGGTGAAAGGCTGAGTTGAGGCGTTTAAGAACAGATTAAATCAGTGACTCGCCCCCTCAAGTGTGCCTGAAATAAACCTTTAATGAGTCTAGCAATTATTGTGTAGAATTCCAGAAAGACACATTTGGTATTCCTATTCTTTCTTATTTAGGGTCAGTGCTGAAAGTGTTAAGACGTGTGGCACTCAGCACAGGAGCTTGCATTTTAAAAAAAAAAAAAAAAATCTTTTTTTTTTTAGAGGTCTCAAGGGAGACCTCTGACGGGCCCCAAATGACTTCCCCGATTTCTAAACGAAACCAAGGCATCGCAAATAAAACCCAGGAGATAGCATTCAATAACCTTACCCTGGGGAAAGCATGTCATTGGTTGAAGCGCTGCAATGAAGAAAGCAGGCAGTTTAGCAAACTTAACCCAAAGTGTAAGAAGGCAAAAACTCAAGATGAACAAAAGGCTCAAATCTCAAGATAAAGGTGCCCAATAGATTTGGATTATTTTCCAGGCATGTGGTGTTAAATCTAACAAACCATGAGCCTAGCACTGCTTCATTGTCATTAGGGGAGGATTTTATGTCAGAAAGCAGTCTTTATCTAGACTCTGAGCACAATATATTGAAAGCTTATTGTGATTTATGTTGCTGCTGCCGGATGCCATTAACCTTGTGAAGGGGTAGGCGGCAAGAACAGTGGGGAATACTTGCCTACTCTATTCCACAAGCAGCACATGGGTGGAGGGGACTACTTAGTGCAATGTACAATATGAGGGAACCTGTCACTCAACTGCTAAATGGCTGTGTGTGGACCCCAATCCTGCCTGAAACTGCTTTCTTTTTCGGGGTTATTTAGCATTCCGACTACACCATGGTCGGCCCTGGTCTCTTTTCTGCACAACTTCAGATGCAGTCAACTTGGGTCTATTGCTGCCGAACCGGCATAAGGCTTGACCTACAGCTTGCCATTCCACGTTCCGAAGTACTGCCCCCAGTGTCCGATAGAGGTAGGGACTTCAAAAGTATTACACACACCTTCTGGGGCCTGCCTGCATAAACGTACGCATTAAAAATAAAAAAAATAAAGGTGGTGTATTTACAGGATTTTCATGCGTAAAAAGGGCAGATACGCATCTTATCTGGAGGGCTGATGAGGGTTTGTGAAGGTAGTAAAAAGGGAACAGTGGGAGTTAGGAGCAGGGACGTGATGTTAGCAGGTAGTAGTGTTGGGGGAGAATAAGGATAGAGAGGTAAGGGTGCAGGAGAGAAGTGGGGTAATAGGGAGAATGATTGTATTGGGAAAGTGGCCAGGGCATGATACCCCAAAGTACGGGGTGTAGGGAGAGGAGAAGGGGGTCGAGGTGGTAGTGCTGAGGTATTCGTGTGGCGAGGGGGAAGAAGTACTGTGGAGAAGTGAGAGTAGTAGAGGTTCAGAGAAGGGAGAGTAGTGGTGAGTAAGATCGGAGGGTGGCAGTAAATAGGGAAGGACAGTGGCACATCGGAGGGACTGAAGGAAATGTCCGAGTTTGAGGACGGATATCGTGAGAAAGCGATTCAGAGAAATGGTAAGAGAAACATCTGAGTGTGGAAGGAGAAGACCCAGTGTGGCATTTGCCTTTAGCCCATTACATCCAGTTGCTAAAACCTTGGAGAGTAAGCGGTTGCCGATGTCTGGATACCCTCTCCAGGCTGAGGGATGACAGCTAGGGAGGGAACATCCTGCATGAGAGAGACACAGAAGGGCGGGGCCTTAGCAAGTCCCCACCCCATCACTGTTACACTAAGCAATCTACCTATCGCTACATTAAACAATTTGCACATTCTCACCTTGACCCAATTTATACGGAAATCCAAAATTAAAAACTAAGCTAATTAATTGTTCTAGACTAGAGTGAGTTATTACGTCATCTGTGACATTTACAACTAATGGTGCATGAGTGAGCATGCTCCTTACATAGCATCGCATTTCAATCTCACTGATCTCAGTTTTTGTATTGGCCCGCCTTCTTTAAAGTAAGAATGATTTAAACTGACTATTTTACCATTTACAAATCCGTCATATGCGTGAGAACACACACATTTATATTAGTGGGCAATATAGCCGTCCCAAAACAAAATACAGTTCTCAAGTTTACCAAATAGCCTTCCTTTTAAAATGTACGAAGCATTGCTTTCATATACATATTAGAAATGATCTCTGGGCTTTCTGGATATCTTTTTAAAAATTGCAAATGCACCCCGCAATTTTAGCCAAGTCAGCACCCTCTCAGGTCACTTGCAATTATGATACAAGTCATTTATAAAGCGCCTGTACACAAGTGTTTCTAGGCGTGACAAGACACGGGAGGGAACACATTTTAACCTTATCGTGACATCTGAAAGGGTTCAATAAAGGTCTGTATATATGCACTTGTCCTTGAAAAAAAAAGCCGTTAAAACTTTATATGCGTTTCCCAATCCTGTCACAATAAATAGGCAAGTTTCAGGCATATTTGCTTGCATTAGATTGAGAGCTGTTCCAACCAGAGATATGCTTCTGCAATTTATGAAGGTGCCATTTACACATTTAAAATGTTGTGAAGCAATTGGTACTCATGTGATTCAGTGACTTTACTCATTTGCCTATACACAATTCTTTCTGGTAAGTTTGAATGTTTCAGTCATTAACAATGCTATAAGATCTGGTCTCAAAGGCCCCACACACCCCATTTGGCAATCTAACCTTACAAAATAACAAATCTAATCACAAATTAAACACGCTTTCCCATTTTCAAACACTTCATGGCATCACACAATATGAACCTGCATGCCCTTTTTAAAACAATACTACAAGCAGGCATCATTAACACACGTTCTTTTGAGGTGTGCCTTTAAAGTGCCGTCGTAAATGCCAAAGAGATTTGTTTTGGGGCTTGCATTACTTTATGGTCTAGGAAAAAGGAAGTGAGAATGTTGACTAATTGAACTATTCTAGGCCCTTTAATACTTTAAACTAGTTAAGATAAAATCTTTGACCTTGTCCACGAGAGAATGCGAAAGAAAACATCCAAATAAAGGAAAATGCATAACATTCCGTTGCAGACCCTCCTCCCCCCCAGACCCACATTTATAATGTGCAGGCCCAACCTGGCAAGCACTCCTGGTTACACCAATGTCTTCCGTCTATATCCCCCTCCCTAGCAAATACACAATTACGACTTTTAACAGTAGCTATGTATGTGCAACATGATTAAATCGACCCGGCTACTCCCTGTCAAAGTGAGCCCTTGCTTGAAATACTCCCTGCTGCCCATTAGGAAAGCTCAAAAGCCCAGAACGTGCAACAGTTTAACAGCTTTCCAGACTTCAACTGGGATCATGTAGAGCTTGAATCCAAATGTGATATTGCAAAGGTTTGCTCATGAAGGGCTCTGAGAAACAGGTCGTGCATTGCATTCTCATCGTGGCACTATGTTCCCAAAGTAGTAATGCAACAATGTTCATAGTCTTGCAACCAGATTCGGCGTGTGAAATGCTGCTGACATTTAATCTGGAATAAGAACTTTTGAATGTGCAAACAAAGGTTTATTTTCCAAAAGATGTGAACAGTCATTGAAGTGTATGCTTACAAATGTGACCTTTAAGAAAGAATAGGAAAATAATGTAAAGACACGACACAAAATAGTCTGTCACAACAAACTGCGACTGCAGGCTACACAAGGTTCACTCAAACATATTTGGTAGGCAGCCTGCAATAACAGTAAAGAAAATATGAAACGTCACAGGCCTTTGTGCCTGGAGCAGGAGTCAAAATGGAATAGGCAAGTTCTAAAATGGTAAACCCGGCCCTCTCCGAAAGAAGTTTCTGAGCAACACAGTGTAAGATTTGCACACTTCATTATTGAAACATGAAAAGCAGGAAATACTTTGTGTACCTTGTCTGAAGTAAAGCTTCCATTGGTGTTAAACGGTCCTGCAGTTTCCGGGAAACCGCAGTGAGCAACAATGCACAGGCTGTACTGCACCCTGCTAAATCTTCATCCTTTACATAATTTAACAACACAAAGTACCAGTAGACTGAACCTAAAAAAAAACGAAATCGTTTGCAAATAGTTCAAAGTTTTCTAATCACTTGACTCCTTTTAAATTAAGACAACACCTGTTTACGTGGAGCAGTACCTAGAATCCTTTCATTGACATGAACCAATTCCAATAATACTGAAGACATGGTAGTAGTCTAAAAAAAGCAAATACATGTAACAATTTTAAAACCACAAAAAACATGCTCATGTATGTATGCTAAAGCTTACTCTTAAAGCTTAGACAACTTGTAATGGCACACCAAAGGCACTGCTTTCCATGGTGCCATCATGTGCACTGTTCCAGCTCATGTTATTTGTTTACTTTTAACACTGCACACAGATGACGCTTGCTCAATACATTATCAGGTCAGTGTCGGAGCTAGGGAGGAGCAAAGGGAGCGGCAGCCCCATCTCGGGTCATCTTTTCAATCATGGGGTACCCCTCTGCCTACCGATGGGCTGTCTGCCCTGGGAAGTGAATACATTTTCTGTATTTTTAGTTGTATATGCAGTGTTATTTACAAAAGGAGCGAATGAATTTGGCACATTACAATTTTATTTTGCTGAGAGATGGCACGTGTGGCACCCGGGCCTTCACTGCTACAATACAGACCTTGACTCCAATCAATTAGCCAAAATGTATCGCAGTAAGGGTTGCTCTGTTGTAATGCCACCTCCCATTGGATCAAGTGACTGACTGTTGGGCGCATATCATGCAGAGCACTGCAGAAAGGTAACTGCGTCCGTTGCGCACAGCTCTGGTTGCTGTCTATATGTGATCGAAAATATTAGCTGATGCGATTGGCGTTGCCGCAGTGACGCGCTTCTATTGGCAGAAGGTTCCTTTATATTTTTTCTTCAACTTTTCTAGATCCTTTCAGAGGCTTGACACTGACCGGTAAAACCCTGAGGCTATTTGTGATCTCTTTTTAGTCTCTGTAATTTGTGACAGCTATCACTGCACAATTAAGATCTGGCCTTGTGGACACTGATTGCGGGTCAGTGTTCACTTTAACATGCGGAACTGCACAGTTTGAACGTCATGCTGGAAACGTGCATGCCACTTTGCAGGTATGCAGTGAGGTCAGTGTACAACGTATGTGCTTTTTGAGTGGATTGCGTGTCAGCACTGGTGAAAGCAGCTGTAAAAGTTCCAGCTGAATGCGTCTCCATGCGTCTCTGCGTGTCCAAGTTTTGGAGCCACCAGTGTCGAGGCACAGTGGCTGCTACACCTGAATCCTCTGACTCAATTCTCAATAGACTGATCTAATGCCAAACTCCGTGTTTTGGCTTCTCTCTCAATGGATAGACGTTGAGGTGTTCTAAGAAATGCATTCATTCTGATATTTTCTTTCACGAAGATTTCCAACTGAGGGGTCCTTCTACTGTTCTCTCTCCACTTTTCCCGGATGGTTTTTTGGCAGGGATCTACATGGAGGTATTTGTATATGCGTGTGTTTATTTACTGAGAGTCTCTAAAAGATTTACTGCACAAGGGTTAAATCAGACGCTGCATGCCAGAATCTTGCTTTTAAGTGCAGTGACCAATGGTAGAAATTCCAAATTTAATTCAACACAATTTAGTGGTGGACGCGAACAGAAGGCAAAGTTTGATGACACGGGTTGTTAATGAAATGGTGTGCAAGACCACCATTTCTAGAACCATGGGTTCGGTTTCTTATCTGAGATGGGAGCCACTCGAGATGAAAAAAATGTGATCCATTGTCTGATGGTGGACCGAGGTATTGAAATGCAAAACCACTCGCATCTAATTTACCTCCTGGTTACCACTAACGGGGGGAGTATTCCCCTGACCCCCCAACCCCCGAAATCCCTCCCCCAATGAATCGCTGGACCAAATTCAGTTGAAGGGGTTCAAATGCCCAGGCACGACCATTGGACATTTGAAACATTTCAGCTTTAGTTCTCACTACTAGACCATGGGCAGGAACACTGCATTGAGTTCTAATGTTTTGTGGAATTCCAAAGCATATTCCAAGGTCATATGCAGGAGTTCTTAACCGTGTTTAAGTCAAACCATTTTTCAAATTCCTTTAAAAAAGCAATTAGAAATTCGACAGCTCAAAAGGCAAATTAGTTTCCATTAACTGTTCTTGCCTATTTCCAGGAAGAGTGACTCAGTCCATGAAGAGAAACTTTTTCTATAGCAGACCAATTGTAAAACGGCTGTGACAAAGCAAAATGAAACTCAAAAGGCACTATTTTCCTGGTGTCTCTCCACAAACATTAAATTTACTGGATCTTGGGTTGCCATTCGTCCCTAATGTTGCTGGCAAGTCTCGATCCTTCATATTTTGTCCTGTGTTATGTGATGAATCGAGGGCATTCGTCCCCTCTCCCAAGGGGGAGCCACTCCCTTTAAGGCTAGGGCGGTGTGCCGGTGTTAGGGAGAATTCTGTGTTTAGGCTGAATTTCCTAACCTAGTGAGTCCCCCAGTAGCTTTGCTGGATTTTTGGGGTTTATTTTTTTCTCCTGCAAAGAGTGAGACTCTTTTACCCTCTTTTGGACATGATTTGAGTGTGTTTCTTTGGATCTAGATGTGTTTAATGGGCTATGGGGTCTTTTACCCCATAGGGCTTCATGTGTTTTTGTGATGTGTGTTACACAGCACCCTCAGTGCAATGACACAGGGGTGTCATAGTGACTCCCCAGTATAGACTCCATACCCTGGGACTGACTACTGTCTCCCAGGGCATGTAAAGTCTCCATTGACTTTACTAGTCTTAAATTCTGAACAGAACCAGTACAAATCATCATATTGTGGACGTACTGGCTGGGGCAATTCGATTGCCCCAGGATCGGTTAGTCGAGGGGGCATGTCTCCGTCCCCCCCTGATCGAGTTTTGGCTGGTGGCAGTGGATACTACTTTTTATATTCAACCGCAAATATTTTCCTATGGGATTTCCCATTGTTTTAGGCTACTACCTTTATTTACGGTAGCCTCAAACATACCGCCGGTTTATTTAATTAATATTAATTCTCCCGTTGGTATTTTTTGCCAAAACTTTATTCTAAAATGGCGTTTGTGTTCTCTTCTGTGACTCCAACCCAAGTCGAGCCCTTTGTTCCACTTTTTGGCGGGCTTCTCCACAGAAGCCCTCCAAAGTGGTGCCACTCTGTCTGGGGTACTTAGGAGGGGTGGAGGGGAATTTAGGCACCCTGGACTGAGTTGCCTAGACAACTCAAGTCGCACTTCATCCTGATTGGCCCAAGTGGTGAGCCTGCTGGCTCACCACTTAGCATGTTTGAGTGACAGCTAGGCTGAGTGAATGGGGGTTTGCTGCATAAAAGCAGGGCTTTGGGGACTGGAACTTCAGAAGTCGCCACAGGACCTAAGAATCCGACGAGGGAGAAGCTGAACCGACCTGCCACGACACCACCACCGGTGGAGCCCTGCTGGACCGCCTCACCACTTTTCCCAACGACAGAGAAGTTCTCCCGCCGGAGATTCTTCTTCCTTTGACTGGTGGGGATAACCAGTTTCACCGTCATTTCGCCTTCCCGACGTACCTCGTGGCCGCCTTGCCTGTGCCAAGCACCCCGGCAACCGGGATACCACGTTTTACCACGACCGCGAAACATAGGTACCACCTTTAACCGGAAAACTCCACAGCTGGTTTCTTCCCTGGTAGTGCAACAACCTTCATCTTTCCTCCAAGTCGAGATCTTCTCTTCCCCTGGACGACGACGCAACTTGCACCCACTACCAGGAACAACTGCCACCGCTCTGGAGGAACCTTCCCACTTAAGGTACCGTGTCCCGCCTGGCTTCCCTTGCTACCGACTGTACGGGGTAGATTTAGCCCCCGGCTTTCGAACCTGGGTTAGCCTGGGACACCGTGGCTAAACTTTCCTAAGCCTCTCTAAACTCTTTTTGAACCATCTGCAAGACTTTCTAAGCCTAGTATAACTGTGATCTTGGGCGCATTTGTGCTCTGCTCTCTCTAAGAGGGGGCCCAGCCTTTGGACTTTGGCTCACCAGTGACTTTTTGCTCTTCTGCCTTGCTAATAGTGTTCCTGAATCTTAGAGTGGTATACCTTTCCATATTCTGTCTTTTTCTCTCCCTTTCTCACAAACGTATTGGAGTGCCATCTAGTTAAGCGCTCACCTCTGTATGAAAATAAGTGGTGTTTTACAGTGGCTTATCTGATAAGGAAAAAGGGGTATATATTATAATATTAAATGTGTTTAGAATATTTTACAATAAGAGTGCTGGAGTGTTTTCAACAGTGTGTTTTTAAATAAATAATTATATACTTTGATACCAAAGCTCTGGTCAGTGTTTGCTTGTATTATTGTACCCGAGTGCCTATTGTGTATACTTTGCATACTGCCTAACTCTTCTTGAGGGAAGTCTGACTGCTCAGCCTCAGCTACCAGGTAAATCTGGGTGGTGCAGACTGCTACCAAGTGGGTTTACTGCCAACACCTGTAGTCTTAAATCTTTTGCAGTGGTCCCTAAGGGAACTGCACAGGTTTCTGCCTAACAGCCGGCTTCACAAGACCCTCCTTCGGGGTCTGGGCAAATGGGACCTCACGGGAACTGACTGCTCCTTTGGGAACAAAGACTCCCGTTCCTGTGAGCAAATTCTGAATCTGGCACACTATCAACCTATATGGGCCTGCCTACTGGGAAAAAGAATGTAACATCTGTATATATGGCTGCAGGCAATGCTGAAGCAAAACTCTGCGGTGTCCCAAGGTGCAGCAAGGCTAAGAGATTTTGGTTACCGCCTCCCTCGATCCTAAAAATTCTCAGCTAACTGAGGACTGGGCCTTCTTGCAAACACTGCGGCTCCCGCTCTGCGAGTTTGTAATTTTTTAAAATTTACTAACCCTTTCTCATCAAACGACTTCTTTGGTTAGACTTGATGTCCCGCATATATAAATGAAACACTATTCGCTGAGAAGCCGTTGGCCAGCTTAGTGCTATCTTCTAAGATAAAAACTGCTGTCAGTGCCATTGAAGACATGCCCTCAAGTGTTATTATTAACAACCTAGCTGCTAATAACTTCGCCCCAAAAGAGACAGCTATACTGAATATGCCCAGTCCGGGCAATAGTGTCCCAGTGACTGATGTTTCCTCCTTATGAGTTAACAGTGGTGTCTCTTCCGGAAGTACGTTGCATTTCTTTTTTTCTGAGGTGCAGCAAACCACAGACAGAAATCTATCACAGTCCCCGGTTTTGTCTACCGTGGACCCCAAGATTTGAGGCCACAGACTAAATTGATCAATTCTCTCTGCCTCGCACCTATAATCATGGTGGCTCTCCTTTGACGCACACCTCCACACATGAGATCCCCAATATGCCTGGATCTGCACTTCATGCCCTGAACTTCACACATTCCCACATGGCCAATACACGAAATTCTAACAGAAGAATTCCGGGACCAACAAATAACACTCAACCCCATGGAGTGAGTACTTTAGCAGGCCCCCTTCTTCCAAAGCCCACTTTCCAAGGCCCGTCTGCTCCCAGCCCGCTACCGGTTTGGTGCGTGAGTTCTCCCTGGTCCCTTCTGCACATTGAGGATGGTGCTCAAACCTTTCATGGAACCCTGAACTAACTTGACACCTTCACCTCTGCAACCATGGGTTAGTCACGCCTATCTCGTCATTCTACACCCCCCCCCCGACCTTTTTCCACCTTCATCCCATCTCACCCTTTTACCCACACACAGTCTGTGACTGGACTGCATTTTAGTAACATTTGGTGCTATTTTGAATTTAGCTGTGCCCAGTGACTACGCTGTGCTACCCCTTCTTCCCACATCCTGTCAACCCTTCCTCCTGTTTCTCCATTGACTATCCTACCCTTCTCACTAAGTCTGGCAGGAAGAAATTATCTAAGGTTATCTTGGCCTCTATCCCTGGTCTCCCTATCGCCGACACCTACTCCATCGCTTCCTCCAGACAGACCCTCACCAACATCCTCTGTCGTTCCTTCGCTGGACGTTTGGACTCCTCATATGGTCTCTGTGCTTTCTCCTTTCTCTTCCTGACCCATTAATTGTGGCACCCGCTCAGAGGCATTCCTGGAACCCTTACACTCCTAAGGTAATCATTAACATCTACCTGAATGGCACAGTCATGGTCCAAGGTCCTCAGGCCAACCTTCTCTTGGACAGACGCTTCCCACACCTCATCAATTTCCTTTCTTCTCCTGCTGTCCCGTCTCTCCCTTCCTCAGCTTCTTTGCCTCCACCCTCTGCCTCCTCAGCTACCTTACCTTCTCCTCCTTCCTCTTCTGCCCTCCCCTGACCCGCCCCTGGGCTCCTACACCTCTGCAGGGGATACCTGATTTGTATCCCTCCCCGGAAGTCCTTCAAGGATGGCAACCTTCTCATTTTGCCACTCTCGAACCTCGCTGAGCTATCAAACACTCGTCTGACATCTGCCGCCTCCTTGAAGATCATGTCCTCGGGTTCACAGAGACATGGTTCACGGCCAACTCTGTGACAAGCTTAGACACTCTCCTACCTGATGGCTACAAGATCCTCTCTGCGCCCAGACCCAACCGTTCTGGAGGGGGTGCAGCCTTGATCTTCCTGGAGTGGATTGCTGCCTCTGGCACGCTCACCTGGTCTCCACGGGGCTGCACGAATGATGTCTGCTCTGGTGTGGCACTGCATGGATGCTTGCCGCAACTTCTCCCTTGCCATCACCCCAAGAGGCGTTTGTCTGCAAGATTGAAAGATGATATTAGCTACTGAGCGGGACTGGATTGAATCCACCCCCTTAACCATCTGATGCCCTGCTCCTCTTCGGTCTTACCTTAGAGTTTTGTGAGGTAGACTCTCCGTCCTGCAAACTAGCAGGGGCGCAGTAAGCACAGTCTGTCCGGATCTAGTTACTTCACTGATCCAGTGGGCTGTTGCTGAGTCTAGGAAAGCTGGGCCAAAAAAGGTAAGTCTCTATGCCAATGGTTGCTTGGTATAGGTGCTTGAAGTCTTTATTGCCCAAGTTTTTTTTTTTTTTTTTTCAACTTTGTTTTATTGGCATTTTCATAATATAACGAAAGGGCGCAGAACATTTTTACAGATTGTGCAAGTAACAGGCCCGAACCCCCCCCCCCTCCCCCACCCCAAACATCCCCACCCCCCCGAAAAAGGAACAAACCAAAAAACTTAGTCCTCATAGAGCCGTTCTGCTGGGGAACCACTATGTGAGCTCCGAGAGTCTGGAGCCCCAGGAAGAGCGAGAGCATTAACTATTAGAATTGGCTGAAGAACTACCATCCTCCCCCGGGCCGAGGGCCCTGTCCGCTCCTTGTCCCTCTTGAAGATCAGTGCACATCCCAACCCCATGTCTGCTGTGCCTCGTACCAGTTTGCGTGGAAAGAGCCCAAATTATTGTTCATCATTGCCGTCAGTTTATCCATCAGGTACATGTTTTTTACCTTTTTTAGCCAGTTCTCCTTCGATGGGGTCTCCGGGCTCTTCCATTTCTGGGCCAATGCTACCCTTCCCGCCCTTAGCATTGTCTCCCACATCCTAGGGTATCGGGGAATGTCCGAGTCCTCCGGAGGGAGGCCCAGCAGCATTGTCAGGGGGTTCTGGGGGAGAAGCTCATCAGAAACTTCGGCGATCCAGCCCCTCACCTTCTCCCAGTATGCCTGGGCTTTCGGGCAGTGCCACCACATGTGCCCTCTCGTACCGACCTGGCCACATCCCCTTGGGCACGTGGGGGACACTCCCGTGTACATTTTAGCCAACTTCATTGGTTCTCTGTGCCACCCCTGTAAAATCTTGAAGTTGTGTTCCATGTCTGCCGTAAATAAGTTCCCATGGAAGGCTATTTTAAATATTCTCGCCCAGGCGTCCTCCGAGATCTCATCCCCCGCTAAGTCGTTCCAGAACGAGCGGAACCCCCTCCTCTCCCCTAGGTTAACCGTGTTCAGTAGCTTGTACATCCCTGACACCGCACCCTTCCTGGAGGATGCCGAGTCCAGGAGCTTCTCAAAGGGGGTCAGTTGTCTTTTCAGGTTCTGGCCCCAGGCCTGGTCACATAGAATTCCTTTCAGGCGAATGTATTCAAATATGGAGAGGGACCCCTGGCCGAGGGCGTCCCTCAGTTCCTCATATGGCCGGAATTCTCCTTCTCTGAACATCTGCCCCGCCCATTCCATTCCCATGTCTGACCACAACTGGGCGTTGCGGAACCCCCTACTTCCCAGATTGAGGGGGTGACCCCAAAGAGAGGACATCGGTGATGGCCATGATGTTAGGTGTGCCGTCTGGGGACCCTCCCTCCAGATCGTCCAGAGGACTCCCAGGGTTGGGTGGGATTTGAGTCTGTTTGGAATAAACTTGCTAGGGGCCCAAAGGAGGTCTCGAATCTTCAGTGGGTGGGCGTCCATGTCCTCCAGGTATGACCAGTAAGTGCCCATCCCCTCTCTCATATGTTCTAGGAGGACGCGTAGTTGGGCTGCCCGGAAATAGAGTTGAAAGTCTGGTAACCCAAACCCTCCCTCCTCCCTCGGTAAGGTCAGGACCCTATTAGCAGTTCTCGGGGTCTTACCCTGCCATATGAATTCCCGCACCGCGTTCTGGAGGGCTCTGAAGGACCGGTCAGGGACTACCGATGGGAGGGCGGTGAAAAGATAAAGAAGTCGCGGGAGAATGTTCATTTTCACAGCCGTCATGCGGCCGTACCAAGACAGAATCATAGACCTCCACCTCCTCAAATCAGCCGTGATTCCTGCCACAACGGGATCATAGTTAGCAGGGGCTAGGTTGGTTAAGTCCCGAGTAAGGAGGACTCCCAGGTATCGAATAGATGTCTTTCCCACCGATATTCCCTCCAGGCGTGCGAGGGTGTCCAAGCCCGGGTCCCGGGTTCTCATAGGGAGCAGGACAGATTTGGACGCGTTGATCTTGAGACCAGAGAAACGCCCATAGGTGGCCATCAAGGAGAGGAGCGGGGGGAGCGAGGATTTCGGGTCTACTAAGTAAGCCAGGATGTCGTCCGCAAACAGGGAGAGCTTAAATTCCACCTCCCCCCTCTTAATCCCCTTAATCTCTGTGTGGGCTCTGACTGCTATGGCTAGAGGTTCCATGGAGAGGATATAGATTAGGGGGGAGAGCGGGCATCCCTGTCTTGTCCCCCGCGACAGGGGGAAGGGCTCCGACAACCCACCATTGACTTGGACCCTGGCCCTCGGGGCCCTATATAAAGCCGCCACCCAATCCCTGATGTGTGGGCCAAAGCCCATTTTTTGGAGGGTAAGTTCCATGAATCTCCACTCCACCCTGTCGAACGCCTTCTCCGAGTCTAGAGACAGGACGCTCGCATCCAGGTCTGACCTCTGGGCATAGTGGATCAGGTCTATGGTCTTCCGGATGTTGTCTGAGCCCTGTCTCCCCCTAATAAATCCTACCTGGTCGCCATGGACCAATTTCGGCAAGACCCCCTCCAACCGTCCCCCAAGCACCTTGGCCAGAATCTTCACGTCAACATTCAACAGGGAGATGGGTCGGTAGGAGGAGCATTCCCTAGGGTCCCTGCCGTCCTTGGGGAGCACCACAATAATTGCCTCCATCATGGAGTCCGGAAGAGACCCCCCCTCCAGCACCGCGTTAAACACTTTTACCAAATGGGGGGAGAGGGCCGAGCGGAACCTTTTGTAAAAGTAGACAGAGTACCCGTCCTCGCCCGGGGAAGTGCCCACCTTCATTCCTCCAATCGCACGCTCTACCTCGTCCTCGGTCACCGGGCCCTCCAACCCCTCCGCTATCTCCCTGGACAGGGCCGGGATCTGGATTGAATTCAGGAACCCCACCATCTCCGTCTCCTCCCCATTGTACTCGGACGAATATAATTTCTCATATCATCGGCGGAAGGCTTCGCCAATGTGGGGTATGTCGTGGCCTATCTTTCCCCCCTCGTCCTTAACCTCTTTCACTAATCGGCTTTTCTGCACCTCCCTCAGTTTCCAAGCCAGGATCCTGTCCGCCCTGTCCCCTTTTTCATAGTACTTTTGTTTAACCAGTTGGAGACTCCTCTCCGTCTTGTGGAGGAGGAGATCCTTCAATTGGAGTCTGTAGTCTTCCAATGCGGTCACCTGCTCGTTGTCTAGGGGAACTGTGGGGGGACCCCCAGGTTGAAGTTGGGCGATTTTCTCCCTGAGGTACCTTTCCTGGCCCTCCCTTTGCCTTTTTCTCTGGGCTCCTATTTTGATCAGGGTTCCCCGTATGGCTGCCTTAAAGGCGTCCCAGAGGGTGTGTGGACCCACCTCCCCGTTGTCATTAAGCTCAAAAAATTCCGTGATGGCCTCGAGGACCTCCTGGGATAGGACTTCGTCCTTTAACAGGGAGTCGTTGCACTTCCATCTCCCTCTGCGTTCGTGTAACCCTCCCCTTGCTATTGTAGCTCGGACCAAGTCGTGATCAGACCAGGGGACGGGGTCTACCCTGTGGCCCGAGACAAATGGACGTAGGGTCTCGTCTACCAGGATGTAGTCTATCCTGGAGAACGACGTGTGGATGGCTGAGTAATATGTAAAGGAGGGGGAGTCTGTTCTAGGGAGGGGGATCGTGTCCAACAGGCCCAATTCTAGGTTGACTTTTTGGAAGGTGCGCGCCATGGTCTCGTCCGCAGCCCTAGAGGAATGCGGGCCTGCTCGTTTCCTGTCCAGGGTGGGGTCTAGAACCATGTTGAAGTCCCCCCCCACCACCACCGTGCCGTGGATGAAATATTTGAGTTTGTCCCCCACCTCCTCCCAGAACTGGGCTTGGCCTTCGTTTGGGGCATAGATGGCCGCTAGGGTCAGTGGGGCCCCCTGCAGGGACCCCCGCACCAGCAGGTATCGGCCCCCCGGGTCTTTCAGCGTGGCTTCTTTCTCGAAGCCCACGTGTTTCGCTACCAGGATGGCGACCCCTCTTTTTTTGCACTTGTGGGATGCAGAGTGGACCTCGCCAATTCCCCCTCCCCGCATTTTGGGCTCCTTCCCCTGTGGCCAGTGAGTCTCTTGAACGAAGAGACAATCCAGGTGTGCCCTTCTAAATTCCCTGCAGAGCAAGGACCTCTTGGTGGGGGTGTTTAACCCACGGACATTAAGTGAGCCCACTCCCAGGGCGGGCAGCCCGTCAGCCATAGTCACTTTTTTTCACTCTCTCGGTCAACTCCTCCCCTACGCTCTTCCCCGTGTGCTCCGTTATTTCGACTCTGTGTTCCCCTTTTCCTCCCGCGCCCTCCCCCCGGGTGGGCTTAAAACGAAACCCCAACTGCCCCCCCTCCCCAAACCGTAACTGAACTTCCCCAACTCCCGTGGTCCCCCCACCCCCCGCCCCGGCGTCCAGCCAAGTAGTTCTGCCATCGCTGGCTTTTGGCCGAACCACCAGCCTGCCCACCTCGGCCAGGCAATCTGCATTAGAAGCTCATCTCCTTGAGCCCCCTAAGATATCCCGCGGCTATGACCCCTCTGCAGACCCCACCTACTTGCAGGTCGTAGGGACGTTGATAGTAGTGAATCCTCTGAGTCTGCGTCCCTCCGACCAGGGCACACCGAGGCGCCCCCGTGCTCAGTCCCCAGAGTCGTTACGTTCTCCGTCCTTCGAAGGGGAGGGGGTGTTCATTTTCCTGAATTTCCTCGCGCCGGTGCGTTTTCTCCTCTCGCCAGGCGGGCCAGGGCCTCCGGGTCGCCCGTGCTCTGGCCCCGATGGGCCCCTCCGGGGGTTCGTGTCCACTGCGTATTCTTGTATGGCTCCCCTTATGTCCTCTTCCGTGATCAGGGTTGATCTTTGGCCCATGTATTCGAAGGTCAGGGAGAAGGGGTAGCCCCATCTGTAGCGCACTCCCTTTTCCTTAAGCACCTGTGTGAGAGGGCGGCACATCCTGCGCCTGGCCAGCGTGTAGGCGGAGAGGTCTTGGTATATCGAGACTTGTGCGTTGTTATAAGTGATTTCCCTGGCCTTTCTTGCCTCCTCCAACACCTTCGTCTTCTCTGAGTAGTAGTGAAACCGGACCAGGATCCACCGGGGGGCCCCGGCCCTTCCCCCCGCCCTGTGCACCCTGTCAAAAGTTGGCTCAGTTGTCATTTCCTCCGTGAACAGGAGAGTAATAATGTCTCGTACTGCTCGGGTGACGTCCCTCTCCGTTTCCCCCTCTATTTCGGGCACCCCAAAGATTCTGAGGTTGTTCCTCCTCTCCCTGTTTTCGAAATCGTCCATCTGCCGGGCCCTCTCCTCGTCCCTCCTCTCCAGGGCTTCCAACCTCATGCTATATTGTATGTCTTGGACTGCTATGGAAGATTGGTTGGACTCGACCTGTAGGAGCCTGTCCTCAATTTTGTCCACCCTTTGGTCCATTTTTTCAAATTTTTGGGCAATGTCGGAGCGCATGTCCCTTATTTCCTGTAGGATCGAGGCAAATCCCCTTTCCATTGCCGCCGAGGAGGGGGAAGCTTCCCCCGATTGGGCCATGGTTCCTTCGCGGGTTGAACCTTTGTCACCTCTTTCACCTCCCCGGAAGCGGTATCTCTGCAAGGCTTCCCTCCAGCTCATGTGGGTCTTCCCTGTGTCCTGTCGTCTAGGTCCCCGCAACCCTGACGGGGGGCGGGGGGTCCCCTACTGATCCGTCCCACCTTGCTTGGGTTGTGACCCGAATGGGGTGGCAAGGTCCGGGGGGGCGGGCACACGCCCCACCTGTTCTCAGGCGGGGGCCTCACACCCTTTTCGAGTGCCTCGTGGTCTTCTGGGGCCTCCTCCGGTCTCCTGGGGTGGGGTGGGTCATGGGGGCCCAACCTTCCAATCCAAATAAAAGGGGGGGGACGTTGTGGCTCGCTCCGTGAGTCCTGGGGGGGGCACCCCCGGGCGGGCACACGCCCCACCAACTGCTGGCGGGGGCCTCTCACCCTGGTCGCCCCCGCTTCGAGCCTTGTTGTCTCCGGGGGGGGCCCCGGTCCCCGGACCCCGCCTTTGGTCCTTTTGCTTTTGGGGGTTCTGCCCCGCTCTGGGCGCTCACCTGTGGGGGGGTGAGTCCCGGCCCGCCGGGGCCCCCCTTGCTCTGCTGTGTTGTGCTGGGCTCTGGCGCTGGCGAGGAGGGGGGGAGCTGCCCCTCTCCTATCCTTCACTCCCGGATGGGGGAGGGCTCCGAGTCCCCGGGGGCACCGCTCCAGGCCCCCGGGTGCCGCCTCCTCCGCCGACCTGGTCTTCGCTGTCGGGGGGGGGGGGTGCCGCCCCGCTCCTTCTCTTCACTTTCGGGGGGGGGGGGGGTGGCTGCCGCCTCCCGGGAGCCCCGCTCCGCTCCCCCCGATGCCGTCTCTTCACCGCGCGGGCCGCCCCAGCGCTCTTCGCTCTGATTTGGGCCGCTGGGGGGGGGGGGCGGAGCGGGCCGCCCCACTGCCACGTCCCCGAAGTCCCGGGGGCTCGGTCCACGGCCGGGTCGTCTTCCGCACCCGGGGGGGCGGGGGGTGCTGGTGGGGGGAGCGAAGGTCCGTCGGGCTGGGGTGCCGTGTGCGCCCGGGGCGAGACCGCCTTGCTCGCGGTCCCGAGGCCGCTCCTTTCCTGCTGCGTCTCCCTTCCCGGCTCCACGGGCTCCGCGCTCCGGCTCCCTGGGGAGCTCGCGCTCCGTTCTTTCTCTCGATGGGGGGCCAGGGGGGGCGCCAAGTCGGTCGCCCCAGTTGTGCTCGCGGGGGGGTATCGGGGGGGCTCAATCCCGTGGAATACCCGTGCCTCGGCGGGAGCTACGCACTCAGGCAGCCATTGCCTGTGCGCCCCCTGGTGGCCTCCCCCTATTGCCCAAGTTTTGATTTGCGTTTGTCTTTTCTTTCAGGCGCAGTCTCGAGCGGATTTTGAATGGAGGATTAACTCTTCCTAAGATGCTGAGCAGATTTCCTTCAGGCGAGTATTAGCGCGAGAGAGTGACGTTGAATGTCAATGACTGTTTTCTCTTCCGTGCGCGACTAACCTGTTTCTTTTCCTTCTTTGCAGATGCGGTGTGGCTCCGGAATGGCAAATGGATGAACCGCTCCAACTTACTCCGGAAGAATGCTGGCCCCGGGTGATTATTGGATGCCAGAGCGGATACCTTCTTTTCAGCAAGTGCGTCGGTCCAGAGAACAGCTGAAGGCGAAACCGATGGGATGGAATGATGCAGGTAAGGCATTCTTTGCTGTACTGACTCCTGTTCTCTTCTTTCTTCTCTCAGGTACAAATGGATGGAATTTCTGGACGGGCGTGGCTGTAGCAGTCGAGGACAGGACATACACGGTGAGCGTTATGCTACAGGAGTGCAGAATAATGCGAAGCATGTTCTGCCTGCAGGGTGTGGTTCAACAGCCTTGTAAGTAGTTCCAGGTAAAGTTGTCCCTTAATCACACCCTGCTTTTCAGGTAAAGCAGTCTCTCAGCCACACCCTGGATATGCAGAAAGGCTCAGCCTAACTAGGCTGAGTAAGTAGTCCCATGCAATTCAACACTTATTATGAGCCTGGTGCCAACGGCGCCAGGACCGAGTCCAGGAGGTCCTAGGGCACTTCTTAGGGGCTTGATAAGCCCTTACGGGTTCTTGTGACTGGGGTGGGCCCATCAGTTCCGGAGTTTTTGGAGCATGCATCATGACACTCATTCCAATGCAGGCCTATTCCTCCTTTGAATGCCTTGTCTGTAGACGTTCTCTCCTGGCCACTCCCACTGTGGCTACTATCAGCCACCTGGTCAGATCTCCTTCCTCCTTGCCTCGAGATACTTCAGACATCTGGATGCTTTCTGTCCCTCATCTGGACTCTTGTGACACCTGCAGCTCTCTTTCCATCCTCCCCTCTGGCCCGACTCATTCGGCAGGACACACCCTAGATGCTCTGATCTCTTCAGACCTCCCACTCTCTATCCCTCTGACCACTCCGCTCTCCTGGAGTGATCACTCCTTTCCTCGCATCTCTCCCCCGCCACCCCTCAAGCCAAGCCAACTCCAATACTTCCACCTACCTTCTCGGTCATCTGACCCATGAAGCGTGCATCAGTTAAGACTTTCGATACCTCTTTCTCTCCCCACTCCTCCAGCTTGGGCTGACTCACATCCTGATTGCCCTTTCCAAGCTCTACACTTCACTCTCTGATACTCAATGTTCTTGCCCCCGTCATGAGGATCTGCTTGAAGCCCAAAGCCAAGTGCAACTCCTGGTACGACTCGGACCTAGTTACCCTTAAACGCAAGCTTGGGGTGGCTGAGAGGAAATGGTGGGCTACATGTACATCCTCTGACAAACTGGCCTGCCACCTGGCTCCAAAGGCAATACCGGCTCCTTGTCTGAACTAAGAAGCAAGCCCATAGCCATGCCCACGTCCTGCAGACTAACAACTCAGCCAAACTCTTTAAAATCTGCAAGGAGCTGGACAACCCTATTGCAGTCTCTACCTCTCCCGTCGCCTCCCAGGCCCTTTGCACAGCCCTGGCCTCATTTAATCTAAAACAGGAAATCCTGTCCACCCACTCGTCCTACACCTTCTCACTCTGATACCTCTAGCCCCCCTGCAGCTGCCTTTCCTTCCTCCTCATCTTTCCTCTGTTCTCCCCTGACAAGATTTCCAGACAAGTCCGATCTATGAAAGTCATCAAAACAGGTTCGTCCCTGTTCGTCCAAAACAATCAAGGTCCACATTGACACCCTTGTCCGGCTAACTACCGCCCCATTTAGATCACTCTTTCCTGTGCAAACTCTTGGAAAAGCTGGCCATCTCCCAGCTTAACCTGCACACTGACTGTTGGTTGTCTCCATGACCAGTCTGGCTGCAGAACTGCCATAAGGACAGAAACTGCTCTCCCGAACATCCGTGAAGACCTGCTCTCCAACCTGGACTCTAAAATCCTTTCTGTGCTCATCTTATTCTATCTCTCTTATGCCTTTGACACGGTCAACCAGGTCATCCTGCTCAACTGTCTCCGTGATAACTTGGATATCACAAATAAGACCCTGGCTTGGCTGACCTCGTTCCTCTCTGATCGACCCTCCCAGGTCCAACTTGGGTCCTTCCTTTCCTCCATCTCACTCTCTACTTGTGGTGTTCCACAGGGGTCTAACCTCTCTCCCTGGCTATTCAACCAATGCCTGGCACCCCTTGCCCACCACTCTGCTCCAACTTTCAGTGCTATGCGGATGACACACTGATTATTTTCAGGTTCCCCTCCGCCCCCTCTTCTCCCTCCCTCATCTCTGACTGGCGACCATCCAGGAGGGGTGTGCCGCCAATGATCTTTGACTCAATGCCAGCAAGACACATTCTCATCACACCTGCACCCTCCTTTCCGGTCACTATCTGGCCAGCCTCGCTTGGCCCTCTTCTTGCTCCCACCTGTGATGCTAAGAACCTCGGGGTCATCTTTGACGCCACACTCCTCTTCTCCCCACATCTCTGGCGTCTCTAAGAAGTCAAACTACAAGCTGCACTTCCTCAGAGGTATACTTCCTTTCCTCTCCTTCCCCCAGAAGGTCTCAGTCTCTAGAGCTCCGGTTCTCTCTAGGCTAGACTACTACAACAGACTCTTTCTAAATCTTCCAGAGTCTACTCTCTGCCCTCTGCAACTCATCCAGAACAGGGCTGCAAGACTTGTCCTTGGCCTCAAGCCCTGGGAGCGTATCTCTCCAGCCCTGAAATCTCTTAATTGGCTCACAGTGGCTGGAAGGGTTAAACTCAAGACCCTCTGCATTGTTCACAAGGTGTTCTGGGGCCTGGATCCAAAATACCTTCAACTCTCCCTCCATAAATACCTTCCCACTCGAGAACTTTGCTCCTCCACTTCCAACTCCCTTAGGGTCAGTCACTTCTCCAAGCAAAGAGTTGGCTTTCCTTGGCTGGGGACGCCCTCTGGAACAGCTTCCCTGCCACTCAAACTTGAGAACCATCTTGGTTCTGGAAGCACCACAAGACCTTCCTCTTTGCTTCTGCCTTTGCTCTTCCTTTCCCGGCTAAACTGTCTGCTTTGGCTCCTTGCACCTGGCTACCCTCGAATTTCAGGTCCAGGTCCCTTCCCACCCAGACACCTGCACTGCCTCGAGGCAACCCTTGCACTTGGGTCTGTATCTGCAACCCTACAGTCCCCTTACATGAGCTTATCAGACACCCCTTGTCTGCACCTTAAACCTCACACTTGCCACCTTGCTGGCTGCACTATCAGTTTTTATCCCTTGCTCAGCACTTTCCACGTCTCCCTTGCACTTCCCCCTTTCCTCTCCCCCCTGCACTTGCGCGTTCTCAATGTCACTGGGCCTAGTAAGATCATTGTTTTGTCCTCCCCCATTCCCCTCCCTTGCCTTGTTGCGCTATGAAACACGTGTGTATGAGCGTGATACAAATAAACTACCATATTAAATGCTCTAAAATTGCCTTTTTATAACGAAACCATTTCTTGAATGTTAATGAGGCCCCCAGCAGGATTGCCACCTTCCTAGTTTTGGTCCCACTCGTTGCAAAGTATGGGTTAGGAAAGTTGCGATGTGACATTCTTTTCTCATCTATAGCTAGTAGGGGGTCTCCTGTAAAAATACTATGGATGCCTGCAGGTCCCTCAGTCGTTTTAGTATGGAGCTTCTTTTGATTGGTGAATTCAGGCCCTGAGTGTTCAGGGTTAGTGTTTATTGCGTTTGTGTCAGCCATGGTCCCTCTTGTGTCGTCCTCTAGTTTGTGTCCGCTTGATCCCATTCTTTTCCCCAATATTGTGCTGTGTCATGTCGTTTCCCATATATGAGGGAAGATTCCTGGTCCTCAAAGGCACATTGGGAACTCTGATGTTTACTTTAATGGTACTATATAGCCCAAATGACAAACAAGATACATTCCCGAGTGAAGTGCTACAGAAAATAGGCTGCTGGTGTGAGGGCCAGGTAATAGTTGGAGAAGATTTCAATTGTGTTATGCAACCCAATTTAGACAAAACGCTCCCCGCCCCTCCAACCATGACAAAAGAAAACGACAAGCCCTGGGGAAATTCTTCCGTGACCTTAATTTAATTGAAACATGGAGATTTTTCCACAACAATGAAAAGGTAATGGACACACTTTTCGGTGGTTCACAGAGGTTATTCACATAGATATGTTTCTAGTTTCAGCTACCCTAATAACCCAAGTAATAGACAAACATAGGAATAAAATAGCTCTCGGACCATGGCCCAGTAATAGTCCAAATAGAAGCACAACCGGATAGTAAACCAGGCAAAAACAATGCAAACTCAATGAATTCATACTAAAAGAAATCACACTTAGAGCCCACATGGAGCAAACAACTACGAGAATGACACCAGGGAGGTGGACTGGAGGGTGGTATGGGATGCTGGGGAGGCGGTAATGAGGGGGGAATTTATTTTACAAGCAGTCACATATGCCAAGAATAGAGAGGTCACCCGAATCGAACTAGAGATAGAAATATAAAAAGCAGAATCGCAACTTAAGATCAAACAAACGTGGAACTCACTGCGAGACTTGAAAAAACTTAGGGCCCAAATGGAAGCACATGTAGCAGAAAGTTCGGCACAAATCCGGTTGAACACTAAACAAATTTACTACACTCAGGGAGGCAAGGCCAATGGATTACTTGCAGCAAAATTACAAAAAAAAGACAGCCCGTAATCTCACACAACTGCAAGACGAAGAGGGTAATCTACAGGTGGGGAGTGAGAAAAGAAAAGATTCCAAGCAATCCTGCTAAAACGAGAGGAGCTAGACCCAGAACTCTAAACGCAATATATAGGGAATGTGGACTTGCCGCAACTGAATGAGGAAGCAAGAAGCTCTGGAAAGCCCCATCAGTGGAGGTCAACGAAGCCATAACTATGTTACCCTCCAATAAAACACCAGGGCCGGGCGGATTTGGTAACTGATATTATAAGACCTTTAGAACGCAATTACTACAACCCATGACACGTCTCTAATAAAATCAGGGAGGGAGTCGGAGGACATGGGCAACTCTACCACTGTCCTAATCCCTAAACCAGGAAAAGATGACACTGAATGCGCCAGTTACCACCCAATTTCCCTATTGAACAGCGACACCAAAATATATACAGAGATCCTAGCAAGGATACTTGCGCCTGTGTTACAAAGAATCATACATGAAGATCAGGCGGGATTTATAATGGGCAGGCACACGCTAGATAACAGACGGGCGGTGGACATGATAGAAGCAGTTAAAAAGATGGAACAGAAATGCTCAATATTTGCATTAGATACGAGAACAGAATTTGACAGTCTGGACTGGGGACTCCTAGAACGGGTATTGGAGAAATTGGGCTGTGAATCAACATTTAGGTGCATGGTGCTGTCTAACTTTCAGCTGCCATCCACAAATTCCATGGTAAATGGGACATACACAGACCAGATAAAGATTCAGAGGGGGGAGTTGCCAGGGCTGCCCACTGTCCCCATTGATTTTTGCCATGGAACCATTCCCAGCTACAGTTAGACAAGATTCTGAAATTCTAGGGATAGAAGCCAAGGGAGAATCGCATAAATTACCCCTTTATGCAGATATCCTCTTCTTCCTGAGGAATACAAAACGATCACTACCAAGAGTGATGAATAAATTAGAGGAATTTTCTGAGGTCTCGGGATTTACAATTAACTTTAACAAGTCTAAAGCCCTCAATATAACGGATAATCAAGATGAAATCAGGTAACTAAGCAAGGCATATCCACTAACCTGGGAACAACATTAGAATATTTGATAATAAAATTAACAAATAATTATGAGACATTATATGGAGCAAACATTCCCCCTATGGAAAGAGCTTAGAGAAGATTTACACAGATAGGACACACAAGTATTCATGGTTCGCTAGAATAGCCGCAATCAAAATGACAATTATCCCTCGACTGGTATATGTCATTAGCCACTTTCACTAAACATAGTGGCCAAAATGATAAAAACCCTACAAGATGAGATTATTACATTTATCTGGAATAAAAGATACCACAGACAGGAAGGCATATACCAATTCGACCGTTGTGGACCGGAGGATTGGGCGTCCAGACGTGAAAAGGTATATACTGGCAACCCAGATGACACCCATGTTACGATGGTCAGATCTAGACTCTCAGAAAGGCTGGAGTACAATAGAACAAGGAGTAACTACCATTCTGTTAAACATGTTACAATCAATACATGCACAGAATAGGGCGGTGGGAAGCCAGATGCTGAAAGCAACTAAGGAATCGCTACTAAAATGTGACTCAGTAATGAAATGAGGGACTGGGGGGTCACCCTGGGATTGGGACCACACAGCCCAATGTGTCAATGCAGACTTCTCCCCTGGCCTAAAGAGCGCCTACTGGAAAAGGCAATACACTGAAATTATAGGATTTTTATAAGTACGGTAAGCCATTTTTGTTTGAGGAATGCAAATTTAAATTTCACTTAGGGGAAGCAGAAAGATACAAATATATCCAAATTAGACACTGGATGGGCCAAAGGGAGGTGAAAAGAGTGGGTACTCAAACACCTGTGGGACTGGAACCGACTATGCGAGAGGGGGTACTTACAAAAGGGATCTCAAGGTTATACTGATTGCTTGAAAGAACACAATACACACCGGACCTACTATATATGAACAAGTGGGGTGAAGACATGGGTATTGTCATCACAGAAGAGGAATGGGGACAGATTTGGAGGAAGGCACAGACATTATTTAAATGCACTGCTATAAAAGAGGAGTCGTATAAAATTTGCCATAGGTGGCTCAGAAACTGAACGCAATGAACAAAGACCACTCACCCCCTATGCTGGAGGCAATGTGGGGAAATAGGGACACTGGGACATATGTGGTGGACATGCCCTAAGGCAAAAGTCTTTTGGAAAGAAATCTTAGGCCACATCAAAGATTACAGGGACACACTTACCTGAATTGCCAGTAGCGATACTCATAGGGCAGAGGTGGAAGGGATATACGTAGCAATAGGTGGGAATGCTACACTTATTACGCACCTCTTGACTGCAGCTCGCATGACTCTCGCACAAAACTGAAAAGCACCAGAAGGCCCCATAATTGCATGCTGGTGGATCAAAATCTGGGGAGTATTAGCAATGGAGAAGGTATGTGCTCTTAAAGCGGGGATTTATCAAAAATTCCTGAAAATATGGCTCCCTTTTCATGAGCAGGTCAGGGATAGAGAAAACCAATTTTATAAACCACGGATACTCGCAAAGGTCAGCTTAATCTGAAACTATACCAAAGTGTCCTATGCAATGTAGACAAAAGGAATGCGACCGTCAGGAAAGAAAGATGTATGGGGTCACGCTCATTACTGTGTCATGTCGGGGGATGGACCGGGGAGGTGGGTGGGACAGGTTTTAGTTTAATCATTATCTTATAATGTTGGCAATATTTGCTGAGTTACTGGTTGGACGATGCAAAAAGACAAAAGACTCAATGCATCATAAGAAGGCATCATAGAAGAAACTCCCAGAAACCGACTCTGTAGACTTCATGTTACAGTAACTAACTTTGGAGAAAACTATGTAATGTTATGGAAATGTTGATGCATTGAATATAGAAATAAAGAACAAAAGAATTTCGAAGGCATCATCTATGCCAAGGTTAAGTCCAAGTCTGTACCATTCTCTGAAATTAAAGTAGTGCCAGTTCCTCAGTCTAAATCTTTACCTTCGCCACGTTCACCTCCGGTCCAGACCAATCTGCAACAGAGGCCTGGGCTTCAACAGCCTGGTCCTTTCCTTTTTTTTGCCCAAAAGACGCACGCAAATAGAGGGTCACTCAGTAACCAGGCACGGCTCTAATCTATTTTGGTGGGAAATCAGCACTATCCAAGAAGACAATGATGCTAGACTCATCAACGAACACAAATAGTACTCATTATCAAGAGAAGAAATAAGAAAACAGGAAAATCCCCTCGAAACAAAGGAGTAGGTGATCCCGACAAATCTTGCAGAATCTTTGGCGGGACAATAGCTCTCATGTACACAACTTCTATCTCGCTGGAAAGAACTGCAGCACCTTCAGAGCCCCAAACGCCAAGTGAAACTAAGAAATCTCACCCAAAGAACGCCAAACTGAAGAAGAAACATCTTGCGAAATTACCAAAAACTACAAGAGGGTCCAATTGACAAATTTCTCAAACCAGCATCAGTAAAATTGAAATCCAGGACGTGAGTATCTTGTCACTCAGCTCAGCGATGGAAAGCATTGGGGAACTGGCTGATGTAAACAGGGTAATGATAGGGGAGACTTCTACTTTATCTTTGTTGGTGAGGGCCCTGGAAGATTCATCAGCAAATGCCCCTTACCCCAAACTAAAACTATTAAATCACTATCTCATCACGTAACTCTGGTGCCCATATTCCGGACCCTTGGAACAGCAGCTCCAAAGATTGTCACTAGCAAATCCTCCAACGGCAACAAGTTATGAACATGTGAACTCAAAACTCACAACTGTCTGTCGTGAGATCAGCCGTCAGAGAAACACCAGGCCGTTACAGAGGCATGAGGTATGGATCTAATATTGTTGCGTCCTGTCCCCTTTCCTCCATACTGCATGGGCGTCCCTCGCAAGGGACGGGAGACCTTTTTCACCAGAAAAATCTTCTTCCCCTTTAAATTTAGAGGCGCGGCCCTGGGTGCGTGCACTCGCCCGACTCTGCCCACCGGCGCCACTCCTCAGTCCCCTTTTCCGAGTCGATTGGAACGGGCCGAATTCACCAGCGCTCCTGGGTTTGGCCTCGGCCATGTAATACCACGCGCTCTTCCCCAAATATTCGTCTATCTTTGTCTTTTCTTTTTAATTAGGTACTTGGTCCTCCTACGCCATGCTCCTCCCCGTGCATGTCGACTTTAGCGGGCTTCAGCAGGTGTCCAGCCTGCAAGGGGCTATTCCATACATCCGACCCCAAGCCCTTTGCCTCTGCTGTCTTGGCCCCGACCACAGCTGGGAAGGTTGTTCCGCGTACAACGCATTGACTCCACGGGCAATGAAGAACAGTCAAACATTGCTTAAGGCCGAAGGAAAGGCCTCTATTCACCATTGCACCCCGTAAGGGTGACTCCTTCCCAAGGAAGCGCCCGACCGGGAGGAATCTTTTGGGCTCTAGCACCAGCACACATACCGAGGCTAGTCCAGCTACCGGCCTCACGGCAGAGGGGTCGCCAGATCCTTCCGGTGCGCCTGTGCTGAGGGACCGCAAGGTTGTTTTACTGGGGTTACTCCCGAGGGGCAACACCCTACTACCGGCATGTCTGAGGGGGTGCCTTCACGCAGCACCACCAGCAGTTCAGACGAGGGCAATACGCCTTCCAGGTCTAGGCCTGAGGTGAGGGATAGGCCTTATGTTCCAACAACAATCGTCTTGAACAGGGCTGGGTCTGATGAGCCAGACACCACGATTGGCACATAGTTTGACAAAATGGCCACTGCGCAAGACAAGATGGCCGCTCGCCTGAAACCCCCTCTGGCAGAGCAGGTGGACGCACGAGTCTCAAGGTGGGACTGGTGTACGTGGCCTACAGTTTATCCATCGGCAGAGCAGGGCAGGTTTCCCCTGCACCCCAGGCAGTGTGCGCCCAGAATTCAGCAGCATGTGGCCACTCCGTCAATATCTCCTGTCACCCCTACAGCCTCCAAGGACAGGTTCTTCGAACGGTTCCTAGGGCTGATGCAAACTCCCCAGATGGGGGTCATTCTCCGGGATGCCATCAAGGATATGCTACCCCAGGTCACCCCACTGGCGCCCAGAGTCATTCCTCCTATGGCTGACGCTACAGACCCCATTGCAGCTACTGCTGCCCAGCCGGCTCCTCCAATTCCGGCTTCCTTGCCTCCCACAGCACAGGCGGTTCCACACCAGCCTGCGCAGCAGCCCCCGGCTCTGGTCTCCACCCTGCAGCCAAAGGCGCCCAGCACTCCTCCACCAGTTCCAGACCCTCCAAACACACTAGTGAACACAGACAAGGACCACCCCTACACGCCATCTTCAGTCAGGGCCTTCCACAAACGCCTTGCACGTTTGGCAGAATATCTGGGACTTCCTCAACCCGAGGAAGAGCAGCCCCAGGAAATACTCACCCTAAGACCTCCCTCCAAAACAGGCATCGATGCAGAAAGGCGTAGTCGCCCTTGCCAAGAAAGGGTGACTCAAGCCACACTCGGCCTAGCCTATCGATCGGCTCCTTGACACCAAGTATAGGCAGATGGAAGGGGATACACTCTTGCTTCCGGCGCATCCTCAACCGCACTCTTCCATGATTGATGTGGTGTCACTCTATTCTAAGCCTGTCGTCCTCGGCCACCTCGTCCTTGATGCTGCTAGGCAAGGCAGCAAAAGTCTTGGAGGCGTACAGGAAAAAGCTGTACTCCAACGCCTTCTTGCACCTGTGTCAGGACAATGCGGATGCCACGCTGGCCGCTGTTAACCAAAAGCTCTGGTGGGAGACCAGGATTTCCTCCCAGAACTTCCGGCACAGAGCCAAGCACGCTTCAAGGCAGGCCTAGGAGAAGCCAAGCAGGTAGCGCAGGATATCATGGAGTCCACAGTGGCCCACATCGAAACCTCTTTCCGGGCCATCTGCATTGCAAAGGACATGAGAAGAATGGCCTGGTTCCGGGCTACTAAGTTTAAGTCTGATGTCCCATTAACGCATTTTGGACCTTCCATTCGAGGGCAGTGACCTCTTCCACTTCACTACGGAAGATGAGTGAGATGAGAAGAACAGCACGCAGACCGCAAGTCTATCTATTCTTACGGAGACCACGCCCAAGACCTACACCCAGTCGCAGCAACGCTCCGACAAGGGGCGGGCGTTCGGCGGGTTGCGGGACTTCCAGTAACGGAGGTCCAGGCAACCTGACTGTTCTCAGTCAGCGTCGGAAGAAACAAAAGAGGAGGCGTGGCAAGGTTTTCTTCCAATCCCCTCTTCCGCAACAGCCTTGGAGGGGAAAAAAAGCATGACACGCCCCTTAGGGTCCACGTGTCTCCGGTGGGGGTAGGCTAGTCTTTCACGTGCAATTTTGGTGCCAGAATTTTGCAGACCCCAGGATCCTCTCAATAGTCTCCATGGGTAACCGCCTACCGGTACCTTCCTCTCCGCCCTCCTCTCCCACAGATTGGGACAACAACTCTGCTAGCGGAGATCCGGTCACTCGTCGAGAGCCAGGCGGTGGAAGAAGTCCCAGCCTCCCAGCGAGGATTGGGCTTCTATACCAGTATTTTCACCATACAGAAGAACCACCAGGCTGGCGAGAGTTGTGTTGGACCTTTCCACCCTCAATCTCTCCCTCCCTCTGCAAAAATTCAAAATGGTTACTCCAAATCTTATTGCAGAAACACTGGAGACTGGATGTGCACCCTGGATCTGAAGGAAGCAAAACTACATGTCCCGATTCGGCAGCCACATCGTTCCTTACTGCGCTTCAGGATCATGGGCTGCCATTTCCAATACAAGGTGCTGTCCTTTGGCCTCAACTCGGCCCCCAGGGTATTTACCAGATTGATGAATGCAGTGGCAGCCCTCCACAGGGCCCAGGGCCACAACATCTACACATACCTGGACTGGCTCGTCCGGGCCATCTCTCCAGAAGCAGTACAGCATACCGCCTCAGCACTTATGAACACGATCCACGACTTGGGGCTCACCATCAATCTCAAGAAATATTAGCTGCAGCCCCCGCAGAGCCTGACGTTCTTGGGCCTCATATGGGACACGAGTTCCGTGACAGTTTTCCCCTCGGAGGACAAGATTGAGGCCATCAAAAGAGTCACAGCTCACTTCCTCTCCAGGCCAGTCACCTCGGCCTGGTGGTACCAACACCTCTTGGGTCATATGGCAGTGGTCCCGTTGGCCGTAACCCCCAAGGTTCAAGATGAGAAGATTACAGCTGCACTTCTCAGCCTCATGTAATCATGAGAAAGGCTCCTAAGCGGAGCCAGTCAACATTCCTCCTTTTCTCCACTCGGACCTCCAGTGGTGGTCCGCGGACTACAACCAGCGGCAGGGCACAACCTTCCGACAGCCGGCCCCTCAGGTCACAGTTACTACTGACACTTCCCTAAAGGGCTGGGGAGCCAATCTGGACAACCCCAGCGTCCATGGAGTCGGAGCAGGAGTCCCACATCAATTGGCTAGAATTGAAGGCCATATGGCTGGCTCTCAGGGCCTTTCTCCCCCTTATCAAGGGCAAGACAGTTCTGATCCAGACAGACAACTCCACCAGCATGTACTATGTCAACAAGCAGGAGGGTACCAGATCCCCCTCCGCTGTACAACCTAGTAGTCAGCATGTGGGAGTGGGCTCTTGAGAACAACATCTACCTACGGGCGGTCCACCTCCCGGGGGAATACAACCTGGAAGCGGACAGGCTCAGCAGACTATTGTCGGACAATAACGAGTGGCAATTGAACAACCTGGTACTGAAGGAGATCTTCCTCAGGTGGGGGTATCCATAGGTGGATCTGTTTGCCTCCTGTGACAACAGGAAATACCAACAGTTCGCCTCCTGGCAAGGGCAGGGCCCTGGCTCCCTGGACGACGCATTCCAGATACAATGGAACGACATGTCGGCATAAGCTTTCCCGCCCACACCCCTGGTCCACAGGATGATCTGCAGGACAAAGGAATCCCGGCACCTCAGCATCTTGATAGCCCTTTGGTGGCCGGTGAGGCCGTTCTCCAAGCTACTCAGCCTATCGGACAAGCCACCCATGCACCTACCGCTGGGCCCAGCTCCTCTCCTGACCCAGCAGGGGGGGTCAAGTTACTCCATCCTGCTCCTCACAAGCTAGCCCTTGCAGCGTGGATCCTGAGCAGGTTACCCAGGCTTACCTAGAGATCATCCAGTGTGCTAGAAGCAAGACGCAAGGCTACCGGGGGGCACTATAAGAGTAAATGGTCTAGATTCTGACATTGGGCCGACTCTAGGGAGATCGATCCCCTTAGGTGCACCTTGGACGACGTGCTCTCCTTTTCGGCACATCTCACCCACTCCGGCGTACAGGTGGATACATGCTGCACCTATCTGGCAGCCATAGGGGCTTACAGGAATTCGGGGGAGGGCCTCTTCTACTCTGCCAACCCAGTGGTCAAACGACATTTGACAGGCCTCCACAGACTTTACCCGCCTATAAAGAAACCAAACCCTGTGTGGACCTTAATGTTGTGTTGGGCAACCTTTTGAGCCTATGGTGTCCGCGGACATCAGTCTGGTCACCATAAAGACAACTCTGCTCGTGGGCCTTACCTCGCAGAGTCAGCTAGATCCAGGCCCTGGCCCTACGAGCCCTAAACTACCTTTCACAAGGTCGTCCTGTGGACGCACCCTGCGTTGCTACCCAAGGTGACTTCCTCTCAACGAGGAAATGGTCTTACCCTCCTTCTTTGCCGACCCCAAGGACGAGCCTCAGGAGGTTCGTGCACCATTTGGATGTCAGACATGCACTACAATTCTACCTGGACAGGAATAAGGACGTCCGCAAGTCGGATGCCCTCTTTATCACCTTTGGTGGTTCAAGGTCCAGCTATCAGGCCTCCATAGCAAGGTGGATGGTCGCGGCCATAGACAAGGCATATAAGGGGAGCACATACCAGTGCCGGCCAATTTGCATGCCCATGCGGTCAGGGCCAAAGCCATGGCCATCGCGTTCCAAAGGCATGTGCCGTGGCAGGTCATCAGCAGGGCGGCTACCTAGGCCACCCCTTCGGGTTTCTGTAAACACTGTTTGGACGCCGCCTCTAGATCAGATGCGACTTTTGGGCAGGCGGTTCTAAGAAACCAGTTTGCTCAAGGACGGTCTCTCCACCCTGGTGCTACATCCAGTTGTAATCGCCAATGCAGTATGGAGGAAAGGGGACGGGACGCACGTAATTAATAGTTACTCAATGTAGTGACTAACATACTCTTAGTCCATGGTCCCCTTTCCTCCATACATCCCACCATCCTCCCCCTAATACTAGTGTAATTAGGCAATGTTAAATATTGTCGATGCGTCAGTGGGGACTGAGGAGTGGCGCTGGTGGGCGGAGTTAGGCGAGTGCATGCTCCCAGGGCCGCGCCCCTGTACACCTCTAAATTTAAAGGGAAGAGCATTTTTCTGGTGAAAAAGGTTCCGTCCCCATCGCGAGGAACGCCCATGCAGTATGGAGGAAAGGGAACCATGGACTAAGAGTATGTTAGTCACTACGGTGAGATGACTATTAATGTTCATAATCCTGTCTGATGCGACCTGGTTTTCTGTACCTTAGAAGAGAAAAAGAAGGATATGGGTGCCATTGTGTTAACCTCCTGCCCCCCTGACTAACAATCATTTAAGCCATCCCCTTCTTTGAATTTGCGTTCCCAGCTAGAGGTGGAAAAGGGGCCGTTACCAACAGTTCAGCAAAGTAAATCCCACCTGAATGCACAAGTTTCTAGCCCAGTGGATCATTGGAAGCCTGAAACCTAAACCCCTTAAACCATAGGAAACAGGTTCCTAGACAGAATTTAAGGGGTGGGCTATCTAATGTGATAATGGATACATAAAGGAAAATTGGTAAAGGCGCAAGAATGTGCTTCTCAGTGAATCATATCCTGATCTTGAAACAGTTCTTTGTGAACTCAGAGTCCTATCCTTTAAATCATACCCACATTATGGCTCTGTTTTCGGAAATTCTGAATCTTCGTTTGCTGTCTCCTTACGGATATAGCTCTGGTTGAGTTTGTCACAAAAGGTAAGTTTGATTTGGTAAAACTTAATTTATATTCCCGAATGATCAGGTCATTGGTTCTCTAAGATAGAATCTCTTAGTCTATGGGCTATGACGTGGCATTACCATCAAAATGGAAATAAACCACAAAAAAACATTGCTTGAGAGAGTCCTTTGGAAAAGGTTTGAGTAAATCATTCATAGGATTATTGGTACCCTTCTCAGTCCCTTACAATAAATGTTAACACTACCAAAGAGGGTTCACGAAGGGTTTTGATCAATTACCAGCCAAACAGCTGTTAATTTACGACTGGTCTTCTATCCTATCGGTCCTACACGGAGAAGGCTCCGATCTTCACAGCCACACGGAATGGAACCTCTCCATATGGCTTCCTGGAATTGTAGAGGCCATATTGGTTTGGTGGCAGATTTTGGAAGTTTGTTGGCCTACTTTTTTCTTTGTCCCCAGGAGACATGACTGACCCTGCTAATTATAGATGGTTACACAGTTCTCAACATTTAGGCAGTCCAGGGTCAGCGTGGTCGGCAGTCAGGAGGCCTCCTTTGCGCTTCAAAGCACGGGTGGGTCTTTCAATGCATAGGGTTGAAGCCTTTCAGAAAGACTTCCAATTGGTTAAGCTGCTCCCTTTCTCCCCCAAGCACATGTTGTGGAATCCACCCCTTTGTGTTCTGTTTTTAATGTTTATTTTAATCCAAAAATTGGAGATTGAATTTTTTTTTTAAAGCCTGGTCTATTCTTATATCTGAAGCATTAAAGTGGCTTTTATAGCTTCAATTGTTTTGGGCAATTTTAATGGCGAATGTTTAGACCCTCAATGGTATAGGGAACCAAATCGGACAGGTACATCAATTCAGGCAAGGAAAAGAGGCACACACTACATCCAAATTAAAAGCATGGGATCTAATTTTGGTAAACATAAATCTGATGCACGATATTCCTCCGGAATACACTTGGAAAAATGGTCTCTCGAAGTCTACTTTAGACTACATCTTCTTGTCTAAGGACTTGTATTGGAAATGTTCTAGCATGTAAGTTGTTACCATTAAGGCAAGTGATCATAGCTTGTTGATTGATATTTTATTTATACCGCACTCGTAGACAAGTGAGGGCAACAGGGGAGAACAAAACAGCGATCTTACTAGGCCCAGTGACATTGAGAACGCGCAAGTGCATGGAAGGGGGAGAGATGGAAAGTGCGAAGCAGAGGAGAAACAGATAAATAACAATAAATAATAAAGGCAACAAACAGTGGTAATGCAGCCAGCAATTTGCAAGTGCTAGGTTTAAGGCAGCAGACAGGGTAGGTCTGATATGTGCAGGAAGAAAAATGGAAGGCTGTATGGGTACAGATACGGATCCTTTAATAACTTTTGTCCTGGATTTGAATATTTTTCAAACAAAGGAGCTTGAATCAAAAATTGTGGTTGTCAACCCAAGAAATCATTCACTTGTTTGGAAACCAGCTCTTGCACAAGTTTTAATGAATGTATTCTGCACATGGGGCCACCTGATGGTATACTGCTAAATCCTACCCAATACGATAAAGCAGTGCAATCAGCTCTTCAAACCTATACATCTGTAAAGCAGGTAGTTCCCAGCACCTAAAGAAGAAAGTTATCTAGGAGCAAAAGTAGGATAATCAAGATGGAGAAATACTGATTGCGGACTACGCGAGGGGTGTGTGCTGGCCCCATTTCTATTTAACATTTATCTTAACTATTCGGGAAAGGTTCTTAGGAAAAGAAGTCATTTTTCTCTGAAGTTGGGAAATCTCATAATAAGTTACCTAGCCTATGCCGATGATATTGTTTCGTTCGACTTGACCACAATCGGCCTTCAAAGATCTTTGACAGCGATCAACTCCTATCTTACATCTTTGAATTTACCATTGAATGTCTCTAAATCAAAAGTAGTAATGATAAATTACACCAAAAAAAGGAGACATCTAAAATGATCCATCAACCATACACGATTGGAGTGGCCCCAAGCTTTAAAATACGTAGGAGTCAAAATCTTTGACAGACTATCAGGTCAAACTGACTTAACATGAAAAATGAAATCAGATTGAACTCGTGAATTATCAGCTTTTGATAAAAAGTTTGCAAGATTTTCGGCTCTTCCTGCTTGGCAATACTACCAGAAGACAATTCCCTGTCTGCTTTAGGGAGCAGACAGGGCTTTCAATAAATCAATGGGACAGATTGGAGTCAAAGCTACGGAAGAGGCTGCTCATACTCCAAAAGGGTACTCCCATTGCAATCCTCTAACATGAGATCGGCTTGACTTCTCTTCAGGCTCGGGCGGATTGGAAGAGCCTGCAATTACTGAAAGTAATTACTGAAAGTTATCATGCAGCATCCCGAAAATTGTTTAATGCTTGAACCTCGTACTGTATTGTTCAAAAGCACCTGCAAAGTTTTGAGAGATTGGGTGCAGGACTCCTTGAAAATTATGAGAGGCTACAATCTAGATCCACTGGCCTTGATGGTTGCATCTATTAATAGTAAAAAGCTTCCTTGCAACTCTGACTTCATTAGGAACAGGTTTATCTATGAATTATCGCCTTTTTTACAATTAAAATATGAAATAAGAGCTTTTAACACTGCGTTTTCCCTCATACAACATCCATCCAGAACATAAATTCAATGTGTTACGTTTTAAATTAAATCTTCTCCTACTAAATAAGTTACTGGAGCAAGACAGGGCATCCGTCGCTCGTAGAGTTTGTAGGTACTGTGCATCGAGTGTTGAAGCTTTATTCCACCAGATAAATTGCTTTCTGGAATGCTTTTATTGGTAGATTTTCGCCATCACTTCAGCTGTTTTGTGCGTGATAAATGCTTTATATACCGAGTGGTTTTGGACTAGAATTCTTAACAGTATTGAGCTTCCGCTGGACATCTTACTAAAATGTATTGCCACTGTATTGCACGGTTAGGTAAGAATTGGTGCAGTCGCACTGTGTGAGACTAAACAACACCTATCTGCTTGGTATTAGGTAACCCACCTTTTGGTAAAGGTCTGTACTACAAAAGTTGTTAGTGTGACTGAGCAGCCAGGCCTATCTCAAGAGGGGTAAATGTGAGCTGTACAAATTAAATCGGTAAATACAAGTAGCCAAGTAGCACTTACACTCAAGGTTTCAGTTAGAGTGATTTATTTAATTAACATCCATTTTTAAATAAGTATTCTTTAAAAAGGCAATTCATTCTAACAACGTAAATATACTTTAGAATTACTTTTCAGAATCAAAACAAGTTAGTTAGTGGATAATCTTTGGATATGCTTCTTACACAATACCTACACCTTGAAGTCACTTCAATCACAAGGACAGTAATGGCATGTATATATCACTAGTAAACATTGCAGATTCTGAGGTTGTAGAAAGGAAATGTTAGCGAAAGAAAAAGGTTAGAGAGTTTCTCAGTGTACGTGAGGACAACTAAATCTTCCAATGAAATCTAGATGAACCTTTCCCAGCAGTAGTATACAACAAGCTACCACCTATGAGGAAAAACCGTATCAAAGTCAATGGACTATAAGAGTCTTCAGGGAGCCAGGACAGCCAAAATCATTGGGGACAAAGTCTATGGATCTGGTGCACTTCTTAGATCAAAAGTCTTGCACAAAGTTAGAGAGTCTTAGAAAAATCACTTGTCACAAGCTGTTAAGCCTGTGACAAGAGTTGGAATCAACTCGTAAAAGTTAAGCCAATGCAATTCCCAAGTGAGAAGAGCACAGCTAAAAGGCAATTAGCCTAAAAAAGTACCTCTGGTTAGAATAGTGGTCCAGCTGGATTCTGTCTTTCTACAGCGGTGCAGACCCTTGTTCCTGAGCCTCAATCATGGGGACAAGAGGGAGAACATCTGGAGGGCTCCTGCGGTGGTACCTGGGAGGTCGTCTGCCGCTACGGGCTCTTGAGTTCAGCTGCACTTCACGGTTTCAGCGCTTAGCAAACAGACCCAATGCAGATCACTGATACCGGTTTGACTTCCTTCACTCCTTTGCTCCTGCACTCTGGTGTGAGGGGACTCTGGATCTGGAGCTCCTGCTTCTGGTGGGTCCTTAGGAGGCTCCTGGAGCTTCTAGCTGGATTTGTTACTGCTGCAGACGTTTCACTCGACCATGGACATCCGACCCCTGGAATTGGGCTTCTGAAGCAATGGCTGGCACAGCAAGTCAGGGATGGTGGTCCAGTGGAGTTAGTCTCTGGGTTAGTTGGCCCCACTAACCCAAGGGGAGAAGTCGTTCCATCTGGAGCTTCTCTGTCTAGGTGAAAAAAGGTCTACAGCACAGTAGCAGGACTTCACCAGGCAATTCAAAGGTCCAGGAGGTTGCAACAAGCTTAATTGACGGTTTGTCTGGTGTTTCTCCCAGTGGTCAATTGCCTGTAGTCGCAAAACCCTTGCCTTTTAAGCCGGTTCTTCCCATTCATGCACAGCCTGGGCTGTCTATCGGATAGCAGGGTGGCTGTCCTGAACGGACAGCCAGCCAGCCAATCATGATCAGTTGCATTCATGCATTCCTAGAGACAAAGGACAGGAGTTTCGGGACCCTCCCTCACATCCTGTCCTCCCAGACACACTGGAGTCAGAGGTGGGCTACAGGGCTGAAGCCTGCCAAAGGCAAGACAAACAAAGGGCTCAAACCTGTCTCAACGCACAGACCTCACAAACAGAAAATGGCAAAAAAAGACGACATGGGTCATTTTGACAAAAGGGTCACCCATGCGTGCTGTACTGCAGCTGAGGGTTCAGCCTGCGGTAGAAATGCACAATTGTAGGAAAAAGTAAACCACTGCCACCAGCCATTTAAAGTATTGAGGATAAAAAAAATGTTACATGAGAATGTAGGATAAGGGGCTACTGGGTAACCCTCCTCCACGCACTCCACATAAAACGGTGTGTGCTGGAGCTAGAAAGAGAAAAACTAAAGTCAATTTCACTTTACTATTCTTGGAAACTGTAGTTCACACAAGAAAAGGGTATTTAAACCTTATGAGAAAGCGAAATGATTTCTCAGTGACACTGCACTGAAGGTACTTTGTGTCACCACACAAAAAACAGATACCTACAGAGTTTGTCAGACTCCAAAAACAGTGAAAACACAAAATCCAAATCAGGTCAAAACACATGAGAAAAAGGTCTCGCTCACTCCGGAGTTTAAAAATTAAAAGTCCTAGTATTTTTATTTTTTTATTTTAAACCGTGTTATAGTTTTAAAAAACAACTTCACACAAATCTCATTAGAAAAGACATTGTTTGTTAATGTTAAAGGTCATTTGTACCGCGCACTATCACCACCGGAGTGGTCCCCTGGCGCTCTGGCGGCTCTGAAAGAGGGAGGGAGGGGTGGGTTAGTGGGTGGAGGCTGGAAAAGTGCAAGATTGCAGTGATGTGCTGTTGGCAGCCTCAGCCCGGTGGTTCCGTCGGCTGGGCCTGGGGTGTATGCGGCCGGTAGTCGTCGTGTGCTGATGTGCGAGTCTATGTGTGTTTTTGTTTTGTTGTTGCAGTGTAGTGAAGTTCGTGCGGTTTGCTGTGCTGGAGGTTTGTGGTTGTGTTTGGTTTGGAGTTTGAGAGGTGTATGCAGAGAAGGAAGTTGTTAGTGGTATTGGTTAGTTGGCATCTCTATCCTGGATTGAGCCGGTTGGGCTCGTGTAATCTTACACGACGGGATGCTTGTACACCCTGTGCCTCAGGAAGTACGTGCTCGTTTTTTTTTTTCTCCATTCGAGGCCGTTTGAGGATTTAGCTGTCCCCTCCGCCCGCTCCCTTAATAACTTTGCATGCTCCTCACCCCCCCACATGACTAGCGCAGCTGCTAGTGTCCATACTTCCGTTTCTGTGGTGATTAGTTGTGTCTTGTCCGTTCCACAGCTCGTGGTACCTAGTTGTGGCTGTACGGGTGATGGGGGATGGTGAGGGTTGGCTGGAGTCGTTGCCTCCGTCTCCCTGGGTCTCGCAGGTGGACCCCTGTGTCAAGGTCCTTTTTTTTGAGTCATTTGTCTTATTGTTGTTTCGGTTTTAGTCTCTGGTTTTGAAGAGCCAGGTTTTTAGTAATTTTCTGAATTTGAGGTGATCTTTGGTGTTCCTTATTATTTTTGGGATGCTGTTCCAGGTTTTCGCGGCTAGGTGGTAGAAAGCGGTTCCTCCGAGTTTCTTCTTGATGTAAGGTTTTTGTTCCAGTCGGATTTCATTGGTTGACCTGAGCGGTCTCGTTGGCTTGTAGATTGTTATTTTCTTTTGTAGGAATTCTGCTCCTTGTCCGCTGATTGCCCTGTGCGTTATGCACATTGTTTTGAAGATGATGCGCTGTTTTACTGGGAGCCAGTGTAGTGTTTTTAGGGCCGTGGTGATGTGGTCTCTTCTGGATAGTTTGAGGAGTAGTCTGGCTGCTGTGTTTTGGATCCTTTGTAGCTTCTTCAGTAGGTATTCCGGTATACCGAGGTAGAGGCTGTTTGCATAGTCGATGCTTGACATGATGAGGCCGACGATGGTGAGTGTTTTGTGTGTGAAGGAGAGGAAAGGTAGTATTTTTCTTGCCGTGTGGAGGAGGAAGAAGCATTTCTTGACTGTTGCGTTTATTTGCGGTTCTAAGGTTAGGGTGTTGTCCATCAGGACTCCCAGATTTTTTACTACCTTAGATGGTGATGGTGCAGATCCCATTTCCGTTGGCCACGGGATGGCGGTTTCCTTTTCTTGGTTTTTGGATATGATCATGATTTCGGTTTTACCTGGGTTGATTTTCAGGTTGTTGGCATTCATCCAGTTGAAGACTTCTTTTAGACAGTCGGTTAAGTTTGAATGATCGGCTTGGGTGTCTTCGATCTTGTAGATGATTTGAGTGTCGTCTGCGTAGTTGTAGCATTTGATGTTGTGTTTCTTGAAGATTCTGATTACTGGGGTTTGATAGATGTTGAAGTACAGTGGTGATAGTGAGGATCCTTGTGGTACTCCACAGTCGTTGACTCGTGGGGTAGATTTGAATGGTTTGATCCAGACGGTTTCAGTTCTGTCTGCTAGGAATGATTTAGTCCAGCGTAGCGCTGTGTCTGTTATGCCTATGTCTGCTAGTCTTTTGGTTAGGGTGTCATGGCTAACTGTGTCAAAGGCTGCAGAGAGGTCGAGCAGGATAAGGGCAGATGTTGTGTCGGAGTCTGCGTTTGTTTTTAGGTCATCCCAGATGGATAGTAGTGCTGTTTCTGTACCTCTTGTGGGTCTGAAGCCGACTTGAGCTTGGTCTAGCAGGTGGTTTTCTTCAGCGTATTCTTGGGTTAGTTTGTATACGTAGGTTTCGAGGAGTTTGGCTGGGTAGGGGATGTTGGAGATTGGTCTGTAGTTGGAGGTCGTCTACGTCCCCGCTTGTGTTTTTCAGAAGTGGTTTGATGAAAGCCGATTTGAAGATCCTTGGTACTGTTCCTGTTGCCAGTGATAGATTTAGAAGGTTTCTGAAGTATTCTGCTGGTGTTCCTTGTGCGAGGATTGATTTGTAGATGTCCGGGGGACAGGGATCCATCGGTGAACCCGCTTTCTTGCTGTGTTTTACCAGCATTGCGAATGCCTCTGCTGATATTTCGGGGTAGTTATTGAGTTTGTGCTGCGGTTCTGATTTGGGTTCGTTTGGTTGTATGTCGCTGCTAGTTGGTCTCTGTTGGATGGTTTGTCGGATGTCGTTGATTTTCTTTTTGAAGTGGTCTGCAAGATTGTTGCATAGTTTCTCCGAGGGGGTTGGGGTGTTGTCACAGCCTGGTGGGTTTCTCATTTCTTTAATGATACGGAACATTTCTTTTTGTGTGTTGGTGGCATTTGTGATTCTGTCATCAAAATGCCTTCTCTTTGCCTTTTGAATTTCCTTCTTGTATGCGCGAATTTGCTTCTGGAACCTTGTTTTGTTGTCTGGGTTGTAATCTTTCCTCCATTCCATTTCCATCTTTTTGTTTTCTTTTTTCATGGTGCTTAGTAGTGGGGTAAACCATTTTGCCATTGCTCTCTTTTTTGATGGTGTGAATGGTTTTTCTGGGGCCATCTTGTCAATTGTATCTGCAATCCATTTGTGTAATATCTCAGCTTTCCCGTCTAGGTCAGCTAGGTCTAGTTCTGTTGTTAAGGGCTTGGTTAACTCCAGTTGTTCGAATAGGTTGCCTTTTTTGACGTCTTTCCAGTTTCTTTTTGTGGTGGCTGTGAGTTTGCGAGGTTGGATGTAGACTTGAGTAGGCAGAGTGATTACGAATGGGATGATGAGATGGTCGCTCCACAGTATTTGTATTGGCGGTGCCGTGGTGATGAGTTTTTCCTCTGCGAATATTGCGTCCAGGGTGTGTCCTGCCGAATGAGTTGCCCCTTTTACTAGTTGTCGTAGTTTCATGGTGGCGAGTTGTTCAATCAGTGAGTTTTGGGAGTTGGCATGACTGTCTTCGAACCAGATGTTGAAGTCCCCCAGTATGATTAGGTGTTCGTGGTTGATTGCTATGTTGGTTATGGCTTCTACGAAGTTGTCGACGAAGGATGCATCATAAGTTGGGGGTCTGTACACCAGGATGAGTGTGATGTTGGTTTTTGGGCTAGCCGTTAGGTGTATGACCATGGACTCGCAGTTGGGGATGTTGAGAGGTTCGTCTGTTCTTATTTTCAGCTGCTCTTTAAAGGCTATTGCGATGCCTCCTCCTTTTTTATTTTTCCTGTTAATTTGAAGGCATTTAAAGTTTGCTGGAAGGCAGCTTTGGAGTGTGATTTTGTAGTTGTCGCCCAGCCAAGTTTCTGTGATGAAGAGGATGTCGATGCCGTTGTCGTCGAGTAGGTCGAAGATCTCTGCAGAATGTTTTGACATGGATCTTGCGTTTATTAGATTGCAGTGGAGTTTAGAGGTGTAGCTTGGTTTGCCTTTTTTTGTTATGGTGATCTAGCTCAGGAGCAGGTTTCAGGTTGTCGGCGTCCTCGAGTAGTTCTTCTAGGTTTAATCTAGGGTTTTTGTTTTCATCTGGTTCGTCTTCCAGGGGACGTGGTTGTGGGTTGGGGGTTCTTCTTGCTTTGGTGATGTATGGTGTTATAGCTTCAGTTGTGTGCTTGTTGTATCTGGTCGGGTTCGTCTTTCTTCGTGATGTTGGTAGGTTGTTCAGTGTAGTTGGTTTTGGCGTTGCGTTGGTTCGATCTGGTGAGCAGGTCTCGGCGAGGTATGGAGTTAGGTAGAGGGATTTGTCTCTTCTTTCAGTGTTGGTCCGATCTCTGAACCTGTCTGTGGGGGTGTGTTCTGTTGTTGCTGTTCTTGGTTGAAGTTTCGGGGTGTTTGTTCTTTCTTCTCTTCTTTCCCTCTGGGTGGGCCGTTTGCGCGGCATTGTATGATTCCGAGTTGTTTTAGTCTTGTTGTTGTTTCAGTCGGGGTATAAGGTGGAGTTAAGGGTTGTATAGTTATCTAGTTGGGTTTTAACAGTGGCTTTCTTTGGTCTCGGTCTCCCTTCGCGTGGCTCACTGTGGTGAGCTAACTATGTATGTTTTGGGGCTGTGGGTTTGGGTCGGGCGGCCCTGCTATCAATGCATTTTGGGGAACAGACAGTGCAATTTGAGCACAGCGGCCCTGCTAAGTTTGAGACAACTGTATAGTAGGGAGGGAGGCCTATCAATGCAGTTTGGAGAATGGACAATGCAATTTGGGCACGGCGGCCCTGCTAGGTTAGAGACATCTGTATAATGGGAGAGAGGCCTATCAAAAACAGTCTGGAGAACAGACAATGCAATTTGGGCACGGCGGCCCTGCTATCAATGCAGTTTGGAGAGCAGACAGTGCAATTTGGGCACGGCGGCCCTGCTAGGTTAGAGACACCTGTATAGTGGGAGGGAGGCCTGTCAAAGCAGTTTGGAGAAAAAAATTATGCAATTGGGCCCTGCTATCAATGCAGTTTGGAGAGCAGACAGTCCAATTTGGGCACGGCGGCCCCGCTAAGTTTGAGACACCTGTATAGTGGGAGAGAAGCCTATCAGAGCAGTTTGGAGAACAGAAAATGCAATTTGGGCACGGCGGCCCCGCTAAGTTTGAGACACCTGTATAGTGGGAGGGAAGCCTATCAGAGCAGTTTGGAGAACAGACAATGCAATTTGGGCACGGCGGCCCTGCTATCAATGCAATTAGGAGACAGGCTTATCAGTGCAATGTAGACATCAAGCAGTGCAATTAGGAGACAGAACTCCTGCTAAATTTGAGACACCTGTATAGTGGGAGAGAGGCCTATCAGTGCAACCTGAACATCATATAATGCAATTGGGAGACGGAACCCCTGCTAATTTTGAGAGACCTGTATAGTGGGAGAGAGGCCTATCAGTGCAACCTGAACATCATACAATGCAATTAGGAGACAGGATTATCAGTGCAATGTAGACATCAAGCAGTGCAATTAGGAGACAGAACTCCTGTTAAATTTGAGAGACCTGTATAGTGGGAGAGAGGCCTATCAGTGCAACCTGAACATCATATAATGCAATTGGGAGACAGAACCCCTGCTCAACTTGAAAGACCTGTATATTGGGAGAGAGGCCTATCAGTGCAACCTGAACACCATACAATGCAACTGGGAGACAGAACCCCTGCTAAACTCGAGAGACCTGTATAGTGGGAGAGAGGCCCATCAGTGCAACCTGAACATCATACAATGCAATTAGGAGACAGTGCACATACAATTACATATTAAAAGAATGGAATAAGTGCCAACTATACAAAAAATAAAATCATTTAAAATCAATACAAATTCATTCAAATACCTTCAAAAGTATAACATTCAAATCTAAAACAACCTAGAAGATTCTTGACAGAGTAAGTTTGATACATACATAGTGACAATGTGACATGAACCATTAAGTTTAGTCTCATATGAAGGTAATTAGCCACCCCTTGATACAAAATACAAAATCAGAACAAAGAATAATTAGACGACAAGTATTTAGCTCTAAACCTTTCTAGTGTCCGAGTTCCTCAGCTCTGAAATAAGAAACATCCCAGCCGCATTGAGCCTTCTCATTTCCAAAAAAACCGAACACTAAATGTTATGTACATCTGCATCAATTATCTGACGATTACACACATTAAGTTTTTTGCCATTTGTCACACCTTGTATATTAGAGGCGCTAAGCCGAGACCATCTTCTTCCACCTGAATAGGTGGAGTTAACATGAAGTTCATCAAGGCAAATTCAGAGACGTCCCAGTGAAAACATTAATGAATTGTTAGGGCTAACCATACATTTAGTCCATATTAGCTTTCTTGCAAAATATGTATTTCTGACATTGTTTTCTCCCAAGCAGACTATTCTCACACTCTCGAAATGAGGAGAATAAATCAGATGTTTGATTGTTTCCAGCTGTAAACAATGGAAACGAAATCTACAACTTTCTGTGGAACTTTTGATCCAATGTTTAATGCATTCCAACGTATGCAATTGATCCATTCTGAAATTCATGCAGATTGCACACATTTGTTCTCACGGAAAGCATTCAATGTAGCTCAATCTATTCAGTCTTTTGTGCGAAAGACGTGCAAATTCACGATTTGACTGATATCTACCAATCTCATCATTTGTATCTGCCCAGTACAGCTGATCTAGTTTTTTGGCATATGCTGGACGCCTACATAAATCCTCCTTTGTGATATTAATCCGCTTTAAAGCGTTTTCCATTCTACGTTGGAAAAGTATGGATTTGATCTCACAAGCAGATCGGAAAATTCTTGGTATAAGGAGTTTCGGGCAGGATACGTTTTCTTGGCATATGTATCGAGTTGTCTCCACAGAAAACAAGCCGACAAGCTGAATAGGCCCAGTTCGATACAAATGCATGAATTGGGTATCGAATTCGCCAGTCCAAGAACTTGATTCCAGACACTTGCTTGGATAGAATTTAAGAAGCCATGAATGTCATGTAAACATAATTCCAGACCATATAAAAGCATGGCTTCAATTTTCAATAAATATGTTGCTGGATTTAGTGAAAATTTACAGTATTTTTTGTATAAAAGTTTTAGTTTAGAGATGAAAGGTTGAGCGTTCTGGGATAAAGATTTGAACCAATGTCCCTTAGAAAACACACCCGATACAATGCCAGAACCTGGGGTATGAGGTATCTATAGGGGCACCATTTAGTTACCACGAATATGCTGTTGATTTCTTGCCACTGGCAAACACTAGTATTTTTTACTTTGAAACATTAGTCTGCAAGTTATGTGCTGTGGCGTAAGTTGAGAAGGCCTGTGTTAGGCAGAATCGAGTGCAGGTCCCTTTGGGAGCACTACACCAGATTAGGACTACAGGTGAGAGCAATAAATCCCCTTTGGTATCAGTCCGTACCACAAAGATTTAGTTGGTAGCTGTGGCTGAGCAGTCAGACTTATCTCAAGAGGGAAATGAGCAGTATTCAGGGTTTACACATTAGGCCTATTAGACTATGGAACAAGAAAACACTGACCAAAGCTTTGTAGTTAAAAAGTAGATATATATTTATTTTATACACTTCTAATAAAACTCATGTATCGCAAGTATCAAGCAAGTTAAGTTAAGGAAAAATATACACACTCCCTATATGAATTGTAGACCAAGTGAACCAGAGTGAAAACTGAGCAAAACGGCACAGTAAAAACTACACACAAGGGATCCTCTAACAATTCCTCACAAAGGAGGGAAAGCGCAAGTTATTCAGAAATAGGTTCTTATACACCCTAGCAACACTTCCGATCAGTTGTGAACCAGTTCTGCAAGACAGTGCATCAGTATAAGCAACACTTAAAATGAAAACTGAGCAAAATGGCATTTCACAATGATTATGCAGTGGGAAGAAAGTAGTTCTAAGAAAGGGGTGCACCACGCAGTTCGAATGGAGAATCAATCTCGAGAAGGCAGATCTAACAAATTTGACCAGAGTCAGTAGGCCTGTGCCAGAGTTTATGGTACAGGGTAAGGGCCCATGAGCAAATGTTCTTGTAGCTGCAGTCAAGTCTTTGGTTAACAATATTGGAAAAGGTGGCTGCAGAAGTTGAAAAGAATGTTTAGAGAGGGGCGGCCAACCCAACAGGTAGGTAAAGGATTTAAAACACCTTTAGCACTATTGCGAAGAAAGGGCCGCCTGGCGGAACAGTGTACCTTAAAATAAAGTGGCGCCTGCTGTGGCAGTTGTTCCTGCAGTTCGGGTTATCCAGCAGAGGAAGAGATGCTCTCATCATGGAGGAAGGTTCGAGTTACTGCACTACCCAGGGAGGAAACCAGCTGCGGTGCTGCCCGACGAATAAAAGGTACGCTCCTTTAAAAAGCGGTCCGGGTGGACTGGTGCCTGGCTATCTGGCCTCCGAGTACAGGGTACGGGAGATTCGACGAAGGCAGGTCCGTGAAGGCGATTGGCAAACTGGTTGGCCCCAACAGCTCAAGGGAAGAAGGCTCATGCAGGTTAGGATCTCTCGTCGTGTGGAGAAAAGTTTTGAGACGCTGCAGCAGGGCTTCACCGGTGGTTCAGTATTTGCAGATGTCTTTGGCTTCTCATCTTCGGCTTCTTAGTTCCAGTGGTGACGTCTTGCTCTTCCAGTCCTCAGGACCCTGCTTTTATGCAAAAAGATTCCCATTCATACAGCCTAGCTGTCACTCACAGGAGTGGTCATCTTGGCTGGAGACCCTCCAGCCCATCAGGATAGAGAGCGACATGGGTTGCTGAGGCAACCCTGTCCAGGGGTCCTACTCCCCCTCCCACACAATGGACCCACCCCAGACTCTGTGGTACCGGAAGGAGGGCTTCTGGGCAGAAGCCCACCAAACGGACGAACAAAGGATCCCCGACCTGGGTTAGGATTGTAGAGAATGACACGAGAAAGAAGTTATATTAAAGTTCTGGCAAATAAAACCTACCAGAGCAAAGTTATTAAAATGCACCGGTGGTATGTTAGAGGCCGTCAGAAAAAATGGTAGCCTCGAACAATGGGAAAAGCCCATACAGAAATATTCGCGGTCGAATATTTATGGTAGTAACCACTGCCACCAGCCAGAAGCTTTTGAGAGGTACTGTAGGGTACACTCTCGAAAATGAACACCAGGGAAAAACTATTAACCCCTTCCAGTACCTCCATAGTAAGATGGGTTGTACTGGTTTAGTTCATAGGATTTGACTAGTATAGTCAATGGGGACTTTACGTGCCTTGGGAGACAGTAGTCAGACCCAGAGTATGGAGTCTGTTTGGGGGCCGCTACGACAACCCGGTGTCACTACACTGAGGGTGCTGTGTAACATGTGAATAAAGATGGTTCCTATGGGGTTGAGAAGATCCCATAAGCATTAAACACAAAAATAGCCTAGAGAACACATCAAAAATGCCCAAGAGTGCGGGAAAAAAAAAAGTCTCTCTTAGCAGGTAAAAAGAAACAAACCCTTCAAATCCAGCAAAGCTGCTGGGGGACTCTTTAGGTAAGGGAAATTAGCCATAACATGAGAATTCTTCCTAACAGCCTGCAATTTATTTTGAAGCCATAGGGAGTTCTGTCAAATAAAATATCAGCATAGGCGAGCCAATTTAAACGCAGATGTTCTAACTTTACCGGAAAGCAGATAACTTGGAGCCAGATGTATTCAATGTCTGCAAGATGTAAATTGAAAAGGGTGGAAGCAAGGTTACAGCCTTGCTTCACACCAGTTTGAGTCGTAATTTCACCTGTAAGAGCCCCTTATTTGTTAATTCAGAAACTATAACACGTGTCACTGTGTAGCATTGCAATTAATTGGATGATAGTTGGCGAGAAGCCCAATGCTTCAGCTAAGACCAAAGAAGATTTTGAATTACGCAATCAAAAAGGCAGAACGTAGGTCTAGCGAGGCCATATAGACTGTTCCTGCTGCAGTTTTCTTGACTGCTTACAAAAGATAGACAATACGGTTGCATAGAGCGGTGCCCATATGTTTACGGAAACATGTTTTGATAAAATATTGTGTGTGATGTGATTTTCAATTTCGCTGAGGATTAAGATAGTGAAGACTTTATATGAGGCATCCATCAGAGCTATGGGTCGATAACTATTCGGCTCGGACGGATTGCCTTTTTTGTATATAGGAATGACCAAGGAAGTTTGCCACGATCGCAGAATTTTACTGGTGTTAAAGATCTTTTGGAATTTAAGCTTCAAAATGCTTGCCCAAAATGGAGCATCTGTCTTTAACACGCACGCAGGTATTCCATCCGGCCCCAGAGGCCTTAGAGTAATTCAATTCACCGAAGGCACATACAATATAATCTAATGACCATATGATGCGTGGGAGAACAGATACATTTACCACTTGAAAAGTAGTGGTGCAATGTATTTCGGGCAGCTGGAAAGTTTGAGAGATATGTTTGGCCCATGAGTCTGAGGAGATGGTAGCAGTCATGGGATACAAGTTCTTAGTTGATTTAGCTTTAAACCTATTCCAGATGGTTTTGTTATCATGTTTGCATAGGTAATTAACCATGCTCCGATTAACAGCTATGTACAGCTTATAGCACTGACTTTTACAGGCATTCCTATAGGTCTGCAGAATCTGTTTTTAGATGTTATATACTTATCTGTCGATACCCTTAGATCCCCATTTTTCTGCTTTTTTAATTGGGCAAGTTCCCATTGCTATTTATGTGGATGTGAATAGATATTGGAAACATTAGAAGAAGCAAACAATTCAAGATGTTGTCGAACAATACTATTACCAGTAATGTCTTGAATAAATAAAATATGAAACCTTTGAATCAAACATGAATTGCTCCCAATTTGGAAACCAAGTTATGGCATAGTTTCTTAGTCCAATGAACAGAGATTAGTGGACGCTCTGTTTCCACCAAGCTCAGTTAAGGGAATCTCTCCGTATGTGTACAACCATGTCTTAATTCAGTCGAGATGATCGTGATCACTAAAACCAATTTCAGAAGCTTCACAAGGCCCACACGAATCGTGCAAATTAGTTGATATATAAACGAAATCAATGGTTGTGTGTACAAGCCCTCTATGCCATGTATATAGCAGAACTTCAGGTCCATAGTCCACCATAAACATATTCCAAGAGACAAAATAGCGGTTCCAGTACTGACCTACTTTAACAGAACTGCGCTCAGCAATAGATAGTTGCTGAGCGGTGAGGTTGCTGGACAGAGTAGCACAATTAGAGTTAAAATCTCCTCCCAAGATGATCCTATAGTTTACATTAAGCAATAGTGCGCTTTCAAAAATAGCACCAGAGTGTACGTTAGACGGTCTCTCAGAATCTTTGACCGATTAAAATAGAGGTATTAAAAGAAACACATCCGTCATATCGCCAATCAAATTAATTTAAATGGCTAATATGCTTCAGAAGAATGAATTAGGGTGGCATGCACATTCAAAGAGTTATTAATTAGAATCGCAAGACCACCATTGGGACGCCCCAAAACTGGCTTTGTGGCAGGGGAATAGAAGGAAGTGTAGCCATTCACAATCAACTGGTTCATATATATTGTTTCCTGCAGAAAAATGATAGATGGTATATCAAAAATAGCATGATAATTTAAGCAGGCAAATAGATTGTGATAGCCGCATACATTCCATGAATGAAACCTAAGTTTCAAATAGCTAAGAGTTTGTTTTAGAGGGCTCTATGGCTAATAAAGTTTTTACCAAATTTTCTACCCAAGACCAATCTTTAATATTGGAGGCTATGGCAGTCAAATGAGAACATTGAGTTGTGTATTGGTACGAGGGAGAATATCGGCTGCAACCACCGGAATCCTGGTATCTTGAGGTAAGCAATAATCTAAGAACGAATATGCATTATCTTCTAAAAAGAGGATCATACGAATGCTTAGCAGCTCAAGATCCTCACGATAATCCCAAATTTGCTTTAGTATGATTGGTGAGTTTATTGTACATATTCTCAAGTTGTTAAATGCCAATTTCACCCATTCTACATCGCTGGAATTAAGAATCCTTAACATAGGAATCTTGTTGAATATATTGAATATAAAAGATCGATTGAGCCAGGCTTTGTCATTAATTGCTGGATTACTGATCCAGCCCATGATGGTAGACTCATTTGTCGGTGATATCAGCATACCATGCAAATCTAACCGTCCCTCATTTCGTGGAGTTGGCAGCAGAGGAGGTAGCAGTCTGCTGCAGTCTGTTCTTTGCTTCCTGGAGACTCTGATAGTCTGTTTGCTACCTTCACTTGCTGAGAAGGAAGAGTTTCCATCAAAAACCTTTGCGCCGCGGAGCGGCCGCGGAATTGGCAGCAGAGGTGGTAGCAGTCTGCTGCACTCTGCGGCATAAGAGGCTGGCGGAAATGGAAGAAGGGCGGCGACTCCGGCGTCAACGCACCCGGCGAGAAGAGAATGGAGCTCCGCAGTCCCCTGAAAACACTGCCATGCTTGAAGATAACTTTACGGACATTGGACCTACCAAGCCTTCAAGGGTCAGGTAGGAACCCCTACAACCTCTCCAATAAAGTCTTTCCTCATTGTCCAGATCTCCCTCCTCCACGTGTAGCTCTCCATTAATCAGTATGCAGATACACTCGATACAGCGATGAATGATACAAACCCCAACCTAGCCCACACCTCCCAACAACTTGGTGGATCTATAGACTTAATTATCATCAGCACCAAAGGTGGAGGCCACGAGGTAGGCAGGGGTGATTGGGGGGGGGCAATTTTCAGGGTATTCAGAGGCACCCGCTTCACCTAGCGCTGCACCCAGTCTGCAGAGAGAGGAAGGGGATTAAGGGGGGGAGGGACCCCCAACCCTTGAGTATAAGCAACAGGATAAAGACGCTCTGCGTAGTCTTGAGCCCTGTGCGCAGGACACGCAGGACATACGTGTGCAGGAGCTCTTAGCGCCCCTTTCAACTATAGAAGGGAGAGAACAAGACACGCAAAGCTCTCACGAAGCACTGCTCAACTGCATGGAGAAAGTGGTAATAACTTCTAAGAGCCCTCCAGAACTGATGTCTGGCGAAGGGAACACAATTCTTGCCGATTTGACAAACACTTCTCCAACATCTATGGTAAATCAACCGGACACGACAAACCAGGGCAAAGATAACGAATTAGCCCCCCTTTCCTTGAAGGTGCACATGGAAATCCACCCAGTCACGGCTGGGGAGGAATTGACAAGCCCCATAGCGAACAAGACCATACGAGACTTTCCTCACTCGGATGACATATCTTCGTCTTTGCAACTTGTCTGTTGTACCCCCTGTTAGGGAGAATTCTCTGTTTAGGCTGAATTTCCTAACCTAGTGAGTCCCCCAGCAGCTTTGCTGGATTTTTGGGGTTTATTTTTTTTCTCCTGCCAAGAGCGAGTCTTTTACCCTCACTCTTGGGGCATGATTTGAGTGTATTTCTTTGAATCTAGATGTGTTTAATGGGCTATGGAGTGTTTCTTTTACTCCATAGGGCTTCATGTGTTTTTGTGATGTGTGTTACACAGCACCCTCAGTGCAGTGACACGGGTGTCAGTGACCCCCCCCCCCAGTATAGACTCCATACCCTGGGACTGACTAGTGTCTCCCAGGGCATGTAAAGTCATCATTGACTTTACTAGTCTTAAATTCTGAACAGAACCAGTACAAACCATCATATTGTGGACGTACTGGCTGGGGCAATTCAATTGCCCCGGGGTCTGTTAGTCGAGGGGGCACGTCTCCGTCCCCCCTGATCGAGTTTTGGCTGGTGGCAGTGGATACTACTTTTTATATTCAACCGCGAATATTTTCCTATGGGATTTCCCATTGTTTTAGGCTACTACCTTTATTTAATTATTTACGGTAGCCTCGAACATACCGCTGGTTTATTTAATTAATATTAATTCTCCAGTTGGTATTTTTTGCCAAAACTTGATTCTAAAATGGCGTTTGTGTTCTCTTCTGTGACTCCAACCCAAGTCGAGCCCTTTGTTCCATTTTTTGGCGGGCTTCTCCACAGAAGCCCTCCAAAGTGGTGCCACTTTGTCTGGGGTACTTAGTCCGGGGTGCCTATATTCCCCTCCACCCCTCCTGAGTTGACTTGGCAAATCAAGTCGCACTCCGTCATGATTGGCCCAAGTGGTGAGCCAGCCTGCTCACCACTTAGCATGTTTGAGTGACAGCTAGGCTGAGTGAATGGGGGTTTTCCGCATAAAAGCAGGGCTTTGGGGACTGGAACTTCAGAAGACGCCACAGGACCTAAGAATCCGACGAGGGAGAAGCCGAGCCGACCTGCCACGACACCACCACCGGTGGATCCCTGCTGGACCATCTCACCACTTTTCCCAACGACAGAGGAGATCTCCCGCCGGAGAGTCTTCTTCGTTTGACTGGTGGGGATAACCAGTTTCACAGTCTTTTCGCCTTCCCGACCTACCTCGTGGCCGCCTTGCCTGTGCCAAGCACCCCGGCAACCGGAATACCACGTTTTACCATGACCGCGAAACAAAAGGTACCACCTTTAACCGGAAAACTCTGCGGCTGGTTTCTTCCCTGGTAGTGCAACGACCTTCATCTTTCCCCCAAGACGAGATCTTCTCTTCCCCTGGACGACGACATGACTTGCACCCACTACCATGAACAACTGCCACCGCTGGAGGATCCTTCCCACTTAAGGTACTGTGTCCCGCCCGGCTTCCCTTGCTACCGACTGTACGGGGTAGATTTAGCCCCCGGCTTTCGAACCTGGGTTAGCCTGGCACACCCTGGCTAAACTTTCCTAAAGCCTCTCTAAACTCTTTTTTTTAACTCTCTGCAAGACTTTCAAAGCCTAGTGTAACTGTGATCTTGGGCGCATTTGTGCTCTGCTCTCTCTAAGAGTGGGCCCAGCCTTTGGCTCACCAGTGACTTTTGCTCTTCTGCCTTGCTAACAGCGTTCCTGAATCTTAGAGTGATGTACCTTTCCATATTCTGCCTTTTTTCCTCCCTTTCTCACAAACTTATTGGAGTGCCATCTAGTTAAGCGCTCACCTCTGTATGAAAATAAGTGGTGTTTTACTGTGACTTATCTGATAAGGAAAAGCGGTGTATATATTACAATAGTAACTGTGTTTAGAATATTTTACAATAAGAGTGCTGGAGTTTCAAACAGTGTGTTTTTAAATAAATAATTATATACTTTGATACCAAAGCTCTGGTCAGTGTTTGCTTGTATTGGTGTATCTGAGTGCCTATTGTGTATACTTTGCATACTGCCTAAATCTTCTTGAGAGAAGTCCGACTGCTCAGCCACAGCTACCAGGTAAATCTGGGTGGTGCAGACTGCTACCAAGTGGGTTTACTGCCAACATCTATAGTCTTAAATCTTTTGCAGTGTTCCCCAAGGGAACTGCACAGGTTTCTGCCTAACACCCCCGTATTCAGGCGAGCTATCAGATGCAGAGATTCCGGAGGGAGCTTCTTTGCCCAGGAATCCAATACAGCAAAACAGTCATTCTCAGCTTGCCTGGGCCTGCAAGGGATAACGATGACGGAAAGAAACTCAAAGGAGAATGTTTTCCCCACGGAACCCCTGCTTAACTGACATAAGTATTTCAGATTTGGGACTGCGACAGACATAGAACCCTACGGGCTTGACATTACCCACACAAGTCATTGCGGGAACACTCCAATATGAGGGACTTACCGACCCACAGAAATCTCCAGTCCGAACTACAGGACTGGGGATGACCTCAAACCCATCTGTGGAGATAAAGGGGGTATTGGGGCGGGGGGTTACCTGCTGCTCCGAGGATGGAGGCTATGCCTATAGTTGAAGATTCTTTGCTTCCCATCCTAACAGAGGACAACAGATCTCCAGAAATCGATGTACAAAGTTGTCAAGACCAAGAAGTGAGAACTCGGGAAGCAATCTCAAACTATTCTAAGCCAAGCTCAAAAGAACCCACAATCAATAAAGACTTCCACTCAGTCCAATCCCCACTCCAAAATAGACAATCAATACCATCTTTCTCACAGAGTGGCAAGGAAACACCCTAAACAACACAGATCTTTTTGCCATAATGTTGGCTGTAACTATTGCATTAGCACCCTTCAGCAAACTATACGAATCCTTAAATGATACACTTGATCATACAAAACTTGCTGCAATGTTACACACAAAAATGATCTACCTAGGTTATGTCACAGCGCTGGAAACAAGGAAAGGGTGGGAAATGAACGCAAGAACTCCGACAATCCCCGGTACCTGAAAAATCAACGTCCGGGCAGAAGACTACAGGCCCAGAGGAGTCACTTAATGTCTCGGCAGGAACCCAGACTGATCAGGAAGTAAAGAAAGTAGTAAGGTCTGTACACACAAACACTGTAGGGTAACCATACTTGCGAGAACCCAGGTGTGACTCCAAAACCAACTCTAATAACTAGTTCTACGGGCAATAAAGACCGCTCGAAAACAACAGCAAGTACTCTACATAGAGGATCCGATCCACTGGAACCTCCTAGAGTAAAAAAACTAGACAACGGTTTTGTGGTTCTGAAATTGCATCAAAATCTATCAAGGCAGGCCCCAGCTAGAACAGGACGGGAGAGCAGAAAACCTGACTCAAATGATAAAACAACCAACCATCTTATAAATCAGTAGGAGTCACCCTCCACACAGACTTTGTAAACTATCCCTTATTTTCTCAAGGGACAGTTAATAAAAAAACAGGAGGTAGACGAACTGTTATGATCAACGACGGGGACAGCGTAGAAACCTGAAAGATTGAGTCTAAAACCCCTAAAGCTACCTCTTTATCCACTTCTAGGAACCTGTCAGTAGCAGGCCCTGGTACCATCCTGGTTCCTCAAACAAAAGGACAGGCGCTTGGAAACATTGTCTCCTTAAAAACTATCATTAACATCTCAGAGGTCAGTGAATACCTGATGGATATATCCACTTATTTGGTGGAGGAGTCCGAACTGCAGAACTCGCCAGCGAGAAATGACCCGCCAAGGGTAAGCTCAACTTTGCCTCACCCTGAACTTGCAGCAGCTGAGGTGTGCTCCAAGAATTTCATGACTTTGGCTGACAGATGTGCTATCCTGGTAAGAGTCCAAAAACACTTGGAAGAGAGTTAGCGTGCCTCCGACTAGGGGGCAGGACTCAAATGACTACCAGACCCAATTTGACAAGAAATATGGCTAAAACGCATACCCGATCAGGTCAGAATCAGAGTGATGAACGAAGCAAGTTAGAGGAGCGTCCAAAAAAGCCAAATAAAAAGCGACATATAACCGAAGAACATCGCCAGCAAACCAGCATGACAGAAAAACAATGAGGAACTCAAGACACAGAAAAGACCAGGGAGAAGAACAGGAAAAGGACCAATATATTCCTTATAGCCAAAGGATAAAAACCAAACGTTCCTTTCTACTGGAGCAGATGGGAACTAAGTGTGACGCGACCACTCTTAGCAGAAAAAACCTCATGATCTTGTTCATCTGCATTCCCAACTTAAGGCAGATTCGATCGGATGACGTAAAGATAGTAGAATTTAGCACTAAAGGAAGACAGAAAAGTGTGTTTTTGCACCTACCTTCCTCAGTAATTTGTGCAATGCTAACTGCTGCCACTGAAAGTTTCCGGACTGCTCAAGCCAAAAAATATACCTCCAGAGAACAAAAGACCGATTCCCCTAGGAAAAAGGGGATGTTATGGAACAAGATGACTACCGAAGGAACAAGGTGGCTGATACAATTTGAGGAAGTCAAGAGTAGAGAAGAGAAACATTAAACAAAATCATGGAAGCGGGCACTGGCTAACTCAAGAAGATGCCAGTTATAAGAAAGCTGCCTCATACTAGCCAGAGGTCTCAGACTCCAAATTGGACTATTGTAATGGGCTTTACCTTAGGTGCCAACAAAACGGTAATAAACAAACTTCAGACTCTGCAGAATAATGCACTCAGAGCTGCCTTAAACATACCCAGAAATGAACACATCTCAGCAACAAGGAAACACAAATGGCTCTCTATAAAACCTTATGTCTAACCTTCAAAGCGCTGAACTATACAGACCTCCCCTTATCTCACCAAAAAATTCACTGAGATCTTCCACAGGAATTACCAGATCCACCAACACCTCTTGCCCGACTGTCCCAAGGTACAATCTAAAAAGATATGGCGGATCTAGTTTTCCGGATCTGGTATCCCAACTATGGAACTCCCTCCCATCTGACATCAGGGCCATACAAGTATTTGACAATTTCAGGTGAAGCGTCATCTCCTGGATACTAAGCAAAAACGAACGGCTGCCTAGTTCCCAATATGATCTCTTACTACTCCAACCGCTAGCCACCCAGTAGACTGGAACACACTTACCGCTCCTCTTATTGTAACTTCCTTACTACCGAATCTCCACACCATGCACCCTCACTACCTCCATCACACCACACAGCTCCTACTACAATTGCTATCTACTGTATTTAGCTCCATTCCATGCTCGTACTATACCGGTTACCTGTCTGTATTCTGGCTCTTTTCTTTTTTGCAATGATGTATGTACTATATCTTCTGCCTAACTGTTTGCCCTGTATATGTAACCGATTACATAAAACGCCCAGATACCTCTGTCAGGTGCGCTATATAAATAAAATAAACAAAGCATAGAATGAGTACATTAAAACAAAGAACCTGCCCCGGAAAAAGAAAAAAGGCCCTACAGCAAGGCGTTTCAGGACCTATTGAATATCGGTTGAGTACCAAGAGGTCAATTTTCTAAGCTGATGGTGACATTTGAGCCTGATGAAATCGCACCAAACGACGAAACAAGGGACCAGAATGAAAGAGTACAATTAAAGGAGCAACAAAAACACACCTGGATCTCAAAAGCTTTGACAAGAGAAAGAAGATAGCCACCCAAGGCGGTCGCCCACAATCGAGGCTCCACAGAGGATGGAGGAGGGAACCTTACTAACTATGGCCTGTTAGAACACCAGACATCAACTTGGGTAAATTTGATGTTTTGTGTCTCCAGGAGACATGGCTTACTAGAAAACCTTATTTAGATGGTTTTGAAGCGTACCCGTTTCCTGCATTGAAGGGCCCTACGGAGCGCCCCTCGTCAGGCCTCTTGACAGCTACACGCTCGGGAAGTGAATTTCACCATGTAGAGACCTTAACAGAAATTTTTTTCAAGTGATACATCTCAAGTGGAGAAAACAATATAGTCAAGATAAGTCTGACCAAGGAGACAACTTGATTCTAATCAATACATATTGGAATCGCCTGGCCATAACAAACGTGGAATTCACGAAAATGGCAGAATATTTTTGAAGACATCTACATGACATGCCAACCAAAATTTACGATACTATGTGGTGACCTGAACGCATCTGGTGTAAAAACAAATGGCACGACGGTAACTCTTAAAACAACACCATTAACTAGGCTAAGAGGTGTGCTGTGTTCCTCTTTGATGTCTTCACAAGATTTACACAATCTCCATATATCAACGGATAAAGATACATCACTAATTCTAACATGGGAGAGAGCAGGTCAAAGTGCCAATGTATAACATTTGTATCAAGAGTCCTTCTCTCTCTAATTAGTGAGTTCAAAATAATCAGAACCACTAATAACGACCACAATCTTTTGAGAGTCACTTGGACCACAAGACAGGAGGCTAGACGGAAGATGTTGGCAGAACTTGAAACTTGCGCCAGGGGAACCCGCCTGAGGCAATCAGCCAAGGCAATTATAGAGTTAACAGCAGCTAACAAAATTAGAGTTTCTGGGTCACGTGAATTACCAGCAGGTGCTATTGATTACCAACCACTCCTATTGGTCTAACAAAAAACAAAACAAAAAAATAATTGGAGTAACAGGATGCTAACATCCCACCATCATGAATATAACAAATTGCTGGTAGAAGAAAGGAAGAAGCTGAGAAAGGCCAAACACCTGGCACAGAAAACAAACTCCCCAGAGCATCACGCATTGGCAGCCATAGAAGCCAAACGTTATAAGAACTGGGTGAGATCCCAACGAGCCATTCTCTACCAGGCAGATGCAGCTGACATGTTGAAAATAGTGTGTGGCAGGAAGTCGAGTGTGTTCTGGACGTTAATAAAATAAATTACAAATGCTGGAAACAACCTGATGAACAGATTAAAATGTTTGGGTTACCCATTTCAAAACATTATTCCAAAAGCCAGATAATGCAACAAGAACCTGCACAAAGTTTGGGTTACCCATTTCGAAACATTATTCCAAAAGCCAGATAATACAAACAAAAAAAAGTGTGCTTTGTGTTGGAGGGTCCCCTATGACATGGAAGAGATTAAGAAACAAATCTCAAGACTGAAAAATTGTAGTCCTGACAAAAATCACCAATGCAGACTTCAAACACCCAGAAGAATGGGCTTTTCTCATTCACAAAATCATCAGAAACCGCATGAAAACTAGGTCAATTCCGTCAAGCTGGACAACGTCAACCGTAGTTCCCATCTACAAGAGTGGACCCAGAGAAATAGCAAACTACCGCCCAATAACGTTCTTGAACGTGATCAGTAAGGTCTTTGGGTCCTTGATGTTGGACGACTTCCAAGCCTGGCCCCCAAAACCCGGCAACGAGGATCCCTTACAATCAGGCTCCGAAAAGGAAGGGGGCACTTCACCTAAAATCATGTTCTTCCTTTCAACGTAGTTGGGAGGAACCTTGGAGGACAGATCAAGGATTTTTCTTTCGTTCGTTGACCTGGTCCAAGCATTTGACCAGGTTAACCGAGAAATCCTCTGGGGAAAACTATCACAAAGAAACTGTGCGGATTATATTTTAGAACCAATCAAATCTCTCCATTGCAACACATCATTGAGAGTACGTTTGAATAAGGGTGGATCTCTGTCAAAAGAAATAACTGCAAGAGGGGTTAAACAGGGGTGTGCCCTAGCACCTCATATTTATGGGACTTTTAAGACTGAATACAACGTTGGGTCCTCTCCCCCCGACAAAAGGGGTAGGGGTGAAGGTGCCCCGCTTATTCTATGCGCATGATTTAATTGTACTAGACTACACACCGATTGGGCTGCAGCGCCAGCTAACTAACTTGGCGAATTAAATCAACAAGAACAGTCTGGAAATGAACAAAAAAAGACCAAGATCATGATTGTGGAGAAACCATCGCAGAAAAAAAAAAAAAAGACATTCCAATGGACACTGGAAGGGCATAAGATCGAACAAGTTAAAGAGTTCAAGTACCTAGGAGTGATCCTGAGTAATAGCAAACGTAAAACTCCAATGCAAGCTAAATTAATTGAAAAGGCTAAGAAGCTAACTTCACAAGCTAAAGCAGTCAACAGAAAATATGGGCGCTTTTCAATGATTCAATTCATTGACCTATGGAGCGGATGCACTACCGATTATTCCGGAGGCCCTTTGGGTACGATTGGAAGGTCTTTTTTGGCTAGGAGTCTTGAACCTGCCTCGTTCAACTTCAATGGTGGTATTACGCTGTGAACAATCTTTGCAATCATTAAAATCAATTGTAAGGAGAAACTCACTGATGCTAAACAGGAAAACATTAATTACTGGAAGAAATGTCTTTGGAATTATAAAATCTGAAATTGAACGAAAAGAGTACCACACTGACTAAATGGGCTCAGGAAAACCAGTGGAGCCTTGAGGGGATAAATTGTACAGAAGGTTACCTAATCCAAAATCCCAACAAGAGAAATTGGAAGAATGGGATTGGATTCAGACAACCACCCTGGCCTCCAGAAATAAATTGACGGCCCATTTGCCTCCGGATCCAAGAAAATTGAACGTTCCGCTGTCTTACATGGAAACATTTTCAAGCAAGTTATTAAGAAATACCTTTCTAAGGATACGGCTGAATAACCTCATGTTGGCTATTGTCTGTGCATTGGGAATCTTTTTCATGGGGACAAGCCAACACCAGTGGGCCCCCCCTGACAAATGCATTGGGGCACTGCGTTTGAGCTTTATTGGTGGAGGAAGGCAAAGCCTCTGTAGAGGCATTGTCAAGGACCGCATTGCCCTGAACTTGATCACTATCAATATTCACTAATTTACTAATAACAATAGTAACAGGATAAAATGAGGAAAGTTGCGATTGTTTACAATCTTTAGCTGCAACGTTAACAGTAGTCGGTTTGGAATTCCCCAAGTGCAATGACTTTTGGTTGGGAATGCCTAATGCATTAGAAACAAATTCTGTGTTGGCATCCATGCTCTCATTTATTTATTTTTTGGGGAGACTGTTTTGGACTCAGTTTCAATCGAAGGTATGAGAGATGGATCTTGCACTTGTAGTGCTCTCTTACTCTCCTCATTTAGCTGTTCCAAATAAAGAATCACCTCATTGACATGGTCACTAATGTTATTAATCTTTACGTTTTGCATAGTGGCCCTGTCAATGACCAAAGCAGTGTTTGAAGACCGATTTCATGGTTCTTCTCTTAATTGCCCTTAAATTAAGGCATTTTTGCTTACGTGAGAGAAAGCCCCCTCCAGCAGTCCTCTCAACACGCGTCTCAACAGTTGAGCTACCCAATGGTGGAATCAAGTCCATCTCTTGGGTGCGCACTGTTTCTTGTTGTCTACAAGATCGGAAAGGGATATCCAGAATTATAGAAGCAAATGGCGTTTCCATTGCATCAAGGTGCAAACCTATATGATTAGCTAGGTGCGATAGATTGGTTGCAACTTGGAATATCATGTTTTCCAGTCTACCTGTGTGAACACAACACCATACATCACAAAGATCATTATTATCGACAGGAGGCGAGGAAATTACAGGCTGAGCGTATGAACATCTCACAAATGGAGAAGCTCCCAGATGCATCCGTCTGAGATTGTTGTATATGTACCGGCGACCCTGCGTCTGAGAGCTCTTTGACTGATCTTTGCTTTAGGATTTGACCCCAAATCTATGTTGGAGTCAGCACTAACTGCCGATTTCCCACATAAGAATCCGTCCATTTTATTCATTTTAGCAATCAATTCTATGGATGTATGCTTAAGAGCCCTAATTTCTAAATGCGTCAATTCATGCCCTTTGTCAAGAAGATTCAAAATGCAGCTTATTACTGGATAATTTTGCTCCATATTTTCATCGTCATGAATAACTGGTAAAGAACCAAGAAAGGTGATATGGGACCCTTCATAAATTGTAAGTGGGGGCGTTTTTCTATCTACTGGACTCAAACAGCTCTGAAGACCTTGCTCGGCGTCCAGATTCAATATGCTAATTGTGGGCTGAGCAGAGAGACTGATCGAACCAGGTGGTGCCTGTATGGGATGATTCTCACTCAGTTATTTACTACTCCCTGTGGTTCCTGTGTAAGGGGAATCTTAGTCTGAGAGTTACAGGATGTTTTCACTACAACTGGTTCGAGCATGTGAATCAAGTGGACATTGTCAATAGCACCCTTAACTCGAGAGATGGGTGTTGATGGTCCTAAAGATAATCGGGTACACTTTGATAGTTCAGCCATCACTGTCGGAGCCATCATGGAAATGTCTGAAGTACCATCAGTGGGCCGATCAGGCACCAGAGCAGGGAGGCAAATAGACGAGGAAGGCTCCCTGATGCTAAGGAAACTGTTGTATTGAGTTATCACAACCATACATTTATTCAATGTGAAATGATTTTCTCGTATTAGCTTCCACAGCGCGTGCATTAATTTGCGCATACATATGTGAAAATGCCACGTCTTGAGCAATAGGTTCCGACTGGCTAGGCTGTAATTCAATAGCTATGTGTACATCTTGCTTAGCGGTCTCAGTTTCATTGTGAGAAAGTGAAGACACAATCACCTTCCTCGCCAGCAGTGCAGTCGCTAGCTTTCTTGGAAGAAGTAGATTACTGCGAAAATGCTTTGCAGATTTTCCCGCTTTGTAAGGTGCTGGCCATAATGCGCACCCAATACAGGATAGAATGCTAGAACTGTGCAACCGCTCAATCACCCAAACAAGCTGGCAAGTCAAAGTTTTTCACTTCGCCAAAACATCAAAAGACATATGAAGAAATGATTATGTAGTAAGTCTGTGCAAACAACAAAAGGCAAGGAAGCACAAAGAAAAGATTTGAACCACACACTATAATGCCTCAATGTGCCCACAAGGGCAGAGAGCCAGTGAACATCTATCACCTGAAATGAAACCACTGCAGCGTGCGCCACTCAGCAATCAAAGCACCTTCAAAGCAAGGAAAAAAAGCAGTTGAGCACTTACATGAAAGCAACGGAGTCACAACTGCAAATGAAAAACAATATTGCTGAAACCCAGAAAGCACGTCCCCACAGCACAACAGCACTTGCAAGGCACCTCCAGGTGCACGCGCGTGCACCGTGTTCTTGTAGGATGCCGGGCATCAGTGGTAGGGCCTGGGGGTAACGTGGAAATCTGGTTGTGAGGGAAGAAAAAAAAAAGCACAGCGTAAGTCCCAGTGTTCGTAAAACGTTGGCACACCTGCAGTGAATCACTACAATGTGAGCAGTAAGTCGATGCGTTCTGGAAAAGTAAATCAGTTGGAGGGAGAGAGCGTGAATTAGAGTAGAAGTCGTAAAGGTCCCAAGAGTAGATTTACTTTGTAGGATCAAGTCCATGCGCGTGCGCAGTCCCACAAAGAAATGTGCTTCCTCTTGCTGACTTGAATCTCCAACGGTGCTTCATTGGCACAAGCTGTGTGGACAACACGGCTCACAATATGCAGCGTGAGTCTAGAACTCCCAGAACAGCACTTGCAAGTCCTAATTCCAGCAAAAGAGCTGGGGATCTCTAAGTTTGAAGGGAATTCGCACAGAAATGAGAATTCTCCTTAACATGCACTAATCAAATTGCTATGTCTGTGTTGCATTACTTGATTTCATTTGAATCATCTTGTTCTTAGCATTGTATGTGTTGCGATTTTAAACAGATGAATAGAATTGTTTTTGAATCTTTTGCATTTTCATTTTAACCAAAAAACTTGGCATTTGCAGATTTTTATATTGCAAAGGTTTTGTGTAACCACAAGCAATAAAATAAATTGTACTAAAAAGGAGAACGTTAAACATGATGTCTCTTAAAGAGTCTTGCACTTAACAGACGGGGAGAGCAGGAGAGACTATGGGAGCATGGGAAGCACCCTAACATGATCGCACCAAGAAGGGGCGGAGTGGAGACAAGTCAGAGCATGTGACCTTCGAACCAGAGGATTGCCAAATTGGGACGCTGGGAGGCCGGCAAGCAAGGCAATGGGGAAACCGCTGCCCGAGCTGTCCAGGACCTGGTGGTGGGCGTGACTGAGCGAATCGTGGTGAGCAGAGCGCCCATGCAACTATGCCGACACCATCACTGCTGGTTGTGAGGGCAGGCGTGAACGGGACTCAGATGTAAGATGAGAAAAATATCTGAATGCCAACCCCTGCAAGGTTCCCATTCTTGCCAAAATGTACCAGGGAACAATGGAAAAGTGGCAGGCAGCCGGGGAAGGATCATGCAAAGATTACAACTCGTCCCAGTCAAAGACAAACGCAAATGTTGAACTACCAATTCCAAAGGTGTTTATAGCCAATAAGCCGCAACCATGTGAAGGGACTAACCTGCGTAAAGAATATAACTCCTCAGAAGGACTAAAGCTCTTTCACTGGCAATGTGAAGAGCTAGTGGAGCAAATATCAAATAAACTCAATAAGGTAATAGAGGGAGACTGGAGACAGCTACCCTCTGAGAAAGGTACACGATCTCAAAAGCCAAGAGAAGAAGACTGGAGAAAGCATGACCCAAAGCCAGGTTTTAAGAAATATGGTACATTAGTGCCAAGAGAGAATGCTAAGGGAAAGCACTAAATAAAGATTGCAGGAATGAGACATACCAAGGAATCAAGTTCCACATAATATAAACAAGGGTGAATTGGTAGACTAAATAAAGAGACAATATTGTGAGGAAGTATGTAAAGACTTGCTGCATACAGCATATCTTTAAAGAAAGGATATAACGCAGGAGTATTGTTAAAAAATTAAGAGCTCATATTGAGGTGGAATTGAACGGACTGGGTGGTGGGGGGGCATCTGCTGCAGGTGCAACATGGGGACCTTGGAGCAGCACGACTAACCTGAATTTCACAAGTATTAAAAGCATATAGAAGGCCCATGAAAGCAGTTGGATGGCAAGAGGTGGTGACTAAGATGGCTATGATCTAGCACAACAAGGTTTTACCCGAATGGAAGACATTGCCCTTTGTGGGACGCTGGCATGGGAATATTAAAAGTAGCGGGTGATGTGTTAAATCCAGACGAGATACAGCCATTTCCAGAACTATAACAGACCTTCCATTTAGAAGGGACTTAGTATAACTACTACATACAACTCAGACACGCCCTAAGGACACAATTTCGGGGCAGTTATGAATGTCCAGAATGGACACCAGTGAAGTCTAATACACACATCTCCTCGCCAAGAGGACAATTTCAACCCTATACCGATACTTATGAGCTATACTACGCAAATGCTGGGGAACCTCCAGCAGAGATAGGAAACTGACATAGGGCCCTTGGAGGCAGCAGAGTGGCAGGGGGCCCTGCTGAACACAAAGGAAATGGCTATCCTGGCTCGTTACCGGCGTATACAACAACTGGTATATACATGAAAATATAAACTTAATAGGCATTTGAATGGATAAAGCCAATTAATGGCAAACAGTAAACTATAGCTAGCCCTATCTAATAGATAAAAAGCATCCTCTATTTAGCAGTGCCACATAACCTAAATATAAAAACCATAATTTAAGGGTTCCATGTAATAATGTCGCCACAAAAATATCGCCATGCAAAAATATAGCCGAAAAATTGTCGTTTTTTGTGGCAACATTATTGCATGGAACATGCGGGGGACACCCCCGCAACCCCCAAATTTTTACCCAAATAATATCGCCACGACATTTTCCCGGCGATATTATTTACGCCGACCATATATGTGGCGATATTATTACCTGATACCAATTTAAGACGAAAAAACACATCCCAGGTCTACGTCCCCAATATCGATGTTAGGCCGTGCAGATGTACTTGATGACAGTATAGAAAGGACGTTCCAGCAGAAGAGAACGCTGCCTTCTTCAGGACCCCAAGGGAAATTGAGCTTTGTGGATGTGATCCAATACATTTTACTACCATGTAAAAAAATCAACCTTTAAAATCCTTATCTAAAATACTAACGTGAGAAATGTACAAATAAGGAAAAGGAAAATGCAATCTTAAAAACAAACTACTTCTCCCATAGAGTTACCATCACCGAGATTTGTACTGACCACCAATGTGTGTCTGCATAAATGTCCTAACCCTACCAAAGGGGCCAGTCACCAAAGAAGAGCAAGAGAACAACCCTCAGATTAGTTTCGTGTTGCAGGGAGTGAAGGCCATCGAGCCCGTGCATGCCACCTGAAAGGCCCACATGTGCCTCTACCCGATATTTTCCAAAAATTAATAGTTGGAAGAAACATACTATGCACTCGAAATGGAGGCACTCCGAAAAATTGCTGCTTCATCGGTATAAACTCCAAAGGTCTCATCTTTTAGTTGCTCAGAGACCAAAGATTTTTCAATTCTACTAGGAGTAAAGAAAATCCATGAGACCACATGCATATTTATAGTCAGCATTCTAGCCCTCCATTATTGTTAGAATCTGAATGGGCAAATATCTACTTAAGCCAAATGGAAAAGATGTAATGATAACATCCAATTGGGCGAGTCCATTAATACGAGATTTACACATGGGTTACACAAATTAAGGACAGCCCTAATTGATAAGCGGGAAACGGATGTTACCAAACACCACACATTAAAGACAAGTGCTGTTCTACTTCACAATGGGCAAGACTAACAAATCGGACACATTGGTCTTAAATGCGAACAACGATCCAGAGCAAACTCGCCCGCTTCTATTGACATGGGGCTTTTCCCATACACCCATGCATGCCTCGTATAGTGCATAGCTCATACGCCACTAAAACTGTAAAAAATTCATACACAGACAATAGTGCCCCCTTACCTGAAGAATACTGTAGGTCTTTCTTTCCCAACCGTACACGTCGGGCGACACAGAAAACGAACTCTACGTCATCGCACCGCCTTTGAAATGTACAGCACGGTCACATGAGTATGCATCCACGGAACAGATAGAAATGGGGCTACATCCCACGCCGATCTTACAGACAGCACAATTTTCTCCATTATAGGTAGTCACCTAGATTTAATCATCGCCTCATAATTCTTGATTTACAAGTAAAAATACCTGTGCAACCTCAATCTATGGATCTTGTTACTTGCAACAACTTATCAAAAAAGTCATACAGGCAGCAACTCACTCTGTTCTTATTGTTAGGTTTTCACCGGAACCCTGCAAAATATTATCAATATTGTCCGTGTGGCCCCATTGACTAAGAGTTCTAAATCGCACGCTTTTGTATATATTAGCCCCATAAGTGCACCATCAAGTCATTACGCTGATATACTCCATATTTCATCGCCCCTCCTCTAATTTGTTTTTAAAGTGAGAGGTGTAGATCTATTGGGGCTAAATTACACCTACTTCTCACCTCCAACATTGCATAATCCACTCTGCAACTACAACGTGGATGGAAACAAGGGATGAAGAAACCTAAACCAAGACTCAACAATTTTTATATATTCAATCCGCCAAGCTAAGCAAAATTGATAATATATCCAACAAGCAGGGATTTGATGTCCCTTTACCAAGGTTGTAGGTTAATTTAATTGAGACCCTTTTCTATGGTATCCAATCGATGCAATTACCTCGCTTCTGAGATATTCAAATTGCGAGGTGTACATGTATTCTTAGGAAGGGCATCCAAAACCCACCAAGTCACATCCTCAGGTGTGTCTCCATACTCCATGTAGTGAGATACCATTGGTGCATTGATGTTCTTGCACTTAATGCTAGACCTGTGTTCAACAATTCTTGAACAGGTCTAGATGTTTGACCTACATATTTGAGGCCACATGGGCATTCCATACAATAGATGCCATTTGGTGTCTTGCAATATGTGTGTGCTCGTATATTCCATTTTCTACCTCTCACTTCGAACTCCTTGATTTTTTTACTGTATCGACAGATCGAGCACCCTCCACACGGAAAGTGCCATACCAGTGGGCGAAGATACCATGCAGTAGTCCTGTTCCTGGATATTTGTGGCTTCGAATGTATAAACGGATCCTCACGATTTTCTGTCTAGTAAATGCAAACAATGGAAAGGGTTAATCTGGTAGCTCCAATTTGACAAGTGGCCAAAATGTCTTAACCGCATATGTATGTGTAGTGTACAGCAGTACACAAACAAACCAACTTTTCTTCTTTGCAGGATTCTTTTGGGGTTAGGAGGGTTTCCCTAGGTGTAAATCTGGCTCTTTTCGCTGCCTTTGAAACAAGTTTGGTCGGGTACCCTTTCTCTAACAATAGTTCAAGGTTGTCAGCATGCATAGCATAGTCCGAAAATTATAAGCTACTGACCGGAGTGACTAACTTACTCTTAGTCCATAGTCCCCTTTCCTCCATACTGTATGGGCGTCCCTTCTAAAGGAACAGGAGACTGATCTTTTTTCCACCAGAAAAAACCTTCCCCTTGAAATTTAGAGGCGTGCAGGGGTGCAGCCCAGGGAGCACGCGCTGCCCTGATCCCGCTGCCACACCTCAGTCCCCATAGACGTGTCGACAATAGATTTAACATTGCCTAATGACACCAGTATTGGGGGGGAGGGGGTTGGTGGGACGTATGGAGGAAAGGGGACTATGGACTAAGAGTATGTTAGTCACTACAGTGAGTAACTTATAATTACTCTTACGTCCCGTCCCCTTTCCTCCATACTGTATGGGCGATCACAACTGAATGTAGGCCCAGGGTGGAAAGGAGACCGTCCTTAAGCAAATGGGATCCTGAGAACTCCTTTTCCGAAGGCCGCACTAGCTCTAGAGCCGGCATCCAAACAGTAATGCTTGCAGAAAGCAGAGGGAGAGGCCCAAGTGGCCGCCCTGCTTATGACTTGCCAAGTGACAAGGCGCTGGAATGCGATGGCTGTTGCCTTGGCCCAGACTGTGTGGGCATGCATGTTGGCCGGGAGCGGCTTGTGCTGGCCCTCATAAGCTTCTTTGATGGCAGAGATCATCCAACGGGATATGGAAGCCTTAGAGGCACGATAGCCTGGTCTTGAGCCTCCGAATGTGACTGACAGGGCGTCTGATTTGCAGAAGCCCTTGGTCCTGTCCAAGTAGAATTTCAGGGCATGCCTGACATCCAAGCAGTGCAGCACTCTGTTCCTCGTTTTTTGGGATCGGGAAAAACGTAGAAAGGAGTGGTTTCTTACCTGTAACAACTCCATTTCTCCAGCGTTGGCATCTTTCACGGATTCACATGCTTAGAATATTCCCCGTTGTCAGGCTGGGAACCCTCGGTATATTTATTAAACGTTTTTCATTGGAAAAAAACCCGACACGTGTCCCATCTACGTCCTTTTGGGCGCTTACGCATGACCCAATAGGACGTATGGTATAAATAGTCCCGCCCCACAGCTCCCTTCAGATTTTAACCCATCAAAGTAGTAGGGGCATATCAAGTTTGCATTCAGGGGAGGCTGGCGGGCGCCTGTGTATCCATGAAAGATACCAACGCTGGAGAAATGGAGTTACAGGTAAGAAACTACTCCCTTCTCCAGCATTGGATCTTTCATGGATTCACATGCTTAGAATAGATTATATAGCGGTATACCTTATCTGGAGGTGTGCAATGCAAACTACTACTACAAGAACAGCACATGCAGTTAGCGAGACAGAACCCCCAACCATGGTACATTGACAGGAGGATACCCCTCTGTGGGGCTTACCTTACTGAAACAGAGGTCGCGGGACTGCTCGTCCCGTCTGGACATCCGCTGCATGCTATTGCTCTAGGCAGTAATGCCAAGTAAAGGTATGCGGCACCAACCAGGATGCCGCCTGACATATCCACCAGCGGGATTCCGGACCACAATGCCGCCGATGACGAGGTGGATCTTGTTGAGTGAGCCTTTGGACGTCTTTCCAGAGGCTTCCCTGCTTCAGAGTGGCAGAAGGCAATAGTTGACGACACCCAGTGGGCTAGTCCTTGTTTGGGGATTGGTTTTCCCTTTACAGAGGGCCCATAAGCCACAAACAGTTGTCTCGTACGCCTAAAATCCTGAGTACGACTCAGATAAAACTTCAATGCTCTTTTGACGTCCAACGTATGGAGAGCTTCTTCTGCGAAAGAGGCCACCGCAAAGAATGTTGGCAGCACAAAGAATGCTTGTGGAATGTAGTTGGAACTTTAGGTATAAAATGAGGGTTAGTTGCCAATACCACCTTGTCCTTGAAGAAACGCAAGTATGGGGGATCAATCACCAGTGCTTGCAGAGCCGACGGTCTTCTTGCTGAATGAGCGGAAACGGAGGGACTGCATTCGCGAACGTGCCCGTCCACGGGAAGGAGAACGCCTCCCCCAGCGAGCCGGGCTGCGGCCATCTGCTGGCGAAATGCCTGCACTTCTTGTTCTCTCGGGTTGCGAAAAGATCCAGAGAAGGATGACCCCATTTCTTGAAGATGTTCGATAGTTGTTGATCGTTCAACTCCCACTTGTGGAGTTGGTTCATCTCTCTGCTGAGAGAGTCTGCTTGTACATTGTTCACCCCCAGCAGATGGTAAGCCACTATGCTTATTTCTTGTTCGAGGGCCCAATGCCATATTTCCTGAGCTTCGCTCGAGAGCGTTCTGAACGAGTGCCCCTTGTTTCCCTTAGGTAGAACATTGTTGGTGTATTGTCCATTAATATTCTTACCACTGATCCCCGTAAGCATGGTAAAAACTACTTCAGAGCCCAACGTACCACTCTTAACTCCAGCACATTGATGTGAAGGGTCGACTCTCCTGGGGACCATTGGCCTTGCACCTGTAGGGATCCCAGATGGGCTCCCCATCCTGTCTGAGATGCATCCATTACAACCGTCAACTGAAAATCTGGTTCCAGCAGAGGCATCCCTCTGGTCAGATTTTCTGAGAGTTGCCACCACTGAAGCTGCTGATACTCAACTTGTCGGACCACAATCCGCGACTTTGAGACCATCAGTCTGCCAGAAATTCCTGTATCGGTCTCATGAAGAGATGACAGTTGTTCACCAGCAGAATACATGACGCCATGGCTCCTAGCAGCGACATGTATTTTCTGACTGACACCCTGGTGCCAGTTTTCCACTCCTTTGTTTTTGTTTGAGTTTTTGAACTCTCTCCAAGGACGGCTTCACTAGTCCTGATTGAGTTTGGAACTCCGCGCCCAAAAATACCAGGCTCCTTGAAGGAGCCAAAAGAACATGTTACTTTCTTACATGGTAACGTTTTTTCGATGGGATGGTCCGACGACGTATTCCATATCTATGACAGGTAATGTCCACAGCTGTGCTGCTTCGGAAAATCTTTGGCGTCTGCATCCTGTGTCGATGACGTCGATGCGCCGTCCTCGAGGGCCTCCTCCGACGGCCTCCTCCGACGGCCGACGTCACCCGATGTGATAAGTAGGACGCACGACGCCCATAGCCTCAGTTATAGTTTTTTCCCCAGAACGTGTGCCACCAGTTTTCTGCCAGTCAGACACAAGGCCTTGCGGAACGCAAGCTGCAATCGCAAAAGAAATTCTGCAGCGGGGAAGGCAGGGAGCGAGCGATATGGAATAAGTCGTCGGACCATTGCATCGAAAGAACGTTACCAGGGAAGAAAGTAACTTGTTCTTCGAGGGGATTGGGTCCTACGACGTATTCCATATCTATGACAGACTCCCAAAGCAGTACCAAGCAAGGAGGTGGGAAAGAATTTAGAATACAAATTTAGCATGCCCAATCAAATTGCGGAATAGAGAACTGCCTTGCCAAAGGCAAGATCTTGCCCTCTGATGGAATCAAGGGAATAGTGACGTACAAAAGTATGTACTGAAGCCCAGGTGGCTGCATCACAGATGTGACGAATAGGAACTCCCCTCTGCAGGGCAGTAGACGCAGCCACTCCTCTGGTAGAATGGGCCCGCAAGCCAGCCGGAGGGTCCTTACCCGCCAAGCGGTAACACTCAGAGATATCTAAAATAATCCAACGAGACAAAGTCTGTTTCGTCACAGTTTGTCCCAAACGCTTTCCAGCGTAACCAATGAAAAGTTGATCGTCCACTCTGACCCAGGACATGCGCGAGATATAAAAGCTCAACGCTCTCCTAGGATCAAGCCTATGGAGCCGCTCCTCTTCCTTACCAGGATGTGGAGGAGGATAGAACGCTGGAAGAACAACCTTCTGGCTCAAATGAAATTCCGAAACCACCTTCGGAAGAAAAGGACGAACTCTAAGGACAACCCTGTCCTTGTGAAATACAGTGAAGGGTGGCTTAACTGAAAGTACCTGTAACTCACTCAGCGAGCGGAATTAACCGCAACCAAAAACACAGTTTTCAGAGTTAACAGCCTCAAAGGGCAAGAATGTAAAGGCTCAAATGGAGCACCCATAAGAAACTTAACAAGGTTCAAATCCCAACCTGGCACCGGAAAAGGTGACGGAGGGAACACATTAGTGAGCCCTTTCAAAAACTGCGAAATTAAAGGAATTTTAAAATAGGAACAAGCGCTTAAATATGGACAGCGCCGCCAGGTAACCTTGAATGGTCCCCACTTGCAAGCCCCTGTGGGCCAAAGAAAGCAAAAAAGACAGAACCATGGGAATGTCACATTCAAAAGGATCCACATTCTGAACTGAGACTTAGTTGCCGGCCGCCTGGCCGAGAGCAACACCTCCATCACGTCTTCAGGGAGGTCTCAATCCTTATACCTCAACCTTTCAGAAGCCAAGCGTGAAGATTGAGGGATCTGACCTCTGGATGGAGAACCTGACCCCACCCCCCCACCCCCTGTGAGAGCAGATCGTCTCAGTAGGGAAAACGACGTGGAGGGCAGATGGACAAGTCTAGAAGGTCCGGGTACTACGTCCTCCGGGCCCACGCCGGAGCAATGAGGATCATCCGGGAACCGAACCTCCATAACCTCCGCAGCACTTGCGGGATGACGGGGACTGGAGAAAACGCGTACAGCAGTGGGAACGACCACTCCACCACAAACGCGTCTCCTATGGCTCCTTTTGGAGGAAATTCCCGCAAGCAGAACCTCTCGCACTTCCTGTTGACACTGGAGGCGAAGAGATCCACTTGAGGGGTCCCCCAAAGGGCGAAGATCTCCAGGAGAATCTCCTGAGCCAGCTCCCACTCGTGAGTGATCGTGCTCTGCAGCTCAGAACGTCCGCCGTCTCGTTGTCGTCTCCGGCCAGATGAACCGCCGAGACCTAAACTTCCTGCTGGATGGCCCAGAACTCTAGCTGCATCGCCTCCCCGCACAGTGGAAGCGACCCTGCCCCCCCCCCTTTTTGTTGAGGTAGTGCATGGCCACCGTGTTGTCCGTCAGAATCAGGACACTCTTTCCGCGCACAGTTGGCAGAAAAGCCTTCAGGGCTAGCCTGACAGCCCTCGGCTCCAACAGATTGATATGGAGTCTGGACTCCGACGGAGACCAACGACTGCTGACTGTCAACTCGTTGGCATGAGCTCCCCATCCCGTGAGGGATGCGTCCGTCACGATAGTCACCTCCGGCCAGGGCAGCCAAAATGGGGCCCCCTTCATCAGATTGCCCTCGACGGCCCACCACAGAAGGTCCCGGGCTACCGAGGGCGGCACCTGAACAGGGTCCGACAGCCTGCCGGAGGACTGAGACCACTGGAGCTTGAGTGCCGACCGCAAAGATCTCATCCGCAGACGAGCCTGAAGAATGCAGGATGCCATGAGGCCGAGCAGTCAAGAACTCGGACGCTGGGAGATTCTGGGCAAACTGAAACCTGTGCACCATCTGCTGAATGTGAAGAACCCTCACCTGAGGAGGAAAACGCTGCCCCAGGGACGTGTCTAGCACTGCTCCGATGTACTGGAGCCGCTGCGTTGGGGTGAAATGGGACTTCTTTAAATTGAGGGAGAAGCCCAGCCTGTGAAGGGAGTGGCAGGTGACGGACAGATGATCCAGGACTTGCTTGGGAGAGCTCCCCCTGATCAACCAATCATCCAGGTAGGGGTAGACGTGAATCCCCCTTTCCTGAGATGCGCTGCCACCACCACCATGAGCTTGGTGAAAACCCTCGGGCGGAGGTCAAACCGAACGGCAGGACCCGAAACTGAAAGTGCGAGTCGCCAACCGCGAACCTCAGGTACTTCTTGTGCTTGGGATGGATCGGCACTCGGAAGCAAGCATCCTTGAGGTCGAGAGACACCAACCAGTCCTGAAGTTGAAGAGCCTGGAGGACAAGAAGGAGTCACCATCTTGAACTTGTTCTTCCCGAGGAGTTTGTTCAAACCACACAAGTCCATGATGGGTCTAAATCCCCAGTCTTTCTTTGAAATAAAAAAATAAGGGGAATACCATCCCTTGTTCCTCTCCGCTACATGCACCAGTTCTATTGTGTCTTTCTCCAGCAGGGCTTGAATTTCCTGTGCAAGGAGCGGACCCGGACTCTTCAAAGAGAGATTCCCTGGTGGATTGTTGTGAGGCCTCTGCCGAAAAGGAAGACAATAGCTGTGGGTTATGATCTCCTGAACCCACACATCCGAAGTAATGGCTTGCCACTCTACAAGATGCTGCGCCAGCCTTCCCCCAACCGGCGAACCACGGGACCTGGCCTCATGACTGAGTGGTAGTGGCTGTGGCGTTGCCTGAAGGCAAAGAGGCAACTGCCCGAGCAGCCTTGGCCCCTCGAGTACCTTTGTTTCCACCTCTGGCACTCTTACGATGGCCTCTGACTGCTAGCTCCTCTCGCTTTACCGAGTAATAGCGAAAGGAACCCCCCCCCCTCCATTGCTGTCCCCTAGGACGAAAAGGCAGAGGTTGGCGAACTGCAGCGCCCAACGATTTCGCTGCAGCTTTGGAGGTCTGCAACCTCTCAAGGCTCTCGTCAGCCTTGCTGCCAAAAAGGTGTTCACCGTCAAAAGGCATGTTGAGGAGCCGGGACTGCACATCAGGAGCAAACCCAGACTTCTGCAACCATGCAAACCTGCGCATTACGGTGCTCACCGCCATGGACCGGCTGACACAATCCGCCAAGTCCAAACCCGACTGAAAGGCCTCACACATAGCATCCTTGCCATCCTGAACCATAGCAAGGAAACCATCCCGTTCGTCCCCTTCGGGAATATGATCAGCCGCTAATGGAACACAGTTCCACAGTGTGCGCTTGAAACGAGACAAGGCACATATGGAGTTGGCTGCCTGAAGCGCCATACCCCCCGAAGAAAACACTTTCTTCGCCCAGCCGTCAAAACATTTGTCGTCCCTATCTGGAGGGATGGTAGGATACGACGCCTGCTTTGCCGGGACCGTAGCCGCCTGCACCACCAAACTCTCTGGGGAGGGGTGCCTAGACAAGTAGAAGGGGTCGCTACTGGCTGGATGGTATTTTCGCGACAAAGACTTGCCCACTGCCGGAAGACTCTCCGGAGCAGTCCAAGCCGCCGCCACCCTTCTCTGCAGAGCCATATGAAAAGGCAAGACCGGGTCAGTGGGTGGACCGAGATCAAGGATGTCTCTGAGATAATCCTGAACTAACTCCCCCGGGGGAGCTGACCAACCCAAGTACTCGGTAACCCGAGACATAAGGTGCCGATATGATGAATCGGCATGAGTGCCAGGCTGCAGCCGACAAAACTCCACCTCCGGAGAGGTCTCCAGTCCACTGGCATCATGCAGTGACTGCCTCAGGTCATCAAACTGACTATGGCCCAAGATAAGGTCATCCGGAACCTTATCCGGAACCAGGCCGCCATCAGAGCTTTCATCACCCTCTGAAATGTACTCCAGGCGGGGAGAGGAAGACCTGAGGACCAAAGCAGTGCCGGACCTTAGCCATTTTAGGGGCAAACCCCGTGCCACGGGGCCCCTCCGACACCACCGCCTCGAAAGGCATAGAGGGCGCCGAGCGAGTCGGCGCCAACAGAAAAGGAGTCGAGGGCGCCGACCGAGTCGGCGACCGGCGTCGACAGAAAAAGCGTACATGTCAGCTGCAACGCCTCCATCATCTGCGGCGTCAACACAGTCCTCGAAGCGGGAGCTCCGAGCGTGTCTCTCGACAACCTGGGGCCGACGGCGTCGACGACACCCTCAAAGACGGAACCTCGAGAGAAATCGTCGACGACCTCGGCGCCACAGGCGTCGACGTCTTCTTCGAAGACGGCACAGGATCACGCGTCTCGAGCGCGTCGAGGACCGGGCCCTGGAACGGGCATGGCGAGAACGGCTACCCTTGTCCGAGCAGGACCACTCCCGCGAGCCGTGCCGACCACCCGAGCCCGAAGGCGTACGGGCAGTGTCTCTCGACCGGTGCCGACCGACCCCACTCGGAGGCGCAGACGGACCGGTGCCCTGCGATTCCAGAATCGCTAGCATCTGCTTCCCGAAGGAAGCCCATTCCTTCGGTGTCGCTTACATGGAAGGATAAGCGACCCGCCGACGGGCGGAGTCCTCGGAAGAGGACGGGGAAGGCAACCTATGCCGGCGCTTCCTGGAATGCCTAGAAGAGGCAGAGGAGTGGCGAGACCGACTCCTGGAAGGAGACCCACCGGACTTCTGACGACGACGCAAAGAGTCACCCCTCGAGTCATCGGTCGAAAGCCCCGCAGACCTCGACTTCCGGGGCTTAGACACCCGACCTACTGACAGTTTCTTCTTGCGTTCTCGCAAGGCCTTCGCAGTGAGCGACTGGCAGTCGACAGTCGTCCGTATCGTGGGCCTCCCCGAGGCACCAGAGGCAGGCGTCGCGCGAGTCTGTGACCGACATCTTGGACCCACAGTCCCCCGCAGTTCTTGAAGCCTGGACGCGGGGTCGAAGATGAAAGACATTGCCACAAACAGGTCTTCACACCAACCGAACAGGTTCAACGAACCGAGAAAGAAAACAGCAACTCCAACGAGTCGAGGCGTACCGAGATTCACAAAGCGAACACGTTCGCGGAAAAAACTGAACTGAGGCTATGGGCGTCGTGCGTCCTACTTATCACATCGGGTGACGTCGGCCGTCGGAGGAGGTCCTCGGGGACGGAGCATCGATGTCATTGACGCAGGACACAGACGCCAAAGATTTTCCGAAGCAGCACAGCTGTGGACATTACCTGTCATAGATATGGAATACGTTGGAGGACCCAATCCCCTCGAAGCACGGTTTTGATCCACCAAAAGTAAGTAACAAGGCATCTGATTTTCGGAAGCTTTGCCATGTCCAGATAAAATCTTAGAGCATGCCCGACATCCAAACAGAGCAACACCTTCTGAGCCTCTTCATTTGGATCAGCAAAGAACGTTGGGAGTACTATTTCCTCGTTAATGTGAAAGGAAGCAACAACCTTCGGGAGAAAGGCAGGATGTATCCTGAGCACCACCTTGTCTCAGTGAAACGTGGGATAAGGCTCTGAAGCCACTAGAGCCTGAATTTCGCTGATCCGACATGCTGAACTAAGGCCAACGAGCAGAGCCGTCTAAATAGTCACAAGCCTGATGTCTGCCGACGGGTGCCCAAAACCACACCACGTTGAAGGTCCCAGTACAGGGGTGGACGCTTGACAGGAGGATATAATCTGGTCAGCCCTGCCAAATACCTTTTTTAACCAAAGGATTGGAAGGGAATAGGTTGTCTCTGGAACTGTTGTAGGCCCCAATGGCTACCAGATACTTACAGCAGGTGTCTACTTGCACACCTGAGTGAGCCAGACATGCTGCGAAGGATAACACATCATCCAGTGAGCATGTAAGTGGATCCACCTTGTTCCTCTTGCCCAGTGGCAGAACCTGGTCCACTTGCTCCTGTACTGACTCCTGGGGTCGCCGCTTCTTGCCCCTTGTACGATAGCCAGGCTGGCTTGTGATAAGTGTAGATGCTTCAGGGTGACCTGTTCAGGAACCACACTACCAGAGCTATCTTCTGCAGAGCGGGGTGAACTGCTGTGACCCCTGCTGGGAACCATAGTGGGCTGGACTCAGTGGGATGTGCACCAGAGGTTGGTCTGACAGTCTGAGGAGCTCCGAGAACCAAGGTTTTGCCAGCCGCCATCAAGATGAGTAGAAGGCTCAGTGACTACCTGAACCGTGCAGATGACTGAATCAGCAGGGTGGGAGTAAACTCATATGCATTCATGCCATTCCACGTGATCTGTAACGTGTCCCCCAGAGATTCCCCTGCCTTGCCCCAGCCAGGATGCGAACACAGGGCACCTCCTGTTCATGGTGGTGAATAGGTCAACGGGTGGCACCACCTGTCAAAAAACTCCCCCTTAGGACCACTTTGTTCAACTGCCATTCGTAGTTGTCGACCCACTGCCTGCTGAGCCTGTCCACCTCCAATTTGGATTCCCCGGCAGGTGGATTGCTGATAAGTAAATGCTGTTGGACAGTGCCCACTCCCAAATGTTGAAGGACAGCCAGCAGAGGGTACCTGGTACATCCCCGCTTGTTGATGTAATACATGCAAGTGGAGCTGTATGGAAGCCTACCGCCCTGCTGCAGACAATGGGGAGGAACGCCTTGAGGGCAAGCTAGAAGGCTATCATCTCGCACCAGTTGATGTGTTCCAGCTGTTCTGTTCGTGACCATACTCCATGGACACTGTGGTTGTCCAGTGTAGCCCTACATCCCTCTAGGGATGAGTTTGTGGTAATGAAGATCTCCAGAGAGCTGCCTGAAAGGTCTGCCCAGTAACAGGTTGGTCTCTGCACTCTGGGTGCAGGAGCTGTGGTAAGCTGACTAGAGCTGCATGGGAGCCTGTGTCCAGATTCCAAAAGGCTGAGAAATGCAGCTGCAGCCTCCTCATTTTGAGTCTTGTGTGGCACAGCCAGGAGGCAAGCCGCCATTATGCCAAGTGTTGGTACCACCATGCTGCGGTCACTGGTCTGCTGAGAAAATGCTTGGTGTCCTTCCCGATTGCCGTGATCTTCTCTGCCGAGGGGGTAGATCCTCTCCACCCTCCTATCCAAAATTAGCCCCAGGAACTTTAAGGACTGAGTGGGAAGTAACTGCAACTTCTTCAGGTTGATAGAGATCCCCCAGATAATGTAGCATGTGCATCAGTCCCAACGCTGTGCTCTGTACAGCCTCGGCGACTCTGTCCGGACTAGCCAGTCGTCGAGGTATGGGGCTGAGTTGAGGCCAAACGGGGGGGGGGGGGCATTTAGCTGAAAATGAAAGGCCATAATCCTGAACCTCAGGAAGGAACAATGGGTCTCCCAAATGGGGACGCGCAGCTAAGCATCCTTCAGATCCAGGGAGCGCATCCAGTCTCCCCACACAGTGTCTCCGCAATAAGAGCTTGAGTAACCATCTTGAACTTTTGAAGGGGTAGGGAAAGGTTCAAGGAAGAACGTTCCAGAACAAGCCTCAGGCCCAGCCTGGTTCTTTTTCTGAATGGTCAATGTTCGGGAATAGAAGCCTATGCCTAGTTGCCAAGCTGGGACCTCCTCCACCCCCTGACTGAGCGAGCTGAATTCCGCCAAAAGAGTTGCAGTCCCAATTTGCGGGAGTGGAGGGGAGGAAAGAATAAGTGGAGGAATTGGCAGGCAGAAGCCCTTGGAAACTACAGAGAGGATCCATAAGTCTGCGAACCTTGCCCGCCAGGAATGGATCTGGATGACAGTCACAACTTCTTACCCTCCAAGGCTGGTGCCTGGAAAGGGGACTGGAAAAACCTCTTGTGGGAGAATTTGTGCTGCTTGCGCCTGTGCTGGCTAGGAGACCCATCAGGCAGGCTAACGCGTCGCTCCTGAAAATCCCTAAAGCCACCATAGGTACGGGTTCTGTCAGAGCGTTGGTGACTCTGGCTATAGGATTGACAAGGACATCGCTGTCTGAGAGCCATTTTTCTTTTTGTCAAGGTCCTCGTCCGTGGTCGAGTGGAACAAGTGCCCCCCACCACCCGCTCCACCCCCAAATGGCAGGTCTAGAATGTGCTCTTGCTCATCGGGGTTAAACTTGGTCGCCTTGAGTCAAGCGGTCTGCCTCATCTGTGGCGATACAAATCGCTGAACCTGCAGTGTCGATGTGAGCGACTGGATTACGTGATGTAATGGGCCACAATTTTGGCCACTGCCAAGCCAGCCCTGAAACTTGCCTGACTATGCACAGGGAGCTCTGGGGGGGGTAATCCGCAATCTCCCACCACAGCTTTTGATACACTGCAGCCAGCATAGCCTCAGCATTGGCCCAGCGCAGATGGAGTAGCATTAGAGATCTTTTTGCTGTAGGATTCCAACAGCTTTTCCTCCTTCCCTGAGAGTGCCGAGGTGGGTGCAGATGCCGAAGACTGTGCCTTGGAGTAAAGGGAGGCCGCAGCTATAACCGATTAATGCAGTTAATGGTGCACCGCCAGAAAGAGGGAGTCCCCCTCCGCCTGCCTATACTTGCAATTGAGAAGTTTATTGGTAGGGCGCGTTGAATGCGGCTTCACCCATTGCTTCTTGGCCAGGGACTCTACGTACTTTTGCAGGGGGATGACCATTCCTGCGGCAGGGCGAATGGCCAGCACCTCGGCCAGAACCCCCCGCTTCAGGCTGTTCAACCTGTGGCTGCGGAATACAGAGGTATTTTGCTACACCAGCCAGGCTCTTGGTAGGCTTAATTTGGAGGGCGTATCCTGGTCCTCGTCCGTTTAGCATGCTGTGTCCTGCACATTGGGAGCTGTCGGAGGCGTGCTGAGTGCGGGCAGCAGTGGCATGCTGACAGTGCCAGGGGCTGCTGCAGATGCTGCGCCTGAGCCCCTGTGACTGGTGAGAGTGCGGGGACCAAGGGCTGAACTGGGGCCGGCATCTGGACCGCGGTCAGATCCTTGGGTGGTGCTGGAGGGAGCACGTCCTTGATGACCCCCCTGAGGATGGTGCCCATCTGCAGTGATTTCATGAGAGTAAGGAACTTTTACGAAGAACCTATCCTCGCATGCAGGAGAAGGGCTACCTAGACATGCTTTGCCATGGCGAGCCACCATCTAGTCTGGACTGGCGGCCATTTTGTCATTCCCAGCGCCACAGAAGCAAGGCCCAATCTCTGGCTGCATGCTTAAAAGCAAAGGCTCTGACCTTCCCTGCACCTCAGGTAGCGACCTGGGAGACAGAGTGCCCTCGGTCACGGCGCCGGTAGTGCTGAGTATAGGCGCCCCCTTGGGCACGAGCCCGGTAGAGCAAAGCCCCTCAGGGAAGTCCCCGGTAGCAGAGCCTTGCTGCCCTCAGGGGTGGCACCGGGAGGATCTAGCGACACCCCGGCCTGTTGGTCGGTATCTCAGAGAGCCTCAGTCTCTTTTCTGCTCTTAGGACATGGAAGGCCCCTCCCACTTGCGCGCTTCGCTGACAAGGAATCACCCTTGTGGGGTGCAGAGGCGAACAGGGCACGACCTTGGGCCTGGTCTTCCTCACGTAATTCTTGATGTCCTGGCGAGGTGCTCTCTCAAACAGCTCCCTTCACCTGGCCAAACTATTTTAAGAGCTTACGGGGTCAATGTGTTGCACGCAGAACAGCAGTCAGAGACGTGGTCGGGCCAAGGCACTGAAGGCAGAACGTGCAGGGATCCGATGTGGGGAAGGAACCCTCGCAGGCCAGACACCTGCTGAAACCAGCCATCGTCGACATGCGCCAGGGAGGAGCGTGGCACCAGAGAACCGTCTTCTCTGACAATTGCTAGGAGAGAAAACAAATAGAGAAAAAACAGAAAGCCTTTTTAGGGAAGAGCGATTGGAATTACAAGGCCAGAGGCCTAACACAGGAGCACTGGTGAAAAGGTCCATTCCCGTAAACAAAGATAAGGACTGGGGAGTGGCGACAGGCGATGGAGTCCGGGGAGTGCATGCTCCCAGGGCCACGCCCCCGCGTGCATCCAAATTTAAAGGGGAAGAATAAATCTTATAGTGAAAAAGGGTTCTGTTTCCCATCCCAAGCGAGGGACGCCCATACAGTTTGGAGGTATGGGAGAGTAAGGAAAGGACCAGAAAACAAGCCTTCTCTGCCTGCGCCCCAAGACTTGGTACCACCTCCCCAGTAGCATCAGACTTACCCCCACACTCTGACAATTCAGAAAACTCAAGAGCCACCTCTTCAAGGGGACTATCCTCAACTAGGCCATCATGTCCCCCCCTATTGCAATACCAGACTTGCTAGCTGCCTTCCACCCCTCTCTTACCCGCCACCCTATACAGCTGTACCCGCCATATATCCTACCCCCAATTGTATATCAGTTCTGTTACCTCTGAAAAGTGATCTGTTCTACATCTATACTGTGGTATACCTCTAAAGCGCTCTATTGCTTCTCGAAGATATGTTCACGCTCAATAAATAAAATAACTGCCAATCTTCAGCGTGCCGGAAATAGTTGGAGACCGACAAAGAAAATTTCTGTCTGTGAGGTTCACCCCTAGTCTAATACTGCCCTATTGCGAACAGCCAATGTGGCTGCCTGGCATTGACGATCACGCACACCTCGCTGAAGCATCGATTTGGCAGCTTGCCTCTTCTGAAGTTGGCCCTAAACCCAGACGGGATATCCTTCCCTGCTAGACTAACACTGTGAAAGCAGTATACTCTTATCTAGTATGGTACTTGGTCTTGCAACTCTATGGTCAAGGAGGAAAAGATGATCATCCTTTCTAAAACCCCTGGATCTAGCTACACAAACTTAACACCCTTTTAGTTTCAAGTTTATGCGACCAGTCTTCCTCACAGGAATGCAGTAGTGGGTGCAAAAGCAAACATCGATTTTCTTTTTACCGAGATGGGAACACGAGATTACCTATGGAAGACAATCTGGTTGGCATTTTAGCGTGACCAGTCTCAAAAATATCAAGTAGTGAGGTATAATACAGCTTGCCCAATTCTGCAATGGCATGCCATTTATTAAGATTTATTCAAAAGTCTCCTCCATCCATCAATCTTCAGTGTTGCAATACATTCTCCGAACTTTCAATGTGTCCACACAAGGTAAACATTCTAAACTAGCAAACATGTAATTATCAAAATAAACGATTTTCAAACTCTAAGAGCAGAAAATAAAAGCAAGCAGTACTAAAAACACATTTGTATAACAAATGAATAAATACATTGGCAATACGTATGATACAAGGCAAACTACATCAATGTATTTTGGCACGGGGACAAATGATTGGGGGAGTGGATCGTATTAAATCCCTACAAATTGCAGACATGTTGGAATTGAATTTCAAATTTAAACAAGGGCAGGACTGCAAAGAGAAAAATCTATTTTGCTTGCATCTGTAAGATCTAGAATAATAAGTGTTTTTATAACACAATATCAAAAGGTAAATTAAGATTACATACCTCCTGTTGCAGCGGAGGGTAAAAAAGTCATGTTTTCCAGTAAGGCCTTCAGGAGAACGCATCCAAAGCCTTGCTGACTGGGGTCACACTTTCCATTGCTATCAAAGACATAAGCAAATTATTTAATTAAATAAAATATTGCAGTACAAAAGGATAAAGTGCATTATCTGCTGAATTAAGCCTCTTGCCTCGAGTACTGGTGGTGTGCCCAGATGACATGCATTACTCGCCGTAATAGCATTTCTGGTGATTGTATATGCTTAGATTCACAGGCTGCGCATATAGTCCAACATCTAGTGTACATCGCAGAGTATTGCATCTTTCTTTCTAAGATCGAAAGGGGCGTCGACAGGGGCGTGACTGAAACGCTAACGTGCCATGTAGTGTACCCAAAATCCCACACGCGTCGAGGTCTCACCGGTTGTTTTTTTCTGCCATTAGGGAGCCTTATAGAGTGAGGGAGCGAGTACAGAAGAGAGAAGGTGTAAGAGCCTATGTGACTTCTACTCCATGAGGGGAGGAAGGGTGGGCGCATGTAAACCTAAGCAGATACAATCATAAGAAATGCTATTACGGTGAGTAATGCATGTCTTCTGATGCTTGCGAATCTGCTTAGAATCACATGCTGTGCATAGACTAGTGAGCAGTACCCAGGGATTGTGGTGGGATGTGTGAAGGAACATTAGCAAAGCGATGTCTTAGAACTGCTTGTCCCACCTGAGAATCAGACCTAGGGTGTGAATCCAGGCAAGTGTTGTGTAAAGAGGTGTACAGAACTCCAGGTTGCTGCTTTGCAAATGGAATCTAGAGGAACATTTGCAATGAATGTTATGGTAGCCCCTGTGCGCAGAGTAGAGTGCTCTAGGCATGAAGGGTAGCTCTCTCGGCAAGAGAGAAACAGTGTGATGCAGTTTACGATCCATTTAGAAAGAACTGATTTAGAGACCAGGTCCTCTTCTCTACCAGCTGCCACTGAAACGAAGAACTGGTTTGTTTTTCTTAGTGGCTTGGTCATTCCAGATAGATAGATAGATGAGTGCTTTCAGGCTTGCCTTGTGCATGGGTTCAAAGGGAGATCCCATTAGTCTGGAAAGAACATTCAGGTCCCACCCGGAATCTGGGTTGGAAATAGGGGGATGATTTTTTCCCCCTTCCATAAAGGTTTTAATTACATGAATTTTGCACCATGAAACCTTGCTCTGGGACATGGTGTACACCGAAAGCGCGGCTAAGTGGACTTTAAGAGAATTGAAAACCAGTCCTGAATCGAACAGGTGGGTTAGGTAAAGGACGATATCTTTAGGTGAGCAATCAATAGGATTGACGCACCTTGAAATTACACCAGATAAAGCGCTTCCATTTGCTGGAGGTAGGTTTCCGTGCCTCTGAGTATGTCCATGCATCGGAGGGAGCTGAAGGTGCCCGAACTCGGAACTCAGAAACCAGAATGCTAAGTTGAGAGTTTGAGGGCATGGGTGTAGTGTCTCTCCCTGATCTTGAGACAGCATGTTGTACGGGCACGGCAGCTTCCTGGGAGCAGTGGCGTCGCCAGGAATCAAAGTTAGGAGGGGCACAGAGGGGGCCAAAGACAAAAGTAGGTGGGCACAGAAAAAAGTAAGGGGAGAACATTGTCACTGCTCGTCTTAGGTAAGGGGGGGTGCAAGGGGTGCACAGGGTTTCACAGGGGGGCCCTGGCCCCCCCAGACCCCTCCCACTAGCAACACCACTGCCTGGGAGGTGAAACAGACATTGGCAGGAGATGGGAGAACCACGATTGGCGGCCCCACATCGGGCCACCTGGATTATCTGACTGGTTCCTGGTGCAGCTTGTGCACTAATCTGTTGAGCAGGGGAATCAGGGGGTTGGAGGTGGGGGGTGGGTTGGGTGAGTAGACAAATCTCCTGGACCATGTAATCCAAAGACTGTTACCCTTGGAACAGTTCTGTGGGTACCTGGAGGCGTATTCTGCCCATTGGGAGTCCTCCAGAGTGGCGAATAAATCGATATCTGAGTAGTCCTATTCTGTGAAGACGCAGAGTAAAATGTCCACCTGTAGCAGCCACTCATGCTCTACGGGAACGGGGAAGTCTCTGCCGAGTAAGTCTGCGATAAGACTGAGTTCCCCTGGAACATGTTGTGAAAGAAGGAACATGTGTTTGAGTGCCCACTTCCAAATGTTCTGGGATAGTTTGGACAGCCCTAGAGAATGAGCGCCCACCTGTTTAAGTAGTACATGGCTGTAGTACTGTGAGGACTAGAACTATTTTACCCTGGAGGTAGAAGGCCTTTAGGGCCTTGAACACTGCTAATAGTTACAACAGGTTGATGCGACTGGATGCTACCGCTCGAGACCACATGCCGTGCGGCGTCTGTTGAAGGAGGTGAGCTCCCCAACCAGTCAGAGATGCGTCCGTGGTGAGTGGCTTCTACTGCGGGGGTGGTGAAGGTTTTCCCCTGCAGAAGTTTTTCCCATGACCACCACTGCAGAGACTGATCGAGGACGCTGAGACAACCACTAGATCCTCCCACTGGCCACTGGCCTGACACCATTGGCTCAAGAGCCACTCTTCGATGGGGCACATGAGCAGGCGAAAGTGAGGAACTGGGTAGACGCAGGAAGCCATTGTCCCCATCAGTCGCATGGCTTTGCGTGCAGCCACTTGGTGGCTGGATACATAGTCAGGGATCTGGAACAGCATGTTTTGGACCCGCTCGTTGGATGGGAAGACAAGCCAGTCTTCGGTCTGAATTAGAGCCCCCAGAAACTGACTTGGCTGGGGTTTGTACCAGATTTTTTTCTCATTGACATAGAATCCTAGATTGAAGAGGCGATTTACTGTCCCTCTGGGTATTTGTCTGGCATGTTCCATACAAAAATCCCCTATTATGAGCCAGTCGTTGAGGTAAGGGTAGACTGGGAGGGACTACCTGCGCACCTAAGCCGCTACTACCGCCAGCACCTTTGTGAACACCCTTGGGGCTGAGGCAATGCCGAAGGGGAGAACCTTGCATTGATAGTGGGTGTCCTATCATGAACCTGAGGTACTTTCTGTGCGCTGGCAACACAAATATGAAAATATGCACCTTTCATGTCCAATGTGGCCATGTAATCCCCCTGCTGCAGCAGAGGGATTACTTCCTGAAGTGTAGCCATCCTGAACTTTTGAGGTTTGACATTGTTTGCAGGGCACAGGTCTAAAACGGGGCACATGGCGAGATCCTTTTTGGGTACAAGGTATTATGCTGAATAAATACCCTTGTTTACCTGGAGAAGGGTGGGGGGGAGAGGGGTGGCTGCAATGGCGCCCTTTTCCAGCAGGACCTGAACTTCTTCCAGCAGGATGCGCAGGAATTTTGATGACAGGCGCCTGCTTCACAGTGGGTGGTAGCGAGGTGGCCGGATAAACTCAATACAATACCCATGGGCAACAGTCTTTAGTACCTACATATCTGAAGTTATCCCCTCCCAGGTGTGGATGAATGAAGACAAGCGACCACCGAACGGGGAAGCGTGGGAGGGGACCTGAACCCGCAAGTCACTTTGAGGTGGAGGCTGGGAAGCCTCTAGGAGTAGAGTTTCTGCCTCTAAACTTGGGGCAAGCTTGCTGAGTTGGAGCCTCCATGCTGGTGAAAGGGCTTAGCCGTGATCTGGCTAAGTGATTTCAGGGTCTCGTGTTCTTTCTTTGTTGTCTCTAGGGCGTCAGCCGCTTTGCCGAAAAGGTTTGAATCCTCCACTGGCTTATTAGAAAGGCCTGAGTTTCGGGTTTGAACCCAGAGTATTTTAACCAGGCATGTCTTTTAAGCAGGGTATCCTGCACTGCGTCCAGCGTTCTCAGCCGAGTACAGAGTCTTCTTCAGTATGTTCTGGGTTACTAGTCTGCCTTCAGCCATGACCACCAGAAGGCATGATCAGGTAGGCTCTGGAACGTCGTGAAGAACATCCTGCACTGGGCCCCAATGGACATCACTAACTTGCCAGTAGCGTGGTGTTATTTACGATCCTTGTGGAGTAGGCTTCAGGAGGCGGTGACCCGCTTGCCCAGAGCATAGAGCTTCTTGCAGTCCTTGTCCGGAGGGGATTCTGCTGAGGACAGAGGTACCCCCTGCCCTTTTCCGACTGGTCGTAACGACTAAGGAATCGGGTGTAGCATGACCCCTAATGTAGAAGGGACGGGGGTCTGAAGGTGATGGGCGAAATCATTTCTCCACCCGGGGGTTAACTGCCCAAGTGAGAGGCAGGGACAGCAGAGATGGGGCCAGGCGTTTCTTTATAGAACTCAGTAAAGGGATAGCTTGGCTAGTTGGAGCATTCTCCTTGAGGATATCCTCCACAAAGTCTTGAGTCTGGTGCGGCTTCGTGCGTTGCAATTTTAAAATGGTCAGCTGCTCTTTTTAAAATGGAATTGAACAACATCTGGTTGTCCACAGGGGACTACTCTCTTTGTTGAGGTGTAGCAGAGGGATCTAGACAGATGGCATCTGGGTCGACAGTATGTGTCGGTGTAAGCCAAGGACCCTGATCCTACGCCTGGTCCCAGTCTGGGTCCTGATCAGCTGGGTCCTCATCAAAAGGGTTAACCTCTTCATAAAACTCCTCCTGGTTTGGGTCATCTGGGACCTTCAAGATATCTTCTTGTTTTCCCTGTGCAGAGGTGGGGAGTCTCTGCTATTTGGAGGGGATGGGGCAAGAGTTCACTTCCCTATGGTCTCTTGGGTATAATCTAACTGTCTGAAAATTCAATGTACTGAGACATTTTGGACATGTATTGCTTTCCCAAGTCCATAGAGACAAAGCTGAATGGTCAGGAGGAGAAAAGGGTTCCTCAAAAGTGGGATACTTTACTAATAAGGCCTTAGAGAGGGGCTGGGGGGGCTTCAGAATAGTCTTGTCGACGAGAGGGGGTGCCCTTATACTCCTTGACCGCTGAAATTATCTCTGAAAGGCTTTCATGAAATTTCGGTGGCTGTATAAAGGGCCTGACGCACCTGAAGGCGCAGACCGCTACTCCCCCGGGTCCTTCTGCGCTTGCACGCTCTTGGATGGTGGATCGGCATCCGAGGATTTTTTAAAGGGAACGCCACTCCAGAAATGTGCACAGTCGCATTCTGCGCATGTGGTTGTGTGGAGGGCTTTGTACCGCGAGGTTCAGCCCGAGCCACAGAAACCTTCAACAGTCCTGCAGGCGTTGAGTGCTTCAACAACTTCGCAGAGGCCTTAGGCGTTGTGTGCTTTTGTACGCGTGGTGCGTGGCTGCCTTTGTCGCCGGTGTGCGATTTCCCCATAACAGTGCCGGTGGCCTGTCTACCGGGTCCGGGGATGGGCATCTGGGAGCACACAGGCTCGGCTGAGAGGTTGATGGTTTCCAAATCGGAAGAATGGCTGCCAACAGATTCCTAGTCATCTGAAGAGACGGTGCCGACAGGGGAAAGGCCTTCGGCCTGGATAGCGTAGGCTGCCCACCGTTTAGTCCACTGTCTTTCAACGTCTTCAGTTGACAGAACTTACATGCCTTGTATGAGCACTCCTCGTGGTCACGAGGAAGACAACGACAGCATCAGTGATGGGTATCCTTCCAAGGAAACTTGCCATTACGTGACGGGCAGAATTTAAAGGGAGCCTCCCCAGAGCAGAGGGTAGCGGCAGCCAGACCAAGAAGTAAAAGAGAGGGGTGAAGGAAATACATTCTCAGAGAGGAATAAAACCCAGGCCCCACTCTTCCCTACCGTAAAAGACTGGATGGAGGGCAGAAGCCGCAATCGACAGTCGTCGAGCAGATGTAGTCAGCGTCAGGAAACCCACGAAGCAGTCGAAGGTTGAAATGACTAGACAACCGTAGGCTGTGGAAATAAACTTTATCAATGTAAACACTTACAAGCTCTGCATAAGCGACCAACTAGGTTGGTGGAAAAAAAAAAAAGCAATCGGGTGGGACCTTGATGCGCAAGGGATTTCGGATACACTACATGTCACGTTAGGGATCGTGTTACAGTCACGCCCATGTCGATGTGCCTTTCGATCTTCGTAAGAAAGATACACAACTCCGCAATTACCCCTAGATGTCGGACTACATGCACAGCATGGGATTGTAAGCAGATTCACAAGGATCTGAAACAGATTAGTAGGGATTTTTGGAACAGACACTGGTGCGGGGGTTCTGAGAGGCAAGCCTACTGGGAAGGCATAGCTTTTACACACTTGGTCCAACCAAACTCTCTCTCTGGGTAGAACACTAAGCTAAGTAAGGCTTCAATTTAGATCATAGATTTGTTATTGTTAAGGCATTTTTGTACAGCCCTCACCTTTTAATCTTAAAGTGTGGTGGGGTGGGGTGGGTGGGAGAGTACAGCCACCCAAAAAGGGTAGCCAAGCATCTCTATGGTAGGTAGTGTGGCAGAGCAGTATGGCTTAACTCGAGGGATGGCAAGTAGGCTTACACTGAGGTAGTCCAAAGAGTTACCCAAAGTTAAGAGCACACTAGTATTAGCACAATAATTACTTTAAGTAGTTGATACAGGTACAAAAGACAGGGGAGTGTCCTCATTAGTTCCTGTGTTATAGCCCCCCCCAACCCTCCTCCCTGGCTGAGGCACTCCCAACACTGCTCATAATTCAACTGGTGCATATTCCGACAACACCTACTTAACATTCTTGACGCTGGCATGGTTACACTAAATGCATCTCAATCAACGTTGAGTACAGTGTCACTGTGTACAGACAATGTGAGAGACAATATAACAGACATAGCACAGTAAACATAACTGGATGTATAAGAATAGTACATTTATTGTAAAGATCCATTTCCAAAATCAACCCCTGGGGAGGATTTTGGGAGGCCACCCGGTTTATGGTAAACAAGGAAAACAGAGGTTAGCCAAAACCCATTCAAGGTAGGTACACAGGCCGTCATGGCTTTGTCTCAGGAAAAGTGTAAGAGCAGTCTAGGGATGCAATGAGTCCACACAAAATTCTAGTTACACAGCAACTATATAAAATAGTTATTTATTAGGCCTTTAGGTACTCACAAAGCATATTAACATCACAGCTAGTATAATCAAAATCATAACACACACACACTGCCCTTAGAAATAGAATTGCATATGACTTAAATACCAGTGCAATACAGGTGAGGAGTCGGATGCAAGAAAATTAGGTAGAATTGAGACTAGGTTTAATGACCAAAGTTCAAGCAGGAGTGGGTTCGGGATAAGGGCTGTACACCCAATGTTACTCTATGAAAGATGATGGAGGACTGTAGGGGGAGGGCAGAAACTGGTATGTTAACTTAAACAACCCCCCCCCCCCACCCCCTGTTGACACTGCAGATCTTCCTGGAATTTGCAGCAGACAAATTAGTATGTCCCTGGTTCAGGTGAAGGAAGCCCAAGGGTTGCGGTAGTATCGGTCCCTTCTCAGGTTGGGAACTCATTGCACTTATCATGGGACGTTCCAGTCAGCTTCCAGAGCTTCCCCAAATGAAGAAAAGGTGAAGACCCTGGCAGTGCAGGTGCCCCATCCCACCCCCACCCAAGGACACCTCACGGGAATGATTGATTTATATAGCACCTACAATACACTTTGATTGCTCCTTCAGTCAGTCTAGTTTCACAACACATCTGTCGAGTTCTATCCGGTTGTTTCAATTAGGAACCACTGCGAAAACGGACAATGTGGCAACCAAACCAACAAAGATATACAAAGAAGGTAAGCGCACGAATACATCCGTTACAAAATAACTTAAGTTTAATGCAATGCTTAGAGTTACTTACTCCGAGCATTTTTTCCAGAAATCGGATCCACAACAATCTTTTCTAACGCTGGGCACAACACGTGCACTCCGCGGCTAGAGAGGTCACCGGAGGAATTATCTCCATTTGCTGAAGGTAAATCTATGATTTCAGCACTTCACTTTACACGCGATGGAAACATCCCTAGCAGGTTGAAAATACAAAATGTAAATGAATGTCCAATAGATAGTCTATATTGGGCCCTTACATCAGTTTTGGATTGCTGTGCACTTATCACATAACTTGCACCAAGTTGTGCAAAAAAGTAAAAAACAAAGCAGAAGCAAAATTGCAAGATTGAGTTTACAAGGTCCATCTCATATTTGCTTTTCAGTTCTAACGGCTGAGAATCCACAGCCTTAACGTTCGAATTTGGTCTACATGCCTACCCAATTCGATGCCACACACGCCAATGAAGTAATCAGAAGGTTAGTGTCAATAGTTGTTTGTGCACACGTATAGAGATATGATACCCCATTTTGGGGTTTTAACTGTTACCAATACGCTCTGTTTTGGTTTTTAGATTGCCATAATGTGAAGGGTCAACCAATGAACCTTTTTCGACATCAAATTCTTGGTGTCATCATTTAACGTCCTGAAGACGGGTTCAGCACAATCTAATAGCGTTTTAAGTTGGCTATAGAGTGCTTTATAAAAATTGTTGCTAGTTCCCAGAAACACCTCTGTGTCGACAGAGCCAAGGACAAGAATTAGGGACATATGAAACAGCCAAATGTCCACCACATACCCTTACTAACCTCACAATATTGTTAGAATATGGGAATTGTGGTAGCTTTGATTCATCGCAATCAGTGACTTTCACAGAATGTTTTATGTGATATCTTGTGTAAACAAAATGCATTTTTGTCTTTTTTATATGGAAATTGTTCCGAGTGCTTTTATACTCCTTGATTAAAAAAATGTTGATCTCTATTGTTCCCGTCTTGATCTATTGATTGACATGATTGGTAGCACCGTTTGCAACTAGACACACCTAGTGCGTGTGTAGGTGGGTAGCTGTTCAGTGGCATTTCTTTTTGTATATGCCTGTATTTGGTCCTCAGCCACACAGCCCCCTAAGAAAGAGGACCCCCTAGCTCTAATTGCTTGTATATCTGCCATGAGGCAGAGCAACCTCAAGAACTCCAACGCTGGGAGACTCTGGGCACGTTGAAACTTGTCCACCATCTGCAGAATGTGATGAGCCCTCACCTGGGGAGGCGAACACTGCCCGAGGGATGTGTCGAGGAGCACTGCTCCAATGTATTGGAGCTGCTGGGTAGGCGTCAAATGGGACTTCTTTAAATTGAGGGAGAAACCCAGCTTGTGAAGGGAGTGGCAGGTGACTGACAGATGATCCAGGGCTTGCTTGGGAGAGCACACCCTGACCAATAAATCGTCCAGGTAGGGGTAGATGCGAATCACCCCTTTCCTGAGATACGCTGCCACCACCATCACCATGCGCTTGGTGAAGACCCTCGGGTCAGAGGTCAATCCTAACAGCAGGACTCAATACTGAAAATGCGAGTCGCAAACTGTGAACCTCCGGTACTTTCTGTGCTTGGGATGAATTGGCACATGAAAGAAAGCATCCTCGAGGTCGAGAGACACCAACCAATCCTTAAGTTGAAGGGCCTGGAGGACTTGAGAAAGAGTTACCATCTTGTCCTTCCTGAGGAGCTTGTTGAACCAACGCAAGTCCATTATGGGTCTCAATCCCCCATATTTTTTCGGGATCAAAAAATAAGGTGAATACCATCCCTTGTCCCTCTCCGCGACAGGCACCAGTGCCTTTCTCCAGCAGGGATAGGATTTCCTGCGCAAGGAGCGGATCCAAACGCTTCAAAGAGCTTCCCCGGTGGATTGTCACGAGGCCTCTGCCGGAAGGGAAGACATTAGCCGTGGGCTATGATCTCCAGAAACCACACATCTGAAGTAATGGCTTGCCATTCTCCAAGATGCTGCGCAAGTCTGCCCCCAACCGGCGAACCATGGGACATGGCCTCATGACTGAGCGGACGCGGCAGTGACCGAGGGCAAAGAGGCAACTGCCCGAGTGGCTTTGGCATCTTGAGTACCTTGCTTTCCACCTCTGGTACTCCTACGGTGGCCCCTTTGACTGGCAGCTCCTCTCAATCTACCAAAGGTAGAGTAGTACCGAACGGAACCTCCTTTCCATTGCTGTCCCCTAGGACGAAAAGGCGGAGGTTGACGTACTGTAGCGCTCAAAGACTTTGCTGCAGCTTTGGAGGTCTGCAACCTCTCAATGCTCTTGTCAGCCTTGCTGCCAAACAGATGAACCCCATCAAAGGGCATGTTCAGAAGCAGGGACTGCACATCAGGAACAAACCCCAACTTCCTCAACCACGCAAACCTGCGTATCATGGTGCTCGCAGCCATGGACTGGCTGACAGTCTGCCGTGTCCAAACCAGACTGAATGGATTCGCACATGGCATCCTTGCCGTCTTGCATGAGGGCTAGAAAATGATCCTGTTCTTCCCCTTCAGGAATATGCTCAGCTGCCAAAGATGCACAATTCCACAGAGTGTGAGTGAATCTCGCCAAGGAACAAGTGGAGTTGGCCGACTCCAACGCGACACCCCCTGACGAAAATACCTTCTTCGCCCAACCATCAAAGCGCTTATCGTCCCCATCAGGAGTGATGGTAGGGTACGCAGCCTGCTTCGAGGGGGCCGTAGCCACCTGCACCACCAAACTCTCCGGAGTAAGGTGTGTCGATTAGTAGCAGGGGTCACTACTGGATGGGCGGCATTTTTTCGGAAGCGATTTATTAACTGCCGGTGGACTCTGGAGCAGTCCAAGCCGCCGCCATCCTCCTTTGCAAAGCCATGTGAAACTGCAACACCGGGTCAGTGGGCGGACCTTGATTCAGGATGACCGTCAAATCATCCTGATCAAACTCAACAGATGGAGCAGACTACCCCAAGTATTCCGTCACCCTTGACAGAAGTCGCCGATATGAGGAATCCGCAAGCGCCCCAGGCTCTGGCCGGCCAAACTCCACCTCTGGAGAGGTGTCAAGGCCACTAGCGTCATGCAATGACTGACTGAGTTACTCCATCTGACTATGCCGACAAAATGTCATCAGGGACATCAAGAGGCACAGTCCTCTCCTCAGAAAGTTCCTCAACCTCTGAAATATACTACAAAGGTGGGAAAAAAATCAAATCTATGAGGTACAGCATAGGGCTCAAAAACAGGCCTCACCTACTTACTGAGAGCCTTCCTGGGAGGTTCCACAACCCTCAGGGCCACCTCTGGCAAATCCTCCACAAACGGACCCGAGGGAATCTGCGTCGACGTCGACCGAGGCGCCGACAACTTCAAAGAGGGCAGAGCCCCGAGATTGCCCCTCGACGGACACGGCACCGATGGCATTGATGCCTTCTTCGAAGGCTTCACAGGTTCCGACGGTCTCGATGGCGTCGAGGAACGCAACCTGGATCTGGCACGGCTATGGCAATCTCCCTTGTCCGAATGGGACCTTGACGGATCCAGATGATTGCGCCGACCCTGAAGGCGTGCGAGTGGTGGACCGAGCCTGTTCCTTGCCGGCTTCTTTCGAAGGCGCAGACGGAACTGAGCCTTGCATCTCGAAAATAGCTAACATCTGCCGACGGAATGAATCCCATTCGGCCGACGACGAAGACTTGGTGGGACAAGTCACCCGTCTGACAGAGTCCTACTCCGACGAGGACGGGGACGGGGAAGTCAACCGGTGACTGCGCTTCCTAGAATGCCTCGACGAGGCAGAGGAATGGCGGGAACCACTCCTAGACCGAGACCCCCTGAATTTTTGCCGACGCGCAGAGTTGCCCATCAAGACATCGTCGAAAGCCCAGCGGACTTCATTTTATGGGGCTTAGACACCCTACCTACCTACCTTCAATTTCTTCTTACGTTCCTGCAAGGCCTTAGACGTCAGGGACTGGCAATCCTCGCAGTCGTCGGTGGTGTGGCTTTCGCAGAGGCACCAGAGGCAGTCGTCGTGCGGGTCCATGATGGACATCTTCAAACCGCAGTCCCGACATTTTTTAAAGCCTGACTTCGGGGTAGTAGAAGACGACCAAGACATCGCTTTCGAAGAGAATAATAATTGAGCGCGTCGAGATTCCGAAGCAAACACGTTTGCGGAAAAAACGGAACTGAGGCTATGGGCGCCGTGCGTCCTATAACATCTGGTGATGTTGACCCTCGACGGAGGCCCTCGAAGGACAACGGATAGACATTGATGCAGGACGCCCTCTGCCGAAAATGTTCCGAAACAGCACAGCTGAACAAGTTACTTTCTTACCCGGTAACGTTCTTTCGATGGGATGGTCAGACGACGTATTCCATATCTATGACAGGTAATGTCCACAGCTGTGCTGCTTCGGAAAATGGCGTCTGCGTCCTGCGTCGATGAGCAGTCCCCGAGGACCTCCTCCGACGGCCGACGTCACCCGATGTGATAAGTAGGACGCACGACGCCCATAGCCTCAGTTATAGTTTTTTCCAAGAACGTGTGCCACCAGTTTTCTGCCAGTCAGACACACAAGGCCTTGCGGAACGCAAGCTGCAATCGCAAAAGAAATTCTGCAGCGGGGAAGGCAGGGCGGGAGCGATATGGAATACGTCGTCGGACCATCCCATCGAAAGAACGTTACCAGGTAAGAAAGTAACTTATTCTTCGAGGGGATTGGGTCCTACGACGTATTCCATATCTATGACAGACTCCCACAGCAGTACCAAGCAAGGAGGTGGGAATGGATTTAGAATACAAATTTAACATGCCCAATCAAATTGCGGAATAGAGAACTGCCTTGCCAAAGGCCAGATCTTGCCCTCTGATGGAATCAAGGGAATAGTAACGTACAAAAGTATGTACTGAAGCCCAGGTGGCTGCATCACAGATGCGACGAACAGGAACTCCCCTCTGCAGGGCAGTAGACGCAGCCACTCCTCTGGTAGAATGGGCCCGCAAGCCAGCCGGAGGGTCCTTACCCGCCAAGCGGTAACACTCGGAGATAGCTAAAATAATCCGATGAGACAGACTGTTTCGTCACAGCTTGTCCCAAACGCTTTCCTGCGTAACCAATGAAAAGTTGATCGTCCACTCTGACCCGGGACATGCGCGAAATATAAAAGCTCAATGCTCTCCGAGGATCAAGCCTATGGAGCCTCTCCTCTTCCTTACCAGGATGTGGAGGAGGATAGAACGCCGGAAGAACAACCTTCTGGCTCAAATGAAATTCCGAAACCACCTTCAGAAGAAAAGAAGGACGAACTCCAAGGACAACCCTGTCCTTGTGAAACACAGTGAAGGGTGGCTTAACTGAAAGTACCTGTAACTCACTCACTGCGAGCGGAAGTAACCGCAACCAAACACACAGTTTTGGGAGTTAACATCCTCAAAGGGCAAGAATGCAAAGGCTCAAACGGAACACCCATAAGAAACTTAACAAGGTTCAAATCCCAACCTGGCGCCAAAAAAGGTGACAGAGGGAACACATTAGTGAGCCCTTTCAAAAACTGCGAAATTAAAGGAATCTTAAAATAGGAACACTCTTCAGACGAGCGCTTAAATATGGACAACGCCGCCAGGTAACATTTAATGGTTCCCCACTTGCAAGCCACTGTGGGCCAAAGAAAGCAAAAAAGACAGAACCATGGGAATGTCACATTCAAAAGGATCCACATTCTGAACTCTGCACCAGTCGCAGAACTTTCTCCAACGGCACAGAGACTTTGTTGCCAGCTGCCTGGCCGAAAGCAACACCTCCATCACGTCTTCAGGGAGGTCTCAATCCTTATACCTCAACCTTTCAGAAGCCAAACGTGAACATTGAGGGATCTGACCTCTGGATGGAGAACCTGACCCCCCCCCCTCCCGTGAGAGCAGATCGTCTTGGTAGGGAAGACGACGTGGAGGGCAGATGGACAAGTCTAGAAGGTCCGGGTACCACATCCTCCGGGCCCACGCCGGAGCAATGAGGATCATGCGGGAACCGAACCTCCGTGACCTCCGCAGCACTTGCGGGATGACGGGGACTGGAGGAAATGCGTACAGCAGTGGGAATGACCACTCCACCACGAACGCGTCTCCTAAGGCTCCTTTTGGAGGAAATTCCCGCGAGCAAAACATTTCGCACTTCCGGTTGACACTGGAGGCGAAGAGATCCACTTGAGGGGTCCCCCAAAGGGTGAAGATCTCCAGGAGAATCTCCTGAGCCAGCTCCCACTCGTGAGAGATCGAGCTCTGCCTGCTCAGAGCGTCCGCCGTCTCGTTGTCGTCTCTGGCCAGATGAACAGCCGAGATCGAAACCTCCTGCTGGATGGCCCAGAATTCGAGCTGCATCGTCCCCCCTGCACAGCGGAAGTGACCCTGTCCCCCCTTTTTTTGTTGAGGTAGTGCATGGCCACCGTGTTGTCCGTCAGAATCAGGACACTCTTTCCGCGCAGTCGGCAGAAAAGCCTTCAGGGCTAGCCTGACGGCCCTCAGCTCCAACAGATTGATATGGAGTCTGGACTCCGACGGAGACCAACGACTGCTGACTGTCAACTCGTTGGCATGAGCTCCCCATCCCGTGAGGGAGGCGTCCGTCACTATAGTCACCTCCGGCCAGGGCAGCCAAAATGGGGCCCCCCTTCATCAGATTGCCCTCGACGGCCCACCACAGAAGGTCCCGGGCTACCAAGGGCGGCACCTGAACAGGGTCCGACAGCCTGCCGGAGGACTGAGACCACTGGAGCTTGAGTGCCCACTGCAAAGATCTCATCCGCAGACGAGCCTCTGGCACCAGAAGAATGCAGGATGCCATGAGGCCGAGCAGTCTCAAGAACTCGGACGCTGTGAGATTCTGGGCAACCTGAAACTTGTGCACCATCTGCTGAATGTGAAGAGCCCTCACCTGAGGAGGAAAACACTGCCCCAGGGACGTGTCTAGCACTGCTCCGATGAACTGGAGCCGCTGCGTTGGTGTCAAATGGGACTTCTTTAAATTGAGGGAGAAGCCCAGCCTGTGAAGGGAGTGGCAGGTGACAGACGGTCCAGGACTTGCTCGGGAGAGCTCCCTCTGATCAACCAATCGTCCAGGTAGGGGTAGACGTGAATCCCCCCTTGCCTGAGATGCGCTGCCACCACCACCATGAGCTTGGTGAAAACCCTCGGGCGGAGGTCAATCCGAACGGCAGGACCCGAAACTGAAAGTGCGAGTCGCCAACCGCGAACCTCAGGTACTTCTTGTGCTTGGGATGGATCGGCACATGGAAGTAAGCATCCTTGAGGTCGAGAGACACCAACCAGTCCTGAAGTTGAAGGGCCTGGAGGACTTGAGAAAGAGTCACCATCTTGAACTTGTTCTTCCTGAGGAGTTTGTTCAAACCACGCAAGTCCATGATGGGTCTCAATTCCCTGTCTTTCTTTGAAATCAAAAAATAAGGGGAATACCAACCCTTGTTCCTCTCCGCTACAGGCACCAGTTCTATGGCGCCTTTCTCCAGGAGGGCTTTAATTTCCTGCGCAAGGAGCGGATCCGGACTCTTCAAAGAGAGGTTCCCTCGTGGATTGTCGTGAGGCCTCTGCCGAAAAGGAAGACAGTAGCCGTGGGTTATGATCTCCAGAACCCACACATCCGAAGTAATGGCTTGCCACTCTACAAGATGCTGCGCCAGCCTTCCCCCAACCGGCGAACCATGGGACCTGGCCTCATGACTGAGTGGCTGCGGCGTTGCCTGAAGGCAAAGGGGCAACTGCCCGAGCGGCCTTAGCACCTCGAGTACCTTTGTTTCCACCTCTGGCACTCTTACGATGGCATCTTTGACTGCTAGCTCCTCTCGCTTTACTGAAGGACGAGTAATAGCAAAAGGAACCTCCCCTCCATTGCTGTCCCCTAGGACCAAAAGGCAGAGGTTGGCGAACTGCAGCACCCAACGATTTCGCTGCAGCTTTGGAGGTCTGCAACCTCTCAAGGCTCTCGTCAGCCTTACTGCCAAAAAGGTGTTCACCGTCAAAGGGCATGTTGAGGAGCCGGGACTGCACATCAGGAGCGAACCCAGACTTCCGCAACCACGCAAACCTGCGCATTACGGTGCTCGCCGCCATGGACCGGCTGAAACAATCCGCCAAGTCCAAACCCGACTGAACGGCCTCACACATAGCATCCTTGCCATCCTGAACCATAGCAAGGAAACGATCCTGTTCGTCCCCTTCGGGAATATGATCAGCCGCTAAAGCAACACAGTTCCACAGAGTGTGCGTGAAACGAGACAAGGCACATATGGAGTTGGCCGCCTGAAACGCCATAGCCCCCGAAGAAAACACTTTCTTCGTCCAGCCGTCAAAACGTTTGTCGTCCCTATCCGGAGGGATGGTAGGATACGACGCCTGCTTTGCCGGGGCCGTAGCCGCCTGCACCACCTAACTCTCCGGAGTGGGGTGCCTAGACAAGTAGCAGGGGTCGCTACTGGCTGGACGGTATTTTCTCGACAAAGACTTGCCCAATGCCGGGAGACTCTCTGGAGTAGTCCAAGTCTCCGCCACCCTGGTAACCGGAACCAGGCCGCCATCAGAGCCTTCATCACGCTCTCAAATGTACTCCAGGCGCGGAGAGGAAGACCTCTGCGGACCAAAGCAGTGCCGGACCTTAGCCATAGCCTTTCTCGGGGCACTGGGGTGCGAAAGTAGGGGCGCTGATTCACGGCCAGTTCAGGCCTGCTTGGGCATCTGCATCCTGGCCTGTGGTTCATGCTGGCCTCCACTGCTGTTGGCCTAGGATTGGTCCCTGTAGGCTTCCTAGGTTGTGGAGCAGGAGGGCTGGCGATCGGGAGTACCATACCCCTTGGAGTACCTGGAGACACCTCCCCGCACCCCCCTCGGGGAACGAAAGGACGACATCCTTTGCTGCAGGGTCCCCAAAGAACATGCAGTCTGTTGGTCCTGATAACCTGGAGAGCCTCAGCCACTGCCTTCCCAAACAGGCGGTCTCCATTAAAAGGCATGTACACGACCTTGGACTGAAGGTCTACTGAAACGGTTGTGGCCTTTAGCCAACCCTGATGACTAAGGGCCACCCATCTGATGGAACACGGAGTCTGCCATGTCCAGCGCCACTGTAATGGTGATACAAAGCCACCTGACCTTCCTGGAATAGTTCCAGGGCCTCTGCCTTCTGATCATTCAGAAGGAAATCCAGCATTGGCTCAAGCTTGTACCAGCCTTGTACTAGGTCTAGGAAGAGCCTTCCCCACCCGTGCGGCAGCTTTCTGGAACAAACTACCGACATGTCTCAGACTGTAAACTAATCTACACTCTTACCACAAAAAAACTTAAAACCATGCTCTTTAAGTAATCCTAGATTTGATCCTCCATCTTCTGCTGGCTTAATCTATTTATGCGCTGAATTGTCCCATCTACTGTTTTGTCTTTCATTGTCTGTCCGTGTCTTCACGTATGCGCCCCGATGCTTGCGAGCAGTTCGGCGTAATACAAATAAAATAAAAGCTCTATGTCGTAAGAAGACAGGATGGCAAGGGCATTGGCGGCCTTGATGGTTGAAGCTGCAGTGTAGATGATGCGCTTGCAAAGCACATCCAGCTTCTTGCCCTGCAGGGGCACCATGGATAAGACAAGGGATTATCGTTTCCTGGCAGCGGCAGACAAGACAGAGTCCGGAGAAGGCTGCGACCTGTCACAGCTGGGAACTGAGTCTGGGACCCAGTATTTCTTCTCCAGCCTGTCCCGTTTTGATGGCGTGCTACTTTAATCGCCAATCTGTCGTCCATCAATGGAACCAACACAACAGTCTTCCTTGAGGACTCAAAAGAGGAAACGTTCCTTTTCATCCAGCGCCATACTGAAAAGTTTGGAAGCCTTTCAGATGATGGCGGGGAAGGAGCCAATTTCGACTGAAGGCAAAGCCCTGGCGGGTTCGTCAACATTCAGAGGTTACCAGTGAGCAGGGACATAATCCTCACATCTGTATGAGTGGTTGTGGTTTCGGTGTCTGTGCGCACTGGCTCTTCCTCCACTTTGGTCAAGGCCCCAGATCCAGATGTGACAGGAGCCCTGGGGAGGACGCCAGGCTGATTACCGGGAAGGACTTCAGGCTGGACAAGGCACAGGGGGCAGTAGGGAGCGGTTGCTGAATTTCCATCAAGGTGTGCAGGGTGGGGAGGATGTCAAGTGACATATCCCTTAGTACAGGTTGGGGTAAAAACGGTGCAGTCGGGACAGGAACCGGACAGAAACCCCTCGGAGAAGAAAACGGCTCATGATACAGAGATTGCTCCTGGGACATAAGCCCCAGGCCCCCTTCATGGTCCGAGTAGAAATCCTCAGACAGGTCATCCTCAGAAATGGTATAGATGTGAGGAGAATTTTGCGGCAAACACTTGTGAGCTGAAGGAGATTCCATCACTGGCGTTGGTAGGAAGTCAGACGGAGAAAGGACTCCCTCACCCTAACCGAGTCCTTCGGGAAGGTGGCGACGATGGGGGGGGGGGGGGGGATCTCCAGAATGGGTGCAGCCAATTACTAGGTTCTGGTCGGTATCGCTGACGGAGGCCTTGGAGGTAAAGAGACCCTTGATGGTGTTGTAAAGGTTAAAATAGTCGCTGCCGAACTTTGTCGACGCTGGAAGTGCTGATTTCGTCGACGGGGTCATCGACAAGGGAGAGGGTCGCTGACTGAGGGATCGTCGACACTGGCGTGGTTGTTGACGAATAGGCTGGCGACAAGGTGGAAGTCTTGGTAGACTAAGTTGTCGGTGGGCCCTGTGCCACCGCCAACGAGCCTCCCACAGGTCTGTCTTTTGAAGAAGACTTGTGCTTAGAAGGCGTTAGGGACTTACTCGCAGACAGAGGGAACCCACCAGCCAGTAGGCGAACCATCGGCTGTGCAGGTGACTCAGAACAACCCCTTCCCGAACTTGATTCTGCAGTGACCTTCGAGCGAGCAGCAGGAGCGTGGTGTTTCCTTTTTTTTTTAAGCTCCTCAGTCGGACAAGCCTCAAAGGACCTCAACCTCTTCTCAGAGGGAGCACACTCATGGGACCTGCCGGTCCTGGATGAGGCATGACTGTGCCCGGAGGCTGCATCAGAGGCATTCTATCTCAAGTGGCGATCCTTTCTGGTCTTAGACAAGAAGCCGTGGCATATCTTGCATACATCCGTATCATGATCCAGGTGAAGACAAAGGCACTTGAGGTGCTGATCCTCAACAAATATGTTGTTCAGGCCACAGGATTCGCAGGCCCTGTGAGACTTTTCTTAGACACATCAGGCATGGTCGAGGTGAGATGTAGGCTCAAGCCTGGGCCCAATGAAGTCACGGAGAGAAGATCCAATAATGGAGACCATCTTCACTGACATGCCCCCGCTGCCCATAGTCAATGTGTGGCGGTAGATGAAGAAATTAACAAAAAAACAAATTGCGAGGCGTGAAGCACGAGCAGTCCGAAAACTAGAAACATGCAGTAAAATATTAAGATGGCCTATGGTGGATCTTTAAAGGACTGGTTTCATTGGCTCGGGCAATGTGACCCAAAGTACAATGCAAAACAAAGGGGGTTCTGGGAGTCTCTCTACCAGCACGAACACAGCCCATTGACCTGTTCTTGGGTGGATGGCCCCTGGGAGAGTCTCAACCAAGTCTTTAGCTCACTGTCCCTTTCACAGAGAAGAAATATCCCTGCATATCAGTCTTTGTCCTGCCCAGGGACAGTCCTGCACCGAAATGCTAGGCAATTCTCCTCTGAACAAGAGTACTAACAGCAATCTCATACACGTGTTTCAGCCCTGTTGGGCATCATCAGTGAAGTGGAGCTGTGCCTCAAAGTACAATGATTGGCTATAGAGACAAAAAACTATATTATACTTTCACTTGTGAAAGAAAGCTTCCACCTATTTGAAGGAACTCCCATTACCTTCCTTTGATCGCATTTGTCAACTTCTCATCTTTCACAATGCCACATTTAATACAATCGCCTGAAGTCAAATTTGCTCGGTTCTGTACCGTTTCCGGAACTCCAGACTTGCCACAAGACTGGCTGCAAGAAGGCCCTTCGAAGCAACCTCATTAGGTAGCTTTGCTAAGAGAAAGACTCCCTTTAAACGAGCGCCTAAAAGGCATATCTTGAGAGTTTTGTGAATTTTGCATGCGTTTAATCTTACCAATTTCTTCAATTACCTGTTCCCAGATTTGGGTCAGCTTTGGCCATCGCCGCCATATATGCAAAAGCATTGCTATGCCGCCCCACTTCCTCTCCAACATAGACCATCTCTCCTGTCACAAAGTGTTTAAAACTTAAATTTCAGCACTTACTAACATTTGTAAGCATTGCTCTTTGTGCAGGCAACAAATGGAGGCCAGTGCTCCTCTCTTCCAGTTTTCTCCGCACCCCCCCCCACCAATACATTTTACTCCTAAATCATGTACATTTTCATGTAGCCATATATCTCACAAGTTAGACCCGAGTTGAGCAGCTTATATATTTGTGAGACTGGACCTTTAATATCCAAAATGCATCGGCAGCTTTTCGAAATTGCAAAGCCATCTATTCACCTTCTCTTTGCAAATCGCATTGCAGAAGCCAGAGACTAATCTGAAAATAACACAATCTATCTTTCAGCCAACTCCAATTCTTCCTTGCTTTGGACAAAAGATGTTAACCTACCATCTGGGAAAATTTGAGATGCGTATTCGCAACCACTCAAGCCAATACCGAAAACCCTCCCTTCATGTACTGTAAAGTGGGGGTTGTTATGAATGTGATAGAACCCTGATACGGGGAACATTTCTTTTTTCCCTAGACTACCCCCACACTGCCAATGTGGTTTTTGCAGAAGGAAGCTCAAATGCAGCTACTGGGCAATCTCTCATGCAACCATAGAGTATAGCATAAGGACCTCCCCTACTATGTCCTATATTTAGCACTTGTTTTATAAAACGTTTATTCAGCCACTCACCCACAGATGAGGTGTGTGTGATGGTAGAGTTCCACATTGGGACAAGCCAACCCTCCCTGACTCAGATGTAGGAAAAGGCTCTTAAGATTGTCCTCCTCCTGCCTTTCCAAATAAGTGCAATGATGCCTTTGTATCTTCCAGAAATTGTTTTGGAACCGTGATTGACGGGGTCAGGAAAAAGCATAGGAACCTTGAGATCACATTCATCGTTCCGGAATTGATACTCCCAAGCATGAAACCACCAAGTGTCCCCAAGATTTGAGCTTCTCCCTCACTAAGGTAATACGACTTGGAAAATTAGCAGAAAATATGCCTGAGACTCTGCTTCTGAGGAGCATTTCTAAAAATGTGATGGCTGGTGGCGCAACTTTGAATGATCTAGGTGTTGAGAACTAAGCTGTGCCATGTTCATATTAATGTTCACTATTTGCGAGGGACAAGGTTTGTGAAGTTCACATACCAGAAATGCAATCACCAAAAGAAATCCAACAGATGTTGATCCACCTAGGAGCCTCTTGTTAACCAGAGGCAGTGGAAGGACCACCCAGGCCGTTATGTTCCTCCAGCTCAGTGCCATGACATTCTTCTCAGATAAAGTCCCTTGAAAGGCCTAGAATGTGTACAATTGGTACTTCAGGTTGTGCTGTGTTGCATATAGACCCACACGCTGACAAAGCAGACAGCATTTTATATTTCTCCTGGGCCCCTTGACATACATGAGCCACAGACAGAGCAGAACTGCAGCCTTAGTTTGGGAGAATACAGTTAAAAGGTAAAGCAAGAGTGTTTGGCTTGTTAAAAAGTAAAAGCCCATAAAAGGGTGCCCATGACATCCGAGACCTCAGTCTCTGACTAGGGTGATAGGATGGCCAGTGACAAGAGACATCACCCGAGAACCAGACCAGTGATCACAAGGGTGTTAGTCACCAGATCAGGTCCCGTTATGAGTAGAGGAAAGGTCTGCTGCAGGCGGAGTATCAGTCACGTGGATAGGCCAAGCGAAAATGTACAGGTTTCACTTGTCGCTTTAAAGCCAAACCCCAAAGCCAGAGAATATTCAGGAACTGAATTAAAATAAACTAAATGCATCTTACCAGCTTTTCTGTATGAACCACATTGTTTAACAAGCAATAGTTCACAAGTTCCTCTTTTAGCCTGCTGCTAAATGCATTTAGCAAATGTGTAGGTGTCGCCTGTTATTCAATTTATGCGTCAGGATTTATCTTAGTATTTTATTAAATACATCTTTACACTGTTAGCTTTGCTTTAATCTTGTAACCATTTTTAACAAACTCTACTTTGCCTAGTTGATCGCAATTGTTGACGCCTGTGCTTCCTTCACGGACTCCCTGGTGGGAACTACATTTCCCGGCAGCATTGTACGCGGCGTGAACATTTAAACGCAAACCTGGCGTGCATGTCAACCGCGTCATGGATGCACCCTCTGCTCGACTGTCTGCATGCCTGCCTGCCTGTTAAGCACTTTCTGGTGCAATTGAATGTGCCTGAATAACAGGTAAGAAGCATCATGACCTTATGGTGACAAACACATTTGTTCCGGAAAGTATGGAATAATATCTGGTGCAGAATGAGGGTTTGTCCATACCACTGTCAAATGCTATCAGCCCCAAAACATCTGCTGAGAATGACATACTGAGCACAGCATCAGCTGATAACTTTGATTCTGCCTTGATGACTCAATGCCAACATTAATATGCCCAACTCTGCAGAGAACGGTGACTCCTGTCATTTGGACATTAATGAGACCGGTCCTACACAGGACCTAAATATTGATGGTTCTAAACCTATACAGCATATGATAAAAGTAGGGTTGTTAAATATCCGTTTCCTGGGCAAACCTGCATCGGAAGTAGTTAACAGGATATTAGATCAACACTTCGATATTACCTGCCTAACAGACATATCTGACTGATGCCATGAATTATTCGGCTCAGTCAGCCACACCACCTAGGTATACTACATTCAGACCGACCGCATATAGAGCCCACAATTATCATAAAAGATTCTTTTAATACATATGGCTGTTCTTTAATAGGTATTGATGAGTGTCAGTTTACATTTATTAAAGTAAACGCACGCCTCAGCAAGTGGCCTGTTGTGCCTGAAGCTCTGGGAAGGACTGCCTCGATGATTGTGCTTCGTGTTATCCTGGATTTATGCATTGAACTCATACTGGTGAAAAAACGAATGTTACGGTCTTATAATATATTGCTCTAATAACAGCATACAGAGGAGATCGTAATAACTACTTTTCTTTATGCATCTTTGTAGGACATGCCCACATTGACGTGCAGCTCTATTTGAACACGGGCCCGCACGCCTCAGCAAGTGGCCTCTCAAGTGGCCTGGTGGGCCCGTTTGTCCTGGGGCACGGGGGCTTGGGGTGGCTTGCCGCTACTTACAATTGCAACGTGTGGATTGTGTAAGCAACCGCAATCATTGAGTACATCTGGCCTGGATTTGTTTCTGCCGGGGGTTTCTGCTCGCTTAAGTTTCTGCAGAAGTTGCGGATTCCATAGAACGGCTGAGATTGGAATTCTAACTACTTTACCTGCGTGTAGCACAGTCAGTATTCCGCAAACTAGCGGCCCATATGTTATAAAAATCCAGGGTACACTCGTTAACACAGATTGTCAGTGGTGCTAGTGTGCGATTTATAGACATGTCAAAGTAACTTTAATAATACAGCGTATATGTAAATGGGGGTACGTAATTGCTTGCCAACTAACCAATACACAATAAATGCTATAGGTATTTTCGCGTGTCGTGGTCTGAGATTAAATAACTGCGATACAGGAATGTTGGGTCTTTCACAACATCTTAACCCGCTCTCCAGATACTCTGGTGAATTTGTTAACATCAATGATGCCGGTGTGTCTGGGCCTGGCGATGCAATAAATCAACCAATGAATAACATGATGCTTACCGAACTCAAAAAATATTAAAGACTACTGAATTAAATAGTAATGGCATTAACTGCCTTGCCCGAGTTGTGTAGGTGAATGGTGGATGGTAAGAAGATGGACCATCTTGTAGATTCTAATCCCATACTCAGACTTCCACCTCAGAGTAAGGAAGTGTCAGGACTCAGATGACACTCTAGCATCAGTGGAGGTGGTTGAGCCGGGACACCACAATAATGGTTACCTTATTATACCTTCAAGTAATCTTAAAAATCCAAACTTGGACACCGGCAATGCAGGGCGTAGCCTTAACGGGGGTCTCCCCAAGAGTAATGAACTGGAACAATTTACGGTAAAAGTATCCAAAAAAAACCCCAACAAATTAAGGAAACATGTGCCATCAAGGCTTCAAACATGTCCCCACGTAAGTTTATGCGTACTGTGGACCTTCATGAGGACATGATGGAATATCAAAAAGAAAGATGTAACTCGCGTCTTAGACAGCCATAAAAAAGTAACAAAAATACTGATTCTTTGGGTGACAAACGACCGATAGTAAACAATGAAGACTTGACTTGCGATAAGCAATCTGAACATTCAGATGGCAACATAAGGCTGACACACTCAAACAAGGAAACATCTGCAAAGATTGATGGGAATCTTAAAATAATGGAACAAGGGGTATTGGATATTTTCGACATCTTTAGAAAATCTGAGGTACCGTCACAAACCAATACTCCGTCTGCCGGCCCAGATAGCATGGCAATGCAGAACACTACGAAAGCTCATACCATATTGTGTTCAGATGTTGAGAAATCCCCTCGTGTGTCTAGCAATACTGCGAATGCCACTCAACATGGAGCTCACTTATTGCATTCTGGCTTCGCAGTCCCCGTTTCGAGCAATAGCAGTATTGAGAACACCGGTAAACGGGCCTCGAAGGAAGCACCAGTGAAAGATCCTGCACACGACAGTGGTCTGTCGGTTGCAATAGTGAGTGCACTCAGAACATACTGAACAAAACAATACTGGATGCCAAACAAAATGTAGCAAGTAATGAGGCTACTATATTGGGGCAAGGGGCTCACGTCGATAATTGGAAAATGATTCAGTCTGGGGAACTAGATGAACCGAGAAACACTCAGGAAGCTAATTATCAGCCTGGAGGTGTCATATGGAGTAAAACACAAAAGAACTTTGGCGAGAGTGATATACAACACAAGTTGGATGCCTCCTACATTGCTAAAGATCTCAAAGACTTATATAATGTAACATGCACATGTCTAAGAGCACCTGCCTTTGCAAATGAGCCGCCCAGCTTAATAATGTTATGTGATTGAGGATGGGGGTCCAAGGTCACTTAACAGGCCGTATATATTAAATCTATTAGGCGATATCCAAGAACTTAGCCTGATCTCATCTGCTGACATTCACTTGTAGATTATATTCATAATTACAGATATGATTAAGTGAGGCATAATTTCCTCTCCTTTGGTAAGGGCCTTTCTCATGAAAGCTTGGTTCTCTACAAAAAAGGGTTTTGATGCAATTCCATATTTAGACACCATTAACATGAAACCCGTAGCCACTTCGAATATGGTACGAGTGGAAAATATAGAAAGTCATGATGTAATAAACACATGAAGTGGGTCCCTCAATCAACGCAGAAGCTAGGTCTCAACTAAAGGACATGCAGGAATGGCGTTGGTTGGCTCTTTCTCTGCGAGAATCTATCGAGCAACTAAAATCAGTGAGAACACCCCTTTAGTGATGATATACCATATAGTCTAGTCTCTTGGAACACCAGGGGTTATTCTCAATTTGTTTCAAACATCAATAACTGTAAAATATTAGAACAGTTCGATTTTATTTTGTTCCAAGAGACTAGGGCCGCAGGCAATTTGATGTTGGACGGATTTACAGTCATATGCATGTCTGCTACAAAAGGGCCCAGGGGCTGACTGAAGGGTGGCTTAGCCCTTGCATATCGCAATATCTCAAATATTGTGATAATATCTCAATTGTTTAAGTCCCTAATCATGGCATGTACTATTTCTGCAACTTTTAAAATTAAAACCAAAGATTGTACTGTTCCCATTATGATGCTTAACATCTATTGGAACACTGCTGAAAATAACGATGACCAGCTGCAAAATGTGTTTGTTTAACGGATATGTAATTGGCTCGATCTCAACCCCAGAGGCTGTATTTTGTTTTCATGTGACCTGAATGAGGACTGCAATTTATCTTCCAGTGATATGCATTGGGCTTTAGCCACTCTTTTGCTGATAGTTGGTGCTTGCATCCCATGTTTAACATCAAGCCTACATGGCAAGCGAGATGAACCAGCTCCATAATAGACTGAATTTTTTTGAGTCATTATTTATGGGAAAGCCACAACCAATACGAGCGTGCAGAGCTCTCTCAGTGATCATGCTATGCTGTCTATAGTTTTACCTTGGGGAAAGCCAAGTGAAACAGAGTTATGATGATGAGCAGGTGGAAGTGAACATCTAAGGTACAAGGGTTAAATGGACTCCACATAAAATTGGTGTTCGTAATACTGCGATGTTTCATGATTTTAATACTTATTCCTTTGATCTTAAAACTGTTACATATTCTGTTAAACTCAATGAATATTTGGGAAAATATTGGAACGATGCAAGATAACTCATCCTTCTCAACAGGGAGTGGTAAAGCGTAACGAGCATGCTTTTGATAGTGAAAGAAAAAGGAGCAAAGCCCAATTAAGAAAAGACGTACATAGGTTGAAGAACGGCAATGCCATTATAGAGGAATCCATCCTCAAGATTAAACAATGTAGACAGAGTTATAGAAATTGGGTCATAGCGCGTTGAGCGCTCATTGCTCAAAAGGATGGTGAACTAATGATTCTAGCCATGAAGCGTCATAATTCTCGCATCTACTGCTCTATTATAAAAAGCACCGAAAGAAGTCAGAATCAAATGACAATCCAATTGATGCAACAGTGTGGACTGACTATTTTGAAAGTCTCTATAAGAAGCTGGTGGCACAATTTAACATAGCTGAAAATAATCCCTTGTGGATTCTTGATATCTCGGTTTATAACATACTACAACACATTAGAAAATCTAAATCCACAGTTACTCCTGGTCAAAATCATCTGTCCTTCGCTACACTGAAACATGATGCATCAATGTGGGCTAGGATATTACATATATTGTTTAAGGACATTTGCAGCAGTAAGAAGACACCCGTGTCCTGGAAAATGTCCTATGTCTTGCTAATCTTTAAGAAGGGCAATCATTTATGCCCAAAGAATTATCGACTTATCACATTGATGAATGTTGAGTCAAAGCTATTTGCTACTAGTATTAGAGAAGTTGAATCTTTGGATTGAGAATTATCATATACTCTATTGCAGACAGATTGGTTTCAGGAAAGCGATGGGGACAGATGTCTCAATTAAAGAGTATAGCTAAAGTTCAACCGCCAAATTCACTTTACATTGCCTCTTTGGACCTAACAATGGTGGATAGGCCTACCCTATGGAAAACTCTGCTGGACCTAGGGATAGAAAGGGGACTGCTTGAGCTAATACACTTATATTCCGACACGGTGAGGAGACTGAGGCTTAATAATAAGGGATTATTATTAAATGAAATCTCAACCCATAATGGGTTAAAACAAGGGTGCACATTGGCAGCAACCCTTTTTAATTTGTATGTCTCTCAAGCAGGTATTGTCTTAAACAAGAGCGGACTAATTTCACCAAAGATCCCGCCATGACTTAAGTGGCGTCGCCTATGCGGACAATTTCTTGCTTTCTGATTGCACAAAGATAGGGCTCCAACGACAGATTGTTTCCTTCGAGAACTTTATTGCTGAAAGGAAATTGATAATAAATCCCCTTAAAACATATTATACAGGTGCCAAAACCCTTAGACCATCATCACTTACGTGGGGATGTGGCGGAATGAGAATTAAAAATCAGAGTTGAAATATTTAGGATATGTACTTTCAAGTTCACAATCGCTTAAGGTGATAAAAAAACAACCTTATAGCGAAAGCAAAGCAATCTGCTAATCAAATTAAAGCTATTGAAAGTAAAGAGAAGTACACATTGGCGCCTTGTATTCAATTTGACTGCATTGAAGTTGTCTCTCGCCTATCCTTGGGTCTTGAGTTTTTACCTGATGCCTTTGCGCCTTTTTGGAAAATAATTGAATCAACTATTTGGCGCAAGGTTTTGTTTTTCTTCCGAAATGTATTCCGTTTGAGCTGATAAGGTACGAACTTGGGCTGCAATCAATTAACAGCATAATATACTTGAAAAAGTTAGCCCTATGGAGAAAATGTCTGTCTGAAAAAGATATGTAGTATTTTCTAAATAATGAAGTAAATGGAAATAGGAGTTCTTTTAATAAAGCATGTCAGAAATTATTATTAAACCTTGGTCTTACTGTTACTCTTATTAAAAATCCAGTCAAGGTAAAAGATATAGTAAAAGCCTTTGATTGGATTGAAAATAATACTGTCTTAAATTCCAATCTGTACGCTCAAGTCATTTCATTCTGGAAGTGGGCTCTGACTCCAGAAAACTATGTAGTGAAATATCCCTCTCGTTCCTTTAGAAACAGTACCATGTGATTTAGATTTAATGTACTAAATACTCATGAGATTTTGAATATTGGCGCAAAGGAAGATGAGGTGATAAAATACTGTCGGTTTTGTAAACAATTTGGAGAGACCGAGTCACTAATGCATCGTTTATTGATCTGTCCTATTCTATTGCCACAAAGATTGGATTTCTCGCAATTTGTTACCAGTATCTCGTATGTGAATAGCGAAAAGCTATGGGGTGAAATGCTTCAAGGGAATGCTATTGTAATGAAAATGAGGGTAAATGCATTTCTGAAGAACATATGTTCACTCAATGACTGCTGCAACAAATTCTACGTGGTATGAATTACTTTTGTAAATTGTTGACAGAATTATGCTACAACAAAAGTTTATTTAATATTTTAGATTTTGGGTCATGAACTAATAAACGAATTGCTGTTATTGTATTTGTGTAATTAGTATTTTTGATATGTTTTCTTTGTATGCTAATTCTAGAATTGTAAAGGTTTTGAATAAACCAAAAACAAAAAAAGGAGTTATTAACCATAACAGAACACTAGGTATTTTTTGTTTTATATAGCCTTCCCTCCCCTATACCCGTTTCAGAAACAGTTGCTAACTGTACTTGGAGATCCTATGAAAGCGTCATCAAGCCTATTGATTTTGCGCGACTGTGTGCTCTCATAATTGTCTCACCTTTGACAATTTCTTTATGTCCTTGGTCAGGCCATTTATCCATCGTCTTTTCCAATTCTTGGCTCACAGGCTACAACATGCAGGGTGACCACTATTAAGACCCCTAGTACTTAAATGCTACCTCCTTTTTTTAATTAAAAACCCATCACTGAGAAGGAATTGAAGTTGATTGTTAATGATATGAAACCCACAATGTGCCAAGGGGATATTTGTTCAGCTAGCATTGTAAAAGAATTTCTTTCAGTCATCTACTTTCATCAAGAACATTGTTAAATCCTCTTTTGCTTCTACAACTGCATGCCTCGCTTAAAAATGTTTGGGTTACCCCAATCCTAAAAAAGCACTCTTGATCCTAGTATTTTTGAGAATTATAGCCCAATCACTAATGTGCAGTTTTTATTAAAAAAAATATTGGACGGGATCGTCTATGTACAGCTCCAGGATCATATTGAAACCCATCCTCTGGGAACCTTTCAATCAGAATGCCATGCTAAGAATGGAACGGAGACTGCCATGATTGATCAAGGCTAAATCGCACCAGGATTGTTCTGGACATTTTGCCCTACTTATACAACTCAACCTCTCGGCAGGTTTTGACCTTGTTGATCATGGTCTACTGCTTGAGGGGGTGGCAAATTGTTCTGGCCCAGTCTTGGCGTGGCTGCAATAGTTTCTGGGATCAAGGACAGCAAGAGTTGCCTTGTGGGGTTTTCAGTCTGACTCTGAAATACTGTGATGTGGAGCACTGCAGGGGGCCTGCCTCTCCCCCATGTTATTTAATCTATATATTTGTCCTCTGATCTCCTGGATGACAGTGTTAGTTATGCTAACTACGCTGACACTCAAGTGGTCTGTCATCTTTCAGGCAATTACAAAAAGGACTCAGCAGAGTTTGGCCGCATCTATGAGATTATTAAAAGATGGATGATTACCAACTCACTTGCTTTAAATAAGGGGAAAATTGAGCTGATGTTAGTTGTCTCCAGCCAACGTTTGTCAAGGTTGGACTCTAGGTACTCTCAATTTCAAATAGCGTACTGTCATCAAAACCTGCTCCTGGGTAAAGACACTTGTAGACTAACTTAAATATGAAAAAAGCATGTCACTCAGACTACAATTATGTGTGCATACACAACAAAGCTCATCAGGCAGACAAACCGCACCTTTGTGTCTCCGCATTGGCTTCTGTCCTTATTAACTCTAGGCTAGATTACTGCAATAGTCTTCATACTGGTATTTCACACACTGGCAGCTGGTTCAACAGCGCATCTCCTATAAAATTCTTACCATGACATACAAATGTGTGGCTAATTATAGCTCTTTAGTCGATCCTGTCTAAACCCCTGAACCTTCGTTCTCTTCAATCCACCAAGCCTAATAAACTATTCCAACCTAAATGCAAATTGAAGAATTTAGGAGGTACTACTTTTGATTTCTATGCTCGTCTTTGGAATTCCCTGCCCTGTCATCTTTGTAATGTTCCAGCTTTATCACAGCTGTGAAAACCTTTCTATTTAATTCCAACGACTAGACCTTCCCTCTTACTGGACTACTTGCGCACTGAGGCCTTTGGGCGAGCTGCGCTATAAGCAATGCTAATAATTAATAATAGGAACATAGGGAATTGTGTGCTCTGCCATTTTTCCTGTCCATATCACAAAGATCTATAGAAATAAAGCAGACTACCTTTGTAGCCTCAGTTGCCTATTGGATGTATTGCCACATTTCCACATGGCAAAATATTTTGTACACTATGCTAGAGTGCAGCTCCAAGTCCCAGAGTCGCTGACAGAGTGCAGAGAGTCTACATGCATGTAGAGCCACCTCCGGTGACTCTGAACTGTCTTATGAATTGTCACTGTACAAACATATTTGACTATTACATTGTGCCCCATGGGATAACTTTGGCAACTGTTCTAAAGAGGGGACACAACTTAAACATTGCTTAATAGATTTGGATGGCTTAAGTTTATTTTTGAAGTGTTGATGTGCCTTATAATTTAATAAAGCTTATAGGTCTCAACACCCTTTCCCCAACTTTAGTTTGTACAACAGTGTGATCGATCAGTAAGCGATTTCTTTGACCAAATACTAAAAACTGACATATACGAATATAGTAGTGAGCAAATGAGTGCCTTCTGAAGAGGTGACCAATGCCTATGCATGATCTTGAATACAATCTACAAGGAATGCTGTGTAAAAACACCATGTTGCACCATATCGATTTCCAAGTATTTACATTTGTGAGATTTAACAAATGCAAATAAAATCCAACCGCACGTTTTCTTTCCAACCATTAGGAAGACGGCGCACAGAAGTAGAACAGCACATGCCCCTGCTTCTCAAAGCAAGGTTTTCATTTCAAGGAAAGAAGCCAGATTGACCAGTGACGCTAGCCAAGATTTAGCTAAACAAAGTAATGATCTAATGAAATTAGCAATGATAGCTAAAGTGAGCATAGGTGGTGCAGTGAAAGAGGAACTATGTTAATTACCTCCAACTCCGGTTCTCCAGTATCGGCATCTTTAATAGATTCACAAACTGTTCACATAGTCCCCGTCGCAGGCTGGGAATCCTGTAGAATTTTGCAGTTTCTTGTATTTCTTTGAATCTGCTATCACTTTAGTGTTCTCTTACTGTTCATTTACCCTTCCGCAAATAGACAGTACCTCCCTTAAGTCCACCTCTGGAGACCATCTTTAGATTCCTATAACGCATGCAATGGTTCAACAAAGACATGCATGCTAGGGTTGTATGTGAATCTATGAAAGATACCAATGGTTGAGAACAGGAGTTACAGGTAAGAAACTTTCATTTTCCAGCAAAGGATCTTTAATAGATTCAGATGTTGTTTGAATAGAGTAGAAAGCAGTCAAATGCATGAACATGCACATACATGTAAGCGGAGAGGAGGAAGATTGCTCCCATTAGCCGAACAGGTTCTGAAGGCTGCGCTTGTCCAACTCGACTCCTACGCAGAATTGCTTTCGATGCATTAGAACTTGAAGTTGGGTGTAAATCTCCACATGGCAGCTCTGCGGATGTCTGACAAAGCCACTCCTGCCAGAAGAGCAGCAGTAGACAAGACTGCTCTTGTAGAATGTACCCCAGGCCGTCCAGGAAGCAGCCAGCCAGTTACCAAGTTAATAGAAGAAAGCATTACAAGCAGAGACTCATAGGGAAATGGAACCTTTAGAAAGGCACCTGGCAGTAACAAACGATTTTCAAAAAGACATGGTACAGTCAACATAGTATTTCAACACTCATGACATCTAGTGTGTGAAGAGAGCTTTCAGCAGGTGTAATCTGTAAGCTAGCGAAAATAGGCAAGACTAAGGACTTGAGATGAAAAAAATCAGCACCCTGGCCACAAACGTAGGATTGGTTCAAAGGAGCCCTGTGTGGAAAATGAGTTAAGGCAGTTGTGAGGTGAGCACCTGGATCTCATCTACGCTGCTGACTGAGGTGATAGCCACAAGACAAGCAGTCTTCTAGGAGACAAACTTAATGTTAGCCTTTTGCAATAGCTGTGAAGATGCCACCATCAATCTGGAGAGAATAGAGTTCATTTCCCAAGAATGGACAGGCTTGCATACAAGGGAAAAAGAAATCTGAACTTGTTCCTTTATAAATTCCTTGACTAACCTACGCGACTGCAGCGAAGGTGCCACTGACGTGTGCATGAAGTGGCAAATGGCAGCCAAGTGAACCTTGGACGAACAGCAGGCAAGGCCACCATTAGCCAAAGAGAGCAAGTATGGCAGGACTTGCTGTGGCTGGAAGTCAAGAGCATCTACCCAGTGACCAACACAAAAAGGTTAATTCTTTCTTCTTTTTAATTGCAGCAAAAAACAGTAAGAGCTCAAGCCTTTGAAAGGATAGCTCTGCGGTTCTGCAGAAAGTCAAGATTCTAGGTACGTAGGAACCAGGCTGAGGTTGAGAGAGGCTGCGTCATGGTGGAGGACCTTGCCCTGGTCCCTGGATAGAACTCTATAGACTGGTGGAAGCTTGATGGGGGGTGCCGTCTAGAGGGCGTGAAGTTCTGAGAATCTTAACCGTTTGGACACGGCTGCTTTTTGGCTGTGTGGCGGACCCTCCCTTAGGATGAGCAGAAATGCATACAGGAACCTCCTGCTCCACTAAATCGTAAAGGCTTCTCAAGGCTGGTTGGGGGAACCTGCTGGTGAATGAGTCACATTTAGAAATGTACTCTGTGGCAAATAAGTCCACATCCTGCTTAGAACAGGTTTAGGAGATGGCTTCCACTTGACTTTGGAGAAGCTCCCATTCAAGGACAATCTGCTACAGAGATGTGTTCCCGGAAGGTGAAAGGGGTGAAACATTTCCTGGGCCACAGCCCATTTCCACAGTAACTGCATCAGAGGAAAGGATCAGATCGGGTGCTGTCTCGTTTTGTTGTCAGAGCGCATATTTATTTTGGCATGCCACTGCTATCCCAAAAGGAAGCACTTTAAATGGATAGTGTCTCTTCTACCTAAACCCAGGGTTTTTGTGATCTCCCGTCAACATGGAAATATGAAAGTATGCATTGTTCATGTCCAGAATGAACCTTAAGTAGATGTCTTAAGAAAATGGCATCCAGCATAGTTGCCTATCTGCAGCATAAGACAATGGTTAACCAGTCTTCTGTCTAGGACAGATTGCAACTGAACATTGTTTTTGGCGACAAGCAAGTAGAGTAAATCACTTGCTCTTCCTGGCCCTTTCATTGCTCCTTTCCTAGCAGATTCTTCAGCTCCCCGTAGCAGTAGGGCGTATTCCCTAGAGTCGCAATTTCTTTGGGGAATGTTCTTTGATTGAGAGGTCTACTCTATACTGAATACCCTTTTTACAGGTCTGTTGTACACAATTGTCTGTGGACATCTCTCCCATTTGTGGGTGAATGCATGTATTCTATTTATCAATTGGTGCATCCTATGGTTCAGTGCATACATATTTTTGTATGGGCAAGATGGAGGCTGTACAATTGGGCTGAACGTAAAAGTTAGTCACTGTAGTGACTACTGTTCGTCTATAGTCCTTTCCTTCATACATATGGTCTTAGACCCATTGGGGCAGGACCACTGTATTGCGCACAGCAAAAAAACTATTTCCTCAAAATTTAAGATTTGTGCATGACCCGAGCACACACAAGCTCTGCCAACTACCAAAGCCTGCACGTCCATAGTTTCACCCGCATTAGATGTGCAAACCAACTCTTATTGGAGTATTGAAGGGTAGGCGTTTGGAGGAAATGGGACTACAGACTAAGAGCAGTCGTCACGACAATGGGTAACTAACTTCCTCCTAAATCTTATCCCCTTTACTCGATACTTATTGGTGATTACTAAGCACGTGTCTTTGTGACAAAGAAACCAAATCATGTAAACGGATGTCGAAGGATCGCCTAAAAAAAAAAAAAAAAACTACCATCTGCCCTCGATCTGGTGTCCCTACAAGGTTTGCATAAAGCTTACAGTAAGGCAATGTGAATACTTTTGCAACATCCTATGGCACTTTTCTTTGGAAAGTCACTGAAGTAGACAATCCCTTAACATGGATACCCGAAGGAGCTACTTTGTGGAAAAGAAGTCAGAAATGCAAGCTACCACCCAGCAAGCAATGGAAGCTTTTCTACCTAGCTGTGAGCCTCCAAAGGGCACAAGTGGTGGTCATGTTTCCTGAAGTCTTTAGAAATGTCCAAGTAAAATTTCAGCGCTTGTATGGGATTGTTGCAAGTCAACCGGGACTTCCTCGGGCCGCAGGTCCTCTCTCCGGCTATGCTGGTTCACTGCTGTTGCTCTGTCGGTGGTGCAGTGTTTCTTCCGTCTGTTCCGTAGCTCCGTTCCCTTGTTTGCTTGGTCTTCAGCCTGGATTGGCTCCTACCAAACCAGGACTCCAATGGCACTTCACCAGCATCTTCTTCCCTGCGGTCATTCAGCAGCACCTGGATCTCTCGCACTGGTTCACCTCCACATTTGCTACCCAACACAGCGGGGTGTCACACAGCCGTGCAGGACACGGCTGGGCTTCACACATTTGGCAGTCCTTTGCTCCTTTTAATACATTGTATCCAGTTCCTGCCATGCGGATTGTAAAAGTTCGTCTAGGTTAACAACTTAATCCTCATGCCTCTTCAGGACTAACTCGTACCAGTACTGGCACAGTCAACGAGCATCACATCTCATGTGCTCTTCCTCATCCTAGTACTTTTGGCTTTATCTCATATGTTAAAACAATACATAGGCTGTCTTTCAATCTAGTGGATCTGAACATTGGGGAAGGCTTGGGAATCTCAGGGAGTGACATTCAATGGGCTCTATCCCCCCCCCTCCCCCCCAAGTGATTGTCCTTGTCCCCAGGGTGGAGTCCCTCCCCATGAGGTCCTCTTGCATTAAACCACCCCTAGGGGGGAGCTGGGTAGCAGCCGCACCCATCTAGCCTCATGGGAAAGGGCACTCCCCTGGGTAGAAGTGACAACACCTTGCGAATCGTCACAGGTAGACAACCACATGTTTGCTGGAAAGGGGACTAGATGTCAAGAGTACACTGGCAGCCTTCTTCAGGTAATGTAATTGGGCATATGTTCAGGAGCTACACTCGGTGGGACCCGTTATCTGGGCTGACGCGCTGCTTCTTGTGACCCAGATGGCAGTGTCACTGCACTCTTGGTGTTTTGTGGCTGCTTCCATCAGCCTTCTGCCCAAGTGGTGGTTCCACCAACCATTACAGGAAGCTGGTTACTCCCTTACCCCCACCCGCCTCAATGTAGTCAATGGCTCAGATTACTGATGCTCATAATCAGATCTCCTCCCCTCCCCCAAGCACATTGTGATCCTCCGAATGAGATTTGTCCCTTCTCCGCCACATTCTATTCTTACAGGCCTTACTTTTAACAGTTTGCAGGATTTACACTTTACTATATGGTCTTTGAGGAGACACTGGTTGTACAATGAGTAGGCGTTTGCCCATGCAAATTTTGTATTCCATTTGGGACATTAAAATGGGGTTTTCACAATGGACATTACAGGCGCTGGGGGTTGCATGTATAAGGTAAAATCAATGGGGCACCCCAACTTTCTGCTATTGTTAGTAACCTGTTCCGACTTCGAGGGGAGCAAAGCCCATTTACTCCATCTGTTTTGCGGCACTGATCAGCCTCTTACAATTGGTGCAGGAGAACTGTTCTCCATTGCAAAAGTCTCTGCTTATTTTTCCCTGGACACATCACCGTACTGTGAAGTGTGATAGAGAGGTGTTGTGTCCCTGTAACTTTGCGGAAATGTGCATGTGCACAGGACTAACTGGTGCCAGCGGATACATTTCTATCATATTCTTTATCGTCTCGTGCACTTTTGCATTGTACAGCTTAAGGCCAGTTAGAGTACTACATAGTGCAGAATGGCAGTTTCGCGAGATTGTCATCTGTCCTTTGGCCATTTTATGACAGGGCCATATATGCCATATATGGTAAGCCTTTATCCAGACAAAACTCCAACTCACCCAGGCAAACCAGCGGTATGTTTCAAGGCAGATGTGGAGGCTGAGGTGGTCTGGTCCCAGGCACATCCATGCCAAAGTGTGCGTTGCTGGGAAGATGTGGCAGCTAGAGGCTGCCCAAAGCTGGCCTGCCCCAGCCCATTTGAATGGTGAAGCTCCTTACCACTGGTGGACTTGAATCCTGGATAAAGGCAGGGGGGGTGGTTCAGAAACTGTTCTAGCCATCACAGATGGAGACAGCCTTAAGAAGGGGAGCTCTTCATTGGAAGCCAAACAGCATTGTTTCTTTAACCGTCCCCAGAAAAGCCCTGTTCGCTTGATCAAGTGCTGAAAGCATTCATCAGTGCTTTGACCCCTGGACCAGAGGGAACAACCAATCTCGACCACTGCTCGGGGGGGCCTTCTCTTGGAGGCATTCAGGGTGCCTCCCCTTGCAGCTCTCAAACACGAAGAGGGGCCTTGCATGGCCGGTTTCTAGGTTTCCACCATGAGGGCCATTCTTCAGAGAGGCCATTGCAGATCAACGCCTGCATTGTGTTCTGGGGTCCTCAAGGTAGTCACGGAATGGTGGGGCTTTCCTCAGTCCAACAGTGGTGTCCAGCTGTCCAGTACCGATCCACTGGAGCACAGAAACAGACTAGCAAGACCCAAAATACTAATCTTCAAGTGACGTCTGCACCCACAACTGTTCAGAAAGACTTCTAGAATCTGGACTGGTCGACAGATTTTAGGAGGCCACCTTAATTATAGTGAACAGGGAACTCCGAGGTAAGCCAGAACCAATCAAGGTAGCAATGGAGAGCAATCAAGGCTATTCTCAGGAGTGAATTAGTGGAGTCACAGGTCCTCTGTGTCCACATAATATGATACACAATAATTCAATTTAGATGGTCACATATAAAAATTGTTATTTATTCTAGGCCTTCTACGCACCGAAAAGTGAAACGGGTAATATCGCACAATACTCTACAAATATATGCATTCAGCATAGGTAGATTATATGCATTAAAAGTCCAGTATTCAGCAAGCAGGTGAAATGCAGTAATGATGGAACCTGATGACAATTGACCAACTTATGCAGTCCAAACCCTAAGAAGAATTGGGCCTTGTGCACAAAAGTTACAGGAGACACAAAGTTCATTTATTTTTGCATTTATAAAGAGCGCACTTAACAAAGAGGCAACTAGGCACTAGGTACATTTGAGTTGCATACAAAGGGAGAAGGTATCAAGCATTAGGAAATAGTGCTGGCAGTGTGGGCAATTAGGTGAAACGCCACGTTTTTAATTGTTCACTGAAGGTCCAGCTCAGAAGGTGAGCTGGAGGGCGTGCCATAGTTTGGCGGCGGTAACCGGGAAAGCTTGCCGGGTGGGTATTAGCAGTGCATGTTTGTTGCAGTGAGTTTGGCTTTAAGTCTGTGACAAGTATGCTGGGGAGGTGTTGCTCGGCGGGCAAGGGATAAGGTTTTGAACTTGATGCATTGTCTTGATATGCCCAAGGCAGCACGGAGAGCATCGTTTTGGATGACTTGGAGTTTGCATAGGTTTCGCTCCGAGTTACCAGCTAGTAGTTTGTTACAATAGTCGAGTCTGGATTCGAAGATTACTCTGGCGATGGTGAGGTGGCTATCCGTGGTAAGAAACAGTCTGCTGGCATTTAAATGTTTCATGGTATGTTCAGCGTAGGATGCAATAGCGTTACCTTGATGCGTCATGTTGAGGGTTGCATCTAAGACATCGAGGTGGTGTATTGTTGTAGAGATGGATTGCGTTTCCGTCTATGTTGGAATGGTAGGCTGCGTCAAGTGTGGATCAGGTGTCGACAGAGGTGGTCTGATAATGTTGGCATAGATGTAATGCCATCCATTCTTGGATGATTAAATAGATAGTGTACAGAGTTGAGACGTTCCCCGCGTAATCATCAGTTAGTGGGAGGAGGGTTCTGGTGTCATCCATATAGTTAGTGTACGAGATGCCGACAAAGTCCAGGTGGTGGAAGAAGGGTTTTGTATGGATGTTGCAAAGTGTAGGGGAGATGAGTGATCCTTGTGGGACACAGCATGTGACTTGAGTAGGTGGGATTGTGTGTTCTTAGGCAAAGACCCGGGTCATTCTTTCGGAGAGGAAGGATGTGATCCATCTATTTGGATCTGGGGAGAAGTTTACTGTGGCGAATAGATGGTGGCAGGGGGTTTGGTGGTCTACAAGGTCGAAGGCCTCCCATCGGTCTAGCAGGAGTAGGAGGGCTAGCTTGACTGAATCGGATATAGTCTATTAAGTTTTTGAGGCCCAGAAGAGCAGTTTATGTGATGCGTTTCGGGCAGACACCTGATTGGCAGAGACCAAGGATGTGGTTTTCTTTTAGGTATTCCTGTCTTTGGAGGTAGGCTGATCGATCCAAGTGAAACAGTGGTGAAGGGGCAGTAGTTGGTGGGAATGGTTGGGACGAGAGATGACTTCTTAAGTAATGGAAGGATCAAGGCTTCTTTGAGGCTGCTAGGGACTGAACTTGTGGCGAAGGAGGATGATGGCGGTGATGAGGGGGACAATCGCTTCGGCACAATCTTTAATTACAGGAAAGGGGCAGGCCCAGTCTTTGCAGCAAGATGGTTTTAGACTTAATTATGCAGGCTACTTCTGGTTCTGATAGGGGGAGGAAGTTGAACTGGGGAAAGGGATACTGTGTAGGTATAGGCGGATGGGGTTGGCTTGTATTACAGTGTTACGAATGGCAAACTAGTTTGCACACATTTTCTTTTGAAGTAAAATGATTTTTCCTATGAGGGCATCCTTTACCTTGGTGCACCATGCGTCATCTTTAATGAAGTCAGCAAGTGGGGTGGTTGGCGTTTTGAGCTTGTGGAGGATAGAGAAGAGTTTGCGAGTGCCAGATTTGGCATGAGTTATTCTTGTTTTGTAGGTGGAAGCTTTGACTGTGAATTGCTTTCTTGTACTCCTTGGCTATGGCTTCCTCCATGCTGCCTCTGTAGCACGTTTTTTGGATTGGGTGCCTAGGAGCTCAGGCGTGAACCATGAGTTTGTGTGCGTTGAGGGTTTTGCTTTGCATTGTTTGAGGGGCCTAGTGTGTTGACCGCTTGCACAATTGTTGCGTAATTATCAACAAGTGGGGATGGGTCAATTGCCAGGTCTGGGGTGTTTGAGATCAGCGAGCAGTGCGAGGAGGCAGTATTTAGTGAGATTTGTAGTATAGCGGGAAGGTACTGTTGGCAAGGCAGCTGTGATGCTTGGTGTGCGTTTGGTCTTCGGAATAGAGAAGTTGATGTGGTGGTCAGTCCAGGGGCATGAAGTGTGTTGGATAGGACAGATAAGTCTGCAATCTATTGCGCGTACAAGGATGTGGATATGGGCTGCTATTCGCTGACTGAGGCCAGGATTGTGTAATGCGTTGTCTAGGGTAGTTGCGCTTTTGTCTGCTGGGTCGTTGAGGCCTCCTAGTTTAATGTTTGAGGCAATGATTTGTATGAGGTCTTCGAAGGAGATTGTGGGATCTAGGAGCAATAGATGAGGTGCAATGTGATGCATCAGTGGGTGATAATGGGATTTTGGCAGAAAAGTAGGTCAAAGTTTGGTGCAGAGCTATGTACATGGTTCTGATGGGGAGGGTTTATTTGTGGATGAGGGCTACTTATTGTTTCGGTCACTGCAGAGGATGGAATACCCTGGTGGAATAGCGACAGGTAGTGCGGGACGGTTGCTGGGTGTAGCCAGGTTTCTGAGACACCAAGTATATCTAGGTTGTTGGTGATGAGGTCAAGGATGGGGGTCCATCTGGCGTTGATGAGGGCGCAATTGAGTGGGTGTAATGAGAGGTATGTTTCGTGTGGGATGGAGGTGGTAGTATGTGCTTATGTTTGTTGGGGGTAGGGTTGTGAGGGGAGGTGAAGATGGCGATGTGAATGTTGGTTGGGAGGGCTCGTGAGCATAGGAAGCCATTTGCGACAATAGACAGAGGGGGGTAGAGGGGTGGAGCTGGTGGTGTGCGAGAGGAGAGGTGGTGGAGCCCGGCAAGATTTTGACATGGGATGCTGGTTGTCTGAGATGCATTTGGGTTGGGGCTGAGCTGAGTTCTTCTTTGGTAGGCTTGGAGGCTGGCTGGCGTTAGTGTGTTAATGTGGGACTTGATACAGGCAGGAACCCGGAAGGACTGATGGTGGAATAGTGGGGTCTGTTTCTGGGTACAAAGCGGGTCAGAAGAGCGTGAAGGGTGGTGCCTTGGTTGAGGGTTGGCTGCATTTGGTGTATTTTCTTCTTGTAGAGGTGAGGGTTGCATGCGAGCGATGTAAAGGTGGAAGGGGTGCATAAGGGTAGGTGGGGTAAACTGGTATGGCTTGAGTGCCAAGGGTTGGGCACTGATGGGCACGATGAAAGGCTGTGCAGGCGATTTTGAATGCCTTGCGGCTCCAAAGTGAGTTAGGTTGATGGGCGGCAGTGGGCGAGTAGGTGGGCGGATGGGATGGCTGTATGCCGCATCAGCAATGAGATCAGAGCAATGCTGCTATTAGAAGATCTAGTGGGCTTACCTTGATTAGAACACATTCCTAGGGGGGAGAGACTGAGGTTTGAGGAGGGCAACCGCAGGAGGTGGGGCAGGTTAGTTTTGCTGGCCTTTGTGTAGCAAAAGTGCTTTGTTTTGTGGAGTGTAGGTGGCGAGAGTTGGCTGGAGGGAGGTAGTGAAGACTGGGCGTCCATGCATGTCCGGACAGGCTAGTACATGGATGAGCCTTATTTGTGGGCAGATACCGGCTTTGCCTGCAGGTAGATGTCAGCTTCTTGTATATGCAGAACAGTGAGCCAATCACTGTTGAGTGTCAGGTGCATGCTGGTGAGCAGGCCCTCTTAGCATGGAGCATTTGCACCATATCCATGCTGGTAAGCCCAGGTGGTCTGCTGTTGTGGAGGGGCACAACACTGGCAGGTCTTTCAGGGCAGGGGTCTCCTGAGCAAATGAGGCCAGGACAGGCATGAGCTTCATTTGTGAGCCTTTCTTGTGGGAGGATTCCCCCCAGAATGGAGTCTCTGTAGGCAAGTTATAATTTACTGGTGATGGATCTGAAATACTCTTCAGCAATTCTTCTAAAGGTAAGTAAATGTTCTTTTGCATTTCAGAAGTTACTACCCAGGTTCGACAAGGAAAAAACAGTGGAATGGAAGGTTCTGAGACAAAGGGACGTGTTCCCAATGTTATCCCATGAAGGGTGGGGCGGGCGGATCACTCCGTTTACTCCTTCCCCCCCCCCCCCCGACTATGATTGTCAGATTACTTTGTGGATTGTCTGGGGCTCGCTGGATGTTAGATTTCCCACTGTTTGTTTTGGTGAGTAGAGCCCAGGCGTTGCTGGTGCAAGGATTATTCAGTTCGGGCAGAGCAGCAAATGCAACCCCTGACAATGAAGGAATTCAAGAACCACTAATGCAGGCTTCGCCAGGATACTTCACAGGATGGGTGAAGGTGAGTTCCAGCTACAGACTCAGCACACAGGCAACAGCCAATCGCAGTCAAACGCTTCTCTAGGACAGGATTTGTTGATGCTGGAACACAAATTCTGAGCTAAGGCGAATTGTGGCAAGAGCTGGTGACTACCAAAGTTCTGGGTGCAACCACAGAATGGAGACAGTTCTGGGGAGTGTGACAAATGCTTAGATGTCGTCCCTTCTCCAATAGGAGGGGTGGGGGGGGATGAGTAAGTCTTCCCATGGTGCCATGGCGATGTGGCAACAGTCCCCCTTGGGGTAGTGCATCGCAGGAGGAAACCCCATTATGAGATGAGGGACGACATGGTAGGGAGAACACAGAATCCGCCCACCCCTTTACAAACTCCATCACCCTCTTACCCTATGAAGCGTAACCTAGTCCCACATACTTTTACTTTATTGAATTTATATTGCGCACCCATTGACCCAAAGGCTTGAGGGTGCATACAAGACAAAACAACTAATATATATAACTCAAGCAGAAGATCAAAAAATGGGCATAAGAACATTGGCTAATAATGCAGATCAAATATTAACCAAAGTCAGGTGAACATATTAACAATGAACCAACCATGCAAATAGCAGGGACTCAAAAACTAAATTCATAGAATCAGATTACAGTTTGTGGTCCCTTTAAGAAGATATTTGCATTGTCTAAGATAAGCAGGTAGGGTGCTAACTCCGCAGCCTAAAATACAGTCATTATCGGATATTGAGCACCAGTCACTCAGATCTATCCTCCTGATGATCTTTAGATCATTAACTCTGACTACTCCTGTTTATATGTGTAAGACCATTCCACCTCACTACCCTATACCAAGATGAGGAAGAGTAGGGACTACCCATGTAAATCCTGTAACACTGGGATGAAGAAGAACTCTAGTAAATCCAGTAGATGAGAGCATGCATACTGAGACGAAACAGCGCTAAAGAGCATCCTGCAAAACCAAAATTAGCGGAGTAGTCAAAATGGATGATCTATTGGTCTTTGTGGTATAAAAAGGGAAAGGGGACAAAACATGTGTTCAAGCCCTCCCTGGTGGAACCCCAAGAAGCCGAGGGCAACAGGAAGGAGAACAGCAGACCATGATGCTGAGGCGGGAGCAGGACGCTCGCATCTGACCCAGAGTGGCAAGACCATGTACTGAGCTGGCAGAGTGGGGGTACTGCAGTCCTTGAAGCATGGAAAGAGCATCGGACGAAAACCGTGCTGAACAGAAGATGCAGAGCTGCTGCACACGACGAGAAGTATGCGAAAGCAGAGAAAAATACCCTGCTGAACCGCAGATGCCTGGAAGAGGTTGGAACCCAAGCGGAACAAAGCAAAAAAAGGTATGCGGGTTGCCTAACAGTTGAAGGGAAGCTGAGAAGGTGGCAAGCAGAGAGGCTTGGGGAAAGCAGAGAAAGGACAGGCTGGGACCCAGAAAACAGTAGAAGCTGCCAGTCACCCAGTAAGGCGATAGTGCCTGGCAGGATAGTGAACCAGGTCTATCGTGCAAGCAGCAGGGGAAGGAAAGAAACCACACAGACATGGCAGGACAGTGAACCAAGCATTGTCAGAAGCAAGAGTAGCAGCATCCCTCTTCCTCATGTTCGCAGTACCTGGTAAGGTATAGACCCCAGAACAAGGCCTGCAACCGGGGGTCTGAGACCCACATCTTAAGCATGAAAAGGAAGCCAGGGGAAAAGGGAGTCATTTCCCCCTGACATTGAGAAGCAAATTAACCAGGGGAAGGGAGTCATCCACCCTCCCTACTAATCCTGTGGGACATTGTGACAGGGGAAGGAAGATATTCCCCCAGACATTGGAAACATTAAGCGAAACCAGGGAACTGAGACACCTTATACATTTTCAAGAAACTTTTGAAACCTCTGTCCAGAAGGGAGTCATTCTTCTGGACTCCACAGATACGTTTTCCTTAGTTGTTTATAAGTGTAAGGGAAGGGAATAAGATTGGACAGGAAGGTGGACATTTCTGGTTTAAAACTTGACAATCTACTTAGTTTATTACATGAGACAGGGCAACCCCTTTTCTTTTAGCATTAGGGATAGGTAGTTTTTTACCCTTTTCTTATAGAACAAATAAAGGTGTATAGAAACCACTATGCCATCTTTGTGTTGGTCTCGTACTTCTGCACCCTTACAGAGTAGCACACTAGAGAGCAGGTCAGTTCATTGGGTGGTCCCGGGATACTTCAGGATCCTAAACAGGACTAGTTGGTCCAATAGTCTAAGAGCTGAAGCAACGCTCGGGGTATTTTGAGGCCAAGTAGTCCAACAGGTTTACACTGGGCCAGACGGAGGGAGGGACGCCATGTCTCTTCAGGAGTCACCATCGGTGCTACAATCAGCTGTTCTACGAGGGATTCTTGGTTCCAACGCTGATCTGAAGCAATGGCTGCAGAGTCCTCTTATCCAAAATCCAGGCTGGAAGCAAGTCCAAGCCCACCAATGGTAAGCAACTGCAGCAAAGAAACTGCCAGTAGTTGTCCATTCAGGGACAACTACTGGTTTCACTCTTGGCCCACACCCAGGCACAATGGATGCGAAATGAGACTGGACAGTTGTTAGGCGGAAACCTGTGCAGTTCCCTCTGGGACCACTGCAAAAGATTTAGGACTACAGGCGTTGGCGGTGAACCCACTTGGTAGCAGTCTGCACCACACAGATTCACGTGGTAGCTGTGGCTGAGCAGTCAGACTTCTCTCAAGAAAAGTTGAGTATACAAAATAGGGCAATTCTTCACAGCAAGACAAGCAAACACGCAACGAGGCTTAGTGTAACAATATCAAGGTATTTATTTTATAACAGAACATCTATGAAAAACACAAAAGCAAATCACGGCAAACAAATCAAACACAATTACTCTACGAGGTAGAAAACTATCAATCCCCCTAGCAAAATATCGACAACTCTAGGTTCTACCGGTACCACTTATTTTCAGACAGAGGTGTATACCTCAACCTAGAGGACACTCGAATATTAGTTAGGACGGGAGAGAAAAAGATAGGCAGGTTATGAAATCAACAGTTCAATCCTACGCGGATAAAATGCAAGGCAAGAAGGCAAGAATCGCAATAGATCATAAAGTTCAGAGGCCAGGCCCACTCGGAGAGAGGCAAGGCGCGATGTCCCAAAAAGTCTCTAGTGGAGATGCATTCAAGTCTTTAGAGCAAATTGTTATCGGCAGATTGAACCAGTTCAGAACAAAGAATGAGCAAAGCTTGGAGGCGACCCAGCGGAACGGAGAGGATTGAGACACCTCACTCGAACCGAACGAAAGGGAAGCCAGGCGGACACGGTACCTTGTTGTGGAGGGCAGCTCCGGCGGGGGCAGTTGTTCCTGGTGGTGGATGCAGGTCGGGTCTTTGCCAAGAGTAGAGATGATCTCGTCGTCGAAGGAAAGTGAAGTCCGGTGCACCACCAGGGAAGAGATCAGCCGCGGAGTGCTCCGTCACAAGGCACCACCTTTTGGTCGCGGTACAGGGGTAGTGGCTATCCGGTTGCCGAGGTGCTCTGCACGGACAATTCGACCACTGCGTCCTGAGGCGAATAAAAAGCAAAGGGGACTGGTTTTTCCCACCAGTCAGGGGAAGAGACTCTCCAGCAGGGAGATCTCCTCTGTCGTCGGGAAGTGGCGAGTCGGATCAGCAGGGCTCCACCGGAGGTGTCGTCGTTGCAGGTCGGCTCAGCGTTACCCTCGTCGGATTCTTAGGTCCTGTGGCAACTTCTGAAGATCCAGTCCCAAAAGCCCTGCTTTTATGCAGAAAACCCCCATTCATTCAGCCTAGCTGTCAATCAACACATGCTAAGTGGTGAGCGGAAACGCTCACCACTTGGGCCAATCACTCCAGAGTGCGACCTGAGTTGGCAAGGCAACTCGGTCCAGGGTGCCTAAACCCCTTCCCACACCCCTGTGGTAACCCAGACAGAATGGCACCACTTTGGAGGGTCTCTGTACATAGCCCGCCAAAAGTGGAACAAAGGGCTCGACCTTTGGTTTAGGAGTCACAGAGACGAACGCAGATGCCATTTTAAAAACCGAGTTCTGGCAGAAAATACCATCAGATAAACTTATTTAAGATAAGGAGACCGGTGGTACGTTAGATATTAACGAGAAAAAGAGTCAATCGCCAACAATGGGACGAATCCCATAGGGTTATGTTCGACCCCGAACATAACAAGTAGTTTCCACTGCCACCAGCCAAAACTCGACGAGGGGGGACGGGACAGTGCCCCCCTCGACTAACAGATCTAGGAGTAATCGAATTACCCCTACTAGTATGTCCACAATAAGAAGGTTTGTACTAGTTCCGTTAGTAAACTTAGGTCTAGTAAAGCCAATGGTGACTTTACATGCCCGGGGAGACAGTAGTCAGTCCCCGGGTATGGAGTCTATGGTGTGGGTCCGCTAGGACGCCCCAGTGTTACGGCACGTAGGGTGCGGTGTAACACACATAAAAATCCATATGAGACCCTATGGAGTAAAAGACCCCATAGCCCATCGAACACATTGACATTTCAAAGGAATTCCACACATACATGTCCAAGAGTGGGAGGAAAAAGTCTCACTCTTGGCAGGATGGAAAAAAACAAACTCCAGAAATCCAGCAAAGCTGCTGGGGGACTCACTAGGTTAGGAGATTCTGCCTAAACAGAGCACTCTCCCCAACAGTGCCACTGCTTCTTCCTGGGCCACACACAAAGGCATCCCTAGCCTGTGACAGCAGCAGCTTTCCCAGGTAAGTGCATGATCTCATAAGCAATTTCCTGACCTGCAAGGCAGAAGGAAGGCCAAACAATATGGCCAAAGAAGCAAGCGAAAATCTTGTGGCAGTCATTTTAGATCACTAGCCACGTTTAGTAGCCATACGGAGTAAACGCGAATGTACAGACTAAAAAGAAGACAAAAATGGTAAAAATATATATCTGTTGCCACCAGCTTAGCTTTAGGCACATAAAAGTAACCAGAAATCCTAAGTGTACAAAGCTAGGGTGATACTAAAGTATCCCATTGAACTACATCGAAAAAATGTGTGCAATGTTAAAAAGTCACAGAAGGCAAAAGGGAAACAGTTTCCCAGTCCCGATAGTCTGAAGGCTGATCAATTTCCCTATAACAAATTAGCAAAAGGGAAGTGAAGCTGAAGGCTATACTTCACTTCAAAAAGTCAGTTCAGGTTCAAAAACAGAGCAAAATGAAAGTGGGTCCATAGAAACTATGGAGGAAAGGTTGCAACAAAAGAATTATTTTCTATCAGCAACCCCTCGACTTCAGTCCTCAGAACAAAGGCATGAGAATAGAGGACCCCGCAATTCCAGGAACTTCTATGTTGCTCCCCAAGTGAACCAGAGTACAGAGGGTGAGAAAACACTTGTTCCTACACCCTCATATCTCCATATAGTTTAACATACAGAAAGTCCTTGCCCAATCTCCCCCTTGCCTGACTGATCAATGGAGTTTCAGGTCAAATAACCTTTCCTGGGTCTCCCTGAGGGGGTTGGATTGGGAAAGGGTCTAAGCACATTCTTCAATTGTTTCTGAACTTGGAGACCCTTACAAACTGCCTTTTGGCTTTGCCAACACTCGTTCATACTCCTAAGACTCCTAGCATTCTAAATAGAACTTCATTGGCACCTGTGACTAGCGCACAAATGTCCCTCTTCTTGCTAGGGAAAGACTTTAAGGTGTAGTACATTATACTTTAAGGTTTTGCATGGAGTTTCCAACACCTTTATTTTTCACATTAGTTCTCCAACTAATGATTACTTGCCTGGCTCTCAATTCACTTGCTTTGATATCCTAAAGTATTCTGAAACCGAGTTAACTGTATCCTAAAAGTAAACTGTTGGTGCTCTCAGGAGAATATGCATATACTAGTAATGAAAGTTTTAGTGCGTTACCTACCTGTGGTTTTTCATTGCCAAGTGTTTGTCAAAGGCCTAAGTAAATTACTTTATTTGTATACATTCTGCCTAACATTACTAAAAGTGCTCGGACATGCTTAACGGAACCCTTTGCCAATGTCACACTTTCCAATACTAAGCCTTGCTGCTCAGTCATTCTATCCACATAGGGTGTCTAGACATTAGTACCTTTGTCTATTCACCATAACAGGGTGGCCTCTCAGGGTTGATTCAGGAAATGCATCTCAGCAGTAAGCTTTCCCATGAAGGACCTTAGCCCAGTCATCCAGGGGGATACTAAACATGATGCCCAGGGGCTCCAGTTGCACCACCAAAAGCCAGGCCCAGCACAAAAGTTGCCAAGGGAACTTCAAAACTGTTATACAACCCAGCCCCTTGTACTCTGGTCAGAACAACTCTACCCCAATTGGGGCCATTGTGGTTGGTACAAGTACTTTTACTGTCAGTTTCAGAGTAAAAGGTCCAGGGATTGCAGGTCTGGAGAATTCTTTGGATGACAACTGACCACTGGATCCAGTGATTTGAAAGTTATGGCGTCAGTTAAACTTTCAGAAATGGATCAACACTGGGTTGAAACTTGAAGGCCTCAGTGTTGAGACAGTGGTCTAGGGCTACATTGAGTCCACACAAAACACCAAAAATAATTAAATGTTAGACAGGTAAGCACGAAAATATAAAAATGTTTAAGTCTTTATAATACACACTCAGCAAGTGAAACCTCTAGTTAAATATTGTAACACGATTACTATAACGCAGATCTATACATTCACCATTTGGAGAAGTGCATAGTAAAATAACCAGTGAAACACAGGCAAGTACTTCTGTACATGAAATTCAGCAAAGATACTTAGGTGAGCTGTTCTGGGGTTATTCTACCACTTAATGAGTCCAACCCTAAAATGGTGTTAAGACCGATTTCTACACCTGGCCCTGGTGTAGAATTTCGGGAGGCCATCCTATTATTGTGAAAAGGGAAGAGAGAGGTTTGCCAAACCCTATCAAATTAAGGTAGCAAAGCAGCAAGTTTTAACCTCAGGAATCATGCAACAGTGGTCTACGGCTACAATGTGCCCACAGAAGGCAACACCAGTAATTCCAGATAGATCAGTAAGTAAATATAAACACAATTATGTATTATGCCTTTAGATTAACCACCAAGCAGATAAACAATTTAAATAAATCAACAATTTAGCAAATTGTGATCTTTCTATTTGTACATACTTATTTGCACAGACACAAGCTCTGCTGGCCCCGGAATTACAGTGGTTATCTAATAATATGTCTTTCTAGTTTCATTTTGGCCATGTATCATAACCTGGCAAGAAATCGAATGTTAGTAGGACAAGGGCATTTTTAGCAGCCAATATTTGATATTAATCACGGTTATTGATGGTATGCTTTTATGATCATTTGAAATACAGCTTCATTTAATTCATAAAAATACCAGGCACATATTTTCACAAAACTCCCACAGAGATCTCTTAGCTCTTATAATATCCAATCCCAAGAGGGTTTGGGGCCCTTGTGGCCAGAAGCCACAATTTCCAAAGCATATAGTTCTTCAGCTAAGTTTATATAAAGATAGCAGTGGTTCTGATTATAGAGCACCAAAGATGGAACCATTTCAAGTAAATTTAGGCTAGGACTCCACTCAATCCAACACTTTATGATAGTCCTAGGAAGGGATCCTTAACGCAGGTTACACCAACAAAGGTCAAGTAACAGCGAGTTAGGGTCAGGACTTTACACCCTAGTTACTATAAAAGAGATGGGGAAGTGGGAGCAACCAGTATGTAGACTTACTTTCCTGGCTCAGATCTCTGGATGCCACCTGTGGAGGTTCCAGATTTTGTTGCAGGCATGTTCTTCAGTCTTGGTTCCTTTCATGGGGGCAGTCTTGACAGAAGAGATTCTTTGCTTTGCATGATTTCGTTTCGGTGAGTCATGGTGCTTAGGGATCTGTTCTAGACAGTTTCGAGTTGAAGACCCAAACGAAGATAGGGAAAGACGTTTGTGTAACAGACAACCACAGGACACTAAGAAGCTACAATGGTCACCAAGGTGAGGGGGAGACAGGCTATCATCTTCCAGCAGTGGACACGCAGGGGTCGAGAATGGTTCTATCAACCGGTACAGGGGACAAAGCACCAGCAAAGGCCTACTTGAGAACATGAGTAGAGCAGGGCGTCAGCAGGACAACACTAGAGTAGATACTGGTCAACCGCAAGGGTAATCTTCAGGTTATCAGCGAGCTACTCTTCTTTGTAGAAGTCTTGACTACAACAGTGATCTGATGAACAGTTACAGAAGCACTCGTTTTATTCAAGATTCAGACTGGGAGCAAGCCCAAGACCACCAATGGTAATACTCGAGAGTGGGGCAGGAGTGGTCTGTCGTGGTCCGCTGGGGTCATGAGGAGTCCCCCCTAATGGTTTTGTGTGTGCTTGATGCTACTTAACACACAACATAACCCTGACAGACCCATAGCCGTGTGCTGTTGTCACTCTGTAGAGAGAGGATAGAGTCAAAAGCTACCCGTGTCATTAACGCTCTGGTAGTTTTCTATGCTAAGTAGAGGAGCTAAAGTGGCGTATGTCTGTTTAGCTCATCCAAGGAACACAAGGGAGTGAAATTATTTACAAACATAAAAATACAATTTATTGAATTCTCAAAAGCAAATATTTAAAACAGTGACAAATGCCATCTTAGGCACAGGAAAAACATTGTATACAAATCTCAAATGATTTTGCATATAGATGGGTTAGTATAACTGAAGTGACTGTAGTTTCATGTGTTGCTACCAAATGAGGCAACACGTAACCGTTGTCGACACACATAAATCAGGTGTTTCTAGTGCGGTGAATAGATTGATCTGCCAGCGGTTGAAAGGATGAAAGCTGCTGGGGGTTGCACCGGACTGTCTTCAGGACTGGGAGAACTTAAAGCACAATGGTGCTAGAAGATTACCAGGCACCTATGGTAGTGGGAGCGTCATGGCTGAACGTAGTTAGGTGGCCAGTTTGTAACGTATACCACTGGCGAAAAGATCAAGGTCCTTTGGATGGACTGGTGGTCTCTGGTGAGGCTGGAGCAGGATCCAGGTAAGTTAAGATTAGAAAGGAGTTCTCTTTCTATGGTACGGAATTGAACCGTGTTTTAGCTCTGCTGTGGAGCTGTGTAGTAGACTCCCCATGTGGTCTGCTAATGACGCATGCATAGCTTTTGACTCTATCCTCTCTCTACATTTCTGATCTAACCCTCTGGAGTCAAGCCCCCTTCAAAAAAGAGGGTTCCCTGCCCTTATCTCATACATCCTGTTGTCACTCTGGGCATACAGGGCCCCAGGGGACAGGAGAACCTTGAAACTGAATTTTGACTCTCTACAAGAATCATTTTGATTTGCACAGCCCGAAAGAGGGGGGCAGGCTATTGCTCCCTACTACCAATCGCTGTGGCTGAGACAAAACGCCTCAGGCTCCTCCTCATGTGTGCAAGGGACCAGGTATAAAGGACGGCTCCACAAAAGCTTTTTCTCACTGACGGCACCCAGAGCAGTGGCCACAAACTATCATTGGGCTCTCTTATAGACCACTACCGCTGTCCTCTTGTCCAATATTTTGCCTATGTTCAAACGCGTACAGCGGTGTCAGGTCAGATAGATACTTGACAAAAATTGCTCAACTGCCTTTACCTGACACATTGAGAGAGTGGACAATAAGTTACACTTTCTCTTTGTAAACTTTGGCACGTTCAAATACGTGCATTTTTCCTGCACTTGCATGGTGGCCTGGGGGGCGGCTATAGACTAAGGCAGCCCCTCTAGCCAGTAGGGTGTGCCCTGGGTGCTGCTTTTTGAAAGGTCTGCTTGTGTTTTGTTCTCTGTACCGATATCAGCGGATTTAATTTATTTTTTTTTTTTAATTCACACAGGTACACAACTTATTCAATCACACTTTAATTACACTTTGCATATAATGTTAAGTCCTCTCCTTTCTTCCACACCCAAGGGTAACCCAGGGACAGGATGCCCAAAACCCATGTTTGATGACCAAAGGGGAGTAAGGGAAACAAAGGGACTTGTTCCCAATGTTATTCTATGGGTGACGTGGGTCACTGGGGTGCAGGCACAATGATGGTTACTCACCACGCCAACTCATGATTTTCCTAAATGTTATGATAGTTTATTTATGTAGCACCTATACATGCTTGTATTGATTGTCAGGACATTTCTGGGGGCTCCATCTTCTGCCCTTGGTTCCAGAGAGGGGTCTAGGAGTTGTGGGTTCAAAGATTCTTCCAGTCGGGTGGAACTTCAAGATGCAATCCGTGAGCAAAGAAAAAGAGAATGCAATGATGCAGGACTCTTTAGGACACAACAGGATGGAGGAAGGCTAGTTCCAGCGACAATCACTGTTTGCATGCAACAATAGGTGTTTCAGTCACAGACTGAAGTGATGCTCCTGGGCAGGTTCCCTTGGAAATAGGAAGCTGCAATTTGGGAAGACTACTTGTGGCACAAGCTGGCTACCACCAAAGTTCCGGACTTGAACATGCAGCAGCAACGCTTCTGGTGAGGTAACCCACAAGAGCTTGCCAGTCCATTGTGCAGTCCCGAGACAAGGGCTGGATCCTCGAAGGAGTTGTGACTAGTTGGTCCCACTAGTCCATGGGCTGAAGCACCACCATCTTCCTTTGCTGTGATTGGATTCCTGTCCTGACCTTGTAGGTAAGCGTACATCCTTTTTGCTTTACTTCGATTGCTTAGCTTGTTTTGGGGAACTGATCATTTCATAAGGCAACCACATGTCTCACCAACAGAGAGCAAGTGCAGTTACACAACAAGAGGCAAGTTCTGTACAGTACCTTTAGGGTGATGAAAAAGGGCAGCAGTTCACTTCAGTTCCTGTGCAGCTCTGCAGATCCCGATGTTCCTGGGCCTCAGTCATGGGGACAAGAGAGAGGACCTCTGGGGACTCCTGCACTTTAATGGGACGTCACCAACCGCAACCGGTAATCTTCAAACAAGTGGCACTTCGGTGTTTCAACTCCTCGCGTCTACCGCAAATAGCAACACTGTGGTTCCTGGCTGTCGAGATGGGCTTTCCTTGCATCTGGGGTCCAGCACTCAGTTGAGGTGGTTCAGGCTCGGTCAGTCCTGCTTCCTGGGAGTCCGGAGGATCTTCCTGGAGCCCCTGGCCAGCTTAAATGTAACGCACACAAACGGGTGTTCCTTTCCCTGGCTATTTGGTTCCAGCAGCAACTGCAGTGGAATTTCAACCAGCTCCGAGCGGATGTCCAGGTGGCTTACTTTGGAGTGGATTGGTCCCACCAACTCAAGGGGAGAAGTCTTTGCAGGGCTTCTCTAGTAGAAACAAAATTGGTGTTGCATCACAGGAGCAGGGCTTCACCGGGCAAACCAATGGTCCAAGGGTTGCAGCAGGCGTCCTCTTAAAGAAGTTCTTCGGATTGCTTCGTCCAGGGGTCGACTGCCTTCCAGCCAAATAGCCTTGGCTTTTATGCAGGTTTATCCCATTCATTCCAGCCTAGCTGTCTGGCAAGGACAGCCACCTTCCTGGGTGACTGTCCTTGCCAGACAGCCAGCCGGCCAATCACCTTAGAGTGCATTCCTGTCTCCTAGGATCCTAAGCACAGGGAGTTTAGGGCACCTCCCTCGCTTCCTGCCCCCGCCAGACACGGGCCTCACTTGTGAATCCTGCCAAAGACAAAACGAACAAAGGGACCAAACCTGGTTTGGCGCGCAGAGTAAATCTCAAGAAGGACCTTTCCACAAAGAAATGGGCGAAAAATGAAGACCGGGGCCATTTCGACAAAAATGGCACCCTTGGGTGCTCTACTGCAGCTGCGACCGCAGCCCGTGGTAAATGCACACCACAGTAGTTAAAAGTAAACCACTGCCACCAGCCATTCATCGAGGAAAGGCTAACAAAAATGTTACATGAGGGTACGGGGTGGCCATATGAAGGGGGCATGGACAGTTGGAAAATAATGCTAGTATGAATAGGTCTATGAAACAAAATGTCTCACTTTTTGCCAGCCACCCTACAAGTTTTTAGACAAATGAAATGGGAATGACGTATGCTTTATATAAAGGGTTGGGCTTTGACCCCAGTTCTGATCGAGTACCCCTAATCCTCCAATAGCTGGTACTCTGATATGCACGCTGCAGGAAGAAATGTGATAAATGAAAGCTGCTCCGCATATGCACATATCCCACACGAACCAGGGGCTCCCAAGGTTTTAGTTACACATCCAGTCCCAACCAGAGGCACAATGCCTGGTACATCTTGCACTATGTAGAATAAAGGGCACATTCCATGCACACCGCATGCAGTTGGAGCATTGATCTAGACCCAGCGCTGTGCAATGACAACACGAAATACTGCAAGTGTCTACAAGCACCATATTTTACCTTGGGAGTTTACTCACAAGTCAACAACAAATTGCAGGGCACCACAGTGACATGTCCGGCAGATGGACTGATAGATTACAGCAGAGAAACAACAGCCAGAGTAGAGACTATGTGTGCACAAATATGGTCCCAATACATCACAATGATGACATGGAGTTCAACAATGGAGAAGCCAGTGCGAATACATAGAGCCATAGACTATGAACTTTGTTTGAGCAATAAAGGAACAGTTCCTGTTGGCGCAAAAACACAGAGCAAGCACACTCTTAGGATCCCTGATAAGACAAGGTACAGCAGCGGTGATGGATTACTACTGGGTTTGTGGCTGACGAGCCGACTAGTAATCTCGGAAGAACACCTGAAGGGAGAAGAAATGCCTGTCAAGGTTCCAACAGCCACTCCAGCACCTAAAGAAGCAGAAAGAAACTTGCAGATCACACAAGAATTTTGTATGCTGCCAGAAAAGGGACTATAAAAACAGCGGGGAAGAAAGAAGAGATCAAACTGTCTAAAAGGACTCTTCCACACTGCTCAGAGGAATACTTGAGGAGTATTGACTTGTTATCTTAGCAGAGACTTTCTTTTCATCTTCTTTTGGCTTCTGGGGTACAAGCTGATGCACTTTCTTTACCCCCAGAGGATGCTGTGAATGGATCACTATCCCAAGTTATTGAGGCGGTGCACAATCTAAGTGTTCAAATGAAGAAAGAAGGTGGAGTTTAGAACACGGATTGGCTATTGGTTGCCTTTGATTGGGTCCCGTCATGGCTGGGGGCAGCAGTAAAAATACAGGTGCTTGTTATCGTATTCTTCTTGGTCCTCTTCTGCACGAGTCAACTGGGTCTCTGATGTGTCAATATAGTCCGTAATACCCTAATAGGACAAAGATGATATCAATAGGGGGGAGGGAGAATAGGGCTATAAAACACCTTGCCATGCAATAAACAGCAAAATAAACTCATTTCTGGGGTTGTAGATATGTTGGGTGGGGATGAGTTTGTTACTGTAGAAGTAACGAAAGGGGGGAATGTTGGGAAGGAGCTAGTGCCTTCCTGTGTCCCCAATCGGTTTAGAATTAGGCAAGACTTCTTTTGACTGTTTCTAGGCGCTACAAGAGTCTGGGGGGTTTGGGGGGCACAGGGGGAGCGCTGAGAAAAACAAGTTACTTTCTACCTTGTAACGTTCTTTCAACGGGATGTTCCTCCGACGTATTCCTCATCTTTGATAATACATTTCTAGCTTGCTGGCCTCTGAATTTTCTTTCTGTAGAGGGTGCTGCGCGTCGACATCCGCCGAGTCGATGTCCCTCGACGGCCACCGCATCGGCGCCGACGTCACCATGCCCATAAATAGCCACGTGCTGCGTCCGTTGCTCAGTTCCGTTTTGTAGCATAAGAAAAGTCATGCCTGAATTGGTTATTGACCTTGAAGGAGCGTAAACTGCAACCACAAGGGAAGTATTACTGCGGGGATGGATGGGAGGGGCGATAAGGAATACGTCAGAGGAACATCCCGTCGAAAGAACGTTACAAGGTAGAAAGTAACTTGTTCTTCGAAGGGATTGTGTCCTCCGACATATTCCTTATCTTTGGTAGACTCCCATAGCAGTGGCATGTAATTGGAGGTGGGAGTAAGAATGTTATGTATCCCTTTAGGGATGGACCGAATGTAATACGGCCTTGCCAAATCTGGTCTCTTGACTAGTGGAGGAATCGAGGTTGTACAATTTTGTGAATGTATGTGCGGACGACCATGTGGCAGCCACACATGTCCCGGACCGGTACCCCTCTTTGGAGAGCCAAAGAGGCTGCGATACCCCTGGTTGAATGAGCCCTAAGAGTTTGGGGTGGCTCTTTCCCTGCCAATTTATAACATTCCAGAATGGCCAAAATAATCCACCTGGAAATGGTTTGTTTTGTTATGGGTAGTCCCAACTTGTGACCTGCGTATCCTACAAACAGTTTGTCTGCTTGCCTGATCCTAGACATTCTGCTGATGTAAAAGCTGAGAGCTCACCTTGGGTCCAACCTATGTAGCCTTTCTTCCTCTTTCCCCAGATGGGGAGGAGGGTAGAACAAAGGTAAGGTAATTTTCTGAGTAATATGAAATTCAGAAACCACCTTTGGGAGGAAATTAGGCTTCACCTGTAGGACAACTTTGTCCTTGTGGAAAATTGTATGTGGGGGTTTACAGGAGAGAGCTTGTAGCTCGCTCACCCTCCTAGCAGATGTTAGTGCTACCAATAGGACAGTTTTAAGCGTGAGAAATCTCAGCGAGCAAGAGTGAAGTGGTTCGAATGGAGTGCCCATTAGGAAGTTTAAGACTAAATTTAAGTCCCATAAGGGAACCTGGAATGGTTTTGGAGGATAAACAGTTAATCCCTTGAGAAATTCTATCACTAGAGGTAGTTTGAAATACAATGGTTCCTCCGCAGTGAGCTTGAAGATAGAAAGCGCTGCGAGATAGCCTTTTACAGTGCCAACTTGAAGGCCTGAGTTTGCCGAGTAGAAACGATAACACCGTTGGTGTACCACATGAAAAAGGGTCGATATTCGCTTCCCTACACCAGATGCAAAATTTGTTCCAACGGCAGCGGTATAAATACTTTGTTGCTGGCCTTCTGGCCGAGAGCAACACTTCCATGACGTCATCAGGGATGTCCCAATCCTTGTACTTCACCCTTTCAGAAGCCAAGCGTGAAGGTTGAGGGTTCTGGTGTCTGGATGGAGAACCTGACCTCCCTTCTGCGAGAGAAGATTCTCTGAGTGGAAGATGGATTGGAGGGCACATGGACATATCTAGAAGGTCCGGGTACCACGTTCCCCTGGCCCAGTCCGGGGCAATTAGGATCATGGTTTTCCGGAATCTTCTCAACCTCCTGATCATTTGAGGAATAACAGGGACTGGTGGGAACGCGTAAAGGAGTGGAAACTCCCAATCCACTACGAACTTGTCTCCTAGAGCTCCTCTCGGGGGAAATTCCCTTGAACAGAACAGATCGCACTTCCTGTTGGTGCTTGTGGTGAACAGATCCACCCGACGGGTTCCCCAAAGGGCGAAGATCTCTTGAAGGACTTCCTGAGCTAGCTCCCACTCGTGGGAGACTGCTCTGCCTGCTCAGAGCGTCCGCTGTCAAGTTCTTCTCTCCGGCTAGGTGGACTGCCGATAGACAGATTCCTTCCCGAATTGCCCAAAACCAGAGCTGCATTGCCTCTCTGCACAGTGGCAGTGATCCTACGACGCCTCTATTGTTGAGGTAGTGCATGGCCACCGTGTTGTCCGTCATTATCAGGACATTTTTCCCCTGTAGAGATGGCAGGAAAGCTTTCACCGCTAGTCTGATCGCTCTCAGCTCTAATAGGTTGATGTTTAGTATGGACTCCGATGGAGACCAACGACCGCTAATGGTCAAGTCGTTGGCATGGGCTCACCACCCAGTGAGTGAGGCGTCTGACTACTGTTATCTCCGGCCATGGTTGACAAAACAGTTCTCCTTTCAAGATGTTCTCTGGATAGGCCCACCATTGAAGGTTGTGGGCTACCCTGTCCGGAATCCGGAGGAGATCTGTCATTCTTCCTGAGTATTGTGACCACTGGGTTCTTAGTGCCCGCTGGAGAGATCTCATTCTCAGGCGAGCCTCTGGCACAAGGAAGATGCAGGATGCCATGAGGCCTAGCAATCTCAAAAAGTCGAAGGCTGGGAGATGTTGGCCATTTTGAAATTTGTTGACCATCTGCAGAATATCTTGAGCCCTCACCTCTGGTGGCGAGGCTTTTCCCAGGGAAGTGTCCAGGACCGCTCCGATGAAATGGAGTCTCTGTGATGGTATCATCTGTGACTTCTTTAAATTGAGGAAGAAGCCCAGTTTGTGAAGAAAGTGGCAGACATAATCTAGCTGGATCTGAGCTTGTTCCGAAGATACAGCTCTGATCAGCCAATCGTCCAGGTAGGGGTAGAAGTGGATCCCTTCCCTCCTTAGACTTGCAGCCACAACCAACATTAGCTTGGTGAAGACCCTCGGGCGGAGGTCAGCCCAATTGATAATGAGTCGCCAATTGCGAACCTCAGGTATTTCCTGTGTTTGAGATGGATTGGCACATGGAAATAAGCATCCTGAAGGTCCAGAGATACCAGCCAGTCCTGGAGGGCCTGAAGGATCTGAGAGAGAGTTACCATCTTGAACTTGTCCTTCCTGAGGAACTTGTTTAATTCTCGTAAGTCCAGGTTGGGTCTCAGTCCTCCGTCTTTCTTTGGTATGAGAAAGTAAGGGGGGGGGGGGGGGGAGGGGGGAAGTACGTACTGTCCGCTACAGGTACCGGTTCTATGGCACCTTTCTCTAGCATGTCTATGATCTCCTGCAAGGGGAGCGGATATGGAACTTTTAGAGAGCTGTGCCCCGGTGGATGACTGAGGGATGTGTAGAAAGGGTAGACAGTAACCCTGGGCAACTGTCTCCAATTCCCAAGCATCCAACGTTATAGCCTGCCATTCCGTGAGATGGTGAGTTAACCTGCCCCCTACAGGTGTTGTGTGGAGAGGCCTCAGAGTGGTTTGGGGGCAGCTGATGCAGATGCCGAGGGTAAAGGGGCACCTGCTGCTGCTGCGGCTTTAGTACTTTTGACCCGTCCACCTCGGGTAGGTCTTCTTTGGCCTCTTTGAGCCGGCTCTCCTCTGCCTTTCCCGAATGCTGAATAATAGCGAAAGGACTTTCCTCTTCCAGAGGTTCCTGAGGGGCGAAAAGGGGTTTGGCAGATTGCAGCTCCTAACGATTTTGCCGCTGCTTTATGTCTGCAACTTTTCCAGACTGTCATCAGCCTTCTTTCCAAATAACGAAGAGCCGTCAAAGGGCCTATTCAAAAGTCTGGCCTGTACATCTGGAGCAAAGTCAGACTTTCGCAGCCACGCATGCCTGCGGATTGTTGTACTTGCCGCCAAGGCCCTGCTCATACTGTCAGTGGAATCGATGCCAGTTTGAAGTGATTCGCACATGGCATCTTTGCCATCTTTAATAATGTTAAGGACGGCTTCCTTTTCCTCTCCTTTGGGTATGCAGTCAGCCGCTGATGAAGCACACTCCCACAGTGTGTGACTCAACCTGGCGAGCGTACAGGTGGCGTTGATGGACTTCAACGCTATACTACAAGCAGAGAAGACTTTCTTCGCCATAGAATCATACCTCTTGTCATCTCTATCCTGTGGGACAGTAGGGTAAGCGGTCCTACTGCTAGATGAAGTTGCCACTTGGACCACCAGGCTCTCTGGAGACTGGTGTTTTGGTAAGTATTCAGGGTCAGCAGCCGTTACCCTATACTTGGCTGACAATCTTTTATTGACCGCAGGGATAACTTCAGGAGTTTCCCAATTAGATGTAATTTTCCTTGGTAAGGCTGCATGAAAGGGGACCACAGGTTCCTCCTGTGGACCTTTGTCTAATATGTCTGTCAGGTCATCCTGTTGAAACAGGCGAAGGCGCAGACCAACCCATAAATTCAATAATTCTTGCCATAAGGGTTTTATAGGGCGTTTCGGAATGTTCCCCTGGGTCTGGCTTAACAAATTCCACTTCTGGGGAAGTGTCCAGCCCATTTGCCTCATGTAGTGACTCCTGTAGGTCCTTCAACCTTCTTTCCTCAGAGGTGAAATCCTCTGAAATAGGCAGTGTGGTCCTCTGCAACCCAAATGTTGCCTCGTCAGAATCTTCCCCCTCTTCATAAATTGAAGCTAGTCCAGGGTACTCTGACCTCTGAAATGGTGTAAAACCCATCTGTAAGGCAGAAGGAGCCAAACTCGTCATTATTGGGCGAGAAAACGCCGATGTCGTCGATGCGACCGGCTTCGAAGGTGCCGAGAACGGCGTCGAGAAGACTGGAAGAGGTCTCGAAGAACTCGAGAGGATCGAGATCCTACTTGAGGATGTCGACGACTGTCTCGGGGTCGGCCGGAGGCCCTTGGAACCACCGTTGGCTGTGGAGTAGCCTTGGTCTTCTCTTTCATCGGTGTCGATGTCGGCGTCGACAATGGCATCGAGTCGATCGACCGATGCATCTAAAAAACCCTTCGACAACGGCGTTGATGGCGCCAATCCATGCGTCGAAGGAATCTTGAGGCCGCTTTCTCGAAGACGCTTAACTTTCTTTCTGAATCCCTCCCACTCAGCCTGAGAGCTGTGTTTTGTGGGACAGGAGACCCTTTCTGGGGAAACAGAAGACGGGGAAGGGGATCTTCGACGTCTCTTTTTTGAGTGTCTTGATCTCGACGAATGGTGGGAGCTACTTCGAGATCTAGAATGGGAATGTTTGACGGTGAGGAGACGAATGCCTCGACTCAGCCGAAGAAACCTTCGAGGAGGTTTTGACTGACTTACCTCTCTCGAGGTTCCCCTTGCGCTCCTTCAAGGCTTTCGCCGTCATGGACATGCAGTCCTCACACTCCGAACAATGGTGCTCGGCTCCCAAGCACCACAAGCAGATCCTGTGTGGATCTGTTGTGGACATTTTTTTTACTGCAGTCTCGACATTTCTTGAAGCCGGATCGCGGCGTCGTCCGTTCCGATGAAGATGCCATCGAGAACGAGTTGGTATTTATTCGAGTAGATATAGAGGGTTATCCTGACTGAACTGAGCAACGGCGTTCCGAGGCCCACGAAGCACGGAAAAACAGAACTGAACGACGGACGCAGCGCGTGGCTATTTATGGGCATGGTGACGTCGGTGCCGATACGGTGGCCGTCGAGGGACATCGACTCGGCGGACGTCGACACGCAACGCCCTCTATAGAAAAAAATGTTCTGAGGCCAGCAAGCTAGAAACTTATTATCAAACGTATTATCAAAGATAAGGAATACGTCGGAGGACACAATCCCTTCGAAAGTGTTTTTTCATGCAAATATAATCGCATACAAACAGACATGGGCGGGCACTAAAAGAAGGCAGTTATTTAAATAAAAGTGCAAATAAACATTAGCTGAATAAATTTGGTAAATGTTAAATCCTATGTAGCTTTTCTCAAAGCACGATAGAAACAGGCTCTCAGCCAAAGGAAATGTGGCCTGCGCGAAAAATGTACTACAGGCATTGCTGTGGTGTTCGTGCTAGCACGAGCACACTGACCAACTGTTTGCTGTCTGTCAAAAGCCCACGTATGCTAAAAGGAGATTTTAACATACTCATGCACAAGATACCGAATTATGAAACCAGGTTTAAAAGATAAGACCAGATCAAAATAGGAGTATAAGGAGTGAAGTATGGAGAGAATGATGGGAAAATGTGTTTTTATATATAAGTTCATAGGAAGCAAAATGAAGGAAAAAATGAAGCTTCAGTATATTCTTGCATAGGTTAGGAATGTGTAAAGTAGCATGTCCTAAACAGAAATCCTACCATGGAGAGGAAGACTGGAGCATCTCTTGTATGGAAGCAGGACGAGTTGGGATAAAGCCATGCCCATATCCAGAGATACCACAATAGCAAGTTATGAGTATACAAGCTCCTGCCTCACACTAGTTTGCAGGAGAAGAACACGTTACTTACCAAACTGGTAACGTTCTTTCTACTGGATATTCCTCCAAAGTATTTCTCATCTATGACATGCAATAACCTGTGCTGCTTTGGAAAACATTTTCGGCAGAGAGCGTCCTTGCGTCGATGTCCCTCGAAGGCCTCCGTCGAGGGTGATGTCATTGGGTGTTACAAGTAGCATGCACGTGCCCAGTTCATGTTTGTTCCCCCTCACATGTGCCACACATGCCCAGAACACAGCATCGACTGCACTTACCCTTGTGGGACGCAAGATGTAATGGCATAGGAAATTTGAGAGGGGTAGGCTGGGAGGGCGATGAGGAATACGTTGAGGAACATCCAATCGAAAGAACGTAACCAGTTTGGTAAGTAACTTGTTCTTCAAATGGATTGTGTCCTCCAACTTATTCCTCATCTATGACAGACTCCCGAAGCAGTAATAATGAGTGTAGGGGGGGAAAAGAATTTAGACATATCCAATTAAATGTCAAGAGTAAAGCACTGCCTTACCAAAGGCAACATCCTGAGCATGGGAAGTATCCAGGGAGTAATGCTCAAACGTGTATAGAAGACCACGTTGCAGCGTCCGTCATTTTTTACCGGAACCCCCTCTGGCAGGCTGTCGAAGTAGCAATGCCCCTGGTGGAATGAGCCTGCAAACCCTTAGGAGGGTCCTTACGAGCCAACCAGTAGCATTCCGAAATAGTGAGGATAATCCACCTAGACATGGTCTGCTTAGAAACAGCTTGCACTAAACGGTGTCCAGTATACCCCACAAGGAGCTAGTCCACTCGGAGGTTAGCCATCCTGGAGAGATAAAAGCTCAAGGCTCTTCGAGGACCCAACCTATGGATCCTTTCCTCTTCCTTACTAGGAGGAGGATAGAAAGTGGGGAGTACCACCTTCTGACTCAAATGTAATTCTGACACAACCTTAGGTAAAAAGGACGGACGTACTCTCAATACAACCCTGTCCTTGTGGAACAAAGTAAAGGGTGGCTTAGAAGAAAGTGCCTGCAACTCGGTCACTCTTCTACCAAATGTGACTCCAACTAAGAAAACAGTAAAACAGTTTGACGTGTCAACAATCTTAATGGGCAAGAGTGCAAAGGTTCAAACGGAGCACCCATCAGAAATTTTAGAACCAAATCAAGGTCCCAGACCAGCACCTGAAACGGCGACGGTGGGAACACATTTGTGAGCCCTTTCAAAAATGGAGTGATCAATGGAATTTTAAAATAAGAGCATTCTTCTGAAGAGCGCTTGAATATAGACAGCGCTGCCAAATTACCTTTAATGCTGCCCACCAAAAGACCCTTGTGGGCCAAAGAAAGCAAGAAGGAGAGAACCTCAAGAATCGATCACTGAAAAGGATCCACATTCTTTCCTCTGCACCAGTCGCAAAACTTACGGCAACGGTACAGGGTCTTGATTGCCGGCCGCCTAGCCAAACCCAGCAACCATCACGTCCTCCGGGAGGTTCCCAATCTCTTTATCTCAACCTCTCAGAAACCATGCGTGAAGGTTGAGAGTCTTGACCTCTGGATGGAGAACCCGACCTTCCTCTCCCGAGAGAAGATCCTCTCTTTGGGGAAGACACATTGGAGGACAGATGGACATGTCTAGAAGGTCCGGATACCACGATCTCCTGGGCCAATCCGGAGCAATGAGGATCATGCAGGTCCTGAACCTTCTCAACCGCCTGAGAACTTGAGGGATGACCGGGATCAGAGCAAACACGTACAGTAGCAGGAAGAGCCACTCCATGAGGAAATTCCCCTCGAGCAGTACCAATCGCACTTCCGGTTGGCACCAGTCGCAAACAGGTCCACCTGTGGGGTTCCCCAAAGGTTGAAGATCTCCTGAAGGTCTTCCTGAGCTAGTTCCCACTTGTGGGAGACCGCACTCTGCCTGCTCAGGGCGTACGCCGCCATGTTCTCCTCGCCGGTTAAATGAACTGCCGATAGGGACATTCCCTCTCGGCCCAGAACCAGAGCTGCATTGCCTCCCTGCACAGAGGAAGTATCCCTACACCCCCCCCTCTTGTTGAGGTAATGCATTGTCACTGTGTTGTCCGTCATCAGGAAATTCTTCCCCCGTACAGACGGCAATAAAAAGCCTTCAGTGCCAGTCTGATGGCTCTCGGCTCCAATAGACTGATGTGAAGTATGGACTCTGAGACCAACAACCGCTGATGGACAGATCGTCGGCATGAGCTCCCCAGCCTGTAAGGGAAGCATCCATCACCACTGTGACATCCGCCCATGGCTGCCAAAAAGGCTCCTTTCATGAGATTCTTCTAGTCGGCCCACCACAAAAGCTCCAGCAAGGCGAGAGCGGAACATGAAGGCGATCCGACATCCTGCCCGAGAACTGGGACCATTGAGTCCGTAAAGCCCACTGTAAGGATCTCATTCTCAAGCGGGCCTGTGGCACCAGAAAAATGAAGGATGCCATGAGGCCGAGCAACCTTAAGAATTCGAAAGCCGGAAGACTCGGCTTGCTGAAATTTTGTGAGAATCTGAAGAATGTGATGAGCCCTCACATTGGGTGGCGAGCACATCCTCAAGGACGTGTCCAAAACGGTCCCCATACACTGGAGCCGTTGGGATGGTGTCATATGTGACTTCTTGAAGTTGAGGGACAAGCCCAGCTTGTGAAGGGCGTGGCAGGTGACGTTGAGATGATCCAAGGCTTGTTCGGGATAACGCACCCTGATCAGCCAATCGCCCAGGTAGGGGTAGACCTGAATCCCCCCCCCTCTCCTGAGATGCACTGCCGCCACCACCATGAGATTGGTGAAAACCGCTGGGGCGGTGGTGAGCCCAATGGTAGGACCCGAAACTGATAGTGGGATGCGCCAACTGCAAACCGGAGGTATTTTCTGTGCTTGAGATGGATCGGCACAAGAAAATAAGCATCCTGCATGTCCAATGACGCCAACCAATCCTGAAGTTGGAGGGCCTGAAGGATCTGAGAAAGAGTGACCATCTTGAACTAGTCCTTCCTGATGAACTTGTTTGAGTATCTTAAGTCCAGGATGGGTCTCAGTCCTCCATCCTTCTTGAATATCAAAAAATAAGGGGAATAGCAACCTTTGTTCCACTCCGCCACAGGCACTGGTTTTATAGTGCCTTTCTCCAGCAGAGCTAAAATCTCCTGCACAAGGAGCGGATCCAGAACCCTCAAAGAGAGTTTCCCAGGTGGATTGTCATGAGGTGGTCGTAGAAAAGGGAAGCAGTAACCGTGGGCTATTGTATCCAGAGTCCACGCACCTGAAGTAATGGCTCGCCATTCTTCAAGATGCTGTGATAGCCTGACCCCCACCGGAGAACAATGAGATTTGGCCTCAGAGCTGTTTAGCAGCACAGTGCCTGATGGCAAAGAGGCAGCTGCCTGAGCGGCTTTTGCACCTCTACCTCGTCCACCATGAGGATACTTACGTTGGCCCTTTGAATGGCCATCCCTTTCGCCTTTCCAAATGAGGATTAATAGCAAAAGGAACCATCCCTCCATTGCTGTCCCCTAGGAGGAAAAGGCTGAGGTTGTCGGACAGCTGCACCCAAAGACTTGGCAGCTGTCTTGGAGGTCTGCAACTTCTCAAGGCTCTCATCAGCCTTGTTTCCAAAAAATGAACCCGTCAAAGGGCACGTTGAGAAGACTGGCCTGCACATTAGGTGCAAAACCAGACTTCCGCAACCACGCAAATCTGCACATCAGTGCGTGTAGCCATGGACCTTGCAACACTATCCGCAGTGTCCAATCCCGACTGAAGGGATTCACACATGGCATCCTTGTGATCCTGCACATTAGCTAGAAAGCCATCCCCTTCGGGAATATGCTCAGCTGGAAGTGAAATTAAATTCCACTGAGTGTGAAAATTTTGCCAAGGTACAGGTGGAGTTGGCCGATTTCAGCTCCATACTCCCAGCAGAAAATACTTGCGCGCCCATCCATCCATCCATGCGTTTATCGTCCCTATCAGGAGGGATGGTAGGGTACGCAGCGGGCTTTGAGGTGGCCGTAGCCGTCTAGACCACCACCAAACTCTCGGTAGTAGGGTGCGTGGACAGATAGCCGGGTCACTACTGGATGGGAGGTATTTGTTTGACAACGACTTATTAACCACCGAAATAGACTCCGGGGAATTCCAAGTAGCAGTCACCCTTGTTTGCAAAGCCACATGGAAATGGCAACACCGGGTCAGTGGACGGACCCTGAGCCAAGAGGTCGGTAAGGTCATCCTGATCATAAGCAACCGGAGGCCTGGACCAACCCAGGTACTCTACAACCATCAACATCAGTCTCCGATAGGAAGATTCTGCATGATCATCTGGTTTGGGCTTACCAAACTCCATCTCCAGAGACGTGTCTAGACCACAGGCATGATGCAAGGATTGACGCAGATCCTCTATCAGACTTTCCTCGGAAATGAGACTCTGGAGCACAAGGCGTCCCATAAGGAAGACCAAAGTGCACATCTTCCTCCTCCGACCCCTCTTCAAAAATATTCTGGAGAGACTGAAAGAACTCCTTCCTGGGGAGAGGAGTACACCTTATCAGGGACAGGCTTCACAGACTTAGCAGCAGCCTTCCTTGGAGGTGCAACAGCCACAGGGGCTTCCACCGGTAAATTTTACCCAATAGGCGCCAATGGCGTCGACAGTTCCAGGTGTAATGCCCTAGGTGGACGATTGGGAGCAAGTAAGCATTTCCTTAGGTTGCGTCTGTGCGTTAAAGTACAAGTGGCAAAAGTTTTTGTAGCTTGAAAAGAGTAGGTTGCACTTTAATTTAAGAGCAAGGTTTCTAAGCTTTTCCTAAATGTCAGATGGTCTTGTAAGGTTCAGATTTCCCTTGGTAGACCGTTTCAGTGTTTGGCAACTATAGGGGGAATAAGTCTGAGCCAACATATTCACTGCAAAATCTTCTGGTTTCTAATAATGCTTGAGGGGGATTTTGTAAACTTTTTCTTTTGTTTCTAACAACATTTATGTTGCCTTCCTAGAGTTCCTAGAACAGGCTAGTGGCAGTGAACTGATCTATTCATGTTTCTGGCAGACTTTTTTAACCACATAAATGTCATTGAAAACCCCAACCCAAAATGGCCATGCAACGCAGGTTAAGCCTGTCCTTCGGTCATCTTGTTCTTTGGCCTTTTTACTAACTATATGTTAAGCACTTTCACAGGATCCTGCTAGGCAACGTGCTGCGTTTGGGTGACCTGGTAGAAATGGGGTTTGGGACTGTATGGTCCCAATCTACATCTATGCCAGAGAATAACTGTTGCAGGCCCAGATGCTTTTACAGCAATACTAGAATCTCACAGGTGCTTCCACTCAGACTGGTGAAAGCAACCAATCCAGACCTCTGCATTAGAGGATTTCAGCCAGAAATCCCCAAACATGTACCAGGACCATCCTGTGGCCTGACCAATATCTATAGGTCATCTCTGCTTCACAGGTCACAGCCCTGAGCTGGTGCAGGTTGGCTCGGGGTCTAAGACCATCACTCCTGCAGTTGCTGCTCCCCTGCACCAAGTACGGCCTGGAGCTGGTTCTTCTTCATCGCCATAAACCACGCCTGCCACCCCCTCACTGAAGTACTCCGATATCCATGACCAGGAGTTCCTAAAGTCTAAGCGCCTTGATCATCCACCTCAGTCTGTTTGAACCGTCCTACTAGAGCTCAGAAACACGGTTTAGGTGCACCCAATCTCCACGCCACCTTCCGCTACTTCAACTGCAAATCCCCCTGGGCCACCATCAATGGGTACAATGGCAGAACCATCCACAGGAAGTCAGAGTACGCTAGTGGGTGCAAATGAACATACCTTTTTGAGGCCTCTACCCGCTGTAGACAAAGTTTACACCCTAACTCTTGCCAGGTTGTTATCAATGGAGCTCCAACAAAAGAGCACTTGCAGGGTAACCAGCTAGTGTGGTGGAATGGAACGAGTACACCTAAGAAATGTAATTAAATATTTCTGCAACAGTACTTTAATTCTTCAACTTTGACTAATCTATTGTCTTTGCCAAACCTTGATCTAGGGGATGTAAGTCTTCCATCTCCCTAGTATGGACTCTTAAGGTACGTGCCCAATATACTAGCTAGGCAAAGACTGCTGAAGCCATAGATGCCTTATTTTCAGATGGCTAATTCTATGGTTAATTAAATGCATTTCTCATTTACTTTATTATTTACAGTTTCTCTTTAGTTAATTTGAACTACATTGCTATGTTTAAGTATAAAACGTAGGTAGTTTAAACACGTATATCTGGCTCGCGGTCATTTGCCTTTCTTAAATTCTACCAGCTTAGTGTGTTAAAGCTCTTCGTATATTTTCGTACTTCAGTGAGGTCCCTGATATTTTATTACTTTGTGTGGTCAAAAGTAGTTCTACATTGCTAGAATCTGCTTTACTACTCAGTCTACTTTACCTTTTAAGGTTAACATTTTGCTAGACTAAGTGTCAAATATTGTGTTCTCCTAGGCTGGCCTCCAAGAACCCTCTTAGTACAAGGCTGTACCACCAGAGTATATGGTAGCATAGATAGAGCGGCCAGGCTCCTCTTAGGAGGGAGAGAGGGCTGTATAATCAGTACAAAGAAATTGTAGCACACATATGGTCCAAAGAAAGGTAAACTAAAAATAAAGGATTTAAATACAAGTAGGCTCAGATAAATCTTGAGGGGGAAAAAAAGGACTATCACAGATCAAACACATTATAAAGACACAAGACTATGCTTTAAAGTACAGCATAAACCTTATTTAGAACACTAACAGTATTTCTAGGTAAGTTAGACCTTATACGAACATTTATTCTAGGGCACACCTATTCATGGGGAGTAAAACCATTAGTTTCAGATTACTTTACAGTAATTCAAGGGTAGTAGAACCTGTCAGTTATGCAGCGACACTCAGTTAAGATATCACATAATCAACCAACCCCGTTACCAGGATACCTTTCTGAATAGTCCAACACTCATTCAATGAGCAGTACATAAATATAACTGCATTTATGGTAACTGTTACACTAGGTGAGTAAGACCTATTTGTGCAATATACAATTACAGTTGCTTTTCAGCTCAGCGGAACACAGACTAAGGTAAGCAATAACTAACATATTTTAGGATGGCACACAGCTAACTCAAGGCAAGTAAAACCTATATAAGTTTAAAATTAGCCATCAGCAACTTGAAGGTTTAAACCCAACAAGGTTTTAGCATACGTATAAACTAGACCAGGGAAAGCAAAGCCCAATGTTACACTTTATGAATGACTCAATGTTATTCTAGGTAGGTAAAACCTAAGGCAGACTTATTCTAAACAGGCTATACAGCAAGTTAGGGCAAGCAAGACCCAGTTGGGGAACTTCCAGTTGGAGAAGAAACGTCCTTGCACACAGGTTACTCAACCAGTCAGAATCGGAAGCAACGATTGAGAAGGCACCCCAAAGCATAAGAGCTACCCCACATAAGAACCTGACCTAGCACATAGGGACAGCTCGGTGGGCAAAATGGAGCAGCAACCAAGCAGAAAACTGTGCCACCGCAGGGAAAGAAAAAGTGGTCTCGAACAAAGACTGCCCAGACAAAAAGCAGATGTGGGGTAGTGGTGACCGCCACCAATCTGGATAACAGAAGCTTCCTACCTCAAGGTGATCGGTCTAGGACAAGGATATTGGAGTAGGCAGAAAAACAGCCCAGAAACAGTCCAAGGATGCAGCATCCAGTCCATCCTTAGCAGAAGACCAGAACAATGAGGAACAGCTGACAGGGGACACCAAGCAGCCTAAAGATGAAACCAGAGCTAAGGTACGGGGCACAACCAGTAGGGCCAAACATGGTCCTCAACTGTGCAGCACAGCTTTGCCGCAAATCCTCCAGCAATGCATAAACCTAGCAGACTGGAGCAATGGCCATGGGCTCCCCCTAGATCTACAAATTCACTCATGGGCTGGACTAAGCCAACCCTCCAATCACTCATGCACAGGTTTTGGAGGTCAGCCAAAGAGGTTGGCCTTAAATGACGCCAGTCACTCAAGTCCACCCATACCATTTGGAGTATAGGGAGGGTTACGGACCAGTCCAATCCACTAGTGAGGGAGCATGGCTGAGCGACTGAACCCATGTATGCACTTCAGCCATTTCCGGCCTGCCTCACAGCTTCCCCAAACAAAGGGAAGACCAGGAACAAAATGGTTGAAAGTAAACATTTAAAAAATTCATTAACCCCCACCCCCTGCCTTTTATTGCTACCATAAAGGTACAGTGGGCTAATAATGCTATAAAACCTGCAGCGCCCTGGAAGCAAACATTAAATGATAGCTTCCACCAGTCTACTCTACAACACTATTATAGGGGGAATATAATGCAGTGTTTTAATAACACATCCCTGCTCTAGTAACATATGGGATACCATAGGATAATATAGGAAAAAGGCTGCCGTGGAAGGAGAATTTCAGTAGCTGTCCACTAACCACACAAATAAAAGACCAAAGAAAAATTGGAAAAACTGAAACGTTTAGGGTTCTAATAAAATGCACACAGGACAGAGAATCAGTCTGAACAGGTCTCCTCAAAACAAATCTGTTCATCGATTGAAGGACCCAATCGAGTTTGCATTGGAAATAAGCCTTTTGCAGTTTACAGCCAAGTGCATCTGCCCCAAACATCGGTCTATATTCACACTGCAAATGCATACTACCACTAGAAGACTAGACGCTTCAAAACATCAGCAATTGTTACCTAGTTGGTTTACAGTTAATCTAAATCAGAAACCATTCAAACATAATTGTGAACAGAGGCTCGCTGATTAAGGTCCACATAATGGGCCAATTCATGGTAGGAACACGAAATCCATAACATTTTTTTTCTCCATATTAAAGGAGACTAGAAAGGGACACAAACCAATAAAGCATGAAACTTTTCTGGATTAGTATACACTCTGCCTTGCCCAATCCACAAACTAATTAAGTCTAAGTTAAGTAGCTAATTAATCTGTAAAATCAAAACAAACTAAAGGTTTGCCAAACATACCTTATGCAAAGTGCCAAAAAACGTGCACATTTATGGGCTACGCTCCGTCCAGCCTCAAAAAAGCAGACACGTACTATTTCAGAGAGATATTTCCGTGTTTTCGACAGCAAGCTCTCTTTTCCTTCTTGCGATCTGCAAAAATCAAATATGCACTTTGAAATTAAATACATTTTTCTAATGCTTAAAAGCACGCCTATAAATGTCTCAAAATGGAACTCAATTACCTGCCAGGTCCATTGGAATGGACTCCTGCAAGCCAACACAAAATATCCAATATAAGGCTCTGTGCATGCTCTGTGGCAAGGCCATCATCTGTGTTCTTGCATAGCGTGTTGAGAAGCTTCTCATGGAACTCTGAAAACTGCAACATGGCACACCGCTGAACTCTAAAGCAAGAAGATACCAAAGAAAAAAAGGTGTGCACAATGAATGCTTTTGCAGGCAATGTTTATTGAAATATCAAATCAAGTTACCAGACACATTTAGAAAAGGAAGACCTTCAGGTGACAAACTGCAGAAATATACCTGGGATTTGAACCGCTATTAATCCAAGACAGCCATATATGCCTTTCACACATGTACATTCATAACTATTCCCGTTGATGGTTACATGTCTTTTTATCAAAATAATGTATAACAAATCCCCATATATCGAAACTTTTATCTTGAAAACTTTTATAGTAAATAAATTTGTTGTGGCAAGGTAGCCCCCCTCCCCACTTCCCCCTGCCCTCTTTCCCAGCCCTAAAAAACCCATCCCGACAGTTTCCCCAAAAATATTACGCTTTACCCCACCCTAAATACATTCACTATAAAGGTTTTCAGATAAAAGATTTGATATATTGGAATTTCAATATATAGGCTTCAATATAAACACTATATACCCACTTTGACACCTTTGGTGCCTATCTGTCATGATTTCTATCATACCATGCACGATAGAGGCAAACCTCCATGCGTGAATGATTATAACACGTCTGTATGATCAACATTACATGCTATCAAAATTTTCCCTACATAGTTTTAGGACTAAAACAAAAATGTGTAGCTGCAATGGTGTGTCCCCCACTCCTAAATAGAAACACTGCAGGATTCCTCTTACCCTTACTCTATGCTTTCATGGATCCACTTATCCTGGCCAATGAAATATGAGGGGCAGCACAGGCTATATTTGGATGTTGTGCAGAAACCCTTGAGTAATTGTTTCACCAGCACAGGGAAAGTTGAAAGGTTTAATACATCATGGTGTCAAGTTCATCAGGGGTGGATGTGCATTATGGGAAGTGGTTTGCTCGTTTCCTGAGGAGTTCAGCCCTGTAATTTACTTTTCGCTCCAAAAAACTTCAATCATTAAAAGACAGAATTGTGAAAATTTGACAAAGTGCCAATTTGTAAACTCAAAATGACATCCAAGTCTAGTCAAGCTGTATCTATTACCTAACACTTTTGAATTTGACTGCATAATGCAATTTAGAGTTGCATATACTTCAGAAGAGCCATGCCACAAGAGTTGTGCCTGTCCTTTGCCCATTTTGTGCCTTGGTTGTCTTCCTGCTCTCTTGGGTCTGGAATTGCATAAAAGAAAAGCCCTTTCCCAGGCAACGCCTCTGCTTTCCGAGGAAAAGTGGTGGGTGTGTGGCCGGATGTGGGGACTGGGTCTGCCTGCACCCAGTCCACATTGAAGACAGTGGGTCTTTTGCTGGCAGGATGTGTTGGACAGCCCCTGCCAGTTTGAATGGTGCAGACCCTTAATATTAGTTGGCTTTAGGGGAAATGCAGTCCAAATCCAAGATAAAAGGAGGACTACCACAACCATTTGGGAGTTCAGACCACCTACAAAGTGAAGCCTGCTGAAGACGAGAGACCCAGCATTGCCTCCAGACAAATCTGTGAAGCCCTGCTCCTCACTCCCGATCTCTTCAAACCCTGGACTGGGCCCTACTAGAGGACCTGTGCCTGCTGAGCCCTTTGAAGTGTCCCTGGCCCATCCAGTAGACCTACCTGCTCTCTCCCGAGCTACATTACAGCGCTGGTTGCCGCTCAGTGTTCAACCATGGAACTCCAAAGATCTTGAACTTGTGGCACAAGATGCCTATCCCCTGCAGTTTCATCTTCCTGACTGAAGCGGAGCCATTCAGGGCCTGCTCCTTCTCTACATGAGGTTCTCCTCTTGCCCCCTGGTCGTGGTGAATGCGTCGGCAACCTGCCTTCTTTGTGTCCTGGAGGTCTTCTGAGGTCAGCTGTTCCAAGGAGGTCTTAATTTGGTCATTCAAAAAGTATCCAGCTGTCCAGTCTCCAGAACAGTGTTGAGAGTACAGAACCGCCGACTTACCAGACCCAATCCAGACGGTGAAATGTACCTCGACACCTGTGCCTCCCTCGAATGGACAAAGCCAAATGAGGATTTAGGAACCCCTGCAGTGGTTGATTAAGAATTCAAAGTAAGGGGGTGTGGTGGTGGGGGGGGTTGAGATTGCATTCCCATCTCTATCCCACCATAGGGTTATATGGCCAAAGAACCATAATCTCTCCCTTGCCCGAATAAGATTAGTGGTCTGGTCAAGTATTCCCCAATTCCCCATGGGTTTCCACTAGTGTGGAGGGATTGTGAGAGAAACTTGTAAGAACTTTACTTGAATGTTTTTCTAATACTGGAACATACCTGCAACCATTCCCTTTGGCAACTCTGGTTTGGGAAAAACCTCCAGCAAATTACAGCGTGTAGATCTAGTTTCCTGAGCAATAGACCCCAATTTCTAGAAGGGTTGGACTTCAGAACTAGGGCCCTTAATCTAGGTTTTGATCAATTTACTTGTCAGCAACTGGTTTTAAAATGCCATTTCTTCTGATTCTTATTTGCTTTACCATACGTTAATTAAGGCGTTATTCATAATACTACTTTATTTGCGAAACATTTGAAGGTAAACTGTTGGTGTTCTAGTATAACCCTCCAATAGCGAATATATGTAAATAAGTTACTCACCGTAGTGACTAACGTACTCTTAGTCCCCTTTCCTCCACACTGCATGTGCGATTACAACTGAATGTAGCCCCAGGGTGGAGAGGAGACCCTCCTTAAGCAAATAGGTTCCAGAGAACCGCCTGTCCGAAAGCTGCATCAGATCTAGAGCCGGCATCCAAACAGTAATGCTTGCAGAAAGGCAAGGGAGTGTCCCAACTGGCCGCCATGCTTACGACATGCCAAGGGACATGGTGTTGGAATGCGATGGCTGTTGCCTTGGCCCTGGCTGCGTGGGCATGCATGTTGGCCGGCAGCTGCTTGTGCTGGCCCTCGTATGCTTCCTTGATGGCCGCGACCATCCAGCGGGATATGGAGGCCCGATAGCCTGGTCTTGAGCCTCCAAAAGTGACAAAACAGGGTGTCCGATTTGCGGAAGCCCTTGGTCCTGTCCAAGTAAAATTTCAGGGCGCGCCTGACAACCAGGCAGTGCAGCACTCTGCTTCGTCCTTGGGATGGGCAAAAAATGTAGGAAGAACTTTTTCGTCTTTCAAGTGGAAAGCCGGCAGCACCTTAGGCAGAAATGACGGGTGTGTCCGTAGGACTACTTTGTCCCTGTGAAAGGTAGTATATCGTTCCGAGGTGACCAGCGCCTGGATCTCGCCGACACTGCGAGCCGAAGTGAGGTCGACCAGCATGGCCGTCTTGACGGTGACCAGCTTGATGCCCGCGGACGCCATTGTCGTGAACGGTTTGTACATCAGGGCGCCCAAGGTTATGTCGAGATCCCACACTGGGAGCGGCCTCTTGACGGGCGGGTAGAGCCTTGCGAGCCCCGTCAAATGTTGGACGATAGGATTGGATGAAGAGGAGATCACCCTCCTCCGAATTCCTGTAAGCCCCGATGGCTGCAGGGCATGTACGGCAGGTGTCCACCTGCACACCTGAGGGGGCGAATGCGCCGAAAAGGAGAGCACATCATCCAGAGTGCATGCCAGGGGGTCGATTTCCTTGAAGTCTGCCCAGTGGCAGAATCGGCTTCACTTACTTTTATTCTGGGCCCAGGTAGCCTTGCTGCTTGCGCCCTGTATGATTTCCAGATTAGCCTGGGAGAGGCTGAGGTCCAGCAGCGTTACCTGCTCATGTACCACGCTGTGAGAGCTAGTTTCTGTGGCACGGGGTGGATGACCCTGCCCCCATACTGCGCCAGAAGATGAGCTGGGCCCATCAAGAGGTGAATCGGAGGCATCTCCGAGAGGCTGAGCAGCTCCGAAAACCATGGCCTGGCTGGCCACCATGGAGCTATTAGAATGATGTTGAGCTGGCGAGACGCCTTGATCTTGCAAATCACTGAATTAGCGGAGTGGGCGGGAAGGCATGAGCCTTCATGCCATTCCACTGAATCTGAAATGCGTCGCCCAGGGAGCTGGGACCCCGTCCCTGCCAGGAGGTGAAATTAGGGCACTTCTTGTTGTGCCAGGTGGCAAAGCGATCCACCTGGGGATGACCCCACCTGTAGAAGATCTCCTGAATGATGAGGTTATTTAGCTGCCACTCTTAATTGTCTGCTCCTAACCTGCTGAGCCTGTCCGTCTCCAAGTTGGCTTCCCCCGGGAGGTGGACGGCCGTGCGGTAGATGTCGTTTTCCAGGGCCCACTCCCACATGCTGATTGCCAGTCTGCACAGAGATGGGGATCTGGTGCCTTCCTGCTTGTTGACGTAGTACATGCTGGTCTAGATGTCAGTCTGTAGGAGGACAACCTTGCCCCTGAGAAGTGGTAGGAATGCTCTGACCACTAGCCAGATGGCGTTCAGCTCTAACCAATTGATGTGGTATTCCTACTCCTGTCGAGTCCAGGTGCCGTGGACCGAGAGATCGTCCAGGTTGGCTCCCCAGCCCTCGAGCGAGGAGTCTATGGTCATGGCGGCCTGCGGAGTGGGAGGCCGAAAGGGCTTGCTTGTCCGTAGGTTGCAGTCCCTGGACCACCATGTTAGGTCTGGGTGGAGAGATGGAGGAACGTTGATGCTCTCGGATTGAGAGCCCCGCTCCTGGTTCCATGAGGCCGCGAAGTGCAGCTCAATCCTCCTCAGTCTGTGTGTGGGACGGCTACAAGAACCGCTGCTAAAAGACCCAGGAGATGCTGGTACCACCAAGCAGAGGTTACCCCTCTGCTGAGGAAGTGGGCAGAGGCCCTCTTGATGGCCAGATCTTGTCCTCCGACGGAAATACCTTCTCGGAGCATGTGTCCCAGATGAATCCCAAGAACGTCAGAGTCTGCATGGGCTGCAGCTGCAACTTGAGATTGAAAGAGAATCCAAGATCGTGCAGCGTGTTCATAAGTGCATGGGAGGAGTGGTGAACCGCTTCCAGAGATGAAGCCCTGTCGAGCCAGTTGTTGAGGTATGGGTAGATGTGGAGGCCCTGCGCTCCAAGGCGAGCAGCCACTGTATTCATGAGCCTGGTAAAGACCCTGGGGGCCGAGTTGAGGCCAAAAGGAAGGACTTTGTATTGAAAATGGCAGCCATGATCCTGAAACTAAGGAAAGAACGATGGGGCTGCCAAATTTGAATGTGTAGGTACACATTCTTCAGATACAGGGAGCACATCCAGTCTACCTTGCACAATGTCTCTGCAATAAAAGCTGGCGTAACCATCTTGAATTTTTGCAGTGGTAAGAAGAGGTTGAGGGTGGAAAGGTCCAGCACATCTCTCAGGCCTGCCTGGTTGTTCTTCTGAATGGCAAAAATCGAGTAAAAGCCCAAGCCTCGCTGGGAGGCTGACACTTCCTCCACTGCCTGGCTCGCTATGAGCAACCGGATCTCTGTCAGAAGAGTTCCTGTCCCAACCCGAGGGAGTGGAGGGGAGGAGGGAGGAGAGGCTGGAATGGGTAGGCGGTAACCCATAGATACTACGGAGAGGATCCCGGGGTCTGTGAAATTCTGCTGCCAGAAATTTGCATGAAGAGCAAGCCCCCCCCCCACTGGAGACATGTGGACCGGAAGAGACGTGTCATGCCTTCTTTCCCTCAGAGGCTGTCGCAGAGGAGAGGCACTGAGAAAGCCCTTACACCCCCTCCCCCTTTTGTTGCTTTCGCTGGTTCCGAGATGGCGAGCGGTCAGGCTGCCTGGATCTCTGCTCCTGGAAGCCGTGGAACCCTCCATACATACGCCCCCTGTTGGAGCACTGCTGTAACTGGGTGTACAACTTGGGCATGGTTTTTGTCAAGATGGATAAAGACTTGGCAATTTGTGACCTGTTTTTCTTCTTTCTGGTCCAGCTCTCCGTCTGTGGAGGAGTGGAAGAGGCCCCCCCCCCCCCCCTCGAACGTTAGATGTAATATGCATTCCTGGACGTCCAGGTTGAACTGTTAACCCGGAGCCAGGCTGTCCTTCTCATGTCCGTGGCGATACAGATGGCATGGCCAGAGGTGTCAATATGGGGCCACAGTGGATTCCATGAGGTCCTGCGCCACCAGCTTGGCCTCAGCCAGCCCTGCCTTAAAACATGATTGGCTCTGCGTAGGGAGTTCTGGGAGGAAGTCTGCAATTTCCCGCCATAACCTTTGGTTAGCGGCCGCCAGCATGGAATCGGCGCTGGCCTGACAAAGATGCAAGGACGCGTTGGAATACAGCTTCTTCCCATAAGCCTCCAGGATGATCTCCTTGCCTAGCAGTGTCGCAGCGGAGGACGACTGCGGCTTGGAGTATAGTGATGCCACAGCAATCACTGAGGATTGTGGGCCGATAGCAAGAGTGAATCCCGCTACATCTGCCTGTACTTGGCATCAAGGCGTCGATTGACCGGCTGTACCAAGTGGGGCTTGAGCTAATCATTCTTGGCCAGGGAGGCTACATCGGTTTGCAGTGGAGTCCCCATTTTGGCAAGGGGGCGTTGCGTGAGGACTTCAGCCAGAACCCCTTCTGCCGGCTGTTCAACCTAGGTTGGAGAAGCCAAAGGTACTCAGCCAGCCCTACAAGGTGTTCTTGGAAGGCCCTGGCTGAGGATGGCATGTTCGGATCCTCCTCATCTGTATCCTGTGGATCAGGAGGAGCCTGTGGAGGTGGATGAGTAGCTGGAGCCGGACGTTGGGGTACAGTGACCATGGCCGGAGGCTGAGGAGGCGGTGGGGGCTGGTAAGGACCCACCTGAGGAATCAGCTGGGGGGGCCAGAGGCAGCGGCTGTGCCGGGGGCGCTTGTGGTGCCACTAGCATAATAGGGAGGACCTCCATGATGGCGTCCTCGAGGATAACCCCCATCCGAGGTGACTTCATGAGCCCGAGGAACCTCTCGAAGAACTCTTCACTGGCCGGTGAGGTGTTGGGGGGTACTGACTGGGTAGCCGGGAGCTGCAGAAGCCGCTGCATACCCTGCCCATATGGATGCAGCGGGAAGCTGCCCTGCGCATAAGAAGGATCGGCTGTAGGCCACATACCTGGTTGAGGCCAGTTCCACCTCGACCCTCGTTCTTCGCCAGACTCCTGGAATGGTGTCAGACAGGTGCCTCTGTCTGGCGCAGCAGCGATCTTGTCACGCTGCCTGCCAAGGGCCTGCAACATGTTGCTTGGTTCGCTGGGCCCAGCCTCCAAGACTCTTGTCTGTGGATCACGAGGCCTACCCTGCTCCTCGGGCCTAGGCCTGGTAGGTGTGACACAGTCGACCCGGGGGTTGGTAGAGCTGCGGTTAGGCGCCCCCTCAGATGTATTGCCGATACTAGGGCATAGACCCTCGGCCATATTGCCGGAACTAGGGCTGAGCCCCTGGCTAGTCTGTTCTTCAGCGATTTAGGAGAGAGCCACAGGCTGTACAAGCTTGCCAACCATGGTCCGGGCCAAGGCAACGTAGGCAGAGGGTGTGGGGGTCTAAAGTTGGGAAGTGCCCGTTGCAGGATGGACACCTGCTGAACCCTGTGGAAGTCGACATGCGCCGGAAGGAGCATGATGCCTGAGGACCGAGTACCTGAAAGATAAAATGACAATAAAAAGACAAAGAAGAAGTATCCGCGCATGGAATTATATGGCCGAAGCCAAACCCAGGAGCGCTAGTGAATTCGGCCCATTCCCATCGACGTGGAAAAGGGGACTAAGGTGTGGGCCGTAGGGCAGAATCAAGGCAGCGCATGCTCCCTGATTTAATGGGGAACTGAATTTAAAGAGGAACAAGGTTTTCTGGTAAAAAAGGTTCAATCTCCCGTTCCTTGGAAGGGACGCCCCATACAGTATGGAGAAAAGGGGACGGGACATAAGCGTAATAGCTGTGACAATACTTCTAATGGGATTTACATTGGTCAGTTTATTCAATGGCCAAATAACAATGTTTCTGAACATCACCTAACTTGAATTATTGAAGTGCTCTGTGTGTCTCATTGTAGCTCTAGATCACTCACCATCCTGAGTCTAGGTTTTACTCATCTCCTACCCTACCTTTATTAAGTTTGGTTAGACATCAGTACCTGTTCACTATAATAGGGTGGCCTTTTAAAACCTACTCCCAGAGTTGATGCTGAAAATCCATTTTAACACCAACAGATGGTTGTCATTTGCGTAATCAGTTGCATTAATCAGGAGGCTCATTCCTGTGTGTATACCACAGTACACATGACCGTGGGCTCTGCCCTCCCAGGAGGCTTCATTGAGCTTGCTGGCTGCTTGCCCATGGGCTTGGACGCTGCTCCTTCATCGCCATGGCATGGAAAACGGAGGCGGCTCGGTAGGATAGCCGCGCACCATGGGGTTTCCGGACTGCCCGAGCAGGAAAACACCGGCGAGGGCCATGTAGCCGGATGTTAGGCAAGATTTGGAGTAGTACCCTTTGGGTGCACTACAACAACCCTGACCTCCTGGCAATAGGAACCCAACCTTTGGTATAAGTCTGTACTACACAGATTCGTAGCGTGATTGAGCAGCCAGGCTGATCCCAAGAGGGGTCAATGTGAGCAGTAGGGGAGTTACACAGAGAATCACAATGACAAGTATTCAAATAAACTCTTGCACACAAGGTTTCTTGATTAAACAATTATTAATTTAACAGTCAGTTTGAATAAGCCTTCTTCAGAAGGGGCAATGTAATAGTAAACCACAAATACACTCCGAAATACACACTTAGGTTCTCTAAATCAGCAAAGATCCATTTGGGATGGCACACAGGCACTCCCTAACTTAAATACCTAGGACACGGAGGCCATTAATATATCACTGTAGCATTTAGAGCAATACTTGGAAGTATCTAAAAAAATGGGTTATTAGAATAAAACAAGAGAACACATTCTGAAGCAGGAGAGTACATTTGAATCCTCCAATGCAGAGCAAGTTGACCCTTTCCTGGAAGGAAGGTAAGAACACACCATCAGAGGAGAGAAGTCATTCAGGGAGCCAGGCTAGGCCAAAGTCAATTGGGCAAAAGTCTAGGTGAGCTGAAGCACTTCTTGTAGGCGAATAAAAAAGTCTTGCACAATGTTTTAGAAGTCTTTGTAGAAAAGTGGAATCAAAGTAGGGCCACACGCTGGTTAGGCTTGTGAGGTAAAGAAATTGTAGAAACTCAACAGAAGCAACCAAGACCAGACTCAACTGAGATCAAGTAAGGCTACACAAGAGTTAAGTTCCCCAAGACTGCACAGTACCTTTGGTTGGAAGAAATGGTTCCAGCTGGCTTATGTTCCTGTGTGGGTCTGGAGATCCTGTTCCCATGCCTGTCGTGGAGACAAGAGGGAAGACTTCTGGGGACTCCTGCAACACAATGGGGCGGTCGGCGACAGGAAAGGACAAACCTGAGGTGGCTCAGGCTTGGTCAGTCCTGCTTACTAGCAGTCCTGAGGATCTTCCAACAGATTGGGTCTGACTTATAAGTGATGCACTCCAATCTGGTGTTCCTTTCCCTGGCAATTTGGTTCCTGCAGCAGCAAGGAAGTACAGCCAGCTCCGAGAGGATATCCAGACGAGTTAATTTTGAAGTTGATTGGTCCCACCAACTCAAGGGGAGAAGTCGTCCTTGCAGGGCTTCTCGAGTCAAGGCAAATTCAGAGCTTTAGCACAGCAGCAGGGCTTCATCGGGCAAACCAACGGTCCAGGAGTTGCAGCAGGCTTCTCTTCCAAGTTCTTCTTCGGATTCCTTCATCCAGTGGTGGACTCTGCCTTCCAAGCCAAAAAGCCTTGGCTTTTATGCAGGTTTCTCCCATTCATTCCAGCATAGCTATCAATCACACACCAGGGTGGCTGTCCTTGCTGGACAGCCAGACGCCATCAACTTTGGATGCATTCCTGTAACTAGGGTAATTTAGCACGTGGAGTTTTGGGCACCTCCCTCACTTCTTGCTCCTGCCAGACCTACTGGAGCCAGAGGTGAGCTTCACTCGTGAATCCCGCCAAAGACAAAAAGAACAAAGGGACCAAACCTGGTTTTGTGCGCAGAGTAAATCTCAAAAAGGACCATTCCACAAAGAAATGGCTGAAAAAAGAAGACTGGGGCCATTTTCACAAAAATGGCACCCAAGGGTGCTTTACTGGAGCTCTGAACACAGCCCGCAGTAAAAACTCCCAATGGTAGTTAAAGGTAAACTACTGCCACAAGTCATTAATTGTATAAAGGGTAACATTAAATTGTTACATGAGAAACTAGACAAAAGGGATACTAGGTAACCCCTCCAACACCGTATTGTAAGATAGTGTGTGCTGGGTCTAGAAAGTTACAATGTAAGTAAAGTCAACTGCACTTCACTGTTATTGGAAACATTAGTTTATCCAAGAGAAGGTATTTAAACTTTTGGGAAATCTGAAAGACTTCCCTGTGTCACTGCACTGAAGGTGCTCTGTGTCACAATGTAAAGATGATGCCTATGGAGTTTGTCATGGGTTTTTTTACAACCCAAAAGAAACAGTTCAAATCACATTAAAATAAATGAGTTGAAAAAAAAGTCTCTCCAGGTTGAAAATTAAAATTCCTAAAATCCAGCAAAGTTGCTGGCGGTCTCCAAGGTAGTGAGGAATTAGCACATTTCTGAGAATTCACCCCAACACCGGAAAAGGGGCAACAAAGATCAAATGAAGGAAAAGGATGAAAAATTATGAAGAAAAAATAAGGACAGGAAGAAAAAACAGCAGAAATAAGTAGAAAAACCCAAAGGTGTGGGATACAGTACAATCGGAGGACCAAATTAAGACCCAACTGGCAGATGTTTATAGACCTAATGGTTGCCATTCTTCCTGTTGATTCAAACTGGAGCAGTAGCTGTCTAACTTATATAGCCAAAATTGATATTTTCTGGCTAGTCAAAGTTCGATGTCTCTGGTGTCACTTCATGTGATTTTGTCAATGACCCACCATTTTATGTCATTTTCACTGTGGCCAATGAAGACAAACATGTTGTTCCAGTGTTGAAGTCATGGTTTTGGTTTTAATTGGACAGATTTTCTGTCACTCTCATTTGTAGTTTTTCCTACATACATCTTGTTGCAGGGGCATTTGATGACAGATAACATTGGTGCTCGTACATGTACTGTGGAAATCAAGGTCCCAATCTTTATGGCCCACTTAGAAATTGTGTTTGGTCATCGTGAATTTTCATACAGTGCAGGTGCCACATGGATAGTGTCCCTTGACACGTGGCAGTCCTGTGAATGCTCCGAGATTGGTTGCAGGTTTAGTATTGTAGGCATCGCCCGAAACCAAATACCGTTTAAGGTTTTTACCTCTTTTGAAAGCAAAGCGGGCAGTTTCAACTCAGGGCAATTGAGTTAGACTATGTGCCCAATTCTTAAGAATTGTTTTTTTTAGGGTGGTACTCTGCAGGCTACAAGTGGTGACACATACAGTCCTGGATCTTTTTTTCTTAATGTTGGATTTTTCCAGTAGATTAGCTCTGTCCACATTTCTTGCTCTTTTCTCAAATCTTTTCAGACACATCAGGGATAACCAGTCAAGGAACCTATTGAAGGCGATATCTGCATTTCTTTTGTAATCCTGGGCCATGGTGCAGTTTCTCCTAATGCAAAGAAACTGTCCAAATGATAGATTGTGCCAAAAGGCCTTGGGGTGAAATCTCTGGTGGTCCAGAATGGTGTTGCGATCCGTGGGTTTTCTATAAAGGCAATTACCCAAGGACCCCATCTATGGCTTTGATCACTAGGTCTCAAAAAAGGGATGTATTTAACATCTTTGGACATCGTGAACCTCAGGTTAGAGTTGAGATTATTGATCAACTTGAAGTCGATGTTAGATTCTCTGGTATCCTACAAAATCAAGATGTCCTCTATATAGACGTAAAGCCACATGTTAGGGGGTTGTCTTAATTAAAAATTAACAGCTCTTCAAATTAGGCCATGTACAGGGTGGCCAAATTGGGGGCACGTAAACAATAACTTGTTTAGAACATCAATCGCCAGTAAGGTCAGGTGGAAGACTTTCCAATACAAAAGCACTGACTGCAAGAAGCCAATATTTTGAACATGCGTCCAAATAAACCTGTCATTAAGCTGTGTAAGAGGTCCTGCCACACCATGTATCGCCCCCTCCAAACCGGATAACTTGACAATTCAATGTATTTTTTCAAGTTAAAATACAAAGGACATTTATTGAACTGTTTAGGTGACAAAAGTCAAATTTTATTTCACAATTTTACAAAGTTGTGATTAGGTACTGCACTGTTATATGGTCAGCCTCATATGCTCCTAAACTAGAAAAGGATTGTGGAATTTACCTATTGAAAGTACTAGTAGAATTCTGTAAGCAAATCCGTTTCACAGTTTCTGGATCGTAACGATTCAGAATGGTGAATGCATCCGCCGAGTCGTTTCTTTTGAGACCTTGGAAAATATGCACATTCACAGACCTTCAGGGTCCTAGGATTCGGAAAACTATGCTCCTGAACTCCACAAGTCATGACACATTTCAGGGGCGTGGCTGAGCACCATGCTGTGAAGTCTCACACAGCATGAGCTCCTGCGGCAATCCGGCAATAGATCCTTCAAAATGGGTGTGAGATCCTAGCCTGGCCCTTGATAAGCAAAGGTGGTCTTGCCAGGCTGCCTGATCCTGGGGGTATTTGGGTACGCACATGTGCCACTTTTTGTGGGTCCCTGGCCGTATGCCACTGAAGGTCCAGCAAGATGGCTGCTGAGGAGTGACAGTGGCGGGGCTTGGGTAGCAACGAAGTTGCTGTGGCTGTGCGTCTGGGGACCGGAAGCGACGCATTGCCTGCTGCTTTGCTGAAGAGATTGCCGGCCATGACACCCTGCGCTTGGGGGTACACGTCTAGCTGCGAGGCCCGCACAGCTGCTGCCGTTGGAGCAGGCGTACCTGGAGATGGGCTGCTGTCTCACTGAGGGATGCAATAGCTGGAGCAGGCACTGAGAAGCAGGTCTGGTGTTGTGATGCCTGCATGCTCAAGAGCTTAAAGTGGGCTGTGTCAGATCCTCTGTGCCCTTCTCCTCCTCCTCCTCCTCCCCCCCACCCCCTTTATCTGGTTGCCGAGTGAGTGGGGCCTGATGCCAACTCTGCCCTGCGGAGAAGATCGCTCACACTGCGCTGCCGGTGGCCTTGCTTGGGCGGATCCTGCCCCATCCTCTTTTGGAGAGGGATAACTATTTTTCGCGGCAACTGGCTTGTTGGGGGCTTTCACAGACAGCAGGACCCTGCTGGGCAGTGACTGCATCTGGATTGGTCCCGTGTGCTCATTTCTGCCTGCCTTTCCAATTGTGAACAAACAGGTACTCTTTGGGAGTTCTGGTGTTGCTGTTGCAGGTGTTGTGCTGTCCTGGCTGCCAAAGCCGCTGCTAAGAGGCGATTTTAGTGAATCAGCAGTGGGGGTTCCATTGCGCTCTGTGACCCAGAGATCTGAAGAGTTGGGGCTCCTACATGGTACCTAGAGACTCGTGCCTATACCTGGGCTACATTGACTGGGACAGTCTTATGCGAGACTGCACACACATCAGTGGTGTGATCTTGAGGAACAGATCCTATTAGTGGGAGAAGCTGCAGATGCTGGATGTTTTTGGGTTCACATTTTGGAACTGAACGTCAAGGTTGGCCATTTGACACGGGAGGTGGGGGGGTGGCTAGCCTAGTGGAGGTGAAGGGGGTAAGGTCACGCGTGACTGATGGCCCTAATGAAGGGGTATGAACCCTTAAATGAGACGCAACAGAATTAGAATGTATTAGCGCTGAAGAAACTTATCTATATCACTGCTCCGGGAGACTCCCCTGCTAGCGTCCAAGCAAGAGAATGTTGCGTCCAGATGGGGTGATGCTGGCTATGGGTCCGCTTCAAGGTACTCCAGGGGGGTCTTGGTGTGGATAGTGGCTGCTACTCCCTTCCAGCTAATAGAGACTGAAATGGATGAGGGTAGACTCATCATGGTGCATGGTTTTACAGGGAGGTGTATATAGTAAATTCCTACTCACCTAATCATACAACGTTCCTCCGCTCACTAGGTGGGAAGTTGGCGGCTATGAAGGACGCTGTGTTTTTGTGGGGAGGGGACTTTAATTGTGTACTAGACCCCACTAGGGATAGGTATACCACCTTACGACTTGGACCACTGCCTGCCTCGACAACCCTCAGCGCTGCTGGAGGACCTGTCGCTAGTACTTATCTGGAGAGGCCTCCACAGAGATTAATCGCTGCTACTCCTATTACTCTGCACTGCATAAACTATAAACCAGAATTGACTATTTTTGTTGGAAGCAAGCATGTCACAAGTTTGTGAATGCCACATATTTCAGACGTACGATACTTGACCATTCCCACTGTGCGCGCTACGGCCCACTCTCTGGTAGCGATGTGGCATATGCCGGTGGGGGCTCTCCTTGAGTTGTTCAGAGAACATATAGGCACCACCTTTCTGGAATAACTGGAGAGAAATGTGGGCAGTGTGGCCCGGTGGGAGACTGGCAGGAGGCTCAAAATGGTGTTCCGAAGAATTGCTAAGGTAGTGGGGCCATTAGAAAACCCCTGGCGGAGTAGCTTGAGAGCCTGGAAGGATGCATCCATGTGCTTGAAAACTGTGGCTCTGGATGCAGAGTCAGAGGGATACTTGTTGGCCCTGCATCTTCAGTGCACCTCTGCCTGGGAGAGGCTTAGCAAATTCAATAACAGTACTTCCACCTCAAGATTGCATGCGGAAGGGGATAAAGTGGGACGCCTATAAGCATGGTTCTGTAATAATGAAACCCCTCGGCACCCGATCACGGCGGTCGTGGACGATTGTGGCGTGGCACTCGAAGGCAGAAATTAATGACAGTTTCAGTGCATTGTACTGTACATTGTATGGTCGGGGCGGGACTTCTGACAGACGTGGTGGACTGCACATTGTCCAAGATTATGGTCCCTAGGCTTACCACCGAGCAGGCTAGTGTGCTGGACGAGCCTATAATTTTGAGGAGATCTTGGGTGTTATACGCTCTGACAACTGAGAGGACCCTGGGGGAGATGGCCTCCCCCCCGAGTTTTATAAGGAGTGCGCGGGACACCTTAGCTCTGGTGCTACTTAAGGTGTTCGGGTAGCACTCGACCGAGGCCAGCCGCCGCCCAGCATGCAGGAATGAATGGTGACTTCCAGTGGGAGTCCTACAGGCCTGTGTCCATGTTAGCCCAAGACTTACTTATGGAGCTACTGGCCAGTCGCCTTAACTGGGTAATGGGTTCCCTGATCCAGGAGGACCAAACGGGGTTTGTCCTTGGGAGGAGTACATCCATGAACCTCTGCAGACTGCAGTACATTATGGATCGGGTGTCCCATTAAGATGCGACTTGTGCTGTGATATGCTATCAAAGCATTCGACTAAGTCTACTAGGAATGGATCTATGCAGTGCTGCATAGATTGGGTTTGGCCAAGGATTTAAAAGTTGGGTGCGGTTGCTATACACCAGACCGCTGGCCAGGATCCACACTGGTAAACAACTCATCCACCTGGGAGATTCTACAGGGTACTAGTTCGGGCTGCCCACCGTCTCCGATGCTATACATCCTGGCGTAGGAGACCCTTGCAGAGTTTTTGCGTGCAGAGTTTGGTGATGCACGTGGTGGGATTGGAACACCAGACACCTGATCTCGCTCTACACGGTTGACGTACTACTTTACTTACGTGAACCGAAAAAACGTGCAATTGGTCTTGGAGGTTTTGGATAACTTCGGGGACATCTCTGGCATAAGGCTCTTTAAGGGCATATCCTGTGCGTTTCCCCTGGCCAACCTACAGAGGCTAAGCTAGATCATGGAGATCTTGCGGACATGTGCTTTAGGTGGGAGACTCGGGAGTTTTGCTATTTGAGGATCCTCATTCCAAACTTGGTTGAAGAGATGCACTTGGTAACAATATCAGGGTTCTTGAAGGGGTGGTGCAATGGTTGGGCTTTTGGTCTCCGCTGCCTCCATCCATGTTGGGATGGGATGATTATATTGCCACGCCTACACTATCACTTTGGTAACATGCACTTCCTTATCCCTTTTGAGTTTTTCAGGAGGGATGAGGCTATCCTTCAGAATTTCCTCCGGGGGATGGGCCTCCATAGAATTGCAATATCCACACTATCGAGTCAGGACGACAGTGGCGTGAGGCTCCCTTGGATCGAACTGTACTATTTAGCAGCGCAATTGAGGTTCGTTGCGGGTTGGCTGGCAGATGAACCTCCGTGTGAGGCTAGACTCCTGATGGAGGACATCAGACCGGCTGCGCTGAAGTATGTATTGTGGATTGACAAAACCTGCTTTGGCACCATGCCTTATATGTTACGGTTGGGTAGACCCAGATGGGCCAGGGATGTCCGTCTGCTTAAGCTTGATAAAGCTTATTCTACTCATTTGTCCTTGGCTGCTGTTATCTGCCACAAATGCAGAAACCTTTTGGTTGCTAGGCGATGGCAGGAGGCTGGTGTTTGTGTGGGCGGATATATAGGAGGTTGGAGTCTTCATGGGCTTTGAGGCTATGGTCACTAGTACTGAGCTGCATGATGGACAACTCCTGCGATATCCGAGGGCTACGTAACTTGGCAAAGAGAAAATGGCCTGGCTGGCCGGCAGAGCCAGAGCCCTCCAAGATATTATCCCTACTGTTAGGGGAGTTTTCCCAAAGTCCCACTTGGAGGTAAGGCTATCCCAGTGCATTGTAGATCTCCCCCCCCCACACACACACCCATCCCCCAACTCCAAGCATCAGTATGTACCACTGCTGGAACCTTGGTAGAGTGGCAGAGCAGTCAAGCCTTTCATAAAAGGAAGGTGTGAGCTGTAGGAAAGCACACAACCTAATTAGTAATGCACATCAAATTAACACAAAAGAATATTAAAATTTCGATTATATTTACACAAGAATCACCTGTAATTACTTGGCACAATAAACCAAAACACTTAGGAATACTTTTCAAAGGACACTGCTTAGTTTGTAGCTGCTCGCGGTTATATCGTTTACAGCTTTTGACAGTAATGACAGTTCTACCGTATTATCTGTAACACGCACTTGCGAATCGTAACAAAAATATAGTAAAGACACTTAATCTGCAAACACATAAGATATTGACTTTTGGGAAGGAGCATTGTTGGCTAGTGCAACACTAGCAGTTAAGGTTTGAGGCAGTTTGTTCACACAGCAAGTCTTTTGAGTCCAAAACGCAAACCTAGCTAAAGGCAGTTTGGAGAGGACAAAGTCTTCACAAGCAGCAGAATATGAAAGTTCCGGTGGATACTTTACAATCTCTAGTCTCTAAGATGCAAGAGGACACAATCAATGTTGGAGACCCTGTTAAAGGACTAGCTAAAGGGACACAAGCAGCAGCTTGAGTCAGAGGTAAGGGGGGGGGGGGTGCCCTGGACTATGTGCACTCCAAACCTCGGGAGCAACTTCACGGATCAAGGTATGCAATACCTTTCTCCCCAGAGTACCTTAGTTTAGAAGAAAAGATAGTGGCTTGATTGTCCTCGATGTGGCGGCACTGGACACAACCTCGGGATTCCTTGGTCTGACGAAAGGCAGGACAATGGACGGGATCTCTGTAGCAGTCTCAAGGGAGGACATCCGGCACAGCTTTCAGCAACTTCTCTGGTCACTGCGGATTTGTCGCCTTTTCTGTAACACCAACAACAAACACGATTCCCCCGTTCAATCTTCTTTGCTTCTCACAGCCCCATACACTGCTGAGGATGTCTGGGCGAGTTGGATCTGATCTCTGGAGTGCCCTTGAGGGCTCAGCTAACACTTGGACGAATTTGGCCTTTCTACAACGATGCACTCAGAATGGGTAGCAGGTCTCCTGGTATTGGGGTTTTGCATCTCCGGAAACTCAAAGGACCTCGGGAGATGGCCAGTCAAAGTGAAGGAGGCATCTTCTTCGAAGTTCCTGTGTCGCACAGAAAATGGGGCAGGACTGCAGTGGGCACTTCATGGTGTTCAAAGGGTCTGCATGCGTCCCTGGCCGTCTTCTTCGGTTACTTCCGTTTCCAGTGGTCGACTTGCTTTTTACATCAGGAGCCTCACCTTTCATAAAATTCCAATACATACTCCTCTGCAAACTACCTCAGCAATTTACAGAAAGGTGTGGTTGGCTGTCCAATCAGGACAGAGACCCCCCAGTGGGAGCTGGTTCCATTCAGGCACTCGGGCAGAAAAGGACAGAGGGTGGAAGACTCCTCCCGCACTTCCTGCCTGCCCAGACACTCTGGAGCCTAGGCGGAGATACCTACAGGTTCCTGCCAGAGGTAAAACACACACAGACCTCCCCCTCTCAGAATGGTACAAGAAGGGCTAACAAAGAAAAACCACGCTGGTAATGGCGAAAAAAGAAGGGAGGCCCCAAATTGGTACTTGGGTGCCCCTACTGTGCACTACTGAGGCTATGGACATAGCCTGCGGTATAGAAAATTCACAATAGTTGGTAGAACACGTCGTCTGCCACCAGCCATAAGTAGTTTACTTTCTATGCGACTAAAATGTCACTGAAGCAGAGGGAAAGGGGGATACGAATGATCGCTTTGGCAATCCACTGAAGGTGGTGTGTGCAATCTCTCAAACTATACAGTTTTGGGAGAGACACCAAGTACCTCTCTATCCTTAACTGTAGTTAAGTAAGGATATAGAAAAATTATTTAAAAGGAGGACCCTAGGGGTCTCTAGCAACACTGCCCATAAGGAGCCATGTGCTGCAATAGTAAAACACAGATGCCTTTAAGAGCTATGGAGCAGACAGATTACATAGTACAGGTGGATTCCAAAGATTAGAGTTCCAAAAGACCAAGCCCATAAGAACGAATGAGTGGAAAAGGCTCCACTGATTCAGTATTAAAAGAAAAAAAAAGTTCAGAAGTCCAGTGTTGGGGAGAGTTATTGTGCTTCATCCCCTCTCCTAGTGAGACGCCCAGCACGTTTTTCTGGACTTCTGGACCGTTTTTCTTTTAATCCTGAATGAGTGAAGGATTTTTTCACTCAATCACACTTAAGTGCTTTATCTTTTGGAACTCTATTCTTTCTAATCAAGCTGTACTATGGAGTCTGTCTGCTCCATTGCTCTTAAACGCAACTGTTTTACTATTGCAGCACACTGCTCCTTATGGGCAGAGATGCTGGCGACTCCTAGTGTCCTCCAAGATTCTTTTTCTATATCCTTGAGTAACTACAGTTAAGGATAGAGAGATACTTCTAGTCTCTCCCAAAACTTTATAGTTTGAGAGATTGGCACACACCACCTTCAGTGGACTGCCAAAGGGATAATTCTTATCCCCCCTTCTCTCTCTCTCCGCTCCTGTGACTTTCGTCACAATCATCTAGTTATGGCTGGTGGCAGTGGACATGTTAGGGAGAATTCACAGAAATGTGCCAATTCCCTTCTACCTTCGAGACACCCAGCAGTGCTGGATTTTAGGACTTAATTTTTAACCTGGAGAGAGTGAGACTTTTTCCCCACTCTCTCGTGTATTCTTCTGTGATTTGGACTCTGTTTCTTTTAGTTGTGGAGTCTGACAAACGCCATAGGCATCCTCTTTTACATTGTGGCACACAGCACCTTCAGTGCAGTGGCACAGGGAAGTCATTCAGATTTCCCAATTTATTAAATATATTCTCTTGGATAAACTGTTTCCAAGAGCAGCGAAGTGAAATGGACTACTTACCTTTTGTAACTTTATAGACTCAGCACACACCATTTTACGGAGGGGTTACTTAGTATCCCCTTTGTCTAGTTTTTCATCACGTAACATTTTTTATGTTAACCTTTCCACAAATAATGGCTGGTGGCAGTGGTTTACTTTTAACTACCTTTGTGTGTTTTTACTGCGGGCTGCATTTGCAGCGGCAGTAAGGCACCCCCATGGGTAGTCATTTTGTCAAAATGGCCCGGCCTTTTTTCGCCATTTCTTGCTGGGAAGGTCCTTCTTGAGATTTACTCTGCGCGCCAAACCAGGATTGGTCTCTTTGTTCGCTTTGTCTTTGGCGGGATTCACTCTGGCTCCAGGGTGTCTGGCAGGCACAGTAAGTGAGGGAGATGCCCAAATGGGATTGGCCGGCTGGCTGTCCGGCAAGGACAGCCAACCTGTTGTGTGATTGACAGCTAGGCCTGAATGAATGGGAGAAACCTGCATAAAAGGCAAGGCTTTTTGGCTTGGAAGGCAGAGTCAACCACTGGACAAAGGAATCCGAAGAAGAGCCTGGAAGAGACGCCTGCTGCAACTCCTGGACCGTTGGTTTGCCCAGTGAAGCCCTGCTGCTGTGCTGAAGCTCTGAATTCGCCTCGACTAGAGAAGCCCTGCAAGGACGACTTCTCCCCTTGGGTTGGTGGGACCAATCAACCCCAAAGTGAACTTGTCTGGACATCCTCTCGGAGCTGGCTGTACTTCCACTGCTGCGGCTTTTGAAACCGACGTGCCAGGCATATGAACACCAGATTGGAGTGCATCACTTTTAAGTCGGATCTGAGCTTCTGGAAGATCCTCCAGACACCCAGGAAGCAGGACTAACCAAGCCTGAGCCACCTCAACGGAGTGCTGGACTCCAGATGCAAGGAAAGACCAGAGTGGTAGCCAAGAACCGCAGATGTGCTATTTGCTGAGATACGAGGAGCTGAAACCGCAAAGAGCCACTGAATTGAAGTTTGTCCTTTGCTGTTGCTGATTATCCTATTGCAGTGTAGGAGTCCCCAGTAGTCCTCCCTCTTGTCCCCACGACTGAGGCGCAGAAACAACAGGATCTGCAGAGCTACACAAGAACATAAGCCACCTGTAACCATTTCTTATAAACCCAGGGTACTGTAAAACTAAGGGTCCTTTGCTGTTGCTGATTATCCTATTGCAGTGTAGGAGTCCCCAGTAGTCCTCCCTCTTGTCCCCACGACTGAGGCGCAGAAACAACAGGATCTGCAGAGCTACACAAGAACATAAGCCACCTGTAACCATTTCTTATAAACCCAGGGTACTGTAAAACTAAGGGGCCGTACCTTTTGTTGAGTAGCCTTACTTGCTCTCAGTTGAGACTTGTCTTCGTTGCTTCTGTAGAGTTTTTGGCAGATTCTACCCCTCACAAGCCTCCCAGCTTGTGGCCCTACATTGATTCTACTTTTTCTAGTAAGACTTCTAAAACATTGTGCAATACTTTCTTACCTGCAAGAAGTGCTTCAGCTCACCTAGACTTTTGCCCAATTGACATTGGCTGGCCTGTTTCCCCAAATGACTTCTTCCCTCTGTGTGTTTTGCCATTCTTCCAGGAAAAGGTTAACTTACTTTTCATTGGGGGGTGGGGGGGTTCAAAAGTACGTACCTGCTTCAGAATATTTGTGGGACTTCTTGTTTTATTCTAAAATCCCTTTACTTTGATATCCATCTCAGTATTGCTCTAAATGTACCAGTGATATATTAATGTCCACATTGTCCTAGCTATTGAAGTCACTTGAGGTGTACGAAACATCTGTGTGCCATCCCAAATGGGTACTTGCTGATTTAGAGAAACGAAGAGAGTGTATTTGTGTGCTACTTTTATATTGCCCCTTCTGAAGGCTTGTTCAAACTAAAGGTTTCTTGATTACACAATTATTAATTTAACAGTCAAAGTGTTTATTGGGATGCTTGTCACTATGAATCTCAGTAAAAACCCTACTGCTCACATTGACCCCTCTTGAGATAAGCCTGGCTGCTCAGCAACACTACCAACCTGTGTTTTACAGGCTTATACCAAAGGTTGGGTTCCTATACCAGGAGGCCGAGATTGCTGTAGTGCACCCAAAGGGTACTGCCCATAATCTTGTCGAACACGTGTTCTTTCAACTATTGTGCATTTTTTATACCGCAGGCTATGTCCATAGCCTCGGTAGTGCACAATAGGGGCACCCAAGTACCAACTTGGGGCCTACCTTCTTTTTTCGCCATTACTAGCGTGGTTGTTCTTTGTTAGCCCTTCTTCTACCATTCTGGGAGGGAGGACGGTCTATGTGTCTTTTGTCTTTGGCAGGAACCAGTAGGTATCCACGCCTAGGCTCCAGAGTGTCTGGGTAGGCAGGAAGAGGGGGGAGGTGTCTTCCAACCCGCTGTCCTTTGCCAGAGTGCCTGAATAGGACCAGCTTCCACAGGGGGTCTGGCTGTCCCGATTTGAGAGTCAAACACCCCTTGCTGTAAAATGCTGAGAGATTGCAAAGAAGTGTGTGCTGGAACTGTATAAAAGGTGAGGCTACGGCCAGAGACGCCTGCAGACCCTTTGTAAGAGTGTGAAGCAAACTCTGCTGTCCTGACCGCGTTTTCTATGCGACAGGAGCTCCAAAGAGGAATCCTTGCCTTAGGCTGGTGGGAACAACCAGTCCCAAACCGAACTTTGAAACAAGCCATCTCCCGAGATCCTAGGAGGTTCCAAAGCTGCGGAGCTCCAATACAAGGAGACCTGCTGCCTATTTTGATTGCATCTTTATAGAAAGGCTGAATCTGTCCAAATCTGTGCTGAGCACATAAGGACCCCTCCAGAGATCTGGTCCAACTCGCCCAGACCCCCTCTCCAGACTGTGGGACTGCAGACGTGAAGATTAACCAGGGGATCAGTGTCCTTTGTTGGTGCTACTGAAAAGGCGCCAATACTGCAGAGTGAACCAAGAAGTTGCTGAAAGTCGTGCCACAGGTGCCCCTACGAAACCGCCAGTGCAAGACATTGTCCTGCCTTTTGTCACCAGACCAAAGAATCTGGAGGCCGGGTCCAAAGCTGCCACATTGTAGAGGAGCCAACACAAACACTTTCTTCAAACTCAAGGTACTGTGGGGGAAAAAAGGTATTGCTTACCTGATTCCGAGAAGTCGCTCCAGAGCGTTGGAGTGCGCCTAGTGGTGTCCAGGGTAACCCCTTCTTACCCCTGACCCAAGCTGCTGCTTGTGTCCCACTTAATCCCATTTAAAAGTCACTTATTCGGTCTCCTCTGTTAGTTGTTAACTTGCTGCTTCAATAACTTAATATACTGGAAGAAATCCACAGGAGCTCTTCACTATTCAGAGAGGGCTCGAAGTCTTGACAAACAGCAAACTGCCTTTAGCAAGGGCTGAGATTTTGGACCAAGACTTGCCAGGACCTTGAACTAAGCCCATGTTGCACTAACCACTTTTTCCTCCCTTTAAGGGACTTTTCTATATGTGTTCACAGAGTAAATGCTTTACCGTACAACCTGTTCAAAACTGCATGAGTGCGCAATTACCGATGATACGATAACCTTGTCTTTTCCCCTTCTAACGTTGCTACAATTGTAACTGAACAAACACAAAAGTGAAAGTGCCCCTTTGAAGTTTATCATCTAGTATCCCTTCGTGTTCTACCGTCTGAAGTATTTAAAGTGATTCTGGTGTAAATCTAATAAATATGTATCTTTTATATAAATATACGTGTAAGTGCTTCTTTGCAGTGCCTGTCTAAGATTCAGAGTACTTACCTACAGCTCACATCTTCCTCTTAAGATAAACCTGACTGCTCTGCCACACTACCAAGGTCCTGAGCTAGTACAGACTGATACTAAGAGTTGGGGATCTAGAAACCACTGGGAAGCTTTAGTAAAGTATTACTACCAGTAGGACTTTAGGAAAGCTCTCCCAACATCCAGCAAAAAGTGCTGGGGGTCACACTAGGAGAGGGGATGAAGCACAATGATAAATCTCCCCAACACTCCGTGTCCTCCACTCCTATTTCCCAAAGATTTCACACCCTCCCACCCCACTTACCTCCTCTTTTCATGTCAGTAGTGTTCCCGGCACATGCCGATGCGCGACACGCCACCATGGAAAGGGAGAAGGGACTACGCAGTTCCTTCTTACCCGATTCTTGGCAGACATCTTTATTTCTGCAAAAAGGACTTAGTATCGCGGTACATTGTGCCGAGTAATGGTAGTAATGTTACATGGTGAGGGAGTGGGCATTACCTGGCATGGAACTGCCCCCCTTGCCCATGTAATACTGCCTAAATATATACCATGGAGGCCCTTCCGATAATATAAAAGAATTACTTAGTGGTTTAGTGGGTGTTTGCATGAGGGCTTTATTTAGTAAAAAGTATTCCCTGGTTGTTTAGTTGAGTTTTCCTAACTGTGCAGGCTGCAGCAGGAGCCCCTCAATCTTTCGCAGAGGTGGCCGGTATTGCAGCGGCTGCATCCCAGGTTTTTTGGCTTGCGGGTAGGCTCCTTCATCCTGGCTCAGCCCCATTCTTACTTCGGGCTGGCGTGATCTTTTCCGGCAGCATAACGCTGCAATGTTGCCGGCACCGATTCTTCTGCTCCCTGGGGTGGTCTCTTACGCTGGTGCGGCGCTGGGCCAGCGCATGCTCCCGCCTCCTTAGTCATCCCTTGGCGTTCCTGGGCCTCTCGGCAGACTGGAGGCAGCCAGCTGCACAGTAGGCAAGTAGGGGCTGGGAGGTGGCCCCGCACTAGAGCACCAGATCGAGGCAGGGGTCAAGGCTCCCTCCCCTGTCAGGACCTGAAAGCAGGTCCCATCACATCCATTTCAGGCTTTTATTCTCAAATCAGTTTGGATTTATGTCTGGAAAATAAAAGTATAAGATGTTGTATCTTTTGACATATTAGGCCAGCACAAGGTTGGTTTATTTGAATTGATTCAAATATTATTCATATTATATGCCAAGTTAAAAGTCTGCATTCATAGCATTTTTGTCGATTTAATTGGACGCACCAAGTCAGATTTGTTTCCCCGTTACATAATGACATCACCAGAACAATCACATGGATGTTGACATGGACATTACAAAGGATGATGTTTAATTTTTTTGTGTATAGATAATACCGCCACTATGTTTATTTCCCATTTTGCTATAAGCAGTGATAATATTTCTTCTGACTGTTGCAGACTTTTAGGCAAATCGGATTTGAAAAATAGGGCTTCTACTGAAGCAGAGTTACAGTTCATTCACATTTGTATATCACTGCATGTTTATTTTTCTTCTAGAACCAGTCCATTTTGGCCTTCACTTGGCTCACTCAGTGGGCCACACGCATTTAATACTGATTCGTCATATTGTTTATGTACATTGTTTCCAGTATGCCTTTTCTAGTGTTATTTTTGTGACATTGTTTTGTTGCTTGTGAAATAGGGGAATTGCTTTTTTAATGTATGTACATTTTTGACTGATATCCTGAGCAGATAAGCAAACAATTTCCATGAATGGAACAGGACAGTTTTTAGAATTGTGTTATGGTTGTGTTGTCCAATTATATACATGACATGATTTGCAGCATATTTCCTGATGAAGGATCAAAGATCCTAAATGCATTGAATGTCTTATTCTGCCTGTTATAATTGGATTGGATCCCACACATTAAAACATTTTAGGATCTGTATATCATTTTAATAGATTGTCTCAATTTATGATGTATCCTAGTGTTAGAGGAGTTTTCCTAAAGTCCACTTGAAGACTTCAAAACTAACCCTTGGCATACAGGTCCCCAACACTTAGTATAAGTCTGTACTACCCAAAGGATCTTGGTAGAATGGCAGAGGAAACGATTGCTTTAAAATGTTATATTCAAAATAAACATGTTTTATTATTTACACAAGGAAGGTAGATCAATAGTTATTTCACCAACCAACACAAATAGGAATGAGTAATACTTTCAAAGGCAATTACCTCAATAGTAGTTGCTTGCGATTACAATTGTTACAGAGTGACACTAATGACAGTTCTACCATATTATCGGTACTATGGCACACTTGTGTTACTTCACAGATACACAGCAATTGTATTTAGGTGGCAAAACCACACCAGATAGTCTTTAGGAAGGAAAAGGGTTAGTTATACACAGCAGCAGAGCTTAATTTGCCTCGCTTCTAATGCTTTCAAAGTCTAATCCCTAACTATACAAAAGAAAGTCAGTGTAGGAGTGGAGCCAAAGTCACTGATGACACCCAGATCCTCATCCCCATTACAGGTGACTACACTCAAGACATCAACACCATCAATAAAGTTTACTCTATAATTCAAAATTGGATGGCCCTAAACAGTCTCTGCCTTAACGACGAGAAAACGGAGGTCCTCATCGTGGGCTCCCAAAAAAGAATAAGCACCCTCCACTAACTACTCTCATATCAACATTGATGGTACACAGATCCCAGTACTCAAACAAGTTAAAACTCTTGGTGTATTTAGATGCCAACCTCACTATGCACAAACAAATAGCAACCCGCTCCTCGTCCACAGCCTACACAGCAAAACTTATATCACTCATTCGCCAATTTCTTACCCCTACAAATTGCATCACGTTAGCCAGAGCGCTGACTAACGAAATTGGATTACTGTAATATCCTATTCCTAGGAACCTCCAAAACCAATTTAAATAAAATCCAACCATTACAAAACAGAGCCCTTAGAGCGGCTCTAGGTATAAAGAAATCTGAACATATATCTAGCATCAGAAGAGAAAACCACTGGCTGCCTATTGAAGCAAGAATCATTTTCAAAACACTCAGCACTGTTTATAAATGCATCACCAACAAAGCGCCTAGCTACCTCAACACTATCAAGAAAAAAATCTCCTGTAGGACACAGATCTTGGAAGTTCCTCAATACAAATACAGTAGAGCAGGAGGAAGCAGCTTCAAAGTCTTACCCCCATCGCACTGGAACGCACTGCCCATTAGTATCAAAAATGAGGACTCCCTACGAACATTCAAAAAAGCACTGAAAACTTGGTTATTTAACAAATATTAACCTCAAACCAGTCCTTCTCCACCTTAGTAAGACTGCCTCTGGTTTGTCGCCTTTCTTTGAACCATAACAGTAAATGTAGTCCCTACGGCTCGCATGTACCTCTAGATCTGCAACTAGTGTTTTAAGTAAAAATGTGACCAGCTACCGCGACCATTTGTAACTGAGTATAAGAAATATGCTCACATGATTCATCTGGAATTCAGTATAAAATATGTACTATGTGATGTTAACTGTAACCCTGTATAAAAATGCTACAATTTATTGAAATTTTCACCGTGAAACCCGCGGGTCTGGGCGAGTAACAAATGTAATAAATAAACAAAGTAGCAGAACAGCAAAAGTTCCTGTTAGGGAGAATTCTCATTTCTGTGCTAATTCCCTTCAACCTTAGAAAGCCCCAGCTCCTTTGCTGGACTTTAGGACTTAAATTTTAATCCTGCAGTGAGTGAGACCTTTTCCTCACTCATGTGTTTTGACACAATTTGGATTATGTGTTTTCACTGTTTTTGTGGTCTGACAAACTCCATAGGCATATACTTTTTGTATGGTGACACAGCATCTTCAGTGCAGTGTTACAGAGAAATCCTTTAGATTTCTCATAAGGTTTAAATACCTTTTCTTGTATGAACTACGTTTCCCACGATTAGTAAAGTGAAATTGACTTTACTTACCTTTTCTCCATGTAGGTCCAGAACAACCCATCTTATGTGCAGTGATGGGGGGTTACCTAGTAGCCCCTTATCCTACGTTCTCATGTAACATTTTTTAAACGCTACCCTTGCTACTTTAAATGGCTGGTGGCAGTGGTTTAATTTTCCTACCATTGTGTTTTTTTACTGCAGGCTGAAACCTCAGCTGCAGTACAGCACCCATGGGTGACCATTTTGTCAAAATGTGCTGGTCTTTTTTCGCCATTTTCTGTTTAGGAGGTCTTTCGTGGGTTTTACTTTAGGTTTGAGCCCTTTGTTCGCTATGCCTTTGGCAGGCTTCAGCCCTGAAGCCCACCTCTGGCTCTAGTGTGTCTGGAAAGGCAGGATGTGAGGGAGGCTCCCGAAACTCCTGTCCATTGTCTCCAGGAACGCCTGAATCCAACCAGTCCCGATTGGCTGGGTGGTTGTCCTTTTGGAACAGCCACCCTACTGTTTGATTAACAGCCCAGGCTGTGCATCAATGAGAGAAACCTGCTGAAAAGGGCTAGAGTTTTGGCACTAGGCACAGAGTCGACCATGGGAGAAATACCAGAAGAAACAGTGAACAAAGCTTGCTGCATCCTCCTTGACCTTTGAATTGCCCAGTGCTGTGCTGAAACTCCTTTTTCAATTCGGCAGAGAAGCTCTGGAAAGGACGACTGTCAGGATTCCATGGCACATTTCTAGATTTTCAATGAGAAGTTACTGTAGAAAATCTGCATTCAAAAGAATTAAGTAAACATTTTTAATCTTCATTATTACATAGTTAGTGGGAGCATTGGTTGAGTGGTGTTTGATTTTGGGTTTGGTATTTTTATATGTCAATATGGTGATAAGTTTCCTTAATGACAACTATATACAGGAAGTGCCTAATTCCCCAAACCAAGATGGAGGTTCAGTGCAAAACACTAATGATTGGTGGAAAGATATTATGAGGTAGTTTTGAACATTTCACAACATTCTAAACTGCCTTTCAATCCAGTTTCTTTAGAGGAAGGTTGTAGTTCATTTAGCTCTTAGGATATTTAGTATAAATTATTATAAAAATCCTTTTTGAGAAGAATTTACAGTGAGCTTAATTTCTACAGAAGTTTTGTTAATGAAGAAGTCCTTGTTGTAACTTCAAGACCGATCTACAGATGAAGCAAGCTAAGTTTTCTAAAGTGCAATGTTTTTATCTTCAATTTATCTCAAGAAGAAGTTTACCTTAAAATTCTAAGAAACTATTTATCTGCATTTGACTTTAATGAACATTATCTGAACTCTATTGCGCGCGCATTCAAGGAAGGAAAATTCTGATGCACGTTTATTTTTTCCTCTCGTGGCTGCGTGTGCAGGAAATGAAAGTACGTATATTTTTTCCTTCCGCGGTTGCGATTACGGATTAAGAAAGTTAGGGTAAGTGTTTTAGAGCATTCTGGTCAGGATATTTATTGTGACTATTGGTTCTAATTTAGTTTAATAGTTTCACTACAGTACGCGTGTTATTAAAATTAGTATTGTGGTGAATAACACTTTACATGTGCCTCTAGTTCACTTACTGAAAAATCAATCCTAGTCAGGAATCGGTTCGAGTATGCTCGCACGTTCCACTTTAAAGTTTTACTTCCTGGTTTGACGTACTAGTGTTGTCAAGTAGCGTTCCTAGGGGCGTCGTGTTGAGTTCTGGTATTTCTCTGTGCGTTTGTTTACTTTTGTGAAGCGGTTACTGAATGTAGCTACGTGTACCGCGACCGTTTGAAAGCACGGCTATTTTGCTTCGTGTTATTTAATTCAACTTTGTTCTGATTGCGCGTGCATCGTGTTCTTCAGTCAACTGAACTTTTCGTTCATAGTGTAACAAGCCATCGAACCACATTGGAACATCCAAGATCTACAGTACAGTTTTAAATATTAATATATTCAGATACAGGAAAGTAAAGACTAAGTTGAATAATCCAGAAGAGTTTTAACTCATACTAAGAACTTTAGTAAAAACATTTTTCTTCAAGCAAGCCAGTTTCAGACTTTCTACAACATATATTCAAAGAATATCCAAAGTGTATCAAGAATATTGAATATTGACTTTCATTGTAAATTCTTATTATAAGTATTTCAGAAGAGCATCTAATAATACAAAAGAACTAACTATAAAAGCCTATCAGCAATCAAGCATAGGCAGCAGGTACATGATAATAATTTTGTTTTAATTATAAATAGCAGAAAATAACATTCAGATAAGAGTTTATTTAAACTGTGTATTTTTGTGCTTAGATTTTACAGACACATTACTGATGAAGCTTCCTCAATCCAGTTTCAAAGAGTAAATCATCTACTGAGTTTATATTCTGGGAACCAGTGTTGTGTCTAAAGAAACAGTGAAGATCTGCAGTTGTTATTTTTTCCTCTATTCCCCTTTTGTTTGCCTGTTGGGTAGTTTTATATTTAAGAACTATTGAGCCGGCATATCAAGGGGGTCTGGTGGGCCAGCATCACTCCTGCAAGAAGACCCAAGATATGGACCTGACAACGACTTCTTCCCTTAGGTTAATGGGACCAACTAACCCAGAGACGAACTACACTGGACCATCGTCCCTGACTGGCTGTACTGCTGCAAGAACCGAATACCAGGAGTCGAGAAATCCTTATTTGACTGAGTCTGAAATGCGGCCAGTATCTCCAGGAGTCTCTAAAGGACCCTCCAGAAGCAGGACGACCAGAGCTCGAGTCCCCTCAACAGAATGCAGGACCCAAGGAGTGAAGGAAGTCCAACCGATATTTGAGATCAGCAAGGGTGCTGTTTATCAAGCGCTGAAACCACGAAGTGCCGCTGAACCCACGAAGTGCCGCTGAACCGAAAAGAGCCTGAAGCTGCCGACGACCTCCCAACTACCTCCACAGGAGCCCTCAGACGTCCTCCCTCTTGTCCCGACGACAGTCTCAGGAACACAGGGTTAGCACCGCTGTAACAGGACAGAATCCAGCTGGATCACTCTTCTTCAAACCAGAGGTACCGTTTAGACTTTGGGTACTTACCTCACTGTCTTTTAGCTGTGCACTTCTCAGTTAGGAATTGCACTGGCTTACCTTGAGAGTTGATCCCAACTCTCATTCCATAGGTGTCGCAGCTTGTGATACTACAAGTGATTTTATTTAACAAACCCTCTAACCGTGTGCAAGACTTTTAGTCTATGAAGTGCATCTGCTCCACAGACTTTCAAATTGACTTTGGCTGTCCTGGCTCCCTGCAGACTCTTCTAGCCCATTGACTTTAAAATTGCTGTCCCTCATAGGTGGTAACTTGTTTTAGACTTATTGTTTGGAAAGGCTTGTCTAGATTTCATTGGAAGATTTAAGTGTCCTCATGTATACTGAGAACCTGTTTAACCTGTTCCTTAAACGTTTCCTTTACGCAACCTCAGAATCTGCAAAGTATAGCTAGTGTGGTATGTACATGCCCTTACTGACCCCGTGATTGAAGTCACCTCAGGTTGTAGGGAGTGTGTATGAAGCATAGCCAAAGATTATCCACTAACTTGTTTTGATTCTGAACAGTATTTTTAAAGTATATTTTCATTGTTACACGAATTGCCTTTTAAAAAAATGCTCATTTAAAACATGTTAAATAAATAACTGTCTAACTGAAACCTTGAGTTTAAGTGTTACTTGTATTTACGAATTTCATTGCTACAGCTCTACAGCTAACATTTAACCCTCTTGAGATTGGCCTGGCTGCTCAGTCACCCTACCAACTTGTGTAGTACAGGCCTATACCAAAAGGTGGGTTACCTAATACCAAGCAGATAAGTGTTGGGTAGTCTCACACAGGGCGACTACATCAATTCCTACCCAACAGTTCCACAGGATACTTTGTCTCTAGGATAAGATTACTTGAAGATATAACAATTTAGAACACTGCAAAAGGACTCCATAAAATGGAGATAAGATGAACTTGGGCCAGAGGTAGAGTGGACACCCTGGACACCTTCAGACACTCCAGTCACTCTGGAGCGACTTCTAGGTTCAATTAAGTTATACCTTTCATCCCACAGTACCTTAGGTCAAAAAAAATAAACATATCTGGAATCTCCTCTGTAGAGCAGTGACGGACCCTGTCTCGGATTCCTTGGTCTGGAGACAAAAGTACAGACTTTGAATGGGATGTCTCCACAGCAGTCACAGGAGAGAGGACCCTTGGCACGGATTTCTTCAGTCTCCTTGGTTGGTCTTTGGTTTTGGCACCTTTTTCTCAGCACCAACCAAGGACAGTATTCACCCCTGTCGATCTTCGCTTCTGAAGTCCTGCACTCTAGTGAGGGGACTGGGATGAGCCTGATCATCCCTCTGGAGGTCCAACTGGAGCTCAAAGTTCTTAACAGATTAAACCTTGCAAAGACATTGCACTGCAAATGGGCCAGGGGTCTCCTGATATTCCCGATTTGCGGCTCTGTAAAGGCACAGCACCTCAGGAGATGGCTCAAATTGTAGTTAGTTTCAGGGCTTGCTGGTCCGATCAGCCAAAGGGAAGGAGTCATCTTCAGCCAAAGGGAAGGAGTCATCTTCGGAGCTCCTCTGTCGATTAGAAATCAGGGTTAGGAAAGCAGTGGTCGCTTCATGGTGATTGGGAGGGTCTGCAGGCATCTGTGGGTGCCTTCAGCTTTGGTTCTTTTGTTCCAGTTGTCGACTTGCCTTTCACATCAGGAACCTCACCTTTTATTCAGTTTTCCCACACACTTCTCTGCAAACTCTCAGCATTTTACAGAAAGGGGCAGGTGGCTGTCCAATCAAGCCTGCAAACCCCCCCCCTACAACAGCCACCCCCCCCCCCCCACATCCCGCCAAGTGGGAACTGGTTGCATTCAGGCAGCCTGGCAGACAAATGGCAGTGGAGTGAATAACTCCTCCCCCACTTCATGCCTGCACCCTGGAGCATAGGCAGGTACGCCCATGGGTTCCCACCAAAGACAAAAGACACAGACCCCCCCCACCCCCCTCTCAGAAAGGGAGGAGAAGAGCTAACAAAGAACCACAATAAAAATGTCGAAAAAAATAAAAAGAGCCACCATGTTGTAACATAGGTGACCCTATTGTGCATTACCGAGAATGAAAACAGTCTGAAGTAAAAAATAGAACAATAGTTGTTAGAACACGTCCACTGCCACCAGCCACAACTAAGCATGGTCTATGACTAAAAAGTCACAGGAGCAGAGAGAAGGGGAACTCCACAAAGGGTGGTGTGTGCTAATCTCTCATAGTATAACGTTTTAGGAAGGATACAAAGTATCCCTCTATCCTTAAGAACTGTAAAACAGATATATTTAAAGAGATATGGAGGAAAGCAAACTCCAATAGTACAGGTAAAACACAGAACAGTGTTCCAAAAGTCACAGCAAGTAAGAATGAATGAGTGGAAAAAGGCTCCCCTCATTCAGGATAGAAAGAAAAAGGTCCAGAAGTCCAGCAAAAAGTGCTGGCGGTCTCACTAGGAGAGGGAATGAAGCATAAAAATTATAAATCTAACCAACTCGATGTGTCTGGAACACGGAATAATGGCGTAGAATGTAATGGTTAAGATGCAGCTCCATGTTCTAAGCTCAGCAGTTGGGGAATTGAAGCCGATAGGAGATGGCTGTGCCACTCGTCCCAGTTTATTTTGCTGAATTGGTTGATAGTAGTTTCTGAATAAAGATGTCTATGCCATGGTGTTCCTGGACCTAACATATTTAGGGCTTCACCGGGACTGGTTAAAGTGAAGTGAATCAATGGAAGAAAGGATTCCGACATTTTATAAAAGCTGCATGTGGAACCTCATTTACAAATGATAGAACGGTTTCTATATTAATGCATTTTCTGGGTTACGAAGGCCAACTTATTTCTGATACCCTGCCTCAGTCGGGGAAGTTGGTGGAGATACTGTGAATGAATTGGAGATGGCTCTTCTCAAACTGGATCTGTATTTTAACCACAAGACCAGTACTATCTTTGAGCAATATAACTTTGGGGTACATGTGCAAGAACAAGGGGAGAGTATTGAGGAATGTGTTATAACTCTTGCCATTTGGCTTTGTCTTGTAAATTTGGAGATTCTTTTGATGGACATATGCGACACATTCATCATTAACTGCAATAGTAAGAAAATCAGAGAGTAGTTGTGGCTGAAGGATGCCCCTAGTCTTGATGAAGTATCAGACAATGCCAAACGTGTGGGACACTCTGTAGAGCGTGTGGCAAAGTTAACAGAAGGAGCATAAGGAGACAAAAATAGAGATCCTAAATTTTTCAGAAACGAAACCAACGAAGGAGAAGAATGTAGGGTGTAGAAGTAGTGGGGACAGTAAGGAACAAGTTACTTACCTGTAACTTATCTACCATGGGTCTGGCATGGATTCACATGCTCAGGAATATTCCCTGTCGCCAGGCTGGGAATCCTCAGTAAATTTCTGATATTTCTCCTAGCAACCAATCACTGAGCCTTGGGTAATACTACCCCCAGCCAATGACTGCCCTCTACCTTAAACCCCTCCTCTGGCAGCCATCTTCAGATTTGGTAGCATGTAAAGTGGCAGTAGGACCAAGAGAAGAGCCGCAGAGCGGTAAGCAGGAGGGTTCGCATGTGAATCCATGCCAGACCATGCTGGAGAAAAACATTTAAGTAACTTGTTCCTTTTCCAGCATGGGATCTGGCATGGATTCACAAGCTCATGAATAAATACATAATACACACATGCACAACCATGGGAGTTGGCAAAGGCTCAACATAAGCATCTCTTACCTCCTCACCAGGCTCACCTTCAAGCGAACAAGTTGCGCAGCTCCCTGGATTCCCTGCCGACGCAGTAAAACCTCATGAAGGTGTGTCGACCTCCACGTAGCAGCCCTGCAGATGGGCACAACAGAGGAACGCCATAGTTGCAGCGATCACTCTGGTCGAATGGGCTCTCGGACAGCCAGGCAATGGTCAGTTGCCAACCGGTGACAATGGGTGATGCAGCCGGAAAGCCACCTGGAAATGGAAGCCTTGGAGAGGGCCTTCCCATGGTTCACAGGGCCAAAGATCACAAAAAGTTGCAACGGCTTCCAGAAGCTCTGTGTGGTCCACATAGAACTTCAGCACTCTAGCCACATCCAGCAAGTGAAAAGTACTTTCAGCCGGTGACAAATGCGTCAGAAAAAAACAGGTAACACCAAGGGCTCGTTTAGATGAGTGACGGCACCTTGGGCAAAAGAGGGGTGCGTCTGCAGCACCACCCTCGTGTTGTGAAAGGTCAAATAAGGTGGCTTACAGGACAGGGCCTGAATCTCACCCACCCGTCGTGCAGAGGTGATGGCCACATGGAACACGGTTTTCCACGACAAAATGTTCAGCGGCACTGTATGTCTAGGTTCGAACTCGAGGCCCATGAGCCTAGTCAGCAGCACACCTAGTTCCCACGCCAGGGCTGCAGCCTTCACCGGCGGGAACAAATGGAACAGTCCTTTGACAAACTCCTTAACCAGACGGTGTGACCATAACGACGACCGTCTCAGAGATCTGGTATAGTGGGAGAAAGCCGCCAGATGAACTTTGATGGAGGCATGGGCCAGCCCTGCTTTGGCCAACGACAACAAACACGGCAGGCCCTGCAGAGCCATCACTCGTAGAGGGTCGATCTGTGCACGGCCCCAAACAGCAAAACTCATTTATGTCCATAGCATTTTAGAGTACAGTCTGCTGGGAGATCGTAGCCCCCGAACTCTAACGCTGCAGGAGCCAGGCCTTCAGGTTCAACAATCCTGGTTCGTGGTACAGATTTTCGCCTCCATTCCTGGCGAGAAGATCTGCGACCAGTGGAAGATTGACTGGAGGGGATGTTGAAATACTGAGAAGGTCTGGGTACCATATCTGCCTCGGCCACGCCAGTGCGACGAGGATCATCCTGCACCGGGACCGTTCGAGTTGACTGATGAGTCGAAGAAGCAACGCATACAGAAACAGGCCATCCCAGGGCAATGAGAATGCGTCCCCCATGCTCCTCAGCTGGGGAAACCTGCTAGCGAAACTGCGGCACTTGGTGTTCGTCGCCGTCACTAACAGATCGATCTGGAGATTACCCCATCTGTGGAACAGGTGATCCACTTGGTCCTGCTGAAGGTCCCACTCGTGGCAAGAGCGCAGCTCCCTGCTGAGGGAGTCTGGTGTTCTTCACTCCTGCCAGATGAAACAGGAAGAACATCCCCTGGACATAGGTCCTGCGCCTCTTCAGGTGCCCCCCTGCTTCCTGATATAAAACATTGTGGTGGTATTGTCCGTGAAGACCCGCACCACCTTGCCCTTGACTGATGGTAGGAAGGACCTGAGGCCCCAAAATACTGCCCGCAGCTCCAGCACGTTGATGTGCAATGATTTCTCCTCCAGTAGCCACAGGCCTCTTGCGTGAAGGCTTCCGGTGTGAGCTCCCCATCCTCCCATGGAGGCGTCCGTGGAGTCTCCTGGTGCGGTGGGATCTGGACATCCCCGCCCCTTCTGGACAGATGCGAACTCTGCACCACCGTATCGCTCGACGGAAGCTCTCGTTGAGTGGGATCTTGTCCTGGAAGCTTCCCGACAATTGAATACAACGGGCGTCGAGGAGCTCCTGTAGTGGACACATCCGTAGCCTGCACAGTCGGATGAGGTAGATCCATAACGAAATCATGCCGAGCAGAGACTTGATGGCCCTCACTGTGGCGCCCTTCAGGGCCAACAGCAGCCATTGTACCTTGCCCAAGATGGCCGCTATCCTTTCCTCCGACGGAGACGCCAGGCACGACGCTGTTGAGTGGGGAACCCTGAAACAGCGCATCATGCGATGGAGTCAAGCAGAACTTCGCATAGTTCACAGAGAACCCCAGATCCGTCAGAAGACGGACGGTCCTCGCCGTGTGGACGGCGGTGTCCTTTGAGCTGGCCCAGATGAGCCAGTCGTCCAAGTAAGGTTAGACGTGGATCCCATGTAGACGCAGCTGCACCGGCACCAGGTGAAAACCCTTGGTGCCGACTTCAATCCGAAGGGAAGAGCCTTGAATTGGTAATACTGCGCTTGAACCACGAAGCGCAGAAACTTGCAGTGTCCCTTGTGAATGGGGATTTGGAAGTACGCATCCTCTAGGTCCAGCGACGACAGAAAATCCCCATCTTCTAGCTGTCGGAGCACATGCTGAAGAGTTACCATCCAGAACTTTTGGGACTTGATGCATTGGTTTAGACGACGGAGGTCTAGGATGGGCCTCCAACCGCCGGTCTTTTTCACGAAGTAGTACCGAGAATACACTCTGGAGCCCCGGAGTCTTTGGGATGAGCCTTATCGCGCCCTTCTTCAGCATGGCCCGCACCTCCAGCAGCAGCTGAGGGATGTGGTTTTCCAGCCAGGCCACCGTTGTTATTTGGGGACACTTCAGTTGAAAGTCCACGGTGTGTGTGGGCGAGAGAGCGTCCAGCACTAAGTGGTCAGTGGAGATGGTGTCCCACACCCCGACTAAGCTTGCCAGGTGGCCTCCCAACGGGGTGCATGGGTGAGGACCAGACGCCACGGCCGGTTCAAAGGGCTGCCTTGGGGACCCTGGCAACGACATCCTCCTCCAGACGTGGCACAGCCCCTGTTGGTTTCCTAGGCCAAAGTGCGCAAGGGTTGGCGATAAGAAGAGGAACCCCCACTGAAAGCTTTGGAGGATCCTTGGGATTTGCTGCCTGAGGTCTGAAAGGACAGCTGTCACTGTTGAAGCGTGCCCAAGGCACGACCCGTCTCCGTATTAGTCTTGATGCCTTGAAGAAACTCATCTACAGCCTTCCCGAACAAATTGTCCCCTTTGAAGGGCTTGTCCAACACCCTCAACTGAAAGTCTTGACAGAAGGCAAACACTGTTGCCCATTTGGCGGAACCCCATGTTGGCGATGTCCGTGGCCACCGTGATGGCATGGTCCGACACCACCTCGCCTTCCTGCAGAATCCCAAAAGCTTCCGACCTCTTGTCAGGAAGGAAGTCCAGAATGGGAGCGATCTTGAACCATAGCTGCCGGTCGTAGTGAGCCACAATGGCAAGAGCGTTGGCAGCCTTGATGGTAGTCACCGCCGAGGAGATACCAGTCGCCCCATGGCATCTACCTTCCCCTCACTGTCCAGAGGGGTCGAGGCCACCGAAGAAGAGGAGCCTGAAGACGATTTCTTGGCTGCTGCTGACTCTACAGAGTCCGGCAACGGTGGAGTCTACAAGCACTTGGGCGCAGAGCCAGGTACCCTGTGCTTCTTCTCATAGTGGTCCCTCTTCGACAGGGCCGTGGAAGGATTCTTCATGAGGGACAATCCCTCGTCCAAAATGTCATCCAGTAGTGGGACCGAAAGGATGGTCTTCCTCTTCACCTCACAGCACAGATAGAAGAAACCCTCCTCTTCATGAACAAGCTGGAAGAGCTCCGAAGCCCTGGAGATCATCGCGTGAAATAAGCCTATCTCGTCAGACAGGGAAGATCTGCGAGGTGGTGACGGGAGATCCCCCAACCCGCCGTAGTCTGTGCCAGTGCCACTCATCGCTGTGTCAGGATCAGTCTCATCCCTCGGGGGGGGGGGGGGGGGGGGGGGAGAGGGAGGTGGAGGGTGAAACTTCCTCTTCTTGGCCGGTGGTTCCCCCGTCGGCACAGATGCCGCGGGTGGGGCCGCCGGTGTAACAAGCATCCTCGTCCGGATCTCCTAGACCAGAGTGTGCAAAGCTGAGAGAATGTCCACCGGCATATCTCCAGGTGGCCGCAGAAACGGCTGTGGCGAAAGAGGCGGAGGTGAATCCGGTGTCTGAGGCATAGGTTGGTTGCCCAGGCCCTCAACGCCCTGCTGTTCCTTGTCGGTCTCCTAGTCATCGCCTTAATCGTCACCCTCATCAGAGTCCTCGCCGTAGGGCCAACTCCCGACATTTCTCTCCTCCTGGATGGACTGGAAGCAGGTAAGCTCCTTGGAGGAGGAGATATCTGTGGACCCCCCCCCTTTCTTTGCAACCAGAGGGGATGGTTTCGGGGTGGGGGGTGACTGGCATCTTCTCCGGTGTCTGCTCTATGGGTTGGAAAGAAGACTTACCTCCTGGGCGGTAGGGACACTTTCACCTTTGGGGTTGCGTCCTGCGGATCTGCCACGGTGGCCTACACGGGGGACGAGCAACACCCCTTCGAAAGAAGACTGGGCCTTCGTCGAATGTACCTGGGCCTTCACGGACTAGACACGGAATGTACTTGGGCCTTGAAACACTTGTGTATAGGCGCATTATAAATGCCACATCATATCCTGCTTGCCCCTGGTCGACCCAGCAGCCTTCTTCGGGGTAGGGTCAGCGCCCCAATCCCCCTTGGCCTTATCCGGCAGTTCGGTTTTGGGCTTCTCCTTCAGTTTGGTTGGATGGTCCGATTTCCTCTTGGACGAAGATCCCGAGCGTTGGCTGGTGATTGAAGCCGCTGGATACGCCGTACTCGCCCTGGCTGCCCAGTTACAATGGCACTCCCGGCAGTAGTATAGATTCAGTGCTTGACCTTATGTTGGACCCCCGCTTGAGGGGCGCTCTCAAAGGTCTTAGAAGACCGCTCGGCTTTCTCCACAGAAAACTCCACGAAATTCTCCCTTGAGGGGTGCTGAAGAATCTGAAAAACGGGTCCCCGTCAATCGGAAGGTAGATCGATGGAGCACAGGCTCGACTGACCCAATAGAGTAAAACTGTTCCAAAAAGCAAAATACGCCGTAATAGCTGGACAGCTAAGCACAAGGACTCCCAACACTTGAACGTGTGGTAAAAATCTGAAGATGGCTGCCAGAGGAGGGGCTTAGGTAGAGGGCAGTCATTGGCTGGGGGCAGTATGACCCAGAGCTCACCGATTGGTTGTTAGGAGAAAGACCGTTCAGAAATTAAACTGATACTGATTTTTTTCCTTACCGAGCATTCCCAGCCTCACAGGGAATATTCAATGAGCATGTGAATCCATGCCAGACCCCAAGCTGGAAAAAGTAGCTTGTGTGAAAGGCCAGAAGAATGAGGACCGTTTTCGTTGTGCCAGTAGCTCACATTTTGCTGCATCTACGGTTTACCCTGGACAGAAGGATATAGGCTCGAAGAGTTAAAAAAAAATAAAAAAAAAAAAAGGAGGGGTGCGGGTGGACTACTTCACCAACTGTTGCAAGAATTTTCAATTCAGCCAGAGAAAAGTGCTTTGTGTGAAAGAGGAGGAAAAAGGATTGTCTCAAGAAGAGAACAGTCGTAGAAAACAATACTGTTAATGTTAGAGGATGTTGATGTGCAAGCGTCTGTATGCTCTGATTTGTATGGATGGCAAGGAAGTATCGATTATGGCAGACCTGAAGCAAAGATTTCTTATGTCTAGGTAAGTGTTTTAACGGGTGGTTGGAAGTGATTAATGTGTTAAAAGCTGGTGTGAATCCTGGGAGTTATAACCGACAATAATGCTCAGTTTGGTTTCAAAGGAAGGTCTGTCTATGGAAAAGTATATGTAACGAAGAGAAGGGCAACAATGTTGGGGGTGGCATGCTCAAAAAAGATTATGGATAAGACTAGACCCTAACACAGCTGAGTAAGTACTGCATGTCAAAGACAGTGAAAAACATAAAAGGTATTCATGAAGGGTGTGGGGAAGGTCAAGGGTATGAGACACCAAATCATCTTAAGATAGGTAGTGTACCGGTGGCTTTTAAATTAAATCCTGTTGCATTTGTGTTGCGAGATGGGGTAAAGGAGCTTGAGAGGTTGTGCAGCATGGGGGTGATTAAAAGGGCAGGTGGGGTGCAATGGATTTTACCTTGAAAGAAACCAATCCGTAGAGTTGAGATTGTGCATCGAGCTCCGCGAACTGAATAGATGTGTTATGGTGGATAGGTTACTACCCCTGCCAAACATGAATTAAATGCTCGCCCCGATAGGTGGAAGTGTGTTTTCCTAATTGGAAATGGCTTCAGCGTATCACTAGATCGAACTAGAGGAAGAATGTCGAAAATTGAAAATTTATAACACATGAAGGCATTTATCGATTTAGAAGGATGCCGTTTGGCCTAGTGTCGGCATCTTCGTTTTCCAAAATGTTATAGATAAATTCATCAAGGGGATGAAATTAGTATTCTGTTTTCAGAATGACGTGATTTGTGGATAAACTGAAATGGAGTATGATGTGATTCTGGAGATGGTATTAAAGATTCTGGAAGTGAGAGGAGTGGTTTTAAGGGAGGAGAAGTGCATCTTTAAACAAGGGAAAGTGGAATATTTGGGTCATGAGGTCAGGGTCTGGCATTAAGCCGAAATGTGAAATGCTGGATGCGATGAAAATAAAGTTGAGATCACAGCATAAAAAGAGAATTACGATAATTTCTAGGGATGATGTAATTTTACCAGAAATGTGTTAGACAAGTAACTGAAATGAGGAAGCTGCTTAAGAAGGGAGAAGAATTAGTCTGGTGTGATGTGTGAACAAGAATCCTGTGGAATTAAAAAAGAAATCTACTTGGCACAAGCATTGAAGAGTTTCGTCACAGAAGAAGTGCGATCACTCGGGATGTAGGTGATAATGGCATAGGGTTCCGTTTTATTGTAAATTACGAAGAATGGTGGTGAGGAGATCATTGCACATGCTTCTAGTGTTGAGGGGCCCGGAGAGAAATTTGGTGCTGGAAAAAGGTTTTGGCGTGCCATTGGGCCGTTGAGAAGTTCAGCAATTTTGTGTGGGGTATGGAGTTTGTTATACAGACGGACCATAGATCTCTTAAAAGTATCTTTGAATCGAAGGGTTTGAGCAAGTTGTCGAGGCATGTAGTGAGTTTCGTGATAAGGATGCAGTCACAAGTTTGTGGTGCAGGTTACACCAGGACGGGAGAACGTGCTGGCTGTTTATTTGTGAAGGATGGGTGGTCAGAAAGAGGGGGACATGGTTTTTGTAAACCATGATGGTATTGTTAGCATGGAGGAGTAGTTGGAGGCTGTGAATGGTGGGGATGTTCAGGCGCACATTAGAGGGTATGTGGAGTCGAGGCGGAATAAAAGTGATTAGGTGAAAGACCTTTCTGGGAGGTACGTGATGAATTGTGCGTGGAGAATGGCTTGTTGTATCGAAGGGAGCATGTAGTTGTTCCTTCAGTGATCGGGAAAAAGATAGTGGATTTCACCCATGAAGGGCCCCTAGGTGAGACTCGGACTAAGGTGGTTCTAAGAGGCGACTACTGGTTACCAGGCTTCGATCGAGATGTAGAGAGGAGGTTGGGTGATTGTACTAAATGGTGTAAAGTAGGAAAGCGTGAGGTGGCTAAAATGCAACCCATGGTGGAGGTTGATGTATCTAGTAAGGTGTGGAATGTTTTAGCTGTGGACATTTTAGGACTGGTCGAATTGGGAGGACGAGAAAAATGTATTATAGTGGTGATCGATTTTTTTTCCCGGTGGACAGAGTTTAAAGTTATAAGAGACCAGTGGAGAGAATACTGTTGGGTTTATACAGTGTTTGCAAGGGGGGGGCATATCTATGACAGTTAACGTCCACAGCTGTGCTGCTTCGGAAAATCTTCGGCGTCCTGCGTCGATGACATCGAAGCACCGTCCCCGAGGACCTCCTCCGACGGCACCCGATGTGATGAGTAGAACGCACGTAGCCTCAGTTGTAGTTTTTTTTCCCCCAGAACGTGTAACACCAGTTTTCTGCCAGTCAGACATAACGCCTTGCAGAAAGCAAGCTGCAATCGCAAAAGAAATTCTGCAGTGGGGAAGGTAGGGAGGGAGCGATATGGAATACGTCGTCGGACCATCCCATCGAAAGAACGTTACCAGGTAAGAAAGTAACTTGTTCTTGGAGGGGATTGGGTCCTCCGACGTATTCCATATCTATGACAGACTCCCAAAGCAGTACCAAGCAAGGAGGTGGGAAAAGAATTTAGAACACAAATTTAGCATGCCCAATCAAATTGCAGAATAAAGGACTGCCTTGCCAAAGGCCAGATCCTGCCCTCAGATGGAATCGAGGGAGTACGGATGTACAAAAGTATGTACGGAAGCCAGGTGGCAGCATCACAGATGTGACAAATAGGAACACCCCTCTGCAGGGCAGTAGATGCAGCCACTCCCCTGGTAGAATGGGCCCGCAAGCCAGCCGGAGGGTCCTTACCCGCCAAGCGGTAACACTCGGAGATAGCCAAAATAATTCGAGACAAAGTTTGTTTCGTCAGAGCTTGTCCCAAACGCTTTCCAGCGTAACCAATGAAAAGTTGATCGTCCACTCTGACCCGGGACATGCGCGAAATATAAAAGCTCAACGCTCTCCTAGGATCAAGCCTATGGAGCCTCTCCCTTCCTTACCAGGATGTGGAGGAGGATAGAACGCCGGAAGAACCACCTTCTGGCTCAAATGAAATTCCGAAACCACCTTCGGAAAAAAGGACGGACGAACTCTAAGGACAACCCTGTCCTTATGAAACACAGTGAAGGGTGGCTTAACTGAAAGTGCCTGTAACTCACTCACTCTGCGAGCGGAAGTTACCGCAACCAAAAACAGTTTTCAGAGTTAACAGTCTCAAAGGGCAAGAATGCAAAGGCTCAAACGGAGCACCCATAAGAAACTTAAGAACAAGGTTCAAATCCCAACCGGGCACCAGAAAAGGTGACAGAGGGAACACATTAGTGAGCCCTTTCAAAAACTGAGAAATTAAAGGAATTTTAAAATAGGAACATTCTTCAGACGAGCGCTTAAATATGGACAGCGCCGCCAGGTAACCTTTAATGGTCCCCACTGGCAAGCCCCTGTGGGCCAAGGAAAGCAAAAAAGACAGAACCATGGGAATGTCGCACTCAAAAGGATCCACATTCTTAACTCTGCATCAGTCGGAGAACTTTCTCCAACGGCACCGGTACAGAGACTTTGTTGCCGGCCGCCTGGCTGAGAGCAACACCTCCATCACGTCTTCAGGGAGGTCCCAATTCTTACACCTCAACCTTTCAGAAGTGAAGCGTGAAGGTTGAGGGATCTGACCTCAGGATGGAGAACCAAACCCCCCCGTGAGAGCAGATCATCTCGGTAGGGAAGATGACGTGGAGGGCAGATGGGCAAGTCTAGAAGGTCCGGGTACCACGTCCTCCGGGCCCATGCCGGAGCAATGAGGATCATCCGGGAACCGAACCTCCGTAACCGCTGCAGTACTTGCGGAATGACGGTGACTGGAGGAAACTCGTACAACAGTGGAAATTACCACTCCACCACGAACGCGTCTCCTAAGGCTCCTTTTGGAGGAAATTCCCGCGAGCAGAACCTTTCGCACTTCCGGTTGACACTGGAGGCGAAGAGATCCACTTGAGGGGTCCCCCAAAGGGCGAAGATCTCCAGGAGAATCTCCTGAGCCAGCTCCCACTCGTGAGAGATCGTGCTCTGCCTGCTCAGAGCGTCCGCGGTCTCGTTGTCGTCTCCGGCCAGATGAACAGCCGAGATCGAAACTTCCTGCTGTATGGCCCAGAACTCGAGCTGCATCGCCTCCCTGCACAGAGGAAGTGACCATGCCCCCCCTTTTTGTTGAGGTAGTGCATGGCCACCATTTTGTCCGTTAGAATCAGGACACTCTTTCCTCGCACAGTCGGCAGAAAAGCCTTTGGGGCTAGCCTGACGGCCCTCAGCTCCAACAGATTGATATGGAGTCTGGACTCCAGAGACCAACGACCGCTGACTGTCAACTCATTGGCATGAGCTCCCCATCCCGTGAGGTATGCGTACGTCATGATTGTTACCTCTGGCCAGGGCAGCCAAAATGGGGCCCCCTTCATCAGATTGCCTTCGACGGCCCACCACAGAAGGTCTTGGGCTACCGAGGGCGGCACCTGAACAGGGTCCGACAACCTGCCAGAGGACTGAGACCACCGGAGCTTGAGTGCCCATTGCAAAGATCTCATCCGCAACCTGGCCTCTGGCACCAGAAGAATGCAGGATGTCATGAGGCCGAGCAGTCTCACGAACTCGGACCCTGGGAGAGTCTGGGCAAGCTGAAACTTGTGCACCATCTGCTGAATGTGAAGAGCCCGCACCTGGGGAGGAAAACAGCCCCAGGGATGTGTCGAGCACTGCTCCGATGCACTGGAGCCGCTGTGTTGGCGTCAAATGGGACTTCTTTAAATTGAGGGAGAAGCCCAGCTTGTGAAGGGAATGGCAGGTGACAGACAGATGATCCAGGACTTGCACGGGAGAGCTCCCCCTGATCAACCAATTGTCCAGGTAGGGGTGGACGTAAATCCCCCTTTCCTGAGATGCGCTGCCACCACCACCATGAGCTTGGAGAAAACACTCGGGGCGGAGGTCAATCAGAACGGCAGGACACGAAACTGAAAGTGTGAGTCGCCAACCGCGAACCTCAGGTACTTCTTGTGCTTGGGATGGATCGGCATATGGAAGTAAGCGTCCTTGAGGTCGAGAGACCCCAACCAATCCTGAAGTTGAAGGGCCTGGAGGACTGTTAGGCAGAAACCTGTGCAGTTCCCTCTGGGACCACTGCAAAAGATTTAAGACTACAGGTGTTTGGCAGTAAACCCACTTGGTAGCAGTCTGTACCACACAGATTCACTTGGTAGCTGTGGCTGAGCAGTCAGACTTCCCTCAAGAAGAGTTAGGCAGTATACAGAGTATTCACAATAGGTTAAAAGAGCACAGTAGAACAAGTAAACACTGACCAGAGCTTGGTGTAAAAGAATTATTTATTTAAAACCACATCTAGAAAAACACACAGGCACTAATAGTAAGCAATTCAAAAACACGGTCACTAAAAGATATACACTCCCTTAGAAGAATTTTAGACAAGTCTTAAGTAAAACCCCACTTATTTTCAGACAGCGGTGTGTGCTTAACGCAGATGGCACTCTAATAATTCGTTTTAAAAAGGGAGAGACAAGCAGAGTATAATATGAAACAGATCGCAACCCTTTTCATAAGAACAAAACAAGAGAGGGAGGCAAGTAAAACCGTGAAGTTAGAGTTCAGAAGGCCGGATCCACTTTAAGAGGATCAGAACGAAATGTGTCCAAGGTCGCACAGTTGAAGTGCACAAGAGTCTTGCAAAGGTTCAAAAAAAAAAAAGAGTTGGGCCAAAAAGAAAGGGACCTGTTAGAAGGTCAAGGCAGCCAACCCAGTCCAGAAGGTTAAGGGATTATTATTACCTTGTAGCAATCTTTAGAAAGGGAGGCCTGGCAGACACGGTACCCTAAAGTGGTGAGAATACTCCAGCGGGGGCAGTTCCTGGCAGCAGATGCAAGTCAGTGCTTCGTCCGGGGGAAGAGGATCTCGTCGGGGAGGAAGACAGGAGTCCGTTGCACTGCCAGGGAAGAAACCATCCGCGGAGTACTCAGGTAAAAGGAGCGGTCCTTTTATTCGCGGTCCAGTGTTAAGTGGCTTTCCGGTTGCCGGGGTGCTTGGCACGGGCAATTCGACCACAAGACGGCCTGGGATGCGAAAAAAAGGTAAACTGGTTGTGCACACCAGTCAGGGGAAGAAGCCTCTCCAGTCGGGAGATCTTCTGTCGTCGGGAAGTGGTGAGTCGGTTCAGCAGGGCTCCACCGGTGGTGTCGTCGTGGTAGGTCGGCTCAGCTTCTCCCTCGTCGGATTCTCAGGTCCTGTGGCGACTTCTGAAGTTCCAGTCCCCAAAGCCCTGCTTTTATGCAGCACACCCCCATTCACTCAGCCTAGCTGTCAAACATGCTAAGTGGTGAGCCGGCCGGCTCACCACTTGGGCCAATCACACAAGAGTGTGACTTTAGTTACCAAGGTAACTCAGTCCAGGGTGCCTAAACCCCCTCGCACACCCCCCTGTGGTACCCAAACAGATTGGCACCACTTTTGGAGGATTCTGTGGAGAAGCCCGCCAAAAAGTGGAACAAAGGGCTTGACTTGGGTTGGAGTCACAGAAGAGAACACAAACGCCATTTTAGAATCATCGAGTCCTGGCAAAAAATACTAACCGGCAAATTAATATTAATTATATAAACCGGCGATATGTTCGAGGCTATGAGAAATAATTAAAGTTGGTAGCCTCGACAATGGGAAAATCCCATAGGGATATATTTGCGGTCGAATATAAAAAGTAGTATCCACTGCCACCAGCCAAAACTTGATCAGGGGGGACGGAGACGTGCCCCCTCGACTAACAGACCCCGGGGCAATCGAATAGCCCCGACCAGTACGTCCACAATATAATTGTTTGTACCGGTTTCTGTTAACAAGTTGGGACTAGTAAAGCCAATGGTGCCTTTACATGCCCTGGGAGACAGTAGTCAGTCCGGGGGTATGGAGTCTATGGTGGGGTGTCACTGCACGGAGGGTGCTGTGTAACACACATAGTAAAAACACATGAGACCCTATGGAGTAAAGGACCCCATAGCCCATAAAACACATTAACAGTCAAAGGAACACCATAAATCATGTCCAAGAGTGGGAGAAAAAGGGTCTCACTCTTGGCAGGAGAAAAAAAAACTCCAGACATCCAGCAAAGCTGCTGGGGGACTCACTAGGTTAGGAAATTCAGCCAAGAGAGAATTCCCCTAACAAGGACTTGAGAGTAACCATCTTGAACTTGTTCTTCCTGAGGAGTTTGTTCAAACCGCGCAAGCCCATGATGGGTCTCAATCCCCCGTCTTTCTTCGAAATCAAAAAATTAGGGGAATACCGTCCCTTGTTCCTCTCCGCTACAGGCACCAGTTCTATGGCGCCTTTCTCCAGCAGGGCTTGAATTTCCTGCGCAAGGAGCGGATCCGGACTCTTCAAAGAGAGGTTCCCAGGTGGATTGTCGTGAGGCCTCTGCCGAAAAGTAAGACAGTAGCCGTGGGTTATGATCTCCAGAACCCACACATCTGAAGTAATGGCACGCCACTCTGCAAGATGCTGCACCAGCCTTCCCCCAACCAGCGAACCACGGGACCTGGCCTCATGACTGAGTGGTAGCGGCGTTGCGTGAGGGCAAAGAGGCAACTGCCCGAGCGGCCTTGACACCTCGTTTTCCGCCTCTGGCACTCTTACGGTGGCCTCTGACTGACAGCTCCTTTTGCTTTACTCAAGGACGAGTAATAGCGAAAAGGAACCTCCCCTCCATTGTTGTCCCCTAGGACGAAAAGGCAGAGGTTGTCGAACAGCAGCGCCCAATGACTTTGCTGCAGCTTTGGAGGTCTGCAACCTCTCCAGTCTCTCGATAGCCTTGCTGCCAAAAAGATGTTCACCGTCAAAGGGCATGTTGAGGAGCCGGGACTGCACATCAGGCTCAAACCCAGACTTTGGCAACCACGCAAACCTGTGTATTACGGTGCTTGCCGCCATGGACCGGCTGACACAATATGCCATGTCCAAACCCAACTGAACGGCCTCACACATGGCATCCTTGCCATCCTGAACCATAGCAAGTAAACCATCCCGTTCGTCCCCTTTGGGAATATGGTCAGCCACTAATGCAACAGTTCCACAGAGTGTGTGTGAAAAGAGACAAGGCACATATGGAGTTGGCTGCCGAAAGCGCCATACCCCCTGAAGAAAACACTTTCTTCGCCCAGCCGTCAAAACGTTTGTCGTCCCTATCCGGAGTGATGGCAGGATACGACGCCTGCTTTGCCGGGGCCGTAGCCGCCTGCACCACCAAACTCTCCGGAGTGGGGTGCCTAGACAAGTAGCAGGGGTCGCTACTGGCTGGACGGACGGTATTTTCACGACAAAGACTTGCCCACTGCCGGGAGACTCTCCGGAGCAGTTCAAGCCGCCGCCACCCTTCTCTGCAGAGCCATATGAAACGGCAGCAGTGGGGGGACCAAGATCAAGGATGTCCGTGAGATCATCCTGAACAAACTCCTCTGGGGGAGCTGACCATCCCAAGTACTCAGTGACCCGAGACATAAGTCGCCGGTATGAAGAATCGGCAGGAGTGCCAGGCTCCGGCCTACAAAACTCCACCTCCGGAGAAGTGTCCAGTCCACTGGCATCATGCAGTGACTGCCTCAGGTCATCAAACTGCCTATGGCACGAGAGAAGCTCATCTGGTACCGTAACCGGAACCAAGCCTTCATCAGAGCCTTCATCACCCTCTGATATGTACTCCAGGCAGTGAGAGGAAGACACATGGGACCAAAGCTATGCCTGACCTTAGCCAGAGCCTTTCTAGGGGCTAACCCCATGCCACTGGGCCCCTCCGACCCCACCGCCTCAAAAGGCGTCCAGGGCGCCCAACGAGTTGGCGCTGACGTCAAGAGAATCGGTGTCGAGCGAATCAGCGTCGACATCAGCTGCAGCGCCGCCAGCATCGACACAGGCCTCGAAGCCGGAGCTCCGAGCGTGTCTCTCGTCGACCTAGGCGCCGACGACCCCCTTGGAGGCGGAGCCTCGAGAGAAATCGTCAACGACCTCAGCGCCACAGGCGTCCACGTCTTCCTCAAAGACAGCACAGGATCACGCGGTCTTGAGCACGTCGAGGACCGGGACCTGGAACGGGCATGGCGAGAACAGCTACCCTTCTCCAAGCGGGACCTTTCCCCCGAGGCGTGCCGACCACCTGAGCCCGAAGGCGTACGAGCGGTGTCTCTCGACCGGTGCCGACCGACCCCACTCGGAGGCGCGGACGGACCGGTGCCCTGCGATTCAAGAATCGCAAACATCTGCTTCCCAAAGGAAGCCCATTTCTCCGGTGTCGCTTGCATGGTGGGATAAGCGACCCGCCGACAGGCGGATTCCTCGCAAGAGGACGGGGAAGGCGACCGATGCTGGTGCTTCCGGGAATGCCTCGAAGAGGCGGAGGAGTGGTGAGACCGACTCCTGGAAGGAGACCCACTGGACTTCCGATGATGACGCGGAGAGTCGCCTCTCGAGTCATCTGTCGAAAGCCCCGTAGACCTCGACTTCCGGGGCTTAGACACCCGATCTACCGACAGCTTCTTCTTGCGCTCCCGCAAGGCCTTGGCCGTGAGCGACTGGCAGTCGACACAGTCGTCCGTATCATGGGCCTCCCCGAGGCACCAGAGGCAGGCGTCGTGCGAGTCCGTGACCGACATCTTGGACCCACAGTCCCCGCATTTCTTGAAGGCCAGACGCGGGGTTGAAGACTAAGTAGACATCGTCAAGAACAGGTTTTCACAAAAGCCGAACAGGTTCAACGAACCGAGAAGAATACATCAAACTCCAAAGAGTCGAGGCGTACCGAGATTCACGAAGCGAACACGTTCGCGGAAAAAATGGAACTGAGGCTACGGGCGTTGTGCGTCCTACTTATCACATCGGTTGACGTCGGCCGCCGGAGGAGGAGGTCCTCGGGGATGGCGCATCGACGTCATCGACGCAGGAAGCGAAGATTTTCCGAAGCAGCACACTGTGGACATTACCTGTCATAGATATGGAATACGTCTGAGGACCCAATCCCCTCGAAGCATTCTTATTGATAATGGGACACAATTTACTGTTGGCTATTTTGTTGAATATCTGAAGAGGAATGGAATAAAACCCAAAAGGCCAGCATTGTACCACCCACAAAGTAATGGCATGATGGAGAGGAAGAATAGATTTATCATGGATGCTATTCGGATGGCCAGTGCTTACAGGATAGATAAGAGGGTGGCTGTACAGGAGAGATGGTATGCATTGTGAATGTCGCTGCATACTATCATGGGCATTAGTCAATTTGAATTGATTAGGACGGACGGATTATACAAAGGTGGTTCCGCCATGGCCCGGAAAAGCGAGAGAGTCAGAATGGGTGTTGTATTAATTAAAAAAAAGAGAAAGAAGTAGGTGATGGTAGAGGATAAAAGGAATTGTGGGTGCCATGTGGAGATTATTATGTGAGGATTAGGAAAGGTGTGATGAAGAAAAAGGGAGATTTATTGTATTCGGAACCTGTGCAGGTTGAGGCTGTGATGAAGGGGTCTTTGAGTGAGAAATGGTCAGGTGTGGAAGAATAGTATTGGAGAGAAGGGGGCATGTTGGAGAGGTTATGTGTCCTAGATTATGTGTCTGGAACACAGAATGCTAGTGAAGAATAAATTGGCAGAGATGCAAGTTATGCAAGATTCTGTAAAGTCCAACTGGTGTGCAACTTCACAAGAATGAACTCTTGGTATTAGGCAGACCAAACTCTTAATATAGGCCTGTACTACACAGGGCGGTAGAGTGTCTGAGCAGCCAGACTTATCTTAGGAGGGGTAATGTGAGCTGTAGAGTAGCACAGTGAAATAAGTAGACACAAGGCACCAAGTAAACACTCAGTTATATTAAATTATTTATACACACAAGGCAAATTAATTATTCTTTAAAACAAAGCAGCAACTAACAGTAACATTCCATGCAGGATAGAATTCATTTAAACAAGAACCAATAATGTAGGCGAGTTATTTCTTTCTATGCTAAACATGTTCCAGCACACCGAGTACCATCAATCAAGGTCAGTATTCGCACTCATTTTTCTTCACCATTACAAAATTGGGTTGAGGAGGGAAAATTGTTAGAGTTAAAGTAAAACACACTTTCAAATGGTTCAATAGTTTGTTTCTCCCAGACTGATGTAGGCAGTCTTTTATCCCAGCAATAATAGTGTCAACAATCAAAAACCTGTAAGGGAACAAGCACTACCAAAGTCAATAGAGTTCAGAAGAGGAGCCTTTAGGATACCAGGAGAGCCAAAGTCAATGGGACAGTTCCGGTTCTGCTGCAGCTTTTCTTATAAAAAGGTTAGTTCTTTGAAGAAAAAACAAATAATCACAAGAGCTCAAGCGGAGCCCACTTGATGGAGCACAAACTGGAAGGCCTGCACAGGTGAGTTGAGGTCAACTCTAAGGGGGTTAAAATTGTACTTTCCAAGCCAGGGAGCACTACAAATGATGAAAAGGTAGGTATACCCCAAGCCCCACAATACCTGAGAAATGAAGAGGTTCCAGCTGGATGCCTTCCTGATGCTGACCCCAATTCCTAGTCTTTGGTCGTGGTAACAAAAGGTAGGACATCTGGCTGGCTACTGCGGCAGCACTCTGGAGAGGAACTCGGCATCAATGGATTCCACACGATACAGCGACTCTGGTTTTGGCGCCTTTTTCTCAGCGCCAAAGAGAAACTAACAGCTTCGGTTGGAGTTTCCTCGGTCCCGGACTCTGGATGAAGAATTCCTGATTATGGAAGACCTTGAAGGTGCCCACAAGGTTTTGCCGGATTAAATCTCTGGAATTTGATGCACTCTATAATCATCAGGGGTCCCCGAGCATTGAGATTCTGCAACCTAGGAAAGTTGCAGCAAGGCAGGGGGATGAGCCAAAATGAAGCAGGTCTTGAGGCTAGTTGGTCCCACCAGCCCAAGGGAAGAGGTTGTCCTGCACGCATCTTCCCGTTGAAACGAAAACCAAGTCAGTACAGCTGCAAGGATTCACTGGTGCTCCATGGTCCTGGAAGGTGCTGCTGGCGTCTCTGCTCGTCTTGAACGGATATGATGTTCCAGTGGTTGTCTACCTGTATATCCAAAAGCCTCGCCTTGTATGCGAAATCCCATTAATTCAAAGCCCTGCAGCGGTCAATCACACAAGGGGTGCAGGGGAGGGGGGGGGGCGTCCTCTAGGACAGCCACCCACCCAGTTGGAACTGGTTTCAAACAGGCATGCCTACAAACAAAAGGTCAGTGAAAGTTCGGGCTCCACCCTCACTTCGTGCCTATAAAGAAACATGGAGCCTGGGCAGGTTTAGGGGCTGAAGCCCGCCAAAGGCAAAACAAAGGACCTATACCTAGTTTAAAAGTACGAAACAACCACTTCAAGAAATGTTTCATGAGACGATCACTAAACAGAGGCACCGTATGTCCCCTCCAAGGGAATCTAGAAATCGCTGCCAAGTGTACCGATATGTATGATATTTTATTTGTATCGCGCACGTACACAAGTGTTTCAGAGAGCGACAAGGCAAGGGAGGGGAACAAGGGAGAACAAAACAACTATCTTCCTAGGCCCAGTGACATTGAGAACGTGCAAGTGCATGGGAGCCCAGCGCCCACTGTCTCTGGTGATTCCTTAGACTCCCCTTATCCACGTCAGGACCTCCTTTCCAATAAGTCTGGATTCTGGGGCAGGACCACCACTTATGCCAGTAATCGGCTTGGGACGCCAGACCCTTTTTCGCCAACTGCAACAGGTAGGTAAGAATTTGCTCAGGTGAAATGTTTAAAGGATCCACCCGCGGCTGGTCCTTAAACCACAAAAAATTTCAATTTACACGCATAGGAGACACTCGTGGACGGCGCCCTTGCCGCCTCCAAAATGCGCCGACACTCACTGGAAAGCCTTAGAAGGCCAAACTCTGAGAAGTCAGGAGCCAAGCCGTCAGGCTGAGAGATCCTCGATTGTGGTGCCAGACAACGCCCTTGTCCTGAGACAGAAGGTCCGGCATCCCTTCCAACCGAATCGGCTCTGCCACCGACAGATGAGGGCGATCCGAGAACCAAGGCTGCCTAGCTCAGAACGGAGCCACCAGAATCACACGGCATGGGTATCTCCGAATCCACTGTACGGTCTGTCGAATGAGCGGAAATGGAGGAAATGCATAAGCGAACCGGCCTGTCCACAGGAACGAGAACGCATCCCCTAGAGACTCGGGGTGAGCCCAGCTGCTGGCAAACTCCCTGCACTGGTTGTTCTCCCTCGTTGCGAAGAGATCCAACGGAGGATGACCCCATTTCTGGAAGATCATGGACACCTGTTGCTCCTTCAGCTGCCATTCGTGGAGCTGGCCTGCATCCCTGCTGAGCGCACTCCCGGCAGATGAAACGCCACAATGTCATGCAACAGAGTCCAATGCCAAAGTTCCTGTGCTTCCTTCGACAACACCCTGGAATGCGTCCCCCCCGTTTCCCGAGATAAAACATTATGGTGGTATTGTCTGTTAACACCCTCACCACGGACCCTCGTATGCGCTGCAGAAACAATTTTAGGGCCCAATGCACCGCTCCCAACTCGAGCACATTGATGTGGAACCGAGACTCCACCCAAGACCACATGCCTTGAACGTGTGAGCCACCAAGATGCGCGCCCCCCCCCCCTATCCTGTCTGAGAGGCATCCGCCACAATTGTAAATTGGAACTCCGGTTCCAGCAACGGCATGCCCCGAACCAGATTGTCGGAGCACTGCCACCAGCGAAGAGCTTCCACGAGACTGCAGTCGATCACCACCTTGTCCGAGCCGCGACTGAGCCCACCGGTCCGTGAGGAACTCTTGCACCAGCCTCATGAAGAGACTACAGTTGGGCACCAACGGAATGCATGACGCCATGGCCCCCAGCAGTGACATGTAGGCCCGGACCGACCCCCTCGTACCGATCTTCCACTCTGCCGCCCTTTGCCAGAGCTTCATTACCCTCTCGTCCGAGGACTTCACAATTCCCAGATGAGTCTGAAACTCTGCCCCGAGAAACACCAAGTCCTTGGAAGGCGACAGCAAGGACTTCTCCAAGTTTACGGCGAAGCCTAGCTGTTGCAACGGCTGCATGGCAGTGGCGAGACTTTCCTACGCCTCCCCTGGCGACGAACCTCCCACCAGCCAGTCGTCCAGGTACAGGTATACGTGATGACCCTCCAGTCGGAGCCAGGCCGCCAAACATTTTGAAAAACGTCCTGGGAGACTACTCTAAACCGAACGGGAGTACCCGAAACTGGTAATGATCTTTTCCTATGACAAACCGCAGAAACTTGCAGTGCCGTCGACGCATGGGAATATGGAAGTATGCATACTGTAAATCCAACGATGCCAGAAAATCATCCGGCTGCACTGTCCGAATAACTTCCTGAAGTGAGCATCTTGAACTTCAGGCGTTGCAGAGTCTAGAATGGGCAGACACTTGCTGTTTGGTTTCTCCACCCCAAAGTAGCGGGAATAAACCCCTTGGCCTTTTTCGGCCACCGGAAACAATTCTATAGCCCCTTTCCATAGCATAAGTACCACCTCCTGCCGCAGGATGTGAAGGTAAGGTTGCACAGCATACACTGGAGGAATAGAAACCGGGGAACACTTGAACTCCAGCGAGTTGCCCAGACGCACCGTGTCCAACACCCAATGGTCCAACGTAATCTTGCACCACTCGTCCACGTGCATTGCCACCCTGCCCCCCAGCAGATTGCCCTGAAGACAGTCATTGTTGTGGCTTAGCCTGTCTCCCTTTAGAGGAGGTTAAGGTCTGCTAACCTCTTTTCCTTGAGGCATGAAAGTCCTGACTCTTCTGCGCCGACCTCCTAAATCCCTGGGAGGAATAACCAGACCGACCGTAACCCCGGTCTCTGGTGGAAGTAAAGCAGGCATTTCCCAAAGCCCCTCGGAACAGACGAAAGGAGCGAATAGAGCACCCACTCTGCAAAGCTCCCAAAGATTTGGCAGTCTCAGAGTCCTCCTTCATTCCCTTGAGGGCCTCATCAATTTTCTCTCCAAACAACTTCTCCCCCTCACAGGGCATGTCCAGAACCTTATAATGCACCTCCGGGCGAAAGTCTGTGCACTTAAGCCAGGCTTGGCGACGCCGCACAATCCTGTTAATCTGCTTAAAGCCGGACTCCGCCAGGTCAACGGCAATATTAATAATGTGATTGGAAGCCTCCTCCCCTTCACGCACCAACAGCATGGCAGCCTTGTGGTGCTCCTCCGGCAGATGTTCCAAAAGAGGTGCTAGCCAATGCCACATCTCACGATCATAGCAAGCCATGATCGCTAAGGAATTGTCAGCTTTCACCGTCATCGCCCCAACAGTCAAAACCTTCCCGAAGGCATCCTGTCTCCTGGCGTCACTGTCCGGAGGGGGTAACACTTGTGCTGACTCCGGGCTTTACGGCTGGCCGCCACCACCACCACCACCGCCACCACCACCACCGACTCAGGCGTGGGCTGCGACACTAAGCACTTCGGGGTAGAGTCTGGGGCCTTAAACTTTTTCTCCATCCTCTGACCGCTGGGGTTGTCGCATCGTGCGTAGGCCCTCCTGCCACACATGGTCCAGGATAGGCACGGAGAATACAGTTTTCCGTCTCTTGCCCATGTGGTCGAACAAGAAGCACTCCTTCCGCTCTTCCTTAGGAGCCAAACCAAATTCCACTCACACCTAAGCCATCATTGCGTGGAATGCCCCAACATCATCGGGAGGGGATGGTTGCGCTGGACTACGAGGCCGTTCCACCTCTCCGTCCGAATCCTACGCCCGGTCCCTAGTCGGCGACAAAAAGCCAGTAGACATGGTCTCCCAAGGCACACTGACTCCAGCAGCTCACCCTCCTCATGGTAGGAACGTGGCCGATCTTCACTCACCGGCAGAGGCACCAGCAACCCAGCCACCGTCGACGAACGCGGAGGAACATCAGCAGCGTCCATGACAAGCCCTACCGGACCCACAGGCAGAGGAGGCAACCTTGAATCCAGCTGGCCCAAAAAGGATTGCAGCGTGGACAGAACCTGGAGCGACATCGCCTGCGGGTTCACCAGTGGATAACTAGCTGGACCAGCCCCCACAACGCCCGACGTCGAAGGTCCAACGCACTGCAGCCCCAAGGCCGACGGCCCAAACACCGGCTGCCGGTCGTCGTCCACCTCCAAGGATACCGAAAAAGCAGCCGACTCTTGATGTAGAATGGCGTCAGGCATAAGCGAGTCAAAGGCGGAAGACTACCACGCTCCACTCGTCGGCAGCAAGCCGTCCGTATCCATCCTCAACGACGAGAAAAGCATCAGGCCTTTATCAAACCCTGTTGTTGCCGGAGCCGATGACAACAGTCGACGACAGCACCGTAGCTGGCAGAGTAACCAACGACGACGGGACCCCCGCCGACGAAGACGTAGTTGGAACCGCCACCTGTGGTGTAGAATTCCCAGACGATCTGGCCTGCTTGGCCCCGCTGGACCGGTGCTTAGGGGACTCCCTGCTAGAAGACACCCTGTGATGGTCCCCTGAAGAGGAGTACTTCGACGACAAGTCTTTCTTGGCCTTCTCCTGCGACGCCGACTTCTCGGGCCTACCTCCAGAGCCTCGGGAATGGTCCAACAGACCATGCGTGGACGAAGAAGCACCCTTCGACAGTTGCTTACTCGAAGAGGATCTACCACCCTTCCCGACCTGCGACCCAGGAGCAGGACGAGACTACTTAGCCGGAGGCTCGGCCGACTCCGCCCGGTGAGGATTCGCCGCCTGAACAGGCCACTCAGAAGACAGGCTCCGGACCGATCCCACCTCCGAGGCGGGGTAGGTACCCTCATTCAACCAACAAACCAACTGCCGATTGCAGTCCTTACAAGTCTTTTGTGAAAATCCTCTACAGATCTCGCAAGAGTCGGCCGAGTGATGGGGTAAAGGCAGTAGAGGCAGTCCATATGCCTGTCCCCCTCATACACCTTCAGCCTGCAATTTGCACAGGGCCGGAACAGAGACCTCTTCGGAGCCCCAGAAGACATTGCAACACAATAGCACAAGCACGTGCAAAAATCAAAACACACACAAGGTGATCCCACACTTTGGAGACGCTTGAAATCTGAAGGGCAGGTGCGGGGCTATTTATACCCTACATCCTATTGGTGGGGACTAAAGCACCCAAAAAGGACGTTTATAGGACACTGAAGTGTTGAAGTTTTCCAAATTGACCGAGGTTCCCAGCCTGACAGGGAATATTCACAGCATGTGAATCCATGAAAGATCCAATGCTGGAGAATTAGAATTAATCTTCACCTTGGGCATCGCTCTGAGCAACCCTGCAGCCAGACCCATCGTTCTTGCCATTACAGAAAGGGGAAAGGCCATCTGCTAAATCAAGGTTGGTCCCCACCCAAAGTTCAGCACAATATCAAAAGCAACCCCAGATATTGTTCAGCCTCAATGGACAGTAGGCACGTCTGGTCGACTCACGGTGACTACAGAAAAACAAAATAAACGATTGATGGAATATTTAGAATTATTCTTAACCTCTGGCAACATCGGTCCGTCTTTCCCCTTTCTGAAAGGACCGACTAAATTGTTGGAGCTTAGCCAGGGGACAGTTGGTGTTCATGTCAGCCTTAATGGCTTGAAATGTGTCAACCTTTTTAGTGTACAAGTCCTCCCCGTAGAAGGGCATGTCCACCACCTTTGATTGTACTTACGGACGGAAATTCGTGCCTTGAGCCAACCTTGACTGTGTAGACCTGCACCATTCCCCATCTGCCTGAAATGAGTGTCAGTAATATCCACCACTGAAATTGCATGGCCTGACGCACCCTCCCCTTAGCGAAGGAGGGTCAACGCTTTGTAGCTGTCATCTGGCAGGAAATCCAATGAAGCGCCCATCCTACACCACAGCTCGTTTGTCATAGCAGGACAGGCTAGCCATAGCATAATATGCGTTAATGGTGGTAGAGATGATGCGTTTTCCAAAGGAGTGTAGTTGCTCATCTTACTTGTCGGTCGAGAAGCTAAAACACAACCACCAATGGGTGGGAGACGTTCCTCGCACTGTGGCCTGTGGCCAGTCGAAGAAACAGTCAAAAACACAAAGCAACAAATGGTCAAAGAATAGAGAGATTCTTTGAGGACGCCCAACACCAAACTGAACCTATTACAGTGGTGGAGCTGTCAATTGGCTGTGAGGCACTATGACCCACAACGATTCTAATAGAGCACTGAAGGAAGTTTTAAAATTTAATAGTAAGCTGCTTAGCTGTAAGAATTTCCCCTCAGGCTGGGAATCTACCCGCATGTGAATCTACTATTCAAGGGTGACCCAATTGAGTGATATGTATGTCCTAAATTATTTTTAATTAGCTTAAATATGTAATGTGTGCCTTATTATAGGGTCATAAATTATTATATAACTTACCTGTGTGGGTCTTTTACTTACCTGTTTGCTAAATGTCAGCTGTACTACACAACAGTGCCCCTTCTACCATAGTTCAGCATTGCTGCTTGGTCATAACTACTATGTGTGTCAAGATGGATTTTCTCAAGTCTGGCCTGGTTTCAGGAGGCCACCCTGGTTATAGAGACCAGGCAACATCTGAGATGTTAGACAAACCAATCACAAAGTGTGGATAACAACCAAGGTTTGGTTTTAGGATTGAGTGTGGTCAGGGTCCACAATGATTCCACACAGTGAAACACACAATGCCACTTACACAAATAAGCATCAAAATACTCTTATAAGCGCAAACAATTGAAAAAGTAAACATGCACATAGTATCACACAACTCAGTTATCAAACATATATACAATCACCTTAGGTTTATAGAAATGCATACAATAACATTGCACAATGAAGGGAAGTAGTAATGTAGTATGAAAACCAGTTCACAAGAATAAAGCCCTAACTTTATAAGTTCAAACCCCAAGTTGAATGGGGCCTTGATCCCAAATGTCAAAGCTTCTTATAGGAGAAGGCACATGTATAGGAATAGTTCTTGTGGTGGTGAAAAGTGTTCCAGAAGACTTAATATTACAGGTACAATTATATTCCAATCATTTTAGAACAGCTTTTAGAACAAAACATTTGAAAAGCGATGGAATGGAATAAACCAGAGTTTAGTATAGTGGGGACAGGGGTGGCCGGTTGTAGTGCGGGTACTCGCTCTTGGATTCCAGTACTGTCCAGGAGCTGTGTGCAACCCTTTGAAGAGTGCAGCAGACACTGATGCAGGCCAGATAGAGAAAAGTTGGTACAAGCTATAGTCAATAAACACTGGCAACAGCAGGCATCTCTCCAGTCGCGGATGACATTCCAGTATAGGCTCTCTTGATGCTGGTAAGCTGAAACGTGTCAGAAAGGCAACTTGTGGCACAAGCTGGCAACCAACCGAGTCCTGAACGAAAACACAGAACGGCAACACTTCCGTCAAGCTAGACCACTTGGGACCTGGTCGGTCCACTGGGGGGTCCAGGGACAATTCCAGGGGCTCAGGACGGCTGATAAAGATGCAGAGACTGGGTGGTCCCACCAATACAAGGGTTAAAGCAACGCAGCGGGCCTTCGCAGATCAGCAAGTTCAGCAGGGCTTCCCCTGGCCAAATGCAGGAAGGATCCCAAGGCTTCTTTAAGAGTCGCCAACAGATCTTCAGTCTGCTCTTCTACACAAAAGCTAATTGGCTCCAACGCTGACCTGAAGAAATGGCTGCTGGAAGAGTCCTCTTATCCCAAATCGTGGCTAAAAGCAAGTCCAAGCCCACCAATGGTAAGGATCTGAACCATTCAAACACCCAGTTCCATCAGGGACCACTGTGGGTTTCACTCATGCATGCACTCCAGAGAAACTGGCAATACAGATGTGGAATAGAACCACAAACCAACAGGAGTAACAGGGGATACCAGGCATATCTGGGTTCTGTGACCTGGCCTGGATAGAACCAAAATATTTATTTTAACATCAAAGGTCAGAGCACTGTTTTTATGTGGTGAGTTCAGATGCAGTCTACCGATCTACATGATAACACTAACTTAACGACTCAAACACCACCTGTAAGGTGACGTGTCTCAAAAAACTGTATGCTGAGATGAAACAAATTCAATCAAACCAGTGCAGTGGACACTTAATCATGATTAAACATATTTATTAACATATAAAAAAAAAGTCATTATAAAAGGCTGATCTCATAATTATAAAAACAGTCGCAAATGTGTATCAATACATTCATTAGACAATCCATCAAATTCATAATTGGACTAGTGCGATACATCATTTCCATCTAAAACCATCCCAAACCACACACCGACCATACTACATTCATACTCAAACACTTCATCAATTCACTCAATTATAACATAAAAAACAATTATGCTAAAATACAACAATACAGTTTGTCCATTATCAATATGAACCATGAATTTGTCATAGCTGGGCCACCGCTGATTGTGCGGTCTATCCCAGCTACAACTAGTGTCAATTAAAACTGTTTTCAGGTAACAGTACAATCCCAGACCCAATAGAACCAGCCAGTCCAACCCAATTCCTGGGTCCACAGAAAAATGTCATGCACTAGCCACAAAAACATAAGCTTTCCCATAGCATACGTGGGATTTCCTGACCGGAGAAGGCAGGAAGGCGGCCAAGAAACAATATAGCACAAGAAGCGAAAAATCTCTTGGCACGGCAACTTTAGGTCTCTAGCCACTTTTAGTACCCAGACACGGTAAACGTAATGTGCACACTAAAGGTGATGCGAAAATAGTAAAAATGTAACTGCTGCCACCAGCTTGTCTTTAGGCATATAAAAGTAACCAGAAATACACAGTGTAAAAGACCAGGTGGATAGAAAACGTATCCCCAATGTAATGTAAAATGCTGTGTGTACTGTACAAAAGTAAAACAGGTAAAATGACAAGTGAAACAGCTTCCCAGTACCGATGGTCTGAAGGACTGATCTGTTTCCCCATGACAAATGTGCAAAAGGCCAGGGAAGTGACACTGAAGGCTTCACTGGCTGTAAATATGTCAGGACAGGTTCAAAAAAACAAAAATCAAAAATTTGAGACACAGAATATGGACGGAAAGATGCCTAAAAGAGGAGCCTTGGTGGCTTTGCTCAACTGGGATTGTAAGAAACCATTTCCAAGTTGTATCCCAGATAGTGGCTTTGAAAAACTCTTAAGAGTGGGCTACCAATTACTTTTTATTCATATTACTATTGTCTGGCAATATAATACCATGTACTACTGACAGTAAGGTGAGCCCGTAGCATCCCAAGTGTGCACACTGCAGGTCTTCCAAGATGTGGAGAACTGCGTGCAATGGGAACATAAGTCAAAGTTCAGCAAGGCATGCGAGGTAGGAAGTTCTAACCTGCTAAAACAACATACCTAAGGTTTAACAGGCTGCAAGTCGGTTGACCATATTTTTTTTAACCAACTTTATTTTCATTTTTATCTTTTTTAAACGCAAGACAACAGTTAGCCTTCGGTTACAGCAATGTTACAACCATTAACATCTGTATAAACAAATTATTTAACCTACTTGAACTTTGGCATTGAGACTCCATGTCTTCTGCTGTCTTTATCCGATATGAATGTTTCTTAGAGTCCTGGGTTTAAAGAATTGAGTCTCCCTCTCCCCCACATAGTCCTGAAGTGGATCCCATATGGCTAAGAATTTCAGGTAGGTCCCTGACTTTGTGGCGCAAATTTTCTCCATCGCCATAACTCCCCACACTTTCATCCACCACCATGGGGCTGTAGGGCCTTCCACTGACTTCCATCGTTGGGCCACTGTCATCCTTGCTGCAGTCAGTAGGTGGGTGATGAGGGCCGCTCTGTTCCCTGAAGCTGCGTATATCCCTTCTGACACTGCCCCCAACAGAATGACCTTAGGGGATTGTGGTAGGTCTGCACCTGTTATGTCTCTGATTGGACTCAGTATTTCTTTCCAATACACTTTTATCCTTGGGCACGACCACCACATATGGAACAGGTCACCTCTTTCTCCACACTGGCGCCAACAATCTGAAGGATACGTGGGGTTCATTTTATGTATTCTACATGGGGGCAGATACCAACGATAGCATAACTTATATGCTGATTCTTTGATTGCCGTGGATTTGGATAGTTTGTGCGCCCTCCCCCAGATTTGGCTCCATTCTTCCTGTGTAATCTCCTCCCCTATGTCCCGCTCCCAGTCCTTCATATATTGGGGGGTTTCATCTGCTTGCGATTTATCGAGTAACTTGTACAGTCTAGTGATCCCTTTTTCCTGTGTCCCCTCCCGTATTGTGACTTCTAGACCTACTGGGGGGCGTAATCCAGCCCGCTTTACCTCTGGGTGTGAGATCCAGTGACGCACTTGTATATATTTAAATCTGTGATGCTCGGTGATGCCAAATCTTTGTTTTCATAGTTCAAAGGAAAGTGGGGCATCATCCTGGTACAAGTCTCGTAAGGACACCGTCTGCTCCCTGCCAGTCGTCCCAGAACTTTTGTTGGAGCCCAGGCGAAAAATCTGGATTATGTACCATAGGGGACATTGGACCCAGGCCTAGTTTGATCCCCCTGCCCTGGAGCGCCGTATCCCAGGTGTGAAGTGTCGTTTTTTGTCGCTTCCAATAGGATACCTCCTCTCTCTCGTGCTTTTGGCTTAAGGAATGGTAGCATACATAGTGGGGTGTCAGTCGCGGACTGTTCCATTTCCCCTCCCACCCTGGGAGGGAGTCCCTACCTGCCCATTTCAATGCTGGCGCCAATTGGGCCGCTAAGACATATCTCCCTATTTCCGGCACTCCTAGCCCCCGCAGAAGTGTTGGGCGTATCATGATCTTTTACCTTTTTTCCTCCTGATTCACCAACCTTCTCCAGCGAGTTCCCATCCAATACATTGTCGATTTAACTCTCTGCATGTGTCCCTGAAAGTCCAAGTGTCTGCCAGAGCATGGTGTCCCAAATGTACTGTGAGTTGTCCCAAGCGTATCAGCATCCTGAGTTCCATGTGCACTTCACTGGCTGGTCACAGCCTTTTGCATTTTGGAAAGCTGCATGCTACTTCAGCAATTTTGTGAGCAGGGACCACAGGCTTGTTAACTGTAGGTGCACATTTAACGGCGATTTGGTTTTAGAGGCCCAGTAGTTATTTCTCTACTGAAATATGCAAAAACTAGTTTTAGCAGTTAGGTAAGATTTTCATATTTATGATAAATCTTCCTGACCTGTGTCAATCTCAGAACTTTATGCTTGGACTTGGTAATGATATTTCCTTGTCCTTCGGTGAGTGGAAATCTTTCCCCTCTCACCTAGTCTTTCACTCTTTATGGGTGACCTCATGCCTCTCCATAGTGTTTGGGTGATGTTAGTTTCCCAAAAACGTTTGGCCTTAGGCCAGGTTGCCCTTTTTGGCTCCCCTGTTAATTTCTTTTTCATGTACTTGGGTGAACTACTGTTCCCAAGTAGTAAATAGGGATTTTCATCTCTTTTACAATTTGTATAAGTGAGCCAGCACCCCCCACCTTATGTGGAGTGCTGGGGGGTGGCGGTGAGGGGGGGGGGATACAATGTATCCCCTTTCTTACTAACCTGGTAACATTTTTGTTACAATTGCAAGTTTACTTGAATGGCTGATGCCAGTGTTTTTACCTTTATGGCGTTTAGTCATTACTCGTAGGCTGTTAAATCAATCAGCCTCGGTAAGAAGAGCCACCATTTGCTAAAATGGTTGGCTCCTTTTTTCGTTATTTGTTTGCATGTAGTTGGAGGTCTTTCCCTACGATTCTAGGCAGGAACGACCTTGGTGGTCTTCCGAAGTCCGAATCCGTCCCAAACTTGGGTGGCCCCTCAGGACCGAGAGAGTGAAGTGAAAGCGAACGGTGATATTCGTTCTTCCTCCGACTGCTGTAAAAATACAGCAAATTCACACAAAATGCATGAAGAATTTGTTGCAGTAAGCCTCCTCCGACGCCTGCTGCTGCAAGTTAACATCCAGTGTCCAGTTCTTTTATCACCAGACCAGGAATCCAGGGACCAGGTCTGCTGCTGCATCCTGAAGGCATCCTCTCTGAAGCCCTTTTCTCCTAAGGTATTGTGTGGGCTTGGGTATTACTGACCTTACGCCTGGTGTGCATCCTATGAGGCTGAGTGGGTGATGTGTGGTTGGCAGTTGGCCCATATCACTTGCCCAGGCCTATTGCTGGAACACATAGCGAGGCGTCTCAGAAGTCCCTGAACACTTCAACGAACTCTGAACTTTAATACTTGTTTACGAAGATCTCCTATGGAACTTTGACTTTCCTGCAACAGAAACCCATCTCAGCCTGCCACAGCTGGCACCTAGACCACTAGGGTCCCTCTTTTGCCTCAGAGTACTCATGCAATAGACTAGGGAAGGAATGGATAAGAAAAGGATTCGGTCTTCAAAAGTATAACAAGTGTAAAAGTACTTAATTGCTGAAAGAATTAGTGCAGTAAGTATCTCTGTGAAAGAAGAAGTGACAAAGTGTCCTTAAGTTATATTTGCCTTTGAGTTGGTGCGCCCTCTAAAACATATACAAGTTGCTTTACTTAATTTGAATGGTGTTTGCCCCCCTTCTAAAAAGTAATAAGTGTTGGTACTGTTTAATCATTGGCTAGCTGAATTAGTGTAAGTTAACCAATAGAATTAAAATCCCTTGAAAAACTGTTTTCTTAAAGTGTACCGTAGGGTGTTACTTTCTCTGACCTGCTTTATATAGATCGAAAACAGTCCACGAGTTAATACTTGCCTTTGAGTTGCTTGAAGTCCCACTTAAAAATATATGCTTCCTTACTTACCTTGAACAGCTGCTGCTCTTCTAAACATTTAACACTGGGTCGCGCCTCCCCTGAATCGGCTTAGAGCATTTCCAAAATAGTCATAAGGTCCATTAGTTACCTTGAAATATCTTGGGTTTTTCTTAAAGTAACTGGGTTTTACTTTCTTGAATTGCTGGCTGCATTCAGAAATAGTTACTGCGTGTTTTATTTGGCATTGAGTAACTTAAGGCCTCAAGAACATAGGAGCTGTTGACTCTGAAATGAGTTCTAAAAAGTAATGTTGCAAGAAGTATACTTTTAACAGTTGGTTTATTAAGCGATTTCTTAACTGTCGCTGCATGACTGACAGGGTCTACTATCCTTGAATTACTGACTATTCTAAAAGTTGGTTTTACCCCAAGAATAGCGGGTTGCATTCTGAATGTGCAATAGGTTTGACTCACCTTGAACTGCTAATTGCCATTTTTAATAAGGTCATACTTTGGGTTGTATCCCTTAAGCATCGAGTTGGTTTTTATAATTGTGTTTATATATGTTACAGTATTTATTTCCCCTCAAGATTTATCTGGACCTACTTCTATTTAAATAAACAATTTATTTTTACAGTACATAGAGTGTGTTTCTTTGGACCATATCGAACAAGTTACTTAGCTGTGACTATTGTTCTCCAGCATGGCTCTGGGATGGATTCACATGCTCATGATTATTCCCTGTCATCAGGCAGGGAATCCTGGGTAAAAGAAAAAACAGTTTCATTTTCACGTACAAACTGCATTTCTCCTCTAAACCAATCACTGAGCTCTGGGTCATACTGCCCCCAGCCAATGGCTGCCCCACCACCGTATTGCTCGACGGAACTCCTTGTCCAGAGCAATCTTGTCGGCGAAGCTTCCGGACACCTGGATCCACTGAGCATCCAGGAATTGGGCAGCGACTTGATGGTCCGCACCGGGGCGGTCTTCAGTTCCAACAGCCGTTGCACCTTGGCCACACCAAGTTCCTCCTCTGGCAGCCATCTTCAGATTTGGTAAGCATGTAAAGTGGCAGTATGGCCAAGAAGAGCCGCAGAGGGGATGGCAGGAGGGTTCACATGTGAATCCATGACAGACTAATGGTTACAGGCAATTAAGTTATTCCTTCTCCAGCATGGGGTCTGGCATAGATTAACATGCTCATGAAAAAAGAATACATAGCAGTACAACATTCCACAACCACGGGAGGTGGCAAGGCTCAAAAGAAGCAATTACTCTTACCTCCGGAACCGGCTCACCTTCAAGCGAACAGGTTGCGTAGCAATGATTGGCCAATCCTTGACTCCTCTCTGGAACCCCCATCAACACAGTAGAATCTTGTCAAGGTGTGCATGGACCTCCACGTAGCACCCCTGCAGATGCCCAGCAGGTGCACACCAGACAGGAACACAGTCGTTGCCGCGATCGCTCTGGTGGAATGGGCTCTCGGGCAGCGGTCGGTTTGCCAAGCAGTGACCGATTTGTTTTAATTAAAGGGTTTGAGTGACAATATTTGACTAAAGGTTTTACTTGCTTAATGTGCATTTTAAAGGCCTCAAACTGATTTATTTTTATACCTTATCACTGGAATTTTTGTTATTGTTCTGTGTTGACTCCTATTAGTCCTAAACCACTCACACCCTTCCTGAGACCAAGACTTGCCACTCTGCTACTTTAGCTTGATATGGTTTGGCTAACTTCGGTCTTCTCTGTTCATCATAGGGTAGCCTCCCAAAATCCTCCCAGCAGGGCTGATTTTGGAAATCTCGCCTAACAGGTGCAGAGGAGGGAGTGGTGGTATGAAGGAGAGAGCCAGTGGGATATAAAAGAAAGCAGTGGCATCAAAGGGTGGAGTCAATACCTGGGAGTGACAGGAGGGAAGGGAGTAGAGGCGAGTGGAGTTGTAGCAGGAGATAAGGGAGAGGGAAAGGAAAACATGGATGTGATAGAAAGGGGGCAGAGAACCTGTACCGCACAAACCCATACACCCATTAGAACAACGACTGGAGAGTAATGGCGGTTTGAAGACGCGTTTAAAGGATATATATATATGGGTTTCTGCCTCGGGTACTTCACTTCCAGCTCAATATCTAAGACAGTAGGGGTAACTAATTAGTATAGACTAACTAGGAGCTAGGGACATCTGGGTAAGGAAGAGGTTTCTTAACTAGACAAGAGGAAGAGGGACGGCCAAAGGACCCATTAAAATCGTAAACCTTTTCAAGCGTGGATTCTCTGAGCCATCCGTGACACTTACTGTAAAAATAGTATTCTGGGCTCTAGATTGCATTTGAAAGTGTAATGATTAACAGTGTGGCGAGAACACCTTGCTGGAAAAATCGAGCACACAAGTGTTCGCATTAGAGTCCAATCCAGCTTTGCAGATAATCACATTATCTGCAAACTGTCAGACAACCGCATCTGCAAACAAACATTTGATTAAAGAACATCTTTACTTCGAAAGATAATCATTAGCTTGTTATGGTACTGAAGCCTAGGTTGTCTGTGGAGGACCATAGCACCAAATATCCAATCATTACCAGGGAGGTTTTGTGAAAACGTTGCCTGAGAAAAAGTCAGTAGGTAGGAGATTTTTCCCCCCCATGCGCCCATAAAAGCCTTCCCCCACATATTCTAAGACTTGTATTAATTACTATTATACACCCCAGTCCTACACTATTTGGGGAAAGTGCTTGATTTTCTTTGGAGTGCAAATGTGGAGAAATGTCGCCCCGTGGTGATCTTTTCCCCGGCGACTATCACTGGATACCCAGGAAAGAAGCACAAACGGAAAATGCTGTTATAGTTGAGGCTCTGCAGAATTAAAGGTTAGGTGCATAGGATTTCACATTTTCTCAATAGACTTGATATTTAACGATTGATATCAAATACTAATCTGCAATTACAACAAGCTTATGTGAGGTATAGGCAGTTTAAAGTTTGACAACATTTAAGGTAAGGTTGCGTCATTTTTCTCCAGGGCCAGAAACATAACTTCGCCAACTTACTCAATTATAGACTTATATTGTCACGGTTATATAATTGAAACATGTCTCTTCAAGCAAATTTGCACTCACTTACCTACCATAATAACATTACCGTAAAACTCACCTTTCCTTTGAAGTAGAGGTTTTCTTGAATCTTCGAATAGTAACCGAGACTTCCTGAAGCAAGTCACAGCCTCGCAGATTCTCAGGCTTTCGTGAATTGGTAGTTTCCATTTTGTTGCCAGATTTCTCCTTTAAACAATGTTAAATTTAGATTTGTTCAAGGACAATCAGTTCAACAGTTACTGCAGCATAAAGCAGAAAAAGAGGCGCACTAATGATAGAATATAAAAAATACATGTTTGATCTGTTCATTAATAGATTAGAGGCAGCTAAAACACCCCACAGAGTCGAGCAACCACCAAAGCCATCATCCTCAACTGCTTTTATTCGACTCCAGGCTTATAAGCTATTTTAATTAAACAATTGATTCATGGTGTGTAAATTATTTTTTTTTTTTTTTTAAATTGTATTTGGTTACTAAAAACCTTTTACAAAAAGAAACTTCTATTACAGTTAGCAATCGAATAATACAACTTTAAAAAGAGAAAAGGAAGGTGAACTAATTTTTACTTTTAAACTTCCTTGTCTAGTCACCAGGCATAGCTCTCCAGTGCTATGAATATGGAACCAAATAAAATAAGCACTTAATGGCTTATGTTTGCACAAAAAACACTGAAAGGATTATATAAAATAAAAATAAAATAAAAACAGAACATGATTATGAAGGATCTATTAACAAAACCAATACAATGTAACAGTCCTGACCAAGATTTTCCTAAAAGATTTGACGCCTTTTTGGTCATCGAAATGTCAAATTTCTCAAGAACGTTCACCACTGCTGTTAGGGAGCTGGTATGACCAGAAATGAGTCTGCCCCAGAACATGTCTGGCATGTGGGACTCCTCACAGACTCCAAATCTTGAAAAGAATACGAGACTCGCCAGACATGTGCCTTCACAGACCATCAATAGGTGTTTCAGCGAGCGATTGGAGGGTGTTTTACAGATGTCACAAGGCAGTTGCCTCTTCCCCTTTTCCTCTAACTGAAAGAATCTCTCCTGTGTGAGCTATATTGAGCCTTATTCTGAGAAAGTTCATTCTGATCCTCTTGTCTGGAAATTTCAGAAGGTATTGAGCCAGGACTCCGTTTTTTTCTGCTTTTAGGAAGCAGTTTTCTGGGATCTGAGATCGCAGCTTGTCAATTGCCATTATCTAATCTGTTTCTTCCAGGTGTTTTTTTGCTTTTACAGGGTTGGATATGAGCGTCTAGGTCGGTACCTGCTTTTTTGCAGATTTTCCATAGATCTTTAATATATTTGAAAGTATTTTTGATTTTTTTTGCTTCCAAATGGGCTTTGAGATCGTAAAACAGGGTATCCTTCTGGGCTGTGTTTATGAGTCTAAAGAAGGAGATCAATTTCCATTCAACTTGCACTTTAAGTGACCGTAAACCCAGTTTGAATCTGAGGGCAGACATTGAAAGGCTAGATGGCAGGCATAATACTCTTCCAGACCAGCCCCTCTAGCCTTTGCCAGTCTGTATTCCAGAGACATGTTTTTGCTTCTAGCCCATACAGAATCACTGGAACCACTTCGGCCATGTAGAATTTGACTAGTGGCATGACTGAAAACAAGATCTGTGGAACGAGATGGGAGATTTTTATTGCACATCCTGTTCTACCTTCCCCTGTGATGGAGCTGCATAGACCTTGTAACGCAGATATATTAGATCTTCTACTGTTGGAATGCTCTGTCCCCCGAGCTTCCAATCCAAGTAGTTTATTTTCTTGAGGGGATGTTTGAAAACTAGAATCCTTGATTTCTTTGGGTTTATAGCTAGGTAAGTCCTTGTGCAGTTCTACCAGCATAGATCAAAGTCCTTCCGGGATACTCCATTTCTTCAGTTTGATCCATAAGCGTGTTCTATTAACATGGTCGAATGCCTTCGCGAAATCTACCCAGGCTCCGTATAGCTGTTCTCCTTTGAACCAATGTTTCACTTAGGATATTTAGTGTTAGGCCATTTACTGCTGTCGAGTGTCCGCTTCGGAAGCCTGTTTGGTATTTTTAGAGGATTTCTTTTTCTTTTGCCCACCTCTGTAACTCCTCCAATAAGATCTTCATAAATAGTTTGCTCTCGATATCTAGTATGGCGATCGGCCGATAGTTTGTGGGTAGTTGTCAATCGCCCCCCTTAAAGAGTGGAATGATGATCGCTGACTTCCTTGATGCAGGGAAGTGTTGACTTACCAGGATCTCACTAAACAGCCAAGATAGTATTTTGGCCCAAAGTAAAGGCTGTTTTTTTAATACTTGGTAAGTTAGACCATTCGGCCCTGCCGCTTTGTAATTGGAAGATTTGGTGATTAAATCTGCTATAGACTGCACCCCTAGCAGGAGACACCAACAGGCAGATGAATCTAGAGCATATTCGGTATCCCCCGGTATTCTTGAAACTCGTTGACAGATACTCTATCCAGCTCTTTTCAGGAACCAAATTACATAGTGCAGTATCTGGGTTGCCTTCCAGGCGGCACATCACTGACCAGAATTCCCCAGTGTCATCATTTCCTGCTAGTTTCAACATGTACTCTCCATCCTGCTGGAGTCGCCACATCCTCCTAGCTATAGACCACTACTTGTACCTTTGTGATGCTCTTTTGGACTCCTTTTCATAGGCTTCTCTGGCGAGGCCTGCTTTTTTCAACTGCCTCAATTTCTGATTGAGTCGTTTTTTTTCTTGTCTGGTCGCCTCATCATACGTATGCCGATGCACTGGTTTGCTTCGATTACTACCCCATTACTCGGAGGACTTATCTGCCAAAAGTATGTCATGAATTGGTCAGGTTTGCATGAGCCCTGTTTGATATTATCTGGGATCTCTAGCAGTCTTTTATTTAGGGTGTCCCATTCTTTTTTGTATTTACACAGGCGCAGCCTGACATTCCTCAGTGAGTAAGAATCACCCCGTTTGGCTCGTTGATCCAAAGTGATGTCTGAGAAGAGTAGTTCTAGTCTAGCGTGATCACTTCCGCCCCCTTGCTCTATCTTCAGTGTGATATCTAATATAAAGCAATCTGCTGACATGAATATATGGTCTATTGTTGAGGCTGAGCTCCCTCGATACCAGGTAGGGGCTGCTGGGTTTTCTCCTGGCTGGCTTCCATTTGCCATTTTTAGGCCCCAACCTGCCAGGAATTCTACCCATGATTTTCCAGTGACCGAGATTTTTCTAGACCCTTACTTGCCCAGGTTTTTTTCCAGCGCCACACATTGGGAATTAAAGTCCCCTGCTAGTATTACTATTCCGAAAAAGCTAGATTTTCATTTCTTTAGCAGAGAATGTATTGGGCCCTCGCGTATTCCAGCTTACCATAGACAGCCCCTTTTGCCTAAAGAGACCGACTCCCCCAGTGTGCAAATTCAATCAAAGTCTCTATACACATGAGCAAAACACTATTAATACAATAGTAATACACTATCTATACACTCTACCTAAAAAGGCCATACCTTATAAAGACATTGCAAACATGGCTGAATACTTTGATTTGCAAGGGTTAAACCGCATGATTCACACGCAATACCAAACTCGTTCTAAACAGACTTCAAATTACATTTGTCAACTAAACGGCTAATGTTTGATCATTTCCACCACCCCCAAAAAGGGGGCAAATGGGCAACACCAAAAGTTTCCATACTTTTAAAAGGGTTGCTAAGTGGAGGAAGCAAACTGATTTCGATCGAAAGAGTGGGCGAATGGGGATTAAATGTAAACAACTCCCGACAGAGCTAATGAAATAATTTTCTATCATTACTTCCATGGTCTTCAGTTAAGAAGCCTGCTGCCTAACCAGCTACACTTTGTAATAGTTCAACTCAGGGTGGTTCGGTAGTTCTGGAAACAGTTTTAAAAGACTTCTACTCTCTTCATGTCAAGAGGAGCTTTAGGAGATTTTTGTCATGTCAGCTGAGGGTTGGCTCACAGGCGTACCCATTACAATACTGGTTTCGTGTCCACCACTGCCATCGATGTCAAGTTACATTTTAAACTACATTTTATGATCTTTGCCAGAGTCTGGTTCTTTAAGAACACAGTTACTGGTTATAACTAGCTTATCACCACAAATCTGCTCCATAGAATGCAGCCTATCTGATCTATTGCCAACATTTTGCGAAAAATAAATCCAACTGGAATCTATTGTGTCAATATTGCGTTACTATTTTGCATCTGCTTTCCACCAAGAATATTGATATATTATATCCAATCTGCAGCTAATCAACTGAGTACCTATACAATGGGACCCAATAATAGAACACGTTAATTCCTAGGGGTCTTTGTACCATCCAGGTGATCGACTCGTCACCTGGATAGATCGAGGAGGAGCACTGATCGAGGAGCACTGTTGCTCCTCCCTCAACCTATCTGCGGCATTTGACCTGGTAGACTATACCATTCTTTGTCACCACCTCACCTCTGCAGCTCCCTTCTCTCCAGAAGCACCAGATTGGTTTAGCTCCTTCCTAGAAGGCCGAGTCATGAAGGTCTTCTCTGATCAAGCATGCGCTGCACCTGCTCCCATCAACTGTGAAGTGCCCCAAGGCTCGTGTCTCCCCCACGTTGTACAATATTTTCACAAAGCCTCTTTTCGACCTCATAGAAGCCCAGGGTATAATATACACTAAGCGGATGCCATCCAAATCCTTCTCAGGAAACTACACCAAAGACTCTGCCCTACTAAATTCCACATACACCACCACCCAAGCTTGGATGCCAACCAATGGCCTCTGCCTCAACGACGAGAAGATGAACTACTCCTAGTCGGACATCCATTGGTACTGAAAAAAAACTTGGGCCAGATTACACTGCCTTTGACAGACTGTACTAAGATCACGATCACTGGTTGTTAAAACAATGGGAGTATACTTCGATGCCATGCCACCCTCACCAAGTTAATGCCATATCCTCTTGTGCTGCTTACTCAACCAAGCGCCTCTTCGATGCTAGACCGTTCTCACCGAAAGCAAGTTGCCTTAACATTGCTCGGGCGGTTGTGGGCGCCAGACTGGACTACTGTAATGCCCTCTTCATAGGGACATCACACAAACCTACAAAACTCCAGACCATACAAAATAATGCCTTAAGAGCTGCTTTAAACCTGCACAGATATGATCACATATCAGATGCAAGGAAAGCAGCACACTGGCTACCCATTCGGCAAAGAATCATTTTCAAGACACTTGCAATCACACATAGATGCATCTCAAAAACGGCCCAGTCTTATCTTACTCAAAACATCGCCATGCACCAAACAGACCGACCTACTAGAACCCCTTACACCTGTAAACTAGTACAACCCAAGTACAAGTGTACCAGAGCAGGAGGCACCCGCTTTCCTGTCCTAGCCGCAAAAGACTGAAATGCACTCCCTCAGACACTAAGAGTAGAAGCATCTTATTGGGCATTTCGGAAAAACCGTAAAAATCTGCCTATTCATCTAACCACCGGCCACTCTCCAATCTTCCTCCATGATTCCAACCCACACCCCCTTTGCTACCTATGAAGAGTATCTGTCATTGCGCCACCTGCTCTCCTCTGCTACCTATGAATATCTGCCACCATGTTGTTTGTACTAACAAGTACCTCTGCCGAGTCAAAGTTTACTGAAATTGCTGGCCCAAGGGCTTCATGGAACTGGTTCAAGCGCCCTGATGAGTGTTTGCACGCGCTATAAAAATGTAATAAATAAAATAAATGAACTATTTATTTGTTGGTTAATATCTAAGCAACTTTCCTCACAGAACTCATTCAGCATATGTATAAATGTCTTCAAATCAGACGGTGCCGAAACCAGGACAGTGCAAGTCTTCAGACAACAAGGTTACTTTTGTCTCAATTTAAGCAAGGTGCATCAACTTGTAAGTTTATAATTTTAGCCACGTTTACATATAAAGAAAAAAGGGCAAGAGCATGGACACATTTCTGTCTCACCCCCAACTGTTGCAGAATTGCTATACAAGTCATTTATAGTTTTTAGTAGTGGGTTAGGGAACATAAAAGCAGCAAGTGTTTACCATAATACATGGGACATCAAACCTGGTCTTCAAATATATGAAGAGACAAAGACACTCCTTTAAAAAAAAAAAAAAAGGATGTATTGAACAATAAATACAATCTAAAACCCTGATCCATTGTGCCACTTCCTTTTTGGAACCATTCCTCTATTACTGACAACCTTTTTCTCCATCCATAATAAATCAGGGATTTAATTTTGAAGTGTTGATCATAGTCCCACATAGGATTAAATGGAACAAATGCAATAAGCTCAACCAACTTTAAGGGAGGAAAAGGGTTGGGCAGGTCGGTTCTACCCTACAGGTGCAGAAAAGCAACCAATCCAGGAGCTCACCAGAGGAGACCCACAGTCCAGGGATGAACAAAGGAGCAGGAACTGCACGCTATCTGGTGATGCAAGAAGGCTGAACATGCAAGAGCAGTTTTCTTGCTGTACAAGTTGAAAAGCCTCCAGGTTCCAAGCATACACAAGGAACGTTGACGGGTGCAGCGAGGTAGCCCAGGAGAGAGATGGTCAGTCCTCTGGTAGGTGCCGGGACGGTTGTATACAAATTGTTCGAACTAAAATTGTTCGAATTACAACTGACCGAATTGTGAAGGTCAATAGTTACATATATGCAGGGGGAAACCCCCCGCAACATGTATGTATACATGGATGCATACATATATACACACACATACATACGATACATTGCTCACCGTAATCGTATTTCTGATGCTTGTATCTGCTTAGATTCACATGCTGTGCATAGGCCGGCATCTAGTGGAAGCTGCAGAGTATTACCCTTTGTTTTTCGAAACTTGAAAATGGGCGCCGAACTAGGGCATGCCTGTAATACTATCCCTAGTGTGACATCCACTGTACCCATGATCCCTCACGCGTGTAGGACCCTCAGATTGTATTTTTTTCTGACATGAGGTAGCAAGAGGAGTAGTGCGAGTACAGAGTATCCAAGCAGATAAGACTACAAGCATCCATGCACCGAGGGGAGGAAGGGCGGGCGCATGTGAATCTAAGCAGATACAATCATCAGAAATATGATTACGGTGAGTAATGTATCCCTTCTGAGGCTTGTGGAATCTGCTTAGATCATATGCTGTGCATAGATCAGCGAGCAGTGCTAGAAGGAGGTGGGATTCGAGAAGTGTCATGAGTGAACAAATGTCTTAGAACCGCTTGTCCCACTTGAGTATCTGTCTTGGAATGAGTGTCAATGGAGTAGTGCTGAGTAAAAGCGTGAATAGAGCTCCAAGTAGCTGCTTTGCAAATGGTGTCAAGGGGCACATTTGCAATGAAAACCAGAGTGGCTCCAGTACCTCTTGTAGAGTGGGCCCTTGCCGTAAAAGGCAGCGTTTTATCTGAAAGGGAATAGCACAGTTGGATACATCTGACTATCCACTTAGAGATGGCATTCTTAGAGACGCGATCTCCATCTCTGCCTGGAGCTATGGAAACAAACAGCTGATCTGTCTTTCTTAGTGGTCTGGTCTTGTCTACATAGTAGAGGACCACCCTCCTCACATCTAGTGTGTGGAGTTTGACCTCAGCAGAGCTCTTGGGTTCCTGGAAGAAGGCCGGTAGCTCAATAGACTGGTTAACATGGAATTTGGAAATTAACTTAGATGAGAACCTAGGGTGAGTGCGTAAAACCAGTTTATCCTTATGAACAGTAAAGAAAGGATCCTGCACTGACAGCTTGCATTTCACTGACCCTTCTTATGGGGGGTGATGCTACTAAGAAGGCAGTTTTATAAATCAAGTGTCAGACTAGATTTGTGCATGGGCTCAAAGGGTGGTCCCATGAGCTTAGCAAGTACCACATTAAGGTTCCAACCTAGTGGTGGGTTAGAAATTGGAGGGTGCCACAGTTTAAATTGGTTCAGATTGGTGGCTGGTTCTTTTCAGTGGCTACGGCCTCACTGTGGAATTGTCTTCCTTGCGTCCTCCAGCCGTTGGATAACTACATGTCTTTTAGGCGCTCCCTTAAAACTGAACTATTTTAGTTTTCTTGCTTTGGCGGCCTGTTCGAGTTAGTGGCAACATGCCTTTGGGTGAAAGCTGCGCGTAATAATGTCTTCTAAAATAAGCTCTGCAATCACTGAATTATGGAAACGGAAACACAGCCTGTTGAGAACAGAGCTTCCACTAGAAAAAAAATGACTTGCAATAAACCAGTAGTACATATGGTATGATCAAAAATGAAAAATCGCATACTAAAAATAAAGATACAGGGACATATCAAGTAGTTAGCTATGCCCCTGTAACTTTAGCTAGCATAGTGCTCAAACAAGAAGAGGGCATTCCGACATGTTCAGAACCCAAATCCTGGCATAACATTTTTCTGTGCCGGCATCAAGAGAAAACCGAATGTCGCACCTAGGTTAGCAGTTTACCCCCCTCATTTCTTTCCCTTCATTCCATATTTTCCTTCCTTTTCCTCACTTTCTATTTCCTTCTTTTCTTCAGTGTTTTTATTTTGTAAGTGTGAACATAATTAACCTGGAGGTGTCAGGGCACTGTAAACTTAACGTTATGGTGCTGGTTGAGCACAAGGGCCATTTATACATAGGCTGCAACGTCAGCCGCATCTAAACGACCCTTACACAGCAAATAACGAGCGCAGAGTTGGCTTTCGCACCACTGTGGCCACACTGAAATGGACTCATCGGCCAGAGGGGTGCACCAAAACAGCCGGAGCAAAACGGCTAGCATCTAAACGTGGCATACGGGACACAGGCCTCCGAAAAATCTCAAAACCAGCAGACTGGAGAATATGCTCGCTGCCCAATAAGTAATTTCCTCTCACTTTTAGTGCCAAGAGGGACATTGGATTATTATCTCCTTTTTACCCTTTGAAGGAATTTGGGTAGAAAAACGTAACTAGGAATTTTAAGTTTTCACAAAACGCTTTACCCTAGACAAGGCCAGCAATGAGGAATTACTCATTTCAAGGCACGAGAGCGCTCATCACTGCCAGCATCCATGATTTTTATGGTAAGCTGGAAGGTAGTTCACGTTGAAAGCTTCTGTACCAGAATGTGACACCATAACTTCAGGAAACCTTGCTACTACACCACTCTGCTGCAGCTGGGGCGGACCATATGTAGAAAGCTTAACCGTATCCGTCTTAAGTAGGTTATTCGGGGAGTGAGGGGTGCGCTCGCAACCGAGGTACCCGCTGCCCGCTCTGTGTTGGGTAGGCTGCTGAGGTTTATGTGGTGAAAAAGTACTGGCAGGACACCTTATACTGTTGAGGTCCAGATGATATAATTTATAGGTCAGTACGACCACGAAGAGCAGACAATAGGCTCCCAGCAAGATGCGATTAGGCCCTGTGGAGAGGGAGCGCGCAAACTGTCCCGGACGACCTGAGGAGCCGCTCTGAAGCACTGGAAATAGGGACTTGCAGGGAACAGGCTCAGCGGCGGGTGAAGGAGCAGGGTGTGCCCTGCCTTGTAGTGGCGTCGCTAGTCGGGTCGGGGGGGGGGGCAGTGCCCCCCTCTGAAATCCTGTGCCCCCCTCCCCACCTAAGGCGAGCAGTGATCATGTTCCCTGTGTGTGGTGTTATTTGTGATACTCACTGAGGCAAATGTCTGCAGATCACACAGCAATACTCCTTTTGTCTCAAAGCGAGCAGTGATCGAGCAGCCCCTCCCATCAGAATGTAGTCCACGAAAGTGCCATTAGTCACTGAATTGTTTTGTGCCTGCATTCTTATGGGAGGGGGAAGTGCAGTGGGGAGTGGGTAGTTGATGTGCACAAAAGTCTTTCTGCAGGAGTGCTTGTGACGTCACATCACCTTTCAAAGGCGGCCCCCCCTACTTTTCTTTGCGGCCCCCTCTGTGTCCCTCCTAAATTTGATTCCTGGTGACGCCACTGCCCATTGGAAGCAGTAATGGAGCTGGGAGGGAGAGAGAAAGATGGACACCTTATGGACCACTGAAAAAACATGTGTAATGTGTGCTGGCACCCAGACACTGGCAGGGCTGAAGCCCTGTGGAGACCAGCTAGAGAACATCAGCACCTTGGCCTGGAGGCAGAGTATGACACCGTAAGTGCACTGTTTTTATGGTGGCAGGCTCTGGCTGTGATGGAGATGCAAGCGCACAGAGGCTTGAGAGCACCTGCTGTGGTGGTGCACCTGGCTTGCACTGGAGAGTGGACAGTGCGGTGGGGGCCCCCCTGGGAGTGTCCTGCTGCCCGCAGTGCTCATTGCATTGAACATCCGCTTCAGGGTGGTTGTGGCGCTTGGCCTGTGAAATTGGGGCCCATAGCGTTGTGGAGCACTGTTCGGTAAGATTTTAACCTTGGTGCTAAATCTACTCCACTTGTGAGAACCCCAGAGCTTTTTGCTGGACTGGAATATTTGTCCCTATATCTCAGTGAGTCGGAATCTCTTTCCACATTCACAGATCCTTTTACTATTTTTATGGGTGTCATTGTTTTTAGACTCTCCATAGTGTCCTTTGAATTTTATCCTCTGATAAATTTTGGTATATACACCTTTTAATTGTTACAGGGTTGCCCTTTGGGCTCCACTTTTACTTTCTCTGGCTAACCTTGTGAGAACTACAGTTCCCAAGGGAAGAAAGGATATTTCCATCCCTTCTACTTTTTGTTCGGTGAAACCAGCACACCCCCACCTTCAGGGACAGTATTTCACAAAAATGCCAGGGGTAGCGGAAGTGACATCACTTAACCCTTGACCTCCGATGACATCACAGGAAATGATGCAATTTGACCCCACCCGAAGTGACATCGCGGGAAGCAACGGAACACAACCTTTGACCCCTTGACAAAATAGGAAGTGGTATTAATAGGCATTGTTCCTAACTCCACTACGAAAAATAGGTTTACAATATCACTATAATGTGATGTACATTTCATACAAGAATGGATCACCATATGTATTGTTAAGATCAGTGGGTATAGCCCATATTACCAAATTACTGTGAATGCAAGCAGAAGTCCATGGCCAAATGATGTGTTATTATATTGCACTTACGCTTAAGCACTTTACATAGAAAAAATAGAGATGCAATATCAGCCAACCTGTATTGGTTATCATTTATCGACCTCAGAAGGATGAAATGCTGAACTGACTCACCCCCTGAAGTATGCCTGAATTAAACCTTTAAATGAGTCTAGCAATTATTGTATAAAATTCCAGAACAAAACATTTGGTATTCCTATTCTTTCTTATTTATGGTCCCTGCTGAAAGTGTTAGACTTGTGCAACCCCTGCTCATTTTTTTTTTAAAGATGCAGAACAAAAAAAAACAGCCACCCCAGAAGCAAAGAACCACATGGCACTGGCCGCAGCCCAAGAGCTTGAGTTAAAAACAAAAAAATTACCAAAAAAAAAAAGTTTAAAAACTTTTTTAGAGCTAGCAAGGGAAGCCACATGGGTCGCAGTTGCGACCCCTGGCAACCCCTAAATGACATCCCTGCCCACCTTGTGTGAAGTGCTGGGGAAATGCAATGTAACCCATTTCTCACTAACAATTCTGTTAGTGACAAGCTTACCTTAAATGGCTTTTGGCAGTAAACATTTACAAATTTCGTGCACCTTTCCCGCAGGCTGTTTTCACAGCTGCAGTAAAAGCCCCCATGCCTATAAGTGCCAATTTTACTAAAATGGGCCAGTCCTCTTCGTTTGCCATTCTCGCACTTCTTGTCCCTACTTAGTCTTAGCCCTGACCTCCAAGGCGAGATTTATATCTTTGGCAGGAGACCTCTGTCAAGCTCGCCCAGACTCCAGTGTCTGAAGGCAGGAAGAGAGGGAGGAGTCCAAAACTCTGCAGCCCTTTGTTTTTCAGACTGCCTGCGAGAATCCAGTTCAAACTGAAAGTCTGGCTGTCCTGAACCCTCCCACCCAGGGTTTCAATGTAGCACGTCTGTTTGATTGGCTGAGTTCCCTGTATTAAAGTCTGATCCTGGAAGCTGAAGAGGTAGTCGATGACTGGACCTGAATCTGAAGATGAAAAAAGCGGCTGAGATGATTTACAGCGACCATAGAGCCTGCTGTGCGACCATAGCCTTCTGTTAACGTTCCTCCCAAGTGACCTGGAGACTCTGAAAATGACGACCCTGACCCAGAGCCTGGTGAGATCCACTAGACTCACGACAACCTGCATTTTGAGCCATCCCACGTCGTGCTGCAACCTTGTGGGGCCGCAATACCCAAAACCCTAGTACCTCAAGCCATCGTGCAGTGCATGGTCTTCCAAGTTGAGCTGAAACTTTGGTGGCATTCTGCAGGACCTACAAAGACGGGATTCCAGTGCCTCAAGTCCTCACCAGAGTGCTGCACCAGATTAGTGACGCAAATCCAATCAGCGATATTCAGTCTTCTGGCTCATGGAAAGGGCACCAAAACCACAGAGCCGCATCCAGCCGCAAAGAAACTCTTGCCTTGATCCCAGATGATCCTTGCTGCAAAATCCCTTCCAAAGTCCTGTCTTCCGTCTTCATGAAGAAGGAATCCATTGATTGGGTTTTTGGCTGCAGATCCTGAATTCTTCCTGCTGCCACTCCTCCCATGTTGAGTTACTGTGTTGGCTGGAGTACTTACCTTAAGCCTGTGCGATTTCTGTAAAGCTTTTGGGGCATTTTCTGTGATGGGGAGTCCTCTCAGTTCACCCAGACCCAATGCTGGAATCCTCCTGGGGTATCTTCTCAGAAGTCCCTGGATCCTAACAACTCTAAAGTGAGCTAGTTAATTGTTTGACCAGTCTTCCACAGACTTTCTGCAACTGAACCACATCTCACCCTGCCTACTGCTGGCACCTAGACCACTAGGGTCCATCTTCTGCCTCAGAGAACTTCTGCAACAGAATAGGGAAGGACTGGATAAGGAAAGGATTCCGTCGAGAAAAATGGAAGTGTACTTACTTGTAAAAGAGTTAGATGGTAACTAACTCAAAGTGATTTGTTACAAGTTATTACTTACAATGAATGTGTTGCGCCATATGTAAGGCTATTTTACTCACCTGTGAATTGGTTGCGCCTCTTCCCAAAAGTAATGCTTCACTATTTCTTCCAGAATACTCGTGTGTACGTTCACCATGTGGGTCTTGCTTCCCTTGACCTGCTGTATAGCATATCTAAACTAAGTCTGCCTTGGGTTTTACCAACCTGGAATAACATTGAGCCAGTCTTAAAGTGCGACATTGGGTTTTGCTTTCCCTGGTCGTTTTTATACAGATGCTAAAACAATCTTAGATGTATACCTACCTTTAAGATGCTGGTAGCTCCTTTAAAAAGTATATGGGTTTTACTTACCTTGGTCAGCCTTGGGCCATCCTAAAATCAGTTCGAAAGTTATTGCTTACCTTAGTCTGTGTTCCAATGAGTGAAAAGCATCTGTAATAGTATATTACATCAGGTTTTACCTGCTTAGAATAGCAGGTGTTCCGTTCTTAAAGTGTTCTGTAGATGTAGCTGACCTTGGTCTGCCTGGTGCAATCCTAAATTAGTGTAAAGAGTTCTTGCTTACCTTAAGAGTTCCACTGAGCTAAAAAGCAACTAATTGTATATTACACCAAAAGGTCTTACTCATCTAGTAGAACTTATCCTGAATGTGGTTATAGGTTTCTACTGTTAATTGAATTAGTGTTCCACTATTCAGGAAAAGTATACTTGCAGGTTGGTTTACTAAGTGATTCCTTAACTGAGTGTTACCGCACAACTGCTAGGATCAACTACCCTTGTATTGCTGAAAGTAATCAGAAAGTAAGGAGCAAGTTACTTACCTGTAACTATTGTTCTCCAGCATGGAATCACATGCTCATGAACATTCCCCATCAGGCCAGGTATCCTCGGTAAAACAAAAACAGTTTCACTTCCAAACTGTATTTGTCCTCTAAACCAATCACTGCACTCTGGGTCATTCTGCCCCCAGCCAATGACTGCTCTCTCCCTAAGCCCCTCCTCTGGCAGCCATCTTCAGATTTGGTAAGCACATAATGTGGCATTATGAACAAGAGCAGCTGCATAGGGGATGGCAGGCGGGTTCAGATGTGAATCCATGCCAGGCCCATGCTGGCGAACAATAGTTACATGTAAGTAACTTGTTCCTTTCCAGCATTGGGTCTGACATGGATTCACAAGCTCATGAATAAAGAATACATAGTAAAATAGTACAACACCGCGGGAGGTGGCAAGGCTCAACAGAAACAATAACTCTTACCTCCGGAACAGGCTCGGCTTCAAGCGAACAGGTTGTGTAGCACTGCTTGGCTGACCCTGGACTCCTCTCTAGAATCCCTGTCGACGCAGTAGAATCTCGTGAATGTGTGTGTGAACCGCCACAGTAGTACTACAGATGTCCAGTAGGGGCACACCATACAGGAACACAGTTGTCGCAGCGATCGCTCTGGTGGAATGGGCTCTCAGACGGCCGGGCAGCGCTTGGTTTGCCAACCGATGACAGTGTGATGCAGTCGGAGAGGCACCTGGAGATGGAAGCCTTCGACAAAGCCTTCCCATGCTTCACAGTACCAAAGTTCATGAAAAGTTGAGGCATCCTTCAGAAGTTCTTCATGCTTGCCACATAGAACTTCAGAGCACAAGCCGCATCCAGCGATTGCAAAGTCCATTCAGCCTGTGACAAAGGATTCGGAAAGAACAGGCAACACCAAAGTCTGGTTGAGCTAGAATTCTGACAGGACCTTCGGCATGAAGGAGGGGTGCGTCCGTAGCACCACCCTTGTGTCGTGAAATGTCGAATGAGACTTTGCAGGACAGGGCCTGAATCTCACCTATGCTCCTGACAGAGGTGATGGCTACAAGGAACGCGGTTTTCCATGAGAGGGGCCCGATACGAAGGCTCGAAGGCACCCCTGCCCCCCATGAGCCTCGTCAGTACCACGTTGAGTTCCCACGCCAGGGCAGGCGTCTTCACCGGCGGGAACGATCGCAACAGTCCTTTGAGGAGCTCCTTGACAAGACGGTGGGACCAAAGAGAAGATGGTCCTGGAGACCTGGTGTAGCGGGAGATAGCCACCAGATGAGCCAGCCTCGCCTTGGCCAAGGATTGAACAATCGGCAGGGCTGTGACCCTCAGAGGATTGATCTTCTGCGCTGGGCACCATGTTGCGAAACCCTTCCACTTGTGCCCGTAGCACTTCAGAGTCATTGACGCTCTGGCACTGGCAAGGACCTCCCTGCAGTCTGCCAGCAACTCGTACCCTCCGAACTCGAAGGCTGCAGGATCCAGGTCATCAAAGTCAGCAACCATGGGTCGTGATGTAGGATTGTGCTGCCTCCTCCTCTGGTAAGCAGATCCACGACCACTGGCAGCTTGACCGGGGGCGACGTTGACGAGCTGAAAAGGTCAGCGGACCAAATCTACCTCCAACACGCCGGGGCGACGAGGATCATCCTGCATCAGTACAGTTTAAGTTGATTGATGACTCGCAGCAGAGGTAACGCGTACAGGAACAGGCCACCCCAAGGGAAGGAAAACATTTCCCCCCCTTGCTCCTCAGCTGGTGAAACTGCTAGCGAATCTCTGGCATTTGGAATTTGTTGCCGCCTCAAACAGATTCATCTGGGGTTTGCCCCACTTGAGGAAGAGGTGGTCCACCTGGTCCTGTCCAAGCTCCCACTCGTGGCAGGAACGCAGTTCCCTGCTGAGGGAGTCTGATGGTGTTCTTGACTCCCGCCAGGTGAAAGGGGATGAGGAACATCTCCTGGGCGACGGCCCAGTGTCACGTCCTGCGCCTCTCTGAAGAGGCTATCTGGTGTCCCCCTGCTTCCTGATGTAGAACAACGTGGTGGTGTTGTCCGTGTAGACTCAACACCTTGCCCTTTAGGAACGTAAGGAACGACCTTTGGGCCCAGAACACTGCCCACAGCTCCAGGAAATAGATGTTGAGATCCCCCTCTTCCGGCAGCCACAGGCCTCTGGTGTGGAGACATCCGGTGTGGGCTCCTGAGCCCTCCACAGAAGCATCTGCGGTGACCATCTCCTGGTACGGGGGGGGCTCCAAAATCATGTCCTGGCAATGTTGGAGCGCACACCCCACCATCTTAACGCTCAACGGAACTCATCGAGAGCAATGTTGTCTGCAAAGTTTCTGGACATCCGGATCCAGCAAGCATCCAGGAATTCCTGAAAGGGGGGGGTTGCATCTGCAACCTGTCGAGCAGCAACTTCATGGTCCGCACTGCGGTGCTCTTCAGTGCCAACAGCTGTTGCACCTTGCACAGCAGAGCCGCTATCCTCTACTCCGAGGGAGCCGGCAGACAGGAGACTTGATCCTGGGCCGCAGGAACACGTGTTCTGCGATGGTATCAAGCAAGATTTTGGATAGTTGAGGGAGAACCCCAGATTCAGCAGCGGGATGGTCCTCTGTGTGTGCAACAGCTACTTCCCTTGGTACAAGTATGCGTGTATGCCCTGCAGATGCAGATGTGCCCCCACTGGTGCCAGGCACTTCGTAAACACCCTGGGGGCTGACTTCAGTCTGAAGGGGAGGGCCTTGAATTGGCAGTGCCTTCCCTGTACCATGAAGCGCAGTAACGTGTAATGCTTCTCGTGAATGGGGATGTGGAAGTATGCGTCCTTCAGATCCAGCGACGTCAAGAAGTCTCCTTCCTCCACTTGGCTGAGCAAGTGCTGCAACCCAAACATCCTGAATTTTTGGGACTTGAGGAATTTGTTGAGACGCAGCATGTCTAGAATGGACCTCCAGCCCCTGGTGGTCTTTACCAAGAAGTATCTGGAGTAGACTCCAGTGCCCCGGAGCCGCTTTGGAACCAGCTATATCGCCCCTTTTCTTATCATGGCCCGTACTTCCTGCAGGAGCTGAGGCACGTGCTGCTCCTGCCGGGCCACCAGCAGTATGCGGACACTTACGCTGGAACTTTGGATTGTGTCAGTAGGTGAGAGCATCCAGCACCCATCGGGTGGTTGAGATCTTCCACTCGCTGACTAAGCCCACCAGCTGGCCTGCCACCGGGGTGCATGGGTGGGGGCCCAACGTCCTGGCCGGTTCAATCTTGCTTCGGCACATGCGTTTTTGAAGAGTGCCCTGGGGCATGGGCCATCTGCATGTCAGTCTTAATGGCCTGCAAAGACTCGTAGACAGCCTTCCCAAAGAGGTTGTCCCCGTCAAAGGGCATGTCCAGCACCCTAGTCTGGACCTCCAGACGGAAGTTGGTGGCTTTTAGCCAGCCACAACGATGGAGGCAGACACTGATTCCCATCTGCCGGAACCCCGTGTCCGCAATATCCAGGGCCACTGATGGTATGGTCTGATGCCACCTCCCACTTACGGTAGAATGGAAAGTGCCTCAACTCGCTTGTCGGGTAGGAACTCCAGCAGAGGGGCCATCTTATACCACAGCTCCCTGTCGTACCTGGCCAGGATTGAAAGTGCATTGGCTGCCTTGACTGACACAGCTGAGTAAATCACCCTTCTTCCCATGGCATTTAACTTCTTCCCCTCGCTATCCAGAGGGAGAGAGGACGAAGAGGAGGGGAGGTTGATGCAGCGGCATAGGGTGCCACTACCTCTTTCACCAGAGGATGGTCTGGGGCCACCGGGGCAAGCGGTGTAGTTAGGCATATGTAGGGTCAAAAATACGTCCAGCGATGCATCCCTCAGAGTGGTTGGAGCGGTAGGCTTACTGGGACTCGCGCCGTTGGCAGTCCACCACCGCCACCTCAGTCGTCCCCCTCAGGGATTCCGCCGTCGGTGTGCCCCACGTCCTCCTGGATCGTGTATACGAACATGTGGTCCTCCTCGTCCAAGGAAGAAATATCCATGCCCTGGAGAATGGTTGAGACCTCCTCTACCCCCCTTTTTTGCATCCCGAGGGGTCCGTTTTGGGCTCAGGGATGGCATCCTCTTCTCTGGTGTCCTCTCCACCGGCTTGGCGGAGGCACCACCTCAGTGGCACGTATATCCAGGGCACTGCCGGGGCTACCTTGATTGGGTCAGCCCCCTTGACCTTCAAGAGGGCGGCCACCACCAACTCGATCGTCGACTTCACCTGGGCCACATGGCCCTTCTGGGGATGATCGGTCGCCTTCTCCTGCGCCGTAGCCTTCGTCTTCTCTGGCTTTTCCCGCAGCTTTGCCGGGTTAACCTATTTTCTCTTCAAGGAGGAGCTGGAGTGATGGCTGGATATGGAGGTAGATGGTGAAGATGAGCGTGTTCTGACCATCGCTTGATGTGCTTGCGCAGCAACCCCGACGGAAACGGACTTGTGGCGTTTGGCCTTGTATTGGGCCCCCTCAGATAGGGCGCCCTCAAAGGACTTAGCAGCCCGCTCCTCAGACCAGCCGGTCCTGGGTGAGGCATGCCCCGTTTGCCGCATGGGGCAAAGGCCTTGGTGCTGAGCCACGCTGCCAGCCTACAGTGACGATCCTTAACCATTTGCTTTGAGAACCATAGGCAGATTTCACAATGCGCTTCCCTTTGATCCAGATGCAGACAGAGGCACTGGAGGCGTTTGTCCTCAAACACATTCCGCAGTCCCAGCCGGAGCTAAGCTTGAAAAGGGAGCTTCCCTCTTCCTTCTCTTACTAAGCCCTTAGTTGGAATTCAGAAACACTGTCCTAACAAGCACAATGGTGAGGTTGTCACTGCAATTGTTGACACTTTAGCTGCTGGCTAGGCATCAGTGGGCGCCATCTTCATGGCCGGGTGTAAGAAGCAGCGGGATGGCTCCACATCACACGCAAGGATTGTTTGGCCGCTGGTGCAGATAAAGTAGCAGCAGCAGAGCTGGGCATGGAGCAAATGGCACAGGTGGCTCGAGTTAAATGGCTTGTCTCTGCCCCACCCCGGAGCTTGGGATGGTCCTTGGCTGAAATAAAAAGCAGGTTTGCCTCCATTAATACCACATTGGACACTATGGCATTCAAGGTGGACCGTATGCAGGATCACACTAAGTAGAGTGAGGGCATATCGGAGGGCGAGCACCAAGTGGGGGTCCTGGACGATACCAGTGCAGAGATGAGACGAGCTACACAGGCCTTCCGGCGCAAAAAGCCATCAGCGATAAGAATGAGGATTTGGAGCCAAGGTCCCGCAGAAAAAACAAAATAATGTCGATTCCCACATCTGTGTCAGGGGAACATGGAGGACTTCATAAGTGAGGTTCTGGCTGGCCCTTCTTCCCAGGGCGCTCATTGGACATCTTTGCAGGCGCCTAGACCGCGTCAGATTCTGCGTCCTGTAATAGCAAGACTGTTGATTTACCAGGACAGAGACGATCCAGCGGACAGCCCGAGAACTTGGGGAACTTTAATACAAAGGGGACAGTCATTTTACCCAGACCGTTGAGAGCAGGCCTATAGTTCTTAGCTGCCAAGTGCTCCCTTTAAAAGCAGGGCATTTATTACTCCATGCTTTATCCATCTAAGCATAGTGGTCCACAATAACACTTTTTTTTCACAGACCTGGCTGAGATATACGACTTCCTCGAGGCGTTGCCAAAGGGGTGATGTTACAGGCTGCCTTTCTTTGTTGTGTTGGGTCTCCGGCTCTCGGGGGGGGGGGGGGGGCAGGAGATGGGGAATTGTTAGGTAACATTTCACTTACTGTAATTTTACCTCTATTTCTGGAAACTTTGCCCACCCCCCTCTACCCCTCCACCTTTTTGCTTTTGTTTCCGCCTCCTGTCCTAACTTTCTGCCAGTGAAGCACAGGCTTCAGCTGCACTCCACTGGGCCTCGTCATTGTTCTGGGGGAACTGACTTGTCTTTCTTACAGCTAGTACTGGGAAACATCGTTTCCCTTAGTCTTATGACTTTGATGCCACTTTTGGCAACTGTATTTCAGTGTGCAAAGTACATTACTGTATCGTGCACTGGAGTCCTTACATTTGAGCCCTAGACCGCTAAAGGATTTTTTGGTCTCTGGACAATGTGCCCGGGAGTAGACTGGTGGCAGCAGAAGCTTTGTCGTGCGTTTTTATTTACTTTTACCGAGCCATACTGCGCTTGGCTCAGGCCATGCCACAAGCTCTGATGTCTCCTCCTTTGGCCATTTTGTCCATTGGCCTTCCCCTTTGTGACCCGGGGAGTCCTTATTTGGGCATGCATCCCCCATGCATTCTCCCACGAAAGCCAGCCTTTTTCTGTGTGGTTAACGAGGAAGTGGGCTGGGACGGTCTAGTCACTGCATGGCTGACCAGGTCTACTACTCTTTAATTACTGATGGTGTTCTAAAAGTAAATCCAACCTGGTTTTAGTCCCCAAGAATAGCGGACTGCCATTCTGAATGTGTTCTACGTTTGAAATCACTTGGACTATTGATTGTATTCTCAATAAGGTTATACATTGCGTTGTATCCCATAAGTATTGAGTTGGTTTTCATAATAGCATTTATATGATGTGGATAGTATTTACCTTTCCTTTCTTTGAATCATATGTATGCTACAATTTCTTTGTACCAAGCTACAGCCCTCTCTCCCTCCTAAAATAAGCCTGGCTGCTCTGTCTACGCTACCAAATGTTCTCAGGTGGTACAGCTTTATACTAAGAGTGGATTTATGTACTGCCACCGATGTATGGTTTTATGAAGCCCTTAACTGGACTTTAGAAAAAATGTCCTAACAATCTTGCAATACGATCTGGTTATTATCCCGTCTATTTATAATCTGCCAAAAGTTCTTATCGTTGTTATTCAGAATGGTGATAGAATCTTCGCCTTCTATACAGTGTCAATATCCAAAAGCCATTTGCATTTAATTTAAAACTTGATTTTTCCTGCATTATTTTTAGGACACAATTGTCAGGAGGAAGGTTGGAATCTCCAATATGCCGGATGTTTTCCCTCTCAAGTCGTTTTAGTGCCTGAATCTCAGAAATATAAACCCTTTTACCAATAAAACAGAAAAGTGGACCTTTAACCTTAGGAGTTGCGTCATTCAATATCTCAACAAACGTGATGTCTGGGACTAGCCTTTCACCAAATACTTCAACAGGCCAAATGATAACATACATTTCCCCATACTTCTGTCGTTCCATGTTAGGCGATGTTTAGACTTATTTATAATGCGTTTGAGTTCATTATTTTTTTGCCGAAATCTGGAACACACTATAGTACCTCTCAATTTAGGGTGATCAGTGGGACTTGGATTTATCACAAGGAACTGGTCCACGCTGTGGAATAGATCTTGAGAGACATATTAAAAGTCTATTTGAGGACAACATATCTATGCCAGGTTGTACCGTCCATTAAATCTCCTTTGCTGTTACCACTTAGTGCGAACAAATTCCATTCCTCCAGGACGGATTTCCACTTTTGGCCCCTCCCCATTAGGGCTGACTGATTTATGCCCCTTACTCAGGCTGTCAGTTTTAAAATTCCCGGCCAGTATCAAGTGATCATGTTTATTCTTGTTCGGATTGTACATAAAAAATTCCAACCGCTCCATGATGATATTTGGACAGTTCTTTGTAATTTGCATATATATTTACAATCAGTATGGACCATAGACTAGAAAGACTTTCAGCCTGGCTACAAGGTGGAAACTAGAATACCTGGTTCATTGTATTCATCCACACTTGGCTTATTGAAACCACAAGTCCCCGGCAAGGCTTTCCTGAACAAGTTCCCATAGCCATTTGCAGACAGACCAGATACCCATCTATAATCTAGTCTTGTCAAGGAGGACTCTTGGGTCATTATTAATTGGGTTTCTGCACATCTAGCAATGACATTGTACTGGGAAAGTAAATTGCTAAAGCCTCATGACTTCCAACTGATATTAAAAACATGATCTCACATTAGGAACCTTGATGTCTCTGGTTAAGTTGGACTCAGACACCCACAGTTAGGCATGGTGTTATGCAGTCACTGAAAAATATCTGTTCAACTATTGTATCTCTTGAAGGCAGTTGTATATGGCATATGGCGAAGGGAAACTGAACTTTGAAAAGACCAATTGAAAATCTGCATTCATTCACCCCCTCGCCACGAAGAGTGACATAAGGTAAAAATGCACCAGCATGACAAAATGGGGAGGCAGCAAGAAAAACCTTTCAAGACCTGCTTAGGGGAGAAAGGAGCACTGTCTGGTGGTTGATCACAAGATTTTTCTTGCACTCATTTCGAGGGCACACGTGTATGAACCTACTTCGCTTAAAGGGAGTTACCCCCAGTGAATGATTTTGACCCTCCAAGCAGAAGTATAGCTGAGCAGTCAAGGCAAAAACTTTGGCAGGTGAAGGATGGCTAAAAGGTATGGTAAAAACTCAAAATAAAATAGGGGAAGGAGCACACAACAGGTTCATAAAAAGCTGTGCAACAGAAGTAATCTAGTCATGGAAACCGAGTTAACTACTCGCAAAACTGGATCCAGTGGGGGTCCTGAAGCAGTAGCAGGCAGTCTGTAAAATAGACAGGGTGTGCTTTCAGTTGTGCCCTTAACCCTATCCCGCTTATCACATTCTCATCCTCATGCCAATGGCGCAAAACCTTATCAAAAGAAATCCAGGTACCTCACATGGAGATACTACATTGAAATTGACAGTTTAAAAAACAAAAAATCTGTTGCAGTTTGATGGTTGAAGAGCCTGAAAAGTGGGATTATTGGATCCACATGCTGGAGAGGTTGCAGTTGTCCAATAGAAGGTCAGCAAGCAAAGGCCGAGAGTGGTATAGCGACCCAAAGTGAGACCCACAGATAAAGGCAAGAGGATGAAACTGCATTAAGAGCAAACAGTTACCCTAGCCAAGGTCACAGGGACACAGTGCAGCAGAATAGACCACTGGGGTTACTCACACCTGGTGGTACAGGATCAAGATCCCACTACAAGAGCTCAGCAACAGACAAGTGCTCAGGAAAATCAACATCCATGCCAGTCCTCAAAGGATGCAATGCTCAGACTTAGCGATCAGGCGACACAGGAGAGTATAGTAGCCCAGCAGAGGACAAAATCGGTGTCTAGTCAAATGATCGACAGGACAAACGAATATATATATATATATTTTATATATAGTAGGTTTTTGTTTAGGAAAAAAGGGGTTTTTAGCAAAAAAAAAAAAAAGGGGGTTGGGACCCCCCCCCCAAAAAAAGTGAAAAAAAACCAAATTAGAACATTTGACCTGTCGACCTTTTGGTGTCGACCATTTGTCCTGTCGACCATTTAGATTCGACCAAATGACCTAGAACCGACAAAAACAACTTGCTGAGGTGGAGATCCGACTGGTCCCACTAGATTAGTTAGAAGGAGCAACACAAGATTCACTCTAGTCACTCGAGTAACCGAGGTTTGGAGTCAGGCTTTTCAAGGTGCAGAGACGCTGTTGCAGGTCGGCAATCTGGTAACTCCATTTTGAAAATTCATGTCTCCGTGTTCGATAAGTGTAAAGGCAAAGTGTTGGCTTTATATTCTTCAACCAGGGTAGAGGCTTACCATATTTTCCAACGACTGACTCAAACATTTTCTAGCCAATCAGCGGTGGATGCCACATTAAAAATGTTGTAGGGGTTTATGTGAGAACATTCAGGGGATACGTATGCCAGAGGAATATCATCCCTTGACCCATTTACTCAAATTTAGACATTCACAAAAGCACACCCACAGAAGCATGCAGAGGCGCCTCGGACAGGGCTCACATATGGACTGACACTACATAGACAGTCCCTGTTGACCCCTTCAACCCAACCCCCCCCCCCCCTTGTCAACCACACATGCAGCTAATGAATACCGGTGAAAGTTTACCGGTATTATAAATGATCCACTGCCATTTATTAGCTCGGACCAAAAAGGCAGCCCACATGTCAACGGCACCACAAACAAGGAATACTGTATCTTTGATCTAAGGCAGAAAGGGAAGAAAAGTAAAGATCGGCTGTTGATAAGCCAACCAGCACAGAAAGTTTATCGCAGGGTTAAATCCAAGGACTCTCGAAAATATCTGAGAAACCTCCCAGTGAAGCAAGACGGTGAAGCAACTACATACAGGCCAAGTGGCAAAAAACATACGTCCCTTGTCGATTGTAGCTGACCCAGACAAGTCCTTGGGCAAGGAAAGGGTGGAGGAAGATTCAATCACCTCTGATGTTTTAATTAACCTCTCAGTGTACTCAGAGGAGCACGACTCACAGTCTGAATTACATCAGACATTGCCAGTCTTAAAAGGCAGCCGGACCTATGGCCAACCCTTTGAGGAAGAGCTAAACACAGCGAGGAGGGAAGATTCACCTGAATTTCATAAACCTGGATGAAAAAAGGCAGAGAGCCATGAAAAAACATAAGTGTGCAGGGCAGTTCAAGAGTCAAGACTATGCATTCAATAAGTCAATTGAACTCTTACTCCAGTCCTGACTGTGGGAGAGGCGAACAGACCCAAGAAGAAAGCAGCTCTGGCAGAAATAACTTCTTCACAAGACCAGGATCATCAAGGTGTCAGCACTCATGGAAACGGTAATGTTTCCATTGTACACCACCCTTCGCGCACATCGACAGTCCATGGTCTGAAAAATGAAAGCTACGCGATAAGATGGGCAAGTTAAGGGGCCATATGGCCCACATTCGACCATTAAGGGGCAATACTGCCCGCACAGTGAAGCTGGAGAGAATTGTCGACATAGAAGACAAACTGATATTAAAATGGAAATATTTTTAATGGACCTGCTGCAATGCATCCCAAATCTCCATCAAATTCAGATTTAAGAATTATTGAATTTGTAGAGGAGACTTGCACGGATAGTGTCTTCATCCACACAACTTCCGCTGTTGTGAAAGGCATGCTGCTGGAGGCAGCTGAAAGTTTACAAGTGTTGAGCTTCGACCTCACACCTGTGAGAAACTGATGAGGTACACCAAACACCACGGAGACCAGGCAAAACGATATCCAGCATGTAGACCAAACGGGGAAGGCTAATTAAGAACACCACAAGGAAGAAGCCCTGTGTAACCGAATCAACAGCCATACTTCACAAAATTAGCCAACGACAACGCAACCACTTCACTGCTCAGGAAGACGCAACCTGAATATCATAGTACTCATCAACACAATGGCGGACTACCAAGCGATAAAGTTGGTACATGAGAACGAGCCTGGTGCTTGTTAGGCAAGATTGTATGCAGTACCCTTTGGGTGCACTACAACAACCCTGACCTGCTGGCAACAGGAACCCAACCTTTGGTACAAGTCTGTACTACACAGGTTGGTGGTAGCGTGTTGAGCAGCCAGGCTGATCTCAAGAGGGGTCACTGTGAGCTGTAGGGGAGTTAAACAGATTCACAGTGACAAGTACTCAGATAAACTTACACACAAGGTTTCTTGATTAAACCATTATTAAACAGTCAGAGTAAGCCTTCTTCAGAAGGGAGCAATATAATAGTAACACAAATACACTCCAAAATACACTCTTAATATTTCTTAATCAGTAAGTACCCTTTTGGGATGGCACACAGACACTTCCTAACACTGGACAATAATATACCACTGTTAGACTTTAGAAGACTTAAGAGTTTGCCAAAGGAAAAAGGTTATTAGAACAGAACAAGAGATCACACAAATGCTCCAAAGCAGGTAAGTACTTTTGATAACCCCCCAATGCAAAGTTTGTTAACCCCTTCCTGGAAGGAAGAAACACAATGTCACAGGGAAGAAGAGTCTTTCTGGGAGCCAGGCTAGGCCAAAGTCAATTGGGCAAAAGTCTAGTTGAGCTGAAGCATTTCTTTCAGGTGAATACAAGTATTGCACAATATTTTAGAAGTCTTTGTAGAAAAGAAGAAATCAAAACAGGGCTACAAGCTATTGAGGCTTGTGAAGCAAAGAAGCTGTCAGCAACTCTACAGAGCAACCACAACAAGTCTCACCAACAGAGAACAAGTGCAGTTACACGACAAGAGGCAAGTTCTCCTAGACTGTACAGTACGTTTAGGTTGAAGAAAAGTGCAGCAGATGGTTTTCTGTTCCTGTGCAGCTCTGCATATCCTGGTGTTCGTGGGCTTCAGTCGTGGTGACAAGAGGAAGGATGTCTGGGGACTCCTGCACTGAAATGGGACAGTCACTGACCGCAACCGGCAATCTTCAAACAAGTGGCACTTTAGTGTTTCATCTCCACACATCTACCGCAAACAGCAACACGTGGTTCCTGGCTGTCGAGATGGGATTCCCTTGCATCTGGGGTCCAGCACTGTTGAGGTGGCTCAAGCTCGGTCAGTCCTGCTTCTATGGAGTTTGGGGGGGGGGTGGAGATGTGGGGCAAGGGGGGGGATCTTCCTGGAGCTCTTGGCCAGCTTAAAAGCAATGCACACGATCTGGTGTTCCTCTCCCTTGCTATTCGGTCCCAGCAGCAACTGCAGTGGAATTCCATCCAGCTCCGTGAGGATGTCGAGGTGGCTTGCTTTGGAGTTGATTGGTCCCACCAACTTAAGGGGAGAAGTGTTGCAGGGCTTCTCTAGTCGAAACGAAATTGGAGTTTCAGCACAGCAGCAGGGCTTCACCGGGCAAACCAACGGTTCAGGAGTTGCAGCAGGCGTCCTCTTGAAGTTCTTCTTCCGGTTCCTTCGTCCAGTGGTGGACTTTGCCTTCCAAGCCAAAAAGCCTTGCCTTTTATGCAGGTTTCTCCCGTTCATTCCAGCATAGCTGTCAGTCACCCAGCATGGTGGTTGTCCTTGCCGGACAGCCAGCCGGCCAATCACCTAACAATGCATTCCTGTCTCCTAGGAGACTAAGCACAGGGAGTTTCAGGCACCTCCCTCTTTTCCTGCCCCCGCCAGACACCCAGGAGCTAGAGGCAGGCTTCACTCGTGAATCCCGCCAAAAGCAAAACGAACAAAGGACCTTTCCACAAAGAAATGGCAAAAAAAAAAAAGAACAGGCCATTTTGACAAAAAGGTCACCCTTTGGTTCTTTACTGCAGCTGCGAACGCAGCCCACGGTAAAAATCACACCACAGTAGTTGAAAGTAAACTACTGCCACCAGCCATTCATCGAGGAAAGGGTAACAAAATTGTTACATGCGAAGCTAGACAAAATGGGATACCAAGTAACCCCTCCAGTACCCTATTGTAAGATAGTGTGTGCTGGGTCTAGAAAGTTACAATGTAAGTGAAGTCAATTTCACTTCACTGCTCTTGGAAACAGTTTATCCAAGAGAAGGTATTCAAACCTTGGGAAATCTAAAGACTTACCTGTGTCACTGGACTGAAGGTGCTGTGTGACAATGTAAAAAGATGATTCCTATGGAGTTTGTCAGACTCTACAACAAAAAGAAACTGAGTTCAAAATCACTTTGAAATACATGCGAGAGTGGGGGGGAAGGGTGTCACTCTCCCCAGGCAAAAATTAAAGTCCTAGTGTCCAGCAAAAGAGCTGGAGAGGAATTAGCACATTTCTGAAAATTTGCCCCAACAGTGCACTAGACAGGTTTTCTTGGATATGGCTGTCGGGGGCACTGGCCAGCAACAACAGATCGAAGCTGCCCAAGGGGTGCTCCGTACGACGAATAAGGATGGCATCATAGAATACCAGAGGATTTGGGCACCTAACAACCAAAATTGATGTCAACTTGGGAGACTGCGACTTAGTGTGCTTTCAGGAGACCTGGCTCGCCAGGAGCCCCGTTTAGATTGATATTTGATCATCTTCAGCCAGCCACAAAAGGCCCCAAAGGTCATCCAACTTCAGACCTGTTAACTGCAATTAAATACGGAAGCGGCCTCAACTTGATTGAGGTGGCCTTTGGCAACCCATTTGCACAGGAGATCATAGTGAGTTGGTCTCTCTCCTGGAGAGCCCATCCAGGCAGATGCTTGCTGTTTGACAATCAAATCTTCATTGGAACCCGAGTGCTCTTACAAATGCTGCTTTCCTGGATCTGGTGGCATATCTGATTGACGCATATGCAATTCACGACGTGTCTGATATTGTCTTATGTGGTGATCTGAATGCCAGGTGTCTGATCCAGGATGCAAGATCAAATGTTTCTTCACATGAAAGACCTGTGACGCAGAAAGGAGTGGCTTGGCAATCCCTGATGGCTCACTAGGACATGCATACGCTGAACGGTCAAATGTTGGAGGACATGTCCCCTCGTGCGACCTGGGCAAGAGAAGGCCAAGTGGTGCTCATAGATTGTATATATGTTTCCAGGAACTTTTTAGCATTTGTCTCATTTAAAATCATCAAAACACTTCAGAGCAATCATGACTTGACAATGACCTGGGCATCTGAAGCTGGCATTGAAAGACATGAAATGGCTGGCTCCATCACTGAATGCAACACGGGGTTGGGGGGACTTGCCTGAGTCTGAAAGTATTCAATCGATCTTCTAGCCCTTCGATTCTTGCATGGCCATCCTTTAACAGGGTCAGTGACAGATCGTGACTGACTACACGCGCCTCCTCAATTGTTTCTAATCTAGTACCAAGGGGAAGGCCCGGGGTGGCAGAGTTACTCTGCACTCCTATGGCGACACCGTGGTTGCAAAGAGAAAGGTTATGAAGAGGATAAACCAAAGCGCCGGGATGGCAAATAATTTGGATTACATCCTCCAAGCAAAAACCGCACCCAGGAACTATAAAAACTGGCTTTGTGCATACAGGCTGAAAATGTATCAGCAGAACTCCACAACCATGTTCTTAATTTGTGGGAGGAAAATATGCGATTTCTAGTCTTTGTAAAAATTGCTCAGGTAATGCAACGCAAGTGCAGATCAACAGTGTCCCAGAGGAAGCATAGGATTGTCCACTTTCAAGACCTTTACAAAGAGAAGAGACCCTAGTTCTCTCGAAATAAGGAATCCAAGCTATGGGAAATTCCTCACACTACAGAGGACATAATGAGAAAGCTGGCGAAGTTGAATGGCTCTCATGCCGCAGGACGGGCTAATTAACGCCATGTTAAAAGAAAATCCAGAATCATGGGCTTCCTTGATTCATCTCTTGTTCAAGCAAATAGTCCAGAATCATTCTCTTCCAGAGCCTTGGAGAAAAGCTATTGTGGTCCCGATTTTCAAGATCGCCCTTCTTGACGTAATTGGTAAGCTCTTTGGCTCAATGCTCCCAACGAACTAACCTAATGGTCTTGCTGAGTGGGACATAAAGACCCATTCCAAACCAGTTTTGTCTGTGGGACTGGGACGGGGTGAATATCCTGACCCTAAGTATCCTGAAAGGGAGAGTATGGGGAAACCACTTAAGGAACAATTTGCTTTTGTTGACATCGTCCACGCCTTCGACAAGGTGGGCTGGTTTAGACTTTGGAATAAGTGATTAAACTGGAACTGCCAAAGATCCATCCTAGATCCTTTGGTCTTGCTGCACTCCAACCCCAGCATGAGTGTACCACTGAACAACACAGGCCTCTTGTCACAGGAAATAAAAACAACCGGAGGACTAAAACAAGGTTGTCCATTGGCTCTGGCCATTTTCAAACTTTTCTTGGCTGACCTAACCCCAACAGTGGACACAGTAAGTAGCTTCCATCCACGCATAGGCAGGGTCCATCTAAGCCGCCTCCTGTATGCAGATGAGCTGGACTTAATAGACCATATGCCAGTCGGCCTGCAGCGCCAGTTCGACAGCCGGAAATAATGTGGAGGAGAATCTACAGATCAACACAGAAAAGACCAGGATTCCAGTGCTGGAAAATTAAAAAAAACTAATCAAAACCAGTGTAGGAGTTGGGTAAAACACAAATTGAGCAGGTTAAGACTTTGAAGTACCTGGGAGTGCTGATTAACAGCAGCACCAATGTACCGATCCAAGACTTATTGCACCAAAAAGCGAAAGCATTGGCAACGTAAGTGAAAATCTTGGACAGGAAATGTGGCCGCTTCTCAAATGGTCCCAGTAGTTGATTTCTATACAATGAAAGCCGTTTCAACTCCAACACATGGCTCAGAAGCAATGTTGATTTTAACTATCGAAGTCTGGTCAACCCTGGAAAGAATCTACTGGAAAACTGTTGCGCATCCAGATGTCTAGCCCGGTTCACCTTGTGCGCCCTTTGTCACTTAAGGCAACAGCGGAAAGGAAGAGGTTAGCCCTATTTAAGAAATGCCTAATGGGCTACAACTTAACCACCATTGAACTTACCTATAAAGAAATTGTGAAGAGATGTAACTGGGCACTGAAGGACTGGGTTGACACTAACAGAAGTAAGCTGAAGGAACTCAGATCGACGGAAGAAAAGGTAAAAACAAACCCATTCAAAGTTAAAACCAATTTGGGGGAGCTTGACTGGATTGCCACCCTTGACGTAGCATGTTCCTACAAACTGTTCTAATATCTGGACCACTAGGTTAGGGCACTGGGCAAGCTTCCAATGTACCTCATTAAATTCCTAAATAAAAATCCAAGGGTTCAATTCATCAGGATTAGGATGTACTTGTTATTAACTAATGAGATAATTACATCAAGATTGCCAACGGCTGTTCCGAATGTCATCCAAAGTCGATTCTGCTGAAGAAAGGACTAGTGCAAACCTTAAAGCATCTACTATTGTTTTGCCCAGGGATGACCAATGAAAGAACGATTCTTTTTAGCCAGTTGATAAAAAAGTCACATCTCTGGCCCCTGAAGACTGGTGGCGCCTCCTTATAAGCAGGATAAAGGTGACAATGGTATTGGCGGCAGTGGCATTTTTGAGTGAGATCTCGATTTAGCAAGGATGTAAAGTCTAACTGGGCTAACTTGAGACTCCTCCCTGCCTTCCTTTCCCAAGCTGTGTTTTGTTATTTTTTTTATTTTTTTTTTAATAAGGAAACATTTAGATTTTTCTTTCATTTCTGATTGCTTTCTTACCTGGATCTTCTTTTTTTCCCCCCTGGATCTTTCTTTGGTTATGAAAGCAATCACTGTTAAGACAATTTTTCTAAAGTAGTACTTAGTAAAACCATTCAACTGAAGCAGTACAAGACTCCACTCTTAGTATAAGGCTGTACCACCATTGTTCAGGTTAGCATAGAAAGAGCAACCAGGTGCATCTTAGGAGGGAGAAAGGGCTGTAGAATCAGTACAAAGAAATTGTAATACAAATGGTCCAAAGAAACAAACACAATGTATTGTAAAAAATAAATGGTTTATTTAAATACAAGTAGGCCCAGATAAATCGTGGGGGAAATAAGTACTATCACAGATCATATAAACACATTTTAGAAAAACAAGACTATGCTTGAAGGTGCACAGACCAAAGCATTTAACCTAATTTGGAACACCGAACAGGAGTTCTAGGGAAGTCAAGCCAATAGTTACTTTCTAGACTACTTTCATTAGCATAAGGGTAGTAGACCCTAGCCGTTGTATTGTGACGTTCAACAAGAAATCAATAGCAAACCAACTGGACAATATATAGTGTTACACTTATTATAGGTACAGTAAAAACCTATAACTTCTTTCACGATAACCCACAGTCATGCTCGGTGAGTAAAACCTAAGGATGTAATATTCTATTACAGTTGCTTATGAGATCAGTAAAACAGACTGAGATAAGCAATAACTCTTATAACTTATTTTAGGATGGCAAACGACTACCTCAAGGTAAGTAAAACCTATACACTTTTTAAAGGAGCTATCAGCAACTTAAAGGCTGTTATAAACCTCAGACTGTTTTTGTGTCGGTCTAAAACAGACCGGGAAAAGCACAATCCAGGGATACACTTTATGAAGGACTCAGTTATTCTAGGCAGGTAAAACCTAATGCAGACTTATTCTGGACAGGCTAACAGCAAATCAGGGGAAGCAAGACCCAGTTGGGAAACGTATATATCTAAGAAAAAGTCAGAGTTCCTAAGGAAGACTGTTACAAGTAATTACTGAGTAAGTTGAAGGTCCAGGGGCTTCAGAGAAGACACCCTGGGAGGATTCCAGTAGGTGCCTGGGTGTACTGGACAAGGGGACTCAAAACACCCGAAAACTACACAGTAATCACAAAAGACTTAAATTAAGTAAATACCCAAGCTAGCACAGTACCTCAGCAGAGAAGAAGAGTTTGCAGCACAACAACTGCAGGATCTGTAGACAAAAACCCAGTCGTTGAATTCCTTCATTAAGAAGGAATAAGACAGGACACCGGAAGGACTTTTGCAGCAAGGAACACACGGAAGGCTCTAGGCAAGGTTTTCCTTGTGGATGGATGCGGCTCTACGAATTTGGCGCCTTTTTCCAGGTACACAGAAGACCGAATATCGCTGGTTGGATTCTCGTTGTTTACAAGGTCCAGCACTCTGGTGAGGGGACTTCTCGGACTTGATTCACGTCTCTGGAGGTCCAGCAGGATGCCCACAACGTTTCAGCGTGATTCGGAAGACCGCGCACCGCACAATTATATGTGATGTGGCATTTATAAACACACCTGGACACGTTTTTCTAGGCGCGAAATGGCTGAGGTCCCAGGTAATTGGGGTATTGCATCCCCGCAAAGTCGCAGCACAGCGTGTAATGGCTCAAAATGCAAGTCTGGAGTCTAGTGTGTCTCACCAGGCTCAGGGTCATAGCTTTTGGAGTTCCAGGTCGATTGGATGGTAGGGCTATAGCAGGCTCCGGTTACAAAGCAGGTTCTCCAGTGGCTGGAAATCGTTTCAGCTGCCAATTCTTCATCTTCCTCTTTGGTTTTGGTTCCAGTGGTCGACTACCTCTTCAGGTTCCAGGATGGAACTTTTATGTAGAAACCCAGCCAATCAAACAGCCATGCAACATTCAAAGTTGGGGGGCTGGCAGTCCTTTCAGGACAGCCAGCCTTCCAGTTTGAACTGGATTCTTGCAGTCAGGCTGGAAGACAAAGGGCCGAATAGTTTGACTCCTCCCTCGCTTCCTGCCTTCACAGATACTCTGGAGCCTGGGTGGGGGGTCCACAGGATTCCTGACGAAGATAAAGTTAACACAAAGGAGTTCCCCACCCTGGGTGTCGGGGGAAGGAACAAGAAAGGACAAGGAACACTAAAATGGCAACAAAAAAAAAATAAGACGTAGCCATTTTGGTAAAATTACCAACCATTGGTGCTTTTACCAGGGCTGCGGATACCACCCACAGTAAAGTTCCACCGAATTAATAAAAAGGTCCACTGCCACCAGCCATTAAAGTTAAGTTTGTCCTTTTAACATAAATGTTCGATTTAAAATGAGAAGAGGTACTCAGCATCTCCCCAGCACTCCACATAAGGTGGAGGGTGCTGGGCTCACCTAAAAATGTAAAAGGGATCCAAAGATCCTTTTTACCCTTAGGAACTGTAGTTCTCGCAAGGTTAGCCAGAGAAAGGTAAAAGGGGAGCCCCTAGGTCAACCGAGCAACAATAGGCATGTATTGCCAACAAGTTGTCAAAGAGGATAACTTTTAAAAGACACTATGGAGAGTCTCAGAAATGACACCTATAAAAAGAGTAAAAGATTCTGTGAGTGTGGAAAAAGATTCCCACTCACTGAGGTATCGTGAAAAATAATCTACTAATCCAGCAAAAAGTTCTGGGGTTGACCGGTCTGGAAGATTTTTCATTGATGTGACAATCTTACCCAACAATCACTAGGATAGTTGTAATTTTGCAAACCTTTGAAATGAGTTCAAGCAAATCAATAAAAAAAACTGGTTATACATGTTGCAGCCACGACACAAGGTACCACTGCCATCAACCACAACCCCAGTGAGATGGGGATAGGGATCCGGGAAGGAAGATATAGTCAGGACATCAAAGGATACCAGCACAATGGTCCAGGAAATACAAGTGAGCAAAAAGGGGTGTTGGGGTTGTGGGGGGTACCATGTATGTAGTGGGGTCGAGCCTTTGTACAAGTGGATGTGGAGCACGATTCTGAACCGTTGGAGACAGCAATCCTTAGCAGAGGATGTCGAGGCTTGCCTTCGGTGCAAGCAATATCCAACCAGGTTTTGAAGGAGGGTGAGAATGACAAAAGAAGCTAATGTTGCATTTCCTAACTTCATAGTAGCAAAGTAAGCTTTATTTTTGTAATATGGTCAACTTTACAAAAAAGCCCCAGTTTATGAATGCAACAAGTATGCTTTTTATAGGTGCTGCAAGTAGTAATATCTGCACATAGACAATTTCTCAAGTTGTACAAAAACAAACCATTGCAAAAATGAACTTCACTGCTTACCTTTCCGGCAGCAACCTTTGCCAAAAGGAAAGCAAGGGAATGTCCCTTGCTACTGTTGGATTTTAAGGTTGGTACCCTTACAACAGGCCTGATTCCACCATTGCACATCTCCTCTGCTCCTCGGTCATTTACTGCCTTCACATGGATTAAAAAAGAGCGGTATTTGCCGCCTGCCATACCTGTGGTACAGGAAATAAGCAAGTTCAGAATTCCGCCAAGAAGTAGAATTTGGTTACTATAGTAGCCGACATGCTAAACATCACGCTGTTTGTTAAGCATTTCTCAAAAGCAATAAACGTAAAGGTTGATGGCAGAAAGGTTTTAATTGATAGCAGCCAGTGGCACCGCTCTGAGCGGTGCTCCAGATCATATTTCAGCCTGTGTCATGTCAGAAGAGGACCTACTCAAAGCAAATCAGGCCTGGTCCCAGCCCAAAAGGGACAATTAAACCAAACTGCTAGATCACACCCCTTCTGTATCAGACCACAAGCAACCCCAGACATGTTTTGGCATCAGTGACATCAGTGACTATGCACAGCATAATGGTGCCATGTTTGGGCATAACCAGACCACTCAGCGAGCCAACACAACTTCGTTTGATGCATGGAAGGTATTGAATGCATCACAAACACTAGCATTGCTCTGGGCAACCCTCCAGCCCATAGTCTTTCCCTTTAAGTAGTAGCATTGCAGACTGAATGCAAGATGGTTCATCTCTGGCATGCCCAAAATCATTTTTGTGTACCACTGTCTGCAGCTATAAGCCAAAAGGATTTCCATTCCTTGCCACGTGTGTGCTGCCACAGCCAAACCAAGCATATGGTGTGGCATGTTTGTCTGCCCTGTGTAGACTTAGCTTGATCTATTAGAGCGCTTAGAGGCAGAAGGAATCCAGCATGAAGTACAAAGTAAAACAGATGTTATCTAGCCTAAAAGGCTTAACTTCACTTGGAGTTGATGGATCACCCCGTGAGAGTTGTGTGTTCATATGGCCTTCGTGTGTTTTTGGTATTTGTTTTTGTCCATCCTCCTCCCAGCTCCTCCTTTCAGTTATATAGGAACAGGTCTTGGAGCTTCTTCTGTGGACCTTGTAACCAGAAAAACGTCACCGTATGTGTCCAAAAGTCACCTCTTTTCCAACTCCCTGTAATCACAACAGCACTGTGGTTTCCATATGTGCTCTCTGTGCATGCTGCGTGTCCATTTATGCCCTTCAGGCTCAAACAAACAATTAGGTATTCTCTATTGCATATTTGAACATACATTTCATGGGCTCTTTGCTGGGAGATTACAGATACAACTATGTTCACCTAAAAACCTTTGGATTATGTATTTGAGATAATCTTAAATTAAGTAGCAATAATCATTTGGACTTTAAACACATTATGCAGATTTGGACGTGGCCTCTTCGCTGGAGGTGTAGCCTCAAAACATTGTATTTTCGCCTAAACACATCTTGATTATATATTAAATATTTTAAGAGCCGTGGCTAATTTTGCCTTTAACAGTTTTTGCAAATCTGAACCTTTGTTGTGATGACCTCTATACTGAGCTTACAGACACAGGAAATGCTATTTTGGTGGGAAAAATCGAGCTCTTATAGAGATCACAAACACCAGTCGAGAAGTGAGTTTTGAAACATTTGGCCTACTTGGCTTTTACTTTCATGGCTTCTTTACTGCGAATAAAAGTTCAAAACAATGTTCATGCAGAATTTGCATTGGGCTTGACTGATGGATTGAAAACAGGAGGTATTAGGACTTTGGGTGCAAACTAGAGCATTCGTGTTCATGGCCTTTTTTCCACCTAAAAAATTGCCTGCTTATATATTAGAGATAAACTTTAGACTACTGGCAGAAGTATTGTTAAAAATAAAAAATAAAAATATGCAAAACGTGTCATTTGTTTTGGTAGCAAAAATTAATTTACACCTTTACAAATTTTACTCATCACACAAATTCATAATCAAATATGGATAATAATGATAAAAAACACAAAAAACAAGAGAATTACTTAAAACATTTAACACCTGATAAAAAGTTTAACATATTACAGACCCACATAAAGGGACAACCACTCCCCCCCAACTTTCTTTAGTCCCACAAAAAAGGTGTTCAAATATATACCTAATGGATTCAAACAAAAAACTGCATCTTTAAACATAAAAGAAAAACAAGGAAAAAAACGAAAACAAAAAGGCAAACAGAGGCCAAGAGTGTGTTAGAGTTACTACAGAATTACTAATTAGGTGGAGGAGAGTGCTCCACAAACATCGCACTCAAGATGGCCTTATTAAGTGGCAGCAGGTGTGTAACGCTCACCCGATTCCCGTAGAGGCGCCGGTCTTGACTGGGCGTATGCCGTATCTTCAAAGGTGATGTGTAACACACGGCTGGCTCTTTGGGCTGGACCTCTGTGCACTGTATGTCTGACTCGAAGGGTAAGATGTCTGCAGATAGAAAATATGGGATTAATGAACTGGGTTATTGAATGTCTCTCTTCTTCCCTTTCTCTTCTCCTGTAGAACCCCAAAGGTCAACGCTCTCACCTTAGGTAAGTGAACGCCGTGCTCTCTATCTGCCTCGGGGCAGGGTGCTGTAACCAGTTTCTTCACTGGATAAGGGGAGCAGGCCTCTTGACTTCAGAGGACTGCTGTCCGTCGTTTACTGCACGAACGGTAAGTTTCGAGTAATTCTAATGTCTTTAAAAGTCTTTAGTAATGATGTCTCTTGTTTTGCAGGGTTCCGGCGATGGCGGATGACGGGCTGAAGTGAGTTGAAGATGGAGCCCGTGTGATGAATAGAAGCGCCTGGAAGCACGTAAGTAAGCGCTTGTTGCCTGCTTCACGATGCGCTCTGTCTTTTTATTTTGCAGGTACAAGTTCGGAGTGGCTGCAGGGTGCCGGAATACCCACTGGGTTAGATGTGGAAAGGAGTAATGGCACGTGAGTATTAAAGTTCCCCAATGTCTTTAAACGCACCTTGTTTTGTCTTTCAGATGCGGGATGCAGCGCCGAAGGCCTCCGGAGCGTGCGAAGAGTTGGTGAGCTTTTGTCTTTCAGATGCCGGAATGCAGTGCCAAGACCTCCGGAGCGCACGAAGAGTAGGTAAGCCTTTGTCTTTCAGATGCCGGAATGCAGCGCGAGGCGTTGATGACAGCCGATGGACCAGGTAAGTGAAGCGCTGTCACTGAAGACTGTAATGCTAACCTGTTCTTTCTTGTCTTTATAGGTGTTGCTGAAGACTGGATTCAGGATGGTAAGCCTTTTTCCTTAGGCCCAGGATCAGATGCAGAAGACACGATGAGCGTTCTGCTGCAGAGGATGCAGAATAACGCAAAGCAAGATTCATCCATCGGGTGTGGTTTAAATAGCCTCCTGTAGTGCTTAGGTGTCTCCTTCCACAGCCACGCCTAGGTAAGAAAAGAGTTCCTGCTTTCCAGAAGAGTTCCAGTGTTCTGAACCTAGGGAGTGGCTCCTGCCCCACCCAACATGAAAAGTAGTTCCAAACAGAAGAGGATCAGAGGCTCAACTGGCAGGCAATTAAGCAGCATGGTCTGCTGCAGGTAAGTCCACCCAAGCATTATGAGCCCGGCGCTTCCAGCGCTGGGACTGGGCATATTTATGAGCCTAGTGCCACTGGCGCCAGGACTGGGTCCAAAGGGTCCCAATTGGGACTGGTTGGCCCTCGGAACCTGGGTTATGGATCTGCTTCCAAGGGAGTTGGGAAAACCCTGACCTTTTTGGAAGCAGAGATCATGACAAGGTGCTCCTCAATCACCACAACAAGTCTAACAGTTGCTAACATAATAGAATTGGTGTTACCCTGCATGCATCGAAGCCAAACTAGGCGACATTCAAAAGAGGAATAGGAGATCAAAAATGCACCCAAACAACATCACCTGTGTTTGAGAAAGAAGTTGCAGTACATAAACAGATGTTCTAGTGTTTCACTCAGTATTTTTTAAACAAAATCTACATCCCTCCCACTTCACCAAATCCCTATAACAAGACCAGTTCCCAATCCGGGAGCCCGTGTGGATAAGATCCAAAGGGAATCGCATACAAGTCCTTCTTGCATCTTTTTCAGGAAAACATAGTAAGTAGGGCAGCCGAGGTGCAACTGCCTAAATGTGGCATAGGTCCTAAATGAGTAACCTCCGATCAGATCAGAGTTGCATGCCCATGAGTTTTTAAATTAACAACTTAACTTTACTCTGGGAATCAATTAGATCCTGCTGGGACATGTTCAGCGATGTTAAAGTGGCATATATTCGATCTTTAACTTCAGAAATCGAAGATGGACACTCATGGGCAAGCATTGCCTGAAAGTCCTCAAAGCGAATTTGGAGGAGGTGAAATCATTTTAGAGAAGGCATTTACCATCCGCCAGAGATATTTATCCACCAAGGGATATAAACCTAGTTCATGTAAAATGATGGCGTTAGGTAAATATCCTGGTAGACCTAAGATTTTCTTCCAAAATGTTCCTTGTATGAGATTTAATAGAGGCCCCAACTTCAAAAGACACACGTCCACGGCATAAAGTAGGATGGGCTCTACTTTTATAGTATAATATTGCAAAAGGGGCATAAGTGAATATCTACAGTATCTTTGAAAGATAATTCTCATTTGGGCCGACAGTGGGTTAAGCTTGGCGTATAGCACTGTGCGCCATGCGCCGATAGACATCCGATTCGATAGATGGTATCCCAGATAGATAATCTCTTCTTTTCTCAAGATAGATTGTGCGTTAATAACCAAATTAAATCTGGGTATTTTTATTTTTAGCTGTAAAGACAATTATGTGAGATTTTGCTGGATTAATGGTCATGTTCAGCACACAGTAGTCGTGAAACAATTTTAATTTATTTTGGAGTCCAAAGGGAACTATCGAATAGGATGACGTCATCCGCAAATGCCAGCCAGTGAAGCCGTAGATTACCCAATGCTACCGGAAAAGAATTAGAACCCTGCCAGATTTTATCAATATCGGCCCGGTAGAGGTTAAATAACACTGCGGCCAAATTACAACCCTGCTTTACGCCTATGCACGTGGGGATGTTATCGGTTAATAGCCCTTCAGAGTTGATACGGACCCTATAAGAAGTATTTTGATGTAAAGCAGCAATTACGGCTACCAAATGCAGAAGGGATATGACAACATCTTCTGCCAAAGGCGAGTTCTAAGTACGTTGTCGAAGGCAGCTGACAGATCTAATGCTGCCATGAAGGAGGTGAGCAAGAATCGAAGCATTTAACTGAGTGCCCATTGCCCGCCGAAACCGACCTGGGCTTTTGAGAGGATGTTCGAGGCACTTAAATGAGCTTCCAACTCGCACAGGATCAGCCGTGCAAAGATTTTTGCAGCTGTATCTATTAAGGCAATTGGTCTAAAATTTAACGGGTTCCTTAAGGCACCCTTTTTATGTATCGGAATTACTATAGCCATCAACCATGATTTTGGAACTCTCCCAGTGCGATAAATCAACTGGAAACGTGGAAGCAGGTACCTAGCCCACCAATTGGGATTGTCCTTAAAGACACAGGGGGGCAGCCCATCTGGACCAGCCGCTTTTGAAAATTTCAATTGGGAGATTGCCCATGGGAACTTAAAGACATTATATGGGCAAACACATGGAGGGGACAACTGCATGTTGATTGATTCTAATTGGGAATGGATTTCCGGCAGTGCATATTTTTGACCAAAAAAACTGCTCCCATTCAGGGCCTGAAATAGTTGCAACCAATCGGGTGTCTGCCTTGCCAGACGGATTTCTTGGGATAGCCCATAGATCCCGGGTTTATTTTTTTGCATAACAACTCAATCATATGTTGGTTGGCTAATTTGTACGCAGCCTGACGAAGAGTTTTTAATTGCTGCTGAAAGCGGGCGGCAATATAGTTTTTTTCTCTGTGGTAATTAGGCAAGCTAATACTTCTTAAGTTATGAAGGTTGCTATTTTTTTGCTTTTTTAGGATTACGACCAAGTCCGAATTAGAATGGACATCCAGAGGGTTTCCCTTAACCAGGGTATCATTCACTAGAGTAGACGGATGCCTGTGAATCATCGTGGTATTCATTTCATTAATTTTTTCCACATTACCCAAAAAGAGAAAGTCCTGCTGGCACACTAGGAGATCCCTATTCACCAAGAACACCAATTTCCTGCAGACCGAAGGGTGCCATTTGACAGAGATGGTATGCCTATCACATTCAACCATACGAGCTGGGGCCGAGGCTTTATATGCATTAATCCCCATATGTAAGCGCAAGAACAGCATGTGGTGGTCGCTCACTCCCAAATCTAGAACTAAGATTGGGTCAAGCAAACCAGAAAACACTCTAGACGCGAGTAAATAATCAATAAGAGATGAAGCTGAACCACGCCTCCAGGAGGTTTTGATGGAATGTGGCGCAAGTTGGATGGGGTAAATACCCCATGCTTCGAAAAAACTTGTCCATTGATATCCTCTATGGAAGGCTTGTTGGACATATAGAGAGGAGAGACAAGAGGGCCGTGCAGCGTTGTGAAGTTCTAGATATGAATTCAGGTCACCTCCAACCACTATTTCGTGATTGGAACAAGAGACAGAGGCATGGCCCAAGATCTGATCCAGTTCCTCTAAGATCGAGTTCAGAGAGACTGCCTTTGGATTCCAATATATAGACAGCAAGAGCAGAGACGGAACATTAAAGTGCTCAAGCGACAATTCCACCAATATACATGAGTCCGAATTGTCCAATAAAGAAGACACGACCTTCAAGTCGTGACTAATAAGAACGGCGATGCCCCCAGAAGGGCGGCCTGCAAGCACACAACGAGACGGAACAGAAAAACCAGTGTATCCGTCTAACGTGATATCGCTTAAAGCCATAGTTTCCTGTAAAAATAAGATATCTGGTTTCTTGACAGGCACAACCCGTCTATGCCATACCCCGAGGTTGCCTAAGCCCCAGCAGTTCCAGGAGGCAACCGTCAGGCTGGCCAATTATGAAACAGGAGTGGGTCCTTTCATGGCGACAGCCACTTTTTAAAAGGGCTCCAACCAAGAAAGGCCGCTGAGTGCTTGCATAAGCGAGGCCCGTTGTACAGATAGTTGGTTAGCATGAGATTTAAAGGGGACCAAGGCCGGGCCTACAGGGCATTCTGGAGGGGCAGGTACCCAGTCAAGAAAGGCCCAGGCACTCTCCATGTCCAAAAACAAGCTAGGCACAAGACCAATAGAGTGGAAATCTGAGAAGTCCAAAAGCATTTTAGATATAATCTGCGATTGTACTCTACAGAGCACTCTATGGTTGTTATGGGCCGCAAGTTTGACCCAGTCGAGGTCCTTAGATGATAAATTCCTTAATGCAGGAATCTGAAAAAAAAGACTTCATCAGAAATGACCTATTTATACGAACTGGGGCATTGATGTCCGGATTACTAGTCCAACCAAGGATTTGTTTCATGTCCTTGGGAGTTTGCAAAAAGGACAAGGCATCAATAGACAGCTCTGCAGGGGATGGTTGATGACATAGCGCCTCCTCAACGAGACCAGGCCGCACCGGAACCAAGGGAGCCTGTGCGACCTCTAGTTGCGAGGCAGTCACCACCTGCTCTTCAGGTACCACAAAGACAGTTGCTGGAGTAACCGAGTCAACTATCAGTCTGCCAGAAGACTGCCGAGGGCAACGAAACGCTTACTGGGCTCGCAGCGGGTGCCATTTTTGAGCCAACTGCCAACCCAGTAATCACTTTTTTAGATTCAATATTCTGGAAAAAACAGTGGAGCTGAGGTTGGGTCTTAACCGATGGAATCCTAGAAGCACGGGGTGCAATCTGGACATTGCCACTTTTCAGGGCTGCAATCTGTAGATGTTTCTTGCTTTCCTCATCAAGGTCACACAGGTCCAATCCGAGGTCGTCATGATTGGAAACAATGTTGAGATTTGATAATGAGCTGGGCTCGGATGGCACCTGCACACACTTGACAGAGGGTGCTTTGAAGGCAGCTTTCTTCTGCATAACCTTTGTCTGATTTAATCGTTTTTGGGCTCTTAGGAAGGACTTCATTGCCTTGCGAGAAATAAAGTGCCTTCCTTCATGCACTACAGGGCCCTCCTCAGGTTCTAAAGGCAAAACAGAAGCCAAAGGGGAGAGGGTGGACTGGGCATCAATAATATCCGTCAAAAGAGAGGGGCTGTCCGGAGGTCCGTCAGTCCCCTCGCCAGCCACGGGACCCTCGCCTAGGCAATCTGACGGGTCCAAATGGTGATGGGTCACAGCCAACTTGTATAAGAGATGCTCCACCTGCAGGAGACGATCGTGCTGGAGTTTAAGAACTTCCAACAGATCAATAGCCTCCGAATCGCCATGCTCCAATTTGTCCCACATATCGCCTTGCACTACTTGCGAGTAAGATCTCTGTGGCGGATATGTGGGGCGGATCCCAGATTCAGTTTGTGAGCCTTGTGAGCAAGTCGAATTGCTGCATGGGGGTTGTTTCGATATGGAGGCAACATTCACCAACATTTTTTCAAATTGGGCCAGATTGTTCTTCTGCTAAAATAAAACCTTCCAATCTAGCCATCTCGTCTTTCATAAGCGCAAGAGAAGCCTGCATCTCCCTTATTGAACAGTGTGTTAACTCATGGCCCTTGTCCAACAGATTAAGTATACGTGAAATTACCGGAAAATTGGAGGGCTCATTGGGCTGGGTGGTGGAAGAAAAATCTTCCGGGGTGGAAGCCGATCTTACTTCCCCCTTTGGGGCAGAAAGGTCGGCAACTTCGTTCCCTAGGGAAAAAGGGTCAACTCCAGATGGAAGAAAAGTCCCTGAAGGCAGACCCTCATTGACGTGAAAGTCGTCATAATGAGGGGCGGGGCCCCCTTCCAAACTCCTCCTTGGAGTAACCAAAGGGGCACTTCCATGATCATCAAATTTTTTACAGCTTCTTTCGGATGGAAGATGGAAATGGGCTTGCTCACGAAAGGGGAAGGAACGCGATGCTGGAGAGGAGGGGCCCAATGAAAGCCGCACTCTTACTTACTTCGCTCACAATTGTGGGTGCTAACATTGAGGTGTCTGAGATGCGGGGGAGGCCTCCGTGTTCATGCACAGGGGAACAATTTATATCATGTTCATGAGCATCCGCATCGCCCACTTCCCCAACATTGTCATTGGCTTCCTGAACAGAAAGAGTTGACAGTACCAAGGCAGAGGGATGGCCAAGTGGGGGGGGGGGAGGGAAGAGCCTTAATCGAAGATGGTGCTACCGTTGTAGCAATCTCAGGACCCCCAGCAGCCCTCTCCACCAATAAACTAGACATAGATAAAAGGGACTTTGTTGGTAGGTGGCAGGGGGAGGGTACTATTTTGAGTATTATTCCCAGCGTGTTACGGGGTTGCCTTCGATGGAGAACCTGTCTTACAACCACTTCTTAGAATTGGGCTCATGCTCAACAGCTATACACACCACAAAAACAAAAAGGTAGGACAGCCTTCTTTGTGCATAGACAGTTGCAAAGCCAAGGGATCAGAAGGAAGAGAGACGCAACCTTGTGCAGCAATTTCAGGGAAAGGCTGAACCAACTCCCCTTCCCTCACAACCGCACAGTATATCAACTGTGACTAAGGTAAAGATCTACACACAAGATGTACAAGGTAGAGTAATGCCACAGATCATTGGACCAGAAAACTAGTCATTTGCATACGCCTAATCTGCAAGTGGATTGAACAACAATATAACAAATGGTCATATCATAGAGGGTGCTGTGAGATTGACCAAATCTCAATTAATCACCAGTAGCTCTCCAAGACAAAGTTTGCAGCCATCTTGGAGCACATAGTGGTAAAACACTAGACACTTCAAACTTCCTCGATATCCACACCTATACCCCAGGATCAAAGGCCTAAAGCCCGCAGTCTCCTATGAAGGGGGGAAAACCAAAGGTGGAAGAGGAAGTACACGATAACCCCTCAGGGCGCCCAGCATGTGCACGCTCCCCCCGAAACTGGATCAGATGACAAGAGATTGTGGCAAAGAATGAACTAGCATACCTTCGCAAACACCAACAAAAATGTTGCCCTCAATGCGCAAACAAGGCGAAGGTCGCCACACAACCGGCTCCAGGCTCCCCACGACCCGCGAACCGCTAACAGTACTTGTTGGTACTTGGCTGGTGCGCGGCGCGGGTGCGCAAATCCGTAGGTCTAAGTAGAGGCTTCTGGGCGTCACGCAGCGCAGGGGGCGGAGCCACCCGTACAGAGGAAACCTTAGGGGAGGGGAACAAATAATGAGGAATTAAACACACCTCCAAACAAGTGACACTGCTGAAAACAGTCTCCGGAGGAAAAAAGGAGTGGTGGGGGGAAGAGTTCAGTTCAATTCAATGGGGACTGCTCAAAGCAATAGAGAAAACAGTCACCTCCTCTAACCAGCGAACAGGGCCAGGCAAACTGTGTTACACAGTCAGATGTCCTCAAGCCGCAACAAATCGTCCGAGCCGTACCAACGGCAAAGAGAGGGTGTCGCACAGGGCAGCGCGAGTCAGGAGCAGCGCTGTGTCGAGGATCCAACAGCAAAAGACGGGCACAGAGCAATCCACAGCTACCAGTACTTGTTGGTACTTGGCTGGTGCGACAATATTTGCATATTTGTCCATTCAACCACGTGGCCTCTGCTGGCAGTGAAGGCACGAATAGCACTACTTTCGCAAGTAAACACACGTCGATCACAACACATTTTAAAACAAAGTTCCCTTGATATTTTAAAAGGTTTTGTCAACTAACCTGACTGTTCACTTCCATGACCATTTTGCTGACAATATACCTACAACAACATTTTTATATATTATTTATAAGGCACACTATACAGCAACCTGTTTCTAGTCACCACAAGGCAACAGGGGGTGAGGGGATGTGGGGAGAGAAGAGGGGAAGCAAAACAGTAACGGTCCTGCTAGGCCTCGTGACATTCAGATTGTGCAAATGCAGAAAACAAGAAGTGCAGGGGGAGAGGAGAGGTTGAGGGGGTAGAAGGGGCATAGGATGCACAGGTGTGGGGTAGATGGGTTGGAAAGTGCCCAGCCACAGTGCCAGGCAAGTGCTCTGGGGGAAGTGAGGAGTGGAGTGAGCCCGGCGGGGTAAGTGTGAGGGATTGGGGGTGAACCACAAGCTGTGGGGGGGGGGGGGCACGCCCCATCAGCCTGAGGAAGTGCTGGTAGGGTGGGTGCTGGTTGAAGACTGGTCGGGGAGGGCCCAGAGCTCTATAGGACTCATGAGTGAACCAGGACGCCATTGGAGGTAGCAGGAGGGGCAGTTAGCAAGGGATGGGGGGAAGGAGATGAAGAGAAGGGTCTTCAGAAGCTTCCAGAACTTCAGAAGGTCCGGCTCAAGTCTTAGAGGGGCAAGGGTCCATTCCAGAGGGAGGAACCTGCCAAAGAGATCTACCCCCCACTCTCTGCCTGGAGAAACATCGGACCTACTGAGAGTTGGAGGTAGAGGACAGAAGAGCTCTAGCAGGGGGGTATTTAGGGAGAGAAAGTTGGATGTAGCGGGTTCCCAGGCCCCAGACAGCCTTGTGGATGATGCAGAGTCTTCAAATCGGATCCTTGCAACCACTAGGAGCCAATGGAGAGATTTAAGGGCTGGAGAGATGTAGTGCCTGAGCTCAAGGCCAAGGATAAGTCCTGCAGTCCTGTTCTTGATTAGTTGAAGGGGGCGAAGAGTGGAGAGCAGTAGATTGAGGAAGAGACTGTTGCAGTAGTCCAGCCTAGAGAACCAGAGCTCTGGAGAGAGTTTCTGGGAGAAGGTAATTATGCATTACTCAATGTAGTGACTAATGTAATCCTAGTGCATAGTCCACTTTCCTACATACTGCATGGTCATCCCTCGATAGGGACGGGAACTGAACCTTTTTCAACGGAACAAATGTCTTTTCCGCCTTAGTTGCACGTGGGGGCGTGGCCTCTGCCCTCCGACACCGCACCTCAGTCCCCTTTGACAGGTTGGCTAGAGTATCACTGCTTAACAGTGTTGCTTTATTAATGGGAGACGATTGTGGGAAATATGGAGAAAGGGGGACTATGGACTAGGAGTACATTAGTTGCTTCAGTGAGCATTTTATAATTACTCCTACGTCCGGCACCCTTTTCCTCCATACTTCATGGGCGATTACCACTGATCGAAGCCCAGGGAGGTGAGATGTTGAAAACCTTAAGAGAACAGGTTCCTCCACGACTGATTGTGCATTGCAATCTAGACAATGCTTGCAGAATGCCGAGTGGGTACCCCAGGTGGCTGTCCTGATTGATTGGCATGACACCCGGCTCTGGAAGGCGACAGTGGTTGCCTTTACCCTGGCCGCATGAGCATTAAGATTTGCTCCTTCTGTGGTCCCTTGTATGTCTCCTAAATGGCCACAACCATCCACCTAGCTAAAAAGGTGATGAATGAAGCAACCGACTTACGGAAGCATTTTGTCCTGTCCAGGTTCAGTGTTCGTTAAACATCAAGACAGTGTAGTACCTTCTTTGCCTCATCCTTTGAGTTAGGAAAAAATGTTGGCATGACTATTTCCTCACTGAGATGAAAAGAAGACACCACCTTTGGGAAAGATGAAGGGTGGATGCGTAGCACCACCTTGTCAGAATGAAACGTGATATATTGCTCCGAGGCCACGAGGGCCTGAATCCTGCTGATACCGCCAGCAGCGCAGTCTTGATTGTGACCAATCTGATGTCAATGGACACCATGGGCTTAAATGTGTTATGCGCATAGTGCCCAGAACCACGTTGAGGTACCAGCCCGGGTTTGGACGTTTGATAGGGGCATACAACCTCATCAGCCATGTCAGATGCAACTTGACCACAGGGTTAGAAAGTGGAGAATGAGCCTTTGCCCACATTTTTGTATGGCCCCATCGCCACCAGTTAGGTACTGCACACGTTGACCTGAACCCCATGACTGTGCCAGATGTGCAGAGAACAATAGCACCTGCTTCAGTGCCCACGTCAATGGGCCTACACCCCTTTCCTTGGCACAGAAGCAAAACCTGATCCATTTGCTCCTGTATTGGTTCCTGGTGTGGTCGCTTCTTGTCTTCTGAATTATCTTCAGATTGTCCTGAGACAGGTAAAGGTGCTGCAGGGTTATGTGCTCAGGAACCAGGCTGCTAGGGCTAATTTCTCCAGCGAGGGGTGCACTACTGCTCTCCCTTGATGGCACCTGCATCTGCGCCAAGCACCGTAAGAGGTCTGAAAACCATGGTCTGGCTGGCCACCTCGGCGCAATCAGGATTAGCCGTAAGTGACAAGCTTCTGTGATCTTGCATGGACCTGGTAGGCCGATCACCCTCGGAAGTGGAGCAAGTAGTGCTAATGCGTGTAGGCAGCCCCCTCGTCATAGGCCCACTACTTTCTGGTGAAAAAGGTTACGTTCCTGTCCTAGCGAGGGACGCCCATGCATAATGGAGCGAAGTGGACAGACTTAGAAGTAAGGAAGGGTAGAATACCTCCGAGGAGGATAAGCTGAAAGTGGGCCTTCTTGGCAAGGTCTGTGATGTATGGGGAGAAGGAGAAAGAGCAGTCAAAGATGATAGCAAGATTCTTTGCCTTGCTAGATGAGGAGGGGACCCAAGGAGGGCAGTCAGAGTGGGAGGGAGGCAGGAGTCTCAGTTTTACTGCATTACGACCGAGATAATTAACCGTGCTCCATGCCTGAATGGCACGAAGACCATCTGGAATGAGAGGGGAGGTGGAGGGGGTAGAGGGGAAGCTTGAACGAGAGCAGAGTGTCATTAGCATAGCACTGGAAATGAGGTGAGAGGGAGGAAATCAAGTGGGCCAGGGGAGCAAGGTAAATGTTGAAGAGCCACGGCAATTGGTAGAGCCCTGAGGGACGCCGCAGGTAGAGAGTGAGGTGAAGGAGAGAAAGGGGCCAAGTTGCACACGGGAAGGTAGATTAGAAAGGAAGTCAACCATTCCAGAGTTACGAGATACTAAGGGTGTCGTGGAGAAGTTAAAACAGGGTGGCATGATTGACCGGAGAGATCAAGGAGGATATGAACAGAAGGAGTTAGAATCAAGGTTTGAGAGCAGGTATTCATGGTAATTCAGGAGAGCAGTTTCTGTCCCTCGGTATGCGCTCAAGTCAGACTGGTGGTCATGGAGACAGCCAACAGATTCAGTGTGGTGGGTCAGTTGGGAGATGGGCAACTTTTCTAAGAGTTTGCACAGGAAGGAGTGAGATAGCAGGGCAGGATGCGTCAGCAGACTGCTTTTTTAGGAGAATGTGCACAAGGGAGTGCTTGAAGGGAAAGTGTGAAAGCCAGTGGCAAAGGAAAGGTTTCAGAAATCAGACGAGGTAAATGCAGAGATGTTGTCCTTGATAGTTCTGGAGGAGCAGGGGTGCATCCGTTTAAAGGAGACTTTCATAGAGCAGACAACTTTAGAGACTTCATCCAGTGTTGTGGGCAAGAAGAGTATAGGGGATGGAGAGGGGGGGGGCGGGGGCAAGGGATGCCCAAGAGTAGGTGAGGGAGGTGGGGGGGAGTAGAGGAGTGCGGACAGGATGTCCTGGGTTTTGGTAGTGAAATGATTGGCCAGTGCAGTACAGAGGGCCTGGGATGGGAGAGGAGAGATTGAGACTGCATTAGGATTGGCACGCTCCTTACAGATTTTCAAGAGCTCAGCTGTGTTGTTGATGGCCCCAGAGATGCAGGCATGAATATGGGCCCTCTTCTTGGAACAGATGGAGACTGTATTGCCTTTGGAGCAGGCGACAGGCCCGTTTTTCAGAGGATGCGTTTCAAGCCTACCACTTTCGTTCAGCAACTGTCCGATTGCGTTTCAAAGCGGTTAGGTCGGCATCATACCAGCTGTTGCATTTGGAGGCAGGCTTCATATGGATCCTCATGACAGGGGCAAGGGTCTTGGAGATTTAGAGGTGAAGGTTAGAAATGGCTGTGTTAGTGGGAGAGTCGGGGAGAGGGGTGAAAGAAGCAGCAAAGCAGCAGCTGAATCTCGCTTCATCAGTCGATTGACACAGAAGGAGACTGGCAGTGCGGCCAGAGGATTGGCCATGGAGCCGAGGTGCTCCCAAGGAGAGGAGGGAATGGTCAGAACGGGAAAGGTGTGGTGAGAGGGTTGCAGATGATGATGCCAGTTGAGATGAGTGCATCCAAGTTGTGCCCGGCAGAGTGGGGTGGACCGGAAGGAAGAATGGTGAGGGAAAGAATCGCAAGAGATGGAAGAGTACAGTAGCTGCTCCAGAGGAATCAAGATGAACGTTGAAATCACCAAGGAAGAGAAGCTTGGAGGCAGAGGTCGTGAGAGAGGGGAGGTCAGCCCAATCAAAGAGGAAGAGGGAGGATGGGCCAGGGGGCCTGTAGATCGTGGCAAGAGTAAGCAAGCAATTAATAGTTACTCACTGCAGTGACTAACGCACTCTAGTCCATTGTCCCCTTTCCCCCACACTGCATGGGCCTCCCTCGCTAGGGACGGGAAACGGAACCATTTTAACCAGAAAAAAAACCTCCTTCCCCTTTAAATTTTGAGGCGTGCGGGCCCTGGGAGCATGCGCTCCCTGACTCCGCCCACCGGCACCACTCAGTCCCCATTTCCGCGTCAACATATTAACATTGCCTAATTGGGGAGTGGGGAGTGGGTGGGAACGTATGGAGTAAAGGGGAAAAGGGGCCTATGGACTAGGAGTACGTTAATCACTGTGAGGAGTAACTTATTACTCCTACGTCTCGTCCCCTTTCCTCCATACTGCATGGGCGATTACAACAGAATGTAGCACAAGGGTGTAGAGAGGTGAACCTCACTAAGAAAAGTTCCTTAGAACCTCCTGTCTCAAAGCGGTGTGACTTAGAGCCGGCGTCCAAACAGTAGTGCTTGCAAAAAGCCGAAGGGGTGGCCCAGGTGGCCGGCTGGCTGATGGCCTGCCACAGAACCAGTCTCTGAAATGCAACTGCCGTGGCCTTGGCTCGGACACCGTGGGCATGCATGTTCGCTGGAAGTGGTATATGCTGCCCCTCATTGGCCTCCTTGATGGCTGCAACCATCCACTTTGCGATAGGGGCCTTGGATGCCTGATAACCTGGCCTTGACCCACCTCCAAGGTGACAGAGCGCCCAACTTGCGGAAGCTCTTGGTCCTGTCCTGATAGATTTTCAGAGCGCGTCCGACATCCAAACAGTGCAAGACCCTCTGAGCATCTCCTCATTTAGATAGAAAGAAGAGAGTACTTTAGGTACGAACGAGGGGTGCGGTCTCAGAACCACCTTATCTCTGTGAAAAGTAGTGTAGGGTTCTGATGCCACCAGTGCCTGGATCTCACTGACCCTACACGCAGACGTAAGCCCCCACCAACGGGGCTGTTTCAACGGTGACCAGTCTGATGTCCGCAGACGCCATTGGTTTGAATGGTTTGTGCGCGAGGGCACCCAACACTACATTGAGGTCCCACACCGGGTGTGGTTTGATCGGCGGGTAAACCTGGTGAGGCCTGCCAGATGTTTAACCACTGGGTAGGAGGAGAAGACCTGCTCCTCCGAGTTCCTGTAGGCCCCTATGGCTGCCAGGTAGGTGCGGCACAAGTCTATTTGCAACCCGGAGTGTGGGAGGTGTGCGGAGAAGGAAAGCACATCGTCCAAAGTGCAAATAAGGGGGTCGATCTTCTTGGAGTCTGCCCAATGACAGAACCTAGTCCATTTACTTTTGTACTGGCTCCTAGTAGCCTTGCTCCTGGATGTCTAGGTTAGCCTGAGACAGGTTCAGATGCTTCAGTGTGACCCGTTCAGGAACCACGCTGCAAGGGCCAACTTCTGGAGTGGGGTGGATGATCCTGCCCCCCCTGCTACAAGAGAAGATGAGCTGGGCCCAGCAGGAGGCGAATAGGCGGCCTGTCCGAGAGGCTGAGGAGTTTGGAGAACCAGGGTCTTGCTGGCCACCACAGAGCTATCAGAATGATGCAGAGGTGACATGATTCTCTTAACTTGCAGATCACCCTGTGGACCAGGGGCGTGGGAGGAAATGCATATGCTGACATACTGTTCCACTGAATCTTGAATGCGTCACCCAGAGAGGCGGGGCCTTGCCCCTGCCAGGACGTGAACTGCAGGCACTTCCTGTTGGACCAGGTAGCAAAGAGATCCACCGGAAGATGTCCCCATGTGCTGAAGATCCAGAGCAGAACCAGATAATTCAATTGCCATTCTTAAATGTCCGCTCCCAGTCTGCTGAGCCTGTCTGCCTCCAGGTTGGACTCCCCCAGGAGGTGGATAGCACTCCGGTAGATGTTCTCCAGGGCCCATTCCCACATGCTGACCGCTAGACTGCACAGCGGAGGGGACCTGGTGCCACCCTGCTTGTTGATTTAATACATGCTGGTGGAGTTGTCTGTTTGAATGAGGACCACCTTGCCACAAATAAGCGGAAGGAAAGCCTTGAGAGTGAGCCAGATAGCCTTTAGCTCCAGCCAGTTGATATGAGCCTCTGTCTCCTGAAGGGACCAGACTCCATGGACACTGGTTTTCCAACGTAGCGCCCCAGCCTTCCAGGGAGGAATCTGTGGTGATGGTGACCTGAGGTGCCGCCTGCAGGACTAGCCTGTCCGCAGGTTGCAGTCCCTTGACCACCAGGTGAGGTCCGGGTGGAGAGGGAGGAATGCTGACCAGCTCCTCTTGGGAACCCTGCACCAGATTCCATGAGGCTGCTAAGTGCAGCTGTAATCTCATTGAGTCTAGTGTGGTGTACGGCCAGTAGGACCGAAGCAATAATACCCAATCGATGCTGGTACCACCAGGACAAGGCCACTTCTCGGCTGAGTAGTGACCCGCGGCTTTCTGGATAGCCGTGATCTTGTCCTCCGAGGGGAAAACCCCCTCTGAGCTTGTGTCCCATATTAGGCCCAGGAAGGTCAGGCTCTGTGTAGGCTGCAGCTGAGACTTCCTGAGGTTGATAGAAAATCCCAGTGCGTGGAGTGTGATCATAAGGGCTGAGGAAGTGTGGTGAACCGCCTCCAGAGATTATCGCCCTGACGAGCCAGTCGCCCAGGTACGGATAGATATGGTGGCCTTGGGCCCTGAGGAGGGCTGCCACTGCATTCATAATTCTGGTAAATACCCTGAGGGCTGAGTTGAGGCCAAAGGTTAGAACATTGTACTGGAAATGGAAGCCCATGATCCTGAACCGAAGAAAGGAGCGATGAGGCTGCCAAATTTGGACATGTAGATGCGCGTCCTTCAGATCCAGGGAGCATATCCAGTCTCCCCTGCACTCGGCAATGAGTGCTGGCGTAACCATCTTGAATTTCTGAAGAGGGAGGGAGAGGTTGAGGGTGGAAAGGTCCAACAACTGTCAGGCCAGCCTGGTTCTTTTGAATGGTGTTAATCCTGGAGTAGAAGCCCTGGAACCTGGCGAACACCTGCCCCTTGTCGGAACATTGATGCGACTGGGTGTATGCCTTGGGCGTGACCTTCATGAGGATAAAGACTTCGCAGTTTAGGAACTGTTTTTCTTTTTATCTAGCTCCTCATCGGTGGTGGAATGAAAGGTCGCCACCCTCGAATGGAAGGTCCAATATGCGTTCCTGACATCCGGGTTGAACTTGGCAGTCCGTAGCCAGGCAGTCCTCATGTCCGTGGCGATGCAGATGGCCCAGCCAGAGGTGTCAATGTGGCCCCACGGTGGTCTCCATGATGTCCTGCACCACCAACTTAGCTTCTGCCAGCCACGCCTTGAAACTTGCCTGGCTCTGCACCGGATGTTCTGGAAGGAAGTCAGCTATTTCCTGCCAAAGCCTCTGGTTAACAGCTGCCAGCATGGCGTCCACATTGGATTGATGAAGGTGCAGTGAGCCGTTGGAATAAACCTTTCCGTAAGCCTCCAAGATTATCTTTTCTAGAAGCGCTGAGGACGAGGTGGACGAAGACGACCGAGTCCTGGAATAGAGTGATGCGGCATCGATCACCAAAGAGTGCGTTTGAGGGTGTGCTGACAGCAAGGGTGGATTCCCCCACCAATTGCCTATACTTTGCGTCGAGGTGCCGATTGACAGGCTGGGCCGAATGGGGTTTAAGCCATCCCTTTTTGGCCAAGGCGACAACGTCCTTCTGCGTCGAGATTCCCGTTCTGGCCACTGGGCGTAGAGTGAACCTCTGCCAGGACCCCCACCTACGGTTGTTACGACCTCAGGTTGAGGAATACCCAAATACTCTGCCAAACCTGCAAGACCTTCATGGAAGGCCTTGGCTGAAGACAGCGTGTCGGGGTCCTCCTCCTCGTCAGTGTCCACCAGGGTGACGTTGGTCCGGAGCAGGTGGAGGAGTGCTGTGCGCCGAGGGCTGCAGTGTAGGAACCGGAGGCTGCAGGAGATGGTGTGGAATCGCCCGAACTGTGGGAGGCAGGGGAGCCTGAATCGAAGGGGTCAGCAAGGGTTGCACAGGGACCTGCAGCGCTGGAGCCATAGGAGGAATATAGGCACAGGCGGAGGGAGCATGTCCCTGATCACATCTCGAAGGATGGCCCCCATCTAAGGAGATCTCATGAGGGCGAGGAACTTTTTAAAAAAACATGCCCTCACAGGCCGGTGGTATTGACAGGGTAGCGGGCGGCTGCTGGGGCCCGTGCGTACTCTGTCTTGCTGGCTGCAGGGTAAATCTGTGCTGAGATGCTGATGGGTAAGCTGTAGGCCACGTACCTGGTCGAGACCAGTCCCACCTTGAAACTCGTTCTCCCACCTGCTACGCACCAAGGGGTGGTATCGGACGAACAGCAATTTTGTCTGGCGCGGTGGCCATCTTGTTGAGCTGCATGCCACGTGCCAAATTCGTGGTGCTTGCCTCGCTGGGCTCGGCCTCCTCCAGGACTCTTGACGGTGGAGCATGAGACCTACCCTTAGGAAGGGGCCTGGTAGGCCTGTTGCCCTCGGCCGCATCGCCGGTAGTGTTGCGTACAGGCGCCCCCTTGGACATCAGCCCGGTATTAGGGCATAGCCCCTCGAGTGTACACCCGGTAAAAGAACCTTGCGGTCCCTCAGCACTGTCCCCGGAAGGATGTAATGACCCCTTGGCCTGGCGGCCGGTAGCTGGACCAGCCTCAGTACTTATGCGAGAACCTGAAATGTTCCTCCCGCTCTGGTGTTTCCTTGGGAAGGAGTCGCCCTTGCAGGGTGCGATGGACAAAGTCCTTGAAGTCCTCTGGAGGCGACGTCTCGAAGAGCTCCCTCCATCAGGCTAACCTGTTCTTCAGAGCATGCGGTGTAAGTGCGTCGCATGCAGTACAACCCTCCCAGCCGTGGTCGGGGCCAAGGCAGCAGAGGCAAAGAGTGCAGGGTCAGACGTAGGGAAGAGGCCTTCGTAAGGGGGAGCTTGGCGCCAGAGGAACATGTACCTGACTGAATAAAAAACAGAATACAAAAAGACAGAAGAAAGTATCCGGGGAAGAGCGCACAGTATTATAAAGGCAGAAGCCAAACCCAGGAGTGCTGGTGAAATCGCCCCGTTCCCATCGATGCAGAAAAGGGCACTGGGGAGTGGCGCCGGAGGGTGGAGTCAGGGGAGCGCATGCTCCTGGGGCCAAGCCCCTAAATTTAAAGGGGGAGAAGTTTTTTTCTGGTGAAAAAGGTTCCGTCTCCCGTCCCTAGCGAGCAACGCCCATGCAGTATGGAGGTAAGGGGACGGGACGTAGGAGTAGATAGGAGATATATCAAGCCTGTAGAGGGATTCAAAGGAGGAGTAGTATTGAATGGGTATGATGGTAGCAGGGATCCATTCAGAGAAGACCAAGGCCACTCCACCATCAGGTTGGGCAGGGGTTTGGAGTGAATCTAATAAGCCCTCAGAAGAATGTCAAAAGCAGTGACAGAGCTGGCATTGAGCCATGTCTCAGTGAGGGCGAGAACATCAAGGGAAAAGTCTTCAAGAAATCGACCATGTCTGAGCAGTGTTTACTGGCAGAGTGAGCATTGAGAGTAGCGAAGTGAAGCTGATTTCGCCCTTTGAAGGTTTTCCGAGGAGGAGTACAGGGATGAGGTACACCCATCAGTGGTGGAGAAAGGGCCTGGGGAGGTGGGAGAGGGAGGAATGGCAGGAGAAGGAAGGAAATTAATGAGAGATGCAACATGCCCATCAAGGAGGCGGTTGGGCTGAGAGCCCTGGGCCATGACTATCATTTAGATCAACTTTAATGATAGAGGATGAGAAGTGCTCCAAGAGAGCTTCCCATCTGGTACCACCATTAACGGGCAAGGAAGAGAAAAGGTAAAGTATAGAGACCATATGAGGGGTCCATAGGTCTGGGGAAGGGGCAACAAATAATTTGCATTTATATAGTGCTACGAATACTCAGACATCTGAGCACAGCCTATTACCCATGGTGTGTGGTGCTCATTTAACTACCTTGAAAGGATGATTTTGGCCTTCCGGGATTATAACTTGCACCTGCAAGCTCTGCACAGTGTCAAAGGGACCCAGAGGATGCCAGTAACAGTCTGCCTGGAGGAAGCATTGTCGTAGCTGTCAGCAATGGGTTGGAAACCAGGAGTGCTTTCTTAAACGTTTTCCTTCCAGACTTTGATAGGTAGAATAGGTTATAGAGGAGCAATTAGAAAAAATAGGAGAGATGGAGTACCATGGTAGAAAGGGGGAGCGGAGGGGGAAGTGGAAACAAGAATGCACAAGGGGCACTGGGGAGTCCTAGCAGCAGATCAGGGAAGACAATTGAGGTGAACAGTAAGTCAGGCGTAAGGGGGATAGGCAAAGTAACAGTAGAAAGGCTGCACAAAGTAAAGAACAGCAGTGTCTACAGAAAGTATTTTGATGTGACTTTCAAATTAAATATAACTGTAGAAGGCATTTTGGACTAAACCTAATGGTATGCGGACAACACGCAACCTTTTCTAAGAGTTTATGCACAATGGAAATGCCACTAAGGTTTCGCCACAATGTTTAGAAATCTATATAAACGAGTACCTATCACTACTGAAAGGATACTACACCTCTTAACTAAATGACCCCTCAAAGGAACTACGACCACCAGAATGCATTGCGTTTAACCTGAAGGCTGTAAGAAACTTTCTTGCAAATAAAACATTTGTTGGCAGATTCTGTAGGAAGATCCTTCCTCGTAAGAAAATAACACCCAACCTATGTGGACAAATTTTCGCCTGCTAATCAAGAAAGCCCGCCCACTAAGAAGACCAGGTAACCAATAGGACCCCGTAGTCTTCTTTGACACTTTTAAAGATGTCGGAAGAAACTTAAATTGATTCTTTTTGATCGTTTCTTTATCAACAGTTACTATCATCTCTAAGAGAAGGCCAGAGGATTCCTAACTTGGCCAAAGCCCACTTGTAACCCCTCACATTGACCACTCCTGAAGAAAGTCCCAAGACCCACAGAGGACTGAAACATGTCGAGAATTTTTTTGTCAGTCTAATTAAACTGTCTGAGTGAATTGAATATTCCAGTGAAGGGATGTTCTAATTCTAATAATGGAATAGAGTTAGAATAGACGAATAGAAAAGATAACGAAGAATCATAATCGGAACTCTGATCTAGAAGAACTATACAACAGGGATTTAATTAGAGATCAGTAACGTCAGTAGCTAAGATTTTTTAGAATTGATTGTGCATGAGGTTTGTCTTTGTTAATACGATACATATGTATCTTTTTAGAGGGTCTAATCATGTATTTTAGACAATTTTGTAATTTCTATTAAAATTTGTACTTTTTGAACTAATTGATGGCATTCAGATGAATGGATAACTGTTGATAAAGGACCAAGTCCTATCTTTGAGTCTTGTGTAGTCTTAAGTCCCAAAAACAAGATAGGACTCCACACTTGTGGAATTTGGGCTCTCTCCATTGTATTCCCTATGCAGAGGGTTGTTGCACAGCCAAGCCCAAAGACTTAATCTTCGCTTTAGAGGATTGAAACTTCTGCATAAGTCTGCCTTTGTCCCAAAAAGGTTATGCCCAAAGGGCAAGCCCAGGAGCTTAACCTGTACATCATGAGCAAAGTGAGACATCCTCATCCAGGAGGGACATCACACCACTGGCCTTGGGGCCATGGAGCAGCCCACAGAATCAGCTGCCTCAAGTCCTGACTAAGATTTGGCGGGGAAGGACCCCCATCATCCTGCGCCATGGCAGGAAACACTTCCTTCATGTCGCCTTCAGGGAGGTGATCAGCCACACCGGTTACTACGCTGCATTCCAGAGAACAAAAGAAAATGTAGCCATGGCACAGGAGACACTCGCTGCTAAGAGAGCTAGGCTGCTAGAGGCAAACACCCCGTTGCCCCATGTGTCTAGTCCCTCACTCGCCCAGTCAGGGGGAAGCGGAGGAAAAGCAAGGAATTGGCAGTAGCGGCCTGCACTACCAAGATCCAAGGGAGGCATGGGTTGACAAAAAAGCCAGATCTGAGGAGGCTGGGCAGAGTTTCTTTGCTGGTTCCCTGTCGACTGAAATTTCAGACAAGATCACCAAAATGCATACAAAAAAATGTGTTAAGTCTTCAATCGCACTCAACACAAGGTGAGTTTTTGGAAGTATGTATTTCATATAAAATAAGCGGTCCTCCTGCCTAAACAACTCCACTAACAGTCACTCATATTGCAGAAGAGCCCTTCTTAAGCCATGGACAGAACCTAGAATGTTACCAGATTCCCCTGTAGACAGGATAAATAGTCCATTACCAAAACAGCACAAGTGTGCTGAACCATCTGGACTGAATGTAAAAACACCCAGCTGTAAATACACCTACAGCAGTTTTACATCCATATTAAAATGTAAACACCTAACCGTATGATTTCATACAAAGAAAACTAAAATATGTTCACAGCTTTTGAGATTTAAAATGGGCAAGATTTAAAGAATCTCTTTAAGGATACCTACAAGCCCCCTACCCCTCCCCCCAAATGAAGTGGTGGGTTAACTGGCTATCTTTGCTAACAAATAGTTGCTTATTGAATCACTTTGTTGCAAACTAAGAAAAGAGCGCGCACAAGCCTAATAGGTTTACCCTGTCCATTTTTAATAAAACAATGTTTCCATTAAGTGCTCTCTAATTATTGCTCAAGTATCTATGTTTTGGTGGCCTATGGCTGTGGTTTAGAATAGTTTTCCAACCCCGGATCTGTGCATTTGTAATTTATAAATACTATGCCCTAGAGTGTGAAATACTGTCATTTGCTGCCGTTGGCTCACAAATCCCATTTTCACTGTATTAGTGTCAGATTCCCTTTTCTTCAGACCTTCTCTTTATAGGATGTTTGCCCATTACCAGATAGAGGCACTAGAATGTAAAAAAAGTGGCTTGGGCCTTGTAGGAGGAAAATACGTTTTTATGCAGGCATTAGGTCTTGAAATTATTAGAAAGTCTGGTTCCCTTTCTCCCTCAACTCCCCTTGGCATAAGTTGTGTACCTATCCTTAGATAGTAGACCAACATTTAAGTATAGGGGTGAGGAAGTCAATGACATTTACTGTTAGTAAGTGCATTGTCATGCTACAGGTACTTGCTAAAGTACATATTTTAAGAGGTCTACATGTGTACAAAATATGCATATTTTCCAGTAGGGTGTATTTTCTGCAGATAAGTGTGTAAACTAATTGCATCTCTGTCACCCTGCTTCCTCTTCCAGAGAGTTGAGCCTGAATGCTCAGTCACTTTGCATACCTTTAAGAGGCATTCTTTGCATCTGGGTGAGTGGGGAGGAGGCGGGGGGGGGGGCTTTGCCCCACCACAGGGTTAGTGGCTTTAGATTCCTTAACAGGCAAGGTCGAAGAAACCTGCAATAACACCATTCAAGTATAAAAAGACATACCTTTGATAAGCTTTGGACTTGTAAGTGTCAGCATCCCAGCATGCCCTGAAAGGTCAAGACCACTTGCTAGCCATATTGGTCCACATAGGATGTCTTCTTTGTGATCTTCCAAAAAAGGGCATAATCTTGAACCTTAAATTCGAAAATAAACCATGAAAATTAATCAAAAATGTACATAACAAGCAGAAGCATAAGTAAGTAAACAGTCGATTCTTGAGTCTTAGGAAAAAGTTAACTTTTGGCAAAACTAGATCAGACAACTTCGGGGTAACCTATAGAGTACTTCACATTACTAACCTTTGGTAACATTGGTTTTTATGGCCAACGTGCTTCCTAAATAGATTCTACATCTTTTGAAGATCCTTCTCTTAGTTCTCTGGAAGGGGTCAGGAGAATGAAGGCAAAACTGGGAATCATCTGCATGTGTGTTACAGTGATAAACACTGCACTATATCAGTGAATGCGTTTAGCAAGTTCCCAGAGCTTTGTTACAAACTCCATTGTCTCTATGTCACAGTGAACTGACTACTACCAACGCCTTGTAGGAGCAATCTTCCAACCTCTGGATGTGGTGCGGGATTAACTTCTGCCAGTAAAGAAACAGAACACACTACAAGCAAGGAATGAAGTGCAACTCCAGTAGAGTTCGATTTTAGGGGGTGGGGAGAGGAGGAGAGGAGGGGTGGAGTTTCTGCAGTCCCTTGACCTTTTTGCAATAAGTTATTTCCACCAAAGTCCCCCTGCAACAGAAACCCTTTTTTGGCTATGGTCATATGGTAACCCACATGGCTCTGACGGGTACTTTTTAAACATCCCATTCTGGTCATAGGGTGATTATATCACTCCATATTGGTTTTAGGGAGTAATCATGTGGCAGCTACAATTTAGTTCAGGCTTCACCAAGGGTACAAGCAGATATACCGAATTAGTAGCCCAAAGCATCCTACTGGTAGCTATGAGCTTTTATTGTCCTGCTCCCAGCCATTCTATTTTTGGACCATTATTTTTGGGAGAAAACCACAAGGAAAGCCTAAAATAGTTACGAAAACATGGGTTCTTCTGAGCCCAGCACTGCACCCACTACATTGTTGTCTGGTTTAGACCAGTCCCCAATACTAGCCATGCCAGTATACTGTTAAGATGGATTTCTACAATCTGGCCTGGTGGGCAGGTAGGAGGTCACCCTAGTTTTAATTAACAGAACTCCAAGAGGTTAACCAAAACCCAATCAAGGTAAACGTGGCGAACAGTAAAGTCTATTCTCGTGCAAGTGAGTGGGATCCAGGGTCCACACAATATGAATGTAGACAAATGTATAAAAATAGATTTATTCTAGGCCTTTATGCACTAAAGAATGAAACTAGCAGGTGATACGGCACACTACTCAAGATCTATATTTATGATATTTTGTTTATTTGTAATGCACTGTTGCCCAAAGGCATCAGGGCGCACATATACACAAGAAAACAATCACAGCACGCAGGAGGCAGGTATGGATGATGGGAGGACAGGATGCCTTTAGTGTTTTTTTGAAGCTTCTGATGTTCATATCCAAATGCATGGTTACAGGGAGACCATTCCATATTATGGCTGAGCAGCTTGCAAATGACCTACCAAGTCCTTTTGATCTTTTGAAAGTGGGGAAGGTAACACGCTTGGTGTTCGATCTAAGAGACATTAAGGGTTCATACCATGAGATAATTGGTCTCCGGTAGCTTGGGGATTTCCCATAGAGGCACTTGTGTAGTAGGTTGGCCGCTTTAAATTGACATCTAGCCACGACAGGGAGCCAATGTAGGCCCTACCGGTAGGTCGAGATGTGGCACCTTCTTGGGACCTATGACAATCCGGACAGCGTCATGCTAGACTGTTTGTAGTCTCTCGATACCTTTTATCAGCGTCCACTATTAGCGCACTACAATAGTCTATTCTAGACAGAATGGCTGCCCGGGCGATTGTGGCGCGTTCTCGGTAAGGTACGGGCGAATATTCCTGAGCAATTTTAGGCGATATGCACAGTTTTTTGTAGCCAGGCTCACATGGGAATCTGCACTCAAAGCACAGTCCATTTGCACGCCGAGTGCTTTGATTTACTTTTTTACATGGATGTTACATTCCTAGATGGAAAACATCTGGTAGCAGGAGTTGAGTTTAGCCCTTGCTTGGGAGGATCCAAAGATGAGTAGCTCTGGTTGCCCTTAAGGCACATTGTTCTCTACCATCCATTAATCCACTAGATTCTAGGTGTTTTGAAGATTCTGGCTATCAGTTGCATAGTCCCCAGAGATCTCCTAAGACCAACTGAGTGTCATCTGCATAGTTGGTCTAAAACACTACAGGAGACAGCACAGGGATATGATATACAGATTGAACTATATCGGGGAGATACAATCCCCTTGCGGCACCCCACAGGTGGACAGAGTGGGATCCGTAAAGGCACCCCCGCAGCAGACTCTTGATTGTCTCCCAGTCAGGAAGGAGTGGACCCACCTGCATGTCATTTCAGAGCAGCAGCAGGCATTTTTTAAAGCATGTAAGAGTCGCTTATTGTCCAGTAAATCGAACACGGCCGATGGGTCTAATAGGACCAGGAGGCCAGGTTGGACCATAGTTCATAGTGCTCAGCATGTGGGTTTGAGGATCGATAAGGGCCGTCTCAGGGCGATCTTCCATTAGAAAGGGAGTTGGGGGGGCAAAGGAGAAGTTTGAGAGGGCAGACTGAATTTATTTGAGCAGTGATCTGGTCTTGAATTTTGTCCCTTGCCTGAAGTATTTCTTCTTGAAAGGCTAGTTGTATTCTGGTGCAATCTGTGTTAGACTGTGAATGGCGTCAGTTGGGCTTTTCAAGAAGCTTTAGTATTTCAAACAATTTCTTTGGTTTATTGGCCTCAAAATGTGTTTATTGTAGAAGTTATTTTTTTCGGCTCCAATCATATGCTTGCATACATTCACCATGGGTACTTAAAATGCTTTCAAATGATTTTAACATCACATGAGCTCAGTAAATGAATGCAGTAAAGATGGAACCAAGTCGCATGTGAATTATTACTAAGCAGCCCAATACCTATGAAGAATGGGACTGTGTGCCCAAAAGTCACAGGAGTCGCAATGCTTCGGCCTAGAATGTAGGCTCTGTAAGTTAGTTCTACTTTTACCTCTGTTAGTGATTGTTCAAAGATGATATTCAACAAGTACATTTTGTTATCTTTGACAAAATACTACCCAGGTCTGGTGACAAAAGGGCAGTGGAATCGAATGGAATATTAGGATACAAAGGGACTGGTTCCCAATGTTATCCTATGGAGGACAGCAGGGGACAAATGCTTTGCGTTTACTTAACCTTCCGACTAACTTTCCATAGAGGACTAGATGGGCTGAGTGTGGAGGATGGGGGGGATGGGGTGAGGGGGCTGGGGGGGGGGTTTAGATGAGGCACCACACTTATGACAGCAGGTGTCTTTCCTGTTGTGGTTGAAGAAGCTTCTCTAGGGCAGGATCCCTTGGGGCTTGGACACTGAAATCCCCAAAGAAGGCAACTTGTACCACCAGAAGCCAGTGCTGACGTGCTGGGTGCAAACGTGGCACTGGCTTCTGGTGAGGTAGCCCATGAGAGAGCTAGTCAGTCCACTGGGTGGTCCAGGGACACTTCTGAAGGCTCAGGATGGCTGGATCCTTGAGGTGTCGAGACTAGTTTGTCCCACTAGTCCGCAGACCGAATCACCACTCGGGGTCTTTGGAGATCAGGTAGTCCAACAGGGATTCACAGGGCCAGACACAGGAAGGGATGACAGGCCTCTTCAGGAGTCTTCAGACCTTTCCTCGTAGTTGAACAGCCGACTGATTCATGGCTCCAACGCTGATCTGAAGAAATGGCTGCAGGTGCCCTCTCATCCAAAATTCAGCCTGGAAGCAAGTCCAAACCCACCAATGGTAATGATCTGCACCAAACAGTCAGTAGTTGTCCAACCAGGACAGCCGGGACACAAAGTGCACCAGTGACTTATCCAGACAGATTATTGTGAATCTTACCCTTCCTGGAACGGTATTCCCACCTGCCTTGAAACCGCCGTTGCAAGTCCCTATACCTACCCTGCAACAATCTTCTATGTGGCTATCCGTAATGCTGTTGAATACACGCTTCCTAGCTGCACACACGAATTCCAACAACAACTTGCTTGCTACTCGGACGCCCGACCTCCTTTCCATTACAGAAACATGGCTTAATGGAGCCTCTGCTACAGTACTGATTCAGGCGTTGCCAGATGATTATAGAATAATTCACTTAAATCGCCCTTCACTCCACCCTGATGGCGTGTGGCAATGATTTTTAAATCCAACCGTGGGGTTTCACAAGTTCCTTTCCTCCACTCGGTTCCCATGGAATCACTAATGCTTCGCTGTCTAGTCTCCCCCACTTATACGTGCCATCTGTTATCTACGCCCTCCTGGGTCTCATTCTGGGTTTCGTGATCCTTTTCTGGATATGCTGGCTGACCTTCAGCTGAAGTTTGGACTTGAACTTAAAATTTAACGGCCCCTTTGCCCCAATATATCAGCATTTTGTTTAATCGCCTCTCTGATTCGGGAGCTCCACCAATTTGTGACATGCCCTACCCATAAATTGGGGAATACACTGGATCTGGTGTTTGCCAACAAAGCGGAATTAATCGCTTCTCCATGTGGAACCCGTCATATGGTCTGACCATTATCTTCCGACGCTCACTATGAACTCTCCACGTATACCCCCCAAAGATCTTCCTCCTAGAGCCCTTCGCCGTAACGGTCGCTCTGCATACCTGAAGGCCTTGGTCTCCTCTGTAAAGGCCAACTGTGGAAATGCTCATGAGACTGATCTCTCGCTACTGGCCCGCTCTCTCTCTCATTTCTTCATTTCTAAAATTGATACTATTCGTCACAATACTTTGCTGTCTTCCCAGGCTATTGCACTAGACAGTACTGTTCCTGAGATTATCCCGACAGCTTGTCCTCTTCAATGGGCGGCGTTTCCAACATTCACGAGTCCTCGATTAGCACAGCCATCAACCAACTTAAGTCAGCTGCCCCTTCGGACCCGGTGCCATTGCTAGTGATTAAGGCAATTTTTACTGACCTTCTGGGTGAGATCTCCAAGGCCATTAACAGGTCTCGTCAATTATGCCATATTCCCAGTGAGTTGAAACACTATGGTTATTCCTCTTCTTAAGACCTCTCTTGACCCTGCGCTTCCCTTCAACTACCGCCCCATATCACTGTTGCCTTTCCCGATGAAGCCTCTTGGGGGTTTTATATCCCCCTCTTCTCTCCTTGTTCTCGGAAACGACAGACTATGTTGACACTTATCAATCCGGCTTTTAGTCTGGCTGGGGCACCGCGAGCATCCTGGTATCCCTCCTGGATGATCGGACTGGTTTGGTCGACGCAGGTGGGGTGGGGCCCAGATCTTGCTCGATTTTCTGCAGCACTCTATACTGTTGACCACACTAGCCTGCCTACCCCATGCCGGGATTGCTGGCCAAATACTGGCTTGGTTTGCTTCATTCCTTGAAGAGAGACGTCAAACCCTCTCCTTATCCTCGTTCCTCTCCGTTTCCTGCTCCCTTTCCTGTGGTGTTCCCCAGGGCTCCACCTTGTCCCCGATACTTTTTAATATCTACATTCAGCCACTTGTGTGTCTCATCCGCTCCTTCAGCATTATAGGTTATTCGTATGCGGAAGACAACTCCTGATTTGGTTAGATCTTCAGCAGGCTGAGATATCACGCCTTTTTTGCTGTCTCTCTGCCATGGGAGATTGGATGAACCACAACTGGCTGAAACGTAATTGTGACAAGACAGTAGGGTGGGAGGCACCAGGTGGGTGCCTCCCACCCCCGATCTTTCTTGCCACCCTTCCTTGGCTCCCTCCCTATTCCAGTCATTACCGTCAAGAATCTAGGGGTTGTAATCTCCAACCATCTCTATGGAGCACCAGGTCTCGGCGGTCTGTAAGGGAGTACACTTGCATCCTGAGGGTCAGGAGGAAAGTACTATCTCCCACCCCCTCATTCCCTCAAAATTCAGACCGCCAGTCATAGCTGCCCTGGTTCTGAGTCGGTTGGACTACTGCAACCCTCTTTATCTTGTGCAGCCTAAGGTCTTGTTCAGAGGTTTCAGCATCTTCAAAATCTCGCTTCCCAGGCGGCTACTGGCTCCCCGTATAGCAGACATATCACTCCAGTCCTGCGTAGACTCCACTGGCTTCCTGTTTCATTTACCCTCTTTCCGCCGTTCCCATTTGGGGCATTCTTTCTCAGTGGCAGCAGCTCAGCTATTCAATGAACAACTGCTCACACTCCGTACCATCTCTAGTCATCTACAATTCAGGAAATCCATGAAAACCTCTGTTCTAAACTACAGTACCTCAGCTGCGTGGGCTTTCAGCGCCAAAATACTTTCGGGTGGTAGAGCGCTTTATAAACTTTGCTAACCTAACACAATAAAAGCAAATGTGCACACTAAAAAATAATGCAAACATTGTAAAAATGTATCTGCTGCCACTAGTTTGTCTTTAGGCTCATAAAAGTAACCACAAAGTGTAAAGCTACAGTGAAACAAAATGATCACCCCAGTAAGGAGTGTCTCCTCCTCAACACCTAGACCATCACGTCGCCCTCACACCACCTGACTAGATAGATGCTGTCTGACCCTCTCCTCCCTGCCACCCTATACATTTGTACTGCTCTGTATATCTGTTCTATTGCCTCTGTAAAGCACTACATTGCTTCTCGAAGCTAGGTCTGCGCTCATTACCATAATAATACCTGTTGCACTGCATTGTAAGATGCGGTGTGCAAGGTTAAAGTGTTACACAAATTTAACATGTAAAAAAGGGAAATATGTTCCCAGTACTGCATCTGAAGGACAGATAAGTTTCCCCATAACAAATGAAGGCTTTGCTCCCCTGCCCCTCAAAAAGTCATAACCGGTTCAAAATCAAAGCAAAAAGATTGGGGGTCCATAGAAACAATGGGAGGAAACGTTCTTAATATACCTACTGTTTTGAACTTGGTATATGGTTGTTTTTAGGGCTCGCCCGATTGGATTGCCACCAAAATCTTTCAGTGCACGCGTTTGACGGCTTGCATATACGAGCCCATAAATGTTTGGCTATATCTAGGGGATACTCAAACCCTGCCTCAATTCTGCTAGGATATAGGGAGGCAGTTTACATTCCTGCTGGATTATTTTCTCCAAAAATATGCTTCTGTCACAGTTTTAGGACCTGGTCTGGGCATACTGGCCGATTCCAGTTTCTTCACTGTGCGTGCTCTGGTTTAGATTTTCTTGGTTGCTTGACATCGTTCCTAGGCTGTCCTCACCCTACCCGCTGTCCTTTACACCAGAAGGGCCGGGATTCCTGACCTGGGAATTTTACTACTGTCTTCAGGTAGGTAGATTCCATTGTCCACAAGAGTGAATGGACTACTGTAGTCTGTCTGGGCTGTCCTAGGTCACCACCACATGCATTTTTCCTGTACAATCGTTTTCTGCTGGTTGTCTTCTGCCCCATCTCTTTTCGCCGTTAAGCCTTCTGAATCTCATCGGTTCGGTTCTTCATTCTACCTGGCTTCACATTCATGGTCTTCACTCCTGTCTGGTGGGTTGGTCCCATTACTGTGAATCCCATTTGTTCTTTTGGGTTGCCTGCATAGTCAATGGTCTGATTTTTGAACTCTGAATGACAGGGTTCTGCAACTCTACCTGCAAGAGACCGACAGTTTTGCAGCTCCAGAGCCTTTTTTTTTTTGTTGGAGCTGGAACTGCAGTCTTCCGTCCTTTGTTCCAGTGAGAGGTGCCCAGGGGTTGAAGATACTAGGATTCTTCCGGTCTGGTGCAACTTCAAGATGCAATGCCCGTCAGCGAAGAAGTGCAGATTTTAACAATGCAGACCTCTAAAGGACACTTAACATGGAAAAAGGAGGGTTACAGCTACAATCACTTGTCTTCAAATCCCTCCATGGTCTTGCCCCCCCCTACCTTTCCTCCCTTCTTACTTTCTACTCCCCTTCTCGTTCTCTTCGCTCTGCTGATATTTTCTATCTCCTCCTCCACCTACCTGCGCCCCCTCCTGCTCTTTCCAGCTCCTTGCTCCATTCGACTGGAAGCCCCTGCCCCTCCCCATCCGCTCTTGCCCATCCTACCCTTCCTTTCGCTCTTCTCTAAAATCTTATCTTTTCCATTCCCCCCCTAACACCTCACTTCCTCTCCTACTTCTCCCACCGCCCATGCCTCACCTCTTACTCCTTTACCTCTCTACCCTCTCCCCTCCCTTCCCCCTAACTGCTGCTTTTATCTAGTCTTATTTGTCCCCCTCTTCCTCACACCCTCTCTCCTCCCCTTTCACTTCTGCTTGTACCTCCACTCATACCTCCCATTCCCTCGCACGCCTCTGTCCCTCTCCACTCCCTCCTTACCTCAGCAATAATGTAAATTGTTCCTTGTACTGTTTGAGTTGTGATTCAATTGCCATTTTATGCTTGTATTCTTTTTGTTCTCATGTAAAGCACTTTGGATTAAAGCGCTATATAAATTCAATAAAATACAAATGACAGGCGTCCTTCCAGTCATGGTCATAGAAGTTGCTCCAGGACAGGTTCCCTTGAAGTTAAGCAGCAACACAGCTGAAGGTCTACGGAGATATAGCAGAGGACCAGGGCATTGTCGGGCCGTACACTGCAGGGGTTGCTGGGTCACTTAATGAGTCGTCCAGAGGTCATCAACGGGCTGCTCTTCAAGGGATTAGTGTTCTCTTATCCAAAAATCGAGCTGGAAGCAAGTCGAAGCCCACCAATGGTAAAAGTATGCACTATTCAAACAGCCACTAGCCGTTTGAATCAGGGTCAAATACTGGTTTCACAAGTGATGTGCACTCGGAAGACAGACACCTGCAAAAGCAGCTGCTTTCCCATGCAAGTGCAAAACCTTAAGGACTTTGCTGACCTGAGAAGGCAGCGAGTTGGAAAAACTCCAATACGGCCAAAATTTCAGGGAACGTCCATTTTAGGGCACTAGCTACTTTTAGTAGCCATACACTCAACGCAAATGGTCACAACAAAAATAATGCAAACATTGTAAAAATGTAACTGGTGCCACAAGCTTATCTACAGGCACATATGAAAGTACCCACAAATTCCACATGCAAAAAGCTACAATGATCCAAATGTATGTCCAATGTAAGGTGTTCGTGTGCAGTGTAAAAAAACTCATAAGGGAAACTAAGATTCCCAGTATTGATAGTCGGAAGGACTGATCAGTTTCCCCATAACAAATGAGCAAAGGGGAAGTGAAGCTGAAGGCTTTGCTTACCTTCAAAAAGACCAGACTGGACCAAAAACAGAGCAAAAAAAACTGGAGATCCATAGAAAACTATGGAGGGAAAGTTTCACAAATAAAACCTTTCCTAACAGGTGTTAGACCTGCTTCCGAAGGCTGTCATGCCCGCTCCCTGTCTGGTGGGTTATTTAACACGGGAGGCTTACCACCTGCCTGATCCTAAAGCCTGTCAAATTCCTGCTATACAGAACACAGTGGTGAACGCCAAACTTAAGTTGACCTTTCGGAGCTTGCATATGAGGAAGTCGCAAATGCCCAAGATCGATAACTTATGAACCAAATCTTTTGTCATTAATCAAAGGATCTTTGGGATTACCAACATTGAGTTGATAATATGGATAGAAAAGAGTCTATAGAAGCATTGCGAAACAAGGTGCTCGCATGGCTACGACTAAGAACTGGGCCTGAAGGGGTCAGATTGTCGGACCTTAAAATCTTACGCAGGATTGACCGAGCGACTGGTGATCGCAACAAAAAAATGAATTTTCTAGTGGGTTGTGGGCTCAGCACTTTACCCTCATGTCAGATCGTGTAAATTTCTCCCATTGGGACCATCGAATAGTAAATTGATACTCTGATGCCCCCTGCTTGAACGGTTAAACCTTTATTCCATGCTTAACTGACCCCCATATGCCACAACCAGATTATTGCGGTGTAGTCTTTCACAGTTTTTTTGGTGCTTGTGCTGCTTCCCATATACTTGTATCCTGTTTTTCCTTTTATGTTTATATATTTTTTGTTTTATTTGTTCTGTATGCGCCATCATGCCTCTGGGTCCATTATGCACGGGACAAATGTAATAAAGTAAAGGACTGGGGCCAGTAGGAAGGCCTGTAGTCACAGGGCGTCCTTGAAAAACATCCCGAACCTAAAAGGACGATGTTGCAGCACGCCCAGAGGCCGGGCAGTGTCAATTTCTGGGTTAATAGCTTTCAGTGGGTTATCCGCCTTCTTGATGAACAGGTTACTCTCCTTCGATGGGCAGGTCTACTACCTTAGACTACACTTTTGGATGGAAATTGGTTGCCTTGAGCCAGTGTAGAACATTGTTTCCTATACGTCTGAATCCAGTACCTGTAATATCAACTGCCACAAATTGTGTGGGCCGAGGCTCCTCACAAAGGAGGCCAAATGCTTCATCCTTGTGATCTGGAAGGAAATCCAATATTGAGTATCTTAAACCATAGCTCCCCGTCATAGCGAGACAGGATAGCTATTGCATTAGCCGCTTTAATGGTGGTCGCGGCAGTGGAGGCGAGTTTCCCGAAGGAATCCAACTGCTTACCTTCCTTGTCGGGTGGAAATGCCACCGACATCCCAGAGTCCAAACTGGGCTGCGTACATGGACACTAATCAGGCGCCTTGTACTTCTCAAAAATCGGTTCCTTTTGGGAGGAGCGGAAACGGATTTCTCATAGTCAAGAGACAGTCTTCCCAGATGTCCTTGAGGACAGGTATGCCACAACAGACAGACTGTTCACTCCGCAGGTATAAGGAGCCTTCCTTCTTTTGCTCCTATGGGACAAGATCGAATTGGCAGCCCAGGACAGGAGCGCGTGCAAGGAAGCAAGGTCATCAAAGGAGAATCTCTGAGAGGAGGCGCCTCCCGCGCATCATCCCCTCGTACGACATTATAAAATTATGCCACGGTATTAGTGTGGGTGGACCCATCACCTTGAGACATTCTACTCTGTATCAGTAACAAAGAGGTTGGTAGGAGAAGCAAGAGCAGATGTGCAGGCATGTGTAGGGTGCACTGTAGGAGGCACAGGAGCAGGCAATGGGCCAGCAGGAAGCTATTCGCATGGTCTCAAAGATGGAGCAGTAAGCCTATGCTGCAAAGCGGAGACTAGAGTCTGCAGCAGGAATAGAATGTGAAAAGAAAGGTCACAAGGTTACAGTTGGGCAGGAGCCAGCTTCTGAGATGGCCCTGGAGGAACAGAAATCACCATTGGGGCGGCATAAACGCTGAAGTCTAAGCAGAAGTAGACAGATAGGCCACATAGATGTCTTCTACGGCGATGACACCCATCAAGATGACAAGATCTGCATCACTAGTAGGTTAAAATGTGTCCTTGTGTGGAAATAGAGGGTCCAGGAATGGCAGGAAGGTCAGTTAGGACCAGTGTAAACAGCAGATGAGTTTGCATAGTGCTGAAAGTGCAGAGGAAGAATCCCCAGCTTAAGAGACCTCACAAAGCCATAGACAATGCGTAATGCATCTTTGCTGTGGATGAGGTGGTCACAGATGCCAATGGGATTCGGTGCACCGCCTGTGTAGTAGTCACCCAAGTCCTATTGACTGGGTCAATGGAACAGAGGACTTGGTCTGCTCGAGAGTCATCGACTAGGTAGTAGACTAAGATGCAGTGAACCGACCAGAAGGTGGTGTCGACGAGTGGTTCTTGCCAGAAGACTAGTAGACCAGCAGAAGATGTGGACAGGCTTTTCGTAGCAGACAATGCAGCAGTCTGAGCGGATGAGGTTGTCACCAACGGGATGAACAAATAACTTACCTTTTCGGTATGCTCTTTCTGATGGATTTTCCTCTCACGGATTCCTCCTCCACGATATCCCTTATTCAAGCGTGGCTTTTCTCTGGAAACCTTTCCACTGCCAAGCGGCACAGCGCAGCTCTGCGTCGGCACTGTCCGACACATCTAGGACACCCTGCGCTGTATATTTCGTGATGGTCAGTATATATAGTGGAACTGATCCCCTGTGACCTCTTTTCTACCCTTTTTCCCCCCTAGTACTATGCACTATGAAGACGAGGGACCAAATGTACTGGCTTCCCGCAAGAGGGGCGGGAAGGGCGTTATAAATACGCGACTAAGATAAACTAGGCAAACAACTACGCAACTAAAACAATTCCTGTAACAGCGCCTCGATGCCCGCGGGCTGTGTGAGCGCTTTAAAAATGCAAATAAATAAAAATAAATGAGGAATCCGTGGGAGGAACATCCATCAGAAAGAACATTAACACAAGCTTAGTAATTTGCTCTTGGATTGGATTCTTTATTCAGATTCCTCATCTATGATGGACTCCCAAAACAATATGTAAACCTGGAGAGGGGGGGAAAGCAAGACCACCTAAAGCAGAGGGCTGTCCTTCCAAAAACAGCATCCTGGCACCCAAGGAAATCCAAGCAGTAATGCTAAGCAAACCTATGCAACAATGCCCATGTAGCGACCTGGCAAACATCCAGGACTGGGACTACCGACTGCAGGACAGAGGTGGTAGCCACTCCCCTGGTAGAACGAGCTCCGAGACCCTAAGGCACATTCTTCCCTGCCAGACCATAGCATTCCGAGATGCAGAGAATGATCCACCTGAGCAGGGTGTGTTTGGTCACAGCCCTGCCAGCACGAGAACCAGCGTAACCAACGAAAAGCTGGTCATCTTTCTTAGTCTCTCTAGTACAAGAGACATAGAACTTATGTGCCTGTACCGGGCACAGCCGATAGAATCGTTCCGCTGCCTTGGAAGGGTGAGAGGAAAAAAATACAGGAAGACGGATCTTAGGAGAGATAGAAATCAAAGACCACCTTAGGCAAAATGAAAGGTAACACTCAACGTCACCTTCTCTTTGGAAAAACCCAAATAGGGAGGTGAAACAATGCCTGAAGCCCTCACCAGTCTTGTGGAAGTGATGGCAACCAGGAAAATCACCCTAAGGTTGAGCAATCCAGTAGAACAGGAAGGAAGGGAATTACACAGAGTACCCATAGGAAATGTTAAAACTAAATTCAAATCCCACGCTAAAACCACAAACTGGCAAGGAGGAAACTGGTGACACAAACACCGCAAAAACTGCATAACAGTGGAGATTGAGAAAAACTAGCCCTATACCAGTGACCACTTGAATACAGAAATAGCAGCGAGGTAACCCTTTATAGTGAAAATCTACAGGCCCAGGCAGGCCAAAGATGGCAGAAAATCCAATACATGGGATAGAGGACAGGATAGAGGATCCAAGTCTCTCGCCCGGCACCAAACCAAAGATGTACACAACCTGTAGGCAAAAATGGATTACATAATAGACCTCCTAGCTGAAAGCAGCACAGAGGACGTTGTCCAAGTCCCACTCCTTGTATCTCAGCCTCCCAGTAGCCAAGCATGGTGGCTCAGGCTGTTGAGGTTTGGGTGGAGGAACCAACCCGAAAGGGAAACCAAGTCGAATCTCCTTGGAAATCACCAGGGAGTGCAAATGGACATGTTCAGCAACTCCTGATACCACGCTCTGGTCCCAGTCTGGAGCGATCAGGACAATGCGGTTCTGAACAGGCACAGTCTAGTGAGAATTTTTAAAAAACGATAGCAGGCACCCCTTTCTAGAATACAGGGAATGATAACCTGTTCTGTGTTTTTTTTGCCACTTGAGAGTCAATAACCATCGCTTTTTGCTCAGTGTACCTTTCAGAGATGGGAAATATTTGCATATCAATCTTTGTCCCACCACACATGGGCAGTCCAGCATCGAAATGCTATGCCAATTTCCTTCTGAACAAGAGTACCTACAGCAACCCCATAAACGTGTTGGGCCTCATCAGTGAGGTGGAGCTATGCCTCCGAGCACAGTGAGCAGGTAGTCCACGTCTGGGGGTCCCCCAGGTAACTTAAGGAGACCAACCCCAAGTTCCTTGCAATTTATTTTTAAAAAAAGTTAGCAGGTGCCCCTCTAGAAAGAACATGGCATGATAACCTGTTCTGTGAGAACCAGCGGAATGACCGGGATTAGTGGGAACACAAAGGAAGTTTAAAGTCCACTTGACAGTCAATGCGTCCTCCAAAGCAATTCCCTTGAGCAGAACAATTAGCACTTCCTGTGGATGCTGAAAGCGAAGAAGTACACGAGGAGTCCCCCCAACTGGAGATCTCCAGAACTTCCCAGCAGAGCTCCCACCCGTGGAAGGCTGGTTTGCTCAAGGCATCTACTGTGACATTCAGTCCTGCCAGATGAGCCGCTATCCTCCAGAGCCCGGAACCAGTTGCATTGCTTCTTTGCACAGAGGCAAGCACTCCACACCACCTCGGTTGTTGAGGTAGGGTATGGCCACTATGTTGTCCATTAGGATCAGCACAGTTGTGATTCACAGAGGGGAGGGCCAGCCTGATCTCCCTCAGCTCTATCAAATGGATGTGTTCCAGAGACTCAGACCACAGTCCGCTCACCTCAAGGTCTTGCAGGTGAGAACTCCAACCAGTCAGAAGTCTTAGTTACTTACCTGTAACTATTTCTCCACCATTGTTCCGTTTCATAGATTCACATACTTGAATATTCCCCGTCAGACTGGGAATCCTCAGTAATTTAAATTATACACCATATTAAAACGGCTCCTTCAGGAAATGCTACACACCCAGCCCTATAGGGTCTGTGTAGCCTGTCACTTGTGCAGTCCCTCCACCTCCTTTGGTCCTTTTCGACACCAACCAATGAGGTGGCAGGGCTTGGGTCCACCCAATTCAGGCATCTTCAGATTTTTAACCGTATAGGCTGACGGTTGATGACTTACTGGAGAAAAGGAGCAGCAACTTCCCATGGGAGGAGGGCAGGCGCATATGAATTTATGATAGACAGGTAACAGACTTCTCCGGCATTCGATCTTTTATAGATCAATATGTTTGTTTTATTATTTATAATGCGCATCATACCCGGGAGTAACGGGGCGCAGCAGTTACAAGTATATGCAAGGCTTGGTTACAACAGAAAATATATAAAATGTACATACAGGTTATTAATTACAAGGAGGTATATACAGAAGGTACCCAATTACAGGCGTGGGATACAATAGGGTGTATACAGATACAGACATTTTACAGAGGCAATATAAGCAAAGGTTGCAGGTGTTTGTGGCTATAGCCAGGTGACTACACGTATACAGGTAGTGAGAAGGGCAGTTGTAATTACCACAGGGTAGCAGATCGAGAGACGCTGGAAGGATACGCTCCATACAGGCTTAAGGTATCGCAGCAGTGAGTCCTAGCTGCTTGCTGAGCAGGAGTTATCATTTAATGGTCATTAGATTTCAGCCACATAATTTTGGATCTGAATTTCTGGTAAAATTGGTCTATTCTCAGTGTGGGAGGGAGGGAGTTCCACAATTTGGCTGCTTTCACGGGGAAGCTGTTGCCTCCAATGGTAGACCATTTGAAACTAGGTATGGAGAGGCAATCTCTGTTAGCTGATCTTAGTGGTTTCAGGGAGGTCTGTTTATGGACTCTCTCGGCCAAGTAGATGGGGGCAGCATTGTTGAGAGATTTGTGGGTGAGCGACAAAGTTTTTAGGAGAATTTTGTCATTGGTTAGGAGCCAGTTATTCTGTTGGCTGCTCTCGGAGATGTGATCTCTTCTGGAAATGCCTAATGCCGTTCTGAGGGCATTGTTTAATGTTTGGATTCTTATGATAGTAGCTTTAGTTGATCCTAAATAAAGGGCATTGCAGTAGTCCAGGCGGGAAAGGATAAGGGCTCTGGCCAGGATGGTGCAGCTGCTGTCAGCGAGAAATGGCTTGCCGGTGCAAATAAGTTTGCACATGTATGCCGTGGAGGATGCTAAGGAATTGGCCCGTTTGGCAAATGAGGTTTGAATCAAGATAAAAGCCTAGTGTTTTTACCTTGTGTTCTACTTTAATACTATTGCCATCAATTATGAATGAGGAATAGTCAGATCCTAGTTTAAGTTAAGGGGGTGGCCAGGATGATGAGTTCAGTTTCATCATCATTCAGGCATAGACCATGCGTGGCCATCCATGCCTGGATGATGTACACACTATTCACCAAGGCCAAAGCCTTTTCATAATCCCCTGAAAGCAGGAGGAGGATCTGGGTATCATCTGCATAGTTAGTGTAGGTGATACCGAGATGATCCAGATCGAAAGAGGGCTTAGTAAAAATGTAAAAGTGTGGACGAGACGCAAGATCCCCGAGGCACACCACAGGTGATGGGTATGGGGTCGGCAGCTGCTAGAGGCGAGAAGACCCTCATAGTTCTACCATTTAAGAAGGATCTAATCCAGGTGATGGCGTCAGAAAAGTTTGCTGCTGTGTCAAGGTGGTTGCATAGAATAGTGTGGTTGACAAGGTCGAACGCAGCTGAGAAGTCTAGAAGGAGGAGTAGGGCCGATTTGCCGTTATCTCTAAGCTCAGCAACTTGGGTCGAGATCGATGAGGGCTGTCTCCATTCCATGTTGGGGGCGGAAGCCTGATTGTCTGGCACCTAGTAGGTGGTGTAATTCCAGGTGCTTTTGGATTTGTATATAAGCTACCTTGTCCAGAATTTTTAGAAGGAAGGGCACTCTCGTAATTGGCCTATAGTTTGTAGGTGTGGATGGATCAAGAGTAGGTTTTTTTTTTTTAGGAGTGGGAGTACCTAAGATTGTTTAAGGTTGGTTGGGATGATACCAGTAGAGAAGGACGCATCGATACGTTTTGTTATGAAGGGTGATAGGTCTCGGCCACATCCTTGATGAGCTGAGCAGGGCAGGGCAGAGATCGCCCTGACAGAGGGTTTAAGGGACAAGATAATTTTTTCCACTTCGGGAATAGACAATTTGGTGAAGTTGAATAGGGTGGATTCATCGGCATTGGTATTCCTAGTTTTGGATGGAGGAGGGTCATTTAGAGACGCTTTTTTACATGAGATTTTATTTTGTAGGGTGAATATTTTATTGGCTAATGCGTGTTGGATATCTGAGCACCATTTTTTATCTTTAGTACATGTGTCAGGTAGTGCTATGGGGGTCTCTCTTTAAGAATGGTGAATAATTCCTTCATATTGGACTTGGCTTGGGATATGCGCGTGTCGAAGGATATTCGTTTAGCTAGACAGATTTCTTTTTAGTAGAGGGAAGACAGTTTGGCGAGTTTGAGCTTGTGAGCTTCTGATGGAAGTTTTTTCCAGGCAGCCTCACAGTTTGTTTTTTGTTGCCTTAGGTTTTTTTTAGGGGGGGGTGTAAACCAATTAAAGTGAGTTTTCGGCTTGCTTGGTCTAAGTTTGAGGGGGCAATCTGGTCCAAAGAGGGTCATCATTTTGTTGTATTTCTCGAAAAGGCTCTCGGGATCAGTATTGTCTGGGAGCCGGTTGAGGGTGGGACCTAAGGCTGGGAATAAGCCTGTCCACGGTAATGTTTTTTGTTTCTAGTTAGTGTGGGTGGAGCCTTGAGGGCGGGTGGAGGTGGGGGTCTGTTAGTAGAAAGCATAAATGACACAAGGTGGTGTTCAGGCTAGTGGTGAGATGGAGAGGATGTTGGCATGACAGTTATGGTCTGCCCCCCAATCAAGTATTCTACCTTTGTTGTGGGTGGAGGTTTTACTCTGTTGGGTGAATCCAAGCTCTGAGAGGGTGTTAGCTGTAGTACGGGCCAGCTGGTCTGATGGGTCATTGAAACCCATATTAAAGTCTCCAAGAAGAAGTACTTGCATTGAGCTTTTGAGATTGCTAGACAGGATAGTGTTAATATCTTCCTCAAATGTTCCGGGAGGGCCCGGCGGGCGATATATCAGGTGCATGTTAAGGGTTTGGGCATTGGTAAGTGGTATTTTAACTGATAATTCACATGAGTGGACGTCGATCAGAGTGGCTAATCTCAGAGAGGCTACATTTGTAGATAATAGCGATGCCTCCTCCTCTGGATTTTAGTCCGTCTTGTCTCAAAATGGAGTACCAGTCAGGGACCGCTAGCATAAGCATATGACCTGCAGCGGGGTGTAGCCAAGTCTCATTGATGGCGATGAAATCTAGGTCATCTCTCTGGATCTGGTCGGCAATTTCTGTGGCGTGAGCTACTAGGGATCTGGAGTTTATTAGAGCTCCTTTGATCCGAGGGCTCGTGGCAGTTGTTGGTTGGAGGGCTTGAGGAGATTTAGGTTTGCCGTGGTTGGCTGTGCTGTTTATTGACCTAAGGCCACAGTTGTGAGCTGGGTTCGTACTTTTAGTCAATCGGGTAGGCAGAATTTTAGGAGTCCTTATTCCTATAATGGTGGGGAGAGAGCTGGCAGGAGGCTCATATTTTAGTTAACCTAGCTCTAAGGCGTAGGTTCCTAGTTGTAGTTGGGCAAGGGTTGCTTGGTATGGGGTTTTTGGAGTCTTTCATATCTATGAATAGTGTAGAAGTAGTATTGTTTGGAATAGTGGAAGACATCAAGGTGGGTGTTGATGTGTGGAATAACATGCTGTAGAGCGTAATGCTTTGTATAAGGACTGATGTAGACAGTCTGGCTGCTAGCTGTAGGGAACATGCTAGTATATGGTGGAGATAAACTTTCAATGGAAAGTGTGTGAAGTGGGTGACGAGCTAGTAGAGGTTTTTAAGTTGGAGACAGAGGATCACTCTTAGAAGGTGGCTTTAAATAGTTGATGATTGCGATAGGTAGTAGAGTACAGTGATTGTACTATCGTCTAGTCTGGGTCTGGGTCTGGTAGAATGGTGAGGGTTCACTGGGAGTTGGAGCAAGTGTCCTGGCATAGTGAGTTGGGGATGGAAGATCGGAATGCTGATGAATATAGTACAATTTAGGCGCAATCCTACAAATGGGAACAGTACTATATAGGCTCAATTATGTGAACAGTATATGGGACCAGTAGGCAATAGAATGCAGTCTGCATGCAATCCTACAACTGGGGGCAGTATTCAAAAGCATAAATATATAAATCACAGTGCGTAGGAGCAGTCGGCAACAAAATACTGTCTGCATATGATCAAGCACATGGAAGGAGTGCTAAAATAAACACAAGTATCTAATCGCAGTGCACATGATCAGTGAGCAATAAGATGCTCTCTGCATGTGATCATACAAATGGGATGAATAGAATACCAAGCAGTTAAAGTAGAATGAACGTATAACCAATCCATTACTGTAGAGCGACTCATAACTGTTGGGAAGGAGCTAGTGCTTTTCTTCATTCCCTAGCACTTTAGAATTGGGCAAGACTTCTGTTAACTGTTTTCTAAGCACTACAAGAGTCCAGGGGGGAGGAGAGTCACTAAATGAAGATAGTTAGGATTTAAATATAAGGTGCAAATAAATATTTAGCAGAATATATTTGTAAAACTGTTAAATTGTAGTTTGGTTTTCAGCACAGTGAATTCAGCCTGCGCTAAAAATAGACTACAGGCATTGCGTGACTGAGGCCAAGGCTGGCAGAGAGAACAAGTTAACTCAGCAGCTGTTGGCTGTCTGTCAAAAGCCCATGTATTCTAAATGGAGACTAAAAGATTCAATACACGACAGAGTACTATGAAAAAATGTTTTTTTAGGAGTATTGCTGGACCAGAAAATATAAGAATATTGAGTGAAGTGTTGAGTATGGCGGGAAGGTGTGTTCATATATAACTTTATAATATATAAAATGATGCTAAACGAGAGCTACAATGTATTTTTGAATAGGCTAGCATTATGTTAAGTAGCCTGTTTTAAACGGAACCCCGGCCATGTAAGAAGGGTGACTGCAGAATCCCTTCTATGCCAAGAACAGTTTTGGAAGAGCTATGCCAGTATCCAGTGACCAAGTTGAAGAGTATATAAAGGCACCTGCTTGCCATCAGTTTGCAGGAGCCAGCCACGGGAGACAGAATGCTGGTCGGGGGGCTGGGGGGGGCAGAGTTCTCTGCGCCCCCCCCCCCAATTCTCATCTTTGTACAGATTGGGGTGCATTTACTGCGGTGTGAGCACGTTTAGGGGTACCCCTGTAAATTGGGCTACCTTTCAACTGTCTAAGAACTCACTTAGAGAAAATGAGAAAATTAGCCTAGTACAGTACACGTAACAGTTACTCCAGCAACGGGAAGGTGGAATAAGGAGAGAACATGTAAACATTAGGCTGCTCCTACCTGAAGCAAATAGGTGCTGAAGCACTACCTGTCCTACTGCTGTATCCCTTCTACTGTCCTCTTCTAAGCAGTATATTCGGGCAAACTTGTGGAGTGTACTCCTCATGTGGCCTCACAACATATGTTTTTTAGAGACACCCCCTGGTTGGAACGCTTGCAAAGCTGCTCTCGCTCTGGCAGAGTATGCTGTTGGTTTGGCTGGTAACGGTTTGTTTCTCATTTGGTGGCAGTAGGCACTGCAGCTGGAAACCCAACGTGCCAGACTGTTTGGAGATGCATCAACCCTTGGTACGTTCAGCAAACGTGATGAAAAGCCTCTTGGAGCACCCTGTCTTTTGTCCCTTCTATGTAGAACTTCAGTGTTCTAGCCACGTTCAGTGAATGCAGGGTTTGCTCGGCTGTAGTTGTATAATCAGCTCAGACAATTGACTCAGCAATTAATTTAGGGTGAGGTCAGAGGATAATTCATTTTGAAAGATGGTAAATGGTGGTTCGATGGAGAGTGCCTGTAGTTCCCCAATGCATCTGGCTGACGTGATGGCCACTAAAAAGGCTGTCTTCCAAGCTGTGCCATGCCTTCTAAGAACCCTAGTTGCAGAGTCTGCAATTCTAGTGTCCCTAGTGGAACCTCTGGCTGTAGTACTTGCACAGGAGGCTCCTTGATGGTGTCTGCTGTCATGGACAATGGAGTGCCTGTTGACGTGGCCATTTTCTGTTTTTGGTTGCTTGTCGACGGGTGCTTCGTGAATGAGGTTTGTCGAGGTGATTTCTTGGTAGACGATGATTTTTCAGTCGAGGGTGCAGGCGTTTTGGACGGCAAGAAGCCGCTCAGACATTTAAGAGTGTCTAGGCGTGGACGGTGCCCCCCCGTCGACGACCGCTCCGCCAAAGAGGACGACTTACTGTTTACATTTTCATGAAGATCTTCCTTTTGCAGGTCCTTGAAAACCTTTCCCGACACCAGAAAGGATTTTTCAGTCCTCTTCTTTGCCTTGGGGTGTGGAGACCCTGTCCACTGGTGAAGCTCTTCTCTTTAGAGCTTGCTTCTCAGTCTGCCTGGTGGAAGTTAAATGTGCAGTTTTTGAAGACTGTCAGACATTTGCCCGATTTCTAGGTGTAGCAGTAGTCTTCTATGCCTCTCCTCCAGAGTCTTCTTGAAGATCTGACATTGTGCAGGAATGAATTTCTTGAGTTACAGGCAATAGATACAAAGTTTGTGAGGGTCTCTAATAAAGATTACCCTCTTGGCACATTTCCTGCAGTCCCTGAAGAGAAGGTCTTCTCCTTGTAACCTGCATTTCAGTCTCTGCCATGAGGTGATAGCCAGGCAGACCAACAGTAGCCTTCTGTACAGGAAAAAACGGACCTGAGCTCAGGAACACCAAGCCAGTGAAGGCACAGTCCCAATGAAGGGAGAAAAGTACTCCAAGTAGAGAAAAAAATACAATTTTATGTGGTAAAAGTGAACAACGCTCTGACAGCTGAAGAGGATTCCACTGTTCAGTGACCACAGTGAAAAATCCGAAGATGGCTGACTGGGGTGGAACTTAAGCCCTGCCACCACATGGTTTGGGGTCAAAAAGGACCAAAGAGGTGGGGCTGCACAGGTGAGGCTACGCAGGCCCTAAAGGGCTGGGTGTGTAGCATTTACTGAAGGAAAAGTTAAGTGTATAATTACAGAGGATCCCAGTATGATGACTTGGAATATTCAAGCGTGTCAATCTATGGAAGCTGTAAGCCCACCACACAGGATCCTGAGCCACCCGATCCGAGACCTGCCAGGGGTCCACGTGACTGTGAAACAGCAACCATTGTGTAGCCTCGCCTCCGGCAGCACTAGGATGCAGGAGGCCATGAGGCCTAGAAGGTGCGGGAAGGCCAGAGCTGGGACTGGTCACTAGTATTGGAGGACATTGATAATCCGAAAGATGCTCACCACTATCCACGGGCAGGAAGACAGCACCGATACATCATAAGGACTAGGACGAATATACAGGGAAGGTGACATGCTGGCCTGGCAGAGAGCCTGCTGGCAGCCAGTGGCATGGACACCTCTCCTGAGAACTTTTCCCTAGCTCCCACTCCTGGACAGCCTCAGTCCATGTTCCAAATCTTGATGGCTAAAGTGTCCAGTACTTTGGGATGGTCTGCTCCATCCAGATCAAATATTCAGTATGATCTTTACGACCTTCTGGATGAACTCACCAAAAAGAGACTCCTTTTGGAGGTGTGGGAGAAACCTTCCTCTCTTCCGGCAGTGGACAGGGATCTGGTGAGCAAACACTGGCCCACTCAGTCGGATCCTGCCTTTGTTTCCTCCCATGCTTTTCCTGAGAGGTTGGTGGTTCAGGCCGCGACGGGTCACCTGAACACTTCTACCTTTCTGTCCCTTCCAGACAGGCAAAGTAAGGGGTTTGATGCAGGGGGCAAGATGGTATGTGCGTCAAGCTGTTTTGCAGTGCAGGTTGTGAATGCCTCTTGCACCATGGTGAAATCTCCTTTGGCTTTTGGATGGCGGTGGCCAATGCAGCGGAGTACGTTCCGTAGGGAGAGATGAGGGACTGCTTTCTATCCTTGGTCTCAGATGGCAAAGCGGCACGTCTGATACTGCAGTCGGGTCTGGACACAGTGGACTGTTTGGGAAGAGCCATGGCCACTAGCACAGTGGTCAGCTTGCACTTGTGGCTGAGGACGGCACTGTTTGCAGCCGACTTCCAGACCAGTCTATGGATATGCTGTTTGGCCATAACCTTTTTTGGAGCAAAGGCCGACTCCCCCCTCCAGAAGGTCCAGTCGTCCAAGGTGGCCCAAGTCTTTGGCGCTAACAGTACAACAGCCTTCCGCACATATATTGTCTCAGGCAGGGTTTTTGTCCCTTTTCCACCTTACCCCTGAGGGGCTGTGGTGAGTCTGCCACAGGCAGAGGACAAGACGAGCACTTCCCAAGAGGAAGAGGTGCCCAACAAAGTGGTCCCTGTCGCACCCCAGGGTGCCAAACCTCAGTGACTGGCTTTGCTATTTGTCACCAGGGGAGTGTTTGGGCTTTCATTGTTTAGTGCAGAATGGTCGAAGACCACGTCCAATGCTTGGGCCTTACATGTCATACGGCAGGGATATTGCCTTCCATTCTTTCAGTGCCCCCCAGACCACAGCTCTCTGGCCACCCCTTTTTTCTCAGGACACCATTCTACTGTAGGTCCGTCCACTTCGGTCAAAGTGCGTTCGAGCTAGTTCCGTGCGTGGAACGATTAAGAGGTTGTACTCCACCTATTTTCTGGTGCTGCAGGAGGATGGGGCTTGCTCCCCATCCTGGATCTGCGGCTGCTGAATTTGTTCCTACGCAGTGAGAAGTTCAAGATGGTTACTCTATCCCAGATTCTTCAAGCCCTCAATCTGCAGGACTGATGCTTTCTCTGGACCTTCAGGATGCCTACATGTGCAGATTCACCTAAAGCACAGGAAATATCTGAGCTTTGTGGAGGGTCAACACTTACCAGTTCAAGGTTTGGATACCAGGGTTTGCACCAAGCTGCTAGCAGTGGTGGCGGCTGGACTCAGGAGTGGGAATTCATGTCTTTTCCTACCTGAATGACTGGCTTGTCCGAGCTTGCTCCCTGGATCTAGTGTTGGAACACCTTCGCTACACATGTACTCTATTGCATAGCCTGGGCTTTTCCCTGGACGTCAAAATGTCTGTTTCGCCGTGTCCCAAACGCTTTCCAGCGTAACCAATGAAAAGTACATCGTCCACTCTTACCCGGGACATGCGCGAAATATAAAAGCTCAAAGCTCTCCTAGGATCAAGCCTATGGAGCCTCTCCTCTACCTTACCAGGATGTGGAGGAGAATAGAACGCCGGAAGAACAACCTTATGGCTCAAATGAAATTCCGAAACCACCTTCGGAAGAAAGGAAGGACGAACTCCAAGGACAACCCTGTCCTTATGAAACACAGAGAAGGGTGGCTTAACTGAAAGTGCCTGTAACTCACTCACTGCGAGCGGAAGTAACCGCAACCAAACACACAGTTTTCAGAGTTAACAGTCTCAAAGGGCAAGAATGCAAAGGCTCAAACGGAGCACCCATAAGAAACTTAAGAACAAGGTTCAAATCCCAACCGGGCACCAGAAAAGGTGACAGCGGGAACACATTAGTGAGCCCTTTCAAAAACTGAGAAATTAAAGGAATCTTAAAATAGGAACATTCTTCAGACGAGCGCTTAAATATGGACAGCGCCGCCAAGTAACCTTTAATGGTCCCCACTTGCAAGCCCCTCTGGGCCAAGGAAAGCAAAAAAGACAGAACCATGGGAATGTCACACTCAAAAGGATCCACATTCTTAACTCTGCACCAGTCGCAGAACTTTCTCCAACGGCACAGAGACTTTGTTGCCGGCCGCCTGGCCGAGAGCAACACCTCCCATCACGTCTTCAGGGAGGTCCCAATCCTTATACCTCAACCTTTCAGAAGCGAAGCTTGAAGGTTGAGGGATCTGACCTCTGGATGGAGAACCTGCCCCCCCCCCCTCCCGTGAGAGCAGATCATCTCGGTAGGGAAGACAACGTGGAGGGGTGATGGACAAGTCGAGAAGGTCCGGGTACCACGTCCTGCGGGCCCACGCCGGAGCAATGAGGATCATACGGGAACCGAACCTCCGTAACCTCCGCAGTACTTGCGGGATGACGGGGACTGGAGGAAACGCGTACATCAGTGGGAATGACCACTCCACCACGAACGGATCTCCTAAGGCTCCTTTTGGAGGAAATTCCCGCAAGCAGAAGCTTTCGCACTTCTGGTTGACACTGGAAGCGAAGAGATCCACTTGAGGGGTCCCCCAAAGGGCGAAGATCTCCAGGAGAATCTCCTGAGCCAGCTCCCACTCATGAGAGATCGTGCTCTGCCTGCTCAGAGCATCTGCCGTCTCGTCGTCGTCTCTGGCCAGATTAACAGCTGAGATCAAAACTTCCTGCTGTATGGCCCAGAACTGGAACTGCATCGCCTCCCTGCACAGAGGAAGTGACCCTGCCCCCCCCCTTTTTTGTTGAGGTAGTGCATGGCCACCGTGTTGTCCGTTAGAATCAGGACACTCTTTCCTCGCACAGTAGGCAGAAAAGCCTTCAGGGCTAGCCTGACAGCCCTCAGCTCCAACAGATTGATATGGAGTCTGGACTCCGACTGAGACCAACGACCGCTGACTGTCAACTCGTTGGCATGAGCTCCCCATCCCGTGAGGGATGCGTCCGTCACGATCGTCACCTCCGGCCAGGGCAGCCAAAATGGGCCCCCCCCCACTTCATCAGATTGCCTTCGACAGCCCACCAAAGAAGGTCCTGGGCGACCGAGGGCGGCACTTGAACAGGGTCCGACAACCTGCCGGAGGACTGAGAACACTGGGGCTTGAGTGCCCATTGCAAAGATCTCATCCGCAACCTGGCCTCTGGCACCAGAAGAATGCAAGATGCCATGAGGCCAAGCAGGCTCAAGAACTCGGACGCTGGGAGAGTCTGGGCAAGCTGAAACTTGTGCACCATCTGCTGAATGTGAAGGACCCTCACCTGGGGAGGAAAACAGCCCCAGGGATGTGTCGAGCACTGCGCCGATGTACTGGAGCCGCTGTGTTGGCGTCACATGGGACCTCTTTAAATTGAGGGAGAAGCCCAGCTTGTGAAGGGAGTGGCAGGTGACGGACAGATGATCCAGGACTTGCTCAGGAGAGCTCCCCCTGATCAACCAATCGTTCAGGTAGGGGTAGACGTGAATTTCCCCCCCCCTTTCCTGAGATGGGCTGCCACCGGTGTCTAGTCAAAGGATCAAAAAAAAATATATATATTTTTTTTTTTTAGGTTTTCGTTTTGGAAAAAAGTGATTTTTATCAAAAAATGGTGGGACCCCTCCCCCCCCCCAAAAAAAGTTTTAAAAAAAATTCAATCCTTTGTCCCGTCGACCCTTCTTTGTCGACCCTTTGACCTACAACCGCTACCACCACCATGAGCTTGGTGAAAACCCTCAGGGCGGAGGTCAAACCGAATGGCAGGACCCCGAAACTGAAAGTGCGAGTCGCCAACCGCGAACCTCAGGTGGTACTTGTGCTTGGGATGGATCGGCACATGGAAGTAAGCATCCTTGAGGTCGAGAGACACCAACCAATCCTGAAGTTGAAGGGCCTGGAGGACTTGAGAGTAGCCATCTTGAACTTGTCCTTCCTGAGGAGTTTGTTCAAACCGCGCAAGTCCACGATGGGTCTCAATCCCCAGTCTTTCTTAGAAATCAAAAAAATAAGGGGACTACCATCCCTTGTTCCTCTCCGCTACAAGCACCAGTTCTATGGCGCCTTTCTCCAGCAGGGATTGAATTTCCTGCGCAAGGAGCGGATCCAGACTCTTCAAAGAGAGGTTCCCAGGTGGATTGTCGTGAGGCCTCTGCCGAAAAGGAAGACAGTAGCCGTGGGTTATGATCTCCAGAACCCACAGATCTGAAGTAATGGCACGCCACTCTACAAGATGCTGCACCAGCCTTCCACCAACCGGCGAACCATGGGACCTGGCCTCATGACTGAGTGGAAACTGCTGCGGCGTTGCCTGAGGGCAAAGAGGCACTGCCCGAGCGGCCTTGGCACCTAGAGTATGTTGTTTTCCACCTCTGGCACTCTTACGGTGGCCTCTTTGACTGACAGCTCCTTTTGCTTTACTGAAGGACGAGTAATAGCGAAAGGAACCTCCCCTCCATTGTTGTCCCCTAGGACGAAAAGGCAGAGGTTGTCGAACTGCAGCGCCCAACGACTTCGCTGCAGCTTTCGAGGTCTGCAACCTCTGACGGCTCTTGTCAGCCTTGCTGCCAAAAAGAGGTTTACCATCAAAGGGCATGTTGAGGAACCAGGACTGCACATCAGGATCGAACCCAGACTTCCGCAACCACGCAAACCTGCGTATTACGGTGTTCGCCGCCATGGACCGGCTGACACAATCTGCCATGTCCAAACCCGACTGAACGGCCTCACATGGCATCCTTGCCATCCTGAACCATAGCAAGGAAACCATCCCGTTCGTTCCCTTCGGGAATATATTCAGCCGCTAATGCAACACAGTTCCACAGAGTGTGGAAAACGAGACAAGGCACATATTGAGTTGGCTGCCTGAAGCGCCCTACCCCCTGAAGAAAACACTTTCTTCGCCCAGCCGTCAAAACGTTTGTCGTCCCTGTCCGGAGGGATGGTAGGATCGGGGCCATAGCTGCCTGCACCACCAAACTCTCCGGAGTGGGGTGCCTGGACAAGTAGCAGGGGTCGCTACTGGCTGGATGGTATTTTTGCGACAGAGACTTGCCCACTGCCGGGAGACTCTCCGGAGCAGTCCAAGCCGCGGCCACCCTTCTCTGCAGAGTCATATGAAACAGCAGCACCGGGTCAGTGGGGGGGACCAAGATCAAGGATGTCCGTGAAATCGAACAAACTCCCCTGGGGGAGCCGACCATCCCAAGTACTCGGTGACCTGAGACACAAGGCGCCGGTAGGACGAATCGGCATGAGTGTCAGGCTCGAGCCTACAAAACTCCACCTCCGGAGAGGTGTCCAGTCCACTGGCATGCAGTGACTGCCTCAGGTCATCAAACTGGCTATGGCCCGAGATAAGCTCATCTGGAACCGTAACCAAGCCTTCATCAGAGCCTTCATCAACCTCTGAAATGTACTCCAGGCAGTGAGAGGAAGACACCTGGGGACCAAAGCTATGCCTGACCTTAGCCAGAGCCTTTCTAGGGACTAACCCCGTGCCACGGGGCCCCTCCGACACCAATGCCTCGAAAAGCATTGAGGGCGCTGAACGAGTCGGCACCGGCGTTGAGAATCGGCGTCGAGCGAATCGACGTCAGCTGCAGCGCCGCCAGCATCAACGGCGTCGACACAGGCCTCGAAGCCGGAGCTCCGAGCGCGTCTCTCAACGACCTAGGTGCCGACGACCCCCTCAGAGGCGGAGCCTCGATAGAAATCGCTGATGACCTCGCCGCCACAGGCGCGGACGTCTTCCTCGAAGACGGCACAGGATCACGCGGTCTCGAGAGCATCGAGGACCGGGACCTGGAACGGGCATGGCGAGAACGGCTACCCTTGTCCGAGCGGGACCTTTCCCGCGAGCCTTGCCGACTGCCCGATCCCGAAGGCGTAGGAGCGGCGTCTCTTGACCGGTGCCGACCGACCCCACTCAGAGGCGCGGAGGGACTGGTGCCCTGCGATTCAAGAATCGCTAACATCTGCTTCCCGAAGGAAGTCCATTCCTCCGGTGTCGCTTGCATAGTGGGATAAGCGACCCGCCGACGGGCGGAGTCCTCGGAAGAGGACGGGGAAGGCGACTGATGCCGGCGCTTCCGGGAAGGCCTCGAAGATGCAGAGGAGTGGCGAGACCGACTCCTGGACGGAGACCCACTAGACTTCCGACGATGACGCGGAGAGTCGCCTCTCGGGTCATCTGTCGAAAGCCCCGGGGCTTAGACACCCGACCTACCGACAGCTTCTTGCACTCTCGCAAGGCCTTGGCCGTGAGCAACTGGCAGTCGACAGTCGTCCGTATCGTGGGCCTCCCCAAGGCGCCAGAGGCAGGCACCGTGCGAGTCCGTGACCGACATCTTGGACACACAGTCCCCGCATTTCTTGAAGACCGGCGGCTGGGTTGTAGACAAAGTAGACATCGTCACAAACAGGTTTTCACAAAAACCGAACAGGTTCAACGAACCGAGAAGAATATAGCAAACTCCAAAGAGTCGAGGCGTACCGAGATTCACAAAGCGAACACGTTCACGGAAAAAACGGAACCGAGGCTACGGGCGTCATGCGTCCTACTTATCACATCGGGTGACGTCAGCCGTCGGAGGAGGTCCTTCGGGACGACGCAGGACACAGACGCTGAAGATTTTCCAAAGCAGCACAGCAGTGGACATTACCCGTCAGATATGGAATTCGTCGGACAACCCAATCCCCTCGAATAGTTTATTACAGAGACTAGAGGAAGCAAAAGGACCTTTTGCCCAACTCTAAGACAGTAACCTTATGTTATCTGATTCCACTATGTTTCTCTTTAAGTTTACTAACTGTAAATACGCAGTAACACAAGATAGATTAGACGTAGAAGCTTGCTATAAAGAAATATATAATGTGGCAAGGACTGCCATGATAGGAAATGCATGCTGGCGAATGTCAATTTCAACCAAGCTACCTCACATAGACCAAGGCTACAGAACCAGGAAACGCTGGAAATACAGTGTGCAAAACCGTGATGCGTCAAGGTTGGCCTAGGATCAAGGATAGTATTTTAAGGAATAATTGAGTCACGAGGGGAGTTACACGGATAAACTCTGAATGTGAAACATTCCTCTAAGATTAAGGAAGAAGAAAACATCTGCAACAGCCAAAGTATGGGACAATTAAAAGTGTATGAAGTATATGCAAGGCAGAGTAAGCAAGTCTCTAGAGGCCAAGAGGAGCAACAGCACCCCACATAATTCAATCAAATAGCAGTAAATAAGAGGCTGAAATTGACAAATTTGGTCTCTTCACATGTGACTCAGAAGTCGAAGACAAGGGCTATTCATTAGAGCCTCAGACGAAGATAGTGGTGTGCTCATACTCCCTCAAGTGTTCCAGTACAGTGAGTAGCCTACAAGGTCAACTACAGACAGAAGTCTTTGGCTTATGGCCACCCGATGAGGGATGATTGATTCATTGGGAAAACGTGTAGTAATCTGACGCAATTCAAAGCACATAGGTTTCGTTTCACTTAAGTGCTGCTAAAGAGCTGAAAGTCTAAGGTTGGGATAGCATGCCAACCAATCAGTGGATTTAAGGGGCAACCTAACATACAATGTTGCAAAGACCAATCTTCGGCTATTTTGTCCGCTATAAATCAGTACTATACGTATTTAAAGGTAGTTCAAGGTATGCCCACCAGATAAGGGGCATCCAGTAATATTGTTAGTACTTAAATAGTATAAGTGTAGACATGTTCCCTTGACCAATCCCTCCCTTTAATGGGCTTTATGATTTCCCGTGTAGGAGGAGGTCCAAGATGGCGCATATTGGGGTAGAAGACCGCTGCATAATCAAGTTAAATTGTGAGTGTGCATGCATCAGTCTGATGCGCGTCAGTTCTCCCTGCTTTATCAAATGAGAATAAAGTAGTAGTTTGCCATATTCCTTGAGTCCGTCGGTTATTTGGTCCGACGTCTATTTGTAATTCCATCAAGCACAAGAGACTCTTCAGGGTGCTAGATCACACATCCTTGACATGACGGCAGCCCTAGGGAGTGGAACATATTCCTGTGGAGTCGACGAAGACTACGCTGGTGCAGGGGCCGCAGCTCCCAAAGGCGGGACCTGTCTGTACCGAGAGACTTGCCTCCATCTGGTCCAGTCCTGAGCCCTTAGACCCCTCACCAGAGGTTACCCTGTCGGTCGAAGCAGATGCCGTGTTACTCTAGGAGAAGATGAGTAGTTTACCTGTAACTCCATTTCTCCAGCATTGGTATCTTTCACAGACTCACATGCTGTGAATATTCCCAATCAGACTGGGAATCCCCCAGTTACTTGCATTTCTAAACCTTTCCAAAGGAAAAACCTTTGCCACCTTGAGTGTCCTAACCACATCATTGTGGGAGCTTTTGGTCCCTACCAATAGGACTTCTAGTGTATAGGTCCGCCACAGCAGCTTCCCCTCAGATGTTAACCACTTTTGCTGGAGGAATAATGCCTGGAGGGCGCATGTGAATCTATGAAAGATACCAACGCTGGAGCAATGGAGTTACTGGTAAGAAACTACTCCCTTCTCCAGCAGTGGATCTTTCATAGATTCACATGCTGTGAATAGATGTTATAAATGATACACATGACAGGAGGAGAAAGACAGGCAAACCGATCACAAATCCTAAATCTATGCCCGTGCAAGAAGTATATATGTCCAACGATAACCCCAGAAGCTGCAGGGCTTACCTTACTGGAACAGCCGTTGAAGGGCTGCTCCTCCCAAGTGCAAGTCCTGCGCGTGCTGCTGCAGGCAGTAGTGCCTTATAAAAAGGTGTGAGGCACTACTGCCATTGCTGCCTGACAAATGTCTGATGGGCACGCCAGACCACAGTGCTGCCAAGGTCGCCACAGCCCTTGTGGAATATTCCCTGGCTGTAGTATGCAGTCACCTGTTGGCCTTTGCGTGACATAAGGAGATAGTAAAGGATATCCAACTTGCAATACCCTACTTCGTGATAGCTTTCCCCTTGTTTGAAGGTCTGAAAGCAATAAAGAGCTGTTTTGCTGCTCTGAAGGATTTGGTCCGGTCCAGGTAATATTTCAACACCCTTTTGACATCCAGGGAGTGTAATGCTCCCTCTGCTGGGGTGGCGGCGTTTTGGAAGAAGATAGGCAATGTGATAGTTAAGTTTTTGTGGAACTCAGATGGCCCTTTTGGAATAAAGTGGGGATTGGTGGAGAGGATCACTTTGTCCTTTGAAAATCTGAGGTATGGAGGGTCCACCATTAATGCTTGTAGCTATGAGATCCATCTGAAGGACGCAATAGCGACCATGAAAGCCAACTTCCAATGTTACAAACTTGATGTGAGCTGAAGGGAGGCTCAAAGGGGGGCTTCATGAGGCCGGCTAGGATCAGGTTTAGGCTCCACACCAATGGTATCTTTTCTTTGGGGGAAATGAATGTACAAGTCCCTTTAGAAACTGTCTGCACTGTGTCACTGTAGAGGGGTGGTCTCCCTCTTTCTGGTGAACCTGGAACTTGCTACCAGGTGTACTTTTATGGAGGAGATGTTGAGACCTTCCTCATCTAGCTTCAGCGGGTATGGAAGGACCTATTGTGGTTGTATAGCCAGTGGTTGCAGGTTGGACTGTTGTGAATACATGTACAAAACCATTTCCCCTTTTGGTTGTACGAGCTGTTTGTGGAAGGGGCCCTAGCTGCAACCAGTATTCGTTGACATTCCTGCGGGATGTCTAGGTGGCAGAATTCAGAGTGATCAGGAGCCACGCCGTCAGCTTGAGGGAGCATGGGTTGTGATAAAGGATTGTGTCTGGTCTGCGACAAGGGGATCAGATGGGCTTCCAGGTGGATTGGAGCCAAGTTTGTCTGGGTCAGTACAGTGCAACTAAGATCATTTTGCAAGGGTATCTCCGGATCATTTGGATTGTTCTCCTGATCAACAGTATGGGGGGGAATACGTATGAAAAGACTTTGGTCCAAGGGAATGAGAGCGCATCCCACTGTGAGCTTGGGTGTGGGAGCCTGCATGCACATTTTCGGCACTGTTTGTTGGATATTGTGGCGAAAAGGTCCAACAGAGGCTGAGCCCATGCTGCGAAGATTGCTGATTGGCTGCTTTGAAGCTGCCATTCGTGGTATTGTGCCGTGTCCCTGCTGAGGCTGTCTGCGCACTGGTTGTGTATCCTCGGCAGGTGGAACGCTTTTAGAGATGTTGTGAATGGCCCAGTGCCAGATGGTGTGAGCCTCTTGAGACGAGTTACAGGTAACTGGTTTCTTCTCCAGCATGGGGTCTGGCATGGATTCACATGCTCATGAACATACATACATAGCAGTATAACATTACACAACCACGGAGGTGGCAAGGCTCAACAGAAGCCATTACTCTTACCTCTGGAACAAACTCACCTCAAGCAAACAGGTTGCGTAGCACTGCTTGGCCGACTCTGGGCTCCTCCCTGGAATCGGTCGACACAGTAGAACTTCGTGAAGGTGTGCGTGGACCTCCACCTAACAGTCCTGCTGATGCCCAGCAGGGGCACCCCAGAAGAGAAAGTCGCAGCCGTTGATCTGGTGGACTGACAGCAGGACTGACAGCCTTGAGATGGAAGCCTTGGACAAGGCGTTTCCATGGTTCAAAGTTCACCAACAGTTGAGAAGTCTTCCGAAAACTTAGTGCGTGAAACATAGAACTTCAAGGCATGTGCAACGTCCAGCGAGTGCAAGGCCCTTTCCGCCAGTGACAAAGGCTTTTGGAAAAACACAGATGACAAAGGCTTAAGTGGAATTTATACGGAACCTTTGCCATGAAAGAGGGGCGCGTCCGCAGCACCACCCTCAACTTGTGGAAAGCCAGATATGGCTTTTTGAACGATAGCGCCTGGATCTCACCCACCCTCCGGACGGAGGAGATAGACACAAAGAAAGCAGTTTTCCACGAGATGAACCCAAGAGGGTCCCGATGCACAGGCTCGAAGAGGGACCCCCCACATGAGCCTCATCAGCACTACGTTGAGTTCCCAATGCCGGGGCAGGAGCATTCACCGGTGGAAAAGATCAAAACAGTCCTTTGAGGAACTCCTAGACGAGACAGTGAGACCAAAGAGATTGTCCTGGAGACCTCGTGTAGCAGGAGATAGAGGCTAGATGCACCTTGCTAGAGGCGTGCACCAGTCCGACCTTGGCCAAGGATAACAAGTATGGAAGAATCTGCAAGGCCATGACACTCAGAGGGGTTATCATCTGCAACTGGCGCCACGTACCGAAACACTTCCACTTGTCACCGTAGCACTTCAAAGTCAAAAATGATCCGGCCTTGGCAAAGACATCCCTGCAGTCCGCTGGCAACGCCTATCCTCCAAACTCTAGGGCCGCAGGAGCCAAGCCCTCAGGTTCAGTAATCCTGGATCGTGATGCAGGATTTTGCCTCCTCTGGTGAGAAAATGCGGGACTACTGGCAGTTTGATCGGAGGAGACACTGACAGGCTGAGAAGGTCTGGGTACCAAATCTGCCTCGGCCATGCCTGGGGGTGTCCAGGTCAAGTATTGAATGCAAAAGGTTAGAGTACATTTTCTCGAAAACAAAAAGGTTCAAATTATTTTTTAAATTATATATTTTTTTGGGGGTTTCCGTTTAGGTAAAACGGATTTTTACCACAAAAACAGGGGTTGGGGGGACTCCAATTTTTTTTTTCCCAGAACCTTTTGTTTTTAGTCCTTTTGATTCGACCCTTTTGTCATTTGATACTTTTGATCGATACTTTGACCTATAACCATGCCTGGGCGATGGGCATCACCCTGCACTGACATTGCATGGGTGTGTTGACTCATAGCCAGAGGGGCAACAGCGGGAACGCGTAAAGAAACAGACCTTTCCATGGGAAAGAGAATGCCTCCCCCATGCTCCTCGGTTGGTGGAATCTGCTGGCAAACTTCTGGCATTTGGAGTTCGCCGTTGTCGCAAATAGATCGATCTGGGGCGTGCCCTACTTGATAAAGATGTGGTCCACCTGGTCCTGACGAAATTCCCACTTGTGGCGGAGCGCAATTCCCTGCGAGGGAGTCTGCGGTGTTCTTGACTCCCGCCAGGTGAAGAGGAACGAAGAACATCTTTTGTCCGACGGCCCAGTGCCAAAACACCTGCACCTCTTTGGAGAGCACTGGGGACAGAGTGCTCACCCTGTTTCCTGATGTAGAACATTGTGATGTTGTCCATGAAGATCCTCACCACTTTGCCCTTCAGAGATGGAAGGAATAACTTGAAGGCCCTTGACACTGACCGCAGCTCTAGGATATGGATGTGTAGATCCTTCAGCAGTCACAGGCCACTGGCGTGTAGACATCCGGTGTGGGCTCTCCAGGCTTCCAAGGAAGCGTCTAATGACAGTTTCCCGATATGGGGGTTTTGAAACCCTGTGCCCCGGGCAATGCTTGAGTAAACGCCCTACCACCTTATCGGCCGACGGAACTCCTCGTCGAGCAAGAACTGATCGGCGAAGCTTCTGGACATCAGTATCCAGTGAGCATCCAGGAACTCCTGAAGAGGTTGCATCTGTAACCTGCAGAGCTGGATAAGGTAGATGCAAGATGATGACATGCCAAGCAGCCACTTGGTCTGCACCGTGGCGGTCTTCATTGACAGTCGTTGCACTTTCCCCAGCATGGCCACCATCCTCTACTCCCAGGGCGACGCTAGGCAGGAGACTGTATTGAGCCTGGCTTCTAGGATCAGAGCGTTCTGCGATGGTGTCAAGCAAGACTTCGGATTATTGATGGAGAATCCCATATCCATCAGCAGCTAGACAGTCGTCTGTGTCCAATGGCTAACTCTCTCGAACAGGCCCAGATGAGCCAGTCACCAAGGTACGGGTGCACGTGTATCCCTTGTAGTCGTAGATGGGCCGCCACCAGTGCCAGACACTTCATGAACACCCTGGGGGCCAACTTCAAGCCGAAAGGGAGGCTTTGAACCGATAGTGCTGTCCCTGCACTACGAAAAGTAGGAACTGAATGTGCTCCTCGTGGATGGGGGCGTGGAAGTAGGCATCCTCCGGATCCAGAAACGCCAAGAAGTCTCCCTCTTCCAGTTGGCTGAGCATGTGTTGCAACGTGACCATCCTGAATTTTTGGGACTTGAGGTATTTGTTCAGACGCCGCAGGTCCAGAATGGGCCTCCAGCCCCCGGTTTTCTTTTTGACTAAAAAGCATGTAGAATAGACTCCGGAGCCCCAGAGTCGTTGGGGGAACCGGCTCCATCGCCCATTTTCGTAACATGGCCCACACCTCCAAGAGTTGATGGATGTGGTGCTCCTGCCAGGTCACCAGAGGGATTCATGGACAGCTGTTATGTCCGTGGGCAAGAGCGTCCAACACCCATCTGCCGGTGATCTTCTCCCACTCAGTGACGAAACCAGTCAGCCGGCCTCCCACCGCGTTGCACCGGTGGGGGCCCAACAACCTGGCCAGTTCAGGCTTGCTTTGGTGCTGGCGTCTTGCCTTATGGGCGGTGGCACCGACCTCCAACATAGGTCTGGGAACAGACTCTGTAGGCTTCCTGGGTCGTGCACAGGGCAGACTGGTGGTAGGACGAGGAGAAACCTTTCGACAATCTGCTCGACTTCCGCTGGAGGAGCGAATGTAAGAGCGGTGCTGCTCGAGCTTGCCTCCGGAATGGGCCGTCTCCGTATCTGCCTGGATTGCCTGTAGTGACTCGTCCACGGCCTTCCCAAAAAAGTTCTGTCCATCGAATGGCATGTCCAGTACCCAAGTCTGGACCTCCTGGCAGAAATGAGTGGCCTTCAGCCAACCTTGACAACGAAGGCAGACACTGTTACCCATCTGCCAAAACCCTGTGTTGGCGATGTCCAGTGCCACTGTGCTGGCATGGTATGAAGCCACCTCTCCCTCCTGGAAGAGGGCGATCGCCTCCATCCTGATCAGGGAGGAATTCCAGAATCAGGCCCAGCTTGTACCACAGCTCCCTGTCGTACCTGGCTAGGATCACCAGTGTGTTGGCCGTCTTGATGGTGGACGCTGCAGTGTATATTACCTTCCCATGGCGTCCATCTTCCCCCTCGCTGTCCAGGGGTACAGACGACGAGCAAGGGTTTGCGCCGGCTTTCTCACAGCCACCGAAACCAGAGTCCAGCGATGGTTGCGACCTCAGGCACTTGGGTGCGGAGTCCGGTACCCAGTACTACTACTTCTCCCGCCTATCCCTGCTTGGCTGGAGCCGTGCAAGGGCTATTCAAGAGGGCCCGTGCCGCGGTGATATCTTGGTTGTCGCTGTATCTGTTTCCGGGTCCACTGGGGGGGGGGGGGGTGGGAGGCACCAGATGTGGAGGTTGAAATGGGGGCGTCAGATGATTCGTCCTCTTCTCTGGAGGCTGATTGGAGGCCTGGGGGGCCGTAGGCACCGGGCCTTTCGGCATCCTCTTTGGGATCTCCGAAACCAAAGTGTGTAGGGTCGAAAGGATGTCCATCGATACGTTTCTCGGCTGAGCTGCCGTAATCTGAGCACTAGGCCCTGCACCGTTGTCCCTATCCTCCTATCCAGGTCGTCCGTGGACAAAACTTCCATGGCCTATGGCATCGCCTATGGCATGGCCTGGGGTTGAGCAGGTGCCTCCTTGCCCCTGCCCGCTTTTTCCAATCCTGAGGGGTTGGAGCCAGGCTCAGCAAAAGCAACGTCTCATCAGGCGTGTCGGCAGACTTTGCCTAATCTACTGTGGCGGTTTCTCGCCTCAGAGGTAGGGACACTTTCTGCAGTGCAGGGGCTACCTTTACAGGGTCAGCCCCTTGTGCCTTCGTGAGAGCAGCCACCACCAGCTCGCTCCATGAAAACCTCTCCTGAGCCAACTGGCCCTTCTTGGGCAGTCCGGCAGTCTTCTTCGTCCCTGGCTTCTTGGGCCTCTCCCACAGTTTAGCCGGGTTGGGCAACTTCCTCTTGGAGGAGGAACTCTATCGTTGGCTGGTGATGGAGGTGGATGGTGATGTTGAGCGCGCCCTACCCCAACGCAGGACCCGCTTGTGCAGCGACCCCGGAACTGGACTTGCAGTGCTTGGCCTTTTCTAGGATCCCCACAGGTGAGGCGCCCTCAAAGGACTTAGAAGCCTGCTCCTCAGGCCGGCTGGACCTGGGGCAGAGGGCTTGGCATTCAGCCACGCCGCCAGTCTACTCTGTCGAGCCTTCGTCGTCGTTTTGGAGAAGCCGAGGCAGAGCTCGCATTCTCCTTCCTTGTGGTCCGGGTGAAGAGTAGAGGCACTGGAGGTGCTTGTCCTCCACAAACACGTTTCGTAGCCCGCACTTGGTGCAGAGCCTGAAGAGGGACCGACCTTCCTTCTCTGACATGGTCAGAAGTGTGGAGAAGGCCCAATGACCTTCTTGAAACTTCGAAGAAAACTCACGATCTTGACCCTTGAGGGTTGCTGAAATCCACATAACTGCTCACCGCTGTCAGCAGATTGAGAGAAGAGCACACAAGCTCTTTTGGAACAAAGATAGCAACTTTTTCAGGTGAAAAAAACATAGAAGTAGCTCACGGAGCAAAACTCAAGGACTCCCAACACTGAAGCATGCAGTACAAATCTGAAGATAGGTGCCAGAGGAGGTGCTTAGGGAGATGACTGTCATTGGCTGAGGCAGTATGACCCAGAGGACAGTGATTGGTTTAGAGGAGAAATACAGTTTGTAAGTAAAAGTGAAACTTTTCTTTTACTGAGGATTCCCGGCATGACGACCAGGAATATTAATGAGCATGTGAATCCATGCCAGACCCCTTGCTGGAGAAAGCCTCTTTACTCCTACCATGAAAGCTGTAACAGGGACTTTCTATCAGGACACCTTGTTCTGAGAAGTGGTGTACGCAGATAGAGCCACTAGGTGAACCTTGATTGAGGTGAATACTAGGCCAGAGTCAAGTGGAGCATGTAATGACGAATGTGTGATGGGGTACATTCAATAGGATTTACATTTGACTGGCACAATATTACAAACCTTTTGCATTTGTTAAAGTAACAGTGTCTGGTGTGCCTTCGTGGGGATATCCATACACCTTTAAGGTCTAAATGACCAAAATGACTTCATGAGCCAAGCTGCCAAGTTCATAGAGTGAGGATGTGGGTGTAAGGTTGTCCCCCTGTGTTGGGTGAGCATGTTGAAGGGGCACGGGAGCTTGATTGGTTGGCCCATCGCCAGTATGCGCAGATGCAGGAACCAAGGTTGTCTTGCCCCCAATGGAGCCACTGGGATTACATTTACTTGTTTCTAGTGCATCTTGTGTACTATTCTGTTTAGGAGAGGTGTCGGGGATCAGGGGGGGTATGATTGGGGAGAGACGCTTAAGCAAATTTCCCTTACCAGCTCATCCACAGGGCGTTCGCCTTAGATTTGGGTTGGGGAAACATGGACGCGAAGTCGCCATTCTGTGTTTCGCTTTGTGGTGAACAAGTCTAAAGGAGGATAGCCCCAGAGGGAAATTACATGGTATAAAAAGTCTGTTGAGTTGCCACTCGTGTTCTTCAGGTAGGGGATCTATACTTTGTGAGTCTGCTAGAGAATTGAGTTCCCCTGGAACATGTTGAGACACTAGGAAGATGTTCTGTTAGGAGTGTCCACTTCCAAATTCTTTGGTCTAGCATGGATACACAAGTGTGTGCCTCCCTACTTGTTTATGTAAAACATGGCAGTGATGCGGTCTGTGAGGACCTGTATTGTTTGACCTGTTATATGCACTTGAAAGGCATGTAGGGCTGTGAGCACTGCTAGCAGCTCCAAAAGGTTTATGTGATTCTGGGCTGTGATCTGTGTCCACAGGCCATGCGCTGTGTGGTGAAGGTAATGGGATCCCCATCTGGAGAATGAGGCGTCTGTTTTGTGAAAGGGTTTTCCTGTTAGCAGATATTCCTTTGTCCACTGGCGTAGCACTTGAAATAGGGTTAGCAAAACAACCATTATATTGGCACACTGACCGCTTGCACTGTTTTGCTAACCACTCTGGCATTGGGCACATGCGCAACTGTGCATGCGGAACCAGATAAATGCATGAAGCCATCATCCTGAGCAAGCGCATTGCTTTGGTACAGTTACTTGGCGACTGGCTAGATACAGAGGTATTTGCATAAGTATGTTTTTATTCTACTTTCGTTTGAGGGGAAACTAGCCCCCGTTATCGCTCCTAAGGTGCTTGGTTTTGCTTGGAACGAGACTTGATTTTTTTCTTGTTGATTGAGACTCCCAAATGGAACAGAAGATTGATTGTCCTTCAAGTATTTCGCTTGCAAATTGGAGGGGATTCCCCTGTTACTACCCAGTTGTCCAGATAAAGGTACACTGGGATTGATTCTCTGCGTAGGAGTGCCGCCACTACCAGTAACACTAAGTGCGGGTAGCACCTTGACTTGGTAGTGTTGATATAATATTTTGAAGCATGGGTATTTTCTGTGCGCTGCAAACATTTAAACATGAAAGTATGCATCTGTCATGTCCAAGGTTGCCATGTAGTCCTATTTCAGCAGTGGGATTACTTGTAGAGTTTTCATGCAGAATTTCTGGGGCTTGACATAAGTGTTTGCATGGTGCAGCTCTAGGTCATGGTGCGTCATTAGGTTTTTCTTTGGCACAAGTTAGTACATTCAATAGACATCCTTATTTACCTGGTTTGCCGGGAAGATTTCTGGGAGTCCTTTTGCAGCAGTGCTTTGACCTCTTCCAGCGGGATGCACTGTTGCTCCTGCGTCGTTTGTCTTGGCGGGTGGTTGGGTGGTGTTTATGTGTTCTATACAATATCCTCCCATCGTGGTGTAAAGTACCCACTTGTCCGACGCGATTCCCCCTCCCATGTGTGGGTAAAATGAGAAATGCAACCTTGTACTGGAGAGGCATGGGAGGGGACTGTAGCGGGTGATCACTGCTTTGGCGGGGTGGAGCCTCCTCTGAAGTAGGAGCCTCTGCCTCTACTTTTGGACCTTCTATGGCCCCTTTGAAAATTTTGTTGGGAGGACTGTCCTTGCGAGTAACCCAGGATGAATTCTGCCCGCCTTGGTTGTAGTTGGAGGACCGCTAAAACAGTGCATTAAAATCGCCTCTCTGCACAAAGGGTGTGTTTGTGAGTTGTCCCGGAGATTTGAGGGTGTCATTCCTCCTTGGCACTTTCCAGTTCATCCTCAACCGCTTTTCCAAACAAGGCGCTAGGCTCGACTGGCATATTCAATAGGGTGGCTTTGGTTTCCAGCTTGAAACCCAATTGACGTAGCCATGCATGGCGTTTGATGAGGGTACCCTCAGCAACAATCCACCCTGCATTATCTGCTGCGTCCAGATTGTTCTTTGGGATGCAGCTTGACACCAGTTTACCTTCAACTACTGTTTGTAAAAACTGTGTCTTTAGGGGCTCTGGGGCAGGGTCTATTTGTTAGATCTCGTCCCACTTGTGGGAATTATAACTCACCAGTAGTTCGTGTTGTTGACTATGCTCACTTGGTAAACACCCGAGGAAGCTATCTTCCTGCCTAGGGTTTACATCTTTTTGCTCTGCTTGTCAGGAGGGGCTTTCGCAGAGGCTAAAGGTGTGCCTGCTCTCTTCCCGGTGGTGGCCACTACTAGAGAGTAAGGCTTTAGCTGACCCCTGATGTACAATGGTCTGATGGGGATGGTCTAAACATCTTCTCATTGTGAGGATTGACTGCTCTTGTCAGATTGATGGCAAGTAGAGAAGGGTGAATGCACCTGTGGACAGATTGGAGCAGTGGAATGAACTGTGCTGCAGATTTTTTATCCCTGAGGATGTCTTCTACGAAGTCTTTATCGACTTGTGCCTCCCGAGTATCGATTTTAAAGTGTTCTGCAGCTTTTAAAAGAAGATCACTATACTGCAGCTGGGTATCCACAGGGTTATCAGCCACTGGTTGGTCAAGATGGTCTGAAGATTGATCGATTTATACATCGTCCTAGCATTTGTCTGTATCCTCCATGTCCCCTTGTTCTGCTAAGGAGTCAGGGTTTTTTGAACCTGTAGTGTCATGTATAGGTCAGACACGTCTCGATAGTTAGAGGTACTAGGTTGTGTTACGTCCAGGCGGGCTCTTGGCATCTGGCTGCTTGTTAGCTGTTTCGCCTTGAGGGGGCCACAGAAGGTTGGTAAGTTGATCTGGGTGTTCATCAAAAAAAGAAATTAAAACGACACTTCTCATAACCCAATCAAACTGTTCCAGGATGCATTGGGAGGAGCTTTGTAACACTATGGAAGCGGGTGCAGGCAAAGGCTCTGTAGGAGGGGGCGGTCCCTGGTGCATTTCCCCAGAGAGGGTGTCCCTTGGGGAAGAGTGTTCCTAATCTTTTGAAACCTGTGATTCTGAGGATAGGGGCGTAGAAGATTGAGTTTCTCGATGCTGTTGCTTTGAAGAGTGTCAGATGTGTTTAATGAGTTCACTCATTTTAATTTTTAGCAGGGCCCGTCGATGCATCTGTCGACACAGGTTAAGTGGAACCCAGGGACTTTCCTGTTTTGCTCGCGGTGTCGGAAACTGACTTCTGCGTCTGTTTCGGGGGGCCCGTCATGTGGCGAACGCGATGGCCCAGCGAACAGGGATGTTTCAGACCTTCGCTTCGACACGGCTTGTGGCTTATCAGTTGGCAGCACGGTCAACTGCCGCAGGGGGCCAGGGGGGGTTGTGTTTAGTGTGGCGTGTAGTAAGGATACCGAAGCCGCCGGGTGCCTCCGTAGCAGAACTGACGGCCTGCCAATTGGAGTCGGGGACTTGCACGCATGAATCCATCAGGTCCAGATCCCCCTCAGCGTCACTTAGGACGCCGATGCTGCCATCCCTGCATGGCGTGGTGGGCCCAGCGCTTAGTTGTCAGGTCCTTTAAAGTTTTGGGCCGAAACAGTCTCCAGGTCTTGCACTTTTTTTCGGAATGATCCCTAGGAAGGCTGAATCCTTCCAGGGAAACTTCCTGTTACGGGAAGGACAGAATTTAAAGGATACATTTTCCATAGTGTGGAAGACGGCAGCCAGGGGGGGAATGGGGGGGGCGCGCAGGAGTATATGGGAATAGATATTCTCTAAATGAGATGAATGATGACCTCCACCCACTCCCTACTTTGCAGGGCCAAGGCCTGATGGGGGCCTAGACAGGCTGCATACAAAGTTTGTCGAGACAGGAGTTGTAGTCGTCGACAAATGGTCTTGTCCTCGAAAGCAGTTGCCGAAGATCTTGTGGTGCACGGTCGTCAAAAGGACAAAGTCAAAATTTTAAACTTTGTATGAGTAAATGCATTAGCCAGAAGGAATTCTGCAACTTGCGCCCGACTATGCTGGCGGAATAAAACAATCTGAGGGACCTCGACACGTCAAGGACCATGGGTACAGGAAAAGTCAAACTAGGAGAACAAGTTACTTTCTTACCTGGTAACGTTCTTTCGATGGGATGGTCCGACGACGTATTCCATATCAATGACATGTAATCACCACAGCTGTGCTGCTTCGGAAACTTTTTCGGCGTCTGCGTCCTGCGTCGATGACGTCGATGCGCCGCCGTCGAGGACCTCCTCCGACGTCCGACGTCATCCGATGTGATAAGTAGGACGCACGACGCCAGTAGCCTCAGTTGTAGTTTTTTCCCCCAGAACGTGTGACATTAGTCAACTGCCAGTCCGACACAAAGCCTTGCGGAACGTAAGCTGCAATCGCAACAAAAATTCTGCAGCGGGGAAGGCAGGGTGGGAGCGATATGGAATACGTCGTCGGACCATCCCATCGAAAGAACGTTACCAGGTAAGAAAGTAACTTGTTCTTCGAGGGGATTGGGTCCTCCGACGTATTCCATATCAATGACAGACTCCCAAAGCAGTACCAAATCAAGGAGGAGGGAAAGAATTTAGAAACAAAATTTAGAATAGCCAATCAAATAGCAGAGCAAAGGACCGCCTTGCCAAAGGCCAGATCCTGCCCTCTGATGGAATCGAGGGAATAATGCCGTACAAATGTATGTACTGAAGCCCAGGTGGCAGCATCACAGATGTTGCGAATAGGAACACCCCTCTGCAGGGCAGTAGATGCAGCCACGCCCCTGGTAGAATGGGCCCGCAAGCCAGCCGGAGGGTCCTTACCCGCCAAGCGGTAACACTCCGAGATGGCCAAAATAATCCAGCGTGACAAAGTCTGTTTCGTCACAGCTTGCCCCAAGCGCTTACCAGCGTAACCAATAAAGAGTTGATCGTCCACTCTGACCCGGGACATGCGAGAAACATAAAAGCTCAAAGCTCTCCTAGGATCAAGCCTATGGAGCCTCTCCTCTTCCTTACCAGGATGCGGAGGAGGATAGAAAGCCGGAAGAACAATCTTCTGGGCCAAATGAAATTCCGTCACTACCTTTGGAAGAAAAGAAGGACGAACTCGAAGGACAACCCTGTCCTTTTGAAATACAGTGAAGGGTGGCTTAACAGAAAGTGCCTGTAACTCACTCAGCGAGCGGAAGTAACCGCAACTAGAAACGCAGTTTTCAAAGTCAACAGTCTCAAAGGGCAAGAATGTAAAGGCTCAAACGGAGCACCCATAAGAAACCTAAGAACAAGGTTTAAATCCCAACCGGGCACCAGGAAAGGCGACGGAGGGAACACATTAGTGAGCCCTTTCAGAAACTGTGAAATTAAAGGGATTTTAAAGTAAGAACATTCTTCAGATGAGCGCTTAAAGATGGACAGCGCCGCCAGGTAACCTTTAATGGTACCCACTTGCAAGCCCCTGTGGGCCAAAGAAAGCAAAAAGGACAGAACCATGGGGATGTCACATGCAAAAGGATCCACATTCTGAACTCTGCACCAGTCGCAGAACTTACGCCAACGGCAACGGTACAGAGACTTAGTTGCGGGCCTTCGGGCCGAAAGCAACACCTCCATCACGTCTTCAGGGAGGTCCCAATCCTTATACCTCAACCTTTCAGAAGCCAAGCGTGAAGGTTGAGGGATCCGACCTCTGGATGGAGAACCTGACCCCCCTCCCGTGAGAGCAGATCGTCTCGGTAGGGAAGACGACGTGGAGGGCAGATGGACAAGTCGAGAAGGTCCGGGTACCACGTCCTCCGAGCCCACACCGGAGCAATGAGGATCATCCGGGAACCGAACTTCCGCAACCTCCGCAGCACTTGCGGGATGACGGGGACTGGAGGAAACGCGTACAGCAGCGGGAATGACCACTCCACCACAAACGCGTCGCCTAAGGCTCCATTCGGAGGAAATTCCCGCGAGCAAAACCTCTCGCACTTCCGGTTGACACTGGAGGCGAAGAGATCCACTTGAGGGGTCCCCCAAAGGGCGAAGATCTCCAGGAGAATCTCCTGAGCCAACTCCCACTCGTGAGAGATCGCGCTCTGCCTGCTCAGAGCGTCCGCCGTCACGTTTTCGTCTCCGGCCAGATGAACTGCCGAGATCGAAACTTCCTGCCGGATGGCCCAGAACTCGAGCTGCATCGCCTCCCTGCACAGAGGAAGTGACCCTGCCCCCCCCTTTTTGTTGAGGTAGTGCATGGCCACAGTGTTGTCCGTCATGATCAGGACAGCCTTTCCTCGCACAGTCGGCAGAAAAGCCTTCAGGGCTAGCCTGACGGCCCTCAGCTCCAACAGATTGATATGGAGTCTGGACTCCGACGGAGACCAACGACCGCTGACTGTCAGCCCGTTGGCATGAGCTCCCCATCCCGTGAGGGATGCATCCGTCACGATCGTCACCTCCGGCCAGGGTAGCCAAAACGGAGCCCCCTTCATCAAGTTGCCTTTGACAGCCCACCACAGAAGGTCCCGGGCGACCGAGGGCGGCACCTGAACCGGGTCCGACATCCTGCCGGAGGACTGCGACCATTGCGTCTTGAGTGCCCACTGCAAAGATCTCATCCGCAGGCGAGCCTCTGGCACCAGAAGAATGCAGGATGCCATGAGGCCGAGCAACCTCAAGAACTCGAACGCCGGGAGCGTCTGGGCATGCTGAAACTTGTGCACCATCTGCTGAATGTGAAGAGCCCTCACCTGGGGAGGAAAACACTGCCCCAGGGAAGTGTCGAGCACTGCTCCGATGTACTGGAGCCTCTGTGTTGGCGTCAAATGGGACTTCTTTAAATTGAGGGAGAAGCCCAGCCTGTGAAGGGAGTGGCAGGCGACGGACAGATGATCCAGGACTTGCTCGGGAGAGCTCCCCCTGATCAACCAATCGTCCAGGTAGGGGTAGACGTGAATCCCCCCTTGCCTGAGATGCGCTGCCACCACCACCATGAGCTTGGTGAAAACCCTCGGGGCGGAGGTCAAACCGAACGGCAGGACCCGAAACTGAAAGTGCGAGTCGCCAACCGCGAACCTCAGGTACTTGTGCTTGGGATGGATCGGCACATGGAAGTAAGCATCCTTGAGGTCGAGTGACACCAACCAGTCCTGAAGCTGAAGGGCAAGGAGGACTTGAGAGAGAGTAACCATCTTGAACTTGTCCTTCCTGAGGAGTTTGTTCAAACCGCGCAAGTCCATGATGGGTCTCAAACCCCCGTCTTTCTTCGAAACCAAAAAATAAGGGGAATACCATCCCTTGTTCCTCTCCGCTACAGGCACCAGTTCTATGGCGCCTTTCTCCAGCAGGGCTTGAATTTCCTGCGCAAGGAGCGGATCCGGACTCTTCAAAGAGAGGTTCCCCGGTGGATTGTCGCGAGGCCTGTGCCGAAAGGGAAGACAGTAGCCGTGGGAAATGATCTCCAGAACCCACACATCTGAAGTAATGGCACGCCACTCTACAAGATGCTGCGCCAGCCTTCCCCCAACCGGCGAACCATGGTACATGGCCTCATGACTGAGTAGGAGCGGCTGCGGCGTTACCTGAGGGCAAAGAGGCAACTGCCCGAGCGGCCTTGGCACCACGGGTACCTTGTCGTCCACCTCTGGTACCCCTGCGTTGGCCCCTTTGACTGCCAGCTCCTCTCGCTCTACCAAAGGACGAGTAATAGCGAAAGGAGCCACCCCTCCACTGCTGTCCCCTAGGACGAAAAAGCAGAGGTTGGCGAACTGCAGCGCCCAACGACTTCGCTGCAGCTTTTGAGGTCTGCAACCTCTCAAGGCTCTCGTCAGCCTTGCTGCCAAAAAGATGTTCACCATCAAAGGGCATGTTGAGGAGCCGGGACTGCACATCAGGAGCAAACCCCGACTTCCGCAACCACGCAAACCTGCGTATCACGGTGCTCGCCGCCATGGACCTACTGACGCATTCAGCCAAGTCCAAACCCGACTGAACGGACTCACACATGGCATCCTTACCATCCTGGACCATAGCAAGGAAACCATCCCGTTCGACCCCTTCGGGAATATGTTCAGCCGCTAACGCAACACAGTTCCACAGAGTGTGCGTGAAACGCGACAAGGCACAAACGGAGTTGGCCGCCTGAAGCGCCATACCACCAGAAGAAAACACCTTCTTCGCCCAGCCATCAAAACGTTTGTCGTCCCTATCAGGAGGGATGGTAGGGTACGACGCCTGCTTTGCCGGGGCCGTGGCCGCCTGCACCACCAAACTTTCCGGAGTGGGGTGCCTGGTCAAGTAGCAGGGGTCGCCACTGGCTGGACGGTATTTTCGCGACAAGGATCTGCCCACTGCCGGGAGACTCTCCGGAGCAGTCCAAGCCGCCGCCACCCTACGCTGTAAAGCCATATGGAACGGCAGTACCGGGTCAGTTGGGGGACCAACATCAAGGATGTCCGACAGATCATCCTGCACAAACTCACCTGGGGGAGCAGACCATCCCAGATACTCAGACACCCTAGCCATAAGGCGCCGGTATGAGGAATCGGCATGGGAGCCAGGCTCAGGCCGACCAAATTCCACCTCCGGAGAGGTGTCCAGTCCACTGGCATCATGCAGCGACTGCCTCAAATCGTCAAATTGACTATGGCCCGAGACAATGTCATCCGGCACCTGACTAGGAACCAGGCCATCCGAATCCTCATCCGCCTCCGAAATATAATCCAAGTGGTGGAAAGGCACCCGAGAGTGCCTGCTCTTAACCAGAGCCTTCCTAGGGGGAACGCCCGAGACACGGGGCACCTCCGACACGAAAGGCGTCGATGGCGTCGAGCGAATCGGCGCCGACGTCGAGAAAACCGGCAACGGCGCCGAGAGGATCGGCGTCGACGTCGAGGAAATCGGCGTCGACGTCAGATGCAGCGCCTCCAGTATCGGCGGCGTCGACACAGCCCTCGAAGCCGGAGCTCCGAGCGTGTCCCTCGACGACCTGACCGTCGACGGCTTCGACGACATCCTCGGAGCCGGAGCCTCGAGAAAGCCTGTCGACGCCCTCGACGCCTCAGACGTCGATGTCTTCCTCGAAGACATCACAGGTGCACACGGTCTCGATCGCGTCGAGGACCGGGACCTGGAACGGGTACGGCGAGAACGAGCCCCCTTGTCCGAACGGGACCTCTCCCGTGACTCGCGCCGACCACTCTTGCGAGCGGTGGCTCTCGACCTCTCACGGCCGACCCCACTCGGGGGCGCGGACGGTTGAGTACCCTGCGACTCAAGAATCGCCAACATCTTCTTCCCGAAGAAGCCCATTCCTCCGGCGACGCACGGCTGGTGGGGAAACCGACGTGCCGGGCAGAGTCCTCTGAAGAGGACCTGGAAGGCGACCGGCGTCGGCGCTTCCGAGAATGCCTCGAAGAGGCCGAGGAGTGGCGAGACCGACTCCTAGAAGAAGACCGACGAGACTTCCGACGATGACGCGGAGAGTCACCCCTCGAATCATCCGTCGAAAGCCCCGCCGACTTCGACTTCCGGGGCTTGGACACCCGACCTACCGACAATTTCTTCTTACGTTCGCGTAAGGCCTTGGACGTGAGCGACAGGCAGTCGACACAGTCATCCGTGTCGTGGGCCTCCCCGAGGCACCAGAGGCAGGCATCGTGCGAGTCAGTCACCGACATCTTGGACCCACACTCCCCGCACTTCTTGAAGCCCGGACGCGGGGTTGAAGACGAAGTGGAAGACGTCGAAGGAACAATTCACAAACGAACAGGTTCGAAGAACCGGAAAGAACAGAACTCTAATGAGTCGAGGCTAGAACCGAGAAACATGAAGCAACACGTTCGCGGAAAAAACGGAACTGAGGCTACTGGCGTCGTGCGTCCTACTTATCACATCGGATGACGTCGGACGTCGGAGGAGGTCCTCGACGGCGGCGCATCGACGTCATCGACGCAGGACGCAGACGCCGAAAAAGTTTCCGAAGCAGCACAGCTGTGGTGATTACATGTCATTGATATGGAATACGTCGGAGGACCCAATCCCCTCGAAATAATATTACTGGCACGTACGGTCGACGTCCCTTTTCAAGTTTCAAAAACAAAAAGGGAAACATTACATACAAGCAATAGTCTTTCTAATGCTAGTATTTGCTTAGATGCACATGCTTTGCATAGGCCGAGTGCTAGGGAAAATTCTCAGCAATGTGCCAATTCCCTCCACCTTAGAGACCCCCAGCAACTTTGCCTGGAGAAAGTGAGACCCTTTTTCCCCACTCTCTCGTATTTCAATGTGATTTTGAACTCTGTTTCTTTTGGTTGTGGAGTCTGACAAACTCCATAGGCATCATCTTTTACATTGTGTCACAGCACCTTCAGTGCAGGGGCACAGGGAGATCTTTCAGATTCCCCAAAGGTTTAAATACCTTCTCTTGGATAAACTACTGTTTCCAAGAGCAGTAAAGTGAAATTTACTTTAACTTACCTTTGTAACTTTCTAGACCCAGCAAACACTATTTTACAATAGGGTGCTGGAGGGGTTACCTAGTACCCCCTTTGTCTAGCTTCAAGTAACATTTTTTATGTTACCCTTTCCTCACTGAATGGCTGGTGGCTGTGGCTTATTTGAGCTACTGTGGTGTGCATTTACTGTGGGATGCGTTCGCCACTGCAGTAAAGCACCCAAGGATACCATTATTTGTCAAAATGGCCCCGGCTTTTTTCGCCATTTCTTTGTGGAAAGGTCCTTCTTGAGATTTACTCTGCATGCCAACCAGGTTTGGTCCCATTGTTCGCTTTGCCTTTGGCAGGATTCACGAGTGAAGGCTGCCTCTTGCTCCCAGGTGTCTAGGGTAGGCAGGAAGTGAGGGAAGTGCCCGAAACTCCCTGTGCTTAGTCTCCTAGGAGACCCAAATGCACTCTCTGGTGATTGGCCGGCTGACTGTCCGGCAAGGACAGCCACCCTGCTGGGTGACTGACAGGTAGGCTGGAATGAATGGGAGAGAACTGAATAAAAGGAGAGTCTTTTGGCTTGGAAGGCAGAGTCGGCCACTGGACAAAGGAACCGAAGAACTTGGAAGAGACATCTGTTGCAACTCCTGGACCGTTGGTTTGCCCAGTGAAGCCCTGTTGCTGTGCTTAAACTCCAAATTCATATTGAAACAGAAGCCCCTGCAAGGACGACTTCTCCCTTTGAGTTGGTCGGACCAATCGACTCCAAAGTAAGCCACCTGGACGTCCATCTCGGAGCTAGTTGAATTTCCACAGAGTTGCTGCTGGAAACAGTGTAGTCAGGGTGAGGAAAACCAGATTGTGTGTGTTGCCTTTAAGCTGGCCAAGAGCTCCAGGAAGATCCACTGGTCTCCCAGGAAGCAGGACTGACCAAGCCTGAGCCCCCTCCACAGAGTGCGGGACCCCAAAAGCAAGCAAAGTCCATCTCGACAGCAAGTAACCGCGGTGTTGCTATTTCCGGTAGATGTGAGGAGCTGAAACATGAACAGCCACTGAAAGTGAAGTTTTCCAGTTGCGCATTTTGACCGTCCCAGTGCATTGCACGAGTCGTTCCCCCCCCCCCCCCGATCCTCTTGTCCCCACGACTGATGCCCAGGAACAGCAAAACCTGCACCGAACAGGAGTCATCTGCTGCATCTCTCTTCATTTTAAAAGGTACTATACAAAGTCTAAGATAACTTACCTGTTGCCGTGAAGAGCTGCTTGCATCTTCTACTTCTCACAAGCCTAATCAGCTTGTGGCCCTACCTTTGATTCTTCTTTTCAACAAAGACTCCCAAGAACTTGTGCAAAGACTTTTCCACTTAACTGCCAGAAGTGCTTCATCCTGTATAAGACTTTTGCCCATTGACTTTGACTTAGCCTTTTGTAATGAATGACTGTTTCTGGAGAGATCTAAACATATTTGCCTGCTTAAGAATAGTTGTGGTCTTTTGTATGTTCTAACCAATCTTTTTCCTTTGACTTATCTGATTCTAAATGTAACAGTGAAATATTTATGTCCTCGGCACGCTAGCAATTGAAATCACCCGAGGGTGTAGGTAGTGTCTGTGGGCCATCCCAAAAGGGTATCTGATTTAGAGATATTCAGAGTGTATTTCATGAAGTGTATTTGAGTGTTATTATATTGCTCCCTTCTAAAGAAAGCTTATTCTAACTGATACATTAATAATTGTTTATGCAAGAATCCTCGAGTGTAAGAGTTTTTTTGAATACTTGTAACTGTAAACCTCTGTAACTCCACTATAGCTCACATTGACCCCTCTTGAGATAATCCTGGCGGCTCAACACACTACCAAATCTGTGTAGTACAAGCTTATACCAAAGGTTGGGTTTCCTATACCTGTAGTCAGAGTTGTGTGTAGTGGTCCCAGAGGGTACCGTTACGCTCACCTTAACTCTGCAGGAGCACCCAGAACCTCTGTGCGGTGATAACCCCAGCTGCCTTCTCAAGGACCACTGTGTCTAAGAAACAGAGTGCAAGTTGGTAAGGTGTTAGTTTTCTGTGGGACTGGTAAATGACCACACCCTCCTCCCTTCTACTACCTTGTGACATTTTACTTAGCGCGTGTGCTCACCTTGTGTGATGACAGGGGGCTCTCCATACTGCTCTCGAATTCAGGGGCGCAGTGTCCGGTAGACACCAGTTACTTCACTGATGACAATATCTTTGTAGAGAATCTTGTGATGGTTCTCACTTTGGAGTTTTCACTCTTGGTTGAATGCGATCCTTCTTGAGTTTCATTCACCTGAGGTGGTTTGCAGGATAGTTCTTAGAGTTCAAGCTCTTTAATAAGTATGGTTTAATGCCCCCAATGTGTTTGAATACTTGCACCAGCGTGCTGTGCACGGTCTTGAATTCAGGTCCTGTTGCACGCCTTCGGCTCGGGGTCTGCAGATTATGCTAACCGCTTTCTCTTTCTTTATAGATTCGACGGGGTGCTATGCGCGGCGTCTTTCGTGCACCGTCCTTCCAGATCCCTTTGCATGCCTTTAACACCTACTTGTAATCTGTGGTTAATCACTTTCTCTTTCACACAGGTCCGTTGGATTGCTGTGCCTTTGAGTTTACCACTGGAGCAGGCGGCCGGGAGCTGAGACCCACGGAGCGCATGGAGCCTGGAGCTGCCGCGGACCGCAGAGGAGTCCTCGAGCACAAAGCGAATAAAGGAGACGTCCCGGGATGTTTTACAGGATCAGGTGAGTTTTGGCTGACAGCGCTGAGGTTCAGGAAACATGTCCGGAGCGAAGAGATAATTCGAAAACCCACCAGCTGGGTCGCGGAACAACGGTGAGCTTTCAGCTGCCTTGGGCAGAGAAATGAGAAGCAGAGGGGCACGCCTGGGTGTGGCTTAAATAGCTGGCCACACCCAGAGACTAGACTGCAGCTCCAGTAGGAGCAGAATAGGTATCCTCCATGTTGGGTGTGATCAGCCTAGAGCTGAAATCAGTGCGTGATGCAGTGAGCACCATGCTGGAGTCCAGCTAACGTGACAAGAGTCTAAGACTTGGCCGAGAAATGTATGAGTGTACTACAGGAGTTGCAGTCGTGACAGGTACTGCATAGAAACTATGCCTAACACCGACTTCTGTGGTTGGTGCGTATTATTACATAGCTTGTTTTTCAAAATCAAAAAGGGACGGTGCAGTGCGTGTTTGTAATACTGTCCCCACTGTGATGTGTACTGTACCCATGGTCCTTCACATATCTAGGTCCTCAGATTGTTTTATTTCTGGCCTGAGGTTTTATGAAGTGTGTAGTAAAGGGATAAAAAAAAAAGTGTGAAGAGGTACGTTTTCCATGTACTTACGAGGGAAGGAAGGATGGGTGCATGTGAATCTAAGCAGCTACAAGCATCAGACATACGATTACAGGTATGCAATGCAGCTTTGTGTGATCTTTAAGGCTTGCCTTATGTATACACTCAAAGGGGTACCCATGAGCTTCTATAGAACAATGTGTAAATCCCTTCACGGGGGTAGATTTGCAATAGGGGGATATAGTCTTCCATGAAGACCAGACCAGAGTCCAACAAGTGAAGTAGATGGTGTACTGTGTTAGATGGTAAACAGTGGATTTACATTTCAGTTCCTACTCCATACTACAAACATTTTCCATTTGTTAAGATAGCAGTGTCTAGTGCGAGTGTTTGGGTTCACGTGCCTCTTAATATTTCCATGCATCTGCTAGGTAAATTAAGATGGCCGAACACTATGACCTCATGAGCCAAGTTGGTTGTCGAAGGATGTGGATGAAGGTTTGACCCTTGATTCCAAGACATGTAAGGGCAGGTTAGCTTCACTGGTGGGTCAATGGACATTGTGAGTAGGTGGAGTTTTTGAAGTGCTACCGACAATGGAGCAACTAGGATCATTCTCAAGTGCTCCGGATGCATTTTGTGGATTACCCTGTTCAAGAGTGGTATAGAAAGAAACGCTTATGCAAATATCCCTGATCAACTGATCCAGATCTCGATGGAGAACGCTAGTTGATGCAGAAGATTTATTGTCTCCTGCGTATGATGCAGACATATCTGTGGCGAGTCTCCTGTTATGAGCCAGTCATAAAGATAAGGGTACACTGGGATTGTCTGCGCAGATGTGCTGCTCCCACAACTACCTCTGTAAAGATCTGAGGGGTCGACGCAATCCCGAAGGGGAGTACTTCAAATTGGTATTGTGTCGACACCTACCTTGAATCTTGGGTACTCTGAGCTGGCAACATTAATATGAAAACATGAATCTTTCATATCCACTTTTGCAATGTAGTCTTTTTTAGGGGCAACCCTATTAGGGAAACATGGGAGGGAACCCTAACAGATGTGCCCCTGGTTTCATAAGGAGCTGCAGGTATTACAAACACTGCATTGTACATATGATTAGTGATTTGGCCCAATGTTTTGGAGTTTCACACTGTCATTCTCTAGGGCGTCAACAGGATTGCCAAATAAAAGAGCGTTATCTATTGGCGTGTTAAAGTGGCTTGGGTTTCCTTCTAGAAGCCTGAATTTCGCAGCCAAGAATGGTGTTTTAATAGTGCAGCTGCTGTATCAACAGCAGCTAATTTTTCATTTTATTGTTGGCCACCTGCTTTCCCTCCGACACTATCAAGTATTGGAAACAAAGTGTTCAGGAACATAATCTAATTCTTTTTGAACAAGCAGTGTGGTGGTGTTTGCTATCCTAGTTCAAATGCAGCTGAGGTTGCTACATATTCTCCTAATGCATGCAGCTTTTTACTCTTCTTGTCTGTGGGAGCTTCAGCTGTAGATGAGATACCGGCCCTCTCATGTCGTAGTAACCAGAGAAACTGGTTTTAAGTTTCCCCTGATATACAATGGGTCTGTAGGTGCCGGTTTAAATCTTACGTCAACTCCAAGATTAACTGCTCTAGTAAGAGAAGGCGTTAAAGATGGTAGAATCAGTTTGTTTACGGACTGCAATAATGGTATAAATTGCCCCACAGACATTTTCTCGTTAAGTATATCATCCACGAAGTCCGTCTTCCACAATCCTGTGAATTTGAAAAATTGTCTGATACTTTGTTGAGCAGATCATTGAAAAGGATTTGTCATCCATTGGAGAGTTTGCCACTGGTTCATCTTGGACATCAGGTGATTGTACATAATCATCATGTGGGTCATATTTTTGGTCATTGCACCTGGAGAGTCAGTGAAAATATCCTCACCCCTATCCTCAGTACTAACACTATGCAAAGGTCTTTCAGATACTCTTCTTGAAAAATGTGCTGGGGGTTTATCCTCCCCCATGAAAACACACTTGTTCAATGGGGTGCTGTCGAGATAATCCATAAAGGAAGTTACTTTGTCCATGGCTTCCTCAAAACGTTGTTTAGTCCAAGTACCTGTTCTTGGAGTTTCATGCAAAGGGAACACTACTACCACCAGATGAACAGTATGTGCATCTTAATGTAATTCCTCCAATAAAGGTGATGTTGCCCTTGTGTATATGTGGAGTGGTAGACACTTTCGACGGTTTTCAGCCTGAACTACTCAACAATGGTTTTGGTGTGGGCGTATTCGAATCAGTAATCGTCAAGGTTTTAGGTGCGGTAACTGCTATGCTTGGCGTCTGTTTACTTTTAGAGTCATGTGCTGAACACGAGGTTGTAGGCGCAGTGCTTTTTGTTACCGCATGGCAAACTTTCAAATTCTTCATCGAGGTGTGGCTGGCGGTTTTGTGTTTATGGTGTTGGTTTGCTCTCCCGTGATTGTGAGTCCCTTTGTCACCAGGTGTCTCCACAGCAGAGTGCAGGGTCTGCCCTATGGAGTTGGGGACAGGCACGCAGGAGTCTGATAACTGCTGCACAATGTCTTTGTCACTAAAGCCAGTGTAGCTGCCGTGCCCTCACTCAGATTGATCAGTGCCGGTAGGAGAATCAGAATGCCTAGGCCTGCATGGTGTAGGCAGCCCACCGCTTAGTGCAGCTTTCCTTTAACCTCTTCGGACGAAAAGAGCTTACACGAACATTGCTTTTCGGAGTGGTCTTGGGGTAGACCGATTGCACGCGTGTGTCCTTCGACAGGAATTTCCTATTACAGGAAGGACAAAACTAAAAGGTGTTCTTTCCATAATTGTAAAGAAGGGCAGTTTGAGTAGAGATTTTCTAAATGAAATGTAAAGTGTATAGATTACCCCCACTCTCCCAACTGTAAGGCTGCAGCCTGATCTAGGCTGAAGCCAGCGAGGAGTCGAAGACGGCAATTGACAAGGTCTTATTTTTTATTATTGTTTTTAGTTTATACAAATAAAACCTTTAAAAAAGATTTACATTTCAGTAGCAAACATAAGGGTACATAGATCCAACTAGTAACACCTATAGACAAACAATACAAGTTAAAACAATGTTTAAAGCACAATAAAACGGACTCAGGAATTCATACACAAAACTTAAAGCGCAACATCATTCGGTATACCTTACACATTTTATATTTCTAAGCAATGAGACCGTTTTGTGAACAGGGACCTACAGTAGGCCACATAATAGATGGGCGATCACATAATGGACTTCAATTCCTTTGTAAGTCAATATATATTTACTTAACCAGTCACTGCAGCCTCAGACAGTTTCACCCCAATGAGCCTCAGCAATTCAGTCAATTTCAGGGTAAGTTGTTGGCTATAACCCTCCATACATCGCTTCCATAATAATTCCCTAACTCAAAGAATTCAAATCAAAAATTCGAACATGTGGTTCCTCAAAGAAATCACAATAAACCACTAGGTGCTTCAAGGTTTCCCTGTCATCCTTCATATCACAAAATCGACATATGCCGGATCCCATTATCTGTACCAATATTTGGTTTTTGCATAAGTTGGTAGTTGGTTTAGCTTGAAGCGGAGGTATATTTTCCTCATTGTTGAGGAGGGGAATTGTATTAGATATTTTGATCTGTCACCCCATTTCCTTCGAAAGAGGTTGTACTCAGAAAAGGATGAATAGGTCCCAATTAGGTCTAACATGATGCACCAGTTCTTTTGACTGGGCAAATGCGCGCACATTGACTCAGGAGTTTCATTGATGGATTTAAGAATTGACTTTAGTTTTGATGTAATCTTGTCTAAGGAAGGAATATTTGGTTCACCAATAATTTGATTAAGCTGCACATGTAAAGTGTTTTTGGGTGGGTCTACTATTTTGATGTAATTTTTCAAACTCCGCCAACTTCTTTTGACTGAAAGTGGTAGCAGGTTAATCTTGTGACATAGCAATACATTAGGAATGGAAAGTGCTAGCCCCAGAACATTTTTCCATAGTCTGCCCTGTAAAGCATCGAGGAAGGTATCTATCTCATTGGTACACATATCCAAGGCATACACAAGATAGGTTCTACTTTGAATAATAAGAATTGGATGAGAGGTAAAAACATGCAATATTTAATTATGATTTTCATCTGTGAAGTCAAAGTTTTGGCCTTATTATTTAAGTAGTTCTTCAACATACTCATAGAATAACAGTCTGTTAACGGATATGCTAGGTATCGAATCAGTGGAGCATACACAATAGCAACCCCGTTAAGTGACCAAGCAAATGGCGTGGTTTTCCATCGGCGAAAGTTAGTATGTAGGATTTGGCAGGATTAGCCAAAAGATTATGTTCTTTTGCAAATTCTGTAAATAGATCAAGGTTTTTTGCAGGCCGAAAGGAGTTCTAGCGACAAATAGATCGGCAAAGCCAATCCAATCTCAGAGCCTAATTTGGCAGGAAAGGTTACTGCACATTGTCACGACTCATCGAAGTCAGAGATATAAATTTAATAAAACTGCCGCCATATTAAACCCCAGTTTGACTCTGATGTCAGTAGCAATGGGGTTGCTCAATGCCCCCTCACGATTAAGTCTGATTCGATAATTGGTGTTATGGTGGAGTACACGCAATCAAGGCTACTAGGTAGAAAGGAATACCCAAATTAAGCATTTTGGCCCAAAGAATTTCACGAATCACGCTGTCAAAGGCCGCAGTTCGATCTAAACTGGCCATGTAAACAGGCCCCATTTTCATGTGACTAGTTTGAGCCTGAAGAGGAGATAATATAGTTGCGTTCAAAGGGCAACCAATGTATTTTTGAAATCCCACCTGGCAATGTAATAGTACCTTTTGGTCGATCTATCTTTGCAAATGGCTCAACAACAAAAGTGATTTTTTTTTTTTTTTTTTTAAGAAGCATCCGTTAGCGCTGTGGGTCGATATTTATTTGGACAATCAGGACGACCATTTTTGTAGATCGGAATAATATGGGCGGAACGCCAAGATGGTGGTACTGCACCAGTATGCACTATTGAAACAAATCGTATTTTTTTAATTTGAGCCCATAATAGAGGATCAGATTTGTAAACACAAGGGGCCAAGCCATCAAGCCCTGGTGCCTTTGAATTGTTCAATTTCCCAATTGCTTCGACAATATCAATAGTAGACTATGGAGATTTCATACTGGGTTCTAACTTGGGTTCACAACCTTTAAGCAAACCAAAGCGCGCAGGCAATTGATATTTATCCTTTATATAAAGCGACCATACCTCTGCAGTGATTACAGATTCAACCACATTTGCAGGGCAAAGTCTTAAAGAGTGCAGGGTATACCACAATTGCTTGGTATCATGCCTTAAAAGAGGATAGATCATTGATTGTCTGCAGTGTTCAGTTCTCTTTTCACCCATATAATTTTATTTTCATATGTCTGTTTGATTTTTCTTACCCTTTCTCTCAACACTTCTGATAGAGGATTACTTCTTAATAAATGCCTAATAAGTGTGTTTTTTTCTTTTTTTTAAAGAGAGAAAGACTTTGATTAAATGAGTGGGCATGACTAACATGCGAGTGGACTTGAATCAGACATGCATTATTTGCTACCACGTCCAACAGGGGGAGACCCCCCAGCCGTTAACCGAGTTATAATTTCACCATCTAATTGGATATATCTTAACAGCTTGCGACAAACTATAGGCTTATTGTCAGGGACTGACGGTCGGGTTCAAGCATAATTAATGCAGTATCCTCAGAGAAACGGGCAAATGGAATGTGCAACATCAAATTAATGATCATATGGTCTCCCAATGCTGGGTTGCTTATGATCACAGGTGGGCGTATTGGTAAATCCCTAAGAGATAAAAAAAAAGAAATCAATGAACTGCTAGCTCCCCTTGACCAGGTATAATTATAGGGTTGTTGGATCATAAGGGGTAATTGAATATCGCATGCAAGAAAGAAGTCCATCCATTTTTTGCCCGTTTCTCCTGGACAATTCTGAATATTTCTTCACAGTAATCCCTGGTAGAGGCACAGGGTCATGACAGAGAATTAAAGTCACCACCAAAAATTATTCTTCTTACTGCGGGATTTGCAACCAAAGCTTCCTCCAATATAAAATTCCGTTAATCAAATATAGAGGATAATGCCGTTGAATGCCTATTCCAATAAATACAAATCAATAAAATGGTATTGGATGGATCCTCATCAGCAGTCAGCTGAATTACCAATAATGCATCAGAACCACTAAACCATTTAGAAGAAAATTTACAAGCAGTGTTAATCAATATGGCAAGGCCACCTGATGGTCTTCCCAGAGAACTGCGACTGTGTATAGGCGAAGTAGCCCTCAATAGTAAAATGTGTAAGGTGCATTGTTTCTTGCAGAAGATCAACATCTGGATTTACATGTATGTTATTCCTGCACCATGATTTGAAATTACCGAGTCCACAGGAGTTCCAGGAGATAATAGATAAGTTAGCAGAGCTAGGAGTCCCCTGGCAAGTCCGGCTGCATACCTGATTGCAATGCAAGAGGATCCGACCATGGCAACCCCTTAATTGCTGACACAAAAGCCATGAACCGTTTCATTATGTTCATCTAGTTTCAGAGGATCTCCATGTGCATTATTGGTCGCTGTAACCCCCTAGGTCTTCAACTTCTGGAAGTATTGTCACTGACTACCACTTGAGTCGAGTGTCGAGACGAGAGTCAAGAAAGAGGTGGCGATATATTAATGAATAAATTTAAAATAGCTGTAAAGCTAGGAAACGCTGCATAAAGCCACCAACCACAATGGCAGAAAAACAATCTGAGGACCTCGACATGTAAAGGACCGTGGGTAAAGTGCACCTCACACTAGGGATAGTATTAGAGACGCACCCTGTTTCCATTATTGTGGATCGACAAGTCATGCAATATTCTGCACCAACCACTAGATATCAGCCTATGCAAAGCGTGTGATTCTAAGCACATCCACAAACCTAAAAATAAATATATTTATACATACACACACCACCTAGTAGCCATCGCTGGAAAGACGAGTATAATACAGTTTCTAAACTAAGTAAGAACGTTGTGAAACTATTTTAGAATAGCACCAAAGCAATTCGCGGAAGCACAACCCAGGGTTACAGGTTTAGAAGAGCAGCAGCTAATCAAGTTGAGAAGGACTAATATACTTTTAAGAGGGGCATCAAGCAACTAATAAGACAAGTATTATCTTCGACTGTTTTTAGATCTGTATAAAACAGACCAAGAAAAGCAAAACCCTATGATATACTTTAAAAATGACAATGTTATTCAAGGCAGGTAAACTATTGGTAAGCTTTTACACTCATTCAGTGAAGCAATGAAAACAGTAACACCACATTACTTTTTAGAAAGGGGGAACACCATTCAAAGTTAGTAAAGCAACTTATACACCTTTTAGAGAGGCAAAATGCAACTCAATGGTAAGCATAAACTTAACACTTTGCAATGTCTTTCAAAGAGATACAGTTGCCCAACTAACTTCTTTAGCAAGTAAGTACTTCACACTTGTTATACTTTCAAGGCAGAAACCATTTCTTATCCAGTCCTTCCATAGACTATTGCATGAGTGGTGTGGGTGCCAGGAGTAGGCAGGTTGAGCTAGGGTTCAGTTGCAGAAAAGTCAAAGTTCTTTAGGAGATCGTCCTAAACAACTAAGTAGTCACTTTCAGAGTTAAAGTGTTCAGGACTTCACAGAAGGCTCCCTGTATGTTTTCCAGCATTAGGCCTGGGCAAGTAGTTCGGGTAAACTCCCAACCACATGAATCACCCCCTCACAGGATGAACACCAGACGTAAGGTAAGTATTACCCAAGCCCACACAGTACCTTAGGAGAAAAGATCTTCTGGGAGGATGCAGCAGCACAGGACCCTGGTCCTTGGATTCTTGGTCTGGAGATGAAAAAAAAAAAACTGGACATTGGATGGAAACTAGCAACAGCAGTCAGAGGAGGTTTCCACCAAAGGAGGCTTCACGGATTCTTGTGGCTCTGGATTTGGCGCCTTTTTACAGCAGCCAGATGAAGAATGAATATCGCACCAGTCTAATTCGCTTCACTCTCTCGGTTCAGCACTCGTGAGGGGATTTCAGTGATTCTAATTGTCTCTTGAGGTCCAAGAGGAGCACACCGAAGTGTTAGACTGATTCAGACTTCGGAAAACCATGCACCGCACTACGGTTCAAGGTCCCAGGGTATTGCTGGTTTGCAGCCCAGCAAGGTCACAGCACGTTTTGGGATGGCTCAAAATGCATGTCTAATTAAGACCAGCGTATCTCTGGGTAAGAAATGTAGTTTCCGGGGACCCCCAGGTCGATTGGAAGCAAGGGTTGCATCAGGCTCTGGGCATCAGGCTCTGGTTACACAGCAGGCTCTCCAGTCGCTGGAAATCGCTACAGGAATCTTTTCATCTTCTTCGGTTTCAGCTCCAGTGGCAGACTTGTCAGCAGGTTCAGAGTATTTATCAGGAACTACAGCACAACTACTGCAATCTCTCCTTGCAGTTTACAGAAAGGGGTGGTCTGGCTGTCCAATAAGGACAGCCAGCCACCCATTGAGACTTGGCCTTCCACCTTGCCTGAAAGAAACCAAGGGCTGCCGAGTTGGACTCCTACCTCGCTTCCTGCCTTCTCAGACAATCTTCAGCCTGGGCGTGGAATACAAAGGATGCCCACGGAAGACAAAACTTCCACTGTGGTCGTTCCCGCCTAGAAGGGCAGGAGAAGACTTCAAACTACAAGCAAACGAGAAATGGCAAAAAAAAGGGAACCCACCATTTTAGCAAAATGGTGTCCCTTCTGTGCATTACCGAAGCTGGTTAACAAGTAACAAGACTAAAACGTCACTAAGTTAAAACCACCGGCACCAGCCATTCCAATAAACTTACAATTTCAACAAAAATGCCACAGGTAAGCAAGCAAGTGGATACATTGTATCCCCCCCAGCACTCCACATAAGGCGGGGTGTGCTGACTCACTATATAAAATGTAAAGTGGAATGAAAATCCCTCTTTAGCCCTTGGAAACAGTAGTTCATGCAAGTACATTAAAGAGAAACTAAATGGGAAGCCCAAACGGGTAACCCTGCCTAAGACCAAAAGTTATAGGAAAATATAACTCCAACCATACACAATGGAGAGACATTAAAAGGTCACCCATAAAAAGAGTAAAAGACTAGAGAGGGTAAAAAAAAAAAAAAAAAAGATTCCCCTTTACCTAAGGACAAGGGAAAATCACCAAGTCCAAGCAAAACGTTCGGTGGTTGACACAGGTCAGCAAGATTGATCACAAATATGAAAATCTTACCCAACAGTACACAAAACTAGCATTGCGCTTTACATTCTCCGCTTGGAAGACTGAATAAACTTTTGCACAAGAACTTAATCATACTGTAGAAGTGTCGGCCTCCCACTTCTTGTACCAGGAAATTTGATTTACCTGTGCTAATAGCTGAATTGTGTATTTCCGTCAACACATACCTCTGGCAAAATAATACTTGGCGGTTTGACCAAACTAACCTAGGTAACATTTGGAAAGTTTGGCCAGCATTCTTACATTAGTGCAGTGATTAAGAGCCTTGAACACAATCCTCAGGACATGCACACCATGCTAACCTTTAAAAGATGAGCACTGCATAAAAGATTGCCTTCATATTCATAAGGGGAATTCCAAGTGACAACATACTCACACTGGATATCCTCCACATCCATGTTCTGCAGATCTTCAGTTAAATCAACAAAGGCAGGTTTTCCATTCATGTCTACTTCAGCAAATGCAGGTGATAAAGGAAAATGGATCTGCCGGTCTACAGGTGCCTCTGAGATGAATTAAAAGAAAAGAAAGTTACCCATAATAGTAACTAAGTAACATCAAGCCGATAGGCCCCTTTCCTCCATACTTCTGGGTGTTAAATGGAGATGTGACCAGAGCTTTTGTACAGCAAATGTCCCAATTCAAATTTAGGAACAGAGCCTGCCTACACATGCACAGGGAACAGCTTCCACACTGATTGCATTCAATACACGCCCACCAGTTCCATCTCCCGTGATAGTGAGACTAATAGATTAGGAGTATGGAGGACATGGGACTATTGACTAGTACTACCCAAGTAACTACAGTGAGTAATGTACTCCCACATCTTATTCCCCCTTTACTGCACACTTAAAAAATAACAAGTATGACTTCTGGTTAGGGAAAGTATTCTAGGCAAGGGTTCTGGAGGACAGCCTGTTCAGAATTAGCAACTGATTTAGCACTAGTGTCTATGCAGTAATGTGTGAGCAAGCAGACAGTAACAAATGTTCACACCTGCATACATTTTCCCAGAGAATAGGTTAATGAAAAGCCATAGCCTTTCCTTAGTATCAAGAGAATGAAGAACTTTCAGTGTGGGGAGAGGGTGGGAGGTAGTGGAGGGAGTTAGACCCCAGTCCTGCCAGTTGGTGATACGCAAATACGACTAATATTTTCCTATTTTCGAAAAACTTTTATTCCTATCCAGATAAGGGTTCAAGTGCACAGCAAGCAGAGTAGGATGTGTCTGTTTGGCATCAGACTGTAGAAGGGAAAAACACAGGGAGCACCACTTTCTTGTTTATATTTAAATACATCACCTTCTGGAGAAACGTAGGGAGAACCCCCTTTTTCCCCCCATGAAACATTGTTTACAGCTAAGAGAGCTTGAAGTCATGTATATGGCTGTCTGATGTCACTGCAACCAAGAACAAAATCTTCCAAGCCACAAGCTTGATACTGGCTGTTGCCTTGGGTTCAAATGGTTTACATGATAAAAGGAGACAAAGCTATGGGGTAACTGGCGATATTGGTACCTACAACATTGGTCACACAACAGCCCAAACAACGACTGCAGGAGCGTTACCTCGGTGGCAAAATACAGTCTGGTCAATGATATGCGTAATACCATCCAGTCTCAAAACATGCACTTGCCATTAGACCCAGTCTTGTTATTATCGACTCTTGCCTAATACAAACATTGTCTGCATTCTATATAGTTGCAGAGTTACTTATGTCTCACCAGTAGCTTGCAACTTGCATTTTTACCCACAATAGCCTGATTGCCAGGTGGCAGGGAGGGGTGCTGGCGGGTGCCTCACTACCACAAAACTATTGACAAGTTTAGTGCAAGTCACATAATCCCATCAGCACTGCATCAGAGGAATAAGCATCACAATGGGTAAGAGTTGCGCGGGGTACGGCATCACTGGAGTGCGATGTTTGGGAGACATGGTGGGGGTTATCCACGAAAAGGAATATAGTTGCTAAAACGATAACAGCTAATGTTAAAAACTGTACAAGGAAACATCTTTTCCTTTCAACATTTTTCACTTTTAGACCACTAGATTGCACTATGACTTTAGATTAACATTTACCGCCTCCCTTCAATGAACGTGGGGGTGAAGGAGAACTTTTCAAAAATAATAAGTTACAAAGCTTTTCGCATTCGGGCGATCAATGTAGGATGATATTGGAGGGACTGTTTTAAAGACAAAATAAATAGGACTTTATTCCTGGGAGTAATGTTTTATTAACACTTGGAGGTTCTTTAGCACTGATGTAAACACATGAAGCCAACTTTGGGTGCCACACTGGGAGAGGGTCTCTTCACAGGTAAAGCCTAGCCGGTACCTCAAAAATGCATTTTATGAGAGTTGCAGGTAGAAATGTTAAGGCAACAGAGCTTCTGAAATCCCTTAAAGCCACCAAAAAGATGCAGGATGTATCTTGAGCAATCCAAGAGTGAAATATTGTAAGTTATTAACCGTAGTGACTAACGTACTCTTAGTCCACTTTCCTCCATACTGCATGCATGGGTGTCCCTTCCTAGAGACGGGAGACAACCATTTTCACCAGAAAAACCCTTCACCTTTAAAATTTGGAGGCGCGTGGGGGTGCATCCCTGGGAAAATGCGCTGCCCCGACTGCACCCTGCAGCGCCACACCGCAGTCCCCATAAACAAGTCGACAATATATTTAACATTGCCTAATGACACCAGTATTATTAGGGGGGAGGTTGGTGGGACGTATGGAGGCAAGGGGACTATGGACTAAGTATGTTAGTACTCACTACAGTGAGTAACTTATAATTACTCTTACGTCCCGTGCCCTTTCCTCCATACGGTATGGGCGATTACAACTGAATGTGCCCCAGGGTGGAGAGGAGACCCTCCTTAAGCAAATAGGTTCCTGAGAACCACCTGTCCGAAATCGCATCAGATCTAGAGCCGGCATCCAAACAGTAATGCTTGCAGAAAGCCGAGGGAGAGGCCCAACTGGCCACCCTGCTTATGACTTGCCAAGGGACCTGGCGCTGGAATGCGATGGACGTTGCCTTGGCCCTGACTGCGTGGGCTTGCATGTTGGCCAGGAGCGGCTTGTGCTGGCCCTTGTACGCTTCCTTGATGGCAGAGAACATCCAGCGGGATATGGAGGCCTGATAGCCTGGCCTCGAGCCTCCGAAAGTGAGAGCGTCTGACTTGCGGAAGCCCTTGGTCCTGTCCAAGTAGAATTTTAGGGCACGCTCGACATCCAGGCAGTGCAGCACTCTGTGCTTCATCCTTGGGATCGGGAAAGAACGTAAAGAGGACTATTTCTTCGTTCAAGTGAAATGCAGATGGAACCTTGGGCAGAAATGCTGGGTGCGTTCGCATGACTACCTTGTCCTTGTGAAAGGTGGTATATGGTTCAGAGGCGACCAATACCTGGATCTCGCGGACTCTGCGAGCCGAGGTAAAATGACTAGTAAGGCCGTCTTGATGGTGACCAGCCTGATGTCCACGGATACCATTGGCTCGAATGGTTTGTGCACAAGGGCGCCCAAGACTATGTTAAGGTCCCACACCTGGTGCGGTCTCTTGACGGGCAGGTAGAGCCTAGCGAGACCAGTCCAATGTTTGACTATAGGGTTGGAGTAGGAAAAGATGCCCTCCTCCGAGTTCCTACAAGTCCCAATGGCTGCAAGCTATGTGCAGCAGGTGTCCACCTGTACGCCGGAATGAGCGAGGTGCGCCGAAAAGGAGAGCATGTCGTCCAACTTGCAGGCCAAGGGGTCAATTCCCCTGGAGTCTGCCCAGTGGCAGAATCGGGTCCATTTGCTTCTGTGCTGGGCCCTAGAGGCCTTGCTCCTGGCGCCCTGTATGATCTCCAGATTGGCCTGTGAAAGGCTAAGGTGCTGCAGCATTACCTGCTCAGGTACCACGCCGTGAGGGCTAGCTTTGTTGGTGCGGGGTGGATGATCCTGCCCCTCTGCTGTGCCCGAAGATGTGCTGGGCCCGTCGGAAGGTGTATCGGGGGAACATCCGAGAGGCTGAGAAGCTCTGAAAACCATGGCCTGGCCGGCCACCGTGGAGCTATTAGAATGATGCAGAGACGGTGAGACTTCTTGATATTGCAAATTACCCTCTGGATCAGGGGAGTAGGCGGAAGGGTGTAGGCTTTCATGCTGGTCCACTGGAGGTGAAATGCGTCACCTAGAGAGCTGGGGACCTGGCCCTGCCAGGATGTGAACTGGGGCACTTCTTATTGTGCCAGGTGGCAAAGAGATCCACTTGGGGATGACCCCACGTGTTGATCTCCTGAATAACAAGGTTGTTTAGCTGCCTCCCTGCTTGTTGACGTAGTACATGATGGTCGAGTTGTCTGTCTGGATGAGGACAACGTTTCCTTTGAGAAGTGGTAGGAATGCTCTGAGCGCTAGCCAGATGGTGTTCAGCTCCAGCCAATTGATGTGGTATTCCTGCTCCCGTCGAGTCTGGGTGCTGTGGACCGAGATATCGTCCAGGGTGGCTCCCCAGCCCTCGAGCAAGGTGTCTTTGGTGATGGTGGCCTGCGGAGAGGACGGCTGAAAGGGCTTGCCCGTCCATAGGTTGCCGTCCATGGACCACAAAGTTAAGTCCGGGTGGAGAGATGGAGGAATGTTGATCATCTCGGATTGCGAACCCCGCTCCTGATTCCATGAAGCTGTAAAGTGCAGCTGAATCCTTCTCATCCTTAGTCTTGTGTGCGGCTTGGCCAACAGGACCGCCGACTGTAGAACCAGGAGATGTTGGTACCACCATGTTGAGGTCCCCTCTCTGCTGCAGAAGTGGGCGGTGGCCCTTTTGATGGCCGAGATTTTGTCTTCCGACGGGAAAACCCCCATGGAGCAAGTTTCCCAAATGAGTCCCAGTAATGTCAGAGTCTGCATAGGGAGCAGCTGTGACTTGAGGTTGAGCAAGAAGCCCAGGTCGTGCAGTGTATTCATAAGGGCATGGGAAGAGTGGTGAACTGCTTCCAGAGATGTAGCCCTGACGAGCCAGTCATCAAGGTATGGGTAGATGGAGGTCCTGCGCTCTGAGGAGGGCCGCCACAGCGTTCATGAGTCTGGTAAAGAGCGCGGGGGCAGAGTTGAGGCCGAAGGGAAGCACTTTGCATTGGAAATGGTAGCCCATGATCCTGAACCGTAGGAAAGAACGATGGGGCTGCCAAATAGGGACATGTAGGTACGCGTCCTTCAGGTCCAGGGAGCACATCCAGTCTCCCTTGTCCAATGTCTCAGCTATAAAATCTGGCGTAACCATCTTGAATTTTTATAGAGGTAGGGCGAGGTTGAGGGTGGAAAGGTCCAGCACAACTCAGGCCCACCTGGTTCTTTTTCTGAATGGCAAAAATCCTGGAGTAGAAGCCCAAGCCTCGCGGGGAGGCTGGGACTTCCTCCACTGCCTGGCTCTCTACGAGTGACCGGATCTCTGCCAAAAGACTTGCTGTCCCAATCTGTGGGAGTGGAAGAGGCTGGGATGGGTAGGCGGTACCCCGTGGATACTACAGAGGATCCAGGGGTCTGCGAAATTCTGGCACCAGAAGTGTGCATGGAGAGCAAGCCTGCTGCTCCCCCCCCCCCCCCGCTACCCCGTCCACTGCCACCCCCCGTCCCCCCCTTCCACTGGAGACACATGGACCCGGAGGGGCGTGTCATGCCTTCTTTCCTGCAGAGGCTGTTGCGGAGGAGGGGGACTGGAAAAAGCCCTTACTTCCACCCCTCCCCCTTTTTATTGCTTGCGCCAATGTTGGGTCGGCGAGCAGTCCGGCTGCCTGGAACTCTGCTCTTGGAAGCCGCGGAACCCTCTGTATGTACGCCCCTTGTCCGAGCGCTGCTGTGCCTGGGTGTACGTTTTGAGTGTGGTACGATGGATAAAGACTTTGCTGTTTGTGAGCCGTTTTTCTTTTCATTCAGCTCCTCGTCCGTAGCGGACTGGAAGAGGTCATCGCCCTCGAACGGCAGGTCCAAGATGCATTCCTGGACATCCGGGTTGAATTTTGTAGCACAGAGCGAGGATGTTCTTCTCATGCCCGTGGCAATGCAGATGGCCCGGCCAGAGGTGTCAATGTGGGCCACGGTGGACTCCATAATGTCTTGTGCCACCATCTTGGCCTCTGCCAATCCCGCCTTAAATCGTGATTGGCTCTGTGCCGGAAGCTCTGGGAGGAAATCCGCAATTTCCCAAGAAAGCCTCTGGTTATCGGCTGCCAGCATGGCTTCCGCGTTGGCTTAACGAAGATGCAGGGACGTGTTGGTATACAGCTTTTTCTCGTAAGCCTCCAAGATATTCTCCTCCTTGCCTAGCAGCGCCGCGGATGAGGAAGCCGAAGACGACTGAGGCTTGGAGTATAGCAATGCCGCAGCGATCACCCATGAGTGCTGCTGAGGGGGGGCCGACAGCAAGAGTGCATCTCCCTCCATCTGCCTGTACTTGGCGTCCAGGCGTCGATTGACCCGCTGGACCAAGTGGTGCGTGAGCAGCCCTTTTTGGCCAAAGTGACGACGCACTTCTGCATCGGGATCCAAGTTCTCGCTGCAGGACTGAGCGTGAGGACTTCGGCGAGGACCCACTGTGATAGTTGCTCGACCTTGGGTTGAGGAAGGCCCAAGTACTCTGGAAGGCCCTGCAAAACATTCATGGAAGGCCTTGGCCGACGGTGTGTCGGGGTCCTCTTCCTCATCCGTTTCCACCTCAGGATCTGGTTGGTCCAGCACCGGTGGAGGGGTGCTGGGAGCCGAAGGCTGAGGTGTGGAGACCGGAGGCTGCAGCAGAGGCTGGTACGGAACCACCTGCACAATCAGTTGGGGGGCCAGAGCGGGCGGCAGAGGGTGCACAGGGGCGGCTTTACTGGGGCCTGCGGCGCAAGAGCCAATGGCAGAAGCAAGTACATTGAGTCCCTGAGGATGACCCCCATCCAAGGAGATTTCATGAGCCGAGGAACCTTTAAAAAAATCTGTCCTCACAGACTGGAGGCGTGGTAGGTGATAGACCGGTTAGCAGGTGGCTGCTGGAGCCGTTGCGTGCCCTGCCCATACAGACGCAGCGGGAACCTGCCTTGCGCAAATGCAGGATAGGCTGTAGGCCAAATACCTGGTGGACACCAGTCTCACCTTGACACTCCTTCCTCCACCTGCTCCCTTCCTTGGTGCGGTATTGAGCGGGTGTCCGTAATGTGTGGCACAGCACCCAACTTGTCGAGCTGCCTTCCAAGTACCTGTGTCGTGTTGCCTGGCTCACTGGGCCCAGCCTCGTCCAAGTGTCTTGAGTGCGGATCATGAAGCCTACCCTGCTCTTCAGGCCGAGACCTGGTAGGAGTTACGCCCTCGGCGGATCAGCCGGTATTAATGCATATAGGCGCCGCCTCAGACATGTTGCCGGTACTAGGGCGTGGCCCCTCGGGTGAAGACCCGGTAAAAGAACCTTCCGGTCCTTAAGCACTGTCATTGGGAGTATCCACTGGCCCCTCAGCCTGCCAGCCGGTAGCGGACTTTGCCTCTGTACTCATGCTGGTATGAGAACGCAAGTCCTAGGAAAGGAGTCTCCTTGTGGGGTGCGCTGGAAAAGAGTGGCACTAAATTGGGCCTGGATCGATGATTGACAAAGTCCTTCAGCTCCTTTGGAGGCGATCTCTGGAAGAGCTCCCTCCACCTGGCTAGTCTGTTCTTCAGAGACCTTGAGGAAGGCGCGTTGCACGAGGTACAAGCTTGCCAGAAGTGGTCTGGGCCAAGGCAACATAGGCAGAGGGTGTGGTGGTCGGAAGTTGGAAAGAGCACCTTTGCAGGTTAACACCTGCTGAACCCTGTAGAAGTCGAGATGCACAGTGGAGGAGCGTGCCGATGGAGGACCGAGTACCTGAATGATAAAAACCCAAAGACAGAAGAGAAGAAGTATACATGCGTTGAATTACATGGCCGATGCCCAACCCAGGAGTGCTGGTGAATTTGGCCTGTTCCCGTGAATGCAGAAAAAGGGACTGAGGTGTGGCGCCGGAGGGCAGAGTCAGGGCATTGCATGCTCCCAGGGCTGCACCCCGGCACGCCTCCAAATTTAAAGGGGGAAGAAGGTTTTTTTCTGGTGAAAAAGGTTCTGTCTCCTCTCCCTAGAAGGGGACACCCATGCATGCAGTATGGAGTAAAGGGGACGGGATGCAAGAGAATAAGGAAAGAACCTGGTCCAACACCCCATCTAAGGGCTATGGACGAATTCAGAGACAATTTCCACTGTATTGGCTCTGGAACTCTCGGCAGCCTGCATGATCTGCATGCAGAAAGAGGTGAAAAAGCATTAGTTGCTCTGGAACCAGGCGGCGGAGTTGATCATTTGAGGGGATGGGGAAAGAATGTTCCCATCCTGCTGGGGCAGAAGCTTTGGAAACTGTTAGGCATGATTGTATGTAGTTACCCTGTGGGAGACTAAACCAGCCTTGTCCTCTTGGCAATAGGTAACCAAACCTTTGATGTAGGCCTGTACTACGCAAGTTGGTAGAGTGACTGAGCAGCCAGGCTCATCTCAAGAGGGGTCAATGTGAGCTGTAGAGATGTTTTATCACACAAAAACAGGCATAGGAGAAAATATCGAAGGAAGTTAATACTCACTTATAGCTCTCATAAGACACACTTTGACTGTTCCTAGTGGGAAGAACACCCCGGCGGTCAAAGCTCTCCATAGTAGGTCGGTGGTGCACCGCCTATCTAATAGGGATAGCGAGAAGACTTTCCCTCATCAACATACACATGTTACAATTACATTTACTAAAACACCAGAACAAGTAAGGATTGATACTGTAAACATGATATCTTGCCTCTACTGTGCGTTGTGAAAGGCTACCTCTATCTGGATTTTCAATACTTTTAAACACTTAGTGGAAACCTCTCTCACATCAGACCTTGTTTTGGAGTATTAAAACAAAGAAACCAATCAAATAAAAGAAGCTCGTGGCAGTAGTAAGAAGTCTAGGACAGTAAATTGATCAGACATGTTCAGCCTGTATTATATGAACATCATCATGATCATGAGAAAACTCATGATCCGATGGTCGACCGGTTTTGATGACCAAACCAACTAGGGTAATCTTCAGGACCTGATTATTTCTGTAATGGGCTTCCCTCCATCAGTGGTCCGCAGATGCAGACAGGCTGTACCTTCCGTCCCCTAGAGGGAGACAAGGTGAAAAGCTGGGGTTTACTCCCAGCTGCTTGTCACTCACTGTGTGGCATTCGTACTGTGTAGTCGTGCAGTTATTTTTCAAGACCTTGTTGGTAGTGTCCAATTATTAGGATGTGCTGGATGCCCTACGGCAGACACCAAAGTGAGGGGAGGGAAAACAAGGGGGCGTGGAAACCAAAGAAATGGGGGAGCGAGAACCAGTGGTTTCCATAACCAGTATCCCGAAAAAACACCTGGTAGGGTGGGGCACCTGTAGGGGTTCTATTGGGCCATGAAGGATGAGCATATCAATGAAGATGGATCACTGATTTTAAAGCAGATAAACTTTGTCTGCTTACCTGTGACGAGACGTGAAGGTTCACAGACGATAGCTTCTGTAACCATGGGTCTAACGTGTAACTGTTCGGTTGGTGTCCCTCGTTCTCTGGGGAAAACAAATATAATGTCAGCTCTCTCCTGTCTTAATACCGTTCCTGTTGGAAGCGGCGCGCATGTAGTCCGCTTACCTATACGGGGTACGGTTGCAAATCTCACTCCGCCACTTTCGTGTGCTCGCGTCTCAATGTATGGCCGGCTAACTGAGTTAGTAACCCGGTTCCGTGTGCATCACGAAGGGGGCGTGGTTAAGTCTACTGCTATGTAGATGTTATGACATACAGGCTGCCATCTTTGAAATATGCTCACCTAATGATATTGGATTTGTAAAGTCCCACATCTAGATCATGGAACTTCTGAAGCATATAAAACATTGTAGTATTTCCTATTATGACTTGGATGACGTAGCCCTGCTAAGGATTCCCGATGAATAACATTTGAACGGCAGTGTTAAACGCACCTATGTCTCAGGGTGTTCATGACCATATTCAGTCAATCAAGTGGCACAAGTAAGGTGTATAGATTGGTGGTTGTGCTCCAATCTTTTTGCGCGTATGCACCAGTATACTTATTGCGTGCATGAGCTCTTAATGGGATGTCAGCGATACATAATACACAGCTGCCGCGGTGCAGTCGTTACCTGACTGGGCCTTTGCTAGGAGCCCTGCGTGTGACTTCTCGTAGTGCTCCCAATGCCTAAATCCTTTGGTAATGCCTGAGCTCTTAGTAGAAGCCTTACTTATTTCTTCTTGTGGGGGTCAGAATATTACAGTGCTATGATAATACTGCCAACTTGTGCCACTGAATTTCTTCATTCAGGCCCCTGTTGTGTTTATCAAGCCCGAAAATCCAGTTCTGTTCTCTCCTGAGTAATAGGTTGTGGAAATTACCACCCCTTCTCGGTTGGTGAATTTTTTTCTCTGACTGTCCAGTGGAACGCACCTGGACTATGTCGTCCTGTTATAAAGTGAGCTACTAATGGAGCGGTCATTCTCTTGGTCCTTAGGCAGGATTTATGTTCCGTCATCCGTTTTCTCACTGCCCTGGTTGTCATTCCAAAGTATTTCAAATTACAGGGACAAGTGATGAGATTAATAACTCCTGAGCTATTACAATTCGTAATGGTCCTCTGTATACATGGAGTCTTCCACCCAATGTTTTTCTGTATTTGTACATGAGCCATTGCCCACAGAGCGCATCATGTCCTGTCGTGGACTCGCTTGTCCAAAGGGTAGTTTGGGCGTAACTAGCTTGACTCTGGTCAGGTAATATTTTGACCACTTTGACCCTCAGATTGTAACTCCGTTTTAGGGCGAAGGAGGGCTCAATAACAGGATGATCGCCTGTATTCCGGATTGGCCAAAGTCTCTTAATCTCCTTTTTGATTTTATTGACCAGTGGAGAGAAGCTGAAAACTGCCGTTATGTTTTCTCTTGTTGGAGCTTTTTGGTGATGCTATAATGTAATCTCTCTGGATATTGCGCGCCTGTTCATTTGTGGTATTGACTATACGTTTAGGATAGCTGCGGTTCCTCAAGTGTGTTTTCAGGGTCTTTGCTTGCGGCAAATAATCTTCAGTCTTGGTACAGAGGCATAGGTATCTCAAACACTGACCAAAAGGCAAGTTATCTCTCAGGGTTCGGGGGTGGTTGCTGGAATAGGCAAACAGTGAATTCCTGTGTGTGCGTTATTTTTATATACTTTGGCACACAGTCGTCCATCATGCGTACTGATCTGAAGAAAGTGTATACTCTGTCCGGATATAATGTGAATTTCAAATGAGGGTTGCGCTCATTGATCCATTTGTGGAATGTTCTTAATTCCTGTATAGTGCCATGGAAGATCATGAAGACGTCATTGATACATATTCAACAGATCCTAAGCTGATGTAAAAAAGGATTGCTGTTATGGTATATGTGGTTCTGTTTGATGGAATCCACATACAGATTGGCCAAACTGGGGGCAAATATCACCCCATGGCTGTCCCCGATATTGGTTGGTAAAAAAATGTATTATAGGAAAAAGTTCCTGGTAAGAGCTATTTCGGCAAGTTGGGTGATAAAGCCTTGGGATGTGCTGTATAAATCTATGCCAAATTCTGGTATGTTTTTTACCATGGATAGGGTAAGCCTGATGTGGGATTTTGGTGTAGAGGACTCTATCCACGGTAACTAACCATTATGTTTCCTTGTCAAAATCCAATATATCTAACACAAGCATCGCGGTTGAGTCCTTGACATAGGCTTTCTTTTGGGTATTTCGTCGTTTATGAAAAAGTCAACAAATTGGGACAGAGGTTTGAGTATTGAGTTGATACCAGATACAATCTGGCATCCTGGTGGAGGGATAAAGCCCTTATGGATCTTAGGCATGGTGTAGAAAGCTGACAGGCGTGGATGTGTCGGCGTGAGAAACTCTGCCTCTGGAGCCTATATAGCCTTCAGCTTCTGTCATGATGCCTACCTCCAAGGAGCCAGGTCCGACCCAGCAACCCCAGAGGCAGGCATCATTCTCTCCCCCCCCCCCCCCAAGGAAGTGCCAGCGGGCCCAAGCTGGGGCCCTTTGGACACAGTCCTGGCGCCTTAGGCGCCAGGCTCATGTTAGACCCCTGTCCTGGCGCCTTAGGCGCCAGGCTCATAAAGCTAGACATGTGTTCAAGTGTTTTAATGTGCACTTACCTGATGCAGACCATGCTGCTACATCCAGGCCCTCTTGAGGCCTGAATGGAACTACTTTACCTGTGGGACTACTTTCCACCTGGGTGTGGTCAGGGAAGGATACATACCTGATCGGTGGAAGGATACATATCTGGAACTTCTTCCAAAGCTATTTAAAACACGCCCGATCAGCAACTCACGCTTCGCGTTGTTCTGCTCCTCGCAGCTGGACGCTCACCGTGTCAGCTCCTGCATCTGGACTTCAGCCACGCCTGTCAGCATCCTGGGTCGCCTGCAAGGGGAGATAAGAGAGAATAGTAGAGAAAGAAGACCTTACCTGCTAAAGCTGCATCACGGAGACATCACACCGATGATCCTGAAAGGGAAGACATCATTTTAAAAGCATTTCGCTTCGATCGCTGCAGCGCTGCATTTCACTCACCTTTCCTGGGCGCCTCCATCTTCAGCAGCGATCATCCGGATCCGCACCCACTTCCCTGAGCCTCGAGAGAAAAAGACAAGAAAACAAGGTGAGAGAAGGAAGGGAATAGGAAAGGCTCAGTTTCCTTCTAAGACTTACTTGTTGGGTCATTCCCATTTCATTTCGGGTCCTGCCGCTTCCTGGCATTCCGGACCCCGGCCCCTATGGGGAAAAAAGACAAAGACATTGAATGAGCGAATGCAAAGACATTACCTGAACGCTCATCCAGAACTTCCCTGTCATTTACTGGAACTGCACGTTTCACTTCGGGTCGGCGCCATATCTCCGGCATTCCGAACCCCGGCCCCTAAGGGGAAAAAGACATAAGCATTAGCGCTTGCTGCAAAAAGACAATGAACATTATTATTAAGCTTGAACTTTTGAACTTGCAACAGAACTCTTACAACGCCTCACCTGAATAGTCAAGCTTATTTTGAACTCCCATCAAACCTCAATCCAGTGAAGTAACTGGGTTTCAACGCGCCCCTGCATCAGAAGCAGGATGGAGAACTCATCCTTCCAGACCCTAAGGTGAGACTTCACGGGGAATCGTGGAAGGGTATCATGGAGGGTTGGAAGGGAGTGGGAGGCTTGAGCATTATTCTGTCAGTAGGTAATACTCCCTTTTCACGCACAGGGGAATATTCCTGCGAGCCTGGAAAGCCAGAGTAGAGGGGCCCTTCCTGTCCATCTTCAGAGTCCTGCGCTTCACCATTGAAGAAGCATCAGCACTCGAAGCCAGACCTGCGCCTCCGTGGGAATCAGGTGAGCGTGACAGCTTCTTCCACAAAAGTGTTTATAATGGTCCTTAGATTACTAGTGGGTTCTCCGGGGAGAATCCGGTAGCTAGTTTTATCTTGTAACAATACATTGACCATGTTGTAGTAGTGAGCATCCATTATCACCGTTGTCCCTCCTTTATCCGCTGGCTTAATGGTGATGGTTTCATTCTTAGCCAGATCTGTCAATGCTGCAAGTTGTGTCATGGAACAGTTAGTGTACAAATGGTATATTCTTCACAAACTCAGCAATTTTCTTAAGAAGAGCTGTGGAGAGTCACAAAGAGGAGACTAACTGCGCCCATTTCCATTGGAGAATCACATTGTGGACCAATGGCTCAGCAGGGGGCAAAAACACAAGACGGGAGGGGCAAGGAGGAAGCCCACCTATGAGACGGAGGGGTGTGGGGGGGGGACTAAAATGCAAGAAGGAAGTGGAGGGTACAGGAGGGGACACCAAGTTCAATTGCATACCACAATATGAGCGGGCTCAACACCCCTCTCAAAAAGGAAAAAACACAAAAAGGTATGCGAAGACAACTGGGCCGGAAGTGCTGGCCTTACAGGAAACCCATATCCTGAAGCTCGACCAAGGGCGCCTGAAACTAAGAGGCTTTACACAGGTATTCATCGCATCAGGCCCCACTAAAGCAGGGGGGTGGCACTGGCATTTAAGAATAGCCTGGATTTTAGAGCAAGGGAAATCATCAGGGATGCGGGGGTGGTTGGGGTGAGACTTTGTCAAGGGCGATCTTGAGGTCGAGGACTACACAATAGTCTCAGCATATGCACCGGACAGGAACAGTTTCTAGGGGATCTTCTCCGGAAGAGCAAGGAAGCAGCCAAGGGTTACATTATCCTAATAGGGGATCTTAATCTGGCTTGGGACAGGAGGGTGGACAGAACAAACAGAGGGTCGAGTGGGCAGTGGCCTCCCAGCAGATGCGAGATAAGGAGAAAAGGAGGTGCACACCTTCCGATTGGGAGTACATGGCACCCAATCCCACATTGATTATATCTGGGTCTCAGCCCGCATGGTGGGCAGAATAGAGGAAGTAGAAGTGTGCCCGTTGGGAATAGCGGACCAAAGGGTGGCAACAATGAAGGTGAACGTCAAACCGCAAGGCAGGGATAAGGAAATGGAAGCTCCAGCAGAAGATACTTTGAGATAAAGTGAGACAGGGGGATATAGGAAATCAGATTAGTAACTTTCGAGGAGAATAAGAGTGCGGAAACGAGCGCCAACACATGGTGGGATGCCTTCAAGGTCACGATAAGAGGGAAATTCATAGCACACAAGGCACAAAGGGAGAAACAGACCAGGGTACTGGAAGAACAACTCGTGAGGAAGGTGGAGGAAGCACGCTAAAAAGTAGCCGACTCCCCAATGAGAAATGTGCTGAGTACAGGAGGGCGGTGGGACAACTGGGGCTATTGAGGACCAAAAAGGCGGAAAGCGCTATGCTATTTATGAGGCAGAAATACTACGCCAAAGCAAACAAGGCGGATACCCTACTGGCTAGACTCCTGAGGGAAACCCAGGGTCAAAATACCATAGTGGCGGTAATGGACGAAGGGGGGCAGACTCACCAGAACCAAGGAGATACAGGAGCAGCTCGCCCGATATTACAAGCTACTATACAAATCACAGAACCCACCAACACAGAGGCAGACTTCTTAGGGACTATACGATTACCCACTATTCCCATAGAGGAACAAGAGCGCCTGGGACAGGAAATAAAGGCAGAATAAGTGCACAGGACAATTGTGGGACTGACCCGGAATAAAGCTCTGGGCCCATAAGGCTACACAGCCGCATTTTACAAGACCTATGCTAATTATATTAAAACACCCATCTATTGCAGCTGTTCAATACATTTAAACCAGGGTCCATTAGTGCAACAATGGAAGAAGCCTAAATCACTCATCCCCGAAACCGAAAAAAGACCCCTTAGAATGTTCCTCCTATAGGCCTATCGCGCTTATTAATGTATACACGAAAATTTACACGAAGATCCTGGCAAAAAGATTAGAAACACTGCTTCCCACGCTAGTACTAGGCAGACAAATGGCAGACAATATAAGAAGAGTAGCACACTTGTTGGATAAAGCCCAAAAGAAGTCCACTCCAGCAGTCTTATCAGCTCTAGACGCAGAGAAAGCGTTTCATCGGTGGAGTGGACGTTTCTATTAAAAGTAATGGAGAAAATGGGCCGGAGGGGGGGTTCCTTAAAATCGTACAAGTAAACTACAGAAGCTTTAAGGGGCGCCCGTTAAGAAAAGTTTGTATGCAGTACCCTCTGGGAACACTACAAAAATTGACTACAGGTATAGGGAACCCAAACTTTGGTATAAGCTTGTACTACACCGTTTTGGTAGCATATTGAGCAGCCAGGCATGTATCAAGAGGAGTCAATATGAGCTGTAGTGGAGTTAGACCGAGATTTACAGTTAGAAGTATTCAAATAAACTTACACTGAAGGTTTCGTGACTAAACAAATATTAATTTATCAGTCAGGTAGAATAAGCTTTTTTCAGAAGGGAGCAATATAATAGTAACACTCAAATACACTTCATGAAATACACACTGAATATCTCTAAATCAGTTGATATCCTTTTGGGATGGCCCACAGACACTACCTACACCCTCAGGTGACTTCAACTGCTAGGGTACTGAGGACATTAATATATCACTGTTGCATTTAGAATCATATTGTAATAAGTCAAAAGGAAAATATTTAGAACATACAAGAGACCACAAATATCCTTATGCAGGCAAATACTTTTGGATCCCCCAGAAAGAGTCATTCAGTACAATAGGCTAAGCCAAAATCAATGGGCAAAAGTCTTATATAGGATGCATTACTTGTGTTAGGTAAGAAGAAAAATCTTTGTACAATGTCTTCAAAGAAGAATCAAATGTAGGGCTACAAGCTGATTAGACTTGTGACTAGTAGAAGCTTCAAGCAACCCTACGGTAAAAGGCAAGTTCACTCAGACTTTTTACAGTACCTTTAAAATGAAGAAAAGATGCAGCAGTTGACTCCTGTTCCAGTGCAGCTCTGCAGATCTCACTGTTCCTGGTTCTCAGTCGTGGGGACAAGAGGGAGGACGTCGGGGTACTCCTGTACTTTGACGGTCAAAACTTGGAACCAGTAAACTTCCCTTTCAGGGGCTGTTCAATGTTGCAGCTACTTGCGTCTACCGGAAATAGCAACACTGCGGTTCCTGACTGTCGAGATGGACTTTCCTGGGTTCTGTGGTCCCGCACTCTGTTGAGGGGTCTCAGGCTCAGTCAGTCCTGCTTCCTGGGAGACCGGTGGATCTTCCTGGAGCTCTTGGCCAACTTAAAAGCAATGCACACAATCTGGTGTTCCTCTCCCTGGCTATACGGTTTCCAGCAGCAACTGTGGAAATTCAACCAGCTCCGAGATGGCTGTCCAGGTGGCTTACTTTGGAGTTGATCGGTCCCACCAGTCCCACCAACTCAAAGGGAGAAGTCGTCCTTGCAGGGGCCTCTCTGTCGATACGAATTTGGAGCTTCAGCACAGCAGCAGGGCTTCAAAGTGCAAACCAACAGTCCAGGAGTTTGAGCAGGTCGCTCTGGAATGGGCCACATATGCCATGAACAATAACTTCGAGAAATTTGCGCTGGAGTTGGGGTGGTGGGGGGGGGGGGGACGCTGGCCTTTCTGAAAGGAGACTTTGAGCGCAATGGTGTCCCCAAAGACTAAAACTATTGGACTTGTACTAGCGATCACGGAAGGGCTCAAACAAAGAAAGAACGTGACGTCCAATCTGTCGAGGGGGAGGGGAGGGCAAGAGGGAGGAAGGGGGGGGAATGTTTAACCTGTTGTAAACCAACGAAGAGGAGTTTAAAAAAGAAAAAGCAGGATATGTCCAAGCCACTACCCTTAGCAAGCATAGTCAAGTGAAGGCTCTAGAAATTGCCAAAACTGCAAGAAAACCCCTTCAGTATGTTGACGGACCCATCACGTCCAAGTTCAGGAACTGAAAAGCAAGACAGTTCTGGGCAGACACTAAACCCACTTAAAGGGGCATGACACCAAGCCAACCAAGGGGCTGGGGCAGAAGGTCAGAGGTTTGTTTGTTTATTTGTATTGCGCACCAGACCCGGGGGTATTCGGGCGCGAAGGCAGAAAGAGGGTTGTTCAACTTAGGTTACATGTTGCAAACAAACAGGGAATACAGCTGCGGTTACAGTGCTGTAGAGGATCCTATAAATATGTTCAATAGGCTTACAAGAATACAGAATTGACAGATTAATAGAACAGAGTACGTATACAGAATATGCATGAGATCCCAAATGGCAGTAGCGCAAGGTTAAGCAATGTTTGAATTTTAGAGGTGATGTATTTATTGCTGCCTATGTAGAGGGCGTTGCAATAATCTAGTTTCGACAGGATAAGTGCTCTTGCTAGAGTGACAGTTGTTAGGCGAAAGGAAGGGCTTGGCTGCTCTAATTAGCTTGCAGGTATAGGAGGTGGTTGAGGCCATCAAATTCACCTGTTTATCAAAGGTAAGCGTAGAGTCTATGTAAAAACCGAGGGTTTTGACTACTTTGGCTACAGTGATGGTGTTATCAATTATGAAGGAGTCATAGTTGGTGCCTAGTTTTTTGATGTTGGAGGAGGTGCCTAGAATGAGGAGTTCAGTTTTGTCATCATTCAGGCATAGACCGTGAGCGGCCATCCATGCCTGGATGAGGTAGACTGTTCACAAAGGCCAAATCCTTGTCATAATCTCCCGTCAGCGGGATGAGGATCTGTGTATCGTCTGCATAGTTGCTGTAGGTGATACCAAGACCGTCTAGATCGAAAAGGGGCTTCGTGAAGATATTGTAGAGGGTGGGTGATACGCAGGATCCTTTTGGCACTCGGCAAGTAATGGGTGCGGGGTCCGCAGCAGCTAGGGGAGAGAAGACTCGCATTGTCCTATTGTCTAGGAAAGACTGGATCCATGCGACTGCTTCTTGGGAGAAACAAGCTGCCGTGACCAGATGATTGCATAGTATTGCATGGTCTACCAGATGGAACGCGGCAGAGAGGGCAAGGAGTAGTAGGAGTGAGGTTGTGCTATTGTCTCTTAGTAAGTCTATTTGTGCCTGAAGGTCTAGGAGTGCAGTCTCGGTGCGGCGCTGTGGTCTGAAACCGGACTGTCGGACTCCTAGGAGGTGGTTTAATTCCAGGTGGTGTTGAATTTGTTGGTAGGCCACTTTGTCTAGAATTTTCAAAAGGAACGGCGGTAATCGGGCAGTAATTAGTTGGAGGGGTCCAGAGTTTGCTTTTTGAGGAGGGGGAGGAGCCAGGAATGTTTCAGGTTGCTTGATATGGTGCCTGATGTGAAAGAGTTGTTTATAAGTTTAGTTATGAAAGGTGAGAGTTCGACGGCGGCATCTTTTATGATTTGGGCTGGACATTGGTCACCCTGGCAGTTAGAGGGTTTAAGGGTGAGGATGACTGACTTCTTTGGTGGAGAAGTTGCGAAAGTAGAAGGAGGGGGTGTCCAACAGTTTCAACGTCGGAGGTGGGATTATGGCAAGGCCTGTGCTAATCGCGTTTGGGGCAGTAATGGACACTTTTTTGTTAATCTTCGCCTGAAGCATGGTCATCTTGTTGGCTAGGGCGTTTTGGATGCCTGTGCACCAATTCTTGTCCTTGAGGCAGGAGTCAGGCGCTTGTGTGGGAGATTCTACTTCCTTCAGGATGGCAAACAGTTCTTTCGTGTTAGATTTGGCTTGAGTGATACGGGTGTTGTAAGAAGTTTGCTTCGCTAAGATAATTTATTTTTTGTAGAGGGTGGCTAATTTCTTCAAGTTGTTTATGTTAAGTGTCTGAGAGGTCTGATCTCCAGGTTTTTTTCGCTTAGGCGTTTCTTTTGTCTGTCTTTCAAAAGGGGTGTGAACTAGGTATTTAGGTGTTTGCGGGGTTTGCTCTTCCTGATTTTCAGTGGTGCAATAGTGTCCAGGGAGGCAAGCATCACCTCGTTGTATATTTCTACCATGGAGGCTGGGTCAGATTGATCTGAAATGGAATTCAAAGTAGGGAGGATAAGGGGGATGATATTTTCAACAGTGATATTTTTTTGTTTCTAGTAGGTGCAGTGGGGGCTAGGGTGCTGTTGGTAGGCGTCGTGGCTTCTAAGGTAAAGGATACCATGTATTGGTCGGACCAAAGCTGGGGCATTATAGATGTGATGGTCATTGGGCAGTTATGGGCGGCGATCCAATCGAGGGTCCTTCCTTTGTTAGGTGTTGGCTCTGTAATCTTTTGGGAGAATCCTAGTTCCTCCAGGGTGTTATTGATTTGTAGGGCATTGGGGTCACGTGGGTCATTTAGTCCAAGGTTGAAGTCACCTAGGAAGTGGCTGTGTGTGGAGTTCTTTAGATTGTCAGATAATAGGTTTGTGAGGTCTTCCTCAAAGGAGCCTATAGGACCTGGTGGGCGATATATCAGGTGGATGGTGATGGTGATGGTTTGATTATTGGCAATAGTGAGTTTAGCTGTGAGGGATTCACAGGATTTAGTTTTATGGGGTGTGGAGAGTCTGAGGGTTAAGTTGTTTTTGACAATTATAGCCAGGCCGCCGCCTCTAGACGTAATGCGATCTATGCGTATAAGAGTGTAGTTGTCTGGGGTGGCTAGCATGATGGCTGGTCCTGCTGCGGGATGGAGCCAGGATTCCGTGATGGCCAGGAAGTCCAAGTTCTCATTTTGGATAGTGTCCGCTATTTCGGTGGCATGCGCTACCATAGAGCGAGCATTTAATAGGGCACCCTTTATTCCAAGTGGGGCGAGTGGGTCAGAAGGCGTTTATGTTGGCATATATGTTGGCATATAGGGGAAGGGGCGTCTCTAAAGATTCGACTGTTGAGTTGTAGACGGTGTAGGCCGGTGTTGACTGTGTGTAGTGGAGTGTTAGTGGTAGACAGGGTGTACTTGTTATGATTAGAGGCAGGTTGGGTAGAGGCTAAAGGGTCAAAGTCTTGAGAGTCTAGCGCAAAGTCTAAAGTTCCGCTGTTGGAGGCTGCATGGTTCAACGGCCATGTTAACTAGCTCCGCAGGTACATTACCATGAGGTAGCTGGTTTTGTAATTGAGCTGGGTTCATGTTATGTAGCTGGTTTTGTAATTGAGCTGGGTTCATGTTATGAGAGGTAATCGAGTGGAGGATGGTTCTGAGTGGAACCGTGTAGAATAGTGGCAGGTGCATAATGTTGGGTTAGTGTAGGTCGGGCAACCCAAGCGCACATTACTAGCGCAGGCACGCTAGATATAGGTTCGAATCTGCGCAGAAATGCAAGTGCAGACAGGGTTCACCTAAGTTCAAGAATCAAGGATAAGGCTAGAATGCATGTGCAAACAGGGTTCACCTAAATTTAGAATTTAAAAGTAGGCTAAAATGCATGAGCAAACAAGGTTCACCTAAATTCAAAATCGAGGATAGAACTAAAATGCATGTGCAAAAGGGTTCATCTAAATTCAAAATCAGGATAGAGCTAAAATGCATGTGCAAAGGTTTCACCTAGATTCAGGATTCAAGAGTAGGGCTAAAATGCATGTGCAAGCAGGGTATACCTGGATTCAGAATTCAAAAGTAGGACCTAGGTGGCAGATAACTGGGGGATAGGTGGTTTGAGGAGATACACGGGTGGCACCAAGGTAAGGAACAGCGCGATAGGCTGAGATGCACTGGGTGATGCCTAAGAATGAGGCATCACGGTTAAGCTGAGAAGCAGAAGGCAGGGCAGCACCTAGATTGGAGACAGCACAGTAGGCTAGCATGCAGCACCTAGATTTAGCAGTACAGTGGGCTAAAACACAAAGCAGGCAGCACCTGGATTTACAGTCCCACCGTTGCAACAATAAGCTAAGGGTGTAGGTATATCTGTGGCTTAAATGTTCTGGGTAGGCAATTATGCAGTGCCTGGAATCTGGTATCAAGGTGTGACTAGGAATGGCAAGACTCGGGTCAGTAGTTCTAAGGGACTGACGTACCGCGGGGCCACGTGAGGTATTGACAATAGCTTTTATGAGAGAGAAGTGCGCAGTAGCAGGCAGTAGGTTTAAGCAGGTCGTGGAAATGCTGGGCAGAGGACGGAATCAGCAGAGGTCAGGTGTGTTTATAGGGGAGGCTAATAGGTTGTGGTCTCTACGGCAAATTTTGCTGCGGGACCAAAGTTACCTTTGCAGGCGTGTGTTGAAAGTCCAGGGGGCCTGGCAGATGGCAGAGTCGGCAGTAAACGGGCAGAGAACAGGCTCCAGCCTTGTTCCCGAGGGCCTTGGTGTGAGAGGGCCGGCTTGGCCAAAGCAACCCCTGCAGGAAGTGAGGGGGGCCAGTCAAGGGAACCTATAGTAGCCTAAACCAGTTGGGATCAATATGGAGTGGAAGATTTCTTCACACTTGGTCATGCGCCACAACAAAATATCAAAATGATGGAAACTTAAGTTCAATCCAATTTCTTTTTTTATTGAGCAGTATTTAAATGTCACGGTTGGCCTTCTATGATAACATGTGTTTCTGCATACACTATGTCTTTGTCAAATCAAGGCAAAAAACAAATAAACCTGATCAATGCAATATTTTTTCAAAATAGTGTCCAATGCCATCATAGAAAATAAAAAATAAAAATCTAGGTAAAAAAAGTGAAAGAAAATCCTAATTGTGCAAGTAAAACATGTGTGTTAACATAATGTTACATTACAATATTTTGAATTATTCATTGCAAATATAATAGGTACACATGCAGTGGTATATGCCCAAACACATCATAGTTTTCCATACCAGCCCATCATCACATTTCATTTGTGGTATGTATTCGTAATGCATGTCCATAACCATATCATCTCACATATTGCAATTTGTAAATTAGTAATAGGATGATCCACAGAGGCAGGCAGGGGAAAGGGTTGGAGAGTTTGAGAATTGAGAGAAAATGCACATAAGGGGGAGACATGCAATAAAAGAACATCTGTTAGCACTAATGAGCAAACTCGTTTATACAACACTGACATTTTACATGTTGAATTCTTGCAGGTGGAATCCCACCTCTTACCCATGTTCTGTCCTGTCTTTTTCATCTAGTCTATGAAATTTGAATGTGCGTCATGGGTTGAATCCCTTCTGGGAATAAGAAGGACCTTTGTTAATTTTAAGTTATTTTGTGCTCTTACTACAAGCGTTCTCTTTTCCTTATGCGTTGTATTGTAATTGCCTTGTTAAATGACATTACCTCTGTGGGCCCATACCTTCTAGCTGCCCGTAAAAATGTATATCAAATATGTTCAGTTCACCAGTCATACATTTTACGTTTAGAACTTTATATCAGACTTGTCTATCGGGTTCCTGGTTTTGAATGGCGCGCAAAATTTCCACTTTACAGATTGCATTTGGTATACAGAGAAGGTGCTGCGCTTGAGACACACGGCCACAATCTCTCAGACACGCTTCTTCCTTCTATCTGTTCTTAAACGTGATCACTCGTCTAGCAATAACACATGTTGAAGAGTCTGCCAGTTTAAGAGCTTACTTGAAAAGGTCTCTTCCTCTCACGTCCGTTTGTTGCCACGTTCGAGCGTGGTCACAAACTGGATGTCCTTCCTTATTGTGCATTGCTATGGTAACTGGTACGTTCCTACGTCAATGTCTACTATCGTCGCCATGTCTTGGGGTTCTGTCGGTTTAATGGGAGATATGTTAAATATAGTTCTACATTTACTCTTTTTACAGTTGTAGTATTGGATTTTGGTGAAAGCTTTCTCATGTTCAATTGACAATAGTTAGCTTTTCAATCTATCGATCTCAAATGAATTAAATTCTGCAGGACTCACCCATAATATTCAAATGTCTCGAAACCCATACCTCAGTTTTCACTTTAACAGGGTTAATCGCCATTTTGTACGGTACAGCCGATATCATTTTCTATCTGGTTGTAATCCTTTCTCTTTACGCTTTAGGTACTGATGTTTATAAAGAAACAATGGCTCTCATGCCACACGAAGTGTCGCGTGCATAGCTTACATCCTCGTAACTTGGAATCACTTATGCCATATTACCCAGGGCTGAATTATGTTACAAATAAGTCTCCTTAAACAGATTTGAAAACATATTGTGTTAGGAGTGAAAAAACACGTGCACAGCAAAATGAATTCCCTGACCTCGATTCTATGATTGTCTACAAGACCCATCTTATGTTACCGAAATCTGACAATAGATCATCTTTCTATGCATCATACTGATGAAATTGTAGTTAATTATTTATCTTTTATTCAACTCTACTCCCAGGTGCTTCTTACAAAATGTTCTTGTGTCCTCAACACTTCATTGTATTTTGATGTGTGTAGAATTCACATTGGCACTGCACTTGGTGTCTTACAAAAAGGCAGACATCTTTGTCTGAATTTAGGCCTCTTTCCACTGTTCTAAATTTACAATTAAGTTAGGCTTCTTCTCGTTTCAGCCTCAATTCCAGATTACCTCCCCTCGGTCCTAGGCTAACCTTCTTAAGTCCACTAAACTTAATGTTTTGCTTGTCACATAATTGGTGCATTTGCTGCCAGTGGAAGAGTTACCTCTTCACTACCAATAGTCGATAGGTGCTCACGTATTCGTACCCTTAATTCTCGGATCGTACTACCTATGTATATCCATCCACATTTGCATCTAATGGCATAAATTACACATTTGGAACGACAGTTGATGTCTTTGATCTTGATCCAAATTCCATTCGAGTCCTTGAAAACTTTCATACTTTCTGATGTGTATGTGCACATGGAACATGTGCCGCATTTACTAAATCCTGATGTCCGTTGGTGTAGCCATGTAGTATCTTGATCCTGCTCAATTTCTTTAAGTAGTGATGGACCTACATTAGATTTTAATGTTTTCAAGTCCAGGATGGGTCTCAAGCCTCCGTCTTTCATTGGAATAAAAAAATAAGGGGAATACCATCCCTTGTTCCTCTCCACTACAGGAACCAATTCTATAGTGCCTTTCTCCAGCAGGGTCAAGATTTCCTGTACAAGGAGCGGATCTGGAAGCTTCAAAGATTCCCCAGTGGATTGTCGTGATGCCGCCGTAAGAAGGGAAGGCAGTAGCCGTGGGTTATTGTATCCAGAACCCACATACCACATTTCCGAAGTAATGGCTCGCCACTCTTCGAGATGCTGAGACAGTCTGCCCCCAACAAGCGAACCATGGGACATGGCCTCATCACTCTTTTGGAGCGGCTGCAGCAGTGCCTGAAGGCAAAGAGATAGCTGCCTGAGCGGCTTTGGCACCTCTTTTGCGCAGACCACCACGGGTACTTTTCTGCTCATCCCTTTGACTGGCGGCTCCTCTCGTACTACCAAAGGAGGAGTAGTAATGAAAAGAACCTCTCCTTCACTGCTGTCCCCTGGGACGAAAAGGCAGAGGTTGACGCACAGCTGTGCTTAAAGATTTTGCCACAGCTTTTGAGGTCTGCAACCTCTCAAGGCTCTCGCCAGCCTTGCTGCCAAACAGATGCGCGTCATCAAAGGGCATGTTCAAAAGACGGGTTTGCACATCCGGTTCAAACCCCGACTTCGGCAACCACACAAACTTGCGTATAACGGTGCTCAAAGCCATGGACCGGCTCACACTGTCGGCCGTGTCTAAACCAGACTCAAGGGGTTCACATATGACATCCTTGCCATCTTGCATGAGAGAAGGGAACCCATCCCTATCTTTCCCCTCAGGAATATGCTCAGCCACAAGAGAAACAATTCCACAGTGTGTGAACATCTTGCCAAGGCACAAGTGGAGTTGGCTGATTTCAATGCCATACTCCAGGCAGATAACACCTTGCATGCCTAACTGTCTAAGCGTTTCTCGTCCCTATCCGGAGGGATGGTAGGGTACGCCGCCTGTCTCGAGGTGGCCGTAGCTGCCTGAACCACCAAACTCTCAGGAGTGGGGTGAGAAGATCAGTAGCTGGGGTCACTACCGGAAGGGCAGTATTTTTTGGTCAACGATTTGATAAAAGCCGGAAGAGATTCCGGTGACTTCCAAGCAGCCGCCACCCTTTTCTGTAAAGAAAGATGAAAAGGTAACACCGGGTCAGAGGACGGACCTTGATCTAAAATGTCTGTTAGATCATCTTGCACAAAAGCTTCGGGAGGAATGGACCAGCCCAGATAATCCGTGGCCCTAGCAAGGAGACTCCTGTAGGATGACTCCGCATGAGCCCCAGGCCTGCCAAATTCCACTTCCGGAGAAGTGTCCAAACCACTGGCATGAAGAGTTTGCCTCAACTCTTCCAAATGACTGTCTCCAGAAAAGACAGGAACCTCATCAGGCTCAATAGGCTCCACATCAAAGTCTGACCTTTCCTCCTCCTCATAAATGTCACCCAGAGGTAGGTGAAACCCTTCCTCAGGACAGAGGAGGGTCTGGAGTCCACCACCAGCCTCACAAACTTGGAAGTAGCCTTCTTAGGCGGATCCACAACATCAGGGATCTCCAAAGCTACATTTCAGCCAAAAAGCCCCAAAGTAGTAGAGTGCCGATGGCTTCGGCATCGAGGGCGTCAACGGCTTTGACGGCGCCAAGGGCTGATATGAAGGCACTGCTTCGACATCCGTATGCAACGGGCACGACGTCGACTGAGCCCTTAGCAGCATTCTGCGGTCTCGCCGGGGACCAAGACCTGAAAGCACGTCTCTTGCGACCATCCTGATCCTTGTCCGCATGGGACCTCGAAGGTTCCCGATGAGGATTGCGCCGAGGACCTGAGCTCGAAGGCGTGCGAGCCACGGTTCGAAATCGTTCCTTGACGGCTTCGTGAGAAGGCACGAACGGAAATGTGCCCTGCGATTGAAAAATCGCCAACATCTGCTCCCTAAAGGCAGCCCATTCCTCCGGAGTCGAGGACTTTGTTGGGCAAGCCACTTTCCTCGAGGCACCATCCTCAGAGGACGGGGAAGGCGACCGGTGACGGCGCTTCCTTAAATGCCGAGACTAGGACAAATGGCGGGAACCATTTTGGGACCGAGACCCCCGAGAATCCTTCCGATGTGGAGAGTCACCCCTCGAATCGTGGACATACCCTTGGACTTGGAAGTACGTTTGGATTTACTGGGTTTATCACCCCTACCTACCTGAAGCTTTCCCTTACGCTTCCGCAAGGCCTTAGCAGTCAGCGACTGGCATTTAGAACAGTCGTCAGTGTTGTGACTCTCGACCAAGCACCACAAACAAATTTGACGCGGGTTGGTGACCAACATTTTAGACTTGCATTGCCGGCAAGTCTTGAAGCCAGACCGCGAAGTCAGAGGGGTCGAAGAAGAAGACATCTTCACAAGGTAAAACACGAGGCACACAGTCTCCAAAGCAAACACGTTTGCGGAAAAAACAGAACTGAGGCTACGGGCGCCGTGCGTCCTATTTATAACATCCGGTGACGTCGCCCTCGACCGAGGCCTTCGAGGGACATCAACCCAACGTCATCAACGCAGGACACCCTCTGCCGAAAAGTTTCTGAACTACACAGCTGTGGACATTACATGCCAAAGATGTGGAATACGTTGGAGGACAATCCATTGGAACCATTGTTTCTTTATAAACATCAGTAGCTAAAGAGTCAAGAGAAAGGATTACAACCAGATAAAAAGATGATGAAACCAAACGGCTATACCGTACAAAATAGCTATTAACCCTCGTAAAGTGAAAACAGAGGTATGGGTTTCGAGACATTTGAATAATATTAAGGGTGAGTCCCGCACAATTTAATTCATTTGAGGTCAATAGATTGAAAAGCTAACTATTGTCAATTGAACATGAGATATCGCTTTCACCAAAATCCAATGCTACGACTGTGAAATGAGTAAATGTAGAAAAGAACTACATTTAACATATGTCCCATTGAACAGACAGAACAGGAACCCAAAACATGGCGACGATAGTAGACCTATACACGTACCATTTACCATAGCAATGCACAATAACAAGAATATCCAGTTTGAGACCGCGCTCTAACGTGGGAATGAACGGACGTGAGAGGAAGAGACATTTTCAGGTAAGCCCTTAAGCTGGCAGACCCTTCAACATGAGTTATCGCTAGACAAGTGAAAAGCGTGTCTCAGATCAGGGCCGCGTGTGTCAAGCTCAGCGCCTTCTCTGTATACCAAATGCAATGTATAAAGTGGAAATTCAAAACCGGGCACTCAATAGACAAATCAGATATAAAGTTCTAAACATAACATTTATGACTGGCGAACTGAATGTATTATTTGACATACATTTTTACGGGCAGCTAGAAGTATGGGCCCGCAGAGGTAATGTCATTTAACAAGGCAATTACAATACAACGCGCAAGGAAAAGATAACAATTGTAGTAAGAGCACATAATTTAAAATTAACGAAGGTCCTTACTCCCAGAAGGGATTCAACCCATGACGCGCATTCCAATTTCATAGACTAGATGAAAGACAGGACAGAACGTGGATAGGAGGTGGGATTCCACCAGCAAGAATTCAACATACAATTTCAGTGTTGTGTAACTGAGTTTGCTCATTAGTGCCAACAGATGTTCTTTTATTCCATTTCTGCCCCCTATGTGCATTTTCTCTTAATTCCCAAACTCTCCTACTCTTTCCCGCCTCTCTGTGGATCATCCTATTACTAATTTACAAATTGCAATATGTGAGAGGATATGCTCATGGACAATCAGTACGAATTGATACCACAAATTAAATATGATGGGCTGGTATGGGAAACCATGATATGTGGTTGGGCATATACTACTGAATGTGTACCCATTATATTTGCAATGAATAATTTCAAAATGTTGTAATGTACCATTATGTTAACACATGTTTTACTTGCACAACTATGCAAACATTTTTATTTTTTATTTTCAAGGAAGGCATTGTACACCATTTTGAAAAAATATTGCATTGATTAATCAGGTTTATTTGTAATTTGATCTGATTTGACAAAGGAGTAGTGTATGCCAAAACACGTGTTATCACAGAGGGCCAACCGTAACATTTAAATACCGGTCAATCATAAAGTCAGATTGAACTTCAGTTTCCATCATTTTGATAGTTTGTTGTGGCGCATGACCAAGTGTGAAGAAATGTTGCACTACTTTATGTAGACAGAGTAATGTCTCTGTTTTTTGCCTTCATATGCATGCAACACCTTTTCAAAACAAAGGGAACATAGGGCGCAGAGGCTCAGCAGTTGATATCCTCGGAGGGGATCAATATGGAGGCTGCCGTGATGGGCTCACAAACAGCCCACATGGGCAGAACGGCCATTTTATACCTATCTTGTGATCACCTAGACAAAAGGAAGTCTGGAAAAGACCACGTTACTTACCTGTAACTCCTGTTCTCCAGCAGGGTATTGCATGGATTCACATGCTCATGAATATTTCTGGTCAGGCTGTGAATTCTCAGTAATATTAAAGCAATTTTGCTTCACAGCTTAAAATAACTTGTGTCTATAGCATATTGATGTCACTTTGGGTCAAACTGCCCCAGCCAATGACATTTGTCCTCCTAAGCTCTACCCCTGGTGGCCATCTTTGGCAGTATGAACCAAGCAGCACCATAGAGGGAGGAGAGGAAGGGTTTGCATGTGAATCCATGTAAAACCCATGCTGGAGAACAGGAGTTACAGGTAAGTAACTTGTTCGTTCTCCAGCATAGGGGTCTTACATGGATTCACATGCTCATGAATACGATTGCACAGCAGCACACATACAACCACAGGAGGTGGCAAGGTCCACAGAAGCAATACACTTACCCATGAACAGACTCAGCTCATACAAGACAGGCTGCAAAGCACTGTTTGACTGAGTAGGGACTCGTCCCTATAATCCCTTTCTGCAGTAGAATCTTGGGAAACCGTGGGTAGACTTCCACAGAGCAGCCTTGAAGATGTCGAGCAGAGGACAACCAGTAGAAGCGCTGTGCTTGCTGCAATGGCTCTGGTGGAGTGTGCTCTTGGCCGGCCTGTGGGCTGTTGGCCAGAAGATGGCAATGGGTTCTACAGCCAGAGAGCCACCTGGAGATTGAAGCCTTAGACAGAGCCTTCCCATGTCCTATAGGTCCAAAAGCAACAAAAAGCTGAGAAGTCTTTGAAAACGGTCTGGTGCGTGCAACAGAGTAAATCAAGGCACGGAAAACATCCAGAGAAATGTAAAGGCCTTTCCGCAGGTGAAGACGGATTAGTGAACACTGGCAAGACTAAAAGCTCATTCAATTGAAAGTCAGATGGGACCTTAGACATGAAGGACGGGAGTCCGTAGCACCACCTTGGAAGAGTGAAGGCCAAATACAGAGGCTTACATGAGAGGGCCTGAATTTCCGCAAAAGGTCTGGCTGACGATATAACGGACAGGACTGCAGCAGTCTTCCAAGACCATGTTTAAAGAAGTTTGCTGCAATGGTTCGAAAGGTGGACCCATTAGTTTAGATAAAACAAAGCTCCTAATCTGGAGATGAGCCTTCAATGGAGGGAACGTCCTGAAGAAGCCATTGAGGAACTCTTTCACGAGTCAGACCACTGGGAGAGCTTGCCTGAAGCCGGAGTATAGCAGGATATGGCGGCCAGATGCACTTTGATAGGCAGGTCCAGACTTAGCAAAAGGAGGTAAAGCACGAGCTGTGGATCTGTGATACACAGTGGAGAGATCTCTTGTGAACTGAACCATACAGTAAAGCATTTCCACTTGTGATTATAGCAGGAAAGGAGCCCTGGCTGTAGCCAGAATGTTTTTTGCACTCAAGAGGGAGAGAGAAGCGTCTGAATTCTAGGGCTCCAGGAGCCAGGTCTCTAGGTTCAGAAACCCGGGGTCGTGGTGCAGGATTGACCATTCTACTCTGGAGAAGAGGTCTGGAAGAGGTGGCAGATTGACTGCTGCAGCCACTGAGACAGGAGGTCTGAATACCATATCTGCCTGGGACAAGCTGGTGCATTAAGTATCATCTTGCAGTGGAATTTTCTGAGCATTGATCACACGTAGCAGAAGTGCTATTGGCGGGAATGCGTACAGGAATAGGCCCTCGTAAGGGACTGAGAAGGCCTCTCTAAGGCTCTTGGATAACTGCTGGCATTTGGAGTTGGCTGCCGTGGCAAAAAAGGTCGATCTGAGGGTGACCCCACTTGTTGAGACACCTGGGTCTGATGGAGTTGCCACTCATTGCAACACTGTAGTACCCTGCTGAGATAATCTGCAATGGAGTAAACGCCTGCCAGGTGAAAGGGAAGGAACATCTGCTGACCAATGGCCCAGTGCCACATGTTCTGAGGCTTCCTAGAGAGAAGGGGCGTGCAAGTCCCCTCCCTGCTTCCTGATGTAAAACAGTGGTCATTATGCCCGTGAAGACATAGACAACATTCCTCTGGGGCTGAGGTTTGAAAGACTTCAGGGCCCTGAAGACTGGATACAGTTTTACGGCATTGATATGCAACTCCTTCCCTTCCAAGAGCAAGAGAGCCCCTGGGGTACAACTGGCCCATACGGGCACCCCAACCCTCCAGAGAGGCACCTGTCGTGATGGTCACCCGATGAGTAGAAGTGTGAAAAGGGGCGCCCTGTGAGACAAGGGCAAATGAACCACCAATGTAGGGCTTGACAGAAAGCCGGATTGAGGTTGATCTTGTCGTTCCATGAGCCTGTGACTTGTTTCCATCTGGCATCCAGAAAACCCTCAAGGGGTCTTATTTGTAGTCTGCAAAAGGGTCCAAGATGGATTCAGGACGACATTATCCCCAGCAAGGACTTGTTGCAATGTGAGCTGCAGACAACCGTTGCACCTTTCCTAGGATGGCCTTTATCCTGTCTTCGGATGGCGTCACTAGAAACAATAGTGTGCTGAGACGGGATCCCAGGACTAGTGCGTTCTGAGATAGCACTATGCAGGATTTCGGATAGTTTCGAGAATCCCAGAGAGGCCAGAGTCTGGATGGTCTCCGCAGCATGATGAACTGCCAACACATGGGAGCTGGACCAGATACGCCAGTCCAGGTAGGGATAGACGAAGATTACCTTGCGATGAGGGTGTGCTGCCACTGGAACTAAGCAGTTGGTGAAAACCCTTCTAGGCGATTTTATGCAGAATGGTAGAGTTTTGAACTAGTAAGGTTTTTCCTGAATGAAAAAGCACAGGCACTTCAGTGCTTGGGATGAATGGGGATGTGGAAGTAAGCATTCTCCAGGTCGAGGAATTTCCCTACCTGGCCGAGCACATACTGCAACGTGACCATCCTGAATTTTTGAGATTTAAAAGGAATTTCATTAGGCACCTGATTTCTTTTGCACAAGAAAGTATCTGGAGTACACTACGCAGGCACAGAGGGACAAGATCAATTGGCCCTTTGTTTAACATGGCTTTAACCTTCTCCGTTAACTGCGCAACATATTGGTCTTGAGTGGCGATGGGAGGGCTGCAAGTGCATTTGCCCTGGAATTCCAGGTTATGGCCCTGTTGGATGATATTGAGCACCCATTTGTCAATGAGTGGCACGGCATCTCCACAAATTGTGATAACCTCCCACTGGGGTGCTGACGTGAGGGCCTTGGTCGTGTCAGGCTTGCTTCAGCGTCTGAAGCGCAACACTGGGTTCCTCCTCTGTAGGACTCCTGGGTGGTGGAACTGAAGGGTTGGCGATAGCGTGAGGTGAACGCTTTTGAGTATCTGGACACCTTTCCTTTAGAGTAGCGAAAGGACTGCCTCCCCAGTTGGAGTGCCCAACAAACAAGCTATTTCAGTGTCTGTTTTTATGGACTGTAGGGTGTCTACTTCCTTTCCAAAGAGGTTATCACCATCAAATGGCATGTCCACCACTTTCGTCTGCACATCTGGGCGGAAGTTAGTGGCAATGACTCAATCTTGGTGGCGGAGGGCCACCCCATTCCCATCTGCCGAATACCTGAATCTGCAATATCCTGGACTGAAGGTTATCGCATGGTCGGAGGCTACCTCTCCCTCATGGAATAAAGCTACGGCTTCAGCCCTCTTGTCATCTGGGAGGAAGTCAAGGATGGGGCCCAACCTATAACAAAGCTCTCAGATATACCTAAAAAAAATGACTAGCGCGTTGGAGGCTTTAATAGTAGATACGACCGTCGTGATGTGCTCCCCAGTGCCAGTGTCATCAAGCTTCTTACCCTCCTGATCGGGAGGAACCATGTTAGAGCAAGATGGTGAGAGGACCTTATCCTAGCCGCAGCAGAAACTACAGAATCTGTTGATGGTTGGGACCTGAGGCCCTTAGGGCTGTGTCAGGGAGCTGGTACTTTTTCTCCAACCAGTCCCTTTTTGCAGGGGCTGTGTTAGGGGTCTTCCTGCTCAACAAGCCATCCTAAACATCCAGAAGGGGAACCAAAACAATGTTCTTCCTGGAGGACTCCTGCCGTTCAAAAAAAGGTCTTCCTTCTCCTGAGGAAGGAGGTTAAAATTATAAGTTACACACCGTAGTGACTATTGGACTCTTAGGCCTTCGTCCCCTTTCTTCAATACTGCATGGGCGTTCCTTCCAAGGGATGGGAGACAATCTTTTTCACCAGAAAAAACCTTCCCCTTTAAATTTAGAGGTGCGCGGGGTGCTGCCCTGCGAGCATGCGCTGCCCTGACTCTGCCCTCCGGCGCCACACCTCAGTCCCCATTGACACATCGACAATAGATTTAACATTGCCTAATGACACCAATATTAGGGGGGAGGATGGTGGGACGTATGGAGGAAATGGGACAAACGGGGATTAAGAGTACGTTAGTCACTACTGTGAGTAACTTATAATTACTCCTACGATCCGTGCCCTTTCCTCCCTACTGCATGGGCAATTACAACTGAATGTGCCCCATGGTGGAGAGGAGACCCTCCTTAAGCAAATAGGTCCCTAAGCACCGCCTGTGCGAAAGCCGCATCAGATCTAGAGCCGACATCCAAACAGTAATGCATGCAAAAATTAGAGGGAGTGGCCCAAGTGGCGGCCCTGCTTATGACTTGCCAAGGGACATGGTGCTGCAATGCGATGGCCGTTACCTTGGCCCTGACTACGTGGGCGTGCATGTTGCCGGAAGTGGCATTTGCTGTCCCTCGTACGCTTCCTTGATGGCCGAGACCATCCATCGGGATATGGACGGCATTGGAGGCCTGATATCCTGGTCTTGAGCCTCCGAAAGTGACAAACAGGGAGTCTGACTTGCGGAAGCCTTTGGTCCTGTCCAAGTACAATTTCAGGGCACGCCCGACATCCAGGCAGTGCAGCACTCTGTGCCTCATCCTTAGCATTGGCAAAGGACATAGGAAAGACTATTTCCTCGTTCAAGTGGAAAGCAGACAGCACCTTGGGCAGAAATGCTGGGTGTGTCCGCAGGACTACTTAGTCCCTGTGAAAGGTAGTATATGGTTCTGAGGCAACCAACGCCTGGATTTCGCCGACTCTACAAGCGGAGGTGAGGCCGATTAGTAAGGCCGTCTTGGTGGTGACCAGCTTGATATCCACGCACGCCAGTGGCTCAAACGGTTTGTGCGCGAGGGCGCCCAAGACTGTGTTAAGGTCCCACACGGGGTTCAGCCTCTTGATGGGCAGGTAGAGCCTTGCGAGCGCCATAAAATATTTGATAGGATTGGAGGAGAAGATCATCCCCCAGAGTTCCTGTAAGCCCTGATGGCTGCAAGGTATGTACGGCAGGTGTTCACCTGCACACCAGAGGGGGCAAGGTGTGCCAAGAATGAGAGCATGTCGTCTTAAGTACATGCCAGGCGGTCTATTTCCTTAGAGTCTGCCCAGTGGCAGAACTGGTCCATTTACTTTCATACTGTGCCCTGGTAGCCTTGCTCCTTGTGCCTTGTACGATTTTCAGATTAGCCTGGGAGAGGCTTAGGTGCCGCAGCGTTACCTGCTCAGGCGCCACGCTGTGAGGGCTAATTTCTGAGGCATGGGGGGGTGGTGATGACCCTGCCCCCCCTGCTGCACCAGAAGATAAGCCGCTCCGAAAACCAAGGCGTGGCCGGCCACCATGGAGCCATTAGGATGATGTTGAGCTGGCGAGAGTCCTTGATCTTGCAAATCACTTAATCATCGGAGTGGGCGGGAAGGCGTAAACCGCCATGCCGTTCCACCGAAGCCAAACTGCGTCGCCCAGGAAGCTGGGGCCGTGTCCCTGCCAGGAGGCGAACTGAGGGAACTTCTTGTTGTGCCAGGTGGCAAAGAGATCCACCTGGGGATGACCCAACCTGTTAAATCTCCTGAATAACGAGGTCATTTAGCTGCCACTCGTAATTGTCCACTCCCAAGCTGCTGAGCCTGTCTGCCTCCAAGTTGGATTCCCCAGGGGGGGGTGGACTGCTGTGAGGTAGAGGTCGTTTGAGGGCTCACTCCCACATGCCGATTGCCAGTCTGCACAGAGGAGGGTATCTGGTGCCTCCCCGCTTGTTGACGTAGTACATGCTGTTCTAATTGTCTGTCTGGATGAGGGCAGCCTTGCCCCTGAGAAGTGGCAGGAATGCTCTGAGCTCTAGCCAGATGGCATTCAGCTCTAACCAATTGGTGTGGTATTCCTGCTCCTGTCGAGTCCAGGTGCTGTGGAGTGAGATCGTCCAGGGTGGCTCCTCAGCCCTCGAGCGAGGAGTCTGTTGATGGTGGCCTGTGGGGTGGGTGGCAGAAAGGGCTTGGCCGTTCATAGGTTGCAGACCCTGGACCACCAGGTTAGGTCCGGGTGGAGAGATAGAGTAACGTTGATGCTTGTGGATTGAGAGTCCCGTTCCCGATTCCACGAGGCCGCGAAGTGCAGCTGAATCCTCATCCGCAATCTCGTGTGTGGGACGGCTAATAGGACCGTCGCCAAGAGACCCAGAAGATGCTGGTACCACCATGCCGAGGTCATCTCTCTGCTGAGGAAATGGGTGATGGCCCTCTTGATGGCCGATATCTTGTCCGCCAACGGAAATATCTTCTCGGGGCACTTGTCGCAGATGAGCCCAAAGAACGTCGGAGTCTACGTGGACTGCAGCTGCGACTTCTTGTGATTGGGCGAGAAGCCCAGATCGTGCAGTGTGTTCATAAGGGCATGGCAGAGTGGTGAACCGCCTCTGGAGATGTAGCCCTGACGAGCCAGTCGTCGAGGTATGGGTAAATATGGAGGCCCTGCGCTCTGAGGAGTGCAGCTACAGTGTTCATGAGTCTGGTAAAGACCGTAGAGCCCTTGTATTGAAAATGGTAGCCCAAGATCATGAACCGTATGAAAGAACGATGGAGCTGCCAAATCGGGACATGTAGGTACGCGTCCTTCAGATCCAATGATCTCTTGCACAATGTCTCCAAAAATTCAAGATGGTTATGCCAGCTTTTATAGCAAAGGGGTATGGAGAGGTTGAGGGTGGAAAGGTCCAGCCCAACTCTCAGGCCCGCCTGGTTCTTCCCAATGGCAAAAATCCTGGAGTAAAAGCCCAAGCCACGCTGGGAGGCTGGGACTTCCTCCACTGCCCGACTCTCTACGAGCGACCGGGTCTCCACCAGAGGAGTTGCTGTCCCAATCTGCGGGAGTGGAGGGGAAGAGGCTGGAATGGGTAGGCAGTACCCTGTGGATACTACGGAGAGGATCCAGGGGTCAGTGAAATTCTGTCGCCAGAAATGTGCATGGAGAGCAAGCCTGCCCCCCCCAATGGAAACAGGTGGGCCCGAAGGGGCGTGTCATGCCTTCTTTCCCTCTGAGGCTGTCGCCCTTACTCCCCCGCCCCCCTTTTAGTTGCTTGCGCCGGCTTTGAGACGGCGAGCAGTCCAGCTGCCTGGATCTCCGTTCCTGGAAGCCGCGGAACCCTCCCCGTCAGAGCGCTGCTGTGACTGGGTGTACGATTTGGGCGTGGTCTTGGTCAAGATGGATATTGACTTGGCCGTTTGTGAGCTATTTTTTCTTTTTGTCCAGCTCTTCATCCGTGGTGGATGAAGAAGAGGTCCCCCCCGTACCCTCCTCGAACGGAAGATCTAATATGCGTTCCTGGACGTCCAGGTTGAAATCAGTTGCCCGGAGCAAGGCTGTCCTTCTCATGTCCGTGGTGATGCAGATGGCACAGTCAGAGGTGTCTATATGGGCCACAGTGGATTCCATAAGAGCCTGCGCCACCAGCTTGGCCTCAGCCAGTCCCGCCTTGAAACGTGATTGGCTCTACGTATGGAGTTATGGGAGGAAGTCCGCAATTTCCCGCCATAACCTTTGGTTAGCGGCAGCCAGCATGGCATCCGCGTTGGCCTGATGAAGGTGTAAGGACGTGTTGGACTACAGCTTCTTCCCGTACGCCTCCAAGACCACCTCCTCCTTGCCTAGTAGTGTCGCTGCTGTGGAGGTGGATGACGACTGAGGATTTGAGTATAGTGATGCCGCAGCATTCACAGGAAGAGTGCGTCCGAGGATGGGCTGATAGCAAGAGTGTATCCCCCCCCTCCATCTGCCTGTACTTGGCGTCCAGACGTCGATTGACCGGCTGGATGGAGTGGGGCTTGAGCCAACCCTTCTTGGCCAGGGAAACTACATCGGTTTGTAGTGGAATCCCAGTTTTGGCAGAGGGGCGTTGTGTGAGGATTTCAACCAGAACCCCCTCTGCCGGCTGCTCAACCTCAGGGTGGGGTAGGCCCAGGCACTCCGCCAGCCCTGGAAGACATTCGTAGAAGGCCCTGCCTGAGGATGGCGTGTCTGGATCCTCATCCATATCCTGTCCATCAGGGAGATCCTGTGGAGGAGTAGCTGGAGCTGGAGGCTGGGGTACAGTGACTGCGGCCGGAGGTACAGAAGGCAGAGGCTGGTACAGAACCGCCTGAGGAATCTGCTGGGGAGCCAGAGGCAGAAGCTGCGCCAGGACCGGGGGTGCCGGCAGAGGAGCTTGTGGTGCCGGTAGCATCATAGGGAGGACCTCCCTGATGGCGTCCTTGAGGATAACCCCCATCCGAGGTGACTTCATGAGCCCGAGGAACCTCTTGAAGAACCCCTTTTCACTGGCCGGAGAGGTGGTAGGGGGTACTGACGGGATAGCTGGGAGCTGATAGAGCTGCTGCATACCTTGCCCGTATGGACGCAGTGGGAAACTGCCCTGCGCATAAGAAGGATAGGCTGTAGGCCACATACCTGGTTGAGGCCAGTACCATCTTGACACTCGTTCTTCGCCAAACGCCTGGAACGGCTGACCCGTACCTCTGTCTGGCGCTGCAGCCATCTTGTCGAGCTGCCTGCCACGTGCCTGCGACGTGTTACTCGGCTCGCTGGGCCCAGCCTCCTCCAAGACTGAGGGTGGGTCACAAGTCATACCTTGCTCCTTGGGCCTAGACCCGGTAGGTGTGACACCCACAACCTCGGGGTCGGTAGAGCTGCGTTTAGGCGCCCCCTCGGACGTATTGCCGATACTAGGGCGTAGCCCCTCGGCCATATTGCTGGTACTACGGCACAGCCCCTTGGATGAAAATCCAGTACAACAACCTTCCGGTCCCTCAACACTGCCACCGGGAGGATCGCTCGGCCCGAAGCCCAGTAGCTGCAGCAGCCATGGTGCACGTGCTGGTACAAGGACCTGAAGGGTCCCTCCCGTGCAGGAGAGTCCTTGGGGGGTGCGATGGAGAATAGTGGCCCTACCTTGGGCCTGGCTCAGTGTTTCACAAATTTCTTTAGGTCCTCTGAAGGCGACTTCTGGAAGAGCTCCCTCCACCTAGCTAGTCTGTTCTTCAGCAATTTCAATGACAGCTAGCCACACGCTGTACAAGCTTGCCAACCGTGGTCTGGGCCAAGGCAACATAGGCAGAGGGCATGGGGGTCTGAAGTTGGGATGAGCCCGTTACAGGATGGACACCTGCTTAACCCTGTGGAAGTCGACATGCACTGGGGAGGAGCGTGAAGCCCGAGGACCGAGTACCTGAATGATAACAAAAAGAAAAGACAGTAGTATCATCGGCGCGTGGAATTACATGGCCGAAGCCAAACCCAGGAACGCTGGTGAATTTGGGCCATTCCAGTCGACGTGGAAAAGGGGATTGGGGTGTGGCGCCAGAGGGTGGAGTCGGGGCAGTGCACGCTCCCACGGACGCACCCCCACGCACCTCTAAATTTAAAGGGGAAGAAGGTTTTTTTGGTGAAAAAGGTTGTCGCCTGTCCCTTGGAAGGGACCCCCATGGAGTATGGAGGAAAGAGGACGGGACGCAAGTACAACTTCGTACCACATGAGCTCACTGCATGAAACGACTCATCTGACGGAGAGTCCCTGGAGGGCATCTCGACGTCTGGAGGCTCCCCATCTGCAGGAACATATTCGTCAAACTCAGCAGTCCCTCATGTACCCGGAGTCGTGACAGTATCAGTGTCGGTCTGAACTGCCTATTCCACCACAGGGGGAGATGCAATGGGCAATTGGCAAGGCTGGATAAGACTAAGGCGGGCCTGGGAAGGCCTTGGGGGGCTCTTCACTTGAGCAGGTATGGGTGCTGTCAGAAGACGCTGCTAGATTTCTGACACCAACTTGTGGAGAGTGGTCAAAATGTCCTTTGACATCTCTAGGCACTGCAGGAGCCCGTGCAAGGTGCGCGGCGTGAAACCGAGGCTGAGCCTCAATCTCATCAGCTGGAACCGCCGGCAGGCGGATTACGCCGGCGGCCAGCTCGAAGGCCATTCTAAGGCCTGTTGGGTGCCTGCTAACCCCCCACTCCACCCTTCCTCATCGTGGGGCGAGGGCAGGAGCCCCCCCCAGCACCCCCAGCCCAGCAGAGGAACCACGCGCCGAGCGGGGAACTCTGACAGGGCCTGCCTGACCCTGTCCCCACACGGCGCCTGACTCGCCCATGCCGGGCGCAGCGCGGCGTGAAACCGAGGCTGAGCCTCAATCTCATCAGCTGGAACCGCCGGCAGGCGGATTACGCCGGCGGCCAGCTCGTAGGCCATTCTAAGGCCTGTTGGGTGCCTGTTCGGAGCCACAGGAGCCAGGGGCCAGAAACTCTGCCCTTACCAATCCAGAGCCACCATGAGCAGGAGCTCCTTCCATCTACTGCTGGAGCTGCTGACACCAGGTATGTCACGAGTCCCTAGCTACAGAACGAGCGTGCATCTTGAAGGCAACACGCGGCAAATTATTTAGTAATATCCGCGCCGCTCCAGCGTTGCCCAGTGCGGCCTTTCCTGCCAGGATCTGCCCCATTAATGCACTCAAAGTGCATCCAGCCACCAATCGAAGCCCCGAGGTCCACACCATTTAAAGATGGCTGTCCGCCGCATCTTTAGCCCTCCATCCGGCCCCGCAACCCTGCAAACATCGTGATTGGCCCCTCTCCTCTATTGGGAGCCAACCACAAGCCAGCAGGTTCCGAACCGGCCCACCTCGAAGGCACTGTGCACTGTGCCTATCTCCAGCCTGTATACGCCACCGAGCATAGGGCTAGATCCCCTGCCCATCTCCTCTGGGGTAAACATACCGCCCCTTACAGCAACCTCTTTTCAACTGTTCCAGCCAGCAACCTGAACTGTTTCAAGCCTTCACTAAACCCTGTTCTCGCAGTACGGTATAACACAGACTATTGCTCACATTGTGTAGTGCCTTATGGTCGCTTAGAGACCACTGTAACATTGTGTAGTGCCTTATGGTCGCGTAGAGACCACTGTGACCACTTGTGTTGTGCCCTATGGTCGCTTAGAGACCACTGTGACATTGTGTAGTGCCTTATGGTCGCCTAGAGACTACTGTGACATTGTGTAGTGCCTTATGGTCGCTTAGAGACCACTGTGACCACCTGTGTTGTGCCTTATGGTCGCTTAGAGACCACTGTGACCACCTGTGTAGTGCCTTATGGTCGCGTAGAGACCACTGTGACCATTTGTGTTGTGCCCTATGGTCGCTTAGAGACCACTGTGACATTGTGTAGTGCCTTATGGTCGCCTAGTGACTACTGTGACATTGTGTAGTGCCTTATGGTCGCTTAGAGACCACTGTGACCACCTGTGTTGTGCCTTATGGTCGCTTAGAGACCACTGTGACCACCTGTGTTGTGCCTTATGGTCGCTTAGAGTACACTGTGTATTAGCTCTGGGTATCAGCACTGTGCACTAGCATTTCTCCGATTCTCTGCGTTAGTACCCTCACTGCAGCACCATTGTGTACTAACATTGCGCACTAGCTTCTCTGACGATTTTGTGCGTCAGTTCCCTCTAAATTCAGACATGATAACCTGGACCTTCCTCATTATGTTCCCATTCTGCCTGGTCCCCCATGACACCCCTTGTACAGGGCCACACTTTCGCTTACACCCCAACGGCCTCAGCAGACTAGCCTGCCCCAGACATTATCCCATACCCTGCCCCACCCCCTTCCTACCCAACATCAACCCCTTCCAGCCTACCTCCTCCATTGACTCTCATCGCATAGCAGACACCCCCAGCCCCCAAGAAGCATCACAAACTACCCCCATCGGCCAACCCACTATCACGAACCTCACTACCAGCAGATCCTATCCCTGCTCAGGATTATCGAGATTCACCCGACTCAGATCCAGAACACACACCCGCATCCTTCCCCAATCTAGGCAACAAACAAAACATAACCTTAACCAAATCTGCCCCTCACTGCACACGCCCTACACTTCCGACAGACCAGATATCACACGGCCTGATCGCACCCTCCCCCCGCACCCACACCAAAAAATCATGCATCACCACCGAAACCATTAAAGGTGCACTCATCAATGCGAGATCTGTAGTCGCCCATGCCTTAGACATTGCCGACATTATTACCGTCAATGATCTCGACTTCATAGCTATTACAGAGACCTGGCTCCACCCAGCATCTGGCCCCTCTCTATCACTTGCTATACCCAATGACTATACCATCTACCGTGCAGACAGACAAACAGCTAAAGGTGGTGGAGTAGCCGTTATTGCAAAAAGTTCCATCAACATTAGACACATACAAAACCAATCACTGACATCAGCGGAATTACTCACCCTCAAACTATCCACAACGCACACAAGCACTATCACCATCCACCTCATTTACAGACCGCCAGGCCCCATACTATCCTTTAATGACGACATAGCCCTTCTACTCTCTAACAATATCAAACCTAACTCTCGACTACTCATCCTAGGAGACTTTAATCTAGGTCTCAATGATGAGAAAGATGACAAAGCTCACACTATCGCCAACACTATTTCAGAATTAGGACTCACCCACCATATCGCACAACCCACACACAACAAAGGCTGCATCCTTGACTGGATAGCTGACCTCAATTGCAACACTACCATCCTCTCCAACACACCATGCGCCTGGACCGATCACCACCTTATTACCTTCACCATCAACAAAGGCACTCAAACACCAGTGCCCTCCTCCAATGCCCCACCCACACTCACAAGAAACAACAAAAATATCACACTAGAGAAACTCCTCCCGCTACTCCAACCCATCATCGACTTCTCACCCACCATGACCAACCCTACTGAACTAGTAGAGTTATACAACACAACTATCCTTAAGGCCATAAACACCATAGCACCACTCAAGCTTCGGAAAGCCAAACCACGAGCACACCTCAATTCCTGGTTCACCCCCAAACTAAAAACACTCCGCAAATCCAAAAGACAAGCTGAATTAGCATGGAAACAGTCACCATCCACTATTAATAAGACATCCTACGCATTGGCATCGAACATCTATAAATCAGCCATCATCCAGTCTAAAAAAAACATGTACAATGAAAGAATCAGCAACGCCAAATCTAACACCAAAGAGCTCTTCAATATCCTGAGAGAACTCGAATCACCCTCCCCCATTCCAGACACTTGCAACAAAGACATCCACTGGTGCACGAACATCCAGGAAGCACTCCTAGGCAAAATTGCCACGCTACAAGCCAAAATCCTGACAAAGAAAGAAAGCCTCACCCTCTCCGATAACATCACCCCCTCTACACACACCCACACCACCCCCCAAAATGATGACAATAACTTCTTTGAGTTTTCCACCATAACCATTAAAGAGGTTGAAGAAATAATCTACTCTCTTAAACCGTCCAAATGCCAAGGCGACACTTGCCCAGCCCCTATCATTAAAGATGCAGCCAAACAACTTGCTCCCTTCATCACCTCCCTCATCAACGCATCTTTCACCTCCAACATAGTGCCCAACAACCTCAAGGACTCCTGGGTTCTGCCTTTACTTAAGAAGCCCACCCTTGACCCTAATGTCCCCACCAACTACAGACCCATAACGACTGTACCCTTCCTACTAAAAATCCTCGACAGAGCTGCCTATCTCCAGATACAGAACCACCTTGAGAAAAATAACTTACTAGGACTCAGACAATCAGGATTCCGCCCCAAACACGGCACTGAGACCGCCCTGATTGACCTTAAGACACAGATGGACAACATTAAAGACAATGGTAAACTAGCCCTCCTTCTCCTCCTTGACTTATCGGCCGCCTTCGACCTGGTCAACCACGACATCCTCTGCAAACATCTATCCTCAGCAGCCAAATTTTCAGATAACGCCAACGCATGGATCCATTCCTTCCTTAACAGATCCATGAGAGTCTTCGCACCCACAGCCTCTGCCATCCCAGCCCCAGTCACTTGCGGTGTCCCCCAGGGCTCCTGCGTCTCCCCCACTCTATACAATGTATTCACGAAACCCCTCTTTGACATACTGGACCGCTTGGGTGTCATCTACACCAACTACGCAGATGACACCCAAATACTGATCCCTTTAACAGGCGACTACTCCACCGACCTCACTGCTCTCAACATTTATTCCATTATCCAAGAATGGATGGCCAAGCATGGCCTATGCCTTAATGAGGACAAGACCGAGCTTCTTCTCCTAGGTTCCAAACCCAGACTTAATAAACTCGACAAACTCTATCAAGCATTCACTATAGACGGCAATAACATCATCGTCTCTAACAGCGTCAAAACCCTAGGAATCTACCTCGACTCCTCCCTCACACTGACAAGACAGATCAATTCCATCTCATCAGCCACTGCTTACACCTGTAAACTCATCAATGCCAGCAGACCTTACCTCTCACCATCCAACTGCATCACCTTAGCCAGAGCGCTAGTCCTTTCCAAAGTTGACTACTGCAATGCGCTATACTTGGGAACCAGTCAGAAAAACATCAACAAACTACAAGTCATACAAAATAACGCCCTGCGAGCAGCCCTGAACATACCCAAACATGAACACATCTCGGACGCCAGACGCACCTGCCATTGGCTATCCATACCACAAAGAATTGAATATAAAACCATCTCACACACACACAAATGCCTAGCTAACCAAGCACCCAGATACCTATCCGACAACCTCAAGCACCACACCCCAGCGCGCCCTACCAGATCAGCTCAAACACACTGCTTAAATATCCCAAGATTTAAGCTCCAAAAAGCAGGTGGCTCCAGCTTCCCCGTGCTTGCCTCCAAACTTTGGAATTCACTTCCACTCGAGCTGAGATCAGAACCGTCCTTTCACAGATTTAGACACAACACCAAAACTTGGCTTCTATCCAAAGAAACTGCCTAGCCCTACCTCGCTAGCATGCACCAAGACTGTAAATTTGTAAATATGTAATCGATTTGTACATTTCTGCTGCATTATTCTTGTTGTACTCATTCTTGTTGTATTCATCGCAAGCGCCTGGATGCCCTAGGGCCAGGCGGCGCTATACAAATAAACTAAACTAAACATGGCAAATGGCTAGTAGGCTGAGATGGCCAAGCCCCATGCCGTAGCGCTGGTAAAATGGGATCAGGTTCACCGTGACCGCTTTCTTCTTAGAGTTGAATCCCTCTGGCCGACCCTCAGAAGCACTGCTAAGACTGGATCACTGGGACCGGGGGGTGACACGTTGAAAGACTTCAACGGAGTCCGTGTGAAGAGTGGTGTGGGTCTTGGGAGGAATGATAGTGCCAAAGGCATCTCTTCAAAACCAGTGCCCCCATAAAAGGAGGAAATAAATGGGGCCTGTGGCACAGGTAATGGTGCTGTCACCGATGAGAACGGTGCAGCCGACGGAGGCCTAGGCAGCAGGGCAACTCTGGTAGTGGTAATAGTAGTCATGGAAACTGACTGGTCGATGAACCGGATGAGGTAGCGGTCTGTTAGGGAGATTTATCATTACTGTGTTTCATCACCTCTCCTAGTGAGGACCCCCCCCGACCCCACCCCCAATGCTTTTTACTGGCCTTCTGGCCCTTTTTCTTTTAATCCTGAATGAGTGGACCCTTTTTCCACTCATTCATTTTCATGAGCTGTGTCTTTTGGAACTATATTCTTTGTATTCTACTAATACTATGGAGTCTGCTCAACAGCTTTTAAATGCTTTTTTTACTATTGCAACACAGCTCTTTAGGGGCGGTGTTGCTGGGGACCTTTGGGTCCTTAAGGATATAGGAAAAATAATCTTAAAGAAAACGACAGTTCTTAAGGATAGAGATATACTTAGTATCTCTCCCAAAACTAAAAAGTTAGAGAGATTGACACCACCTTCAGTGGGAGCGTCAAAGGGATAATTAGTATGTCCATAGCCACGGAAATGCACAATCGGGGCCCCCAAATACCAACTTGGGGCCTCACTTCTTTTTTCGCCATTACTAGAGTGGTTGTTCATTTTCAGCCATTCTACCATTCTGGGAGGGGGAGGTATGTATGTGTGTGTGTGTGTTTTGCCCTTGTCGGGAACCAATAGGTATCCCTGCCTAAGCTCCAGAATGTCTGGGCAGGCAGGAAGTAGGCGAGGAGTCTTCCACCCCCCCTGTCCTGTGTCTGACAGAGTGCCAGAATAGGACCAGCTCCCACAGGGTTCTAGCTGTCCTGATTGGACAGCCAAACGCCCTTTTCTGTAAAATGCTGAAAGACTGCAGCAGAGTGTGTGCTGGAACTGTATAAAAGGTGAGGCTTCTGGAGTGTAAAGCAAGCCGACCACTGGAAACAGAAGTACCTGCAGACACCAGAGACGCCTGCAGAACCTTTGCAAGACCGTGAAGCAATCACTGCTGTCCAGACCCAGTTTGCTATGCAACAGGAGCTCCGAAGAGGACGACTCTTTCCCTTAGGCTGGGGGGAAAAACCAGCCCCAAGACAAACTTTGAAACAAGCCAGTTTCCAGAGCTGCGGAACCCCAATACAAGAAGACCTGCTGTCCATTTCAAGTGTATCCTCGTAGAAAGGCTAAATCCGTCCAAATCTGTGCTTAGCCCGTAAGGACACTCCAGAAAACCGATCCAAATCGACCAGACACCCTCACCAGAGTGTGGGACTGCAGGAAGCGAAGAAGATTGACCGGCCGATCCTGCGGTCCTATGTTGGTGCTGCTGAAAAGGCACCAATACAGCAGATGAACCAACGAGTTGCTGAAAGTTGTGGCACAGGTCCCCCTTGAGACTGCTGCTGGAAGACACCATCCATTTTCCTGCCTTTCGTCACGAGACCATCAAATCCGGAGGCCGGGGCCAAACCTGCCACATCGTAGGAGGAGCCAACACTGACACTTTCTTCTAACTCAAGATACTGTGGGGAAAAGGTATTGCTTACCTGATTCCGAGAAGTTGCTCCAGAGCGCTGGAGGGCACCTACATGTGTCCAGAGCAACTCCCTCTTACCCATGCTGCTGCTTGTGTCCCCTTTACAAGTCTGTCTGTTTTTCGTTCCTTTGTTAGTCATTAACCTGCTTCTTCAATAACAGTATCCAGGCATTGCTTCGAATGGCAAAGTTTTGAAAATAAATGCATTGAAATTTTTTTTTTAAAGGTAAAGGTTTTCTTTTTTGCAAAAATGGGTGTTCAGGGGTAAAAAAAAAAAAAAAAAAAGTGTTTGGCCCCCGCCCCCATATTTTTTTTTTTAAATGCTTTTCGATGCATTTTTTTTCCCCAAAACTTTGGCATTCTAAACAATCACTAGGAACCTCAACTTTAGACAATGGAAGACATCTACAGGAGCTCTTCACTATCTGCTGTTTGCCAAGACTTCAAGCCCTCTCCGAACTGCAATTAGGTAGGGTTGCGTTTTTGGACTTAAGACTTGCCAGGCTACAAAACTGTCTCTTGAACCTTGAACTAAGCACACGTTGCACTAACCACTTATTTTCCTCCCTTTAGGTGACTTTTCTATGTGTTCGCAAAGTAAATGCATTACCTTATAACCCCGTTGAAAACCGCAGGAGTGCGCAGTTACGGATGATACGATAACCTTGTCTTTTCCCTTTCTAGTGTTGCTACAAATGTAAATGCGAACAAACACAAAAGTGAAAGTGCTCCTTTGAAGTGTATTATCTAGTATTCCTAAGTGTTCTACCGTTACCGTCAGAAGTTTTTAAAGTGATTCTGGTGTAAATGTAATAAATATCTATCTTTCATATAAATATACGTGCAAGTGCTTCTTTGCTGTGCCCGTCTAAGATTCGGAGTACTGACCTACAGCCCACTTCTTCCTCCTGACTGCTCTGCCACACTACCAAGGTCCTGAGCTAGTATAGACTGACTAAGAGTTGGAGATCTACAAACCACTGGGATAGCCAACTAAAGTCTTACTGCCAGTAGGACCTTAGGAAAACTCCCCCAACGGTCACTTAGAGGTGAAATCTTCTACGCCCTGCACCACACCGTAAAGCGCTTTCACTTGTGCCTGTAGCAAGCCAGCATAGAGTGTGCCCTGGCTTTGGCCAGGATCTTCTTGCATTTTAAAGGCAGCAAATAGTGTCAAAAGTCTAAGGCTGCAGGAGCCAGGCCGTGAGGCTTAGTGACGCTGTGTCGTGGTGCAGGATTGACCCTCCTTCTCTGGAGATGGAAGCAGAGGTAGTTTGATAGCCGGGGCCACAGACAGATTGGAAAAAGGTCAGAGTACCAGATCTGCCTCTGCCACGCCAGTGCAATGAGAATTATCTTGCAGTGGCAACATCTGAGTGTGCGGATTACACAAACCAACAGTGAAATTGGAGGGAAAGCGAACAGGAAGAGACCCCGTCCAGGGGAGCTAGAAGGCAACTCCTCGGCTGAGGATACCTGCTAACAAACTTCTGACACTTGGGAGTTGGCATCGGTCTCAAAGAAGTTGATTTGAGGGAGACCCCACAAGCTAAAGAGGCGTGACACCTGCGCTTGCCGAAGCCGTTTCATGGCAGGATCACAGCTCCCTGCTGAGTCTTTCCGCAATGGTGTTATTGACGCCTTCTAGATAAAGAGAAACATGCACTTAACAATGGCCCAGTGCCATAGCGACTGGGCTTCCAGGGAGAGAGCAGGAAGCATGTCCGACCCGGTTTCCCAGGTTTAAAAGATGGTGGCATTTGTGAAGGCCCACAACACCTTTCTCTGGAGCCGAGACTGGAAAGACTTGAGGGCCCAGAAGATAGCCTGCAGTTCCAAGACTTTCATGTTCAGGTGCTTTTATTCCGGAAGCCAGAGGCCTCTGGCATGAGAAAGTCCTGCATGGAGTCCTCAACCTTGCATAGAGGCGCTGGTCATGACTGTAGCCTTGTACAAAAGGGATCTGAAAGGGAGCTCCCCGAGTGACGTGTACGAACTGACCATGATTGCAGGGTTAGTCGGAATGCCCGATTGAGAGCAATCCGGTCTGCAAATGTGCCTGTGACTTGCTGGCATCCAGACATTCTTGAAGGGGTCTCATACAAAGTCTGCAAAAGGGAACCAGATGGATTCAGGAAGAGAAGGCAGCCAGCAGTGACTACATTGACCGGACTGCTGCAACGGCGCCTGCCGACAGCCATTTAATCTTTGCCAGGATAGCCTTCACCCTCTCCTCTGAGGTTGTCACAGGAACAGAGCGTTCTCAGATGGCACTATGCAGGACTTCAGATAGTTGAACGAGTAGCCTAGCGACGCCAGAAGTTGATTGTATCTGCTGTGTGCTGGGTTGCCATAGCATAGGAGTGGGACCGAAGAAGCCAATCGCCTAGGTAAGGGTAGCCATGGATTCCCTTGCTCCGTGTGCTGCCATTGGTGCCAAGCATTTGGTGAACACCCTCTGAGCCGATTTCAGGCTGAAGGAATGGTAAGGTCTTATTTGGACAAACGCAGGAACCTCTAGTGCTTGCGATGAATGAGGATGTGGAAGTATGTGTCCTCCAAGTCAAAAGTTGCCAGAAAAACCTTAATTCAGCAGGTCCAGCACATGCTGCAACGGGGCCATCCTGATCTTTTGGGAATTGAGGAACCTGAGGCGCTGCAAGTCTAGGATTGGTTACCCCACTCCTGACTTCACTAGAAAGTATCTGTAGTGCACTCCGGAGCCCCTGAAGGACAGATTCTATTGCCCCTTTCCAAATCATGGCTTGGACCTCATGCAGCAGCTCTGCTATACGCAGCTCTTTACACATGACAGGAGGCATGCAGGGGCACCAGTCTGGAAATTCCAAAAGTGTGCCCCTGCAGCAGAATGTCTAGCACCCATTTTGTCTGTGGAGATATGACATTCAGCCTCCAACTGGGGTGCAGAAGTGAGGACGCAGGTCCTGGCATGGTTCAGGTCTGCTTTGGCATTTGAGTCCTGTATTGGTTTTTGGGAGGGGGGACAGGGATTATGCTGGGTGCCACTCCTGTAGGCCTGGGAGAGGTCAGTCTTTATGGCCTGGAGTGTCATCGACCGCTTTTCCAAATCAGTTGTTCCCCATCGAACTGCATGTCAATGACTTTGGTCTGCACATCTGTGTGGAAATTCGTAGATTTTTGCCAATCGTGGCGTCTGAGAGCCACACCATTCCCCATCAGGTGGAAGAGATCGTGATGGCGTGACCGGAAGCCACTTCCCCTACATTGAACAGGGCCAAGGCTTCAGCCTTTTTATCGGAAGGAAGTCAAGGAAGGGGTATCGGGTAATAAAATCGTGGAAAATGCTGTGGTTTGACCCGGTAAAGGTGTACCCCATTATACCATTTAAGGGGAGCAGGGGTTGCAGGCGTTTCCCCCGCATCCTTTACATGATTGTGGCACAAAAAAAAAACTGGATTTTTGCCGCAATATTTTGGAATCACTGCCATTTTTGCCGCGATTTTAAGACATGGAACCAAAGAAGGGCCCCAGCTTGTACCACAGCTCCCAGTCATACCTTGACAGGCTGGTGAGGGTTTTGGCGGCCTTGATGGTGGAAGCTGCCATGGTGATGATGCACTTCCCTGCAGCACCAAGCTTCTTGCCATCCTGGTCTGGAGGCACCATGACGACAGAGGGGTTGGAGGACCTCTTTCTGGCGGCGGCCGATACCACTAGGTCTGGAGAAGGCAGAGACCTGAGGTAACTAAGGGGGGATGGTCTGTATTTCTTCTCCAACCGATAACGCTTAACAGGTGTAGTATTAGGAGCCTTAATGACCCCTAAGCAATCCTCCCATAGGACATTCAAGAAAAGGACGGATAAGTTGGTCTTGGAGGACTCTTGCCGCTCAAAGAGGAAACCCTCTTTTCTTCTAGCACCAGGTTGAAGAGTTTAGCAACTTTCGAAATGGAGTGGAAAGAGCCAAATTCGTCTGGGGGAGAGGCCCTGGCGGGCTCATCAATATCCACAGGTTCCCCATCCACTGGCCTGTAGTAGTCAAACTCACCTGTATGAAGACCAGTGGTTGCCGTGCCAGTGTCAGTTTGAACTTGCTCCTCCACCACAATAGGCAGAGCCAATGGCACAGGCCCAAAAGTAACAGGGCCTTGTGAGGTGGTGTCGGCTGATGCGGCCTTGGAGGACTCGTGGCCGGAGCAGCAACAGGATAAGTGGGCAGTCTGTTCAATTTCTGCACACTAGAGGGTGCAGGGTGGTTAGGCTGACTAAGGACATGTGTCTTGGTGCTGGTACAGGTGCAGGTGCAGCTGTTACCGCAGGAACTGGGCCTGAGCCTCTTCGAGGCCTAAATGTCTGGGAAGGCCCATGGGTCGGTGACCCCGGATTAGGTAATCATAATGGGTCAAGTTCTTGTCTCGTGGAAAGTCAAGTAAGGTGGATTGCAGGACAGTGCCTGATCTCACCCACTTTCCTGGCAGAGTTGATGGCACAGGGAAAGCAGTCTTTCAGGACAGGAACTTAAGCAGAGCCTGGTGCATTGGGTCGAATGGGGCCCGCCCATGAGCCTAGTCAGCGCCACGTTTAGTTCCCACGCCGGTGCAGGAGCCTTCACCAGCATGAACAAACAAAAGTCCTTTGATGAATTCCTTGGCTAGACGGTGAGACCAAAGAGAAGACAGTCACGGAGATCTGGTTTAGCGGGAGATAGCCAGCAGCTGCACCTTGATGGAAGTGTGAGCCAGCCCAGACTTCGCCAACGACAAGTACAGAAGGACTTGGGGGCCTTGACCCTCAGAGGGTTAATCTTCTGCGACCAGCACCAGGTCGCGAAACACATTTGCGTCTGTTAACACTTCAATGTTGACGACGCTCTGGCCTTGGCGAGGACTTCCCTGTAGTCTGCTGGCAGCTCGTACCCACCGACTAATGCTGTAGGAGCCAAGCCTTCAGGTTCAGTGATCCTGGATCGTGGTGCAGGATTGCGCCTCCTTCCCTGGCGAGCAGATCTGCGTCCATGGTAGATTGACTGGAGCGGACGCTGACATGCTGAGAAGGTCCGGGTACAAGATTTACCTCGGCCACGCAGGCGTGACGAGGATCATCCTGCACCGGCAGAGTTGACCAATTACTCATGGTAGCGGCTGGGGGAACCTGCTGGCGAACCTCCGGCACTTGGTGTTCATAGGTCGATCTGGGGATTGCCCCACCTGCTGAAATCCACTTGATCCTGCCAAAGCTCCCACTCGTAGCAAGAGCGCAGCTCCCTGCTGAGGGAGTTGGCAACAGTGTTCTTTAACCCTGCAAGGTGAAAGGGAATGAGGAACATCCCCTGGGCGACAGCCCAGTGCCACAACTCCTGCACTTGGATAGCGCCGAGGACCTGGTGCCCCTCTGCTTCCAGATATAAAACATTGTGGTGGCATTGCCGGTGAAGACCCTCACCACCTTGCCTTAAGAGAGATGGCAGGAATGACTTGAGGGCCCAAAACACTGCTCGTAGTTCCAGGACGTTGATGTGAAGGGCCTTCACCTCTGGCAACCACAGTCCTCTTGCGTAGAGACGTCCAGTGTGCGCTCCCCATCCCTCTAGGGAGGCATCCGTCGTTACCGTCTCTTGATATGGAGGGCTCTGGAAATCTGAGCCCTCTGCGATGTTGGAGCGTATGCCCCTCGACCTTACTGCTCGACGGAACTCTTCATCAAGCACGATCCTGTCTTTGAAATCTCTTGACACTTGGATCCAACGGGTATCCAGGAACTCCTTGAGTTGTCGCATCCACAACCTGCAGAGCCGGACAGGACAATATGATGCTGAGCAGCGATTTGGTAGTCCGGACCGTGGTGATCTTCAGTGCCAACAGCCATTGCACCTTGCCCAAAATGGCTGCTATCCTTTCCTCAGATGGAGCCGCTAGACAGGACACTTGAGCCTGGACACCAGGAACAGTGCTTTCTACGATGGAGTCAAGCAGGACTTTGCATAATTCACCAAGAACCCCAGCTCCGTCAGCAGCCGGACGGTCTTCTCAGTGTGATTGACAGCAATGTCCCTCGACCTGGCCCGGATGAGCCAGTCGCCGAGATAAGGTTACACATGAATTCCTTGAAGCCGTAGATGGGCTGCCACTGCCGCCAGGCACTTTGTGAAGACTGGGCGCTGACTTCAGCGCCCAGCACCCATCGATCGGTGGAGATGATTTCCCACACGCTGACGAAGTTCGCCAGCCGGCCTCCCACCAGGGTGCAGGGGTGGTGGTGGGGGCCAGGCGTCCCGGCTGGTTCAGTCCTGCTTGGTGGCCAGCGTGCCACGCTGGGAGCCTTGACGGCAGCGGCCACCTCCGAAGGCCTAGGAGCAACCCCTGTGGGCTTCCTGTGTCGTGGAGCAGGCTGGTTGGCGGTAAGAGGACGATAAACTGCCAAAGCTCTGCGATGACCTCCCAGACTTTTCCTCCTGATTGACGAAAAAACGGATGGTGCTGCTGCAGCGTACCCAGGGCGTCTGTCCTTTTCAATGGCTTGAAGCAACTCATTGACTGCCTTGCCGAACAGGTTGTCTCTGAACGGAATGTCCAGGACCCTCGTCTGGACCTCTTGCCTGAAGTTTGAGGCCTTCAGCCAGCCACGATGGAGGCAAACACTGTTCCCCATCTGGCAGAAACTTGTGTGTGCAAAGTCCAGGGCCCCGGTGATGGCCTGGTCCGACGCCACCTCACCCTCCTGGAGGATTTCCATTGCCTCTACCAGCTTGTCCTCAGGGAGGAAGTCCAAGATATGAGCCATATTGTACCAAAGCTACCTGGCCAGGATCACTAGGGCGTTGGCCGCCTTGACAGTTGTCGGCGCTGAGTAAATGACTTTCCATCCCACGCCGTTCAACTTCTTCCCCTTGTTGTCCGGGGGAACCTATGATGGCCGGTTGGATGATTTCTTCCTCGCCGCAGCAGAGACCACCAAATCCTGCAAAGGTTGCGACCTCAAACACTTGGGTGCAGACTTCGGCACCCGATATTCTTCTCCAACCGGTCTCTCAGCTGGGGTTCTTCAGGAGCACCAGCCCCTCATCCCAGACATCGTCCAGGAGTCGGATCAACAGGATGGTCTTTCTCTTCGCCTCCTGGCGTCGGTATAGGAAACCCTCTTTTTTCTTCTCCTGGGTGAGCTGAAAAAGCTCTGATGCGTGGGCAGTCATGGAATGGAAAGATCCCGCTTTGTCTGGCGGATACGGCCTTGGCGGCGGAGGAAGTCCACCGTCAGTGTCTGTCCCAGTCCCCCTGGGGGGTTGAAGGCAGTGATGGTTGGATCGGACTCGTAGGGTGCCTCTTATTCGGAGGTGGCCCTTGTGACAACGGGGACTCCACCGGTGCAATTGCTGGTGGCGTCGGCATCCTCTTCTGAATTTCTGACAGGAGTGTGGAGAGTTGACAATGTCTTGAGACAGATCGCTGGGGGTGTTAGGATGACAGTAGCGCTGGGCCCAGCGGCTGTGTCGTCACCCCCTGCTCAGTCGCCGCCTCCGGCGGGCGACTCAAAGTTCGTCGTAACCCATTTCTTCCGGGATGGTGTGGATGGAAGCAACGTCTTCCTTATCGGACGATGAAATGTCTGTGCCCTGTAGCTCTTCCACACCCCCACCCGAACCCCTTTTCTTAGGGTCCTGAGGGGTCAGCTGTGGGCTGAGGTCCGGCATTCTCTTTTCTGGAGTTTTCTCCACTGGACTGGCTGAGGAAGGGTCTGGCCGCCACCGGGGCCTTCGCTGAGAGGGCGGCCACCAGCATCTCTATAGACGAGGACGTCTTGGTCTTGACCGCCTAGGCTTTCGCCGGCAGGGTGGATCCCTTGTCCTGCTTGACCTTCTCCAGCTTCTCCCGCAGCTTCCCTGGGGCAGCCAACTTTCTCCTCTGAAGAACTGGAGCGATGGCTGGAGATCCAAGCGGATAGTGACGATGAGGACGCCCTGACCGTCGCGGGACCAGCTTGCGTGGCAACCCCGACGGAAGCAGACTAGCTGTGCTTGGCCTCGTCTTGGGCCCCCACAGGAGGAGCGTCCTCAAAAGACTTAGAAGCCCGCTTAGGATGGCTGGATCCAGAAGAGGCCTGTCCCTGTGGGCCAACCGGAGTAGATACCTTGGCCTTGAGCTACGTCGCCAGATGGGCGTGCTGGTCCTTCATAGCGCGCTTGGTGAAGCCACAGCAATTTTCACAATCTTCCTCCTTTTGAGTCGGGTGTAGACAGTACAAGCACTGGGAATGCTCGAGCTCCGTGAAAACACTCCACCAATCGCAGCTGGTGCAGAGCTTGAAGAGGGAAGCGTACTTCTCCCCTGACATGATCCAGCGTGGTGTAGGCCTGATGGTCTTCTGGAAACTTCAAAGAAGAACCCGCGACGATTTAAGCCCTTGAGGGGTGAAAAATTAAGCTGAAAAACGCATCCCTGTTTGGATGGATAGGTGATGGAGTACACTGGCTCATTTGAACAAAACAGTTTTTTACCAAAAAGCATGGAAAAATGCAGAAAGCTCGAAGAACAAAACGCAAGACCTCCCAACACTTGAACGTGCAGTAAAAATCTGAAGATGGCTGCCAGAGGAAGGTCTTCTGGAGAGAGCAGTCATTGGCTGGGGCCAGTATGACCTAGAGCTCAGTGATTGGTTTTTTGGAGAAAGACCCTTTATAAACGAAATTGAAACTTTTTTTCTTTTACTGAGGATTCCCAGCCTGACCGGTAATATTCATGAGCATGTGAATCCATGCCAGACCCAAAGCTGGAGAATTGTATTCTAGAGTGTTGCATGATAATACTACCTGCTAGATTCATTTTCCCAAATGTTTCTGGCCTAAAATAAATAACTTTTTATAACAGACTGCATAAATTGAATTGTGTGCCATACTGTCTGGGCTCCTTGTGGGCACTTGACCCAACTCTCACTCCCCAGAGACTAAGTCTCCATTGATCCGCACAATACCTTGATTGGGTTTTGGCTAAACTCTCCAGAGATTCCCGTTCATCAAACTAGGGTGGCCTCCTAAAATCTGTCCACCAGGCCCGATTCTAAAAATCCCTCTAAACAAACCAAAAATCCAACTAATCTTTATATTGCACATAGCTGGCAAAAACAAACTATGAAACTTCTGAGCAAGCAAACTCGCACTGGATTTCTAATAGTGAAGTCTAGATCGGGTGTTTCCAACCTTTTGTTGGCAGTGACCATCGTAAGCTTATCAAATGGCTCCATCCTTTGACGGAAAATATAAACTGATTGTACATGGTTTCATTGTGATATTTCTAAACAATGCAAGATTGTTAAAAAATCTGATTACGCCATGGATTACACTTTGGCTTTGTTATGGTAAAGTGGATCCCCCACTATAAGTCTACCCTACCTCTCTCTACCGAGGCATAAAATAAGCAGAGTTAAATAGCAATTCGCTATGCAATTCTGTAGATTTCCTAATTAAATTAAAACGGAGTAAAATAACCAGGTTACTCACCATAGTGACCACCTTACTCCTAGTCCATAGTCCCCTTTCCTCCATACTTATGGGACATTCCTCCGTTCTGTGGGACGGAACCGGAGCACTTTGTAAAAAGCAACCAAAAAGGTTGCAAACATTTTTCGTCCTTCCTCTTTCGGCGCGGGGCCAGGCACGCAGCCGTAACCCCGCCCATCTCGGCTCCGCCCCACGCATCGCCCATCAGTCCTTTTCTATCGGCAGGTCCAAGACCTCTTAGCAATTACAGAGAAACCTTATTAGAGGGGACGGCGGGCGGGCGTATGGAGGAAAGGGGACTATGGACTAGGAGCAAGGTGGTCACTACGGTGAGTAACCTGGTTATGATCCTACGTCCCCTTTCCTCTATACTTATGGGAGATTCCCAAGCACTCCTTACAGGAACTATGGGTGTATAGAAAACCCCTTACTGAAAAAGGTTCTTCAGCACAGCCTGACCAAACTGAGCAACAGATCTTGAGCTCATGTCTAGACAATGCTACAAAAAGCAGATGGGGAGGCCCAAGTAGCCGCCTTTGCGATGGTCTCCCAGGAGACATTTCTGAAAGGCAACCGCGGCTGCCTTGCCCCGCACCAGGTGTGCATGAATACCTTTAGGAGGCTTCAGCCCTTGGACGGTGTAAGACTCCATAATGCAGGCAGCGATCCATTGAGAAATAGTCGCCTTAGAGGCCTGCTTACCTTGTGGGTTACCAAAGGTCACAAACAGTTGAGAACTCCTAAGCTCGGATGTTCCGTCCAGATAGAATTTAAGAGCCCTTCTAACATCGAGGCAATGCAGAACCCTTTCTGCCTCTGAGGCAGGGTTCGGAAAAAAGACAGTCAGGGAGATTGACTGGTTCAGATGGAACTCGTATACCACCTTCGGCAGGAAAATAGGATTTGTCCTTAGGACCACCTTATCCTTGTGAAAGGCCAAGAAGGGAGGCTCCACCGACAAAGCCTGGAGCTCACTAACACGCCTTGCTGAAGTAACGGCGACCAAAAAGGACACCTTCCACGACAAGTGCTTGAGGTCCACCGTGGCCATTGGTTGGAAAGGTTTATGGCACAGAGCCGTCAGGACCACATTTAGATCCCACGTCGGGTGCGGACTACGAATCGGAGGATAAAGGCGTGTCAAGCCTGCAAAATGCCCCTTAACCACTGGGTTAGACAGAGTAAAAGCACTGGTCCGTAGATAGTTAAGTGGAAACTGCCGAAAGACAGAACGTGAACGCCCGAGTCTGCTAAGTAGGATACAAAGGACAGTAACGTGTCAATTGTAGCCCCTCTCCCCTCCTTGGGTCCAACTGCTTGCTTAAACACCAATGACAGAACCTAAGCCATTTGCTTCTGTACTGGGTCCTAGTCGAGGGTTTTCTGGCTGCCTGGATAATACGCACGTTAGCCGCAGACAGACTAAAATACTCTAAAGACTTGATCTCAGGCACCATGCCGCCAAGCTGAGCGATTGTGGGGAGGGATGCCACAGCTGCTGTTCCCCCTGGTGAAGAAGATTGGGGGTCACCGGTACCCTGATCGGCAGATACACCGACAGGTGTTGAAGTTCTGAGAACCAAAATCTGGCCGGCCACCACGGGGTTATGAGCAGAAGAGAACAGTTCACAGAATTCTTCAATTTGCAAATCGTCCGGTGAACTAGAGCCAGAGGCGGGAAAGCGTAAGCCCTCATGTTGTGCCATGGAATCTCAAGAGCATCCACCAGCCAGCTCCTGGAGGCATACAGAGGAAGCTTCTTGTTAGCGGTCGTAGCAAAGAGGTCTACTTTCGGTGTGCCCCAAATCAGGAAAATCCATGAGAGGACCTCTGCCTTCAATTCACACTCGTAGCTGACCATTGACCACCAGCTGAGGGCATCTGCCGTGACATTCAGCTGACCCAGGAGGTGTACTGCAAGTAGCCAGACAACATGAATAACAGCCCACCCCCAAATCTGGATGGACAAGTCCACAGGGGGTGTGGGGGGTTTAGGGACTTGGTTCCCCTTGCTTGTTGATGTAATACATCGACACCACATTATCCGTGCGGATACAGACCACTTTGTTGGCAATGATCGGTCTGAACGCCTTGAGCGCCAGGAAAATCGCCAGACGCTGCAGATGATTTATGTGAAGGAGCTTGTCCTGGGGCAACCAAAGGTCCGAGACCTGAAGAAGGTCCAACGTTTCACCCCACCCCAGAAGGGAGGAGTCTGTTGTGACCGTTACTATCGGGGTTGGGTCTGAAACCCCGCCCCTACCGACAGGTTCCTGAAAGACAACCACTAGTCCAGGTCTGCTCTCATGAAAGCCGGAATAGTTATCAACTTGGAGTCCGGATCCACAGCCTGAAGCCAAGAACTCCGAAGAGCCATCTGCATCCACCTCATTTTGAGAGGGGCAAGAGGAAGAGCCAACACACATGAGGCCACGAGACCCAGAAGCCTCTGGAACCACCAGGCCGACATGCTCTCCGACAGCGCAAACATCGGACACATGGCCAACAGATCTGCCATTCTGTCCCCAGTCAGGTACACTCTGCAATCGATCGTGTTCCAGCGAAAACCCAGGAAAATCAAGTCCTGAGAAACCGTCATGGAATATTTCCGCCAGTTGACCGACAGCCCAAGGTAGAACAGGAGCTGGAGGAGAGACTGAAGATTGCAGGCGGCTTTCAAAGGGCACGGGCTGCACAAGAGCCAGTCATCCAAATACGGATACACATGGATACCCTGCAGACGAAAGATAGGCCGCGATCACCGGCATTATCTTCGTGAAGACACGTGGAGCCAACCTGAGGCCAAAAGGAAGCACTCGAAATTTGAAGTGCTCCTCTCCCAGAGAGAAGCAGAGATCTCTCCTGTGTAGATTCCAAATCAGAATATGCATGTACGCATTCTGAAGGTCCACCACTATGAGCCAATCGCCCATCTGCAAGGAGGACCGTATCTGGCCAGGCGTCATCTTGAACTTTTCTTGGGGTAGGAAAAGATTGAACTGGGAAAGGTCTAGGATGGTGCGCAGGCCAGGCTTGGTTTCGGCACCGTAAACAGCCGGGAGTAGAAGCCCTCCCCTCATTCCCCAAGGTGAACAGGTTCCACAGCTCCGAGATCCAGAAGTTTCTGAATCTCGGTTTTTAGGAAGGACGACCCCAACTGCTGGAAAAGAGGGTTGAAGGGTGGGGTAAATGGTAAGGGTAAGCAGAAGCCCGCCCGAGCGAGCGACTGACGAGACCCACCTGTCTTGGGTGATGGTCTGCCACGCCTCCCAATGAGACGCATTGGGTCCTCCCAACGGGGTCTTGTGCGAGCACAGAGAACTTTAATTTTGTAGGCTTTTCAGTGGTGTGGCCACCTGAACCTGAGGAGGAGGCTGAGGAGCGGGGAAAAAAAACAAACAGTCGGTTGCTGCCTCCGGCGGGTATTACCCGAAGGGGTATCCACTCTACAAGATTTCCGGTCTAGAAAACCTCTAAAACCAGAAGAGGGCCGGCTTTGCGATAACGGTCTCTGGGTCTTAAAAGGAGTTTTAACCAGGACTGACAAGGATTTAGCTGTCTGGGTGCCGTCCTTCGTCTTGGTCTGCTCCACATCCGTTGTAGAATGGAACAGCTCCTTAACGTCAAACGGAAGGTCCAACACCTTGTCCTGCAATTCCTTTGAAAATTTGGTGGCAAGCAACTACGCCTGTCGAGAAGAATCAACTCCCAGCATAAGGTCCCGAACCGAAGTGTCTACATGTTGAGCCGCAGCCTCCAGCAGATCCTGGGCCAAGACCCTGGCATCGGACAATTCGGCCTTAAAGTCTTCCAGCTTCTCGACCGGAATGAACTCCTCGAACTCCAACAGACCTTTCCACATCCTCATTTGCCCCCAATAACACTAGTTCTGCATTGGCCTGCTGCAGCTGCAAGGCCGAGTTAGCGAAAATCTTCCTCCCAAGGGAGTCTAGGAGCTTGTCCTTCCCCAGAACCTGAGTAGCCGTCATAGAAAAGGATGCTGCAGGCCTGGACTGTAAAGTGGCCGCAGCCACCACTGTGGAGGAGGGGGGCGGACAAGACGACAGGGCCACCTCTTCTGAAGAATGCAGCCTGTATCGCGCGTCAATTTTCTTATTGACGAAAAGTCCAGAGTGTGGCTTTTCCCAGACCCTACGGACCTCAGCCAGAATGTCCTTCTGCAAGAACAGGCCAGTACGCTCCAAAGAGACAGTGTGCATGCCCCAGAAAGCACACCCTCCTGTGGAGCGGGTGCCTCTGGCACCGGAAAATCCAAAAAGCACATCATGACCAGTACCCCGATCATGGGTCCTAGTTGTCCCGATTGCCCTGCGCCTCATCCGACAGGTCAGGATCCTGCTGAACCGTGTCAGGTACTGCCTTGTCCACGGGGGGCAATGGCGGAAGGGTCGGGGGAGGCACCGTAGGCAAGGGCGGCGCCGGCAGAGCCACCGGAGGAGCGGGTGGAGCCGGAAGTGCGGGTGGGAATATCTCCCTAAAAAGCCCCTTGATTCCCTCATGGGGTCGGTACGCATGAGCATCTGAAATTTGCCGAAAAAAAAGCATCTTCCGAGGACTTTTGGAGCTACCGGAGGAGGCCTCTCATGAGGATCATCATTCCAGGGACACAACGGGGAGGGTTGCCACACAGGCCCATCCCCGAAGTGTACGCAAAAATCAAAGGTGCCGACCCCAAAGGCAACGAAACATTGTGTGGAAGGGGCATCCTAGCGTTCTAGTCATAAACTGGGCGAAAAGGATGTGCACAAGGAATTTTATGGTCTCCCACAGAACCAAGCCCTACACCCGAGGCCGAGGGCGTAGATGTAGGGGAAGTGCCCAAAATGGCCACCGTGGTTGTGGCGGGAATGGCCGCCATTTTTCCATCACCTGAGGGGAACTGCAGCACGTGAGGAAGTGAGGCAGGGGTCCCAGTCGATGGATCAGGGGTCTTAACTTTAGCCTTTACGTAAGGAACCTCGGCAGAGCCGTTACTATGAGGCCTGGAATGTTTCTGCGACATACCAATAGCCAAATTAGCCTTCCCAGGAAGGGCCTCGGCGCTGCCGGTAAAGGAAGAACTTCCCTTCTTTGCCCCCTCAACAGTTCTGGCTTCGCCACAAGAGCAGGAACGGTGAGGAACAACTTTCACTGATAAGGCCTTACCAGGCCTCTCAGAAATGTTGGTAACTTTAGCCTCTGTACGAGGGACCTCTGACCCAGGTCCGGTAATAGCCTTACAAGCGCGGGCCTCGAACATCCATTCAGTAACACCAAGCCCAACCATGGCCTCGGGCACACCCCAGTTTTATTTTTGAGGGAAGCCGATAAAGAGGCCTCAGAGCTCGCTCCAGTACCCCACGACTCAGAACTCCCACAGGAGGGGCCTCGGAGTGTTCTCAGGTATCCACAGGCCCCTTACGGAGACCCTCGGAGAAAACGCTGGTAGCATTTTTAGGCCCAGAAGGCACCTCAGGGCAATCCCTGGTGACAGAGCGACTACCGCTTCTCCCAGCTCGGGAAGAGCCCGGAAAGGTAGCTCCCGGCCGGGGTGCTCTAAGAAGTAAAGAACTTACCGGGCATTTCTTCTTTTCGTCGATAAAAGCCTGAAAATGCAAGGGAGGGGCACGCCGAAACACCTCCTCCCAGCGCTCCAACCGACATTGAAGTGCCTGGATCGAAAGGGAATCACAATAAAAACAGGAGTCCCCAACGGTGGTCTGGACCCAAACACTCGAGACAAAGAGGATGGGGTCCGCCCCCGCGAAGCGTTGGTGACACGAACAATCTGGAAAGTCTAGTTTGAACAACAGACAGACTAGTACACGATTGCTAGCGAGAGCCAGAGAGGGGAAAAAAGGGAAGAAAATCTTTCGCGGATGCAAGTGTGTCCAGTCCCAAACAAGCGGGGTGAAAAGGACTGATGGGTGATGTGCGGGGCGGAGCCGAGATGGGCGGGGTTACAGGTGCGTGCCGGGCCCCGTGCAGAAAGAGGGGAAGGACAAAAAATTTGCAACATTTTTGGATGCTTTTTACAAAGTGCTCCGGTCCCGTCCCATAGGACGGGGGAATGTCCCATAAGTATGGAGGAAAGGGGACGGGACGTAGGAGTACTACTAATTTAGGATACCCTGATCAATTAAAACAGCTCACCCTGCATTAATCTTTTGCCCCAGGGCTCTCTTCACCCGCTTTCCTCTGTGCAAGTTCAACGGGGCCAATGAAGGAAGAGCGTGCAGCAGCAATTATTTCCTCCTCTCTTAAGTGCCAAAGGCCTGTGTGGGAGTGCTTAGCAAGATTTTCTTTTCAACTAACTGCAAACCAGAAGTAAATAGGGAGGAAACATGTATTTAGCCAACTATATCCTGTCTGGCAAAGTCCAGTAGGTGTTAACCATTTTTTTTAAACTGTCATGCAATTCCAGTCCTAAAAGTGTAAGCGGTTATATAATGCATAATTACAGAATTGCTGCAGTAAAATACTGCATTGCCTCAATGCTTTAGTCAAGTTTAGGTTACTGTATCAAAATCTCATGGTGTCAACTATAATTCATTTTGTTGGGGAAGATGCATCATATTGACTAGTTAACACTTGAAACTGTACATGATCACACAGCCAGATGTTTTTGATTGCAAACTTAGTTATGTGACCTGCTAGTTGCATTCATGTGTGCAACTGGTGCTCAGCACAAGCTGATCCCATACTTCTTGACATTCTATCTTATCACTCTGTTGTTTAGTCTCTTATCTGCCAGAGCAGGCCAATTGACTAGAGTTCATGCACAATCCAGGTTCAGGCTACACTACCACTGCTGCCAAGTCATAAAATGCCTCCTCCTTGGCCTCCTAACCATGGCTCAGAGCAACTGGTGCACACCATTTTAGAGTACCACGAGCAACAGGTTGCTCTATGAGCTATACATTAGGGGTTACTGCTCTAGTTCATACCAAGCTGAATCCCTTGGTAACACTAGGTTTTTGTCAGCATAGAAAGCACAAGTCAATACAAGTTGCACAAGAATAGGCTAAGCTTTTTTTAAACGGATTCAATACAATACAGAAAGCTTCAAGAACAAGAGAAACTTGGCAAAATAAAAAATGAAATAAGATTGAAGAATGCATTTGGGGAGGACTAAAATGATATTTGCTGGGTTTGGATCAATGCCCTAGCCTATGTCCTAATAAAAATATAGGAGTTTTAGTTGAAAGAAATCATACAAGTATACTAGTGATACACAAAAATAGCATTCAAACTATGCTTTGCAATACTGTTCTTACCATTGACTTTCCCCAAACCAGGGGCCTTGTTTTTTAAGAGTGTCACTTGAATCTGTGGAATGTTCGCAATATTAGAGTTTAAAAGGAATTTGAAGTCCACATGTCCAACCATGCAAGCCTTTGGCAAAACCAGCTCAAACACATGTTCTTCCCAACTGTTTCTGTTAAGAAAAAAATTGAATACGGTTTTTATGCCATCAAATGTTTGAACTCCTGTCTGTCAAACATTTCCGATATGAAGGACAATGAATTTTACATGTATGTTAAAATCAAAAAGAAATCCACACGTGACACTACACACAAACGTAAAAACATGATGAAATCCACCAACCTAGAACTAGTGGCCTTGACCATGTCAAGAACAATACCCTATGGAATAGCAAAAGCATCAAGATCTGGTTCGGTCCGTATTAATCAAAGTCCTAGCAACATTCACTTTAATGAAAGCTTCCTCAGTGGGTGCTATTACGTAGTATAGGCTGAAAGCAAGAAGGATTTTCTTATTGACATTAATTCAAAACTTTAGGATTGAATGAACAAAATCTTTAACCAAAGCATCAGACCAGAAGACTGAGCTATTCACAACCCTACACTGGCAACACGCTCACTTTCCAGGCAAAAGTGATTGCAATCAAAAAGGAAACATTTCATAAAAGGTAAAGTTTGAAGGAGGCAATTGCATGAAAAGGTTTCCATACAAAATAATTAATATCCTACACAGGAGGTTTCACAACAAAGGGTTACACATTCTCCATCAAAACAACAGATTTGCTTCAATCTGCAAATAAACATTCATGACCCATTTTAAGACATTTTTCTTTCTGCAGCTTTGCCACCATCTCTTTCAATGGCTGCCCAAGCTTTTTTTTTAACCTCACTCACTTGCTTGCTTAACTTGTTTTGGTCTGGGAGGCAATGTTAAGTGCTTAAGGCTACCAGTGCAGAGGAACCCAGGGGCCTGTTGAAGTCTACGGTATGCAACCAATTACCTTATGGACAGTAGTGCACTGCAAGTGACTATTTTTTTTTTTTTTTGCAACATTCCTGGCACTGACATCAATGAAGCACCCAGTTATTTGCAAAGGCTTGAACCCTGGTAAGTGACTTTTTTGGTTTACTTCCCTTGCTCAACTCACCTATTTGGAGGCACAGGTCCACCTATATGGTTACCAGCGAAAGAAGGTTTCCCATGTAAAATATCCCTGTATCATTTTACTGTACACATCACCTTACAGTGAAGGGCTGCAGGGACTATATATCCATCCCTTTTTCCTGTCCTGAAGTGACATTTGTTAATGTTGAGCTGGATCTTCTGAAACGCTGGGTGTGGATCCTGAAAAACCAACCTCTTAAGGTGAACAGGAAAGACACGGATGTATATCCATCAAGTCAAAGTAGTGAAGCAGAACAAGCTTAGACTCTAGAGGGTGCGAGTAGTCTAGGGCTACAAAGAAACATACCAAACAGTCCAGTAATCCCAGTTAGATGTACACAAATATTTATCAGGCCTTTAGAATACACTTCAAGCTATTGAAATTTCAGGCATTAGCAATATATACATATATATATATATATATATATATATAAAGAGAGATTGATTCACCATTTCGGTCTCTGCTAAACAAAAACCAACACTTGGATAACTATGTAAATGTAAAGTACAGATCACAACTTTAAATAACTGTGGTAAAGTGAGTGAGAAAAATAGAACAGTAGTTTATAACCTGTGTAGACAGGCAAGGACATTAGAGTGAACACTCCGAAATACGCAAGACAAGGTCTACAATCCTTAAGTCCAGCCCTGCTAAGAATTGGGGCCTAGCGCCCAAAACTCACAATATAAACTGTGTAGGAGGGTTTACTATTGGATTGTGATGAGTTGCCAAAGGTTGAGAGTAAATATTTAAGAAGATTAAAAAGGTGAGTAAAGTTGTTAAACGTTTCTCTCCCAATCCCACCAGTCTAGGGAAAAGTGGGGAAGGGTGCTGGTGGAGGAGATCCTGGACCAGACCACCATCAACCTTAGTCGAGGAAAGGAGAAATTGACTTGGAACTTAACGCCCATACAACTCTATGGGAGGTGGAGATTAGGAATAGCTATGCAAATTGACTGCCTTAGTCTGATTGCTTCAGCAAACACTTCAGTGGTTCCTGAATCCAATAGGCCAACTGCTGTGCCCAGTCAAGGGAGGTCAAAGGGCTGCAGGTGCAGCGGTCACTTGTGGTGTGAGGATTGGTCTAGCTAGACTGCAGTTAGAGGCTCCAGTTCTGAAGACTGGACAAGCTGGAGACCCTGGGCACGAGATGTAGCCCTCTGTAGGACAGACTACCTCAGGAGACCTCCAGGACAGACTCTTTGCACTGCAAACCACCAGTCAGGCAATGACAGGCATAAAAGTGGTGCAAACAAAGGAGGCCTGCACAGATTCTCTTCAGCGTGAAAGGATGAAACTGCAGGAGCAGGCTTCTTGTTTCACAATAAGCGCCATGAAGTTCCAAGGATACACTAAACTGTGATGTTGGTAAAGATTCCTCTTTTTGCAACTTTCCCACCAATCATCGTGCCTATGGAACACCAATCTTTTACTGGTTTTCAACCTGTAAAAACTTTTTGAAGGGAAGTCAAGTCTTCAGCTTCATTTATTTTGTGCGCATTTGTTATGGGTAAACAGATCAGTCCTTCAGACTAAAAGTACTAGGAAACTGTTTCCATTTGGCATTTTGGGACTTTTTAACATCACTCAACATCTTTTAAACTTGGGATTTCTGGTTACTTTCATATGTGCCTAAAGACAAGCTGGTGGAAGCACATACATTTTTACAATTTTTTTTACATTTTTTAGTGTGCACATTTGCGTTTACAGTGTACGGCTACTAAAGATAGTTAGAGCCCTAAAATGGCCGTGCAAGGAGATTTTCGCTTGTTCTGTGGCCATATTGTAGTTTGGCCTTCTTGCCTCAAGTCTGGAAATCACATACAAGGTCATGCACTTGTCTAGTAAAGCTACTGTAAATGATCATAGTCCAGATGTGGGGCATGAGTGAAAACAGCAGTTGTCCCGGATTGGAGAACTACTGGTTGTCCTTACCACTGGTGGGCTTGGACTTCCTTCCAAGCCTGGATTTGAAGACTCCTGCAGCCCTTTTTTCAGATCAGCACTCCAGCCAAGAATCCCTCAGAACAGCTGACTGAAGATCCGAAGTCTTCCGAAGAGGCAAGGCATCCCTTCCTGGGTCTGGCCAGGTTAAGCCCTGCTGGACTACCTGATGGCTGAAAACCGCCCAGCTGTCCTGAGGCTTCAGAAGTGTCCCAGGACCACCCAGTGGACTGACCGGCTCTCTCGTGGGCTACCTCACCAGAACCATCACCATTCTGCAGTTGCACTTGGTAGTCGCCAGCTTATGGTACAAGTCGCCTTACCTCTGAATTTCAGCATCCCAGCACTGTCCTAGGGGAGCTACTGTGGTCGCGACTGAAAGGACACTTGTGTGCGGAGACATTTCACTGGAACTCGCCTTCCCCCATCCTGTGAAGTGTCCTGAAGTCGCCTGCATCAGTTAATCCAGCACATCTTCATTGCCAAGGGTTGCATCCGACCCTGGCCGGAAGAATCCTTACACCCGCAGCTCCTACACATCTCACTGGAACCAATGAGGGAAATGTAACGTCCAGCGAACCACAGCAGACCCAACAACTCACCTGGGAAAATCGGAGTCATGGGGAGGGAGCAGGATGGGGGGTGGAGAGGGGAGCGGGCAGCTAAGTAAACATAGTGCATCTGTTACCCCACGTTACTCCATATGATAACATTGGGAACAAGTCCCTTTCTCTCCTACACCTCTCATTCCACTGCCTTTTAATAGTGAAGCCTGGGCAGTAACAACTGAAATATAATAGACTTAACTTTGTGAAATTGTTAAAGAAAATGTCCTCCCCTCACCAAGACAAATATATGCCTTACCTGCAAAGAAACCTGGTGAGAAGCATTGTGGATCCTATGACTTTCGGGCACACAGCCCCATAGTTCATAGGGATTGGAATGCTTAAACTAGGGAAATCACTTGTGAATTGGTCCATCATATACTGCATAATTGTACTTTCCTCCATTTGAATGCATTTTATGAAACATGGTGAAAGTAATAAGCTACTCGCCGCAGTGACCAACATACTCTTAGTCCCCTTTCCTCCATACTGCATGGGCGTCCCAAGAGACGTGAGACGGAACCTTTTTCACCAGAAAAAACCTTTCCCTTTAAAAATGTAGAGGCATGCGCGGATACTGCCCTGAAGCATGCGCTGGCCTGACTCCGCCCTCCGGCGCCACACCTCAGTCCCCATTGATGGGTCGACAATAGATTTAACATTGCCCAATGACACTGGTTTTATTAGGGGGGGTGGGGGGGGATTGTGGGATGTATTGAGGAAAGGGGACCAAGGACTAAGTAAATTAGTCACTACGGTGAGCAATTTATAATTACTCTTACGTCCCATCCCCTTTCCTCCATACAACATGGGCAATTGCAACTGAATCTAGCCCCAGGGTGAAGAGGAGACCCTCCTTAAGCAAATACATTCTTGAGAACCACCTGTCCCAAAGCTGCATCAGATCTAGAGCCGGCATCCAAACAGTTATGCTTGCAGAAAGCAGAGGGAGTGGCCGAAGTGGCCGCCCTGCTTATTACTTGCCAAGGGACATGGCGGTGGAATGCGATGGTCGTTGCTTTGGCCCTGACTGCATGGGCGTGCACGATGGCCGGAAGCAGGTTGTGCTGGCCCTCGTATGCTTCTTTGATGGCCAAGACCATCCAGCGGGATATGGAGGCCTGATAGCCAGGTCTTGAGCCTCCGAAAGTGACAAACAGGGCATCGGATTTGCAGAAGCCCTTGGTTCTGTACAGTTAGAATTTCAGGGAACGCCCGACATCCAGGCAGTGCAATACTCTGTGCTTCGTCCATAGGATCAACAAAGAATGGAGGAAGGACCATATCCTCGTTCAAGTGGAAAGCAGACGGCACCTTGGGCAGAAATGCTGGGTGTGTCCGCAGGACTACTTTGTCCCTTCGAAAGGTAGCATATGGCTCTAAAACGACCAGCGCCTGGATTTCGCTGACTCTATGAGGTGAGGCCGACTAGTAAGGCCATCTTGATGGTGACCAGCCTGATGTCAGCAGACGCCATTGGCTCAAATCGGTTTGTGCACCAGGGCACCCAAGACTATTAAGGTCTCACACAGAGTGCAGCCTCTTCATGGGCGGGTCTAGGCTTGCGAGCCCCCTCACATTTTTGACTATAGGATTGGAGGAGGAAAATATCCCCCTCCTCCGAGTTCCTGTAAGCCCCAATGGTTGCGAGGAACGTACGGCAGGTGTCCACCTGCAATGCAGAGTGGGCGAGGTGGGCCGAGAAGGAGAGAACGTCGTACAAAGTAAATGGAAGGGGGTGGTTTTCTTTGGAGTCCGCCCAGTGGCAGAACCTGGTCCATTTACTTTTATTCTGGGCCCTGGTAGCCTTGCTTCTAGCGCCCTGTATGGTTTCCAGATAAGCCTGGGAGAGGCTGAGGTGACTTAGCATTACCTGGTCAGGAACCACGCTGTGAGGGCTAGCTTCTGTGGTGCAAGGTGGATGACCCTGCACCCCTGCTGCGCCAGATGATGTGCTGGGCCCGCCGGGATGTGAATCTGAGGAATCTCTGAGGCTGAACAGCTCTGAAAAACATGGCCTGGCCGGCCACCATGGAGTATTAGAATGATGTTGAGCTGCGAGACCCCTTGATCTTGCAAATCACTGTGAATCAGCAGAGTGGGCGGGAAGGCAAAAGCCGCCATGCCGTCCCACTGAAGCCGAAATGCGTCAGCCAGGGAGCACTTCTTGTTGTGCCAGGTGGCAAAGATCCTTCTGGGGATGACCCCACCTGTTGAAGATCTCGGAATAACGAGGTAATTTAGCTGCCACTCGTAATTGTTCGCTCCCAACCTGCTGAGCCTGTCCGCCTCCAGGTCGGATTCCCCCAGGAGGTGGACTGCCGGGAGGTAGATATTTTCCACGGCCCACTCCCACATGCTGATAGCCAGTCTGCACAGAGGAGGGGGTCTGGTGCATCCCTGCTTGTTGACATAGTACGTGCTGGTCGAGTTGTCTTCCTGGATGAGGACAGCCTTGCCCCTGAGAAGTGGGAGGAAATCTGAGCACTAACCAAATTGCGTTCAGCTCTAACCAATTGATGTGGAATTCCTGCTCCCGTCGCGTCCAGGTGCTGTGGACAGAGATCGTCCAGGGTGGCTCCCCAGCCCTCGAGCGAGGAGTCTGGTGATGGTGGCCTGCGGGGAGGGAGGCCGAAAAGGCTTGCCCGTCCGTAGGTTGCAGTCTCTGGAACACCATGTTAGGTCCGGGTGGAAAGATGGAGGAACGTTGATCATCTCGGAATTGAGAGCCCCGCTCCTGGTTTCCATGAGGCTGTGAAGTGCAGCTGAATCCTCCTCATCCTCAGTCTCGTGTGGGGGACAGCTAATAGGACCGCAGCCAAGAGACCTAGGAGATGCTGGTACCACCATGCCGATGTCACCTCTGCTGAGGAAGTGGGTGGTGGCCCTCTTGATGGCCGTGATCTTGTCCTCCGAGGGGAAAAACCTTCTCGGAGCATGTGTCCCAAATGATGCCCAAGAAGGTCAGTCTCTGCGTAGGAGAGTGTGGAAACTGTTGCACCACTTTCGGAGAGGTCGCCCTGACAAGCCAGTCGTCGAGGTACGGGTAGATGTGGTGGCCCTGAGACCTGAGGAGGTCCGCCACTGTATTCATCAGCCTGATAAAGACCCTGGGGGCAGAGTTCAGGCAGAATGGAAGCCCCTTGTATTGAAAACGGTAGCCCATGATCCTGAATCGTAGAAACGAAGGATGAGGCTGCCAGATCAGAATGTGCAAGTACACATCCTTCAGATCCAGTGAGCACCTCCAGTCTCCCTTGCACAATGTCTCTGCTATCAAAGCGGACGTAATCATCTTGAATTTTTGTAGAGGTAGGGAGAGGTTAAAGGCGGAAAGGCCCAGCACAACTCAGGCCCGCCTGGTTCTTTTTCTGAATGGTGAAAATCCTGGAGTAGAAGCCCAAACCTCGATGAGAGGCTGGGTCTTCCTCCATTACTTGGCTCTCTACGAGCGACCAGATCTCTGCCAAAAGATTTGCTGGTCCAACCTGTGCGAGTGGAGGGGAAGAGGGAGGAGAGGCTGGGATAGGGAGGCGGTACCCGATGGATAGGATCCTGGTGTCAGGGAAATTTTGGCACCTAAAATGTGCATGGCGAACAAGCCTGCCCCCCCCACTGGAGACATGTGGACCCGGAGGGGCGTGTCATGCCTTCTTTCCCTCAGGCTGTTGTGGAGGAGGGGGAACTGGAAAAAGCCCTTACTCTCCCTACGCCCCCCTTTTAGTTGTTTGTGCCAATGCTGGGTCCGCGAAGGGTCAAGCTGCCTGAACCACTGCTCTTGGAAGCTGCAAAACCCTCCATATGTACGTCCCAGGTCAGAGCGCTACTGTGACGGTGTACGTTTAGGGCGTGGTCTTTGTAAGGATGGATAAAGACTTGGCCGTTTGTGAGCAGTTTTTCTTTTTGTCCAGCTCCTCGTCTGTTGTGGAGTGGAAGAGGTCACCCCCTTCATACGGAAGGTCTAAGATGCGTTCCTGGACATCTGGGTTGAAATTCGTAGCACGCAGCCAGGCCGTTCTCATGTCCATGGAGGTGTCAATGGGGCCACGGTGGACTCCATGATGTCCTGTACCACCATCTTGGCCTCTGCCAATCCCGCCTTGAATCGCGATTGGCTCTGTGCCTGAAGCACTGGCAGGAAATCCGCATTTCCGCCAGAGCCTCTGGTTAACGGCTGACAGCATGGCATCCACGTTGCCTTGACGAAGGTGCAATGACGTGTTGGAATACAGCTTCTTCCCGTACACCTCCAAGATCTTTTTCTTGCCTAGCAGCGCCGCAGAGGAGGAGACCGACTACGACTTAGGCTTGGTGTATAGGGATGCTGCACCGATCACCGAGCAGTGTGGCTGAGGGTGAGCTGATAGCAAGAGTGTATCTCCCCCCCCCATCTGCCTGTACTTGGCATCCAGATGTTTATTCACCGGCTGGACTGAGTGAGGCTTGAGCCAACCGTTCTTGGCCAAGGCAACTACGTCCTTCTGCATCGGGATCCCCGTTCTGGCTCCGGGACGTAGCGTGAGGACTTCTGCAAGTACCCCCTCTGCTGGTTACTTGACATTGTGTGGAGGAAGGCCCAAGTACTCTATCAGCCCTGTAAGGCGTTCGTGGAAGGACTTGGCTGAAGATGGTGTGTCAAGGTCCTCCTCTGTGCCCACCTGAGGGTCCGGTTGGTCTGGCACCGGAGAAGGGGTTCTCGGAGCAGAGGGCTGAGGTGTGGAGACCGGAGCTGAAGGCTGCAGCGGAGGCTGGTGCTAAACCACCTGCACAATCGGTTGGGGGCCGGAGCGGGCTGCTCAGGCTGAACAGGGGCGCCTGTAGTGCCAGAGCCATTGGCGGGAGCACGTCCCTGATGGCGTCACCGAAGATGACCCCTATACGAAGAGATTTCATGAGCCAGAGGAACCTTCCAAAGAACCTTTCCTCGCATGCCAGAGTGGTGGTAGGCGATATGGACGGGGTAGCAGGCGGCTGCTGGAGCCATGGCGTGCCCTGCCCGTATGGACCCATCAGGAACCTGCCTTGCGCGAAGGAAGGGTAAGCTGTATCCCACATACCTGGTGGACACCAGTCCAACCTTGACACACGTTCCTCCACCTGCTGCCTGCCTTGGAGCGGCGTCGGCCGGATGTCTGGAATGCCTGGCACAGAAGCCATTTTGTTGCGCTTCCCTCCACGTGCCTGCGTCGTATTGCACGGCTTACTGGGCCCCGCCCCGTCCAGGACTCCTGAGTGTGGATCATGGGGATTACCCTGATCCTCAAGCCGAGACCTGGTAGGTATTTCGCCCTCTGTGAATCTGCCAGTAGAACTGCGTATAGGCGCCCCCTCGAACACTTTGCCAGTACTTGGGCATAGCCCCTCGGGTGAAGATCGGGTAAAAACCTTCCGGTCCCTCAGCACAGTCACCGGGAGGATCCACTGACCCCTCGGCCTGCCAGCCGGTAGCTGCTTTAGCCTCAGTACTTGTGCTGGCACCAGGACCTGAGCGGTCCCTCCCACGCAGGTGTGTCCTTGGAAAGGCGCCTCCCTAGCGGGGTGCACTGGAAAAGAGCGGCCTACCTTGGGCTTGGATCGATGAGACTAAATACTTTAAGTCCTTCGGAGGCGATCTCTGGAAGAGCTCCCTCTACCTGGCTAGTCTGTCTTCAGAGACCTCGAGGAGAGTGCATTGCACGTGGTACAAGCTTGCCAGCTGTGGTCTGGGCCAAGGCAATGGCAATGTAGAACGAGGACGTGGGGGTCTTTAGTCAGAAAGAGCCCATTGCAGGAGACGTATACAAATAAACACTTATACTCCAGGTTTCTTAACAGTCTGAATAAGCCTTCTTCAGTAGGGCAAAATAACATCAACACAAATACACTCCAAAATACACACCTAGTTTCACTAAATCAGTAAGTATCCATTTGGGATGGTACACAGACACTTCCTACACCCTCAAGTGACTTAAATAGCTAGGACACTGGACATTAATATAATAATAATTTAGCATTTATATAGCTCTACGAACCCTCAGATATCTGAGCGCTGCTTATTAATACCCACGGTGTGTGGTGCTCATTTATCCACCTCGGAAGGATGAAAGGCCGAGTTTGGCCCTGCCGGGATTCGGACCCGTGTCAGCATGCTCGGCACAGATGTCAAAGCGAGCCCTCTACACGCTGTGCTATCGGACTGGCAAAATATTGCTGTTGCATTTAGAGCAATACTTTGTAGGATGTCAAAGAAAAGAGATGTTCGAATAAAACAAGAGATCAGACAATTATTCTGAAGCAGGCAAGTACTATTGGAAATCCCCAATTCAAAGTAAGTTAACCCTTTCCTGTAAGGAAGGCAAAACACAATCAGGAGAGCAGATTCATTCAGCGGGCCAGGCCAAAGTTAATCGGGCAAAAGTCTAGGTGAGCTGAAGCACTTCCGGTAGGTAAATAAAGGTCTTGCACAATGTTTTAGAAGTATTTGTAGAAAAGTAGAATCAATGTAGGGCCACAAGCTGTTTAAGCTTGTGAAGTAAAGAAGCGGTCAGCAACTCTACAGAGCAACCAAGACAAGTCTCAAATGAGAACAAGTAAGGCTACACAACAAGAGGTAAGTTCTTAGACTGTACAGTACCTTTGGTTACAAGAAAAGGTTCCAGCGGGCTTCTGTTCCTTTGCAGCTCTGCAGATCCTGTTGCTCTCGTGCCTCAGTCGTGGGGACAAAAGGGAGGACTTCTGAGGACTCCTGCACTGCAATGGGACGATCAGCAGCAGCAGCAAAGGGCACACTTCAATTCAGCAGCACTTCGCGGTTTAAGCTCCTCAGGTCTCAGCAAATAGCACCACTGCGGCTACCACTCACGACTTTCCTTGTTTCTGGGGTCCAGCATTCTGTTGAGGTTGGTCAGGCTTGGTCAGTCCTGCCCTCCTGGGAGTCCGGAGGATCTTCCAGCAGTTCGGGTCAGACAAAAGTGATGTACTCCAATCTGGTGTTCCTCTCCCTGGCACTTCGGTTCCTGCAGCAGCGAGGAAGTACAGCCAGCTCCGAGAGGATGTCCAGACGAGTTCACTTTGGAGTTGATTGGTCCCACCAACTCAAGGGGAGAAGTCGTCCTTGCAGGGCTTCTCTAGTCAAGGCGAATTCGGAGCTTCAGTACAGCAGCAGAGCTTCACCGGGGAAACCAACGGTCCAGGAGTTGCAACAGGCGTCTCTTCCAAGTTCTTCTACAGCTATTTGCTGTTTCTTGAAATGCTTCTGGCAGAGTTAAGTAAAGCCTTTTTGCTCCACTACGTTGGCAGCACTGATAAATACAAATGTTAACAGTGCAGGGGTAGCCTGGCCCATGTGATTATGTTCCACTATTGTTTAATATAGCGCACATCAGTGAAGTGCTGCAGGGGTACTTCCTATCCCCTTTCCTTTTTCTACATTAACCCTTTAGTTACATTTTAGATGTCACTGGACCCGTCAGGTGGCAGTGTACAGTTCTGCAGTATTTTCAGTGCACTTTTGTGCACGTTTATTCTTTGTCATTTTTGAGAACCATGTACACAAAATGGCAATGTAATGCTGCTCAAGCGCTGCCCTTAGACCATCTTGTTCTTCAGCCTTCTTCCTGCAATCTCAGGTTTGGAAACACCAAATAAGGCATGCATGTTTACAGAATCCAGCTTCTATTTCGGGGCTAAGTGAGGTTGTGTGAGACCTGGCCAGAAATGGTGATTGGGCCTGTCTGGTCCCAATCTACACTGCAGGCAGGGAATGTCTATTGAAGGCCATATGTGAGAATTAAGTCTGTCCCCAATAGAAGAGCCCTTACCTATTTGAATGTTGCAGGTCTTTACCCAAATTCTGGCTGGGGACTGCCCCGGCCAACCAAAGGCAAATTGTCTTAAGGTCGTTACACAGATTGACTACTGGAGCCAAGACCCCAAAGAAAGGAGCCCAAACTGAAGACGAGGAAGACCAGCACTGCCAAACCCAAAGTCCTGGTGAAGCACTGCCTCTTGCTAAGACTCTTGAAGACCCTCATCAGCGCTTTGACCTTTGGATGGTGGTACCAACTAGTTCTGACCACCTGCACAAGAACCTATCATATGCAGTTGGGAGCAGCCTATGCAAAGGCCTCTCTGCTGCACCAGTCCGTGTCCTTTGGACTCTGCAGATCAATGACTTGTAACCCAAGACAATTTCTCCTGCTGCTACTCTCCAAAACAAAGATGGACCTTCCTAGAGCAGAGTTACTTGTCGCCATGAATCTCATCTGCCGCCCCCTGATTGGGATGAACTTTGCTACTGCTCTTTGAATGAGAGGCACAAACTTGCTTACCTGTATCCCGCAAACCCCTCCCTCCATAATAATTGTATGGGCATAAAGTTCACTCCCTAGCTCGGTCAAGATCAGAGTTCTGGCAAAGCACTCATCCTCACAACCCTCCCAAATGGTAGCCCTTCACATGGTGTGATGGCAGATAGCACTAAAAACGTACAAAGGTGCTTTATTCTGCAATTTTATTGAAGTCATTGGATTTGTCAAAGCTTGCTCTAGGTGTTCTTTAAAGACTTCCTGCTCCCTACGCAAATACTTGGAACTGAGGGATTGTGCGGCACCCGGCCTTAAGAAAAGATTGAAGGGGTGGGCCTTGGAAGAATCAGGTGTGGGGCAGGGCTGAGGGTACTATCATGAATGCCCCAGATCATATTTGGGTTAAGACATCAAGACCAATAGGGGAAATGCATAAAGTCCTTTAAGGTGAGGACAATCAAATCCTCAAAGCAATGAGATACCATACATGCCCTTCATGCGGCTTAGCAGTTCTACCATCTCATCCCTTCTGCTATTTGCTGGAAGCATGGAGGGGGGGGGACCACTCCCTTGCCGACTCCCTCCACCTCCTCTCTCCCACTGATCAACCATCAGCATGGAGCCAGTTTCCAGCAGGCCAGCCGGCCTTCAAAAATGTCACAAAACTACCTATATGTGCCACTATATTCAAATTTAACAAAGGCCCTCAAAGAGAAATGAGGTTAAGAATTCCCATTTAAAGGATTCTAGGTCCACTTTTTAGGATCGCTAACCTAGTTTGCTGGTCAGAGTGTAGGGCCCATGGTCGTTAAGATGGATTTTTAGAATCAGCGCAGTTGACCGATTCTGAGAGGCCAGCCTAGACTGGTAAACTGGTATAGACACTAATGTCCAGCCAAACTATCTGGGTAGTGTGACTGAGCAGCGTGGTGAAGGGTTCATTTAAGCAAACAGAGCACCCATAATAAAAAAGTTAATAAGAATGTATAAAAATAGTTTATATAGGCCTTCAATAAACCCTTAATAACCACAGGTAACACCAATACATGAATTACTATTATACACACAGTTTGGTGTGCTCTGCTTAAAGCACCAACTTCACTTTTAGAATAGTCAGCTCAGTTTCTGAATACGGTAGGCTAGCAAAGCAAGTGAATACAAAAATAACCAGGAAAGTAACCATTAGATAACCTGTGTGTTAAATGAAGTTAGAAATGCCATACAAAACCTAATATCACAAGGTATTCTAGTTTCAAGTCCTTCACTAGCCAAAACAGAGGGGGCATAGTGCCCTAGAGTCACAGGTCTCAGTGCATTTTTTAATTTCTTTTATGTATTCCGTTAAAAAATAACCTTTTACAATTCATCTTAAATAAGCAATAACATAAGCTTGTCCTCATATCCGTTCATTAGAAAGAACTGTAAAGGTGTAACTTATTGTCTGCAAGCCACAATATTTCCCACCATGATTGTAGCTCGAGCAAAGCGCAATGCCTCCATTATAATCCGCATCTAGCCTAGCACTGCTTCCCCGTTTGAACCTGCATCTAGCCCAGCACTGCTTCCCCGTTTGAACCTGCATCTAGCCTAGCACTGCTTCCCCGTTTGAACCTGCATCTAGCCTAGCACTGCTTCCCCGTTTGAACCTGCATCTAGCCTAGCACTGCTTCCCCTTTTGAACCTGCATCTAGCCTAGCACTGCTTCCCCGTTTGAACCTGCATCTAGCCTAGCACTGCTTCCCCGTTTGAACCTGCATCTAGCCTAGCACTGCTTCCCCGTTTGAACCTGCATCTAGCCTAGCACTGCTTCCCCGTTTGAACCTGCATCTAGCCTAGCACTGCTTCCCCGTTTGAACCTGCATCTAGCCTAGCACTGCTTCCCCGTTTGAACCTGCATCTAGCCTAGCACTGCTTCCCTGTTTAAACCTGCATCTAGCCTAGCACTGCTTCCGTTTAAACCTGCATCTAGCCTAGCACTGCTTCCCTGTTTGAACCTGCATCTAGTTTTGCATTGCCTCACTGCTATAATTTGCATCTAGCCTAGCACTGCCTCCCACCTGGCCTATCCGAGTAAGGTTTCTCATCATAATATTCACTGTAACCTAATTGCATATTATGCCTACCTTGTATACACGTGATGAAACTATTTTGTTGAATATTGGGCAAACCGCACTTAGCCCTTCTGCTAGAACTGCCTCCCAGTATTCTACTAGCCAAACTGTATGACTTGCCTACTGTGCTGAAACTGCTGTATCCAGGAGTACATTTGGCAAAACCGCATCTAGCCCCCCTGCTATAACTGTTTTTCTGCACTCACATAGCGGAACTATAAGATATGCCTATGTTGCTCTGTCTTAGGCCACATCTGCCATTTTGAATGTACCTATGGTCGCTTATAGGCCACATTTGCCCCCTTGACTGTGCCTCTTGCTGTTCGTAGGCCACATTGACATTTCTCTGTACCTTAGCATGCTTTTTAGCCCACTCTGAACCAATCTGTTCCTGCTGCCACTGGCCGGGGCCACCCAACCCAATTTGACTGCCCACCACTACCCACAGCCCTCCCAGTATACAATCATGCCCATAGCTTCCTGCAAGCTCGCCGCTGCTACCACCACGCTGCTCACTCTCCTTGCAACACTCTCTGCTCTCCTACTTTACACCTCACTCCGCCCCATCACCCACTCCACAAAGCCCCTTCCCCAATCCCACTCAACCCACTGCCCTGGATACCTAACAAACACACTCACCTCTCAAAGACACACCGCACCCCCTGCACCCTGCATCACAATAATGTATAGACTAGAAAGACTTGGAGCTCACACACAGACTGCAGAAATCAGCACACAATCCCCTCCCATAGAACAGAAACTATAGATTGAGCTCCTGCACCACTTCCAAACATCCCTCGCACTGAACTTCCACATACCTACAAACAACCAGCCACTAACCAAACCATACCCCACAATGTCACCACACAACATATCAGACACATCCGACACCCACGCCTGCCCTAACTACACACAACTCACATCAAATGTGCTGCCTCAATATCCGCTCCCTCCCAGCTCATGCATCAGATATTCATGACCTCTTAGCCAACAACAACATTGACCTATTAGCCATCACAGAAGAACAAGTTACTCTTACCTGGTAACGTTCTTTCGATGGGATGGTCCGACGACGTATCCCATATCTATGACAGTAATCACCACAGCTGTGCTGCTTCGGAAAATCTTTTGGCGTTTGCGTCCTGCGTCGACGTCGATACACTGTCCTCGAGGGCCTCCGTAGAGCCGACATCACCGGATGTTATAAGTAGGACGCACGACGCCCGTAGCCTCAGTTGTAGTTTTTTCCCCAGAACGTGTGGCACCAATCTTCTGCCAGTATGACCACAGAAAGCCTTGCGGAACCGTAAGCTGCAATCACATAAGAAATTCTGTAGCGGGGTAGGCAGGGCGGGAGCGATATGGAATACGTCGGACCATCCTATCGAAAGAACGTTACCAGGTAAGGGTGTAATTTGTTCTTCGAGGGGATTGGGTCCTCCGACGTATTCCATATCTATGACAGACTCCCAAAGCAGTACCAACGTATGGAGGGAAAACATTTAGAATATAGAAATTTAGAATGCCCAATTAAATTGCAGAGTAAAGGACCGCCTTGCCAAAGGCCAGATCCTGCCCATGAAAAGAATCTAGGTAGTAGTGTACAACAGTATGGACCAAAGCCCAAGTGGCTGCTTCACAGATGTTACAAAGAGGAACACCCCTATGTAGGACAGAAGAGGCAGCCATACCCCTAGTAGAATGGGCCCGCAAGCCTACCGGAGGGTCCTTACCCGCCAAGCGGTAACTTGTAAAAATTGCCAAGATAATCCATCTAGACAAAGTCTGCTCAGTAACAGCTTGTCCCAAACGCCTTCCAGCGTGACTAATAAAGAGCTGATCATCCACTCTGACCCGGGACAAGCATGAAATGTAGAAACTTAAAGCTCTCCTAGGATCCAACCTATGGAGCCTCTCTTCCTTACCCGGATGCGGAGGATGATAAAATGCCGGAAGAATGACCTGGCTTAAATGAAATTCCGACACCACTTTCGGAAGAATAGATGGACGAACTCCAAGGACAACCCTGTCCATATGAAACAGTGAAGGGTGGCTTAACTGAAAGTGCATGCAACTCACTCTGCGAGCGGAAGTGACCGCAACTAAAAATACAGTTTTAAGGGTTACCAGTCTCAAAGGACAAGAATGTAAAGGCTCAAATGGAGCACCCATTAAAAACTTGAGAACAAGATTCAAATCCCAACCGGGCACCTGGAAAGGTGACGGAGGGAACACATTAGTGAGCCCTTTCAAAAACTGAGAAATTAAAGGGATTTTAAAATAAGACCACTCCTCAGACGAGCGCTTAAAATGGACAGCACCGCCAGGTAACCTTTAACGGTACCTACTTGCACGCCCTTGTGGGCCAAAGAAAGCAAAAAAAGACAGAACGACAGGAATGTCACATGAAAAAGGATCCACATTCTTAACCCTGCACCAGTCACAGAACTTTCTCCAACGGCAACGCTACAGGGACTTTGTTGCCGGCCGTCTGGCCGAAAGCAACACCTCCATCACGTCTTCAGGGAGGTCCCAATCCTTATGCCTCAACCTTTCAGAAGCCAAGCGTGAAGGTTGAGGGATCTGACTTCTGGATGGAGAACCTGAGCCCCCTCTCGTGAGAGCAGATCGTTCGGTAGGGAAGATGACGTGGAGGGCAGATGGACAAGTCGAGAAGGTCCGGGTACCACATCCCGGGCCCATGCCGGAGCAATGAGGATCATCCCGGAACAAAACCTCTAACCTCCGCAGCACTTGCGGGATGACGGGGACTGGAGGAAACATGTACAGCAGTGGGAAGGACCACTCCACCACGAACGCGTCTCCTAAGGCTCCTCTTGGATGAAATTCCCGCAAGCAGAACTTCCGGTTGACACTGGAGGTGAAGAGATCCACTTGAGGGGTCCACCAAAGGGCGAAGATCTCCAGGAGAATCTTCTGAGCCAGCTCCCACTCGTGAGATTGCGCTCTGCCTGCTCAGAGCGTCTGCTGTCGTGTTTTCGGCTCCGGCCAGATGAACTGCCGAGATCGAAATTTCCTTCTGGATGGCCCAGAACCAGAGCTGCATCGCCTCCCTGCACAGAGGAAGTGACCCTGCCCCCACCCCCTTTTGTTGAGGTAGTGCATGGCCACTGTGTTGTCCATCAGAATCCGGACATTGTTTCCTCGCACAGTTGGCAGAAAAGCTTTCAGGGCAAGCCCGACGGCCCTCACCTCCAACAGATTGATATGGAGTCTTGACACCGACGGAGACCAACGATCGCTGACTGTCAACTCTGTGGCATGAGCTCCCCATCCCATGAAGGATCCGTCCGTCACAATCGTCACCTCCAGCCAGGGTAGCCAAAATGGAGCCTCCCCCCCCCCATCAGATTGGCTTTGTCGGCCCACCACAAAAGGTCCCGAGCAACCGAGGGCGGCACCTAAACTGGGTTCGACATCCTGCCGGAGGACTGATCACTGCATCTTGAGAGCCCATTGCAGAGATCTGTTCCGCAACCGGGCCTCTGGCACCAGAAGAATGCAGGATGCCTTGAGGCCGAGCAACCTCAAGAACTCGAACGCCGGGAGACTCTGGGCAGGTTGAAACGTGTGCACCATCTGCTGAATGTGATGAGCCCTCACCTGGGGAGGAAAACACTGCCCCAGGGATGTGTCGAGCACTGCGCCGATGTACTGGAGCCGCTGAGTTGGCGTCAAGTGGGACTTCTTTAAGTTGAGGGAGAAGCCCAGCTTGTGAAGGGAGTGGCAGGTGACGGACAGATGATCAAGGACTTGCCAGGGTGAGCGCGCCCTGATCAACCAATCATCCAGGTAGGGGTAGACATGAATCCCCCCTTTCCTGAGATACGCTGCCACCACCACCATGAGCTTGGTGAAAACCCTCAGGGAGGAAGTCAATCCCAAAGGCAGGACCCGAAAATGAAAGTGTGAGTCGCCAACCGCAAACCTGAGGTACTTCTTGTGCTTGGGATGAATCGGCACATGAAAATAAGCGTCCTTGAGTTCGAGAGACACCAACCAGTCCTGAAGTTGAAGGGCCTGGCGGACTTAAGAGAGTAACCATCTTGAACTTGTTCTTCCTGAGGAGCTTGTTCAAACCACACAAGTCCATGATGGGTCTTAATCCCCCGTCTTTCTTCGAAATCAAAAAATAAGGGAATACCATCCCTTGTTCCTCACCACTACATGCACCAGTTCTTTGGCGCCTTTCTCCAGCAGGGCTTGTATTTCCTGTGCAAGGAGCGGATCTGGACTCTTTAAAGAGATTCCCTGGTGGATTGTCGTGAGGCCTCCGCCGGAAAGGAAGACAGTAGCCGTGGGCTATGATCTCCAGAACCCACATATCTGAAGTAATGGCACACCATTCTACAAGATGCTGCACCAGCCTTCGCCCAACCGGCGAACCAGGGGACATGGCCTCATGACTGAGCTGAAGCGGCTGCAGATTTGCCCGATGGTAAAGAGGCAACTGCCCGAGCAGCCTTGGCACCTCGAGTACCGCGTTTTCCACCTCTGGCACTCCTACATTGGCTACTTTGACTTGCAGCTCCTCTCGATCTACTAAAGGATGAGTAATATCGAAAGGAACCTCCCCTCCATTGCTGTCCCCTAGGAGGAAAAGGCGGAGGTTGGCGAACTGCAGCGCTCAACGACTTTGCTGCAGCTTTAGAGGTCTGCAACCTCTCAAGGCTCTAGTCAGCCTTGCTGCCAAAAAGATGTTCACCATCAAAGGGCATGTGGAGGAGCCTGGCTTGAACATCAAAAGCAAACCCTGACTTCCACAACCATGCAAACCTACGTATTACAGTGCTCGCCACCATGGACCGGCTGACACAATCTGCCATGTCTAGACCCAACTGAACGGACTCACATGGCATCCTTGCCATCCTGTACCATAGCAAGAAAACCATCCCGTTCCTCCCCTTCAGGACTATGATCAGCCGCTAACGAAATACATTTCACGCACTCTGGGGAACTGTGACAAGGCACACACGCAGTTGGCTGCCTGCAAAGCCATACCCCCTGAAGAAAATACTTTCTTTGCCCAGCCATCAAAACGCTTGTCGTACCTATCAGGAGGGATGGTAGGGTACGACCCCTGCTTTGCTGGGGCCGTAGCTGCCTGCACCACCAAACCCTCCGGAGTGGGGTGCGTGGTCAAGTAGCAGGGGTCGCTACTGGCTGGACAGTATTTTCACGGCAAAGACTTGCTCACTGCCGGGAGACTCTCTGGAGCAGTCCAAGACACTGCCACCCTTCTTTGCAAGGCCATATGGAATGGCAGTACCGGGTCAGTTGGTGGACCTCGATCGAGGATATCAGTCAGGTCATCCTGCAGAAAATCCACTAGTGGCGCAGACCACCCCAAATATTCTGTTACCCTCGACATAAGGCGCCAGTACGAGGACTCGGCATGGGTGCCAGCCTCAGGCCTACAGAACTACACCTCTGGAGGTGTCCAGACCTCTGGCGTCGTGCAACGCAGGTCTTCAGTCTGGCCATGACCAGACAAAATCTCATCTGGTACCGTATCAGGAGCCAACCCTTCCTCAGAACCTTCATCCACCTCAAATATAATCCAGAGGCTGGAATGAGGGCACAGAAAAAGGGATAGACATTTTTAGCCTTGGCCAGAGCCTTTCTAGGGGGTTCCACCGTGCCATGGGGTACCTCTGACAAAACCACCTCGAAAGGCGTTGAGGGAATCGGCGTCGAGCGTGGCACAGACAGCTTCGACAGTGTCCTCAAGGGCAGAGCTCCGAGCCCGTCCTTCGACAGCCTGGGTGCCGACAGCTTCCTCGGAGGCGGAGCCTCGAGAGAGTCCCTCAACGACTGAAGACTTCACAGGCTCCAACAGTCTCGAGGGTGTCTAGAGCGACCATCCTTGTCCAACCAGGACCTCGAAGGCGCCCGGTGATCGCGACGACCGCTCTAACCCAAAAGGCGTACGAGTGCTGTCTAGCACGGTCACGGCCGGCGTCTTTCGACGGCGCAGATAGACCAGGGACCTGCGACTGAAAAATCACCATCATCTCCTGCCGAAATGAATCCCATTCGGCAGGAGTGGAATGCTTGTTGGGACAAGCAACCCGCCGATGGGCGGAGTACTCGGACGGGGAAGGCGACCAGTGCCGGCGCTTCCGTGAGTGCCTCGAAGAGGCAGAGGAATGGCGGGACCTACTCCGGGACCGAGACAACCCCCCCCCCCCAGACCGACAATGCTGAGAGTCAGCCCCCAAATCATAAGTCGAAAGGCCGGTAGACTTCGACTTCCGGGGGTTGGCCACCTTACCTACAGAAAGCTTCTTCTTATGCTCCTGCAAGGCCTTCGAAGTAAGCAACTGGCAGTCCACAGTCATCCGTGTCGTGGTCCTCACCGAGGCACCAGAGGCAAGCGACGTGCAAATCCATCAACGACATCTTGGACCCGCAGTCCCGACACTTCTTAAAACCCGGCCGCGGGGTAGAAGACAAAGACATGACGTATATCACAAACGAACAGGTTCGAGGAACCAAAAGAACAGAACTCAAAAAGAGTCAAGGCGCGCCGAGATCTCCGAAGTGAACACGTTCGCGGAAAAAACGGAACTGAGGCTACGGGCGTCGTGCATCCTACTCATAACATCCTGTGACGTCGGCTCGACGGAGGCCATCGACGACAGCATATCGACGCAGGAAGATTTTCCGAAGCAGCGCAGCTGTGGTGATTACGGTCATAGATATGGAATACGTCGGAGGACCCAATCCCCTCGAAACATGGTTACATTAAGCATCAGGCCCCGCCATTGCACTACCACCAGGCTTCACCATACTTAGACAAGACAGACCTGAACGAATAGGAGGCGGAGTAGCATTCATTTACAAGGAGAACCTCCAGCTCCGACTTGTAAGTCACTCCTCGATCAGCAACTCTGACCTCTTATTGGCCAAACTCACACTGCCACCCAACAGTACCATCAATATTCACTTGCTAAACCGTCCCCCAGGCCTCACCCTAGAATCTCAGGAAAACATCATCCACATTCTCAGTAATATCAAAAACTCCACTAAAACCCTTCTACTAGTAGACCTGAATCTGAGATTTAATGATGCTAAAGACAAACCTGTGGTCACCCTCACCAAGGAACTTAGTGACTTAGGCTTCAACCAGAAAGTAGAAAGTCCAACTCACTCCAAAAGCCGCATTCTAGATTGGATCGCGGACCAGCATTGCCTCGCTACTATCACCTCTAACACCTCACTGCTCTGGACCGACCACAACTGTATCGAATGCTCTGTTCCCATCACTAAAAGCCACAAAACTGACCCCTGCCATTGCTGCACAAGTCAGAAGCTCTAAAAAGCTTAAAGAGGATAACCTGCGCCCTTACCTCAACACCCCCGAACTAGTACCCCCTTTCGCTAATGACCCCAATATCCTAGCAGACATCTACAAAGATGTCATCACTAAAGCAATTAATGAAATAGCACCACTCGAATGGAAAAAGAAAAGAACTCACTACACAACAACTCTTGGTTCACTGAAGAACTGCACTCCATGCACTCCCGCAAAAGAAAAGCACTAAAAAACTGGCAAACCAACCCCGGCAGCAGTGCCAAAAACAAATTCAACTTAATCTCACACAAATACAAAACAGCTATCAGTGCTGCCAAAGCCAACGCCTTCAACACACGAATCTCTAATACCAAATGGCACTAAAGAAATCTTCGCCATTTTTAAAGAGCTCATCTGCCCACCTCCCCCCCACACACCTGATGAAATAATCAAAGATGAAGCCTGGTGAGCTAGTATCCAAGCTGCCACAATACACAGAATTGACCTTCTCCAAAAGGAAATCAAAGACCATTGCAAAGCATTACCTCAACAGACAGGAACCAAGCCTACCAACTCCACACCGGCCTCGTCTAAGCCCACCATACCCGACTTCTCCTTCAGGAATGTCACTGAACCAGAAGTTATCAACTTACTAAACAATCTCAAACCCTCCCCTTGTAAAGGCGATATATGCCCGCCCAAGCTCAAAGACTGCGCAGACTGCTTTGCGCCACTCTTTACAGCCTTCATCAATATGTCCTTTAAATCAGGCATTATCCCAGCTAGCCTCAAAGAGGCCTCGGTCCGCCCCCTCCTTAAAAAAAAAAAACACCTTACCCTCTATCCCTTACAACCGAACCATTACAGACCGATAACTACAGTTCCATTCCTCTTGAATTACTGGACAAAGCCGCACACTGCCAGAGCCAATACTTTCTGGAAACCCACTACATCCTAGGGACCAGGCAATCAGGCTTCCGGAAAGGACACGGCACCAAAACAGCCCTGGTGCATCTGAAGAGTCAGATCACCCAAATCAAGGATAAGGGCAAGCCAGCCCTACTTCCTCCTCCTAGATCTCTCAGCCGCATTCGATCTAGTTGATCACAAGACCCTCACCTCATACCATCAGCCAATTTCTCTAAAGAATCAGCTCTCTGGATCACCTCCCTCGAGGGAAGAGCCATGAAAGACTTCTCGGACACTGCTAACGCCACACCCACTACAATCCATTGCGGGGTCCCTCAAGGATCCTCACTGCACCCACACTTTACAACTTGTTCACTAAGCCTCTCTTTGACAAACTCGACTCACATGGTATCACGTGCACCAACTATGCGGACGACACACAAGTACTTCTACCTCTCTCAGGATCATACCACGAAGACGCCAAGGCATTCCACACAATCTGCTCCATCATCCAGGCTTTGATGGCAGTTAATGGCCTCCGTCTGCCTTAATGGAGACAAGACAGAAATCATGATACTAGGTCAACAGAGCACCCTAGTCAAACTGGACAAACTGTAGGCCAACTTCTCCATTGACAACTCCATCATCCCCGTATCCATACCTATCAAGACACTGGGAGTTTACCTGGACTCCTCACTATCAATGACCAGACAAGTCAGCGCAATCACCTCATCTGCGCATACCACCAAACTTTTAAACGCCATCAAGCCATATCTCTCAAAAACTGCCTTTCAATAGCCAGAGCAACCATTGGAGCCAAACTGGACTATTGCAATGCCCGCCTAGCAGGCATATCGGCAAAAAACCTAAACAGAATAAAATTCACAAAGAACAATGCTCTCCGGGCCGCTCTTAGCATCCCAAGAAGAGAGCATATCTCCCAGGCCAGACACTCGCCCAATGGCTCCCGGTCAAAGAGCACATCACACTCAAAATCCTCACAAATGCCTCTCTTTCCGCCCCGTCCTACCCATCAGAGACCATCGCCAAACCCTCCTCCTCACATCCCACCAAGATGCAATACACCAACTTACTCCATATCCCACGCATCAAAAAAGACAAAGGCGCTGGCCTAAGCTTCCCCTACATTGCTGCCAAGTCCTGGAATGCTCTACCTGCAGAAATGAGAGCGGAGAACTCACTCCCGATTTTTCGTAGGAAACTTAAGACCTCCTTCCTTGCACAATAATGTGACACTCGCTAACCTATGTAAATATACTGCACTGTACATTTTTTACAAATGTCATACATAATTTACAGGAGCAGGTATTACCCCAAACATGTTTCGCCTAGGGATGTGGCCTAGGAGTTCGGGCTGGACTGCCCCTTTTGGGGTGGGGCCAAGCCTGATTTGAATATGGTCTTTCCCTTTCTGTAATGGATTGGCAGGCGAAGAATGGTGGTCTGGAGGGTTGCCCAGAGCAATGCCAGTGGTTAAGATTCATTCTAAACCTTCCAGCCATCACATCTTTGTTTTTACTTACCAATCCCGCCAGGGACTTCAGAGTCAATACTTACCGGAACTCTCCCAACGCCTTCACACCTGTGAAGTAACTTATCTACGCGCCCCTGCAAGACACGCAGGATGCAGAGCTCATCTTTTACGAACATAAGGTGAGGTTACTAAGGGGATATCGGAGGTGAGTAGTGGGGGAGAGCGAGAACAGTTGGGAGGCCATCACTAAAACCCACAGGTGGTTAATCCCCGTCTCCACTTGCAGGAAAATACTTCTTCTGGTCCAGCAGACAAGACTAGGTGGGCCAGTCCAGACAGTCATCTCTGCACTACGCATCACGTTGAAGGAGACCGCAGCTGTCCGGGTCTGATCGACACCCCTGTGGGGTCCAGGTGAGTGTAACAGTGTGGGCATAGAAGTGGATAGGGGTGAACTGGATATTTTATCTGCTTGGGTAGTGTCCATTGCACAGATTACAGACTACTGTACTGCACTTTGAAGTATCCATTGTTTGCACTTAATAGAGTGGTGGGAGCAGGGCCAATGCAGCAAACAGTTTGTGGTTTGGTTGTCAGTGACATAGTATGTGAAAGAAGTGGGTAAGGGTGCCGGAAGCTGTGTTGTGTTTGTAGATTCTGCTAACTGTTACATGTTTCCATGCCTAGTTGTATTACAGTGTGGAGGTTGGGTAGGAGTGCTGGTGGCTGTGGTACTTTTATAGATTGTGGTCCCTGGTGACATGTTCACATGCATGGCTACATTACGTTGCGGTGGGTGTGGGCAAGGTCTACACTCTTGGGTGCATGGCCAAAGGCCGTAGGCTGTACACAGCCACCCACATACCGCTAAACACACCGAAAGCAATGGTATGCAGCCATGCATGCAAACATGAAGCCGGGGTGAAAGGTGGCAGGCTCAACTGCAGATGGGGAGTGCATTGCACATGACATGAGCATTTGAACATAAGATGTACTACGCAGTGTTGTGTGTGGTGAGGGCCTAGCACTTTGGATGCTTGGCTGGAGTGGAAAGGGAAGGATTGTCCCTGCTTTACTGGGAGGTGGCTCTAGCTGTAGCTGGGAAAGCGCACGTGCCACATCCTGCCCTTTTAATCATGGTGTGCATGGAAATGGAATTGTGGGGATTAGCCAATCAGGTGTGGCTCACAGGAAGGGCCGGTACTAATTTTCCCCATTAGTCTGTACTGAGGGTGGCAGAGATGGAGAGATGCCGATTGCTAATCGTGGGGGATAGCTTTGTGCAAGATCTGTACAGATATGCCTTGCAAAGAGGCATGGCTGCATATTTTGCGCTGGAAGGAGTGGAGGCTTTCTGGGGCACTGTCGACAATATGGTTGACATTTGCAGATGTGCGGCCTCTGTCAGTACGTTCGATGTTGTCGTGCTGCATTATGAGCTCTACATTTGGTGTACATATCGGGTCGACATTTGCTCTGTTGCCTAAAGAAGTTGATGGAAGTGATGCAGATTTTTCCCACTGCCAAGGTGGTTTTCTCAAGCATACCACTAAGAGGAGCATGGGACCATGCCGGTATAATTTGTCCCCAGCCAGAGGTCAGAAGGTGTTTTATAAACAGAAGCGTGTATCAATTTATGTGCACTGCTGGGGTTTCTCCACCAACTATGACATGAATGCAATTTGCACTGGTTCCATGCAAACGGCATTTCCTTGACCCCGATTGGCAATGCTGTTTTGTTTTACACTGTACAAAAAGCGTTGGAGAATCCTATAACAATGTAAGGAGGCAAACAAAACAAAATCAAAGAGCAAAAACAAAAAAGGTTTTGTGGAAGCCCAAAAAAAAAAAAACTAAGGAAATCCTCTTCCCTGGTTGAAATGTATTCACCCCTCCGTCCCCACTCGTGGCGATGTGCATGAATCTGGATGCAGAAGTCTTGGATAGTTTCACAGACCTTTCTCCTCTAGGTGTTTGCGAATGACCAGAGAATTGCACTCTGAATGTTTAACGGTACATATGGTGCTTGATGCAGAGGTTGTGCATGTGATTGGCGGAAGCGTGTGACTGTTTAACAGTACCCAATAAAGGAGTGTTAGAACAAAATAGTGCAAAGGGAAGGACTGCTCCGTCTTTACTGGGGCGTGGCCCTCGTGATAGTTGGAAAGTGCACGTGCCACATCCTGCCCTTCTTGGCATGCTGGGTATGGGATTGGGACTGTGGGAATTGACTGAGGTTGTGCATCACAGGAAAGGGAGGCAATATTTTTCTTCATTACTCTAGTGAGGCTGGCAGAGATGAAGAGACGCACCGTGTTCATCGTGGGTGATGCCTTTGTGGTAGATCTGCACAATTTAGCTGTGGAAAGAGGCTTTCATGGCGATTTGGAGGGAATCGAGGCTTTGTGGTGCGGTGTCTATGTGTGCAGTTTCGGCGTTCTGCTTGCACCTTGTCCATAAGTGGCAACTTTGGCTACTGTACATGTGGTGGGGCAGTATGGAGCTTTGCATTTGGGTTTCATGCCTTGTTCACGTGTGTCCCGGCAACTGAAGGGGATGAAAGCAGTGAAGCGCATTTTTACCACTGCGAAGGTGCTTTTCTCATGCATACCACCAAGAATAGTTGACTATTCCAATGAAAGTTGCTGCCAGTCGGCAGTCGGAAGGTGTCTTATCAACAGAAGCACACGTGTTTTAAGTCGTGCTGGGATGCTCTCCTGCGAGAACGACATTGATCCTCGACATGTGCACCTTTTCAAAGCAAATGGCATTTCTTTGTCCACCAATGGCAATGCTACTTTATTTTACAATCTACAGGCTGCATTGAAGACGTTGTAATGATGTGAGGACTACTAAACAAAAAATCCTACAAACACTGACAAAAAAGATATTTCTTTGCAAGCACCTTAAACAAAAATTGAAAAGAATCCTGTAACAATGTAAGGAGGAAAACAAAACAAACTCAGATAAAGAGCAAACACAGAAAAGGTTCTGGGTAAGCACAAAGAAAATAAAAAAAGGCTATTTTCAGAGCCACCACCACAAACTAAATCCCCACCCTGGTTGAAATGCATGCATCTATTTCCGCACACAGTACGAAAAGTTCACGGGCATTGCAATAGTTCCAGGATTGCACATGTCACATCTGGGGCTTTTGCGGATGGCGGGCATGGAAATGGGACTGTGGAGGCTAAGGGATTGCTCAATAAGGTTTCTGGGTGTGGTTTCAACTATGTGATGTCATTTTTCATGTCATGGTTGTTAGTCTTCGCAGTGCACAGTGATGGCGCAAGCTATGGTTGCTTAGTTTACCATAACTACCATAACTGGCAAATTTCTGGGTTTTTTCGGTTTTACTTGTAACCATAAAATGAATAGGTTGCTATTAGTACAAAGTAACTATAATGTCCCTTTGAAATAGTTGTTGCATTGAATTTGGTAGGTATTTCTTAGGGAAATTAACCATAATGTCTAACTTTTTTTTCAGCGATATAAATATATTTGAGTGCTGCTTTGTTGTACCTGTCTAGCTAAGATTCAGTGTACATAAAGCTCACATCTTCATCTCAAGATAAACTGAACATGCTCTGCCACACTACCAAGGTCCTGAGCTAGTACAGACTGATAAGAGTTGGGGGATCTACAAACCACTTGGATAGCTTACTAAAGTCTTACTGCCAGTACCTGTACTCCAAATTGCTTAAGAAACAAAGTTACTCAATTTAATTTTCAGGACCACTTTTGTCGTGCCTTTATAGTCGATGAAGGAAGTGCAGGTGTCACTGGTGCAGATGTCACTTTTGGCATCAGTGTTCAAGCCCAGCTAGTCAGCAGTTCCGTGTTCCAAAGCAACCACCACTCCTGCAACAACCTCAGAGAACCCCAGGACACGATTCAGATGTTCGATGCAGTGAGCTAGCCCAGGATGCAATAAGTAACTTACCGGTAAGTACTGTTCGAGCATTGTTGCCTTTTATAGATTCACAGGCTAAGAATCGTTGGCAACATTAAAGCAGTTTACATTTATATTTTAAAACGGTCGCTTTACACTCCATTAGAGAGATAGTGGGTCATATTGCCCCAAGGTCAATAGACCGGTATCCCTTAGCTCCACCCCTGAAGGCCATCTTAATGTGAATGTGGAAATATGAGTAAAGAAAGTAGCGGTAGGTAGGAGGGTCACATGCAAATCTATACCCATGCTGGAGAAGAACAAGTTACTTCTTACCTTGTAACGTTCTTTCGATGGGATGTTCCTCCAACGTATTCCTCATCTTAGATATCTCCTTCCAGCTCTGCTGGCCTTGGAAAAAATTTTCTCTAGAGGGCGCTGCGCGTCGACGTCCTCCGAGTCGATGTCCCTCGACAGCCACCGTATCGACGTAGACGTCATCCTGCCTATAAAGGCCACGCGCAGCGTCCGTTGCTCAGTTCCATTTTGTAGCCCACAATAATACTTTCTGGACTAACTAATCACCCTGAAGGAGCGTAAGCTGCAACAACAAGGGAAGTAGAACTGCGGGGATGGATGGGAGGGTCGATGAGGAATACGTCTGAGGAACATCCCATCGAAAGAACGTTACAAGGTAAGAAGTAACTTGTTCTTCGAAGGGATTGTGTCCTCTGACGTATTCCTCATCTTAGATAGGCTCCCATAGCAGTATTCTATTATCGGAGGAGGGAGTACTGACTTCACGCTGTCTTCTATTGATGAATAGAATGCAGTACAGCCCTTCCAAACCTAGTCTCTTGACTGGAGGAGGAATCCAGATTGTAAAAACGTGTAAAGGTATGGACAGACGACCATGTAGCGGCCGCACATATGTCTTTAACCGACACGCCTCTTTTGAGGGCCGATGAAGCTGCAATACCTCTGGTCGAATGAGCCCTAAGGTTTTGAGGGGGCTCTTTCCCTGCCAGTTTATAACATTCCAGAATGGCTAGAATGATCCATCTGGAAATGGTCTGCTTAGTTATTGGTAACCCCAGCTTGTGACCTGTGTAACCTACAAACAGCTGGTCTGCCTGTCTTATCCTGGCTAGTCTACTAATGTAAAAACTTAAAGCCCTCCTAGGGTCTAGCCTGTGTAACCTCTCTTCCTCTTTCCCCGGGTGAGGAGGAGGATAGAAAGATGGTAGGGTAATCTTCTGAGTGATATGGAATTCAGAAACCACCTTTGGGAGGAAATTAGGCTTCACTTGCAGGACAACTTTGTCTTTGTGAAATATTGTATGAGGGGGTTTACAAGAAAGAGCTTGTAATTCGCTCACCCTTCTAGCAGATGTAAGTGCTATTAATAAAACAGTCTTAAGGGTAAGGAATCTTAACGAACAAGAATGGAGAGGTTCGAAAGGTGTACCCATCAGGAAAGTTAGTAATAAGTTTAAATCCCATAGGGGAACTTGGAATGGTCTTGGGGGATAAACATTGGTTAACCCCTTTAGAAACTATTACCAAGGGTAATTTGAAATAGGATGGTTCTTCCGCAGTACGCTTAAAGATGGATAGCGCTGCAAGATAGCCCTTAATGGTGCCAACTTGAAGGCCTGAATTTGCCAAATATAGTAGGAAGGACAAAACCATTGGTGTACCACATGAAAAAGGGTCGATATTCTGTTCTCTACACCAGCTGCAAAATCTGTTCCAACGGCAGCGGTATAAAGACTTTGTTGCTGGCCTCCTTGCCGAAAGCAACACCTCCATAACATCATCAGGGAGGTCCCAATCCATGTACCTCAGCCTTTCAGAAGCCAAGCGTGAAGGTTGAGGGTTTTGATGTCTGGATGGAGAACCTGACCTCCCTTCTGTGAGAGTAGGTTCTCTCTGAGTGGAAGTCGAATTGGAAGGCAGATGGACAAGTCTAGAAGGTCCGGGTACCACGTTCTCCTGGCCCAATCCGGGGCAATTAGGATCATGGTTCGCCGGAATCTTCTCAACCTCCTGATCATTTGAGGAATGACAGGGACCGGTGGGAACGCGTACAGAAGCGGAAACTCCCAGTCCACTATGAACGTGTCTCCCAGAGCTCTTCTCGGGGGAAATTCCCTTGAGCAGAACAGGTCGCATTTCCTGTTTAGGCTGGTGGCGAACAGATCTACCTGAGGGGTTCCCCAAAGGGCGAAGATCTCTTGAAGGACTTTGAGCTAGCTCCCACTCGTGGGAGACTGTTCTGCCTGCTCAGAGCATCCGCTGTCAAGTTCTTCTCTCCAGCTAGGTGAACTGCCGATAGAGAGATTCCTTCTTGGATTGCCCAAAACCAGAGCTGCATCGCCTCTCTGCACAGGGGTAGTGATCCTACGCCTCCTCTTTTGTTGAGGTAATGCATGGCCACCGTGTTGTCCGTCATTATCAGGACGTTCTTCCCTTGTACAGCTTGCAGGAACGTCTTCAGCGCAAGTCTGATGGCTCTCAGCTCTAACAGGTTGATGTGTAGTCTGGACTCCGATGGAGACCAACGACCACTGATGGTCAAGTCGTTGGCGTGGGCTCCCCACCCCGTGAGTGAGGCATCCGTGACTACTGTTATCTCCGGCCAGGGTTGCCAAAACTGTTCTCCTTTCAGAATGTTCTCCTGACAGGCCCACCACTGAAGGTCTCGAGCCACCCTGCCGGAAACCTGAAGATCTGTCATTCTCCCTGACAATTGTGACCACTGATCCTCAGTGCCCACTGGAGGGATCTCATTCTCAGGCGAGCCTCTGGCACTATGAAAATGCAGGATGCCATGAGGCCTAGCAACCTCAAAAAGTCGAAGGCTGGGAGACGTTGGGCATGCTGGAACTTGGTAACCATCTGTAGAATATCTTGAGCCCTCACCTCTGGTGGCGAGGCTTTTCCCAGGGAAGTATTCAGGATCGCTCCTATGAACTGGAGTCTCTGCGATGGTATCATTTGTGACTTCTTTAAATTGAGGGAGAAGCCCAGTCTGTGAAGGAAGTGGCACACGTGAATTAGCTGGATCTGAGCTTGTTCCGGAGAAACAGCCCTGATCAACCAATCGTCCAGTTAGGGGTAGACGTGAATCCCTTCCATCCTTAGACTTGCAGCCACTACCGACATTAACTTGGTGAAGACCCTCGGGGCGGAGGTCAGCCCAAATGGCAGCACTCGAAATTGATAGTGAGAGTTGTCAATTGCGAACCTCAGGTATTTCCTGTGTTTGAGATGGATAGGCACATGGAAATAAGCGTCCTGAAGGTCCAGAGATACCAACCAGTCCTGGAACTGAAGGGCCTGGAGGATCTGAGAAAGAGTGACCATCTTGAATTTGTCTTTTCTGAGGAATTTGTTCAATTCTCGCAAGTCCAAGATGGGTCTCAGTCCTCCGTCTTTCTTTGGAATAAGTAAGGGGAGTACCAGCCCTTGTTCCTCTCCGCTACAGGTACCGGTTCTATGGCACCTTTCTCTAGCAGGTCCCAAATTTCCTGCAAGAGGAGCGGATCTGGAGCTTTCTGAGAGCTGATCCCCGGTGGATGACTGAGGTATACGTAGCAAAGGCAGGCAGTAACCTTGGGCAACTGTTTCCAATGCCCAAGCATCTGACGCGATAGCCTGCCATACCGCCAGATGTTGAGTCAACCTGCCTCCTACAGGTGTCCTGTGAGGGAAGTCCTCAGAGTGGTTTTGGGGCGGCTGATGCAGATGCCGATGGTAAAGAGGTACCTGCTGTTGCTGCGGCTTTTGAATATCTACCCCGTCCACCTCGGGTAGTTCTTCTTTGACCCCTTTGAGCCAGTCGTCCTCTACCTCTTCCGAATGCGGAGTAGAAGCGAAAGGACTTGCCCCTCGCAGAGGTTCCTGTGGGACGAAAAGGAGTCTGACGGATTGCAGCTCCTAGGGATTTTGCTGCTGCTTTTGAAGTTTGCAGTTTCTCTAAACTGTCATCCGCCTTTTTCCCGAACAAAGAAGAGCCATCGAATGGCATGTTCAAGAGCCTGGCTTGCACATCTGGGGCAAAACCAGACTCTCAACCAAGCGAATCTCCAGGTTGATGTACTTGGCGCCATTGCTCTGCTGATACCGTCAGCCGAATCAATGCCCGTCTGGAGGGATTCGCACATAGCGTCTTTACCGTCCTGTATAATATTCAGGAACGCATCCCTTTCTTCTCCCTCCGGGATGCAGTCAGCCGCTGTAGAAGCACACTCCCAAAGTGTATGGCTGAACCTAGCAAGGGTGCAAGTAGCATTAACAGATTTTAACGCCATGCTACATGCTGAAAAGACTTTCTTTGCCATAGCATCATATTTTTTATCGTCCCTGTCCTGTGGGACGGTAGGATAAGCCGTCTTGACATCGGTAGAGGATGCTGCCTGTACCACCAGACTTTCTGGGGATGGGTGTTTAGACAAAAACTCTGGGTCTGTAGAAGATACCCTGTACTTTGTAGACAGTTTTTTATTTACTGCTGGTACTACATCTGGGGTTTCCCAGTTTGTCATGATCTTTCTCTGAAGAGCTTTATGAAAAGGCACCACAGGATCCTCCTGTGGGCCTTTGTCAAGAATATCCGTGAGGTCATCTTGTTGGAAAGATTGTGAAGGTGCAGACCACCCCATGAACTCTGTGAACCTGGCCATTAAGGCTCTGTAGGGGGTTTCAGCATGCTCCCCTGGGTCTGGCTTAGCAAACTCCACCTCAAGGGAAGTTTCTAACCCACTTGCCTCATGTAAGGAATCATGAAGATCCTTTAACCTGCGCTCTTCAGAGGAAAATTCCTCTCTAATTGGGGTTACAGGTCCCTGTAACTCAAATGTGTCTTCCTGTTCAGACAATTCACCCTCTTCCAAAATTGAGGATATAGTTCTCAATTGTTCTGAACTCATAAAGGGAGTAAATCCCATTTCCAAGGCAGAGGGTGCCGAACTTGTCATTATCGGCCCCGAAAACGTCGATGCCGAAGGCTTCTAGCGTGGCGTCGAAAAACAAAGGCGGAGGCCTCGCAGACCTCGACAGAATTGGAATTCTACTCGACAATCTCGAAGCCATCGATGTCGAGGACCTGGGGATAGTCACTGGATGTGTGGTAACCGTGACTTTTCTTGGCGTCGAGTCGACAGACCCGTGTGTCGAAGGTCCCTTCGACAACGGCGTCGAAGACATCGACCTCGACGGAACCCTCGTCGACGGAACCTTCGAGGAAGGTTTGGAGGTCATAGTCCTACTCTAGGGTTCGAGACGCGCTCGAGAGGTTTCCTTCGCCGGGTACTGCGACTCGCGGCGTTTTTGACCTTCGGGTCTTTCGACCAGAGCATCGCTCTCGGCAGTCTTCGAGGGGGTCGAGGCTGCTTTCTCAAAGACGTTAATCATATTTTTTCGGAATTCCTCCCATTCAGCCCGGGAACTATGTTTCGTGGGGCAAGGGATTCTTTTTGGCGAAACAGAGGAAGAGGAAGACGGAGAAGGGGATCGACGTCTCCTCTTCGAGTGCTTCGATCTCGAGGAGTGATGAGACCCACTCCGAGACCTGGAGCGCAAATGGTGACGAAGAGACGAATGTCTCGACTTCGTCGACGAAGAAGCAGCTTTAAAAGTCTTACCTTTCTCCAGCTTCCCCCTACGCTCCTTCAGGGCCTTAGCTGTCATGGACATACAGTCCTCGCATTCCGAACAATGGTGTTCAGCTCCCAAACACCACAAACTCTGTGAGGATCGGTCAACGACATCTTTTTCCCACAATCGACATTTCTTGAAGCCGGATCGAGGAGTTGTCGGTTCCGACGAGGAAGCCATCGAGTATGGATCGAATAACTCGAGGTAAATAGGATTAATCTGACTAAGTACTGAGCAACGGTATTCCGAGGCACTGAGTAATCGCGGAAAAACGGAACTGAGCAACGGACGCTGCGCGCGGCCTTTATAGGCAGGATGACGTAGACGTCGATACGGCGGCTGTCGAGGGACATCGACTCAGAGGACGTCGACGCGCAGCACCCTCTAGAGAAAATATTTTCCGAGGCCAGCAGAGCTGGAAGGAGATATCTAAGATGAGGAATACGTCGGAGGACACAATCCCTTCGAACATTAGTTACAGGTAACTTATTCCTTCTGCAGCATTGGATAGTTCAAGATTCACATGCTGTTCGAATAGATTATAAAGCAGCACACAATGCCACCAGGGCAGAGGGTAAAGCTTAGCTGAAGAAAACAGACCGCCGAGAACCCTTCACCAGAACAGGTTGTGCAGCATTGCTTGGCCGACCATGGACTCATCTGTGGAATCCCCATCAACAGTAAGTTGAGCCTTGTGAAGGTAGGTACCGATCTCCAAGTGGCAGCCCTGCAAATATCCATCAGGGAAGCACACAAGAGAAATGCGGTCGTTGCAGCAACAAACCTCTTAAAGTGAGATGCTAGGAAAAGGCCTGTTGGCCATTTGATGACAGTACAATATGCATGTGGACAGCCATCCTTAAATAGAGGCCCTGGCTAGAGCATTGCCCCTAATAGAAGGACCAAACATCAATTTGCGGAGAAGACCTACTGAAACTCAGTATGAGAGACGTAGAATTTCAAGGCTCGCACCACATCAAATGAGTGCAAGGAGCGTTCCACTGGCGAGGAATGGGACCCAAAAAAATAAAAGACAGGCAAGATTTGTTAAGGTGAAACGTAGATGGGATCTTGGAAATGAAAGTCTGGTTCATGCGAAGAACCACTTTGGATTTGGATTTATGAAAACCCAAACCGCGGTTTGCACAAGAACTTGGATTCCACCCACCCCACACTGGAAGATTGTGAACTTTGCAGAAGTTGCTACTCGTGGCAGGTTTGCAGTTTACAGAGGGAATATGCCACTGTTGTGCATTCATGGTAGATGAAATGGAATGAGGGGCATCTTGTTGGCTAGAGCTCATGTGAAGCAATTTGATTTTTGGTCATCGGGGTACTCGTTGGACCAAGGTTCAAATCCCTGATAAACTGATCCCTTTAAAAAGGCACCTAAAAAAGCAGCCCTCAAACATGTTGTTCAGCCTTCCTGGAAACACATTTGTGGGCAACTACTGAGTACTTTCCTCTACGTCCTGGGGTCAGAGTTTGTTAATGCTCACCGCCAGAGGTCCCTCTGGTCTGGAGTAAATTATTTTCAGAAACAAGTTTTTAGCACATTCCCCATTGGCTAACACTCGGGAGAGGAGGGGGGGGCTTACTGATTTGCTACATCCTCTCCTTCGGCTTCTGGTCCTTAACCAACCCTTGGATCTCGGGTTTCCACTGGTCCTTCTTGCAGTTGTTTGGGGATTACTGACTTTGACCGGTTTGTTCATATGGAACTTAATTACGCAACTTTGAGATCGCCTTAGATGACTTGGAAGCAGTTAAATGCACCTGGACATTTTCCAGCATTTAGCAGGGGTTCAGGGATTTCTGGGCCAACAACTGGATTTTTAAAGCATTTCTCGAGGCATGTTCTTTACATTGAATTTTAAAAACACTTTCCCTGACGTGAATGGCATTGGTAACGGTTAAAAGAGCATTTGGATTTTTGGGAGGCTTCTGTCTGCGTTTCAGCAATATTTTCAACTCCAGTACTTTGACTGGAATGTACACATTTGTATTTTTCAATCACTAAACCCACAAAGGGCAGAATTCATGTACATTTTTGGTGTGTACTATAGATCCTTTTGTGTCAATTCTTAACTATGTTCAAATGCCTGGTTCCCTTTGCTTACCACCCCATAGTTATGTGTTGTGTGCCTACGCGACCAAAAGTGTAGAGAACCTAACATCTTGCTTAGGCTGTATTTTAATTGTGTATATAACCTTTCCTATACCCAAGTAATGCTCCCTCATGCCGTCGTCTAACACCAGGCTATTGTCAAGTCAATGTGTATGTAACCATATTGTATGCACCAAGTAATGCGCCCAGATACCTTTGGGTTAGGCATTACTCACTGTAATAGCATTTCTGATGATTGTATCTGTTTAGATTCACATGCTGTGCATATCGTCCGACATCCAGTGGTAACCACAGAGTATTGCATCTGGTCTTTCGGGGACGTCGGCATAAGCGTGTCTGTAACTATTCCCATCATGACGTGTAACGTACCCAAAATCCCTCACGCCCCAAGGACCCTCCGATTGTGTTTTATCTGCCATGAGGGAGCCCAAGGCAAACGTCATGGAGTACATGGAGAGAAAGTAGAAAGACGTCTATGTTCCTTCCACTACGAGCGGGGAGGCAGGGAGGGCGCCTGTGAATCTAAGCAGATACAATCATGAGAAATGCTATTACAGTGAGTAATGCAAGTCTTCTGATGTTTGTTAATCTGCTTAGAATCACATGCTGTACATAGACTAGTGAGCAGTACCCAGAGTTGGAGGTCGGTTGTGAGTAGGACCAGTAGAAAAAAGATGTCTTAATACTCCTTGTCCCACCTGAGAGAGTCAGATCTAGAATGAGTGTCTAGGCAATAGTGTTTTGTAAAGGTGTGTACAGAACTCCAGGTTGCCGCTTTGCAAATGGACTCAAGAGGAACATTTGCAATGAATGCTATGGAAGCCCCAGTGCCCAGAGTAGTGTGCTCTAGGCTTAAAGGGCAGTTCTCCCTTAGCAAGAGTGTAACAGTGTGATGTATTTGACAATCCACCTTGAGATGGCAGATTTAGAGACAGGATCCCCTTCTCTGCCAGCTGCCACTGAAACGAAAAATTGTTTTGTTTTCCCTCAGTGGTTTCGGTCTTTCCAGGTAGAACATGACTGCCCTGCGCACACATCTAGGGTGTGTAGGCTTCTTTCGGCCATGCTACTGGGATTCTGGAAGAAAGTGGGTAGTTCGATCGATTGGTTCACATGAAACTTTGAGATGAATTTAGGTGCAAATCTGGGATGAGTGTGCAGAACTAACATATCCCTGTGGACTGTAACAAAAGGGTCTAGAACAGAAAGGGCCTGTAGTTCGCTAACCCTTCTAATAGAAGTGATAACCACTAGGAAGGCCGTCTTGTAAGTAAGGTCTTTTAGACTTGCTTTATGCATTGGCTCAAAGGGAGATCCCATGAGTCTGGTTAAAACCACATTTAGATCCCACCCAGGAGCTGGGTGAGAAATGGGGGATAGATTCTCTTAACCCCTTCTATAAAGGCCTTAATAACCGGTATTTTCCACCATGACACTCTAACGTGGTGTAGGCCGAGAGAGCGGCAAGATGAACCTTTAGGGAATTGAAGACCAGTCCTGCGTCTAACAAATGGGTTAGGTACAGCACAATGTGTGTCGGTGAGCAATCGATGGATTGAGGCCCTTGGTATTACACCAGATGACCAAGTGTTTCCATTTACTGGAATAGCAATAGCGGATGTTAGGCTTCCCTGAGTAGGTCCATGCATCTGAGCTGTAGGTGTCCAAACTATGACCTCAGGAGCCAGGCTGCTAAGTTCAGAGTTTGTGGGCATGGATGTAGCGTCTCCCCCCCCCCCTCCCGTCCTGAGATAACATGTTGTACAGGCAGCGGGACATTTCCAGGAGATGAGCGAACCAGGGTTGGCGGGGCCACCAATATCATGGTGACTGGTTCCTGGTGCATCTTGTGTACTATCTTGTTGAGTAGGGGAGTCGGGGCGTGGGGGTGGGGGAGGGGAGCGTAGACAATTTCCTTGACCATGTTATCCAGAGTCCGTTCCCCTTGGAGCGGTTCTGGGGGGTACCTGGAGGTGTAGCCTTGGCATTGGACATTCTCCTGAGTTGCGAACAGGTGGATCTCTGGGAAGCCCTATTCAGCGAAGACGTTGGAGACTGTTTGCATGCAGACGCCATTCGTATTCTACGGGCAGTGGGAAATCTCTGCTGAGTATGTCTGCCAAAAGATTGAGTTCCCCTGGAACGTGTTGGGACAACAGAAACGTCTTGTATTTGAGAGCCCAGATCCAAATGTTTTGGGACAGCTTGGATAGCCCAGGAGAGAGCATGCCCCCTTGTTTAGGTAATACATGGCTGTGGTGCTGTCTGTAAGAAACAGAACTGTCTTCCCTTGTAGTTGAGTCTGAAAGGGCTTCAATGCCTTGAACACTGCTAATAGCTTTAGCAGATTTATATGGTTGGATGCTACTTGTGGGGACCACACTCCATGCGCTGTCTGCTGAAGCAGGTGAGGCACCCCCCACCCCGTGAGATGTGTCTGTCGTGAGAGTGGGTCCCACTGCAGGGGTGGTGAAGGACCCCCCCACCCTCCTCCGGTAGCGTTACCTTAAAAAACTTTTGAGGTTTTATAAATTTATCACTGGGCGCAGGTCTAGAACAGGTTGCATGGTGAGGTCCTTTTTGGGTACAAGGAAGTACACTGAATAAATACCCTTGCTTACCTGAAGAATAGGGACGGCTTCTATGGCGTCCTTTCCCAGAAGCACTTCCACCTCTTGAATCAGGATCTGCAGATGGTCCGGCATGAGGCATCGTGAACGTGGCGGTCTGAACTGTGGTGGTCAGGCGAATTCCACGCAGTACCTGTGGGCAACCGTCTTTATGACCCACTGGTCTTAAGTTATCCCCTCCCATGCCGCAAGGAAAGATGTTAAGCGCCCCCCCGACCGGGGTGACATGGGAGGTGACCTGGATCCGTGTAATTTCTGACCAGAGGCTGCGGCCCCTCTGGGGTTGGGGCCTCTGCCGCGTCACGGACCCCTAGGTGGGTAGTTGGCAGGCTTCCAGATGCTTGTCCAGAGTTCCAGTTTCCCGTATTGTAGTTGTTTTGACTTTAACAGGATTGCCCTCGAAAGGACCGCCTCCTCTTTCTAGGCCGTCTCCAGAGCATCGTCGACCGCTTTACCGAAGAGATTGGCCTCTATGGCCTGTGTTTCAGGCTTGAACCCAGAGTTACGGAGCCAAGCGTGCTACTTTAGTGTGCCCTGGGCCAGGGACCTAACTGCCGTCTCCACAGTGTCTAGAGTGTTTTTAATTATATTTTGATTTACTTGCCTGCCCTCAGCCACGATGGTGAGTAGTCTGAACTCACGGGTTCAGGATCGTCCTGGAGACCTTGTACAATGTTCCATTGCGCGTCTGCATAACTGGCAAGCAACGTGGTGTTATTTGTTATGCGTGTGGTGAACGCAGCTGCCGAGGTAACATGCTTAACTAAGACGAACAACCTTTTAGATTCCTTATCCGGGGGTGCATCCCCCGTAGCGAGGGGTATCCCTGCCTGTTTCCGGGTGGTAGTCGCTACCAAGGAGTCGGGGGTGGCTGGTCCTTTAATATATTGAGGGTCAGTAGGAGATGGCCAAAATAGTTTTTCCACTCTTTGATTCACTGCCTGGGGCAGTGCTGGTGTGACAGGAGCCAACCTTTTAACAGAGTTCAGGAGAGGAATGGCTTGCTTGAGTTTTTTTTTTTCTTTGAGAATGTCCTCCACAAAATCTTGTTTGGGAACTGCCTCCGGGGCGGTGATCTTAAAGTGCTCTGCTGCCTTTATGATGGCATTGAAAGCCATTTTATCGTCCACAAGCGAGGCCTGGCAGGCCGGAGTGGTAGGAGGGGAATCCAGGCATAGGACATCAGTGTCCTGATCTTGCGTAGGGAGCGCCCATGGCTCTGTCTCCACTTGCTGGGTCTCCTCCCAGTTGCCCATGGCATCCGCTTGGTCATCGGGGTGGTTTTGTAGGAAGGAAGGGTCTTCTTCCGCATCATAGATGTCTTGGTAAGTGTTCATCTGGACCACATCTTCAAGGTGGACAGAAGCTGTCGAGAGTCAAGATTTTCAGGGAAACGTGGAGCAGACACTAAAAGAGGGTCTTCACAAGCTCTTAGGGGAAGGATGCTCAACGCAAGAATCCTTTATAGGCGGTCCATGCACCATTCAAACTTTTCCCTGGTCCATTTAGACGAACCAGCAGGGGCAAACGGTGGAAAAACTTTGGCTTAATCTCGTTGCCGTCAAAATTTGTCCCCAAGGGTGTTGGACAGAGGCTCCTGACTGTTCTCGTAGGTTTCGAGAGTACTGGGGCACCATGGCGTGTCTTTAGGCCTGTCCACAGCACGCTCCATGAGTTTTGACGGTGTCTTAGGCGTCACCCCAACTGCCGAAGTAATCCTCGCAAGACTTTCCACAATCTCTGCCGAATCGGCGTGAGTCAACAGATCAACGGTAGATCTATCGCCTACCACGGTGCCAGAGGGCCTAGTGTTAGATATTTCACCTGCGGAAAGGCTACAAGGCCTAGGGGTAGGTTTTAGGGGTGCTGGATGATTGTACTTTGGCGTGTAAACCCGATTTAGAGGTAGCGCCCTTAACTTTGGAGTGCCCAGTCGCAAGACGCTGCTGCAGATGCGGGGAAGGCTGCTGATCTACCAGATCAGAGGATTCCCTCGAAATTTTCAGCGGTCCTGTTGGCTCTTTCACCGGAACCGTCAAAATCGGTGATGGGGTTGTGCGCTTAGTGTGTGGTTTCTGTATGCCCTTGTGGCCGGGTGTTGTCCCCAATGGGAGACTTAAGTCAGGTCTAGAAAGGTCAGGGACAGGCGTGGCGGACCTAGAAGTGTCCGCCTCAAGGTCGAATATATCAGACACGGATGTCTGGTCATCATCAGTGCCCCTCCCCCCCCCCGTCACTGTGCTCCTTAAGAGTCTTAGGCCGAAGTAGTCTACAGGCCGCACACTGCTTCTCGTGATCTAGGGGTAGACAAGAATTACACGTACTGTGCTAGTCTTTCAACGGGTACCTGACCCTACACTTAGGACAGAATCTAAATGGTGTCCTTTGCATAGCAAAAGGTATACACAAAGATGACCAGACCTAGAGGGCAAAGAGGGGGAAAGAGGAGAGACATAATGAAAGATATGGCCACCCAACACCACTCTCCCTACTGTGTAGGCCAGCCAGAGGGCCCGGCCACGTGGATGGCTCATTCGCCGGATCTTAAGTGCCGAAATCCACCGCCGTAGAAACTTCCCACAGTCTTCGCCGAAGTTGCTTGAATCGCAGTCGAAGTGACTTATGGGGAAATAACCGACAAAGGCGGTATAATAATAAACAATGTCTTATGAAGAGCTCTGCTATAGGGCGACCAGTTATCCGAGCAGAAAAAAAAACAATCTGAGGGACCTCCACGCGTGAGGGATTTTGGGTACACTACACGTCACGATAGGGATAGTGTTACAGACACGCCTATGCCGACGTCCCCTTTCGGTTCCCGAAAGACAAGATGCAATACTCTGCGGTTACCAGTGGATGTCGGACCATATGCACAGCATGTGATTCTAAGCAGATTAACAAGCATCAGAAACAAACATTACAGGAGTGGGTTATTTCTTTTTAGACAATGTGACATATGTTGTGTACTAACGGTCCCTTTGTGCCAGACTGCTACCCCTTCCTGAGAGTTGAGCCAGACTGCTTGTTCACCTACCTTTAAGAGAGGCGTACCTTTCTTTTTGGCTGGGTGAGTTTGCTCCACTGTAGGGCTGGTCGTTTTAAAGCACTCCACAGGGGGTGGTACAAAAACTGGTTTGCCAACCTTGCAAGCAAACTGGGCATTACCCAATTAATCATGTTTCAGCACACATTCTATTAACCCTCAGGATCAGGGGACAGGGTCGCACTTATTTTCTCCTGTATTGAACAAACCAGATTTTGCTACATGTTTTCTTGCAGTTATCAGTGATCCATTTAACCCAAATCAAAACCATCCTAAAATGGACCCATGGTAAGGAAGCAACATGGCAGAAAGTTTTGCATAATTGTTTGGGGCCAATCAGGAATCTTTGTTGTAGCAGCCAAACATGTGCATACATGGCAGACATACATAATAAGATCAAATTAATGTTTCTAATGAAGGCAGTGATAGCTGCATTCGCCCTTGAAGAAAATGCCTTGCAGTCTTCTAACAAGCTAATTTTCCAACTTGTGACAATGTATTACAAAGTTTAACATTCACTTGGAAACCACTCTGTAAGGCATAGTATTTAAAAATATTTGTCGTGATTCAAGGAGGTCTTGCCAATTGCAGTGTGGTAAACATGTGAAAACCATGCAAGCATCTAGACTGGTCATCAAATGAGGAGCCCCTACCGTAAAGTTGTGTCAAAGATGACCAACCTCGCAACCAGACACTCCGGTATAGTTTGTGATTGTGGATGGGCTTTTAGAAAAAAGAAGTTTCATGGTTGTTAAAATGGAGGATAAATAGATTAAATGCAACCCTTTCCGACTGCAAATGTTGGGATCATGTTTCAGTCGCCAGCTTAGATGGTCCCTTCCCTTTTTGATGTTGCATAAAGTCAAGTTAACAAATCATTAGTATAGAAGCTTGATTATTTTTTTCTTCATCTGGTGGAATTAGTATTTAAGGTGTATTAGAGATTCAAGGTTGAAGTAAGAGAAAGGTTTCTAAACAGATAGCTTACACATACAATATGGAAAATACAATTCTTAACTACTACTTCACCATCTTCAATATGCTTGACAAGTTAAAAAAATACTCAGCTACCCATCAGTCTGCAACTTCCATGTACGGGTGTGTTGAGCAGCATCTCCATGGTGCTGTTGATGCAAATGTTGCGGATGTCGACGCTGTTGCTGCTCCTGTTGTACCTCAACCCAGCACGGAGGCACAGTAGCTGAAAATCGTGGAATCAATGTCTCAAAACGGGTAAGCTCCACCATAGAAGTTAAAGTTTCAATAGAAAGAGCTTGGTCAACCAAGAGATCGACACCTAAGTATAAAAGAAAAGCAATTAGAGCTAATCAACTAGAATGGTCTTGCACATACAAAGCATTTGACTTAAACCAGAGTGTACCCTACTTATTACCAGAGGCAAGATATTTTCTACCACTTAATTATCTGATGGGGAGAGGCTAAAACAAGTGATGAACTGGCGTCCTAGTGATACAGTTTGTGCTTGCACACCTTCCTTCATTACTCATTTGAATATACCTACACAAATATTGCCCAACTAATTGAAAATTAGATTAAGCATGTCAAAGAAAAAGCAGGACTAAAACTTATAGTTAATAGCATAACTGATTCATATAACTGCAGTTGCAGGCCAAGCACATATTTCCTCAAGAGTAATGCAAAATAGCTATTGGGATGGATTTCCAAAAATCGGGTCCGATGAGAATTTTGGGAGGCCACCCTATTATGAACATGGAAGGCAGAGGTTAGCCCAAACACAATGAATGTGAGGTAGCAGAGCAGTCAACGCTTAGTCTCGGGACCGATGCGAGTGGTCTAGGGCTACAAGTCCACACAAAGCAAAACCAGAAGTTAGACAGCAAGTCTGACAATACAATGAGTCCTTTAGTTTACACACCAAGCATATATAAAACAGTTAAGTATTGCCACATCTACCCTTAGAAGAAAAAAGAAATTGCATATACATCATTTACTGGTGAAACACAGGTGATTAGTCAGATGAAGTGGAAAAAAACAGAACTCTGAACACAAGCAAGTTTTGTACTTCTGACAAAACCCAACCCTAAAACGGTTTGAGTTTTTGTCCCCAAAAGTCACCTGTCCCAAAGCATACACTTCAGGTAAGTTCTTATTGGAATAGGGGTGCCAGTGGTCAAGATTAATGCAAGAGTTAGATAAGATTAATGCAAGAGTTAGATAAAAGTTAAAGTAAAGTTCAGTTGAGTTCTCAACTAAATCCAGCACACTAGGACGGGCCTAGGGAAGGATCCTTACCCCAGTTTGCACCGCTAAACGTGAGGTCAGCGAGTTAGGGTCAAGACTTGCGCCATAGTTACCCTACAAGGGGAGAAAGCAACAGCAAAGTAAACTTCTCGCCTTCGTTCAGAGTTCTCTGGATGCTATTGTTGGAGATCCAGACTTAATTTCAGGCTGGTTCTGTTTTTTCCTACTGTGAGGGTCGTCCAGATAGAGATACTTTCACAGCTTTAGTTTTGGTTGGTCGTGGTGCAAAGCAATCTGTTCCACACAACTTCCAGTTGAAGACCCAAACTAAGACAAGTGAAAACTTCTGCGGTAAACTTCAGGGACATGAATCGAAGCCAACGAAGGTCACCGCAGTCAGACTGATCGCAGCGAACACAGGAGCAGCACAGCTTCCTTTGGAGTAAGACTGCTGAAAATGCAGGAGTAGGCAACATGTGGCACAAGCTGAAGATCTGTCAAGGTTCTACTCTGCTGCGTCAAGGTAGCCCAGGAAAGAACTAGTCAGTACAACAGTTGGTTATGGGGCACTTGCAACGGCTCAGCAAGCACATATCTTTGATCAGGGGTCTAGACTGGTTGTTCCCACTGGTGAAGAGGTTGAAGCACCAACGAAAGCCTTCTTGAAATCAGGACTGAGGAACAGGGCTTAACAATGAGAAAACGGATTAGATGCTGGTCAGCTAGAGGGGTAGTCTTCGGGTCGTCAGTGGGCTGCGCATCTTCATAGACGTCTTGGTTTCAACAATGATCAGTCGCAGAATTCCTTTTCATCCAATATTCAGGCTGGCAGCAAGCCCAGGCCCACCAATGGTAAGGATCTGTACCAAACAGTGATGGGCTATCCAATCATGGGTAGCCACTGGTCCTCACATCTGCCCAGCAAAGGATTTTGTAGCACCAGAGATATGGATTGGGAATAGACAGTCCCAGGCCCCTTCTCAGGTTCACACACACGCCCCTTAGCCCGCAACGCCACAGCTTTCCATATAAGGCCTGACCTGATAAGACAAGGCAAAAGAACAATGTGGGCAACGAACAAATGAAAAATCTTGTGGCACGGCCATCTTGGGGTGCTAGCCACCTTTAGTAGCTATTCACAGTAAATGCAAAAGTGTTTGAGTAAAAACACAACATCAAAAATATCACAGCTGCCACCAGCTTGTCAAAGCTTGTATTGAGCACATGAAAATTTAACCAAAAAAGCAACCAAAGAGATATACAAAAACGTAAGGATACAAAGTATACTTACTGCACTATAAGGTGATGCGTGCCACTGTAACAATACACAAATACATAGATATACCGTCTCTCGTTAACCGAGGGACCAGTCAATTTCCCCATATGCATGAGCACAACATGCAAGGCAAGAGTTAATGGAGTTGTACTGTGATTATTCTACAGAGATTTCTATGCATTTGAATACTAACCTCTGTTTCACTGGTCATTGAATCTATACTATTCTACTTCTCCTATGGGTGGATGTATCTGTTTTATAAGGGTTGGGGCGACAATATGTGACTAGATGTGACTAGATGTGATGAAATGTGGGATTCAGTCACTTCTCCCTGGGGTGCAGGGGCCCTTCCCTGTGAAGCTACGGAGGTGAGCCCGCAACCCGATACCCTTCCCTAGGGGTAGAGGCAAGCGGGACCTCACCAGGAATACTTCTGGCCTGACCAATTTCTACCCTACACCATCCATCTAGGCTAAATTGACCAAACCGGATGCTCCAGAATATTACCTGTAATGCCTGGACTTGAAGGATTAGATGAGGGTTTGTTGCCTTCCGTCAACTGTTCTACAACTTTAGATATAGATCCATCAAGTATATCGGCTTCATCAAGGTCATCACACGTTCCACCTATTTGAAGGAAATGAAGCTCTCCTCCTAAAACCAATGAATAAAACAGTTTTAAATAGAAATTAAAGTGGAATGGTGCACGAGACAATACGTGGCTGTAATCAATCTCATTCTGATCCACTGCAAATTAGTTAAACAAAACAGACAAACATTAAGTAAGGAAGTGGACAGACTTGGGAATGACAGAGCATTTAAGAGTATGTGCTGCTTGATTGGCAGCCAAATGAATGATTTCATGGCATGGGCGAAGAGGCTCCACATCCTTTGAGCACACGAGAAACTCGAAAGGTAGTCAATGGCTCGGAATGGGAAACAATCATTGTTGCAATAGGATTCAAGGGGTGAGTATGAATAATGCAGGGGCTATTGTGAGGTTGCGGAAAAGAGAAGGCTAAGAGGGAACCTCACTGACTGTAGAATGCCAATTTGTTTATCATGTTATCAGGAGCTTCAAAGGTCCAATCTGCTCCCGAAGTCTAGCCCTATATAAAAAAAGATGTCAAGCTGAGAGTTCAGCAAGGACCGAAATAAGGTTGGCATCTGGATGTTGCAGAGGGAAGCCAGACCAAACATGTACGCCACAAATTAAAATACTCTTGTAATTTCAGCCACATTAGCACTATGAAAAAAATAAAATCATACTATTTCAGTTTATCAACCATAAAAATACACACAAGATAGAGACAATACATTCATGCTAAAAACAAGGTCAAACATTAAAACCATCCTATCAAATTTAAAATATCCATGTAATAAATTAAAGTACAATTAAGACAGAGGGTAGATCTTTGCTACAAGTGCTTTAGTTAATTGGTCTGATTTTTATAAAAAATAAAAAAAATGAGGAGAGTCTAGATCTCACAGCCTCATCTATGAGACAACGATAATCATGTTTGGGACTTAGCCAATGTACTCGAGATTGCACTCCAAGCAGCCTTGCTCTGTGTATATAGTAAGCAATTGCTCGAACAACCTGCATGTCTGCACACTGACTCAGAAATTTCACAGCACTGGCCGATTGTCTGACCTCTGCCTCAATATGGTCATCAAGTACATTTTTCTCAACTAAACGGTCCTGCTATAGAACAGAAAATGCATGACTGTCATTGCCCTCTTCACACAGTGGGCACAAACTCGTGTTGGTTGGCAGCAAGTTTTGAGTAAAAGGCCACCGGAAGAATCCCCAATCGAAAACCCAAATACAAAGATTTTGGTAAGCTGGAATGATCTTGTCCAGGTATGATTTGTAACCCAGTTCATCACTCCAATCAAGATAACCAAGCCCCAGTTTCAAACACGAGGCGCCAAGCAGTAAGCATTCATTGCTTCTCTGCTTAACTCTGTTTTTTGATCTTCTCAATCACAGGGGCCTTACAGTAGTAGGGTGCAACCACACATCAGTCATGTCAAGATCATGGAAGGACCGGACATGGGATTGCCCATTTTAAGCTCCTACCGCCCACCATGGAGTGCTGCATTCCGATAACCTTCAAGACCATGCTGTTCCACAGTCTGGCCCAAAAGAGCAGGTCTAGCACGGATCTGGGTGGCTACCAAGGTGCTGCCCAGCTCTGGGAAGACCAAAGCTGTAGGGGCATTGGCAGGGAGCAGCAACAGTTTCGATTTGTATGTACATATGTGCAGAGCTTCTGGATGTTGCTGTACCCCCACATTTTGGAGCCATATTAGGCAGCAGGGATGGCTTGCTTATGGAATAAATCCAAAGCTGGGGAAACTGCACCTCTTCCATGCTTTGTGTGGAACGCCAGTATTTCTCCACCGACCTTACCTAAAGTGGCAGACTATTTGATAAACTGGGTCGCCCAACCAACCGACTAACCCAAGAACCAGATAATCATAACCTTTGACCTGTTTGAGCACCAAGACCGATTCAATGAAGCCATCGCTGATCTTCATCTGATCGTCATCACTGGAGAAGCATTACAAATGAAAAACCATGCTATCAACCTAGTGGACCGCCTCAATGTCCAACCGTAGCTGTTCTTCATCCAATCAACAAATACAGAAACACCACGTCGGAACTACAAACCAGAACAAGGGCCAACCAATAAACAAAACTACACCAAGAAAATCCACTGTAATTTAATAAACGCAACATCAATGTCCAAACATCCAACCGAAATATACGACCTATCGGACGGAGGTATCTACATCCCATTTGTAACTGAAACATGGCTAGACGACAACTACAAAATCACCCTCAACAACTGCCTGCCTGAAAACTTCAAATGTATCCAAGCAAACAGGAAAAGTAAAAGAGGGAGGGGGGGGCTGGCAATCCTCCACGAGGAACACCTGGCTATCAAACCCATTACACATCGATAAATGCAAATCCTTAATACTACGGCTATCAGTAAACCTGAAAACAAACCTGAAATTCATACTGATATACAAACCATCACCCTATGATGCAACCTTCGTAGATGCCTTCACAGAAGCAATCACCATCCTAGCCATCAAGCACAAGCTGATCATCCTCTGAGATTTCAATATCTGGTTCGATGAAGAAACCACAAGCACACAAAAATCTTTAACCACCCAACTAGCAGCAATGAATCTACAACAACTAGTCAAAGGAGCAACACACTCGGCAAGGCATACATTGGATGCAATCTTCGCAAATAAAGTACTCATTACCATGGCACCCCCAATTCAAATACTCTGGAGCGACCACCTCATCATTCCATTCATAATCACAATGGCCGTTCCAATAAACAAGGAACAAGACAAACCACCTATCACCATGAAAAGAAACTGGAGAACCATAAAAAATTCCAACCTAACTGAACTCCTGGAACTCCGCAAACCACAAGCAACAATCAGGGAAGAAGCTGACCTGGACAAAAAAGAAGCTTTACTCCGCACCTGGATCGTAACAATCCTAGACAATCGCCAAGGAAAAACCTTTCACTCCCTCACCTGAAAAACAATAGCAAAATGGTTCACCCCACTACTCAGTGCCATGAAAAGGAAAAAACGAAAACTAGAATCAAAATGGAGGAACAACGCTGCAAACAAACTGAAATTTCTGCAACAGATCCGCTCGTACAAAAAAAGATATACAAAAAGTGAAGAGTAAATACGATAAACGAATCTTCAAAGCACTAAACACTCAAAAAGAACTCTTCCAAATCATAAATAAAAACCCACTGGGATGCAATACGCCAATTCCATCGAAGAAACTATGATATGACCTAGGAAGCCACTTCAAAAATAAAATCATTACCATCCAACAAACCATACAAAGCAGACCACGCAAATCACACTACAGACCCCACCTATCCTTACGAGGAACATCCAAACAAACTACAAAGCTTTCCCGAAATATCAGTGGAGACTTGTCAAACTGGTAAATCAAAGCAACAAATTAGGCTGTCCCGAAGACCCCTGCCCCCCGGAGATATACAAATCGATTCTCAAACAAGCAACTCCCACGGAATACCATAGGAATGTCCTCAACTTTTCGATCTCAACAGGTAAAGTACCACAGGCCTTCAAATCGGCAAACATCAGGCCGCTACTCAAAGACAGCAGGAAACGTAGAGGACTTACTACAAACCCATCTCCAATATCCCGAACAAAGCCAAACTGCTAGAAACATACGTTTACAAAACTACCCAAGAATTCATAGAACAGCACTGCCTACTAGACCAGGCACAGGTTGTCTTCAGACCAATGAGAAGAATGGAATCAGCTCTCCTCTCAATATGGGACGACCTAAAAGCAAAACAGACGTGGACAACAATACTGCCTTGAAAAATATAGACCTATCAGCAGCTTTCGACACAGTCAACCACGACATCCTCATAACGAGATTAGAAGGACTGGGAATAACAGACACCGCCCTACTATGGATCAAATCCTTCCTAACAGAACAAACCATACGGATGAAACCTTTCAAATCCACGACAAGATACTCCACATGCGGAGTACCACAAGGATCATCTTTCTTCCTGCTTTTATTCAACATCTACCTACATCATTAATCAAAATCATCAAAATGCACAGCCTCACCTGCTACAGCTACGCAGACTACAATCTTCAAAATACAAGACACCCGAGAATAAAACGCAACACTAGAAAACTGCCTTTGTGATATATTCAATTGTATAAACCTGAACCACCTCAATATTAACCCAGGCCAAACAGATTGTCAAGAAAACTGAGGAGACAACTACATCCCTTGGCCAAGAGAACTCCATCACCCCAGAGCCATCATAGATTGTAAAAAACCTGGGGGTCCTGATGGACAACAATCTCACTCTAGAGCCGCAAGTAAACGCTCTACTCAAGAAATGCTTCTTTCTCATGCGAGCAGCAAAAATAATACTACCATTCCTGTAATTTATCAACAAAACACTTACCATCACTCTCTGGTCATGTCCAGAGTAGATTATGCCAATAGCCTATACATGGGTATGCCCAAATGACTTCTAAAAAACTACAACGCATACAAAATGCAGTAGCCAGACTCCTCAAACGACCCCGAAGAGAACACATTACACCCGCACTAAAAATACAACATTGGCCACCAATAAAACAACTAATACAATTAAATGTGCATCATGCACAGGGCAATACACAACCAAGTCACAAAATTCCTGAGAGATGAACTACGCCTACACCAGCCGACAAGAACACTCAGATCAAGCAACATCTGCCTAGAACCGAAACCCTACAACAGAAGAAAACTCAGAGGATCCTCTTTCTTTCACCAGGCACCAAAAACTTGGAAAGAGCTACCAAAGAATATATGGAACACAAGAAACCACCTAGTTTAGGAAACTGCTCAAATCCTGGCTCTTCACTGCGTAACTAGAAGACCACCCACAAGAATGCCCACACCGCTAAAACAATGAATAGCGATACCGATCCCGGGTCCCACCAAACAACCCGAACAGAATCCAAGGAACGCACTCCACAACATACAATAAGACAGAACGAGAGATAGCCACTAGAAGAGGACACTTAAGACTGAACACAGACCAAGACGGAAGCACTTCGACGAATCGCCCGTAGCATCCCGGACTGTACCACACTAGAAGTTCCAGCAGACAAATTCACATAGATGGGGAAAGGACACCACAACTCCTGCTCCGACAACCCACTATGCAGGACCCTCAAATCTAGCTGTTGCCGCACCATGCAGGATTCCCGAAATCTAGGCATCCAGCCATACTGTTAAGATTAGCTGCAAAACATAACCCATTAACCAAAAAGCTCAAACTTTGTGCATACTTAAATCACTCAAAAAAAATAAAAAATTAAAAAACACAACCACCTCTTGCACCGCAAGCCGCAGGCACTTCACCACAAAGCAACACATAAGCCGCACCAACAGCACACAAGGTTTGACATCGCCCAGATACACAAAGCTCAGCCCACAGTGTATACCGAGATAAACTGCCAACAGAACACCATTCCTTTCACTATACTACTCCCTTCTTCACCCTACTAACCCATCCCACCTTATAGTTTGCAGATCCGCCAGAGCGCCTGGGGACCAATTGTGTTGGCGACGGTGCACGGTACAATTACCTTTAACATTGGTGGACGCCTGGGTGATCTTCCAGGCGAGCTCTTTAATAAAAGTACTGCCACAGCCATTCAACAGATCATCACTGGAGCCAAGACACCTAAGAAGTGCAGCTGACCAGAATCAACTCCAGTATTGTCCAGGTGAAGCCCTGCATCAACGAGACCTTACATCGGTGCTTCAACCCCTGGACCAGTGGTAACTGTTTCGACTCCTCCAGGAACTGTGGTTTAAGCCTTCTGAGGTGTCCGGTAGACTGACCAACTCTCCCCTGAAGTTACCTAGCTGCAGATCTTACTGTTCCAAGTGCATCCTTGGAATTTGGACGATCTTCAGCTTGTACTACAAGACACTTGTTCTTGCATTTTCAGCCTTCATCAATGGAAGCCATGCAGGAACTGCTCCATCCATTGCAGATCACCTGTCACCGCCTGATCATGGGGACTCCCGTTGCAATAAGTATTAGGCTCGCTGGTGGTGTCCCGAGGTCACCTGCTCAGCAAGGGCTCAGCTGCAAGGTGCCTGGAACCGGGATCCGGAAACTAGATCCTGCATCTGAAAGGGACCTGTGCACCCGCAATCCGGGGCCTCTCTCGACCAGACCAAGCAGAGATTATTGGGGCGCCAATAGAATCGAGAATTTTAGTAGTGGTCCAAGTAGGAGGTTAAGTTAACATTCTGGTTTCTACACCCACCCCAGTCCTCCATAGGGTTTCATGGTTGTAAAATCCTGCCTCTATCTCACTTTCCTGACATATTTGTGGTGATCTGGTCAAGGATCCTCTCCTAGGCCTATCCTAGTGTAGTGAAATTGAGAGCTACCAACCTGAACTTTCCTAATCTTTTTGAAGTTTGGCTCGCAACCACTGCCATTGTCCGTTAACATAGTAAACCTTCCTGAAAAGTACAATTTAGGAACTGAATACTTTAGGGTACAATTTCCAAAACCATCTTATGGCTAGACTTACAAAGTGCTAGGGATTTGCTCTTAAGTGCTGATACTGTATTTTCTGAATCTGCATACTTGCCTGTTTTACACTCGTTATTGAAAGTTTATTTATTTACATTTATAAAGCGCACAAAAACAGCCCTTGGGCATCGTGGACCTGTTACAGTAGGCTTACTTAGTTGCGAGGAGTACAGAGGACAATGAAGACAATAATAGCTACCAACTACAATCCCGTTACAAGTTAAATGGTGGGGTTGGCAATGTGTTCCTTGGTTACAGTGGAACAAGACTGTGGTGTCTTATGCAGTGGGGAAGGCTATCGAGCAACAGGGATAAAATGGTGACAAGACATTAAATTTAGAGCAACAGTAGATTGTGTAGGGCATGATGGGTCCGTGGTTACAGTGGAGCCAAATCAGCCGTACAGGCAGTTCTTAGAGATAAGCTAATTACAGTGGAGTGCCGGGTCTATTGCACATGTATTAGTTGAAGAGTTTGGTTTTAAGCACTTTACGGAAGGCTCTGTATGATGCTTCCTTTCTGATGGCTGTGGGCAAGGCATTCCAGTTTTTGGGTTTTATGATCTATAGGTGAAAGTTAATATTTTTGATAGTAAGGGTGCAATTTGCATAGTGTGCATTTCTTAAGGCCTAATAAATCATGGAATTTCTTTTACTTTCCCTTCTAATTATTTGTGATGTTGCGTGTGGACTCAGTGTAGCCATTTTACATGCGAGGTATTGTTGTATTACTGTTTTGCAGTCGATTGTTCAAACTTTGAGTGAGAATGAAAGGACTTGTCATCAATCAGCATATGTGAAGTGAAGTACGTGAATTGCTAGCCAAACAACCGAGACACAATTTGGTGTTTGATACTTTTATGGGACTAAAGAAGCCATTGCACACAGATTCTATTGGAACAGGTATGCAAGTTACCCACAAATGATTGAAATGCAGATGAGTTGGATTTTTTTAATAATGAATGTATACCAGGAGTCATAATGTTTGTTGATATATTTTAGAGCATGCCCTGAAGATGGACATAATGTCCGAAATGCATCGGCTTAAGCCTCTGCCACAATAAAGAATACAAGATATTATTTGCACAAAGAACTTTGGACAATTTTTTTTTAACCTTTAAAGGTTGAACTAACTATAACTTTGAAAAAATAAAAAACATTTAATGTAGCAGTAGCATTTACTACACAGAAGGCATCTCCGAAGCTCAGTGGGAGTCCCACTGAGCACATTTTGCCCCTCAGTGTAGCCATAAACCACTCTCACCCCTCCCGGGTCTAGGGCTTGCCGCTTCGCTACCTACCTTGATTGGCTAAAATGCATGGTCTTCCTGTTTACCATAATAGGTGGGCCTCCCAAGATCCACAACCAGGGTTGATTTTAGTAATCCGTCTCAACAAATTAATCAACCAAAGAAACCATAAAGTGGTCTTGCAGTACAATAATCACATAAGCATTCTTTGTTGGCTGCCTTCGACAATGACTAGACACCAAGTCCGGGTGAACAGAAAATATGACAATGCATTACTTACCGTAAAAGCATTTCTGATGGTTCTGCTTAGATTCACATGCTGTGCATAGGTCCGGCATCCAGTGGTCACTGCGGAGTATTGCATTTTGTTTTTCGTAGTCGAAAAAGGGGACGTCGACAAGGCGTGTCTGTAACACTATCCCTATAGTGACGTGCGTTGTACCCACAATCCCTCACGCGTCGAGGTCCCTCTGTTTGTATTTCTCTGCCCTGAGGGAGCCTTCTAGACGTGAGCGAGTACAGAAAAGAGAGAAATATAGAAAAGGATGTCTATGCTCCTTCCATCCGAGCGGGGAGGAAGGGTGGGCGCATGTGAATCTAAGCAGATACAACCATCAGAAATTCTTTTACGGTAAATAATGCATTGTCTACTGATGTTTGTTAATCTGCTTAGAATCACATGCTGTGCATAAACTAGCGAGCAGTACCCGGAGTTGGCGGTGGGTTATGAGAAGGAACAGTAGAGAAAAGATGTCTTAATACTGCCTGTCCCACCTGGGAGTCAGATCTAGAGTGTGCATCTAGACAGTAGTGTTTTGTAAAGGTGTGCACAGAACTCCAGGTAGCCGCTTTGCAGATGGACTCAAGGGGAACATTTGCAATGAACGCTATGGAAGCCCCAGTTCCTCAAGTGGAATGTGCTCTTGGCTTGAAGGGTAGTTCTCTCTTAGCAAGAGTGTAACAGAGTGATGCATTGAACAATCCATCTACATATAGTGGACTTTGAAACTGCATCTCCTTCTCTTCCTGCTGCCACAGAGACAAAGAACTGATTAGTCTTTCTCAGTGGTCTGGTTCTTTCCATGTAGAACATGACAGCTCTGCGTACATCTAGTGTATGCAGACTTTTTTCTCCCAAGCTGGAAGGGTTTTGAAAGAACGTTGGTAGTTCTATTGACTGGTTTACATGAAATTTTGAGATGAATTTTGGTGCAAACCTTGGGTGTGTGCGTAGAACCACCTTATCCTTGTGAACTGTTACAAAGGGGTCTAGTACAGAAAGAGCCTGTAGTTCACTTACTCTCCTAATGGAGGTGATAGCTATTAGGAAAGCAGTCTTAAGAGTGAGGTCTTTAAGAGTTGCCTTGTGCATGGGTTCGAAAGGAGGGCCCATGAGTCTAGAAAGTATCACATTTAAGTCCCGTCCGGGAGCTGGATTAGCTATCGGAGGGTGTATTCTCTTTACCCCCTCCATGAAGGCCTTGATAACTGGTATCTTCCACCACGACACTAAGTTGGGAAGTGGTGTATGCAGAAAGTGCCGCTAGGTGGACTTTAATGGAATTGAACACTAGACCTGAATCCAGTAAATGGGTCAAGTACAGAACAATGTTAGTGGGAGAGCAGTCAACCGGGTTGATGCTCTTACCTCTACACCAGATGACAAATCTTTTCCACTTGCTAGAATAGCAGTGGCGAGTATTAGGTTTTCTGGCTTCCCTGAGGATGTCCATACATCTCTGCGGGAGTTGTAAATGTCCAAATTCTATGATCTCAGGAGCCAGGCTGCTAAGTTCATGGTCTGAGGGCATGGATGCAGTGTCCTGCCCTTGTCCTGTGACAGCATGTTGTACGGGCAGGGAAGTTTCACTGGGGGGGATAGGGACATCTCCATCAAGTGAGCGAACCATGGCTGCCGGGCCCACATTGGGGCCACTAGTATCATGGTAACCTGCTCTTGGTGCATCTTGTGCACCACTTTGTTGAGAAGGGGAGTCGGGGGAAAGGCATAAACAAATTTCCCTGACCATTGAATCGACAGACCGTTCCCCTTGGACTGGTTCTGGGGGTACCTGGAGGCGTAACTTTGGCATTGTGAGTTCTCCAGAGTTGCCAACAGGTCTATTTCCGGGAATCCCCATTGCGTGAAGACGTCTAAGACGATGTCTTCGTGCAATTGCCATTCGTACTCTTCGGGCAGGGGGAAGTCTCTGCCGAGTTTGTCTGCTAGCAGATTGAGTTCCCCTGGTACATGTTGTGATAGTAGGAACATGTTGTATTTGAGAGCCCACTCCCATATATTCTGTGACAGCTTGGACAGTCCTGGAGAGCGAGTGCCTCCTTGCTTGTTGAGGTAGTACATGGCTGTGGTGCTGTCTGTGAGGACCATCACTGTCTTTCCTTGTAGGTGTTCCTGAAAGGCTTTCAGTGCTTTGAACACCGCTAGTAGTTCCAGCAGGTTTATATGCTTGGATGCTAAGCTCGGAGTCCACGCTCCGTGAGCAGTCTGATGGGATAGGTGAGCCCCCCCCATCCTGTAAGGGATGCGTCTGTGGTTAGAGTGGCTTCCACTGCGGGTGTGGCAAAAGTTTTCCCTAATAACAGGTTTTCTTTTGTCCACCCCCGTAGCGAGAGAACCAAGGCCTGCGAGACCACCACTAGATCGTCCCATTGTCCGCTGGCCTGACACCACTGGCTGGAGAGCCACTCTTGCATTGGGCGCAGGCGCGCGTGAGGTACCAAATAAATACATGACGCCATCATCCCTAGCAAGCGCATTGCTTTGCGTACCGTCACCTCTCGACCTGCCACATAATGGGGGATCTGAAACAGCATGTTTTGGACCCTCTCGTTGGAGGGGAAGACGAGGCCGTCCTATGTTCGAATTAGAGCCCCTAGGAGTTGTTTGATTTGGCTGGGGTCTAAGCTGGACTTCTTTTCGTTGATGGAGAAGCCCAGTTGGGACAAAAGGTCTACGGTCTTTTGGGTATTGGAGAAGCAGGTTTCGTAAGAATCCCCTGTTATGAGCCAGTCGTCGAGGTAAGGGTATACCGGGATGGATAACCTGCGCAGGTGGGCCGCTGCCACTGCCAGTATTTTCGTGAATACCCTTGGTGCAGATGCTATCCCGAAGGGTAGTACTCTGAACTGGTAGTGTTTGTTCTCTATCTTGAACCTGAGGTATTTTCTGTGCGCTGGCAACATTAAAATATGAAAGTATGCATCTTTCATGTCTAGTGTTGTCATGTAATTCCCCCTGTGATAACAGTGGGATTACTTCCTGCAAGGTCACCATACTAAATTTTTGGGGTTTGACAAACTTGTTCGCTGGGCACAGATCTAATACAGGGCGCATGGTTAAGTCCTTTTTGGGTACAAGGAAGTACACTGAATAAATACCTTCTGTTACCTGAGATAGGGGGACAGCCTCTATAGCCTCTTTTTTCAGTAGCTCTTCTACTTCTTGAAGAAGAATGGTGAGGTGTTCCGGTGTCATGCGTGGGTTCCGTGGGGGTCTGTACTTCGGGGAACCGTTGAATTCGATGCAGTATCCGTGGGCTATGGTGGAAAATACCCAGCGGTCTGACGATATTCCCTCCCATGCTGAAAGGAACGATGTCAGCCGACCCCCGACCGGTGATGCATGGGAGGGGACCCGAATCTTCGAGTCATTTGTTGGTATTGGGCATGGAACCTTTGGGGCTGGAGCCGCGACCTCTTCCTTTGCCACGGCGTTGGCCTCTTTGACTGAACTGAGTGTTGTTACCCTGGTTAGAGGGCCAGTTGGTAGCAGAGTAAAATTGCTGTTGGTTTTGCTGCTGGTGTTGGCCACGAAAGGAGCATCTATTGCCATAGCTGCGTCTGTTAGGGGGCCTAGAAATTTGGTCAAGAGTCTTGATGGTATCAAACTCTTTCTTCGCATGTTCTAGGGCCTCATCAACTGCTTTCCCAAACAGATGTGTTTGTTCTATGGGCTTGGGGTTCTGGTGCGTCCTCTGCTTCGCTGCGCAGCTTGCTCCACTGTGCATCTGCGTAGCTAGCTAGTAGGGAATTGTTATTTTCAATCCTAGTTGAGAAAGCGGCGGAGGTCGTGATTCTCTTCCCAAGTGCATAGAGCTTCTTGCCCTCTTTGTCAGGTGGTGCCTCACTAGTGGATAGTGGTACCCCCGCTCTTTTTCTTGTATTAGTAACTACGAGGGAGTCCGGAATAGAATGTCCTCTGATGTACAAAGGGTCAGAGGACGAAGGGCTGAAGAGCTTTTCTATCCGAGGGTTGACCCATCTGACTAAGGCAGGATTGGAAAGGGAAGGAGTTATTCTTCTCTTTATAGAAGCCAGGAGCGGAATAGACTGACTAACAGGGGCTTTTTCTTTAATAAATTTCTCTACAAAGTCTATGTCAGGAAGAGTCTCCCCTGTGTCTATTTCAAAATGCGCTGCTGCCTTGCGCAATAGTGCATTAAGTGAAGGTTGGTCATCTATGGGAGAGGTGTTTCCAATAGGTGAATCCTTGGGAGGAGAAGGGTGAAAGACATCAGGGTCTGAGTGCACTGATGGGGATTGCCAAGGCTGCGAGGTAGCTGTATCTTCTTCAAAAGCTCCTGCACTAGTGTAAGGATCTTCTTCGAACCCCTCTTCCTCATGTTCTTCCTCTCCACCCAAACACTCATCTTCCTGGAGGTATTGCTCCTCTTCAGTGAGGTCATATACGTCTGTAGAAGGGGGAAACAGCCTAGGAATCTTGACCCTAGGGTCATCCTGGGGCCATTCTCCTGGTCTTTTGGGTGTGGGTGGGTTTTGGCTTCCCAAAAACCTTTCCATTTTCTCCATACAAGAATGGAGTCTTTCAAGGGTCTCATGGGGGACCCCTGAATAGTCTAGAGGGGGGAAATCGGTGTCTTCACCTTCAAAACGCTTAGAACGCTCCCACAACGTCGAAGAAAGGTTTCCGTCGCCCTCCGGTAGTTCAGAAGTGCCCTTAGATGAAGGGGGCAGTTCCTGGCTACTCTTGCGCTTTTTCGGCGTTTCCATAGCTTTTTGTGCGGTATTCGACGTTTGTTTCGTCGTCCGCTTACATTTGTCTTCGGAAACAATTCTCGCCAGGCTCTCGACAACGAGTTTGTCAGTAGAGGGCTCTGGTGTCGACGTTGGCTGCGTTACGCGTTGTTCCTCGACGGCCGCTCTCTGGAGCGTTACGTCGGATGATTGAGGTAGCGCCCGTGTTTAATGAAAGCCCAATCGCTGGTCGCAGCTGCGTTTGCGGGTGGGGCTTGAGACCTTTACGGTCTGAGGTAGACGCCGAAGTGCCCTGCGTCCCCTTCGGCGCTGATGGATCCTTCGTCTTCGACGAAGAAGAGCCGTGGGTTGTGTGCTTAGGCCTATGGGGTCTATGTGCGTCCTTGTCGCCGGGGTGTTCATCCCCATAAGCAGGGCGTGAGCCGAGCCCGTCGGGGCCGGGGACGGACGTCGAGGAGCGCGAGCGCTCCTTCTGGGGGTTAATGACTTCCGTAACGGACGTCTAGTTATCACCCTCCTCGTCACATTCTGTAACAGCGGCGGCGGGTGAGGATACTGACTTCGACATAGCGTAGTCGGCCCACCTCAACTTTTCGTTCTTTAAGAGTTCTTGGTTTCAAGAGCTTACAGGCCGCGCAGCTGTCCTCCTTATGATCGAGGGGCAAGCAACGATTACAGAGCTTGTGTTTGTCCTTCCAAGTGTATTTGCCCCTACAGCGTGGGCAAAACTTAAAAGGGGTCCTCTCCATAGCTGAGGCAATAATAACTGGTGATAACAACCCCAAGGGAAAGATAGGGGAGAAAGGAAGACATTCTCAAAGAGAAGATAAAAGTTCGAACCCTCACTCTCCCTACTGTATGTTGGCCGGTGAGGCCAGGCCACGTGTTCGGCAGCGCCGAAGGATCTCCTCCGTCTCTTCCCCTCCGTCGAAAACCTGCTCGGCGGAGAAACAGCTTCACAGCTAACGTCGAGGGGAGGGATCTTTAACAATATAATAAGTATAATTAAGGACCGAAGTCCGTAGTAAGTATTTGCAATGTCTCTCTAGGAGCTCCGCGTAAGGCGACCAGAAGCTGGGCAGAAAAAAACAATCTGAGGGACCTCGACGCGTGAGGGATTGTGGGTACAACCCACATCACTATAGGGATAGTGTTACAGACACGCCTTGTCGAAGTCCCCTTTTTCGACTACGAAAAACAAAATGCAATACTCCGCAGTGACCACTGGATGTCGGACCTACAGGATGTGATTCTAAGCAGATTAACAAACATCAGAAATATATATATATATATATATATATATACACACACACACACACACATATATATACACACATACAGTTGGCTAGGAGTGTACAGTTTTGTCACTAACCATGGGTGCCCCAAACAGACACACTCAGCTATTTCCTGAGACATGCAATGGCACATATCTGGGCTAGTTGTCCATTCTCCCCAATGGGGAGCCATCCCCTTTGAGGCTAGGGAGGTGAACCCACTAAGTAAGACCCCTCCCTAGGGGTCTGGGAAAGTTGGACCATACGAATATTACCAACACTGCTTAAACCTCGTTGACTTCAGGTAATGCTAAATGGTCATTTAACTCTGTCAAAGAGGAACAACACACTTCCTTTCAAATACGGCGGTGGAAATAAAGAGGCGCATAACCTTGAATGGGGGGGGGGGGGGAATAATCCTACACAGAGGTGAGTCTCAAACGTTCGAACGTCCTAGAAGGGCGGTGCCATGCAGCATCGCAGCACCAGCTTGGAGGAAGAAAGCAAGAGGGGACTCCGGCACTGAAACCAGCGAGTAAGCCACAACAAAGACAGGGACGTAAATACAGCCTCTCCTGGTGGCGTGACCATGCTGCAGCCGTGGTGGGGCTAGGGCACGAAGAATTACACCAAAACCAGGGTTACATGAAGGAACAAATCGTCCTCTCTGAATACGAGGAAGGAGACTGCAGACAAGCGCAGAGTCGTACCAGAGAGAGTAGAACAAAAACCACCATGCTGAGATGCTATCCCGCTGGAGCGGACCTGATGGTAACAAAGGTACCAGGGTTGTCCACCAGGGCAAAGGGTAGGCGGGTGGAAGAGGACAGAAAGCCAGAAGGGACTACAGGAGCTCTGGACACCAGTCTTGAACATTGGCCACAGCCAAAGATCACCCAAGCTAGAGAATATTAGGGGTCAAGAAAACCCTATTGAAACAGTGACATTCTACATTATCCGCGAAGAAGCAACCCTGGAGGGTTCAACAAGCAAAACAAAAACCAGGGGGGTCGGGAGGGGGGTGACCAAACTGGTGGAAAAGGAATCAAGTAAACATTCCTCCATTAAAAGGATATAAGACTTTGGAGTTATAGCAAGACCTGCTACATTTCCCAAGGAAGCAAAAGAGGGAGCTGAAGAGTCGTCTCTGGTGAACTGACAATGAACATTTTATATGGAACCGAGAATAATATCCAGAGAGATTACTGGAAAACCTGGGATGGGCAACGCTGTAGCTAGAAGCACAGTGTTCTGGTTTAATTTATGTTGCGTTTCCACAGTCGTAGGGCCAGATATCATATTAGACTTTTGGACTGATGACTATTTTTGTCAATAAATTAGCATCCTTAACTTAGTAAGCATGGAAATCCCTCTTAGCAGTAGGGATAGTTATGTATTTGCCTTTATAGTTCAATAAACAATTGAAATGTCTTCCTTGAGACCAACCCCTTCCTTATGGTTTGCTACAGCAGCTGCGTGAGGGCGCAGATCAGCTGTTCTTAGCCAGCTTCCTGCTACTTCTTTATGGACCCTGTTCCAGTTTGTTTTTTCTTGCTTTGCATCTCAAGTACTAAAGAAAGCAAAATGATGGCATAAATGTCTAGAACGTTTTTAAGAAGTCTTAGCAGAGTAATTTAAATGGGGTCAATTAGTAATAGAGGACTACAGAGCTGCGAGTAGGTAATGTAAGGCGCTCATGGTGGCAACAATTATATGGCATTTATAACGCAGCTATACACAAGTCTTTCAAGGCGCGAAAGTAAGACAGACAAGTGATCACAGTTCAAGGGTGTTTATTGAACAAAGTGCTGTATACAGGTTGGTAAAACGTCTAATCTAAACCTAAATCCAAGATGGGAACAAACCGACCATCAAATGAAAAATAAGGCAGTCCTGGTGGCGTTGTGTCAAAATAAAAAGGCCTATACTAAGAAACCTATTGCCAAACCTTACAACTAATAGAAAAAGGGTGTGGGCTAGTTTTCAGAAGAAAGTTCTCAAAAAATAAGTCAAGATGATGAAGTAGCTTGGGTCTTCCTTCCCCCACGTTGAGTACGGGGTAAGATGGGAGCTTGGAGCACAGTACACTCTCGGGCCTCTCCAGCACAAAATGACTGTTCCAATGGGAGCTCTCAGGACCGGCGATGGCCAAATCTCGTTTCCTTTGAAAGTCTCTTGCCTTTGAGGGCCTGACGTGTTCAGGTAACAAAAAGTTACTTGAAGCAAATGAGTTTGTTAGGGTGAAAACGGTCCACAACTGGGTCCCCCTCTTCGTGGCACCGACCCAGCACAATTACTGATCACAGTTAATGTAGGGTGATGGCTTCGCCCCTGTGTCCCCCTCTTCCGGGTGCTGACCCCTCACGTACCATTCTATAAATGATCATTCCTTTATCAACCAACTTTGGGTGATGGCTTTACCCCTGGATCTCCCTCGGTCTGGCTTGTACCCCTCGGTTTTTGCGGGATTTCTCCTCCCTTCGTTTTACAATGTCTTTTCAAATAGTCCATAGTGGCCATCCCTCGGCCGGGTTCACGTCTGTCAACGCTTTCTTAGGATTTTAGACTTCACCCCTCTTAGCCTACCCCAGTCAGGTTCACTCTTGCTAACTTCACATTCACAATTTTTCACTGTCATTGGGATTTGCTTCCCTTTCTTTCACAGAGTTGTAGATCAAAGTCTTTCGATTGTATGGGGATTTTGCTTGACCCTCAGTAGGACCACTTTGACCTATTACGGTGGCCTGCCTATGGCTTCTTGGTTTCTGTAGTAGATTGGGATCCACCAGGGTATCTTGAGTTAGCACTCATGTGGTGCCGGTTGCTATCTGCAGCTAGTCTCTCCTTTACACTTTTACAGTTTTCATTGTTCATTGAACTTGGTTCAAATGCGCTACTTTGCGATTCTCAATTACCACAGTCCGGTTCTTATCAGTTCTCCCCTCGACTCACTGGTTGTGATGAACCGCTTGGCCACTTATCTGGAGTCAAGGCTGGTACCAAGGGCGCGGGATCTTCCCACTCTGCTCCTGCTCATCGGCGTAGGCTTTGCCACGTGTACTGTTGACATCGCCTGCAAGACATGTGCCATTATTTGCGGTCTTAGGCCCTCTTCCACGAAGATTCTGCAGGTCTGGGATGAAAAGGGCAAGGTCACTTCTCTCCTCACCACCCTCTCGGTTCCCGCCGCCTTTCTCCTTCTCTTGAACTGCTGCGCCTGCTTAGCCGTCTCGTCATGCTGTCTGCCGTGCTCACTGATCTCGGGCTCCACCTTTTAACCCAGTGGGGAAGGGAAAGGGCCGCAAGGTGTGTGCGATTCAGGTTAATTGCTAGACTTTACCCAACCCTTGTATTGGGACAGGTCAGATAAACGGCTCTGGTGTTAGTCTGTTGTCCTTTGTATTGTGTGAAAGTGTTAAGTGTCGGAAAGGGGGTGTGGGGGTAGTGGTTTTGAATGTCCTACATTTGAGGATAGGGAAATTGTGTCAAAGGGGGATACTGTATCTCACCTGCCGGTGTGCACTCCCACAGGACCCCCCCCCCCGTCCAGGTGATCCTCACTGGTCCACCCCCAGAAACTGGATCCAATAGCGATGGCCATATGGAAAACGGATCCCTGAGGTTTAGACAGGGAGACACCTTCTGGATTCTCACAGTAACTAGCAGGCACTATTAGTGGGAACAATTAACACAAGTAGGGTTTATTAAGCCTTTTCTTTCACTGATAAGTCTCCATTGTATAGCATTAAAACCCTGAGATTTGTTTGGGCTCCCATTAGCACAGCAGTATCAACTGGAGTTAGGGGAAAATGTGGTTTGTGCCTAAATCGCAGTCCAAGTTCAAATCTTTGCTTCACCACTTAACCAACGTATGATACTGGACAAATCGCAAGCTCAATGTGCTTTAGCTTCCAAAATTGGGAGTCGCTAGAACCGACTCTGTTCACCATGTGCTCTATTAAAAGATTTGTGTGTGATCTACTAGACTATGGTTGACAAAGCAAAGAATTCGGAGTTGCTAATAGGGAAAATATTTTTCTGCTTCAATGTATACTCCATGCAACAAAATGTTTCTCCCAATTGTGGTGCAGCCTGGGGATATGGGTTACAGGTGCCATTGTTGACCGTGGAGGAGTTTTAATAACAAATATATTGAATGTGTTTAATGGCTAAGGTGCTATTGGGCGCATTCAATTAAGCTCAATATCATTGCAAAAAGATTTTAAAAAACAATACTTTTGCAGCAGACATATAGGAGAGAGTGCTTTAGACATGGAACATGTAAAAGATTTTTTATCATAGCATCATTTTCTACTATGCAGTATCAACTAAAATTTGGTGTACACTCCGACAAGTCAATAAAACCAAATTGTTTATTTTGCAATTATTTTAGAAAGTTGCGGAAGGGATTCAGTGTGTGCGTGCATTCATGTTTTCCACGCTGGGCTTTCAGTAGTCTGGAAAATTCCCTGTGGATGCTGCTCCCAGATGCAGACTTTTTCCATGTTTGTTTTGGCACTATTGTGAATCACAGCTATATATATATTCCAATTCACTTATCGCTTGATGTGCTTTGCACCCTGAAGTAAACTGCACTGAGAATGGGCGGGCGTGGCTGGCTGACATACCCCACAGCAGACGTCGTGGGGCGGCAAGAGTTGGTGTGCCGCTGCATACTGGGACCTTCTGTGCTCTCTCCCCACCCGTCCCCTCACTCTGGTGTTGTGCAGTTTGTTGTGGTGCATTGCGGTACAAATATCTCGGAAACCGTGCATCCTAGGGTCTTGAAACATGGTTTGAGATCATTGGTACCTCAAGTTTTTTTCCTCGTGTCGAGACTGGTCCTTCTACGACCACATTGATTTTTTGCTGATTGCAGGGATCTGTGTCATGTGTGAAGGTGCTGAAATCCAGGGAACGGTGTGGGCTGTCCAAATGTTACACAGCCAGTCAGGTCAGTAGTGTCCTAGTAGGTAACTATGCAAAATGTGGTGCAGATTGGTGAAACTGTGTGGACTTGTATAAGAAACAACGCTTTCCCACAAACAACTTTTGACTTGTAGATTATACATATGATATGGTAAATACATCGGTAAAAATGAGGTAGCATTTAACTCCTTAAACTTACTTTCAGTCCTACAGTGAGACTAAAGTTTAAATCATGGGCTCCCTTCAAGGTGCTGCAAATGTACGCACATGGAGCTGAAGCATGTGACTGTAGGGAAGAAAGACTACTGCTAAAGGATAGGCAGAGGTACGCGTTTAAGATAATCTATCGCAAGTTTGTGCGTTAGTTAAATTGAGCGAAGAAAAGCCACTGCTAAAGAATATGTAGCCACATAAGTGTGTATGTGCTAACACTATTCTAAAGGAGGTCTACATAAAATGTATTGTCAGCAGTGATTAGAATATGTGAAGGCCTAATGTGTATACATATGGAATGAAATTTAGGTTTTAGAATCACTGTCACATTGTGGGAGAATTTATAGATTAAAAGTTGAGATCCATTTTGCCCTCAGTGGTTTTAAAAAAATTGGACCGTTGAATTGTTAAAAAAATAAATCCATTAAACAGAAGTATCGCAATGAAATATGAAGAACAAGAGTAAAGAAAGCATAAAGAAAAGTGTACAAGTCTTGTATCGAGTTGAAAACCAGTAATTTCCTGCTTTATATTGAATTGTAAATTGCCTGTGTTACAATTAAATCTAGGTTTCAGAAAATGAAATGGTTTGAAACACTTGAATAGACAAATTATAAAAATGACCAAACATTGTACAAAGGTAAGAGCAGAATGTCTTACCACTGGTACACGCACAGAGTCGATCTGTGCCAGAGCAGAATATTACTGATACAAACGGATCCAGCTCTTCGATGCCCTCCCTTTTGGGAGGCTCCACTTTGCCTACAATTTCAAAATTTGACAGATCCAGTATTTTCACAAATCCTCCCTGTGTTGTTACTACAAGGTGCCCAAGGTTAGAAAGACTGGACAGACTGTCTTTGTCGTTTTTGGGTGTGATCAATTGATCATCCGTAGGCTCCTCACAGTCATCTTCTCTGTTGTTCAATATGTCTGACGGAAGCAAAAACAATGAGGTAATTGTGTCTTGGGGATCTTGTATATGATGGATTTTGACTGGGTCCTCTTCCAAGGTCACTATCCTGGTGTTATAGTTCATTTTGTAAATCACCAAGTACCCACCACTAGCACTTGCATGCTCAGGTTGAGTGAATAGTGTTGCCCGTGCATCTGCTGGTAAATCACTCTGTATTAAATTAATGCTTGTGCCATTCGCAACAGCCACATTGGTTTCCACTTCACCTTTCCGCCTACTGCACAGGGCAGAGTTCAACCTATTTAAATTATTCAAGGCCTCAACTTGATTTATTGCACTTAGTGACTCAGCAGGACATGCCCTCAAACATACCAACAAATGAATGCCATCCAGGCATGGCGTAACAGAATCGACACATAGGTTCTCTTCCTCTGGAAGCTTTGGCAACCGGAGGCACTGAACCAAAGTTCCAGGTTTGGGAACCATAGAGCTCCACTTATCAGAGTCTGCAGATGTCAGGCCAGCTGCTGCATCTGCAAATTGTTGTATGTAGGTTACTGGAGGATCCTGCAACAGCAACTGCTCCTGACTGTCCAGCTCCATCTCAATGATCTGGGGAACTGTGAAGCCATCATCATGTAAACTTTTGCTTATAATATTGTTCATCTGGGAAAATATTTTTCCTGCTTTCTCCTCAGACTCTTTGATGCTATAAAGAAGTAAAATTGGCAAAGTCCTCATTACCAGAGGGGAATTCAGTTCAGAACTAGTGCCAGACTCATTGTCAAGGGAGCCTTGCTCTGATGTGGTTTCAACCGGAGTCCTGCTTAAAACATCCAATGATCTCCGAGAGTTAATGCTAGTAGGAGATGCAATGGGAGATTTGTATGCCAAAAATCCACCAGCTAGTAAACAAGGGAAGGGTATGTTATGATGCTCCAGGTGCTTTTCTTTTGTTTTTTCACTCTTGCAAACTGGTAAAGAAGGATTTGCCCCAAGTTCTTCCAAATCTTTCACAGTATCTTCCAAGACATTAGCAACTATTTCCCACTGGAGCTTCTCAGGCTGCTGAAGAATGCTTAGAGCAGTTATGTCCAAGATAGCCTCCATCGTTTCCTTCTGAGATGCATGACCTATAACATAAAAATAAATGTTATACATTAAAAAGGAAGGTTTGCAACCTAGTAATGAACAGCAATCCAGCCATCCAATTCATACCTTGTCATAAATGTATCTATTTTATTTATATAGCGCACAAGCAGCCCACAGGCATTGAGGCACTGTTACTTACAAAAAACTTAGTTACAAAGGTACAGGCATAGTGGCGGTCGTTGATACATTATGAATACTAGAGAACATCGTTGATACATTATGAATACTACAGAACATGCTGGTGTTAAGACATTGCAGTTGGTCATTGTGTTACAACTTATGCATTGGGTCATGTGGTGAGTATTCATAATGTGCGGGGCCTTATGTGAAAGAAGCAGTTTCACTTATTGTTCTAATACAGCAACACAAATGGACACATAATAAAAATATTACTCAACGCACCATAAAACATAGTATAATCAAGCTGCAAAAAGTAGTGCAAATCAATTTCACAGTCTTTATTAACCGGCACATCAGTTTCTATCTAGCAGGAAAACTAATAATGCTAGAAGTTGTTAGGACAGTTTTTCTGAAGTTCAACTAAGGGCTTAGTAAAACCATTCAACTGAGGCAGACCAAGACTCCGCTCTTAGTATAAGGCTGTACCACCAGAGTTCACGGTAGCATAGACAGATCAGCCAGGCTTATCTTACGAGGTAGAGAGGGCTGTAGAATCAGTACAAATGAAATTCTAATACAAATGGTCCAAAGAAACACTGAAACAATATGTATGTAAAAGAAAATTATTTGTTTAAATACAGGTAGGCCCAGATAAATATACGGGTAAATAAGTACTATCACAATTTATATGTAATCACAATTATAAAAACACAACACTATACTTGAAGTTACACAGACCAAAGTATAAACCTTATTTTTGGACACCCAACAGTATTTCTAGGGAAGTCAAAACCTTTTCATACACATTCAGTATGGGTCAAACCTATTCTTGGGGAGTAAAAACCAATGGTTACTTTCACAATTACATTCAGTAATGCAAGGGCAGTAGACCCTACCAGTTGTACAGTGACTCTCAGTACAAATCACAATCATTCAACTGGACGATAAACTTTGTGAATAGTGGAACACTTATTCCAGGTACAGTAAAAAAAACTACTACTTTTGTGACAACAGTTATGCTAGGTGATTAAAACCTAGGGATGTAATATTCAATTACAGGTGCTTTTGAGATCAGTGAAACACAGATTCAGATAAGCAGTAACTCTGGTAACTTATTTTGGGATGATACACAATTAACTCATGTGAAGTAAAACCCATATACTTTTTTTAACCTCGAAATCCAGGTTAGATCTTTCCCAGCTATACAAGTACCTTAGGTATGACTTAGGAGGGACAGTTGGAACCAACTACTCTGCAAGTGTCTACAACAGCACAGGCAAAGCAAACCCAACCCTAATGTTACACTTTACTGAATGACTCAGTTATTCTAGGTAGGCAACAACCTGATAGACTTATTCTGGACAGGCTAGCAGGGGAAGCAAGACCCAGTTGGGGGACACTTCTGCAATTACCCTGCAGGAATAATCTGGTGAAACCAACACATTGCGTTTGGGAAGAGGTACAACCTAATCACAGGTGAGTAATATACCTACACATCTACTATCTATTAGAATGGCAAAACAATTTATAAGGAAAGAAAGATGTTAACCATACTTTTAAGAATAGTGCATCACACATCCAAGGGAAGTAAGAACTTTTGTAACTATTCACTCTTAGAGTTATAGTTACCAACCAACTCTTTTGCAATTAACTTTTAAACTTATTTTCTTTTCTAGGCAAAAGGCCCAATCCCTTAAAAGTCTTCCCCTTATTCTTGGAGCATAAGTGTTCTCATTGGCAGAAAGGGGTGGGGGGCATTGGAAGTGTGCTTTAAGTGTGGCTGTTGGGCTGTGGAACGCTGAACTATTGATGCTTCACGGCCAGTCTGCAAGGAGACGAGCCTTCATGGAAACACTCTGCAATACCTGAACTCAGTCTGTTTTGGACTTACTGGAGCTTATGCAGGACTTACGTTCTTAGCGGTACGCAATAACTAAATGCTCCCATTTCTTTGTTTGCAGCCCCGCCCCTTAAATTAGCAGTTTAATTTCTGGTGCTGTTGGCTGTACGGAGCTTTGAAGGCTATTCTATCTTGCCTTGGTTGCGTTCTTTGTTGTTACCATAAGTTGCTGATGTTATAAGATCTGAAGGCTGAGCATTAACTGGTGCCCTTGTTCATATTAAAGTGTTGTTTTAATAGGTACCAAGTTAATGCGATATTCTGACCTTCACACATTACTTGCCTTTGGTATGAAGTGACATCTTACTGCATGTAGTAAGTGGCCCTTCACTGGGGTGCATATTGATATTGAAGTTAATTTTTGGACAAGTTTAGGATTTCTATTGCCGATTGGACCTACAGTGACATCTCACTGTACATTGAGAATACAATTCTGTTACACTTTGGGGTAGCAGCGTCATACTTGGAACAGCAATATTAGCCTGTGCATAATGTTGAAGCACTCCGATTGGCGATCGTGTTATGTGTTGTGTTCCAACACAGCGCCATATAGTCTCCAATCGTTAGCTTTGAAACCCAATGATTCAATGCGTTGACAGTGCCTAGACAGTGGCACAGATTCATGTAAAGGCTCCAATGGTGTCAGAGCATCATGTTTGAAACCCCAAGGGTACGGGTTAACGGTCTCACAGCCTTCAATCCTGTTCCTAATGCGAATTCCTTACTGACTCAGGATGATCACTTTACCAATTGTATTTCTGATGTATCAATATTGGCCCAGACGCTCCAGGCGGAATGGAGCAAACGTTTTAGAGTATCGCTGGGCCTTTCATCCCCTGTATCAGTGCTTCCATCTGTAGTCGGAGAGATTTGTTTGCACCGTCAGGGAGGAAATGCAGAGGGTCACGTCCCATTTCGTGGTGGACCTACCTCACCCGCACATAGCCCCCAAACCTAGAATTGATGTACTAGAAAAGGAACTTACGTGTGGGCTACCCAAAAGGTATAGATTCTGGGCAGCCGCCTGCGAAAAAGGACCAGAACATCTTTGCAGACTTGAGTAATCTGCCGGAGTAATGATTCTGTTTGTTCCTCTTTCCCGGTGATCACTCGAATCCTTAATCTCCTAGACAAAGGACACCAGAAGACCCACGTGGACCTAGATATTATTAAACTGTCAATTGGTGATCATCCTAGGAAAATTAGTTAACTGGAGGGCTTTATGCTTGCCCATGCGAACTTCCATGTTCAAAAAATTGTTACCTTGGATTCTCTGAAAAACTACAATTTCCAAATTCTGAAACTAAAAAGTCACGGAATCCACGCAAATTCACCCTTGCGTCAACCCTGGGAATTTGGCGACAATAACCTACACCCAAGCAGTCTCTGGTGGCGATGCAGAGGGTGTTGATGCGAAACCGTCCTCTGCTCTCCTGCTTGATAGAGTAAAACTAAACGCTCTAAAACTAGATGATGTATTTAGATTAACTACTAAGAGGTTAATGCAAAATGTTGAAGGAACGGACTGGATATCCCAGGCTGAGAACCAACCCATTATACATAAACGGCAAAGTGACGCTGTAAAGAGCCCATCGCCACTTAATTTTGGTTATTGACCAACTACAAAAACACAAAACTGATGATCCTGCTAGGAATAACTAGCAATTATAATAATTCCCTCGACTCTAATGGCAGGCTATATTCTTGTAAGCTCAAGAGGGCACATGGGAGAGCACTCAAACAGATGAACAATGCCAGGAAAAATATTAATCTTCAGGGGGAAAAATCCAAAACCTACCTGCGACAGGTCAATTTCTAATAATTTTGGTCAAATCACCAAGGACGAGTGTGAGCCCTCGTTACCATCCAGCAGTGGCGATAATTACACACTTGGACCATCCTTGGTGCCAGCTGCTTCTGGATTGGGGCCACAACCCAACATCTGATGCAAATTTTAATCAAAGTCAATTGTCTCAATTTTACCCGATCATAGGTAATAAAAGTCATGGGGCGGTCAATATGGGAGTGTAACTGCTGTACTGACGAAGAGCACCCCACTTCATTCTTTAAGTCTACAAAGGCATCAAGGAAACTTGAATAGTATCCACCAACAGGCTGCTCCGGTATCTCAGCAGATGACAGCCAACTCTGATGTGATCCATCTACAGCACTGTATAAATCCACAAATGCACCAAGGAAGCTCTAATAGGAGTCAGCTACAGTGTGTTCAATTATCCCAGGATGTGTCAACCAAGAACGACGCTCAGAATGCTGTACGAGAGCCTGAAACGGCAGCACATATAATCTTGTTGCCTCATCGTCCATTTATCAGTAGAACGTCCACCGCAACCAAATTCCTATTACATCAATGAGAAATCTGAGGTCACTATGGACACTGCAAACATTTTGGGTGTCAAATGACGCAATGGGACAAACAAATATGATGCGTCTCAACCGAACCGTGATATTAAACAATTGACAGCAATGGTACCGAATGCCTCTAGTTTAGCTTGGCTTGCTCCACCATTAGCTACTATTGCTGAAATTGCCAAAGCAAAGCAGCTCTCGTAGATGTGTTCCACTAAAAAAATTACTTCATGGAACTGCTGTGGGCATCTTAATCAAACTGTGGCTTGCAGCGATCAAGGGACTTACCTTTAATACTCGTCATCCAAGAAACCATGTCCATTAAGTTTTTTGGTGTAGATGGTTTCAGCACTTATTGCCTCTCTGCTATTCAGGGAGAGATGGGGAGGCCCTCTGGGGGATTAACAATCCTAGTAAACAACAAAGCCTATGTGCAATCTACTAGGATATCTTGTGCAAATTAAATACTGGTAATGGAGTACTTTCAGTCTAAGTTACCTGGTAGGGTTTTCTTAATTATATGGATTTATTTTAATCCTTCTAAAAGTACGCTTGAGGATTTCTTTGATGCACTTGATGCGGTGTTAGAAGCTGCTCCTGCTGGGTCCAGGTGCCATGGACGTAGTGGTCGTCCAGGGTGGCCCCGCCAACCCTCGAGAGAGAGAGAGAGGAGTCTGGTGATGGTGACCTGTGGTGCAGGTTGCCGGAAAGGCTTGCCCGTCCTCAGGTTGCAGTCCCTAGACCACAATGTGAGGTCTGGGTGAAGTGATAGAGGAACGTTGATCATCAATGACTGATGGCCCTCTTCCTTGTTCAAGGATGCTGCAAAGTGCAGCTGTATCCTCCTCATCCCGAGTCTCATGTGGGGGATGGCCAAGGGGACTTCTGCCATGAGACCCAGTAGGTGTTGGTACCACCAGGCCGAGGTCACTTCTCTGCTGAGGAAGTGCGCAGTGGCTCTTGAGTGCCGTGATCTCGTCCCCCGAAGGAAAAACCTTCTCGGAGTACGTGTCCCAAATGCGGCCCAAGGTGGTCAGTATCTGCGTGGGCTGCAACTGACTTGAGGTTGAGAGGAAAAACCTGGATCGTGCAGTGTTCATAATAGTGTGCGAGGTATGGTGCATTGCTTGCGGAGATGTAGCCCTGACGAGCCAGTCGTCCAGGTACGGGAAAATGTGGTGGCCTTGCAATCTGAGGAGGGCCACCACCGTGTTCATCAGGCTGGTTAAGACCCTGGGGGCCGAGTTGAGGCCGAAAGGGAGCACCTTGTATTGGAAATGGTAGCCCATGATCCTGAATTGTAGAAAGTAACAATGAGGCAGCCAGATCGGGACGTGTAGGTACGCACCCTTCAGATCCAGGGAGCACATCCAGTCTCCCTTGCACAATGTCTCTGCTATCAAAGCTGGCGTAACCATCTTGAATTTCTGTAGAGGTAGGGAGAGGTTGAGGGTGTAAAGGTCCAGCACAACTCTCGGGCCCGCCTGATTCTTTTTCTGAAAGGCTAAAATCCTGGAGTAAAAGCCCAAGCCTCGCTGGGAGGCAGGGACTTCCTCCACTGCCTGGCTCTCGACGAGCGACCAGATCTCTGCCAAAAGAGTTGCTGTCCCAACCTGTGGGAGTAGCGGTGACGAGGGAGGAGGCGCAGCGATAGGGAGGTGGTACCCCGTGGAGGCTACAGAGATGATCCAGGGGTCCGTGAAATTCATGAGGCTGCTGCGGAGGGGGAGGAAGGGGGGGGGGGGGGTGGAATGGAAAAAGCCCTCTCCTCCCGGCTCCCCTTTTTTGTTGTGTGCGCCAATGCTGGGACAGCGAACGGACAGGGTGCCTGGACATCCGCTCTTGGAAGCCGCGGAAACCTCTGTATGTACGCCCCTTCTCAGAGCGTTGCTGTGACTGGGTGTATGGTTTGGGTGTGGTCCTTGTAAGAATGGATAAAGACTTCGCCGTTTGAGAGCGGTTTTGTTATCCAGCTCCTCGACCGTTGTGAAGTGGAAGAGGTCACCCCCTTCGAACGGAAGATCCAGTATGCGTTCCTGGACATCTGGGTTGAATTTCGTAGCACGTAGCCCGGCCGTCGTTCTCATGTCCATGGAAATACAGATGGCACAGCCAGAGGTGTCAATGTGTGCCACGCAGGACTCCATGATGTCCTGCGCCACGATCTTGGCCTCTGCCAATCCTGCCGTGAATTGTGATTGGCTCTGAGCCGGAAGTGCTGGGAGGAAATCCGCAATTTCCCACCAGAGCCTCTGGTTAACGGCTGTGGTTCTGGTATATCTGGAGATCGCCGCCAGATGAATCTTAATGGAGGCATGGGCCAGCCCAGCCTTTGCCAGCGAAAGCAGGTACGGCAGCACTTGAGGGGCCGTAATCCGTAGGGGGTTGATCTGTGCTCGGCACCAGATAGAGAACCTCCTCCACTTGTGACCGTAGCATTTGAGTCGAGGACGCCCTGGCCTTTGCAAGAACCTCTGCAGTCGGCCGGTATATCGTAACCTCCAAACTCTAGCGCTGCAGGAGCCAAGCCTGTTCAGCGACGCCGGGTCGTGGTGGAAGATGGCGCCTCCTTCTCTGGAGAGAAGATCCGCGTCCGCCGACAGCTTGATGGATGGGGACGTTGACAAGTCCAGAAGGTCCGGGAACCAGATCTGCCTCGGCCACGCCGGTGCGACGAGGATCATCCTGCACCGGGACCTCTTGAGCTGGTTGACGAGTCGAAGCAGCAACGGCAACGGAGGGATTGCATACAGGTATAGGCCGTCCCAGGGGAACGAGAACGCATCGCCCATTCTTCTCAGCTGGGGAAACCTGCTGGCGAACCTCTTTGCACTTCGAGTTCGTCGCTGTTGCGAACAGGTCGATTTGGGGTTTGCCCCATCGTCGGAAGAGTTGATCCACCTGATCCTGGCGCAGCTCCCACTCGTGACACACGCGCAGCTCACTGCTGAGCGAGTCGGCGAGGGTGTTTCTTTCTCCTGCCAGGTGGAAGGGAACCAGGAACATCCCCTGGGCGACCGCCCAGTGCCACAGATCCTGTGCCTACTTGGATAGGGCTGGGGATCTGGTGCCTCCCTGCTTCCGTATGCAAAACAGTGTTGTGGTGTTGTCTGTGAAGATCTGCACCACCTTGCCCTTGAGCGACGGGTGGAACGATTTGAGAGCCCAGAACACGGCTCGGAGTTCCAGGATGTTGATGTGCAGGAGCTTCTCCTCCGGGAGCCAGAGGCCTCTTGCGTGGAGATCTCCGGTGTGGGCGCCCCAACCTTCCAGGGAAGGGTCTGTCGTCACAGTCTCCTGGTACGCCGGCGTCTGAAAGTCCTTGCCCGCCATGAGGTGCGCTCGAACGCCACACCACTGAATCGCCCGCCGGAACACCTCGTTGAGGGGGACCCTGTCTTCGAAGGTGCCCGTCGCCTGCATCCAACGGGCGTCGAGAAATTCTTGAAGAGGGCGCATCCGTAGTCTGCAGAGGCGCACCAGGTAGATGCAAGAGGACATCATCCACAGGAGGGACTGTTGGACCTCACCCGGGTCACGTCCGTGGCTAGCAGGCGCTGCACTTTGCCCAGAATGGTCTTCGTCCGTTCTTCTGACAGTGCCGCCAGGCGCCTCACTGTATCGAGCTTCGCTCCCAGAAACAGGGCCACCTGCGACGGCACCAGGTGGGACTTTGGGTAATTTATGGCGAATCCCAGGTCTGTGAGTAGCTGGACGGTCCTCGCAGTGTGTTAGACGGCGAGTTCTCTCTTCCTTGAGCAGATGACCCAGTCGTCCAGGAAGGGGTAGACGTGAAACCCCTGCAGGCGCAGCCGCGCTGCCACAGGTGCTAGGCACTTGGTAAAGACCCTGGGGGCCGACTTCAATCCGAACGGCAGTAATCTGAATTGGTAGTGGCGTCCCTGGATGACGAACCTGAGGAACTTTCGGTGACTTTTGAGGATGGGAACGTGGAAGTCCCAGCACGTGCTGGAGGGTGACCATCCTGAACTTTTGTGACCTGATGTATTTGTTCAAACGACTAAGGTCCAGGATGGGGCGCCAGCCGCCCGTCTTCTTCCTGACGAGGAAGTACCTTGAGTACACCCCGGAGCCTCTTCGGGACAAGCTCGATGGCGCCTTTTCTGAGCATCGCCTGTACTTCCAACAGCAGTTACGGGACGTGATTTTCCTTTCTTGCCACAGGTGGAACGTGAGGGCACTTCTTCAGGAATTTGATAGTGTCCTCTTGCCAGGGTATCCAGCACCCAACAGTGGGTGGAGATGGACTTCCACATGCTGACAAACTTCGTCAGCCGGCCTCCCACCGGGGTGCTTCGGTGGGGGCCCCGACGCCACGGCCGGTTCAGTCCTGCTTGGAGATGGTGGCCTTGCCGCCCTGGCCACCTTGCTGACGGCGGCGAGGCCCTCCCTGCTTGCCGCGACCCCTGTAGGCCTCCTGAGACGAGGAGCGTGCCGCCTGGATCTGGTAGGACGACGAGCCACCGCTGGATCCCTTGGAGGCCCCCTGTCTGCCTCCGGAGCTCCGAAAGGGCCGTCGTTGCTGAAGGGCTCCTAGGGCGCAGGCCGTGTCCGTCTTTATGGCTTGGAGGGATTCGCCCACCGCCTTCCCGAACAAGTTGCTGCCGTCGAATGGCATGTCCAACACCCTGGTCTGGACGTCCTGACGGAAGTCGGTCCCCCGGAGCCAACCCCGTCGTCGTAGGCAAACTGTTGCCCAGCTGGCGGAACCCAGTATCGGCAATATCGGTTGCCACCGTTATGGCGTGGTCCGATGCCACCTCGCCTTCTTCTCCAGGGCTTCGGACCTCTTGTCCGGTAGGAAGTCCAATATGGGGGCCAGCTTAAACCAGGGCTCCCTATCGTAACGGGCCACGATCGCCAGGGCGTTGGCCGCTTTGATCGTCGTCACCGTCGACGAAATGACCCGTCGCCCCATGGCGTCCAACTTTTCCCTCGCCGTCCGGCGGGGAATTCGACGTTGAGGCTCCTGACCCCGCCGCTTTCTTCTTCGCCGCCGCCGAGTCTGGCGTTGGCTGGGCCCTGAGGCACAGGTGAGCGGTCTCGGGGACCCGGTACCTCTTCTCGTACCGGTCCCGTTTGGCTGGTGCCGTGGAGGGGTTCTTGAGTACCGACAGGCCCTCCTCCCAGATGTCATCGATTAGAGGCACCGCGATGACAGTCTTCCTCTTGGCCTCCCGGCGCTGATAGAGGAAACCTTCCCTTTTTCTGCTCCTCCGGGCAGAGTTGGAACAATTCGGACGCCCTGGCGATCATGGCGTGGAACGAGCCAATCTCGTCGGGCGGAGAGGCCCGTGCGTTGGGAGACGGGAGACCCGTTCCGTCGTCAGAACCCGTCGTCGAGCCCACCGCACCGTGGGAGGATGAGGAGGGAAGGAGGGAACTGTAGGCCTTACGGGGGCGAACGGAGAGGGTTGGATCCTCCGTCGTTTGTTCTGAGGACTTCCCGACGGGCCAGGTTGCGGGTCCTCCGGCTGGGCCGTGGTAATCTCGTCCTCATCTCAGAGCATAAGGACTGGATCGCAAACAAAATGGCTGCCGAGCTATCCTGAGGCCCAGGTTCCGGCTGTGCCAGAAGGGAAGGCTGCTCTTCCTATCTCCCGAGGATCTTCCTTGCGGGATCGAACCCTCTCGAATTGGACTTCGAGATCCCTCACGACCCCGGTCAGTTCCCCCTCCGAGGCTGACTCCGTGTTTGAGGAGGCTACTGTGCCCCCTGCCCCCTTTTTCCATCACGGGGGCCTTGACGATGGGCTGAAAAGAGGATTCCCTCCTTGTCGGCAGGGAAACTCTAGTCCCGGAGGCAATCTCCGCTGGCGGGGTCTCTGCCGGCTTGGCCAGGGTCGCCGCGATCGCCTCGATAGCAGCCTTTGCCTGCTGGGTAGGGGCCTTCACCACCTTAGGTGCGTCCTGGGCCTTCTCCTTAGGGGGAGGGGCGACGCCTCGCTCCCCCTCTTCCGAGATCGGACGGGGCTTCTCCCCAAGCTTACCCGGGGTCTCGGACTTCCTCTTCCCCGAACCGGAGCGCTGGCTCGTGGTTGACGGTGCCGGGGAAGGTGCGCCCTGCCTGGCGACCGAAGAGTCTGACCTTTCGGCACTCCCGGAGCCAGCGAACTCGCGGCGCTTGGCCTGGTTGTGGGCCCCCGTCGCCAGCACAGGACTTGGAAGCCCGCTCGGACCCTTTCTTCTTCTCACCCGTTGAGCCCTTCTCCAACCAGCTGGCAAGACGGGATTGACGGTCCCTCATGGTCCGCTCTGAGAAGTTCTTGCAGACTACATGAGTCTTGTCCCCATGAAGACAGTAGAGGCATCGCGAATGTTCGTCCTCCTTAAACACATTCTGCAACCCGCATCCAGGGCAGCTGCGAAACAGCTTGGGTCCGGGTGACGAACTCGCGTCCTGGGCCATCTCGAAGTAGGCCGCAAATCTTCTGGAATCCTCCAAGAAGTTGATTCGACAAAATCTTCACCCTTGAGGGGCGTAGGAAAATCCCGCAACGGGTCCCCGTTAACGGAAGTAGAAACGGTGGAGCTTGAGGCTCGATTAACCAAAAAAATGTAAAAATTCACCTGAAAAAGCGCGAAACACACAGCAAAAGCTTGAGAGCCAAGCACGAGGACTCCTAACACTTGAACGTGCGGTAAAAATCTGAGGATGGCTGCCAGAGGCGGGGCTTAGGGAGAGGGCAGTCATTGGCTGTGGTCAGTATGACACAGATCAGTGATTGCTTACTACTACGAAAGACAGATCAGAAACAAAACTGATACTGATTTTTCTTTACCGAGGATTCCCAGCCGGACAGGGAATATTCATGAGCATGTGAATCCATGCCAGACCCCATGCTGGAGAATGAAGGACACCTTTGCACAGATAAATGCTACTGTTGAAGATCTTGTGGCAGGCCTTGCAAATGTAAAACTAAAACTGTATGAAATTGATTGGATTAGGACCAGGCCAATCACACAAGACATACAGCGAGTATGCATCTTTCGAAAGAAAAAGCCTTGTGCGCTCTATACACAGAAATGTCCTTGTGCAAAAGCCAGGCAGATTTATATTCGGTTTATATTAAACCAATTTCCTTCCTTGGAGTGTACTCCGTACAGATATGCTGGTACGTTGTCTAATAAGTTAACATGTCGATTTTGCTTGTCAGCAATACAACAAGAAACAAATATTTAGTGGTATAGTGCCCTTACTTTGAATAAGACCATTATAACTTTTTGGGTTCTTTTAATCCAGAAGCCACGCTCGTTGAGCATCAGTCATTCTATGAAAGAAGTATTAAAGGGGAAACACAGGTTTCCCATTGGCACTTACTAGATTGTTTAAAATTGAAGTCTTGATGAAAATAAACTAGGTTCTTGGTGAAGGCTCTTTTTACTGAGTATTGGCTGAAGGTCTGACTAAATTACTTAAGGCAATGTATAGTATATTTAGTTGACCCACTTGGGCACTAATTGTCAGCTTGGCTAAAAGATGACGAGATCATAATGATTGTTGGAGCTGCGCATAACGCCTTGTAGCAATTTAAGTTGCTACATTTAGCCTGCTGGCCTTCATTTTGGTTTTTATCTACATTTAGACTTGGTTTTATCAATGTCATGTGCAAACGCCAACTTTTTACGTTTTAGCCTGCTGCTGAGAAAAGCGCGTTTTTTACTTGAAATGTATAACTTAATGTAAATGTACCTAAATGAGATAGGTTTTACTTAAGTTGAAGATGTTTATTGATCTGATGGAATGATGTGTTGCCCTTTGATAAGGCAAGTTTTTGTAGGGCAACGATTGTTGTTATTTTACTAAGGAAGTTATGTGCTTTTGTAAAAAAAATTTTGTTGCTTATGCGTAAAAGCATCTTTTACATTTAATGAGATATTTGGTATTTGTGGTAGAATGATGTGATGTTTGTAAAGGTTTCGGGTAAACCACATACAAATAAAAAAAAAAGTGCGTCACTAGGGACTATTGACCAACTGACCGTGTCAGAATAGGTTCTTAAGTAGCAAAAGTCAGAGTTCCTTAAGAAGACTGGGCAAACAGGTGAGTACTTTACTTCTAGGTTTAGAAGAGGGTCCAGGGGCTCCGCAGTAGACACCCTAGCAGGATTCTAGCAGTGGGACTGGGTGCACTGGACGAGAGACCTCCCATCACAGAAAACCCCCCACAGCTACACAGATATACTAACAGACTTAAGGCAAGTACAAACCCAAGCCAACACAGTACCTCGGTTCCATGTAATGTCGCCACATAAATTTGCCATGCAAAAATATTGCCGAAAAATTGCCGTTTTTTTGTGGCGACATAATTGCATGGAACATGTGGGGGACACCGCCGCAACCCCCAAACTTTTTTTCTCTTTTATTTCAATTTTTTTTTTGCCCCTCCCCATATATTTGGTCACCCATATAATATCGCCGCAACCTTTTCCCGGGGACATTTACGGCGACCATATATGACAATGCATTACTTACCGTAAAAGCATTTCTGATGGTTGTATCTGCTTAGATTCACATGCTGTGCATAGGTCCGACATCCAGTGGTCACTGCGGAGTATTGCATTTTGTTTTTCGTAGTCGAAAAGGGGACGTCGACAAGGCGTGTCTGTAACACTATCCCTATAGTGACGTGCGTTGTACCCACAATCCCTAACGCGTCGAGGTCCCTCTGTTTGCATTTTTCTGCCCTGAGGGAGCCTTCTAGACGTGAGAGTACAGAAAAGAGAAATATAGGAAAGGATGTCTATGTTCCTTCCATCCGAGCGGGGAGGAAGGGCGGGCGCATGTGAATCTAAGCAGATACAACCATCAGAAATGCTTTTACGGTAAGTAATGAATTGTCTTCTGATGTTTGTTAATCTGCTTAGAATCACATGCTGTGCATAGACTAGCGAGCAGTACCCGGAGTTGGCGGTGGGTTATGAGAAGGAACAGTAGAGAAAAGATGTCAGATCTAGAATGTGCATCTAGACAGTAGTGTTTTGTAAAGGTGTGCACAGAACTCCAGGTAGCCGCTTTGCAGATGGACTCAAGGGGAACATTTGCAATGAACGCTATGGAAGCCCCAGTGCCTCGAGTGGAATGTGCTCTTGGCTTGAAGGGTAGTTCTCGCTTAGCAAGAGTGTAACAGAGTGATGCATTGCACAATCCATCTAGATATAGTGGACTTTGAAACTGCATCTCCTTCTCTTCCTGCTGCCACCGAGACAAAGAACTGATTAGTCTTTCTCAGTGTTCTGGTTCTTTCCATGTAGAACATGACAGCTCTGCGTACATCTAGTGTATGCAGACTTTTTTCTCCCAAGCTGGAAGGGTTTTGAAAGAAAGTTGGTAGTTCTATAGACTGGTTTACATGAAATTTCGAGATGAATTTTGGTGCAAACCTTGGGTGTGCGTAGAACCACCTTATTCTTGTGAACTGTTACGAAGGGGTCTAGTATAGAAAGAGCCTGTAGTTCACTTACTCTTCTAATGGAGGTGATAGCTATTAGGAAAGCAGTCTTAAGAGTGAGGTATTTAAGAGTTGCCTTGTGCATGGGTTCGAAAGGCCTTGATAACTGGTATCTTCCACCACGACACTTTAAGTTGGGAAGTGGTGTATGCAGAAAGTGCCGCTAGGTGTACTTTAATGGAATTAAACACTAGACCTGAATCCAGTAATTGGGTCAAGTACAGAATAATGTTCGTGGCAGAGCAGTCAACCAGGTTGATGTTCTTATCTCTACACCAGATGACAAATCTTTTCCACTTGCTGGAATAGCAGTGGCGAGTATTAGGTTTTCTGGCTTCCCTGAGGATGTCCCTACATCTCTGTGGGAGATGTAAATGTCCAAATTCTATGACCTCAGGAGCCAGGCTGCTAAGTTCATCGTCTGAGGGCATGGATGCAGAGTCCTGCCCTTGTCTTGTGACAGCATGTTGTACGGGCAGGGAAGTTTCATTGGGGGAGATAGGGACATCTCCATCAAGTGAGCGAACCATGGCTGACGGGCCCACATTGGGGCCACTAGTATCATGGTAACCTGCTCCTGGTGCACCACCTTGTTGAGGAGGGGAGTCGGGGGAAAGGCGTAAACAAATTTCCCTGACCATTGAATCGACAGACCGTTCCCCTTGGACTGGTTCTGGGGGTACCTGGAGGCGTAACTTTGGCATTGTGAGTTCTCCAGGGTTGCAAACAGGTCTATTTCCGGGAATCCCCATTGCGTGAAGACGTCTAAGACGATGTCTACGTGCAATTGCCATTCGTACTCTTTGGGCAGGGGGAAGTTTCTGCTGAGTTTGTCTGCTAGCAGATTGAGTTCCCCTGGTACATGTTGTGATAGTAGGAACATGTTGTGTTTGAGAACCCACTTCTATATATTCTGGGACAGCTTGGACAGTCCTGGAGAGTGAGTGCCCCCTTGCTTGTTGAGGTAGTACAAGGCTGTGATGCTGTCTGTGAGGACCATCACTGTCTTTCCTTGTAAGTGTTCCTGAAAGGCTTTCAGTGCTTTAAACAACGCTAGTAGTTCCAGCAGGTTTATATTCTTGGATGCTAAGCTCGGACTCCACACTCCGTGAGCAGTCTGATGGGATAGGTGAGCCCCCCATCCTGTAAGGGATGCGTCTGTGGTTAGAGTGGCTTCCACTGCGGGTGTGGCAAAAGTTTTCCCCAATAACAGGTTTTCCTTTGTCCACCACCGTAGCGAGAGAACCAAGGCCTGCGAGACCACCACTAGATCGTCCCATTGTCCGCTGGCCTGACACCACTGGCTGTAAAGCCACTCTTGCATTGGGCACATGCGCAGGCGCGCGTGAGGTACCAAATAAATACATGACGCCATCATCCCTAGCAAGCGCATTGCTTTGCGTACCGTCACCTCTCGACCTGCCACATAACTGGGGATCTGAAACAGCATGTTTTGGACCCTCTCGTTGGAGGGGAAGACGAGGCCGTCCTTTGTTCGAATTAGAGCCCCTAGGAATTGTTTGATTTGGCTGGGGTCTAAGCTGGACTTCTTTTCGTTGATGGAGAAGCCCAGTTGGGACAAAAGGTCTACGGTCTTTTGGGTATTGGAGAAGCATGTTTCGTGAGAATCCCCTGTTATGAGCCAGTCGTCGAGGTAAGGGTTGCCGCTGCCAGTACTTTCGTGAATACCCTTGGTGCAGATGCTATCCCGAAGGGTAGTACTCTGAACTGGTAATGTTTGTCCTCTATCTTGAACCTGAGGTATTTTCTGTGCGCTGGCAACATTAAAATATTAAAGTATGCATCTTTCATGTCTAGTGTTGTCATGTAATCCCCCTGTGATAACAGTGGGATTACTTCCTGCAAGGTTACCATACAAAACTTTTGGGGTTTGACAAACTTGTTCGCTGGGCGCAGATCTAATACAGGGCACATGGTTAAATCCTTTCTGGGTACAAGGATGTACACTGAATAAATACCTTCTGTTACCTGAGATAGGGGGACAGCCTCTATAGCTGCTTTTTTCAGTAGCTCTTCTACTTCTTGAAGAATAGTGAGGTGTTCCGGTGTCATGCGTCGGTTCCGTGGGGGTCTGTATTTCGGGGAACCGCTGAATTTGATGCAGTATCCGTGGGCTATGGTGGATAATACCCAGCGGTCTGACGTTATTCCCTCCCATGCTGAAAGGAACGATGTTATCCGGCCCCCGACCGGTGATGCATGGGAGGGGACCCGAATCTTCGGGTCATTTGTTGGTGTTGGGCGTGGGGCCTTTGGGACTGGAGCCGCGACCTCTTCCTTTGCCACGACGTTGGCCTCTTTGACTGAACTGGGTGCTTTGGTTAGAGGGCCAGGTGGTAGCAGAGTAAAATTGCTGTTGGCTTTGCTGCTGGCGTTGGCCACGAAAGGAGCGTCTATTGCCATAGCTACGTCCGTTAGGTGGCCTAGAAATTTGGTCAAGAGTCTTGATGGTATCAAAATCTTTCTTCGCATGTTCTAGGGCTTCATCAACTGCTTTCCCAAACAGATGTGTTTGTTCTATGGGCTTATTGATCAGGGAAGCCTGGGTTTCCGACTTAAATCCCGAATTGCGCAACCAGGCATGGCGTTTGAGAAGTATTCCCTGAACCAGGGAACGGCCAGCAGTCTCTGCGGCATCTAAGGAGTTCTTTACGATGCCCTGGTTTACAAGAGTTCCCTCTGAGATTATAGACAGCAGGCGCGGACGCAGGGGTTCTGGTGCGTCCTCTGCTTCGCTGCGCAGCTTGCTCCACTGTGCATCCGCGTAGCTAGCTAGTAGGGAATTGTTATTTGCAATCCTAGTTCAGAAGGCGGCAGAGGTCGTGGTTCTCTTCCCAAGTGCATAGAGCTTCTTGCCCTCTTTGTCAGGTGGTGCCTCACTAGTGGATAGTGGTACCCCTGCTCTTTTTCTTGTATTGGTAACTACAAGGGAGTCCGGAATAGAATGTCCCCTGATATACAAAGGGTCAGAGGACGAAGGGCTGAAGAGCTTTTCTATCCGAGGGTTTACCCCTCTGACTAAGGCCGGATTGGAAAGGGAAGGAGTTATTCTTCTCCTTATGGAAGCCAGGAGCGGAATAGATTGACTAACCGGGGCTTTTTCTACAAAGTCTATGTCCGCAATAGTCTCCCCTGTGTCTATTTCAAAATGTGCTGCTGCCTTGCGCAATAGTGCATTAAGTGAAGGTTGGTCATCTATGGGGGAGGGGTTTCCAATAGGTGAGTCCTTGGGAGGAGAAGGGTGAAAGACATCAGGGTCTGAGTGCACTGATGGGGATTGCCAGGGCTGTGAGGTAGCTGTATCTTCTTCAAAAGCTCCTGCACTAGTGTAAGGGTCTTCTTCAAACCCCTCTTCCTCATGTACTTCCTCTCCACCCAAACACTCCTCTTCCTGGAGATATTGCTCCTCCTCAGTGAGGTCATATGTGTCTGTAGAAGGGGGAAACAGCCTAGGAATCTTGACCCTAGGGTCATCCTGGGTCCATTCTCTTGGTCTTTTGGGTGTGGGTGGGTTTTGGCTACCCAAAAACCTTTCCATTTTTTCCATACAAGAATGGAGTCTTTCAAGGGTCTCATGGGGAACCCCTGAATAGTCTAGAGGGGGGAAATCAGTGTTTTCACCTTCAAAACGCTTCAAACGCTCCCACAACGTCGACGAAAGGTTTCCGTCGCCCTCAGAAAAGCCCTCCGGTAGTTCAGAAGTGCCCTTAGATGAAGGGGGCAGGTCCTGGCTACTCTTGTGCTTTTTCGGCGTTTCTATATCTTTTGCTGCGGTATTCGACATCTGTTTCGTCGTCCGCTTACGCTTGTCTTCGCAAACAATTCTCGCCAGGCTCTCGACAACGAGTTTGTCAGTAGAAGGTTCTGGAGTCGACATTGCCTGCGTTACGCGTTGTTTCTCGACGGCCGCTCTATGGAGCGTTACGTCGGATGTTTTTGAGGTAGCGCCCGTGTTAGATGAAAGCCCAATCGCTGGTCGCGGCTGCGTTTGCGGGTGGGGCTTGAGACCCTTACGGTCTGAGGTAGACGCCGGAGTGCCCTGCGTCCCCTTCAGCGCTGATGGATCCTTCGTTCTCGACGAAGAAGAGCCGTGGGTTGTGTGCTTAGGCCTATGGGGTCTGTGTGCGTCCTTGTCGCCGGGGTGTTCATCCCCATAAGCAGGGCATGAGCTGAGCCCGTCGGGGCCGGGGACGGACGTTGAGGAGCGCGAGCGCTCCTTCTGGGGGTTAATGACTTCCGTAACGGACGTAGAGTTATCACCGTCCTCGTCACTTTCTGTAACAGCGGCGGCGGGTGAGGAAACTGATTTCGACATAGCGTAGTCCGCCCACCTCTTAACTTTTCATTCTTTAAGAGTTCTTGGTTTCAAGAGCTTACAGGCCGCGCAGCTGTCCTCTTTATGATCGAGGGGCAAGCAACGATTACAGAGCTTGTGTTTGTCCTTCCAAGTGTATTTGCCCCTACAGCGTGGGCAAAACTTAAAAGGTGTCCTCTCCATAGCTGAGGCAATAAAAACTGGTGATAACAACCCCAAGGGAAAGATAGGGGAGAAAGAAAGACATTCTCGACGAGAAGGTAAAAGTTCGAACCCCCACTCTCCCTACTGTATGTTGGCCGGCGAGGCCTGGCCACGTGCTCGGCAGCGCCGAAGGATCTCCTCCGTCTCTTCCCCTCCGTCGAAAACTTGCTCGGCGGAGAAACAGCTTCACAGCTAACGTCGAGGGGAGGGATCTTTAAAAATATAATAAGTATAATTAAGGACCGAGGTCCGTAGTAAGTGTTTTGCAATGTCTCTCTAGGAGCTACGCGTAAGGCGACCATAAACTGGGCGGAAAAAAACAATCTTAGGGACCTCGACGCGTGAGGGATTGTGGGTACAACGCACGTCACTATAGGGATAGTGTTACAGACACGCCTTGTCGACGTCCCCTTTTCGACTACGAAAAACAAAATGCAATACTCCGCAGTGACCACTGGATGACGGACCTATGCACAGCACGTGATTCTAAGCAGATTAACAAACATCAGAAATATATGTATATATGGGGATAATATTACCAGTACCTCAGCATTGAAGATAATTTTGCAGCAGGAGGACTTCAGGATCTGCAGCCAAATACCCGCTGAGTGGATTCCTTGTCGTGGTGACTGAAAAAAGGACCTTGGAAAGGACTTTGCAGCAGGGATCGATGGAGAAGGCTCTATGCAAGGTTTAACTCGTGGCTGAATGCGGTTATGCAGAGTTGGCGCTTTTTCAAGGAGCACAGAAGACAGAAAATCGCGGTAGAATTCTTGTCATTACAAAGGTCCAGCACTCTGTTGAGGGGACTTCTCGGACTAGACTTGTGCCTCTGGAACTCCACCAAGATGCCCGTGATGTTTCAGCGAGATTCGGAATTAGGAAGACCGTGCACCACACAGTGGCTCGAGGTCCCAGGGTATTGCAGCAACGCATGGTCGCAGCATCGCGTGGGATGGCTCAAAATGCAGGTCTTCCTGAGTCTAGTGGATCTCAGCAGGCTCTAGGTCAGCGTTGTCGTTTTCAGAGTCCCCACGTCGATTGGAAAGAAGGGCTACAGGAGGCTCTGGTTAGACAGCAGGCTCTCTGGTTGCTGAAAATCGTTTCAGCCAATTTTCCTCTTCGGTTTCGGTTCCTTTCGTCGACTTGACTTCAGCTTCCAGATTTGCAGTATTTAACAAACTACAGCACAACATCTGCATTCTTTCTCTGCATTTTACAACAAGGGTCTGTCTGGTTGTCCAATCAGGACAGCCAGTCCCCCACTGGGATTTGTCCCCATTCAGGCAAGGAGGAAGACAAAGGGCTGTGGAGTTTTGGACTCCTCCCTCACTTCCTGCCTTCACAGACAGACTGGAGCCTGGGCGGGGAGTCCAGGGGACTCCTGCCAAAAATAAAAATCACAAAGTAATTTCCCACCCTGGGTCTCAGGGAAAGGACCAACAAAGGGCAAGAAACACTACTAAAATGTCGAAAAAAGAAGACGGGGGACATTTTGGTAAAATGAGCACCCTTAGGTGCCTTTACGGCATCACTAGCCACCAGCCATTGAAGGTAAGCTTGTCCCTGTAACAGAATTGTTACAATGTATCCCCTATCACACTAAAACTGCATCTCCCTAGTACTCCACATAAGGTTGAGTGTGCTGGTTTCACCTAACAAAATGTAAAAGGGTTCCAAAAGATCCTTTCTGCCCTTGGGAACTGTAGTTCTTGCAAAGAAAGTTAAAATGGGAGCCCCTAGGGCAACCCAGCAACAGGCAGAAAGAGGGTAACTTTAAAAAGATACAATGAAGAGTCAGAAAAATGACACCCATAAAAAGTGAAAGACTCTGGATGCGGAAAAAGGATCCCACTCAGAGGTAGTCAGGAAAAATATCCCACTAGTAAGGCGAAACGTTCAGGGGTTGACCCAGGTCAGGAGGATTTACCATTGCTATGAAAATTTAGCAAACAGAAGTCATTGTGTTTTGTTTAATATAAGCTGCATCTGCCCGTTGCATTTATATCCCCGTCAAGGAAACTACATGACGCAGATAAAGCCAGAGTCCCAAAACTAATGGTGGGTTGTACACGAAAAATAAGTTTAAAGAAAAGGGGGGTCTAAAATGAGACATGGTTTGAACATGTCAAAACATTGATTACGCTGGGACTTACTTCAAGACAGATTTGCTATATACCCATTTAATAAGAATGTAAACTAGGCACTCAGTCTATTTTATGATGTCTATAAATCATAAGACAGCAGTACAGCGCAGGCAGCTTCAGTTTGTGATTCATCACTCTCCAGCACACCTCTCAATCACTGCCGATTTCAGCAGCCGTGCATATGAAAAAGCAGTTCCAAGTGCAAACATTCAACATTGTTCTTTATAGTATAAAGGGAGGAGATCTTGGGTGGCAAAGTATCACTTTGAAGACTGGACGTCTGTGTGCCAATGCCAGCTGCAGCATTGGACAAAGAATGTATACTCTGACAATCACTGTTGCTGTGCTTAAAAATCTGTAAAGATCTTAAAACCAACAGCATTGTGTGATCTAACACTGTCCGAGAAACTACCCTATTCGGATTAACCGGTATAGATATCAATATCTAGCTAGACTATCAGGGTAGTGTGACAGAACAGCGAGCCTTCGACTTGGGCAGCATGAGAGTGAACCGTTCAGTTGAGCACATGCAGAGCACTCTTAAGAGTTAGGCATTAAACTTAAACGCAGCTATTATTTTGGTCTCGGATAAACTCTTAGCAATTAAAAACCACAGGTACCACTAAAATATGTACTATTATATACACATTCACTTTGGTGTACTTGACTAAGAGCACCACCTTTACGATTAGAATACAGTCAGATCAGTTTCAGAATGCAATGGGATAGCCAAGTAAAACCAGCAAAGTAACCATCTGTTAGAAAACGAATATGTGAACAGCAAATAAGTTAACACCATACAAAGCCTTATAGACTAGGGCGCTACACCTTAACAGTCCTTCTGAAGCGAGTAAAGGGGCCCAGTGCCGTAGCTTCCAATGAAGTTCTCTTCAGGGGGCCAAGAGTCTTGAAGAGTCTGAACAAGTGCTAGCAAAGGCAACAAACAGTTTTTTAAGTGTTGTAAAGTTAGAATAGTTCTTGGGAGACATGCCCTCCCAATCTAAACGTCTTAGAGAAAGCCCAAGGGAGGATACTTGACCAGAGCTCCACCAATCATGGACAAAAAAGTGGGAGGTAGTTCAAGGACTTCACTCCTGTTAAACACTATTGAGGTAGTGGGGCCAGGAACAGGTAGATGTACTGCCTCCCTGTACTCTGATTCACTCAGGAACCACCATAGAAGTACCTGACATTGATGGCCCCCCTTTTCTCATGCCTGTTCCATTTTAATATGTCCAAAGGTCACAAGCGCAGAGCCACTTTCAGCTGCAGGTTTTGTGTCCTACGAATAGGCGGTTCAATGCTCTGATACACTAGTTCTGGACATGGGATAGCTGCACACCTCTACTAGGCTGAAGAAAGGACGCGCAGCAATGACCTCAGATCACCTCCCCAGGACAGGGGAAGTGACCCTTCTGACTTAAACAATGAAACCGGGCCTGCAAAGTCCCTATTCGTGTTGGGGAGCTGCAACACGAGGCAGAGCCTTCTCGTTTCATAAGGCTAGGATCTGCTGAGTCCCAAGACTCGACTCCAATGACAACTGATGCAGTGAAGCCGGTCAGCCAACAAAAACATTACAGGATTCTGAAGTGTTCCAATGGCAGGCTCCTCATGAGGGGTCCAAACTGGTTGTGGTCAGTGGTCCTGGGGATGAAGCATTAATGAAGAACTGGAGATCAACAAAGGAGAAGCAATGCCGGCCGGCTGCCAACAATGAGTTCCAGGTCTTTAGCAGAATGCTCCTCAACAAAGGGGTTCTTGGCTCCAACTACCTAAAAAAATGGCTGCAGGAGACCCCCTGAGCACAAATTTGAGCGGCAATCACCCCCGAGCCTACCAATGGTAAGGATCTGCAAATTCAAACTGGCAGGGGCTGTCCGATCCTGGACAGCCTATGGAGACCACATCCGCCCAGCAACTGACACTTTGGCATGGATGTGGACTAAAACCAGTCCCTGCACCCATATCCGGCCAAAACAATATTTATCCTGTATGAATAGAGTCAGGGAATGACCAAGTAAAAAGTATTCACTTCACTCCAAAAGTCAGAAGCTGTTACAAACGATGGGAAAAATTAGAAAGCCCCATTGAGGTCTATGGGGGGAAGCAGCAAGAAAAATCTTTCAAATGCCCATCAACATTGTATCATTTATGCAATACAGAATTACTGAAACAAGCATATTTTAAATGATTTCACATTAAATGATCTTGTTCAAGCACCCCTTGGTCTTGGAGAAATTATTCTCAAGACATTAATATTCAATTTTTAGGTATTGGATTAAAAAAAGGGGGTCTGTCTCAATCACCTAGGGATTTCTAACTGTTGTACTGTGGGTAGGGCATTAGGATTCATTTTCTGCAGCCAAAAGGATTTGAGAAACAAAAACCCCACTTATTAATTTTTCAAACAGAAAAAAAAAATCCCCTAAAAAATAAGATTTACTCATTCACCACACATCGGAGGGAGCTCCCGCCTTCCAGGTCATACATCTGCTCCTCCACCCTCCCCTTGGGCTACTGGACACGAGGCCCTCAACTGGGATATATCCCCATCCTAAGATAATTAGGCAGGCTACCATCAAAGACAGGGCACTATTCAAAACTGCCTGGGTACTAGTTAACTTCTATGCAATGCAAATGCCAGACCACCCAACCAAAAAACTTGCAGGCTCCAGTGGGGCGCGCTCCACTAGAACTCAGACTATTGGGAGGCTTAAGCCCCAACCTGGCGCACAAAAAGAAAACCAGTAAACCGTCCGTCCCTTGCCACCTCCCAGCCTATTACAACACTTTCCTGGTCAGACTCTGGAGCACTCCACACAGCTGCAGTTCAGGCAAGAACTGAAAGTCTTGCTCATCAGGCAACACTTGGGAGTCACTTAGGACCTGCTATTACTAAGTGTATATATGACTGCTGTGGTATGGGATATCCAAGCTACAGTAACCCCCTCCCCCAAGCTGTTAAAGCTCAACTCCAAATGTCTTGTACAGTAGTACCCTGTTGCTTCTAGCCAGGTTCACACAAATACATTTACACCCATTTTGTCCCAACTCGGGGCATTATTGCTGCATTTTTTTAGATGGTGGGACAACAGGGTTATTTTAATTTGGGGGTTGGGGAGGTGTGGCGGCATAGAAGTGTAGAGTGGGGCTGGCCTCCTCTCCCTCTCCCCCTCCACCCACTGAAACGTTAGTAAAAATGCAGGGAAACTGCTGCGACGAGTGTGTCACCTGCGAGTTGTACCACATCAGTTTAAATCACATACATCATGTACATAAAGGCTCAAGTTTATAATATGGTGGACATGTCCTATGCACAGTTGCGTGGCATTCGCTCCATAAAATGTATTTCACAAATGAGGCTACTTGAGCTTACAGCTTCATTCTGCATATTGGACTACTATTCCATAGACTCACATACTTTTAGAAAAAGCAATTCTTAAAATCCAGAGAAGAAATGCAACTTCATACATTATGTTAACAAACTGTTTAAAATTAAAAGTTTAATGCTGATCATACTTTTGACTTCAAAATGAAATTGTGTGGAATTTAAAGATGGACTTCGAGAACTGGATTGTTAACGACTGATGCAGATGGCATGACTTTCTGAAACTGGTAGAAACTTTCAATCACATTTTAATTTTGTGTTACGTGTCCTCAAGGTAGACACCCGAAATTGTTAGTGACACTTTCAGGCATCAAGGCCTATACCAAAAACCAACAAGTATTGTCAAAAATGAGGCTTTATTAAAAGGGAAACATTTTCGGCCTTTGAAGACTTGCTCCTATTTGCCAGGCAGAGAGGTAGAAGGGTACCTTAACTGACAAAGGTGGCAGAATCATGGTAGTGGATTGCAGCATTGTTGTACTCTTACTCCGAAATCATTTCTGTAGCTTGGATCTGCTTATAATCACATGTATTGTTTGGACAGTTTTTTCAGAAGTCAGACTAAGGGCTTAGTAGAACCATACAACGGAGACAGTACAAAATTCCACTCTTAATATAAGTATGTACTACCCGAATATTTGGTAGCATAGACAGAGGAGCCAGCCGTATCCTAGGGATAGAGGGATGTAGCTTAGTACAAAGAAATGGTAGCAGACATATGGTCCAAAGAAACACTGAGGCAATATTGTAAAAAAAAGAAATATGTTTTATTTAAATACAAGTAGGCCAAGATGGATCTTGGGTAAATCAGTACCATCACATATGAACAATTCTATAAACCAACTCAATACTTAAGGGATACAACCCAAAGTATTACCTTAAGATTAGCAGTCAGCAGTTCAAAGTTAGGTAAACCTATAACACATTCAGAATGCAATCAGCTATTCTTGGGGCGTAAAACCAGGTCATGGGTATTGGATCCTGTCAGTCATGCAGTGACACTCAGTTAAGGAATCACTTAGTAAACCAACCTTGTTATCAGGATACTTTTCTGACTAGTGAAACACATTCACAGAACAGTATGAACCTATAACTACATTTAGGATAACCCTCAGTGATGAGAAGCGAGTAGAGTAAAACCTAACTTTGTAATAAACTATTACAGTTGCATTTCAGACCATTCGAACACAAATTAATGTAAACAATAACTTTCCAACTTATTTTAGGATGGCACAAGGCAGACCAAGGTTAGAAAATCCCTAACATTCACTTAAACTAGGTGCGTGAAAACCTAATGATGTAAAATGTTTAGTTGCTTTTCAGCTCAGTGGAACACAGACTAAGGCAAGCAAGAACTCTTTACACTATTTTAGTATTGCACCAGGCAGACCAAGATCAGCTAAACTCAGCGTACACTTATTCAGAATGGCACACAGCTATTCAAGGAGAGTAGGACATAATTTTTAAAGGAGCTACCAGCAACATAAAGGTATGTATAAACTTAAGACTGTTTTAGAATCTGTATAAAGCAGGCCAGGGAAAGCAAAACTCAAGTTACACTTTGAGAATGACACGGAATGACATTATTCAAGGTAAGTAAAACACAATGTAGACATTTTAGACAGAGTATACAGCAGGTCAGGGGAAACGAGACCCAGTTGGGGAACTTGCATTGTGAAAGAAATAGTTAGATGAAGCCAACAGCATTACTTTTGGGAAGTGGGGTACCAATTCATAGGTGAGTAAACTAAGCTTATATATACTTTCTGGAAGGGCAAAACACATTCAAAGTAAGAACTTTTGTAACTCATCACTTCAGAGGGACAGTTTCAAAACCAACTCTATTACAAGTAAGTACCTTTTCAACACTTATTTTTCAAGGCAGAAACATATTATCCAGTCCTTCCGTAGTCTATTGCAAGAGTTCTCTCAGAGGCAGACAAGGGACCTTAGTGGTCTAGGTGCCAGCTGTAGGCAGGGTGAGGGTTCAGTTGCAGAAAAAGTCAGAGTTCCTGTGGAAGTCTCTTCAAAACATGTAGTTCACTCTAGGGTTAGTTAAGGGTCAGTGAATTCAAAGAGGACACCGTCTGAGGATTCCAGCAGTGGGCCTGAGTAAACTGGATGAGAGGACTCCCTATCACATGAAACACCCCAAAGTCACACAGGAATCACAAATGGCTTAAGGTGAGTAATACCCTAGCAAACAGAACCTCAGCACAGAAGCAGGACATCTTCAGGATCTGCAGCCAAAAACCTGGTCGACTAATTCCTTGTCATTAAGACTGAAGACAGAACACTGGAAGGGAATTTCCAGCAGGGATCAACAGGGAATACTCTAGGCAAGGGTTTCTTTGTGGCTGGATGCGGCTCTGGTTTTGGCACCCTTTTCAGCAGCCAGACGAAGAACAAATATCGCCTGTCAGATTCTCGTCACTATCTCGGTCCTGCACTGGTGAGGGGACTTCAGGGATTCAAATTGTGTCTCTGGAGAGCCAGGAGGAGGCCAAAGTTACAGATGGATTCGGACTTCGGAAGACCTCTCACCGCACAATGGCTCGAGGTCCCATGGTATTTGGGTATTGCAGCCAAGCAAGGTCACAGCACATCTTGGGATGGCTCAACATGCAGGTCTTCGAGACTAGTGGATCGCACCAGGCTCTGGGTCGTCCTTTTCAGGATCCCAAGGAAGGAAGGGTAACAGCAGGATCTGGTTACACAGCAGGCTCTCCGGAAATCTGTACGGACGTCGTTTCTTCTTCCTCATCGTTTTCAGATCCAGTGGGCGACTTATCAGCAGCTTCTAGGTTCGGAATATTTAACATAACTACAGCACAACTTCGGCATGGTTTCCCTGCATTTTACAGCAACGGGCCGTCTGACTGTTCAATCTGAACCGCCAGCCCCTGCCCACTGGGATTTGGTTCCTTTCAGGCAAGGTGAAAGACCAAGAGCTGCAGAGTTTTGGACTCCTCCCTTGCTTTCTGCCTTCTCAGACACTCTGGAGACTGGGCGAAGAATCCAAAGGATTCCTGCCAAAGACAATATTTCCACTGAGGTCGTTCCCACCTAGAATGGCAGGGGAAGACCTCAGAAACAGCAAGCACAAGAAATGGCAAAAAAGACAGGAGCCCACCATATTAGAAAAATGGTGGCGGTCCTGTGAATTAGAGGCAGAATTAACAGCCTGCACGTAATAAAGACGAAAAGTCATAAAAGGTAAACCACTGCCACCAGCCAGTCATGTAAACTCACAATTGTAACTAAATGTTAGTAGGTAAGTATCCCCCCAGCACTTTACATAAGGTGGGGTGTGCTGGCTCACTTATACAAAACTTGAAGGGGCTGAAAATCACCCTTTTCTACTTGGGAAGATTAGTTCAAATACATTCAAGAGAAATTGACAGGGGAGCCCATAGGGGCAGCCCAGCATAAGCCCAAATGTTGTAGGAAACCAACTTCAGCCACACACTATGGAAAGACAAAAAATGTCACCTGTAAAGAGTAAAAGACTAGGTGACATGGGAAAAAGATTCCCCTTCACCTAGGGACAAGGTAAAATAGTTACCAAGTCCTTGCAAAAAGTTCTGGGGTTGACACGGGTCAGGAAGATCATAAATATGATAATCTTAACCAACACTTAACATAGGCCACCCTTTAGTGGTTGGTATGGAGCATTGCATTCTTTCCAAATTCGGAGAGAGTGTTGAACAGGGCATTTGTTTCACACTATTCCTATGCTGCGTGTAGAGCTACCCATGACCCTTCACACATCTAGGTCCTCGGATTGCTTTTCGGACATCACTTGTCAACTTGCTTGCATGTATTGTGTTTTTTCATGCAGTGCCTTTACTCGCTATGGGGGAGGATGGGTAGGCACATGCGTCACTAAGCAAATACAAGCCGCAGAAAGACTTGGGGTGCAATTAATGTTGGTCGTCTGAGGCTTGCGAATCAACAGATTCACATGCTTTGCTTAGATTAGCAAGCAGTACCCGATGAAGGTGAAAGGTGAGCTGAAGAATCATTGCAAATGTTTTCAAACTGCCCGTCCCACTTATGAATCTATTTTTGCTCGAGTGTCTACACAACAGTGCTGTGAAATCAAAAACAGAACTCCATGTAGAAGCTTTACAAATTGCCTCTAGATGTGCATTAGCGATGAAAGAGTATTGCTCCTGTACTACATGTTAAATGTACACCTTGGGGCAGACAGAGGAAATTTGTCAGACTAACACCCAACTGTATACACCTAATGATCCATCTTACAATGGTTGCTTTTGTAACTGATCGCCTTCCCTCCATGTTGCAGTTAGGAAAGATTTCTCTTTTACCAACTTTCCCTCCATAGTTCTATGGACCACCAAACTTTATTTTTGAACCTGATGCATGTGATGAAGAAAGGTTTTTCCTACCAGTAATTATATTTGGCAATTTCTTTATACACATTTAATTCAACAAATATTGGCATCTCAGACATGTGAGATTGTCCGGTGTACTATTAGTGCTTGATTCAATCAGGCCTTTTTTATTTGAGTACAAGTCTTAATTATCAGTGGATACTTTACGCAGATTTAAAATAGTTCAACAAAGGCGTGCATAGCAGTGGTACAAAAGGGCTAATACAAGTTGCAGTGCAAACTACATTATTATACATAATGCCAATGGTGAAAGACAAGATAATACAAATGTCTACAAGTCCACAAAGTTAATTTTTTGAGTAGTCCAGGGTCGGCGCAGAGTAGATGTGTTCCGGTGTTAAATTAGTCACCTTCAGGACAGGACTCCATGGTGAACAAATGAAAATAAAGGATCTAGAAAATACCCAATAAAAATTAACACCTAATACAAACAGATGGATTCACATTTAGACCCCTATTCTCTAGCTCACCAAGTCTTTAAAATCCAGAAAAGAGGTCTACAGTAGGTGGAAATCTCAGCAGTTGATTTATGAAATTATACAGTTCATTTGAACGTGGCCATCTTCTGTAGAAAAACAGCCAAAAATACAGAATGGGAGGTAATGCCAAGTGTCGGTCCCTGCATCTTAATTGGCACAGCGGTTATGGTAAAAAGACTGTCAAGTAATAAATCAGTGATTGACATACCTCATGAGGGATACCACATAGGGGAAATACTGTCAGAGCAATCTAGGATTTTAGAGGTAATAAATCCTTTTGAAGTTGAGGACCGAATGTGTAGAAAAAAGAATCCGAGTACTAGGTTCAGAAATTGTAGGAGGAGAAATTCTCCTACAAACAGAAAAGAATGCAACAGTCTCTTTGTGTACAGCCACAGGAGATTAGCTGGGTGAGACTTACCAGGAGTTAGTTTTTGAAGGGAGCCTGCAAGAGTCACAAACGCTTACGAGGAAGAGACTGACTTCCTTAAGGAATGCAGCATATAAAGAAAAAATGTAAAGAAAAAACAAAACTCTAAACCAATCGTGCCGTCATTGCGTCACATCAAGGGCACCACAGCATCATTGGTGCAGCTGCAGGATGTCCTGGAGACCACCTGTATTACATATTTATTCAGTCACAGTTTTGATCTAATAAGCGTTAACCAGTGTAAGTGCTTAACATAGCACCAGAGTGGAGAAGCAAAGTTACATACAGGTATTGTTTTTACACAATCCGTCCAAGTCATAATACAAATATTTTTTGCCAGCTCACGCACTCTCCTAAAATGATTGTTTTTGAACAGGTCCTGAATTTAAACATGGAAGTGAAGCCAACTTCCAGCGATCCCCAGTTGACCCATTCAGTCTTCTGAAAATCGAAGTCAGGGAGCCAGTAAACGCAAAGCGTTGGTCTCCACCTATCCCCCATAGGATAACATTGAGAACACGTCTCTTAGCATACCTGCGTTCCATTGCTTTTTGGTTGTTACAACTGAACGGTGAAACTTGAAAGTGAAGAACACATCTTTACTTCGCAGTAACTGTGTTGCACCTGTTCTCTTAAACCAACACAAGAACTTTACCTGCATCAGATACATTCTGGGGAGAAGCATTGTGACTTTTGGGCACAAAGCCAACTCTTCATAGGGATTGGACTTCTGAAACTAAGGCACATTTCTTGTGACTTGGGTCCATATTACTGCATCATGTACTTACCTTATTTTCTTCAGTCAACTAATGCATTTTAAGAACCTTTAGTGGTTGCATGTATTATTGAGTGTTGTGTTAATATCAACTGCATAATTTGTTTAGTGTGCGTTTGAAGCTTAGAATATAGTACGTTTATACATGCCAGTCTAAATTGAATTATTGTGTTCTTCACTTTGTGGACCCCGCTCACTGTCCTGAGAATATCAATGGCTGCGCTCCATTGCTTCTTTGGTTGGGTTTTAGCTAACCTCTCAAAGTTCCCCTCTTAACTAAAACTAGGGTTGCCTCCTAAAATCTGTCCACCAGGCTACATTCTAGAAATCCATCTTAACAGTTGCCATAGCTACCGAGAATACATGTCAGCCCAAAAGATGCCAATACTACGTAGTGCTGTTTCTCCCACGTTTTGTGGGATTTGGAAGAATGCTGGCAATTCAATGGATTGATTAATGTGAAGATTTGAAATTTATTTTGGAGAGAACCTAGGTTGACTGTATTGAAAAATGGTTCTCAGTGTCAAAGCATGAAATTAACTTCTTCTCTAGATTGTGGTGAACACAAGGAGAAGGACAGCCCTGTAGAGTTCTTCAAAGTAAGCAGTACATTGGCTCAAAAAGGAGTACTCATTTGTTTGCATAGGCTTGTATTCAGTTTCAATCCAGGCGAAGGATGTGCCACCACTTGGCGTATATACGTAAAAAAAAACATAAATGCCTCAACTACAAATACCTTCCACCAACATATTTTGTGTTGCAATGTTTGGTATGACACCCAATGTACTTTGAGCAAGTTGTATTCTAGACCATAGTTAAATTAACGTAGGTGACCGTTTGCTGGCAAACAATTGGAATGATGTTTTTCTTGGTGCACCCAACTATAAACCGCTTCCATTTATTGAAATAATAAAGTCTGTTTTCTGGGTTACTTGCTTCACAGAAGATATTCATGCATCATGTGGGCAGTTGTAAATGGCAGAATTCTTAGACCTCCGGAGTCAAGCTGCCAATTTAGTTTGAGGGTTTGAATTGATTTGCTGTTTTTGCTCCGTTAGTAGCAATGGATCAAGTTTGATTGGGGGGCACAGAGACATGTCCTGCAGGTGGGAAATGCTACGGCAGTCTTACACATTTCAGAGAGGAGTATCATTTTTATGAGTTCCTTGTGTGGCTTGCCTCTGATACCGGGAGAAAAGCATATGCAAATATCCCAAACCAACTCATCCATAGTGCATTGCATACAGAACCCTGTTCTGGGTACTGTAACAATGTCAGAAGCAAGACCTACAAGAGGGTACATTTTTAGGTTCATTTCAGAAAACAAAGGACCATACTTTGTTGTTGCTAGAAGTTCCATCCCTATTCAAAAGAAAGTTGCGATGTCAGGCTGTCTAAACATTAATGAAGTCCTCAGCCCAAAATCATGTCCTAAACTAGTCTCTCGCGCAACTCTAATAGAAAACAAAAACAAGCACAGGCTTTAGAGAACTGCCCACGGAAAAAGGTTGGCTACAGGTTTCTAAAACCCCCATACCCCCAACCCCATGTCTTTTTAGCATATGCCCTCATTTCCAGGCAAATATTTTGTGTTATACTATAGTGGTGTTCGAGGACTCCAGCCAAATATTTGCTTACGAATTTGGGGGTCTCTTTCTCTTCAAGGTGACTTGTCTTTGCTGTTTGCTCAGTCTCTTCCCCAAATCTGGGCTCTTTCCACCTTTCGCACTGAGATGTTCCACCTCACTCTGGGGTCCCTCCGTCCTTTCCCCACTCAGGTGTTTTGTCCATCAACCTCTACCCACTCTGGGGCCGTCCCTTCTCACCCCACTCCAGGATTTACCTCTGTTCTGTAGTCAGTTTTGCCCCTCATCACTATGGGGCTTCTTCGCTCTTGCCACCCTCTGGGGTCTGTCTCCACCTCGCTTCTCACTCAGGGAATTCGTCCCCGCTCTGGCTTTCTCCCTTTGCAGTCAACCACCCGATACTCTGTTGCCACGGATTACCTGCTCGAATTGAGTGAAACTCCTAGGGAGGGATCTCTACTATGCTCCGCCCTGTTCAGGGCAGAGCCACTTAAGCAACTCGTCAACTGGACTCCTTGCCGACCGACGGCAGCTCATGTCCTCCACTTGCTTGGTGTATGGGAGGGAGGCTACCTCTCGTCGGGGGCTTCCCCTGAGCCCTACAAGGTACTTTGTTTCAGTTTTCCTTCCAGGATGGGCGCTTGCGGCTACTCACCCCTTGTGATATGACATTTTATTTATAGCGCGCCCATACAAAATTGTTTCAAGGTGCGACGAGGCAAGGGAGGGATACAAGGTAGGACAATACAACGATCTTACTAGGCCCAGTGACATTGAGAATGCACAAGTGCAGAGAAGGGGGAAGATCAAGTGTCAAGGGAGGAGTGGAAAGTGCTGAACACAGGATCAAAACAGGTAGTGCGACCAGCATGTGGCCAGTGCACTTCTAGTGTGCACTGTGGGCTGGGAACCCACATCTGGTGTTCGCTCTTCCTTTCCAGAGTCCGTTCCTGTGGACGGATCAGCATAGTTCAACTCCACGGAAGCCCTATCCAGATTAGATTCTCCAATTACCCTTCTATTCTAGGAGGCTGGTTATCTTGTGTCACTGCTGTCTTCTGGATTTTGGGCAGAGCTGGGTCAGAAGCCGGGAAGTGTTTACAGAGGTTTCATGCACCCTAGCATCTACATACCCCATGAAGGTGTTGGTATCTGGGGAGTGGATAGTGAGTTAGATCCAACTCAGGATTTGCTGTCCCCCAAAGTAGGATTAATCTCCAAAAAGGGATCTCGCTTACCTGGTCCCCTAAAGGGTGCTCAGTGTAGGGGGCACGTCTGCCAGGTCCCAAAGGGGTGGCTCCCCCATGGGGACAGAGGACCATCTCATTGGATTTGTCACAGTAGCTTGGATTTAAGGCAGTTTTTATGACACCCACTATTGAGGGATCTAGAACTAACCCGGGGAGGGGAGTGGAGGGGGCAAAAACGCATGACAAGAAAGAGAAGCCTAACATTACTAAGTGTAGGGAATGTGGTCAGAGTGACGAGGCTCAACTCCAAGGTAGGGATAAGAAGGATGACACAGAGGTACAATTAACACAATATACTGAAAAAATACTTTAATAAAGTTGCACATATAAAACTATTAGTTCAAATAAGTACTTTAGCTATTAATACTAAAAGCGTGTACTAGTAAAATGATACCACTGTATTATATAAACAGGAAAAGATTCTCCTGGAAGGCCCCAGAATAATGGTCAGTATATAACATGGCAGGGTACGAGATTAAATCGTGACAAACTGGTTTAAAATCCCTAAGGCCTACACAGACTTTATGGGAGGGCGAAAGGGGCAATCGCCCAGGGCCCCCATGTTGGAAGGGGGGGGGGGGCACAAGGCTGCCTGATCTAAAGTAAGATGCCATTGTTCAGACTTAAATAGCACATGACAGGAGATTTTATGCCATGTTACTGAGGCGCTAAACCTACTGCCTATTCTGTTTTGACAAGTACATTCTGCCTTGATCAATTAATCATGTAATGCTTTGTGTTCACTGTGGAACATAGTTTGTGGGTTTCGTACGGCACAACTTCTGTAGCATTCTTTCCTTCTTTGGGAATTATGTTGATCATGTGCAATAGCCAAACTTGAAATCCATATTGATAAATTGAGTGCCACAATGGTTCAGAAGTTAGCTCAGTGTGTTAAGCACTCATTGCAGAGATATGTGTTCATATGAAAGATTACAAGAGGACATTCCAGCAAGGCTGGCTGAACCTTTCTTATGTCTGAAGTTTATAAACCTACCTGCATATGTACTTGGTTTTGCAGCATAAGAGGTGCTATTATAAGCAGTGTTCCTGCACCAGATAGGGGTTGCTATAAAAACGAACATGTCATTTGTATGGTGAATGTTTAGAAATTGGTTTGTTTAGATGGGATGTTCTAAAACCCAAGTACTCCCCTCCAAAGAGGAGCATAAACTATTAGTCCAAGAGGTGAATACAAGACTGGAACCAAAGTGTTCATGCTTGTATCCTGGTTTTGCCAGCAGACTATACAGTGACCCTGGTCAAATCATTTATCTCTTGCATTACTGTGCTGTCTTCGGTGAGGTTTGCCTTCTTGCATGCTGATGGCATCGTTTAGCTCATTACTTTATTCTTCTTATGTAGGCCATTTGAGTGGAAGGTGTGGTAAACAAGAGCGGACCAGATGTTGTAGGCCTTGGGCAAGCATATTTTAAGGTCTGTTCATTTGACAAAAACGTTTTTTCTTTTTGTATAAATGTCAAAGGTTTTTCTGCACGTTTATGAATGACAATTTCACAAGCCATTGTTTTGGACGTATTTAAAGCTTAAAAGTACAAGAGACATACCTAGATTAAATCTGTTAAATCACATCGATTGGTATGCTGGTACTTCTATAATTCCGATGGAGAATGAAGCTAGATTAATTCCCATTTTGCGTAACACCCTTCTGTAATATTTTGGTTTTAAAAATGGTCAGGTTTGGAAATGTGATGTGTCCGTTTTATAAACTGAGATTGTTTCAGTACATGGTAAGAGCTGGAAAGAAAGCGTTCAAATGCAGAAATGGCAGAGTTGGCACAAATCCTAGCTTCACGCCTTAAGCAATGTGTGATCCTGGGAATCTCATTTAATCTTGTATTGCCTAACCTCTCAGAATTGCCAGTACCTAAACCTTTCAAAATTGTCAGCCCTTCAGAGTGATTACCTTCTCAGGTTATGATCTTCATAAAAGCCTCACTCATGGTTTCACTGGCTATAGGTTTGCTTCCACTATAGAAGTGAGCATTGCTATACTGCACACCACAGACACTTGTTCCCTTGATCTCTAATGGCAACACTATTTGAAAACCATGTCCCACTTCTAATCTCAGTTTGTCTGGATTGAGACACCTTCCTCGTAGCTTCTAATCTGCATTCACTATCCATGCTATGTGTAGCTTTCTCCTTGCTTACAATTTATCTAACACCTTTGCATTCTCTGAGGCAGCTAATGGAGTTCTCTGCCTATTCTGGGTTACATGTACCTTTTGCATACAGGCCTGCATTAATACTACAGGCTGCATACCTTCCCGGATACTACTGATAAAAAGTATCCTGTTTCTATACTAGAAGAGAAGTAACCTCTTCGTAGATTGGTAATGTTGGCCTTGAAATGCTACTTGTTTATCATTCCGATTAGAGCAAGCATTAAGAGGTTAAGGCACTTGAAAGGGAGTAAACATGCTTATTTTGAATGCTGCGAGGCAGCATATCAACCTATGGGTTATGCTCATGATGGAGGGGAGGGTGCCATCAGATATTCTTGATCACTCAAATCCTTTGGTTTGGTGGAGGAGGGCCCCAAAGATGTCCATGCCCAGAGCCCCAAAATTGCTTAAGATGTCCCTGGGCCTACAACACAATTAAGCATCAATTTAAACCACCAAGTGTGTTATAAAAATATGAATGCCCAGTCACCCATAATAAATTAAAGCCACAAAGAGGAAGGAGCCATAGTAAACTTTATCAAAAGCTTCCAGAAATCAAATATTAAGTTATCATGATGCATTTAATGGAAAAAGCCCACATTGTTACTAGATGCAGTTTGTGTTTTAAGTGTATTTACCACAACAGAAATAAAAGGGTGGCTTTAAAAATGGTTATAAAATCACAGACAAGTAAAAAACGGTGAAACGTGGTCCAGAAGTCACCACTGAACCCTGGGGGGTCGAGGAACAAGGTCCAGGAGCAGGAAAGTGCCAGAGAGTCACTTTAAGGGGCGTTCCAGTGTATGTTCACAATTCTAGGAATTCATGGCAAAAATTAAAGGCTCTCCCACTTTCAAGAAGAATGGTCTTTGACACCTTGGGTGCAGATTCTGCAATAGCAAATGAAAAAAAACAGGAGACCCCAAAGAAGTGTTGTAGGGGTGGGAAGATGAACAGAGCCCCAGAGGAAGCAGCAGCAAATAGGAGAACCCCCAAAATACTATGGAAAATGGGCCAATGACTTGCCTCCCAGGAATCTCGACCATGAACTATTCCTGCATGCTCTTTCCTGCAAGAATGCTTTGATATTGTATTTGGTTATTTATATAGCACTCTATCCCCACTTGTGTGGCCTCAATGCGCCTTTTCCTCGTTGAACACCCTTGGTGACCGTAGTCGATGTGGTTGGAAATTCTAGGCAGTTTAGCTTAGCAGAAGCATGTGTGCATGTTGACGCTCTATGACTTGGGTGGCTGGCAAGGCTCGACTAAGCAGCACCAGAGGTCAGATACATGTGTGAGTGTTGTTCAGGGTTAGAGCTAGATTGCTATTGTTGAGAGAGTCTATGTGAGGCCAGCTACACCGGTTTCCTTTCAGGCGGTGGTCGCTGTATGCTAGTGGCAGAGGTGTTGAGGTACATCGGGTGTTTCAGTCTGGATGGCTATGATATGAACAAAAGAGCATTTTGATTGCTACGGGCTCCAACATATGTAGATGCCGCTTGGCTTGTCCACTTTCCTCAAGCAGCAGGGAGCTGGCAATTCACCACCCAACCAGTCAGTGATGCATGTGATGGTTACATGCACTGGCGGATTAACAAAAAGCCTCTCACTACCTTTTGCAAGAATTCCACTAGATCTTCCCACTCACCTGTCCCTCGAGACAATTTCTACACCAACCACTTCTGTATTGGGGTGCATGTTCAGATGGGCATGAGGGGATGATTAAAGGTTCATGAAGCCATCAGGCCCAGGAGTTTCATTACTTCTCAGACTTATCTGGTGACGAGCTGTGTAAAAAGGGATTTGGGCTGGTATCCTCCCCTGGGTCTCCCCACCTTGCGCGCCCACCCCCTCTCAAGGTGGTTTGATTGGGAGAGGGTCCTTTAAAGACTTTTCTTTGCAACACTTGTTCAAACCTCCTAAAGACTCGCCTAGTCTCATGGAAAGATGTACTGGGGCCTTTGACTAAGGCACTAGTCCCCTTCTTTCCTAGGTAGGGGGTTATTACTAAACCCTTAATTCAAACATTCAGTAAGGTGTTTTGAAACCTCGTTATTCTAAAACTCTTAATTCTCAACAGTACCGATTACTTACCCGGTTCTATATTTGTTCACTGTCTTTGCTACCCTTACAGTATATTGAAAAATGATTCCATTCAAAAGTGATGTGTTAGTTCTACTAGCTGAGTACATCAAGGTGACTGTATAGATTGATAGTGAATGTTTTAGTGTTTTACTTACCTGTGGGTTTTCATTCCTAAGAGTTGTCCAAGAGCTAAATAACTATTTGTATATGTAAAATGGTGGCTCAGACTGATTGGAGGTGACTGAACAACCTGGCTTCTAGCCACAGTAAAAATCCTTGAACAGAAAATGAAAATGATAACATGACCAGGGTTACGTCCGAGAAGTTACTTTGTACATGAACGCCTTTTTGTAAAGTTTCAATTTGGGACATGCACAAATAAAAAAATAACTATTTGTATACATTTGGTTTAACTTGCATTAAGAGTGCACTGTGTGCTTAACTGAACTCTTCACCACTCTCACACTTCATAAATCTAAGCCTTGCCGTTTACACTACCCAGAAGAAGTTTGGAGACATTCATATCTTTACCTGTTCCACAGAATAGGGTGGCCTCAAAATCTGTCCACAAGGCAGATTCTGAAAATCTATACCAACAACAGTTTACATAGATTTCTTTAAAAAAAAAAAGCCACCGTTTTGTAAAAGAATATCAAACGCATAAAAAGCCATCACAAATACAAGCAGTTCATTAAATTGACACAAAGGGACTTTCTGCCCAAAAACCCACCCACCCACCTACCTACCTGTGTTTAAGCAGCACTAAGCAGACAAAACCAATTGTGGTGCTAAATCGACACAAATTTGCCAAATTTCAGTTGCACTGTTGAACCACCTACAAGAAAAATGATGTGCCACTGACGCACCACATACAAGTTAAAACCAATTGAGGCACTAAAACATTAACCAGCTAACCTTCAGCTATTTTGAAACCTGCAACATAGCTCCATGGCATGAAGTTTGACTACTTTGCCTTCTAAATTTGATTTCGGGTGTCGATGGTGAGGAATCTGTAGCCTGACTAAACCATAAATAATGTCCACCAGCCTTAAGACAAGCACATACAGAATTTAAGAAAAGAAATTTCTTCTCCATATTGTACAGTCAGACGCACCTAGGAGATCAACGTTTAGGCTATTCGGCGTAGAAAGTGGGGGTGTGGAGGCCTTTGCCCTGTCTAAGATGTCGCATACTGGGAGCTTGGGAGGATACCTCCCCTTGGTACTAGCCGATTTGATTGCAAGTCCATTGTCCAGGCCCATTTGTTTTTTTTTTACACATTTCACTGCAAATGTAGATGAGGGTTAGGTTTAGTTATTTATTAAGGTGGGGGGGGGGTCTCCACCTGCTTTTTTGCTGGTGAAAGGTGTAAAAGGAAAGCGCAAATGGGCCTCAAACATTTTCTCTAGAAAACATGGAACACTCATTCTGTGCTCTGGCTTGAAAACTCTGTTCTAGGGAGTGTTTCTTTTTGCAAATCTTACCCTCTCTGTCCCGAGCCTTCCAGCATTATGACTGAAATCACTTGGATTTTTAAATTGATTTAAAAAAGGTGAATTAGACTATCTTGCTTCCCCTCCTGCATTTCGTTTTGTTCTGGGACACTAGAGCTTTATTGTAATGTCCCAATCAATGTTGGGAGACCTAGGGATATGGGTTGAGCTTTAAATAAAAAAAAAACCTACTGCCCATTTGTAGTAATTTTTTTACCTCATTTTCTTTGACCTACTGCGGAGGAAGTCCCCTGCAACCTCCCTCCCCCTAATGCGGGGGAGGCCCCTTCATTCTCCCCCCACCTCAACCTACTTACTCCCTTACCCCCACAACTATTTTTTTATTAAATAGTAACATTTGACCTACCGAATTAGGTCAAAAAGACGCAGTCAAATGGGAGTAGGTCAAATTGGCATTAGGTCAACTATGCCAATACCACACCTATCACTTTCCTATGGCAACAACCTCATTATGTGGTGTGCTTCCAAGGACACCCGTAACGTTCCTTTTGAAATGTCGTTTTGGGTTCACTAGTGATTTCCCAAACCCACCAGTACAGGTGTGGTCACCTTGCATTTATGACCAGTACTTTACTGTTTACAACACAATCTACCACAGAGTGCTGTGGGGACAATGTGTTTCAATTTTGCTACTTTCCAGGCACCCTCTGAACAGGCTGGTGGCAGTTACTTGTTGACCTATTTTCTGGATGCATTATCCTGGGTCTGCACGTTTAGCCGTGACAATGCACTCAAGGGAGACACTCAAAAAAGCCTTGCTCATGCTTCAAGTCCTGTTCAAGAGTACTTTACTGTTTACAACACAATCTACACAAACACAACACAAAGTCCTGCCAAGAGTCCTGACAAATGGTGTCAAGGTGTACATTTGCAATGAAAGCCAGAGTGGCCCCAATGCCTCTAGTAGAGTGGGCTCTTGGCGTGAAAGGCAGAGTCTTTCAAGAAAGAGTAACACATCTGGATACAGTTAACAATCCACTTAGATATGGTACTTTTAGAGACGCGATCTCTCTCTGCCTGTAGCTATGGAGACAAAACAGTTAATCTGTTTTCCTTAGCGGTCTGGTCTTGATTACATAGTAGAGGACCGCCCTACGCACATCTAGGGTGTGTAGTTTCACCTCAGCCGAGCTTTGTGGGTCTTGGAAGAAAGCCAGAAGCTCGATGGACTGGTTCAAGTGGAATTTAGAAATAAATTTAGGTGAGAACCTAGGGTGTGTACGTAAAACCAGTTTATCTTTATGAACTGTTAAGAATGGATCCTGCACTGACAGCCTGAATTTCACTGACCCTTCTTATAGATGTTATTGCTACTAAGAAGGCCGTCTTATAAGTCAGGTGTTTGAGACTGCTTTTATGCATCGGTTGAATGGGGGCCCATGAGTTTAGATAGCACCAGGTTAAGGTCCCATCCTGGTGGTGGGTTAGAAATAGGAGGGTGAAGTCTCTTTACTCCTTCCATGAAAGCTTTAACCACTGGTATCTTCCACCATGACACCTTGTTATGGGAGGTGGTGCATGCTGACAGCGCTGCCAGGTGTACCTTCAGTGAGTTAAATACCAGTCCTGCATCCAGCAGGTGGAGCATGTACGTGACAACTGTGGAAGGAGTGCAATCAACTGGGTTGATTTGCTTGTTCTGGCACCAAATAACGAATCGTTTCCATTTGTCAAAGTAGCAGTGCCTCGTGTTTGGCTTCCTAGATTCCTTTAGGATGTCCATACATCTGAGGTAATTTGAGCTGTCCGAACTCTATGACCTCAGGAGCCATGCTGCTAGGTTCATTGAGTTGGGTTGTACCAGCCCGGGAGTTTGATGGGTTCGCACATCGCTAGTCTGCGTAGGTGTGGAAACCATGGTTGTCTCGGCCACATGGAAGCAACTAGGACGAGTGTCATTGACTCTCTGTTCATCTTGTTGACCACCTTCCTGAAGGTGTTGGTGGAAAAGCATACGCAAACATCCCTGACCAGTTCATCCACAGGGCGTTGCCCTGTGAGTCTGGCTGGGGGATCCTGGATGCAAATCCTGGGCACTGTTTTCGCTTGTGGCGAATAGGTCTATAGTGGGGAAACCCCACTGAGAGAAGATATCTTCTACGATTTCTCTGTGTAGACACAATTCGCGTTCCTCTGGGAGGGGATCTCTGCTCAAGCATCCACCAGAGAATTGAGATCCTGTGGAACATGTTGAGATGACAGGAAGATGTTCCGTCTGAGTGCCCATATCCAAATTTTCTGGGCAAGCTTGGACAGATTTGGCAAACGAGTCCCTCCCTGCTTGTTTATGTAAAACATGGCTGTAGTGCTGTCCGTCCGGATCTGCACTGACAGATTCAGCAGGTAGGGCTTGAACGCTTGAAGCGCTCTGAATACTGCCAGAAGCTCAAGCAGGTTGATGTGATTCTTGGCCACTGAGTGAGACCAGAGACCCTGAGCTGTGTGGTGGTGGAGGTGAGCTCCCCACCCTGTCAGGCATGCATCGGTTGTGACTACCGCCTGTATCTCGGGATCGTAAAATGGTTTCCCGTTGGACATATTTTCTCTTGTCCACCAGTGAAGGCTTTGTACAAGTGTTGGCGAAACGTCCGCTAACCATTCCTGCATGGGACACAGGCGCGCGTGGGGACCAGGTAAATACATGACGCCATCATGCCTAGCAAACACATTGCTTTGCATACCGTTATCTGGCGACCGGCCTGATATTGCGGAATTTGCAGCAGTATATTGCGAATTCTTTCTTCTGATGGAAAGGTCAACCCCTCTTGCGTGTCTAGGATAGCTCCTAGGAACTGTTTGGAGGTGCTTGGCACCAGACTTGACTTCTCGTTTATTGAGAAGCCTAATTCTAAGAGGAGGTTGATCGTCCTCTAAATGTTTGTTCTGCAAATTACTGGGGTCTCCCCCATGAGGAGCCAGTCATCCAGGTAAGGGTACACCGGGATTGCCTCCCTGCGTAGGTCTGCTGCCGCCACCGCCAGTACCTTGGAGAATACCCTTGGAGCCGAGGCTATCCCGAAGGGCAGAACCTTGAACTGGTAGTGCCAACTGTCCACCTTGAAGCGCAAGTACTTTCTGTGCACAGGGAACATGGAAATATGAAAATAGGCATCTTTCATGTCCAATGTTGCCATTTAATCCCCTTTTTTAGGAGGGGGATTACCTCCTGCAGAGTAGTCATGCGAAATTTTTGGGGCTTGACATACTTGTTTGCAGGCCGTATATCCAATACTGGGCGCATTGTCAAATCTTTTTTTGGCACAAGGAAGTACGTTGAATAAATACCCTCGTTTACCTGGTGTCCCAGGACGAGTTCTATCGCGTCCTTTGCTAGAAGATTGACGATCTCCTCAAGGAGGATCTTTTGGTGGTCCAAAGAATGTATTCTTTGTCGTGGAGGGTGGTTTCGGGGACGCTCTAACAGTTCTATGCAGTATCCTGCGGACACTGGACAGCACCCATCTGTCCGAAGTGATCCCTTCCCAAGCTTGGGTGAAGTTGGAAATGCGTCCCCCTACTGGGGATGTGTGAGAAGGGACCCTGAACGGAACGTCACTGTTTTGGTGGAGGCGTGCCGCCACCTCTACTGGGGCTGCCTCTACCCTTACCACGCCCTCTTACTACCCCTGCCATAACCCTGGGTAGACTGCTGGCTGTTACATTGTGTACCCTGCCCCTAGGAATAGTTAGACCCCCTCTTGGAATTTTGTCCGCGTGGGCGACGAAAATTGCCATTCCCTCTCTGTTTAGGGGGTTTATTGGTTAGTTGGCCTAGGAATTTGAGTGGCTCATACTCGTCCTTGGCATTTTTCAGCGCGTCATTGACCGCCTTTCCAAACAATAGATCCGGCTCCACCGGTTTGTCTATCAATGAAGCCTGGGTTTCGGCCTTGAACCCAGACTGTCGCAACTAAGCATGCCTTTTGATAACAGTACCTTCTGCCATCAATCTGCCGGCGTTATCCGCGGCATCAAAGGTTGCTTTTAATATGCAACCGACACAGCTCTTCCTTCCGCCGAAACTCGTGCCAATTGGCTTTTTAAGGGTTCTGGGGCGGAATCTATGAGTGCCGTGACTTCTGCCCACTGGTGGCAGTTGTAACTCGGCAGTAGGGTGGTGGAGTAAGCAATCCCTGCCCTGTAGGCGGAAGTGGAGGTTACTTTCCTGCCCAGGCCATAAATCTTCTTGCGCTCCTTGTCAGGAGGAGCTTCTGACGACAAGGGTGTTTCCGCCCACTTACGGGTGTTTGTAACTACCAGGGAGTCCGGTTTCAGATGCCCTCTTATGTACAGTGGGTCTGTTTGGGCTACCCAGAAAAGCTTCTCAACTCTGGGGTTTACCGCCCTAGTGAGATCGGGATTAACAAGGGAAGGGTCTATCCTCCTTTGTATGGACTTAAGGATAGGGATGGCCTGGGCAACAGGTCTCCTTTCTCCCACTAACTCCTCGGCAAAATCCCTCTCTTCCTGTGCACCCTGGGTATCAATGTGGAAGTGTTCTGCCACTCTGAACAGCACTTCATTCAAAAGAGGGTGGTTATCGACAGGGGAGTCGGTAACTGGGGGTTCTTTATCTACCGGGGAATCAAGCCTGTAAGTTTCTGGGTTGTTGTCCTCCTGCTCCTCCTCTTGGTCTTCGTCATTCCCATAGTAGCCTGTCCCAGTTTGTTCTTCCAACATGCCCAAATCTGGATCCTCAAAGGGATGGATCTCACTGGTAATGAGAATAGGGCTGTATACTGAAGGGGTCTGAAGTAGGAGCTTCGACCCGGGACTTCTTACTTGGGGGGGAAAATCGGATCCCTAGAGCCTGAGGAAGTTGACTCATCTGGGGTAAAAGAGAGAAAGTGTTCAGGGTTTTTGGCGTAGAAATCTGCCAATGATGACATCCTTGACATTACTCCGTCTATGTCATCAGTAGACCACTCTTGAACTGGGAATGATTCTTTCTTTAAGGCCTTTCCCTGTTTTATCTAGACTAGACCTACTGGTTTGAACAGCGGTCTTAGGGGTAACAGAAGACCGAGACTTGTCCATCTGTGTAAGTGGGGTAGAAAGTCTGAGGTGTGGAAGTAGGCTGAGACTGCTTCCTCAGTTTATCACCTTCCCTGTGTGTGGAATAGTGTTTACCCTGTTTTTTCGCACCTCCGGAGTCCTTCGACGCCTGGCGCCGAGGTTCGGGGGTAGTGTCCCCATCTCTGTGTAGTGGAGGTTGGGACTTGGGAGCAGCCGTTGCGTGGCCTGTTGATGCAGACTCCTGGAGTGCGGACTGGGGATAGAGGTCAGCTTCGTCTTCCGACGATCGAACCTCCGTTACCTTGGGGAGCGAGGCACTTCTGGCAACAGTGGATGGTTGCCTGGAGTCATGCGGCGATCTAGATCGAGAAAGCCCAGAGGACACCGAATCGGACCGTGCTGTGGGTAGCGCTTGTGTCGCTGGGGGTCTTCCCCATAGCCGCCCTGCCGGACAACTTTCCGAGGTCGGGGATTGCGCTTGGCTGTCAATTGACACCACGTTGCCCTCGCCGTCCGAAAGCATGGCGTCGCTGCCATTGCTGAAGGCGCCCTCCGCTGCCATGGCCTCTTGACGCCTGGCGTGGTGGGCCCAACGCTTGATCGAACGGTCCTCGAGTGTTTTCGGTTTGAACCTACTACACGCTCTGCAGTTAGCCTTGTGGTGGTCCCTCGGTAAGCAGAGACTGCACGTGGCGTGCCCGTCAACCCAAGGGTACTTGCGTTTGCACTTGGGGCAAAATTGGAAAGGGGGTACCCTCCATACGCACCTTGTGGCAGCGGGCTAATAAGTAGGAATATATAAGAATGTACCTATATACCAAAAGGAGTGTCGAGTATGTCCACCCTCCACTCTCCCTACTTGCAGGGCCGAGGCCAGAGGCCTTCCAAGGCCCAAATCCGTCGTGCAGCTCTCGACTGCAATTCTTTCTCCATGCCGGCGTCGAGTGTGGATGTTCTGTGACTCGACGTTGGGGTGGAGAAATATAACAATATTTTAGCAAAAGTATGGCTAAAGCCAAGGAACTCCGTGGAATGCTTCCGACCAGTATGGCGGAAAAAAACAATGAGGGTCCTAGACGCGTGAGGGATCTTGGGTAGAGTGGACATCACACTAGGGATAGTATTACTGGCACGCTCTGTGTCGGTGCCCATTTTCGAGTTTCGAAAAAACAAACGGTAATACTTTGCAGCTTCCACTAGATGTCGGCCTATGCACAGCATGTAATCTAAGCAGATTCAACAAGCCAGAGAGAGAAGAGTTACCAGGTTACTCACCGTAGTGACCACCTTACTCCTAGTCCATAGTCCCCTTTCCTCCATACTTGTGGAACATCTCTCCGTCCTGTGGGACGGGACCGGAGCACTTTGTAAAAAGCATCCAAATTTTTCCAAAAATGTGTCCTTCCTCCCTTTCCTGCGTGGGGCCTGGCACCCGGCCATAACTCCGCCCACCTTGGCTCCGCCCCGCCCCTCAGTCCTTTTCTTTGCCAGGTCAGAGACCCATTACCAATAACAGAGGCACCTTATTAGAGGGGACAGCGGGCGGGCGTATGGAGGAAAGGGGACTATGGACTAGGAGTAAGATGGTCACTACGGTGAGTAACCTGGTAATACTCCTACATCCCGTCCCCTTTCCGCCATACTTGTGGGAGATTGCCAAGCACTCATTACAGGAACTACAGGTGGATGGAAATACCCCTTACTAAAAAAGGTTCTTCAGCACAGCCTGACCAACTGACCAAACTGAGCATCAGCTCTAGAACTCATAGCGAGGCAGTAATGCTTACAGAAAGCAGACGGAGGCCCAAGTAGCTGCCCTAGCGATGGACTCCCAGGGAACATACTTCTGAAAAGCAACCGCAGCTGCCTTGCCCCACATCAGGTGTGCATGAATACCTTTAGGAGGTTTCAGCTTTTGGATAGTGAAAGACTCCATGAAGCAGGCGGCAATCCACCTAGAAATAGTTGCCTTGGACGCCTGCTTGCCTTGAGAGTTGCCGAAAGTCACAAAGTTGAGAACTTCTAAGCTCGGAAATCCTATCCAGGTAGAATTTAAGAGCTCTTCGGACGTCTAGACAGTGTAGAACCCTCTCCCCGCTTCAGAGGCGGGGTTCGGTAAAAAGACCAGTAGGGAGATCGATTGATTCAAATGGAATTCGGTCACTACCTTCGGCAGAAAAGCTGTATTAGTTCAAAGGACTACTGTGAAAGACCAAGAAAGGATGCTCCACCGACAATGCCTGGAGCTCACTCACTCTCCTTGCCGATGTGATGGCGACCAAAAAGGACACTTTCTAAGACAAGTACTTGAGGTCCACAGTAGCCATTGGCTCAAAGGGTGTATGGCACAGCGCCGTCAGGATAACATTCAGGTCCCATGGCGGGTGCGGATTACGAACTGGAGGGTAAAGGCGTGTTAAACCAGCGAAATGCCTCTTTACCATGGGTTAGTCAGAGAAAACGAACACTGATCCGTAGAAAGATAAGCGGAGACCGCTGAAAGGCAAGTCCTGCATGACAGAACATGAACCCCTGACTCTGCTAGGGAGGACACGAAGGACAACACCGTGTCAACCGTGCCCCCCCCCCCCGCACCCTCTTTGGATCCAATTTCTTCTCTAGACACCAATGACAGAACCTGAGCCATTTACTCTTGTACTGAGATCTGGTCGAGGGTTTTCTGGCTGCCAGGATAATATGCATGTTATCCGCAGACAAATTCAGATGCTCTAAAGACCTGAACTCAGGCACCATGCCGCCAAGCTGAGCGATTGTGGGGAGGGGTGCCACATCTGCTGTTCCCTATGGTGAAGAAGATCGGGAGTTACTGGTAACCTGATCAGCGGACACACCGACAGGTGTTGAAGTTCTGAGAACCAAAACCTGGCCGGCCACCACGGAGCTATCAGTAGGAGAGAACAGTTGACAGAACTCTTCAACTTCCAAACTGCTCCATGAACTAGAGGAAGAGGCGGGAAGGCGTAAGCTCTCATGTTGTGCCATGGGATCTCGAGTGCGTCCCCCAGAGAGGAGGCTCCCAGCCCCCCTCTGGAGGCGTACTGAGGAAGCTTCTTGTTCATCGCTGTGGCGAAGAGGTCCACCTCCGGTGTGCCCCAACGCGAGAACATCCAAGATAGGATCTCCGCCTTCAACTTCCACTCGTAACTGACCACTGTCCGCCGGCTGAGGGCATCCGCGGTGACATTCAGCCGGCCCGGGATGCGCACTGCAAGCAGCCAGACCCCATGAAGCACGGCTCACTCCCAAATCTGAATGGCCAGATCCACAAGAGGGGGAGACTTCGTTCCCCCCCTGCTTGTTTATGTAGTACATTGACACCACATTGTCCGTTCTTATGCGGACCACCTTGTTGACAATGAGAGGTCTGAACGCCTCGAGCGCCAGAAAAATCGCCAGAAGCTCCAAATGATTTATGTGCAGGAGCTTGTCCTGAGGCGACCAGAGGTCCAAGACCTGAAAGAGATCTAACGTTGCACCCCACCCGAGGAGGGAGGAGTCCGTCGTGATCGTCACATGTCCTGAAACCACGCGCCCCCAGACAGATTGCTGAGAGATGACCACCAGTCCAGGTCCACTCTCATGGAATCCGGAATCATTATCCGCATGGAGTCTGGGTCCACTGCCTAACGCCATGAATTCCGAAGGGCCATCTGATTCAGTCTCATTTTGAGACGAGCAAGAGGAAGAGCCAGCACACATGAGGCCCAGAAGCCTCTGGAACCACCAGGTCGACATACTCTCAGACTGCGCAAACATCTGACACGTGGCCAACAGATCTGCCATTCTGTCCCCGGTCAGGTATACTCTGCAGTCGATCGATTTCCAACAGAAAAGCATAAAAATCAGGTCCTGAGAGACCGTCATGGACAATTTCCGCCAGTTCACCGACAGCCCAAGATGGAACAGGAGCTGAAGGAGAGACTGGAGGTTGCCCGCTGCCACCAGCGGACAAGGGCTGCGTAAAAGCCAATCGTCCAAATAAGGTTACACATGGATACCCTGAAGACGAAGATAGGCCGCAATCACAGACATCTTCGTGAAGACACGCGGCGCGGAGCTGAGGCCAAAAGGAAGCACCCGAAACTGGAAGTGCTACTCTCCCAAAGAGAAACGGAGGTACCTCCTGTGTGGAGCCTAAATCAGGATATGCATGTACGCGTCCTGAAGATCCACTACGCTGAGCCAGTCGCCCATCTGCAAAGAGGAGCGTATCTGGCTGGGGGTGATCATCTTGAATTTCTCTTGCGGTAGAAAGAGGTTGAACTGGGAAAGGTCTAGGATGGTGCGCAGGCCAGCCTGGTTGGGTTTGGGCACCGTAAACAGCCAGGAGTAGAAGCCCTCCCCGCGCTCCCCAAAGGGAACGGGTTCCACAGCCCTGAGGTCCAGGAGTTTCTGAACCTCGGCGTTGGAGGGCGAGCCCAACGGCTGAAAAGGAGGGTTGAGAGGTCGGTAGGGGGTAAAGGTAAGCGGAATCCCGCCCGAGCGACTGACAAGACCCATCTGTCTTCTGTGATGGTCTGCCACGCCTCCCAATGAGATGCAATGCGCCCTCCCACCGGGGTCTCGTGCAAGCGCGGAAAACCCTCATTTGGCAGGTTTATCGGCGGCTGTGCCACCTGAACCTGATGAGGAGGCCGAGGAGCGGGTGAGAAATACCGCGTACGCTGTTGTCAGGATTCCATGGCACATTTCTAGATTTTCAATGAGAAATTACCGTAGAAAATCTGCATTCAAAAGAATTAAGTAAACATTTATTTTTAATCTTCATTATTACATTGTTAGTGGGAGCATTGGTTGAGTGGTGTTTGATTTTGGGTTTGGTATTTTAATATGTCAATATGGTGATAAGTTTCCTTAATGACAACTATATACAGGAAGTGCCTGATTCCCCAAACCTAGATGGAGGTTCAGTGCAACACAAATGATTGGTGGAAAGATATTATGAGGTAGTTTGGAACATTTCACAACATTCTAAACTGCCTTTCATTCCAGTTTCTTTAGAGGAAGGTTGAAGTTCCTTTAGCTCTTAGGATATTTAGTATAAGTTATTATAAAAATCCTTTTTGAGAAGAATTTACAGTGAGCTTAATTTCTACAGAAGTTTCGTTGATGAAGAAGTCCTTGTTGTAACTTCAAGACCGATCTACAGATGAAGCAAGCTAAGTTTTCTGAAGTGCAATGTTTTTATCTTCAATTTATCTCAAGAAGTTTACTTTAAAATTGTAAGAAACTGTATTTATCTGCATTTGATTTTAATGAACATTATTTTGAACTCTTGCGCGCGTATTCAAGGAAGGAAAATTCTGATGCACGTTTATTTTTTCCTCTCGTGGCCGCGTGTGCGGGAAATGAAAGTACGTATATTTTTTCCTTCCGTGGTTGCGTGTATGGATTAAGAAAGTTAGTGTAGGAGTTTTAGAGTATTCAGGTCAGGATATTTATTGGGACTTATTGGTTCTAATTTAGTTTAATAGTTTCACTATAGTACGCATGTATTTAAAATTAGTATTGTGATGTATAACACTTTACATGTGCCTCTTTAGTTCATTTACTGAAAAATCAATCCTAGTCAGGAATAGGTTAGAGTATGCTTGCACGTTCCACGTTAAAGTTTTACTTCCTGGTTTGACGTACTAGTGTTGTCAAGTAGCGTTCCCAGGGACTTCGTGTTGAGTTCCGGTATTTCTCTGGGAGTTCGTTTACTTTTGTGAAGCAGTTACTGAATGTAGCTACGTGTTACCGCGACCGTTTGAAAGCGCGGCTATTTTGCTTTGTTTTTTTTTTAAATTCAGCTTCGTTCTGATTGAAGAACGCGACGCACGCGCCATCAACTGAACTTTTCGTTCATTTTGCAACAAGCCATCTAACCTCATTGGAGCATCCAAGATCTACAGTACAGTTTTTAAATATATATATTCAGATACAGGAAAGTAAAGACTAAATGGAATAATCCAGAAGAGTTATTTAATTCAGACTAAGAACTTTAGTAAAAACATTTTTTCTTCAAGCAAGCCAATTTCAGACTTTCTACAACATAAAGTCAAGGAATATCTAAAGTTTTTCAAGAATATTGAATATTGACTTTCATTGTAAATTCTTATTATAAGTAATTCAGAAGAGCATCTAATAATACAAAAGAACAAACTATAAATGCCTATCAGCAATCAAGCATACGCAGCAGGTACATAATAGTTTTGTTTAAATTATAAATAGCAGAAAAACAAGATTCAGATAAGAGTTTATTTAATCTGTATTTTTGTGCTTAGATTTCACAGACACATATTGCTGATGAAGCTTACTCAATCCAGTTTCAGAGAGTAAATCATCTACTGAATTTATATTCTGGGAACCAGTGTCGTGTCTAAAGAAACAGAAGATCTGCAGTGGTTATTTTCTCCTCCATTCCCCTTGGGTTTGTATGTGGGGTAGTTTTATATTTTAAGAACTATTGAGCAGGCATATCAAGGGGGTCTGGTGGGCCAGCATCACTCCTGCAAGAAGACCCAAGATATGGACCTGACAGTTGTCTACGGCAGTTATTCCCCGCAGGAGTATCCACTCTGATTTTTGCGGTCGAGGAATCCCCTAAAACCAGAGGAAGGTTGCCCTTGCGACAACGGCCTTTGAGCCTTGAAGGGAGGTTTAACCAGAACAGACAATGATTTAGCCGTCTGAGTGCTATCCTTGGTTTTGGTGAGCTCTACATCAGTAGACGAATGGAAAAAGATACTTACCATCGAATGGAAGGGCCAATACTTTGTCTTGCACTTCCTTCGAAAACTTAGTGGCATGCAACCCTGCTTGCCTCGAGGAATCAACCCCGAGCCTCATGCCCCGAGCCGAGGTGTCTACGTGATGAGCCGCAGCCTCCAGGAGATCCTGGGACAAGACCCTGGCATCGGAAAGGCCACCTCTGAAGTCTTCCAACTTCTCGACCGGAATGTGCTCCTCAAACTCCGACAGACCTTTCCACATCCGCATGTTAGCTCCCGCCAAAATCAATTCGGCATTGGCCTGCCTGAGCTGCAAGGCCGAATTGGCAAAGATCTTCCTTCCTAGGGAGTCCAGGAGCTTGTCCTCCTTTCCCAAGACCTGAGTAGCCGTCGCGGAAGAGGATGCTGCAGGTCTGGACTGCAACGTGGCCGCAGCCACCACTCTGGAGGAGGGAAGGGGGGACAAGACGACAGGGCCACTTCTTCCGAAGAGTGTAGCCTGTACCTCACGTCAATCTTTTTGACAAAAAGTTCTGAGTGTGGCTTCTCCCAGACTCTTCGGACCTCGGCCAAAACATCCTTCTGCAGGAAAAGGCCGGTACGGTCGAAAGGAGACAGGGTGATCGCCCCAGAAAGCACGCCCTCCTGTGGAGCCGGTGCCTCTGGAACATCTAAGAAATTCATCATGTCCAGTACCCGGTCATGAAAAGCTAACAGAGCGGGGAAGGTCCTCGTTGTCCTGCTCGCCTTGAGGGTCATCTGACAGGTCAGGATCCTGCTGAACCGTCTCAGGCACTGCCTTGTCCACTGGGGACAACGGTTGCAACGGCAGAAGAGCAGGGGCAGGCACCACAGGCAAAGTAGGCACCGGGGGAACCACCAGAGGAACGGGTGGAGCCGGAGGCACTGGTGAACAAATTTCCTTAAAAAGCCCTTTGAAATACTCCCTCATGGGATCGGCGCGCATAAGCGCTTGAAATTTACTGAAAAAAGCGTCCTCAGGAGATTGCTTCGGAACCTGAGGAGGCCTCTCATGAGGTGGACAAACCCAAGGACATAACGGAGAAGGGTGCCACGCCGGGCACTCCGCCGACGTATCCACATAAATCAAAGGGGCCGCCCCGTGCAGGCAACGAAACATTGTGCGGAAGAGGCATCCGGGCGTTCCAATCATAAACGGGCCGGTAAGCATACGCACAAGTGACCTGTTCACCCAAAGGACCAAACCCTACACCAGGGGCCGATGGCGTAGTTGCAGGGGGTAGTACCTAAAATGGCCGCCGTGGTCGTGGCGGGAACGGCCACCATTTTGTCTTCATCTGAGGGGAACTGCGGCACGTGAGTAGGTGGGGCAGGGGTCCCAGTCGATGGATCAGGGGTCTTAATTTTAGCCTCAACATAAGGAACCTCGGCAGAGCCGGTACTGTGAGGCCTGGAATGTTTCTGCGACATACCAACCGCCAACTGAGCCTTCGAAGGAAGGACCTCGGCACTGCCGGTAAAAGAACCACCTTGCTTCTTTGCCCCCTCAACAGATCTGTTATCACCACAAGAGCGGGAACAGTGAGAAACCGCTTTCACCGACAGGGCCCTGCCCGGCCCCTCAGAACTGTTGGTAGCCTTAGCCTCGGTACGAGGGACCTCGGGCCTAGGCCTGGTAATAGCCTTCTCGTCACCGGCCTCAAACATCCGTTCGGTAAACACAAGCCCAGCCAAGGCCTCGGGGGCGCACCCCGGTCTTGTTTTTGAGGGAAGCCGAAAGAGGCCTGAGAGCAAGCTCTGGTACCCTGTGACTCAGCAGAACTGGGTCTACACACAGCCCCCACAGGAGGGGCCTCAAGTTACTCCGGTGTACACAGGCCCCTTACGGAGACCTTCGGAGAAAACTCTGGTAGAATTATTAGGCCAGACAGGCACCTAAGGGCGAACCCCGGTGACAGAGCGATCAATGCCTCTCCCGGCTCGAGAGGAACCCGGGAAGGTATCCCCGGCCGGGGTGCTCTGAAAAGTAAAGAACTTATCGGGCGTTTCTTCTTCTCGTCGATAAACGCCTGAAAATGAGATGGGGGAGTGCGTCGGAACACCTCCTCCCACCGTTCCAACCGACATTGAAGAGCCGATGACACGAAGAACAGTCTGGAAAGTCTAATTTAAAAGACAGATTAGAAGACGAACGGTAGCGAGAGCCAGAGAGGAAAACAGGGAAGAAAGTCTGAGGATGCAAGTGCGTCCGGCCCCGATTGAGCGAAGAAAAGGACTGAGGGGCGATGCATGGGGTGGAGCCAAGGTGGCCAGGGTTACAGCCGCATGCCGGGCCCCACGCAGGATTGAGAGGAAGGACACATTTCTGGAAAAATGTGGATGCTTTTTACAAAGTGCACCGGTCCAATCCCACAGGACGGAGAGATGTCCCACAAGTATGGAGGAAAAGGAATATATATATATATATATAGCGTTTATCCAAAACGCTATAAATAGGACATTTTTTACATGCATTATATTATCGACAGCAATAACCCCAGAGAATGCACCCACATCACTCCAAGCTTCCTTGATGGAAGGGGACAATGGGAGAAGGGCGGGAGAAGGGCTGGAGGAGACAAGTGGAGGACATTAGACACCTGAAAAGCAAATAAACTCAGGCGTGAGACAGTCCTAACTCTTGAGAGAATTGGAAATCTCAGGCTATCCACCTGCAGCCTGCTGTCTGTCCACAGCAGATCCTGGATGGTATTACAATATCGGCTGCCAGAAAAGGACCCCGATTGTGTGAGGGAAGAGAATAACTATTCTACTGTGCAAGAGTCAAGGTCTGAGGCTGCCAAGAGTGAACTTCTGAACAAAGCAGGTCCACGCAGGGGCCAGAGTGAATTGTTGGAAAAGTCAAGGTAAAGGTTGGCACTACTCTGAAGGGTACAGCAATCAGGGGGGGGGAGAACCTGATGCACCGTAAGCACTGGAGGACTTATGAAACCTGGGACAAACCAGGAAGACAGAAGTGTTAACACTGCAAGTCAACTCCAGAAAACTTTCCCAGAAGGTATGCTTATGGAATTCTTGTTTTGATATACTCAAGGAACGACTAGAATAGGTTAATGTCCTTTGCATTGGTCAATCCTTATAATATTTGTAGACTATAAGAGTCTAGAGGATATGGACAAGACTAGGGCATGGAGTCGGTTTTTGCCACTTTGTTTGGGACACCTATGAATAGGAAAGGCGAGTAATTCTAAGAGTAGGTTTTTGAAATGTATCATTTGAAGAGGACTCTCAGGGATGTATGTCTGGGAGGAGACATTTTGCAATGACCCATTCCAATCGTTCATACAGATCCATCCTTATTGGTTAGTATTCCTAGTACCTTTAGGCATTTTCTCAACCATTTCCTTAAAAATTACAAACTGAATAGAAAGGGTTACACCACATTCCACAAATTCATGGTTTCATTGCTGGGCAGAATCACAGTATAAGGAAAGTAGCACAGGATCAAATGTAGTCCCAAACCATATGGATCAAAGCTAGAGACTATTGTCCGCCTCACACATCCTATAAGAATGTTCCCAACCGCTTGTTCAGCATTTCTATCCCCCACCCGGCTTTCATGGTCTTTCGATATGCCCAGTACAATACCCCAATACCCAAACCTTTTATTTCTTGCCCCCAATGTGTCTTGTGCAAAAAGGACATTTGCTGCATTCCTTTTAAATTCCCAGCTAATAGGGAATTTGTTTGGCAAATTCAGACCAGCCAGTGCCCATTATACATGTGTGTTAGGCAAAGTTTGTATGGGACCACTACACACAACTAGGACTACAGGTGTAAGCAAAACCAACCTTTGGTATAAGTCTGTACTACACAGTTTTGTGGTAGCGTTCAAATAGACTCTTATACTCAAGGTTTCTTGGTAAAACACTAATTTATTTCACAGTCAATTATAAAACATTCACTAGAAGGAGGCAATCTAGATCACAAAATATACTTCAGTACTTCACAGTATCATGTTCTGATGCATTTAGACTAATTTGAAGGAGGAGCCAAAAGACATAAGTTAATGAAACGAATATTACAGTTACTCTTAAACAGTGCAAATAGTTTGAGTTCCCCAGAGGAGTTGATTCAATGCAATAGCTTAGGCCAAAGTCAATGGGCTAAAGTCTTGCATAGGATAAAGCAGTTCTGGAAGTTAAACAGAAAAGTCTTAACCAAAGTTCTCAGAAGTAGTTTGTAAAAGAAAGATTCATATGTTGGGTCACAAGCTGACTAGGCCTGCACGTTACCAAAGTTTCAAGCACTTTCGCAGTGAGAGGTAAGTTCTCACGGTCGGGTTTTCACAGTACCTTAACATGAAGAAAAAGATGCAGCTGAAGATGTTTGTGCCTGCCAGTTCCTGCAGATCTCTGTTCCTGAGCCTCAGTCGTGGGGACAAGTGGGAGGACGTCGGGGGACTCCTGCACTGCACTGGGACACGTCAAAAAGCTGGCAAAGGCAGATATTCAATTCTGGTAGCTGTAGTCAAGCACACAAACTGGTGTCCTTCTCCCTGGCTATTCGGTTTCCTGCAGCACTCTGAGGAAAATACAACCAGTTCTGAGAATGGTATCCAGGTGGTTTAGGAGTTGATTGGACCCACCAACATAAAAAGGGAGAAGACATCCTTGAAGGGCTTCTCGGTCAAGATGAACTTGGCGATTCGGCCCTGCAGCTGGGCTTCATCGGGCAAAGCAACGGTCCAGGAGTTGCAGCAGCTGTCCTCTTCCAGCTCGTCTTCGGTTCTTTCGTTCCAGTGGTCAACTCTGCCTCCCAAGCCAAGAGACTTGCCTTTTTTTCAGTTTCCACCCCTTCATTCCAGCCTAGCTGCCACTCACCCAGCAGGGTGGCTGTCCTTGCCGGACGGTCAGCCAGCCAATCACGCCAGAGTGCATTTGGGTCTCCTAGGAGACTACGCACAGGGAGTTTGTCGCATTTCCCTCACTTCCTTCCCATCCCAGACACTCGGGCGCCAGAGGCAGTCTTCAGTCCTGAAGCCCGCCAAAGGCGTAGGAACAAAGGGACAAACTCTACAAGGACCCTTCCTAAAAGAAATGGCGAAAAAAAAAAGACCAGGACCCGTTTACACAAAGGAGGCTCAGACGCCAACTTGAAAAACATGGCTCCCGCTATTTAGCGCTACCGGTGTTAGCGGTCGGGGAAAAACCATGGTAGTTTGTTGTAAAAGCACTGCTACCAGCCATTTTGAGAGGAAAAGGTAGCAGTTGACTGATACATGAGTTTCTGGACATGGGGGACCAAGTAACCCCTTCAGCACTCTATGGTAAGAGTGTGCTGGGTCTAGGAATTTGACTAGTAAAGTCAATTTCACTTTACTTTCTCTGGGAAACAGTAGTTTATCCCAGAGAAGGTATTTAAAGCTTGGGACAGCCTGAAAGGCTTCCCTGTGTCCCTGCACTGAGGGTGCAGTGTGGCACACATGAAAAGATGATGCCTATGGCGTGGTCTAAAACTCCACAATCAAAGAAAACTAGAGTAAAACACATCAAAATACGAGAGTGGGGAAAAAAAGGCTCACAGTCTCCAGGGGGGGGGGGGGAATCAAGTCCTCAAAACCCGGCAAAGTTGCTGTGGGTCTCTAAGGTGAAGGGAATTAGAACATGTATGAGAATTCTCCCTAACACCGAGTAACCACAAGTTTGGTCCATAAAGAAATCCAACAGTAAATTCCCTTTTCAAGAGGCTACCTTGACCCCCCAAAATCGGTTTGTTCACACATCATCTCACCCATGTATTTAATCATTACCAATCCCCCAAAGTTAGTCTAACCTTTATAAACCTCCATCCAGTTAAATTCACTAGCCCTTTCTCCACAACAGAACTCCAGCACAGCATCTGAAAGGAGAGCAAAACCCCAACATCTACAAAGACCAAGAATAAAAACAAACGACGCCACTACAATTAAACCAGAACCATTATCGAACAACCCCAGCCCCATAAATAACTTGCAGTAACTGCTCATCTACATGCCCTTCAATAATTAACTGCACAATGAAAAACCAATTATTCCCCTCACTTAACGCAAGAAGCCCATGTTAATCTTTCCAGGCATCCCACATCCGAACATTTGAATAACTGCACTTAGTACTTAGGGTGGCAACAACCAAAAGGTCATCTTTATAAATCACAACAGCAAACTGCAACTAGCTCTAGTATGTGTTCATCTACTGTATGCCATCCCACAGATTAAAAGTACAGGTTCTTAAAATATATGTGATCCAGGGACTTGCAATCTCTTGTCCATTTCTCCACTGCCACACAGCTTCCATCCTCGTTTCGCCATTCCGATGGTCTCCTGGAGTAATAACCAGCAATTGTCTTCTTAATCTCTTCCGACTGCATGTCTAGGAATCACTCAAAGTTCAAAAAGGAATCCCGCCCCCATCTGTATTTAATGCTTTTGTGATGTAACCCGGATGTCAAAACACAACCTTCACGCCTTCTCTTCAAGCATCCATGCAGATATGCCTCAGAAGATAGAAATCTAGTTACCTTCACATTCCGGACTGTCCATATTCCTCATTTTTTTCAGGATACAACCATCAAATATATTGGCTTTACACAACAATTGATCAAGAGCTGTGTCCAACTAGACCTCCAAAGTGTGCTCTATTTGTAGGTCAAGTCCTTCCATCTTGAAACAACTAGAACCAGCTTCTCAACCTGCATTGGTGTCTCTTCTGTATCCGGCACATTTAGTGATCCAAAGTTGCACCTTCCGTCTCTATTTTCAATGTCATCCACCTCGAGTTCCAGGCTTTTTAATGGGACTTCAGCTTTTCTATGCATTTAATATAGCAAACTAAGACAATGCACCAATAATCAATCATGTTCAATATCCTCTAGTCGGTCTTAAATGTTTTAATAGAGGATTGACCCTCTAAAACGGAAGGTCTGTATTTCTATTACTATACTTAAATGGCTTCCATGTCATTTTGCCAACATGAATTACTTCACAGTAATTAATTCAAAATGTTACTACAAATGCTTTTTTGTTTTTAAATTGGGGTCTCCGCCCCCAATGACCCCCTTCACCTCCATTACTACCCAAACCCCTCCTCACCACTTTTTACATCTTAACCCACAAATACCTATATATCTCAAAGTAATTTCAAAGCAATTACTTCAAAGTAATTAATGTTGGCAAAATGACACGGAAGCCATTAAAGTGGCTTCAATGTCTTTGAAGTAATTGTGGAATGTCATAATTTGTGGCATTAGAGTTGAAGCTTTTTCTACTAAATCACCCCCTCCAGATCCATTTTTTTCTACTATGATGGTATCTACACCATGGACAAAGAACTCAAAGATTCTTCATTCATGGAGGACGCATTCCCCTAGTATATGTACAGAGGAGACCATCCCCCCTGACCCATTTCCCCCTCACCCCCCCCCCCCGGTCTCACAAAGGTCTATACAATTACAGATTAATTTGTTCAAAATCCACCCCACCACTGCCACTTATCCTTGCCTTAAAGTAGATATTTAACGAGCATAGCAAGGCAAACAGCTTGGTATAAGTCTTTAAATGTTCAGACCAGCTTTTACAAATGTATTCCTCTCAATTGGGGCTTAGCCGCCTGCCCTCAGTTGGCTCTAGAGGACTATGTAGACTGGGGGCTCAGGTGGAGCAGTGGTCTCATTTACACAGCCGCAGGAAGGGGGAACCCTCTTTAAGCCATTACATTAACAGCACTACAGGCACCAGACACCAGACACTACTTTACCGCTAAACTCGCTGTTCTTGACAGTGTTAATTCTCCCCCTCTGGTGGGGTCCACTCAGCTCATGGCTTACGACCAACACCACCAGAACTCTTCTCAACTGCAGCCCACTCTATGCATGCTGCAGGCCTGGCTTCTCGTTGCTGCAAAGATATCTTCAAGAGGCTAGTCTCTCTATTAGCAAAAAAACATTTTCTGTAGTCTCTGGGTGTTAGGGAGAAGGGGGCGTCATCCAGCACAGAAGGACAAAATCGGGATTAACCACTTAATGGGGAATTGTAGCAAGAGCACAGTCTTCAGGTGGCTAACGCAGGTGCAGCCCCTGCTGGTCTCACCTATAGTACATTTCATACTGTGCGTGTGAGATGCAAAACATCTCAAGGACAGCCCCCCCCCCTCCAATCCTAATAGCCCAGACTGATGTCACATTACCCTTGCAATGGTTTTAGACTGGTAGATGCCCTGTGCATACTACTCGGTTAGTCTTTTTAACCACTCACCAGGGCAGCAGGAAAGGCTCCCCAGCAATAGCACTCTTGGGAGATGGATTCATATCACCCTTGCACTTTGGTATACTGCACCATGACACCACTTGGCAATCATCTGATATGGGGTGGTCGTAACATTCGAAACTCCCCAGGCTGTTTCCTGGGCAAATAGGGTTTGGATGCAGCGCTGAATACCAGAACCCTATTCATACAACTGCCTGATCCACTCATGGCTTCCCTAACCTCCCAACCTGGAATCTCAGGAAGGCCATGACCCTATATGGCCATGCATTAGTTACCAAGCTTAGAGGTTAAACAACCTTCTTGTGAACTTGCTTTGCTTCTAAAGCCAGGTTGCCATTTTAATGTGGCTTGTAAAAAATTATGCATGTGTTCCCTAGAAAGGCAAAATGCATGCAGCATTCTAAAAATACAATAGCAAATAAAGCAACACAACAAGGCGAGCAAGGCAACCTGCTCACGGAAAGACTACAGGCACACTGTCTGGGATATGACAATGCATTACTTACCGTAAAAGCATTTCTGATGGTTGTATCTGCTTAGATTCACATGTTGTGCATAGGTCCGAAATCCAGTGGTCACTGCGGAGTATTGCATTTTGTTTTTCGTGCGTTGTACCCACAATCCCTCACGCGTCAAGGTCCCTCGGTTTGTATTTTTCTGCCCTGAGGGAGCCTTCTAGACGTGAGCGAGTACAGAAAAGAGAGAAATATAGAAAAGGATGTCTATGTTCCTTCCATCCGAGCAGAGATGAAGGGTGGGCGCATGTGAATCTAAGCAGATACAACCATCAGAAATGCTTTTACGGTAAGTAATGCATTGTCTTCTGATGTTTGTTAATCTGCTTAGAATCACATGCTGTGTATAAACTAGCGAGCAGTACCCGGAGTTGGCGGTGGGTTATGAGAAGGAACAGTAGAGAAAAAATGTCTTAATACTGCCTGTCCCACCTGGGAGTCAGATCTAGAATGTGCATCTAGACAGTAGTGTTTTGTAAAGGTGTGCACAGAACTCCAGGTAGCCGCTTTGCAGATGGACTCAAGGGGAACATTTGCAATGAACGCTATGGAAGCCCCAGTGCCTCGAGTGGAATGTGCTCTTGGCTTGAAGGATAGTTCTCGCTTAGCAAGAGTGTAACAGAGTGATGCATTGAACAATCCATCTAGATATAGTGGACTTTGAAACTGCATCTCCTTCTCTTCCTGCTGCCACAGAGACAAAGAACTGATTAGTCTTTCTCAGTGGTCTGGTTCTTTCCATGTAGAACATGACAGCTCTGCGTACATCTAGTGTATGCAGACTTTTTTCTCCCAAGCTGGAAGGGTTTTGAAAGGACGTTGGTAGTTCTATTGACTGGTTTACATGAAATTTTGAGATGAATTTTGGTGCAAACCTTGGGTGTGTGCGTAGAACCACCTTATCCTTGTGAACTGTTACAAAGGGGTCTAGTACAGAAAGAGCCTGTAGTTCACTTACTCTCCTAATGGAGGTGATGGCTATTAGGAAAGCAGTCTTAAGAGTGAGGTCTTTAAGAGTTGCCTTGTGCATGGGTTCGAAAGGAGGGCCCATGAGTCTAGAAAGTACCACATTTAAGTCCCATCCGGGAGCTGGGTTAGCTATCGGAGGGTGTATTCTCTTTACCCCCTCCATGAAGGCCTTGATAACTGGTATCTTCCACCACAACACTTTAAGTTGGGAAGTGGTGTATGCAGAAAGTGCCGCTAGGTGGACTTTAATGGAATTGAACACTAGACCTGAATCCAGTAAATGGGTCAAGTACAGAACAATGTTAGTGGGAGAGCAGTCAACCGGGTTGATGCTCTTACCTCTACACCAGATGACAAATCTTTTCCACTTGCTAGAATAGCAGTGGCGAGTATTAGGTTTTCTGGCTTCCCTGAGGATGTCCATACATCTCTGCGGGAGTTGTAAATGTCCAAATTCTATGATCTCAGGAGCCAGGCTGCTAAGTTCATGGTCTGAGGGCATGGATGCAGTGTCCTGCCCTTGTCCTGTGACAGCATGTTGTACGGGCAGGGAAGTTTCACTGGGGGAGATAGGGACATCTCCATCAAGTGAGCGAACCATGGCTGCCGGGCCCACATTGGGGCTACTGGTATCATGGTAACCTGCTCCTGGTGCATCTTGTGCACCACTTTGTTGAGAAGGGGAGTTGGGGGAAAGGCGTAAACAAATTTCCCTGACCATTGAATCGACAGACCGTTCCCCCTTGGACTGGTTCTGGGGGTACCTGGAGGCTTAACTTTGGCATTGTGAGTTCTCCAGGGTTGCGAACAGGTCTATTTCCGGGAATCCCCATTGCGTGAAGACGTCTAAGATGATGTCTTTGTGCAATTGCCATTCGTACTCTTCGGGCAGGGGGAAGTCTCTGCTGAGTTTGTCTGCTAGCAGATTGAGTTCCCCTGGTACATGTTGTGATAGTAGGAACATGTGTTTGAGAGCCCACTTCCATATATTCTGGGACAGCTTGGACAGTCCTGGAGAGTGAGTGCCCCCTTGCTTGTTGAGGTAGTACATGGCTGTGGTGCTGTCTGTGAGGACCATCACTGTCTTTCCTTGTAGGTGTTCCTGAAAGGCTTTCAGTGCTTTGAACACCGCTAGTAGTTCCAGCAGGTTTATATGCTTGGATGCTAAGCTCGGAGTCCACACTCCGTGAGCAGTCTGATGGGATAGGTGAGCCCCCCCATCCTGTAAGGGATGCGTCTGTGGTTAGAGTGGCTTCCACTGCGGGTGTGGCAAAAGTTTTCCCTAATAACAGGTTTTCTTTTGTCCACCACCGTAGCGAGAGAACCAAGGCCTGCGAGACCACCACTAGATCGTCCCATTGTCCGCTGGCCTGACACCACTGGCTGGAGAGCCACTCTTGCATTGGGCGCAGGCGCGCGTGAGGTACCAAATAAATACATGACGCCATCATCCCTAGCAAGCGCATTGCTTTGCGTACCGTCACCTCTCAACCTGCCACATAATGGGGGATCTGAAACAACATGTTTTGGACCCTCTCGTTGGAGGGGAAGACGAGGCCGTCCTTTGTTCGAATTAGAGCCCCTAGGAATTGTTTGATTTGGCTGGGGTCTAAGCTGGACTTTTCGTTGATGGAGAAGCCCAGTTGGGACAAAAGGTCTACGGTCTTTTGGGTATTGGAGAAGCATGTTTCGTAAGAATCCCCTGTTATGAGCCAGTCGTCGAGGTAAGGGTATACCGGGATGGATAACCTGCGCAGGTGGGCCGCTGCCACTGCCAGTACTTTCGTTAATACCCTTGGTGCAGATGCTATCCCGAAGGGTAGTACTCTGAACTGGTAGTGTTTGTTCTCTATCTTGAACCTGAGGTATTTTCTGTGCGCTGGCAACATTAAAATATGAAAGTATGCATCTTTCATGTCCAGTGTTGTCATGTAATCCCCCTGTGATAACAGTGGGATTACTTCCTGCAAGGTCACCATACGAAACTGTTGGGGTTTGACAAACTTGTTCGCTGGGCGCAGATCTAATACAGGGCGCATGGTTAAGTCCTTTTTGGGTACAAGGAAGTACACTGAATAAATACCTTCTGTTACCTGAGATAGGGGGGCAGCCTCTATAGCTTCTTTTTTCAGTAGCTCTTCTACTTCTTGAAGAAGAATAGTGAGGTGTTCCGGTGTCATGCGTCGGTTCCGTGGGGGTCTGTACTTCGGGGAACCGTTGAATTCGATGCAGTATCCGTGGGCTATGGTGGATAATACCCAGCGGTCTGACTATATTCCCTCCCATGCTGAAAGGAACAATGTTAGCCGGCCCCCGACCGGTGATGCATGGGAGGGGACCCGAATCTTCGGGTCATTTGTTGGTATTGGGCGTCGAACCTTTGGGGCTGGAGCCGCGACCTCTTCCTTTGCCACGGCGTTGGCCTCTTTGACTGAACTGGGTGTTGCTACCCTGGTTAGAGGACCAGTTGGTAGCAGAGCAAAATTGCTGTTGGTTTTGCTGCTGGCGTTGGCCACGAAAGGAGCGTCTATTGCCATAGCTGCGTCTGTTAGGGGGCCTAGAAATTTGGTCAAGAGTCTTGATGGTATCAAACTCGTTCTTCGCATGTTCTAGGGCCTCATCAACTGCTTTCCCAAACAGATGTGTTTGTTCTATGGGCTTATTTATCAGGGAAGCCTGGGTTTCCGGCTTAAATCCCGAATTGCGCAGCCAGACATGGCGTTTGAGAAGTATTCCCTGAACCAGGGAACGGCCAGCCGTCTCTGCGGCATCTAAGGAGTTCTTTACGATGCCCTGGTTTACAAGAGTTCCCTCTGAGATTATAGCCAACAGGCGTGAACGCAGGGGTTCTGGTGCGTCCTCTTCTTCGCTGCGCAGCCTGCCCCACTGTGCATCTGCGTAGCTAGCTAGTAGGGAATTGTTATTTGCAATCCTAGTTGAGAAGGCGGCGGAGGTCGTGATTCTCTTCCCAAGTGCATAGAGCTTCTTGCCCTCTTTGTCAGGTGGTGCCTCACTAGTGGATAGTGGTACCCCCGCTCTTTTTCTTGTATTAGTAACTACGAGGGAGTCCGGAATAGAATGTCCTCTGATGTACAGGTCAGAGGACGAAGGGCTGAAGAGCTTTTCTGTTCGAGGGTTGACCCCTCTGACTAAGGCTGGATTGGAAAGGGAAGGAGTTATTCTTCTCTTTATAGAAGCCAGGAGCGGAATAGACTAACAGGGGCTTTTTCTTTAATAACTTTCTCTACAAAGTCTATGTCAGGAAGAGTCTCCCCTGTGTCTATTTCAAAATGCGCTGCTGCCTTGCGCAATAGTGCATTAAGTGAAGGTTGGTAATCTATGGGAGAGGTGTTTCCAATAGGTGAATCCTTGGGAGGAGAAGGGTGAAAGACATCAGGTTCTGAGTGCACTGATGGGGATTGCCAAGGCTGTACTGATGGGGATTGCCAGGGCTGCGAGGTAGCTGTATCTTCTTCAAAAGCTCCTGCACTAGTGTAAGGATCTTCTTCAAACCCCTCTTCCTCATGTTCTTCCTCTCCACCCAAACACTCCTCATCTTCCTGGAGGTATTGCTCCTCCTCAGTGAGGTCATATGCATCTGTAGAAGGGGGAAACAGCCTAGGAATCTTGACCCTAGGGTCATCCTGGGGCCATTCTCTTGGTCTTTTGGGTGTGGGTGGGTTTTGGCTTCCCAAAAACCTTTCCATTTTCTCCATACAAGAATGGAGTCTTTCAAGGGTCTCATGGGGGACCCCTGAATCGTCTAGAGGGGGGAAATCAGTGTCTTCACCTTCAAAACGCTTGGAACGCTCCCACAACGTTGAAGAAAGGTTTCCGTCGCCCTCTGAAAAGCCCTCTGGTAGTTCAGAAGTGCCCTTAGATGAAGGGGGCAGTTCCTGGCTACTCTTGCGCTTTTTCGGCGTTTCCATAGCTCTTTGTGCGGTATTCGACGTTTGTTTCGTCGTCCGCTTACGTTTGTCTTCGGAAACAATTCTCGCCAGGCTCTCGACAACGAGTTTGTCAGTAGAGGGCTCTGGTGTCGACGTTGCCTGCGTTATGCGTTGTTCCTCGACGGCCGCTCTATGGAGCGGTACGTCGGATGATTGAGGTAGCGCCCGTGTTTGATGAAAGCCCAATCGCTGGTCGCGGCTGCGTTTGCGGGTGGGGCTTGAGACCCTTACGGTCTGAGGTAGACGCCGAAGTGCCCTGCGTCCCCTTCGGCGCTGATGGATCCTTCGACGAAGAAGAGCCGTGGGTTGTGTGCTTAGGCCTATGGGGTCTATGTGCGTCCTTGTCGCCGGGGTGTTCATCCCCATAAGCAGGGCGTGAGCCGAGCCCGTCGGGGCCGGGGACGGACGTCGAGGAGCGCGAGCGCTCTTCTGGGGGTTAATGACTTCCGTAACGGACGTCGAGTTATCACCCTCCTCGTCACTTTCTGCAACAGCGGCGGCGGGTGAGGATACTGACTTCGACATAGCGCAGTCCGCACACCTCTTAACTTTTCGTTCTTTAAGAGTTCTTGGTTTCAAGAGCTTACAGGCCGCGCAGCTGTCCTCCTTATGATAGAGGGGCAAGCAACGATTACAGAGCTTGTGTTTGTCCTTCCAAGTGTATTTGCCCCTACAGCGTGGGCAAAACTTAAAAGGTGTCCTTTCCATAGCTGAGGCAATAAAAACTGGTGATAACAACCCCAAGGGAAAGATAGGGGAGAAAGAAAGACATTCTCAAAGAGAAGATAAAAGTTTGAACCCCCACTCTCCCTACTGTATGTTGGCCGGCGAGGCCAGGCCACGTGTTCGGCAGCGCCGAAGGATCTCCTCAGTCTCTTCCCCTCCGTCGAAAACTTGCTCGGCGGAGAAAAGCTTCACAGCTAACGTTGAGGGGAGGGATCTTTAACAATATAATAAGTATAATTAAGGACCGAGGTCCGTAGTAAGTATTTGCAATGTCTCTCTAGGAGCTCCGCGTAAGGCGACCAGAAGCTGGGCGGAAAAAAACAATCTGAGGGACCTCGACGCGTGAGGGATTGTGGGTACAACGCACGACACAATAGGGATAGTGTTACAGACATGCCTTGTCGACGTCTCCTTTTTCGACTACGAAAAACAAAATGCAATACTCCGCAGTGACCACTGGATGTCGGACCTATGCACAGCATGTGATTCTAAGCAGATTAACAAACATCAGAAATAGTGATATACAGAAGACATACATAAGAGTTACTTTGCCAGTGAGGGCTTGGATGGGGATTTAATGTGGAAAACGGCAGACAGTATTTTAGCAGGGCAAGACAGCATGCTCACACATCACAGTCCAGGGTTTAAACCCAACACTTTAAACAACATACAGAAAAACAAACACTGCTGTCACGCAGCAGACATCGGTCACCATTAAATTAGCAAATGTAAGCAATTGCAACTAAGGCACACATAATTGCTGTTAATCCTTCAATCTAGTATAGTCAACCACAACTAGTAGCTAATGAAGTTTACAGTAAGCAATACAAAAATACACTGCCATTCATAAACAATACACATTAACTGTACAATGCGTGCACCTGGTCATTTAAAAAAAAAAAGGCCCACAAGTGAAGTAGGTTTGGCTAGCCTTTATGTGAGCTTGACATGGACCTTTGGCATGTTTAATTATGGTAGATGCCACCAACGAATATCTCAATGTACATCTAGGACTGTATTTTGTACGTTTCCACTGCCCTGTGGTAAGAGGCTCAGTTGTTCCAGATACTTTTTGGTACATTAACTTACCTGTAACAGAATCCGATCTTGAATGGTCCTCACTGTCCGAATCTTCCAACAAATCATCACTGGCAATAGAAGAATTTAGAAGGTTAACACACTTAGACACTTAAGGCATTTAAAATATTTGTATGCCCTAAACAAAAAAACATCACACTAAATCCTTTTAAAGGAGAGCATACTCCTTCCAACATACAAAGCAGCACAACATTCAAATTGCACACAATTAACATCAAAACCATAATAAAAAAGGCCATTTTGTAGATGCTGGGTTCACCTTACGGTCATGTCAGAATACCAACGCCTATAATAGAGGGTAACCCTAACTACCAGTCACATACACCAAACATTTGGCAGTCAGCCAATCCGTACTGCACACTAACTTTTGCAGGTATTCTTTGGGACAAACTCTGGGGATGTGGATTCCAGAGGAATCCATCACAGGCAGACAACCCTATCAATCAGTCTGTGGTAACACCACACATTTTATTTTTAGTTCCTGGCCAGAGCTCACATCGGAAGGATGACCTTACATTGTGTTAAGCAAGAATTCCTATTTTTGGGATTCTAGGGCCAATTTGAGGGGCCCCTCAGCTTTGTGCCTTTTCCCCAGTCGCTTTTTTTGGGTCCATGATCTCTTTGGTGGCCTGAGGGACTTCTAAAGCTCCCCTGGCATTATGTCCCTTTATACCTTAAAAAAGGTATAGGTTATGGGGTTAACGCCAAGGGGCCCATTAACATGGGTGCCCTTCTGCCCACCTGTGATTGTGTCACAAGGACATGGAATTAGGGAATAGGTTGGTGGTACCTTTGGCTTCATTTTGGTTTGACAAAGGGTGCAAGCCATTTTAGGACAATGGAAGCCCAAAGTACCTTTTTGGTGGCCATTGAGGCAGCTATGGATTTCCTAAAATCCGGCTGCAGCCATTTTGTTTTCTATGCCTTCTCTGTCAAGGTGAGGACGAGGTGGCCTTAAAATGGCTGTTCTGACAATGTGGGTTCTGTGAGCCCAGCATGGCACCCTCAATATCGGTCCTCCCAGGTCCCAGAACTAGCCCACTAGCTTCCTGTGTGGGTGGCTTGGTTTGAGGGTCACTCACAGTGATCAACCAATAATGTTGGCCACCTGACCCTCTAACCCCAGCCCTTTTTTGCAATTGGCTGGCTGGTCAGCGGCCAATAAACTTTCACAGGGGTATTTAGATTCTGCCCTGCCCATAGCGCTCTTGCTTATGAAGTTGGAGGTGGTATGTCTGCCGACCTGCTGAAGACGTTTCCCCGCCATTACAGACATTGTTTAAGTCCTTACACATGGCAATACTTGCTAAGTGCAGTGGCTTGGGCAGATCCCGATTTGCGGTTGTTGTACTAGAAGTCCATTCAGATTTTCTAAAGACTACAGCAAACTTCCCAGATGTACTGGGTGGAGCACTCCACTTTGGAACTAGGCCTCTGCCATTTAATGCTGCATCCCTCCAGGATCTTCCGCTTGACTGGGCTGCTGCAGGCATCAAGAGGGTTCAGAGTTTATCAATCCTTTGAAGGTCCCTCAAACTGATGCCCCCATCCAGCTTACCTTCACCCATTTGTCTTGCGGACCAATGATTGCCATCTGTTTGTATTCTTGGGTCTTTGAGGTCTTCAAAGTGTCTTTCACTACTGGATTGAAGGTAGACTTCTGTTCTTTTCATGTATCGCAGGGGTCGTCCTTGATTCAGGGTGCAAGTCCCTGGGAACGGGATCCTAGAAAACCACACCTGTGGAAAAGATGCTCACCAGCTGGTTTTTGGTCCCTGGAGCAGTTTTTGCCAAATCCACCCGAGTATCTAACCTTGGAATCGTGAAAAGGGTGATTAACGATACTTGCCGTTGGTTGTCTCCCTGGTCTGTGGTAGAGCTTTCTGCTAGGAGAGCCTTTACTGCGCTTCCCCAGAGACTTTCCATTGGGGTTTTCTGCCTCAACTTCTGTTGAACTGGGTTCATCGTCTGTCCTCTGGAACACTTCCTTGGGGTCGATTGTCACATCATCTGCAACTGTGGGGTAGATCCGACTTACTACTTTCAGCGTGCATGGGGCTCTAACTTGTCCCATTAATTCCTATGCAATTGTAAACAGACACTGGAACTCTCCTTAAAGTGACTCTTGGTCACTTACCTGCCCCTGCGTATTGAATCCCCTACTGGTTCAGTGACACCTTGACCACATGTCACCATTTCTGCACTAACCAACCAATTTTCAGCTATGGTAAATATATTTTAAACACTAACAGCAACTAGTAACGATGTGCATACTTCTCTATTAACTGTATTGGGAAAGTAACGGTTACTGAAATGTTTATTGATTCTTGGAAGGTTTTGCTAAAATTCACTATGGTTTCATCCTGTGAGGCTTTAATGTATCATTCTCCTCATTACGGTTATAAGGCACTAGAGGGGCGTCGCCTGGTGCTCATGGGGTGAAGAGGTCGCAGTGCTGAGCTCCAGCCGTGATCCTTGAAAAAGATCCTGCGACGGCAGACAGACGGCACATGCAGTGATAAAAAGTGCCTTCATGAATAGATAGTGTTTCCCCATGCAATCACGACAAGGCTGGGAAGAATCGGAGCAGAAAAACGAAAGCAGGACCTCCCGAAAGAGTCCCCCCAGGTCGAACAAGATTCAGACACGACCAAGATCCCACGACGGTGAGGGGTGAAGGGCGGAGTCCAGTTTAGACACAGAGGAAGCAATCCCCTACGACAGACCCGGGTGAGTCCCCCCCCCTACTGATGACGGGAGAGCCTGCGGCAAGATTCCACTCTGCGTTGCGACGGCTAGAGCGGGAGAGAGGAGTCACAACGTGAAGCAAGGACAGGCTGCCTGGGGAACCTGCGCATGGGCGGAGTCGGCATCCCTTGCGAAGCCGAAGGAGGAGAATGCAACAACACTGAAAGTACTTTGACACTGCGACATGCACCGAAAACCTCCATATCTAGTGGCATGCTTGGAACTAAACGGTGCCACGTACCACATATTGGGGGTAAGTGAGCTTGGCAGGAGGTGAGGCGCGAAACAGCGACGGGGGCTACGGAGAGAATGAGAACCCCTAGTCAGATCCTTTCCCCGACAAACAAACCATATCAGCAGGGAAACCTGATCTACTGGTCCCTGGAGCACGGAAAGCAGCATCACAATGAAACCTGCACTACGACCAAGGTGAGCGACATGGGCACTGGGTGGTATTAATTGCTCGAGGCACACGGCGGACCCGCTGGGGACAACAACGTGCACATACCCAAAGCACTAATTGGAAAGCATAGTGGGCAGCGTGACCCCATGCATCCAACAAGACCCCTGAGCCCTGGACAGCAAAGACATCACATATTTGGGCACAAGGTATTGGTTTGAGGAGCCTGGGGGCTGTTCAAAGCCATGGAGCAATATACTACGGCAACAAGAAACCTAAGCAGGAGCCTGCGAGAGGGGCCAAAGAGGATAAGCACAGAACTGGTAAGCCTTTGGAAAGGGACTGTAGGTGGGCTGGAGGGGAACACCATCAGGGCTGCAACAGCACTGCAAGCCGTGGTAAAGAGGGGACTGCCCTGCAAGAACTAAACCCTCAAATGTTCGGAAATTGCACACTAAAGGAGAGTGCTGATGCACCAGCCAGAATAGGACGTGAACCTAAGTGATAAGCACCACTAGACACCCTGAGGCACGCTGACTGGCGGATCACAAAAGTGCCCCAAAAAACAGAATACGCTGCAGCGCAGGACTGGGGGAAAATATTGGTAATTGAGTAGCCTGATATCTGGGCTAGAGTGCCCCTGGAGCAGAGGCGTGAAGCAACTACCTGGTAAATCCACGACGACCACACTGAAACGCAGCACCAGAGTAAAAAGAATGAATACTCGCCTGGCGAGCGACGCAAAATCGTAATGAGCTGAGCCCACCACGCACAACCAGAGAACCACCAAGGCTGCTGCTAGTACACAGACTTGCTACCCGAGGCGCTGAGAGACGGCCGAAACCGAAAGATGGGGCATCCCAACTGACATAACCTCGCCTTGCGCATCGGGGGCGTGGCTTGATGGCTACGTGAGAGGACGTTCCTTGGAGGAGCTCCAGATGATCCGATCCTGGAAAAAAGTGATGGTTTTTGGCGGACTTTCGAGCCCAAGGTGCATCTAAAGGCGTATGAAAGTGGGGGGCACACGGTGCGTGCCCTCCCCAACGGCAAGGCTGCACATCCACGGAACCAGACCCCGAAGAAGGTGGTGGTTGTGCACAGGAAGGGGAGCACCCAAGATGGCCGCCTGTGGACAAAGGGCCATAAAAGGTCCGTCGAGCTGAGGAAGACAAGGTTGGTCAGAAAGGGGGTGAGCGCAACCGGATAGACGGGTCGCATGCGCCTCGGGTTGAAGGCAAGAACATAAGGGCGAGCCCCCACTGCAGAGGCCATGGGTCGTGGCGAGCCAGCAGAGTGAATCCAGGTACAGCGAAACCTCGCTGTGAAGGGGCCAACGAGCGAACCCCTCGAGGATACAGCTGGGCGCGGGGGCCCAATCGACGCAACAGGATGTCTTCCAAGGCGGTGCGGCCCCGGATCAAACAGCCTACGATGGAGACCTATGCTAGGTCGCCCTCGGGCGCGGAAGGGGGCAAGAGCAAAGAAACCCCTGCGGCAGCGACAGACCCACCGGGTACTATCCAGGAGGTGCTGGCAGCAACTGCCGACTTGAAGGTGGCCTGGGAGACGAAGCTGGGCCTGGCCATGAAAGAGTTGCAAGAGGGCCTAAACCTCAAGATAGGAGCGGTCCGAGAAGTGAACCTGTTGCACCAGGATGTGCGGACGATCGCGGAGCGCACTGGGGAACTGGAGAAGGAGTTGGCCCCGACCGTGGAGGCGTGCAATACACACGCCAAGGAACTTCATGCCCTTGTGCAACGAGTGGGCAATTTGGAGGACAGAGCAGCCGGAGGGGCGCGCCAGGCGCAATAAGATTCGCATAGTGGGGGTACCGGAGGGAATGGAAGGATCAAACCCCACGGATTTCGTTGAAACCATGCTTTTGCAGGAGATTACAGGCGGAGAGCTGACCCAGGGGTTCGCGGTCGAAAGGGCGCACAGGGCCCTGATCAGGAGACGGGCCCCAGGAGCCCCCCCCCGCGGCCGTTGATTGCAAAGATCTTGAACTATCGTGACCGCGAGAAGATTCTCAAATTTTTCCGGAAAGGGGGCACGATCGAAAGGGGGTCAGCGAATATAACAGCGTATCCGGATTACACAATGCTTGTACAACGGAGTCGAATGAACTTTGGAACGGTGAAGAGGAGGCTCAGAGAGGCAGGCCACCGCTACATGTTGCTTTACCCCGCTAGGTTAAAGGTGATTCATAACAGATCCCTCTTCTTTGAGACGCCGAGCGACGCGATGGAATGGTTGGATATGCAAGGTCGATCACAGGAATCGGATGCCCAGACAGAAGCGGATAAGTAGCACGCTGCAGAGGCACCCGTGTGGCCATAGCTATGAATTGGGACTAGAATATAGTTTGATATTGTGCTTGTGTGGGGGAAGTTACGGCATCTGCCGGCGGGTCCCGTTGAATTCACTTCTCCTAAACAGATGACTGGGAGCTCCAGGGGAGCAACCTCTGCACCCGATAGTAGTACAATTAGTTAGGTCACTGTTAGATTGGTGACACCCCGCAGGGTCCTTGTTCTTGGTCATGAGACGGGTCCAGACGTGGGTAGGCCTGAGATCCAGGGATGGAGCTGGGCTATTGTTGGGGGTTGGTGGGGAGGGGGGTCACGGTTCGTTAACAGAAGGGAAAAAGCCAGGAAGCGATCCTACATGGGGAACATTATGGGGAGGGATGGGACGGATGTGACGGAGATAGACTGACTAGATGGCATCGGGTAATCTCAGAATTGGGACCTGGAATGTACGGGGCCTCAACAGCTACCTTAAACGTAACAAAGTGATGATGTATTTGAAGAGGATGCGCGTAGACGTAGCCCTGCTGAAAGAGACCCACCTCACTAGGGAAAGGCTGGAGGTGGTCGGGAGGAAATGGAAGGGCACCGTTGTGGGGGCGGCGTAATCCGCGTATGCCAGAGGGGTTGTCACTTGGGTGGCGCCCCACGTGCCGTTTCAAGTGCTTGATTCTACAGTGGACCCGGAGGGTAGAATGGTGGCGGTTACGGGTCTCTTGGAAAACAGAGAAGTACACATCATAAATTTGTACGCCCCCAATAACGATACAGCGGCTTACTTTAGGACCCTCTACGGTAAACTTGGCCCCCTGGTGGGGGGTACGGCAGTGTGGGGGGGGATTTTAACTGTACCGTAGACCCCAGTATGGATAAGTCCAAGGACAGGGCAGGAAAAACGGCACCGGCGGCTAAAGCGCTGAGTACCCTACTGAAAGACCTAGGCCTAGAGGATGCGTGGAGAAGGCTGCATCCCACGGATACAGTACTCACACTACACAGCGCCACATGATTTGTACACAAGGTTAGACTACATGTTTGTAACAGCCGGGATAGTGAGAGAAATAGAAGGAGCAGAATACAAAGCCCGAGTGCTGTCGGACCACTCGCCCTTGGTGGTAGACTGGAGACACCAGCCCCCACGACCGCAGATCCCTACATGGAGGCTTAGGACCGAGGCTCTGCAGGATGAGGGGTTTCAGGAGGGCCTGAGGGACGCCATTGAAGAATATTTTGATACAAACACGGGAAGCGTAAGCTCTGTGGGCACATTGTGGGAAGCATTTAAGGTGGTGGTGCGTGGGGTAGCTATCTCCCAAGTTAAGGGGCTACAGGGGGGGGGGGTCAAAAGGGAGCTCCGTGAGGCGGAAAGGGAGCTAGAGGAGCTCACGCGTTGCGTGAGCACCACACATAACAGAACCAAAGTAGAGGAGCTACAGTTTTCCTGCAGTGCACTCTGGGATAGACTGTGCAGACTCGGCTACAGGAAATATACGGAGAGGATACACGCAGGGGGGCGACAAGCCGGGCAGATTGCTGGCTTGGCTGTACAAGAGTGAGACCCCCTGCTCAGTGATTAGTGAGATTCAGGGCGAAGGAGGTAGCATATGCAACACCCAGAAAGAGGTAAATGAGGAATTCCTTAAGTTTTACAGACACTTGTATGAGGACACGGGGGAGGACATGGGTAAAGACATACTAGACACATTGGGGGACAGTGAGCTGCCCACCTTAGATCTAAAACGTTCTGAGTTGGGCGCACCCGTCACCTCGGATGAGCTGGAGGTAGTGATTCGGAACTTGCCCACTTGTAAGGCGCCAGGTTCGGATGGGCTGCCCAGCGAGTTCTACAAAACATACCAGCAAGAGTTGCTTCAGCCACTGCTTGCCACTTTCAACGAGGCCTATGAGAAGGGAGAACTCCCATTGTCCCTCCGTGAGGCTGTAATCATCCCACTCCTGAAACCAGGCAAGCCGGCCGTGGAGCGCGGGTCTTACAGACAGTTGTCCATGCTCAACCAGGACAGCAAAATACTCACGGCGGTGCTGGCTAATAGACTGAAGAGGGTGATTAAGAAACTGATACACCCAGATCAGAAGGAATATGTTCCGGGTCGGAACATCACCGATAACCACCGGAGGCTACACCATGTCATAGACCAAACTGAGGAGGACACGGGCGAGCTGGCTATAGTGTCGTTAGACGCGGTCAAGGCCTTCGACTCGGTACGATGGCCCTGGCTGAAAGCGGTCCTGAAGGGGTACAGAGTGGGAGCTGGATACCTCAGATGGTTACAGTTGTTTTACAGCACCCCGATGGCGAGGGTCAAGACAGGGTCCACGGTCTCAGATTCCTGGCAACTGGGCAGGGGGACCAGACAGGGATGTCCCTGGTCACCTAATGCTATATATACTGGCATTGGAGCCGCTGGCAATATGCCTGCGTCAACAATATGGGGAGGTGGGCATAAACACGGCCAGTGGTGAGCATCTGATATCATTATATGCAGATGATATGCTCCTTTATTTGCGCTACCCGGAAGGAAACCTACAGTACGTCCTAGAGGTGATAGAACGGTACGCCATCCTCTCCGGTATATCGGTGAACCCTGGGAAGTCCAGCCTGTTCCCTTTGGGTAGATATAGGAATGTCCCAGTGCAAAGGCTGCCTGTTCTGCCAATACCATGGCAGCCCGTAACATTTAGGTATTTGGGAATAAACATTTATCACAAGATCGAGACAGAACACAAGCACAACATGGAAAAGGCGGTAAAGGGGATCAACATGTATTCTGGTCCAGATTGCCCCTGACCATGATGGGGAGGGTGGCCTTGCTCAAGATGGTGGTCCTGCCAAGACTCTTGAACTTCTTTATAAACGTCCTGTTTCTGATACCCAGGAGCCTATTCGCAAAACTTCACAGCGTGTGTAGGGGTTTTGTGTGGGGCAGCTCTAGGAATAGGGTGGCTCTGTGGAAGCTCCAGAACCCATGTGACAACGGGGGGGACAGGCCTGCCTAACTTCGAACTTACCTGGCGGGGCAGCTGCAGTACGTGGCCAGGTGGCTCTCGACTGAAGATTCGGCAGAAGCCAGGCTCCTGTGCGAAGATACAGCCCCATACTTTTTGATGGAAGTGGTGTGGTTGGGCAGAGATAAACTGGTGGGCAAGGGGCGGCTACTGAGGTTGGGCTGGGAGATCTGGCACAGGACATGGAAGATTGGGGGGACTCGGAACCATACTCCCAGCAGGCCCCTTTGGTGGCTCTGTGTGGGAGCGACTCAACTACTTGAATCGGTCCGCAGATACTGGGAACAGGTAGGCCTAGCCACCCTCGGGGACATATGGCAGGAAGGGGAGGCGGTGGACTTTCAGCGGCTGCAGGAAGAGACGGGAGTACATGGTGGCCAATATATAACCTACACTAGGCTGGTGAAAAAGACTAGACAAAGATGGTGACAGTGCTCGCGGGGGATCCAGATGCCTCCCTGGAAACCATGTATGATGTATCGGAGGGCAGGCACGAAATATCGAGGATATATGAGCTCCTGCGAGCAATGGGAGGGAAGGAGTTGCTCCAATTGAGACAAGATTGGGAGGAGGAGGTGGGGGACCCATGACGGATGGGCAGTGGGAACGGGTCCAGAGGTACCATAAAAAGGTGTCCTGTAACGCGAGATTCCAACAGCTTCAATTGTATGTTACCCACAGGGCGGGCTTAACCCCCGGGAAGATTGCAAAGTTTGGGGGATCAGCTATGCAGCAATGCCCCAGGTGTGGGGGAGGTGAACGCGGGACTGCTACACGTTTTGGGCTTGCCCGGAGGTACATAGATTTTGGAACGAGGTCAAGACGAGACTGGCGGGGGGGTGGTGCTGGATGTGGAATCGGCTTGGTCATGCATGCTTGGACTATATTCCCTAGACCCCGGCATCTGAAACACATACGCAAGATGAAGGACCTGGCCTATGTCTTGGCCAAACGTAGGATCGCCATGGGCTGGAAGGCGGCCCACAGACCTAGGGCGGAGTTATGATGGACAGACCTCTTGAGGTGGGCGGAAGCTGAATCCGTAATCTAGTTTGAAGCGGTCACCAGGGGGGGCGAAGAAGCAGGGCCCTTGCTGGCCTGGCGGCAATTGGTGGCCTCGTTAGCAAACCCTCACCAGGGTGACAACGAAACAGGACCCGATTGATGGCTGTCTAGGTAGTGTGCCACCCAATGATGTTCCCGTAAACATTATGTGAGAACCAGCTCTAGTTGAAAGGGGGAAGGGGGAGTTGGGGAGTTTGAAAATGTGTTGGAATATGATGCTTTCTATGTTTTGAAACAGTTGCGTGTTTGACCTGAAAAAATAAGAATATATTTTTTAAAAAAACCTCGCCTTGCGCATCGCTGATGCAATGTCTCCCACTAAAGGTAAAGCGAAAGCAACCATAATGGACTCCTTCGCCACGACTAAGCCACAAACTCTGCCACAAGAGGCAACTGAAGCCAAAGCCCAGAAGACACCATGTGGGGACAGCCGAGTTGGACAAGTACTTGAGGTCATAGCTGCACTGCGATCATTCATTGATACAAAAATCGACGCGGTCAAGTCGGACATGCAGCTAATGCGCCAAGATGCACGGAATCTGGCAGAAATTAACCACAGCTGAAACCGGGCTCCAAGAAACAACAGAGACCACGGTGGACCTGAAAGCTAGAGTAGTTGAGCTGGAAAGGAGAGTTGTGAGACTGGAGAGGTCGGAAGAAGAGGAGGGACAACCCAGATGCAGCAACATTAGGTTGCTAGGGATTCCCGAAGGGACCGAAGGACAACCTGACCGGATATGTCAAAACCTTGCTACAACAGGAGATTGGAGTGGGTCGACTTTCACGGGGCTTTGGGGTGGAAAGGGCTCACAGATCCGCCTCCAAAAAAAGACAGCCGCCTGGCTCCCATCCCTGCCCGATGATCGCAAAGATACTCAACTTCCAAGACAGGGAGATTATACTTTAACACTCAAAGAGAGGGCGGAGCGATAGAGCGGGATAACTCCAAAATAACTATTTACCCTGACTACACGCTGGCTGTACAGAGAACAAGGAACTCTTTTGTCCCGATTAAAGCCAGGCTTAGACAGTTGAACCTGAAATACATGCTACAGTACCTGTCCAGATTGAAGGTGATCCACAAAGGGAGGGCCATATTCCTGGAAACTCCAGCCGCAGCCAACATGTGGCTGGAAAACAACAATCTGGCCAATAGGAAAGAAACAGTCACCTGAACAAATCTCAACACCGCAAAGAACGTAGCCATGGGGGAAGTGCGGCTACTCCAAGAAAACAATGGAGGAATAGTTTAGTGTTGCTCCTTGCCTGTCGCAGCATTGGGCTATAACCGAACGGCTGTGGGACATGCTCGGCCTCCCTACCTGGGCACTCAGACCTAACCCACGAAATTAGTGCAGGCCCGTTGCCAGCACGAGAACACTCGTGCTCGAAGCCCTGGATGGGACGAGACAGCGCGGAGGCACCAGAGCACTGCAGAAATAAACCAGTTGCTGGGGGCAGTCGTTTGGTTTTTGTTTACTGTTGGAATGTCTTCAAGCTGGAAGGGGGTGTAGGGGAAAGGACCGCAAGCAACTTCAAAGCGCAAAGGAACAGGAGTGGTGCGAAATGGGGGATTCCAAGCTGTAATCACCTAATGCACACAGAGGGGAGAGTGGTTGGCTGGGGAGAGTTCAAAGGATTATGGCAACACAACTTAAAGTATGGACGTGGAATGTGAGGGGGGGATGGGTACCTACTTACCTAGAAATCAGATCAAATCCCATTTACATAGAAATAAAGTAACTATAGCTCTGCTCCAAGAAACCCATCTCACGGCAAAGGCCACGTCCAAACTAAATGAGTGTTGGGGACAGAGGCATGGAGCTGCCTACTACAAATATGCAAGGTGAGTATTCACCTGGGTAAACCCTTAAGTGCCCTTTAGATTGCTGGGGGTTGAGGCAGACTAGGAGGGCAGGTACTGGATAATGTGGGGCGCCATTGAGAAAAATAAAGGTCTGCATAGTGAATTCCTACTTTGCCAACCACGGCATACAAGCGCATCTTAACACGCTCTGCACCAAAATAACTCGCCACCAGGAGGACTTCATCTGGGGACAGGGGGAGACCTCAACTGTGCGAAAGATTAGGATCTTGACAGATTTCAACCACCACAAAATCAGATGGAGGCGGCCCCCTAGTGCTAAATGCAATGTTGGCTCAATTAGATCTGGTTAATGCCTGGAGGGCGCAGCACCCCACAGACAGAGGCTACTCGTACTTCTCCTCCCCACATGGTCTTTAGACTATATTTTTGTAGATAAAGCACATTTGGCACAAGTGAAGTCAGTACAGTACCTGGGCATGTCGATCTCAGACCACTCTCCGTTGCTTATGCACTGGGCAATGGTAGGCCCCACCCCCCCCATACCAACGTGGCGAATGCCTAATGAAACACTTACTGATCACATTTTTAGAGAAGATCATGGAGATAAGCTGGAGGAGTTTGTAGGAAATGAATAGAGGCAGCAGTGACCGCTGCAGCACAATATGCGAAGCTTTAAAGGTAGTAATGCGAGGTGAGATTATAGCAGGAGCAGGGGGCATCAGGAAAATGCTGAGAGGGGAGCTGGAAATAAAACAGATGGAGACCAACACTCTGGGGACCAGGGTGGAGGAGGCGAAATTGGTTGAGGCTAAAAGCGATTGTCAAGAATCATGGGAGCGGTTATCCAAGTTTGGTTATATAACCCGTACCACCACAGCACAAAGATGGGGACAAACCGGGTAGACTTATCATGGCTATGTAAGAGGGAACACCAGAGACATTTAACAACCATGCTCAGGGATGAGGGAGGGGTAGAGCACTGGACACAACAGTCGATCAACAACGCTCTTGCAACCTTCTACTCTAAGCTGTACGCTCATGACACTAGAGTGCCGATGCAGATATGCAGGACACACTGAAGGAGATGGGGCTCCCTAAATTAGGTAAGGCGCAGCGAGAGGCACTAGATGAGATCACTGCAGATGTGACCGAGGCAATTAGATTCCTGGCCACTTGCAAGACCCCAGGAAGCGACAGACTCCCCCCGGAGTTCTACAAAGCTTATGAGTCGACCCTGACCCCGCTGCTTCATAAGTATTTAAGGAAGCGTATGAGGTGGGGACCCTGCCGAAAAGCATGAGAGAAACACTGATAGTCCCAATACTCAAGCCAAGCAAACCTGCGGATGATTGCAATTCATACCGCCCATTGGCAATGTTAAACTACGATGTTAAAATATTGACCACCATATTAGCCAAGTGACTGTCTAGGGTGGTGGGGAGCCTGGTGCATGAAGATCAAAATGGCTTCATTCTAGGCCGTAATACGACGGCCAACTTAAGCAGACTGCAACATATCATGGCACAAATGAAAGGGGAGAAGTAACACTTAGCAATACTATCACTAGATGCCATCAAATTGTCGACTCCATGTACTGGGAATGGTTGAGGTGCTGAAGGAGTTTGGGTTTAGTGAAGGTTTTGTGAGATGGATAAAAGTACTGTACAGCGACCCAACAGCCAGAGTGAAAATAGGCAGAATGCTGTCCTCGGCTTGGGCTATAAAAAGAGGCACCAGACAAGGGTGCCCACCATCGTCCATGCTCTATAGCCTGGGGCTTGAAACAATTGCAATATACTTCAGAAAAAGGTTTTGACGCAGGGATACAGGTAGGCGAGAAATACCATATAATCTCACTTTACGCTGATTATGTCCTGTTATACCCGAGACACCCACGCATCAACGTCCCAACGATGCTAGAAGTACTGGATAACTATGCACATGTCTCTGGGATACGCTTTAGCAAGCAGAAGTGCTGTGTATTCCCATTAGCAGGCCTGAGGGGGATGATATAGGAGACTTACCGGAAGTGGGTTTTCAGTGGCAATTAGATACATTTAGGTATTTGAGGGTCAAAATTAAACACACGCCAGAACTAATTCATGAGAGCAATACAGCGGCTGTAATGAAGGGCCTGTGAGATTCGTTGAAGTTCTGGTCCAAACTACCACCATCGATGATGGGCAGGGCGTCAATCGCTAAAATGATTATCCTCCCGAGGTTCTTATAATATTTCCAGAACGTGTGCTACTACATTGAGTCAACCTTTTTCAGGACATTGGAGACACTGCTCCGAGAGTTCCTATGGGGTGCGACCTGCCATAAACTGTCACTGGCAATACTAACGCTACCCTACAAGGAGGAGGGGGTATACAACTCCTGACCTGGAAAAGTATTACTTGGCGGCACAACTCAACCATGTAGCCCCTTGGCTATCAGATGATATCACAGCTGAGACCGGACTCCTGCAGCACCTAGTCACCCCAATACATTTGAAAGAAATCTTGTGGAACCCATTGATCTGTTCAGAGAACGCCCCCATGATTGTAACGCTAGGCAGACAGGTATGAACAGAACCAAATCTGTGCTCCACCTGAAGCAATCCTACTCGCCCGACACCCCAATTTTGGCAGATGTATGCAAAGTAAGGACCAACCTCCCCACCGTGAGACATTGGGAAAGGTTAGGGCTATACACCTGGGGTAATATGTATGAGGAGGGGATTTTGCGAGAATTTGCATGCGAACGAAGGGTTATCAAATGGGCAATTTTTGTGGTATCAGAGAATCAAGCATGTGACCAAGGGGAAATGGGAGGGTTGGCCGGAGGAGCCGAAGGCAAACCCCCTGCTGACACTATTATATGGTTTGAGTGACGGCTGGAAGCCTGTGTCCAGGCTGTATGAGCAGTTAACTGACAGGCCCAACCCCGAAGCACAGCATTACAGGAGAGATGGGAAGTAGACCTGGGGGAAACTATTACTGAGAAAGAATGGTAGCGGGTACTAATACACCCGAAAGAAGTGTTGAGAAACGCGAGGTTCCGGTTGATTCAGCTAAATGTCCTATACCGAACATACATGACACTGCTCAGGGTGGCAAGCTTTAACAGGCATTTCTCCTAGCAAGTCCACAAAGTGTTAGAGTTACGACCGAGATAGTGAGGGGCTAACAAAAAAAGGTGGGGGTGGGAGGAGGGGCACGCAGGAGAAATGAACATACTAGTCCTAGTACATTCAGGTAATGCATGCGTACAGGCGGAGGTTTAAGGAAGAGGGGGTGGGGGGAAACACATCCAGTCCAAAAGAACCCTGAGTTAAGTGCAGAGAGGTTGCTTCACTCATAGAAAGTAAGCAGAAAGTGCAGTAATGGTGAACATAGTGCAGTGGCCCAGCTACATTGTGTAAAATTGGGAAAATGCATGTTAAAAGCTAAACAAATGAAGGGGGAGGTTGGAGTGAAAGTGCAAGTGCCTTTAAAGTCAAAGCTAAATCAATGCAAACTCTCATCCCAAGTACAGCAATTAAAATATATGCAGTGTACCCTCTGTCAAATAAGCTACTTAAATTGAATTTAATAATTAAAATAAAGCACACGTATCAATGCAATTAATAAAGAAATGTTGATCCAGAGACAGCTTAACTTTTCTTCAAAACAAACTGTTCTATAGATCATTTTAAAGCGAATCAACGAAATGAGAAAAGCGCATTTACAATGCATACCTATCGCCTTCTAATTTTGGTATATCTGAGCAGCTTGACGTTTCTTCTAACCATGCTAACGTTGGCCGCCTTGCTTCAATTCCTGTGCTGGGCTCCCCTGGTAATAGTAGCTGTTGCACAATTGCTGGATCGTAAGCATTGACCTCAAACTTTAAGTGCACCTAAAGAGAAAAATAGGAAACAATTAAGTGCTGCAGAACACGTGAAACCCAATGTATTAAAAAAGCAAAACAATACCTTCATGAGTTTGGAAATATCCCATATGCAGATCTTTCCTCTTTTTGTTGCAGCTGCTAGAAAATGAGGACAACTTCCAACACCAAAGCAGGATATCCTATCTGAGCCATCTGTGCAGGGGAACTGTGCAGGACATGTTGCCAATGTAACAGAAAGTGGTACATTCTGCGTGTGCTCTCCTTTCACAAATGGGCAGTTGGGGGAATGTCTTTCGTGTTCAGACCTGAAGGATCCCAAGAGCAAGAGAACGTGCTAACCGTTAATTCAACGAAGATTTACAACTGTTGAATGTAATGATACAAAACCAAATAGGTAGCATATGTAAACCAATACAAAAACGTAATAGCATTACAGAGTTAACCTGTACTCCTGAGCAGCCTAAATCCAGTTTGACATTTAATAAATTAATTGCTGAGTACCGATATTTAAAGCATACCGCAGGAGCCCAGTTTTATAATCTGGAAAGCACTGCATGCAAAGGTTTACTCTGTACTACTTTTAATTTATTGACTGCTCAAAGTATAGTTGAAACAATATGGCAAACTGTATTTCGAATACACATTTGTTAGGGAACATACTCCACAGCCCTCCAACGAGGGGAGTGAAATTAGCTTTCCTAATGGAATGACAGGGTTTCAACCAAAAGATAGACAACTCTTATGGGTTGCTATGGCAGAACAGATCAGTCTTCACAAAGGATGAAAGGCTGGTGCATAGGTACTGATGGTCCTGAATACACACCGCAAGAGAATACATAGTTCTATTGAAACATACACTTCATATAGCAACTATCTAGTAATAAGAACTTTTGGTTGGACATAACCGTAGACCAGTATGTATAAAAACAGTAAAGGGCCTAAGCGCACACTTGCTACTTATAACTAGGGGTAAACGCAAAACATAGAAGGATAAGAGGTGGGGAAAAAATAGCTAGACAACAGTAAATTGCATGTTCAAATTCCTAATCAAGACAAATACAAGAGAAACAGTCACAGTCCCTGCAATATCTAGTACGTTACAAAATCTCAATTACACATATAAACCATTTGCTCAATAGTAGGTCCTAGACTGCCAGGAAGGGTTAACACTTAAGCATGCCAAAAGTGTCAAAATTGAGAACAAGGTTAGACTTTTACTACCAAACCAATATGGTTTCATTACATGCCTTGAAAGAGCTATATACAATGCAACCATGTAGAAAAAGAATCCCAATACATTTCTATGTCAGGGGTGTAGTGATTGAATACATTTACATCAACAGTAATGGCTAATCTAGTTTAATGATACATTGTGATTTAGTCCAACAATTAGAACTTTACACAAAATCATTACGAGTCCCAAATTAAAATAAAAGTCAATAGAAGCATCTTTCACAGTTATACAAAATTCCAAAGACTTCAAAACTCTTCAGACTGAAAAGAACATAAAATGAGTATCTCTAATTAAATGCGCAAATATACAAGCAAGTGCATAATTCAGAGCAGTGCCAAAGCATGCTGTAAAGTCAATACAGACAGCTGCAAAACAGGGTTCTATAACGGTATAGTCAGAACAAAAAGAATGGTAAAAAATGGTAAAAAAGAATTGGTAGCAATAGTTTTCTTAACTGTAGCCACACTCTAAACATGGCAAGTTGGGATGATGTGCGAGTTGAGGCAGTAAACCCAAAAAGAGTCTCAAACAATACTCTCGTATCTATGTACCAATCTTCCCAGCGAGTTCATGTATAATGGGCCCAATTTGGGGCAAGAGGGAAGAACATGTCTGGCAGTTCCCAGGGAGTCTGGTTTCTTACAGATACGGCAAGACCTATCACTTAAAGCCAAACCCTGATGTACACCCGTAATGTCGAGGACCTGCAGTTGGTTAGTTCGCAGCCTTAGTGGAAAATCCATCACCGCCGGGTCGGGCAGAGTAATAAGTATGTGTTCTCCTGTATCTGAATTCCAATGGGCACAGCCTCATACCCTTTCAGCTTTTCGAGGTGGGAATAGTTTTCACACAAATCGCAGTGATTTAGTTGGCGCACAAATTTTTTCAGGTGGATAATTTTCTTTGCTGCATGGATCCAACCAATCTCTAGGAAAAGTGATTCATTGAGATTTTTTAAATGGTCTCCCCGCAAAATCTTCTCAGCATCATAGTCGTTTCCCACTATCGCAAGCAGCTTACATTTCGGTACAGTACAAGATTTTAAGTAGAAAACTCAGAGCAAGCAAGGCCATGCCCCTCAAAAAGGTTAAGCCTAGCTCGAGCCTCAGGCATTTCAGAGCCGGACGGCCCCACACCTAGTACTGCTCGCAAATACTGGCCCTCTAGGGTTTAGGTCCTGCATAGCCAGCGCTTCTAGGCCATAGAGTATAGTTGGGAGAAAGCACCGTTGGTATAACTTTACAGTAATTGCCAAGCTAAATCCTGTGTTCCCTCTTGAGAATTTGCAGGCCTGCAGTATCAGTAATTTGGCTCGTCTTTCTGTATGCGATTAGCCGGTTATAATTTGGGGATATATCGAACTCCAAGCCCAAGTAAGAATAGGATTCGGCAAGCTGTCAGGCCCAGTCTAGATTCAATTTCCAGCCGGGTGGGACCCTTTCTGCTAATAAGCATCATCTTAGTCTTCCTTAAATTGATAGCAAGACCCAGCTCGGTGGAGTACAGTGCGAGTTCCTCCAGCATACTCTTGATGCCCGATAATGTTCTGTCGAACAGTATCAGGTCATCCGCATAGAGCATACCTACTATTGGAGTAGTCCCCAACTTGGGGGAGGGCAGTTTGACTTTATTCCCATACATTGGAGTAAGTCAGAGATGTAAAGATTATATAGCGTAGGTGCCGCCACACATCCCTGCTTTACTCCCATATTAATACTAATGGGTTCAGTCACTGCACCTTCGTTATTAAGTCTAACCTTGGCACTATTCTCACTGTGCAATGCTTTTAAAATCTGAATTAACCAGCCGGGGCAATTAAGGCTAGTCAGTTTACACCAACGTTTCTCTCTAATTACCTGGTCAAACGCGCTAGTGAAATCTACAAAATACCATATATAAAGTAGCTTCTTTGTTACTCAATATGGTATTTATCAACGAGTCCAGCACTCTGATGTTATGAGTGGTGCTGGATCCTGGTCTAAATCCAGTCTGGGCGAGATGAAGAACTTGCTCTGCAACTTCCCAGGTCTCCAGCTCTCCGAGTACCAGTGTTGCGAAAACCTTGCCCTTGACGTCCAGCATGACGATAATTGGTTACCTCCCTGCGGTCTCCTTTCATATGGACCGGAATCAACACCGATCTTTGCCATGTCGAAGGCACAGAGCAAGATCGGCAAAGATCCGGGCAACTAGTCAGGAGAACCTGGGCCCAATTATCTGGATCTTTCTTCAAGACAGTTTCCCAAACCATTCAGATCGGGTCCATTAGACCTCTTAAAATTTATAATAGCTTGTTTTACACTTTTAAAGTTCATAGGAAGTGGCCAGGGTGCTGTATATTCAGTATTACAGTGAAGAGGGCCTTAGGGTTATAAAACTTATTCATTGTACCCACTGATCAGACAAGATTGTATTTATTATTTTCTGAGACAGGTCACCTCCTGTCCCAGTGAGTTTGCCAGATTTTACATGCGTCTCCACTGCTAAGGATCTGGATGAATTTTTCCCATTGCCCTCTTTGTTGTAATTTTCGGTAATGATAAAGCCAGGTGTGGTACTGTCGTTTGAAGAGCTTTATGCGAGCAGTTATCGCATAAGAGTTGCCCAAGAGATAGCCTTCCCCTCTACAAGCCCCAAGTTCACGTCTCAGTTGACATTTACAGTCCCGGATGTATGTTAAATACCGGTCTGCCCCTGCTCCCCCATTTGATCGTAGGAGCTGTTTTCCCCCTGGCAAGCGTCAGAGACAATCCCCAATCCAATCTTCAATGGCCTCAGGGTTTTTGCCCAAGAGAAGCTGCTTTTTGCTACAGCTCTTATGGAAAGCAAGTAGGTTTACCCTCTCAATGTAGTTTTCAGACCAGCAGATCCTGTTCCCCGCCTGGTTGACAACCACATCACTGCAGAGGCACAATTCCCCCGACCAGCGGAACCAATCATAACTAATACGACCAAAGCATGGTCGCTATAGGTATTCAGAATCAGAGGTAGCCATATAATCTAAAGTGGCCATCTTGGAACCAGAGACCCAGGTCATCTGTCAAGGGTGGTCATCCTCTGTGCACCCATTTAGAACCATACAAGACCACTCTTTAAGCAGATCTAGCCACAATTTCCCCTTTGTTGGATTTTTTGTGTGGAATGCTACAATAATCTAAGACATGTTGATAACCCCCACATCCACCTTCAACAAACACATTTGCATTCCAATCACCGACAAGGACCGCTTGATCATGAGAAGAACCTTGCCAGGTATTACCCAGTTGATCAATGATTAGCTCTGTAAAGGCTACCCCTGGAGGATCGTAGACACAAACTATTAAAATGTCCTGACAGTTACCAAGTCCCCTAGGAGGGGATACTTGCACTGCCAGTATACTGCCCCTAGGTGCTGCTTGGTAAACTAAACTTGGGTTTAGCAAGGATCTAGCACGAATCAGTAAACCACCAGTCGGGCGACCCGTTCTCCCCCCCCCCCCCTAGTGGCTGTAACCTGAAAGGTGGTAACTCCATCAAACTCAACGTCAGAAGTGCACCACGTCTCCTGCAATATAAACACATCCTGGATGGACAGGAATTCTAAAAAAGTGTCGCCTGTTAACCAGCAACTAAAACCTCTGGTATTCCGGATACTGTCCAATTTCACTCCGAAACAGTTTTCAATGCAATCATAGCCTTCAACCATTCACACCCCCGAACATCACTACAGGTCGTCTTGGATTTTGCAAGCGGCTGTTTTGAGATAGCGACTTTCCGTTCTGCTACCTGGACACAGTTACATTTAGCACAACCATCTTTGGTTACTTCCTCCACAGTTGGTGAATCCAGCACATAGCCCAGATGTTCTATTGAGTCTTTGTGCAGTCTACTAAGAGATAGTGTTTCAGGTAAACTGCAATGCAACTTAGTAACAAAAGTTGCAACAGTGCGAAAGGGTTCAACAAAGTCAAAATCATTGGAGTTTAGGATTCAATGGGAAGGTATTTAGTTAAGCAAGGCCAGCAGCAAAGGTTGATTTAATCCGCAGGTGCCTTTAGATCCCTGCACTGGTGAAATAGTTAAGGATTTTGGGTCCAGGCTTACGGTCAAGGATCTTTGGCTGATGTGTAGTTAAGCCGGGGGCAGCCTTTAGGGAAAGGTGAATAGCAGGACTGATAGGCTGCACCCCCAACCTCATCTCAGAATCTGAGATAGATCTATTTAAATCTGGTACAGGACGAGTGGAGGTCTGAGGTTCCTCAATCAGCCAGCTGGTAAGAGTACCTACTGACTGAGCTGATCGCCTTTCTCTGTGCTGCACGTTTTCTCTGTTTTGACATATTGAAACTGCTGGGCCGCACTGTGGAATTCAGAGGTTGGGCCGGTCCCGGTGGTTTGTCCCCCAAAGAAGGGAGGTCAGAGGGTATATATACTACCTTCCTCTGTCTCCTGGCGTTTGGAAAGCGTTGCCTGTCCCTTCCCTGCGTTTGCCCTAGCTGGTAGAGCAGTTGTCACTGTTTTAGGGATTTCCAAGGAATCGGGAATCACGTGTACAGATACTTCATGACTAGGCAGTGGTAGTTTGTTAACATTTTCTGTCAAAGAATCCAATTTTGACTTCAGTATTGACTTTAACAGAAATCAAGTGGCGGTGTAGTGCTGCAATAGCTGTTCCTTGCAGTTTCAAATCTTCGTTAATAGTGCCACATAACTTTAGCAGAATCTTTACAGCAAAGTTCAGTATTCCGTGGTTTTGGGTAGTACTCTATGTATTATGAGTACTAAAGTCTGTCTGGAACGAATCACTGATGGGCACTACAGAATCTGGCAAGAGATTAGGGCTTGCCGAACGTCTGGTGTGTCCCCCAATAAAGCAGCCACAGGCGTACCCTCTAGATCAATTTTTGATGCATCTAGTACCGGTGGCGGCAAGGTTTTAGTTTGGGGCACCTGTTCAGTGAGGCGTGTAGTGGTTAATGGCTCCGTAGTAACATTAGTCTCCTGTTCCCCAAGGATTGATGAGGCAGGGTACTTCTTTCCCTCCTCTACCTGCAAGAGCTGATGATTGGTCCTGTAAGGCATAGCACAGTTGTAGAAGGGAGTCATTATCAAGGTCCAGTGGGCGGTAACTAGTATTTACCTCCAGATTATGCCCAGTCAATTCCACAGGTTGTGAGCCCGTGTCTTGGCACACAGGTTTAGCCCTAAAGAATGCATCAAGGGGCCTCTGGAAAGGGTCTGCACCCCCATAGAACTTGCCCCCTTTCTAGCACCGGAGTCCTTATTTGGAGATGGCTCCACAGACGTTGTACGCAATTTAGCTGATCGGAGCCCATATAGTTTCTTTCCATGGATCACCACTTTTCCAAGGTTTGCAGCTTTCCCCGGCATCATGTTAGAGTAAACACAGGTGCCAGGTGGTGTCAAGAGCACTGCAGACCCCACCTAACTTCGCACGCAATGCTCAGATGCAAAACAGGTGGTGAGTTAAAAGGTTTTAAGCCCAGTGTCACTCAACACCTGTATCAATGTGCAGATCAAATAAATGAAGTTTCTGAATGTGCTTCAGACCACAGACTGACAGCAAAGATTGCGCGAAACAGAGCGACTTACTTTAACCTCCAGCAGTAGATACTGTCCATAGGATGCAGCTTGAGTGCGTGAGGTCAGAGTAGGAGTTAACGTCCACTGGCCACCTGCCAAACACCAAACACTCCCCCATCGCTCCGCTCGCCAGCTGATCCTTTGAAGCAGAGGGCGGAGTGGCAAGTAAAGAAAGACTGCTGTTTACACAGTCACGACGGTCGTTTCTGCGTTACTCCTGATCTTCAGTCAGCCGCTAAAACAATCTAGTTTTTGTTCAAATATCCAGGGAACCAGGAGGGCCTAGGAACACATCTCAGTTAAAGTAACTACGTATAGGATTAAACAGTACAAAGACAATAGGCAGAGCTGGGGATATACAATAGTTATCCAAAGTGCTTGCTCTACCAAGCATCTGCAGACAAAAGGCGCAACAAACCATGAACACCTCCATTCCTAAGTTTAAGTCCCAGACAACCGGAGAGGAAAGACGCAAAGCAGGATTCAGGCTAACTGATGCCAATGGCAAATCGCTGCAGAGGGGGCATGTTGCACCCCCACCTTCCCAGGAACCAGGCGAACCTACTGAGAAATATGACAAATGCACCAGGATTTCAGGATCCAATAGCAAGTGCAAGATGCAGAGAACTTGGCTCAAGAGCAGCCAAAAAACAGAGCAAGAGTAAGAACCGATCCACAGAGGCTTCCACCCGGTGTTAGGGAGAATTCTCTTATAAGGCTAATTTCCCAAACCTAGTGAGTCCCCCAGCAGCTTTGCTGGATTTTTTTTTCTCCTGCTAAGAGTGAGACTCTTTTCCTCCCCCTCTTAGGCATGATTTGAGGTATGTCTTTGACTTTGTGTGCTTATGGGCTATGGGATTTTCTTTCTGATCCACAGGGTATCATCTATTTTTTGTGTGTGTGTGTTACACAGCACCCTCAGTGCAGTAACACAGGGGTGTCATAGTGAACCCCAAACAGACTCCATACCCTGGGACCGACTACTGTCTCCCAGGGCATGTAAAGTCACCATTGACTTTACTAGTCCCAAATTGTGAACAGAACCAGTACAAACCATCATATTGTGGAAGTACTGGAAGGGGTTAATTATATTGGCCCTGGGTCTGTTTTCAAGGGGGCACCGTCTAGTCCCCCCCTTGTCAAGTTTCTGGCTGGTGGCAGTGGTTACCACGCAAAATATTCCACCGGAATATTCCCCATGGGATTTTCGCATTGATTTTAAAGGCACCACTTTTTGGTGTAATGTTAAAGATACTGCCGGTTTATTTATGTAATATTAAATCAACGGTTGGGTCTTTTTGCCAGAATTCTTTTCTAAAATGGCGTTCGTGTCAGTCTATAACTCTGACCAAGGTCGAGCCCTTTGTTCCACTTTTTTTGGCGGGCTTCTCCACAGAAGCCCTCCAAATGGTGCCACTCTGTCTGGGTTCCACAGGAAAGGTGGAGGGGGGGAACTGGAACCCTGGACTGCGTTGCCTCGGCAACCCAAGTCACACTCTACTCTGATTGGCCCAGTGGTGACCCGGTCGGCTCACCACTTAGTATGTGTGATTGACAGCTAGGCTGATGAATGGGGGTTTTTCTGCATAAAAGCAGGGCCTTTGGGACTGGAACTTCAAAAGTCACCACAGGAGCTAAGAATCCGAAGAGGGAAGAAGCTGAGCCATTTGCAACGACGACACCACCGGTGAAGCCCTGCTGCAACTATCTCACCACTTCCCCCGACGACAAGACCAGATCTTCTGCTGGACGAGTCTTCTTCCTCTGAGCTGGTGGGACCAAACAGTTCGCCCTTTTCACCTTCCAAAGACGTCTGTAGGTCGAATTGCCGTGCTAAGCACCCCGGTGGCCGGATAGCCAACCTTCACCACTTTGACCGCGAATAAAAGGAATGCACCTTTTATTGACGAACTCCACGGCTGGTTTCATCCCTGTGCAGTGCAACAACTACATATTTGCTCCACGTCGAGATCCTCTCTTCCTCTGGTCGAAACAACGAACTGCAACCACTGCCAGGAACTGCCACCGCTGGAGCCTCCTCGCTGTTCAAGGTACTGTGTCCTGCCTGGCCTCACTTTCTTCGGTTTGCTCAAGGTGACCCTTAAATCCTTGGCTTGCCAACTAGGTTGGCCCCAGACCTTCAAACTTTACCTTCTTGAATCACGCCAACCTCTTTTGAACATTCTGCAAAACCTTTGTGCATTTTAAACCGTGGGATACTGGGCACATTTCGCTTTGCTCCCTTTAAAGTGGGCCTGGCCTATGAACTTTGGCTCTACAGTGTATACTGCCATTAACCCCTTGCTGAGAACTCCTAAAAGTGTTGGGACCTGTTATTTCTATGCTTTGCCTTTTTCTCTCCCTTTAACTGAACTATTTGGAGTGCCATCAGGTTATGCGCTCACATCTGTTTAACAAATCGTGGTGTTTTAACTCTGACTTGTCTGATAGTTATCAAGGGAGGTGTGCATATTTTACCTGACTGTTTTAACTTGCTTTTGATTTAGCGTGCTAGTATATTGCCTAAAGTGTGTTTTAAATAAATAATCATACTTTTTATACAAAGCTCTGGTCAGTGTTTGTTTGCTCTACTGTGTTTTTGGCCCCATTGTGTATACTGCCCTACTCTTCTTGAGAGAAGACGGACTGCTCAGCCACAGCTACCAGGTAAATCTGGGTGGTGCAGACTGCTACCAATTGGGTTTACTGCTTACTCCTGTAGTCTTAATCTTTTTGCAGTGTTCCCCAAGGGAACTGCACAGGATTCTGCCTAACACCCGGTTTGCATTTATGGCAGGGTGGGTCCTGACAAGCAAACCAGTGTGTTATGCTTCGCCTAGGTCAGTGGGTTGGTTAATAAAATGAAACATGGAGCTGTGGGTCACCGTATTAATTGCTCAAACCACTCAGGAACAGGTTTGCCATGTACACCTCCGAAATGGCCTGAACCATCCGACGGGCGATGGTAGCCTGAGAGCTGGGGGAGGAGCCCCCAAAAGTCACCAACAATGCCTCAAAACTTCTTGAAGGATTTCGTCCAAGAGAAAACTTTAGAGGACCAAGGAATGTAAGGCATTCAGGCTCGGGAAGAACTCGGATTCAGATCGAACAGAGACCACATTGGGCAAGAGTATGCAAGATGACCTTGTCGTTGTGAAACGTGGTGAAGGATTGGCACCAAAACACCACCTGCAGCTCACTAAACCTGCATGCAGAGGTGAGAGCCACCAACAAAACTGTTTAGTGTCACCAAGCGGATGTGTACAGAAGCAATCAGCTCAAAAGTTTTGCGTTGCAAAGCTGCTAGAACCACATTGAGGTCAAAAGCCTAGACAACCCCTTAAGGTGGGCCTTAACCACTGGGTTGCCTGCCGAAAACACATGCTCATGGGAATGCTTTTAAGACCCAATGGCTGCCAAATACGTGCAGAAAATATCCACCTGAACTCCTGAGCAAGCCAAGTGTGCTGAAAAAGCCAGTAGGTCATCCAGAGGACAGGTGAGAGAGTCCAGAACTTTGTTGTGAGCCCAATGGCAGAACCTAGTCCATTTGCTCTTATACTGGGACCGAGTTGAGGGCCTCCTGGCCTGCTGAATGATGTCCCAGCTGTCAGAGAATGAGCATGCTGAAGCCTCAGCTGATCAGGAACCAGGCGCCAGGGTCCGGATGTTCTACTACCCTGCCCTGCTGTGTCAGAAAACCACTGCTCTGGATCGGAAGATGGACGGGACCCCAAAGGCACAACTACATCAGATCTGAAACCCAGGGTCTCCAAGGCCAGTGGGGCGCAACAAGGATGAGGCTGCAGCCTATGGAGCCCCGGAAAATGCAGAGGGCCCGTTGGAGCCGAGGGGTGGTTGGGAACGCATAACACCTGCGGCCACGCCAACAGATCCGGAAGGCATCTCCCAGCTACCCCAAACCCTGCCCTGCCCATCAGGCAAACAGAGAACTTGGTATTCAGGGGTTATGCAAACAAATCCAGGTCAGTGAGCCCCCAACACTGGAACAGAGGCAACAAGGAGTCATTGTGCAAAGCCCATTTGTAGATGTTGAACCCCAAGTGACTCAGCTGATCCGCTTCTGCATTGCTGTCGCCCGGCAGGTGGGTTAAGTGCAGAGAGGTTGCAGAACTGACTTGTCCCTGATGAAGGGCAAACATGCCTTGAGAGCCAGGCCCACTGTTCTGAGCTCGAGCAGATTGATATGCAACAGGGCTTCCGTCCTGGACTATGCTCCATGTATCGCATAGCCCTACAGAGTAGTGACCCCCACGCACCCTTCCAGAGAGGAGTCTCATCATCATTAGGGTAGGCTCTAGTCGGGGTGAAAGGGGCTCCTGCTGAAACATTGCCATCCATTAGCCACCAGCAAAAATCTGGCAGAAGGAGCAGCGGTATAGGGATCCTGTCCAACTGAGACTGTCGCGAAACCTGTGCAACGTCCTATGATTGTCGCTGGGCGACTTGTCAGGCCTCTGTGTACCACGTCTCGGAACACCTTGAAGCTAGAGAGAAAGTCGGAGCAAGCACAGGGTTTGGACTCAGTCCTACCCTTGGATTGAGGGAAGGATTTCTGACCTGGTTTTTTCCCCGATGGCCAAGGACTTGGCAGTTTGAATGGTGGTTTTCTTTGCCAATTCGTCATCCGTGGACAAATGGAAAAGGTCAACGCCCTCAAAGGGCAGATCCAGGATATGCTCCTGCACTTGAGTTGAAAGTTTGTGGTATGCATCCACGCCGTCCTCATCTCGACCCCAAGGCACAGCCCTCTGCTGGCCGTGTCAATGCGGGAGACCGAAGACTCCATGAGGTTCTGCACAATGGCCTGGACATCTGCCGGCCCGGCCTTCAAGAAGGCTTGTTTGTCCGAAGGAATGTCGGGCAGAAAATCCCTGGGCTCCCGCCACAGCTTCTGGTTAGCTGCAGCCAAGAGGGCGTCCACGTTGGCTTGCCACAGATGCAGCCTTGAGATGGCATAACAGCACTTTCCCTAGGATTCGAGGACTTCATCCTCCTTGGAGGCAACTGGAGGCGGGGCTCAGAACATGGTTTAGAATACAACAAAGCCACAGCCACCACAGAGGAATGGGGCTGCGGGTGGGGGGCAAGGAGGACTGGTTCCCTGTCCGTCAGCCTAAACTTGTCCAACTTCTTCATCTGGGCGTTGGCCCTGGGCTTCTCCCAGAACTTCCGCCCCACCTGCAGGATATCCTCCTGGAGCAGAATGCCAGAACGGATCATGGCGAGTTTGCTCAAGATCTCAACTAGCACACCAGACTAGCACATGAGCCCTCAGCCAGACAGCCGGTAGTCGTAATGCCCAGATAGGCTGGGAGCCCTCAGCACCTGTGCTGGTAGCCATGCTGGTTATAGCAGAGGACAGACTCTTGGAGGTGGCACTCTATGATCCCTAGCCAGGTTCCCTTCCCAGGACAGCCTGGTAGGACTGGTAGGACCCCTCTGCTTTGGAGCCGGTAGCCTTAGAGGCCTCAGGCCTACCAGAAACTGAATCCGAGGAACACCGATCTGTGGGAACCCCAGGGAAGGAGCTGCTGCATTGTGGAGCCGTGTTGAACAGAGGGCCTACCTTGTCTGACGAGAGGTCCTGGAGACAAAGTTCTTAAGATGCGGCAGATATCCCTCCACCGCGACCACCGATTCTTCAATGCACTGTGACCGAGAGCGCTACAGGCCGAACATTAGCCCCCGCGGTGGTCAGGCCCCAAGCACTCAGGACAGAGTGCATGGGGGTCCGAGGCTGGGAATGAACGGTCGCATGAGGTACACCTCGTGAAGCCTTCTGCGGTCGACATGCTCTGGAGAAGGCAAGTTGAAATAATAATTGGCAAAACAAAACGGTGAGCAAGCAGAAAGCTAAAAAAAAAGTCACTGCGCTGGCTGCCAGGTCCAACAGTCTGTGCAGAAAAAGGGACTGGGGTGAGGTGCCAAAGGGCGGGGCTTTCCAACAGCTCAGACCACGCCTGGTAGTAAATTTAAAGGGGAAGCTACATTTTTCACAGCCAAAGCTTCCGGTAGTCGCCATGTTGGGGGACAACCACAAGGATGAAGGAAAGGGGACGTACAGGTAGTGCAGATGTACCTAGGATGGACTAGGAAAAGTAGTTGTCAGAAAATAACTATACAATTAGCAAGACTACTAAAGCACCAGATGTGACCAAGGCAATTGAGGTAGCGTAGCAAAAGGCTAAAAAAAAACAAAAAAATAAAACTACACTTCCAGCCCCTTTTTAAAATGTATTGATATTGACTCAATGTCAGGGAAAAGTATGAATCAAATTGGTCAATTTAAAAGGGTTTCAATAATGGGGAGAATATTCCATGTCGTCAGGCTGGGAATCCTCTGTAAAGAAAAAATCAGTATCAGTTTCGTTTCTGATCTGTCTTTCGTAGTAGTAACCAATCACTGATCTCTGCGTCATACTGACCACAGCCAATGACTGCCCTCTACCTAAGCCCCGCCTCTGGCAGCCATCTTCAGATTTGGTAGCACGTGAAGTGGCAGTATGACCAAGTGAAGAGCCGCAGAGGGGTAGGCGGGAGGGTTCGCATGTGAATCCATGCCAGACCCATGCTGGAGAACAACAGTTACAGGTAAGTAACTTGTTCCTTCTCCAGCATGGGGTCTGGCATGGATTCACATGCTCATGAATAAAGAATACATAGCAGTACACACATGCACAACCACGGGAGGTGGCAAAGGCTCAACATTAAGCATTACATCAAACTCAACATTAAGCAATTCTTACCTCCTCACCAGGCTCACCTTAGGCGAACAGATTGCGCAGCACTGCTTGGCCGACCCTGGACTCCTCCCTGGAATCCCGATCGACGCAGTAGAATTTCGTGAAGGTGTGCGTCGACCTCCACATAGCAGCCCTGCAGATGTCCAGCAAGGGCACACCAGATAGGAACGCCGTGGTAGCTGCGATCGCTCTGGTGGAATGGGCTCTCGGACGGCCAGGCAGCGGTCGGTTTGCCAACCGATGACAGTACATGATACAGCCGGAGAGCCATCTGGAAATGGAAGCCTTCGAGAGAGCCTTCCCCTGATTGACAGGTCCAAAGTTCACAAAGAGTTGTGACGTCTTCCGTAAACACTTCGTGCGGTCCACGTAGAACTTCAGCGCTCTAGCCACATCCAGCGAGTGCAAAGTCCTTTCAGCCGGCGACAAAGGCGACGGGAAGAAATCAGGCAACACCAAGGGTTCGTTGAGGTGGAAGTCAAACGGCACCTTGGGCATGAAGGAGGGGTGCGTCCTGAGCACTACCCTCGTGTCGTGAAAAGTCAAGTACGGGGCCTTGCAGGAAAGGGTCTGGATCTCTCCCACCCGTCGTGCGGAGTTGATGGCCACAAGAAACGCTGTTTTCCACGACAAGAACTTCAATGGAGCAGAGTGCAGAGGCTCGAACGGAGGTCCCATGAGCTTGGTCAGCACCACGTTGAGCTCCCTTGCCGGGGCCGGAGCCTTCACCGGCGGGAACGATCTGAACAGTCCCTTCATGAACTCTTTCACCAGACGATGAGACCACAAAGACGTCCGCCCCGCGGTTCTGGTGTATCGGGAGATCGCAGCAAGATGAATCTTGATGGACGCGTGCGCCAGTCCAGCTTTGGGCAGCGTCAGCAGGTACGGCAGTACTTGGGGAGCTGTAATCTGTAGAGGGTTAATCTTCTGTGCGTGGCACCAGACAGAGAACCTCTTCCATTTGTGTCCGTAGCATTTAAGAGTTGAGGACGCCCTGGCCTTTGCAAGAACCTCTCTGCAGTCGGCCGGTATGTCGTAACCTCCAAACTCTAATGCTGCAGGAGCCAGGCCTGCAAGTTCAGCGACTTCGGGTCGTGATGGAGGATGGCGCCTCCTTCCCTGGAGAGAAGATCCGCGTCCACTGGCAGCTTGATTGACGGGGACGCTGACAAGTCCAGAAGGTCCAGGAACCATATCTGCCTAGGCCACGCAGGTGCGACGAGGATCATCCTGCACCGTGACCTCTTGAGCTGGTTGATGAGCCGGATCAGCAATGGCAATGGAGGGAACGCGTATAGAAACAGGCCCTCCCAGGGGAACGAGAAAGCATAGCCCATGCTCCTCGGCTGGGGAAACCTGCTGGCGAACCTCCGGCACTTGGATTTCGTCGCCGTCGCGAACAGATCGATCTGGGGTGTGCCCCACCGTCGGAAGAGGCGGTCCACTAGATCCTTACTTAGTTCCCACACGTGGCACGAGCGCAGCTCCCTGCTGAGTGAGTCGGCGATGGTGTTTTTTTATCCCTGCCAGATGAAACGGCACCAGAAACATCCCTTGGGCGACGGCCCAATGCCACAGATCCTGCGCCTCCATGGACAGGGCTGGGGACCTGGTTCCGCCCTGTTTTCTGATGTGGTGCATGGTGGTGGTGTTGTCGGTGAAGATCCTCACCACCTTGCCCTTGAGGGACGGAATAAAGGACCTGAGGGCCCAAAACACTGCACGGAGCTCCAAGACATTGATATGGAGGGACTTCTGCGTCGGGAGCCAAAGGCCTCTCGCATGCAGATTTTCGGTGTGCGCTCCCCACCCTTCCAGGGAGGCATCCGTGGTCACGGTCTCCTGGTGGCCGGGGGTCTGGAAGTCCATGCCCGCCATCAGATGCGCGCGGGTGCCCCACCACCGGATCGCTCGTCGGAAACTCTCGTCGAGTGTGATCCTCTCCTCGAAGCTGCCCGTCGTCTGGATCCAGCACGCGTCCAGGAACTCCTGCAACGGGCGCATCCGGAGCCAGCACAGGCAGATGAGGTAAATGCAAGAGACATCATTCCGAGGAGGGACTTGATGGACCTCACTCTGGCCGCGTCCGCAACCAGCATCTGCTGCACCTTGCCCAAGATGGCCCTCGTCCTTTCCTCCGACGGAGAGGCCAGAAGCGTCACTGTCGAGCTTCGCTCCCAGAAACAGTGTGTCTTGCGCGGGCACCAGGTGGTACTTGGCGTAGTTTATGGAGAATCCCAGGTCCGTGAGAAGTTGGACGGTCCTTGCCGTGTGCTCCACGGCGAGCTCCTTCATCTTCGCTCGGATGAGCCAGTCGTCCAGGTAGGGGTAGACGTGGATCCCCTCTCGGCGCAGCTGCGCCGCCACCGGTGCGAGGCACTTGGTGAACACCCTGGGTGCCGACCTCAGTCTGAAGGGAAGGGCTCTGAACTGGTAGTGACGCCCTTGGACCACGAACCTGAGAAACTTGTGTCCCTTTAGGATGGGAATATGGAAGTAGGCATCCTCCAAATCCAACGACGACAGGAAATCGCCCTCCTCCAGCTGACCCAGAATGTGTTGGAGGGTGACCATCCAGAACTTCTGTGCCTTGATGAATTTGTTCAGTCGTCGTAGATCCAGGATGGGACGCCATCCTCCAGTCTTCTTCACGAGAAGTATCTTGAGTAAACTCCGGAGCCCCGAAGCCTCTTTGGGACGAGCTCGATGGCGCCCTTCTTGTGCATCGCCTTTACCTCCAAGAGAAGTTGAGGGACGTGATGTTCTTTCCTGGCCACAGGGGGGATGCGCGGGCACCTCTTTAGAACATAGAGCGCGTGACCACACGCTGACGAAGCTCGCCAGCCGGCCTCCCACCGGGGTGCTTCAGTGGGGGCCCGACCCCACGGCCGGTTCAGTCCTGCTTCGACGAGGCTTTGCCGCCTTGTCCTCCTTGGCGACGACGGCGGGGTCCGTCTGACTTGCCTCGTCCCCTGTAAGCTTCCTGCGACGACGAACGGGCCGCTTGACGGTAGGTGGAAAATCCGCCGCCGGAACCTTTGGAGGCACCCTGTTTGCCTCTGCCGCTCCGAAAGGGCGGCCGCCGTTGCTGGAGAACCCCAAGAGCCCGGGCCGTCTCCGCGTCTGCCTTGATGGGAATCGTCCACTGTTTTCCCAAACAGGTTGTTTCCGTCGAACGGCATGTCCAAGACTCTGGTCTGCACGTCCTGACGGAAGTCAGTAGCCTTGAGCCATCCACGCCGCTTAAGGCACACGCCGTTGCCCAACTGGCGAAATCCAGTGTCAGCGATGTCTGTCGCAATCGTAATGGCGTGGTCCGACGCCACCTCTCCTTCCTGCAAGATCTCTAGGGCTTCCGCCCTCTTGTCGTCCGGTAGGAAGTCCAGCAGGGGGGCCAGTTTGTACCACAACTCCCTGTCGTAGCGGGCTACGATAGCCAAGGCGTTGGCCGCCTTAATCGTCGTTGCTGCAGACGAGATGACTCTGCGTCCCATTGTATCTAATTTCTTTCCCTCGCCGTCCGGCGGGGAGGTCGACGTAGAGGCCGCGCCCCCCCCCCCGCTTTCTTCCTGGCCGCCGCAGAGACGACCGAGTCCGGGGTCGGCTGTGCCCGAAGGCACAAGGGGGCCACGTCCGGGACCCGGTACTTCTCGTACCGATCCCTTCTAGCCGGCGTCGTGGATGGGTTCTTGAGGAGGGCGAGGCCCTCATCCCAAATATCGTCCAGTAGAGGTACAGAGAGGACCGTCTTCCTCTTGGCCTTGCGCCGTTGATAAAGGAAACCTTCCTTCTCTTCCGGGCAGAGCTGGAAAAGCTCGGATGCCCTGGCGATCATGGAGTGAAACGATCCAATCTCGTCGGGCGGGGAAGCCCGGGTAGGAGGTGACGACGGCAGATCCTCGTCGTAAACCTCGTCGTCCGTACCCGTCGCGGCCGTGTCAGTCCCTGTATCATCCCCACGAGTCGTGGACGGGGAGGAGGGCTGAACAGGGCGCGATGGCTGAAAAAGAGGTGGAGGATGAATCCTTCTCTTAGGGGGAGGGCTCCCAGAAGGGCCTGGCTCCGGGTCCCCCGTCGGGAGCGGTTCCTCCGCTGGTGGCAACGGCAGTCTCGTCCTTATCTCCGAGCATAAGGACTGTATAGCCAACAAAATGGCCGCCGAGTTGTCTTGCGGCACTGGTTGAGGGGAGTCCGACGGGCGGTCAGGGGGCCCCGTCGGTGTCCCTCCCGACGGGCTGGTCTTCTTCCACGCCAACGCCGTGGCTTAAGACTTCGATCAGCTCTTCCTCAGAGGTTGAGGCCGAATCCACGACGACCTCCTGCCCCCCTTTTTCTTCTCCGTCAGAGCTTTCACGGGGGTTCTGTCGATGGGCATAAAAGAGGACTCCCTCCGCGGTGGCAGGGAGACTGAGCCCCGAGGTCGCCACCACTGGTGTAGCCTCCACCGGCTGAGCCAGGGCCGCCGCGACTGTCTCGATAGAGGCCTTGGCCGGATGGATTAAGGCTTTCACCACCTTAGGTGCGCTCACCGCCTTCTCCTTGGGGGGAGGGTCACTGCCTCGCTCCCCCTCCGATGGGGCCTTCGATCTCGACCGGGGTCTCTCCAGGAGCTTCGCCGGGTGCTCGGCCTTCCTCTTACCCGAACCAGAGCGTTTGCTCGTGGTTGAAGGCGCCGGGGAGGATGCGCCCTGCCTGACGCCCGTAGAGCCCGACCGTTCGGCGCTCCCGGTGCCAGCGGACTCGCGGTGCTTGGCCTTGTGTTGGACCCCTGTCGCCGGGGCGTCCTCAAAGGTCTTAGAAGACTGCTCGGACTTCTCGCCTGACGGGCTCTTCCCTTCCAGCCAGTTGGCGAGACGTTGATGGCGGTCCTTCATGGTCCGCTCCGACATATTGCCGCAAAACGCACAGTCCTTCTCCACGTGCGTCTTGTCCTCATGTAGGCAGTAAAGACAAAGGGAGTGTTCGTCCTCCTTAAAGACATTCTGAAGCTGGCATCCAGGGCAGACCCTGAACAGCTTTCCGGGCGTCGAGCTTACCTTCTCCTGGGCCATGTCCGAGATGGGCCTGAGAAACTTCTGGAGTCCTCCAAAAGCGTGGCTCGACGAAATCTTCACCCTTGAGGGGCGTAGACGAATCCGACACGGGTCCCCGTTGATCGGATGAAGAAACGGTGGAGCTTGAGGCTCTTTTGACCGAAAAATAGAAGTTTGAGAAAAAAACGTAAATAGCACTAACGCTCGAGAGCAATAGCACGAGGATCCCAACACGAACGTGCGGTAAAAATCTGAAGATGGCTGCCAGAGGCGGGGCTTAGGTAGAGGGCAGTCATTGGCTGTGGTCAGTATGACGCAGAGATCAGTGATTGGTTACTACTACGAAAGACAGATCAGAAACGAAACTGATACTGATTTTTTCTTTACCGAGGATTCCCAGCCTGACGACGGGGAATATTCATGAGCATGTGAATCCATGCCAGACCCCATGCTGGAGAACAGTTATTCTACGATAGTGGTTTAAAGCTTGAAAATCGCTTTGGCGACGTGGATGGCTTCGACATCAACAGTGAAGATGTAGGAGCCTTTGGCTTTGATACTCCACCTGCAGCTGACACGTTCAACACTACTAGAGTAGGCATCTCAGAGGCCTTCTGACAGTTTTTTGGGCCCACTGGTCGAAGGCTGCAACGATTCCCTGGCAGCTTTTGTAGGTGCAGTGGGATAGTAGGCCTTCTTTGACTCTTTCGAGGGACCAGGAGGGGCAGCCTTCGAAAGAAATCCATTTTGTGATGAACTCCTTCTCAATCTGCCGCAGAGGAAGACTTGTCTAGGAAATGAACCCGTCTTGTCAGGCGAGGAGTCGGATGACGAAGAAAGATGGTGTCTCTTAAATTTTCCTTCAAGAAGACTAAGATGAGCGACACAAATCGCTCCTAGACCTCACCCGCTTAGAGAATATAGCATTTTCTAGGCCTTTGAGGTGACTTTCCCCTAAAACTCTTGTCTTCAGAGTATTTTCTCTTTGATGGAGTAGAGCACAGGGATTTAGAAACCGATCCACCTACACACTATGCCCTCATGCTCCTTACTGAGGCACTAGAAGCTTATCCTGTGTGTATCTACGTCTTCAAATTCCAGTCTGCACACCTCTTAAAACCGGGTCCCAGAGTAGACCATCTAGTAGTAGAAATTTTAAGTAAGAATTGCTGAAGCCAATCCAAGTGTGCTGTGCATGCAGACAAATGGCACTCAGGCAACGGATGCAGTGCGTGCCATTTACATCAATGACATCACGTCAGAGTGCAGAAATGGATGCCGCAGAGTGACATCGGCCCAACGCGCTCTGCTGTCGAAAAAGTTTATGTACTGCAAGCAGGATATCGGTACATCAAATATGAGGAAAGTTTGTGAACTGCAAGCAGGATATCGGTACATCAAATATGAGGAATCCATGGGTGGACAACATCCATTAGACCAATGGATTCTCCCATCTCTCTCCAGGGAGGAGCAAAAAACCTGTGACCCAGACACACAGAGCCAGCTAGAGGGTGAGAAGCAGGCCAGCTGCTGAGGAGAAACAAAGCCACACCAGAAGCGGCATGCCTACGTCCTCGCTAACCGATTGAGTCTCGCCAATCCAAGACGGGAGGAATTGACGCAAGAGGGCCAATAAAGGCCAGAACAAAATCAGATGCAGTTATACAGTAGCTAGGGAGACAGCCATCCCAAGCTAGCACTGCTGCTGGAAAGCATGTACGTGGCACAGACAAAGGAGGGGGTGTGTTGAGGCCACAATTTAGCCATCACCAGGCTGAGAGGCCAGATATCCTACAAAGGGGTGAGAAAAACGAACAACTAAGAAGGCATGAAGAACCAGGTAGCCCAAGTCGAGCTAAAACACTTGACACCCCAAGAGGGAGATCAGAAATCCCACAAACCATGCAAGGGTGAGCAAGAGAAATGCCTTTAGTGCAGGAGGAGACAAGCTACCCAGAGTTGGGGTAAGACATTTAGTTACGTCAATGAAGACAAACCTGGACCACTAGGCACTGTTGTCTCAAACGACGAACACACGTTCAGAGATTTGATAGATCGAGTTTGAACCATTTTAACGGCCGAACAAGCTTAATGTGCTGGAAGAAATAATCAAAATATTCAGGTGGGTACCTGGACCAAACACCATGAGGAAAAGATAAAGACTAAAAGATATTTGTATTACAGCAGCAGGCCTCAGGCATGAGAAAGCACCAAGAACTCTTGATGGGGTTCAGAAAACCAGCCACCACAAGCCAACATAAAGGGATTGGTGTGGAGGAAATCATTTCCTAGGCTAAGGTTATCTTTTTGTAATATTGTTAGGCCAGATGCTCACATTGGTTAGGACACAGGGCAGAATTTTTATAAGACTTCCTGACCAGCACTAGTTTATCTTTGAAGGTTAGGTAAGTCATCTTAGAAGCAGGGATAGAAGATTCATGCTCTCTTTTAATAAAACATACTCTGTTACAAACAAGTCTTCTTGTTCATCTCCTATGTTTGACATAGCACAGCCATTCCGGGGGACCAACCACCTTCGAGGGCAATGAACATGGCACTTGAGGCCTTTTCATGGGAATAGATGGACAACATTGAGATCAGTCACAATTGAGCTGAACATATAAAGCATCTGATCTTAAGTCACCATAGCCTCCAGGCCATCTTACAGCCAATCCAGCAAAATGTCACAGCCCTGTTATAACAACTTCTTCCAGGTTACAATATGAACCATGCAGTCTTAGGCAGTCAAAGTAACACGCATAAAGGACATTACTATCTCAACAGAAACCCAGGCAAATGTCAGGGGGGATTGTATGATTCACAAATGACTAATCTAAAGTCTGCTCCAGAAAATATCCAGAAGCTAACAAAACAAATTAGAAAAATAATGTATTTAGTTCTTAAAACAAAGTTGGTTACTTGAAAGGCAATTCCAAGGCAGTATATATAAACCATGCAAAATGCAGATGAGTTTTAAGATTGTGTGCAGTACCCTTTGGGTGCACTACAGCAACCTTGATCACCTGGCAATAGGAACCCAACCTTTTGTATACGTCTGTACTACACAGGTTGGTAGTGTGGCTGAGCGGCCAAGCTCATCTCAAGAGGGGTCAATGTGACCAGTCAGGTTTTTACACAAATTTAATAATGTGAGACAGTTTAAATATAAACTTCACACATGTATATAAAGAATAGAATATTAGACAAGCAATGAAAATGTATAAAATAAGAAATATTAAACTATATAAAGAAAAACAAAATCAGGAAGGATCAGACAAACTTGGGAAGGCAAAGACCTCTTATAAATCTGGTTATTCTTGGCATGAAATTTCCAGGGATAAAGAAACAGTCTACATATCAATATTATTATTATTATAACGCTACTGCAACGACTAAGACAAAACAAAAGGCAAAAAATGTCCCTAGTCCTATACCGTGCATCATATACATTTCTTTATGGGTTTCCCCCCCCCCCTCTATGATCTAAGCCTTCCCCCAATTAGTAACTGTCGATACATTAAGTTCATTTCATAGGTTCAGGCATTGTACCCCAGTAGCCCTCAAGAGCTAATGAACTCTACAGATCATAAAATAGGGGGTGTACTCTGTTAGCCCAGTATACTGTGATAAAATTGAAATGATGGATGGGCTAGTTGGATAGCCAGGGATTTCTCGATATTCAGCCATATGCTATACATAGCTATGTGGGTTTTTATGGAAGTCGTGTTTAGGCTATGGTACCAGAACCATGGTTCTCCTATGTGCTCCAGATTATGGACCACTTCCCCATAGCATAGTTCATAGGTTTTGAGCATGGTCGGACAGGCTGTTAGAAGGTGTATAGCTGTTTCATAAATGGAGATGTTCTTGCAGATACGACAATGTCTTTCATGCGAGAGTAGATGGATATCTATCCATTTGTTGGCTAGTACCGGTAAGCAGTCAAGACGCAGCAAAGAAGAAAGCGTCTAAGTTTACTGGAGGGCCTCAAATTAAAGTACAGCTGTGGTTTCAAATAGGTGTAAAGTCTGTACTGTACGAATTGGTACTTTGTTAGTTTGCTCAGATGATCGTAATTCTCGAGCCAGTCCCATAGGTCTATTCGTTTACAAAGAGCCTTCTTCGATGCATCACTTGTGGCCCTCAATGCTGGAATCCAACCAATCTCCTTATACAGATTTTCCATACACGCTTTTAGGTGATAGAGTAGCCTCCCTAGAGATTTCTCGTTGCAATTATCTCAGTAAGGGGTTCAGTGGTTGGTTGGCCATCTTAGAGTAGATCTCAGCTCTTCTTTTAAGTACAGTAGCTTTAAGGGAAGTTAGCCCCAATTCCAGTCTTAGTATCGCCATTGGAATACATTGGGGGAGACCCAATATCCGCCTCCAGAATTTGCCCTCTATAACTTGGAGCCAGCTTAAGTTGATGTATAGTAGTGCCTCCAATCCATAAGTGACCATGGGTACCAAGATCTGCAAATAGAGCTGGCGCACACCCCACATAGTATAGCCACAATTTATTTTGCAAAACGGTGTATTAATGCAGTTAATTGTGCAGCTCTGGTGATTCGAGTATGTATGCACTTAGTGTATTCTCCTGCGACATCCACCTCCACCCCCAGATATTTATAATTGGGTGTGTATTTTATCTCAGTCCCCTGAATGACTAGCTTGGGTCTGGCGGATTTTTTAGCTGAAAATACCATTAATTGGGTTTTTTCAGTGTTGATAACCAGATCATTTTTAAGGGCATATTCCCAGAGCCTGTTGGCCGATCTAGAGAGGCCACTGAATGTATGGTCCATGATGATCACATCATCAGCGTAGGCGAGCACAGGACAGTGCTCGGATCCGATCCGTAGAGGGCAATTGTGTACTGCAGATACCGCTAGGGGAAGATCGTACGTGAACACATTATATAGGAAAGGAGCTGTCAAAGCCTTGTTTCACTCCGCAATTCTGTGGAACTGGAGCGGTCATATGGCCTTGGGAATCCAGCTTGAGTTTAGCCGTGGTGTTTCAATGTAAGGCTCTAGGTGATAGAGGAGTTCTTCAGGACAACCCAGTAGTTTCAATTTTGACTAGAGTTTATCACGGGGGACTGTGTCAAAAGCCACTCGAAAGTCAGAGGGCGTATAAAGGAGGTTTCCCACTGGTCTTAGCTCCAGTCCTTAGTAAATCTAGGATCATCAGGTTCACGGTGGTTGTATAGCCTTTCCTGAATCCGCTTTGAAATGGATTAAATATTCCAGATCTGCCCATGTCTCCAGTTTGTCTAGAAGCATTGATGCAAATAACTTCCCTGTACAGTCTAACATGGACAGTAGTCTGTAGTTTCCTGGTTCAAGTCCGTTTCCTCTCTTGAAGACTGGAATCAGTATGGAAGTATGCCATGAACTCGGTATATTACCAGTTTCCAGTATGTTGTCAAATTGGATTTTAAGCAGGCTGGCACAGAAATCGGGATTGCTTTTCTATACGACATTGGCTAGGCCGTTGGGTCCTGGCGCTCTAGATGATTTTAATGATTTAATTTTGGCGAGAAGTTGTTCGTTGGTCACTATGAAGGGTTTCTCCGTCGGGACCAATTTGCGGCTGCCGTGCTGGACTGATGTAACATTGCGTGAAGACAAAAATTCAGACCTATCGGGTTAACCATGGTGTGCTGAGTAGGGCCCCTCATTTCATTTAGTACACCCCAGATTTTTCTTGTATTTTTGGAGCATACAACTTGTACCATTTTTGCCAGCGACTTAACTTCTCTGCTCTTCTATTGGTCTTGATCCAGGCACGATATTTGTTCTTGAGGGTTCTACGCTGAGCTACAAAGGATTCAGGTGTGACTGTAGCAGTTCTTGCTTTTCGAATAGAGACCCTTAGTGCTCGTTTGGCGTCACGGATGGTTTTATCAAAGGGTATGGTCTTTCTTCCATCTTGGACCATCATGCCAGAAATTGTAGTGGCATGTGATGACGAAAAGGCCGCAATCCATGATTCAATATCGTTAGCAGTAAATTTGGTGAAGGCTTGGATATCGTAGAGCAAGAGAGCATGAGTTGAACGAGCCACATTTTCAATATTTTATGGGTGCCAACGTATAAAGGTGCCAGCTTGATTAGTCAAGTTACCCATAGAGCTGGGGCTTGGCCACTCAGCTGCTAAAGACAAGATTAGAAGGCTGTGATCGCTCCAGTTGTTCGAGGTGATCTTCATGTCTTTAATTCTACTTGCTATATTCGGACTGACAAATATATAATCCAGGGTACTATTTACAGAGGCGTTACGCCAAGTGATAGAACTCATTAATGGGAGAACGCAAAGTGACTTAGTCCCAATCAGAGAAAAAGTGTAGCCAATTTAAGCCTTCAGAATCTTCTGTGTTGTGAAGCATACGCCCCTTGGGATGTAATAGGGGATTGAGCGTAGTGCCTTTCGAGCCCTTTATGTGGCAGTTAAAATCGCCTGTGAATATAACAATTATTCCCCGGTATTGTGGTCCATTCGCTAAATTGCTCATGGGCAGCCTCTTGTAATGATTCTCTGCACACAGCTCCTGGAGGGTTGTATAAGGTTATGAGTAGAATTCTTTCAGAGGGGTCTTCATAAGGGACTACAATTTCCACAGCTAAGATGTTATCAGGTTGGCTGGTATTAATTCAGCGAGATTGGAGAGAGTGCCCGACACTCACAATCAACCCTTTGAATGGTCTCCCCCTGGGGCCTTTCTTGGCAAAAGACTGATATAATGTATATCCATCAAGGATCACCAGAGCGACCAGCCCTGTTTCCTGTAAGCAAATGCACAAGTGGTCTGGATAGGTATCTGCTGATCCTTGCGAAGATAGCAAATGATTAAAACCTCTGCAATTCCATGAGGCAATGGTATGGTCTCATTATTTATGATTAGAGGGAGGGATTCAGCCAGCCAACTTAGAACTTTCTGTACGTCCGCCATCTGAACTTTATCCGCCTTAGGGAGATCTGCAGTCGGGGGAGATTTTTCCGATGAAGAGACCACATTACGTGGGCAACTGAGATCTTCCATTTCAGGGTCGGCATCAATGTCTACAACCAATAGGTTTTGAGGCTTCGCATCAGTTGAGCTGTAGCTAAGAATTTGCACTGCAGAAACATTAGGGTTGGTAACATGTAGAGGCTCCACGTATTCAAAGTCTACAGAACTGATAACACAAAGTTGAGGCACTGAGTGGAGCCTAGTTATGAAGGCCGAAATACACACTTAGTTTCTCTAAATCAACAAGTACCCATTTGGGATGGCAAACAGATTATTCCCACACCCTGAGGAGACTAATACCTAGGACACTGGACATTAATATATCACTGGTACATTTAGAGCAATACTAAGATGGGTGTCAAAGAAAAGGGTTCAAGAATAAAACAATGGTTACACAAATATTCTGAAGCAGGCAAATACTTTAACCCTCCAATGCAAAGTAAATTAAACCTTTCCTGGAGGAAAACTAAAGCAAAGTCAGAGGTAAGAAGTCTTTCAGGGAGCCAGGCCAGCCAATGTTTAAGTTATCAAAAGTCTAGGTGAGCTGAAGCACTTCTTGCAGGTGAGTATAAGTCTTACATAATGTTTTAGAAGTCTTTGTAGAAAAAGAAGAATCAATGAAGGGCCACAAGCTGGGAGGCTAGTGAGGTGCAAAAGCTGCAAAAAGCAACCAAGACAAGTCTCAACTGAGAACAAGTAAGGCTACAGAAGAGGTAAATCCCATTAGTTTTACAGTACCTTTGGTTAGAAGAAATTATTCCAGCTGGCTTCTGTTCCTGTAGAGCTCTGCAGATCCTGTTTTTTCCTGTGCCTCAGTCATGGGGACAAGAGGGAGGACTCCTGGGGACTCCTGCAATGCAATGGGACGGTCACCAGCAAATGGCAAACTTCAATTCAGCAGCACTTTGCGGTTTCAGCTCCTCGCCTCAGCAAATAGCACTGCTGTTCTCGGCTACCACTATGGACTTTCCTTGCATCTGGGGTCCAGCACTCTGTTGAGGTGGTTCAGGCTTGGTCAGTCCTGCTTCCTGGGAGTCCGGAGTATCTTCCCGGAGCTCGGGTCCGACAAAAGTGATGCACCCAATCTGGCGTTCCTCTCCCTGGCACTTCGGCTCCAGCAGCAGCAGTAGTAGTACAGGAAGCTTCGAGAGGATGTCCAGACAAGTTCACTTTGGGGTTGTTGGTCCCACCAACCCAAGGGGAGAAGTCTTCCTTGCAGGGCTTCTCTAGTCTAGGTGAATTCCGAGCTTCAGCACAGCACCAGGGCTTCACCGGGCAAAACAGCCCAGGAGTTGCAGCAAGCGTCTCTTCCCAAGTTGTTCTTCGGATTCCTTCATCCAGTGGTCGACTCTGCCTTCCAAGCCAAAAAGCCTTGCCTTTTATGCAGGTTTCTCCCATTCATTCCGGCCTAGCTATCTATCACAGCAGGGTGGCTGTCCTCCAATGAGAGCCAGCCGGCCAATCACCCTTGGGTGCATTCCTGTAACCAAGGTGATTAAGCACAGGGAGTTTCAGGCACCTCCCTCACTTCCTGCCCCCGCCAGACACTCTGGAGCCAGAGGCAGGCTTCATGCGTGAATCCCGCCAAAGACAAAACGGACAAAGGGACCTAACCTGGTTTGGCACGCAGAGTAAATCTCAAGGACATTTCCTTCAAGAAATAGCAAAAAAAGAAGACCAGGGCCATTTTGACAAAATGGGCACCCATTGGTGCCTTACTGCAGCTGCGAACACAGTCGGCAGTAAAAAAAACACAACGGTAGTTAAAAGTAAACCACTGCCACCAGCCATTAATAGTAGAAAGGGTAACAAAGATGTTACATAAGAAACTAGACAAAGGGGATACTAAGTGCACCCTATTGTAAGATAGTGTGTGCAGGGTCTAGAAAATTACACATGCAAGTAAAGTCAATTTCACTTCACTGCTCTTGGAAACAGTAGTTATCCAAGAGACGGTACTTAAACCTTGGGGAAATCTGAAGACTTCCCTGGCCACTCCACTGAAGGTGCTGTGTGCCAAAATGTAAAAAGATGCAGCCTACGGAGTTTGTCAGACTCCACAACCAAAAGAAAGCCCCAAATCACAGAAAAAAAACACAAGTGGGAAAAAGGGTTTCACTCTCTCCAGGTTACAAATAAAAAAATCCTAGAGTCCTGCGAAAGTGCTGATGGTCTAAGGTAGAAGGGAATTAGCACATTTCTGAGACTTCTCCATAATCCGAGTCATAATTGATCACACTGCAACTTAAGAGAAACAAAAACAGACAAAGAAAAGCAATACATTTTTTTTTAAATACAAGTCAACAGAAATTAACCTGAGAGGGGCCACAAGAGGCTGTACAATCACTGAATGCAAACTGAAGTTCAATGTTTTGAGACCCGTTGCTAGTTTTACTTCCTGAGCAAGCAGATTATGGGCCCACAAGTACAATTGTACCCTCAAACAATTTTGAACAACCAAAGCGGAGGGTTCTGTGCCGAGACCATAAATTACCAAAATACAACTATCCAATTTTCTTTCACACCAACTTTAAGTGAAGAGAAAATTCCCAACCCTACAACCAAGAGGGAATTGTGCATTATCAGCAATTCATATGAAATTCCTTAAACATCTACAGGCCTGCAAAAGAACTCAAGGGGTCCAAATGTTAAAGGTCCAAAAGTAATGAGAAGGCCTTCTGTCGCAGTGATGACCGTCATCCTCCCCTCTTGATCATACCAATCATCACAGACCCATTCAGCCTCCAAAAGGATATATGTCAAGTAGGGTTGGGGGGGCATTCCGACTAGTGAGTTCTTGGATACAAAAACATTCCAATTATCAGTAGTAAACACCAACCCAGAGTGAAATGAAGCTTCAAATGAGATGGGATATGCTTGGCCATTCAGTGGGTAGTAGAGGCATTCAAATACTATCTGACTGGGCCAAAGTTCACAATGGTTACAGACCATGCCCCCCAACTTATTAGGGAACCTCAAATCAGTGACCGAGGGGGTCAGGTGCCTCCCTGAGCAAACTAGGATATGACTAACCACAGACATGCCCAAATCTAGCAATACAACTGCAGACCCGCACAGTGAAGCAAGCCCAAGCAGAGAATTCAGTTGAGAATAAGCTGTGATATTCATTGAGGGAGTTGGGTTGTTGCAGGATGTGGCCAGAATTTGAAAAATGTGAAAAATGGGCTTTGCAAAGGAGCTGGATTAATAGGGGGTGGGGGGGAGAACAGAAGGAGGTGGTTAATGTTAGGTAGTGAAGGCTATATTGTGGAGGGTGTGTCAACATAAGGAGTTTGAGGTCGTTTTGAAAAGGAGCTGGAGGAGGGGACACAATGAAGAGTAGGAAGGAGGCCAGGGTGGCAGGAGGCAACTGGAAGAGGCATTGTGGAGGAACGAGAGCCAGGCAAGGAGCTTAGAAGAGAAGTAGCTGAAGGTGGAAGGCCCAGGATTTGAAAGAGTAAGGTGCAAAATGACAAATGCAGGATGCGCTGGGGCAGTCCTGAATACATCTCAAGCCTGTGGAGAAGCGCATACGTGGGAGGAATTCACAAACACCAATATTGGTACCTGAATTTTGAACATCCTGGGAAACTTGATACAACCATTGAAAGGCCCACTAGCTTTCAGGAGCCCCTGGGAAACCTTTTATACCACAGCAAGATTAGACATTATCACAACCTGTGTGGGGGCCCTTCTTGTTGTTACTGGTATTTCTGCTTATCATGTTTGTGTAAATAAAACTACTGTAACCCTTAGAGTCTAGTCTTTTGTGCATCTCCACGACAATGCACATGTGCAGTATCTGTACCACAACACTTTAATGTCATGCCAACCGTACTCCCTATTGAGAACAAAACAAGAGTAGAGCATGTCAGTAGCTACTGCTAAGGTAGTGGTTGCAAGGAAAAATACAATAAGAATGACAGTTAGAAGGTGGTCGCATAATAACATTCCTGAAGACCATTTTCACTCGGTAAAAAAAAAAAAAAAAAAATGCAATATTAAACTAAGTATTTAGAGGTAGAACGTTTAGAGACCTTCAAGTAACGTCAAACTCCTATTCAAGATATAAATAAGGCTAATAGACAATGGAATGCCAAACAGAAAAATGTGTTTTTGTGGATCTACAAAACTGGATGATGGGGTAAAGTGTTAAATGGACAAGATATAGAAAGGCACTGCTCAGAAATAACCAGAGACAATTGTAGTTAAGGTTAAAAAAAAAGTGGCCACAGCTCATTCAATGAAGCAGCTAAGTAGAAAGCACCATCAAGTACATTCAAAACAAAGAACTTGGAATGGCGTCACCAAGTCCCCCATTCATGAATTAAATCTCAAGTATTGCATTGGTTTATGCTGCAGTATGCAATTACATGTTCTGGCCTGAAAGCATCCACAACATGAGTGGCCCATTTTCCTGTCCTTAAAACATTCAGTTCCCCAAGTGGTCTACCTATGCACAGAGTTCAAAACATAAATGCTGCTACTTACCAAGGCTCATCAGTAGGCTCCCAGCACACCAGACATACACTACATGTAAAACACATTGCTCTGTCATCTCCTGAGGAAGCAGGCTAAAAAAGGAAAATAAAGATATATATGGATATCATTTATATACAGGCATTTCCCATAGGATGAGAAAATTGCAAGAGACCATATTAGTTTTACCGACATCAAATCTAGTCTGTTAACCCCAACAGCCATATTTAATAGACTTCAATTTGAACTGGCTTTGGGATCCACACCTGTTTGTGTACTTGGTCGCTCATAAAATCATGTAGCAATCCCAAGATTCACATTTTAGACTTGCAAGAAGAGTATTCCCAAAAATGTGTTGGGGTCTTTTATTATTTGAACAAGCACACTTATATAATATTTGAACAATCCTTGGCCACTCTCAGCTACAATCTAGAAGTGAACCATCTGTGAACACAACTAAACTTACCATAAACTAAAGTTGGAAGCATTAACACAAATTGTGCATTTCCGAACCCATCTATAAACGCAAATATTAATTTTCCTGTGCCCATGTATGAGGGGGCCATCCAGTCCAGTTTACTTGAAATTCTAGGAAAGAAAAACCTGCAAACTGAACTGGGTGGCCTGCCCATTGTTCAGTAAACTTGTGTGTAGACAATTCATTGACATGCTGATTAAACAGCGTAGCTAAACTCATATTAACCATATTTGTAAATCATTCATCTTATCAGTACGCTGCTTTATACATTTTATATCCCAGATTGCTCATTGCATAAGTAGCTCAGACAACATTTATAATTCTATGTATTTAATGTTTTTAATATCCATCCATTTAATCAATCTTTCTGTTCATTACCCTTCATGCAGTTTCAGATGCATTAGGAAAGCTCCTCTAGTAAAGTTTAATATAATCATCAAAGTTTAACTATAAAATAGTGACTCCTACTGAAATAGTTTCACGAGGAAGAATATAGTAACTTATTTGAATCAGTTCTTTAAAAAATAAAAATACTAAACATAACTTGTGTAATGATGGTTTCACTTATTTTCAGATGGACCACTTACAGAAGCACTGGTCCTTTAGAGACTATCCCCAATGCACCCTCTTAGCAAGATCACCCAGATTCCGCCAGTCGAGCTAATAGGGTGGGTCTTTGCAACCTTCAGCTCTCAAGGTTTCTGACTAGGACTCCCAGGATACCTTAACACGGACTACATGAGGTTGGGTAAAAAAACGAATTGATAAGGATGGACTGAGCCCAAGGGCAGGTGCATAGGCTATCTTTCCTTGCCCTTTCCTGTGGCTGATGCTCTACTTTTTCCAGTCCTGTATTATCTTCCACCTTTTCTCCCCTAGATGTTGCACATCCTCCTGACCCTTGTGTCTCCTAAACTGCCCTTACACACCTTGCTCTTGCATCACTCCTTTGTCTTCTCTTCTCTATCCCTCGTTCTCTACTCCCATTCCTCCCTTTGCTCATTCTCTCTTCCACCTCATCATATTGCACTTTACCTTTGCTACACCTCCACCAGACTCCCAATTTTCAAACCTGCCACATTCACTGCCCTTAAACCTCCTATAGTGATTGTGAATCGATACAAATATGTAAGGTCCAGCAGCTATGCACTGACCGGACGTGTGCCCAATAATTGGTTCAGGCTTAGGCAGACTAAACTCCAGGCGGCTCTCTCCCCCGAGTATTTAAGAGTCCTCACGGTCGCCGAGTTCTGCGACAGCTGTGCAGTTGCCCGATTGTTGGGGTACTAAGTCCAATCGCTGAGGTAATAAGTCAGTTCCCCTTTACGCTACCACAGCCTCACCAGTTTGGAGCGGGAGGTGCTTAGACCTGTGAAAAATGACAGTTTCCCTAGGCATCTAGCTCACCAACCTTCCAGTCAACAGAATGGACCTCTGATCTCTGCCATTGTAGCCAAGATATCCAGACTCCCGATACATTTTAGTTTCACAACTAATTTCTCAGCTTGTAGTAGAGTCCTTGAAAGCCAACATATTGGGGGGTGGGGGGGACTTGGGCGAGTGAGATCACTATGGGGACAGTAGTGTCCATGCCTACAAGGATAGGGACAAGAGGAAACCAACCAATTGCCCATATATTGCCTCCATGGCTAGCATTGTGGCTCAAGTGGCAGACTCCAGCTCCCCGCCCCCAAACCCTCATCCCCCATCTCCCACATGAAAATCACAGTGCCCCACAAAGGTTTCACTGAGGCAGGTCTCAAACTTCCTTGGAAGAGAACAGTTTAATCATGAATGATTACCCTACGATTCAACTGTTTTATAGGATGCCGATTCCAGAAAATGAGGCAAGGAACAGGCTGCTAGCCACAGCTCGCACACATTTTAAAATGGAGATAGATAATTTAGATACTATAACTTATGCTATTCACTTTTATACTGCCCTTATCACCACTGTAGTGGTTTTACAAAGCCAAGGCCTCATCTGCTCGGATATGTATTGTAATTACAACATCCTAACAGAGTATAATAGAGAAGACGGCATAGTAAAGATGACAAGACCGGCGATGGGGGTGGATAGAGAGTCAATAAGATATACGAAAAACCAAGTGGAAGAAAAACATTTGGGGTTGAGGGAAATGGTTTAAATGACTGTAGCAGAGCATGTGGTGCTTTATGTCTGATATGATCAGAAAATGCTCTTAATAAAAAAGTAATCGGTACTGAAAGGTAAATCGATGCTTGATGGACCCAAGACGTGCTCTGGTGTTCCCCTTTAGCGATCATATAACTGCCATCACCCTGCTGCCTGTTCCTCTCTCCGGATGACATTGTTTGAGGCTTCCACCTGCCTCACCATGCTCTCAAGATCACTTGGGGTAAGCTTTTGCTGAATAATGGAACGCTCTCTGGCGCGTTTACATCGCATTGTGAAAAGGACAAAAAATGCATTTAAATATGCTGTTCTGATGCTGCTCAGCGAGAAATCCTTTGTTCAAGTGTTTTCTGGACTGCCTTTGTTTCTACATTCTGTGGGCATCTTGCAGCCCTGCCTCATACTTTTAGCCATTCCAAAATGGCCTCACTATTTCCCCACTACTTCTGCTGGTATGCCCTGGCCCTGCTCCCCCTCCCATTGGTTGCACTTGACTCTTAAACCAATCATAGCAACCGGGAGGTGGGAGCTGGCCACCACTACCGAAGGCCCACAATAAAGGCCCCGCCTACCCCGGTATGCTGCACAGCCACCACCTAATCCCCCCCCCCTCCGTGAGTGTGCCTGTGACCCCTCCCATCCCCATGCACCCCGTGACTGTAAAACCCCCAACATGCCCCCTGATAGTGTCTTGGTTGCCCCCTACTTCCTCCGACCTTCCCCCTACCTGTTAATTTCAGGCACTACCTCAATTGCCGTCAGACATAGTAATCGTAGCCGCCTGTCTTTTGCAGCCACCTTCTCCTCTCCCCCTTTTTATGTCCATTAGCGCTTACTCCCATCATTTGTCCCATAACCTCCGATAGCTGCTTGTCTGACCCCCACCCTTCCCTCCATGTCTTCTCCTCCCCCACCACTATTCTGAATCATCATCTCACCTATTCGTCTCCCCCTCTCTCCCCCTCTCTCCCCCTCTCTCCACACACCCCCCCCCCCCTCTTCCTCTCCCCCTCTCTTGTTATTCATGCACTACATCAATTGTTGTCAGGCATAGTAATGTTACTGCTGGTTTTGTAACATCCTTTCCTCCTTAATTGTTTCTTGCACTATCTGAAATATCGCAAGGCTGATGTTATTTTTCACATTATAAATTGTTTCAGGGGCTTGTAAGAATGTAATTGTATTCTCCCATGTTCCCTCGCTCCTTGAAGCGTTTTAAACACATTGTGTATAGGCGCTATACAAATAATTCATTCAATTCATTCATTCATTCCATATTGGGATTTGTGGTTGAAGTGCATCGCCATAAGGAACAGGGGCATCCAGTTCTACAGATCAGCAGTGTACCAGCCACTTTTACCATCTAAAAATAGTCAAATACTCCCAAATATAAACAACCGACACATGTCCCCTGTTTATACCCACACTTATCCTTTCCTGAGCCCTCTACTAAATTGCCAACTTGTTTCACAGTCCTCTGTAGACTTCCGCCAAACAAGCACACAGGCGCTTTCCCTAATATTTAAGCCAGTTAGCTCCTCCCCAGAGGTCAGAATGAGGATAAGGAACTTCAAGCATGCAACACTAGATCTGTTCTGCAAAAGGTTGGTTTTGAAAAGCCATTGGGCTTCAAGTGTTGCACATGCTTGTTTTTAATAGGGTAAGCAGAGGCTGGATTGTGCCGTTAAAGAGCTGGCTCGCCATCTTGGCACTGCAGCATGTCTCAAAATGCATGCACGGTTGTGTGCATTTTCAGTAGCTGAGCCACATCTGAACCGCTCTGGTAAATGCTCTCAGGAAACACAAGCCGAAACAGGATGATTGTTAACTTTATATTCCCTTGCGCAAGTCGTCACTGTGCAGGGCGCAGAATGTGCATTAGATAATACCTGCTACCTTCTTTGCATTAAGTGTGTTCGTCTTAAAGGGCCAGAATCAATGCCGTGGCCATTTGTTAAGGTCCTCCAACTACTGCAGGTGAGTAAAAATGGGTGGCAAGAGGATCCTTCATTTATCACCTCTGAGCAGACTGCACTGGCTCAAGGAGGTCTCGGCCCTCTGGGTCACCCAACTTGAAATCCCCAAAGCAAGGCAGAAGACTGGCAATATCCAACTGCAAGAAGTACCCTATCCTTTTTTTGCTACATGCCGTACTGCCAGTCACCATTCGGTATACCAATGCCACCAATTTCCAAAGCCCCTTTCTTGCATGCTGAGGAAGCAAATGGGGTGGAACACCACAGGACTAGTGCTCATCTTAACACGAGTCGCTGAGAAAAACACTTTTAAAGAAAGGCAAAAGGCTGGAGGAAGTTTTAAATCCACAAGGAATGAGAACAGAGAAGTCAAGCAGAACCGAGGAGCCCCCCACTGCTAAACAGGCTGAAGAAATGTTGCAACATTTGCAGCCGCTGAAGATAAGCCGGCTGAGCCAGATGCGCAATGAAGTAGCCGGCTGAGCCAGATGCGCAATGAAGTAGTCTAACAAACCGGACGTGAGCAGGACACGACCAGTGAATGAAGATGACTGGGCAGATAGGGCAATACTTTCTGCAGTTCAAAGTTTGCCGATTGACAAACTGCACTAATCTGGTTCTGCATAGATAAAGAGTCAGAAAGCTTAACACCCAAACTTTAAGCGACAGAAGCGGTGGCAGGTGGAGGATCAAGATCCATAGGCCAGAAGGCTGAAAACCAACTGCAGCACAACAGAAGATCAAACGACCAGCACCTCAGTTTTCTCATCATTAAGGCAAAGTCAGTTCTTGCCCATCCAGAGATGGATCGCCAAGAGGCAGGAATGGCAGCACTCGGCAGAGGCCGCAAGAGACAAGTCAAGTTGAACCAAAACGTGAGAGTCAGCATACGATTAACGCCGAAACCAAGAGTTAATCAGGTGAACGAGAGGCTGAATATATAGATTAAAGAGGAGAAAGAGCAGAACCCTAGGGAACACCACACAAGAGGGGTTTAGCAGCAGAAGTAAAAGGAGGAAGAGTAAGACTGATCGATCAGTACGAAATGTAGCATCATTCCAAGACACGGCCCTAGAAACCAGCAGAGTACAATCTCTGCAACAGGATGTCGTGGTCCACAGTGTCAAACAGGGCAGAGCGATCCAGCAGGATCAGGGCAGCAGTGCTACCCTGGTCCACGATCTGTGCCAGATCAACCACTGCCACCAGGGCCAATTCAGTTCCCTGGCAGGCCCGAAATCCGTACTGGAAGGGGGTCGAGACACCCAGAATCCTCAATATGAGAGCAGAGGAGCAGGGTCACCAAAGCTTTCAAGAGCTTCATAGAGAACGTGTGAAGGGAAATTGTCACAAGTTCAAGAATGGAAGAATCAAGATTAGGTTTTCTAGAAGGATAAGAGCATGCTTGAGAGCGAGGAATGTGAGCTGGCGTAAAGGAGGAATTGACAGCAGCCAACAGGAGGTGCGAAATGCAAGGGCAACTATCCTTCAAGATAGTAACTGGAAGGTGGTCTGCTGGAGAGGCAGATTTAAGGGCAAGCGCAGCCGAAAAGACGACAATGCTCTGAAAAAACCTGTAAAGGTGGACCAACCTGGTGGTGGCAGAGTGGGGGCACCTGTGCAGTGAACATAAGTCGGCAGTGCCGGATTTTCTGCCGGATAGCAGACATTTTGAATGTAATAGCAGCCAGGTTTACCTTAGGAGGAGGATGGAAGCTTTAGGCAAGTACACTGAACCCAGTCAATACAATAGTGCAAAGAAGCTCTTATACACCGAAAGTTATAATAACATATATTTATTGTATATACACAAGGCAGGTAAGTAAATACTCTTAGACTACTACACACCGGAATTATTCACAATACTTTACATAGGTAAATGCTTAAATGGTAGTTGCTTACGCTTACAATTGTTACAGAAAATGACACTATTGACAGTTCTAACTTATTACTTGTACTTTAATTCAAAGGGTATGCAAACAAATCCAGGTCTGGAACAGGGGCAACAAGGAGTCAGTGTGCAACACTCACTTGTAGGTGTTTAACCCCAAGCGGCTCAGCTGGTCTGCTTCTGCATTGCTGTATCCCGGGAGGTGACTGCTGAAATCCGAACCCCCCCCCAGTCGGGCCCATTCCCAGATCAATACCGCCCCTTCGCAGACGAGAGGGGTGGGGGGTGTTGGGGTCCCATTTTACTTATTTAGGTAATACATCTTAGTAGACTGGTCAGTCCAATCCAGACCCGTCCCCGATAAGGGGGCAAAAAATAAAAAAAAATTTGCGGGCCAGGCCTACTGCCCGGAGCTCGAGCAGACATATGCAGGCAGGCTTCTGTCCAGGACCATGCTCCATGAATCGCGTAACCCTCCAGAGTAGCCCCCACAGCCCGAAAGAGGAATCCTTAGTCACAAGCAGGGTAGACTCTGGTCGGTTGAAGGGGGCTCCCACTGAAACATTGCCATCCATCAGAGAAGATTGGGCAGCAGGAGCAGTGGTATTTGGATCCTGTTGCCTCACCTTGAGGCGGGCGTGCTGTACAGTTAGCAGGCATGAAGCCATCCTGCCCAGAAAATGTTGGAACCGCCATGCTGAGGTTGTCGAGTTGGCCAGAAAGTGCCCCCAACACCCCGCAGAGGGACAGGAGCTTCGAGCGTAGGCGACATGCTGAACCACAGTGTCCCAACGCACCTCCAGGAAGACCAGATCCTGAGCTGGGCAAAACTGACTTCCTGTGGTTAAGCGAGAACCCCAGCTGATGAAGGATCTCTGGCAAGAGTGCAACAACCCCGTCGGGTGACCCCCCCCCCCCCCCACCCTCACCACCCAGACGTCCAAATAAGGGTACAGATAGCCCTCCAAGCAGAGTATGCCCGTCACTGCATTCATCAACTTTATGATGACACAAGGGGCCCAATTCAGGCAGAAGGGCAGCACCTGGTACTAAAAATGGTACGACAATCGTGACCTTCCGATTGGTAGACAGGTACATGCAAGTACACGTCCTTGAGGTCCAAGGAACACATCCAGTCCCCTGCACAAAGAGACTCGGCTACGCGTGCGGGAGTAATCCCCTTGAAGCGTTCCAGCGGGAAAGACAATTAGAAAGGACAGGTCCGGGACAACCCTGAGGTCAGCCTGGTTGCTCTTGGGTACCGCCAAAATCCTGAAATAGTACTGGGAACTCCTGTCTGAAAGAGGAACCAGTTCTATCGCCTGCATCTCCAAGAGCGAAAGGACCTCCCGTAAAAGAGACGGTCTTACAAAGAGGAGAGTATGGTAGAGGGAAAGCAAGAGGAAGACTGTAGATGACAGATCGGATTCTATAGGGTGCTCAAAAGAGGCATCCATGTGTCCTGGAAACAAATCAAACAGCCCCTCACAGGCAAGTTGTGTTCCCCAACCTGGATGTCACTGTTTCTTGGCATCCGAGGCAGGGTCTGAGGGGGGGGGGGGGGAGCAGAAAAATCTGTGCAAAGTCTTCTGTTGCTTCCTCCCGTTGTCGCTGGGCGACCAGTCAGGCCTCCTTGTACCGCAGTCCCGAAACCCCTCGACACTGGAGAAAGCGCAGGATTTGCACTCGCTCCTGCCCTGGGAAGGATTTCTGTCCAGGTTTTGTCAGGATGGCCAAGGACGTGGAGGTGTTTTGTCAACTCTTAATTGGTTGATGAATGAAAAACGTCCACGCCATCTAAGGGCAGATCCAGGATCCACTCCTGCATGTGAGCTCAACACCAACGCCGTCCTGCTCATCTCGACACCAAGGCACAGCTCTCTGCTGGCTGTGTCGATGTGGGAGACCAAACACTGGAGGTCCTGTGCCGATGGGGTCGTCTTTCTCTCCCCCCCAAACCCCTGAAGTCCAGTGCCGAAGACAGGTCCAACGGCTGCGGAGGGGGTAGGCGTGGGTGGCACAGGAGGTGGAAGGGGTCTGAACAACCGGCAGGGCCTAGACCAGGGTAGGGACCGGCACAGGAACAGACGGCGCTGGAGGAAGAGGAGAATTACTCAGGAGAGGCTGGGGAGGACCACCTGTGGGATGACCTTCACTATATCCTTCAGGAGCCCCTTCATCTGAGGCGAACACATGAGTAAAAGGAAGGGCTTAAAGAAGCGGTCCTCGCTAACTGCTGCGTTCCTAGGGGCCTGGCCTTCCGAAGCACTGTGCCTCTGCACCTGGTGAAAACACAGGCGTGTAGCCGGATGGGTAGATTTATCTGAAGGGGACCAGATGACTGTACCGTACAATCCACTGCCGATTCTAGAGGTAAGGGGACTGGGATCATCATGCAAAGCCCATTCAATGTGTGAAAGCACGGGCAGAACGAGAGTTGGATCCAAGATGGCTGCTGGCCTGGTGGCTCTGCCACGCGCCTTTACCATTTTGAGCCTCGAGTCACAGGAGGCTTGGGTCCTGCACCCAAAGCGGAAGCATTGACCTCAGATCACTGGTAGGTACTAAGCCCTCAGCCGGCTGCACATAAGTTTTAACGCCCTGACTCACTACTGAGACACCCGATGGTGTCCCAGGGGATCAGTCATCCAGGACACGGCCATTGCTTTTGGATCCAGTTCCTGGGGGTGGACCAGTGCGGGAGGATCACCTGGATGAGGGGTCTTCAGGGAGTGGGACACTGGATGGTGAGACGCAGTATCCCCTTCCCTACAACACCTTTTCCCCCTACCAGGTACGATACTTAGGTGCTCAACCCCTCCCCCCGAACCCTCTTTATCGGCACAATTTCTCACAGACCACTCACTGTGAAAGAAAACTGACTAACACCCGAGCCGTATACCCGACATGTCCCAACACAATGGTCAATCAATTACTGATAATTATGCACACCCGACTTCCAGCACACTCCCCCCCCCCCCCCAACCCCCACCCCCAAAGGATAAAAGGCGGAGCGCGAAAAGCGCACTCGGAGCAGAGGGGTTCGTCACCACGGGATCTCATTCGAAGGTCTCCATTAGGTATCCAACTGAGGTAGCAAATGTAAAAAGGAATTGTGAAATCGAAGAGGTCCTGCATCGAAAAGGTTCTGTACCGCGGAAGCCATTGGTTCAAATGGTTTGTGCGCCAGGGCACCCAGAACTATGTGGAGGTCCCCCATGGGGTGTGGCCTCTTGATGGGCGGGTAGAGTCTGGCGAGGCCTGTGAAATGTTTGACAATCGGGTTGGAGTAGGAAAAAATCTCCTCCTCCCCGTTTCTGTAAGCCCCAATGGCTGCCAAGTAAGTGGGCCCCGCCCCCGACTCCCGAGTGTGGCTCATGGGGCCTAACCAGTTCCTCCGGCCCGGGCCTCGGGCCCAGTGAGCATTTCACCCTCAGCGGATCTGCCAGTAGAACTTTGTATAGGCGCCCCCCATGACATGTTGCCAGTACTAGGGCATAGCCCCTCTGGTGAAGACCCGGTAAAAGAACCTTGCGGTCCATCAGCACTGTCACCAGGAGGATCTACGGATCCCTCGGCCAGTAGCTGATACAGCCTCGGTACTTGTGCTGGTACCAGGACCTGGGCAGTCACTCCCTCGTCGGCAAATCCCTGGGCAGTCCCTCCCACGTGGGCAAATCCTTGGGAAGGAGTCTCCCTTGCAGGGTGCACTGGAGAAGAGCGGCCCTACCTTGGGCTTGGATCGATGACAGACCAAGTGGTCCTTTGGAGGTGATCTCTGGTAGAGCTCCCTCCTCCTTGCTAGTCTGTTCTTCAGAGACCTCGAGGAAAGCGTGTCGCACACAGTTCAAGCTTGCCAGCCATGGTCTGGGCCAAGGAACTGTAAGCAGCGTCCATGGGGGTCTTTAGTCAAGAAGAGCCCGTCGCAGGATGGACACCTGCTGAACCCTATAGAATTTGACATGCGCCGGGGAGGAGGGGGACGCATGAGGACAGAGTACCTAAATGATAAAAATACAAAAAAGACATAAGAATTATCCACGCGTGGAATTACATGGCCGAAGCCAAACCTAGGAGCGCTGGTGAATTCAGCCTGTTCCCATTGACGCGCAGAAGGGGACTGAAGGTGTGGTGCCAGAGGGCGGAGTCAAGGCAGCGCAAGCTCCCAGGGCCGCACCCCTGCGTGCCTCTAAATTTAAAGGGGAAGAACGTTTTTTCTGGTGAAAAAGGTTCCGTCTCCCGTCCCTTGGAAGGGACGCCCATGCAATATGGAGGAAAGGGGACGGGACGTAAGAGTTTGTAACTGTATCCACGTGCCGAAGAAGCCAGTGTGTGTGCTAGGCTCGAGTGAACTGCCTTATCACGTGCTGAAAACGTGGGGCAGGGAGGCCAACGGCCTGAACATCCTGACCTATCATTTTTGTGAACACTTTTTTTTGATAAACACTACCTCACACCATTTGTATTTAGAGGTAAGGATTGGCAATAGTTTTTTTTAGTATGGGCCCTTTTTATTTTGAAGAGCCTGCATTATTAGTCGATTATATCTTGCTCCGATCTGTAGATTTAGGATTAGATAGGCATCTATCACCCCCTTATTTGAAGTTCAATAAACACCCTTGAACTGTGGTCACTTGTGTCAGTCTTACTCTTGATACCATGCCTTCCTTACACTACCTGAGAGCAAGCTCCGGTAGGCTGGACGCCCTCAGCACCTGTGCTTTTAGCCATGCTTTATCAAGCCGAGGACAGACTCTTGGAGTTGGCACGCAATCCCATACCCCTAGGGGGTAAAGAAGAGGACAAACTTGATCGCCCTTCCGAGGACAGCCTGGTAGGGCCCCTGAGCCCCTAAGCTTGGGAGCTGGTAGCCTGGATGGCCTCGGGCCAGCCAGAACCTGAATCCAAGGAACCCCTATGCATGGGGCACCCGGGGAAGGAGTCGCAGCACTGTGGAGCCGTGATGAACAGAAGGGCCTACACCTTGTCTTGACGAGAGGTCCATGAGACGAAGTCCTTAAGGTGGGCGGAGGCCAAGTGTGAAAGATCACCCTCCACCGCAACAGAATCTTCAATGCCCTGTGACAGAGCGATGCAAGCCGAACCTATGTGACAGAGGTGCTTGGCCCCTAACACAAGACCGAGTGCAGGGGGTCCGAGGCGGGGAACGAGTGGTCGCATGAGGCACATCTGGTCAATCCTCCTGCAACCGACATGCGGCGGGGAGGCAAGGCACCAAAAGGAAGTTAAATAAAATTGAAAAAACGAAACTGGGAGCAAGCGGAAATCTGAAAAAGTATTAGCGCTGGCTGCCAAGTCTGACACCGTTTGTGAGGAAAAAGGGACGGGGAGGCACTGGAGGGTGGCGCCTCGGCTGCGAGTACCCACGCCAGAGGCCACACCCCTGCAGGCTATACTAAATTTAAATGTTAAGCTCAATCTTTTGCTGCCAAATGTTTCCGGTACCGTTCCATGTTGGGAGACGCCCACAAGGATGAGGGAAAGGGGACAGGACTTATGATTATTGGTCTTAATTTTATCAGTATATTCTCCCAAAAGATTTAGCCATATCCTTACCACAGTTTAAGTGTACAGAGTTTGAATAGAGTAGACCAGGTGAATAGAAAGGCCCAATGTATTTAATTTGCTCCAAAGCAGACCCTGATTTATAGTATCAAACGCTGCTTTGAAGTCAATGAACACTAGATGTATTGCTGGGGCATCCTTCGTACTAGCTTGTGTTTTAGATATTGTAAAGTGACCAGATTGTCTAGATTAGAGTAACCTGGTCAAAAGCCAGTTTGAAACCTAGATAATATACTGTAATTTAGCAAAGATCTTACTGCTGGCATCTAGCATTGCTAATAAGCAGTAATTGAGATGTGCTTCATCTCCCTACACATGAACCAACAGATTGCCAAGACTGAGGAATGCCATAATAGCTCACCTTTCTAAACAAGCTGTATAGTAATCCCACCCAGTTATCTGGCACCTTTTTGTACACCTTGTTGGTCAATATACTTAGAGCAATTTCTTCTGCCCCATATTTTAGTTTGCATACATTACTGGAAATGGGAAGATTAATTTTATCAATCTGCTCTCTATGGCTTTAGAATTTAGCTCTGGTTTCTTAGATTAACATTTCTGACAAAACACCAGCACTTCTTACAATCCCTAATTTGAAGGCCTTTATTCAGCAATTGCCAAAGGTAAGTCAGAATTTATTTCCTCAATGCCAGTTTTAATGTATTTTATATATTACTAGAGAAGTGGAAGTAACAGCATTTACCCACTTGAGACTTGCCAGATCTATCCACTAGACCGGCCATCTAGTTGAATATCTCTGGAGTACAATTAATCATACTCCCAAATTAATTTATACGACAGAGGTTAGTTTAATTCCAAAAGGATGTAATTATTTCCCCCATTATTCAAAAAAGCCTTGATTATACCATTTATGTGATGGCACGAAGATTCAACATGAATGAAAATTGTGCAGGATCGCTCAATGCTGTATCTATGACATCATTTTATTTAGTCCTAATGAAGAGCGTTGATGAATAAATAGAGCAGAGAGTAGGAAAGTGGTGCAAGACAAACTGAATTCTTTTGTGGCCTGTGTTTAGTTTATTTACTTGTATAGCGCACCACACCCAAGGGTATCTCGGCGCTTTTTCTTAGCTACAAGGATACATGGTTACAGGTAATACACAGCCCACAAAGCAGGGAGGAGTTGTGTTACAGATCATCTTCCTTACAAATAAAAAGTTACTGGAGTTGTAGAAAATGTTGGTTAATGCTCAAGGAGCTCAAACGCATGTATGTGAGTGGAACAATTTCATAAATAAAGATCTCAATAGTGGTGTAGTCTGGATACAAATCATTCATGTTTTAGGGGAAGAAACAATGTAATTCCTCAAATCATTTGATCACTCAAATCGGCTAGTGGGCATTTACACCCAGTCTTGCAAGATTGCATTTGAAATAATTTACCTGGTGATAGAATCCTGCTTGAGCCATTGGATCTGGCTGAGCCCACCGATACCCCACATGAGGCCATGAGGTGAATGTCTCTCGTCTGTTTGCTTCACTGTACATCAAAGATCTAAAAAAAAAAAACAGAACTATTAAACGTTGTGCCATAGTGATACAAAGGGTGTGTCACACAAAATCAAGAAAATCACACAATGGTGTTTCTGGTGTACATCGCAGCTCAACCACATTCTCCTTCAATGATCGTACCGTGAAGTGCGTGGAAGCCTGTAATGCACATGAAGATTTTAGAACTGCATGTGTTCATACAGTACAAGGACTCATTTTAATCCAAGGGCATGCTTACAGACTCCATGAACTGGACTGCGAATAACCAAGCTATGCAGACTATAGAATATGCCCATAACTAATCCCAAGACCATACAAGGTGGACGAGATCAAAATGGTTAAATGCAGATCAGATCTCTTCAGCGCACACATAATATAGCACACGAGGTTGGTAAAATAAATGTTTAAAAAGGAAATCTGAGTCCTACAGGTCCCCAGCCTACATAAAGAATGAGAGCAGCCCCACATCCAATGTTAACATAACACTGCACATACTTCTGTTTAGAGATGGCCTGAGGTAGGGGGCACTAAGTGGGATGGGTTGACTAAAGGACAATGCACAAAATGGTCACCCAGTGGCATTAAAGATATAAGGCACCGCAGTACCTATACACATTAGGACATACAAAACAAAAAAAGGACATCACATACATTAGGTCACAAATTACGAAGAAACATCTGTAAGCATGCCTGCTCAAACAGAACCATGAAAAAAAAACTACTTTTTCTTCTTCTCCACACCACTGGTTGGAACAATCGGCCATGGAAACCACATATCACAGGATTTTGGGCGTCTGGAGCTATGTTTTGAGGAAGCCTCAGAGACCACAGCACAGGTGACTGAAGGGTATGGTGAGGGGCTGTTCCAAGTCCCTTAACATGGCAGAGCAGAAAGACCCCCCGCCTGTCCCCACTCTTCTTTTTTACATGTGCTTATAACCCAGAAAGGTCTCCTGGAATGGAGATAGCTTTTCTTATTCAAGCCAAAATAAGTGGTGTGGCGCTGATCCCTCAGGCTCAGACCTAAAGGTCTGTGAGCTGCCATAGATTTTAGTATGGATTTTACTAATAAGTAGTTAGTTTCACGCTCCTAACATATTAAGCTGCATGGTGCGGCATTACTGTCACTTTGTTGTGGTCCTTCCCCAAGCACACCGGACACACATGTTAACCAGAGTAACCTTGCAGTCAGACTACTTTCAGGGCTGCAAGCCCAATTTAGGAGGAGACACATCAAAATGAATTCCCGTAGGTTGGCAGGTGGGGTGTGGCTTGAAGCACCAGCAATGCCGTCACTTCACTAAGAGCCTCCGTGTAGGATCCAAGAGCGCAACAAAGCTTGGGCGTTATGGAGTCGAGTGGAATCCCCTAATGAAGAAAACCAACAGCGGAATGCCCAAGGAAGAAGTGGCGAAAGTTGTGTGGAAAAACAAGGCCAGCAGACCCCAGGACAACATATGAGAGCTGGAGCCGACAACAACCCCCAAGATAGCTAGTGCGGACAGTGTGGGGACTGATATCCCGCCCGCTCTTATCGCATGGCGCCACAGCTATGGAACCAAAGGCGTGATAAGGTCTGGTTGGAGGCCGCAGCCCTCCCCCCCTCCCCCTTCGGGGCCGGAATTGCACGGTAAGCGGGTGCAGAGCATGATTGGAGGCAAGCCTGTGGCACTCCGAGCTCAGTCTGCCGGAGCCGGGGAGCCAAGAGGAGCTCTGTGCTGTCATAATCACAGCAACTCCCCCACCTGAGTTGCGGAAGAAAGTTAACTCCACCCCTGCCACAAAATCTAAGTTGGTGGCTGCCCCGCTCCTCCTCCCCCCCCCCCCCCCCAACCCCTCTCCCAAAAGCCAGCAGAAAGCAATCACAGAGGCATGGGGAGAAGCTGCTAGCCCAAGATAATAAAAACATAGAACGGGGGCTCAACAAGCAATTGGGCTAGAAGAAACCTCACTTCCCACCTCCCAAGCCGATTACCCACACTTCAGAGGAATCCTCTCCCACGCAGCAGGACACAAGAGACCAGTATACTAGAGGAGGAAGATTGAACGCTCTACAACTAAAGTCACAGACGGTACTTACAGATCCAGAGCCCACTGGACCATCTGGCCCAAGCGGACCACTCTGGCGAGGGGGCTCCTTCCATTCTCCCACGATGTCCAAGCACTCAAAACCCCACAAGTCGGCAGATACAACCACCCTCTTACAACCACAACCACACTCTTACAACCACAAGACAAGGGGAAGAAAACAGACTGCACTACCTCAGTCTCGCTCGCCTGAGACCGACAGTGCATTGGGCCACAAAAGAGGACATCCAATCCCTCGTCAGATATAAAGGTGGTATTCCAGAATTGTATGGCAGAAATTTCCTCTAAGGTGGAGCACCTGGACAGTTTGGAGTAAGATCTGCAACATAAGGTTGGCGAGTCGGAGGACCAGGCTCTAGAGCATACAGCGCAGCTGACGGACCTGCGTAGGAAAGTGCAGACCCTGGAAGAGAAAAATGAAAGCATAATCCTCAAGCAAGAGAACATCGAAAACAGGGCCCGGAGCAACAATGAGGAGAGGAATACCGGCCACAATCTCGGACCAAGCCCTACAAAACTATGTGGGGGACATCCTCCAGACCCTGCTCCCAGATTGCAACAAAGCAATGCTACTATTGGATCACACTTACAGGCTATGTACCTGTAGGGGTGCCCCTCAAAAGACCGACCAGATGTAATCACCCAAATCCACTTCTTCCCCACAAAACAGGAAATCAAGACGGCGAGATGGATACTGAGCGACTTAAACTACCAATGGACACCAATACAAATCTACCAAGACTTGGCAACAGCAACGGTGCAAAGGCCAAGACCCCTCAAGCCTCCAACTTCCCTCCTCCAGGCCAGGAATATATCGCTGGCTGTTCCTGGCCACCCTCCCATTCAAGGGCCAGACGCATACCATTCACTCCTTGGAAGAAGCTGAGGGCATACTGTCAGGAGGACCCTCTACTCCAGAGGAAGACCTCACAACTGCCTCGCCCCGGAGGGGGAAATGGGAGCAGCCCCTAAACCCTGACTAAACACCTATGCAAAAGTGGCAAAGGGAGCGAAACCAGGGCACCCCCCGCAGCAGACATAACCACCTCCAACGGGGCCCCCCCAATATAACCCTTCACCACATTCCTGAACGAGCTCACCTCGACTCTCCATGAGCTCGGTTGTCCTCGGATGCTACATGACATACGCCAGCCTAGAGTATGCTCTTACTCGCTGGTCCAACGGCCTATAGGCCCAGTTTCCTTGTTTCACTGTTTAAGTTTTCGTTTTTAAAACAGTTAAAATCCCGGCTGCTAGAAAAATGGTGAAAATCACGACATTTAATGGCGACTGAAACTCACCAGAACCAGATTCATTCCCATCCTCTGGCAATGACAACCTCGAGAAACCTCCCCAACAAAAACTTCACTTTGTAACTCTTAATATACAAGGCCTGAACTCTTCCCAACAAGCGCAATCAGTACTCTAGACGCCTGTGGTATTTGGACAACTGAATAACCTTTCTGCAAGAAACCCATCTGATTGAAGCAGATTTCCCCCATCTGCAGAGCCTTCCCGAGACAATGGGCCTCATTACGACCCTGGCGGTAAGGGGTTTACGCCAGCGTTAGCTGCGCCGACCCCTTACCGCCAATTACGAGGTCCCCTAGCGCCATGGTGCTTTTAACACCTGCTTTTAGCAGGTGTTAAAATCCATGGCGCTAAGGGACCATGGAGTTAATTACGCCAGCGTAATTTACGGTGGCGTAATTAACGCCTTCCCCACTCCCATTATGCCCTATAGGGCAAAAATGGGAATGGGGAAGGGTAAATGGGGATTGGGGACTTACCGCCCCGCCAAGGTCGGAATGGGGCGGTAAGTCCGCCAACCACCATGGCGTAAACGTAGTTTACGCCATGGTGGTAAAGTCACGGCCCAGGCGGTAACTTACCGCCTGGGTCGTAATGAGGCCCAATAACTGGCATCCAACTACTCCAAAAGGGGGCACAGCAATTCTATTGGTGAGAGGCATGACATTTACAGAGCTGGAGGTAATCAAAGATCCCCAAGGGGAGATCTGTGGGCATTAAAAAGGTAAGCTGTTTAACTATCTCCCTGGTCTCCATCTATATGCTCCCAATGAGAGACGAGAAGCCTTCCTACTAGACTTGGAATCCAAGTTACTCCTTCCTGGAAGGCCAGGTGATGGGTGGAGACTAATTGGGTCCCGAACCCCCAGATCAATAAATCCCACCAACCAGCTCTGAGACCTCACAATTGCCTGGGGGGTGCTTCACTTTAAGTCTCTGAGTGGTGGACCCATGGAGGGTTTTACACCCGGAAGCAAGGGACTACTCTTTCATTTCACACGTACACCGCACTTCATCCCGCATTGACCTCCTGCTGAACAGCTCCTGCAATATACCGACAAGGTAACGATTGGAACCAACATAATTTCCGATCATGCTCCCATCATCCTCACAGCCAGATTTCACGACCCTGATACCCCGCCTAAACCCCGGTGGTCCCTATGCAACCAGATTCTAAATTAATGATATCACTGGGTGGCTTAAACTTGAAGTTGGTCTGATGGCAACACTTCTTTTCCACGTTCCCGTTTCCCTTTTTGCAAAGACTTAAGCCCGAGTATTTGTTTGTGTTTTTATATGCATATATTACTAGTTGTCTCTCCACAGGTTTGTTACAGCGCAAACCCAAAAAAACGCCAAATAAGTATACTAAGAACAAAACTCCTGGAGATCTGCGCCAATTGATTTTGACAAACTAATTCACATTTCACATGGTGCCCTTTATAACGCGTTTCGGCAATGTGCCTTTCTCAGAGCGTTAACTAAACGTTGACAATGTTATTCCCAGAAAGTCACACATTGCAAGTACGTATGTTGGCACGAATGATACAAAAATCAGGATAACGAGGTTTGAAAAATAAGTAATGAATCTATAAATGCCAATCAAGCATTTTCAACCAAAGGTTTTTAGCAAAGTAGATCATATTGATGGTTGGCGCAGGGGAGGAGTATGAGGAATAGAGAGGGAGAAAGAATAAATCATCAAACTCACATTGGCTGTGTTGACCAGTTTTTTTCAACATTCAATTATTTCACTGTGATTTGTACTCCATACAGTATGTAAATACAAGTGTGTACATAAGGTACGTTGTTTTCTTACCATGGTTGTGTATCAATTCAATTTATTCAGACTTTCCCTTAATCATGGGTTAAATCCCTACGATGGTGGAGAAAAGACAGAAGTACTTGTCTATTACGCACCCTTGATGTCGCCCAAAGCGTTCATCCATTTCATTTTTTCACTAATCGTGCACCCTTTTGTTCTTTCAAATTGCATGTTCATTAGTATCCATTTGAGCTCATCCGATTTAATTTACTCATTTAGCATTACTTGCTCAATCCATTCTATTGATCGGTTATTGGGACCTATGATGCATCTTACTTCTAATTCCATGTGCATGTCACAAAACTCACCGTTGGGCTCCATAACCTAACCAAAAATTAATTTAAACATGTTACATTCATTTAGTTCACTTTACAATTATAGATTTTCCTTTTAGGTTACATTCATCCTATCAATAGTCATATATAGGGATCGCTTTGTGCGATAGTGCTAAAGTTCCACTCTACAGTTTGAATAACACGAAGCGTCTTACCGTAACTGCTTTCAATATCTTGCGCGTTGGCCGTTTCCTCACAGAAGGCCGGAGAGATGTTACCTTTGTACATGTTCGTCATGGTGATCGGCTAGTATTGCCACTAGCCGGTGATCGGCTAGTATTGCCACTAGCCATAGTAACCAGACGCACTGCTCGCAGTCTGCACTTTCTATTCTTTGTAATAGGACTTCCATCTTGGAAGGTCCTGTGTGTCTAAATAGGTTGTGACAAGTCAATATTTAAGTTTGCTTTATGGATGTGAGAGCTTTGTTTCAGCTCGTACATATAGTCATGATTGGCTTTGCACGATTTTAACATTTATGTTGTGAAAGAGCGGTTCTGATTATCCATTAGAAGTGTATCATGCACGTATCTCAACCTTTCCTCCATTCTTTCAGTACCTAGTGTCTTAAACCATTGTATTGGTTATAGTGGAATTATATTTTATGCTTGATGTGTAACTTATATTTTTGATTTACTCGCTGTTCGGAATACAGACAATACAGACAATACATTATGTTACATATATACACAAATTGCAGGTCCCTTCTCATTCATGGTGGCCATAATTTCGTTGCTCATCTATTTGGCATATCACAAATATTAATATTGTTCACCCTTTAAAATACAGACATTTGGTGTTCTATTACATTTTTACACGTCAATCATATGTCCCTTCCCATATCCAAGATAGTGGTCTTCTCATGTAATTACACATTCATAGGAAGGAAGCCATTTCATTATCTGAATTTAGGCCACTGACTGTAGTGTTTAATTGGCAAATCAGTCTCGCCTCTGCTTGTTTTAGCATTTTGTTCTCTATCACTGCTTCTTCCTAGGTTTACTCTTTTCAATCCTATGAATTTTATACAAGACTTGTCCATTTGGTGTTCGGTCTGCCACTGGTATGCTATTGGAAGCTTGGTGTCTTGGCTTCCGATTGTCACTAAGTGTTCCCCAATTCTGTCTGTTCTCTCTTTGTGCTCCCAATATAGAATGTCACATTTGCATATAATGTAACACAAAAAGACAGGGAACCCTTCACTCTGGGCTAGGGTATGAATGTAACAGATTGCTCAGAAAATATTAGTCCAGAGGGGTTTAATTTTTTTAAGCAAAGTATCAAAAAGGATTTTATTAGACCAGATACATCATTCCAACATGCAAATTAATCGTGACTTAATCGACACTTACACAAGTTTACATTGCAGGAAAATTACTCATTAAAAACATATCAATTCATACAATTGATCATTCACTCACTCGTCCACAGACAGCCACCATTCATACAAATAGCTATACAATTCTCTACCCAACAACAATGCATGCATGGTAGACCCTACCCAAAGTCATAGCTAGCATGTTTAATTTTTGTAAAGTGCATTCAATATATAGGACCACTACAGTTGTGACAAATGTGGTCAACTCCTGGGGTGAATCAATTAGATGTACAACACAATCATATCCCCAACTTCTCAAATTTGCATATAATACCATAAATTACGAATTTAGTCCTGCAGTTGTTACCTTCCTTAATCATTACTGTCTTTCCGTTGGCATCTGTACATTTATTGGTTTTCTCGTATGCGTAGCAACACATTGTGCATGCACTGCACTTCCTGAATCCACTCTGAGCCATATGTAGCCACATGATTTCCTTTGGGTAATAATGATGGACTCACTTTGGTGAGTCCATCATTATTGATCTCACTTTTCTAGTTTATTGGACTCACTTTGCTAGTTTGAAAATCTTTGGCTTATCGCCTACATATTCTTTGATATTCTCATCCAATTTTAGGAGGTACCAGTGTTTCATTGGTACCTTGTTTATAGCTCAATTGTTACTGTATTGTGTTAAAGCCAATTCATTTTATCCAAGGAATCATAACTGATAGTAGGTTGTAATGTTTCTTCCTGGACCAGTTTACTAGTTTTTTTTGTATGCTTCCTTTATGCTTTTTGTTGAGTACCCTCTCTGATGAAATCGTTTCAATAGATTGCATTCTTCATCAAATTGGTTCCGTTTCCGACAGTTGCATCTGGCGCAAATGTATTCTCCAGTGGAATGTTGTTAATCGTTGGTTTATGGTAACAACTGCTTGCATGCAGTGTTAACCTTAGTTTCCTTTCTGAATGTCCAGGTTTCCAATTGTTGACCATCTGCTTTAATTGTTAGATCCAAGAAGTTGATTTGATCATTGTCACATGTACCTGTAAATTCTATTCCATAATGATTGTTGTTGATCCGGTTGGTAAATTCTTGAAATTGGTCTTTTGTGCCTTTCCAAATAAGGAAGACATTGGGCCTCATTACGAGTCCGGCGGTAACCGAGGTGGTAAAACCGCCTGGTTACCGCCAGACTTATTACCATTCCGCCTCCGTGATTCCCGGAATTACCGGGGCATTACAACCCCAGTGTCCTGGGAATTGGAGGCGGAATGGTGTAAATCCCCATTCCCATTGAGTCCAATAGGACTCAATGGGAATGGGTATCATGGAAACACTGGCACCATCTCGTGATGGTGTTTCCTCGTCTGCCTGCAGGCGGGCGGTGTTAAACCCGCCAGGTCAGACCTGGCGGGATTGACGCCTCTGCCTGCAGGAGTCGTGATCACCCGGTATGGAAACGGTGGCGGCGGGTTTACCGCCACCGTTGTTTCCATACCGAGGGAGTTGTAATGAGGCCCATTGTCTGTGTGACAAGTCCAAAAATTATTCTGTTGTCGAAATCCTGGTCTGTATAGACCACCTTATCCTCAAATAGTCCCATAAAAATGTTGGCCAGGGCTGGGGCATACCTTGTGCCCATGGCCACCCCTTTAGTTTATAATAAGGTGTTGAAGAAAATGTTAAAATCGTCAAGCATTTCCTTCATCATGTTGATTTGATGGTAGACTGAAGTGGAGTCCTTCCTGAATGTGTATTCAATTGTAGCAATTGCCCATTTGTGTTGGATTGAAGTATAAAGGGCCTTTACATCTAATGTGGCCAAGATGTAATGCTCTTGCCATTTAATTGTCTTCAACTGTTTGTAAGCATGATGTTAGTGGACTTGCTCTTGGCCTTAGGATGTTGTCTAGGTATTCCGAAATATTTTCTGTTACCCAACCAATTCCACTAAGAATTGTACGGCATTCAGGTATTGTCACAAATGTTTTATGCATCTTCGGTAGGAAATACATTGCTGGAGTGATAGGTACCTTGATAGTCAGATACATTTTTTCCTCATCTGTGATGAGTCCTCTTCTATGCCACCCTGTAATGCATTCCCCAATATCTCAATTTTGGGGTGGGCTGGCAAAATGTTATAGCTTCCCGGTGTTTCAAGGTGATTGCAAGCCATTCTTGGATAATCTTCCCTGTCCATGGTCACACTATTTCCACCCTTATCGGCCGCCTTTATCATAATCTTAGTATCGGAGGCCAGTTGTTTGAGTGCTTGTCTTTGACCATATTTTAGATTCTTTCCACCGTTTTGTTCCTCTATTGACTCCTCTCTCTGATATGTCATACAGGTCTTGTGAGGCGGCCTTATAGAAAGTATCAATTACGTTGTCTGCTGCTAGCTTTGGTACACATTTGGATCTGGTCTTCAATTCCTTTGTCTTCAGCATGTCGGTCTAATGTTTAATTCTTGTAATAAGTTCCCGATTTCATAATCGGGACAGTTCTGCAAGGGATCTCAGATAAATATCCTCAATTTCTTATATCGATAGGTTATCTCTGTATGGGGGTGGTTCTGATGTGATCTACCGGTACTTTTGACGCAAACACGTTTTTGCAGACAAACTTAAAGATCAATATGTACATCCACATGATTGTATTTCATTGAGGGTGCAAATGAGAGTCCTTTATTAAGAACTGCCTTGTCTTGTGTGATCACCGACATATTCAACACAAGTTTGTTCAGTTCTTGTTCACCTTTCTTGTTCACCCATTTTGCGCTGGACCATGTGTATATTTTGTTGAAATTTGCTAATGTTTCTGGGTTTCTGCAGTCTTCAATACAGACCAGGATTTCGACAGAATAATATTGTGGACTCTTTACATAGACGGTCTTCCTTATTTGGAAAGGCACAAAAGACCAATTTCAAGAATTAACCAACAGGATTAACAACAATCATTATGGAATAGAATTTACAGGTACATGTGACAATGATGAAATCAACTTCTTGGATCCAACAATGATTAAAGCAGATGACTGGACCAGGAAGAAATATTACAACCTACTATCAAGTACGATTCCTTGGATCAAACGAAAAGTGGCTTTATAACACAATATAGTAAGAATCATCCAACCATTAACAAGGTACTAAGGAAACACTGGTACATCCTACAATTCAACGAGAATATCAAAGATAAAGATGATTTTCAAACGAGCAAAAACAATAAGGACCAAAGTGAGTCCATTATTACCCAATGTACCAAACCCAAGGGAAACCATGTGGCTAGGGCTGTATCAGAGTGGATTCAGGAAGTGCAGTACATGCATAATGTGTCGCTACGCACACGAGAAAACCAATAAATCTACAGATCCCAAAGGAAAGACTAATGATTTAGGAGGGAATCAACTGCAGGACTAAATTCGTAATTTATGGTACTATATGGAAATGTCAAACTATAAATTGGGAGCACAAAGAGAGCAGAGTCAGAATTGGGGAACACTACCGCACACCTCCTGCCCAGCGAGTCCACGGAAATCCGTAGCCTAAAACAGGATTAGTAAGTTTTACCCCAGATTGCCTACCCCCTTCAGTATGCAGGTGCTGCTAACCTTAATGATGTTCCCCTTCTGCATAATTCTTAATGCCACCCCCCTGCACCAAAGGGCACTACATCAAGATTAATGATGGCCTAGGGAGACCGAGTTGTCCACGCCACTACCCCATCCCATGCCCTACACCTTTCCTCTCCTCACTTCCCCCTTTCCCTTACTAACACCTAAACTATATCCAAGCTTAATTAAGCTTACTATACTGAATAGGTTGACCTCCCTGCTTATAGTCGCATCTGCCTCCCCCCAGACATGTCCAAGCGCAATGAGAGACTTGCCAGCAGACTACCAGGCAACAAGCACTCTGTAATAGAACACACTGACAAGCGCACTCATCTAGATCGCTCTAGTTCCACCCATTTTCGTGCCTTGAAACACTGTGTATAGGCGCGTTACAAATGCCATTTCATATCATAATAACTTTAGGCGAAAAAAGTCAACGCACACAGATGTACTAAACATCACGGATACCATCACCCCCAGCCCACCATTGAAGAATTCACGGACACAGCCTATCAAAGGTGCTCTATTGAATGTCAGGTCCCTTGTAGCACACGCATCAGAGATTGCCGACATTATCATAAACAACCTAGACTTCCTAGTCATGACAAACTTGGTTGCACGAGGCAGCAGGCCCCTCCATTGCCCTAGGCATCCCAGATAATTACACCATTCTCCGTGCAGACAGACCCACGGCGGAGGAGTAGCCATTATCTACAAAGTCACTCTTAACATAAGACCTGCCATCCCCACAGTGCTATCATCTTGCGAACTCCTCTCAGTCAAGTTCCAAACCTCACCGAACAATACTATGACACTACATAGCATCTACAGGCCCCCAGGACCCACTGGATCCTTCGAAGAAGACATCACAGCCTTAGCAGCTGACACCAAGCCTACAGCGCAAATCATCATCCTAGGAGACTTTAACCTTGGGTATAATGACACCCGCGACCCACACGCAACCTCCCTAGCCTCCGCACTATCAGATTATGGCTACACCCAAATCAGTTCCAAACCTACCCACGAAAAGGGTTAACACTTCCCTGTTATATACTACCCCTGTAGTATGGCCTGACCACCACTTCATCACCTTGGAGGTGAAAATCAACAACCTAGAAAAGACCAAGCCTTCCATTGCTCCTCCATGCCTCACAAGAAATAAACGTAACATTACAGTAGAAGCCTTAGTTCCTTTGGTAGTCCCTATACTCAATGCCCTATCAGACACCAATGATCCTAATAACTTGACCACCGCCTATAATGAGACTATGGCCAAAGCGATTGGTGCTACTGCCCCGCTAAAACTGCGCAAAAGTAAACCGACAGCCCATCTTAACTCGTGGTTTACACCAGAGTTAAAAATACTCTGTACAGAAAAAAAAAAAAATTGGAATCACGTTGGAAATCCTCACCCACTCCGGAAAACAAAACTAACCTTGCCACCATCTCTGCCACCTACAAAAATAAGATAATTCAGACTAAAAAAGAAACATACAATGACAGAATAGCCCATGCTAGTTCCAGTACTAAAGAACTTTTCATTATCCTAAGAACTTGAAAACCCCAATCCTATGCCAGATACTTGTACTAAGGATAAAGCCTGGTGTACCAGCATACAAAATGCCCTTTCCAACAAAGTCAAAGGACTTCAGACCAAAATAGCTGACAAAAGATCCCAACTAACAGTTAACACTCCAGCACCCACCGTTCCCTCACATACTACTTCAGGCTTCAAGTTTAAAAAAGTTACCATACCAATAGTCCAAAAAATCATTGCGTCTCTAAAACCATCTAATTGTAAGGGGGATAGCTGCCCTGCCCAGATCATAAAGGATGCAGCTAGAGACCTAGCACCATTTATTACTAAGCTCATAAATTCCGCATTCGCCAGTAACTCTGTCCCAAGTAACCTGAAGCAGTCTTGGGTCCTACCACTACTAAAGAAACGACTCTTGACCCGGCTATTCCCACCAACTATAGACCAATTACGACAGTCCCCTTTTTACTAAAGATCTTGGATAGAATTGCCCATCTGCAAATACAAGACTATCTTGAAAGTCACAAATTATTCGGAACCCGTCAATCTGGCTTCAGACCTCAGCATGGCAAAGAAACCGCCCTTGTTGATCTCAAGAGCCAGATTGATGAATTAAAAGATAATGGAAAGATGGCCATCCTACTCCTTCTGTACCGCTCAGCAGCTTTCGATTTGGTGGATCATGCTATACTCTGCGAGCACTTAGCAGCTCACTTCTCCAGTTCTGCAGTTTCCTGGATCCAATCTTTCCTTGCAAATAGAACAATGCGCGTGTTCTCACCCTCGGCAGCTGCTGATCCCATTCCCATCACCTGTGGAGTCCAAGAATGTGTCTCGCCCACTTTGCACAACATTTTTACAAAGCCACTATTCGACAAATTGGACCGTCTGGGTGTCACCTACACTAATTATGCGGATGACACCCAGATACTACTACCCCTATCAGGAACTTATAATATTGATGTCACACGGATCAACGAAGTCTACACCATCATTCAGGCATGGATGGCCACGCATGGCCTCTGCCTGAATGATAAGACAGTTACTCCTAATTGGCTCACCTAACAACTTGCTCAAACTTAGTCCTCGATGCACAAGCATCCTCATTGATGGAACAATATACCCGTAGCCAAACATGTAAAAACTCTAGGTTTTTACCTTGATGCACAATCTAACCTAACAATACAGATTAACCTAACAATACAGATTAACATGACCTCATCTGCCACTGCCTACACTGGCAAACTGATTAGAGCATGCAGACCTTTTCTCTCCACCACTAGTACCATGACTTTGTCGAGGGCGCTCATACAATCCAAATTGCATTACTGTAACAGTCTCTACCTTAGTGCCAATAAAGCCATCATAAATAAATTAAAGATTATTCAAAATAACGCTCAGAGTAGCACTAAATATTCCCAAAAGAGAGCATAGATCAGAAACCAGAAAGCAACACAAGTGGCTCTATATAGGATAAAAAATAAAAAAAAAAAATAAAAAAAACTTAAAAACTATCTGCCTCACTCACAAAGCACTTAACCACCCAGCTCCCCCCTTATCTCACAGACAAGTTCATATGTAAAGTGCAGAACAGAACCACTAGATCATCCAACAGACCTTGTCTGGTGGTGCCTAGATTTAATTTAAAAAGAGCCGGGGGGCACCAGCTTCCCGGTACTAGCCGCCCAGCTATGGAACTCCCTCCCCCAGAATATTCAAACGATTCAAGCTTTTAACATATTCAGAAGCCATGTCATCAATTGGCTACTTAACAAAACAATCACCATAGCTGTAATACTAGTGACCTTTTGTAGACTACACATTTTGCACATACGTTGCCCTGTACTCTCGTTATGACCGCGAACGTCTGACTGTATAAAAATGTACTATTTTGTATAATTTATATTTTACTGTCGTAAGTCTTAACATGACTGCTCTTTGTAACCATATAATTATCCTTACAGCGCCCAATTACCTCTGGGTCAGGTGCGCTTTATAAATAAAATAAATTGGAAGCAAAGACCCCAAGTTTCCAATAGCATACCATTGGCAGACCGAACACCAAATGGACAAGTCTTGTATTAAATTCATAGGATTGAGAAGAGTAAACCTAGGAAGAAGAGGCGGTGATCAAGAAAAAATGCTAAAACAAGCAAAGGCAAGACTGATTTGCCAATTAAACACTACAACCAATGGCCTAAATTCGGAAAATGAAATGGCTTCCTTCCTATGAATGTGTAATTACATGAGAAGATATCGATCATGGATATGGGAAGGGACATATGATTGATGTGTAAAATTTTAATTTAACACCAAATGTCAACAGTGAATAATATTATTTGTGATATGCCAAATAGATAACAAAATTAAAGCCACCATGAATATGAGAAGGGACATACAATTTGTTTGTATATATGCAACACAATATATTGTCTGTATTCCAAACAGTGAGTAAATAAAAAATATACGTTACATCAAGCATAAAAATATAATTCCACTATAACCAATATGATGGTTTAAGACAATAGGTACCAAAAGAATGGATTAAAGGTTAATGATATACGTGCATGATACACTTCTAATGAATAATCAGAACCGCTCTTTCACCATATAAATGTTATCATACAAAGCCAATCATGACTTATGTAGCGTACATGTACGAGCTGAAACAGAAATCTGTCACATCCATAAAGCAAACTTAAATATTGACTTGTCACTACCTAATTAGATACAGACGACCTTCCAAGATGGCGGTCCTGTTACAAAGAATAGGAAGTGCAACACTAGCCAATCACCATGACGAACATACAAATGTAACATGGCGCCAGCCTTCCGTGAGGAAGCAGCGGACACGCAAGATTTTGAAAGCAGTTACGGTAAGACGCTTCGCGTTATTCAAATTGTAGAGTGGATCATTAGCACTATCGCACAATGCGATCCCTATATAGGATGAATGTAACCTATAAAGAATCTATAACTAAAGTGAGAACTAAATGAACGTAACATGTTTAAATTAATTTTTGGTTAGGTTATGGAGCCCAACAGTGAACATTTTGTGCACGCATGTGGAATGCGAAGTAAAATGATAATATATAAAGATACATCATAGGTCCCAATAACCAATGAGCAATTGAATGGATTGACCAAGTAATGCTAAATGAGTAAATTAAATCGCATGAGCTCAAATTGATACTAACAAACATGCAATTTGAAAGAACAAATAAGTGAACGATTAGTGAATAAATGAAATAGATGAATGCTTTGAGCGACATCAAGGGTGCGTAATAAGACAGTTACCTCTGTCTTTTCTCCGCCATCGTAGGGATTTAACCCATGAATAAGGGAAAGTCTGAATAATTTGAATTGCTACACAACCATGGTAAGAAAACCATGAATGTACCTTATGTACACACTTGTATTTACATACTGTATCGAGTACAAAACCCAATGAACAATTGAATGTTCAAACAACTGGTCAACACAGCCAATGTGAGTTTGACGATTTATTCTTTCTCCCTCTATCCCTCATACTCATCCCCTACACCAACCCTCAATCTCAGTCTACTTTGATAAAAACCTTTGGTTAAAAATGCTTGATTGACAAAATTGTGTGGATTGGCATTTATACATTCAATACTTATTTTTCTAAAACATTTATCCTCATTTATGTATCATTTGTGCTAACATACGTACTTCTAATGTGTGACTGTGGGAACAACATTGTCAACGTTCAGTTAACGGCCTGTTTTGAGAAAGGCACATTGCCGAAACGTATTATGATAAAGGGCACCATGTGAAATGTGAATTAAAATTTGTCAAAATCAATTAGCGCAGATCTCCAGGAGTTCTTAGTATACAGATTCTAAATTATATGGTAACCAGAGAAGCCCCAACTAAAGCCACAACTACTTTTAAGAGAATCTAGTGGGACCCGCCTCGGGTGCCACCAGATGGGAGGCAATGAAAGCAGTTATCAGGAGAACTAATTGCCCCAGCAGCAGCCTACAGAAAACAGAGCCCAAAATAAAGAATCATTGGAAAACGAAGTAAAGACAGCGGAAATGAAGCATAAGGTGGTCTCCCAAGGCAGCCCGTTCCCTGAGAATCGAGCGCAACAAACTGGAAGCCTATTATACAGAAAAAACAGCCCAATCGCTCATAATAACTAAGCAAAGTTATTATGCCCATGGCAATAAGGCCAATAAGTTCCTGGTGAAGAAGCTAGCAAAGACCCGAGCAAGAAATCAAATTATAGGCCTAAAAGATGCCCATGAGCCACCCAATATTCTGAGGAAGCCAAGCTACACCTTGCAACATCACCAATCGACACTGTCAGCCACCCCAAGATCCTTGCCTCAACTGAAGTAATATATTGAGGAATCCACTCTTCCGGGTTTCAGAAATAGACAGTAACTCCCTAGAACTACCGCTCACTACAGAGGAAGTGGAGACTGATAAAATTGTTACAAGCCAGGGCTGATGGTTTCTCTCCCAAACACAAACTTTTTAGAGCCTCCCTTATGGGCACCCCGACAGAGCTTCTGAACTCCTTTCACGGGTTGGGCACCAAAAGCCCCTCCATGCAAGAAAACAGCACGATCCTGCTGTTGAAACCTGGAAAAGACCCAGGAGACTGCACCTCATACAGGCCGATTTCGCTCCTTAATGTAGACGCAAACATTTACTCAAAAGGTGCTGGCTAATAAACTAGGGTCCTCCCCAAAATCATGAAGACTGATTAAACTGGCTTTATAAATGGAAAGAAAGGAACAAGCTACTTACCTGTAAGTGTTGTTCTCCAGCGTGGGTCTGGCATGGATTCACATGCTCATGAATATTCCCCGTCAGGCCGGGATCCTCAGTAAATAAAGAAATCAGTATCAGTTTCGTTTCTGATCGGTCTTTCTTAGTAGTAACCAATCACTGGTCTCTGGGTCATACTGCCCCCAGCCAATGACTGCCCTCTTCCTAAGCCCAGCCTCTGGCAGCCATCCTCAGTTTTGGTAGCACGTAAAGTGGCAGTATGACCAAGTGAAGAGCCGCAGAGGGGTAGGAGGGAGGGTTCGCATGTGAATCCATGCCAGACCCACGCTGGTCAGGTAAGTAACTTGTTACTTCTCCAGCATGGGGTCTGGCATGGATTCACATGCTCATGAATATAAGAATACATAGCAGTACACATGCAAAACCACGGGAGGTGGCAAAGGCTCAATATTAAGCATTACATCAAAACTCAACATTAAGCATTTCTTACCTCCTCACCAGGCTCACCTTAAGAGAACAGGTTGCGCAGCACTGCTTGGCCGACCCTGGACTCCTCCCTGGAATCCAGGTCGACGCAGTAGAATCTTGTGAAGGTGTGCGTCGACCTCCATGTAGCAGCCCTGCAGATGTCCAGCAGGGGCACACCAGACAACGCCGTAGAAGCAGCGGCTGCTCTGGTCGAATGGGCTCTTTGGCAGCCGGGCAACGGTCGGTTTGCCAACCGATGACAGTGCATGATGCAGCCAGAGAGCCATCTGGAAATGGAAGCCTTCGAGAGAGCCTTCCCTTGGTTCACGGGTCCAAAGTTCACAAACAGCTGTGATGTCCTTTGAAAAACTTTGTTCGGTCCACGTAGAACTCAGCGCTCTAGTCACATCCAGCGAGTGCAAAGTCCTCTCGGCCGGCAACAAAGGCGACGGGAAAAAGACTGGTAACACCAAGGGCTCGTTGAAATGGAAGTCGACCGGCACCATGGGCATGAAGGAGGGGTGCATCCTCAGCACTACCCTTGTATCTTGAAAGGTCAGGTATGGAGGCTTGCAGGATAGCGCCTGGATCTCTCCCACGCGTTGTGCCGAGGTGATGGCCACCAGGAACGCTGTTTTCCACAACAGAAACTTCAACGGGGCCAAATGCAACGGCTCGAATGGCGGACCCATGAGCCTGGTCAGCACCACGTTGAGCTCCCACGCCTGGGCTGGTGCCTTCACCGGCAGGAATGGTCGAAACAGTCCTTTCATAAATTCCTTCACCAGGCGATGAGACCACAGGGATGACTGTCCTGTAGTCCTGGTGTATCTGGAAATCGCTGCCAGGTGCATCTTGATTGAAGCATGAGATAGTCCAGATTTGGCTAGCGACAAAGGGTACAATACTCGAGGGGCCATAATCCGCAGAGGGTTAATCTTCTATGTACGGCACCAGATAGAGAACCTCTCCCACTTATGTACGTAGCACTCGAGAGTTGAGGACGCCCTGGCATTCGCAAAAACCTCTGCCGTCGGCCGGGATATTGTACCTCCAAAATCTAATGCCGCAGGAGCCAGGCCTGCAAGTTCAGCGACTCCGGGTCGTGATGAAGAATTGCGCCTCCTTCTCTGGAGAGAAGATCTGCGTCCGTCAACAGCTTGACTGGTGGGGACGCTGACAATTCCAGAAGGTCCGGGAACCAGATCTGTCTTTGCCACGCAGGTGCGACGAGGATCATTCTGCACTGGGACCTCTTGAGCTGGTTGATGAGTCGGAGCAGCAACAGCAACGGAGGAAACGCATATAGGAACAGGCCGTCCCAGGGGAACGAGAAAGCATCGCCCATGCTCCTCGGTTGGGGAAACCTGCTGGCAAATCTCTGGCACTTTGAGTTTGTCGCCGTCGCGAACAGGTCGATCTGGGGTTTGCCCCATCGCTGAATGAGTCGGTCCACTTGATCCTGGCGTAGTTCCCACTCGTGGCACGAGCTCAGCCCTCTGCTGAGTGAGTCGGCGATGGTGTTTTTTTATCCCTGCCAGATGAAACGGCACCAGAAACATCCCTTGAGCAACGGCCCAGTGCCACAGGTCCTGGGCTTCCTTGGATAGGGCCGGGGATCTAGTTCCTCCCTGCTTCCGGATGTAGAACATCGTGGTGGTGTTGTCGGTGAAGATCCTCACCACCTTGCCCTTGAGGGACGGGAGAAAGGACCTGAGGGCCCAGAACACTGCCCGGAGATCCAGGATGTTGATGTGGAGCGGCTTCTCCTCCAGGAGCCAAAGGCCTCTCGCGTGAAGACCTCTGGTGTGGGCTCCCCACCCCTCCAGGGAGGCATCCGTCGTCACCGTCACCTGGTGGCCCGGGGTCTGAAAGTCTGTCCCCGCCGCTAGATAAGCGCGGGTGCCCCACCACCGGATCGTTCGTCGGAAGGTTCGTTGAGGGATCCTGTCCTCGAAGCTGCCCGTCGCTTGAATCCAGCGGGCGTCGAGGAACTCCTGTAGAGGGCGCATCCGAAGCCTGCACAGGCGCATGAGATATATGCAAGAGGACATCATCCCGAGGAGGGACTTGATGGACCTCATCCTGGCCACGTCCGTGGCCAGCAGACGCTGCACCTTGCCTAGGATGGCCTTTGTCCTTTCCACCGATGGCGAGGTCAGACTCGCCACTCTGTCGAGCTTGGCTCCCAGAAACAGTGCGACTTGAGAGGGGACCAGGTGGGACTTGGGGAAGTTGGAGAACCCCAGGTCCGTGAGCAGCTAGACAGTCTTCGCTGTGTGTTCGACGGCGAGCTCCCTTGTCCTTGCGCGGATGAGCCAATCATCCAGGTAGGGGTAGACATGGATCCCCTGCAGCCGCGCCGCCACTGGAGCGAGGCACTTGGTGAAAACCCTGGGTGCCGACTTCAATCCGAACGGGAGGGCCTTGAACTGGTAGTGCCGCCATTGGACTACGAACCTGAGGAACTTCCGGTGGCCTTTTAGAATGGGATTGTAAAGTATGCATCCTCCAAATCCAACGACGACAAGAAATCGCCCTCCTCCAGCTGCCCCAGCACGTGCTGGAGGGTGACCATCCGGAACGTCTGTGCCTTGATGTACTTGTTCAGTCGTCGCAGGTCTAGGATGGGTCGCAACCCTCCTGTCTTCTTTTTCATGAGGAAGTAACTCGAGTATACACCGAAGCCCCGGAGCCTCTTTGGGACGAGCCCGATGGCACCTTTCTTGAGCATCGCCCTTACCTCCAACAGCAGTTGAGGGACGTGGTTCTCTTTCCTGGCCACGGGATGAATGCGGGGGCACTTTATTAGAGATTTGAGGGCATGCCCCTGGGCCAGGGCGTCCAGCACCCAATGGTCGGTGGAGACTCCCACACACTGACTAACTTCGCCAGCCGGCCTCCCACTGGGGTGCTTCAGTGGGGGCCCGACGCCACGGTCGGTTCAGTCTTGCTTGGAGGACGCCTTGCCCTCCCTGGCGACAACGGCGGGATCCACCTGATTTGCCTTGTCCTCTATAGGCTTCCTGCGATGAGGAGCGGGCTGCTTGGTGGTACGTAGAGGAGCCACGGCCGAATCCCTTGGAGGCACACTGCTTGCCTCCGGGGCTCCAAAAGGACGGCCTTCGTTGCTGGAGAACTCCTAGGGCCTTAGCGGTCTGTGTCCGCCTTGATGGCTTGGAGGGACTCATCCACTGTTTTCCCAAACAGGTTGTTCCCGTCGAACGGCATGTCCAAAACCTTGGCTTGTACGTCGTGGTGGAAATCCGTCACCTTGAGCCACCCTCGTCGTCTGAGGCAAACGCTGTTGCCTAGCTGGAGGAAACTGGTGTCTGCGATGTCCGTTACCACTGTTATGGCATGGTCCGACGCCACCTCGCCTTCCTGCAAGATCTCCAGGGCCTCAGCCCTCTTGTCTGGTAGGAAGTCCAACAGGGGGGGGCGATCTTGTACCATAACTCCGTCGTAGCGGGCCACGATCGCGAGGGCGTTGGCCGCCTTAATCATTGTTGCCGCCGACGAGATAACTCGTCCCATTGCATCCAGCTTCTTTCCTTTGCCGTCCGGCAGGGAAGTTGACGTTGAGGCTGATGGGCCCCTCGCTTTTTTCTTGGCCACTGCTGAGACGACCGAGTCAGGGGTCGGTTGCGCCCTAAGGCACAAAGGGGCTGCATCGGGGACCTGGTACTTCTTCTTGTACCAATCCCTCTTGGCAGGCGTCGTAGACTGGTTCTTGAGAAGGGTAAGACCCTCGTCCCAGATGTCATCCAGCAGAGGCAGGGCGTGGACCGTCTTCCTCTTGGCCTTGCGCCGTTGATAAAGGAAACCTTCCTTCTCTTCGGGGCAGAGATGAAAAAGCTCAGATGCCCTGGCGATCATAGCGTGGAAAGACCCAATCTCGTCGGGCAGAGAGGCCCAGGATGGAGGCGATGGGAGCTCCGTCCCATCGTCGCTGCCGTCATCTGTACCCGCCGTGTCATCCCCAGGTACGGGTGACGTGGGCAAAGGCTGAGCAGGCCGCGAGGGCTGAAAAGGCGGGGCTGGATGGGTCCGTCTTCTCTTGTTTGGGGGACTTCCCGATGGGCCTGGCTCCGGCTCCTCCATCGGGCCTGGCTCCGGCTCCTCCATCGGTGGTAGGTGCAATCTCGTCCTTATCTCTGAACATAAGGATTGTATTGCCAACAAAATGGCCGCCGAGTTATCCAGCGGCTCTGGAAGCGACAGGCGCGACGCTGGACTAGGAACCTCACTGGGGCCGCCGGCGCTCTCGTCGTCCCCTTCGTCGTGATCCCTCCCGTGGGACCGGATCTCTTCGACGCCCTCCAAGACTTCAACCAGTTCCTCCTCAGAGGCTGTGTCTTTGTCCACAATGGCCACTGGCTCCCCCCCCTCTTTCCGCCAGGGTCTTCACGGGTGTCTTCTCGATGGGCCTGAAAGAGGCTTCCCTCCGCGGTGGCAGGGAAACTCTGGGCCCCCAAGGTCACCTCCACTGGTGTAGCCTCCTCAGGCTGCGCCAGGGTCGCCGCGACTTCGATAGAGGCCTTGGCTGGGTGAATCAAGGCCTTCACCACCTTCTGCGGGCCTGTGGCCTTCACCTTGGGGGTGGGGTCACCGCCTCTGTCCCCCTCGGCTGGATCCTTCGAGATCGACCGGGGCCTCTCCAGAAGCTTTGCCGGGTTCTAGGCCTTCCTCTTCCCTGAGCCAGAACATTGGCTCGTGGTTGATGGCGCTGGAGAGGATGCGCCCTGCCTGGCAGCCGAGGAGTTCCCCCCCCCAACCCCCGCCCGAGCGTTTGGTGCTCCCGGTGCGCGCAGACTCGCGGTGCTTTGCCTTCTGTTGGGCCCCCGTCGCCGGGGCACCCTCACATGACTTTGAAGACCGCTCGGACTTCTTCTCACCTAACGGGCTCTTTCCTTCCAGCCAGTTGGAGAGACGAAGGTGTCAGTCCCTGATGGTCCGTTACGACATGTTCCCGCAAAACACACAGTCCTTCTCCACGTGCGTTTTGTCCTCATGAAGGCAGTAGAGACATTTCGAGTGCTCGTCCTCCTTGAACACATTCTGCAGCTGGCACCCAGGGAAACTCTGAACAGCTTTCCGGGCGTCAAGCTTCCCTTCTCCTGGGCCATGACCGGGTAGGCTGCAGAAGCTTTTGGACGCCTCCAAGAAGCGTAACTCGACGAAAACTTCACCCTTGAGGGGTGTAGAAAATCCGAAACGGGTCCCTGTTGATCGGATGTAGACACGGTGGAGCTTGAGGCTCTATTTGACCAAAAAATTTGAAAATCTCTGAAAAAGCGCGAAAACGCAGCAAAAACTCCAGAGCTAAACACGAGGACTCCCAACACTTGAGCGTGCCGTAAAAATCCGAGGATGGCTGCCAGAGGCCGGGCTTAGGGAGAGGGCAGTCATTGGCTGGGGGCAGTATGACCCAGAGACCAGTGATTGGTTACTGGTAAGAAAGACAGCTCAGAAACGAAACTGATACAGATTTTTTCTTTACCGAGGATTCCCGGCCTGACGGGGAATATTCATGAGCATGTGAATCCATGCCAGACCCCATGCTGGAGAACAATGGGGATAATGTTACAGGCCATCAATTTAGTAGAGGTGACAACAATGCAACACAGGAAACTGACCTTATTGACCGTAGATGCAACTTAAGCATTTGATATGGTGGATTGGTTTGCTTCGGCCCCCCTTTTCCACACAATGCTTCTGGCTAACTACAGGTCCCCGAAAACAATCCTGAAGATGAACCAGAAATGATCAGCCCCCATCCCACTCATGCGGCAAAAGACAGGGTTGTCCGCTCTCCCTCTAATTATGAAGCCCTTCGCCCAAAGGATCCGGAACATAGTGATTGAAGGGGTGCAAATAAAAGATGGACATTTCACTGTATGCAGACGACGTAATGCTCTTCCCTACCAATAGAAAACTATCATTGCCGAACGCCTTGACAGAACTTCACTCCTTCGGAAAGGCAGCAGGTTTTGCCATCAACTATGCTAAATCGGGGGCCCTAGGGATAGGATTGTCTAGCAATACAATTAACCTCTGACCATCCTGCCCACTAGAATGAAGCACCAACATGATAAAATACCTGGGGTACACATAGCGGCAAACCCTAAATACCTATACACAGCCAACTCCCCACCCATTTCAGCGACCTGGAGGCAGACTTTAAAAGATTAACATGTCAGGGAATCTCACTCATGGGAAGAGTAATGGCATGCAAGATGAACCACCTACCCAGATTCCTATATCTGGGTGGCCTCCCAGTAGAAATCCCTCTAAAACCCCTTCTCCCTCTAAAACATTGATTCTCTCCTCTACCACATCGACTCTGGGAATTGGGCCTAGCAAAAAAAGTGTGTCCCAAGGGCACAAGTCTGTGCTTGCCAGTCCTTCGAAACCCTGACTTCACCCCAGTACTAGAAACAGGCTAATTTCAAGAACTAAACTTGGGGTGGAGGGGCTACCAACTCTCGCAAATTTGATGAGGGCTCTCCACTCACCTTTGAGAAATGCAATTATCTTACACACAGATCTGATATTGGATCTCCCAGCCATCCATCAGACAAATGGCCACAAGAGAGCTCAATTCCTTAGAACTCACGCTCTAAGAGGCCCCTGACAAGGACTCATCACAAGACTCTACAAATTAATCCAAGAGGATATGCTAATCCTACAACCCACATATGACCAAATGGGAGGCGACATTTGGCATTCTATAGACTACCAACTGTGGGTGGACATTTGGTCAAGGAACAATGCAGCCAGATGTGTCACGAACAAAGAATGTGCTTTGAAGCCACTATATGGCTGGTATTATCCCCTGTACGCTTACATCATTTCAAGAACTCACTGGATTCCCAAGTGCTGGAGACAACGCAGGGACTTCTCGACATGTGGTGGGAATGCCCACACACTTAAGTCTTCTGGGAGGAAACTCAATGCGATAACCAACATTAAGCTGCCAGTGGACCCAGAGGTAATCTTACTAGGAATCCCGTATCCGGAGGTCTACCCTAAAACTAATCCCACAGCCAAGCCACTTACCCAGCTCCTCCTGGCCGCAAAAATTACTCTTGGACGCACCTGGAAAGCTCAGGAGGGGCCCCAACTATGTGGTGGGTCAAGGTATGGGATATTCTTGCGGCGAAGAAAGTCACAGCAGCCAAAGAGGGAGGATTTACTGACTCTCTGATATTTGGGCCCCAGTCTTGGAGTATGATCAGGCCTTCCTAATGCACCTGTCGAAGCTCTTCCTGCGTCCCCAGTAATGGCTCCAGAGCAGCACATTTCAAGGGACTCCAGGGAAATGCAGTACAACAGGGGGTGGAGGTGGGGTTCAATGCCTACTTACCAGGATGCATGGCTAATATGCCCTAACACTAGGTCTTCTATGCTGCAACCGATTTAATTAAAGTTCTTAAAAAATATATGCTTCCTGTTAAAAAAAAAAAAACACAATTTGACTGCTGAAAAAAAGCAGCTCCAAGTATATAGAGGATGCCTTAAATTATAGCACAAAAGGTTATCAAAGAGCCACAAGGTACCACCCAGTGGCTGTTCTAAAAACATTCCAGTAAAGAATGAGGTGAATTTCAAAGATGTGGGAGGAATGGATTAATTTGGGAGCCGACTAAGGAGGGATCACGTCCGCGAGAGGGGGCCCCCTTCCCCTCAATATCTCACATCGTAAAACTGATCACAAGAAATATTTTTCTGCTCTTAATGTGTGCTTGTGGAGAGAAGGGTTGAGGAGACTAGACCAGCTTGTGAGGGCAGGCTCATAAACAAGCCCATCACAAAGGGTCTTGCAACTAGAGGAGTTAACCAATGTATTGAAGATAAAATGGAGAATGCTGATAATTGCTCCTGCCATATTACAAAACGGAGAGGCATCATCAAGGTGCAACCGATTTATAAAAGTGCTTGGCAGTGACCCTCCGCCGCACCCCCCCAACCTCCCCCAAAATCTATGCAACAGAATGCACACGTTCCAAAAGACAATGATTTCATGGACCTATGTTATTTCCATATCAAAGCAGAATCATGAATACTAGCAGAAATCTATACAAAGAACTTGTTGTGGCAAACCTTGCAAAGTCACTTCCCCTGCACACACTTTTTAGTTTGTCGTCAAGTGACTATTCAAAACTTTGTACATTAAATACATTCAATGTAGGATTCATTTTTTCAGTCACAATAAAGTTCATAAACAAATAATGGGAAATCTAATTTATATAATTTAGAGTTCAAAAATTACATTTTAATACAGTACTTTGAGAAAGCTTCCCAACATATATCTGAACGATATCCATAATATATTATTTTATTTAGGTAAACGACCTAAACAGTGATGACATTCAATATACTATTCATGCATCATTAAACACTCCGCAAAAATGTTTGTCAATGCTTTTCGGATCATAGACCCTTCTCCAGAAGATCGTTTACTTACAGACAAGTCACCTCACAGATGGTCACATTTCAAAAATGCAACACCAATTCACCACTACAGCCCTGGTGATATAATTCCAGTTCATCCACTGTTAAAAGGGGACCCTGTGCCATTGGCACAGCAAGCATGGTCACACCAGGAAACCAAGGAGGCAAACAAGACCTCAGAGGAGGCACAGAGTTGAGAATGAGCAGCACAATTATTTAATGGTAGGTTCACTAAGTTGTGTTTGGAGAGAATGGTTTGACCGGATCCTCAAAGGGGATGCTACGATGCTCCGCAGATAATCTGGCCACACCTCCATTGTGAACACTAATTTGACTTCTAGTTAACGAAAGCAGACACCCCACAGATTTGTTTGCTTTCTTGGCATAACCCTGAAAAGAAGTCCGAGAAGTCCAGCTAAAATGAAGTTAACAGAAGCTAAACATTCTGGTGGTGGTGGAAGGGCCAGTTTTAGACAGAGGACCTTTTCTTTGTACTTTGACGACAGACTTAGCACCCTTAGTTTAGTTTGGGTAGCCAGGGAATATTCCCGTAGCAATAGGGAGAATCTCTTTTCTTCATTATTCTTCAATCTTAAAAATGTCCAAGGTGCGTCAACTCCTTTTTCTAGTCCGCCACAATTAGTATAGCAAAGCCAGAAAGAGAAATATTTCAATACCTTAAGGGCTGGAGCTAGACATAAAAGTTGAAACAAGTAGAAGTTCAGTGTTGGGATTTAACCATATAGAGTCATCAGCCATTCTTTCTACCTTGCCAAATATCTACTTGATTCTAATGTTTGACAGCAGACCTTTCAAAATAAAAACAAGCAGTGTGGCATCTGCCAAATTGTGAAAGACAATATCACGCTCTGATAAGATTGTGAAATGATTTTAAATAAATATTGAAAAGCAACAGTGATAAACATGATCCCTGGGGAACAGACCAATTAAGTCCTTTCATGATAATTTACTATCGTAACTATAGAACTATTCGATATACAGGAAGCTATCCACTGTGTGGATTTGTCAGAAGAACAGACAACCTCTTGGATTTATTGGATTAAGATCTCAAGTGTCAAATGCTGAGGGAATTTATGCAGTAGGTTTTAGTCCAACTAACGACAAAAGCCTTTTTCTAGGAGGTCTGAAGCCAAAGGATAGGAACCTAGGAGAACATGACTTTTTAAATTGGACAGTAGTAACTTTGTCTACTATTTTAACAAGAACAGCACGTGTGATGTGTGGTAGCAGCAGCCTAAGTGATGGCTAGTGGACAAGGTTCATTAGGCCAGGTTTAGACTCATAGACCTGCAACCTTAGCAAAAATGAAATTAAGACATGCTGAAGAAATATTGACATAGACTCTAAGTTTAACAAATGTTTGTTAAGTAAATTGTCTCTATAGTATGTACCTATTAAGTGGTAATGAGTCAACTTGGTTCTGAGGGGGATATTTGTTCATAAATCTGAAATCATTTGAAGGTTCATGGATAGTAATGTGTACATATTAAAGAACTATTTGGTTGTGTTCGAAGCTTGATCAATTTTGCGTGGCGCTATAGATGCGCTTGGGCTCAATTATATTTGGAGAATTTTAATTTGTATTTTATACAATTCTGCCTCTGTTCCTTTGAGGGATATTTTGAGTTTACCATGGTTCGGCGACAACTGGGTATTGCTGGTTCCATCAGTGATCATAATCTTCGTTTGGAGCGAGCATCATTATCTGTTAAGGTACATGTTGGATATATAGTTGCTGCTGTTTAGAAGTTGCGACAATTTAATACAGGTAAGTATTATCTAGTGATTCTGTAAACTTACAATATAGTGTTGTGATTAACTAACATGACGTTTGCTTCTATAACGCTGAATGTTTCCTTGCTTGAGCACAGGAGAGGGAGTACATTTAGGCACTTACAGCTGAATGGTACAACCAGACTAGATTTAGCAGAGCTGGATCTTGAGAAAAGTATGTTCCAGGTAATTAACAAATGAAGAGCCGTACCCTATTACGAGTGACCACAGTGGACAAGAATGTGAAGTCAAGGTTGGAAAAATAACAATGTGGGCTGCAGGACTCTCTGATCATTTAAGAGCAGATTAACGTTCCCTCGCATTATTAAAGGGCAGTTTGACCTCATGGGAGGTAATACCACGTTTTATAAGCTGTTAAATAACTTGCACAAGGTGAGCAATATACTGCTACAATCAGAAGGTAGTTAAGTGGAATCTAGAATGTATTAGAGTAAATGTATCACATTGGAGGATGACTGCCAAATGAAATTGGCAGACACAGGTAAAGCATGAGAGTTTCAGCTTCTGCATAGGAAGACAAGGTTGGTGCATGTGACTAAGCAGATACAAACCACAGAGAACATTACTGGGCATAGTAATGCAGGTCTTCTGAGGCTGATCAATGTTAGATTGCCATGCTTTGTACAGACCAGCTAGCAATAGCTGAAGGGAGCGAGTGAGCTGAAAGAACAGTTAAGGAATAAATAAGGTTTTGAAGGAGCGCTATTGCACAGCAACCAAGATAACTGCTCTACACTAAAGCTCCCCTACCACTGCTCGGCAAGTATCCTAGAGAACCACAATCAATGTGTGGAACTTGGAGCCCCTGTAAGAAAGCTGTGCATGTGGTGGGCTTGTGGCTGTGCAGAGTGTCTGAAGGCACAGACCTGGGATCCCTGGGCCTGAAGCACCAAGCAGAGTGGTTGGGCTGGCACGAACCTGCCTGCCAGTAAACTAGTGACTTGGGCATCCTCCCTTGCCAACCAGTGCCTGGAAGAAGCTAGGGATGACCCATGGGTGTGCAGGTGTCAGGCCTCGAAGCAGGCGTTAGCAGAGGCCTCCCAATTTGTGTTGCAACTGAGGGAGGAGATAGGATATGGCATTTATAATGCGCCTATACACAAATGTTTCAAGGCACGCGTGGGAGGGTTGAGAGATTCTGTGCCTGGTTGGGCAAATTCAGAGTGCCCACAGGTCTCACCTTGCTTGTGCAAACCCGTTCGAGACTAAAGGCGAGGCAGTCACAGGTGAAGCCAAATCAAACCAGGGAGGCTGCAGCCTCTGGGTGGACAATTTGGGCCGCCCGCGGTGTGAGATGTGCACCTGAGGGGTAAGGAGGGGGAGCACTTAAAATAAAAAAGGAAAGCCGCTAGTGAGGTACACTCCACAGTGAAAATGCAGAGTGGGTGCCCTGTTAAGACTGCACTGACAGACCAGACAGCTGGAATGCATGCCAGGCAGAGCATGCAGTGCTCACAAGCAGTGGGAACCTCCATTGACAAAAAAAAAGTTTAAAAAAGTACCCAGGGTGCAGTAAGAGGACACTGCAGTGACCTTCCAGAATAACGCACAAAAAGCGACCATGACCAAGGGAAGAGGAGGAACCAAGAATCAGGGAAGCATAAACTTCTATGCAGAACTAGGTGTGAAGCCCAGAGGATACTAGTGCCAAGGAGACTGCAGAGGTGCTTCAGCCGCCCAGCGATAGATACTGGAAAGTACGCAGGATGGGTTCACCTCAGTGAATGGGAAGCTGGTGAGATTACAACTAGTATAAACACTCAGAACTAAGCTAGACAAAGAAAGCGCTAGGATAACACTGGATCAGCAGTGCAGAAGATGAACTGATCAGCCTTAAAACTAACAAACTCAGATGTGAAGCAAATCTCTCAGAAATGTGAGGATCTCAAATCGAGTTCCAGGCGCAATAATGTGCGCATATTGGGCAAACTGGAAAATGCAACCAAAGGGCAAATGGAATAATTGGTCAAAAACCTGCTAAGAGATCCTGGAGGACCCGATGCAAGCTCCACAGTTCACAACAGAGTGTGCCCATCACACGCTAGTCCCCAAGCCTGGAGCAGCCCGAGACCAATCATAGCGTGGTTATTGAGCTCCAAGGACAGAACTAATATCCTACGGTTAGCCAGCGTGAAAGGCACATTGCAATATGCATCCAGTAGGGTGCATGCATAACCAGATGTCTCAACAGCAATAAAAGCATAGTGCAAGAAATTCTCCAGTGTCAAGAAGCTCGTGTGTGTGAAGTCTACACCATGCCATGCACTTCCGCTGCCAAACAGACCGCAATACAAATGGCAGCCCTATTTATTCACAATACTGTAGGAGGTAGCAAATTTAATTTACGCCAATGGACCATGGGCCGCATATCTGCAGTAGATCATGCACGATATGAATTCTGAACCACTGGTCATGGTTAGGAGTTTACGTTCAAATGCCATAACGCCGTGCATAAGCGGCTAGGTAACTAAGGAGCAGTACCAGCAGCCACCCCCATGCCAAGTAGCAGCCTGGTTTGTTATGCTCATTCTGGTATAATTTGGTTTAACATTGCACTAGTTGTGAGGGTAATGAGGGTGGATAGAGCTAGAAGGATGGCTGGCGTGGAGTTTAAAATCTAAATGTGATTGGCAGTCATATCTATTGCAACTGATAGCACCTCCATTCACTATAGAACTGAGGCCCTTTGAGTGGACAAGCATTGCGCCCTTTGGGCACACAGGCAAAAATGCTAGGACTGCAAATAATGAGCTGCAATTTTACAAGTATGGGGAATCCAATAGAAGTTTGAAAACTCCCAATGTACATGGATAGGCACAATGTTCCTACAAGAAACACATGCCAGGGATAAGATCAATAGCTTTGCTAGGTCTTGGGTTAATAGATTCACTTCCTACTCAACGAAGGCCCGTTGGGTGTCCATACTTGTACACAAACAAGTGAAGTTGACCTATCAAACATTGACCCCGGGGGTGGGGGGGCAGGGTGGTTCGATACTACACAGAAGACTGGTGGGGGTTGAAATACTGATTGTTAACACCTATGGTCCCGCATATGATGATCCAGAGTTTTATGTGCAAATACTGAACATGTGGGAGATCTACCCGCTAGCATGGGCCATGTGGGGAGGTGTCATGAATACCATAGTAGACTGATACTTACCACACTGCCAACAGTGCTAGAGCTGTGTGCACCATGCTACAAGAAATGGCCAACACAGACCTGAAGAAAGAATAAAGGACTTCACATCCTTCAAACAGTTCATCATCCTGATTTAATCATGTAGGACATGTATCGATCATAGTTATCCATTTGGACTTTGTCTCAGTAAGAGTTCCTTGGTGATATCTAATTTGATCAACACGGTAAATGTTGTGAAATGTTTTCCAGTAGAGTGTCAAAGGCTATTTAACATCCCATTTAGCGGACTGCCCTAATCTGTTCCTGTTCAGTTTTCTAAGTTGGTATTGTAATTTATCAGATATAAATTTGTTGTGACTTTGCATTTCTTAAACAATTTGTTTATCCATCATTAATTTACAAATATTGCATTGTACACATTTATAGTTCCCTTTATAGAAGTTTGTATCCAAGATATGTTGCTTGTAGAAATGAATGTGGTCAATTGTTTAAAAAAAACCTTTAATATTGTTCACTTTGTTTATACCCACACTAAACAAATCATAAAATAAGCAGTGTTGCATAGCAATTTCCCAGGCAATGCTGTCCGTTTACTAAATTGATACTTAAGTAGCAGAGCTAGCTATTTAAATTACGCTGTTCAATGAAAACACAGCTAATCCAGCATTCATCTTGCCCGCAGGGCTCTACACACTTTTCTCTGTTCTCTGCATGTTCAAAGGGGCTTATGGAGAGAGTGCATCAGTAATCATCTCCTCCACTCTTAAAAGTGCCAAAGGCCTGTGAGAGGTTTTTTTTAATAATTGCAAACCAGAAGTAATTGGGTGGACACATCTTAAGCAAACTGTTGTGTTTACAACACCATCTTGTGCCTTTTTTTTTTTAAATTTTTTTTTTTTTTAAAGAAATTCCCCTGCAATTCTATTCCTAAAAAAATAAAATACTCATCGTAGTGAATAACGTACCCTTAGTCCACCTTCCTCCATACTGTATGGAGGATTACAACAGATTGTAGCCCAGGTTGGAGAGGAGACCCTCCTTAAGCAAACTGGCTCTGAAGAAACGCCTGCCCGAAAGCCGCATGAGATCTAGAGCCGGCATCCCAACAGTATTGCTTGCAAAAAGCTAAGAGGCCCACGTGCCCGCTCTGCTTATGACTTGCCAAGGGACATGGTGCTGGAATGCGATGGCCGTTGCCTTGGCCATGACTGCCTGGGCATGCATGTTGGCCGGGAGTGGCTTGTGCTGGCCCTCGTATGCTTCTTTGATGGCCGCGACCATCCGATAGCCGGCCTCGAGCCACCGAAAGACGAACAGGGCATCCGACTTGCGAAAGACCTTGGTACTGTCCAAGTAGAATTTCAGGGCATGCCTGACATCCAGGCAGTGCAGCACTCTGTGCTTCGTCCTTGGGATCGGGAAAGAACGTCGGAAGGACTATTTCCTCGTCATGTCCCTGTGAAAGGTGGTATATGGTTCAGAGGCAACCAGCACCTGAATCTCGCTAACTCTGCGGGCCGTGGTAAGACCGACTAGTATGGCCATCTTGATGGTGACCAGCCTAATGTCCACGGACGCCATATGCTCCAATGGTTAGTGTGCCAGGGCGCCCAAGACTATATTGAGGTCCCACACTGGGTGCTGCCTCTTGACGGGCGGGTAGAGCCTTGCAAGACTGGTCAGGTGTTCCGACGATAGGGTTGGAGGAAAAAATGCCTTCCTCAGAGTTCCTTTAAGCCCTAATGGCCATGAGGTATGTATGCCCGAATGAGCGAGGTGCACCGAAAAGGAGAGCATGTCGTCCAGATTGCAGGCCAAAGGGTCAATTCCCCTGAACCTAGTTCATTTGCTCTTGTACTGGGCCCTGGTGGCTTTGCTCCTGGCGCCCTGTAGGATCTCCAGATTAGCCTGTGAGAGACTAAGGTGCCGAAGCGTTACCTGCTCAGGTACCACGCTGTGAGGGCTAGTTTCCCTGGCACGGGGTGGATGATCCTGCCCCCCGGCTGCGCCAGAAGATGTGCTGGGCCTGTCGGGAGGCGTATCGGGGGCACCTCCGAGAGGCTGAGGAGCTCCGAAAACCATGGTCTGGCCGGCCACCATGGAGCAATCAGAATGATGCGGAGCCGGTGCGACTCCTTGATCTTGCAAAGTACCCTGTGGATCAGGGGAGTGGGTGGGAAGGCATAGGCCTTCATGCCGGTCCACTGGAGGGGAGATGCGTCGCCCCGAGAGCCGGGGCCCTGACCCTGCCAGGATGCAAACTGGGGCACTTCTTGTCGTGCCAGGTGGCAAAGAGATCCACTTGGGGGGGGGGGGGGGTGCCCGACCTGTTGAAGATCTCCTGAGTAACAAGGTTGTTTAGCTGCCACTCGTAATGGTCTGCTCCCAGCCTGCTGAGCCTGTCCCGCCTCCAGGTTGGATTCTCCTGGGAAGTGGACTGAAGAGAGGTAAATCTTGTTTTCCAAGGCCCATTCCCACAGGCTGATCGCCAGTCTGCACAGAGGAGGGGATCTGGTGCCTCCCTGCTTGTCGACGTAGTACATTCAGGTTGAGTTGTCTGTCTGTATGAGGACAACTTTGACCCTGAGGAGTGGTAGGAATGCCCGGAGCGCTAGCTAGATGGCTTTCAGCTCCAAACAGTTGATGTGGTATTCCCGCTCCTGTCGAGTCCTGGTGCCGTGGACTGAGAGATCACCCAGGGTGGCTCCCCAGCCCTCGAGTGAGAAGTCTTGGTGATAGTGGCCTGTGGAGAAGGCGGCCGGAAGGGCTTGCCCGTCGGTAGGTTGCAGTCCCTGGACCACCAAGTTAGGTCTGGGTGGAGAGATGGAGGAACGTTGATCATTTCAGATTTAGAGCCCCATTCCTGCCTCCATGAGGCCGCAAAGTGCAGCTGAATCCTTCTCATCCTTAGTCTCGTGTGCGGGATGGCTAGTAGAACCGCCGCTAACAGACCCAGGAGATGTTGATACCACCAAGCCGAGGTCACCTCTCTGCTGAGGAAGTGGACAGTGACCCTCTTGATGACAGATCTTGTCTTCTGACAGGAAGACCTTCTCGGAGCACGTGTCCCAAATCAGTCCCAGGAATGTCAGAGTCTGCGTAGGGAGCAGCTGTGACTTCTTGAGGTTGTGATGAGCCCAGGTCGTGCAGGGTGTTCATAAGGGCATGGGAGAAGTGGAGAACCGCCTCTGGAGATGGGGCCATGACGAGCCAGTCGAGATATGGATAGATGTGGAGGCCCTGCTCCCAGAGGAGTGCCACCTCCGCATTCATGAGTCTGGTAAAGACCCTGGGGGCTGAGTTGATGCCAAACGGGAGAACCTTGTATTGGAAATGGTAGCCCATGATCCTGAACCATAGAAAAGAACGATGAGGCTGCCAAATCGGGACGTGTAGGTGAGTGTCCTTCAGGTCTAGGGAGCAGAGGTTTGCAGTTGTAAGGCGAGGTTGAGGGTGGAAAGGTCCAGCACAACCCTGCGGCCCGCCTGGTTCTTCTTCTGAATGGCAAAAATCAGAGAGTAGAAGCCCAAACCTCGCTGGGAGGCTAGAACTTCCTCCACTGCCTGGCTCTCTACGAGCAACTGGATCTCCGCCAAAAGAGTTGCTGTCCCAACCTATGGGAGTGGAGGGGGGCGGGGGGAAGGAGGGAGGCTAGGCTGGGAAGGGTAGGCGGTACCCCGTGGATACTACGGATAGGATCCAGGGGTCCGTGAAATTCTGGTGCCAGAATAGTGCACTGAGAGCAAGCCTGCCCCCCCACCGGAGACATGTGGACCCGAAGGGGTGTTTCATGCCTTCTTTCATTCGGAGGCTGAGCAGAGGGGACTGAAAAAAGGCCTTAATCTTCGACCCCCAAAGCCCCTTTTTTTGTTTGCGCCAGCTTTGAGACGGCGAGCAGTCCAGCTGCCTGGACCTGCGTTCCTGGAAGCCGCGGAACCCTCCATATGTACGACCCTTCTGAGTGTTGCTGAGATTGGGTGTAAGATTTTGGTGTGGACTTTGGACACAGACTTTGCCATTTGTGAGCTGTACTTGTCCAGCTCTTCATCCGTAGTGGAGTGGATGAGGTCCCCCCCCCCCACCCGGACGGACGGTAAATCTAGAATGCGCTCCTGGACGTCCAGGGTTGAACTTCGTAGCCCGGAGCCAGTCTGTGCGCCTCATGTCCGTGGCAATGCATATGGCCCAGCCCAAGGTATCGATATGCGCCACTGTGGATTCCATGAGGTCATGCGCCACGAGCTTGGCCTCCGCTAGCCCCGCCTTGAAGCATGACTGGCATTGTGAGGAGAGTTCCGGGAGGAAGTCTGATTTCCCGCCATAACCGTTGGTTGGCGGCAGCCAGCATGGCATCTGCGTCGGCCTGACGCAGGTGCAGGGAGGCGTTGGAGTAGACGAACTTGCCGTAGGCCTCCAAGATATTCTCCTTACCTAGTAGCGCCGCAGAGGAGGAGGCCGAGGACGACTGAGGCTTGGAGTAAAGTGATGCCGCAGCGCTCACCGAGGAGTGTGGCTGAAGATGGGTCGAGAGCAAGTGTGTCTCCCCCTCCATCTGCCTGTGCTAAGCGTTCAGGCGTCTGTTAACCGACTGGACCAAGAGGCGCTTGAGCCAACTCTTCTTGGCCAGGGAGACTACATCAGTTTGCAGTGGAATCCCCGTGTTGGCAGAGGGGCATCTTGTGAGGACTTCGGCCAAAACCCCCTCTGCCGGCTGATCGACCTCGGGTTGAGGGAGGCCTAGGTACTTCTCCAGGCCAGCAAGACGTTTGTGGAAGGCCCTGGCTGAGGATGGCGTGTCCGAATCCTCCTCCTCGTCCGTGTCCTGCGGCTCTGGAGCATCTTGTGGAGGAGGAGTAGATTACGGCGGAGGCTGGGGTACCGAGACCACAGCCGGCGGCTGAGGCGGCAGCAGAGGTTGCCGAGTTGGCTGTGGAGCCGGAGGAGGCGGCTGCACCGGGGCCTGTGGGCCCGATGGAGGAGTCTGTGGTGCCGCTAGCATTGCGGGGAGGATTGATAACCCCCATCTGAGGAGACCTCGTGAGGCTGAGGAATTTATCGAAGAGCCTCTCCTCACTGGCTGAGGAGGTGGCAGGGGGTACCAACAGGGTAGCGGGGGGACTGCTGAGCTGCTGCGTACCCAGTCCGTATGGACGTATGGGAAAGTTGCCCTGCGCATATGAAGGGTGGACTATAGGCCATGTACCTGGTTGCGACCAGTCCCACTTTGACACCCGAATTCGTGGAACGGTGTTGGACGGGTGTTCCGGTCTGGTACAGTGGCCATTTTGACAAGCTGCCTGCCATGTGCCTGCGACGTGTTGCCAGCCCACTCACTCCGGCCTCATCCAAGACTTTTGGGTGTGGATCACCAGACCTGCCCTGCTCCCCGGGCCTCGGCCCGGTAGGTGTACCACCCTCAACCCAAGGGTCGGTAGAGCTGCGTATAGGCGCCTCTTCGGATGTATTGCCGGTATTAGGGCATAGCCACTCGGACGGCTTGCCGGTGTCGGGGCATAGCCCCTCGTCTATTGCGCCAGTAAGACGGTTTAGCCCCTCTGGTGTAGACCCGGTACAAGAACCTTCCGGTCCCTCGACACTGTGCCCAGGAGGATCCGCAGCCCACTCGACCCGAAGGCTGGTAGCTAAAGCAGCCTCAGTGCACGTGCCGGTAGAAGAACCTGACCAGTCCCTGCGGCACAGGAGAGTACCTGGAAGGAGTCTCCCTTGCGGTGTGCACTGGAAAATGTTGGCCGTACCCTGGACCTGGGACGATGTTTCACGAAGTTCTTGAGATCCTCTGGAGGCGACTTCTGGAAGTGCTCCCTCCTCCAGGCTAGTCTGTCCTCAGCGCCTTCGAAGCCTTGTTCACACGCCGAACATAATTGCCAACCGTGGTCTGGGCCAAGGCAACATAGGCAGAGGGCGTGGGGGTCTGAAGTTGGGAAGATCCTGTTGCAGGATGGACGCCTGCTGAACCCTGTAAAGGTCGACATGCGCCGGGGAGGAGCGCAACGCCCGAGGACCGAGCACCTGAATGACAAATAAGATAAAAACACAGAAATATCCGTGCGTGGCATTACATGGCCGAAGCCAAACCCAGGAGTGTTGGTAAATTCGGCCTGTTCCCGTCGACGCGGAAAAGGGGACTGAGGTGTGGCGTCGGAGGGCAGAGTCAGGGCAGCGCATGCTCCCTGCGCCACGCTGTCATGCGCCTCTAAACTTAATGGGGAAGGTTTTTCTAGTGAAAAAGGTTCCCTTGCAAGGGACGCCCATATAGTATGGAGGAAAGGGGACGGAACCTAAGAGTATCAAGTTATTACAGAAAGCATAATTACAGTATTGCTACTGTAAAACACTGCATTGTCTCCATGTGTTTCAGGAAGTTTTAGGGTAGTGGGATTTCAATCTCCGAGGTTGAAATTAGCACTTGATGAAGAGCAAAAAGCAGCTCCTGGGTATCACCACAGCCACGCTTGGGGAACCAGGAGCTAGGACGTAGTGTACAGCATGTCTAACTTGTGTGCAAGATGCAAACTAACTTTGTTTCGTATATAATATTCAATATGCTTGAAATGTCCTTTAGGAGTGTACTTTATTCTTTTATACACATTCCCAAACCTGCATAGCTATGTTTGTATGACACCACTTGCCTCGGGAGTCCCAAGTAGCTCTTGTTTTCAAGCTAACCAGGCATACCGTGGCTATAACAATGATCTAAATAGCTCCCAGCTCCTAAGCCTAAAATCTCAGTGTTAACTATTTTTCATTTTGTTTGATGGGGAAGATGCATCATACTAAAGAGTGAACTCTTTACAACAACAAAAAACATGATCACACAGCTAAATGCTTTTCATCAAAACTAGTTGCGACATGCTAGTTGCATTCATCTGTGTAACTGGCATTCAATACATGAGCTGATCCCAAACTCATTGATATTGCTTTATACCAGCTACCCTCAGAGCGGGATGGCCTTAAACTACAATATTCCATCACGTTTGCCAAGTTCCCGGTCTGCTATGCCATCCACTCTGCTTAGTCTCTTATATAATGAATACACAAAGCCAACGTGATAATTGCGCAAAAGAAGAAGCCAATAGTTCCATCCAGTCTGCAATACCATACAACGTAGTTAGCCTCCAGAGCTCGCTTGGCTCCACGACTGCATTATACAATTACCCTGCCTGCTGCAACACCATACTACATACTTCAGGAGTCTCAGGCTATGATTTTCCTTCAACTTTTGGATACATGAAACTTCTAAACTTTCTTACACAGCAAATGATGGGTCAAGCATACACTATACAGGACACTGCCCTGTGCAACACTGATGAAGCCAGCTGCATGGAGCCTTGTACTGAAAACTGTCCTCAGAGCCTTTATATCATATCAATGTGTGTCCATTCATGCAGCCTGGCATTTTACATACACTCCTCTCACTAGTTCCTTATTTCTGCTGTACACCCAAATGTTGTAGGGGGATGTTTAATAGGTTTTGGATGATTATTGCTTTTGTCATGAAGAATACTATTCCTGGATGACAATTTGATGAGTAAAGTCATTTGAATATCATCATCTTGTATGTATAGTTCAAAATCCACAACAACTTTACGTTAAATCTTGCTGTTGAACCAATGTGGCAAAACCTGTGTTTAAATATGAAATAACATGCTCCTGACATATAAAAGCGCAAAACTTTCCTTTATTCAATTAACCTATGGTTGGAACTGATCAGATTAAGTCAATAGTAATTAGTAAGCAGCTAGAGATCAAAATGAAAATAAAGCGCCTCTAGTTTACACTCATCGGATTTTAATCTTGCAAATATTGCTGGGGTTTCCGGAGGCAGATAGCTACCATTTGTAAAGGAATTACAATGACCTCAGAATTTAAACTCTGATACAGAAGCAGAAGAAATATTTCCAAAACATGCTAATAAAAGTAATATTTAGAGACATAAAACCCTACCCTCACAAACAAAAAAGGAGTCATTGGAGATAGCTGTTCAAGTGATGGGAAATTGAAAACCATGGAAAAAAAATAATAATTGTTGGGTAGAATACCAAGGGGACTGTGAATCTTTGCCATTTTACGAAGACAGATGCATTAAATTATCTTAACAGGTATTATCGTGCATGTTTAAAGAAATGAGGATTAGAATTATAATCAAATTGATAATTCACAGAAAACCAACAATGAGAAGATGAACATTCCTTGTCTGTCCAGTGACTAGAGATTGCTGGATGCCCAGATTAATGTTGCAGAGTTGTCGATAGCTATAAGTCATCTTAATGTTGAGAAATGACTGGGCATTGATGGATTATTTTTAGAATTTTACAGATCATTAGTTCTGAGCTTGCTCCAATTCTATGTGGATTATTTAACAGCTTCATGATGGATGGAATGTTGTGTCCGTCCATGAGGGAGGCTATGGTCCAGTTGATCCCAACGCCGGGAAAGAGGATAGAACTAAGTGCAGTAATTATCGCTCGATATCATTGCTTAACGTAGACAGTAAGCTGTTCACACGTATTCTGGCTAATAGATTGGACACATTTATGGGAGATCTAATAGACCAGTCACAGATTGTATTCATGAGACAGAGGCATGGGTATGATGATATCAGGACAATCAGATATTCTTAATCAATATCCACAGACGACAATTTATTTGAAACATGTTGATCATAACACTAATCAATTCCGTGAATACTGCCCATCTGGCAGAGCTTTCATACTGACAAATACTTTGTACAGTATGAAATATCAATAAATTAAGCTAGGCATATCTTTAGCATTGAAGTATGCCTGATAAGCTAAATGAAATATTTATATTCATCTAATCTATTGCATTGAGTAACATGCTTTTCTAGACGTCTGTTTTACTATGCATGTATTCTATGCTCTATTATACTGGTCTATTTCATCTGATTTATTTTTGTAATACTTTGATACTTTTTTTTTAAATACTTGTATTAGTTTATTCAAACAAACAATACATACCAAACTTGCAGCGCATATAATATTTCAAATATACATCGCTTCATCATGTCCACTGCTTCCCCCTATCCCCATCCCCCCTTTCAAGCCTACTTATTGTATATATTGCGAGGATGTGTAAGGTTATGTATTTAATAGTAACAAAAATGTTTTAAAAATCATTCGAGAAAAGTATCACAAAACAATGCCACTGCATTTGTTAAAGTAAGGCATAAGTAAGTGATCAAGTCACATTGGACGTCCTCCTTTTAGGAGTGAAGGAGGTCTGGAGACACCCGTTTGCCCGGTTATGTGCCACCTGGAGGAGTAAAGTAGAGTGGTTTCTCTCCTCCTGTCCTTATACCTCACGGTTATCAAGAGCTAAATAAAGTGCAAAGACTCCCCATTTTCGGAAGTGTGCCCTTTTCCTGACCCACTTTGCAAACACCTTTTATGATTTGCAATGCTCATAGTTGCCCTTGCCTTTGTACAGAAACTTGAGAACCGCTGCCAGCTTCTGTGTTGCTGTTTGCACCTACAGCACTACTTTCTATACTCACTCGTGGTTCATGAATAAACCTGTTCTCCTAGTTCCCCAGCTGCTGTGCTGCAACATAGTCTGGGAGGTATGGCCCTATGCTCAAGTGCCACAAGCCTGCTGCTTCACTTTGTGATTTTCAAATTGCAGGGCAACCCTTAAATCCTATGCTCCTGCACGATGCACCCACGTGCATTAAATGGATGGGATCAGGACTCAAACTGTGCACTAGGCACTGGCTAGTGATAAGCTACTTATAGTAAGAAGTGTGTGAAAAGGGCATACCGATGTAGAGCCAAGTCAATAAACTTAGCTAAACTGCCTAAAGTTAAGTTTATTTGATTACACTTAAGTGATGTGTATTTTTTGCCCTCGCCTATTCCCCTTTGAACCATCTTATTCAGGCACATAATGGTGAAATCAGTTGGCATGAGCCTGCTTCTCTTTTGGGGGTCAGTCTTAATACAGAGGCCCCTGTATAAGCTTGATTAATCCAGTCTTGCTTGTCACCCATTTCTCTGCTCACTAATTAGTAGTTATACATCCATTTGTTTTTACTTTAACATTACAAGTGAAAACACCTTAGATATTGGGATGAATGGCAGTCTTGCTGCTACTCATACAGATGTAACTACATTAAATATGCTGAAATTACATTACTTTTAAGATGAAGCGTTTACACAAAGCAAAGTGGAGAGCCTAGATGTGATGGTGGGGCACTTTAGGGCTAGACAATGCTCATAAATGTCAATTGTCTTGCTGTTTTTGGTGTAGATCTCCAGAAATGTTTTATTTTTTTAACTGTGCATTAGGCACTTGGTTACAGGTTACATTTGTACAGCATAATATAATCTCAATCTCCAACATACCCGCAGAGCCAAATATATAAAGCAATAGAGTCAGATAAAATATCAGAAGTAATATTTGCAACCTCAAGCAGAGGGATTAGCGAGATTCTGACGAAAGTCATACCAAATGTCCTTGGGTCGGCCACTGTCTGGCATGGTTTGCACGTATAGTTCATTGGTATTGGCCCAAATCACATCATACAGCCACTCCAACAATTTAGGATAAGTCTGTCTCCACCTCATCAGTATAGCTATTTTTGCCAACAGTAAACTACACAAATTAAGTACAAGCTGCTACATTTCTTAACAAGTCACATGTACATAAACAGATTAGTTCTCATTTGCAATGATAGCTGATTCTGCACACATTTAATTGATTTTGAACAGATTTGTCCATGCCTACCTGTCCACAGATCTGCCGGGACCCACTCCAAGTTCTTGTCTTGCACTGGGTAAGAGGTAAGATAATCTATCCATTACAGACGATGCAACAGGTAAGGCAGCAACATTTTGATTGATCTTCTTGAGCTCATTTACAACGGCACCCGCAACAGACTTCAGTACGTGATGAGGAAGATGGAGGGTAACCGTGGCCCACTAAAAGTGATAAAAACAAACACCTCAAAATCATCCAGCATCAGCTTCACAAAAACAGGTTATAAAAAGGCAGACAACCCTATTAAGTTTAGAAACAAACAAGTATTTTCCTAAAGATACATTGTCTGCAGAGCACACACCGTTTCCTTCTAGCCATAAGGAGGACATGCAAGGTACATCAACAAGTAGAAACTAGATTTGAAAGCCAAATCAAACAAAGCAGAGTTACAGAAATAACTGTTCCAACAGTTCATACCCTTGCGTCTGGATTCACATAGAGGAATGACTGGTTAGCAAACTTAATTTTGCAAATACTGTTAGTCCTCAATTAACCCCACACTGCTACTATAAACCCATTTAAACAATGCCATTAAGGAATATTTCTTTTTAGCTTTATAGTAATATAAACTGCACATATGCGAGAGGGAAGAGTCACTGCAGTGTGAAAACTAGAAGGTAATTTTGTATTTGTAAGCACCATGCATGCCCTTCGCTGAAGTCCTGTTAAAAATAACAGTTTTGGCTTGTGTATGCGTATTCACAATTTGCCAGGTACTGCTATTAGATGTCCAGGTACTCACCATTTTGCACCTGCTACGATCAATGGCCAAATAATAACACCATGGCAGTGCCTGGCAAGTGCCTTTCCCCATGTCTACACAAAAGCCCAAACTATTGGTATTGGCAAAGCTCGTTTTTGGGATATATCTGTTATTGAGAGTCATCAGCACTACACAGACACTTCCTTAACAAGGACCGAAAGTATTTTAATCCCAATTTATAAAAATAAAGATAAGAAATGGCTGTGCAAATTCTAGATTAATCACACTAATGTATTCCTCAAAACGAAATGATCATTGTTGGCACTCAACTTGTGGATTGAATAGGCCCAGCTATTCACCATCAGTTGAAAGGGTTTTCAACCTGTCATGTCAGGCAATGTAGTCTGGCACTATATACATTGACTAAGGGCAAATAATAGTAGACAACGCCCCCTTTACATAGAATCTGATCTCCCAGCAGCCTTTGATTGGGTGGACAGGAACTATTGTAAAACAAATTAGGAAAACAGGCCATAGATCCTGCCCTACTGCTTTACATTTAAATGTTCCACTAAAATACCACTGTACAGATTAGACAACCCTCAATCGGCATTTAGTCTTTGAAGATTCCAATATGTCGGGCCTGAAACAAGATTTTACTTGCCCTTACCATGTTCAACCTATACCAGGCTGACATTAAAACAGGGGATACTAAGAGGCTGACCTTAACTCCCATCTAACCTCCAAGTATTCTCATGTATGTGGAGAGAAACTTATTGTTCTCTTAAGCACACTCAAAAGGAGGCAACTATTTGCCACAGTTAAGACCCTAACAAAACTTCAGGTATGTGGCATGGAAGGAGTTAACTCAAAATGTATTGCCTCTTCTCATCTGCCTACTAAAAAAGCCCACAGCGAATAGGCCAAACCAAATCTAAAATGATTTCATGTTAAGGCATCCGAAGAGCTTAGTCTAGACGAAGCCTCAATTTATTTCATCAACCAGTTTCAGCAGACCACTAGATTGCTTCATCTTTGACATCAGGAATTTCAAAACAAGGTTGAGGTCCCAAACCAGAACTTGAAACGTCGATGGCGGGAACACAATTGTGAGAGCTTTTAGAAACGAGTATAGGAGCATTCCTCTGATGAGAGCTTAAAGATGGAAAGCGCTGCCAGGTAACCCTTAATGGTTCAAACCTGAAGACCTTTGTGTGCTAATGAAAGCAAAAAGAATAAAACATCCAGAGTTGTACACTGAAAAGGATCAAAACTCTGCACCAGTCGCAAAACGTATTCCAACGGCAACGTTACAGAGACTTTGTTGCTGGCCTTCTGGCCGAAAGCAACACCTCCATCACGTCATCCAGTAGGTCCCAATCCTTGTACCTCAAGCTTTCAGAAACCAAGCGAGAACCCGACCCTCCTCTCATGAGAGATGTTCTTTGTGGAAGACGTATCAGAGGATAGATGGACATGTCCAGAAGGGCAAGGTACCACGTTCTCCTGGCCCAATCCGGGGCAATGAGGATCATGTGGTTCCCGAACAGTTAACCTCCAGATTACTTGGAATGACAGGAACTAGAGGAAATGCATACAGCAAAGGGAATTCCCAATCCACCACGAACGAGTCTCCTAGGGCTCCTCTCAGAGGAAATTCCCTTGAGCAGTACAGCTTGCACGTCCGGTTGACACCGGTCGCGAACAGATCCACTTGAGGGGTTCCCCAAAGGGTGAAGATCTCTTGAAGGACTTTCTGCGCTAGTTCCCACTTGTGGGAGACAGTGCCCTGCCTGCTCAGAGGGTCCGCCGCTGTGTTCTCCTCCCCGGCTAGGTGAACTGATGATAGGGAGATTCCTTCTTGAATAGCCCAAAACCAGAGCTGCAGCATTGCCTTTCTGCAGTGGTAGTGACCCCTACGCCTCCTCCCTTGTTGAGGTAGTGCATGGCCATTGTATTGTCTGTCATTAACGGGACATTCTTTCCCTGCACAGACGGCAGAAAAGCCTTCAGCGCTAGTCTGATTGCGCTCAGCTCCAAAAAATTGATGTGTAGTTTGGACTCTGATGGAGACCAATGACCGCTGATTGTCAAATCGTTGGCGTGAGCTCCCCACCCAGTTAGTGAGGCATCCGTCACTACAGTGATCTCCGGCCATGGTTGCCAAAAGTATTCATAATATTTATTTTCCTTGCAGGCCCACCACAAAAGATCCTGCGATACTCTGATCTGAATCTCACGGTGGTCTGAAATCCGTCCTGGGAACTGGGACCATTGTGATCGGAGTGGCCACTGAAGGGATCTCATTCTCAACCCTCTGGCACCAGAAAAATGCAGGACGCCATGAGGCCGAGCAACCTCAAGAATTCGAAGGCCGGAAGACTCTGGGCACTCTGGAATTTTGTTACCATCTGCAGAAAGTCTTAAGCCCTCACCTTGGTTGGCGAGCACTTTCCCCAAGGATGTGTCTAATACAGGCCTGATGTACTGGAGCTTTAGGGAAGGTGTCATATGGGACTTCTTGAAATTGGGGGAGAAGCCCAGTCTGAAAAGAGTGGCAGATAACATTGAGATGATCCACGCAACCTGAACAGCCAATCATCCAGGTAGGGGCAGACATGAATCCCCCTCTCCTGAGAGCACTGCCACCACCACCAGTTTGGCGAAACCCTCGGGGCGGAGGTCAACCCGAATGGCAGGACTCTAAACTGATGTCCGAGACGCTAACAGCGAACCTCAGGTATTTCCTGTGCATTAGATGGATTGGCACATGAAATAAGCATCCAACCAATCCTGAAGTTGGAGGGTATGAAGGATCTGAGAAAGAGTGACCATCTTGAATTTGTCTTTCCTGAGGAACTTGTTCAGTATCTCAAGTCCAAGATGGGTCTCAGCCCCCCCCCCATCCTTTTTGGGGGATTAAAAAAATAATATCGGGAATACCAAACCTTGTTCTTCTCCGCTGGTTCTATAGCACCTTTCTCTAGCAGGGTCAAGATTTCCTGCACAAGAAGCTGATCCGGAATCAAAGTTTGATTCCCAGGTGGATTGGTCTGAAGGAAGACAGTAACCGTGGGCGATTGTTTCCAGAGCCCAAGCATCTGAAGTAATGTCTCGCCATTCCCCTAGATGCCGAGACAGTCTGAAACCGCCCCCCGCCCCTCCCCACTGGTGAACTGTGACCCAAGCCCTCAGAGCGTTTCTTGAAGCGGCTGTTGCAGAGGGCGATGGTAAAGAGGCTGCTGCTAGAGCTGGCTTGGCACTACCTCGTCCACCAAAAGGACATTTTCGTTTGCCTCCGACTGGCCATTCCTGTCGCCCTTTCAAATGAGTATTAGCGAAAATATCTACACCTCCAAGGTTGTTGACTAGGACAAAAAGACTGAGGTAGCCTAACAGCAGCACCTAAAGACTTGGCTGCCGCCTTCGAGGTCTGCAACTTCAAGGCTCTCGTCAGCCTTGCTGCCAGAATGAGACCCATCAAAGGGCATGTTGAGAAGTCTAGCCTGCACATCAGGTGCAAAACCTGACTGCAAACCACGCAAGCCTGAGTTATCACGGTGCTCGTAGCCATGGACCTGCTGATGCTATCTGCAGGATCCAAACCAGACTGAAGGGACTCGCACATGGCTTCCTTGCCGTCCTCAATAGCCAGGAAGCCATCCCTTTCATCCCCTTCGGGAATATGCTCTGCCACCATAAAGATACACTCCCACAGAGTGTACGAAAATGTTGCCAGGGCACAAGTGGAGTTGGCAAAGTTCAACACCATACTCCCAGCCAAAAATACCTTTTGCGCCCATCCATCTACACGCTTATTGGCCCCATCAGCAAGGGATGGTAGGGTAGAGTACGGTGCCTGTTTCGAGGTAGCCGTAGCTGCCTGGACCACCAGACTCTCGGGAGTGGGGTGTTTTGACAGGTAGCCGGGTTGCTACTGGAGGGGCAGTATTTTCTTTGAAGAGACTTGTCAAACGCTGGAATTAGTTTCTGGGGTTTCGCAATTCCTGGCCACCCTCTTTTGAAGAGCCACATGGAACAGTAACACTGGATCCATAGGTGGACCCCTGTCCAAAATGTGCGTTAGATCATCCTCATCATAATGCACCGGAGGTCTAGACCAGCCCAAATATTCAACAACCCTAGACATAAGTTGTCTGTACGCCAAACTACAGCTCAGGAGAGGTGTCAATACCACTAGCATTATGCAAAGTGTCAGATCCTGCATCCTACTCTCCTCTGAATTGAGGCCTTCAGGCACATTAGGGGTCCCATACTGGAGAACAAAAGGGGCATCATCCTCATCCGAATGCCGTCCCTCAAAAATGAAAGCGAGGGACTTAAATCCTTTTTTGGTAGAGGGGTATATATTTTCTCTGGAACCCAGAGGCTTTGACATTGTCAAAGGCGTTGACTTTGACTTAGCCACTGCTTTTTTCGGAGGGTCAACAGACACTGGGGGCTGAGCCGAAAAAATTGACACAGGTGGCGTCGACTGTTTCAGCGTAGGCAGTAGCAGAGGCACTGAGGGCCTGACCGGGGTCGAGGACCTGATTGGCAACAGTCGACGGCCGTGGCGTCGAGGTTTCGAAGCCTTCGAAGGAGTCGACAACATTGCCCTCTACACGCCTTGAGTGATCCTTCGATACCATGTCCGAACAAGGCCTCGAGGGCTCTCGATGTGGATCACGCCGTTTACTCTGACTTGAGGGCGTGCAAGTTTCCGGCCGAGACTGCTCCTTGCTGGCTTCCACAGAAGCCAGAGTCTGAGCCCGGCCCTGTTGATCAAAGATTTTAAGCATTTCCACACGCCATGCTTCCCATTCTGCCAGTGTCGACCTGGACGGGCATACCACCCTCTCAGGGCGTTGCCTGATGAAGACTTTGAGGAAGGCAACCGAAAGTGCCTTCTCATCTCTTCGACGAAGACGGACGGGATCCACTCCTAGACCTAGAGCGCTTGGCCTTCTTGAGGAGAGTCGCCTCTTCGGTCGAAGGCCTAGCAGGACAGGACTTATGGGGTTTGGAAACTTTGCCTACCTGGAGCTCACCCATTTGTTCCCTCCAGGCCTTTCCCGTCATGGCTTGACACTTGGAGCACGTATCCGTATCGTGGCCGTCACCGAGGCACCATAGAGACTCGATGTGGGTCCATGATGGACATCTTGGAGCCGCAGTCCTTGCATTTCGTGAACCAGGACCAAGGTGTCAGAGTAGGAGATGAAGACATATTTGAAAAAAAAGCAAATACTTTCAAGTGTACGAGGCGCGCCGAGTTTCTCACGAAGCAAACGTGTTTGCAGAAAAACGACTGAGGCCAACAGGCGCTGTGCATGCCTTATAACATCCGATGATATCCCCCGCGACAGAGGCCTTTGAGGGACATCCATTTGACACAGGGCGCCCTCTGCTGAAATTTTTTCCAAAGCAGCCGAAGCTGGTCATTACATGTCAAAGATGAGGAATACGTTGAGGGACACAATCCATTCGAAGTACATATTAAACAAAGTGGGGGGACCCAACAAATTTGCAGGCCGTGGTTGGAGCTTTCCTCACCCATAGATACCAGGACTATACGATGGCTGAGAAATGAGGATATCCACTGGGATGCTTAATATGGAGCAGTATGCAATCTCCCCAGCCTTGTCACCAGTAAGTAATGATCCACCAGGTCGAAGGCCGCAGAGATATCCAAGAGCATCAACAGGGCGGGATGACCTCGGTCCACTATGCCGGCCAAGGTCGATTTGAGGTCCAACATAGCCGTTTCCATACCATACTGAGCTCTGAAGCCCAATTGGCGTGGGCCAAAGATCTTTTGGTCTTTGATGTACCTCTGCATTTGTCAATATGCTAATTTGTCCATGCTTTTTAAGACAAATGGCACATTTGTAATGGGACGATAGTTGCCAGAAACACATGGATAGAGATTGGCTTTTTGAAGCAATGTGTAATCCATGCTTCAAGGAAAGACGGAACCACGCGCTCATCGAAAGAGGTGGATGATTTTGTCCATCCAGGGCATCAATAATTAGAGCGAGTACTTAAAGATATTCGCAGGACAACAGTCACTCTGGCATGAGGTGGGTTTTAAGGTCACAAATTAAGGTTACATTTGAGGCCTGCCCGTAGGATGCACTGTGCACCAAGAACCTTTACAAATATCTTTACACCACTGAGCATGGTGTGATGACATACTCCTACCTGGACGATTGGTTAGTGCAGGGCCATTATCAACAGATGGGCATGCGTGGCATTGATGAGAGCTAACAGTTTCCGGCTCAATCTGAAGAAAGACTGCATTAGTCAGATACACACTGCAGTATATCAGCATTGCTTTTCACACAGATTCAGGTCAAGTAATCTTTTGGAGAACAGGTTTCTCACTTTGCAAAGGTAGGTAGAGGCTCTTCAGGCATCAGCAAGTTTTAATAACTGTAGGGACTCATGACAGCAATGGCATTCTATAGACCGAGCACATTATCTTCATCCTCTGCTCCCACCTCCATGTGGTCTGGGATGGGACCGTAAGACTTTAAAAGAATGTCTCCAATCACAGCCTTCCTTGAGTCCCATTTGAGTCACTGGAAAGACAGGAGGAAGTTCATGAAGGGGCCCCACCCTCAACCCATCAATGCGCAAGTTTGGGGAGCATTTCTGGGCACTAATACCACAAAGGTCGCTGGTGTCCAGCATAAGTCATCCTATTGCAGTTCACTTCTGGAACTCTGCTCCAGTGATCACAGGGTGCATAGTCATAGTCCAGACAGACCACACTTAAGCTCTCACCTTTATCAACCGCAGTGAGGTACAAAGACCAGGTCATACCATTGCCGGCACACCCCGCTCCAAAGCATCAACTCACCTTCCTTACCTGGCAGTTGGCTCCAATACTAGATCTCAGGGGCGGGAATTGGTCAGTGGGAGTTGGTCTTAAACATGAACAAAAAAATAGCTCAGAGGACATTTTTAAGGGGGCTTTCATTGATCGGGAGGTTACGGATTTGAAAATGTAGTTTAATTCTCCTAAGGTGCCCACCATTCATATAAGGAAGCCTACCAAAGCCACACCAAAAAAAAAAAAAATTGAAATCCAAAATAAGATCAATACATTTCTTCTCAAAGATAATAGACGTAGGCCCATGGGCACCACAAACGTTCTTAAAGAGGATGAAGAAACGTCTCTGCTCATGTCCAAAGCTACCCAAAATTATCTGTCCCCAGACATGGCCAAAGAGGAGCAATTGAAATGAATAGGAGTGGGTTCACCCCAAAATCGAACTATCCAATCACCAAAATGTCACTCAAAACAGCCAATTTCACCAGCAGGGTTATTGGATTTGAGAATATCCGACAAATGAATGGCATGGCAATAAACCAATTGAAATTGCTCCAGATCTTCGCCCTTTTAAATTCCAGTTATATTTGACCAAGTTGATTTACCCGATATGGGAAGGGGGAGTGGGGGGGGGAAGAAATGGTGGTCCATTTCTATTATTGCGCATCTAGTTTCGAAACAAATGTACTACTTTAGATCCATGGGATTCAATTTATACTTTAACAACCCTTTGTAGTCAAGTAAATGGTCAGCGTTGCAAGCACTAAAGACTAATCTAAGGTCTTGAAGCCTCCCATTTACTTTAAATGCGATTTTGGATCCAAAAGCAACGAGAACTGACGGTGCCAACTAAAAAGTCCCATCAGCAGTAGGAAAATGACTGGTCTTCGCGTTCTACCACACTTTTTAAAGACCGAAACAAAATAGCTAGCTCTATTAAACTGGAAAGAGTCCCGTCTCTGGCCCATTTGGGGTTTACTATTTTTTATCATGTAGTTAAATAACCCCTAAAAAGGAAGACCAAAACCTTGTCAGCCCTACATCATCATCATCTCAATGTTACCTGGCACTCTCTTCACAGACTGGGCTTCTCCCTCAATTTCAAGAAGTCCCATATGACACCATCCCTACATCTCCAGTACATCAGGCCTGTGCAAATTCACTTCCTTAACAGATTTGAATTATTTTTTTTATTTATTTTTTTTTTAGTAAAATTGTTCCTGCCTCATATTATGGCTAGGGAAGTTGTTCTGTTTCACCAGAGTCCTTTCTTAATTTCCTGCAGGGCATGCTTTGGATAAAGCAAAAAAAAAAAAAAAAAAAAAAAAACACAAATTGGGCTTTAAGCAATCTCTCTAATTGCGTGCTTAGACAAACTAGGTTTCATATTGGAGAAATATTTAGTTCTATGAAGAACTTTATACGTGAAATTGGTTTGACCTCTGCCAAATTCCGTCTTTAAAGCCATTGACGATAAAACTATTCCTTTTCTAGTAGGCTTTGCAGAGATCCAGGAAAGTCTCACCAGCAATTGGATCAGACACAGGAATTAATCAACAATCTCTCAACATCTAAGAGAAAACTATGAAAGTTAATGGAGGCTCACAATAGAAAATACGCTTTATACTCCGAGTACTCTTTTCAGGAAAAGGGAAAATGTATTGCAATATATTTAAAGCTTTCCTTGCAATATTGCAAGGACTGTGTGTATGCACTTTAAACTCAACTAAGTGCCCACTTTGGAATGTCTAGGGCTGCGACTGGGCCCATCGAAAGAAGATCATTTGTAGGTTCTGCAGGGCAACTGATGCCTAGGGAACAAATATCTAGTGATCTACTGTCCCCAAACCTTGGCAGATTACCTGATTTTAAATGTATTCATGCAGGTGAGCGATTGTGGATTAGGTGTATGGAAGGACACCATATTTCAGTTATACTCGCATTGAATTTTGTTTTTAAACTATAAATTGTAAAAAAAAATTACAGAATGTTCCCTTTATGGTCTAGATTGCAAGGTTTATGGTTTAGATAGTGTGAGCAATGCTGCAAGTCCTATAATGTACCTTTATTTTGGCAATTGGTTAAAAAAAAAATCTCCCAATATATTTTCATTAATGTTGGTTTGTGTAAGGTATTAAAACAGTTTCACAATTTAAAAAGAAAAAAAAGAAGAGGCCCATAAACTGGTCATAGAAAAACAAAACAGGAACTCACAGTGAAGGCAGTTGATAAGCTCACTTTCCTCAATGGTGGTTGCCTATGAAGGCACTTCCAGCCCACAACCACAGAGGCTGGAGCAGTTCAGAGACAGGCAGCTGTGCACAGTCCAGCTTGAACAACCTACCTTTGGTTACACTATGATGCTGTAGGCTACCAATGTCCCTAACTTGGGTGTCTAACCTTTGGATCGCCAGATATTTTTGGCTACTGCCCCTATGATCCCTTACCATGGGCTATGACGTTTGGGTTGATTAGTAATCCAAATCATCTGGAGAGCCGAAAGGTTGCAGACTTCTGTTCTAGCTCTTAGCAGCCTGCTAATACAAGTGCATGTAATTCAAGTACCACCTATGCTTTCCAAGAGACAAAGGGATGGACAACTACCAGAATGAATCTGGTGGATAAAACCAAACGGAACATGGAATGTTTGATTCACTCTTGTAGCAGAAAAGAGGATGCCTGAAAGCAGAGGCATTTTGTGGATTGCAAGAACAGTTGTCTTAATGTAAATTGCGTCTCTGAATGTCTACCTGCAGCAGCACTAGGCACCAGTTGGGTAGACAACAAACCCTCCCTTTTAAAAAGGGTGATTGAGCTGGAGGAGAATGAAAAGAGAAGCAATAAGGGAATCATTGTCTGGAACCTTCAGAAAAAGTACTAGAACGGACAACAGTATGACTAGGAGTATAGGAGTAAAAGATTGCCAGTAAGTAATCAGGGCATTAAACTCCTCAATGTGGACAAGGGAACGTACCAGATGAGACCGAGGCCCCGTCTGGGGACCTGCAGGGAAAAGTGATGCCAGAGGAATACCTTTCCTGTAGTGCCTGTATGCATTAAACCATTTTCTTTGGAACGAAGCATCAGTGCATACCTGATAAACACTATGCCAACATACATCACTCCCTCCCCACCCCAAAGAGGTCTGGTAGTTTAAAAGGAGGTCTGGGTGAAAAACAGACTTGCTGAGGTGGAATGCACAATGGTACATTTGCTGTGGAAGGAGACTGCCCTTTTCAGCAAGAGGGTCAGAACTGAAATCAATGGAAGCCTTAGGCTCCACAATACCCAAATAACTGGTATATTCTTCTGTGGGGGAAGATGAGGATTTAGAGAAGCTCATCTATTGTCATAGGGTTAAGGGTTCAGCAGGGTAATAAATGCAAGAAAGCAATGTAATATTAAAGCAATGTAATAAGGGTATAGAAATCCAAAATCAGCCCATCCAATGAAGACCGTTTGATAGCAGTACAAAACACGTCTTCGAGAAGGCAGTGTCAAGATACAAAGTGGAATTTTGATTATCTGATTGACCTATACAGATCAGGGATCAGTTACTTAGACCTAGGTTTGTATGACTTGCTCGTTAATCCTTTGTCGCGTCAAATCACTACACTTTGGTAAATTTACTCAAACTTTCAAAAAGAAAAGCATATGTAAAAAAACCTGATGGAAAAGAAGTGGAGCGATTGGTAAGGTAACAAGGACATTACAGGTTGCCTCAAGAAAATTCTCAACTCGAGAAAAGCATTGAACAAAAATACATGTCTCAAACAGGGGTGTTGGGGGGGGGGGGTGGTCTGACATGCTAGATAGGATGTCAAGAACCTTAGCAAGAGCAAACATACTGAAACCAATTGCTATACAAAAATCCTAATTTAACATTCATTTTTAAAGAAGAAATAATCAAAATAACACGAGACTTATCTCCTTAGGGTGTGGCTAAGACACTAACATGAAGAACATCAATTACAGTTGAATAAATGTCAAGGACCAAGACCGGTATAGGAAAGAGGACTGGGTTACAGCCTACTTTGCAACAATTTCACATATCTGCGTCATAGGTGGCTTTTAGATTACAAGAACCAAGATTGAGGATTAATTTTGCCATCAGTGGGCTGTTTATATGGTAGATTAATATAAGAATTTACATTAAACATTGTGAGGATATCACTTATTTAGAAAACCACCATACACAGACCACAAAAAAGCAGTTGCAGCACAGAGGCAACATTGGTAGCATTTGAGGATCTTTTATGCTGCAGTTTAAACCAGGTTTTTGCCCACTCAGTCAGGAAGCAAAGCAGCACATGAACCTGTGAACATTAGCAGTAAACACTATACAACATCTTGCATTCAGTGGATTCTACAAAAGAAAATTAAGAATTCTCAATTGCTTCCTTCTGCACTAAATGTGCTCAGCATTTGAAGCCTACCTTTGCGACTTTATGACTAGCAGCAGTCTCATGCGAGGTATTCTTCAAACCATCTTTCAGCTGGGTGACAAACGTTTCATACCCGTCCGAACTCGACACATCTACTTTCTCTATGCAAGCGGATAACAACTGCTGGGCCTGTTGACGCAAAGACAAGTGTTTGAGTCAAGATTTTATTTTTCTTTCAACTGGTGCAAAACCAATCTGGTAATGGTACTTTCCAGTTTCACTTTCCCCTCACCCTGCCCCTTTATTTATTATTTCAGTGTGTTAAAGTTTATATTTAAACTTTTCACACTATACAAATAAAAAAACACAGTACACCAGTAATTAGTCTAAACACATACATTTAATTAAATGTTCGAACATCAAAGCTAATCTAGTTATATGTGACGTTAAACATTTAAAAACCTTGAGTTTCAATAACATGAATAAGCAGTAATGCATTTGAAAAACGATGAGTCGCCATATAAACCGTTCTCAACCTGAGGAAAGCATCGTCCACCCACCTTTTGCACATTATGCTCCTAATATAGGGGCACTAGCCACCATGTCAAGTGACAAATTACAGTTCGTTAACATTTCTACACTTAATGTCCAGTGCACTTAAATCTTCATTTATCGTAATCCACCTCGCTAAAGCCAACGTGAGCAAAGGATTTGTACACCCTAGGCATCATGACCAGAATGGATCCTCCTGGATAGTTCCCAGGAGATTACAAAACGAGACAAGTATAACTCATTTCATAGGCTAAATAAATATAGTTATCAACTCACATAAAATTACTATATCCTCTGCTTTGCGCACTTAATACCGAATCTCAAATTTTGTTTTCCCCCCATGGTAATTTGTAATTAGTTACCATGGCATACTCGAGGTTTGACAGCACTTTTTATGCATATTTAATTATAATCTAAAATTAATACATTGGCATAGGCTAACCAAATAATGTGAGTTTCTCCAATTTTAGGTAGAATATTTCCCACCAACAATACAGTCTTGTAGATCTGATGGCACTAATGCTTTTCAATTTATACCCAACATGCAGCCCTGCTCTACCCATTTATGTGTTGCAAATTCCTGCAGTAGGAAGCCATAACTGTTCAATTCTACCGGCATTCTGATATCTGTGTGCAGTTAGATTTGATAATATAACTAATTATCAGAGATGCCCTTGCATCAAAGCTTCTCCCATAGTCTTGCGCACTGAAGTCGACAAACTAAGCATATAAGGGAGGCTTGGTGCTCACGAGAGCTTCCTGGATACGAGTAAGTATTAGTATATCAGGACTTTCAAGCTCCCTGCCCTAAATCCAGTCTGGAAAGGACTCAGAATCTGCTCTTTCAACCCAGATCTTAAAAAGTTTTTTACAAGAACATTGACATTTTTTCTTTTACGAGATGTCCAGTAAGGTCAACAGCCTGTAATTGGTCTAGATCCTTAAACCCTTTTTAAAAAGTGGAATTAGGGTGGCTTTCTTCCATGAATCTGGTATGGCATTACAGGTGGTTACTGCCTCAAATAAGGAGAAAAAGAAAGAAGCCCCTATTTGCCAATCCATCAGGCACTAGGAGTTGTTCAACCAAAGTATGTGTGGCGACAAGGAATGAAGAGACTGACCAAATAGTGCCATAGTGGTTGCCATGGACTTTAAATGATAAACCGAACCCATCTACCCTTAAATCTAAGGGGATTTCCCTACCTAAACTTAAAGAAACTCAGGTTCTCGCCAAGAAGTCCGGGTCAAAATAAAAAGGCACTGTCACAGTCACAAAGGCTCCTACTCTATCCCCGTCACTACAACAAAAACCCTGTAAAGTCCAGCAACTGTTTGTAATCCAGGAGAATGACCTCCTCCCTCCTGGATGTAAAGCATCCAAAAGCCTCTCGGGTTGTTCCAAAGCAAAAAAATGTGTTCTCCATAACTGAACATAAATTAAACAGTCACATAAAGTCCTCATGGGGCTGGGAGAATGACTCCTACTAGCTGGTTCCGAAAGGTCTTTCACAGTTCTTAATGTTTGTAGCAGCTCCCTTAGGGAGGTTTTCACAATTGCTAGGTTTTGTATAATTCTTGACACCGCGCCCACTCGGATGATGAACCGGTTCCTGGAGTTCCTCTAGACTCTGCAGCTGAACACTTTTGCGGAACGGACCTGCGAACCATCACAAAATGGTTTACGGTTTGCCGTTTGGCTTACAGTAACTTCCCGTCCCCATCCCGGACTTGTACCTTCTCAAGGCAGGTGTCGCGTGTCCACCCTTCTTAGTTCAACTTTTTCCTTCAATAGTTGTCTGCGTCCCACCACCCCAAGTTATTGTGGAGTGCCTCTACGTAGCCGTCAAGACCTCCTTGGTCACACTGACAGGTTAGACCTCCTCGGTCTCTCACTCTCTCCTGATAGTTAACTAAATGGCTCTTGTGTAGGCTACAGTAGGCTGTCTTGGCACCATTGTCAGTCCACACAGTCCACCCACTACAGGTCGTACTACCAACTCAGTCTCTGCAAGTTTACCATGCTGGATCAAACCAACCCACAAGACTTTTCTGGAATCGTAATATTCCTCTTCTCAGCCTTTGAGACAAGCCTTGCTGCAGTCTCCAGAAGCCCTGTGCCAGCTTTCCAGGCGGCCTACTCGGTCGCCTGGTTCTCCCTCTAGTTCCATCACAGCTTCCAGCTTGCCAGAACCGCACAGGCCATTGTCAGACAGATCAGCGGATGACTAAGAACACATCTCTTTGCTTTTCAATTTAAAAATAGTGGGGACGGCCCCATCAGAACATCCATCCAATTGATAGCAGCTGCTCTAGCTTTCGTCCCACTCAAAGATAGTGCTTTTGAGCGCTTTGTCTCTGTACTTGTGTCATGATCTTATGCTGATAAGATTTGGGAGTCGCCAACCTACGTGATGGAATTTCACAGGGGTTGTGTCTCCCAATTGCGTCCTTATCCCCAGGAGAGGCTCATCTCCCCACGAGATTCCTCCAGCATGCTACCACCCCTAGATGGACTATCGGTTAGTGGCCTCACCTCCCTAGCCTCATGGGAAGGTTCTCCTCTGGGGAGTAGGGACGCCATCTGAAGGATCATCACATATGGCATGTAGTAAGTCATCTTCAAGGATGCTCATGTTGGAGTATATTTGAGCATGATCTCCTGCCCAGATCCCATACGTCACAACATAATCGCCTGTCCAGACCGGTCCCCGTACTTCAGATTCATGAAATCAGCCTCCATCTCTTCCCCAGTGGGGTTTATGAGTATGTGGGTTTAGTTTCCTTTAATGCCATTGAACATACTCCAAACATTGTGAGAGGTTAATACTTCCAGCATAGTTTGCCATTCAGAATTCTAGTCATGTATCTGTATCCCTTAAACTAGTTCAATTTATTTTTTTAAGTGTGTCGTTTGTCTATGTCCAGTCCAATAGATATCATTTTATGTACCTGTCTTAGTGGTCTTAGCCATTTAGCGTCCTGGACAGCCAGATCAAAGACACCAGTGCAAGTATTCCCTTCCTAATCATATGATTATTTCCTGAGGGAGGAACTTTGACATTAGATTAGTAATTCTGGAGACTATTTCATTGGAGTCATGTGCTACACACACATTGATAATCTACAGGCATATCCTGAATATACTTGCTCATTGCTTTTACATCTCTCTACCCAGCCAATACTGATGCCATTATCATTACCTCCACTTCACCTACTTTGATGCCATCTGTAAACAATAAATGTGCTCTCTAAAGTAAGTATCAGTGGCAATGTGGCCATATTAGTAAAAAGTTAATCTGTGGTGCTTTACTATTCCCCATGAGACATGTGCATTTGCCAGGAATGTCACCCTTCCCTCTGGCGTTGAGTAATACCAGGTCCTAGTCATGCACAAAATCCACCCATGCCATACCCTGCCTGTTGACCTTTTCTAACATATCACTCTCCGGCATCACATGCTCATATTTGTCTAGCACTTGCTTATCGGCGCAGTGACCAAGTTCCCGCCAATCGCAACCATATCATTAGCCCTGACATGTTGCTCTGTAATGAGGAGCTCATTTAAGTTGAGAAGTTCACTGCATACCGTTTTCAGTCTCTCGCACTGAGACACAGGAGGTGGTGTGGGGGGTGAACTGATGCAAACATTTGACACAAAACAGCCTTTATTTTTCAACCTCTTCCCACAGTTCCATCTCCACAGCCTGTACCTGTAAGAATGGACACTCAAGGCTAGCTATTTCAGCGGACAACAGCCATGAGCTCATGCCTAGCAAGAGGCCCCCTGACTGATACCAGTTTAGTGGCACTTTTAGTGGCACTCCACGTATATGGGGGATGTTAACCAGCTCTCCTACACAAAGAAGACCGTGTCCATCAGTAAATCATGACCCCGCCCCCTCTTTGTTATAAAGTGTTTGTGCCCCCTCACATTCCATATAATAAGCTTTAGCAGTCAAGGCCTCTTTGAGACTAGTGATGGAAGTAACCCTGTTAACTATGACCTATTCCCCCTGTTTTTACCCGATGCTGAAGGTTACCCTCAACTTCATGTTTGCAAGTACTATACACCCATTCTTTGACACCTTTATGTGAATCACTATCTCAGTAAAACAGATCAAAGTCTAACAAACTAAAAAGAACATGTGTGTTCTTCTAGAACATTCACAATTATGGGTGAAAAGCAGGTTGAGCAAACCCCTGTATTATCCATGAACTCCATGTATGCAAAGTCCTTTGAGCTTAAGTGCAAGAATTAGGGAGAGCAACAATGCGAGAGCAATTTAATGGCTCAAGATTAGCATCCAGGAACAGATTGGCTGTTAAGCAGGACATATTAATGGGAGGCTGTGAACTAATCTTGTCTGCTACAGCACAGCGAGGGCTTGCAGTATGGATCTGTTCTCGATTCATACTAATCGGTAGGTTAGTGCTAACTGCATGGTCTCGAGGCCAACAGCATTGACTGATGTATTGTCAGTCATTGGAGGACCCCAAGGTAGAGTCATTTTCCCCTTGCCTTCAACAGTTCAGTCCCATTGCATCCACATAAACCACACCTTTATCAGCTTTATCCATTAGCGGTTCCGCTGCGGGGTTTGTAACTGCAGGCTCCACCGCGTTAATCACCTAATTTTGCAAAGAGTAACAGAGGTTCAGAAGTGAATTATCAATAAGCAAAATCTTTGTGCCATCAAGAATATGGTTTCTTGCTGCTCACTACCTTCCTCAATCCGAGGCCTCTCAACATTAGCAGGCAGTAGGAAAAAGATGATCTTACGGCTTGTTTTAGTGAGGCAGTTACGATTATGCAAGTCGGTATTCCCCCCCCCAGACTGCCGTAATGTTGGTTTCTATATCTCCGCTACATAGATTACAAGGAGCTTTTTTCTTAACTTACATTTGCTCAATGTGTGGGCACACCAATAGCACTTGTCACTTAAATGCTCAAGTTACAAACGGCAAACACTTCAGACTTTGTTTTCATGGCAGGCACCAGACACCAAGTCTATCAGATGCAATACGGAATCTTTCTAGCTGCGATAATATTGTGTACTATACAACTGCCAGCTATGCACTATAGCGTATATGTTTCAACTTATCCAGACATTTTGCAGACACTAGTCCAACTAGACTTAATGTTGGCCACAAACACTCCTCGCTCCTACAGTGACATCAGATCCACTGTTATAGTAAGGGCATGGGGTGAACCCACGCAGTACATGCAAGAGCCTATTCACCCCCCACAACAATCAAATCCCCCTCAGTAAGGGCAAATGGCAGAATGGTGAGAACAAGGGAGCAAGGTTTAAAAATGCAGTTGTCTTGGACTGCCACAAAAGTTCCGAGCTCTGGTGCCAGGGATTGGTTTGAGATGGGACCGATTCTGCAGACGTTGCCGCTCAGAGCACTGCACAGACCTCTGCCAGACCGCTGTTACTCCACTAGCTAGAGTAAAGTACTGCACAGTGTTAAGCTGCACCACTCTAAAAAGATCACCAATTATAACATGCTTGGATCCTTCCCCTTGATCTCCTCCCGTTGCCTTATCTATACATTTATCTGTTGGATTGTGTGATCGAAAAATATCACCAACCAGTCAACCTTCAAAATATTGTAGGTGAAACAACTGCAGACCTTCACTTAGTCGCACAACTGTTTTTACAGGTATCAGGTAAATATCGCCGTACATGTGGTCGTCGGGAACAGGCATAGGCGATATTTTTGGTGCCGAAAATATTAGATGCGGAGGTTGTGGGGGTGTCCCCCGCAGGGTCCATGTGTTATTTTCGCCGCAAAAATAAGGCGATATTTTTTGCATCGCGATATTTTTGCGGCGAAAATATCACATGGAACCTTTTTACAGTAGCCACATGGTAATTGCAGATCAGCATACAATTTAGTATGTTATTTCCAACTTATTAAAATATTTGATCAACATATAGATCACTGTTCTTTTGGTTTAATAAAGAAATTCCAGACCTCTTCTGGTTGTTTTTAGCATTTATACCATATTCAAAATCCTCATTCTTGGCACTCCGCACTCCGGGACATTCCCAGGAGTGGGAGTTTGTGCGAGAGCCACTGAAATAGTTCTTAAAAGGGTCATTGTCATACAAAATTGTTAAACTTCACTAAAGAAACTAGAAACCTAATGAAACTTAACTAAAGAAGGGGTCATCTACTCCATCCAATTATTCCATTTGTTCCCTACACTAATTCAAGTGGCAGTTTCACATGTGGCGAGGACCAAAAAAAAAAAATTCTGGGGGCCAGAGGAAAACCACCTGCTAGGCGATGGGACCCGGTAGAAGGTATATGGTGCCCCCCCCACCCAACCCCACAAACAACCCAGTCTTCACACTCCCAACCAGAAGGGAACCCAGCAATGGTTCCATGTGTTAATATCCCCGCAAAAATATCATACAAAAATCTATATATTTATGCAGCGATAGATATTAAGGCATGGAACCTGCAGGGGACACCCCCGCAAACCCTGCTGCCAAAAATTATCCCCCCCAAAAATATCACCTATGGCCCTTACAGACAGCCATATATACAGCGAGATTTTTAGTGGGGATAATATGTAGTGATACCCCAGCAATACTCCAAGGAAGCCTTCCGCTTATTGAACACCAGCATCAGCCATAGTTGTATTTGTATGTTTATATAGCGCTTTACTCCAAAACGCTGTACATTTTAACAATATGGGGCAAGGTGGAGTTCCCCAGTTTGAGCCACACCAGATTAGAAACTCAGAAAACAGAGCATATGTCCAATTTTGGGATCTACCCCATTTCTTGGCATACATTCAAGGAGGGGGTGAGGGGCAGCCACCCATTCCCCACCCCCTGCCTGTTTATACAACTTATCCTGCATCCGCATACCCTTGTTCTCTGCTCCCTCTCCCACCCCAAGCCTTCTAGCAGCACACCATTATAAAGAGACATTCACAGGCAGTGCCAAGACCATGAAGCCACCTAGCTGCTATGACAGTCCAGCATGATCCCTAGATGGCAGCCAGAGCTCTTAATCCCTCTGCCTGCGAAGCTCCAATAAGACCAAAGGGGAACACGGCCACTCGAGATACACAGACTAGTAAGAGAGAGGAAAATGCATGTAAGCAGAGTGGGACCACATGGTGACAGCAAATCCAAACGGAGAAGGGGGAAAGGATCTAGCGAATCCCCATTCTGAAGGACCCGAGCTTACTGAATCAACAAAAAATGAGGCCACCACTGAGTTAGGGCAGTGGTGCAAAGAGTTGTGTGTTGACCAACTGTTAACCAAGAGCAACTGGAGTAAGTTGCACCAGGTGGCTGGTTAATGTCGCACTCCCACCATGTTCATTTAAAAGTACCACAATGACCCACAAATGTTTGTATGGATCAGCTCCATCAGACTTGCGAGAATGCTTTCTCCATCAATCGACTCGCGCCACTAGATTGAGCAATACCATGTACCCAAGTTGTCCACAAGTGTGCTAGAGGGATTGATAGTTCCTTCCCCGTTCAAGCATCCTTGTTCTTCGCCAAACTACCTGCATCTTTGCGAAAGGAAGGAAAACTAACATTTTTAATAAGCTTGAAGACACTATTGTTCAACTGGTTCTGTTATCGTTTCTTATTTTAGGCCATCTTGTCGTTTGTGTGCACCCGGATGCCTGCGGGCTACAGCGCTATATAAATATATAAACATGTACATTCCCCAACTGCCCCATCAGGCCATTTCCCCATTCGCACCCATAAGGTCCAGGTCCAGGTCCAGGTCCAGGTCCAGGTCCAGGTCCAGGTCCACTTTCCTCGGTTCCACTGGCTGTCTTTTGACTGTCGCAGATGGCCTCAAGAACACGAACAAGGGTTTTATTAAAAAGTTGAAATAAGGTTGTCCCTCTATCGAATGTTGTGTGGGCTTTGACACCCCCCCCCCCATCCCTAGCACTGGCATCCCTAAACCCAAAGACAGTCACTAGAGATCAGAAAAATCGACCACCCAAGATCTGGCTGACTAGTGCAGAGGGCCTAAGAGCAATCACAGTTATCCGTTACTCACTCTGGGATCAGCCAGGTGAATAATAACCTGGGGCCACACAAGAACTGCTCACATCCTTTTACACCACTCCTGCCGCCCTCACCTAATCGGCCCGCCATCAAATCACCACCTTGTGGAACCGTAAATCGGACCTGGATCACAGCTTGAAACCATCACCGGACCTAGACTTGCTCCCGCTGGAGCATCCATCACCTGTCGATCCTGACCAGAAATTAACCAGTCTCAAACCAGCCCTGTTGAGCCCTCTGAACTGCATTGTTCGAATGCTGCACTCCAGCTGCTCTGAGCTTCTGCTTCAAACCGCCTCTTGGATCTACATAGATCGTCCCACTCAAAGCTGGCTCGACCCGCTTGCCCAACAATGGAAGCACGGTTTGAATCTGATGTGCTGCCAAGAACAGCAATAACGTATTCCTCCCAACTGTACTTCTGGTCCAGTTTTGGTCCCTCGAGGCTGGTTCTATCACTTTGCTCCCCTTTCCGCTCACAAGACGCATCCTTTATCAACATTGTGGTACTTTGCTTTTTTGCTTCCTGCTTGCACCCCTTACATTCTGCATTTCTGTCTCTTTACAGGGGTGCGTTCAATTAAATTCACCTGTGTAGAACTTATAGGAAGTGTTTGGCATGCATTACTTGCCCTAATCATATTTCTGATGCTTGTATCTGCTTAGATCACATGCTGTGTATATAGTCTGACATAAGTCTTTTGCATCTTGTTTACGAATTTCGAAAAGGGACGTCAACTGGGTGTAACTAACACCATCCCTAATGAGACATACAGTACCCATAATTACCCAGTAGTCTTCACGCATCGATGTACCTCTAATTTTCTTTTCCTGCCATGAGGGAGCCTGAAGAGAATGCATGAGTACAGAAAATAAGAGTACCTTCAACTCAAAGAGGGGAGGGAATTACGGGCACATGTGAATCTAAGCAGATAACAGCATCAGAAATAAGATTACGTTAAGTAATGTATGCGTTCTCAGGCTTGTGGATCTGCTTAGAATCATATTCTATGCATAGACATGCAAGCAGTACCAGGAGGTGGTGGGATGTTTGAAGGTACAGCAGCAAAATGAGGTTTTAATAGCTCCTGACCCACATATGAATCAGTCATAAGCGATAGTGGTGTGAATAGAACTCCAGGTAACTGCTTTGCAAATGGCATCTAGAAGTACATTTGCAATGAAAGCTAAAGTAGCACTGTGCCTAGAGGAGAGTGCTCTAGGAGTTAAAGGCAAAGTTCTTGCGAAGAGTAAGACATTTGGATACATTAAACAGTCCATTTAGAGATTGCGGGCTTAGAGACGGGATCACCTGCTCTACCAGTGGTAATGGAGATAAAGAAATTATCTGAGAGGTTTTATCATGAGGCAATAAATGCCTGTTCTCCGAAACATCAAGTGTATGGAGAGATCCCTCAGCTGACGTTACAGGATGTGAGAGGAAACAATTTTGTCCTTCGGAACGGTAAGAAAAGGATCTTGAACTGAAAGGGCATGCAGTTCACTTACACTACTCAAAAGTAACAGCCACTAGAAACAGTTTAAGAGTACAGCATTTAAGACTTGCTTCATGCATAGGCTCGAAAGGAGGGCCCATAAGCTTAGTAAGGACAGCATTAAGTCCCATCTGCGAGTTGTATTAGATATTGGGGGGTGGCGGGTGAGGTCTTTTGACCACCTCCATGAAGGCTTTAATTACAGGGACTTTCCACCAAGAATTCCAATAAGCAGAAAGGACAGCCAGGTGAGCCTTTTGTGAATTAAAGACGAGCCCACCCCATAACCCCCCCCCCACACGAGTACAAAAAGGTAGGTTAGAGCACTACAGAGATGTACAATCAATTGGATTATGTCACTAGAAGTACACCAAATGACAAAGCGTTTCCATTAATTGAAGTAATGGAGTCTTGCATTTGGTTTACGCTCTATAAGAATGTCCATACATCTGTGGTAGATTAAGGTGTCCAAACTACAACCTCCGGAACCATGCTGACATGTTTAGTGTTTGCGGACATGGATGTAGTGTCCCCTGCTGTTGGGGCATGACTGGAGGAGAAAGTGACATTTTCATGAGGTGTGAACCACGGTTGGCAAGACAACATTGGTGCTAGTCGAATTAGAGTAACTTGTTCCTGGTGTTCTTATAACTATGCTGTTGAGGAGAGGTGTTGGGGGCCAGGGCTGGGGGGGCCAGGGCTGGGGGGGCCGGGCGGAGGTTAGCGTAAGCAAATCTCCCAGACGACTTGATCCAGAAAATGTTCGCCTTGGACTTTGTCTGGGGATACCTGGAGGCGCAATCTTGGCATTGTGAGTTAACCAGAGTGGCGAAAAAGGTCCCGCTCTGGATGCCCCAGACTGAAGAGGCGTTCTGTAAAATGTCTGTGTGCAAGTGCCACTCGTGTTCTACGGGCATTTGAACATCTCTGCTGAGGATGTCTGCCAGAAGATTGCGTTCCCCTGGGCTTGTTTTGGGCTAGTTTGGAGAGTGTACACCCACCCCCCTCCCCCCCTTTCAGGTTTTTTTTAATATAAAACAGGGCTGTGGTGCTGTCTCTTAAGAGTAGGACCGTCTTTGCTTGTAGAGATTGAAACGCTTTTAGGTCTTTGAACATTGCCAGTAGGTCCAACAGGTTGCTGTGCTCGTCTGCTACGAATTGTGAGCATGTGCCGTGCGTGGTTTGGTGGAGAAGGTGTGCTGCCTACCCCGACAGGATGCGTCTGTGGTGAGAGTGGCCTCCACTGAGGTGGTGGTCGTGTTCCACTTCAAAAGGTTTTCCCCTTGTCCATCACCTCAGTCATAGTACGAGGGCTTTCCAGACAACCACTAGATTGTCCCACTGTCCACTTGCCCGAGACCATTGGCTCAAGAGCCACACTTGCATTGGACACATGCACAGATGAGCGTGTGGTACTACAGAAATGCACAAAGCCATCATTCCAAGAAGGCACCTGGACTTTCATACAGTTATCTGGTGAATGGCTACATACGAAGGATTTAAAACAGCATGTTTTGTACCCCTTTGTTGGAGGGAAAGACAATGCTGCCTTCCATCCAAACTAGAGCCCCAAGAAACTGCTTTACTCGTCTGGGAACTAGACTACTTTTCGTTGAAGGAGAACCTAAACTGAAAAAGAATATCTATTATTTGTTTGGGTGATTGTAAACACGCGATGTGTCCCCCATCAGCGAGTCGTCCAGGTAAAGTTACACTGGAATGGACTGCCTGCGGAGGTGTGCCGCTACTGCTGCTAGAACCTTGGTAAACACTCTTGGCACCGAGGCTATGCCGAAGGGGAGAAACTTGAACTGATAGTGAGTTTCTCCCACTTTGAACCTTTGGTATTTCCTGTGCGCTTGCAACATTGAAATACAAAAGTATGCATCTTTAATATCCAATGTTGCCATGTAATCCCTTGTTTTAGAAGAGGAATTACCTCCGGCAGAGTGGTCATCCTGAACTTGAGTGTTGACATACCTGTTTGCAGGGCGCAGATCTAAAGCAGGACACATGGTTACCTTTTTGGGTACAAGGAAGTAGATTGTATAAATGCCCTTAACTCCAGAGCTGGTACGAGTGCTATAGCTCCCTTTTGAAGCAGGCTTTACACTTCCGACTAGAGGATGAGGAGACGGTCTGGTGTCATCTTTTTTGCCTTTGGTGGATGTTATTGGGGGGTGGGGGGGGGGTATTCAGAGGAATTCTATACAGTATCCCACAGCCAGTCTTTAACACCAGCTGATCAGAAGTAATTCCCTCCCATGCGTGGGTGAATGAGGTTATTCCACTTCCTACCAGAGATGCATGGGATGGAACCCTGACTGGAAAGTCATTTGTTGGAGGGGTAAGGAGAGCCTCTAGTTGCTGCACTCCTAACCCTACCTTTGCCATGGCAACATTCTTGCTGTTGCGTGGTTTGATAGGTGGCGGAAGATCTTTGTGGCAAATACCAAGGTGTGCTCACCAACCTTGACAGGGGCGAGTCTATGATGAGAGGCGAAACTTGACTGAGACGTTCTGGAGTAAGAATTGGACCGAACGGACCAGTGGTTGATGAAGACACCGCATTGGACAAACGGTTCACTAGATATTTCTTTTAGAGTTTTAAGAGTCTTGCACTTTTTATTAGCCATGTACAGTGCCTCAGCTAGCCATGTACAGTGCTTCAGCTACTGAATTGCCAAAACGGGTGGACTCTTCAATAGGTTTATTGACGAGTGTTGCTTGAGTCTCTGGTTTAAAACCAGAGTTATTTCGCGACAAGTGTAGTTTAAGTAATGTGCCTGCTGCTAAAACTCTGCCTGCTGTCTCAGCAGTCTAGAGTGTTCTTTAGAATATTCTGTTACTGGTCTGCCCTTTTACTGTGGACAGTAGTTGTGATTTTGCAGGTTCAGGTACTGTCTAAACCAGCTTGGAGCAAAACCATTGCACATAAATATAGCTTGCAAGTTGTGGTATTGTTGGCAATACGGGTGAAATATTCTGCTGAAGCTTTCGCCCCCTCCCCCCAAGGGATAACATTTTTGCATTCATTGTCAGGCAGTGCATCTGCAGTGGACAATGTAATGCCAGCCCGCTTCCTGGTAGCAGGAACTACTAATGAATCAGGGACACCATGTCCCCAAATGTACAGGGGATTGGGAGGGTGCAGACTGTAATATCTTCTCAACCTGTGGATTAACTTCACGGGTAAAAGAGGGCGCGACTAGGAAAGGAGCAATTTTTATTAATACAATTGAGTAAGGGAATGGATTGACTTTTGTTTAAAATATCCTCTACAACGTTGGGGGAGGGGGGGGGTCAGGCCCGGCTTGCAGTGTGTGTATTTTAAAGTGTTCTGCTGCCCTTTTAACAATATTTAACAGAAGTTGATTAATTGGGGAAATATTGCTGGGTTGATTAGATGGATCAGTGTCCCCAAAAACAATATCTGGCACAGGATGAGGTGTACGAGTAGCCTGCTATGTACCCTGATCAGTAGGATCCTGAAGCCATGCATCTTGATCTTAGATAGCGTCCCCCTGGTCCTGGTTAGTATACAAATAGTCTTGAACATAGAGATCATCCTGAATAATATAGGATAGGCTTGAAGCCCAAGAGACATGGCTACACAAGGTCCCCCTTTCAACAGAAGGGCTCTCTTCCTAATGGGAGACTTTTGAAAAAGAAATAAATTCAGACGTCCTGTCCACAGCGTGTTCAAATCTTTCCCTGGTCCAGGTCCCTGTTCTAGGTGTGTCTGGAAGAGGGAAGGCTATTTCACCCAAGTTAAATGGACTGTGCCTACTCTGAAGGGACTGAGAAAGGAAAATAAGCTGGGCACCAGTACCCACACATTGTGCAACAGCTCGTTGCTGTGTTTTCCCTTAATTTGGGATAAGATAAATGTTCGGCTTTGAAAATGTATGGGAGGCACCCTGTGAAGATAGATTTTAAACCATGTGCTTCACGATTGCAAAAACGTTGATAGCTGAGAACGCAGACTATAGGTTTTGGCAAATGTTTAGAGAAATCCGTAGGTGCCGCTGGCTTTTTCAACAATACAGTCGATGGAAACCTGTGGCATGGGTGTTCAGCAATAGTATGTGCCCATGTCACCAGAGGACACGCCCATAGCAATGCTTGTGGCACGCCTAGTGGGGCCAGGACATTCACATGGGAATCGAACAACTCCACCTGGTTGTCTTCATCTGAACTGAAGCCGCAGCTGCCATAGTTTTCCATGTTCGTAGTGATTGCGCTGGTGGGGGAAGGGGATTCAGCCTGCAACGCATAGTCTTAGTCTGCCCACTGCTTAGTGTCCCCAGGGTTTTTTGCTTAAAGAGTTCACAGGCCATGCAACACAGTTCGTCGTGGTACCGAGGCAGACAGTTATTGCACACTTGTTAGGAGTGTCTTTCCAAAAGGAACTTCCCATTACTGGAAGGACAACATTTAAACAGTGTTTTTTCGATGTTCAACAGAAAAGGCAGCCAGACAAAGGAAAGCAGAGGGAAATATGAGAAGAGGCATTCCCCAACGGTAGAATGCAAGAACCGCCCCCCCCCCCATTTACCCTACTGCCCAGGCCGAAGCCTGAAGGAAACCACAGTCTGCTGTCGAGAATTCAGTCGTTGAAATCTTCGGTGGTAATCCATCTTCGGCGAAAGCGAATGTTGAAGACGTGATCATTATACAAATATAAAGATACTGTAGCAATATAACCTCGTAGAAAGCTATGAATCCACATTTATGCGACCAACTAACATTGTGGAGAAAATAAATCTGAGGGACCTAGCGTGGAGACTCATGGGTACAGTACACATCACATTAAATATAGGGTTTGTCACGCCCAGTCAAACTTCGAAAACAAGATGCAATACTCAGACTTCCACCAGATGTCGGACTATATGCACAGCATGTGATTCAAAGCAGGTCCACAAGCCTCAGAAATGCTTTTATAGAACTTTGGACATTTTCAACTGTTATACAATATTACAAACCATTTGGTTTGCTAATGGATCATATTCCCACCCGAGTGTACAGCTTTACTGCAGCCCACTTTACCACAAAAGGGGAAGCATGTAATATCTTGGCTGTTTCACCTTCATGTTTGGAATCTCTTGTTTTGTAGGTGAGGGCATAGTAGGTGGTTTAGCTACAACTGCTGAGCCAAAATAATTGTTACACTGTCGCACCACAAAGCACTGGAGCAACGTCACACATTGAGTATATTTAGTCAATGCACGGTGCAGACAAATATGTAGTCTCCTAGGCACCAGCTCAGACTGCAAAAGGTTCACGTCATCTTCCCTGTCTTTTTTACCCCACATTGGGCAAACCGTAGGTTTGCAACAATCGAAACTAGAGCCATCATGTGTAACTATGCAGTGGGGTCATTACAAATGAAGAATGTTAAGTTACCTCCTTATGATCTGTGGGCAGACCTTAGAGCATGGTGTACAGGTTTTATGTCAATCAAAGACACGCCGAAGGGTTAAGAGTAGTGGGGTCTTATCTACCTGAATAACTTGGTTATTGATATTCAACACTTATTGTATTTCATAGCTGCTAAACTCTATGCAAATTACATTTCCCAATCACACTTCCATTTCTATGCATGCTTGAAGTATGCTCAAACAATATGTACATTAGATTTGAATCGTAGTGGCTACCTAAAATACTTTAAAGCTGCCCATGTTTAAATACATTCCAGAAACTAATATAAATGTCTGCCTAAAGTCTTTCCAGGATATCACACATTTGGGACCCATTGTGATTTTATATTGCGTTTCCAAACAGACAGGTCACGCTTGCCCAAGGTGAAGTTAGTCTACTAACAGTGTCAAATTTGCGTAGTGACAATGTTTTAACTACCCCACCCGAATTCCCCCTTTGACAACTACCTCAAATCACACTTCCACAATGATAATAGTTTATTTATATAGCACCTTCACCAAAGCACTTAACAGACAACTTTTACATACAATCACCCAACTAAAGCTGGAACGGATTCATCTACCTTGGTAGGATGAAAGGCAGAGTTTGCCCTGCTGCGATTTGAACCAAAGACCTGCAGATCACAGCAACAAACGCTCAACATGCAGAGCCATTTTACCGGCTACACCAAACACCATTGCCTGACAGTGGATAAAGTGCACAGATTCACCTGGGCTCACTCAACCAGTAGGCAGACCAAACATTTGGCTGGTCTACCATCTTGGATTTCGTATGCATTATTGCCAGGAACCATGGAAGGCAAGGCATGCAGCTTTACTGAGTAGTTTATGCTCCCTCGTTTTAGTAGCCATTTCTCCACTCGGAGCAAGGGCTTCCAACACTGTCATGGCAGTCTAATTTTACAGGGCCGGCCAGAAGATTTCCACACACTCATGATGCCTGCACATGCCAGGTCACACAAGGAAATGAAGGGCCCTGAAGTCCATAAAGGCACAAGTGGGGCCCAGTAACTTCTCTCACAATATACACAGTGTCCTTTTGGACCGATCGCATGGTAAGGCCATATGAAAAGCGGGCAACTCAGACTTTGACAGGACTATACGAAAAGGGGGTGGCGGGTTGCTACCCTTCGAAACAAAAGGGATAGCCTGGTTCAAGAAAGGAGGACAGGATCATTGTCACGGTTGCTGTAACTATCCCCTGGCCTATGGAAGGGGTGGCTTATGGCCCCGGGACCACCCTTGGGCCCATCCTATAATTTGATAAGATACCCGGACCATCTTGTCACCCCACTACAAGTCCCCGTAATCAGGCAGGTGAGTTCAGTGAGTCTTTGCAAGGAGCATGGCAGTGGTGCATATGCCCATCTAGTACGGCAGAAACAGTGAGGATAAGGACTAGGGTTAAGTGGTTCGAGAGGTTGGGATGGTAGTTAGCCCAATCCATTCTGATCGCACACATTCCTTGCACAGTAGTAATTATTTTGCAAACTGCTCTCATTATTGCAATATGCAGAAGAGTACGTGGCAGCAATCTGCCTTGCTTTTTGCTACCAAAAGTCTGTTCTAATCAAGTAATGTTCCAGGTCCCTGCAAGTCAGAGTAGCAGTTCACGGACCATTCATCAATATTTTTACTAAGCAACAGCAAAAATAGGGCACCGCTGGTGTGTGAAGGTTCAATCTTCGCCGCAATCTTGATCGTGGGTAAAAGACTGAATACCGAAGCCTGCCTAGCAAGAGAACGTGGAGAACAAAAAAAAATGAAAAATAAGGTGGAAATGGTGGGTGGGGACTCCATGTGCGTGGCAGGGACGGGGTGCAAAGGTGGGTCGGGGGCGAGGGAAACCCAATAGAAAGGAAGGTGGGACAGACGGGGGTTAGGAGACGCAGAGACTGAGGCAGTTGTCTCAGTGCTGACAGACAACTGCACCAGGTCAGGCCTACCGGCGGTGGGGGACCTGGGAACATAAAGAACTGCTGGGATCTCAGCTGGTCCCCTCTTCTCGAAGGACGTGGAGAGGGGGAACTCTATACACTAGAAAACAGAGCTCGCTCTCGGATCCACCAAGTGGTCTCCTCTCATACGGAATGTAACAGAAGGAACCCAATATCAGCCTTTGCGGGTACAGCAGGTAAAAGGGACTGGGTCAATGTGGCACTGAAAATATGTACCACGGAAAGGATCACTGCGGCGCTACATGGGAGGGCAGCATCCAAGGAGACCATGTGGGGGGAATTCATGACCAATTATTTGAATTGAAGCAATATGATGTTCAATATAAAGACAGACAAGGGGGGTGCCATGCTAACAGGGGGTAACGGGAAAGAATTATCCTGCAGGTGACCCCCCCACCATTAAATGGACTATGGCCTGAGAACTTGGAAAGGCGCAGGAGGCGGCCACGGATATGTGTGTAATTCATTACTTTATTTCTATCCCGCACTAGACAACCAAAGGTTTTTTGACTAATGTTTCTTTGAGTTAGAGAATACTGTTAACCAGGGAGTGGGGCGTGGGGATGGGGTGGGGGAAAGTGGGTTCCCTTGTTGTGTTTGCAAAAGTCTGTTTCTAGTCTGAAAACCCGAAATAAAATAAGAAAAAAGTTAAAAGGGAAAAGGAAACCAAGCTACACCGGGCTACTATATATGAACTCATCTGAATTAATGATCACGAGTCCTACTGCTTTCTGTGGCCAGCTGCATATTTGTGGACTACGGAGACACATTTTTCGGCAGTGCGGTACAGTAGCTCACTACCCTTTACTCAATAGTGCAACTGTCCTTGGTTGTCAAGGCTGGGTAGTAAAACTCAAAACAATATAGGGACATGGCTCCCCAGGAAAACAAATGAGTGGGACGGTCAATGGAAGGCTTCAGGTCCTGAAAGGCCGCAGATGAGCCCTATATCATTGCATTAAAAGGTAAAATCCTAACAAGAGGCGACAGTCCAGTGATTCACCAGCACAGCACAAAAGTGTGATATGTTCCAGACCCCCTCGAATTAGTCTGTTCCAGTAAAGGCAAGCCTGGACTACCAGCCCCAACAGGCAGAGAAACTGGTTGCCGTTTACTGGGCAAGTAAAAGGTTTCTATATGTACAATTGATTTTTAACAACTAAACCCAAAGGAGGAATGCCTAACATGAGGTTCAAGCGAAAAAAAAATATATAATTTTTTTTCTCATTGGGTAAAGGAGGAAGAGAACACTTGGAAGAGGACCAGTGTTTCTTAGGGTTGGGGATTGGAAACTAGGTTTATGAACATTTGTTCTGACAAAGCCTTCAGAGATTAGTGTTTTCAGCTTCGGGCTGGTTAATAGTATTTTGGAAATCATGGCCACTATATTTAACATGGTTTGTATCTTAGGGTGTCCCTGGAAGGACAAATGCTTGCAAGAAAAGTTTAAGACTTAAATATTGTGGATCTATTTTGTAAATTGTGTACATAGTCTGAAGCTGGACGTCATTTACGACCACTGGAATAAGCACTAAAGGATTTAGCCCGTTTTGGACAAGTACCTGGACAAATTTAGTTGGAAACAGACATGCTTCTTTTGTAAAAACTGCTAATAACAGTTAAACACAAAAAAAAAAAAATTGTGGATCTATGGCATTCAAGGTGTGGACTACCTAATAAACCCCTCACTTGTGGGGACACATTCCTGAAAGGCTGTTCCATAGAAATACCCTTATAGTTCACGGTAAAACCGGAGTTCAAAATTTGCACTAGCGTTTGGCTAGTGATAGACTGCTGCTGAGTAACTGAAATGGTGTGCTGTTTCCAATCAGAAACCTGCGCAGGCAAGGGAGTTCATAGCAGAGAGCAGCATGCAACTTAAAATTTGAATCCTCAATTTAAACCCAAAATAACTACACTTGTATTAATTTTCAGCCAAACCACAATGCAGGATTTTATAAATGGACATTCAATCTTACCTCGGTAACAGGCAGCTCAAGTTGTACTACTTCATCTTGCTTCAACACCGGCGTTTGCAAAGCTGTGTCTAGCAATAAGATGCCATTAAGGTCCTTCCGACAGCCAACTGCATAATCATCCACAAAGATAACTTTGTCCACCGTCGAAAAATACTGACATTTCACTCGTCCACCAGATTTAGCTATAAAAAAATTAAAAAATTTTCTTAAAATTGTAATAAAAAAATAAATAAAATTCACACAGGCATGTAAAACTCAAAATGCAACATCCAAACATGTTCCAAAATTACAAATAAGTGCACAGATTACCAGTTTTTAATGTTATACAGAAAGGTTTTCAACTAGCCCATGTTCAAGGAAGGGGGCGGACGAAGCAGGCAAATGTTTTTTTCAAGTGCTGTCTGCGAGCTGCTGCAATTCCCAATAGCAAAGTCTCGGCAGCTGCAGGTCCAAGGTTACAGCAGGGATGTCTGCCTCCAACCCCAAAGCTTCATGCAGAAGAAAGTGCACGGTATTTGTTTTCTAATAGGTTTCATAAGTGGGTGGGGCATAGCAATGCAGCTCAAGATGGCCCCAAAGACTGATCCCTGGCGAACCAGATCTAACCCTCAACCTGCTGTCAACGAGAAAGCTTCCCATTAGACTGATCGAGCCAGGAAGGCTCAGATGCATTCAAGTATCATGGGAGAGCGCCTGAACAGACAACTAGCCATGTATGAGACCTCCAGTGGCAAGACGACGTGTGGCGCAGGCGGATGATCCAAAGAGAAGCCGACCCACTGCAGCTCCATCCCATAGCAGATCTGATTAAAGACCAAAACAGCTAAGAAGGGCACCAAATGAGACGCTGTAGTCCGTTCAGTTCAATAAGGAGAGGAGAGCTAATGCACTGATGACTGGTGTGCTGTACAGAGTTATCTCCAGGAAATGTGCAGGTTGGATTTGTCGCTGCACAAATGATGGGATTCACAGCGACAGCTGCATGATCGAGCCCGGCTTCAAAACTTAAGCAATATAAGCAGAAAGGAAGACCTCAAACCTTCCAAGATATCTTTCAAAACCTGAATAGCACAAGGTTATTCTCTTCTAGAGGTTTTATGAAGGGTGTGGAGACTGCTCCAAAAGCTTCCACCATTCTTTGTTGGCTTGTTAGGCGCTTTTACAGCAGGTAAATTCTGTTTCAAAGCACCCACAGGGCAACAGTGAGGGGACATGGGGATGAGGAACTTAATATATAACAAATATTAAATACAGTGAGGGAGAGGACAAACCTATGCCTTTTGAGTATTCAGAATGTGCAAGTGCAGAAGGGAGGGCGCAGCGGGGCTAGGCGCTGGGGTGCTCGTGGGTGAGTAACAGATGAAGTGCAAGGTATGGTAAGTGCGAGTCTCTTGAATGGAGGGTGTGCCGAAGCAAGTGTTGAGGATAGACAGAAGCTGGGGACGATTCGGTGTGGGAGGTCAGGGCCCCGAGGATGCATAAGGGCCCTGGACACCAATCAAGCAACTCAGATGAGGAGAGAAGGGGGAAGGAGGAGAAGGTAAAGAGGAATGTCTTGAGTAGCTTCCGGAATTTAAGAAAGTCCTGCTCAAGACAAAGAGGGAGGGGGAGGCTGTTCCAAAGAAGGGAGCCAGCTGAGGAAAGCGATCAACCTCCTGCCTTCTGTTTAGAGAACCACTTTACACACAGAATTGGTACCAAAGAAACGCAAAGGTCTAGAGGGGGTATATTTAGTAGAGTTGCAGATAGTGTGGTCCCCAGACAGCCTTGTGGATGATAAGAGGGATTGGAATTGAATCTGAAGCAACCGGGAGCCAGTGAAGAATTTAGGGCAGGAGAGATGTGGTCCCTGGGCTTGAGGCCAAGGGTAAGGCTTACTGCCCTATTCTAGATTAGCTGGAGGGGTCACAGAATGGAAGAAGGTAGATTCAGGAGGAGGCTATTGCAATAGTCAAGACTAGAGAGAACCAGGGCTCGGTTAGCATTGAGTTTCCGGGGGGGGGGGAATGAGAAAAGGTAGAATTACTTTGATAAGAAAGAGCTGAAAGTGGGACTTCTTGGCAATGTGAGTGTGAGGGAGTAAGGAGAGTGGAGTCGAAGATTACTCCAAGGTTTCCGGCTTCAGAAGGAACCAGGGGAGAACCCATGGAGGAAGGCCAGAGTGAAGGGAGGAAGGCGAAAGTAGGGGTCCCAATTTTTATTTTTATTTTTTTAATTCTTTTATTTATTTCTTTCATTTGTTACAAATGGGAAGGATCTCAGTTTTGCTGGCATTGAGGCAGCGATCATTGCAAGTGCACCAGGCCTGGATGATAGAAAGGCAGTAGGGAATGAAGGAAGGAGCAGGAGGGTCAGCAGGAAGTTTGAAAAAGAGTTGCACGTCGTCTTCATAACACTGGAAGTTGGGGGAGAAGGAGGAGATGAGGAGTGCCTGCTGAGTAACGTAGATGTTAAAGAGCAATGGTGAGAGGAGAGAGCCCTGGGGGACACCACAGGTGGAGAAGTAGGAGAGAAGGTGCCCAGGATGACTTGGGATGAGTGGTCAGTTAGGAAGGTCAGCCAGTCCAGCGCTGTCCAAGATACCAATGGTGTTGTGGAGCCTTTGTATGAGGATGAAGTATACGATCATGTCAAAGGCAGTGGAGAGAGCAAGATGGATGAGAATAGCTGAGGAGTTGGAATCCAGTTCACGGGTGTTCAGAAGAGAAGTTTCCATGCCTCTGGATGTTCGGAATCCAGATTGATCGTGGAGACTACCAACAAGTTCAGAGTGAGTTGAGTTGGGGCATGGCCAACTTCTCCAGCAGTTTCCCCAGAGCAAGGGGGTGATGGAAATAGGGCAGTAGTTGGCTGGAAAGGTAGGGACTGCCGATGGCTTTTTAAGGAGGGGGGCGCACAAGGGAGTGCTTGAAGGAGGGGGGGGGAGAACCAGTAGCAAAGGAGTGGTTGCAGAGATCAGCGAGCACGGGGACAAGAGCCAATAAAGCCCTTGATGGTGCTGGATGAGCAAGCGGAAACCTGTTCAGAAGAGACCTTCATGAGTGAACAACTCTGGTGACCATCAAGTGAGAGGATGACGGAGGAAAAAGGAGGAGGCTGAGTGGCCAAGGAAGGCCAGGGGGGTGTGGGATGGGTTGGGAGGGTGAGTAATAAGGCTGTCCTGAGTTTTGGTGGTGAAGTGAGTGGCCATTGTGTTGCAGAGGTCCTGGGAAGGAATAGGAGGAGGAGGCGACAGTGGAAGATTACGAAAAGTTCTGACGTGTTGTTGGATGCGCCAGATACCTGTGCCTTAATGTAGGCCCTTTTCTTGGCACAGTCTGTATTGCCTTTGGAGCATGCGGCAGGACAGTTTTGAGGGAGAGCCTGAAGTTTGTCACTTCCGTTCCGCCGCTCTGCACTTTCATTTCAGGGCTGCAAGTTTGGAGTCGTCCAGGTGTTGCACTTGGAGGCGGATCCTCATGACTGGGGCAAGAATGTCAAGAGTGTTGGTGATGGCCATGTGGAAGTTGCTGAGAGCAGTGTCGGTGGTACAGTGAGTTAGGGGGTAAGGAGGGATAAAGGTGGAAGTGAAGGCAGAAGCTAACACTTGTTTCATCGGGCAGACGTTCGTGAACAAGGTTAAGGGGTGCAGTCAGGGGGACCCAGGTGGGAGGAAAGAAGAGTGGTCTGACCAAGAGAGAGGGGTGACCAGACGAGAAGAGAAAAGTTGGTCGGAGTGGGTGAGGGCGTCTAAGAGTGTCCAGCAAAGTGGGTTGGACCAGAAGGGAGAAGGGGGAGGTGCAGAAGTCAATGACAAGAGAGGATGCTGTCTCAGGGGAGTCCAATTGGATGTAAAAGTCACCCAAGAGGAGCAGGTTGAAAGTAAGGAGCCCATTCAGAGAGGAACAGTGAGGTAGCGCCTGGAGGCAGGTAAATGGTAGCAACCGTCAGGGTAGCGGAGGGAGAGATTACAACTTACCCGTCTTCCTTTGAGAGCCCGGTATGTAAGTAAGATGGACGAAGGAACCCACTCAAGAAAAATTAAGGCAACCCCACCGCCAGCACAGTGAGGTTGTGGTTTGGAAATGATCTTGAAGCAGTCAGGTAGGAAGAGTCAAAAGCAGCGACTGAGCTGGCATTCAACCATGTCTCAGTAAGAGCGAGAATGTCAAGGTCAGTGTCTTCAAGAAGGAGGCAGATGTCAGCAGAGTGTGTTGGCTGAGCAGGCGTTAAGGGTCACCAGGCGGAGATGGTCTCTGCCTTTGAAGGTTTTCTGAGATGGAGTACTGGGGCGTGGTACTCCAGTCGGGGGGTGGGGGAGGTCAGAGTGGTAGGGGAAGAGGCAGGAGAAGGAAGAAAGTTAATGAGGGAAGGAAGGATCCGGTCAAAGAGGAGGAGGTTGGCTTGGGGAGCCGACCAGGATAGTGCCAGTGTGGTAGACAATGATGCAGCGCGATGACAAGAAGCCTGCCAAGAGGACTTCCCACTTGGAGCCACCATTAATGGGAGAGGATGTGAAAGAGTATAGCTGAGAAGTCCATAGTCTGAAGAGGGGCCAGCAGAGGATATCAGTGAAGATCTCTCACTGGAAGATGCACTGACCTAGGTGTCTGCGATGGGAAGGCCACGATTTGGACGCAGCATGTCTTTTTTGTGCTTTTTTCATCCAGACTTCCTGAGAGAGGGAGTATAGGTGATAGTGCAGCAGTTAGAGAAGATGATTAGTGCCATCTCAGTGGCAGAGGATAGATAAGAGAAGGAAAAGGGGAGGGGGGGGCAGCTGGCTGCACAGTCCTGGACCTTACTCCAAGGCGGTCTAGTAGTTGAGAAGGGCACACATACAAATGCAGAGCAATAGGTGGGGTACAGGATTACATTATAATCTGCGCAAGATAGAGATCGCTTTTAAGGCAGGCAGTGCACATCTCTTCTGAGGAGGTCCAGAGATGGCCCGGAAATAGAGCCTTCCAGGGCTGGGCCCCTTTAGGTCTGCATGAGTCAGTACACATCAACTTCACAGCTCTCGGTTTGGTGCCTTTTGGGGTGGCTGTCGTGATTAGGGGAAGATTCTGCCTACCAGATAAAGAAATCCTGGAAAGGAAAATGCACCCACCCGCCTCAGTTTCTGAAGGAAGACATGGCGACGGGAGAAATTAAGCACACAGAAGGATGAGGGTGCCCAGACAACCCTCCAACCATCAAACCACCAACCACATCGCATCTCAAACACTTTGATCTACTTACAAGCTTGGACCATCTATGTGGAGACGTCGGACATTCATTCTTGGAAGAGCCACAAGTCAACACTAAAGCCATTAACTCGCAGTAGGGGAATTGAAATGGTATCTACAACAACCAGAGTCAAGGCACATGAAACTGCTACACAGGAGCTGCACAGCAACCTCAGTAAGACAACCACTATGCTGAGGGAATACAAAGGGGTTATTTGCATTTCCCTCAGCATGGTAGAAATTAAATAGCTGTAAATCATATTGAGGAATTAGGAAATCACTTCATGAGGGAGAACTTCAGCCTGAAAGGTTTCACTGGAGAGACAATGGCAAATTATCTATCGCGCTGTCTGCAATTGCCCTTTTTTCTACCTGGATTCTGCAAACTGATTGTCTCAGACAGAGCACACAGTGAGCCCTGTGAGCAGTGAATCATCAGGACCTAGGGACAGGCGAAATTCATTTTCACGCTGTCCCAACTTTTCTCCTTCAGGGTTATTGCCTGCAGATGGATACTTTAATTTCTGCTCAGTTAAATTTGACATGGTATTTACCTTTTTCTACCAAGTGAGTCTCAAACAAATAATTCATCCAACACCGACGCAGGAGCCATGGGGAAGAGTGTGGCATGGTTGCTTTCTCCCTGGTCTTCAGCAATGCACTCATCCAAGCTGTACATGTGGAAGCCAAACATGCTATGCGAGCGATGCAGTCACTTTCATCCTCACCTCCTCTGTCTCCCGCAATGTGTTCACCCAATTCCTGCTCACGAAAAATGTTGGAGGATTCACATAGATGTTTCAGATTAGATATCCTTTGCAAAATAAACCGGATCAAAAAAAGCACTGGGACTAGGGTGAGGATAGGCTCCATCGGCAGCATGTTTGACGCCTCCAACCATCATTGTAGAGCCACAAGAAAGGCATATGTCCCTTGCCACACCACAAACTTAGCTGCACTTGACCTGCCATTGTCAGTCAATACTATAGGGGAGAGCCACTACCTTGTCACAGCTGCAGAAGACACCGACTGAGAGGATGTACCACTCCTACGCGAGCAGGAGACAAGAAGGGAAGCAAGCACCACCAGCAGAAGGAGCTTTATCAACAGCACCACCAGTGATCTATACAAAAAGTGGAGTGGAGCATCAAGGCACAGTGGTGAAGACCCAGCAGGATATCAGTAGACAGAGCAAATAGAAAGAGGAAGGGGGACAACAAACAAAGCAGGACGACTGCTACAGGAGGAAATCACTGACCAGGCCACACCTTTAAAACCCCAAACCCCATTTTTACTCTGTGCACCAGCCCAACTCGTACACCCCCCTCAGACCCCCACTTACTTCAGCCAACAATGAAAGAACATTCACACAATATATTCAGGTCAGACATCGAAAACAGGATTCAACCAACTCTTTATAGGTAAATGAAGAAAAACTTCCTTTACGAAGCTGGATTTCCTTTGCTACAAAATTATTTAAAAAAAAAAAAAAAAAAAAAAAAAAAAAAAAAAAAAATCGGGTGCTTGACAGGATGTCACAAAACAAATCCAGTCCTCCAGCCCTACAAATAAGGTGTGTACTGGCCACTTTCGTGCCCTAAAAATAGGCAAATACTGCCAAAGAATAAAAATAGGGAGTCAAAATACTCCCAACAAAAAATAGCAAACTGACACGCAGTGCCTTGTGCCCCTGCTTTCACCCACACAGTTCCATGGATGTTTGGAACAGTAGTGTACAACAGGAAGAAACTATTAGTGCCTGATCAGAAGTAAACATAAATCTTTTAATGTGTATTAACTAGGCGCAAAGGAAAACCTATTACAAAAACATTCCGTTCTCCAGTTAAAAATGTGTACTTGCTGATAAAATACTCACATTGGGAATTGGAGATACATTTTTACTCCCAACAAAAAATAATTTTACACCCAATTTTAAAAATACTCCCACTTCAAAACCTTATCTGCAGCACTGCAGTCCTCGGTCCAAAACCTAACATGACCTATCACTAACCTATTCTACTGCATAGACAAATAACAATCCATAGCTGGTGCTTAGTGTACGGTTACTCCAACCAGGAAATTTAAGGAAGGAACAATCCGGTTAGTCCTGGCCATCGTCAAAAGACAGCACCATATTGCAGGTCAGAAACCAAGCCTCTTACCAAAAAGGAACCCTGTAGATGATGGTCATGATCAGTTCCCATAAACCCCCCCAAACATGTCGGACTGTGAGGGAAGGGGACGTTTGCATCATTCAGCCACTCCTTGTGTTCAAGTGGGTTGAGGGTTCAACCCCAGTTGGATCTTGCTTGCCCTGGCCCAAGGAAGGTATTGCATAGTGGGCTCCCTTTCCCTAGTCCCAAAGGGGGTGGCTTGCCTTGGTGGGGAAAAAAGAAAACCTGGATTTGTTACAATAGATGAGGCAAAGGCTAATGTTCCACAGGACTAATATTTAGGGCCACCAAGCATCATCGTCCTTTGTTGCGTGTTCGTACTCTGGCATAGCACACACTGGGATCGGCAGATGCTTAAGGATTAGATGGCAGTGCTTAGTGTGCCTCAACACTCGGACAGGCAGGAGAGCGTGTTGCTCACTATGGCCCCCCAACTGCAAACTCTGCCTAGACACTTGCCGGCAGACACAGGAGCATCTCCACCACAAGTGCAAGCACTGACAATTTTCATTTCATTTGATCACGTGGGGCTCCCCTTGTGCCAAATGTGACATTTACCCTGCATGTACGTCGCCATTATGACAAAGGTGGTTTAACCATTCATGGGCACCACATCACCAACTGCAGAGTCGGGAACTTGCAATCACTAGAGGCTGCAGTGGCCAGCGCAGCAAACCATCCTAGCTGAGCTGTACCCTTGCTGTGACTGTCTTGGAGGAGAAACAGCTGGTGCGCCACAGCCACCCAAACTCTCCTATAGATGTGTGTTTTGTGGGTTTTCGTGTGGGGAAAAAAAAAAAGAAAAAAAAGGGGGTTGGGGGGACCCCCCCCCCAAACAAAAACAAAAAACGGGTAAAAAAAAACAAATTCGACCATTTGGCATTCGACCAAATGGTGTCTACCAGTTGTCCTGTCGACCAAATGTTTTCGACCAATTGACTGGTAACCTCTTTGAAGGTGCTCGCTGTGAAACAAGACCCACAGTGTCACGGAAATGTAGGCACAAATGTTGCCAGCAGGTAGAAGTCAGTGTCCTTCATGTCAAAAATGAGTGGGTCACAGCACAGACTCCACAACATTTTATCACAAAGGCTCGCTCCCAAGTTCCTTGAAATCCACTTGGGTAAAGTGAAGCTGCTGCATATTCTCCAAGCTTCTCTCCAGCAAACAAAATCAGTGGAAGGATTACACCAAGGCCCACTTCTCTACTGACCATCACACTTTTCACTCTGAAGGGCCTTAGAACTTTGAAGACTAGGTGAAGTTTATCTTACTTGTTAGCCAACAGCAGTGCAAGCAAGCATCTTGGGATGCCGATGTACCATAGTAGAATAGATTGCAAGCCACTGTTCCCAGAGGTGCTCAACTCAAGCACATGGAGAGTAGGAGTTCCACCAGTGATACGGACCTTGATTTGGTGGTGTGGCAGTTGGTGCTTTTCATGGATGTCAGCCAAAATATTCCTTGCACTGTAACAGCAGCTAAAGTGGTTGTATATCCTCTGCATCAACAGAATCATGCCTCCTAGGAGGAAGCAATTACTACCGAGTTTAGCACCTGGGAGAAACTGGGGATGTGGGTTATTCCCACTTGTTTGAGGCAGCCACGACATTGCTGCAATTATCTAGTGTGAGCCAACAGTAAAAGCTTTAAACAAAGTCAGTCTTTGATGACTGCTCGGGTTGTATGCCTACATCCACAGCTGAGTGTCATCTGGTCAAAGCTCTGCATCTGCAGCATTGCCTGCTGATTTGGTGTGCTGTGTTTCACAAACGACAGCCAGTGGGGTAGTCATGAAGTTTGTCCCATGCAGGCATTTCCACTGAATCACAGCCTCTGAGCCCTAAATTCCTCAAACGCAACATGAAGCTGAACTACGACTTGGTGGTACAGCTCAGGGACAGCAGTGTGAGAGCATGAATGCCCGCTTGGGATCTTACATCAATGCAACATTCCATCAGTGCACAAAAGCAAGGATTCTCCACAACGAAGATAACAGCATAGCCAGAACCAGCATTTAGGCTAGATTGGTCAGGAAGAAGTAGGACTATAATGTTCACATAACCTGGGTGGACTAGGCACTCCAGATTCAGAATTCTGGTGCCTAATAGCCTAAGAGCAGTGTGTCCCGTTTTGTTGCTCTATGCCTCAATAAAATAAAAATAATGTTTTTTTTAAAAAAGGAAACCACTTTCAATCCAGTCCACACTACAGTTTATGATTGAACTTTTGCTTCACCACGTGTGGTTGTTGCCTACCCCCTCCTGCCTCCCCACCCCACCAAACTGCACTGATATGAATGCCTGGATCACCTGGGTGCAACAGGGAGGAATTTTAGATTTGTAACCTTGCCAGAGTTCTGAGAAAAGTTGAGACAAATTAAGCAAGATTTTTATGCATGCAGCATTCAAGGCTAGATGACCAGTTTCAAATTGAACACGCAATGGCTCCCATTATTCGCTAGATTAGAAGCATCTTGTATCCAGATTGCACTGTTGCAGCAGCGCGTGGGTATGGCTATGGATAAGGCCAGGTTGAAACAGTGTGTGAATTTGGGTAAGGATTTCTCTGATAAGCAGTGAAGAAAGGTGTGACAAAAATGAGGTTTAGTTAAAATACTTAAAACAAATCCAATATTGTTTCACACAACACTAAAAACAAACAATTTTTCCCCACAAACTTCCAATTATTCAATATATATTTTGACTCCAGGTTACATCAAGTAAACCACACTCAGAAATAGGAAAAAGGTAAAGTTGAAATAATCACAGTATGAATGATTTTCCCCACAAATTTAACATAGTTCACAGTGTTCACGGTACCCCCCCTAAATCAATATTAATAAAACGGTCAGCGTTCTCCACCGCTGGCGTTCTCCGCTGGTGGCATCATTCAGCCCCTCAGTCTTGCTAACTAAGCAATTCATGTATTTTTTTGATTGTGCATTAGCCAATAAAACATGACTTTTTAAACAGTTCTTAATAAAAAAGCCTGATTACAATTACACAAACACAGAAGCAGATAAAGGATGAAAAATAGAAAAAAAAAATCAAAATCATCATCATGGAACTACTGGCATACTAATAAATGCAACCTTTTTCGATACAAGATTACGTTTTTTATAACAGAGACCACCTCAAACTTAAAAACTTTCACTACCTGAAATTAATCTGTCCCAAAACATATCGGAGAGAGGCAAAACATGGTCATGGACAAAACGCTGAAATCTTAATGCTCTAAAGGGGCCAAGTTCCAAAACATTCAATCAGAAGATGACGAATAGTTTGCATTACATTTGTCACAGATGTCAGTTGGGTAAATGTCCACATACCGAACATGAAGAATTTCCAGAGTTTGTAACAGGTTTAGTCTTAACCTTCGGAAGTCCACTCGTGTTATCAGATCCGGAAATTTCTTTCGGTATTGGAGGCACAAAGGATCTGGATTTATCAATCAACAATGAAGATGATTTCTTTTCAATAGTCCTGATACAATCCATGCGGTGCAGTTTTTCCTTAGTTTACAACGGATTTTGGGTGAGAGTGTCAATGTCAGTATCCGAGAGAGCAAGTAACTCATTACATCTAGATCTCAATTTGTTGAGCAAGAGGTTTGTTGATGTATTTATTTGCATCTGTATAGCGCACTTAGATCCCCAGAGGCATTGAGGCGCTGTTACATGAGATATTGTACAAAGATTTGATTGAGTAGATCAAATGCGACCATGAGGTCTCTTGGTTACAGGCAAATGGTGTAACAGATAACTACAAATAGATCAGGTGGGTTCAAAAGATATACAGAAATGCAATCAATATTACATAGTAATTATTCACAGTATTCAAACAAACAAAAAGCTTAGTTTTAATTGCTTTGCGGAAGGCTTGGTGGGACTCAAATTGGGAAGGGCATTCCAGTGGCATGCGGCCCTTGTGGGAAAACTAGAACCCCCAGCGCTGACTCTTCTCGTCTTGGGAGCGAGAATCATGTTGGAGTAACCTTTCCTCAGAGGTCTCGTGGCGATGTGTTTTACAATTCTTTGAACAAGATACAGGGGTGCAAGATCATGGAGGCATTTATGGAAAAGGGTTTTAAAGAAGATTTGACAGGGAGTCAGTGGGCCTGCCTTCTTACTTCAGAGATGTGGTCTTTCCTTGAGGTTCCAGTAGCCGTCCCAAGGGCATTGTTTTGAACCAATTGGAGTTCAGACAGGTTTTTGCAGGAGGTCCCTATGAGGAGGGAATTGCAATAATCAAGCCTTGATCCAATTATTGCCCGGGCAATGGGGAGGCAATTTTGGCGTGATAAGAAAGGTCTGCCTGCGTTAAGAACTTTGGAGTAATAGGCTGAGGCGGCGGCAATGGCATTCACTTGTCTATCCATGGTAACATCGGAGTCCAGGTAAACTCTGTATTGATGTTATTGGATACCTTGATGCGAATATCAATGGGCAATGAGGTACTGTTGATCAAGTTGACCATGGTAGTGGGCGAACCGATTATCAGAAGTTCCGTTTTCTTGCTATTGAGACATAGCCAATTATCCTCCATCCAGGATTGGATAGTAGAGTAGATGTTGGTGAGAGTGTTCATATCTGACTTGTAGTCCCCAGTGAGTGGGTATTAGTACCTGTGTGTCATCTGCATAATTAGTAAACGAGATGCCCAGGGGGTCAAGGATACTGAACAAAGGCCTTGTGAAGAGGTTGTAGAGTGTGGGTGCTATGCAGAAACCTTGTGGAACTCCACATTTAGGAGGATCCATAATCAGTCTATAGGTCAAGACCCATTTCCATTCCATCCAACCACTTAATGAGGTGAGACCCAAATCAAAACTTATGCAGGAAACGGGGACACAGTGCGGGAGCCCTAAAGATCTTTTCAAAATGTTACTTGCAGGTTACACTCCATACCAAAAGTAATCACCGGAAGCACCTTCCCAACATAGAATTTTAAGAGAGGCAAAAGGGAAAATGTACAGTATTGAAGACGGATTTTCTTCATTTGCGTGACCAAGTAAACTATTTTCAAGTCAATGGTTGAAAGAAGATCGGTCCTGGTGGGAAAGGCTGTTATTTTAGCACCCAAATAGATAACCTTTTTGGAGATGGAGATCAGAGTTATCCAGCTGCCATACAAATGGTTTCAACTTCCTTAAGGGATGTTTAAAAACTACTATTATTTTAGATTAGGATTGATTTTTAAGATAGTTTTCTTTGGCATACAAGAGAGGGCAGTAAGTAAGCGGTCCAGACCGACTTGCCTTTAGTCGAAGAATACAACCTCAGCGTACGCTAACCAATTGATTTTCCTATCACCCAATTTAGGTCCCACCAGACAGCACTTCTCCAACCACTGCAGAAGATCTGGCAGATATAAAATAAAGAGAAAGGGAGCAATTAAGCACCCTTGGCGTACCCCTCTCCATCTTGATGAACTGCGAAAGGACGTCCGACTTAGACAGACGACTCTTAGTGAAGATCTTTCATGCAGCTCTATCAAGATGGACAGTAAATTATCTGGGAGCCCCCACAAATTTAATTTCATCCATAGTCCATTTCTATTTATGGAGGCAAAAGCCTGGGAAAAGTCAACCCAGGCTGTGAATAAGGGGGTCCCTCCCTTTTTAAGAGAGTTTGAGCCAAGACACCCAAGAACCAGGGAGTTGATGTGGATGTCTTCTCCTAAAACCAATCTGTTGCTTGCGGATAATGCCTTAATCCTCCATCCATTTCTCTAGGTGACACAGTACAAGATCGGGAAAGATCTTCCAAATGGCATCTAAGAGTGGTATGGGCAAATAATTTGATGGAACTAAACAATTACCATTTATAAAAAAAAGGTGGAGTTTCTCCATGACTCTGGGGTTGTTTTGCCAAAAATATTATCAAACAGAAGCTTTAGAACTTTAGACCACAATTCAGGATTACATTTAAGCACTGCATTGCTCAGACCGTTGGGCCCGGCAGCCCTAAAAGGTGGATGATTTTTTTAAATTAAGATTTCAATGTCCTCACATGTGTAATTTAAGGACCACTATGGGCACAGTTCTAATTTAAATTCCTGAGTCTCTATGGAGCCATATACACTAGAGAAGTGTATGGTCCAGGCATTTTCCTGTATAAAAAGTTGCTTGGAGATCAGTGGGTAGTCCATTTATCGAGCCCACCACAACCAAAAACGTCTTGAATTTCTAGCACAAACAGCCTCTTTTTCCTCATGAGATTATAGATTCGCAACTAGTTTCTATGAATGTTATTTAGGGATCTCCATTCGGTCTCCAGAGCTTTTGGATCCTATAGTTTTCTTCAGAAGCGATTTTTTATGTCTTTTTTCTTTGGTAAATATTTGAGCCAAAATGTTATTTATGGACCCTAGTCGCTTTAGTGGGTCCAGAGGGGAGAGTTTAATTCCCAACCCGGAGGATCATCCCGATCTTCACTGCTTGTTAGCTGAAGGGGGACCCTCCCGGGCAGACTTCTGTCAAGGACAGAGAGTGCCACTATCTCGAGGGTCTGAGGAAACAGGCCCTGTCCCAGGCACAAGGAGAAGTGCCTAGGACATTCTGGATTTATTGGGAGGGTGAGCTCCTCGTTAGTGAGCCCACTAAGCCTGAACCTGGTGCCCTCAAGAGGTTGGGGGTACCCCAAGTTTACAGGCCCTTCCTACTGCAGTTGGTGCATGAGGTGCCCTTGGCTGGTCATCTTGGTACCAAGACGACTAAGCAGAGGCTCTCTGCCCATTTCTACTGGCCTCGGATGGGAGTAGAAGTGGAGCCCCACTGCAGGACCTGCCCAACTTGTCAGTTGACTGGCAAGACTGGAGGCAGTGTCATTGCCCCACTGCAGCCATTGCCAGTGGTTGGCACACCATTTGAGAGGTTAGGCATCGACATTGTCGGTCCCCTGGACCCTCCCACTTCAGGTGGACATCGGTTCATCCTGGTTTTGGTAGATCATGCCACCAGGTACCGTGAGGCTATACCCCTTCGGACTGTAACTGCCAAGGTGGTTGCCGGGGCTCTCCTGGGCATTTTCACCCGTGTTGGATTCCCCAAGGAGGTTGTCTCTGACAGAGGATCCAACTTCATGTCTAGTTACATGAAGACCATGTGGAAAGAGTGTGGAGTAACCTATAAGTTCTCCACCTCTTACCACCCCCCAGACCAATGGTCTGGTTGAGAGATTTAATAAAACTCTCAAGGGCACGATAGGTGCTTTGGAGGAGCCCCTAAGGAGGAAATGGGATCTCCTCCTGCCATGCTTGCTGTTTGCTTACAGAGAGGTACCTCAAGAGGGTGTTGGTTTCAGCCCCTTTGAGCTGCTCTTTGGACATTCCGTGAGGGGGCCGCTTGCCTTGATCAGAGAAGGTTTGGAAGCCACCCCTCCAGGTCCCGCCAAGCAAGTGGGGGACTACGTGTTAGGATTCAGACGGAGGATGACACAGATGATGGGTCAGGCAACAGCAAATCTCAAGGCCAGTCAGGAATTAAACAAATACTGGCATGACCTTAAAGCATCGCAAGTGGATTGGACTCCGGGACAGGAGGTCCTCGTGATGGAGCCTACCAAGCCTCAGGCATTGGCAGATAAATGGACTGGACCCTTCAGGATAATCTCCAAGATGGGCGAGGTCAATTATCTGGTTGACTTGGGAATCCCAGGGGTAGCCCCTCAGGCATTCCATGTTAATCGGCTCAAGCCTTTCCACAGGTGAGCCGAAGTCTCTTGCTGGCTTCAGAGCAAGAAGAGGATGAGAGTGAGCCCTTTCCTGATTTGCTATAGAGCAACCCTCAGGATGGCTCAGTGGAGGGAGTGCATCTCTCCAGATTTGACAGCAGAGGGCCTGCAGGACTTTGCTCCAGCAGTATGCCTCGGTTTTCTCCGACGCCAAGCCTTACACCATGGTGTAAGCACGAAATGGACACTGGTGACAGCATGCCTGTCAAGAGCAAGAGCTACCGTATGTCAGATACTGTTAAGAACCACATCCAGGCTGAGGTCGCCAAGATGTTGGATCTGGGTGTTATTGAACCCTCATCCAGTCCCTGGTCCAGTCCTGTGGTCCTTGTCCCCAAGGCAAGTTCCCAGGAAGGTACCAAGGATTGGAGGTTCTGTGTGGACTACCGAGGAGTCAATGCCGTCACCAAAACTGATGCGCACCCACTGCCCCGGGCTGATGAGCTCGTGGACACCATAGGTGCTGCCAAATTTGTGAGCACATAAACCTCACCTCAGGCTATAGGCAAATAGCTCGTACGGACCATGCCAAGGAAAAGACGGCGTTCTCAACACCAGAGGGACTCTACCAGTTTAGGGTCATGCCTTTTGGGTTGAAGAATGCCCCTGCCACCTTCCAGAGATTGGTCAATCAAGCTCTCAGTGGGCTGGAAGCCTTTTGTGTGGCTTATTTAGAAGACATTGCCGTCTACAGTTCCACTTGGGAAGAGCATTTGACACATCTGGGTAAGGTGTTGCAGGCCTTGAAAAGGGCTAACCTCACTATCAAGGCCACCAAGTGCCAGATAGCTCAGGGGAAAATCACATATCTTGGTCATGAGGTGGGGGGGGGGTCTCAAATCCAACCTCTCCCCAGTAAGGTACAGGATGTACAGGACTGGGAGATTCCCACTACTCAAACCCAGATGAGAGCCTTTTTGGGTCTCACTGGGTAGTATCACAATTTCATGGCGGACTATGGAACCATAGCTGCACCACTGACAGCTCTGACTTCCCCCAAACAACCTAGGAAGGTTAATTGGACGGAATACTGTCAGAGGGCCTTTGATGGCTTGAAAGAAAGTCTGTGTAGGGCACCTGTGTTGTGTGCGCCCGACTACAGCCGACCCTTTATCGTCCAGACGGATGCCTGCGACACCGGAATTTGAGCGATCTTGTCCCAGTTAGATGACAAAGGGAGGGAACATCCCATCATCTTCATCAGTAGACAACTTAAGGGTAGAGAACTTAGGTGGGCTACTGTTGAGAAGTGTTTCAGTATAGTTTGGAGCCTTAGGCGTTTTAGGCCCTACCTTACGGGGTCTGCCTTCAAGGTCCAAACAGATCATAAGCCCCTGAAGTGGCTTATGCAGATGAAGGGTGAAAATCCGAAACTGCTCAGGTGGTCCATTAGCCTGCAAGGGCTAGACTTCACCTAAGAGCACAGACCAGGAAAGAGTCACGATAATGGAGATGACCTTTCCAGAAGGTATGCTGACCGTCTGGATGAGGGAGTCTATCCCGTGGGAGATTAGGCACCCTCCACCTCAGTCTGGGAGGGGCGGTGACTGATGCTGGAAATGCATTGGAGGGACAGGGCCTCTGTACCCTTGCCCTTTACTGCCTTTTTATCGTGCGTTTTGTCATATTTTCCGCACAGGAGTTCATGTGGGGCTCCTGGCGGTTCAGCTCGCTCTCTTGGTTTGGTGAACAGACCCGTGGGATACCCTTACGACACCCATGGGTGGGGGGGGTACAACCCTGTGCCCCAAATGTATGTTTTTGGGCACCTGTGGGTGGCCCGCAGAGCAGGGTGTGGGCTGGTGGCAGCTCCATGCTGAATTTGACAGGTGCGCCGAGTAGCCTCCATTTTGGGATACCCCGGCCCTGCCATTGGAATCAGTTGATTCCTGATGGGAAAACAAGATGGCCCCTGTGGCCTCTTGCTTTCTATTACCTGTTACCTTGTTTTCCCAAAGTCCTGGGAAGCCCTGACTCTCCCCCCCCCCTCCCCCCCCCGACTGGCTGTTGGGTGGAAGTTCCATATATGGTGTTGTGAAGTCCAGTCCAGACTGACTGGAGCCTTCCCAGTGACACTATGTTGTGGGTACACCCTGTGGGTGGGACCTGGGTGAATGGAGTGTGTGACCAATATGCACTTCTTGTTGTGGCTGTCTGGTTTCTGGTATGAGAGAAAGACTGAGACAGCCCTGCCCGAAACTGGCCTGAATGCAGTGTGTAGTGTTGAATGGCTTGGTACTTGTCGCAATCCACATTCCTTGTTTTGAGTGTCTGAGAGGGAGGAGGATGGCCTGAATGCACCGTGTGCCTGATTGGCTGATTGACTGCATGAATGCCCTTCTTTATGATTGGCTGCCGAGAGTGACCCAGCAGTGTGGATGAGAGACAAGATTGTATATATGGGGACCTCTCAGCACTGGAAATTGTTCAGAAGCTGTGTCTACACTTGAAGACTAACTGGAACTGCTGATCCTCGATGCCCAGCTGGAAGACGAAGTCTTGCTGTTGCATTTGCTTCGACCTGGTCTGAAAGCTGCCGAACTCATCAAGGACTGATCCGAGAGAGGACCTGGTAAGGCGCCCTCTTCCCGTGCTCCGAGGGACCATCGAGCACCGCTAACCTTCGCCGAAGCTCCCTGGAAGTCAGACCCTCGAAAGGCTGCCGACCCGAGACGGGACCGCTGAAGAGAACTAAGCAAAGCACCCGGACTTCGAAGCTGTCGAAGTCTATTGCCGTCGACCAGGGTTCGCAGGTTTGTGCAACTGCTGGAGGCCCGCCGAAGTTGTGTTGCCCAGCCGTGGGGACCACTTGACGCGTGCCACCGCCGACAGGAGCCGCCCGCTCCTTTGCCTAAGAGCATTTGAATCCAAGGACTCCCTTGTCCGCATCGTCGACCGCTTTGTCCCACCGGAGAAAGCCAAGGATGACCAACGCGCCGAAGAGAATCCGCCGGTGGGTTTCCCACCACCTGAAGGCCACAAAGACTTAAGACGACTCGACGCCCTCGTTGGGCCACAGCTCTTCTGAAACTCTTTGCGCTCCTGAACAATCTATCGCCGAGGTGCCCCGCACACCTCATCCTCGCAAGACGTCGCTGACGAGTACCGCCTGGATCGACATCGGGGTCTCGCCTCCCTTGAACTTCTCATCGCCGCCGTCAAGTTCACCATCTTCGACGCGTTTCGACGATCCGTGGCTCCTGCTTTAAAGGGAGTCACTCAAGAAGGATCCTTCGACACGTCTTCGAAGAACTCTACTCCACCAGGTACATTGGGGGGGTAAAACCTTAATAGGAGGAAATAAGGCTATTGAGTATATGGACTGGGCTTGTGCTATATATCTTTATTTTACAGGTTGCCCAGGTGGGTGGGGGGGGGGGGGGCTCTCCACACAGAACTGTGTCTATCGGTATAGGCCAGCATTCTGCCTATTGTTTCAACCATCTTACGTTCCTTCCTATCTCGATTGCTGGTTTCCTCGTCATTGATCTGTGTGACATTTTAACTGTACAGTTGATGCACTTTAATGAGATTTGATAACATTGGTGGTACCACTTTAGAATTGTATATATTTATCATTGTTGATTTCCGAGTACAAAGTGCGTTATTGTGATCGTGTACATACCTTTGAATATTAATTATATAAAGACTGTTTTCAGTAATACAGTGTGTGGACATTCCTTTGTGGGGATTCGGGGACTATGCTGTACTTAAGAACCAGCCTGCATCACCTGAGAAGCTAGGCCTCGATTGCTCGACTACGTTACCAATAATAGAGAATCTTGGCTGGGGTCCTCTGCCTCTCCTCTACCATATAGAGAGCTGAAGTACAGACACCCCCCTCCAGTCTTTACAACTAGCCCTTCCAAATTTTAGACAATACTACGAGGCGGCCCAGCTGCGGGTTATCAGGGAGTGGCTACGAGAGACTGAGGGGCAGATATGGGTCGACATGGACAGGGCGTGACTAAATTTAATCTAGGGGAGGTTTTACGGTGGAGGAGGGAACACAGGCCTAAGCACATGTATGAAAGCTCCATTTCAGGGTTAATGGCTGACAATTGGGACCATCTGGCTAAGAAGAAGGGTATCACGTCCTTTCCGTCCCCTTTCACTCAGTTATTCAACAATCCTGAATTTACCCCCAGAACTGAGAGGGGAGCATTCAGGAACTGGGAGGAGGGGGGGCACGCAAGAGATTTCAGGATATGTTCTAGAAAGGTGAGATTCTCACTTTTAGGGAGTGCAAAGAGGCCGTTGGAGTCGGGGAAGGGGAGAGGTTTTGTTATGCCCAGATACGCCACTGGCTGTTACACCCACCAAATAGGCAAGCGGCCACCAGGGATGCCACCCTTTTAAAAAAAATTAAAAACAAATGATGGTGCTAAAGGCCTCATCTACAACCTATAAGATCCTTGAAGAATTGACTCCTCGTAAATGTTGGCCTTTTGTGAAGAGGTGGGAGCGGGTGTTGGGGAGGGCTTTGGAGAAGGAGTGGTTGAAGTTATGGAGGAAAATCCCCAAGTTGGCTAGAGCCACACAGATACAAGAGGCCTGGTACAAAATAATATATGGTTGGCATTATGCGCCAGCATCGCTGCATAGGATGTACCCAGAAGTCTCAGGGGCCTGTTGGGGGTGGCCTTGAAGGGACGGCTGAGCATATCTGGTGGAGGTTGTTGTCTCTCTTTTTCGTTTTCATGTTCTAAATTCAATAAAGAGAGTTTTGAAAAAAATATATATAATAAATCTATTGCACTCCCTATTACTGCCCTTCAACAGGTAACTGCAAGGAGTATTAGCAGGCATCCCTTGAAGACAGTAGGAGGCAAATCTGCTTTCCCCCCCCCCCAACCTGTCCAAATTATTAATCGAATACCATCGAAATGTTTTTTTTAAATTTATTTACTGTACCAGGGATTTAAATTATTGCTTTCTGCAGGCAATTTCAGGTTAATCTCTTTCAGGAAGGTTAAATCCTTTAGAACATCATTATTATGGTCACCCTTAATGACTTTCTTCACCAGGATTTTTAATAGACTACCATTATTATTTGTATCAAATGTCATTTTAATATACAACTTACAACACCGAATTTTCCAAAGTGTAAGCCAAGATGTATTTCCCAGTTCCCAACGGATGGCTTCTATTGGAGTTGAATTGGCCAATCTTAATGCAGGTCTGCAAAGTCTGCCCTCAATTTTGCCTAGATTCCTCATATTTAGTTGCCACCGTCTCCAATGCATACATGGCACCAGGTATGATTGTAAAGAAACACCGGGGGTATAATATTCAAGGTCATGTACACCATCACAATGACTCACTCTGTACTGCGAAAATCAACAATAGTAAATATATACAGTTCTAAAGTGGTACCACTAACATTATCAGATCTCATTAAAGTATATAACGTCAAAACGAGACAGATAAAATAAAGAGGAAATCAGCAGTAGAGAGAAGAAGGAAAGCAAGGTGGTTGAACAATTGGCAGAATACTGGTCACTACCGTTAAACACAGCTCTGTGTGGAGATCCCCCCCCCCAACCTGGGCAACCTGTAGAAGAAAGGTAAGCCCAGTCCATATATTGTTCACACTAGACTTCCCAGTAGTTCTGCAACCCTAAAGTACCTGGTTTTATAGCATTCCTGGTCAGGGAATCGACGGCCCTTCTTGAGTGCAGGAGTCACGGGTCGTCTAACGTCCGACGGTGAAGTGGCCACGTCGTTCCTAGCGGTGCTCGTTGATGGGGAAAGAGTAAGCGTCCTGCCAGGAAGAGGCGTGCGGGGCACCTCGATGTCAATAGTTCTGGACCGCAAAGAGTTGAACTGTGGCCCAGCAAGGGCGTCGAGTCGTCAGCGTATCTGTGTTCTTTGGGTGGCGGGAAACCCACCGGTGGATGCTCTTCGGCGTGTCGACGGTCATGCCTTCTCCAGCAGGATACAGCGGCGACGATGCGGACGAGAGCGTCCTTGGATCAAATGAAGTTCTTAGGCAAACGGGAGCACAGCGGCGCCAGTCGGCGACAGCAGTCGTTGACAGTGGCGGACAACAGTCCGGCCGCTTCTCTTTGGCGTTCCGCAGCAGTCCCTGTATCGGGTCGGCAGCCTGTCGAAGTCTACCAAGGAGCTTTGGCAAAGATCAGCTGGTGCTCGATGGTCCCTCGTAGCTCGGGAAGAGGGAGCCTTATCAGGTCCTCTCTGGGTCAGTCCTTGGAGGCACAGCAGCTTTCAGATTGTGAAGGAGAGCAACAGCAATTCTTCTCGTGCAGCAGGACTTCAAGGTCAAGCTCCAGTTACTCGGCGTAGTGTACTTTAGCTTCTGAACACAATTCCTAGCAGTGAGAGGTACCCAGATATACTGTTGATCTCCCATTCATTCCGCTGGGTCACACTCAAGCATCCAAATCACGACTAAGGGCATTCATGCAGGCAGGCAATCAGGCACAGTGCATTCAGGCCATTCACTTCTCTCCAGACACTCGCAACAAGTTATGTGCATTGGGACAAGTACCGAGCCATTCAACACTCCATACTGCATTCATACCGGTTTCGGGTAGGGCTGTCTCAGGCATTTTGTCAACCACCAGATACTAGACACCCACAACATAGAATGCGTATTCGTCACACACTCCATTCAACCAGGTCCCACCCACAGACGTACCCACAACATACGGTCGTTGAGAAGGCTCCAGCCAGTCTGGTCAGAAGTTCCCCACACTACCTTTTATGGAACTTCCACCCAACACCCAGTCAGGGGGAAGGGACAGAGGCAGGGCTTCCTGGACTTCGGGAAAACAAGGTGACAGGTGATGCAAGGCAAGAGGCCATGGGGGCCATTTTGTCTCCATCCGGAATCTACCAATTCCAATGACAGGGCCTGGGCATCCCAAAATGGAGGACGCCTCAGGGCACTAGTCATTTCAGCACGGAGCTGCCACCAGCCCGTACCCTGCTCTGTGGGCCACACACACACAGGTGCCCAAAAACATACACTAGGGGCACAGGGTTGCACCCCTACCTATGGGTGCCATAAGGGTATCCCATGGGTCTGTTCACCAAACCAAAAGAGAGCTGCACCGGCAGGAGTCCCACATGAACTCCTGCGCAGAAAACACTACAGAACACACGATAAAAAGCAGTCAAGGACAAGGATACGGAGGCACTGTCCCTCCGATGCATTTCCAGCATCACAATGATACAGGACTTAAAGATTTCAAGTAATCCTTCAGTGGAATATCCTCAACTCTCCAACATAAATGATCTCATGATATTCATTTTTTTATGAATCTTTTTCCAATGATATCCACATAACGATCTAGATGAGGTAGGTTTTTTAACTGTCTTACCTAAATATGGGTATGATTCCAAAACTTCGATATCTCATGTTTCAATTTTCCCCATCTATATTTAGCCATTTCCCCCCGCACCCCCATTTCCAAATATTAGAAACTTGGTTTTATTCACATTAATGCTTATATTATTTTCTTTTGCATAACCATTGAGTGCGTTTAAAAATCTGTGTAACCCAACCAGGGTTTTTTCTAACAATCATATCTGCATATGAGAGCTAAGTCTCCAATCTTAGGGGGAAATTTAATATTATCAAATCTCTCCCATGTCGGATACATGCAGGTTATACAAGGTGGGAGAGGTTATACACCTGTTTGAGGCCTAAGTTGATGTCAATAGATACAAGTTCTTTCCTTTGCTCAAATACATCACAACTGTCCTTTCTTTGTACATTTCCTTGAGAAAATTTGAGTACTATAGGGCAAATTCTCCATCTCTCTAATTTGCCCCGCAGACTTCCACCATCAACACAGACTGCCCTACTAAAATATATAAAACAAGCATACAATTTGGTTTTCCTATTCATAGCTTTCACCAAAACATTTAGCGTCAGATATTGTCAATGGTACAATACCCAGCTCTGAACACTGTCTGCATCAGAGTAATACGTTTATTTTCCCTACTCAATCTGTTAATAAGTTGCAGAAGGAGAGAAAATCTTTTGCAACTGGAATCGGACATCGCCAGTAACCTAAACTTTGCCGGGCATGCTCTTCCACCTTTTTTTTTTAATACACAGGGTAAAAATAGCTTTCCTCCATCTATCAGGCATCTTCCCTGTTTTCCAGATGCAAGTATAGAATTCAAAGAATATGGTGGCCCATTTTTTCGGATTTCGCTTTAACACTATTTGCCAGTTGATCTGGCCCCAGTGCTCGAAGATTTCATGTTTGTCACAAGTATATCCGTCCATCCAAACGGAAAGACCAATTCATTACTCAACCATTTTCTCTCAATTAATGGTGTCACCTTATTGTCTCTTAAATATAGGGATGTTATGAACTCTTTCCAGATCTCAATAGGAATAATATTGAGATCTGTATTATCTTCTTCGGTTAGTTGTTGTCGATACAGATACCAGAATGTTTTAGCATTGTCATGATGCCTGCCCCCGGAAGACCAGACCAGGCCCAGCAGCAGGCATCATGCCACTTTGAGCATGCCCAAAAGCCCCAGTTAGGGGCTGTTGGGTGCAGTCCATGGGCGCCAGGCTCATTGATAACTTACCTGAAGCAGACCATGCTGCATACTCACCTGAGGCAGACCATGCTGCATGAAGACTCAAGCCAAATGAGGCTTAGGAGGGACTATTTTACTGAAGGAACTATTTTGTTACTTGGGTGGGGCTGTGGAAGAATACTTACCTGGATCTTCTTCCAAGGCTATTTAAACCACGCCCGGACAGCCACACGTGCTTCGCGTTATTCTGCTTGCTGCAGCGTAACACTCACCGTGTTTTCAGCAGCTCCAGTCTTCAGCCACGCCCGCTTCAGTCCTGGGACTCCTGAAACAACAAGAAGAAAAGAAGGATAAAGGTTAGAACAGGAGTTTTAACTTTAATCCTTACCTGAATCCTGATCCATTTCGCCACGGAACTGAAAGACAGAAGTCTTTGAAGCATCGCTTCGCATGCCTACGCCGCCGCGCTGAACTCACCTGCTTGGCGGTACTTCAGCATTCCATCTCGCTCTCTCCATCTCGCGGCCGCCCTCCAACACCTAAGGAGACAAAGACAGCAAGGGGACTCTAAGGCTATACAAGCTACCCCCAAGGACTTGCCTGATTTACCACGGGAGGTACTCACCTCATCTCGGCGCAGTCAACTCTGCTTCATCACCGTACCCCGGCCCCTAAGGGGAAAACCACAATAGACTTACTTGAATCTTACCAATTGCCATTTGGAAATCTTCGAGTGGATTAATCGGCAACCTGCAAGGAATCGGACAGAGTGAAGATAAGACATTTGAACTCTTATGAACAATTGGACTATAGAGTCAATACTGGAACTCACCAATTCCTCTACGCCAGTGAAGTAACTGGTCATCAATGCGCCCCTGCGGTCGACGCAGGATGGAGAGCTCATCCTTCCAAACCATCAGGTGAGACTAAGGAGGGGACATCAAGAGTGATCTGTGGGAAGACAACGGGAGTGGGGAAGGTGGGTTGACACTCAATTCCACGGGTGGTTAATTCCTCTTCTCCTTTGCAGAAGAATATTCTTGCGAGCCAGACAAACTAGGCTGAGCGGGCCAGTCCAGTCAGTCATCTCGGCGCTACACGTCACGCTGGTGGGAACAACAGCGGCCCAGTTCCGGTCGACGCCCCCGTTGGAACCAGGTGAGCGTAACAAGCATCATGTGTCCTACATAACTATTTTCCAATTAGCATTGTGGAGGTTATATTTATATGCCTTCAGCCAGTTCTTGAATTGAATAAGTATCCTAGTTATATTCCGAATACGATCCTTCTCGTTCATATTAGAATCTTTCCTTACTAGCTTGATATCCCCTCTTACCTCCTTTTTACTTGCTATTTGACAGTCATATGGATTTTTAGATTTTTCCCCCTTTTTTTTTTATTAATAGTAATTCTGCTTTCTGTCATCCGATTCATACCTAGAAGATTACCAATCGTCAGGGGTCCGTTAAGTAACAGGTCTTGTGCATTAATGGGTAAGATTAAATAAATTGTCAAACCTCGTTAAATTTTCAGTCCAACAAATCCAATATGTATTATACTGAATTTTCAGCTCCTGATGATACCTTTTCCTCAAATCCGAACCCACCAGTGTACATTTAAGGATAGAGTGGTCACTATGGGGGTTGGCATATGTTCGAACTCTTTAACTCCAAGGCCCTATTCACAAACCTATAATCCAATCTGTAGGAGACCCTTCCATAGTTCATGTAAGACATTTTCCTGGTGTGTAGGTTATAAAAATTGCAAGCCCCAACTACACATCATACCCAGCCACATTCCAGCAGAGGTATGGGTTAGGAGATTTTTTTTCCCGTACCAGCAAATTTATCTTCTTCAGGCAGGGGTACATCAAAATCCCCACCCAATCCCTCCCATTCTTCAATTTTTAACATTGCCACGTCACAACGTGAATTAAAGTCCCCCAATACCATAGCATCCGCTTTCAGTGCTTCGATATGCCAACCCTCCAGTGTTGCCTCAACTACCCTCAAGACTTCCATCAAATTTACTCCCACCGGTCCAGAACACAGATTTATCAACAGGAAATCATCCTTGGTACCAATGTCACCTATTACCACACACATGACAGTCTGATTTACCATATTGATCATAACGTCTGGCTCTCAGTGTTTCACCCCAACACATAGGCCCCCTTTGGTATCCCTCTTAAACCTATGTTTGCTCGGTTAAGTAACACATTATATCCATCCAATAATATACTGCCCTGGGTGCAGGTTTCCCGAATCGCAAAAATATCACTACTTTTTAGAATAGTAATACTTTAATTCTGCAATATCGACCGGAAACCTCTTCTGTTCCAAGATAGGATAGTTCTACTGTTAAATTCTACCTCAATTCAGCCATCTGTCATATCATTTTCATCGGGATCTATTTTAGTTTGTTCTTTCAGGGGACCATCAATTCTCCTATCATGTTCTTGATAATGATCTTCATCATGCTGCCATTCCCAACACTATTACAAATAATTAGTTCAAAATCATTGCCCCATAGCTCGTTTGTATGGTCTCCAATTAGTTCAACAATGACAGCCATTCCGAACTGAATGGACCAATTCTCCCAGCTGCCAGCCTTAGGTAGAATCACTCTAATATCAGAACTCTTACATTGTAACTTGGTGACTCGGTTTAGGCGGTCAAGCAGCCAGCCACGATTTAGGAAGGGGCTATCATCTTTTGGAGATTTTTCAATTATCTTTATACTTTTACCACTCCTAATGGCTTTGTTAGTCTGTGCCCCCTGGTGCACCTCTCTCTCCTTAGCTTTAACACACAAGTTCAGACTCATAACTAACACCTTTCTATTTCTGTTCTATAGATCTCCTTATATCTATAGTTAAGGTCCTGCCTATCACAATTGTAGTTTATGTCAAGGTATCCGATTCCCGTTTCTTTCCCAGTCGGTTGATAAAGGTTATCTACAACATCGGCAACCAGACTTTCAATCTCTATGTTATTACTTATACCTATACTACTTTCTTCCCTTGTTCTTATTTCCCTAGGACTACTCTATTTTACTGTACCTTTGAGCAATTCTTTCAAACCCCCCCATCCTGTGCTTTGCTAGTTCTTTCTCCAGATTGGAATTCATATCCATTAGCTACTTCGATGCATTCATCATTTACCAATGTTTTAGCCAAAGCTACACTATTCTTTCACTACTTCCCACTTCTTAGTTTTACCAGTTCTTTTGCCACCATTTTTATAGTTCCTTTTGCGATGAGTCTCCTTTTCTCTCCCTGGGAGAGCTCAATTTCTTCTTCCCACTCCACGTCTATTACTCTTCCATTATCTGGATCAATTATCTTAACATGTGTGATTTGAAGTTCTTCCCCTACTTCCTTATCGGCTACCTAAACTTTGTTAACCAGTATGCATAATTCGCTTAAATCATCTCTCAAGACTTCTTGTGAATTAGCATCTCCTATGTCCTTAACCTTCATTCTTTCTACCGGCTGGCTTATCAATTTGACACCTTCAGACATTATAGATACTAGATTTTTAAGCAAGAGTTGCTCATTCCCAATAAAATGTCCACTGTCGCAGTCAACACATCCATTTTACCCTTTATATACTGAGGGTACTATCCATTTCTGACAGAGCATCTAACCAAGATGCATTTATCATCATCATCATACATAGTTTCCTCTTGTGCTAATCTCTCTAGATCCGGTGTTGCTGATTAGAGCCTACAATGTTATTCCTTTCCTCAAGATGCTCTATGCTAATCCGTGATGTAGGAATAGATTGTTCTTTTGCTTGTCCCATTGCATGACGTTGGAAATCGTGTTGCATATTTGACATTGCACCCCCTCTGTAGTTTGAAGGTCAACGCCAGATGGGACCTCCCCCCCATTGAGTGTCCTGAAATTCTTACATATATGGAGTAGGGAGTTTTCCACCATGAAGCTGGTTTCAGAGTGAGGGACTGTTTCCTCAATGGTATTACATGCCCCAGTTGTCTTAATGCGAAGGAAGAGATTTTGGATTGCTCTAATCCCGGTATTTTTTTGATAGCCGAGTTTGTGCTAGCTGTTGCACCAGGGACTTTTGCATTCCTTTCCTTACTAGGTGTCAACCCTTTATTACTTTAACATTTTTATTCTTATTGCCTTGGTTTGATCTGAGTTTGGGAGCCATGTTCTATTGATTTTACACCAGGCTAGTACAGGGTTGTGTCAATCTACAAGCTTTCAATACCCAACCGGGCTAGTGCAGGGTCATGTCAATCTACAAGCTTTCAATACCCAATATACAATCAGAGTTAATTTCACAGACTCGGGGGCAATAGGTTCAACAAAAAATAGATAAGAAAAGGCACTTGCAGTGATACCAAACAGCACTAGGTGCCTTATCTCACCTTACCCTTGGTTATCGATTTAGCTCCTCATAATGTTATCCACCAGATATAAGGTTCCAACGTTATTTCCATTCAAGAACCGAACTTCATGTCCACTCAATTCACAAATATAGGCTGGGTACCCTCCACCCGCCAGTCAACTCCGCCACTGAAGCCGCAGAGCAGCGACTTAAAGTGCACACGCAAAAGCGTGCACTTAGATAAAAAGGGTAATCAGTGGGCGTGACTAGTTTCAAAAACAGCGCAATAGCTCCAATTAAGTTCTTTAAGGGTATTTAAATTCCGTTGTGGTCGTCACCAACAAAACAAGCAGCTCCTCCAGCAGGTCAGCCACTTCAAAAGCGACATACAAGCTTTGCAGGTTGCTCAGAAGAACGCAGTCCGGGCCATCGATCGTATGCCCAAATGTTCACATGCATCCAGTGCTCCAGATAGGATTTTGGCGTGAGAATTTTACTCCTAGTTTTTAGAATTGGAGAGTAAATCCAATTTCACTACATTAAAAAGGAGTTTTCCTAAAAAAAGAAAAAAAAAAAACAACTATCCAATTTGTGTGTAAAATTAAAACGGTGTTAGGAAACATTAGTGACAACAAACTTGCTGATGCATAATGCATATTACCCAGCTTCATCATTATACGTGGACACCAAAACTCTGAACTAATACAGATGCTAGCTAGTTACATCAAATATCCAAGTCCGTCACTTTGCCAGCATTACTTCTCTGCCTCTCTGGGCTACTGTTGCTGCTGGCACTACCTCCTTGACAGCCACTCCCATGTTTTTGCACCATCTCTCCTTCCCCTTGCAACTCTTTTTCCCCCTGTCTCCCACTCTTAAGTGTGGCTATGCCACGTTTTGAGGTCTGTTGCTCAGTCACTCTTCCTCTCCCATCACTGCATTCTATTATTGCCGTTTCCCTCCTACATTGTGCTCTATCGGTTGATAGAACTCCTCTTCCTCTCTCAGGTCATTACTCTGGTTATATCTTTTTTCATTTTCTCTATTGCGGTTGCTACTCCTTTTGATTATCTTTCTTGCACTGCCTCTTATGTTATTGGCCTGCCTTTCTCTAATCTGGATTTTCTTTTTCCAGACCTCCACGTCTGCTGTTGATCTGCATATTCTTATTTTACTGCGCCTATATGTCTCTTTTGCTCTACTTCTAGCTCTCGCTCCTATTGTGCGAGTCTCATTTACCTCTGTTGCCTTCTAACTCTTTGTTGCTCTCTTATGTAGCTCATCGGTCTCCCTCTTTCTGTTGCTCGAATTCCTGTTGATTGTCCAATACGTTCTTCATTCTCGCGGCCTATCCCCCCCCACCCCTCACTTTGTTCTCCTGTATTGCTTGGGTTCAGTTGCTCTCTTGCTCACCTTGTCTTTTGACATAGCACCAATATTGAAAAAGCTGAACATGCTTTTCTCATTTGCAAATCCAATGCAGCTTTACTATTGGGTGCTCTTTTTTTTAGATGTGGGCAAACCTACTTTTGGCCAATAGGTTGGGAAGAATTAGAGGTGTGGCTCACCAGATTCAGTACTTGCTTGAGTGCAGATGCTTTACCAGCACTGCATTCCATTAGAAGTATAAGAGCCCAGATGAGATGTGTGTTTTCGTTCGGCATGTGTGTTTTGAGCCATTACAGGCCTGATGAGAGGGGATATATGTGATCACTGAGCCGTTTCAAGAAAGAAAACATATATATACATACACACACACACCCACCCACATCCCTCCGCTACCCCCTAAATTCATTATATACTGTACTCTGTACCCATTCCCCACATACATATGGGGTTGAAATTTAAAAAGTGAACATTTTCAGTGGTCACCGTAAAAAAGGCTCAGTAATTGTATGATCCCGATGAGGTGTGTTCTGAATCACTGAACATTTAGTATTCCTTTTGATAAATCGAAAGCTAAGTCAGCTCTGTTACAATTGAATTGTTATCTGCATCTTACACACATACCTTGGATGCAGATGCATAACTCACCTATCAACAGGATTTGAACAGGTTACACAGTGATTTCTACAGCAGGGTTGACACACTGAGCTACCTTTCCCACCAGGCTGTTGGCTTAGAAAGGCACATAGGGTTAGGGCACTGGCAGTTCCATGTGAGGCTTGCCCGACATAACTTGCCTGTCAAAATCTCTCAGCCTGTTTGGACTATCCTACATGACTCAGTATATGCATAATGAGGCTTTGAAATGTGCTATATTTTTAATGGTGGGACTCAGTGATATGACATGGGAGAAGCAGAAGGGATTGAAGTATATGACAGCATTGCCATTTTCTCACACTGTCCGGAGGATGGTGGAAAGGATCTATGAAAATAGCGAGGGTGTAAATCCTGCATGTAAAACACATTTTCTGTATTTTTAATACAGGGGGAGATGGCTCGCAGCAAAGCCCCCTCAACATCCACCCACTTTATTAAATACCCCTGCCCAACACCCCTGCCCATCTATTTTTGGGGGAACATTTGTGTTTTCCATGCAAGGTTTTCTACATCGCAGTAATGGGATTCAGGAATTTTGTAGTGAAACCGTTGGGAAGAGCTCAGACACTGTTCTTGCTCAGTATTGTAACTCGCTGCAGAAAATGCATGTTTGTGCTTTTTCATTACAGCAGCTCTTTTCAGAAATTCAGGTACTGTCCCAAAACATAGCAGTCCTGCTAAGAAATGTGGGCATGATGCAATAAGCCCTGCTGTGAATAATTAGCACTGTGCCATTACATGCGTATAGCAGCTCTGCTGATCTAATTAGGTTACTTTGCCTGCGTATATATAGCAGTCCTGTACAGAGGTACCTGTACAATCTGCCACTGAAAATATATACAGCACTGCTTCTATCTGCATCCATTATACCTGCTTGCAGTGGGCGGGTGGTCAGATAGGGAGTAAAGTTCGGACTATATGCCCAGCTATTCCTTGCTCTCTAAATCTCTAAGACAACTATGTACAATGCCCTTTCATGCATGCACATGGACACAAACAATCTTAAGACTAAAAAGAAATCTTCATATAGAACACCAAAAGCTTATCCTTCTCACAAATGCCAAACAACTGGTTGTTCGGAGGCTCTTCAATAACTTTGAGACAAACGCAATTGATGTGCTTCTGTGATGAAAAGAAAACAAAGTATGAAATGCCCATAATGCTGCAGCTGCGCTGCCTCTATTAAAGCTGATCAAAACAAAGGAAAATGAAGCAGAAATGCAGTACTAGTTTAAGACCATTTACATTTGACACAATACTACACGTGTCCTAAAGCAATGTGAAAAGCATTTCCATGATTCAAAATGCTTTAATAACACTAACCTACAAAATACAGGCAGTTGAACAAAGCGAACAAAACCCAAATTCACTTCTACATTACTCAGAAAGTATTATCTTGTTAGAATTATTAACAGTGTTAAAAAAGAAAATAAGACCACAACTCATCCCAGTTGCTTCTTTCAAGGAACTGTCGATTGCTAGAGTGGGTTTGCAAGCTGCTGCTGGCCAGCCTGTCACCAGTGACCTTCAAGATTTCTGGGCTGCCACTATAAATAGCCGGTGAAAGTTGTACGCAAGGAAGAATTAAAAAAGGGCCTTATTGACAAGATTTCTGTGCGTAAAAAGGCCCAATACTCTTGTCTGGAGGGCTGCATGTAGCCGATGCCAGGTGGACATTGCATTGGTTGCCAATCAAATACAGGATCACTCACGATCCTGGCGTTAATGCTGCACCAATGCTTGTCCGATATATCTAACTGATAGAGTAATATCCCACACAGGGATAGCTCCGCTTACCCCACTCTCGCTCAGCTCAGACATAAGTTGGCTGTTTGGAGGGACCTCATTCGATATCCAGGCACCAGTACAATGGAACTCACTCCATGGGCACATAAACAGGGCCAAGTTGTCAGCCAGGTGTAAGAAGAAATTTAAAAAAAAAAAACCCATACCTGTTCAACGTCAACCCAGGTGGAACTTGGTATCCTTTTTATCTCCCCCGATCTCTTTCCGACTGCTACCCGACCCCTTGTTCGTCATGTGTGCTCTAAAGCCCACGGGCATGTGTCGCTTTGCAAAAATGAAAATAAATAAATCTAGTCATATTAAATCCAGATAGATACCTTAATAGCTGATGTAGATAGTATTTTTGCTGAAATGTTAATCGATCTGAACCACATGTAGCTGAAGCTTGATCTGATTTTAACAGTAATATTATATTGGCTTCCATCAAAGTGCTGTGGAGTAAACCCAATTCAAGTACCTCTTGATACTGTGACAAGTGTAACAACATGGTGAACAGAAGGGTCTTAGATTTAGGTGGTTCAAGAAAATAAAGTATTAAGCAGGTATAACCAAAACAGGGTTCAAAGAATAAAAGCAGAGCAGGGTTCGAAATTGCCAGGAGCTGGGAGCCATTTAGTGCCTAGTTATAGCCAAGGAAATCCTGGTTACCTTGAAACCAAGAGCTACCAGGAGCTACTTCCGACTCCCCAGACAAGTGGTGCCATGCAAACATAGCTATGTGATATTAACTGTGTAGGTTTGAGTATGTGTTTAATAGAGAATAAAGTACACACAAGAGATATTGAAAGTATATTGGATAATCTATAAATGGACCAAAGTACGCAAAAGTTACATTTGCTGTGCATGATGTACTAGCTCCTGGTTCCCCGGCGTAGCTCCTTCCTAATGGGTGATGCATGCTACCCAGGAGCTGCATCCATTTTGCTCCAAGTCAACAAATCCTAATTTCGACCCCTGTAAAGTGTTCAAGCTTAAATAATTTAGAAGTCCATCTCTGTGTGAACACCACAAACTGAAGGTGTACTTCACCTATGAAGGAGAAACGTACCCCAAAGTAAATGTGTCTGTCACTACCAATCCTTTAACTTAAAAGGAAAGGTTTATGAAAGTTCCTTGAAAGCGGGTTGTCAGAATACCTAAATCAAATGTTGCAATGAAGACAATACGCTTAAAAGTACTTGTCATGGGTGAAAAGTATTGAGGGTAGAATATCTAACAAAGTCCTTTCCTAATTAACAAAAATCCAACAATTCATAAAGGTCTTCTCTTAAGGTTTGCTCAAATAGACAAACAAGGCACCGCTTACGCAAAGCACTCTAACTGGGGCCTGTAATTGCCTTCTAGGTCCAGGGCCTCTTATGCGATGATCAGCTGTGTCCTGTGCTTTGGTTCTCTATCTCCGTCCTACCGATGATTCGTCCCTCTCTCTACAGGACACTTTCTTTTAGGTACCCATCTTCTTTTACCTTCCTTCTCTCATCCTTTGCCCTTCATTCTCAGGGGACCTAGATTGTTGCCCCTCTGTTGAGGTGACATTTAATTTCATCCCTACTACTCAGAGGTCCTACTTCTGCCCCGGTCTTTCTCTACCAAGATCTTAGCAAGGTTCTGCCATAGCCTCTTAGGAAGTTCAGCCCTTCCACCCTTTTGGCTTAAGGGAGCTTCAGGGGGTACTCCGCTTCTACCGCCTGGGTCAGCTAGTCTCCTTAGCTTCTTAGGCAGGTCAGCTCTTCCACCCTTTCTGGCTTAGGTGGGGCTTACTCTCCTTCCCCCCCCCATGAGTCAATCATATCCTCAAGGCTCTTCAGGCAGCTTCCAGACAGGTAGTGTTCCAGAGTAGTCCAGGCTCCTTCACCCAGGCAACAACAACTCAGTCAGGATACAGCTTCTCTTCATGCAGCAGTGTCTGGAGTGTAGTACAGGGAACCTGTCCCTGATGGAGACAAGTTCAGAGTGAGCTGGCTCTTCTTTTATAGCTGGTCTCATCTTGTTGGCTACCGATAGGATGAAAGTCCTGCTTACAGGGTTGGTCGGCAGGGGTCAATGCTGGTCCTTCTCTTTTAAGCACTTTATTGGCCAGTTTGGCTATTAGTTCAACTATGGGTTTATTTGTTTAAGCATTCTTGTTTTATCCTGAGCTCCTTTTAAATATTATTGGTCCTATCCTTGGGGATCAGGTTTTTATTTTATTAATTTAAGTACCCATTACATTTCCCATGGTTCTTCTAGGTGGATTTGAACCAGTCCTCACATAGGTTCTATGGTGTTCCAAACATCCATGACTTATCCTCGAATGATAAGACTAGGGCCTTTCCTCCGTGGTCCTGCAGTGTCATTCAACCATCCCTCAAAGCGGAGGACGCCGCTGTCCCCGCTCCTGGTGTTGCAGTACAGGCATGCTAAAGGGTGGATGTCCCCGAGTTCTTCCACATGTCGCGAGCTGCGTCACTGTCCTACTCCAGCAGGACGTACCGCTGGCAGGCAGTCCTAGGCAAGTCTTGTGGGGATCGCGGAAGTACGATCCACCTCAGTAAACTTCCAAATGTAGCCAGGGAATGAGAGGGGGGTGGGGGATGGCAGGTCATGTACGTTGTATAAGTCGGCTGGGAGACCATCCAGGCACAGCACTCTTTATGCATACCCATAATGGAGTCCCCTACATCTGAGGGCATCCAGGTTAGTCAGCCTCCTCAGTGGATAGTATTGGTAGATGCACAGTATAAATCTCTAAATGCTTTATTAATGTATGCATGATCTGTAATAGGTTACCCATCATCATGATCCAGCTACCCTGGTCTCAGTTAACCATTCAGGCATGAACCCTACTTGTCCTCTCTCCCATCTCCTGGAAACTATAGTATGACGCAGATATTTGTACCACTTATGAACTGCCCAACTTTATCATGCGGCGCTGTTGCATATTCACAGTACCAATGGCATCACACTCATTCTACAAAAGTATTCAACCATTGTTCAAGTGTATTCATTCTATCCCAGTTTCCTTATTACTTAGAAATGCATGCACCCAGTGCTCCAGATTCGAAGTGGGAGCATTTTACTCGCTATTTTTTTTTTTTAATGTTTTATTAGGAGTAAACTGATTTTAGAAAGTGAAAAAGTGCTGCCCCCAATGGGAGTGTTAAGCACCTAGTTATTCATGCACATTAAAAAACATTTTAACTCTTCGACTCAGGCAGTAATAGTTCCTTCATTCACTATTCAGCCAAACACACCCTTGAAGCCGAAATGAGTGAAAGTACAGCGACAATCTCTGGTGTGTCATTTTCCTGTAGGGAGTATTTTTACTCCAAATTACTTTAGAGTATTTGAAAATGTACAGGGAGTAAAAGTGGCCAACATCTCTTATCTGTAGGGCTGCATAGAAAGTATGCATTATATACTTCCCACAATGCATCCGTTGAGACCACCCTGGCTCAAAGTAGTTGCAGCTTTGCAAATTGAATCTTTGAATGCTGAATCTGTCAATGCCTGCGTGTTAAGTTTCCAACTTCTACATGTTGGACATTCGACTTGATAGTGTCAATAATTTGATGGAACTATGATCTTTACTTTCAAATTAATATCGTGCAACACCTAGGCTTAAGGGCTCAACAGTTGGAGGGACGTATAATTACAATTCAGACAAAAGTTCCTAAGATAGGACAGACAGGTTAGGCTATCCAGGGATCTCAGCAGAATAATAAGGTTTTTTATTTCTTCTTGAAGATATTCGTGGCTTTGGTCTCTTAGATCCAATGGGAGTCTGTTCCAGGCAAGTGGGGCAGCTATGCTGAAGGGTCCCTTGAGAGCTATGCTGGTTTTACAGTGACGTGTTTTTAGTTGGAATGTATTATTTGATCTGAGATTTCTCAAGTTCTGCTGGCATTGTAAGACACATTTATGTGTAATCAATAAAGTTCTAAATTGGACTCTTGCCATTACGGGCAGCCAATGTAGACTCTGCCTTGCTTCCGTCACATGGTCTCGCCATTTAAGGTTCTTATCACCCTAACCGTGACATTTTGGATGACCTGGAGGTGGCTGATCTCAGATGGGAGGTGCCAATGAGGAGGCTGCAGAAATAAATTGATTTTAGAACCTATATCGCTCTAGCTAGTGTCTCAGCATTGTTTTGCGTAATAAAACTTAATGTTCTACTTTATTTTGTAAATTACTTAAGTGAATAAGGTTATTACTGATTATTATACCTACGGGAACAATGCATCTGTAAATATCTTATGTCTGTAAATATGTTTAATATGATATATGCCAGACCTATGTTTTCTATTGTTGCCCGTGGTAACTTCTGTAATGTGTATTACCTGCTCTCCAGAGCCCAGATACCTACGGGTTTGGCGCGCTCTTCAAATGTTAAATAAAAGGGCGAAGGTGTGCAAATAGTTTTATGTAATAGCTCGCTGCAGAGACCAGGCTGCTCACGTGCGATTTCATATTTAGGTGCTGATCCAATATTATACCTAATGTTTTCACTTTCTGCTGTAATTCTAGCTTATAGTTAACTATGGTGAAGCTGTTAAACATAGGGTCCAGCTTATTTTCAGTGCCGACGACCATGAGCTATGGTTTGTCGTTATTAAGAGCAAGACCATTTTGTACCATCCAGGTATGTATGATATTTCTTTAATACTATTCTCGTCCAGGCTGTGAGAGCCAGTACAAAAGTGATGTCATTTTTTGATCAGAAAGCGACCCTTCAAGCACATCTCATTCTCTCACCCACAATACTGCATCACTCTATATAAAAGGCATCATCTACTCTTAGATGAGTCGTGCATCCCAAAATAATGTGTAGACTCACAAGCTATCATGTGTAGACTCACAAGCTATCAGATATTTCAATCTCCACACATCAACAAGATCATAGGGCACTACTAGATTTTTGATCGTGGGGTCGACGCTAGCCTGAATTACATTGGGAGCCATCTAAAATAGGGTTCCAAACATTATTGAAATACACCACCCAAAATGTGCTTACATTAAGACAAAAGACAATACTTTGTCTACAGTTTCAAAGTGCTCATTTGAATCACTGTTGGTGCATATATTATTTTCTCCTGGGAATTATATTTGGATGTTCGATGTAATAAATATATGTGAAGACTGATGTTTGAATTCACATTAAGAATACGTTAATGAACATCTACAATCACACTGTGCCAAACACTGAGTTTGCGTGCAAATCATTTTGCATGGACTTTTTTATTCCAATCAAAGTTCAGCCTGACACGTGTTTCGAGCCTGAGCTCTTCCTCTGAGGGTGACAATTCATTCCATACAATTTATGAATTGAAACATATTTACAATATAAGCCAATATATTGTACAAAGGCGCAAAACACCAAGGTTACAAAGGAAGGACAATAACCCCAATGCATAAAATCAGTTTGACAGGTGTTTATACATACCATAAGAGGTAATGATTGATCATGATAAGAACCGGAAAGAAGAGAGAAAAGAACACAAATAAAAAACAAAGGAAGAAGCAACACAATTGGTGAATATTGATTGTTGCATTGATACCATACAAAATTACTATACATAGTTACTCGCGTGGTGGGTCACATCACCTATGCTTATAAAAACTATAATACCTTAATTACTAAGGTTGCCTCCTCTTTGTGGAAGGCTGACCTTGGACATCCCCACGAATTTGATTATCTTTATTATCCAATTGATGAGTTTTCTGCCAATGTGTTGACAGGGGGGGGGATTTAGTTTCCTGATTCGAAATTGTTGACCGGTGTTCCACAATTCTGATTTTAAAGGGCCTAATGGTACTGCCAATATAATGTAAGTCCACAAACACAAATAATGCAGTAGACCACAAACTTGGTGTTGCAGTTGATTAATGATTTTATCGCACGTTTCCTTATTTGAGTCGGATTGACTACCTAATAGCAATACGCTTTATGGTAAGTGGTAATATGAAGTTTGTGACACATGTCTGGTTAGCAAAAGAATATCCGTTTACTTATTTTCGGGTTGCCTCAAACAACTTGTGTTTTTTGGTTTTATCTTTCCCAGTGGACATTTTGAATTCACGAGTTACGCAAGGTAATTATAGTTTTTATAAGCATGGGTGATGTGATCCACCACCCAAGTGACTTATAATAATTTTGTGTGGTATCAATGCAACAATCAATATTCACCAATTGTGTTGCTTCTTCCTTTATTATTTTTTCTTTGTTTCTCTCTTCTTTCCTGTTCTTATGATCAATCATTACCCCTTAAGGTACATATATTAACACCTGTCAAATTGATTTTATGCATTGGGATTATTGTCCTCCCTTTTAACCTTGGCGTTTTGCGCCTTTGTACAATATATTGGCTTACCTTGTAAATAAGTTTCAATTCATAAATTGTTGGAATTAATTCTCAGTCTCAGAGGAAGAGCTCAGGCTCCAAAACACGTGTCAGGCTGAACTATGATTGGAATAAAATAAAAAAGTTAATGCAAAATTATTTGCACGCAAACTCAAGAGTGTTGGCGCAGTGTGATTGTAGATGTTCATTTAACGTATTCCTTGTACTGTAGAGTGTTGGGACAGAGCAACTACACCATACAATCACCCGCTGCCTTCTCACCTAACTTGAGAGTGCAAGCGCTTGGGTGACTGTCTAACCTGCCCTTTTCCTGTGCACATTAAGAATACTCCCTTGTCCAGCAATTTACTTCCAGTTGGAATATAGGGTTGCTCGGACAACCGTAATAACCAGGCTCCGTACTTCCCATTTTTTTTTTATTATTTCAATATCCAATTAGGAATGTGGGGAGTAGGATGTTAGTGTATTTTCAAGGAGGCAATGCGGGTATAACCATAACTAAAAGTAATGGTGCGAGTGGTATTGGTGGCCTGGTATTGACAGTGAAGTTGAGGGTATCCAGTCTTTCCATCAAAATATTTTCCATCAAATATTTTCAAACGAAAATATGTTTATCGAATGCATGTGTGTAGGGTAAAGGGTTAATTTTGTTTAGGGTGGGTTTTTAAGGTTTCTAAACGGGGGTGGGTACCCCCAAAAAAAAGCATTTGTTATAAAATAATTCGATGGAAAAATGTGTAGCAACTTCTGACAAATGTTTCTGCTAACAATTATGCGTCGTCTCACTAATTTTCCCCCAAGTAAAAAACAGTGGACAACGTGTCAGGTAACAAAACTATTTATGGAGTCAGTTCAAGGGATAGGAGGGGTTATTGTGTACGGTTCTCAGTGACAATGAGGCAGTTTCCTTATGCTAAAGCATGCATTATTGGGAGATGTGCGACTGAGTATGAGTAAATAAACTACACAGTATCTCCCAGATTCTAACAACTCAGTGGCAGTACAATTAACTTAGTGGAGGGTTTGTAAAATGGAGATGCTGAGAAATTACTAAATCATTTCTAGCTCAAAAAGAGTTCCTCAATTTGAGAAAATTTAGGAGTAAGCAAGTTAATTCCCATTATAGCAAGCATTATTTGCACTAAATAGGAAAATGAATAAAGTAAACATTGAAAAAGTCAAACACAATGATCACAAAATATATATATATATGCCCAACATACAACATAATAAATGTGTGGGTATGAGAGCTACCAAAGAAGCACACGTGGTATGGTCAAAAACGAATCCGTAAGTAAAGTATGAAAAGACAACTTTCTCAATGGGAAAAGTGTCACTGGCCATTTACTGTTGCGCCTACTGTGCTGTTATAGCTTTAACTTCTATTCTTGTGAGCATTTCAATGTTGCACTAAATTTATGTTACAACACAAAGCTCTGACTTCGTTTTTATTGTTTCTGCTTTTTGGTTGCAGTGGATTCTTGTACTTGGTGCATTCCCGGCGTCAGGTCCCAGGGCGGAACCATTAACAGCTGCTACTGACAGCCAAATTGAATCCAGCATGCTTCTGGAAAACAAAAAGGAGGGGGGCGATCATATTGGTGGGTTAAGATTTGGGAAATAGTGGCTATGGAAAAACTGACCGCACATAACTGAAAACACGCCGCGATTTTCCCGAATCTGGGTCTCATTTTTCGAGTTTGTGCAGGACAAAACATCTACGCAAGCTAAGAGATGGGTTAAAGATCCGGGACGAATCCAAAAAGGATCTGGTGCCAAGGCCCCTTGATTTCAAAAAGGGGAAGAAAGTTTGAAAGTCCAAAAAGTGCAGAATTTGTCCGAAAGTGTAGTGCCTGTTGGGAAATCAACTGTGGGAAATCAACTGTGGGAAGTCAAACTGATTCTCTAGAAAAATCTAAGAAAATTGCCCCTATCTTTCTGCTAGCAAAACAGAAAAGGCTTTCGTCTATTCCTTTGGTGAAAATTGCTCCTATCTTCTTGAAAAAAAAAATCGGAGAGGACGACCTTAAGTTCGGGTTCTAAGGTCGTGTCAGCTAATGCTGAAAAACCTCAAATTAAGACTACTGATACAACCAATTGTTTACCAAATTGTTCTGATCTTCATAGGCCGGTTGGTCTTCCACAAAATCTACAGAATGGACTACTGCCTGTTACAGGTCTTGCAATTTCAGATGGCCTCGGAGCTTCTCCAAGGATGGGTAATACTTCCTCAGGACTTCAGAAGTCATAATAATTTGTATAAGCTGAATTCGGATTTAAGAATCTTTCTGTCAAGGCATATTCCATCTATAAGAAATGATTCACCCTTAAATCGATCTGCAATTCTTTCAGAAATGAAGTCAATTCCTGCTCTGAAGTATTTCTCATCAAATGATATTGAGGCTTTGAGTTTTCCATTTAGCCCAGACACGAATACGGCTGCAGTAGTCTTGACGTCTAGGCTGGGTTTAGACATAATTATGGGTGAAGAGGAGGCCTGGGACCAGAGGGGTTTGAAGCTCTCTCTATCTTGTCCGGTGCCCGTTTCTGGCCACTTGCATCAGGCAGCAAATCTAGAGCAAGCAAGGGGAGCCACATTTAAGGCAGTTTCTGGCGTTACTCAATTGAATGTGTGGGATATGCTCCCTGAAGTTATTTCACAAGTATTTCTTAAAATGGGGATGACTCAACCGAAGCTTTAGGGGTAACCCAGATTAATGTTTTATCTTGGAATACTAGAGGTTATGACTCATTTTCTGAGGAACCCAGAAAGTCTGATATTTTTGAATCTTCTGATTTAATTCTCTTTCAAGAAACATGGTTAACTTGTAAAATGGATATAGATGGTTTCTCTATTCTACAGCAGTTGGCCGTGGGCTCGGGGCAAGGTAGACCAAGGGGGGGTCTTTTGGTGGCCTCTAGTAATGAAGTTTTTAAATCTTCTGTCATTATTGCAAACGGTTTCCAGGGGATACTAATAGTGAGACTTTCAAGAAGAAGTCTCTCAGATAGTTCAAATTGATTGGATAGTGGTTAATTTATATTGGAATCATGTTTCCTGTCCACTATCCGATTTTTTGTATGCTTTGTCTGATGGTTTAGTGGAATGTTCCTTACGATTCCCGGCAGATGACATTCTCATTGCCGGGGATTTTAATTCTCAATGTATCTCTACAGTGGACCCCAGGTCGGGAAAGTGTAAACAGAAGTCCAGTAATGGCAAAATATGGTCAGAGTTTATGAAGGATTGGAACCTTTCTATGCTGAATGGTAACATTAGGGGGGATATCCCAAATTCTGCTACCTGGCATAGGGGTTCCTCCTTCTCTACGATCGATTATCTTTTTGCATCGAAAAATATTTTTGAGAGTGGTCATAGCTTGAATATTGGGGAAGGTAATAATGATGACCATGCTATGTTGAAGGTGACCCTCTTTTATGAGTGCGCCGTGGAGGTCCCCTGCTATGGTCAAGCGCTGCTCATTAACAATGCTGGGAATGTAATCAGAAAGTTTCCAAAAGGGGGTCAATTACTAAATGAGGTTCTGAGAAACAGGGTGAATGATCTATCGCTTCAGCAATTATCCAAGTTATGCATGCCAGGGCTCTTTATGAATTTATCTGATTTGACTCCAGTAGTGTCTGTCTCACAGAAACTCCATAAGATTCATAAACATTCTTTCAATGATCAAATCAGTACCCAAAAGTTAGAGATGAGGTCTCAACGATCTGTCTTAAAGAATTCGGGTTTATGTGTGGAAGTCTATAGGGCAGAAGTAGTTAAGTTAAAGAACAACTATAGGAATTGGCTTTGTGCCCATAAGCATCTGGTGGTACAACAGGATGCTGAGAGAATGCTTTCTGCTCTCTCACAGGAATTCTCGTAATTTCTGGTCATTGGTGGGAATGAATGAGGTAGCTCACCATCAGAAACAGGACTCAGTAATTCAGGAGGGTGTGTGGCTGAATCATTTTACCATGGTTTATGATTCTGAGGCTCCAGAGTGTGGGATGAAGACCTTAACATCTAACTGGGATTTAGTCTTTAATGTCTTGGACTTAGAATTACTAATTAAGAAATCTTCAGCCTCTAGAGCATCTGGTCCCAATGGTTTGAGTAATTCAATCCTGAAAAAGGATCCAATCACCTGGGCGAAGGTTCTAAAAATACTCTTTGATAATGTCATTAGACAGAAGAGATTTCCAGATACCTGGAAACATTCCATAGTTATTCCTATCTACAAAAAGGGTGACAGGTCTCTGGCCTCTAATTATCGTCCTATCTCTTTGTTAGATGCAGATAGTAAAATCTTTTCGGGGGGCATCATCCTAGGGGAATTGGAAGCCTGGGCTAAAACAAAGGGAATTATCCCAAAGCAGCAATTTGGCTTCAGAAAGGGTTTATCTACTTCATTGAATGGGCTTGTTCTAAATTGTTTAGCTGTAAAGTCATTCACCAAGGATGGCCCCACCCTTTTTGGAGCCTGGATTGACCTTTCCCAGGCTTTTGACTTGGTCGATAGGAATTTACTTTGGAATAAACTTGATGCTTGGAAAATTCCTCCGGGTTTACTTTCTATATTGAGAGAGCTGCACACTAACAACTATATGTGGGTCAGATTAGGTAGATCGGGTTTACTTTCTAATCCAATTAGGATAACTAGAGGGGTTCGACAATGCTGTTTACTTGCTCCTTTGCTTTTTATTCTCTTTATGGCAGATCTAACTAATTGGTTGCATGATATTGGTTTAATATCTCCATATATCGGCCACACTAAAATAAATTGGTTAGCTTATGCGGATGACATAGTAGTCCTGGATTACTCTGAAGTGGGGCTACAATGTCTGCTTACCGCCTTAGAATCCTATGCAAGGAGCAATAAACTTGATATTAACCCTTCAAAATCTAAGATCCTACTATTCAAGAGGCCAAACAAAATAGTTAAGAACTTTGCCTGGAAGTTAGATCAGTGTCCGGTAAAGGCCGTTACAGAATTAACATCTGGGAGCCATATTAAGATCTTTTCCTACAAAGAGTAATCTAATGTCATCTATTGATCTAAAAGTAGTGAAATTGTGTGCTCAGATGAAAAAAATTAACTCTAAGTTCGGCAAATTTTCTATTTCCCCCCTTCTAAGATTCTACATAGGGAAGGTAGTTCCCATAATTCTTTATGGATTGGATTATATCATTGGAGATAGATTGGGATGTAATAGAGTCTAGGATCTGGAAAAGTACTTTAGGTCTGCCAGTTTGTGTTCCAATTGTTAGTTTGCGCTATGAATTAGGTCTTTCATCACTTAGATCATGGCTAGAATGGAAGTGGATGACTCTGTAGAGACTAATCTTAGATCCTCCAAAGAATTCCTTATTTGAGGAAACTGCTATTGAGTACCAACTAGGAAACAATGTTTTCCTGTGTAAACTGGGGAAAAAATGTTTGGAACTCTTGTCTGGCTGCGACTGTGATGCAGAACTCCTTTTACAGAACCCTTTGAAAGTGAAAGAAAAAATGAAATTGACTGATTGGATAAGAACCATTGAAGATATGCGAAAAATGAAAAGATCAGCTTCCCTGTCAGTATTAGATAAACGCCTTTCAACCGTGCCGGCTTATTTAAAGAAGTCCCCAAATCCGCGGTTTAGGTCTACTTTTTTGAGGTTTCGTCTAAATTTGATTCCTACCTTAGAGTTACTAGCTATTAGAGATAAGGAAGGAGCGATTGTACAGATTTGTGATAGGTGCCCTAGTAGTGATCTCCAGACTACCAAGCATTTGCTATCTAGTTGCTCTGGGACCTGGAGCCTTAGGGCTGGTCATTTTAATAGATTTGTTCATGTTAAGTCTTATATTAATTCCGAGGAGTTTTGGGCAAGACTACCTTCTGGGAATGAGTCGGCTTTATCAATTGAGGTTGTAAGGTGCTTAAGGGAACTGAAGTTAATTTTAGACTGAATTGTAATAGTGATTGTATTCCTGTGTTTTTTCTTTTTTTTTTGCTTTTTATTCAAGATGCTTCTGTTTTTAGAATATGTAAATTTCTGTTGGTTTGCGTATTGTTATTTTTTGTTTAAATGTGTTAAGTCAAATTGGCTATTGCACAATAAATATATATATATATTTTTAGACCACAAACTCAAACATCTATTACAAAACTAATGTACTGAGCAAATTGGAAACTTAAGAGGGGAGAACGGTATGTAGGAAGATATATACGCTGAATAGAGACATAACCTGGGATAAATAACAGGATCTTTGAACACTGCGAGGAAACAACCATTTTTATTTCATTACACCTTCCATGATTTGAGATTCTTACACTTTTGTTGGGGGAGGAGGTGAAATGGGTTAAAGAAAAATGTAAACTGAAATTAGATGCCTTAATAAAAAGTCATGTTGATTCTGATATAGGACTTGCATGTCATGATGTATGCAGTATAAGCAGAATGCAACCATAAACACAAGACTATACCAGTGGAAAATGAACGGCAATGCACATGCTAACAAACTAAGCATGAAAAAGTGGACAGAGATGCTAAATATATATATATGATACCAAAATGTTTATTGCTATGGATTGTTAAAGTTGACACGGGTGGCGAGATTAAAACAAGCACAGCCATTACGAGCCCTGCTCAAGGATCAAACGAACGCCGGGGAGTTCGTAAATAGTAACACGTGTTAAGCGTTGCATACATCACAACCGCGTATTTGAGCAAACTGTTTTCCCGAATCCCGCGCTAGTTAACTTCGTGCCGCGACACTTGAAGTCTATATTTCACATCCCATAAATAATATTGTCACCACAATCTTTTACATATTTTCTGTCACCTACTAAGGAAAGCTAGGGGATTACTGACATAAGACATATTAAGTACATCTACTCCCACATTTTGTTTCCTTGTGCTTATGGGTCCGGACAGCTCCCGCGCACGAGCCGAGCTGTCACTGTCCCCCAAGGTGTCGGAGGGAAACCTGACACCACCAAAGACCAAGATTCACGGAGAAGCGACAAGGAGTGAGGCTTTGCTGCTTTAGCATCAAAAGAGAAGGAGCAGGCATAGCACTTAACAGAGTCCCTAGGGCACCGGCAACAGTAAGTTAGGTAACGACCCTCACAGGTTAGGCGCCCCATCCCCTGAGCCGGGCACTCACCGCTCAAACCTGTAGCTTGCTGCAGCAGGGCTCCCGAGGTGCCATCAATGACTTTGACACTGCCTCGGCTGGTGACTGCCAGGATGGCGTTGAGCGCCGGGTGATAGGTCAGGCTGTGAAGTCCCTCTTCGTCGCAGCGCAGGCAGCCGTCCCGGACCAGGAGAGCCGACGTTCCTCCACCACCACCGCCCTCCGGAGCGCCGCCCGTACCCCCTGAACCCCCTGCCGTTGCCATCCTCACTGCCGCGCTCCCCTTGCCGCTGCGGCCGGGCCCGCGGTGCTTGTGTGCGCCGGGCTCGCGGGGGCCGCGCGGGGCAGAGGGAGCCGCTACCACCGCTGCAGCACAGCCGCCGCCAGTCACCATCCGGGTCCAGGAAGCCGCCACCAACACTCAGACGAAGGGGAAGTGACGCTAAGGAAGCTACGGGTTACGCACCGCACCGTGCAAGCTTCTGCTTCTTCCTTTCGCTGAACCCTTCTCTGCTTTGCCGAGACCAAAGTAAACACAGACAAAGGACTATACACCTGTCAACACTAATAAAAAAACACTAGAGGGCTAAATCCGCATAAAGAATGCGTTGCTTCTGGATGCCATCTTAGTGGAAAAGCAGCTGAACAAACGACCCGTTTCCTATGCAGGCTTCTTCTTCTTCTTCTTCTTCTTCTTCTTCTTCTTCTTCTTCTTCTTCTTCTTCTTCTTCTTCTTCTTCTTCTTCTTCTTCTTCTTCTTCTTCTTCTTCTTCTTCTTCTTCTTCTTCTTCTTCTTCTTCTTCTTCTTCTTCTTCTTCTTCTTCTTCTTCTTCTTCTTCTTCTTCTTCTTCTTCTTCTTCTTCTTCTTCTTCGAAAGCGTGGGCGGACCCACGCAGGCGCTTCCCCATCCTATAGGATGATGTGCACCGTACCCACTAATTATTATTTGGCTCCATTTAAGCTTACAACTCCTCCCACCTCCCCGTCTGCCTCACAAAATCCAACATCACACTATTCCTTCTCCTGCCTACCTCCCCATCTCCTCCCAGTATAATCCTCTCATTCAGCTCAGCCACACCCATCGCAGTCAATCGAACCCTCATCAATTCTCTCTCTGTAACATTTCTTTCACACCTAATCAAAAAATGTCCCACCCTTTCAGGCACCCCACACACCATACAGTCCCTTGATTCACGCTTCCCTATTCGAAATAGACAGTCATTCAGCCCCACATGACCTATCCTCAACCGATTCAGCATCACCTCCTCCCCCCTCCTCCATTCTGAACTCCCTGCATCCACCTTCACCGACACTTTCCCACGAACACCGAACATCCACCTGCCCTTCACCCCATTCACCGACCTCTCCTGCCACTCATCCAGGACCCGTCTCATCATCACAGCCTTCGCCTCATCCACACTCAAAGGCAACATCACATCAATCGCTCCCCTCCTCATACCCTCACCCGCCGCCAAATCCACCAACTCATTACCCAAAATTCCACTGTGACTGGGAACCCACGCCAACTCTAGATCCATACCCTCGTGCACACACCGATCAATCTTCATCCTAATGTCCAAAATCACATCCTTCCTATCACCATCCCCTGCCACAATCGCCTGTAACCCACTCAATGAATCTGAGAACACCACCACTTTCTCATATCCCAACTCATACACCCTGTCAATCACCATTGCAATCGCCACCAACTCAGCCGTACAAATAGACACATCATTCGTCAGTCGTCCTATTTTATACTCTCCAATGTTTTCTAGATAATACACCATTCCCACTCTCCCAGATATAGGATCCTTTGAACCATCCGTAAACACCTTCTATCCTTTCTTTCCTGCCACATACTCCTGACCCAAAGCTTTGATCTCACCCCGCATACCTCTCTTCTTTGATACCACATTCGCCAACTCCAAACACACCTTTGGAGATCTCATCATCCACCTCGGCCTTCTCTCCAAATCCGTATCTACCACAATCATCAAATCACCCACACCCCACTGCACTCCCTTCTCCCACATGTGAAACCCAAAAGTGCCCCCCTTCCTCCTCCACCGATCCCTGTAATAGTCAAACCTCCAATTATACTTCAAACATTCACGCACCGGATGAGCCACACTCTTCGCACTACACGTCACCCACCATCTCATATTTAACGCATCCCTCCTCAACCCCAATGGCATCTCTCCCACAAGCACCTGAACCGCATTCACTGGGGAGGACCTCATCACACCCGAACACACTCTCAATGCCCTCGCCTGTACTCTATCTAACCGCAACTTCTGACTCGACGTATAACCCACTGAAACCTGACACCCAAAATCCATCACACTCAAAATCAACCCCTTGTACAACATTCGTAAACACTTCTGTTGCGCACCCCATTCTTTCCCAGTCACCGCCCTCAACAAATTCATCCTACGTTTACACTTATCCACCACACCATCCACTTGCATATTCCAATTCAACTTTCTATCCAGAATCACCCCTAAGTACCGAAACTCTTCCACGCTCTTCACCCTCACACCTTTCAAAACCAAATTCAACTCCTGCTGCACTCTTTTCCTTGAGAACACCATACTCACACTCTTATCCACAGACACCGAGAAACCCCATTTCCCACACCACTCCTCCATGCGTACAATCGCAGCTTACAACCATCTCTGTACCAACAACAAACACCGCCCTCTTACCCAGACCACACCATCATCCGCGAAGAAATCCACCTGACACCCAATTCCCGCCAAAGCTTGAATCAATCCATCCACCATCACATTAAACAGCATCGCACTAATCACACTCCCCTGCGGTGTCCCATTCTCCATCTTCCAAACTTCAGACAGTACCCCCCTCACTCTCACCTGAAATGTCCTATCTGCCAAGAATGCCTTGATCCACCGAAACATTCTTCCCTTCACACCCATCTCCAACAATCTCGCTAACAACCCTCCCTTCCACACCATATCATTCGCCTTCTCTAAATCCAAAAAGAACGCTCCCACCAACTCTCCATCACATAATGCCTCCTCCACCCCAGTCACTAATCTCACTAATGGATCAGCCACCGACCGATTCCTCCTGAACCCACTCTGAAAGTCACTCAAACATCCATTCGACTCCAAATAAAACCCCAATCGCTCAACCACCATCCGTTCCATAACCTTACACAACACAACAGTCAACGCAATCGGTCTATATGACTTACACTCTGTAGGAACCTTGCCACCCTTCAAAATCGCCACTACAATCGCTCTTTTCCACATCTTCGGCAAAACTCCATTCTCCCAGATCTCATTGAACAACGCTAATACCTCCAACTTACATTCCTCAGGTAACTTCTCCAAAAATACATACATAATTCCATCCACCCCAGGGCTAGACCACTTCCCCTTCCGAATCGCTCCATTCAACTCTACCATCGAAAATGAAACCTCATATTGCTCCTCCCATGGCCCAACATTCGCCACCACCTCTCGCATTTCCTCCTCTACCACACCCATTCTTGTCCTCACCTCTTCTGGGAAGTTCCTTGAACTGTGAACCCCCGCAAAATATTCCCCCAATAAATTCGCCTTATCCCCATCCTCACTAATCACCTCTTCTCCTTTCAACAACACAGACATACCACCCTGCGACCTCATTAATCCGGACATCCGCTTGAACTGTTTCCAAACCTCACTCACACCAGAATCACTCCCCAGGGACCCACAATAGCCCCTCCAGTATCCTCTCTTTCTTTCCCTAATCACCCTCTGCACCACCGCCTTAGCCTTCTTATACGCCACCAAATCCACCAACATTCTCGTTCTCACCGCTCTTGCTCTAGCCTTCTTTCGTGCCGCCACTGCTCTTGAACATTCCACCGACCACCAAGGAACCTTGACCTTCCCACCCTTCCCCTTCTCAACCTCCGGAATTGCTGCTACAGACGCCGCTTTCATTCCCTGCACCAAATGCTCATTCCATTCATCCAACCCCCCCTCTCTTCCCCTTGGAACAATCAAATCCCGACACACTCCTTTGTACATCTCCCAATCAGCCTTCCTAAAATTCAACCGACTCCCAGTCATACGTGACCTGAACTCTACCTCACCCCTCACAGTTACCAAAATAGCAGAATGATCACTCCCCATGTCTCCATCCTCACGCACCTTCCAATCACATTCACCTGCAATTGTAGCAGTCACCCAGGTCAAATCCAAGCACGACAGCTTCCCAGTCCTCACATCCAACCTCGTACCCGTCCCATCATTCAGCAATACCAGACTCAATTCATCCGCCATGTCTTCCAATAATTCTCCATTCATATCTGTCCTATCACTACCCCACAACGTGTTGGCACTGTTAAAATCACCACACAAAACACACGGTCCCACATGTCCTCTTATCACTCCAGTCAACACACCCACTTCCACCACCTCACATGGATTATAATAATTCAGCACCAATACTTCCGATCCTCCTACCCGAATCCCTGCCCCAATCGTCTCTACTGCTCCATCCACCACAATCTCCCTTGCAATCAACCCCTTTCGAACTGCTAAAGCCACACCCCCCCTCTCCCCTCCAACCTATCCTTACGAAACAACTCAAAACCTGGTATCACAAATCTCAAATCACCCCTCAACCACGTCTCCTGAATACAAACCACGTCAACATTTAACTCCTCACACAACACGGCTTTCAACTCCTGTCCATTCCTCAACAAACTCCTCGCATTCCACTGCAAAATCCTCATGCCGGTACCCCACTCAGCTTCCGCACTTTAGCAACTTTCTTAAACACATCTTCTTCTGATACATCTACAACATTCAAAAACCTCCTCCCAGCTTCCACTACTCCTTTCGTAAGATCTGATGAACTGATAGACGTATTCCTCTGAACCAGATCCAGCACATTCACTATAAAACACAAAAATTCAGTTTTCGGAACACCCACCATTTCCACACCTTTCACTTCACCCAGCACTTTCTTTCTTCCCACAACCTCATCCACCACCAACTTTTTCTCACTCCCCTCATTCACTACCCGTACTGGTTTCACCTTCGCAACAGCCTGCGCATAAGACAGACCTTCCGCCGCCCTCACCTGTACCACTTCTCTCGCTACCCTGTAACTCTCACATCCCCTAAACGCGGAAGAATGCTCCCCCCCACAATTCACACATTTCTCCGGAGTCCCCACCTTACATTCCTTTATATCATGCTCTCCACCACACCTCCCGCAATGTCTCTCATTCCTGCATGCTCTCGCCATATGTCCAAATTGTTGACATTTATAACACCTTAATGGCATTGCCACATATGCTTTCACACGATATCTCTGATAAGCCATCTCCACCACCTCCGGACACTCCTTCTCTCAAATCTCACTGCCACAGTTGTAGACACCACATCCCCATGTGCATCCCTCCTCCCCAACCTCCACGCCTCCACCACCCCCACTCCCGCTAGTTGCTCTTCCACCTCAGACATACTCATAACCACTGGCACTCCATACAGCACCCCCTTACAAAACACTCCACTTTGATCAAACACTCTTACCGCATGTCTGCCCAGACAATGCACCTCCAGAATCTTTGCTTTGCTATCAGCATCCGTCCCCTCCACCAACAACCGACCCCCAGCCACCACTTGTACCCGGGAAACATCTCCCACTGCTGCCTTCAACCATCTAGCAATCTCCGTCGGATTCACCCCCAGAAACGTCTTGTCACGATTTTCGGGTTTCAACACTACCTTCCACACACTATCAGACTGCATCTTCTCTTCAGACATACTGCTCACTGAGGCTTCCAGCCCCTCCAAAACGCATTTTTCTGGAGCCCTCGACCCTGGGATGTCCCGGACCAGCCCCCCTTCATCATCCCTCTGAGGGGATCTGCTGCGATGCCGCCTCTCATTTCCCCCTTTGCCCCCCTCCACAGGTGTACATTTCACAGAAGATGCCTTCCCCCTCTTTACCTCCTCCTTCTCCACCCCCCCTTTCTTTACAACCTTTCCTTTCCCCTTACCCATTCTTACCGCCTTCTCTGAGCACTCTCACTCCTTGCATCCGACTCCAGAGACCGCTCCTCCTCCTCGAACCCAGCACCCTCCACCCAGTCACTGCTCCGCCCTGCCTGGGTCCGCCTTCTCTGAGAGTCTCCTCTCCCCTGCAATAGAGCCAGCCCCACCGAGGGAGGGGCTCGCACACGACGCTTCGACGAAATGGATCAGAAGCAACGTCCGTGACCACTTCCTATCTGCCCTCCTGTGCTCTCCTGCAAACCACCATCCGCAGGCCATATGCAGGCTGCTATGATACAGTTGTCGGTAGACAGTCTTTCTGCTGTTACCAATTGTAGAGGAAGTGGGGGGGAGGGGGTGAGGTTATGACTGAGGTCCCGTGACATCAGTGGTAGAAGTAGAGAACATGAGCTAGTGACACTGTGGCAGCATCCAAAAAGGAGCGAGTGGGATGGCTGGATGCTTGGGGAGAGGAGGTGGATGGACATACAGGGTCTTGACCTTTGAATTGCAATTTTCATTGGATCTTGTTGCATTGGAAACTAATATATTAATAAATGTAAATCTTTGATCCAACTGTGCAGCAAATTAAAAAGGGATACTATTTGGCATATATATATTTAGAACATGTTTATTCGTGTTATCCCCGAGGCAACATTTACACTAAAACACACAAGTAGAAACTCTTGCATATGTTGTGATAGGCATTAAAATAGAACTGCGTAGGGCTCTAGAGTGTCAGCAGATAAAAAGAACATTTTCCTACATGCATTTTTTTATTTACTATTTATTTTCATTTATTCTGAAACAAAATACACAAACAAAGCACATCAGTACAAACAATTAATAAAACAACCCCATATCCTAATTAATAACCGAACTATGTACATTAAAAGAAATATAGTCTAAAACCCAGCCCCCTCCCAACTACCCAACACTCAAACCCTCCCACCCCCTTAGGCACAGAACCAAAAACATATTAGAATCTACAGGGTCGGACTGGGACAAGAAATAGGCCCGGACACACAAAAAAAAGTGGCCCACCTCTCGCCTCAAAAAAGTGGCCCACCCCTTGCCTCAAAAAAAGTGGCCCTAAAACCATCATCCGTGAATCGCGTCAATTCACAACTTTACAGAAAATGCTACTTTTGGAGGGTTCATGTGTTTGTTACATCACAACACAACTCATAAAATAACATAACTCTGCATACAGTTCTGTGACAGGGTCCACAGCTCCGAGGCGCAGGAGTGGCATGAACCAACCACCCACACTGAGGTTTTGGGGCCTGCTGCTAGTCGATGCTTATACAGGGCTCCGCAACCCCAGTATGGAAGGAAGGTTAGGGTGACGATGGTTGGATAGGAAGGGGGAAGTAGGGAAACCGGAAAGAGGTTTAGGGAGAGGTTATGCATAGGTTGGGGATGTTAGGGTAAGGTTTTGATAACTGCGCACGCTTCCAATGAGCTGTTACACTCATAGAAATATGACATTTTATAGCACTTACGCTTAAGCTCTTTTTTATTGAACAAATATGGATACAATATCACCCAACCTGTGTTGGTACTCATTCATCGACCTCAAAAGGATGAAAGGCTGAGATGGCCTTGCTGGGATTCGAGCCTGAAGATCACACTCACATCGCAGCAGTGAGTGCTCAACCCACTGAGCTATCATATCAGCTATAGTAAAATTAGCAATTATTCTGTAATGGAACCATTAAACTGGTAACTGAGATTTAACAGCAGACCATTTAAGTTGATCTGCAGGTCTGGTGCAAAGTTGACCACATATCAAGCCTGCGTGCATCTTTCAGGCTTCAGAGGTTGGCAAAATAGGGAAAGCGGTGCACTCACAGGACATCCCATACTCTGAACACTCGTTACCTCATACATGCAAACAAACATCCTGAACATCATGCCAGGGAGTTGGGAAAGAGAGACACATTACAACAAAGCATTCATTGTGGCACAATGAAGTCAATGGCCACTTGATGTGCTATGGTTATTGCAGCATTTGGGGGAAGCGTCTGCAACGATGCGCCATATACAAAGTGATTGCATTATGAAATATACAAAAGGCAAACATTCACAGGACGACTATGGATTTCACTGAGGTTTAGAACGGGGAATACTTGCTACGCTAAAACATATGGACTGTGTTTTTTGCAACCATTCATCTATATAGCGCCTAAATCGGTGGGGGCACATGTGAATTAGTGTGTCATTGTCCCCCCTCAGCATGTAGCTTGATGCAACCTCACGTTGCAATCACCAGCCATTCGCTCCTATTAAGGGCCATGCCCAGGACCATGGCCACCGACACACCCCTACCATTACCTGCCAACACCTCTTTGCCTACACAAGCTCCCCTGTGCCCACAGCAATTCCCAGATTGCTGCCCTAATGCTTGGGAATGGGCTTCGTGTGCAAGCAGTCCTTTGAAATAAACAAATCTTAGCCAGCACTTTAGAGTAAGAATAATGAGGTTTAACAGATGGTTGTTACGGGGCAGAGCCCAGGTTCAAATCCCCAGCAGGGGGGAAATTATAGAAAAAAAAAAAGTGGTCATTCCTACCGTCCTGGCATTGTATACCAGGTAACATACAGTAAGGGAATAAGGGAATGAAGGCAGATTACCCTGAGAAGTAATGGAAAGTCCTGTACCCTTTAGTTCACTACCACTTTGCCCTCTGCTATAAGCAAACCAGATGCAAATGGGGGAAGCGTAATTTCACAAGCACAGGAATGTGTAGGAGAGAGGCTCCAGCGTTGCGTCCAAGTTGCTACACTTTTATCAGTTCCACAGTAAATATTGTCATGGAATTTGATAATTAATTCATCTTGCAATTGGGGTTCGTCTCATTTCTGATTTGCTTGGAGAGAAACGTATATTTAACTGTTGAGTGCGCAGCACGGTGCAGCATTCCTCTCTGACTGTGCAACCCTGCCGTCTGCCCTCCTCTCACCCTCAGTGTTTGCTTGTTCTGGAGTTTTGTTGATGCAGACTTTTGCTCAATGGCCGTGGACAACAAAAGGATCCCAGCTCGGGCCAAAAAAGCATTTCTGTTGCTCAGTGTATTGAGCGATATGACGAAAAACATTTCACATTTTGTTGTTCCATAAAGACTGTGAATGTTTTTCGGAATAATTAGCATGACTGGTGGCCAGTAGAGAAAGATTCAAACAACATAAGATGTCTTTGTAGCAAGCAGCACCCTGGAGCTTTACCAAGAGCCCCAAGGCCCTGCCTCCCTACCCACCTGCACAGCACTCAGGCCACCCACCGTTACTCACCTCTTTCTGGCAGGAGGGGGAATGTCCACGGTCAGGTGACGATGGCTGTGTCTCCATGCACCACAGCCAGGTCCTCCACCAGCACGGCTTCTGGCAACTCCTCATCAACAGCAATCTCAATCACCTGAAGGCCCAACTTCTGGTGCAGGATGCCCGTGTAGACCATACTGCCGGTGTGCCTTAGCCAGATCCACTGGCTCCTCTGCAGCCCGCTTGTGTGTCGGTGATGTGAGTGACCCCGGCTCACCCACTGCTGCAGATTCTTGGCCCAGAGATTCCAGGATGGCCCTCTCCTTTCTTGAAGGAAACCCCCCTTTTCTCCTTTGAACTGAAGTGGGAGCAGCTGGTCTGCTCTCTCTCCAAAGTGCACTGATGGGCAGCAGGCTCTGGTGCAGAGGGCACGGAAATCAAAGGCAGGAAGGGAAGGAGTCGCAGGGTAGCCGCTAGTCGGGGACTCCCTGCAGGAAAGTGGCCGCAGCAGGTGGAGACGTAGGCATGTCACGGTATTGATTTTTTGACTGTATGATTACCTTCATGTGACATAACGGTATACTGTGGTTATCACGGTATAGCACATACGTGTATTTAACCATTATCTTAAATACTATTTTGCCAGGAAAAGTCACACATTTTCAGCAAGACACAAAACACAAACAAGAGATGCCACTGTTGTCTTAGTTCTTCTTACATTTTTATTTTAGTTCAACTCAGCAGAGGGGAATCTATGCATTTAGCTGCTTTGATAATTGTTATATGCCATGGACAGCAACTTTTGAAAGATATTCTTGAGAAACAAAAGTAGATTGTACACCATAACACTTGTACCTATAAGGCCATGCCACAGTAATACATCACTAGACTGGCTGCACCAAAATGCCAGTGTAGCCTTGCAATAACAGATGTCATACCTACTTTATTATGGATACCCATTAAAAAAAAAGTTGAAAAAAAATAAGGTCTCTCATGCCACAGAAATAAGTGGCTACACTACTAACTGTACAAAAATGCTATTCCAGTCACTAAACACATATGCTGAAGAAAAACAACGTGTGCACAACTGCACATAAGCCCCTACACTCAGATGTGAAAGTACACATAATGTGGTTATAAGGGTGATGTGAGCATTTGATTTTGCGGAGGAAGATGGGCTGTGGAGGCTTTGAAAGTAGCAGCTTTAAAGGTTCACTGCGTTTGTGCAAGTACATTTTTCTGCATCTGCACAAACACAGTAAAACCTGAATGCCGCCAGTTTCAGGAAAGGCTTCCCTCCTCACCTGTCTGCCATACGCAAATGAGCACATCAGGTCCTTCGAGGGGTGCACGTGCGCCTGGGCTAAAATTGTGGGGTCGGCGGAGCTAACCCTTCAAATGTTGGTAGAGGTGCTAATTTCAGAGAATGTGGGAGAAGGGAGAAACTTCTTTAAACATTCCAATGAGACTATTCTGGTGAAGACTCAATGTTAAAAGCTGTTAGGCTCTGTCCTTTACCTCTGAAAGCACCCACTTACGGACTGCTGTGAAAATGGACAGTCTCCTGTACCCCCTCGACCCTTCCAATCACTCACCTGACATACAAGTGCAAACCCCACTTCATGATTTCAATTGCCTAAAAATGTATGCATAACTGGTCTCGTAATTTGCTTCTGTAAATCATTTGACATGGACATTAGAACATATATAACATTCCTCATATGACAATGTGTCTTCTTTCATTGTTCGGTGTGTTACCTTTATTAAATGTAGTGGTTTTAGTGGTGTATCTGGAAACACTACAATGCCTTAAGTTACCCTCTTTGTTCTGTAGTGATTAGGTTCTTTTGTGGTGGTTCTACATCTAATATGTATTAGGTGCTTCTGCAAGTTTTTCTTGGCAAACATTAGTTGCTATTTACCAAATTCAAAATCTTCCCATAGTAAAGGCAAACATCGGTTGCACTTTACCAACAAACATTTTCCAATAGTTGCCAGCATTTCTTTTACCATTGCTTTGATTTTGCAATTTATTTCTTCACTACCCATTGCCTGCAGGCGCCTCCCGCCTTAATGTGCAGCCTGACATTTTTCTCTTTTTAATTGTCGAGTTGATTTTATGGACAGGGATGCTGGCCACCCAAAGGTTAAAAGATGGCAGCAGGGATGTCACTTTCTCACTGCAAACTTTTCCCCCATACTTGGTTTCTCCTTGGTAAAGAATCCACCATGGCCTCTCTGGGAAGCCCTCTTGCAGCACAAAGCATGACCCTGCCTGCCCGAAAAATATAAAAAGAGCAGAAATGCTACACATTGCTCTCCAGACAGCCAACATCAAAATATGAATGTGCTGTCTAGTCAGCAGAAATACATACCAAAAAGAGTCTTCCAGAAATGTGCTTTGTTTATTAATCCATGTCCACATCATACAATACATTTGCCATCTGGTGGTACCAGTGAATTATTGTAAAGCCGAAGCTAAAATGGGACACAACCCCATAACAACCTCATTTGGATATACCCCCACTTCCTCACCAACATTTTGTTTGGCCCTCCTGAAAAACAGTTTATAAAAATAATAATGTATTCTACATCCCATCTGCTTGTGGTTTTACTAACCATTCTGTAACCCATATTGAGTGACTGGTATGTTTGTTGTGTAGCAAATATGCTTCTCAAAAACCGCTCCAAAGAATATAAACATAGTCTAAATTATATTTTACAGAGCAATGCAAAATGGCTCAACATGTATAAATGAACTTCCAAACTTTCCACTTTCAAAACCTAACACTCAAAGCACGGTGGGCTACTCTGAGCGGTCATCTCTTAAAACAAGTTGGAGGGCTATTCCTAGAAAGTTGCCATCTTTTGCATCTTGGAATGCGTATGGAGCATGAAGAACAACACTAGGCAAGGAAAGTCTCTATCTCCCAATCTATTACACTCTTTCGTGCTTTCTCTCGCTCACACACATACAGGCAGTCACACTCATTCTCTAAGAAGCTTAACCATCTTGCACATATCCTCGAAAGACAGCGCCACTGTTTAGAGGCATGGTAAAACATAGTTCAACCCAGTGATTTATGTTGCACAGTACACACAAATGCAGGTGCACGGCTAACAGTGAAATGCGCTGTGTTAGTAATTGCAGTGCCTCTGTTTACACGAAGCCCAGGCGCCTTTTAACTTATGTGTCATGTCGGTCCAGCCATGGCTGCAGGTCAGCCAGGTCAAGTCAACATCACACAAACTTTCATGGGGGTGGGGGAGAGCTAAAGCCCAATCAACTCAATGGTGTTGCGCCACTGCTGAACATAGTTTTCACATACCAGGGGCGAGCACAAAATACAAAGGACTCGAGAGAGGTCTTGACTCCGGAAACTCACCTGAACTAAGAGCAGCTAGCTGCAGATAAGGGTTCAGCAGGGCTCCCACTCCAATGCTGGTGTGTGCCACTAACGCTTCCAGTGACTCGAATCTTCTCTGGAACTATCTCTCTGATTACAGCATGGGGTGGGGGGGAGGGCATCCCAGCCCAGGCAGACTCCCTCTGCGCTCTCACGCTCAGCCTCGGCCCTCGGGTGGCGAAAGGAGCACAGAATCCAGTGCCTGTCTGTGCCCACGGTGCTTAACGCCACTCATTGTGCACAGAGACTGCACAGTACACTGTGCGCATGCCGCACATGTATTAAAATGAAGGTAATTCTGTATACCGTTGCAAATAAAGTAACGGTAATTAAATACAAATGAAAGTGATGATGATATTTATATTGGTACGGAATACCGTTACATGCCTAGTGGAGAGAGGAGAAGACGAGAAAGGAATGGGGCACAGGGCCTGCAAAGGCAATGAATCACAACAAAAGGAGCGGCTCCCCCAGTAGCCGCTCCTTTTGTTTTGATTAATTTCATTTGCAACAACTGGCGTCACGCCGGTGCCGGATCGGCTCAGGGCCCATGGCACTGCCAGGCCAGCAGGCCTACAGCTACGTGATACATTCATCAAAGAAAGGTAACACTTCTCTGTTACCTTTCTTTAATGAATGCATCCGCTGTGGCGGGTGGTGGCTGCTAAGCGGGCTGCAGGCAGCCTGCAGGCAAGCCAGCCAGTGCCCTGAGCCAAGATAACCTGGCAAACCGGCCCATATTAGAAGAGCGGCCCCCAGGGCCTCAGATCTCATCGGCCACGGGCCGATTGGCCGACGTGGCCAGTCCAACCCTGAGAATCTAGTACAAAAGCATAAACTTCCCCCAAATTCTATCAAAAAGAGAGAATTTCTTTTCTCTTCTATATATAGTTTTCTCCATATCTACCAATCTTGTGCATTTCCTCAATCCAAACATACATTTTCGGAGAAACAGCAGATTTCCAGCGAGTTAGAATCCATTTTTTCGCTATAACTGCACCGCGAAATAGCCAATTCTTCTGACAAGTAGTTAGTTCGTCAAGTAATTCATCACCTCCCATTATCAAAGCCTTAACATCCAAATCAATTTTCACATCCAAACCAAATTCCAGCCAAAAGCCTCTCACTCTCACACAATCACACATCATATGTTCCAGAGTCCCAACTTGATGCAGACAGCCCCAGCAATCACTAGTATTGAAAAGTCCTCTCTTATGCACCTGTTCAGGGGTCCGGTAAAACCTGTTTAAAATTTTAATCTGTTGAGACCTCGCACCCAGGTTTAAAGAACAAAGTTTCACATTCTGACACATACTTGACCAAAGCGCTGGTGAAATATCACAACCTATTCTCTGACCCCATTCCTCTCTCAGCATAACATTCTCCTTGTATTCAGCAACAATCTGTCGATAAATTCTGCTGGCCAAACCTCCTTCCCCCTTTTTTGATTTAGTAGCGAAAAATTCCAGATTCAACCCACCATTCACCACCACTTCACCAATTGCTCTCTTAAGCTTCCTGTAATCCATGTTCGTAAAGCCGATAATATTCCACTTTTCATTAACTTCCCTGGCCATCAACCACTTTCCGTCTTTGAACAGATTGGCAAAGACCCCTCCCAAGAACCACTCAGGCCAGAAAATTGATTCCCCATCCTCCTTGATTCTAGCATTTAACCATATCGACGCTCCAGGATCCTTGAGAGCATCAACTTTCAGAAGTTCACAGAGTTTTTTCCAGGAATAATTGTGCCATGAATGGCAGATGATAGGCCTGGAAATTAGGGACTCCTAGTCCACCCTCCTCCAAAGGCAACTGTAATTTCCAAATCTTCAATCTCCGTGGTTTATGGTCCCAGATGAAATCTTGCATGGGACTATCTAGTTCCTTCCAATAATGTGAATTGATAACCAGCGAGATCATACCCAGCGCGTAATTTATCTTCGGGCTCGAGGTTGAGGTCATCTTAAGGGCATTCATTTTCCCCCATAGAGAATGATTTAACATCCCCCAACGCTCCAGTTCTAATTTGAAATCCTTACATAGTTCTTTCAGATTTTCATGTACTATGTTCACAATCCTAGGTGTTAGCCAAATACCTAAATAACGTATTCTGTCAGCACACCATCTGAACGCCAAGGAAGTTATATTCTGTTTATTGCATGTAAACGTCAATGGCATCACTTCAGACTTCATCCAGTTAACTTTATAACTGGATGATCGATAAAATTGTGACAGAATTTCCATAAGCACAGGTAATGATCTATCCAAGTCCCTCAAAATCAAAAGTAGGTCATCTGCATAGAGCCAGAGTCTCTGCTCTAAACCTCAGCAACTCACTCTGTGTAATCTACTCTCTTGTCTAAGTGCTATAGCCAAGGACTCAATTGCAATGATGAATAGTAGAGGGGACAGTGGGCATCCCTGCCATGTACCCCTCCTTAGTACAAAAGCACCAGACCGCAATCCGTTGGTATTTATATCCACTGTTGGGCAGGAGTATAATACTGTTATCCACAAAACAAATTTCTCACCAAACCCCATCATGTGCATCACTGAATACAGATATTCCCAATTAACGCGGTCAAGCGATTTTTCTGCGTCAAAAGATAACACTGCAATATCTTCTTGTGAATACTTAGGATATGGATTTAGCAGGGCATCAGAGTACAAGAGGATCTTTTCCTTCTGAACTGGCCTGATCAATAAGAGATTATTTCACCATTGGTACCATAGACAGAAAAGACAAGTACATTTTCCATTTAAAGGCCCCTTATAGAATAACACACATGATTTATTTGGATTGACTAACAAGCCATTCTCTACGGCATACTCTTCAAAATGATTAAAGAGTCTCTAGGCCTATAGGAGTATTGTCTAGTAGTAAAAGATCGTCAGAATAGGCAACCCAAAAACAGTATTCCCCATTAATCTTAGGTGGTGCAAAGGAGGCATTCCCTAAATATTCCCCCAAATCGGCGAGATATAAATTAAAGAGGCATGGGGCGAGTACACACCCCTGTCTCAATCCACGCATAATTTTAATTGGGTTGGAGTCCTCTCCATTCATGTTTAACATAACCCTTAGAACCGTGTTACTGTGTAATTGAAGGAGTATGTCTACGATGCATTTGGGGAGACCCCAGCTCAATAATTTAGACCAGAGCCATGTTCTATCAACTTTAGCGAAATCAAGGTTCCGGTCCACACTTGGAAGGTACAGAGGATCTTTTCCTTCTGAACTGGCCTGATCAATAAGAGATTCTATAAACAAGACACTAGCATGTGTACCAGTGGCCCTCCTAAAGTCAGTCTGAAACTTAGATATGCGTCCTTTGGCATTGATCCAGTCCTCTATACACTTTAGGATGCACTTAGTGAATATTTTGCTCTCTGCATCCAATAGTGCTATAGGGCCATAATTAGAAAGCTCAAATCTACTGCCTTTTTTGAAGATTAGCACAATTATAGAACAATACCAGGAGCGGGTGTGGTTTGACAGCCATGTTGTGAGGAAGATTTTCTGTTGAGCTCCTGGAATCTGTACTGATGTGTGAGTCTAGAAATTACCCTCCCATAACATAGGCGATATATTTCTGTTGGCCGAAAACCAACCGCCTCATATGTTCAGCATTATTAGTACAGACTCATGAACATGACCAGAGAGCGTCCATTTTGTAGGAATAGAATTCGCCATTTTGACAAATTTTTGCTTCTTGCTTTCTGTTCAAAATGCTTTGCTGTAAGCGTATTCTATTCTGTTATTGCTCATGCATAGAGCAAGGCCACAAGTTACATGTTGAAACGCAGCTCAGGCAACCCAGACAGCAATGCCCGGTCTCCTTCCTCACAAGTCCTTGGAAGTAAGCAACAAGGCATTTAATCACTACGCAGGTGCCAGCTAGTCTCGCTGGTGCAGTAGAAACAAACAATTAATGGCTTGAATTATGCTCTCTTTTACGGCCCCCCTTCACTGAGCCCCTGTAGATCGAGCTGACCTCTAGCACACAAATCGAAACTAGAAGATAGTGAGGCCTGGAATGTGTCTCTCCCCTGCACGCAGCTTGCTTGTAAGAACAAGAGCATTATGTTCCCTAAAACAAAGAATCGTGTCTGCAAGTCCGCAAATTGCCAACTGTTGCAGAATAAATGTCTGAAGGTGTCATATTCGTCATAATTGTCAATCATCGAAACCCTTTCAAAGGAAATACATTATGGGCGGTATTGAATATGACACTACTGTTAATAAGATGTTCGTTTTGTATATATGTAACTGTTGTAGAATGCTCGCTCTCTTGAGTCCCACGGGGTCTGGAGACACACGTTGCGGGACGTGAGACCCAGTCGGCCGACTGAGACTATTTGCTTTGCAATAAACCCTAGATTTTGGGAATTGAACCTCGTGTCTGGCGTATCAGTTGGTGTGGTGATTGTGCCTTGTTTCCATACGCGAGGGTCCCCTAGGGGCCCCATCAAAATGGCGCCCAAATAGAGACCCTCCCACACTTGTTCCATCGTATACGTTGTAATATAAGAAGGTGAGAGTAGAAAACAGAGCGAGGACTAGACGGTCGAGCCGGGATCAAGAGGTGTTTGGGGCGCCCCTGTGAAAGTGATGAGGGACTCCTTTGCAGATCTGTACACAACTGATCCCTGATCGACGTGTCCGGCCAGAGAGCAAGGGGGCCAGGGTCTGTGATGAGGAACCAATAGTAGCCAATTTGGAACAAAACAAGAGGGAGGGGGATGAGTCTATGATCACACCAGACAATATAATGACAAGTTTAAGAGACACGCGGGAACAAGTAAAAGCCCAGACTACATATCCCAGAATGCCCCAACGGATACATAATCAAAACAAAAGCCAGAAAATGGGAATAGAAATCAGACAAGGAAGACGAAAAACCACGTTTCCATATAATGGGGGTTGCGGGCAGGCGGGGGTTAAATACAAAGCTAACTCCATGAAGTTGAAGCTGGGAAGAGGTGATTTAGCCTCAGGTGTAAGGAGCCCAGGGCTGGGAACGCCTAACGCTAATTACTGGGGAGGAGACTCACCGGGGTTAAAAGCATCAGAAAACAGCTCAACTGGTCCCTCGTTTTGAGAGTCCCAACGGCGGAAAAAGGAAAGTTTGTTTATTTACTGAAGTCCAGCCGAGGCCAGTGTGGAACGGCTGGCTCCGAGCACCAGCCGCAGAGCTTGAACAAAAAGGCTCTGAACCATTCGGAAGTGTTGAGTAAACGCTCGAGTCTGAATATTGCTGCTTTGAACAAAGAAAGGCTGCCATTCCTGTGTTCTCCATATTTTGAACTGCATTCATTTGTGGACAAGCAATATTGCAATCCTTGAGTTTGTCTTTTGAGCAACCCGAAAGACCCTTTATTTTGGTTTTTGTTGCTATGAACTGTAAGTGAAGTTAATTGGTTAAGGAGAAGTCTGGGTGCACAACCATTTAACCTCTGGTGAGCTGCAGGAATAAAATACTACAGCCGTGTCAAGTGACAGCGACGATGGCCAAGAGGCGACACAGCGGCCACCTACACACGCCCAACGCAGCACTCCTGTCCAGGATGACGATGCTAGCTACACACAAGCACCAGCTGTATCGGGAACACCAGCACCAGCGGACGCCACCAACCCCATGCAGACACCCACCATGCCCCCGGATACATCTTGCAGCCCATCTGCACTGCTGAGGAGGCTGCATCGAGTGATGACAGTGCCCCGGCCATGCAGGGTGAAGTTGTACAACAGGGTGAGGGGGACAACACGGATGAGCTGTCATCCATCCATGGCCTCCAGTTCAGCCCCCAAGCACTGCACAGCCCCATGCGCTCCCCAACGCCCTCCATGGCTGAGCTCAGTACTCGCTTGTAGCGCATTGAGGTACAGCAGGCCACCCTGACCCAGCTCGTGGAAAGACAGCTGGAGGAGGCCAGGCTGCAGCGTGAAGAGGCCATGCATCAGCGGGAGGAGGACATGCGACATCGGTGCGTCGGCTTTCCAGGTCCATTGGACGATTTGCGACCACCATCATCACCCTGGCACACCATGACAGGGAAGGTAACAATGTGCAATCCAGCATAGTGGAGTAAATGTTGGTTGCCCAGCAGGCGATTCAAGGACGTGTGCCTATAGTCACACCAGCAGTCACCTCAGCCAGCACCACCCCATCCAGCTCTGCCACTGGCAGCCCACGGAGGCGCTCTCGTCGGCTGACTGGACTCGCCAGCAAGGACACTCCTGTGCATAAGCGCCCCCCACAGATAGTGCCATGTGGGGATGGCAATAGACATGACATTCGGGTACACGATGGGTGTATGGAGGTGGGTACGTTTGGGTGGTGGGGAAGGTCCATTAGGGGGTGAGTTGTTTGGGGCCTGGTTGCGGGTGGGTAGGTTTGGGTAGTGGAAGAGGTCCATTAGGGGATTAGTTGTTTGGGGCCTGATTGGGGGGTGGGTACGTGTGTACAGCTTCCCTACCCAATGCACCTTCTTTCCTGTTTTCTTTATAATACAACACCTTTGAAAAAATCCATAATGAGTGGACATCCGTCATTTCATTTGCAGACAATGCATTTATTCACCGGCATTGTCATATCCATGCAATGCTGTCAATGTGCAGTCTCTCAAAAGTAAATGCGAATGAGTGTATCCCGTGCTCGTTGGCCATCTTGTGCACCCCCGGGAGGGTGTGGAGCCACCCCATCCCCATCCCCATCTTCAACTCAATCATCATCCTTTGTGTCTGGGGCAGAGGAATGTTCCTCCGCATGCACAGATTGTGCAGCATGACACACACAAGCACAATTTTACCCGTCTTCACTGGGTTGTAGAGCAGTGATCCTCCAGATCCGCTCAAACAGCGGAACCTGGCCTTCAGTAGGCCAAATGTCCTCTCAATTATGCCATGTGTGCGGACGTGTGCCCTGTTGTACGCCTCCTCATGCCTGTTCCTTGGCCTCCGTACAGGCGTCATCAGCCATGGCGTGAGTGCATATTCAGCATCACCTACATGTGATGGAAATGTGTGCGACATGTCAGTGTTTGTGGTATCATCTCTTGATCAGATGCAGTGCAATTTTGTCTCATCATTCATTCATCCATATGGGCCAAGCAGTGGTCGGACCGGTGGGTGATTACCATTCATGGGTAATTGTTGTCGACGTTGGCATTCAGACATTGCCCAACGACTTGTTGTGCATATGTAGTTGCCCTTGCGGACAATAGTGGTTGGTAAGTATGGCATTGTGCAATGATGTACACACATGGATGAGTCAATCAATACACTGTGATGATGTGGTTGTTAGAGGATGTCTCATGTGCAGTCATCATGTGCATTGGGGGGGCAGTGGTGCATAGTGTGGGTGGCTGTATTGAGTGGCTCAGGTTGTATGGCCTTGTGGTAGTTTTGGTTGTGTGTCTCATTTGGCAGGGTGTGTATGGGCACACTGTGGCAACCTGTCATGTGTAGCTTTGTGATGTGTGGGTTATGCTGACCGTCCATTACATGGGCCAGGGGGTGATGCATGTGCAGTTGTAGCAGGCCACTCACACAGGTCATTGCCCTGGACACACACCCCCCTTCCACAGGGCCTGTGCATTGGCAGTTTTACTCACCATGTGCTATGTCCAGCATAGCGTTCCATGTAGTGTGGCAATGTCGAATTCCGCAAGACCATTGAGTCATGTGTTGACCACGGGAAACGTGCGCAGCAATGTGTAACCACTTGTCCGGTGTCACATACCATGTGTTCCGACACATGGCGCAGCAGGGCATCCAGTACCTGTCCCAATATTTTAGAGAAACAGGGTTGTGAGAGCCCGTGCAGCTCACCAACTGTGTGTTGATAAGTTCTGGTGCCAAGAAAATGCAGTACCAACACCACCTTCAGGAGGGGGGGGGAGAGGGGCTGCGGTCGAAATGCCAATGTGGCTGCTGATGTCGTCCTCAATCATGATGGTGATGTACATGATTGTTGGACGGTCCAGCCGGTATAATGTGTGGATCTGTCCTGGGGTCAGGTTCCAGGGTGAGGCCGTGATGTGGGGTATTGCAGGCTGCCTGCAGGATCATGCCGGCTGCACAATTGGGTTTGGCATGGGTGCAGGGTTTGCTAACTGCCGCCTGGCCTCCTCCGCCTCAGCCTCATCCTCCTCTGCACCATTACTGCCACCATGTGCAGTGCTGCCTGTAGGTTCAATAGCCCCAGTCCCAATGCTGCTGCAGCTGCTGCCTGCATAGTTGTGTTTGGAGTTGGCCTGTGTGTGGCCCTTTTGTAGGCTCCCAGTGGCCTGCTGGGTCCAACTCGGCTCATTTGCTGCACCTGTGGCCTGATTCAGCTCACCAGGCACTGTGTAACGTCATGTTCGCGGTGTCACCAATACCGCCTCCGTGGTCACGGTTTTTCCGCCATTTTCATGGCGGTGTTTCCATGTCCGTGGTACTCGTAATGCCCATGGTGTTAGGTGTTGCCGGTAACTGGGGGGTTTCCCCGGCGACGCATTTTACGAGTCCCTTAACTCTGTGGTGGCGGTTTGTGGTGGTGGTATTTCCGGGATCGTGGGTCGTGATTTGACGGTCACGGAAACGGTGCCGGTATGGTTATACCGGTGGCGTTAAGTCCGGGCCAGCGGACTCATAATGAGGCGCAGTGTGGTTCTCTGAAGGTTTACCCTTACATCTGGGATCCCTTTTCACATGGTCATTTGACTGACAAGCATAATATTTACCAAAATGTCTTTATGAATGGGGTTTGGTCTGACTTCCCCCTGGTTTAGTACCAGAGGTTTCACTAGCCTGATCCGGGTTTCCCAGGGGGCTTACCCTTCTTATGTTTGTGGCCCTCTTTTGGATTGGAGGTATTGGAATTCTCTTTGTTATCTTTCTTGTGCTGCTTTCCCTCATCCTTCTTCTGAGTTGCCCCAGAATCCTTGTGAGTAGCCCTGTTGGCAACCCACAAGTCAGCAGCCCTTGCTAACTTCTTTTGATCAATTTCCTTACAGTCAGCCAAGTGCTGTCGCATCTCAGGAGAACAGGCATCAAAAATAGTTTCCAATAAAAACAGATTTCTCATTCCTTCAAAAGTGTTAACTATGTCACCCTTTACCCAACCATCTAAGTTTTTCAAACATTCACACACCCAGGTAGCCCAAGGGGTACCATCATGCTTTTTGAGGGTCCTAAACCTCTTAAGATACCGGGAAGGAGTTTTCCCAAATCTAGCTATCAAAGCTAGTTTCACACTTTCATACTCCAACCTGTCTATTGTGCCCATTTCCATTACAACATCAGATGCAACTGGGGGTAACCTAGAGAAAAGCCAAGGAATCAGCTGATTCCCTGTAATTTCCGGAATCCCATGGTTATATTCAAAAGTTGCCAACCAATCCAAAATATCAAGCTTAACCTCATACATACTTCCTGCATCTTTGGGCATGCGAGGCCTCTTAGGACTGGAAGACCTAGAAGACTCTGGGAGAGAACCATTCTCAAGAGACAATTTCTTCATTTCAAGAGCATGTTATAATTCCATTTCCCTTAGTTTAAGTTCTTGATGTTTACTTTCAGTTTGGGCTTGGATCCTTTTGAATTCTAACTCAAGCCTCATCTTCTCAAGAGAGACAAACTCTGGGCTCAGTATTGGACCTGGTAGGGCCCATGTGGCAAAAGGGTGAGGCCTAAGAGCAAGTAGAGATACAGTAGGACCTACATCTTGAGACTCCTCTGCCTCATCTAACTTTTCAATAACATTTGAGTTAGACTCTGAAACATTATCATCCTCCTCATCATTTTCCACATTTACTCAGAAGTAGGAACAGCTGACCTATTTCTTTGACTTTGACATTCCAACAACTCTTCTATCAGTTCATTCTTTTTGCCTTTAACAATGAGGTTCCTAGCTTTACATATGTCTCTCAGTTGATCAACTGTTAAAATGACTCGGGTCTCCTGTCTGTAGCTATTCATATCAGGCATGATAAAACAATTGCTTTTCTAGTGGTGCTTAGCCTTGTGATGGTTATTGTTAGGCAGAATCCTGTGCAGTGCCCTTAGGGACCACTACACACAATTAAGACTACAGGTGGCAATACAAGTTTTACGTTTGGTACAAGCCTGTACCACTATGTCAGAGTGGTAGCAGTGGTGGAGCAGCCAGGCTTATCTCAAGAGTATATGAGCAGTAGCAGAGATTACACAAAGGGACCACAAATACTGTGACTCAAGCAAACACTGACTCAAGGTTTCAGGTAAAAAAATATAAGTACATTTATTTTTAAACCATTCATTATAAACACAACACTTCTATTAAACTCAAATAAAAACCACACGTTAAATATACTACAACTAACCAGTTCACTTTGTACAGTAAGTCTCAAGGTAAGTACCCTGTGCTGAATGAACCGGTGTTATGAACAAAACATGTTACCGCAAATACGATTGTGATCACTTTTTGACAGTTCGGTCTACTAAATAAACGCGTATCCGTGACATGAAATGCTACCAGGGCAAAAACACACTTAGCACCTGAGATACCCAGAGGGAGTTGGAGGCAAAAATCACAGGCAATATTTCGGGTAGGCAGGCAGAATCAAGAAACACTCAGAGACAGGAGTTCAAAAGTCAAAGGGCCGGAGCCAGGGTCGAACGACACCGGGGCCTGTTGCCGAAGATCACACAGTCAGACAGTTCACGATTCAACATAGCCAAAAGTACTTCGATATTGTCAATGTTCGGAAGCAAAAGTTATAAGAAGGAGGGAAGACAAGGGCAAGCCTTGGAGATGAAGAAAAGGGATTCACCCAGTTTCCTCAAGTAGAACACAGTACCTTGTTCCAATGGTGCAGCTGGTGCCCTGGCAGTTGTTCCTGTAGGCTTCCCACAGACCCACGATTCCTGGAGCTTCGTTGTGAAAGAGGTCGTCTGAAGGGGGTCTGCACCACACAGGGATGAAGCCGGCAGCAGCGACGAGGAATAAAAGGTGCGCTCCTTAAAAACAGGAGGGGCACTTCAGGTGGCTACCCGGACCACTACAGCAGTGTGCAGCGATTTCGACCAAGGAAGAGGATCCTCTGGCTGTGGAAGATGAGCTGGTTATCCCCACTAAGCTCAAGGGAAGAAGACTCCGAAATGGATCTTCTCTGAGTCATTGAAGGGAAGATAGCTCAGGGCTGCAGCAGGGCTTCACCGGGACGGGGTAGTTGCAGCCGTCGTCATTCTCTCCGCTTTTCTTCGGTTCCTTGTAGTTCCATTGGCGACTCTCTGACTTCTAGCCCAAGAGACCTGCCTTTTATGCGAAAAACCCCCATTCACACAGCCTGGCTGTCAATCACCCAGCAGTGGGGTTGTCCAGCCCAGACAACTATCCTGGCCAATCATGACAAAGTGTGACTTGGGTTTCCTAGGATACCCTGTGCAGGGGGTGGCTACACCCCTCCCTCACATTCAGCCCACCTAGACACCCAGGCGCCTTGAGGAGGGCTTCTGAGCAGAAGCCCGCCAAAAGACAGTGAACAAAGAAGGCAAACCTAGTTTGCCGCGCAAAGGAAAACACAAGAAGGACTTTAACAAAAAGAAATGGAGAACAAACCCAACCGGAGCCAAAAGAAAGACGATTTGGTCAAGCGGGTTTATGTTCGAGGCTAATATAATAGCCAAGAACAGTACCACGTTTATCTAATATAATCGCGGTACAAAAGTTAGGGTAGATACCACTGCCACCAGTCAAGTCTAAATGTTAAAAGAGCGAAACAATGCTCTAGGAGGTACAGATGAAAAGGGATACGAATGAACCCTTTCCAGTACTCCATGGAAGATGGGGTGTACTGGATCTGTGGTAGATTGACTAAGTAAAGTTAATGGTAACGTTACCCTTTTCTGGGGGATGGTAGTCGCCTCAGAAATGGAGTCAAGGGAAGTCTCAAAGACAACCCTGTGCCACGGCACTGAAGGTGCTGTGTGACACACAAAAAGAAGAGGGCTACTGAAGTGGTGTGCTTCAGAGTCCACACTCACAAAAACAGGTAGAAAGACATAGCAAAACACAGGTAAGAGGGGGGAAAAAGCTCTCACTCCTACCAAGTGGAAAAGAATAAACTCCAGAAGTCCAGCAAAGCTGCTGGCGGACTCACTAGGTGAGGGAAATTAGCCATAGATGAGAATTCTCCCTAACAGTTATTTGAACAAAGGTAAGAGCAGCACTCTCAGTGTAATAACTAACCTTTATCCTCACCACTTGACACCAGTGTTAGGCAGAATTACATGCAGTACTCTTTGGGAACACTACACACAATTAAGACAACAGGTGTAAGCACAATCTCACCTTTGGTGCAAGCTTGTAATACACAGTTATGTGGTAGCAGTGGCTGAGCAGCCAGACTTATCTCAAGGGGGATGTGAGCAGTACAAGATGTTACACAAAGGACTTGCAATCATAGTAGTTCAAATAAACACTTACTCAAGGTTTCTTGGTAAAAGAATATACATTTATTTACACATTTAGTTAGAAAACATTCCACTAGCAAGAAGCAGCTCGCTATCACACTATAATACACTACAGTACACAACCAATATGTTTCTGAACAAGTTAGGCTCTCCTGAAGTGGGAGCAAAATGGCACTTCAGTAACTTTCAATAGGGGTAGAAAGACAAAGGTTATAAGAATCAAAACACACTTACTTTCAGAGGTAGGGCAAATAGTTTCAGTTCACTACAAGAGGCAATTCAATTCGATAGGCCTGGGCCAAAGTCAATGGTTCAGTGTCTTGGATAGGATAGCACAGTTCTGGTAGTAAACGGTTAAGTCTTTGCCAATGTTCTTAGAAGTAGTTTGCCAGGAAAAGAGTTATATGTCGGATTAGGAGTGAACAAGACTCCAAAGTTGGAAAGGTTTCACAAACTTTCACCGCGGCAGAAAGGATTTCCACACCGCGTTTGCACAGTACCTTAAGGATGAAGAAAAGCTGTTGCTGAGGCAGTTGTTCCTGGCAGTTCCTGCAGATCTCGCTGTTCCTGAGCTTCAGTTGTGGGGACAAGAAGGAGGACGTCGGGAGGTTCCTGCACTGCCTAGGGAAGAAGCCACAAGCTTGGCTAAACGTTGGTTTTAAGGTGTGAGTGCCTTAAAGTCCACAAACTGGTATCCTTCTCACTGGCTATCCAGTTTTCAACAGCACTCTGAAGAAAATCTGACCAGTATGGAGACAGTGTCCAGGTGGCTTGCGAGTTGGTTGTTCCCACCAGCTCAAGGGAAGAAGTCGTCCTTGAAGGTGCTTCTCTGTCGAGGGAGTTTCAGGCAATTCGGACCTGCAGCAAGCCTTCACCGGGCAAACCAACAGTCCAGGAGTTGCAGCAGTCGTCTTCCTTCAGCTCGTCTTCGGTTCTTTCGTTCCAGTGATCGACTCTGCCTTCCAAGTCCCAGAGACCTGCTTTTAAACAGTTTTCTCCCATTAATTCTAGCCTAGCTGTCACTCACCCAGTAGGGTGGCTGTCCTTGCCGGACAGTCAGACAGCCAATCACGCCAGAGTGCATTCAGGTCTCCTAGGAGACTAAGCACAGGGAGTTTGGGGCACCTCCCTCACATTCTGTCCACACCAGACACTCAGGCGTCAGAGGAGGGCTTCAGCACTGAAGCCCGCCAAAGGCCATCGAAAAAAGGAGCCAAACCTGGTTTGGCGCACAGAGACAAGCACTAGAAAGACCTTTTCTAAAAGAAACGGCAAAAAAAGATGACCAGAGTCTGTTTTTACAAAGGGGTCTTGGGCGCCATATTGAAAAACATGGCTGACTCGATTTTTAGCTACCGGTGTTCGCGGTTGGGAAAAATCATGGTAGTTTATTCTAAAACCACTGCCACCAGCCATTTCAAGAGGAAAGGGTAACATTTGACTGTTACATGAGTGTTTAGACATAGGGGATGCTAGGCAACCCGTCCAGCACTTTATAGGAAGATGTGCTGGGTCTATGAATTTAAAAAGACTAGCAAAGTCAATTTAACTTTACATGCACTGGGAGACAGTACTCAGTCCCAGAGAAGGTATTTAAACCTTGGGAAGTCTGAAAGACATCCCTGTGCCACTGCACTGAAGGTGCTGGGTGACACACAAGAAAAAGATGATGCATATGGAGTTTGTCTAAAAACTCCATATCCAAAGAACACAAAAGTAAAATACACTTCAAAATACATGAAAGAGTGGGAAAAAAGGCTCACACTCTTTGCAGGCAAAAATTAAAGTCCTAGAAATCCAGCAAAGTTGCTGGGGGTCTCAAAAGGTAAGGGAAATTAGCACATTCCTGAGAATTCTCCCTAACAAGACACCCCACTCCAGTATTTACACTGTTGGCAGCGGTGGGATGCTTATGGTTTTAAGAATCAGTGTGTAACCTTGCCACTTACAAAATATCTACACTTTGTTAAATTTAGGTTTAATTGTGTACAAGATAACTACATTACAAGCAATGGAGTCTATTGCAAATGGTAAATTAACTAGGATGAGCTTAGAGGCTCTCCAGAGTGCTTGTGAAGCCAGGGAGTTAGACTTTGAGGATAGGTCTAGGGCCAAGCTGATAGCTCCCCCTGTGGACTACCAGATTGATTGTGAAGCTCTTGAAGGGGGGGTGTAACCAATGAGGGAATGCCACCACTCCTGCTGCCTCTGTTCCGAACCCCAGCATTGCTCTTCAGCGGGAATCCCTGAATATTGAACTTTTAAAATTGGAGCTACAGCGGGAACAGTTAGCCTTTCAATATAAGAAGTTGCCAACAGAAGCTGAATTGAAGAAAGAGGAGTTGGCACAATTTACAGAACACACTTAAGGCAGTAGACAAAGTAGAAAAGTCCATGGCTTTATGGGTCAGATTGCCGCTCTCACTGATGGGGAGAGCAGCATTATTGAAAATGGTTTTGCTCCCGAGGCTTCTTCATTTTTTTGTTAATATCCCATACAACATCCCTAAAAGCTTTTTTAATAGGCTCGACTGTATTTGTCGGAGGTTCCTATGGCACGGCACTAGATGCAGGGTAAAACTAACTAAATTGCAAAGACCATACGAGCAGGGCGGCATAAAGGTGCCAAACTTTGAGGCGTATTTTGTGGCTAGTCAGTTGCAATTCGTCACAAACTGGTTATCAGATGAACAGTCCCAAGACACCTTGATGCTGCAGCCCTTATTTGCCCCATTTTATCTGAAGGAGATGATATGGATGGTATCACCAGGTGCCTTGAAGCCCTCGCTGTTGCTTAAACTGGGTGTGATGATTTGGCTCGGAGCCTGTCACATTTTTTAGGAAAACAGGCACCTTACTCCCCCCAGGTTCCATTGGTAACGCTAAAGGTGGAAGACCCACAACTTAGACTGAATGTGAGGAAGTACTGGGAACCTATTGTAGTGGTGATGGTAGGAGACTTATTACAGGAAGGCAAACTGATGGACTTTAGCGAACTGTCCTCAGAAATGGGCATGCATGCAGGACAATACATAACACACGCTTCACTCACCACCAGATTAAAGCAGAAGTGGCCGGGTACGGATGGGGTATGGCAAGAGGATACCACTAAAGAAAAACTTTACGATATCTCGGAGGGTGGGCATGCAGTGTCTAGGTTATATGAGTTACGAATATCATGAAGTGGGGACACGCTGGAGCAGACCAGTCGCAGCTGGGAGGCAGACTTGCAAGAGGAATTAACAGATGCTGTCTGGGACAGAGCATTAGCCTATCATAATAAAAGGTGTCTAGAAACGCAAAGCTCTTATTGATACAGCTATATATAACACATAGGGCATACCTAACCTCGAAGAGGTTTGCACTTTCAGTAAAGAAACAGAACAAACTTGTCCGAAATGCGGATTGATTAATGTAGACCTGATGCATATGTTATGGGCTTGTTTCAAGATCCAACAATACTGGGAAGATATAGCGCGGGCCTTGGCCAGAGCGGATATAAAACTAGACAGGAGCACTCCGGTAGCCTGTATGCTTGCCATTTTTGTGTGAACAAAACAAGCCAGACATGTCAGTAAGCTGAAGGATTTAGCATATATCCTGGCAAAACGTAGAATAGCAATGGGGTGGAAAGAGCGCAGGAGACCAGAGGTGCGCCCGTAGTGGAACGACCTCCAAAAGTGGATGCTTGCAGAAACCTCGGTTTGGCAGGAAGCAGCCCACCAAGGCCAAGGAGAACACAGTGTTGATCTCGACCCCTGGAATTATATAGTGCAGGAACTGAGAGCCTTATCGTATAGCAGTATCTGAATAGCAATAACCGTCCCGCTCAATTAGCAACAAATCTGAAAGTATGTATCTAAAGTCGATGTAAGCTGTTAGCATGATGTCAGTGGAATAGGCTGGGATGAGGGAGGGGGGGAGTTGGGTGGTGTGGAACATACAGGCACAATTGACTGGACAATGTTATGCGATGTATATAAGAGTCTGTAAATTATGTTGTTGTTTAAAATCAATAAAACAATTTAAAAAACAAAACAAAAAAAACAATGCCGGAGGGTGGTATCTTTTTTATTAGCTAATACACTTTGAAAGAGAATGTGCAGGATTAGGGCCCAGGGCATACAGTCTTTAGAACAAAAAATAAATAACGAATGAATATATAACTTAAAATATATATCTAAGAAAATACCGAAAATGTATTTGCGGTTGGGGTAAAGGTTTACATTTTGTGGGGCATCAGTTGGGGTGGGTTTGTAGCCAGGGGAAACAGGGGCTTGGGGGGGAAGACCCCCCCAAAAAGATGAAAGAATATGTGTTATTTTCTGTCGTTTTATATTTTTCGTTATATATTCCTTCGTTATTACTTCATTCGTTATAAAGACATGTAACCAGGCCCAGATGTCCGAATTTTGTTTCAATATCAAGTTACACAGACCATTAGGTCCTGGAGCACGTGCATTCGAGCCCAATTTTATAATTTTACTCAAGTGCTCAATTGAGATGCCTATTTCCCCACAGTCATCATTGATCATATCAAATGTTTCTATATTGTTAGATTTGTATAATTCTGTGAAGTAATTATTCCATATCTTTTCAGGGACTGGGTTGCTCATTTCCAGATCATTTCTAGTATTAATAATATTCCAGAGATTTTTATTAGAGTTTTGTAAGATCGCACTTAAGATCAGTTCCCTGTCTCTTTGCTACAACAGATCCCTATGACCTTTGATGCAATTCTTGTATACTTGCTTTTCCTTTCTAATTTGCTCTTTTTTCTCTGTCTCATAAGTAAGGCACAGGCGTAATTCTCTAATTTTTCTGCGCATTTCCATTTTCCCATACTGGACCTCCTTCACATAGGGGGCGATTAGAACGCACGCCAAATTTACAGTTACCCACAGATATGTGAACCTTGTCCATTATGAAGGTGGAAAAACTCTCTCCCCCCAAAACTCACATTTTTGAAGGCAGTGTAGGGAGTAACCACAAATCCTGGATAAACTTGCTGATATTTTTTCGAACTCCAGCAAATTCTATTTTTTTATGATTTACAACTATTTTTCTACAGGCTGACGTTTTAGGTGTATTTGTTTTGAACTTATATTTTAAGGATAGTATGTCATCGTCAATGACTGTTTTTAACTACTCCAAGCTGATTTATTTCTAATAACAAGCATTCTGTAGCAATATAGACAATCCAGGAATATGACTCATGTCTATGCCATGTGGAATTCGGCAGCAAGTCTCCTGGAACGTGACCATTAAGAAGAAACAAACCCCAGCCTTCCCAAAAAATCCCTCCATTGCATTCCATAGTTGATTTGAGTCAATAGGTATTTATTTGTAAAGTCTAAATATTTATCCCTAACTATCTCACGGGGCAAACAGTGAGAGTTCAGACCCCTCACCATTATGATTTCTGAGTCAGGAGCTACAATTTTGTCTGCTGTAAAGTCAGTTTCTAACTTCCCCTGTATCAGCGCTAAGTCACAATGGGAAGGGTGCCAATAAGCATTAACCAAGAGTATACATTTCCTTACTCCATCAATATCCAGTCCCATGGCCACCACCTGGACAACCTTAAAGTTGCATGAGAGCAGGGTCCCCTTTATGCCCAAACCATGCTTAATGCAAAGGCATAAGCCTCCAGACGGATGACAGCTGCTATTTCTAGATTTATCCTGTTGGAAGATAATATGCCCATCCCATACTAGGTCTCCCATAGCACACATTTCTTGTAGACAATCGAAAAAGCGTTTATGATTTACATCAGGCTAACATAGTAAATCAATTCACCAAAGCTCCTAACGTTCCAGAAGGCCAGAGAAAACCTTTATACGGTGGGGTCAGCACCCAGATCCCCCTCATTAGCTGTCATAGATTCCGTCAGGTATCTGGTCTCACCCACTCGCCATACTCCACATAGTGGAGATGACGGTGGCCCAGTCAACTTTATTTGTATCTAACTTTGGCAATGAGTCTAGCACCGCTGTCCCACTGGTTGCCCCACGGAGCCTGAGGCCTTCTGTCCCTTATTCTGCATAACTCCCAATTCTTTTACTACTGGCATTTTAACAGGAACAGCATTAAAACCTAGGTTTTGCAAATGTTGTAACTAACTAATATTAGTACTGGACTGCAAGGACATTGCAGAGCAGTGAATCAACTGCTCGTTGTACATAGATGTACCTAGTTGAATCACTCATGGTCATTAAACAAATCACTCACAATAATGTGTTGAGTCTTATGTGAAGCCACAACATTCTGTTTTTGCTGGGGAGAGCGTATTGAAGTGAATGGGCATGTAAGAGGCTTTGCCATAGAGTCAGCTGATTGCAAGGTGGATGACAACTGCCAAAAGCGTGTAAGATATTAGAGGTATGTATGACAGGCAACACTTTCATGTTTGTTTTCTATTACTACTGGATCATTTTCTCTTAAAAATTATATTTATAAATAACAGTAATTGAGCAAAACAGAAATTCAGTAGTTTGGGCAAGCAAATACCTCTACATTAAATGAAATACAAGTTGTAGTTGTTAGTAATTATCTGTAGGAGAGTGGTTGGGCACTAGGTGCTTAATCTACTTGTGCAACACTGGGAATATTTCTAGTGTGCTGTATATGAGGGAATTATAGAACTGCAGCAAGGCCACAGGGAGAAGTGTTGCCCACGCCTTGTGTGTTGGCTAATAAGTAGTTGAACCTGTATACCTTGCACTCAAAGAATCATACAGGTTCTGGTTGTCATTAGGTTTTGTATTGTGTAATTGGTAATGTAGGTTGTCAGCCGACACATGTTTCGACCCCTGCAGGTCCTTATCAAGGCTATAGTGGTTGGTTGTTGTCAAGAGTGGACAAAGGCAGTGAATATGGCAAGGGAAATGTGCACAAGATCACACAGTGAATAGCTTTGAGTCAAAAAACATGCACACAGGAGCCAAGACATGTGTACACTAAAACCCAGAATGTGCAAGTAGAGCATGATTACAATACTAATATATGAAAAGGGATGTGGGGAAGCACTTAAAAGCTCCTTATGATTACAAAGAAAGTCAGCAAGCTCATTACCCACAACTGCTGTTACAGGTACTGACAGTGCTAAGCCCATGTACAGGGCAAGCAACGACAGGATCTGTGAGCTAACACCCTTGATGGTATTTATAAGGTAACTTAAAGACAATACTCACGAGGATGAGAAATACCACAAGGGACAAGTAGGACTAGTGATTACAGAATAGTGAGGAAAACATAGGCATTCACACAGGAGCTAGCTACAACACACCACACCTAATAATCAATAGGAAACAAATGGAGAAGTGCAAAGGAAAACCTGGAATACATTCCAAGAGAATGTAAAGGAACAGGAGCAGGGAAAACGAAATTACAAAGGCAAAACCTCCCCCCATCCAGCGAAAAAGGGCAAAAAGCTAAAACTATAAAAGAGGAGAGACAAAAGGATCAAGGTTTCACAGCAGAGTAGAGCAAAGACAAAGAAATAATGAGCACAGGCAAACTGGGCTGCACAGAAAAAGAAAAGCACTGGGAAGTGCTGCCTGCAAAACAGAGAGGAAGACAGAAAGGGAATCCAGGAAGCAGAAATTACTAATAAGCACATTGAATTAGAAATCCAGGGGAAAGGAACAAGAAAGTAGACACTAGGAACTAGACACTAAGCTAAGAACCAGGAACAAGGGACTAATCACAAACAGGAACACTGCATCAATGACCAGCGCTGGACTGAAGCAAACTGAGGCTTTTAAAGCTGCTTAATAAGCACAAGCCTCAGGTATGCTGCTTGCTGCACCTGCCAGCCACTGGTGTTGCTTATCCTCCACCCAACCTTGTCCTGCAAGGGTGGAGATGAAGCAGTGGGCCAGGCATTCTGGGAAGCATAGTCATTTGATTAAATCAGCATGCTGGCTTCCAAAAACCTGGAATGGATCCGGAAGGGATATAGCTTGGAAAATAAGGATTTAGCGCTCCCAGTTCACCATAGCACTGTAGCATAAGGTTTGGAAGGAAAGTCCAGTAGGGAATAAAACCAAAATCATGCCCCCAAGTGGTGGGAACGGGAGCGAAGGCAGCGAACCGTGACAGTTGTTCAGTGAACACGTTTAGCAAATCTGGATGGTGTGAAAAAACTCAAGGTGTCTCACCCGCTAGTCCCAGAGGATCTGTCATCCAGGTGGCCAGGACACAGCCATCGCTTTTGGATCCAGTTTCTGTGGGTGGACCAGTGCAGGAGGATCACCTGGATGTGGGCACTTCGGGGAGTGGGAGTGGGACACCGGATGGTGATATGCGGTATCCCCTTCCCTGTAACACCTTTTCCCCATCCTGCCAGGTAGGATACTTAGTAACCGAACCCCCTACCCCTTTCCCGACACAAACACTTTCTCACGGACAGCTCACTGTGAGAGAAAATGGACTAACACCCGAGCCGTATACCTGACATGTCCCAACACAATGGTCCGGCAGAGTTAGGCAATTACTGATAATTACACATACCTGACTTCCATCACACTTCCCCACACAGATAAAAGACGGAGTAAGAAAGCACACTCTGGACAAGGAAAAGCACACGAAGAAGCAGACGTTCCAAGATGGTGGTTTAATACGAGCAGAAAGACAGCAAGACCAGAGGGGGTTGTAAGGACGGAAGTGCCCTTGACCTTTTTGGAGAAAACACTTTACTTGCATGACCCTTCAAGAATAAGAAACATAAGACCTGCAATTAAAGCTGAAGAAACCTGCATTGTGTGTCGGAGGTACCCAGGCCTCTCCTGCATCGATAGCCAAGGCGGGCAGGAGTGTTTGCCACTGTGGTACTGTCCTTGGCTCCTACAACAAAGCAGCGTCAGTAAAGTCGGCACAGCCGGTGAGCCAGGGAGACTGATAACAGACAGGTGTTAGAACCAAGGTTGCAAGCAGCAACATTGTATGGAGAAATCTGAAGAGAACAGTGTGTGAAGCGTATGTGATGAGCAACGTGAATATAATTGAACATCAAAGGAGTGACTGAACTTTTGAAGCTAAGCTAGATACCGTATACAGAGTGGTATGGCGCCACATGGGTGCTCATTCAAAGGTCTCTGTTAGGTATCCAACTGAGAGGTGGCAAATGTAAAAAGGAATTGTAAAATCAAAGTGGTCCTGCAACGGGTCAAGCTAAACCCTGTGCAGATTCAAAAGTCTTCGATAGTTTATGCAAACTGAAATTGGGAGACTAATTCTATAAGAGGAAGGATCTGAGCCCGGCTGAGGGGATCCGGGGTGAACCGCGGGTCACCCGAGCAATAATATTCTTTGAACATTGGAGTAGGGGATCTGAGCCCAGAAGAGGGGGATCCAAAGTCACAAACATTGTATAAAAGGGCTCTGAGCCAGGCTGAAGGGGATCCAGGGTAAAGAATGAATCACCTGAATTGAGTACTTGTAAGAGGAAAGGAACTTTTCGTATGTTTTGGAACATCAGGCCCTCTGAAACAAGAGACTTTGATAAATAAAGAGAATTGGGCACAGAAGGCCTGATGCTGGTAATGGAACTGTATCCTTATGCCAAAGAAGGCAGAGTGTGTGCTATGCTCCAGTGAACCACCTTTCCTGTGCTGCAAACGTGGGGAAGGAAGGCAAATGCCCTGAACATCCGGACATATCATTTTTGTGAACACTTCTTTCTTTTTCATAAACACTACCCCACACTATTGGTATTTAGAGGATTGGCAATCTTTTCTTTTTAGTATAGGCCATTTTATTTTGACAAGACTCCACTAGGACTGCATTATTATTATTTGATGGTTGTAGCTTGCTGCCATTTGCAGATTTAGGATTAGATAGGCGTTTATCACCCCCTTGTTGAAATTCAATAAACGCCCTCGAACTGTGGTCACTTGTGTCTGTCTTGCTGTTTACACCATGCCTTCCTTACATGTGGTGTCAGAGGTGGGATGTGACTCAATTGAAACAAATTGGTGAACCCTACAATTCCAGAAGCTTAGTCATAGAGCCTCAGACCCCTCTGTTGGCTACTATCCCTCTTGGGAAAAGAGGAACAATTGCACAGACTTAGTTTTGATACCCCCTCCTGGATGTTATATAAGATTGGCCCCAAAATCTGGCCTGTCCTAGAAGTTCGGTCTAGACGTTCCAGCAGGCGTCATTGATCCCGACTTCCGGGGAGAGTTGAAGGTTCTCTTACAGAACCATGGTTAAATCCCATTTGAAGTACACCGTGGGGACAAAATTGCACAAGGAATTCTTGAAAAGGCTCTATTTCCTCATTTTAAAGAGAGTAAACCAGAAGAAACGGAGAGATGTACGTAAGGCTTTGGGGAAGCTGATGAACCATCTACCACTGAAGAGAAAAGGGAAGAAGAGCTTACCATCTTTCCCGACCTTGCCTTTGCCCAGCGAAATGACCCAGCCCTCGCTGAGGCTTTCTTACAAGCAAATCCTGAAGGGGAGGGAGTAGAGAAGGGAAGTCCTTTTTTCTTCATAAAGCAAGAATTACTATATAGAAAAGTAACATCCACAGAAGGCCTAAGTAAAACTCAATTAGTAATCCCCAAAACCCACCGGAAGATCATACTAGAGACTGCGCATTTCAATCTGACAGGGGGGCACTTAGGACAGTCCAAGACCCAGGCACACATCAGTGGAAAGCTTTACTGGCCAGATATCCATGCTGATATAAAAACATTTATTCAGACACATGAAATATGTCAGAAAACCAGTACTCATATCCCATTGCCTGCCCCTCTGGATCCTTTACCAATAATAGAAGTCCCTTTCTCAAGAATTGGGATGGACATCATTGGACCTTTAGAAACAATACTGGGTAGCAAATATGTCCTTGTGATTGTTGACTACACTTCCAGATACCCTGAGGCATTCCCTATGCGGAACAACCCTATCCAGCAGATTCTAAAGCACCTCCTACCATATTTTTCCAGGGTCGGCTTTCCTAAGGAAATCCTGACAGATCAAGGGTCCAATTTCATGAGCAAGCTCATGGGTGAAGTCAAGGAGTTGCTCTATATTACTACCTTACAAACTTCAGTTTATCATCCCCAAATAGACGGATTGGTAGAAAGATTCAACAAAACACTCAAAATGATCCCAAGAAAGTTGGTATATTAGGATGGGAAGGACTGGGTCTGTATGATCGACTGGGCATTATTTGCAGTAAGGAAAACCTCTCATGCATCCACGGGATTCTTTCCTTTTGAACTACTTTATGGTAGGGAGCCTAGAGATGTCCTGGACCTGCTCCGGGAGACCTGGGAAGAAAGAGAAGAGGCACCTATTCCCCTTTCACAAATTGCTGCCAGATTGCAAGAGCATATGAGACTTATTCGAGATCTAGTCTATACTCATGGAAAAGGCCCAAATCCAACAAAAGTCCACCTATGACAAAAAGGTAAACTTAAGATCGTTTTCCGAAGGACAAAAGGTATTGGTCCGCTTGCCTACCTCGGAAAACCAACTTGTCTCTAAGTGACATGGGCCATATGAAATACTGGAAAGAACAGGACCCTTTACCTATAAGGTAGCACAACCTGACAGGAAACAAAAGATCCATCTATATCACGTAAATCTCTTAAAAGAGTGGAAAGAAAACCCGTCTGCCACCAATGCCACAATACTATCCTGTTTGTTACCTGAAGAAATAGATAAATGAATTAATTCCTACTGAGCTATCAAATCAACAACAAGAAGATTTAAAGGTTCTAGTTATATCATTTCCCGATGAAATCTCAGAGGAACCAGGAATAGTGAAAGGCATGTACCACTACATTAGAACACCCAAATGAAAAGTGGTCCATCTGAAACCTTATAGACTCCCGCAAGCCCGTAAACAGATAGGAGTTGAGGAAGTGAATAAAATTTAAAGAGCAAATATTATCAAACCCTCTTCAAGCCCTTGGTCCTCCCCTATCGTATTGGTCACCAAACCTGACCATTCCTGGAGGATTTGCATAGTCTTCCGCCAAGTCAATGCCATTTCCGGTTTCAATGCCTATCCCATGCCACGCATCGATGACTTGATTGATTATCTTGGAAACGTCACTTTTCTATCAACCCTAGACTTAACAAAAGGGTACTGGCAGGTCCCAGTGTATAGACGTGATAAGGAAAAGACAGCTTTCTCGACGCCCCTGTCACTATTCCGGTTCAAAGTCCTCCCTTTTGGCTTACACAGGACCCCAGCCACTTTCCATCAACTTATGGCCAAAATATTACAGCCCTACTCTGATTTGCTGTGGCACTTATATTGACAATATTGTAATGTATAGTAAAACCTGGCAAGACCATCTTTCCTATCTCTTTACTATTATAAGAGCCCTGTGAGAAACCTGAAGGTGTCTCACCCGGTAGTCCCCGGGGATCTGTCATCCAGGTGGCCATGACACGGCCATCGCCATTGGATCCAGTTCCTGGGAGTGGACCACTGTGGGAGGATCACCTGGATGAGGGTTCTTCGAGGAGTGAAAGTGGGGCACCGGATGGTGAGATGCGGTATCCCCTTCCCTTTAACACCTTTTCCTCATCCTACCAGGTAAGATACCTAGAAACTCAACCCCCACCCCTTTCCCGACATGAACACTTTCTAACAAACAGTTCACTATGAGCGACAGCGGACTAACACCAAAGCCGTATACCTGACATGTCCCAATACAATGATCAGGCAAGGTCAGACAATTACTGATCATTACAAACACCTGACTTCCATCACAATTCCCCACACGGATAAAAGGAAGAGCACGAAAGCACACTCTGAGCGAATAAAGCACACAAGGAGACAGCAGTTCCAAGATGGTAGTTTAATACAAGGAGAAAGACAGCGAGACCAGAGAGGGTTTCAAGGAGGGAAGTGTCACGCTTACCCCTGGCGCCCTGCAGGAGTGCCTGGTCCGGACTGTACTGCAGTGTGGCCCCAGCACTAGTCCCCTTCACCCGGTCGTATATCCCAGCCACACCTTCCCCCGTCGGCCAGATGGAGCGAAACCCTCCAAGAGACAGTGAGGTTGGGAGGGGCTTGGGTGTGTTCTGGACTTCTGGCAGTGATGTTCTGGGGGAATGTCGGGTCCACCTAGGGATTAACACAGGGTAAATCTATGGTAGAATAATAACTGGGGTTTGCCACCTGCCTTCTATCCCCTTAAGGAATAAAGCAGGCTTGAGCGAGTGGGCGCGGCTCACCTGTGATTTTGTAATGATGACTCTGGCTTCTGAGATGAACGTTCCCCAGGTTATTCCTCGTAGAGATGCGAGCAGGGAATGCCAAACCGGTAAGTGTCTTAGTGATCGCCACGGCATGTTGGGCGTGGCGCCGAACAGTTAAGTCTCTTTGCCGATCAAAAGGGGGGCTGGCACTGATGTGAGATGGTTCACTGGATGTGGGTCCACCACTAACGATCTTGTGTCCTTCTCCCAAACCAGGAGCAGAGAGAATGGCGTCGCTTCAGCGTCGAAGCACCGAGAGAGGAGGACTGAGTCTAAAAACACAGGTGAGTTCTCAAGAGGAGGTTTAAAGTGCGAGGGGAAGGAGGCTGGATTCAGATGCTCACCCTGTTGCTTGCTTTCTTACAAGGCATCGGGTACAAGAAGCGGGATTGGCCTCGGCGACGAAAGACAGGATCAGAGTCCGAACGGAGGTGCAAGGAAGAACCAGAGGCCACAGTGGAACTGCGGCAGCCAGGATGCTGAAGGCCGCGGAGCAGAACGGAAAACCAGGATTCTGAAGATTGCTGAGGATGCACGAGAACCAAAGGGTCTCAACAGGATACTGAAGGATGCTGCAGACCAAGACCAAGAAGGTCAACGTGGAAGATGCTGAACACAGGAGCCGAAAGCAGAACACTACTCTTGCTAGGAGCAGACGAAACGCTAAGCACAGGGTGCGGTCCGGAGCACGGCTTTATAGTCCTAAGCCACACCCTGTCAGAGCTAGATGCGCGGTTGCATTGGCTTCTTGCATGTGCCAGGTAATTCGCTGCACGTGCTGGGCACGCACATGCTTAATGTTCCTTGGCTCATGCTCGGCGGTGGCCTCCCTGCATTCAGCCCTTCTTCACGGGCTGCAACAGAGTCTCGCCCCCCCACACGTTCGCGCCAGCTAGCCAGCATCCCTGTCCATTGCCTTCCTAGTGTACTAGAGGGGGATCCCCCTTCCTATTGACCTGCCACCCCGGGCCCTCAACGGGATCGTGACAGGAAGTGCTCTTGACCTTTAAAGACTGTTACTTTCACGAACCTTGGAAAGTAAGAAGCCTAAGACCGGCAACTAAATCTGAACAAACCTACACTGTGCATTGACGGTGCCCAGGTGTCATGATCTCTGCTTCCAAAAGGTCAGGGTTTTCCCAACTCCCTTGGAAGCAGATCCATAACCCAGGTTCCGAGTGCCAACCAGTCCCAATTGGGACCTTTTGGACCCAGTCCTGGTGCCAGTGGCACCAGGCTCATAAATATGCCCAGTCCCAGCGCTGGAAGCGCCGGGCTCATAATGCTTGGGTGGACTTACCTGCAGCAGACCATGCTGCTTACTTGCCTGCCAGTTGAGCCTCTGATCCTCTTCTGTTTGGAACTACTTTTCCTGTTGGGTGGGGCAGGGGCCACTCCCTAGATTCAGAACACTGGAACTCTTCTGGAAAGCAGGAACTCTTTTCTTACCTAGGCCTGGCTGTGGAAGGAGACACCTAAGCACTACAGGAGGCTATTTAAACCACACCCGATGGATGAATCTTGCTTTGCGTTATTCTGCATCCTCTGCAGCAGAACGCTCATCGTGTCTTCTGCATCTGATCCTGGGCCTAAGGAAAAAGGCTTACCATCCTGAATCCAGTCTTCAGCAACACCTATAAAGACAAGAAAGAACAGGTTAGCATTAAGGTCTTCAGTGACAGCTCTTCACTTACCTGGTCCATCGGCTGTCACCAACGCCTCGCGCTGCATTCCGGCATCTGAAAGACAAAGGCTTACCTACTCTTCGTGCGCTCCGGAGGTCTTCACACTGCATTCCGGCACCTGAAAGACAAAAGCTTACCAACTCTTTGCACGCTCCGGAGGCCTTCGGCGCTGCATCCCGCATCTGAAAGACAAAACAAGGTGCGTTTAAAGACATTGGGGAACTTTAATACTCACGTGCCATTACTCCTTTCCACATCTAACCCAGTGGGTATTCCGGCACCCTGCAGCCGCTCCGAACTTATACCTGCAAAATAAAAAGACAGTTAGAGCGCATCGTGAAGCAGACAACAAGCGCTTACTTACGTGCTTCCAGGCGCTTCTATTCATCACACGGGCTCCATCTTCAACTCACTTCAGCCCGTCATCCGCCATCGCCGGAACCCTGCAAAACAAGAAACATCATTACTAAAGACTTTAAAGACATTAGAATTACTCGAAACTTACCATTTGTGCAGTAAACGATGGACAGCAGTCCTCTGAAGTCAAGAGGCCTGCTCCCCTTATCCAGTGAAGAAACTGGTTACAGCACCCTGCCCCGAGGCAGATGGAGAGCACAGCGTTCACTTACCTAAGACATCTTACCCTTCGAGTCAGACATACAGTGCACAGAGGTCCAGCCCAAAGAGCCAGCCGTGTGTTACACATCACCTTTGAAGATACGGTATACGCCCAGTCAAGACCGGCGCCTCTAACGCAAAGCCTACCACAAAACTCCCGTCCAGGCGCTATGGAAACCTCGGATACCGACCAGCTAGCCCAGTTACTTGGGGAACTAAGGGCAGAAGTGCATGCAGCCCGTCAGGAAACGAACACTCTAAGAAGGGAACTGATTATTTCCAAGGAGCGAACAGATGATCTCGCTAGACAATTGCTACAGTCACAAGCCGGACAGACCCCGTTACCCGCATCTGGGGGAAATCTTCCTTCTACATCCTCTATGAATCCAGTGCAGATCAACCTACCTGGGAATGTACCTCTGGCTCCGCCCGAACGATTTTCTGGTGACCCAAAGAGGTTTGCAGTATTTATCAATCAGTGCCGGTTGCATTTCTTATGCCGGCCAGCAGCCTTTCCAACTGATCAAGCTAAAGTAGCTTTCGTGCTTTCGTACCTTAGTGGCAATGCGGCAGACTGGTCGATCCCTCTAGTAAATCAAGATGATCCGGTCCTCCATGATTTTCAAGCTTTTCAGCTCAGTATGGAAAAACTGTTCGCAAGACATTCACAGGGGCAGGCCTTGGACAATGAGCTTCTTTCGTTGCGACAAGGTAATCAAGACCTTTTGGCTTATATTGCGTCTTTCAACAGACTGATAGTGGAAACTCAATGGCCTGAGGACAAAAGGATTACGCTGTTTTATAGAGGTCTACGTGGAGAGCTCAAAGATGTGTTAGCCCAAGTAGTGAATCCCCCACAAGATTGTTCGGACTATATAGACTTAGTCGTTCAAATAGATCACAGACTGCAGAACAGGAAGGCCGATCGTTCCAAGTTTGATGCTCGAGTATTTTCCAAACCGCCAACTCCTTCCAAAGGAGTAGACTCCGGGGAACCCATGCAAATAGGGGGTCTGAAAGGTCCTCTAACACAAAAGGAGCGGGAAAGGAGAAAACAGTTGCAATTATGCCTCTATTGCGGAAACTCAGGGCACTTTCTTCGAGACTGTCCGGTGAAACCTGCCAAGAAGGCAGTAGGAGCTGCAGTTACCAAAGTTACAAACTCTGAGCAGGGAAACGACCTCGCCCGACAAGAATAGAGGTCCTCTTGCCGAGCGTGAAAACCAGTTCCGTGACCTCGCATTTCGTGATACCTATGGTCCTCATTAGCCCTGATAATCCGGATCGATTACATGCAATTGAAGCTTACGTCGACAGCGGTGCCATCGGCAATTATGTGGATCATGAAATGGTTTTGAGGATGAATCTAACTCTTTGTCCCAAGGCTGTAAAGGACGTCATTACTACGGTGGATGGTACGGAGATAGCCTCCGGGCCAGTAACGCATACCAATCAAGAGGTGACGCTAGTAAGTCAAGATGGACACCATGAGAAGATTGTGTTCGATGTGATCAAGGCCCCTCAGTTTCAGATTATTCTAGGAATACCTTGGTTAGAGAAACACAATCCTCTGATCGATTGGCGAGCAAGAACGGTCCAGTTTCCAGAATGTGTCTCTACTTGTCACCCTCCACCTGGTGTTGCACTGGCAGCAATTTCTTCAGAGACTCCCCAGTTACCTCCCGAATACCTAGAATACCAAGATGTTTTCCGGAAGGATCAGGCTAACTCTCTACCTCCTCATAGGTCTTATGACTGCCAGATAGACCTGATACCTGGATCTACTCCTCCTTGTAGTAGAATTTATGCCCTCACCGAGCCTGAGAACCTTCACCTTCGACAATACCTGGATCAATACCTGGCAAATGGGTTTATTCGTCCTTCCAAGTCCCCTGCTTCTTCAGCTTTGTTCTTCGTTCCAAAAAAGGAAGGAGACCTTAGAACTTGTATAGATTATCGCTCCCTGAACCAGATCACCGTTAAAAATAGATATCTGTTACCTTTGATCCCTGAACTCCTGGACCAAGTCAGAAAAGCATGCATATATACAAAGCTGGATCTTAGAGGAGCTTACCACTTGGTACGAGTAAAAGAGGGCAATGAATGGAAGACGGCCTTCCGCACCAAGTATGGGCTATTTGAATATCAGGTCATGCCCTTCGGACTTTGCAATGCCCCGGCCGCCTTTCAATATTTTATGAACGATGTCCTCAGAGAGCTCATAGATGTGTGTGTTGTTGTTTACATTGACGACATCCTCGTTTATTCTTCATCGGAATCTGAACATCGGAAACACGTGAAAATGGTCCTCGAAAGATTGCGTCAACACAAACTTTTCGCTAAATTGGAAAAATGTGTTTTCAACGTGACTGAAGTTGAATTCTTGGGATTCATATTATCACCTGGCGGAGTGCGTATGGATTCAAAGAAGGTCGATGCAGTTCTCAAATGGCCATCACCATCCTCCGTAAAAGGTGTGCAAAGCATGTTAGGCTTCGCTAACTTTTACCGCAGGTTTATCCCCGAATTCTCTCGAATAGTCCAGCCCATCACTGCCTTGTTAAAGAAAAACAAACGTTTTGAATGGTCTACCGAGGCGGAACAAGCTTTCCAGGATTTGAAGACTAAATTTATCTCTGCACCAATCTTAAAACACAAAGAAGTTGGTTACCCTTGAGAGGTGCTCCTGCGCCCGGAAGAAATAATTGAGAAATCCATTAATTGGAAAAAATCACACGACTTCAATTTGAGATTGATATTTGTCGATTTATCTTAAAAGATGTTGCCCTATGGTGATAACACGTGTTTCGACGTATCCAACGTCTTTTTCAAATCAGGGCTGTTATAATTCATGTACAATCAATTTAAAGAACAATTAGCAAAAAATAAAAATAAAAAATACAAAATACAGAGTAAATATTCATTTGAACCATGAAAATTCAAAAGCAACAATTGAAAGTCATTGTTAATTCATTCATAAATTAAAGAAAAAACCCAAAAATAAAAGATGGCCATGTTCGGGAGGGGAGAGGGGTAGGAGGTTTGTGGGATTCAGAGAAAAAAACACAAAGAAAGAAAAAAGAAAAAAGAAGAACAACAATTATATTATCGAATCATTGATAAAAATCATGTGTTGGTTGGGTGTAAATAACTGTGATCATCTGCCCATAATAATTAGATATCTTACCTATTATATAGCGTGGTTATGCATGTGAATTGTCAGATATCATGTCCAGTCATGGGATAATCCCTGCTACCTATAGGGAAAATTACCATATGTGATTTCATAAGTTGACAATGTCATAATTGAACTTGCAACAAACTATTGTGCAAAAAATCGTTGGTATTCGTCTTGTTCCTACCACCTTAGCTACTTTGAGAGTTCCAATAATCCCTTCAAATCATTGTAGTTATTAGTTCTCAAACTTGGGCTACGATATTCCCATGACCGGCTGTAACATTGAACGTTTGTAATATTAACATGTGGTGGTGGTGTCCTTTTCCTTGATTCGAAACACGGGAAACAACGCTACATCTGAATATTATTTCCATTAGTATGCTATGATTTCATTGCTGAGTGATCATAAGAGCCACAAATTCAATAAACCATACACACTGTTGGTCAAACTAAATCACATTCCTGTTTATTTACGTGGACTAAATGTCCACATCAAAATCATGTTGTAACTTAAAAGCAATACGATCGCCGTAGGGCTGCAAAATGAAGCCCCCGTCAAATGCAGAAAATGTATTCAGCAAAGGCAGAAACCACGAGGGTCTGCATGCTCCCGTTAATATCCTGTGCTTGGGTGGGCTACTCTAGCTGTTAGGCTCACCTTGGTTACTTATGCGACCTTTTAAACTGTAGTACAAGAAAAAGAGGGCGCAGAGTTCTAAGTGATAAGTACCTCAAAACGGATTCCTCACATTTTTTAAATCTTAAAACACCCTCGCCCCGAACTCCCCTACATCGTGGAAACTGATGCTTCAAGCCTTGCCATGGGGGCAGTTCTATCACAAAAGGACCCGGTAACCAATCAGTTGCATCCCGTGGCATTTTGGTCCCGCAAATTCTCGCCTCCTGAAATCAATTACACGATTACTGACAAGGAACTTCTGGCTATCAAGTCTGCCTTTAAGGCTTGGCGGCATTATCTGCTGGGGGCCCGACACATCGTTACTGTGATTACGGATCACCGAAACCTGCAATATTTGAAAACCGCAAAAGCGCAATCCTCTAGACAACTCAGTTGGGCATTATTCTTTGCCGAGTTTGACTTCATAATTACCTATCGACCTGGTACAAAGAACGGTAAAGCTGATGCCCTTTCTCGGATGGGAGTGGAAGAACACTTGATCAACCCTAAACCTGTACCAATCATTCCCGAACAAAGAATTCTGGGTGTAATCGCCACAGAATCCATAGAGGAAGTTAAGGATAAAGCCAGGCAACTTGTAACTCCAGCAGACATACAGAATTGGCATCTGCAGGGAAAGGACTTTGCAGTAAAGGACAACTTATTGTATTTCCAAGAACGATTATACCTACCCAGCACAGATTTACAGAAAAAAGTAATCTCTTGTTATCACGATTCTTTAATGGAAGGACATCCCGGTATGGCCAAGACCTCAGAAAAGATCAAGCGCTACTTCTGGTGGCCGTCTTGGAAAAAAGATATCAGAGACTTTATAATGTCCTGTGGAGTATGCGCCCAAAACAAGAGTCAAAAGGAAAGACCAGCAGGCCTCTTACGCCCTATTGACATCCCACCTCGCCCTTGGCATACGCTTTCTATGGACTTCATCACCGATCTACCTCCATGCTCCGGATACAATACGATTCTAGTAATCGTGGACTTATTCTCCAAGATGGCGCATTTCATTCCGCTCAAAGGCTTGCCAACAGCAGCTACTCTGGCCCGAGAATTTCTCGAAAACATCGTCCGACTGCACGGTTTTCCTTCGGTTCTAATTTCGGATCGAGGTAGTCAATTTATTTCTCATTTTTGGCGAAGTTGCTGTCGGTCGGCTCAAATTGATGTGAGACTATCGACCAGTCACCACCCTCAGTCCGACGGACAAACCGAGAGGACCAATCAAACTCTGGAACAGTATTTACGCTGCATGCTGCAACAAACTGAAAAAACTTGGAAAGACATCCTTTGGATAGCCGAATATGCCTACAATAACTCTGTCCATTCGGGAACTGGGAAAACTCCGTTTTTTCTTTTGTACGGCAGTCACCCTCGAACCTCGCAGTTGGATCCCCTCCAAGATCTTGAAACACCAGCAGTAGACTACCTGCATTCTACAATCACCCAAGCCTTTAAGGAAGCTGTTTCTCACCTTCAAAGGGCTAAAGAACAATACAAGAAAGGAGCAGATCAACATCGGAAGGAAGCCCCTCAATATCAAGTAGGGGATCAAGTCTGGTTATCCACCAAATATCTACCTCTAAAAGGGCCACGCACATTCAACCCAATATACCTTTGTCCCTATTCCATCACTACCATAGTAAACCCAGTAGCGGTCAAGTTGGGCTTGCCCCCGCACATGAAGATACATCCGGTCTTCCACGTCTCTCTATTAAAACCCGTGCAACCTCAAACCCGACTAACTAAATCTCCAAAACCTATCCTAGTTGATGGAGAACTCGAGTTTGAAGTCAAAAGCATTCTGGACTCCAAGATCTCCAAATCTAAACTATTTTACCTAATTGACTGGAAAGGCTACGGCCCCCAAGAGAGATCCTGGGAACCTGCTGAATATGTCCACGTTCCTCGCCTAATCAAAAGATTTCACCGAACATTTCCTGACAAGCCAAAACCCTCGGAGAAGCCCGGTTTGGGAGGGGCCTTGAGGGGGGGTACTGTCATGATCTCTGCTTCCAAAAGGTCAGGGTTTTCCCAACTCCCTTGGAAGCAGATCCATAACCCAGGTTCCGAGTGCCAACCAGTCCCAATTGGGACCTTTTGGACCCAGTCCTGGTGCCAGTGGCACCAGGCTCATAAATATGCCCAGTCCCAGCGCTGGAAGCGCCGAGCTCATAATGCTTGCGTGGACTTACCTGCAGCAGACCATGCTGCTTACTTGCCTGCCAGTTGAGCCTCTGATCCTCTTCTGTTTGGAACTACTTTTCCTGTTTGGTGGGGCAGGAGCCACTCCCTAGATTCAGAACACTGGAACTCTTCTGGAAAGCAGGAACTCTTTTCTTACCTAGGCCTGGCTGTGGAAGGAGACACCTAAGCACTACAGGAGGCTATTTAAACCACACCCGATGGATGAATCTTGCTTTGCGTTATTCTGCATCCTCTGCAGCAGAACACTCATCGTGTCTTCTGCATCTGATCCAGGGCCTAAGGAAAAAGGCTTACCATCCTGAATCCAGTCTTCAGCAACACCTATAAAGACAAGAAAGAACAGGTTAGCATTACGGTATTCAGTGACAGCTCTTCACTTACCTGGTCCATCGGCTGTCACCAACGCCTCGCGCTGCATTCCGGCATCTGAAAGACAAAGGCTTACCTACTCTTCGTGCGCTCCGGAGGTCTTCGCACTGCATTCCGGCATCTGAAAGACAAAAGCTTACCAACTCTTTGCACGCTCCGGAGGCCTTCGGCGCTGCATCCCGCATCTGAAAGACAAAACAAGGTGCGTTTAAAGACATTGGGGAACTTTAATACTCACGTGCCATTACTCCTTTCCACATCTAACCCAGTGGGTATTCCGGCACCCTGCAGCCGCTCCGAACTTGTACCTGCAAAATAAAAAGACAGTTAGAGCGCATCGTGAAGCAGGCAACAAGCGCTTACTTACGTGCTTCCAGGCGCTTCTATTCATCACACGGGCTCCATCTTCAACTCACTTCAGCCCGTCATCCGCCATCGCCGGAACCCTGCAAAACAAGAAACATCATTACTAAAGACTTTAAAGACATTAGAATTACTCGAAACTTACCATTCGTGCAGTAAACGACGGACAGCAGTCCTCTGAAGTCAAGAGGCCTGCTCCCCTTATCCAGTGAAGAAACTGGTTACAGCACCCTGCCCCGAGGCAGATGGAGAGCACAGCGTTCACTTACCTAAGACATCTTACCCTTCGAGTCAGACATACAGTGCACAGAGGTCCAGCCCAAAGAGCCAGCCATGTGTTACACATCACCTTTGAAGATACGGTATACGCCCAGTCAAGACCGGCGCCTCTACGGGAATCAGGTGAGCGTTACACCAGGGCTCTCCCGCATCGATAACCAAGGTGGGGAGGAACGGTTGCAGCTTTGGTACTGTCCTTGGCTCCTACAATGAATGTATGTTAAAAGAACGTATCCCAAAAGATCGAATTACAAAATTACAGAACCCACTTTCCCGCTTTTTGGAATTTGATATTTTGGGATTTTAACTGTTTGTCCCCCGCACTGCCTTTAATGTATGCGGGGGACACCCCAGTAACCCCCACAGCCCATAATACCAAACTGGGGGAGTGAGGGACACCACTGCAACCCCAGCTCCCCTATTCGGTATTATGGGCTCCAAACTAATCTACTATGCTGAATGCACACTAAACATGCATTCGGCATTTTAGATACAACCTTTTCATCCATTTCCTCCTACAACAAAGCAGCACCAGTACAGATGAGCAAATATAATTGGAAAACAAAGGAGTGAATGAACTTTGGGAGATACAGTATACAGAGTGGTCCGGTGCCACGTGGGTGCTCATTTGAAGGTCTCTGTTAGGTATCCAACTGAATGGCAACTATAAATTAAAACTGAAGTTTGAATCGAAGTGGTCCTGCAACGGGTGAAGCTAAATCCTGTGCACATTTGAAAGTCTTCGATAAACCAAGGTGAACTACAATTGGTCTGAGCCCGGTTGAGGGAGACGAATTGAAAAGGAGAAGGATCTGAGCCCGGGCTGAGGGGGATACGGGGTGAACCGTGAGTCACCCGAGGAAACAACTATTCCCGGAACTTTGTGAAAAGTAGAATCTGAACCCAGATGAGGGGGATGTGCAGTAACAATCGTAAAATAACAGGGATCTGAGCCCGGCTGAGGGGGATCCAGGGTGAAGCACCTGTGTTGAATACTTGTAAGAAGAAAATAACTGTGTATCTTATTTTTGTACATCAGGCCCTCTGAATCAAGAGACTTTGATGAGAAAGGAGACTTGGGCACAGCAGGCCCTGTTGCTGGAATTAGAACTGCATCCTTGTGTCGAAGAAGCCATAGTGTGTGCTTTGCTTGTGTGAACCTCCTTAACCTGTGATGAAAACATGGGGAAGGGAGGCCAACGGGCCGATCATCCTGACATACCATTTCGTGAACACTTGTTTCTTTTTCATGAACATTACCCCACACTGTTTATAAATTAGCAGCAAGGATTGGCAATAGGTTTTTTAGTATAGGCCTTTTTATTTTGGCAACACTCAACTAGGACTGCATTATTATTATTATTTGATGGTCATAGCTTGCTTGCCCTCTGTAGATTTAGGTTTAGATAGGCTTTTATCACACCCTTGTGAAAGTTCAATAAACACCCTTGAACTGTGGTCACTTGTGTCTGTCTTACTGTTGATACCATGCCTTCCTTAAAGCCTTCAGAGTAGCTGGCCTAACTGCCAATCCATCCAAATGCAGACTGGCCCAATCAGCCGTGAAATACCTTGGCTTCTTTGTAGGGAATGGTAGTGTCCAACCTCAACACGAGAAATTGAAGGCCGTCCTGGATACCCCTACACCTAAAACTGAAAGAGATCTCAGAACATTCTTAGGGTTAATCGGTTATTACCGTAGGTTTATCCCAAAACTCTCAGACAGAACAGCTAGGCTAACAGATAAATTAAAGAACGTCGAACCACAGAAAATTCATTGGACTGACGAGGATGATATATGTTATAACAACTTAAAACAAACGCTGTACCAATCCTAAAGGTAGTAGATTTCTCAAAGGAATTTGTATTAAAAACAGACGCCTCCCTTACTGGGCTAGGAGCAGTCTTGTCACAAGTTTGTGTGATGGATTAGGATATTCCATCCTATTTACGAGTCGGAAACCTTTCCCACGAGAAAAAAAATACTCTGTGCTGGAATTAGAGGCCCTTGCCATCAAGTGGGTCATTATCTACCTTAGATACTACCTCCTTGGAAGAAAGTTCACACTTGTCACAGATCATTCGCCGCTAGTTTGGATTAGCCAGTGAAAAGATTCTAACCCTCGAGTCATGCGATGTTTCTTAGACCTGCAACCCTAATGTTTCACTGTCGAGCACCGAAAGGGCAAAGACCAATGGAAGGTGCCTTTCCTCGCTCGGTTCCCTTGTGAAAGTTGCGGCTTCATCACATAAGGGAAGGGTATGTGAGAAACCTGAAGGTGTCTCACACACTAGTCCCAGGGATCTGTCATCAAGGTGGTCAGGACACTGCCATCGCTTTTGGATCCAGTGAAGTTTTCCAGACCAGACAAAACCTGGTTAACCAACCTTTGAAAAGTGGCAGCAGCATTCTTCAATCCGAAGGGCATCACAGTGAACTGATAATGTTCTTCTGGGGTTGAGAATGATGACCTCTCTCACTCCATCTGTCAAGCCGACCTGCCAGACCCTGCTGTGAGGTCAAAGATACTCATGTACTTGGCAGCGATGAACTTGTCAATGAGCTCATCTGCCCGAGGAATGGAGTGAGCATCTGCCGTCCTGACAGAATTGAGCCCCTTGTAGTCCACTCAAAAGCAGACTTCAGTCTTCCCACCAATGGTCTTTTTAGGGACAAGTACCACTGGGCTAGCCCAGGGTCTGTGGGATGGCTCTACCACTCCCAGGGACAACATCTTGGAAACTTCCTCCTTGATGGTGAATCAGACATCCGGTGAATCCTACTCTTCACTGGCATACTGTCTCCAGTGTCCACATCATGGGTGCAACAAATCTGTGTGACCTGGAGTCAGTGAAAAAACAGACCAGCAAACTGTTCCAGTAACTGGCAACAGTCGGTCAGTTGCTGTTCTGAAAAGTCAGTTGTAAGGTTGACACCTTCAACTGACCTATCTGTGGCTTCAGTGTGCTGGAGGTCTGGGAGGGGATTGGTCTCCTCCCCGTCTCTTGATAAGTCACTAATGCCATGACCAAGTCATCCCGGCTATAATGAGGTTTTAGCCGGTTGACGTGAAAGAGCATGCACATCTGTTTAGGTCCTTTCACGTCAATGAGGTAATTCACCTACCTGACTTTTTCCAGCACGCATTAAAACCCAGTCCACTTATCCTGAAGGGCACTGGGTTTGACAGGCTCTATCATTCACACCCACTGGCCTGGAGAATAGACTATCACTGCAGCCTTCCGGTCGTGCCAGTGCTTCATCAGCTCCTGACTGGCCTTTAGGTTTCTTGTTGACTGCTCCATGTACTTTGCCATTCTAGACCAACCAAAGGCCAAGTACATAGTCCACCACATCTCATGTAGGGGATGAGGGGTTGCTCTCTCATCCCTCTTTTGCTAAAATGAGGAGTCCTCATTCAGGGTGTCCAAACAGAAGCTCAAAGGGGCTAAACCCTACTCCGTTCTGTGGCACCTCCCTGTAGGTAAACAGAAGGCATGGCAGGAGAATATCCAATGTCCTCCTCAGCTGCTCTTCCAAGCCACCTATCATGCCTTTCAGGGTCTTTTTGAACCTCTCAACAAGCCCATTTGTTTGTGAGTGGTAGGATGTAGAGAACAACCGGTGGATGATTCCACACTCTTTCCACATAGCCTTCATATACGCTGATATGAAGTTTGATCCCCTGTCAGAAATGACTTCCTTGGGGAATCGAACATTGGAGAATATCGCAATTAGAGCCTTCTCAACCACAGGGGCTTTGATGCTCCTCAGAGGGACAGCCTCAGGGTAACTTGTGGCGTGATCTACCACCACCAAGATGTATCTGTTTCCTGAGCTGGTTTGAGGATCCAAAGGACCCACAATGTCCATGCCTATTCTGTCGAAAGGCCGCCCAATCAGGGTTAGTGGAATTAATGGGTCTTTGTGACACCACCTGACTTGCCAGAAGCTTGACATGTCAGGCAGGACCGGACAAATTCCTTAACCTGTACACCGAACTGCGGCCAGTAAAAGTGCACAGAAAACCGGTCCGATGTCTTAGTCACTCCCAAGTGACCTGCTAAAGGAATCTGGTGAGCCAAATCTAAAAGGAACTTTCTGTGGCACTGGGAATCACCAACCTTCTGGTGCCCTCGCCCTCAGAGTCTTTTGGCTCACTGTACAGGAGTCCATCCTGCCAGTACACTTTGAACAGTCCAGGGGCCTTGTACTTAGCCTGCTCCTCCGCCTGGCTCCGCAGACCCGCCAGAGTGGGACCCTCTTTATGGGCTGTGAAGAAGTCAGTCTGATCTGGGCCCCCGGCTGATGCAAACTCATCCAGCTTGGGCAGGCCCTTCAGATCTGCGCCCACCTGGTCCTCCACCACAGGTTCCTGCGCTGCGCAACTCCCAAGTCACTGAATCCCCTGCTACCATAGTAGGGTCCTCAGTGGTGACTGGCCCCTCTCCCACAGGAGTAGGCAACCCAGCAGCTTGTGGAACTGGAAAAGGGGCTACCCGCCATGCCGGTCCTTCCAACAAGCCCTCTGGAAGCACTCCAGGCTCTAAGGCTCTGAGAGTGTTCAATCTCGCGATCTCTTTGGCCCTCGATCGGGTAGCCGCTGCGACTATCTCAGGATCAGGAAGATCATTACCCAACAGACATGGGACAGGGATGGAGTCTTTCACCGCTACACAAAGCTGTGTCGTTTTGCCTCACCAGCTGAACTCTACTATCGCCAAGGGGCACTTACTCGTTCTGTCAACGCCACTGATGCTACAATCAGGCCCATCAATATATTAGACTGGCTGTACCCACTGCCGGGTTACAGGAGTGACGCTAGCTGCTATGTCTTGGACCACAGGAGTTTTGTATCCATTGATATACACATGTTCAAAATAGAGTTGTGTATTATTGGGAACTCGGATCTCTTCTGGAGACCCGGTACAGTTCCCCCTCAGTGTAACCAATCCACATTCGGCTACTCCTTGGCCTAGTGAGAAGTCCTCCTCCAGGAGGCCCAAACTAATGAGGGCCTCTTTCATGAGTCCAACATTCACTATGGCTTGCCTGGGTAAGCCCTTGCAAGCAGGATCCCCTTTCCTATAGCCCAGCTCCTTACACATGAAACAAACTTTTGGGTGGTGTGAAAAACCCAAAAGTCTTTCCATTCCTACTCCCTTGAGGATCTTCTATGCAGGTGGCCACGGTGGGTCATCGTTTTTGGATCTCAATCGTGGGGTGGACAAACAAGGGAGTTTCACCTGGGTAGAAGGTCCTCAGGGATTGGGAAAGGAGGACTCAAGGGCGAGACATGGTATCCCCCTTTTCTAGTCCTGATCTATCCTACCCTCGCTCGTCTGTCATAGGGTATTGTCGTGCATGTCCTGCCCTACACCAAGACCCTTCGACAAATATTCACCCCCGGAGGAAAGTAGAGGAATGTAAAAACCTAGGACAACAAATCCCTTCTACTAACTACGACACTAACCTACCCTGCCGTCCCTCTAATAGTAAACCCTAAGGTGAGACCAATCCTTTCCTTCCCTATTAACCGCATTCACTGAGGATGCTAGGGTGAAAGAACTGAAGCAACATATTTCTTGTCATCATTATCCTGATAAGATAAGGAGGAGGAAACCTGAAACCTAATACCCTAACAGTGAAAAGGGAGAGAGAAAGTTAACAACAATACCTCTTCCCTATCATAAGAACACCCCTAGACATGAGGGCGAGATATGGTATCCCCCCTTTCTTGATAAGGACCTACTCACCCCAAGCCCCAGCCTTCATAGGATGTATTCAGGCACATTCTGCTATTCCCCCCAAACACCACTCAAGTACTGGGAGGAAGAAGAGGAGATCAAGAAGATGACATATTTCCTGTGAGAAACACCATTATAGTACTGAGAAGACGATGCAGATCAAGGTACATCAACCTCTCAATTTTCTATGTCCTATTTAAAGAGGCCAGGCAAAGTCAGGCAATGACTTTCATCATGCACACCTGCAGCCTGTAAGCTTGTCAAGACAGTATAAAAAGCACTAAGGCACTCAATGGTTGGAATGAGTAGGAGGTTGGATGGAAGTCGCAGCTGAGCCGGGGTATCCCAGGACCGGAAGGCAGAGAGCGGAATGCCAAGACACTTGCCCCTGCAGAGCAAGACACGGAGGAGGAAGCGTGGCGAGGGAGTCGTGTCTCCAAGGAGCCAAAGTCTAAGAGTGTAAGGCAAGGCGATTCTTACAATACCCTGAAGGTTGATTGTTCCCCTGGGAAGCAGGAGTTGGAGCCCATGAGTGTCTGATGGGTAGGGGGCGAGACCCTGACCTCAGCCGTTGAAGCAGAAGTAGCAGAAGCAACTGTGTCACCGGTGAGTTTCATTGGATGAGAGAAACCCAGTACGCGAGTAAAGGTTGCTAACATTACATTGTGCCTCACTACGAGTAATGGGGAAAAATTCAGGTGTTTCCGTGATAGCGGTCCTACCAGTTATGGTAACGCGCACTGCCGGAAACAAGGTCACATTACGCCTTGACGGTCGTGCACATCCCTGAATTGCGTAACCAGTGGGACCGCCATCACGGTAACACCAGCGGAGACGGCTGTACTGTCACCAAAGTGGGCGGAGCAGCCGCTCCACCGTATATATGCCGGACGTAGCGGCATCACGGAAACAGAAACGGAAACACCGGAACTGGAAAGAGCCCGATGGCCATTTTAAAAATCACAATCCACTCCAATCTGCCTGTTCCGGAAGCCATCCACCCCTACTGAGTGCGGGAACCTAGTGAGGAAGATGACATCACACACCCGACAAACCCGGCCCGTGCAAGCTACGCTTCGGAGTGGCGGAGCTGAACATGCTTGAGGACTGCATAGTTGAGCATGCCGGTGAGCTCTTCTCGGCAGACTAGCGCTGCAGCACACAGCTGAGAAGAAAGGCCATATGGGAGGAAGTAGCACGGATGGTGACTGCTGTGGGTACGACCCCACGTAGTGTGAAGGACTGCCACAAGAGGTGGCCTCCGCTTGAGTGTACGGAACATCATGGCAGCACACTGCAGACACTGCACATCCACAGGCGGCGGACCATCCTCCCCCCTAAAGTTGATGCCCTGGGAGGAGAAGCGCAGCAGTGTGCTGCATATGGAGGGGATAGAGAAAGTCAGTGCAGCGGAGGCTAGAGCCGGGACATCTGTCGAGGCTGGTGAGTACACAAAGCGCCCCAATGTAAACCACACACCTGCCCACCCTGCCCCCCCCCCTGTACCACTACTGCACTGAAATGGCCATAGCACTGGCCACATCACCCAGACCCGAGCCAGTACTAGCATTGCCCCCCCACCAATTCAAAATGGTGCAAAGCAAGTCACATGCCCTGCCTCCCATGCATGCCCCATAACCAACCACATGACAAGATATCACACAGTGGCCCACATCCTGAGTGTGGCAGTCCCGAAACAAGGGTGCCTGTAAGGACACCGGCACACATGCCACTGGACCGGCACACTCATCATGAGGACCTGTCACACTGGCTGCTAGGGCCGCAATGGCCAAAATGCATGTCCCTGGCAGGTACAGCAGCCCTGACAGGCTGAGCTGGCATGGAAGCACCGGCACCGCTAGCAAAGGTGCTAGTGTCTCAAACTCACCATTCCCATGGAGAAACTCCATGGGAATGGGGACTCCCCAAATCTGCACCTGAACACCTGCGTCACCGTGACTACCAATGACCCTGTTGCACCGGGAAGTTAGGCGGCAGATCCACAGTCATGTGGACATCCACACCCCTCCTGATGCACCAGCAGAATACGCCAACCACTCAATGAGGTACAGTGTCACCTGTACACTGCATCACACACACACCTTGCAGGCACCGCCATACACACCTGCTGGTCCATGTTTTCACAACCAATAACTCATAGCGACACATCAACATGTCAAAACGTCCATGCCGAAACGATGCACGAAAAAGCACCAAACACCCCCACCCATATTCTACGACAGGTGTATTAATATATCCGAACTCCAGTCCTAGAATATGTGGGCAAAGTACTGGATAGTGCATTTAAAAAGTCGTCATTGTATAAGTGTCCTCATATAAATGTGTTGTAATAAAATGTACGACATGTACACTGTATACCCACACCTGCATGGTCACCATGGGCACGGCCGTGAGCATACACTCAGGCCCCCCGACAATAACCTGCACCTGATGATCCTGATGAACACCTCATAGGCACCCTGTACTGCCAAGTTAAAAATCCATAATCCCTGACGCAGACAGTGCACACCCTGGCACTGAGTACTGCATGTGTGCCTGACGTGCCACCACTGCCACCACAGCACAACACTGGTAGCCCTCACCTGCACGCAGACATGGCCACCCACCCATCCAATGTGGAGGGCATGTCCCTTACATGAACCTGCCAGCCCTACCCCGTACCCCACAATCACATAGTGGGCCTGCAACTGGGTCACCCATAAACTCCAGTCACGCCCCTCCCGAACACCCCCCTCAACAACCCCCTTGTCACATTGCAACGAATTACACACGGTCAGACCGGCCTGCCACTGCTCCCAGCCAAATGCGGGTGTACACACCACCAGTCCTAGTACAGCTGTGTTGCATCTACCATCTTCACAGTGCCTGCAGCTGTGGCCACACAACTCATGCATGAATGTGGCATACCATGCAGTACTGCACGTCCCCACCGTAGCATGCTGCACGAGCACCATGTTGCATGTAACTATCCAATTGGTAGCCATGCTGGTCACTGACATCATGCCTTTCATTAACCCACAGGCACATCATCTGACACTGACGGTGGACAACTGGACATGTCGAGGGGCACCAGGCGTGCAAGCCAGACGAGATAACGTCCAACGACATCCTGGGATACGTCAACTGCCACTGTGACTGCCACAGCTGCCACAGTCCAACCGGCAGCTCCCTTGGAGGACGCCGGAGCTACCACAGTCCAACAGGCAGCTCCAGCGGAGGACACCCCAGCTGCCACAGTCTAAGAGGCAGTGGCCCCTGTGCAAAGATTCCACACAAGGGCAATTGATGGGGACGGTCACAACCCCACCCCAGCAGCCCATCTACCATGTCACTGACTTCAGTGATGAGGGTGCAGCAGGGGATGCCAGTGTCGACATGGGGGACTACACAGACCACATCCTGGATGTACCGGATGCATTCAACCCCACTGGCATGTCCAGCCCCCAACCCTCACCCTACCCCTGCGTCAGGGAGATGGACAGGCGTCTGAGACGCATGGAGGAATGGCAGGACACCCTCAATGCCCTGGTCGTGCACTTGGGCGGTCAACTGTTGCCATAGTTTTGTTGGCCAGGAGGGTCTGTGAAGGGAACAGCGTGATGTCCACAATTGCGGAGACAATGGCACTGGCCCTTCATTCATGCATGGACAGAGGAGGCAGCAGGCAGACACCATCGACCTCCACCAGCACCACGTCTGCGAGCTCGCAACAGGGCTCCCCAAGGAGGCAAACCATGTGCCTGTCAGGTGCGACACCCAGTTCGGGCCATGTTGGCAGGCGTGGGCGCCAGTAGGGCTACCTGATCCAGATGGCATGGATGTCACATGGCCAGGGAACTCTTGGACTACCTGTGACTAGTTGGGGAAGGGGAGGAAGGAAGGATAGTTAGGGAGGCGGGAGGGATAGTTGGGGAGGGGAAGGGGCAGGAGTCGTTGGGGAGGGGGTGGGAGGAGCCAAGGATAGTTGGGGAGGGGGTGGGAGGAGGCACTATTTGGGGAGGGTTTTTTAGGGCTACCTGCTGTTACATTACTTGAGTTTCAATACACTTGTTGTTGCATACAAATTACGACTGGACATTCCTTATTATTGTGAGTATCGGTGGTATAGAGTATTCCCGTACAGTACCATCAGTACTCAGAAGTCTTCGAGGAAAAACACCCTAGGCTTCTACCTCCCCATAGAAGCGAGGATTGTGCCCTGGAACTACAAGAAGGGAGTTTGGTTCTTTTTGGTAGAATGTTCCCTCTTTCCCTTCCGGAAAGAAAGGCCCTCAAGGAGTACCTTGATGCCAATTTACAAAATGGTCTCATCCAGGAGTCCAAATCCTCAGCAGGGGCATCTTTGTTTTTTATCCCTAAAAAAAGGACCTCAGAACTACACCCTTGTATAGGCTATCGTGGACTCAATCGGATCACTTTACGGTATTGTTATCCCATGCCTTTGATCCGGGACATTCTGGAAGCTGTGCAAGGTTCAGTCATTTTCACTAAATTGGATCTTCGGGGAGCGTATCACTTCCTCAGAGTTAAGAAAGCTGATGAATAGAAGACCCCCTTCCGAACCCCTTTTGGTCTATTTGGATATAGAGTAATGACTTTCGGTCTGGTCAATGCCCCAGCAGTTTTTCAAAGGTTTATTGACAAGCTCTTTTCGGACCTATTGTTTTTGTCGGTAGTCATATACCTGGATGACATCTTGGTATCGTTATCCCATGCCTTTGATCCGGGACATTCTGGAAGCTGTGCAAGGTTCAGTCATTTTCACTAAGTTGGATCTTCGGGGAGCGTATTACCTGGATGACATCTTGGTATTTTCTTCTAGCCCCTCTTGGTCATGTGAAGGAGGTCCTCTGAAATCTTCAAAAAAAACAACTTTTTGTCAAACCAGAGAAATGCCAATTCAGTGTGGAATCGGTGTCTTACTTGGGGTATGTACTGTCCAAGGATGGAGTCTGGATGAAACCTAACAAGGTGGAAGCAATTCTCAGATGACCAGAACCCAAGAGCATGAAAGATATCCAGAGATTTTTGGGCCTGGCAAATTTCTATCGTCGATTTATACCCAATTTCTCGAACATGGTTCTTCCCATCACTGCATTATTGAAGAAGGGAGTTAAGTTCCACATGGATCATCAGGCTGTGCAGGCTTTTCGACAACTAAAAGAGTTATTCACTACAGCCCCAGTCCTTATTCAACCGGAATCAGACCCGTCATTTCATCCTTGAAACTGACACATCGGATGTAGCAATAGGGGCGGTGCTACTCCAAATATCCAAAGATAATCTGGAACACCCAGTGGCCTATTTTTCTAGGACGCTTACCACTAGCTAAAATAACTATTCGGTACTAAAAAAAGAATTTTTGGCCATCAAACAAGCCTGTGAAGAGTGGAGGCATTTATTACAGGGTGCATTACAACCCTTTATAGTGAGGACTGATCATCGCAACCTTCGAGTCCTCCAACAGATGGAATGCTCCAATTTATGACATGCCAGATGGGTTTATTATTTTTCTCAATTTGACTTCCTTCTTACTTACGTCCCGGGCTCACAGAACACTGTGGCCGACACACTCTCCAGAAGTTGGATTACTGATGCCAGTCCTCTCCAAGGAAGAGAACCTATTTTAGCAGATAAGAAATTTGTGTCCTTGGTAACCAGATTTCTCCAGGCAATCAAAGAAGGAATCCAAACGGAAGTCAGAAACAATCCAGCCCTGCTCCTGAAGGATGGTCTATTGTATCATAACCAGGTTTTGTTTATACCCACACCCGATCTCCGAACTCAGGTATTGGCCTGGTGTCATGATATCTCTCTGGCAGGACATAAAGGATTGAAGAACACCCTTGAATTGGTAAAGAGGCGCTTTTGGTGGCCCACTTTATACAAGGACGTGTGGTCCTATCTATCGGATTGCCCGATATGTGCCACCAGCAAGACTTGGTCAGGAAAACCATTGGGTTTATTACAACAACCTCCTTTACCCACACAACCTTGGGAACACGTCTCCACAGACTTTATTGTGGACCTCCCATTGTCTAAAGTCTGTCGAGCTGTAATGGTTACGGTCGACTCCTATAGTAAACTGGCCCACTTTTCAGCTCTCCCTGGTCTCCCCACTGTGCCAGAAATGGCTTCTGTTTTTCTCAAGGACATAGTAAGACTCCATGGACTCCCTAAAACCTTACTTCCGTATCGTGGATCCCAGTTCACTTCTAAATTCTTGTCCACTCTTTTTTTTTTTTTCAACATGGTTGTTTATTGGCATTTGTATATAACCAAGGCATTATACATTTTACTGGCTTGCTTTTAAGAACAAAACAAGATTTACAGCAACAACAAAACAAAACAAACCATTACGACAATGATAACGCCTCAACTGAGGCTAACTTAAGTTTGGGTGGGAGGTGTTCCAGAGGGGACCAGTGGTAATTGCAGTTGTCACATCTCAGCTCTACAGAACTTCTGATCACTGTTCGCGGTTGGGGGGACCGCTGTGTGTTCGGGCTGGGGCAACTCCGCCTTGTTAGTCCATCTTCGTCAGCCATCTGAGTGATGGTGGTTGTCTGGCTATGCCCGGAAAACTCTGTACAAAATCCAAGAAGGAGTCCCAGATGTTGTGACACTTGTTCCTGTTTCCCTGGCGGATGGCAGTGATTTTCTCGGTTGCAGCGATGTCCCAGCATTTTACCCACCAGAGCGGGATTGCTGGACCTTCCAGGAGTTTCCAAACTTTGGCAATCGAGATTTTAGCCGACGTTAATAAGTGCGTACAAAGGGTTGCCAGGTTGCCGGTCAGAGGAAACTGTCCGTCTCCCGTGTCTCCCAGTAAAATAATGCTTGGGTCCCATGCGATTGACAGGCCTGTGATCTGACGGATCTGCTCTAGGACCACCCTCCAGAATCATTCTGCTTTCGGGCATTTCCAGAGGAGATGGAACAGTGAGCCTGTATCTGCAGAGCCTCGCCAGCATTGGGGGGGAATAGCGGGATTGCATTTGTGTAAAGTTTAGGGGGTCATGTACCACCTGTAGCAAACTTTAATGGCTCCTTCTTTGTTTGTTACGCATCTGGGGGCCTTATGAGTTCTTGCCCAGATGTGTGACCAGCTGGCAGCGTCCAGTTCCCTGCCCAAGTCACTCTCCCAACCTTTCAAATAGGGCTCCTTCACTTCTGGGTTTGTCCTATCCAGTGCAGGCTCGCAATCTTGCCTTTGGCGGCAAGGTCGTTAATGTGTGTTCTAACACAGTGAGCTCTCTGTTACCGTGGGACTGCATTGTGTCGTGGGACAGCCAGTGTCGGAGCTGCGTGTATCGAAACATCTCGGCCTCTGGCACCTGGAACTTCCTTTTACAGTCCTCGAACGTGAGTAGGGAATCCCCTTCGTAAAAGTCTGACACGTGCCTTAGCCCCCCCCTGCCTTCCATCTGGCAAAGACATTTTGCCCTTGGCCCGGGGTGAAGTCCGGGTTTTCCCAAATTGGTGAGAGCGGGCCTGCCATAGTTCTGCATTGCCACTTCCTTGCTGGCTGCTTCCAGCTGTCTACTGTGTTCCTGGTAGATGACAGGGGCCCTTCATTCGGGGGATATTTAGGCCCTCTGATGGGTGGGAGGGATGCCAGAGGATATTGGCACCAGTTCTCTTCCAATTTCAGCCAACAAGGTTTATTATCTTCCTGTTGCCACGTGAATGCAGCAGCCAGCTGAGCGGACAGACAGTATCTCTCGACTTCGGGAACTCCTAAGCCTCCAGATCATGGGCTTTTGAGCAGTACCTTCCTGGCCACTCTGGACTTCCTGCCCCCCCACAGATGAATTTTAGCATATTTGCTTGCAGTTTCTGTTTAGCTTTTTTGGGGATCGTTACAGGGAGCGCCTGACAGTGGTATAGTATCCTAGGGATTAAGTTCCTTTTGAGCGTTGTGATATTCCCCAACTAGGATATTTCTTGGTCCTGCCAGCGGACCATGTCTGCTTGTAGGTCTTTCAGTAGGGCTGGGAAGTTCAGTTTATAAGTGCGTTCCGCGTATTTAGGCAGGCGGACGACCAAGTAGTTCAGGTGTGATTTGGCACACGGAATCGGCAGGGTAGTTGTTAGAGAGTCCATTGTTCCTTTTGGGATGTTGATACCCAGCACTACAGATTTCTTAAGATTAATTGAGAACCCTGAGGACTCTTTGAAACGGCACAGTTCATCCCATAATGCTGCCTTGGACCTATCTGGGTGTTCTAGTGTTAACAACACATCATCGGCGTATAGGGCTGCTTTGTAGATATCGTTCTTCAGCTTGAGGCCTTGGATTGCAGTGTTTTGGCGGATCCTAGTTGCAAACGGTTCCATTGAGAGAGCAATAATAAGGGGTGACAATGGGCAGCCTTGGCGGGTGGCTCTAGTGATTGCAATCTCGGGGGACATGGCTCCGTGGATTCTCAACTTTGTGGTGGGGTGCTGATAGTTTGCCATTGTCCATTTCCAAAATTTCGGCCCCAGTCCATAGTGTTTCAGAGTTTCACCCATGTATCCCCAGTCTAACATATCAAACGCTGTATGAGCATCAAGCGATACTATTGCCGCTTCTCTTCCAGTTCTATTGGCTTTCTCAATGATGTTCAAGGTGCGCCTGATGTTGTCCAAGGCATGGTGTTGTGTCCCGGGATAAAGCCCATTTGGTCTGGGTGGATAAGATCTGGAAGCAGTTTAGCGAGCCTGTTTGCTAGTAGTTTTGAGAATATTTTGGAATCCACATTCATTAGGGCGATGGGGCGAAATGATAAGCAGCGTTCTAGGTTTATTCCCGGCTTCAGAATCAGGATCGTGATTGATTCTGTCATAGAGGGGGTGATGGTTCCTGTTTCCAGAAACGAGTTGAAGAGTGAGGCCAAGTGGGGGGCTAAGATATGGTTGAATTTTTTATAGAATGGAGCTGGAAGTCCATCGGGCCCTGGGGCTGTGTTCTTTAGTGAACGGATGATTTCCGCTACTTCTTCTGGGGATATAGTGTCCTCCAGGGAGTCGACCTGCGGGTGGCATGCCGGTCTTGGGACCTTACTCAGGTAAGCCTTGAGTGCGGCTGCCTCTGTGGGGTTCCCTGTCATTACGCTTCTGTGGTGTTCAGTCATGGTGGACGTTTTCTCTGGGTCTGAGCAACGAAGGATACCGTCTTGATCCCGTAGGGATGTAATGTTATTTCTGGTGTGGACTTTCTTAAGTTTATGAACCAGCAGTCGGTTGGCTATATTGCTGTTCAGGTAGTAATACTGCTTCGTGTATGTTAGCGCTCAAGCTGCTTGGTCCGCCAGGTGCATTTCCAGGGCTACTTTGGCTTTGCGGAGCTCGTTCCATGACCTTGTTGATAGCCGCGCTTTATGGATTGCTCCCTTCAGGGCGACCTCCGCTTCCAGCACTTCTTGCCTGCACTGGTGCCTGCGCTTGTATGCCGCTGTGCAATTCATAGCCACCCCTCGGACCACTCGCTTCATGCAGTCCCAGCCTGTGGCTTCCACAGTTCCTTTGCCCAGGTTCTCTGCGAAATAGTTAGTTGCGAAATGGTTAGTTAATGACTCTGCTTGTTCTTGGTTTACTGCCATGTCTGTGATGAGGTGATCCTGCAATTTCCAGGTCCTGTGCTGTGGCGCTGGTAGGCCTTCTGTTTGGAGTCGAGCTATCACCGGGGAGTGGTCGGAGATCACCCTTAAGCCAATATGAATGTCCACGATGCAGGGGAATAGCACATTTGACACAAGGAGGAGATCTATCCTGGAAAAGCCTCTATGAACATGAGAGAAGAAGGTGTAGTCCCTTACCATGTCGTGTACCACCCTCCAAGCATCTACTGTTCCTGTCTCCCTCAGAAACTCCGCGAGGCCTAGGGCTTTCGAGAAGTCTGTTCCGGAGGATGGGAGGGTTTTGCCCATTATGGGTCCGGAGTAAGGTTGAAATCTCCTCCAATTAACAGGTTGCCTTCTGCAAAGGATGTTATCACTGGGAGAATCCTGCGTAGGAAGCGCTCCTGGGCTTCATTTGGGCAGTAGATAGCTATGATAGTTACTGGGAGATCGACCAGGAGGCCCTTGAGTAATAGATACCTACCCTCGGGGTCTCGTTTTACTGTGACCCTTGTTAGGCTCGCTTTTTGACTAAGTAGGATTGCTACTCCTCCTCTTTTCTGACCCGAGGATGCAAAATACTTCTTTGGAAATCTTTGGAATTTGACGCGCTGTTCATCTGATGTCAGGAGGTGGGTTTCCTTTAGGCAGACTACATCTGCCTCCAGTTGGGCCAGGCAGTGTTCCACCGATTTCCTTTTCCTAGGAGAATTTAAGCCCTGCACGTTCCTGCTGGTCATTGTTAAGTCAACCCTAGAATCGCCTTTTTCCACTAAATCTTGTGCGGCTAGTGAAAGTTATTGGGCTCTGTGCGTCCCCGGCCAGCTCGGGCGGTCTTGGATGAGGCTGGGTTCTGCAATGCTGAGTCGTGTTCCCCCGGTGTCCACCTCCTTTCTCCCCCCTGTGAAACGAAGTTTGGCCAATTGGGCCAGCCTTCGACTAGTGGGGATTCCGGCTGGGCCAACGCATCTTGCTGTAGGTAGGCTCCTAGGCCTCTGCTGTTGGAGGTGATGGGTGTTTGAGGCCTTGATATGTTGCCTTACTCCCGAGACCTGCGTATAGCTTGCGGATACCGGTCTCGAAGGTTTGGTGGTTCTTGTTGGATTCCTTAGCCAGTTTTGCCCGGGCAACTACCTTTGGCTGGAGGGCCTCTGATTCTCTTACATCGCCGCTCAGCACGTGACCATGAGTGGTTGAGCTTTCGTGATTCTTCTTGTTCGGAGTGGCCCTCCTCATTACTGCTTCCCTTCCCCGCTTCTGGGTGCAGCAGTTTCCCTGCTTCCTGTATCTTGCATATGGCGGACACTCCCATTCCAGGTGAAGACCAGGGCTGTGGGAAAGCTCCAGTGGTACGGCGTGCCCTTCTCCCTCAGCCATTCCGTGACCGGCTTCAGTGCTTTTCTCTGTAGAAGTTTGCTGGCGGCAAGATCTTGATATAGTGTCAGGATTAGTCAGGCGAGTACTAAGGCAGCGAATATGGCAAGGGAAATGTGCACCCAGGAACAACGACTCAGGTATGCTAGAACCCAGGAGTGCAAAATAGAGTGTGACATCAAAACCAATATATGAAAAGGGATGTGGGGTAAGCACCTGACCGCGAGGAAAGTCGGCAAGCGCCTTACCCCCAATTGCTGTTACAGGTACTGACAGCGCTAAACCCACGTGGAGGGCCAGCAATGACAGGATCTGTGTACTAACACTCTTGATGGTATTACATAAGGGAACTTAGGAACTGTACTCACGAGGACGAGATACACCTCTTGAATGTCAGCTAGCCCACGAATCCTGTTGATGAATCTGGGACCCAGAAAGGCTATAACAGCAATGGGAGAAGTAGGGAGGTCCAGAGGACAAGGGCTGAAGGCAGCCGGAATGAGCAGGCTGCCGGGCAGGGAGCCCAGAGGACAAGGGCTGAGGCTGGGAATCAGCAGAGCGAGATCCGCTGCTATGTGGAGAGCCCGCAGGGCAAGGGCGGAGGCTGGAAGGCAGCAGAGCGAGATCCGCTGCAATGTGGAGAGCCCGGCAGGGCAAGGGCGGAGACTGGAAGGCAGTGGAGCGTGATCCGCTGCAGAAAACTAAATATCTAAGTTGGAATAGGGATTACAAATTAGTGGGAAAAACATAAGCATTCACACAGGAGCTAGCTACCACCACACACCACACCTAATGATCAAATGGGAAATGGATGCAGAAGTGCAATGGAAAACATGGAATGGATCCTCTAGAAGGTAAGGATCAGGAGCAGGGAAAAACGAAATAACCTATGCAAACTTCTCCCTACCCCTCCAAGGAAAAGACAGGAAACTAAACTAAGAGGAAGGCTAAGGCAAATGGGTAACAGCAGCAAAGGACAGAGTCAAAGAAATATAGAACACAGACACACTGGGCTGCATCTAAATGGGGAAAGCACTGAGAATTGCTGCCTGCAAACAGGGGAAGACAAAAAGGGAAATCAAGGGAGCAGAAATCAATTTGCGCATGAATCCGAAATTCAGGGCGGAGGAAACAAGAAAACAGGAACAAGGAAGTAGGTACAAAGGCAAGGAACCAGGAACCAGGGACTAGTCAAAAACAGGAACACTGCAAACGATGACCAGCGCTGGACTGAAGTGAGACTGAGGCTTTTAAAGCTGTTTAACGAGCACACGCCTCAGGTGTGCTGACTGCTGCACCTGCAGCCACAGGTGTTGCCTATCCTCCACCCAACCTTGTCCTGCAAGGGTGGAGGTGGAGCAGTGGGCCAGGCATTCTGGGAAGCACAGTCATTTGGTTAAAGAAGCATGCTGGCTGCCAAAAACCTGGAATGGATCCGGAAGGGAAGTAGTTTGGAAAATAGGGATTTAGCGCTCCCAATTCATTACAGCACTGTGGCATTAGGTTCGGAGGAAATGTCCAGCAAGGAATAAGCCCCAAAACATGCCCCCAAGTGGCGGGAACGGGAGCGAAGGGAGCGAGTCGTGACAGTATACCCCCTCCTACGGCCCTCTTCGGGTGCCCGCCACCCGTACGAGACTTCTTCTTTCCATGATGGGAGTGCTTTTTCTTTGGAGGTGGCACTGATGGAAATGGTGGCTTGTGGGCAAAGGCAGATGGGCTTCCATGATAGGAGTGTGTTGTCTTAGGAGGTGGTACTGCTGGAAACGGTGGTTTCTGATGAGGAAGAGACACATGGTTCGAAGAAAGGCATGAAGGACTTGCAGGACCAGAAGCAGAGTTGGAAGGTCCAGGAAGCTCAGTCACTGGGAGCGGACCCTTATAAGTCTTTGAGGAGAGAGGCAGGCTGGTGCAACATGCCTTAGGCAATAGTAGAAGTTCTGTTAGCCTTTCTGCCGAGAGTGGACATGCGGGAGGTGAGGAAAATGCTGGCTTCAGGAAAGGTTTATGCTCAGCCATTAGAGAAGGTGGTGGCTGAGGTAGAGGTTCAGATTTCCTTCTGTCATCCATCTGGGAAAAGGCTTTTGGTTGAAAGTGACTTAGGTTTGACTGCACATGTTCTACGCCTTGGAGACCTGAAAGTCCAATGGGTTGTACAAGGCTAGTACTCCTGGTGACAGTCGTGTAGCCACCTTGTTTCACTTGGGATACCACAGCAGGGATGTTTGGCATCCTGATGGGAGTGATAGACGCAGTACTTGGTATTTCAGGCAGACTCGCAGAAGGAGCAATAACAGACACATCTTGAACTGCAGCAGTCATTCCCTTCCTTTGGCTACTAGCACCCGACTGGTGCTTCTTGGTGGAATTCTGTTGCACAAGTCCTGTAGGTAATACGCCGGTCTGCACCACCCCTTGTGCACACCCGAGTGAGTGGTTCTGACTCACCACTTGGTCCAGCTTGATGACTCTGAAGCGGGAGCTGGCAAAAGTCTCAAACTCTGATGCTGCATCTTTAGGAGGCACTGATGCTAAAATGAAGCAGTTGGAAGAATCGTCATGTGAAAAAGGCAGACATTCTGGTGCTCCTCCTGAAGCAAGAGAAAGGCAGGCTAGACGTTCATCGACTGTAAATGGTTGGGATTCAGGAGGAATCGCTGGAGCAGAAGAAAACACAGCCGAATCTTTTGGTGTAGACAGGTATACCTCTGATAATGGCAGCGGTTCATTGGTTGAAGACAGGTGTGCCAAAGATGACGGCAGGGCTGTGGATTGAATCATAGAAGAGTCAATTGTTGTAGGAGGACAGACAGAAGTCTCAGAAGTTGACAGACCCATCGGTGGCTCAGGAATGAAGGGCACCTTTAGGGCAGTAGACTCCTTGGCACCAGTAACCAAAGACTGAGCTGTACCCTTGCAGTCCCTTTCTTTAGTGGGTGACACAGAGTCTTTTTCTTTGTAGAAGTCCATATCAATCAGTGGAATCACCATAGTAAAGTCTCTGTTAATCAGGATTTCGTCTATTGTCCATTCCTCTGTTTTAGCTTCTGAAAGAGGCAGATTATCAATCAACAGTTCAGGAACCGCCTGACGGTTCTTTGGTTCAGTATACTGCGGGATGAGTCCATCAGAACATGAAATCTGTACTGTCTCTGACTGTTCGTATTGATCAGAAGTGGCAGCAGGAAGAGTGAACCCAGAGGTAACATTGTCTTCCACATCAGCTTTAACATCTACTTCAGTCTCAGCAGCTGTATCAAGAGCAGGGCCTAAGCCTAGGGTAGTGACTGAATTTGTGTATGCCACCATTGTGGATTGTTTTTGGAAATCAGAAGCTTGTATGTGTGCTAGCTCAGAATTATGACAAATATTATGGTTTACCAAAGTCTCTACACTCAGGGGCTGAACAGAGTTCACTTCCTCCACATCAACAGATAAAGTCTGAGGTGTAATCAGTAAAGAGTGTAAGGTTTTATTTTCCTCTCGTGCCGAAATGAGTTTTTGTCTTAACTCCTCAAGTTTAGCTCTTAGCATGCCCTGCATTAACTGTACATCACTATCAGTAGGCACAGGGGGAAGTATAGTGGCATCAGGGCTGGATCCTGCACTAGCAATCTGAATATGCATCGATTGTACATTGTCCTCTACTGCTTGCAGGTTCTGTGATTTATAGTTTATCTTTCCAACTTGGTCTGTGTTTCCCTTAAACAAACTATTGACTTTAGACCTCTTGGCATTAGGGACTACAGTCTGTACCTGTGCAACAGAGTATGCGTTAGACTGAGGGTAGAAAACAGAAGTTATGCAAGAAACCCCTCCATTCTTTATGTTGGTATCATGAAACTGTTCTATCTGAGGTGAAGCACAACTGGAATCATGGGGTTCAACAACAGAGGTACTCTCGTATAATAAGTCTAACAGTGTGTTGTTTTCTGCGGCTAAGGCTTGTGCTGACATAGAATCGGGATCAAAACCAAAGATAGAACTAGGATCAGGCCATGTAGGATGTGCCATCCTATGGGAAAAACACTTTGCACGTAAATGCCCATTCGTGACAAGGAGTTCATAGGGGTCAGGACTAGTGATTGGTTTGTCACAGGTAAATGTAGGGGAAGCTTTCTGTACAAGCTTGTTAGAGGCCTTGCTGCCTTTCTTTCTTAAACTTGCCATATTCAATGGGAATTTTGGGCTGGTCATACTGTCAGGATTAGTCAGGCGAGTACTAAGGCAGCGAATATGGCAAGGGAAATGTGCACCCAGGAACAACGACTCAGGTATGCTAGAACCCAGGAGTGCAAAATAGAGTGTGACATCAAAACCAATATATGAAAAGGGATGTGGGGTAAGCACCTGACCGCGAGGAAAGTCGGCAAGCGCCTTACCCCCAATTGCTGTTACAGGTACTGACAGCGCTAAACCCACGTGGAGGGCCAGCAATGACAGGATCTGTGTACTAACACTCTTGATGGTATTACATAAGGGAACTTAGGAACTGTACTCACGAGGACGAGATACACCTCTTGAATGTCAGCTAGCCCACGAATCCTGTTGATGAATCTGGGACCCAGAAAGGCTATAACAGCAATGGGAGAAGTAGGGAGGTCCAGAGGACAAGGGCTGAAGGCAGCCGGAATGAGGCAGGCTGCCGGGCAGGGAGCCCAGAGGACAAGGGCTGAGGCTGGGAATCAGCAGAGCGAGATCCGCTGCTATGTGGAGAGCCCGCAGGGCAAGGGCGGAGGCTGGAAGGCAGCAGAGCGAGATCCGCTGCAATGTGGAGAGCCCGGCAGGGCAAGGGCGGAGACTGGAAGGCAGTGGAGCGTGATCCGCTGCAGAAAACTAAATACCTAAGTTGGAATAGGGATTACAAATTAGTGGGAAAAACATAAGCATTCACACAGGAGCTAGCTACCACCACACACCACACCTAATGATCAAATGGGAAATGGATGCAGAAGTGCAATGGAAAACATGGAATGGATCCTCTAGAAGGTAAGGATCAGGAGCAGGGAAAAACGAAATAACCTATGCAAACTTCTCCCTACCCCTCCAAGGAAAAGACAGGAAACTAAACTAAGAGGAAGGCTAAGGCAAATGGGTAACAGCAGCAAAGGACAGAGTCAAAGAAATATAGAACACAGACACACTGGGCTGCATCTAAATGGGGAAAGCACTGAGAATTGCTGCCTGCAAACAGGGGAAGACAAAAAGGGAAATCAAGGGAGCAGAAATCAATTTGCGCATGAATCCGAAATTCAGGGCGGAGGAAACAAGAAAACAGGAACAAGGAAGTAGGTACAAAGGCAAGGAACCAGGAACCAGGGACTAGTCAAAAACAGGAACACTGCAAACGATGACCAGCGCTGGACTGAAGTGAGACTGAGGCTTTTAAAGCTGTTTAACGAGCACACGCCTCAGGTGTGCTGACTGCTGCACCTGCAGCCACAGGTGTTGCCTATCCTCCACCCAACCTTGTCCTGCAAGGGTGGAGGTGGAGCAGTGGGCCAGGCATTCTGGGAAGCACAGTCATTTGGTTAAAGAAGCATGCTGGCTGCCAAAAACCTGGAATGGATCCGGAAGGGAAGTAGTTTGGAAAATAGGGATTTAGCGCTCCCAATTCATTACAGCACTGTGGCATTAGGTTCGGAGGAAATGTCCAGCAAGGAATAAGCCCCAAAACATGCCCCCAAGTGGCGGGAACGGGAGCGAAGGGAGCGAGTCGTGACATATAGGGAGATGGAGGCATCTCAGAAAAGCACTCGCGGGGAGCTTCTTGCCTCACGCATAATTTCTTCCTTGAACTTGAAGTAGTGCAGTCTGGCTAGGACATCTGGTGTAGTTGAGGAGTTAGCCCTGACTCTGGTGCGATGGACCCTGTCTAGCATTATGGGGGAGTCATCCGGTAGCGTGAGAATAAAGTGGAAGAGGTCACTCACGTAATGCTCTAGTTCTGCCTCCGATCTGGATTTTGGGATGCCTCGGAGGCATATATTGTTGCGTCGGGAGCGATTTTCTGCGTCTTCCTGTTTGAGTTCCAGGGCGTCACATCTGGCCTCTAACATGGCCAGTCTGTCTGCTCCTTTTTCGATCTCATATCCATGCTCACAGACGGATGTTTCGACTTCTGCTGTTCTGGTTTCCAGCTCTCCCACTCTTCCTTCCAGGAGCTTGATAGTGATTTTCACTTCTTCCGTGCCCTTTTGAAACTCCTTGGTTAGAGCTGACAGGAGGTCTTGTAGGTCCGACGTAGTGACCGATTGGTTTGGGGCTTCCTGGTGTTAGTCTGTTTGTACCTTTTCACTTAAGTCCGGGGGGTCCCTTTTGTCTAGGCCTGTCTGATGTGGGAGTGGCTAATAGGGTCGCAATGTCAGCTTGATTCATCCCCTTTTTGGCCATGGCGGGGGATGGGGAGTCACTCTGACCGTCATGTGGCGTGTTGGGGGAGCCGAGGCGAGGGGTCTCCTTGCACGTGGGCATTGGTTTGCTTGCTTCACTTTTGGTAAGTGCCTCCGAAGGCCGGGCTCTCCGGCTCTAAACGGCTGCTCCTGATTGCGGAGTTGGCTTTGGTGGTCAGCGCTTATGACCTCAGGTGCTTCACAAATTCCGGGACGGCACGGATCAGGGTGTTTGGGTGAATTTCCTTGTTGCTAGGTCCGGGGCCTTTCAGGCATGGGAACTGATTGCTCACTATTTTACTTGGCCCTGGGGACTTGCGTGGGGATGTGCGGCAGTGTCTCCGGTATTACGCAGTAAAGGCCCCCCCAGTCCTCTGGGAAGTTGCTGAGCTTCGATCACCCCAGATACGAGCCCCTCTGATTCCCTTGCCTGCGGGTGGGCTTATGTTGACCTTATAGATAGGGCCAGCTGTGCCCCCGTGGGGCGGATTGACGCCACGTTAGCTTCCTCAGGGCCTCTGCAGTCCATTAGCATAATAGTTGTTGCGTTGCCGATGTGGGATTGCTTTGTGGCTTCCCCCGTTCACCAGGGCTCCACGGACTAGGGCCCCACGCCACTCCAGGCTGGCATATGGTGCAACCACTGGCCCCCTGGACAAGTGCTGTTGCTGTGGGTATCCCAACTGGGCTACCCCCAATTGCTTTCCTCCTGCCCTCCGCGATGACCGGTGATAACCAGCCGCCAGGTGCTGGATCCGCACCCCCAGAGGCCCGATCGGGTGTGGCGTGCCTCACCTTCTGCGCTGTGTGCCCTGTCGCGTCATTACAGCTAGCCGTTAGGCTTCGGTCCTGGGCTTCAGCTGCTGCTTCTGCAGGGAGTTTAGTTACCGGTGCATGAATGGCAAAGGTGAGCAGAAGGGGGTCCAGGGTTACTCTCGCCCACTCTGTATTACGCTCGCTCACTTTATAGTTGCTGGGTTGCCTGGCAGCTGAACTGCTGGGAGGTCCCAGACACTGCGGCTCCACGAAGGTTCACTGGCTGTAGCGTGGCTTTGGGGCATGTCTGGCTGCAAATTACTGGAGGGGCCTGAAGCCCCCCGTGCCGGGCCGCCCCGTGACTCCACTGGGGGGGCCGGGATTCAGTGATGGTCCCGGCCCCCGAACCCAGGTGGATGGGAGCTAAGGGTTCAGGGCTGCCTCCACTCCCCCTGCGTCGTCCTTCCCGGGGGCCCACGGGTGCCGGTCCAGGCCACTGCTACAGCTCGCCAGCCGCCGCGAGCCACCCCGTGGTGGGGGATCGAAGAGTTTCCAATCGCCAGGCTCAGGGGCCATCCAGGCCAGCTCCCTGCCCGCGAACCAAGGCTGGAGGGGGCTTTCCGCTTGCGGGGCGTCAGCCTCCACTGATGGATAGGTGTAGGGGGGTTCGCCAGCTGCTGCTTCTTCCGGGCGAGATCTGCTCCCTGTGCTTTCCTCGATGATGGGCTGCCAAGCTGCTTCTAGGTGCGTAGTATGGTGGAAGCTGCCATTTTGGCTGCCGTCGCACTCAGCGCTGATTCAGGCGCGGGGATCTCCAGGCTTCAGGTGCCAACGAGCATTGGCTTTTAGCTCAATATGTGCTGCATCACCTTAATTTTCAGGCACCACCCTTAGATGCTGTCGGGGTGCACTATCACCGGGGCCTTTCGTGTGGATGCGTGGCCTCAGCCGGGAGCTCTTACGGAGCCAAATCAACCGCCATGGTGCCAAGCCACACCTCTGGTCCACTCTTTGTACACAGCTCGGTATCCAGAGAGCTCTTTCATCAGGATTCCATCCTCGGAGCAACGGACAGACAGAGCGTTTGAATGCCACACTCGAGCAATACCTCTGATGTTTCTGCAATGGGGAACAGGACAATTGGTCGTCATTGCTGCCCTTGGCCGAATTCTCGTACAATAACTCTCAACATACTGCAATCAATATGAGCCCATTCATTTGTACATACGGATATTATCCTAGACATTTGCCTTGGATGGAGTTTTCTACTTCTGCCTCACCTACAGTTGACAGTCTCTTGGAAACTCTGAAAAGAACCCATAGAGATGCCAAGAGTTCTTTGGAAAGGAGCAGACACGGCTATAAGGACATAGCCGACCGCAAGAGACGAGCCACTCCTGATTGGGCCATAGGATCTAAGGTTTGGCTGGCTACCAAGTTCCTTCCCAGATGGATACGTCTGGGGAAGTTTGCTCCTAAATTCATAGGGCCTTACCCTATTCTGAAATGTATAAATCCGGTGGCTTATCGTCTCCGTCTACCAAGAGGTCTAAATAGAATACATCCAGTATTCCATTCTTCTCTTTTGAAACCTTTTGTGTCAGATCCCTTTTTACAAAAGAGACAACAACCTAGGAACCTTAAAGACTCTGAGCCGAGGAGTATGAAGTTTCACACATTGTGTACTCAAGGTACAGACGAGGTACCTTATGGTATTTGGTGCATTGGAAGGGATTTTCTGTGTCGGAATGCACCTGGGAGCGCAAGAACCACATCCATGCACCAGTCCTCTTGCAAAGGTTTCATAGGAGACATCCAGGCAAACCGGGAGGTACCTCGAGTGGAAGGAGGCATACTGTCATGCGGCAGCCCTGGCGCTTGTGGCATGCATGGAGGATATACTGTATCACTCGCCGTAGATCAGGCATTGAGAACGGCTATCTGCGAAGAAACTCATGCGGTCTAGTCCTCTCCCAACATGGCCGCCACCAGTAGGGTTGCTATAACAACGAGCCAAACCCACGGCTCGGGGCGTTGTATCTTACTTCCTGGCACCCGCTGCAGCTCTCCTAGCTGTTTTCTCTCCAGCCGCTGTGTTATTCTTCCCCGTGCAGGATTGCCTCCTGTACCGGTCCCCTTTTGCTCCTAGCCTACTGTTGCCTTGTCTAGTCTAGCCTTTGTATTTTTCGTCACTCTTACTCCTGTGTGGCTCTATTTTCATTGAGTCTCGTCTCGTCTGTTTCCGCTCTATCGGTAAGTCTTATACTATCCTTTAATCGGTTACTGTGTTCTGGTTACTGTGCTATGGACAGTATTTCTCTACTGCTCCGTATCTGTACTTCCTTTCTCTGAGCTTCTGCTCGTACTGCCATCACCCTCGACATTCTGTTCCCTTCTTTCTGTTTTCCACCTTTCATTCTGAGCATTCTACTGGTTACCATTGGGGCTCCTTCACTGCCCCAACTTCCAAAGGCCAGTGGTAAATTTGTTACTGTTGGATTCATCTTCAATTCCGACCTCCGAGTTACTGGAGATTGTGCCTATTCCAAGGACTGCATCCGTTCCGCTGCAAAAATCCCACAGCAGGGTTTTTGGTGCCAAGTGCTTTTTCCCTGCTTCAGAGGCTGGCTCCCTGGGGGTCCCTTTGGTCAGGGGTTTCGATCCTGCCAAGGTGGCCTCCGGTGGAGCCCATCCTTATTTACGTGAGAAGAAGAGTAAGAAACCTAAAGACCAAGGAGGTGGACACCGAAGAAAAGGGACAAGTGGAACTCCGAATCGATCAAAAGAAGAAGGAGTTGAGGAGGGGTCACGGGTGAGCTCTTCGGGAGTGTCCAGGCATGACACAGGTACATTGACGTGATGATGTTTTTACATTTTAAAACGTAATACGGCCATTTTGGATGTCATTATTTTGTATAATTATGTCTATACACAGTGTTTGTTTAAAGTAGTTACATCTCATCATCACATTCTTTCATGTGATTATGTATAGATGCATTAGGACATAATACGGCCATTTCTACTGCCTTTGTGTCCAATTTATATCAATTAACTGTTGTTATGTGAGCCGTTTAGAGACGAGAAAATAAAGCCAATCTGAGAAGAATTCTCTTATCTGAACCCTGATCTAACTTTAGATCTATATTCAATTTCTCTATTGCATTGGTAAACTTAGCAAAATCAATATTTGAAAAATTCTCAAAATGTTCCACAGTAGCTCTAACATTTAAGTTCTACAAGTTAAGTATTTGACAATGTATAGTCATTTAACAAGGACAACAACAAATTAGCAAAAACTAATGACAGACGTGATACTGCATTTCATATAATTAATTACATTAGTCAACACTTAAATTCATAGCCAATAGGTCATCTCATGTTCTGAGTTCAGGCCTGATTAGCACGTGTCCATGAGGCAGATCCATTTTGTTTCTCTTTTTTGAAAGAGGAGCTTTCTATTTCCTCCTCCCTCCAGGGATTTCACTTTCTGTAGCCCCAAAAACTTGATTTCATACATCTGAGTCAATTGATGTTCTCTGCAGAAATGTGTAGCCAATGGGTATCTTAGATCTCCATTCTTTATTGTTGCATGTGTTCCATCAGTCTTATTTTCAGTGCCCTTATTGTGCTTCCTATGTACATTCTGTTGCAGACACATATGATGCCATATATAACAAATTTACTGTGACAGTTAATGAACTCATTTATGTGTTTATTTTTTTCCATTTGGTAAGGTTTGTTTTTTTACTCCGTTCAGAATCTGTGGACAAATTTTACAGTTCCCACATTTGAACGTCCCAGTTGGTGGCGGTGCAATCAAGAACCTACTTAGGTTATTTGTAGGCTCAGTTTTGAGGAAGCTTGGGCTGACTAAATATTTGTTGATTGTATCGTCTGTCTCCAATGTTTTTTTTAAGATGCTCTTCGTAATATGTGAATCACTACTGTATGTGGTGATGAAATTAACTTTGGTCATTTTATTGCTTTTTTTTGTTTGTTGGTAAGTCAAAGGCTCCTTGGAATTGTCTCCGCTCTTGATATTGCTCTATCCAGATTTTCCTGTTGATAGCCTCTTTCTCTGAATTTTATCTTTTAGCATCATAGCGTGTTTTTGGGATGTTTCTTCGATACTGCAGTTTCTTTTGACCCTCAAAAGTTCTCTGTATGAGATGTTCCTGATGATATGTTGTACATGATTGCTCTGTACGTGTAGAATACTGTTCAATGCCGTTGGTTTAATGTATAAATCAGTAAGAATTTTGTCTCCAGCTATGTACAGTTGTAAGTCCAAAAATTCTATTTTTTCTGAGCTGTTTTTCTCTGTAAATTTAATGTTATAGTTGTTCTCATTCAAATATTTTACATAGTCCGATAGATCGGATTTCTCCCCGTTCCAGATCATGAGCACTACGTCTATGTACCTACCCCAATATACGTTATTATTTTCTTCGTTGTAGGCTTTATGTTGCCAGGCATGATTAAGTTTATAGTGACCCATGAACAGATTAGCGTAAATTGGCGCAAATTTTGCACCCATGGCAGTACCCTGTTGTTGTTGGTAAATTACTTTGTCAAATGTAAAGACAGTGGGGGTCATTCCGAGTCGGGCGGTACGGGATACCGGGCACCGGGAAGGAGACCGGTGCCGGTGCCAGTAATCCCCTACTGCCCGATTCCGAGGTCCCCTAACAGGAACCGTAAGGGACGTTTGGTTAGAACAAACGTACCTTAGCGGTCCCGATAGGGGACCAGGGCGCAAATAACGGGCCTGCCATTAGCGAGCCCGTTATTTGCATCCTCCCCATTCCCATTGAGCCCCATTCCCATTAAGCCCTATGGGGCTCAAATGGGAATGGGACATGGTTTGGTCAATGGGGATTTACCGGTCCCTCCAGGGTCGGAATGGACCGGTAAGTCCCCATTGTACCAAACCGGATTCGGTACCGGTATGGGAGGCAGCCATGGAGCTAATTGCTCCATGGCTACCACCATACTCGGAATGACCCCCATTGTTGTTCAGTACAAAGTTTAACATGTATACGCAGTGCCTTTGTGGTCCCCCACTATTATGATATACCTTCCACCTATATCCCCCATAATCTCTGAAACCCTAAACTCTACACTATTCCTAATCGCCAAGGCAACATCCTGTGACTTCGTTGGTCAAGATGTATGAAATATCTGGTAGAATCCCTGCAATTTAAGCCTAGCCAGGTCCCTTTTCAGGATATAGGTCTCCTGCATTGCCAGAACATCCGGCCCTGATGTCCTTATACATTTCCCCAATTTCTTCCTCTTGAGAGGGGTATTCAGCCCTCTCACATTATGTGTAGACCATTTGAAAATGGGTGACCTTCCATGAATCGCGCTTTCCCCTGCCTCGTATCCTGTATGGTAATCTGTATTTCTCCCCATCCGTTCCTTTTTTTGGTGTCCTCTTGTCCCTTACTCCCCCACCTCGGGATGTCCCCCCTGCCTCCCATCATTGAACTCAATCCCCCTGGGCTTACCTGCCCTTATTGGCTCCAAGATGAATCGTCCTCCTGTTCTCATCTGCCTAAGTTCACGCATTTATGTCCACAACCACCTCTCATTGATACTTCTTGCTTGTGTACCATGTCCCCTGCTATCCATCCACTACACCCCCTCCTTTAGTGTCCCCTCCTTACTTCGGTCCGGGGCCTCTCAATGTCGCCCTCCTACTGCGCCTCTACCCTGCCTTTGCCCATTCCCATTGCCTGGGCCGCGAGTGATTCTGTGGTTGGGGGGGCTTTCTCCCTGACCTTCTTTGCCCATATCCAGATGTAGAATGTTGCCCCCTTCTTGTGGGGACAAGATGCACCTTTGTACCCCCTCCCATTCAAACATTAGTCCGAACGGGAAGGTCCATTTGTATCATATGCCATGCTCTAATAAATTCCTCCAAGACGTTCCGCGGCCTTGCATTAGGACCCTTCATTAGCCTGCTCGCCCTATGAATTTGGTCCAACTCAATTGTTTCTAGTTCAGCTCCATCTAGCAAGTTTTGAAATAGCTTCTGTACCGCTCACTTGAGGTCTCTGTCCTCTACCGATTCTGGCAGCTGTTTGATCCTTATGTTGATGCTTCTTGACCTGTTTTCCATGTCCTCCATTTGCAGTTCTAAATTTTGGGTTGCAACACTCAGTCTTTCAATTGCCTCACTATTTGCCGTGGTATTTCTATCTATCTCCTGGAGGCCCCTTTTGAGGATATCTGCCCTCTTCCCCAGTTGGCCTACGTCCTGTCTTATCTCCACCAAGACTGTATTGAGGTCAGTGCGCATTAACTGGAACTGTTCGTGAAATGCCTTAGTGAGGGTCATCTGGAGTGATACCATGTCATTGTGGAAGTCCTGTCTGGACATAGGGGCTGCCTGTTCAGCTTCCGAGTGGTCGCTGCAGTCCGGTGGTGCCGAGGAGTCCCTATCTGAGTCCCTCGTTTCTATTGGAGCCCACAGGGTGGGGAGAGTTCCTGTGCTGTCCCCCGCTGTTGAAGTCTGCCTAGCAACCCTGACTGTAATGCATCGACCTTGGAAGGTTTGGAACCGATGGAAGTACACCTAACATGGATGCTGCAAACTTTGTGTAGCGGTCTATGCATTATCCAAGATGGCCGTCAGCACGTATTTACGCACAACGCACCAGTGCTCCGATGCATTGTATCTTAGTACTTTCGTACCTTACCAGCGCTGTGTTGCTGAATATTTCGCTACCTGTTATTGCTTCCTGTTGCTTTACCTCTCTCTTCATTCACTATCTTACACAGAGGTAAACGTACTATTTTTGGGTAGCTTTTTCTCTTAACGGTTTGATCCCTGTTAATCGCACTTTGAGGTTGTTCTTAACTCCTCAGCCCCTGTACTTTTCCTCCCTGCTATTACCTTGTTTAACTTTCTTCCTGACTACCGTTTCTTTTCTACTCACTCCATTTCTTCTGCCTGGAGTTTCTTCTCTCTTGTTATAGGCTTTCTAGTCTACCATTCATCAGTTCGTGGTATCGCTACCTTGGCGTTCTTCTACCTTCCGACCAGTTTCCTGTGCTTCTATTGTGCCTCAGTACCTTCGGCACCACCGGCTACTTGATATTCTACACCGAAGAAGGAACTGGACTCGCTTCTACTCGTCTATCCAACCTGAAGAAGACTATTCACACAGGGTTTTTTCAGCCTAAGGCTTTTTCCCTAGAACAGCGGGTTGGCTCCTGGGAGGCTCCTGGGATTTGGTTCCTATCCGGTCACGGTGGCCTCCGGGGAGTCACGCCCGTACTTGCATCAAAGAAGGAGTAAAGAAATCAGAAAGACACGAAAGAAAGAGAAGACGGAACTCCGAGAAGAATTCGACAGAGATTCAGGTGAGGAGGAGTTGGAAAAGGGAACCAGGGTTGCAAGTTTTGACAGTATACAACGCCAAAAGACAAAGAAAATGGCTACTCCAGAACAGGTTAAAGAAATATGTAATGCCATTCAAGCATTACAAGTCGATATGCAGAATTTACAGGCTGAAAATCAAGCTCTTCGTCAGCAAGTAGCAACTCGAGATGAAGGAAGAGGTGAACTACCACCGATGTCCCTGTCCATTAACAAATATGATGGTGACCCTAAGGGAATGAAGGAATTTCTCGACGCTTGTATTGTGTATTTCTCTTTCAGAAGGAGGAATTTTGAGTCTGGTAGATCACGTGTTGGATTCCTGATAGCTAACCTAACGGTTAGCGCATTAAAATGGGCAACACCTCTAGTTACCTCAGATGATCCTTCGGTAAATGATTACGACTTATTTGTTCGCAATTCCAAGACTAGGATCGAAAGACCTGAAGTTCAGTATTCTACATATGAGGCCCTTATGGATGTAAAGCAAGGGAACCAAGACGTACAGACATATATTTCTCATGTCCAAAGTTTGACAAGCTCAGCAGGATGGCCAGACACTGCGCAACAGACCATATTTCGAAGAGGTTTGCACAAAGATATAAAGGATGAGTTGGCACGAGTCGAAAGACCCGAGACGTTCTCCGATCTGGTTTCCTTGGTCCTCCGGATAGATTTCAGGTTGCATGAGAGACGCCAAGAGAAACGGAAGGGTCCAGGACTCCAATGGAACACCCAAGCTGGTGCACAATTTAAGGATTGTGTTTCTACAGAGGAACCAATGTAGATTGGTGCAACCAGAGGACCCCTGTCTTCTAATGAGAGAAGACGAAGGAGAGAACACAATTTGTGCATGTATTGTGGGTCTTCAGACCATCAGTTGAAGGATTGTACAGTGATTCCATCTCGGCGTTCGGGAAACACGCAACCCAGAGTCTACGCAAAGGAGACTACGGGGAAGGTGGCGCAAACCCTTGCAACACCACTAACACAGGAGAAGACAACCGACTGATGATATTTCAAGTATCATTGAACTCTACTAATGGAATCTCGATTCCGGTATTAGCCATGTTAGACTCGGTGCTGCAGGCAACTTTATAGAGTCCTCATGGGCACAAGACAAGGGTATTCCGCTCAGGCAGAAGAGGAAGCCCATTCCTGTGGAAGGTGTTGATGGATATCCCTTGTCGTCAGGACCTGTTACTATGGAAACATTAGCATTACAGATAACCATGAAGAATCATACCGAAGAGATAATCTTTGACACTATCAGGGCTGCTCATTTTCCAGTAATACTTGCCATTTCTTGGTTGAGACTTCACAACCCTTCTATTGACTGGAGTGCTAATCGACTGAGTTTTAACTCAGATTTCTGTGGAAGGAATTGCATCAAGGAGCAACGGGTTGAAGTCTCTGCATGCCCTATCAATCAGTCTCTATTTCTGCCATTCCCGTTCAATATCAAGAATACAAAGAGGTTTTTGAAGATGTTGTTCCCAAACTCCTCCCACCTCACCGACCTGAAGATTGCAGGATACACTTAAAGGAAGAAGTCTCACTACCTTTCGGTAGGATGTATCCGTTGTCCCAGCAGGAAAGGACGGTCTTGAAAGAATATCTCAAATCCAATCTTCAGAACGGTCTGATTCGGCAGTCAAGATCCTCCGGATGTGCATCGCTTTTTTTTGTAGCAAAGAAGGGAACGAAAGAATTACGTCCATGTATAGACTATCGAGAACTAAACAGAATTACTGTCCGGGATCTTTCTCCCATGCCTTTGATAGGGGACATTCTTGAAGCTGTTAAGGACTCCAAGATCTTCACTAAGATCGATCTACGCGGGGCCTACCACCTACTCAGGATCTATGCAGGCGATGAATGGAAGACCGCTTTCCGAACACCGTTGGGGTTGTTCGGGTATTGCGTGATGCCGTTTGGATTAGTCAACCCCCCATCGGTGTTCCAGCGGTTCATGGACCACATTTTCGCTGATATGCTAGGAACTTCCGTAGTAGTATACGTAGATGATATTTTGATTTACTCTTCCACTCTAAATGAACATCGGACCCATGTTAAGGAAGTACTGCAGAGACTCAAGGACAATCGTCTGTACGCTAAGGTCGAGAAGTGTATATTTGAGGCTACCGAAGTACCTTACCTCTGCTTCATCTTATCCGATAATGGAATACGGATGGATCCGGATAAGGTAAAGGCCATTCTCAGGTGGCTCAACCATCTTCTCCTAAGGATATTCAAAGATTTCTTGGCCTGGCTAATTTCTACCGTCGTTTCATTCCTCACTTCTCGGAGATGGTACTTCCTCTGACATTGCTTCTCAAGAAGGGAAGTGTTTTCGAATGGCATCCTTCCGCACAATCAGCCTTTTCGGACCTCAAGAGACTATTTACCACAGCTCTGGTACTTATTCAACCGGATCAGTCAAAACCCTTTATCGTGGAAGCCGATGCTTCAGGCGGAGCCCTCAGAGCTGTGTTGTTACAAGAAGATAATGAAGGAGTGGAACATCCCATTGCCTACTACTCACGAACTCTTACAGTCAGTGAACGAAACTATTCTGTACTTGAGCGAGAGCTTTTAGTGATGAGAAGAGCTTGGGAGGAGTGGAGACATTTATTACAAGGGGCCACACATCCATTTCTGATTCACACTGACCACAGGAATCTGCGGGTTCTCCAGCAGATGGAATGCCGCAATTCCCGTCATGCTAGATGGGCATACTATTTCTCCAACTTTGATTTCCAGATTACATACATACCAGGCTCACAAAATGGAGTAGCTGACGCCCTTTCTAGAAGCTGGACGGATGATCAAGGTATAGAGGTCAAACCTACTGAGAAGGAACGGATGTTGCCTACCACAAGATTTATAGCAGTGATCAACTGCTTTCTTCAGAAGGTTAGGAAGGAATACAGGACATGGACTAGACAGAAGCTAATGTCTAAAGGTCTTCAAGAGAGAGATGGATTATGGTTCCACAATTCGTCTCTCTTTCTCCCTTCTTCACAACTTCAAGCCAAGGCGCTACATTTTTGTCATGATCTCCCATTAGCTGGTCATAGGGGACAAAAGGCCACCTACGAACTATTGGACAGAAGTTTTTGGTGGCCTTCGATGAGAGCTGATGTTAACTCATACGTTAACTCCTGTTCGGTATGTGCTAGTGCAAAGGTTTCTAGACAGAGACCTTTAGGACTTCTCCAGCAAGCTGATTTACCTTCTCGACCCTGGGAGAATCTATCTATGGACTTTATCGTAGATCTACCTCCTTCCCAAGGGAAGACAGCTATTATGGTTACGGTTGATTCCTTTTCCAAACAGGCTCATTTTTCCTCTTTTACAGGAGTGCCTTCCGCTTCTGAGACAGCCTCTGTGTTCCTACGAGACATAATAAGACTGCACAGGTTTCCTCGAGTGGTCATCTCGGACAGAGGAGTACAATTCACCTCTAAATTCTGGTCCATTCTGTGTAAGGAACTAGGTATCCAAAGAGCATTATCATCAGGATACCACCCTCAATCCAATGGACAAACAGAGAGACCAAATGCCACACTGGAGGAGTATCTGCAGTGTTTCTGTAACAAGGAACAAGACAATTGGGCATCATTGTTACCCATGGCAGAGTTAATGTATAACAACATGGTACATACAGCTATTGGAATGAGTCCTTTTCAGTGTACCTATGGTTATCATCCACATTTTCTACCCCCCAATACAGCCGGAAGGACCAAGGCTCCGACTGTAGACGAGTCAAAATACAACAGACCCATCAATTGGCTTTACAGACTCTAGAGAGGAGCAGAAGGAACTACAAGAGATTAGCCGATACTAAGAGAAGACCCAATCCTCAATGGGGTCCTGGTTCAATGGTATGGCTATCCACCAGGTACTTACCTCGCTGGCCACGTATGGGCACATTTTCTCCAAGATATATCGGTCCATACAAGATCGAGGCTAAAATCAATCCTGTCGCCTACAAGTTGAAACGACCACCTCGATTCAAGAGAATACACCCGGTATTCCATACTTCCTTACTAAAGGCTTATGTGGAAGATCCTTATCAGAGGAGTATTAAGAAGACGAGTGTAGTAGATCCCAAAGAAACCAAGGAGTACGAAGTGGACAGATTGGTTGATTCACGTTATCGACAGGGTATCTTGCAGTACCTGGTACACTGGAAGGGGTATCCCAGATCAGAGAGAACCTGGGAGCTCAAAACCCATATAAGTGCTCCAAGACTTGTTCAGAGATTTCACAGGTTGTTCCCGAGTAAACCAGGTGGTGTCCGACATCGAAGGGGGCATACTGTAATGCATCGACCTTGGAAGGTTTGGAACTGATGGAAGTACACCTAACATGGATGCTGGAAACTTCATGTAGTGGTCTATGCATTATCCAAGATGGCCGTCAGCACGTATTTACGCACAACGCACCAGTGCTCCGATGCGTTGTATCTTAGTACTTTCGTACCTTACCAGCGCTGTGTTGCTGAATATTTCGCTACCTGTTATTGCTTCCTGTTGCTTTACCTCTCTCTTCATTCACTATATTACACAGAGGTAAACATACTATTTTTGGGTAGCTTAAAGGTTTGATCCCTGTTAATCGCACTTTGAGGTTGCTCTTAACTCCTCAGCCCCTGTACTTTTCCTTCCTGCTGTTACCTTGTTTAACTTTCTTCCTGACTACCGTTTCTTTTCTACTCACTCCATTTCTTCCGCCTGGAGTTTCTTCTCTCTTGTTATAGGCTTTCTAATCTACCATTCATCAGTTTGTGGCATCACTACCTTGGCGTTCTTCTACCTTCCGACCAGATTTCTGTGCTTCTATTGTGCCTCAGAACCTTCGGCACCACCGGCTACTTGATATTCTACACCGAAGAAGGAACTGGACTCGCTTCTACTCGTCTATCCAACCTGAAGAAGATCGTTCACACAGGGTTTTTTCAGCCTACGGCTTTTTCCCTGGAACAGCGGGTTGGCTCCTGGGAGGCTCCTGGGATTTGGTTCCTATCCGGTCACGGTGGCCTCTGGGGAGTCACGCCCGTACTTGCATCAAAGAAGGAGTAAAGAAATCAGAAAGACACGAAAGAAAGAGAAGATGGAACTCCGAGAAGAATTTGGCGGAGATTCAGATGAGGAGGAGTTGGAAAAGGGAACCAGGGTTGCAAGTTTTGACACTGACTTTTGGTTTGGACGCCATCTTTGCCTGTCGTTCTTGTCCTGTGCTCCCCTTGCTGTTGCTATTTGGGGGAGGGCTCCGACGCCTACGCACAACTGGCTGCCCTTTGTGGGGGGTTTCTGGTTGCTGTCGGTGGGTCTCTCCCTAGGTTTAGTCCTGCTGCATCCTTCTGTGGGACCTAGGGCTGTCAGCTATATCCTCACACTGTGCCTATGGGTTGCCTTTAGTACCTGGGTCTATTATGCCACTTGGGGCCCCACTTCCTGCCTTTCTGCCAGCTGCTTCATTTCAAAACAGCCTATGGGGCCCCTCTGAGTCCTTCTTTCTCCCGGGGGATCTCTGATTGCTTTGCCTCCCAGTCTGAGTTGTCCCTCCTTGTTGCCTCCTGCGGTGCAGTACAATTTTCCAGATTTCCTCTGTCCAGGCTGCTCCCAGTCCATCTATTGTGCCACCGGTGCATGCCGGGGGGGTCCAGCAAGGAATGGAGATGGCTTCTGCTGTTGACGCTTTCCCCCAGGTCGGGCCCCCACAGTGTCGGCTGCCTTTGGGTGCTGCCTGAGCTGCTTTGAGCTGGGGTGTCTCCTTCACCTCTCCCCTGTGGGTCCCTTGGTGGGGGGTTACTGCCCAGCTCCTACCTCTGTTGCCGAGTCGGGCCTCAGCTCCGTCCCCCTTTGCTGGGTCTGTTCACCTCCTATTGCTTCTCGGGCCCTGGGCTGCCTCCTGCTCAGCAGTGGCATTGGTGGGGCTGGCCGGAATCCTCCTCTGCCATCTGTCGCTTGGCCAGGCATTGTTGTTGCTGTCAGCCAATCGGGTCTCCCTCCGGTTCGGCTGTGGTTTGCCCCATGCGCCGACAGACCTCAGGTCCGGGTCCTTCATTCCCGACTGTGAGTTGTGATTTTTTATTATTGTAGCTTGCCCGTGGTCTCCCTCCCGGGCCGCGTGTTGTCCTCTCCACTTGTCCTCCGCAGCAGGATCCTGCAGTCTCGCCACCTTTTCACGGTGCATCCAAGATTCCGAGATCCTCAATACCCACCGGGGGTCCTGCTCTCCTTTCCTCTCATCTCTGCTCCCAATTTCAGAGTTCCGGGGGTGGTGGATCTGCTGTTCTTTAGATGCAGGCTCAAGAACGGCTGCCGACACGTCTCGTGTCGGTGGCCATCTTGGAATTCCTTAATGTCTTTTTAAACAATTCTCAGTGGACATCCCTCTGCCGGGTTCACTTTGGCATGGGTGGCTGACGGGTTCTCTTTCCACTCCTTCAGGAGGTTTATGTGATATAAGTGCACCTTCTGTTTTCTGTCTGGTTGGGCTATTTTATACATGCAGGTTCCCGTTCATTCTATTATCTCATAAGGTCTGTGCCACTTGAAGCCAAGTTTGTTTTCTGAAGTGGGCAAGAGGACTAGTACTTTCTGTCCTATAGAGAATGCTCTTAATTCTACTTTTTTATCATAATTGCTTTTTTGCTGGTTCTGGGCCTTTTCCATATGAGTGCAAACTATGTCCCGAACCAACTTCATGTGTTTTCGTATTCTTTTGGCGGTTTGCGAGATTGGGAGGGGGGCCTCCTTTCGTTCTTCCCAGGTTTCCCAGAGCATGTCCAGGACACCTCTGTGCTCTCTTCCATAGAGTAACTCAAAGAGGGGGAAACCTGTGGAAGCCTGTGGGGTTTTCCTCACTGCAAATAGTGCCATGGGGATCATTCGGTCCAAGTCTTTCCCATCCTTGTCTACCAATTTCCGTAAAATTAGATTCAGGGTCTCATTGAATCATTCTACCAAACCATCGGCCTGGGCATGGCATACAGAAGTTTGCAAGGTGGTAACGTTGAGTAGCTCTTTGACTTCGTCCATAAGCCTACTCATAAAATTTGAACCCTGGTCTGTTAGTATCTCCTTGGGAAAACCCAAGCTAGAAAAATATGGTAGAATATTTTTAAGGATCTGCTGTGTGGTATTGTTTTGCATTGGGAAGGCCTCGGGATATCGGGTTGCACAATCCACGCTTATTAGTATATACTTATTTCCTAATTTAGATGTTTCTAGAGGTCCTATTATGTCCATACCAATTCTTGAGAAGGGGACATCTATGATCGGCAACGGGTTCAGAGGGGCAGGTAAAGGGATGTGCGTGCTGGTGTTTTGGCAGATTTTGCACGTCTGAATAAAAGTTTTTATATCGGCGTGGATACCTGGCCAGTAAAACCTCCCACTAATATGTGCCTGGGTTTTAGCTTGTCCTAAGTGCCCCCCGGTAAGGTGGGAATGGTGATCTGTAGTACAACCTTTCGGTGGCTCTTGGGTATTACCAACTGTGTTTTTATCAAACTTTCTGTGGCAGTTTCCCTTCTGTAAAGTAACCCTTGTTTTAATGAGAAAAAGGGACTTCCCTTTTCTATGCCTTCTTTTTCCGGAATTCCTTGTAAAAAAGCTTCAGCGATAGCTGAATCATTTCGCTGGGCAAAGGCTAGGTCGGGATATATGGTTCTATTTTATCTCGTCTGCTTTCTTGAAACTGAGAAAAAAGAGCTCTTTCCAAAATTCCCTGGGCAATTTGATCTCACCGACATACCTCAAAAGGGACTTTACCATGATTCTGTAAAAGAACCTTTACATCTCCCCAGAAGTCTGGATCAATAATGCCTGCTAAGACATCTATCCCGTACTTCCACGCTAAGCCAGATTTTGGGGCTAGTTGTATGTAGCACCCCAGAGGGGGTATCAAAACCAAGTCCATAGGAATCATTCCTCTTTTCCCAGGGGGGATAATAGCTTCCCTACTTCTACAGATGTAAAACCATATTGATTCCTTGGTGGCGATGGAAGGGTTAGAAGCTCTCTGACTAAGTCTTTGAAATTTTAGGGTTCCCCAATTAGTTTCAATTGAGTCACACCCCACACCTGACACCACATGTAAGGAAGGCATGGTATCAAGAACAGACACAGTGATCACGATTCAAGGGTGTTTATTTAAACAGTATGTAGGTTGGAAAACGCCTAATCTAAACCTAAATCTAAGATGGGAGCAAGCTTCGACCATCAAATTAAAAATAAGGCAGTCCTTGTGGTGTCTTGTCAAAATAAAAAGCCTATACTAAGAAAATCTACTGCAAATTTTTACAACTAAATATAGAAAGAGTGTGGGATAAGGGTTTCAATAAAGAAAGAAGTGTTTGCAAATAATAAGTCAGGATGTGATTGCCAGAGGTCTCCCTTCCCCACGTTTTGAGCACGGGACAAGGTGGGTCTGCTGAGCACAGCACACACTCGAGCTATCCCAGCACGAGCCGACAGCTTCGTACCAGCTATCAGGTTCTTCAATGGTTGGCTCTTTTCAATAAAACGTTTCTTGCCTTTGAAGACCTGATGCTTTCCAATTAACAGCATAAAAGTTTGTCTCCTTGTAGCATTTAGGGTGATGATTTCTCACCCGTGGGTCCCCCTCTTCCGGGTACCAACCCCTCTTGAATCTCAGCCTTCCTCCACCAGGTTCACTATGGCTTTCTTAGCATTCACAAATCTTAATGTCTTTTTAAACAGTTCTCCGTGGACATCACTCTGCCGTGTTCACTTTTGTCAACACACTGTTTCTTGGGACTTTAGACTTTGCCCCTCTTTATTGGCATCCCTCCGCCGGATTCACTCTTGCCACTTTACAATTCCTTTTCCTTTATCTTGATGGGGGATTCACTTCCCTTGCGTTTCAATGGTTTGTCAGTCAAAGACATTCGACTGTACAGGGATTTGGCTCGACCCCTGTATGACCACTTTGACCTGTCTGGGCGGCTCTCCTACGGCCTTCTGGTATTTGCAGTTTCAATCAACACGGGATCAACCAGAGTCTCCTGAGTGAGCACCCACATTGTGCCTCTCCCTTCTGCAACTGGTCTTCATTCAACAATTCACAGTTCTTTGTACTTTGCCACTTTGCAACTTTCATTTAACACAGTTCGGTTTCTTTATTGGTTCTCCCCTTGACTCACCGGCTGTGATGAACTGCTTGTCCTTCTTCGTATCTGGAGTCAAGGCCGGTACCACAGTAGCAGGAGCCTCCCTCGGTCCTGCCTATCAGCAAAGGCACACTCTGTGTACCGTTTACATCTGCTGCAAGACACTTGAGCTATTGATCGCAGTCTTACGATTTCTTCTCTGGCGGTCTCACGGGCCTAGCTTGGAAAGGGCAAGCACCCTCTCGGTTCACGCGTCTTTCTCCTCCTCTTGAACTGCCATGTCTCGATAGCTGTCTCGTAGTGCGGTCTGCCTTGCTCGTCCTGTGCTATCGTGCTCTACCTTTTATCCCTGTGGGGAAGGGAAGGGCTGTCCAGTGTTTGTGGTTCTGGTCAATTGCCTGACTTTACCTGACCCTTCTATTGGGACATGTCAGGTAAACGGCTCTGGTGTCAGTCCGTTGTCTTTCGTGTTGTGCAAAAGTGTTTGTTTAGGAAAAGGGGGGGCCGTGGTTTTGAATGTCCTACGTGTTAGGATGGGGAAAAGGTGTTTAAAGAAGGGGGATACTGAGTCTCACCCGTCAGTGTCCCACTCCCACTCCCCCCGAGGACCCCCATCCAGGTGATCCTCCCTCACTGGTTCACCCTCAGGAACTGGATCCAATAGCGATGGGCGTGTCCTGGCCACCAGGATGACAGATCCCCGGGGACTAGCTAGGGAGACACCTTCAGGTTTCTCACAGACCACTGAGGCAGCTTGGTCCTAGTGTGAGGAACTCATGGTGACAACAAGTAAGACAAACACAAGTGATCACAGTTCAAAGGTGTTTATTGAACAATTAATGCTGTTTGTAGGTTGGAAAAAACCTAATTGTGTTCAAATAACAACAAAAAACGTTCCTTTAACCAAATGAAAGTTTGTTAGGGTGATAATGATTTACCCTTGGGTCCCCCTCTTCTGGGCGTTGACCCTTCTCAATTGTAATATACAGTTCACATAGGGTGATGGTCTCACCCCTGGATCCCCCTCTTCTGGGCACGGAACCCTCTTGACTTTTAGTTCTTGGGTGATGACTTCAGCCCTCCCGTCAGCATCCCTTGATCAGGTTCACTTTTTCCAACTTTACCTTCACAATTACTTGCGGGATTCACCTCCCTTTCTTTCACACTGCTTGTAGATCAAAGTGTTTCGATTGTACAGGGATTATGCTTGACCCTTTGTATGACCACTTTGACCTATTTTGCTGGCCCTCCTACTGCCTTCTGGTATTTGTAGTTTCGCTCAGATGGGAATCGACCAGAGTCTCTTGAGTTAGCAACCATGTGTTGCCGATTTCACTCTGCCGCTAGCCTCTCCTTTTACACTCTTTACAGTTCTTTCATAGTTCATTGAACTGGGTTCAAAACCTGCCACTTTGCAATTCTCCCTCAACACAGTCCAGTTCTTATCGTTTCCCCTTCGACTCACCGGCTGTGATGAACCGCTTGGGTTTTCTTATTCATCAGAGTTACGGCGCTACCAAGGTCACGGGAGCTTCCCTCGCTCCTCTTTATCGGTGTAGGCTTGCCCTGTGTACCGTTGACATCTGCTACAAGACACTGGTGCTATTGTTCGCTGTCTTAGGCTCTCTTCCACAAAGGTTCAGCAGGTCTGGGACGAAAAGGGCAAGGTTACTTCTCTCCTCGCCACCCTCTCGATTCCTGCCCCCTTTCTCCTTCTCTTGAACTGCCGCGCTTGATTAGCCGTCTCATTGTGCTGTCTGCCATGCTCATACTGTGTTCTCGGGCTCCACCTTTTATCCCTGTGGGGAAGGGACATCAGGTGTGTGTGATTCACGTTAATTGCCTGACTTTGCCCAACCCTTGTATTGGGACATGTCAGGTAAATGGCTCTGGTGTTAGTCCGTTGTCCTTTGTGTTTTGTAAAAGGGTTTGTGTCAGTAAAAGGATCTTGCACAGCAGTAAGCAGCAAGAGGAACGCTTTAAATAACGGACACAAGCCCGGTATTAACGGGAGGCAGAGATGGGTATCATGAACCGGTTGACGATGCCATCACGTCAATGTAAAGGCGAGCGTTTGCAGTTTAGTCATCCACCAACATGGCCAATGCAATCTATTTCCCACAGCCAGGGAAACGACTCAGTGGGATGCAACCCTGTACCTCGGTAAGGTTACACGTTAGTTCCATCTTACGGTTTACTTTCTTGCCTTTCTTTGTCCGTCCTCCTGACTGCGCCCTTCTGCCTCTCTCTGTTCTCCTTTGCTTTGCTTGGCGCATGTCGCGCTCGCCCTTCTCCCTCGTTTCATCCTCACTGCTGTTTCGGCTGGGGTCTGTTTCTAGTCTGTGGAAGTCGCCCTGAGCTATCCCAGTCCTCCTGGATTCTCTCTCTGGGTCTCTCCCTTTCCCGCTATCCTGCTCACAGCGCCCACCTCTCAGGGCCATCCTACTGGGACAGTTTTGCCTGCTATTCAACACGCTAGCTTTCTGTTGCATCCTGGTCCCGGTAGTTCCCACTTGTACTGGGGGTGGGAGACAGATGTTAGTTCTCCCTCAGTTGCTGTCTCTCGGATCTCCCATGTATCTTTCACTGTATTCCTGGTACCACGAACCCTCTGGATGGCCAGTCTCCAGACAGATCCTACCACCGCCTACAAATGACCTGCAAAGGATCCCAGGGTTTTTCTGCCTACCGGCTTTTCCCTGTACTGGGGTTGGCTCCCCGGAGTCCCAGCTGTCGGGCTACTTGCACATAAGGCAAAGTGGCCTCCGGCAGAGCTCGCCCTTAACGCTTCCAGAAAAAAGGAAAGAAAAAGAAGACCAAAGCATGAAGAGGACAGAAGAAACCCTCATTCTCGGAAGATCCCTCAGAAGCCTCAGGTGAGGAGCTGGAGAGTGAAACTCGCATAGTACCCAGGAGTCAACCCATAGATTCTGAGAGAGGGCTGGAGGTGTCCCCAGACGGAGGGGTTTGCTTTCTGGACCAGGGATGTTAAAGGGGGGCTAGGGGTCCAGCCCCGGATAACTGTGGTCCAGGGTAGATACCCGGTGGCTCACATCAACAATCAAAATACTGTGGAGGGGAGAGGCAGCGACAACTGGAGCTGGGTCAGGGAGCACACAGCTGTGAGGCAATCTGGTATTTTTTCAAAAGCGCATAGAGGCAAAAGGGCTCATGGAGCAAGGGGACACCAACCTCCCAACATTTTCGGACAGATAAGAGGCACGGGCGCATAGATGTCTCTGGTGGGCCAAAGGGAGCTTCACCCTGGAGAGGGCAAAAACCCTGGTGACGACCCAGCAGCAACGGTGGATTATAAATAAGAGACAGGTCTCCAAGGTTGGAAGTCACAAAGCCAAGTCCAGAGCTAGAGGAGGGGTACAGCAAAAAGTGAGGACACAGATTAAAACCAACTCCTAATCAAGGGGGAGGTGATTCGACTCCCGGGAGCAGCAGGACCACAGGGTTCGCTGGGCCCCTGCGATCCCTCAGGGCGGTCAGTGAGCAACCTTGTCCAAAAGCAGAGGAAAAGAGACCCAAAACCCAACAAAGGGACAAAGAAGACCCAGAAAAGTAATATCAGATCTTGGAACAATCAGATTACGAGGGTCTCCAAATTACACCTGGACATGATCAGGCAGTAACTCAAGAAGTCCTCCGGCAATACTTCCAAGACTTTGTAGATAAGATCGCAGGGACGGTTCAGAGGCAAATGGACAAAATGAGGGGGGAATTGGCAACAACACTGCACGATACAAAAGGAGACATGAATAAGATGGAAGAAAGGGTAGATACAAATGAGAAAGCACTCCAGGATTTGGTGGGCAATGCAAGGAAAACAGAGGAGCTAGTAGAACAACTGGCGTGTGCCACCCACAACTTAGAGCTACAGGCAGAGGACTTAGAGAACAGGTCCAGACGATCGAATATTAGAATAAAGTGCTGATCCGAGGGTGTGATTGATGAAGTCACAGTAGCGATTAAACAAATATTTGCAGACCTACTGGAAATGGACAATGCGGCAGAGTTAAAAATAGAGTGCATAGAGTGGGGCCACTGAGGAAAGAACCAGCTGCAAGGCCAAGGGACGTGTTGGCAGCCCTACACAACTTCTCCCAAAAAGAAAGAATCTTGGCAACATCGTTGAAAGCGAAGCAGATATCATATAAGGCTCGGACATACAACTTTTCAGAGACCTTTCCCAAATAACGCTGTTCAAAGGAAGAAAAATGAGAGCTGTTGTGGGGGTCCTCCGTGAAATAGACATCCGGTACCGTTGGACATTCCCCTTCGGCTTGGCTTTTGAATGGGAAGGTAAACAACATCGTATTTCATCATGTGAAGAAGGAATGAGGATTCTCGGAATTGAGGAGGACGACCGGGGACCAAAAGAGCCCTCATCATCAAGACAGGTCAAAAAGAGGAGTTGGGAATGGACTATGGCAAGACTGTTGTGCGTTGAGAGTCGTGAAGATATAGGAGACCTCCGTCCCCAAGTGCCGCACAGGGAGAATCACTTATCACTCCCTGTGCAACCCTTGAGGCCACAGGTGGAGAAGACCCGAAGCCGGAACCGAAGTACTAGGAACCCCAAGGCAGCTGTGAAAGAAGGCAATGATTACAATCCAAGCAGGCAGGGCACTACATGTATTCAAACAGAGAACAATCAGAGTCTTACCGGGGACTTGATGAGAAAGGACGTTGAACCTGAAAGGGAGGATGGTTCCAGGACTCACGCAGGCAAGGGACCCACCTTCAGGGATAGGACCAAATGTCATTCGCCAGTCTCCACCTGGAGAGGGTTGTAGTGGAGTAAAGGGTCCCAATCAGTCAGATGACAACCACCACTTGGGAGGCGTGACCCACCGTGCAGCGAGGCGATCTGGGAAATCCAAGAGGAGTCCGTTGAGCAAAAGAAGGGTCTGAAGCCAGGAAGAGCCGTCCGAATAAATGGAAGAACAAAGAGCAAGATCCAGAGGGAGTCCGTGATTCAGTCCGAGGTCAGAAGCCGTGATGAACAGAGGAGCCGGTGTCGTCGCAGCCAAACGTGATCCACAAGAAGTCCAAAAGCAAGAACGAGGTTTCAAGGAAGCCGGGTAAGTAACACGAGTAAGTCAGCCAGACAGGGTCTCCAAGGAAATCAGCTGTGAAGCGTGGAGTACAGGTACTGAACAGCTTAAATACCGTTTACTTCCTGGTCACGTGACATTGAATGGAGCCACGTGACCGTGAACCCGGGGCACATGACCATATAGACAAGTCACGTGACCGGGCCACAACGGTACGAGCGCGTGTGTTACCGCTCGAGCGGCTGCCTAATCTCCATGGCAACTGCCAAGGGAGAAACGGCCGTAAGCGCGACTGAAAGGAGTATGGCGATTGTTTTGCCAGCGCGCGAGCCAGACTGGGTTGCCTGCGCGAGTCCCGGGAGACAGGTGAATGAGAGAGAGAGTGGTCCCGTGACTGGGTGACGGGACATGGCCGGAGGTACGACCCGAAGACATGACAGAGCCCCCCCCCCAAAGGCCCACGACCCCGTGGGCACGAAGGATGCTCTCGATGGAACTGAGCAACCAGCCGGGGGGCCTGGACATCCGAGGCAGAGACCCAGGAACGCTCCTCCGGACCATAACCCAACCAATCGACCAGGTATTGTAGGCGACCCCTAAGGAAACGGGACCCCAGAATGTTCGAGACCTCGAAAACATCAGGCACCCCCAGGGAAACAGGGGCAGGAGAGGGGCGAAGACGTGTCGAGGCGGGACAGGGCTTGAGGAGGGAGGTATGGAACACAGGATGAACCCGCCAAGAGGAAGGGAGAACCAGGCGATAGGCCACCGGGTTGATGACCCGGGAAACTACATAAGGACCCACGAAACGGGGCAACAGCTTGCGACAGCCCTTCAAGTGGAGATGTCGGGAGGACAACCAAACCCGGGAACCAACGGGATACAAAGGCGCCATGGTACGCCTAGCGTCCGAGGAGGCCTTCATGGAAGCCTGCGCCTCCTGCAGGTGAACGAGGACCTGGGCATGGAGGGTCGTCATATCCCGAATGCAGGCTGCTGCGGCAGGGTTCTCGGAGGGTGAAATGTCAGGGACAGGGAGGAATCGGGGATGCTGACCATACATGGCATAGAACGGAGAGAAACCAGTGGAAGAGTGTGTAGCGTTGTTATAGGCAAACTCAGCATAACGGATGTTCTGCAACCAGGTCGTTTGCTGCTGCAGCATCAAACAATGTAGATATTGTTCCATGGACTGATTTGTTCTTTCCGTCTGACCATCGGTTTCTGGGTGGTAAGCGGAGGAGAACCGTGCATCGATACCTAGCAGAGCGGTCAAGGCACGCCAGAAACGGGAAGTGAACTGAGAGCCACGATCGGACACCAGGACAGATGGAAGGCCGTATAGGCAAAAAATGGAATCAAAGAAAAGCTTGGCCAAGGCAGGGGCAGAAGGGATACCATGACAAGGGACGAAACGGGCCATCTTGGTGAAGACATCGACCACTACCCACACGGTGTCATACCCCTGGATCCTGGGTAAATCGGTCACGAAGTCCATGCTCAGGGTGTGCCAGGGCTTTGGTGGCAAGGGTAAGGGGCGCAAAAGTCCCAACGGACGACCCCTACGATGTTTGCCCTGAGCACAAACTGAGCATGAGTCGACGTAACAGCCCACGTCCCGTCTCATGGAAGGCCACCAACACCAGCGTTTCAAGAGATCCAAGGTGCGGGCCTGGCCCGGGTGACCATTGATCGGGGCGTCATGCGACCACTCCAGGGCTAGGTTTCTGGTGTCAGTGGTAGGGAGAACTAGACGGTCCTGTACATACGGCAGACCGTTATGAAAGGTGGGATCCCATTCCGACAAATGATCAGGGTGTTTTTTGACCCAAGAGCGGATCTCCTCTAGTAGCGGTAGGGGAGGTGTACAAGTGCAAATAACATGCCCCCGGGGTAAGAGTGTGTCAGGAAACACTGGTAACGAAACCCCCCCAGGGGAGCGGGACAAAGCGTCGGCCTTACTATGCTCAGAGCCAGAGCGATGTTTAATCTGAAAGTCAAAAGCGGCGAAGAACAGGTGCCATCTGACCTGTCTACTGTTTACGCATTTCAGGGCTGCCAGGTCTTGCAAGTTTCTGTGGTCGGTGTATACCGTGACCGTATGTTTGGCCCCCAACAGGTGATGACGCCAGGTTCGAAAGGCGTCCATTACCGCCAGTAGCTCTTTTTCGGTTACGGTATAGTGGGTTTCTGCAGGGTTAAACTTGCGTGAATGAAAGGCTACAGGATGAAGCCGTCCTGTAGTGGGACAGGCTTGTGACAGGATTGCCCCCAATGCGAAGGAAGAGGCGTCAGCCTCAACAACGTACGGCTGGTCAGGGTCGGGGTGCTGGAGCACAGGGGCAGTTGTGAAGGCGTTCTTCAATGCGTCGAAGGCCTGCTGGTGCATCTCCTTCCACTTGAACGGAACAAGAGGACTGGTAAGGGATGTGAGAGGAGACACAAGAGAAGAGAACCCAGAGATAAAACGCCGATAAAAATTGGCGAAACCCAAGAAGGATTGCAAGGATTTTAGGGTTTTTGGTGTTGGCCATTCGAGGACCGCCCGTACTTTGGTGTGATTCATGGCCAGACCACCAGGTGTAATGTTAAACCCCAAAAACTCCACGTTAGTTACATGGAACAAGCATTTTTTTCGGGTTTCACAAACAACGAGTGGTGTCGCAGCCGGGACAACACTTCTCGTACATGTTGAACATGTTCTTTCAGTGTGTGAGAAAAAATGAGTATATCATCAAGATACACCACCACAAACATGTCCAAGATGCCCGAGAAGATGTCATTCATGAAATGCTGAAAGGTGGCTGGGGCGTTGCATAGACCGAAGGGCATGACTGTATACTCATAAAGGCCATACCGCATACAGAAGGCTGTCTTCCACTCGTCTCCCTTTCGGTTGCGGACGAGGTTATAGGCCCCCCGCAAATCCAACTTAGTATATATGGAGGCATGGGTTAACCGGTCTAGAAGAGGAGAGATGAGTGGTATTGGGTAACGGTTCTTAACAGTGACGGCATTGAGCCGACGATAATCCACACAGGGACGAAGGTCGCCCTCTTTTTTGGGCACGAAGAATATGGGGCTAGCTGCAGAAGATTTAGACGGTCGTATGTGACCCAAGTGCAGCGCTTTATCGATGTACTCTTTAAGAGTCAGATCCTCCGACACGGATAAAGAATAGATGCGGCCTGAGGGTACCACAGCCCCGGGAACCAAGTCAATCGGGCAATCATATGGGCGGTGAGGAGGGAGTACTTCGGAGGAGCCCTGATCGAATAGCATGCTGTAATCCCGATAAACCACAGGAATGTGATTGGTGACTAAACCCACTATGTGTGAGGCAGGGGGTATTTCGTCGCCCAGTACTGATAGTTGGGCAACCGCACCAAGAGCTCCTGCTGGGGTGTCTGTCTCTCTGTCCACAGGTAAGCAGAAGTTCTGACAGAGCTCGGATTCGAAATGAATGTGTCCCGTTCCCCAATCGATATGCGGGTTGTGCTCTCGTAACCACGGTATACCTATAATGATGCCAAACTGGGGCATGGATATTAAATCGAAGTTGAGGGTTTCTTTATGGGTCGATTGGATGGTCAGGACGAGGGGAGCTGTCTGTTGCCTAATGGGACCAGAAACAAGCTCAGTCCCGTCGACTGCTTGAACCGGTTCGGGTCGGTGTTTGTTGATCAAAGGTAGGTTCAGTGTTTGGGCTAGGGTGATGTCGATATAGTTCCCGGAGGCCCCGGAATCAATAGTGATCTGTACGTGATGAATGATACCAGGGGCAGGCTGTATGGTGGCTTCTACTTGGATAGGCCTGATTCGACCAAACGATGGAGAGTGACTCGGGGAAGGGCATGGAGAACCCGATCCTACCCCCGTATCTAGGATCGAGCTGGACGAAAATCCGGTTTCTTGGATTTGGGTTTCCGAGGACACTCCTTCACTAAATGCCCCCCCAACCCACAGTAAAAACAGGCGTTCTCAGCCCTTCTGCGCTCCCTCTCCCTTGAGGTGATGGGACTCCTAACACCCCCTATTTGTATAGGCTCGCTGGTGGGCTCAGAGTGAGACGATGAGACGGCAGAGCTGGCAGACTGGGAAAACCCGGCCTCAGCCCTGCGTTCAGAGCGCCGTGCGTCCACTTGGAGTGCCAAATCCACCAGAGCCGGGAACTGAACTGGTAGGGACGGTACCACAGCCAGAGCGTCTTTCATAGGGTTGCTTAGCCCTCTATAGAATACAACCAATTTTTTGCTTTCGGGCCATGAGGTCTCAGCTGCCAGTTGATTGAATCGTGTAATGTACTCGATGAGGGAGCCCTTACCCTGGGACAAAACCAGCAATTCTAGATCATGGGATTGCACTTTATATCTGGTGTCAAACACTCTGGACATTTCTCATATTAACTGGTCAAAATCATAGAGGGCAGGATGATCGTTTTCTAACAGCGGGTTTGCCCAAGCAGCAGCCGTGCCGGCTAGGTGAGATAGAGTGAATGCTGCCTTGGTGGTGGGGTCAGGAAAAGCAAGGGGTCGACACAAAAAGTGCAATTTGCACTGGTTAAGGAAAGTCCTAAACTTCCTCGGGTCCCCATGGAACTTTTCTGGGGCAGCCAAAGGAAAGGGAGAGGGTAGGACCACCGGAACGGGAGCCGGGGGAGTCGGGAGTGGGTGTGCAAGGGGTACCGATGCTGGAGTGGCGTCAACCAGCTCCGGGTCTGCGGGTAAGGGATGCTGGGCACTCTGCAATAGGTCGAGACGCTGATGGACTGCTGTATTAGCAGCCACCATGTCGGCCCGTAGTACCGTAAGTGCTTGGATGACAGCGGCCAGGGGGTCTTCAGCGGCACCCTCCATGTCTTACACGACTAGGCTTCACAGTCTGTTGTGCGTTGAGAGTCGTGAAGATATACGAGACCTCCGTCCCCAAGTGCCGCACAGGGAGAATCACTTATCACTCCCTGTGCAACCCTTGAGGCCACAGGTGGAGAAGATCCGAAGCCGGAACCGAAGTACTAGGAACCCCAAGGCAGCTGTGAAAGAAGGCAATGATTACAATCCAAGCAGGCAGGGCACTACATGTATTCAAACAGAGAACAATCAGTCTTACCGGGGACTTGATGAGAAAGGACGTTGAACCTGAAAGGGAGGATGGTTCCAGGACTCACGCAGGCAAGGGACCCACCTTCAGGGATAGGACCAAATGTCATTCGCCAGTCTCCACCAGGAGAGGGTTGTCGTGGAGTAAAGGGTCCCAATCAGTCAGATGACAACCACCACTTGGGAGGCGTGACCCACCGTGCAGCGAGGCGATCTGGGAAATCCAAGAGGAGTTCGTTGAGCAAAAGAAGGGTCTGAAGCCAGGAAGAGCCGTCCAAATAAATGGAAGAACAAAGAGCAAGATCCAGAGGGAGTCCGTGATTCAGTCCGAGGTCAGAAGCCGTGATGAACAGAGGAGCCGGTGTCGTCGCAGCCAAACGTGATCCACAAGAAGTCCAAAAGCAAGAACGAGGTTTCAAGGAAGCCGGGTAAGTAACACGAGTAAGTCAGCCAGACAGGGTCTCCAAGGAAATCAGCTGTGAAGCGTGGAGTACAGGTACTGAACAGCTTAAATACCGTTTACTTCCTGGTCACGTGACATTGAATGGAGCCACGTGACCGTGAACCCGGGGCACATGACCGTATAGACAAGTCACGTGACCGGGCCACAACGGTACGAGCGCGTGTGTTACCGCTCAAGCGGCTGCCTAATCTCCATGGCAACTGCCAAGGGAGAAACGGCCGTAAGCGCGACTGAAAGGAGTATGGCGATTGTTTTGCCAGCGCGCGAGCCAGACTGGGTTGCCTGCGCGAGTCCCGGGAGACAGGTGAATGAGAGAGAGTGGTCCCGTGACTGGGTGACGGGACATGGCCGGAGGTACGACCCGAAGACATGACAAAGACCTAAAAATGGCACCCAGTGACGAGGGGGAGAGGGAGAATGGTGTTGTTGGGTATGGGAAAAAGGGGGGAGGGAGTTAAGATGGATTCCAGCAGAGGATCCACTGTGCTTAATGATAACCCCATGGAACCACCAGGATAATGGTTAACACTAAAATGCTAAACATCATCTCTCTGAATATTAATGGGATACATTTCCCATGAAAACGAAGAAACTGGAACGATTAATACGAAGGGAGGGGCTAGACCTTTTGACCTTGCAGGAAACACATGTGCAAGCCCGGGATATTCATAAAGTTAGACTGCAGGGGTATCACCAAATGTTACAGTCCAATGACACAGGCAAGAAGGGAGGTGTGTTGATAGCTCTCCAAAATAATTTAGACCTCACGGTCACCAACTCGGAGAAGGACACTAAGGGGAGATATGTGGCCTTGATTTTGCAGAGGAGGGGGGAAACTTACACTGTTGCCACTATATATGCTTCCAACACTGGGCAAGATAGGTTTATTCATTGGGGCTCATTAAAGGTTTGCTGGTCTGGTAACTATGGTACCAGTAAGCTTGCTGGTACTGTAGTTACCGGACTGGCAAACTACGAGTTCTGATCACGGGTGCCTTTTCACCCGCCATGTCGGACCTGGTGGGCGTACTGGCACCCATGAGCAGAGCATGTCGGATGCACCGGCACCATTCTGAATGGTATTGGTGCATCTGGCCTTCCCATTCCCATTGAGCCCTATGCGGCTCAAATGGGAATGGGGAGTAAAAGTTTCCGCCCCCTGGCAATATGGAAATACATGGTCTGCCATGGTTGTAATGGCCCTGTATTTACCCATTGCCAGGGGCCGGAATAATTCACAGGTTTGGCGGCAACCTGCCGGTTTTACCGGCAAGGCTAACACCAAACTTGTAATGAGGCAAAATGTTGGTTAAATTGGAGCGATTTGTGAATGGTCGGACAGTACTGTCGGGGGATTTTAATATGGCTTGGGACCCAGGGTCGGATAGGAGAATGGGAAAAGCACATACCCAGGCTAAACCTTTGCAAGAGCTGGTGGAGAAATTTGAGAGGCTAGCATTGGTGGACGTTTGGAGGGTGAGGAGGGGAACCACAGAAGGATGCACCTTTTTCTCACACGTTCATAAGACCTCATCTAGAATTGATTATATATGGTCATCAAGGTCATTGTTGGGTCTGGTCTCGGATATAGAGGTGGGAGCAATAGCTCTGTCTGACCATGCTCCCATAACCCTGAGCCTCAGAAGGAAAGTTGCCCCTATTGGGTTGTGGAAGTGGAGATATCCTGCATATATATTTAAAGACGAGTCCCTGAGGGAGGAGATACGGGTCGGGATAGAAGATTTTTTTCAAGATAATAAACTAGGGGACACAAGCCAACATAGGAGGTGGGATGTATTTAATACATCTATTAGCGGATAGAACATGGCCCTTAAAGCCCGTAGAGACAGAGAGAGTAGAATCCTAGAAAAAGAACTGGAGGAGAACTGAAATAAATTATGTCCCGTATGGGCACAGGAGCCAGTGGAGAGGTAAGGCGGGAATATACGGCTACAAGGGGTCAAATGGAGATATTACAAACAAGGGCGGAAGAAAGGTCACTGTTGCACCTTAAACAGAAGTATTACATAAAAGCGAACAAAGTGGACCGCCTCCTAGCCAGACTGTGGAGAAAGGAGGAAAAATCTAGAATCATATTAAAAATTTAATTGGAAGGGGAGGGGGAGCACAGACATATCCGATTTATCCCAGGAATTCTCCAGTTACTATACTGATCATACAAATTTGAAAATCCCTCCGAACAGTCCCAAATAGACTATTTGGAAGGGTGTGTTCTACTTGTCATAACAGGACAGGAGAGAGAGTTATTGGAAGTGCGCCGGGCTATAGGGTCACTACCAGCTAACAAATCCCCGGGACCAGATGGGTTCACGTCTGATTTTTATAAGACCTTCGGGAAACCTTACTCCCTTATCTGGTTCCGCTGTATAATACTTTTGGGGGAGCGGGGAAAATCACTACGGCAATGAAAGAGGCAAAAGTGTTATTGCTTCCAAATCGGCAAAGATCCAACCGTATGCAGCTCATATAGGCCGATCGCATTAATTAATATAGATGCAAAGATATACACAAAGATACTGGCGACCCGCCTACAGCAGCTCCTCCCAAAACCTATTAGCTCAGACCAATCTGACTTCATCAGGGGCAGGCAGACAAGTGACAACAACAGAAGAATATCACACTTGATAGAAAAAGGCAATATGAAGAATATCCCATCCCTTACTATCGCATTGGAGGCTGAAAAGGCCTTTGACAGGGTAGAATGGCAGTTTCTGGTTCAAACTATGGGGAAAATGGGCTTTGGGGCCAAATATGTATCTATGATCAGGGCAAATTACTACAATCCTTCACTGTGCCTGTCGATAAATGGTTATCTAACTGAGACAATTTGAGTAAATAGGGGTATGAAGCAAGGCTGTCCTTTATCACCACTATTGTATGCCATCCACTTGGAGCCACTATTGGCCTCGGTAAAAGCCACTGGGGACATAGTAGGAATCCCTTTTGGAGGGAGGGAACTTAAGGTGGCATCATTTGTGGACGATATGTTATTGACACTCACAGATCCGGAAAAGTCCCTCGTAACAATGAATAAAGAATTAAAGCGGTTTGGGGTAGTGGCAGGTCTAAAAATAAATGCACACAAATCAGAGGTATTGAATCTGTCGATACCAATAGACAGGGAACTTGAACTTAGGAAGTCCCTTCCATACAGGTGGGCTAGTAACTCCATAAAATACTTAGGAGTCAATGGGGGTCATTCCGAGTTTGGCGGTAGCCATGGTGCTGTTAGCACCATGGCTACCTCCAAATCCAGGTCCAGGTCCGGTCTGGCTGAATGGGGACTTACCGGGTCATTCCGACCCTGGAGGACCCGGTAAATCCCCATTCAGTAAACCATTCCCCATTCCCATTTGTGCCCCTATAGGGCTCAATGGGAATGGGGACGGCGCTAATAACTGTACCGCAAATTGCGGTACCGTTATTAGCTGCAAGGTCCCTTAACGGGAACCGCAGAGAACGTGTGGTCAGACCCCCTGTTCCTGCTGGGACCCACTAAGGGACCTCGGAATAGGGCGGCAAGGGTTTACCGGCACCGGCATCCTTACTGGTGCTCGTAAACCCTTACCGCCCACCTCGGAATGACCCCCAATATCACAAAGACGATGGAGGGATTATATACAGTGAATGACCCCCCCCTGTTAGAAGCTATTAAGAAAAAGTTGAGTGACTGGGGTCCGTTGGCAATATCCTGGATTGGAAGGATTAATGCCTTGAAGATGGTTACTCTCCCACAGTTTTTATATTACTTTATGACACTTTCAGTAAGCATACCCAGATCCTTTTTTCGAGCAATCCGAAGACATACAGGGAGATTTGTATGGAACCATAAAAAGCCTAGAATATCGAGGAGGGTGTTAACTATGTCAAGGAATAGGGGTCGACTTGGAGAGCCGGATGTTAGGGTTTACTTTTGGGCGGCACAAATTAAGGTGATTAGGGATTGGGCGAAGGATGATCGGGAACACATTTGGAGAAATATGGACAAGGCGGTGGTAGGGGATCGCCTGGAAGATGTGTTTTGGAAACCAAAGAGCGACAGACCTTCCAATATGTATTGAAGTAAAATAATGTCTCTGGTGGGGATTCATGGGACGAACTGGTAAGATGAGCAGGACTAACAACTTTTCCGTCTCCGTTCACCCTGATATTCTATAACCCTCACTTTTTCCCAGGGGAGAAGGGGTCAGGGTTTTGCAAATGGCAAGAGCGTGGGTGCCACAAGATATGGGACATGTACTTGGGTGGTGAAATCAAATAATTTAACCAATGTCAACTAGATTTTGGGTTGGAGGAGGGGGAAAGATTTTGGTACACACAAATAAGGCAGCAACAAAAGAGAGACCTAACGTCCTTTGAACAATTTATGGTGTCGGATCGAGAGGACAAGCACTTAGTGGGGGTAATTTATGCTGACACCAAGCAAGGGGAAGTCCCATGGAATAGGCGCTTTATGGCGAACTGCGAAGAATCATTAGTTCATCCGGTCGGTACGACTGTGGACGAATATCCTCAAACTCACGAGGTCGGTACAATTACAGGAAATTTGGGTCAAGATGATGTATCAATGGCATCTTACGCCGGTGAAGCTCCACAAGTTTTTCCAGTCAGCCCCCAAGACATGCTGGAGGGACTATGGTATGAAGGGGACATGGAGCCATGTCTGGTGGGAATGCCCGCATATCCAATCATTCTGGGTAAAAATTCAGGAAGCTATAGAAGAGACACTGGGGGTAAAGGGAAGGGGCAGCAGAGGCCTTGCGATTCTGGGACTAGGAGGAATATTGGAAGAATGACCTACTAAAGCGCAACGCAAGGTATATGTGATCCTCATGTTGACAGGAGTGTTGGTGGTGGCACAAAAATGGAAGTCCAGGGAACCACCCACAGAGCACGAATGGGTGTGAAAGGTGTGGTACTTTGCGGGGCTTGAATGGGTCTCCTACTCCATACAAGGTGACCATCAAGGATACCTGGCAGACTGGGATCTTGTACTGAACTTCCTACAGAAAGATGCCAGAGGAGCATGGTGCCCGAGGAGAATGAGACTCTTCGAGCTGACTCAAAGCTAAGCAGGCTCACCCTTCGAGGGAATGAAAACAAGGGGCCAAGGTCAATGAGAGCCCATGGGGGGGTTACAGGATGAAAAACCAAGAGGGAGGTCTCAAGCTAAAGAACAGGGGGAAAGGCAAAAGGACGGAACTCGGCAGGACAAGATGGAGGGGAGGGAGGGAACAGGGAGTGGGTTGAAAATAAAGTGTATGTTTATGTTTATGAAAATGGCAATAAAAAATGTACATAAAAAAAGAAACACATCAGGTAATCCGCCAAAGTACAGGAGAAGGTAAAAAAAACCTTAAGTGGAATTTCTCTTTTGGATTACGAACTTTTGTGAAACCAATACAAAGTTAACAAGGAAGAGTTGAATGATATGGAACGTATTGTCTGCATATGAACTTTCTAAAACTAACTCCAAGAACTAAAGAAACTGCAGTTTGAAAGAGACACATTTGCCATCCTACCCAAGTAACAAGAAATTGTTTTTTGAAAGAGACACTTTTTCCATTCTTCCTAAATATCCTGGCAAAGAGAACCACCCTCTGGATCCAAGGGTTTCTCCTTGAAAAATATTTTTCTGTTGGATTTATCTATTTACTTTGATTATGAACACTTTTTGCCAACCATAAGTCAGAAATAGTACCCAAATCACCTTGTTGAACTGATGACCGAACACAGTACTAGCAATGCAAAGTCACAAAACACATACAAATCACATTAAGAACAGAAACCAATTCCATTGATTAGAACTTAGAACCACAAACATACATTCATATTGTATCCCACCTCCTCATAGTAAACAGTGTATCTATTTTTTTCAAAAACATATGGTTGACGCGTGTTTCAGCCGGTTTAATGAGCCATTTCAATGCTTCAATTGGATCTGGCCTTCCTCAGGACAAGAGTGGTGCTCAGAAATATGTGTCTCCTATACAATCTTGTGTTCAAAAGTGTCTACAAAAAAAGCATACAACCCAAATTGAATACCGACCCTCTGTCCAAATATATATATTTCATCAGTATAAATAATGGCACATTTCTTCTTCATCAATTAGTTCAAACAACATTGCATATCTGTATCGTATGCACCACCATCGTTTTCAATAGGATTGTAAAAACATGGTAACTCCACATTATATCTTCTTAGAATCCCTAGTGCACAAAACACAAGGGGAAGAACTGTGTTCATCTGGAGCAAATGGTACTGTAGCGCGACTATGGCACATATTCACAATTTGTGTTCACCTTGTATTTTTCATTTTTTCTTTTATCTTTTAATCCCTCTCAGTTGTAAGTAAGGAGTTAGAACCAGTGAAAAACACTTGGCACACCTATTTCTTATTTAGTGTAGATCAATGTTTGGATGTAATGTAATACTATTCTGAGGTGAAAATGTATAGGAAATTAAAGTTGCGGGGGAGATAGTCTCAACCTTGGCATCTAGGTTGGAAATAATATAGAAAAAGAAAGATGTTCCCAATGTAGGGAACTCCTGTCCCTTGCACACTATCTAATATCTGAATAAACAGATCAATAATGTGTAGAAGTGGTATATGATTGCTAGGTAATACAACTATTACCACATGCATTCAACCACTTATTCTAAGAAAATTCATATCAAGTTAATCATGAAACATGGAAAAAGTTAAGGAAACAATACATTTTCAAATGACAGTCTTCAAATTTATCACAAAAACTTGAAATATATTGTGTTTGTTGGCCCAACACATTTCGAGAATTCACTCTGCATCAGGGGCAAAATCATAATTTCTTAAGTTCTAAAAAAAGAATGAAAATACATCAATTTTAGTATAGGGACATAACACAATTTTTCATAAATCAATATCTGTTCAATATTGCATTTCACGTCAAACAATACTTATAACCAGTTTTCCATTTGTGCCAACTCAAAACTTTAAATACAGCAGACCATGGATTAGATAGAAGTAACCATGTAGATGGTTTATTATTTCGCATCTTATAGCAAGGCCCACAGGCTGGAACTGGTTTCTTTCATCTGCTCCTCACTGGGAGGGAGGTCCTGTTTCCACCCTCCTGGCCATCTGTTGTTCTCTGCACATGTGGAGTTTCTGCCTGGCAGCTGACCATTCCATTAGGTAGGTGCGCTATCTGTGCATTACTGCACCTCCAGGGGACTTACTGAACCTGCAAAATTGAAAATAGAGGAAATTTGCATAATATTGTTGGAAAGGACTGTTTTATTTGGCATTTTCATCGTGCAGCCATTTTTTGAGCTTTTTAATACCTGGAGCTGTGTTGCTATTTTGAAAGCACAGGTTTTTTTCCTACTATTTCTGCTTATTTGACTGTTTTTGGCCCTTCCAAGATGGCCGCTGTGGTTTTCTTTGTTGTGTAGGCAGGCTGTGCTGAACCACCTCTCCCTGGGCTGCACTCCCATTGGTTGCTGAGTGTTTTCTTCCATCCAATCAGGGACCGGCAGGCTTCAGCTGGCCCTCTCAGCATAGGCCGGCTTCTAAGGCCCCTGTCTGCTCCCTGTCCGCTTCCGGAACGCTAATTGGGGTCCTCCCTGCACCTTAACCACAATGATGCTGCCACATCACTCCTCTAAGAAATCCGGACTGCCTTGACTTTGCCACCTCCAGAACTATGGATTAGCTCCCTCCTTATGGACTCACTTCTACTGCCTTTGACTATCACTGTTCTTTCTGCTTGTTACTCCCATGTTGTCATCCTGCTGGGCAGCTCTTCCTAAAACCCTTTGCTAACATCAGATTCCAAGATTGAAAAAGTCAAATCTTGCTGTTTTTGCTTTGCTCTTAAAAGTCAAATCTTGCTGTTTTTGCTTTGTACTAAAAAGACAAATCTTGCTGTTTTTGCTTTGTTCTAAAAAGTCAAATCTTGCTGCCCACTGCGAAATTCTCTGTATTTTGCTTGTAAACTGTTTCTTCTCCGTAACTTGCCAGCCCAGTGACCTCACCACTCTCTTTTGTCCCACACCTACCTGCCTTAGCCCCCCCAGTATCTCCATCTCTCCTCACTTCCACCCCAATGGTGCTTTCTGTTTCTCCTATCTTCTCCAACTGCTTCTCCATTGACTATCCTTCCCTTCTCACCAAGTCTGGTAGGAAGAAGTTCAAAAAGGATATCTTGGCCTCTAACCCTGGTCTTCCTATCGCCGACACCTACTTCAATGCTTTCGCCAGACAGACCCTTACCAACATCCTCTTTGTCGTTCCTTTGCCAGATCTATGGACTCCTCATTTGGTCTCTGTGCTCTGCCCTATCTCCTCCTCTCCCATTAATGGTGGCACTCGCTGGGAAGTTCTCATGGCTTTCTTCGACTCCTCTAAAGTCATCATTAATGTCTACCTAAATGGCACTGTCATGGTCCAAGGCGCTCAGGCCAATCTCCTCCTCTTTGATAGGTGCTTCCCTCGCCTCATCAATTTCCTCTCATCTCCTGCTGTCCCCTCCTCTCCCCCCTTGGCTACCTTGCCCTCTCTCTCCTCCTCCTCTGCCCCTCCTAGAGCTCTTTCTCCTCTGCAGTGCCTACCTCTGGTCTGTACCCCTCCCTGGAAGGTCTTTAAGGCTGCCAACCTTCTTCATATTGCCACTCTCAACTCTCACTTGCCATGCTCTGCAATCAAACACTCCTCTGACATCTGCCACCTCCTTGAAGAACTAGACCTTGATGTCCTTGGTCTTACTGAGACATGGTTCACAGCCAGCTCTGTCACAAGCTTTGACACTCTCCTCCCTGATGGCTATAAGATCCTCTCAGCACACAGATCCTCCCAGTCCGGTGGGGGGGTAGCCCTGATCTTTCATGAGTGGATTCCTGCCTCTATCATTCCCACTCGGACCTACTCCTCTTTTGAATGTCTTGTCTGTAGGCATTCTCTCTCGCCTACCCATTCTCTTACTGTGGTTACCATCTACCAGCCTCCTGGTCAAATCACCTCATTTCTCTCTGAGTGGGCAGACCTTTCCTCCTCCCTCCTGGCCTCTACCACTCAACTCCTACTCCTCAGTGACCTAAATATACATATAGACTCTCCTTGTTCCTCCTCTGTACTCTTCCGTGACCTCTGCAACTCCCTCTCCCTGTCCATCCTCCCCTCTGACCCGACTCACTCTGCAGGGCACACACTCAATGTCTTGATCTCCTCTGACCTCTCCCTCTCCATCCCTCTGACCACTCCTCTCTCCTGGAGCGAACACTCCCTCCTCTCATCTCATCTCTCCCTCTCTTCCCCCAAGCCAAGCCTACCCCAACACTGCCACCTACCTTCTCGGACATCCGGCCCATGAAGCGTGTGTCAGTTGAGGCTTTTGTCGCCACTTTCTCTCCCCCCTCCACCTTTGGCTGTCTCATATCCTGACACAGCGATGTCTCTCCTCTACTCTTCAATTTCTGATACGCTTGATGCTCTTGCCCCTGTCATGAGGATCCGTTTGAAGTCCAAAGCCAAGTGCAATTCCTGGTATGACTCTGACCTAGCTACACTTAAACGTAAGTGTAGGGCAGCTGAGAGGAAATGGATGACTTCCTGTTCATCCTCTGACAAACTGGCCTGTCGCCTGCTACAAAGGCAATACCGACTCTCTGTGCTCACCAAGAAGAGAGTTCACATTCAAGCTTGTGTCTCTGCGGCATCTAACAACTTGGCCGAACTCTTTAAAATCTGCAAGGAGCTGGCCAACCCTGCTGTAGTCTCTACCCCTCCTGTTGCCTCCCAGGCTCTTTGCAATGCCCTTGCCTCTCACTTCATTTAAAAAACCCAGGACATCCTGTCCACCCTCTCCGCCCACACCCCTCCTCTTCCCTCTCCATCTGGGCTTGCTGACCCTCCTTTAGCCATCCTCCCACCATCCTTCTCGTCCTTTCCTCTTTTCACCCCTGACGAGGTTGCTAGAGAAGTTCGACCTATGAAAGCCTCTTCAAAACAGGTTCATCCCTGTTCCTCTAAAGCCATCAAGGACCACATTGACACCCTCGCTCCGGCCCTTGCTGATTTTTGCAACCACTCCTTTGCCTCTGGATCCTTCCCATCCCCTCTGAAGCACTCCTTTGTGCATCCTGTTCTCAAGAAACCCACAGCTGATCCTTATTGTCCAGCTAACTATCGCCCAATTTCCATTACTCCCTTTCTTGGCAAATTCCTGGAAAAGTTGGCCATCTCTCAGCTTAACCTTCATTCCAATTCTGTTGGCTGTCTCCATGACCACCAGTCTGGCTTCAGAGCTGCCAGAAGCACGGAAACTGCTCCCCTGAACATCCGTGAAGATCTGCTCTCCCACCTTCACTCTAACATTCCCTCTGTCCTCATCCTCCTCGATCTCTCTTCTGCCTTCGACACGGTCAACCATACCATCCTGCTCAACCGTCTCCGTGAAAACCTGGGTATCACTGATCAGGCTGACCTCTTTCCTCTCAGATTGACCCTCCCAGGTCCAACTTGAGTCCTTCCTTTCATCTATCTTCCTCTCTACCTGTGGTGTTCCCCAGGGGTCTAACCTCTTGCCCTGGCTTTTCAACCAATACCAGGCAACTCTCGCCCGCTGCATTGCCATTTTCTGCTCAAATTTCCAGTGCTACGCTGACGACACTCAACTCATTTTCAGGCTGCCCTCTGCCACCTCCTCTCCCTCTCTCATCTCTGATTGCCTAACTGCCATTCAAGAATGGTGTGCCGCCAATGATCTTTGTCTGAATGCCAGCAAGACGGAGATCCTCCTCATCGGCACACCTTCAGCATCCTTTCTCCTCACTCTCTGGCCGGCCTCCCTTGGCCCTCCTCCTACCCCCACCTGCGAGGCTAAGAACCTCGGGGTCATCTTTGGCTCCACCATTTCCTTCTCCACCCACATCTCTGAGGTCTCTAAAAAGTCAAATTGCCGACTGCACCTCCTCAGAGGTACTCTCCCTTTCCTCTCCTTCCCCCAGAAGCTCATTGTATCCCAAGCTCTGGTTCTCTCTAGCTTGGACTATTGTAACAGCCTCTTTCTAAATCTACCTGCCTCTACTCTCCGCCCTCTGCAACTAATCCAGAACATGACTGCGAGACTTGTCCTTGGCCTCAAGCCCTGGGATCGTATCTCTCCAGCTCTGAAATTTCTCCACTGGATCCCAGTGGATGCAAGGATTAAATTCAAAACCCTCTGCATTGTCCGCAAGGGTTTCTGGGGCCTGGGTCCAAAATACCTTCAGCTATCCCTCCGCAAATACCTCCCCTCTCAAGCTCTTTGCTTCTCTACCTCCAACTCCCTCAGTGTCAGTCGTTTTTCTAAGAAACAAGCTGGAGGTAGATCTCTGTCTTTGGCTGGGGCCTCCCTCTGGAACAGCCTCCCTGCCACTCTAAAACTTGAGGAGAACCATCTCCGGTTCCGGAAGCACCTCAAGACCTTCCTCTTTTCTTCTCCCTTCGCTCCCCCTCTCCCCTGCTGATCTGTTCTCTCTTGACACCGTGCACCTGGCCACCCTCTGTCCTTCGGGCCCAGGTACCTGCTCATCCTGCCACCCTCCCGCACTGCCTCCGGGCCACCCTTTGCACTGGGGTCTATATCTGTACCCATACAGCCCCCCCTTTTTCTTCCTGCACTTATCAGACCTACCCTGTCTGCTGCCTTAAATCTAGCACTTGCAAATTGCTGGCTGCATTACCACTGTTTGTTGCCGTTTTTATTTATTTATTGTTATTTATCTGTTTCTCCTCTGCATCACACTTTCCACCCTCCCCTTCCATGCACATTTCCCCTCTCCCCTCTCCCATGCACTTGTGCGTTCTCAATGTCACTGGGCTTAGTAAGATAGCTGTTTTGTTCTCCCCTGTTCCCCTCCCTTGCCTTGTCGCGCTTTGAAACACTTGTGTACGAGTGCGACAGAAATAAAATATCAATCAATCAATCAATCGAGTGTAGACCATACTGTTATCTAATGCTATTAGAGATTGTGTGGTTAGACCTACTCAGTGATTGTAGTTCATCAGGAGCGAAAACAAGGGAGGATAATTAATTATTAAATTTGTTAGAAATGCTGACCTTGTGGTTACTTTGTGGACATGATTTCATGTGATTATGAATTTAACCAATTTGTAATTCTGTGCGGGAAATGCCTGCCTAGCAACATTGTCAATCCCTGCAAGAAATTGTAGAAAACACTAATTAGATTTAAATGAACTACCAATATTTTATAGAGAGAGTAGGTAGAAGGCAGCATCACTTACCCACTGAGATTATAATCCCCCCAAAGAAAGGGGGCAGGATTTGGTATGATGTGCAGGTCTCCAAATCAGTCTGAGGTAAATTAAGGAGGGTATAACAAGTATTGGAACAAATGCAGAATTGCTTACAGGCCTGGGTAAACAGGAAGAGTATCCACATTAGGCTCAAGTTTAACTAAAATGATGAGCGGAGCAAAGTACTAGACGAAAATAGTAGAGAAAATTCCCTCAAATAACTTACTTGAGAAGTATTGTCACTCGCAGTCGCGGCCATCGCCGTGACTGGCGATTTCTTCCGCGTTGGAGTTGGAGGAGACGCAGAGGAAGGGTACTTTAGTCCCTTTTCTGTGTTTTCGCAGCCGCCACTCCAAACGCGGGATGCAACGCTGCCGGGAGTATTTAAATCCCCGCCTCTCGGCAGGTCGTTGCGTTGCAACCCCCTCTGTTGTTTACCTTTCGACTCTGGGTCCTTTTTCTCCGGCAGAGTCTCAGTCTCTCTCTCTCTCTCTCTCTCTCTCTCTCTCTCTCTCTCTCTCTCTCTCTCTCTCTCTTCTTTCCCTTGCTCTTTTGAGTCCAGACAACGTGGGGTTTTCCCCCGTGCTTCCCGCAGTGCTTCTTGGAAGATTGACTACCTCCACCTCAGCCGTCTGTTGCTGCCTTCTCCGCCTGCTCTTATGGCCTAGTGCTACCGTTGGACTTGGACGATTTGAGGGCCACTACCTCAGTGTTGGAGATCCTCCGCTTCTTTCTTCATCTGCGAACAACTGGCCTTCTGAGACAAGTCTTGACACCTCTTATCAGGGTTTTTTTCCCCTTGCGGGTTTTTCCCTGTATTTTCTGGCTTGATTACGGAAAGGAGGTCACTGTGCCGCTGTTCTCACCCAGCGGCCACAGTGGCTTCTCTCCGTGACAAGCCCACGCACCAGAAAAAGGAGAGAGACTACCTGGCACGTCGAGGCCTGCAAGATATCAACTCGGAAAGCTCAGGTGAGGAGAGCGTGTGTACAGGGGAGACTCAGCCAAGGGTAACGTTCACGTCACAAGTATGGACCAAGTCGGACAGAAGAAAGTTCCCACTGTGTGGCTACCGCAGCCACGGGAGGACACTATATTGTTGATGCTGTGGTTTAGTTTATATAGTGTCATCGTCATGACGTAATTACGTGCATGCGCGGCATCGTCATAGCAATGACATTACTCGGCGCATGCGCGGGTTGCGAAAGAGTATTTAATTCGATCTTATGGTAGAAAAGATTATTTGGGATAGCGGGACTTGATCAAAGTCCAAGCACTTGAGTATAATGATGATCATATAAGGTCCCTTGATGCCGAAAGAAAAACTGTGATCTAGAAGGAAAGGGTAAACAAAATGTAACGTCATCAGACGCATGCATAATCAAAGTTGATTAACGAGGATTATTACCTTGGCCCCTTTTTTATAAATCACCAATACAATCTACACTTCACAGCTTTTTCCATTTTTAATCAATACACTGACCAGACTATTATAATATTCGGGCTATGGTATTTCCTACGAACTCTCTATTTTTTCATGCTGAACTAGCAGACAATGTCACTCATATTGGTTGATATCTCTGACAAACTGTGAATATTCTGTCCTTCATGAGAACATGTTCAACATTAGAATGTGAATCCTATATGGAACAGTATGTTGTGAATGGGAAAGACCCTACGAGTTACTACATTTGTTGTGATTACCTAGAAATGACAACATTATTGCTCCACACATTTGTGGACAATTGATTACTCCAAACAAGTTTGGGGTTTGTACAGTAAAAATCATTTTTAAATACTGTTATGAATTTTTTCAACCATTGCATATACCAATTTACATGTACTTTCAGTGCACCACAAATAGGTTGTATCTACAAATATTTAAGATTATACACCCCTTGTCGATAAGTTTGACCACATGAATAATATATCACATCTCAAAGTATTATGGGATAAACACTACTTACTGGGCATTAACGACTACCTTTCGCAGATACGCCAATCATGAGCTTTAATTTTCGCCCACTTCAATCATTAGCCACATTACATCACTACAATACTAATTAAGGACCACGTATCCTATCTTCTTCACTTGCAGACAATGGGCCTCATTCCGAGTACGGCGCTAACCAATGGCGCTATTAACGCCTTGGTTGACGCCGTACCCGGACCGGCAGCGCCTTGGTGGATGGCGGAATTACCGCCCCATTCCAAGGTTGGCGGGGCGGTAATTCCCCAATCCCCATTTACCCTTCCCCATTCCCATTCTTGCCCCATAGGGCATAATGGGAGTGGGGAAGGCGTCAATTACGCCACCGTAAATTACGGTGGCGTAATTAACATCAAGGTCCCTTAGCGCCATGGTTTTTAACACCTGCTAAAAGCAGGTGTTAAAACCACCATGGCGCAAAGGGAACTCGGAGTATGGCGGTAAGGGATTACCGCCACCGCTCTCGTTAGCGGTGGCCGCTATCCCTTACCGCAATACTAGGAATGAGGCCCAATCTCTTATTCTTCCAGTATGAGCGCACACGCGTTAAGAGGTCGACTATATACCATACACTTTATGTATCAAAATGCTGGTAAACAAGAGTTACTTTCCGGTAAATTGTATTTTAGAATTGTGAGTTGATCTTATCACTAAATTCATCAACAGGCTGTATACACTAAAGTGACACTGTTCATCCTTAATTTTCCATATCTACATGATCACTTTGATTACGCATGCGTTACATTTTGTTTATACTTTCCTTCTAGATCACAGTTTTTCTTTCGGCATCAAAGGACCTTATATGAGCATCATTATACTGAAGTCCTCGGACTTTGATCAACTCCCGTTATCCCAAATCATCTTTTCTATCATAAGATCGAATTAAATACTCTTTCGCAACCCACGCATGCGCCGAGTGACGTCATTGCTATGACGCTGCCGCGCATGCACGTAATTACGTCCTCACGATGACGCTATATAATCTAAACCACAGCATCAAAAATATCTCGTCATCCCGTGGCTGCAGTAACCACAGAAAGGGAACTTTCTTCTGTCCGGTTTGGTCCATACTTCTCAAGTAAGTTATTTGAGGGAGTTTCTCTACTATTTTTGTCTAGTACTTTGCTCCGCTCTTCCATCATTTTAGTTAAACTTGAGCCTGATGTGGAAATTCTTCCTGTTTTCCCAGGCCTGTAAGCAATTCCGGGTTTTTTCCAATACTTGTTATACCCTCGTGAAGTTACCTCAGACTGATTTGGAGACCTGCACACCATACCAAATCCTGCCCCCTTTCTTTGGGGTGATTATAATCTCAGTGGGAAAGTGATGCTACCTTCTACATACTCTCTCTGTAAAACTTTGTTAGTTCATTTAAATCTAATTAGTGTTTCCTACAATATCTTGCAGGGATTGACAAGGTCGCTAGGCAGGCATTTCCCGCACAGAATTACAAATTGGTTAAATTCGTAACCACATGAAATCACGTCCACAAAGTAACAACAAGGTCAGCATTTCTAACAAATTTTATAATTAATTATCGTCCCTTATTTTCGCTCCTGATGAAATACAATCACTGAGTAGGTCTAACCACACAATCTCTAATAGCATTAGATAACAGTATAGTCTACACTACATAAAATGTGAAAAAATAAACCATCTACATGCTTACTGCTATCTAATCCATGGTCTGCTGTATTTAAAGTTATGAGTTGGCACACATGGAAAACTGGTTATAAGTATTGTTTGATGTAAAATGCAATATGTAACCGATATTGATTTATGAAAAATTGTGATATGTCCCTATATTAAGATTGATGTATTTTCATTCATTTTTTAGAACTTAAGAAAGTATGATTTTGCTCCTGATGAAGAGTGAATTCTCGAAATACGTTGGGCCAACAAACACAATACATTTTTTGTGATCAATTTGAAGACTGTCATTTGAAAACATATTCTTTCCTTATGTTTTTCCATGTTTCATGATTTCAACTTTATATGAATTTTCTTAGAATAAGTGGTTGAATGCATTTGGTAATAGTTGTATTACCTGGCAATCATATACCACTTCTACAAATTATTGATCTGTTTATTCAGATATTATATAGTGTGCAGGGGACGGGAGTTCCCTACATTGGTAACATCTTTCTTTTTCTGTAAGGAGTTTCCAGGCCTCCGGAGTCTGACTTTCAAAAAGACCTTAGGTAAGCCTTCCACCCCCACTAGTGATTCTTGACTGGTGGTGAACTTATGGTCTGTGGATGTCAACCTCTGCAGCTTTAGAAGGCTTATCAGTTATATCCACTACCTCCTCCCCTTCCTCCTCACCTGAGTCCTCTGGAGAAGTTTTGCGGCGGTTAGCCTTCTTTCCGATCTTCTTCTTCTTTAAGAAGAAGTAGGGCCATCTGCGGTGGGAAGCCACCCTGATTCCCTGCCAAGCAGGGAAGCAAGTGGCTTCCTTCCCGCAGGGACCGAATAGACGAGGGAAAAAAGTGGATGCTTAAAAAACCCTCGGTGAACAAGATAACAGTCCAGCAGGTCCGGAGAGTGAAGTGATGAAAACCTGCAGATCCGATGTCAGAAGGAGGACGACTGAAGCAAGGATCCTGGACAGGTGTCTGGAGGTGAGGTAAGTCCTTAGAAGTTTCCAGGAGAGGTGGACGAGGAAATCAGCCGGAGAGGGCAAGCGGCAAAGAGAGAAAAGGAATGAAAGACAGGAGAACCAGAACGGCGAAGGAGCGCCCGGGCGAGAAAAAAGAGTGAAAGAACGGCGAAGAGACGCTGACTGGAGGCCCAAGGGTCAGCAAGGTAAGCACGGAGGAAAAAAGCACACGGAGCAAGCAACAAGGGAAAGAAACAAAGTTGCAACGCACCAAACCCAGAAGTGGGCGGTGCTTAAGTAGCGAAACCAGGGAGACAGGGAAAGACTAGAGCGGGCAAAACCCGGAAATGGACAGGAAAACAATGGACGACCTAACAGCGCCGCCAACGCCAGGCGTTCCATAGCCCCCACCGGCGACTAGACGCCGGCGACATGACAGTGGATGAGGAACAAAACCCTGTAACTATGTGTATGATGTCATACACATGTCCCACATCTGCGTTCACCACCCCCGATTTCCGGGGCCGAGCCATGCTAATGTTTGCCTGCATCCACCTCGTTTGGCTGAACCCAATTGCATTCCTAATGAGGTTGCCGCTCAACTTCTCTAGTGATAACCCTATGCTAAGCCCATGCTCAGCTGTTAATATTGGTTCCCGCACAAAGGTTGTTTATGTGCTCGGGTGCACCCCCTGGCTGTCCAAAAGTACAATGACAGGGGGAACCAAGATGGCCACCGGTGTCTCCTAGAGGTGGACAATCTCAATTTAAGAACGGGGGATTTCAATTGCTATTGCTGGTTTAATAATTAGCAGATGTAAGGTAGGTCAGGGTGGAGGGCTGGCGGGGAAAGTCTTGGAACTAAAGGGAGGTGGTAGGAAGCTTCCCGCTGGGAATATCCCCAGGATCTATATCGGGCGTTAGCTTGGGGTATTATCCCGAGGATATCATAAGATCATGGGCCTGGACCTGGGAAGAAGTGGGAGTGGAATTCGGGGGGAGGGGGACTACTGGACAGAAGGTGAGGGTGGTGATATTTGTAGTGGGATGGTGTATAGTGAGTAGGGAAAATATATTTTTTTTTTCAAAAATGTATTTAAATCGGAGCCTCGTACTTCCCTCCCTCAGGCCCTAGCTGAGATAGAGAGCTATGGAAAGGTCACGGGCTTTGCTATCAACTTCCGGAAGTCAGCTGCCATGGGGGTGGGCCTGTCCCGAGAGATCCGGGAGGATCTGGCCCCACTATGTCCGATACAATGGACGACTAAGAGCATCAGTTATTTGGGTGTCCAGATCCCAGCGGACCCTGGGGAAGTCTATCGTGCAAACTTTTCCCCACTGTTCACGGACCTCGAGGCAGACTTAAAGTGGTGGGCGGCACAAGAAATTTCACTGATGGGCCGCATCACGGCCTGTAAAATGAACTTGCTACCAAGGCTCCTATATGCCTGCGCTTCGCTTCCAGTACCAATTCCGGCACCTGCTCTTCAGAAGCTACAAAAGGAAATGACACGGTTTATCTGGAAAGGGAGGAAGCCCAGAATCCCCAGGTCCACGATGCTGGGCAACGCTAGACTGGGTGGCCTCAGAGTTCCAGATTTACAAAAATATCAAATGGCGGCCCAACTCGCCTGCATCCGATCATGGCAGATACTTACCAACCGCCCGAGATGGGTGGACCTCGAACAGGCGCAACTACCGCTCCCTCTACGTTTTCTTCCGCACATCAATCCCTCCGAGCGCCGACTGTGGCAGAACCTCCTGAGGACCACCAAACACACTATTGCTGTCTGGGATAAAGCGCTGAAACAAAAGAAAACCCCAGTGGGACTCAGCCCTTTATCCCCGGTGTTCCTGAACCCAGCTTTCTCCCCTGGCTGGTCCACCCGGAACTTCGGAGCCTGGATTGCGGGAGGCCTGGAGACCCTGGGGCAACTATTCGAAGGGGGACAACCCTGCACCTTTGGGCATTGTAAAGAACTCTTCCAGCTTCAGGAACAGGATAGATTTACGTACATTCAGCTGCGCCACTGGTGCTCCCATCCACAGACCCGCCAAGCCGCCACCCGCTCTCCCACGGCTATTGAACTGACCCTAAATGACCTCCCAAACAGGGGGAGAATTTCCACTCTATACAAACGCCTCCAAAATGACTTCCTAACCTCTAAAACCCGATACATGGCCCAATGGGAGGCGGACCTAGGCCACCCAATCGAGGACCAGCTATGGGTTGACATTTGGTCGCGGGCACACACTTCTTCATCCTGCATTACGAACAGAGAGGGCGCATACAAAATCCTTCTTCGCTGGTATTATCCTCCCCTGAGACTACACCATATGAACCCTACACTTAACCCGAACTGTTGGAGGCAATGCGGCCAAGTAGGGTCTTTCTTTCATATGTGGTGGTCCTGCCCGAGGGCCCAGACCTTTTGGAAACAATGCCTAGCAACAATCGCAGACATCACTCAGATACGACTTCCCCTGGAGCCCGAGCCCATCCTTCTGGGAGCCCCGGGATCTACCCTAGATCTGGCCCTACGGCCAAACTACTGTCCCAATGTCTACTGGCAGGCAGAAATGTAATAGCCCGCACTTGGAAAACCGCAGAAGGACCACTAATGCCTTTTTGGTGGATTAAAATTTGGGACATCTTAATCGCGGAGAAGGTGACGGCTGCTGGGGCAGGCCGCCTACATCGCTTCGAGAACATCTGGGGCCCGATCCTGGACTTTGATCAGAATTATCCAGCTCTGACATACAAGCCCCAATTAGCCAGGAGAACCTTACGGAACGATAATTCGCAGCTGGGCCAGGTAGAGGAACATTAAGATCATGGGGAGGGGAGGGAAGAGCAACCAACTGTATTGCTTCTGTACCATATGTCGTGATTGATTAAGCTTTGTATCATTTTATCCTGTTTGTTTAAAATAAATATTTTGAAAAAAAAAAAATGTATTTAAATTTCCAAGCCCAATCAGTTACATCGTTTTGACAACATGTAGGCTCAGTAAATAATACTTTTCTAATTCTGGGTGCCATTCCCCGGCCAGGTGCCACCATAGTCTGTTGTTGTGCGATTACTTCCGTTGTACTAACAGTTCCAACTTTAGCCACCCACCTCCCCTTTCTTGCCCCCTCCCCAACTGGTATGCTTTCGTATTCTGCTTCCTTTGGTTACTTATTAGGTGCTCAGTATTCCATCTCTCAGACGTAGTTTTATCGGGTTACCGTTCTTAATCCACTGCATTTTTAGTTCAGGATTGCTCTCATTAGCGCTGGTCTGTAATGCTGGGCTTCCCGATCTTTGACAACTCTAGGAATGTGTCCCATTTTGCTAGACATTTCTGCTACTTGCCCTCCCTCAAAGCTCCCACTTTTTCCATTGCCAGTACATTCCAGATTTTGACCCACCATCATGCTATTATGGGGCCTTCCACATTTTTTCACCCCTGGGCTATGGTCATCCTTGCTGCCATTAGTAGGTGAGTTGTGAGGGAGGCGCTCTTCCCTGTCGCAGCATAAACTCCTTCTACCTCAGTTCCCAATAATACCACCTTTGGTGTGAGTGGGAGTTGCTTCCCTGTGATCTCTTTTATGTTCCCCAAGACCTCCTTCCAGTATGTTGTTGCCTTGGGGCACATGTGGTATAAATCCCTTCTGGCCCGCATTGTCTCCAGCAATCGGGAGGATAGGCGGGGTTCATTTTATTGAGCCTCTGTGGGGTCAAGTACCACCTGTAACATAATTTATAGGCCGTCTCTTTAATCGCTGTGCATCTAGACGTCTTTTGTGCCCTACTCCATATTTTCCCCCATTCCTCCTCTGTGATTGGTGTGGCCAGATCCCTCTCCCAGTTGTCTTTATATGAAAGTTTATCCCTCTCTAGTGCCTTGTCTAGTAGTTTATACATTCTGGATAGTGCTCTCCTGGTGTCTCCCTCCTGGAGGGTTAGTTCCATCCCTATCGGGGAACTAGATGCTGCTTTTCTAACCTCTTTTTGTGCTATACAATGCCTGATTTGCATATATGTATATCTTTCTTTTTCCCTTATTCCGAAATTCTGTTTGCATTACTCAAATGTAAGAGGGTTCCCCTCATGAAATAATTATTTTAGGTGGAGTGTCCGTGCCTGTCCCCAGTTGTCCCAGAATCTATTTTGTTTCCCGGGGGTGGAGTCTTGGTTGTGTGTCATTGGGGTAAAGGGTCCTAGACCTGGTGTGATGTGGCGCCTTCGGAGTGCTCTGTCCCAACCCCACAGTGATACACGGGTGGCATCCACATAGTTGTCCTCCTGCTCCCCTGGCCTGTGTCCTTAGCACGTGCAATGTACCCAGGGGGACAGTGGTTACATCTTGCTCTATTCCCATCCAACCTTTTAGTGTATCCTCTCCCCTCCATTTTAACATAGGTGCCACTGCGCAGCTAGAATATACCTCTCGATATCCGGGACCCCAAGTACTCCCAAGAGGGGCAGTCTAGTCAAAACGTTATTTTGTATCCTGGGTTTTTTCCTGTGCCACACAAAAGTGGTAACCTCCTTTTGCAGTGCCTTGCTCATCTTGGGGGGGGGGGGGGTGTTTAGCGGTAGGGAGCCCACCATGTATAGCAGCCAAGGGAGGAGTGTCATTTTGATTGCAGCGGTGCGCGCAAACCAATATAGTTCTTGGGCGTCCCACCTGCGTAGGTCCTCTTTCAGTTGTTTCCATATGGGGGTTATGTTTGCTCCGTGAAGGCTTTTGTAGTCTTTTGTTAGGTGTATTCCTAAGTATTCTATTGTTTCGGGTTCCCAGGTTAAGGGGCACTGAACCCTCAGTGTTTCAAATCACCTCATCTTCCTCCATGATGTTTAGGGCTTTGGATTTAGTGAAATTTATCGTGAACCCAGAGACCCTGGCAAATTCTTGCAACTTTCCCAATGCTCTAGGGAGCAAGCCAATACTGTCCCTAAGGAACAGTAGGATGTCGTCAGCATATAATGCTATGTTATGTGTTGTTCCTCTCACGGACACCCCGATCACCTCCTGGTCCCTCCTTATAATTTCCGCTATGGGTTCCATCACCATTGCAAATATCAGTAGCAATAGAGGGCACCCCTGTCGTGTGCCCCTCTGTATTTTTATTTCGCCTGTAGGTTTCCCATTGACCATGAAGGTCGTGGAGGGAAGTTGAACGTTCGATAGGATCATTCTAATAAAGGTGGGGTCGCAGCCAAATTTCTTCAGCACCAAGTTCAAGTATGCCCAATCAAGGCTATCGAAGACACAGTGTGCATCTAGGGCAGCTATGGAGAATTTTTGCCTCGTCCTGATTCCTAAGTCTATGATGTCCACTGCCTGCCTTATATTATCCTGCGTGTGCCTTCCTGGTATAAAGCCTGCTTGGTCTTCATGGATTATTTTTGGAAGTACCTTCATCAATCTTGCTGCCAGGATTTTAGCGTATAGTTTAGCGTCACTATTAAGCAGTGATATCGGACAGTGGCTAGTGCAGTCTGTGGTGTCTTTACCTGGTTTCAGTATTAGGACTGTAGTTGATCTCGACATGTCAGGTGTAACTGTACCCTTTTCCCCGATGTGGTTAAAGAGTTTAGTCAATGGGCCCAGTAGTTGGTTTCGAAACGTTTCTTAATAGCCATTCCCCAGCCCATCCGGACCCGGGGTCTTATTAGGGGGAAGGTGTATAATGGCATCACTTATTTCTTGTGCGGTTATAGGGGCTTGCAGGTTGATGTTGTCTTCCTCAGTGATTTGGAGCAGCGCTAATGTTGACATGTAGTCTATTTGTGTTTGGGGGCAGGTTCTCCTTTTTTAGGAGCTCCTGATGAAGTGTTTCCATTATAGCTAGTTTCTCCTCCTCTGCTGTGTAGGTTAAGATGTGCTATGTAATTACAGGCCCTTTGTCTTCGGAGTTTAGCTGCTAGAAATCTATTGGCTTTCCCCCTGCACATAATATGTCTATTTAGTGTGTAACATGGAGTGTGCAGTGCGATCTGCCCCATGGGCTTCTAGTTGGGCTCTTGCTTTGTGGAGAGTTCTCAGCTCCTTTAGTGATTGCCTGGATTTATGCTGTGTTTCGGCCTCCTGTGTTTCATTTTTTTCCTAATGAGCCCTCTTTCTCGCATGTATGCTGTCGCCTGGGATATGAACTCCCCTAGGACTACCGCTTTCCCCGCACCCCATATTTCCCCGCTATCTGTCTCCCCATTGTCGTTTTCTTGGAAGTAGTTGTTTAATACCTTCTCAATACGTGCCCTGAAAGCGATTTCTCTAAGTATCATTTTGTTCATTCTCCAGTGTTTTCGCGGTGTGGCAGTATCAAATACTGTTACTAGTTTCACTATGACTGGGGAATGATCAGAGAGATACTTTATCCCTATCTGTACCTCCTCTACTTGGGAATTGTGTGGTCGAGACCAAGATCATTTCAATTCTTGAGTATCCCCTGTGGGCTGCAGAGTAGTGGGTGAATTCTCTTTCCTGCTCATGGAAGAAGCGCCACGTTTCGATTACCCCCAGTTCCCTAAAGAGTTTACCTAGCGCTTGTCTGTTTCTACCATCTGCGGCTGTGGGTGGAAGTGTCTTGTCGAGGTTCGGGTCCATCACACAATTAACGTCTGCACCAATCACTATCTGGCCTTCGCACCATCCCCCTAGTTTCTGCAAAATTCCCCCCAGGTATTTGTCCTGCTTCTCATTTGGGGCATAAATCGTAATTAGAGTGTACATCTGTTCGTATCCTTTAGCAGTAGGTAGCTGCCCTCTTCATCTCTACATAAGTCCCGTTTCTTGAGTGGTACGTTGGCCCCTACCAGAATAGCCACACCTTTAGTCTTCTTCCAACCAGAGGCATAGTACTGTTTAGGGAATGTTTTGTGAGTCATCCTCCTTTTGTCACCTGGGAGTAGGTGGGTTTCTTGTAAGAGAACTATCAATGCCTAAAGGTTTACTAGTCTTGCTAGGATAGACGGTCTCTTCACTGGAGAGTTCAAACCCTGTACATTCAGGGTTATGATTTTCAGGTCAGTCATCCTTTTCATACTTGCGTTCCCTTGTGTGTTCGTGATGGGTCCTCCTTGTCTATGCTGCGTTTCCCCTCGCTTAGCAGATCATACCATGAAACTTTGAACAATAACTGAACATAAACTATAACTCTTCCCCTAACGCCCCTCTCCCTTCCCCTAGCCCCTCCCTGTCCCCTCTTCTCTAGACCAGGTTTTCTTAAAACCTTTCACCGGTAAATCCCGGGCGTTGGGTCCTGTGTGTATCCCAACTTTGATCTTGCCAGGATGTGTCCATATCCTATAGTTTGATTCCACTGCCTCCTCCTCACCCCACCCCACCCGGGGGTGGCTTTGCTTGTCTCTTCATCATTTCATTAAGTCCCTTCTTTATCCCTCACATTTATTCCCCGCCCCGGGATTCAGGTCTTAGTTATCAGTGATTGTCTTACTTGGTGTATCCTTTCTGATCTTCACTTCGGTAGTGACCCCGTCAGGTTGATCTCCCTGCCTCGCATCCTTTTGGAGACAGTTGACCATTCCCATTGTTTTGGTCTTTCTGCTTTCTTGTCGTGACTTGCTCCTTTGCCCGAACAGGGTTGTTCGTCCTCCTCTATCTGCAGCAGGGCCAATCCTTCCTCGCATGTGGGGATTCGCTGTTGCTTGCCCTCCCACATAAAGGACAACCCAAAGGGGTAATCCCATCTGTAGGTTATTCCTTTGGCCATCAGTGCCTTTGTTACCGGCTGCATCAATATTCTTTTGTGGAGTGGAGAGTGCCAGGTCCTGCAATAATTGGACTGGTGTTCCGTTAATGGTGACCGTCTGTTGCTTCCTTGATGCTTGCAATATTTCCTCCTTCACTGGGTAGGAGGTCATTGCCAGTAAGACGTCTCTTGGTTTTGCTCCCGGGTCTCCTTTCTTGGGCCCCACTCTGTGCACTCTTTGGTAGGGTCTGTGTGCACCTCCCCGGGCCTTCCTTCTGGGGCTAAATGGGGTATAGGCTCAGGCCTTGGGGTTGTATGAGGAGGTTCTGGTTTGTGCTTTAAGCGTGAGTCTCTTTGGGGGTCAAACGTGGTGTGGGTTGGGGCCTGGAGCTTGCTTTGTACCCCTTTACATTTGCTCTGTATGCAGGTTAGCTGGGGAGGCCTTAGTGAGGCATGTATGCCGCCAGGGCTGTTCTTTTGGGGGGCTGATTGCCTCTTTTCCACTGTATCCCCTGCCAGCCCTGTTGTAGTTTGGAGGCCTGTTTGCTCGGTCCCTTCTGGGGGGTATTATTACTTTAGACAGTCCCTGGATTGCTGCACTATATCTATTGGCTGCTATCTGCTGCCACGCTCCGTTTTCCCCTCTGCCCGCTTGGGCTTATGTGTGCCCTTCTGCCACAGCTGTGTCCCCACGGGCCAGGGGTCTGAGTTACATTTATATATGTGGGGGGGCAGGACTGAGCTCCTCCTAGCGTGCTCCTTATTAATGGAGTGTGGTGGAAGCAGCCATACCTTATGTGTGGTGCTCCCGCTCTGGCTCCCGAACCGCATCTCTCACCATTGGTGGCCTCGGGAGGGCTGATGCTGGTCGGTGGGCGGTAGCGCTCCTCTTGGTAAATTTCTTCGGCCCCTGTGGGTGTCATGATGCCTACCCCCAGGGAACCAGAACAGGTCCAGCAACCCCAGAAGCAGGCATCACGTTATTTTGAGCAAGCCCAAAAATCCCTGCTAGGGGCTGTTTGGGTGCAGTCCTGGCGCCTATGGCGCCAGGCTCATATAGAGTCAGTCCTGGCACCATAGGCGCCAGGCTCATAGAGTGGAACTTACCTGATGCAGACCATGCTGCAAGCTTACCTGATGCAGACCATGCTGCAGAGCTCCAAGCCAAGGCTTGGAAGGGACTATTTTACCTAGGGACTATTTTTTTACTCGGGTGGGGCTGGGGAGGAATACTTACCTGGGACTACTTTGGAGGCTATTTAAATCACGCCCGAAGAGCTTCGCGTTATTCTGCATCCAGCAGCGTAACGCTCACTGTGTCTGCAAGCCTGCATCCAGTCTTCTGCCACGCCCACCTTGCCACGCCCACCTCGAGTCTGCAGCTCCTAGAAAAAGGAAGGAACAGAAGGAGAAAAGGTTAGAATAAGAGCAAAACCTTCGATCCTTACCTGTATTCTGGATCCACCGCGCCTTCGAGCTGGAAGAAAGAAGCATTTCACAAGCGCCGCCTCGCCTGCTGTAGCGCCGCGCTGAACTCACCAGCCTTCGCAGCATCCTCACGATCCACCGCATCCTTCTGCACGTTCCCGCCGCACTCTGGCACCTAAAGGGAACACAAGAACAGCAAAGGTGAGCCAAGGGAATAAACAGAGGCAATAGTAACTACCCCCATAGACTTACCTGATTACCGCCGGGGGTACTATTCCTCTTCACGGGTCTGCGCAGTCTCCATTGCATCCTCGCCGTACCCCAACCCCTAAGGGGAACAAAAGGACAACAAGGTGAGACAAAGGGACAAACAAGGGGAACTCTTCTCACCGCAATAGACTTACCTAATTTACCACCGGAGGCATTATTCCCCGAACTTCATATTTTCTCTCCACACCTGAATAAGGGAGCAAGCAACAGGTTACATTCTGGCCTTATTTTATTGAACTGTGTAGGATAAGCCAAATCCTTACCTGAACTTCGTCAGCTACCACGAGGAACTCTTCGCTGGGGTCAAGCTGCAAACTGCAAGGAATCAGAAAGAGTGAAAGTCAGACATGTGAACTCTTAAGAACTACATACTTTTCAGAGTCAATATTGTTCTGGAACTCACCAATTCCTTCGAGCCAGTGAAGCAACTGGTTATCAACGCGCCCCTGGGCTCAATGCAGGATGGAGAGCTCATCTTTTCAAACCATCAGGTGAGACTATAAGAGGGGACATCAAAGGTGATCTGTGGGGAGAACAGCAGGGGTGGGGGGATTTACGCTCAACTGCATGGGTAGTTAATTCCCTTTCTCCATTTACAGAAGAATATTCCTAAGGGCCAAGCAAACAAAGCTAGGTGGGCCAGTCCAGTCCGTCATCTCGGCCCCACTCGTCACATTGGTGGAGACCGCAGCTGTCCAGTTCCGATCGACGCCTCTGTGGGAGCCAGGTGAGCGTAATAGTCGGGCCCCGTTCACTGGCAGTGCGGCGCATCAGTTCCACGGCGCTCAATTCGGTCGCGGGGGTTGCATGTCTTTTGGGGTCCCCCCTGTCTCCTCGGCACCAGGGTGCAGATGTCCACTCTGCTGGGGGGGGGTCGCAGTGCTTCCCTGCACATTTTCCCGACCGCACAGATTCCGGGCTGTCTCAGCTCCTTTGCTGTGTTGTGTTGTGTGTCGGCTTTCGTGACACAGCGAGCAGGGGGGATCCGATTGCGGTCTTGGGCACCTCACCTCCACTGGTGTCGGCTTCCAGGGTCAGTCGCGGACTCCTCCTCTGTGAGATCCTGCACTTGTCTGCTGTTGCTCTCCGGGGTCTCCAGGGTTCTTCGGTCTCACTGCTCTCTCGTTGCTGAAGATCTCGGTCGTGTGCAGTTCACTGCTCCGCTCCAAGTCAGCGGGCTGCATGGCCTTGCATTTCCTTTCTGGGGGCAATTTCTGTGTTTTATAGCTGTGTAACGATGAAGGGACGCTTTATTTCACCTTTTGAATTTCCCGCACGAGCGGAGCGCGGAGGTTATGCGACCTCACAGGGTGGCAGCAATCTTGGAATCATTCAGGGGAAATTATTTGTACAAGAAACATTCAAGGTCTTATCATATAATGTTAGGCGACTGAACTCCCCGATTAAACAGAGAAAAGTAGAGCTGATAATTAAAAGAGAAAATGTGGACATTATAATGTTGCAAGAGACGCATATTAGAAAAAGGGACAAGGCCCTGGGGAGGTTTTGCATGTTTGATAGCGTGTTCCAGTCCAATGCGGGAGGAAAGACCTTGGGTGTTCTGATAGGTGTTAAAAATTAATTGAAGGCAACAGTGATGCGGCAGAATGAGGACCCGGAGGGTAGATACTTGTTCGTACAACTGAAGGTGGAACATAAATGGTTTACTCTAGCCACAGTGTATGCGTCAAATACGGGGCACGTAACATATACATGGGATGTTTTAAACAAATTGGAAGATTTTGCTAGGGGTGACATGATATTCACATCGTATTCATGGGGGATTTTAATATGGCTTGGGATCCTAAGGTAGATAAGACCGGGGGGGGTGGGGAGAGGGGGAAGGCACGATACAACCCTCGCGAGCGCTGAAGAGAAACTTTGAGAACCTTACATTGCGGGATGTGTGGAAGACGAGAAAGGGAGATGACAAGGGATAAACGTGTTCTTCACGTGTTTACCATTCTTTATCAAGAATAGATTATGTGTGGGTAACCGCAGCATTACCAGGTGAGGTGAAAGAAATTGAAGTGCGATCAATAGCATTGTCGGATCATGCCACCTTAACCGCTCGGTTTGGAGATATTGGCCCACGGGTGGGGTTATGGGCGTGGACGTTTCCTAGAGATCTTCTGTATGATGAGGTAATAGCCGAGGAAGTTCAGGTCAACATTGTGGAATATTTTGCCATAAATACCTCTCAGGTGGTGTCATTAGAGGCTACATGGGACGCTTTCAAAGCAGTTATCTGGGGAGAGTTTATAGCACACAAGGTACAGAGAGAGAAGATGAGGGCCAAGATGGAAATAGATTTAGAATCTCAAGTGCGAGAGACCCAAATGGAAATCACCAGTCGGAGAACGAGGACATTGACTAATAAACTGAAAATGTTGAATAGTCAGCTAAATTTATTGAGAACCAGGAAGGCTGAGAGGTCTTTGCTGATAAAGCAGAGATACTATATCCGGGCCAATAAGGCAGACAGATTGTTAGCTCGGCAGTTGCTCGGCAGGGAGCAGAGGCTGCAAAATTGGTACAACAAATAGCTCTGCCTGATGGCTCAGTGGTTACGGGAACAGCGGAGATAACTGAAGCATTTGCTCAATTCTATGAAGCATTGTGTCAGATTATCCGGGGGAATGGGAGATTCAAACATATTTCAGTGGGACAAACTTACCTAAAATAACGCCTAGTGAGTAGGAGGACCTGGATAAGGCAATAACGGAGGAAGAAGTGATGGTGTCAGAAATAGAGCACGAGTTCCGCCTTTGCTGCCTTTTGCTGTGCCTTCTCTGAATAGGCAAACATGCGGATCATCTATGTTATGTCAAAAGAAAGCTCTTTCCGCTCGTACAAATCACACACAGCGTGTACATCCTTTCTATTTCTGCCGCTCTCCGAAAGCTAACGCTGCAGGGTTGCCATGGCGATTATGGCGTCCTCTCTATGCCCGTTTCACAACACCGCCTCGCAGAGGCGGGACTAGGCGAGTTCACGGCCACCCGTTATAATGCTTCTGGGTTGTCGCACTCGCCGCTTCTGATTTCGTTTTGAATCCAGGCTAGCACCTTTTGTGTACCGCAACGGTACGTTTCTTCTTGTAAATCCTGTTTCCTTCTCCTTGTTCCCCTGCTCTTGGAAGATTCCTTTGGTAACGACCCGGACCGCCACATCGACCATCCTTCTATCTACTAACTACAACAAGGCAAAAAGTCAGCACGGTAACGACCCGGACTGCCACATCGACCATCCCTCTGTCTAATGAATACAACAAAGCTAAAGTCAGCACGGTAAAGACTCAGACCCCCGCATCTAATCTCCTCAGATTCTGGGAATCCATTTCTCCACTGCATACCCTCTTCAGGAAACAACAGAAAAGTTGCTCATTGAAATCCACTCCCTTCACAATTATGCCAATTCCAGCAAAGGCTTAATACTACACCAGAATTCAACTACCTGGAGGAAGGAAAGCTGTTACCTGGGATTTATTCTGCATGACCCCAAAACATTGCGCATTGACTTGAGATTGACACCCTTGGCGCATAGAACGAAAGGCGTCCTCGTTTCGTCAGGACAGGCATTTGGACTAGAGACTTCTTGCACTCCGTCTAGGCGTCCTCGTGCCGTCATGTGTTAGGAATAGGGTTGGGTTGTGCAGAGTGTCATCTTGTCATCCACTAACTTTGGTTAGTCAAGTATTGTTTCTGCAACTCCTTGTTTCTATCCTTTTTTCTGCCTGCCATTGTTTATTTTCTGACCTTATATATAATAAGATGTGGACATTTCTGATTCACTATTGTTAGTGATCCTGATCTTTCTCCCTCTACAGCCTCCGGTGTATCTTCTGGTGTTTTCCATCTTTCAACTAATTGATTCCTTTGTGTTTAAGTTTCTGGGTACAAAGGAATACATTGGTAATAAGAACGCTACGGCTACACTCTGAGTTCAACTACCTAGCTTCTGGTCAAGCCTTGACATGACGATGGCAACCATAAAGGTTTTGCCAATGAATTAGGCTCTGGGACCGGATGGATTTCCGGCTATGTTTTATAAGAAGTATGCTAAGCAGCTGGTCCCAACGTTGAAGGAACTGTTTCATGTGATAGGGAATAAAGGGGCAGTGACGCCAACGATGGCGGAAGCTAAGGTTGTGGTATTTGGTAAACCTGGGAAAGATCTGACGAGGTGTGGGTCATAGACCTATAGCTTTGCTGAACATCGATGCAAAGTTGTATACAAGTATCCTGGCAGCGAGATTAGCACTTTGTTTACCTACATTAATACATATGGACCAATCAGGATTTATAATGGGGAGACAAACCTCGGATAACATTAGAAGAGTCGCTCATATACTGGAAAAGGTTCAAATTAAACAAAAATTCCCACAGTTATAGTTTCTTTAGAAGCTGAAAAGACGTTTGATTGTGTAGAATGGCCTTTTTTATTTAAAGTGATGGAACAAATGGGTATGGGTACTAAATTTGTTCAAATGGTGCAAGCTAATTATCACTCTCCCTCATTACGATTGGCAATTAATAAACAGATTTCACGTAGCATCAGAATAAGTAGGGGTACCCGTCAAGGGTTCCCACTATCACCTCTCTTATATGCTATATATCTGGAACCATTTCTTAGCAAAGTCAGGGAGAGAGAGGAAATACAGGTATTAGGTTTGGGAATGGGGTACTGTCACGAACCACACCCAAAACCCCCTCTGGCAAACCCATTGGCCAGGTGGAGTCAGAACTCGGGCCTCTAGAGCCAGTCCTTGCGCCTAAGGTGCCAGGCTCATACACCATGAACAACAATTTGCTTGGGAACTACTTTATTGTATTGTCAGCCAACATGGAGGCATCCACATAGCTTGGTTCCTAAGAACCAAGCTATGTGGTCTAGTGTTTTGGGTGTGGCAGGCTTGGAACTACTTTCCCCTGGTACTACTTTACCTGGGCTATATAAACCACACCCTGACTGCAGAACATGCTTCGTGTTACTTTGCAGCTTGCAACGTGACGCTCACCGTGTCCAGCTATTCCCTCGAACCTCGGAGAAGCAGAACCTGCAAGGAGACAAAAGGAACAGCAGCATCTTACCTGCAGTCTTCATCTTTAAACACTCGCAGCTACTGAGAACAGCTTCCTCGAATCTGCACGCCTCCCGGACAGAACAACCTGAAAGAGGAAGATAGAGGCAACATTAAAGAAAGCTGTAGAGACATTTACAAATTATGAACTGCTCAAAAGGCTTACCTTGCTGGTCGGCTCTCGGCTGGCACCACTCCGGACATTCCACTCGCGCTGAAGAACGCTGCGACCTACAAGGAAGGAAAACACAGGTTAGCAAAGGCAAGACTTTGCAGCGCTCCGCTTAGCGCTTACTTACCGCATCATAGCGCTCTTAATGCACCATCATTTACCAGCGGGGCTCAACCAAGCCAGTTCGCCGCGCTGAAGCTCTGCATACCTAAGGGAGAAAAAAGAGACATTTTAAACAAAGAAAGGCATGCAGGATAGCAACAAAACTAAAGAACAGAAATAAGACCTACCTGAACAATATCAAACGGGCCGGTGTCAGTGAAGTAACTGGACCGCACTCGCCCATGAAAGACAACGCACCCCTGCAAAGAAGGCAGGACGGAGAGCAGGCCTAATTCTACCACAAAGTGAGGAGAGGGCGCCAGAGGGACTGAAAGCATACGGGGGTGGAGGGAGGATACTTATCCCAGCAGGTCAGTCTTGAACACAGTCCTCCTGTATTTTCAGGCAGAACCATCCCCGCAGACCACATCAGGGCAAAGCTGTGAAGCATACCAGCGAGTAACCCAGCTGGGTGGCATCCCTGTGGATACCAGGTGAGTGTAAACGGTACATAAGATTGTGGCCTTCGCAGATGACATGTTACTGATGCTACAGGATCCTAGAGAATCTATTCCGGCTATATTGGAGGAACTGGAGGGAATAGAACGGGTTGCAGGATTGAAGGTTAACATGGGGAAGTCAGAACCTTTGGAATCAGGTCTACCTCCAAGTCAGAAGGAGGAGTTATCTTTCTATTCGCCATTTATGGAGGCGGATACCTATATGAAATACATGGCGGTTAATATCACAAGGACGGCTTCCCAGTTGTATGAAAGTTATTATCCATCAGTGTTACAACAGGTGAAAAAAGATATTGAAAGATGGAACCCGTTGCAAATTTCGTGGCTGGGACGGATATCTACGATTAAGGTGGTGAATCTTCCCAGATTACTATATTCGTTTCAAACTCTTCCGATAAAGATCCCTAGGTCCTATTTTAAAAAACTTAAGAAATTAGGCGATATATTTGGGGAAGTAAAGTCCAGAGAGTGGCCTTTGATATTTTAACGGCTTCTAAAGAAAATGGGGGATCGGGTTTACCCCTTTTTGAAAAACATTTTGAGGCAGTACAATTACGGGTACTCAGAGAATGGTTTAATGGTGATACTAGGAAACTATGGGTGCAAATGGATCGCAGAGTAGCAGGATGCCCGTTAGAGAGGATATTATGGTTGGAACGACAAGATAGATCCCCAAATGTAAGGGCTAGTCGAGTATTATCTGTAGGTATAGAGGTGTGGGATCGCCTGATAGATAAGGTGCCTTATCTACACGTCCGTCACAATGTACTCCTTTATTTGAGAATACACAATTTCGCCCAGGAATGGTGAAGGGATCATTTAAGCCATGGCGAGGTGTAGGCTGCATAAAGGTGGGGGATATGTTGCAGGGAGGAGTCTTAAGTACGTTTAGAGATTGTAAACTAAGAATGGTGCTAGAGGAGAGAAATCAGTTGGAATATTACCATTTACGAAATTGGTTAACTAGTCCAGGAGTGGGGAAAGCCGTCGGGAGAGAGCTTACGCTATTTGAGAAATGTATTACTACCCACTCTGGAAATAGACATATGGTGTCAAAGCTGTATTTGATTCTTCTGGAAGAGAAAAAGGAACAGATCTGAGGATTCATGCACACATGGGAGAAAACTTTGGGGATAGAATTGCCGAAGGAACTATTGTGGAAAAATATCCCTAAGCTAACGAGATCTATACCGATAAGGGAGGCATGGTATAGAGTTATGTATCAATGGCTCTACACACCTTACACACCTGAGAAACTTCATATAATGTTTTCAACCACTTCGGAGGAATGTTGGCGAGGTTGTGGAATGCGGGGGGGATTGGCGACATATCTGGTGGGATTGCCCAAGGCTGGAAAATTATTGGGGGGAGATTATGGAACAGGTAACTAAATTCTTTCCACAGGTAGATAAATGGCCTCCTGAAGTGTGGCTATGTGGTTTATTTGATGCAGAGAATAACTTACTCTCTAAAATGCAGAGGATTTGGGGCGAGGGGGTGGGTTGGGTTGGGGGGAGATGAGAGAGGGAAGGGAATATTGTTGTTTGTTTGAAAAATGCTAATAAAAAAAACAAAGTACAGTAACTAGTGTAAATCAAAACGCCTCTCCAAACTAATAGTCACTTACTGCATGGTGAAACCACTGCACCGCAATGCCGGCTCTCTAGACTTCAAGTGCGGCCGCCGCGATTCAGTGCCCGGCTCATGGAGACTGATTTAAATGAAGATCGCCCTACATGCTGGACATAGAAAACAGGCTATGCTTAGTTGAGTCTACAATGAATCTGGATGAAATACTATCGCGAATCACGAAACCAATCGGAGTGGGAGAAAGAAATGCAACCCCTTGTTTCTATCTGGATGCTACTAATAGACACCACATAATACATTTGCTGAATGCCACCGCACGTTAGACGCATGCCCTGAGAATACTGCCATTATAGTGTGGTATAAATAAAGATCAGACTGCATACTGGACATAGAAGACTGGCTACCGACAATTTTCAAGTCTACAATGAATCTAGTAGACGTTTTTGAAAAAAGTAATAGAATAGGATAGAAAGAATTAATAGTCTTGCGTGTACCGAGCTCTCCTTGAAAGGAAGAATTAAACCCTACCGGGCGTTCAGCACCTTATTTTTATCTGTGTGTTAAAAAAGGGGCACCATGTAATAGATCTACAGAGGTGCCATCGTGCAATAAGCACATACCCTGAGAATATATGCCTAGGATTGAAGACAAGGTAAATTCTGCCCGTGTAGTGTGAGCCAAAGCACATACACTCGTAACAAGAGCGGGATATTTCATTAGATCATGAAAATATTATGAAAAAACAAGTTATTCCACTCTATGGAAATGTTGAGACCATGCGTCAACGCCGTAAATCCACCTCTGCTCGAGTCTGTGCTGCTGTGTGCCTATGTCTCCTCCCCGGGGTTTGTTGTCTAAGGTAGAGAGAAGCACAAGAACTGTTTGCCCGATGGAAAATGATCTACGAGAGACCTTTTTTGTCATAAAACGCCTTTTGTTGATTTTGGGCTCTACCAAGGTGGTCTTGTACCAGGGATCGGACAGCTGTCATATGTTCTTTTAGCCTGGTGGCTGTCTGGGAGAGTGGTATTGGGGCTTCTTCTCTTTCCTCCCATGTTTCTCAGAGCATATCCAAACCATCTCTGGGTTCTCGCCCATGGAGTAGTTCGAAGGGTGAGAAACCAGTGGTGGCCTGAGGAGTTTCTCTTATGGCAAATAAGGCTCACAGAATCATCTGATCCCAGTTGGTCCTGTCTTCATCGACTAATTTCCTAAGAATGTTCTTAAGGGTATTGCTAAACTGTTCAACTAATCCATCTTTTTGGGGATGATATACAGACGTCCTCAAGGTATGAAGATACTCTTTTACCTCCCCCATGAGTTTACTCATAAAGGTGGTACCCTGGTCAGATAAGATTTATTTAGGAAAGCCCACCGGAGTGAAGGAGGGGAGCAAATGTGTTAGTATCTGCTCGGAGATATTATTGCACAGGGGAAATGACTCAGGGTATAGGGTGGTATAATCAAATATTACTAATACATATTTATTGCCCAATTTAGATTTTGCAAGGGGCCCAATAATATCCATCCCGATCCTCGAGAATGCTACTTCAATGATGGGTAATGGATTTAAAGGGGCTGGTGGTGGTAAGTGACTGCTGGCATGCTACCATATTTCACAGTTCTGAATGACCTTTTTAGTGTCGACATGTATCGCTAGCATGTAGAATTTGCTGACTAGGTGTGGCTGCGTTTTGGCCTGGCCCAGATGCCCCCCTGTAAGGTGTGAGTGGGCGATCTCAAGCAGTAACTGTTTGTAACTTCAGCGAAGCACTATTTGTGCTCTTGGTAGCCCCTCTGAAGTAGTGCGCCCTCTGAACAGGAGTCCTTTTTTAGAAAGAAAAATGGCCCCCCTCCCTTCCGACCCTCCGACTGAGGTACAACTTGTAGGAGGGCTTCGGCCAGTTAAGGATCATTTTGCTGAGCAAAGGCCAAATTGGGAAGTATGCCCGAATTTTCATCACTGATCGGTGGAGGTCGGGAAGAAGTAGGTTGTGCATCGGCCTCCCCAAAACCTAAGGCACCTCTCTCAGTGGTATCATTCTCAGCTTCTTCTTTGAGGATAGGTAGCATCATCCTCTCAAGTATCCCCTGGGCTATTCGATCTCCTGCCTGGATCTGAAAGGCCTCTTTGCCATGTTTGTGGAGTAATACCTTGACGTCTCCTCTAAAATCAGGATCGATAACCCCTGCCAGGATGTCAATACCAAATTTCCATGCAAGTCCTAACTTGGTGCCAACCTGATGTAAGTTCCTGGGGATGGTATAAGGACATGGTCAGTAGGGATTAGACGTCTTTGTTTTGGCGGGATGGTTTCTGACCGGCTACTACAAAGGTCAAACCCACCAGCGACTTTAGTGGCCCTAGTAGGGTAGAAGGCTCTACTGCTTATCTTTTCGTATTTCAGGGGCCCCTAACCTGTTTCGGTTGAGCTGCATCCCACCCCTGACACCATATGTGAGGCAGTCATGGTATCAAGTGAGGGTTACAATTCTGGGACCCCGTGCCCGTATTCAGGCTTCCAGACCTCATGTGACATTGCCTGGTGTACATAAAACTCAGCGCTCAGCTGCCCTGTTCTTTAGGCGTTGCCTTGGAGACGAACTGCTGCAACGCTCTGTTCCAAGAGAGCTGTTGCCACGACTTCCCCTCGTAGCCTTGTGTCATGTGACCGGATCAGCCAGTGTTTGACGTAGAGCCCGCCCCGGGCAAGAACGTAAAAGCTCTGCAAGCCCAGGGAGCTCTGCTTTTGATTGCAGTTAGCTACCTATTCCTTGAATCATTGTTTCTCTGGCATTTCACATTACCTCTTGACGATTGCCTGTCTCTATGGACTTCCACTGCCCTATGATGTTGTACTACTTGAACCGCCATTGCCGAACACTGGCTGTATTACGGACTCCCTTTGCTCTGTCCTTGGTGCCTTCTAACTACGGTGTTGCAGACTGTGCTTTCCTCGCAGACATCTCCATTCTTACTGTTACTGGAGCGACGCGTTCCATTATTGTCAACTCAGTGCTTCTGCACAGCATTTCTGTGCCTCCTGCCAGAGCCCGTTGCATGCATTCCTTTCTCCCTCATCACGCGCTGCTTTAAACCAACTTGCAACTTGCCCAACTCAACGCAGAACTTCCATGTGGACAATTGTTGCCCGTTATTGTGAACTCTTCACTAACTGGACCTTGTGCACTAACGAGACGCTCTGAAGCCAACATTTTGCACCACCTCGACACTAGTGCATCCCACGTGCCGCCCGGGCTAAGGCTAAGTAACCTACTACTAACTTCCCTTTTTATTATTTTGTCCTGTTTGTCATGAACCGTCGTCTACGTCCTTTCTGGACCTCCTGGTCCCTGACTCGCAGGGGATTGCATGCAGTTATCCTTCCAACATGGCCGCCCGGAACAGAATACTCCGGATCAGTCTATGCGTTCCACGCTGCTCATCCTACAAAAGAGACACGCCCCTATGGCTCTGCGTGTTTCAACACTACCGCTACCTGTAGTCGGACGTGCTTAGCCGGAGTTCGATCGGGGCTCTCGCTTGATTCCTTGTTCCCAGTCCCTTGAATTCCCTCCTGTTCCCTTTCCTCCCCAATCTCCTGGAAAACCTTCCACGCTCGATTCACGCTCTTCCGTGCCTCCGAGCGTACCTTAATTACTTCCTGGAATTACCCTGGACTTGTAGAACGCTCCTGGAAACTGAAACGCTACTCTCACGCTGGACGCCGAAGACCGGCGTTCGGGACTATACAAATCCCGGACCGTAAAGAAGAAGAAATCCCAGAAGGTCGCAAGTACACAACAGAAACAGGTGAGAAGGGGAGAGACTTGTGACACTGTTTCGTTTTGTTGCTCATTTGGATTTCCTTTAAATGCAGCCATCTTCCAACCACTAACCTCACCTTTTAATAGGAAACGGTAAGAGGTTTTGATATCCCTTCCTACGGTCCCCTTCAGTATATCAGTGTCTTTGCCTACCTAGAGTACCCCGGTGATACATACCTTGTTTTCTCTAGGAACCCGTATTCTGATAATACTGTGCTGTCTTTCGGAATACCTCCAAACACTCCAGAGAGGGGAAACAGGTGGTTATTAATGCTCTAAAGTGAATAGGCAGGAATCAAACCTCAAACACTTTTGACCAGTATCTTTTCATTTGCAGCCTAATCCCGTGGCGGTGTGTTCTCTCTGCTCTTTTATTTGATTTACTCCTTTGTCTGTTCTGTTATCACAGCAAAGGGGTGTATCATAGAAAAGAGTTCCCTCAAGTGAGGAGGTCTGGGTTTAGGAAAAACCCAGGCTCTTCCATCAAGTCGGAGTACGAGGAACGGGCTGTTTGGCTGTGTTAGGCTGTTTGTTCTACACTGTGACGATGCACAACATTCAGGCCCACACAACACCAGTCACGACGCACAACACTCAGGCCCGCACAACACCAGTCACAAAGCTCATCACTCAGGCCCGCACAACACCAACCACATCTAGACAGGCCACTCCGCAGTATCGTACTTGTAGTGGGACTCCCATCCGGTTGCACCCCTCCAGATTCCTCGGCACCAGAGGTCCCGCGTTAAGGAGGGGGCACCGGGCTGCATCGGCCCTGCTTCCTGGTCACGTGTCGTCCGACGACGCTCATGTGACGTTAAGGGGCCAGCCTGCCCAACCAATCCAGTTGCTGCTTCCTGGTTGCACGGGTCACGTGATACGCAACACCACTCACGTGGTTCTATGGGAAAGCAATCACGTGGCCTAAGCACCGGCTTAAGAGAACGTCGACACTGCTCTCCCATGCTTCTCAGCTGTTCTTTCAGCATTTCGAGTGGCCTTTCTTCGTTTGATCCTGATTCCTCGGTTTATGGACCTTGCTTCCTTGTGCCTCCGGATTGCCTTTGCCTTTGTCTTGGTTTTGGTGCTTTGGACTTAGTTTCCACGGGATTTTCGGACCTTTGGCTTGGACATTTGGACATTGTTTTTTTCCCCTTGGGTTTTGGATTTTTTTGGCTTCTGAACTTTGGACAGTTTTTGGAACTCCCCTTGGCTCAAGCTGCGTTTGGACTTCAGCGGCCCTCTACATCAGGTGCTTCAGTAAATAGGGGTTTGGGCCCAGTGCCCTCCTGGTACCATCCCATCATCCAGAGCTCGAGTCGGCCTCGGACTTCAGCTGTGTTAGCTCCTGATACCTGCGTTCCTGACCCCTCGCACCTGTGGCCTCAATAATTGGTGAAGGAGTATCTTTTACCTCTCCTTCACTGGTGCTTGGGGACGGAGGTATTCATTGGCATCGCAGAGTTCACGGCTTGACAGACTGAGAAGCTTCTCTGCTTGACTATGGATACCACTGCAGGGGACCAGGTGGCTGCCTTGGTCCAGGCCATTACGGTCCTCAGAGCTGATATGTCTGCCGCCACAGTTGCCATTCACCAGCGACTAGACACCATACAAAGTGAACGCCATGCACTTGCCCCTGATCCTGAGTTCGGGGATACCACTCCCCAGGTGAACCCACCTGCTCCGGTCTATGTCCCCACACCAAGCTTTCCCAGATTCAACAACAAAGGCGGCGTTCACACTCTCGCATCTGGGGGGGGGATAGCGGCCGCCTGGGCCAATCCAGTGCTAGAGACCAATAGCCCTGTGTTATACGATTTTGATTTATTAATTACTGAAATGACAAGAGTGTTTTACACCAGACATAAGGCCCAAACACGGGATCTGGAACTCCTGGAACTGACCCAGGGCAAGACTTCCCTGGTTGTCTACATTACCCGTTTCAACCAACTGTCAGTAGAGACAGCATGGCCGGAAAACAAAAAGGCCGTGGTGTTTTACCGGGGTCTCAACGAAGCTATGAAGGACGCATTAGCAGTAGTCCCTTCCCTCCCTGCACAATACCCCAAACTTGTGGACCTGTCCCTACAGGTCGATGCCTGCAGGGCTGAGAGAAGATATGAGTCTAGGAAATCAGTACCCTTCTCAAGTCCAAACCCCAACAACACCACAAGCGAACCCATGCAAATTGGCGGGGTTCGCAGCCCTACCACGGCCACTGAAAGGGAACGCCGTAGAACCTCCAACGCTTGTTTCTATTGTGGGCTAAAGGGCCATTACGTCGTGAATGCCCCCGGCGCCCCAAACCGAAGGCAGAGGTTTTTCAGAAAGACCGTCCCTAGGCGAAGGGGTTCGGATGGGTCCCTCCTCTTCTTCCCCCTCAAGTTCACCCTCAGCATCATCTGGACCTATGCACATCCAGGCCCTTCTGATTTCCACCGACAACACTCCTCATCAGGAGCACTTAGCCATTGACTCAGGGGCTACGGGGAATTACGTGGACATAGCACTAGCTGCTTCCCTTAATCTACCTATACTGAATAAACGGCGATCTGAACCTGTGCAGGCTGTTGATGGTTCCTTCCTTATCTCAGGCCCCATCAAGCAGCAGACAGCTCATTTGACTCTTGTCATCCATGAAAAACACAAGGAAACTCTATCGTTTGATCTCATCACAACACCTCAATTTGGGCTCATACTGGGTTTCCTGTGGCTGCGAACTCACAACCCAGTCATTGACTGGGCTCAGGGCAAAATATTGTTTGAATCCACCCATTGCCAAGATCATTGCAGAGTATATCCCGAACCGGCGAGCTCCCCTTCTCAGGTTTTGGACGCCTGGGCCCATTTGCAGCTCACTGATGAGCATGATATGGATTGTGAACCTACTAGCCATATCGTGGGGGTCTCAGTTTCGGGCATTCCGGTGGAATACATGGACTATCTGGACGTTTTTGACAAAAAGAAGGCAGAACATCTTCCACCACATAGACCTTATGACTGCTCCATCGACCTTGCCCCTGAGGCCGTCATACCCTGTGGTCGAATATATTACTTGTCCCCCACAGATGATCAGGCTCTTAAAGAATATCTACAAACTGCTCTGAAGATAGGCCACATTCATCCATCGCAGTCTCCCGCTGCCAGCCCCATTTTTTTTGTTCCCAAGAGGGAAGGCGACTTACGCCCATTGTTTGGACTATCGTCGCCTTAACCAAATCACCGTAAACAACTGATACCCGATTCCACTGATAAATCCACTCCTAGACAACTTCACGCACGCTGTTATCTTCACCAAGCTTGACCTAAGAGGGGCCTATAACCTTATCCGCATAAGACAAGGGGATGAGTGGAAAACCGCCTTCTGTACCAGACATCGGTTGTTTGAATACACCGTCATGCCTTTCGGTCTCTGTAATGCCCCTGCGACATTCCAGAGATTCATGAATGACATCTTTCATGACATCTTGGATACTTATTTCATAGTATACCTAGACGATATCCTGACCTACTCACCTTCCCTCTCGTCACATGTAAGCCACGTTAAAGAGGTGCTCCACAGACTTAGGGCCAACGCCTTGTATGCTAAGCCCGAAAAATGTCCCTTTCACATCACTGAGGTGGACTTCCTGGGTTTTCACATCACACCCAAGGGCCTTTCCATTAATTCAGCTAAGATTGATGCTGTTCTAAATTGGCCTGTACCCACAACGGTTAGAGCATTGCAGTCATTTCTCAGGTTTGCAAACTTCTACAGGAGGTTTATTGCAGGGTTTTCCTCCATAGCTGCCCCCCTGACTAGCCTCACCAGTCCACGAGAACCATATGTATGGACGCAGTCACAGAACCTGGCTTTCGAGACCCTAAAAGCGGCCTTCACGTCCACGCCTATTCTGCAGCACCCAAATCCTGATTTGCCTTTTGTGATTGAGGCAGATGCCTCATCGTTCGCATTAGGGGCTGTGCTGTCCCAACACTGTCCTGCCTCGGAGATGCTTCACCCTGTCACCTATCACTCCCGCAAGTTTACCACTACCGAACAACATTACACCGTTCCCGAAAAATAATTGCTCGCTGTTAAGGACGCATTTCAGGCTTGGAGGCATCACTTGTTGGGGGCCGAAAACCAAATTGTCGTATATTCCGATCACCGGAACCTACAAGATCTAGCAAACCTGAAATGCGTAAACAGCCGACAAGTCCACTGGCATCTTTTTTTCTCTGCCTACGATTTTGTTATACGTCATCGTCCTTGTACCGGTCATGGTAAAGCAGACGCCCTGTCACGCCTACCGGGTGGGGAATCCCTCCCTATCTTTCCTGAAAACCTACTGGGCAAGCAACACGTTATCTGCCTATGTACCCCTTCCACCGACCTTCTCAATTCAATCCGCAAATTGGCCTCCATGCATTCCAGTGACACTAATGAATGGGATTTAACGTTCCACGAGGGGCTGCCTTTCATGCAGGGCCGAATGTTTCTCCCCACCACCGATACACGCATCCAAGCTCTTGAATGGCCTCATGACGCCCCAGTTAACGGACATCCAGGACAACAGAAAACCCTCACATTATTAAAGAGATGGTGCTGGTGGCCCTCTATGCGCCGAGATGTGGCCAACTATATATCGAACTGCTCGATCTGTGCTCAATGTAAAAACCCTAGGGGACATCTGTTAGGTTTACTTTAACCCCTACCCGTTCCTCCACGTCCCTGGCACACGGTAACAATGGACTTTATAACCGATCTGCCGAAAGTCCAGGGCCACAATACGATATGGGTTGTGGTAGACGCGTTTACCAAAATGGCACGTTTTGTCCCCTGCATTGGCATCCCTTCAGCACCGACGCTAGCCAAGTTGGTTTTTCATTCTGTATTCTGCCTTTTTGGGTTGCCCTCGATTATTGTATCTGACAGGGGTTCTCAATTTACCTCCCGATTTTGGCGTTCCCTCACCCACCTCTTGGGCATAGACGGTAGGTTCTCGTCCTCATACCACCCCGAAACTGATGGCCAAACTGAGCGTGTCAACGAGACTTTGGAGCAGTACCTTCGATGTCTCTCATTGCAACACCAATACACATGGTACCAAGTGCTACACTTAGCAGAATTCGCATATAACAATGCACCGCATTCTGCCACTGGGTTTTCTCTGTTTTACTCTATGTACGGTCAACACCCCCGAGTCCTTCCTGTTCCAGACTTTTCCACAGCACTTACGCCTGCATCAGCCGACTGCATTAGGGACTTGGAAAACGTACATGCTCAGACCCTTGTACATTTGAGGGAAGCACAGGCCACAATGTATCGTGCAGCCAACAAGAAACATGCACCTGCCCCTTGCTATTTGGTTGATGACAAGGTTTGGTTGTCCACCCGTCACCTACGAATACCAGGTTGTCGCAAGCTCCTTCCACGTTTTATAGTGCCGTACCGAGTGTCAAGGGTTATTAATGAAGTGGCTTTTCGTTTGACAATACCCCCATCATGGCGCATACACCCAGTATTCCATACCTCCCTGTTGAAACCATACCGCCCTCACACCAGACCGCTCCTACCACCTGCGCCGCTTGTTCAGGGTTCCTCCGATGAATACGAGGTCAGGGAGATCCTGGAGTCACGTCTCCGTAGAGGGATTCTGTACTACCTGGTCGATTGGGCCTGTTTCGGTCCGGAAGAGAGGTCCTGGGAGCCTGTTTGTAATGTTCATGCCCCCCTTTTGATGTCGAGGTTTCATCGAGAGCAGCCGTCCAGCCCACGTGGACGTGGGCCTTTGGGGGGGGGTTCTGTCACGACGCACAACACTCAGGCCCACACGACGCCAGTCACGACGCACAACACTCAGGCCCGCACAACACCAACCACATCTAGACAGGCCACTCTGCAGTATCGCACTTGTAGTGGGACTCCCCTCCGGTTGCGCCCCTCCAGATTCCGGCACCAGAGGTCCTGCGTTAAGGAGGCAGCGCGCAGCATCATGGAGGTTGTGGCCGCGGTGGTGCTGGGGGGCACCGGGCTGCATCGGCCCTGCTTCCTGGTCACGTGTCATCTGACGACGCTCACGTGACGTCAAGGGGCCGGTCCGCCCAACCAATCCCGTTGCTGCTTCCTGGTTGCACGGGTCACGTGATACGCAACACCACTCACGTGGTTCTATGGGAAAGCGATCACGTGGCCTAAGTACCGGCTTAAGAGAACGCTGACACTGCTCTCCCACGCTTCTCAGCTGTTCTTTCAGCGTTTCGAGTGGCCTTTCTTCGTTTGATCCTGATTCCTCGGTTTATGGACCTTTCCTTTGCCTGTGTCTTGGTTTTGGTGCTTTGGACTTAGTTTCCACTGGATTTTCGGACTTCCGGCTTTGGACCTTTGGACTTGTTTATACAGATTTCGGACTTTTGGCTTGGACATTTGGACATTGTTTTCTTCCCTTGGGTTTTGGATTTTTTTGGCTTCTGAACTTTGGACAGTTTTTGGAACTCCCCTTGGCTCAAGCTGCACTTGGACTTCAGCGGCCCTCTACATCAGGTGCTTCAGTAAATAGGGGTTTGGGCCCAGTGCCCTCCTAGTACCGTCCCATCATCCAGAGCTCGAGTCGGCCTCGGACTTCAGCTGTGTTAGCTCCTGGTACCTGCGTTCCTGACTCCTCGCACCTGTAGCCTCAATAATTGGTGAAGGAGTATCTTTTACCTCTCCTTCACTGGTGCTTGGGGACAGAGGTATTCATTGGCAATGCAGAGTTCACGGCTGACTGTAGTCCCTAAGTAGAAGCTTGCGCTCTGTTGAAACACGGTGAGAATTTCCTGATGACAACCTCCACGCCTATGTTTCATTGCTGGCCCTACCCTCTCCCTACCCAGCAAGCCTACAATTGCTCACAGCCGCACCCACGCGCGTAGCCCAAGTGGTTATTTGGCTGTGTTAGGCTGTTTGTTACACCTTCCTGGACCAGCGTCCCCAAGAAGAAGCTTGCGCTCCGTTGAAACGCAGCGAGAATTTCCTGACGACAACCTCCACGCCTACGTTTCATTGCTGGCCCTGCACCCTCCCTACCCAGCAAGCCTACAATAGCTCTGAGCCTCGCGCACCCATGTGCGCACCCCAAGTGGAACCAAGTGGCTTTTTGGCTATGTTAGGCTGTTTGTGCTACACCTTCCGGGACCGCCGTCCCCAAGAAGAAGCTTGCGCTCCGTTGAAACACGGTGAGAGTTTCCTGACGACAACCTCCAGTACATATTATACTCTCCTATTCATTCCAAGACAATGGGACTTTGTGTGTGGAATTTGTGCAAGGTCTTTGTTGTCTTACTCATGCGTTTTCTTGTTTCACTGCAGCGCCTACATTTCATTGCTGGCCCGCCTCCTCCCTACCCAGCAAGCCTACAATAGCTCACAGCTTCGCGCTCCTGTGCGCGCACCCCAAGTGGAACCAAGTGGCTGTTTGGCTGGGCAGCGTGAGGCCTGTGAGACTTGCTGGACACAGTTTGGAGTTTGTAAATATCATTTTGTGGCTTGTCCCTCGAGTATAAGGTAGGAGTTATTCAATTAAATTTGGAGGCGATTTATGATCGATTTACAGTTTAAGTAACAATTTAGCTTATACTCGGAATTGCTAGTTGCTCAAACCTCATAAACTTAGCTACTTGTATCTATAAGTGTTACACGTAGCTCCGAGGGTCACGGGATACGCCCTCACTGTGCAATGGATAAGAGCTTGAGGAGTAGGAAACGTCTACAAGACGCAGCACTTAAACCATTCCCGGTGCTCACTATCCCGACTGGGTTGTCTTCCAAGGAAACCAAAAAGAACATGTTAGTAGCGAATGACAAGCACGTTTGCACAGATACTTGTGGGGCTGGTATTCCAACCAACCCTCCATTAGACACAGAAGTAATAAGTGATGTTGTCTCCATATTAAACACATTTCACTCAGAAGAAGAGTTGTCTCATGTTGAAAATCATAACCAAACTGCTCCAGCGAATGCCGACACCAACATGCAGTTCACGAAAACACGATTTAATATACCGATTAATGACAATTCTTTACTTGGAGTCTCTAGCAAAGAGAACTTCATGCCTACAATGGATTTCGGGAACAGGTGCCCTTTCATATGACACCTTCTTTACAACGTGAAGTACCTATTCTTAATATGGATGAAGGTCTGGCAATCACCAAGGGTCGTACACAAGCAAATGCCAGTTCACGAACTTCTGATGCTGTACCCAACATAGAGCGAGTATATCCTCTGGTATTATCACATGGCCTGAAACAGCCAAACTTTTTGGCAGAAGGAACACGCCGACCAAATTCGTCTCTTCCCTTATACCCCCTTGAGGAATCCCTCATCGATCTAAATGAGCAGGAACTACAAAATGTTCTTGTTCTCACACGGAATCTTAACGTACTTGATAGAGGACATGAGCACACCCATCTGGCCATTAATGCCCTCAAAATGTCTACATCCGACATCCTTATCAAACTAAGCAAAATAGAGGGCTTCATGTTAGCTCAACAAAACTGTCATTCATTCTGGGCCAGGCAGTCCATTAAAGGAGCTGAGTTCACCCAAAACGAGCATGCATTTTCTCCTAAAATCACTCAATCACAGTACACTCAAACTAATGCATGCAGAGAACCTCTGGATGTTCCCATGAAAGCATTTGTTCAAGTAGTACAGCAACAAAAGTACTGGTCCTCCAATGATGGTGCCGCCTTTCAACCTGATTATATGGCAGTTGCCAAATTACAACATAAGATTTTGGTTAAACATACTGCTTAATGCAAATATGGTCCCCTTGGACCTACTTAATGGGGAATGTGTAGCAAATGTGACAAACAGGCCTTATGAAATGGTATCATATACTCCCGACAGCCCTACAGCATTAACTGACATCATAGATTCTAATGCTGGGTCAGTAGATGAGGCAAGAGAGGCCCCTGAGGAGGCCATTCCCCAGGACGAAGTGCAACAAAAAAATCAATTAATGTCACGTAAAGCAAAAAAACTTTATCTAAGAGCGAAAAAAAGGCATCTCTTAGCTAAATCATCCAGGTCGCATTCGACATGCTCAACATTTTCCCAACCTAGGTCAAAAAATAGGGCACCCATAAAAATCAAAGGGCAGAATTCAGTCATCAAACAAATGGGTCTTATTTCTCAGGATGATGTTATTATAGACTTGAATCAATTTAATGCTGAAAGTCAATTGCATCTGGACTTAAATAATCGTGAAGCAAAGATGCCTGTTAACGTGTCCGCACTCTCTATTCCTGTTTGTGTGGACCCTGTAGAAGGGCCAGCAACTGGTGAAAAGTCAAAAACAAAACCTGCTGATGTCACGCTACAACGATGTGTAGAGATGTGTTCCTCTCTGACTCAAACACACATGTTGAATTTTTATAACTTAACCGCAAATAAAAAGTCTTCAGTGCTACTACAAACAAGCAAAGCTAGTAACAACAACAACATTCCGCTAACTACGAACACGACCTTAAGCAATAAAGGCGAGTCACTCAGAGTCATTAATACAGAAGCTACCTTAATTGGTCATAGGTCTCCAAACTCTCGACCTTCAACTGGTACAAAATTAGATTCTGGTGTAGGTCAAACCTCTGGTCAAGATCAATCGCCAATACCCTCTATAGTGAAAATGCCAAATCAGGAAAGCAGGTGTGTAGATAGCTCTATTGATGCTAACAGTGATTCTTGCGTTATCTTGACTACATTTGAAGAGGTGTAATCTGACATGCAATTTATGATGGGATGGGGAGCCAACCCATCCAAAAATAGCAAAGCAAGTCTAAATCGCTCTGTGCTTATGAACATATTCCATCAAAATCCAGCGTTGATCTCAGATGACGTTGAATGGATCAAACTCCCAAGATGTTATAACAATTGTATGCTTTGCAAACTTCAATCATACATCATAGCAAAGCTACTATGGGACCATCAAACAGATCTGGCCTTTATAGGCTTAAAGCTATTTGCCTTTCGGACCATGGATGAGGCCCCTGTCTTCATTGAATTTCAACCGCCTGTGGTTGCTTCGACAACTGAAATTAACTCATCGGAACAACAAATACATGTTATGAACAATAAAATGAAGGAACAATTTGAATCATTCTCTCAAATTCTAAATGGTCCAGCTTGGCTAGAACCGCTTATTTAAATCTATAACCAATTCTAATGTACAGGTGGAAAAATCATAAAATACTACACTATCCATCTGCTCATGGAATTGTTGCAGATTTAAAAAATTTGTTTGCATGGTATTCGTCTTTAGCTGAAGTGGAAAAACCATCTATCATTCTCCTACAAGAAACCATGTAGATGGCTGATATCCTTATAGATGGTTATACTTCCTCTTCGCAGCAATCAAAAAGAGGAATTGTTGGGCGACCTTTTGGCGGTCTGGCAATTTTGATCAAAAACATCCTCAAATTTATCTTGCAACAAATCCATGCCTCACGAGAGCTATTGGTCATCGAACTTGTAACCAAAGCTAAACCTATCCATACTATATTGGTCATATGTCTATATTGGAACCCAAATACAATGCCTCTAGACGTGATGATATGTTATCTAAATGCAGTGCTGACAGAAGCTTTTATTAAGAATCTGAAATATGAATTTATAATTTGAGGGGATTTCAACTCAGCATTGCAGCCATATCCTACTACAACCTTTGATAGCTATTATAACCAATACGTTACCCTTTCTTATGAAAGAGGGATGTTATGGATGCATTTCTTTGAGGAGTGGGATATAGCGGGCCCATTATTTGCTCCCTGGTTCCTTAGCGGCTCCCGCTAAGGGACCTCGGAATGCAGCGGTAAGGGGTTAACGGCACCACAATCCTTACCGGTGCCGTTAACCCCTTACCGCTGGCCTCGTAATGAGGCCCATAGTCTTGTACTGTGGCTTCTTTGCAATATGCAGAGAGCCGATTTTGAGACAACATGTACGTTGCAATTCATCCCCTTCTCTTGAAATATTCTGGGTACTATGTATGTGGGGCAAAAGCAACTTTTTAATTCTAGCTCTAGTAAGCTTTCTAAAGATTGCAGAAACAAAGTTTAGCACACGGGTAGACTTTACTGAGACAGAAGCTGATTAGCAATTGAATGAATAGGATATATTTTCTCTCTTACCAAGATATTACTTTTTCTAATTATATTACTGCTTACATAAATTATGAATTGTTTTGAAATCATTTGAATAATGTAATCACATCAAGAGGTTTAATATTAATCATACACATGGAAATATTGGAGTGATGTGAGAATCAATATAATTAAAAATGTTTGTAAAAATCTTATACTGTAAATCTACCCATAGAATGCATTGTTCTGAGCATTTTAGCATATTATGTTGTTTTAATATCTTTCTGGATGTTTATGTAAGACTATTACAACTGCAAGATTTTATGAGATACTGTAAACATTTTTTGTAAAGGTGCTCGCACCAAATACAATAAAAAAAAATAATTAAAAAAAAAAGGAATCCATCACTCATCTCACAACTCCATCTGTTAATCTGGTTGGTGAGTAACAGAATCAGAAGCCATGGAAGCATCTGTCACTCTGGCTACTCTGATGCAGATGGTGGCTGACCTCCAGACAGACATGTCCGCAGCACATGATGCATTACACCACAGGATCGACTCCCTACAGGACCTGGCCCAGTCCCGCACTCAAGGGGGCTAGACCTCCGGTGCCACTGCTTTTGGGTCTAGCTATCCTCTTCGAAGACAAGAGCCAACCACTGTTCTTATGTCTACACAGTTCCCTTTGGCACCACCCGAACGCTTCACGGGTGATCCCAAACAGTACCAGACCTTCGTTAATCAATGCAAGCTACACTTCCTCTGCCTTTCCGAATTCTACCACAAAGGCAGCCTTTGTCCAATCCTATCTTGGGGTACTGCTGTTGCTTGGGCCAATCCCCTTCTGGAAACCAACAGCTATGTCTTATACGACTGCCTTGAAACACTTGTGTATAGGCGCCTTATAAATGCCATATCATATCATAATCACATCCATGAACAGTTAATAGTCATCTAGGGACTCCCATGGCTGCAATTCCATAATCCTGCTATTGATTGGGTGTCACGGGCTGTCCAGTTCCCTTCACCGGTCTGTAACAACAAGTGTCTGCAGTCTCATGGTGTTTCCCTAATGGCCCCTTGCCAAGCTATGGTCGCCACAATGTCGCTCATTGGTTTGGTTTCAGCCACATCAGGGTCTCATATCCCATCTCAGTATTCTACATTTCTGGACGTCTTTGACAAGGGTAAAGCAGAGACTTTGCCGCCTCACTGGCCTTACGACTGCCCGATAGTCTTGGTCCCGGGTTCTAAGATTCCTTCTGGCAGGGTATATTCCCTCACACTAGATGAAGATCAGGTTCTTAAAGACTATATTGATAAAGCTCTTGCCATGGGTTTTATTTGACCCTCCAAGCCACCTGCCGCCTTGCCTCTCTTCTTAGTTTCAAAGAATGAAGGCAACCTCAGACCCTGCATAGATTACTGGGCCTTAAACGCAATCACTACAAGAATCAGTATCCTTTACCTCTCATATCGGTCCTTCTCAACCAACTGGACTCATCGGCAGTGTTTACAAAATTGGATCTCTGTGGTGCGTACAACCTAGCCTGCATAAAAGAAGGGGACGAATGGAAGACCGCCTTCAAAACCTGTTACAGGTTATTTGAATATCTGGTCATATCCTTCGGTTTATGCAACCCACCGACATTCCAGTCGGTGGAAAGGTTGCTTCTCCCTCGCTATGTAGGGCCCTACAAGATTACCTCACTCATCAATCCCGTGGTGGTGCGCTTGTCCCTTCCTTCCTCCTGGAGGGTTCACCCTGTTTTCCATGTATCTTTGCTCAAAACCTGCCACCCGGATACTCGTCTGCCTGCCCGTCTGCTCCCCATCCTGGTAGATGGCGAGGAAGAATAGGAGGTGGCTGGTATTCTAGACTACCAAGTGCGAGGTGGGTGTCTGTTCTATTTAGTTGACTGGAAGGGATATGTGTCAGGAACGGAGAATGGAAGGTTTGGAAGCGCTGGAAGCATTGACTTGCGAGCGCTCTAGTCCTCACTCAACATGGTGGCCGTGCCTTTAAATTCTGGCTCCTCCCCCAAACCAGTGCGTTGTATCTGTACACATCGCTCCGGTTCGTGTGGAACTTCGTTCTTGGAAATTCCTCCTTGCTGATCTTCATTGCAGCTACCTTTTGCCTTCCCTGTGCCTACCTTCTGTGTTCAACATCATTTCTTCCCGGGTTACCTTCTCCTGGGTCTTGCTACTTCTGCGAGTGTTTCTTTGCCTCTCCTCGTCTGTTCTACGGCTCCGCCTCGCCTGAGCTTCTGCACCTACGCCTCTTGTTTTCCGCCGAAGCATTTAAGTTTATTTGTTCGGCGTTTTCTGCCTTTCGTCTTCTCTGCACTCTCATTTCTCATTTGCAAACTTACTGAGCTCTGCAGGCATATTTCTACTTTCTGCTTATGGTTTACCTGCACACTATTTCTATACTTACTCTTTTCGACAATCTTATCACTGTTATTTACGGGCATTTCTATCTGTTCTGCCTTCCCTTAAGATTTATTTATTGGTTTATTTGGGTTCCTGTATCTTTCCTCTGTGTGCCTCGTCCTACTGAGTTTAACTGGCTCTCTCCACCGGAGTTGAAGGTCAACTTCCTTAGCCATCAGCTGCAGCCAGACTTCAATTACTTGTGAAAGGAATTCTCAACTCCTTATTAGAACCCATCTGGAAACAGGGTTTTTTCTGCCTTCGTGCTTTTTCCCTGATCTAGGTCTGGCCCCCTGGGGGTCCCCGCGGACAGGGTTCTATCTCTGCCACGGTGGCCTCCGGAGGGGCCCGACCCTATTTACACGAAAAGAAAGCCAAGACACCAGAGGACAAGACTCATATAAGGAGGAAGGACCGTAAGAAGACGGAGTCGAATCCAAAGGAATCCGCCACAGAAGATTCAGGTGAGGAGGAAGGGGATAAGGCTTCCAATCTTGACAGTATACAACGCCCAATATCTACCATGGCATCGTTAGAACAATATCAAGAATTGGTAGCAGCGATGCAGAACCTTACTATGGAGGTCCAGGCTTTGAGAACAGAGAACATAGCCCTCCGACAACAGGTTGTGTTGCATCGTGATGACAGAGGAGACCTGCCTACAATGCCACTCTCCTTTGGCAAATATGATGGTCACCCGGGAGGGCTGAAGGACTTTCTTGATGCATGTAAGGTGTATTTTGCCTTTCAACCTCATGCTTATGGGACTGCTAGATCCAAGGTCGGTTTAGCATTGCCAACCTAATGGGTAATGCTCTCTCATGGGCTACACCGTTTGTCACCAGAAACAACCCGATTTTGGGTGACTATGATCGTTTTACGGAGGTGTTTAAAGAACGTTTCGACCGACCAGAAGTCTTCTATTCCTCTCTAGAAGCTATCCTAGATGTCAGCCAGGGAAACACTGATGTCCAAACCTATCTATCTCGTTTCCAGAGGCTGGCAGCCAAGGCAGATTGGCCTGATTCCGCTCAGCAAACCATCTACAGACGTGGCCTTCGTGATGAAATCAAGGATGAGCTGGCCCGAGTGGCTAGACCTGCATCTTTTCAAGATCTGGTTACATTATCTCTTCAGATTGAGTTCCATCTACAAGAGAGACGATTAGAAAGAAGACGAACCAGAGGCGTTCCACAGCCAACCGGCCTCCCCCCTCCTGTCCCTCCCACCAGAACTACCCATCCTCCTGAAGAACCTGTGCAGATAGGGGCGGCCCGAGGACCTCTAACTCAAGAAGAAAGAAGAAGAAGAAGAGAGGCTGGATTGTGTATGTATTGTGGCTCCTCGAAGCACTTATTGAGAGACTGTCCTGAGGTGCCACCTCGAAGACAGGGAAACTTCAACCCCCGATCTACAGCAAGGGAGGTTTCGGGGGAAGTAACAAGCACCCTTGCAACTACACAAGAGCAGTAAGCACTCCGGATGATAACAGTCTAATGGTGTTTTGAGTTGACTTGTGGCTGTCTGATGCAGGTCCCACAGAGGTACTCGCCATGCTTGACTGTGGAGCAGCAGGGAATTTCATCGACTCCAAGTGGGCTGCGGAACATCTTGTTCCCACAATATCCAAGGCCATTCCCATTCCGGTCGAAGGGGTGGATGGGAAGCCCTTCTCTTCTGGACCTATTACCAAGGAGACCACTCCATTGAGAATGAGGTTAGGCCATCACGAGGAGTTCCTGGTATTTGACCAGATCAGAGCAGCTAATTTTCCGTTGGTCATTGGCATTCCTTGGTTAAGGAGGCACAACCCTCAAATTGATTGGACGGCTAACAAGGTAGTCTTCAATTCTACATTTTGTAAATCACACTGCATGAGCTTGTCCTCGACGTCCAACACCCTAGCATATGACCAAAACAGTACTCCAGATCGAATCAAAGTGGCCTCAGTTCCCATCCATTATCAAGAATTCTCAGAGGTATTCCTGGATGCCGTTCCCAGTCAACTCCCGCCTCATAGAACAGAGGATTGCGGTATAGACCTGATACCTGAGGCGGTGGTTCCTTTTGGGAGGTTGTACCCTTTGTCTCTACCAGAGAGGAAGGCTCTGAGAGAATACCTCGACGCAAATCTTCAAAACTGACTCATCCAAGAGTCCAGATCCGCTTGCGGGGCTTCCTTGTTCTTCATTCCTAAAAAGGACTCAGCAGAGCTGCGCCCTTGTATAGACTACAGGGGTCTCAACAAGGTTACCATTCGGGATAGGTATCCTATGCCTTTGATCCGGGACATCTTGGAGGCAGTACATGGGGCGGTTTTCTTTACCAAGCTTGACTTGAGAGGGGCTTATCACCTCTTGGGAATCAGGCAAGGGGACGAGTGGAAGACAGCGTTCCGTACCCCTTTTGGACTCTTTGAATACCGAGTGATGCCATTTGGTCTTGTGAATGCACCGGCCATTTTCCAGAGGTATATGGACAAGATTTTTGCAGATATGCTGTTTGTGTCGGTGGTAGTGTACCTGGACGACATCCTCATTTTTTCCAAGACTCTATCGGAGCACAGGTCACTGGTCAGACTAGTCTTACAGTGTCTGCAATCCCATCAACTACTGGTAAAGCCGGAGAAATGCTCATTTGAAGCTACGTCCGTGTCCTATCTAGGATATATCTTGTCCAAAGAAGGTATCGAGATGGACTCCAGTAAGGTGAGGGCTATCAGAGAATGGAGAAATCCTGTCAATGTCAAAGAACTCCAAAGCTTCCTAGGATTGGCCAATTTTTATCGAAGGTTCATTCTCAACTTTTCTAACAAGGTACTTCCACTGATCTCTCTATTGAAGAAAGGAGTCAAGTTCGTATTTTAATGAAGGGCCCCAAAGAGCCTTCTGTTTTCTAAAAGAATGTTTTTCCACAGCCCCCATCCTGGTCCAACCGGATCAGAACCGACCCTATATTCTGGAAACAGACGCTTCTACAGGGGCGGTGGGAGCAGTTCTGCTTCAAAGGTCAGAAGACGACTATGAACATCCGATAGCTTATTACTCCAAAACACTTACCTGTAGTGAATGCAACTACTCGGTTATAGAAAAGGAACTATTGGCTATCAAACTGGCCTGCCAAGAGTGGAGACATCTTTTACAGGGAGCCACTCATCCGTTTACTATTAGAACAGACCATCGTAACCTTCGGGTTTTACAACAGTTGGAATTTCCCAATGCCAGGCATGCCATATGGGCATATTTTTTTTTACAATACGATTTTGTAATTACATACTTACCTGGTACAGAGAACATGAAGGCTGACACCTTGTCAAGAAGTCTTGGGGATACTTCTGGCTCCTACACGGGACACGATTTGGTTTTCCCTAATCTCACGGTGTTGGCTTCAACTGTTTAATTTCTTCAAGACCTAATTCCACAGTATCAGATGGGTACCGAGCTTCCGTCAACTGTCATTCAGGATAAGGACGGATTGTATTATCATGAAGGAGCTCTCTATGTTCCCACTAAGAAGCTACAGAATCAAATACTTTCTTGGTGTCATGACACCCCTTTAACTGGACATCCCGGAATCAGGAAGACATTGGATCTGCTACGGAGGGGTTTCTGGTGGCCGACCTTAAGAAGAGACGTAAGCCAGTATGTTTCCACTTGTTCGGTTTGTGCTTCTAACAAACACTGAACGGGAAGACCTCTGGGGCTACTGCAGCAAGACTCCTTACCGGACCATCCTTGGGAACACATCTCTACCGATTTTATTGTAGACCTCCCTCCGTCATATGGCATGACAACGATTATGGTGACAGTTGACTCATTTAGCAAGCTTGCCCATTTTTCGGCCTTTAAACAGGTTCCTTCAGCCTCCGAAATGGCCGCAACCTTTCTTCAGGATATAGTCCGTCTACATGGTTTGCCCAGGACCATAGTGTAGGACAGAGGACCCCAATTCACCTCCAAGTTCTGGGCTTCTCTCTGCCAAGTTCTAGGGATTCACAAGGCACTCTCTTCTGGATACCACCCACAGAGCAATGGCCAAACTGAAAGATTAAACGCCAGCCTAGAACAGTACCTCAGGTGTTTTTGCAGTCCGCAACAAGAAGAATGGTATCGTTTCCTCCCACAGCCAGAATTTGCCTACAATAACTCTCTCCACACCTCGATCCAGATGAGTCCTTTCTATTGTACTTACGGATATCATCCTCAACATTTACCCTGGCTCAATCCTCCTTCTACCAAAATTCCGGCGTTGGATGGGGTTCTACAGGACCTACACAGACTCGCTAAGGAAGCACACCAAGCGAGTCAACTTACACACAAGAGATGGGCAGACAAGGGTCGTACTGCCAATCCGAGCTGGAAGAAAGGGCAGCTTGTCTGGTTGTCCACCAGATTACTACCCAGATGGATTCATAAGGGGAAGTTCTCCTCTCGTTTCCTTGGGCCATTTCCCATTCTTCAACAGATCAACCTTGTTGTATATAAGATCAAGCTACCAGAATATCTCAGAAAGGTACATCCAGTCTTCCATGTCTCCCTTCTCAAAGAACATAAGGAGGACCCTTTTAAGAGACCTGTGTTCAGAACGCGTGCTCAGGTGAGCCCTACGACTGAAGAACATGAGGTGTCTCATCTTGTCGATTCCAGATACCACAAGGGGCGGTTGCACTATTTGGTTAATTGGAAGGGTTATCCAGTGGAAGAGAGGACATGGGAACCTGTGAGCCATATACATGCCAAACGCCTAGTGCAGAGGTTCCATCGGCTTCATCCGGGCAAACCGGGAAGTCCCCCGAGAAGACGGGGGTATACTGTCAGGAACGGAGAATGGAAGGTTTGGAAGCATTGACTTGCAAGCGCTCTAGTCCTCACTCAATATGGTGGCCGTGCCTTTAAATTCTGGCTCCTCCCCCAAACCGGTGCGTTGTATCTGTACACATCGCTCCGGTTCGTGTGGAACTTCGTTCTTGGAAATTCCTCCTTGCCGATCTTCATTGCAGCTACCTTTTGCCTTCCCTGAGCCTACCTTCTGTGCTCAACATCATTTCTTCCCGGGTTACCTTCTCCTGGGTCTTGCTACTTCTGCGAGTGTTTCTTTGCCTCTCCTCGTCTGTTCTACGGCTCCGCCTCACCTGAGCTTCTGCACCTACGCCTCCCGTTTTCCGCCAAAGCATTTAAGTTTATTTGTTCGGCGTTTTCTGCCTTTCTTCTTCTCTGCACTCTCATTTCTCGTTTGCAAACTTACTGCGCTCTGCAGGCATATTTCTACTTTCTGCGTATGGTTTACCTGCACACTATTTCTATACTTACTCTTTTTGACAATCTTATCACTGTTATTTACGGGCATTTCTATCTGTTCTGTCTTCCCTTAAGATTTATTTATTGGTTTATTTGGGTTCCTGTATCTTTCCTCTGTGTGCCTCGTCCTACTGTCACCGCAGAGCTTAACTGGCTCTCTCCACCGGAGTTGGAGGTCAACTTCCTTAGCCATCAGCTGCAGCCAGACTTCAATTACTTGTGAAAGGAATTCTCAACTCCTTATTAGAACCCATCTGGAAACAGGGTTTTTTCTGCCTTCGTGCTTTTTCCCTGATCTAGGTCTGGCCCCCTGGGTGTCCCTGCGGACACGGTTCTATCTCTGCCATGGTGGCCACCGGAGGGGCCCAACCCTATTTACACGAAAAGAAAGCCAAGACACCAAAGGACAAGACTCCTATAAGGAGGAAGGACCGTAAGAAGACGGAGTCGAATCCAAAGGAATCCGCCACAGAAGATTCAGGTGAGGAGGAAGGGGATAAGGCCTCCAATCTTGACAGTATGGCCCCGAGGACAGGTCTCGCCAACCTTCATTCCCCGACGCTTCCCCGATGTTTCTGCATAAATCCCATGTGTCCAGGGGCGTGCGGCTGCCTTTGGGGGTGGATAGTGTTACGATTCCGGGACCCTGTGCCCGTATTCAGGCTTCCAGACCTTGTGTGACATCGCCTGCTGTACATAAGACTCTGCGCTTGGCTGCCCATTCTTTAGGGGTTGGCAGTTGCCTTGGAGATGAACTGCAGCAACGCTCTGCTCAAAGACAGCCGTTGCCATGACTTCCCTCTCGTAGCCTTGTGGCACGTGACCGGATCAGCCAGTGTTTGTCGTAGAGCCCGCCCCCGGCAAGAACGTAAAAGCTCTGCAAGTCCAGGGAGCTCTGCTTCTGATTGCAGTTAACTCGCTATTCCTTGAATCATTGTTTCTCTGGCATTTCACGTTACTGCTGGACCATTGCCTGTCTCTACGGACTTCCACTGCCCTACGATTTTGTACTACTTGAACCGCTGATGCCGAACACTGCCTGTATTACGGACTCCCTTCGCTCTGTCCCATTCTTACTGTTACTGGAACAACGCGTTCCACTATTGTCAACCCAGTGCTTTAAACCAACTTGCAACTTGCCGAACTCAATGCAGAACTTCCACATGGACAATTGTTGCCTGTTATTGTGAACTCTTCACTAACCGGACCTTGTGCACTAACGAGACGCTCTGCAGTCAACATTGTGCACACCTCGACCCTAGTGCATCCCTCGTGCTGCCCGGGCTAAGTAACCTTCTACTAACTTCCCTTTTTCTTATTTTGTCCTGTTACATTTTGATTTCCTTTAACTGTAGCCATCCTCCAACCACTAAACGGTAAGAGGTTTTGATATCCCTTCCTACGGTCCCCTTCAGTATATCAGTGTCTTTGCCTACCTAGAATACCACAGTGATACATACCTTGTTTTCGCTAGGAACCTGTGTTCTGATAGTGCAGTGCTGTCTTTCGGAATATCTCCAAACACTCCAGAGAGGGGAAACAGGTGGTTATTAATACTCAAAAGTGAATAGGCAGGAACCAAACCTCAAACACTATTGACCTGAATCTTTTCCTTTGCAGCCTGATCCTGTGGCGGTGTGTTCTCCCCGCTCTTTTATTTGATTTACTCCCTTGTCTGTTCTGTTATCACAGCAAAGGCGTGTATTATAGGAAAGAGTTTCTCAAGTGAGGAGGCCTAGGTTATGAAAAACTCAGGCTCTTCTATCAAGTCGGAGTACGAGGAATCCATCACTCACCTCACAACTCCCTCTGTTAATCTGGTTGGTGAGTAACAGAGAGACACAGGCTCAATAGTAACAGTTTGAAATCCTTATTCTAAAACTTTGTAGGGTTGTTGTAATGCCTAACTGGCCCTAACTCTAATGCGGTTGTTCCCTCAACTGATGCTTCTAAGGGCCACTGATGTCTGTAAGTCCAAAACCAAAGTCTGTCTGTGTTCAAACCTATTCTTGCCCTCACTCTTAAAACAAATGTGAAGCCAGGGCTTCTTAAAGAAAAAAGGTGGTTCAAAAAGAAATGTAAACCAAGACTGGTTCCAGGTAGTCTTACCGTCAGGTTTAGTTCTGCCAGTTTAAAAATAGTTCAACGCAAAAAGGGGTGCCCTTAGGAACTTTCAGGTAGGGCTCTTGTAGCAGGACAATACAGTTCACAATGTCTCTGAGTCAGTTGGGGTTCTGTTCCCCAAGCTCCAATCCCTCTAGCCTCAAAATATTCACTTAAAAGTTCACAAACACAAATCACCAAAAATTCATCTTGTCTGGATGTACCTCTCAAAGCTGTTCTTTCTGGTAAGGTTGCAACAGCCTTTCCTTCCCTTTGGAGGATTTTGCTCTCATTTCACTCTCAGTGTAGCTCCCCCTTTTTCCACCTTCTATCAAGTGGCACTGTACACCTTCTTTGGTCAACACTGGAGCAGTATCAGAGACTTTCGAGAATGGAGGGCTTTTGCGCATCACCATGCGTGACCACTCTGATTCCTGACCCGTCTCCTTGCATTCTTTGTTGCTCTTCTGGCATATTTTTCCTCTCTGTGCCTTGTGCACATTTTTCTGGTACCTTCTGCCTTTCTGTGCCTCTTGTACACTTCCTTTGTCCTGCCGTGACTCTTGCACACTTCCTTTGCCTTGTTGTGCCTCTCGCACATATTCTCTCTGTTCGCTTTGTGCTGCTTGCACCTTTCTCAAATTTCCTTCCTTCTTTCGGGTCGCTCGCACCCTCTCTTTTCTTTCTGTCCTTCACAACTTACTGTTTCTGCTTTTTCTCCGCTGCTCGCGCCCCTTCTTTCTCTTACTTTCTCTTTTTTTTTCAATTATCGTGTCGCTTGCACCTTCCACTGCTACTGCTACTGCTACCGCTCCAGCCACCTGCACACTATTGAGTTTCTCTTTCGCTCTCTCATCAAACTCACCCAGTAGGGCTGGTGAGCAATTTCCTCAGGATGTTGTGTGTCGAGTCCAGGGTCTCATCACCTGCCCCTCAGTCTCCCCTTGGACCTGCACACGTCCCAGGGGAACGAGCACTGGCCTGGATACAGCCAACAGGCCACAGCTTTCCCCAATCGAGCTCCTCAGAGACATGACTCCCTTGCCACGCTGCAACCCCTCTGACACAACAGGTCAGCGTCCTGGCATCCCATTCTCCTAATCCTCCAGGCTCCTCCAGCTGCAGCCTCCTGTTCCCTGGCTTCCACGATCAATCCAGCAACCCCAGCTCGCTCATTTACTCTTTTATACCTTAACTGAGGGTCAATTGGAGTCAGGTGTGTATGGTTAGTGTGAATTGCCTGGCCCTGTCTGACACTATTATGGGGACATGTTAGTGGTAGAATGCAGGCCTCTCCATTCATCTTCCTTTTTCACAGTACATTTCACACAGGTAATTTCTCTAACTCCCAGTTGCCTCTTCCTCGTCCAAGTACATATTGGAAATGGGGTGGGGGAGATGGGATGAGACTGAAAATACACCATGAATGCTGAGGGAGAGTGGGCTGATGTACAATTGGGAAAGGGGGAATACCATGTCTCGCCTTCTGGCATTCTGCTCCCAATCCCTGTGACCCTCCAGTAAGGTGAGTTTTGGGAAGTGTTGGAGAGGAAAACCACACACCCTGTAAAAAACAGCAACCTGCGGCGCTGCTGCATCCGAAGTGAAGAACTCAAACGCTACCAGAGCCTCGTGGAGGAGCACAGCTGCATGGGAGACGCTGGCACTGACGCAAACCACACAAGCGGGATTGTAGGCAACCCAAGAGGTGCTGGTGGTCCGGGGAAAGCAGGGGAACGAATACTGAGAATAGGATAAGAGTGTCTGGGACCCTAAGATACAGAGAGAGAGAAAAGGAACAATGTATGCTTGGCAGACAAGTAAACCAAGCAATCAGAGGACGTAACTACGAGTATGACACCTGAACCCATATGAACGCCTAAGAACCAGGAAAGGCTTAATCATTTACAGATCTTCATAGTCACAGTACGAGGTAGAGAAGGAACCCGGGTTAGCTGCGGAATTAAGGGAATTAAAGAGAGCCTGGGGTCTGCAAACCAGAAGAATAAAGGGAGGGCATCCTCAAATACAGAAGTGCATGATCCCATTGGTAGTGTCTTGCGAGCAAGTGAACCAGACCTACCCTCTATATGAGTCAGAAGAGTGGGGCGCATGATGAAAGCCTGAAAACTAGGAAAGGCTTCATGATTTACAGATCTTCATAGTCACAGTACCGGGTAGAGAAGGAACCCAGGTTAACTGTGGAACAAAGGGAATTTAAGAGTATCCGGGTTCTGGGACCGAGAAGAATAAAAGGAGGGAATCCACAAATACAGAAGTGCATGATCCCATTGGTAGTGTCTTGCGAGCAAGTGAACCAGACCTACCCTCTATGTGAGTCAGAAGAGTGGGGTGCACGAATGTAAAGAACATTTGGCTTCATTCTGACCCAGCTGGTATCCTGGCGGTAGAGCCACCAGGATACCAGCATTTGGTATTTACCTTTACCGGCAATCGGTCCAGCGGCATTGCCGCCGGATTATGAGTGCTGGCGAGACAGTGTTCATCCCCATTCATGGAGTCCCATAGGACTTCATGAGGAGATTTGCCGTCATTGCCATCACTGGCAATGCCGGTGGTGTAAATGACAGCTTTTATTGTCCGTAGAGCAGCTGGCTAACCTCTTGCCTTTAGCTCGAGTTAACCCAGGTGCCACACCGGCAAACCCGTAGTCGGGTAGTCCGGTAAAGTGCTTGTATCCATGAATACAAGCACTTTTATAACGGACCGCCCGACTCGGAATGAGGCCCATTGTTTTGCATCATTGTGAAAGCCTGAGAAGGCCAGGGAAAAGGAGACATTTACCCTGGCACAGAGAACATTGTTTGCATCATTGTGAAAGCCTGAGAAGGCCATGGAAAGGGAGACATTTCGCCTGGCACAGAGAACATTGTTTTGCATCATTGTGAAAGCCTGACAAGGACAGGGAAAGGGTGACATTTCCCCTGGCACATAACATCGTTTTACATCATTGTTAAAGCCTGAGACAGCCAGGAAAGGGAGATAATTCCCCTAGTGCAGAGAAAATTGTTTTTGTATCATTTGGAGAGCCTGAGGAATCCAATGGGAGGGAACTATTCCCCTGCGACTGAAAGATTGTGTCACTTGAAGAGTGCATTTGTTTTCATTAGTACCCGGCATGCGCTGCACACCAGGAATACAACGTGTGGATTGGCTCTTTTGTGAGCCATACCACAAGGTATTCCCTTGTACGCCAGTGCGTCCTGCGCGTGCCAGGTACTCTGTTCCTGGCGAAGGGCGTGGCAGCCCCTTAGCCAATGAGGAGGCTCAAAACGGGGCAATCCCCACTATAAGCCTCCCAGTGGCTGGAGGCTGCCTTCGTCCCCCGCCGGGGACTCGGGTATGTTTATTTGTTCCTCCACCCTCCTCCCTCGCAAACTATCCCCTCCCTGCCCTCCCAACCCACTTACCTTCTTTTTTTTTCTTTTCTTGGGAGCGAAAGCGCTGGAAACACTTCTTTTCCCAGCGCATCCACTCCCAGTGGCCGCCAGTCCCGGCGGGCATTTTTTTTCACCTTTTTTTTCTGTTTCGAAATGTGGCAGTTGGTGGCGCAGGTGGCGGCGGACTAAAGGAAGCAGTTTGGCGGGTCACAAGGACCCACAAACACAGACGTGCTGCAGGCTGCGATAGGAATGGAAGCACGTCTTAACCGGTGAGTTCACAGGTTGCCAGTGACCCCGAACCACTCATTCCCCGCTCGTGTGTGCAAGACAGATGTTCGGCAAGTAAGAAACACTCACGTATAAGTACAAGATGTTCAGAATGCACTATTGAATCTCATACTGTTGGAAAGCAGCAGAGGCTCCACTCACGTATGAGTGAAAGTGGTACCAAGGTGATCTTGAATATAGGACTAATGAAAAGCAACAAAAACAATTTGTAACAAAGCCAAATAACTGTAACCTTAAAAGTGAGAGTCTGTGGAAAACCCAGCAACTGTCATGATGCCTACCCCCAGGGACCCAGACCAAGTCCAGCAACCCCGGAAGCAGGCATCAAGTTATCCTAAGCAAGCCCAACAACCCCTGCTAGGGGCTATTCGGATCCAGTCCTGGCGCCTATGGCGCCAGGCTCATATGGAGAGTCACTCCTGGCGCCATAGGCGCCAGGCTCATAGATTAAAACTTACCTGATGCAGGCCATGCTGCAAGAGCTCCAAGCCAAAAGAGGCTTGGAAGGGACTACTTTACTTAGGGACTATTTTTTACTCGGGCGGGGCTGGGGAGGAATACTTACCTGGGACTACTTTGGAGGCTATTTAAACCACGCCCGAAGAGCAGCACATGCTTCGCGTTATTCTGCATCCAGCAGCGTAACGCTCACCGTGCCTGCAATTCTGCATCCAGCCTTCTGCCACGCCCACCTCGAGGTGGAGCTCCTAGAAAAAGGGAGAAAGAAGGAGAAAAGGTTAGAACAAGAGCAATACCTTTGATCCTTACCTGAATTCCCGATCCACCGCGCCTTCGAGCTGGAAAAAAGAAGTTATTTTATGTGCGTCGCCTCGCCTGCTGCAGCGCCGCCCTGAACTCACCGGCCTTCGCAGCATCTTGACATTCCACCGCATCCTCCTGCATGTTCCCGCCGCACTCCGGCACCTAAGGAGAAGACAAGAACAGCAAGGTGAGCCAAGGGAATACACAGAGGAATATTAGTTTACCCCCCCATAGACTTACCTGGTTTTTACCACCGGGGGTACTATTCCTCTTCATGGGTCGGCGCAGCTTCCACTGCATCTTCGCCAAACCCCGGCCCCTAAGGGGAAACAAAAGGACAGCCAGGTGAAACAAAGGGAATAACAAGGAGAACCCTCCTCACCACAATAGACTTACCTGATTTTACAGCCAGAGGTATTATTCCCTGAGACTTCATACTTTCTCTCAGCGCCTGAATAAGGGAGAAAGCAACATGTTACATATTGACATTATTTTATCGAACTGTGTTGGAAAATACAAATCCTTACCAGAATACTACCAGTTGCCACGAGGAACTCTTCATTAGGGTCAAGCTGCAACCTGCAAGAAATCGGACAAGAGTGAAAGTCAGGCATTTGAACTCTTACAAACTTTATACTTACAGCGTCTTGCCGGGACTCTCGGAGTCAATATTGTTCACCAATTCCTTCGAGCCAGTGAAGCAACTGGTTATCAACGCGCCCCTGCGCTCAATGCAGGATGGAGAGCTCATATTTTCAAACCATCAGAAGAATATTCCTAGGGGCCAAGCAAACGAAGCTAGTTGGGCCAGTCCAGTCCGTCATCTCGGCCCCACGCGTCACATTGGTGGAGACCGCAGCTGCCCAGTTCCGATCGAAGCCTCTGTGGGAGCCAGGTGAGCGTAACAGAACGCAAAGCCTACCCACAAATTCCCACCCGGGCGTTATGGATACCTCAGAGACTGACCAATTGGCCCAATTACTAGGGGAACTGAGGGCTGAAGTGCATTCCCCCCGTCAAGAAACCAATGCTCTTAGGAGAGAACTGATTTTATCAAAGGAGCAAACTGATGACCTTGCTAGGCAACTATTGCAAAGCCAGGCTGGACAAGCACCCCTACCTGGTTGCGGGGGAAATCCAGCTCCTGTCTTATCGAGTAACCCCGTGCAAATAAACCTACCAGGATATATTCCATAAGCTCCACCCGAACGCTTTGCCGGAGATCCCAAAAGGTTCGCAGTGTTTATGAACCAATGCCGCTTGCACTTTTTATGCAGACCTGGAGCCTTCCCAAACGATCAGGCAAAGGTAGCCTTTGTATTGTCATATCTCAGCAGCAGTGCAGCCGATTGGTCAATTCCACTAGTTACTCAGGATGACCCAATTCTTCGGGATTTTCAGGGCTTTCAAACGAGCATGGAAAGACTATTTTCCCAGCACTCCCCAGGACAGTCCCTGGATAACAAACTTTTGTCCCTACGACAGGATAACCAGGACCTTCTATCCTACATCGCAACCTTTAATAGGTTGATAGTGGAAACTGGATGGCCTGAGGTAAAATGAATCACGTTATTTCATCGAGGGGAACTCAAGGATGTCTTGGCTCAAGTTGTGAACCCACCTCAAGACTGCGCTGAATATATAGACTTAGTGGTCCAGTTAGATCACAGACTTCAGAACAGAAAGGCTGATCGAGCCAAGTTTGAGAATCGGGTGTTGGTCAAAACCCACGCTAATCCCAAAGGAGCAGATGCTTCATAACCCATACAAATCGAAGGGGTTAAAGGATCCTTAACCCAGAAGGAAAGAGAAAGGAGACAGCAAATGCAATTGTGTCTATATTGTGGAACTTCTGGGCATTTTCTACGGGATTGCCCTGTAAAACCACCCAAGAAGGTGGTAGGAGCTGCTGATAAAAGCCATATGGAGTCAGACTCGGGAAATGACCACGCCCGACAAGCGTAGAGGTCCGCTTGCCGAGCTTGAAGAAGGATACAAAGACCTCGCATTTCATCATACCACCGGTCCTCATAGATCCAGGGGAGCCATCGCGTATGCACGCAGTAAAGGCATACATTGATAGCGGGGCCATAGGAAACTATGTGGACTATGAATTGGCTTCCAGGATGAATCTACCTCTCTGCCGAAAAACCACCTCAGAGGTCATCACCACAGTCGATGGAACTGAAATTGCCTCTGGGCCTGTAACTCATTCCACCGCAGAGATGACACTATTGGGTCAGGATGGGCATCGAGAGACTATTGTGTTTGATCTAATCAAAGCCCCACAGTTCCAAATAATACTGGGGATACCTTGGTTGGAAACACATAATCCTTGTATTGATTGGTGAGAGAAGAGAATAACCTTCCCGGATTGTGCACAAACCTGTTACCCAAAGAAAAGTCAGAACGCAGGCCTGGCCACAGTAACCACAGCAGTCATGCAACTACCTCCAGAATACCAAGAATTCCAGGATGTCTTCCAAAAAGAACAGGCAAACACCTTACCTCCTCACAGATCGTACGATTGTTAAATCAATCTCATACCCGGTGCAGAACCCCCTTGTAGCAGGATCTATTCCCTTACGGAACCTGAGAACCTTCACCTACGACAATACTTAGACCAGTACCTTGCCAATGGCTTTATTCGCCCATCCAAGTCCCCTGCATCTTCAGCTTTGTTCTTCGTGCCCAAAAAGGAAGGTGACCTCAGAACGTGCATAGACTACCGCACATTGAACCAGATAACTCTTAAGAACCGATATCCATTGCCTCTGATCCCTGAATTGCTAGACCAAGTGAAGGACGCTTGTATATACACTAAATTAGATCTCCGCGGGGCATACCATCTGGTACGTGTAAAAAAAGGCGACGAATGGAAGACTAAGACTGCAATAAGTATGGGTTTTCGAATACCAAGTGATGCCTTTCGGGTTGTGCAATGCACCAGCAGCCTTCCAATACTTCATGAACGTTGTCCTTCGTGAACTCATTGACGTTTGTGTTGTCGTATATATCGATGATATTCTAGTATACTCCTCTTCTGAATCTGACCATGTGAAGCACGTTCGAGCAGTCCTTGAGAAATTGCGCCAGCACAAACTATATGCAAAACTGGAAAAATGCGTTTTTCATGCCACAGAAGTTGAATTCCTTGGGTTTATCCTGACCCCAAAGGGAGTCCGAATGGACTCCCGAAAGGTGGACGCAATCCTTAAGTGGCCATCACCAAGTTCAGTTGAAGGAGTACAAAGCATGCTCGGCTTTGCCAATTTCTACCGCAGATTCATCCCGGATTTTTCACATGTTGTACATCCCATCACAGCACTCTTGCGAAAAAATAAACGCTTTATGTGGACTGAAGAAGCTGAAAATGCCTTCCAAGAGCTGAAAGCGAAATTCACGTCTGCACCTGTATTAAAGCACCCGCGCCCTGAACTTCCATACATAGTGGAAACTGATGCATCCAGTCTAGCCATGGGAGCTGTCCTGTCTCAAAAGGACCCTGAAACTGGCCAGCTTCATCCAGTAGCATTTTGGTCAAGAAAGTTCTCGGCACCCGAGTTAAACTATGCGGTTACCGACAAGGATTTATTAGCCATTAAATCCGCCTTCAAGGCTTGGCGGCACTATCTTCTCAGTGCCAGGCATACCATTACTGTGATCACCGATCACCGGAACTTACAGTATTTAAAGACAGCCAAGGCCCAATCGTCACGTCAACTCCGATGGGCGTTGTTCTTTGCCGAGTTCGATTTCGTGATAACCTATAGACCAGGTTGTAAGAATGGTAAAGCAGACACCTTATCCCGAATAGGGATGGGAGAGGCAGAAGTGAACCCAGAACCAGTACCTATAATTTCCGAACAAAGAATTCTTGGCATGACTACTCTACAGACACTAGAGGACATTCAGGTAAAGATCCAGCAACTCTTTGATCCTACAGCCCTGCAGGACCGGGTAAAAAAAGGCCCCGACAACTCTGTCACCAATGATCTGCCTTACTACCAAGGGCGGCTATTTCTGCCACACAAGGAACTACAAGAGCTAGTCATTTCCTGTTATCATGATACCCTAATGGAGGGGCACCCAGGTATTGCAAAAACTGAAGCTAAAATTAAAAGACAATTCTGGTGGCCCACCTAGCGAAAGGATATTAAATCATTTGTGATGTCTTGTGACATTTGCGCCCAAAACAAAAGTCAAAAGAAAAAACCAGCTGGACTCTTACAACCTTTAGACATTCCGCCTACACCATGGCACACCTTATCGTTAGACTTTATTACTGATCTACCCCCATGCAGTGGATTTAACACCATTCTAGTTATTGTGGATCTTTTTTCCAAGATGGCCCACTTTATTCCTTTAAAGGGATTACCTTCAGATTCAATCCTGGCCAAGGAGTTCCTCGAAAACATTGTTCGCATACACGGATTTCCGTCCATATTGATCTCTGACCGGGGCAGTCAATTCATTTCACATTTTTGGAACAAATGCTGTCAATTGGCGCAAATCGATGTGAGGTTATCGACCAGTCACCACTCCCAGACCGATGGTCAAACGGAGAGGACCAACCACACTCTCGAACAATACCTGCGTTGTATGTTACATCAGACTGAGAGTAATTGGAAAGACATTCTTTGGATCGCCGAATATGCATACAATAATTCAGTACACTCTGGAACTGGACAAAGCCCCTTTTAACCCTTATATGGGCACCATCCTCGAACCTCCGACCTTGACCCACCACAACACTTAGAAATGCCCGCAGTGGACCATCTGCACGCTACGATTACACAAGCCTTTAAGGAAGCAACTACACATTTAAAACAGGCGAAAGAAAAATACAAGAAAGATGCTGATCGGCATAGAAGTGATACTCCACAATACCAGATAGGGGACCAAGTATGGTTAGCCACAAAACATATACCGCTAAAGGGAACACGGACCTTTAACCCCAGATATTTGGGACCCTACTCTATTAAAGCCATTATCAACCCGGTGGCTGTCAAGTTGGACTTACCTGCTAATATGCGAATTCACCCCATCTTTCATGTGTCACTTTTGAAGCCAGTGCAACCAGGGACAAGACTAACCAAGCCACCAGACCCTATCCTTGTAGACGGAGAACCCGAATTTGAAGTTAAGAACATCCTGGACTCAAAGCTGATAAAGTCAAAACTCTTTTACTTAATCGACTGGAAAGGTAACGGACCACCGGAAAGGTCATGGGAACCTAGTGACCATGTTCATGCACCCCGATTGGTGAAAAAATTCCACCGAAATTTCCCAGACAAACCGAAACCACAGGGAAGAACGACTTTAGGAGGGGCCTTGGGGGGGTGAGGGGGAGTGCTGTCATGATGCCTACCCCCGGGAACCCAGACCAAGTCCAGCAACCCCAGAAGCAGGCATCAAGTTATCCTAAGCAAGCCTAACAACTCCTGCTAGGGGCTATTTGGGTCCAGTCCTGGCGCCTATGGCGCCAGGCCCATATGGAGAATCACTCCTGGCGCCATAGGCCCCAGGCTCATAGATTAAAACTTACCTGATGCAGACCATGCTGCAAGAGCTCCAAGCCAAAAGAGGCTTGGAAGGGACTACTTTACTTGGGGACTATTTTTTACTCAGGCGGGGCTGGGGAGGAATACTTACCTGGGACTACTTTGGGGGCTATTTAAACCACGCCCGAAGAGCAGCACACGCTTCGCGTTATTCTGCATCCAGCAGCGTAACGCTCACCGTGCCTGCAAGTCTGCATCCAGCCTTCTGCCACGCCCACCTAGAGTTTAGAGCTCCTAGAAAAGATGAGAAAGAAGGAGAAAAGGTTAGAACAAGAGCAATTCCTTTGATCCTTACCTGAATTCCCGATCCATCGCGCCTTCGAGCTGGAAGAAAGAAGTTATTTTATGCACGTTGACTGGCCTGCTGCAGCGCCACGCTGAACTCACCGGCCTTCGCAGCATCTTCACATTCCACTGCATCCTCCTGCATGTTCCCGCCGCAATCTTGCACCTAACGAGACAAGAACAGCAAGGTGAGCCAAGGGAATACACAGAGGAATATTAGTTAACCCCATAGACTTACCTGATTTTACCACCGGGGGTACTATTCCTCTTCACGGGTCGGCGCAGCTTCCACTGCATCTTTGCCGAACCCCGGCCCCTAAGGGGAAACAAAAGGACAGCAAGGTGAAACAAAGGGACTAACAAGGGGAACCCTCCTCACCACAATAGACTTACCTGATTTTACCGCCGGAGTTATTATTCCCCGAGACTTCATACTTTTTCTCAGCGCCTGAATAAGGGAGAAAGCAACAGGTTACATATTGACATTATTTTATCGAACTCTGTTGGAAAATACAAATCCTTACCAGAATACTACCGGTTGCCACAAGGAACTCTTCATTAGGGTCAAGCTACAACCTGCAAGGAATCGGACAAGAGTGAAAGTCAGGCATTTGAACTCTTACGAACTTTATACTTACGGCGTCTTGCCGGGAATCTCGGAGTCAATATTGTTCTGGAACTCACCAATTCCTTCGAGCCAGTGAAGCAACTGGTTATCAACGTGCCACTGCGCTCAATGCAGGATGGAGAGCTCATCTTTTGAAACCATCAGAAGAATATTCCTACGGGCCAAGCAAACGAAGCTAGGTGGGCCAGTCCAGTCTGTCATCTCGGCCCCACGCGTCACATTAGTGGAGACCGCAGCTGTCCAGTTCCGATCGACGCCTCTGTGGGAGCCAGGTGAGCGTAACAGCAACCCAGGGGGACAACATTGTTAAGAGTTAACACATACAAGTATTGCCCAAACTAAGAGAGACTAAAACCAAGGCAATTACAATCTAGTAAATATTGTCAACAACAGAAGGGTGCTACTGAAAAGTTCCCAAGCTGTGAAATTTGTTGCCCATACTTTGCACAACTTAGGGGAAAAACTGGTATAAACTGACATTGGCAAATTGAAGGGAGGAACAGTAAAAGACCCTATCCCTGTCAGTATTTGGTTACTTGTGTAGTGGGGAAATAAGAGTGGCAAAAAGGCTGTCCTTCTGGAAAAGGAGATCCAGAAGGAGAGGAGCATTATTTGCAAAAGAGTATTAAAGAGCACCAATGTGAATCTATTTTTTCCCTGAAGAGCTGTTGATAGTTTTGAAGTTGCAATTTGTTGAATATTATGAAGATGTTGTGAACTTCTTGTCAGTTGAACTTGACCACAAAAACACTTCTTGTTGTGAAACGCCGTTCAGGCTTTGGACTAGTAGGCCTGACATGGGAGTAAACCAGGTGCAAGTTGAAGAAGTGCTAAAAAAGTGGTCCTGACAGAGACAATTTATGTGTTTTGTGATACAAAAGGAGGAGCTGTGTAAAGTGGTTACAGCAAAGATTTACTTCTTTGGAAATTGTCAGTTGTGGCAAATCATCCTGACCAAGACAATTATTGTTGCTATTGATGACCTGAGAACGTGTTGAAGGAAGAAGAGCCTTCTATTTACATGTTGGAACTTTCTGTTGACAAGTTGAAGCTACACCAAACTGAATTGAAACTTTTTTTGACAAGCTGAAGTTACACCAAACTGAGCTGGAACTTTCTGTTGACCAGTTGAAGTTGAATCAAACTGTGTTTGAACATTGTTGCAAATCAGGATTTCCTTGCTTAATTCGCTCAGGTTATAAAGAGAGACTTTGGTTAAATAACTAATTCAATCACTATTGTTTTGAACTGCCATGTATTTCCTTGTTTATTTATTATATGTATAAGTGTGAGGGACAGATACCCTTTCTTAGAGGGTTTGTTTTAGTTTATCTTAGGCAGGGAAATCCTCGTCAGGCCAGGGATAGTGAGGAATTCATCCAACCTTTGATTATAATAAAATGGCATTTGTTGAGAAGCTTTCACAGAGTTGCCACCTCACATTTCTGACCTGTCACACAGTACGCTTTCACCAACGCACACCAAAAATTCCATCAGACGCAGGCATAACAAAACAGCCCACCATCATAAACTGTGCCAAAATTGAATACTGCCCCAACTTCCCGCCACACGAAAATGAACCAACATACATGGCCCCCTCAACCATGCACAAAAAACATGCATCAAAACACCATTAATCCGCCCGGATTAAAATGCACTAACTCAATGCACCAATCATACCGCTCACATGGCAACCGTAACCGTGCCATACACCAGTTTCGCACACAAATCTGCCCAGATTGAATTGCACCACATACCCCAAAACACTGCTGACATGGCAAGCACAACCCCGCCATGCACCAGTTCCACACACAAATCTGCCTGGATTGAAAATGCACCAACCATACTGCTCACATGGCAACTGTAACTGTGCAATGCACCAGCTTCGATTAAAATACACAGAACCCGACCAGCATTCTGCGTGCGTGTACAAATAGAGGACACATACACCATAACAAATACTGACCACAACAAGAAATGTGCGAAACCAAAACCATGACATTTACCAAAACAAAAAGGTCCAACTTCCTTTATGTATCTCCCCTCTCCCACATGTTCAAAACAGGAGAACAGAAAAACCATGCCCATGCAGAACATCCCGCACCCTCATTTAAAAAAAACTCCAGAGGAAATTATTGCCCAACCAGGAATCCAAAGGATCTCCCCACACCCTCATGTCCTTCAGATGAGTGCAACGCACCCTGATGCCCCAAACCGCAGACATCAACGACCCTGTGACCTGTGGCGTCCACACCAGAAACAGAAAACCCAGGCCCCTAAACTGCCCTGACACAAGGCCACAAACATAAACACAACAACATATATAAACAGGCCTCCCAAACTAACCTAAACATTTCCTCATTGACCCCCAAGGGAAAAACACAAGAAATTCACACGTCTCCCCATACTGCTAGCAGGGCCACAACAGAGCACAACAACGTAAAATAACACAGGATCTGTGGAAACACATACAGACGTGTAGTTATTCCTCATGAATAGATGTCCCCTTAATCTGATTTAGCAACTGCAAAAGTTGAAGGTCAAATTCTCTGAGAACCGCCAAATACGCCCCGCTGTCCGATTGAGAAACGTGCCTTTTCACGACAGCCAAACTATACACGGCCACTTTCTCCAGGACAGCACCACCCGCAGAGTCCTTACCCTTGTTCGACAACTTCAAACAATACTGAGTATAGCCATGGCGCCCCACACTTCTACTTTCCTCACAGCCTACATTGTCCTTGAATGCTTGTTTCCTGGGGACAAAATCTTAGTGATGCCTCTGGCAACAGACTCGCTACCCCGCACACCCTCACGCTGGCCAGACAAAAAATGCTCCAACAATCAGCCGGTTTCTGATCTGTTACCCATATGGGCACCAGCCATCTCCAAGGGAACAAGAAAACCCTGCATCGAGTGCAACATGAGAGGGTCCTTTACTCCAAAATGGGCACTCGCTCCACTCTGTGCGCCGTTACCCCATATCGCAGGGAACCTCCTGCCATGGGTATGGTGCAGGACCTGAAAATGGCCCAACCACACAGGGTCACTCGGAAAGCCCAAGCAGAACTCTGCACGGGCCACCACAAAAAGCAACTCTCTCCCGGCACTGCACCACCTGTCCATGCCTGCGGCTGCCCGGGGCAGCACTTGACCAACCCTTACCCAGCCTCTTTGCCTCTTAGCCTATGAGCCTTTGCCTTTCTCCCTGTTACGCCTGTGACTTCCCCAAGATTTCTAATTACTGTACTGTCTCTCCACGCTGTGCTACTAATCTATAACACATTCATTCCTGCTCCTCTTGCTGCTCCTTCTTCACACCTCTCCCTACGCTTTCCCAATCATGCTACAACTTCCTCCTTTCCTATTCCTATTATAAAACTCACAACTCGAAACTCACCTCCTTCCAACAAACAAAGCCGATGAGCTAACCATACTTCCTCTAACACCTATCCACCTCACCTTTCTTCCTCTGAGACTCAACTTTTCTACTCTTACTTACCTCATCAACTGAACATTGCACTCTGGAATGCTCAGTCAGTATGCAAAAAACCATCCTTTATCACAGACTACTTTCACTCCAGCTCTCCTCCCCTAGACTTCTTGCTATCACTGAAACCTGGATTTCTGCATCTGACAATGCTACTCTGGCAGCCCTACCTGACTCCAAATAATCCTTTGTTCACTCCCCTCGACTGACTGGCAGAGGTGGAGGAGTCAGCCCCTACTCTCTTCCCGCCTCAATGCCTCACAAATCACCAATGCATTATAATCTCCTACCTCTTTTGAATTCACCATCTCTACTATTACTCTGTCTCACTTGGTTCCCATCATCTCCATCTATCCCCCTCCTGGTCCCACTGGACCATTCTTTGAGGACCTTGGTCAACTCCTTGATTCTGTTCAGCTCATAGGCTTTATTTCAATGAAACAAGTCATAAAAGCAACAATTCATGGATACATCATAAACACAAAAAATAATTCATTATAAAACACATGGTCATCGCATAAAAATATATAGTAATATAAGACAATACCATAAAAATGCTCAAATTACGAATACTTTTCAAGACAAATTAATCATGCTCCTTTCTATTTTTTATGCAACCTCTCCATACCCATTTAAGGTAACTGCTGGTCTCAAACACCGCAGGAGTAGCTGTTGAGTTTAGGCACAAGCCCAAAGCTTCAGCAACTGACCTGCAGCTGCGGCTCAGGAATAGCGGTTTCAGAAATCGTTTCCTTAGGCTTTTTGAGACCCCCCTACAAGCAGGTTTCCACTAGCTTGCCTGGATTGAATCCTACCTTGCACCTCGTCAATTCTCTGTCTCCTGTAGCAACAACACCTCTCAACTCACTCCTCTAACTGTTGGTGTTCCACAAGGCTCTGTCTTGTGTCCACTCCTCTTTACACTCTACAATTCTGCTCTTGGGGCATTATTCTCCTCCTTTGGGTTCTCGTACCAACTCGTCTCAGACGACTCCCAAATCTTCTTCTCTTTTCCTGAACTCTCCTCTGATCTCCATCAAAATTTCCAACTGTCTCACTGCCATTAAATATTGGATGGCTTCACACTCTTGGATTCTGAAATCAGAGGTACTATTCTTCCCTGCCAAAAGCTTTCTCTCATCTCTTCCTCTGCCTATCCAGTTCCCACTCGACATTCTTCCCTACTCTTCTTCATCTAGAATCCTTGGTGTCATGTCTTCTCTAAACTGGACTACTGTGTCAGCATCAGCTTTGGTCTCCCCAACTATGCTTTCTGTCCTCTCGACAAGATCATTAACTTTGCTTCCAGGACTCTCTTTGAACTCCCTCACTTCACACCTACGTCCTCATACTGTCAACAGGCTGGATGGCTGATTATGCAAAACAGGGCCAGATTTAAATGTCTCCTGGTTCACAAATCTATCCGCAGTAAGGCACCACTGTATCTATCCTCCTCGATCCAACCCTATAAGACTTCTCGTAATCTCTGCTTTGCCTCCTCGATTACACTTGTGATTCCTCGCTCTCCCTGTGCTTCATCTTGCTTCCGCTCTGTTAAGATGGATTTCTGAACTCTGACCTGGTGGGCAGAGGTTCAGAAGGCCAGCCTAGTTTCTTGGAACAGGGTAACCTTCTGGACAAGCCAGACCAATCATGGTAGCATTGGCGGCGGTCAAGACTAGGGGCCTCATTATAACTCCGGCAGTAGCCGTGCCGGTAAAAATGTCAGGCTACTGCCAGAGTTGTGCATTTCTTCTGGTGCCTGGCTTTAAGGAATAACAGGGGCATTACAGCCCGGCGGTCCGGAAAGCCAGGCGCTGGAAAATGTTACTCCCCATTCCCATTTGAGTTCCAAAGTCTGCGGGCGGGTGCCGTTCCACCCGCCAGGTCAGACCTGGTAGGCGGGATGGCATCTGCCCACAGAACTCGGGGTGTGCCGGTCCGATAACAACAGTGCCGGTAGCTTACCGGCACCGTTGTTACTGGACCGGCACACTCATAATGAGGCCCTAGGTGTCAGGAGGGGTGAGGGATACTGAAAGACCTCAATGAGCACATAGAGTAAAGGACACCTACAAATCACTCCCAGTCAGGTGTATATATATATTAAAAATACATGTACATTTATTCAAGGCCTTTGAGTTTCAACACACAGTAATAATCTACAGTAATACCTTTAAACCAATACAATCCTACTACAGTACATATATACAATACCAAGTGGCCTCAAGGGTTAAATGCAAAGAATGGGTCCACAACCTAAAAGGGAAGGAAACAAGCAGTGAGATAGTCTTTAGGCAGCTCTTCATTAAATAAACCCTAACTGAGAGGCAGTCCAGTCCCTACGAAGAGAGGAGCCTAGCCCTCAATGTACTTTCAAATGCTGATGCACGCGATAGTGCAGAAGGGCGAAAACAGGATCTCTTGCAGGGGCTGTAGCCGATCAAGACGGTGGGTAAGGTAATGAAGAATAAGTTCCCACTATTCATGGAGGATCTCCCCAAGAGGGCAGAACAGGTTCCATGAGTTGGGAATGGTTCGATAGCACAGGCTACCTGTGGAAAGGAGAGTGGCCCTCAGGGCACACTCATGCGTAAAAATGGGTGGATGTTCTAGGGGCCACTGGTAAGGGTTTCTGGACCAAACTTCAGCAGTCGAGTACAGTTTGGTTGCAGGTTCAAATGCGGCAATTATGCGGCGGCTCTGCGGCTTTCAGCGGCAAAGTTACAGCGTTGATTCCCAAACAGGACAGCAGCGATTTCTCCCTCCTGGTGGATGGATCAGGCCAGTTTCACTGTAGCATGCTTCAGGGCACGGAGGGGCACAGCAGCAAGGCACCTGCGAATTTTGTCACTATGTCTAGGCAACACAGTAACCGTGTGTACTCCGGTTCGGGCGCTCTCTCTCTACTCCAGACCTGGGAATGCCAAGTGTACGAAATTCGGTGTGAGAGTGCCGTGAACACAGAGCTTGCGATATCCCAAGTTTCAAGGGTCTCCTCGAAACGGCTGCAGTGTCAGAGCAAAGGTCCTGCGCAAGCTGGTCAGCCCACTGGTTGGCCCAGGGACACTTCTGAGAAGGCTTACTTGCAGGGTTTGATGAAAGTGCCTAGAATGGTTGGTCCCACTATTCTAATACGTCAAAGCATCTTCACAGACCTTCTAGTTTGATCAGATCAGGTCCAGCGGGATAAAAGTGGGCTCAGGGTGCCAAACCTTCCAGCGGGTCACCAGTGGTTCCTCTACTCGGCTTCTTAGTTTCAGGATACTTGTATCCTATCCTAGGTTCAGTGAGAACTCAAGAGATCGACCTGGTATGGGTGTTTGGAGCCTTCTCTTATACAGAATCTCCTTCGCGCCAAAATGAAGAGGACCCACCCAATGGGACATCTGCTCACATAGAGGCACACCAGACGTGGACCATTCACAGACCACGGTTGTCCCAGTCATTCACAGCACACCAGACTCTCTGGCAACCAGGATGTGTATTGGAACTAGATAGTCCAGCCCACATCCTGGGTGCACACACATAAAGCATGCAGAAGCCTGCCAAAGCTTGGCGCTTTGCGGGAGAATGCATGCCCAAACAAGGACTGACCCGGGTCGGCTCAACCTGGGGAAGGCAAAGGCGCAAGATGGCTAAAGGACAGGACAAAGAACCTCGTGGCATGGTCATTTTGGAGCCAGGCCACCTCTGTGCCAACCGCGGTAAGCGAAGTTTGCATGGCAAGAAAGCATTAAAACTATATGAAAAGATAAACTGCCACCAACCCTGTCCAAGGCACAGCTGCACTGCTCCTAAAAAATACTTCGAGGGTGTCTAGGGCCTTTGGAAATGAAAGGAAGACCCAAGTGCACTGTACTGTAAGGTACATTGTGCGCTCGTACCATGTTGCAGAAAAGTTGCAACATTGGAAAGGACTAAGGGAAACAAAGTCTTACAGTACTGACTCTCTTTAAGGGCATGTCAGTTTCCCCATATTAAAGTGAGCCAAAGCCCAGTGGAGTGCAGCTGAAGGCTGTGCTTCACTGGCAAAGTCAGACTATGGTGTTAAAATAGCAGCAACACATTGGGGGGGGTACACAACAGGATGGAAAACTTCACATAATTGGGAATCTTTCCTAACAATCGCCCCTCACAGACCAAGGACAGGGGGAATTAATCCACCGCTGGATGAGTCTCATGTTCAGGTCGGTTAAACATTCTGGACAACCCATCAGCATTGCTATGTTGGAAACCTGACCTATGCTCAATGGTGAAGTCAAAACCTTGAAGGCTTATGGACCACTTGAGCAACTTTGGATTCTCTCACTTCATGTTCATTAGCCACTTTAAGGGCTTATGATCAGTTTGCACAGTGAAGTGGGTCCCATAGAGGTAGGGCCTCAGCTTCCTTACGGCCCACACAACAGAGAAACATTCTTTCTCCACTGTGGACCACCTGAGCTCTCTGTTCTTAAGCTGACGACTAATAGGATGTTCCTTAACTTTCTGATCTACTTGTGATAGTACAGCTCCTATCCCAGTGTCAGAGGCATCTGTCTGCACAATAAAAGGTCCTTGGTAGTCAGGGGCCATGAGAACAGAGGCCTGGCAAAAGGGGTCTTGGAAGCCATTGAAGGCCTTCCCACACTCTTCAGACCAAGTTACCTTCCTTGGTTTCCTAGGAGTTGTGAGAGCAGTCAGAGGGGCAGCTATGGTGCCATAGTCTGCCATGAAATGTGTGTAGTACCCATTGAGTCCTAAAAAGGCGCTCACCTGTGTTGGGCAGAATCCTGGGCAGTGCCCTTAGGGACCACTACACACAATTAAGACTACAGGTGGCAATACAAGTTTTACCTTTGGTACAAGCCTGTACTACTATGTCAGAGTGGTAGCAGTGGCGGAGCAGCCAGGCTTATCTCAAGAGTATATGACCAGTAGCAGAGATTACACAAAGGGACCACAATTACTGTGACTCAAGCAAACACTGACTCAAGGTTTCAGGTAGAAAAATATAAGTACATTTATTTTTAAACCATTAGTTATAAACACAACACTTCTATTAAACCTAAACATAAACCACACGTTAAATATACTACAACTAACCAATTCACTTTGTACAGTATGTCTCAAGGTAAGTACCCTGTGTTTGAATGAACCGGTGTTACAAACAAAACATGTTACTGTGAACACGATTGCGATCACTTTTTGACCGTTCGGTCTACTAAATAAATGTGTATCCGTGACATGAAATGCTACCGGGGCAAAAACACACTTAGCACCTGAGATACCCAGAGGGAGTTGGAGGCAAAAATCACAGGCAATACTTTGGTTAGGCAGACAGAATCGAGAAACACTCAGAGACAAGAGTTCAAAAGTCAAAGGGCCTGAGCCAGGGTCAAGTGACACCGGGGGCCTGTTGCCGAAGATCACACAGTCAGATAGTTCACGATTCAACGTAGCTAAGAGTACTTCAATATTGTCAATGTTCGGAAGCAAAAGTTATAAGAAGAAGGGAAGACAAGGACAAGCCTTGGAGATGAAGAAAAGGGGTTCACCCAGTTTCCTCAAGCAGAACACAGTACCTTATTCCAATGGTGGAGCTGGTAGCCTGGCAGTTGTTCCTGTTGGTTTCCCGCAGACCCACGATTCCTGGAGCTTCGTTGTGAAGGAGGACGTCTGAAGGGGGTCTGCACCACACAGGGATGAAGCCGGCAGCAGCGACAACGAATAAAAGGTGCGCTCCTTAAAAACAGGAGAGGCTCTTCAAATGGCTATCCGGACCACTACAGCAGTGTGCAGCGATTTCGACCAAGGAAGAGGATCCTCTGGCTGAAGATGAGCTGGTTATCCCCACCAGGCTCAAGGGAAGAAGACTCCGGACTGGATCTTCTCTTAGTCGTTGAAGGGTAGATAGCTCAGGACTGCAGCAGGGCTTCACCGGGACGGGGTAGTTGCAGCAGCCATCGTTCTCTCCGCTTCTCTTCGGTTCCTTGTAGTTCCAGTGGCGACTCTCTGACTTCTGGCCCAAGAGACCTGCCTTTTATGCACAAAACCCCCATTCACACAGCCTGGCTGTCAATCACCCAGCAGGGGGGTTGTCCAGCCCAGACAACCACCTCAGCCAATCATGGCAAATTGCGACTTGGGTTTCCTAGGATACCCTGTGCAGGGAGTGACTACACCTCTCCCTCACATTCAGCCCACCTAGACACCTAGGCGCCTGGTGGAGGGCTTCTGAGCAGAAGCCCGCCAAAAGACAGTGAACAAAGAAGGCGAACCTAGTTTGCCACGCAAAGAGAAATGGCGAATAAACAAAAGAAATGGCGAATAAATCCAACCGGAGCCAAAAGAAAGACGATTTGGTCAAGCGGGTTTATGTTCGAGGCTAATATAATAGCCAAGAACAATACCACGTTTATCTAATATAATTGCGGTAGAAAAGTTAGGGTAGATACCACTGCCACCAGCCAAGTCTAAATGTTAAAAGAGCGAAACAATGCTCTAGGAGGTACAGATAAAAAGGGATACGAATTAACCCTTTCCAGTACTCCATGGAAGATGGGGTGTACTGGATCTGTGGTAGATTGACTAAGTAAAGTTAATGGCAACTTTACCCTTTTCTGGTGGACTGTAGTCAGCCTCAGAAATGGAGTCGGGGGAAGTCTCGAAGACAACCCTGTGCCACGGCACTGAAGGTGCTGTGTGACACACAAGAGAAGGGGGCTACTGAAGTGGTGTACTTGGGAGTCCACAATCATAAAAACAGAGAAATACACATGGCAAAACATAGGTAAGAGTGTGGGAAAAGCTCACACTCTTACCAAGGTGAAAAAAATAAACTCCAGAAGTCCAGCAAAGCTGCTGGGGGACTCACTAGGTGAGGGAAATTAGCCATAAATGAGAATTCTTCCTAACACTTAAAAAGGCTCTCACCTGGGTTTGGGTAGTGGGGGTAGGCCAGTCTTGTACTGCTTGTACTTTACTGGGTAGAGGCTGTATCCTCCCTCCACCTACTTCATGCCCAGGGTAGAACACTGAACCTTGCCCAATCTGGCACTTACTGGCCTTTATGGTCAAGTGGGCCTTGTGAAGAGCCTGCAACACTATCCTAGGGTGTTTCACATGATCCTCCCAGGTGGCACTGAGAACTGCTATATCATCCAGATATGCGAGACAGAATTCATCCAACCCATTAAGGACATGATTCACACGCCTCAGGAAAGTGGCAGGTGCATTCCTAAACCCAAAAGGCATTACCCTGAACTGGTAAAGACCCTCTGCTGTTGAGAAAGCTGTTACATCAGGACCAAGCCCATCAGCTCCGGGAGCAGGGGCCGTTTGGGTTCAGTCCTGGAGCCTTAGGCACCAGGCTCATCATAGGGTTCAGTCCTGGCGCCTTAGGCGCCAGGCTCATAGACTTTACTTACCTGATGCAGACCATGCTGCAAGTGAGTCCAAGCCAACGTGATGCCTGGATGGGACTATTTTATTACAGGGATTATTTTTTACTCGGGCGTGGTTCTGGGGAACTTCTTACCTGGAACTACTTTGGAGGCTATTTAAACCACGCCCGAACAGCAGCACATGCTTCGCGCTATTCTGCATCCAGCAGCGTAACGCTCACCGTGTCTGCAGCCAGCATTCAGTCTTCTGCCACGCCCGCCTCGAATCTGGAGCTCCTAAAAACAAGAGGAAAGAAAAGGACAAGGTTAGAAAATGAACTATTTTCGAATTCCTCACCTGATTCCGGGTCCATCTCTCCCCCGGACCTGGAAAGAACATCATTTCAGTACGCGTCGCATCTCCAGCTGCAGCGCCGCGCCATACTCACCAGTCCTCGCAGCATCTTTCGATTCGGCGCTGCCTCCATCATTTCTTCGCCGAACTCCGGCACCTGGGGGACAAAAGAAAACAACAAGGTGAGCCGAGAAAACCATCAAATATAACTCTTATCACCATAGACTTACCTGATTTACCACCGGAGGCATTATTCTATAACTCTTCACATCTTCATGTGCCGCACCTGCAAAGAGAGAGAAAACAACACGTTAAACATTTACCGGACAGCGTTGGGTAATACAGACTCTTACCTGAGAGCCACCAGCTACCACGGGAGCATCTTCTCACAAACTCAGCTGCAAGACAAGGAAGTAAGGGGGGGGGAACAAGAGTGAACATCGGACATATTGAACTCTATGAACTTGATACTTACTGGTCCTAGCCAGGAACCTCAGAGTCAATACTCTCCCACGCCTTCAAACCATTTAAGTAACTGGCATCAACGCGCCCCTGCAAACCATGCAGGAAGGAGAGCTCATCTTTCAAGAGTATAAGGTCAGATTGCTGAAAGGGCACTTCGGAGTGATAAGTGGGGAGGACTGTGGGGGGTGCCATCATTTGAATCCACGGGTGGCTAAATCCATCTCTCCACTTGCAGGAGAATACTTCTACGGGTCAAGCAGACAAGATTCGGAGGGGCAGTCCAGTCAGTTATCTCTGCACTACGCAACCAGTCCTCAGCCCTTCCATGGAGCTGGAGCTCCTTAGACCCCTGCAGGAGCAGTGGGCATCTGTGCCTCTCCTTCGTGATGTCCTGCAACGTTGTGCGGAAGATCGCAGCGCCTAAATTGAATTTTGGCGCATCCCGCAAATTTGACTGCACTTACGACGACTTCGTGCCACAATTATCCTTTTGTGCTGAATAGCACTTTGTTTCCCTGCATGATGCTTCGCTAGCCTACATTGGCAGGATTCACTACCTGTGTCCAGGTAACTCCATTAAACCGACACGAGGAGGAAGGCTCCTCCAAGATGGCCGCCCGCCGAGAGGCATAGCCATTTCCTGCCCATACGATCGCAGCAAGCCGCCGATTGTTCCCCAGGATCCCCTTAAGAGCCTATCCCGTGAGCCGGCAGGCGAAGCCGGCTCACCTCAGCAAGGCCCAGGAGAAAAGGCTACCTCCTGTTCCCTTGCCTGTTACCTGCCGGAGCTGCCGTCTGCCTGTCCCCCTGGCCCACACAGGCTAGCTCCAGAATGAAAGCCCATCGCGCACCATCACCAATCAGCTCCTGAAGACCACGGGTAAGCTAACCAACAGCATACTATTTGCGCTAACCCTACCCTCTGACTGCTGCCCCAGACACCCGATTGCCACTGGCCCTAGAGCCCACGAACGGCTCAGCAGTGCTTCCCTTGTACACACAGGCGCCCTGTTAGACCACTGAGCTCACAGTAGCGGCACCAGCCTCACGTGACTATTGTATTGTCTTATGAACATACCACTTGCAGACTACATTTTGACTGCGCTGAGCATTATGGTCACTAGTAGACCACATTTAACTGTGTTGTGCCTTTTGGTCACTAGTAGACCACATTCAGCTGTGTTGTGCCTTATGGTCACTAGTAGACCATATTTAACTGTGTTGTGCCTTATGGTCACTAGTAGACCACATTTTTACTGTGTTGTGCCTTATGGTCACTAGTAGACCACATTTAACTGTTGTGCCTTATGGTCACCAGTAGACTCCATTTTGACTGTGCTGTACCTTATGCTCATTAGCTAACATTAACGTGCCTCGTGCTATGCTTTGCCTAATGTTGCTGACCATATCACGCTAGACACTCCCAGTTCTACCCACCTATCTGCTCCATTTAGTGATAACGGAATCCCCCCCCTCTGATACTATACCATCCTGATACGGGAATTGGAAGGATGCTAAACCTAGGAATACTGCTCTGTACCATGGCTGTTGCCATACAGGTGGACTCTAGTAGCCAAGAATACATTGGTCAATCACCAGTACCTACGTTAGACCTTAGCCTACTAACCCCTTCAGATACTGTGCAACCAAATCTCTCCATACACTACAAGGCCCGAGAGACAATACCCTACGCCTCTTTACCATGTGCCACGTCCAATAGAAATAACAGACTTCGCGCCAGACTAGCCAAATTATATGAACCACTGAGAAGTGCCCTTCCGGCCACCAACCTCAAAACTAATTACAAACCTAACCTACGACCACCTAGCCACTCTAAATTGCCTCCTCCAATGTCCATCTCGGACGCGAATACCCTTTGGCTCAATAACTATAAGACTAAAGTCTGCAATATCTCCAACAAACTTACCCGAGTCAACAAAACACCTGAGGCCCCCCCTCTTAAAGGAGCGCTTCTCAATGCAAGATCACTAGTCACACACGCCACCGATATTGCCGACTTAATCACTGAAGGGAACCTGGATTTCCTCGCAATTACGGAAACTTGGCTCCATAATGCAGCAGGACCTGCCCTTATGCTAGCTATCCCTGATGGCTATACCATAGTCAGACAAGACCGAGATAATGCCCGAGGTGGCGGTATTGCTATTATCTTTAAAACTGCTCTCGGCCTCAGACTAGTCCCTACCCAGCTATCACAATCATGTGAAACCATCACTGCCAAAATTCAGATAAATAACTCGCAATCCCTTACTATACACCTTATATATAGACCACCTGGCCCTCTTGGTACCTTTGAGGAAGACCTGCAGAATATAATTATGAATAACCTTAAACCCACCACGCAACTACTCCTATTAGGTGACTTTAACCTAGGCTTTAATGACCAAATGGATAAAAACGTGACTGAAATAGCCAATACGATGAAAGCACTAGGCCTCACCCAAAAAGTCAATAAACCCACCCACCTTAAAGGGAGAATATTGGACTGGATATCTGACCTTAACTGCTCAGCCACTATCTCATCCATCCTGCCATTAGCATGGACAGACCATTCTCTGATCTCCTTTCACCTATCCACTTTAAGACCTACCCCACTGGCTCAACCACTAGCTCCACCATGCTTAACCAGAAGTAAAAAAAAGTATCACGGTAGAGAAAGTTATCCCTGCCATTCTTCCAACACTTAACGCACTGCCTGAAAATCTTGACCCTATTAGCCTAGTTCAGGAATTCAACAACATTATGCTCACCACACTGGATAAAATTGCCCCCATCTAACTTAGGCCTAGCAAACCAATAGCCCACTTAAACAAATGGTTCACTCCACAACTTAAAGACCTCTGCACATTAAAGAATAAAAGTGAAACTAATTGGAGACTTTGCCCCTCTAGCGAGAATAAAGCCAAATTAACCTCACCATCCTCACACTACAAGAAGGAAATCTGCCTGGCAAAACGCAATTCATACGTCGAGCGCATTGCTAACTCAAATTCAAGTATGAAAGAACTCTTTTGCATACTCAAAGAATTAGAGTCCCCAATTGTTATTCCTGATGTCTGCACTAAGGACAAATCCTGGTGCACAGACATCCAACATGCCGTTCCGAATAAAATTGACACACTCCAGAATAAAATTCAACAAAAAAAGAAGCTCTGAACTTACAGCACCCTCCTAACACCCTCTCGCCTAACGAGTCACCATCGGCACACAATACTACCTTCCATTTTGCTAAAATGTCTACCCTAGAAGTAGAAAAAATGATCCTATCTTTGAAGCCCTCGAACTGTAAAGGCGATATTTGCCCAGCACAGCTAATAAAAGATGCTGCCAGAGAACTCTCCCCATTCATATCTAAACTGATAAATGCCTCATTTGCTACAGGTACCATACCTGCTAACCTCAAACAATCTTGGTTGTTACCCCACCTCAAGAAACAGTCACTAGATCCGCTTATTCCCACTAACTACCGGCCCATTACCACGGTCCCATTTCTACTAAAAATATTGGATAAAGCTGCTTACATTCAAATTCAAAAACACTTGGAATTGCAGAAACTTCTAGGCAACAGACAATCTGGTTTTCGTCCACTACACGGAACAGCGACAGCCCTAATCGACCTAAAGTCCCAAATAGACGAGCTGAGAGACAAAGGAAGGACAGTACTCTTGCTCCTACTTGACCTCTCTGCCGCATTTGATCTGGTCAACCACAAGGTCTTATGCCGGCACCTTGACTCTGCAGCCCACTTCTCCACGGGTGCCATCAAATGGATTGAGTCCTTCCTGAGCGAGAGAACCATGAGAGTCTTCTCCCCTTCAGCAACTGCCAACCCTACACCCATCCTATGCGGTGTTCCCCAAGGGTCCTGCGTCTCGCCCACCCTTTACAACAACTTCACTAAGCCACTGTTCCACGATCTGGACCAGCTGGGTATCACCTACACTAACTATGCAGATGATACTCAGATTCTCCTCCCACTTTCCAGGGATTAGGTTTCGGACATGGATTTGGTGAACAAAGTTTACCTCATCATCCAAGCATGGATGGCCACTCATGGCCTGTGCTTGAACAATGATAAGACTGAACTTATAATTCTGGGTTCGCAGGCTAATATCAAAAAACTAAGCCAAGAATTCTCATCATTCAATATTGACGGTAACACCATTAAAGTTTCCAAGGAAGTAAAAACCCTTGGATTCTATTTGGACTCCACACTGTCCTTTGATAAACAGGTCAAATCCCTTACCTCTGCCACGGCTTACACCTGCAAATTACTCAGAGCTTGTAAACCGTTCCTCTCTGACAATAGTTGTCTGATCCTGGCTAGAGCTCTAATACTCTCCAGAATCGACTACTGCAATGCCCTCTACAGTGGTGCCAATAAATCTACCATTCAAAAGCTCCAAACACTATAGAATAATGCCCTAAGAGCAGCACTAGGCATAAATAAGAAAACTCACATCTCCTCCTTGAGACGTCAACATAAATGGTTATCTACATCTAACAAAATACTACTAAAAACGCTCTCCTTGACACATAAAGCCCTTAACAACGCAGCCCCCAGCTACCTCATAGATAAACTCCAGAGAAGAACTTCTCTCAGACCTACCAGAACTGGGAATACTAATTGCCTGACTATTCCCAAATATAAGCTTACTACCATTGGGGGTAATAGCTTGACTGTTAAGGCAGCTAAAAGTTGGAACTCATTGCCTCAGGAGCTGGGAGCAGACCAAACCTACTTACATTTCAGGAAAAATTTAATAAAACATATCACTGCTACGGATCCTTAGTCTCCCATTACCCTCAGAGGACTTGCCCACTCCCACAGAGACTTGGTCATCCTGCAGTAACAGCGGACTACCGTATTACTTTTGAGTTTTGCATTAATCTCTAAAGACCTTGTGCATTGTGATCCATTCGGGAACCTAGCATCTTACAAAGGACCCCACGTGGCACATTCATCCTTTGTACAGTGCCTACTGTTCATTTATTTAAATTCATTGGCTATTTTTTCTTCGTCCTATTTTGTACATTGTATATATCCTGTAATCATGTAAAAAACGGTATATTTTGCTATCATGTAAATATTGTAACCTGTGGATACGAAACTATGGAAGTCTTACATTTCCATTTTGCTGCGCCCTTATACTCATGAGTCTAGTGCGCTTAACAAATGAATAAACAAACAAATAAACATTGGTGGAGACCGCAGCCGTCCGGGTCCGACCGACGCCCCTGTGGGAGCCAGGTGAGCGTAACACTGTCTTCTCCTTGGCATGTTCAGCAAGAGCTATTTGCCAATAGCCTGCAGTGAGGTCAAATGTGCTGAGGCACCCAATGTACCCACCAGCTCATCCGTTCTAGACATGGGGTGTGCATCTGTCTTGGTGACAGCATTCAGAGCCCTTTAATCCACACAGAACCTCAACTCAAAAGGTACCTGCCTTTGGAACCAAAACCACAGGGCTGGACCAAGGACTACTGGAGGATTCAATCACCCCAATATCCAACATTTTGTTGACCCCTGTCTTAATGTAAGACCTTACTTTGTCTGACATTCTGTATCACCTACGTCTAGTAGGTACACTATCTCCTGTGTCAATATCATGTTTGCACCAAGGTGTCAAACCAGGAGCTTGTGAAAACAAGGGGTCAACAGCCTCAGCAAACCTCTCAACCCCTCTTGTTGATCAGCAGTCAGGTGAGGGGCCACTTTGATAACCTCAATGGAGCTATCTGAAGCACTGCACTAGAACAGGTCAGTGAGAGGTTCTGACTTCTCCTCCTCAACATCTGAAGCAAACAGCAGTGCAGCAATTTCAACTATTGGGATGTAAGCCTTCACCCTATTCACATGGAGCACATTTAGAGCCTGATCAGCCCTTCCAAGGTCAACTTAATAGTTGACCTCACCCAGTGACTCCACCACTGTCTAAGGGCCTGGTAATTTGTCCTGTAAAGCTCTAGGCCTTATAGGATTCATGATCAGGACTTGCTGACCTGCCGTGAAGTGGATGAGGGCAGCTTTCTGGTCATACCAATGTTTCACCAGAGCTTGCCCAACCTTCAGCTTCTCACTAGCCAGACCCATCAGGAGTACCATTCATTTTCTGAGTCCTAGCACATAGTCTACTACGTTGGTAGTGGTAGTGACAGGGGGAGTGGGCATCCCCCCCTCCTTTACTATTGCCAAGGGTCCCCTCACAGGGTGACCAAAAAGAAGCTTGAAGGGGCTGAAGCCAACACCCTCCTGAGGTAGCTCTCTGTATGCAAACAGTAAGCATGGTAGTAGAAGATCCCATTTTCTTCTTTGGGGCTCTTCCAGAGCCCCAATCATGCTCTTAAGGGTCCTGTTAAACCGCTCACTTAGACCATTGGTTTGTGGGTGGAATGCAGATGAAAACATGTAGGTCACTCAACATTCCTTCCAACTGGCCTGCGTATACTTTGACATAAAGTTGCTGCCCCTCTCGGACACAACTTCTTTAGGGAAGCCAACCCTAGTAAATATGCCAAGTAAAGCTTTTGCAACTGACTTGGCAGTCACAGCCTTCAATAGGATGGCTTCAGGATACCTGGTGGCCTGGTCGACCAGCACCAGGATAAACCTATTGCCTAAGGATGTTTGGGGGTCAAGGGAACCAACAATGTCAATCTCTACCCTCTCAAATGGTACCCCCACAACTGGGAGTGGTACCGATGGAGCTTGGATTGTTGTGCCACTCTTCCCAGATAACTGGCATGTGGCATACCCCCTGCAGTGACTTTCTACTTGCACCCCATCTTGGGCCAATACAAGTGCATGGATAACCTTTTCTTGGTTCTCTTGATGCCAAAGTGACCAGCAAGGGGGACTTCAAGCGCCAAAGGCAAGAGGAAGGGTCTTACAGCAAGGGGAACCACCAACCTCCTCCTATGGTCTCCTGTAGACTCTGTGGGCTCACTGTAGAGGAGCCCATCTTCCCAATAAATCATGTGCTTCCCAGGAGGTTCACCCTCAAGCTGGGAGCAGGCCTGTCTCCTTAGGCCTTCCAAAGATGGGCACTCACGTTGGCCCTTACTGAACTCAACCCTGTCAGGACCACCTTCTACTAACAAACTCTGTAGTTCAGGATGGTCATGGGGATTGAGGATTTCAGGCAACACCTCTTCCTTATCAGGTTCAGGTGTTTGACCAACTACCGCCACCTCAGCGGTAGGTGAGCTAGAGGGAATATTCTCTTTCCCTCTTTTGTCTTTCTTGACTCATTTAGCCTTGGGTTTCCCCTTTGGCTTAGGCTTGGCATTGGACTTGGCCAGTGCAGACCATGTGCATGGTCTCTCTGCTGTGTCACCCACAAGCCCTACAGCTCTGAGATCATTCCCCAGCAGGAGCTTTCCTGGGACTTGCCTCTGAATGCTCACTGGAATCCTGACCACTGTACCATTTATAGTAAGATTTACAAGCATAACTGGGAACTTGAGTGGGGAACCATCAGCTAACTTAGTGGGTTACCAAAGGAGCTCTGGCAACTTCCTCTGGGTCTACCAAGGTAGAATACACTACTGTTCTGCTAGCCCCACTATCCCTAAGGGCAGGAATATCAACTCGATTGATCAGCACATTGTCTTTAAAATAGTGCTTGATGTTGTCTGGAATTCTACATTAAACCTCCAAGACTTTAGGCTCCAGGAACCCAGGGAAACCAGGACTATCTCAGATTCTATCCCACTGGGGAAGGAGTCTGAGGAGAAATATGCCCCTGTGAACTCTTCTTCCTCATAGGAGCGGAAGGCCAGACTCACAGAGTGGACCCCCAAGGTTTTGACCTTACATCTGGGGTCCACTTCACAAGGTCACTGGCTCCACAAGCCACACAAGATCCACTGGGTCTTGGGACATAGGGATGCTTACCGTAACCAGAGTTCTGCTTGGAAGGATAACTTCCACTACCCTGTGCATTCTCCTGTGACTTACCCTTACATTTCTTTTTCTGTCTCTTTTGGGAGGACGTTTTTTCAGACCCCAACCCTCTTCATCTTTGGACTTTTTCCCCGTCCTCCTGCTTACCAGGATGAGTTTTGGGTTTATAGTGAAATTTTCGAATGTCACATTTTCGAATGCCTTTTTCTCGAATGAAAAATGCCGGAAAAAAATGTCGAATTTTGTTTTGACCCTTTTTTTTTTTTACTAACTAAACCAAAAAAAGATATATAAAATAAAAAAAAAACAATATTCGGAATTTTTTTTAGAATTTCTTTTTCTCGATAAAAAGACATTCGAAAATGTGCATTCGAAATTTGAACTGTATACCTGAGTCTTGTTCTTGTGGGACACTCTATGTGACACCCACAAATCTGCTTCTATGGCCAGCTTCTTAGGATCCAACTTGTTTGAATCTGCCAAGTGCTGCTTAAACTCAGGGTAACAAGATGCAAAAATATGTTCAAGCATGACAAGACATTTCATACCCTCAAAGGTGGAGACCTTATAGCCTTCAACCCAACTAGTCAAGTTCTTTAAGGAATCAGTTACATAAGACACCCAAGTACTACCTTCTTTCTTTTTGTACTCTCTAAACCTCTTTGTGTATTGGGCATGAGTCTTCCCAAACTTTAAGATGAGAGTTTGCTCCAATTTTGCAAAATCTACTCTTTCAGCTTTTGACATCTCCATAATAGCTCTGCAGCCAGAATGGGGTAGTCTGCTGAGCAACCATGCAATTTTATCAGCATTTACATCCTCTTGAACTTCACATGCATACACAAATGCATTCAGCCAGTCCATAACGTCATTCTTCTCATCATATACACTGAGCAGATCTTTAGAAAATCTTGGATGAGAGGAGGACCCAGACCCATGTCCAGATCCCTTTGACACTTGAAGCTTGGCCAGTTCCAACTGATGATCCCTGTCATTCTGTTTTTCTGCCTGCTCTATCTTCAGCTCTTTCTGCTTAAACAGCAGTTCTTGTTTCTTGAATTCCAACATGGCATCAGCATCAGAGCTGGCAGAGGAAGCTTGAGACAACACTTCATCTCTGTCTTCCTGGGTCCATGGATGAGTGCAGCGACAGATCCATCAGATCTGTCAGTGAAAGCAGCCCCACCTCCTTCTGCAACATCATCTGTGGTAATGGCATCAAGTTGCAACTCTTGTCATTCTATGATCCTTTGGATCATTTCATGCTTTGTGCCTTGAGCATGTTAACCTCTCTCAGCACACATCATTCTCAATGTTTCTGATTTAGAAGCATTTAAGGTTATATTGACAATTGTTTCCATTATATTAGATAGGTCTATGGCCTTTACATATACGTACTACTAAGGTCACTGTGTGTCCTGGGTAGAGGTAATCTGAAATGCCTTCACTAGTGTGCAACACTGGATACTTTCAGTCCTATCCCACTGCTGCCACCAATGTGTTAAAATGGATTTCTGAACTCTGACCTGTGGGCAGAGGTTCAGAAGGCCAGCCTAGTTTCTTGGAACAGGGTAACCTTCTGGACAAGCCAGACCAATCAAGGTAGCATTGGCGGCGGTCAAGACTAGGTCTAAGGTGGGGTCAGGGTGAATGAAAGATCTCAATGAGCACACAGAGTAAAGGACACCTACAAATCACTCCCAGCCAGGTGTATATATATTAAAAATACATGTACATGTATTCAAGGCCTTTGAGTTTCAACACACCGTAATAATCAACAGTAATACCTTTAAACCAATACAATCCTACTACTACAATACATATATACAATACCAAGTGGCCTAAAGGATTAAATGCAAAGAATAGGTACACATCCTAAAAGGGAAGGAAACAAGCAGTGCAAATAGTCTTTAGGCAGTTCTTCATTAAATAAACCCTAACTGAGAGGCAGTCCAGTCAATACGAAGAGAGGAGCCTAGCGCTCAATGTACTTGCAAATGCTGGTGTACACGATAGTGCAGAAGGGTGAAAACAGGGTCTCTTGCAGGGGCTGTAGCAGCTTAGGAAGGTGGGTAAGGCAATGAATAATAAGTTCCTTCTATTCATGGAGGGTTTCCCCAAGAGTTGGGAATGGTTCGATAGCACAGGCTATCTATGGAAAGGAGAGTGGCCCTCAGGGGACACTCATGCATAAAAATGGGTGGATGCACTAGGGGCCACCAGTAAGGGTTGCAAGTACTCACCAGCCCCTGGTGCACTCTGGACCAAACTCTGGCAGTCTAGTACACTTCGGTTTCACATTCAAATGAGGCGAATGTGAGACACTGCGGCATACAGCAGTGAAGTTACAGTGTTGATTCTCAAACGGGACAGTGGTGATTTCTCCGCTCCTGGTGGATGGATCAGGCCAGTTTCACTGTAGCAGGCTTCAGGGCACAGAGGGGCACAGCAGCAAGGCACCTGCAAAGTTCGTCACCACGGCTAGGCGACAAGGTAACCATGTGGACTCCGCTTCGGGCGCTCGCTCTTTACTCCAGATCTGGGAATGCCAAGTATACGAAATTCGGTGTAAGAGTGCTGTGAACTCAGAGCTTGCAATCTCCCAAGTTTCAAGGGTCTCCTCAAAATGGCTGCAGTGTCAGAGCAAAGGTTCTGCGCAAGCTGGTCAGTCCACTGGTTGGCCCAGGGACACTTCCGAGAAGACTTACTTGCAGGGTTTGATGAAGGTGCCGAGAATCGCTGGTCCCACTATTCTAATGTGTCAAAGCATCTTCGCAGACCTTCTAGTTCGATCAGAAGCAGAGGGGTCCAGCGGATAACAGCGGGCTCAGGTTGCCAAACCTTCCAGCGAGTCACCAGCGGTACCTCGACTCGGCTTCTTAGTTTCAGGAGTCTTGGATCCTATGCTAGGTTCAGTGAGAACTCAAGAGATCGACTTGGTATGGGTGTTTGGAGGCTTCTCTTATCCAGAATCTCCTTCGCGCCAAAACGAAGAGGACCCAATGGGAGATCTGCTCACATACAGGCACACCAGACGTGGACCAGTCACGGACCACAGAGGTCCCAGTCATTTATTTATTTTACATTTGTAGAGCGTGACAAACGCGTGGGTATCTGGGCGCTGGAGAGCAGGCAATACACATTACAGTAGTTACCACAGGCAACAATAGAGAACATAGGTTTGGCATGTATCAGATTAAATTTATTTGCAGACATAACATATTTACAGATACATTGATCCCGTAGGTAAATAATCAATAGTAATTACATGTGCAAACTTATTGACATAAGTAAAAGTAGCTAACAAATGAAGTAGAGCAGATGTATTTACAGAAACATATTGTATAGGGATGATACTGTAAGCTTTGAGGCAGAGAGGGCTACAATTTGGAGGTGAGGCACCAGGCCTTAAGCTTTCTGCGTAATGAGATGCGGGAAGGGTCGGCTATAATGTCTAGAGGTAAGGCGTTCCAGCCTTTGGCTGCCACAACTGGGAAGCTGTGTCCCCCAGCCTTCGTTATTTTGAATTTCGGAACAGAGAGAAGGAAGGCTGAAGCAGAGCGTGTCGGCTTGGTGGTTTGGGTTGGTGTGAGCAGGTTGTTAAGATATTTAGGAGCTATGTTGGTGAGGCATTTGTGGGTGATTGCCATAGTTTTGAATTTGATTTGATCCTGGACCGGTAGCCAGCGCACTTTGTATCTAATTTCAGAGATATGTTCTCTTCTTGGTATGTTTAGGGCTGCTCGTAAGGCATTGTTTTGAATGACCTGTGGTTTTTTTATGCTGTTAGTCGTAGTGCCAGCCAGGAGGATATTACAATAGTCGAGTTTTGACAGAATGAGGGCTCTTGCCAGGGTTAGGCAACTGTCTGCTGATTAGTAGGGTCTGCAAGCGTTAATGAGTTTGGCAGTGTAAACTGCTGAAGAGATTATGGAGTTAACTTGTCTGGAGAAGGTTAAGGAGGAGTCCAAATACACACCTAGCGTTTTAACTTCTTTAGAGGTGGTAATGGTGTTTCCATCAATTATGAAGTGCTTGTATTTGGGGGTCAAGTTTTTTTAGGTGAGCTTGGGTGCCGACCAGGAGTAACTCTGTTCTGTCATTGTTTAGACAAAGTTCATGTTGGGCCATCCAAGACTGGATCATCTGGTAGATGTTGTTGAGGATAGTAGAGTCTGTGTTGTAGTCTTTGGTTAGGTGGATTCGAATTTGCGTATCGTCCGCTTAGTTTGTATAGGATACTCCACGTTCATCAAGGCAGTCAAATAGCAGCTTGGTGAATATGTTGTAAAATGTTGGTGACACGCAAGATCCTTGAGGTACCTCACAAGGAACGGGGGCAGGGGTGGCGTTAGCTAGGTTAGAAAAAACTCTGATTGTACGCTCAGAGAGGAATCATTTTATCAAGGCAGTGGCATTGGGTGAGAAGTGTGCAGCGCTGTCTAAGTGGGGACATAGTATTTTGTGATTTACTAAATCAAATGCTGCAGAGTGGTTTAGGAGGAGTAGTATGTCTAAATTTCTGTTGTTGATTTGTCGATTTCCGTTGTTGATTCACAGCACACCAGACTCTCTGGCACCCAGGATGTATATTGAAACTAGACAGTCCAACCCACATCCTGGGCACACACACACACACAAGGCATTCAGAAGCCCGCGAAAGCTTGGCGTTTCGCAGGAGAATGCATGCCCAAATAAGGACTGACCCGGGTCGGCTCGACCTGGGGATGGCAAAGGGGCAAGATGGCCAAAGGACAGGACAAAGAACCTTGTGGCATGGCCATTTTGGAGCCAGGCCACCTTTCTGTGCCAACTGCGGTAAATGCAGTTGGCATGACAAGAAAGGGTTAAAACAATGCGAAAAGATTAGCTGCCACCAGCCCTGTCCAAGGCACATCTGCACTTCTCTGAATAAATCCTTCGAGGGTGGCTAGGGCCTTTGAAAATGAAAGGAAGACCCAAGTGCACTGTACTGTAAGGTACATTGTGCACTTGTAACATGTTGCAGAAAAGTTGCAACATTGGAAAGGACTAAGGAAAAACTCTCCCAGTACTGACTGTCTTTAAGGGCATGTCAGTTTCCCCATAATAAAGTGAGCGAAAGCCCAGAGGAGTGCAGCTGAAGGCTGTGCTTCACTGGCAAATTCAGACTACGGTGTTAACACAGCAGCACAACATTGGGGGGTACAGAACTGGAGGGAAAAACTCCACATAATTGGGAATCTTTCCTAACACGCTCTTTCTCTCATCTTGCTCCACTTGCATGGAATTCTATTCCCCTGGACATCCGAGAAACAGTCCACACGGATTTGTTCGAAACCAAACTAAAATCCTACCTCCTTGCCTCTGAGTTACCCTCTTAACCTACCTCTCATCTGCCTGCTAGCTAACATTTTTCCTTTGCCTCTGACCTGCATCTGTCTCTCACTTACTCTGCCTCCATTCTAGCACATCACCCTTCATGGTCACGCCCCGAGTACAGCTGGTCCTACCACCTACCTGCACTTAAAAATGTCCAATGCTGGTTATCCTTGATCTATGTATGTCCATTTATGTATTGTACCTGGTGACTGTTCCATTTACTCCCCTCCACAACCTGGTCAGAATGTACCCCAAACTCACCCCATTGTAAGAAGCTCACTGCTTCCCGTCAAATCTGATTTCTTATCTATTGTATGTTCTTTTGTGATCAAAAGATCATTGTTCATCCTGTATATAAATTAAAAAAAATACATTATCTGTACATCCCCTGCTGGCACACCTCTAGCAATTTGCACGGCTCCTTGCTGGCACAACAGTTGCCCATGGGCCCCTGCCTGCTCACAATGGCGTCCCACACCACAACTCACATTGACCGGCCTGCAAACTTGGTGCTCCGCCTCCTGCTGGTACCTGCCCCAGGATGAAGGACGGATGGACCACGGGGGCAGTTGCTGCGTTACCTTGGCTACTCGCCCTCCACAGCTCGACCAACTCGCTGACAAAATACCATGGGTTCCTTACTCCTGTAATCATCACGCCAGGACCCAGTTATATAGGAAAGAACTTATTTCAGTGTACAGGTAAGTCCTTTAGTGCAATCCTTATTTATTTTTGTATTTATTACAGCGCAGCTTGTTTTGTACGAAATTCAGATTTGGAGGGATCAGTGGCCGCTCGGAGAGCATTGTTCTGAATCGTCTGGAGTTTGTTCATTCTGCGTTCAGAAGTACCGGTAGATAGGGCGTTACAGTAATCGAGCTTGGATCCTGTGATAGCTCTAGCAATTGTTAGGTGGTTGGGAGTGGAGAGGAAGGGCCTGCTGGCATGTAGAAGTTTGGCTGTGTAGGCCACCGATGAGGTGAACAAGTTCACTTGACGTGAGAGGTTCAGGTTGGCGTCCAGGTAGATGCCAAGAGTTTTGGTAGCAGCAGAGGTGGTGATATGGTTACCATTAATGATAAACTCCTTGTATGCTGGGTCAATGTTGCAAAAGTGTGGAGTTGGAGCCGACGATTAGGATTTTGGTTTTGTTGTCGGACAGGTAGAGTAGGTGAGACGCCAACCACTTTTGTATTTGTATTTGTATTTATTGGTTTATAAAGCACTTTACACCAAAGCGCTGTACAAGTGAACAACTTAATACATAAAACATAAACATAAACAATATAACAGTCGAAGCAAAGTTACAATATGAATCAGTCAACAAAACAGCAAGAAGAGCAATTAACTGAAGGGAATAGGGAAAGTAGTGGAGTGGGACTGAGTAGGGAGGGGACGGTTGAAGGAGTAGGAGGAGGGGAGGGGAAGGGAGAGAGTGGGGAGGTGGGGGAGGGGAGGGAAATAGTCAAGGGGAAGGATAAGGGAGGGAGGGGAGGCAGGAAGGGGAAGGGGTTTCAAGGAGGGGAGTGGAGAAGGAGAGATTTAAGGGAGGTGCGGAATGAGGAGAAGGTGGGGGTAGAGCGGATTGTAAGAGGTAGGGAGTTCCAGTGCAAGGGGGCTAGGAGTTGGAAGGAGCGGAAACGGGAGGGGGCACAAGGGGACAGAGGTACAGTGAGAAGGAAATGGTCAGCAGACCGAAGGGAGCGGGAGGGGGAGTCGAAAGAGATGAGGGAGGAGGGATAAGGGGGAGTAAGACCATGGAGTGATTTGAAGACAAGGCAGAGGAAGTGAAATTTGAGTTGAGAGTGAAATGGAAGCCAGCCAAGAGAGGAGAGGGAAGTAGTGATGGAGTCACGGGTGGTAAGGAGACAGAGAGTACGAACAGCAGAGTGGTAGATGGATTTGAGGGGGGCGAGATGAGAAGTAGGTAGACCAAAGAATAAGGAAGAGCAGTAGAAGAGGCGGGAGAAGATAAGGGAGGAGATTAAAAGTTTGGTAGCATGGAAGGTGAGAGAGGGTCGGACTTTGCGAATGTTGAATAGGTGGTAGCGACAGGTGTGAGAAGTGAGATATGGTGGGAGAAAGAGAGAGGGGAGTCAAAGTGAATGTCCAAATTACGGGCATGGAGAGAGATAGGGAGATTGGAGGGTGGAAAGTGAATGAAAGGCGGAGGAGAGGGAGAAGGAAGAGAGTTTGAAGGAAAGAATAAGACTTCAGTCTTGTAAGTGTTAAGAGAGAGAAAGCGGGAAGACATCCAGTTCTTTATGGCAGTAAGGCAGGAAGAAAGTTTTAGGTGGCGGTCAGTTGAGAAAGAGGAGAAAGAGAGGAAGAGTTGAGTGTCGCCAGCATAGAAGTGGTGGGAAATGCCAAACGAGGAGATTACAGGGGCTAAGAGGGAGGTGTAAAGGGAAAAGAGGAAAGGTACAAGCACCGAACTTTGAGGTACGCCGTATTCAAGAGGTTGGGATGGAGAGGACCGGCCACCCCAGGAAACAGTAAAGGAGCGGGAGGAGAGGTAAGAAGATAGCCAGTTGAGAACAGAGCCTTTGAACCCAAAGGAGGAAAGAGTGTGGAGAAGAAGGGGATGATTGACCGTGTCAAAGGCAGCGGAGAGGTTGAGGAGAATAATAATAGATGATTGCTTAGAGTGCCTTGCAGAGAGGAGGGAGTTAAGGATATAGGTGAGAGCAGTTTCAGGAGAGTGTTTGGGGCGGAAGCCAGATTGGGAGGGGGGTAGGAGAGAGAGATTGGTGGCAAAGGATGAGAGCTGAGAGTAGGCGAGGTGCTCGAGAAGCTTGAAGAGGAATGGAAGAAGAGAGATAGGTCGGAAGTTAGAGGTGAGAAGGGGATCGGCAGATGGTTTTTTCAGAATAGGGATGATCGTGGCATGTTTCAAAGCAGATGGAAAGGTAGCTGAGGAAAGACAGATGTTGAAGAAGGAAGTAAGATAGGGGATAAGAAGAGGATAGATCTTACGGATGAGAAGGGATGGGAGAGGGTCGGTTGGGGCGGAGGTGGGGTGGGCTTTGGAGAGGAGGGTGGAGACTTCAGAAGGGGAGATAGGTGAGAAGTTGGACATGCAGGATGAGGGGGTGTGGGAGGAGGAGAAGAGGGGAAGTCTGAGGAGCAGTTGATTTTTTGCCAAAGGGTAAGAATCTTGGAGGAAAAGAAGGTAGCAAAGTCAGAGGGAGAAAGTGTGGAAGAGGAGGAGGGATCAGGAGTGGGAGGGGAGAGGAGATGAGAGAGAGTTTGGAAGATATGGCAAGGGTGGGAGGCTTGGGAATGGAGAAGGTTAGAGTAATAGGAGCTTTTAGCCGAGGCAAGACAAGAGTCGAAGAGGGCGTGGTAAGAGAAATAGGAGGTTTGGTTGGAGAGCAAGGGGGTTTTGAGCCAGAGTCTGACCTCAGTCATACTCTGACCATACTCAGAGTATGACCTTGTTGAGTCGGGGAGGGGGATAAGGAGCTGCGTGTCGTCAGCGTAGTTCATGTAAGATATGCCTAGTAGATCAAGGTGGTCGAAGAGGTGTTTTGTGTAAATGTTGTAGAGGATGGGGGAGAGTCAGGATCCTTGGGGGACTCCACAGGTGACAGAAGTAGGTTCAACGGAAGAGTCATTGAAGACTTGTGAGGATCTGTCAGCTAGGAAAGACCTAATCCAATTGGTGGCTGATGGAGAAAAGTTCACTGTTGAGGCAAGTTGAGAGCAGAGGATTTGGTGGTCTACCAATTCGAATACTGCAGAGAGGTCTAGCATCATTTTGCCATTGTCTTTGATGGCATCGATTTGGATTTTCAAATGAAGTAGGGCATTTTCTGTTCTGTGTCTAGGGCGGAAACCTAATTGGCATGTGCCCAAGATATTGTTTTCCTCGATATACTGTTGAATCTGGATATAAGCAATGCGATCCAGGATCTTCAAGAGGTAGGGTACCGTAGTAATGGGGTGGTAGTTTGTCGGTATGTTAGGGTCGAGGGAGGGTTCATTGAGGAACGGTAGGACCCATGCTTCTTTCAAGGATGTTGACAGAGTTGGTGAAGGAGGCGTTGATGATTGCTGTGAAAAAGGGGATAAGTGACTGACTCGGCACAGTCTTTGATGATTCGGGCTGGGCAAGTGTCACATTTGCAGGTTGACGGTTTGAGGCTCTTGAGGATCCTGGTGACGTCCATGTCTGAGACAGGGTGGAAGTTGAACGGGGTGCAGGTGTGGGTCGGTGAGGGGCTGGATGCTGCGGGCGATGGTGGTTTGTTTAGCATAGAAAATTGCTTGGAGAGGATTTTTCCTTTGAGGGAGTTGACCTTTCCAGTGAGGGCGTCTTGAATTTTTTCGCACCAGGCACTGTCTACTGTCAGGTCAGGCTGGGGGCTAAAGGGGTCCCAAGCTCCCGGAAAATTGTGAAAAGTTCCTGGGAGTTGGATGAGGCGTTGCTGATTCTGGAGTTGTAGCTGTTGGCTTTGGCTGCATGCATTTCCCTTCTATAGTTTTTGGCGATGCAGGAGAACAGAGCTTTGGGGGCAGGGGAAGTTTTTATTCTCCAAGCTAGATCGGAGGCGTTGATTCTTGGCACAGGCTTCTAGGAGTTCAGGAGTAAACCAGGTGTTTTGTTAGTGAGGGTTTGGCTTTCCTCCTTATAAGATACAAGCATACAACTTCTGGACGTCAAACACCCCAGCCAGCTAACTTCTAATTGCCATTCCTCGACACTTACCCAGGGCTTCCCAAACATTTAACAGTACCATTCCATCCATGCTTTCCACTCATGCATCCAAACATTCTGACAAGCAGAATACAACACACAGCTCCAAGGAACACTACATGAAGACCATTGAGATCTGCCTGACATACACCTTAAAACTGCCCAGGCCACTCATGCTGCAAAGTCCCTAGCTTTTTAGTCTTGAAACTCAGACTGCTGCTGTCCCAGGAGACCCATAAACTCTGGATTGTCTGTCTATAAACTGACAACTAAACAGGGCTAGAAAAATACAGTCAGTCCGGACGAAATCTAGGAAGGTGGCAACCCTACATGGACCAGTGAAAGAAATAGTATTGGGCTTGACAAATGTATTACCCAAGGCCTCACCAAACCCTGTGACAGCCCTCCAGATGCCTCTGCGCTGGACTAGACATTTAAAAGCTTGACTTGCCCGGGTCTACAGTTCGAAGGGAACTGGCTGCACGCTCTCATTCTCAGAGCAAGATCCGCGTGCCTGCGTCAACTCTCAACCTCTTCCCTCCCACTTCTTTCATGAACGTGTACATCACGTGACGATGATGCGTTGCTGCGTTCTTTTCTCTAGTAGGAACTAGTCGCCACCTACCTTTCCCTCACCATGTACCGTTCACTCCGTTCAGTCCTGCAGCGACTCAGGCATAACTATTCGGGAACTCTCAACCACTGCAACCCTCAGAGTCCACTCTTTGTGCTGGTACCGGCAGCGAGCTCCGCTTGGCAAAGAATGGTGAGTATATGTTGTATAAGTGCAGCACAGGGTGACCTTTCACGTCCTCTAGTCCGCACCAACCCTCGTTCCCTGACATGTAGTCGCAGCGCCCCCTAGTCCACCACGCAGCGTTGCAGGTAGATTACTCTGACGGGCAGTGTTAAAGAACACGGGCATACGCTACCGAGATGAGAAACTCGAGACCTAGTTCAATGTTAAGACTAAGAATTGCAACAGTGCTATTAAAAAAAATAAGCATATTCAATTGCAATCTATCCGGTTGCACAGCTTTATATGTGAAATTTCTCGCTCTGATCCCAAACTTGTGTGGCAACTTTTTGTTTTTCGCTACTGGGGCACAAATCCCCCTGGGCCCTTTCCCTCCTTCCGCCAGAGACCTACTTTTTTTATTTAAGACATTGGTTAAGAAAGCGCTTTTTACGAAGAGCACACTAAAATCATAGGACTTAAAGGCGGTTCTGAACACATGAGATAGTCTAGTACAATAATGCATTTCAAGTCTGACAGTGCAGTGTCTGAGAAGGGCAGAGGACAGGCATTGGCAACAGCGATAGTACAGGCTTTTGAACAGGCACTGTGTAAGCATGTGTTACTCGTTCCCATCAAATGCCAAGTTACTTACACGGATTGATATTCTCGTCATGCGATTCATGCCAAGTGTTTGCGTTGCCATCATATGTCGATGCAGTTGCTAACCATTCATGTTAACTGCTCGGGTAGACTCTCAGTTGGAATTAATTGCCAACAAATGATAGGGCACCAAGGATGGGCTGTTTGGCCACAGCCAGTCCTGACAGTAAAGGATTCCAACCTGGTTGGAATAATCGTCCGCTATTACCCTCTACACAGCATTGCGAACGTGTCTGCGTTCATAAGCACTGCCACAAAAGCAAGCACGGCTGTGTCCGCATTACCTGTTGATGCTCTCGCTATAATACTTTGCCCTGAATCAGCCAGCAGAGTGGGTCATAGTAAAAATGTATATAACTGCTCATTTGATTTTTCATGGTGCTGCTTGCCGTGCTTCTCAGCACTTGTATTAAACTAGCCATTTTAATATAACACGTTTTTTTAAATCGTATAAACAATGGATTTCCCTTCCTGCATTCAACCTGTTGTCTGAAGTGTAAGCACAGATCTGAGCAACAAGCACCTAACACAGTGAGCTATTTGTCCCCCTATGAAATATGAGCTCTTTAGTTGCGGGTGGATTAGTGTTTACATCATGACTATATGAGGGACCTGCTCTGGGACGGCGCCTGGGCCTTTCAATCTTTTCAAGTGAAAGGGGCGGGTGGGGGGGTTTGTCACCCCAGCAACTGCCCCCGTGTTGCCAGTCAATGTTAGGAACATGGCAATATATTCCTTGTTATATTACTTTTGTTCTGGGGCTGTAACTGTGCGCTTTGCAGCATTCACTTTACAAGCTGCGTTTGCTGGAGCCCTTTTGACATTCACTTCCCTCGGGCTATACATACGTGTTATCCCCTCGTTGCCTTTTTACACTGGTTCCTCCACGTCAACCGTTTGTTGACAAAGGATTTATAGATTTCAATGGCCATTTAGTGTTTTAGCCCCCCTGCTGGCTGTACGTCCATCTCGGGATTATTGGGTACTATTAACCCTAGCTGTATTTCTTTGTCTCTACTATAATAATGTATGCACCTCATGGGTGCCTCAGACTGTTTACCCGTCTAAGCAAGGCGGCACCCCAACCACCATGTTGAAATGCCCACCACACATCTTCAGCCGGGTCTGGTGATGCTCCGCAAAGCGTCACAAGTCCTTTAGTTATGCTAACGTGTGATTTTTAATCTCTTTGGTCTCTTTTGTATCCTCCCATGGCTTGAGGAGGAAAGGGCAGGGGAGTGATCACGCCCACGGAGACATCCTTAAACCAATAGGAGATCAGCCCTCGAGCCATTGCTGCTGTTGTCCCACCGGGCGAACGCCCAGTTTGTTTAATGGCCAGTCCGACCCTATGGCACTAATAGTTGCTCTTGAGAATGGCTTCAAATGTCCAGGTACTCTTCCCCAGGACTACGGTTGCCATCAGTTGTCAGTGGTTGCCACTAAATTCCATATTGCCAGGGATTGTTGTTAAATGGTTGGACATTCCCCTACAAACAGCTGGCTGTTCCATTATGCAAATGCGCACCAGTCTTCCCATGTACACTGATGTAGTGGAGCCAGACGATATGACTTTTAAGAGGAAGCCGTATCAAGGCATAAACGTGGAAATAATCAGATTTCATATGTTTTTGTTTAACTTTTTCATGAGATGTTTTTTGTACAATGGATATGTTAGTTTTTATCACTTTGCCAACAAGTGGCAAAGAACGGCCTTGTTCTACTTTTCCCTGAGACTACTTTTGACATGTTTTGAGCAGTCCCGGTTTGTTGATTGCCTTCTACAGTTTCAAAATATCACTTGCCTTTGAGCGAGTACCTCACTATGTAGAATTTCGTGCAGCTAAAGAAGTATTCAGGGAACATCTGTGTATGTTTTTCTTCCTTGCCAGTTAAAAAAATAATAAATGCATGCATTTTATTAAGTAGCATGCGCCTGTCCCTCTTTAAAACCTGAGATTTCATTCATCCTTATTCTATTGTTTCTGCATATGTGTGTGCATGTGGACAGTATGAACATGTTTGTTGTGGGTGCTAGTGCAGTGTGTCGATCTGTGAGGATTATTTGCTAGTGATTGCTTGTGTCTATGTCGTTGGGTACATACAGGATGTCTGCAGTGTGTAACAGTACATCTGCAGGATATTGGCGTTTGTTTACGGTGTGTGTGCAATGTTGGTGTATGTGCAGTTTATGGATACATGCCTGTGTGATGGAGCATTTCACCTTCCAATCGTGGCTTGCTTCATCTTTTGGATATGGACTTTTTGAGGTGTTCCATTGACTCTGAGAAGGTCATACAGGTGCAACCCCGATTAACTCCTCCTTGGCTCGCCCTTTGGCTGCACAGTGAGTTACGTTATGTTATTGGTATTTGTAATGCTTACCGCTATCATTTGCACAGTCTCCAAATGCTTTGGGGGATCTGAAAATAAGAGAAGGGGTGGGAGAAGAGGGAAAGGGCAAAATTGCTTTTGCTGGGATGTTGGTAGTTTGTTCATAACAAACGGTCACTGTATGTGGGTTTGATTCTAGGTGGTATGCGTTGGTAAGCATACAGGTGCTTGAGTCTCGGGAGGATAGCTCAGGGGAAACGTGTTTGCCTTGGAAGCAAGACGACATGGAGCAGTACTGGTTCGATCCCCGGGTCCGCTCTTAGAAACCTCATGGTATTAAAAACAACCTATCCTATCATATGGCAATCCTTGTGTGCCCATGGCAAAAGGTTGCATTGTCTGCGTTGAGATTGTGTCATATGCGGCATATGTCTAGTAGTATGAGGGCCGATTGGGTGCTGTTGTCTGCGTTTATTTTTAGCTCGTTCCATATGGAGAGAAGTGTTGATTAATTTCCTCACATGGGTCGGAAGCCGACTTGGGATTGGTCGAGTATTCCGTTGCTTTCTACATGTTTGAGTAGTTCTTTGTAGATGTGGTTCTCCAGGAGTTTCGCTGGTAACGTAGAGATTCCTTAAAGCAAAGGGTTTAGATATAAGTGCACACCTATGGGTAAGTAGTTTAGTAAAGAAATTCGAGGATTATTTTAAATATATTTTTAGGTGCATGGGAGGAACTGGGGTCATGGCACAAGACCTCGACAATAAATGGTAAAAAGAAAGAGGATTCAACTTGGGAACCCTCCCGTCCCCTGCACACTTTCAAATGTTTGGATCAATCCAAAACAGTTGTTCAAATTGAGTTATAGGCATGTACATATTTTTGTTTCTAACAAATATGGTCAGACACAGAAGTGTGAGATAACCAAATATATATTTATAGCCAATCTATATTATTTTCTGCAAGAATTATAGTTCAGAGAGAAATTATTTACAGTGCATAGAAACAAAATGGAATCAATAGATGAAGCTCAAATTGAGGAAAAATTGAGTCCAAATTAAATAGCGACGCGTTTCGAGGAAGTTCTCCTTTTCTTCATAAGGCCAAACTTGGACTCTTAATGTAAAAGGAAAAACACAAATTCAGTAAAGAAAATATTGTAGGTACAATTCATAGATTGTACATAACCTATTCAATTTTATAATTTAGAAAATGTAGCGACGTTAGTTGCAACATTATAAGGTGAATTATATGGTCCATGTTGGAGAGAGAAACTGAAGGTCAATTAATACACCCCTTCCTGTAAAATAGACAGTAAAATGTACAACATATTATAGTTCGGTGGAATGATCCCTCTAATGGGACCTATCAAGTATATGGTGAAACATAAGCTAAAGTGAATATATAGGGCGAAAAAGCTACTAGTTCCTAATCTCTATCGATCTAGTGGGGAAGAAATGCGAAAGCCGTTACCTTTGTGTGTAGAAAGTGTCGGAAACAAAGAATCCAAGGAAGCAGGAAAAATAAGTAAACAGACTGTCGTCGTGTATCAGTTAGTTCCTAGAGACACGGGCAATTCCCAAAAAGATACTAGAAATCTGTAAATAACAGAGCCTGATCAATGTCAAGCTCATTGTTTAAAAGTAACGGACATTAGTATGAAATATATAAAAATCAAATAACATACCTAGCCAGAATGTGGATGGCGGTAAATAATCAATAGAAGAGCCCACGTAAAGTGTGGACCTCAAATATCCCGCTGTCCCTGCAGGAGTGCCTCAGAATGTAGGAGTTCTGTCACGCAACTTTATCCCTGGTCCCTAGATAGACAAATGTTAATGCATTAGGGCTTACCTGGAGCGTAGGGGGACAATCCTGAACAGGGTCTGTTCAGCTGAGCAGCTTGTTGTTCACAAACTATGGAAACAGCATGTGACCATGGAGATAAATAGAGGACTAGAGTTATAGATAAAGAAGAAGGACTAAGGAGTAATCAGGCCGAAAGATCGGCCATCTTGAAACGAGGTTATATGTTGTGATAGAGTATGGACCTCTAGATATTAAAAAAACTAGAAGTCATTTGAATCAAGAAGCGCAAAAGTGCGAAATAAGATCGATTGATAAGAAAAATTCATGCGGTGCAGATACCTAGTGTAAAATGTAAATAGGCATAACAAATACTAGTCCGCACATAATAGAACGGGGAGAGGAAAGCTAAGAAAAATAGTTTACCGTGTGAAATAGAATTGAAATAAGCAATGAGAAAAAGGTCGTAAATTGAACAGAATGCTCTGATCTAAGAGGGGGAAAAAGAAATATAATTATCAAATCATCAGGGCAAGGTCACTGAATGACTGCGTGTAACCTCTCAGTCTAAAATAGGTTGAAGATATAAATTCACATTATTCACGAAGAGGGAAACTAACCCTAGATCTCTCTTTTTAACATGGAAGACATAGTACAATGTGACAGTCTCAATTGGGTAAATGCATTTAATTTACAGAAGATCAAAATTAAATGTAATAAGTTTTAAAAAAATGACATAAATAAGAGTAAACAATAAGGACAATTTTTACATTGAATTTACAGGCAATGATTTTTATGGCAACCATCTATTAGTCTCAACAAAGTAGTGCCTTAAATCACAGTCAGACACTGGAATAGTAATGTAACTTTCAAGTTTATGTTGTTGAAGATCAAGCATTCCTTATTGACAAATTCAAATCACAAGAAACAGTTCAATGTGAAATCTTCATTTAAACCCCAGGGCTGTAAAGAGCTTAACTTGTCAATCCAATATGCCTCTCTTTGTAGTAAGAGTGACTGGTAGTCACCTCCTCTTGTAGGTCGTTTGCCAACTTCTAGCACCTGGTATTTTAATTGGGCAATTGAATGTTTCTGCATGTTGAAGTGGCGGGCTACCGGTTAGTATTGGTTATTACATCTTATGTTCGACTTGTGTTCAGACAGTCTTGATTTGACAGGTCTTTTGGTCTGTCCTACATACACTTTGACACAAGGGCACTTCAACATATATATGACACCTGATGTCAGACACGTGGAGTAGTCTCTTAATTTGATTTTTTGATCATTCCTGGGGTGAGACACTACATTACATTTGATTGTGTTATTACAGTGTATACACCCTAAACAAGGGAAGGTGCCTAGTTTTTTGTTCGCTAGGAAAAGTTGTTTCTCCTTTGGTACTCTTTCAGCTTTCACCAGCTTGTCTCTTAAACCGCCCTTGTTGATCTCAAAAGCCAGATTGATGAAATTAAATACAAAGGCAATGCCGCTATCCTACTCCTCCTAGACCTCTCAGCGGCCTTTGACCTGGTCAGCCATGAGGTCCTCTGTAATCACCATGCCACCGCAGCCCACGTCTCCTCCCCTGCCATCACATGGATACAATCCTTCCTGGCTAACAGAACCATACGAGTCTTTTCCACTACAGCTGCAGCAGACCCCATCCCCATCACATGCGGGGTCCCACAAGGTTCCTGTGTATCCCCCACTTTGTATAACATATTTACAAAGCCTCTATTTGACCAACTGGATCATCTGGGTGTCACCTACACAAACTACGCAGATGACACCCAGATACTCCTCACTATCTCTGGTAATTACCAAGAAGACTCCGCCCGGATCAACAAAATATTCTCCATCATTCAGGCATGGATGGCCTCCCATGGTCTCTGCCTGAATGATGAGAAAACAGAGCTCCTAATTGTCGGCTCCCCCAACACTCTAACTAAACTTGACCCTTGCTATAATAACATCACCATCGATGGTCATCCCATTCCCATAGCCAAAAGCGTAAAAACCCTTGGCTTCTATCTAGATGCCAACACCAACCTCAGCAAACACACCAATATGACCGCCTCAGCCGCTGCCTATACCGGCAAGCTCATTAGGGCCAGCAGACCCTTCCTATCACCCAACAGCTGCCTCACCCTTGCCAGGGCCCTAACACAATCCAAACTGGATTACTGTAACAGCCTGTACGTAGGCGCTAATCAATCCGTACTCAATAAATTGCAGGTAATACAAAATAACGCCTTACGCGCAGCCCTCAACATTCCCAGACAAGAACATATCTCTGCCACTAGGAAAGCCTGCAAATGGCTTTCTATACGCCAAAAAATTGATCTAAAAATCATCTGCCTCACGTACAAAGCCCTCAATCACCTAGCACCACCTTATTTAGCCAATAAACTCACCCTGACACCAGATTCACCAGATCCTCCAACACTCTTTGCCTACTAGTGCCCAGGTTCCACCTAAAAAGAGCGGGAGGGGTAAGCTTCACAGTGCTTGCCCCCCAACTCTGGAACTCCCTACCGCTTAACATCAAAACTGTCGAATCCTTCCAAATCTTCAGGAAGCAGGTCATCAGCTGGCTGCTAAACAAAGAATGGCACCACTAACTCTAGACCCGGGCGGATACTGGTTTAGACACTGTATTTATTCTGAAAATTGTGTATTGTACGCACTGCATATGCTCTGTTTATTGACCACTATATATATATATGTATATATTATAAACCTGTATGAAGTATGCAACACACAGATACTTCTCAACTCTGTAACCAAATTCTTAAGCGCCCTTCTACCTCTGGGTTTGGAGCGCCATACAAATAAATAAACAAACAAACAAATAAACAATCATTGGAGGTGTGGGGAACAATTCTAATAGAGTTTGATCATTGTGAAGGATATTCCAATGTTTCTTTATACTTTTTGTGATCTGAAAACTCTGTCTTGAGAATTTTGATATGTATAGAAGTGGGGTATATTTAACAACAGATTTAGGTTTCAATAAATCTGTACGAGAGATCTCTGAAGCTCTATCTTTGGCAATTTCCAAAGTTTCCGGTGGGTAGCCTCTGTACTGAAATTTACCAACAAGATTTGTGCATTCCTTATCTAGAACTTCTGGGTCAGAAATGATTCTTTTCAAGCGTAAAATTTGACTATATGGTAGACTTTGGTGCATCGCCCTCGGGTGGAAGCTAGAATAGTGAAGCAAATTGTTAACGTCAGTCGGTTTATGGTATACAGATGTAGCAATCTTATTGTTAACAATGCCCAAGTTAACGTCAAGAAAATGTAGATAAGGGTTACCAATCTCAATAGTAAATTTGATCCTGGGGTGCACTGAATTAAGGTATTCAAAAAACGGATCTAGGTCATCTCGTGTGCCACACCAAATGCAGAAAATGTCATCAATAAACCTCTTCCAGGTTAAAATGTATGCTGCCCATGTGGGGTGTTCCAGTACATGCTGACTTTCGAACTGAAACATAAAAGTATTAGCGTACACGGGCGCCATCCATGATCCCATCGAGGTACCCGATGTTTGTAAAAAGTATTTGCCCTGATGTCTAAAATAGCTATTGTAAAGGATTAAATTGAGTAGCTCCAGAATGAGGATTAGCTTTCACACCTGAATTATTAAGTAGCAACCATTCAACAGAATCTATACCTTCACTATGGGGTATTGAGGTATATAAACTACATACATCAAGGCTGAATACTATGCAGTCTTCACTGATGGCTGAGAAATCTTTAAGTCCATTAAGAAAGTCTGTTGTGTCCTTTAGGTATGTGGATGATGCCTGTATAAGTGGTTGTAGTAATCTGTCAATGTAGACTGCCAGTGGGTCGAAGACACTCTCTGTCCCAGCAACAATCGGTCTGAGGGGTAGATTTTGTTTATCTTTGTGAATTTTAGGGAGCCCATAGAAGACTGGTGTAATCGGATGGGAATTAGTGGGATATTGATGTGTTTTATCATTAATCCATTCATTCTCTTTGGCTTTTAACAGAGTATTGTTAATCAGTTCTCTGATTTCTGGTAGCAGGTCCCTATCTAATATAGCATAGGTGTCTGTGTCGTTAAGGAGTTCAATGCATCTTTTAACATAGAAGGATGTATCCATGTTAACAATTGCTTCACCTTTGTCAGCTGGTTTAATGATAATGTCTTCACTTTTAGCCAGTTCATCTATTAGATCTAGTTGGCGGTTTTTGATATTGATGGGTGTCTTTCTTCTATATTCAATTCTGCTTAAATCTTGTAGGACACTCTTCTCAAATAAATTCAGAATTTAATTTTGTACATGTGGGTCAAATGTACTCTTGGGACGTATATAAGTCACTTTGTGGTGGTCTAGATTCCATTTCAGGTTGCGAATCAAAGAAAAATTTGAGTCTTAATTTTCGCATCAATCTATGTAGACATATTTTTTCTTGAAATAATGAAGTATTGCACGTTGGAACAAACGATAATCCTTTGTTCAATGTGTTAAGTTGTTCTGCTGAAAGGATCTTACTGGAAATATTCACCACTAGATTGTTGTCCTTTATTTGTTTCTCTTTTTGTTTGTGGCTTTCTTCCCTCTCTGGGCCTTTCTCTTATACCTAAAAAAAAAAAGCCCCCGTTGATGTATTAGGTTCAGCGTCTTTATTAATTGGAGATGTGGACACCCCTGATCTATTGGTGTCTTCTGTTTGTTCATGTTCACTAGTACGGTCTGCGGAGGGCCTCTGGATGGGTTCACCAACACTGCTGTCGCTACTGTTGCCTGAGTTTGCAGAGTTAGAGTTTTGTTGGTTATTACGATTAAAGTTTCGCTGTCGGTAATATTCTTGCCAATTGTATACTATATCATTGAGATAGTCAAAGGTATCTCTTTTTTAAATTTTCTTAATTTCCTCTGTTCAATTTCAGTCTTATAGTTTGCCAATTTCAGGTTGATATCCTCTAATATCTCGGAAAGGTCTTTTGCCGATTTAAATTTAGATATCTGGTCTTGGAGAGTTTTAATTTCAGAATCAATGGTTACAAGGGATTTTGACAATTCCTCAATAGTTAGCAGTGTAAGATCTAAAGAACACTTATTCAAGATCTGATCCCATTTTTGTAAAAAGATTTTATTTTCACTACAAAGTGTTGGTCTTAGGTAAACCCTCAGAGCTCTGCGAATTTTCTTAGCTTTATAATACTCCACTAATGTGCTAGCATGTAATTTTTGGGAGATCTCACGTCTAATGAGTTTTTCTAGTTTCTGAATTGTTTTTTTCCGGGATTATCTTCACTTTGTAAAGTTTTTTCTGTATCTTTGATGAGACCTAGGATACGGGTTGCTTCTTCTGCACTGAAAGCTAGTGTTGTGGCGTGCTTGTCAGTGAGCTCATTTAACCTAGAGAAGGTTAATGGTCAAGGTCAAGTAGTTGTTTGAGTTAAATATGGGTGCACCCTATGGTTTGTGCCACACTAGCTGACTAGGGAACAAAATAGCAAAGGGTTTAGATATAAGTGCACACCTATGGTAAATAGATTTAGTAAAGAAATTCAAGGATTATTTTAAATAAACTTTTAGGTGCGGGGGAGGAACTGGGGTCATGGCACAAGACCCCGACAATAAACAGTAAAAAGAAAGAGGATTCGACTTGTGAACCCTCCCGTACCATGCACACTTTCAAATGTTTGGATTAATCCAATACAGTTCAAATTGAGTCATAGGCATTGTACATATTTTTGTTTCTAACAAATATGGTCAGACACAGAAGTGTGAGATAAACAAATATATATCCAAGCTATATTATTTTCAGCAAGAATTATAGTTCAGAGAGAAATTATTTACAGTGCATAGAAACAAAATGGAATCAATAGATGAAGCTTACCGCCATCCACATTCTGGCTAGGTATGTTATTCGATTTTTATATATTTCATACTAATGTCCGTTACTTTTAAACAATGAGCTTCACATTGATCAGGCTCTGTTATTTAAAGATTTCTAGTATCTTTTTGGGAATTGGCCGTGTCTCTAGGAACTAACTGATACACGACGACAGTCTGTTTACTTATTTTTCCTGCTTCGTCGGATTCTTTGTTTCCGACACTTTCTACACACAAAGGTAACGACTTTCGCATTTCTTCCCCACTAGATCGATAGAGCTTAGGAACTACTAGCTTTCTTTCCCTATATATTCACTTTAGCTTATGTTTCACCATCCACTTGATAGGTCCCATTAGAGGGATCATTCCACTGAACTATAATATGTTGTACGTTTTAATGTCTATTTTACAGGAAGGGGTGTATTAATTGATCTTCAGTTTCACTCTCAAACATGGACCACATAATTCACCGTATAATGTTACATGTATTACAACGCATATTATGACATGTTACAACTAACGTCACTAAATTTTCTAAATTGTGAAATTAAATATGTTATGAACAGTCTATGAATTGTGCCTACAATATTTTCTTTACTGAATTTGTGTTTTTCCTTTTACATTAAGAGTCCAAGTTTGGCCTTATGAAGAAAAGGAGAACTTCCTCGAAACGCGTCGCTATTTTATTTGGACTCAATTTTTCCTCATTTTGAGCTTCATCTATTGATTCCATTTTGTTTCTATGCACTGTAAATAATTTCTCTCTGAACTATAATTCTTGCAGAAAATAATCTATATTTGTTTATCTCACACTTCTGTGTCTGACCATATTTGTTAGAAACAAAAATATGTACAATGCCTATAACTCAATTTGAACAACCGTATTGAACGTGTCCAGAGATTCCAAGGTCTGTAGTCAGCAGGGTCTTCCGCGTTTCCTGTTTAGTTTTTTTTACGAGGTGCTTGATGTATGCTGATTTGAAAGTTGTAGGTACTAGTCCTGTGTTTAGGGAGAGATTCATTAGTAGTTGAAAGTATGAGGCCAGCGTTCTGTGGTAGAGGTGTTTTTTGTAGATGCACAGTCCGCATGGGTCATTGGGGGATCCAGTGAGGTTGGTGTCTTTTATTCGTTTGTTGAAAGTTTCTTCGCTTATAGGTTCGAATCAATGGAGTGGTGCTGGTTTCTGGTGGTTCGGCGGGGGTTGTTTTTGGTAGGACGGCTTGCCTCGCTGGTTCATTGTATTGCTTCTATTTTTGCTCTCAGATAAGCTGTGATGCTGTTACATAGGGATTGTGATGGTACTACATTTGTTGCATGAGGTTGGGTTTTTAATTTCCTTGATGATTTTGAACAGTTCTTTTTGTGGGTTTGTTGTGAATGGTTTTCTTGTAGTGTAATATGCTTTTTTTGCTTTCAGGACTGGTGATTTATAAATTCAGATTTGTTGTCAGTATTTATTTTTGTCCAATTGGGTGTAGTGTTTTCTCCATTCCGCTTTGCAGTTTGTTTTCTTGATTTCTTCTGTGAACCATCTTGCTGCAATTTTCTTTGGGGTGGGTTTGAAGAGTTTTGCAGGTGGTGCTAGTTAGTCTAGGGCATCTGTGCTCCAAGTGTCAAGTTTCTTTTCCGCAGAGTTCAGTGTCATTCTATTTAGCTGGGAGGTGTTTGATTTGGTTGATTCTAGTAGATCCGTTAGCGCTTCCAGGTCAAGACTCTTCCAGTTTCTTTTGGTTTTTACACTGGTAGTTTTATGTTTGTGGGCACCAAGCGGCTTGGTATTTTGACAGTGAATGGGATCATATGATTGGTATCGGTGGGGCGGCAGTCAAGAATCCATCAGAAGATTGCGTCTATGGTGTGTCCATCACTGTGGTTGGGACCGTTTACTATTTGTTTGAAGTGGAGGGTTTCCAGTAGAGTGCTGAGGGAGTTTGCTTTGGTTTCATTTTCTCTTTTGAACCAAATGTTTTAAGTCCCCCAGGACAACTTGCCATAAATGGAGAGGTTGGCAATGTCATCAGTTAGATTTGTAGTGAAGTTGTGGCTGTAGGATGGCGGTCTGTATATCAGCCAGAACAGTAGGTTGGATTGGTCTTTGAGCTTGATGTTGATTATGAGTGATTCACAATCTTCTGTCGGCTGAGGGGAGTGGAGCAGATGTGTTTTTATGTGCTAGTGCAATTCCTTCTTTGGTTTCCTCTTATAGAGTGTATTTGTTTGAAGTTGTCGGGTATGGCTTTGTAGGCGATAGCCATATTTCTTGAGGATGAGAGCGTCTGGGCCGCCTTCGCTTAAGAGGTCGTACATTTCTGTTTTGTATTTAGCCATGGATCGTAGGTTGAGAAGACTGCAGTGTAGGGTGGGTGTTTTAAAAAAAAAAAAAATTGTTTTCATTTTATTCAACAAACAAACCAATACAGACATGCTTCACCATGTCACTCCAGGGATACAGGCATATATCAATCGGGCGTTTCCCCAGGGGGGTAGTCGTTCCTCCTCCATCTCACCTTTCCGACAAGTCAATCACACCCCACAACAATTGTTGCCGACCATTCATGTTCAGTCGTGTCACCCAATCGTGTCAGTACCTCCCACCTCCTGCATCAACCTCCTCCTGGAAACCTACAGCCTCTACATCTTATCTTCTCCAGGTTTGAACATGTTCTGTACCAGGCAGTTCAATGCCTCGATTCCCTCATTCCCTTCATGGTTGCCCTTCTTAAGCACTTTATACCATAGAACAGACTCCGCCAGTGACTATCGCCTTACATCCGCCCACCAGGCTTCTATTTTAGGACCTTCAGACGATTTCCACGCCATGGCAATTCTGCGTTTTGCGAATACACAAAGTTATTAGTCTCCCACGGAAGTCCCATTCGGGGCAGATGCTGTTCATCAAGGTCTCTAAGCCCTACCAGCGGGAGCAGGCAGGACTTCTCCCTTTTCACCCTGATCCCTGACACCTCAGCAAACTGGTCAATGACATCCAAAAAGTGCAGTAAATTATCTTCTGGCCTGTTTACATACAGCAGCATGTCATCTGCATTCAAGGAGATTAGGTGCACCACTCTGTCTAACTTTATCCCTGCCTCCCCATACTCCTTCCGGAGGAACACAGCAAGTGGCTCCAATGCGAATATACAGCATCAGTGATAGTGGACAGCCCTCCTTGGTGCCCTTCTGCGCTTCCCACACCTCAGAGGTCTGTCTGTCTGCCTGTCTTCACACGGACCCTGTGCGCAGTATAGATCAGCTTCAACCAACTCAAGAAAGCTTTTCCAATGCCAAAATGCGCCAAGGCCGCAAACATCCAGTCCCAGCGGACCGAGTCAAAGGCCTTGACTGCATCTAATGAGGCCACTGCACTTTTGTCCGTCAGATGATTAGTGCTGTCTATGACATGGTGTAGTTTCCGCAAATTCCATGTGGTTTTCCGCCATGGTCTGTGTGTACTAGGTCCCCTATTAGTCTCCTCAGTCTGTTTGCCAATACTGCCGTCAGGATTTTGCAGTCTTGGTTCACCATAGAGGGGCCTGTACGATGTGCAGCACTGCAGTGGTTTACCCAGTTTAAGGATTGGTATGATAGTGGCTTCCCTCAGGCTGCTTGGTAGTGCTTGTATGCTTCTGTATAGACCTGGAGCAATATATGCGGTAGTATTCATGCTGATGTTGTGTAAAACTCCCCTGGGAGTCCATTTGGGCCCGCAGTCTTGGAGATCGGGCGCACTCTTATCACTTCTGTGATTTCTTCTAGTGTCCGTGGGGCATCTAGTGCGTCCACCTGGTGTTCTCCCAGTCTTGATAGGTCTATTTGCCCCAAGGCCGCCTCTATGTCCTCACCTCTTTTTGTTGTCCAGTCCGTGTATAGAGTTTTGAAGAATCTCAAAAAAACCTCATTCATCCCTTCCTGTGTTCTGACTAACTCCCTGTGTATATCAGTGATGGCGTTAATCCTGTCTCTCGGTGCTTCCCGCCTGCATAGCTACGCCAACAGTCTCCCCGGTTTGCCTCCCTCTGCATGTAGTTTTTGGGTGTATTTCGCAAAGTCAAAGCGTTCCAGTCTTTCCCATGCTTCAAACTTATTTTGCCTCAGTTCCGTCACTCGCCCGACACAGCAGGCGGTCCTCTCTCAGCTTTTTCTGCACTTGCTATCTCATTCTTGCTGCTCCCCTGGGTTTTCAATATATCTGCTCTTAGGCCTCCCATTTTCCCAATTGCCTTAGCCTGCATGACCACCTTAAATGCATTGTGTATTTTGCTAATCTTCACCATGCTGTCTGTTAATACTAAAATACTCCCCTATCTGGTCCCTCGGGTAGTCCTCAATCAATTCATTTTACAGAGCTTCCGCCCTCTGCTGCCAGGTAGATAGCCAGGGTCTCTGGGACACGCTCTGCCATGTTGCTATCAGTGGGGCATGGTCCGATAGAGTTCTGGCCTCATATCCTATGTGCACAAAGTCAATCAACCTTTCTTCCCCTGCGAACATATAATCTTTCTGCGTGTATATCGCGTGAGGTGCCGAGAAGTGTGAGAAGCCCTGCTCTTCACCGTGCCTTGATCTCCATATGTCCACCACTCAAATCCTGCAGCAGGCTGCCGAGAATCTTGGCCGGTGGTGCCGGTTTTGTGTGTTTGGTGTCAGTTCTGTCTAGTACAGGGCTAAGAGTGCAATTAAAATCTCCTGCCCACACCCATGTCACCTCTCTATACATGGTCAACCTCGAGTATAATGAACACAGGGCATCGTGATTTGGCACGTAGGTGTTTACAACACAAATTCCCTCCTTTTCCACACTCGGTGCACAACTACCATCCTCCCCTCGTCGTCCTTTTTAAACTCCAGCAGTTGGAAGGGGGCTGTCGGAGCAATCCATACAAGAACCCCCCTTGCGTATGCTGGCAAAGGTGAGCCGTATAGCTTGACTCCCCATTTTCTAGCCAGCGTGTCCGGTCTGTTTCTTGTAATATTGCTATTTGAATAGCCTTCTTAGCCAGGTAGGTATGTACTGTCTCTTAACGTAGTCATTGAGGTCTCTCACACTCGAGGTGACTTATGTTTTCTCCCCTAGGCCCTGCCATAGCTTTGCACATACGGGTCCTTTTGTTCCCATCGCCCTAGCAGTCTGCCGAAGAGCTCTTCCCATGTCTGCACCACCCCTCACCTTTCCCACTCTGTTACCTTTCACCATTATGCATTCCTCTACGAGCACCCAGTTTCTATGGTTCCGCTTGACTGCTAACAACTGTACTTCTTGCACGTATTCTTATCTTGTCCTCGGGGCAATTCCACTACACCTCGGTGTACAGAACTGACACAGCCCACACGACTTGCGCACACTACTATCGGGCCTCGTTGGATTGCCCAGGTCAAGTCCAGCCACGTATGCCCAGCGCAGCTCTTTTCTCCTTCACCAGAGTGAGCAGGCAGGCGCCCTCGCCAGACTTCTGCCTCAAGCTCTCCTCCACTGCTTCCAGACTTCGTGCCCACTTTACCGCCTTCTGGACCGCTCTGTCACTCCAATCGCTTGTCAATTGAGAGTCGTTGATTTCCGCCTCGCTGATAAATCGAGACACAGGGGCTGCCATCTTGGGCCTCCTCGCGGTAATCTTCAATCACTCCGTTCTCCTGTGTGCGTCATGTTTCGAAGCAGTGTTGGTCCACGCAGCATCCGACCTCGTTTTCCATGCGATTTTTGTAATTAATCTGTCTGGTACAAGTATCGATGTAGCAGGATCATGCGGGAGCTGCACAGATAATTGACCTCACTGCATGGCCGCTAGCCACACTGCTCTATGCCCCCTTCGCTGTGTGTTTTTTCTTGTTCTTTGTTGCATACTATTTCTCTCCTCTAGGTTGGGGTGGTGTCTGTCGGATTTTCGGTTCTCTCTTGGATGAGGCTGTTACTTGCTGGTTGTGTTGTTGGGCCCTCTATCCCTTCATTGAGCAGTTCTATTAAGTTGAGCAATGGCTTTCTTTGTTCTAAATCGTAGTAGTCGGGTGCTTGATTGTCCGTGTTGTCTTTTTCCAGTCTCAGCTTATGTAAGAGGTATGGATGGTTAGGGATTCTAGCTTGGCTCTGATTCTTGTCTGGGCTTTTCCAAAAATGTTTTTGGGGTTGCTGGGTTTTGTGTTGGGCGGTTTGGTAATCTGGTCGGTACACTCTAGGATTCATTGGGTCCTTAGTTGTGGCTTGTTTTTCCGTTCTGGAAGGATTGTAGGTGGAGTGGTAGGTCCTGTTTTTGTACTTGTTTTGGTCTGTATTGTTAGTTTGCTTACTGGTGTTTGGTGGGAATTTTGAGGTGTTGCGAATTCTTTGATTCTAGTTCAAAGTGGTTGTGCTTTCATTCCTCTTTCTTGTTCTGTTTTTCATTCTTGATTCTTTGTCCTTCTTGTATTGTGAAATGTTTGTGGACTTGAGGTGTTTGACTGTTGTGGCTCTGAGTTGTATGTCGAGTTTGGTTGTGTGATTATGTTGTTTTAGGTGGTAGGTTTCTTGCTTGTGCCTGCTCTGATGCTGGTTTTGATCGGAATAGGTGAGTCTTGGTGTATATTGGTTTTTGGCTGGGCGGATTGGTGTGGCTTTCAATTTAATGACAGGTGCCTCCCAGTGGTTTTAGGTTTGCAGTGGCTTGCTAAGTCCCTGGTGTTGCGGATTGTCTTTTGTTCTGGGTGCAAGTCCCTCCTTGGACGGCTTTTTTTCTGTGTCTCGTGGTTAGGTCGATGTGCTGTGATCCACAGTGGCGTCCACAGTGGCGTGTGCTTCGCTGTGGTTGTAGGATTGTGTTGGCTTGGTTTGTCATATGTTCCATGACCGAGAGCCCTCCTGGGTTGATTTTATTTTCCTGTTATCGGGGATAGGTCAATGTGCTGCAACACACAGTGTTGTCTGCCTTGCTGTCGTCGTATTCTGGGAGCTTGCTTCTGTCCGGAGGTCTTGTCTCCTGATTGTTGCTTTTTTTAATTTGGATTTGATTGATTATATATATTTTTTTCAATTGGGACATGGTTTGCAGAAAATCTTACACAGGATAAAAAAGAAACATAAAATACTATATATGAAAAAAAAACATACAGCTATCCAAATAATACAATTCCTAACCACACTGAGATCAGACTTAAAACAAAATCGACCCAAGGCGATAACTAAAGACAAATTCTTGCCCCACATTAGTGGAGACCATAAAAAAGTCTTTGAAAATGTATAATTACAGCTGTCCACTTCTTTACAAAATGCTTTTTTCCTCAATTTACCTAAGGCCTGGCAATCCATAACCCAATGCTTCAGGGTTTCAACAACACCTGGTAACGGACAAAAATGACACTCAACACACTTATCAGTATTGCCCCGGAATTCCAATTCTTAGTTATTTCTTTTGCATGGAACTGATTCAGCCTAAATCGTATAAACAGAATGCAGACGTTATTGCACAGGAAACATTTCAGATAAGATAAGTGATGTTTTTTCCGTGGAAACCTAGCATACTCAGAGTAGATGGAGTAGATGGAGTGGGTGGAGTATGATGCAAGTGCCTCAACAGTGAGCCTCAAATCCTCTCTGAATAATTTGCAATTAACCACGTCCGGAAACTTCTTTAATTCATCCTCGGAAAAATCAATGGATTTCAGTAGGTTATACATCCTATCTTTGAGCAGATTTACAGACCTCAGAGAGGAATCCCTGAGCATTCTGGATAGGTCCATATAGAGGGAATTTGCCGTAGGTGACAGACATTTTGCATAATTCGACAGCTGACACCACTGATGGCGAGCTTTTAAAGAAGTTGAATCCAATTTGTGTCGATATTAGGCACAGAAAGCGCAAGCCCCAACACCTTTTTCCATGTAATATCTTTTAACGAATCCAGGTAAGCCCCAAGATCTGGAAGGTACATATCCAATCCATGTAGTAAGATGGGTTCAATCTTTAGGAGATTATAATAAAAAATAGGAGCAATGGAAAATGTACACAATTTCCCATACAGATGTTTCATATGAGATATGAGGGGTAACAACCTCTCTTTCAATGTTATCCTCCACATGTCTATAGAGGCTGTGTTTATTAGATTGTACCCCAAATATCTTATGGAGGGAACCTGCTCCTTTATTTGGTGTCCGAGAGACCAGCTCGTAGATAACATTTTCTTACCAACTGTAGAAATCACAACTTTAGATTTAGACCCGTTGTCATGATCTCTGCTTCCAAAAGGTCAGGGTTTTCCCAACTCCATTGGAAGCAGATCCATAACCCAGGTTCCGAGGGCCAACCAGTCCCAATTGGGACCTTTTGGACCCAGTCCTGGCGCCAGTGGCACCAGGCTCATAAATATGCCCAGTCCTAGAGCTGGAAGCGCCGGGCTCATAATGCTTGGGTGGACTTACCTGCAGCAGACCATGCTGCTTACTTGCCTGCCAGTTGAGCCTCTGATCCTCTTCTGTTTGGAACTACTTTTCCTGTTGGGTGGGGCAGGAGCCACTCCCTAGGTTCAGAACACTGGAACTCTTCTGGAAAGCAGGAACTCTTTTCTTACCTAGGCGTGGCTGTGGAAGGAGACATCTAAGCACTACAGGAGGCTATTTAAACCACACCCGATGGATGAATCTTGCTTTGCGTTATTCTGCATCCTCTGCAGCAGAACGCTCATCGTGTCTTCTGCATCTGATCCTGGGCCTAAGGAAAAAGGCTTACCATCCTGAATCCAGTCTTCAGCAACACCTATAAAGACAAGAAAGAACAGGTTAGCATTACGGTCTTCAGTGACAGCGCTTCACTTACCTGGTCCATCGGCTGTCACCAACGCCTCGCGCTGCATTCCGGCATCTGAAAGACAAAGGCTTACCTACTCTTCGTGCGCTCCGGAGGTCTTCGCACTGCATTCCGGCATCTGAAAGACAAAAGCTTACCAACTCTTTGCACGCTCCGGAGGCCTTCGGCGCTGCATCCCGCATCTGAAAGACAAAACAAGGTGCGTTTAAAGACATTGGGGAACTTTAATACTCACGTGCCATTACTCCTTTCCACATCTAACCCAGTGGGTATTCCGGCACCCTGCAGCCGCTCCAAACTTGTACCTGCAAAATAAAAAGACAGTTACAGCGCATCGTGAAGCAGGCAACAAGCGCTTACTTACGTGCTTCCAGGCGCTTCTATTCATCACACGGGCTCCATCTTCAACTCACTTCAGCCCGTCATCCGCCATCGCCGGAACCCTGCAAAACAAGAGACATCATTACTAAAGACTTTTAAAGACATTAGAATTACTCGAAACTTACCGTTCGTGCAGTAAACGACGGACAGCAGTCCTCTGAAGTCAAGAGGCCTGCTCCCCTTATCCAGTGAAGAAACTGGTTACAGCACCCTGCCCCGAGGCAGATGGAGAGCACGGCGTTCACTTACCTAAGGTGAGAGCGTTAACCTTTGGGGTTCTACAGGAGAAGAGAAAGGGAAGAAGAGAGAGACATTCAATAACCCAGTTCATTAATCCATATTTTCTATCTGCAGACATCTTACCCTTTGAGTCAGACATACAGTGCACAGAGGTCCAGCCCAAAGAGCCAGCCGTGTGTTACACATCACCTTTGAAGATACGGTATATGCCCAGTCAAGACCGGCGCCTCTACGGGAATCAGGTGAGCGTTACAGAACGCAAAGCCTACCGCAAAACTCCCGTCCAGGCGCTATGGAAACCTCGGATACCGACCAGCTAGCCCAGTTACTTGGGGAACTAAGGGCAGAAGTGCATGCAGCCCGTCAGGAAACGAACGCTCTAAGAAGGGGAACTGATTATTTCCAAGGAGCGAACAGATGATCTCGCTAGACAATTGCTACAGTCACAAGCCGGACAGACCCCGTTACCCGCATCTGGGGGAAATCTTCCTTCTACATCCTCTATGAATCCAGTGCAGATCAACCTACCTGGGAATGTACCTCTGGCTCCGCCCGAACGATTTTCTGGTGACCCAAAGAGGTTTGCAGTATTTATCAATCAGTGCCGGTTGCATTTCTTATGCCGGCCAGCAGCCTTTCCAACTGATCAAGCTAAAGTAGCTTTCGTGCTTTCGTACCTTAGTGGCAATGCGGCAGACTGGTCGATCCCTCTAGTAAATCAAGATGATCCGGTCCTCCATGATTTTCAAGCTTTTCAGCTCAGTATGGAAAAACTGTTCGCAAGACATTCACAGGGGCAGGCCTTGGACAATGAGCTTCTTTCGTTGCGACAAGGTAATCAAGACCTTTTAGCTTATATTGCGTCTTTCAACAGACTGATAGTGGAAACTCAATGGCCTGAGGACAAAAGGATTACGCTGTTTTATAGAGGTCTACGTGGAGAGCTCAAAGATGTGTTAGCCCAAGTAGTGAATCCCCCACAAGATTGTTTGGACTATATAGACTTAGTCGTTCAAATAGATCACAGACTGCAGAACAGGAAGGCCGATTGTTCCAAGTTTGATGCTCGAGTATTTTCCAAACCGCCAACTCCTTCCAAAGGAGTAGACTCCGGGGAACCCATGCAAATAGGGGGCCTGAAAGGTCCTCTAACACAAAAGGAGCGGGAAAGGAGAAAACGGTTGCAATTATGCCTCTATTGCGGAAACTCAGGGCACTTTCTTCGAGACTGTCCGGTGAAACCTGCCAAGAAGGCAGTAGGAGCTGCAGTTACCAAAGTTACAAACTCTGAGCAGGGAAACGACCTCGCCCGACAAGAATAGAGGTCCTCTTGCCGAGCGTGAAAACCAGTTCCGTGACCTCGCATTTTGTGATACCTATGGTCCTCATTAGCCCTGATAATCCGGATCGATTACATGCAATTGAAGCTTACGTCGACAGCGGTGCCATCGGCAATTATGTGGATCATGAAATGGTTTTGAGGATGAATCTAACTCTTTGTCCCAAGGATGTAAAGGATTCATTACTACTGTGGATGGAACGGAGATAGCCTCCGGACCAGTAACGCATACCACTCAAGAAGTGACGCTAGTAAGTCAAGATGGACACCATGAGAAGATTGTGTTCGATGTGATCAAGGCTCCTCAGTTTCAGATTATTCTAGGAATACCTTGGTTAGAGAAACACAATCCTCTGATCGATTGGCGAGCAAGAACGGTCCAGTTTCCAGAATGTGTCTCTACTTGTCACCCTCCACCTGGTGTTGCACTGGCAGCAATTTCTTCAGAGACACCCCAGTTACCTCCCGAATACCTAGAATACCAAGATGTTTTCCGGAAGGATCAGGCTAACTCTCTACCTCCTCATAGGTCTTATGACTGCCAGATAGACCTGATACCTGGATCTACTCCTCCTTGTAGTAGAATTTATGCCCTCACCGAGCCTGAGAACCTTCACCTTCGACAATACCTGGATCAATACCTGGCAAATGGGTTTATTCGTCCTTCCAAGTCCCCTGCTTCTTCAGCTTTGTTCTTCGTTCCAAAAAAGGAAGGAGACCTTAGAACTTGTATAGATTATCGCTCCCTGAACCAGATCACCGTCAAGAATAGATATCCGTTACCTTTGATCCCTGAACTCCTGGACCAAGTCAGAAAAGCATGCATATATACAAAGCTGGATCTTAGAGGAGCCTACCACTTTGTACGAGTAAAAGAGGGCGATGAATGGAAGACGGCCTTCCGCACCAAATATGGGCTATTTGAATATCAGGTCATGCCCTTCGGACTTTGCAATGCCCCGGCCGCCTTTCAATATTTTATGAACAATGTCCTCAGAGAGCTCATAGATGTGTGGGTTGTTGTTTACATTGACGACATCCTCGTTTATTCTTCATCGGAAACTGAACATCGGAAACACGTGAAAATGGTCCTCGAAAGATTGCGTCAACACAAACTTTTCGCTAAGTTGGAAAAATGTGTTTTCAACGTGACTGAAGTTGAATTCTTGGGATTCATATTATCACCTAGCGGAGTGCGTATGGATTCAAAGAAGGTCGATGCAGTTCTCAAATGGCCATCACCATCCTCCGTAAAAGGTGTGCAAAGCATGTTAGGCTTCGCTAACTTTTACCGCAGGTTTATCCCCGAATTTTCTCGGATAGTCCAGCCCATCACTGCCTTGTTAAAGAAAAACAAACGTTTTGAATGGTCTACCGAGGCGGAACAAGCTTTCCAGGATTTGAAGACTAAATTTATCTCTGCACCAATCTTAAAACACCCTCGCCCCGAACTCCCCTACATCGTGGAAACTGATGCTTCAAGCCTTCCCATGGGGGCAGTTCTATCACAAAAGGACCCGGTAACCAATCAGTTGCATCCCGTGGCATTTTGGTCCCGCAAATTCTCGCCTCCTGAAATTAATTACACGATTACTGACAAGGAACTTCTGGCTATCAAGTCTGCGTTTAAGGCTTGGCGGCATTATCTGCTGGGGGCCCGACACACTGTTACTGTGATTACGGATCACCGAAACCTGCAATATTTGAAAACCGCAAAAGCCCAATCCTCTAGACAACTCCGTTGGGCATTATTCTTTGCCGAGTTTGACTTCATAATTACCTATCGACCTGGTACAAAAAACGGTAAAGCTGATGCCCTTTCTCGGATGGGAGTGGAAGAACACTTGATCAACCCTAAACCTGCACCAATCATTCCCGAACAAAGAGTTCTGGGTGTAATCGCCACACAATCCATAGAGGAAGTTAAGGATAAAGCCAGGCAACTTGTAACTCCAGCAGACATACAGAATTGGCATCTGCAGGGAAAGGACTTTGCAGTAAAGGACAACTTATTGTATTTCCAAGAACGATTATACCTGCCCAGCACAGATTTACAGAAAAAAGTAATCTCTTGTTATCACAATTCTTTAATGGAAGGACATCCCGGTATGGCCAAGACCTCAGAAAAGATCAAGCGCTACTTCTGGTGGCCGTCTTGGAAAAAAGATATCAGAGACTTTATAATGTCATGTGGAGTATGCGCCCAAAACAAGAGTCAAAACGAAAGACCAGCAGGCCTCTTACGCCCTATTGACATCCCACCTCGCCCTTGGCATACGCTTTCTATGGACTTCATCACCGATCTACCTCCATGCTCCGGATACAATACGATTCTAGTAATCGTGGACTTATTCTCTAAGATGGCGCATTTCATTCCGCTCAAAGGCTTGCCAACAGCAGCAACTCTGGCCCGAGAATTTCTCGAAAACATCGTCCGACTGCACGGTTTTCCTTCGGTTCTAATTTCGGATCGAGATAGTCAATTTATTTCTCATTTTTGGCGAAGTTGCTGTCGGTCGGCTCAAATTGATGTGAGACTATCGACCAGTCACCACCCTCAGACCGACGGACAAACCGAGAGGACCAATCAAACTCTGGAACAGTATTTACGCTGCATGCTGCAACAAACTGAAAAAACTTGGAAAGACATCCTTTGGATAGCCGAATATGCCTACAATAACTCTGTCCATTCGGGAACTGGGAAAACCCCGTTTTTTCTTTTATACGGCAGTCACCCTCGAACCTCTGAGGTGGATCCCCTCCAAGATCTTGAAACACCAGCAGTAGACCACCTGCATTCTACAATCACCCAAGCCTTTAAGGAAGCTGTTTCTCACCTTCAATGGGCTAAAGAACAATACAAGAAAGGAGCAGATCAACATCGGAAGGAAGCCCCTCAATATCAAGTAGGGGATCAAGTCTGGTTATCCACCAAATATCTACCTCTAAAAGGGCCACGCACATTCAACCCAAGATACCTTGGTCCCTATTCCATCACTACCATAGTAAACCCAGTAGCGGTCAAGTTGGACTTGCCCCCGCACATGAAGATACATCCGGTCTTCCACGTCTCTCTATTAAAACCCGTGCAACCTCAAACCTGACTAACTAAATCTCCAAAACCCATCCTAGTTGATGGAGAACTCGAGTTTGAAGTCAAAAGCATTCTGGACTCCAAGATCTCCAAATCTAAACTATTTTACCTAATTGACTGGAAAGGCTACGGCCCCCAAGAGAGATCCTGGGAACCGGCTGAATATGTCCACGCTCCTCGCCTAATCAAAAGATTTCACCGAACATTTCCTGACAAGCCAAAACCCCCGGAGAAGCCCGGTTTGGGAGGGGCCTTGAGGGGGGGTACTGTCATGATCTCTGCTTCCAAAAGGTCAGGGTTTTCCCAACTCCCTTGGAAGCAGATCCATAACCCAGGTTCCGAGGGCCAACCAGTCCCAATTGGGCTCATAAATATGCCCAGTCCCAGCGCTGCAAGCGCCGGGCTCATAATGCTTGTGTGGATTTACCTGACCATGCTGCTTACTTGCCTGCCAGTTGAGCCTCTGATCCTCTTCTGTTTGGAACTACTTTTCCTGTTGGGTGGGGCAGGAGCCACTCCCTAGGTTCAGAACACTGTAACTCTTCTGGAAAGCAGGAACTCTTTTCTTACCCAGGCGTGGCTGTGGAAGGAGACACCTAAGCACTACAGGAGGCTATTTAAACCACACCCGATGGATGAATCTTGCTTTGCGTTATTCTGCATCCTCTGCAGCAGAACGCTCATCGTGTCTTCTGCATCTGATCCTGGGCCTAAGGAAAAAGGCTTACCATCCTGAATCCAGTCTTCAGCAACACCTATAAAGACAAGAAAGAACAGGTTAGCATTACGGTCTTCAGTGACAGCGCTTCACTTACCTGGTCCATCGGCTGTCACCAACGCCTCGCGCTGCATTCCGGCATCTGAAAGACAAAGGCTTACCTACTCTTCGTGCGCTCCGGAGGTCTTCGCACTGCATTCCGGCATCTGAAAGACAAAAGCTTACCAACTCTTCGCACGCTCCGGAGGCCTTTGGCGCTGCATCCCGCATCTGAAAGACAAAACAAGGTGCGTTTAAAGACATTGGGGAACTTTAATACTCACGTGCCATTACTCCTTTCCACATCTAACCCAGTGGGTATTCCGGCACCCTGCAGCCGCTCCGAACTTGTACCTGCAAAATAAAAAGACAGTTAGAGCGCATTGTGAAGCAGGCAACAAGCGCTTACTTACGTGCTTCCAGGCGCTTCTATTCATCACACGGGCTCCATCTTCAACTCACTTCAGCCCGTCATCCGCCATCGCCGGAACCCTGCAAAACAAGAGACATCATTACTAAAGACTTTAAAGACATTAGAATTACTCGAAACTTACCGTTCGTGCAGTAAACGACGGACAGCAGTCCTCTGAAGTCAAGAGGCCTGCTCCCCTTATCCAGTGAAGAAACTGGTTACAGCACCCTGCCCCGAGGCAGATGGAGAGCACGGCGTTCACTTACCTAAGGTGAGAGCGTTAACCTTTGGGGTTCTACAGGAGAAGAGAAAGGGAAGAAGAGAGAGACCTTCAATAACCCAGTTCATTAATCCATATTTTCTATCTGCAGACATCTTACCCTTCGAGTCAGACATACAGTGCACAGAGGTCCAGCCCAAAGAGCCAGCCGTGTGTTACACATCACCTTTGAAGATACGGTATACGCCCGGTCAAGACCGGCGCCTCTATGGGAATCAGGTGAGCGTTACACCCGTTGGCCTGCAAATTATTCCTCAAGGTGTATACATGGAATACATTCAATTTCTGTTGCAAGCCACCCGGGGTTTAGTCAAAAAGTACGAGGTCATCGGCTAATTCCAGCCAATGAATCCTCAAATGCCCCAACCGCACTGGGCAAGTGTCCCTGCCTTGCCACAATGTCACTAAGGTAGACAGTGAATAAAATCGGGGCTAGGATACATTCCTGTCTAAGACCTAATTTGACTGGAATCGGTCTAGACCATGCCGCTTCTTGGTTCAGCCGGATCCTGAAGTTGGATTTTTATGGAGGAGTGCTATCGGTTGAACGAGTTTAGGTGGGACATTATAGTTAAGTAGCTTCATCCACAGTCTAGAATGATGAACACAATTGTTGGCTGAGGAGATATCCAGCGAGGCCATATATATAATATGTTCTCTGCCTGACCTCATTTTACAGTTGAAGGTGAGCCAAAATAGTAGCATTAAGTGGGGTTCCCATGTTCTTCCTAAATCCCACTTGAAAAGGTGACAAGATAGAAACGTGACTCTGAGTGCTATTCAGATCTCTAAGCAGCAAAAGTGCATAAACCTTACTTGCTGCATCGATCAAGGCTAAGGGCCTATAATTGGTTGGGTTAGATGGATTCCCCTTTTCGTAAATAGGAATAATGGTCAAAAAGGACCATGAAGATGGTTTATTGTGAATCCTATAGATTTTGTCAAAGTATAGTTTCAAAATTTGGTTTGTGACTATAAAGCTAGATCTTTTTTGAACAAAAAAGGGGGAGGAGAGACCATCTGGATCGGGGGCTCTGGAGGATTTCACTTTGGTAATAGCACAAATAAGATTATCCAGATCCCATGGACAAACTCCCGCCACAATAGGTCCCTTTCTCAAATCATTCTGCTCCACAAGATGGTCAGGTAAATTAAATTTCCTAGTATAAAAATTCACCAAGGTTCAGAGATACAGCGCCCCTTTAAGGAAGTCGCACAACCAGACACGTTATTTATTCTTTCCCAGAATTGCCTGGTGTCCGAAGTCTGAGCATTTTTTGATTATTCTTCATATACACTGCCTGTTTTTAAAGATTTCATCAGAGCCTATGATGCTGAAGAATAATCCCTTTTCAGTCAGGTACCCATCCCCGTGCAGATCTTTGTACCTTAAGATCTTCCGCTTTTAAGTTTATCATGTTTTGAAGCCTGTATTCTAGAATCAAAGCAGTGGGGATAGGTTATAGTGGATGTGTCACACTCAAGCGATGTAATTTTAACACACTCTGTAATGAGACCTTCCAGGGAATCGTACCTCCCATGATCCTCTAGAAACTTTGTCTTGACATGAATCGGCCTTCTATGTGTCTAAAAGACAGTAAGTTCTATCATACAGAGCATCCATTAGCTTTTTGCATCTCCTGTTATCCCACCTACAGGTAAGACCATTTCTGTTCAGGACCACAGGAAAAAGAGCCATTGATGCCTCCTGTTTAACAACGGAAAAATGTAAACTTAAGCAAATAATCAAAAACATTTAAGTTCCCACTTAGGTGTTTTAAACTGAGCTCAGACAGAAACAATTATTCAACCATGTCGCCGATGTACCTCTATGCCACCTGAACATGTCACGGGACAGTGTATGTGTGTATCAAACTGTTGCAATTCCCAGTCCGTCATAAATGAGTCTCATTTCACGCCTCTCATGATGTTCACCTGGGTATGAGAAGGAATACATGGGTTGTTGAATTTATGAACTTCAGTGCAATTTGCATTCAAGTCCCCCACCCCCCAACAATTATCTAGTGATCACGGTCATCCAATAACCAAGACTCAAAAATGTGTTGTAAGATTGATTGGTATTGCTCTATAGAGTCTTTTGCCGGATTCCAATAGACATTCGCAAGAAGAATTTGTTCACTAGAATCCTGAACCTTAATAGGCACTGCCAAAACACCTTGAGAAGAGAACCAAATATCAGACTCCAGGTTTAATGAAATATCAATGGTTATCAGCAGACCTCCACTCGTGTGTCGTGCCTCGTCCTGAGTGGCCGTAAGAGTTAATACTTGATATCCCTTCAAATCATTCCTCCCCACTGACGTAGTTTCTTGAAAAAAGAGAAAATTATAAGTTCTCAGCAACTTAAAATCATACCATGCCCTAAGCAGATTGCTTAAACCACAAACATTCCATTATAATACCCTTATTTGCTGGTGGTTATGGTTGGTTAAGACCTTGTCTAAGTACTGTATATTTTTAAGGGCCGATTCTATCCAGGACCAATCATGGCCCTCCTTAGACAGGCATGCTAGTTGGATATCTAAAAAACCAGATGCAACAGGGACCAGCCTTATTTAAATCCACCATGTTAGTTAGCTTTTGAGTGGATACTGGTAACGATAGATAGCTTACTATTATCTTGTGTGTTTAGTTCAGCAAGATCATAACCCAATGACTTGCGATTGGCCCGTTGTTCCCAGACCATACTTGCGAAAATCTCTGAATGAAAATACAAACCCATCCGATTGTTGTTTATCAGTGGGAGTGAGATTAAGTCTATATCCTCTGAATTCAGCCATCTCGGTGGTGGAATTTTTTGAAATATGTCCATTCAATCTTGTCATCCCTTGAGTACCCGAGTTAGTCTTCCAACCTAGTATTTTGGTAGATTGCCTGTTGGAGTGTTCCACTAAGGACTCTATCGCCTGTACTAGGGGAGAGCAGGCTGAGCAAGATACTTGAGTGGAAGACTATATAGTCCAGTCTATAGTAGGTCCCCTCATAACGGCCACACTTGTTGCAATCGTGGGCTCCACACTCCCTTTAATCCCACTTAATGTATGAGTCTGCATCTGAGGAGGTTTCTTTTAAGTCGTTTTCAAAAAGGTTGTAATTTTTGATTGATTGGGTACAGGGAAGTGCAGAGTTTCAGCGGTCCCAGGGGAAGAAGCCTCCCTGTGGAACTTTTCTCGTGGTTGTGATATTGATTGTGGCTAGCGCCTCAGATTTAGGTGAGGGTGGGGTTTGATTCAGGGTTCTGACAAAGACACACATTCTGTGTGGGTTCAGTCTGAGGCTATAACTTGGTTAGATGGGGTGTTTTAGCATGGGTTAGTGGGGGGAAAGAAGAGGGTGATCTTCATGGCATAGTGTTAGTTCCCACTTTTGCAGGGAGCTTGTTGGGCAATTGAACCCATTGTGCTGCATTCATCTATTTTTGGTCTCTTTGGCAGTGGCCTACGGCTTTGTAGATAGATCAGCAGGATAAAGAGCCATGTTTTTACTGTTTTCCTGTAGGTCCGGTGTTCCTGTATTGTGCGCATTTCCTTGGGGAGGGAGTTCCAGAGTTTTGTTGAAATGTTTGAGTAAGCTGATCCACCATGCATACTTTACTAGTAATGTTTGTGGTCAAGGCCTATGTTGTCAGACCTTCATTGCTAGACATCAGGGCTCTGTTTGGTTTGTAGATGGAGACGTTTTAGTTAGCTGCTCCTTGGCCATGAATTGTTCTGTGAAGAGTCCAGAGTGTTTTGAAATGGATCCTTTCCTTGAGTGGTAGCCATTGTAGGGCTCGTAGTGCTGGCATGATGTGTTCTCTCTTGCTGAGTCTTAGGAGTCTTGCTGCTATGTTTTTGGATCCGTTGTAGTTTCACCAACTTCCCCAGCTAGTGTTCGGCCCGAGCCCACTCAGAGGGCTAAACTTCCTGTACAGAGGATAGAGCAAGACCAAGTCCAATCCCTCATAGCCGACACTGATTGAGCTCTCGTGTCATCTCGGCCATGAGTTTCTCATCCAGTTCTGTTAGTTTTCTTTGCATTTTGGGACTTGTGGTCATGCATTTGTAATATAAAAGGGAATATGACAATTAAAAATAAAACCAGAACAGACTGTCCTATTCACGTCTGAGATCTGAGAATGCGAGTGCTCTGCACTGATACAGGATCTGCCGAAGTTGTTTACTGCTTTATGCATCTTTTTATTAACATATATACAACAGCTCCTTCTTTTGTTGGACAAGGTTTGCTGCAGGCACGGTTCACAGGAAAATGTGAGCCATTAAAGTTTCACTTCCCAGCAATTTAATCCAGGAACTACGGACAGATATCTCTGCTGTCACATATGTCCAAATGCTGAAGGCAACAGGTTTTTTTTTGTTTTAAATAATGTTTTATTTGCATTTCTTATATAATACAAAATAACTGTCGTCCCTTACCTCCCCACCCTTACCCATTTAACCGATAGACACATTTTTAATGCTGAACATATTCCCTTCAACTATGCATCAACTTTTCATAGCATTTCAAGCAATGCCTAATATGCACAGTTTTTGCGGGCAGTACATAACGTTGTAGTAACACCTCATGCCATTCCCTAGAGAATGCAGTGTGATCCCCCTGTATTGAATATGTCATCCATTCCAGCGCTAAAAGGTTCCACGCTTTAATGAACCATTCTGAAATATTGCGGGGGTTCTTTCTTTTTCCAGTTATGGCGATCACTAGCAAGGCCACCAGTTGAAGAATTAGATATGTATTCTGTGTAGCTTTCGGTTTCTGTGTAAAATGCTCATCCATCAGCAACAAGACACGTGTATGCTGCGATTTCGCCCTGTGCTGGGAAACATTTCTGTCATATGCTTATTCACTGCTTCCCAGTACTGAACCCGCACTCGGCAACTCCACCATACATGTTCCCATTGCCCCATCCCTCCAACAGTTAACCGACATTGATAATTTCATTTGCCCCAAACAAACAGGGGTTTAGTGCCACTGCACCATTATTTTGTACCAAAATTCTCTAATCTGTAATTATCTGGTGAGTTTGGAAATTGTTTTCCATAGGTTTATCCATTCTAAATCTATATAAGGAAATGATCAGGGTTACTGAACTCACAACCACTCATCAGATTAACCCTACATAAAGAAAAACATTGCTCTCGATCGAAGTGTGAGCAAATCAGCATTTTGCCCCAATGTTTTAATACATGAATTGTAGTTTAAAAAATTGTTTTTCAAAGCAAGACGCACATTGATAACAAGAAAATCTGTACATAATACATAAAAGTTCTATCCAGTTGAATTGACTGGAATTTGAATACAAATGGACATGTATCATCCCTTAGAGGGGCTAGGGATCTGAGTGAACAAATAACATGCAAATAAAGTACAAAACAGTACACGATTGACAGTGTTGATATTACAAACTGGAAAACAAAAAGCTAGTCGACACTACAGTTTCGGCCAATCCATCAGCTATTCCTTACAGCTGGCAAATGGTTGGCCTTCATCAGGATGAGAAGACAAGTTGAACTGCAGGTGTCCTACTGTTCTCGTGTAGTCCGATTGCCCCGGCGCAAGTTGCTCACAAAACCCCCTTGTGTTGAGTCTGGGAGACTTTTGCCACAATTTCTGGTTTTTCTTGTGTACCCGAATCCCGAACGCATTGTGTACAGGTATCGAAGTTCTATTGGTGGATGTCTGGATCCGCTGAATTATATCCATTAGTAGAGGAGTCGCCGTATTTGAAGAAAATACAACCCCCAGACACGCTGTCTGTGCTGTCCGCGCGGATCTGCAGCTGAGTTGCTGTGAGCGTTCTGAAATGCCCCATTCTAAATCTGTAATTTCTGCCCCCAGGGTTGTTTGCCAGCGTTGCCTATAGCTATATGTCCCTTTAGCTTCTTCCTCCCACATCAACTTATATAAATTCGAAATGTGGGCCTTGTCTCCCAGGTCTGATGTTGCATAGCGTTCTAGGGGTGTTAGTTCTCTTAGTGTCGCTGCATGCACCTGTGGGGCTAAAATCCAATGCCTCACTTGAAAGTATTGAAATCTTATATTTTTGGATAGTCCCATTTCTAGCTTGCATGTGTAAATGATTTAACCTCCTCCACCTAAAACATGTCCTTAAGCTTAACGCAACCTGTCTGTTTCCATTCCTTAAATGCATTAAGTTCTAGACCTGGAGTGAATGTGGGTTAAGGAATATGGGGGTAAGTGGAGAGCGATATGTTGTCCATTTGTACTTTTCCACTGCTACATGTCATATCGCCTCTGTACCGCCAGTTATGTCACTGGCGTGTATTTTGGCGGGGCGGTCTTTTTTTGGCAGCCATAGTACTTCCCGAAGTCTGATCCAGCTTTTTTCCGACTCCCCCATTGATCATTCTTTGATCACTCAAATTAATATCTTAAGAGGTTTGGGAGTCCTAACCATCCCTCTCTGATGGGAGAATTAGTGTACTTAGTGCGACTCTCTGGGTTTTGTTCTGCCAAATGAATGCAGATATAGCTTTATGTATTTCGTGAAAGAAAGATATGGGCACTCTAACCGGAAGTGCTTGAAAAAGGTATAGTGCTTTAGGAAGGGTGACCATTTTTATTGAGTTTATTCTTCCTAGCCATGAGATAGTAAAGGGGTCCCACCTCTTGAACTGTTCCTCTTGTTACTTTTAGCAGTGTGGGATAGTTCGCTGTATATAAATGTTTAATTGTTGAATTTATTATCACCCCGAGTAGTTTGATAACTGGCTATGCCCACCCCAGTTGCGTAAAGTTTGCATTGCCTCCGGAGACAGGGATACATTTAAGATCTCAGATTTATTGTATCCCTTTACTAGAAAAATTTGACAATCAAACGAAATTATGTTTCTAAGTGGAGTGCATATAACAGTGGTGGCAGTGGGCACCCTTGTTTGGTTCCCTTTTGTAAATAGATAGGGGGGGATATATCGCCATTTATTGATAGCTGTGCGGTTGGGTTGTTATAATTCATTTTAATCATACCTAATTTCGTTTCGAATCACATCCTACCTAAGGTTAAAAAAAGAAATGACCATTCTACACGGTGAAAAGCCTTTTCAGCGTCTATAGAAACAAGCACTGCTGGGATTTGTTTCTTTTCCAAGATATGGCAATCTCTTCTGATACTGTCATGCATTTACCTATGTTTTATGAAACCTGTTAGGTCTGGGTGAATAAGGAAAGGCATATGCTCCAGTAGACGATTAGCCAGGACTTTAGTGAAAGTGTTTGCATCTAGGTTTATAAAGGCTATTGGATGATATGAGCTGCAATTAGTTAAGTCTTTGCCAGGTTTTGGGAAGAGGATTATTTTCGCTTCATCCATGGAAGGGGAGACTTGGCCTGTGTCTATGAAGGAGTTATATAATTTAGTCAACATGGGGGCCAATATGCAGCTAAATGTTTTGTAAAACCTGGCCAGAAAACCATGTGGACCTGGTGATTCAAGGGAAGATCACGAATAATCCGGAGTAACTCTTCTTGAGTGATAGGTGCTTCCAATAGCTGACTATCAGTCAGCATCAGTTGAGGAAGAGTAACTGACGCTAGATATTCTTGTTGGGATTGTATAGCTGGGGCTTCTGATTTGTATAAAGTAATATCGGAAGTGAGCTCTCCTGAGGGCAGTTTAATCTGTTTAATAATCCTTGATGCTGCTCTCTTGCGAAGTTTACTTGTTAAAAGCCGGTCTGTTTTATTGGTTTTTATATAGTATTTTAGTTTTAGGAAAGGGGGCTTTTTCTGCTTTCTTGGTTATATGCACATTTTATTTACCTGCCACTGCCCTAAACTCCTTCTGTATGTGTGGGCCGGAATTCATCTCCATTTTCTTTAAAATGAAAATGTGCGCTAATTCCCCCTCTAATTGAAGTTCTAGAGCTGTACTCCACTTGCGTCTGCTGGCCTCAGCTGCTATTAAAAACCCTCTCAATGTAGCCTTAAAGGCATCCCAAATGATATTCATTGAGGTCTCACCCTCTTGATTTAGCTTGAAAAAATCCCTAATATGGCCTGCCGTATCGTCCTTAACCACCTGGTCTTGAAATAAAGCTGCTGGGAACCTCCATGAACATAGTTTGTTTGTAATTTTCGGGATTTTAAGATCTGCTGTTATTGGGGCACGATCTGAAAGGGTGATTGTTTGAATCATAATCTCCAAAATTAAACCAAGGAGTGAGGTGGAAATCCATGCATAATCTATCCGGGAGAATGATCTATGTATGTGGGAGTAAAATGTGTATCCTTTTTCTTCCCCCTTCAAAGTCAGCCAGGCATCTAATATGGATAAACCTGCACATTTCTTTTTCAGGGCTATCAATGGGGAAGGTCTAACTTATCTTGTTAATCTGCTGCGATCCTGTTCTGGATCCCAAGCTATATTAAAATCCCCAAAAATTAGTAATTCAATTTCCATAAAAGTTTCTAGATGCTCTACAACATTTTTCATAAATCCGTATTGGCCAGTATTTGGGGTGTATAATGACATTTCTGTCATTTTCACAGCCAGCACCTTTAGAATCACGAAGACAAATCTACCCTCCTTATGGAACTTTGTGCCGAGTACCTGGATCTCCGAGCCTTGCTTTATGGCTATTAGCACACCTACAACCTTACTATCCGCTGTCGCCTGTAGAATAATCGGATATTGCTGAAGGTGAAGTTTACCGCATCCGCCTTTCTTATGTGAGTTTCTTGGAGCGCCACCAAGTCCGATTGGTGACCCCTCAAGTATGATTACACTTTCCTGTGCTTCAGTGGGGTATTAAGACCCCTCACATTCCAGGATAAACATTTGAATTAAATACTGTGTTAATTTTACAACTTGACCCTGATACATTCAAGCATATTTCTGTTGCATCATCTAAGTGATTTATCAGTTAAATGCGTATACACCACCTCCCTTGACTGAATATTACCCCTCTCCTGTATCCACACCTTTACATTTCTGCTAAATTTGTTAACTAACCCCTCTCTCTTCCCCCTTCCCTTGAATCGTCTCCTGGTGTGAGGCACAGTACCTATTGTATCCCATAGCCATCTTCACCGGCTGTGACTCGCCCTTCTTCCCAGGGCTAAGTGTGGAGTATCCTAGCTCCCCCATCTGTTCCCTGAACAGAAAGAGTCCAAGATGTTGCGTGCCGTCAAATTGCTTGTCGTGGTTTACTTTGGCCAAGTTTGTGCTTCACCAATATTGTCCATATCGACCTTGGCGGTTTGCAGAGTTTTGTAGGGTGGGCCTCTTAGTCAAGCTCTTCAGTCTTTTTTTTGTGGGCCTCCTGCGATTCCTCTTTTGTCGATTCATGGAAGTCCATTCTCCTGCCTTTAAGTTACCCGTCTGTTGTTCCGATGCCGCTTGAGCTCCTTCAGGCAAATCCCCTGCTCAATGTATGGTAACCCCATCCCTGACTCCTTTAAAGTAATCCTTTGTTGCCTGCCATCGAGGTTGAAAGCCAAAGAAAAAGGGACAAGGTCCATCTACATCTGATCCCACGCATTTGCAGGGTCTGTTTCACTGCATACATGTCTATGCATTTTTGTAGAGTCTGCCTGGCCAGGTCCTGGTACAGATGAATCTCTGTTGCATTATGCGTGATCGTAGCTGCCATTCCCGTCTCCCGTAATATTTGTTCTTTTTGTGGGTAAAGTGCACATGCTGCCAATACATCCCGATGGCGGGTGCCTGGTTCTGACCAGGCAAATACTTTTTAAACATGTTTGTAACTCTGTGCACGCATGCCTTTTTTGAACTGTGGCTGTGTTGCTACAGGCTGGATGTTAAAATGTTGAATTCATTTCCTGACATGTAACAGACTGTGACATACTGGTCAGTCTGGTGCACAGACTTGCCAGACAGGTGAAAAAGTGGAAACCTTGTTATTATTTAGCACCTTCCGTGGTCGATTTGTCCCCACACTCAACATTTTTGATTTCTTGGAGGAGCAGAACCATGGCATGCGTGGTTCTCTTCCATGCCATATTTCAGTGTAGTTAAGCGGCTTCTGAAGTCTGTTCATACAGTTGCTGTATTAGGGAAATTGATTGGAGAAGAAACCAAGAATGCTAAGAGATGCCCCTGGGTGTGACTTGTTGGGGTGGTTGGCGTGACTGGAAATAGTCACAGGGATTAACATGTTATTGTGCTGTCTATGAGTGGGTGAAAATCAAAATAATACCCACAGGCTATTTAACTACTCTACCCTTTCCATTTAAACTCTCATGCCAACACTTTCATGGCAGAAGTGAAATGCCAACAAAAAAAACAATCTGCAAGACCCTTTTTGTGGTAAACATGCTAGAAAATATATTTGTGTGTTGGGAACTTGCATTGGACTGGCCATATTGAACCTGTAATGTGTGTGAGGGGTGTTTGCACCACTGCTTACTATACTGGCCGTGTGTAAGAGACACACTTTTACCATTGCTGTCCATGTGTAGTTTTGGCTGTTAGGTGGCAGCAAAACTGTCATTAAAATAAGAGCTTTGACATAAGAGCTTCACATAGGTGCTTTGAATGAGGGTTTGTAATGCTTTGCAATGCAGATGACATATAAGGATGGATCTGTGTTCTTGGGTATGTGTCCACCCATTTAATGCCCATCTTGAAGTCGAATATATGATTTTTTTCCCCCCATTCCCACCCAAAACCACACCATATGCACTCTTTGCCTGCATTTACATTGTGTGCTGCATTTCTCAGCCATTATTACTTCGAAAATGGTGGCCGCCATATGTTAATGTTAATAAAACGTTATTTGCCTGATTGCTTTAAAAAATATTTACTACAGCTTTTGTTATGTTACATATTTGAATGTATTTTGTATTAAAAAGAAACGTAACTGTTCTACATACATTTTGTTGTAAAATGTTTCTAAAAATGTCCATGTACTGATTTGCGGGTGGTGCTCGAGTGTCTTGTGATGTAAGCATTACCTGATTGTATTTGCAGTTGGTGATGTCAGTATGATATGATTGGCTCTCAAGTCTGTTTGTTTCCCCAAGGCAGCCATTTTCAAAATGTGCACTGCTAATGGAAACGGCGATCAGTTCTGAAAAAACAGACAGCCCCAGGACCACTGGCATCTGACCTGGAAGCGTACGCTTGGCAGTGTGGCTTATCACAATTGCATTCTGGGGAAGGAGCGAAATACCGGTCAGTCAACGCAACTATTGAGCCGTAAAGATGGCAAAGTGGCACCCGGGTACCAGGGAGAATGCGGGCTGAATGTAACCTGTGTGTGAACACTTAAACTCATCATCGAAAGTTCCTCTGCTCGTACCTCCACGCTGTGCTCATGACACGTCGCCAGTCAACTTCAGTGCCTGCCTTTCTCAACTCCATCTCATCACATGCTTGTCACTTCCATCGTGGCAACCCCACTCACTTCCTGTCTGAATGAAGAAGCGCAAGGAACTGGACAGCCTCATCGGGCTGGCCGCAGACAGGCGTGGGAAGAACAAGAAAGGTTGCTTCTGACTCCGAACTGTGTACCGATGAGTATGACGAGTTAACGGGGTAGCATGGAGTCATATTGAGGAACTATTCCGTTTTAATAGAGGTCGATCAAGAGTTCAACATCTCATGTTTCTATGTGTGTCGCAATCTAAAAATCACAAGCCTCGTTCTATAGAAAGTAAACCAGTCTACTATTTCTCCTTTCCCCTTAAACAGGGCACCCCTCCTCTCATGCATTTGGTGATAAACACGCACCAACGCATACAGCAGTGATAAAAGTATGCTTTTTTGTACCGAAAAGTATTGTCAAACCTTTTACAAGCCTGTTCACAGTTCAACACAAAGCACGTGATAGCACATTGCCTTAGCACGTTAGTGTTTTTGAGGTAGCGTGGGAAGGAGCACAATGAGATAGATGCCCTTACTTCGGCAAGGTGTGTCCCTTTCTTCGCCCTTTGTTCTTATTTTTGTGAATTAAAGGGACGCAGTTTTGCGATAACTCAAATGCCTGTATCTGTCCTCTTTTACACTTGTCCTAAATGGGTTCATATATGTACCCATGTCACCGCAATTCTTTTAAGTGCAAAGTTTTCCTTTTTTCTGTTTGCATCATTGGCAAAGTGTGAACGGGTGCATCAGTGCGAACATTTACCGCAGCATCTTTAGTTGCTTAAGATTTTTATTGGTGCCACTGTGCTTTACAGAAATCAAACAGCACTGCAAAGACCTGTTTCTCTGATTTTTAGGTGAGGGCGCTGTCAGGCGGATGTTATCTGTACACTGCAGCTGTCCATGCACTTTAGCTGCCTGTGCTATACTTTATTTCTCTTCCCCCCCCCTCTGTCCCTCTCTCTGTCTTCTCTTCCTGTATTCCTTGTGAGAAACCAGAAGGTGTCTCACCTGCTAGTCCTCGGGGATCTGTCATCCAGGTGGCCAGGACGCTGCCATTGCTTTAGGATACAGTTCCTGGGGGTGGAACAGTCCGGGAGGATCACCTGGGTGAGGGGTATTCTGGAAGTGGGACACCTGATGGCGAGATGCTTTATCCCCCTCCCTGTAACACCTTTACCCCATTGTACCCGTAAGGATTTTGGGGAACTTTAACCACCCCTTTCCCTTCACTAACACATTCACACGGACAGGCCGCGCTGAGAGAAAACGCTCACACCCGAGCATGTTCCTGACATGTCCCACTACTATGGTCAGGCTATTACTGGTAACCACTCGCACCTGAATTCCATTAAGCTTCCACACACGGATAGAAGGCGGAGCAAGAGAGCACACAAAACACACAGAGGAACAGCATTTTCCAGGCGACAGCTGAACGAGGGAAGAAAGATGGCAACCCAAGAGGGGTGCGCAAGGAGGGAGATTGACCTTTTCGGTGAGAAACCGTTACTTTCCAGAATCCTTCAGATTAAAAAGCATAAGGCCAGGAAACCAGACTGAAGAATCCTGCATTGTGTGTCGGCGATACCTGGGGCCCTCCTTTATGGCTGACTGAGTCTGGGAGGAGAAGCAGCCACTGTGGTACCAGCTTTGGCTCCAGGATCAAAGCAGTGCCAAAGAGATCAACACAGCAGTTGAATTGGGGAGACCGATGCAAGACTGGTCTGTGTTGCAGTCAAGGTTGCAAGCGGCAACATTTTATAAAAAGCGCAAGAACAAAGATTGGTAACGCGTGTCATGAAAGATGTGAGGAAAGCTTAATTGCTGATGGATGTTTGAACTTTAACAGAGAAAGATACAATACCAGTGACAGTGGTCCGGCACCATGAGTGTGCTCAATCAAAGGTCTCTGTGAGGTATCCAGCCAATAAGTGGAAGAAGTGGAAGTAAAAGATGAGAATGAGGAATTAATTGAATCAAAGTGGTCCTGCAACGGTTTAAGCAAAATCCATCGCACAAAGTCTTCGATTTTTGAAACAAAGAGGAAAACCTAGAAAGTGAGATTATATGGTCCGAGCCCGAATGAGGGAGACCAATTGTGTACATTGTGCTTAATCGGTCCGGGCCTGACAGGTGGAGACCAATTGTCAACATTGTGTTAAAAGGGGGTCCGAGCCTGAAGGAGGGAGACCCGTGGTGAACAGTGGACTCGAAGTTGTGAATGTGGAAATCCTGATAAGAAAGGGACTTTGGTGCTTGTTACGTCAGGCGCTCTGCAAGAAGAGACTGTTATTGGGAAATAAACTTTGGCAGAAGGCCCTGATACCTATGCTTTGAACTATATCCTTGTGACAGCGAGGCCAGAGTTTGCAAAGCTTGAGTGTACCGGCTTGTCCCATGCTGAAAATGTGGGGAAGGGAAGCCAGCTGCTCAACTGTCCTGACATATAATTTCTTGAACACTGTTAGTTTTGCATACATTTTTGTCCCACACCATTTGTATTTAGAAGTAAGGATTGGCAATAGGTTTATTAGTATTGTCCCTTTTTATTTTGACAGTGACGCCACTAGAACTGCGTTCCTATTATTTGATGGCCGTAGCTTGCTCCCATCCTTAGATTTAGGGTTAGATGGGCATTCAACCAACCCATTGAAGTTCACTATACACCCTTGAACTGTGATCACTTGTGTCTGTCTTCACTGTTTGATACCATGCCTTCCTTACATCCTGTACTGTTCATTGTGCTATATCTTTTCTGTGTGTCTGTGAATGTAATTTTGGACTACTGCTGCTTTTGCTAGAACTGTTTTAGAATTATATATTTTTTTAATCAAAGCTTACCCTGTGCCATCAATGCTGTACTTTGTTTATCCAAGTGAAGCTTGCCGTTCCCATGCTGTCCCTGGAGGTGGAGTAGCCCTGATCTTTATCTCTCCTGGCCTCTCTCTAACTGTGGCCACCAGACGGTGGATGGACAGGGCACCTGGCCAGGCCGGGATGCATTCATTTCACTGAATCCAGTTTTACCTAATGTGAAATCTTAGAAATGTATTTTCTTCGAATTTGGTTGGGTAAGTGGGTACATTTTAAAACCTGGATGGTGGTGGGAACCTGGATGGTGGTGGGGTATAGGATAAGGTAGGGGTTAGTGAGTAGTGAGGCGGGGAGGAGAGGCAGCGGTATTCTCCACCTGCATAATAAAAAAAAAAGAAAAAGAATTCAAAGAATCTTTTTCTCAAAGATTTCACCTTTTAGGTGAATTAGATTCGGTGAAATCACATACATCTGACCAGGTCGCCCTCTTCCTCTCTGAATGGGGCGACATCTCCTCTTCTCTCCTTGCCTCAACTTCTCTTCTGAGATCTCAACATCCACGTGGATGCTTCTAATCCCTCCTCTCAGCTTTTCCGCAACCTCTGCAACACTCTCCCTCTCTTTTCATTCTGCCCTCTGTCCCCTACACACTCTGCCAGACATACTTTGGATGTTTTCATCACCTCATACATCACCCTCTCTAACACTATCACCACTCCTCTCTCTTGGAGGGACCACTTTCTACTCTCCTCTCATCTGAAACTCTCTATTCCTCTGAAACTCTCTATTCCTCAGGCAAAGCCCCCCCCAGCTCTGCCACCTACCTTCTCGGTCATTCGGCCCATGAAGAGTGTGTCGGTGGATGCCTTTGCCTCTACTTTCTCTGCTTCTCCTACTCTTGCGGCTGACTCGCACCCTGACGCAGCCCTTTCTAATCTGCATCAATCTATTTCCAACACCCTGTACATCCTTGCCCCTGTCATGAGAATATGGCTGAAGCCTACCTCCAAGTGCAACCCTTGGTATGATTCAGACTTGGCTGTCCTTGAACACAAGTGCGGGGTGGCTGAGAGAAAGTGGAGGGCTTCAGGCGCATCCTCTGACAAACTGGCCTGCCGCCTGCTGCAAAGGCAATACAGACTCTCTGTCCTGTTCAAGAAGAGAGCACAGATTCAAGCCAGTGTCTCTGCGCCCTCTAACAACACGGACCAACTCTTTAAAATCTGCAAGGAACTGGCCAATTCTGTTGCAGTCTCTACCTCTCCTGTTCCCTCCCAGGCCCTATGTATGGCACTGGCCTCTCACTTCTCCACTAAAACCCGGGACATCTTGTCCTCTATCTCCTCTCCCTCTCCCTCTTGATCTTTCCTCAGCTTTTGACAGTCAACCACGCCATCCTGATCAATTGATTCTGTGAACCTGGGTATCACGGATCAGACCCTGGATTGGCTGACCGCCTTTCTCTTGGACAGCCCCTTCCAGGTCCAACTTGGTCCCTTTCTCTCCCCCACCTCTCTCTATTTGGGCCGTTCCCCCAGAGCTTTATTCTCTCACCCTGGTTTTTCAACCTCTACTTCGCCCCTTTGGCCCAGCTGATCTCTACCTTCTCCTCTAACTTTCAGTGTTATGCGGCTACCACTCGGCTTTCCTTCAGGCTCCCCTCAGCCGCCTCTCCTCTCTTGCTCATTCCTCACTGTCTCTCTGCGATTAAGGATTGGTGCGCCTCCAACGATCTCTGCCGTAATGCCAGTAAATGGAGATCCTTCCCATTGAGACCCTGCCCCTGCTTTCCCTCTCTCACTCTGGCCGCCCACCTAGGGCCCTCTTCCTTCGCCTTCTTGCGAGGCAAAAAACCTTGGTGTCCTCGTCGACTCCACTCTCTTTCTCACGTCACATCTCGGACGTCGCCAAGAAGCCCCCCTACCAGCTGCACCTCCTCAAAAGGACTCTTCCCTTTCTCACTTTCCCCCAGATGCTCACTGTCTCCAGAACCCTGGTTCTCTCTAGGCTGGGCTACTGCAACAGCCTCTTTCTCAATCTGCCTTCCTCTACTCTCCACGCTCTGCAACTAATTCAGAACAGGTCTGTGAGACTTATCCTTGGCCTCAGGCCCAGGGACTGTATCTCTCCAGCCCTGAAATCTTTCCACTGGCTCCTGGTGGCTGCAAGGATCAAGTTCAAGACCCTTTGCATAGTGCACATGGCTTTCTGGAGTCGGTGCCCGCACTACATCCAACGCTGTGTTCCAAAATACCTTCTATCTAAGGGTTAGACACTCTCTTCCTCCCCTGCTGACCTACCTGTCTGCTGTACCGACTGGTGCTTGGCTACCCTCCGAGTCTCACTGGGTCCCAGGCTCTTTCTTGATCATCAGCAAAAAACAAAAACTGGTTACCCCCCCTCTCTGTCCAGAACGATGCGGATATTGGTACTTCACACACACTGATACATCACGTAATCATTTTCGAGGTCACTGCCATGAAACATCACATAACTCATATGTTTACTTCAATACACTAGAATTTTATTCAAAAACACTGAAATGTTATTTTTCAGCACAGCAAGTGTGATGGCAATTAACAATCATTAAAAAATCTAACGCTTACATGACATAATCTTGATCAAGTGTTACAAAATAAACACATAAAAGAAGGGGATAAAACAACCATTGGACAGGGCAAGACTAGAAAAATGGGATGACCATAGCTTGATAGCCTCTTATTATCACAGAAACCTTCAACATAAGTTTCTGAGAGGAGCTATAAGAGAATGAATGAAACTCTTAGACACTCTTTGGTACTGACCTAACACTTTGGTCAGGTGAACATGACATCAAAAGTATCATTCAACACCCAAAATTTAATCTAAAGCTAAACTACAATTGCTTTTTAGAGACAAAAACCAAAACCTCACAGAATTTTCGTATGGTCTTTTTTAGATAGTCGACATGTTTCGGCCACTTTACCAATAAGACACTATCTCTAGTGGTTTTTTACGTTATTCCGTTGGCCTTCTTCAGGACGAGGACATTTCTTGAGTTTTTGTGTTAATCTTATATGCCGCCATGGTATATGGTAAAACATACTACATGAAAAACAAGAAATAAAAACAAACAACTTAATGATTCATGGCGGGACTTGATGTTTCTACATTTCAACAGTTATTCTAAAAAAACAGTTGTTCTAAAAAAATATCTGTTTTTTGTTATTAAACTCATTGCCCAACACGCCTCATTTAGGGGCAGGTGATGAACCAAACAAACATTCTGCATTTAAAATGAAATTGGAGACAAGAGGCTTAATTATTCAAAAGGCGGTAGTACTGTGCTGTCAACAATTTAGCACTATCTGTATATTCCGCTTCAACCTAGTTCCTGATTTACTAAAACATACAGGATCCATTAACCCTCAATCATGCTCTTATTGCAATGTTTTCAAACACTTATTTATTTAGCATTTACCTTTTCAATTTCTTGTAACAACACTTTGTCAGATTCCAGAAGCCCGGAGGTTTTATCCTTCGATCTACTTGACAGAGTAGAGGGATGCAGAATATTTTGAAAACAAAAGAAAAGTAACAGAGCAAGGCACAATGTCAGGTGTCATAAGGGGCAACAAGTCAGAGTGCAGTAATTAGGATAATAGAAATTATAAATTGCATTTTGCATATGTCACATAGAAAAGTATTATTAATGCATATGAAGAAAACGAAAAGGATACGACCAAAACAAAATGGGATGGGGAAGAGAAAGGAGAAAAGAATACAAATATGGAACATAATCTTAATTTCAATGATGGTAGTGCAGCGCGATCCAAGACATTTTGTAAACTATTAGTAAGGTGAACAAATACCTTGTATTTGGAATTAAGGATTCGATGCAGAGGAGGCATAAAGATGCCTGTAAAAAGGTCAAGCAGGCCTAAAATGGCTGTTGTGCACACATGGACTCACGTTGGGCCCATCCCTACACACACTGTAGTTGTTTGAACTGCCTTAGACCAACCCCTGGCACTTTCCTTTCCATTACACTAACTGTGTAGGCTGTCCTGGGTGGTTGTCAGGTTTTGGGGAAAACCTAATTGGCTAGCCACCACAGCTTTTGTTTGAAACCTGTTTGCGCGATTGAAGCGCTGGCTTAGGCCAGCCCTTGTGTGTATAGGATACCTAGGGGAGATTTTGTTCCTTCTGTCCGATTTTTTAGGAGTGCAGAAGGTTTACTTATCTGATGGAGGATTTTAGGACCATTAATATGCTGCTTATTTTTTAGACCAAGTTTGTCCATACTTGCTGGATTTGTGTCTCTGTACCTGCAGCTATGTTTTTGATTGTTGGCTGCTGGATATTCTTCCTGGGTTTTCCCCCTCTTTTATCTGGTCTCCCTTGTTGGCTGGTCTGGGATTCCCTCGCTAGAAATGTCTTTAGGCCGTTTTACTGCTCCTTCTCGTGTTTCCAGTCTGGGTCATGTGCCTTGGTGTTGAAAGCTGCCATTGCCTAGAAAGTCGCTACCTCAATACAAACCTCCCCTCCTCGTGTGGGCTTTCCTGGGTTGCCTCCATAGTAGTCTTCTTTGTGGGACCATCTTCTGCTTGTGGGCTGCCCTCCTTTATCATTCAAGATGCTGGAGTCTACTTGACTGGGTTCCACAGTCCTCTTATAATTTCTTTCACTTCTGGCTGGTGGGTCCCACTCCAGGGGAAGGGGGATTTGCTCTTCTTGTTATCCGTTGGGTCATTGTTGGTCTGAGGCTGAAGTCCCTGGGGGACTGGATCGCTTAAATCTGTCTGCAAAAGAAGAGCTTTGTTCATCGGGTTGTTTCGCCTTCCTAGAACTGACCTTTTTGGAACAACGATTGTGAGTACTTCCCTTTGAGCACTGGGTTTTTTGGCTAATCTCTAGAGATGTGGTTCAACCATGTTAGCGTTCATTTGCATTGAACCTGAATCCTGCTGGTTTGCATCTCTTCCAGGGGCTGATTGGGCTCTAACTTGTCTGTGAATCTCTTTAATAGGGGTCTTCTTTAGTTGCCCCTGGGGTTGGTTGCGGTTTGGGGCAGAACTTGGATTTACCTGGCTTTTCAGCACAATTGCAGACCTGCCTACTGTCTCTGGCCTGTATTTCCTATGGAACCTTGAACACTTACCTGAAACTCTTCGTAAAGTGATTTTTACTGGCACTTAGCTGGACATTGATGTTTTTCATGGGTTTTTCATGGGTTCCTGGAGTTTTAGGTCAAAGACTTGAGTTTTAGCTGGTGCTGCTGATTTTATCTGTTTTTTTAAAGTCCTGAATTACCCTCCTGCTCATCGAAATGCCTTGCCAGTGTTCCAATTGTGGGTACTATTGTATCACTATATATTCTAGAAGTGTAATGCACCCTAGGGACTATTATTGTCAGTCTAAACTATTTTTGTCTTTTGGTACCCCCTGAGTATGGTTACTTAAATTCTGCTTTTCTCCCTCCTATGTCTATATGTTTCCAATGTATAGTCTGCATTTGTACCACCCATGTCACTATGCGCTAGAGGGGCAGAAACACTGTAATTGTGTGAAATCTGGGGACCCGATAAGTGAATGTTTATGTTTAACTGTGTCTGTGATCACTTGCTGTCACCTCCCTCCCCAGTTATTGGTGTTACATATTAGTAGTAGGGGTTGATTGGGTTTTATTTGAACCCATGCTGTTTATTATACATAAAGTCAGTTGTGTGCTATGTGTACCAAGGACTTACTTTGACCTGATAGAGTATGACTTTAATAAAGGTTATCATTTATTTCAGCATACCAGTGTTTGGTTGTTTCTGTGGCTGACTGGACTAACTGGTCTGCCTTACCCCAGCCACCCCTCCCTCTTGAAGTTGAGCCCAATCACTCTGCCATAGCCACAACTTCAGAGATGTTTGTCTTCCCTTTTAGTTGGACTTGTTGTTGACCATTGGGTTAATTAGATACACATCCATCACCGGATGGTTGTATACAAATCTCCCTAATGGAAACCTACATTCCAATGTAGGCACTCTATTACTGTCAGTATGCAGGTCTACACAGAAGACGTATACTTGTCGGCCTACATTTGCTAAGGACATTGAATGTTGCTTCTCAGTCACTTTTTGGGTTCACTTTTGGAAGTGTTTCTGTAGTTTTCAGCATGGGTGTTTATCACTTTTAAAAAAAGATTAATTGAAACTAGAACATCCATCTTAGTGTCAACGTCATTAACTAAGCAGAAGGAATTGGTGACATGCCAAGTTTTTATTAGCAAAATATAATTTGACTAACTTGCTCATTTTGCAGATACCATCTTTATTTGGTCTTTAACATGGGCTTGGAGACTTTTGTTGAAAATGTGGTAGTGCGAGGTCCGTAATTCATAGCTAAATCCCACCATAGCTGGTCTATCACCAGAGACAGCGTTGTTATCTAAAACAGAGCTTCACGTTATGATGCAGCAAACATTCCAAAATGTTACATAAGCATCTGATGCTGAGGTAAAAGCAGCAGTGATTTATTGAAATCCCTGCAGTATGTTGGAAAGGGACCATGTTTTGTCTACATGTTTTAATTAAATATCCTGTCACGCCATTCCTTTTCAAGACTTTGTAGAGGGATTTCTACCTCATTAAACAGTGCTAAAACTTTAAATATTGTCAATTACAGGCTAGTTCCGGTCCCTTTAGAGTGGAGTACGATACGTTTGGGGAACTCAAAGTGCCAAATGACAAGTATTATGGAGCCCAGACTGTTCGATCCACAATGAATTTCAAGATTGGCGGGGAAACTGAAAGGATGCCCGTAAGTACTGTTGGATATCTATTGCCTTTAACATATGTTATTGTAAAATGCTGCTTACTGTGTTTAAAAGTTCTGCAAGCTGCACCTGATCATTACCCTTTTCCTCATTTATTTAGCATTTGTAGCGCACGCCAAACCCGTAGCTATCTGGGCGCTGGAAAGCAGGTAATGCACATTACAAGGTTACAACAGGATCCATAGAAACCAATGGTTGGGCATAGAACATATTAGGCATATTTACATATACATTTTTCCGTCAGTACAAAATAATATTTACATGTGCAACCTTATTAACAAGGTTAATACGCAAATGAGGTAGATCAGATATATTCGCAGGAGCATATTGTGTAGGATGAGATTGTGAGCATTAAGGCACAGAGGCTACACATTGGAGGTGAGGAGCCAGGCTTTAAGTTTTCTGCGGAATGAGGTATGGAACAGGTTAGATCTAATGTCTAGTGGTAGGGTGTTCCAACCTTTGGCTGCCACAACTGGGAAGCTGCGTCCCCCAGCCTTTGTTCTTTTGAATTTCGGAGCAGAGAAAAGGAAGGCTGAAGCAGAGCATGTGGTTTTGATGTTTTGCATTGGAGGTAACAGGTTGGTAAGATATTTAGGAGTTATGTTAATGAGGCATTTGTGGGTGATTGCCATTGTTTTGAATTTGATACGGTCCTGAACCAGTAACCAATGCACAATATGTTCTATGCATATCACTTTGCCAAAAGCACTATATAAATAACCATTTGACCATGAGATTAGATATAGAATTTAGTATGGAGTCCTTGCATCTCTGCACTTTTGTATCATAACATTCGCATAGCATTAGGTAGTAATAGCTCCAGGAAACGAGGACTTTCATTAAACATCAAAAGACAATTCTGCTATCGAACCGAAAAACGCACAATACAATTTATGCTTGCTTTACTATCTTAATAGGCTAGGGTTTTGTCTTTTCAACATTTAAATATATACAGCAGAGATCAAATGGCCAGACCTTAGAGAAATAATGAAAGGTGTATTCTGTCACAATGCAGAAAGCTGCCACATAATGATTTCCATTTTTGCACACATCGTCTGGATGTCTCATACATTTTACTCTCATGCAAAGGAGAAAAGTCATTTTTACTCTCTTAAAATCACCTTTATTCTCAAGGTTTAAAAATAGGGAGTAAAATACTCCCACCTCTGGAGCATTGAGTCCATGTCCAAATCCTAATTGCTAAGTACTGGCCGTACCACTTAGGAGGCAAATGACAAAAAAGAGGCGGCCAGGACAATAGCTTCAGTCTTTGGCTTCTGGCTGGCCCATCACTTGGATCCCTTTTCCAAGGAGAATGTTTTAAAAGTTTTTCAGGTTCTGGATCTCTTTACAAAGTTTCAATGTCTTGCTGTACAGTCCTCAGCCTCTGAAGGTTCTGCATACGTTTTCCTTTTCTAACGAAAGACAAGGTTTTCTTAACACAACTCCATCATTTCCCAAGGTGCTTGCCAGTGTCCTCGTTTTTGTTTTTGAACACTGGAACCCTCCAGGCTCGCTCTTTTCTGGCTACGTTTTACAATGGCATCATAAATGTGGCCAAATGGGGGCACTCGCAAGCGCACGACCATCATGGTCGCTGCTGCTTGAGCTCCACGAGCGATTGAAAGGAGGAGTAGGAAGAGGAGGAGGCCTTAGTCCGGTGATACCCGGAATGTGCAGCTAAAGGCAGCAATCCCTGGAGTGGGACCCCACAGAGCAGCGGGCCCCTGAGTTTCAGGGCAATTGGAGGAGTGGAGGTGTGGATTTTGCTGGGGTCTCTCAGGAGTGCGGCACATCGGGCTGCTGGCTGGTGGGGGCTGAGGCCTTTTTCCTTGATGATTTAAGCTGTTTTCTTGGGGTCAATTTAACTGGCCTTGCTGTGGTTTGCGATGCTTTGGGGTCTTGCTGGGGCACGTGGAGTCAGCTGAAGAGCAAGACCAGTGCCCCAGATCTGGCGCCATGATGTGGTGCTGGCCTGAGTGTCCAGGTGGGTCCAGAGGAGGGGAGAGGCCTCTGATCAGTGGTCCTTGGTGATTCAGCATCTCTGTGCTGGTGCACGACCACTGGCCTCCCTCTGTTATCTTTCCTTCGCATGTCTCTCTCTCCCCCACTCTACTTTTATCTGCTCCTGCCTCCTTCTTGTCTTGCCTCTCTTCTGCTACCTGCACCCCCTCTTTTCTCAACTCTCTTCCTCAATCACCATGCATACTCGTCTGGCTCCTGAGCTTTCTCCCTCTCCCTGTCTCTCTCCCTCTCCCTCTCCCTCCCTCATCTACCTTCCCCCTTCTGTGCCCTCCCCTACTACCTACCTATTGCCATCTTTCCCTCTTTACGCCACTCCCCTGTAACCTCTTTCACTTACTCTCCCACCCTCTCTAAATCCCCTACACTGATTTCCCTGTATCTTTCAGTTTTCTTTCACTCACCTTTTATAAGCCCCCATACTACACTCAACTGGGATCACTGTCTAATACACGCAATACCTTACCTGCACTCTCTCAGAACATTGCCACAGTGTTCTCATGATTCCACTCTGCCTACCCTCCACCGTGTTCTCTTGATCCACTACCGCTCCACCAGATCCCACACAAACACCTCTCAAACTCCTTGCTGCTGGCTGAGCTTTTATAGCACAGCCTTCCCCCTTCCAACACGCCTCCTGGTTCCCATCAGTCTCCCTTGTTGCATGCTCCCATTGGCCAATTTCTATCTAAGCTATCTCTCTAGGGTTTCGTACTTCCTCTGGAAGGATTTTAGCACCATCCCCTTTTTTGCGTTTCCATTTGCAGTGTGACTGACATGTTCTCACGCTGCTCATTTTCCTTTTGGCTTTATCCATTTACTTGCGAGTTTGTTTTTCTGCGATGTTTGGCCCAGGAATTAGTCTCCATTTCTCACTGTCAATCCGTTTTCTGTGCTAACACCATTCCCCAGGGGTCCGTCTGGGTTTTTCTTGGTTGCAGTGCATTCTGTCCTGTAACAGACAAAAGGGAAATCTGCCCAGAAATGAGGCTAACGGGCATTGTAGAAGGGACAGCTGTACCAGCGGAGCATATCATTTATACTCATAACCTTGACCCTATTACTGTGGGTACCTACGGAGTGAAGTGCAATCCTCTCACCTGAAGCCAGTGTGTCATTTGCAAGTTTGAATCTCGCAGCAGGGCCGATTTATACTTTGATCATTCCAAGGTTAACAAATAGGGTATCATAAAATGGAGTAATGGTACCAGTTTTTACAGTACTTAGCAGTAGGAGGAATCTGGCATGACACTGGAAGAACACAAATTATTAAGCCATGCATTTGATGCATACACTGTTATTTGATGGTGTGCCTGAGGCATTTGAGGCTGTACTTGGCATTTCATGGCAGCAGCTAGACGTATTAGGCAGAATATTACATTTGGAGACTAAATGTTGCATGCGAGACATTAACTAGCAGATTATGGCTTTAGTGTAGCATTTGCGAGTGTGCTCGTGTATGATGGCAGCACCTGCAAATGTAATGCGGTGCCATTAAAATAAAATGCTATCGAGATGCCAACAGAAAACCGAATATTCAATCAAATGCCAATCCGTATGGTTTGTTTGTGGTATTTTTTCTTTATTTACCTTCTCTCATGGAATACATATTATTAATTGTATTTCTTGTTAGCTGATCGCACTTAACAGTGACTGTGGCAGAAGGATGTTTTGACTTCACCCTGATGGCGAAGTTAGTTAATTGTAAAATATAGTGCTACGGAGACTCGACAGCGAAGTAGGGCCCCTTCTCAGCTTCATCCCTCCAGTGCATGACTTTGCAGCAGAGAGAGGGTGACGAGGGCACAGCAAATGGTCAGAAGGGCTGCAAGTGGGCCATAGGAGTCTCTGGTTTACATCATTTCCAGAGACGAAATTCCAGTTACGATGTAGATATGCAACTGCAACGTATGGGTGTTTATTCCAACCATTTCCCAATTTTGATTAAAGTGAACTTGAGCTTCATTCGTGTGTCGTGTTTTGTCGGGCCATTAAAGAAGCTATGGTTGAGCAGCCAAGGCACAGCTCTCAAAAAATGTGTTGTGGCAGAAAGACGGCATAACAAGATATTTGTTTCAATGAAGCAATGTCCACATCCACAAAAGGTTATTAAAGCTACATAAATAAATTATACACTGTTGCAAGCAAGTAAGCATGTACTTTTAGCATTCATGTATTACTTTGCAAGTCTCCATCTTTAAAGGGGTCACACCTCAACTTTATCCTAGGTAAGGACTACTCCTCAACAAAAAGAGGGAAATCTATAATGTATAACTGAGCAAGAGAATAGCCTTGCCCTCGCAAAACCTCAAAAATTGACACCAAAGATCAGTAGGGTGACTCAAAATGGGAAATCAATTCCAGCAATATCCACTATTATTGCCTACCAAACTAGGTTCTACAAACCTCTCAAGACACCTGCTCGTACAACATACCATAAAATATTTTATTTTTACAAATACATAAATTCTTTAAAATAAACAAAAGGACAATACAATGTGGGATGTCCTAACCCACTAGTCTATGCCCTGCAACATCATTGTGCGCCGTTTGCATCAGAAACAGGACGGCCGCCAAAAAGATCTATGCGCCAAAAATCTTTGAAAAATGCGCAGGAAAACCTGAAAAATAGGCCGCTAATCCATTGTGCCTATGTCAGTGGTAGCACAGGAGACCACTGCCAAAACCTATCATTGGGCTGACCACAGAGTAAAATGAAACTACTTGAAAAAGCAGTGCTGCATTGCAAGGGAAACCCAGAACTGCTTTAAAAATCCGTTTTCCTTGGCAGTGTAAAGTGCAAAAATCATGGTGCCCAAACATCACAAAAGATTCAACATCCTTGTTTGGTGTTAAACATCACTTTTTTTAAAGAACCCCCATAAGCACAAGGTCAGGAGAAACACCTTTCATCATAAAAAAAAAAAAACGCATTCAAAAGGTGCTTGCATGGGAAACATGTCAGATTGGCACAGTACCGCCGCTCGCCTGTGTCAGAAACTGTCATTTACTTAAACTGTCATTTAAACTTTTACATTAAAATCAAAGGATGGAAAAGAAGAGACTTCCTATCAAAAACAATATAGGTTGTACTATTCAATCTCTATGTTTTAGAAAGGCTGGAATTAAGAGATTTGTGGCTATATTTGTTAAAAATGTTAATTGTATTTTAGAAAAAGACTATTTTAAACATTGTTTTAAAAGTGAGTTCAAGCCAGCCACACTGAGCTTCAAAGACATTCTGCAACTTCTCCCAAACAAAGGAAACTCCCCCCCCCCCTGCTATCTGCTGAGGAACTGGCAGGGACCTGCTAAATGGAAGTGGGAGGGGATGTTGGCCTGTTGCTCTGACCAGAGACAAAAGACTCCCTTGACTGAAAGGAAATGCTAATTCGGGCGTCAATAGAAACCAGCTGCTGGCAGGAAGAGGCTCAGGTTGCCCTTGGCTCAGCCAAACCTTGGAGGCGGGGCTAGACTGAATTGTGTATTTGGAACTGAAGCAAATATATTTTTGAGAAACAAACTCATAGAAAACTGTGCCAAACTGGTAAAAATCTGGAATGTATAGGTTGTTAATATGAAAATGTTGCTCACAAGTAGAAACTACTCTGGAATTTGTGCGATGTTCAGAGACTGAACCACGAAAATGTTGATATTGTAGCAATTGTGATAATGCTAGGAATATGAACATTTACAGGAGTATGCCCAGATGTTATGCGCATGTATGTGGAAACATTTGTACAGATCTGACACTGGGTAACCAACCAAAAGCACGAAAAACTGTCAATTGTGAACCGAAACTCTTAAGAAGATGGGACTTGGACAGATACGTGCTTTATTAAATTGGGAATGTAAATATGTATTATTAGCAAGTTGGTGATATTGTAGATATGCTTTTTATGACAAATAGATTTTCTGTGTAGAAACAAAGGGGAGGTTTTTTCCCTGGACCATAAACAAAGCGTCATCAGGACACATCATGACACTCTGGTTGCTTCTCAAATCAGGAGAGAGGGAATTCTTTGACCAATCAGTTTCCTAGAGGGTGGGCTTATGATAATCAGCCTATCCACCCCCTTGGGAAATACATAAATAGGGACTGTTGAGGACCTAGAGACACACACATTCACCCATCAACTGATCTACTGGCGAAGCGCTCTGCAGGAAGAACCCAGATCCATACTCCAGAACTCTGAAAGCAGAAGGCCCAAATCCAAAGCTGAACCCTTCTCAGCTGGCCTTTAAAATCTTGCAACCTGATTTTGTTTTTTTTTTCAACTTGAATTTTATTGATTTTAACTAACATTAGAAGTGAACATACAAAATGAATATATACTGTGCATTCATCGTTACATCAGAATACTTCTTCGATATACTCCAGCACTATTTTACACCATCAACGTTTTCCGTTCCAATGAAGAAAATGTTATGTCTTGTTCCCCTCCCCCTTCCCTTTTCCCCAGCTCATGAGTCTTCCTTGTCCGTGGTATTGTTATGGTGCACCGCGGTGGGTCGTGCGACGTTTATCGCTGGTCGTCTTTCGATTGTGAGGTTCTAATCGGGTCCATGACAGGCATGGATGATTGGCGATGGAACATATGGTGCCCAACTCCTGAGTGCGCCGAGTGGGTGCTATTCTCTTTGTTGCGAAGAAACGTTTGTGACTGTGCATGTGATGTACTGCTCGGCAAAGTCACACCAAGCTTCTTCGTGTCGTGCAGCCTTGTCATGAAGTGTTGCAGTTATTTTCCCCATAGTGTAGATGTTTGTGGCAATCTGTATCCAGTCCTTTTTATCTGGCAGGCACGAGGATTTCCATTTCATAACCAGTCCCGCCCTTGCCGCAAGTAGCAGGGGGGAGACTAGACCTCTTACTCTGTTGAGTTCGTCATCCTCTTCTTCGAGGCCGAAAAGGATCAGGAGAGGGGATAGTCCTCTGTCTGCCGTTCAGTTGTTTAATCCATCCCACGACTTCTTGCCAGTACATGCGAACCTTGGGGCAGGACCACCACATGTGCCAGTAGTCGGCATCACTACTGCATTGTCGCCAGCATCTCAGGCTGGAGCTTTGAAACATTTTAGATAGCCTGTGTGGGTCGTACTGCCATCTATGAAGCAATTTTATTGCATGTAGTTTGTACTGGGCTGCAATTGATATTTTGGAGGGTGTTTCAAATATTTTGTCCCATGCCTGTTGGTCAAATTCTCTGCCGAAATCTCTCTCCCATCTGCTCTTGAGGCGGAGACTAGGGGCTTCATCTTTCGTAATTAGGGTTCTGTACATTCGTGCTATTCGGCCCTTAGAAGTGCTGGTTGTGTCGAGAATAGTCTCAAAGGGGGTTAGTTCTCTTTGTGTGGTGGTTTTCCATTCTTTCCTGGATAGTAGCCCTTCAGCCGTAAATACAACAGACCGGGATCGGGTGTATCTGGAGAGCTTCTTCTAGTTCCATGATCGAGATGAATTTCCCCTCTCTCCAAAGTTGGCTGACTCTTTCCAGGCCGGCATCAAACCAGGTCTGGTATCTGGCGTGTTCAGGGATTTCTTCTCTGATCCCGGGAGACCAGAGATGGCTCAAAGGTGAGGGCCACGTAGTAACCCCAGACATTGCTTTCCCTTTCTTCCATATGTTCCACATCGTTCCCAGGATAGGGTAGTCACGCAGCCTTCTTATGAGCTTCGGTCTGGGAACCCATAACCTTTCTGCTAATGTTGCGGGGGTTCGATTGTTGTTGTTTAGCTGGACCCATTGAAGGTCCTTTCTATCTCGCAGGTGTGGGATCAGGACTCTGAGTTGTGTGGCTTGGTAATAGCGTTCTATGTCCGGCAGGCCGACTCCTCCTAGCTCCTTTGGTAGTATTAAGATGTCGTAGGGGATCCTGGGCTTCTTCCCATTCCACAGGAATTCTAGTAAGGGCCTTCTTGACTTGTCTGAAGAAGTGTTCAGGGATTGTGATGGGCAGAACCTGAAAAGGGTACAGGAAACATGGGTGGCTCACCATTTTGATTGCGTTTAGGTGCCCCATCCAGGAAATAGTAAGCGGCTTCCATTTTCTAAGATCAGCCTTAAGGGTTTCGAGAAGTTGGGGAAAGTTTGCTTCGTACAGGTCGTCGAGGTGTCTTGTTAGGTTGATCCCCAGGTATCTCAGTGTTGGGCCTCCAATGATCAGCCCAAGGCGTTCAAGGAGAGTTTGCTGTTCTGGGGATGGTTGCTGGAGTGGGAAGAGAGTAGATTTATTTTGGTTCATTTTTAAAGCCTGAACGTCTGCCATATTCCTCTATTATTTGGATTGCTCATGGGATTGAGGTCGCTGGGTTTATCACATGGAGGAGGATGTCGTCTGCGTACAACGCTAGTTTACATTCTCTGCCGTTCACCTGCATCCCCTCAACAGTGGGGTCTGCTCGAAGCGTTTGAGCGAGCGGTTCCAGGGAGAGCGCAAAGAGTATTGCTGAGAGGGAGCAACCTTGTCCCGTCCCCCTACTGAGAGGAAACCAGCGTGAGAATTGGGAGTTTACTGGCACTGATGCTATTGGGGTAGTATAGACAGCTTTGATTCCTCGGCGGAGTGTGGGACCCAGGCCTATTTTCTGTAATGTGGCCTCCAGGAACTGCCATTCGACTCTATCGAACGCCTTCTCAGCATCGATTGAAAGTAAGGCTGATGTGTTCGGCGATTTATGGGCCTCGTGAATTAAATGGAGAGTTTTCCGGGTGGAGTCTGCACCTTGTCTACCCAAGATGAAACCTACTTGATCGTTCTGTATTATTGCCGGCATGTGTGTCTCCAGCCTTGCCGTGAGGATTCTTTTGTAGATTTTAGCATCAATGTTTAAGAGGGATATTGGACGGTATGAGGCGCACAGCTTGGGTTCTTTGCCCTCCTTGGGGATGACAGTTATTAGTGCTTCCGAAAACGATTCCGGGGCCACTCCGGATTGAAGGATGTTATTGAAGAGATCGACCATGAAGGGGAGAAGGGCATCTTTGAAGGACTTATAAAACCCCTCTGTGTAGCCATAATTTCCAGGAGCTTTCCCTGTGGGAAGTCTCTTGATCGCCTCTTCAATTTCTTCTCCGGTGATGGGAGCTTCCAACGTTTGTGCTATGTCTGGTGGGAGAGTTGGCAAGGATATTTTATCCATATAATCTATCAATTCTGGATGTGGGGCAGCCTGTGACGTATATAGTGTCTCGTAGAAGTTGGCCAAGGCTTCAGGGATATTGGGAGGGTGTGGGTCGTGAGAATACCTTAGTTTTGGATCGTGGGCACCCATCGCTCCTGGTGTTGCCCACGGAGTCTTGTGGCAAGTAGAGCGCCTGCTTTATCCCCGTGCTCGTAATGCTTTTGCTTCAGGAATTGGAGCTTGCGAGCAATGTTACCTGTCTCCATTAGCCGTAGTTCTCCCCTTTTGTCGTTGGCGAGCTTAATCTTTTGTAGTCTATCATGATCTGCAGATTGTGCTGCGAGATCGAGCTGGGTGATTTTGTTTCAAAGCCTATTTTCTATGAGTTGGCGTTCTCTTTTCTTCACTGCTCCCTCTTTAATGAGTATTCCCCTCCAGGTAGCCTTGGCAGCTTCCCATACTGTGTTCATGGAAACTTTGCCTGTGTTGTTCAGCTCAAAATATTGGGTTATGTCTAGTTCGAGTTGTTCCTGGAAGACATGGTCTTTGAGGAGAGTCTCGTTGCATCGCCATTTGGAGCTCCTCCGAGGGAGGGCCATCTGGTCAATACTGACCATCACCATATCCTGGCCCGACCATGTGACAGGCGATATGGTGGCTTCAGACATCGCGGTAGTGAGATCTTATGTTAGGTATATGTAGTCGATTCTTGAGAACGTTGCATGCGGTGCCGAAAAAAAGGTGAAGCCTGCTTGGTTCGGATGCATGTGTCTCCATGCGTCAGTAAGCTTGTAGGTTTCCATCATACCCGCAGCCGGTGGGGGTCCCGGAGAGGGTGTGAGGGTCGTGGGAGGTTTGCCTACCTGCCTGTCCTGATTTGGGTCCATCCATGTGTTGAGATCACCTCCCAGTATTACTTCACCTTCTGCTTCATTCATGACTTTCGGGATGGTTTGCTGTAGGAATCTAGACTGTTCAGTGTTGGGTGCATACCCTGATGCTAGGGTGATGAGTGTACCTTGTATTTTAGCAACTAGTACTAGCGCTCTGCCTCTTACATCCGCCCAGGACTTTAAGAGCTCAAATCGGATCGTCTTGTTGACTAGGATGCCGACTCCCGCTTTCTTTAGTGGGCCAGAGCCCCAGTATTCTGAGCCCAACTTGGTGTATAGAACCTTTCTTTCATCCCCCTTGCTATATCGGGTTTCTTGTAAAAATAGTATATCCAGTTTCGTTCTCTTGAATTCCCTAGACACCAAGGTTCTTTTGGTAGGGGAATTAAGTCCCTTGATATTTAGTGTGCCAATCTTGAGCATGCCATGCCTGTCACCGGATACGTCATGACTGTCGAACAGTGTTATGTTCGTTGAACTCAATCATCACGTCGCACTGACCTTTGCAAGAAATTGCCACGGTGGAAGTAGTGTGATAGCTGCCCCTTATTAACAGGGGCTTTGCACATTGGTGTATTCCTCCCCTCCCTCTGCCCCGGTGGGTATTAAACATCATACCCGTTACCCCCCGTTTCCGCTGTCCGCCCCTTGTGTTTCTCATGGGGTCTGTGTTCCAGGTTGGTTGCGTCCGCGGTGGACCAGTGTCTACTGCCGGTCTACTGTCAGATCACCAGTGAGGGTTGTAACCACACGACCCCAACCACAATGAACATCACATTAACATTCTGAGCCCCCCTCCCTTTCTTCCCTTTGTGCTTTGGTCGTAACAACAAATGATTAAACAGTAACTGCTATTGCGAACTAATAAACAAAATGATACATGCATTTTTGGGGTTTATCTCCACCAGGTGTTCGTCTCAGCGCCTCGGATGATGGTCTTGCCTTGCGAGTTATCAGACTGGGCCACTGGTCTGAATTCCGAAATGTTGGTGGTCGTTGTACAATGGTGTCGAGTCGTGCATTGCCACGGCGAAGGACCCACTTATGTCGTTTCACTTGTTACTGTCTGGGGTGTCATTGGGCCGTCTGTACTTCCTGGATCCTTTTGACTCTTTTCCTCCTCGGGCCCTGTGACCCCCATCTCGCTCTGTTTTGTGACGGTTCCTCCTGCATACCTTCACTTGGGGACGTTCCGAGAAGGTCTGCGATGCCCTCCCGGATTTTTTCTTTGGAGCTGAGGTTTATCCTCCTACTTCCATGCTCAAACGTGAAGGAGAAGGGGTATCCCCACATGTACCTGGTCCCTTGCTCTTTGAGCCATTTCGTTAGGGAGCTACAGAGACGCCGCAGGTCCAGGGTGAGCGAGGACAAGTCTTGGAAAATGGTTATCTGAGCTCCCCCTAGGGTGACCGCGTCGCAGGATCTGGCCTTCGTGAGTCTCCTGGCTCTGTCTTGGTATTTGTGAAATCTGACAAGGATGGATCTCGGACTGCCTGGGGGGCCCCCCGGCTCTGTGTATCCTCTCTATTGTCGGTTTGTCGATGTTTTCGTCTACTTCTAGGATTCTGATGATGTCATCTACAGTTTGCTTGAGGTCTTCCTCAGTTTCCCCTTCACGTTCCGGTATTCCGAAAAATCGTAGGTTATTTCTTCTTTCTCTATTTTCTAAATAGTCAATTTTCAGTCGAATTTCGTCCTCCCCCCTTTCAATGGTGCACATTCTGAGGTCTAGTTGGGTTTCTAATGTATCTATTGACGCTTGGTTGTTTTCGACACCCTCCAGTCTCTCTTTAATTTTGTCCACTCTTTGTGTCATCCTATCAATTTTGCCACCCAGATTCGCTCCCATGTTTCGAATTTCGTTCAAGATGTCATGACCCATAGAACTTGTCCCTTCTGGACCTCCTGGTCCTTATCGCGCCAGGGCTTGTATTCCTTGTTACTCCCAACATGGCCGCAACAAGCAACTTGCCTCACACCAGCTTTCACGTCGCACACGGCACGTCCTGTAAATTGGCCATGCCCCTGCGGCCCCGCTCGTCTCAACGCTATCATTAGGTAATGACTTGACGTGTGTGTGCTGTTCGGCGAATCTTCTATCCAAGATCCTGGTTCCCTTCCTTCTTCCTTCTCCCTTTCCCTCTTTTCGACTCCTGGAATCCCCATTCTTAGTGACCGCTACCTACTTTCCTGGACATCCTGGAACAGCGGACTTCCCGGAACTCTGAACGTGCTCTGCAGCCGGACGAGACTCGAGCGAGTCTATACAAGACCCGATCCGTCCGCAAGAAATTAAATTTGCAAGCACATCTCATCACTTGCCCAAAAAAAGAGCAGTCCAATCCACAAAGTACATCCGAATAAACGCTTCTTATATCCGCCCATTCAGATGTCCTTTTTCACCCCTTTGCGCAAATCATAGCCGTTTCTGCACATTTAAAAGGACATCCAAAATTGACAAACAAGATGCGCTTTTAAATGTGCAGATATTTTAGCTCACCCTATGCACCCACGTTGAATAGGTGCATGAGGGCTGCCACTGCATTACAGGGTCTTTACTGACCCTAGTGACTCATGCAAATTAATATTTTTTTAATTCGTTTTTTTTAAGTGCGACAGCTGCTGTCTCACTTGCATTTCTGTTCCCCATTTCTGTTTGGGTTGCATTTTACAGTGGCAGGACCCTTAAGGGCCAGTCACAGTTAAATGAGTGAGGAGCCAGTAGACCATTGTAGGGAGAGCGCTTCAAACACAAATGTATTCAAGCGGCTGGCCAGCGTATTGTTTGCGCTACAGCTCAGCCCTGTGGAAATGCGCAGGTCACCTTTGAGAATAAGGTGGCTTGCTCATTTCCAAAAATGTGTTATCTAAAAACAGAACATCCTCTGCTCTATTTTTAGATGCCCCATTTTTTGAGAATCTGGGCCAAAATCTAGAGATTTCGAAAATTAAAAATGGTCACAACATGTGAGAGAAAGGAGAGAGAGGGCGAGTTATAGGTGAGCTGTGGAGTGGTAGGCAAGAAAGCAAAGGGAGATCTGAGGGAGAGCAGTGGGTCAGAGGGTGAAGCTTTGGGCAAGAGAAAAGAGCGGATGCAGTGGGGCGGTGGGCCAGAAATCAGAGGGAGCGGAGGTATAGGAACTGGAAGGAGCGTGGGCTCAGGGGTAGTAGTGGGCCAAAAGCAGAAAGGGGTTGGCCGGAAAGAGGCAATAAGCTGCAGATTGGCAGGAAAGGTGAGGGAAGTGTGTGATAGAATGGGAGAAAGGATGCAAGATGCAGAAGTAGCACGCAAGAATGAAGGACTGTATACTGTGGGAGGAATTGGGGAGCGTAAGGTGGGAGTTGGGAGTATGATTTGGAGTTTGGCAGGAACCGGAGAGCGCACATTGTGACTTGGCAGTGTGACAGAGTATGTGTGTGACTGAGCGTGAGGTTCGACAATACAAGTTGTGATGGGGAATTGGTAAGACTTGCGAGGTGTGTTGGGTGAGAGGTGTGTGTGTGTTTGGGGGATTGGAGAACATAGAAGGGGAGACATCTAGGACTCTTCCTATTAAATTGATACAAAAGATACATATAATGGCACCCTGGCTCTGTTGTAGCCTTACACACAGCCTCTTTCCTGCAATGTACCAAACTTGCACCCTGCAGTCAATAAAAATTGTGCTGCAAAAATGCCACCATAAATAAAGGTTTGTGTTGCAAAATTTGCCATTTCATGCCGGAAAATCCTGGAGGGTCTGCCTAGCGACCGATGCGCCACTGCACTTCTTAGTGACCTTCCCACCCGCTTGGCTTAAGCCACTATTTGTCTTCCGATTTATAATAGGGATTTGCAGGAATGATTTCTAGAAAAAGTAGCTTGGTGAGTGAATGACCGTAGCAGGCGGCTCGTCGCTCCTTGTTGTAAAAAAGCCAAGCTCAGAGCTGTATAAAACAAAGAAAAACAAAAAAAAGTTCAGCTGCATTCACAGATTCTTGGTAGGAATCTGATCTGTTTGTTGAGTTTAAGGAAACCATGGAGTCCACTTGTGAATGGAGCTCTATGGTGCCATGAAGTGAATGGAGCTCTATGGTGTCATGAAGGAGCATGTTTTTATCAAAGTACTGTTTTGCCCTTGAAAAATCCATTGTGTGTAGATGAGCTGAAAGAGAGCCTTAAGAAATGTGATCTGGTTTGAATTCTGTATTGTGAATCGGCCTCCATCCCAATAGAATGTGAAAGGTGATTTTGCAACTCTGTGCACGGTTTGTGCTCAAATAAGATGGGTTTACATCAACAAGCATGCAACATGTAAAGAATTATCCAGCATAGCTACAGGGTTGACGCTTGCCACACGAGTCTAGTGCTGCCATAGAGGAGCATAGAAAGCTCCTTTTATCCCTTCTGTCTAGATAGCCTGTACCCTTTGCTGGCTGAGAAATAAAGAAACAGAAAACGTCACCATCAGAACTTGATGGCTCTCCCTGGATGTTCCACCACTGCTTGTCGATGCTGGCGTAGGGGGTGGTCTACCAGCGCACTTTGTATATATATATATATATTCTCTCTCCCTATCTCTCGCTATCTCTCTCTCTCTCTCTCTCTCTCTCCCCCCCTCCCTCCCCCCCCCCCATAATAATGGATCTTTTGGAATGTGTACAACCTATAAGGGTCATGTTTGATTATGGAAAAGTTACATTTTCCAAGAGATTGTGTGCTATAATCATGAAACGGTCACCACAGAGACAGTGTGTACTTGCAATGATGTTGAGGTCCCCACAGAGATGGTGTGTGATTAGGACTGCACTCCAGTCCCCACAGAGACGGTGTGTAATTATGATGCTGTTAAGCGGTTGGGCATTAGCCACTGTATAAATCTAAATATAATACGAAAAATACAAAATATGGTCCCCACAGATATGGCAAGTGATTATGATAACACAAAAGTCCCCACAGAGATGGTGTGTGATTACAATGATGATAAGGTCCCCATAGAGATGGTTTGTGATTACAATGATGGTAAGATCCCCATGGAGATGGTGTGCGACTAGGACTATACTCGAGCCACCACAGAGACAGTGTGTAATTATGGTGCTGTTAAGCGATTGGGCATTAGCCGCTATAGAAATCTAAATATAATACAAATCGAAAATATGGTCCCCGCAGATATGGCAAGTAATTATGATAACACCAAAGCCCCACAGAGTTGGTGTGTGACTACAAGGATAAGGTGCCCATAGAGATGCCGTGTGATTAGGGCTATACTCAAGCCCTCACAGAGACAGTGTGTAAAATAGAAACCATGCATCTGAATGCAAACTATTCTTTTTTTTCAGATTCCAGTTATAAAAGCTTTTGGCATCTTGAAGCGAGCAGCGGCTGAAGTGAACCAGGATTACGGTCTAGATCCCAAGATTGCTGATGCAATAATTAGAGCGGCAGACGAGGTAGGAAAAAATGCATGGTTTAATACTTCAGGATATTCATTTTAAATGTTTTTCTTGTCTGGCAGATTTTACTGTAATGTAAGTTGCGAAAGTATATCTCTTAACATTATTTTTAGTGAAAACGTTTTGAGTTTTTCACTGAACGGTAGTAAGACGCTACAAATTAAGGATGAAAATAATGCCTTTTTATTTATCTTCATGTACTTACTTCCATCAGCGCTGGGGCTATTGTAATAGTACACTGTTCGACATCTGTTAGTTTGAGGCTATTGTGTTGCTCTCCAAATTTCAGAAAATAAGTACAATTACTTTTTAAATCTCTCTTGTTCCATTTGGACAGGTGCATGGAGAAAAGTAGACGGGCATGAAACAAACCCCATGTGTCCAGTTAAATTCTTAATGTGTGTAAAGTTTAGTGCGAAGGGCAACTGTTTGTCCTTTTTGCATAAGAATGCATAATCGTCCAGCAGTTTAAACTCTGAAGTAAGTCAGTTCATCAACAGTTTGGGTGTTGAGCTCCCCATTTAATTGTTGCCCTTGGGAAGCTGGATTATGCACTCCAAGATTTTTTGTTGGTTTTCAGTTCTCAACGTTGGCTTTGAAACGGCTGAAGTCGTGTGTACTCGCAAATGTGGGTCCCTCTCCTCTTCACACCCTGGGTTCAAGACACATTTTTATTGTAATTTTTTACAACCACACTACGTGCAGGCAGGACTTTATCCTATTATAACAAGAATAGCAAATTAATCGTGTTCAATAAGTCGAATCAAAAGGGTAAGTTTGACGTCTCACTTTTACATACAACCATCTCTACCAAAGTGCTCAAAAAATTGTTTTTCTACCTCCCCTCCTTTCTTAAACAGCATATCAAATTCACAAGTATTTAACAGGATAAAATATAAAAACCTAGTTTAAGCCTAAATGTGAGCCCACATCTTCCATTGCATAGCTATATGTTTGGTGGTTCAAAAGTTGATATTGACTTGAGAGATGTGATGAATCCAATGGACTAATCACTGTTTTCCCGGCGGTGACCTCCTCCCATGTGGTCAGGGGACAGCAGCCGCTACCTGATCTTGACCCTGGGAGCAGCTGTATGATGGAGGATCACATGGGGAGGACGCAGTGTCCTCCTTTCTCCTTTCAGGATGAATCCCGCATTTGTATCAATCTAATGGCCCATTGTGGTGTATTCCCTCTTCCACCCATGGAGATTAGTGGAAAATGTTGATCTCTTTGCAAAAGCCAACCCTCAACTAACCGGCCTTGTAAATTTATGAAACACGCTTTTCCCAGCTCAAAGACTCTTTTCCAGTTCTAATTATCCTCCACGTAGAACTGGCTCATCAGCTGGAAGGATTGCAAGTAATTGTTCAAGTAATTTGCATCGATCAACTTCATTGGACTTTGTCTCCCACAATTACCCAAGTACTGGGACAAGGAGCAAGAAGAGAGCAATACAGAGCAGAAGGAGCATCAAGCTCCATGCTATGTTGATTTCTACCGCCCACTGATACCACCCAAGTGCAGTCTCCAGGCGCTCACGTGGCTCTGCAAGCAAGAGGACAGGGTTGATAAGTGAGGGAAGAATAATAGGATAGGTCCAGAACCAGGAGAAACTGGTGTCTGTGTGTGTTGGCTTGCAGATGTAGGGTGCCTGCACTGGCTTCTTGTATCCGTATGGGTAAGGTCAAGTGCCTGGGATGTTTTCTGTGTGGCTGTTTGTTGTGTGGGGGTGTCTATGTGTGTTTTAAGTGTAGATTGCTGGAAGCTGTGCACACTGACTTCTTGTGTCCGTACGGGTAAGGTCCAGTGTCCAGGTTTTTGTTGCAAGTGCGTGTTGCTTGTGTTGGGTGTGTGTTAAGGGTATACGTTGGCTAGCCCAATGGTCGTGTATATTGTTTGGGTGGTGTGTTTTGAGGAAGTAGAAGTGGGGTGGTTAGTGCTTTGGCTACTGGCAAAATTCTTCTAAGTGGCTAATCTACACATTCCTATCTGTTCTGACAAATTACTGATCTCCATAATTCTATTTAAGTGTGACGCATGGTTAATCTTCTCAATTCTATCTATTTTTACAAAAATGTGTTGATTATTATAATAAAGTTATTACAATGTCATTGCTCAAATCACATTTGGTGGTCATGCTACAACTCTGCTGCAATTATTCGACAATACAGTAAAACAACAAACGAGAAGAAACAAGGGCTTGTGTACCTGAAAACCGAGTTGTTGCTAATCACATAATAAAGCAACAATTTATAAATTGGAGGGTCTGATGTGTGGGCAACAGCAGTCACAATTATAACGAGTTTGGGGCCAAGGAGTTTGTTGTGTTTAACAATGAGAGCTGATACGGAACAAAAAGAACTTTCTGGGAGGTTTATCTTCTGATGGATAAAACATTGACTCCTCAAAGGCGGTAGTTAAGTCTGCAGCATGTACCTGTGTCACTCCAAGCTACGCTTTCGTTTCAGCCTCTCACCAGATTCCAAACTGCCTGCGTAATGTCTAATTTTTCAGGCCACTTAAGTTTCCATGACATGGCTACGCGAATTTTGGTGAATATACTTGCACGGTCTATGGTATATGCCCAGTAAACATTCAAGAGGGTCCCAGTTATATCTAGTGATTCCAGCATTCACACAAGTTTGTTTAATTCTGGACCAAACAATTCCACAACATATGTTTAAGATCTGCGTTCTCTTGATTACACCAAAGACAGGTAGATGGCACTTTAGGATTAAACCTGGGCACTCTGTTAGGGGTCAAATGGGTGCGATGAAGCACATTGATCTGAATCAGTCTAAATCCTGCATTGCGAGACACATTTTTAGTAAAACTCAGTGCTAGCTCCCAATGCTTGTCAGAAATTACTGAGCCAACATGTGCCTCTCAGCATACTTTCAGTTTAGTGCTTTTAATGCTAGACCTTTCCAAGAAGTATTTATGCAGCCTGGATACCGGTCTCCAGCCATCCTCCAAAGCGTATATCAATGCCAGGAACCTATCTTCCTGCGGTTCAACAGGCCATTCGGTCCTTCTACCTCTGGCCACCCTTGCTACGTTCATGTACCTCAGGAATTTACTCCTGCGGAGTCCCTCCCACTGCATCAGGCTATCTAATTCCGTGAACACCCCATCATTGTAGATATCGCCCCAGGTGGCTATGCCCAGTTCCTCCCAACTCCTAGCCTCATGTAACTCATTTGCAGTTACACGCGCGACTGCCACAATCGGGACATTAGGCGAGTAGGGGTGTCACAATCGAAGTAACTTAAGCACTCTAGACCAAAGCTGCCTACCCAATCTCACAAGTAGGTTTTGAGGACCATTGTCATGTGCAGGAAGCCACAATCTCCCTGAGCCAGGCGGGTCTTATCTATGCTTGGAGTAGCTCATATTCTGATGCAAGTTTGCCCGACATCCACTTCGCAACAAAGCTTAGTTGGGCAGCCAAATTATAAAATTCCAGCCTTGGTAGTTGTACCCCACCATCCCTACAGGGTAAGTATAGGACGCTGAGTGCTAGCCTAAAGTTTCGGACCACCCCAAAAATGTGCGCGAAAGAACGCAGCTTCAATATGAAAGTGGACGTTCGTAAAGCTATATAAAAACGTGTGGAGGACGATCATCTTGATGATAACAACTCTACCCATGAGAGAGACCGGCAGTTGCAACCAGAAGGCCATAGATTTTTTAACACCACTTACCACCCTGAATGTATTCCAGACGTGCATATCCCTAGGCGTGTGTGCAATTCGAATTCCCAAGTACTTAAAGGACTGTGTCTCCCATTTCAATCCCAGGTCAGGTAATAGTGCCTCATTCCTTCTGCTGAGTCCTGCCATACGGAAAAGGCAGGCTTTCTGCTTACTGAAGGAAATCCCTGACAGTCTCGTAAAATCGTCCATTACCTCAAGAATCATCGGCAAATTGTGGTGCGGTTCACACAAGTAGAGTAATACATTGTCCGCATATGAGATGAGGTGCATTGATCCCCCAACTTTTATGCCAGCCTCAATATACTCCTATCTCAAATATACTGCCAGAGGTTCCAATGCCAGAATGTAGAGAATGTGAGAGAGCGGCATCCCTGGTGTGTGCCCCTTTGTATGCGCCACGTCCCTGAGATCTGCCTACCGGATTTGACTCTGGCCATTGGGGAAGTGTATAACAGAGTCACCCAACGAATAAAGTTTTCACCTAACCCGAAACACTGTAGTCCCGCACTCATCCACTCCCAATATACTGAAACAAAAGCCTTAATGGCATTCAATGATGCCACCACATAGTGTTCAGAGCGAGGGTTGGTTTGGTCAATGACATGTTCCAGTCTCCGGAGATTCAGGATGGTACTGCGACCCGGTACAAACCCGGTCTGGTCAGCATGTATCAGGGATGGAATAAATCTGCGGAGGCGTACGGCCAGTATGGTCATACGTATTTTCACATCATAATTCATCATAGCCTAGGGGCGGTAAAATTCACACCTTTTCAGTAGGCTTTCCTGGCTTGGGGATCGGTATCATCAGCGTTTCCCACATACTAGCCGAGAGAACACCCTTATCGATTGTCTCCTCAAAGACCTTCAACAGCATCAGGGCCAAGGTGGAAGAGTATGTTTTATAGTATTCCGCCACAAGGCCATCACTCTCTGGTGTTTTGCCCATGGAAAGGGAGGCTATTGCCTCACCAAGTCCCTTCACAGATATAGGTTGATCCAGGAAGTCCCTCTGATCAGCAGTGAGCCTCAGCAGTCTAATCAATGAGAGTACCTTGGTTATGTCCTCTGGTTTCATGACTATATAGTTGGGTGTAAGAAGCAGTAACAGTGTCATTAATTGCCTTTTGGGCCCTCCAAGGATCTCTGCAATCATCATATAATAGAGTAGTCCGGGTCCTGAGTTATCCTCGTCTACACAACCAGGCCAACAATCTCCCTGATTTATCCCCTACAGCGTGAGCCCGGGCCGTATGAGTAGTATGGTCAAACCTCGACAACCTCGCCCATGTCTGTAGGCAACGAGGTTTGGCTCTAGCCAAATCTTTTTCGAGCAACTGTAGGCCAGGGTACAGGCATTCCAAGGTGCCTATTTCATTTCCTAGTGCCTCCTAGTTCTCGCAGTTTCCTGCGAATGCCCCCTGTGCCAGCAATGACTTCACCCCTAATTACCACCTTCATCGTTTCTCACACCACACCCCAGCCAGTGCCAATGTTTTCCTCAAAGAAAGCAACCAGGGTTTTACGCAGTTTCTCACAGAAAAGGAGATCCTGCAGAGCTTCTGCAGGCATTCACCACAACAGTATAGAGGTTCTGGGTTACCCGTACTCCCAAGTGACCACCAGCGGAGAGTGATGTGAAAGCATCCGGCCCATATATTCCGCACATGCAAATTACGCCAGTTGGTCAGTTCCAGCATATACATAGTCAATCCTAGTGTACAATTTATGGGGGAGGAGTAAAACGGGTATCCCCTGATGCCTGGATGCAGCCCTCTCCAAACGTCTCCTAGATCTAAATCAGTTGGCACAGTATGCAGAGCATTGGTGGGTGGGGAGGAGAACCGCCTCGTGGAAGAATGGATCTATCTAGCCCTATGTCTCATACACAATTAAAGTCACCATCCCATATAGAGAAAACATCGAGCTTCAAGGCAATACGGCTACACAGTGCTTGGACATGAACAGGTATCATATGGTTCGGGAAGTAAGAATTTACTATACAGATCTCCCTGTGTCCAAGATGACGTCTCAGGATCAAGTATTGTTCCTCGCAGTCTCTAAGTCCAGTAGTTAAAATGGCAGCCACACGGTTATTGATGTGGCAGTCTCTGTTATAGCAGGGTTATGACTCTAATTAGACTACTGACCTGGAATGTCAGGGGCCTAGGATCCTATATCTGCAGGAATAGGGTCAAGTCCTACTTGCAACAGAGGAAAATATCTATTGCATTACTCCAAGAGACTCACCTACTGGTTGATGACCAGGAGGCTGTTTTGGGCCAATGGGGAGGAGCAGGTTATGGTGCTCGATTTTCTAAGTTTGCTAGGGGGTTCTCATATGGATTGCTAACTCCCAGCAACTTGATTAAAAACCGTTTGGGTAATTTTAGGCGGGAATTGCAAAAGTATACATTTTAAACGAGTTATTTGACTGCAATCTGTTTTAAACTTTTTACTCATTTTTGAACTGTATGCTTTTGGTAATACATTCTCTGTGATTGTGAGTATCGTTGTATTGTTGCTTTAGTAAGGAATCGTATTTGCTTCAAGGTTTTGAACACACATTTATTATTGATTGATTAATTTCCGAGCGTCATTTCACCACATTGCAAGGGGTTTAAAATCTGTTTTTTCTCTTATTTGGAGAGGGAAGGTCCGATTTAGATTCCGTTTTCAGTTTCTTATTCCTGAGTACCTGCTGCCTCTTTGTATCCACTCATAATTGATTATTGGTGGGTTGAGGGAACATTGTAGGAGAAAATTCTAACTTGGATGCTATCTGTCCTAAATCAAAAATTGCTCCTATTCTGCTGGGCTGTGCATATGGTCCCTGAGTGAGTTAAACCCAGTGCATTGCTCACATTCTCATTGTAACCATCACCCCATTTGTGATTACTGCCCCATATTAAAAAGTGTGTGATTTCTTTTGAATTTTAAATAAATAAATATTGCATTTGGCCAACCAGCCTGGTTCATGGTCCATGGTGACACGGGGTATTTGAAAAGGGGGCGTGATATGAGTCGTGTATCATACTAAAATGGAATCCACATAAATAAGGAGAAAAGCACTTCAGTTAGGCGATACATGTTACGCAGAGACCAAGGTGTGCGTGTCGCTGATTGAAATAACACAAGGTATATATTGAGAATGTTTGCCCTTAAACACACAGAGCACTTTCATTTGTAGTCATGTTCATGATGTCGTGAAGATGGTGTCATGTATGTATTTCACTGTTCAATTGTGTAACATGGAAATTCTGTTTATTTATGGTTGCTGATTAAGTGACAAAATTATTAGAAACTATCTTTTCTTATCCACCAGTGACTCTTATGTGATTTGAGACTTTTAACACATAGCTACTTATCGTAACATCTTATTCCTTAAATGTGCTGTACGCATTTGTATTGATACTTCAAACCCATTTTGTATTATTTGTCCTTTTTAGTTCCCCGGTATGAAGGAGCCGTTTGGCGAATACCTAACTTTGTTGGTAAAATATACAGTGGGCACGGCCAAAGGCCATGGCTAGTGGAATGCTAGTGTTGTAAAATGTACAGTGGGCACGGCCAAGTCGTGGAAATAAACTCAGTTATCAAGTTTCCATTGCAAACTTGAAAAGGACATCCTTTTACTATGAACGAGTGCGAATAGACTCAGTAACCCTTTTTTGACAACCGTCTTGGAAATAAGATTCGAATGACAATCAATGTACAAGTGTTCCTGCACCATTAGAACACTTTAAGATAAACAAGGTGCTCTAAACCTATTCTAAAAATTCAAGTTTGCAATGGAAACTTAATAACTTTGAGCATACAACTCTCTGCCAAACACTTCGAAATCTGTCTCAACAAATGTCCTCCTGAAGAAGCACCGCAACCGTGCTATGGAGAAACACGTGTCGAGGATTTTGCATTGTTTTGAAAAGGACTCTCTTCTAACACACAGCCAATTGCTCCCTAACAGATGATTCTGCACTGTTTTCAAATGAGGATTTTGCATTGTTTTCAAAAGGACTCTTTTCTAACATAATAAAATAGACCACAGGACAACAGAGAAAAAGTGTCCTTCGAACCAGCAATTTTTGCTCACCAAGAAACCATTGCTCACCAAGACTAAGTGAATACAACTTAGTAAAATTTAATTTGTGTTTCACACAGTTTCTTTGTGCTTACCAACCAGATTTATGGGTTAAATTTGTTTACTTTTTCAAAGAATAAAATTTTCATATGATTCCAAACCAATTAACCTTTTGCTATTCCTTTATGATATAGAGAAGTGCTACAGGAGGGTCCTCATTCTCAGTTTGCTTCAATCCCAGGTCAGCCTCTGTGGCACCCCCGCGTTGCAGCATCTCTATTCTTACTAACCTCTACCTTCCTAATGTCTTCTATTTGGGGCGCCAATACTGTTCATTGGGCTGATTTTCATTTTTCTACAAGAAGTTGTACAGACTGTTGTGTACAAGAAACTAACCATGGCTGCAAAACAATGTCGGAATCTAGATAGAAAAACCGGATTTGCAAGAAAAATGCAACTTTCAGTCACCACATGTTAAATGTACTTTTGCAAAATAAAGGAAAATATCTGTTTTATAAGGGCATGTTGGATAATGCCCTGCCCTTATCCAGCAATGTGAAGGGGATTGTGATGTGAAAATACATGTTTGAAATTAATCTGTTAAGCAGGTTTTCTTCCAATTCAGAGCAAAAATAAATACAATTGAATCAAACTGCAATGGCTGCTGGGGGGGGGAGTCAGCCCAAAAATAGGTTTCTGCAGTGGCTACATGGGGGGGGGGGGGAACCAGCCAAACATGTCTGCTGGGGGGATGCTAGCAACATAAGGACACCCACAGTAAACTCCTTGAACACACAAGTGATCATTGCTAGGTTGGACAGACTGTTGTCTGTGCTCCAGCCTCGTATAATAGAATTCTAGGACACTAAAGTGCGAAGTGAAAATTCACACCTCCTCGTGATTTCCACCAGAAGCTTCAAAGGAAATCTCTGTGACAACCTGTGGTGAGGGAGGCAGTCTTAGAAAGGCATGCCCCTGGAGGACAATACAGACATTTGTTTCCAAAGACTATTTATTAATAAAAATGTTAAAGACTTTTATCTCTGCTGCAGGACTTTGCAAAAATGTGAAAATGTCAGTTTAAATGTGATTTTGTGGTGTATAATTTAAGACATTGTAGTATTCACTGACCCCTTGGGAATAGAAATGGCAGAGAATTGGGTATTCTAAGTAAAATATCCATGATACCTATGCAAATTTTAACACTGATATGTCTAATAATAATCTATACCCATGTGTAAAGTTATAGAATTTTAAGTAATATAATTCTCCCTGAAAAGCGCGAAAAACTGGTAGAAGGGCGAAACAAGGTCCCACAGTCGTGAGGATTGGACTGCTATGCTCTACATACAATATGTAATCTGCCCATGTGATTTGTTAAAATGCCATAAATGTGTAAATTAGGTTATGACCTGATTTTGGGCAAAAAGGACTGTGGTATGCTTTTTTACCTCATAAAATGCAACCTTATAAACTGGGACACCTCCCCGAGGGGGCAACCAACATTGATTGTCCTATCCGCTTCTTGGAGGTAGGCCTAGCTAAGTTCTGCCCACCAATAATTCTGTGATGTCGCCATGCTCTATATAAAGAGTAGCTGACAGAACTACAGATACACTCTTCCTGAAGTTCCTGCGCCGCCTTCCTGATCTGCTCCATTCATCTTGCTGATTCCAACTACAAGGCCAAAGCATTGCTGACCTTACTTGAGCCCAATGCAAAACCCAGGCATAGCTGATTCCTATCCCAGCAAGCCCAGTGATCCAGAATCAACCCACTAATCTCCCATTAATAAGGGCAAAGCTGTGGTACCTTTTGCATCCTGAAATAAGAACGGCTTGCTGCCCACTAACTGCTTGCCCACTGACTGCATCCAGCGGTACCTGTGCCATCCAGTGACCCGAATTGCCCAGCTGTTCGCTACCCGGTGACCAGACCTTGCCCAGTTGACTTTTGCCAGGCGGGCCGCCGTGTGGTGACCAGAACCTGTTGACTGTCCAAAAATCCCAAAACTAATAGTGGACTGTGAGTCTAATCCCCACCCCATAGAAACACATAGCCTATCTTGTCTTGCCTTTGTCCTTCAAGGCATAAAATAAGCAGTGTTGCGGAGCAATTTGCTATGCAATTCTGTAGGTTTGCTCATTAAATTGTCACTTGTGTAGCAAAGTTAGCTATTTAAGTTACCATGTTCAATGAAAGCACAGCTCACCCTGCATTCCTCTCGTGCCTTCAGAGCTCTCGCTGCCCCCTTTTCTCTGATCAATGCAAGTTCAAAGGGGCTAACGGAGAGAGAGTGCAGCAGTAATCATCCCCTTTACTCATCTACAAAAAGGCCTGTGTTGGAGTGCTATGCACATTTTATTTTTCAAATAATCGCAAACCAGAATAATCGGACTAATACTGTTATTAAGCTAACTGTCTCCTGTCTGCCAAATACCAGTATGTGGTGTTTTTTTTTTTTTTAAAGGCTTTCAATTCCTGTTCTAAAAATGTAATAGGTTACATAATTCATAAAGTATTGCTGCTGTAAAACACTACATTGTCACCATGCTTTACAGTGAAGTGTATCTAAATCTGTGTCAACTAGATTTTATTTTGTTGGGGAAGATGCATTATATTGTCGAGTGTGCACCTTTGCAAATGTACATGACCACGCATCCAAATGCTTTGATGGCATACAACATACAGCATGCAACTTGTGCTCAATCCATGAGCTGATCCCATACTCCTTGACATCCTATCTTACCATGTTGGTTTATACCCGCTACCCTGAAAGTGAGATGGCCAATAAACTACAATATTCTGCCTAGTTTGCCCAGTTCTCTGCCTGCTATGCCATCCACTCCTAGTCTTTTACATAATGGATACACAAAGCCAACATGATATTTACTTAACGTAGCAATCAATAGTTTCATCCAGTCTGTATATCTACAGATCTACTGCAAAACTGGACACTGTAGTTGGCCTCCAGAGCTCACTTTGCTCTATGATTATGGTTGTATTTTATATTTGCACCTGCAGTAGAGCGAGCTAGCGCAACAGTTTTAAGAGGCTTTTTACCATCTATTTATGTGCCCGTTCATTCAGCTAACCTTTTTACAGACACTCATCCAGGGCTCGCAAAGTATTTTACCCCACTCGCATAGTCAAGTAGATTTTAAGAAGGGCCAGTACCATTTGCAGGGGAGGCTGGAAACTTTTATTTAAACTTTACTTTGTTTGCAGTAAATGTCAAATACAAGTTTTGCTGTGCATGGCTGACCTCTGGGTGGCAGCAGTGTGCCAAATTGAAGTGGGTTTGCAGTGACGTGCACCATTTTACAGAAAGATTTTGCAAGGCCTGACTTATCTCATTAACGTCTTACTTCAGTGGTATACAAAACTGCTGTATTGTTGCTCATTTTATTTCTTGGGTACAAGTATCTTTTGGTGGCATTAAAAACATCAGTACACAATTGCTAATCAAATAGGTTGTTTGCTAATCAAGAAAAATTTAATTAGCAAACTCTGCTAATCAATTCTTGAAAACTAATTTATGCCTTGTCCTTATCCCACTCTCTGAGTAGTCATATTTATACCCATGTAACTTGTTGAAACTGTTAACATTAAACACAGGTTTCAAGGATAATTCTAAGTGCTAGCACCATCTCTTTTCAATTTTGTCTGGTGTAAATGATAAGTACTTAGTTATATTTGTAGTAATCAAACTCCTTTCCATATATTTTATTGTTTGGGTTGAGCACTGTGGTGACGAGGTTGACCTCACAAATCCACCTTGGACCTTACTGTGTTCCTCTTTAACAATATAGCCTAGATAATTTAGTCTAAGTAACATTTTCCTTTCTTTCAAAACCGATTTTCTCACTTAACTGCTCTATTTTCCTAAGAACGAATCTCGCTCTACCTTCCAGATCTCTCTCAATTAACCAGGTAGAAACCTATTTTCACATCTATATTGTCCCTGTGATATATATCTATTCCCCAGCCCGAAAGCCGCACTCCAAATCAGAGTATTTCACCCGTTTTTCAAAGAAACAGTTTTTGACATTTTAAACGGGAATTGGGTAAATAGCAAATCTTTCAACGTGTCATTTGGCTGCAGCTGTTAACTTTCCACTCGTTTACGAATTGTATGCTCCTTTGCATTGTGATTAAGTGTCTATGCATTGTTGCCTGAGGGAGAAATTTATATTTACTTCAAGGTTTTAACCGCATATTCATTATTTATTTGCCATTTCCGATTGTTATTTTAGGCCTTTGCTAAGGGTTTAAAGTCCTTATTCTGTGAGGGAAGGTTTGATTTTTATTCTGTCTTCTGCCTCTTATCCCTGAATAGCTACTGCTTCTTTCTATCCACTCAGAATTCGATTATTTGTGGGTTGAGGGAATATTGCAGGTGGAAACCTTAACTTGGGTGCAATCTATCCTCATTCAAAAAGTGCTCCTATTCAGTGTGCTTTGTATATGTTCTAGGAGAAGTTTAACCAAGTGCATTGCTTCCATTTTCATTGTAAATATCACCCCATTGGTGATTGCTGCCCCATATTAAAAATTGTATGATTTCTTTTGAATTTTAAAAAATAAATATTGTATTTTCACCAAGCGGCCTGGTTCATGGTCCATTGTGACCCGGGGTATTTGAAAAAGGGGGTGTGATACGAGTTGTGTACCATCTCAAATTTTATTCGCTTAAATAAAGAGAAAGGCATATCAATTGAGTGCTACATCCTAGGCTGAGACCAATGTGTGGGTCGCCTGATTGAAATCCTTAACAATATTATAAGAGAGGGGATTCACAATGACATACAAAATGGCATTATGAGGGACAAAGCATTATGGGGGACATCAACGGGAGCGTGCTGAGTTAAGCCGGTCATGACGTTCCAAATGCGCTTTATTTCAGGGGTTTTGTTGCAATAAATTTGGGCATCTTAACTTCAACTAAAGTTTTCTCAGAATGTGTGGAGATATATGTATATATATATATATATATATAATCTGTTGTGGCGGCATGGAATGAGGAGTCTGATGAAATTGTGGTTGTTAGGTTTGTTTATGCTATAAAATAAGTCTATCTATCCCTAACTAGAGGTGGTTTCCCTACCGCAAACAAACTACAACTCGGGCAGTCAAGAAGTCAGTGTAGTCTAAATCTAAAGTTCACCGTCCTAGTCTAAACTCCTATTTTATCCCTACCAGTTAAACACAAATCCTAATCTAAGAAAAATAGTTATTTCTAAAACCCAGTAGAATTACTCCCTTCTCCTGGGTGCGAGTCGCTCACAGTGCAGCGTTCTCAAGCTCAGGAAATGTTCCAAAGTTCACAAACAAAGAAGAGTTTCCCGAGTTCACCCCAAAAGAAACAACGTTCCAGGTGGGGATAGGCGATTTTTTCCAAGTTACCTTGTCTTCAACTTCTTTAACAAATCTTGTAGTTCCCTCCAAGGGCTTCTTCCGCTCTCTACTTTCTCTACTTTGGTTTACTTCCCCCTCTCCTGGCACAATGAAAAGGTTCCCTGAGTACTTCTTGTTTCTCCGGTACCGCACTCTTGTCGAACTTGCCAGGGAATTGCCTCACAACGTGCTTCACTACTTTCTCTTCTACTTCTTCTGCTTCTCGACTCATACTATCAAACTTTCCTGGCTGCCTCTCCCTCTTACTCTTATTCCTGTTACCTTCTCTCGGGGGAATGCTTCAGCGGTTTTGCCAGGGATCGCAGGTTTGTTCTTCTGTCTTCTACTTCTCCTTCCCTTCGTAGGCTTGCTTGTCTTTGCAGCCAAGTAGTAATGGCGTTCTCGGTGCAAATTCCAGACCGGATGGTCCAACCCGTTAGAGGTATTGCCACAGTTTCTTGTGCTCTGCATACATTCACCCACGCGGCTCCATGGTAGGCCAGAGTAGCCGATCTTGGCATCATTTTCAGACCACACGTCCATCCACGATGGGTCACGCCACCACCTCTCAATTTCCCTACTTCAAGTGCACAGGCTTCCACCCAACTCGCAAGACGCAGTCCGGGCGTCCCTCTGTTCATCTCTGCTACACTGGAGAGCTGCCTCGCTGCTCTCTCCTGAAAGCCAAGTTTCACCCTTGCAGGCTTCTTGGCGGCATCTTCGCTCGCCAGATTCTCCTCCCGGATTCAGGACAGAACAAAGTCCTTCATTATCGTGGACTGCCCCAGCGTAATGCCATTGCCATTGACAACAGCTGTTCGAGTACTCTTCTTACTTGATTGTAATGTCCCCTTCTTTGTCTCAGTCCTTTCAACCTTTAATATTGTAGTAGTCTGTATTCCTTCACTGCTCTTCTTTCTAGTACTGTTAAACGAAGGGCTAAAATTAGCTAATCAGTTTAGCTTACGCTTCTTAACCTCACCAGGAATAACAGACTTTGAAGAAAGGACCTGAAAATAGTATATTGCATGGGTGCAGAAGTATGACTCGGACACAACGCTTATAGAATTTTGGATATAGACTTTTATTGATAATAAATGGTTTGGAATATGCCTTTTTATCGCTAAGGTTAAGAGGGGGGTTTCCTAACTCAAAGGAAACCAATGAGATTGTCATGAAGTCTGAGTCTGTCACTGTTGTGTCCCCTGAACTTGCTTCTATTCCTAACACTAAGAATCTAATATAAATGTGCAGGGTTGATCTACTATTAAAGGACATAAGTTCTCTTTGTGTTTTCAACTGAAAAGTCCCCAGTTTTGCGGCGGTCTGTAAAGTGTTGCAAAAATAATTTTCAAAGGGTAAAGTCTCAAACCTAGGAATGTAATCCTTTCCCATAGCTTCTTTCTTATTTTGAGTCTTTGGGTGTTTGGAAAGGAGCTGTTGTTTGTTTTCACAGTTCTAGATCCTATTAACGTGGTATGTTTTGCTGCCCAAGCAAAGCTCCCCATGCAAGGGTTATAGTTCTTTCCCCTAGGCGTCTTTGGATGATGCAACTCAGGAGGAACTGTTTCTCAACTGCACAGTTGCTATGTCCTCTCAGGTGGGCATGTTCTGTTACCAGGCTTAGTGTTCCAGTAGCTTCCATCATTCTTGGTCATGTTATTTACAGTATGTTATATAAGAGCGAGTCCCAAACTCGAAATATGTCAGGTGGCGTATTTGGTTTCCTTTTGAAACACGCGGTCGTCCTTTTTTTGTCATCTGTCGGGGTCACAGACCCTCCTGGCCTAAGACCTTGGTTTCACATGTGGGTGCGAGTTCCAGACTCCCAATGTTGTACTACTTGGTTCACTTCCCTCCAAGTCTTCAACTCTTCCTTACTTGTTTCAGGGTCCCAGACCTTTCTGAGTATGTGACTATCCCTTATTTGTTTCAGGGCTCCAGACCCTCATCAATTATTAGGATCCCAAACTTCCTGGTTTTAGGTGCGGGTCCCAGACTTGCACAGGTATGTTGTATTAATTTGGTGTACTCTCCTGCCAAACATACAACTGTATTGGGTTCATAGGGTCCCAGACCCTCCTTCTCCAGGTCCTTTGCTCACCTCTGTGCTTCCCCAGACCTCCTACAGCTCCCGGGTGCCCTGCGTACCTGCTTGCCTCCTTCGTGGCCGTCTCTGCGGTCCCCGGCAGCTGTCTCCTTGTGGGAATATCTGGCAACGATCGGGCATCCAGCAGAGTGTGCAACCTTGTTACAGACTAAGGCTTCTTCCTGGTCGTGTGCTCTGTTCCGCACATCATTTCTCGCCTGTTTCGGCTTCCCGGTTGTCCTCTTTGGGGGACGGTTCTCCCGAAGCTTGAGCTGGAACTTCAGCTTGAACTGCTGTGCAACTCCCACATTGGATTGATATCCTCCTTCAAGCCAATCGCGGGCATCTGAACACTAGACCGCTCGTTCAGATCATCGCGAGTAATCTTTGTACTCCTAGCTATCTTCCTCATCACAGTACCGTCTGTCAAACTACCTGCACAATATTTCCTATTATCAATGGTGTTATGCATGTTAGTTTGGCTATATGCATTTTCAGTGCTGTTATGAATGCGAGTTGGATTATATGTATATTTTTTGCGTTATGCAAGTCAGTTTGGTTATATGCACAATACTCTATATTGTCTAGGTCTTAAAAATTATCATGTAGGTTAGTTGTACTAACTTTACAGTTATAAATGTTAGCTGTATCGAGGGAGGGGATAATCAGACTTAGCCTTGGACAAGGGGTAGGGTGAGGTAAAGCGGGTTGATACCCTGTTCCCTGATGATGATCGACCCCAATCCCATAGGGGTATTCCTTCCCCATGTGATCCTCCCTCTGCGCACCATCCTCAGGGAGATTATTCTACTGTGAATGCACCGCCTTGGCCCCATGGGAAAGGTCTCCTCCAGGGAATAAGGGACAGCATCCTTGTATTCGTCAAAATACATAGACAGATCTTCTAGGCCTCGGGGTCTTAAGGGTGAAAGGAGACGCAAGTTCCATCATAGGACAATAATCCTTACCCCCAGAAGGATTTGGTGTTATCACTGCCATGTGGGGTTGAGGGTTCCAGAGGCATTGCTGCAGATTTACATCCTTGTCCTTCCATATAAGGTCCTACCTCATTTTACCAACCGTAGGGGACTGTCATGTTAACTTCACCACCCCAGCCTGATGGAAAAGAAAAGGAAGGGACTTTTTAGAGATGTGATAAGAGAAGGAGAGAGTAGAGTGTAAGATGACCTCTAGATTTTTTGCCACCATAGGTGAGGGCGCAGGGCCAAGGGAGGACTGCCAGAGTGAAAGTGGGAAAGCAGGAAAGCAGGAGCAGGGGTCCCAATGAGGACGATCTGTCTTACTGGTTTTCATGCAGAGATCGTTAGCAGCCCAACAAGCCTGAATTGTGGACAGACAGGTATGAGTGAGGAGGAGGAAGAGGAGTAAGAGGAGTAAGAGGAGGAAGAGGAGGAGGCCGAGTGTAGCCTGAAAGAGATGCACTGAAAGTTAGAGTTAAAGCTAGAGATACTCTGGGCCAAGGGGGCCATGTAGACATCGAAGAACCAGGGGGATAGGCAAAATCCCTGAGGGATACCCCAAGTAGAGAGAATGATAAAGGAGAGAAAGGACCCAAGTTCCACCTGGTAAGGACAGTAGGAGAGAAAGGAGGCGAGCCACGCCAGGGACTAATCTGTGATGCCCAGGCTATCACGGAGATGGGAAATCAGGATGTTGTGGTTAACCGTATCAAAAGCAGAAGAGAGGTCAAGAATAATGAGGACTGTAGGAGAGTTGGAGTCAAGATTTGAGAGCAGCTCTTCACGGGTGTCAGAAGAGCAGTTCCCGTGCCTCTGTCTGCTGTCCAAAACTACCCTTACCGACTCTACCACTAAATAAAATAAGTAGGAGAATGACTCCCTTTTCCTAAAGTACTTATAGTACCAGCCTTTAGTATCCAGTATCCAATTCACAGATGGTCTCGTGTGACCTTTTGTATTCATCTCCAATTCCCAAGGGGACAACTTGATTTTCCTTTCTTCACTTGGATTACCTTTTGGCTGTTTCCTATCAGTAGAAAATTCAGCTGGGCCTTTTTGAGGGAATATGACCATCAGGAGGTTTCACTCTTACTTGATGACCGTTCCAACTCTTTGGAGTCTCTTGATTCTGTATCTGGGCTACATGTATAGGCTTTGGACAATGTCTTTCTTTCTCTTTACTAGTACAGTATTTATGTTCCGGATAACAAGTTATTTTCTCATCTTCCAAGGGTGGTTTCACAAACTGGTTCTTTCTCATTAACCAGTTTTTCCTCAACCTGTTTCCTTGATAAACAGTGTGTGTGTGTGTATATATATATATATATATATATATATATATATATATATATCTATATCCAGATATACATCTTTGATATCCCCTCTCCTAGGTTATTTTCATGTATTGGTTCTCTTTCTTACGGTCCTACTTTACATTAACCTTTTCTCTTCATTTCCAACCTTGATGGGTATTTGACATGGGTTTTAAGTTTGTTTTTAAAATTTCTACTGAGACGTGTAAACTGCGACTTGTAATGATTACCTTGAGTCTTCCCGTTCTACCCATTACCTTCTTTCTCGAGGGAGAACGCATTCAGAAGCCTTCCTTCTCAGGGAATCGGTTTCTTCTTCTGGAACGCTGATTGTGTTATCTCTGTTTTTGTCTCCTTACTCTCTTGTATCCTCTGATAATGTCCCGGTGCTCAGCTGCACTTCGGGACACATTTGCGACCTTTGGTTGCTGATTGCATCAGCGACGTTCTGGGGGGGTTACACGTCATCACCCATTTTTCTTACCATGGTCTTGCCCCCAACTTGGGTTGAGCATCTGCTCTGCTGGTTTTCTGCTTAACGGGTTCGCCACCACTCTGGTGTCCCGTGGAACGCTTGCAAGCAAGTTTGTATCTTGCAGGTTTCCTGGTTCTCGTCATCACCAGTTACTATTCAACTTGGGGCCTCCCCTGAGTTGTGTACTCTTTTTTTCTCCTTCTCTATCTCTCTTTCTATGTCTCTCTCTCTTGTCCTGGGCTTCCCTCGTCTCTTTGGCTTCTCGCACCTTCTCTGGATATATGTAAGATGTTTAAGGTAGTCATCCAAGTAAAGAGGGCGTGCAGATTTAAAGGGACACCAGCATCTGGTTTCCGATTAATGATATCCTTTAGGGGTTTCTTCGCAGTTTAACAGTTCAGATTTTTTTATATTTTAAAACATTCCATATATGCCATGATGTGTTCAGCTGGAGGCACTCACTGGATCAGGAGTCCTTGTCCCCAAAGGGGGAGTCTCTCCCGATGAGGTCCAACTTGCCACTACCCCTAGGGAGTGTTTTGCACAGCGGACTCACCTCCCCAGCCTCACAGGGCTGTTCTCCCTTAGCGAGAAGGGACCAAATCCCTCCATTTATTACAGCATTCAGGCATTTTTTCTCTGATCACCCCATGCTAAACATAATGTTATAAATACCAAATTGAGGCTTAACTGTGTGGATTTGAATTCTGCCATCTCATCATGGAAAGGCAAAGAGAACAGGTGGAATCATTGTCCAAAAAAAGATGAATAAGTGGTGCATTTTTCTGTTTGGCTGGACACAGGATATGTTTGCTTCCTGTACTTTGAAAGTTTGGCTTCAGACACTGACGGTCAACATTGTAGAGTTTGCTCAGTGCTAATGATTAACTCTCCAGATGCTCTTTAATTTACTTTACCTGGCAAGCACTTGCTAAAGGATCCAAGCGCTTTTTGCCTACCTAGAACATTTTATTACTCATTATTTTTTAAATGGTTAAAGTGGAAAATCCCATTTTTAATGCATTTTGTAATATTTGTAACAATTTAAAAATGTGTTGTATTGCCCGACATGGTCCAGATTATAATTTTACTGATTCTGTGACAAGACCCGAGGCGAGCATTATGCTTAACACGCTTTAATGCCACTTCTCAGCAGCTCAATTCAAAACTTTATTTCCCAATTTCCACATACAGGAAAAATTCAGACTGAAAAACAGATCTAAAACAGACCACAAAACTACAGTCATCCTGAAATACAACTCCCCAGAAGGCGCTAGGATCCTGTAATTTGACCTTTAACATAAAACCAATCCAGTCCCAGTAACAGTCCTTGCATCACATCCTGTACGAACTTCGTCCTCTTTCTTTGCTGCTTCTCAGAAGATAAGTACCCTTTTATGATACCTGTGCCAGGGGGAGCTGTTTCGTATGCACTAAGGGTTATAGTTGGAGTTTTTAAGTACAGACCATGTTAGTGTTTACTTACAGAGTTCACTTGTGAGGATTGGGCAGCAGATGATTTTTTATATTGGTGTTGATCCGGATCTGCGCGTGCAGCGTAGGGGCAGCGGAGTGTTAGTCAGGAGAGCACCGGAGCCGCAAGTCATCTTGCTCGCTTCCAGGCTGCCGGTGCTCTCCGTGGACAGGCAGATTCCGATCTGAGGTGCGGGCGGATCGGGTTTGCGCTGTAGAGTAAAGGAACCGTGGATACTCCCGATCACGTGACGGGAACTATTTCTGCGCATGCGCGATCAGGTTTTACGGTGATCCAATGGAACGCAAAGCTTCAGCAGCTTCTCTGGCCCTCACGACCGCATGTATAAGGGAAATTTAGCGCAGAGCCCTTCCTTCAGGACCTCTGTGGCTGCATTTTGGCACACCATATAAACAAGAAAAAGAAAAAAGTTTATTTAATTTTATATACGAGAGGCTGACTGGGGACATTTACTAGCCATGGCTAGGATGGAGGAGAGCACCACTCCTGAGTTTAGTGAAGAGGAGTGGGAGGGAGACCAGGATCTCTCACTCGGCTTTAAGAGGGTCCTAGGTGACTCTCTGGCAGCAGCTGTGTCCCAGGGGGTTAAGCCCATTCAGGAGCGCTTGGCAGCGCTTGAATCCCTTATAGTTTCTAAAGCCTCGGAAAGAAGGAAGAGGGAGCTCAGTCCCGGTGAAGGAACCTCGCAGGGACCGCAGAAGAAAAAGCTGACAGCACTGAAGGGGGTGGATAAGACCCGGAAGAGCCCCCACTCTTCTACCCCTCCACCCCCCGGGTCACATGGCAGGGGATCAAATCAAGCCCCGAGAGGTAGCCGGACCCTTTGATAAGTTGAAGGAGGCTTTTCTAAGGGAGGAGGTTGTGCCGAACCTCATACCCCCTTCCCCAGGGGTGTTAAATATAGGGGACACCGAGGAAGGCGACAGTTCCTCGAATGCAGAGGAAGAGAAGGTCGAAGAGGAAGTGATTATTGAGGGCAGAGAAGACCAGAGACCCGAGAGTCCACAAGAGGATGATATGGAGGATATTTTTGATCCGGACGGTATCAGACACCCTAAATCCACTGAATGGTCACCGTCCCATAGAGTAGCCCAGTATATAGCGCATCGGATTAGAAAGCCTTTAGAGATGGAGGTGTGCTTCAGAATGAGGGCTTAGTGTCCCAGACCGGAGATTCCTAACAAAATCTTGGAAACTCCAGAGTTGGATGCCAAGATGGTCACCTTCGTCACTAAGGCGAAGGATGTCCGGAAGGGAGTTGACGGAGCCTGGAGTTCCTGCCAGGATAAGCTGTTGGATGTGGCAGGGCCTCTCGCAAAAATTATGGACTTGGCGGAGAGGTCCAAGGATACAAATTTGTTGTATTGCCCGACATGGTTCAGATTGTAATTTTACTGATTGTACTTCATATATTTTTAGGCATTGTTGATTGAGTGGTTTTCTGTAATGCTTCTGCATACAGTGGTGTACATATAAACCTGTGAAATTTGAATTCCATGGTGATCCTAGAACATTGCTTCCTTTGAGCCATATATTTAAGCACGATGTGACGAATTGCAGCCTTCCCTTTTGGGGCTAGGGAGGTGAGCCCGCTAAGCTTTACACCCCCCAGGGAATAGGGCAAGCGGGATCCCAGTGTGGGTGAGGTGACTACCCTTTGGTGAATAAGGAGTACCAGGAAGCGATTTTATTCATTCTTCCTCCTGTGAAAGGTCCCATTTGTGTGTTGGCTACATGGGTATTGAGCAATATTATTGTAATTGTGACCCTTTAGAAGTGGCTGGTATAGTTCTGACCTTGTATGTTCAATACCCCTTACGTGAAACAACATCAATGGAACATTACATCTCATTACAGCTGGAGTTATAAAAGCAACGAAAGAACAACCTCTGAGGGTGAGGAACTTGCAGCAAATGTCTTGTGCAGTGAGCCGTGAGGAGTGTGATGAATCCTTCGATTTAGTCACTTTTCCCCAAGGGGAACCCCTTCCCATGAGGGCAGGAACATGAGGCTGCTACCCAGTGGGAGGATCTCATGGCGAGAGACTCCCCCTTTGGGGACAAGGACAGACATCTAGGGAGAACAGTGTGTTCACCTCCCAATCACCCCTCTTAACCCTACACCTGTGGTACACCCTAGTGTAATACCCAACCACCCCATGTACTTGTTTAGGGCCAGTGACATAGAATCCACTGAGACGAAAAAAAGCACATGAAGATAAAAGATCACTGTCAAAATACTTGGGCAAAGGGGCACAGAAGCAAAGAGAAAGCTCTCTGGATCCAAAAGCCACACTTTAGTGTTTTTTGCAAGGGAATGGACCTTACTACAAAATAAAAACCAAAGAAGGATTGTTTTCCGGGGCATGCCATCACTGGAGGAGCTGTGAGCCGTTCATCGCGGAAGACCGAAGAGGCTGGTGGCCGGGACGCTGACAAGAAGGTAGAGGCGTTCCTATGCGGTCTGCTGTGGACAGGCCAACTAGAAAGCTGGCGAAGCAGAGGTCCCGTCGTGCGAGGAAGCTGGACCACGCGGTTGAGTGCAGACGAGCATCATGCGTGGAACCACATGCTGCTTTGCCACTGCAGCACGCTGAAAAGTGAAGCGGGAGAAGAGAAAGCCAGAGAATGACCGCAAGATGCCGGTTAGAACCTAGAAGGTCCTTGGATTGCCGGGACGGTTGGTGGGGGCCCAAGAGAGTCAAGGAAGACTCAGAAAAGAGGGCAGACAAGAACTCACAGAGCCGGGGCATGAAGGGAAGCCCTGGCGGAGAAGAGAACCCTGAGACAGAAAAACTGGACTGGGACCCGCACCCACAAGAGAGTAGTACAAATCCTCTTATTCAGAGAAGTACCTGGCAGGAGAGTAGACCAGGTCTGACAAACTAGAACAGAATAGAGACACTGGTCTGGGACCCACACCAACAAAAGGAGTCCTACAAATCATCATCTTCGTGAAAGTACTTGGCAGTGTAGTGAACAAGGTATGTCTAATAAACTAAGAGTAAGTCAAGAGAACTTTGTAAATCAATTTCATGACAGTACTTGGCAGTATCGTGGACCAGGCCTGTCAAACAAGTTGAATGTAGAAATACGGGTCTGGGACCCACAATCTGAAAAGGCAAGAGTGTGACCCTCTCCCTCATCGCTGTACTTGGCAGGCCAGATGGCCAAGTGGGCTATACTTGGGAAACCTGGGTCAGGGATCATACTTTTTTTAAAAAAAATGTTTTTATTAGTTTATTCACACAAACAATACAAACCAAACTGCAGTGCATACAATAACGTTTCAATTATGCATCACTTAACTGTGTTCACTGCTCCCCTTATCCCACCCCCCCCTTTTGAGCCTACTTCTTCTCACGTTCTGTTCCTGCATCTTGTGATAGGGTGTCCCTTGCCATGGGTTCCGTTGGGTCTCGCACTGACCCAAATAACTCTGCTATTAATAATCTCAAGGCCATCTGGGTCTCTGTCTCCTCCTCCCCCCTAGTACTGCTTGATTCTTGCCATACTATGGTTTCTGCCTCAGCCCATTTCTGCAAATCTTTCCACCATACCTCTAGCCGTGGTCTGTGGCATGTCTTCTACCCCATAGCAATTCTCCTCTTTGCCAGCGCATATGCCAGGTCCTTTAGTTTGCTCACGTGCTTGAGTTTTTGTGGTCTAGGGAACCCCCCCAACAAGCAGGCCCACACTGTATCGACCACAATCTTAATACCTCTCTGCTAGTCTGTGTGCCACTTCGCTCCAAAAGCGCTCGATGGCCGGGCATGACCGAAACAAATGTACCATACCAGCATTCTCTTCATCACATTTAGGGCATGCTTGCCGTACCACATTTTTAAACCTAGCTATCCTCTGGGGTGTCATATACGCCCTATGCGTAATGTACAGTTGAAACTGCTTTAGTCTTGCATTCCTCAACACCTTCTTATGGTTCCCTTGGGCTCGTTCCCACATCCCATCGTCCATCGGGGCTCCCACTTCCGCCTCCCAGTCTTGTATCAGTTGTACTACTTTCTTTCCTACTTTGGACATCCTCATCTCGTGTATTCTGGATATCTCATGTCCCCACTCTGCTATGTCATAGATTGTATCTATGGTAAAATCTGGTTCTTCCTCCAGTACCACTTCGGGCCATTCTATGATACGTGATATACTGTCCTATATGTAACCCAGTTTCCGCCCTCAACGCCTCAAAATCTATTCTGGCCCCTCCTTAGTTGCTTCTCTTCCCCCGCCAGTGCTACTAATGGTACTTGCGGGGAACACGGGGGTGGGCTCTCCATCATCCGGCACGTCCTGCGCCATATCGTCCAACCAAGTACCATCATCTTTGGGCGCCCTTTCATTTCGGCCTTGGGAAGCCACACAATCTCCCTTAAATAAAATGGGGCACAATCTTGCCTAAACAGTCTGGACTCAGAGGTCGCTTCCTCTGAGAGCCATTTAGCCACATATTGAAGCTGGCTTGCTATATAATAAACTTCGTAGTTAGGCAGTTTTATACCCCCTTTCTCATAGAAATTCTGTAGCTTCCAGAGGGCCACTCTATTCCGTGTGCCATGCCAAAGGAAATCCCTGCACATACTATCCAGTCTAACAAAGAACATTTTTGAAATCAAGTGCGGTATATTCCCAAAGTAGTGCAGAAGCCTAGGTAGGACCACCATCTTCAACATTGCCCCCCGTCCCATCATTGCTAAAAGCAGCTTTACCCAAAATCTCATGCAATTCTCAATTTTCTTAATGGCTACCTCTGTATTGCGCTTATGCTCCTTCCACCGTGTGGTATATATCTATCCCTAAATAGCGAAATGTGCTAACTTCCCATGGTATCTGTAACACTGGTAGCTGTTTCAATGGGATCCCTTTATATCCACCCAATGGGAACATGCTAGATTTCTGAGGGTTCACCGCTATACCGGACAGCCCTGCATATCTTCCCATCACTCCCAAGATGTATTGGAGGTTCTCCTCCGGGTGTCGCAAGTACAACAGCATGTCATCCGCATATAGGGAGATTAGATGTCGTTCCCCCTCCCACAGCAATACCTATCGTATCATATTGTTGCCTCAAATATATCGCTAGGGGTTCCAGGGCTAATATATATTGCATAGGGGACCATGGATATCCTTGTCTGGTACCCCTACGAAGTTGCCAACTTTCAGATATCACTGCTCCTGTTTTAACTCTAGCCAGCGGTTCACTATATAACATTTTTGCCCACTGTAGATATCCAGGCCCCATTCCATAGCCCGCCAAGGCCACCAACAACCATGGCCATTTGACAGTCAAAGGCCTTTATTGCGTCCAATGACACAATTGCCAGTTCTCCTTCATTCTCGTTTCCATGCTCAATAACTCGATGGAGTTGTCTGAGGTTATTAGATATGTTCCTATTCGGGACATAGCCCGTCTGGTCAGGATGTATTAATTTGCCAATGACCCTCCTCAATCTGTTTTCCAAAACGGCCGTCAGTATTTTGCTATCTTGATTTAACATTGATAGGAATCTATATGAACTGCAGCTATGCCCAGGCTTGTTAGGTTTGGGAAGCAGTATTATAATCGCTTCTCTGAAGGACTCTGGCAGTCTGCCCAGCTCATATGCCTCATTCAACATTTCTAAAAGCGGAGGGAGCACCTCTCCCTTAAATATTTTATAGAATTCACTTGGGAGTCCATCAGCCCCCGGAGTCTTGCTGGTGGGCAACTGTCTTACCACCTCTTCTAACTCTTCCAAAGTAATCGGTGCGTCCAGCTGCTCTCTCTCCTCAGCACTGATCTGCGGCAATCCTATATCCTCCAATGTTTTTACTATCATCATGTGGTCACTCTCCTCATCATCTCCGTATAGTAGCCTATAATGGTCTGCAAACTCCTGGTTAACTCCTTCTTGGGTATCGACTACACTTCCATCTTCTCTTGTGATTGTTCTAATTGTGGGTCTGAGGGTTTCACTCTTGTATAGCCATGCCAAGATCCTCCCTGGTTTATCCCCTCCCGCATGCTGTCTCTCAATATATTTTTATAGTTAAGGTTACACAGTCTTTCCCAGTGCCCAGCACATTTCTGCTGCAGCCTAAGTATCAATTCGGTGTCTTCCTTGACATTATTTCCTCCCTTCAATGCCCTTTCCAATTCTCCCTCCGTTTCCCGCAAGTCAGCCAGGATCCCTCCTTGCAATCCTTTAGATTTTGCTATGGCTGCCCCTCTCATCACAACCTTAAAGGCTTCCCATAACGTGCCCGCCGAGTCCACTCTACCAGTATTCGTTTCCAAGTAGTTCACAATCTCCTCCCTCATATCCTCCCTAAAAAAAGAGTTCTTTTAACGCTTCTATTTTGAGGCGCCATGTCAGAATCCTCGCTCTTGGGGGTCGATATTCCAATCCGAGGATCAAGGGCGAGTGGTCTGAGAGGACCCTCTCTTTATATTCCGCTTGCGTGATATCAGTCATTATCTCTTCTGTGACAAAGACATAGTCCAACCTTGTGTGTAATTGCTGCGGGGCAGAATAATGCAAATATTGCCTCTCTTGAGGGTGTCATGACCTCCACACTTCTCCGAACCCAAAGTCATTCAGCAATGTCTGCAGCGCTTTAGCGGCTGGAGCGGGTCTATCCATTTTCCCATCTGACCTATCAACCTTAGGGTTTAGTACACAATTGAAGTCTCCTCCCCAAATCACTGCACTCCCCACACACATGCTAAGGTTGTTGCACAGGGTTCTAAAATATGCCGCCGTGTTTTGATTCGGGGCATACGTATTTACAATGCTTATCTCCCTGTTTTCCACCAATCCCCTCAGCATGACCATCCTCCTGTCCGGCTCAACTATCGTCTGTAACAGCTGAAACGGGACATGCGGCGCCACCCAGATAATGACTCCCCTGGCATAAGCTGAATAAGACGAGCCCACCACAGTCCCCTTCCATTTCTTCCCAATCCTCTCCATCTTATCTTGCATCAGGTGCGTCTCTTGCAGCAAGGCTATGTCTAGCTTCTCCCTACGCATGTATAGCATAATCTTATTCCTTTTTAAGTAGCTATTGAGCCCCCTGACATTCCAAGCAATTATTTTAAGGTCTTCCAATACTTGTTAGAGTCCCGTTCCTCCCCCCACCTACGCAGTCCAAATCCAATTGTATTTCCCGTCTATATAGGCTTGTTTTCCCAACTCAAACTTCTCTTAACTAAAAACACAACAAACACCCCAACTCCCCTCCCTCCCACCTCCTTCCCTGTCCCAACAACACCCTCCCCAACTGTTGCCCAGCTCCATCCCTGGATCTCAGGCACCCCCGCATCTAACCCTTTCTGGCAATAGCCTGTACTCACGGCTCAGCAGGGTAAAGCCGCCCTATTGGCTGTCTTACTACTAATTCCTGGGGGTTAGGTTGCCTTCGTCCTGCCGCTCCTGTTTACTACAAGTACACTGCGCCTAATGCTATCCAGTTAACTTATGCATTTTATTCTCTATATTCCAGTCCCACCGGATCAATAAGTCCATGATATAATCATGTCCAGTGACATGATATAATTTGAATGTTCCACAGCCTCTTGCTGCCCCCCCCCACTTATCCCCTCAGTATTCATGATGCATCACCCTCACTTATCGTGCTCCTCATGATCCTGCTCCTCATCTCGCTCTGGACAGCCCTGCAGGTCCAGCCATGCCGCTGCTTCCTCTGGGGTATCAAAAAAGAACGCTCTACTTTTATGCAAGACTTTTAGCTTCGCAGGATACAAAAGCATGTACTTGATCCCAGCCGTGCGCAGTCTCCTCTTGACCGCCACATAGCTGTATCGCTGTTTCTGCACCAACATTGTGTAATCAGGATACGCCGTGATGTTGCTAGACGCCCTTTCTATCGTTCCACCTTTACGAAAGTACTCCAAGATCTTCTCTCTATCTTAGTTCAGGATCTTCGCAATTATCGCCCGAGGAGGGGCCCCGGGTCGTGGTTTCCTCATCAGGGCCCGGTGTGCACGCTCAACAGTAAACCCTTGTGAGAGCTTGTCTGCCCCATCTCCTGCAGGATCATATTCTCCACATAGTCCGTGGGGTCCTGGCCTTCTTCTCCCTCTGGCAGGCCGAGCACACGCATGTTGTTCTGTCTTGCCCTTCCTTCTTCTTCTTCTGCTCGGTTCTCAAGATTGGCCACCTGTTGCTTTATTATGTGGACCTCCTTCGCGTTATTTGTGCTGGTATCTGTGTTGGTTTTCACCGCACTCTCTAGACCACTTGTTCTTTCAGCCAGCGCTCTGACATCCTGTCACAGCAGGGTGACTTCTATTCCCACTGCATCTATTTTGTTCTCCAAGGCAGTTTGTAGATCCGCCATTGCTGTCCCCCATGCGGTTCTTAGCTCTGTTTTCGCTGCTAGGAACAGGTGGTTTTCTCCGTCCGGAGCGCTGTCCACAGAAGCTGCCGATGAGCTTTGTGCCGGAGCAGCGGGAGTCCGTTGCGTCTTGGCAAAGCTTTCCATTGTGGGTTGCTTACTCTTGGCCTAAGTCCTTTCACCGACATCATGCAACCCTGCCTGCGTATCCAGTTCCGGTCCCTCCGTATCGTGCAAGTTCTGTTTCCCGGTATTTCTGTGGCACCACCAGGTCAGTTCGGGCACGGGAGCGTCCTCATCAGAGGGATGCAGTATATGGTAGCATGTGCTGTGTTACGTTTCCAAGTGGGTTGTGTCCTCCAACGTGCCTTCTCTGACTATTGCAGGCAATACACCCTTTCACTTGTTCCCGAGGGCCACTGGGTACACTTTCTTCTCCACTACCACCGTGCCTCGGGCTTATGTGGCGTTTGGTGTTATGCGTCCAACTCAGCGCCTGTCACCTTACTTCTTATCGTGCCATCATCCAGCAACTGTCCGAGATAAGTTAGCCTGTTGTTCACTTCGGTTACCCCAGTGCCAGTGTTCTCCAATGCTTATGGTTACACAGCAGCATGCTGATGTGGGTCTATCTTATTGCGTAAACCCCATCTGCTCCCAAGGATGGTAATATCGGATTGGTTCAGTTCTCTAGGCACATGTTCCCCTGCAAAATAGTAGAGCCGGCTCCCATTGCCCTTTGAGAACCAGTATAAACTTTGTTGCTGGGGCATTTATTCTGTTCAATATAATAGCAAGGAAGCGTTCTGGTTGGTGCCTTCCGTGCTCCACTACAATCAAAACATGTATTTTGCATGCTTCGTTGCCTCACCCCATACAGCTCGGTTCGCTCACCTTCTTTAATTCAAATATTCCCCTCCGGCAGCTTCACATGAATTATGACATCCGCGGCTGTCCAGAACGTATGATGCGCATCCGAAGCTCCGCTGCTGCTTTTCGATTTATGGAGACAATGTATCTGCTCCGCCGGCTCTGATTCAGTGCCGTCCATGCAACAACAGGACAATATGATGTGATCCGCGCTGGCTTCCCTCGCCCAGCGCGGATCTTGCACCGACCCTTGTAATAATAACAATGTCTCAGCCCCACGGCATCAGCGCGCTGCTACTTTGTCGCAGCCCGAAACATCACGCTCGCCCCAGGCGCTCCGCTGTGTTGTCTGCTGGGACTCAACAGACTCGACCACCGTGCCCACGTTGCAAGGCGCTCCGCTGCCGCGAGTCCTGCAATGGGCTCGGCGGAGCGCAAACCGTCCTCGCCCCCACAGGCAGGCACGTCTGGGCCCCGCACAGTCACCAGGCGCCGGTCCTCTTCTCCAGCCTCTGCCGCACTGGTTTGTGATTTCCCCCACGATCGCACACTCCTTTCCTTTGTTGTCCGCCATTTTGTTTTATGTCCTTGCGGTGCGGCTGATTTCCGAAAAGCCTTTTTCATGCTCCTTCCTCCTTCCAATCCTTCTACCTTTTTAGTTAGTGCTGGGCACCTATTCCCACGTCCATGCTTCCACTCTCAAGGAACGTGGATCGTTTTTTCCTCGTGTTTTTATGGATCAATGTCTGATCCTCAGGAGCAGCTCTTCCAGGCACGTCATACTCCATGGCTAGTTAGCGATGCCCCCTGGGGTCAGGGATCATACTTGTACATGAACTGTTGAGAAAGGAGAACAGTAAAACAAGGATCACCAGAGGAAGGACGTTATTCCCCCTGTCTATCGCTGATTGTGAAGTGATTGTGAAATCAAGCTCCTGGTAGTGCCACATCTACAGGAAAAAGGACAATCTAATCAAGAAGCCAGGGGAAGAGAGTCGTTCTCCTGGTAGTTGAATCTGCTAAAAGGATCAAACCACATAATATTTTGATCCAGGGGAAAGGAGTTATTCTCCCTGGGATGAGAATGTTTCTGATACAGAGTGTTACAAGATTGACAATCCTTTGTCTGAGAAGTATTGGGACCAGGGGAAAGGAGTAATTTCCCCCTGGCTAAGAACTTGCAAACCAGAACTGTGCTGCCCAGTCCAGCAGAAGGGAGTCTTTCTCCTGGACCAAGAACATTGACGCTGCAATCTTTTAGTTTAATTATAAGCGTAAGCGAAGGTGATTGAGACAGGACGGTGGACATTCTCACTGACCCATTATTATTTTAGTTGAGGTAGGTAAACCCCTTATTTCGTTGCTTGAATAAAAGTCTATAGCAACCACCACATCACCTGTGTGTCAGTCTCCTCCTTCTGCACCCAGGAACATCGACATGGAGGGCAAAGCTAATCAGCTGGGGGTGTCTTGTGCGGAACAGGAAAGAAACCCCTATCAGCCTCTGATCATTCTTAGCGGATGGCGTTGCCCGCAGTAGACTGAGCTGACCAGCCTACAGCCGAAGGGGAGGCCGACGCAGAGAACAGATGCAGGGAACAGACTGAGAGATCAACCAGTGGCCCCGGGGTGTAAAGCTTAGTGGGTGCAACGGCTGAAGTAACCGCCTCCTCCAAGGAACGCCACTGCGACAGAAGGTATGTGGCTGTTCCTGGGAGGAGTGCGGGAACTCCAGGCAAAGTCCTACGGCAGAGCAAGAAACCTAAGAGCCCTTTGCCAGGTAACCACCCGACGACCCCGAAAAAGAGATGAGACGCAATACCCCACGGCGGGGTGAGAAACCAAAGGACCCTTGGCAGGGTGAAAGCCACATGACCCCAACACTGGGTAAAGGGACACACAAACCCAAGTGTAAGTGAAAGAATCCATACTACAGAGTCAAGGACTCTCCATCCCAGTGTTAAAGTTAAAGACTGTTATCCTTGCACGACAGAAAGTTGAGAGAGAACTTATTGTCCGAACTTTGAACTATACTTGCAAGGCCTGGAAGACTGTAGATTAACAATTGGGTAGTTTTCAGAAGCCAGAAACTATTTCAGATATGATATGGCATTTACAACGAGCCAATACGCTAATGTTTCAAGCTATTGAGTGGTAGGGTCAACACTTAGATTAGGCTTTTTAGACATAGGACGGTATTATATTTGTAGGACCTATGGACTACCACCAGTTGTTCTTTATTTTTATTTTAGATAGGGCCAAGATCTAGGCTAGAACTAGGGTTAGAATAGGCTTTCTTTTTAAGTTCAATACCACTTTAAGTGTTTACCCAGGACCTCTCACCTGCTTCTGGAGTCTGACTTGCTACAATGAATATGGAGAGGTCATGGCAGCCTGAAAAAATTGCAAAGTAGTTGATCGGTCCTGCTACCGATCAGTAAAATGCCACTCATTGCATAGATTCCACCAGAGAACCACATGTAGAAAACATCCTTGGATGATGGTAAACCTTCTACTTTGAGGTGGAGTTGGATAGTTTTAAGGAGTTGCCCAGTTGAGGCTCAGTGTTCAGAAAAATGACATACCACTGAATTCCCGAGTGTCAGGACGATGACTGGAGCAAGTGGCCACAGAAGATCGAGTGGGATTAATAACAGAAGAACATTTTTACTTTCTCTCTGTGCCAGTCTGTTTTATAAGGCCATTTCTTGCATATAGTCTGGTTTCTGCTTTGTCTGCCAGGATTACTCGGTCTCTGTATTCCACCTTCTTTTGTTCATTCTTGAAATTGGTTGTCTTTTAGTTTGTTTCTCATTTTCTTCCAAGGCCTTCACAATTCTCAACATCCTTGGATTTACATACTTTAAGTTTTCACAATACATCTCTCAGGCTCTTGGCGTTTCTTAAAGATCTCCATGCCACACTGGCTCTAGGCATCTTTCAGGCTCCTCAATGCTTCTCTTAAGTCTTTACACATAGCGTCCAGATACTGGGAGCCGAGGTGGTCTACTTCAGCTTCCCAGTAGACCAGCTTCATGCTTCCAACTCCTGCTCCAGGTGACTACTTATTCACCTTTAGCAGTACTGTTCTTTATATACTGCCCTTCTTAAGGCTGGATTGGTAGGGTGCTTCCATCCCTTGTCTTACAAACTCCAATGGCTCTTGGAGTATTACCCCGGTTCTTTTTCCACCATCATGCACTGCTTTCTGGCTCCAGTCACAGGGCCAGGAAAGGTCAGGCTAAATACACCTGGTCGCCCCCTCTTAGATTTTCATTTTTTTTTTCTGTGGATTTGGTGGGGCAATCAAAAAGAACTATTAACTTTTGGGGCACACAAACTGTTGAAACACATTTATCAGGGAGGCTTGGAGGAGGCTCTCCCATTTGTTCTTCTGGGCCAATGGATGCTTTGTCGCAATAGGCAGCAAGCAGCATTGAGGAGTAGGATAAAAAGGCAGCAGAGAAGGACTGCACACAACTCTGGTCCAAAGGTGGATTTGTTACCTTGTGCTTACTCTGGATGTAGCCATAGAGCTGCATGAGTTATCTGGAGGGGGGGAATGAAGTCCTAAGTGCCAAAACGTCACTGCAGCACAGTTGTGCTCGACTCGGCACCAGACTAACTAGTGAGAGAGGGAACTGTCTTACAAACCTTATTGTGCCTTTTGTGAATGCAGGAGTGGACCAGAGGAAATAATGTGCCAGAAGTGTGAGGTGACTGTGCCCATTGACTGAGCCAGTGCAAACCATGGGGGCCAGGGTCACTGACGTACAAGACTGTCTAAGTTCTGGAACACAAGGTTGAGCATTTCAGGGACAAGATGGCTACCCATCCAATGAAGCAACACAGGGCCAGAAAGTAGTGTCAATGCAGTTTCCTCTATATACTGGTAGAGAGCGAAGTAGCTTCGGGGTCGGAAAATCGTGCAGGCATAGTTTGATGTAAAATTATGCTAGTAATTATTTTGCTGACAGGGAGGTCTGCCAATTGTCCCTTGTCATAAATGCTCCATGCCAAAATTATAGTGCCAATGTGCCTTTTCTGAGACCGCTTACAGGCACCTTCATCCCTAGTTCTGTATTGGTAAAGGGCGAGTTCAAATGTCACATGCATCCCTGAGCTGCGATGGCTCAAAGAAGTGGATTTTTCATATCTGCACCTCTGATCTAAATTGTGAAAATTGTAGGCCTTGGGTCAGTCTGGTTGCATGTACATCTTGAAATATAAGTCATGCCTCCTTGTGACTGATAAGAGCACACACATATACAGTCACAGCAATTTGATATCCATGTGAGCAGATCGATCTAGGACTGATGTGTATTAGTATCTGGTGTGACTGTCAACTACAGCCATGTGGAACAATAGCCAGGTTCTGGCCCCTTTGATTCTCCTGTAGCAATGATAACTCCTCCGCCCAAGAAACATTGGGCCTCATTACAAGTTTGGAGGTAGCCATGCCCTTAATAAGGGCATGGCTACCCCCAAACCCGGGTCCGGGTTCCTTGAGTGGGGAAATACCGGGCCATTCCGACCTCGGAGGGCCCGGTTATTGCTCATTCAAGGAAACCATCCCCATTCGAGCCCCCATAGGGCTCAATTGTAATGGGGAGCATGCTAAGAACAGGCCCGTTAATAACTGGCCAGTTTTTAGCATGCTGGGCTGCTTGCAGGACCCGCTAAGGCTGCCTGGTAAAACCAGGAGTCCTTAGTGGGTCTCGCGAGCAGTACTCGTAATGAGGCGGTAAGGGGTTGACGGCTCCGGCACCTTTACCAGCGCCGTTAACCCCTTACCGCCAAGGTCATAATGACCTCCATTGACTTCCCCCAGGAGGTCTCATGGGAGCCATTGCTTCAGAGGCATCAGGGATATATAAAGCCACTCTCTTACCTGGATGCTGACAATTTGAGACCCTTTGCAGCACGCAGGCATGGGAAGAGTATGGGGTTAGAGTTCCCAGAGATGGAAGGTAGGCCTGGAGAGGGTTCCAGCATGTTAGTTTCTATTGGGCCTCTCTTTTTCCTGTCCCCTCAATTTCCTGCGGGGAGGGTGCTCTAGGTTTGATTTCATAAGGCAGTGGCACTTGTTAAAACAACAGACATTGAACCCCTTGCAGTAGGCCTGTTTTGGTCCAATACATGCAGCTTTTTACCTTTAAAAGGTGAGGGCCGCCAAGTCTTCTTGCGCTGCCAACCTGACATTGCCTTCAGTTCCTAGCATGATCGACCCATAAGTGGTTGCTGCTGTTAAACAGCAGTGCATTGCTGGACCGGGCACTGTGTCTCCTCTACTCTACACCAGACCAGTGCCGAATGCACACAAAGTCTCGCTTTCATGCTGAAAAGCCTGGCTCAGAATTATTTACTACAAAGACACGAAGAATGCACATATCGGGCTGTGACTGTTTGCCCTTTATGATTGAAAACATTGCTGGTTTAGTAGTGTGGGGCTAAGTAGGCAGTTCAGCCCCTACTTATCCCTGTGCTGCTGCAGGGCCATAATCATTTAGTCATACAAATTTAGTTGAAGGGTCTGTCCTTTAATCAGAGGGAAAAGTGGTTCAGAAGGCCACATGCTCTGAGCAGCACAGGACATAAGACTACTATAATGCTGAACAGTAAGTTTGAGAGCAGTGGACCTGAGACTCTGCCCCTCTGCCAAAGTGGGTAACCGGGGGTGATATACATCTGCCTCCTTCTGTAGCTTTCTTGGAAAGGCATGGGTTGGCAGTTAAGCTTCACTGAGGTTTAGGCACTTTCGTGGGGACCTGAAATCGCACAAGCATGTGTCACAGGTGGATTTAAGAATATCCAAACTCCATATATGGTTTGTTTTTATGCCAAATACTACAAAACAATACAATGATTTGATGGCAGCAGGCTGAACTGTGGCACACTAAAGGCCACCCCTCTTAAGTCTTCTATGGCCGTCCCGCCTCTATAATCCATGCGTCTCTTTTCCCCAGGTTGAATAGCAATGACTGGTAATCCCTACTATCAAATATTCGGACTAAGACGAGTGTCTACAAGCCTTAACATTTTCTATCTCTCTCCTTCTGGAGTTTTCTTAGGTGATATCTTGGCCGAAACTTTCCACAGAATAATATTTGGGCAGATTTCTTTAATGCTCTGGGCCCTTTCTAGTTGGCCACTTCCCACTTCCGGTCGTTCTGGCCTTTCAATCCCTGTCGTTACTCTCCCTGATGTTCCTTTTCTCCACTCACTGTGGCTCTACCCCCCCCCATCGCGCTCTATTTTTTCCAGGTCTTTGTCTCCTCCCATTGACTTTTGCTATGATGGGCACCTTCCCTCCTCTCCCCATCTCTCTACTTTCCCCTCCTCTCTCCTTTTTACTCTCACCATCTTTTCTCTCCCCTACTCTCTCCCTTTTCATTCACTTTTTTGCACTCTCTCAACCACTCTACTTGTTATCACTCACTTATCGTTCTACACTATACCTAACACCCTTCACATGCTTTAGCACACATTCACTCACAGCCACACTCTTTCAATCGGGTGCCACTCTTTCACTCTTTCACTATTTCACACTCAACACTTCACCCATAACATGCTCCAGCGCATTCTCCAAATCACTCTGCTGCACCGTCCTTCCTCTGCCTTGTCTCTCGGTTCACCTTTTCTCTGCCTGACCTCACTCGAACACCTCGCCTCATGTCTGATTCTTTCAGGAATCTTATACCCCTGACTTCCCTTGTCGACCTTAATCTCACTTTCCTTGGCTCTCTTCATCACCTGTTTGCTTTGGCCAATCCACCTTTAACTGTGGCTGTGCCACAGCCACAGGAGATTTCAGAATCGCTAATTAGCCCCTCCTCTTCTTGCGTGCACTGTGTAATGCAGTCTCTTCTGTGCGGGTCCTCTGGCTTATGCTGCCAATACAGAGATTCAGAGAGTCTGGAATTGAGGGTGAGCAGTTCTGCTGGACGGCGTTAATGTTTATTTTTCTTGGGCGAAGCCTGTGGTTTAGTTCCATAGAGCACGGAACGTCCCCGCTCCTGCATGTCCTTCTGGACAGATGGTCCTGTAAGAATAGAAATCTGAACAGAATGGGCGACCGGAGGCATTGGGTGATGGACAAGGGTACCTGCTATGTGCAACATGGCATAAATAGGGGGGGCAGAGACTTGGTCTCTCCCAATTCCCTCACCCTGCCCTGGGGCAGAGCTAGCTCAGGTGGGATCCCTGCTAGGCTTCGTGCCAGGTTCTCTGCTAGCTGCAGTGTGCTGCTGCCTCTGCCTCCAAGGTCTGCCCGGACAGCAGGAGCAGACTCTGAGAGGTCTTCCAGCCTCCCCTATACTTCCAGCACCTAACCAGTGACTGCCAGAGGCCAGCCATCGCTTGAGCCCGCCTTTTCCAAGGTATGCCTATCTGCTCGGAGGTGGAACTCCTGCCACATTACATTGGAGTGGGTCCAAGATGCCTGACCCTGAGGCTGGATGTGGCTGCATTGATGAAAAAGGAGTCACTCTTCTGCCTGTAGGGGGGGGGGGGAGAGGAGGAGGAGGAGGAGGAGGAGGAGGAGGAGGAGGAGGAAAAAACCTTGAGTGGAACACTAAAGTGGTAACAGAGAAGTGACTGAACATAATCCATGCTTACCTAACCAATTAGAAAGAAAGCATGTCATGTAACTACCGAAACTGTGATAACCGGCCTGAAAATATGCAATGGCCACTAGCCATTGGGGAGTCATAATTGACTCCTGGTGTGTTTTTAAAAAAATGGTTTGCTATGTGCATCTGGAGAACTGAGGGGAAGAGTGATTTTTATTCCTAGCTGGCAGCTTCCATCTTGGGCTGCATGTGAATTGATTGCAGTGTTGGCCTCTAAACTGGTTAGTTTATGTTCATGTATTCCTTCTCAAAAAGATTTGAACAATGTTTGTGCAAGAAAGATCTCGAGAGAGTTGGTGATGGAGTGTTGCAGGGAGCAGGTGACCTTCCAATTGGAGTGATGGAGTAATGGATTGGGATGGTGTTTGAAAGACATTTGTGCAAAGAAGATTCTATCTCCGCTACAGACATCTGTGATCTGCCTGTTGCGTCCCATGCCTGGTGCAGCACCCATCCCCTTTTAAGGCGAGCCCTGCCCGAATGGTTCAGCTATGTTAATTTGTATGTGCTTACCCTTCAAAAGCAGGTATGGTTCCTCCAAATGTTCAGTCCCCTCCCAGAAGTAGAAAAAGGCCCCCCACTGTCCTTAATGCATAAGCTGATTCCAGAGGGAATGATTGGGAATTAGATTCTTACCCAAAGATCCACCTCACAGATGCAGAACTGTAACAAAAAAGTATGTGTGGCAAAGCCACCAGGGCGGGGTGCGTGAATGACCACACCTTGAAACTAACTTCTGGTCCACCCTGGAATAAAAGGGTCCTGTACCCCCCCCCCATTATCCACCCCCTCAACCCGTATTGACCTTGGGGCTTGCTACTCCCGGCCCCTGGATGGGGAACCTGGTAGCCACTTTTCGTGCGACTTGTTGGCAGCAAGGTGGAGAACCACTGTGTGAAGCGCTGAGTGGAGGAGGGTTGTGGCAGGCCCCGAAGGGTGAGCTCCACCAGCATCTAGCAACCGGTGCACGGGAGGCCTTGGCTCTCCCCGGGCCTCGCATTGCCGGGCGTGGAGGTCCGTCCCAAGTGGGAGAGCCACCTGGAACATGTAGGAGCAAAAGGGGGTCCCCCCAAGCAGACGCCCACCACTCCCAGGAGGGGGGTGTAAGGAACGCGTGGTGGCAATAGTAAGACACATAAGTGACCACAGTTCAAGGGTGTTTATTGAACTTTTGCACCAGTGTGATAAACGCCTATCTACGGATGGGAGCAAGCTACGACCATCAAATAATAATAATTCAGTCCTAGTGGAGTGGAGTCCACATAAAAGGGCCTATACTAAAAAAAACGATTGCCAATCCTTACCAGTACATTAAAAATAATGTGCTGTAATGTTCATGAAAAAGAAAGTGTTCCCAAAATGATATGTCAGGATGCTCGGGCCATTAGGCTCCCTTCCCCACGTTTTCAGCACAGGGCAAGGCGGGACACTCGAGCAAGGCACAAACTTTGGCTTCTGCAGCACGAGGATACAGTTCAATTTCCACAGTTCAGGAACTTCTGACCAAGCCTCTTTACTTCTTGCAAGTTTCTTGACTCAGGGGGCTTGCTGTATAAAAACAATGTATTCAAGTTGGCTATTGTCACACCGCTCCCCGCACAAGCTACGACTCTTCCTACAAAGACACGCCCCTCCACGTCCACAGCCTCTTCTCAACCAGCACCCAAACACACACACCTCCCGACAGGGGTACCTTATTACCTTATCAGGTGTCACGCTATGGGGCACGGCGTGGCATGCTCGGCAGGGCTGGAGTTTATCGCCCTTCATGTTTGTGGCAAGCGAACTGGAGGCTTCATCACAGAAACGCACGGAGGACTGCGCGACCCAGCGCGGAGCACGTGACTCGTTGCCTAGCAATTCTCAACACTTGGGTACACGTGTCACGTGATAGTGGTCACGTGTTTCCTTTCCATGGATAAAAGGAGTCCGGTTACGGAAAGCGTTGCTTCACAGATGTTCTCTCTGGATCACGTGTTGCTTACGCTTCGTTTCAAGACTCCTTACTTCATCTGACCTCGGCTTTGTTCTACGGATCGCTCAGTGCCTAACTCTTGTCTGCTTTGGAACTTTGGACTATTTGTTGACAAACTATTTTGCCCAACGGATTGCTTGTGTCTTGCCCCTTTACTACCTTGGAATTTGGATCCACTGATGCCGACCTACGCTCTGCCCTACGGACTGCCTTGTGTTTAGCCCCTCGGACTGCTCTGGTACTCTCTACGTTTCATGTGTTACAACAGGACTCCGGTCCTGTCTTAGGTGGTTACCTGCCCGTCTCTGCTGCCACGTCTGCCCGGACCCGCTGCCCCTTTCTAAACAACTGGCTAACGCCTACTTTCGATTCTCTGAGACAACGCTCCAGTACTCACAGGTATTTAGTGCCCTGGATGTTTTCACTAAGATTACTACATTCTGTACAGTTACATAACCTTATACCTTCCTTTGCAGCGCTCCAGGGGTTCTTCCGGTTGTTCCCGAGTCCTGGCTCTACGGACTACCTTCTTTGGCCCTAAGCATCACTCTGGCGGTATTACCGTGATTGTCAGTCTGATACTTGGGAACAGAGGGATAGCCCATACTCTGCACGACCAACAGCTGCGTAACAGACTGTGAAGCCTTTTTGGTCATCCAGAGTATGAATCCCTCCACCGGGGACCCAGTGACCGCTTTGATGCAAGCAGTAGCGGCCCTCAGGACAGACATGGCCGCCGCCACAACAGCCATACATGATCGTCTTGACGCCTTACAGAGCACACGTTACCCATTACCCCAAGACACCGAATTCGGGGACTCCGGCCCCTCGGATCAGCCAGCACCTATCCCGGCCTCTGCACCCACTCCTATGTTGCTTCCGACACCCATTCCTCTTGCTGCCCCAGAACGCTACCAGGGGGACCCTCGGAAATACCGTACCTTCATTAATCAATGTAAACTCCACTTCTTGTGCAGACCCTTGGCTTTCCCCGATTCAGTCACAAAGGTTGCATTTCTTCTGTCACATTTATCTGGGGTGGCGGCCACCTGGGCAAATCCAATGTTGGAAAACGATCATCCCGCTCTGTATGATTTTGACCTTCTCACAACGGAAATGGCCAAGGTCTTTAATACACACCATAAGGCTCAATCGAGGGATCTGGAACTCCTGGACCTAACACAGGGTAAACTATTGTTGATAGAATACATTGCTCGGTATAACCAGCTCGCCGCCGAGACTTCCTGGCCGGAGGAGAAAAAGGCGATTGTGTTCTACCGTGGCTTATGTAACACCATGAAGGATGCGCTTTCAGTAGTTCCTGCCCTTCCCTCAGTGTTTTCGGATCTGGTGGATCTCGCTTTACAGATAGATGCAAGGAGATCCGAGAGAAGGACAGAAACAATGTTCACTAGCCAGTCCGGTCAGGCCTCTTCTACCACCCCTTCCGAACCCATGCAAATAGGTGGTATCCGAAGCCCGATAACACCGTCCGAGCGTGAACGCCGGAGGGCGGATAACGCCTGCTTTTATTGCAGGTTAAACGGGCACTATGTAAGGGAATGCCCCCGACGCCCTAAGAACAAAACCCCGGGTTTTCAGAGGGCTCGCCCATGATACAGGGGGCACCGGCGAGCCTGTCTTCAAACACCTCTGGACCCGCCTTCGGCACTGTCAGACCAGTGATAGTCCAGGCCCTTATGAAACCCACTAGGGAGGTCGCACATGTGGTCCAAATTGTAATTGACTCTGGGGCCACAGGTTGTTTTATCGATATAGCCTTGGCCCATCGTCTCAACCTACCCCTGGTCAGAAAAGAACACCCGGAACCCGTACATGCTGTTGACGGCAAGTCCTTGTCGTCCGGCCCCATTCAGTTTCAGACCGCGCCCTTGGAAGTATTGATTCAGAGCACCCACAGGGAAATCATGTCATTTGACCTTATCACTACACCACAATTCGGTGTCATATTGGGAATACCCTGGTTACGGCAACACAACCCGTTGATCAACTGGGGGACAGGACAGGTCACGTTCGAGTCAGAGGTGTGTCAGCAGTTTTGTCTTGTGGATGGCGATACGCTCTCCTCTCCTGCCACTATCCTGGGCGCCATGGCCTCTACTCGCATTTCTGACGTAACCTCAGAGACTGGGCCTTCACATACTGTGGGGGCCATCCTGGCTAATATCGCCATCGAATATCATGAATTCCACATGGTATTTGATAAAGCCACGGCGGAGGGTCTACCCCCACATAGACCATACGACTGCCCGATTGATTTGGTTCCGGATGCACCTATACCCAGGGGGAGGATCTACTCATTGTCCCAATCAGAGGAGCAGGCCCTCAATGAATACATCCATCAGGCGTTGCAATTGGGTCACATCCGTCCATCGTGTTCCCCTGCTGCCAGCCCGATATTTTTCGTGCCAAAAAAGGAAGGCGATTTGCGTCCATGTGTGGACTACAGGAAGTTGAATGCTGTTACCATAAAAAACAGGTACCCTCTCCCCCTCATCTCCACACTGCTGGACAGATTAACAAGGGCTACTGTTTTCACCAAGTTGGACCTAAGAGGGGCATACAACCTGATCCGTATGCGACTTGGGGATGAGTGGAAGACGGCCTTCTGCTCTCGGCAGGGGTTATTTGAGTACACCGTAATGCCCTTTGGGCTTTGTAACGCTCCCGCAACTTTCCAGCGGTTTATCAATGACGTATTTTCTGACATCTTGGATACGTACGTGGTGGTATACCTGGACGATATATTGGTTTTTTCACCCTCGTTGGAGGAACACATTGGTCATGTCAGAGAGGTCCTCTCTCGCCTTAAGGCGAACGCCTTGTTCGCCAAGCCGGAGAAATGCACTTTCCATTCAAAGGAAGTGGAGTTCCTAGGTTTCCACATCTCCCCCGGAGGCCTGTCCATGAACCAGTCCAAGGTTCGTGCTGTCATGGAATGGCCAACTCCGACTAACATTAAACAACTTCAGTCCTTTCTTGGTTTCGCTAATTTCTACCGACGGTTCATCGCCGGCTTCTCTTCCATCGTTTCTCCTCCCTTGACCGCTTTGACCAGTCCTCTTGTCCCGTACTCTTGGACCCCTATGCAGCAAAGGGCATTCGAGGCACTCAAGTCCAGGTTTACTTCTGCCCCGGTCCTACAACACCCCGATCCCGACCACCCCTACGTCCTGGAAGCAGACGCCTCTTCGTTTGCACTAGGTGCGGTGTTGTCCCAGCCATGTCCAGCCACGGGTCGGTTACATCCGGTGGCCTATCATTCTCGGAAGTTCTCAACAGCCGAAACTCACTACACTGTAACCGAGAAAGAGCTGCTGGCCATCAAGGACGCCCTCCAGACGTGGCGACATCATTTCATGGGGGCAAAGCACCAAACGGTGGTTTATACAGACCACAAAAACCTGCAAGACCTGGCCTCCCTGAAGTGCGTAAACAGCCGGCAGGTACGCTGTCACTTGTTTTTTGCTGCCTTCAATTTTGTTGTAAAACACAGACCAGGCCTCATCAATGGCAAGGCTGACGCTTTGTCCGGATCTCCCGGTGGTGAATCCTTGGTTTCATTTCCAGACACATTATTAGGGAAAAGCCATGTTGTTGTGTACGCCCTCGCCACCCATGCTCACTGCCATTAGAGAATGGGTTTCTCAACATCCTCATACACTCACGGAATGGGACATTACTCTCCAGGACGGGCTACCTTTCATTCAGGGCAAACTATTCCTTCCTACATGCGATGCACCCAACCAGGCGCTGGCATGGTCACATGATGCGGCCATAAATGGCCATCCCGGGCAACAACGCACCCTTGAATTGTTACAACGCTGGTGCTGGTGGCCATCCATGAGAAAGGACATAGAAAACTATGTAAACACATGTTCTAAATGCGCACAATGCAAAACACGTAGAGGACGGCCATTGGGGTTACTCCTGCCATTACCCATACCTCCCAGGCCGTGGCACACCATCTCTGTGGACCTCATCACTGATCTACCTCGCAGACAGGGTTACGATACCATATGGGTTATCGTCGACTCATATACCAAAATGGCCCGTTTTATTCCCTGCACAGGCATACCATCGGCCCCAACACTGGCTCTCCTGTTCTTCAAGACGGTTTTCTGTCTTTTCGGTTTACCACATGTCATTATATCGGACCGGGGATCCCAGTTCACGTCCTGCTTTTGGCGTGCTCTTACCGGACTCCTGAGGATCGATGCTCGCTTCTCTTAGGCGTACCACCCTGAAAGCTATGGGCAGACGGAGAGGGTCAACCAAGCCCTAGAACAGTACCTGCGCTGTCTGTCCCTTCAGTACCAGGACTCCTGGTTCAAGCTGCTCTATCTGGCTGAGTTCGCATACAATAATTCTCGTCATTCGGCCACTGGGTTCTCCCCTTTCTATTCTCTGTATGGACAACATCCTCGCGCCCTACCGTTCCCTGATTTCTCCTCTGTCACTCCTGCTGCTAACGCCTGCGTGCGTGATCTAGCAGGTGTCCATGCACAAACTCTGGTCCACCTCCGCGAGGCTTAGTCGGTGATGAAGGTCAAAGCAGACCGTAAGCGGGTCGAGGCGCCGGTGTATCATGTGGGCGATCGAGTGTGGTTGTCGACCAGACACTTGCGAATCCCTGGTTGTCGCAAGCTGTTGCCCCGCTTTGTGGGCCCCTATCGGATCGTCAGAATACTAAATCCTGTGGCCCTGCGTCTGTCTGTTCCGCGTGCTTGGCGGATCCACCCGGTTTTCCATGTCTCCCTCCTTAAGCCATTCCTTGCTTCCACTCGCATCCTTGTTCCTCCCACCCCAGTCTCTGTGTCTTCCCAGGACGTTTTTGAGGTCAGTGCCATCCTCGGGTCCCGCTTCCATAGGGGCCGCCTACAGTACCTAGTGGACTGGCTGGGTTATGGTCCCGAGGACCCATCCTGGGTTCCCTCCCATGACGTCCAGGCCCCTCTTCTGGTGTCACAGTTCCATAGGGATAACCCGGCTAGCCCACGGGGTCGTGGGCCATTGCGGGGGGATTCTGTCACACCGCTCACCGCACAAGCTACGACTCTTCCTACAAAGACACGCCCCTCCACGTCCACAGCCTCTTCTCAACCAGCACCCAAACACACACGTCCCTACAGGGGTACCTTAGTACCTTATCAGGTGTCACGCTATGGGGCACGGCGTGGCATGCTCGGCAGGGCTCGAGTTTATCGCCCTTCATGTTTGTGGCAAGCGAACTGGAGGCTTCATCACAGAAACGCACGGAGGACTGCGCGACCCAGCGCGGCTCGGAGCACGTGACTCGTTGCCTAGCAATTCTCAACACTTGGGTACACGTGTCACGTGATAGTGGTCACGTGTTTCCTTTCCATGGATAAAAGGAGTCCGGTTACGGAAAGCGTTGCTTCACAGCTGTTCTCTCTGGATCACGTGTTGCTTACGCTTCGTTTCAAGACTCCTTACTTCATCTGACCTCGGCTTTGTTCTACGGATCGCTCAGTGCCTAACTCTTATCTGCTTTGGAACTTTGGACTATTTGTTGACGAACTATTTTGCCCAACGGATTGCTTGTGTCTTGCCCCTTTACTACCTTGGAATTTGGATCCACTGATGCCGACCTACGCTCTGCCCTACGGACTGCCTTGTGTTTAGCCCCTCGGACTGCTCTGGTACTCTCTACGTTTCATGTGTTACAACAGGACTCCGGTCCTGTCTTAGGTGGTTACCTGCCCGTCTCTGCTGCCACGTCTGCCCGGACCCGCTGCCCCTTTCTGAACAACTGGCTAACGCCTACTTTCGATTCTCTGAGACAACGCTCCAGTACTCACAGGTATTTAGTGCCCTGGATGTTTTCACTAAGATTACTACATTCTGTACAGTTACATAACCTTATACCTTCCTTTGCAGCGCTCCAGGGGTGGTTCTGGTTGTTCCCGAGTCCTGGCTCTACGGACTACCTTCTTTGGCCCTAAGCATCACTCTGGCGGTATTACTGTGATTGTCAGTCTGATACTTGGGAACAGAGGGATAGCCCATACTCTGCACGACCAACAGCTGCGTAACCGCTATTCACACTGGATCCCCCTCAGCTGGGCTCAGATCCTTTTCAATTAAAAGATCCAAGTCGGATACCCCTCTTCCAGGCTCAGAGCCCTTTCACACCAATGTCCGAATTCTTTCGCACTTGACTCACAGTTCACCCTGTATCCCCCTCAGCCAGGCTCAGATCCCTTTCTTACGCTCAATTAGTCTCCCTCAACCGGGCTCAGACCAATTGTGATGCACCCTGGGGTTTAGCTTGACCCGTTGCATGACCACTTCGATCTCAATATTCCTTTGTCTCACACTCGGCATCAGTTAGATACCTAACAGAGACTTTCGAATGAGTGCCCATGTGACGCTGGACCACTCTGTGGATGGTATCGTTACCTGACCTCCCAAAGTTCAATTCTAACCATTCAGCTGTTCTTTTGATCTCCAATTATATTTGCGTCGCTTCTCGCAGACGCCTCACACACTATTTTCTTTAAACAAAGTTGCAGCTTGCAACCTTGGTTCAAAACACAAGCTGGTTTTGGTATGAGTCTTTCTGACTCACCGTCTGTGCTGTCTTTTCTGACCCCGCTTTGTTGTAAGAGCCAAGGACAGTACCACTGCGGCAATTGCTCCTCCACACCTGGAGAGCAGTGGGTACCTCAGACACACTGTGCAGGTTTGATCAGCCTTAGTTCCTGGTCTTCGTTTTCTTACTTTCCAAGGCTCACGAAAGTAACTATCTTTAGAGGTCAAGGGTACTTCCCTCCTTGCGACCCTCTCTGGTCTTGCTGTCTTTCCCCTTGTATTAAACTGCCATCTTGGAACTGCTGTCTCTTCATGTGCTTTGCCTCACTCAGAGTGTGCTTTCGTGCTCCGCCTTTTATCCGTGTGATGGAAGTCAGGTGTGTGTAATGACCTTGCCTGACCAGGGTGTTTGGACATGTCAGGTATACGGTGCTGGTGTTAATCCGTTGTCGCTCACGCTGGGATTTCCTTGAGAAAGTGTTTGTTAGTGTTGGGAAAGGGGGAGTGGGGGTTTAGTTTCTAGGTATACTACCTGGTAGGATGGGGAAAGGGTGTTATAGGGAAGGGGATACCACGTCTCACCCTCCGGTGTCCCACTTCCACTCCCTGAAGACCCCTCATCCAGGTGATCCTCCCGAACTGGTCCAACCCAAGGAACTGGATCCAAAGGCGATGGCTGTGCCCTGTCCACCTGGATGACAGATCTCCGGGGACAAGGGGTGAGACATCTCCAGGCTTCTCACAGGGGCAAGACCAGACTTCTTTCTGGTTGAGTGGATCTCCCCTCCCATCCCCTCCCCGGGCACAGGGATATCCCACGGAGGCAGCGCTGCACCAGTGCCTGGGGGGGGGGGGTGGGGGCTTACCTGTCAGGACTTTCTCTGACGTTGCTGGCCGAGGGGGCTTTTGCTGATGTTGCTGGCCCAGGGGGGGCCCCCTGTGCTTGGGGGCCCTTTGCCACCGGGCCCATAAATGTTCACGCACTGAGCCCGCGTGCGGCGATGAAGATCCTGGACAAGGCATGACAGAAAGGTGTGGTGACCCACGGAGAGGCAAAGATCCATCTTCCAAGACATATCTTAAACCCTGACGAGGCACAGGATGTGCAGCCCACTGACTAAATGGCTAAATGAGAAGGGCATTCGCTATAGATGGGGATTCCCTTTTTCAATTTCATTTGAGAATGATAGGTATAAATACAGTTGATAGCTGAAGGGAACACACAAAGGGTCACAGAGGAATTGGTGGGGGTCCAAGACAAGAGCCCCGGCGAGAGAGAAAACAAAACCAAGGAAGAGCACTGGCGCATAAAACAGTCAAACAAGCGTCGCATGCCAGGCTCAAGCAAGTTCAGAAAGCTCATCACTCCCCCCAAAGGGAACTTCCTGATCACTGAAGTGATTGGTTGCATCTGGTTTTTGTTTGTAATTCTTGCAGGGGGTGAGTGGTTGCCATGTCTCGTGAGTGGGCGGGAGGTGGGAAGGTATTAAAGACAATGTCGCTCCAAGGAGGGTGAGCACCGATATCAGGGGTTGGGGGGGGGATCCCTAACAAGCAAAAGGAAAGTTTGGAGGGGGGGAGAGCTGGGGTTGAAATTGCCATGGATAAGTGTGAAATGGTTATGTTGTAATATGCTGTTGTGTGTGTCTGTAGTAAGAGAAGGAGATATGTTGTATAGTGCTTGTCAGTGAATGCATGAGATGAGAGAATGCTGTAGTGTTGATGTGGAATGTTGGTCAGTGAATGCATGTCAAGGTTCTGTAGTGTCTGTTGATGCTGGGTATGCCTGGGTGATGGGACCCAGTGGTGTCCTCTAATGCAACATACTTATGTAACTTAAAATAAAGCTTAAGTGTTTAACTAGCTTAGCGTACCGAGGTACATTACTTCATTGGCAATGAGGATCACTGAAACTAAGAACCTGAAACCTAGAAGAAGAAGAAACAGACTGCTGAGAGGGGAGCAGCAGCAGAAGAAGAGGAGGAACCACTGCCCCTCAAGGAGAAAGAAGTCCCATCACCAGGGCATTGAGAAAGTGAGGAAGAGAGGGGTAGCAGCATCACCCAGGGCAATCAGAAAATAAGGAAAAGCCCAGAGCCGGGATAGGTGCATTACCCAGGGCGAATAGCGGGTGAAGAAATGCCCAGCGCAGGGGTGGAAGAAGCACCCAGGGCTTTAAGAGTAGATGAATGAAAGCACTGCCCCAAGGATAAAGGAGAGAAAGTGCCAAGGCAGCGCAGAGTGGAAGAAATAGAGGGGGAAGAAGCAGCCCCAACGTTATAAGAGAAAGCCTGGGCATAAGAAAGGGAAAGAGCATGCAGCCCCAACTGTTAAAAGACTCTTATGATCAGGGCAAAGAGAAAGGGAAAGCCCAGGGGGTGAGAGCCCAGCGCAGTATCTGAAAAGGAATGGTGTTGAGAAGAGTCCCTGTGCAGTTCCAGGGTACCAAAGAAGTTGAGCCTGGCGAATATTCCCTGGCAAAGATAAAAGAAAAGTGCAATGCCCAGCATTGTAAATAAGGGATTTAATTTGTGAAATGAAGCATGTATTTGGAGCCGATTGTAGCTAATGATTGTGAGAAACAACTGTGATGTAGTGCGTACGTACTAGATGACAAAACGTTTAAGAAGTAATGTGCGTTAGAATTCTACGAGTAAAATAGGCAGGGATGGCAGCGTTGTTACCGTGGAGGCGATTGAAACCAGGAGCTGTGCTTTGCTCCGATGCAAATCTGTGAGTGGTGACGTCACACACACACGTAGCCGAAATGGCAAAGAATGGAATGCTGTTGAGAGGGCCAGTGCATGTGGCCGTTGATGTCATAATAGTATAAAGGAATATTGCGGTACGTATGCAAGGTAATAAACAGCACCGTATTATAAGATAATACGAAGGTCAATGTGAAGCATGAGTAACAGACCTTCGAATGTGTGGCGCAATGTGCGTAGGAAGCAGGAAGAAAGGAGCAAGCGTCGGAATGCAAGGTACATAACTCGATCAGCAGAAGCAAGGAAGATCGAAATGAAGTGAAAGTTATGAGGATGCATTGGAAAGGGAAGATTGATTGTGCTCGTACGGAGATGTCAAGCCATTTGAAGAGGAAAGTAAACAAATTGGCGAGCGTTAACAGGGGCATTAAGAAGAGTGGTAGACTTTGTTAATTAGAAGTGGTACCGGGGGAGAGACGACAGGAACCGAAGATCCCCGAGGGCAGAAGACTTTGGGTAGATGCCGAGATGTGGCAGAAAGATGTATCCTTTTAAGTATCAGTGCTTTAAAATTTATGATAGAACTATAGTATTGGTGTTAATGTAGTATGCAGAGAAGAGGAAGAAATTGTTTGAGCACAAGAAGAACATATGGTTTGTGCATGTGGGGTATTGCAAAGGTGTGAATAAGTGTAGTGTAACCTTTGTGTAGTGTAAACTTTTAAGGATTTTCAGGATAAAGTCAACTGATGGCTATGGGCTTTTAGGATGTTAAATGTATGCAGATAAAAGTGCATAGGTGTAATTAAATGTTTGTTTGAAGTTCTTACAGTGTTAGGCGGTTATAGTACACCATGGATTTATAGTGTTTTAGAGGTATGCGCTTAAAACAAAAAGTAGGCTGCATGAATGCAGCATGGACTTTTAGGGTTTAAAGGTTGTTCTAGAAAGTCTCAAGCACAAAAGTGGAGTCCACAGGGTTATACAACCGTGAAGTTTGATTACAAGGCACTGTTACTGGGGTGGAAGGGGGGTGAGGAGGGGAGTTACCGGCTACTGTATGAGGACAAACGAGGGCTGAGTGATGGGTACTGACATAGCGATTGGCTCCCTCAATGTAAGGGGGTCCAACTCCCTGGCGAAGAGATCCCTCTTACTGAGGGAATTCCGGAAGTACCAGTTAGATGTCATGATGATTCAGAGACTCACTCTGTAGTGGGGGAGGAACCGGGCTTGAAGGCAAGATTTGTGGGAGAGGTTTACAGAGCAACGACCACTGTTAAAAAAAGGGAAAACAAAGGGTGCCGATTGTTCTTTCCAGCTGCCTTAACTTTGAGGCAGTGGCACAGATGATTGACATGGAAGGGAGATATGTGCTCTTGAAGGGCACGCTTGTGGGTTCCCTGCTGATGCTGGGTTCGGTCTACTGCCCAAACGTGGGACAAATACTGTTGTTGGAGGGGCTCAGAGAGGGCTCCTTGGTGGTCGGGGGAGACTTCAATATGGTTCTTGACCCTGTTAGGGACCGCTTCAGACCGGGGATTGTGGAGCGGATCCAGACGTATGAGAGCTTCTTGGAAAGATTTAGGAGAGTGAATGAAGAGCTTGGGTTATCCGACTCCCTGATGGAAACTGAGGGGGTGGGTTAAGACCGTTTAAGTACCATTCCCCGATTTTATAATTCCTATTCAAGAATCTATTTAGTGTTGTTTGATGTTATGCTTAAGGGTCAGATTTCAAGCTTGCATGTGGAAACAGTTCCATGGTCGGACCATCAACTAGTGAAAGTGGTAGTTGGAAATTGGGCTGCTGGGAAACCAAGGGGCAGGTGGATGTGCAATGACTTCTTCCTAAAAGACAAAGTAATAGCACAATTACTGCTCTCCGAAATTAAGGATTATTTTGCATATAACGATAATTGGGAAGTAGGGGTCCAACCTCTCTGGGGCAGACGGATTCAAAGCCACTATTGGGGTACTAATAAAAATGGGCTCTTGCAAGAAGGAATGGTCCCAATAAGAACAGGAACTAAGGGAGAAGATGGCGGGAATTCGGGTAGACTCGAGGGAGGGCTCCAGCTTACACTTGGGTGAAGTGTAGAAGGTATGAAGCCCAACTGAGATCTCTACTGGTTCAGGACACTGAAAGGAAATTATTGTTTCTCTGAGGCGAGGATATGTTGGATGAAAGTGGAAGGGAGAAGCATTAAGTACTTGGGAGTACGCTTGACTAAAGATCTGTCTAGCTTATATTAAATTGCGAGGTGACATCCCTACAGCAAGCATCCCGATTTCCGACTACTTGAGACTTAAGGGGATACTCACGGATCCCAAGTGGATGAAACTATTTTCGAATGGATTGTGTCCTCCAACGTATTGCTCATCTATGACATGTAATGTTCACAGCTGTGCTGCTTCAGAATTTTTTTCGGCAAAGGGCATCCTTGTGTCGGGTCGATGTCCCTCGGAGGCCTCTGTCGAGGGTGACGTCAGTGGATGTTATAAGTAGCATGCACAGCGCCTGTAGCCTCAGTTTAGTTTTTTCCACAAACGTATTTGCTTTGGGTACTCGGTGCGCCTTGTGTCTTCTACTTCATATTGTGCGATTATATCTTCTTTTTCCACCCCGACGACCCTGCGGTCTGGATTCAAGAAATGTCGGGACTCTGGGTCCAAGATGTCCATCACGGACCCGCATCGTATCTGCTTGTGGTGCCTGGGCGAGGACCACGCTCGAAGTGCCAGTCGTTGACTGCCAAGGCCTTGTGGGAGCATAAGGGGAAATTGAAAGTAGGCCGTGTTTCCAAGCCCTGTAAATGCAAATCTACTGGTATGTCGACCGATGAGTCGAGAGAGTCTCCTCGTCGGAAGACATCCAGGAGATCTAGGTCCCGGAGAGGTTTACGCCACTCTTCTTCTTCGTCGAGGCGGTCCTGGAAGCAGCGTCACTGTTCGCCTTCCCTGTCAGATGATGACTACTCAAAGAAAATAATATGCCCCACTAAATCCTCTAACCCCGAGGAATGGGTGTCTTTTGGGGAGCAAATGTTAAAGATATTTCAAGCTCACGGCACAGTTCTGTCTGCGCTTTTGGTTGAAGCCGGCAAGGAATGGCCTCGGTCCGACACTTGTGCGCCCTCGGGTAGTCGGCGTGATAAACATCCGAAGCCATTGAGATCCCGTTCGGACAAGGCATCGGGATCGCCAGAGACGTGCCAGGTACAGGTCGCGGTCTTCGTCTCTAACAAAACCGTTGGCGCCTGTGATGTTGGCGAAGAAGGTGTCGTCACCATCAGCGCTGTGACCGTCGAGTGTGCCTCTCGGATCTTTACCCCCGATCAGGTCTTCGGCGCCTTTGTCGATGCCGTCGGAACTGTCGACGCCATCAGTGCCTATTGGGCAGAATTTACCGGTGGAAGCTCCTGTGGCTGTTGCACCTCCTAGGAAGACTGCTGCTAAGTCTTTGAAGCATGTGCCTGATAAGAGGTGTACTCCTCTCCCTAAGGAGTTCTTTCAGTCTCTCCAGAATATTTTTGAAGAGGAAGAGGGGTCTGAGGAGGAGTATGTGCCCTTTGGTCTTCCTTATGGGATGCCTGGTGCTCCAGAGTGTCTAATTTCCAAGGAAAGTCAGATTGAGTTTGGTAAGCCGGAGCCTGGTGATCAGGCCGAATCTTCCTATCGGAGACTGATGTCGAAGGTTGTAGAGCACCTGGGTTGGTCCAGGCCTCCGGTTGTTTATGATCAGGATGACCTTACCGACATCTTGGATCAGGGTCCGACCACTGACCCGGTGTTGCCATTTCATGTGGATCTACAAAAGAGGGTGGCTGCTACTTGGAATGCCCCGGAATCTATTCCTGCGGTTAACAAGTCATTGTCAAAGAAATACCGCCCATCCAGTAACGACCCTGGCTACCTGCCCAAGCACCCTACTCCTGAGAGTTGTTGGTCCAGGCGGCTACGGCCACCTCAAAGCAGGTAGCGTACCCTACCATCCCTCCTGATGGAGAATGATAAACGCATGGATGGATGGATGTGCGCGCAAGGTATTTTCTGCTGGGAGTATGGCGCTGGAATCGGCCAACTCCACCTGTGCCTTGCCAACATTTTCGCACACTCTGTGGAGTTGTATTTCGCTTACGGCTGAGCATATTCCCAAAGGGGAGGAAAGGGATGGCTTTCTAGCTATTGTGGAGTATGGCAAGGATGCCATGTGTGAACCCCTTCAGTCTGAGTTGGACACTGCGGGTAGTGTTGCAAGGTCCATGGCTACAAGCACTGTGATAGGCAGATTTGCGTGGTTGCGGAAGTCCCGTTTTTGCACCCGATGTGCAGGCCCTTCTTCGCAACATGCCCTTTGATGGGTCACATCTTTTTGGCAACGAGGCTGACGAGATCCTTGAGAAGTTGCAGACCCCCAAGGCAGCTGCCAAGTCTTTGGGCGCAGCTGTCTGACAACCTCAGCCTTTTCGTCCTAGGAGACAGCAATGGAGGGGTGGTTCTTTTCGCTATTACTCCTCATTTGGAAAGGCGAAAGGGATGGCCAGTCAAAGTGGCCAGCGTAAGTTCCCTCGTGGTGGACGAGGTAGAGGTGCCAAAGCCGCTCAGGCAGCTGCCTCTTTTCCATCAGGCAGTGCCTCTGCCGCTGCTAAACAGCTCTGAGGCCAGGTATCATTGTTCTCTGGTGGGGGGCAGGCTGTCACAGCGTCTCGAAGAATGGCGAGCCATTACTTCAGATGCGTGGGCTCTGGATACAGTAGCCCACGGTTACTGCCTCCCTTTTCTATAACGGCCCACAATAATCCACCGGGGAAGCACTCTTTGAAGGTTCCGGATCCGCCCTTGTGCAGCAGATTTTAGCCCTGCTTGAGAAGGGCGCTATAGAACCAGTGCTTGTGGCGGAGTGGAACAAGGGTTGGTATTCCCCTAATTTTTTTATACCCAAGAAGGACGGAGGACTGAGACCCATCTTGGACTTAAGATATTTGAACAAGTTCCTCAGGAAGGACAAGTTCAAGATGGTCACTCTTTCTCAGATCCTTCAGGCCCTCCAACTTCAGGATTGTTGGTTCCATTGGACCTGCAGGATGCTTATTTTCATGTGCCGATCCATCTGAAGCACAGAAAATACCTCAGGTTTGCAGTTGGCAGTCCCATGATCAGTTTTGGGTCCTGCCATTCTGGCTCACCTCCGCCCCAAGGGTTTTCATCAAGTTCATGGTGGTGGTGGCAGCGCATCTCAGGAGAGGGGGGATTCACGACTACACCTACCTGGACGATTGGCTGATCAGGGCGCGTTCTCCCGAACAAGCCTTGGATCATCTCATCGTCACCTGCCACGCCCTTCACAAGCTGGACTTCTCCCTCAACTTCAAGAAGTCACATATGACACCATCCCAACGGCTCCAGTGCATGGGGGCTGTATTGGACACGTCTTTGGAGATGTGCTCGTCACCCAAGGTGAGGGCTCATCACATTCTTCAGATGGTCACAAGATATCAGCAAGCCCAGAGTCTTCCGGTTTTCGAATTCTTAAGGTTGCTTGGCCTCATGGCATCCTGCATGTTTCTGGTGCCAGAGGCCCGCTAGAGAATGAGATCCCTTCAGTGGGCTTTACGGACTCGATGGTCCCAGTTCTCGGGCAGGATGTCAGATCTCCTTCATGTTCCGCTCTCGGTCTCGCAGGAGCTTCTGTGGTGGGCCGACAAGAAGAATCTCATAAAAGGGGGGAGCCTTTTTGGTAGCCATGGCCGGATGTCACAGTGGTGACGGACGCTTCCCTGACAGGGTGGGGAGCTCATGCCGACTATCTGTCCATCAGCGGTCTTTGGTCTCCATCGGAGTCCAGACTTCACATCAATCTTTTGAAGCTGAGAGCCATCAGACTGACGCTGAAGGCTTTCCTGCCGTATGTACGGGGGAAGAATGCTTGATAATGACTGACAACACGGTGGCAATGCATTACCTCAACAAGAGATGGGGTGTAGTGTCACTGCCTCTGTGCAGGGAAACAATGCAGCTCTGGTTCTGTGCAATACGAGAGGGAATGTCCCTATCAGCTGTTCATCTCGCCGGGGAGGAGAACATGGCAGCGGACACTCTGAGCAGGCAGAGCGCGGTCTCCCACGAGTGGGAACTAGCTCAGGAAGTCCTTCAGGAGATCTTCGCCCTTTGGGGAACCCCACAGGTGGACCTGTTTGCGACCTGTGCCAACCGGAAGTGTGAAAGGTACTGCTCAAGGGAATTTCCTCAGAGAGGAGCTCTAGGAGACGCGTTCATCGTGGAGTGGCTCTTCCCACTACTGTACGCGTTTCTTCTGATCCCCATCATCCCTCAAGTTATCAGGAGGTTGAGAAGGTTCGGTACCCGCATGATCCTCATTGCTCCGGATTGGGCCTGGGGAGCGTGGTACCCTGACCTTCTAGACATGTCCATCTGTCCTCCAATGCGTCTTCCCCAACGAGAGGATCTTCTCTCCCGAGAGGAAGGTCGGGTTCTCCATCCAGAGGTCAAGACTCTCAACCTTTGCGCATGGTTTCTAAGAGGTTGAGATATAGGGATTGGGACCTCCCGGATGATGTGATGAAGGTTTTACTTTCGGCAAGGCAGCCGGCATTAAAGTCCCTGTACCGTTGCCATACGTTTTGCAACTGGTGCAGAGGAAAGAATGTGGATCCTTTCTCAGTGCTCGATTCCAGAGGTTCTCTCTTTCTTGCTTTCTTTGGCCCACAAGGGTCTTCAGGTGGGTACCATTAAAGGTTATTTGTCAGTGCTGTCTATATTTAAGCGCTCTTGAGAAGAATGCTCTTATTTTAATATTCCACTGATAACTCTGTTTTTGAAAGGGCTCACAAATGTGTTCCCGCCGTCGCCGTTTCAGGTGCCGGTCTGGGACCTTAATTTGCTTCTAAAATTTCTGATGGGTGCTCCGTTTGAACCTTTGCACTCTTGCCCATTAAGATTCTTGACACTTAAAACTGTTTTCTTAGTTGCAGTCACATCTGCTAGAAGAGTGAGTGAGTTGCGGCACTTTCTTCTAAGCCACCCTTTACTTTGTTCCACAAGGACAGGGTTGTATTGAGAGTACATCCGTCCTTTTTACCTAAGGTTGTGTCAGAATTTCATTTGAGTCCGACGGTGGTACTCCCCCTTTCTATCCTCCTCCTCATGCTACTAAGGAAGAGGAAAGGCTCCATAGGTTGGATCCTAGAAGAGCCTTGAGCTTTTATCTCTCCAGAGTGGCTAAGCTCCGAGTGGACAACCAGCTCTTTGTGGGGTTGTGAGAATCAGAACAGTAGCCGAGGTTGATGTCGATAGACCTTTATTACACACTGGTTAATTGTTTTGTCTTAACCACAATATTTGGAGACCAGGTTGTCCCACAGTTACTTCACGGTGGGAAAAAGATCCAGGACTTGCTCTCCCTTTGAAGTGTCTCCTATACTCTCGGACCCGGATAGGCCCACCAGTTGCTCTCACTCTCCTCCTCCCTGCAAAAAGCAGCAATACTGCTGTTAGACCAGTCCCTTTTATACCCGGTGCTAGGAGGGAAAAAGGGCCAATCAGGGACACTTTCCCTCCCCACCCCTTCTGATTGGTAGAGTCTCTAGGCACTCCTCCTCTACAAGTAGAGCTGCCCTCTCCCTTCCTCCTCCTTTCCCTTGGTGGCAAGGTCTTGCTCCCCTTCCCTGCCCTCAACCCCTCCCTGGTTGCTACAGCCCCTGGAACGTGCCTGATACACGTTTTCTTCACAGGCCTCGCCCCCCCAACATGGTGCTCCAGCAGAGGTCTACCTTGCCCGAGGCCCCGCGTCTGTAACTTCGCCAGGTAAGGAGGGGGTTCGGGTTCTGTCTTGCCCCCACTTGCTTTCCTCATTGTGTTGCTTTCCTCCGACACCGAGCGGTCGGCATGAGCGTGGCTCTTGGCTTCCCAAGCCCTGCCGCCGCTCGACGTCGGAGGTTGTTGGGACAGGCTGTTTCCCCGGACCGCATGGCCGCAGCTCCAGCGACCCGGTCTTCTGTGGGAGGGCCCGGCGCTGTGACGGCATATGCGGCTTCTCTGTGGAACGCCAGCAAGGCGCCCCTGCTGCCAGGGACTCCTCCCCGTCAGCGCGGGCCGTGGTGGCGACTCTGCCGCGGAATGCCGGCAAGGCGCACCCACCGTCAGGGACTCCTCCCTGTCAGCGCGGCCTGTGGCGGCTCCCCCCGCCACCCTGTGCAAGGATTGCGCCAACTGCAGAGCAGTATGCTCCACCGTTCGGTCCTCTGGCAGCAGGCCCGCTCCGGCACCCCTTCCCCCGGCTCCCATACCCCCATCCTCACAGGGGTATACTGGACACCGTTTAGGGCAAGCTGTTGCTAAACAGACCTTGTCTAGGTGGATTATCCTCACTATTTCAGAATGCTACCGGTTGGCTGGTAAGGACCCTCCTCAGGGTTTGCGGGCTCATTCCACCAGGGGCATTGCTACTTCGACAGCCCTCCAGAGGCGGGTGCCGGTAAAATATATCTGTGACGCTGCAACGTGGTCTTTTATACACACGTTTGTTGAGCATTACTCCCTGGATACTTCCCATGCTCAGGATGTTGCCTTTGGTAAGGCAGTGCTTTACTCTGCCATTTAATTGGGTATGTCTAAATTCTTTTCCCTCCTCCACTCATTATTACTGCTTTGGGGGTCTGTCATAGATGAGGAATACGTTGGAGGACACAATCCATTTCGAAGAACAAGTTAAACATTCCGAAGCAGCACAGATGTGAACATCACATGTCATAGATGAGGAATACGTTGGAGGAACAGCCAGTCGAAAGAACGTTACCAGTTTGGTAAGTAACTTGTTCATCTAGAGACCCCACGTCGTTCTAGAGTGTGCTGAACACAGCCACAAGTAGGAAAGGGATGGTATCTCAGCTAACGTACTAATTACGGCCAATCTATGGGGGTGGCAGAAATGTAAAAGACTCTGGGAAGAACTTGCGGATAGGGAAATAATTGGGATAAGAATGGGATCAGATATACAAGATAACCTTCCACGGGAACCTGTTCACTGCCGCAGTGGAACACAATTTCATGCTTTTCCAGGGCTGGTATAGAGATCCCCTTAAATTGTCAAAGATGTTCCCTCCGATTTCTCCCAAGGGCCCTACACGGTGTGGCCAGGTGGAGTATGTCGGTTGAACCTAAATATGACAGTGTTTATTGTAACTAGTGCCATGAGACGTTTTTAATGGGGAGGAGTGGGACTGGGAGGGTAGGGGTTGGGGGGGGGGGGGGGAGTTAAATTGGTTGTTGAGAGTATGAAGATTTGTTTTTTGTTGTAAGAAAAAGGATGTGTGGGGGATATGTGCTTGTTGCCGTGCTTGGATGGTATAGTTTACATTTTTCTCAACCAACATTTTAATAGTAAAATAATAGTTTGAGGAGATGTTATGTTGGGTAACTTTTCTAAAGTGCTCAAACATCCACAGTTGGACTTTTTGGCGTTGAGGGTAAACAAAGAGAAGCAAAGAATAAGTAAGGCAAGGCTAAGCAGAAGAGGGGAGCTTTAAAAGCTTTCCAGAATTCTAAATGGTTCGTGAGAGAGTGAAATTGGTGTGCAAGTGCATTCCAAAGGGTCGGCCCAGGGTGGAGGAGTGATCCCTGCATCTGCTCTTATTGACAAAAGAACATTTCAACAGAAGCTTACCAGCAGGACAAACTGATCTGAAAGGACAATGCAGAACAATCTGGAGAGAGAAGCAATTGGGAGCACATTCATACAAACCTTTGTGAGCAGAGTAGGACTGTTCAAATTAATGTAAAACAAGCAGTCCATGGAGGGCAGAGTGAACAGGAGAGATTTGAGCGTGGCACTTGGTGTTAGTAAGTAGATGAGAAACAGCGTTCTAATCACATTGTAGGCCGATGGGGACTTCACTTGGACCAAAATTGACAGCATTACTGAAGTTCTAACAAGGGTGAGCTAGAGCTTTGATAAGTGTAGATCCAGGGGAAAAAATGATGATGGGTGAAAATGTGCACACATTAACAAATGCAGACGGTAAAGAGACCCTTTTTTGGCAGTCATAAATGCTGGCATTTTGGCCCCTGGCTTCCTTGTGCGCCCTTTATGTGGAGGATGGTGGAGTGCAGCATAGCATGAGTCCTGCCATCACTGAGGTTATAAAAAAAAACATTTTGATAGAAACCACTTTGAGGGTTAATTGGATCTAATAATTATTTTGTACCTGTTCTGTGGCAGAGCGCGAGCCCACAGGTTCACAAAAGCTGTCCCTGGTCCACCTGACAGCTTCCTTGGCATTTAGCAGATAAAAAACGCACTGTGTCTCACATTCTACCACAACGCACCCAGGCTGCTCACGTGACCAGCGTGACCAACGTGGCCGGTGTATGATGCCATGCCAGCATTAAAGCTCCTACCGTCCCACAGGAAAGCACTGATCCACGTTTCGGCTCATCCGTATAGTTTCTGCCCCTTCTCCTACTTCTACTATATGTTTTCTGGCACCACCGGCTCCCTTTGTTTGGAATACTTGGGCTTTTGACTTTGGACCTCCTTTTTAACCGCTTTTCAATTCTCGATTTGGATTTGGTGTACAGGATTGTTGCTGCCACATTCCTGGGTTTAAGACGATTCTGTTCCTGGATATCCCTTTTGGGTATGTTTCCTTATGACTGACTGCTATTATGTCTGTTCTTCCTGCCCCACTAGCATGCGCCCTCGTTCTGTCCGTGTTAGCTCCATTCAAACTATGTTTTGCTTCTTTTTTCCCTTATGGTGCGGGAATGGGTGCTCTGACCTATCGACTATCTTCACGTCCAGACCATTAACATTCAGTAGTATACCAGGCTTTACCTTCACCTGGTAAGTCCGGACTAGAGAGAGTGTAGCAGAGAGAGCAATGCACCATGTTTCAGGCAGGGCAAACCCCTTCTGTGTTTTTTTTTCTCCCCTTTTACAGAAGGTGTTAGCATCCTTGTAGTGATCTCTCTCCCTACTATTCGACTATTCCAAGATCATTCATCCCTCTCTGTGATCTTGGTATGGCCGAAAGGAAGGTCTGTCCTCCTGGGCTGCCGTGAGTAACAGTACCTCAAGGGTGTTGTACACTCACACATTTTCCAAGTATTTTATGGGCTTGGGGACTGTTATGTTATGGCTGCTGCAGTGTTGGCACTTGGGCTATTAAAGGTCAGTGTCTTGGCAATAACCTCTTTTGTGAACTCTCAACAGTTGCCTGATTAACAAAAACCGGCATCTTAAACACCCAGGACACACCTCCAATGAACTGGAACAATGACTGTGATTAAAGCGGGACGCCATTGCCTTGTGCTGGCAGACCTGTGTACAAGAAGTATGCAGGTCTTAATACCCCTTTTATGCGTATAATCACCTGTAAAACCACCCTTGGAGAAAAAGCTTGTCGTTTGCCTGAGGAAACCAGTGAGGAGGGAGAGCCAATAGAGAACTGGTGAGGTCAATGGAGGAGAAGGGGGGCCAAGAGACAAGGTGGAGAAGGACGATGTAGAGGGGCGTTTGAGGATTGCTTACGGAGTGTACAAGATGAGGTATTGGTTGGTAGGAGAAAGTGGTACTTGGGCTTATGTGTGTGTGCAAGTGGTCATAATAGAAGGTGACTGAAGAGGTGATAGAATGGTTACTGCAGGAGAAGATGTGAGTGGCGAATAGTAGCAGTGTGGAGAGTAGTGGCATGTAGAGGGGAGAGTAGTGGCAGAGAGTGGAAAAGAGTCGGAGTAGAGAGAAAATCTGAGGGAAAGAAGGGAAGTGTGAAAGAGGATGAGATAATCCTGTGGTTGAGGGCAGCCCGGGTTAGGCAGAGAAATGCCCGCACTAGACAAGAGAGGGAAGGACAGCCCTTAGCGAGCTTTATGCTTTATGCTTCTTAAAATAAAAAAACCCTCTGTCCGCAAGTGTTGATGAGGCAATGTGTGACAGCAACCAATGTAAAACTCTGTTGATGTGAGCAAGGTGGCTTTTATTAAGGGAATGTCCACATAAAATATTAGTTGAAATATATATCTTTACATGTGATGGAAAAAGTCAATGCAGAATTACAGGTAAGTAACTTTTTAGAATAGTTGGCTCAATGTCTTCAGATGGTGACCCTACCAGTTAGGTCACTTGGAGAGTCTGGTGTGTGATGGAGTTCCCTAGCTGTGCCAGGAAACCGGGTGGAATGGATGATGGGGATGGGCCGCACTACATAGTTTCGTCCAAGGTGGTATAGGTAGGGTAAACCAGGCTGCCACTCGCTTCTAAAGTCAAAGTGGATTCTTGTCGCCCCCTCCCCCCCAAACCCTCCAACTGATAAGCTGCAGGCATTATTGAAGCCAATGGCAGGACAACTGTCCCATTACAGAAAGGTAGATCATGGATAATGATCATCATTTTCCTGTGCCAGAGAAAAGCGCTGGTATCGTAAGCAAGTTCCTAAAAAGCAGCACCCCTGAGGTCTGTGTGCAGGAGGAGGTTTGGACTGCACATTAGAGTGGCTTAGGCCAGAAACTGTTCACTGTGTAGATGGCTGAAAGAAAATAAAGCATAGCTGCCAGCATTCAAGAATGCTTTGTCCGTCTGTCAGAGATAGAGGAGGTGGGGAGAGGTGGGGGGAGAGGGAGGGAGGTCACACCATCTGTGTGAGAGCTGCACACGTATTAAAATACACCAATGTGGCCAAGCAAATAACCATTGCCAGATGAGCATAGCTGAGTGGGGGGATGTGTCTGTGGGCCGGGGCCTCCACAATGTATAAGTCTCCCAAGCCCACATACTAGTTTGTGAGTTGGAGGATAACGCGAGCCAAATATCACTGGCTGCTGAAGTTGAGAAGAAGGCAAGGGGCGATCTAGAAATAAAGTAGAGGGGATCGAAACATAGGTGCTGACTGAAAAGACGTAGAGAGTGAGTAAAGGGTCTAAAGAAGAAATGCAATAGGTGATTACAAAGACCAGTAAAGGAGTAGGAGGGACAGTGTATTTTGGAGAGAGGAGCAGCAAAACTGGAGCTTATGAGTACTTTGAGTGATAGAGAAAAGGAGCCCTGGGAAGAAACCCAAAGGGAGGAAGTGATGAAGAGGAACATCAGAAGGGATGAGGGGGCAAGATGGGAGAAGAGTAAGACAAGATAGAAAGTAAGGTGGTGGTGACAAGTGAGGAAGTGCTGAGGGGTGTCACAGAAAACCAACTCTAGACTGTGATTTCAAGTTGTTAGTTCAGGAAATCTTTAGCAGTGCAGAGTGTACACACAAAGAGATGGCACCTAATCCTCAATCAATCCCAAACTGTTACACTGCACATTTATCAGCAGATTGTATAACGTTCTTAGTACTTTGACTTCAATGCAATGAACAGAAGATTGTACAACCTCACTAAAGGGATTTTCAGTGTTTTCAATTAGTACAATAGCCCTCTATGAGGAGCCAAGAAAACCTAGACTTTCAAGGTAACTTCTCTAGTCTTCAAGCGATAACCAACACTGATATGTACCCTTAATACAGTTAAGATGAGAACTCTGCTGCCTGTATTCCATTTTAGTAACTTCTGTTTGTGATGCATGGATATATTTCTGTTGGTGCAAACCGATTTCTAAATACCTGTACTAAGTGCCAGCAGAATACAATCATGTGAGCAAACACTGGGTTCAATGCAAAGTTTCATCTCTCGCTTTTGAATGCTAGCATATGCATCAAACTGGAGTCTCTGAGCTACATGTGCCGTAGGGCACTGTGGGTATCCAGTGATAGTCGCCTGGGATATGGCCACCCGAGGGTGACATTTCCCCAGAAAGGCACCCTCATTAAAATCGAACACTTTCCCCAAATATTCTCTTTCCAGGCGACATTATCACATGGAACGGTATGGCGCTAAAGGAAGTGCGGACTAATCCACTGAAACTGGGTAATATAAGGCTGCATTATCTCGTGTATGCAGATACTATCCTCTGCGATTGTATCCCTATTGGGCTCCAACGGTCGCTAACATGCTTAAATTCATATTTGACCAATTTGATTGTAATGCTCAATGCTACTAAATCTAAAGTATTAGTCATTATTGCAAGAAAAAAAAACATTTCTATGTAAGAATTATTTTGTATGATATATTAACGAGAAGAAACTAGAAGTAGTAAAGAGCTTAAAATATTTGGGCGTTGTAATTCAGGCTACCAAGGTGAAGCAGATTTTCAACAATTCTGCCAGGGCATCGATAACTGCTGCTGCAGTGCAGCTCTGAAAATTTGGCAAGAAATATGGTTGGTTTACAATTATCCCAGTGTTGCGTTTTAACATCAAACAATTATTCCAAATCTACTTTACAGGCTAGAGATGTCAGATCAGTGTGTGGAATGGTCAAAGTGAGACGCTTTAATATAGAGGAAAGTCTTTGCTCTTCCTCAAGGTGACCCTATAGCAGCAATTTGGCTCAAATTGGGCCTGGATGCCCTGCTGGCGCGTATTGATTGGAGGCTGTTGCAGCTATATGTAAGGGTTCTCTAGCCTCCTAAAGGTAGTTTATTTGTTAAGCTTCAGGAAGAACTGGCCTCAAACTCATGTAAGTTTTTGACTTGTTGGAAATATGATTGTGACTTAATATTGAAAAGTGTTGTGTCATTGCAAAAAGAATTATGCCTTAATCTGCATAGAACAAAAAAAGTCCTTGGAGTGGATCAACAATAGAGAAGTACTGATGACGTATCAACTTTATGATCATTTTAAATTGAAAATCAAAGCATTTAATGGGAGTTCCCCTTATGTGATTAAGCACCCTTAGCTGTGTATTTAGGATTTGTGTTTTAAGGGGTAAATTGAATATTTATCCAACCACAGATGTTTTAGGAGCCAGAAAAAAATTGGAAAAAAATTAGAGTATGTCGTTACTGCAATTCTGCAGTGGAAGCCTTAAAACATATATTTGTGGATTGCACATTTTTACTTGAGGTTCGTTCTTATGTATTTGCTAAATTTGTGTTCAATGGTGAGACATTACGCTGAGGGTTTTTAGCAATGCATTTTAAATTGTTTGGGAATCTCCTTGTGCATTGCTGCTATTGATTATTTAAGAATGATTTTTAATGATTCTATGTATTGAAATTGATGAATTGTTGGTTGAAGTGATTTTTGGATGGTTATTTTTGTGTGAAAGGTTTTATTTTAAACTGTGACACACAATAAATAAATAATATAGACACCACGTCTTTCTTAAATTTGCAGACTTTTTCCACTTAAATTGCAATTTACTTACAATGGAATTTCCCATCAACTTTCCTTTAGGCATTTGTGTGCCATGTGTATGTATATATCAGTCAAAACAAGTTTTTAGCCATTCTATTGCGCTCTGCCTCATTACTGAGCTGGTGCTTCTGGGCTAGAGCAGGCTATGCTCAATATATGCAAAAAGTAGGTTAAAGTCCAGTCTGAGTGGTAATACCAACTATGAACACAAACCAGAAAATCGCCCAAGCACTCAAGACCAACAACTGTGTTCTAAAAATCATTTTATTTTATAAAAAAAAGTGCAAAAAGTCATAAAAAGCAAATATTTACCAATAATGGGCAGACCAGGTGTCATTCAGCACTCGCCCACAGCGGGTGTGGGTGAGTCCTGCATGACACCTTGTCTGCCCATACCAGTGCCTCCTCCAAGGAAACTCTCACCGACATCCTCTTGTCGTTCCTTCGCCAGAACAATGGACCCTTCATATGGTCTCTGTGCTCTCTCCTTTCTCCTCTTCTCCAATTAATGGCGGCACCCGTTGGGACGCCCTCATTACATTCCTCTATGGTCTTCATTAATGTTTACTTAAATTGGACCGTCTTGGTCCGAGGCCCTCAGGCCAACCTTCACCTCTTTGATAGACGCTTCACGCACCTCATCAATTTCCTTTCTTCTCCTGCTGTCTCCTCCCCTCTTTCCATGACTACCTTGCCTTCACCTTCCCTCTCTGTCCCCTCTCGGGCTCCCTCTACACCTCCAAAGGGCATACCTCTGATCTGTACCCCTCCCCAGAAGTCCTTCAAGGATGGCAACCTTCTCCAATATGCCACTCTAAACTCTCGCTCTGCTGTCACACACTCCTCTGATATCTGCCGCCTCCTGGAGGAACTTGACCTCGATGTCCTCGGTCTCACCGAGACATGGTTCACGGCCACCTCTGTCACCAACTTTGACACGCTCCTACCTGACGGCTACAAGATCCTCTCCGCGCCCAGGCCCAACCGGTCTGGACGGGGTGTAGTCCTGATCTTCCCCGAGTGGATTCCTGCCTCTGTCACTCCGACGCAGGCCTACTCCTCCTTTGAATGCCTCGTCTGCAGGCTCTCTCTCTCCCCTAGCCGTTCCCTTACTGTGGCTACTATCTATCGGCCACCTGTTCAGATCTCCTCCTTCCTTTCTGAGTGGGCGGACCTCTCCTCCTCACTCCTGGCCTCAACCATTTAACTCCTCTTTCTTGGAGACTTCAACATCCACCTGGATGCCTCCTGTCCTCCCTCTGGACTCTTTTGCAACCTTTGCGACTCTCTCTCTCTCACTATTCTCCCCTCTGGCCCAACTCACTCTGCAGGGCACACTCTGGATGTCCTGATCTCCTCAGACCTTCCCCTCTCTGTCCCTCTCTCCACTCCTCTCTCCTGGAGTGATCACTTTCTCCTCTCTTCCCACCTCACCCTCCCTAACCCTCAGGCCAAGCCACTTCCAGCACTGCCACCCACCTTCTCGGTCATCCGACCCATGAAGAGCGTGTCAGTTGAGGCTTTCGCCATAACCTTCTCGCCCCCTCCTCCCCCTTTGGCTGACTCTCACCCTGACACAGCCCTCTCCACGCTCCACTCTGTTTTATCTGATACTCTTGTTATCCTTGCCCCTGTCATGAGAATCCGCCTGAAGCCCAAGGCCAAGTGCAACTCATGGTACGACTCGGACCTCATCACCCTAAAACGCAAGTGCAGGGTGCGCGAGAGGAAATGGCGTGCTTCATGTACATCCTCTGACAAACTGGCCTGCCGCATGCTCCAAAGGCAATACCGGCTCTCTGTCCAAACCAAGTAAAGGGCTCACATACAAGCCTGCGTCTCTGCGACATCTAACAACTCGGCTGAACTCTTTAAAATCTGCAAGGAACTGGTCAATCCTGCTGCAGTCTCTACCTCTCCTGTCCCTTCCCAGACCCTCTGCACGGCACTGGCCTCTCACTTAATCTCCAAAACTCGGGACATTCTGTCCTCACTCTCCTCCTATCCCCTCCCTCCCTCCCTCCCTCTACTCCCTGCTCTTCCTCTACCCCCTCTGCAGCCACCTCTCCTCCCTCCTTCTCTGCCTTTCCTCTGTTCTCTGCAGACGAGGTTTCTAGACAAGTCTGATATATGAAAGTCTTGTCTAAACAGGTTTACCCCGTTTCTCCAAAACTATCAAGGACCACATCGACTCCCTGGCTGATTTCTGCAAGCACTCCTTCGCCACTGGAGTCTTCCCATCCCCCCTGAAGCACTCCCTTGTGCACCCTCTTCTTAAGAAACCCTCTGCCGACCCCTCCTTCCCGGCTAACTATCACTCAATCTCCATCACTCCCTCCCTGGGCAAGCTCCAGGAGAAACTGGCCATCCCCCAGCTTAATCTCCAAACTGAAGCTGTTGGTTGTCTTCATGATCATCAGTCTGGCTTCAAAGCTGCCAGAAGCACAGACTGCTCTCCTGAACATCTGTGAAGACCTGCTCTCCAATCTTGACGCTAACATCCCACTGCATCCTCATCCTGCTTGATCTCTCTTCTGCTGTCATGGGTACTAGCATGCGAACCCATACCTCAGTGACACAAAGACATGGAGTAAAGCCTGGGACACAAGTAGGGGCTCGATGGGTGAAAGCCTGGCAAACAAAACATGCACTGAGGGGCTATTAGTAGGCACACCATTCATATAAGCCTTGTTTTGAGCCACTTCCTGTGTTCCCAACATGGATGCCTGTAGGACATCCAGGAACTGTAGGGAACTGTGAGGCACGTTCTAGTGTTTGGGTGTGGCTGCCTACATAAGCCACACCCAAGAATTGGTCCATGCTTCGTGTGCCCTCTATTGCCTTGTGCACACGTTGACCGTTGCCTGGATTCCTGCCTGTTTCAGCCGCTCTGCAGCTTGGAGCGAACTTACCTGTTTTCTCTCTCCCATCCCTCGGATATCCTGAGATCACTGTCGGCTGTTTTCTTCTCAATCAAGGTGAACCTCCGTTCTCCTGCGCATCCGGACCCAATCTTCGGCTCTCCTGCGCATCCGGAGCCGATCTTCAGCTCTCCAGCGCTCTGGATCCGCTCTGCAGCTCTCCAGCGCTCCGGATCTGCTCTGCAGCTCTTCCGTGCTCCATACTGGTCCTAGGGAAGAAAGAAGAAAACAAGTTAGAACAAGTAAGCGCGCGCATACAAAATAAAGCCTCAGTCTCCTGCGCGACCACAGAACTTACCTTTTGAGGCGAGGCTAGCGGAACTCTTCTCTCTATGCCCGCAACCAGCTGGCAGCCCGCTTTGAGACCTGTAAAGACAATATACTTCATTACAGCGGTGGCTAGAGGGCCATGGAGTAGGACGTGTCTTCCAAGCTGATCCTGACGATCCGACATGATCCTGCGTGAAAATAAGCTAAAAAAGGCATGATCGTGCTCAGAAATACACAATTGGATGTGTAAAGTAGTGGAGCAAGTTCGAAGATGAGCTGAGTCCTTGATGACTACAGGAAGTTTGACAAGATCAACTGTAAGTTTGTAGCCTTGGAGCGGCACTCTACACAAAACGGCCGGCGTGTTAGAACAAAGCAAGCTGAAGCAGGCCCAGTAAACCCACGGCGGACGAAGGCTGGCAGAGGGTGCGCAGCGTGTGGAATAAGAAGTGGACGGTAACTGCGGCTGAGAAAACTGCATGCGGAATACAGAAGTAGTGAGATACATTGTTAAGCTGCACGCCTGGCATCGAAGCAGCCCAGCCGCGAGACGAAGGACGAAGAGGGCGCGAGCAGCCCTTGCGAACGGGGCGAATAGCTGAGGAGCTCCGCCCGACTGCCCAGCGCGGGGGACCTGCGGGAGCTTTGAAAGAGGAGCAGGCCGCAGTACTGTTCATACGCTGCCCAAGACGCACGTGAGCCGCAACAGAATAGCAGCAGGGGCCCCGAGAAGCACACCGAGAGGAGACGGGGGGCCGCGGAATGAGAGGGCGCACACATAAGGACGCTGGCCTGCGCATGGTGACTACATAGCGAGACACTCATTGTTGCGCTGCACGCCCCAATACCAGTGGCTAATGTGAGGTGCACAACTTTTAGGGAAGCGCAGGAAAACGGCAAGCCTCCAGAAGGATCCAATCGGTGGCAGAAGTCCGCAGGCCCACGAACCCCATCGAAAAGAGAGGCATAGGGCCTGCAATAAGAACTGCCGGACATAACCAAAGGCGAATGGGCAGCATCAGGGCCTGGGAGCTGGCACAGTAGAAACCAGCACGCACGGCATGAGAGAGGCACGCAAGAGTGGCCCGTGACCGTAATCGATCGTAAGAAGGCACTAGCTACCCTCGAGAGCAAGAGGTGTAGCACCCTCAAAGCAGAATGGGACAAGGCGCAAGAACCACATAGGCCAGGCAGTGCCACAGCAGGCCGCAACCACGCAGGAGGAGGAACGGGGAAGCAGGACTCACACGCTACAGAAAAGTTGGACCCCGGTATATAGGCAGGGCTGCACAATGTCGGTAAGAGGAGGCAAGACCAAGAGCAAGCAGCCCACAATGGACATTTTTGCCAAGATGCAACAGACCCTCACCACCCCGGCATAGGGTGCGGCAGCCGCGCCTGCAGAAGTAACCCTGGCAAAAGAGGATCACCTGATCCTAAAGGCTATCACAGAGTTAAACGACGCGTGTGGGACAGCGATGGCAGACCTAAGAACTGCTGTGGAAACAAAAATAGATGCAGTGGGAATAGAGGTCAACCTGCTGCGACAAGATGTGAGAGCGCTGGCGGAAAGAACAAGCGGCCTAGAGAGTCCGGTGAAAACCAATACAGAAACCAGCACAAGCAATGCAAAGGAAGTCCACATACTGAAACAGGTGGCCAACCTGGAGAACCGAGCGGAGGAGGCCGAAGGGAGAGTGAGACATAACAACATATGTGTGGTCGGCCTGCCAGAGGGGGAGGAAGGCCAGGACCCCACGGACTACGTGGAGAATATGATTCTGCAAGAAATAGGAGCCGATAAGCTTTCACAAGGATTTGCTGTTGAACGAGCGCACAGGGCCCTGATGAGGAAACCACGACCCGGAGCCCCCCCTCTCAGGCAATAATAGCAAAGATCTTGAACTACAAAGATAGAAGATCTTGGAGTACTTTTGCAAAGGTGGAACGATACAAAGGGCATCTGCAACCATCACAAGAGGAGACTGCGTACAGCTGGAATCAAGTACATGCTTTTGTATCCCGCAAAGCTCAAAGTCCTGCACAAAAGCAGGGCGTACTTTTTTGACACCCCGGAGGACGCGGCGGCATGGCTGCATATGCAGGGCTGTCCGGAACAAGATGAGGAGCAAGATCGAGAGGCTCACAATAAGTGATTGGGAGACATCATGTATGATAAAAAGATGGGGGGGCCCGAAAAAAGAGTACAGATAACAGGGGCGGGGCGGGAACAGATAATATTGGAAATTGTAACATGGGACACTTGGACTTGTTGGACTAGAATATAAAATGCAAAAGTAAATTGGGTAGCACTAAAGCGCGTCTAATTTGAAGCAAACAGGAGCAGCAAGATGGAGACAACCTACCCCCGGGAGTTAGAGTAGTAGGACCGCCATTAGGGCGACTTCTCCCTGCTGGGTCGTGAGTACAGGCTATTGCCAGAAAGGGGCTAGATGCGGAGGTGCCTGAGATCCAGGGATGGAGCTGGATGGAGCTGGGCAACAGTTGGGAAGGGTGTTTGGGTCGGAGGGAACGGAGGGGAGTGATTTGGGGTTAGGAAGGGAGGCGGGAGGGTGGGAGGTTGGGAAATTTGAAGTGTTTTTAGTTTTGGGGAAGCTTAAGTTGGGAAACGAGCCTACAAAGAATGGAAATATATTTGGTCATGGACTGCACTTGTGGTGGGAGGAGCGGAACCCTAACGCCATTGGGGATCTTAAAATAATCACTTAGCTACTGAGCCCTCTGACATTCCATCTAGAGATGAATAAGGTCATGCTGTATCTATGCAGACAGAAAATAGATATAGCCCTGCTGCAGGAGACCCACCTTATGCAGGATAAGATGGAGATGATCCGGAAGAAATGGAGGGGGACCGAAGTGGGTGCATCATATTCGGCCTATGCTAGGGGGGTGATCATCTGGGTGGCGCCGCATGTCCCGTTTAAGCTGTTACAGTCTACAGTTGAGGCAGATGGGAGGATGGTCCTAATGAGAGGGCTGGTGGAAAACAGGGAGATAAGCATCATAAACATGTACGCTCCGAACCAAAACAGGGCGGCATATTTTAGAAACCTTATGTAACAAACTCAGCACGTGCCTGGGAGCGGCGGTGATCTGGGAAGGAGACTTTAATTGGGTGTTAAACCCTAAGGTAGGTAGATCAGATGGTAAAATGGATAGACCCACCCCAGCCGCTAGAACACTGCAGACATTGCTGGAGGATTTCGGGTTCGAGGATGTATGGAGGTCACACCTCCCCCGGGAGAGACCATATTCGCACTATTCAGCTCCACAAAATCTACATACTAGGTTGGACTATGTTTGCTACACAGGAGTTAATGACTGAGTTAACGCAGACAGAATATAAAGCGAGGGTCCTTTCAGAACACTCGCCACTAATCCTGGGGTGGCAATATCGACCCCCGAGAGCAAAGATTCCGACATGGCGCCTCAGAGCAGAGGCGCTGAAAGACGTTATTTTTAGGGATGACATGAGGGAGGAAATAATAAACTACTTAGAGATCAATACTGGCAGTGTGGAGACAGCGGGTATGCTTTGGGAGGCCTTTAAAGTGGTAATGAGGGAGGTAGCTATAGCTAAGTCGAGGGGCTACAAGGAGGGATCCTGGCTGAACTGCAAGACACAGAGAGGGAGCTGGAAAGAGTGTTAAGTGGGGGAGGGGTTACCAAGGAAGATAATGAAGTAATAATTAGGCTGCAGCAGAAATGTGCGGGGCACTGGGAGAGACTGTGCGATCTTAACTACAAAAAGTATATAGAGAGACAGCATGCAGCGGGGGGGACAAACCAGGGAGGGTCTTGGCATGGCTATACAAGAGTGAGACCCCAGGCCCACAATCGGAACAATAACGAGGGATGATGGGAGCATAGTGGACACCCAAGAAGGAGTTAACCAGAAATTTGCAGAGTATTACAGACTCCTGTATGGAGATGAGGAAGTGATGGTAAAGAAATAGCAGAAACACTGGAGGACATAGGACTGCCGCAGATCAGCGCTGAAGAACGAGAGGAGCTTGACGGTCCGATTACTTTAGAGGAATTGAAAGAGGTAGTGAGGCAGTTGCCCACCAGCAAGACTCCGGGGGCCCGACGGATTCCCAAGCGAATTTTATAAAACATATAAGGATGAGGTACTCCCCCCCCCCACCCCTCCTCCGCTTTTAGAGATGCTGAATGAAGCATATGAAGTGGGAAGGCTACCAGAGTCCCTCAGAGAAGCGATAATTATACCGCTTTCCAAACCTAATAAGCCTGGTCACTACTGCGGCTCATACAGACCCCTATCAATGCTAAATCAGGACCGTAAAATATTGACAGCTGTCTTGGCAAACAGAATGAGGAGGGTTATTGGTAAACTAATACATCCTGACCAGACTGGCTATGTCCCCAACAGGAACATATCCAACAATCTTAGGCGACTCCGTCGAGTCGTTGAGCATGCAAATGACGACGAAGGTGAATTGGCAATTGTATCGTTAGACGCAATAAAGGCCTTTGACTCAGTCAAATAGCAGTGGCTGATGGCGGCCCTGGCTGGCTATGGGATAGGGCCCGGGTATCTCCAGTGGGCTAAAATGTTATATAGCGCGCCGCTGGCCAGAGTTAAAACAGGAGCAGTGATATCAGAGAGGTGGCAACTTCGTAGAGGCACTAGGCAGGGATGCCCGTGGTCTCCTCTGCTGTATATTCTGGCCCTAGAACTCCTGCCGATATACCTGAGGCAACAGTACGACACGATAGGCATTGCCGTAGGAGGGGAACAATTTAATCTTTGTATGCAGATGACATGTTGTTGTATTTACGCCACCCGGAATAAAAACCTCCATGACATTCTGGAAGTGATGGAGAGATGTGCAAGGCTGTCTGGTATAGCCGTGAACCCCCAAAAATCTAGTATATTTCCATTGGGCAGGTACAAAGCGATCCCTTTAGAACAGCTACCGGTGCTACAGATACCATGGGAGGTTAGCACGTTTCGATATCTTGGGATAGATATATACCATACGGTGGAAGAGGAACACCAGTATAATACAAAGGAGACGATCAAGAAATTTGAAAATAGCATGAAGTTCTGGGTGAAGCTACCCTTGGCAATGATGGGGCGAGGGGCAATGTTGAAAATGGTGGTCCTACCAAGACTCTTGAACTATTTTGGGAACATCCCATACCTGATAACAAGGAGGTTCTTTGCTAGGATAGATGGCATGTGCAGGGATTTCCTTTGGCATGGGACGAGAAATATAGTATAGTGGCCCTTTGGAAACTGCAAAACTCACATGAGAAAGGGGGTATAAAACTGCCAAACTATGACATTTATTACATAGCAAGCCAGCTGCAATATGTAGCTAATTGGCTCAACCTGTGAGTCAACCTCGGAGTCCAGGCTGTTCCGACAGGACTGTGCCCCATTCTTCCTAAAGGAAATGATATGGTTGCCTAGACCAGACATGGAAGGGCGTCCAAAGATGATGATACTTGGGTGGAAGATGTGGCTCAGGGCCTGCCAGTTGATGGAGAATCCATTCCCGTGTTTCCCGCAGGTACCACTAGTGCTGCTGGCGGGTGAAGGAAAGCAACTAAGGATGATGATTAGGAAACACTGTGAACCAGTGGGGATAGCAACAATGGGCGATATATGGCAGGAGGGGAATATAAGGGATTTTGAAGTGTTGGGTGAGGAAACCGGGTTACACGCAGGCCAGTATATCACATACCATAGGGTGGTGCGGAGAATCCAGACATGGTCCGAAGTAGTACTAGAAAAGAACCAACACCACCATAGATGCAATATGACATGGGGGACATGAGATATCTAGAATATATGAGCTGATGATGTCTAAGGTGGCGAAGGAAGTGGCATAGCTGCGACAGGACTGGGAAGAGGAAGTGGGAGCCCCAATGATTGATGGGATGTGGGAACGAGCCCTAGGGTACCACAAAAAAGTGTCAAGGAATGCAAGACTACAACAGATACAAGTGTATATGACACCCCAGAGAATAGCCAAATTCAAAAACGCAGGACGACAAGCATGTCCCAAATGTGATGAGGAAAATGCCGGAATGGTGCAAATGTTCTGGTCGTGCCTAGTCATTGAGCGTTTTTGGGGTGAAGTGGCATAAAGGCTAGCGGAAAAAGCAATAACGATTGTGGTGGACACAGTGTGGGCCTGCTTGATAGGAGGGTTTCCTAGACCACGTAAACTAAAGCATGCAAGTAAACTAAAAGACCTAGCGTAAGCACTTGCAAAGAGGAGAATTGCTAAGGGGTGGAAGGCATGCCATAGACCACAAATACAAGTATGGTGGAAAGATCTACAGAAATGGGCTGATGCAGAAACTACAGTATGGCAAGAAGCAAGTAATACCGGGGGGGGGAGATGGAGGCTGAGACCCTGATAGCCTGGAAACAACTAATAGCAGAGTTATTTGGGCTAATGCGAGACCCAACGGAAACCGTAGAAGAGGAACCCCTATTACAAGGTGCAGAAATAGAACATAAAAGGGAGTAGGCTCGAACGGGGGGGAGGGAAAGGGAGAAGCAGTGGACATGATGAAGCGATGTATATTTAAAATGTTATTATATGCACTGCAAGTTTGGTTTGTATTGTTTGTTGAAATAAAATTATTTAAAATTAAAAAAACTTCATTACAACGCTCCGCTTTTCCCCAATCTACCGCCCACCTTAAAAATTGCACGCAAATCAGTGAAGCAACTGGTTTCTATAGAATTTACCACTCACAGTTGGACTTACCTGTGGTCTCTTGGACTTAAACCCATTCATTGAACTCACAGACATACCCAGTGCTGTAACTGGGCGAACTCCGGAAAATGCGCTTCGAACCCACACCTGCCTGAACCTAGTGAAGCAACTAGCTCTGAATCCCAGACTTCAGCGCCCCTGCAGATGCAGGATGGAATGCGCACCACTCTAATCCAAAAGGTGAGCCACATCCTAGTAAGAGAACACACTCCATCGGGGTCAGGTGTGACAAAACCGTTGCTGAGACCACCAGGGGCTGATTACGGGGGAGGAGTAGGGCAAGGGTTAAAAGCAACTCCAAGAGACTCAGATGGGGTCTTCTCTTGCAGGAACAGCGTGTGGCGATGGGTGCCGCACCCGATTGGAGTGAGACCAGCGGAGAGTACGAGTGGGCTTACTAGGAAGAAGCGGAAAACCCACAGGTTGATGCTGTACCTTGTCCGAGGCTCAAGACATCATTCCAGAGAAGAAAAGCGGCAACCGGAGGAAAAGTGTTACAAGGTGTGAATTGTGGACAATTGCTATTCTTTTTTTATTTCGTTTTCCCGGCCGGCGAGCAGGTTGAGGGGTGAAGGGGTGAAAGCCTGTACACGCCGGGGTCAGATAAGAGAGAATTTGGGACTTATAAAAGCATAACCGCTGAATGTGCGAGTAAAGCAAGTTGCAGCGCCAGTGCCTGCGAGGTGAAAGGAACCGTCATCGGTTGTCTGAATTCAATGACCTGTGAAGTATTAGTTGTGAAAATAAACAACTTTGAAAGAAAATCCTCCTTTGTCTCCGGCTGACTACTTAACAGTGGTGGCAGCAGTGGGATTTAAGAGGAACCCAAATCCCCATCAGCATGGAAGCCGTGTTAAAAGCACTGACTGCATGCCAACAGCAGCTGCAACAGTTAGTGCAAGCACAAGGGCATCAAGCGCAAGCGCCCTACAACAGGCTCTGCAAGTGCAAACAGCAGCTCAGGAACAGGGCAGAGAAGCATTGAGGATTCTGGGTGAATCAGTGGCGACACAACGAGCACATCCGGCCATTCCCCCTACCGTACTTCAAAAATACCAGGCGGGGGATGACCCCAGTTATTTCTTTTTAAACTTTGAAAGAATAGTCCGAGCAGCACACTGGCCACAGGACCGATGGGCTTTCTTTTTGGCCCCTCTGCTTACTGGAGTAACGCAGGGCGCATAGCAAGTGGCCAATCCCATAGGGGACACCTCATATGCGGACATCAAGAAATCCGTGTTGGAAAGACTGGGGATGGATGAGGAGTCCTATATGCTCCAGTTTCGAGAAACCAGACTAAAACCCGGCGAGAGCCCCAGGCAATTGTTCTACCGCGTCCAAGATTTTGCGGAGAAATGGCTACAACCCAACACAGCCACGATTGTACAGATTAAGGAAAAGGTGATGTTGGAACAATTCATTTACCCTCTGCCTAGTCCCATCCAACGGTGGGTAAGGCAACATCACCACCTTACTCTGTCTGAAGCCATAGATGTGGCCACCGCCTATCAAAAAGCCGGAACACCCCGCACCTTCACGGTACTACCGGCGAGGCCCCACAATGAAACTCCTATCATGCGCAGCAATTACCGGGGAGCCACCCAGGAACCACGGAATAGACCAGACCCTAAGCCCACCAACGGAACCAGCGTCCTAAAAGGACAGGCACCCCAATGCTTTGAATGTGGGGAATGGCGCCATATAGCCCGGTTCTGTGCCAGAAAAATCAAGGCAGAACCAATGGACATTGGAACGCTACAAGCACCAGGATATCGGAAGAAACTGCCCTATGTGATAGAGGTAACGTTGGATGGACATCCCCAACCAGCCATAATGGACAGCGGTAGCGGACAGACGGCCATACAACCGCATGCGAGTGAGCAAGACCCAGGAAAGGTGAGAACCATTGACATAAAATGTGTACATGGGGATGTAAAATGGTACCCTACAAAAGACATTGTGTTGGGGCTACAGGGACACGAGATACGAGTTAAAGTAGCCATTATTTCCACCATCCCAGCCCCGGTACTAATGGGGACAGATATTCCAGAATTCGACAAATGGTTAAAGGAAGAACCATTTGCCACAACAGAGATCGGGGTACCGGCAAGAAGGGTGAAAACCACAAGGAGCCAGAGAAGGAGTATGGAAAAGAACAGGGAAAAAGGAATGGATATTGCCCTCATAGACTGGCTAGTGGGGGTCCATCTTCCCTCGTTCCGGACCGAAACCGGACTGGATGAAACCCTAAAAAGGGCCAGGGAGCAAGCACAAGCAATGGGAGGGACCCCAGTTACCACTCCATACTTCAAGGAAAATCAAGGGCTAATATATAGGCGACCCCGAGGCTCGGACAACCAAGAGAGGGAGCAATTGCTGGTTCCCCAGTCATACCGGAAAACTCTGATTCAATTAGTACATGATCACACAACAGGGGGCCATTTAGCAGAAAACATGACAATGAAAAGGGTGTTGCAGAATTTTTACTGGCCTGGAGTGTATGCGGAAATAGTCCTCATACACCGACTCGAGCACCTCTTCAAAGAATGCCCCTGATTAACGAGCCATTCCAGAGAATAGAAATGGACATTGTAGGGCCATTGGAGCCCACCAGTTGAGGGTTCCGGTTCCTCTTAGTGATTGTGGACTATGCCACTCGGTATCCCGAAGCTTTCCCTTTAAGAGGAATCTCAGCAAGACAGGTATGTGATGTGCTTATGCCGTTCTTTGCTCGAGTGGGAATACCCATGGAAATAGGAACAGACCAGGGGAGTAACTTCATGTCGGTTATGAAGGAGGTGTGCAAAACCTTAGGAATTCAACACTTGAAAACCTCAGTATACCATCCCCAAACGGATGGGCTGGTGGAACGATATAATAAAACTATTAAACAGATGATAAGAAGAGCCACCAGTCCCACAGGGTTGGGATGGGATCGGGTTTTACCGTGGGTGTTGATGGTACTAAGAGAGACCCCGCAATCCTCAACCGGATAATCCCCTTTTTGAATTGTTATTTGGAAGACAGCCCAAATCCATACTAGGATTACTAAAAAACACCTGGGAACAACAGGAGGAAACCTCGCTCACAGACTATGTTAATGAACTAAGAGAACATCTAGGTAAACTGAGAGATTTTGCTCATGAAAACCTGGGGAGGGCCCAAGAAAGACAAGAAAAGTATTATGATCAAGGAAGCCGACCTCGATCTTTTAAGGTAGGGGATAAGGTGCTGATTTTACTGCCTACCCACACAAACAAAATGTTGGCCCAGTGGAAGGGCCCATATCAGATAACCAAAAACCTGGGACCGGTGAACTATGCGGTGGAACAACCTGACCGGAAAAATAGATTTCAAAATTACCACATTAACTTGCTCAAGTTGTGGAAAGAAGGAACACCGGGCGTATTATGTGCAACACTCTCAAATATGTCAGTCTCAGAGCAAATGGTCCCTAATAGCCGTAGTAGCCTGCAAGATGTGGAAATGGGGGAACCGTTGAGAGACCCAAAAGACCGAATTATTGGATACCTTGAAACCGTGGGCCGAGATTTTTTCAGGAGCACCAGGGCGAACACATGTGGCTACCCATTCAATACACACGGAAGAAGGAAAAGTTGTACGTCTCAGGCCTTACAGAATTCCGGAGTCAAAACGTGGGGAAATAGCCAAAGACATAGACAACGTGCTCGAATTGGGGACCATTGCACCATCTAAAAGCGCATGGTGTTCGCCCGTGGTCCTAGCACCTAAACTTGATGGTACTACCAGCTTCTGTATGGATTTTAGGCAGTTGAACGCCATATCCCAATATGAAGCCTACCCAATGCCCAGAATTGATGAACTGATAGAAAAGCTGGGATCAGCAGCATTCCTGAGCACCCTGGATTTAACAAAGGGGTATTGGCAGATTCCGCTCCAACAAACAGACCAAGAGACAACAGCTTTTTTCGACTCCTCAAGGCTTGTTTCAGTCCACGGTCTTACCCTTTGGGTTGCATGGGGCACTTGTTACATTCCAAGCCTTAATGGATAAAATCCTAAGACCGCACAAAGAATATGCCGCGGCTTACTTAGAAGACATAGTAATCTTCAGCCATACATGGAACGAACACCTGGTACATTTGACCCAAGTGATACAAGCATTAAAAGCGGCTGGTCTGCACATTACTGGCAGCACACACCACCAAATATCTGGGGTATGCAGTGGGAGGGGAGGAGGGGTGATAACCCCACTGTTGGACAAAATTCAAGCCCTACAGAAGCTGCAGCCTCCTGAAACTAGAAAAGAAATACAAGCCTTCCTGGGATTCGTGGGGTATTACAAGAGATTCTTACCACACTTCTCTACCATAGCTGCACCCCTTATGGATGCGCTGAAAACAAACCGTCCCCTACAGATCACACCGGAGGCCGTGCAAGCTTTTCAGAAACTGATCCGGATGATTTCCACAAAACCTGTTCTCCATTGTCCTGATTTCTCGAAGGAATTCTATCTGCAGGCGGATGCCTCGGGTGTGGTTTAGGAGCAGTGTTCTCACAGGGTACGGAGCAAAACCTTTGCCCAATAGCCTTCCACAGTAGGAAATTACTTTGACACAAGATTCCGTACTCAACGCTGGAGAAAGAATGCCTGGCAATAAAGTGGGTGGTGGAGACTCTCCGGTATTACTTACTGGGAAGACGGTTTACCATTTTTACCGACCATGCACCCCTGAAATGGTTGGCCACACAAAAAGACTCAAACCATAGAGTCCTGCGATGGTTTTTGACGCTACAGCCTTACCAGTTTGTGACTGTTCATATACCAGGAAAATATCAGATGGTGGTTGATTACTTGTCACGTGACATGGACCTGCCCGAACGGCATGGGTCCTCGGGGGAGGGAGGGGGGGGAGAGTATGTGATGTGGAAGCAGTGGCGACCACCCTGGATCACAGAAGAAAGGATGGAGTTGCGGAAGGGATCGTCCGGGTCCCAATGCTGGCCTTTAAGGGAAAGGAAAACAGGAAAAAGAGTACAGATCCCAGAATGCCCCACAGAATACCGCATCAGGGAAGGGGCCCACCGATGGGAAAAGAGAGAAAAATAAGGAAATGGAAAACCGGGTTTCTGTATCGTATCAGACCCACCAGAACAGACACGAAGTACAGGGTTAACCCACAGCGGGCAGAGCAGGGATGAGGTGGGGAATCAGGGTCAGGTGTGACAAAACCATTGCTGAGACCACCAGGGGCTGATTACGGGGGAGGAGCAAGGCAAGTGTTAAAAGCAACTCCAAGAGACTCTCTTGCAGGAACAGCGCGTGGCGATGGGCGCCGCACCCGATTGGAGTGAGACCAGCTGAGAGTACGAGTGGGCTTACTAGGAAGAAGCGGAAAACCCACAGATTGACGCCGCACCTGGTCTGAGGCTCAAGAGAGCATTCTAGAGAAGAAAAGCAGCAACCGGAGGAAAAGTGTTACGAGGTGTGAATTGTGGACAATTGCTATTCTTTTTTTATTTCGTTTGCCCGGCCGGCGAGCAGGTTGAGGGGTGAAAGCCTGTACACGCCGGGGTGAGATAAGAGAGAATTTGGGACTTATAAAAGCATAACCACTGAATGTGCGAGTAAAGCAAGTCACAGCGCCAGTGCCTGCGAGGTGAAAGGAACCATCATCAGTTGTCTGAATTCAATGACCTGTGAAGTGTTAGTTGTGAAAATAAACAACTTTGAAAGAAAAACCTTGTTTTGCTCCGGCTGACTACTTAATAGTTGCCCATCGCATCGCCGCTCTCTGCCCCAACTTTCAGTACTATGTGGATGACACCCAGCTCATTTACAGGCTACCCTCGGCCTCCTCCTCTCCTTCCCTTATCTCTGACTGTCTGCTATCCAGGAATGGTGTGCCTTAATGCCAGTAAGACTGAGATTCTCCTCTTCGGCACAGCGGGTCCCTCCTTTCCTGGAGTTCCTGGCCGGCCTCTCTTGGCCCTCTTCCGGCTCCCACCTGCAAGGCAAAAAACCTTGGTGTCATCTTCGACTCCACACTCTCCTTCTCCCCTCACATCTCTGACGACACTAAGTAGCCACACTACCATCTGCACCTCCTCAGAGGTATTCTTCCTTTCCTCTCCTTCCCCCAGAAACTCACTGTCTGTAGAGCTCTGGTTCTCTCTAGGCTGGACTACTGCAACAGTCTTTCTAAATCTGCCTGCTTCTACTCTCCACCCTCTGCAACTTATCTAGAACAGGACTGCAAGACTTGTCCTTGGCCTCAAGCCCAGGGATCGGATCTCTCCAGGACTGAAATCTCTGCACTGGCTCCCAGTGGCTGCAAGGATGAAGTTCAAAACCCTCTCCATTGTCCACAAGGCCTTCTGGGGACTGGGGCCTCAATACCTTCAAGTCTCTCTTCCTAAATATCTTCTTTCTCGAGCTCTCCGCTCATCCGCCTCCAACTCCCTCAGGGTCAGTTGCTTCTCCAAGCAATGAGTTGGTGGTAGATCTTTCTTCGGCTCATGCTTCCCTCTGGAACAGCCTCCCTGCCTCCCTTAAACTTGAGGAGAACCATCTCTGGTTCTGGAAGCCCCTCAAAACCGTTCTCTTTGCTTCTGCTTTTTCTCCTAATCTCCTCTGCTGACCTAGCTGGAACCGGAACTGCACTGGCCACCTGGACACCCTCTGATCTCGGGCCCAGGTCCGACCCTTCTTAGTAGCCAGCGACACACACCTGCACTGCCCACCTGGCAACCTCCACACTTGGGGACTGTTTCTGTATCCCTACAGTCCCCCCTAACAGCCCTTGACAGCTGATGTCTGCACTTACCCATGCACTGCCACTAGCTGGCCGTTACTTATTGTTATCTTTTCCTATGTGCTGCACTGTCCCTGCCCCCCCCTTCCACTGTTAAGTATTTCAATCAGGCGATACACCCTGGTCTCAGCATAGTATGTAGCGCACAAATGAGATACTTATTTTATTATGTCTATAGGTTCAATATTCTGAGTGATATACCACTCAAATCACACCCCTTCTCAAAATACCCCCGGCTCACAATGGACCAGCACTCAGGCTGGTTGGTAATGGTAATATTTATTTATTTAAAATTCAAATCAAACATGCTTTTTAATAGGGAGCAGCAATCACCAATGTGGTGACAATAACAGATAAGAAGGTATGTAAGGCAGTTAAATTCACTTTAGCAACACAGAAGGAAAACACCAGAGAAAGGAACACTTTTGGCTTGTTTGAAAAGATAGCGCTTAAGTTAGAATTTCCCCCTGCAGTATTCTTCAACCCACAAATAAGCAATTTTAGTTAGATATAAGGAAGCAGCAGGTATTCAGGAATGAAGAACAGTAAACAGAATTTGAATACAACCTTCCCTCCCCAAACAAGAGAGAAAAACAGGTATGAAATCTTACACTTTTTATCACATTCGAAAATGGCTTAGCAGAACAATGAAAAGTGTGCAGAAATCCTTAAATCAATACAAGTTTCTATGGAAGCAACATTGAAAAGATGCTAACAATCATGAGCTACAGTTTGAGCAAAAGTAAACACTTTGAATCCAAATGGAAGGTTGAAAATAATTTAGAATGAAATTCACACATGTAAAACTTTGCAGAAATGCGGATTCCCGCCTAAAATTAACCAAACAGTTTTTCAGAAAAACGGGTGAAATACACTGATTGGATTGCAGTTTTTAGGTTGGGATGCTATAGGTCTTAGGTACACTGTGGGGTTGAAATGAAGTCTCTAGCTATTAAATTGAGGGACTAATGCAACGTTGAATGAGGGGCGTTTTTGGAAAATAAAGGCGCGGAAAAGAAAACAGAAACCAATTTTTACAAGGATAGTTATGCTCTACACTAGGGCATTCAGGCTAGGTTACCAGATTGAACACACAGTACGCTCTAGAGTTGATCCGCGGAACCAACACCAGCACCTCCGTGCCCGCACTACTGGACCCAATCCAATTACCCGAGTGAAGGTTAAGGGTTTAGGATTTCACAAGACAAAATTATTTATAGAATTTAGCACTAGAGCAAAGAATCAAAGACAAGGTTTCAAGAATGGTTCTGACAATGGTAAAGTAAGGATAGGATGACTTAGAGATTGGGATGGAACAAAACAAGGCAAGGTATGCTATGATTTTCTATTCTTCCTATTAATACTTACAGTCGACTTCAATTTAGGATTTTGGACCGTCAAAGGTTCTGGTCATTACATGGATCGGGTCTCACCAAGGACAGCAGGGCACATCTGCGGGATAGGGTCAGCTGGGCGGTTCTGGTCACCTGGATGGCACTGGACTGGCCCTTCTGGTTTACTGGAGATCAGTGGGATGGCGAGTTTGCAGCAGGCATGCATTTAGTAGCAGCAAGCCAGCTGGATCAGAATGCTTCCCTTAGGTTTTGGGGATTTTTAGAGTTTGAGGCCTAGCTGAAAAGGAGTTCAGCAATGCTGAGGCCTTAGCTTTGTAAGGAAAATCAGGAATCGGGAACAAGGATGGAGAAATTGGCAACAGGGTGCCACGTAGAAAATCGGGAAGAAGTCGGGAATCAGTGTGTCTGTGTTCTGTGAGGTTCCCTTATTTATCATGCCGCATGACATCACTAAAGTATATGGCAGGGGCAGGCTTAATGTCCACACCCCTAATGCTAGGATTGGGCAGGAGCACATTTTCCACCTTGCTCTCCGCTGATTGGATGACAGAAAAGGATGTCATGTTTATGGGATGATTTTTACAATGTCCAGAAACCTACCCTAGCCACTGGAACCAAAATCTAACTTTCCCACAAATACATATTTATGCATTTAGAACCTCTGAGAAAATCGGATACACAGGTTACATATTTTGTGGGTCACACTTCAATCCAAATCCCAAGTCTGTGGGACCTGATTTAGTCTTTCTGCTACATTGTGGCAATTTTAACCATTAAAGATTTGGCTTTAAATTTCAACATTTTGTACTTATTTCTTTAAATTCGGTTTTTCCCCTGCAGCAAATCAACATTTTATACAGCTCTAGTTCTTCCCTTAAGTGTTAGGATTGTTTGCAGCATGGATAAATGTATCAAGCATCTGTGTAGAGTCTTTCTCTGGACAGCTGATTCTCTAGATACTTGTTGCAAAGAAATAGCCGCGTTTCCCATGGAAAATGAAAACCCAGCCCCTGGTTTGCTTTTCCAGGGATACTTTCGATAGGGGCTTCAAATGAGGCCTGGTTCTTCTGAGACTCAAGAATGATCCTGGGCACTACAGGGCCCTTTAATCACAGTGGTTCATAAGAAATGAATGGATTTAGCGCCAAAACAGCACTTTTTAAAGTTGAAAAGATGACATTTTAAAGAGGCATTTTGGGTTTACAGAAAAGTAATGCTGCTTCTTTCGTTTGCTCCATGTAAAATGTTGCAGATCACACTTGCACATTCCTGCAGTGAGTACTCTCCACCCCACCTGAAAAGTGTGTTGGCAGGGCGGTGCAGCTATTTTCTGGTTATTGCAAAGCGCAGTTTAGGGATCTTGGCACACACAAGAGTCTGCGCATCCATTTTGTGCTGTTTCTGGCATCAAAGCAGCAAAGTGGTGTAACATAGCACATCTGAGTGGGTGAAAATATCCCACACCACACACTTGCACCGTCCGAATGACACCTGGCTTAGTAGGATCGTTGTCTGTCCTCCTTTTGTTCCCCCCCCCCCCCCCCCTTGCCTCCTCGCGTCTTGAAACACTTGTGTATAGGCGCATTATAAATGCCATATCCTATCATATATATACAACTCTGGCTGGACTTTAACCCATCTTTTGCATATATATATATATATATATGTGTGCATTTTCCATAACTAGGACGACATAAGGAGCGAGGTAGGCCTAGGGAGACCTCATAGAGAAGGGAGTACTGAGGCACTTGGAGCTAATGGAGAGTGAAGAGCAGTAAGGGGAAAAAGAGAACGAAGAGGAGAAATAAACGCAAAGAGGCTGGGGTGTTGAGGAGAAACCTCAAGCAACTACAATCCTGACAGGAGGGAGTTAAGGAATGGTGGAGACCAGCTCATTTGGCAAGACTTTGTGTGTGAAGGAGGAGTGTATTGTAGTGAAGAGCACATGAGGAACAGGAGAAGTCCCTTAAGGTTTTGACCATTATGACTCATGGAGAATGTAGATTATAACTAATCTGGGTGAATGGGAACGAGAGCCAAGACCTTGAGACAAGGGAGGTGTTGAGTCTGTCATGCGTGTAAAGGCCCTGGAGTTTCCTGCTTCTCAGTGGCCACTCTGGAATTTGGATGTTGTTGTTTAATCCCCAGGGCTTGTGCCAGGCCCTTCATGCGTGTATACATATGTTCCCAAGACCCAGATAAGTGTCTCCCAGGAATCGAGGTTCCCAGCAGGCTACCTGAGTCTACAGAACACCAAGCCAATAGAGCAGTGCATGGACCCATGAACTGTGGGTGACTAAATCATGAGGATGTACCACAGCTTGGGTTTGCCTGGATTGAATATTACGAAAACCCAGTAACTATTATTTGAACCCAGGGAGAAGACATCTTCTTGTTCAGATAGGTTTGTCTTTAGTGACCCAATTTTTGCAACACTCCATTATCTGTGTGTTTTAAACCCTAAATTCGGTGTCCGCCTTATTAATCCAGCATGGTTTTGTGGCAGATCTGTGCCCCTAGCACCATGGTTGACCAAAAGGCATCAGACATTTCCCAAAATGGGCTTTACTGTAAAGGGCGCACACTTTTATATTATTCAATGTTTGTGGTGTAAGACAATAGGGAAGTGCATGTGGTTATGGCAAAGCAACCACAATCTGTCAAAACGTATTGAAAAGTTGGAGAAGTCAAATGTCACTAGCGCCAGAGAGAATCTTTGCTTTGGCTGCACTGATAAGTGATGAAAAGGAAGGCTCACATTCAGAAACGAAGACTAGTGTGCACTCCCCTTCAAATAATTATCATGCGTTTTTTTCAAACATTTGGCAGCCATGCATGAACTTTAACTTCGTAGGCTTATTTCTAGGCTTATTTCGAGGGTATTGGGTCCTCCGACGTATTCCATATCTATGACATGTAATCACCACAGCTGTGCTGCTTCGGAAACTTTTTTCGGCGTCTGCGTCCTGCGTCAATGGCGCCGTCGTCGAGGACCTCCTTCGACGTCATCCGATGTGATAAGTAGGACGCACGACGCCCGTAGCCTCAGTTCCGTTTTTTCCGCAAACGTGTTGCTTCGTGAATCTCGGTTAACGCCTCGACTCTTTGGAGTTCTGTTCTTCTCGGTTCTTCGAACCTGTTAGTTTTTGTGAAAATCCTTCGTGTGAAGATGTCTTCTACTTCGTCTTCGACCCCGTGTTCGGGCTTCAAGAAGTGCGGGGAGTGTGGGTCCAATATGTCGGTGACGGACTCGCACGACGCCTGCCTCTGGTGCCTTGGGGAGGCCCACGACACGGATGACTGTATCGACTGCCAGTCGCTCACGTCCAAAGCCTTACGCGAACGTAAGAAGAAGTTGTCGGTAGGTCGGGTGTCCAAGCCCCGGAAGTCGAAGTCTGCGGGGCTTTCGACGGATGATTCGAGGGGTGACGCTCCGCGTCATCGTCAGAAGTCTCGTGGGTCTCCTTCTAGGAGTCGGTCTCGCCACTCCTCAGCCTCTTCGAGGCATTCTCGGAAGCGCCGACACCGGTCGTCTTCCAGGTCCTCTTCAGAGGACTCTGCCCGGCACGTTGCTTACCCCACCAGCCGTGCGACGCCGGAGGAATGGGCTTCCTTCGGGAAGAAAATGCTGGCGATTCTTGAGTCGCATGGTACTAAGCCGTCCGCGCCCCCGAATGGGGTCGGTCGTGAGTGGTCGAGAGACACCGCTCGCAAGAGTGGTCGGCACGAGTCACGGGAGAGGTCCCATTCGGACAAGGAGACTCGTTCTCCACATACCCGTTCCAGGTCCCGGTCCTCGACGCGTTCGAGATCGTTTGCACCTGTGAGGTCTTCGAGGAAGACATCGACGTCTAAGGCGTCGAGGGTGTCGACAGGCTTTCTCGAGGCTCCGGCTCCGAGGAAGTCGTCGAAGCTGTCGACGCTCAGGTCGTCGAAGGACACGCTCGGGGCTGTGTCGACGCCGCCGATGCTGGTGGCGCTGCATCTGACATCGACGCCGATTTCCTGGACGTCGACGCCGATCCTCTCGGCGCCGATGCCTGTTCTCTCAACGCCGATTCACTCGACGCCTTTCGTGTCGGAGGTACCCCGTGGCACGGGAGAACCCCCTAGGAAGGCTCTGGTTAAGAGCAAGCACTCTCGGGTGCCTTCTTTTCGCCACCTGGACTGGAATATATTTCAGAGGCGGATGAGGATTCTGATGGCCTGGTTCCTAGTCAGGTTCCAGATGAAATTGTCTCGGGCCATAGTCAGTTTGACGATTTGAGGCAGTCACTGCATGATGCCAGTGGACTGGACACCTCTCCGGAGGTGGAGTTTTGTAGGCCTGAGCCTGGCTCTCATGCCGATTCCTCGTACCGGCGCCTTATGGCTAGGGTTTCTGAGTACTTGGGATGGTCTGCTCCCCCAGGGGAGTTTGTGCAGGATGATCTAACGGACATCCTTGATGTTGGTCCCCCAACTGACAACATATTGCCGTTCCATATGGCTTTACAGTGAAGGGTGGCGGCGGCTTGGACTGCTCCGGAGAGTCTCCCGGCGGTGGGCAGATCCTTGTCGCGAAAATACCGTCCAGCCAGTAGCGACCCCTGCTACTTGACCAGGCACCCCACTCCGGAGAGTTTGGTGGTGCAGGCGGCCCCGGCGAAGGAGGCGTCGGACCCTACCATCCCTCCTGATAGGGACGACAAACGTTTTGATGGCTATGCGAAGAAAGTGTTTTCTTCTGGTGGTATGGCGCTTCAGGCGGCCAACTCCATTTGTGCCTTGTCTCGTTTCACACGCACTCTGTGGAACTGTGTTGCGTTAGCGGCTGAACATATTCCCGAAGGGGACGAACGGGATAGTTTCCTTGCTATGGTCCAGGATGGTAAGGATGCCATGTGTGAGTCCGCTCAGTTGGGTTTGGACTTAGCTGAATGCGTCAGTAGGTCCATGGCGGCGAGCACCGTGATACGCAGGTTTGCGTGGTTGCGGAAGTCGGGGTTTGCTCCTGATGTGCAGTCCCGGCTCCTCAACATGCCCTTTGATGGTGAACACCTTTTTGGCAGCAAGGCTGACGAGAGCCTTGAGAGGTTGCAGACCTCAAAAGCTGCAGCGAAGTCGTTGGGCGCTGCAGTTCGCCAACCTCTGCCTTTTCGTCCTAGGGGACAGCAGTGGAGGGGTGGTTCCTTTCGCTATTACTCGTCCTTCGGTAAAGCGAGAGGAGCTGGCAGTCAGAGGCCAACGCAGGGGTACCAGAGGTGGACGACAGGGTACCCGTGGTGCCAAGGCCGCTCGGGCAGTTGCCTCTTTGCCCTCAGGTAACGCCGCAGCCGCTTCCACTCAGTTATGAGGCCATGTCCCATGGTTCGCCGGTTGGGGGAAGGCGGGCGCAGCATCTTGTAGAGTGGCAAGCCATTACTTCAGAAGTGTGGGTACTGGAGATCATAACCCACGGCTACTGTCTTCCCCGTCGGCACAGGCCTCGCGACAATCCACCGGGGAACCTCTCTTTGCAGAGTCCGGATCCGCTCCTTGCGCAGGAAATTCAAGCCCTGCTGGAGAAAGGCGCCATAGAACTGGTGCCTGTAGCGGAGAGGAACAAGGGATGGTATTCCCCTTATTTTTTGATTTCGAAGAAAGACGGGCGATTGAGACCCATCATGGACTTGCGCGGTTTGAACAAACTCCTCAGGAAGGACAAGTTCAAGATGGTTACTCTCTCTCAAGTCCTCCAGGCCCTTCAGCTTCAGGACTGGTTGGTGTCACTCGACCTCAAGGATGCTTACTTCCATGTGCCGATCCATCCCAAGCACAAGAAGTACCTGAGGTTCGCGGTTGGCGACTCGCACATTCAGTTTCGGGTCCTGCCGTTCGGATTGACCTCCGCCCCGAGGGTTTTCACCAAGCTCATGATGGTGGTGGCAGCATATCTCAGGCAAGGGGGGATTCACGTCTACCCCTACCTGGACGATTGGTTGATCTGGGGGAGCTCTCCCGACCAAGTCCTGGATCATCTGTCCGTCACCTGCCACTCCCTTCACAGGCTGGGCTTCTCCCTCATTTTAAAGAAGTCCCATTTGACGCCAACACAGCGGCTCCAGTACATCGGAGCAGTGCTCGACACTTCCCTGGAGCAGTGTTTTCCTCCCCAGGTGAGTGCTCTTCACATTCAGCAGATGTTGCACAAGTTTCAGCATGCCCAGACGCTCCCAGCATTCGAGTTCTTGAGGTTGCTCGGCCTCATGGCATCTTGCATTCTTCTGGTGCCAGAGGCTCGACTGCGGATGAGGTCTTTGCAGTGGGCACTCAAGACGCAATGGTCGCATTCCTCTGGCAGGATGTCGGACCCGGTTCAGGTGCCGCCCTCGGTCGCCCGGGACCTTCTGTGGTGGGCCGTCAAAGGCAACTTGATGAAGGGGGCTCCATTTTGGCTTCCATGGCCGGAGGTGACTATCGTGACGGATGCATCCCTCACGGGATGGGGAGCTCATGCCAACGGGCTGACAGTCAACGGTTGTTGGCCTCCGTCGGAGTCCAGACTCCATATCAATCTGTTGGAGCTGAGGGCTGTCAGGCTAGCCCTGAAGGCTTTTCTGCCGACTGTGCGAGGAAAGAGTGTCCTGATCCTGACGGACAACACCGTGGCCATGCACTACCTCAACAAAAAGGGCGGGGGGCAGGGTCACTTCCTCTGTGCAGGGAGGCGATGCAGCTCGAGTTCTGGGCCATCCAGCAGGAAGTTTCGATCTCGGCAGTTCATCTGGCCGGAGACGAAAACGTGACGGCGGACGCTCTGAGCAGGCAGAGCGCGATCTCTCACGAATGGGAGTTGGCTCAGGAGATTCTCCTGGAGATCTTCGCCCTTTGGGGGACCCCTCAAGTGGATCTCTTTGCCTCCAGTGTCAACCGGAAGTGTGAAAGGTTTTGCTCGCGGGAATTTCCTCCAAAAGGAGCCTTAGGAGACGTGTTTGTGGTGGAGTGGTCATTCCCGCTGCTGTACGCGTTTCCTCCAGTCCCCGTCATCCCGCAAGTGCTGCGGAGGTTACGGAAGTTCGGTTCCCGGATGATCCTCATTGCTCCGGCGTGGGCTCGGAGGACGTGGTACCCGGACCTTCTCGACTTGTCCATCTGTCCTCCACGTCGTCTTCCCTACCGAGACGATCTGCTCTCACGGGAGGGGGGTCAGGTTCTCCATCCAGAGGTCAGATCCCTCAACCTTCACGCTTGGCTTCTGAAAGGTTGAGGTATAAGGATTGGGACCTCCCTGAAGACGTGATGGAGGTGTTGCTTTCGGCCCGAAGGCCAGCAACAAAGTCTCTGTACCGTTGCCGTTGGCGTAAGTTCTGCGACTGGTGCAGAGTTCAGAATGTGGATCCTTTTGCATGTGACATCCCCATGGTTCTGTCCTTTTTACTTTCTTTGGCCCACAGGGGCTTGCAAGTGGGTACCATTACAGGTTACCTGGCGGCGCTGTCCATCTTTAAGCGCTCGTCTAAAGAGTGTTCTTACTTTAAAATCCCTTTAATTTCACAGTTTCTGAAAGGGCTCACTAATGTGTTCCCTCCGTCACCTTTCCTGGTGCCCGGTTGGGATTTAAACCTTGTTCTTAAGTTTCTTATGGGTTCTCCGTTTGAGCCTTTACATTCTTGCCCTTTGAGGCTGTTAACTCTGAAAACTGTGTTTTTAGTTGCGGTTACTTCCGCTTGCAGAGTGAGTGAGTTACAGGCACTTTCAGTTAAGCCACCCTTCACTGTATTTCACAAGGACAGGGTTGTCCTTAGAGTTCGTCCTTCTTTTCTTCCGAAGGTAGTGACGGAATTTCATTTGGCCCAGAAGGTTGTTCTTCCGGCATTCTATCCTCCTCCGCATCCTGGTAAGGAAGAGGAGAGGCTCCATAGGCTTGATCCTAGGAGAGCTTTAAGCTTTTATGTTTCACGCATTTCCCGGGTCAGAGTGGACGATCAACTCTTTATTGGTTACGCTGGAAAGCGTTTGGGGCAAGCTGTGACGAAACAGACTTTGTCTCGCTGGATTATTTTGGCCATCTCGGAGTGTTATCGCTTGGCGGGTAAGGACCCACCGGCTGGCTTGCAGGCCAATTCTACCAGGGGTCTGGCTGCATCTACTGCCCTGCAGAGGGGTGTTCCTATTCGCAACATCTGTGATGCAGCCACCTGGGCTTCAGTACATACATTTGTACGTCACTATTCCCTCGATTCCATCCGAGCACAGGATCTGGCCTTTGGCAAGGCGGTCCTTTGCTCTGCTATTTGATTGGCTATTCTAAATTTTGATTCTAAATTCTTTCCCTCCTCCTTGCTCTGGTACTGCTTTGGGAGTCTGTCACAGATATGGAATACGTCGGAGGACCCAATCCCCTCGAAGAACAAGTTACTTTCTTACCTGGTTACGTTCTTTCGATGGGATGGTCCGACGACGTATTCCATATCGCTCCTGCCCTGCCTTCCCCGCTGCAGAATTTCTTTTGCGATTGCAGCTTACGTTCCGCAAGGCTTTGTGTCTGACTGGCAGTTGACTAATGTCACACGTTCCTGGGGAAAAAACTACAACTGAGGCTACGGGCGTCGTGCGTCCTACTTGTCACATCGGATGACATCGGACGTCGGAGGAGGTCCTCGACGACGGCGCATTGACGCAGGACGCAGACGCCGAAAAAAGTTTCCGAAGCAGCACAGCTGTGGTGATTACATGTCATAGATATGGAATACGTCGTCGGACCATCCCATAGAAAGAACGTTACCAGGTAAGAAAGTAACTTTTTCTTCTGGGTAAACGCAAAGGATATGGATTCAACCGTAAATACCAGAGTAGGCAAAATATATGTGAACACATATTTGGTCATATCGCATCTTTTAGACAAAGTTCCTAGTTTCTTTTGAAACCCCCTTAGAGTTCTTAGATCAAGAGCACCACGGGGGGGAGGAGGAGGAGGAGGAGGAGGAGGAGGAGGAGGAGGACATTGTGCCAGGCAACATTATACTCATGCCAACTTGTTAAGTTTCACAGAAGTGCAATATATCCTTGATGCCACCATCTGAGAGTGATTCACAATTAACAGAGGGAGATTTCTTGCTCAGAACATACTTATTGGGCACCCCAACTAGAGAGGGTTATGGTCTATTAGTGGGCACACTACACAGTATTGTATGCCTATTGAGCCCCTGAATGAGGATGAACGTAGTCTGGTGGGAGAGAGTAAGAAGAGTTGTGAACAAGCAAAACAATTAGGGGTTACATGTTAGTCATAGCTTAAGACTTTCAACCTTTACAACCCCACTGCATGTTACTTATATCATCGTCTGTGACTGTTTCACACCATGCCTTAAATGATTTTCCTTTCTACCAGAACACCTACAAAGCGTCACTTTAGGTTTTTTAATCTCTGCTCTGAAACCCATCAGTTGTGGTGTTTCTCATGGCTTTTTATTTGTTGTCAATGGTCAATGCTTTAAAGACATATAGAGCGTCTAGTATACAAACATCTACTCAAAATAATAGACAGTAAGCCCGCTCAGATTTTTCTTTAAAAACCATGTATTTGTCTGGGCACACACGAGTCAAACTTTCATTATAAGCTCCAATCCTATCCTTCCCTTCATCCTTTTTGTAAAATCCTGTTTGTGATTGTGGGTGGTTAAATCCCCCCTTTTTTTAACCAGTGCCAACACCAGTTAGGCCCACCTTTCTGAAAACCAAAATCAGAACCTCCCAAAAAATTATGAAATGCATCGTTAAAAAAATCACTGTATTGCATAAACGTACATTGGCTGACAATTGGCCAAATGATCCACTTGAAAGGTCTCTGCTGATTTTTCAAATGTTTTAACGGAACTGAATAAAAATACCTACAATACAGAATTGCCTTCTACTGCCTGACACCTTCAGCGTTTCAGATAGAAGATCTTCTTGTTGTCAAACTGTAAACACAGGGGTGACCGATGCTTTGCAACGCTGTAACTGTCTCCTACTGACTTAAAATTCCCATTTGTCTCACTCTTCCAATTTTTCCCTTGAAAACCACCTGTTTTAACATTACTAATTTAACCATGCTTTTCCTCTGCTTTCCCTTTTTCTTAGTTCAGACGATTTCCTTTCCTCTTGCTTCCCCAATTCCCTTCTCTTTGTTTTCTGTTAGCTCTTTCTCACTTCATCATCCATCCATTACTTTTTTTGCCAGGCTATTGCTGCTCCTGTTTTAGCTTGTGATTTTTGCACCTAGAAGCAATCGTCTTTCTGGTTGAGCACTGTTTAAATTAATGACGATTAATGCCAGGCTTGATATGATGCAGAGTATTTTCTAAGAGGAGACCAGCTTTTTAAGACAAGTGTGCAACCACAACTCAGGGTAGCCTCCTTTTATCGGTTGCATACACAGGAATGTACTTGCGGCATTGTTGCAAAAGTGCAATAAACACCAAGAGTGAATGGTGAGAATGCAGAAATCTACTAAGGACAGAATTGTGCAACTCAGGAAGGGATTGAGCAGCATAGATGGACAGGGTAGGGGACCTCGGGGATTAAAATTCAGCAGGCGGTCAAATTAATCTGCTCAGTGTTTCAGGCAGTTTCCACTTTCTAGATGACTACCTGAGGGGCTCTTTGGCCTTGCATAGGACTTCAACCAGCCTCCTAACACTTGCCCCGCCACACAAATTGTAATTAAATTCCTACTTTTTTTAATAAAAGGTTTAGTGTTCTCATTCTCGAAAATCTGTACTTGGATGTACAGCCAGTTAAATCTTTCCTTGGTTAATTGGTCTTTTTCGGCATTGGAATTTTAAGTATTGAGTAAAGGAGTTGAGGAAAAGCCAGAGACTAGTTAGTTTACACATTTGAGCAAAAACTAGCCAATTTATGGGGCCGTGATTCATTTCTATGGCCGTTTTCTGTTTATTTATAGACGTTTTACTCTAACACTAGAAACTGGTTATGGTGCTGCTCTCGTTGAAGTGCCTCCCTGCAGAGCTTGGCAATCTTTTTCTCATAGGATTTAGAGTTGGCCCTTTTGGGGTTTTGGCCTGTTCTCTAGTGTTGGATTGTTCATAGATTCATAGGCTTGACTGAAAAGTTTCTGTAGTTTCCATGAGTATTCCAAAACAATTTCAAGGCGCAAAGTTTGGTAAATCCTCAGTCAGTAGGACTGGATTTGTACATGCTGTACTAACACCAGTAGATACACATGCTCGTCGGCTTTACCTGTCATTATCAAATCCCCACTCACCAAATCCAATAAGAACAACACTGATTCCTTAATCGGGGCACGTACCAAATGAAAACTGTTTGTGGGTCCACTAAATGAAACTAGAACTTCAGTTTGTTTGTTTTTTGGGTGAATAGGGTTCACTGGGTTGGAATTTCCTAGTTTGAGACTGGGATTGCGGCCAAACACATAGATTCATGCTCACCATTTCCTGACACCATCTTGAATACCTTTTTGGCTGGCGAGATAGGATTGTCCAGGACAGCGTCTTTTTTTTAAGTGCATTGTTGGGCACTTCCTCTCTAAAGCTTAAATATTTGTAAGAGTATTGGGTCTACCAGGTAATATTAAATGAAGGAAAACCAGTTTGGGTTGTATAAGGTTCTCCAGGACACCCAAAGGCAGAGTTTGACTGCCCATCCCCGATTAGTTGGGAAGCAAAGCTTTGATTGTTGCATGGATGGTGATTTGGAGGGCTGATGTCCTACCCTAGCCTACCCTGCCCTACCCTGTTAGCTGGTATACATATAAGGAAAACATGAGCCATTTCTTCAGTAGACTACTGGATCAGATTCCAATGAAGCCAAGAGACAACACTGCAAACTCCTGGCTGGAATATCTGTTGCTTAATCTTGAGGTGAAGCTGTCTTTCAACCAACAGGGGAAGTCTGTTTCAGGTGATTCCTACCATGGAGCTGGCAGAAACAAATGTTTCACCTGCCACTTACTTCTCTTTTGTGTAGCTCCTGGACCAAGACAATGCTTAACACTGAGCCCCCTCTTGCCTTCAGGTGATTGAATAGTGATTTTTCTGCTGTCTTTTATGCTCCTCCTGGGAAGTAATCGGACAATGCTATCACACCTCCGTTGTAAGATTGGCTTTTTATGTGCCTATGGTGAGGAGTCCTGGAGGATCAGCTCTGTGCATTCTTCGTTCAGCTACCAGGCTTGACTCCACTGACAGGATCACGTCTTGGGGGTCATTTATCTCCTTTGTCCTGGCCCCAGGATGCCAGAGAGATGCCTGCAGTCCTTTACTGAGATAAAAGTCCCTGCCATCGGAAATCCAACTCTGTATTTATTTGAAAATGTTTTTATTGGCATTTATAAAATCAACATTAATCGGCAGTTTACAGTATGTCCAGTTCAGTATTGTGCCTTTCAGTTCCAACAATTAACAACAAATAAACAATAACAAACATTAACGGTCTTCATTTGCATATCCATTATTACAATTAGACCCAATTGTGCGGAGACATGATTCACAGCAAGCGCCTCCAGCCCGAGGTCGTAGGTTAGGTAGATCTTTTCACCTTCTGCATTCCACAATGCCATTGAAATGATTCTGGTAAAACTTCAATTTTCAAGGGGGTTTGTCATCCGCGGGGTGGAACATGTCCCATACCAACGTTGTCCATGCCTCAAACGTTACGCTAATCTCCTCCTCCACCCTGGAGACTCTTGCACCCCATGCCACAGTCTCCGCCTCCACCCAGTGCTCCAGTTCCCTGTGCCACATTGCATACTGCGGGCCCCTTGCCGATTTCCATGCCATTGCGATAGCTCTCTTGGCCAAAATGCACACCATGTCCATAAACTTCGCAACATGTTTGAACTTACTCAACCTGGAGTACGCGCCTAGGAGGCACTCCTTCGGGGACCAGTCATACCAAACTAAGCCAGTCTTTTTGCAAGCTTGCTCTATGGTGGCCCAGAAACTCTGCATTTTCATGCGCCCCCAGATCATGTGCATCAAACCCGCTTCCCCCCTACCACACCAAGGGCACAGAGTCCGAGCCTGTTTGTTGAATCCTGCCACCCTAAGTGGGGTCATATAGATGTGACATAAGACATTCAATTGTATCAGTCTAAATCTGGCGTTCCTGGACACCTCATTCGGGTACGCTAATACCCTCTCCCATTCCTTCTCAATAATGGCTACTCCCAGATCCGCCTCCCATCTCGCCTTTAATGTTGCACTCCGGGGGTTGGGCTGATCGGTCAATTGACCATACAGCCGGGGGACAGGCTTCCAGCCGTCATTCAAGGTGTACATTACTGTCAGCAAAGGGCCTTCGTTGTCGGCTCCTACAGCAATTTTTGCCAATTCCCTTTGGCCACGTGTTTAATTCTCTGATACCACAGAAACTGCCCTTTTGGCAGTCCCTCCTTTTCATGCAGCGACTCAAACTCCCGGAAAATCCCTTCTTCATACATATCACCCCATGTGTATTTACCCCATCTCTCCCAGTGCCTCGCAGTAGGTAGATCAGTGCTGACTCTGCATACATCTCGCAACAAATGGAGTTTCGGGTGAATAGGGATGTGCAAGATGGAACAGTGTCTTGACTCTATTCCATACCTGTCTGCCTAGCGTTAAAATCATGGGGTGTTCCCCAAGCAACTCAGAGGGAGCCACAGCATTTCTTTTAAGCACACTGGGGCCACTAGGTGTTGCAGGAGCTCAGTCTCCATGGTGGCCTCATCTGAGAGCCAACAAGCAACATGGCTGAGTAGTGCTGCTAAGTAATACTTTTCTAGGTCTGGGAGTTGTATGTGTTAGGGAGAATTCTCATTCTATGGCTAGTTTCCCTTACCTATAGAGTACCCCAACAGCTTTGCTGGATTTGAAATATTTGTTTTTTTCTCCTGCTAAGAGTGTGACTCTTTTTCCCACTCTTAGGCATATTTGCTATGTCTGTTCTAGGCTATTGTTTGTGTTTAATGTCTATGGGCTTTATCTCACCCTCATAGGAACCATCTTTATACACGTGTTACACAGCACCCTCAGTGCAGTGACACAGGGGTGTCATAGTGACCCCCAAACATAGACTCCATACCCTGGGACTGACTACTGTCTCCCAGGGCATGTAAAGTCCCCATTGACTTTACTAGTCAATTTTTATGAACTAAACCAGTACAAACCAACTTACTATGGAGGTACTGGGAAGAGTTAATAGTTTTTCCCTGGTGTTCATTTTCGAGAGGATACCGTACTGTCCCCCTCTCAAAGGTTTCTGGCTGGTGGCAGTGGTTACTACCAAAAATATTTGACTGCAAATATTTCCCTATGGGATTTTCCCATTGTTCGAGGCTACCACGTTTTCTGACAGCCTCTAACATACCGCCGGTTTATTTTATTAACTTTACTCCGATAGGTTTTATTTGCCAGAACTTTAATATAAATTCTTTCTCGTGTCTTTCTCTAAACTCCTAACCCAGGTCGGGGATCCTTTGTTTGTCCTTTTGGCGGGCTTCTGCCAAGAAGCCCTCCTTTCTGCGCCACTGAGTCTGGGGTGGATCTATTGTGTGGGAGGGGGGGAGTAGGACCCCTGGACAGGGTTGCCTCCGCAACCCATGTCACACTCTGCCCTGATAGGCTGGAGGGTCTCTCGCCAAGATGACCACTCCACTGTGTGAGTGACAGCTAGGCTCTATGAATGGGGATCTTTTTGCATAAAAGTAGGGTCCTGAGGACTGGAAGAGCAAGACGTTGCCACTGGAACTAAGAAGCGAAGCGAAGAGGAGAGAAGCGAAAGACATCTGCAATGACTGAACCACCGGTGAAGCCCTGCTGCAGCGTCTCGCCACTTTTCTCCACATGACGAGTGAAGATCTTCATCTGCAAGAGCCTTCTTCCCTTGAGCTGGTTTGGCCAACCAGTTTGCCATTCGCCTCCTGGACCTGCCCTGGTCGAATCGCCAGTACCCTGTACTCGGAGACCGGATAGCCAGGCACCCGTCCACCCGGACCGCGATTTAAAGGAGCGCGCCTTTTATCTGTTGGGCAGCACCGCGGCTGGTTTCATCCCTGGGTAGTGCAGTAACTCGAACCTTCCTCCAAGACGAGAGCCTCTCTTCCTCTGCTGCATCCCCCGAACTGCAGGAACTACCAGGAACCACCGCCACTGCAGGAGCCTCTTCTTTATTTTAAGGTACATTGTTCTGCCAGGCCGCCCTTCTCGCATGGTACTGCTAAAGGTGTTTTAAATCCTTTACCTACCTGTTGGGTTGGCCGCCCCTATCCTCTAACATTGTCCTTCACCTTCTGCATCCACCTTTTCGAATCGTTAACCAAAGACTTGACTGTAGCTACAAGAACATTTTGCTCCTGGGCCCTTTTGCCCTATACCACTGACTCTGGCACAGGCCTATTGACTGTAGCTGAATTTGTAAGAACTGCCTTCTCTAGATTGCTTCTCAACTAGAACTGTGTTGATGCACCTAATTCTTATAACCACCTTTTCCTTCCCACTTTTAAAACTTGTGAAGTGCCATTTTGCTCGGTTTTCATTTATTTATTTATTTCCTTTCAAGTATTCTATATGCTAAAGTACTGCCTTGCTTAAACTTGTTCACAAACATATGGGTAGTGTTGCTAGGGTGTGTAATAAGATATTCCTGTATAACTTGTGCTTTCCCTCCCTTGTGAGAAATTGCTAGAGTGCCATTTGTGTTTGGTTTTCACTGTGCTGTTTTGCTCAGTTTTCACTCTTGCTTAAAGTTGTCTACAATTCAACTAGAGAGTGGTGTATACTTTTCGTGACTGATTTTAACTTGCTTTAATAATAGTGATTTGTGTGTGCACATCAGAGTGTGTAAAATAAATATATATATTCTTTTTAAAACGGAGCTTTGGTCAGTGTTTCCTTGTGACATAGTACTGTAGCCCTATTGTGTAAACCCTGAATACTGCTCACCTCCCTCTTGAGATAAGTCTGACTGCTTAGCCCCAGCTACCAACTAAATCTTTGTGGTACAGACTGATACCAAAGTGGATTTATTGCTCATACCTGTAGTCTTAATCTTCTGTAGTGCTCCCTAAGGGAACTGCACAGGATTCTGCCCCCTTCCTTGCAGGGTAAGGTCAGTGTGGCCAGTGAGAGTTTATGACGGGCTGTACCCCATAAGAACTCACGGATGAGTGTCTTTAATGTGCGAATGAAAGTGACCCTGATATAGTAATGTTTATTCTGGAAATAGTATAAAAACCTCGGGAGAATGATCATTTTAGCAACTGATGCCCTGCCCATCATTGATAGTGGTAATTTGGGCCAGAACTTCGATTTCCGCAGACCTTTTATCACGGTTACTGTATTGCTCTTGTGCATTAATTCCAGTGTGTGCCTTTTATTAACCCCTAAGTATTTGAACGTGTTCAGCTGCCATAGGATGGCCACGTTTGGTAGGTCCTCAATGCCCTTCCCCCTCAACCCAGCTAGTGGGACTATGCAGGACTTCTGCCTACTGAAAGCGTATCCCTGAGACATGTGCGTAATTGTCCAACACCTCCAACCTCACTGGGGCATTAATATGTGGATCCCTTAAATACAGCAGGACATCATCAGCATAGAGTGAGACTATGTGGTATCTACCACCCACCCACCCGTATCCCTGCATCAAAGAATTGTTTCCTGAAGTATATTGCAATTGGTTCAAGCCCTAGGATATACAGCATGGGTGATAAGCGGGCATCCCTGTTTGGTTCCTCTTTGGATGGCACAAGCCGACAACACTATTCTCCCAGTTTTTACCCTCGCTGTTGGGGTGATGTATAATACCTTTATCCACCTAACAGAATTCCCTTAGTACCTCAATTAGCCATTCCCAGTATATGGAATCAAACGCTTTGATGGCGTCAAATGAGTCGCAGTCATACGTGAGTTTATTTGGTTTGGGTATTGGGACTATCAGTGTTTCCCTCATGCTGTTCCACAGGGCCCCCACTTCAAACGCTTCCTTAAACACCTTATGGAGCAGTGGGGGGTCAGGGTCGACTCATATGCTTTGTAGAACTCTGGAGGGAGTCCATCGCTTCCAGGGGTCTTACAGGTGGCCAGGGACCTAATTGCCCCAGTCACATCGTCAGCAGTGATGTCCCCATCTAACGCCTCCCGTTGCGTTTTGCCCAGTTTGGGGAGCCCTATCTCTTCCAAAGTGCCCAGTTAGATACTAGAGTGTCCTGGGCATATAGGCTAGAATAAAAAGTGGCAAAAGTGTCGTTAACCGATTGTTGTCCTGTGTACAACAACCCCTTCATCTTTAAGCGCAGTTGTTAAATGTCTCTGGTGCTCCCTCCTGCAAAGCCATGTATGCCCTGGTGGTTCGCATTATGAAATCTAACTTGGAAAGCCTCCCCCAAGCTTCCTGGCAGACACGTCTCGCCTCACATAGTTTCGCCTCTTCCTCCCTGGTCCCTTGAGTGTTAGCTTCCATTAGTCTAATTTCCTCCTCCCGCTTCTCCAGTTCCACCCTTGGTGTTTTCCTGATACCCCCTGCACCAGCTTTGATCTCGCCACACACTACCACCTTCAAAGCTTCCCATACCGTGCTCCAGCGTTTAACACTGCCTTGATTATTTTCTATTAACTCCCCTAGTTTGTTCCTGAGGTCCTCCCTAAAGGCATGGTCTGTTAGCGCCTCTGTAGGCATGCGCCACATTGGGATGGGGGGGCCTAGGGCCTATCTTCGTCTGGTTCATGAGTAATGGTGATTGGCCTGAAATCGACCTGCCCAGTTACTGCACAGACTCAATCTGCGACAGGTGAGCTTTGCCCACGAAGATGTAATCTATTCTGGTATACAGACCGTGCGGGGAGGAGAAATAAGAGTATCCTTTATCTGTGGGGTGTAACTCTCTTCAAACATCGGCTAGGTCTAGTTGAGCCAATGTTGTGTTTAGCGCCAGCGGGGGGGTGGGGTGCTGCTGACATTCCGATTCAGCAGCGGTTCAGATCTATTTAGAGCTAGGTCTTTCGCACAATTAAAATCCCACCCAAAGGAAAATACCCTCCCCTGTGATTTTTTTCTGGCACATAGTGGGTTGAGAGTGCAGGGATACCATGGTTGGGAAAATATGAATGAACTGTACAAACTTCAGTTTGCTCAATAGAGCCCCATAGTATCAAATACTTGCCTCCTGTGTCCGCTACAAACCCTAGTAATCTAAAGGGTACCCCAGGATTTATCCATGTGAATACTCCCCTTGCGTACTTAGGATGCCTCCCCATACCACAGTCCCCCCCCAGCCTTCTTTTAGTTTGGACATGGCCTCTTCCGTGAGGTTGGTTTCTTGCAGTAGGGCTATGGATACCTTTTTCCTGTTCAGGAAGGATTTGACCCGGTTTCTACGTAAGTAAGTACCCATTCCCATTACATTCCATGTCAACACCTTAAGTTCCCATAACCCAAGATCTCCCCCCTTGCATTGTACCCGACCTCACCCCACTTCTGACTGCAGCATATGGCCATTCCACCACTTCCAACGTTCCGCATGAAGACATTGTAACAGTTAAAACAATGAACAAAACCAAACAACTGCGCCCAGCTACTGCTTTGCTCCAGCAGTGTTCGGGTGCCCCCGCACTTCCCAGACCCATCCGCGCCATTGAGTGCGAGTACCATTGTGCTAGCAACAGGCCCGCACTAATCGTACCGTGCGTTAGGTCTAGATGTTCAGGTCTGGTGGCCGAACAGGTTCCCCGGCCATTTTGTCGTATAACAGTGCTGCGATGAACAAAGAGCCGCTATTATTCCACCAGGGCTCCTGTGGGCGTCATCTTCCCACGATAGCCGCTCCCATTTCTGTGTAAGGGTCATTCATGTGACTGCTTCCTCCCCGCCAGCCTAATTGTTATGTTCCAACCACATGTTGGCTGCTGCTGGTGTTTCCAGGAATATGGCTCGCCCTTTGTAGATCACCTTCAGTCTAGATGGGTACATTAGCATGTACTTTAGGTTCAGTTGTCTGAGCTTGGCCTTGATCGGGACAAAGGAGTTTCTTGCTCTTTGTAAAGCAGGTGTGGGGGGGTGTGGCGTGGAGCCGACTCATCTGGAATGTCTTCCTGAGAGCTCCCGCCTGGCCCAATGCGCCTTTCCATAAAACTCCTCTCCCAGCCTCTGTTTTCTGCCGTGATTGAAGCCACCGGTGGGTGAACCTCCCCTGCACCCACCGGCCGAGTGATTCCCGGTTTCATCCAGAGACCGCCGTGGTAGACCTCTCAACAGCCCCGGGGCCCACTCGGCAGTAAAATGGCCGCCGCAGCTTCGAGAGTCGGAGGCCACCCAGGAGGGGGCGGAGCGGACACTGAAGCCCTGCCAATCGGCAACCGTAAGAGATGATCCGGTGTGTACCCGCTCGTCGCCCACTGCTGAGTCCCACTGCCTTGGACCCAACACCCAGCCTCCCCCGTCAAGCACTGCAGGAGACAACATCGCACCCCAAGAAATGAAGGCGCCAATCCTGATCCTTGCCGATCGAACGCGGCCGCTGACCGCGATCTTCGCTCCTCAGCTCCTGGCTCGGAGGGGTCGGCTTTGCTCACGCCGAGTCCATCTACCACAGGCACCCTCCAAACTCCCTACAACGCCAACGAAGGTGGGCGTCCCCACGAGAACCTTCGGCACCCGAGCCCGACGAAAGCGGGCCCGCCCACGCCCGAAGCAGAACCGCTCCCCGGGCAGGGGTACATCCAACTCTCCTCCCTGCCCGCCGGCCGAGCCCGACATCAAACGGCGCTGCTTGCTGCACAGCCAGCCTGACTCCGCGCATACTACCCACCGCAGGAGGCCATCAGCCTTCCCCATCGCCACTGGAGCCCGAAGGCCCCGATATCGGCCGGCCATTAAACCCACCAGGAGAGGGCGCGCCCTGAGCCCACTCACAGGACTGCACCAGATCCACAGAGGCTCCGACCCACGGGCCTCCCTCTCCCTTCTCAGAGCACATTGCAAGTGGTGGTACGGCCACCTACTCACAGCACTTCCCACCTGGACTAAATCAACGTTCCAATATCCTAGGTCTCGCACGACTGCTCCCTCAGCTACAGCACCCCCAGGCCCGGCGGCCATCTTGCGGTCCAGAGCCCGGAGCACCCACCACAGCATCAGGCCCTCCTGCCCCCCACGCATCACCAACGGAGTACGACCTCCACCCAGCCGCCCCATCCACCACTCAACTACATCCAGGCCAACTGCCACCCGCTCCTCATAATTCCTGGCCCCCTTCCTGGACTATCGCTCCATAGACCTGCAGGGGTTGCTACCCCCAACATCCTCCCAGGTTGCTCCTGGTCGCAGGAAACCCACGCATTCACTACAGCGGCAGAACACTCCAGCACAGAGGACAGGAGGTAAGGAGTTGGGGGGAGAGCAGGAGGACAATCTGCCCACCCTGGGAGAGTGACAGAGTGGAGCCTCATGGACTTGCTGGCTTGACTTTCCGAGTCCGATATCACCAGATCCCTCCTGACCCACCTTGGATTCCGGCACAGCCACTTCCCCTCTTACTGCGCCCTCACACCTCCGGAACAGACAACTTCCGCTATCGGACCCAGAGTTCCAGCCCTAGATCCTCCTGAGCATCTCATAACTCTCACCACCTCACTAATACTGAGCTACTGCCTCTCCCTGCAATCCCACACGGCAATGTCTAAAAGCGGGAAAGCACCTAAACAATCAGACATTATCTCCCTTATGTCGACCGAAAGAGCTAAGAAAGCCGACCTTCCGGGGGAGACTATGAAAAATAGCACTCCACCAACCACAGAAACAGATCCCACTCTGCCTCAAGCTGCAACCAAAGCAGACCTGCAAGAGCTATTAGTAGCCCTAACCAGGGAAATTCAAAAAAGTTCTGAGGAAATTACTAAGAAAATAAACACACTGGACAAAAGAATGGGGGAAGTAGAGCAGCGAACCGCCGAAATTGAATCCGAAATCTGTGACCAAAGATTCGAAGATGAACACAACAAAGACCGGATAGCTGCCCTCGAAGCAAGATGTAACATCCTTGATGCAAAACAGGAGGATTTGGAAAAACGATCGAGGAACAACATCAGGATCCGAGGGATCCCAACCACTATCCCGGAACCAGACCTGAAAGCTTACATAACGGATCTCTTTCGATTCATCATCACCCTCCCAGACACTTCCCCCCCCTAGAATTGGACAGGGTGCACAGAACCACTCCAAGGAAAACCTCAGCGCTCCCCCCAGATGTCTTGGCCAGAATACACTTCTTTCAGATAAAAGAGGACATTATGCGAGAAGCAAGGCAAATGAGACAGATCACCTTCAGAGGGTCCACGATCTCTCTTTACCAAGACCTAGCGAACACCACACTCCTGAAACGGAAAGCAATGCGATCCCTGACAACCTGGCTACAAGAAAAGAAAATCCCATACCACTGGGGTTTCCCCACTTCAGTGAAATTCAAATGGGACGGAACACAGACATTGAAAGAGGCGGAGAAACTCATGGGCATAGGCAGTACCGACCCCAGCGCCGAACCTGAAGAGGCAACTCACCCTCCCCGAGACGTATCCCCAGGAGGGTCATTGTCCAAGTCCAACAGACGGCGCAGACTCAGAGGACCCCCGAAAAAAGACGGCGACGGGCTGAACACACAACAGCAGCTCCCCGGTGCAGGAAACGATGGTTCCCTGAAGCAATGTTCTCCCAAGGCCTATGAGGCCCCCCGATAACATCGCAAACAACTCGCACGCACCGATACGGAGATGTGTCCCCCGACGAGCTTGCCCCCGGTTCATCTCGACGGCCCAGTTGGCCACACCGAGCGCATTGGTGCCACAAGTTCCACAGTGACAGTAGGTAGAAGTTCCATCTACCAGTCCAACGTTGGGAAAGGAGAAAAGACACAGAAAGAAGTACGAAAACTTACAAGAATGCTTTATTCAGTTCGGTTATTCACTGTTCCCAGAGTCAACCAAGAACTCTGCAGCACAACATGCAACAGTATACAAAAACAAGCCCACAATTCGTTACACTCATCAAGCCTTATTCAACCCCCACAGATCAGCCCAGGGATAAATTCCACGATACAGCCTCATCACAACGCCGCCAGAGACGACTAATACAAGCGAGTTAAGATTTCTCTCCTGGAATATTCAGGGGATGAACTCACCAAGGAAACGCAGATCGGTTGAGCACCGCCTGAGTCAACTGGCCGGAGATATCGTTCTACTGCAAGAAACGCATCTACTCGCAGAGGATGAACGACGCATAAAATTCAAGAGATACAAACAGTCCTTCTTCGCCACCTCTGGCTCAAAGAAAAGAGGGGTGGCAATTCTTCTCAGCAACAAAATTCCACTACTCAACATCACTAAGAAGAGACCCAGACGGCCGTTACCTGCTTCTCAAAGGCACCTTTGAAGAACTTCCCATCACGCTAGCCTCAATCTACAGCCCCAATTCCTCCCAAAGCAAGTTCTTAAACGACATCCTACCAACAGTTCTAGCATTCCGAGAAGGCCACCTATTTATCGGAGGAGATTTCAATACCATCCCTAACCCACTGCTAGATAGAACTCTCCCCGCCACGAACAATGATTACGTGCAGGCCCTTGCCTTACTTAAGTTGTTCAGAAAAACAGAGACTGTAGACGCATGGAGAATACAAAACGGCGACACAAGAGATTTCACACATCTCTCCAACGTTCATAAGGGATACTCAAGAATTGATCTAATTTTCTAGATCATCACATCCTATTCCCATGTGTCATTGACACGGAAATCCACACACGCATGATCTCCGACCACTCCCCGATATCTGTAAACCTAGCCATCTCAGGCCAGAAATCCCCCCCTCAAAGGTACTGGAAACTGAACGATTCACTCCTTCTAGATATCAGCATAAGAGCCGAAGTGGAGGACTCACTGATAAATTACTTTGAAGAGAACACCACACAAACATCCCCCATCAGTACAATCTGGGACGCAATGAAAGCGGTGGTTAGGGGTGTCCTAATAGGGGCCGGAGCTGAACAGCGAAGGATCTCAAACATAGCCTACTCCAAACTAGAAAAAGAAGTATCCCTCCACGAATCACAGCTAAAAACTCAATACTCAAGGAAAACCGAGCGGGCCCTGAGAAAGGCGAAAACTGCTCTGGAAATGCACTGTGCTGACCGGACAGCCAAATCCCTGGCGTACACAAAGCAATTTTACTACGCCAAAGGAAGCAAAGCAAACAGGATATTAGTACAAAAGCTGAGGGCACTCCGTAATCGGAACAACATACTTAAACTACGAGGAGGAAATGGAAAACTGCTCTTCTCCCAAACAGAGAAAATGAACGAACTCCTGAGATACCACACATCTATAATGTCCAGTGACCCACTAATACTAGATGATATACCAGAATACCTGAGCGCACTTCCGCCCCGCAACCCCACACATCTGGAACATCTGGAGGCTCCCATTGAAGTAGAAGAAATTATTGAAGCCATCAAAGCTCTCAAACCCTCCGCCCAGGCCCAGATGGCCTAACCGCAGCCTTCTATAAAAGATTCGCCAGAGTTCTGGCCCCACAATTATCCGCATTATTCAACTCCTTCCTATCCACGAAAGCCGTCACTAAATCCATGGCCGAATCAATCACAATCCTGCTACATAAACCCGGAAAAGACCCCGAACTCCCAGAATCCTACCGGCCCATTTCACTCTTAAACAATGAAGGGAAGATCTTTGCCAAAGTACTAGCCAGAAGACTGGGCCCAACTCTTCCAAGCCTAATCGACCGGGACCAAACAGGATTTATCCCTGGCAGAGGGACACATGACAACATTCGGCGAGTACTAAACCTAATTGAAGGCGCTCACAAATCTAAAACAAAAATGGCGGTAATCTCATTAGACGCCCACAAAGCCTTTGATCGGGTGGACTGGGGATACATCCACAAGGTCCTCCAATGCTTCGGCTTCGACCCTAACTTCACAGCATGGGTCATGGCTAATTATCAAATTCCCACCACACAACTCCGAGTTAATGGCACAAGGTCCGAACACATCCGCATCACAAGAGGCACTAGACAAGGCTGCCCGCTCTCGCCCCTGATCTTTGCTCTATCCATGGAGCCTTTCGCCGCCAGAATCAGACGAAATGAAACCATAAAAGGAATCCAAGCGGGAAATCACGAGTATAAAATCGCACTCTATGCCGACGACGTGCTGTTAACTATTACAGACCTGGCGGCCTCCCTGGGGACACTATGGAAAGAGATAGAGGAGTTTGGCACCATGTCAGGATTTAAAGTCAACTTAACCAAATCCTCAGCACTACCCATCAATCTAACCCACCTGGACGAGGCCGCCCTCGCACTGCTCTCACCAATTCCCTGGGCCAAAGACGCCATAGGATACCTCGGAGTCCAGATCACTGGAAACCCAAGGCGACTATACTCAAAGAACATCCCACAATTACTCAGCACCCTTCAAAACGATCTCAAAAGATGGAAACAACAAGAAATCTCATGGTTCGGACGAATCTCAGCTGTGAAAATGAACCTAATCCCCAGATGGATATACCAATGCGCATCCCTGCCACTACAAATCCCACCCCCAGCCATACGTGCACTACAGAAGAAACTAATGGAATTTGTCTGGGGAGGGAAGAGGCCCAGGATCAACAAACGAATCATGATGAAAGGCAAACCTCTAGGAAAATGGGTGTCCCTGACCTAGCCAGATACTCGCTAGCAGCTCAACTGTCACACGCATTCACTTGGGTGCAGGAAATCGAGGAGTCCTGGTGCCCGGTCCCCCTACATGACCTCCCACACCTACCACGGCTAAAACCTCAAGCCAACTCCGGGCCACTATCTGCCACGACCATCACAACCCAATGCTGGAAATCCGCAGCGCGGAAATGGGGACTTCGCAGCTCCCTGGGACCTATGTCACCCATCTGGAACAACCCGGAATTTACCCCCGGAAACCCACCTCGAGACTTTCACGCCTGGATAGCAGGGGGTCTGGCAAAAACTAGCGATTTTCATTGAAGAAGGCTTACCCATCACCTTCGAGAGATGCAAATCAAAATTTGGAGTGGGGGAACGGGAAAGATTCCGATACTCACAAATTAGACACTGGATCTCGCACAGAAGAACCAGGGACACATGCTCGAAAGAACCAACAGCCCTGGAGCTCACGTTAACATCCCCGACCAACAAAGGGAATATATCCACCATATACCGGCTCCTAGAAAGATCGGACCCAGTAAAGAAAGAAAAATATATGACGGAATGGGAAAAGGATATTGGCCGGGAAATAAAGGAGAAAGCTGGGGGCAAATATGGTCCAGACTACATAAAAGCTCACAATGCGTCACGAACAAGGAAGGAGGCTATAAACTGTGCTACAGATATTACATCACCCCCACCCAAATCCATAAAGCCAACCCGGACTTTCCCGCCACATGCTGGCGAGGATGCCAAACCCCAGGATCTCTCTATCACCTAGTTTGGAGCTGCCCAAAGGCAGAAATATACTGGAAAGAAGTGCTGAAACACATTAAAGAAATCTCTGGCCTCTCCATCCCTTGGGACCCAGGAATTGTCCTCCTGGGCGAAACCGGCGATGGAGCATTCCCAATCTCAGGTCATATTTCCCAGCTATGCAACCACCTGCTATTGGCTGCAAAGATCGCTATGGCCCGATTATGGAAAGACAAAAATGGCCCCCCGATCGCCCTATGGTGGGCCAAATGCTGGGAGATTGCAGTAGCAGAAAAAATCACGGCAATCCGCTCGGACTCTACTAATCACCGACCAAACCCCGAACACACCGGAACAGAGGGAACAGGTACCCAGAACTCTTCCACTGAAGCGCCACATCCAGAAACCGCCCACCATTTCCTCCACCCTCCAACCCACATTGGGCTACAAAGGCACTAATTAAATGTTTTCAACTGAAATATATTGCATTGTTGCATGTAATACTCTATCCTGCAAGATCAATAAAATGTTGTTATGAAAAAAAAAAAGCAGGTGTGTAGTCTGGGTAAATAGCTATGTTTGAGTTCTCTCTTTATTTCTCCACCTTCCCTTGGGTACTTGAGTATTATCTCCCTATCCTGAAAGTTAAGGATCATTGCGATCATCGGGCGGGGAGGTGATCCTGATGGCAGTCTCTTTTGAAGGGATCTGTGGGCGCTTTCCACCGCAAAGCCCTGTGAAAGTCAGCCTGTGAAAGTCAGCCTGCACCAATCTCTTGCTGTATCAAGGTTTCCACCAACCGGTTGGGTTTGGTCCTTCCATTCCCTCCGGAATCCCCAGCAATCGAACATTGTTGCATCTGGCCCGGTCATCTGCTTCTTCAGATCTTGCTTCAAGCATTGCAATCCTCCTTTCTAGTTCCTGTACTCTTGCTTTCAGGTCCACTGTGGTCTCTGCTGTTTCTTGGAGCGTGGCTTCTTAAGTGGTTACTCTTTCTGCCAAATTACTTGCGTCTTGATGCATTAATTGCATGTCTGTCTTCGTCCGGGGTCTTTTGTTCGGTGGATGCAGTTGCGCCTTCCTGCACTAGGGCCCTTGGCTCGGTTGCAGCAAAGGAATCCATGACACTCGCCTTTGCTTTACCCTTAGGGGGAGACATGGTTGCTTGGGTATTGCGCAAGATGGTTTCCAGTTTTGTTTCACTATACTCCTACAGCCTTGCTCCTGGTCGCCTCTCAAAGGAGCTGGCAATGAGGTTTCGCTTTGGCAGTCCGTAAGGCGGTGCACACGTTGGCTCTAATGGGCTGAGTTCAATGCGCTTATTCAGTGGTCGTTTGACAAGTGATATTCTTCCTCACATGGCTGCTGGGTTTTGATGCGATCACAGTTGGTGTTGCCTGCCCTCCTTGTCGTGCACCACCTCAGGTGCAACCTGAACCCAGCTATCAGGTCACGTAGTCTCCCCTGCTGTTTCTTGGTCCTGTTCTTTGCACTTCTTGCTCGTGGGGCACCCGTGGGAGCTGCCGTGCAACTTCCACCCTTCAGGAGCCAATTGGTGCACTCAGGTCAGATCCGCACTGCTTCACGGGTGGTGGAGTGGCGCCCACTCTTAGTATGTGTCATCTCGGTACTGCTGGGCCGCAACACTGGTGGAAGATGGTCCTACTTCGTTGTTGTGACCAGTAGCAGTGCTGCTGGCCTAGCTGCATTGCCCCCAGGGCCTCCAGCTCCTCCTGCTCGTGGACTACTTGGTCCAGAGTGCCCACCACTGTGGTTGCACTTATTGCTGTGTGCACTGCGATGGTTGCTCTCTGCGCTGCCCTCCTAGTTTCTGCCACACAAGCAGGATCAAGACAGGCACCTTAGCCCACTGAACGTCGTCCTGAGGGTGTCCCCAGGCAGTGGCCAACCCCGCATCAGCATTCAGAGGTAGGATTGATGCGGTGGTCAGTCAAAAGGCCGAAAAAATAATACCGAATGACAAAAATCTCGAAAAAAAATATTGAATTATTTATTTATGTGTTTTTGGGGTCAGGTAAGTAAAAAAAAGGGTTAAAATAAAAAAAAAATGAAAAAAAGGGGGGTTGGAGGGAACCCCCATTTCGAAAAAAAAACGTCATAAAAAAAATTCTTTTTTTTTTTTCCAGCCGAATGCACTACGCCACCTCGGCTATGCAGCGCTACCCCCCCTTGCATGCCGCCTCTCAGGCCAAGGGTGTGGGCCGTATGGCAGTAGTTAATTTATCTCAGCGTTTCCGGTTGGGGATCCCGCAGCCCACACGTTGCGCAGACTAGTGCTAGTGGATGCTCTTGTGACTGTAGCCCTGAGCGGGGATTACAATGCGCCTCAATGGGCCAGCTGTTAGGCAGAATCCCGTGCAGTGCCCTTAGGGACCACTACACACAATTAAGACTACAGGTGGCAATACAAGTTTTACCTTTGGTACAAGCCTGTCCTACTATGTTAAAGTGGTAGCAGTAGCGGGGCAGCCAGGCTTATCTCAAGATTATATGAGCAGTAGCAGAGATTACACAAAGGGACCACAATTACTGTGACTCAAGCAAACACTGACTCAAGGTTTTAGGTAAAAAATATAAGTACATTTATTTGTAAACCATTTGTTAGAAACACAACACTTCTATTAATTTAAAATCACACGTAAATGACACTACAACCAACCAATTCACTGTGGTACACTCTAACTCAAGGTAAGTACCTTATGTTTTAATGGACCGGTGTTGTGAAACAAAAGACATTACCGGGAATACTCTTGCGATCACTTTTTGACAGTAATGACAGTTCGGTCTTACTAAAGAAACGCGTATCCGAGGCAAGAAATGTTACCGGGGCAAAAACACACTTAGCACCTGAGTTAACCAGAGAGAGCTGGGGGCAAAAACATAGGCAATACTTTTGTCAAGGCAGACAGAATCGGAGAACACTCATTGACCGAAATTCAAGAGTCAATAGGCCGGAGCCAGTGTCAAGTGGAACCGGGTTCCTGTTGTTGAGGATCACACAGTCGGACAGTTCATGATTCAATGTAGCCAGGAGTACTTAGTTAATGTCAACAGAGGAAGTAAAAGTTATAAGAAGGAGGGAAGACCTTGGAGGCGAAGAAAGGGGTTCACCCTGATTCCTCAAGCAGCACACAGTACCTTATTCAAAGAAGAGGCTGATGCCACAGCAGTTGTCCCTGGTAGTTTCCTGCAGAGCTTCGGGACGAAGGAGGACATCTGGAGGGGTCTGCACCACACAGGGATGAAGCCGGCAAGCAGCGAGGGAGAACAAAAGGTGCACTCCTTAAAAACAGGAGAGGCTCTTCAGCTTGCTATCCGGACCACTACAGCAGTGTGCAGCGATTTCGACCACGAAGAGGATCCTCTGGCTGTAGAAGATGAGCTGGTTATCCCCACCAGGCTCAAGGGAAGAAGACTCTGGATTGGATTTTCTCTGGTCATTGAAGGGTAGATAGCTCAGGACTGCAGCAGGGCTTCCCCCGGGACGGGGTAGTTGCAGCAGCAATCTTCTTCTCCGCTTCTCTTCGGTTCCTTGTAGTTCCAGTGGCGACTCTGACTTCTAGCCCAAGAGACCTGCCTTTTATGCGAAAATCCCCCATTCAAACAGCCAGGCTGTCAATCAAGCAGCAGGGGGGTTGTCCGGCCCGGACAACCACCTCAGCCAATCATGGCAAAGTGCGACTTGGGTTTCCTATGATACCCTGTGCAGGGGGTGACTACACCCCTCCCTCACATTCAGCCCACCTAGACACCCAGGCGCCTAGAGGAGGGCTTCTTCGCAGAAGCCTGCCAAAAGACAGTGAACAAAGAAGGCAAACCTGGTTTTCCGTGCAAAGTAAAACACAAGAAGGACTTTAACAAAAATAAATGGTGAATAAACCCGACCGAAGCCAAAAGAAAAAGTATTTGGTCAAGCGGGTTTAAGTTCGAGGCTAATATAATAGCCTAAAACAATACCACGTTTATATAGTTTAATCGCGGTAGAAAAGTTAGGGTAGATACCACTGCCACCAGCCAAGTCTAAATGTTAAAAGAGCAAAATAATGCTCTAGGAGGTACAGATAAAAAGGGCTAAGGAGTATCTCTTTCCAGTACTCCATGTAAGATGGGTTGTACTGGATCTGTGGTTAAATGACTAAGTAAAGTTAATGGCAACTTTACCCTTTTCTGGGGGACAGTAGTCAGCCTCAGAAATGGAGTCGGTGGGAAGTCTAAAAGACAACCCTGTGTCACTGCACTGAAGGTGCTGTGTACCACACAAAAGAAGGGGGCTACTGAAGGGGTGTACTCCAGAGTCCACAATCACAAAAACAGATGAAATGCACATGGCAAAACTCAAGTAAGAGTGGGAAAAAAGGGTATACTCTTACTAAGTGGAAAAACAAACTCCAGAAATCCAGCAAAGCTGCTGGGGGACTCACTAGGTAAGGGAAATTAGCCATTGAATGAGAATTCTCCCTAACACCAGCATCGCCTTACTGTAGCTTGGCTCACCTTGTTTGCAACACGTGGGGATTCCGGGTCATCCCTCTTCATGCAGCATGTCTCCGTTCTATCGCCACTGCCCTCATAACACATCCAGTGGGACAAAAAAATCCACCCACAGCAAAGCGGCCCAGCGATGCTGCCCCCACCCACCAACAGGATCAGTGAATCCTCCGCTCCCATTATACTCTGCCGTTGTTACTGTGCTTCCAGCGAGTAGAGTCCACTCTCTGTGTGTCCCGTGCTGTGATCCACCGCCCCCTCCTCAAGCACATTGTCGGGCACACGGTCACGCGGAGCACATCTCAACATTCACTGTTCCCGCTTCCGCAGCGTTTGCCACCTCCGATGCTACGTTGTAGTTTGGTGCACTCCCAGCCGCTCCAGCCCCTAGCTGTGCTCCCTGCCGCCTCGTCGCACCATGTCACTGTGCCTCCGGTCTAGTCCTCGTATCTTGTCCTCCCCATTATTAGCAACATACCCTTCCGTCAGTGGAGGGATAAATCCAATTCTTCGCTGGGTGCCCACGTTTTTGGGAGACTCACAGCAGTTCTTTGCCCATCCCCCTAATCGCTGCAGGTCCGCATCGGTGTCCGCCATTTTGCTCACCACAGTGGTATCTTTTCGGGAGGTCGTATCTGTGATACCTGGCACTGTTTTTCATCAGACTTTTTGTAGACTGGTGGGGAAACGTTTCGCCTTCAATTGAACAATTTTTGTTTCATTTCTTAGCGATTGCCCGCAGTTATAGGATCAGTTGTAAGGATCTCGGCCGGAGCTCTGCATAGCAACCCCCTCGTGCCATGAGCTCAGGCCATGCCCCCAGATATCCAGAAACCAACGCTGTAACTAACACCTGTACCCTAGGATTGTGTCCTCCGACGTATTCCACATCTATGACGGGTAATGTCCACAGCTGTGCTGCTTCGGAACATTTTCGGCAGAGGGCGTCCTGCGTCAATGACGTTGATCCGTTGTCCCTCGAGGGCCTCCGTCGAGGGTCGATGTCACCGGATGTTATATAGGACGCACTGCGCCTGTAGCCTCGGTTCCATTTTTTCCGCAAACTTGTTTGCTTCGGAATCTCAGCACACTCGATGCTTCTCTTCGAAAGCGATGTCTTCGTCTTCTTCTACTACCCCGAATTCGGGCTTTAAAAAATGTCGGGACTGCGGTTTGAAGATGTCCATCACAGACCCGCACGACTTATGTCTCTGGTGCCTCAGCGAAAGCCACGCCACCGACGACTGTAAGGATTGCCAGTCCCTGACGTCTAAGGCCTTGCGGGAACGTAAGAAGAAATTGAAGGTAGGTAGTGTGTCTAGGCCCCATAAATCAAAGTCCGCTGGGCTTTCGACTGATGACTCGAGGGGCGACTCTCCGCATCGGGGTCTAGGAGTGGTTCCCGCCATTCCTCTGCCTTATGGAGGCTTTCTAGGAAGCGCAGTCAGCGGTCGCCTTCCCCGTCCTCATCGGAGGAGGAGGAGGTCAGATGGTTGACTTGTCCCACCAAGTCTTCGTCGCTGGCCGAATGGGAATCATTCCACCGGCAGATGTTAGCGATTTTTGAGTCGCAAGGCACAGTTCCGTCCGCGCCTTCGAAAGAAGCCGGCAAGGAACGGGCTCGGTCCACCACTCGCACGCCTTCGGGCTCGGAGTTCGGCGCGATCATCTGGAGCCGTCGAGGTCCCGTTCGAACAAGGGAGATTGCCATAGCCATGCCAGATCCAGGTCCCAGTCCTCGACGCCATCGAGACAGTCGGAACCTGTGAAGCCTTCAAAGAAGGCGTCGACGCCATCAGCGCCGTGTCCATCGAAGGACACTCTCGGGGCTCCGCCCTCAAAGAAGTTGTCGACGCCGTCAGCGCCTCGGTCAACGCCTATTCCCTCGACACCGTTTGTGGAGGATTTGCCAGAGGTGCACCGGTGGGCTGTGGAACCTTCGAGGAAGGCTTCTCAGTAAGTCTATGAGGCCTGTTCCTGAGCCCTATTCTGTTCCTCCTCCTAGATTGGAGTTTTTCCAATCTTTACAAGATATTTCAGAGGTTGAGGAACTGTTTGATGAGGAGATGGTTGTGCCTCCGGATGTCCCTGATGATCTTTTGTCTGGACATAGTCAGATGGAGAAACTCCGTCAGTCATTGCATGACACTAGTGGTCATGACACCTCTCCGGAGTAGGAGTTTGGCCGACCTGAGCCTGGGGCGCATGCGGATTCCTCCTATCGGCGTCTCATGTCAAGGTTGGCAGAATACTTGGGGTGGTCTGCTCCACCTGTTGATTCTGATCCTGGATCAAGGTTCACCAACTGACTCGGTGTTGCCGTTTCACATGGCTTTGAAAAGAAGGGTTGCAGCAGCCTGGGCTGCTCCGGAGAGTCTACAGGCAGTTAATAAGTCGCTTCCGAAAAAATACTGCCCATCCAGTGGTGACCCCTGCTACTTATCGACGCACCCTATTTCGGAGAGTTTGGTCGTGCAGGCGGCTACGTCCTCCTCGGATCAGGCTGCGTACCCTACCATCCCTCCTGATGGGGACGATAAGCGCTTTGATGGTTGGGCGAGGAAGGTATTTTCTGCTGAGGGTATGGCGTTGAAGGCGGCCAACTCCACTTGTGCCTTAGCAAGATTCACTCGCACTCTGTGGAACTGTGCGTCCTTGGCGGCTGAGCATATTCCCGAAGGGGAGGAATGGGATGGTTTTCTAGCCCTCGTGCAAGATGGTAAGGATGCCATGTGCAAGTCCGTTCAGTCTGGTTTGGACACGGCAGACTGTGTCAGCCGGTCCATGGCTGCGAGCACGGTGATACGCAGGTTTGCGTGGTTGCGGAAGTCGGGGTTTGCTCCTGATGTGCAATCCCGACTTCTGAACATGCTCTTTGATGGGGTTCATCTGTTTGGCAGCAAGGCTGACGAGAGCCTTGAGAGGTTGCAGACCTCCAAAGCTGCAGCAAAGTCTTTGAGCGCTGCAGTACGACAACCTCCGCCTTTTCGTCCTAGGGGGCAGCAATGGAGGGGAGGTTCCTTTCGGTACTACTCTTCTTTTGGTAGATCGAGAGGAGCTAACAGTCAAAGGGGCCACCGTAGGAGTACCGGGGTTGAAAGCAAGGTACTCGAGGTGTCAAAGCCGCTCGGGCAGTTGCCTCTTTGCCCTCTGACACTGCCGCAGCCGCGTCAGCTCAGTCATGAGGCCATGTCCCATGGTTCGCCGGTTGGGGGCAGACTTGCGCAGCATCTTGGAGAATGGCGGGCCATTACTTCAGATGTGTGGGTTCTGGAGACCATAGCCCACGGCTACTGTCTTCCCTTCCGGCAGAGGCCTCACGACAATCCACCGGGGAAGCTCTCTTTGAAGCGTCCAGATCTGCTCCTTGCGAAGGAAATCCTATCCCTGCTGGAGAAAGGCGCCATAGAACTGGTGCCTGTAGCTGAGAGGAACAAGGGATGGTATTCCCCTTACTTATTGATCCCGAAAAAAGACTGGGGATTGAGACCCATCATGGACTTACGTTGGTTGAACAAGCTCCTCAGGAACGACAAGTTCAAGATGGTAACTCTTCTCAAGTCCTCCAGGCCCTTCAACTTCAGGATTGGTTGGCATCTCTGGACCTCAAGGATGCTTACTTTCATGTGCCGATTAATCCAAAGCACAGGAAGTACCTGAGGTTTGCGGTTGGCGACTCGCTTTTTCAGTTTCGGGTCCTGCCGTTTGGATTGACCTCCGCCCCGAGGGTCTTCACCAAGCTGATGATGGTGGTGGCAGCATATCTCAGGAAAGGGGGGATTCACGTCTACCCCTAACTGGACGATTGGTTGATCAGGGCGCGTTCTCCCGAGCAAGCCCTGGATCATCTCTCCGTCACCTGCCACTCCCTTCACAAGCTGGGCTTCTCCCTCAATTTAAAGAAGTCCCATTTGACACCTACCCAGCGGCTCCCGTACATCGGAGCAGTGCTCGACACATCCCCGGGGCAGTGTTCGCCTCCCCAGGTGAGGGCTAATCACATTCTGCAGATGGTGGACACGCTTCAACGTGCCCAGAGTCTCCCGGCGTTCGAATTCTTGAGGTTGCTCGGCCTCATGGCATCCTGCATTTTCCTGGTGCCAGAGGCCAAACTGCGGACGAGATCTCTGCAGTGGGCTCTCAAGATGCAGTGATCGCAGTTCTCCGGCAGGATGTCGGATCCCGTTCAGATTCCGACCTTGGTCGTCCAGGATCTTCTATGGTGGGCTGACGAAGGCAATCTGATGAAGGAGCACCATTTTGGCAGCCATGGCCGGAGGTGACGATCGTGATGGACGCATCCTCACAGGTTGGGGAGCTCATGCCAACGAGTTGACAGCCAGCGGACGTCGGTCTCCTTCGGAGTCCAGACTCCACATCAATCTGTTAGAGCTGAGGGCTGTCAGGCTAGCCCTGAAGGCTTTTCTGCCATCAGTGTGGGGGAAGGGGGGGAAAATGTCCTGATTATGACGGAGAAAACAGTGGCCATGCACTACCTCAACAAAAAAGGGGGGGCAGGGAGGCGATGCAGCTCTGGTTCTGGGCCATCCAGCAGGAAATGTCGATCTCGGCAGTTTATCTGGCCGGAGATGAAAACGCGGCAGCGGATGCTCTGAGCAGGCAGAGCACGGTCTCTCACGAGTGGGAGCTGGCTCAGGAAGTTCTTTTGGAGATCTTCGCCCTTTATGGAACCCCACAAGTGGATCTCTTCGCCACCAGTGCCAACCGGAAGTGCGAAAGATTCTGCTCGCGGGAATTTCCTCCAAGAGGAGCCTTAGGGGACGCGTTCGTAGTGGAGTGGTCCTTCCCACTGCTGTATGCGTTTCCTCCAGTCCCCGTCATTCCGCAAGTGTTGCAGAGGTTACGGAGGTTCGGTTCCCGAATGATCCTCATTGCTCCGGCATGGCCCAGGAGAGCGTGGTACCCGGACCTTCTAGATATGTCCATCCACCCTCCACGCCGTCTTCCCTACCGAGACGATCTGCTCTCACGGGAGGGGGGGCGGGTTCTCCATCCAGAGGTCAAGTCTCTCAGCCTTCATGCTTGGTATCTGAAAAGTTGAGGTATAAGGATTCGCGCCTCCCCGGAGACGTGAGGGAGGTGTTGCTTTTGGCCAAAAGGCCCGCAACGAAATCCCTGTACCGTTGCCGTTGGAGAAAGTTCTCTGACTGGTGCAGGGTACAGAATGTGGATCCTTTCCAATGTTCCATTCCTTTGGTTTTGTCTTTTTTGCTTTCTGTAGCCCACAAGGGCCTGCAAGTGGGTACCATTAAGGGTTACCTGGTGATGCTGTCCATATTTAAGAGCTCGTCTGAGGAATGTTCTTATTTTAAGATCCCTTGGATTTCTCAGTTTCTAAAAGGGTTAACTAATGTGTTTCCACCGTCGCCTTTCCAGGTGCCGGGATGGGATTTGAATTTGGTTTTAAAGTTCCTAATGGGAGCTCCGCTTGAGCCTTTACATTCTTGTCCGTTGCGACTGTTTTCCTTTAAAACTGTATTTTTAGTTCTGGCTACTTCCGCTCGCAGAGTGAGTGAGTGAGTGAGCGAGTTGCAGACACTCTCCGGCAAGCCACCCTTTTCTGTGTTCCATAAGGACAGGGTTGTCCTGCAGGTGCGGCCTTCTTTTCTTCCGAAGGTTGTGTCGGAATTCCATTTGAGCCAGAAGGTGATTCTTCCGGCGTTTTATCCTCCTCCACATCCTGGTAAGGAAGAGGAGAGGCTCCATAGGTTGGATCCTAGAAAAGCTTTGAGTTTCTATCTCTCACGGATTTCCTGGGTCAGAGTGGACGATCAGCTCTTTGTTGGTTATGCTGGAAGGCGCTTGGGTCAGGCTGTTTCCTAAAAGACCTTGTCTAGATGGATCATTTTGACGATCTCGGAGTGTTACCGTTTGGCGGGAAAGGACCCGCCAGTAGGCTTACGGGCTCACTCTACTAGGGGTGTGGCTGCCTCCACTGCTCTACACAGGGGTGTTCCTATTCGCAATATTTGCGAAGCAGCAACATGGGCCTCTGTCCATACTTTTGTGAGACACTATTCCTTGGACTCCATCCATGGGCAGGATTTGGTCTTTGGTAAGGCAGTTATTTATTCAGCAATTTGATTGGGCATTCTAAAATTCTATATTGTAAATTCTTTTCCCACCTCCATAAGTTGGTACTGCTTTGGGAGTCTGTCATAGATGTGGAATATGTCGGAAGACACAATCCCCTCAAAGAACAAGTTACTTACCATATCTGGTAACGTTCTTTTGATGGGATGTTCCTCCGACGTATTCCACATTGCCCTCCCAGCCTGCGCCACTACTGAATTTCATATGCAATTGCAGCTTACGTTTACGCAAAGCTTTCTGCAGTCATACTGGCAGGAGATGGGTGCCACACATTCTGTTAAAAAACTATAAGTGAGGCTACGGGCGCTGTGCGTCCTATATATAACATCCAGTGAGGTCGACCCTTGACGAAGGCGCTCGAGGGACAACGGATCGACGCAGGACGCTCTCTGCCCAAAATTTTCTGAAGCAGCACAGCTGTGGACATTACCTGTCATAGATGTGGAATACGTCGGAGGAACATCCGCGGGCACCGGGAGCGCTGATCGGTCGGGCTCCCCGGCTGCCAGGCAGGACGCTTTATCCCCGACGCCATCAACCACGAGCCAACGCTCTGGCTCGGGGAAGAGGAAGTCGGAGAACCCGGGTAAGCTTCGGGAGAAGCCCCGGTCGATCCTGACGGAGACAACCGAGGGGGAGCGTGGCAGTGACCACCCCCCCCCAAGGTGAAGGCCTCAGTCGCGCTCAAGGTCGCGAAGGCCCTGGTTCACCCGGTTAAGGCCTCTATTGAGGGTGTCGTGGCGGCCCTGGTGAAGCCTACGAAGGCTACCCCAGTGGAGGCAACCTCGGGGCCTAGAATTTCACTGCCACCGCGGAGGGAATCCTCTTTTCAGCCCATCGAAAAGACCCCCGTGAAACCCCGGGCGGAAAAAGAGGGGGGGACCCGGTGGCAGACGGCGCAAAGATCTGAAGAGGAGCTGGCTGGCGTCGCAAAGATCCTGAACAAGAAGTTGGAGGAGGTCCAGTCCCATGGGAGGGATCCCGACGAGGCGGACAAAGAAAGCGATGGCGGTGCCAACGAGGAACCGCAAGCCGTGGAGGGGACGGAGGATCCTGCTCCCCAACCATCGCAGCCGGTGCCGACGCCACAAGACAACTCGGGAGCAATCTTGATGGCGATTCAGGCCTTGTGTACGGAGATGAGGACAAGGTTGCCCTTACCCCCAACGGACGATCCAGCGTTACCTGATCCAGCGGAACCTGAACCATCGGAGAGTCCACCAAACAAGCGGAGGAGAACTCATCCCCTCCCCCCCCCGCCACCCCTTCCAGCCTTCATGGCCTTCGCAGCCCTCATCTCCTTCCCCTGGTCTGGGGATGAGACGGGAATGGAGACGGTGACGACTGGGACGGATGACGACGGTGGCAACGACGGGGACGACGGAATGGACCTTCCATCACCACCCGATCGGGCCTCCCCTCCCAACGAAATTGGCTCCTTCCACGCCAAGATAGCCAGGGCATCTGAGCTCTTCCAGCTCTGCCCTGAAGAACAGAAGAAGGAAGGTTTCCTCTACCAATGGCGTGAGGCCAAGAGGAAGACGGTCCTCTCAATTCCACTACTGGATGTCATCTGGGACGAGGGGCTGACGCTCCTGAAGAACCCGTCCACGTCTCCTGCTAACAGGGACCGGTACGAGAAGAAGTACCGGGTCCCTGACTCCGCCCCCATGTGCCTTAGCGTGCAGCCATCCCCGGATTTGGTTATCTCTGCGGCAGCCAAGAAGAAAGCGGTGCAGGCGACGGCTTCAACGTCGACGTCCCCGCTCGACTCCGAAGGGAAGAAGCTGGACGACATGGGACGGCGGGTCATCTCGTCGTTGGCGACGACAATTAAAGCGGCCAACGCCCTCGCAATTGTTGTACAATACAACAGGGAGCTGTGGTTTAAGATCACTCCCCTATTGGACTTCCTCCCGGACGACAAGAGGGCTGAGGCCCTGGAGATCCTACAGGAAGGGCGAGGTGGCTTCGAACCACGCCATTACGGTGGCCCTGGACATTGCTGACACCGGTTTTCGCCATATGGGCAACAGCGTTTGCCTTCGCCGGCACGGCTGGCTCAGGGCAACCGAATTCCGCCAGGACGTTCAGACCAGGGTTCTGGACTTGCCCTTCGACGGGAACAACCTGCTCGGCAAGACAGTGGACGCGTCACTGCAGGCCATCAAGGCGGACACGGAGACGGGTTGGGCCTTGGGTGTTCTTCAACAGTGACAGCTGTCCTTTCGGAACACCGGAGGCAAGCAAGGTGCCTCCAAAGGATTCGGCGGCGGCTCCTCGACGTACCGCCAGTCGGCCCACTCTTCGTTGCAGGAGGCCTACAGAGGACGCGGCAAGACAGGAGGATCCCGTCGTCTCCAAGGTGGCAAGGCCGTGGCCAAGCAGGACTGAACTGGCCTTAGCGTTGGGCCCCCACCTGAGAACCCCGGTGGGAGGCCGGCTGGCAAAATTCATCAGCCTGTGGGAGTCCATCTCCACCGACCGTTGGGTGCTGGATGCCCTGTCCCGTGGGCACACTCTGGAATTTCTAAGGAAGTGCGCCCCTATTCCACCTGTGGCCAGGAAGGAAACCCACGTCCCTCAACTGCTACTGGAGGTACGAGCAATGCTAAAAAAGGGAGCCATCGAACTCGTCCCAAAGAGGCTCCGGGGCTCCGGAGTATACTCCCGATACTTCCTCGTAAGGAAAAAGACTGGCGGTTGGCCACCCATCCTGGACCTTCGTCGTCTAAACAAGTACATCAAGTCCCAGAAGTTCCAGATGGTCACCCTCTAGCATGTGTCGGGACAGTTGGAGGAAGGCGACTTCCTATCGTCGCTGGACTTGGAGGGTGCCTACTTTCACACCCCCATTCTAAAAGGACATCGAAAGGTCCTGCGATTCGTGGTCCAAGGGCGGCACTATCAGTTCAAGGCCCTTCCCTTCGGACTGAAATCGGTGCCCAGGGTGTTCACCAAGTGGCAGCGCGGCTGCGCCTGCAGGGGATCCACGTCTACCCCTACCTGGACGATTGGCTCATCCGGGCAAAGACAGGAGAACTCGCCGTCGATCACACAGCGAAGACCGTTCAACTGCTCACGGATCTGAGATTGTCGATCAACTTCGCGAAATGCCACTTGGTACCGTCGCAAGTCGCCCTTTTCCTGGGAGCCAGGCTCGACACAGTGGCGCGATTGGCTTCTCCTTCGGAGGAAAGGACGAAGGCCATCCTGGGGAAAGTGCAACGGCTGTCGGCCATGGACATGGCCAGGGTGAGATCCGTCAAGTCCCTGCTCGGCATGATGTCGTTGTGCATCTACCACATGCACCTGTGCAGACTACTGATGCGACCACTGCCGGAGTTCCTCGACGCCCGTTGGATGCAAGCGACGGGCAGCTTCGAAGACAGGATCTATCTCAACGAGACCTTCCAAGCGATCCGGTGGTGGGGCACCCGCGCGCATCTGGTGGTGGGCATGGACTTCCAGACCCCGGCGCATCAGGAGACGGTGACAACGGATGCCTCTCTGGAGGGATGGGGAGCGCACACCAGAGATCTCCACGTAAGAGGCCTCTGGCTCCCAGAGGAGAGGATACTACACATCAATGTCTTGGAGCTCCGAGCCGTGTTCTGGGCCCTCAGGTAGTTCCTTCCATCCCTCAAGGGCAAGGTGGTAAGGATCTACACCAACAACACCGCCACAATGTTCTACATCCAGAAGCAGGGAGGCACCAGATCCCCAGCCCTATCCAAGGAGGCCCAGGATCTGTGGCACTGGGCCCTCGCCCAGGGGATGTTTCTGGTACCCTTCCATCTGGCATGAATAAAGAACACCATTGCTGACTCAGTCAGCAGGGAGCTGTGCTCGTGTCACAAGTGGGAACTGCGGCAGGATCAAGTGGATCTCCTATTCCAACGATGGGGCTATCCCCAGATCGACCTGTTCGCCATGGCGACGAACGCCAAGTGCGGAGTTTCGCCAGCAGGTTTCCCCAGCCGGGGAGCATGGGCGATGCCTTCTCATTCCCCTGGGACGGCCTGTTCCTGTATGCGTTCCCACCGTTGCCGTTGCTGCTGCGACTCATCAGTCAACTCAGACGGTCCCGATGCAGGATGATCCTCGTCGCACAGGCGTGACCGAGGCAGATCTGGTTCCTGAGTCCCTCCCGATCAAACTGCCTACGGACGCGGATCTCCTCACCAAAGAAGGGGGCGCCATCCTCCACGACCCGGGATCGCTGAACTTGCAGGCCTGGCTCCTGCAGCGCTAGAGTTTGGAGGGTACGATATCGCGGACTGGAAGGAGTTGCTTACAAAGGCCAGGGCGTCCTCGACTCTCGAGTGCTATGGACAAAAATGGAAGAGGTTCTCTGTCTGGTGCCGAGCACAGAACATTAACTCGCTGCGGATTACGGCCCCTCAAGTGCTGCCGTACTTGCTATCGCTGGCCAAGGCGGGGCTGGCACATGCCTCCAAGATCCATCTAGCGGTGATTTCCCTCTACACCAGAACTCCGGGGCGATCATCTCTGTGGTCCCATCGCTTGGTGAAGGAGTTCATGAAAGGACTGTTCCGGTCGTTCCCGCCGGTGAAGGCTCTGGCCCCGGCGTGGGAGCTCAACGTGGTGCTGAGCAGGCTCATGGGGCCGCCATTTGAGCCGCTGCACTAGGCACCATTGAAGTTCCTAACGTGGAAGACAGCGTTTCTTGTGGCCATCACCTCCGCACAACGAGTGGGAGAGATCCAGGCCCTCTGCTGTAAACCGCCGTACCTGACATTCCACAAGACAAGGGTAGTGCTGAGGGCGCACCCCTCCTTCATGCCCAAGGTGCTGTCGGACTTCCATCTCAACGAGCCCTTGGTGTTACCTGGTTTCTTCCCGTCGCCTTTGTCGCCTGCCGAAAGGACTTTGCACTCGCTGGATGTGGCTAGAGCGCTGAAGTTCTATGTGGACAGCACGGAGACCCTTCGGAAGACATCACAGCTGTTTGTGAACTTTGGACCTGTGAACCAAGGGAAGGCCCTCTCGAAGGCTTCCATTTCCAGATGGCTCTCCAGCTACATCTTGCACTGTCACCTGTTGGCAAACCGACCATTGCCCGGCTGTCCGAGAGCCCATTCAACCAAAGCGATCGCTGCTACCACGGCCTTCCTGTCTGGTGTGCCCCTGCTGGACATAAGCAGGGCTGCTACGTGGAGGTCGACACACACCTTCACGAGATTTTACTGCATCGACCGGGATTCCAGGGAGGAGTCCAGAGTCGGCCAGGCAGTGCTGCGCAACCTGGTCACCTGAAGGTGGGCCTGGTGAGGAGGTCAGAGATGCTTAATGTTGAGTTGATGTAATGCTTAATGTTGAGCCTTGCCATCTCCTGTGGTTGTGCATGTGTGTACTGCTATGTATTCTTGTATTCATGAGCATGTGAATCCATACCAGCCCCCATGCTGGAGAAGGAACAAGTTACTTACCTGTAACTGTTGTTGTGCAGCATGGCTCTGGCATTGATTCACATGCGAACCCTCCCTCCTACCCCTCTGCGGCTCTTCTCTTGGTCCTGCTGCCACTTTACGTGCTACCAAATCTGAAGATGGCTGCCAGAGGAGGGGTTTAGGTAGAGGGCAGTCATTGGCTGGGGGCAGTATGACCCAGAGACCAGTGATTGGTTATTAGGAGAAAGACAGTTCAGAAACTAAACTGAAACTGATTTTTTCTTTACCGAGGATTCCCAGCCTGACGACTGGGAATATTAATGAGCATGTGAATCCATGCCAGACCCATGCTGGAGAACAACAGTTACGGGTAAGTAACTTGTTCCTAACTTGTTCCTCTCAACCCTCCACCTCTGAACCATTGCTGTTGGCTGTCTTCAATATTAAGGGCCTACGCTGGCAGGTGATCTTCCAAGGTACCTCCACAGCCATGTTTTTGCCACATTCATCCACAGACGTGTTGCATTTCATCTCTATAAAGGCCTTTGGCCAGCAAACCTGACACCATTGTCGCCGTTCTAGTTATTGCAACACCCGCTGTTCCCCCAAACATTGGTAAAATCAGCAATTTGCCTAGAACAAAGTTTAGTTTTGTCCTATTAATTCCAGGAAAAATACATTGATTCATTATAACTGTATCGGAAGTAGCTAAAAGTAAACATTGTAAACTGTTACATTTTGCTTTAAGGTTGTGTGTCTTCTAGAGAATCTTTTACTGTTTTTGGTGTTAAAGCCTGACATATAGTCCTTATGTGTTTGTAGCTATTACTTGAATGTGTACTGTTTATATACAGAGCATATTGTTTCAGAAATTAACTATGTGTACAATCCTTTTAATGTTGGTTGTATGTGTATGCCCTTCTCTCCTCCTAACAGTGAAGCCAGCCTTCACTGCGACATAAACCTGATGAAAGTGAGGACCAACTTCATGGAAACGTATATGCTAACAGTTGGTCTTCCTAAGCTGTCGCCAAAGGACTTCTGAAAAACCTCCTAACAAACGCCTTTATGTCTACTACAGGATGGGGTTGGAGGAATGCCTAGATCTATGGGGAGCCAAACGCAAACATAATTATAGCTTCGAGGGGATTGGGTCCTCCGACGTATTCCATATCTATGACCGGTAATCACCACAGCTGTGCTGATTACCTGTCATAGATATGGAATACGTCATCGGACCATCCCATCGAAAGAATGTTACCAGGTAAGAGAGTAACTTGTTCTTCTCCAGCATTGGATCTTTCATGGATTCACATTCTCATGAATATTCCTCATCGTCAGGCTGGGAATCCTCCGTAATATTAAAGAAGTTTTCTTTGAAGCTTACAAAACTGCTTGCCACTTATATAGCCTACTGCTGTCACTTTGGGTCATACTGCCTCAGCCAATGACATCGGTTCTTCTTGGCTCCACCCCTACAGATTTTTGCTGCACGTTTAATTGTTGGGAGTCCTCCTTTCCCTCCTCGAAATATCTAATTTTGTCCTATTTTTGAGATACTTTTTTCCATCGTTTCTTCATCTTCACTAATTTTAGTAACTACCGGTCATGGGGACCCATTTCCGGTGAAGATCCAGACCATCAACGGATCTTCTTGCAGTGCAAGGCCTTTGTCTCGAGTTTGAGGTTTCAACACGCTGTGATGGCAGATGCCAAAAAGAAGAGGCCTACTAAAGTGTCGCCTCAAAGTTTTTGTGGACGAATAGCATGTTCAATGCTTTTATTGCTTGCACCTGGATCACAATATGGACATCTGTTCCATTTGCTAGTCCTTTTCATCAAAAACTCAAAAGGATCGCCATTGAAAGTTGACATGGCTAGGAGAGGTTGCTCGGGCCTCTGACATGGCCTTGGTTCATAGTCCTGCCTTTGGCAGGGTTCTCAGGCCTGTGGAACAAATTCCTGCTTCCAAGAGGTTGCGGTTACATGAGAAAACTTCCCAGAAACCTAAAAGGGGACAGAAGACTCGCACTTCAAACCCACACCCCCCCTGTCCTTATCGGCGGCAGCGCAGACCACTGTATCCACTTCGAGTCCATTCACTACTAGACCACAGTCTTCGTCTCACTTTTTGGACAGACGATGCCCGTCTACGTCTGTGATGACGACTCTGTCGACGAGCCACACTCCATCGATGAGCCACAGGCATACTATGCCGTAGACGGTCTGCAGACTGAAATCGACCACCTCTTTGTCGACAGTTGTATCGTTCATGATCCCTTTGTCAACGGCTTTGTCGACAACTATAACTTCTGCCTCCAGGATTGCTTTGCCTCCCAGAACGGCTTCAGCACTGTTGGCGTCCCTGGCACCGTTGACTACTTCGCAAACCCCAGTGCTTGCTTCATTTCTTAGAGGTGCGAGTATGGACAAGGAGATGTCTCCAGCACTGTCCTTTCTGACACTCTTAACCGTAGTGCCTGCTGTCAACTGTGGCGACACCACCGGCCCAACTGCAAGAGGGCAACATTTCAGAAGAGCCTCTGGAGACTTTGTTTTCTGCTGTACATCACAAGTACAGATGCTTTCTTCGCTTTGTGGTGCAAGGCAAGCATTACCAGTTCAATGCTCTGCCTTTCGGGCTACAATCAGCACCAAGAGTCCTTCACAAAATGCCTAGCTCAGGTTGCTGCCCATCTCCACTGCACAGGCATTTGTCTAACCCTAAATGCACGACTGGGTAATACAAGTCCCTTCACGGCCGCTAGCCTTTCAGCACACCGAGGACATCATTCATTGCCAGACTTCTTTGGGATTCTCCATCAACATTTCAGAGTCATATCACCGCATCACCGCCTCAGAACACTCTATTGCTGGGTACACAACGCAACACACTGTCATGTCTGGCTACCCCTTCGGAGGAGAGGGTGATCGCCCTATTCCACAAGATTCCACAGTGGTCCATGTTATGGGTGATGACAGTCTGCTCCATCAAGTCTCTGTTAGGAATAATATCTTCCTGCATCCCCTTGATTCCTCGCTTCAGACTGCATATGATGCCTCTCCAGGAGTTTCTGGATGCCAGGTGGCAGAAGGTGTAGGTCTTCTGGAACGACAGGATCACCCTCACTCCAGCATTCCGACAAACTCTCCATTGGTGGAATCATCACGAGCACCTCACGCGGTGCGGTCCATTTTGCCACCGAACACACCAGGCCATGCTAACAACTGATGCCTCCCTGGAGGTTTGGGGAGCCCACAAAGGCCACTATCACGGCAGAGGCATGTGGCAGCCGAAAGAAAAGACATTGCACATAAATGTCTTGGATCTCCGAACAGAGTTCTGGGCCCTCTAGGCCTTCAAACCCCAACTCCCGAACAAGATAGTTTGCATATTCACAGACAACACGACCACCATGTTCTTTATCAGGAAGTAGGGCAGGACCTGATCTCCAATACTGTCCAAGGAAGCGCTGTGGAACTGTGCAATATTGCAGAACATGTCTCCTTCCGTTTTATCTAGCAGGGATCCACAATACCATTGAAGATTCCCTCAGCAGGAAGCTACAATCCTGCCGTGAATGAGAGCTTCATCAGAGCCAAGTTCTTCATCTGTTCTCTATGTGGGGTCACCCACAGATCGAATTGTTCACCACAACGGCCAACTCCAAGTGCCTCTAGTTTGCCAGCTGATATATTCAAGCAAGGAGTCTCGGGGCGCATTCTCAATTCCCTGGGGAGGGCCTGTTCCTCATTCCTCGGCATGGCCATGTCAGATTTGGTACTTCGACCTCCCATCATCTGTCGTTGGCCCGTTGCGCCAAACTACCTCCTCTACCAGACCTGCTCTCCAGAGACAGAGGGTCCGTTCTGCATCACAACCCCGCCTCCCTGAAGTTGACAACTTGTCTCCTGAAGCCCTAGAGTTTGGACAGTTTGCATTACCTCCAGAATGCAGAAAGATTTGGGCAAAGGCTAGAGCTCCATCTACTCTATACTTCTACAAGCACAAGTGGAAGCGCTTTACTGTATAGTGTCATTCACAACGGCTCGACCCTCTTCGCATCAAGGCTAATCAAATCCTGCCATATGGTCTGTCATTTGCGAAATCAGGGCTTGCGCAGCTGGCAAGCCTTCCCTGCGCTCCTCACTGGCTTGTTAAGGAGTTCCTTATGAGTCTGTTCCAGGCCTTCCCTCCGGTAAAGGCCCCAGTGTGGGAGCATAATGTAGTTAATGGGTCCTCCATTCGACCCCCCACCGCCTCCACCAGGCTCTGCTAAATTTTCTAGAATGCAAGACTTCTTTTCTGTTGGCTATTAATTTGGCCAGACGTGTTGGAGAACTACAGTCTTTCTCCTGCAAGCCTCCTTCTCCAGCATGGGGTCTGGCATGGATTCACATGCTCATGAATATTCCTGTCGCCGGAATGGGAATCCTCAGTAAAAGAAAAACTGTTTCACTTTCACTCTAAAACTGTATTTCTCCTCTAAACCAATCACTGTCCTCTGGGTCATACTGTCTCCATCCAATGACAGTACTCTCCCGCCTTTGTCAGCCATCTTCAGATTGTTACTGCTCACTTCAGTGTTGGGAGTCCTCGTGTTGCTCTCTGAGCTATTTGTACATTTGTTCTATGTTTTTCGTGGAAAGGTTTGATTTTTGTTTCCACTATAGCCCGTGTGCTCTTTCCTCATTGGATGGCAATGGGAATCCATTGTTGGTGAAGTTTTGCGCCCTTCAAGGGCGAAAATCCGTCAAAGTTTCTGGAAGGCCGTCTTGGGCCTACTTTGTGCCCTCCGACAATGACGGAGGAGAAAAAGGAGGTGTTAGCCAGAAACCTGTGCAGTTCCCTTTGAGAACACTGCAAAAGATTTAGGACTACAGGTATTAGCAGTAAACCCACTTGGTAGCAGTCTGCACCACCCAGATTTACCTGGTAGCTGTGGCTGAGCAGTCAGACTTCCCTCAAGAAGAGTTAGGCAGTATGCAAAGTATACACAATAGGCACTCAGATACAATAGCACAAGCAAACACTGACCAGAGCTTTGGTATCAAAGTATATAATTATTTATTTTAAAACACTGTTTGAAACACTCCAGCACTCTTATTGTAAAACACTCTAAACACAGTTACTATTATGATATATACAACCCTTATTCCTTATCAGACAAGTCTTAGTTAACACCACTTATTTCCAGATAGAGGTGAGCGCTTAACTATAGATGGCACTCCAATAAGTTCATGAAAAAGGGAGGGAAAAAGGCAGAATATGTGAAGATACACCACTCCAAGATTTAGGAACACTTTTAGCAAGGCAGAAGAGCAAAAGTCACTGGTGAGCCAAAGTCCATAGGCTGGGCCCACTCTTAGAGAGAGCAGAGCACAAATGCGCCCAAGATCACACAGTTACACTAGGCTTTGAAAGTCTTGCAGAGAGTTCGAAAAGAGTTTCGAGAGGCTCAGAAAAGTTTAGCCAGGGTGTCCCAGGCTAACCCAGGTTCGAAAGCCGGGGGCTAAATCTACCCTGTACAGTCAGTGGCAAGGGAAGCCAGGCGGAACACGGTACCTTAAGTGGGAAGGCTCCTCCAGTGGTGGCAGTTGTTCCTGGCAGCGAGTGCAAGTCTCGGCGTCGTCCAGGGGAAGAGAAGATCTCGACTTGGAGGAAAGATGAAGGTCGTTGCACTGCCAGGGAAGAAACCAGCCGCAGAGTTTTTCGGTTAAAGGTATTACCCTTATTTCGCCGCCGTGGTAAAACGTGGTATTCCGGTTGCCGGGGTGCTTGGCACAGGCAAGCCGGCCACGAGATGCGTCGGGAAGGCGAAAAGACGGTGAAACTGGTTATCCCCACCAGTCAAAGGAAGAAGACTCTCCGGCGGGAGATCTCCTCTGTCGTTGGGAAAAGTGGTGAGAAGGTCCAGCAGGGCTCCACCGGTGGTGTCGTCGTGGCAGGTCGGCTCAGCTTCTCCCTCATCGGATTCTTAGGTCCTGTGGCGACTTCTGAAGTTCCAGTCCCCAAAGCCCTGCTTTTATGCAGAAAACCCCCATTCACTCAGCCTAGCTGTCACTCAAACATGCTAAGTGGTGAGCCGGCCGGCTCACCACTTGGGCCAATCAGGACGGAGTGCGACTCGAGTTGCCTAGGCAACTCAGTCCAGGGTGCCTAAATCCCCCTCCACCGCTCCTAAGTACCCCAGACAGAGTGGCACCACTTTGGAGGGCTTCTGTGGAGAAGCCCGCCAAAAAGTGGAACAAAGGGCTCGACTTGGGTTGGAGTCACAGAAGAGAACACAAACGCCACTTTAGAACCGAGTTTTAGCAAAAAATACCAACCGGAGAATTAATAATAATTAAATAAACCAGCGGTATGTTCGAGGCTATCGTAATTAAATAAATAAAGATAGTAGCCTCGAACAATGGGAAAATCCCATAGAGAAATATTCGCGGTTGAATATAAAAAGTAGTATCCACTGCCACCAGCCAAAACTCGATCAGGGGGGATGGAGACGTGCCCCCTCGACTAACAGCCCCCGGGGCAATTGAATTGCCCCGGCCAGTATGTCCACAATATGATGGTTTGTACTGGTTCTGTTCAGAATTCAAGACTAGTAAAGTCAATGATGACTTTACATGCCCTGGGAGACAGTAGTCAGTCCCAGGGTAGTGAGTCTATACTGGGGGGTCACTATGACACCCCTGTGTTACTGCACTGAGGGTGCTGTGTAACACACATCACAAAAACACATGAAGCCCTATGGAGTAAAAGACCCAATAGCCCATTAAACACTTATAGAGTCAAAGGAACACACTCAAATCATGTCCAAGAGTGAGGGTAAAAGAGTCTCACTCTTGGCAGGAGAAAAAAATAAACCCCAAAAAATCCAGCAAAGCTGCTGGGGGACTCACTAGGTTAGGTCAGCCTAAACAGAGAATTCTCCCTAACAGGAGGCAAGGACCCTCTTCAGACCCTGCAACAAATGCGGGCTACAAAACTTTTTCGTAGAGGACAAGCATGTACATTGTCTTTACTGCTTGCACCCGGACCACGAGGCGGTAGAGTGCGAGATATGTCTGGGCTTCTCGAAGAAGACAATGAAGGACAGGCATAACAGGCTGGCGATATGGCTCAATTTGAACAAGGCCCCTGCCCTGTGCTCCGAGCAGGGTCATGCCTCAACCAGGGTCGGCTGGTCTGAAGAGCGGTCTCCCTCTGGGAAGAGATCTAAGTCCTTTTAGGTTACCCCATCCATGGGGGTCCCAGATGAGGCCAAGAACCGCAAGTCAGATTCCACTGGGTTCGCCGCTGATGTGGGTCCCAGGCTGGATAGGCCGTGATCAATATCACCTTCAGCCTCTGTAGCCAGCCTGCCATCGAGCTCCTCCTCAAAGAAGTTGTCGTCCACTCGGGTCAAGTTATGGGCGAAATCAGGTAAGCCTATGCCGGAGGAAGAGAAGAAGGCCACACTGCCCAAGCAGGCTCCACCTGCGCAGCCAAAGTCCTCGTTGAGCATTTCGTCGACACCTGCGTTGATGACCATGGTGACGGTAGGTGCCGATCCTACCAGGGTGGCTCATACGACCCAAAGGGTATCCCTGCCTCCAAGGCGCAACATGGCCGCCAACCAGCAGCGAAGACTGCAGGCGCCCTTAAGGGGGGGAAAGCACCGTCAAAGATCCCGGTTCAAAACCCTCAGGGAGGAAAAAGGTGGCGGGGTCAAGGAGGCCCCAAAACAGCACTCCAGGGTTGACATTAAACTGATGGACATCTCATCCACGGATGACAACGACCAAGAGTCGACGAGGGTGACGACTGTGGCGCAGGGGTAGCGATCCATTGTTCCCTTTGCAACCAAGGGACATATCCATGAACATCCTGTCAACTCTCCACACCCTGGTGAGAGAGATCCAGCAGAGGTTACCTCCAGCACGGACACTGGTGATGCCGCAGACCTCTGACCAGCCTCCGCGGAAGAAGAGAAAGTGTCATCCGACAGCTCCACATCTGCCTCCTCCACCACGTCGGGTCCCGACTCCACCAGCAGACCTGGACGCGGACACTGGTACGGAAACGGCCGCGACAGCCATGGGAACTGACGAAGATGAGGTCTTTGCCACGGCAGACAGTAAATCAGCGCACCTGGATGCCCGTCCAAAAGTCTCTCCACCTGACGAGGTAGGATCATTCCACTCTGATTTCCAGGGCCTCTGAGCTGTTCCAACTGGTGCCCGAGGAAACAAGGAAAGAGGGCTTCTTGTATCAGCGACCAGATTCCAAGAGGAAGACAAATCATGGCAGTTGCCTTTCTGGATGACATTTGGGAGGAAGGCCTAGCCCTAATGAAGAATCCATGCACAGCTCCAACCAAGCGAGACAGGTTGGCGAAGAAATATAGGGTGCAGGACTCTGCACCCAAGTGCTTGAGTTTGCTAATGTCGCCGGACTTGGTAGTATCGGTTGCTGCAAGGAAATGCTCGGTAACCTGGCTTCGTCGTCATCGTTCCCCGAACAGCGGGGGGAAGAAGATGGACGCCATGGGAAAGAGTGATTTACACCACAGCATCCACAATCAAGGCGGCTAATGCTCTGGCCATCTTGGCCTGATATGACCGGGAGCTTTGGAATCCTGGAATTCCTCCCAGACGACAAGAGGATGGAAGCCCTCGCCCTCCTTCAGGAAGGGGAGGTGGCGTCGGACCATGCCATTACAGTGGCAGTGCACATCACTGACATAGGTTTCTGGCAGATGCGAAACGGAGTCTGCCTTCGTCGGCAAGAATGGATGAAGGCCGCAAACTTTCGGCAGAATGTTTAGGTGAAGGTGCTGGACATGCCCTTCGACTGAGAAAATCTGTTCGGGAAGGTGGTGGACATAAAGACGGATAAGGAGACGCCCCATTCCCTTGGCACTCTGCTTGTCTTCTTTTCGCTCCTCCAGCGGTAAATCGAGCAGATCAGCCAAAGGTCTCTCCTCATCGTACAGACAGCCTCCCCAATTCTCCACGCAGGAAACCCATAGAGGTCTCTCCCAGGCCCGCGATAGCAGAGGTCAGCGTCGCCGTCGCCTGCAGGGAAGGGCACCAGCGCCCAAACAGGCCTGAACCGGCCAAGACATTGGCTCCCACCCGTGCAGCCGGTGGGAGGCCAGCTGACGAGGTTTGTCAGCGAGTGGGGGGAAGATCACTGACAGATGAGTGCTGGACGCTCTCGCACAGGGACACACCTCAGAGTTCCAACGCAGGTGCACTCGTATTCCACCAGTTTCTCATCAGGAGCTCTACATCCCTCAGCTTCTGGAGGAAGTGCAAGCCATGTTACAGAAAGGGGCGATAGTGCTTGTGCCCTGACTACTCAGGGGCCCCAGAGTCTATTACAGATACTTTCTGGTAAGAAAGAAGACATGGGGTTGGAGGCCCATCCTGGACTGCGCCTTCTGAGCAAGTACCTGAAGTCCCACAAATTCAGGATGGTCCTGTTCCAGCAAGTGCTCGGCGAAGTGGAGGAAGGGGACTTCTTGACATCGTTGGACCTAGAGGACGCGGACTGCCACGTCCCCATCCACAGGAAACATCAAAAGTTCCTGCGGTTTGTGATGCAAGACCAGCACTACAAATTCAAGGCCCTACCAATCGGCTCAAAATCGGCCCCCAGAGGGTTTACAAAATGCCTGGCCCCGGTGGTGTCCCATTTGCATCTGCAGGGCATACACGTATACCCATACCTTGACGATTGGCATATTCACGCCCTCTAGCGGGAGCTGGCTGACGAGCACATGAAGGAGACTGTTCGACTATCTGAAGTCCTGCTTGGTGCCATCGCAGAACGTGCTGTTCCTCGGCACCAGACTCAATACACTGACTTGCCTGGCTTTGTCCTCGGAGGAGAGGCTAACAGCCATTCAAGGGAAGGTGCACCATCTATCGTCGGCAAAGACGGTCACGATGTAGGCCATCAAGTTGTTGCTGGGCATGTCGTCATGCATCCATGTCGTCCGTCTCTGCAGGTTGCAGATGCAACCCTGTAAGGAAGGCATGGTATCGAACAGTAAGACTGTTATCACAGTTCCAGGGTGTTTACTGAAATTTCAATGGGTTTGCAAAACACCTATCTAATCCTAAATCTAAAGATGGGAGCAAGCTACGACCATGAAATAATAATAATGCAGTACTAGTAGATTCTTGTCAAAATAAAAGGGCCTATAATAATTAAACTATGGCCAATCCTTACATCTAAATACAAATAGTGTGGGAAACAATGTTATACAAAAGAAAAGTGTTCAAGAAATTATGTCAGGATATTTGAGCCGTTGGCTCCCCTTCCTCCTTCCTCACATTTTCAGCACGGGACAAGGCGGCACACTCAAGCTTAGCACACTCTGGCTTCTCTGGCACAAGTATGTAGTTCAAAACCTCAGCATCAGGGCCTTCTGTGCCAAAGTCTCTCTGCCATTCAAAGTCTCGTATTTCACAGGGCCTGATGCGACAGACAAACACCAAAGTTCCTTTCTTCTCAGGATTTCTCATGCATAATTTCTCGGGTGATTTACTGTTCACCCTGAGTCCCCCTCCGCCAGGCTCAGATCCACTTAAACACAATGTTCTTAATTGATCTCCCTCGATCAGGCTCGGACCATTTTATCTCATTTTACAATCTTTCCTTTTCTATATCAAAATCAAAGACTTTGAATTGTGCACAGGATTTTGCTTGACCCGCCGCAGGACCACTTTGATTCACAAAATCTTTCTCTTTACAATAATTTACTTTCACTTCCGCCACCTCTCTGTTGGATACCTTGCAGAGACCTTCGATTGAGCATGCACGCTGTGCCGGACCACTCAGTCAATGATATCATATCATTTCAAAGTTCAAACATTCATCAGCAGTTCAACTTTAATCACGTCTTTCATGACACGCGTTTTAACAATGTTCATTCCAGCGCTCAGTATGCAATGTTGCTGCTTGCAACCTTGGTTTCAACCAAGACCTCTCTTGTATCGGTCTACCCAACTCACCGGCTGTGTTGATTTCACTGATGTTGCTTTTTTCTTGGAACCACGGACGGTACCATGGCAGCTGCTGCTTCTCCCCACCTTGATCAATTACGCGGAAGAGCCCTGGGTATCTCCAACGCACATTGCAGGATTTTTCAGCATGGTTTCCTGGTCTTTTTCTACTTTCAAGGGGTCTTGAAAGTAACTGTTCCTTGTCGGAAAGGTCAAGGGAATGTCCCTGCTTGCATCCCCTCCTGTTTTGCCGTCTTTCTTATCTCGTCCAGGTGCCGTCTCGACTGTTTCCTCGTGTGCTTTGTCTCACTCAGAATGTGCTCTCATGCTCCACCTTTTATCTGTGTGGGTAAGTTTAATGGAAGTCAGGTGTGAGTAATTGTCAGTAATTGCCTGACCTTGGCTGACCAATGCATTGGGACATGTCAGGTACACGGCTCGGGTGTTAGTCAGTTTTCTCCCATAGCGGGCTGTCTGTGTGAAAGTGTTAGTGTTGTGAAGGGGGTGGGGGAGTAGAGTTCCTAACTATCCTACCTGATAGGAGGAGGTAAAGGTGTTACAGGGAAGGGGATACCGCCTCTCACCATCCGATGTCCCACTCCCCGAATACTCTACACCCAGGTGATCCTCACACACTGGTCCACCCCCATGAATTGGATTTAAAAGCGATTGCCGTTTACTGGCCACCTGGATGACAGATCTTCGGGACTAGTGGGTGAGACACCGGATTTCTCACAGACCCCTACAGGAATTCTTGGATGCACGTTGGATACAAATGTCTGGAAGTTTTGCGGGCAAGATCCCTCTCAACGAGGAGTTCTTGTGGGCGATAGTATGGTGGGTTGTGTACTCACACATCACCCAGGAGACGGGATTTCAGACCCCGCCGTACCAGGAGATGGTTACCACGGATGTCTCTCTGGAAGGTTGGGGTGCTCAGACTGGATGTCTACACGTCAGTGGTCTGTGGCTTCCGGAGGAAAAGGATCTGCCCATCAATGTCCCAGAGCTACTGGCAGTGTTCTGGGCACTCAAGTCTTTTCTTCCGTCTCTGACGGGCAAGGTTGTGAGGATTTTCACAGACGCCACCACCACCATGTTCTATATCAGGAAGCAGTGGGGAACCTTTTCGCCAGCGCTCTCCAGGGAAGCTCAGGACTTGTGGCACTGGGCCATCGGCCAGGGGATGTTCCTCGTCTCTCTCTCCACCTGGCAGGCGTGAAGAACACCATTGCAGACTCCCTCACCAGGGAACTGAGCTCCTGCCACAAGTGGGAACTTCGTCAGGATCAGGTGGGGCAGAACCCTGACCTATCTCTCTCTGCACGGCGGCAAACTCCAAATGCCAGATGTTTGCTAGCAGATTTCCACCAACCAAGGAGTTTAAGGGATGTGTTCTCCTTCCTGTGGGAGGGTCTGTTTCTGTACGTCTTTCCTCAGTTTCCTCTCCTGCTACGTGTCATCAACACACTCAGTGTCGATGCAAGATGATACTGAATCGCCCTGGCGTGGCAGAGGCAGATTTGGTATACGGACCTACTCAGCCCGTCAGCGTCACCTCCAGTCAAGTTGTTGGTACTTGCATATCTGCTTGCCATAGAGGGAGGTGCAATCCTTCATCACAACACGGGATCGCTGAACCTGAAGGCATGGCTCCTGCAGCCTTGGAGTTTGGAGGCTATGAGTTGCCAGCGGACTGCAGGGAAGCCCTCGCCAAAGCCAGTGCGTCATCAACACTAAAGTGCTATGGCCATAAGTGGACTCGTTTTGCTACGTGTTGCCGGTCACAGAAGATTACCACTCTGAGGGTCACAGCTCCACAGATCCTTCTTACTTGCTGCCTTGTCGAAAGCTGGACTGGCTCACGCGGCCATCTCACGCTACACTTGATTCCCAGGAAGATTCTCACTGTGGTCCCACAGACTCGTCAAAGAGTTCCTGAAGGGTCTATTCCGTTCTTTCCTACCGGTGAAGGCTCCTGCCCCAGCATAGAACTCAAAACATGGTTCTGACGAAGCTCATGGGGGGGGCACCCTTCTAACCTATGCATCAAGCACCACTCGAGTTTCTCTTGTGGACAATGGCATTCCTCGTGGCAGATGTTTGGGTGAGATCCAGGCCCTGTCCTGGAAGCAGACGTATCTGACGTTCCACGAATCGAGGGTGATGCTGTGGATGCACCTCAACGAGCCTTTGGTGTTACCTGTTTTCTTCCCAAAACCTTTGTCGCCGGCGGAGAGGACCTTGCATTCGCTGAATGTTTCTCGTGCCTTGAAGTTTTACATGGCACGCATGAAGAGTTTTCAGAAGACTTTGCAATTGTTTGTGAACTTTGGACCTGTGAATAATGGGAAGGCCTTGTCCAAGGCATCCATTTAAAGATGGCTATCCAGCTGAATCATGCACTGTCATCGGCTGGCTAACCGGTCTCTGCCGGGCTGCCCGAAAGCCCACTCCACCAGAGTGATTGCTGCGACTACGGTTTTCCTTTCTGGTGTGCTCCTGCTCGACGACTGCAGGGTTGCAACGTGGAGGTCCACTCATACCTTCACGAGGTTCTACTGCGTCGACGGGGATTCCAGGGAGTCCAGAGTCGGCCAGGCAGTGCTACGCAACCTGTTCGTGTGAGTTGAGTCTGTTCCAGGGGTAAGTGTTGATTACTTCTTTTGAGCCATGCCACCTCCCGTGGTTGTGTAATGTGTACTGCTATGCATTTGTTATTCATGAGCATGTGAATCCATGCTAGACCCCATGCTGTAGAAGGAACAAGTTACTTACCTGTAACTATTGTTCTCCAGCATGGGTCTGGCATGGATCCACATGCAAACCCTCCCTCCGGCCCCTCTGCAGCTCTTCTTGGTCATACTGCCCCTTTCTGTGCTTACCAAATCTGAAGATTTCTGCCAGAGGCAGGGCGTAGGGAGAGGTCTGTCATTGGATGGGGGCACTATGACCCAGAGGACAGTGATTGGTTTAGAGGAGAAATACTTGCATGTTTTATTTTCATTTTACTTATAACAACAAAATATGAAATAACAAAGAAAGTTGTAGCAAAAACTATATACATAATTAAAAACACATAAATACCCCCTGTCCCCCCCTTACAGATGCCAGGTACACATCATATAATATGAAATTGTCAGATTCAATACAATGTCAGAAATTTGCCCCAAATTTTCATAAACAACCCATTCTTGCCTTGTTTCCTATATACACATTTTCCACATCCGCCAGATCAAGCATGTCTTTCAACTAGTCCTCTTTTTTTAAAGAAATGTCAGATTTCCAATTCCTAAGGTTGATTTTTTTTCCCATCATGGCTCCCCTAAATAACCACTTCTTTTGGCTTTGAGTGAGTATATCTAAGGTAGCATCATTTCCCAGTATTAATGTCTCAAAATCAAGACCGATCGTTTCATCCAAGACCTTTTCCATCACCACTCCATTCTCCTTCCAAAATTCGCGCACCTTCCTACAATCCCACATCATATGTTCCAGTGTACCATTTTCACAAATACAAGCCAACACTCAGAGTCATCTTTCAAACCTCGCTTGCATAATCTTTCAGGTGTCCAATAAACCCTGTTTAATATCTTTGTCTCGTTCTCTCAGTCAAACCCAGGGAACAAAATTTGACATTTGCACACATCCTTGTCCATGTCTCCACTGTAATTTCAGAGCCAATTCTTCGACTCCACTCGTCTCTGAGCTGAACATTGTCTTTATATTCACTCACTATTTGTTTGTACACCCGGCTAGCTAAGCCACCTTCACCTACCAACGACTTTCTTGTAAGAAAATCCAAATTTAAACTCGCCTGGAAATCCATCTCATCAACAGCAAGTTTAGCAGAGAAATACAGTTTTAGAGTTCTTTTACCAAGGATTCCCAGCCTGACGACAGGGAATATTCATAAGCATGTGAATCCATGCCAGACCCATGCTGGAGAACAATAGTTACAGGTAAGCAACTTGTTCCATACTTGACTTTTCACCAGTTTAGGGTGGTGCTGCACACTCAGCCCTCCTTCATTCTGAATGTTCTATCAACTTGTCATTGAAGTTTTATATTGGATGCGTGAAAGACTTCCACAGAACTTCACAACATTTTGTGACATTTGGACCTGTTGAAAGAGGAAAGGCCCTGTCAAAGGCTTCCTTTTCCAGGTGGCTATCTGGCTTGCAAATAGGCCCTTTCCAGATAGACAGAGGGCACATTCCACCAGAGCCGTGGCTTCTACAATGGCGTTTCTGTCTGATGTTCCCCGCTTAACATCTGCAGGGCATATTCGTGGTGGTCTACCCAGACCTTCATGAGATTTTACTGCATTGACTGGGATTCCAGGGAGGAGTCTTGTGCTCGCCAGGTAGTGCTTCACAGCTTATTTGTGTGCGGTGAGTGTTTCAAATGTGAGTTTGCATTGGTTCTGTAGAGCTGTACCGCCTCCCATGGGTTGTGAATATGTACTGCTGTGTAAAATTATTCATGAGCATGTGAATCCATGAAAGATCCAATGCTGGAGAAGGACCAAGTTACTTACCTGTAACACCTGTTCTCCAACATTGGTATCTTTAAAGAATTTACATGCGAGCCTCTGCCCCGCCTTTCTATTGCTTTTTATTGGTTCCTACTGCCACATTACGTGCACTTAGGAATCTGAAGATGGCCGCCATGGTGGAGCTTAGGAGGACTGATGTCATTGGCTAGGGCTGTATGACCCAGAGGGACAGCGGTAGGACGACAGGGAATATTCATTAGCATGTGAATCCATGAACGATCCCAAGGCTGGAGAACAGGAGTTACAGGTAATTAACTTGTTCCTTTTAACTTTTGCTGAGCTGCGTCACAATGGAGGTCCAACAGAGCAATTGCGAGGGGCCTATTCTGTAAGGACGAAGTGTCTCAGTTGTAGTCCAATATCCTAATCTACAAAAACTGTGGCATGGATGTAGACCCTTGCTGACTACACATAATTCTGTCATGGGGTTCATAGAGTGCTCCAGTACACTGGTTGTCTCCAGTTTATTGGCTCATACCTTGTCTCTTTCTCTACTTGAACGTAGACACAGCACATGCCTGCCAGGCAAGAACATATGGGTTCTATCTGATAATCACAGGGGCTAATGCTGCTTTTGAAGCCATATTGTATCGACTGATGCCAAAAAGCACTTCCCCACCATACCCTGCACACTTTCTAGAACTGTGTTTATTTACTCCTGTAACTCCAGTCCTTTGGGGAAAGTGTGGGATATGATTTTACCTTGCCTTAGGGGAAACACAATTGCTAGAATCAAATTCTTCTCTCCTAACTCTGCCTGGGTGCCTGTCAGGACACCCTACTAGGCTTGATCCTGCAGCAGGCTTTCAGTTATATCTTCTTCTATTTCTGGTTCTCTGAACCTCACCAGGCTCTGGGTTGCAGCTATTAGAAGGACAGCAATGTGCTCCTCTCTCTTTTAGGTTTCTCTGGGGGTTGCCAGGATCTGAGAGCCTCCGGGAGGCTCTTGGACACGTTTTCCTTCATGCATGTAGAGGGTAGGGACTGGCCTGCAGTGCTGAGTAAACTGTTCCTATCTTACTTTCCAAAGGCTCCTTTTCTCTGGATCTCTGTTCTCACTCCCAATCATCTTCTGCCTTCTGTCTCCCTTTATTCTATTTCACCCGTCGTAAGTGCCTTAATAATGCCTGGTACTGGTTGGGTAGTTAACTTATCCATGTGGCACAATATTGGTCAGGGCTTCCTGCTTCCACTTCCTTGCCAGTTCTTTTCATTCGCTTCGTCATTGGTTTTACGTATTGTCTTTCACACCTTACCACATTCAGTAAATATTTGACAGTCAATGGCCGATGGTGTAAAGCATCCCAGCTCCTCCTTGGGGGTCAGGCGGAGCAGTCATGGCACCTGCATCCTCTGGGAGCTGGCCCCTTGCTTCTAATGCTGAGAGGGTTTTGCAGTGCTCCCCTTGTGTTCGATTCCCAGGTTTGTCTGCTCCCCAGACATTCAGCACCTGTGGTGAGCATTGCTCTTCTGAGTGGGTTGGTGAGTTGTCTGTATATTTTGAAGTGTGCCTAGAGCTGGAAGTGACTCAAACAAATTACTTATTTTGCTGCCTACAGCTTGTTTCTTCAGGATGTTTGGTATTTAGGTCCCCGCTTGCCTACAATTTCAACTATTTCATTCTGTTCAAAGTCTGGCCCTGCCTCCTTTAGTAGGGCCCCCTATGTACAAAGGTTTGCGAAGGAGAGCCAGGCTCTGTGGGAGGGACCACCTGGCATATTGTGTTACAAAGATTTCCCTCAGAGCAGTGTGTGGACTCCAAACTGCTGCATAACGCATTAGATTTGGGAGGTGGGAGCTTCAGTGACCAGCGATCAAACGTTCCAAACCGGAAGGATAAGTATATGTGGCTGCATGGATTGAGGGGTATGTGAGATGAATAGACAGAACACATAAATTAAACGCAAGTGGGTGTTAAAAGTAAAACCTCAGCGAGTTATACATGACATTTCCCACACCTTGAAATTCCCAATAGGAATTTTCATTAGTGTGCATGTGTGCGATGAGGTTGATATCTTGATTCTGCGATGGGATGAAATTGGACAGAATTGGTGGGTCATGCAGTTGCATCTTGACTTCTTTGCATGTGCAAATACGTGCCTTGATGTTATCTTTTGATGGTGAATAAAATGGGTGTTTTTATCTTATGCAGGTGGCTGCTGGGAAGCTGAATGACCATTTTCCTCTGGTGGTGTGGCAAACTGGATCCGGCACTCAGACCAACATGAATGTAAACGAGGTCATCAGTAACCGAGCTATTGAGCTTCTAGGTGGTAAATTAGGGAGCAAGGATCCTGTTCACCCCAACGACCACGTAAACAAAAGTCAGGTCTGCATCGCACCTCCACCTACTCTTTTTAAAGACTTGCATTAATTCTTTTGGACTTCTATTGTCTTGCTAAAATTATTAACCGCCATCTCATTATTCTAGGCTGTTTTTTCAGCTGCACTTAATTTATTCTGACACTACCAGCAGGTTTTAAAAGCTCAAAATGAACGTGTTTATTAGCGTTTCTGTGATGGCTGCATCCAGCAAGATGTATTTCATTGTATGCTGTGTTTTTAACACATGTAGCGCATACCAGTTTTCTCAAATGGTTTAAAAGAGGAGGCGCTATAAGCATAAAGTAGCGCACAAGTACGGTACAAAATAAAGATGTGTCCGGTGCAATTTTTTTAAAAAAAATGTTTTTATTATTTTCGAAGGGGCATGAACAAGTTTTGCAAGAATGTGCAACAAAATGCTAATGCCTCAACTTTTTCAGCTACTCCCCTTAATTCCCATATTCGAGTCCATGTTCCTGTGCAAATCAACACCTGCTTTGCACCAGGAGCTTCAGAACATTATGGAATGATGTTGGCACCCTATCGTAGTTCAATGTTACATTGCCTGCACTGCAACGACCAATAGTCTCACTACAGCTTAAGGGTCTGCACCCAAATGTTCTTCCTCTCTGCAAGGCAAAACGTTTTTTAAATGTTGATTTTTATTTTTAATTTTTTTTGGTTGTTGCCCCCCCAGATTGTACAATGCCGCAAATGTATGCCAGGAAATGTATGAACGTCTCTTGTTGTAAGAAGTTGGTTGTTTTTCCATTGCAAACATGTTCCATGGTTGTGTCCACCATAGGGCAACTTAAGGAACTTCAAGTGACTTCCAGAAGTGTAGGAGTGCTCATTTGGCTATAGTGAGGGAATGAAAAATGTGCTTGCTAGGATTCAATTCTAGAAGGTGCATCCTCTTGTCTAAATCTCCCTAATGGAGTGTCCTGTTTGCCTGTCATGCTGGAAATCTTGAGTGAGAGTTGTAATGTTGGCGCAAGCAGTTATTATGAGGGCTCAGAAAATGAGTGATTTGAATCAATGTACCATGTGAATGTTAGTTTGTGAATGAGCTAGCATGAGTGAGATGGCTGATGGGTGTCTCATGTTTATATATAGATTAATAGGTTTGACTAAGAGCATCTCAAATAAAGACTTCAGGCCTCATTACAAGGTTGCCGGTCCGGTAAAATCGATGCCAGTACTGTAATACCAGCATCGTTTTCCGGACTGGAGCATTACGACCCGCAATGCCGGTGCGACCGGCACCGGCATGGACCCCTCCGTGATGGCACCCCCCTTGCCAGTATAAGCCCAGACACACGGCAGCCGTGCCAGCGACACCGGCATGCAGCAGACAAGTGCACGGTGTTAGTCAGAATTATATGCAGTATCCTTTGGAAACACCACACACAATTAAGACTACAAGTGACAGTACAAATTCACCTTTGGTACAAGTCTGTACTACACAGTTAAAGTGGTAGCGATGGCTGAGCAGGCAGACTTATCTCAAGAGTAAGTGAGCAGTATCAGATAGTTACACAATGGACAGCAATTACTATGATTCAGGCAAACGCTGACTCAAGGTTTTCAAGTAAAAGAATACACATTTATTTTACTCTTCAGTAGTATAACATTACACTATTATAAGCAGTTTAAAAATCACATTCTTAATACACCACACCACTCCAATAAGTTCCAGACAAGTGAAGCTCACAAAAGGAAGTGGGAGCAAAATGGCACTCCAGCAATTTAAAAGGGAGGGAAAGACAAAGTTAATATAAATTGAACCACACCAACAGGCAAGTACTCAGGACAATTGAGCAAGAGGAACTACAGTGATAGAATCTGGTAGAAAAGGCTTGGGGCCAAAATCAATGGGTCAAAAGTCTTTTGCTCAAAATCACACGGTTCAGGGTAGTTCGCGGTAAAGTTCGTGCCACGGATTCCGGACGAGGTTGGTTGGCAGAAAAGTTAGTTCGAAGAGAAGGACAAGCCGTCGGTTTGGAGAAAGATTTCAAACACTTTCACCGCGGCTGAACAAAACGAACAACCGGATTTGCACAGTACCTTAAAACGGAGAGGAAGCTGTAGCAGAGGCAGACGTTCCTGGTAGTTCCTGCAGGCTCACGGTTCCTGAAGCGACTGTCGGACTGACAAGAAGTAGGAAGACTGGAGGTCCTGCACTACCCAGGGAAGAAACCAGCAGCAGAGCAAAGCATGTAATAAAAGGTGCTCTCCTTAAAGCCCAAGCAGGGTCCAACCTTCCTGGCTATCCGCCCCACTGTAGCTCTGTACAGCGAATTCGACCAGAGGAGGGGTCCTGGATTGCAGTTTGGGCGAACTGGTTGGTCCAACCAGCTCAAGGGAAGAAGTTTCCTGGAGGATCTTCTCTGTCGTCGTATTCTAAAGATTCGGACCTGCAGCAGGGCTTCACCGGGCAGTTCAGTCGTTGTAGGGGTCCTGTTCCATTGGCGACTCTGCCTTTCCAGTCCCAGAGACGTGCTTTTTATGCCGTTTTCCCCCATTCATACAGCTTGGCTGTCAATCACACAGCAGGGTGGCTGTCCTGGCAAGGACAGTCACCCAGCCAATCAAACAGGAGTGCGACTTGGGTTACCAAGGGAACCCATGACAGGGGTCCTAAGACCCTTCCCTCACATCCTGCCTACCCAGACTTTCAGGCGTCTTAAGGAGGGTTTTTATGCAGACGCCCGCGAAAAGACGGCGAACAAAGGCATGGACCCCGGTTTGGCGTGCAGAGTAAAACACGAGAAAGACTTTAACAAAAAGAAATGGTGAATAAACCCAGCCGGAGCCAAAATAAAATGTATTTGGTCAAGCGGGTTTATGTTTGAGGCTAATATAATAATCTAAACCAATACCATGGTTATATAAGATAACCGCGGTAGAAAAATTAGGGTAGTTACCACTGCCACCAGCCAAGTCTTGATGTAAAGGGAGCGAAACAGTGCTCCAAGAGAAACAGACAAAAAGGGATAGGAATTAACCCTTTCCAATACTCCATGTAAGATTGGTTGTACTGGGTCTGTGATTTAAAGAGACTACATAAAGTTAATAGAAACTTTACATGTTTCTGGGAGACAGTAGTAAGTCCCAGAAAAATGGAGTCAGTGGGAAGTCTAAAATACAACCCTCTGTAACTGCACTGAAGGTGCTGTGTAACGCACATAAAAATGATGCTCATGGAGTAGGTGAGGCTCCAGAGCCCAAGATCACACAAATGGTAAAAATACACACAGCAAAACACATGTAAAACACATGTAAGAGTGGGAAAAAGGTTCTCACTCTTACCAGGTGAAAAAAAGAAACCCTAGAAATCCAGCAAAGCTGCTGAGGGACTCATTAGGTAAGGGAAATCAGCCATTTATGAGAATTCTCCCTAACACACGGACATGGCAATACCGGCATGTATGTACCGGTAATAACGCATAAAAAGATGCCGTTAAGACTGGCATCGCAGGACAGTTGTTAACAGGAACCTGGTGTGCAGAAACCTGCCACGGGTGGCCACAATCAGCACACGTGGCGACCATTTGAAGTCCGGCACAGCATAAAGGCAGCACACACCACACCCCTCCCAAAGCCAAAATTCTACCACTAGCAATAGCTCTGCTGGAGCAGGAGTACATGCATGAACAACTACTCTATGAGGAGGCAGTGAGCCAGGCCATCCAGCGAATGTGCAGGAGAAGGAGGGTGAGAAGGGGACAGCACATACCCAATGTGCAGGCCATTGTGCCCCGCAGGCAGCCACCAATCCCCCGCCAACGGCCTAGCCCATTCAACCTAACCCCTGCACAGATCTACACCCTGTACCGGCTGGACAGGGACACTATCGCCACTCTAGTGGACCTCATATACGATGACCTTGTGAACGTAATCAACACCTGGACAGCCACCCACCAACCCCCTGCAGAAGGTAGTGTGTGTGCGCCACTTCTTGGTAACGGGAACCTATCACCACACAGTGGGGAAACTGCACGGGATATCACAAACCTGCTTCTCCTGTGTGCTCACCCAGGTACTCGAAGCACTACTCTAACATGTACGCGACCACATGAGCAGGACACGGACTGCAGCTTAGGTCAATGCCACCAAAGTTGCATTCCATGCAATTGCAGGCATACCCAACGTCATTGGTGCGATAGACTGCACACATGTTGAGCTGGTGGTGCAGCATGCTGTGGAGGTGGTGTACCGCAACAGAAAGCAGTACCAGTCGCTGAGTGTACAGATGGTGTGTGACGCAAGGAAAATAATAACACACTGCTGTGCATGATACCCAGGCTCCACACACAATGCAATGGTCCTGCGGAACTCCACGCTACCCTGCTACATGGATCGGCATGCCGGACCTCATACATGGCTGTTGGGTGAGTCTGACCACAGGGGCATACACAGTGTTGATTGGGGGGTTGTTGCCAGCCCTGGGAACCTGTCTGCTGAGTGGGCCATGTGGGGTAATGATTGGGTGTACTGTTGCCAGCCCTGGGGACCTGTCTGCTGGGTGGGCCATGTGGGGTGTCGGAACACAGCACAGCCTTGCATCATCTTGGAGCACAAGTGCACACTGCATGCATGAATGCACCGTAAACCCTGCCAAAACCCATAGACACAACCAGGAATGGAAAGACGTGCACAGAGAGTGTGTAGGCCTATTTAACGCCCAGTCCCAAGTGGAAGTGGACCTACCTACCTCAGCCTTCCCAACATACACACCATGAACCCACACACATCTACCAATTGAGGAACACACACGGTCACGTTCCATGAGGCGTGACATCCGTGAATTGAAGAACCTGCAGCAAAGCCCCCAACAAAACATAAGGCCTACGTAGACCTTGTGGGCAACAGATGATGAGAATTTCCAGGTATTGTCATGTCATAAATTGTGTCTGTCTATTATTGTGGGTTACATTGAACAGCCTGTGACAAGAAATGACCTAAATCATCACAGGTACCCTTTCTCTTGCTCACATGCAGGTGATGCCGGGTATCCCCTGATGGGCTGGCTGCTGACCCCAATCAGACAGCCACGCAACAGACATGAGGAGTCCTACAATCGCGCACATGCACGGACTCGCGAGCCCATTAAACAGACATTTGGACTGTTGAAGAGCCGGTTCTGCTGCCTTAGCAGGTCTAGGGATGCTCTTATCTATGGTCCAGAGAGGGTGGGGAAAATTGTGATGGTTTGTGCAATGCTCCACAACATGTGCATCCGTCGTAACGTACCCCTGCCCCCTGACATGGATATGATGCCACCGGAGGAGGATGATGATGAGGATGGTGAGGATGCTGGAATTCCTCTCCACACGTCAAGCATTGGTTGCAAATTATTTCTGATGGAATGTAGGAGACATGGGAATGGGCGTGTGTCACACTGGGTGCTGGACACGGTGCATTATTAAATTGTTGCACACCGAAGAATGAATGTCCAGTCAATTGATTGTTTTGCTACACCTGGTGTATTGATGGTTGGTGAATTATGTACAGTATAACATTGTCGCAACATACACATCTACCCCCTAGTATTTACCAAACTCCAACCCCCCCCTATACCCCACACACAATGCCCCAACACACCCTCCCCAGGTAACCCATATCCAAAAACCCCCAACCCACAAACACCACCCCCAAGTCCACTGCCACCTCCACCATGACACCAACTTCCCTCCCTCAAAAACTACTTCTACCCATGCACTGGTGTCCGTGGACTATTTGCGCCCCCTTTTTGCTGCATGGGGTTGGGGTCCCTGCAACCGAGTCAGTTTCTGTGAGCGCCGCACAGGGCTCCTCTGGGTGGATGTGCTTGGCGTTGCACTAGCGGATTCGACTGGTGGTGTGATGATATGCCGTTGTTCGGCTATTGCAGTGACAAGCAGATTGATAGACTCCGCCATTGAGGACATCACCTTGTTTCCCCTCGCGCACTCGTCAAGCCAGTTGATAGATGGCCTCAGTTGCCCTGCCTAGCATGCACGCAGTGTTGCAGGTGTGGTCCTGCATCGTCTACCGGGTCAGCTCGGCTTCAGTGATGTAGCGGCTTACCAGGGCATGCATGGCCTCCTTCTGCTCCTCCGTTCGGCTGAGGCGGCCCTCAATGTCCAGGATGTTGCAGAGTCCAGGCAGTGGCAAGGGTGTTGGGCTACAGGGGCCTGATGGACTGAACACAGGCTCCACATCCTGGGGCACATTGCTATGTTTCCTGACCCAGTGGCCTCAACGGTGCTTCGTGCACCTGCCTCAGACATTGGGCTTCCTGGGTGGGGCAGATGGGTGGGTGTGGATATGTCCTGAAGGTCGGGCAGGCTCAGGACAGGTGATAGTGGCTCTGCAGGCAGGCTCAGGACAGGGGATTGTGGGTCTTCAGGCAGGCTCAGGACAGAGGATTGTGCGTCTTCAGGCAGGGTCATGTCTGGTGACACCGGATCTGCATGTCGTTGTGCTGGCTTGACAACGGGTGTTTTGGGCTGACTTGACAGGTCGGACACTGCTGCTGTTGTTTTGCGGGGATGACTGTCTGCTGGTGTCTTGGACTTCCTGTGCTGATGCTGGCTGGCAGGTGTATGGTGCTGGCGGGGGGGGGTGAGTGGTTGATGTCGTACGCTCTGGTCTAGTGCCGCTGGTTCCTGGCTGCTGCTGGTGGATTTGGTGCTCCTTCCACGTGCTGCAGTGGTGTTTGGGGTTGTGGCGAGCTCGCCCTCGCTTTCTGATGAGGTCCTTTGGAGGACAGTGCAGCAGCCCATTCCTATTGTGTGACAATCCATGTGACATGCATCAAATTGGTTAGATTCTGCATTGTCATGCTCACGGTGTGGGACGTGACATGGTGCACACATGAGTGGGGGTGGGGCATAACGGGGACATTTTGCAATGTGGACATGGTTGGGCTGTGCCTGTTGGCTGGGGTACTGGTGTGTTCTGGCATCGGTATTGTCAATGCGGCCATGGCTCGGGGACATGTGTACTCTGGCTGTGATGGGGATGTGGTTGACTCGTGTACGTTGCTGCAATGGTGTTGGGACATGGTGGGGGTGGCATGTGGGTGACTCGTGGCAATGATGAATGCGTCTTGACCTAAGCTCGCTTGGACAATGTGTTGGCATGAGGCAGATGGCAGGTTTTGGGCAGTGAAGTATGTCTGCGCATGCTGATGGGAGTTGTGTGTGCTTTGCAGGGGACATGTGGTGTGTGTATGTAGGGTTTGTTGCCAGTCTACCTGGCAGGGGCATGTTTCAGTGCTATGGTCTAGTTGGTGTGTGGCAAGGCGGCAGGTATTTGGTGGCACTGACTTGTCATTCGAAAAAAGCACCATTGACAATGGGGCCACATTTATGAGATTTCGGATGTAAGTCATAGTCACTCACCGGCATCTCCAGACAATGATACTCTGTGCTCTGCATATCCGAACCCCTCAAGCTTTCCATGTTGATGACTGAGGAGCATCTTTCTTCCCAAGGCTGCAATTTAATGAGTGAATATGCAGCGTCTCCTGTGGCCTGCACCTGGCTGCGCTCGGCTGCAAGGAGGTTCCGGTCACGGAGATGCAAGTCATCCCACCTTTTGCGGCAGTCTTTTACGGTCCTGGGTGTTTTTCCCACCGCAGACACTTTTGAGGCCACTTCTGTCCCTATTGCCTTCTTCCGGATCTGGGCTGGCTGGCGCAAGTCTCCTCCGAACACTACATCTGCGTTCTCGACCAGAGTGTCTGCAAGCATGGTCAGCTCGGGCTCACTGAAGCAGGGTTTTCTGCGTCAAACGGTCCCACGTGTCCCTGACGTGTTCTTCTATGCAGCTCTGCATCACTCCTGTCGGTCGAGGATTGCAATGGATTCTGATTTTAAAGTTGCCCGCCGGTGCATTTCCTGTTCCGGCGCGATGACGTTACTTCCGGTGCCGGTATTACTGGTACCAGTGTTTCCGGGATCAACGGTGCAGGAGTCGGTGTCTGCGGCACCGAGGATGCCCGGGCACGCTGACTCGGAATCTAACATAGATTCCAGCAGCAGTGCTACACGGACTAGGTAGCATCGGCATGCTGGTAAAATTGGATTTTTACCACGAAACTCGTAATGAGGGCCTTCTTCTTTTACACCTCCTGCCTTCCTTCTTCATTCTTATTAAGGCATCCGTTTTTTTTATTTTAACTCCATCCTTCTTACACCCATGCATAGAATCAACTTTCAGTAGACTAGGGCATCATGTTGACCACCAGTAAGAACATAGTCTCTCTCTCTCTCTCTCTCTCCTTTGACCTCATGCCACGGTTCTACGTTATTTAATCGCGGGACTTTTCATTGCGGGAATTTTTACCACGAATTTGGTTTCGAAAATAAACCCATCACATTTTTTTTTTTTGTTTTTTGGGGGGGTTACCCTCCCAAACCCCCTGTTCACTTTATTTTTTTTTTTATTCCCTTACGCAAATCTTTTAAATGTTTAACCCCCCACCCCAAAAAAAACACATGAGGTTTTTTTTTATAAATAAATTCACAGTAAAAAACCCTGCGATGAAAAGTCCCGCGATCAAAGGACGGTATACCCATGCCACAACATGAATCGGGGTGTCGGTTTATGTGGCATGTAGCCTCTCTGAGATTAAATAGCATCAACGTATGCTAGTTCTTTAATCTATATCAAGCTGGAGAACTTCAAAGCATGTGATCGGATATTGTTTCTAACTTTTGGGAAATGCCCTCTTGGGTATCCCCTTTCCATTTGTCCATAAACGTATGCTCATAGAAGTATGCATCACTTCTGACCCACTTTGATCCTTCTCCTTCTATAGGTTGGATACACCATGTGCTATAAATCCCTGGGATACCTGATGTTTAAATCTTGTAAACATTCTTATTCCCTCTTTTAGCTATACCTGGATTGGTTAGACATTGCCTAAGCTGCATATACCTGAATCTTTACACCTCGGCTACCTGGAAATCCAATTTCCACTGTTCGCCAGTCATAGTTATTCAGATGAACCATTGTTTCAAGCCCTCCTCGCCAAGCACTGAACAAACGTACCCTAATATTGGGGTGAACTTTTTTTTTTTAAGTACTGGCCTGATTGGAGAGCTGTGTACTTATATAGTCTATTTCTTAATTATAGATATGAGTTCTCGCTGAACATGCTGTTAGTGACTAAATGCTTACTAGATCGCATAGGCAGTTAGAAAAGCTTGTATAAATGAGTAGTGATGCAATTCTGTTAAATGCCAACTCATATCACTTCTTTGTACCATTCCTGATTGGATTGGTTTGCTAATTAATTTGAAACCTTTTTAGCACTATTGTTGATTGAGATAATGCATCCCACATTGGAGTCTTCTCCTGCCATTTTGCAGCTCCCAAACAACTTCTTTGTCACTGCAAGTTTAAAGGTGTTGGTGAACAGTACAACAGTAATTCCCTTCTCTTATGTCACTGCAAAGGACCTGTGCAGGAATATGTTGGCAGACAAAGTTCTCCTTTTTTCAAATAGTTGCAAACTGCCTCTGATCAGGACAGTATCTTTATTAAGCTAACCATGTTCTGTTTTGCAAGGCCCCCCCTAAATTTGTTTATTTTCATGCAATGCCATTCCTTAAAATGTAAATTGCCACATTCTTACACTTAAGAATAGTAACGGTGGTACTACTATGCAACTATGCCTTGGCACCTGTTTTCTCTATCACAATGCACACTATATTTTTGTAGTGGAGGTTACATCAACTGGATAAGCACGGCAGGATACTTTAGAAAATGTCAATAATATTCCCCGGCAAACGGTGACCTGTTGGCGATATCTGCAGCTCTTGCTCAACCCACTAATTGATAGCCAACTCCTTGACCGTCTCATCAATCAACCTGCTATTTTAAACCATGTACCCAGTAAAGTGCCAGCCACTCGCAATCTACTGTTTTCAACCTAGTATATCCGGATCCCTTCCTGCTACAATTCTATCCACTGTATTTTCTGTCTTGGTTCTTAAATGATTCATATATCATATGATCATAGCTGACCGGATGTTACATAAAGGGTCAACAGTCCCATCTAGCCTGACTATTTACAGACATACTGGGACACCATACGCTATACTTTGTCTCCAAACTGCTCTTTGGTTGTAGAATAAGAGAATGAATGATCTTTAAATTATATTGTTTTGTAGTTGTCATTTATATAGCGCCTTTTATCATTACAGTCTCAAAGTGCTGGTAGTGGGAACGCCTTGCTGGACCGAAATCCAGAGTGTTGGAGATCACAGAGTGGGATTAGAATGCTTGTGTGCATTTGGCCACGATAAGGCTTAGCAGTAGGGCTGGCCAGGCTCCGGTGGAAGCAACCCACAAAGATCCGGCATATGGTTGCGTGCTGAGAACGATTAGGAGATGGCGTGAGTGCTACAGACTCCAAATTTGGGCCGGGGGCGCTGTTGAGCAGCACTGAAAATGGCTGCCTAGCTTTGTAGCTCCGACTCGGAGGTGGGGGGGGGGGGGATCCTGTTGCTTTAATATCCTGAACGGTGCCTTCTCTGTGTAAATACAATTGAGGTGGGCGAAGATGAAGGTGTCGTGGTGTGCCTGGCCAACCCAGAGCTAATGAGGAACCATAATGCCACAGCAATTATCGAAAACGCTACGACCGGATAGCGGAGTGTCTGAAGCCAGCATTGGGCTTCCATACTGTGTGGACTACTGTTGGACGAGAACCGTGCCGGCGGTTTGCTGGGGGAGGGGCCGCCAACCCTGCATTCCAGAGGCAAACTGCGACCCCGTCCGCCTGGCTACACTGGAAAAAACAACTCTGAGGTACGTCGCCGACAGGCCGGGGCGGCTGCACTTGACTTTACCCGACCTGTGGTGCACCGTCTGCCTCCACCTCAAGAAGGGCTGCTGAGATCCACAGGCAAGCGGTGCGGCTACTTTGGGCAGTGCGGGCAGCACATTTAGTGCTGCACACCCGCTGTGTGCAGCCCGAGCCCTGGGAACCTTTGCACCTGTCTGCAACTGCATGCACAGTGCACAGGGGGACCGGACCTCTGCGGGGGTTAGTTGCGATGTTGATCCTCTACCTCCCATATGGTCCGTGGCTGCTCCCCTTCCCCGCCGGAGCTGTGCGCATCCTCCCTGTCATCCTGTGGGCCACACAGTGTAAAATATCCACTGATTTGCTGTGCTGCTAAATGTACAGTGGGTGAGTGAAATAAGAAGTTAAACCGTCTCGTGCTACGTGGGGTAACTGGAAGGAAACTACACTTCACCACACCCATTCAACTGCAGCATGGCCTGATTAGATCTGCAACCACTGGGTTGCCCGGCACATTCGCCATGCCGTATGGACAATAGGGGATATCCCAGCACTGCCTGGTGGGGCCCTGCAAATCAAGGGCGCTTAGCCAGATGCGCCGATCGAGCCTTGTTAGTTAACCTTGTGGACCTATGTGAGGCCAGAACGACCACAGGCTAATCTAAAGAGTACCTTATAGGGTGGGCAGACCTGTTGGACACCCCTGGTAATTGAACACACCCTACAAGTCCGTGGGAGAACACCACCCATTCTACACCACCTATGACTCGGTGTAGCTGGTACAGGTACGTGGAAGCAATATATGGCCTAGGGATGGTCTTGCTACGCGTCAACACCATAATAGATATCGTATGCAGACAGAGCTGACCTAGACTGGGTACCAACTTTGGCGCCCTGTTATAGCGCACTAACCTTTGTGTATACCTGCATGAAAGCTGCATACTGGCCAACATTTGGCCTGGAGATCCTATAGCTCTGTAGGTCCCCACAGGGTTGCAGAAGGTAATGAGGAGATCCCCTTAAGTGTGGTCTAAGCACAATAAAGACATTCCTCTTGGGGTACTATGGTGCAAAGCGAATATCTCTGCTCAGTTTTCCTACCCAGCTTTTGGCTGACCTACTCCATATGCAGATGGGGTGGCGGCCTAACCCACGGCTGGCTTCCGAATTGCAACCCCGCTATTGAAAGCACTCGGTCAGCAATCTGTGTGTAGTGGACAGCGTGGAGGGGCGAGGTGATGACCTTGTGTTTACACCATCCGCAGAGGCGTTCCTGCAGAACAATCCTATTCTCGAGTGACTCCCAACTCTTGTGGGGGGGAGGGGTTAACTAAAAATACCCAATTGGCTGGAAAAGAACATCTCTCTTGCAACAAACTCAGTGAAGATGACAACAGGTGCGGGCCGGGAAAAAGAAAGGCACGATGGATTCCATCACCAACTCAGAATCAAGCGGCGAGCAGAGCGACACTCCCAGGAGCTAGCGCACCACCAACGCCGACAGACAATTCAAGAGAAGACCACTTGCTGACTACTATGCAGGACGAGGCTCATTGTTTAAAGGAATTATGTAATTCTCTGGCATGGATTCACATACTCATGAATATTCCCCTTCATCAGGCTGGGAATCCTCGGTAAAGAAAAATAAATCGGTTTCAGTTTCATTTCTGAACTGTCTTTCTACTAATAACCAATCACTGTTCTCCGGGTCATACGGCCCCCAGCCAACGACTGCCCTCTACCCAAGCCCCTTCTCTAGCAGCCATCTTCAAATTTTTACCGCACGTTCATGTGTTGGGAGTCCTCGTGCTTAGCTCTCGAGCTTTTACTGCGTGTTGCATTTTTTCAAAGAGTTTACTCTAATTTTTCGGTCAATTCGAGCCTGAAGCTCCACCAATTCATCTTCCAATTAACGTGGACCCGTTTCGGAAATGTCTACGCCCCTCAAGGGCGATTTTTCATTGCATTTCACTTCTTGGAGGATTCCAGAAGATCTTTGAGGCCTAACCCGCGTGGTCATGGCTCAAGACAAGAGACTCGACGCCCGTTGGATCCAAGCTGTTTAGGATCTGCCCAGGATGTGAACTACAGAATGTCTTCAAGGAAGATGAGCACTCCTGGTGTCTCTACTGCCTGCACTCTTGTCATGAATCGCCACTTTCGCCCCCTATGGACTTCATGGTCCATAAAGCACCGCATCATTGGGACAATCATCCTTCCAACATGACCCCCTGCACAGGAGCACCACTCTCTAGCGTTTACATCTGACGCGCTGCCTTCTAGAAAATAGGCACGCCCCCGTGGCTCTGCGCGTCTCAACACTACTGTTCCGTGTTGCTAGCGATTGCTACTGCTCCCTTCGTCAGCATCCTTCCCAGTCTCTTCTATCCTTCCCTTCCAGGCTGCTCCCCCCTTTTTATAACTGCTCTCGCAAATTCTTGGCTCCTTCCTCCTTCCATCCCGGACCGCGCCTTTGGTCCCGTGCTAGTGGGTTTCCCGCTCGCTCTGAACTCTGAATCTGCGCTGCTATTAATTCCTGGAATCCGCCATAGTGCTTCCATCCTGGATACTGAACTTCACCCAGTTTCGTGAGAAATACAGCAAACCTCACACTGGACGCAGACCCAGAGGATACGCGCCCTTAACTGTACAAGTCCAGAACAACCAGGAAGAAGGAAAAGTCTCCCAAGAAGACTCAACCCAGAGAAAAACAGGTGAGAAAAAGGGCAGAGTGCAACAGTTTGAGACGCCCAGAATCTGATATTGAGCCTAACATGGAGGCTGCAGTCCAGGACCTCATGAGAGGAATGCAAGAATTAACTACTGAGGTTCAAAACCTCAAGGCGGAAAACGCAGCCCTAAAACAACTCGTACTGTCCCGGGATTCGGCATTCAAGGAAAGTGCCCTGACAGGGGGTATAGTGGACAAGTACGATGGCTCCTCCAAGTCCCTGCGTTCCTTCCTTGATTCCTGTGTGGTACATTTCACGTTTAAACCCTACTATTTTTCCACGCCCAGGGCTAAAGTGGGGTTTATGATATCACACCTTTCCGGCAATGCCTTAGCCTGGGCAACCCCCTGGGTGAACGCAGGAGACCCACTTCTGGACTACTACGATGGATTCATGGAACCCTTCAACGCCACGTTTGACCGGCCAGAACTCGTTTATAATGCCCAGGAAAGACTACGGGAAATTCAACAGGGAAATCAAGATATGCTTACTTATGTGACTCGTTTCAAACAACTGGCTAAAGAGGCTGATTGGTCCCAGGAAGCTAGTTTCACCCTGTTTTGAAGAGGCTTGAATGATGAAGTCAAGCACGCGCTAGCCAGAGTAGCCTGTCCAAGTTTATTCCAGGCCTTGATGGATTTGGCATTACAGATCGATTTCCTAATACAGAAAGGCTGAGAAAAAAAAAAAAAAAACCCAAAACCAACCGTGCAGTACCCTACCCTTAAGGAGACATCCTCTCAACCCTCTTCATATCCAGAACCTATGCAGCTGGGGCTCCTTTCGGGGTCCGATCTCCCCACAAGAATGGACCCGTAGAAGGCTAGTAACAATGGGTGATATTTGGTGGGAGGGTTCTATTAATACCTTTGAGGGGCTGCGGGAAGAAACTGGGTTGCATGCGGGCCAGTATATTACATACCACAGAATGCTGCAGAGAGTTAAGAGAATATGGCTCGAAACTGTGCTGGAGGAAGAACCAGATGCCACCATAGATATGATCTATGACATAGCGGAAGGGGGACATGAGATATCCAGATTATATGAGATGCTGATGCTTAAAGTGGGGAAGGGGGTCACACAGTTGAGACTAGATTGGGAAACGGAAATAGGATCCACGATGGAGGATGGGATGTGGGAACGGGCTCAGGGGTATCATAAGAAGGTATCTAGAAATGTGAGATTGAAACAGATACAACTGCATATCATGCACAGGGCATACATGACACCCCAGAGGATATCTAGGTTTGAGAATGCAGGACGGCAAGCATGCCCCAAGTGTGATGAGGAGAATGCGGGCATGATGCATATGTTCTGGTCATGGCTGGTCATTGAACGCTTTTGGAGCGCCGTGGAGCGGAAACTGGCAGAGAAGGGTGTCAAGATTGTAGTGGACACAGTGTGGGCCTGTTTGTTGGGGGGGGGTTCCCAAGATCACAGAAGCTGAGGCATGTGAGAAAACTGAGAGATCTGGCATATGTGCTTGCAAAGAGGAGAATCGCCATGGGGTGGAAGCATGCCATGGGGTGTAAGACGTGCCATAGACAGAGTGGAGGTGTGGTGGAAAGATTTGCAGAAATGGGCGGAGGTAGAAACTATGGTATGGCAAGAAACGAGCAATGCTGGGGGGGGGGAGACAGAGTCCCTGATGGCCTGGAAATCATTGATAGCAGAGCTGTTTGGGTCAATCCGAGACCTAGCTGAACCCATGGAAGGAGAGACCCTGCCACAGGACGCAGATACGGAATGTGTAAAATGATAGGCTCGAAATTGGGGGTGGGATAGAGGAAGCATTGACTTGAAGTAAGCAATGTATAATGGAAGTGTTGATGTATACACTGCCTGTTTGGTTTGTATTGTTTGGTTGAAATTTTAATAACATTTTTTTTTTTAAAAAAAGAATGAACCCGTAGAATTAATACCGGACTCTGCATGTATTGTGCTTCTGATAAACATCTTGCAAGGAACTGCCCAATAGCACCACCCCGGCGTTCGGAAACGCCAGCTCCCGATCTTGAGCGGAGCACAGCTTCGGGAGAAAGATGTCTGCTCCACTTCTGTTCCTTCCTTGACTTGTCCTCGCCAAAATACATTGGTGGTTCTTCAAACTTTCTTGTCATCCACTAAAGAGGACACTTTTCCCATCCTGGCTCTAGTGGATTGCGGTGCCATGGGAGTGGTCATAGATGATGAATGGGCATTAAGGCACAACATACCCCGAGAAAACAAGAGTGATCCAAGCGGTCGAAGGAATTGACAGGAAACCATTATCCTACGGACCCATTACCCACCAAACCAAGGAACTACTGCTCTCGATAAATAACCATCAAGAAACAATTTGCTTTGATATCATAAAGGCAGCACATTATCCCATGGTTCTTGGCATACCCTGGCTCCAGAAGCACAACCTGATTATTAATTGGGCAGCAGGATCCCTGTTCCTAGGTTCAGAATTCTGTTTAAGCCATTGTTTGTCTCAAGGTTTGGTGCCAGATCCTCAAATGGCTCCCAGACTCCCGAACAACCACCATTGTGTGTTTCCAACATTACTCAAGTACCGGAGATCTATCACTCCTATTTGGATGTGTTTTCAACTGCCAATGTCGAATCCTTACCACCCCATCGACCTGAGGACTGTGCTATTGACACGGAAGACTCAGCAGTAATTCCATTTGGCAGAATGTTTATACTATCCGAACCGGAGAAAAGAGCCCTAAGAGAATATCTGGACACAAATCTCGCTAATGGAACCATTCGTCCTTAAAAATTCCCCGCCGGTGCCTCTTTGTTCTTCGTGCCCAAGAAAGATACGAAGGAGCTGCGACCTTGCTTGGACTATCGAGGTCTTAACCAGTGTACCCTTAAGCATCGGTATCCGCTACCCCTTGTTTCTGATATATTGGAGGCCGTTCGAGGAGCTGTAATCTTTACCAAGCTTAATCTACGAGGTGCCTACCATCTTATTCGAAGTAAGGAAGGGGATGAGTGGAAGACCGCCTTCAGAACACCTTTTGGTCATTTTGAGTATCTGGTCATGCCCTTCTGTCTAGCCAATGCCCCAGCGGTTTTTCAGCGCTTCATGGACAGAGTCTTCTCGGATATGCTGTTTCTTTTCGTCATAGTGTATCTGGACGACATACTGATCTATTCCAACGAACCCCAAGTCCATCAAGAATCAAGAACATGTAAATGCCGTACTTCAGCGATTAAGGGAGAACAAGCTCCTGGCCAAACCTGAAAAATGCCTCTTTCATGTCCGGACCGTTCATTACCTTGGCTTCGTACTGAGTTCCAAAGGAATCGGAATGGATCCTGCAAAGGTAACCTCAATTCTTTCCTGGCCAGCACCTACCACAGTAATACAGATCCAGTCCTTCTTGGGTCTTGCAAACTTTTACAGGAAATTCATTCCCACATTTTCTGACATCGTGCATCCCATTGTTGCCTTGCTGAAAAAAGACACACCATTCACTTGGTCAGTTGCTCAAGAAACCGCCTTCAAGGAATTAAAACAAAGATTTATCCAAGCCCCCATCCTGGCTCAACCGGACATAAATAAACCCTTCCTGGTGGAAACGGACGCCTCAGACTATGCTATCGGAGCAGTCTTTAAACAAGAATTCGAAGACAAGATGGAACACCCCATCACCTATCTATCCCGAAACCTTGACTCCCAGTGAGACCCATTACTTAGTCCTGGAGAAAGAATTACTAGCCATTCGACAGGCCTTTACTGACTGGCGACATTTACTCCTAGGTGCCAAACATCCGGTCCAAGTACGAACCGATCATAGAAACATACAAGTTTCTTTGCCCAGTATCAGTTCCACATACAGCACGTCCCTGGAACCAATAATGTAATCGCAGACGCCTTGTCTAGGCATCCCGATTACAAGCCTGTTGAAGTTCGTACCTTTCCGAGAATGTTTCCCGATACCGTTGTCATAGCCCAGGTCAATTCCTTGTTTGAAGAAATCCATATCGAAAAACCATCTTCTGACCTTTGGCAGGACTATACCAACACCAACCAATGGAAACTGGTCTCAAAGAATGGTTACCTCTTCAGGATAAGAGACTAGTCATACCCACACAAAAACTGAGAACCAAGATCATAACACTCTTCCATGATAACTTTCATTCCGGATATAGAGGCATTATTGCCACTCTCTGCTCTACTCAGAGACAATTCTGGTGGCCGAAGATGATCGATGGGGTAAAGGCATACATTCAAGCCTGCACTATTTGCAGTCAAAACAAGTGTGATAATAGAAAGCCTGCAGGGCTTCTCCTCCAACCCTCCTTGCCGGAGCGCCCTTGGGAAATAATTGCCACTGACTTCATCATGGATCTACCTCCATCCAGAGGGTATACTACCATAATGGTTACCATTGACTTATTCACCCACATGCAGAGGTCGAAGTGGGCGGGAGCGGTCGGGAGCGGTGCTCCTATACTTTTTATTTTTCAGTTTCACTGTTCCTATACTTTTATTTTAAAAAGAAACCGTTCCGGAACGGTTTCGTTTTAAAAAAAAAAAAGTGTAGGAAGAAGTTGGAGCTTGCACTTCAGTGCACTGCACTGAAAATTCCCTTAAATAATAGGTGTTTGTTTGGGGGTTTGGAATGTTTGTGGGAGGGGGCGCAGATATGGGGTTTGTGGAGAGTGGGGCACACTGGCAGGGAACATAGCTCCACTACTTCTTTTCGTACACTTCGACCACTGCCCACATGGCACACTTCACCCCTTTTATACAAGTTACCATCGGCACTTGAATTGGCTGGAATATTTTTAAAACATATATTCAGACTTCATGGACTTCCTTCCAAGATCATCTCCGACCGCGGGCCTCAGTATAGCTCCAAGTTTTGGAAACATCTGTGTCAAATGCTGGGCATCCAACAAGCCTTGTCTTCAGGGTACAATCCTCAGACCAATGGTATAACCGAGCGGGTAAATCAGACCCTAGAACAATACCTGTGATGTTTTTCAGCCAAGGTCCAAGATGATTTGTCTGTTTTGGTTCCGGTAGCCGAATTCGCTTACAATAACTCAGATCACTCTGCCATCAAGACCAGCTCTTTCTTTTGCAGCCAGGGGTTCCATCCATCAGTTCTACCAACTATCCTGCCCCAGCCTACCCCGGTACCCTTGGTCGATTCCTGGATTGAACATCGTCTGGTGAATGTACATAAGGATGCCAAGGAACACTTTGAAAAGGCCAGATCAGACATCAAGAGGTATGCTGATAACAAAAGAAGACCCAGCCATTTATATGGAATTGGGGCCAAGGTTTGGTTATCCTTGAGACTCTTACCTCAACACTTGCGGCCTAACAAACTGGCGCCCAAGTATAACGGGCCTTTCACCGTTAAGGAAGTCATCAACCAAGTGGCCTTTAGACTACAGCTACCCGAATCTTGGAAGAAGATGCATCCTGTTTTTCACACTTCCTTACTGAAACCATATGTACCCTCCACCAGATGAACTCTTCGACCCAACCCTGTGCTCGTCAATGGTCAGATTGAATACGAAGTCTCCAGGATATGCGATTCTAGATACAGACGGGGCCGACTGCAATACTTAGTGGAATGGAAAGGATATCCCCCCAGCGAACGAACCTGGGAACCATCCTCCAACATGAATGCTCCCTGTTTGGTGCGAAAATGTCATCTAACCCACCCAGGGAAACCCAGTGGATCGAGGTTTAGGAGGGGGCATGCTGTCATGAATCGCCACTTTCACCCCCTATGGACTTCATGGTCCATAAAGCATCGCATCATTGGGATAATCATCCTTCCAACATGGCTGCCTGCACAGGAGCGCCACTCTAGCGTTTACGTCGGACGCGCTGCCTTCTAGAAAATAGGCACGCCCCCGCGGCTCTGCGCGTCTCACCGCTACTGTTCCATGTTGCTAGCGATTGCTACTGCTCCCTTTGCCAGCGTCCTTCCCAGTTTCTTCTATCCTTCCCTTCCAGGCTGCTCCCCCTTTTTAGAACTGCGCTCGCAATTCTTGGCTCCTTCCCCCTTCCGTCCCGAACCGCGCCTGTGGTCCCGTGCTAGTGGGTTTCCCGCTCGCTCTGAACTCTGAATCTGCGCTGCTATTCATTCCTGGAATCCGCCATAGTGCTTCCATCCTGGATACTGAACTTCACTTAGTTTCCTGAGGCATACAGCAAACCTCACACTGGACCCAGACCCAGAGGATACGCGGCCTTACCTGTCCAGAACAACCAGGAAGAAGGAAAAGTCTCCCAAGAAAACTCAACCCAGAGAAAAACAGGTGAGAAAAAGGGTAGAGTGTGACAACTCTGACCAGTCGCACGTGGAGGAGGACTGTGTGTTCTGCAAGAACTTGTCCGTCCGGACCATGAAAGACCGTCGTAAACGACTCGCTAACTGGCTGGAGGCGAAGAGCCCGGCAGCAGGTGAGAAGTTGAAGGCTGAGCGGTCTTCTAAGACCTTTGAGGGCGCTCCGGCTATGACGGCAACCACGAGCCAACGCTCCGGCTCGTTGAAAAGGAAGTCTGAGAACCCGGGTAAGCTTCGGGAGAAACCCCAGCCGATCTCGACGGAAAAAGCCAAGGGGGAGCAAGGCGGTGACCCTCCCCCCACGGTGAAGGCCTCTGACACACCTAAGGTCGTTAAGTCCCAGATTCACCCGGCTAAGGCCTCGATTGGGGGAGGTGTGGTGTCCCTGGCAAAGCCTGCAGAGGCGACCCCAGTGGAGACGTGCTCCAGGCCTAGAGTTTTCCTGCCATCCCGGAGGGAATCGTCTTTCCAACCGATCGAAAAGACCCCTGTGAAGCCCCGGGCCAAGAAGGAGGGGGGGGGGGGACGGTAGTCCTAGCGGATTCAGATACCTCCTCCGAGGACGAGTTGTCGGTCATCAAGGCAGTGCTGGACAAGAGTTTCGATGAGGTCAGGGCCTGCGGGAAGATTCCCAACGAGGCGGACGTGGAGAGCAAGGGTGGAGCCGACGAAGAACGGCAGGTGGATGAGGAACCGGAGGAGCCTCTGCCTACGCTCCCGTCACAACCGATGCCAACACCGTCGGACAGGTCGGAAGACATCTTGCTGGCACTGCACACCATGTGCGAGGGATGAGACGGAGACTGAGACGGCGACGACGGGGACGGACGACGGCAGAGACGACGCAACAGATCACCCATCGCCCCCTCCCCGGGCTTCCCCTCCCGACGAAATTGGCTTGTTTCACGCCATGATCGCCAGGGCCTCCGAGCTTTTCCAGCTATGCCCCGAAGAGCAGAAGAAGGAGGGATTCCTTTATCAGCAATGAGAGGCCAAGAGGAAGACCGTACTTTCAGTCCCGCTGTTGGACGACATCTGGGACGAGGGACTGTCCTTTCTGAAGAACCCGTCCACGGCTCCTGCGAAGAGAGACCAGTACAAGTAGAAGTACCGGGCCCCAGATTTTGCTGCTTTGTGCCTCAGGGTGCAGCCGTCCCTGGATTCCATGGTCTCCGCGGTGGCCAAGAAGAAATCGGCAGGGGCGACGGCATCTACTTCCACTTCCCCGCCGGACGGCGATGGGAAGAAGCTGGACGCCATGGGACGTCAGGTCATCTCGTCGGCAACGACGAACATTAAGGCGGCCAACGCTCTCGCTATCGTGGCCCGCATGAGAGCGGAGGCCCTAGAAATTCTGACCATGCCCTCACGGTAGCCGCGGACATCGCCGACACCGGTTTTCGCCAGATGGGCAACAGCGTTTGCCTTCGCCGGCGCGGTTGGCTCGGGGCCACCAATTTCCGTCAGGACGTACAGACCCGGGTACTGGACTGCCTTTGATGGGAACAACCTGTTCGGCAAGGCAGAGAACGAGTCACTGCAGGCCATCAAGGCAGACACCGAAACGGCCCGTGCCTTGGGCACGATCCATCAGCGACGGCCGTCCTTTCTGACCTCCGGAGGCAAGTCTCAAGGTGCCTCCAAAGGATTTGGTGCAAGCTCCTCGTTGTACCGTCAGGCGGCCCGTTCTTCATCTCAGGAAGCCTACAGGGGCCGCAGCAAGGCCGGTGGACATCGTCGTCATCGCCAAGGGGCCCAAGGTGGCAAGGCCTCGGCGAAGCAGGACTGAACCGGCCGGGGCGTCGGGACCCCACCCGAGCACCCCAGGGGGAGGCCGGCTGACGAATTTAGTCGGGGTGTGGAAATCCATCTCCACCGACAGTTGGGTGCTGGATGCCCTGGCCCACGGACACACTCTGGAGTTCCAAAGGAAGCGTCCCCACTTTCCACCGGTGGCCAGAAAAAAAAAACACATTCCACAGCTACTTCTGGAGGTACGAGCAATGCTGGAAAAGGGCGCGATAGAGCTTGTCGCGGAGAGACTCCGGGGCTCCGGAGTGTACTCGCGTTACTTCCTCGTCCGAAAGAAGACCGGCGGCTGGCGGCCTATCCTGGACCTCCGCCGCCTCAACAATTACAAAAGATGCCAAAAATTCTGGATGGTCACCCTTCAGCACGTGCTGGGACAGCTGGAAGAAGGGGACTTCCTGTCGTCTCTGGAGGATGCATATTTCCACATCGCCATTCACAAAGGACATTGAAGAGTTCTGCACTTCGTGGTCCAGGGGCGACACTATCAGTTCAAGGCACTGCCCTTCGGTTTGAAGTCGGCACCAAGGGTCCTCCCCAAGTGCCTGGCAAAGGTGGCGGCGCGGCTGCGCCTGCAGGGGCTGCATGTCTGCCCCTATCTGAACGATTGGCTCATCCGAGTGAAGTCAAGGGAACTCGCCGTCGACCACACAGCGAGGACCGTCCGCCTGCTCATGGAACTGGGGTTCTCTATAAACTATGCGAAGTCCTGCTTGGTGCCATCGCAGGACGCCTTGTTCCTGGGAGCCAGGCTCAACACGGTGACGCGGCTGGCTTCACGGTCGGAGGAGAGGATAAAGGCCATCCTGGGCAAGTTACAACAGCTGTTGACCACGGACGTTGCCAGGGTGAGGTCCATCAAGTCCCTGCTCGGCATGATGGCGTCATGCTTCTACCTCGTGTGACTGTGCAGGTTGCGGATGTGGCCACTGCAGGAGTTCGACGCCCGGTGGATACAAGTGGCGGGAAGTTTCGAAGACAAGATCTCCCTCAACGGGTCTTTCCGTCAAGCGATCCAATGGTGGGGCACCCACACGCAAATCACAGTGCGCATGAACTTCCAGGCCCCAGCGTACCAGGAGACGGTGACGACGGACGCCTCCCTGGAGGGATGGGGCGCCCACACCGGAGATCTCCAAGCAAGAGGCCTTTGGCTCCCGGAGGAGAGGTCACTGCACATCAACGTCCTGGAGCTTCGGGCCGTGTTCTGGGCCCTCAGGTCCTTCGTTCCGTCCCTCAAGGGCAGAGTGGTAAGGGTCTTCACCGACCACACCACCACAATGTTCTACATCCAGAAGCAGGGGGGCACCAGATCCCCAGCTCTCTCCAAGGAAGCACAGGATCTGTGGCACTGGGCCGTCGCCCATGGAATGTTCCTAGTACCCTTTCACCTGGCAAGAGTAAAGAACACAGTCGCTGACTCACTCAGCAGAGAGCTGCGCTCCTGCCACGAATGGGAGCTTCAGCAAGATCAAGTAGATCTCCTATTCCGACGATGGGGAAATCCCCAGATCGATCTGTTCGCGCCGGCGACGAACATCAAGTGCCGGAGGTTCGCCAGCAGGCTTCCCCAGCCGGGGAGCATGGGGGATGCATTCTCCTTCCCCTGGGACGGCCTGTTCCTCTATGCGTTCCCACCATTACCGTTGCTCCTGTGACTCATCAGTCAACTCAGACGGTCCCGGTGCAGGATGATCCTCGTTGCAACGGCGCGGCTGAGGCAGATATGATTCCCGAACCTTCTGGACATGTCAGCGTCCCCTCCAGTCAGGCTGTCGACTGACGCGGATCTTCTCGCCAGGGAAGGAGGCGCGATCGTGCATCACGATCCAGGATCTCTGAATCTACAGGCCTGGCTCCTGCAGCACTAGAGTTTGGAGGCTACGACATCCCGGCTGACTGCAAGGAGGTGCTTGCCAAGGCCAGGGCTTCCTCGACTCTTAAGTGCTTTGGACATAAATGTAAGAGGTTCTCTGTCTGGTGCCGTGCACAGAAGATCAACCCTCTACGGATTACAGCCCCCCAAGTACTGCCGTACTTGCTGTCGCTGGCCAAGGCGGGGCCCGCGCATGCCTCCATCAAAATTCATCTGGCGGCTATCTCCCGTTACACCAGAACTCTGGGGCGGTCGTCGCTGTGGTCCCACCACCAGGTGAAGGAGTTCATGAAAGGACTGTTCTGCTCGTTTCCGCCAGTGAAGACTCTGGCCCCCGGTGTGGAAGCTCAATGTGGTGCTGACCAGGCTCATGGGCCCGCCAATTGAGCCTTTGCATTCGGCGCTGCTGAAATTCCTATCGTGGAAGACAGTGTTTCTTGTGGCCATCACCTCTGCACGACGAGTGGGAGAGATCCAGGCACTCTCCTGTAAGCCGCCGTACCTGACATTCCACCAGATGAGGGTAGTGCTGAGGACGTACCCCTCCTTCATGCCTAAGGTGCCGTCGGACTTCCATCTCAACGAGCCCTTGGTGTTGCCCGTTTTCTTCCCGTCGCCTTCGCCACTGGCTGAGAGGACTTTGCACTCGCTGGATGTGGCTAGAGTGCTGAAGTTCTACATGGACCGCACGAAGAGTTTTCGGAAGACATCAAAGCTGTTTGTGAACTTTGGCCCTGTGAACCAAGGGAAGGTACTCTCCAAGGCTTCCATTTCCAGATGGCTCTCCGGCTGCATCATGCAATGTCACTGGTTGGCAAACTGACCGTTGCCCGGCCGTCCGAGAGCCCATTCGACCAGAGCAACCGCTGCTACTACGGCGTTCTTGTCTGGTGTGCCCCTGTTGGACATCTGCAGGGCAGCTACGTGGTGGTCGACACACACATTCACGAAATTCTACTGCGTCGACCGGGATACCAGGGAGGAGTCCAGAGTCGGCCAAGCAGTGCTGCACAACCTGTTCGCTTGAAGGTGAGCTTGGTGAGGAGGTAAGAGATGCTTAATGTTGAGCTTTGCCACCTCCTGTGGTTATGCATGTGTGTACTGCTATGTATTCATGAGCATGTGAATCCATGCCAGACCCCATGCTGGAGAAGGAGCAAGTTACTTACCTGTAACTGTTGTTCTCCAGCATGGGTATGGCATGGGTTCACATGCAAACCCTCACTCCAACCCCTCTGCGGCTCTTCTATTGGTCCTACTGCCACTTTACGTGCTACCAAATCTGAAGATGGCTGCCAGGGGAGGGGCTTAGGTAGAGGGCAGTCATTGGCTGGGGGCAGTATGACCCGGAGACCAGTGATTGGTTATTAGTAGAAAGACAGTTCAGAAACGAAACTGAAACCGATATATTTTTTCTTTACCGAGCATTCCCAGCCTGACAGCGGGGAATATTCATGAGCATGTGAATCCATGCTGGAGAACAGTTACAGGTAAGTAACGTGTTCCTTGTCAGATCGAGCAACGCAATTTGAAGCTGCCAACGGGGGGTGGTTAACTGCTGGCTTCGTTGCCCCCTTATGGTGGTTTCCCAGCTTTCCCCATTACTCATGGGATTTTCAAGTCCATCCATATTGTGGGTAGATCTTTTATTTCTGTAATCGGATTATTAACATCTGTGATTGATGTAAATAGTCTAAAAAATGTATTGTTCCCAGCTCCCAGTAAGTGGGTACATCATTTCTTTTCACCATATTTAACTTTGATACCAATCAAGCCCATGTTACAGCGCTTAGCAGTCAATTCAAATTGACACATTTCTCAGGGCTGGAATATTCCCAATATAAAACCAGCAGATAGAAGCCAGAGTTCAAGTAACGTTGTTACTAACACAACAGCAATTGAGCCAAAGGAAGCATAGGCAAGCGATCCATCACAGCTAGTTTGTCGATTTGGTTTCCATACTCCCACAGATGGTTGATTTAAATAAAACAAAACGGAACCTAGTCATTCGCCATAGTCAGTATCAATGTACCGGCCATGTCTATTCTGACAGCAGAGTACAACAAATCGAGGCAATAACCATTGTCTTCCTCCAAGGGCCAGGTTCTTCCAGTTTGAGATTGAACACCACCTTATGACCCACATAGAGCTCGGAAAAAGGTTGTAAGAAAAAGGACCACTTATTTTCAAACCAGCTGAGCCCTGTCATGCTAAAGAGTAAAAGTGAAGTGTTCCCCCGTGGGTCACAGACACCTTGCGGGTCACAGACACCCACGTACTTTACTTCCTGCAGTCTTCACCCTCGCAGGAGGCTTGCCGGGTTATAAATGCTGGTGGGCGTGACAAGCAGGACACCAGCAATGCAGAGCCGCAAGCAGCTACAAAACCACGACTCCTCTCTTCCACACAGAGCAGACTGCTGCACCCTTTACTGCCCATGGGAGAAGAGGTAGGCAGATTGAGGAAGAGGCTGTTGCTGGTGGTAGGTGAGGAAGGGGAGAATGCCTCTGAGGAGGTGAAGCTGAAAGTGAGCCTTCTTGGCCAGGTCCACGATGTGAGGAGAGAAGGAGTGTGAAGAGTCGACGATGACACCAAGGTTTTTTGCTTCACACGAGGGTGAGGGGAGGGGGCCGAAAGAGTGTGGGAGGCAAGGAGAGAGCAGGGGTCTCAATGAGAAGGATCCCAGTCTTGCTGGCATTAAGGCAGAGCTCATTAGAGGTGCACCACGCCTGACTAGCAGACAGGCAGGAATGAGAGGGAAAGAAGAGGAGGGTAGCTTGAATGAAAGCAGCGGGTCATCAGCATAACACTAAAAGTTAGGAGAGAAGGTGAAGATTAGATGAGCTGGGGGGGGCATGTAGTTGATGAAGAGCCAGTGCGAGAGAATAGAGCCCTGAGGGACACCACGGCTGGGAAGGTTAAGATGGTGGAGAGGAAAGGGCCCTATTGAATCTGTGAGGGTCGGTCAGAGAAGGAAGGAGGTCAACCAGTCCAGAGCCAGGTCTGTGATGCCAAGAGTGTCACAGAGCCGCTTTATCAAGGTGGCATGATTGACTGTATCAAAGGCAGAAGAGAGGTCAAGAACGATGAGAACAGGAGAGCTGGAATCGATATTAGTGAGCAAGGTGTTCAGAAGTGCAGTTTTTCAAGCCTCTGGCAGCACTGAAGCCAGACTGGTGGTTGTTGAGACAACCAACATATTCATTGTGATGCACAACCTGGGATTTGTCCGGCTTCTCCAAATGTTTGTCCAAGAAGGGGGTACTGAAGATAGGGTGGTAGTTTGCCAGACAGGAGGGATCCGCTGATGTTTTATTTAGGAGAGGGTGCACAAGGCGGTGCTTGAGGGGAGAGGGGAAGGATCCAGTGGCAAAGGAGTGATTGCAAAAATCAGCCAAGGCTGGAGTAAGGGAGACAATGTTCTCGAGGAGCACCTGTTTGGAAGAGACTTTCCTAGAGTGGACTTGTCTACCTCATCAGGTGTTATGGGAGAAAAAGTGGGGAATAGAGAGGAAGGAGACGGGGGGGGGGGGGAGCCAAGAGAGGACTGGAAGAGGGGAGGGAGAATGATGTGCAGTGGACGTGAGTGAGGAGAGCATGTCCTGAGTTTTGGAGATGAAGTTAGAGGCCAGAAAAATGCACAGTGCCAAGGATGGTATAAGAGAGGTGGCGACTGCAGTAGGTTTGGCGAGTTCCTTGCCTATTTCGAAAAGTTCTGCTGTGTTAGTGGTTGCAGAGATGCAGGCTTAGATATAGGCCTTTTTCTTAGAGCAGATGGCAAGTCTGTATTTCCTTTGGAGCAGGCAGCAGGCCAGTTTGTCAGAGGATGTGCTCGAAACCTGCCTCTTCCGCACAGCAACTCTGCACTTGCGTTTCAGAGCAGCTAGATCAGAGTCATACCAAGAATTGGACTTGGAGGTAGGCTTCAGGCAAATCCTCATGCAGGGGCAAGGATATCCAGTGTGTTGTAGATGGAGAGTTGAAGGTTGGAGAGGGCTGTATCGGAATGAGAGTCTGTGGAGGGGTTAGGAGGGGGAATGAAGGAGGCAGCAAAAGCATCAGTTGACACTCGCTTCATCGGTCGAATGAGGGAGAAGGAGGCTGGCAGTGCGGGCGAAGGCTTAGTCGGAGGACCAAGTAGATCCAGGTGAGAGGAAAGGAGTGCATGATCAGACCAGTAGAGGGGAGTAACAAGAGGGTTGGAGATGGAGAAGTCAGAGGAGATGAGAGCATCCAAGGTGTGTCTGGCAGAGAGCGTTGGACCAGAGGGAAGATTGGAGAGGGAAAGAGAGTAGCAGAGGTTGCGGAAAGAACCAGAGGCTGCATCGTGGGAGTCCAGGTGAATGTTGAAGTCTCCACGGGAGAACTTCTTGCAGGAGGTCACGAGACAAGAGATGAGGTCAGCCCATTCAATGAGGAAGTGGGGTACCTGGCCAAGAGCCCTGTAGATGGTGGCCAGAGTCAGAGAGAGGCCATAGGAGACACCAAGCCTTGCCTTCAGACCAGGGATTCGAAAGAGGAATAGGACTGAGTGGGTATGATGTGATATGATATGACAGAGGATCTTGGAACCCTCAGGCAGGAGTGTCCAAACTCGTAACGGAGCTGTCACCCCTGATGCAGCTGTTCCCATGGCTCCTCATCTTCGTGGACTGCAATTCGCATATAGATTGTTTGATTCTTTGCCATGAAAGCGGCATTTGCAACACACACACCGTTAAGTCAAGTGTGCTGCTTCCTGATCACTTGTCTCTCGTACTACGTATTTAGCAGCATTGTGTACACATGTTCGCTGATTCTGATTGTTTGCTACAGCATTCTGCTACCTGAAGCGATGTTTCCTAGTTTCATGCTACAGACCTGTTTACTGCAACAGTATTCCGGATTCCATTTAGTGTCTTTTCTGCCGCTAGGTGCTACGCAGTACTTCTTTTTTTTCATATTCAATTAGGGAACTACGAGCCCCTTCGCTGTCGGGTTTCCAAAGCGGACCTCGCTGTATAGTTCCGTGCAAAGCAAACCTTGCTGACTCTGGAGGTACGCAGCAGTTAACGTGGTACCTTATTCAAGCACGTTTGTCACGGCGGCTGCTCCAGATTAGCATTCCACCGTGTTGGAACAGGGATTGTTTCTGTTTGTTTTCAGTCAGGCGCGTTGATATAGCGGTTTCCTCTCTTTCAAGAATCAATTCAGCCGCGTTGACACAGCGGCTACGTCCGTTTTCAAGGATCCATTCCAGCCGCGTTGACACAGCGGGTTCACTAACTTCAAGGATCTTTGTGCTACAATAACAGACTCTATGAGCCTAACCTTCCTCTTACACTTCTAGTGGGTTAGTGCGCTCTCTCCTCCATAATACCTTACCAGCTTGGCTTATGAACTAATTCATATTTCTGTGAGTTGATCATCTGTTGTTTTCAAGGGCATTGGTTACTTACCGTCAAGAACGTTTACACACCAACTTGTTTTCTCCTATTTACTTCTTATGTGCATGGGACTTCATGGACGCCATCCGGTAGTGCACCAACCCGGTAATAGCGTGACCCTAGTGTCGTATGGGATTAGTTTCCTATACTAACCTCCCTTCCCTGTCGTTTACCTTGAATTGTTTTGGTGTTTTCTGTTACGGACTCATTTCCTGAAGTGTTCTTACGCCAACAGGTCAGTGGTATACCTTTATATGTTATACGGTGACAGGATCCCATAGTACATTCATACATTGATATGTTCCTTATTTTTCTCACAGCCTGGCGAGTGTTTTGTGTTCCACGCCCTTTCCATTGATTCCTCTCTCTGACTGTGCTTTCAATACGGTCATAGAGTGTCATCAATTGGAAGGTCTGATTTTGACCAGATCGTTCTACTCGATTCGTTTCTTGAATCCTCAAGACCAGACTGCTCTCACCAAGTGTATCCTTTAAGGTAGTCCTAGACCTATATCCTTTTGTTGTACTCATATTTGTTACAGTGTTCAAACCATAACAGGAGCTGTCTGTGAACCATGTCTCGGTGAGAGCGAGGAAATCGAGGAGGTGGCAGAGCGAGTGTTGAGGGTAGCGGAGCAGGTTGCCACTTTTGAAGGCCTTCCAAGGAAGGTTACATGAGTGTGGTACACCATTCAGTGATGGCAGCGGAGCCAGAGGGACGACAGAAGGAGGGGAGGCTGGATAGGGAAAGAGTAAGTTGGTGAGAGACGGGAGACGGCATCTAGGAGGAGGAGGTTGGGCTGGGTGCCTGTTAGGCAGAATCCTGTGCAGTGCCCTTAGGGACGACTACACACAATTAAGACTACAAGTGGTAATACAAGTTCACCTTTGGTACAAGTCTGTACTACACTGTTAAAGTGATAGCAGTAGCGGAGCAGCCAGACTTATCTCAAGAGGAAATGAGCAGTAGTAGAGATTACACAAAGGACTACAATTACTGTGACCCAAGCAAACACTGACTCAAGGTTTTTGGTTAAAATGTAAAAGTACATTTATTTCTAGACCATCTGTTCGCAAAACACTTCACTTCTATTAAATTAAAACTACACGTTAAATACACTACACACAACCAATTCACTTTGTGCAGTACAATTCACGGTAAGTACCTTTTGGTTTTGACAGACCGGTGTTGTGAAACAAAGACGTTACCGGGAGTACAGATGTGATCACTTTTTGACAGTAATGACAGTTCTGTCTTACTAAAGATACGCGTACCCGCCGGAATAAATGTTACTGGAGTTAAAACACACTTAGCACATGAATCAACACAAAAGAGCTGAGGATAAAAATCATAGGCAATACTTTTGTCAAGGCAGATGGAATCAGAGGACACTTTCCTACAAGTGATTTAAAGTCAATAGGCCTGCGCCAGTGTCAAGTGGAACAGGGTTCCTGTTGTCGAGGATCACACGGTTAGTACAGTTCACGATTCTAGATTGCCAGGAGTACTTAGATATTGTCACAAGAGGAAGCAAAAGTTAAAAGAGGGAAGGAAGATAAGGGCAAGCCTTTAGTGAGGGAAAAAGAGTTCACCCTAATTCCTTGAAGTTGGACACAGTACCTTATTCCAAGTGAAGAAGAGCTGGTGCTATGGCAGTTGTTCCTGGTAGTTCCTGCAGACTCGCGGTTCCTGTGGCTTCAGTCGTGGAGACAAGAAGGACGACATCTGGAGCGATCTACACTACCCAGGGATGAGGCCAGCAGCAGCAAAAGCAACAGTGAATAAAAGGTGCGCTCCTTTAAAACAGGAGAGGCTCTTCAGGTGGCTATCCGGACCACTACAGCAGTGTGCAGCGATTTTGACCAAGAAGAGGATCCTCTGCCTGTGGAAGATGAGCTTGTTGATCCCACCATGCTCAAGGGAAGAAGACTGCGGACTGGATCTTCTCTTGTCGTTGAAGGGTAGATAGCTCAGGACTGCAGCAGGGCTTCACCGGGACGGGGTAGTTGCAGCAGCCGTCTTCTACTACGCTTCTCTTCGGTTCCTTGCAGTTCCAGTGGCGACTCTGACATCCAGCCCAAGAGTCCTGCCTTTTATGCGAAAAATCCCCCCTTCGCACAGCCTGGCTGTCAATCACACAGCAGGGGGGGGGGGGTTGTCCGGCCCGGACAACCACCTCGGCCAATCACGACAAAGTGGGACTTGGGTTTCCAAGGAGACCCTGTGCAGGGGGTGACTACACCCCTCCCTCACATTCAGCCCACCTAGACACCCAGGTGCCAAGAGGAGGGCTTCTTGGGAGAAGCCTGCCAAAAGACGGTGAACAAAGAAAGCAAACCTGGTTTGCCGTGCAAAGTAAAACACAAGAAGGACTTTAACAAAAAGAAAAGGCGAATAAACCTGACAGGAGCCAAAAGAAAGAGTATTTGGTCAAGTGGGTTTATGTTCGAGGCTAATATAATAGCCTGGAACAGTACCACGTTTATATAGTATAATCGTGGTAGAAAAGTTAGGGTAGATACCACTGCCACCAGCCAAGTCTAAATGTTAAAAGAGCTAAACAAAGCTCAGAGGCACAGACAAAAAGGGATAGGAATTAACCCTTTCCAGTACTCCATGTAAGATGGGGTGTACTGGGTCTGTAGTTTTAAATGACTACATAAAGTAAATGGCAACTTTACCTCTTTCTGGGGGACAGTAGTCAGCCCCAGAAAAATGGAGCCAGTGGGAAGTCTCAAACGCAACCCTGTGTCACTGTACATCACTGCACTGCACATGTGTGTAACACACATCAAAAGTGGGGCTCATGGAGTGGTGTACTCCAGAGCCCAAGATCACACAAACAGTAGAAATACACATGGCAAGTGGGAAAAAGGCTCACACTCTTACCAAGTGGAAAAAAATAAAACTCCATAAATCCATCAAAGCTGCTGGGGGGACACACTAGGTGAGGAAAATTAGCCATAGAATGAGAGCCCTGGGCCATGACAGTGCCATTCTGATAGACATTAATGAGGACATATATAATGGCTTTCACTTGGTTCAGTATTCAAAAGTACTTCTATTTGTTTACACTTAATTTTAAATCGATGTTCATCACCAGCTTTGCATATGCTCCTGCCAACCCGGTGCTCACCCTTACACACCGGTCAGATCTTAAGGCTCTTCGGAGAGGTCCTTTGCTGCCACAAGGTTTCTCCCTCCTGCGCGGTATCTCACTCTTTCTCCCAGTGGTTTCCCGTGGCTCTGCTCACCCAGCAATGGTCCAGTTGCAGCTCAGTAAACGTACTACCGCTTAGCTCAATTGTGACGGTCACACTCTTCCCGCTGCATTAACTCTGCATCCTTTAACAAGTCTCGAGCACTCTGCTTGCCACACCGCTGATCCAGAAAGATCTGCCTGCACACAGCAGTCCATAGCCCTGCTTTCACAGCTGGAGCCATTTACAACAGGATGTCAACTTTTAAAGTTCCTGCCACCATAATGAGTCCAGGAAAGACTAGATCGCTCACCATTCGAACGGTAGTCCTGCCTTACTCCTGCTGCCCTCATCCTCGTCCCAGTACGCAGCTGAGGCTAATGTGTGTATGTATTAACAAAATGAGGATGTGTCTTTCTAGTTGGTCTTTTCCTCTCTCCAGTTTCAAACTGGCGTTTCTTGGGGAATGTTTTACGGGAAGAATAGGAAAAGAGCTGACAATTGCCTATAAGGGCTTGAGAGATAAGAGGGTTCATTGTGAAAAGGGAATGGGGGATACCATGTCTCACCTAATGACGTCCTCTCCCCCCTCCCCAAGTCTCCTCCTCCCAGGTGATCCTCCATCGCATATCCACCCCCAGGTTCAGAATCCAAACGTCATGGCCTTTCCCTGACCACCCGAGAAGAGGACAGTGGTGGTGAAAAAGCAGTGAGGGCGCCCTCAGGCTACTCCCATTACTAAACATTAAAACACATCTTCCTGAGAAGAGCCGGCTGCAGCAGGTTATGGTCCGCAGACCATTTCCAGTCGCTGATGAATCAGAGATAGGTGGATGTTCGTTCCATAAACAGTTATGAACAGTTCTCTTCTGTTAGTCAAGATACAGCTCAGGTGCATTGAACATGTTTTCTGCTACCTGTCACAATGAAATAAATAGTGGATCAGGATAAATCCAGCTGCGAGGATGTAGAACACAGGTGTGATCCCCAAGCCTAGGTTTCCAAAAAAGTCCGAACTACTTTTCAATGAATTCAAAGAAAAGACTGTATTCATCAGCCAGTTCGTAAAGGATCCCAGGATGGACCTCCCATTTGTTGTAGTGGAGCTTTCCAACAGGGCTTGAATCTCCTTTGGCCAGTCTGGTGTTCTCACCAGTAGGTCTTTGGCCAATTGCAGTGTTCTGTTTGATGCTTCTGCAAAGGTTTCTGTGGTGCTAGTGATGTGTATCTTCATATCCATGAGGTATGGCAGTCTCAGTGATAACAGTGGGAATTTCAGAGGTGATGTCTTCACTTCAGGCCAATTCAATAGCACTAGCTCAGTCCGTACAGGTGGATGGAGAATAATTTTGCAACACTTGACCACCTTTGCGACTGTGAACAGGCTTGCAATCCCTGCAGGCACATCACAGCAAGAAGTGTTAAACTGCACGACGTAGGATCCATTAGGTAGTAGTAGACATTTTCAATGGAAGGTTTCCATTCGAATTGCACTCTGCATGCATTTGGCACAGTTCGAATTCTGATCACATGGGCTGATCTTGAGAATGTCCTGGCATCTTGTATGGGGTGTCCCACACAGTTCTTCAGGGAATACAGTTGTACTGTAGATACCTTACGAGTCACACAGGTATGCGTATAGGATAACCTCATAGATAGTTTGCATCCATTGTTTGTCTGCCTGGTGCATGGTGACCGAGGACTGCAGTTCTTCACACAATAGTGGTGTTTCTGCTGGCACAGGAATGTTCAGGATCCCATGCATTGTCCATGACAATGAGTCTTTGCCCCACGCCTATACTCCATAGAATGTTTTCTTAAATACACTCAGCAAAGTGTAGGTGGACTCTGAAATGGCCTGTCTTTGAGCTTGTTTTGGTAGATTCATTTCTGCCAGCTGCCTTGGCCATGCAATGGTAGACCAGTCTGCAACACCTTTAGAGTGTGTCCAGGAAGTCTGTGGTGTCCAGAAGTTCAATGATTGCTTGTTGTTAATCCTGTAGTCTGCTTGGATGAGCTGCACCATATCCACTACCACATCTCTCCGCTTGTGAATTCCCTGCTGAAATGCAGTGAAGTTGTCCGCTGCAAAATGGTTCATCTCAATGGCCAGGACAGCCAGTCCTTGGATGCTCAGGAATGCTTTCTTCCAAATGTCCCCATAATATTGGCACAGCATTGCACAAACACTACACAAGATGATGGGGATACCCCCGACACCATTGCCACTGAAGTACCTCCTGGGCGACATAGGCATTTAAACATTAAGACTCGTAGACTGTTTAATCTCGGCTGTATAATAGCAAAGAAATGCATACTGTTACAATGGAAGGCAAAAGACACTGAAGCAATGGTTTTCTGAAATGGCGTATGTAAACAGGGAGGAATGTTATCTACAAACTGTAACCGCAACATCACGACCCAAAGATATATGGGCCCCATATAGAATTTATGTGGTAGAAAATCCAAAATCCCAAACGCCAAATTCACATGATACAATAACGATGTAACGGACTGTACAGATGATACTGTGATGTAACAGTAGAAAATGAATATGTAAATGTTCCTTTTTTTCCTTTTCTTTTGCTGGTAACACACTACACGTATCGAAAACTGTATAGGACTACTGTATGTTAATGCCATATGTTAAATAAGGTTTTTTGTAAAAAAAAGGAATAGGAGCAACGAGGTGAACCCTAATGTACTTATATGAAGATGGAGAAGTCAAGAGGAGCAAACCTTTTTCTTGATCATGTAACTTGCCACTCCATTTTCCTTGGATTGATGAGCAGGTAGCAGAGTCTGTGCTGCAGGGCTGCTAGCGTGGCTGTGTTGTGAGGGGCCATCCATGTTTGTATCACGTCCATCACCATTACCTGTGGAAGATGGGAGTTGAAGTGGTGTGTAAGGAAAGGGGATTTCTGGATAGTCTTTGAGCATTCCATAGCTAGAGAAAGTAAACAGGGAGTGGGAGAGGATGGGGAGGAGGGGAGACAGTACGGCGAAGTGGAAGTGGAAGTGGGTGAATGAGGTTAGTTTACCTATGCGTTAAGTGATAAAAGGGACACCTAGAGGAAAGACAGTATAGGCATAGGGTGTGAATAGTTTTCAGGATGAAGATTGGCATTCTCAGGAGTGGCAGACCTGAAATTCCTGTGACAATCATACAGCAAAAGGGAGTGAGCTGTGGATGAGGGTGGAGAAAACATGTTGGGGCAGAGGAAGGACAGATAACAGTGGGAGGCAGCAGAGGGGCTTAGAGGTGTAAGTGATGAGGCTAGTAATGACAAAACAAAATTTATGAAGGACAATCAGACCAGTCGTGACCGGCCAAAATACAGTTATTAAGCCACAGTTGGGCCATGGAGACCAAAATACAATGTTTAGACTGTCAGGCAAGTGGTACTCATTCTGGAAAAAGACCTACATCAACTTTTCCTTTGTCCAACATCAGATATGAATACAGTGGCATTTTGCTTTTGGATTATGTCATTGAGCGACTCTAACTTATCTCTTTTGAGTTCGGTTTGCCCTGCTTAAGGGGAGGAGGTGAAGGCCTGGAACATTGCCCTTTGCTGAATGGAAACAACCTTTATTTATTCCCTTCACAGTATCAATTATAGCAAATCCCACTGCTCACTTCTATTAGTGACTCCCTATTTCCCAATTGCAAAAATTAGGAATCGGTGGCTCTGTACTCAATTACTTCACCTATTTTTAAAATCATCACAATGGGGTCAGTCTGTTTCCCTATTACTCTGGTGAAATGTGGCATCCTCGTGAGTTCGGCACTGTCCCCTAGCCTGAATATCTACCTTCATCCTCTGCCATTGACTCGTACCTATTTGTATTTATTTTCTTTAATTATGCTGATGATACCCAGATTATACTGGACTTGGAATCCTCCTCAGAGCAAACAGCAGCTAATTAATTTAAAGGACTGATGACTACTATTAATCATTAGATGGCTGTGAATTATTTCCGACTTAAGCCCACAAAGACCAAGATTCTGATAGTGGGATCTCTATCTCCAAATTTCAATTTATTTTTGCTTCATTGGGTCATATTTCCACACCTTCCTCCCTCAGTAAAAAGCCTAGCAGTGATCCTTGAAATGGCATAATTTCTGGCCACACTGTTTATCCATCTCAAGATGATCAAAACATTATTTTGCTATTTGGCACACACTGATGTCAAAGCTACCCTGGTCCAGCACCAATAACTCTTAGGACTCTCATCATTCCAGCCTTCTCAGATTTCTGCTTAAAATACTCCAAACGCTGCAGAGCTCTGTGGTCTACCTTCGTCTCTACCCTCCTAATTGACGCTCTATCTCCGCTGCCCAGAGGCTTAGACATTGGCTCTCGGTGGAAAAATGTATTAACTTTAAAACCATCTGTGTGATGCACTGTTTTCTTTTGTGTAAATCAATGCCTGAATTTTTGCAGTCCATGTATCATACCAAAATGCTTTATGCTTACCATTGTCCATTAGTTGTCCGCCTACTGTCCAGTGCTTTTGCCAGAGCATATCTGGGGACTAACGTTTTCATGCGTGCCCCTCAACTTCTGTAACAAGCTTTTGCCACGATCGAACAAAGACTGAATACAATCTCCACTTTTGGAAAATGTTAAAATCTAACTTGTTGAAGTTGAAGTAACCCTAACATAACCAAAGATTAAAGACTTTGGTGATCGTTACCAAACCCAGAATCTACTGGAGATGGTGTTGCTGTGCCTGTCAAGAAATAAAATATACATAAGAGACATCACAGTGAGGAGAGAACCTTGAGGTATTCAGAGTCCATGGACAAAGGAAGTAATACTACTTCAATGTGGTGAGGACTCTAAGCCTACCACAGAGCAGCCTGCCATACATCAGTAGATGATGCCATCATCGTGTCTGTCTCTGGGAACGTTGATTAATTTAATTACTTTACTTTTGAAGACTTCATACTTTGATGGAGGCTACTTCTTTGGTTCCTCCATGCATTCTCTCCAGTTGCTCTATTTCTGTGGCCTCAGGAGAAGCCTCTGCCTAGTGCCAAGCTCCTGGTATGCCCCCATGCATATGATCTGCTTGTTCTGTTTCGAGTACAATCCAATACAATAACTGAACATTAAAGCCTGGTGCCTGAGGTATTGGTGTGTTTTCATGTACGCATTTATAAAGAACATTTTCAGGCAACAAGCTTGAAAAGGAAATGATTCACCTTTAAACAATAGGTGGGTAAACGCCTTTGTTTTTTAGGCCTTTAGAAAGGATAATTGAACCTTTGCTACTTTACACAATGTCATGTCTTGGTCTTTCTTGGTCTTCACGGGGATTCTCATTGCTTTCTGTAAACACTACAATTACTGCATAGCCAAATACCATTTTATTTAAGAATCAAGCAATGAGATGTCTTTTTGATGATCCTTTCCTCCTATCAGAGCTCTGCCCCAACAATGGGACCTCAGTGTTGTTCTTGGGTCCATAATGTAGAAGCCATAAAAGCCTATGGCCTCTGGTGACCCAGCTCGTGTTGCCTACTGGTTATCACTTCTGACAACTGACACCTGGTCTTCTAAAGGACTTGTTCTGTCCAAAGGATAAGGGGATTCTTATAATGTTTCCTTCCTTTATACTAATGTTTTAACTGGGTTTCTTTTCAACAAAGGGATAATCCTTCTAGTTTTTCAACCTAGACCTTGTGCTTTCTTTAATCTGGGTGCGGTGACGGCTTTGACATGTTATCGTGGGTGCACTAAGCCCTTCAGAGCATCAGAATATCTTTTTGTGACTTATTCTGGGCTTGGTCTGGTTGTAAATGCTGCAAAAGCAAACCTGGTAAGATGAATGGTTTCCTGCAATTCTTGATCCTATGAGTTACATGGTCTTCCCATGCAACGGAGGCTGCATGCCCAATCCACCAAAATGAAGCTGGCATCATTGGCTTTCTAATGACCTGTCCCTATTTCAGAAATTGGTAGGACAGCGCATGAGCAACCCGTTTTCTTTGTTTTTTGTTCAAGCATTGTTTGGATGTTTAAGAAAGAATGTATCTTTTGGCATGATGTTCTGCACATTGTTTTTTCTTTTGCAGTTGGCTTTATTTGGGTACGGTTTCTTTGGGTATCAGTTGGCATACCCCGTTACCTCCTCCTAGGTCTTTGAGATGTACAATCTGCTGCCATGTCAGTTGGGTAGGAGGAGTGATTTATGCTAGAGTAAGAATAAAATGACCTTTGTGGTTAATTTGATACCCTCAGGTCGTGTTCTCCCCCCTTCATAACGCAAACTCTTCCATCTAGGCAAACATGTACTGTACTGCAAACCTGGTATGTTGGTTTGGGTGGTGCCGGAAAGTAGTGGACAAAGAGGTGCTGGTTGGTGATGTTCCATTTAAAGTGGTGGGGCCAGCCTGACAAAAGGTTGAAAGGTCCCATTGAAGCACTTAAAGTTTTCCAGGAAATAATTTTTAAGAGGAGTTTCCTTGCCTGCCTACGCTACCATAGGCAATTCCCAGCCAGTTGTGAAGGAGGGAAAGCAAAAACAGAGTACCTGAATCATCATGACCAGTAATTTATCATAAAGTGATAAAGTGGAAATATGTCTTGCACGAGCATTCAGTTGTCCAACCCTTTAAGTGCCAAGGACGAGACATCTCGTCCTTGGGATTACCTCCCCAGTGCCAAGGACAAGATAGCTCGTCCTTGGCACTTAAGGTGTTAATGATGGAGAAAATGTTAGAAGGCTTTGCATGGTGAAATACTGAAATCACCAAAAAGGCCTTGGCACTGGGGGGGAAAACCCATGTCAGTTTAAAACATTTCTTACAGGCTGTATTTTTAGATAAATGCCAATCTTGCAGCATTTTATAACCATGGCTTTAGAAGCTGATTAAAACCAGATTTGATCTCCTTTTAACATTTCATTTCACTGTAAATGTAAAAATGCATTAGCTCTTCTGTAATATACCTTAATATTCAGCACTCCTCCCCCCAGCACCCAATAATCAAAGTCTTAAATGGCTTGTACAAATGACAGCATCTTTTGTTGTGGCTACGAAAACACCAACTAGAGAGACAAACCTATTGGTAGTGTGTGTAGGCACCGAGCAATGGTATTTTGGAGGCGGAACACGTTCTCTTCTAGAATTATGTTTCTGCATCCATGTAGGTTGCAAACAGTCTCTGTCTGAGACTTGTGAGGAGGCCTGCATGGGCAAAAGAGTTCCTTTAAGCCAAGACTAAAATAGTAGGTTGGCTTCATCCTTCCTTTCATACAAGGAGCTAGCAAGTGCATTTATGTTTGTTTCACTAGGAAGGCTGAAGTGAAGAAATAAATATGTAATCAATCAAAAAATGAGTTTGTGTTCAGTAAAAAAAGTTTACCAATATAAGATAAACTAACACTTACAGGACCCTACAATTTTTCATGTCTCTTTGTTGCCTTGTTACCTGATAGCTATTTTTTCTGTTTTAACAGAGCTCAAATGACACCTTTCCCACTGCCATGCATATTGCTGCAGCCAAGGAAGTTCATGAAGTGCTGCTGCCAGGGCTGCAGAAGCTCCACGATGCCCTTGAGGCCAAATCCAAGGACTTTTCTGCCATTATTAAAATTGGCCGCACTCATACTCAAGACGCTGTTCCATTATCCCTCGGTCAGGTATGAGACACCAAACTTGTGATGACTGGTTAATGCATTCCTTTCATGTCAGAATGGTTGAGATGGGTTCCACTGCTGGTGGACCTCCGTAATCTCTTCTTAAGTGGGTTGTTGTGCCCTGTATGGTTGCTAAAACACAGTCCACCTGTGGAGGCCAAGATTGTTTCCAGGGAGCTTTATTCATACATATTTACAGTATATAAATTGGTCCAGTTACTTCTCGTCTATTTACATGGAGACCACACCGGGTTGGAAAGAGACGCATAGATCACCCACTGGCCATCCTCACCACCTTCAGCTCTCGCCCTAACTGACGTAACAGAACACACATCCAAACTCCCATCAACATTCCCCATGGTGTCAGTAAACCAGCTCACAGCATTCTATGGGAAAGGCTTATGGCCAGCAGACATGTAAAACACACAACAGTTGTAACTGTGATTCTTGCTTCTGGTTTGTGTCATTCTATGAAGTTTGCTTTGGAAAGAGTCTGCCCAATTGCTGGACTACATGAGGCCAATCTGCAGATATTCAGTAATCTGCAAATTGTGGTTGCTTTTCAGTTTGAAAACCTGGTGCTAAATTTAAGGTTTGATAGATGAGCCAATCACGTATTTCTGTTGTGTAGTGGCACTCTGGGTTTCTAGGGAGGAAAATAATGAATCTACAACAAAATTCAGTTAAGAAATATTAGCATACGGAAATCATTATTGACCTCCTCTCAGTCAATCCTAATGTTGGGAATGCAGTCAATGGCTACTGGCATTAACTGCTTTCTGAATATTCGGACTTCAAAAGCAGCCAGGGAAACCAAAATGCAATTTCCAGGCAAGATATCTCTTAAAAAAGACACTCCCTCTTTTGGGGCTGGTAGGGTCTTTTCTTCATTGCAACATACAATTGAATGCATCAAAGAGAAAGCTAAACCATGTGAAAATACATGAGCACAGGAGAGCAGGCCTTACATCGTTATCTGCTGATAACGAATTCAGTATACCTAAAACAGGAACCAGTATATGGACCTGAGCACCACCTTTGATAAGGATGTACGGCCAGTAGCTATGGCAAGTACACAGGTCCTTGGCATGTCCACCTGTCCGGCTAAACCTGCTACTGGTGTCCATCTTGACACAAAAGCATGCTTGAGGAGTGGGGCCAATAGACTATGTACAGAGATGTTTTCAGTAAATACAGATGTACGGCAAGGCATTGGCTCATCTTGTTTTTCTATATTAATGGGCTTTATCAAACTTTGGTGCAGACGGAGGCCGATGTTCATAATATCGCTCTTCGAGTTCTGGCTTACGCCGACAATACGGTGCTAATTGCATGTAGGCCGCGTGCGCTCCAATGGTCAATCATGACCTATACCAGTTTTATGAACAATCTTGACCTCCAAATGAATGCTGGCAGAGCGGCAGTAATGATTTTGCTTTATTTCAATTTTTTTTCATTTTTTGTTATATACATACAATAATACAACAAAGTGAATAGTCACTGTCTTGTCCTCCTTTTAACAGTCTACATCCTTCCCAGGCTCTGCATCATTTTGGCCTCCCATTTCACATCTAAAGCAGTCCTCACCCTCCTCCACTCATGCTCCTGCTCTCCTGCCTCCCTTGGCTCCCTTTCCTACACCCCCCCTGCACTCTCCTCCTTCCTGCCCATAGCACTGGAGGTCTCTAAAGTAGTCCGCTCTATGAAGGTCTCCTCCCAACAGGTGCTCCCCTGCTCTTCTAGAATCATTAAGGACAACATCTCATCTCTCTCGCCCGACTTCTGTAACCACTCTCTCCCTCAAGCACTCCCTTGTTCACTCTCCCTTAAAAACACTGTCTGCTGACCCCGCCTGCCCAGATAACTATCGCCCTATTTCCACTACCCCCTTCCAGGGCAAACTCTTGGAGAAGTTGGTCCTCACCCAACTGACCCTCCACACTGAAATTGTTGGTTACCTCCATGACCATCAATCTGGATTCCGGGCATCCAGAGGCACGTAAACTGCTCTCCTGAACACATTTTGCAAACATGCTTGCATACCTTGACTCTAACTCTCCTGCTGTTCTCATCCTCCTCGATCTCTCCTCTGCCTTTGACATGGCCAACCATTCTATCCTCATAAAATGACTCTGATACCTTAGGCATTACAGACCGGGCACTGGAATGGCTGACCTCTGTTCTCACTAACCGCCCTTCCCAGTTGCAACTGGGCCCTTTCACCTCCACTGCCACACTCTCTATCTGCAGTGTCCCCAGGGCTTTATCCTATCGCCATGGCTTTTTAATATCCATCTTGCCCCTCTTGCTCACCTGATCTGCTCCTCCTCTCCTCATTTCCAGTGTTACACTGATGACACACAGCTTTCCTTCAAACTTGCCTCTACGAACTCCTCTTTCTCCTCTCTAATGCACAATTGTCTGACCGCCATCCAGGCTTGGTGTGCGGCTAACGATCTCCATCTTAATGCCAGTAAGACGGAGATCTTCCTTATTGGGACACCTGCGCCCTGTTTCCCCCTACGCTCTGGCCGCCCCCCCTGGGTACTCTACCCTCACCATCCTGTGAGGCCAAAACCATTAGGGTCATCTTTGACTCTGCTCTGTCATTGGCCCTTCACATCTAGGACCGTGCCAAGAAGGCCCACTTCCAGCTTCACCTCCTTAGAGGCATGCTCCCTTTCCTCACCATTCCCCAGAAGCTCAACATCTCCAGGGCTCTGGTCCTCTCTAGGCTGGACTACTGCAACAGCCTCTTCCTCATTCTCACCCTTTCCTCCCTATGCCCCCTTCCGCTAATCCAGAATAGGGCTGCAAGACTTGCACTTGGCCTCAAGCCTGGGACCTTATCTGTCCAGCACTAAAATCTCTCTACTGGATCCCGGTGGCAGCGAGGATCAAATTCAAGACCATCTGCATCATCCACAAGGCTTTCTTGGGCCTGGGACCTAATGATCTCCAACTTTTCCCTCCCAAATACTTCCTTGCTAGAGCCCTCGGCTCCTCTAGCTCCAACTCTCTGCTTGTCAAATGCTTCTCCAAGCAGAGAGCAGGGGTGGGGGGGACAGGTCTCTCTCCTCGGCACGTGCCTCCCTTTGGAACAGCCTCCCTGCCCCTCTCGGAGTTGAGCCGGATCTCCTTAAGTTTGGTAAACTTCTAAAAAATCTGCTTTTCTCTACCTTTGTCCCTCTCTCCCTTCCTTGCTAATCACCCCACTGCAACTGAGACTGGTGGCCTAGGTTGCATGAATCTCACAGGATACCATGCCCCCCGCGGTCACCCTACCAGGCTACTGTGCATCCCACTCTGGGATTCGTCCGCTCTAGCACTTAACCTGAGCCTCCCTCTGGCTTCGCTTGGCACTTCCCTCCTGGGCCCCACCAGCACTTGTCCATTCCTTGCTCTCCCCCCTACCCATCCCTCCCTTCTGCACTTCTCTTCACTGCACTTGCACGTAAGAATGTCACAAGGCCTTGTAGGACCACGATTGTATATATACTGTTTTGACATATTATTTACTCCCCTTATTCCCTCCCCATTGTGCCTTGTGGGGCCTGGAAACGCCATCTTGTTGTAAGGGCGCCTAACAAATGCTCAATAAATGAAGTAATGTCCCAACTGGACTTCCAACAAAAGCAAAATAGTCTGCTGGCAATTTCCACAAGTACAGGTACATACATTTACTAAGCGGGCATCCTCACTGTGTCCCATTCTGTGTGGACTGCCTCTCGGGATGGGGGAAAACAATGCTTGGGCCAGCGCATTCCAGGACGCCACATCCTCACTCACTTTTGTAAGGAAGGCATGGTATCAAAGTAAGACAGACACAAGTGATCACAGTTCAAGGGTGTTTATTAAACTGTAGAAATGGGTGAGATAAACGCTTAATCTAAACCTAAATCTAAGATGGTAGCAAGCTACGACCATCAAATAATAATACCGTCCAAGTGGAGTCTAGTCAAATAAAAAGGGCCTATAGTAAAAAAACACTATTGCCAATCCTTACCGCTATGCTACAAAAATGAACTTATGGTTCTTTAGTAACGTGCATGGAATGGATAGGTTCACGGAATAACTGAGTCCAAATAATTGAACGAACTGAGGAAGATGGCAAAGGTTGCGGTTTTATTAATAAATATCTAAAACAGAGGTTACAATGGACATCAACGGCCGTTCGCTCAGCTCTCGACAATTTACTGTGGCAAATAGGAAAAACCTACAAACGATTATAATTGGTTCAAGGGGAACATCCAAGTACACTTTCTATAAGGACTAGGATTGTAATTGGCTGCCCTACTGTCAGGTGGACAATTTATGCCGACCTCTAAAACATGTAATCTTCAACACTATTAAGTACACCTCCCCACCCAATTAGCCCAATATCTCATCACCCATGCCTTCTGCCATGAAGATTGTTTTTTAACTTGGCCTTGCAAAGTATCCTTGTCTGTGGGAATGTATGGGAATACAGGCCCTCACTATCTTTGTTCTAGGACTCCAAGCTGAACTCTATTTCCATCCTTGGCTCATGTGACAGGAGACCACAATTTGGTCTATTCTGCAACATTTAAATCTCTTAAATGAATAAAACTTGGCACTCTTGGTGTGCTTTCTTTGCCCCTTAATAACGGATCATTCATCCTTCTCACATTCACTGCTTTCAAGAATAGATAAGACCTTCGCTGCTTCAGTTTTGATGCCAGGCCAGACAGCCTGCCAGGCGCTTCCACCATTTCAGCTTATTCTTGCTGCAACACAATTCTCGGCCTTTCCTCTCCATGGGTGCGGGCTTACTAAATTCATGACACTGATATCCAGCTCCTATACAGTGGCGGTTTTGCCTGCATTCTATTCACTACATTTAGCCAGCTTCTATGATGATTTGCTCTACGTGTGTTTCAGCGTCTGTACAATTATTGAACAGTTATATTTTGTGTAGCACTTCGCACACGTGCAATCTTCTCTCCACATACGAAAGTTAAATAATAATAATAATAAGTTGACTTGATTCAACTTCGTCATCAGTTTCAACTTCGTCATCAGTTTCTGCAAGATCCATATATTCTCTTCAGCCAGTATTCTCAGGGCGTCATGCTTATCTCTTCTGGCATCACTAGCTCCTCTCTTTTGCTCCTTTTCATATTCCTTCAGGGAGTTCCTCCCTCAGATTGTCTTCTCTTCAGGGATACGTTTGATAGGGTTTTCTCAGTGGATACCTTTTCTCAAATATTCACTGCAGTATTGGCAAACTGCTGGTGTCAAACATGACAGTCTCAGATTCCAACAAATAGGAGGTAGGTGGGTGGGATTTCCTGCAGAGTCATGCAGCTGCTCCTCTACATTCCCCTCTCTGGTCGAGTCCTCGACCACCTCTTCAATAGTGTCCACATCTTGATGATTTCTCTTGAAGTGCTTTTTCGGAGTCCAGATCTTTATCACCCCCGTCAGGGAGCTGACTGATTTAACATGCTCATCTACACTCCAGGTCGTGTAGTTGCATTGTCCATCGTCGCACATACTACTTTTGATTCTTTGGATACAGGAAATGTGTTCCTCTAGGTGCTACGATGCTGGCCTCTATGTATTTTATGACATCTTTATCCGTCAATTCCTTGGTTCCAAATCCAGATTCGACATCAATCATGATCTTCATTCCTAATGCCTTCTTCGCTGTCTTATTGCATTGGGCAATTATCCTGATCACACAGAATCCAAGCATGACCATTACCAATATTGCTCCAAGAATCTTGAATATGTTTGCCAACCACTGGGGATTCCATGAGAATATAGAAGAAAACCAACTGTCATCCGTAATATCCTCTGTCTCGTCTAGTTATGCAGGTTTGTCAACAACAGTATGGCCTCTGTCAAGGTCCCATTCTCATCATGAGAAGATATGAATGTGCAACATGACGGCCCGATTTTCAGACAAACTCCTCCTTCCATCGCTGTGATCATGTCAAGGACATATCTTTTTTGCAGGGTCATTAGTCGTATGGCCCTCGAGTCTTCGTTGATAGCATTGAATCCCTTTATGGTGGTATTGATTGTCTGCAGGAGCTCCCATCTCGTAATCTGCAACCAATTGGTGTTGGCCATCGTTTTGGATCCCAGGCATGAAGATAATCGCAAATATTGAAGCAGTCTTGCTGAACAACCTGTGTTCATATGGAATAGCATCATATGTTTCTATTGATTTGGCTGAGAAGTAATTCTCTCTTCTGGTCCGATTGAAAAATTCAAGCGATCTTCTCTTTCTGAAATGGGCATCTGCTTTTGGACATTCCCCCAATGTTGAGATCACTCTGAGGAATCACTAATGCTGGAACATGAATGAGCACCAAGGAGCATACCCCACCCCAATCCTTGGGCAGCTTCATGTAGGCCCTAGACCCACAAGCCCAATATCGATCCATCAGGATGGCTGAACCTTCTCCCATCCTGGAAACGTCAACTGTAGTTCTGCAGTCCTTGTTGTCTCCCACATGATTCTTTCCATATCTTCGGAAGCACAGGGTCGCATTAGCTAATGGGATTACAGCGGCCTTGTTTTATGGTTGTCTGACCCTGCTGATCCATTACGTAGTATCATGTATGCATCATTTATAGTCAAGTAATCATGTTTTTACCCACACACTTTATGTGCATCCCCATATCGGTGCTGCTCAGATTGCTAACTTCAACCCTGCCTACACCTATATCTAGAAATTTCATATTTTGCTTGTATGGCGGCAACCCGTGTTTAGCTGCCTAAATGTACTCTTTGGTTTACTAGACCAATGCTACCTATATTGTGTTGTAGCCAGGCTGCCTCCTAGTACTGACTGATCTAACATGTGCATCACGGCTGCTTAATTGTGATCTAGCTAAATAAGTGACTTCTACACTGTTACACTATAGCTATCTGATATTTTGTTAACCATGATCTCACACTCTTTAACTAGATTGCTGATTGTCCCATGTACAAGCTATTTTGCCAGTTTACATATAACTCGAATCTAACTGCTACACAACCTAGACTTAGCACCTACGAATGCCTTCCTACTTCAGCTGCAATTTAGCTGTACCTACCTTAACCGCTTGTAACTGCCCTAGGTCTTACACGCACAAGCTCAGTCAACATCTACCATCCTTCTAGTATCCTGTCCCAACCTCACATCTGTACTATGCCAGCCTGGCTCATATTCATCATGTTCCCCTTCTGCATTATGCCCGATTGCACGCCATGTAGTAGAAATAGCTATATCCCATTTAGTAATGGACTCGCCAAGCTTGGCTGCCCTAGACACCACCCCATTCCCTGCCCCACACCCTTCCTGCCCTCCCTGCCTCCTTTCCCCCACAGAGCCCCTACAGATCTCAGTGCTAAAATCAGTGTCACTTTAGGCAACCCTCCACCTAACTTCGCCAAAGATGCCTACACTGACAATATCCAGAACTCACTCAATACGCCAGAACATCACCCTACAGCCTACCCCAACCTCATTACCCGTAACAACAGACTAGGTTGCAGACTTCTCACTTTACCCAGCAAAATGCCCACTATCCCTACAACCAAAGTCACTGATAAAAATACAATTGCTAATTCTGTGCCACTCAAAGGAGCCTTACTTAATGTTAGATCCCTTGTGGCTCACCCCACTGAAATTGCCGACATCATCCGCTCAGCAGACCTGGATTTCCTTGCCATTACAGAAACCTGGCTCCATGCCGCAGCAGGTCCCTATCTAACCCTTGTGGGTTAGATAGGGACCATCCTCAGGGTCGATAGACCCAATGCCCGTGGAGGAGGTGTAGCACTCATATTCAAATCCTCACTCAACATTAGATCTGTTACCTCCCCTCTACTAAATTCTTGTGAACACCTATCCATCAAAATCCAAACCACCCCTAAGAACACCATCACCTTGGAACTAATATACAGACCCCCTGGCCCCACAGGTACCTTTGAGGTAGATATAACCTCCCTCATAGCAGAAAAATCCAAACCTCTCTCACAAAATATTATTCTAGGTGACTTCAACTTGGGATACAATGATCCTCACAACACCCCTGCATCCTCCCTTGCCAATGCACTCTGCGAACACAACTACACTCAACTTAACACCCTACCTACATATCAGAAAGGCAGAACCTTAGACTGGCTCGCTGTCCACAACTGTAACATCATCTGCAAGGACCCCCAACCACTTATATGGACCGACCACTTCCTACTTTCATTCGACATTAGCACTAATAACCCGCTCCATATACAGTGCCCTCCTGCTCCATCATGTCTAACGAGAATCCAGCACAACATTACCCCTGAAGCCCTCATCCCATTGGTTCTATCCACCCTAAACAGGACCCACAACACATGGGACCTCAACCTACGAGTAGACACCTACAATAATGTCATGACCAAAGCTATCGGACTTGTTGCCCCAATAAAACTACGTAAAGGTAAACCCAGAGCCCATCTTAACTCCTGGTACACTCCTGAACTTAAAATGCTAAGAAATAAGAAAACTAAAATGGAAACCCTCTGGAAAATGAACCCATCAGAGGAACACAAAACCAACCTCACTAATGCATCCTCCCTTTATAAAAAAGATATAATTCGCACTAAAAAGGAAGCCTACAATGTAAGAATAAGTAATGCAAGTTCCAGCACCAAAGAATTATTCACCATCCTGAAGGAGTTAGAAAACCCCAATCCACTGACGGACATGTCTGTGAAGGACCAACTTTGGTGCACGAGCATTCAAGATGCCCTTGCGAATAAAATTACTGGCCTACAAACGAAAATTGAAAACAAAAGACTACAACTTTCCAACAGTAACCCCCCCCACTCCTAGCCTACTTACTACCTCTAACACTAACCATGGCTTCACCTTCAAAAAAGTATCTGCACTAGAAATGTAAAAAATGATAACTTCTTTCAAACCATCAAACTGTAAATGGGACAGCTGCCCTGCACAGATTATAAAAGATGCAGCAAGAGACCTCTCCCCGTTCATTTCTAAGCTTATAAACGCTTCATTCTCCACCAACTCCGTACCGAACAATTTGAAACAGTCATGGGTCCTCCCGCTTCTAAAAAAAAACAAACCCTGGACCCAGCCATTCCCACTAATTACAGGCCTATCGCCACCGTGCCCTTCCTGCTAAAAATCCTAGACAGAGTTGCTTACTTGCAAATTCAGAACTACTTAGAGTCTAACCAACTACTCGGTTTGCGTCAATCTGGATTTCGGCCTCAGCATGGAACAGAAACCGTCCTTGTTGATCTCAAAAATCAGATCGACGACATTAAAGATAAGGGCAAGGCTGCTATCCTACTCCTCCTAGATCTCTCAGCAACCTTCGACCTGGTCGACCATAAAATACTCTGCAATCACCTTTCTTCTGCTGCCCATTTCTCCCCCTCTGCTGTCACCTGGATACAGTCCTTCTTGGCCAATAGAACCATGAGGGTTTTTCCCCGGTGGCAGCAGCAGACCCCATCCCCATCACTTGTGGTGCCCCACAAGGCTCATGTGTTTCCCCCACCCTATACAACATCTTTACAAAGCCTCTCTTTGATAAATTGGATCGTCGGGGTGTCACCTTTACAAACTATGCGGATGACACCCAGATACTCCTCACCATCTCGGGCAACTACAACACTGATGTCACCAGGATCAATGAAATCTTCCCTGTCATTCAGGCATGGATGGCCACACATGGCCTCTGCCTGAATGACGAGAAGACTGAACTGCTCATTGTCGGTTTACCGAACAACTTACAAAAGCTTAGCCCTAACTACTCCAATATCATCATCAATGGCAACACCATCCCTGTCGCCAAAAACATGAAAACCCTTGGCTTTTATCTTGATGCCAATATCAACCTTACTAAACAAGTCAACTCGACCGCCTCAGACACCGCTTATACAGGAAAATTAATTAGTCTGCAGACCTTTTCTCTCCTCTAACAGTTGCCTCACGCTAGCTAGAGCCCTCATACAATCTAAGTTCGACTACTGTAACAGCCTCGACCTAGGTGCTAACCGAGCCATAATTGGCAAACTCCAAGTCCTTCAAAATAATGCGCTACGAGCAGCACTAAACATTCCTAGGCGAGAGCACATCTCTGCCACCAGAATTACATGCAAATGGCTCACCATCCAACAAAAAAGGGATCTAAAAACCCTCTGCCTCACTTACAAAGCTCTCAACCAACTAGCCCCCCCACCTCACCAACAAATTCACCATGAAACCCTCCATCAGAACCACTAGATCCTCTAACACCTTATGTCTCACAGTGCCCAGATTTATCTCCAAAAGAGCCGGAGGCTCGAGCTTCACTGTCCTCGCCTCCCAAGTCTGGAACGCCCTGCCACTGAACATCAAGTCATCCAAATCCTTCCAGTTGTTCAGGAAACTTGCCATTGGGTGGCTACTGACAAAAAGTCAACCTTTACGTTAGACCTAGTTATAAACTGTACATATTGCACATGCCTCACTTATGTCATTACTGGTTGCTTCTACTTCCACTGTCCGTATATTCTGTACATAACTGTATATAAGTGCTGTTAAAGTATCACTGCTAATTACCTTGTACTGTGCCTTGTAACCTGTACTAAGCGCCCTTTTACTCTCGGGTCCGGAGCGCTATAGAAATAAAATAAACAAACAAACAGCCATGGGGCCTGATTTATCTTCTACCCATGTCAGCAGTTTGGTATGCTTAGCCCATGACTTCAAACACCCATCATTCACTCTCTGCACCTCTTGTTCATATTCTGGCTTCAGTAGAGGAGCTGCACAGGACATCATTCCTTCTTCCCATCCCTTCCTGGATTTCACTCGTCCATAGACTAAGATTTGAGTTTGTTCCCAACATCCAGGTGATCCAGCTATTTCTGTCACATCAAGGCAATTCATTTTCTTCATCTCTTGAATGACCACCTCATCCTGTCCTGTTGCAGGATACACAAGCATCTTGCTCTTCCATCCAGGTTCCTTTAACATCTGTCTGGTCTTGATAGTATCCTGGTATGGAAACAACCATTTCGATCTCCATCGTAAAGTGTCCCAACTTCCCTGGAATTGTCCTCTGGCCATACATGCTGCAAGATGGCTGAGGCACCTAGCATCGTGTTCTGGAACTTCTCCAGCGATGAAAGTTTGCACTTTTTATCATGGCATAAGGTATGCGAGAGCAGACGTAGCAACTCTCCTTGGATGTTCTTTCTCCCACTTTTCTCATTTGCTGATACCACATGTTATTCCCCAAGTGTGCTGCATTATCTAGATAGCTATGTATCCCCTCACTATCTTCCTCTGCATCTCTCTTGTGTCTCCCAAAGATTGTGCAATAATCATGAAGCAAATCAAAAGTAATTTTCATAGTGGGGAGAACCATAGGGACCTCTCCTTCAGTGGAAGTTCCAACATTATAGAGTGTGAAAGATGAGGTGAGGAGCAGAAAGACAAAGCGAACAATCATGCAAGCATATATTATGCATAAGAACATAGGCACCCATCTCTTGTTGCACTTGTTCTTCTCCTAGAATCATGCAAATTTTCCTCTTTAATCATTTTTAATACAAACATCAACTTATTTTATACTTGTAACTGCAAAATCTGCTCGATGATGGCAATAAGTAGCCTCCTTATCACTGGACCATTTTTAGGATCTTGTAAGAAAGTGCGAACATCCACGTTTCTTCTCACAAGAACCGGGTAAGCTTGAAGTATAAACACAAAGACAGCAAGTAAAAGTTCGTCACTATCGGTAAGCACCATATGATTAACTGTTTAGAACAGGTATCCTCCACAAAATGAATCTGGATACTGATTTCGTTTCCAATTTATAATCAAGGACTGACATTTAGGCATAACTCTGCTTCAATGTGGATTTCTAAAAGATTATTTTCAAACTACTGAATTTCTCTGGAAGTCTTTTCACTCTCTGCTAAAATATCTATAAAGAGTGTCCACTTGAATTTCAGTCCAACATAAATCTGTATTAACCGCTGGTTGCTTTATCGTCCTTTGTCATTGATCGAGTCTGCACACGCTGAAATTCTTCTTGTCTTGCTTCTGGATCGGCATTGGTGGGAGGGCGACTCTCGCCTTTATAGGCCTTTCCGTCACCCAGGTAAAGCCAAGCTCTTCTCCCTTGGACTGTCATAGCTGAAGGGGTTATAGTCTCAATACAAAAGGGACCATTAAAACGTGGCTCATGCCGGGGGGCGTTGCCAGGCGCCGAACGAGATGGCAGCGTAACTGTAACGCTCACGCTCCATTTTCTTATCTATTTCTTATTTCATCATATATGGCACACAAATTGCCTCATTCAATACCTTATTTCACTTCAAGAATAACCCTGGTGGTCCGTGGGGCACTGTGCATCGCGTGCTGTGTTGAAGAGAAGAAGCCGCATCGGAGGCTGAGATGGGCTGGGAAGTACTGTGACAAGCTGGCCGTAGCTCCTGTCAGCTGGTCCGGATACGCATGCATAGAAGGGCTTGCTGATTGTGGGGCTTACAGTTTCCTTCACAACACGGGCCCGGCACCGTTGGCTTTCCTCAGAAAAACTTCCATTAAGGATATTTATAGGTACAGACAAGCATTATTACATAATGTGGATAATTTGTCGCATTTTCATATAAATTAGCAAAAAAACTGCGTATTCATGAACATAAAGACACCATAGAGCGACTTTTTGTTTTTCTTTTTGTTTTCTTCTTCAGTATAAACACTTGGGCAATCTCAACAACTGACATTACCATACAATTTGTTTTATAACACTTTTGTTTTTTCCGAAGGTTGCTAATTTATAAAAGTTACCACGAATAGAGCTACTGTATTCAGCTGAAGGTTTCAGAGGCTGAATATTGGACTTTCTGCTGTTGTTCTTCTCGTAAAAATTCAACAAAATGAATGCTGCTTTCTAAATGCATCACACCTGCATGCTTTTAGGATTTGGTAGTCCATTCCTTCATATATGGCTAATATCCACTAACTTGGTAGTTGAATTTCCAAGAGCTAGATCTGAAGTGCCTTTCTATCCTGCCTAATAACGCACTAGATTGATGAAGAAAAGTCCATCAAAATACAGGTGTGTTATCAAAAGGTACCTTAAGGGAAGCTCCTCTGTTGAGTGTAATGTCAATTTACTATAACTCTCCCCAGTTTGACCTCCTAAAAAGTCAGGCCAAAGAAATATCCATGTCTACTTCGGCCTAAAAGTGAGTCGCTGACACCTAAAGACGGAAAACCAGATGCTACAATGCAGGCTATACTCATGGAAGTGAAGGGTCTGAAGCCTTTCATGGAGGCAACTAATGATCTACCTTTGAAGCAAGGATCTCACAAGTAGAGCAAAGGGTCAGCACTGCTGAGGACATTACTGGGAGAGTATTGGTACTTGAGAACACAGTCAAAACTTCACAGAAGCACATGGAAAATGTAGAAAATCGCAACAGAAGAAACAACCTGCAAATTGTTGGATCATTGGAAGGAGTTGAAGGAAATTAGCCAATCTCGTTCACTAATACTCTCTTAATTAAACCTTTAAACCTCTAGACCTTCCGCCATCAATCAAGCTGAATATTCAAAGAACACATTGTATTGGACAACTTTCTAGTAGTACCAACATCAGCTCTTCAATAACAGTGATATTTGCCCTATTAGACTTCACCCATGTGCTTATGATTCTGGAGAAAGTTAGTGATTAAAGATCTTACCTGTAATGGCAGAAAACTCTTCATTACTCAAGATGTATCCAATGCCACAGCAGCCAGAAGGAAAGAGCTTCTTGCTCTTATACCTGCTCTTAAGCAGCTTAATGCGAAATACGGCATTATACATCCAGCCATCCTCAATGTGACTCAACGGTCATACTGTCATGATGCCTACCCCCGGAGCACCAGGCCAGGCCCAGCACCCCCGGAAACAGGCATCATGCCCTCGGGTAAAAGCCCAGCGGCCCCTTATTAGGGGCTCTTTGGACTCAGTCCTGGCGCCATAGGCGCCAGGCTCATAAAGGGAGGTGTTTTGTGCACTTACGCGATGCAGACTATGCTGCACGCTTCAGGCCTCCCTGAGACCTGAAAGGGACTATTTTTTCATAGGGACTATTTTTTCACTCGGGCGTGGCCAGGGAAGGATACATACCTAGTTGGGGAAGGATACATACCTGGGACTTCTTTGGAGGCTATTTAAGCCACGCCCAGACAGCAGCTCATGCTTCGCGTTGTTCTGCTTCCTGCAGCTTAACGCTCACCGTGTCTGCTCCTGCTCCTGGACTCCAGCCACGCCCGCCTCGAACCTGGAAGACCTACAAGGAAGGAAGGAAGAGAAGAGAAAGGTGAAAACCAAGGACTATTTCAAACTTCTTACCTGCATCCGGAATCTTCTCGCCAGCATCCCTGAAGAAAGACTTCCATTTAAAAGCATTGCGTTGCTCGCTGCAGCGCCACGCTTCACTCACCTGTCCTCGAGACATCTCCCGGCTCCATCGCGGCTGTCAGCATCGGACGCCACATCTCTGCACCTAGGGGATAGAGGAAGAAACAAAAGGTGAGCAGAAGGAACACAGAAGGAAAGCCTGATTAACAGCCATAACACTTACCAGCTTTTCTTACACATTTCGGGTTGGCGCCGCCCCGTTGGCAGGTACCGTACCCCGGCCCCTATGGGGAAAGGACAAGAGACATTTCTGGGGAATGATAAGGACATTTAGAGGGATCGCCCTCATCACTACTCACCTCGGCAGTTTAACCCCTCGACGCATCGCCTTCATTCTGCACCTGAAATAAAGGACAGATCACAGGTTAGAAAGACAACATAAAGGGGGCCTCACTTGAACTTTGAACTTTTATACTTACGGCGCATCGCTCAGGAAAGTCAAGTGGATTTTGCCAGCGCCATTCTGAAAACCAGTGAAGTAACTGGACGAACGCGCGCCCCTGCACCAGAAGCAGGATGGAGAGTTCATCCTTCCAAACCATAAGGTGAGCTTAAACCGGGGTTTGGAGGAAGTTAGAGAGGAACGAAGGGGGAAAGGGGGGAGCTAGCACACTATTCTGCAGACTGTTAATCCCCTTTCTCATCTGCTGAAGGATATTCCTACGGGCCAGGCAAGCACGATTTGGAGGTCCTGTCCAATCGGTGTTCCGGGTCCTGCACATCACGCTATAAGAGGCCACAGCAATCCAGACTAGACCAGCGCCCCCGTGGGAACCAGGTGAGCGTTACAGAACGCGAAGCCTTCCTACAAATTCCCACCGAGGCGCTATGGAAACTTCCGAAACTGACCAGTTGGCCCAATTACTGGGGGAATTACGGGCCGAAGTACACGCCGCTCGTCAAGAGACTAGTGCACTCAGGAGGGAAGTGATTGTAATAAAGGATAGAGCTGATGACCTGGCTAGACAGCTTTTGCAAGGTCAAGCTGGACAAACTCCTTTACCCGGTTCCGGAGGGAACCCCGCTCCTGTGGTTTCCAGTAACCCGGTGCAGATTAATCTACCTGGAAACATGCCGCTGGCCCCACCTGAACGCTTTGCTGGGGACCCCAAACGATTCGCCGTATTCATGAATCAGTGTTGTTTGCTCTTCCTATGCAGACCTGGGGCCTTCCCTAATGATCAGACCAAGGTAGCCTTTGTGTTGTCATATCTCAGCGGCTGTGCTGCCGATTGGTCAGTTCCACTGGTAACTCAAGATGACCCGATTCTTCGTGATTTTCAAGGATTTCAAACAAGCATGGCAAGGTTATTTGCTCGACACTCCCAGGGACAGGCTCTGGATGACGAACTTCTATCTCTGCGACAGGGCAATCAAGACCTTCTATCCTACATTGCAACTTTCAATAGACTAATTTTGGAAACTGGTTGGCCAGAGGATAAAAGAATCACGTTATTCTATCGAGGTCTACGCGGAGAACTTAAAGATGTCCTGGCACAAGTTGTAAATCCGCCCCAAGAATGCACTGAATATATAGACTTAGTGGTCCAATTGGATCACAGGCTGCAAAACAGAAAAGCAGATCGGTCCAAGTTTGAAACCCGGGTGTTGGCCAAGACCCACGCTAACCCCAAGGGGGCTGATGGCTCGGATCCTATGCAAATCGGAGGGGTTAAAGGACCCCTAAACAAAAAGAACGGGAAAGAAGACGACAGATGCAATTATGCCTTTATTGTGGGTCCTCTGGACACTTTCTACGAGATTGCCCGGTTAAGCCGCCCAAGAAGGTGGTAGGAGCCGCTGATAAAATCCATGGAAACTCTGTATCGGGAAACGACCACGCCCGGCAAGCGTAGGGGTCCGCTTGCCGAGCTTGAAAACTAACTCTCAGACCTTGCATTTCATTGTGCCAATGGTCCTCATAGATCCGGAACAGCCTAAACGGTTGCATGCTATAAAGGCATACATCGATAGCGGGGCTATAGGAAACTATGTGGATCGAGAATTGGTCTCTAGGATAAACCTCCCTCTGCGTCCTAAAACCAACAAAGATGTCATCACCACAGTAGATGGAACCGAAATTGCCTCTGGACCGGTAACACATTCCACAGCTGAGGTGACACTTGTAGGTCCGGATGGCCATCGGGAGGCAGTTGTGTTTGATGTAATCAAGGCTCCACAGTTTCAGCTTATTCTCGGAATCCCTTGGTTGGAGACACATAATCCTCGAATTGATTGGCGAGCGAAGAGAATAACCTTCCCGGATTGTGCACAAACCTGCTACCCAGAAAATCCAAAGATTAATCTTGCATCAGTAACCTCTGTCCCCGTGCAACTACCTCCAGAGTACCAAGACTTTCAGGACGTTTTCCAAAAGGAACAGGCCAACACGTTACCTCTCCACAGATCGTACGATTGCCAAATCGATCTGGTGCCCGGTGCACAACCCCCTTGTAGCAGGATTTACGCCCTTACTGAACCAGAGAATCTGCATTTGAGACAATATTTAGATCAATACCTCGCCAATGGTTTAATTCGCCCGTCAAAGTCCCCGGCATGCTCAGCTTTGTTCTTCGTGCCTAAAAAAGAAGGCGACCTTAGAACTTGTATCGATTACCGCGCATTGAACCAGATAACTGTTAAAAATCGTTACCCTCTGCCTCTGATCCCTGAACTCCTTGACCAGGTGAAGGACGCTTGCGTATACACCAAGTTAGATCTCCGGGGGGCTTATCATCTGGTACGAGTAAAAGAAGGCGACAAATGGAAAACGGCCTCCCGTACAAAATATGGACTATTCGAATACCAGGTGATGCCTTTCGGGTTGTGCAACGCGCCTGCAGCCTTCCAATTCTTCATGAACGATGTCCTTCGGGAACTCATCGATGTCTGTGTTGTCGTGTATATCGATGACATTCTTGTGTACTCCTCTTCGGAATCTGATCACAGAAAGCATGTCAGGGCCGTCCTAGAGAAACTGTGCCAGCACAAACTGTTTGCCAAGCTGGAAAAATGTGTTTTCCATACCGCCGATGTTGAGTTTCTCGGATTCATCCTGACACCTAAAGGGGTCCGAATGGATTCACGGAAAGTGGATGCCATCCTCAAATGGCCATCACCTAGTTCGGTGAAAGGTGTCCAAAGCATGCTTGGTTTTGCCAACTTTTATCGCAGGTTTATCCCGGAGTTTTCACGTGTGGTGCAACCCATCACTGCACTCTTGCGAAAAAATAAACGTTTTGAATGGACCGAGGAAGCCGAACAGGCCTTTCAGGAGTTGAAAGCTAAGTTCACGTCCGCACCTATTTTGAAGCACCCGCGTCCCGATCTCCCATATATAGTCAAAACCGACGCGTCCAGTTTAGCCATGGGAGCTGTCCTGTCTCAGAGAGACCCTGAAACCAACCAACTGCACCCCGTAGCATTTTGGTCCAGAAAGTTCTCGCCGCCCGAGATAAATTATGCGATCACCGATAAGGAACTATTAGCCATTAAGTCCGCCTTTAAGGCTTGGCGGCATTATCTCCTCGGCGCCCGGCATACCATCACCGTGATCACTGATCACCGAAATGTACAATATTTAAAAACTGCCAAAGCTCAATCATCTCGACAACTCGGATGGGCTTTGTTCTTTGCTGAGTTCGATTTTGTAATCACCTACCGCCCCGGCTGTAAGAATGGTTAGGCGGACGCTCTATCACGAATTGGAATGGAAGAAATGGACACAAACTCAGAACATGTGCCGATAATTCCCGAACAAAGAATTTTGGGGATAACCACTTTACAAACCCTTGAAGACATTCAAGCATGAGTGAAACAATTCCTGGACTCTTCAGCCTTGCAGGATTGGATCAAAAGGGGGTCTAACTTTTCAGTCCAGGATGGCTTACCTTACTTCCAAGGACGCTTATTTTTGCCAGAAAAGGAATTGCAAGAACTGGTTATTTCCCGTCATCATGATACCCTGATGGAAGGACATCCTGGCATTGCCAAAACAGAGGAAAAGGTTAAACGACAATTCTGGTGGCCTTCCTGGCGAAAGGATATTAAATCTTTCGTGATGTCCTGTGTAGTTTGTGCCCAAAACAAAGGTCAAAAGACAAGACCCGCCGGTCTTCTTCAGCCCTTAGACATTCCACCAGCACCTTGGCACACCCTGTCACTAGATTTTATCACGGACCTGCCCTCTTGTAATGGTTACAACACTATTCTGGTCGTGGTGGATTTATTTTCCAAAATGGCCCACTTTATTCCGTTGAAAGGATTACCTTCAGCCTTTGTTCTTGCCAAGGAATTCCTCGAAAATATCATCCGTTTGCATGGATTCCCGTCCATTCTAGTCTCCGATCGGGGAAGCCAGTTTATTTCTCATTTTTGGAAAAAGTGTTGTCAACTGGCACAAATCGACGTTACTCTCGACCAGCCACCACCCACAGACCGATGGTCTGACAGAGAGAACGAACCAGACCCTTGAACAATATCTACGATGTATGTTGCACCAATCGGAGGGTAATTGGAAGGACATTTTATGGGTGGCTGAATATGCATACAATAACTCGATACACTCTGGAACTGGTCAGAGCCCCTTTTATACCCTATATGGACATCACCCTCGTACTTCAGACTTGGACTCACCTCTGAGCCTTGAAATGCCCGCAGCGGACCATTTGCATTCTACGATTACTCAAGCCTTCAAGGATGCAACTGCACATTTGCAACATGCGAAAGGGAAATATAAAAAGAATGCGGATCTGCATCGAAGAGAGGCGTCTCCATACCAAATAGGGGATCAAGTATGGTTGGCTACCAAACACCTATCACTCAAGGGGCCTCGAACTTTTAATCCAAGGTATTTAGGCCCTTACTCATTCAAAGCTATAATCAACCCAGTGGTAGTCAAGCTCGATCTACCAGCTAACATGCGGATTCACCCCGTTTTTCATGTGTCACTTTTGAAACCAGTGCACCCAGGAACCAGATTAACAAAGCCACCAGAACCGATTCAGATAGATGGGGAGCCTGAATTCGAGGTGAAGAACATTTTGGATTCTAAGATCTCAAAATCAAAACTTTTCTATCTAATTGATTGGAAAGGGTAAGGGCCTCAGGAAAGGTCTTGGGAACCCAGTGATCACGTACATGCACCTCGGCTGGTAAAAAGTTTCCATCAGAATTTCCCAAACAAACCGAAACCTCCCGAAGGAACGACCTTGGGAGGGGCCTTGGGGGGGAGTGCTGTCATGATGCCTACCCCCAGAGCACCAGGCCAGGCCCAGCACCCCCGGAAGCAGGCATCATGCCCTCGGGTAAAAGCCCAGCGGCCCCTTTGGACTCAGTCCTGGCGCCTTTGGCGCCAGGCTCATGTTGGACATCAGTCCTGGCGCCATAGGCGCCAGGCTCATAAAGGGAGGTGTTTTGTGCACTTACCTGATGCAGACCATGCTGCACGCTTCAGGCCTCCCTGAGACCTGAAAGGGACTATTTTTTCATAGGGACTATTTTTTCACTCGGGCGTGGCCAGGGAAGGATACATACCTAGTTGGGGAAGGATACATACCTGGGACTTCTTTGGAGGCTATTTAACCCACGCCCAGACAGCAGCTCATGCTTCGCGTTGTTCTGCTTCCTGCAGCTTAACGCTCACCGTGTCTGCTCCTGCTCCTGGACTCCAGCCACGCCCGCCTCGAACCTGGAAGACCTGCAAGGAAGGAAGAGAAGAGAAAGGTGAAAACCAAGGACTATTTCAAACTTCTTACCTGCATCCGGAATCTTCTCGCCAGCATCCCTGAAGAAAGACTTCCATTTAAAAGCATTGCGTTGCTCGCTGCAGCGCCACGCTTCACTCACCTGTCCTCGAGACATCTCCCGGCTCCATCGCGGCTGTCAGCATCGGACGCCACATCTCTGCACCTAGGGGAGAGAGGAAGAAACAAAAGGTGAGCAGAAGGATACACAGAAGGAAAGCCTGATTAACAGCCATAATACTTACCGGCTTTTCTTCCACATTTCGGGTCGGCGCCGCCCCGTTGGCAGGTACCGTACCCCGGCCCCTATGGGGAAAGGACAAGAGACATTTCTGGGAAATGATGAGGACATTTAGAGGGATCGCCCTCATCACTACTCACCTCGGCAGTTTAACCCCTCGACGCATCGCCTTCATTCTGCACCTGAAATAAAGGACAGATCACAGGTTAGAAAGACAACATAAAGGGGGCCTCACTTGAACTTTGAACTTTCATACTTGCGGCGCATCGCTCAGGAAAGTCAAGTGGATTTTGCCAGCGCCATTCTGAAAACCAGTGAAGTAACTGGACGAACGCGCGCCCCTGCACCAGAAGCAGGATGGAGAGTTCATCCTTCCAAACCATAAGGTCAGCTTAAACCGGGGTTTGGAGGAAGTTAGAGAGGAACGAAGGGGGAAAGGGGGGAGCTAGCACACTATTCTGCAGACTGTTAATCCCCTTTCTCATCTGCTGAAGGATATTCCTACGGGCCAGGCAAGCACGATTTGGAGGTCCTGTCCAGTCGGTGTTCCGGGTCCTGCGCATCACGCTAGAAGAGGCCACAGCAATCCAGACTAGACCAGCGCCCCCGTGGGATCCAGGTCAGCGTTACACATACGTCTTCTTTTCAAGATCCGATGGTCTTAAGACATTTTATCCAAAACCAGAGAAAAGATGATATGGATATGTCAAAATCACCTATCTGAAACACATATATCAAGCTTCCTTATGTACTAATTATTCTGCCATATTTCTTGTTCCTTTTACGGAGTGGGGAGTGAGGTTAGCTATTTCCATCAAAGGCTCCTCCCCCTATTTAAATATTTTGTCTTGCTCAGCATGGATGGGAGTGGCCGATTCCCGTTAGCCACTACCATCATTGAACTTCCCCTTTCTTCTAGTTCGTTGTTCTCCATGCTGGTTTTGTTAGTCTTCCTAAACCCATTGTGCCTCTCCCCCCTATGTGTTTACTTTGAGTACATATATGAAAATGATCACCTCTTGGAAGATCAATTACAATGTTAGGCTTAATCCACGTATTGAAATATTGTATATACATCTCACACTATGTCTACTTCTAGGCTCTGTTTCAAGTTTCAGTATACTACTATAATCCTTTAAGTTCAATGTAACAACTTAGAATGTCAAAGGGTTACACAATCCTTTTAAAAGGCAGAAATCATCTCTCACCTCAATAGAACGAAACCCTCCATTGCATGTATTCAAGAGTCCCATTTGTCTAATGAAGAAGCGGCTGAACTCAAGCGCCACTGGGTTGGTCAAGTCTTCTCTAGCGCAGCTAATGGGAAGAAAAATGGTGTCATTACCTTAATTAGTAAGACATTTGATTGTCAAGTACTAGCAAACAAATTGGATGATTATAGGTAGATGGGTGATGGTCAAACTTTTGGTTGATTCCATTGAATTCACTATCCTAAATGTTTATCACCTACATTGTCAGATCCCTCCTTCTGGGTACAACTTAAAAACCACATCTTTCTTTCTAACCCCAATAATTTGATTGTATGCAGTGATTGTAATGAGATCGTAGACCCTTATGTGGATAGGAAATCTGATGGGACGATCTAAACCTGCAAAATCACATATACAAATTACTAAATGTATTTCTGAATTAGGTCTTATAGATACTTGGCGTATTACTCACCCTTCTGATTTAGATTGCACCTTCTTTTCTAGTCCTCACAAAACCCTATATAGAGTAGATTACATCTTTATTTCTAAATCCTGTGTAAGTTCTATTATTGATGCCACAATTGATTGTATATCATTATCAGATCATAGCCCTTTCCATATACTGTTATTGCCTCCACAAAAGTAATGGACCCCCAATAGATGGAGATTTAACTCAGCCCTGCTCAAGGATGAGACATTTACCTCCTTTATATCACAACAACATAATCACTCCTTTTCAGAAAACCGAAGTCAAGAAACCTCAGTCTCTAATAATTGGGACTGCTATAATGCGGTCATGTGAGGACACATTATTTCCTTTGTAGCCAGCAAAAAGAAAGCGCTTTAGTTAGAGTCAGAAAACATTCTTAGAGAACTCAAAGTTCTTGAATCTTTTGCCCGTGCTAGCTAGAAATATTCTTAAACTCCAACAACAAACTTAGAGTTCAGTATAATAAAATTGTCACCCAATATTCTTGTGATAATCTCCTGAAATATAAAGCTAAAATCTACCAGCTATCTAATAAATCAAGTAAGTCATTAGCATCATATTTGAAAATTAAAAAAGGGAAAGCTAAGATTGCAGTTATCAAGAATAACATTGGTGATAGAAAGTTTTCAGATAAGGAAATTGTTAATGTTTTTACAGATTTCTATAAAAAATTATATCCGTCAGAAATATCCCCTAATAATCAGTCTAGAGACCACCCCTCGTTCTACATACCCACTGATCAATCATCAATCGCACAATGCCCCTATTTCCTCCAGCAAAATTCAGAAAGCCTTCACGGACCTTAAAGGTAAAGCCCCTTGACCGGATGGATACTCTAGTGATTTTTATGCATCTTTTAAAGATATTCTTGTACCTAAACTCAAAGAATTATTCTCTCAATTTACTCCAGATGGAAATGCCCAGGGATCTTTTTTAGAAGCTATGCTTATAGTATTCCCCAAGCCTGGTAAAGATCCCGAGTTCCCCCAAAGCTATAAACCCATATCCCTTATTAATACAGATTGCAAAGATTTTAGCCAACAGACTTTTACTGGTATTGGCCAAACTTATTAAACAAGATCAGGTAGGCTACATTAGAGGTAGACTCTCCTCTTCTAATATAAGATTGATTTTAAATTCCATAGATAATATTAGAAATTCCAATGACTCATTTGCGGCGGTTGCCCTTGATGCTGAGAAAGCATTTGATAGAGTTGAATGGAGTTTTATGTTTGAAACCCTTAAATGGCACACTCTTGAAACCTCATTTTTAACAATGGTCAAAGTGCTCTATTCCAATACAGTGACATCTTTATTAAGGGTCACATATCGCCATATTTTCCTCTATTCAGAGGTACTCACCAAGGTTGTCCTCTTTATCCACTCCTATTTATTCATGCCCTAGAACCATTTTTAGAAAAAATAAGACAACACACGAATATTTAGGCATTATTTGTGGTAACATCCAAATTAAACTAGCAGCATATGCTGATGGCATCCTATTACTACTTCAAGATCCTAGTTCCTCTCTACAGCACATCTTAGATTTGATCTCACAGTTCTTAGCTGTCTCAGGATATAAATTAAACGCTGATAACTCTGAAATTCTGCCCCTCAATATTCACTGCACCAAACATCACATATTAACCACGGGTATAACATGGTGCCCAAATGGTTTTAAATATCTAGGCATTCATAGCTCATCCTCTGTTAAAGACATCGTTAAGCTAAATATTACCTCTCTTTTATCAAACATTGATGAAATCACCAGCTCCTGGTCCCCTTTATACCTCTCAAGGTGGAGTAGATTGGAATCCATTAAGATGATGATTACACCTATTATTTTATATATATATATATATATATATATATATATATATATATATATATATATATATATTATATTATATATGCTACCTGTTCCTCTTCCCCCTCTTCTTTTTTTTAAAGTCTATTGGCTCTAAACTAGCCAAATTCCTAGGATGGGAAAAAGATGCACAGATTGTCTCTTAACAAACTCAAATTATCACGGGAAGCAGGAGGAGTTGGGTTCCCAGACTAGAGGAATTATCGTATTGCCTTTGTTTTAAAGCAGGTTCAACTGTGGTTCACCCTTCAATATTCAGAGGATGTACCCCAATGGATGTGTCTGGAGAGAGCAATGGTACTGTAAGAGGATTCAATTCAACACTACAGCTAAGTCAATGGCTAGTCTGGGATACTGAATGAAAACCCTTATTGATATATCTTTATGTCCAGTTCATGCGTTCCGGATGACTACCCCTATATAACACCCCTCTCTTGGAATCCCCCTGACCCCACTGAGCCAAGAAGTAGTTCTGTTTTGCAAGTTAAAAGGTTTATTTGATAATTTAAACAATAGATATATATATCACACTTATATTTAATAATTGAATATCACACTGAATCTGAGCAGTAATCAATAATGGATAGTCTGGCACTAGCACACTCGTGAATAGGAACAGCAGAATAAGGTGGTAGAGAATGCTTTATATAAATTCATATGGATGCAATGTTGAATGAAATGCAATACAGAAAATACTCAATATGATTTCAACAAAACAATGTAATCACTTTTCTCTGGCAATCCCCTCCCCCCTTTATGCAATGCAAGGAAATGGGAGGAAAGCACACAGTTCTCAGAAATGCAAACAAATGTAATTCAGTTCACCCCAGCAAGCTTAGACTACAGAAGACTACAGAAGTTTGAAACACAGGCCCAAAATGCTTTTATATGTGCTGGCAATGAAGTGAAAAATATGCTAAAATGCTTTTAATTCCCTCTAGAGGTTCAGGGTGAGTGGTATCTAGTTAATATTGGTCCAGGCTCACACTAGCAATGATTCAGGGATGGTTATTAAGAGGCAAACGAATTTTTAGCAAGGAAACTAAGGAAGCTTCTGTTTTCACACGTGGAGAAATTTGCAAATCGCGGCAAATTCGCGAGTGCGTTTTTCGCGATTGTGGCAAAAGTGTATGGAATAGGTATGCGGTTCTAGGTTCGTTGAAAAGCTGATTCTAAGCTTTCAGAGGAAAGTTACTGCAAGTCTCTAGGACAAACGGTCACGGAGATATGAGCGATATGGTAAAGGTCGTTTTTCAGATTTGAAATTTTAAAGTTCAAAAAGACAAGTGACAGCTAGCAACTAGAAAATGACAGGTGACAGCTTTACAAATGACAGGTGACAGTTAGGAGGCAGTTCTACTTAGATTAAATAGATTGAATTATATTATTTTAACTAAGAGATTGGTTCTGCACAGTCTGCTAGGTACTCACAATATATTTAGAAATAGAATGGGCCTCGCCACGGATCTGGTCAGGTTTTGGACTGGGCTCCGGTCTGGTCTGGGTCTCTTCACAGTGGTCTGGGTCAGCTCTGCTCTGCTGGTCTAGCCTCTCTGGATTCTGGAGATTGATGGATTTGAAGTCTGGATCTCTGGATGTGGTATGGTCCGGCAGAGCGCGTTGCAGCAAATGGAATTGAATGTCCCTATCTGTCCTGACTGTCTGCTTTTATGTGTTTTGAAAATGGGTGTGTGTGCAGCATCACTAGGCTCTACCCCTCTCCACTTGTCATTGGCCACTTCATCCTCTTCCCCTTGATTGGGGGAATGAAATGAAGTGTCATCATGATGAGGTTTGTTTATGGTACAGAGAACCCACCCCTGTCAAATTGCACACAATCTATATTTTGACCCAAAATACATATTTGCACAGGTACACATTTGTTTAAAATTACATGCACCCATCACATATCACAGGAGGTATACCCTGTCCAAATCTGCTCTTCCTGGGAGCTTGCATTCAGAAATGGCAACATATTTCACTTTTTGGTCAGGTTACCAATATCAGATTCTTACTCAAATTTACCCAAATGTGTGCAAGGAGTATGGACATTACTTGATGAAGTGTCAGACTTTTAACATGCATACATTTTAAGTAATACCCTCTTAACTGCTAGTTTGCCCCCAGATCATGCCACCGGTTCTAAAAACCTCTTAAAATGTGGGCAGAAAAATCACAAGAATTATGGTATCATTTAAATCATTATGACAAGTCCGTACTAGGAGTTATTCATCTTTTTCTAAAACCATATTCTGGCTACAGGGGTGTGTCTTTTCAGGTCACATGGTACAGAAACCAGTCTTTCCACTTTCTTCAAGCTCAGCCTCTGTCTCCAGTTTCTGCTTGGGCCCTGGAAGGCCCTTTGTTCAAGAGGAAGCCATTTTTACAGCCCCCATAATAAAACATTTGCCTGAGTCAGGACAGGGCTTTGTTCAATTTCCTGCAGAGCCCAGGTAATTCAATCGGAGAAGTGTCATATCCCTTTTGGTGGGAGCAGCAAAAAGGCAGCTAGGCCTGGGAACACAGCTGTTGTGCAAGTCTCAACTCCTGTCGGGGGTAGCTGGTGGGCAGAATTCAGTTCCTTAAGCCAGGCCCCAGCTAATGTCACTTTTAGTTACCCAGTTTTCTGCATTCAAATAAAACTAGCCATTTTACATATGCAGCTAGAATGCTGATTCTAAGTTTAAAACTATGACATTTAAACAATTGCAACCTATGTGACACTCAAAAGTAGGTCACTCATTTCTTTTAAACATTTAGATTTTTAGTGTCTTTCAGTCCAAATTTACTTAAACTGCTGAAATCCACAGCTCAGCCAGTCTTGTTATAAACCTTCAAGTCACTTCAGAATATAACTTTACATTGTATCCACCTCTCAGTAAGTCTTTCTTTGGCCTGCTTTGGGTTCATTTATTCAGTTTTACACAAAAAAGAAAAAAAAGTCTGGTGTTGTTTTAAACCGCCGGCTTTCTGATAGTGGTGAGTACTGGTAATGCACCCATTTTTGGGATTTAAGAAAATTAATTCCCCACAATTCTAGGTTGCTTTTGGCAATCAGCATTGCCATTCCCAATGGTTTCAGGCTACTGTGTGGGTAGTCCAATGGTGGTTTTAGGCAGTGCCCTTCTGTGCCCATAACATCGGCAAAAATGAGTGGCAGCCTATTCTTCATGCATTTCCCTGTGCATTTTCTTGGAAGCTCTGGCCATCATGATGTTTTCCATGTCAGTACTGCACAGTTTTGAGGTAGGGCTCGGATGCATGGGTAAAAACATCCCACAGTACTCCCCCACCCCCCACCCCCCAAGTCTAGCTGACTGCTTCCTTATTAAAGCCAAAACAAGATTTATACAGTATACAACCACCATTTTATCTTCGCATTATTTAAGAAGATGTATCTTCCCCTCTAAATCGGAGTCATTTCAATATATTTCTCCACATATATGTTTAACCCTTTAATCAGAATTAAAAAGAAATCACTTTATTGGAGGCAATGGCTCTCTCGGGGCATTAGATATCTTGATCAACTAATTGTTCATGGTACGCCAATTGATTTTGCTATGTTTATGGACACATTTAATGTACCCTTTTCTTTTCTACAGCAATTTCGATCCATTATTAATGCCATTGTGGAAAATGATGATTCCCTTATTAGCAAAATTACTCCTCCGAATGCTGAAAGATTACAATCTCTTTACAATCCAATAATGTCAGCTGCTCTGTATTACAACATTCTTAGACAAAATTCTTCACCTAGAATATTGGCTAACTGCCTGCAACAAGATTGTACATTATTGGATAACCAATTGACATGGTCTAAAATCTGGAATTATATATCTAGAATAAGACCTGCAGCTAATATACTACAAACAATGTTGCATTAAGTATGCGCTATAAGTAGCACTGTTTGCTGTCCAGTTACGCTGCTCTACGTGCTCAAGATTCTTAGAAGACGCCTGGACTGCCTGACCTTGCCTGGACATTGCTGGTCCCGCCCCCTAACACAGGAAGTGCATATAATCTACTTCCCGCGCGCATTTGCGCGCGCATATTAAGTACGCGCTATAAGTAGTGTTGTTTGCTGTCCTGTTACGCTGCTCTACGCGCTCAAGATTCTTAGAAGACGCCTGGATTGCCTGACCTTGCCTGGACATTGGTATACCTTCACTTGTCCTCACTACTGTTATTATATACTTTAATATAAGTATACATTACTTATTATTGTTCCTTTCTTTCTATTACTTTAGCTGGTCCCGCCCCTAACACAGGAAGTGCATATAATCTACTTCCCGCGCGCATTTGCGCGCGCGCTTTAAGTACGCGCTATAGATAGCGCTGTTTGCTGTTAGCTGGTAGTTGGTCGTTCTAAATAACCTAATATCAGGTAAAAAGGGAGAGAACAATTGTTGTTCATTGTCTGCCTGGCTACATGCGCCACAAGTCATTTACTGCTCATTCTAACATTTAGCCATGCGTTTTCAAATCAATCAATGCATATACTGATTTAACTATCACTGCATGTATAGATATTAATCATAAAGCATTAATTAATCTGCATCAAACTTTCCTCTCTGGACCAAACTCGTTGCTCTTTTGTAAAGGCAAACATGGCGAGCGGACTAAGAAGTGGAAAGGGCAATTTGATTACTCCTTCTCCGCTCTCCTCTACTAGCATTGATTCCCTTGAATGTCATGGAAAAACCTCATATATTGAAACGGCTGCTCCTGAAGCTCATGCCACGACTCTTATCAAAGAAGAGATGCCTACGTCTTGTCGCTCTTCTCATGCTGCCCAAATACATGTGCAGGGAAACTCACCAATTTCCAATCACAATCTGCCCCTTGCACCTTCCACGCCTTCTGCCTCTGGCCCCTCCATTAGCCCCGAGGTGCGTAAAGCCATCAATGATTTTAGAAGTTGCTCAGAATCACCTTTGGCTTTTGAAACTGACAAAAGGCAATTCGACTTAACCATGGAGAAAATGGAGGCTCTAGATCAGGCTGTCTGTTGTTCTATTGGCACTTTGACGCCAGTAGTATTTAACTCTGTGAAGAAGCGCATGTCCTTTCATTCGCACTTGCCGATCTACCCTAAAAGCCTTTTAGACATGAGTACTGAAAATGTCGATGGCATAAATAAAGAGCCACCTCCGTCCCAAACCACCCTCTCCCCAGAACCGGAGGAAATACATAACAAAACCTCTCACCTACCACCTTCTCCTGATGGGAGTCAAATACAACACTCCCCTGGCACCTTTCCGGTGATCATTCGAATGTTAGACCTCCTCGACAAAGGCCATGATCTGACCCATCTTTTTTTTTTTTTTAAATAACAAGTTTTATTGGGTTTTTGTGCATGAATACAAAACAAACAATATCCAATCAAGACAAAGAAAATAAAGAACAAAATTGAACACAACACTAAAACATAAATTGCATACATATGAAAGGGGGGGGGCAATGCGCATGAAAATTGAGATTCGTCCGGGCGCACACGCACATCCACTGCGGATAGACACATATATACAAAACCAGTTGTATTATTGTCTGGTTTCACAACAGGTTGATGGTGAGGCAGTTCTTTGTGTTAAGGTCCTGGCTTGATGGCAAGGCTACGTAATGCCGTTCATTCGCCCAAGCATCGCTTGCTCATAGTACTTATTCCCATTTTCCCCATATTTTATCTGCCTTGCCAGGGCAGCCCCTCGCTTCGTATACTCAACGTTCCATCAGACTGACCGCATCCTAGTTCGTGGACCATTGGTCATAGCTTGGGCAGATTTCAGACCCCCACAATTGTGCAATGGTTTGGCAATCCCTGCGGATGTTGACAGCAGTAGTCTTTCGAAGCAGGATAGTTCTCCTTCCTCTTCAATACCAAAGAGGAATAGTTTGGGGTCATTAGGTATCCGGCTTCCTATGACCCTCGATAGTCTTTCGGTACATTTCCTCCAAAAGTATTGTATGTCCGTGCACTGCCATAGGATGTGGTAGAAGGTGCCCTCTTCCTGTTTACAGCGCAGACATTTGGGATTGGTTGCTTTACCCCAGTTATGCAATGTTAGGCGCGGGTAGTATGTTCTGTGGAGGATCTTTATTTGGTTAAGTCTGATTCTGGCCGAGTTTGCTATATCCCTGGGGTGCATCAGGGCCGAAATCCAATCCTCAGGCAGTATCGGGCCGACATCTCCTTCCCATTTCAGCTTTAGGTTTGAGAGTTCTGTCGTGGCAAAAGCGGAAATGGCATTATACATGGTGGAAGTGATTTTGTTTTCCACCCGGTCTACAACTATGTTTCGCTATATAGGCGTGTATTCCGGCATGTCTGTCAATTGGTCCCTTTCGGTTGAGAGGGCATGGTGTAACTGCTCGCAGTGGTAGCTTTCGGTAACTGGGAGGGCATATTGAGTAGAGAACTCGACAAATGGAATGAACTGATTATTCACAAATATTTGTTGTAGAGTGTGTATATCGACTGCGGCCCAGCTGGGCCATTTCGGGAGTCTACTGAGACCTGTGAGATGGGCGTTGTTCCAAATAGGCTGGACTGGGGTGATTTTCTTATCCCAACCAATATATTTGTGAGAGTCTTTCCCTATTTGTGTTGTCTGTGCCACTATCGAGCGCTCGGGAGGGCGACATTGTTTCCCATAGAGACTTTCGAGTGGGGACACATCTTGCCTGGCATTTATTTCCGCTCGTATATGCGGGAGTCTGGGGTTGCCATGTAGAATGTCATTGACTGTTGCCATTTGGGCCGCCCAATAGTAAACTTGGATGTTGGGGAGACCTATCCCCCCTTCCCAGACTGAGCGTTGCAGGGTATTGAGGGCTATCCTCGGGTGTTTCCCTCCCCACAGCAGCCTGCGTGGTGTTCCATCTATTTTGTGGAATTCTTCCACAGGGATATGAAGGGGGGCATTTTGAAGGATGTATAGAAATCGGGGTAGGGTTAACATCTTGAAGAGTGCTGCTCTGCCTAGTACTGTCAGTGGTAATGCCTCCCAGTGAGCCACATCTTGTTTGAATTTCCTCATTATTGGGTATAGGTTTTGGGGTATATAAGTGTCGAGGGCGTTGGTGATGATGATGCCTAAATATCTGAATTGTGTAGGCTCAATCTGGTAGGGGGAGCCTTGTGGTGGTATACAGTCCACACCCTTCACAGGGAAGAGCACCGATTTAAACCAGTTCACCCTGAGGCCGCTAAAGGTATATCGGGAGGTCATCTGCATAGAGGGATATTTTGTCCTCCCATTCCAGGTTCCATCGAAAGCCTGACCATGTGTCTGTGTCTCGCAGGATGACTGCCAGTGGCTCGATTATTAGGGCAAACCGCATTGCCGAGAGGGGACATCCTTGCCTGGTGCCCTTCCCCAATCGGAAGACATGCGAGAGCCAACCATTCACCTTCACCTCTGCCAGGGGATTCTTATATAGAAGCTGGACCCATTTTATAAATGGTTCACCAAAGTTCATTTTCTTCATAATTGCCCACAGTGCCTCCCAGTACATCGAATCAAAGGCCTTTTCGAAGTCTATGGCCAGCAGTGCCGCTGATTGTTGCAGGGTAGGCACTCTTTCCAAGGCCAGATGCAGCCTCCGGAAATTCATTCTGGTTGACCTCTGGGCATAAAGCCGCATTGGTCCGGGTGGATCAGCTCTGTGATGACCATTTGGAGTCTGTTCGCCAGTACCTTGGCCAGTATTTTCGCTTCCGTATTGATTAGTGATATGGGCCTGTAGGAGCCGCATTCTTCCGGAGGTTTGTTTTCTTTTGGGATCACGATTATCGTGGCTTTTCGGAGGTCTGGCAGGAGTACGCCTTTCAATAAGGAGTCTTCAAACAGATTGAGTAGGTGCATAGGTAATTCTAAATGGCTCAGACGTTTCCAAATATCAACCGGGAAGTCATTGGGGCCTGGGGTTTTGCCGGCCTGGAGTTGTGTTATGGCTGTCAAGATCTCCTCTTCTGTCAGTTTACCGTCCAGCGACTCAGCCTGTTCCATGGTGAGGAAGGGTAGATCGATGTCGTCTAGTATGGAGCTATTCGGTGTATCGGTGGGAGGCGCATAGAGTCCTTCATAGAAGTCTGCAAAGCATTCTGCTATTTCGGCGTCAGCGGAGACTAGTCTGGCTTCTCTCGTTTTGATGGTCTTTACTAAACGTTGGCCTTCCTCTCGTTTTTTCAACCATGCAAGCATTCTGCCTGCTTTTTCCCCTGTTTCATATAGATGTGCTTTCATGGCACTATGTGCTTTTTGGGCACAGTCCAGCGATACATTATGTAGCTTCTTCTGAGCCAACATTAGGGCTCTATGTGTCTGGGGGGTGTCTTTGGAGGCATGTTCTGTTTCCCTGGTCATAACTTCCTTCTCAGCTTTGATGATCGATTCGTGTTGCATCTTCTTCTTGTCGGAGGTGCATGAAATGATCTCGCCTCGCAGGACTGGTTTGTTCGCTTCCCACAGGATGGAGGGGGTCATCTGTCGAACTTGCGTTCAGCTCAAAATATTCGGAGGTGGCTGTTTCTATTTTTTCTTGTAGTTCTGGGAACCTCAGGTAATAGGAGTTGAGACGCCAGGTGGGCGGCGGACAAGGTCTCCAGCTCCACTAGCAGTGGAGAGTGATCGGATATGCCTCTTGGAAAGAAGGTAGCATTACAGGCCTTATGAATTTTCTGGGATGGGAGAAAGATATAGTCTATCCTGGACATTGAGGCATGCGCTCCTGAGTGGAAGGAGTATTCACGTTCTTCTCCATGCAATTCACGCCACGTATCTCGGAGCCCCAGTGCGGAAGCAAAGGTAGCAAGTTTGGTGACCGTGTTGGGGTCAGCTAGCAAGGTGTTGAGGAGGGCTGGTGTGGAGTAGATCGCCGTTATCGCCAGGGTTTGATTCCATAGTGACGCTTGCAGGTGTATGTATCGCCCGCCTGTGTCTCGTGTTACTTTTTTTACTTCAAGCGGTAGTCTCTTGTGGACCAGTACTAGCACTCCTCTCGCTCCCGTGGAGAAGCCAGCATGGATCGCTGTACGGTAATTGGATCTCTGGAACAGTTTGCATGTGGTTCCTGCCAGGTGCGTTTCGGTCAAGAGGGCTATATCCGGGGAATGTCTGTTTATGTATTGCAGCACTAGTCTTCTTTTGATGCTGGATCCCAGGCCATTCACATTCCAGGTTATGAGCTTTAGGTGCTTGTTATTAGGAGTCGACGCAGATGCCATCAAGTGTTTCTGCGTGTGTTTCCTGGGTGTCCTCCATAGGTCGCATCCGCGCCGTGGACAGTTGGACGAGTTTTACTGCAGCCATTGCCTCTCGTGGTATTCTCATATTATCATTGTATGCTAAACGTGAAAAACAGTTCCAACTCCCCCCTTCCCATACTCCACCCCCAACTTAATTCTGTCAGCCCAACATCAAGTTATAAACCAGTTAAACTTCAACCAGCATTCGCCCGCCCTGGTTTCGTGGAGGCATCCAGTCTGGAGATGCCACCAGTTTGCGAGACACGGCCTACCAGTAGAGGCCTGGTTGTAGAGCACCTTCTCTGGGTACTTCGAGTTCTTTTTGTTGTCTCGAGGGGGGGGGTTGCTGATCGGTCGCCAGCCTTGTTATGCCATGTGGTTCGGGTTTGCATTGTCCAAAGTGGGCTGTTTGGCTCACATCATTCGATAGTTTGTTACATTGGAGCGACATTTTGACTAATTAATCGTCTGCTTGGTGCGGGAACGCATTGTGCGGGTCTGACTGGGGTACTATTTGCGGTGGTCGTTCAGGATGCGGTCTGCCGCGCTCCCCTCTCTGTCTCCCCTCAGCGCCCCAGTCCACGTCTATGTGCCTTTCCGCCCAGTTCCAGGCCTCCTTGGGGTCAGTGAAATGGACCGAGGTGCGATTATGAAAAATCTTCAATTGGGCGGGAAATATCAATCCGTATCTGACTCCCATCATTTGCAGGTGCTTCTTGAGTGGAACGAAGGATTGGCGCGCCTTCCGTACTTCTCTGGTGAAGTCAGGAAAGAAAGCAATTCTCGATCCGTTGTATGTGACTGTGCCTTTTGATCTTACCAATTGGAGCAGGATGTCCCTGTCCCTATAATTTAGGAACCTTGCGATGACTGTTCGCGGGGGTGCGCTGGGTACGGCCTTCCCAGTCGGAATGCGGTGGGCTCTTTATATGGAGGAAAATTTGGAGAAGGCCTTTTCATCGTATGTGTGTAACAGCCAATCTTCGAGAAACAGGTCCATATAGCCTCCTTCTACCTTCTCTGGGAGGCCGAGTATGCGGATATTATTTTGCCGAGACCTTCCTTCGCTGTCATCCACCCTTGACTCTAGGATCTTAATCCGTGCTAGCATGCCGGACATCTGGCGATTCGCCTCTCGTATGGAGTCTTCCGTTCCCGATATCCTCGCTTCGGCCTCTCCAGTGCGTGCGGTTAGTTTTTCAAGGTCATGGTTAGCAGGGACACATCTGCGCCTATGCTGTCCATTTTTTTCTCCATCGAGGTTCTGGAGCTAGCAATGGCGGCCATTATATCACAGAGGGAGATCTCGTCCTCTATGGGAGCTGCCTCTGCCATTGGTAGCTGTTCAGGAGAGTGAGATAGGGATGTTGTTGCATACTGTTCAATTCAACTTTGCGTCGAGGATTTTCTCGGCTTATCCTTCCCCATCTTTTACTGTCACTTGTGTTGCGGAGATGGTAGTAGAGGCAGATTCAGAGTTTAAATCTGTATGTACTGGGCGGTAGCCACGGCTATCCACAGAGGGAGGGGGGAAATCAAGGGCACCGATCACACTCCCTAGTTCCAGGGCGTCGCCACCCTCCACTCCTTACTGCGTTGGTATTCAGGGCTGCGGGGATCGTCGTAGGAGGGTTCGTGGGCACTCTACGCGGAGCGGAGCGCCCACGTTGTTGCTGATCGTTGAAGCTACGTAGGCGTGTAGTGTCAGTATCTCAGTAGGCAGGCCCAGCGGATCCAGACCCTCAGGGGTGTATTGACTGCGTCCGGCCATGGCCGGTCAGTCTCGAAAGCTGGATTGGCGTCGTAGTCTTGTCTCAGGCGCCAGACCGCATGGTGAAGCCGGTTACGTCGCAGCGTTTTGGGTAGTTAGAGCGCTGATCACTCCTCGAGTCATGGGCACCACAGCGTCGGGGTCTCGCAGTAGTGGGTGACCCCCGCTCATCCAGGTGTGTTTGCAGCCATTGCTTTCACTGCCGGCTTCGCTTAATGTGTCGTGCTCTCTTCGTATTTCGCTTACGGCGAGCTGGCGGCGGCCATCTTAGGTGCTGAGCGCGGCTCCAAGCCTGTGTTTGCTGGTGGTCGTGTCTTTGGGAATCTACATCGGATCCGCTCCGTTCTTGCAGGAATCGATGCCGCTTGTGTTCGGACAGCTATATGTGCAGTTTTAAACGGTCCATAACGGCTATTTCCCCAGGATTTAGCTCAGGATCTCGCTGGCGGCTCAAGAGCAATGGCGGCTCACGTCTGCATCGTTCGGTGGTTGGCCACGCCCCCTCTTATTTGACCCATCTTGAATTGAAAGAGATCAAAACAATGCTCTTACTCATGTCCTCAAAGATGGATCGCATGAAACACTAAAAAAATCTTAAAGAAGATTTAACTTCAAATCAGTTATCTGTGACCAATCCGACATTCAAAAAACAAAAACATTCAGTGCTGTCTTGATCGAACTCCAACACCTCTTTCAATATCTCCAGAAGTACTTTCAAACCCCCCAGTGTGTAATTGTCAAAGTGCTCCAATGGAGCTAAAAACTGCTATAGAAAAAATGAATACCATCATAGCGCTACATACCCCAAAATCCACTCAGCATAGTGACAGCCCTGGTAGTCCTACTGAGCTGCTCTAAGTATTCGAACAAATGCAGCCAGACTCACAGGAACAATTCCCAATAGCAGAGACGACTGGTTTTATGTCTCGGAGAGCCAAAAAATTGCATCAAAGAGCTGTCAAAAGATATGCTAAGAGACGTAAGACGCATTGACTAAAGGCTCCATCACTCAAACCAACTCAACTAAATTGTCGTCATCCATTACTAATGAAATAGCATCAGATGAAGACCACATCGACCTGCAACAACTTTCAAAAGAAAGTCAAGAAGCCTTAATTTTGCCCACAAAACCCAATCCGAAATCATCTGAAAAAGCAATAAACACCCAAAAAATGCCTAATTCGACTGATAATTCAAACTCTTTTAAAGAAATTGAATCAGGCAATTCAGACAACAAAGAAACAGAAACCCATCTCAATGAGACTAACAATGTACCAACAATAACTAAAATACGGAATACAAAAGCAAACATGACAACAAAAAACTTACCCTTGTGTTTGGAGCCTTCGACTGAGCAGGCCTCGACGCAATTGATGGGAGTCAAATCGAACTTGGTCAATTATTTTCCAAAATGTGGCAGATCTCGTACTACTCGATATGACGACACACTACCCTTAGACCCTCCCATTACTATAATGAAAAAAACGTATAGGGAAGTCTGCATAAATGACTCAAATTGCCCTCCAATTACTACTGGAAAAATGGACCCTTTTATCACCATTGGTCCTATGACAGCAGCAAACGGACGAGAAAACGAACCATCAACATCAGTATTGCCAGCTGCACAAATACCATCCCCGCACCTGAGAAAATCGGAGCTGATTAGCACCAATATATCATCATCCACTGTCAACAAGTGCACAACTGAATTTAACTGTTCAGCAATTAATGCTGGAAAAACGGACCTTCGTAGTATAGTCCGGCCAGAGATAGCAGTTAACGGACGAAGAAAAGTAATATCCCTCACAACCTTTCCTCTCACAGAATCACTTCCTTTGCCAACAAGCAATCGAGACCTGCTCAGTGCACCACCTCCATCCGATCACAACCTTATATCGGTGCATGGTCCTGCACTGCATAGAACTATTTCGGAAACGCAAACCTCCACAACACTAACTCACCTCGACATTCTAGACATACTGAGGAAAGAACTCTGAGAGACCCACGAAAACCAATCCGGATAATGAACCATCAAGTCCTAACTTGATCAGCTCTAGCAATCAGGTCCCTTCTAATGTTAACACCTCCGATCCTCACATAAAATCGTTCGATCAATCCCCTAACAAGAATCGTTATACTATCATGGAAAAGCACCATCTAATAGGGCTCGAAGGAAATCGCAAATTCCTTGGCAAAAATCGCATCAATCGAGCCTTTCTTTTAACACTCTTTAGTCCAATCCCCCAATTACGAATGTTTACATCAGAGGATATCCTCAGAGTATCATTATCAGCAGAAAACAACTACTGTGCTGTGTGCTACTTGACCTCTGAAGCTGTCATGAAATATCTATGGTCCAATAGGGAAGGTATGAAAGAGGAAGGTCTAGTCCTAAACTCAATGGCAAGTGAACAAGAAGCAGAGAAATTCATTCAGTACAGATGCCCTCAGGTCATCACTCCACAATTGCTTTGTTATCCAACAGTAATGAGGATGAAAATGGAGCTATTAACGAGCTACTGCTCAGAGTGGGCAATTCTCAGGATTTACCGTGGTTAGCCCCGATGCTTAACTCCATTCTTAAATCCAAGGTACCATCTCCCATACCGTAGCTGCCCCTACAAACTTTCCTAACTTTGCAATCCTGGAATTCATGCCGGTACCTCAATCTCATGAAATGGCACTCAACGATAGATTGCCACAATCGTCCATCAATATTAATGATACAAGAAACTATGAAAACCATTGCTTTTTAGTTACCTGATTATACCACACAGTGTATTCCAGCTACACGATCCTCTGCTGGCCGCCCCTCTGGAGGCGTTTTGATAGCAGTGGATAATGCCCTAAAGTTTAGTTCCCAGATTGTCTGGAAGGCTAGCAATTTGATTGCGATATTGTTAAAGACAAACATCTATAAATATCCCTACCTAATTGTTATTACAATTTATTGGAATCCGGCGCACACCTTAATTGAAGAGATGGTTCATATTGTTGAGAACTGCCTAGAATTTGTAACTCATGAATACCAAAACATTGAGATAATACTAGGAGGAGATTTCAATTGTGATTGTAGGACCAATGATGAACTCAGAGGCTCTAAAATAAATATACTATTGAAGCGCAGAGGCATGACATGGAGGAACTTTCTAAAGGACTGGGACCTTGATATTGTTACACCTGATCAAAAATCCAACTGGACCACATGATCAAGGGATGCAAAATCGTCAACGATTGACTTTATATTTGTTTCGCACAATTTGCTTTTAACATCATCACCGCTAATAATTAATCAGATGCCCTATGGAGATCATGCACAAATACTGGGCAAGCTAAAAATTAACTGCCCTATTTTGACAGTCGATCCTTCTACAATGTTGTGCGAAATAGATCGCCCACAGGTTTCTCTCAGATGGAGTCAAGCCCTATGTAATCAATTTGTACAATATATAACGTTGGCTATTGCCAACCGAGACATATCGAAGGGAATCTCCATTAGTGCAATGGAGTTAATCTATGCTGAAATAATTCACACGACATTACAACATTTTAGTAAAAAAAAAAAAATGCTGACACTAGACATCGACATTTATTTGAACCTCTCTGCAAAGCCCAGAAGCGTGAAAAAATAAGCCTCTTAGAGCTTTGAAAAAAAACGATGAATTACCTCGCGAAATGTATCAAATACTACAGCATCGAATTGTGACCACGTACAAACAAAACTTAAAACAAATAAGAATACTAAGATACAGTGAACTTAACTGCAATCTTATTAGAGCCATAACAGACCATGACACACGAACCGTTTGGCGAACAATCAAAAACAATCATAATCAAGTGTCACTCAACGCCTAATGCCATATCTGAATCTATCTGGCACACCTATATCACAAGCAAATTCCGGATCCCTTCTCAATTTTTTAATATTAGTACTACTTCTTTACCTTACCAAGATCTTCCTCGTTTGAACTGGACTACTGATGGTATCAAGTGGGCTATCTCCAAACTTAACTACTCGAAATCGGCTGGTCCAGATGGCTTTCCCCCCTGCCTGTACAAAGCAGATCCAAATTTATGGGGCACGATTATTAAAACTAAATTTCAGGCCATTCTTAACTCGGGAATTGTTCCTGCTTCCTGGCTTTTGGCTAATATCATACCGATATTCAAAAAAGGTAACCCTTCCCTGCCCCAGAACTACCGGCCCATTGCCCTAATTGACACTGAGGCAAAACATTTTGCAAGGCTTCTCCTCTATGATCTCGCAAAACATATCGAAATGCATGACCTATACTCTAAATATCAGACTGGATTCAGGAAAGGGATGAGTACCTCGCTCAATGCCATGATAATGGCATTTACCATCGCAGGAGCAAAAAAAATATCTGCAAACCCAGTTTATATTGCCCTGATCGATATGTCTTCAGCTTTCCATACTATGATACGGAATCTATTATGGGTCAAATTAACTGAAATGGGAATACCGCTAGTGCTAAATTATTGGTTTATAGCTTTACACACCAACACTTCTTATAAAATCAAACTTACTTCTGAAGGCCGAACAACGAAACCAATTAGCACTGAAATGGGCCTAAAGCAAGGCTGCAATTTAGCCGCTACTTTCTTCAACTTGTACCTTGCAGATCTCGATAAAGGCTGGGATGAGAAAAACTTGTTCTCCGTGAAAATTGTGCTCATCCGATTAAAATGGCTTGCCTTTGCAGATGACATCATTCTGTTCGATGCTACCCCTGCAGGCCTTTAATTTAAACTACGACTATTTGAAGTGTTTGCAAAAGCACAAAATTTAACTCCCAACCCAGCCAAAACCGCAGTGATGAAATTTGGTGTTCAGAAAAAAACTGGAAAGTTTCAATGGCACATTATGCGTACTACCATTCCTTCCATTATAGACACGATTTACCTAGGATCACCTATCAGACCACTTACATCACAGCTAAAATTAATATTCGCAAAATACTGTAAGTTCTCATTAACTCCTTTCATCGAGTTCTTTACACTAAAAATTGAAAGTGTTATTCTGTATTCGCTGGATATATGTTTAGGTGAAATGGGTTTGATCCTGGACCAACTACAAGGGTCATCCCTGAAACGTGCAATGTCTCTTCCAATGTCCCTGCCTAACGAAGTCCTAAGACATGAGCTAGGTCTAATAGTGCTATCCACCCGCTGGAAATGGCGTCTCCTCACACATTTCGCAAGAATAATTTATCCTAGGGCGAATTCCCTATACGTGGACATTAAGAAAACAATTGAACTAATGCCCACAACCCCTATGGCTCAATATTTGACCAGAATACACGCTATTCTCAATGAGGCCAACATCACAGTGGATGACGTTTATATCAGACCTGCTTATGCAAAAAAAAAGTTGTTCGACCTTGATTGGTGCACAACCATTGATCAAATAGGGTCATATAAACAAGGAATATTATCTATATACCAAAAAGCGTACACCTAGATACGACCATATTACTCTATTTCCTTGTAATCACACCCGGAAGGCCTACCTGTGGTTCAAATTTAATTTATTACATACCAAAGAAAGAACCTCGAATTGGGCTGTGAATAAGATGAAAAGTGAAAGCAAGCATTGTAGATTTCCCATGTGTATTGAACCTACAGAAACACTAAAACATCTGATTCGAGGGGATTGGGTCCTCCGACGTATTCCATATCTATGACATGTAATCACCACAGCTGTGCTGCTTCGGAAACTTTTTTCGGCGTCTGCGTCCTGCGTCGATGACATCGATGCGCCGTCGTCGAGGACCTCCTCAGATGTCCGACGTCATCCGATGTGATAAGTGGGACGCACGACGCCCGTAGCCTCAGTTCTGTTTTTTCCGCGAACGTGTTGCTTCGTGATTCTCGGTTCACGCCTCGACTCTTTGGAGTTCTGTTCTTCTCGGTTCTTCGAACCTGTTCGTTTTGTGAAAATCCTTCGTGTGAAGATGTCTTCTACTTCGTCTTCGACCCCGCGTCCGGGTTTCAAGAAGTGCGGGGAGTGTGGGTCCAAGATGTCGGTGACGGACTCGCACGACGCCTGCCTCTGGTGCCTCGGGGAGGCCCACGACACGGATGACTGTATCGACTGCCAGTCGCTCACGTCCAAAGCCTTACGCGAACGTAAGAAGAAGTTGTCGGTAGGTCGGGTGTCCAAGCCCAGGAAGTCGAAGTCTGCGGGGCTTTCGACGGATGATTCGAGGGGTGACTCTCCGCGTCATCGTCGGAAGTCTCGTGGGTTTCCTTCTAGGAGTCGGTCTCGCCACTCCTCAGCCTCTTCGAGGCATTCTCGGAAGCGCCGACACCGGTCGTCTTCCAGGTCCTCTTCGGAGGACTCTGCCCGGCACGTCGCTTACCCCACCAGCCGTGCGACGCCAGAGGAATGGGCTTCCTTCGGGAAGAAAATGCTGGCGATTCTTGAGTCGCAGGGTACTATGCCATCCGCGCCCCCGAGTGGGGTCGGTCGTGAGAGGTCGAGAGACACCGCACGCAAGTGTGGTCGGCACAAGTCACGGGAGAGGTCCCGTTCGGACAAGGAGACTCGTTCTCGACGTACCCGTTCCAGGTCCAGGTCCCGGTCCTCGACGCGTTCTAGACCGCATGCACCTGTGAGGTCTTCGAGGAAGACATCGACGTCTGAGGCGTCGAGGGCGTCGACAGGCTTTCTCGAGGCTCCGGCTTCGAGGGCTGTGTCGACGCCGCCGTTGCTGGAGGCGCTGCATCTGACGTCGACGCCGATTTCCTCGACGCCGATCCTCTCGGCACCGATGCCGGTTCTCTCGGCGCCGGCGCCGATTCGCTCGACGCCTTTCGTGTCGGAGCTACCCCGTGGCACGGGAGAACCCCCTAGGAAGGCTCTGGTTAAGAGCAAGCACTCTCGGGTGCCTTCTTTTCGCCACCTGGACTATATTTCAGAGGCGGATGAGGATTCTGATGGCCTGGTTCCTAGTCAGGTTCCAGATGAAATTGTCTCGGGACATAGTCAGTTTGACGATTTGAGACAGTCGCTGCATGATGCCAGTGGACTGGACACCTCTCCGGAGGTGGAGTTTTGTAGGCCTGAGCCTGGCTCACATGCCGATTCCTCGTACCGGCGCCTTATGGCTAGGGTTTCTGAGTACTTGGGATGGTCTGCTCCCCCAGGGGAGTTTGTGCAGGATGATCTGACGGACATCCTTGATGTTGGTCCCCCAACTGATCCGGTACTGCCGTTCCATATGGCTTTACAGAGAAGGGTGGCGGCGGCTTGGACTGCTCCGGAGAGTCTCCCGGCGGTGGGCAGATCCTTGTCGCGAAAATACCGTCCAGCCAGTAGCGACCCCTGCTACTTGACCAGGCACCCTACTCCGGAGAGTTTGGTGGTGCAGGCGGCCACGGCCCCGGCAAAGCAGGCGTCATACCCTACCATCCCTCCTGATAGGGACGACAAACGTTTTGATGGCTGGGCGAAGAAAGTGTTTTCTTCTGGTGGTATGGCGCTTCAGGCGGCCAACTCCATTTGTGCCTTGTCTCGTTTCACACACACTCTGTGGAACTGTGTTGCGTTAGCGGCTGAACATATTCCCGAAGGGGACGAACGGGATGGTTAGCTTGCTATGGTCCAGGATGGTAAGGATGCCATGTGTGAGTCCGTTCAGTCGGGTTTGGACATAGCTGAATGCGTCAGTAGGTCCATGGCGGCGAGCACCGTGATACGCAGGTTTGCGTGGTTGCGGAAGTCGGGGTTTGCTCCTGATGTGCAGTCTCGGCTCCTCAACATGCCCTTTGACGGTGAACACCTTTTTGGCAGCAAGGCTGACGAGAGCCTTGAGAGGTTGCAGACCTCGAAAGCTGCAGCGAAGTCGTTGGGCGCTGCAGTTCGCCAGCCTCCGCCTTTTCGTCCTAGGGGACAGCAGTGGAGGGGTGGTTCCTTTCGCTATTACTCGTCCTTCAGTAAAGCGGGAGGAGCTGGCAGTCAAAGAGGCCAACGCAGGGGTACCAGAGGTGGACGACAGGGTACCTGTGGTGCCAAGGCCGCTCGGGCAGTTGCCTCTTTGCCCTCCGGTAAAGCCGCGGCCGCTCCCACTCAGTCATGAGGCCATGTCCCATGGTTCGCCGGTTGGGGGAAGGCTGGCGCAGCATCTTGTAGAGTGGCAAGCCATTACTTCAGATGTGTGGGTTCTGGAGATCATAACCCATGGCTACTGTCTTCCCTTTCGGCACAGGCCTCGCGACAATCCACCGGGGAACCTCTCTTTGCAGAGTCCGGATCCACTCCTTGCGCAGGAAATTCAAGCCCTGCTGGAGAAAGGCGCCATAGAACTGGTGCCTGTAGCGGTGAGGAACATGGGATGGTATTCCCCTTATTTTTTGATTTCGAAGAAAGACGGGGGATTGAGACCCATCATGGACTTGCGCGGTTTGAACAAACTCCTCAGGAAGGACAAGTTCAAGATGGTTACTCTCTCTCAAGTCCTCCAGGCCCTTCAGCTCCAGGACTGGTTGGTGTCACTCGACCTCAAGGATGCTTACTTCCATGTGCCGATCCATCCCAAGCACAAGAAGTACCTGAGGTTCGCGGTTGGCGACTCGCACTTTCAGTTTCGGGTCCTGCCGTTCGGATTGACCTCCGCCCCGAGGGTTTTCACCAAAGTCATGGTGGTGGTGGCAGCGCATCTCAGGCAAGGGGGGATTCACGTCTACCCCTACCTGGACGATTGGTTGATCAGGGAGAGCTCTCCCGAGCAAGTCCTGGATCATCTGTCCGTCACATGCCACTCCCTTCACAGGCTGGGCTTCTCCCTCAATTTAAAGAAGTCCCATTTGACGCCAACACAGCGGCTCCAGTACATCGGAGCAGTGCTCGACACTTCCCTGGGGCAGTGTTTTCCTCCCCAGGTGAGGGCTCTTCACATTCAGCAGATGGTGCACAAGTTTCAGCATGCCCAGACGCTCCCAGCGTTCGAGTTCTTGAGGCTGCTCGGCCTCATGGCATCCTGCATTCTTCTGGTGCCAGAGGCTCGCCTGCGGATGAGATCTTTGCAGTGGGTGCTCAAGACGCAATGGTCGCAGTCCTCCGGCAGGATGTCGGACCCGGTTCAGGTGCCGCCCTCGGTCGCCCGGGACCTTCTGTGGTGGGCCGTCGAAGGCAACTTGATGAAGGGGGCTCCTTTTTGGCTTCCCTGGCCGGAGGTGACGATCGTGACGGATGCATCCCTCACGGGTTGGGGAGCTCATGCCAACGGGCTGACAGTCAGCGGTCGTTGGTCTCCGTCGGAGTCCAGACTCCATATCAATCTGTTGGAGCTGAGGGCCGTCAGGCTAGCCCTGAAGGCTTTTCTGCCGACTGTGTGAGGAAAGAGTGTCCTGATCCTGACGGACAACACAGTGGCCATGCACTACCTCAACAAAAAGGGGGGGGCAGGGTCACTTCCTCTGTGCAGGGATGCGATGCAGCTCGAGTTCTGGGCCATCCAGCAGGAAGTTTCGATCTCGGCAGTTCATCTGGCCGGAGACGAAAACGTGACGGCGGACGCTCTGAGCAGGCAGAGCACGATCTCTCACGAGTGGGAGTTGGCTCAGGAGATTCTCCTGGAGATCTTCGCCCTTTGGGGGACCCCTCAAGTGGATCTCTTCGCCTCCAGTGTCAACCGGAAGTGCGAAAGGTTTTGCTCGCGGGAATTTCCTCCAAAAGGAGCCTTGGGAGACGTGTTCGTGGTGGAGTGGTTGTTCCCGCTGCTGTACGCGTTTCCTCCAGTCCCCGTCATCCCGCAAGTGCTGCGGAGGTTACGGAAGTTCGGTTCCCGGATGATCCTCATTGCTCCGGCGTGGGCTCGGAGGACGTGGTACCCGGACCTTCTCGACTTGTCCATCTTCCCTCCGCATCGTCTTCCCTACCGAGACGATCTGCTCTGACGGGAGGGGGGGGTCAGGTTCTCCATCCAAAGGTCAGATCCCTCAACCTTCACGCTTGGCTTCTGAAAGGTTGAGGTATAAGGATTGGGACCTCCCTGAAGACGTGATGGAGGTGTTGCTTTCGGCCCGAAGGCCAGCAACAAAGTCTCTGTACCGTTGCCGTTGGCGTAAGTTCTGCGACTGGTGCCGAGTTCAGAATGTGGATCCTTTTGCATGTGACATCCCTATGGTTCTGTCCTTTTTACTTTCTTTGACCCACAGGGGCTTGCAAGTGGGTACCATTAAAGGTTACCTGGTGGCGCTGTCCATCTTTAAGCGCTCGTCTGAAGAGTGTTCTTACTTTAAAATCCCTTTAATTTCACAGTTTCTGAAAGGGCTCACTAATGTGTTCCCTCCGTCACCTTTCCTGGTGCCCGGTTGGGATTTAAACCTTGTTCTTAAGTTTCTTATGGGTGCTCCGTTTGAGCCTTTACATTCTTGCCCTTTGAGGCTGTTAACTCTGAAAACTGTGTTTTTAGTTTCGGTTACTTCCGCTCGCAGAGTGAGTTACAGGCACTTTCAGTTAAGCCACCCTTCACTGTATTTCACAAGGACAGGGTTGTCCTTAGAGTTCGTCCTTCTTTTCTTCCGAAGGTAGTGACGGAATTTCATTTGGCCCAGAAGGTTGTTCTTCCGGCATTCTATCCTCCTCCGCATCCTGGTAAGGAAGAGGAGAGGCTCCATAGGCTTGATCCTAGGAGAGCTTTAAGCTTTTATGTTTCACGCATGTCCCGGGTCAGAGTGGACGATCAACTCTTTATTGGTTACGCTGGAAAGCGTTTAGGGCAAGCTGTGACGAAACAGACTTTGTCTCGCTGGATTATTTTGGCCATCTCGGAGTGCTACCGCGTGGCGGGTAAGGACCCACCTGCTGGCTTGCGGGCCCATTCTACCAGGGGTATAGCTGAATCTACTGCCCTGCAGAGGGGTGTTCCTATTCGCAACATCTGTGATGCAGCCACCTGGGCTTCAGTACATACATTTGTACGTCACTATTCCCATGATTCCATCCGAGCACAGGATCTGGCCTTTGGCAAGGCGGTCCTTTGCTCTGCTATTTGATTGGCTATTCTAAATTTTGATTCTAAATTCTTTCCCTCCTCCTTGCTCTGGTACTGCTTTGGGAGTCTGTCATAGATATGGAATACGTCGGAGGACCCAATCCCCTCGAAGAACAAGTTACTTTCTTACCTGGTAACGTTCTTTCGATGGGATTGTCCGACGACGTATTCCATATCGCTCCCGCCCTGCCTTCCCCGTGCAGAATTTCTTTTGCGATTGCAGCTTACGTTCCGCAAGGCTTTGTGTCTGACTGGCAGTTGACTAATGTCACACGTTCTGGGGGAAAAAACTGCAACTGAGGCTACGGGCGTCGTGCGTCCTACTTATCACATCGGATGACGTCGGACGTCGGAGGAGGTCCTCGACGGCGCATCGACGTCATCGACGCAGGACGCAGACGCCGAAAAAAGTTTCCGAAGCAGCACAGCTGTGGTGATTACATGTCATAGATATGGAATATGTCGTCGGACCATCCCATCGAAAGAACGTTACCAGGTAAGAAAGTAACTTGTTCTTTTGTACTGTCCTTACTTTAAACATTCAAGAACTGTTTTACTTATGGAATTTGTGAATATCAACTATACTGATTGTTTAATATTCCTATGGGCAAGAATGATGCAAGGCAATCATAAACCTCTCATTTATGCCTTAACGAGATTCTGTAAACTGATAGAAAAGGAACTAAACAATTATGTTAATGCCAATGTTTGATAAATGGTTTATGCAAACTTACTAGTTTACTAGTTTAGGTGAAGGGACATATTATTTTTATTGTTGTACTACTGCTGTACTTTTTAATCTGAATATGTTTGTGTGAAATTTTATTGAATTATGTTTTTACATTTTGTATGATATATACTGCAATGATTATGTGTTATTTTGTTTTGTAAAGGTTCTGTTACTTTGTAATAGAATCAAGAACAAATAAAAACATTTAAAAAAACAATGTTTTTCTATTATCACAGAATTGTTATTACTGCCCTAGATCTTTACGAATGTGGTCTTCTACTAAATGACAATTGCTGGAGCTGTCTTCAATCCCCTCGATCCTTCAAACATATATTTCTCGATTGTAGATTTGTTCCCTTCTTCTGGATGGATATTTGGGAAACCATCAAGACCATTTTCAATATTTCAACTGAATTCTGTCCAAGTACTTTTTACAGGATGTGCTCTCAATCAAGATATCACATGTACGCATGCAAAATTTGTTTGATCTGCTTATTATGTTAGCCATTAAAACAATTACATCTAATTGGAAAAATTTAGATAAACTTCACTATAAACTTTGGTGGAATGTTATATGTAAGACACATAGACTAGAAAGTTGCAATTCTTCTACCAACTCCCTATTACGTAGGCAGGAACTGAAATGAAGTCTTTTGTAGAATCTCTAGTGCAATCTCACATGATATAAAGAATCAACTATCAAGATTCAGCTATGTATTCCCCCCCCTCCTTGAACTCATCATTCCTCCTGTGTATGTCCTGTATATGTTCTTGTCATGTCTTTGTCCATAATTGTATGTATTTATCCCCCCCCAACACTAACAAATTATTACGTCGATCTATCAATGAATTTCTTTTCTTGCTAGGTTTTATGACTTATCTATATATTAAATCTTATACTGGTACCTTATTACATTCTATGCAAACAGGATATGTTATACGCTTTTGTAATGCCTTGTAAGATGTGACCTGAAAAAAAACTTCAACCAAAAAGAAATACGTGGCTCATGCCACCTTTGAGTACAATTCTTAATTAGAACTAGCTCTCCAACATATAACTTAGGTGCCGGTAGTAATTCAATTGGGTTGGTTGTTGAATTGTCTTCTTCTGTGTTCTGAAACCAACACTCCCTTGCGCTTGACTTGATCTGAAATGAAAGAAATACTAGAGGTCATTCATGTCAAATAGTCACGTACATTTCATCACCTAAGGTTTTAGCTACACTCTGGGCATCACTTCTGCTCCTAGATGAAGGTGTAAGGGGTGTTCTCATGCGCTGCCCTGTCACTAGTTCATGAGGGGTGAGGGGATGGTCTGATCCTGGCTGATTCCGAAGGGCATATAATGCTAGGGGAAGGCAATATAGCCATCCCTTCTTCAAAGTAAATTTAATCTTGGCAATCCTTTCTTTAAGGAGGCTGTTGAGTCTCTCACATACCCCGTTCGCTTGCGTGTAATAAGCGAACGAAAACCAGTGTGTTACACTCAACAGAAGCCCTATCTGTTCAAATAGTTCATTAACAAAATGTGGCCCATTATCGGATCTCAGCACTTCACACACACACGCGCACACACACACCCCATCTAGGGAAAACTTAGCCCTCTAAAAACTTTGCTGCGCCAGTGGCATCAGGGTGTGTACACGGACCTGCCTCGATCCACCTAGAGAAGGGACACACCACCACTAATAGATACCTATATCCATTACATATTTGCAGCATATCGACATAGTCATTATGTAAATGCTGAAACGGACCATTTGGTCGAGGTATTACCCCTCTAATTGTCCTCAGTGTATGCCCAGCAGTAAGTTTTTTACACACAATGCAGTTTACCATAAATAGTGCAATGTGTTCCAACAAATTCGGAATGAACCAGACTTCCGCAATCGTAGCAGCAAGACTTTCCCTAGTTACATGCATGGGGTAATGCAGCTGTTCAAGTGCGACCTTTAATAATGCTACTGGCATCACTGGCTTCCCAGTGCTATCTTGTCACCATAATGCTTCTGTGGGGGATAAAGAACACCCCTTTCGTTTCCACAATTCCTGCTCTTCCTGCAGTGCACTCCCTTGATTCTCCATTAGTTGGGTTATCGATAATTTATTAAACTCTTCTTGCACTAACATGGTTGTGACTACTTTTTCTTTAATATTCTCAGCTTCAAAACTTGAAATATCTGGAGAATATGCAACCCTTTTGGCTTATTCGCCTGCGGCTTCGTTCCTGCAAGAGATAAAATCTGTTTGCTTAGTGTGCGCTGTGAATTTAACAACCGCTATGGCCACTGGGAGTTGTAGTGCATTAATAAGCCCATCCAATAAGGATGCGTGCTGCACTGGAGTGCCGTCTGCGCAGAGGTAGCCCCTCCTTTTCCAACGTGCTAACCCTGTGTGTACAGTTGTCATGTAGGCGGACTCACTGTACACCGTCACTTTGTCCTTCGCGTTTCTCGAGCGCAACAATGAGCGCTACTAGTTCTGCTTCTTGCGCTGAAAAGAGCGACAGTAGCCTTGCACTTGCTACGACTTCAAATTCTCCATTTAATCTATGTCTCACTACTGTGGCACCTGAATGCCTTTCCCCACTAGTCCAATCAATAACATTTTCGAAGAACCTTCAATAAAGAGAATTCTCTCCCCCAGACCTTCGCTAAAGCATTTTCCTTCACACTGGGTATATCGTCATACAATTCAACATAAGTAGCACAGCCATGCACATGATCGCCTACTTTTATTAGCTCAGCTATAAACCTGGCAGGATTCAATATTTTACATCTTACGATTTTAATCGTTGGGTTATAAATCATTACCTCATAAGCTGAAGCTTGTTGGGAATGGCAAATGGAGCATGCTCCACGGAGAGGGTCATAGAGCAGCCCATGACAATATTTGTAGATTTCTCAATCGCAAACGTGACAGCAGCCAATAATTGTTTGCAACGGAAGTGTCCTCTCATAACTGGGTTTAAAATCCCACTGTAATATGCTAAAGGTTTATATCACAGTGTAGTTCTCTGCGTAAGCACTGCTGTCATGACTGCCCCATTTGTGTGTGAAAAATAAAATTCCTCAGCGTAATTGGGAATTCCTAAAACCGAAGCTGTACAAATTGATTTTTTCAGCTCCTCAAACCCTTCCTCCATTTCTTCAGACCCTTCTCTTTTTACTTTTTCCACCTGTTCTTTCTTTAAAGCTTGCAGAAGTAGTATTGTGTACCTACTATAATCAAACACCCAGGCTCTGACTTAGTTGCATAACCACAAAAACTGTTGCATCTGTTTCACTGTATTTGGTTTTGACATTTTCAGAATCGCCTCGGCTCTTTCAGGTGTCACTTTCTTTCCTTCATGTGAAATCAATTGACCTATGTATAACACCTCTTCTTGACAGTATTGTAACTTCTCCTTATCTATCTTATATCCCTTGTTGGCTAGAATAGTCATCACCCGAATAGAATCTTGTCTGCACTCATCTTCTGTCGCGCTACAAATTAAAATGTCATCTACGGATTCCAAGATGGCTGCTGGACCGTGAAAGTGCACGTCTCTGTGCTCCGTCTCGGGCCACGACATAAGGAGGCATTAGCAGTTGCAGCAATCGGGGACTGAGCATCCTTCCCGCCTCATGACATGCAGAGGTGATGGAGTGCACTGCCAAGGAGTATGCACCACCTCATCCCGCTTTATCGCAGATCCGGAACCGGCCTGAGGAGCGGGCCGACCCGTGAGGAAATTGCACAGCAGAGCCTGCCGAAATCCAGAAACAGCGGAACGGAGGAAGGGAGAGACCCGACCGTTGTTGGAGCAGCGAGATTGCACAGCAGAGCCTGCCGAAATCCTGAGACAGCGGAACGGAGGAAGGGAGAGACCTGACAGTTGTCAGAGCAGCAAAGCTACAGCGGGAATGGAAAGCCCCCCCCCCAGCTCGGCATACAATGGAGGAGTTTGCTGCATGACAGGAGGAATAGCGGCTGGGGCGGCGGCTTTGAACCACGCAACATCAAAGCCGGATAAGATGAAAGAAGGGGCTGGTGACTCGCCCGGATCTACAGAGGAGCTGCATGGGGTGAAAGGAAACATACCTGAAGCGGAGCTAGGGACGCAGTACAAGAGGTACGTTGGCGACTGACCCATTATGAGAGGGAAAGGCGACGACCATAAGGGTCGAAGCACCAAGGGTGTAGCAGGAAGACGGAGCTGGACAAAGGGGGAAAGGCTAGTAAACAGAAGGCACACCGGTGGAAGGTGGGAAGAGAGGGAGCAGACGGCTGACTGGGGAAGATAACAGCAAAGTGCAAATTGTATGGCTTGAAAGGACCGACCGAGCACGCTGGAAGGGGGGAAAGAAGGTGCCTAAGAACCTGGAGCTCCCTGAAACTGGGGCAAAAGATAGCAGAAATAGGAGGAAAGAGAGTGGAGACAGAGGGGGAAAGACCCTGATGGAGACTGGAGCATGTTTGAGGCAACAACAACTGGAAGAGATAAAAGCAGCAGAACTAGGAAAAGAAGCTGGGAGAAAAGAGAATATTGAGAAACCTTCCACTATATGCATTAAATAAAGAGGAGTTGAGAGGAATGGGAAAGTTGGATGATGGAGTCGGTCCACGAACAATTTGGTAAAATGAAGGAGGAGCGCAAGACATCTCTCCAGGAGGTCAGAAGAGAAATTAACGACCTGGACATGACTGAGAATGGTTTATCTGAGATGTTGGAGGAAGTGAAATATAACAGCATTCTACTCAAACAGGTAGCTACAGCAACTCACAATTTGGAAATTCAGGCAGAGGACCTTGAGAATCGGTCCCATCTGTCCAATATTAGAGTCAAGGGCCTAGTCGAGACGGTCCTGGACAGTGACTTAAAAGATGCAACGCAGCATTGTTTCAGTAGCCTTCCGACTGGAATGCAATCTGAAGGCATAATGATTGGTTGGGTGTATAGAATAGGACCAAAGAAAAGGGACCCAGGGGCAAGACCCTGGGACGTTTTTTGGTGGCCTTCTCTTCACACACGATGAAGGAGGAGATACTCAGAGCAGCACAAATACATCAAGACCTGACAATTGATGGGACCCAGGTTCATTTATATCAAGACCTGGCGATGTCTACATTACAATAAAGGAGATTGATGCAACCAGTCACGAAGGCACTAAAAGCAAAAAACATTGCCTACTAATGGACATTCCCTTTTTCTGTCTACTGTTTACATGGGAGGGCAAACAACAACGGATTACCACATGTGAGGAAGGCCGGTCTCTGATGCAGATGGAAGGGGGCGAAGACCGAACAGAGCAGATGTCAAAACAAAATCCCCTGAATGACGGGGCACGACTATGGGAATGGACGACGGACAGAAATAAGAGGGGTGGAAGGCAAGTAAAATGATCAGGTCCCCGCATAAAGTAAGCGATGGGAGCCTGATTACCAATTAAATCTACATGTCAATGGTGGCGCTATGAGTCTAAGTAGGATTTGGATTTGGGGTTATGGGAGTTGGGAAGGGTGTGTTGTATGTTCAGATCATATACCGGGTGTGACTGAGACAGGGGGTAGAGGCTTAAAAGCAGGCGAATATGTACCAGAAACTACAGGATATGGCTGAAGTGGGGATTATAACCCTGAATGTGTAGGGACTGAATTTGGCTAAATGCCTCTCGAAATTGGGGAGACTTCTGGAACTTCAGGCATCGATAGTGTTCCTGCAGGAGACACACCTCCTTCCTAAAGATGAATGGAGGATGTCACATAAGGCCTTCCCCAAACAATATTACGCATCAAGTGAGATGAAGACAAAGGGGGTTGCAATCTGCCAGACTGATTTTTTAAAAACAATTCCTGTACAGGGATATTGAAGGTAGGTATCTGGTACTCAAGGGTACATTAGGGGACCAAATGTATACGCTGATTGCAATATATGCCCCCAATGAGAGAAGAGACCTTTATCTGAGGGAGATACGCCAGAAATTGGGAAGTTGGTGTGGAGGGACAGGTAGTGATTGGAGGAGTCTTACTGTGTAATGGATCCTGCATTAGATGCAACGCTGCTGACCACTGCCACAGTTGGGGGGGAAAAACAGGCCAGCATTAGGGAAGCTCTTTAGGGACCTAGGGGTAATAGAGACATGACGATTCTTCCATGATCAGAAAAGAGAATATACCCACTACTCGGCAGTACATAAAGGATACTCAAGAATAGACATGGTCTCAGTCTCAGGAAGCTGGCAAAGGTATTTGTTAACAATTATCTAAAACAGGGAGGTTGCAACGGACATCAATGGACGCTCGCTCAGCTCTCGACGATTTTCTTATTAAACATTGACTTTATGCTAAAGGTTCATCAGAGGTGACGACGTACTACGTGGCGTGGTGCTGTGCGCCTGTAATCCCAGCATGAGTGCGGGAGGCTGAGGTTGTGTATGGGGGTTTACAGCTTCTGTTCGCATCTACTTGTGATCTGCCCTAGAGATATCTTGAGTATATTCTGTGTAACCCCAAGTCAAGGGGCCTGTGCTCTGTTCCTGGTTAACCCCAAGAGAATGGGACTTGTTTCTGTGTCAAATGGGATCTACGAAGTACAGAAGCAGTGAGCTGGGCCTCAGACATAACCTCCCAACAAAAAAAAGACGTGGCAAATAAGAAAAACCTATAAGCGATTATAATTGGTTCAAGGGGAACATCCAAGTATACTTTGTATGAGAACTAGTATTGTGATTGGGCGCCCTTCTGTCAGGTGGACAATTTATGCCTACCTCTAAAACCTATCATCTTCAACGCTATTAAGTATATGGTTTATCATTGGTTCTCAAACTATAAGGCCCTTCGTTATACGGCCCTCTACAATTGGTTAGCACGCTTGTGCCATGTCTGGAACATTCGGTTCACTTAGCAGCACGTAAGCTCAGACCCAGGTGCCAGGAGGTGGACTTGACTTTACCTCCCCACCCAATATCTCATCTCCCATGCTTTGTCATGAAGATTGTCTTTGAACTTGGCCTTGCAAAGTATCTTTGTCTGTGGGAATATATGGGAGTACAGGCTCTCCCCATCGTTGTTCTAGGACTCCAAGCTCAACTCTATTTCCCATCATTGGCTCACGTGACAGGAGACCATGATTTTGTCTATTCTGCAGCATTTAAATGTCTTAAATGAATAAAACTTGGCACTCTTGGTGTTCTTTCTTTGTCCCTTAATAATGGATGATTCATCCTTCTCACGCTCTCTGCTTTCAAGAATAGGTAACCGTCTTTGGCTGATTCAGTTTTGATGCCAGCCCTGACAGCATCGCCAGGCGCTTCCACTATTTCAGCTTATTCTTGCTGTGACACAATTCTCGGACTTGCCTCTCCATGGGACCGGGCTTACTAAATTTATGACACTGATGTCCAGCTCCTAAACAATGGCGGCTTCGCCTGCATTCTATTCACTACATGATGACTTTGTGTCTTCTTGCGTTTCAGCGTCTGTACAATTTTTGAACAGTTGGATTTTCTGTAGCACTTCGCACACGTGCAATTTTCTCTCAACATACGAAAGTTTACTCGATTCTTAACTTCGTCATCAATTTCTGTAAGATCCATATATTCTCTTCAGCCAGTATTCTCAGGGCATCGTGCTTGTCTCTTATGACGTCACTAGCTTCTCTCTTTTGCTCCTTTTCATATTCCTTCAGGGAGTTCCTCCCTCAGATTGTCGTCTCTTCGGTGATACATTCGATAGGGTTTCCTCAGTGGATACTTTTCTCGAATATTTGCTGCAGTAATGGCACAACTGCTGGTGTCAAACATGGCACAGTCTCGGAGTTCTAACATATAGGAGGTAGGAGGGTGGGATTTCTCGACCCTGCTGCTTCTCTACAAAAATAGTGTAGGGTAATGTTCACAAGAAAAGAAAGAAGTTTTCACAAAATGATAAGTCAGGATGTTATGGCCGGGGTCTCCCTTCCCCACGTTTTTAGCATGGGATAAGCACACTCCTGGGCTTTTCTGGTACAAGGTTAAAGTTCATTTTGTCAACATCAGGACCTTCTCTGTCCAAGTCTCTTTCATGCAAAGTCTCTTGCTTCAGAGGGCCTGATAGGCCATTAACAACAAAACACAAGTTCCTTTTGCTAATCTTCACGTCGGGTGATTACTCTTCACCCTTGGATCCCCCTCAGCCAGGCTTCGATCCGTCTCTCAACGTTAGCCTCCCTCAGTCGGGCTTAGACCAACCACTCACTGGGGACATCCCTCAGTCTTGTTCAAACTTGTTAATACAATTTTCACGGGTGTATTATTGCTCACCCTTATTCGGAGGCATCCCAGAGTCGGGTTCACATTTGCCGAAATACACATTTTACTTAGTTTTCTCGCAATGTAGAATTTACTTCCCTTAGCTTTCCCCTGGCATCCCTCCGTCGGGTTCACCTTGCCATTTTAACACAGTTCAAAAGAAAGTCATTCTATACCCCTTACGTTCTTCTCTTACCCAAGTGCGGGTCTCAGCCCCCTGTTGGGCTTTCCCTTAAGCCCCCAGTCAGGCTTCACAGTTTTATCACCACAATGTTCTCGGATGGGTTACTGTTTACCCTATATTGCAGGCATCCTTCAGTCGGGTTCACATTTGTCCCATTTACACAGTTCACTTTGTTTAGCTTTCTCTTGGTGTCCCTCAGTCGAGGTTCACATTTGACTCCACAACGGGCCAAAGACTTTCGACTGTACAAGGGGTTTGGCTTGACCCTCCTATGACCACTTTGACACCTCACACTGGCCTCCCCGACAGCCTCTTGGTACATGTAATTTGTACAACTACTGAAGACTTTCGACTGTACACGGGATTCAACTTAAGCCGCTGCAAGACAACTTCGATTTCCCAGTCCATACATTCTCCTTGTTCAGGAGCGGGGTACCAGTCAGAGTCCTTCGATTGAGCGCCCACGTGGTGCCGGTCCACTCTAACTCTACCAATTTGTCTTACAAAGGCCTTTGTTAATTAGTTTTCCTTCTTCTTATAATGTTGCTCTTCGCAACATTGACCCCAACATAGTCTGCTCTGTTATCGGCTATTTCGTACTCACCGGCTATGCCGAACTCTGTTGGCGTCTCCTGGCTCTGGAGTCAAGGACAATACCACGTTGACAACCGCTTCTCCATCTCCCCGCCCTGGCTGCCAGTTTGGGAGGGTTGCATGTACCGCTGACATCATTTGCATCATTCGCCAGCTGCAATTCCTGATCTTAAGTTTCCCTTCTCAGAGGCTCCTCAGGTCTGGGTTAGGAAGGGCAAGGTCAATTCCCTCCTCCTCGTCCTTTTAGGTCTTGCCGCCTTTCTCCTCTGTCTTAACTGCCGTCCGGGAATAGCTGCTTTCTCATGCGTTTGGCCTTGCTCCGACTGTGCTTTTGTGCTCCACCTTTTATCCCTAGCGGAAAATGGAAGGTTGTCTTCCATGGTAATCGGTCTGTGAGAAAGTGTTTGTGTCAAGAAAGGGGGGGGTTGTGTTTATAGATATTCTACGGGGTAGGATGGGGAAAAGGTGTCAAAAGGAAGGGTGTACCGCGTCTCACCCTATGGTGTCCCATTTCCACTCCTTGAAGGCTCCTCACCCAGGTGATCCTCCCACACTGGTCCACCCCCAGGAACTGGATCCAATAGCGATGGCCGTGTCCTGGCCACCTGGATGACAGATCCCGGGGGATTAGCGAGTGAGACAACTTCAGGTTTCTCACACTTTCCTCAGACCTCTTTACACAGCCCCATACCAAATTGTAGTCTCTGCCGTTGTCCATCTATGCAAATCTCCTTACCACACCTGTATGCAGGGACCTGTTACAGTTTACCAGGCCATGGCGAGCCTGTGCTTGGCCAGTCTTCATCCTCTCAAGATGCGCCATATTCTTTTAATCCCCCATCTCTACTGTGGAAACATACCCATTGGGCAGGCCTAGGTGGGCTATGCTTGCATTTCCTTCCCACCCCTGGCCACTCTGTCTGCGATTGAACTTGTGTAATATGTCTGTGCCATCCCCATTGCATCTGTGACAAGCCTGTTCTAGCCCCCGCCCCCCGAACTGGGATTTTCTGTGGGGAGTCATGTACGCGCGGTGCGTGGGGTACAGTGACGTGAGCTTGAATCAAGCATTTGTAGAGACTTTCTTAGTGCAAAGTAATACCCTTCCCTGTTCCGCATCAGTGAAAGTCCTACCCAGATCTGTTTCCCAACTCACTCGTACCCTTTAGATACAACATGACCTCCCTACGACATGTCACACATGGCCTGTAATGCTGTGTCACTCTCTATGCCATCTCGGAATTCCGGCCATCTGCTATCCATTGTCCGGCCTATGCCCATGTATGTTAAGAATTGCCCTATGTGTATACCAAAGACCTGTGTCCACATTGTGAAGTCCATCATCTTACCCTTTGAGTTTATCTCCCAGCGAGGCCACCCTGTTACCTTCCTCTGTTTCCTGATGTCCCTTCGCATGTCTGAACGCTCCACAGCCAATACTGCCAAGGAAATGTGAGGGGAGTAGGTGTCTTCAATGCCCATAAGCTTCCAGGCTCTGTGCCACATTCTCTTGCCCAGAACCAAAAGGTGTCAGTCTGGGTAGGCAAGTCTCGTGCACCCAAAGCACCTCCTTCAAGTAACAAGGTGTTACACCCAGGCTCCGGTCCGTTCACCTTGGCCTTCATCGAATTCGCCCGTCTAAAGGCTCGGGTAGCTTTACTTGCTTCCCCGTTCTGGCAGCGTTGGCGGTTGCTGGGGAAACCACATCACAGGCCCGTGCGGCGTGTCCTCCATCAGCTGATCCAGGCGTGTTCCAGCACATCAACGTGCGAAGGCAGGGCACGCCTTCTTTTCCATAAATGCTCACATGACCCGGAGCTCGGCGCTTCTAAGTAGCGTTTGTTTCACTCTCTGCCATTCCTGTGTATTGATTTATCTCCTATCTTGACTCCGGAATTGTCCCTCGACCTATCAATTGTGCGCTCTTTGTCTGTCTTTGGATCTGCCTGCCTGACTCTGACCTCGGACCGTTATCTCGACCTCCTTTTGTCTGCTCCCTGGATTTGCCATTGGAATCTATCAGCGGAAAGCCCACCCGAACTTGCTATTGTTTTCCTGCCTCTGGTTCATTCTACGTGCGGCTGTGCATTCCGTTGCAATTTTGCTCCGCATTAACACCCTCTGCAACCCGGATTGAATTCACCAGTGTCCGCTACTAAATATTCCTTGTGTCTGCCCAGAGAGACTAACGTCCCTGTTACCCTCGGCAAGAATTTCTACCAACTGTACTTTTGTTTTCAGTGCCTTGCATTTCTTTTTTGTTATTTAATTTGGGAACCTGCAAGTGACTTAAAGAACTCTCCTGGTTTGTTACATGTGCAATCTGAACGCTGTGCTGATTTCATTGCACCATCCCGGACCTAGTTGCGACCCTCGTGCCACCCGGGGAGTTTCCTGTTACTAACCACCCTGTTTATTATTTTATCCTGTCGTCGTGTTCTTTTTGTACTTCCTTTCAACAACTCGGGGGGGGGGGGGGGTGGTGTAAGGCCTTCCCTATTCTTCTTTCTTCTTCCCAACTGAGTAATATTCCAATAGTTAAAGTACTCTAGCATCTCTCTCTCTCCAGACTCCTTTCTTAGGACTAGCTGCCAAGTCTTTTCAGGTATATACCTCTACTCTAGACCTCTAGTTATTTGTGTGCATATCCCGGTATGACATATTTGCCTTTTCTTTGCAGCTTAGTGTGGCAGCGTGGTTTCCCCGCTCTTTTGGGTAATACATTAACCTGCCTGTCTTATATGTACAGCCGGGCGGTTCATTATTAAAAAGAGTTGCCTCAAGTGAGGTAGTCCGGTCTGAGATGTCCTTATAGGGTGGTTCTCAGCAGCGACTGAAGTTTCCTGTCCTTAGCTGCTACTTCTGCTCAACGCCCCGGCCAGTCCATTCGGTGGTGAGTAACATAAGGTCCCACCCAAGGCTGCAAGAGCATTGTTTCTAGAGAAGCATCATCAGCCAGCCAGCCCATTATATGTGTTGTGTTCATGTGAGGCTCTAAAATCGTGCCAACTATTCTCACCTAGGTACCTAAACGTGTGCAGGGTCCACTTTAGAGCCATGTCCGGTAGCTGGTTCGGCCGCAGGCCCCTCATGCCACCCAGTGGGAACAGGCAAGACTTATCCCGGCTAATTCTTATTCCAGAGAGCTCTGTAAAGCTATCAAGCACATCTAACATGAATGGTAAATTGAGTCAGGTTATCGTACATAAATCAACATGTCGTACAATGAGACTACATATGAGGTCCCATTCACCAAAATGGCTGCGTCTGCATATTCCAACCACAAAAACGCAGCCAGTGGGGCGAGGATGAACAACCTGGGGAACAGCGGAAATCCTTGTTTCCTGCCCTGCCTAAGTTCCCAGCTCTCAGAGATTTGTTTCCCTGTCCTCACTCTTAACATTGCTCTGGTATAAATCATTCACACCCACCACAGGAACCCATGCCCAATACCAAAATGCCTCAGATTCTCAAACAACCAGTCCCGTCAGACCAAGTTTAGCGCCTTAACTGCCTTCAGGGAAGCAGCTATGCAGTCTTCAGGCAGACTTTTAGTACAGTCTATTACATGGTGCAGCCTTCTCAAATTCCAAAAGGTGTTCTTGCTGGGAAGGTACCCGGTCTGGTCATAGTGTACTAGGGAACCCATCATCCTTTTTAGCCTGTTGGCCAGGACCTCTGTAAGAATTTTGCAATCTAAATTTATCATGGAGAGGGGTTCTATAATAACTACATTATACTGGATGCTTTCCTGGCTTTATGATTGGCACTAGGATGGACTCCCTCAGGATCTGTGGCAATGATGCTGTCTCGTATGCTTCCTCCACCACACCTAATAGCATGGGGGGTTAGAACATCAGAGTACTCTGTAAAATTCAGCGACCAGTCCGTCCGCACCTGGGTTTTGAACTGTTGGCAGGGCCCCAATAGCCTCCTGCAGTTTCTCCACAGACAGTTTGGCATCCAGCATATCTTATCTGTTCCCTATGGAGTTCCGCAGACTGATTTGAGACGGGGCCTCCTGGATATCCGACCCATTCCCCTCTTCATACTGACAGTACAGGGCCACGTAGTAACTAGCAAAGACTGAATTGATGTCTTCCTCTATTCTCCGGAGGATCCCCCTCTCATCACTGATGGCACAGATAATTTCCCTCTTCTCCTCCTTGTGGCTCAACTATACCAGAGGTCTCCCTGGCTTATCACCCTCTTCATGCAACCTTTCTGTATACTTGGAGTAGTCAAACTTGCCCAGCCGATGCCATGAACTTCTGCCGCAATGTGGCCAGGTCCCCTGCTTCTGTTTCTGCCCCGTTGTTTCTGCGTTCCACCTCTACATTCTCTGCTTCTGTGTCAGAGGGAGCCTGAAGCAGATCTTTCCGGATGCCACACATCTTTCCTATGGCTGCGCCCCTCATTACAATCTTAAAGGCCTCCCACAAGGTGCCCTCGCTGTCTACACTACCTGTGTTAGTCTAAATAAATCCCTTTATATTATCCGCCAAGTGTATTCTAAAAGTGCCATCCAACAGTGCTTCAGCCCTCAGCCTCCAAGTGGGAACTGGCAGCCTACGGATATATCTTGTGCCACGTGGCTCTTAATGGGGCATCATCTGAGAGGACCCTCAGCATGTATTCTGCATCTACAAATTCAACCAATGTTTCAGCTCTGGTGAAAAAATAATCTATACGTGTGTGCACGCCGTGCAGGGCTGAGTATTGAGTGTAACTGCCAGTTTTCCCATGCGCAGATCTCCATACATCCACTAGTGTCGGGTGTCCTGGTAATGCCAGCAAGGACTTGGCTGGTGGGCCCGGATTCTTGTGTTTGCTATCATACCTGTCGATGGAGGGAATCTAAAGTACAGTTGAAATCGCCACTCCATATCCCCAAGGCCCCTGTATACAACGTCATTCTTGAGTACAGTGAGTTAAAGAAACCTGTGGCTTCATGCTTTTGTGCATAAGTTATAATGATACACACCTCCCTGTTCTTGTTTAACCCGTGCACAAGGACCACCCTCCCTTCCTCATTTTGTCTCTAGCAGTTTGAATGTGACAGATGGCGCCTCTCATGCGAGGGCCCCTGTGGCATACTCTGAAAAGGGAGATCCAAACATTTTCCTGCACCGCTTCGGAGCCAGCATCTTTGTCGATCCACAGTGAGGTGGGTTTCTTGTAGAAGTGCTATCCCAACCGCTTTCCTATGCAGATATGATTGTACTCTAAATATTTTTATGTAGCTGTTGAGGCCCCTGACATTCCAGGTGGCCACTTTCACATTACCAGCCTCCCGCTATGACCACACGTTCCAGTATTTCCCAACAGACCCCCAATGTCGCCCCCAGGCCCTGCTTGCAGGGCAGTGGCCACCATAATCCCGCCAATATATAGGTGCAGAGCGATTGGCAAACGGACCAAACATAACAAATAATACAAACCTAAAACAAAACCCAGATGCCTCTCCTGCCCCCATCCCCACTCCTTCAGGCAGCTGCAGGGTACCTTTAAAAACAAGTACCCAAAAAGGATGTCAACAGGAGTGTGGCTGCAACCAGGCAAAGAGCCTTCAAAACAACCACCCCACGTTCAGGGTTGCAATGGGCTGTGATCCTGCCATAATTCCCTCTTCCCTGCCTATGTATATGCACTACAATGGTCTTCTTGGTTGCTCCAGGCACATTGTCTTAAAGATCAGTTGTTGCCTCTGTCCGGGAGCGGTGCAACCTCCACTCTGATCATCCATGTTTTCTGCTTCTGCTGTATCATGGAAAAAATGTGACTTGCAATTGTATACCATCCTGAGTCTGGCCCGGTAAGTCAGCATATATTTCAAGTTGGCGCAGCGTAGTCGTTGTTTGGTGGGGCCAAACATGGCCCTTCGCCTTTTGTACCAGCAATGTGTAATCTGGGTATATCGCCAGTTTTGAGGATGCTCTCTCAATGACTTCCCCCGTCCCTGGAGAATGCCATTATTTTCTCCCTGCCCTTGCAGTTCATGATTCTGGCTATCGGGGGCTTGAGGGGCAGTGCAATGAGGGGGCTTCTGCACAGGGATCGGTGTGCTCATTCCACTGTGAAGCCTTGTGCGATTGTACCTGCGCCAACCTCCTGCAAGAGTACATTTTTGACATATACATATCCTCCTCCCGCTCGGGTAAGCCCAGGATCCCAAAGTTGTTTCTCCTTGCTGTTCCTTCAGCGTCCTCGGCTCAGCGTTCCAAGCATTTTACCTTCTCGGTCAGATCAGCTACATTAGTCTTGGTTTTTGATTTTGGAATATTTATTTTGCGCGCTTAACTAACTAAATCGTATCTAGGCGCAGACTAAACGGACTACCTAGATCCATTTTAGTGTGACTCCCCTACCCTATCCATACACTCCGGATCTGCCATCACCTATAAACACATGATTCGACACAGCGATTTCCAGTAGCAATTTGTCGCTAGAACCCAGCCACCGTGTTGGATGGTACCACCTGATTTTCTTGGATAGGTATAGTGGAGCTAAATTGTTTACCTACTTAAACACCAGACACAGAATTAAAAAATCTAAACGATCCTTGACTGTGAGCCAATGTAAAGATCGAATAAGACTGGGGATTGGGGATGTCTTGCTTATGCTAAAAATCAGCTTCACTGCAGCATTTTGGACTTTTTGCAGACGCTGCATTTAAGTGGGACACGTGCCAGTAGTACGTTACAATAATCTAAATGGGAATTCACCATGGCCTGGACCACCACTGAGTGGTCCTCAACCAGATTAAATGGAAGAGCCTGTTGCAGGAGTTGCAGAATTCCAAAAACAGACTGTACCTTCACACTCACCTGGGCTGTGCACCCCAGGTTTTCCTGCCAAACGCAGCCTAAAAGCTTGATTTTGGGGGCAAACAAGAAGTCTGAGCGCAGGAAGTATGGTGGATCTGGACGCCTATTGTGGTTAAGAAAGTGTTTAGGGCCGAACAATGCTACTTTTGCCATTCAACAGAAGCCGGTTAGAGGACATCCATGCCCTAACCTCCACCAGGCATTGTTCAACCGTCTGGAAAGTCTATTCCACATGCCCTAATTTGACGAACACCTGAGTGTCATCTGCATAGGAGTGGAAGTTAACCTTGTGCGTCCTGAGCAGGTCCATCAGGGGGTGCAGGTATAGATTAAACAAAAGGGGGTAGAGTGATGAGCCCTAAGGGACTCTGTACTCCTGTGGGAGGGGGCATGAAGTGTATCCACCCATCTTCACCTGTTGCTGCCTTTCTGAAAGTAATAAAGCAAACCACTTGCTGGCTTGGTCCGAAAAGGTTCTGATCTCTCTGAGCCTTCCAAGTAGGATACAATGATCCACTGTATCAAATGCTTGCGGAGAGATCCAACCTGACCAAAGGAGACCATTCCTACTGATCTGCCACCTCAAGGAGATCATCCCACATCACTGTCAATGCGGTCTCCGTCCCAAACCCTGGACGGAACCCAGATTGCAGGCAATCCCGTATGGATTCATTGTCAATATATTCTTGTAGTTGAGATATCAATCGTCTACAATATTTTGCCAGGCCAAGGAACACCCGCCACCGGTCGGTAGTTCTGCAGGTTTCCAGGGTCCATGTTGGGCTTGGGCTTTTTTTTAGAAGAGGCGAGACCATGGCCTTTTTTAACACTCGCAATACAAAACCAGCTGAAAAGGATTTGTTAACAAACTGTGCTACGAAGAGAACAATCTCCAAAGCTAACCATTTTTGCCACTCTTGCCGGAATAGGAAATAGATCATTTGTAGGTTTCAGTTTTTGCTGATGTGCCAATACAGTCTCTTCCATAACTGGTGAGAAGGAAAAAGGCTCTCGTTTAAGCTGCGTTGCGGGTGTCTTTGAGACAAACCTCTCCTTCAGAGCACGGTGTGCTGCCAAGGCAATATTTTCTTGTATCAACTCAATCTTTTTTATAAAAGGAGTTCAACACATTGGACTGCTCCGCGTACTTTTCCATGGATGAAAATAGGCATTTTGGCTGCACAAAATGATTAATAATTGAGAACATTTCTCTATATTGATTTTTGGAGCCCTCTGTTTATTTCCTCAAGAAATCACACTTTGATTTAAATAAAGCATTTTTATATTCTTCTGAAGCCTCCTTTACTCTAACGCTATTAGTAGTGGATCTATGTTTGCTCCACTTTTAGTCTTTCCCTGCATCAACGGGCCACTCTAAAGGAAATATTCACCATGATCACTGTTCCAGAATCAAAGAACTCTTCACAGTTTTGTGCGGAATCTAAATCACTGAAGGCATTCTTTACTGCTATGGCTGATATTTGATCCACATTTTTAGATCTCCGAAAGCACGGCAGTGGGATGTTACAATGGGCACCGCTTCTTTAGCTGGCTGTCCAAAAGTAAACAACCTTGTGAAATGGTCAGACCATCAGATCAGTAAATTATCAGTTGCTTTTGTGCATACTCATCTGCGTAACAGCACTACAAGTCAATGACCCCAGATGTGAGATGCAGACACTTCCAAGGGTTTTAAATCGTGATTAATTGCCATGCCCAAAGTGCCTCAGCGTCCAGAACTGAGCAATCGTCCATCAGATATTGAAATCTCCAAGACACAGCAATTCCTTTTGTTTGGTGCCCGATTCAATCAGGAACTGATCCAAATATTCCAAGAAAACTTAAGCTGGTCCTGGGGGCCGATAACCCAATACAATCTTGATAGAATTGGTAGCTGATGTCCACACATTACACTGGCCAATCTGGGTATATGCATCTCAGTCAAGGGCCTCTAAGGGAGAAATTTTTACAGAGGCTCTTGAGATCAAGGCCAGCCCCACCCCTCCTCTTTTGTTTATCCTATTGATTAATTGGATTACATCGTTTTCAGGCACTGTGGGCTGTTTGTTAGCTTTGTTCTCAAGCACCTGTGTCTCTGCTGTATCCAATCGCTCTGGGATCGTACGAACATCCTGCCTTAGTAGGCCCACGTCCACAATGGCCATCTATTCTTTTATGCTCGTGTTCAAGGGACGCTTGCAAGGCAGTGATGGCGGTGAGGATTTGTCAGTCCCCGGCTGGCTTGTTGGCAAGGAGGCCTGCCCTTTTGTCCACTCCGACACTGGTATGCTGGCGTTGCTTCCTTGTGTGTGCCATTATCATAGTCTGTTTGCTTTACCCTATTGTGCTTCCCAGACATGAACGGCTATGCCAGAGTTGCCAAGAAGCTGGTCAGGGCTGTCCGGCTCGAACTATGTGCTGCAACAATGCCTTTGTGGTCCCCAATCCTGTCCTCCATATGATGGTGAGCGCTCAGGGGCTTCAGCAGACTCCAAGGGCCATTTGCAGCACTGTACTGCGCCTTCACCTTTCTTGCAGCTCGTGCAGCCGATGGGCTCCTGCTCATGTGCGCGGTTCTGCCAGTCCGTTAACCTGGACTACTTCGATATTCCAGGCTGCAACCCTGCTCTTTGGACCCTGCAGGGGTTCCCAGTGTCGGCGCGTCACCGGATTTTCTCGGCGCACATCGCCAAAACTCCCAGAACCCGCCGTACGCCCAGGGCCTCACGCAGCTTCTTCCGACACTGCAGGCGCCATCTTGCTTCTTCAGGTCTGTCTGTCAACCTTTCCCTAGCCTCTCTAAATGAAGGGTTTTGGTGTCGGGACTGCAGCCCTTCTGTGCCACCGGCGCTCCGATCCTCAAATCTCTGTTTAAGCTTCAAATTCAAGCAATGTAAAAGCAGTGTCTAGCATATAATTTATTGGATCGAGCGGGAATTTACGGGTTCAGCGTCCTCCCGCCATGGCCACTAGCCACGCCCGACAAAGAATTTGACTACTTGGGCATTCGTTTACTTCTATGCTGCCTGAAGCCCCACACATTTGAAAACAAAGTGCCAGATTTAAACTAGCTATAGGGGGTGTAGCTGGCTTTATTAGACTGTCAAACGGACAACCAATTGACTTGCAAGTGTACTACAGTAAAGTGGTGTTGGTAGCCAAATATTGGGCCTCTTTACAGGGCTATGCCAGTCAAAAAGATTGTGGACTGCCAGGTTCAGTTCCGAATTTTGGTATGTATAGGGAATTAGGTGTCCCATTCTTGGAAGATGACGCAATGGCCCAAAATTCAGCACTGGCTACATATTTGGACCAACCCAAAAGGCTGGGCTAACACAATTAATACTAACAGAGTTATTAGCCAAACCTAGGGTCCTGAATAGCCCATGGGTCTGTTATGTTAAAACCGGTATTGATAACCTTAATGCACAACAGCACTTTTTGATCCACTGTAGCTTTACCCGCCAGTGGAAAGGCAAATGAAATCTTTGTTTGCTACGCATACAAAAGAGTGGAGGGAAGCATTGGAACTGGTTAAACCATCCAATTGTAAGTTGGTGATCATTTCCGAACCTTCCATCCAAAGGTATTTGATGTAGACTAAAGCCCCTAACGAGAAGAATATTGTCTCAAGAGCAAGATTTAATTATCTCCTCCTCAAAATGGTCAGGTGATGCCAATTGGAAATATTGCTTGCTTTGCCAAGCACTGGTAGAGGACATCCTCTTTGCCCAGCCTATACCACGATTAGAGCTAGACCAATCATCCCAATATTGCGTGAATTGAGCTTCACCCAATGGTGCCCGGTCTTGACGTACCTGATATGGACTAATTTACCTAGGTCTAGTTGGGTGTTATTGTTGTATCTGTTGTTTTTGAAGCAGGCTTTAATGAGGAGTACATTTTTAATGGCTTTATAAAAATTCTTTGTTTTTTTTTGTATTGTAGCTTTGGCAATCATTAGCTGAACAGTATCTAGTTTATATCCGAACTAACAAAATAAATTATATGAATTTTAACTGTTTTATATTCTCATGTTTTTAAAAATAATAATTTCAGTGTTTTTGCTATGTTTGTAATGAAGCAAGAGTGTTTGAGCCCATCTACTGAAAACAAACATGTGTAATACACATTGTTCTGTGGAATGTATTACACTCAGGTGGGTCTACAACCGCATTTTAGCTCGCTGCACCCTTCACAGAGGAGAAATATCCATTGACATATTAGTCTGGTCCCATCCACAAGGGCAGTCCTGCACCGAAATGCTAGGCAATTCTCCTCTGAACAAGGGTACCATTAACAACCACAGATATCCGTTTCGGCCTTGTTGGGCCTCCTCACTGAGGTGAAGCTGAGCCTCTCTAAGGCACAGTGAGCATGGGGTTGTGTGGGGCAGAAGAAGGACACAAGCTATGACTTTCCATTTAACTGAGGATATTTATTAAATAAAGGAAACAAATGCCCATCTTTCCCTACACTAAGGGGTTTCCGCTGCATAACCAAAACAAACTAAGGTGAGAGTCCAAATCAAATTGTCCACTGTCCAAACTAACCTGTCCTAACCTTATCACTATTATAACAACATAAACACAGGAGAATGACTTCCTTTTCCTGTAAACTGGTTCTTCACCAAGTTCAGTAAAGTATTGCCAAGTAGTTCCTGTTACCTACTTTTATTAAAGATCGGCTACTGGATTCTTTCAAGTTCTCAACTGATTACTACTTGTTGTTCTCTTCGGTTCTTATTTTACTTGTATTTATCCTTTTCCTTTCATAGGCTAACTTTATCCAATATTTAGAAATTTTCCTTTGACTTCTTGGCTTCTTACTCTTTATGTCAGTCTTTGGTTTTACTTTGGGCTTGGCCCTTATCCTTTATTTCAATCTGCTTTTTCGGTTTTCCCCTTTCACAATGTTTCCTATTCTCTAATATCTTTCTTCTTGACTTCTTGGAGTATAAACCTTCCAGTAAGGATTATCATTCCAAGTTAACACTTTGGGGCTCATCACGAGTTTGGCGATAACCCTTAAATGCAGCGGTAGCGCTATTACCGCCGCATTTAAGGGTCTGCCAAATCAGGGGTTTGGCATATTTCCCCCCAGCTATAAGCTGGGGGGAAATCTGCCGAAATTCCGGGCTCTTACCGCCGGCGGGAAATCCGCCGGCGGTAAGAGCGCCAAAATTCCCCATTGAGCCCAATGGGGAATGGGGAATTCCCGAATGGGCTCAGTGGGGAATGGGCAATACCCGTTCCGCCAAATCCCTGATCAGGCGCTATTAGCACCGGGGGGTTTGGCGGTAGGGCTATTAATGCTGGCGCTAATAGCGCCGGCGTTACCGCCCAACTCGTGATGAGGTCCTTTATCTTGACAGAGACGAGTATGAGTGTCCCAGTAATTATTCTTTCATTTTATGTAATATCGGCACTTTCTCTTCATTCAGTTTCAGTGTTCATTCCTCATTCAATGTCATTTCTTCATCTCGACTGGGACGAGCATTTGCGTTCCAGTAATGATTCTCTTTCTCTTCATTCAATACCAATATTTTATCTGAACTTGGACAAGCATGAGGAGTCCAGTAATTATTCTCTCTCTCCATTCAATGCCAATATCCTATCTTGACTGGGAGGAGTATGTGTTCCAGTAATGATCTTCAGTCCCCCTCCTGGGTCTGCTGCTTTCTGGTACGTTCCGTGTTGCATCAAAGGCAGTGGTATCGGTGTCGTTCACCGACCCACTGGTCCACCACTATTCGATTGTGGTCACGCCACCACTTGGCTCTCGCTTGGGATAACGACGCCTCACGTCCACCTCGGCTTCCCTCGTTTCTTCACCTTCCTGACGCTGCGCATCTTAAGTTTCACTGGGGTTCCTCCTTGGCATAGGACGTGCGCATCCAGCTTTCGTTCAGCATACGTTCGTAACTCACGGGTCCTCTGCTTTTCTTCCCAGTCTCTGCCTCTTTCTTATATTATGTTGCTGTGTGACTTGCCCGGCGCAGCATCAGTCATTTCTCTCTGTTTGTTTTATGCTCTGTATTCCTCCAAAGACCTTTTTCCTCGTCTCAGTACAATGCTGTTTTTCCTTCAAAGGGACAATCCACGTTTCTTGATAACAGTAATATATTTTAGCAGGTTCTTTATACCTTTTAATGACTGGATGATTTTGAATGTATAGTAATGCTGTGTTTCTTAGGGAATTCCTCGTAGGAACGCAAGTCATTATCCCCAAAGGGGGAGTCTCACAGTGAGGTCCTGCTTGCCTCTACCCCTGGGTAGGGTGTTGCAGAGCGGGCACACAGGGAATGGCTCCCGCTTGGGGAGAGTGACTGATTCCTGTGATTCATCACAGGGTCCACGTCTGGATTACCCAGGATTACTTGGGGTGAAACCCCACATTTTACAAATTAAGCAAGAGTGTGGGACCCCCTCTACTGAGAACTAACATGGGTCAAATACCCTGTTTTTCTTCCACTCAGGACAGATTACAAACAGGTTTTAGCTCACTGCACCCTTCGGTGGAGAAATATCCATTTGCATATCAGTCTGGTCCCACCCACAAGGGCATTCTAGCACCGAAATGCTGGGGAAGTCTCCTCTGAACAAGAGTACCATCAGCGACAGCAACACCAGACACGTGTTTAGGTCTTGTTGGGCCTCCTCAGTGAGGTGAAGCAGAGCCTATCTAAGGCACAGTGAGCAAGGGGTCCACGTCTGTATTACCCTGGATTACTTGGGGTGAAACCACAAGTTTTACAAATTAAGCAAGAGGGTGGGAGCCTCTCTACTGAGAATGAACATGAGTGCAATACCCTGTTCTATGGAATTTCTTCCACTCATGAGGGTCTCCAACTAGGATTTAGCTCACTTCACCCTTCCTGAGTGGGAAACTCCCCCAGAACTGGTTATTTGGCCATGTTCGTTGTCTCTAGAGGGACACCCAGACCTTTTTGTCTATATGTTTATAATGATGTCTTGCTTTGTGGCTCATTTTGATGGAATTCATTCAGAAATAAACATATATTAATTCTAATACATTCTCTTTCTTATAGAGAAACGGTTTACTTTCACAGTACACCTAATGCCTTCTTTTGGAAAACATTTTAAATTCAAACAAGTTTGCAATTAAAATGCTGAGCATATGTTTAGTTTTTTAATTTGTTAAACCGGTTTCTGTTTTTACTTTACTCCCTATTAAACATTTTCATTAAAACAATCAAATGAGTAGAAAGTCTTTAATCTCAAGGCCCATATTATGGATGCTGTTGCATCGAAAAAAAGTGGTACTGTTATCATTGCAAACTTCATGTGCAAGCACATTGTGGAAGAAAATGAACAAACTCGTTGGACCCTCCTTCCTAACCCAGGTGTCTGTAAACACCAGTTGGTGCTTCTGAATCTCGTCCCCTATAGTCTAAATGTCGTGCATTGGATATTATGTTCTGAATGCTGGCTTTCTAAACTCCCTCATTCGCTTCCTAACTGTCTCTACTTTATCCAGTTAATTGTGATCTAGAGGGGTTTTTGGATGGTGCCGTACAAATATCTGGTTTGTTTCCGGTTTCTTCTAATACATCCAGCCTCAATTCTCCCTCCCCTTCCTATTTTATTTTCTTTTTCCTGCTCCGCCTCACTCCTCCCACCAATCTTTTAACCCTTGTTATTTCTCACTTGTTGTTCTTGCCTTCACCTGTTGGTGTTAATACTCCTTCCACATTTAGTACTATTTATATTTTAGTATTTTATGTGTGCATATATACCTCTTATCGCCAAAATGCTGCACAAAATAAATCCTAAAAACAATGGTACAAACAATTTGATGAAATTCAGATACAATATTCCATTAGGAGAAAGAGAGAACATGAGCTTTCAGTTGGGAATGAAAGGTAGTGGAGCGAATAGGTAGCGGAAGAGAATTTCAGGATTTAGGAGCTAGAAGAGAAAGGGCGAAAGAGGGACTGAGCACAAGGAGGACGAGGGACAGTCGAGGTGGGGGGGAAGGGGAATAGAAATTGATGGGTGGTACCAGGAATTTTAGAGAAGAAAGATGAGATGGTGCCATGCCATAGAGACTTAAAAACAATAGAGGGAAAAATATATTGGAAATGATTATCAAAGGGATAACCAGTGAAGTGTGGCAAAGGCTAAAGAGATTGAGTCAAGGGAAGAAAGAGAACAGATTGGGCTATACAAAGAATGTCAAATTAAGCAGAGAAGGGCAAAATGAGAGGCTGGAAAACAAAGAAGCAAAGAAGAGCAATATGAACTGATGAACTTTGCGCAGGTTTAAAATCTGGCAACAAGCAGCATGGGCGGTAGTAATAACCCCAAGATCACCAACAGAAAGAGTTAGACAAGTAGGAGGAAAATTGTTATAGGAGGAGGAATTTGTGATTAGGTAGAGAATAGAATTTTTGTTTTTGATGAATTTAGATGAAGGAAATTAGACTACAGCGAACACTGGATAGAGGAGAGATAAGCTGATAGTTTAGAGTGCAGAGATTCGGAAAAAGGATGAAACGGAAAAGATCTGTGTATGTGCATAGATATTAATGGGAGAAACCAAAGGAACAAATAATAGTAGAAAGTGAGATTTTATACAGAGAGAAAAGAAAAGGGCCAAGTACGGAGCCTTCTTAGCGCAGAGGAAAAGGAGATGAAGAGCCATCCCAGGGAACTAAATAAGTGCGGTTGGCGACTGTGGCAACAAGGAATGAAAAGACTGACCAAATGGTGCCATGGTGATTGCTATAGACTTTTATTGAATACAAGATTACCTATCTGTCCTTAACACTAATGGGGTTTCCATACCTAAACTAAAGAAACCCTGATACTTGTCATGGAGTCTGTGAAAGTCCATAATCAAAAGGCTCCATCCCAGTCCAGAAGCTCATACACTATGCCTGTCACTACAATAAACAATAATAAAGTTTAGGTTCTTAACGCGACTCAGTAGAATCACTCCCTTCTCCTTGATGCAAAGTGTCCCAAAGATGCAAGTCTTCTGAAATAACAGTTCTGTTAAAGTTCCAAGCTTTTCATAACTAAGTTCTGCAGGATCCTCCTGGGGCTAGGAGCAAGACTCCCTTTTCCTAGCTGGTTCACTAATGTTCCTTCAACAAAACATCTAGCTTTCTTTATACTCTTTATCCTGTCCCCAATGGGACTAAAAAGGTGCTCCCCGAGTCCCTCTTGACTCTCCAGCACTACACTCTTGTGAAACTGCCTGTAACGCTTACCTTGCGACGCCGCAGGAGCGTAATGCCTTTTCAGCTAGAGGACCTGTTTTTCTGGGCTCTTATTCTGTGGAAACAACAATTATAACAATATAACTACTGTAATTCCCATTCACAAACAATAACTGAGGTGCAGTGTACCTTTGAATAAACCCTCCCTTCTCACCTGTGCTTATGTTTTGTGGAGCTCTCCATCCTGTATCGTACAGGTGTGCGTTGGTTGATAACCTTTAATCTGAGGGGACTGCAGTGTCGGCATATTCTTTACTGAACAATGTATTATCCTCTTCTAGAGGTACCTTGGGTAAGTCTTATGGAGAGAATATATTATGTACAGTTCATCAGATTTCTGAGTTATCCCTACGTTGGAGAAATCTCTCTTACTAAAATTCTCCTTTATTTTTGCAGGTTCTTGGTTCCCAGAAAAGGGGAAGATTCTGCGGTATGGCTCCAACTATACTCGGTTTGAGGAATAGTTAAATAACGTAAGTTTGTCAAAACGCAGTAATAGCTGCCTTCAGTGACAAGTGCAGTATTAATTAAGCGAAGAAAAGCCTTGCTGAGACTTCAGGTAAGCACATATGTAACTTCTTCCTTCTTTTCTTTTCAGAAGTTAATTAATTCACTAAATACCTTTGTTTTGCAGGTCTTCGAAAAAAAAATAAAACTGTTGATGGAAATACCTTCGGACGATGCAGAGGCTGCTGAGGAAAACCTTTGAATGAAGGCACTGCGACCGCGAATGAAGGCTGCTGAGAGAAGAAATGCTGCGGCTGAAATGGAACTTCTGAAAGAAGATGCAGAGACTACGAAAATAACAGCGGACTGAGGAAAAACTTCGGTTCGGTAAGTCTTTACAATTATACTGGTATTCTGTTGATTTGCTGTGGAAATGAATATCTTAACTCATTTTTCTATTGGCAGGTTCTGTCAGGAGATCGCTGGTAGCTTACCCGCTGTCAGTGGAGAAGACGCGAAGCAAGCGCTCCAGCGGAGGCAGGGCTTAAGTAGCTCCCTCTGCAACAGATCTAGCATGCACTCGAGTGAAGTATGGACTTAGCGGCAGCCATGTTGAGTGTAGGGAAAACCAATGTAAGTGCAATGAGCCTATGGGTGCAATGCTAAGAGTGAGGCAAATGCCTTTTGCGCCAGGCTTGAAGCCACTGCTGACCCACTGATTGATATGAAGTTCCTTGCTTCCCTAGTGTTTCTGAATGGGATCTTTATTCCTTTGCTGGGATCATGACGCTGCCCAAGGAATTGTGCTACAAAGTGATTCTCTACTTCATCTACTTCAGGTTTTACAGTCTCGAGTCTTCCTGGCCCCCTCCCTGACTTATACTTGTTCCCGTTACATTCTTTTTCGGGTAGGCACCATCCGACGAGGACAGGGAAGGCGAACGGTGATGCCTCTTCCTGGACCGCCTCGACATAGAGGAAGAGTAGTGGGAACCACTCCGGGACCTAGATCTCTTGGGGGATCATGCTGAATTTTCTTATCGGAGAATGATGTTAAGGGATGTAGAGTACCTGGATTGGTCCAGGCCTCCGGTAGAATATGATCAGGATAACCTTACCGACATCTTGGATCAGTGTCCGTCCATTGACCCGGTGTTGCCATTTCATGTGGATGGCTGCTACTTGGAATGCCCCCATAGTCTATTCCGGCGGTTAACAAGTCGTTGTCAAAGAAATAACGCCCATCCAGTAGCGACCCCCGCTACCTGTCCACACACCCCACTCCCGAGAGTTTGGTGGTCCAAGCGGCTACGGCCACATCAAAGCAGGCTGCGTACCCTACCATCCCTCCTGATAGGGACGACAAACGCATGGATGGTTGGGTGCGCAAGGTATTTTCTGCAGGGAGTATGGCACTGAAATCTACCAACTCCACCTGTGCTTTAGCTAAGTTTTCGTACACTCTGTGGAATTGCATTTCGCTAGCGGCTGAGCATATTCCCAAAGGGGAAGAAAGGGATGGCTTTCTAGCTATTGTGCAGGATGGCAAGGATGCCATGTTTGAATCCCTTCAGTCTGGGTTGGACACTGCGGATAGTGTCACAAGGTCCAAGGCTACGAGCACCATGATGTGCAGATTTGCGTGGTTGCGGAAGTCAGGTTGTGCACCAGATGTGCAGGCCTGTCTTCTCAACATGCTCTTTGACGGGTCGCATCTTTTTGGCAACAAGGCTGACAAGAGCCTTGAGAAGTTGCAGACCTCCAAGGCAGCTGCCAAATCTTTGGGGTGCTGCTGTTCGACAACCTCAGCCTTTTTGTCATAGGGGACAGCAATGGAGGGGTGGTTCATTTTCGGTATTACTCCTAATTTGGAAAAGTGAGAGGGATACGCAATCAAAGGGGCCAACATAAATTCCCTCACTGTGGACGAGGTAGGGGTGCCAAAGCCACTCAGGCAGCTGCCTCTTTGCCATCAGTCACTGCCGCTGCCGCTTCCAAACCGCTCTGAGAGCTTCAGTCATTGTTCTCCGGTGGGAGGCAGGCTGTCGCAGCATCTCGAAGAGTGGCGAGCCATTACTTAAGATGCGTGGGCTCTGGATACAATAGCCCATGGTTACTACCTCCCTTTTCTTTGCAGGCTTCAAGACAATCCGCTGGGGAAATAATCTTTAAAGGTTCGGGATCTGCTCCTTGTGCTGGAGATTTTAGCCCTGCTGGAGAAAGGTGCTATAGAACCAGTGCCGTGGCGGAGTGGAACAAGGGTTGGTATTACCCTTATTTTCTGATACCCAAGAAGGACAGAGGTCTGAGACCAGTCTTGGACTTACAATACTTCAACAAGTTTCTCAGAAAGGACCAGTTCAAGATGGTCATTCTTTCTCAGATCCTTCAGGCCCTCCAACTTCAGGATTGCTTGGTGTAATTGGACCTGCAGGATGCTTATTTTCATGTGCCGATCCATGTCAAGCACAGAAAATACCTGAGATTCGCAGTTGGTAGCTCCCAGATTCAGTTTTGGGTACTGCCATTCTGGCTCACCTCCGCCCTGAGGGTCTTCACCAAGCTCATGGTGGTGGTGGCAGCGCATCTCACGAGAGGGGGGGATTCACGTCTACCCCTACCTGGACGATGGGCTGATCAGGGCGCGTTCTCCCGAACAAGCCTTGGATCATCTCGGTGTCACCTGCCACTGCCTTCACAAGCTGGGCTTCTCCTTTAACTTCAAGAAGTCGCATATGACACCATCCCAACAGCTCCAGTACATAGGGGCAGTCTTGGACACGTCCTTGGGGATGTGCTCACCACCCAAGGTGAGGGCTCATTGCATTCTTCAGATGGTCACAAAATTTCACCAAGCCCAGAGTCTTCCGGCTTTCGAATTCTTAAGGTTGCTAGGCCTTATGGCATCCTGCATTTTTCTCGTGCCAGAGGCCCGCTTGAGAATGAGATCCCTTCAGTGGGCTCTACTGACTCAAAGGTCCCAGTTCTCGGGCAGGATGTCGGATCTCCTTCATGTTCCAATCTCGGTCTCGCAGGAGCTTCTGTGGTGGGCCAATGAGAAAAATCTCATGATGGAGAACCTTTTTGGCAGCCATGGCCGGATGTCACCGTAGTGATGGACAAGGCCCATGCCAACGATCTGTCCATCAGCGGTCGTTGCTTTCCATCGGAGTCCAGACTTCACATCAATCTTTTGGAGCTGAGGGCCATCAGACTGGCGCTGAAGGCTTTCCTGCCATCTGTACGGGGAAAGAATGTCCAGATAATGATGGACAACACAGTGGCGATGCATTACCTCAACAAGAGAGTTGGTGTAGGGTCACTATCACTGTGCAGAGAGGTAATGCAGCTCTGGTACTGGGTAATTCAAGAAGGAATCTCCCTATCAGCAGTTCACCTAGCTGGAGAGGAGAACACAGCGGCGGACGCTCTGAGCACGCAGAGCACAGTCTCCCACGAGTGGGAACTAGCTCAAGAAGTCCTTCAAGAGATCTTCACCCTTTGGGGAACCCCTCAAGTGGATCTGTTTGGGACCAGTGTCATCCGGAAGTGCGAAATGTTCTGCTCCAAGGAATTTCCTCTAAGAGGATCTCTAGGCGGCGCGTTCATGGTGGACTGGGAGTTTCCATTCCTGTATGCTTTTCCTCCGGTCCCCGTCATTCCTCACGTGATCAGGAGGTTGAAAAAATGTGGGAAACACATTCTCATAATTGCCCTGGAATGGGCCAGGAGGACATGGTACCTGGACCTTCCGGACATGTCCATCTGCCCTCCAATACGTCTTCCACAAAGAGAGGACCTTCTCTCGCAAGACTAGAGTCGGGTTCTCCATCCAGAGGTCAAGACTGTCGGGCTTCACGCATGGTTTCTGAGAGGTGGAGATACAAGAATTGGGACCTTCCGGATGACGAAATGTAGATTTTGGTTTTGGCCAGAAGGCCAGCAACAAAGTCCTTGTACCGCTGCCGTTGGAACAAATTCTGCAGCTGGTGCAGGGACAAGAATATAGGCCCCTTACTATGCAAAACGCCAGAGGTGTTATATTTTCTACTGTACCTAGCCAATCTGGGGCTCCAGGTTGGAACAATTAAAGGCTTTTTGATGGCGCTATCCATCTTTAAGCGTTTGTCTGAAGAATCTTCATATTTTAAGATCCCACTGCTGAAACAATTTCTGAAGGGACTCACCAATGTGGCCCCCTATCGCCCCATCCCCTTGCCAGGATCCGGTTTGGGACCTTAATCTGGTGTTAAAATGTCTTGTGTGCACCATTTCGACCTCTACATTCATGTCCATTAAGGTTACTAACGTACAAGACCATTTTGTTGGTAGCACTAACTTCAGCCTGTAGAGTGAGTGAATTGCAGGCACCATCATCTAACCCGCCCTTTAGTTGTCTACAAGGACAAGGTCGTCCTGCCGGTTAAGCCTTCATTTTTGCCTAAGATCATTTCAGATTTTCATGTAGGACAAAAAATTGTATTACCCACTTTCTACCCTCCACCTCATCCTGGCAAGAAGGAAGAGGGGTTGCAAAGATAAGATCCACATAGAGCTCTAAGCTTCTACATTTCTAGATTGTCCAAACTTCGTCTAGATGATTAACTTTTTATAGGCTATACAGGTCACAAACTTGGCCAGGCTGTCACAAAGCAGACCTTATCCAGATGTATTATTCTTGCAATTTCAGAATCCTACAGGCTGGCTTGAGGGCCCATTCCACCAGGGGCATGGCTACCTCTTCGGCACTGCAAAGAGGTGTTCCTATCAAAAACATTTGTGAGACAGCTACGTGGTCTACAATACACATGTTCACAAAACATAACTGCCTTGATTCTTCACTAAATCAGGATGGAAGCTTTGGAAAAGCTGTCCTTCGTTCGGTTCATGGAAGCCATTCATAAAATTCTTACTCCCTCCACCAAAACACTGCTTTGGGAGGCTATCAAAGATGAGGAATACGTGGGAGGACACAATCCCTTCGAAGAACAAGTAAATTACCCCTTGTAATGTTCTTTCGACTGGATGTTCCTCCCACGTATTCCTCATCGCCCTCCCAGCCTACCCCACAGTAGAATTTGCCATGCTATTACAGCTTTCGCTCCTTCAAAGCTTAGTACAGTCAAGCACGTGTTTAGGCGGGTAGTTCTACTGAAAGAAAAAACAGAGCTGAAGACAACGGGTGCTGTGTGTGCTATATATACATTTTATGACATCATCCTCGAGACGGTGGCCCTTGGGGGGACATCGAGTCGACTGCATCGATGCACAGCGCCCACTGCTGAAATATTTTTGCTGAAGCTGGATATTGAATAACAAAGATGAGCAATATGTGGGAGGAACATCCAGTCCAAAGAAAGTTACCATGGTGAGTAACTTGTTATTCTCTACACAGACAGCACAGGGACAGTGTTTCTATTTAGAAGTATTTAAAGAGACTATGGCAAGTGTAAATCCTTGTTGATGTAGTGATAAAACTGTGTAGATATTGATAATATTCAATGTTTATTATAGACACAAATATAATAAGAATGGTTTCTCCCACCAGCATTGGATCTTTCATAGATGTACATGCTGTTGCATATTCCCTGCCATGCTGATAATCCTCTATCAATAAAATAGTTTCAAAGAAACACAAGAAGCTGCACCCTCTTTAGAATCATTTTGGGGTCATTTATCCTTTAGCCAGTTGGCAGTGCCTACCTTACCTCCATCCCTAGAGGCCATATTCAGATTCTTTAAAGCACATTTAAAGTTGGAAATCCTCTTTACTCCTCTTTACTCTTTGTTACTCTAGGGTAGACTCCATCAGAGTGCCTTCTTTGCCTCACCATGACTGGCACCAAAACCGGAAAGAGCCTTTTTTAAACCTGCTCTACTTGCAGACTGAAGAACAACTTTATAGAATAAATGCATGAAGAGTATCTTTACCCTCACCACATTCTTGGTGTTGCTCCATTTGACAGCCTTTCTCCAACAAGACTTTAAAAGATAGACACAGAAAACTGGTTGCCAGGCTTGATGTAGGCACTTTGATATCAGACTCTGCTTCAGTGAGGGGTTGTGCTTCATTGTGTTCTTGCAGGCCCCCACAAAGAGCTACCTCTTCCAAAAGAACACAATCCCATGAGGCGGAGCTTCCATGGAAAGGAAACAGTAATAGATTGTGCACCTGGGCTCATTAGGATTCCGATAAACCCTCCATGGCTGAAAAGCCTGCCTCTTCCTTGCACAAATCCACTTCGTGACGAAGCACTTATTGACAAAACCTTGACCACGGCTCCTTCCTTGAGCCAGACATCTCCTCACATCTCAACGGCTCATTTGACAAGTAAGTCATTGACTCCGACTCATTTGACAAGTAAGTCATTGACTCCTTCATCTAGGAAACACAAACCGTGTACAACATTAACTATGTCATTGACAATCACAACATTGAAGCCTTCAGAGTCTACTCCTTCCACCTTGTCAACGGCCACCATATCCCTGTTGTCCTTGACAGCACTGTTGACTATCTCGTGAATGGTCACCCTCCATGCCATTGCTTTGACAACCACCTTGTCTACGCACCCATTGTCAATGCACCACCCAACAGATTCTTTGCTGCTCAGATCACCTACGAGACCTAAACAGCCCCTTTTCACACTCCGGCCTTGAGCTCTGCCCACTCTGTTAGTCTTCCGATGTTCCTCCTGTGGGTATTAAGGAGCACACTGTTGACACAGACCCACGAGGTGTTATTTTTCTGAAGTAGGATTTATCCGGGTAGCATCTATCAAAATCCATTCCTCCTCCAATACTCTCAAAGGACACGTCACATCGAGTGGAATAGGCTGGCTCCTTATGATCTGCGCCAAGGCCTGACGCACATTATCTGTCAAACATTTAAGCACCTTGCAAACTTTGGTGTCTGAACTTCAGACTAGAGTTCGGACTATTCCTCCAAGCCCAAACCCTGCACCTACAATGCCATCCTAGCCAACATCCAGTGCTGCCACCAGCGGAGGAACAACCACCTCCACGCCTACCTATTGATGTCACTTTGGATATGATTCCCAGAATGAGATGCACCCAGATACAGCCTGCACTCACTCCTCGTCCGCTGATGAATTCAATGACTTGATGCCGACCGATGGAGAGGCGGAAAACCTTCCAGATGAGATCTGAGCTTTCCATACCAACATGACAAAGGGTGTGAAAATGTTTGGCCGGCATCCTATATAAGAGGAAGTGAAGGTTTCCTTTACCAGTGGAGAAAAGGTAATGGAAAACTGTAGTATTCATTCCAACCTAAGTTATTTGGGAAGATTGGCTTGTACCAATGAAGATTCCTTTCGCTGCACCTCCAAAGAAGGATCAATTTTATAGAAAATACAGAGCAATGGACAATGCTCCAAAATGCCTGCACACCCAGCCTAGCCCGCACTCAGTTGCCTCTGTGGCGGGTTAGAAGAGGTCCTCTAATCCTTTGTCTCTTTGCGCCTTCCCTCCAGACGAGCGAGGCAGGATGCTTGATGCATTCCGTAAACGACCACTGTTAACGGTACCAACTTTCTGGTCATCCTGTCGTAATATGATTGTGAGCTCTGGGTCAAGATAGATCCCATTCTAGATTTCCTCCCCGACTACAAGAAACTGGAAGCCTTTGAACGGAAGAATCCACCTCTGACAATACCATCTCTGTGGCAGTCGATATTGCCAATGTAGGATTCCGCTAGATTGTCAACAGAGCGGGTCCTGTGCCCCAAAGATTAGCTGAAGGCCACACATTTTAGGCCTGATGTACAAGTGAAAGTAGTTGACATGCTGTTTGACGGAAAATAACTTTTTGGAATGAAAGTTGATGAACAAGCATGGCACAGACACCGTCAGATTTATTGGTACTCTGCAACAAAGGTGTCCTTTCACTCTAAAGAACTCTGCTTCCTCTGGCAGAGACTACCGCTCATCGCGCTGAGAAACCTGAAGGTGTCTCCCTAACTAGTCCCCAGGGATCTGTCATCCAGTTGGCCAGGACACGGCCATTGCTATTGGATACAGTTCCTGGGGGTGGACCAGTGAGGGAGGATCTCCTGGATGGGGGTCCTGTGGGAGTTGGAGACTAATGGGTGAGACGTGGTATTCCCCCTTCCTTTGACACCCTTTCCCCATCCTCTCACGTAGGACATTCCAAACCCCTGCCCCACCTTTCCAGCACGAACCCTTTTGCACAACGCAAAGAACAACAAACGAACATCAGAGCCGTTTACCTGACATGTCCCAATACAAGGGTCAGGCAAAGTCAGGCAAATGATCAGAATCACACACACGCACACACACACCACAGCCCTTTCCCTTCCCCACAGGGATAAAAGGTGGAGCCAGAGAGCTCAGCACGACGAGACGGCTAATCAGGAGCAGCAGTTCAAATGAAGGAGAAAGACGGCAGGAATCGATAGGTGGCGAGGAGAGAAGTGACCTTGCCCTTTTCATCCCAGACCTGTGCAACCTTAGTGGAGGAGAGCCTAAGACCGCGAACAATAGAACAAGTGTCCTGCAGCAGATGTCAACAGTACACGGGGCAAGCCTACACCGATAAGCAGGAGTGAGGGAAGCTCCCGTGCTGTGGTACCGTCCTTGACTCCAGGAAAGCAAAAGCCAAGCGGTTCATCACAGCCGGTAAGTCGAGGGGAGAATCGATAAGAACCGTGCTGTGTTGAGTGAGAGAATCGCAAAGTGGCAAGTTTGAACCAAGTTAATGAACTGTGTAAAAAATTGTAACAAGTATTGAAGTGGAGACCATCTGCAGAGGGAAACCGACACTACGTGGATGCTAACTTGAGAGACTCTGGTCGAGCCCCATATGAGAGAAACTACTGATACCAGAAGGCCATAGGAGAGCCAGCGGAATAGGTCAATGGTCCTACTGAGGGTCAAGCAAAATCCCTGTACAATCGGAAGTCTTTGATCTATAAGCTGTGTGAAAGCAAGGCAAGTGAATACCACAGTGAGCGGAAACTAGGGAAGCGAATCCTGAGAGGGGCAAGGTCTAAAGTCCCAAGAAACAGAGTGTTGTTAGATGTAAAACCTGACAGCGGGATGACCACTATGAACTGTTTGAAAGGACATTGAGAAAATACAGGAGTGAATCGCACTGAAAAGGGCGACCCAGGGGTGAACCCATCACTCGGCGAACATTGGAAACTGAACCTCATTTGTTTGCTAAAGGACCTTTCGTTTTTGTTAGCTGAACATGCCAGGCCCTTGAAGGCAAGAGACTTTCAAGTGAGACAAGACTTGGCCATTGACAGTGCTGAAAACTGCCATTAGAACTGTCGTCTTGTGCTGGAAAAGCCGAAGACTGTACTGTGCTCCAAGCTCCCATCTTACCCTGTGCACAAAATATGGGGAAGGGAGACTCAGTCTAGCGGATCCTGACATATTATTTGAGAACACTTCTTTCTTTTCTTGAGAACTATCCCACACCCTTTCTTGTATTAGTTGTAAGGTTTGTCAATAGGTTTCTTATTATAGGCCCTTTTATTTGACGCAACACCACTAGGACTGCCTTATTTTTCATTTGATGGTCGACACTTGCTCCCATCTTAGATTTAGGTTTAGATTAGGCATTTTGTCAACCTGCATACATAATTAATTGTTCAATAAACACCCTTGAACTGTGATTACTTGTGTCTGTCTTACTTGTTGTCACCATGAGTTCCTCACAGCACCACCCCAGTTCTACAGAGGTACTCCATACATCTGAGGTGAGCAATACGAAGCCAGATCCCAATCCTAATGAGGTGCCCACAGATGACGAGGCTCTTCCCAACTCAAGAGCCACTCCAACAAACGTGCGCGACTCCTGTCAAACGCCAAAACAAAACGGGTTATGGCTGTAAGGTTTAGAATACATCTTAACCTCTGGCATTGCTCTGTGCAACCTTCCAGACCATCGTACTTCACCTGCCAAGCCATTACACAAGGAGAAAGACTATTTGAAAATCAGGCTTGGTCCCACCCCAAAGGGGTCCAGCCCGAACTGCTTGGTCACATCCCTTCTGTACGAGGCCACAAGCATCCCCAAACAGGTTACGGCCTTGTTGGGCCTTATCAATGAGGGGTAGCTTGGGTCTCTAGGCCCAGCAGGCACGGGACCCACATCTGGGCATACCCGTCCCACTCTGGGTGACTACAGCAAAACAAAAGAGACAATGCTGGAAGGTTTCGAATAAATCTTAACTTCTGGCATTGGTCTGTGCAACCTTCCAAATCATCGTTCTTCTCCTGCCAAGCTATTACAAAAGGAGAAAGACCTATGCAAATCAGGCTTGGTCCCACCCCAAAGGAGCAGTCCAGCCCAAACTGCTTGGTCACGTCCCTTCTGTACGAGGCCAAAAGCATCCCCAGACCTGTTTCGGCCGTGTTGCGCCTCATCAGTGAGGAGTAGCTTGGGACCAAGCCTGATTAACATATGGTCTTTCTCCTTTCGTGATGGCTTGGCAGGCAGAGACTGATGTTCTGGAGGGTTGGACTTGGACTCATCGAGTAGGTGTGTGAGAAACTCCATGACATAAATGGCCCGCACCTTGCTCACCCACGCTTTTTCCCCCCGGCATTTCAGGGTGTTTCCATTTTTATGCCAGGCAGCATCTGGCTGCCACCAACATGACCTGGAGCATATGGTCCTGAGTGCCCTCCTGACCATCCCCAGTGTTGATTCCGAAGAGGAGGAGCCAAGGGCAGGACCACCGCTCAACCCCGTCCACCCCTTTGATCTAGGCCAGTACCCTTTCCCAATAATTTTGGACCACTGGGCATCCCCACCACATGTGGATGTAATCCCCTCTCTGTCCTACATTTCCAGCAGTGTGGGTCGTATCCTGGCTTCATCCTAGCAATCCTCTGCGGGGGGTAGTGCCATCGGTGTAGTATCTTGAGGGTTTGATGGCGATATTGGAGGGAGGCCGTGGATCGATTGGCCCGCCTGCACATCTCCGTCCATCTTTCATCATCAATCTCCTCTCCTAGGTCCCTACCCCATTGTGTGCGTGCCGGTGGAGGATCCCTGGGGGCAGAGAACAGGAAGAGCTTGTAAAGGCGAGATATTATCCCCTTAGAGCCCCTCGCAGATAGGAGAAGCTTTTCGAAATCCGTGAGATCCCTCCTGAGGGTGTCGCCCCTGGATGGCTCAGTGAGGACACCCTTAAGCTGGAGGTAGCGAAAGGGGGACAGGGTACCTATTCCCAGGGCTTCCTCAAGGTCACTTAAGGGCAGGAAAGAACCCCCCACCCAAAGATGGCCAGTCCTGCAAAGGCCTGCCTCAAACCATGTCTGGTACGCCACTGGCTCTGCTATTTTGGCCAAGAAAGGAGGGGCCCAAATGCAACTTAGCTGGGAGGGCCACGTTGTGAGCCACCGATAGTAACCTCCCTCCCTCCACAGGGACCACAGCACCTTCAAGATTGGGTGATTCAGGACGCTTCTGGGGATCTTCTTCCTTGGGACCCAAAGCCATTCCTCTATTGTGACAGGGGCAAGGGGCCTATGGTCCATGGACACCCCTTTGTTTTTTCGTATCTGGGGAGAAGTGATTGACCAAAACCCTCAATTGAGATGCTCTGTGGACTCGCTTCATTTCCATAAAGAAGGTCTTGGGGATCAGCACCGGGAGCATTTGGAAGAGAAATAAAAACTTTGGGAGGAGAACCATTTTTATGAGGTTGAGGCGTGCCATCCAGGAGAGACCCGATTCCGCCCACCTCTCTAAATCTCTTCTGATTGCGGACCAGAGGGGGGGGAAGTTGGCCGTGTACAGCTCCTTAAGGTCACGCGTAATCTGTACTCCCAAATACCGGAATCCCTCTTCACTCCATCTAAAGGGGAGCCCTTTCACAAAGGCCATCTCCGGATCCGACAGATTCCCACCTATAAACACCACTGATTTATCCAGGTTGACTTTATACCCCGATAGCTCTCCATAGCGCGAGAGACCCTGTAGCAACCGGGGGACTGTTTGGGACGATCTGGTGACATAGAGTAGCGCGTCATCCGCAAAGAGGCTGATTTTGCATTGCTTGTCTCCCATCTGTACTCCCCTAATGGCCACATCATTGCAGACCGAGATTGCCCATGGTTCCATTACTAATGCAAAATTAGCAGGGACAGGGGGCATCCCTGCCTTGTGCCACGTTCGAGGGGGAACTCTCTCGATTCTGTCCCGTTTGCCACCACTCTAGCCGAGGGGGGAGAGTAAAGCGCGGCCATCCACCCCAGCCACCTTGGGCCCATCCCCAGAGATGTGAAAACCTCCCCCATAAAGGCCCAGCTGACCCCGTCGAAGGCTTTCTCCGCATCGAGAGCCAATAGGAGTGCGCCCTCGTCTCGGACCCCCACTATGGCAAGTATATGGAGTATGGAGTGTCTTCCGTAAGTTGTCGGAGCCCTGCCTGTTGAGGACGAATCCCACCTGGTCAGGGTGTATCAGGCGTGGAAGGCAGTTCCCAAGTCTGGAGGCCAAGATTCTGGTAAAAATCTTGGCATCTAAGTTAAGGAGCGAGATGGGTCTATAGGACCCACATTCTGTCTGGTCTTTACCGGGCTTGGGTATGACGGTGATGAGGGCTTGCAGAAACGTCGGTGGAATTGAGTCTCGGCTCCTAATCTGATAGAACAATTTGGCCAAGGGTTTCACCATGATTGATTGGGTCTGTTTATAGAAATCAGCCGTGTAGCCGTCTTCGCCAGGTGCCCTTCCTGCCTTCAGTCTCTTAATGGCACCCTCCACCTCCTCCTCTGAAATCTCCCCCTCGAGTGCCCCTAGATCCTCGTCAGATAGCTTGGGGAGGGGATGTTCCGCCAGGTAGGAGGAGATATCTTCCAATGATTCGCCCGCTTGCCTGGAATAAAGTTTGCTGTAATAGTCGGCAAAGCATTCCGCTATTTTCTCCCGACCCCCATGAATCCTACCTTCCCCATCGCTAAGCTGGGCAACCCCCCTTTCCACCCTACAACCCCGGGACCTTTGTGCCAAAAGAGTCTCCACCCTGTCTCCCCGTTCATAGTATTTTTGCTTGGTGTACTGCATTTTCTTAATAACCTCCCCTATGAGAACCGTGTGGAGCTCTTGTCTTTTGCCCTGCATCTCCTCCAGGAGTGCATCTCGGTCTACCCCAGGAACGCCCAGTCTGGCCCGCAGGACCCCCAACTCCGCACGGAGCTTGCCCTCAATCAGGCCCCTTTCCCGTTTACGCCTCGAGCCCTCCGCTATGAGGAGACCTCTAAAAGTGGCTTTTCCGGCTTCCCATACGATGGACATGTCGGTTTCACCGTTGTCGTTCGTCTCAAAATAAGCCAACATTTCTTGCTTCATAAAATCCCGAAATACAGGGTCCCTAAGAAGCGTGTCGTTGCACCGCCAACGGTAAGATCTTGGGGCGACAGGCAGTGACCAGTTAGCTACGAGTAATTCATGGTCCGACCACGTTATGGCCTCCACCCTCGGCTGTTGAACCACCCCGTTCCCCTCTTCGGAAATTAGCAGGAGGTCAATTCTAGTGTAGGTAGTGTGGGGGAGAGAAAAAGGTGTAACCGCCCTGGCCCCGATATGCTTTGCGCCAGACGTCCACCCAATAATGGTCCCTCAAGAGGGTCTGCAGGGCTAGATTATCCTTGGGAATTCCCTTGGGCACCCCTCCCTTGGCAGACCACCAGTCCAGACGGGGGTCAGCTACCAGGTTGAAGTCCCCGTCCAGCATCATGGCCCCTTCTGCCCATTCGTCCATGACATTAAAGATCCGAGTGAGGAACTGCACTTGACCTGAATTGGGTGCGTATAAGGTGGCCAGGGTGATGCGTTGTCCCTCACAGAACCCCTTGACACCTAGAATCGACCCCCAAAACCTCTCGGTTTCTACCCCCGTGAGATGGAGCGCCCTCCCCAGGAGAATACCCACCCCCTCCTTCTTGGAGCTCACATGTGTGACCCAGTAGTTGCAACCAATATCCTTCCCCTTGATTCTGGATTCTCTTCCCCATTTGTAATGCGTTTCTTGTAGGAAGAGGACTGTTAGATGTTTGCGGAACATATTGCTCGTAAGGGACCTCTTGTTTTGGGAGTTAAGGCCCTTGACGTTCAGAGTGCCTATCCTCCCCTCAATCATTATCGTCTTTTGGGTTGTGCACCTTGAACCCCTCATAACATCTGCATTTCAGAGCCCGCTGCCAAGCAAGTTTCTGTGATTTGAACTGGTTTCCCCCCCCTTCCTCCCTGTCTCTCTCGCTGGTCATTCCACCCCCACGCCCAAGCCTCCCCCCCTGCCCCCTCCCCACACCCCCCTTTCCCTTGCAATGTAAGGCGTTCGTCTACGCCCCCCAACAAGTGTCGGGGTTGGTCAACGAACCACCAAGGACTCTAACCCCAGCCCCAGGATTTTCTTGTGTTAGGGAATCCCAATTCTTAAAGTCAATATAGGTCGACCCCACCAAATCCTCGGTGCAAATGTCCGAGGTGGAATTCTGGAACTGTGAGCCCCCGCTTCAGCTTGTAAACTTCGAACTCAGACTTCCTGCGTGGGTCACTACAACAAAATAGTTAACATTTAATAACTTCCTCCAACCCGGCGGGCCACTTGCCACGCCAACGTGGTGCCCAGCCGTGGCACCTCCGGGCCTCAGGTCCCCTTACTGCCAGAGCCTGGAATTGATGATCATCGTAGGATTTCCTCAACCTCCGGAAGGGCGATGCTGTTATGGCTTTGGATGGTCCTCGGAGGTCGTTGATGAGTGTCTGGTTTTCCGAAACTTCCGGGGCCCCTTGACCTTAGATTTGCCGCTGAGCTTTTCTGATCTGTCGGGGCCCCTCGGGGGGTCCCGGGCTCTTCCATCTTGGCACCCGAGTGGCCCGCCTGGTCGCCAACCAGGTCGTCCGTGGCCCTTTGAATGTCTTCCTCAGACACCAAGCGGTGTTTCTCCCCCAGCCATTCAAATTCCAGATAGAAGGGGTGGCCCCAGTGGTATCTGACCCCTTTTCCCTGAAGCCATCTTGTGAGGTTCCCACACTTCCTTCTCATTGACAGGGTGAGGGCTGATGGGTCCTGAAAGATGGGACACCCAGGAGTCGCTGTATTGAATATTGCCAAGGTTCCTCGCTTTCTCCAGAATTTTAGCTTTGTCCTTGTAATAGTGTAGCCGGGCCAGGACCGAACGCGGGCCTCAGCCCCCTCCGCCTGCCCGATGGACCCTGTCAAACTTGATCGCACCTTCGGCATCCGCCCCCAAGACAATCCATACGATGTCATGTACTTTGCCCTCGAGGCCTTGTGTGGTTTCACCCTCGGCCTCCACTAAACCAAAAATACGCAGGTTATTCCATCGTCCACCTTGAGCCGGAGTTCTTCTTCGCGTCTTTCCATGTCTCGGAATCTGATTTCCATTTGGGTCTCAAGGAGAGTTGTGGAGAGCTGATTGTTTTCGACTCCTCCATTGGGTCCTCCAAGGTGATGACTTTAGTCGTGAGGTCAGCCAATTTGGCACCTATGTCAGTCCTTATCCCGTGGATCTCCTCCAGAATCGTCTGGATATTGTTCTGGATGGCACCCAAGTCTGGGGGTGGGGTGGAGGGGCCCCCGGTCGCCATGACGCCCTCGCTGGCCACAAATTGGTATTTCAACAGGTTTTCTTTCCAGCTCATGGGAGGTTTGTTTTGGTCACCTGTTTTTGGCGGTCACCGCTTGGTCATCGGCCGTGTCTGGGTCCGTTAGGGCACGGGGTGGAGGGGGAGCGCGCTTTCCGTGGTCGTCGGTGACTCAGTACGTGCCGAGCTTATCTGGATCTGTTAGTTCCCCATGTGGTGGTGGTCTCTGGGTTTCTCGGCTAGGGGGCTCTGAAATTGCAGTGGTTGGGGCTATCTGAAGGCCAAGCGTGGATCTTGTCCCCTCTGGCGCCCCATTCAATCAAAGTACCCTTCAGGTGGGCCTCCCTTAAGGGGTCGAGTCCCCCGAGGAGGATATGGGGGCACTGGGCGGGCGCCCTCACCTTCAGTGCATGGCTTCCTGTGATCCCCAGGCCTCGCTGTAGTGGGGGGGTCCACTCAAAGGAGTCACAAGTGCCCCTGGATGCCCTCCTCCAGTGACAGCGGAGGAGGGGTGTGTATTGGGGGGCGCGCTCCCGTTTCGGCCCCCCAGCTCCCGGACCCCACGGGTCGCGTGGGACTCGCTGTGTGGCGATGGCCTCCTGGTGGCCTGCAGGTCTGTTCAATGTGGGGAGGGGGCGGGCACCCAATTTCCAGGGCCCCGTCACTGCTCTTTTCAAGCGGCTCCGAGGTGTCCGCGTCCGGGGTCCTGGTATCACTCCAGGTTGCTTCCTGCTGCGATCGGGGGAGGGGGGCCTGGGGGGGCTCGCTCCCGCGTCGGCCCCCCCGGCGATGTTGCTGCCCTGTGGGCAGGGTGGCCCTCTCCGTCTCAGGCCTCGGCGGTTCTGCCACTGGAGTCGCGGGATGGGCGGAGGGGTCGGATCCCCCCCGCACCGGGCCGCGTCGGCAGCGCCTCGCCAGACCCACACCAAGTATCGAGGGCCGGGGCGGGAAGCCCCGATGCACCGCAGGTGCACAGCCTCGGGTTCTCCCCCGTGCGGCGCCGCCTCCTCCTCGTCCGCGGCTTTCTCACTCCGACAGTGGCCGCGTGTGCGCGGCTGCTGCGGCCTCCCTCAGTGTGTCGTGCCGAGCCGTGGGGGAGGGGCCGCGGGAACTTTCCAATCTGTAGAACTCGGCTCGGGGGTGTCAGATCGGCACCGGAGTTGGGTGTAGCGGGGGGGCCAGAAGTTCCAACAGTGTATGGTGGGGGCCACGTAGCTCGTGGGACCCTCGTTCCGTGCTAAAGCCGTTCACCCCGGGCTGGGTACGGAGCTCAAAGCTCGGGCGACCATCCTGCCTGCGCCCCCTGGTGGCCTCCCCCATATTTTTTAATCCCCAAAAAGGTCAGAGGACTGAGACCCATCTTGGACTTGAGATACTTGAACAAGTTCCTCAGGAAGGACAAGTTCAAGATGGTCACACTCTCTCAGATCCTTCAGGGCCTCCAATTTCAGGATTGGTTGGTGTCATTGGACCTTCAGGGTGCTTATTTTCATGTGCCAATCCATCTCAAGCACAGAAAATACCTGAGGTTCGCGGTTGGCGGTTCTCATTTTCAGTTTCGAGTTCTGCCATTCGGGCTGACCTCCGCCCTGAGGGTTTTCACCAAGCTGATGATGGTAGTCGCAGAGAGCCTCAGGAGAGGGGAGATGCACGTCTACCCCTGCCTGGACGATTGGCTGATCAGGACGCGTTCTCCCGAACAAGCTCTAGATCTCAAAGTCACCAGCCATTCTCTTCACAGACTGGGCTTTACCCTCATTTACAAGAAGTTCCAGATGACCCCTTCCCAAAATCTCCAGTACATCGGAGCAATACTAGACACATCCTTGAGAAAGAGCTTGTCTCCCGAAGGTGAGGGCTTAAGACATTCTTCAGAGTGCCCAGAATCTTGCGGCCTTCGATTTCTTTTTTTATTTTTAGATTTCTTTTTTGAGGTTGCTCGGCCTCATGGCATCCTGCATTTTTCTGGTGCCAGAGGCCTGCCTGATAATGAGAACCTTCAATGGGCTCTAAGAACACAATGGTCCCAAATCTCAGGAAAGATGTCGGACTGACTTCAGATTCCATCCAGAGTCTCAAAGGATCTTCTGTGGTGGGCTTGCAAGGAAAATATTCTGAAGGGTGAACCTTTTTGGCAACCATGGCCAGAGATTACAGTAGTGACGGACGCCTCACTCACGGTGTGGGGAGCCCACACCAACGATCTGACAATCAGCAGTCGTTGGTCTCCATCGGAGTCCAAACTACACATCAATCTTTTGGATCTGAGGGCAATCAGACTAGCGCTGAAGGCCTTCCTGCCCTCTGTATGGGGAAAGAATGTCCTGATAATGACGGACAACACGGTGGCCAAGCACTACCTCAATAAAAGGGTCACTACCACTGTGCAGAGAAGCAATGCAGAGCTGGTACTGGACAATTCAAGAAGGAATCTCCCTATCAGCAAGTCACCTAGCTGGGGAGAAGACCACGACGGCGGACGCTCTGAGCAGGCAGAGCAGTGTCTCCCACAAGTGGGAACTAGCTCAGGAAGCCCTTCAAGAGATATTCACCCTTTGGGGAACCCCTCAAGTGGATCTGTTCGCGACCGAGGTCACCCGGAAGTGCAAACTGTACAGCTCCAGGGAATTTCCTCCAGGCAGAGCTCTAGGAGACGCGTTTGTTGTGGACTGGGAGTTTCCACTCCTGTACGCGTTTCCTCCGATCCCCCGTCATTCCTCCTGTAATCAGGAGGTTGAGAATGTTCGGGAAACACATGATCCTAATTGCTCCGGGTTGGGCCAGGAGGACGTGGTACCCGGACCTTCTGGATATGTCCATCTGTGTCCTCTGATGCATCTTCCACAAAGAGGACCGTCTCTCGTGAGGGTCAGGTTCTCCATCCATAGGTCAAAACTATCAACCTTCACGCTTGGTTTTGGGACCTCCCGGATGACGTGATGGAGGTGTTGCATTCGGCCAGAAGACCAGCAACAAAATCTTTGTACTATTGCCGTTGGAATACGTTTTGCAACTGGTGCAAAGAAAAGAATGTTGATCCTTTTTTGTGTGAAATTCCGTATGTCCTTTCCTTCCTTCTATCGTTGCCTAATTTGGGCCTCCAGATAGGTACCATCAAAGGCTCCTTGGCAGCGCTATCAATCTTTAAGCGCTCTTCAGAGGAATGCTCCTATTTCAAAATGCCACTGGTCACTTAATTCCTCAAGGGACTCCCTAATGTGTTCTGTCCATATCCTTTCCGTTTGGGACCTTAATCCGGTTTTGAAATTTCTGATGTGTGCCCCATTTAAACCTCTGCACACGTCCGCTCAGGTTGTTAACCTTTAAGACAATTCTATTGATAACTCACACATAAGCCCGCAGAGTGAGCGAGTTTCAGGCACTCTCATACAAGCCACTGTTAGGGTCTTTCACAAGGACAGGGTTGTTTTAAGGGTCAAACCCTCCTCTGGTAGACCCAAGATTCTAATGTTCCTCCGTGCTGTCCCCTCAGCGTCGTTAGCTCTACATTCCAGTGTTCGTACTTTTTCTGTCAAATTTTGCACCATTGACTGTAGTTCCTTGGTGGCATTCATTCTCCAACATGGGGTGTGGCATGTGGTCAGGCTGGGTATCCTCAGTAAAAAAAAAAAGCAGTTTCACTTTCTCTTCAAAACTGTATTTCTCCTCTAAACCAATCTCTGTCCTCTGGGTCTTATTACCCCAATCCAATGACAGTCCTCTCCCTAAACTCCACCCCTGGTGGCCATCTGCAGATTTTTAGTGCATGCTTCAGTGTTAGGAGTGCTCAAGTTGCCCTCGGAGCAAATTTTGTATTTTATGAATTTTTGGCCAAAAATAGTTTAAACGTTTTGACCGATTATTGCTTGATCGCCTTCAATTAAGGAATGAGACTGGCAGCAGTGATCTGCTGCCGACGAAGATCTTCCTCCACCGTTGGATCTTCATCGAAGTTTCTAGAAGGCCCAGCCTTAGGCCTACTTCACGCCTTTCAGCCATCACTGAAGAGTAGAAAGAAAGTCAAAGCCTCTTCAAACTCTGCGCAAAGTATGGTTTAAGAAATGTCTTTGTGGAATATCGGCATCATAAATGCTTATATTACCTGAATCGCGACCACAATGATGAGGGATATGAGGTGTGCCCTGGTTTCTCGAAAAAAACCCAAAAAGGACTGCTACAGCAGTTTGTCGGCGTGGCTGAAGTCGAGCAAGGCCAATGATTCCCCCCCTCGGGCAGGGTCAAGCCTCATCTAGGACCGGCCAGTCTGAGGACCGCACTCCATCTGGGAGGCGGTCGAGATCCTTTGAGGACACCACACTTGCAGGGGTCCAAGAGAAGGCTAAGCTGTGCTCCGCTTGCTCCGCTGGGTTTGCCACTAATGCAGGTCCCGAGTCGGGCAAAAGGTGATCACCATCACCGTCGGCCTCTACGGTGAGCATATCAACGAAAGGGGCATCTTCAAAGAGAAAGTCCCTAACCCTGTCCAAACTCTGTGTGTCTGCGGTTAAACCGACAAGGGACAAGTCCGGAGAGGACTCGTCGAAGCTAGCAGCATGCCAGGTCACCTGAGTCAACGACAGCGCTGTCGACAAAAGCAGTGACAAGCACATCATCGACAAAGTCAAAAACGTCCAATACGGCAGCGCAGAAGGAGAGTGGGTCAGTGAAGGAAGTGACGACCACTCCACGAGTGCCCTTAGCCCCGAGGTGAGATGCGGCTGTGGAGGCAGCGATGAAGGCAGCAGCGAATCCGGGGTCAGGAAAAGACCTGGTGACCGCACTGACCCAGCAACCTCCTGAGCAGGAGAGACAGACTGTCCCTCGGGTAGAACTTCCCTGGTACGTGGACCAACAGGCTGTTCCAGATAGGCCGGAGTAGATCTACTCAAGTACCGATGAGGGAGAGAATGATCCTCACTGTTAGGAAGAATTCTCTGTTTAGGCTGAATTTCCTAACCTAGTGAGTCCCCCAGCAGCTTTGCTGGATTTTTGGGGTTTATTTTTTTCTCCTGCCAAGAGTGAGACTCTTTTACCCTCACTCTTGGACATGACTTGAGTGTTCTCTGTGACTTGCTATGTGCTTATGGGCTAGGGGGTAATTTTCCCCATAGGCCATCATTGGTTTTTTTTTTTTTTTAAATTCTTTTTTTATTTGACTTGACAGCACAACAAAACAAAACAGAGGGGGCCACACGGCACCAATGAGCAGCATATGCAAAGCAAGAAGTAAATGATACATATTAACCAGCGTGGATCACATGGGTAAACAGAGCGGGAAATCACTGCGTTGATACACACATCAGAGAGGAAAGGGGGGGGCAAGGCGGATAGGGAGGACCCAGTCTAGGGGGAGCCGCCCGGGGAAGCAGAGGGAGACACTGATGGCGAGGCCAGGGCCGACATGTAGGCACGAAATCTCGGCCAGATATCCCTCGGTCTGGAGTGAGAATGCTGCAACGTGTTCCAGGATTGCTCCGTATCGTGGGCCCAGGAGATCGATCGGAGCCATTGCGTGTAAGTAGGCGGCATAGGCCGGAGCCAGCAGAGGAGTATACAGCGAACCGCCAGAAGCATGCATAGCCCAGCTAGTTTCCTAGAGTCACGGTGCAGGTGAGGGAAGTCATGGAACAAGCAGTGTAGTGGAGTTGGAGTAATGGGGTGTTCCAGGACATCTGACAGGGTGGTACAGATATCTAGCCAAAATTGGGTGAGTCGGGGGCAAAGCCATAGCATGTGTATATAGGAGGCCTGGTCAGCACTGCATCTGGGACAGGAGGGGGATGTGGTATTGAACATGCAATGTAATCTCATAGGGGTATGATGGTACCTGTGTAGGACTTTGAACTGGATGAGTTTAAATTTAGTGTTATAAGAGACCTCATGAGTCCGGGCGCACATCCGAGACCACCTCTCGTCAGTGATATCGGAGCCAAGGTCCCTCTCCCACTTGCGACGGAGTTCAGTGAAATGGGGGGCCGCTTTAGCCTGGAATAAGGAGTAAAGTCTGGACACCTTGCCTCTGAAGGAGATGTAGGAGCAGAGCTCTCCCAGCAAAGGCTCGTCGGGGGGAATGGCGGGGAAGTCTGTATATCTGGCTTTGAGATGTTGGCGAAGTGAAGAGTATTGTAACCATGCCGAAGGACGGTGCCTAAGTGGCGTAGGGAGATCAGACCATTCAATGAAGTTACCCTGGTTAAAGGCATCACGTAGTTTCAGGAAGCCTGCAGTGGCCCAGCGAGTGACCATGGAGGGTGAGACGTGTGGGACGTCAGGGAGAAAATTCCACAGTGGCAAGTCGCTGTGGAAGGGGTGAGGGGTATGCACCGTGGACCAGAGTTTAGTGAGAGCCAAGGATGTGCTGACCACAGGGTTTGCAGAGTTTACGTCTGGGGGAACTGGTTGGAGGATCAGGGAACCAATCTCGCGGTCGCATACAGACAGCCTCTCAAGGCGGACATGTGGGGGGGGGGGATCGGTGGTGTTGAACCAGTATGCAGAGAACTGTGACTGGGCTACTATCCAGTATCTAATGAAGTTGGGTGCGGCGAATCCGCCCAGCGCTTTAGGGGAGGTAAGTGTGGTCAATTTGAGGCGGACGGCACCAGAGTGCCAGAGGAAAGTGTTACATATACTAAGTAGTGATTGGAAGAAGCTATCTCCAGGACACAGTGGCAGATTGGTAAAGCGGTACAGTAGTTGGGGCAATACAATCATTTTAAGAATTCCAATTCTGCCTGCAAGTGAGAGAGGAAGCCTAGTCCAGCTGGAGGTTTTAATTTCCAGATTAGCTAGGTATCTTTGGTAGTTATCATTTCGCAATTGCGACGTGTGGCGGGAGACCACTACCCCAAGGTAGGTGAAGTTGGAGGGGGACCAGTTAAACCCATGCAGTTCGGGGGGGGTCGTGTAGATTCCGTAAGCAGGAATAATGTGGACCTGGAGCAGTTGACCCTCAGATCACATATGGATCCAAAGCGAGTAACATCTGTCAAAATAGGGGGAAGGTTGATCTCGGGGGAGCGGACATAAAGTAGGGCATTGTCGGCATAAAGGGAGACTATGTCCGCCCGGCCAGATGTGCGCAGCCCCCTGTGTGAATGTGATTGACGAATCATATCAGCAAAGGGCTCCATTGCTATGGCAAAAATGAGTGGGGAGAAGGGGCAGCCTTGGCGTGTACCTCTGGATATCTGAAAGGAGGGAGATAATCTGTCCTCCGTACGGACCCTGGCCGACGGAGCGGTGTACAGCAGCTTTATCCAGGAACGGAAGTTGGGGCCGAATTTACATTTCTCGAGTACACACCACAGGTATCTCCACGAGACTGAGTCAAAAGCCTTCTGCATATCCAGTGTAGCTGCCACTGCCTGTGTGGCTGGCTCTATTCTGCTAAGTATATTGAAAAGCCTCCTTAAGTTTAGGGATGTAGACCTCCCCGGGACGAATCCAGCCTGGTCTGGGTGAATAATGTGAGACATGCTCGGGGCTAAGCGGTTGGCTAGCAGTTTAGCGTATATCTTAATATCGCTATTAATCAGTGAGAGGGGTCGGTAGGAGCTACATTGCGTGGGAGTCTTACCAGGTTTGAGGAGCACTGTAATCAGTGCCTCTCGCAGGGATGGTGGAAGTATACCCCTATCGCATGACTCTTCCCAGAGGGTAAGTAAGTGTGGCGCTAGTTGGGTCTTGTATAATTTGTAGAAGTCCATTGGTAACCCATCCGGGCCGGGAGCTTTTCCGGATGATAGCGAATCGATGGCCTCTACGACATCCTGGAGGGTAAAGGTTCTTTCGAGGGCGGCAATGGCGTCCGGCGATAGGACCGATAATGGTAGGCTCTCTAAGAAGGATTCAATTTCCGAAGTCTGGGCACTATCGGCCTCCATGTACAGGGCAGTATAGAAGGAATAGAATTCTAAATTGATGTCACGGGGGGACGTGGCGAGGGTACCATCCAGCCTATCAATGGCTGGAATGTTAGGTGCGCTGAATTCACGGCGCAGCAGTCTAGCCAACATCCTTCCGGGGCGCTCGCCCTCGCCATATTTCCTGGCGATCTGGGGGGAGTCCAGGAACTTGACCTCACGGTCAGCAAGGTCTCGGAATTTGTGCAACTCAGAGCTCAATAGCGCTAGAGTAGCAGGTGAGTGATCAGCAGCGTACTGGGCTTCGTAAACCGATAGGGCCGATTCGCTAGTGGCGATATCGGCACAGATGTCTTTCAGTATGCCATTGCTTTTGGAGATGACGACCCCTCTGGTGTGTGCTTTGAAGGCCTCCCAGAGCACTGCTTGTGTTGTAACAGAATTTGTGTTAAACTCAAAGTATTCTTCAATGGAGGATTCAAGCTCGGAGGCAAAGACCTGGTCAAGTAGTATATGTGGGCTCATTCTCCACTGTCTAGTTCTGTTGGCGTCTGGACCCCAATTTAGGGAGATGAGTACAGGTGAATGGTCCGATAATGTTCTGGGGAGGATGGCTAAGTGAGTTATACATCTGATCAGTATATCTGTGACGAGCCATCTATCAATTCTCGAGTGCGAGTCATGTACAGAAGAGTAAAAGGAGTATGTACGGTCCATGGGGTACATCAGGCGCCACGCGTCGATCAGGGATAGACGGGGGAGCGATCTCAGGATGGTATATGCTGCCCTGGACAGCTGCCGGGGTCGAGAGCCGGACCTATCCAGGTCCACATCGAAAATTGTGTTAAAATCACCTCCCCAGAGGATAGGAATCTGAGGGTAGCTCTCATGTAACGTGGCTAACTGCAGGTAGAAGTCAGGATCGTCGACGTTTGGGCCATATATGTTTAGGATGGCTATCTCCTGTCGCTGTAATATGCCTGTAATGAGTACAAACCGACCCAATGGGTCTATATGGGAGTGTTGGCATGTGAACTTTAGACTTCTATGTATTAGGGTGAGGGTGCCCCAGCTCTGGGTGGAGTAATCGGTGTAGTATCTCTGGGGTCCCCATTGTTTGGCGAATCGCTCCGCCTGTTCTGAGCGGGCGTGCGTTTCCTGTAAACATAGGATCTTTACCCCGTGGCGTTCGGCATGGAGTTGGATCTGACGCATCTTTTTATAATTGCCTAACCCTCTAACGTTCCAGCTCATAAAGGTCAGGGTATCATCAGCCATATTTGGAGAGGTAATAGTGAATTAAATGAAAATGATGGATAGTGAGATGAAAGGTGTGTAGCCACGGTGTATGCTGCAATCTCGCTAAATGAATGAGTTGGTTGTGCATGATGTCAGTGGAACCTCTGGGGGCTGTCAAGACTTTTTTAGGAAACCAAACTGTTCCCTTACCGCCCCCCACCCACATCCCTCCCCCAATCAGAGGGATGAAACCCAAACAATCCCAAAACAACTTTAAACTTTCTGGCATCAGCGCCTGGGGGTCTGTTGACAGCCGAGCGACGGCGCGCCGGACTGGGGAGAGCGTAAGGAGTACGATGCTGCATAGTAGGATATATTATGGTATATATTACAGCAGGAATGATCTACAGAGCGAAGAGATGGAATGACAATGTAGAGATAAACATAGTGTCTAGGGACATATGGTGGACCCTGTGGAAAAGAGTGGACTAGCGGTCAACAGCATATGATTACATTATAATAGCAGGAATTAGAGACCATACGGTGTGACACCGGTGATTGAGTGTCCATAGTGAAGAGAGGGGGGAATGCAGGGAAGGCCGCTGTGCGAACCAGGTATAGTGAGAGAGATTGAAGCACAAGAGATTCATATTAGGAGTGCTTGGGTCAGCCAGAGAAATGTTCGTCCATGAATTCCGAGGCCTCTTCAGGGATGGTAAAGAAAAATGTCTGATTGGCATGTTCAATCCTTAGTTTAGCAGGGAAGAGCATAGAGTATTTAACTCCCAGGTCACAGAGTCTCCTTTTTACCGCTAGGAAGGTTTTGCGCTCTTGTTGTACAGCCACCGAGTAATCAGGGTAGAGGTGTATCCTCGCTGCTCCAAGACGCAACTCTCCTTTGGTTCTAGCTGCACGAAGCAAGGCATCTCGGTCGAATAAATTCAGGATTCTGGCTATGATGGGACGGGGTGGGGCACCAGGCCTGGGTTTTTGAGCCAGGGAGCGATGAGCTCTTTCCACGGCAAATTGTGAAGAAAGCTTGGGGTTGTCAAGAAGCATTAGGAGAGTGCGTTCAATGTAGTCCTCCATGGGTTCCATGATGTTGTCCTCTGGTATGCCGACTATGCGGAGGTTATTACGCCTGGAGCGGGATTCGAGGTCATCGTTCTTCTTTTCAACACTGGAGACCCGGTTGGTTAGTGTAGAGACAGCGGTGCGTAGGGAGTCCAAGACGTCCTCCACGGCGCCGACCCTAGTCTCAACCTCAGCCACCCTGCCGTCGGTTTTCTCAATGTGAGCTTTTATGGATGAGATCGTACCATTCATGTCGTCCAGTTTAGTGTGCAAGGCAGTGAAGCCCTCCCGCATGTACTCCAGCATCTTCTGTGAGTCATCGGGGGCTGAGGATGCTATGGTGGAAGATGATTCCTCCTGGGGGTCCGTGAGTGGCTTGGAGGGTGTCTTGGTGAACATATTTAACGAGCTTTGCTTCCTGCTCGCACCGGCTCCCTTAGTCATGGTGGCAGGGCGATACCAGGGCAACGGGCTCCGTCTGTATACAGAGGGGTCGAGCACAGGCCTCCTCTCGAGCAAGAGCCCCGGCCGGGGGGTGAGGCGAGGACACCAGGAAGGGTATCGGTGTAGGTTCCTTGAATAATGCCGTGGTATGGCGGACGTAGTGGACCGCCGGGGTGACGCTGTGATCCCCCAGGTGTATATATAGGAAAGTGAAGTGGGCTATGACAGCAGTTCCACCGCCTAAGTCGTATGATCAAGGCCAGAGGATTGCACCGTGAGGCAGCAGGGACACCAGAGGATCCACTCCAGTAGTTTGTAATATTAAGTTCAGAGTCCGATGAAGTATTGCATTTCAGCCCATATGCCCACCCGCACAGCCGTGGTGGCAAAGAGAGTCAATGTTTATGGCACAGCGGCAAGGGCGCGCAGCGGGGCGCTTTTCGCGGACAGGGAACTGTGCAACGTATATTCGGGGATCCCCAGTACATGTGCAGGAGAGCAACAATGACGCCCGGCCAGACCAGGCGCAATCCAGGCGAATATCACAGGGAGCCGCGGCCTCCGCGGCAGGTCTTAGCACCAGGGGTCCAGGGCCAATCCCAGCCGCCCAGGGCAGGCAGGGGGTCGGTAATCAAAGCGGGAGTGGTGGGGGGGGGCAACATGGCACATCAGGAGTAATTAGGTTGGCCGCAAGGGTCACCGGCGCCAGTCCCACCAGCCACCCCAGCCCCCTACCTTGTAGTTGTCCGGGCGTGGTGATCTTGAATCAGGGACGGCCGGGGGGGGGGGGAAGGCAGCCGATGCGCGGGCAAAAGGACCAGCCGCGATGATCGGGCAGGCGGCGGGGTCTCAGGATCCAGTTAATGTTGTGAAGGTAGCGGCCACTCCTGAAGGGGGAAGGGTCCCAGGATTGTCCACAGCAGGGCGTTGAGTGGAGCAAGAGGGGCCAGCCTCGCCGGCCACCGCAGCTCGGGGCGCCCCAGGGGGCACGGCGCCCCTCCCCCTCAGCGGCCCGCAGCGCCGCGCCCTCAGGTGGCGGAGAGAGCCGCGGTCCTCGGAGCCGCGAGGCGGGCGGAGGAGGCAGCAGCAGCCCGAAGACAATCGGAGGCACAGCTCAGCGCCCGGGGCGCGTCCAACCTCGACACGCAGCAGGAATGTGTCGGAGGGGCACCAGCAATATCACGCGGATAAGGCAGCGGTGAAGGCACGGAAGTGTCGATTATTTGCTCTCCCCGTCCGGAGCCCTCCACTTAAGCGGCCATCTTACTTCGGCGCAACATCATTGGTTTTTGAATGTGTGTTACACAGCACCCTCAGTGCAGTAGCACAGGGGTGTCTTAGAGACCCCCAAACATAGACTCCACACCCTGGGACTGACTACTGTCTTCCTGGGTCAGTAAAGTTACCATTGACTTTACTAGTCTTAACTTAGGAACTTAACCAGTACAAACCATCTTACTGTGGAAGTACTGATAGGGGCAATTAGATTGCCCCTGGGTCTGTTGTCGAGGGGGTACAGTCCCGTCCCCCCTCGCCGAGTTCTGGCTGGTGGCAGTGGATAACACGGAAATATTCCACCGGAATATTTCCCAATGGGATTTCCCATTGGTTTTTGATGCACCACTTTTTGGTGCAATGTTAAAGATACCGCCGGTTTATTTAATTAATATAAATTCACCGGTTGGGATTTTTTGCCGGAACTCACCGCCAAAATGGCGTCTAGGTTCACTTCAGTAACCCTGAACCCGAGTCGAGCCTTTGTTCCACTTTTGGCGGGCTTCTGCACAGAAGCCCTCCAAAGTGGTGCCATTCTGTCTGGGTACCACAGGGGGTGTGGGAGGGGGTTTAGGCACCCTGGACCGAGTTGCCTTGCCAACTCAGGTCGCACTCTAGTGTGATTGGCCCAAGTGGTGAGCCACCCCGCTCACCACTTAGCATGTTTGAGTGACAGCTAGGCTGTATGAATGGGGGTTTGCTGCATAAAAGCAGGGTTTTTGGGACTGGTTCTTCAGAAGTCGCCACAGGACCTAAGAAGCCGAAGAGGGAGAAGCCGAGCCGACCTGCCAAGACGACACCACCAGTGAAGCCCTGCAGAATCGTCTCGCCACTTTTCCCGACGACAGAGGAGATCTCCCGCCGGAGAGTCTTCTTCCCTTAACTGGTGGGGACAACCAGTTGCTGCCTTCTTTTCGCCGTCCCGAAGCATCTCGTGGCCGCCTTGCCTGTGCCAAGCACCCCGGCCAGCGGGCTACCACTTCTTACCTCAACCGTGAAAGAGGGGTAAAAATCCTTTGTGACCGGAGAACTCCACGGCTGGCCTCATCCCTGGTAGTGCAACGACCTGCAGCCTTCCTCCCCGTCGAGATCACCTCTTCCTCGGGACGATGCCGCGACTTGCACCCACTACCAGGAACGACTACCACCGCTGGAGGAATCTTTCCACTTTTAAAGGTACTGTGTTCCGCCCGGCCTCCCTTGCCACCGATTGTACGGGGTAGATTTAGCCCTCGGCTCTCGAACCTGGGTAGGTCTGGGACACCCTAACTAAACTTTTCAGAACCATAGTAAAACCGTTTTCTACTCACCTGCAAAGACTTGTGACGTTGTGTGATCTTGGGCACATTTTCGCCTGGCTCCCTCTAATGCGGGCCCCAAACTAATTCTCCTTGTTCCACTATCGACTGTCTTTGCTAACCTTATGTGAAAAGTGTTTTACCTTACTGCTCTTTATTTTTGCCTTTTTCCCTCCCTTTTGGTAATACTTGTTGGAGTACCATCTAACGTTAAGCGCTCACCTCTGGTTGGAAATAAGTGGTGTTAACTTAGAATTGTCCAACAAACGAGTAGGGATGTACATATGAGTAATAGTAACTGTGTTTGACTTTCTTATCTCTTCTAATGTGCTAGTGTAATTTATGAGTGTACCTTTAATAAATAAGTTTATACTTTTACACCTAGCTCTGGTCAGTGTTTGCTTGTGCTATTGTACCTCTGTACCTATTATGTATCCTCTGTATACTGCCTAACTCTTCTTGAGGGAAGTCTGACTGCTCAGCCACAGCTACCACAGTGAATCTGTGTAGTACAGACTGCTACCAAGTGGGTTTACTGCCAACACCTGTAGACTTAAATCTTTTGCAGTGGTCCCAGAGGGAACTGCACAGGTTTCTGCCTAACACTCACAACAGTTCACAGTACACAGATCACGAAGGGGGAGGATCTGGGGGCGGTGGACCCGACTCCCCTGCTCGCAAGAGAAGACAAGTCAGCCCAAACCCCACTCCACTGACTCCTTTCACCCCTAAACCTAGGGATGTGTCGCTATACACACTGGTCACTGATATCCAGCAAAGTATGCCGCCACTGGGATCTACCCCGCCACTGGAAACGCTAGATTCTGAGGTGGTGTTCACCTCTGCGGAAGAGAAAGTCCAAAGGCGGGGAGGGGACGGAGAAACACCACACGGAGACGAGCCCCATAGGGCCTCCCTACCAGACGAAGAAGGATCCTTTCATTCTATCATGTCAAGGGCATTTGAACTTTTAAGTTGGTTCCCAAAGAGACTAAGAAAGAAGGTTTCCTGTAACAGCAGCACAAGTCGAGGAGAAAGACTATCAAGTCCATTCCCTCCCTGGACGACATCTGGGAGGAAGGCCTAGCTCTAATGACAAACCCAAGTGCAGTCCCCACCAAGCGGGACAGATTGGAAAAGAAATACAAGATTCCAGATTGAGCTCCCAAGTGCTTAAGGTCTCAGCCCTCGCCTGATTCGGTGGTCTCGGCCGCAGCCAGGAAGCGATCGGCGAACCTGTATTCGGCAGCCATAGTATCTCTGGACCAGGAGGGAAAGAAGCTGGATGCAATGCCAAGAGGATAATTTATACAGCAGCCTCTACCATCAAGGCAGCTAACGCCCTAGCCATTTTGTCCCGATATGACAGGGAACTATGGTTCAAGCTGGGCCCTATTCTGGACTTCCTCCCCGAAGACAAGAAGGTCGAGGCACTAGAACTCTTTCAGGAAGGGGAAGTGGCCTCGGATCTCGCCATCTCGTGGCAGTGGACATCGCAGGCACGGGTTCCAGCCTTATGGGGAACGGGGTGTCCCTGCGTCGTCAAGGTTAATAATAATAAGTTGGCACTTATATAGCGCTACGAACCCTCAGGTATCTGAGCGCTGCTTATTATTACCCATGGTGTGTGGTGTTCATTTATCGACCTTAGAAGGATGAAAGGCTGAGTTTGGTCCCGCCGGGATTCTTACCTGCTCTGCACGGATGCACAGGCTCTGCACGGGTGTCAAAGCGAGCGCTCTACTCGCTGTGCCACTTGACCGGCGGTGTTGAAGGCAACAAATTTCCGCCAGGACGGTCTGGCTAAAGTGCTGGATATACCATTTGATGGGGAGAACCTCTTTTTAAAAGCAGTCGACAAGTATTTGCAGACAATAAAGACCAACACAGAGACGGCCTGCTCCCTGGGAACTTTGCAACAGCGATGGCCATCGTCTTTTCGCTCTTCCTGAGGAAAACCAGGAAGATCTTCCAAGGGTTATAATAACCCGTACCGGCAGCCTCCACACAAGCGTAGAGGGATTGGTCTCAAGGCAGCAGAGGACAGCAGCATCGGTGCCCACAGGGCAGAGCTCCGACCCCCAAGCAGTCCTGAACTGGTCATGGCTTCGGGCCCCACTTATGCACCCTTGTGGGAGGCGGGCTGCCGAAGTTCATCAACACATGGGAAAAGATCGCCAAAGACAGATGAGTTCTGGACGCTCTCGGACAGGGGCACACCTTGAAGTTCAAACGCAGGTGTCCTCATATCCCAACGATTCAGCAACAAGAACAACGCAGACCACCACTTCTGCAAAAGGTGCAGGCCATCTTATAGAAGGGGGCAAAATAACCCGTCGCCCAGCGTCTCCGGGGCTCCAGAGTATTTTCCAGATACTTTCTGGTTCGAAATAAAAATGGTGGTTGTCGGTCGATCCTGGATCTAAGTCGTCTCAAGTACTTAAAGTCCCAAAAGTTCTGGATGGTCACATTGCAACAAGTGCTTGGCCAACTGGAGCAAGACCATTTTCTGATGTCTTTGGATCTGGAGGATGCCTACTTCCACAGCCCCATTCATAAGAAACACTGCAAGTTAATGCGATTCGTAGTTCAAGGTCAGCACTACCAGTTCAAGGCTCTGTCTTTCAGCCTGAAGTCGGCCCGAGGGTTTTTACGGAGTGCCTGGCCCATGTGGCTGTACATCTTTGTTCTCAAGGCATCCACGTATACCCCTACCTGGACGACTGGCTGGTGCGTTCCTGCTCACTCTCTAGCAAGCAAGCGCATGTCGAAGTCTTGCTTGACGCCATCTCACGGTGCGCTGTTCCTAGGTGCCCGACTCAACACGGTGACGTGTTTGGCATTGCCCTCGGAGGAGGTGGTGAGAGCCATGCAAAGCACAGTGCAGTGATTGTCATCAGCTCTGAAGGCGACGGTTTTGGTCCGTCAAGTCGCTGCTGGGCATGAATTCCTCCTGCATCAGCCTCGTTTGCCTCTGCAGACTTCACATGAGACCTCTCCAGGAGTTCCTGGAAGTGAGGTGGATGCAAGTGTTGGGGAGCTTTGCAGACAATATCTCCCTCAACGAAGAGTTCCATCGGGTGATACAGTGGTGGGGTGTACATCCGCATCTCGTCCAGGGAACTCAGTTCCAGGTTACACCTTACCAGGAGACGGTCACCAGGGACGCCTCTCTAGAGGGATGGGGAGCACACACCGGATAGTTGCACGCCAGAGGCCTCTGACAATCGGAAGAGATGGACCTCCACATCAACGTCCTGCAATTTCGGGCCGTATTCTGGGCCCTCAAGTATTTTCTGCCGTTATTGAATGGCAAGATGGTGAGGATCTTCAGACAACACCACCACCATGTTCTACATCCGGAAACAAGGAGGGATCTGCTTACCAGCACTTCCAAGTAGGCTCAGGACCTGTGGCGCTGGGCCATTCATCAAGGCATGTTCTTCGTCCTGTTTCACCTAGGAGTCGAGAACACCATTGCAGACTCACTCAGCATGGAACTGCGTTCTTGCCACGAGTGGGAACTTCACCAGGACCAGGTCGATCTTCTGTTTGGCAAATGCGGCCTGCCCCAGATCGATCTCTTCACGACAGCAGCGAACGCCAAGTGCCAGATTTTCACCAGCAGGTGCCCTCAACCGATGAGCATGGGGGATGCCTTCTCGTTCCTGTGGGAGGGACGGTTCCTGTACGCTTTTCCTCTGTTTCCACTCCTCTTACGTGCGATGAACACACTGGAACAATGCCACTGCAGGATGATACTCCGAGACAAATCTGGTATTCGGACCTGCTGCGTCTCAGTGGCCCTGTCCATCAAGCTGCCACTGTCCCTGGACCTTCTCGCCAGAGAAGACGGCAGCAGGGGGCGATTCTGCATCACTACCCAGAGTCTCTGAACCAGACGCCTTTACCCGCAGAATGTAAGGACATCCTGGCCAGGGCCAGAGCCTAGTCAACGTTGAAGTGGTCCGGATATAAATGGAAACGCTTCTCCACGTGGTGCCGGACTCAGAAGATTACCCCACTGCGTGTCACGTCCCCGCAACTTCTACCGTACTTGCTTTCCTTGGCCAAAGCAGGAATGACTCACGCTTCTATCAAGGTGCATCTCGCCAACCATATCCAGGTAGACCAGGTCTCCGGGCAGACCTTTGCTGTCGTCTCACAGACTCATCAAAGAGTTCCTCAAGGGACCCTTCAGGACTTTCCCACCGGTGAAGCCTCCTGCCCCGGCTTGGGAGCTCAATGTAGTGCTAGCTAAGCTTGTGGGAGCTCCCATTAAACCTATGCATCGGGTCCCACTCAAGTTTCTCTCGTGGAAGACGGCTTTCCTTGTGGCTATTACCTCGGCCCGGCGGGTGGTGGAGATTCAGGCACTGTTTTGCAAGCAGCCTTACTTTTCTTTCCATGCTTCAAGGGTGGTACTGCATACACACCTCATATTTAGGTCAAAGGTACAGTTGGAATTCCACCTTAACAAACCTTTGGTGTTACCCGTGTTCTTCCCAAATCCATCGTCTCCAGCGGAAAGGGCCTTGCATTTTCTGGATGTTGCTTGTGCCTTGAAGTTCTACGTGGCACGTACGTAGGATTTTTGGAAGACTTCTCAGTTGTTTGTCAACTTTGGACCTGTGTATCAAGGAAAGGCCTTATCGAAGGCTTCCATCTCCACGTGGCTCTCCGGCTGCATCATGCACTGTCATCAACTGGCTAGCAGGCTGCTGCCAGGCTGGCCGAGAGCACACTCCAACAGACCCATCGCAGCAACAACAGCGTTTCTCTCTGGTGTGCCCCTGGTTGACAACTGCAGGGCTGCTACGTGGAGGTTCATGCACACCTTCACGAGATTGTCCTGCATCAACAGGGATTACAGGGAGGAGTCCGGAGTCAGCCAAGCTGTGCTACGCAACCTGTTTGTTTGAGGTGACTCTGTTCCAGAAGTGAGTGTTTATTGCTTCTGTTGAGCTTCGTCTACTCCCGTGGTTGTGTACATGTACTGCTGTGTAATCAGTATTCATAAGCATGTGACACCATGTCAGATCCCATGCTGGAGAAGGTTTAAGTTACTTACCTGGAACTATTGTTATCCAGCATGGTGGTCTAGCATGGATACACATGTTAACCCTCCCTCCTTCCCATATGTGGCTTTCTTGGTTCATACTGCCACTTTACGTGCTTACCAAATCTGAAGATGGCTACCAGGGGTGGAGCTTAGGGAGAGGACTGTCATTGCATCGGGGCAGTATGACCCAGAGGACAGCGATTGGTTTAGAGGAGAAATACAGTTTTGAAGTTAAAGTGAAACTGCTTTTTCTTTTACCAAGGATTCCCAGCCTGATGATGGGGAATATTCATGAGCATGCGAATCCATGCCAGACCCATGCTGGAGAACAATAGTTACAGGTAAGTAACTTAAACCTTGTATCCTTCATATTTTACTCCCACTTTCTCCATTAGGAGACATACATTTTTACCTAGTCTATCCTTGTTTCCATTGAGGCCCGTAGTGCTGCTATGACATCCAGCATTTGGTTATTTTTTCCTGGTGCAGTGGTGGCATTCGTTACCATGGTGCCTTCCCGGGCTGTAGGATAAGCGGCTCTCGAATCTTTCTTGCATGTAAAAGCCTCCATTTTTATTTACTTTGGCCGTGCCAACCATTCTCCTGTCTGGCATCGGACCCAGTCGGGTAGTAATTTCTGCTGTTCCTGGTCCCTGCCTATATTATTCTCAGGCTGCATTCATTCCTGTGCCTCCCTTACTCTGCTGTCTCGCCATGCTCCGGTGGCCCCGGTGTATGGGCGCTCTGCTGGAGGCTTCAGTGCCTATATTTGCACTCCTTTCTTGCCCGCTTCTGTGCGCAGATCTGTTGCCCTCTCTCTTCAGTAGCGGATCAGACTGATTTGCCCTATACTGCTCTTGGTCTAGCCCACACCTTCAGCTACCTCTACTGTTGCTTGTGACCCATAAATTGCCCTTTGTCCCCCTGGGTCTCCTTCAGTGTGTAGCAAAACAGGAGGTGATGGCTATACATTTTAGAATTAATCTTAACCTTAGGCATTGCTCTGGGCAAACTTCCAGATTATCGTTCTTCGCCTGCCAAGCCATTACAAAAGGGGAAAGACCATATGCAAATCAGGCTTGGTCCCATCTTAGATGGGGCCAGTCCAGCCCGAACTGCTTGGTCGCATCCCTTCTGCACGAAACCGCAAGCACCCTCTGACATGTTTCGGCCTTGGCCAGAGGCTTAAGATTGATTCTAAACCTTACAGCCATCACCTTTGTTTTTATGCCCTTCAGTGTGTCCCAGTTCATACTGCCACATGCACGCTCGTTCGCATCCTGAGCTGTGTCAGCCTCCTGCAGCCTCCCAGGAATCCCTTTTTTACCGGCTGTTAACTCGGCCTCCGTGTGTGATCTGAGCATGCTATATTGTAGATATGCGTTTGTCTGGCCTGACCTGCTTTGACGCCTGCAGGACTTCCTTTTCCTTCTTATTGCGATGGAGCCCCGGATAGGGGCCTAAGTAGTCAGAGGAGTATGTCTTACTCCCTGGCTGCCCTGTCCCGTTTACTATATGCGCCATCTTGCTTGCGGCGGTCTCGGAGCTACAACTCTGGTCCCCAGCGTCTGCGAGTCCCACCATAAACTTCACCAGCTTCAGCAGTATAGGATCTCGGGTTCATGTTAACTTTTTCAGGTATTCATTCATTTGAGCACAGGAAGCCCATTTGCTTTAGGATCTGCCGGGAGCTTGTCAGCAGCACATCCTTGCTACATGGCTGCCGACCACACACGCCCAACCGCAAACTTATATTATTTCACAAAATGTACTAGTTGGTTTACTCTCTAGTGTTTTACATAGTTCCTTCTATTGTATTTGTATTTTATTTATATAGCGCACCTCGCCCGAGGGCATCTGGGCACATTACTTAGATACAAACATGGTACAGTTTTACAAATAATGTGCAACATAGTGAATCATTTACAGGTTACATTTACAGGGTCATATACACGTAAAATACACTTACAAATTGTAGAGGTAATAAAAAATAAAGTACTGTGCAATATGGGGAGGTCATTCGCGATAGTCATTTACAAGTATGATACACTTTGAATTGAAAGGACATCAAGTTACATATATACAGCAGAAGAATAATGGGCCTGGGCAAAAGGGTGGTTAGCGAGCAGACTGGCTGAAGGGATGGTCTTGGCCAGAAAACCATGCTTTAGCCTGCGTTTTGAAAGCTGGGAAGGATGGTTCTGCCCTGAGGGGATGAGATAGTGAGTTCCAGAGTTTCGCCTCTAGGACTGGGAAGCTGCTCCCCCATGATCTCTGAAGGTTGAAGTGGGGTATGGTGAGGCAGTTAGACTGGGCAGTTCTGAGAGGTCTGTTAGAGGTGTGTAAGGTAAATCTATTGGCCAGGTATCTGGGTGCTTGGTCGGCAAGGCATTTATGAGTTAGTGCCAAGGTTTTTAGTGATACCTTTTGTATTACTGATAGCCAGCGGAGACTTTGTCTGGTGTTGGAGATGTGTTGGTTTCTAGGGATGTTTAATGCAGCTCTAATAGCATTGTTTTGGATAATCTGTAATTTGTTGACGTTGCATTGGTTAGTACCACGATAGAGAGCGTTACAATAGTCGCTTTTTGACATTACTAAGGTCCTGGCTAATGTGGTGCAGTTGGCTGGTGATAAGAAAGAAGGGCAGGCTGTAATGAGCAGGTACACGCTGCAGCAGAGGGTACTGCGTTGGTTTGCCTAGCGAGGGAGAGGGTGGAGTCGATGTAGATGCCTAGGGTTTTGGTGTCCTTTGTAACATTGATGATGTTGCCATCAATGACAAAGGATTTGAATGCAGTATCAAGTTTAAGTCTTTGGTGGGTGCCTAGGATGTGAAGCTCTGTTTTGTCATCGTTTAGACAAAGTTCGTTTTGTGCCATCCATGCTTGGATGACTTGATATATGGAGTTAACGGCAAGAGTGTCGGCTATATGGTCACCAGTAATGGGAATGAGTATCTGGGTGTCATCCGCATAGTTGGTGTAGGTGACACCCAGATAATCCAGGATATCGAAAGTGGCTTGGTAAATACATTATAGAGTGTGGGGGAAATGCACAATCCTTGTGGTCCCCACAAGTGACAGGGGAGGGTTCCGCGGCTGCTGATGGGGAAAAGACACTCATCGACCTGTAATCCAGGCTGTAGCTTTGTCGGCCAAGTGAGCTGTAAGTTTGAGGTGGCGACAAAGGATTTGGTGATTTACTAGGTCGAACGCAGCGGATAGATCAAGTAGGAGTAAAAGGGCAAGTTTACCCTTATCTATAATGTCATCAATCTGTGTTTTAAGATCAATCGGGGCAGTTTCCGTTCCGTGGTGCGAACGGAACCCTGATTGTCTAAGTCCCAGGAGTTTGTTGGTTTCCAAATTATTTTGGATCTGCAGGTATGCAGCTCGATCGAGAATTTTTTGCAAGAATGATACTGTAGTGATGGGTCTGTAATTGGTGGGAATGTTAGCATCTAAAGAGGGTTTTTTGAGAAGCGGGATGGCCTAGGCGTCCTTTAGATTGTCGGGGACAATCCCAGAGCTAAATGAAGAGTTTATGAATGTGGTAATGAAGGGTGCTAGATTATGGGCGGCCTCCTTGATAATGGGGGCAAGGCATATGTCGCCTTGGCAATTGTGGGTTTAAGGCTGTTAATGATATTTTCTACTTCAGTGGTAGAAAGGGGTGAGAATCTAAATGGTTCCTGAGGGTAGGGTTTGGGATTAGTTCTGAGCTGGTGGGATTCGTCTTGTGAGTCGATCTGCAGGTTAGTTTTTTTATTGTTAATTTAGATTTGGAGAGTAGCTATTTTACCAAGGAGTGCCTTCTGGATATTGGCACACTAGGTGCTATCTTTAGTGCAAGTGTGTGGGGGTAGGGGGTTGCCGGGGATTCCAGTTCTTTTAGGATTCTGAATAACTCCTTAGTATTTGATTTGGCTTGCTCGATGCGCTTGTTATAAGTCTTTTTTGCCTGTAGTATAGCCTCTTTGTAGTTCAGTGTGGCTAGAGCTAGGCTCGTTTTGTTAATTTCGGTAGGGTTGCCTTTCCAGCATGCCTCGAGGTTCTGTTTTTGTTTGCGAAGGACTTTCAGCTGAGGTGTGAACCAAGAGTTGAGGTGCGTCCACTGTTTCGGTTTTCTTGATTTGATAGGAGCAATGTGGTCTAGAGCTTTTAACAGGGTCTGATTAAACATTTCGAGGGGATTGGGTCCTCCGACGTATTCCATATTTATGACCGGTAATGTCCACAGCTGTGCTGCTTTGGAAAATCTTTGGCGTCTGCGTCCTGCGTCGATGCGCCGTCCCCGAGGACCACCTCCGACGGCCGATGTCACCCGATGTGATAAGTAGGACGCACAACGCTCGTAGCCTCAGTTCCCTTTTTTCCACGAACGTGTTCGCTTCGTGAATCTCGGTACGCCTCGACTCGTTGGAATTTGCTGTATTCGAATTCTCAGTTAGTTGAACCTGTTCGGTTTTTTGTGAAGACCTGTTCATGGCGATGTCTACTTCGTCTTCAATCCCGCGTCCGGGCTTCAAGAAATGTGGGGACTGTGGGTCCAAGATGTCGGTCACGGACTCGCACGACGCCTGCCTCTGGTGCCTCGGGGAGGCCCACGATACGGACGACTATGTCGACTGCCAGTCGCTCACGGCAAAGGCCTTGTGGGAACGCAAGAAGAAGCTGTCGGTAGGCCGGGTGTCTAAGCTCCGGAAGTCGAGGTCTGCGGGGCTTTCGACGGATGACTCGAGGGGCGACTCTCCGCGTCATCGTCGGAAGTCCAGTGGGTCTCCTTCCAGGAGTCGGTCTCGCCACTCCGCCTCTTCGAGGCATTCCAGGAAGCGCCGGCATAGGTCGCCTCCCCCGTCCTCTTCCGAGGACTCCGCCCGTCGGCGGGTCGCTTATCCCTCCATGCAAGCGACACCGGAGGATTGGGCTTCCTTCGGGAAGCAGATGCTAGCGATTCTTGAATCGAAGGGCACCGGTCCGTCCGCCCTCCGAGTGGGGGTCGGTCGGCACAGGTCGAGAGACACCGCTCGTACGCCTTCGGGCTCGGGTGGTCGGCACGGCTCGCGGGAGAGGTCCCGCTCGGACAAGGGTAGCCGTTCCCGCCATGCCCGTTCCAGGTCCCGGTCTTCAACGCGCTCGAGACCGTGTGATCCTGTGCCGTCTTCAAAGAATACGTCGACGCCTGTGGCGCCGAGGTTGTCGACGATTTCTCTCAAGGCTCTGCTTCCGAGGGGGTCGTCGGCGCCTAGGTCGTCGAGAGACCCGCTCGGAGCTCCGGCTTCGAGGCCTGTGTCGACGCCGCCGATGCTGGCGGCTCTGCAGCTGACGTCGACGCCGATTTGCTCGATGTCGACGCCTTTTCTGTCGACGCCGGTGCCGACTCGCTCGGCGCCCTCGACGCCTTTCGAGGTGGTGGTGTCGATGGGGCCCCGTGGCACGGGATTAGCCCCTAGGAAGGCTCTGGCTAAGGTCAGGCACTGCTTTGGTCCCCAGGGGTCTTCCTCTCCCCGCCTGGAGTACATTTCAGAGGGTGATGAAGGCTCTGATGACGGCTTGGTTCTGGTTTCGGTTCCAGATGAGCTAATCTCGGGCCATAGCCAGTTTGATGACCTGAGGCAGTCGGAGGTGGAGTTTTGTAGGCCGGAGCCTGGCTCTCATGCCGATTCTTCATATCGGCGCCTTATGTCTCGGGTCACCAAGTACATGGGTTGGTCTGCTCCCCTAGGGGAGTTCGTTCAGGATGATCTCACGGACATCCTTGATCTTGGTCCCCCCCACTGACCCGGTTTTGCCGTTTCATATGGCTCTGTAGAGAAGGGTGGCGGCAGCTTGGACTGCTCCGGAGAGTCTCCCGGCAGTGGGCAAGTCTTTGTCGTGAAAATACCGTCCAGCCAGTAGCGACCCCTGCTACTTGTCTAGGCACCCCACTCCGGAGAGTTTGGTGGTGCAGGCGGCTACGGCCCCGGCAAAGCAGGCGTCGTATCCTACCATCCCTCCGGATAGGGACGACAAACGTTTTGACGGCTGGACGAAGAAAGTGTTTTCTTCAGGGGGTATGGCGCTTCAGGCGGCCAACTCCATATGTGCCTTGTCTCGTTACACACACACACACTCTGTGGAACTGTGTTGCATTAGCGGCTGAACATATTCCCGAAGGGGATGAACTGGATGGTTTCCTTGCTATGGTTCAGGATGGCAAGGATGCCATGTGTGAGGCCGTTCAGTCGGGTTTGGACTTGGCAGATTGTGTCAGCCGGTCCATGGCGGCGAGCACCGTAATGTGCAGGTTTGCGTGGTTGCGGAAGTCTGGGTTCGCTCCTGATGTGCAGTCCCGGCTCCTCAACATGCCCTTTGACGGTGAACACCTTTTTGGCAGCAAGGCTGACGAGAGCCTTGAGAGGTTGCAGACCTCCAAAGCTGCTGCAAAGTCGTTGGGCGCTGCAGTTCGCCAACCTCTGCCTTTTCGTCCTAGGGGACAGCAATGGAGGGGAGGTTCCTTTCGCTATTACTCGTCCTTTAGTAAAGAGAGGGGAGCTGGCAGTCAAAGAGGCCATCGTAAGTGTGCCATAGGTGGAAGCAAAGGTACTCGAGGTGCCAAGGCCGCTCGGGCAGTTGCCTCTTTGTTCTCAGGCAACGCCGCAGCCGCTACCACTCAGTCATGAGGCCAGATCCCATGGTTCGCCGGTTGGGGGAAGGCTGGCGCAGCATCTTGTAGAGTGGCACGCCATTACTTCGGATGTGTGGGTTCTGGAGATCATAACCCACGGCTACTGTCTTCCTTTTCGGCAGAGGCCTCACAACAATCCACCAGGGAGCCTCTCTTTGAAGTGTCCGGATCCGCTCCTTGCGCAGGAAATTCAAGCCCTGCTGGAGAAAGGCGCCATAGAACTGGTGCCTGTAGCGGAGAGGAACAAGGGATGGTATTCCCCTTATTTTTTGATTTTTTTGGACTTGCGCGGTTTGAACAAACTCCTCAGGAAGGACAAGTTCAAGATGGTAACTGTTTCTCAAGTCCTCCAGGCCATTCAACTTCAGGACTGTTTGGTGTCTCTCTACCTCAAGGATGCTTACTTCCATGTGCCGATCCATCCCAAGCACAAGAAGTACCTGAGGTTCGCGGTTGGCGACTCGCACTTTCAGTTTCGGGTCCTGCCGTTCGGATTGACCTCCGCCCGAGGGTTTTCACCAAGCTCATGGTGGTGGTGGCAGCGCATCTCAGGAAAGGGGAGATTCACGTCTACCCCTACCTGGACGATTGGTTGATCAGGGGGAGCTCTCCCGAGCAAGTCCTGGATCATTTGTCCGTCACCTGCCACTCGCTTCACAGGCTGGGCTTCTCCCTCAATTTAAAGAAGTCCCATTTGACACCAACGCAGCGGCTCCAGTACATCGGAGCAGTGCTAGACACGTCCCTGGGGCAGTGTTTTCCTCCTCAGGTGAGGGCTCTTCACATTCAGCAGATGGTGAACAAGTTTCAATTTGCCCAGGATCTCCCTGCGTCCGAGTTCTTCAGACTGCTCGGCCTTATGGCATCCTGCATTCTTCTGGTGCCAGAGGCTCGTCTGCGGATGAGATCTTTGCAGTGGGCACTCAAGCTCCAGTGGTCTCAGTCCTCCGGCAGGCTGTCGGACCCTGTTCAGGTGCCGCCCTCGGTAGCCCGGGACCTTCTGTGGTGGGCCGTCGAGGGCAATCTGATGAAGGGGGCCCCATTTTGGCAGCCCTGGCCGGAGGTGACGATCGTGACGGACGCATCCCTCACGGGATGGGGAGCTCATGCCAACGACAGTCAACGGTCGTTGGTCTCCGTCGGAGTCCAGACTCCATATCAATCTGTTGGAGCTGAGGGCCCTCAGGCTAGCCCTGAAGGCCTTTCTGCCGACTGTGCGTGGAAAGCGTGTCCTGATTCTAACGGACAACACGGTGGCCATGCACTTCCTCAACAAAAAGGGGGGGCAGGGTCACTTCCGCTGTGCAGGGAGGCGATGCAGCTCGAGTTCTGGGCCATCCAGCAGGAAGTTTCGATCTCGGCGGTTCATCTGGCCGCTCGTCTGAAGTGTTCCTATTTTAAGATACCTTTAATTTCGCAGTTTTTGAAAGGGCTCACTAATGTGTTCCCTCCGTCACCTTTTCTGGTGCCCGGTTGGGATTTGAACCTTGTTCTTAAGTTTCTTATGGGTGCTCCGTTTGAGCCTTTACATTCTTGCCCTTTGAGGCTTTTAACTCTGAAAACTGTGTTTTTGGTTGCGGTTACTTCCGCTCGCAGAGTGAGTGAGTTACAGGCACTTTCAGTTAAGCCACCCTTCATTGTGTTTCATAAGGACAGGGTTGTCCTTAGAGTTCGTCGTCCTTTTCTTCCGAAGGTGGTTTCGGAATTTCATTTGAGCCAGAAGGTTGTTCTTCTGGCGTTCTATCCTCCTCCACATCCTGGTAAGGAAGAGGAGAGGCTCCATAGGCTTGATCCTAGGAGAGCGTTGAGCTTTTATATTTTGTGCATGTCCCGGGTCAGAGTGGACGATCAACTTTTCATTGTTTACGCTGGAAAGCGTTTGGGACAAGCTGTGATGAAACAGACTTTTACTCGTTGGATTATTTTAGCTATCTCCGAGTGTTACCGCTTGGCGGGTAAGGATCCTCCGGCTGGCTTGCGGGCCCATTCTACCAGGGGAGTGGCTGCGTCTACTGCCCTGCAGAGGGGAGTTCCTATTCGTCACATCTGTGATGCAGCCACCTGGGCTTCAGTACATACTGTTGTACGTCTCTACTCCCTCGATTCCATCAGAGGGCAAGACCTGGCCTTTGGCAAGGCAGTTCTCTATTCCGCAATTTGATTGGGCATGCTAAATTTGTATTCTAAATTCTTTCCCACCTCCTTGCTTGGTACTGCTTTGGGAGTCTGTCATAGATATGGAATACGTCAGAGGACCCAATCCCCTCGAAGAACAAGTTACTTTCTTACCTGGTAACGTTCTTTCGATGGGATGGTCCGACGACGTATTCCATATCGCTCCCTCTCTGCCTTCCCCGCTGCAGAATTTCTTTTACGATTGCAGCTTGCGTTCCGCATGGCCTTGTGTGTCTCACTGGCAGAAAACTGGTGGCACACGTTCTGGGAAAAACTATAACTGAGACTATGGGCGTCGTGCGTCCTACTTATCACATCGGGTGACGTCGGCCGTCGGAGGAGGTCCTCGGGGACGGCGCATCGGCGTCATCGACGCAGGACGCAGACGCCAAAGATTTTCCGAAGCAGCACAGCTGTGGACATTACCTGTCATAGATATGGAATACGTCGTCGGACCATCCCATCGAAAGAACGTTACCAGGTAAGAAAGTAACTTGTTCGTCTACCAGTACTGTTGGATCAGTGCACACAGAGGCGTGTTTATTGAGGGCTGGAAGGATTAGCGGGAGTAATTTTTCACAGGTTATGTCTCTCTTGTTTCTGGTGGAGATAGCAGGTGCTATGTCTGGAGTGGTGCGGCTAATTTTGGTAGCGATACTAAAGGTGATTAGATGGTGGTCTGTCCAGGCACAGGGTTGGTTGGAGTCAACATTAATTTCACAGTTAAGGCTGGAGATCCAATCCAGGAATCTGCCCTTGGAGTGTGTTGGCTGATCGATATGTTGCATGAAGCCTAAGTTGCATAGCAAGTTATTGATATTGTGGGCTGAGGCATCATTAGGGTCTTGAAGACCAAGATTGAAGTCGCCTAGCACGATGACTTCAGATTTAGTTTTGGTATTTGTGGTAAGGATATGAGATAGGTCTTCAGCGAATGTAGAGCTAGGACCCGGAGGCCTATAGATTAGATGGAGTGTGATAGTCTGACTGGGGGCTACCGCTAATTTGACTGCAAGTATTTCTGCTGACGTGATTTGATGTGCAGTGGCGATGCAGAGATTGATAGCATTTTTATGGATAAAGGCAATGCCACCTCCTTTGGACTGATTGATATTACGATAACTTCTGATGATGGTGTAGCCTGTGGGCTATGAAATCGAGATCATGTGAAAGGATGAGGTCAGCCATATCAAGTGCGTGTGCAGTTAGTGACCTGGCATTAATCAGAGCCCCATTGACAAGGGTCATAGAAGCGAGTGACGTGCTTGTGTCTAGATTGGTGTTTGTAGTTGGTGAAGGTGGTGGTATACCGTAGGTGGTTACGGTAGGAGTATGTGGGCTGGAGTGCCTGATGGTATCCATGTGGTGGTAGGAAGCATGGGGGAGTCTGGAGCCGAGTCTGAGGTTCCTCGTGGGTGCAGTGCATGGTTGGTTAGGTTTAGGTTTGGTGGCAAAGTGTTCTAGCCACAGGGCTGGTGAGTTGAGGTATAGGTTAGGCAAGTGTGTAGAAGGAGTCAGCAGGGGTGAGTGGTGGGGGCTGCATGTTGTTGTGCAAGGTGCTCCTCGAGCTTTGTCTAGATGTGGCGAAAGGCGTGTTGATCCTTAGTCGGGGAGCGCGGGTGGGCCGGGATTGTGAGAGGGCCCTGGTGTGTGGTGGAGTTGTTGGTGTGGTGTAACTGACGAATGAAAGAGCCACTATCAACGTGGTTAAGTTGAGGAGGAGGCGCAATGCTAGATGGTTGGCGGCGAGGGGTGTGTGCGTGCAAAGCATAGTGGCAGTGCCAGCAGAGTCTGAGCAAAGTAGAGGGTGGGGGGGGCGGTTGCAAGGTTGGTCATAGGCATGTACCAAATCAGTTTAGGGAAAATCACAGGCAAGGCAATTGCAGCGAATCACAGGCACATGGCAGGCGTGCAAGTTGAGGCTAGCCACAGGCATGTACCAAAACAGTTTAGGGTAAAATCACAGGCAATGCAATTGCGGCGAATCATAGTCACAAGGCAGGGATGCAAGTTGAGGCTAGCCGTAGGTATGAAAACAGTAGCAGGATAGGTTGTTTTAGTATTAGAGGAAATGCATTATCAAATGGTATATTCTGCTATCATAAGAGCACCGGGTCATTCTAGCAGGAGGGTGGGAGCACAGGTGGGATGAGGTTAGCATGCAAGCATTACATGAGGCAACATTGTACCGTGATTTGTGCGTTGTGGTCCTTGCAATTGGTATCCGCCTCAAATGATTCAGTGTGTCGCAGAGTTACGGGTCCATAAAAGGTTAGTCAAATGCGCACCAGATGAAATGGGTAGGGAAGAGATGTGGGCGGATCGTAGAGTAGAGCTTGCCTCCCCGCCTCGAGCGGTGAGCAGGGGCAAACGGGGCCTTAAATTGGCCTTGCAGTGGCCGCCAGCTATTCCGCCTGCCGGCGGAAGTTGCAGTTCTAATGCTAGCGTTGCCTAGCAACTAGATGAGGCTAAGCCTTGTTCTGGTGCCGCTTCGCGCCTGACATTTTGTTTGATATTTGAATGTCGGCGAAGTGCGGTAAAGGGCAAAAATCAATATTGGGCTTTCACTGCTAGGCGGTCGGATGGGGGGCCCAGGCGGGGCTGCTGGGGATCACCTAACCACAGTTAGGAGGCTACAGGACAATCAAGTGCAGTTAGGAGGTCAAACGTCGCTGTTGCTGTAGATCGAAGCAGAGGTGCGTGGGGCAGCTGGTGGGGGCCCCTGCCCACACCACCACTGGAGATGCTCTGATGGGGATTGAGGGGCAAACAGGGCCTTAAATTGGCCTTGCAGTGGCCGCTGGCTATTCCGCCTCCTGGCGGAAGTTGCAGTTCAAAAGCTAGCGTTGCCTAACAACCAGATGAGGCTAAGCCTCGTTCTGGTGCCGCATCGTGCTCGACATTTTGTTTGATATTTGAATGTCGGCGCGGTGCGTTAAAGGGCAAAAATCAATATTGGCCTTTCACTGCTAGGTGGTCGGATGGGGGCCCAGGCGGGGCTGCTGGGGATCACCTCACCACAATTAGGACGCTCTAGGACAATCGAGTGTAGCGAGGAGGTCGAACGTCGCTGTTGCTGCAGATTGAAGCAGAGGTGCGTAAGGCATCTGGTGGGGACTCCTGCCCATGCCACCACTAGAGATGCAGTGAGTAGTGTATGTGTAGCTGAATTCTCCAATTCCCCATGACGCCTGCCGCTTTGATCCTCAATGATGATTCAATTCCTAAAATGTACATCTTGAGAGAAGCTCTGGACTGTTTGTACCAGCTTCTTCCCCAACTGGTTTTCCAACTTTTTACTTGGCGATGTCCACATCCATAGCGTTATCGAAGATGCAACTCTGTGATGTGCCTCCCCTGTGATAATGTTGGCCTCTAACAATGTGGGTCTTTTGAAGGCACCCTACAAATAAAATATCAATCAATGTGGCAAATAAATTCGCCTTGCTGAGTTCAACTTTCTTTTTTTTCCCCAATGGCTTGCCCTGGAGGGTTCCTCCATGTTCAAAAATTAGCTACAAGCCGAATGTTGCCCAGTTTGTGTGAAAGGAAACCTTATATGGGTATGGCTTCTGCTTACCTCTGAAGATTTCAGTCTGGGAACTCGAACTGGCCAGATATTTGGAATCTGATTTCTCAGTGGGATCAACATCTTAAGTGGATGCTGGGGATGTAGCTTAGGAGTGTTTGAATGTGGCAACCTCCAGTGATTGGGTGACTGCCAGATTGCACTCTGATCCTACTTTTCCAGTAGAACTTTAAAGTATGCATCTTTACTTTATTACTTTGTCTAACCCAGGGATGAGTCCCGAAGTATGTGAAGACATTGCAGATCCATTGAAAACTAATGACAGAAACCTGCCAGTTCCTGTGGACACTGAAATTCTCAAGAGACCAGAGGGAACCAACTGGTCAGTGCTCCTATGCTCTAAACTGAAGGCCATAGCTGGGTTGCTATTATCAGGGTTCTGTTGTTAGCAGAAGAAGCCTTGCTGCTCATCGCTACTTGGTTCAGACGGGAGGAGGTACTGAAAACCCTAAGCACCAGTAATGGATGGAGCCCAAGACCTATTGATACAGAACCAAAGATCTCCACAAGCTTTGTTGGGACTTGGGGGTCTTTGCCTGAACTGTGACCACAAGGCGCTAAATGCCGCTGTATTATTGACTTAGAACAGCACATCTCTACTGTCCCCTACCTTTAACAGTTAGTCGTGCCTCCCCTCCAGCAACTTCTCCAGTGGGTCTAATATCTTAATTGCCTGCTGCACCCTTTTCTTCTCCACTTGAACCATTGCTCTAGAACCAGATACTACGTTTGCCACTTGTGAACTTTGACTTTTCTAACTTCCAATGTTTTGGCAGCCACCATTTGCGTATTATGGGAGATTGTCCAATACGATTACCGACCTATGCGAGTGAACTCAATTTTTACGATTGATATGATAAGCCATGTATAACGCACCTGTACACATGTTTTTCTAGGCGCGACAAGACACGGGAGGGAAGACAGAGGGAGGAAGACGAACAATCTGACTATGCCTTGTTTCATTCAGATCGTGCGAGAATGACCTATGCGAGTGAACTCAATTTTTACCATTGATATGATAAGCCATGTATAACGCACCTGTACACATGTTTTTCTAGGCGCGACAAGACACGGGAGGGAAGACAGAGGGAGGAAGACGAACAATCTGACTATGCCTTGTTTCATTCAGATCGTGCGAGAATGACCTATGCGAGTGAACTCAATTTTTACCATTGATATGATAAGCCATGTATAACGCACCTGTACACATGTTTTTCTAGGCGCGACAAGACACGGGAGGGAAGACAGAGGGAGGTAGACGAACAATCTGACTATGCCTTGTTTCATTCAGATCGTGCGAGAATGAGAAGTGCAGGGGGGAAGTGCAAGTGCAAGGGAGAGGGGAAGGGAAAACAGGGCAGCAATGCTCTGAGGAAGTGCCAGGGCAGCGCGGCTCTGGGTGGTGCAAGGAGAAAAAGGGACTGTAGGGTTATAGTTACAGCCCCTAAGTGCATGGTAGGCTGGGAGGCAGTGTAAGGGTGACAGATCAAGAAAGAGCCTGGTACCCAGTGAGACTCTGAGGGTAGCCAAGCAACCAGTCGGTACAGCAGACAGGTAGGTCAGCAGAGGAGGGAGAGAGAGAAAGCAGAGGAGAAGAGTAACGTTTTGAGCTGCTTCTGGAACTTCAGGTGGTCCGGCTCAAGTTTGAGGGGGCAGGGAGGCCATTCCGGAGGGAGGCACTTGCAGAGGAGTAGATCTACCCCCCACTCGCTGCCTGGAGAAGTGTCTAACCCTTAGGGAATTGGAGCGAGGGTGTGAATATGGTCATTGATGGTTCTGGGGGAGCAGGGGAGCGCCTGTTTGGATGACATTTTCATAGATCGGACTTGTCTAGTATCCTTGTCAGAGAAAGAGGAGAAAGGAGGAGGAGAGAGAAATGGCCAAAAGGGGGGCCAAGAGAGGAAGAGGGAGAGGAGATAGAGGACAGGATGTCCAGAGTTTTAGTGGAGAAGTGAGAGGCCAGAGCCGTACAGAGGGCCTGGGAGTGAACAGCAGAGGTAGAGCCTGCAACAGTATTGGCCAGTTCCTTGCAGATTTTGAAGACTTTGGCCGCGTTGTTGTAGGCCGCAGAGACGCATGCTTGAATGTGTGCTCTCTTCTTGGACAGGACAGGGTCTGTATTGCCTTTGGAGCAGGCGGCACGCCAGTTTGCCAGAGGATGCGCCTGAAACACTCCACTTCCTCTCAGCCCTCTGCAGGGCAAGGATGTCCAGGGTGTTGGAAATAGAAAGATGCAGATTAGAAAGGGCTACGTCTGGGTGTGAGTCAACCGCAGGAGTATAGGAGAAGAGACAGTACATATTAGGCACATTTATAACATTGGGGGGGTGTACTGTGACATCAGCACTGTACCCCTATCAGCATATCAGTAGCTGGTTTATACCACCCGTTTATTACTATGAGAGACAGTGGGAATTCAAGTAACATACGTGTGATGCTGGAAATGCATTGGAGGGACTAGGCCTCCTTGTCCTTGTCCTGTAGTCCTTTTTCATGTGTGTTCTGTGTTGTTGTCTGCCCAGGAGTCCATGTGGGACTCCTGGCAGTGCAGCTTTTTGGTTTGGTGTACAGACCCATGGGAAACCCTTATGGCACCCATGAGTGGGGGTACAACCCTGTGCCCCTAGGGTATGTTTGGACACCTCTGTGTGGCCCACAGAGCAGGGTATGGGCTGGTGGCAGCTACTTGCTGAATTTGACAGGTGCTCTGAGCATCGAGGGACCATCGAGCACTGCTAACCTTCGCCGAAGGTCCCTGGAAGTCAGACCCTCGACAGGCTGCCGACCGGAGACTGGGACCGCCGAGGAGAATGAAGAGAAGCACTGGACATTCCGTCCACCATCGCCGACAAGGGTTCGCAGGTTTGCTATAACCGCTGGAGTCCCGTTGAAGCCCTGTTGCCCAGAAGCGGGGACTGCTTGATGCCGTGCCGTCGACGACTGGAGCCACAACGCTCCATTGATTGACATTCGAATCAAAGGAATCTCTTGACCGCACCGCTGACCGCTTTGTCCCGCCAGAGAAAGTCGAGGCCGCTGATGCGCAGAGGAGAATCCACCGGTGGGTTTCCTGCCAGCCGAAGACCGCAGAGACGCCGGACGACTCGACGACCTTGCCGGGCCAAAGTTCTTCATAGACTCTTTGCGGTCTCGAACTATCGACATCGAGGTGCCCATGCACGCCTCATTCTCTTAGGACTTCGTCGACTCGTCGATGAGCACTGCCAGGACTGAAGCTGCTGCCTCGACGCCATCAAACTTTTCATCGAGCATCATCAACGCCAAGTTCACCACCTTCGAGGCCCATCACGATCCCTGGCTCCTGCTTTAAAGGGAGTCACTCAAGAAGGATCCATTGACGCTGCCTCGAGGAACTCTATTTATTTTAAAATGTTTTTATTAACTAACTAAATAAGTTTTTATATAGCGCACATTCACCCAAAGGCCTCAAGGCGCTCACAAGGACAAACAAACAGGAAAAATAAATAGACTCAGTGGGGGGAGAAGAAAAGTCACTTAGAGAAGCGACTAGCAGAGTCCTTAAAAGAGGAGCTGGGTTATCATATACCAGTGAGTGTCTTTTAGTCATCAAAAAGACATGTCTTAAGACGTTTCCTAAACTGTTGTAGTGTTGTACATTGTTTAAGAGTGGAATCATGTTCCAGCTTTTTGGAGCCCAGGCAGCAAAGCTTGTTTCACCTACTTTCTTCTGGGAAGTGCGTGGCTGAACCAGGAGCATCAGACTATTGTAGCGCAATGCATGCTTTGGTGTGGCTGTTTGGATCCTAGATTTCAAATATTCTGGGGCTTTACTTGAAAGACATTTAAAGACTGTTATTAGCCCTTTAAATTTCAGCCGCTGCTCAATAGAAAGCCAATGTAGTTTTTTTTCGATGTTAAGTGATATGAGATTGGCGGTTTAGTCCACAGACAGCCCGAACGGCTCCATTTTGTATGGTTTGGAGACTTCTGATATTCCCTTTCGAAGTGCCGATCAAGAGGCTATTGCAGTAATCTAATTTAGTATTGACTATTGCCGCTGCAATAGATGCTCTATTAGCTTCTGACAGATAGGGACGTATTTGCCATAAAAGGGTGGTAAAGAAGCTACATGACGATTTAAGGTAGGACACATGTTTCTGAAATGTTAGATGGGCATCGAAGAACACCCCCAGAGTCTTCACATAATCAGATACAGGAATATTATTGCCGCCTATTACAAAGGCCTTGTAGGATGGGTCTAGTTTTTTTAATCCTATTAGGTGTGCTGATGACCAGCAACTCCATTTTTTTTGTCATTAAGGGCAAGAGAGTTAAGGGCCATCCACTTCTGGATTGCCTCATAAACCTTGTTTATAGCAGCATATTTATAGACCCCAGATAGTTTAACAACTATCTGGGTGTCATCGGCATAGTTAGTAAATTGTATGCCCATAGATTTTAACAAATCGCATAGACATTTAGTATATATGTTGAAGAGTAGGGAGACGGGCACGATCCCTGAGGGACACCACTTGTAACGGGAACTTTCAGAGACTTTGAGGATCCTTTAGCAACACAGGCACTCCGAGGGCCAAGAAATGATTTAAGCCATTGGACTGCCTCTGGGGAGCAAAGGACAATTTTCTGGAGTCTCTCTGCTAACAATTTTGCTCGACCAGGTCGAACGCAGAGGAAACGTCCAACAAGAGAAGAAGAGCAGAATTTCCTTCCTCGGTTTCAGTTATACTAGCCTTCAAATCTAAAAGGGCCGTCTCGGTTCCGTGAATAGTTCTGAAACTGGACTGCTCCGTAGCCAAAATATTGTTAGTTTCAACAAAATTTTGCAGCTGTATATAGGCTATCTTGTCCAGTATTTTAAGTATAAATGGAACGTTTGTGATAGGATGATAATTCTCAGACATCAGTGGGTCAAGATTATCCTTCTTTAATAGTGGAGTAATACATGCCTCCTTTATGCTAATGGAACGGTTGCATCGTCAAATGAACGATTAATGAGTTCTGTAACGCGCGGCGTAAGAGTGTTGGCAAAATCTTTAAAAAGTTTAGTGGGGAAAATATCCCCCTTACATGAGGTGGGTTTAAGTCCTTCAATGATCGCCAAGACCTCTTCTTCTGTCATTCTAGCGAATGATAAAGGTTTTATCCCTTGATCTGGTTTTTCCAGAGGTGGAGGTGCTGGTGCCTCAATTAGACCTTGGTACTCAATCTTTTCCCTGATGCGATTTTGGTGAAGCTGAGTCTTCTGACAAAAGCTGTCAAGTATTTTCTGACACCAGTCGTCATTTATATCGAACCTATGTTCAGTAGTGGGTCCGTTTAAGCTCTTTGAGGACTGAAAAAAGTTCTTTCGATTATTGTCATTTATAACGTACAATGGGATCACTCTGTTCGGTTTTTACAGCCAAATAGTAGGTACTTAAAGCAGATTAGTGTAAACTTGTAACCTTATACAAAAACAACAAAACGAACCAAACAAACAGTTTTCACCACAATTTTCACATATAGAGGCCCATAGCCCCATCTCTCGGGCGGGACGGACACTTAAGGTGCCACTGCAAATTCAAGAAAAACAGGCGCATTAGCTCAGGCTACTCCAGCGCGAAGGTTCAGCGTCATATAGTCGGCCACCATCTCGGAGGCGGGCACCATCTCTTCACAGGGGTTTGTCGTCGGATGGGTGGAACATGTCCCAGATTATGGTTTTCCAGGATTCGTAGGCTGGACTTGCATCTCCTCCCACTTTGGCTACACTATCGTCCCAGATTCTGGTTTCAGCTCCCAACCAATGTTCTAGCTCGCTGTGCCACTTAGTGTATTGTGGGCCCCTCGTTGTTTTCCAGGCCATTGCGATGGGCCTTTTGGCCAGCACACAAACCATGTCCAGGAATTTGACGACATGTCTGATTTTGTTTATTTGTGGGTAGGCCCCCAAGAGGCATTCTTTTGGTGACAATTCATACCTCGTCACTCCAGCCTCTCTGCAAGCTTGCTCTATTTTGGCCAAGAAGCGCTGTATTTTCTGGCACCCCCAGAACATTTGTAACATTCCGGCCTCTTCTGAGCTGCACCAAGGGCAGAGTGGGATTGTGGTTTTATTGAGCTTGGCCAGTCTGCCAGGTGTCATGTATGTTCTGTACTGGACATTTAGTTGCATTAGCCTGAATCTGGCATTCCTTGATACTTCCCTGGGATACAGTAGGATTCTCCGCCATTCTTTTTCCGATATGCTGGTTCCCAAATCTGCCTCCCATGTTTGCTTTAGTGTCTCACTTTTGGGGTTAGGTCGATCTGTGAGTTGAGTATACAGTCTAGAAATGGGTTTCCACCCATCTCCCAGGTTATGCAGTACAGTTAGTAACGGGTCTGCCTCTGATTCTTCTAGCCATTCTTTCCAAATTGCTTTGGCTACCTCTCTGATCCGTCGGTACCATAGGAATTGGACTCTAGGTAATCCCTCCCTTAAACCCATGGATTCAAACTCCCTGAAGACCCCTTCCTCATACACATCGCCCCATGTGTAAATGCTGTGTCTCTCCCATAGTCTTATTGGCGCCAGGTCTGCTTTGGCTATGCCGACATCAGCCGCAATCGGGTTCTCCGGGGAATACCGGTGTCTGCATCCTATCATTTTCAGGGCTCTGTCTCAGACTTTCCTGCCTAGCTGCACAATCGTAGGCATCTCCCCCCAAGAATGCCTTCGGTACCCATAGCACCTCTTTCAGGTGTGCCGGTGCTATCGGTTGCACTAGTAAGCCTGTTTCTGAGGTAGTCTCGTCTGCAAGCCACTTGGCCACAAAGCTAAGTTTGTCCACCAGGTAGTACCTCTACAGATCTGGTAGCTGGGCCCCACCCGCCTTATATGGTAGCATTAGTGTGCCCAAGGATAGTCTGTCTGGTGGAACCCCACAACAGCTGTCAGTAACTTTTCCAGCAGCCGCAAAAAGGAGGCCGGTATATAGTAGTGAACGTTGTGGAAAAAGTATAGGAACCATGGTAGCACTATCATCTAGGTGACTGCAATCCTGCCCATCACTGACAAGGGCAACTTGGACCAGAACTTCATGGACTTCCTGAGCCCCTGCACCGCCAATAAGGTGATGCCCTCGTGCGTCTGTTCGGGTGTGTGCCAGACATTAATCCCTAGATATCTGAACGTGTGTAGTTGCCACCTGATTCGCACATTCGGGAGGTCCTCTGCCTTGATCCCAGCCAACCCCGCCAGTGGGAATATGCAAGATTTCTCCGTACTAAAAGATATGCCCGATACTCGGGCGAAGTTTTTCAGCACTTCTAGGATTGTAGGTATGTTGAGGTGCGGATCCCTTAGGTACAGTAGTACGTCGACCGCATATAGCGAGATCACGTGGTACCTGCCTCCTAGCCTTATGCCAGCATCAAATAATTGTTTTCTAATGTATATGGCTAATGGCTATAGCCCCAGGATATATAGCATTGGTGACAATGGGCAGCCTTGCCTGGTACCTCTTTGTATTTCCCACGGTGCTGATACTGTTCTCCCAGTTTGTACTCTGGCCACCTCAGCCTCGTATAGGATTTTAATCTACTTGATAAAGTAATCGCCCAGCCCAAATTGTTGCAGAACCGCAAGTATCCATTCCCAATATATGGAGTAGAACGCTGTTAGGGAGAATTCTCATTCAATAGCTAATTTCCCTTACCTAGTGAGTCCCCCAGCAGCTTTGCTGGATTTTCTGGAGTTATTCTTTTCACTTGGTAAGAGTGTGAGCTTTTCCCCCACTCTTACTCATGTTTTGCCATGTGTGTTTCATCTGCTTTTTGTGATTGTGGACTCTGGAGTACACCACTTCAGTAGCCCCCTTCTTTTGTGTGTTACACAGCACCTTCAGTGCAGTGACACAGGGTTATCTTTTAGACTTTCCCCCCGACTCCATTTCTGGGGCTGACTACTGTCCCCCAGAAAAGGGCAAAGTTGCCATTAACTTTACTTGGTCATCTAACCACAGATCCAGTACATCCAATCTTACATGGAGTACTGGACGGGGTTAATCCTTAGCCCTTTTTATCTGTACCTCCTAGAGCATTCTTCTGCTCTTTTAACATTTAGACTTGGCTGGTGGCAGTGATATCTACCCTAACTTTTCTACCGCGATTATACTATATAAATGTGGTATTGTTTTAGGCTATTATATTAGCCTCAAACTTAAACCCGCTTGACCAAATACTTTCTTTTGGCTCCGGTCGGGTTTATTCACCATTTCTTTTTGTTAAAGTCCTTCTTGTGTTTTACTTTGCGCGGCAAACCAGGCTTGCCTTCTTTTTTCACTGTCTTTTGGCAGGCTTCTGCCAAGAAGCCCTCCTCTAGGCACCTGGGTGTCTAGGTGGGCTGAATGTGAGGGAGGGGTGTAGTCACCCACTGCACAGGGTATCCTAGGAAACCCAAGTTGCACTTTGCCATGATTGGCTGAGGTGGTTATCTGGGCCGGACAACCCCCCTGCTGCGCGATTGACAGCCAGGCTGTGTGAATGGGGGATTTTCGCATAAAAGGCTGGTCTCTTGGAATAGAAGTCAGAGTCGCCACTGGAACTACAAGGAACTGAAGAGAAGCGGAGAAGAAGTCGGATGCTGCAACCATCCCGTCCCGGTGAAGCCCTGCTGCAGTCCTGAGCTATCTACACTTCGACGACCAGAGAAGATCCAGTCCGGAGTCGTCTTCCCTTGAGCCTGGTGGGGATAACCAGCTCACCTTCTACAGCCAGATGATCCTCTTTGTGGTCGAAATCGCTGCACACTGCTGTAGTGGTCCGGATATCCATCAGAAGAGCCTCTCCTGTTTTTAAGGAGCACACCTTTTATTCTCCGTCGCTGCTTGCCGGATTCATCCCTGTGTGGTGCAGATCCCTCCAGATGTCCTCCTTCGTCCCGAAGCTCCAGGAACCGTGGGTCTGCAGGAAACTACCAGGAACAACTGCCGTGGCACCAGCCTCTTCATTGAATAAGGTACTGTGTTCTGCTTGAGGAATTAGGGTGAATCCCTTTTCTTCATCTCCAAGGTTTGCCCTTGTCTTCCCTCCTTCTTATAACTTTTGCTTCCTCTGCTGACAATATCTAAGTACTCCTGGCTACGTTGAATCGTGAACTGTCCGACTGTGTGATCCTCGACAACAGGAACCCGCTTCCACTTGACACGGGCTCCAGCCTATTGACTCTTGAATTTCTGTCCATGAGTGTTCTCTGATTCTGTCTGCATTGACAAAAACATTGCCTATGATTTTTGCCCCCAACTCTCTCTGGGTATCTCAGGTGCTAAGTGTGTTTTGCCCCGGTAAAATTTCTTGCCGCGGATACGCGTTTATTTAGTAAGACCGAACTGTCATTAATGTCAAAAAGTGATCGCAAGTGTATTCCCGGTAACGTCTTTTGTTTCGCAACACCGGTCCGTTAAAACACAGGGTACTTACCTTGAGCTATACTGTACTAAATGAATTGGTTGGTTGTAGTGTATTTTATGTGTGGTTTTTTAATTAATAGAAGTGTTGTTTTTATAACAAATGGTTTAAAAATAAATGTACTTATATTGTTTTACCTGCAACTTTGAGCCAGTGTTTGCTTGAGTCACAGTAATTGTGGACCCTTTGTGTAATCTCTGCTACTGCTCATATACTCTTCAGATAAGGCTGGCTGCTCCACTACTGCTACCACTTTAACATAGTAGTACAGGCTTGTACAAAAGGTAAAACTTGTATTGCCACCTGTAGTCTTAGTTGTGTGTAGTGGTCCCTAAGGGCACTGCACAGGATTCTGCCTAACAAACGCTTTTATGGCATTGAGTGAGATTACAGCATACGGTTCTCACGAGTCTGTTTGCACGATAATGTGTTGCACCCTGCATAGGTTTACCACCGTGTTTCCACTTGGTATGAACCCATTCTGATCCTCATATACTAGGGCCCCTATGACCCTTGACAGTCTTTTGGCCACTATGGCTGTTAGGATCTCTATATCATAATTGAGCATGGATAGGGGCCTATATGAGCCGCACTCGGTTGCCGGTTTCCCAGTCTTGAGGATCGGGACCACCAGTGTCTCCCTCAGGCTTCTCGGCAGCACCCCCGTTTCGTATGCCTCCTTGAAGACTTCATGGAGGGCGGGGGCTAGTTCTGTGTCAAATGCCTTATAAAACTCACGGTGCGGGGCTAGGGGGGAGTAACCCATCGCTTCCAGGGGTCTTGCCGGTGGCAAGTGTTTTAATCACCACTCCTATATCCTCAACCGTGAGTTCCCCGTTTAGTGTGTCCTGCTGGGCTTCGTCCAATGCAGGGAGTCCTATCGCCTCTAGTGTATCTAGTATGTCCCGCTGTGGTATGGCTGCCTCGTGACCGTACAGTTGAGAGTAAAAGCATTTAAATGCGTCGTTGATTGCCGATTGAGAGGTAAGCACCTGACCTAGTGGGTCCATGATCTCCACAATCGCCTGTTTTGGGTTCTCTCTCTTGGACAGCCATGAAAGCAGTCTGCCGAGCTTGTCCCCGCCCGAGTGGGTTCTAGTGTTTTTTTAAATATAATCATATTTGGCTAGTCTGGCCCAGGCTTCCTGGCATTCGTTCCTAACTGCCGCCAGCTCCTTTGCCTCCTTAGTTCTCCGAGCCCCTGCTTCCATTTGTTTGATCTTCCATTTGCCTGTTTCTAGCTCTTCTCGTAAAGTTTTCCTGATTCCTCCTGCACTTGCAATTACCTCCCCCTCACCACAACCTTCAGAGCCTCCCAAATTGTGTCCCAGCTGCTCACGCTCTCCACATTATTTTCCATGTACTCTTTTATTTTACCCCAGAGCCCTTCCCTGAATGCGTTGTCTGTCAGAGCCTCCGTAGGCATTCACCACAGTCGTATGGGTGGTCTGGGTCCCCATGCCCTCCATTCCATGAGGAGCAGGGAGTGGTCTGATATAGATCTACCCAGGTAGGACACTGATTCCACTTGGGGTAAATGCAGCCTGTCTATCAGCAGATAATCTATTCTAGTGTAAATCTCGTGCGGGGATGAATAGTAGGAGAATTCCCTAGCACCTGGGTGTTGCTCTCTCCACACCTCGGCCAGGTACAGGTCTTTTATTACCTTATCTAGTGAAGAGTGGGTCAAGTTTGCCGGCTGTGCCGGAGGGCTAGATCTATCTAGGATTTGGTCTCGTATGCAATTGAAATCACCTCCTCATATAAAAAAAGCTATCCCTGTAAGGAGTCAGTTTTGCACCCAACTTTATCAAATATGTTGAGGTCCTGCTGTTTGGAAGGTAGGTGTTGACTAGGCAGACCTCGCGTTGTTCTATGCTTCCTCTGAGTATCAAGTACCTTCCCTCTGGGTCCACCTCCTTCGACAGGAGTGTAAAAGGTATGGTGTTGCCTATCCATGTATATACACCCCGGGAGTATTTGGAGTATGTCGCGCCAAAGCCTTGACCTCCCGACCATTCTGCTACTTTTGCATTGGCTTCAGGAGTGAGGTGCGTTTCCTGTAGTAGTGCAATGGAGCCCCGTTTTCTCCCCAGGAAGGATTTGATCCTATTCCTGCACATGTAGGTGCCCATATCCCTGACATTCCATGTCATTATCTTAATGTCAACCGCCATTGCTGTTCAGTGGTGCCCATTTCTGCCTACCCAATGCCTTTTGTTTCACTGTATTTATCGCAGTGAAGACTGCAAAACATTTCAAATAAGGACAAAACAAACTTAACCAACTGCACCCAGCAGTCGAGCAGTGCAGGCAATGCTCGTGTGCCCCCACTCCTTCTCGGCCTTTCCAGGTCATCTTGAGCGGGTATAAAGCGTCCCTTGTTGGAAGCTGGCTTCCGGTGGTTGCGAGTGGAGTCCCACGGGGTCGGGCGGTCCCTTCGGCGTACTAAGCACCCATGCGCTGGTGGCCGTGGCCTTCCCTCCTCTCGTCCTTTCCTATAGGCACCTTGGGCCTGGCGGCTGCAGGCGGCGGTTCTGCTCCTCTTCGTCAGCATACGCTATCACCTCTGTGACTGTACTGCTCACCTGCTTCTGTGTGGGAGCACCGCATTGTTGGGAGAGGGGCGTCTACTCCAGGAGCATGAACTTGTGTTGGTTGGGGATGCAGAGTCTTCTACCCGACCCGTGGCAGGCCCCCAGTGTTTGTTGCCAGCTTATCTGCTGTTCACCTCACCTCTTTTTACCCCCAGTCCACTAGGAACCCAGTTCCGTTTCAGCTGGGTCTCATCAGGGCAGCAGGTCACTCCCTGTATCTTGTCCACAGCACAGGTCCCCAATCGCTGTCCTGAGATGGTGCTCATATCCTGGGATACATGACTTGGAGGCACTGACTCTGGGCAACCATGCAGTTGCAGGCTAATCATCCGCCATGAGAGTCTGGTCCGCTCCCACTGTTTGCAGCACCCGTCTGTGTTTCAAGGATGCACCGTGTACTTACAGTGCGCAGCCTATGTGCTCCGCATTGCTGGATCTCTCACACAGCCTCCCCTTCAGAATGTCAGCCCGCTGTTTCCCTTCTCAGGCAGCAGGCCACCAGTTATCAGTAGCCTCGGCACTCCCAGTGAGTGTGGGGCAGCTCTATGCGCTGCTCACCGCTGCAGCAGCAGCGGTCGGTGCCTGCCACTGCGCTCAGACCCAGTGTCCCCGTTCCAGCTATCCCTCACATGGGCGCCAGTCTAACCGCAATGGTTACCGGTGCACACTGCAGTAGATCACGACCTCAGCGCCAGACGAGTTGCAGGGCATAGCTGTATTCCCGCTCCGCTCTCCTCAGTGGGCCACTGCTGGCCTGCAGTAGGTTCTGCGCATCGGGTATCCAGGAAAGCGTTGCGCGGCATGGATTTTCTCCAGCCCGCTTCCTATGTGTCTTTTCCAACCCGCAGGCTCCACCAAGGACCAGGCACCCAGGGTCACAGTGCAGATCCACGCTCCTCCTCCTCCCAGTTCACTTCACCATTCGGCGCTGTTCGCCATTTTGGTCCCCCCAGGGGACCTTAGCTTCAGCAGCTTCTCCCGCTTCAATGAAGCAACGGTTTCATGCGGTTCCTGCGCCGGCAGGTGGAGAAGCCTTTCCCACAACTTTTGAACTATCCAGCTCTCGATTAGCACCACAATCCTTCATAAATACAGGATTGTGTTAGTATCAAGATGGGAGCTCTGTCTCAGGACCACCTCAGTCCATGCGCCCAGGCCATGCCCTCGAAGAACTCTGCTATTCCAGGTACATTGGGGTGATAGAAACATTTTAGAAGGAAATAATGCTTATTGAATAATATATGGACTGGGCTTGTAGTATATCTTTTATTTTACAGGTTGCCCAGGTAGGGGGAGCTCCACACAGAGCTGTGTCTAGTGGTAGGGGCCAGTACTCTGCCAGTTGTTCTAAACCAACTGCTTTTCCTCCTATGTCTATTGTTGGTTGCCTTTATTAATTAATTTGCGTGACATTTGACCAAAGTACAGTTAATGCACTTTAATGAAATCTGATAATAATTGTGGTACCACTTAGGACTGTATATATTTGCCATTATAGATTAACTGAGCACAAAGTGAGTTATTGTGATTGTGTATATAGCCTGAACCTTAATTATATAAAGACTGTGTTTTCACTAATACAGTGTGTGGACATTCCTTTGTGGGTGCTTGGGGACTACACTGTACTTAAGAACCAGCCTGCATCACCTCCTGAGAAACTAGGCCTTGATTGCTCGGCCACGTTTACCAAATGGAGAATCTTGGCTGGGGTCCTCTGTGCCTCTCATCTGCCATTTAGAGAGCAGGAGTACAGATAGCCCCCTCCAGTCTTTACAATAAGCAACTCAAGTTTTGCTTTAAGACCATGGTGCTCGTTCCTTTACTCTCCCTTAGATACTATCTTCCTGACCGGTATGCCTCACTGTGTTTTGGGTTCTAGGTGCCCAAGCACCTCTTTATTAGCTCTTGTAGTTGATTGGTTGGCTTTTGTAGACGTTGTCGGGATGTTGATATTCTCTTTTATCAAAACTGGCATCACTACCCCGGATTCCCTGCGTCATCTTGACGTGGGCCAGACCTTCAAATAATTGAGAGTTTAGCAAAAACACAATGAGCTGACCGCAAACTCAAACTGAAAAAAGAGTGTTTTAATATGGTTTACATCAAGCACATTTCTTTTTGACCCAAACAAGCATATTACATATCTACAAACAGAACCAATTTGACAGACTTCAAAACATTACAACATTATAAAAATGTATTCCCAATCCAATGTGATGCTCAATTGTATTTCATATTTGGTTATGTATACCGCTGGTCCATGTGCCTCTTCTGATTAGACATCTTGAGTACATTCCTTGAAGAGAAGAATCATTAAAAAAAAGTTAAATGCCAATCGATCTGAAATGTAAAAACTTTCTTTGCGCAAAGCACTTCCTCACAAATTAGTTTAAAATGATTGCGAACCGTGTACTATAAGGTATGTTGTTGTAGAACATTCGTATGAACATACCCTCAAAAACTATGTGCAAGACTTGATGCATTTCAGTCTCAAAGTATATCCTTTGTAGGATTTACTTACATTTTAGCAAATAAACTGTAAGTACACATACCTCATAGTTTTACAAAGGTAGCTGTTCAGTGGTTATTAACCACTTGAGAGTTCGCAGCCACTGCTTTTACTCACTGTGCCTTTCACAGATGGGAAATATCCATTTCGATATCAGGCTTTGTCCTGCCCAGGGGCAGTCCAGCACCGAAATACAATGGCAATTCCAATCTGAACGAGAGTACCACCAGCAACCCCATACTCTGGACCTGTTGCAAAGAAGGAAATGATTCTAGTCGAAGTTACAGCACCCCCCTATAACATAGTACTTTAATATGGATGAAAAAGCAAATTTAAACTGAAAACATGAGATGCAGACGATAATACATACGGAGACACACTCATACATGCACTTTGTGTAAATAGTCAATTCTATACATAATCATTTTCAATATGTTTAAATTCCAAGCATAACACATGCAGGTATTGTTCATTCACATATAAAGGACTAGTACAATATAATTACTTGAAAGGCGAGTGAGGTTGATGTTGACTCCGGAAAAGTAATTGATGAAGAATCTTGCTCCTTCATTTTCAGTACATTGTCAGAAGTACGATGCAAAAGGTACATTAGTATTAGAAATGTGGCCACATCCAATGATCTAAAATATCACTTTGTGCATGTTGGTAGGGCTCACCATTGGGATACTAGACCTGTTGGTGGTTTTGTCACTGGTGAGGGTCTGTGCTTCCATCGGTGAGCTCTACGTAAAGAAGGACATGCCAACAAACACATTTCAAAAACATTATGTGACTTTTAAAGCGCACTGTGGAAGTTTTGACTAAGGGTCACATTTCACTGATTTATTAGTGTCCCGAAAGCAGGGATAGAGAAAGTAGTCTTAAGTGAAACATAAAAAAATGGATTCTGGTAACTACTGAAACTTGAGTAATACAACATTGATGGAAATAAATGCCGAAAACTCTAAACTGTTCATGAAGTTAACTTTTCAATACACTATTTTTAATTAATCGAGAGATCATTGAGTAGACATATTTATACAGACCACGGACCTACATACCAACAAAAATAACAAATTCATCAACGCTTTTTTGTGTACTTTGATTGTTCATATATATTGTCGGTAAAGTGCAGGCTGCAGACGCAGAATCGATTGGCCCTCCCGTTTCCCAAGACAGCCTGGGCTCTACTTTCAATCCCATTCACTGGAAAACCGCAATTTGTAATCCATCTTCTGATTAAATCAACATCCTTTGGGAATGTATGTAGGACTGTGCCCAGAGTTTTGACATGGCTCACAGAAGGGCAACCGAAAACGATACAAAAGGCATTCTTGAAGTCTGTAAGATCTGTATGAAATGTTTTTAATTATTACAAATAATGTATGAATGTGAATAAAGCAAGTATTACACAGCTTTGTCGGTAAAGTTTGTTTTAAATAAAGAAAACCTGTGTAACCTTGTCGAATTAACACAGCGATCACTTAAAGAATTGATTGTTATACCGCAAATTGTAACGTATTACTTGTCCATTGAATGAACTTTCAAGCACCAAAAGAAAACATGCTTTCAAACATGGACCACAAAACATTCCATTCTGTTACAATGTACAGTGGTGCAGTGCGCTATTTACCAAGATCAAAATACATCAAACATTAGATAATGGTGAAGTCTTTGAGGTAAATGAAAATTAGAATACTGTGTACATTAGGTGGAAATCGAAAGAAACTTTCAGAGCAGCGATCTGTGAACATACAGAACCAAATAGGTGACCTAACCTTACTTGGACGAACCAATTAGCAGATTCAGCAAGCCGGGGAACAAGTAGCCGTGGAACAGGTAGCTTGAGGACGATATATACCTTGTGGATTGCAGAGATGTTCTCCTGGTAAATTTCTGAGTTTTTATAAAGGCTTAGAAAAGTGGGTGTATGTAAATGTGTGTGACGTGTTCGTTGACACCCACCCATTCTCGATGCCATTGTTTCACATCTGCCATACCTACCAACCCAGCCTCCTTGCGAGCACACAGGCATAGGCCTGCTCGTACTGCCTATAGGGCAATAGGGGCAAGTTGAACCACAAACGCAAAATGCTTGTGTGGGCCATTTTCTTTTAGCAAAGTGGCAAACTATTTTGTGCAATGTGGACCAGTTTGATGAATTACTTCAATATGCAGCTAGTAGTAGTGAACACTGTTGGTGAATGTATATTTTTTTAAATGCACAATTTACATCACCTTTTCATCAAAATACTCCCCTTTGGGTACTATTCAAACAGTGTCCAAAAAGGAATGAATAGCGACTTCGACCTGTGGGCCACAGTTTCATTGGTGCTCGACAATCTTATGGCCAGTACGACCCTGTTCATAGGTGTTAACTGCCATTGATACTAGGTAGGAGGATGGATGGGGACAAGGTGAGCGCAAAAGGCCCGGAACACTGCTTAACGGACAAAACATATGTTCATTGCAGGGTGAGGGTCTTGAAGAGGGTAGTCTGGAGACACTGAGTCTGGCCTGGCCATGTGGACAATGGATATCACAGAATATGGGACGCATTCTTTGAGGATAGTCGCAGCCACATCAGCATGGCGTGGAGGCATGGGGACACAAGTAGTCAACAAGATAGGAGGTTGGAAATCACATTTTCACAAGATATATAAGACCAGAGCTAACGTAAGCAATGTCTTAACAGATAAGAGAAAGCCTACTAAACAGCATGTATCATGGGACATTCCTTTGTGGGTAGGACAGGAAAGTGGATCGACGAACCAAGAAGCAAACTACCATTTAAAAACATGATTGCATCCTGGTGGGAGCAGTCTATTATGACGCACAGCGTTTCCACAAAAATGGAATACACCCATCAGTAAATGGGATGGAATTTTTCCATACAGGGATTTTAAACATATTGGCAACAAGGGGGTGTGAATAGAGCTGTAGGAGAGGAAGGCTCTTTTGGGTGAACCCGAGTAGCCCTGGACGCACTCAGGTGTGGCGGCATGGACCTGGAAGGAAGCTGCCAGCAAGCACAAGAGTGCTCACCAGACAAGATGCAGGTCCCCAACACACAGACCTGAGAGCCCACAATGGGGGCACTCAGTGAGCTAAGGAGGGCCACTTCCTGTTTCCCGGTTCAAGTGCCCAAAAAGAACAGAACTATGATAACGCTGCACACCTGCTGATTTGTGAAATAAATACAGTAATCATGTTTGGTTTAGCACTATCCGCCAAGCCACCTTTCACGGTGTTCCATAAGGACAGGGTTGTCCTTAGGGTTCGTCCTTCTTTTCTTCCGAAGGTTGTGTCGGAATTTAATTTGAGCCAGAAGGTCATTCTTCCGGCGCTCTATCCTCCTCCGCATCCCGGTAAGGAAGAGGAGAGGCTCCATAGGTTGGATCCTAGGGGAGCTTTAAAGGGATAGTCCAGTAAAAAAAATATTTTAAAAATAGATATGCAACATTAAAAAAATAATACTAGCACTTTTTTTTTTAAAACTTCCTATGTAAAATTTTGAGCTATTCAAGCCTGGGGGAGCACCGAAGACCCAAAGTGATAGCCACAGCAGGCAGAAACACAACACGGTTGTGTTTGAAAACGCTGCTGTTTTTCTTTCCGAGTTTCTCAGGCTCCTCCGAGCCGGAGGAGCCTGAGAAACTTGGAAAGAAAAAACACAGCGTTTTCAAATACAACGTTGTATTTATGTTTGCGGTCGCTTCAAAAGCGACCGCAAACATAAATACAACGTTTTTAAAGCTGCAGTTTTATTTCTAAGTTTTCCGGGCTCCTCCAGCCCGGAAAACTTAGAAAAAAAAACACAGCTAGTGCTTATTTTTTAAAAAAAATAAATAGCACTTACCGAGATTCAGCTGCAGCTTTCCTGCTCTGGTCTCCGGTCCCCGTCCTCCGTGTACAGCACCAATGAAGGAAAAGCCACCCAGCGGTAGCTTTTGTTTACTACAGTTGGCTGGCTTTTCCTTCATTAGTGCCGCAAAAGCAAAAGCCAGCACAGGCGGGCATCCATTTCACAAAATGGATGCGCCCATGTGCTTGCTTTTGCGAATTTTGAGCTTGAATAGCTCAAAATTTTACATAGGAAGTTTTTTTTAAAAAAAGTGCTAGTATTATTTTTTTAATGTTGCCTATCTATTTTTTAAATATTTTTTTTTACTGGACTATCCCTTTAAGTTTCTACATCTCACGCATGCCCCTGGTCAGAGTGGACGATCAGCTCTTTGTAGGATACGCTGGATGGCGTTTGGGTCAAGCGGTTACTAAACAGACGTTGTCCAGATGGATTATCTTGACAATCTCTGACTGTTACCGTTTGCCGGGTAAGGACCCTCCGGTAGGCTTACGGGCCCATTATACTAGGGGTGTGGCTGCCTCGACTGCTCTGCAAAGGGGTGTTCCCATTCGCAACATTTGTGAAGAAGCCACTTGGGCCATACTTTTGTAAAGCACTACTCCCTGGATTCTATCCATGGACAAGATTTGGCCTTTGGCAAGGCGGTCCTCTATTCTGCAATTTGATTGGGCATTCTAAAATTCTAAATTCTTTTTCCACCTCCATACGTTGGTACTGCTTTGGGAGTCTCTCATAGATGTGGAATACGTCGGAGGAACCAATCCCCTCGAATAACAAGTTACTTTCTTACCTGGTAACGTTCTTTCGATGGGATGTTCCGACGACAAGCATTTGATCCCCCCTGGGCTCCATATAAATGGCGACTCAGTCTTCAACCCTGCCACCTCCCTGCCCTTAACCGTGAGGTTCAATAGTTCTGATTTAGTTATGTTAATCTTGAGGGCCGAGGCTAACCCGAACTCCACTAGGATTTCCCTACTTGCCCTTAACGATTCCCCTGGATGTGCCAGAGTTAAGAGCATATCATCGGCGAAGGCCGCTACCTTTTGCTGTATTCCACCAAATGGTATCCCATGCGCCTCATTTGATTCCCTTATTAATTCCACCAATGGTTTCAAGTATATGGCGTATAACAAGGGTGAGAGGGGACACCCCTGCTTAGTCCTCTTGCTCAGTTGAATACAACTGGTCATTGACCTGTTAATCAGGAGACACGCCATTGGGGAGATGTGATTTGCCTGAACCATTCACAAGAAGCTCCCTCCCAACCCCATCCTTTGCATCACACGGGATAGGAAAGGCCATTCCACTCGATCAAACACCTTCTCGGCATCAAGGGATAGTAGGACTGCAAGGACCGAGGATTTATTCACCTTTTTCGCCTGATGCGCTACCGGTTTTATATTGTCGAATGTTTGCCTCCCCTGTACAAAGCAAGACTGATCGGGATGGATCAGTGTGGGCAGTACTTCCCCTAATATATTGGCCAGTATGTTTGTGTACATTTTTGCATCCATATTTATTTACTTTTTTAACAATTTTTATTAGTTTTTCAAACAAAATAACACACAGACTTTATGAATAACTTTCATTGATACATCATATCATTCGCCTGTTCAACACTGCCCCCCCTCCTCCACTCCCTCCCCCCAGCCTATTGCACTGCTGTGCCTACTTATGATGTATTAATTTGCTTGAACTGTTCACTGTATCTCTAACCCGCAGATTGTGATGGTGCTGGTATCTGGATTTGGGTGCCATCTCGTGTAGGGCAAGTAAGTTCCTGTATCAAATGTTTCCAGGCCACTAAATCTATGTTTTGCTCCTCTTGACCTCGACGGGATGCTTCTGCCACACAGCAGTTTCTGCCAGTGCCCATTTCTGGCGATCTCTCACCAACACGCTTGTACATGTACCACAACGTGCCTTCCATCCTATTGCGGTCCTGTCCTACGCTTCGCCAAGATGTACTCTAAACCTCTTGATTTACTAACATGTCTGGCTTGCTGTGGTCTCGGAAAAATTCCCAACAAGCACACCTTGAGGGAGACTGAGTCTGATGACAACCCTGCCGTACTCTGGGTCTTGTCTACTTCCTCCCAAAATTGACGTATTTCAACGCAGGCCCCACAACACATGCATCAGGTCTGCGTTGATCAGTCCACACTTCGGGCAAGCTTGTTCTGTTGCGTTACCAAATTTTGCAATTTTCTCCAGAGTTAAATATGCTTTGTGAGTGACATATAGTTGGATTAGTTGTAATTTCACATTTCTGGACACTTTCTTGTTGTACCCCAACAAGGCTGAAACACGTGTATGGGGTTGCTTTTGGTACTCTTGTTTAGAGTGGAATTGCCATAGCATTTCGGTGCTGGGCTGCCCATGTGGGCGGGACAAAGATATGCAAATGGTTATTTCCCATCTGTGAAAGGTATAGTGAGCAAAAAGCGTGTGCTGCAAACTCTCATCTCAGAACAGGTTATCATGCCATGTTCTTTCTGGGCTACCTTTTTTGAAAGGTAGCCCATGGTTCTAGTCCAAGCTGCATCCAACATCTGCTCCTGCAGATCTACTTCCCAACTTTGTCGGGTTTGTATCAGATTGCTTCTGGGTCTCACCGTCAGTATCTTGTATAATCTTGATACTGCGTGTTCCCCTTCAGAGATATAGGATGTTTCTATCGTTTCATCTTCTACCAATACTCCCTCTGAGTTTTCTACTATGGAGAAGTGAGGCATAGGTTATATGTTGCCCCTCAGCCACCCCTGATTCTGAAACTAATTCACCGAAGGTCATCAGTCGACACTCTTTCAGTAAGTCCCCCTAGAGTCGCCACCCCTCTAATCTCCGAGTATTTCTTAACATTCAGCCTAAGCTGCGCATCTACTCTTTTTAGAGTAACCAGGTGTGATCTGGGGTGAGTAGGATGTTTCCTTACCCAGAAAGGAGCAAGCTCTTTGCCACATCGTCATGCCTAGCTTCAGCAATAGGGGGGCGGGGGCTTAGGATCGCCTGGTACTGTTTTTTCAAAAAGAATGGGGTGCAAGCCGGTTGTAGTAATTTGCTTCTTTATTTATTTATAGCGCACGCCGGACCAAAAGGTATCCGGGCGCGTGTACAAGAATACTTTAAGCTTACAAGTTGCATAAAAACATTCCAAAGGAGTTGCAAAGGTACATTGACAATAGGATAAAAAAAAATTACCACACAAGTTTATACAGGGGTTATATACAATTATATACAGTTATGTACAGTTATGTATATAAGTATTTGTGCACAGAGGTGTATACGCAGTATACATATAAAGTCAAAAACAAGGCCATCCTAGAGTGGGTCAATTAATGGTCATTTTCTTTAAGCCATTTAATGCAGTTGAGTCTGAAGTATAGATAAGATTGGTCAGACCTTAGGGAGGAAGGGATGGAGTTCCATAACTGGGCTGCTTTGACAGGGAAGCTGTTGCCTCCGGCAGTACTCTATTTGAATGGGGGCACAACTAGGTGGTTGGTGTATGCTTCTCTGGTAGGTGGGAAGTTCTTCTTTTGAACCGTTCTGTTAGGTATTCGGGGGCTAGGTCATTGATACTTTTGAACATTAGTGAGAGTGTTTTTAGTTTAATTTTGTCAGCTATGGATACCCAATTAGATTGTCTTCTGGTGTATGAAATATGCTCTCTTCTTGGGATTCCTAAGGCAGTTCTGAGGGCATTGTTCTGCAAAATTTTGATTTTTTGCAGCGTATGTTTGTTGGATCCTATGTATAGTGCGTTACAATAGTCCAATTTGGATAATACCAGAGCTCTTGATAAGGTAAGGCAGCTGGTTGTGGACAAGTAAGGTTTTGCTGCTCTAATCAATTTACAGTTGTATGCTGTACTAGAAGCCATCGCGCTCACCTGCTTTGTTAAAGAGAGGCAGGAGTCGAGATAAAAACCTAATGTTTTTACCTCTTTTGCAACTTTAATAGTGTTGTCATCAATCGCAAAGGATGAATAGTCATCGCTCAGTCTTTTGATGTTTTGTGCGTTCCCCAGTATGATGAGTTCCTTTTTGCTGTCTTGGGACTGGTCGTTCCGACAGCTAGTAAGTAACAAACTGTAATTGGCTCGCCATGAAGTACCCCTCAAAGTCTGGTACTCATATCCCTCCTTGCTCATATGGTGTTTGCAATTTCTCCAGCGACATCCTACACCCTGAGTTGTACCGTAGGAAGCTCCTACAAATAGCGTTCAATGTCTTAAAGAAGGCTTTAGGAATATTAAATGAAACATTTGTAAAATAATGTAGCAGCCTCGGAAGCACTACCATTTTCAAGAGTGCGGCCCTTCCCGTTAATGAAAGCAGCATCTTGGCCCAAAACTACATGGAGTTCTCTATTTTAGTCACTGCCTTTAATGTGTTCTGCGCATGTTCTATTTTAGGGTTGTGGAAGATGTCTACACCAATGTATCAACTTCCCATTTAATCGGGAACACTGGTAACCCGCTACCGGTTGTCTTCTTGTACCCCGCAAGGGGGGGAATGATTTCTGTGCATTTATTGTGATCCCAGAAAGGTCTGCATAGCACTCAAACACCTCTAATATGTATTTTAGATTGGTCTCTGGCTGTTGTAGGTAAAGAACCATATCCGCTGCATACAGGGAGATCAGGTGTGTGCTGCCCAGTATTCTGATTCCAGCCTCATGATATTCTTTACGTAAATATACCACCAGCGGCTCCAATGCCAGTATAAATAACATCGGGGACCAGGGGCGTCCCTGCCTAGTGCCTCTACCTAGCCTCCATTGCTCTGATATAATGGAGCCTGTCTTGACTCTTGCCACTGGGTTGCTGTATAGTAGCTTTACCCATCTGATATGTGGGACCCATTCCGGGTGCTAGCTTGGGTCTGATCTATGCTATGGTGTAGTCGTCTTAGATTACATGTGATGTTCCTATTTAGGACGTAATCCAATCGATCTGGATGTACGAGTTTGTGGATTACAGGGGTTAAACTGTTAGCCATCAGAGCCGTCAATAACTTTCCGTCTTGGTTGAGCAGCGAGAGGGGTCTGTAGGAGCCACAATCAGTATTGGGTTTGTTAGGCTTCAGTAATGGGACTATATTTGACTCTCTTAATGACTGCTGCAAAATGCCCTTCTCTAATGCTTCATTCAGCATTGCCAACATTGAGGACATGATCTCTGCTATGAATTTTTTGTAGAACTCGCTTGGTAGCCCGTCCACCCCTGGAACCTTTCCTGACAGCAACCCCCTTATGGTGTGTTCCAACTCTTCTGTGGTTATAGGGGCTTCCAACCTGTCCACCGCTTTTGCATCTAACTTTGGAAGATTCTCTAGGGCATCTTCTATCTCTGACTCTTGGATTTCCAACGACTCCTCATATAGTGTCTTATAGAAATTATAAAAACATGTGTTTATGTGCTGTTGTATCTCACCATTCTTGGCCGTGACTGCCCGAATCGTGCTACGCTTTGTTTTGCTTTTGTACAACCAGGCTAGCAAGCGTCCTGGTATGTCCCCTTCAGCGTGTTGCTTTGCCACATATTTTCTATAACTCAGCTTGCCCAATCTGTGCCAGTGGATCAATTACACTGAACGTTAATGGCTTCTAATTTTAATTCTGCCTTGCGTAGATCATTATCTTTTACGGCTTGGACTTTGTTTGCTTAAGCAATCGCTGTTCCCCTGATTACCACTTTAAAAGCCTCCCATAATGTACCTGCTGATTCCACACTACGGATGTTATGCGTGAAGTAATCCTGAACACCATCCCTTAAATGTTCCTGTAATGCTTCGTACTTCAGGGCCTCACTCCTACGTTTCCATGTCGGGATCCATGCTCTTGGTGGGGAAGCTCACCATGTAAGCAGCAGCGGGGCGTGATTCGACAGCACCCTTGCTTTATATTCTGCTTCCACGAATTCCCCCAGAGTGTTGCATCCCGTAAAAATGTAATCCAACCTGGTGTGCAGGTCTTGGGGCGAGGTGTAGTGCGAGTATCCTCGGGCCTGTTGGTGAAGAGTCTGCCATATGTCTGCATGTTTAAATGCTTGCAACAATGTGGACAGAGCTTTAGCGGAGGGGGCGGGGTACCTGCATTTGTCATCTGATCTGTCCAAACCAGGGTTTAGCGTACAATTAAAGTCTCCACTCCAGATCAGTGTACCATCTCTGTGTGTATTTATCCGTGTGTATAACGTGCAGAAATAAGCCGCTGTATCTTGGTTTGGGGCATATGTGTTAATAATACAATATTCTCTATGTTCAACCTGCCCTCTTTATGTAGGGAAATCTCAAGCAACCTCAGAGGTACCACCGGTGCCACCAGTGCCACCCATATTATGACTCCTCTAGCGTAAGCAGAGTATGATGAGCCTAGCGTTGTACCTCGCCATTTTTTAGCAAGTGCGCTTTGTTTCTCTTTTGTTAGGCGAGTTTCTTGCAGGTGCGCAATGTTTATTTTCTGCTGTGTTAAGTAAGTCATAACCCTATTATGTTTAATGTAACTGTTGAGGAGCCTGACATTCCAGGATGCTATTCGAGGTTCCCCCATCACATTTAAAGTTTCTAACATGCATCAGAGATTCAGTGTTCAAACATAGCTTATACAGTGTGCATTCATAGGCTAACTCCCAACTAACCAACCCACTTGTGTATAGGCGCGTTATAAATGCCAAATCATATATCATATCATAACTCCCTTGCCCTCCCCCTTCCCAACAATTGGCCAGCTCAATTCCTTGCGCTCTGGCATCCCCACTTCTCGCCTCCGTTCCAGGGTCTTGTTCTGGCACATGGGGCGCAGTAGGAAGATACGTAAATGTTAGTATCCAAACAAACAAATCCACTTAGAGGTGTAGGATGCTCCTGCGTAGCGCGATCACTAGTAGCTGCCACGTTGTTGGCTCCTGCGTTTTGGCAACTCTTGTTTTCTTGAGGCTACCATGTGACGGGTCATACTGCTGCCACGTCCTGTGCTTATAGGCCCTCACTGCTTTATAGTGGTCATTGTCTCCCCAGTGTGTTTATTTGTTGCTGCTCGGATCAGCTTCAGCTCCCGTCGTCAAATTGTGTTTGTCCATCCATTTTCTTGCATCTCCAGGGTTGTCAGAGAAAATAGCGCAACCTTTGTGAATGACTCAGTCTAGCTGGGTATACCAACATGTACTTCAAATTGACCACCCGCAATCTTTTTTTCACTGATATGTAATTCATCTGCTGCTTCTGCATCTGTAGGGTGTAATCTGGGTATGCAGTTATTGTGGCAGACGCACGTTGGATCGTCCCTCATTTTCAGAAGTATTCCATGATCTTTTCCTTATCTCAGTAGTTTGATATCCGGGCTATTATTGCACTCGGTTGGGCACCTGGCAGTGGTTTCCTCATCAACGACCGGTGCGCCCATTCAACAGTGAAGCCTTGAGTGAGGGCGCCTGGACCGATTTCCTGCTGTAGCAGAGTCTCTATGTAGTCCGTTGAGTTCGTTCCTTCTTCTCCTTCCAGGAGTCCAATAATCCTTACTTTATTGCGTCTAGCTCTGCCTTCCAGGTTGCAAACCTGTTGTTGCAGTACCCTGACTTCTTCCGAGGTATCTTTTGGGCCACATGTATTCTCTGTCACTGTTTTTTCAAGTGTTCCTGTTCGTTCAGCAAGTGCCCTCACATCTTGTTGTAACAAGTTCACATCGATACTGATGGCATCTGTTTTGGCCTCAAGAGACATCTTTAGAGATGCTATGGCTTCTAGGATCTTTTGGTATCCTTTATCAAGCTCCTGCTCTTTTGGAGCTGGTGGGGTTGCCTGGGCGGGAGCGCAGTTTTTGTGCACACCTCCTAGCTGCTTCCCTTTGCCTTTTTGAGTTTTAGACGCCATGGTTCCATGGTTCGTTGTAACTTCGTTACCCAGCCCCTTTGCTGCTGGTCGCGACGCCAGAACGTATTTATTCCCCTGCTTGTCCGTCAGGTCTTGCAGGTGGTCGTTGCCACTATCTCATCGATTGCACAATGGTGTGTACCGGCTTATTTGATGGGTATGGTACACTGTGTCTTCCCCGTAGGGACTTAAGTCTTGCTAAGTGGGTCCGCTTCTGATTGTTTCGTTACGCTTTGGATTAGTGGGTCCTCCACCGGGGATATTGTCCTCCTCAGAGTTCTACTACAGTGGTACTGCAGTCTGACCAGCACTCTGTTGATTAACTGACCATCCATAGATTCCTACAGTTCCTTGCTGTCTGGTGTGTCCTGTACAGGGCCCTTCTGAGTGTACGATATGCGTGCTCACCGCAGTGGGGCTGCGCTTCTGTCGGGAACCCAAAATGTTAATTCCTACAGTCCAGGGGACGTGTCGACACCTGTATTTATATTGTTCTTGTATCTAGATCGTGCCTCTGGTCTTTTCTCTTATCTCTGCGTTTGTCCTTAACTGCAACTGAAGTGGTCACCAGACTTGTGGTTGTGCTTCTTTCGATGTTGAGAATAGCCGGGGCTGGGGTATGTTTTAGCACGTTTTGTCTAGTCCATTATTGCTGGGCCTTTAATTGTGTCTTCAAGTTGCATTCTCGTGCGATTGATCAGGCCTCTGCACCCTACGTGGCCTATAGATCATGACCGTGTCTGGTTGATGGCGTTGTGCACCCCCTCGCAAAAACAAAGTACTTGGCTATCGTGTTTCCATCCTTATTGCTTATCATTCTAGGAATCCTCGTGTGTACACAGCAACCATGACTGCCTATCTGTGTCGGCGTTAAATTCGTATTTACTTAGCCGGCGCGGAGTCCCCGGCTCTATTCGTACTTCCCAACCTACGTTCCGAGAATAGTTGTGCGGGCCTGTTTACTCCTCGGTCCGCCGAGACCTGCTTCTGCTCTTCAGGTCAGGCTCCTCAATCCGCCTTCTCGGTGCAGCCAAGGCCAGCTTCCACTACAGTCTGCCTTGAACTGCACGTTGTTTCTTTTGCTGTCCTATTGTAACTGTTACACCGCGGCACACTGAAGTGAAAGCGGGCTCAAGCAGTGTAACGAGCACGGCCTTCTCCCCCTCTGGTCCACCGGGGTCAGCCATATCTACAATTCACCCCCACTAGTAATATTAACTAGTGGTATGTGCGCTCTATCAGCAATGTCCAATGTACAGTAGGAGAGGGGACAGGTTTCTTTGCGGAGTCGCACCCTTTATTGCGCTCCCAAATCACTGGCTCTTTACCCCTGCCTTGTGCTTGTTACCATGGGCTCATGCTGGCTTGGGTCGTAGTATTCTGCCAATCAAGGACTGCTGCTGCACCGCAATCCTCCGCCCATGGCAACGGTCTGGGCCTCTATTGGGGGGGGGCGCCATACCTTTTACACCACACGAGCATATGGATCCCGCTGTAGCCCGCTGCCATCTTCAACGGCACCAGTCTTTCTCTCAGCCCGCCTCTGCTTTAAAGCTTCCCCAGCTCTTCCTTGTGTGCGTCTGCTACTGTAGCGGCCACAATGCCGCCATCTTGTATCAGTGTTTGCAGACTGGTTCAGAGACTTCGCCGGCAAGATTTCTGTATCAGTCTCTTCCGCACTGCTGAAATAGGCGCTTGGCTGCTCACAACACTTTTATGTTGCCTATGTTGCCTCAGTTAGCATGTGCGAGCGTCGTAGCCACCATAATAACCAGGATCACTTGTGTATCAGCAGGAGCAGCAGGAAATGCGACCTACTGCATGGCAGTTTAGCCACGCTCCTCCCTGCGTCCATATTTATTAGCGCTATTGGCCTGTATGATGTGCACTTATGATCTTTATTGGCCTTAGGGAGGAGAATGATTTTCGCCTCCTCCATTGATGCCGAAATTTTGCCTGCCTCCCGGAATCGGTTAAATAAGCTAGTTAGTTGTGGCACCAATAATCCCGCAAATGTCTTATAATAATTAGCTGTAAAGCCATCTGGTCCTGGTGACTTATTGGTGGGGAATTGCTTTTATAACCCTCCGGACCTCGCCTTCCTGCCCTAGCTGCTTGCTTTCCTCCTCTCTTACTTTGGGGAGGCTGATCCTCTCCAGGATGTCCACCTGAGCTCTATCTGCCGGGTTCTGAGACATGTATAGGCCCTTATAGTTGACAAAGCACTCCTGTATCTTCTCTGCGCGGGTATGGTGGGACCCTTGATCGTCTATTATTATCGGTGATTTTATTTTTACCGGATGCCCCCCTTAAGGAGCCTTTCTAGTAACCTGTCGGCTTTATTTGCTTTAGCATAAAATCGCTGACAAACAAACCATAAAGACCTTTTTGCTTTCTTGGTCCTTAAAACATTGAGCTTGCCCAGTGCTTGATGATATTCCCTCAATGTTTTCCTAGATGGGGCATTCAAAGCCTGCGTCCTACTAACCTCAACTTCGACCTCTACCTGGCTTTTGAGGGCTCTCAGATGTCTATCTCTTTGTGCGTTTAGTGCGATGAACTCCCCCCTAGTCGTGGCTTTGACCTCATCCCAGCTAACACTCTCCTCCGTGTCTGAGGCTTTATTGAGGGCGAAAAACTCCTTAATCCTCTCCTCCAGCTCTCCCATAATGACCAGGTCGCGCAGAAGCTCTACCGGTGCCCTCCAGCCCCACATCCCGGATCTCTGTCTGCGTAGCTGCAAGTCCTTAGTGACCACTGTGTGGTCCGCTATCCCTAATGAGCCCACCTCGATATCCTCATCAAACCAGTGTTGAGCCACTGTTTCTGGCTTCACCCGCTTGGTGGAAAAGGAAGCGAAGTCCTCAATAAAAGTGTAGGGTAGATTTTATGTGCCCAGAAAGGACCGAGGAGCAATTGTAGTGCCCAATATCACTTGGCTTCCGGCCAAAACCTGAAAAAGGGCAATTGTGATGCCTTTGTATAGGATTAGTTCCTGTGCCCTGGCCACTTGCAGGACCGCTTCCTACTGCACGTATCTTGGGAATGCCGCCAGCGCGCCCCTCGGCCTGCCATTGGGGCCCCTAACTGTCCTACCGACTGGTGGATTCTATCTAGTAAGTTGTTTTCCGGGCTTGTGTCTCCCAGGAGGTCAGCAAAGATCCTCTGAATCTCCCCCTTTAAGTGTCTGTCTGAAATGGCTTCGGGGAGGTTTTTGACCCTTGTTAGGACTCATTCAATGGCTAATTTCCCTTAACTAGTGAGTCCCCCAGCAGCTTTGCTGGATTTCTGGAGTTTATTTTTTTCACTTGGTAAGAGTGTACCTCTTTTTCCCACTCTTATCTGTGTTTTGCCATGTGTATTTCATCTGTTTTTGTGATTGTGGACTCTGGAGTACACCACTTCAGTAGCCCCCTTCTTGTGTGTGTTACACAGCACCTTCAGTGCAGTGACACAGGGTTGTCTTTTAGACTTCCCACGACTCCATTTCTGAGGCTGACTACAGTCCCCCAGAAAAGGGTAGCCATTTACTTTACTTAGTCAAATAACCACAGATCCAGTTCACACCATCTTACATGGAGTACTGGAAAGGGTTAATCCGCAGCCCTTTTTATCTGTACCTCCTAGAGCATTGTTTTGCTCTTTTAACATTTAGACTTGGCTGGTGGCAGTGGTATCTACCCTAACTTTTCTACCGCGATTATACTATATAAACATGGTATTTTTTTAGGCTATTCTATTAGCCTCGAACATAATCCCGGTTGACCAAATACTCTTTCTTTTGGCTCCGGTTGGGTTTATTCGCCATTTCTTTTTGTTAAAGTCCTTCTTGTGTTTTACTTTGCGCGGCAAACCAGGTTTGCCTTCTTTGTTCACGGTCTTTTGGCGGGCTTCTGCCAAGAAGCCCTCCTCTAGGCGCCTGGGTGTCTAGGTGGGCTGAATGTGAGGGAGGGGTGTAGTCACCCCCTGCACAGGGTATCCTAGGAAACCCAAGTTGCACTTTACCATGATTGGCTAAGGTGGTTGTCCGGGCTGGACAACCCCCCCTGCTGCGTGATTGACAGCCAGGGTGTGTGAATGGGGGATGTTCGTATAAAAGGCAGGACTCTTGTGCTGGAAGTCAGTCGCCACTGGAACTACAAGGAACCAAAAAGAAGTGGAGAAGATGACGGCTGCTGCAACTATCCCGTCCCGGTGAAGCCCTGCTGCAGTCCTGAGCTATCTATCCTTAGACGACCAGAGAAGATCCAGTCCGGAGTCTTCTTCCCTTGAGCCTGGTGGGGATAACCAGCTCACCTTCCACAGCCAGAGGATCCTCTTCGTGGTCGAAATCGCTGCACACTGCTGTAGTGGTCTGGATAGCCATCTGAAGAGCCTCTCCTGTTTTTAAGGAGCGCACCTTTTATTCACCGTCGCTGCTGCCGGCTTCATCCCTGTGTGGTGTATACCCCTCCAGACGTCCTCCTTCTTGCCGAAGCTCCAGGAACCGTGGGTCTGCAGGAAACTACCAGGATCAACTGTCGTGGCACCAGCTTCTTCCTTGAATACGGTACTGTGTTCTGTTTCGAGGGGCTAGGGTGAATCCCTTTCCTCCTCCAAGGCTTGCCCTTGTCTTCCCTCCTTCTTATAACTTTTGCTCCCTCTGTTGACAATATCTAAGCACTCCAACGTTGAATCTTGAACTATCCGACTGTGTGATCCTTGACAACAGGAACCCAGTTCCACTTGACACTGGCTCCGGCCTATTGACTCTTGAATTTCTGTCAACGAGTGTTCTCTGATTCTGTCTGCCCTGACAAAAGTATTGCCTGTGATTTTTACCCCCAACTCTCTCTGGTTAACTCAGGTGGTAAGTGTGTTTTTGCCCCGGTAATATTTCTTGCCGCGGATGCGCGTATCTTTAGTAAGACCGAACTGTTATTACTGTGAAAAAGTGATCGCATATGTATTCCCGGTAACCTCTTTTGTTTCACAACACCGGTCCGTTAAAACATAGGGTACTTACCTTGAGTTATACTGTACCAAGTGAATTGGTTGGTTGTAGTGTATTTTTTTACATGTGGTTTTGAATTAATAGAAGTGTTGTGTTTATAACAAATGGTTTAAAAATAAATGTACTTATATTTTTTACCTGAAACCTTGAGTCAGTGTTTGCTTCAGTCGCAGTAATTGTGGTCCCTTTGTGTAATCTCTGCTACTGCTCATAAACTCTTGAGATATGCCTGGCTGCTCCGCTACTGCTACCACTTTAACATAGTAGTACAGGCTTGTACCAAAGGTGAACTTGTATTACCACTTGTAGTCTTAATTGTGTGTAGTGGTCCCAAAGGGCACTGCACAGGATTCTGCCTAACAACCCTTGAAATTAATTCTCCTTGTGCGGTTCTCCATGTCCTCCATCTACAGTTCCAGGTTTTGTGTGGCCACCTGGAGCTACTCTATTTCTTCCCCCTGTGCCGTTGTTTCTTTTTTCACTTCTTGAAACCCCTTTTCCAGGAGATCTGTCCTTTCCTCTAACTGACCATCCTCCTGTCTTATTTACGTTAGAGCCATGTTAAGGTCTGATCTCATTAACTCAAATTGTTCTTGGAATGCCTTTGTTAATGTCGTCTGGAGGGACATCATCATTATGGAGATCCTGTCTTGAAATGGGTCCCGGAGACTCCGTCCCATTGGTTCCCTCTTGGTCTGACATTTCTTGGTGCCCTTTGCCAGGTCCTTTTCCCTTCTGCCGGGCCCCACACAGTAGGGATGGTGCCCGGCATGTCCCTTGATGCCGCCGCCTGTTTTGAGGCCTTCGATTTAGATGATTTGGACATCTGTCTTGTGCTCCCGGCCGTCCTTCCTCCCTTCCGGGGTCCTCGCCGTTGATCAATACTTTCGTGGCGGGCCTCCTTGTCCCCCCTTTTCTGTCCTTCAGATGGGCAGATGGGCCTCTGAGCCTCCCCACATTGTCTGCTTTGTTCCTTATGTATCCTCCTGTCAGGCTTTCACCCTGTGGGTATCCTTAAATGGGTAAGTTCTACTAGTGGCCTCTGGGTAGCTTCCTCTCCCTGCGTCTATGCCTAGGGGCGTGCCTGGGTGTCGTGTCTTGTGTCTCCACCCCCCCCCCCCCGGGTATGTCTCCCTTTTTGTTTGTCCTCTGCTCTGCAAGGGCTGCCCTTTCCTTGTATCCCGCAAGTCCTGATGCTGCTGGTTCTCTTTATGCTGCGTGGATCTTGTAATCTTTTATCTCCTGTGATGCTTGGCTTCCTCCCTGTGAGACCGCAGCTCATGCGGTTGTTCGTCCTCGGGGCCTCCTTCCATCTTCGTTGGTGTTCCCCAACCCGTGGGCATGCCGAACTCCACAGGTGGGTGGGGGGCCAGGGGGGTTGGTCGAGTCCCCCTCTCTTATGCTGATAGCCTCTCCTCTTCTTGCGCCGCCTCCTCGGGTGGCCCCAATCCTACCCCGCTTGGGGTCCACTGGGGTGTTTTGGCTGCCTCGGTTAAGCCGCTTGCCTTGCTTTCCTCTTCCTGGGAGCACTTGGTGTGCTCCGGGGTCTGCTTCTCACGCCTGCTGAGGGCACTGTCTGATGCCTGAGGTCTGCTGCGGCCCTGGCCACTTCTCCTTGCTTGTGGGGGCCGTCCTCTTGACCGAGTCGGCTCTACTTGCCCCGACTCCCGAAGGTGCTGGCCCGTCCCGAACCTGGCAGCCCATGCCGTTGGGGCGCTCCTCCTCTATAGTCCCTGGAGAGCCTCTCCCACTGCTTTGCCTTCTCCTCTACGGGCGGATTGCTCAGGACCTGCCAGCCCTCATTCTCCTGTTGCTGATTTTTCCCTTGTTGTGCCGATGGGCCAGCTCTGCTGTTCCCACCCTCACTAGCCCTGCTCTCTGGCTGTCCGCGTTTCTTCCCAGGCTGCCCGGTCTGGGTGGACCACTCTCTGTTCCCAGATGAACCGGGCCGATTTCGCCTTCCTGTTTGGAGGCCCCCCGGCTTGGTCCGGGTCCCTGCGGTCGTGGTTGTTCCTACGGGTGAGGGTGCCTTTCCTCTGGCTCCCATGGGGAGTCTCTCCCGCGGCGCTGCCTGCTCAGTTGTTGCCGAGCCATGCCGGACTTGCTTGCCTGCTCTTTCTTGCCTTCCGAGACTCCTCTGTTAACTCGGCGGGCGGTCTCTGCCGATCCCGCTCTCCCAGACCTCACTTGCAGGCGGGTTGCACTTGCCTCTCGGGACACTCGCTTATATTGTCTTTTTGTTAGGGAGAATTCTCTGTTAAGGTTAATTTCCCAAACCTAGTGAGCCCCGCAGCAGCTTTGCTGGATTTTTGGGGTGTATTTTTTTCTCCTGCTAAGAGAGAGACTCTTTTTCCCCCACTCTTAGGCATGATTTGAGAATGTCCTTTGACTATGGAATGTGTTTTATGGGCTATGGGGTCTTTTACTCCATAGGGCTTCATATGTTTTTGGTATGTGTGTTACACAGCACCCTCAGTGCAGTAACACAGGGGTGTCATAGTGACCCCCAAACACAGACTCCATACCATGGGACTGACTACTGTCTCCCAGGACATGCAAAGTCACCATTGGCTTTACTAGTCTTAAATTGTGAACAGAACCAGTACAAACCATTATTGTGGAAGTACTGGTAGGGGTAATTCGATTGCCCCTGGGTCTGTTTTCCAAGGGGCACTTGCCAGTCCCCACTTGTCGAGTTTCTGGCTGGTGGCAGTGGATACCACACGAAATATTCCACCGGAATATTTCCTATGGGATTTTCCCATTCATTTTAAACGCTCCACTTTTTGGTGGAATGTTAAAGATACTGCTGGGTTATTTATTTAATATTTATTTCCCGGTTGGGTCTTTTTGCCAGGACTCGGTTTTAAAATGGCGTTTGTGTTCGCCTCTGAAACTCTAACCCAAGTCGAGCCCTTTGTTCCACTTTTTAGCGGGCTTGTACACAGAAGCCCTCCAAATGGTGCCACTCTGTCTGGGGTCAACAGGATGTGTGGCAGGGGGACTCGGCACCCTGGACTGAGTTGCCTTGGCAACTCAAGTCACACTCTTGTGTGAGTGGCCCAGTGGTGAGCCGCCGGCTCACCACTTAGCATGTTTGAGTGACAGCTAGGCTGATGAATGGGGGTTTTGCTGCATAAAAGCAGGGCTTTGGGGACTGGAACTTCAGAAGTCGCCAGAGGACCTAAAGAATCCGAAGAGGGGAGAAGCTGAGCCATCTACAACGACGACACCACTGGTGGAGCCCTGCTGTACAAACTCGCCACTTCCCCGACGACAGAGGAGATCTTCTTCCAGGAGAGTCTTCTTCCCTTTGAGCTGGTGGGACCAACCAGTTTGCCTTTTACGCCTTCCTGGATCGTCTCGTGGTTGAATCACCCATGCCAAGCACCCCGGCGGCCGGATAGCCACGCTTCACCACTACCGCAAATAAAAGGGTTGTACCTTTTAACCGGGAAACTCCGCGGCTGGTTTCTTCCCTGACAGTGCAACGACCTCCAGCTTTCTTCCTCGTCGAGACCATCTCTTCCTCTGGTTGAAGCCATGACTTGCACCCGCTGCCAGGAACAACTGCCACCACTGGAGCTTTCTCAAAATTTCAGGTACTGTGTCCTGCCTGGTCTCCCTTGCAACAGATTGTCCAAGGTGTCCCGTAAATCCTTGACTTTCTAACTGGGTTGACCTCAGACCTGCTAACTTTGCCTTTCTGAACTGATCCAATCTCTTTTGACTTTTCTGCAAAGACTTTGAGTGCATTTCCACTGTGTGATCTTGGGCACATTCCGCCTTGCTCTCTCCAAGAGTGGGCCTGGCCTATGAATATTTTGCTCTACAGTAGACCCTGCCTTTCTTGACTTGCTGTGGTTTCTTAAAAGTGTTGGTACTGTGTTATTTTCCTACTCTGCCTTTTCTCTCCCTTTTTAAACAAATTATTGGAGTGCCATCTACGGTTACGCGCTCACCTCTGTTTTACTAAATAAGTGGTATCTTAACCTAGACTTGTCGAATAATTAACTAGGGAAGTGTATATACTTATAGTGACTGTGTTTGAACTTGCTTGACATATTAGTGCCAGTGTATTTTTATAAGTGTGTTTTTAAATAAATAATTATATACTTTTATACCAAAGCTCTGCTCATTGTTTGCTTGTTCTGCTGTATTGTTGGCCCTATTGTGTATACTCTATATACTGCCTAACTCTTCTTGAGAGAAGTCTGACTGCTCAGCCACAGCTACCAGGCAAATCTGGGTGGTGCAGACTGCTACCAATTGGGTTTACTGCTTACTCCTGTAGTCTTAAACTTTTTGCAGTGGTCCCTAAGGGAACTGCACAGGTTTCTGCCTAACACTTGTCCGCTCCCCACTCTCGGGCACCTGGTTTGGGTAAGGGGGGATGTGACACCAGCCTCTACTCCTGACTGGAGGTATTCCAGGGGGGAGGGGGAGAAAGCCAAGTGTATCTCCGAGCACCAGGAGTGACTGCCCACATGTCTACCTAGTGTCGGCAGCTATCTTGGAATCTGACAACATTTTTGAGTGAACTTCCCCATTAATGTCACCTCTGCCCCTTTTTGCCTGCTATGCTATGATCTTTGCCCCTGGTCCCTGACTTTTCCTCCCCTTTTCTGTTCCTCCTTCCTCCTCTCCTGAGGACTCCCATTTTCTAGACTGTAATTTCCTCCCACATCCTCTGTAGCACCCTTTTACTCCACCTTTCCTAACTCTTCTCCCTTCCTCTTTAGATTGCTTGCATCTCTTCGCTGTTCCTCTGAACATTTTACACCTCCTCCTTGTTGCGCCTCTTAACCGCTTCCACCTTTTTACTCTTTGATCCCTCCTTCTCCTTTGACACTAAGGAGCTTATTTTCAATGAGCACTAAACTAAATCAAACTCATAAGACTTGCGTAATACTTTTACGCATTTGTTTTATTTCATGTCTCATTTTTCACAATTTGTATGGCAGAGAGGAGGCACTGGTCGTACCTTATGATCCTGTCCAGCACTTCTTCTCTGCCGTACAAACCCTCAGTGCATTTGCGCCAGCATGTATTTTAATATTGGTGCAAATGCTATGCATCCCTATGAAAACCCATAGGAATTTATTGTAAATGTTGCCTACCATGTGTACGTTGGTAGATGGTGTTTACTAATTTGTAGGAGTACAGGGAGGACTCTAGATTGTTTTGCTTTGTAAGACCTTTTCATGTGTTGCTTTTGGTAACTTTCATATCTTCCTATGCCATGTTACAATTTGCTATATGTGGTTTCAGGTTTGCCTGTGCACCTTGCAAAACTGCCCATAAAATCTTTCTGATTGTTCCATTTTTAACACGCTCAAATTCTGTGTTCCAACCCACAACATGCACCACCACCTAATCCACGCAAACATGTCAATTAAACACACCTCCCAACAAACATTAAACATCAGAACACTACACCTGTGTGCCATTTGTGAGGGAAAGCTTGGGATTTTAAGCGCAGCAATGTGGTTGAAACATGTCTGGGGTTGCTCAGTTCAGGACAGACTGCCCCTTTTAAGTTTGGGGTGGGACATCTATGCCACCTGGAGGAATATTGTAATAAAATGCAATGTTTCTGCTTGTAGTTTACTTTGTAAGTATGCAACCTCCTTGCGTTGTGTGACAAAGTGACATATGGCATAACACAGTGTATCCAGTTCAGTTTTTTAAGCACGTCGAGGATGGTATAACCATATTCCTCGTCAAGGCCTGGGTCTGTCCACAACGAGGTAGGTATCTATAGAAGTCTTGCGCACGCTCACTATCGCTAATCTTTTATGTGCTTTCTCTTTTTGCTTCCCTCTTCCTGTCTCTATCTTTCTCTCCTTCTCTTTATTTCTCTTTCTTGTTCTCCCACACTTTTTTTCCTTTGTTTGTACTGTCTTCCTCTCATTCTTCTGGCATCTGCAAGCTCTTTTGAAGTCTATCTCATGTACCTACCTTTATACTCTGCCTCGTTTAACTCCCCAACGACTGACTGAGGATGGAAGCCTGTTTTATTCTCTCCTGGTACCCCCTCACTGTGTGTGGGGAGCTGGGTGTATGCCACTCTGTGGTGTGGTGGCTGCTTTATCTCTTTGCCAGTCAAAACTCTGCACTACTTTCTCCTGGCCTAGTCTTGCTGCAGCAGTCCCCAGTGCACAGTGTGAGAAACATGAGGGTATTCTCCCAAGTAGACCTTGGGTAACCCTTATTCATGTGGCCAGGGGAGGGCTGGTGCTCTCAGATTCCAACCCTGGGACTGGACGAGCGAGAGCTGATCACCTGGATTGGGGAACTGGGGTTATGCTCGGGGGATTTCCCCAGGTGAGACGCAGTACTATACCGGAGAAAGGGAGGAGGAAGACGAGGTCCCCGACCGCCCTTACATCCGATAAACTTCCTTTAAAAAAAATCCATCATCCCTTCCACCTCTAATGAATCCATTACACACCCTGCTGTATTTAGAAACCATATTTGTCAGAATCCGTGTCTTCCTGTTCCCCATCCGAATACTCCCAATAATTCTTCTTCCAGTCCAAAGCTAAAAAGGCGAGCACGGCAGACAGCACGATGAGACGGCTAATCAGGCGCGGCAGTTCAAGAGAAGGAGAAAGGCGGCAGGAATCGAAAGGGTGGTGAAGAGAGAAGTGACCTTGCCCTTTTCGTCACAGACCTGTGGAACCTTCGTGGAAGGGAGCCTAAAACTGCGAACAATAGCACAAGTGTCTTTCAGCAGATGTTAACAGTACACGGGGCAAGCCTGCACCGATAAGCAGGAGCGAGGGAAGCTCCCGCAACTGTAGTACCGGCCTGGTCTCCAGGAAAGCCAAGCGATTCAGCACAGTCGGTGAGTTGAGTGGAGAATCGATTAGAACCGGGCAGTGTTGAGTGAGAATTGCAAAGTGGCAAGTTTGAACGAAGTTTAATGAACTGTGAAAGGACTGTAAAAAGTGTTAAGGGGAGACCAGCTGAAAAGGGAAGCCGGTACCACGTGGGTGCTAACTCAAGAGACTCTGATTCACCCCCATTAGAGCGAAACTATGGGTACCAGAAGGCCGTAGAAGAGTTGTAGAGAGAGGTCAAAGTGGTCATACAGGAGGTCTAGTAAAATCCCTGTAAAATCGAAAGACTTTGAGCTACAAAGTGTGTGAAAGCAAGGGAAATTAATCCAACAGACTCAAGTGAGTGTGAAGTTGGCAAGAGTGAGCCCAACCGAGGGATGCTGGTGAGAGGGGCAAAGTCTAAAGTCCTGAGAAAGTGTTTTGACAGAGGTAAACCCAACCGAGGGATGTCCACAATGAACTGTTTGAAAAGACAAGGAGAAACAAAGGGAAGTGAATCCCGCTAAATGATTTTAGAGGGGTTTGAGTCTGGCAGAAGGAGATCGAGGGGTGAAGCCATCACCCAAGCACCAGCAGTCGAGGATCCAGGGCTGAAGCTCTCACCCAGTGTTTGGGGAAAGAACTGATACATGAACATGTGGTAAACCATTGAAAAGAGTCAGTGCCCAGAAGAGGGGGACCCAGCGGTGAACCCATCACCCATCGAACAGTGAATACAAACTTTCATTTATTGAATGAACTTTAGTTGTTTTTAGTTGAAGACATCAGGGCCTCGAAGGCAAGAGACTTTCAAGTGAAACGAGACTTGACCATAGAAGGTCCTGAAAGCTGCTATTGGAACTGTTGTCTCGTGCTGGAGAAGCTGGAGACTGTACTGTGCTCTATGATTCCACCTTCGCTCATGCTCAAAATGTGGGAAAGGGAGACCCAGACTACTGCATACGGACATATTATTTGAGAACACTTCTTTCTTTTCTTGAACTACCCCACACCCTTTTTTGTATAGTTGTAAGGTTTGGCAATAGGTTTCTTAGTATAGGCCCTTTTATTTTGACACAGTGCCACTAGGACTGCCTTCTTTTTATTTGATGGTCGATGCTTGCTCCAAACTTAGATTTAGGTTTAGATTAGGCGTTTTCCAACCTGCATACAGCATTCATTGTTCAATAAACACCCTTGAACTGTGAGCACTTGTCTGTTTTACTTTTTCCACCTAGAGTTCCTCACAACAGTCACACTTCTCCAAAGCTCAAATCTCCACCACTCCAGGTTTTCAAGCAGGTGTTGCTGATCTTTCGTCTGGTTTAAGCATAAAACTGCTCAGTGATGTCCAGAGTGACTTTCCAACAAACCCTCCAGATTAGGGGTCTCTCACTGATACGTGATTGAGGTGGGTACATTTAAACAATAGGAAGTGAAGAGGGACTGGATTATGGGTCTTCTGGATACCTCACCTTCACCCTCTATATTGGTGCAGGAGGAGGAGGCAGACACATGGGTGGCATGGTTGTAGGCATACACATGTATTAAAATAAAGTGAAAACCTACCACTCACAACTCTAAGAGTGCTTTCCCTACCTCAAGCTAAAATACAAAAGATTCAGTCAGGATGTCCATGTAAATCCACCATCCTGTGTCAAAAACCTATCTCTTTCCATTACACTTATAACTAAACTAATGAAATAGGGGATCCTGTTGGTACAGAAGAATGGCTTCCTTCTTCTGTACAACAGATCACAGTTCCAGGTCTTTGGTGGGATGTTTACCTGAGTTAATAACTCCCTTCACCAGGTCTCACTCCCTTTCCAAGGCACAAAACCAAGTTCCAGGTTGAAATGTTAAAACGCAGTAAAGTTCTCATTTCAAATTCGGAAGGTAAAGTTCCAGTTCAAACATCAACATCCCTTATTGCAATAGTTGTTTCTTCACTATTGGGATCCTGGAGAATGCCTCCCTTGTCCAGGTGTCTTGTTCTCAGTATTTGCACAGTGTCAGCGGAACGACTCCCTTCCCCTGGCCTTTTCTCAGGCTTACTTTGCAGTTCACAAGGCCAAGTGGAATGTCCCCCTTTCCCCACGCCTGTTCTCACATTTGATTTCATAGTTCACAGCACCAGGGGGAATGTCTCCCTTCCTCTGACCTTTCTTTGTATATTCAGAATGGCATAACTGGTTCACTCTCTCTATGCTATTCTTCCTTTTTAATTGTGGGTGACCAGACCAGAACTTGCCTCTGGTTTCTGTTTGGCAGACATGGTTTACTCTCCTGCCAGGTACTGCCACGAAAAAGATGAATTATGTTGATCTTCGTTTGTGGGTGCAGTTCCCAGACCCGCCTTTCGCTTTGTTTTTCCTGTGGCAGACTTGGCTCACTCCTTTGCCAAGTACTGCCACGAGGAAGAGGACTGGCAACGATCTTCCTTTTTTGGTTGAAGGTCTCAGTCCCTGTTCTCTATGCATCCGTATGTGTGATTATTAGTGTCCTTTGATATATTATGGGGCTTTCCCTCTTTCCCCTTCATTGGGGAACTTTTCCTTGGTTCCCCTCCCGTTGCCTCTGCGACCCTTTTGCGCTCCCACCAACCAGTAACCCCTGTTCCTTTGGGGTTGGACCAGGCATCTCCTGGTCGGTGTCGGGATTGTGTCTATCTGTGTTCGGGTCATGCGCTGCTTCCCTGGCTCTCTGGTGTGCTGCAGCAGCTCTGCAGTTTTTGGTCCGTTGCAGGTGGCGTGTCTTCCTTCGACCACGCTTCAGATTCCTGCACTCGCCTGGACCTTTTGCTCTGCAGCTTCTCGCCCGATCCGTCTCTGTAGGACCATGTGTGGACACCACTCTCTCTGCGTCCTGGTCTTCAGCCTCTTCTTCCTGCACCGAACTGCCGCCTCGTTCTCAGTTCCTCCAGGGAGGAATTGATAATTGAGGAAGTGCTCTTTTTGTCTTTATTCGGAAGGGCCACTGACAACTAGAACGCTCATTCACGGTCCTCCAAGTGCTCATCAGTATTCCGCACCTCCTCCTCCTCGTCCCAGTCCCTGGCAATGAAGCCCTTTTTAGATTATCCCTACTCTTCCTCTTCTTAGTGAATGCTGGAAATTCAGTTTTACAGACATGCATAGAAGAAGTGTGGTTCATAGGGTAGGCAGATGTTATAGGGTGCTAGGTGAGGTGTGTCATACTGTGTTCTCCTGGGATGGATGTCCATGTCCCCAGAGGGGGAATCTCTCCCCATTAGATCCTCCCGCTGTGTACCACCCCCAGGGGGATTGTTGGGTAGCAGCCTCACGGGAAGGGGCTCCCCCTTGGGGAGAAGTGAAGACAACGAAGGATTTGTTTCGCCCCTCTGTGGATTAACCTTTTTCTTTGTGGTTTACGACCCCAGTCTAGTCTTCAGCCCTGCCAACTCGTTCACTTTGTGGCAGGTAACGTTTCAAACGCAGGCTAATCTATCAAACTCATACAGCTCCTGGCCTTTATTTGCTGACTAATCTACTCAGCGCTTCAAAGATGCCTTTTTGTAAAGAATAATTTCAAATATAATAATAAAGGCTACCATTTTCTTTGTGTTTGAATTCAGTCGTGTACATTAGTCCTGTTGCTTATACCGCTTAGCGAATGTGCATTTCAAAGACGCAACTAAATTGATTGAATGACACTTTTTTTAGGAATATAATTCAGTGTCCGTGCATGTTAATTTTTTTATAAAATGAATTATAACACAGGGCGACCATTTTTGTCAGTTGCTTATCTGCAAAGGTGGATAGTAAAATGTTTTTTCTATTGACATGGTTAGACTAGTTTTCTTTTATTTATGATTACCACTGAGCTTGCATGTCCAGTTCAGTCAGTACTTAATCTAAGATGTCAAATTTGTCAAAAACGGTATTATTATAAATAAAAATGGGGCTGTGTGTAACAATGTTTTTTTTTCCTTAAGGAATTTAGTGGCTATGTACAACAGATGAAATACAGCATAGCTAGGATTACAGCTGCAATGCCACGTGTGTATGAACTAGCAGCAGGAGGTACTGCAGTTGGCACTGGATTGAACACAAGGATTGGATTTGCAGAAAAGGTTGCTGCTAAAGTGGCTGATCTCACTGGTAAGGGTTTTGGTATAGCCGATACAGAAGATCCGTTCACAACCTTTTCTTCATGAATTTGGACACCTTTTCCCTTAAAGTTTTTCTTTGTTAACAGTTAATATTTCTCAAATGTACATTTGCCAATGCTGCAATGTCAACCTTTGTAATTGATAGCCAAACCGCTTGATTGGGGGACAATCTATGCCGTCACAGATGGGGTGGCAGACGGGAAGCTTAGATAAGACTTTCACAATGAAACACTTGCGTTAAGAGACAACTCAAAAAATAATGAACTTTTCAAAATAGAAATTCACTCACTCGAATTCCTACAGTTTTTTTTCTGCCTCGCCTATTGCTTGTTTTTCCCAAGTAATAGATAATGTTTCTCCTTTTGGTCATTATTTTCTCTTTTGTGTCCTGGCAACTGTGAGGATTTGAAGATGACCATGAACATGAATATCAGTTTTTCTGTTTTTGTTGGACCCTTACTGACAGCTTTCCAAAATGTTTTCTCTTAATGGTGTCTAGTTTTTCGATCTTGATTTTCGTTTTTCTGATGGGTCTTCGGGCAATGAGCAGACACAACAATGTATTAGTATGGCATTCAAACCTTTTCTGCAAGAACAATACAAGGTACTCAAAACTGTACATTTTGCTGCAGTTATGCCCCTTTTATTTTTAAAGGTGCCAGTACTTAAGTTCTTATTTCATCACAATAAGCTGAACAAGACATTCATTATTACCCAACCCAGTCAACAGAGGATGAACGGAGTAACAAAAAGACTGGAGTTCTGAAAGAGAAATGGCTCCTTGTTGGTACTGCATATTATAGTAACTTGAGCTTTCAATTATGTACGATGAAACCACACTTAATAGAACAGTGGCTGCAGGGAGATTGGAAAAGCCAGTGGTCTGCAGATCGTGTGGCCGTCAAAAGGTAAAACTAATGAATACTTGGAGACTGGAAGAAGTCTGGAAACTGTAGTGCCTAGAAAAACGGAAATTTGATATAAAAGCTTGTTAGAAAGACTTTCCTTAGCCCTACATGTAGGGCAAAGGAAGATTGTCCGACACCAACGTCTTCCTTTGTTTCCTGAATCTACTTAGGATCGGTGTAGACAGGCAGTGAAAGCTACATTCTCAAGAGGAGAGAACGTGGTACATTGTAACTCAAAATAACACACACAATAAGGGAAGGTAACATGCAGTAAAAATCTATTTTTTTATATAAGAATTGTTTTGTCCTGTGTGCCGGTCATGCTGGATGTGTTGACTAAAGGTAGAATGTTGATGAATATTGTGTGCATGGTGCAGCTCATAGAATGTTGGGAGACTGCTTAAACGAGTGTTCTATGTGACCGAGCTGGGGCTGAGCTTTGATTGGATGATGTGCTGGTGGGAGCTGTTAGGCAGAATCCTGTGCAGTTCCCTTAGGGAGCACTACAGAAGATTAAGACTACAGGTGAGAGCAATAAATCCCCTTTGTATCAGTCTGTACCACAAAGATTTAGTTGGTAGATGTGATGTGGCTGAGCAGTCAGACATATCTCAAGAGGGGGATGAGCAGTATTCAGGGTTTACACAATAGGTCTACTGTACTATGGCACAAGGAAACGCTGACCAAAGCTGTGTATTAAAAAGTAGATATATATTTATTTTATGCACTTCTAGTAAAACACATTTATCACAGTCATCAAGCAAGTTAAATATAAGTAAAAAATAAATGCACTCCCTATTTAATTTGTAGGCCAAGTGAACCAGAGTGAAAACTGAGCAAAACGGCACAGTGAAAACTATACACAAGGAGCAATTTCTCACAAGGGAGGGAAAGCACAAGTTATCTAGAAATAGTTTCTTATACACCCAAGCAACACTTCCCATAAGTTTGTGAACCAAATTTAAGCAAGGCAGTGCATCAGTATAGTATATACTTAAATGAAAACTGAGCAAAATGGCATTTCACAAGGTTTAGCAATGGGAAGGAAAAGGTAGTTATAAGAAGTAGGTGCACCACCACAGATCTAGTTGAGAATCAATCTAAAGAAGGCAGATCTAACAAATGTAGGCAGAGTCAGTAGGCCTGTGCCAGAGTCAGTGGTACAGGGCAAGGGCCCAGGAGCAAAATGTTCTTGTAGCTGCAGTCATGTCTTTGGTTAACGATTTCGAAAAGGTGGATGCAGAAAGCGAAAGACAATGTTAAGAGAGAGGGGTGGCCAACCCAACAGGTAGGTAAAGGATTTAAAACACCTTTAGTGCTACCACGAAGAAAGGGCGGCCTGGCAGAACAATGTACCTTTAAATGAAGAAGTGGCTCCTGCGGTGGCGGTTGTTCCTGGTAGTTTCTGCGGTTCGGATGACCCAGCAGAGGAAGAGAGGCTCTCGTCGTGGAGGAAGGTTCGAGTTACTGTCATGATGCCTACCCCCGGGCATCCGGACCAAGCCCATCAGCCCCGGGAGCAGGCATCCAGGTGCTTACTAAAAACCCAGCAGCCCCAGCTAGGGCCTCTCTGGGTCCAGTCCTGGCGCCATTGGCACCAGGCTCATAGAGGAAATCAGTCCTGGCGCCATAGGCGCCAGGCTCATGTACATTACTTACCTCATGCAGACCACCATGCTGCAATGAAGTCAAGCCAACATGAGGCCTGAATGGGACTAATTTACTTCAGGGACTATTTTTTACTCAGGTGTGGTTCTGGGGGAACTTCTTACCTGGGACTACTTTGAAGGCTATTTAAACCATGCCCGAACAGCAGCAAATGCTTCGCGTTATTCTGCATCCAGCAGCGTAACGCTCCCCGTGCCTGCAGTCAGCATCCAGTCTTCTGCCACGCCCGCCTCGAAGCCAGAGCTCCTAGTAAATGAGGAAAGAAGAAGGAAAGTATAGAACACAGACTTTATTTTAATTCCTTAGCTGATTCCGGATCCATCACATCTTCGAACTTGGAAAGGACATTATTTCTGCACGCGTCGCATCCCCAGCTGCAGCGCCGCGCCATACTCACCAGTCCTCACAGCATTTTTTTCGATTCGGCGCTGCCTCCACCATTTTCCTCGCCGAACTCCAGCATCTAGGGGACAAAAGAAATATAAGGTGAGCCGAGAGAGCCAACAAATACAATCTCTTTTTACCACCAAAGACTTACCTGATTTACCACCGGAGGCATTATTCTTTAACATCCCGCAACTTCTTACGCCACACCTGAAAGGAGAGAGAAAACAACAAGTTAAATACACTCATCTTTTACCGGACAGTGTTGGGTAATATAGACTCTTACCTGAACACCATCAGCTGCCACAAGACAATCTTCTCTTGGACCCGGCTGCAACACAAGAAGGGAATGGGACAAGTGTTAACATCGGACATATTGAACTCTTTGGACTTTATACTTATGGGTTCTCGCCAGGAACCTTGGAGTCAATATTCATCCGGAACTCTTCCAACGCCCTCGAACCAGTGAAGTAACTGGTATCTACGCGCCCCTGCATTCCACGCAGGATGGAGAGCTCATCCTTCAAAAACCTACGGTGAGATTACTGAAAGTGAATATCGAAGGTGATTAGTGGGAAGAACAGTGGGGTGCCATCACTGGAATCCACGGGTGGCTAAATCCCTTTCTCCACTTGCAGGAGAATACTTCTACGGGTCAAGCAGACGAGATTAGGCGGGCCAGTCCAATCTGTCATCTCTGCACTACGCTTCACGTTGGAGGAGACCGCAGCTGTCCGGGTCCGATCGACGCCCCTGTGGATACAGGCGAGCGTAACAGTTACTGCACTACCCAGGGATGAAACCAGCCACGGTGCTGCCCGACTAATAAAAGGTCCGCTCCTTTAAATCGCGGTCCGGGTGGACTGGTGCCTGGCTATCCGGCCTCCGAGTACAGGGTACTGGTGATTCGACCAAGGCAGGTCCGGGAAGGCGATTGGCAAACTGGTTGGCTCCACCAGCTCAACCACATATACATGTTAGTTACCCCAACTCCATTCAACCTATTTGATCAGGCATACCTCTTTCTTTACACATTCACACTCCCAAACAAATGTAACCATTCACCAATAGCCTTTTAGGTAATCCAGTCTTCATACAGAAAGATATTTTTGGCAAGTTCCTGATGCAGCTGAAGGAGTCATCTAAAGGAAGACAAAAGTGCTGCTATGACTGTCTACAAACATACAAAAAAGTATAGCTGGAACCTGTGGGCTCCATTCCAAACTTTACTCCAAGACCGGGGGGGGATCGTACTGGTACTCCATTCTCTTGATTTGGCAGGAGTAGCTAGATTACTCACCTCCAGACTCTGGGGCTTTATCACAATTGCACTTTCCAGCCTTTCAAGAAGCTTAACGTGCCTGGGGCCACCATCTTTCTTGCAACAGACCGGCAGTTTAAGACCTAAAACTGCTCAAACATCATTTTACCTCAACTACATGGGTAGCTGTACCAAACGCTAGCATTAGATTCTTCTTTCTTGGGTCCTGTGTTGTCATCCATGGTCTTCGCAAAGTCCTTCAGCCCCAGGCCGCTGGCCTCAAACCATACACCTCCACAGTTGACCAATGACTGACAACGTATTGTACCCCTGTACACTCTGCACCTATAGTAAAGTAAAGGGCACCACCTAAGCACAGCCACAACTGGTGCAGACTCTGCCTCAGTTATACATGTTTGACATGTCTTCAACTATAACTGCAAGAATTATTTTTGAGTTTATGGCAAAGACCAACATATAGTTCTTACTAAGTTCGCAAAAACAATGCAAAAACTGAACCCGAAGTGGTTTCATGAACTTTAAGTGGACGCCACTACCCTAAAGGACTATCCAAAAAGAGCTACTCACATGTACCACATTGAATATTTATTTCTGATTATAAAACGTCTATAATTTGATATTTATACTGTGTGCACATCTACAGGAATGATATATGCATACTAGGTCCTTATATAAACTTGTTGCCAGTGTGCTAATGCAGGCAGCAGCTTCATGGATGACAGTGGAGGCCAAGAGAATATTTAACTAAAACCTTCAAATATTCTCCTTGCAGTCGGTCTTCGTTCTTCAGCAAGCTCTTAGGTTAACATATGGGACAGAAGCCACCTGTTGGGGAGAATTCTCATTCTATGGCTAATTTCCCTTACCTATAGAGTCCCCCAGCAGCTTTGCTGGATTTGAAGGGTTTGTTTCTTTTCTCCTGCTAAGAGTGAGACTCTTTTTCCCACTCTTAGGCGTTTTTTGCTATGTGTGTTCTAGGCAATTTTTGTGTTTAATGTCTATGGGGTTTTTCTCACCCCTATAGGAACCATCTTTATTCACATGTGTTACAGAGCATCCTCCGTGCAGTGACACAGGGGTGTCGTAGCAGCCCCCAAACAAACTCCATACCGTGGGACTGGCTACTGTCACCCAGGGTATGTAAAGTCCCCATTGACTTTACTAGTCAATCGTTATGAACAAAACCAGTACAACCCATCTTACTATGGAGGTACTGGCAAGGGTTAATAGTTTTTCCCTTATTTTCATTTTCGAGAGGGTACCGTCCCTCTCTCAAAGGTTTTTGGCTGGTGGCAGTGGTTACTACCAAAAATATTCAACTGCGAATATTTCCCTATGTGATTTTCCCATTGTTCGAGGCTACCACATTTACTGACAGCCTCTAACATACCACCGGTTTATTTAAAAATTAACTTTAATATAAATTATTTCTCGTGTCTTTCTCTAAACTCCTAACCGAGGTCAGGGATCCTTTGTTCGTCCTTTTGGCGGGCTTCTGCCAAGAAGCCCTCCTTTCGGCTCCACTGAGTCTGGGGTGGATCCATTGTGTGGGGGCGGGGGGAGTAGGACCCCTGGAAAGAGTTGTCTCAGCAACCCATGTCGCACTCTGCCCTGATAGGCTGGAGGGTCTCCCGCCAAGATGACCACTCCACTGTGTGAGTGACCGCTAGGCTGTATGAATGGGGATCTTTTTGCATAAAAGCAGGGTCCTGAGGACTGGAAGAGCAAGACGCCACCACTGGAACTAAGAAGCCGAAGAGGAGAGAAGCCAAAGACATCTGCAACGACTGAACCACCGGTGAAGCCCAGATGCAGCGTCTCACCACTTTTCTCCACACGACGAGAGAAGATCTTCATCTGCAAGAGATTTCTTCCCTTGAGCTGGTGGGGCCAACCAGTTTGCCAATCGCCTTCCTGGACCTGCCTTGGTTGAATCGCCAGTACCCTGTACTCAGAGAACAGATAGCCAGGCACCCGTCCACCCGAACAGCGATTTAGAGGAGTGTACCTTTTATTCGTTGGGCAGCACCGCGACTGGTTTCATCCCTGGGCAGTGCAGTAACTCGAACCTTCCTCCACGACGAGAGCCTCTCTTCCTCTGCTGGATCACCCGAACTGCAGGAACTGCCAGGAACAACCGCCACCGCAGGAGCCTCTTCTACGTTTCAAGGTACATTTTTCCGCCAGGCTGCCCTTTTCGCGTGGTAGTGCTAAAGGTTTTTTAAATCCTTTACCTACTTGTTGGGTTGGCCGCCCATATCTTCTAACATTGTCTTTCACCTTCTGCATCCACCTTTTCGAATAGTTAACCAGAGACTTGACTGCAGCTACAAGAACATTTTGCTCCTGGGCCCTTTGCCCTGTACCACTGACTCTGGCACAGGCCTATTGACTCTGGCTAAATTTGTTAGAACTACCTTCTCTGGATTGCTTCTCAACTAGAACTGTGTTGGTGAATCTACTTCTTATAACCACCTTTTCTTCCCATTTTTAAAACTTATGAAGTGACATTTTGCTTGGTTTTCATTTAAGTATTAAACATACTTAAGTACTGCCTTGACTAAACTTGTTCACAAACTTATGGGAAGTGTTGCTAGGGTGTGTAAGAAGATATTCCTGTATAACGTGTGCTTTCCCTCCCTTGTGAGAAATTGTTAGAGTGCCATTTGTGTTTGGTTTTCACTGTGCCGTTTTGCTCAGTTTTCACTCTTGCTCAAACTTGTCTACAATTTAATTAGGGAGTTGTGTATACTTTTCTTGACTGATTTTAACTTGCTTTAATAACTGTGATTAATATGTTGAACTAGAAGTGTGTAAAATAAATATATATATTCTTTTTAATACAAAGCTTTGGTCAGTGTTTTCTTGCACCCTAGTATTGTAGACCTATTGTGTAAACCCTAAATACTGCTCATCATCCTCTTGAGATAAGTCTCACTGCTTAGCCACAGCTACCAACTAAATCTTTGTGGTACAGACTGATACCAAAGGGGATTTATTGCTCATACCTGTAGTCTTAATCTTCTGTAGTGCTCCCTAAGGGAACTGCACAGGATTCTGCCTAACACAGTGTTTGCCTTCATTGCTGTGGTTGGCTCAAGGCTACCAACTTTCTACAAGTGGTCCAGGCAAGGGTTTTGGACATGGCCTTTGATAGAGACAATCTTTTCGGGAAGGCTGTGGATGAGTCGCAACAAGCCGTCAAGGCGAACATGGAAACGGCACATACCCTGGGCATGCTGCAGCAGCGACGGCTGTCTTTCGGTCCTCAGGAGGCAAGTCTTTCCAGTCTTCGAAGTGTTACGGCAGGGGCTCTTCTTCTTACCGCCAACCCTCCCACTCCAAGACCTTCGGAGGAGGACACAGTTGTCTCCAGAGACCCCAAGGCAGCCCGTTGACCTCCAAGCAAGAATGAATCGTCCAGGACGTTGGCCCCCATCCGTGAACCCCGGTGGGAGGCCATCTGGCAAACGTCGGCGTGTGGAAGACCATCTCCATCGACTATTGGGTGCTGGACGCTCTCGCCCAAGGACACACTTTAGAGTCCCAACAGAAGTAGCCTTGCATACCACCGGTGGCCCGGAAAGAATACTACATCCCTCAGCTGCTGCTGGAGGTGCGGGCCGTGCTAAAGAAAGGGGCAATAGAGTTGATTCCAAAGCAACTCCGGTGCTCTGGAGTTTATTCAAAGTACTTCCCAGTGCGAAAGAAGACCGTGGGCTGGAGGCCCATTCTCGATCTATGATGACTAAACAAATACATAAAGTCCTGAATGGTCATTCTTCAACACGTGCTCGGACTTTGTCATCGCTGGATCTGGAGGATGCGTACTTCCACATCCCCATTCACAAAGGACACTGCCTGTTTCTGTGCTTTGTCGTTCAGGGGAAGTATTATCAATTCAAGGCCCTTCCCTTCGGGCTGAAATCGGCACCAAGTGCCTGGTTCCGGTGGCGGCCCATCTACGACTGCATGGGATCCATGTCTACCCTTACTTGGACGATTGGCTCATCCGTGCCCAATCAAGAGATGTCACCGTCGACCACATGGCGAAGACAGTCCGCCTGCTGATGGTTCTGGGTTTCTCAGTGAATTATGCAAAGTCTTGCTTGACTCCATCGCAGGACGCGCTGTTGCTGGGATCCCGACTCAACACAGTGTCATGCCTGGCGTTGCCGTCGGAGGCCATCCTGGGCAAGGTGCAGCGGCTGTTAGCTCTGAAGATCGCCACAGTGAGGCCCATCAAGTCTCTGCTCGGCATGATGTCGTCATGCATTTACCTCATCCGGCTCTGCAGGTTACGGATGCACCCTCTGCAGGAGTTCCTCAGCGCCTGTTGGATCCAGGTGTCCGGAAGCTTCCAGGACAAGATCCCTCTCGACGAAGGGTTCCGTCGGGTGACAAGTTGGTGGGGCGTGCGCTCGCATCTGACTGGAGGCGCGGATTTCCAGGCCCCACCGCACCAGGAGGCGGTCACGACGGACACTTCCTTGGAAGGATGGGGAGCCCATATCGGAAGTCTTCATGCCAGAGGCCTGTGACTGCCGGAGGAGAAGACGTTGAACATTAACATTCTGGAGCTAAGGGCAGTGTTTTGGGCCCTCAAATCGTTCCTGCCGTCCCTCAAGGGCATAGTGGTACGGGTCTTCACGGACAATACCACCACAGTGTTTTACATCAGGAAACAGGGGGGCATCAGATCCCCAGCGCTCTCCAAAGAGGCGCATGACTTATGGCACTGGCCCGTCACTCATGGGGATGTTCCTCATTCCTTTTCATCTGGCAGGAGTGAAGAACACTGTTGCTGACTCGCTCAGCAGGGAGTTGCGCTCTTGCCACGAGTGGGAACTTCGGCAGGACCTAGTGGAGAACCTTTTCCTCAAATGGGGCAATCCCCAGATCGAATTGTTTGTGACGGCAACGAACACCAAGTGCTGGAGGTTTCCCAGCAGGTGATCATGGGGGACGCATTCTTATTCCCTTGGTAAGGCCTCTTTCTGTATGCGTTTCCTCCATTGCCGGTGTTACTTCGAGTCATCAGTCAACTCATACAGTGCCGGTGCCGGATGATCCTCGTCGCACCGGCGTGGCCGAGGCAGATCTGGTACCCGGACCTTCTCAGCATGTCAGCGTCCCACCAATCTTCTCGCTAGGGAAGGAGGCGCCATTCTTCACCACGATCCAGGGTCTCTGAACCTGAAGGCCTGGCTCCTGCAGCACTAGAATTCAGTGACTACGATCTCCTGGCAGACTGCAAGGAAGTTCTCGCTAAAGTTAGAACATCATCTACATTGAAATGCTACGGATTGAAGTGGAAGAGATTCGCTATTTGGTGCCGCTCTCAGAAGATTGACCCTCCTGAGGGTCACGGCTCCTCCGGTACTTCCATATTTGCAGTCGTTGGCCAAATCGGGGCTGGCTCATGCCTCCATCAAGGTTCATCTGGCAGCTATCTACCGCTACACCAGATCCCCAGGACGACCCTCCTTGTGGTCGCACGGGTTGGTCAAGGAATTCGTCAAGGGACTATTCTGGTCGTTCTCGCTGGTGAAGGCTGAGGCCCCAGCGTGGGAGCTCAATGTGGTGCTTACTAGGCTCATGGGGTATCCATTCAAGCCTATGCATTCTGCATGGCTCAAGTATTTGTCATGGAAAACAACCTTTCTCGTGGCCATCACCTCTGCACGACGAGTGGGGGCGAGCCAGGCCCTCTCCTGTAAACCACCTTACTTGATTTTCCACGAGACGAGGGTGGTGCTGTGGGCGCACCCCTCCTTTATGCCCAAGGTGCCTTGGTGTTGCCTGTGTTTTTTCCGACGCCTTCATCCCCGGCCAAAAGGACTTTGCACTCGCTGGATGTGGCTAGAGCACTGAAATTTTATTGGTCTGCACCAAGAGTTTCCGGAAAAGATCACCGCTCTTTGTGAACTTTGGTCCTGTTAACCATGGGAAGACCTTATCCAAGGCTTCCATTTCCAGATGGCTCTCCAGCTGTATCACCCACTGTCACTGGTTGGCAAACCGACCGCTGCCTGGCCATCCGAGATCCCATTCCACCAGGGCGATCGCTGCTACAAGGGCGTTCCTGTCTGGTGTGCCCCTGCTGGACATCTGCAGGGCTGCTACGTGGAGGTCGACTCACACCTTCACAAAGTTCTACTGCGTCGAGAGGGATTCCAGGGAGGAGTACAGAAGTCGGTCAAGCAGTGCTGCGCAACCTGTTTGCTTGAAGGTGAGCCTGGCGAAGAGGTTAGAGATGCTTATGTTGAGCCTTGCCACCTCCCGTGGTTGTGCATGTGTGTACTGCTATGTATTCCTTATTCATGAGCATGTGAATTCATGCCAGACCCCATGCTGGAGAAGGAACAAGTTACTTACCTGTAACTGTTGTTCTCCAGCATCGTTCTGGCATGGACTTGCATGCGAACCCTCCCGCTTACCCCTCTGCGGCTCTTCTCTTCACCCTACTGCCACTTTTACGTGCTACCAAATCTGAGGATGCTGCCAGAGGAGGGGCTTAGGTAGAGGGCAGTCATTGGCTTGGGGCAGTATGACCCAGAGTTCAGTGATTGGTTGTTAGGAGAAAGACAGTTCAGGAATGAAACTGAAACAGATTTTTTTCTTTACCGAGGATTCCCAGCCTGACGACGGGAAATATTCATGAGCATGTGAATCCATGGCAGACCCATGCTGGAGAACAATAGTTACAGGTAAGTAACTTGTTCCTTTTTCAGACTTTCCTCTGTCTTCACCTCAATGGCTGGGGGCTTTGGAAGGATCAACTCTCCCCAAAGAGGTCTAAATTAATTCTTAAGTCCTGGATGGTCCAAAAGTGATCGAAGGGGTGGGAGACCCTCTCCTTTATATGCTAATGGCTACCATATTCAATTAAAGTAATTCTGCTTTAAGGTGTCCTTGTTGTAAGTGGTCTTTGCCTTCTTGCATTATACCCAAAGTGCTTTGTGCTAATTGAAGAGTAGGAGACTGGAAGGAAGGCGAGGCACTGAGCTGCTTCTGACTACATTAACCCAGACACCACCTCAGACCTATAATGTCTTCACGAAGCCTCTCTTTGATGAAATGGATCATCTGGGTATCGCCTACACTAACTACGCAGACGATACCCAGATCCTCCTCCCGCTCTCAGGAGACTACGCCAAGGACCTGGCCCTAGTGAACAGGATCTATAGCATCGTTCAGGCATGGATGGCCACACACGGCCTATGCCTGAACGATGATAAAACTGAGCTTATCATCCTGGGCACCACTACCTATATATCCAAACTCAGCCCCAATTACGACAACTTCATTATTGATGGGAACAACATAAAAGTAGCTCATGAAGTAAAAACCTTAGGATTCTACCTAGACGCCACCATGAACTTTACCAAACAAGTTAACTCTCTAGCTTCTGCCACCGCATATACATGCAAACTTATCAGAGCGAGCAAACAATTCCTCTCCACAGATAGTTGCATTACACTTGCCAGAGCCTTGATACTGTCCAAATTAGACTATTGTAATGGACTTTACATTGGAGCTAATAAACAGACCATCCACAAAATTCAAGTGCTCCAGAATAATGCCTTGAGAGCAGCACTCAAGATTAATAGAAACGAGCATATATCCTCGACAAGAAGAGAATACAAATGGCTCGCCACCATAGACAAAATTCATCTCAAAATCGCTTCCCTCACCCACAAATGTATCAACAACAAAGCTCCACCTTACCTCATGGATAGATTACGCAAAAGGACTTCTTCCAGACCTACCAGAATAGCCAACGCAAACTGCCTCCAAGTCCCGCGTTTCAAACTTGCCACTATAGGAGGAAATAGCTTCCCGGTCAAGGCTGCGCAGTTATGGAACTCCCTCCCGCATGATGTCAGAGAACCTCAGCCTTTCGCAAAATTTAGACAAAACCTCACTAGGTGGCTGAGAGCCAACGACAGCTAACTAGTCCACTTGTCACATTGTACATTACTGTATATAACTATATATTACGTGAACAGGAGCATGCTCCTCGCTCCCCTTTCCTGATCTCTCCTTGCTCCCCTGTCCTTGATCTCTCCCCAACGACAGCTAACTAGTCCACTTGTCACATTGTACATTACTGTATATAACTTTATATTACGCGAACAGGAGCATGCTCCTTGCTCCCCTGTCCTTGATCTCCCCTTGTTCATATCTGCTTGCTGTAATATTGCTGATGTCTATGTCTACACTTCCTGACTTTTCCTGTACTTGCAATTAGCCGAGCATATCTGTAACCAAGCTCAGCGCATCTCTGCATCTTCATCTGATTTCTATGTACCTGTAACCAAGTTGAGCATATCCTTGTCTGTTTGCGCCCTGATACTCCAGGGTTTGGCGCGCTATACAAATAATAAACTAAACTAAACTAAACTATAGCATCAAAGGCTCTTTGGAATTCAACACCCTGGTATGAGACTAGTCCTTTTGTTTTTGGGTATGCCTCTTGATTCATGCTTCCCCTGACCTCTCCTCGTGAGGGCCATCGTGCTGAACAGAGGTGTTATCTGACCGCACAAAGGATCAAAAAAGAAGCAGCTCTCACTGGCTTATGTCCTATGTGGAGCTGAGCCAACCAGTTTAGGGAGAATACACACAAGCCTGACGATGATTGGCCTTGGCGCACAGTGTTGATGCATGTATGATATAGATCAGATGTGGCGTTAATAATGATGTGAATTGCCAGTCACCATATACCAACTCGGTATGGGTTATGTTTAAAGATTAAGCTGTGTGAGGGGTCAGAAATGTGAGATAGATACATAGGTACAGTTTTCTGACATTTCACCATTTTATTGAACAATAAGCGGTGAGACAAACACTGATCTTTTCCTAATTTAACAAGGTTTTCCCTATCTGACAAAATAAGGCTAAAGCAAAGTGACCTATTGTCCAAAAATGTCACTCTCACTAATACATACAACAAAAACATGTAGGAATTATTTGGCTGTTGAAACTTCACACAGTAACTTGAATTACAACATAAAAATTATAAACGGGAATCCTTGTGACCAAAGTTGGATCCCCTTCCTGTGGATCAAGCCGGGATGTTTCAAACTATCGTTTCAGGAAAGTTCTTTTCACCAGCCAAGTTCCACTCTGGGTAAAATACATAGTTCTTTTCATCCAATATGTCCTACACTTGGATAAATGACTATCTCCGTTCCAAAAGAGATTCTCACTCTTAAGACAATTGTTAAAGGTATCGCAACCTTCTGTGTAGCAAACCAAAAATACTGTCTCTCCATACATCGTCAAAAGTCATTGTAAATGTTCTTTTCTCAGAAGGCCAATCACTTTTGATCACATCGCATTTCTTCTTCATAAGCAACACTTTAGTCAGGATGGTTCATCCAGAAAGTTATGCTTTAATCAGGATGATTATACAACAGTTCACCAATACACAGTAGTGGAATTGCTACTTCTTTTCCACCACAACCTTCTACCACATTCACAGTACTTCAAATCATCTTCTTCCAAATCCTCTTCTTCCTGGTCCACTTGCCTGCCCAGACTAACCGCTGCTTGTACCTTTCCTGGCATAATCACCTGCCAGGATACAAGTCCTACTACTAAACCTCCCACACTTAAATCCTCAATGGGGAATGTTGAACCAACAACGGCTTCTTGTGCAAGTCTTTTGACTTGCAACACAGTTGGTTTGCAACTTCTTCCACAAGTATTCTAGACGAAAGGGCAATGATTCTCGCATCGATCTGTTTGCCATAGGCAATGCAGGTTACGGTTCTCTCCCCCTTGAACCTTTCTACAAGGAGGGCTTTTCTCCTGCAATAGCCGATTTCTTTTTACCCAACCTATTTGCTTCTGGTAATGTAGTGTACAATATTCTCCGACTGGGCAGCTTGTTCTGGGAATGCTACATTCAAATTGCCTTGATGTCACTCTCAGCTTTCTTTTGCTTTGGCAATGAAGGTTATAATGTCTCCTCATTGGATATTTCCCTTTAGGTAAATTGTATTCTGTTGTAATCGAGTAAGGCACGCAATCTCAGAAGATGTTGGTATCTTTATTTCAGGATCATATCAAAAGGCTGCAGCTCTCTCCTTTGGTCAGCCGCAAACTGTCCTCAGTTCTAACAAAAACATTCCACAGCTATGTGATCTTGGTGATGACACAGGTGTTATGTTCATATGGAACTGTATGACATTACTGGTACAATAATACTGAGCTTTGTAGAATATGAACTATGTATAATATAACGCATCATATTTTCTTTGACCAAGGTGAACTATGTACAATATGACACCTCTACTTCCCTTAAACCAACGACATGGAAAGATGTTGAACAAATCTAAAACAACTCGGTGTAAACAAAGTGTTTGAGGTGTTTTACTCAAATGATTTCTTTACCACCCGCTCTTTGTTCCAAACCTCCCCTCCCTCCAATGCGAACAGCATTACCAAAATCCTCACTCAGTCCTGGCTTTGGAATTCTTGGAATCAGTTTTCCTGGCCCACCTAGGCAGTTTGATCTTCACCTCATCTCCTCTCCAAACAATCAACAATCTGCAGGCATGTTTTTTATCATACCACTTTTTGCTTTTATCTCCTCTCAACCTCACCTTATCTCGGACCATCTGGACAGCTACACCAACCACTTTTGCACGTCCCATCCACCCAGGAACTGCCAACATGTTGGGCTTGCGACCACGCATTATCTCAAGCGGCGCAACTCTAGTCACTGGGTGGGGAGTGTTCTTGTATTGACACACTCTTCAACACACCTTTTTCAATCCCCACCAAACTGATCAGACATCTGCATCCCTTCCATTAACATTCTATTAAACGTCTCCACACAACCATTGCTTTGTGCATGATATGAGGCTGTTTTCTTGTGTTTGATACCATTTTCTATAGTCCACATTTGAAACTACCTGGAAACAAAGTGTGGACCATTGTCCGACACCGCCAGAGCTGGCCATCCTTCTCTCCAAAACATTTTCTCAAGAAATCTTATCACATTCTTTGAGGTGATGTCCTTAAGAACTGCAACTTCTGGCCACTTTGTGAACAAATCCATAGCCACCACAACATAACAGTCTTGTAAGCAACGGAAATGTTATGGACCCAAAAGATCTATGGCAATCGTATCCCACACCATTTTGGGACTATCTGGTACAATCATGGGAGATATCCTCGTTCCAAAACTTTGTTGGAATTCTTACACCGTTCACATTCTCTAATCCTCACTTTGATAAACTTCTCCGTGCCTGGCCACCAAAAATCCATCCTAATGAGTGCCTTGGTTCTGCAGATACCCATATGGGATTTATGCCCCAAATCTACTACCTTCTCACACATAATCTCTGGAACAACTAAGTGCTGTCCTCTACACAGTATTCCATCCGTTATGCACAACTCCTCTTTAATCCTTCTCTACTCCCTGATCTTTTCTCCAACTCCATCATCCGCCTGACAGCTCCACGTCAACTTCTTGGCTTCCTGATACACTTTGTCTTCACCACAAGTGTCAAACCACTCCTCCTCCTCCTGAAGAGCATCCTCCACCATACAAATATCTCTGATATACTCATCTCAATGTACATGGACATCTCCCTGCATCAATGGTTTCCTGGATAGGGCATCAGGCACAGCATTGTCCCTTCCATTGACATGTTCCTCTTCGAATTCGAAACCTTGTCTCTTAATCCATTTCGATATACGTCTGGACACACCATCCAAACCTTTTTTGTTGAATAGAGCAATCAGTGGTTTGTGATTGGTGTGAACCACACTTCCTACCGTACAGATACAATCTAAACTTCATTATTGCCCATAATATGGCTAACACCTCTTGTTCGATGACCGAGTAACGCCATTTAACCTCCTTGAGCGCTCTTGAGGCATACACTATGGTGTGTTGCCCAGCACCACCTTCCTGCATCAACACTCCTCCAAGACCACACTCGTAGGCATCAGTTTATGCAACCGTGTGCACACACTCTCTGAAACCTTGCAAAACGGGTGCTTTTGTGATATTTCTTTATCAAGACAAACTCTGCCGCACACCTCTCATTCCATTCAAACTTTACTCCTTTCCTTGTCAACCTTCTCACATTCATTGTTTTTTTTAAATGAAAATGCATGTGGTTTATATCTTTAAACCTTACATTTATACATTACTCAAATTCTTTAGAAAACAAGTAAAATTTCTACAATCCAGTATTAGAAAGAAAAATATCAAAGTTTCTGAGGCTTGTGGAATCTGCAGATAATGGCCGTTATCATCATTTTATTGTTGCCAATTAGTATGAGTGACCAGCGGTCTTCAGGGTCCAGGATTTTAGTTGTCTTCAGGTATAGTTGTGCGATTGCAATGCGCTTGTCTGCAAGTGCGGTGCATTCCATCAGAAGATGCTGGAGAGTTTCGATGGTTTCAAGTTGCTTACAAAATCTACAGGTTTGGACGTAGGTCGTGAGGGTATACACGCATTTCACTGCGGTATTTTTCATCACGTGTTTTTTTCATCGCTTTTTTTTTTGGGGGGGTGTTAAAAAATTAAATATATGGTTGATATATGGTTGTGGGTGTAAAGGAATAAAAAAGGGGGTGCTTGGTGGGGTAACCCCCCCCAAAAAAAAAGTTTTTCAAAGAAAAAAAAAACGGCGATGAAAAATACTGCTGCAAAATAACGTAGAACATTCGTGAGATGTGTATTGTTAATGGATTGAGATCGTATTCCAAGGATTTCCTGGGTCAGAAGTATATTGAGTCTAAGACGCAAAAAAAGGTTGCGGATCACACGATCTGGAAAGAGATTAAGGCAGGGTGGCAATTCGTTCAGGGCTCTAACATCGCCTGTACAGTTCAGCGTTAGTTTGTACTTATTTTTTTCGCTTTGTGTTCTTATCCAATCCAGTCTTGCAATTTGAACTTTTGCACGTTGTGGTCTATTAAGCAAGGTGTCCATGGATATGTCACTTACTATTTGTTGGGCATTAATGAAATCTTTCCATTTGATCAGTGCTGTGGCGCTGATATTACCTGGGTTAGATCATAAAATGTCCCAGGCTGGGATCAGGTCGTCGTTAAGTAGTTTCCTGAGCAAATCGAGTTGTTTCCATCTTATGATTGAATGCAGGGATTGCAGGCCGAGTTTGAATCTAATGCGTGAGGATGGAACAGAATTCGGGAGGGCTAACACCTTTGTCCAGAAGAGTCGTTCTAGTTTGTCCCATATGTCTGCTTGTAAGTTGATCATAGCCTCACCACCGTATGTCAGGATTGGTGTCACTTTCTGTTTGTAGAATAAGATGATAGGTTTCAGTGAGTATTTTGCGAATTTTTTATGTAGTATCAGGCCTTGTTGTGCTGGTGTTCTAAATTTAGTTTTCAGATGGTCTGACCAAGGTTGCTCAACTTGGGATTTGTTAATCCAGCCCCCAAAGTACTTGATCGTTTGAACTTGGTTGATTTTTTCTTTGTTCAAGTAGAAGGATGACATTTTGGCTGGCGGACCCATGGAACGGGCTTGGGTCATGACTTTAGTTTTTTAACATTTATTTCCAATTCATTGGTATTCATGTACACCGCAATATTGTTCAGCGCTGTTTGAAGCCCTCTAGGGGTTTTGGCAAAAATGACGACGTCATCAGCATACAGAATTGATGTAACTAAAGTGAAATTTAATTTCGGTGGGTTTGTTAAGGGATAAGCCACTGATTCTTCAAAGTCTGAGGTGAACAAGTTGTACAAGGCAGCAGCGAACGGGCAGCCTTGTTTCAGCCCGTGCCAAGTTTTTATTGGATGCGTTACCAGGCCAGTCTTACTCAGACGAATCTGAACTTCGGTGTTCGAATAGAGGGGTTTTATGGGTTCAGTGATGTTACTTGGACACCCCCATTTCGTCAGCTTGTCCCAAAGCATCTTTTGGTTAATTTTATCGAAAGCAAGATGTAAGTCGATAAAAACAGCATACGTCTGGATTTTTGATCTAATTGTTTCATGCTTAAGCAAGTTCAGAATAAAAAGATTTGTAGTTGTTCCAACTTGCTTGATGAACCCTGTTTGCCTGATGTCTTGTCTCTTTGCTTTTACTGCCCAGGTGTTTAATTTGGAGAGCAGAATATTTGCAAATATTTTCCTCAGAGGATCTAGGAGCACAATTGGTTGGTAATTCAAGGGATTTTCTGTCGGACCTTGCTTATAGATTGGAATTAGGACAGCTTTTTGACATGAACATGGTATGCGATTTGTTCTGTTTATCAGTTACAAGAGTTGTGTGAACAAAGCTGCCCATATGTCTGGGTCCTTTTTTATGATGGAATTAGATAGCCCGTCTGGCCCGGGTGCTCTTGACACGTTCAGTTTGCGTATGGCATCACTTATGTCGGATGGGGCCCAATCAAGTGACCAGTTGGCTTCGACAATGGGTGCCTTCTCCATACTCACAGATGGCCGTTGCTGATAAAGTTGTTGGAAGTGAGTTGTCCAACTGGCTTCTGATTCCTCAGAGATCATAATGTCTGATGAAGATGTTTGTTGATTTAACAGTTTCCATAGATCTCTGGTGTTCATTGCACTCAGCATGGTTTTTCAGCATCGTTTTGTTCAAGGGTTATCTTTGCAGTTTTTAACCAATTTTTGTATTTTTGTTTGGCTTTTTTGATGTTAGATTGTTGCTCCGACCAAGGTTCTTTTTTTATTTGTTTTAGCTGCTTCCTTCGATCTTTCTTCCTTGCAGCTATTAAATGGCTATAAGAATGCCGATGATCATTTTTCCGAGCCTTTATTGGGACTGGTCCCTGTTGGAAATTGTGCAGGATACATTCATAATTTAGCTTACCTTCATCAGCCATCTTTGTATGCATGAAGGTGGCAGGAAGTTGCTTTAATTGATTTTGGGTTATTTTCAACCTCGTGGCGGCCATGTTGGTTTCTAGATCCGGTAGATTAATCCGGGTTGGATTCTGTTTTATAGTCGACCAAGCTCGGATCAAGATGCAGTGATCACTATCCTCCATATAAATATTGTCGGCTCGTTGTATTGGTGCTTTTATGGACTCTGAGCGATATATGTAGTCAATTATCCCCATGCTCAGCCCGCGTGACCATGTCGGCATCGGAATCTTAGTTGGTTCGTCAATGGCGTTGAGTCGTGTCATGTTTCTATAGAACATCTCTTTAGACCATCTTTGGGTGTGCTGTTCTAGTCTATGTTCATCGAGCTCTTGACCATTTTTGGAATAGAAATGAATATTAAGGTCACTACATATAATGAAAGCAATACCCGGATAATTAGTTGCGGCTTCATCCATTGCAGTTTAAAATGCATCGATGAAAATATCTTCTCGTATTTTCTGAGGATTCCAGTATGTATTCAGGACTCCCAAATACTGTTTATGGCAGCTTATTGAACGGTTGCAGTCGGCACTACTGGGGATTGAATCTTGCAGTAATATTGCTGTTTGAATCCATGGATTGATATTCTGGCTGTCAATTACTTTTAGTTGTGCTCCCATCTTGATTAAGATAAGAGATCCTGCAGATGGCCATCCTTTCTGTCTGCAAATGGCCGGGTTCATATATGTGGTGAATCCATCACACACCGGTTTTTGGTGCAATCATGTCTCTTGTAGACATATCACATCGGCATTAGTTAGATCTGGTCTGCTGGTCTGATCTTAATGTGCGTTGCCGCGGGTATTCCATGAGCATACAGTCAAGGTGCAAGTTGCTTGAGTGGTTCACTGCTAATACTTGCCATGAAAGCTAGAATTTGATGTTGTTTGCGAGTTGCTCATCTCTCTCCAAAACAGTTGGCAATCTTCATTGTTGTACTCGCTAAATCCTTGGAAAATGTAGCATAATGCTCAATCATCCCCAAAAATGAAGACACTTCTGCCTTGTTTTTGAGGGATGACATGTCAGTAATAGCTTGAACATTACTTTCTTTTGGTCTTAAACCCTCAACCGAAATGCTATAACCCAGGTAATCCACTTGGCTTCTCCCAAACTTACGTTTTTCCAATGTCAGCGTCAACCCAGCCTCTTCCAACTTACTTAACACTTTGTTTAATTTATCATCATGTTCCTTAAGATCTCGCCCCATACCAATATATCATCTTGATAAAACTTGACCCCACTCATTCCTCCCAAGATGCTATGCATAACATGTTGAAACACACTAGTGGCCGAAATTAGGCCAAATGGCATCCTGACACATCTAAACAAACCTATTTGAGTAATCAACGTTTGTATGTCATAGAATGTTGAATACATCTTTAGTTGATAGTATGCAGAGCACATATCTATTAGGGAATACACTTTTGAACCATTTAAGTCAGTGATCATTTCATCTATTTTTGGTAATGGACATTTTTCCGTGATATTCTTATTGACCTCCCCGAGATCAATACATAGTCTTATTGTGCCATTGGCTTTTTTTCAAACGCTATTGGGCTAATCCATTCGGAAGCTACTGATCTCTCAATTACACCTTAGTTCAGCATTCTCTCAAACTCCCAATTCCACTTCTTTCTTACAAGCCAAGGGTACTAGTCTGAGCTTGGCAGCAAAAGGTGCAGGGCATCATCACCAGTTGGGCGGTAACCAGGTGCATTTAACTTCGAGTAGTATTTGCGTTAATGTCGGGAGTTGTGGCACAAACAACACTCCATCATGAGTCGCCAGGCATGCACACATAGCACGGGCGTTAACGCTAATACCATTCAGTGGTAATAAAGGCTGGAAATTCAAAAACCCAGCGAACATTGCGTTAGCATCGGCAGCATGCGCTAATAGCACCACAGGAAATGCGTCTCCTCTGGAGCGGGAAACAATGTGGCAGCCATTTTGGAAATCACAATCCACCTAAAATCAGAGCCCCTGGAAGCCATCCACTCCAAAAAGGACCTGAACATGTTGCAAGAGCGTGTGAGGAGCAAGTCCAAGTTCTCGGACTGTGAACTTGCCATACTGGTGGAGGAGGTGATTTCCCACCAGAATTAACTATATGGGCCCCAACAGAAGAAGGCAGGGTCACAGCAGCGTAACCGGATCTGGGCGGACATCAGTGAGAAAAACACTGCGGGGGGGCCGTGTCCCCAGGGATGGTGAGGACTGCTGCAAGAGATTTAACGACCAACGGGTCTGTTTCCGGGGCCTCCTGGTTACAGCACAGGAGCGAGAGCATGGCGACTGGGGGAGTTCCAACACCACCACCCGAGCTGGCACCATGGGAAGAGCAGTGCAGCACCCTCGTTGACATGGCCTCCATTGAGGATTTGGGAGGAGCGGAGTCGGCCTCTGGCACCAAGGAGGCTGGAGGTGAGTCAACACCCCCCCACCCCCCCCGCAAATTGCATTGTGAATAGGCCACCACTCCATCCCCAGTGTGAATGCCCGATAGCCGGGCACTGCGAGTGGGTGGGAGTGACCACAGGCACCCACGACAGCACCTATGTTCCAGTGCACCTAGGCAACCCCTGTGAGCCAGAGTCGTGGGTAGGGCAGCCAATGGACACATGCAAGCACCATGCTACACACATCCATGGTGGGGCACAGCATCGCCCCATTGCCAGGTGGGTGTGTGTAGTACCAGCCCCCCCCCCCGCAACTGACTGCGGCATGCCAGCTGTGCATGCGCACCATATGCATGAAATGGCTAGGCCAACAAGTCCAAACTGTGTCCCGCCTCACATAGCAGGCCCCAGTAATATCAACCCATTGCACAATTCAAACAGGCCAGGGCCAAGCATGAGTGTAACTGCCCTGTACCAACCCCCCTGCCATCTGTAAGAGCTGAAATGCATGAAAACAATTTGAGGGGATCAGTCCTCATGCAATACCCTATGTTCCCTACAGGCACGCAGGCATCATCCGAGGCCAACGTGGATGACGAGGAAGCAGGCCCATCCCAATGTGTGCCCAGCGTGCCTTCACCTGCACCACCACCACCCTGCGAAGGGCCCAGAAGTACACGCCAAGGCGGAGGACCAACCTCATCCCACCGCAGCAGTGTCACACCACCCAATCCACCAGGGCCTCACGGCCTCGGCGCACCCAATCCACCAGGGCCTCGACGCACCCAAGCCACCAGGGCCTCGACGCACCCAAGCCACCACAGCATCGGTGCACCCAAGCCACCAGGTCCGCGTCAACAAGTCGGTCCAAGCCATCAGTTCTGCGTCAACCAGCCCGTCCCAAGCCACCAGGTCTGCGTCAACAAGCCTGTCCCAAGCCACTGTGGCTTACCAGGATGTGGAAGTGGCCACGCGTGCAACCACCCCGGAGGTAGGAGCAACATCCGATAAGTAGCAGCAGGCTGGATCTGCCCTGACACCGATGCACAGTCCTGTGCAGCAAATGGTCACTCCAGAAGGGAGCCCTCATGATGTGGAGTCACAGAGACACAGTCCACAGGTCCGTGCACGCAGCCGCTGCGCACGCACGCCAGTGGCGGATGAGGACACTCCATCATATGGGTCAACTGCTGGCAGCCCTTCCATCCACGGCAGCCCCATCAGACAGCCCAGCCCCTCCAGGGATAGCAGCCCCGCAACACAGCGCAGCCCTGCCCGGGACACAGGAACAGGTCCTACCATCGGTGTCATGGCACGCCTGGATGTTATAGAGGCACACCAGAGGAGGATAGAGGGCATGGCCAGCGCACACAACCGCCACATCAAGGCCATCAGCAGTGCTTTTAGGGGTGCGGCCAAGTCCATGGCACGTGACAATGCACGCACACGTAAGGTTGTGGAGGCATGCACTGCGGCCCTCACAGTGTTTGGTCTGCGAATTGTGCGAGGGGTAATCTGCACATGCAGAACAGATGCAGGAGTCGAACAATCCCTCCACCAGCAGCTTCAGCTGGCTGCATCAGTGTCATCCACCTACACCACCCCCACAGAGGGGTCCCTACATGGGTTACCCGGGCAGAGGTCACTATCATTTGCAAAGCCGCTCACCTGATGCTGGTGCATTTGGGAAGCGTCCACGTCCCTGTTAGATGGACACTGCACTGTTTGCCTGAAGGCCGGGCAGATGGACCCATTGGCACTGTGTGAGTGGAGGGGGATATTTGTGCTGTGGTGTTGGTGGGGAGAGGGGGGATATGTGTGCTGGGGTGTTGGTGGGGGGGTATGTATGCTGGGGTGTTGGTGGGGGAGGGCGTTAGTATCACAGTCATTAAAACCTGTTCAAACCTGACATAATGCAAGGTCATTCATGATTGTGTACAAGTGTTCTTTATTTTACCAGTGCTGGTCGTGGTATGTGCCCATTCACCATGTTAAACTAAATTGTTGATCAATGTCTACCTGGCCAACCTCCCCTCCCACACCTCATCCCTGTATGCAAGAGCCCCATCCCCAGCCGTGGCCACATGCTCAACTCTCTCATCCCCTGGGGGTTACCCGTCTGCGTCAGGGGCTAGTGACACATTCCTTCAGCAGCAGATATTGTGCAGCATAGCACAATTGAGGACAATCTTCCCAACTTTTCGGGCGCATACATTGGTGCCCCTCCATTACGATCCAGGCACCTGAATCCGGCCTTCAGTAGGCCAAATGTCTGTTCTATGCAGATGCATGTCCTACTGTGGGCATGGTTGTATGCTTGCTCTGCAGGTGTTTGGGGATTCCGCATAGGGGTCGTCAGGCAGGTGAGCTGTGGGTATCCTGAGTCACCTGCATGGGATGAAATGAGTATGAGGCCTACGTTCCGTCAATGGGTGTGCAAGGACAACACATCAATACACTATGCACTGCTCTCTTCCTTGTATGCAAGAGGGACATGCAATGCGATGCAAGAGGGCCAGCCATCATGTTTCATGTCATGCATCATCTGACCCACACATGCACCGTGTTTGGTTGGGTGGGCTGTCCTGTGGCGGCTGACAGTTGGTTGCACATGGGATGACTGAAGTTGCGCCGGTGGATGCTGCGCTATGTGAAGGAGTTTGTGTGTGTCACTCCTGCTCATCAAGTACCGTCATGTTACCACTTCTACTTGGAATATGGTGTAGTCATGTTCCATGGGTTTGCTTGCAATGGGCGCCATGACCCTTGTAGCCCACTTTCCACCTGCTCTGCTCCCTGGGTGTGATTGGCACAGTGGTGCATTCAGACCTTCAGATTGAGGCTATCGTCATGAATGGCTGTCTAGGGTGAGTGGTCATTTGTATTTGGATGTCTCAGTAGATGGTGGAGATTTAGCAACATGGCCCCAGTTTTCGTTTTGGTTATCATGCATGTAAATGTGCAGTCAGGAGTCACTCTCTCAGGGATGTTCATGGCTAGGTTTGCTCCAGATCATCTACAGTGGTTTAGGGGATGGGGAGTGGATTGCTCTCACTTTGCATTCCTGTGTGGTGCCCTGGGTAGAGTAGCTCTTGGGTGTCAGGGTCTAATGCTGCGCAAGAAAGGTGCATTGCGGTTGTCGTGGTCCATTGTGCTATGGCTTTTTTGAGCGGTGTGTGGCCAGCACCTTGTGTGGGTCCAGATGTGGTGGCAGTGTGCAGGTGTCTGTGTGCCGCCCGTACATGGTAATGGTACTGTGATGGTGCTGGGTCTGGCTCATGGTGGCATGTAAGGCTTCCTGTGGCTATGACCCCCAGTTCATTTCTTCTGCTTTGGCATGCTTTTCTGGCAGGGTTTGTACTCACACACTGTCCAAGTGCATTGTCCTCTGTGCCTCTCCATGTAGGTCGGCAGTGTGCTGTTGCGCAGCACCATGGATTTGTTGGTGGATCCAGGGTAGCGAGCGCAGCAGTGGCTGATGGTGAGGTCCGGGCTACAGGTCATCTGGACATTCAATGAATGGAAATGTTTCCTATTCCGGTACGCTGCCTCTTGTCCCGGGGTACAACCAGTGCAACATGTGTGCGTCTAGGGCTGCCATTGCATTGGGCACTTGTGTAATCGCATAGAATTGTGATTTCAGTTCATTCACCTGTGCCTGGGTGGTGGGCAATGCCATTTGTTGGTTCACCTGGCACAGCAGTGCATCCATCACCTGGCCCATGACTGCACTAAATGTGGACTGGGCCATGCCATGCATCATAGCTACTGAGTGCTGGAAGCTGCCCGTCCCAAGGTATTGCAGGCCTGAAACCAGCTTGAAGGAGTGGGGGGTGAAGGGGGCACAGCAGTGCTGATGGCAATCCTGCTCCCAATGTCCCCTTGAATTGTGCCCAGCAACTGTGTGATGGTAGGCCTGTCCAGCCTTTAGTCTGCTACCAACTGGTCATCAATAAGGGCCCAGGGTGATGGCCTGGGGATGGCTTTACACCTTTCTGGGGCTGGTCTCCTCCTTCTCATCCCCCCTAACCCCACTGTGCTCTCTGTGCCCTGGACTGCTTGTCAAGCCTCTGTAGCTCCATACGCAGCATGTAGAAATCAATGTCAAAGCTCCCTCCTCCCAGTGTTGGGAAGTGTGTTTGAGGCATGTGTGGGTCTTTTGTAGCCCCCTTGTGTGCATTGTTTGCACCTGTGGCTTTATTACTCTCACCTGGGTTCAATTACCTCCAGCAGGCGACCAGGGGTATTTCCAGCACTATTGGCACCGGTTTTCCAGCGCTATTAGCACTCGTACTGTACTTATGATAGGCCTGTGATAGCGATGTGTGTTGTCGGTGCTATTACACCCGATGCTATTACAGCAGCTGTAATAGCGCCGGCTGAATTAGTCATGATCCGGCGGAGCGGTGTTGGCGGCGCTAATACCGTTACTGTCCGATTTAAGTATTACCGCCCAACTTGTGATGAAGCCCACAGTAGTTCTCCTAAGTTTTTTTTTTTTAACTCTTTATTTATTAACCTTTGGTTTATCAAAAATTAGACTAACAAAGACTGTGTGAACAATAAAACCCCTCCCCTTGCCCCACCCAACTTTCTTCTGTTGCTCTCAAACAGAGACCAATTGCACACATTACAATATTAAGACACCACAGAATCACAACCACCAAGCATTAGACCCTTGATCACAAGTTATAAGTTGAACATTGATCCTTCAGAGATCGACTGTGTCAGTATTAAGCAAGTTAAAGACGCCAAAGGGGTCAAGGGAGGTGTATTTGAATAGCTCCGAGCGGGTGAAACATGCCTCGAGTCCGGTTCCCTAGCAATGTAGCTCCTGAAGGAAGTCCAATAGTCTTTGGGTCTGCTGATGGGAGGAAGTGTCGAGTTGTACTGTGTCTCCCTTCGCTCACACAGCGCCATGAGATTGAGCCAGTTTCAGACAGTGGGTGCTCTAGTAGCCCCCCACGAGCGAGCCACCAGGGACCTGGCAACCACATAAGCCATAGCTACTAAGCATTTCTCGCAACAGGATTTCAATTCAACCAAGGGCAGCCACCAAAATTCAGGAGTATATGGAATCAGGTCGTCCACCATCACGACCGTTGCCTCCGCTATACCTTTCCAATAAGGCTGGATCTGTGGGCAGGACCAGGCAACGTGATAAAAATCGGCTGAGGTTTGAAGGCACCTTTTACATAGAGGGGATCTGTGTGGGAATAGCTTATGAAGGGTAAGGGTAGAGTAATATTTCTGATGCAAACATTTTAAATGTAGTAGGCAGAATTTACTATTAATGGAGATCATTTTGGTCTGGTTCTGAATTAGGCGCCATTGGTCATCCGATAGTGACTCCCTATGTAACCCTCCCACTTATCCTTTTACGGATTTGGAGGTGAGGGTCCTAGTGACCGGGTCAGGCATACAGGGACGAGATTAATTTCTTGGTAGACGTTAGCTTTGTTATAAACGACAACAATGGAGATATTTGTGGAGCATTCGGGAAATCCGGCCATCGTGCCTTCAAGACCTCCCGGAGACGGTAGTATAAGAGTAATGTGATTGGAGACCATGTGCCCCTGGTCTTGAGTATTTCCCAAGGTATGAGCGTACCCCCTGGTGAAACATCATCCAGTGTATATATCTGGAGGTTAGTGAAATGCTGAATAAAAACAGGCTCATGCGTGAGAAGGATGCCACAAACATTATATATGGCCAGGGACGGAGAGTACCAACGGTCCAAGCCCGCCTTCTTCTCCAAATATTCCCATGCCTGCAGACTAATCTCTAGGGGTTGTATCTCAGCCCTCGCGTGTTGCTCCCGGGGAGCCCAGAGCAGACCCCTCAGGTGGTTAGGCTTAGTGATAGCCCTCACCAGGCACGAATGGGGGAGGTCTCTCGCAGGGGACCACCACCACATAGCATACTGGACCTGGGCCATGAGATAATACAGAAAGAAATCGGCCGAGCCATTGTGTGCAGTGAGATTCGAGGTTGCTTTCCGGCCCAAATCAATTTGATCATCATGCTCTTTAAACGATTCCAGAAGGTCACAGGAGGCCATATCTGGACATTGTTAAAAACGTACAATAATTTCGGCAAAATGACCATCTTAGATAAGGCGATGCAGGCCGCCTGTGAGATAGGGAGGCGGAACCACGTGTCTACCCTGTGTTCCAAGTGTTGTAAGACTGCAACATAGTTCTCATACAATCAAGCTGGGGACGTGGATACCTGGACGCCCAGATAACCGATGCCCTGTGGACACCAGGCAAAGCAATGCCGAAGTCCTGTGGGGGAACACCAGGGGAGAATCTCAGATTTTGACCAATTTATCTGTAGGCCAGACAGGGCCCTGAATTCAGTGATTTCTTCCATCACAGGGTTTAGATTGGTTTGGGGATTTTCTAAATATATTAACATATCGTCCGCGTATAGAGAGATGATGGACGTGTGCGAGCGGATAGTTACCCCATGGTGGGCATGAAATTACGTCAGTGCACAGACCACCGGCTCGATCGCCAGGGCAAACAGGATGGGCGAAAGAGGGCAGCCCTGCCTAGTGCCCTGGGTTGGATAGATAGGCGCAGATTGAATACCAATTGTGTAGACTAGTGCGTGAGGGGACTATAGAGTAATCGAATCCAGTATAAGAATGAGGTGCCCAACCCGGAATGCCTGAGCACTTCAAACAGAAAAGGCCATTCGATCGAGTCGAACACATTTTCAGCATCCAAGGCCGCCACAGCTATAGGGATCTCAGGATTTATGTTATGCATCAAGGTGAATAGTCTCCAGAGGTTGTTCTGAGTAGAGCGACCCGGTATAAAACCTGCTTGGTCTGGGAGGACTAAGGCCGGCATGTGGGGCAAAAGCCTGTTGGCAAGGAGTTTCGCCAGTATCTTGTTAACAATGTTTACCAGCAGTAGGGGACGGTATGACGAATACTTCTTAGGGTCCTTGTTAGGTTTAAGCAATACCGTCACCAGGGCCGTCCTGGTGGACTCCGGGCCGATGAGATGGCTGTTTCATACATACCATGCAGATGGGGGATGAGTAAGGAAGGAAATGTTTTGTACATCTCGGCAGTGATGCCATCCATACCGGGGGTTTTACCGTTTGGGAGTGAGTGTATCACCTCAAGGAATTCCTCGTCTGTGGGGGGGGGATCATTGAGGAGAGCTCCATCCTCCGGGTCCAGCCATCCCAGGGCGATCCTGTCTAAATATTGTACGATGGAATCGTGGCCCACCATGCACTTGGACGTATATAACGTCTCATAATATTGTCATAATATTGTCGGAATGCAACATTTATACTCTGTGAGTCCCTAGTGGACTCTCCCTCGGGTGTCTCTATTTCTACTAGGGGGTCCAAATGGTGTTCCTGCCTAATGGCCTAACGGTGGTGTGGAAGGTTGCCCAGAGCAATTGCCAGTGGTTTACATTCATTCGAAACCTTCCACCCATCACTTTTGTGGTCAGTTTGTTTCTCCTTGTGAGAGAGGATATGCACAGACGTGGGTCCCTTGCTCGCTCACAGGGAACCAGGCTGCACCTCACTGAGGAGGTCCAACAAGGCCGAAACATGTCTCGGGTTGCTTGGTTTTCTGTGCAGAGGGGACCTGGCCTAGCAGTTCGGGCTGGGCTGCTACCTTCGGTGGCGGCAGCTGCTGACTGATTTGCACATGGCTGGTCCCCTTTTGCAATGGCGCAGACGGGCTAAAAAACGGTGGTGTGGAAGGTTGCCCAGAGCAATTGCCAGTGGTTTAGATTCATTCGAAACCTTCCACCCATCACTTTTGTGGCCAGGCCAAAGCCCTACTCGGGCATTCCTCCTCCCCGTACCTGGAAGCTGTGACAGGGTCACCCAAAAATCTTTCCTCGTCGTCCATCAGCGAGTGTAATTAACGGCGCGTGGCTGACAGGATAGATTGGAGCTGGGGGGAGTACGACTGGGTCTGTTGGAGCTCCAAGTCTTTTTTATCTTTTTCTTTGGAAGCCATGGCTCTACGAATGCTTTTAAGGACACCACCCTCTTGTGATATACACCAGCCTCGGATATACACCTTGAACGTTTCCCAAACCAACCCCGGGTCCACGACAGAATCCCTATTTAGTTGAAAGAATCCGGCGATGGTTCGACGCATGTCCTCGCCGAATGCTGCGTCTTCTAATGCCCGTGCACGGAACCTCCATGGGGACTGCCTGGAGGGGGCGATCAGGGCTGAAAACTGTACCATGACCGGAGAGTGGCCAGAAAGGGTTCGGGCAAGGATCTCTGCTCTGTTGGACGTCCGAACCAGCTCCAAAGACAAGTGAATATAATCTATTCTAGATGAACTGGAGTGTACACTCGAACGAAAGGTGAACTTGCGATTGTCAGGGTGGAGTCTGTTGCAATGGATTTCCATTTTTGGGCCGCCCTTGTACGGGATGTTTGTGCCGTTGAGGACCTATCCAGTCATAGTGATAAAGCCAGATTTAAAGTCGCCCGGCCAGATCACCTCATAACCTGGGAATACACGTAGGTGATAGGAGCACGACTGGAAAAATTCTGGGGAGTCAAAATTAGGGCCGTATACATTTATGAAAAGGACGGGCCATCCCCCTACTTCCCTAGCCACTAGAATAAACCGACCCTCAGTGTCCGATAACATCTTATGCAATTTGAATTCCAATGAGCGGTGGATGTATATTGTGACGCCCCATGACTGGTTATTGTCTGATGAGCCATATCTATGAATACCTCAGCTGGGCAGGGAAGGGAGCTTCTGTTCCTTCGCAAGTGTGTCTCCTGCATACAAAGGACATTAGCTTGGTGATTCCTCACATAATTGGAAATGAGGCGCGTCTTTTTACTGTTGGTGAGGCCCTGGATATTCCATGTGATCAGGGTTATGGTTGTGTTTGCGGGGGCGGTGGCCCCTTGAGGCAGTGTCAGGTTATGTCTAGCCAGTGGGTATTTCCTAATGGTTGCAGCGTGGGGAGACTGCCTCTCGTAAATCCTTTTAGAAGTTTCAAGACTGTGAAGTGTGTAAAGGGCAGCCATCCGTCTGGTCTAAGGCATTTTGACTATTGAGTGTGCAGTTGACCCCTGGGTCAGAAGAAATGTCCCTCCCACCCCCCACCAACTGAACTATGAGCACCGGCTGGTGCATAACCGTAACCCTCCACACCCACCCTCCACCCATGCCAGAAACTCCAACCTACCGGCCAATGTATCCCACCCCCCACCCACTTAACACCAACCATTAAAGAATAACACAGTCAACAGCTGCTGGGCATAGGGGGGAGCTGAAGGCTGTCATGTCTCCCAGTGGCGAGAGGCTTAATTACCACATTTTATCTTTGATATCAGAGTTACCAGACATAATTATAGTTCCAAACGCTGTCAAGTGAGGACCCGGACCAGGCCCAGAGGATCCGCGATCCGATTGCCTCTCTGAAAAGGATCCAGACCCGCCTGGGTCGGCCTAGGATGGACGGAGGGGGAGACCCCCGTGTCTGGTACCTCCGATGCGAACCGCTCCGCGGATTCCGGTGAGGTAAAGAATAGGGGTTTCCCTTCATAAACAACCCTGAGTTTGGCAGGGTACATCATCGAATAGGAAAGGTCTTTCTTCCTCAGGATGTTTTTTACTGATTGGAAGGGTTTCCTCTGGTCCTGAACCTGTTGGCTGAAGTCTGGGAAAAGTCTAATTGTTGCGAACCCCACCGCAGGGTCTTTTTTTCTCTTGCCGCACAGAGCAGAATGTCCTGGTCCCGTTAGTTGAATATGCGGGTGATGATGGCTCTGCAGGATCCCTGGAGGGGGCCTGTTCGCAAGGAAACGGCGAGCCCGCTCCACCATGAACATATTTGTAACAGAGGGGTCGTCAAGCACCTCTTTAAGGAATTTTTCCACGAACAGTTCCATGTTGTCGATAGGAGTGGACTCGGCGACCCCGGTTATCCTAACATTATTTCTCCTTGTTCGTCCCTCTAAGTCGTCATTCTTGGCAACCACTTTTTTAACTGTTTGCTGAAGGGACGCCACTTCCCGTTGTAGCTCAGTGATTTTCTCTTCTCTGTCCCCAATCTGGTGTTCCGCATCAGACATTCTGCCGCACAGATACGTCCACCTTACAAGTCAACGCATCAATTTTGGCCCCCAGGTTTGTCTGTGCCATTTTTTAACAAAGTTTGGTTGAGAGCCGAAATGTTGAGTTGGGAAGAGGCGGGCTCGTCCTCCTGCTGTATTGAATCTGATCTGGCGTATTGGTCCATCTTCGCCTGCTTCTTTTGGTTACCCATTTCCAAGATCTCCTCCGGGTGTGTTGGTGGAAAAGATGCAGTGCTCGTGAAGCCAGCAGATCGTGAGAGGGATTATCCCAGGGTTCCCCCAGGGGCAGGGGCAACAAAGGGGGGCTCGTGAGAACAGAGGCCTCAGAGTGTCTCGGTGAATTGCAGGAGTGGTACGAAAAAAGGCCATGGGGACTGAAGCTAGATGGGGCCCCCGGAGGGAAATGAGCATGGATGAGGAGGGGCCAATGCTGGTCCAGTTAGCGTGTAGTCTGTGCTGACGAGGATAGTGGGATGTAATATAGATAGCCCCAAAGGAGTCACAGAGGGCCCATGTTACAATCTTGTAGAGTAGGCCCCTGACAGCTCCCACACTGGGCAGACTCCCAATCCGGGCCCGGGCCGGGAGCAGCGGGCCCACCCGTCGTACCGCACAGACAAATTCACAGTTTAACGCAGCGGGACAGACGAGGGTGGCCACCACTGGATCCGGACTGAGTACCACTATGGGCCACCAGTATATGGGGGCCATCAGGTATGGGGCCCTTCCAGTGTCGCAGGAGGTGAGTGCTTATGGCTTCAGGGCCGAGGTGACCGTTGCAACAAAAAAAAAGTTCACAGAATGGAGCAACACCGGCACCCACGATGAAGGAGGAGGGCAGCTGCATCCAAAGTCACTCTCCACTGGCCCCCCGACTCACTGTGATAATATGCTGATGTTGCGGTGGACTCTGTCAGGGGCTGGGGGTTAATGAAGGCTTGGGCCAGTCCACCCACCAGCGAGGCTGCCAGGGGGCGAGGACACCCTGCCGAGCACGGGGGGCAGAGCCGCAGGCCCCCGCCCGCACACCGAGCATGGCCACTGATGCCCAGGCACCCTGGCCCGATGTGATGAGGAGAGTCAGGAAAGCAGTTTGTCTGGCCAGAAGTGCTTGCGATGTCGCTCCCAGGGAGGGGGGGCCGCGCTCCGGGCGCACCGGACCCCGACTCCACTCCCCGACAAACGAGGGGGGCGGGCGATTGAGGGACCCCAGAGCCCCCAAAGCAGAGTAGCACACTGCTCACCTACCCTGCAGGCACCGATGAGGAGGAGCAGGGCGCCGGGTCGGGAAGCTGCCCCAGCCACATGCAGGATGGCCGCAGTCCACAGCAGACTTCAGCTATTGGCGGGGGGATGGGCGGCCCACCTGGATTCGGTCAGGAGGAAAGCTGGCCGTAATCTGTTGATCCACTCGATCCTGAAGGCACAGAGCCAGATCTCCACGTATTGCCAAGACACTGGCACACATTGACTAGCAGGTTACTCCAGCGCCAAACTGCAGGATATTTCACCAAATGTTGAATCCTCTGCTGGAGCACTCTCAGGCTGCGGCCAGCACCCGAACCGCCCAACAGCGCCGCCGTAGTTCTCCTAAGTTTTATCTTGTGTATACAAAGTTCTTTAAACAACCCTCTCCACCTTGGAAAAACATTGGGAGCCCATCCAGCTATGGTAAGGTCACCCCCTCACTACTTCACTTTTTGGCTCTTGGTTGAGTTTACCTTCCACAGCATTGCATTCATTGTACACTTGCTCTCCCCTATTGGGGTCTAGTTTCATCCCTAGAGCCGCCTGACAACTGCAGGATAACAAATTCCCCCCAACATTTGTCACAAAAATCTTAGATTCTGTGGTTCTTTCTTTGAACTGTAACTGGACATCTAATTCTCCCATTATAGTGATGGGGTTCTCGCCATAGGCATTTGCTCTTTGTTTGGCTTCCTTTAAAATACAACTCCCTAAGCTTTCTTTCCAATATTTCTTGCTGAGGGTGTAGTCTGCACCACTCTGCACTGGTATCTCAATCTCAGCGCCATTTACCCCAATAATAGTACAAGATTTCTTAACCTTGACTTCACCCACAATATTGACAGCATCCACAACCTGTATGATAGTAATCCCTTCACATACGTCAACTTCGCCATCATCACCTTAATCTTCAATGTTGCCAACATCATCACCCCAAAATCTGCAACATTTGGACAAATGTCCCCTCCTACCACATCTCCTACATTCTACAGACTTGGCAGTGCATTCACTGTCTCTGGCAAAATGATCCATGTTTCCACATCTGTAGCACCCTGTGGTAGCTCTGGAAACTCTGCGACCACTGGTTGTTTTCCTGTAATGCGCCTGAATGGCACTTCCTCGAGGTTTCTACTCAGTATTCTTGACTCAGTCTATGTTGTTAGCAGTTCCGTTCTTTTGCATATTGTTGTATGACCCCTCTCTCTTGACTAGACTGGTCTCTGCACTTTCGAGGCTTCTATTGGCTTGATCGTCAATCCTTCCTTCCTTGGCTAATTCCTTGATACATAGCGATGTGTGTTCAACATTTGTTGCTATTTCCACAACTGTCTAGGTTCAGGTCTTTCTCTTTCCATAGTTCTTCTCGCACCTCATCTTCAGCACATTTAATCATTAGCTGGTCCCTCAGATGTTCCTCTTGGGAGCATGATTTAAATTGGCACTTTACCGCTAGACCTCTCAAGACTGTGAGAAACTCTTCTATAGTCTCTCGTTTCTTTTGTTCTCTTTTGTCGAATCTGTATCTTGCTAAAATCTTGTTTTCTTTAATCTCAAAACGCTTATCGAGCTTGTGTATACTTGGGTCAAATGGGCTCATATTGGTTCCTTCATCCACTGCAGGTTCAGGTAATCTTTTTAGCACTTCGCTCCCTCCATGCGCTAAGCAGTGAAACAATAAAGCATCTTTTCTTTCCATGGAGTAGTTTGGTCTGTAAACTGCTAATACAAACTTCAATAAATCCTCTTTCCATTCTTTCCACCTGATCACAGGTTCTCCACTTCCTTGAGGCAGGAATATGGCTGGCCCTTGTATATTTGCCATCCTGCTTTGATTCACCCAGTGGGCCGGGGGGTGGGGGCATCTATTTTTGTGTCCTTCCCTGATCTTACACAGTCCTTGTTTGACACTCACTTTATTATGCATGCAGTGCCAGTCTTTTCCTCCCCTTTTTTACAGTGTGAACCTGTCTCTCACTTCATGTATGCTACCTAGTTTTTAGCATCAGCTTCTGCTTAGTCCGCTATGCAGAATCGCACCATGCATCTCTGCAGTAGCGGCAAACATTCATGGTTAAAGGCAGCGTTGCAACACAGAGACAAACGTCGCTATGGCAAAAACACCAAGGACAATCCAGACGCGCATTGAATCACGTTGCGTGAGCTGTCCTCAAATCGCCTGCAGCGTCCCTTTCGCACACTTTCGCTAGGTGTCCTCACCTTCAGGGCCCCATAACGTCTTTCAGTGGGTGCTCTGCTCCTGTCACACCCTCCACGGCTCTTACAGCCAATTAATCAATGAAAGAATCGCTACATACAGGAGTCGCTCTCACGCTGCCTCGCGCCCTTTAACTTGAGCATGTCGTACCCTCGGGTCGTAATGCCCCTCGCCTGCTGACATGACGCTGGGTGTACTCAGCACCTTATCTCCACAAGTTGCGTGTCGTGAGTTCCTGCGATTACTCTCCGATCACCGTAGTAATGAGCAGCGACAGCTAGTGCCCACTGAGTCCAAATCAGATCCTGCCTCCATTAGCTGCAGCCCAGGCAGCGGTCAACATTGTTGCCAGTATTGTAATCCAAGAAAGGCACGCAATCTCAGAAGATGTTGGTATCTTTATTTCAGGATCTTTTGCAGCTCTCTCCCTTGGTCAGCCACTAACTGTCCTCAGTTCTAACATAAACATTCCACAGCTATGTGATCATGGTGATGGCACACGTGTTGTTCAATATGGAATTGTATGACATCACTGGTACAGTAATAGAGCTTTGTAGAATATGAATTATGTACAATATAACACATTCACTTTGCTTGATTATTGCCGCCTTTTGGCTTTGGCAACGCGGACTACAATATTCTCCTATTCGACCTCTAGTAATAGGAGTGTTGCGCCCAGTTTGCTTTAATTTAAAGGTTCGGTATTCACAAGGTGCATTCTCAGACAGCGTCTGCTTTGGAACCCTTAGGGGGGGTCACCTGTATCCGGCCACCTCACAGGTATCTCCTGGCGTCTCCTTTTGACTCGCTACTTCTGCTTCTTCCTTCATCAGGACTTCCTTGGCGTTTGACAGCTCTGGTCAGCCTTCCGCCGCTCGCGCTGTCCGTCAGTGGAACTTTCACCACGCCACACTGTGCTCCGGTAAAAACCATGCACTGGTTCCAGATGCAGAACACAGAGGACGCCTCTCCCTCTGGACTGCTTGCCTCAATACCAATTCCCGCTGTGCATCCTCTGTATCTTCCAGGAACCCCAACCTGCACAGTGTCCCGCTTTCAGCATGGTGGCAGCTCCCACTTCTGACTCCTCTTGCTGCTTCTGTCTGGCCTGTACCCGAAAGGCCTTTGAATATTTAAAGATCCCGCTCAGGTGTAGTTCATTACAACCACTAGACCGCTCATTAAAGTTTGCTAACTTTGGACCTCTCTCTCTCTTCCTCGTCTCAGTACTAAGAGCATTATAACTCCATAATGTTATCTGTTTTTGCATTATTTGATCATCCACTCTGTTCATAGGATGTACATTTGAGGGACGACACAATATAGAATCATGACCACTAAAAGTAGTAGTATTGATATATGGTATTTATAACGCAACTGTACAAAAGTGCTTCAAGGCACGACAAGCGGGGGGGAAACAGAGGAAGGACCAAATGTTCTTACTAGGCCTTGTGACATTCAGATCGCACAAGCGCAAGGAAGGGGAAGGAGAGAAGTGCAAAAGGGGGGAGAGGGATGGAGAAGTGCAGGTAATCAAACGTGCATTAACTCCCTGACCCTTATATATATTTCCATGTTTACAAAAAGGGTTCTCATGCTTGACACCTTGGGGAAGCCCTACTATGAAAACATGCCATTAAATAGTCAGGCACCAGGGAAACCTCTTCCCTGACAGTCCCCACATTCCCTTAGCAGCCTTCTGCTCCCATGTGATCCCCCGCCCCTTGTAATAACATCCCCAGGGTTAGGATCAGGTAGCGGCTGCCTTTCCCTGGCCACTGTGAGAAACCTGACAGTGTCTCCCCGACTAGTTCCCGGAGATCTGTCATCCAGGTGGCCAGGACACGGCCATCGCTATTGGATCCAGTTCCTGGGGGTGTACCAGTGAAGGAGGATCACCTGGATGGGGGGTCCTTGGGGAGTGGAAGTGGGATGACGACGGGTGAGCCGTTGTATCCTCCTGCTTATAGCACGTTCTCCCCAGCATGGGGTCTGGCATGGATTCACATGCTCATGAATATTCCCCGTCATCAGGCCAGGAATCCTCAGTTAAAGAAAACACAGTTTAACTTTTACTTACAAACTGTCTTTCTCCTATAAACCAATCACAGAGCTCTGGGTTATACCCCAGCCAATGACTGCCCTCTCCCTAAGCCCCTTCTCTGGCAGCCATCTTCAGATTTTTACTGCACGTTCAAGTGTTGGGAGTCCTCGTTTTTCGCTCTTATAGCTTTACTGCGTTTTCAAGCTTTTTCGTTAAAAAAGTCCTATTTTTATCTAATAGACCCTTTGTGCTCTTTCGTTCCTTTGACTGGCAAGCATGGATCTGTTTGTTGGCGTCTTTCAACGCTCAAGGGCAAGAATCATTGAGAGTTAATCGAAGATCCAGAAGGCCATCGGGCCTACACTGCACAACGGACCATGTCGGAGGAGGACGGAGGTTCTCTTCAAGCTCTGCTCCAGCTGCGGATTGAGGAACGTGTTTGTGGAAGACAAACACTCCCAGTGCCTCTACTGTCTCCATCCGACCCACAAGGAAGCGAATTGTGAGATTTGCCTTGGATTCACCAAACACAAAATGAAGGATCGGCACAGTATATTGGCGGCGTGGCGGCATGGCTCAATGCCAAGGCCTTTATCCCGAGCGGCAAGCAGGGGCATGCCTCACCCAGGACTGGCTGGTCCGAGGAGCAGGCTTCTAAGTCTTTCAAGGGCACCCATCCATGGGGGCCCAAGATGAGGCCAAGCACCACAAGTCTGTTTCCATCGGGGTCGCACTACAAGCGTTTCCCGCAATGGGCATGGCGCGCTCATCTTCACCATCGGCTTCCCTCACTCAGGCTCCTCCTCGAAGATGAAATCAGCTAACCGGGGGAAGCTGCAGGAGAAGCTAGAGAAGACCAAGGCGCAGGGTAAGGTGTCTGATCTACCCCTGAAGGCCCAAGTAGTCCAGACTACGTCGTCCTTGATCGAGCCGGTGGCGGCTGCCCTCTCGAAATCTAAAGTGGCTGACCCAGTCCAAGGGGGCCCCGACGGCACCCAGAATGTCCCTTCCTCCCAGGCAGGAGGCTTCGGCCAAGCTGTTGGAGAAAACACCGGAGAAAAGGATGCCATCCCTGAGCCTGGCACCAACCCCTCAGTATGCAAAAAGGGGGGGCAGTGGAGGCATCAACCATGCTCCAGGGCACAGATATTTCTTTGGACGAAAAGGACATGGTGTCAGTTCACACCGTCCAGGAGGACGTGGGGAATGAACATGATGGCAACGGAAACGCAGAGGACAACAGGATCATCGAGGGGGATGACGGCGGAGCCGACAACGACATGGGTGCTGGGCCCAGCAAGCCTACCTCCCAGACACCTCCCAGGGACGTGTCTCTCGACATCCTGTTAACTCTCCACACGCTGGTGTCGGAGATTCAGAAGAGGATGCCGATGGCACCGGACCCCCCGCCGGCAAAGAAGAGGAAACGGCATCCGACGCCACCTGATCAACCGCTTCACATACCCCCCCCCCCCCCAAGGGATACGGGGACGGACATGGTGATGAAGGACACAGACGATGGCAGCGTTTCCCCGCCACAGAGAGCATCTCCCCCAGATAAAGTGGGATCATTCCACTCCATGGTCGCCCGCGCGTCTGAGCTCTTCCAGCTGATGCCAGGATAGACGAAAAAGGAGGGGTTCCTTTACCAGCGCTGAGAGGCTAAGAGGAAAAATCAAGCCTCAGCAAAAAGAGACAGGCTGAAAAAGAAGTACCAGGTGCCGGAGACGGCACCCAAGTGCCTGTGGTCGTAGTCTTCCCTGGACTCGGTGGTCTCGCCGGCTGCGAGGAAGAAGTGCTCAAATCCATCGTCTTCATCCTCTGTTCCCCCGGATAACTAGGGGAAGAAGTTGGACGCTGTGGGTAGAAAGGTTATATACTCGGCGCAACAACGGTCAAGGCAGGTAATGCGCTTGCGCTCCTGGCCAGATACGACAGGGAGCTGTGGTATAAGATGTCCCTGTTGCCGGAATTTCTCCCCGACGACAAGCGGGTCGAAGCGCTGGAGATCATCCTGGAGGGCGAAGTGGCATGGGACCATGCCATCACTGTGGCCCTGGACATCGTGGACACAGGGTCTGTCAGATGGGGAACGGTGTCTGCCTCCGTCGTCATGGTGGTTGAACGCCACCAACCTTCGGCAGGAAGTTCAGACAAGGGTCCTGGACATGCCTTTCAGGGACAGTCTCTTTGGGGAAGGCTGTCAAGACCGACATTGAGACGGCCCGGGCCCTCGGCACGCTTCAGCAACACCGCTGTTTCGTGCCTCAGGGAATCGTCCTTGTACCGTCAGTCCTCCCGTTCCACGACCCAGGAGGCCTATATGGGTCATTCAAAGGCTTTCGGAGGTGGCTGCCATTGTCGCTCCCAAGGCGGCATGCAGGCCCTGAAGCAAGATCTAACCGGTCAGGACGTCGTGCCCCCACCCATTAACCCTGGTGGGAGGCCAGATCAATTATCTGCTTGAATCCAAAGCAAGACACACATTGCAACATCTACTAAGAGCCTGAACTAGTTACATTTGATAGGCTGGTCCACAGTTATAGAATCAGTATATCCTCTAGCCCAGATTTTAGCCATCCTCATCTACACTTCAGTCCTTATTTTAAAGTAGGTAATGCTCATCAAATCTTTTTATTTGTTAGAACAGGGTTGTTGGAGGCTGCTGTGTTCTCTGGGGACGTGTGCAAGTTACAATCAGTGTTGTATAAAACAAGATACCTTTTTATGTCTTAAAGCATTTAAAAAGAAAGGTTGCACTTGCTTTAGATGTCATGTTTGCTAATGTTGGTTCTTACATGTATCTTTGCAGGCTTATCGTTTATTACTGCACCAAATAAATTTGAAGCTCTCGCTGCTCATGATGCTTTAGTTGAGCTGAGTGGTGCCATGAACACAGTGGCTTGCAGTTTGATGAAGATTGCCAATGACATCCGATTCTTGGGGTCAGGACCACGTTCGGGTCTTGGCGAGCTGATTCTGCCAGAGAATGAACCAGGAAGCAGTATTATGCCAGGTAGAACACAATGAATTCCTAGGCTACTGTTCAATGTTGCTGTTAGACTGCCCATTCAAATGAATGTCCTTTCATGTGTTGTCCTACAAGGAGCATACATGTGTTTTGCTTTTTGCACATCTACGATCGATTTTTTAAATGCTTTTCATATAGATGCATAGTTTCAAAGAACATTTTGATTTGATTCTACATGTTTGCTTTGATACAGTCAGTTGTAACTCTCTCACCAGCACCATGATGTCCATTTCCATTTGTCTTGATGGGTGAATGGATCATAGAATGTAGACCGGCTATGCTACACAATCTGATACATCAGTCCTGAAGGCATTTAAAGGACTAATGAGTAGAAAGGATTTACTTTTCAAGTTGGAAATTGTTTTCCCACAGAACAAATGCTAGTATTTCTTATGTATTAAACTGCCATGCGTAATGGTGTATTTTGTACCCTGTCCTGTATAGCCGCACATCCTGAAAGATATTAAAAATCCTTCACCCGATCTATAGTTTTATCCGACATCATATGACACTTTTTTGTTCAACTGGTGTGAAAATAAAGGTTCATTAGGATTGTGAGAATAAATCTTGACAGATGGTATTTTCTTAGCCAGGACACACTCTGCCCAAGATGACTACTGCTTAGCTTTTACCATGATCAGTGATTACCTTCCTACTGTTAAAGCAAGGGGATTATTCGTCCCTAACATCTTGCAGTCTTTGATTACCTGTCTCTTCTATATGTGGGTGAAGCATGGCAAACTTGCATCAAATTTGTTTCTGTTAGAAGCACTGCTCCAGGCCATCCTTGCATGCTGATATGGGTATTTATTCGTAATGCGTCAAAGCCCGGAGGCATCAGGGCGCATAATACACACAAGACAACAGAGAGAAGACGAGACAGACAAGAGTCAAGCAGGCAAGGCAGGGAGGTCACTCAAATAAGTTTGTTTTCAACAATAGTCTCTTGAAAGTTGGGAGATTTGTTTCTTGTCGCACGTCCAATGGAATTGAGTTCCATGCGAGTGCTACTTGGGCAAAGAAGACCGGACATTCCCTCTCTCACGTTTGGTCTGTGGGCACACCATGCCGAAGGTGTTTCCGGAGCGCAGAATTCTTTTGGGCTCGTGTTGCACCAGCCATTCTCTCGTAGGAAGGGGCTCTACCATAAATGCACATATGGACCACAGTGTTCGTTTTAAATTGAACTCTGGCTGCTCCTGGGAGCCAGTGGAGGTCCTTCCTATGATTAGACAAATGCTCTCTCCTCTAGATATTTTTAACTATCCTTAAAAGTTAGTTTTGTAGAGTTTGAAGTTTGTGGATGCTCCCTTTGCTAGCTTCACATAGCAGAGTGTTGCAATAATCTGTTCTAGGGAGGATTATTGCCCTTAACAGTGCTTTGCAATTTTTGCTTGGGACATATCGTTTAATTTGTTTTAGCAATCTGAGATGGTATTGCAAGCTTTTCAGGTTTTTTTCAACATGGACCTCGGAGCTCAAAGAGGCTTCAAAGTTACATGCCCATTGTTTTTACCTTTTCTGTTACTGCTGCCTTATTGTGGTCTGTGTTAAAGTGTGAGTATCTAGTATCTAGCTTGGATCTTGCCTGTGTGGAACTGAAGATTATGAACTCTGTTTTAGGTCCATTCAAACACATCCAGTGACCAATGGAATGACAAATGTGTGAGTCTGTCGATCTTTGATATAATCACCACTCAGTTCCACTAGTAGCTGGGTGTCGTCCGCATTGTTGGTGAATTGTACTTCCATGTCTATGAACATGTCGGAGGGCTTTGCCGTAAACCTTAAACAAGGTAGGGGAGAGGCATGCCCCCTGAAGGTCTCTGCAGGTTATTTTCTCTTGGTCTGATATAGCATTGTCCCACTGTACCCGAGAGAGCCTGTTGAGGAAAGAGCAAAGCTATTTGACTGCGTTTTCTGATCAGAAGCCTACGGTGGTTAAGGTTTGTAGGAGTTGTTTGTGGTTAAAGAGATCAAGTATGGAGGACTAGTCTAGTAATACTAGACAATTTTTACTTTTATCCCCAATATTAAGCATTTGTGATTCAATATCTAAAGGGGTGGTCTCAGCGCTGTGATTCGGCTTGAAGCCAGATTGTCTTGGGTGCAAGATTGAATTGCATTCTAGAAATTCCTGGAGCTGAATGGTGGCATTTTGTCTGCACATTTCAGTAGAAATGGGTAATTAGTGTGAAGGTGTCTCACCCGCTATTCCCCGGGGTTGTGTCATTCAGGTGGCCAGGACATGGCCATCGCTTTTGTATCCAGTTCCTGGGCGTGGACCAGTGCAGGAGGATCACCTGGATGTGGGGTCCTCGGGGAGTGGAAGTGGGACAGGGTGAGGCGCGGTATCCCCTTCCTTGTAACACCTTTTCCCTATCCTACCAGGTAGGATACCTAAGAATTCATTCCCTCCCCCTTTTGTGACGCATACACTTTCTCATGGACAGTTAACACGGACAGTTAACATGGACAACAGTGTTGCATTGCACCAACATTATGCTCTTGCCTGCAATCATACCGCTGAGCAGGCAAAATTCCTGTGTTACCCACAATTGTACCGCCGGACTGGCACTCAAGTGCATTTATCATCCTACTCATTTTTCCAACCCAATTACGGTAATTCCACACATTTTGCACACTCAGTACCTCACTTTGGGGGATAGATGGTACGGTATTTTCCGGGATTGATTTATTGCATGATGCTGTTAATTGGAACAGGGGATTTTTGCTTTATGCTTCTCTTCTATGAATCATTCGGTGCCACAACCATGGATCTTGGCTGTTTGAACGTCCAAATCAAACTGGTAATGTTTTACTTTTACAACATGGAATCTCATTAGGTTTGCTCTTTGTTTATTTATTGTTGGACCTTGTTCGTACCCCCATATGTACCTTTGTGTTTTTTTACTGATGCTTTGGCCCTATCCTTATGAACTATGCTTGGTGACAACCACTCTTTGGTTTTAACCCATTGGTTTTGTGCTCATCATTGGATTGTCATACCATGCGTTTTATGTTTCAAATCACTTACAGTTTTGCCTTGAAAAGGACCTGGTTTTGGGGTCGAAAAACGTGTCGGCAGATCTGTTCTATAAACTTTTTCAAAACCATTCAGGCTGATGACCATGTTTTCCAGCTGGACTTGTACTATTGTGTCTAAGCACTGACATAGATCTGTTATAATTGCACCTGCCCTAATTTCAGTTGGGGTTGCGCAACGAGACAGAGGTGACACCCATTTTTTTTGTTCCTCATTTCAAATCCCAGTAGTTTCCAGGTAACTACTAGTCCCTCTAGTTTGCAGCAGCTCGGTCCACCTGTACTATTTTTTGACTGCTATTTGTGGACTTTCCTATCACTGTTTTTGTAGCACCAGCGCCTCCCATACACGGCATACCTCGAATCAGTTCCTGATTTAAGGATAAAACCGGTGCTATACTGGACACAGATTTTGTCCATGCCTTTTGTTAACAAGATTCACTGAAGCATTAATTGATATGCAATCTCAAGATGGAGGTTCTGCAATTGCCTGGATCAGACATGTAAGATCAAGGCTTTCAATATTGAATCTCTCTGACCTATGCAACAATCCTTCTCCCGCAACCAGCGCGAAAGCCATGATTAAATCTGCTTACTCTGTGCATGTATGTGAACATCTACTAGGGAGTGCCAACAATTGGTTTTTGCTTGCTCCTCCTGTTTCATCCAAACCGAGATTAGTTATGAAGCTATCCTGATCTGATTGAGTCACACTATGCAAGGTTGTTGTACATTAGATTTAGGCATGGTGTTTTTCCCTTGGGCTCTGTGTAAGAAATGTGGAACTCTGCGCATGATGAGAGAAGCTCTTATTGTGTCAATGTTGCTGAGTAATTTGAACACTTTCTGTTTTTCCACTCTATATATAGAGATCTTAGAAGTGCCTACTTGAAACCGTTTTTAAGGGAGAGTGGTGTTAGAACTATTGCAGAAGCTTTATATGTCTTAAATCTACTTCTGCTGTGAAGTTACCCTTCGCAGTGGCTGCTTTTATACATAGAGCGTGGCTCAGAGGAAACAACTATCCAACTGTTGCAAGATTGCCACTGCAACCAGGATTTTAATTATGGTTCACTTATGCTCTGAGCAAGTATATGATTTCTTTATTGATGTGTAATTATAACGATTTATTAATTTGACGTTGGATGCTTGTATTTATTGTCTTTTGTATTTGTGCTTTTATGTCAATTTCATCGCAATAAAGCTATGAATGAAATCTGTCCACCAATCAGTATGACAAAGCAATGTGCAGCTTTGAAGCAAGATTACCAATCACCTTTGTTTAATTAGAGGTGTATGCCCTGATGAGACTTTGCGCACCACGATTTCTTTTGGAGTATATTTGTATAAAAATCCATGTAGAGATTACGAAAAAGTTCACTTTGTTAGGAGGCATTGCCTTTACCCTACGTTTAAGCTTCAGGTAGACCAAGCCATACTTTGATTGTAAGGATTCTCTGTACTTTGCCTGGTTCTCCAATGAGCAAGCACTGCCAAGCAGGCAGTTATTCTCAGAAGAGGGGAGCAGAGTGGAGAAATGCTACAGTTTCAAATAAAGGCACAGAAAGGAATGTCCTCTCACTGCATTTTTTAAAATATTCTTTTTACACAGCTTCAACATAAATTGTAGTGAAGTATTGTGAAAGGGTGTAGCTTAGGCTAGAGTCTTTGAGGGCAGTGAACTATGTGAAAATAACTAAATCAGCAAACAGTCCAGGGTTCAAGTTTTCAGTGTCTTCCAATACGTTTCTTAGAACTTCGTCAAATCGCTGTGTTGGTTATTGAGATAAACCCATAATAAAAGCTATGGATATTGTGAAAAGAAACTGTCAAACTGTAGGCATCAATCACAAGTAAGGGTTGTAGCTCGCTTTGGCCCACATCTTTTCCATGTGCCCAATGTTATTCAGTGTGACAAAGCTCATTGGCAAACATCCAGTTGGAGGGAAAAGAGCTGCCAAATTCATGGTCCAACTGTGAAGGTGGAGGGAGGTGTGAGAAACCTAGAAGTGTCTCACTTACTAGTCCCCGAGGATCTGTCATCCAGGTGGCCAGGACACGGCCATCACTATTTGATCCAGTTACTGGGGGTGGACCATTGAGGAAGGATCACCTGGATGGGGGATCCTCGGGGAGTGGAAGTGGGACACCAACGGGTGAGATGCGGTATCCCCCTTCTTATAACAGCTTTTCCCCATCCTACCACGTAGGATACTCAAACAATCTACCCCCCTCCCTTTCCAAGACATACACTTTTGCACACCAGGAAAGACTAAAGACAAACACCAGAGCTGTTTACCCGATATGTACCAACACAAGGGTCAGGCAAAGTCAGGAAATTGACCAGAATCACACACACCTGACAAAAGGTGGAGCACAAGACCACACTACGAGCAAGGCAGAACGCACGACGAGAGAGCTATCCAAGCACGGCAGTTCATGAGGAGCAGAAAGGTGGCAACAACCCAAAGGGTAACAAGGAGAGAAGCAACCTTGCCCTTTCCGACCCAGGCTCCCACGAAACCTCAGTGGAGGAATTGTAAGACCGTGCACAAAAGCCGGCCTATGTTGCAGCAGTTGTGAACAGTACACAGAGCCCTCCTCCGGTGATAACCAAGCCAGGGAGAGATGCTTGCTACCGTGGTACCATCCTTGACTCCAGAGACACAAAAATCCAAGCGGTTCTTCACAGCTGGTCAGCTGGTGAGTCGAGGGGAGAACCGATAAAATACCGAACTGTGATGAATGAAAGTTGCAAAATGGCAGAAAAGTGAAGTTAAAAAACTGTAAACATTAAGGGAAAACCAGCTGCAGAGGGGTCTGGCACCACGTGTGTGCTTATTCAAGAGACTCTGGTTAATCCCGCGTTTGTTGAAACTAACTATACCGGAAGGACCTAGGAGAGCCACAAGGAAAAGGTCAAAGTGGTCATACTGGGGTCTAGCAAAATCCCCCATACAGTCAAGTCTTTGACCAACAAACCAGTGAAAACCCAAAGGAAGTGAATCCCGCATCATAAGAAAGTAGAAGGAAATGTAAAGTTGGCAAAAGTGAACACAACAGAGGGATGACGATGGAAAGGGGCGAAGCCTAAAGTCCCAATGAACAGTGTGAGCAAAGGTGAACCCGACAGTGAACTGTTTAAAAAGACATTAAGTTTTGTGAATGCCAGAAGTGAAATTGAGTTGACAAAAGCTGTAGTGAACCCGACGGAGGGAGGCAAACATTTGAGAAGGGTCTGAGCATGGAAGAGAGGGTTCGAGGGGTGAAAAAAACATCACACCACGGACATCTGAAGGCGATAGAGGAATCTTTTTGAATACAAGCCAGAGTGAACCCAGCGGAGGGAGGCTGATATTCAAGAGGGGTCTGAGCCCGGAAGAGGGGGACACACGGGTGAAGAATCAGCACCCAAGTACTTTCAGAAAGGAACTATTTGTTTATGATTTTGAAAATACCAGGCCCTTGGAAGCAAGAGATTTAACCACTGAAGGTCCTGATATTGCGAGGAGCTTTTTTAGATCCGAGCCCGTAAGAGGGGGATCCAGAGGTGAAATGTTATCACCCAGCGTACCCACAGAAACAAACTTTTGTTTATTATTTTTGCAACACATCAGGTCCTTGGACGCAAGAGACTTTTTTTTTAGAAAAGAGACTTAACCATCGAAAGTCCTGATACCTGAGGGTGGAACTGTAGTCTCGTGCTGGGAAAGCTCAAGCGTGTGCTGTGCTCTGGAGTCCCGCCTTGTCCCGTGCTCAAAACGTGGGGAAGGGAGACCCTGACTACCGTATCCTGACTTATTATTTGTGAACACTGCTTTCTTTCCTGTGAATCCTATCTCACACCCGTTTGTTTTTAGTTGTAAGGACTGGCAATAGGTTTTTATTAGTATACGCCCTTTTATTTGACGAGACGCCACTAGGACTGTCTTATTATTAATTGATGGTCGTAGCTTGCTCCCATCTTAGATATAGGTTTAGATTAGGCATTTTTCCAACCCGCATAAACAGTTTAATAAACACCCTTGAACTGTGAACTGTGATCACTTGTGTCTGTCTTTACTGTTGCCACCATGAGTTCCTTACAGAGGGCAGACAACAGTCCTAAGCAACGAGGACATCATAGGGACCCTGGACGAAGTTGCTGGAGAGAAAAAGGAATAACCTGATGATGTGAATGCATACCCCCCTCTCCAGCCAAGATTGAAGACTTGGTGGACAAAGCAATGCAGGCAAAGGCCCAGCAGTTCCAAAGTGGGTAAGAAGATGCTTGAACACTCACAGGTTCTAGACACTAACTGCTGCTGCTCTGTTGCAGGAGAGGAAGGGTGCCCAACACAAGGTCAGAAAGTTATGTAACTGGCAAGTGCTATCCCACTGAAATCCAGAGTCTGGACATGTGTAACATATGGGGCCTGCCAAATCAATTGAAGGGGGCACTGGTGTGGATTCCTTTGGTCCAGGAGTGATATCTTTAGAGTGCAGGTTCCACCAGTACTTTGGATTGTAGAGTGCATGAGTAGTGCCTCAGTCTTCTTTGGATAGATTCTCTTCCGGCTACTTTGAGATGAGTCCGAGTGTTTGACAAGGAAATGGTGCAGATTCCACAGTTCATATACATGTATTAGAGTCTGAATCTCTCTCCTCTTTCCTCCATCCTCCATCTCCTCTTGTTATTCCATCTCTCACTCTGTCTGTATCACCCTCTCCACTCTCTCTGACTCACTCCCTTACTCTTTCACTCCCTCTTTCACTCCCCCTTTCCTCTCTCCTCACCCTCGTCCGCTCTTCCTCCACCCGCTCTCTCTCTCACTATCCTTAGTCCAGAATCTCGCTGAGTATAAAGTTCCACCATTCAGACTCTGCGAGTGGGAATCTTTGTCCAGGTAACTCGCATTGATCCATAGCTGGAGGATGGGCATCGGAAGGCTTCAGACCCGCAGGAAAATCTACACCAAAAACTCAACATGTTTTCAAACCTAGAAAATGGTGCCCTATGGAAATGATGGATTAGACACAGTAGAAGAAATGTGTTTTCTCCACAATAGAGAATTAAAGTGTAAAGGAGCAATCAACACCTATCCTGGTTCTCTTTCATTGCCAAAAGCTTCTGTCTCTAATGGCATCCAATGCCAGGTGATCTCTAATGCCAGGCAACCAAAGCAATACATCCATTGATGTCTAAGGGGCCAATCCTCATTTGACATAATTTTGTTTACAGGTCCAGTAAAAGGACTGTCTGTGATGGTCTCCAGCATCAATGCTCCCGCTCAAAAGTTCACTTTAAGTAATTAACTGTGGCAACCATAGCAAAGGACTCCTAGAATAAAGATATGGAGGGACACCTGGCCCCCTGAATATTGAATATCCACAATATCAGGTTACGTGAAGATAGTTTCACATCAACATTCCAGAACTCTTGACATGCTTAATGAAGCGTTTGAGATAGGACGGTTGCCTGAGTCACTCAGAGAGGCGATTATAATACCGCCGCCCAAGCCCAATAAGGCGGAGCATAGATGTGGTTCCTACAGGCCTTTGTCAATGCTAAATCAGGACAGCAAGATTCTCACGGCTGTCCTAGCAAATCGACTGCAGAAAGTGATTGGTAGACTCCTACATCCTGATCAAACGGGTTATGTCCCGAACAGGAACATAACACACAACCATAGGTGACTCCATCGGGTGGTCGAATGGGGTAGCAAGAACGAGGGTGAGATGGCGATAGCGTCTCTAGACGCAGTTAAAGCTTTTGATTCGGTCAAGTGGTCGTGGCTATTGGCTGCTTTGGAAGGGTATGGTATGGGGCCAGGCTATATCAGATGGGCTAAAATGTTGTACAGTGAGCCGCTTGCCAGGGTCCGTACTGGAGCGGTGATATCTGCGAGATGGCAACTTGGTAGAGGTACCAAACAAGGGTGCCCCTGGTCTCCGATGCTTTACATTTTAGCCCTGGAACCTCTGGTGATATGCCTTAGGGCACAGTATGATGCGATAGGCATTGAGGTAGGAGGGGAACGACACTTGATATCCTTGTACGCAGATGATTTGTTGCTGTACTTGCAATACCCAGAAGAAAATCTTATACATACTTGAGGTGATGGAAAGGTATGCAGAGTTGTCAGGCATATCTGTGAACCCCCAAAAGTTCGTCATATTCCCGCTGGATAGCTATAAGGGGACCCCTGTAGATAGACTACCGGTGCTACAGGTACCATGGGCAACTAGCTCTTTTCGTTACTTGGGTGTAGATGTATATCACACGGTGGAAGAAGAACACAGACATAATACGGAAGTAGCCGTCGAGAAAATTAGTAACAGCATGCAGTTCTGGGCAAGATTGCCCTTGGCGATGATGGGGTGGGGGGCTATGCTTAAGATGGTGGTTCTGCCCAGACTCCTGCATTACTTTAGTAATATCCCATACATAATACCCAAGAAGTTTTTTAGTAAATTGAACAGCATGTGTAGGGATTTCCTGTGGCACGGTACCCGAAACAGAGTGGCGTTTTGGAAATTGCAGAACTTTTATGAAAAAGGAGGTATCAGACTGCCTCATTTTGAGGTTTATTATTTGGCGGGACAGTTACAATATATAGCTAAGTGGCTTTCTGATGAAGTGACCCCTGAGCACAGGGTGCTTGGACAGGACTGCGCCCTGTTTTATTTGAAAGAAATGATTTGGCTGTCTGATACCGAAATGAAGGGGCGTCCTGCGATGTTGAGGCTTGGATGGAAAGTTTGGCGTAGGGCTTGTCGTTTGATGGAAGTCCCATGCCCGTGCCTCCCGTAGGTACCGCTGGTTGCTTTGGCAGGAGGGGATAATCAGTTGAGGGTGATTGTTAGGACCTACTGGGAATCGGTGGGGCTGGCAACACTAGGCGATGTTTGGCAAGAGGGATCCATTAAGGAATTCATAGAACTCAGCGAAGAGGCGGGGCTACACACGGGCCAATATGTCACGTACATTAGGTTGGTACGGATGCTTAAGAACACCTGGCCAGAGACAGTTTTGATAGAAGAACCAGATGCAGTTTTGGGAGCAATATACGATATATCCGAAGGAGGTCATGAGATCTCGTGACTGTATGAGATGGTGATGGCTAAGGCGGGGAAAGTTTTGACACATCTGAGACTGGACTGGGAGGCGGAAGTGGGGGCCCCGATGGAGGATGGGTTGTGGGAGCGTGCCCTGGGCTACCACAAAAAAGTGTCTAGGAATGCCAGATTAAAACAAATACAGCTGTATGTAAAGCATAGGGCATACATGACCCCCTTGAGGATATCTAAGTTCCGAAACGCTGGAATACAAGTGTGTCCTAAATGTAACCTGGAGAACGCTAACATGACACATATGTTCTGGTCGTGCCCGATCATTAGGTGTTTTTGGGGAGAAGTGGTGCAGAAACTGGCTGATAATGGGGTTACTCTTGTCACAGACATGGCCTGGGCCTGCTTGTTGGGCGGGTTTCCTAGGCCATGGAAACTCGGGCATATTGAGAAACTGAGAAATCTGGCGTATGTGCTGGCGAAACGTAGGATCGCCATAGGGTGGAAGAAATGCCAGAAACCCAAGGTGGATGTTTGGTGGAAGGACTTGTAGAAATGGGCAGAGGCTGAAACGGTGGCATGGCAAGAAGCGAGTAGCCGGGCTGATGAAGGGGAGGCGGGCACCTTGTTGGCTTGGAAAACGCTAATAGCAGAATTGTTTGGAGTAATATCAGATCCAACAGACTCCGAAGAGAACGAAACCCGGCCACAAGTGCCAAACATTGAATGAGAGTGACAAATAGGCTCACGGGGGGAGGGAGGGAGGGAGGGGTAGTGGGAGCAGTGATTAAGACAACTTGATGTGTAATGGAACTGTTATGATTATGCTGCTTGTTTGGTTTTTGTTGTTTGGTTTGCATAAAATCAATAAAAGAAATTAAAAAAAAAAAAAAAACATTCCAGAACTCTTAGTATTGGCAATTATGACTTTCTTCCCCCAGCAAAGAGAAAAAGGGTTGTTCATATTAACAGATGACACAACAGCATTGTTTGCTTTGAAAAGACAATTGTAGATACCGATTGTCTCCATCTGTGACACATGAGAGTACAAACTTAAAAATGTGCAATTTCTTATGACCTATTCGTGGTGCTGTTACATCTATGCATAGTTCAGAATATTCCAGGATTTCTTCAACCCACGCCTCCCAATTGGGATTTCTTCGCTCTGTGGCAAAATGACTACAGCTCTGCTTGAGTAGAAGGATGAGTAATGTGTAAACCTCCTAATCAGCCCTCAAACTACTACAAATCAAAAGTGATCCCAGTCATAAAGGTAAAACGGCACAGTCAATAGATATACCTTTGTCTCCTAGTGTGGTAACGTTGACCGAGGGCAGGCAATACTTTTAAGAGGGGGTGTAACTGATAACAGTAGCAACACACAAACAGCAATAGTACAAATGTCCAAAATAAAAGAATATCCACTTAAGGCTCTATAATGATATATATACTTAATTAAACGCACCAATATGCAAATAATTAACTATAAAAACAATAGCAAAAACCCACCCCTCTGGAAAGAACACAGTGAATAGATATGAAAGCAATATGGGTATAGTAGTTGTAATTATTTGAAGAACAGGGATGTGCATTTCGATCAGAAATTACTTGTAGTTACAGATAGCGCAGACATTCTAATGAAGGATCCTGTACAGTAGAATAAAGATGAGAACAAGTAGTGAGCCAGTTTGATGGTGTAAAAATTGGGACATATACCAGGGACAAAAGAAAACTGAAACAAATATATATAAGAAAACTGGTGACTCATAAAAATAACATTAACCAAGGTGGCAAGTGCTTTAATCTGAAGAGGAGTACTGTTTAAATATACAAAATTACATTAAGTGCTGCTGGAGGCAGTGGTGGGAGCAGGCAGGGAAGATGGTGAAGAAAGGCAGGGGGAGATTTTGCTTAAGCAAGTAAGGTTTGGACTGAGCTTTGAAACGATTCACAGTTGGGTTGTCTTTGATTGCTATAGGCAGTAGATTTCAGTGGAGCGAGACAGGTAGGCAGAAAGAGTGGAAGTGAAAGAAGGCACATGGATGATCTCAGATTGTGAGGTTGAGTACAAAGGATAATCTGAGGGTGCAAGATGGTGAGTAAACAGATACAATCAGGCAGGTACTGAGGAACAAGGCCATTGATAGATTTATGTAGAGTAGGAGAAAGAACTTGAAAAGAGAGAGGTTTTGCATGGAGAGCCAAGCAGCATGTTGTTGGGGCAGCGTCTAGGTAGCAAAGTTGGGGACTTTGGCTATAGGGAGGAATGAGAAGAGGAAGGCCAAGGTAGGCTTGAGAAGCAGGTAAGTTTGCTGAGCACGAGAGGGGAGATTAGAGTTTTTGTAGAGTGGTTAGTAAGAAATTGACACATTTTCTGAATGTTGAGGAGGTTAATAGGAGTAGCAGTGGTAGTGATGAATTGTTGCAGTTGTAGGTCACTACCGAAGAGGACCCCAAGATTTTGAGCCTTGGGTGAGGGAGCAAGAAGATCAGGTGGGAAGGAGATGGGAGATGGGAGAGGGGGAGGGTAGGGATTGCATTAGTAGCCGGGAGGAAGTTGACTTCCATTTTTGAAGAGTTCGGCATGAGGCAGCCTAGGGCCATCACAAGAGGAAATGCAATGTGATCCAGTTTGAGATGGCTGGCGTGACGGAGGGAAAGGAGAAAAATATTTGAGTGTTGTCAGCAAAAAGGTGATGGTGAAAGCCAAAGGATTGTAGGTGAAGAGCAAGAAATTGCAACATTGTCCATTTTAAAATGTCTTTCAAGAAAATGGTGCAGAAAAAGGTGGTTTATCAGTCTCTAAGGTCACAAAAGTCAACAGTAGGTGGGTGTGGTGGGAGCTTGACCTCACAAATGTATGTTAGTTTCTCCTTGGTGTTGTGACAGCATCAGACTGGGCTTCTCAGAGCTGTGTGCAGGTCGAACTGGGTTCAGTGAGGCTACCAGGGTCGCTTAGACAGTAAAGCCAGTGTCAATGCGAATATGCTGGAGGTTTGATCCATTGTTCGGGATATGGCATTTCAGTCGTTTGCAGCAGTGTACGTCTTGGTCGGGCTGAGCAGATGACGTGCTCTGTTGGCAGGATGCCAAGGCAAACTGGTGTGATTCAGCAACACAGCAGATCGAGGTTCAGAGTGAGTGCCAAAGGCAGTGCTGTGGGTCCTGGATGGTTTGAATACATTTGAACACAGTCTACTCTGGTTCAAGGACGGCTCAAACTGGCAGAACAGAGGAACCCCGCTGCTTTGGCTTCCCTGGTGCGGAGAGTCCCAAACCAGGGGTACATGGACGAGATTGGTCATTTTCTTCTTCACTCCCAGTCAGAGTAGGCTTGCTGGCAATTTCTGGAGTCCTTCACCGCCAGTGAGGAGCCTGGGTAGTGCAGGTCTTGGTCCAACAGCAGTCTCCCCTATGTTCCCTGGGAATGGGCTTGCCCTCTGACTTGGAATACCTGCCTTCACCCCTCAACTGGGGGACTTTGGTAAAGTCTCTCTCCCCCCCCTGCCTTCTCTCCCCACCCTCTCTCTCCCCTCTGACCATCCTCTCCCCCCCCGAACACCTTGTCCAGGTGTCCCTTCTCACCAGGTTAGTATATACCGAATATTGACCCCCTAACCTCTAGGTTTTGGCTTTTATTAAAGATGATGACCTAAAGGCAGGATGCCTTATCGGACATCCCTCTGGGACTTCCTAGACTGACCCTACACAATCCTAGACTGACCCTACACAATCCATGGGTTAGTTATCTAAACAGGGATATTGGATTGTCCCTTTCAAACACTGCCAGATTCGATCTCCTTGCCATCACTCCCATGTAGTCCTCTCCCAGGCACTTCCTGATTGTTCTATTCTTACTACTCTCCTTCCTCCAACTTCCCGCACCTTCTCTATTCCCTGATTTTTCCTCCTCTGATATCTATCATTCCTTACAATTGTTGCCTTCACCCTTTGATGTTACTCCTCCCACAGCACTATTAGTCCCTCTTCACACTACTAGTCCCTCACCCGTAATATTGCCCACCCCTCTCTACTCCTCCCCTCCACACTATACTCCCCCTCCAATACTACTTAAACACTCTGCTCTCACTCCCACAAGTACTTCAGATCCATTCCCTCTTCTAAACACACTTGCCACTCTTACATGCACATTCACAACACAGTACCACTAGCACTCACTAAACAATGCCTCACATGCTCCAAAAATCTCCACCATCTGGTCCACCATCCTCCCTCCTGCTTGCCTCTTTGGTCAGCCACATCCTCCTCTGACCTCGCACGAACACTCCACAAAACCTCCTGCTTCCTGGGGCCTCTTTTATCCCACCCCTATTCTCTGGTTGATCTGCTGCTCTTTCCAATGTGGCCCTGTCTTGCCCAACACGGGAGGTGTTTCAGAGTCGTCATATAGTGCCTTAACTCCTGCTGCCTTTCCGCATGTTGGGCCACAACGGGACAATAATGGTGTATGTACAGGGTCCCAGTTCATGTTAGGGGATCTGGTCTGGCTTCCACTAGAAAAAGACCACGCTGTGGTGGGGGTATTTTATGGCTTGTCCCTGGTGGTCTAGGGGATCCTCACTGGTTTACTCATGCTGCGTACTGAGGCTAACCTGCAGTGCACAGTTTCGGTCCCTGCCACATAGGATCTCCGGCTCCTCCCTCCGTCGCTTCCCCTCATGTAGTGCTGCTTATACTTCATCCACGCTGCCCATCTGATATAGAAGCCGCGTCTCAGTCTCTCCTCATTTTCTCTTTCTCTCTGTCAGAGCATTCAGGAGTCCTAGCAAAAGGCGTTGCTGGCGTGTTCTCTTGGGTGTTCTTCTGCAGTATCTCTGCTTTCGAGTGGATTGTGTCCTCCAACGTATTGCTCATCTTCGATGTATTCCATCCAGCCTTAGGTGCTTCGGAAAAACATTTCGGCATAGGACACCATGCGTCGATGTAGTCGAGTTAATGGTCCCTCGAAGGCCTCCGTCGAGGGTGATGTCATCAGGTATACAAGTAGCACGCGCGCCGCCCGTTGGCCTCAGTTCTGTTTTTCTGCAGTACATGTTGCTTCGGAGATTCGGCGCGCCTCGAGTTCTGTGACGCAGTGAATATTACAATATATATATCGATATTTCCTCATCATCGACACAGACTACAACCCCACGATCGGGTTTCAAAAAGTGTAAATCTTGCGGTTCGAAAATCTCTATCACGGACTCGCACCAAGAATGTCTGTGGTGTCTCGGGGAAGGCCACGACATGGAGGCCTGTACGAAGTGTCAGGCAATGACGGGGAAGGCCTTGCGAGAGAGGAAGGGAAAACTACAGGTAGGTCGTAAATCCGACCGGAAAGCCTCTAGCGTCGAGTCGAGGTCCCGTGAGGAGAAGTCTCCTCGACGCAAAAGGCATCAGTCCAGGTCCCGAAGCGATTCCCATCGCTCATCGTTTTCGATGGAAAAAATCCTAGAAAAGACGACACAGGTCCCCCTCCACCTTGTCCTCAGACGAATCCCGAAAAAGAATGAAATGCCCCACAAAACATTCTTCCTCCGAAGAGTGGGAAGCATTCAGAGTTTAAATGATGGAGGTGTTCGAAAAAGTGAAGCCTCGGTCCGCGCCTTCTTTGGAGCCGGCCGGGAGCGCCATTGCTGCTGACACTCGCGCGCCCTCGAGCCCGGGTGATAGAAGAAGGAAGGATCGAGAACCTTCCAGGACGCCGAGCGAGAAAGACCACTCGAGTCGAGTTGACCGCTCGAGGTCACCGATGCCGTCCGAAACCCAACGCATCTTGAAGGGCAAATCTTCGAAGAGCAAATCTTTGAAGAGCGCCTTGACGCCCTCAAAGCCCACTATTCCATCGCGCCATCAACGCCTTTATTGATGTCGATCCCGAAGCCCTTGGCGCAAATAAGGTTCCAAAGGCTCCAGTTCAGCTAACTCAACCAGATCACTAACACACCTCCTACGCCTCTCCCAGAAAAGGTTTTTAAACCTCTTCCTAGGAAGGAATTTTTTCAATTCCCTGACCTCAATTTTTGAGGAACAGGAGAGATCTGATGAGGAGAATGCACCTTTTGGACTGTAATATGGTACACCAAATGTCCCAGAATGCCTAATTTCTGAAGAAAGCAGGACCTGGTGGAATCCTTACATAATGCAAGTGGCATTGATACATCTCCTGAAACAGATTTTGGCAGGCCAGAACCAGGAAAGCATTCCAGTCCCTCATACTGTCAGCTAATGACAAAAGTGGTTGATTATTTATCTAGACCACCAACCCAATTCATCCATGATGATTTGACCAATATATTGGACCATGGTCCCACTGAAGATCCAATCCTACCCTTCCATGTAGCCTTGCAAAATAGGGTGGCCAAAGATTGGGAGACTCCGGATTCTATTCCTCCAGTGAATAAATCCCTTACTTAAAAATACCGCCCTGCCAGTAGCGACCCCGGCTATCCGTCTAAACATCCCACTCCTGAGAGTCTGGTGGTCCAGGCAGCCACAGCTTCAAATAAAATGGCGTACTCTTCTATCCCTCCGGACAGGGACGATAAGCGTGTGGATGGGCACGCAAGGTATTTTCAGCTGGGAGTATGGTGTTAAAATCAGCCAACTCCACATGTGCCTTGACAAAGTTTTCGTACACTCTGTGGGAGTGCATTGCAATGGCGGCGGAGCACATACCAGAAGGGGATGAAAGGGAAGGATTCCTAGCCATTGTTGGAGATGGAAAGGAGGCCATGCAGGAATCCCTTCAATCTGGATTTGACACTGCAGATGGTGTGACCAGGTCCATGGGTACAAGCACGGTAATAGGCATATTTGCCTGGTTATGGAAGTCGGGTGTCGCACCAGACGTACAGAGCCGCCTTCTGAACATGCCCTTTGAACGGGTCTCACCTTTTTGGCAGCAAGGCTGAGGAGAGCCTTGAGAGGTTGCAGACCTCAAAAACAGCTGCCAAGTCTTTAGGAGCTGCTACTAGGCAATCTCAGCCTTTTCGTGTGCCAGGACAATCTTGGAGGGGACGATCCTATCGTTACTACTCCTCATATGGAAAGGCGAGAGGAATGGCCAGTCAAAGGGGCCAGAAAAAGGCCACTCGCGGTGGACGAGGAAAACATGCAAAGCCAGCTCCAGCTGCAGCCTCTTTGCCATCAGCGGGCCGAAGCAACCGACACAAAACCACTTTGAGGACTTGCATCAAAAAACACCTGTGGGAGGCAGGCTGTCACAGCATCTGCAAGAATGGTGAGCCATTACTTCAGATGTCTGGGTACTAGAAATAATGGCCCATGGTTACTGCCTTCCTTTTCTAATGCATCCTCAAAACAATCCACCAGGGAGACACCCTTGAAGTTTTCAGACCCGCTCACACAGCAGGAATTTCTAACCCTGCTGGAGAAAGGTGCTATAGAGCCAGTACCTGTAGCGGAGTGGAACAAGGGATGGTACTCCCCGTATTTTTTTATTCCCAAAAAGGACAGAGGACTGAGACTCATCTTGGACTTAAGAAACTTGAACAAGTTCCTCAGGAAGGACAAGTTCAAGATGGTCACTCTTTCTCAGATCCTTCAGGCCCTTCAACTTCAGGATTGGTTGGTGTCATTGGACCTCCAGGATGCTTATTTTCATGTGCCAATTCATCTCAAGCACAGAAAATACCTGAGGTTTGTAGTTGGCGACTCACAATATCAGTTTCGAGTCCTGCCATTCGGATTGACCTCCGCCCGAGGGTCTTCACCAAGTTGATGGTGGTGGTGGTGGTGGTTGCAGTGCACCTCAGGGGAGGGGGGATTCACGTCTACCCCTACCTGGACGATTGGTTGATCAGGGCACGTTCTGCCGAACAAGCAATGGATCATCTGAAAGCCACTTCCTCCACAGACTGGGCTTCTCCCTCAATTTCATGAAGTCACAAATGACACCTTCCCAACAGCTCCAGTACATATGGGCTGTATTGGACACATCCTTGGGAAAGAGCTTGCCTCCCAAGTCAAGGGCTCAAGACATTCTTCAGATGGTTTCCAAATTCCAAAATGCCCAAAATCTCCAGGCCTACGACTTCTTAAGGTTGCTCGGCCTCATGGCATCCTGCATCTTCCTAGTGCCAGAGACATTCCTGGGGACGAGATCCATTCAATGGGCTCTAAAGACTCAATGGTCACAGTTCTCAGGTCAACTGATGGATTTTCTTCAGATTCCGAACAAGGTTCGGCAGGATCTTCTGTGGTGGACTTGCACAGAGAATATCCTGAAAGGAGAACAGTTTTGGCAACCATGGCCGGAGATTACAGTAGTGACGGACGCCTCACTCGGGGTGGGGAGCTCATGCCAACGATCTGACAATCAGTGGTCGTTGGTCTTCATCGGAGTCCAAACTACACATCAACCTTTTAGAGCTGAGAGCAATCGGACTAGCGCTGAGGGCTTTTCTGCCATCTGTCAGAGGAAAAAATGTCCTGATAATGATGGACAACACAGTGGCCATGCATTATCTAAACAAAAGAGGTGGTGTAGGGTCACTACCTCTGTGCAGAGAGGCAATGCAGCTCTGGTATTGGGCAATTCAAGAAGGAATCTCCTTAACAGCAGTTCATCAATCCGGGGAGGGTAATATGACGGCAGACGCTCTGAGCAGGTAGAGCATGAAGTCCCAGGAGTGAGAACTGGCTCAGGAAGTAATTCAAGAGATCTTCGCCCTTTGGGGAACCCCTCAAGTAGACCTATTTGCGACTGGAATCAACCGGAAGTGCGAAAGGTATTGCTCAAGGGAATTTCACCCGAGAGGGGCCCTAGGGGACGCGTTCATGGTGGAATGGAACTTCCCACTATTATACGCGTTCCCTCCGATTCCTGTCATTCCTCAGGTCATCAGGAGACTGAGACGGTTCGGAAACCGCATGATCCTAATTGCCCCGGATTGGGCCAGGAGAACGTGGTACACCGACCTTCTAGACGTGCCCATCTGTCCCCCGGTACGTCTTCCTCAGACAGAGGACCTTCTCTCACAAATGGAGGGTCAGGTTCTCCATCCAGAGGTCAAGATTCTCAACCTTCACGCTTGGTATCTGAAAGGATGAGATACAAGGATTGGGACCTTCCAGATGACGTCATGGAGGTGTTGTTTTCGGCAAGAAGACCAGCAAAAAAATCTATATACCGTTGCCGTTGGAAAAAGTTTTGCAACTGGTGCAGAGAAAAGAATGTTGATCCTTTTCTGTGTTCTATTCCGGAAGTACTGTCCTTCCTCCTTAGCACATACAGGTCTAAATGTTGGGACCATTAAAGGTTATCTTGCAGCGCTTTCCATCTTCAAGCGCTTGTCGGAAGAATGCTCCTATTTCAAAATTCCCTTAGTAGTACAATTCCTAAAAGGACTCACCAATGTGTTTCCTCCTTATCCTTTCCAAGTACCAATTTGGGATCTTAATCTGGTTCTAAAATTCTTAACTAGTGAAGATGTTCATTCAGGATTCGAACACTTTGACCTGCTGCTGCCGCTGCCGTCTCGAAATCAGCGCTGGGAGTTTCTCTGAACGCGCGCCTACCGAAAGCTCGCTTCCAGGAGGGGGCGGAGCATTGCGGCGGTCAGGTGACTGCTCACGTGACGCTCTCTGCCCATAAGAACAGGGCCAGTCCACCCTTGCGGCGTTAAGCCCGTCAGGAGTAAAGCCTAGTGACTGTTGAGCGACTGTTAGGCGCTGTTGGCTCGAACATAGGTCGGGAGACTGCAGAGTTTATCTCTTTGATCCCAATCGACCTCAATTACTTTACTCGTGGCACGGCGATTTTACAGCAGGCCCCGAGTGGTCGGGATGGAGCCGGGACCCTCAGGGCTCTTATTGACTGAAGTCGCTACTCAGTGCCAACCCAGTAGTGAAGATGGGGGGAGTACATCCGCTCACCAGACGCAGCGTCGCTTTCTGGCCGCTGTAGGAATCGAGCCTGTCAAACTACTTACAACATCCCTGGTAAGTGATTACAGATCTCGTAAAAGAACATGTACCTCGATCTCATCATCCAGTTCTGAAAATGTCTTTGATTGCCAAGTAAACAACTCACCCCCACATGATATCACTAGAACACCGAAGACAGTCCATACCCCTTGTCTTCCCTATGGCACAATCCGAGAAGAAGATACTGTAAGGATTACAAGTCAAACTGTGTCCGAGATGCATCCGGAGGTTTATCCGGTAGCATTCTCAGAATTTGATTCCGCTGCCACAGAGTGTGACATAGATCCAAATATCCACCAAATGGTTGCCACAATAGAAGTTCACTCATATGAAGATGCAGAGCAGACGGCAATGAGATCTGTACCAGTCACAGGGAGTTGCATGCGGGATCAGGACAAAGATCATACGAAAGCGAAGGAGTACAATCAAGTTGAAATTGTTGGCACTGTAGGTCAGCTACTTAGTAACCATGAGCTATACTTGCATAATCCTAGCCCTCCAACTCGAGCAGAGAAAAGCGAGTTGGCAGAAGATAATAGAAATATGGCACTTGATCTTGAAACCGACATCGGTAATAATGTAGTTGAAACACAAACACAGGATTCATCAGGTACTACTGCCAACACTAACAAGGAAACAAGGAGCCCAAACCGGCAAAGCTCGATTGCCACAGCTGATAAAATACTCAAAGATCTAATCGAAATAAATACGAGATTGACAAGCCAGCAAACCTCATATAATGAGGTAAAAACATCATCTACGGGATTTCCAACAGCGCCCGAGAGGGTTGTAGAGGCAAACATGTCTTTACCGAGGAATATGCTAAATCAGTTACCGAGTACATGGGAGGATGTGAAAAAACGGAACCCGTGGCTAAAACCCATGACGAAAAGAAAAAGATCCAACTTGTCAAATGATGACCTAACTGATCTACTGTTTGTATCCCAGAAGAGAAGACACCTAACCGGTCGAGATGAACTTGGGGACGAGTCACATTTAACATCAGTCCTGACAGCTGGTCCGAATATAGATAAAATCTCTACCAAAGGAAGCGATCTCTGGAAGCCCAAGTTAAAAACATTCAGTCTGAAACCAAAGACTGTAACGAAAAAAAAAAGAAACCTCAGATTGAAAACTTGGCAGAATGCCTAACTAACTGTTTCATTCTCTGGTAAGAAATTACCAGAGAATTAAACACATTAATAATGGCTGCGCATACGATATCGATGTCACCATACATGAAGCTATATGAACAATTGAATGACAATATAAAGGACCAAACAACACTCCTGGCCATGATGAACACCAAAATGCGAACGGTAGAGCAAGAACTGACGAGAACCCAACAAATGCTTTCAAATGAAAATTTAAAATCTGAGGCAAATGTGAAGATTATACTAGAACACACAAAGAACAGCGCAACTGATAAACTACTGTTTGCAGAAGTGGCACGAGAAGCGATTGCCTTGCTAAAACAGGAAAAAATGAACCCCATTTTGATGGAGCAGACAGGGAAACAGAACGGCGAATGTACTGACGTGCGCGAGGAGATAACATCTGTACTTAATATACTAGTAGATGCCAAACAAACTGTGGAAATGAGACTGACAAAGACTCAAACTTAAAGACACGTCAGGACAATGAATGCATGAATGATCCTCCGTCCAAATGTAAACAAAAATTAAAAAGAACTAAAGAAATTGAGAAAGGATTTATCAATACTGATAATACAGATCTAGTCCATTCTCCGGCAGCCTCTTTGAAAAGAGTCCAGGAAGCTACACTGGAGCAACATGTCAGGGATAGCCCCATTGAGGAAATAGATCTGACCCAGTCTAATAAAGACCTGCCATCAATAAAACTGCCAGACTTTAAAGCTATCTCGCTGGATCAGGTCTATCTTAATCCAGATTCTGGCAGCGTCCTGAAAGATACTGAAGCAGCCTTACAAAAGCAGCCCATATTGACGGAACAGGACCTCTTAAATCCAGCCCCAGGCAGCGACTTGAAAGATACTGAAACAGCCCCACAAAAGCAGTCCTTATCTAGTGATAAAGCTGCATTTCCAATCTTCCAGCCGAAAAAAACAGAGATCCCAAAAAAAAACACAGAGGTGATGATAGCCTCGAAAAAATCAAAGAACATGAGAAATCGTAAAAATCAACAACGATCTAGTGTGCGTTCTTTTCTAAGAAATATAAAAGGCTTCAGTATTACAACAAATACTAAGCAACTCTCTGGAGCCGTCACTAATGATCACCCTAGCACACAAAAGCCAAATCCACCTGCTGAGCAACAGGTGAGCCATGAAGGCGAAAAAAGCACAATGACGGAGAAGGAAAATTCTCTAGAAAATCTACTAGATCTCTCGATATACGAGCAGAGCGAAAGTGATAGTTGGGTTGAGACTTCTAATCCAATTCTGAATGAAGAGTTTATAACAGTAGAAGCTGTAACCAGTACTGACCTCAGATCAACATCGCATGAAGAGAAATTATCTAAGGGCAAGAAAAATTGTAAAAAGCCCCATATTCCCCAAGATATTCCAACTGGTATAATCGGTGGGTTGATAATGAATGAATCTGAGCATCAGCTAAAATGTGTCATCAGGCAACTAGTAAAGCAAGATAGTTCCCTTCAAAAAATTATACCGAAAACTCCAGCAGCATGTATAACGCTAGAGGAGAAAAGAGCGATAACCATTGCCAGTAACAACCGGGAACATTCCACCTCAAAACTTACATCCCGAATTCAGGATCTGTGGAAGTATGAACAAGAATTTGAGGCTCTGGAAGCCAAGATGGCCCTAATGGATGCCAGACTTATCGCCCCTAAGATCATTACGGAAATACACTCCAGAGATAAAGATGCTAACTTAATTGAGTCAATTCCGTCGCTACAGACGCAGGGACTTGTGATGGACACAAAGATACCTTTTGACTTCCGCCAAGCAATGTCTGAGAAAACCCAGACCAACGCAAAAATAAATAAAATGCCCAAGAAGGTGCCCTGTTCTCAAAATCTGCACCCCACGAAATCAGGAAAATATCTTCTACGATTGGAGCGACTAGTGAGAGAAAAAGATGGTCTCTTACTAAATAGAAAAAATGTGATGAGACTAATACATCACATCCCGCAACTTGGAACAGTGTCCTCTGAAGATATCCAAGTGGTCGAATTTGAGGATGAAAAATATAATGACCGTGTGATACTACACATAGCCTCTAAACTCATTCGAGATTCCCTCTTACAGACTGGTGATATCTTCAACTCCCTAGGGTTTGACATACATGAGATTGGTGAACCAAAGGATAGACAATTAGCAAGGAGAAAAAGATCCTTCTCTGACAACAAACAAGCGGAACATAAAAGATCCGCAACCGAGGTAGAAGAAAATGTCCCAAAAAATAAACATGTCTCCCCTGAGAGGGAAATTGCTGAGAACGAAGAATTGAAGATTGTGCCAATTAGAACAAGAGGTAGATACTCAGATGCCCAAGGTCCGAGGAAATTCGATTTGAGAACTGAGGACCTCGACTGGTCATGGGTTGCTAAAACCATCAATAACCACGATAGCAGCTAATGCCAAAAGTCACACGAGTCAGGAAAGATATGCATAGCATCATGGAACACAAGAGGCTATATGCATCTGCTGAGTGAAATCCCAAGTGAACTAAAAGGTATTGATTTATTATGCCTACAAGAGACATGGCTAACTGATATTCCTATTGCAGATGGTTTTGAGATTGCCTTTAATCAGGCAATAAAAAAGAACAAGGGACGTCCCATGTCAGGAATGTTGACACTAGCAAAAATTAAAAGTGGCATATGTATCTTATCTACAACTAATGTTTCATCGTACATACAAATATCCAGGATCAAACTACCGATGAGTGCAACGAAAAACGAGAATTTACTTATGCTGATAAATGTCTATTGGCAACATGCCGCAAACAAAGCAGAGACATTCATCGAATGTTTCGGAAGGAAAAAGACATAAATATCCTAATATGTGGAGACCTCAACATAAATTGCCTGCCAAGTGGACGAGACGTGAATGAGACGGATCGAGATTATGCGACCAATCTGTGGGTAAACGAAATGAAATCATGGAACCTACAGATGTTGAATGGAGAAGTGATGGGAGATATTCTGCCTCGTCCAACTTGACGAAGAAATGAGTTAAGCTCCACAATAGATTATATGTTTGCAAGCGAAAGACTGAAAAGTGAAGTCGCACAGTTAAAAATCATTGAAATGAAACATAGTGACCACAGCTTAGTAAAAATATACTGGGAGACTCAGCATATAAGAAATCTCACTGATACCGCCAATAATGACCTAGCGGTTGAACCGGGCCGTAATCGTCTACGACTAAACGCGACCAAAGTGAATTCACTGCTAAAATCGTTAGAAGAAACATCAGTGGTAGAGAAAATCGAATACACAAACTTTCTAGAGAAATATCGAGAGAAGAACTTCTCCAAAACCAGATCAAACTTCAGGAACCAACATGTATGGGATGAAGAAATCAATGATGAGAAAAAAAAACTGAATAAAGAACTAAGATGGCTCAAAAAGAAACCGGATCTGAGCAATGGAAGCATAGCAAAAACTCTGAAACAAACCTACAAGAACTGGCTTGTCAGTCATAAACACATCATGCTGCAACGCGATGCGGAAAGCATAATGAAAACGTTAGCCAATAGAAATACAAGTGAATTCTGGTCCTACCTGAACAACATCTCAACTCCACAAGGTGCCATTATAAAAAACACAATTCCAGAAGAACTATGGGTGAAGCATTATGCGAGAATATTTTTTAATAATGAAATCAAGATAAAAGAAACCACCACATCGGAGAATGAGTGGTCAATTACAATAACCAAAGACGATATCTCTAGAAACATCAAGAGATGAAGTCCATCAAGAGCCCCAGGACCCGATGGGTTAACGAATCAGATGCTAAAACAACAGCCCGAGTTATGGACGGAGGTCTGTTTTACGTTGTTTGAAGCCATTCTAAAGAACCGAAAGATCCCTACATCTTGGAAAAGTGCTACAGTCATACCGATTTTTAAAAAGGGGGAGCGCACTAATCCAAGCAATTACCGTCCCATAGCGCTCCTTGATGTAGTGGGGAAAATCTTCGCCTCGCAGCTTCAAATCCAACTAACAAACTGGATATATGGTTCCAATTAATATGATCCACATCAATCAGGATTTGTTAAAGGGGTTGGATGTGGTCTGAACTTGACGATTCTGAATTTCTTAAAAATGGAAGCGATCCGCCAAAATAAAAAAATCTACGTAGTGTTTGTGGATCTATCAATGCCTTCGATACAATTGATCGAGAGTTACTATGGAGTAAGATGAAGAAATGGAAATTTCCCGAAAATCTTCTCCAACCCATAAAAGCACTCCACACAGACACACAAATTAAGGTCAGACTAGACTCCAATGGAACGTTGAGCAAGGCTATACGAACTAATAAGGGCGTGAAACAAGGCTGTCCTCTAGCAGCCACGTTGTTCGCCCTATTTTTATCCGATATTGGAGAAAGCTTAGATTCTATAATCTCCTACCCACCAAAAATCAATGGATCACGGATAAACTGGATGCTCTGCGCTGATGACATCGTTATATTAGACCAAACGCCAATTGGTCTGACAAGAAAATTGAGAGCTCTAGAAAGCTATGTGGAGAAAAACAAACTAAAGATCAATTCTGCGAAGTCAGAAATCATAATCCTGCAAGACCTAACAAGAAACAACAAACAAAACAAAAATCGAATACCTAAATGGAGTATACACAATGACAGCTTGAGATGTGTGAAAAAAGCAAAATATTTAGGAATGTGGATCAACAGCAACATAAACGATGCCCCTTGGGTAGAGAATGTAAAACAGAAATGCAAACAACTATCAAGTCAAGGAGTGATCATAAATAAAAGATTTGGGAAATTCTCTCTTCTACCTGTTCTGGCCCCCTACAACCAGAAAGCGCTACCAACATTGATATATAGCGCAGAAAGTGCACTGGGAGTATCTGCAACCCAATGGCCAGAACTGAAAAATCAATATTGGAGGCGAGTATTACATCTACAAAAGGGGATCTCGAGTGCCTGCATTAGATATGAACTCAATCTAATATCTATGCAAGCCCGAATTCTCTGGAACATGTTGTCTATATACAGGAAGATAACCATACCTGATTGCTCCCCTCTGTTTAAAATACTACAGGATGCCCTTACCGGAAACTCGGAATCAGTTCTGTGCAAATGGGTAATTGGATGCAGAAATAAGCTAGCGGAGTTGGCCATTGATCAAAGAACCTTGGAAACCAATCCAGACTTCGTTAAGAAAAAGTTATGGGAATTGGATTGGTGTCAAACAGTGGATGATCGAAATCGACATAACCTGATGAAAGACGCTGCAACTGAAGCCAAAGATCGGAACATAATTTTGCAATATCTGATGAAATCACCAAGCGCTAGACACCGTTTTCTGTACATGAAATTTCGAATTAATCTATTCAACACAAGGGTAAGCTATGCAATAAGAACTCGGAACGTGGCAGCAGTATTAAGCTGCCGCTTCTGCAATAAAGAACAGCTTGAAAGATATGAGATCTGTGCATTTAGGAAATTTAGTAAAACAATATCCTATCTTGTGTGGAGAAGAATTGTGGCGAAAGTGGTTCAACCCGTGAGGAAAGGACATTTTTGGGTTGACTAATTTTCTACAAAACTTGGAGTCAGTGTTATAAACTTATATTAACGTGAGTAGCACTGCAGAGAAACACGCCATAGATCTGTCATGGAAGCAGAGACTGAATAAGGGGGAATAATGAAACCTGGAGGATGATAACATTTGAAGAAACATAAACTGATAAACCAAATAAGGACTGGAAAATTGAACCAGGAAGGCTAGCAACAAAGGACATTAAAATTGTTGCATAAAACATTGAGATTAAGATGCACCCTAACTTATCTCTGCTTTTCTGACACCAAGTAATTGTAAGCTGGAAACTCTTTTTCAAAAGTTTATATAAACTAAATGAAAAAATAAAAAAATAAAAAAAAATCTTAATGTGTGCCCCTTTTAAACCCTTGCACACTTGTCCATTAACATTACTGACATGAAAACTGCTTTCCTAGTTGCTTTAACATCTGCAAGAAGAGTGAGCGAATTGCAGGCACTGTCTTCTGGGCCACCTTATACAGTATTCCATAGGGACAGGGTGGTATTAAGGGTTAAACCCTAATTTTTACCTAAAGTTGTATCCGATTTTCACGTAAATCAGAAAATGGTTCTACCCGCATTCTACCCTCCACCTCATCCTAGTAAGGAGGAAGAAAGATTGCACAGGTTGGACCCGAGAAGAGCTCTAAGCTTTTACATTTCTAGGCTTTCCAAGTTTAGAGTGGATAATCAACTTTTCATTGGCTACACAGGAAGGAAATTGGGGCAATGGGTGTCAAAACAAACCATATCACGTTGGATTGTGCTGTGCATTTCAGAATGCTACAGATTAGCAGAGAAAGACCCACCAGAAGGCTTATGGGCCCATTCCACAAGAGGCATCGCCTCTTCGACAGCCCTTCAAAGAGGTGTTCCCATAAAATCCATTTGTGAAGCAGCAACTTGGTCTTCGCTGCATACTTTTCAAAATTCTATAGTCTGGATGCTTCCCAGTCTAAGGAGCTGAATTTTGGTAAAGCAGTACTATATTCAGCCATTTAAGGGTATCAAAAAATCTACTCCCTCCTCCAGAGAATTGTCCATACTGCTTTAGGAGTCTATCCAAGATGAGGAATATGTTGGAGGACACAATCCTACTCGAAGAACAAGTTACTTACCAACTGGTAATGTTCTTTCGATTGGATGTTCCTGCAGCGTATTCCTCATAGCCCTCCCAGCCTACCCCTCTGTAGATTTTTCCGGGTTATTGCCACTTCAACTCTCGCAAGGCTGATACCCGACTACTGGCACAATCTACACAGTAGAACAAGAGTGAGGGGGAAAAACAGAAATGAGGCCAATGGGTGCCGCACGTGCTATTTGTATACCCAGTAACGTCACCCTCGACGGAGGCCTTCGCGGGACCATCGACTCGACGACATCGACGCACGGCACCCTCTGCCGAATTTTTTTTCCAAAGCAGCTAAAGCTGGATGGAATACATCTAAGATGAGGAATATGTTGGAGGAACATCCAATCGAAAGAACGTTTAGTTGGTAAGTAACTTGTTCTTCTCTATGATGAAAGAAAAACCTTGACCAGCATTTGGTTTCATAGGCATGAGTTGATGCAATTTGGTACTGCACATAAACTGACTCTTGGGGGGAGACAGGAATTGGGGCCCTCCCAACTGCCACTGTCTCACTCCTGGGGTCTGGTTCTTGATTCCTTCCTGGTAGGCCTTCCAACCCAGGCTGGGACGGGTTCCATTTCCTCTTGACAAGGTAAGGGTATTGACCATGTCTCACAGTGAAGAGACAGACCTTTGACTGGTTTATTGGATCTTTACCTTCACTTCAACACAAATATTTCAACATGTACTAGACAGTTTATTCCCAAGAACCCTTTCAGACTATTGTTACCATGATAAGATTAGTTCATTCGAATATTACCTTTTGTAGTTGTTTTAACATTAGCTGGAGCAGCGAATGAGCTACTGGTGTTGTCACTAGCGTAACTGTATGTAACCTTTGATAAATGCGTTTTGGTTTGGGCTGGTAATATTCTGTGCCTTAATCGTTTTAAAAATGTGCCAACCAGGATCGGCCTAGGATCCTTTTGTGAGCACCCTACTTCGCTGCCACAGGTGGATCCTACGTTCATAGCCAAGGCTTTTCTCGCCAAAGAGTTATCATTCTTTGTGTGCTTGTTGGAAACCTTCCCTAACTTGGTATAAACCCATTTAATACTACGGGTGAATGGATGCAACTTAACTGGGGTGTTTCCTCAGGCAAAGCTTAGCCGCCGTATGAAGCAGAGACTTTAGGTTGCTTTTGATTTATCATAATTTAACTAAATTATTCTTGTAATGCTGTTAAGATTGGGGCTAAATGGTGTACCTTCTTCGGCAATGCAGTAGAGGAGTAATTCCCAGATTTTAAAACTGGTTTGTGATGGGTTGTTTGGTTTGCTATATTTATTAATTTGTTTGTGCTACTTTTTTGTTTTTAAAGTTTGTTTATAGATTTAATTTTTATTTTTAAACTATCAAATATGGATGTGTTTTACGTCTTGTAATGCAGTATATCTCATTTAGAAAAATTGAAGTCCATTAGAACGGACTCTACCTCTATTATCTCTTGTTCTGCTGAGGAATGTCAACGTTTTATCTCCTAATTAGTATTTGCACGAACAACCATTATAACAGGAATTTAAGTTTTTATGGCGGGTCGGAACACCTGTTCCACATTTGATTTGTTTTTGCCAACATGCAGCAAGCACTCAAATGTATACTGTGATCACCAACATTGTTCATAACATTTTTTGTGCATGCCTCTGTGAAATCATCTCTCTCTAGGCAGAGCAGATGCCTGAATAGTCCCTCTCCTTACTTTGGAGTTTTCTTCATGAGGATTGCAGTACACCAATAAATCATCCAGAATGTTAATAAGACTGTTAACTGATGCAAAACGTAACGTGCGATTTGTTTGTTTTTACAGGGAAGGTGAACCCTACCCAATGTGAGGCAGTTACCATGGTAGCAGCTCAAGTGATGGGGAATCACGTTGCTGTGACCGTAGGAGGAAGCAATGGACATTTTGAACTGAACGTGTTCAAGCCCATGATTGTAAGCATTATCGTTCTTAAAGTGGTGCACATTCAATGCAGGACGTTGCTTGGACATAGATGTGGCCTTGTGCAGAATGCAGGATAGTGTGCATCCTCTTTGTGGTGGTGGACTGAATGCCATTCACGTGGTATAGAGCAGCAAAGATTGATCTTTTTTCAAATGTATTTAATGGAAATTACAGGGAAAACCATGCATTTTTGGCACAAAAATGCATACACATCATTTTTATTTTTAATATTTTGGTTTTATTGAAATTTTATTACATCAGAAACCATCAACAATGGGAGTAAGACATTTGAACACTAGAAAGAAAAATAGGCCCTTTTTTCACCCCCTCCCCAATATCACTCCCTTACTATAAGAAAATGTAACTCCTTAAATGTTGTCTTCTTTAACAAAATTTAAAGGGACATGTAAACTTTCAGTTGTGTCCGGGGTAGAGAGTCTTATCTCCTGCTCTAACCAATGTCTTTGGCCGCCTCATGTGAGGTATTCCCCCTACTGGGATATTGTCCAAAATAGGTAGTCCCTTCGGGTGGTGAGACTCAGCACTCTCACCATGTAAGTCTCTCCGTACTACAATTCTTATACCAACCTCTTATACATAGCATCCCTTCCCTTAACTAGCCAAGTATCTTGCCATAAATTCACCCCATATCAGCTCATATGCCACTGCCTTCCCATGAAACGCTGCGGTTATCCTTTCCATTATGCCTATGTTCATAGCAACATTGATCCATTCCTTCTTGCCTGGAGTCTTGACACATTTCCATTTCATGACTAGGCAGGCCTGGGCTGCGAGCAGCAGGTGCGCTGCCAATACCGTCAACCTTCTGAGATCTCCCTGTACTTCCTCCATCCCAAATAATATCAGAAACAGCGTTTTGGTACGGTGGATCCCATCTAAGTCTTTAACCCGCCCCAGCACTTTGTCCCAGAATACCTTTATTCGAGGGCATCCCCACCACATATTCCAGTAGTCAGACCTTTTCCCACACAGGTGCCAGCACATGGAACTTGCCGACTGAGACAACTTCGAGAGCCGTACCGGGTTATATTGCCATCTATGGAGAAGCTTAATGGCGTGTAGTTTATACTGACTAGAGATAGAGTTCTGCGAGGCCCCTTTACATAGTCTCAGCCAGAGCCCTGTGTCCATTTCCCTCTCCATATCTCTTTCCCACCTCCTCCTCAGGTTCTCTGTGGACCCCTCCCCTGCTATGAACACCCTCAATTCCATTTACTCAACGATCCAATCCTGGATGGCAGAGAACTGGTTATGTCTCAACAGTGAGAAAAACGAACTTCTGCTAATTGGTTCCCCCTCCACCTTGGGTAAATTGGACAAGCAATATTGCTCCTTCACTATTGATAACATCCCCATTGCTGTCTCACAAGTCATCAAGACACTAGGTGTGTATCCTGAACCCAACCTGACCATGGATAGACAGGTTAATGCAATTGCATCCTCCTTAGCTAATCACTCCAAATTGCTCAATGCAGCAGACCCTTCCTCTCCCAACAGAATTGCCTCACCATTGCTACGGCAATTATTGGTCTAGGTTGGATTACTGCAATGCCCTCTTTGTAGGAACCTCCCCCAAGAATCTGGCTTAACTTCAACTAGCTCAGAACAACGCCTTGAGGGCTGCAACAGGCATTTCCCGAAGGGACCATATCTCAGATGTCAGAAGGTAGGTTCACTGGCTCCCCGTTAAGGAAAGGATTGTTTTCAAAACCCTTCCCTTGACACACAAATGTCTCCACGGCTTGGCTCCCCCCTATCTAGCTCAAAGGATTATCAGATTCACGCCTTCCAGACTTTCTTGAGTGGCCTATTTTAATAGGATCTCCATTCCTCTTAACCTCAGAGTGTGTGCGGGTGGCACTAGCTTCCCAACTATGGCCGCCACTTTTTGGAACACTCTCCCGTCCCAGATTAGGTTGATTGACTCTCATGCAGCCTTTCGGAAAGCCATTAAAATCAGGCTCTTTATCTGAACTGGCATTTTTGTTGATCCTCTGTATGCATCTCTGTTATACATCTAAGTAATTTTCATCAAATGTATTATGCAATGAAACAACTTGTAGCAAGCATTAACCTTTTGTTGGTCCCCATTCTTGTAACCCTGAATCAAGCCTTCTTATGTTCCTCATAGTGCGCTCTATAAATCCAAAAATAAATAAAAAACAATGCACTGTACATAGCGGAAATCAAGCCCTTCATTTCACTTCTTTTATCTAGGAGATTTTCAAAGGGAGTAAGGTCTCTACCCCATCTTTCCATTTTTCACTTGTTAGGACTCGTAGGTACGAGAAGACCGAAAGAGCGCCTATGCCCAGTTTCCAAAGCTGGCCCACCCTCTCCAGGCCCGCCTCAAACCATGCTTGGAATCTCTCTGGGCTTGGGATCGCGTCCCAGACCCCGGGTGCCCAGATGTGACTTGGGGTAGATGGCCATGTCGTTACTCCTTGCATATCACCCTTATCACGCCATTCCTCCCAAATGGTTCCCAGAATAGGGTGATCCCTAATCTTGCACAGAAATTTACCTCTCGGGACCCACAACCACTCTGCAACAGTGGCAGAAGCTAAATTAGGATTGTCCAGCTCGACCCACTGGAATTCCTTCTTCATCCTAAAATGGGGCATGAGGACCCTTAGTTGTATCGCTGAATAATAGTTTCAAATTTGGGAGTCCGCCCCCTCTGTTTTACGGCAAAGTGAGAACCTCGTACGCAACTCTTGCTTTCTTCCCCTGCCACAAAAACTTGAGCATCTCCCCCTTTATTTCCCGGAAAAAGGACCCGGGGACCCGGATCGGAAGCATCTGGAATGCATACAAGAACCTTGGCAGGCAAACCATCTTCAGGGCATTTAGAGCCAAAATCTGGTCAGTTTCCCCCATCTTTCAAGGTTGCCTCGAAATCCAGAAATGAGGGAGGGGAAATTAGCTTCAAACAAGGCTCCCACATCCCTTGTAAAAATGAACCCTCAGGTATCTCAATGTGTCCCAATTAACCGTTAGTCCCAGTGGCTTTAATCTATTCCTGTCTTTGTCACCATCCCCATTCAAAGGAAACAGGACAGACTTGGCCCTGTTTATCTTAAAGCCAGATAGCTCTCCATATTGTTCAAACAGTTGAATTACCCTTGGTATCGAGGTTGGGGGGGGGGCTTCTTATGTGCAAAAGCATGTCATCTGCATATAAAGCCACTCTGTAGTCTACCCCTCCAACTGTGAATCCTTCCACTTGGGGGGTCCCCTCTGATTCTTTGAGCTAGGGGTTCCAGGGAAAGGGCAAAGAAAATCGGTGAGAGCGAGTAGCCCTGTCTCGTACCCCTACTCCAGGTGAACCAACGGGAATAGCTACCATTAACTGCCACAGACGTCCCTCCGGGGGATGTGTACGCTGCCATTATATACCCCTCCTGAACCTAAACCCCAAACCCGCTTTGCTCAGAACTTCCTCAAGAAAGCCCCACTCCACCCGATCAAATGCTCTTTCGGCATCCACCGAGAGAAGAGCAGGTTCCCCTTTCATCTCCCGCAACTCGTGAATCAGATGCAAGGTTTTCCTTATCGTGTCCTCTTCTTACCGACCCATTATAAAGCCCACTTGATCCGAGTCTATCTGGTGGGACATGTTTCCAATCTTGCCGCAAGCATCCTTGTGTAGATCTTGGCATCGATGTTCAGGAGGGAGATGGGCCGATAAGTTCCACATCTTCCGGGGCCTTCCTTATGGATCACCAATGCACATTCGGGTGGACAGAAATACTGAATCCCATAACGCTGAATAAGGCATTATGGGTTCAGGGATTGCAGGGGTGTCCCCCAACGGCAGATGTACCAACCAATGATTTGGAGATGGAACTGAGGCTGCAGGGAGAGGCCCGTCACAGGGAGAGGAAAGAAGTTAAGTGCAGGTCTTTAGGTAAGGTATGAAGAGGTAAAGAGGTGGGTAGAGGGAAGGCGGGATGTCTGGTTTTTCAGGATGTGAAGCTTTCTGATTTGACGTTTTCCGCTGCATTGTTCTGGGCTTAGATTATTTTACGTAGATCCTCTAAAAGAATGCTGTCACTTCAAATGTTTTAGACTAGGGCATCTTTGTGTGAGCAACCCACAGCATGCTTAGCACTCCCCCATGCTTCAACAAATGTTCTAATTTAGTTCCTGTATTTCTAACCTGTTTAGTTGTAAGAACGTTTTTCAGTGTCTTGCTTTTTTGGACTGCGTTGTTAATTTGATGTGTTCATTTGCTTGAAGCGTGTCCTTTTTTGTGATAATTTGCTTAGCTGTTTCACAATGCTAACTCAGCCTCCGACACCACACATGCCTTTAATAAAGGGACTTAACAGCTGCTTCAGATGCAGTAAGCAATTCTGGGTGGCTTTCCTCCCACAGATGCTACCTTTCCAATGTATGTACCTTTTATCAAGCAAATTCCTGTTTGTTCCTTTCGGGACTAAAGCAGAAGTCACTATGGGCACATCCTGTTTTCACACTGAAGGGTCTGGTACCATTGCCACTTTGGACTGAGTGGTGAGACTGAAGGGTACACATCTCAACAGTAAGAGGTTTCGACTGCTTCTATTTCACATTTCGAAGGGATTGTGTCCTCCGACCTATTCCTTATCTTGATAGATCATCTCCAGCTTGCTGGCCTCGGAATTTTTTTTTCAGTAGAGGGCGCTGTGCATTGATGTCCCTCGACCGATGTCCCTCAACAGCCTCCGTATCAGCGCCAACGTCATCATGCGTATAAATAGACTCGCGCAGCGTCCGTTGCTCAGTTCTGTTTTTCTGCGCTTCGTGGGCCTTGGAACCGCATTGCTCAGTTCGTTAGTCAGAAAATATATTCTTCATTATTCCTCTGAGAATACCAACACTTACTCAATGGCTTCCTCATCCGAACCGACGAATCCACGGTCCGGCTTCAAAAAATGTCGAGACTGTGGAAAGAAAATGTAATTGATAGATCCTCACAGGATCTGTTTGTGGTGCCTGGGATTGGAGCACCAATGTTCGGAGTGCGAGGACTGCATGTCCATGACGGCGAAAGCCTTGAAGGAGCGTAAGGGGAAGCTTGAGAGAGGTAAGACAGTTAAAACTCCTTAGAAAGTTTCCTCGGCAGAGTTGAGACATTCGTCACCTCGCCTACACAGGAAACATTCTCGTTCTAGGTCTCGAAGCAGTTCCCACCACTCTTCGAGATCCAAGCATTCAAGTAAGAGACGTCGAAGATCCCCTTCCTCGTCTTCTTCTTCTGTTTCTCCGGAAAGAGTCACCTGCCCCACAAAACATAGCTCTTGGGCTGAGTGGGAGGAATTCCGTAAAAGGATGCTTAGCCTCTTCGAGAAAGCGGCCTTGACCCCCTCGAAGACAGCTGAGGGTGATACCCTGGGTGAAAGACCCGAAAAATCTAAACGCTGCAAGTCGTTGCACCCGGCGAAAGAAACTACTCGAGAGCGTCACGAACCCTCGAGCAAAGGCCCTGTGCCATTGACGGCATCGTCGAAGGTCCCTTCAACGCAGAAATCTGCGTCATCGACGCCATTAACGAAGGGCTCAACGCATAGGTCGATCGAATCGACGCCGTCTTCGACGCCGACACCGAAAAAGAGCAAACCCACGGCCGTCACTACCTCACAGCCAGTGGTCATACCCACAGCCTCTAACATGACTTCGAGGTCATCGACAACCTCGAGTAGGATCCCAATCCTCTCGAGTTCTTCGAGGCCACTTCCAATCTTCTCGACGCCTTTTTCGGTGTTTTCGAAGCCTTTAACGTCCGCGTCGACGACGTTGATGTTTTCCCAACCAATTATGACAAATTTAGCCCCTTCTGCTATGGAAATGGGATCTAAGCCATTTCCAAGGTCTGATCATTTCAGACCTTTGTCTTCAATTCATGAGGAAGGGGAGGATTTGGATCAAGAAAGACCCTTTGGGTTGCAGAGATCTGCAACACCAGAACCAGAGGAATTTACCTCTGAGGAAAATGGGCTAAAGGACCTTCGAGAATCCTTACATGAGGCAAGTGGGTTAGATACCTCCCCAGAAATAGAATTTGCCAAACCAGACCCAGGGGACCATGCTGAGACCCCTTACAGAATTTTAATGGCAAGAATTATAGAATTAATGGGTTGGTCTACACCTTCAGCTGCATTCCAACAGGATGACCTTACAGACATTTTAATTAAAGTCCCACAGGGGGATCCTGTGGTTCCATTTCACGCTGCATTACAAAGAAAAATATTGGCTAACTGGAAAACTCCTGAGGTTATCCCGGCGGTTAACAAAAAGTTATCAGCCAAATATAGGGTATCTACTACTGACCCGAATTTTTGTCTAAACATCCAACTCCAGAGAGTCTGGTTGTTCAAGCAGCAACTGCATCAGACAGTAGATCGGCATACCCTACTGTTCCACAGGACAGGGATGACAAAAGATACGACTCTATGGCTAAGAAAGTTTTTTCTGCATGTAGCATGGCGTTGAAATCTATTAACGCTACTTGTACGCTCGCAAGGTTCAGCCATACACTTTGGGAGTGTGCTTCATCAGCGGCTGACTGCCTCCCAGAGGGAGAAGAAAGGGAAGCGTTTCTAAACATCATTAAGGATGGTAAAGACGCAATGTGCGAATCCTTTCAAACTGGCATTGATTCTGCTGACGGCATCAGTAGGGCCATGGCGGCAAGTACTACAACCCGCAGATTTGCGTGGTTGCGAAAGTCTGGGTTTGCTCCAGATGTACAAGCCAGACTTTTAAATATGCCCTTTGACGGCTCTTCTTTGTTTGGTAAGAAGGCGGATGACAGCCTAGAAAAGTTAGACATCCAAAGCAGCAGCAAAATCCCTGGGTGCTGCAATCCGTCAAACGCCATATCGCCCCTCAGGAACCTCTTGGAGAGGTAAGTCCTTTCGCTTTTATTCCGTATTCGGAAAAGGCAGAGGACAGTCGGTTCAAAGAGGTCAAAAAAGATTCACCCCAGGTGGACGGGGTAAAAATACAAAAGCCGCAGCAGCATGTGCCTCTTTACCCTCGGCACCTGCATCAGCCGCCTCTAAATCACTCTGAGGACTCTCCTCACAAGACACCAGTAGGGGGCAGGCTAACTCAACATATGACGGAATGGCAGGCTATTACGTCAGATGCTTGGGCATTGGAGACAGTTGCCCAAGGTTACTGCCTGCCTTTTCTACGCATTCCTCAGAGTCATCCACCAGGGAACAGCTCTCGGGAAGTTCCAGATCCGCTCCTCTTGCAGGAAATTGTAGACCTGCTGGAGAAAGGTGCCATAGAACCGGTACCTGTAGCAGAGAGGAACAAGGGCTGGTACTCCCCCCTACTTCCTAATACCGAATGACGACGGAGGACTGAGACCTATCTTAGACTTACGAGAATTGAACAAGTTCTTCAGGAAGGACAAGTTCAAGATGGTAACTCTTTCTCAGATCCTTCAGGCCCTCCAGCTCCAGGATTGGCGGGTATCTCTGGACCTTCAGGATGCTTATTTCCATGTGCCAATCCATCTCAAACACAGGAAATACCTGAGGTTCGCAATTGGCGGCTCTCCTTATCAATTTCGAGTTCTGCCATTTGGGCTGACCTCCGCCCGAGGGTCTTCACCAAGCTAATGTCGGTAGTTGCTGCAAGTCTAAGGAGGGAAGGGATTCACATCTACCCCTACCTGGACGATTGGCTGATCAGAGCTGTATCTCCGGAACAAGCTCAGATCCAGCTAGATTATGTCTGCCACTTCCTTCACAAGCTGGGCTTCTCCCTCAATTTAAAGAAGCCACAGATGATACCATCACAGAGACTCCAGTTCATTGGAGTGGTCCTGGACACTTCCCTGGGAAAAGCCTCGCCACCAGAGGTGAGGGCTCCAGATATTCTGCAGATGGTCACCAAGTTTCAAAATGTCCAACATCTCCCAGCCTTTGACTTTTTGAGGTTGCTAGGCCTCATGGCATCCTGCATCATCCTTGTGCCAGAGGCTCGCCTGAGAATGAGATCTCTTCATTGGGCACTAAGAACTCAGTGGTCGCAATTCTCAGGGAGAATGACAGATCTCCTTCAGGTTCCGGACAAGGTGGCTTGAGACCTTCAGTGGTGGGCCTGCCAGGAGAACATCTTGAAAGGAGAACTGTTTTGGCAACCATGGCCGGAGATAACAGTAGTCACAGATGCCTCACTCACGTGGTGGGGAGCCCATGCCAATGACTTGACCATCAGCGGTCGTTGGTCTCCATCGGAGTCCAGACTACATATCAACCTGTTAGAGCTGAGAGCAATCAGACTAGCGCTGAAGGCTTTTCTGCCATCTGTACAGGGGAAAAATGTCCTGATAATGACGGACAACACAGTGGCCATGCACTACCTCAACAAAAGAGGAGGCGTAGGATCACTGCCTCTGTGCAGAGAGGCAATGCAGCTCTGGTTTTGGGCAATCCAAGAAGGAAACTCTCTATTGGCAGTTCACTTAGCAGAAGAGAAAAACTTGACAGCGGACGCTCTGAGCAGGCAGAGTACAGTCTCCCACGAGTGGGAACTAGCTCAGGAAGTCCTTCAACAGATCTTCACCCTTTGGGGAACCCCTCAAGTGGATCTGTTCGCCACCAGCATCAACAGGAAGTGCGATCAGTTTTGGTCAAGGGAATTTCCCCCGAGAGGAGCTCTAGGGGACGCGTTTGTAGTGGACTGGGAGTTTCCTCTTCTGTACGCGTTTCCTCCAGTCCCTGTTATTCCTCAAATGATCAGGAGGTTGAGAAGGTTACGGAAAGCCATGATCCTAATTGCCCTGGACTGAGCCAGGAGAACGTGGTACCCGGACCTTCTGGACATGCCCATCTGCCCTCCAATTCGTCTTCCACTCAAGGAGAATCTTCTCTCGCAGAAGGGAGGTCAGGTTCTCCATCCAGACATCAGAACCCTCAACCTTCACGCTTGGTATCTGAAAGGTTGAGTTACAAGGATTGGGACCTCCCAGATGACATCATGGAGGTGTTGCTTTCGGCAAGAATGCCAGCAACAAAGACTTTATGCCGCTTCTGTTGGAACAAATTTTGCAGCTGGTGTAGAGAAAAGAATATCGACCCCTTTTCATGTGGTACACCAACGGTGTTATCTTTTCTACTCTATTTGGCAAATTCGGGCCTTGAGGTTGGCACTATCAAGGGCTATCTCGCAGCGCTATCGATCTTCAAGCGCACTGCAGAGGAACCATCGTATTTCAAGTTACCCTTAGTAATACAATTTCTGAAGGAATTAACCAATGTCTATCCTCCAAGATGGTTATAGGTCAAATGGTCGAAAAGATCGACAAACAAATTGATTGAAACCAAATAGTCGAAAGACAAATGGTCGACAACCCATAAAGAAAACGTAAACGGGTGATTTGATCGAAACACAAGATCGAAAGACAATTGATCGACCAATACATACATAATATACACGAGTCATTTGATCGAAAGGAAATGGAATCGCATTGAAATGACCATGAAAATAAAAAAAGGTTGCAGGAGATGACATTAAATAAAGAGTAAAGCACCTTGAATTAGACCAATGACCACAGCTGACGGTTAGAAACAAACTGTCATTTCGTCAGGAAAGTGACAGAGAGAGCAGCTGATCAAAACACGCGAGTGAAAAGAGTATACTTGACTGAAAAAATGGTGAGTAAAACACTAAATAAGCGAATGAAAGAGTGGTTCACACAGTTTTATATTAGAAATGGGGGGTTCCCCCCCCAACCCCCCAATCTTTTTTTTTTTTTAATCTTTTTATAGAAATGCGAATTATCTCAGAAACAAAAGTACGATTCGATCGTTTTTAACCATTTAGAAATTTCATATAATTTCAGGGAAAAAAAAACTTTAACTGCACACTCATTTACCAAAAATAATAACCGAATGGGTGGATTAATTTTTAAAAATGTGCTATTTCAGATACGTATCGATTAGAAAAAAATGGAATTCATTAAATCTCAAAGAGGCGCAGCGCAATTAACTTATGAAGGATATATATACATCAAGGAATGCACACAACAAGAAAAGATCTATTGGAAGTGTAAGGAGTACAAAAAAAATGCCTGCAACGGCAGAGCAATAACAGGGAGAAAACATACGTTTAACTTGCGATCATAACCATATGCCGGACACTACGACAGTTTTGATAAAGAAAGCACTTAACGAGTTGAAAGAAAATGTGGAAATGAATAAAAATGAAGCATCAACTTCGCTAGTAGCCAAAGCATATGAAAGTTTACCAATGCATATAACGGTGCAAATGCCGACTACAAAAACAGTAAAACGGAATATAACTAGGCAAAAACAACAAAAAGAAAACTTACCCATGGCACCACAAAATTATTTAAACATGTTTATACCAGAAGTATTACAAAAAACAGAAAAAGGAGAGCAATTTCTATGGAAATCATTAGAAATAAAGAGTGAGAAAATGTTAATTTTTACTATTCAAAAACTTGGCATGGAGACGCAACATTTAAAACCTGTCCAACACCTTTTCTACAGTTTTATAGCATACATGGAACAATAAATGGAACAGTGATACCTCTAGTTTTCGTTTTAATACCAGGAAAGTCGGAAGAAATGTACAGCTGTATATACAAATGAATACACGAATCATTGCCGGAAAAAATACCAGAAACAATAATCATGGACTTTGAACAGGGACAAATAAAAGCATTTTCAAAAATGTTTACAGAAACTCATATTCAGGGATGTTTTTTTCATATTAGTCAATCAATATGTAAACAAATTCAAAAATTAGGATTACGGACAATGTACATAGAGGCACCGAATTTCAACACCAGATAGAGATTATACGCTTTGGCATTTGTGAAAGAGGACATGGTTATTACATATTATGACACTTTTTGATTTGCATCTTATTACTACACGAATCATGAGGAAAAATTGTGTAATTTAATGGACTATATGGAAAACACGTGGATTGGGCAATTTACAAGACATGGAACAAGACGAAAGGGAAAATATGAGGTTGAAATATGGAATTGCTATACATCAGTGAAAAAGAACTGGCCGAGAACAAACAATGTGCAAGAAGGTTGGCACAGAAAAATAAAGAATTCAACTCAACCCAACAATATGGCACTTTATCAAAAGTCTCAAAAGTGAACAAAATAAACAAGAAATAAAACTATCCCAAACTCTATCACTGGAGAACCGACCAACAACCAAAAAAAAATAGAGACTATGAAGAAAGAATTGCAAGCATTGTCGACAATTTTGAAAATACAGAACCATTACAATTCCTAGAAACGGTAGCCTACAATTTGAAATGTTGATAAATAATTAAAAAAAACTCACCAGAAAAAAATGCCAGCTCCATCCAAAATCCATCCGTGGTAGAGAAAACCCAAATCCAAAAACGTTTCAAACTTTTAACAGTTTAACGTTATTATACATTTTGAAAATGGTGCAATAGCACCATCTAGTGTTGAAAAAGAAATATGGTACAACAAACTTTTTTCAATGTACAAACCAGTTTGTTAAATTTAAATATTTATTAAGTGTTAATCTATTTATTTATTTAAAGAATATTTATTTAGTAATATAAGATGTTTTAATTGATAGACAAATAAATTAAAAACAATGCATCACCTAAATAAACAATACAATACCTAAATAAAGAAAAGTTTATTTAAAAAAAATGAAAATAAAGAAATGTTTATTTAAAAAAAAGAATACTTGTCTCAATTTCGACCAAAAGGAATGAATGTTGACCCTTTGACCAGTCGACCAAATGGCAATTCGACCAAATTGTATCGACCATTTGTCTGTCGACCAATTGACTGGACACCCTCCAAGACCATTCCAAATTCCCTTATGGGTCCCTTATTTAGTCTTACATTTCCTGATGGGTACTCCTTTTGAACCACTCCACTCTTGTTGACTAAGGTTTCTCACCCTTAAAACTGTCTTATTAGTGGCATTTACATCTGCTAGGAGGGTGAGCGAATTACAAGCTCTATCTTGTAAACCCCCTCATACAATTTTTCGTAAAGACAAAGTTGTCCTACAAGTGAAGCCTAATTTTCTCCCAAAGGTGGTTTCTGAATTCCACATCACTCAGAAGATTACCTTACCTTCATTTTATCCCCCTCTCCATCCGGGAAGGTGGAAGAAAGGCTGCATAGGCTGGACCCAAGGCGGGCTTTGAGCTTTTACATCAGCAGACTTGCTAGGATTATGCAAGCAGACCAACTGTTCGTAGGTTACTCGGGGCACAAATTGGGTTTACCGATAACAAAACAGACCATTTCCAGATGGATTACTTTAGCCATTCTGGAATGTTACAAACTGGCAGGGAAAGAGTCTCTTCAAAATCCTAGGGCTCATTCAACCAGGGGTATCGCAGCCTCTTCGGCCCTCCAAAGAGGGGTACCGATTCAAGACATATGTGCGGCTGCCACATGGACATCTGCACATACCTTCACATGATTTTACAACCTTGATTCCTCCTCTAGCCAAGAGACTAGATTTGGCAAAGCTGTGTTGCACTCTGTTCATTCTTGAAGGGAAACATGGCAATTTTGCTCCCACCTCTAGTTACACACCACTGCTATGGGAGTCTATCAAGATAAGGAATGCGTCGGAGGACACAATCCCTTCGAAGAACAAGTTACTTCTTACCTGGTAACGTTCTTTTGATGGGATGTTCCTCCGACGTATTCCTTATCGCCCCTCCCATCCATCCCCTCAGTAAAACTTCCCTTGTGGTTACAGCTTACGCTCCTTCTGGGTCAATAACCAATTCATGTAAAACAACTGTTAACGTCAAAATGGAACTGAGCAACGGACGCTGCGCAAGTCTACTTATACGCATGATGACGTTGGCGCCGATGCGGAGGCTGTCGAGGGACATCGGCTCGAGTGATATCGACGCGCAGCGCCCTCTACTGAAAAATAATTTCCATGGCCAGCAAGCTGGAGATGATCTATCAAGATAAGGAATACGTCGGAGGACCATCCCATCGAAAGAACGTTACCAGGTAAGAATTAACTTGTTCTTCTCTGCTGTTACAGACACCGATATCTCTCTTCTGATGGCTCGCGCCCATCCTACTGCTGCACCCACAGACCCTATTTCATCGGTTCTTATTTCTAAGGTTTATCCTTCTTTACAGTCATATCTTCCTTCCTTTTTCTATGTCTGTCTCTCGACCTAAATTTTTCCTTCCTCTTTTAAACTTGCTTTGATCATTCCCATCCTGAACAAACAGTCAGCTGATTCTTCTCTTGTCTCCAACTTTTGCCTCATTTCTCTTCTTCCCTATTTATCTAAATTACTTGAACGTCTGGTCCATCTTCAAGTCTCCTCTTTCTTTCTAATAACTCTATTCTTCCCTGTTTCCAATTGGGCTTTCGTCCTATGCACTCTACTGAAACTGCTCTCCTCTCAGTTCTTAACTCGCTACTCACAAATCAGTATTCCAAACATTCTTCTATTCTTATTCTACTGGATCTTTCTGCTGCTTTTGATATTGTTGATCACCAGCTTCTTCTAGCCTCTTTATCCTTTTGTTTCTCGGGTTCTGTCCTCTCCTGGTTTAAATCCTATCTATCCAATCGAACGTTTTCTGTTTCTTGGGGTCGGATGACTTCTGACTCCTATCCTCTTACGGCGTTCCACAAGTGTCGGTTCTAGGGCCTTTTCTTTTCTCTCTATACTTCTCCTCTTGCTGACATCATCTCTTCTTTTGGTCTTTCTCACCATTTCTATGCTGATACTCCACTCTTCTGTCTTTTTCCTCCTTTTCTTCTGACATTCGCGCCCAGCTATGTGCATGCCTAATGGCCAACAAATCATGGATGGCCACTCATTATCTTACTCTCAATGCCGCAAAAACTGAATTACTCTTCTTTCCCTCGACTACTATTCCTCCTCCCTTTATTTCATTTCCTCCATCTCAACTCTTCTTTCTCCCGCCCTCCGCACTTAGGGTTGACTTACTTTTCATGCACAACTTAAATTTAATTTTTTTTCCTTACCTTTCAAATCTCTGTACGTTCTTGCTCCTGACTATCTTTCTTCACTAGTCTCGTTATACACTCCTTCTCGTTCTCTTTGATCTAATACCCAATTTAGACTGACAGTTCCAGCTCCTCCTTGTGCACAATCACGTTTTCATACATTTGCACATCTTGCTCCTTTGCACTGAAATCTTCTTCCTCTTTCCATTCCGCTCTATCACTTCCTATCCCCTATTTCGTAAAGCATTGAAATTTCATCCGTCCCAACAAGATTGATCCTGTGTATCTCTGTCAAATTTCACCTTTGATTGTACTGTTTTATAAATTCACTATGTAAAAGCGCTTTGGATTAAGGTGCTATATAAATACTAAATAAATACAAATATAAATACAGTTCCAGAGAACTACTCCCTTCCCCAGGTTTATTTGCAGCAAAACAAAGTACAGAAAGGAATAACCAAATTCTTTTAAACCCAAGACGATAACTCCCTCCTCTTGGCATCGCAATGCACTGCAGGGGAAATGACTCCGTCCCCCAGGCTTTTTATCACACTCAATATATTCTATATCCAAAGGGAATGGGTCTTCCGTCGGTTTCTCCTTCCAAAACAACACAACTTGGATGCGGGTCCCAGACTTGCATAACATCGGGTATACTCCCCTGCCAAGTTCTCTGGTACAGTTCTTTATACAACTTGGGTGCAGGTCCCAAACTCGCAAGGCACCTGGTATACTCTCCTGACAGGATTTTTGGGTTTCAATCAATCACTTTTCAATCATTACAAGGTGGCATGGGTCTTCCCCAAGCTACTTCACAGCAAAGTACTGTGACTATGAAGATGACACTGAGTCCAATGAGGGTTACTCTCTCCCCCACTCTTGGCAACCAATTCACTCTTCCAGTGTGTCTCTGCCTCAGTTTCCGCATCCCATTCTTCTCTCTGGGTCTACCGACAACATAAACGTTTCACTCCACTCGGACACATTCGAGTACTCGCCTCGGTATCTATTGGACTCGAGCGGCTTTCCACAGTCAGTGAAACGGATCATTCTTGTTCCTCACGTCCGAACAAAGCCCCTCTTGGCTTGTCAAGCTCGCCTATTCACCTCTTCTCTCGCCGACAGTGCTCTGCATCCACGGCTCTCGGTCCCCTCTGCGTCCCGGTATGCCTGATTGGCCAGGAGCTCTTGGATCGGCTCCCTCTCTCGCCGCCTCCACTCACCTGCATTTGGGCTCTCCCATATTGGGACACTGTTCTGCACTGCCACCAGCGTTCTCAGTTGGATTGCAAGACTCCACTTGGAAAAAAAAAAAAGTTCTCTCCATTTTAAAAAAAAAAACATTTTTATTTATTGCCATTTGTTAACGTAACAGCAAACAGTCAGCACGAAGTGCTTGCAATCCCAAAAGACCGAATCCCCCCCCGTCTCAGTACACCTCCACAGTTCAAAATTTAACATAGTTCATGTATCGTAACATACAAATGTTCTGTGTTATGGGTTCTGCACAGCATGAGTGCACAGACGAAACAGTAGGGCAACTCTTCACTGCATTGAAGAACCTCTTATTGCCCCTCTATGCACTAATCTCTTATGGTGTTAATGCTGCTTCTTCCACGTCCTCGGATTGTTGTATCAAGAAGTGTGAATACGCATCCGATATGTTACCAACATTGCCTCGGTTTTTGCTTCAGAGACCCCCATCCGTTTTCCAAATCAATGCAATACATTATATCCAATTACCATTGTGAGTGTTTAGGGCTCCTCTTCCCACCCCACATTGTATGGACGCCCACTGTTTAGCTAGTATGAGCAGTCAACTAATCAGTTTTGTAGTGTGTTCAGGGATCTCTTTGGTATAACCCAGTAATCCTTTTAGCGGTTCTGGGTGTAACGATTAGCCTATGACACCACTAACCGTTTCAAATACCTCTTCCCAATATCGTCGTATGGTCGGGCACTTCCAAGCCACATGATGAAAGTCCTGTTCGGCACTGCACCTGTTACATCTGCCCACTGCGTCTGGGAAGTATTCTATTAGTTTAGCCGGGGTGTAGTAAAACTGGTGTATGTACATGAAGTGGATCAGTTTGAAGCGTGCGTTGATGGTCCCTTTTCTTATCCCCATGCAGCAGTATGTCCATGTGTTATCCGGGATTTCCCTCCCCATGGTTTTTTTCCCCATTTTGCCCTTGGCGACGCACAGTCCTTACCCCTGGTGTACATGCACATATATAAACCTGATGTTACTTTGCTTCCGATTATACCCTGTAGTAGTTTTTCCAGAATGGGGGAGACCTAAGGTTGTTCAGGGAGTGTGGTGAATACCTGGTGCAGGCTTGTCTTTAAGCGGTAATACATGAATATGTCCAAGGCCGACATTACCCCCCTTCCCTTTCAGCTCCTCCAGGGTTATGAACTTCTTGTTTGGGAAGAGATCCCCGAAGTTAGAGACTCCCATTCTTTTCATTAAGGTCAGGAAACCTGGTTCTGCAATAATTGGGATTCCTGGTATATATATATAACGGGGAGCCTAGGCGAGTACAAGACCTCCTCCCTCTTCCTACGCTCAAGGCGGGTCTATGCTCTACAGGTTATCTCTACTAGGTTTCGTGTTGTGTGTATCCTGCCCGGTGCCGTAAGTATAACTGATCTCAAGAGGTCAGATGCCGCTACTGCTCTTTCCCCTTTCACATGCCTTCAATCTTCCTGTACCTCGTACCAGTGCTTAAGGTATCCTGCCTCTGCGACATTATATTATGTTTCAAAGTCAGGTGGTGACAGTCCTCCTTCAGGAATACGTGCCACCAGCTTATCCCACGACACTCTAGCAGGTTTTCACGCCCATAGAAACTCTGATATTGCCTACTTTACCTTCCGAAAGTATTTTCGAGGTATTCCTTTTGGAGCGTTAAGAAATATATAGAGGAATCTGGGAACAAGTGTCATTTTAACAAGGGATACTCTTCCGTAAAAATTGAGGGAGATTTTTCCAACGCATCATAGCTGCCCTGGCTTGATCTAGGACTCTCAGATAATTACTATAGTACACCACGGTTTCATCTCTAGTGACACAGATTCCCAGATATCGAGTCGGAGTCATGTGCCACTGAAATCCCCAGGAATCCTGGTATTGCTCGACTGTTTCCGTCGGTGGAAAGAGTACCGACTTGGAAGCATTCACTTTTAGCCCTGATATTACACAAAACTCCAGACATCCCTCATTAGTGGGTCTAGATTAACTTTAGGTTCCCTCACAAAAAGCACCATATCGTCCGCATACAATGATATTACTAGTCTATGGGCCTCATTACGAGTCAGCCGGTCCTGAAAGAACAGTGGTGGTAAATCCGCCACCACCGTTCTTTCCGGACCAGCTGATTGAGTCCTGCAAGCGGGAGGTGTCACTCCCGCCATGTCTGACCTGGCGGGTTTAACACCACCCACCTGCAGGGATACATGGAAACACCGGCACCATTACAGCATGGTGCCAGTGTTTCCACTTCCCCATTCCCATGGAGTCCAGTAGGACTCCATGGGAATGGGGATTAACAGAATTCCGAGTCTGGCGGTAACATGCAGAATTTCCAGCATGGTTACCGCCGGACTCGTAATGAGGCCCTATGTGTGTGTAGTCTCACCCCACGGTGTATATGTAATTCTCGTATTCTTTTGGTAAATGGCTTGATCGTCGAGGCGAACAGCAGCAGCGAGAGTGGACACCCCTGTTGTGTCCCTCTCGCCAAGGCCATCAGCGGTGTCATCAGACCATTCACCCTAACCCTGGCCACTGGCTGTTTATACAGTAGCTTGACCAAGGCGATAAAGGCCTCCCCTAGTCCCATCCGTCGTAGCACTGCGAAAACGAAATGGGCATTCAACCGAATTGAACGCTTTAGTGGCATCCAGTAGGCCGGCCACTATCGAATCCTCAGGCAGCACTGCTGCAATCATCCTGAACATCCTACGGAGGCCATAGGATGTAGATCTACCTGGGATAAAGCCTGCCTCGTCCGCCCTCACCATCGTCTGCATCAATGGTAATAGCCTTAATGCTAGGATTTTTGCCAAAATGTTGTCGTCAACGTTAATTAAAGATATTGGGCTATAAGAGGAACAATCATTACTGGGTTTATCCGGCTTCAAAAGCACCACCACTACCACTTCCCTCAGTGTGTCGGGCAAAGACCCACTCTCTAAACTCTGTTGAAACATTCCAGTAGATGGGAGGCCCAGTTTTTCTGCATTTTGTTTATAGAACTTTTCCGTGAACCCATCGTGTCCCGGTGATTTCCTGTTCGGCATAGCTTTAATAGCGTCCATTACTTCCGTCAGTGCCAGAGGATGGCGTAGCAGCTCTCGGATCCTCGGAATACCAGTGGAAGGCTACTTGTTCCAGGTACTCCTAAATTTCGGCTGAGAAGCATGTATCTGGGATGAGTACAGATGGCTATAAAAGTTGAAGAACTGCCATACTATTTTGGTGTCTTCATATCGGTCTATGCCCTGCTCATCGGCTATAGCTTGAACCCTGCCTCCCAACCCGTCCATTTTGGTTGCCCTCGCTAGTGTCCGGCCGGGTTTAGGCCTGTCAACATATTGGCGCACGTTAGACTGACCGCAGATATACTTCACTTCTCAGAGGGCTAATTCCTGAAATTCTTGTAGCTGGGATAGGATGACAGCCTGTTCTCAATTCGTTGGATTCGGGGATGCAGTCTGCAATGCTTGAATACTGTTCTCCTTAAGCTCTAGATCTCATCTAATCTGTCTAAGAATCCCTGTTTTCTTGGCGATGCATTCTCCCCTCAACACACATTTAAAGCTTTCCCACAATGTCCCTACTGACTGTACCGATCCTACATTTTCTTCGAAGAAGGAATCTGTAGCTGACGTTATGTTGTCTCTGAAGACTGTGTCGGAGAGACCCTCACTTTTGAACCTCCAGGGGGGCCTTTCCCGCGCCTTTCACGACAATCTCATCTCAAGTATCACGGGAGCGTGGTCGGACAGCGTACGTGCGTGTATCACCACCCCCACTACCTGCTCCTTTAGTGAATGCGAGATCAGAAATAAATCTAGTCTTGATGCTGAGTTATGAGGACTCGAGTGGCAGGTATATTGCCTTGCCGCCGGGTTGTGCACTCTCCACACATCTGCTATGTCCCATGAGAGGGTCATTCCCTGCAACCAGTTGACCCCTTTATTCCCAGAACCCTGGTGCCTCCTGGTCCGATCAATAGGTGGTTGCATCACTGCGTTCAAGTCACCAGCCCAGACGATCTTTCCAGGAGGTAGCTCTCCAAGTTGTCGGTCTACCCACTCTAGCGTTTCAACTGTGTCTTGATTCGGGCTATAATAATTAACGTGTATAGTTCTCCCTGGATGGTGCCTTGGACAATGAGACCTCTCCCCTCCCCGTCCTTCACCACTTTAGTTTGTTGGAACCCTGCATTGCTGTTTATTAAGGTGCCCATCCCCCGTGCGTATGAAGATTATGATGAAAAGTATCTATGGCATCCCCAGGTTTTCCCAAACTTGGATTCAGTGTCTGGTGTCAAGTGAGTTTCCCGAAGTAATGCTATTCGTACTTAATGTCGCTGCATATATAGCAGTATTTTCCGTCATTTGGTGGGGCATTTCAATCCCCTAATATTCCAAGTGCAAAAGTTAAGCATAGCCTGGCCTTTGTACTTCAAAGGGGGCAGTTACCTGCCCCTTAGTGTCCATGCTGTCATGATTATTGGTGCCGTCCCGTCACTCCCTCCATGACTTCCCCATCGTATATATCTGGCTCGTGACCCACCGCGCACCTCTGCGACTCGTTTCTGCCTATTATCAAGAGAGATGTAGGTGTTGTGGTAGGTGTACCTTGCATGCTCCCCTCCCCCACCGACAACCCCAACTTGTCAGTGAAATGTGGATGTGGTCCCCCTGCCCCAACTTAACCTTCTCGACCTGGTGGCTTGAACTCCCCCCACCCCCCTCCTCCTTCCCCCTTCGCTGAGTACCCCATCAAGTCAGATGTCCCCTAACTCCATACATGTGCCCTTATGAGCTTCTGCTAGGGGGCCGCTGTGAGCCCGACCCCCAGTACACTATCGGGACTATGTCGAACCCCCCCTGATCTTTCTAGGGTGCATTGTCGCCCTCCTCAGTGACTTGTCACATTAAAAGGATATATTCTTGCAGTGTTCAGCTGTTATTGTTCCCCCTCGGTCAGGGGTTCTTTGGTTGCGTCTCCAAGAATGCTGTGGCTTCCCCTGGGGTATTGAAGAAAAGCGACAAGCCATCATGTTCAACCTGCAGCCTAACTGGGAACATCATTGCAAATTTCAACCCTCAGTCTCGTAGCTGTTTCTTGACTTCCGAAAACATCTTCCTTGTTGCCTGCATCTTGTTAGAGAAATCAGGAAACAGTTTAATTGTTTTGTCTTTGTAGTGGACTGTCCCTTCCTCTCGAGCCTTGCGTAACACCACATCTCAATCCCGATAGTTCAATGAGCGTGCTATGACCGGACGCTGTGGTGCTCCCGGAATGGGCCTGCTTCCGCTCGGTATGCGATGCGCTCTTTCAACTATGCATAGTTTTGAGAACCCCCCAGTGCCCAGAGCCTCCCGCAGTATTTCCTCCACCAGAGTCTCCATGTCCTTGTGGTTGATCGTCTCCAGGAGTCCTATAATTCTGAGATTTCTCCTGGATCTGGATTCCAGATCATCCTGCTTGTCGATGAGCTCTTTCAGGGCTCTTTTCACTCCAGACATTTCCCTGCTTATGGAGGCGGACACGTCTTCCAGTTCCGAGACTCTTCTTTCTGATTCGTCTAGCCTCTCACCGTGTTTGTCAAGGCGAACCTGAATGTGAGCGAGTCCAGTTTACCATCCAGGGATTGAATGCTGGATTGCAGCTGCCCGAACATCTCGTTAATGTCCCGGAATGCGCCTGCCGGGTCATGAGGTGGCGCCTGGGGGTGCTTTGCCGATGCAGATTACATTTTTTGCTGGTTTTAGCAGGTGCAGGTGAGTCGAAGTGTAATTTCGCCTGGTGCTTACTCCCTTTGCCTGATTTGGACATCGCTGATGTCCAGGTTTGTGGGTGGGAGGAGGGTTGTCGCCACACCTGATCCGAGTCTGCAGGGGTCCTCTCATATCAGCCCGAGTCGCACACACCTGGGGCGAGCCTGTGATGCCGCTCTGTGCAAACGACAGGCAGGGCTGAGGCCACAGCAGACCACTCTGACTCTGTTCAGGTGAGGACGGTCTTGCAGAATTTCGTGTTGTGTTGTGCCGCTGCAGAACACTCAGTGGGAACCAAACCAGCCTCTTCCCCCTTCTGGTGGTCCACTATGGTGGCCCTGGGACCCTGCTGTGACGTCTGCTGATGGTGATCGTCACCCAGCTACTATAAACGTGTACTTGAGCACCTTGGAGGATCAACAGTGGCGCCCCTGTTGCCCACCTTTGCTTATTCGCAACAGAAGCTGGCAGTTTGCCGTCAGGGCTATGTATGTCCAAGATGATGCCTCCTTATTGATCATTTATTGTAGTATGTAGTAGTGTTTTGACAATCAACAAACTTACTGCGTAGCTGGTCCTGTACTTTTCATGCTGCGGCGGGATCTACGAGGTGCCCCCCTCCCCAGGGCCAGGCAGGCATTGTGCTTGGTTTATACGTTAGATGTTGTGGGACTCCGTACCTCCCGTTGATATGGTGGGCCGTGCTGCGAGGTCCCTTTTGTGTAGTCCCAGTATCCTCAGAGGGGGCCGATAGTCCTGTTTATCCGCGTCGTTCGAGCCTCCTAGGTGGAGGTGTGGGGCAGACCGCCGGTTTCTCTGCTCCTGTCTCATCTCAGTGCAGGGTCTCTGTGATGCGACCACCTGCCAGCCGGGGTACGTCTCTGAATGATTCCCCTCTAAGGTTCTGATTTGCTGGAAGTGAATTCCAGTGTCCACACTTCAGTGGCATGGAATGCTCTGTGGTGGTTCTGGCTCGGATTCAAGGTGAACTGTGTCCCCTCCACGTATGTGGAGCTGATGTTGGGATGTCTAGTATGCTTTTCAGATTTATTCAAGTCACTCCACTGCGTCCTCTGCTCCAGAGAGCTGTACCGCCGGGTGCCCAGCTGTATTACCTGGGTTGCGTTCCCCTCAGTGGTGCACAGTGTCCAGTACTGGTTGTCCTAGACACAGTGGATCGGGTTCGCTGCTTGGCCCAGTTTCTATGAGAACCGATGCTCAAGCAGGGCAGACTGCGCAGCACACCGACTCCCGTATGTGTTCTCCCAGTCGGTGCCCGCCCCGCGTGGCCACCAGTGGGCATCACCGACACAGCCGTACCCCCGAGCGCTCTATGCACCAGCCCTGCACAGGGTTTTATGGCGTCCTGTCATGGTCCTCCAATAGATCTGGGCTGCAGCACCTCTCCACGGCGCCCCTGCAGACAGAGGGTCCGCTGATGCTTCCCAGCTCCCACCATCATTCCTGGCTGTTCTGGGGTTCTGTGCCTCTGCCTAACACCTCTGATGCACGTCCGTTATTATGGTTATTCGTGCTCTGAATTGGCATGTCACCGGTGTTCCCTGCTCTCTGCCGATTCCCTGGTGCAGACACCAACCTCGCTCAAGCAGCTAACTTTATGCACAGCCGCAGGTCTTCCGTTGGTGGCTCAGGGTACTGCACGCCTCTGGGCAATCTCGCCTATCCCCCTAAGGGTCGTGTGGAGCAGCTCCCAACCTCAGTTTGCTGTATGGATGTGCTCGCAGTGCCAGCATGAGTGTTCCGCAGCTGTCCCCCGCATTTCTCATTCCTGGATTGTTCCATCGGCTGTGCGGGTATCGCACGCACCGGGGGCTCTGCTCCGTCCTCGGTCACAGCCTCAGTTGTAGGCCCAGTGTCAATCGATCCTCTCACCCAGGCTCGGGGATCTTGGACGCACGTCAGGGCTCCTCCTGTCTGCCCGCACGTTGTTTCCAGGCTGCACTTAGGCCAATTTGTAGGCACTGATCTAGGGTTTCTCAGCACCGATTTTCGTCAGATTTGCTCCCTTCTTGTGTTGCAACTTCTCCTGTCACATTAACACTGCAGGAAAAGAGGTTCCAATGGGGGATTCTACCGGATAACGGTCCGGATTTTGATTAGGTGTACGAGAGCTCACGGGCTTGCGGCCATCTTGGTCGGGCTCTCTAGCGCTCCCCGTCCCCCCCGCCCAACCCCCTCTCCATTTTTCTGTCTGCAGCAGCTCATTTAAACTCCCGCCTCCAGGCTGGGAAATGTCTTGGACCAATCATGTTCTTCTCAACACTAGACTGTGCATTATGGTTCACACTCCCTCTCATGGCAGCCCTCTTCTTCGTCTCAGTAAATGCTGTTTTATTACGTGTAAAAGGTTTATAAGGTCTGTCCGCAGTCTTTGCAGGATGTTCTAGGGAGTTATCACAATATTCCATTAAGGCATAGGGAATGGAGGGGATATTCCTAAATTGAAATTGGGGATAACATGTATCAGCTGATGCTGCCTGTACTGCCCCCTGAGGGTCGCCTCCCCTCATGTGATCCTCCCTCGCATAGCCACCATCAGGATCGAGTAGTGGCTGTCCTCTCCTGGCCACATGAGTAGCTATCTCCCGGAAAGGGGTGATGACATAATCAGATTCATCACAATACCGAGGTCATATATTTTAGCACCTGAAATCCGCTGCATGGTCTTCTGGCCATGATTTAAAGAAGGAGGGCAAACCCCCCAAATATTTTTTTAGCCACATCGGTCTTAGGTCTTTCCAAAGTGTGTCTTCTTCTTCAAAGAAGAACAAAAGAAACACAAAAGATAAAAGCAGGAGCATAGAGTTTGCATTTCTCCTTTAGTGACATCAGATCATTTGGAAAGACTGGCCCTTGCAGAGCGAATTCATGTTTCTGATATATAGAGGATGAGTCTTACTTTTATTTGTCTGATATTTTTTTTCCTGATCACGTTGACACCTCAGAATTTATTTGGTACTTTGTTAAGAGAGGAGGGTTTTCCTGTTGCTCTATTCTCGTTGGGACAATCCTCCCTATCTACTTCTTGGGCTCCTACTGTACCTATTTTTCTGCATGTACCTAGGTCTCTGGTGGTTAATGTTTATCAACACTTTCAGGACTGGCCCTGTTGCACCTTTACCGAGTGAGTGTTGAAGTTCTCATTCTATAAGTGTCCTACCCTGCCATTGTCTGCAAATGAACAGGGCATTATTCTGTGTCCATATGTATCCACTTAGGATATGATGAACTCTGTCGAGGATGAAGTCCTGCGTTTACTTTTGTCTGGAAACTTTTTCATGGTTTTGGCAAATAGGATTGGAAAAAGGCACAACCTACTCAGGTATTGATCGAAGCGCTAAAGGAGCATCCTAATCATTACCACAAAATACAACTGTCTCATAATAGAAATGGTGTAATGGGATAACAAAAGCAATGCATGCTTTATAATTGCTTCCTGTGAAAAAGTGTGTGTTTGTTTTTTTTGGTTCTTTTTTTTTTTTTAAAGTGGATGTCAGTCTTTTCTGATGAAAATCTGTTATCTATGGAATCATTGGTTATGAGAGGACTTTTGTTACCTTTTAAAAGACTGAATTCCCTTCATCCAGTAGTTGGGCATTAAGGTCGCCCCAAACCCATCCAACTTGTACCGAGCTAATTACCACAAGTTATATCAGTCAGTTAGTGAGGAGGTGGCAAAATGGATCAGATTGGCCATTTCGTGGGTGGGACAAATTAATTCGATCAAGATGTCTGTGCTTTACTCTACCTCTATCAGGCCATCCCAGTAAAGGTCCCCATGACGAGCCTGCCTAAAATACATGTGTATGAGCCGATAAGAGGCAAGATTAACAAGGCATCCTTAGTGGCCCCCTTGACGGCAGGAGGGCTGGTATTCCCAAACCTGTTTAGTACCACCAGGTGTCCCACCTTCACATTCTAGGTGAGCGCTGCAAGGTAGAGTCAGGAAAGTAGTGTTGAGCAATGGGCACAGCATTGGGAGGGGACGATCTGTGGAGGTGGGTCTGGCTCCCGAAATCAAGCAGCCTACCCTCACTTTGTCAACCCTGTTATGAGAACCACGATGGAAACCTGGGATGAAATGACACTGATGCTATGGCTGACTACCTTTCCCTCCCCATTTACATCTTTGCATCAGAACGAGGAATTTGACCTGGTCAAGGAGAATTCCTCCTTCATGATCTGGAGAAGGAACAAGGGCTGGTGTATCAGTGACCTGCTCAAAAATTTAAACATTAAGACCTTTCAGTAGTGTAAAATGGACTTCTCACGTGGTGTAAAAGACTGGTTCCAGTACTTTTAGGCCAGGCACTGGGTAATGTATCCACACGTGAAACAGGCCGCTACACGTCCACTACGGCCATTCGAAAAGCTAATGGCTGAATCGAACTTCTCCGAAAGTGTTAATCTCGAACATATACACGATTTTGTTGGTTTTCGAATGACATCATCCGAGACCCTATGTAACAGAATGGGAACTGATCTGGGAAGAGATATAGATCTGAAGAAGAATGTAGCAGAGAATATTAAAAAGTCCACCACATGCGCACAGTATAGAGAGACTAATTACAAGCGCCTCAATAGAGCCTACATAATCCCAGTAAGATTAGCTAGGATAACCCCTCAGGCGACAGATAGGTGTTGGCAGGAGTGTGGGGGAAGGGGAACGTTAATTCATATCTGGTGGGATTGTCTGAACATTCAACCCTTCTGGAAGGACATCCACGGTAGTAGTGTGGGGGGTGATTGGTAGAGACATACCCCGGGATCCAGGAATTATCCTCCTCAATCTGTCCTTCGGGTGTGCGTTCTGTTTCCTAGACCTTCAGCATCATACATTGATGTTCTTGCAGCAAAAGCGAGGATGGGGGTGTCATGGAGGAGAGTGAAGCCCCCGCAAGTCATCACCTGGTGGCACAAACTATGGTTGATTTTAGTGTTGGAAATAATTACAGCAGGTCTGAGCAATATCCTCCCGGTTTTCGCCAGAAAATGGGGTCAGCTCTTTGAATATCTACCCAGAGAGAGCAGAGTTTTACCGTGCCCAGTATGACTCAAAGCCTTGAATCTGTTCAACCTAGGCTGAAATAGAAGGGAAACGTACTCTAAGGGTGTGAAGAGAGAGAGCGAGTCTCCAGGTTCTTGTGATGTTTCATGAGTTCTAGTCACTTCTCGCCAGGTTCTCCCCAAGGGGAGCCCTTCCCTGTGAGGCTAGTGAGGTGAGGCTGCTACCCAATTGTCCCCCTAGAGATGGTGGAAAGCGGAAGCTCATACAGAGAGACTCCCCTCCTGGGAATAAGGACTCCCCTTACATAAAGGAACTCCCTTAACACTCTTGCATTTATAAAAACCTTAATGCCTGCAGAGAATGCCACTGAAAGTACTACTGTGTGTTACTGTAACATTCCCTCTCTTCCTTCTTTGACACCACTGAGACGACGAAGAATACGAGTGATGTCATACCTTTTTCTAAAAGTCCTGACAAGAGGTGGCCATGAGGAGGCATCAAGAATACGTCATGGAAACAACCAAAAGACTATGGTACTGTGCTGGGGTGGGCCCTGCTAGGAGAGATGAAAACTGAGGAAGGACTGAAAGGAGAGAAGCCGGCAAGGAGCCAGAAAGGACACGGAAGTTCGAAACTGGGAACCTCTCCGCTGTGCAGAGAAGCCGGTGCACTGAACACACGGCGCTGGAGAGTGGACGTCCCAGAAAAATCCTTGTAAGCTGTCAGAGCTCCGACGGACTCCAGTGCTGCGGAAGTCCAAAGTAGTGCCGTGACATATGGGCGGTGGGCTGCTTTGTGCGACAATGACGCTGAGACCGCCAACCCTAGGCCTTCGCGGAGCCACTCAGGTGAACCAGAAAGAAGCTACTAGCAAACTGCCCGTGACCTCAGGAAGAACAAGACACGTGTTGCCGTTACCTGGTTTGGGCTGGGAACTGCAGGAAACCCAATTGGGGTTCCGGGGAGACCAAAGAGACCAGCAAGCCTCAGGAGTAATCTCCCTTGTCACAGTGGTGACACCCAGAACCCAAGAGTCGAGGAAGCCTCAGGAGTAAAGGAGTAATCTCCCTTGTCACTGTAGTAATACCCAAAGGACTGGAAACTAAGAGTGCATCGGGAGGAATCTCCCTAGTAGTTATAATCCAAGTAATACTAAAGAAAATTCTAGACAACAAGAGTTATCTGGAGATTATCCTCATAACGTCCCTATGTTGTTTGGGTGAAAGAAATGTCAAGCAAAGACATGTTGTAAGGTGAATTAACAATACAATAAACCAATTGAAACTGATAAAAATATTACAACAAAAAAGGCCACATTCAGGGCCAATCAAGTTTAGACCCAATTTACCTAACTCCTAGGGATGAACCATTTAGTGTAAATGGAATCTTCCAATTCAATCGGTAGTGGGTATCTCCACTTTAAAAACAAAGATAGTGGATGGTGTCATGCCGATTACTTAAACTGACTTTAAGGTCAATGGTACTTCTCCCCTAAATCCCCAATATATTTTGACATTCTTTGGAGAGGTTTCAGCCCTAAATCTGTTAACATCAAAAGATCTAGCTAGGGAAGTTTTTATTGATAATACATGGGTTGATGTTGTAAGGTTTGGATTTCACTCCCAATTTGTTAAAAACCTCGTATTGGCAGAACTACCACGTCTGAGGGACATGGGCTATCGCCTGTCTGAAGTATTGGATGATATTGTCACAGATGTACATATGGAAATACGGGATGGCAAACCTGTGCTTACTCCATGAGAACCGCTGGTGATTAACGTCAAATCCGATGCTTTACTTAATATGGGAGCTGTGCCTTGTACGCTCAGTATTGTATGATTGGGCTTATATAATCAATTCTCTTCATGAGCAAAATCTGGATAAAAGGGGGTCATATTGAAATAAGTAAACTGGGATTGTCTTGTGGAATACGCAAGGTTTTAACCATCTCCGGTCGCAATTGGAAATATGTAGATCGGCTGATTTAATTTTCCTTCAAGAAACATTTGTTAGATACCCCAGTGTTAGATGGCTTTACTGTAATGTATGAGCCCGCAAGAAAGGGGGTTAGAGGTAGACCCTTGGGGGCGGGGGGTCTAATTTGTGCATTACGTTTGAGGAGAGGCTCTAGCGTGGAAAATGGTTCTGGGACGATCTGACATATTAGGGGTCCAAATAACATGGTGGGATGTGGTTGCTGTGTTTTGGAGGTAGTTTATTTGGTGGCTTTTTTGATGGTTATTGTAAAGGTACTTGATCGGCCACCCAATTAAAAAAGCGAGGATTGTCATCATAGCTGATTTCAATTCCAAATGTTTAGACGACTTGCACTATGTTGGTAAGAATGCTAGGCAATATTCAGTGTGCGCTAGAAATAGAGGCACATTGGTTTCGCTCACTTTTAGAGACTTGGAACTTGAAACTCTTGAACGTTAATATTCAGAGGGTTGTGCTGCCTAAATATACTTGGTCCAATGGTCTGTATCATTCGACCTTGGACTATGTTTTTGTTTCATCCTATATGGAATGTAGTTTTAAGTCCTTGGAAATTGTGGACAACACAGGTAGCGATCATTCTCAACTGGTTATTGCACTTCTTGGGATGAATAATACTACATGTACTGTTGATTCGCGAAGCCTGATAGAAATTAGGACACCTGGTCATTCTGTGATATGGTGGCCTAAGTTAGCCCTACACTTTAATGCTAAAGTGTGCCATTTATTTACTCAGTGTGATATGACCCCTTAGGCCTTTGCGCCACTTTTCCAGCAATTGTTGCTAGGGCTAATTTCTGTGAAAAAAGTATATACAAACTCTATTGGTTCGGATTCGGCCCATACATTTAATGAACTGGTTTGTCAGGAAAAAGTTAAGAAGAGAAATTAAAAAAGCAGTAAGACTGAACGCTGTTGCACATTTACAAATAAGGAAATAGAAGCCGGCTTCTAGAAATTGGCTTAAGGGCTCCAGGCATCGCTTATATCAAAAGGATGCCGGGTGGATGCGATCTGCAAGTACCTCTAATGACTCCTCTACCATTTGGAGACTAATCAGGGCAATGCCTATCAACTGTCCCTTCAAACAGTGGGAGGTATATTTTACAAATCTCTATTCACTGCCGCACCCCATTGCTTGTGACCCTCTGTTAAGCGGGAATATGGTGATGGACCGGCACTTATGGTCACTTCTTAATATAAATCTGGAAGGGATCCTTAGTGCCATTAGAAGGGCAAAAGCTTTGAACACTCCAAGGCCGCATGGTCGTTCAAATGTAACCTTGAAATCTGCCCCAATGCTATGGGCGAAGGTCTTGTTGCCATTATTTCAGAATATATTAAGCATCCACGAGTTTCCTGCTTCTTGGAAGGATGCTGTTGTGATTTTAATTTATAAAATTGGAGATAGGTCGGATCCTGTGAATTACCACCCAATCTCCCTTTTGGATGCATCCTAAAAAATAAATTCTAGGTTTATATTGCGGTCTCTCGAATGCTGGGCCGAGGAGTCTGGTATACTTGGTACAAATCAATCTGGCTTTAGAAAAGGCACCAATACTTCCCTTTATTGCCTGCTAATTTATCTTCTGGCCAAACAGGTGACCTTGACTAAACGCCTCCTGTATCTGGTATTTTCGGACATCTCGAAGGCATTTGATTGTGTTGACCACTTAAGATTGTGGAAAAATTTAAGATCGGTGGGCTGCCCGGAGTTATTAGTTGATATGTTGGAGCAACTGCATGTAGATACAAGATTAAAAGTTAGGCTAGTTCAAAGAGGCTCCTATTCGGACTGGATTTATTCTAAACTGGTCTTGCACCAGGTTTGCATCTTAGCCCCGTTTCTATTTAATCTTTACATCTCGGATATTGGTGCTTCACTATGGAAGATTGGGGCCAGCCTGCTGAAATTGGGCACCCTGAAACTACATTAACTCCTATATGCCGATTTGGTCCTGGTAGACTAGTCCCTGATCGGCCTACATAGATCCTTGAATGCAGTGGGAGATTATTTCAAGGACCTTCACCTGAATATAAATGTCACCAAATCTAAAGTCTTGATTTCGAACCATCTGAAGGGTATGTCTGATAGGCTCAAATTTGTTTGGCAGATTAATGATCAAAGAAAGGAGGTGGTGGATACATTTAGATATCTAGGCGTGGTACTTAAAGCAAAGCTTGAGGGTGGGCTTGGGAAATCAGGCTCTTAATATTGATGCTATCTAAGCTGCGTCCCAGTTACATGTGGTTGATAACAAGTATGGGCGGTTCTCGTTACTTCCGGTTTTGAAGATGTATAATCAGATGATCTTGCCTAGCCTAGTTCACGTGACGGAGGGCCGTGAAGTTGGTCTGGACGAGCTTAAAGTGGGGTCCCTTATTTGGAAACATGTATTATCTCTCCCTGTGGGAACCTCCTTCCTAGCCGTTCCTCATATTTTGGGTCATGTATCCTTACAGGCTCGGTTTAGCTGGCAGAGAGTTCAGTTACTGAGATGTATTTTACTCCCTACAGTGTATACTATTTTTGTGCAATTGAATGCCCTTTGGAAGCATTGTGGCTGTAGGTCTATGAATGAGTGGGTGAATTTCCCTGTAAGTGTATTGGAAGCTATCTCAGCTGTGATTGGTGCATCTTTTTTTACCACCAGAGGTAGTGTAAGAGTTCCTTTTTTGACTACTCTGGAGAAAAAAATCTGCATTTCAGAAGTTCCAAATCAGCAAATACTTATTGACGCAACTTTACTAGAATAGTAAATAGTGCTGTGTGTATGAGGAGACATGCATATTAGAAATATTCTCTGCATTCAAGACATTCATTCCCCTTCCGCTCCCCCAAGGCCTTTGAGAGACAGGCCAGCCACATTTTCTTTAGGCATATCTGCTTCCAAGTCAGCAGAGTGAGCACTCTTGTAGCGTAAATCATCTGAGGATAGAAACTCTGAGGCCACTGAGGGAAGCGCTGACTGAGGCAAATCCTCAGAACAGGAGTCAAGGAAGAGACTCAAATAGCACAAAAAGCTCTCACTAGAGCAAAGGAAAAGTGAATCCCACTATTCCTCATCCTCCTCCAAGAAAAGGTGTAAGACCAAGCTTATTTAATCAGAGTAGTCGCACGAAAGGTAAAGTTTCAGACTAAATGCTCAATCAATTTCGGTTGCAGGTGCTAGAGATTTTCATCAAAGCTGGAGCAATGGCGATTTGGCGCCATAGTCGAAGAGGTAGACCGGGATGCCTAAAAACTAGACACCTGCATTCTCAAAAGCTTTGTTTCCGTGTCAAGTGTAACTACCACTCAGGTTTGATTGGTGCCACATGTTGAGACCGACCACTCAACCTTGACTCATAAGGACCAGCCATAGATGTCAAGGGAATGTTCCATGGAGACGATGCTGAAGTATGCTCCAGAATCGAGAAGTGACTTTTTTTTAGATGTTTGTAGTCTTTTTTTTCAATGAAGAATGTGAGCCCATCCCTTCGGTATGAGCAAAACATGTGGACTTCCACCCCATAAGGGTTCACCTTGCAGGAGGCTCTCGTATCTGATATGGCCTCAAATTTAAAAGATGCTTTGAGCCGACTAGACACGCCAACCGACTTAAACATAATGCAGGTCAGCCCCAACAGACACCTGAATATGCAGATTGTCGTTGCACCGTGACAAAGATGGCAGATTCTATTGCTATGGGTTCTCGGCAATAACTATTGTTCATTATGTCCTAACAAACATGCTAGATAAAGGACTTCCAAAGGAGTTCAGAATTGCCATTGTAAAAAATAAAATACAGACCAGCAGCTGCACCTGGATTTTTCATACAAACATGACGTCGGAAAACCTAGTGGATTAGGTGGCCACAGCAGGCACAAAATCTGTTTTTTCTCTCTATACCACCCAACATGGACAGTAAAATATACAGATGACATGATAAAGAAGGTTTTTGCCTTGGGTACTGTGGCATTAAAGGCCATTGAAGCCTTGTGCACCCTTGCAAAATACTCCCGCCCAATGGGCAGTAATTTCACATCATATTTACCATAAGGGAAGTTTGAGACTGCTTTAATGAACTTGTTTCTGATGCTAAAATGGCAACCTGCCAGACCTTGCAGGGGGGACTGGATGTCGCAGATTGCATGGCACGTTTGATGCGCACTAGCACAGTCACCAGGTTGGGGACCTTGGGGTTCACCCCGTATGTCCAGGCTACGTTAATGTGCATGCACTTTAACGGAGTTTAGATCCAAGGCTGATGAGCCATGGAGAAATGCCATGCTTCCAAAGCTGTGGCAGAGTCACTTGGAGCAGCAATTGGACAGTCTTCTGGGCAACCTTCCTCAGCTTCTACGTGAAAGGATCCACCTTTTTGTTGCTTATCAAATTTTATCTAGAAGGAAAGTCACTGGACAGGAGTGAGACAACATATCCAAAGGCACTACCCAAGACTGGGCAGAAGGAGTGGTGCAAAAGGAGTCGAGTCCACAACTGCTACTGTCCCATCCGCCAACTCTGCAAACCCACTTTAATGACTTCTGCCACGACTTTACAGTGGGTGGGAGAAAGCTGCTGTGGTATTCCTAATAATCATTTGCCATTGCTTTAGATGCATCAAGGCTATTACTTTCCCTTCATAAGGCATCCTCTGACCTGCCCCTTGTCTGATCCTTCTCTGCCACCAGACCTCTTTCTCTAGCAGCAAGCCAAAATGAGAGTGGAGGACTGTGACCCATCCTGGACCTTAGGCACTTGAACAAGTCCTTTAGGGAGTATGAATTCAAGGTGGTGGCTTTGGCAATGATCCTCTAGGCCCTGCAGTCACAGGATTGGTTGGTGTCGCAGGACCTTCATAATGCTCATTTACATGCACGGATTCACCCAAAGAACAGATAGAACCAGAGGTTTGTGATTGGCAGCCGCTATAACCAGTGTCTCATCCTACCCTTCGGCCTAATCTCTGCTCCAAAGGTCTTCACAAAGATGTTTGTGGTGGCGAGTTGCAGGAGCAGGTGAGTACACTTATTCCCCTACCTGGATGATGACTTGTCTGAGCTTTTTCTCCGGAGCAGGCCTAGACCATCCAAACCACACTTGCCATCTCCTGTATATATTTGGCTTCTCCTTGAACTTCAAGAAGTTTCAGTTGACACCCTCCAAAATGCTCCAGTTCATCAAAGTGGTCCTTGACTTCCCATCTGGAAAGGTTTTCTCCTCAAAGATGGCATTGAGAACATCAGTCAGATGGTCATGAAATTCCAGAACGGCAATATTCTGCCACCCCCTAACTTTTTAGGTGGTTGGGCCTATGGCCATATCAGTGACTTCACCCTGCCGGGGGGGGTGGGGGGGTGCAGATGGGACTCCTCACCTGAGGCAGGCAGCTTACCCGAGTGTATGCTAGAGCCGATCCTACCCCATAGGCATGTTAGGGCCCAGTCCCTCAACCACATTGTGTCTTGTTTGCTACTGTGGGTACCACTGTCAATCACGCAGTAACTTCCAGACACTCTCCTGGACCCAGTACTCTTTTGTCCTTTTCCAGACAGCAAGATCCAAAATCCAAAATGGCTGCTACCAAACGAGCACATGGAGAAAGTGTTGACACAGAAGCTATGGTTCTCCAGCATGGGGTCTGGCATGGATTCACATGCTCATGAATATTCCCCGTCATCAGGCTGGGAATCCTCGGTAAAGAAAAATCAGTATCAGTATCAGTTTCGTTTCTGATCTGTCTTTCGTAGTAGTAACCAATCACTGATCTCTGCGTCATACTGACCACAGCCAATGACTGCCATCTCCCTAAGCCCCGCCTCTGGCAGCCATCTTCAGATTTTACCGCACGTTCAAGTGTTGGGATCCTTGTGATATTGCTCTCGAGTTTTAGTGCGTTTTCGCGCTTTTTCATAGGAAAATGTTCTCTTTTTTCGGTCAAAAGAGCCTCAAGCTCCACCGTTTCTTTATCCGATCAACGGGGACCCGTGTCGGATTCTTCTACGCCCCTCAAGGGTGAAGATTTCATCAAGCCACGCTTTTGGAGGACTCCAGAAGTTTCTCATGCCCATCTCGGACATGGCCCAGGAGAAGGGAAGCTCGACGCCCCGAAAGCTGTTCAGGGTCTGCCCTGGATGCCAGCTTCAGAATGTCTTTAAGGAGGACGAACACTCCCTTTGCCTCTACTGCCTGCATGAGGACAAGACGCACGTGGAGAAGGACTGTGCGTTTTGCGGCAATATGTCGGAGCGGACCATGAAGGACCGCCATCTGCGTCTTGCCAACTGGCTTGAAGGGAAGAGCCCGTCAGGCGAGAAAAAGAAGAAGTCCGAGCGGTCTTCTAACACCTTTGAGGGCGCCCCAGCGACGGGGGCCCAACAGAAGGTCAAGCACCGCTAGTCCGCTGGCACCGGGAGCACCGAACGGTCGGGCTCTACGGTTGCCAGGCAGGGCGCATCCTCCCTGGCGCCATCAACCACGAGCCAACGCTCTGGCTCGGGTAAGAGGAAGGCCGAGCACCCGGCGAAGCTCCTGGAGAGACCCCGGTCGAGCTCGAAGGCCCCATCGGAGGGGGAGCGAGGCGGTCACCCTCCCCCCAAGGAGAAGGCGGTGAGCGCACCTAAGGTGGTGAAAGCCTTGATCCACCCTGCCAAGGCCTCTATCGAGACAGTCGCGGCGGCCCTGGCTCAGCCTGTGGAGGCTACACCAGTGGAGGCGACCTCGGGGGCCAGAGTCTCCCTGCCACTGCGAAGGGAGTCCTCTTTCAAGCCCATCGACAGGACCCCCATGAAACCTCCGACGGAGAAGAAAAAGGGGGGGCAGGAGGTCGTCGTGGATTCAGAGGAGCTGATCGAAGTCTTAAGCCACGGCATTAGCGCGGAAGAAGACCAGCCCGTCGGGAGGGACCCCGAGGTAGGAGACGACGAGAACGTCGAGGGTGCCGACGAGGCTCCTGACCGCCCGTCGGAATCCCCTCAACCAGTGCCGCAAGACAACTCGGCGGCCATTTTGTTGGCTATACAGTCCTTCTGCTCGGGAGGTAAGGACGAGATTGCCGTTACCACCAATGGAGAAACCGCTCCCGACGGGAGACCCAGAGCCAGGCCCTTCTGGGAGCCCTCCTCCTAAGAGAAGAAGGATTAATCCTCCACCTCCTTTTCAACCATCGCGCCCTGCTCAGCCCTCCTCCCTGTCCACGACCCTTGGGGATGATACGGAGACGGACACGGCCGAGACGGGTACAGACAACGAGGTTTACGATGAGGATCTTCCGTCATCACCTCCTCCCCGGGCTTCCCTGCCCGACGAGATTGGACTCGGTCGTCTCCGCGGCGGCCAGGAAGAAAGCGGGGGGGGGGCTTCGGCCTCTACGTCAACCTCCCCCCCGGACGGCGAGGGAAAGAAATTGGACACGATGGGACGCAGAGTCATTTCATCGGCAGCGACGACGATTAAGGCTGCCAACTCCTTGGCTATCGTAGCCCGCTACGACAGGGAGTTACGGTACAAGATTGCCCCCCTGCTGGACTTCCTACCGGACGACAAGAGGGCGGAGGCCCTAGAGATCTTGCAGGAAGGAGAAGTGGCATCGGACCACGGCATTACGATAGCGACGGACATCGCTGACACTGGGTTTTGCCAGTTGGGCAACGGCATGTGCCTTAGACGGCGTGGATGGCTCAGGGCAACGGACTTCCGGCAGGACGTGCAGACCAGAGTTTTGGACATGCCGTTCGACGGGAGCAACCTGTTTGGGAAAACAGTGGACGATTCCCTACAAGCCATCAAGACGGACACGGTGACGGCCCGGGCTCTTGGTGTTCTCCAGCGACGGCCGCCCTTTTGGAGCGCCGGAGGCAAGCAGGGTGCCTCCAAAGGTTCCGGCGGCAGATATTCCACCTACCGTCAAGCGGCCCATTCGTCGTCACAGGAAGCCTACAGGGGACGAGGCAAGTCGGGAGGACCCCGCCGTCGTCGCCAGGGAGGACAAGGCGGCAAAGCCTCGTCGAAGCAGGACTGAACCGGCCATGGGGTCGGGCCCACACCGAAGCATCCCGGTGGGAGGCCGGCTGACGAACTTCGTCAGCGTGTGGGAGTCCATCTCCACCGACCGTTGGGTGCTGGACGCCTTGGCCCAGGGTCATGCGCTCGAGTTTCTAAAGAAGTGCCCGCGCGTCCCCCCCGTGGCCAGGAAGGAACATCATGTCCCTCGGCTTCTCTTGGAGGTAAAGGCGATGCTCAAGAAAGGCGCCATCGAGCTCGTCCCAAAGAGGCTTCGGGGCTCCGGAGTTTACTCAAGATACTTCCTCGTGAAGAAGAAGAAGACAGGAGGATGGTGTCCCATCCTGGACCTACTACGACTGAACAAATTCATCAAGGCACAGAAGTTCTGGATGGTCACCCTTCAGCACGTCCGGGGTCAGCTGGAGGAGGGCGATTTCCTGTCGTTGTTGGATTTGGCGGATGCTTACTTCCATATCCCCATCCTAAAGGGACACCAAAAGTTTCTCAGGTTTGTGGTCCAATGGCATCACTACCAGTTCAGAGCCCTTCCCTTCGGATTGAGGTCGGCACCCAGGGTGTTCACCAAGTGCCTCGCACCGGTGGCGGCGCGGTTACGCCTGGAGGGGATCCACGTCTACCCCTACCTGGACGACTGGCTCCTCCGAGCAAAGACAAGGGAGCTCGCCACGGAGCACTCGGCGAGGACCGTCCAACTACTCACGGACCTGGGATTCTCCATAAACTACGCCAAGTCCCATCTGGTGCCCGCGCAAGACGCACTGTTTCTGGGAGCGAAACTCGACACAGTGGCGCTTCTGGCCTCTCCGTCGGAGGAAAGGACGAGAGCCATCTTGGGCAAGGTGCAGCGGATGCTGGTTGCGGACGCGGCCAGGGTGAGGTCCATCAAATCCCTCCTCTGAATGATGTCTTCTTACATTTATCTCATCCGCCTGTGCAGGCTTCGGATGCGCCCGTTACAGGAGTTCCTGGACGCTCGCTGGATCCAGACGACAGGCAGCTTCGAGGACAGGATCACACTCGACGAGAGCTTCCGACGAGCGATCCGGTGGTGGGGCACCCGCGCACATCTGACGGCGGGCATGGACTTCCAGACCCCGGGCCACCAGAAGACAGTGACCACGGCTGCCTCCCTGGAAGGGTGGGGAGCGCACACCGAAAATCTGCACGCGAGAGGCCTTTGGCTTCCGACGGAGAAGTCCCTCCATATCAACGTCCTGGAGCTCTGTGCAGTGTTTTGGGCCTTCAGGTCCTTTCTTCCGTCCCTCAAGGGCAAGGTGGTGAGGATCTTCACCGACAACACCACCACCATGTTCTACATCAGGAAGCAGGGCGGCACCAGGTCCCCAGCCCTGTCCAAGGAGGCGCAGGATCTGCGGCATTGGGCCGTCGCCCAAGGGATGTTTCTGGTGCCGTTTCATCTGGCAGGAATAAAAAACACCATCGCCGACTCGCTCAGCAGAGAGCTGCGCTCGTGCCACGAGTGGGAACTATGACAGGATCTAGTGCACCGCCTCTTCCGACGGTGGGGCACACCCCAGATCGATCTGTTTGCGACGACGACGAACTCCAAGTGCCAGAGGTTCGCCAGCAGGTTTCCCCAGCCGAGGAGCATGGGCGATGCTTTCTCGTCCCCGGGGAGGGCCTGTTTCTATACGCGTTCCCCCCATTGCCGTTGCTGATCCAGCTCAAGAGGTCACGGTGCAGGATGATCCTCGTCGAACCTGCGTGGCCGAGACAGATATGGTTCTCGGACCTTCTGGACTTGTCATCGTCCCCGGCATTCAAGCTGCCAGTGGACGCGGATCTTCTCTCCAGGGAAGGAGGCGCCATCCTCCATCATGACCCGAAGTCGCTGACCTTGCAGGCCTGGCTCCTGCAGCGTTAGAGTTTGGAGGTTCCGACATACCGGCCGACTGCAGAGAGGTTCTTGCAAAGGCCAGGGCATCCTCAACTCTTAAATGCTACAGACACAAATGGAAGAGGTTCTCTGTTTGGTGCCACGCACAGAAGATTAACCCTCTACGGATTACGGCTCCTCAAGTACTGCCGTACCTACTGACGCTGGCCAAGGCTGGATTGGCGCACGCTTCCATCAAGATTCATCTTGCTGCGATATCCCGATACACCAGAACCACGGGACGGACGTCTTTGTGGTCTCATCGTCTGGTGAAAGAATTCATGAAGGGGCTGTTCAGATCGTTCCCGCCGGTGAAGGCTCCGGCACCGGCGTGGGAGCTCATCGTGGTGCTGACCAAGCTCATGGGACCTCCGTTCGAGCCTCTGCACTCAGCTCCGTTGAAGTTCTTGTCGTGGAAAACAGCGTTTCTTGTGGCCATCACCTCGGCACGACGGGTGGGAGACATGCAGGCCCTTTCCTGCAAGACCCCGTACTTTACTTTTCACTACACAAGGGGAGTGCTCAGGACGCACCCCTCCTTCATGCCCAAGGTGCCGTCGGACTTCCACCTCAACGAACCCTTGGTGTTGCCTGTTTTCTTCCCGTCGCCTTCGTCGCCGGTTGAAAGGACTTTGCACTCGCTGGATGTGGCTAGAGCGCTGAAGTTCTACGTGGGCTGCACGAAGAGTTTTCGGAAGACGTCACAACTTTTTGTGAACTTTGGACCTGTCAATCAGGAGAAGGCTCTCTCAAAGGCTTCCATTTCCAGATGGCTCTCCGGCTGTATCATGTACTGTCATCGGTTGGCAAACCGACCGCTGCCCAGCCGTCCGAGAGCCCATTCCACCAGAGCGATCGCAGCTACCACGGCGTTCCTATCTGGTGTGCCCCTGCTGGACATCTGCAGGGCTGCTACATGGAGGTCGACGCACACCTTCACGAAAATCTACTGCATCGACCGGGATTCCAGGGAGGAGTCCAGGGTCAGCCAAGCAGTGCTGCGCAACCTGTTCGCCTAAGGTGAGCCTGGTGAGAAGGTAAGAGATGCTTAATGTTGAGTTGTTGTATTGCTTAATGTTGAGCCTGTTGCCACCTCCCGTGGTTGTGCATGTGTGTACTGCTATGTATTATTTTATTCATGAGTATGTGAATCCATGCCAGACCCCATGCTGGAGAAGGAACAAATTACTTACCTGTAACTGTTGTTCTCCAGCATGGGTCTGGCATGGATTCACATGCGAACCCTCCCGCCTACCCCTCTGCGGCTCTTCACTTGGTCATACTGCCACTTCACGTGCTACCAAATCTGAAGATGGCTGCCAGAGGCGGGGCTTAGGGAGATGGCAGGCATTGGCTGTGGTCAGTATGACGCAGAGATCAGTGATTGGTTACTACTACGAAAGACAGGTCAGAAACAAAACTGATTCTGATTTTTCTTTACCGAGGATTCCCAGCCTGACGACGGGGAATATTCATGAGCATGTGAATCCATGCCAGACCCATGCTGGAGAACAACAGTTACAGGTAAGTAACTTGTTCCTTCACATCAACTTTCCTCTTACCGCCATGGCTCCCACGGTGGATGGAACCGAACGACCACGCAAATGGTGAAGCAGTGTTTAGACGTTGGTGGAGCTGTTGAATGTGCGTTCATGTAAGATATTGATTGTGACAGAGTGGTACCCAGCGTAAAAGGTTGAAGGTGCGATTGTGAGAGTTTATAATAGTGTGAGTGATGGGAAAGGGCCAGAGTAGATGGTAGAGACAAAGGTTTGACAGATCGATTGAGAGAGTAAAAGAGTAACCGTGAGGAAGAGGGTGAAGAGGTAGGTGTAGAGGGTAAGGTTGGAGACAGGAGGGAGTAGTATTAGTAGGAGGAGGGGGGAGTGTAAAGAAATGGAGGGAGAGGAGGTGTGTGAGAAGACCAGGGGGACCGAGGGAGGAGAGAGGTTAAAGTCAGGAGGGAATAGTACGAGGGGCTTGTGGCGAGTGAGAAAGCTGGATGGACGGAGGAGGAGGAGGAGGAGGAGGAAGAGGAGGAGGAGGAGAGAGAGAGTGTGTGTATGTGTGAGAGAAAGAAAAAAAACACACACCATCTTTGACATTTTTGATCACATTGTGAGACACCATGAGATAATAGAATCCTTTGAAGTATCCCAGGGAGAAATGTAGATAAGACTTAAGGCCTTTAAGCCCTCACCACAAGAGTAGGATAGCTTAGACAGTAATGGTTAGCGATCTCTAGCTAGATCACTGCCCTTGTGAATAAGGGGCCTAGCCTAGCGTGGAGGGAGCTCACTGCAGGTTGAGGAACGAGTCTCTGGACATCCCTTAGAGGGATCCACTTGCAGTCTTAAAATTCCAAAATGAACAGCATTGAATTGTTTTCCCCGAGTTTCTAGAATTATTCGTGCCCCCTCTGACGGGCCTCATGGCGTCCTAGATTTTCTCAGTGCTAGAGGCTCATTGAAAGGTGAGATCCCTTCATAGGCTTCTCGGATCCCAGTGGTCACAGTTATCTGGCAATATTGATGGATTGCTTGGAGATCCTGACCCAAATTTCACAGGACTGGACCAGTCAAGCAAATGTGATGCCGGGACGCCCTTTTTGGCAACATTAGCCAGCAGAGATCTATGTGGTGACTGATGCCTCCTTGAAGGGCTAGGGCGATCATCTGGGCAAGCTCAGAGTTGATGGACTCTTGTCCCTGGCAGAGTCCAGCTTCCACATCAACTGGTTTGAGCTACAGGCAATCACAATGGTGCTGATAACTCATCATTTCCATCCATCCGTTAGAAGAGTGTCCTGATTCTGGCCGCTAGGACATTGGCCATGTTCTACCTCAAAAAGGGAGGGGATGTGGGGATTATTGCCCCTATACAGGAAAGTGATGTAGTTCTGGATGCTGGAGGAATGTGTTGCTTTCAGCGGCCCGTCTGGCCAGGACTGAGAAGGTGGTGGTGGATGCTCTGAGCAGGCAGGGTTGAGTCTCCTATGAGTGGGCCCTGTTCCAGGTGTCCCTTTTGGAGATCTTCAACCTCTGAGGAACTATGCAAGCAGATTTGTTTGCTTCCAATGCTAATACAAATTACCAACTGTTGGATGCCTCAAGGAGGGCATTGGGCGCATGCATTTTTAGTGGACTGGTATTTTCCTCTTCTGTATGCTTTCCCACCAGTTCCGGTAATTCCTCGTGCTCTGAGATGGTTGAGGAGATTCGGGACCACCGTGATCCTGGTCCAGGAGGATGTGGAACCCAGGCATTCTGGATATTGCCATCTGCCCTTCACGGTGCCCTCTCTAGAAACTGGATTTACTCTTCCCGGACTGAAGTATTATCCTTCATCCGAGCCTCCACATGCTCAACTTGCATGCAAGGCTGCTGAGACTGAGATATAGGAACTGGGATCTTATGGAAAAAGTCTTCAAGGTCCTTCGAACCACCAGAAGACAAGCCATGGAGGCTATTTATGGGGGCAAATGGAGGAAATGCTCTGCCTGGCCTGGGGATATATTTAGACCTGTTTTCATGCACTGCAAGTTTGGTTCTTTCTTTTCTGCTGTACCTGTCCCACCAGGCCCAACACATATCAACTGTTAAGGTATACTTAACAGCCCTTTCAGTATTTAAATGGACACCTGAGCAAGACTCTTACTTTTCAATGACCACGGTTATGCAGTTTCTCAGGGGGTTAGTGGATGTTTTTAGCTGTGCAGTTTATCCTCCATTCCTGTAACCTTAGCAAAGTACTAACCTTCTTGATAGGGGCACAGTTTGACCTAATGCACTCATGTCCTCACAGGTTTCTAACTTGGAAAACTATTTTTCTTGTGTCAAAAACTTCAGTGAGAAGAACGAGTTGGAGGGCCTTTCTTGCAGACCTTGTTCACTCTTTTTTCTGGGAAAATATACCTCTGTGTAAGACCCTTTTGTCTGCCAAATGTTTTGTACTTTCATCTGTCACAGACTATACTACTACCAGTGTTTTCTCCTGCTCACCCATCAAACGAGGAAGAACGATTTCAAACTCTTGATCGAAAGAGTTATGAGCTTGTACTTTCCTGGGATCTGAGTATTCAGGCAAGACAATCTGCTTTTAGTTGCTTATACAGGTGCTAAACCTGGTAAGGCCGTTATGAAATAGACTTTGTCATGCTGGATCACACTCTGCCTTTTAGGGTGCTTGTTTTTAGCGGGCAAGCAGGTACCTGAGACAGTTAGGGCACACTCACTAAAGGTCTTACTGCTACTTTTGCTCTGTAGAGCAGGATTCCAGTCTTGGATATTTGCCAGGCTGCAACTTGGTGAACCTTATATACTTTTGTCACACTGTTGTTTGGATTCCTTTACAGGTCAAGACACTCCATTTTGCATAGCACTTCTGTGGAGGTTTCTAGTAGAGCAAGCTTCTCTCTAGTCTTGCTCTCCCTGCTTTCCTTAGAAAGAAGTACGGCTATGTGAGTCTAAGATGAGGAATCTGTAGGAAGATGCAACCCATTGGAAGAACAACCCATTGGAAGAACAAATTACTCTGTGGTAATGTTCTTTTGGATGGATGTACCACCCACATCTTACTGCCTTTGCACCCTGCTCAGCCGATGGAGAACTTGATGATTCCCTTTAATATCCCTCACGTGGCCGAGCACTGGGGGAAAAGGGGAATGCTGAGGTTATGGGGCACCTGCTGGATACAGTATTCAGTGATTTAGCTGATATCCAATATGAGGATTCTGTGGGATGAACATCCATTATTGCAATGACACCTGATCAGGCATTATAAGGGGCCGGTGCTTAACGATGGGCCCCAGCGCCTTTAACAACCCAATTCGGCCCACCGGATCGGGCGTTATTGCTATTAGCACCCCAGGTTTTCATTCTGGAAACCTGGGGTGCTAACTGCAGTGTATTTTGTTTGAATGATTGGGACACCTCTCTTCCATATAAATGGCGGGTACGGGAGCTCCACCACCAAGGGAATCTGCTAAGTGGGGCAGCAGGATGGAAAGGGACAAGAGACCTGAGGGGCGGGAAAGAAGGGAAGGTAGTGGGAAGATGAAAAGGTGGGGGGAGCAACTATCGGGTTGCTTGGAACATGGGCTTAAATCGTGAGATTCAGCCCGCGACTTGGGCAACCTGATTGGCTGGCTCCCCCGCCCTGAGGGCAACTAGAAAGAACATTACTAGGGTTAAGTAATTTGTTCTTTCACCTGTAATGCTGTGCCTCTACAGACATGTAACATTTAACTATAAAGAACACATTTTCTGTTGGCAAAACATGACTCTGAATCAATCACCTTACCCATAATTCTTTGTTCTAAAGGCTCCCCCCGTTCTCTCCACCAAGTAAATTACTATGTGGTCATTTGCCTAATGGAAATTACTTTGAAGTGTCAAATGAAACAAATCCTCTGTGCTTCTTGCAGATTCACCCATTTACCTTTAATTAAATTCTAAAAGGGCAAGGTGATTTCAATCCTAATTTACGGAATTGAAATCGAGAAAATGGCCCTACAGATTAACTAGGTTTGATTTGGAAAAAAGTACTCAAACTTCCACGCTCATTACAACTGGCCAGTCTACGCTACGAACTAGGTCTACAATCCATACAATCTCATGTAGAATGGAGAAGGATTTTGTTATATAGATCAATCATAAGCCCTTGAAAAAATTCTCTTTACATATATTCAGGTGGCCTGATTGGAAAAAATACCACTGACTGTCTTCGTGAATTGTAACAAGATGCCACAGCTGCTGTGTTGTTGAAATCTCAGTCCACAGAAAAAGAACTGACAGACAATCCCCTTAGGATAAAAGGACTTATAGGTCTGAATGATTGGATTGCAATGTGGGGTAAAATATAGCCCCTGAATGCCAAGAAATAGAGGCCAAAGTAATTTGTGGAGTCCCATTGAAGTGTACAGCCAGCACAGAAATTGTGATGTCAAGGCATGAGGCCGATTGAACTAAAGACATGCCTAAATCTCAAATGAAGGAGACATATGCTGGGAAGTTCAAAAGTGCGAAGAAAGGCGCAATGCATTTCAGCAAGGAAAAGAAAGACGTGGCTGAAAAGGCTTTTTTACTAAATCCATGGAAAACTATACTTTCTACAAAGAGACAGATAGGAGCGTGTACATTATCTTCAATGTAATACCAGATTGTGATCCTGAAATCTCAAGTGAAACCAAGCTTATTGCAATTATCAGAAATAAAAGAACTTCCTTTTCCTCATTCCCAAATGATAGTAATGCTAAGAGAAGTGCCTACTTGGTTTCAAGGTGAACATGTTTTTCTCATAGAACTACCCTGTGTATGGACAATCCAGAAGTGATACTCATGTATTTTGCAACTGTGAGATTAAAGGTATACATTACACACGGATATAAGGCCTGGATGCCTTATAAACTGCTTTGTGTAAAATGCATTGTGTGTGAGTTAAAAGCCATTTCTTGCAGAATTGTACATGCAGCTGGTCATTTCTACTGAAATGAAACTTTAACCTCAAAGACCTTTCCTCTGCTTGTGCCAGAGAAGGTCTGGTTGGCAACAATCAGGTCCATTGCTTAAAAATGTAAAGAAATGCACTGCCTTTGATGGAAACCACAGTGGAAACAGATAAAGCCCTGCCTGTTTTCTCAGCGGAATTGGCCTTAAGGTCACAACTCCCATAAAATGTGCACTAAAGCTATATCCAGGACCATTGGGAGGCCAAGGAGGAATAGGCCAAGATAGACATGAGCCAGAATCTATCTGGCTGGTCACATGTTTAATGGTAAATGAAACTTAGAAAGAAAAAGGTGGGAGCTAGAGTGAGCGAAGCATGTGAGGCTGGGGTGTGATTAATAGAAAAAAAAATAATTTTATTGCATAAAAAGGGCAGCGTAAATACCACAACGTTCATTCCAGACTTTTATTAAATGTGACAGTAATCCCCTTTGAAACATGCCAACATGAATTTTGGGTGATAAACATAACAGAAGTTATTAAAGAAAACTTGATTTGGGCCTTCCCATGATTCCGAGAGATTTGAAATTTGGTGTGAGGCTGAAGGACAAAATTAACATGGGAACTATGAAGTGTCATATTTTTTATTGATGCGGCACCTGAGGAAATGAAGAAAAACAGTATCTCTGCATAGGAAGGGCATGCCGACTTCAGATTAGCATCCTCTGATTTGCCTTAAAATGTAGTTCTTAAAATTATATATCCATACATGTAAAGATTTGAAAAATTACGGTACTTGCCATGTTGATAGGTTTTCAGAGTTTAAACATGCCAAACCCACGTGTCAGATTGGGATGACAAAGCGTTCTCCTCCCCCAGCTTTCCTAACCCGCACCCCTCAACTCCTTGTCCTATTAGCACACAGGTGGGAGGTGGGTGGAGCGAACCAACCACTCCCTTCTGTGAGAATCATGACAAGTGTGTGATGTAATTTGCCCTATATGTAGACCAGTTTGCATCAGATATGGGCTTTTCCACTTAATTCTCGGAGGTAACCTGTTGCTGAACTCTTGCAAGAAACACCCAAGCAGAGAGGCCCCAAATCTTGCATTGCAGACAGGGGCAAGGAGACATAGCTGACTGGGACCCCCTGGAGGAGCCAGAGGGGACTATCCTTGACTGACACCCTCACTGTCCCAGAGGTGCCCTGCTGTTCCCTGATGCCCACTTCAAGGCCCTTCCTGTAAGTACAATTATCCCAAAGCCATGAACTGGGTAGGCCCTGCATTTCTCTAGTATTGTTCTAGTTATTTCCCCATAGCAAAATACCCTATTTGTCTGTGTAGATCCTTAGCATATTTAATTAAAGTAAATCCATGGATTCCCCTATAGAAATCACAGGATGTTTTTTGTTAGCATTCGAAATTAACAAGCTCCTCCCAGTGTGTTTTGAGCCGATATAGACCTAAAGATTTGATTGACTATTTGTAAGAAAACCCCTGACTTTGGTACAGAAAGGGGGCCCTGAATCCAAAAGAATGAATCTCCAAAACCCTGTTTCCAAGTGAGTGTGCAGGGTGCAAAATGAAATTCCCCATTGATCCCATGCATTGTAAATCAGAAGTGTGAAGCCTTGTACTTCCTTTACATGTGTGGTGGAAAAAACTAAATTGCTCCTTTGTTCCCATTGTGCTCTGATCCAGACCACAAAGCCCTGCCTGTCCTTTTTATGTGTAGCAAAACACATTTTCCCATTGCTTTTCTTTCCCTCATATCGCATCTGTAGTAATAAGTGCAAAATGATTTTTCCCCTTGAATCCCTTTTTCCAAAGAGTGCATTTTTCTGTCAGAACCCAAAACGATGTATCCATTGTGTTCCCACTCTCTGCCACTTGCCTTCAATTCAGAGGGGTCAAGTCTAATTGATGTTTGGTGGGTGAGGGTTGCTGGGAGAAAAAGTATTATAAACAAATCGGCAATCACTGTGTGCCTTGAATTGTTCTTTTCCTGTATTGGTGAGTGATTTGAAAAGAAAGCTGCAGGAAATTGTAACTGCATATCTTAGTATTATCTCTGTCTTGGTGCCATTCCGGAAGTCATTTTTGTTCTTGTGTTGCCACAGCATTGGTGACTGATGTTAGTCTGTTTATTAAATTTGGTTTAAATTAATTCATTAATAAATATATATTCTTACTACACACCGGCCTGGTTCCTAGTCCATTGTGGCACCAGGTATTTGTTGGGGTTGGGTGCGAGACAGGTTGGAGGCCTTACCAAACTGAATCAAAATAGTGCTTTGATGTGCGCTACCTTGATTTGGGGGGAAAGGAACTCCCTGAGTTGAGTGTGACCGGGCAATAAACCGTGACATCAACTTGGCCTTTGTTTGTAAATATGAAATGTTTTGAGGACTTCTGTGTCATTGACAAATCCCTAGGCTACCTGTCACCTTTCCTTAGGAAGTTCCCTAATCCAAAGTGGAGGGCAAACTTCCTAAGGTTTTGCATGAACCTATGTCACCCGTGATCTGCTGAGAATCAGGAATAAGGGCACATTGATGGATAGTACATGCAATCTCTGCGACGACTCGCGTGACCGACAAAATGTGAAACATCTGTTAATGTCATGCTTAGGCAACAGACAGCATAGGGTCTCCCATTTTGTCCACAATACTGACTGGCTTCAATCTGAGGAATCCTGGAATCGAATGTCAGCAGGAAGAGAAACTTTTCTATCTTTGGACGTTTTGAGGTTTTTGGAGAAAATTGAACCAACTATTTGGGTATGATGATTGTGTTGTTAAATAAGTGAAACTATTTTACTCATTCAATTTTGTTGGTAGATGTGTCCTCTCTTTTATTTTTGTTCCCCCTTTTTTCTTTTAATTAATTTAGTGAATGTAAATGTGATTCAAATGTTATATTGATGAATTGATTATTTTTGTATGTATTGTGAAAAATGAAATCTTGACTAACCACAAATAAAAAATTAAAATACTTCAAAATGTATGTGTTTGTGGGTTAAAGGTTAAAAGGGGTGGGAGTGGTTTGGGGGTAGGGTTTTATAGTGGGGGACGCAGGGTTTGGGTGGAGGGGACTCCCCTAAAAAAACTATTTCAAAGTAATTTCTATGAAGTAATTTACTTCATGGAAATGACATGGAGCCGTTCCAAAGATCACACTGCTGTTAATACTAGATAAACTGATTTTTTAGCAAATAATTTCTGCATAAAAACACGTTTCCCCTTTTAAATGACCAACATCACATGGGTCACCAAAGGGTATTAGGTGATACATTATTTAAAAATAATAGAAAATGGTGTATGTACACAATGCAAACCATGTTCCCCCCAATTTGAATCAGGTTTTTAGCAAAACTATTCATAAATCAAAAAATCTTGTTAGCAAATGGTCTTCTTCATTTCCTTATTCAAATAGGCAAGTATTTTTTTCAGGGGAAATCCATGATGAGTTTGGAATAGTGGAATAAACCACTGTTTGGTGTCTATAGTCTTGCAGGAGTCAGATTGATAAAGCACCGAATATAATCAATTTATTTTTTTTACGTTAAATTCAGCTATGATACGTCTCTGTAAATGGGATGCACATCATGTTCTGCAGAGCAATTGATCTCCAATCGTTGAATGATTGTTCTACTCTGTAATAGTATGGTAGTTACAAGCCCCTTAATGGTCAAGTTGTATCTGAACAACGTTTTCATTGGAGATCTTTGTTCGTTGGGATGTGCTCGGAGTACTTAGTAGCAGACTCGATGTTTTGTTGTCGGAAAAAGTCTTGCTTTGCCTCGGTTGAGTAAATGGGACTTAATCACCAAATCTCAATCATTTATAATAAAATTATCCCAGGACTGGACACGTGTTGACTAGCTAACCTTTTGATAGATACTAGTTGGGCATCTTGTGTTGGTTGGAGTTTACTGGATTGCAGTAAGAAAGTGCCAATTCCAATATTGACTCTGAGCCAAAAGAATATGTGCTCCATTATAATTCCTGTTAAACCCATTTTATTTTTTAAATAATCATAATGTTTTGGTTTTCCTGTTAATATGATACACCTGGTTGAAAACAAACCTGGCTTAAGTGGTCCAAAAGTACTAGAAAATGATACTCTAAAAGAAAATACATAGTAAAATGTGCAACTAGCATAACAGTTTGGCAGAAATAAATGTTTGTGGGGACAAACGCCCTACTCTGGTAGGAGACCCTGTGCTTTTTTTTTACATTAGTTTTGTAAATGGAAAAAAAAAAACTTTTTGTCATTCTCTCCGTGGTTTACATATTGAGATCCTCTTAGAAGAGATGAAAGGTTTGAAATGAATAAAACGATGGAAACAAGCGGAAATGTAGAAACAAGCGGAAATATGCTGAGTCCAGCAACTAATTGACTCACTTTGTGTCGATGTTTGGTCAAATCAAATCCATGAAGTTAATGGTTGCAGAAGTTAGTTGGGTGTTTACTCCTGGAATTAGGTAGCTCCACCAATCCTGCATATTTCAGTTTTTTGGCGCGAATTGTGCCAGATGCAAGGAGCGTTGGGCAACAATTTCTGGGCACTCCGTTATGAAATGTTTACTCGTTTCCACGTCTTATGAGCAAAACCGGCCGATGTTACTCGATGTCTTTGGATCTTTTCTTTGCGTCAGAACCTCACGAGTTTTATAGAGGTTTAGACGTAGTCTTAGAAATTGATTTCTGTGGTGTCGAGATGGAAATTTCGCACGGTATCTTGGCAGGTCTCCGGCCTGTTTGATGACAATCCCAGGTCTATTGACGAAGTTAAAGCACTTCTTTTATTTGTGTTTGTTATCCAGTTCCATTGGTGGAACTTTTTTTTCGCTACCTGCGGAGTCAACAGTAACAGGCTCATGTTGATGTTGGTGTCAAGTAGAATTGCCCTCAGTTTTACTTTCCCATTGATTTAATAGGCCAGCTGACGGATCATTGCTTTTTTCGTTTAGGATCTCATAGGCTTTTTCTGGTGGTGATAAACGCATTTTTCGAAGCGCTGAGAGTGACTTCCAAACCACTAGATTGTGTAGCGAATCTAGGCCCAATGATTGCGACCATTGATAGACACCGAGGTAATTTCAAGACTTTGTGCCAGAAAAACCCCTCAATTTGAGTCCAAAAGTCTGCATTTATGTTCCACCCTGCCTCACTTCCGAATGTAATTGCAGGAGATACTTTCTGCATGTAAAAGATTATTATAGGTTGCAGAGTGAATTTGCCATATTTAGCATGCAGTTTCGCTCCTTGTTGTGCGAAAATCTTCATGCGGGATAGGACGTCGGAGGTCCAACTCCATTCTCTGATTGAGGTGTTGAACAACACTCCAAGGTAACGAATTGCTTCTGTTTTCGTTAGAGCTTCATTTTTAACTTTCCAGTTGAACACTGACTTCTTTGCCAGCGTCTTTTGGCCAAAGGCAATGACTTTTGATTTCTTGACATTTATTGCCAGGTGGTTTTGAGTTAAGTAGACTTGTAAGGCTGTCAGGAGTCTTTGGAGGCCAATTTCGGTGGGATCAAGTAAGACTATATCATCAGCGTAGATTAACCAGCTTAGCTGTTTGCCATTCGCCTTCGGTGGAAATTACCTTGTTTGTGACAAAGCTGCTGGAAGGTCTGAAATGAACAATTTAAATAGTAATACGGCTAACGGGCAGCCCCGTTTCACACCTTTTGTTGTTTCAATTTCGTCTGTTAATTCTCCTTCCGCGTTCGTGCAAACACGGATGGTGGTGTTCGAATGGCGTGCCATTAGGGGCAACAGTAATTGCAATGGGCAACCCCAGGCGTTGAGTTTTTCCATAACAGTTGTCGGTTGACGGTGTCAAAGGCCTGTTTAAGGTCAAGGAACGCAAGGAACAACATTTTCTTGCGATTCAGGGCGTGCAGCTTTACCAGGTTAAGGAGCAATAGGTTTAATTCTACTCCCACTCATTTTGTGAAGCCAGTTTGCCTTTCGCCGATCAGTTTTGCTTCTTCGGTCCATCTTCCGAGCTTTTTTTGTAAAAACGTGGCAAATATTTTGCCCGTTGTATCGAGCAACGCATTGGGACGGTAGTTTGCCGCATCTTCACAGTTTCCTTTTTTAAACACTGGTACAATCACTGCTGATGTCCATGAAGCCGGAAGAGTTAGTGTCGCTGCTATTTGATCAAATAGGGCTTTGATGAAATTTGCTCAATTTTTGCTATTTGCTTTTAGCATTAAATTTGATATGCCATCCGGGCCCGCAGCCCTTGAGTTCTTCAACTTTCTGATAACGTTCTCAATGTCTTCTGTAGTTTCGGTAATGTTCCATTTACTGCTTTCCAGCAGCGTTGGTCCAATAACGTCAGCATCCAGGGATGTGAATACAGACGTGTAATGTTTTACCCAACTTGCCGCAGACACACCATTTGATAATGCGAACACTTGTTTTAAATGGCCGTTGTTAATTAGTTCACAGATGTTTTTGCTGTCTTTTTGCATTATTAAACGCAACATTTGTTCTGCTTGATCTTGGTCTTGGATACAGTTAAATGATTTTAGCCAGTTTCGGTAACGTAATCATCTCTTCACAATTAGTACGCTTGTATTTGCATCAGCTAGTTTCTTTAACTGCCGAATGTCCCTTTTTAGCGACTTCTTGGCTTCAGATAGTTCCACACTGAAAGAATGTTCGTTTTTTATCACTTTGATGTTATGCCTGTTTGAACATGAGCAAAATTGCAGCTACAATGGCGCATAATTACTCTCATTACCCAACTTGTTTTCACGAATAAAGTCAGCGGTCAGGATGTCAATGTGACGGCTGTTTATCTTTAGTCAGTTTTGCGCACTGTTTATAGTTAAAGATGTTTTGTATCTTGACTTGATTTTATTTTTCAACTCCCAGAATACCGTCAAGGCATTGTGATCGCTCATGGGCGATTCTGTTGTAGTCATCTTCGAGATGTAACCGTGTAGACTATCAGACACCCAAATGTAATCTAAGGTTTTTCTTAGTTATCCTCTATGCCAGGTGTCGGCAGCGGGGATGTCACCCTTGGTGCAGCCATTCAACATCGTGCAATGGCGCAAACTTAGTTCGTACTCCCATTTGTGACTACGATCGGCTGATTCAGAGAGGTTTTTAGATTGGTTCCCTGAAATGCGTGTTTTGTCTTGGTTGAACCAGGAATAATTCAGGTCCCCGCATATCAGGACGAAAGGGTCGTCAAACTGCACAAAACTGGCATCAATTAGTGCTGTGATTGATGATAGGTACTCAGATTCTGAAATCATTGCAGGGTTCCAGTAAGTGTTTATTATTAGAAAGTGTGTTTTCTTTTTAAATTGCACTTCACATGTGGATTCTAAAGTTATGGCTTGCACGAACAAATTGGGGTTTGAAATGTTTATCACGGCCCATTCGAATGTATTTTTTATTAGCATAAGTAGCCCTGAAAAAGGTCGGCCAAATAGATTTTTCCCAGCAGCATTTAGAACCGCGGAATATCCGTCACAGACAGGTAAATCACAGAGCCATGTTTCTTGCAGGCAAATTATTGGGCTTCTTAGATCCGTCGCTGATCCTGGTTGAAACAGATGTGTAAATCCTCTTGTGTTCCATGAGGTTAACAGTTGGGTCACGCAATTTGACCCTTCGTTGTCCTAATCTCTCTTATTCTGGTTATTTGAGTTAAATGAAAATGATAGCTGCTCTCTGAGCTGATTCCGCAGATCGTCTCTTTTCGATTTGTTAGGGCCGGTGGTTTTGGAGTTGTTTGAGTTGACAATATTAGGTGATAACTGATCTTCGCATGTCGTTAAATCAAAGCCATAAAACAACAGGTCATCTTTGGCGTCGAGCAGTGATTTTGCTACGTGTCTTGATTTCATGTGAAGAGTGACCCAGTCGGTTCTACGTTCTGATTTATACTCTACGATCGCTATATCGTCAGACGATATGTTTCGTAGTGCTGGGACATAATGTAGCAGCTTCATTATATTGGCTCGATTCAAATTTACATCTTTTTTTTCCTCAAGGATATTTTTCAATTTCCACCATCGTGATTTTGAAGGCCCAGTTGATCGTTTTTTTGGGTTAGACTTTAGCTGAGCATATTTCGTCAAATGAGCTGATGTTTGTTTCGGATTAAGCTTCGATGCAGGAGACTCTACTGCTTTTGATGTGTTTTTTCTTTAGGTTTTTGAATGCTGGACAATATTGGTTACTGACGACGGTCTTTCTTTTTGTTTATCCTTGGGTCTTGTGGATACCTGAGCCTTGAAAAGATGTTCTGTTGGCTTCCGCGTTGCGTGGTTGGCTCGGAGGTCTAGCCGAGACCAGGGACGTTCGTCGCCCAAACTGACGAAAGTCGCTGAGGAGTCTTCGTCATCAATTGAATAGGTGGAAAGGTCACACGGGTCGACTGAAGAACTTGAAGAGGGTACCTCTGAGACAATAGACTCTTCTCGTCTGCGCTTAGCAGTTGAAATTGGTAAGCGGTCTAGTTCTTTAGTGGAAATGCATTTTTCTTTCGACTTTTCCTGTCTGGGTTTCGTGTTGCTTGTTTTGGCAACGTCAGGGCGTGGAGGGGTTGTCAAATTTCTTATACATTTTTTTGCGCCATTAGAACGTGACCTTTTCAATAGAGGTTCGTTCGTGCAAGTATTCACCTTTTTGTTAACATTTTGTGTTCCTTTTTCGGTTGATTTCTTTGCTTTTGCAACTTGTATTGATTTGGCAGGACCAGAAAAGATGCCAAACGAGACCTTTTGAATTGCTACTGCTCCTTTTGCAATTTGAGGGTTCAGCGGTGTCGGTTCTTTCGCCTGATCGGCAACTGACGGCAGGGGACTTTGAGCCAGATACGAGGGGGATTTAACCCGTGACATTTTTCATGTTGCCACCCTGAATTGAAACAACCTTTGATATGGATGATAGTCAAAATTAGCCCTGATTTGAGAAAGACACTTGTGTGTCGAAACACGTGTTATCTACAAAGGGCAACCTATTAAAAGCAGACATTTTTTCACTCAAAATATAATGTGGCGCAGTTTCATAAAAGTGTGGAGCTTTTTGTGTACTTATCGGCAACTGGTTTATGAGTGTTATCTGAGATCTCTACGTTGGAAATTGTCAGTTGCGCATCTCCTTTTGAGTATTGCGGTGACACCACTACTGATTTGTCTGCCACAACTGGTTGCATGATTATTGATTTCAATTTTTTTGTTCATTTTGTTGTTCAATTCCGTGGATTGCGTTAGCGGGTCCTTATTCACATTGGCACCCGCTGATGAAGGGCCAGAATTTAACTGATGAGTCCCTGGACAACAGCATATGGGGCAGCATTTTTTGAAGCTTTACCGTTAACCGATGTGTGCCTCATCCATTTTAATGCATCTAGAAGCCCATCCATTAAAGAGTCATTTTGACAGTGGTGACGTGCGGCGAGGTCACTCAGCCGCTCTTGCCATCTTAAGGTTTGTTCGGCCTAATGAGTCAATTGCGTCTGTAAGGACTCATTGACTGCTTCGAATTTTTCCATCTTTGTTTTTATACATGTAATGAGTGCCGTCTGATCTTTAAAGGACTCGTGAAGAGATTCGTACATCTTTAGGAATGGAAGGAGAGCTGTCGAAGAGGCCGCTAGAATGTTGTTATAAATTTGCATTGCAGCCGCAGAGGAGAGGCTGGGTTTGGATTTTGCTCCCGAGTTTTCTTCCGTGGATGAACGTGTGTTATTTAGAGTCTCCGACTGTAGGACACTGCAGGTTGATGAATTTTCTGTTGTGGCACAGATGTTCTCTTTTAGTAATTGTGCTGAATTTGCGCATGCATCCATAGCTTTTGGCGTACTAGCTTGTTTCTTTCCGGTTTGAGATAGATAAAACTTCGAACTGGATGTTTGCAGTGAGGAAACTGCAAGATCACACCTAGCTCTTCCAACATAGGGTATTGTACGTGGATTTGATCTATTTTTTGGCGAGGTAAAAAGCCTGTTGTCTAGTCGCGTCACGTTTCTTGGTATGTCATTTTTTTGCTAGTATTTTGCTGTTTTTTGAATGTTCGCAAAAGGGCTGTGGGCTCCAGGTCACCGGTTGATGTGCTCAAAAGCCGGTGGGCTTTGGCAGTCGGCTGGTGCATTGGGCACCTTTCTTCAGTTATTTTGAGGCTGCGTAGATTCTGGGCCTGTGAGCGTCAGAGAGAGTGTGAGTTCAACTGTCTTAGTCACCTGCCGCTCATCAACATCAGCTTCCAGTTTATCAGTCTCAACTCTGGTGTTGAAAGGTATGTTTTGCAGCTCAGTTTCCTCGTCACATTGTGAAGCTTCCATTAATTCTACGTCGGTGAATTCAAATGGAGAGAAAAACTCATCGACTGTCTCGACTGTTAGTAACGACTGCTCAGTAAGTGTTTTTGCCAGAGGTGGAGATGCGGTCGAAGGTGATCGGGAAATCAAGGGTAAGTCTTTTAAGGGTAGTAGATGCATTTGGGGGAAGAGTTCGGGGCTGTGAATGGCTTCTAGTCGGACTGAGAGTATGGAAGCTTCCGCTGGTTCCACTTGATGATCAACCAGCCCGTTTTCTGCCGAGGTTCCCACAGCGGCGTCTGGCTTGTGAGCTTCATTAACGGGTTGCTCAGATGACAAGACCTGTGTGGTAAGCAACAAGCTGTTCGTATCCACCATGTCGGTCGTTGCCATAATCACGGCTATTTGCTCTCCTGCTGCTGCTGATGATGGAGTTGTCTCGGCGACAGAGGTTATAATTTCGGCAGTGTTATGCAGTGCAAGATTTGCCGTGACACATAGTGGTGCTACTTGGGGGGTCACAAGAAACAGTTGACAAGAGCGTACTGCTCGACCCGCTTACCTTTGATTTCTTGTGTGTTGAAGGCGAGCCGCCAGGCTTGAGGGCAGTCCAAGGGTTTTGCATCTGGCGCTGGTGAATAGTTTTGCGCCTTAAAACGGGGCCGCCATGGCTCGATTGAGCAGTCATTGTCTGCGCTGTAGTAGTCAGCCTGGCGGCCAGTCATGGACTGACGCAGACTGACTCTGCTCACGACTCCGCGCACACTCCGCGCGTTGCTGTGAACTTTAAAGGGACGCCCACCACTTCAGTTCACTGTCTTTTTTTGTTGTTGTCAAAATCTTTTTATTGAAACATCAATTTACAATGAGATCTTAACAATATAAACAGTGGCAAGGATATTTGAATACAGTTCAACAGTTCATTAACATTCACCAGCTTAGAACCTCAACGAGTGCCGCTGAGACCAATTAATTTAACAGTGGGTTGACATTTCATATTAAACATTATAGTTTCATTTGTGACATCACAGTTACTCTCGGGGATGTATTGTTGCAATTGTATGTAAAGGAAGAAAGGAAAAGAAAGAAGAAGAAAAAAAAAAAAGAAAAAAAAAAGGGGAGGAACAAAACTCATTTTTCACCTGCTCCCCCCATAGTCCGGGTATTACCCTTAGTGTCCGTTACCCTCCTGCGTTCTGGTGCCAGGCCAGCTATATCCCTTATGTACACTGAATCTCTCGGGGCTGGAGAAGCCATTTGATCAGTCTTGGTTGAAAGAACATATGTTCCTTTTCTTCTACATGGTCTAGAAATGGGCCCCAAATTTGTCGGAATTTGTCCGTACGGTTCAGTAATGTGGCTGTTAGCTTCTCCATTCCCAAGAGTTCCCAGACCTTGACCCACCATTGTGTTATATGGGGGCCCTCAGGTTCTTTCCAGAAGCGCGCGCGCGCGTAAGGCGGGGTGCCATAAGTAGTTGAGTGATGAGCTGCGCTCTGGGGCCAGATTGTGGGTATGAACCGTCCTCAGGGGAGTCACACAACACTATGACTATCGGGTCCATGGGAAGGAGGGATCCACAGATGTCTTTGATTTTGGAGCGCACCTCCAACCTGAAAGATCGAATAGTCGGTGCAGTTCCACCACAAGTGTCCTAAGTCCCCCTTTGCCCCGCAACCGTGCCAACAAGTGTCGGGGCAGTCTACATTCATAGCTTGTAGTCTCTGCGGTGTGAAATACCATCTATAGCATATTTTAAGTGCACATTCCCTCACCGTCGTGCATCTGGAGGACTTGTGTGCTTTGGCCCAGATTCTCTGCCATGACTCAGGAGCAATCTCCTTCCCCAGCTCTTTCCCCCAAGCTACCATGTACGGCAATTCCTCCTCCTCTGGGGCTATTTCTGTGAGACAGTAGCACGTAGCTACATTATGGGAGCGTTGACCTTCTACCGCAGTTAGTTCTAAGCCTATAGGGGGCCTGATGGCTGCTTTTTTAACTAACGAGTTGGTGATCCAGTGTCTAGGTTGGATGTATTTAAACCTTTCAGATTCTGGGAGATTACATTTCTCCTTGCATTGAACAAATGTTAAGGGGACACCGTCGGCGTATGTCTCGTGCAGCCTCAAGGTTTTAGTTCCCGACCAGTTATGGTAAGATCTAGGATGAAGCCCCGGGGTGAAGACAGGGTTTTGTGTGATCGGAGTCATAGGGCCCAGACCCGGAGTCAATCCTCTAACGGTGAGCTGTCTGTCCCAGCATCTGAGTGAGGCGCTCGTGGTTGGGAGAAGTGGTAGTTGTGAGGCTCGCGCTTCCCGCGGCAGGAAAGGAAGGTGAGAGAGGGGGCCCCCGGCGAGTGCCTGCTCTATGTCATGCCTTTTGGGGGAGTCCTCTTGGACAGCTCAGACCAGGATAGGGGCAATCTGAGATGCTCGATAGTATCTTACAATAGAGGGGAGCCCTAGGCCTCCAAGCTGCCTACTTCGGATAAGGATCTTGCGCTGGATTCTGGGTGTTTAATGCTGCCAGATAAATTGGCATATCGCTTTCTGCAGGTCTTGTAGATCTCGCTCTGGAATATAAACTCGGAGTGCCTGAAATACGTAAAGGAGGCAGAGTAGTAAAGTCATTTTAACAGCTGTCATTCGCCCCAGCCATGAAATCTCCTGAGGACCCCATTTTAGTAGTTATTCCTTAGCTTCTTTAAATAGCGGGGGAATATTGGCCTTTACCAGCCCAGAGTAGCTTGCTGTTAAGTGCACTCACAGGTATGTTATTTTGGAGGTTACCCAGCTGAGGGAGAATTTGTTCTGCAGGGCATTTAGCACCTCGGGGGTTTCGGACAAGTTCAGCCCCTTTGATTTCGCTGCGTTTATTGAGAAGCCCGAGATATGCCTAAATCTATCTAGCAGGGCCATGAGCGGAGGGACCGAGGTCTGGGCTTCACGCAGGAAGCAGAGCACATCGTCTGCATATAAGGCAACTTTATGAGTCTGATCTTTTAATTTGAACCCTTGGATTTCAGGGTGTAGGCGGATATGTTGGGCCAGCGGTTCCATTGCAAGCGCAAATACCAGCGGTGATAGGGGGCAACCCTGCCTGGTCCCTCTCCCAAGAGGTATCTATGGGGTCCAATGGGCATTGACTCGAACCTGGGTGGTGGGGATCTGAAAGTTGGCCAGGATCATCTTGGAGAAGTGCGGGCCAAACATAAAGCCCTTCAGGACAGAGTGTAGATAATTCCATGACATGCTGTCAAAGGCACGATGGGCATCCAATGACAGCAGGGAAAGAGGGGCTGATATGGAGGGGGCCAGGGCTATCGGGTCAATAGCTCTTCGGATATTGTCATGAGCCGATCGACCCTGGATGAAGCCCGTCTGGTCTCGGTCTATTAACTTAGGTAATACTTCCCCCAGACGGCGCGCTATCATTTTGTTGAAGATTTTAGCGTCAGTATTAAGCAAAGCTATGGGCCGGTAGGAGGCGCAGTCTGCCAGATCTTTTCCAGGTTTTAGTATTAAGGTGGTAAATGATTCGGCCATAGATCGAGTGACTGATCCCGAGTCCCACAGGGTATTAAATAATGTAGTTAAGTGCGGCGTGAGTTCTTTTGCGAAGGTTTTATAGAATTTGTTTGTGAATCCATCTGGACCCGGGGCCTTCCCAATGGGGAGGGATTTGATGACCGCTTCTACTTCCTCCCCCGTGATTGGAGCTTCTAGGGAATCCTTCAGAGATCGGGGTAATTGTGGGAGCTCCGCTTTTTTTATAAACTCATTATTGAGGCTCGGATTTCCAACATGCGGGGTAGCATGTTCCGTGAAATAGTCTTCTATAATGTGAAGTTTGCCCTCCTCTGAGTATGCGCCTTTGCCTGTCCTGTCTCTCAAAAAGTCTATTCTGTTTTGTTTGGTCTGTTTTCCTATTTTGGCCGCTAATAATCTATTCGCTTTATTTCCTTTTGTGTAAATAAATTGTTTGGTGCGCATCATGCCATAGGCCGCCCTCCCCACATGATACGCTTCCAACGCTCTCTTAGCCACCCTCAAGTCTCTTAACATGCGCCGAGTGGGTTTCTTAATATGCGCCCCTTCAAGTCTGAGGACTTCCTCCTCTAATTGCTCTCGCAGCAATTTCCTGGCTCTCCCTCATTGCGCAGCCTGATCTATTAGGTGGCCCCTGAGTACCGCTTTCCCTGCATCCCAGATAGTTCCCCAGCTCACGTCTCCCGTGTCATTTTCGCTATAATATAGCTCTATAGTTTCTCTGATGTGGGCCCGAATCATTGGGTCATCTAATAGAAAGTCGTTTAGCCTCCAGGGGGGTTTCATGGGAGGGGTGACCCGAGGGGGAGTGATAGAAAACGGGACCGGGGAGTGGTCTGCTAATGCCTCTGGAAGAATCTCAGCCTCTAACACATTTGGGATCAAGTCTTGAGAACCCTCCATGTACTGGTGAGAAATATGTGTAATTCCTTTGGTCCTGGTGGAAATATCTCCATACCTCGATCAGGGAATGATCTCTCAGCACAGAGGTGAGGGCCTTGAAGTTGTTCTCATCGTTTGTTGTGGAGGGTAATGTTTTGTCAACCAAGGGATTGATAACAGCGTTGAAATCCCCACCTAGAATTACCTCCCCCTCAGCATGGTCAAATAACGCTTTAGACAGTTTCGTGAAGAAATGACTTTGATTAGAATTCGGGCCATAAATAGAGACTAGAGTGACCTTGCGGCCGTCTAACGTGGCGTTAACCAGCAGGAACCTCCCCTCCTCATCACGAAACTGTCTGTTAGATTTGAAAGAGATCCCTGTGCGCACCAAGATGGCAACCCCCCGCTTCTTCAACCCACTCGAAGCAAAAAATCTAATGGGGTAATTTCTGTCATTCAGGCGGACTTAATCAGCTGGGCACAGGTGTGTCTCTTGGAGAAACAGAAAGGAGGCATCCAAGGACTTCAATCTATGGAAGAGTGCTTTTCGCTTCAAAGGGGAATTCAGACCCTGCACATTAAGTGAGATACATTTATAGCTAGGGGTTGCCATGATTCAGTCGCTCAGGTATCAGGGGTTATTTGAATTTCCCAGCCATCGCCGGACAGGTGCATTTCCTTAAGTGGGGCACGAAGGAGCAACCGGGATGAGGGGCGTGGTGAACCAAATCATAATCTTCCTCTGACAACATCAGAGAGGAACATAACATAAGGAACTCATTAAGGAACTTACAGAAAAGGTCTGTAGCATCAATTACGCTAGTTATTTCCATCAGGGATTGCAACAATCGTAGATCCCAAGGTACTTCACTCTGAATAATACTTTTGTAGGGCGCCATCCAATCTGGTGCCCAAGTCAGTTACTAATAGAAAATTTCAAAAACCCAAACTCCATTTAGACCAAGGGTTCAAGGGTAACAAGTAAATACCGTAAATAAACTGGAGTTTAACATAGAGGAGTCAATCTTCATCTGCGGCCGCAGTCTGATTGAAGGCCTCAAATGAGACCTTCAAGAAGGAGAAAAGAGAAAAGGAGATAGAAGGAAGTGTAGCATTCCAGTGCATGGGGGAGAACTTCGTTGGGAGTTATGCTCCCCGCTCTCTCAGCAGGGTCTCCCATCAGATCGTGGCGGGGATCAGGTGGTGTTCTCGCTGGATACAGATCTTCAAATGCAGGTATAGGGTTGAGCTCTCACCTTCAGCCTGTACAGATCTCTGCCCAACTTTTCCCTTACGAGGATGCAAGTGAAGGGGCCCCGCCGGGGGTTTTTGTTGTTTTCCTCATTCAGGGCTGATGCAGCCTCAGGTCTGCAACAGGATCTCCCTCTTCTAGATTTTGGCGCCGGGCGAGAGGTGGGCTCATCGCCTTCCATGGGCTGTGGGTTGTGATCCACCCCGTCGGGTGTCTCTTCCATCAGACTTTTAGCTTCTTCTTCAGAGGATATTATGTAGTGTTGGTTGTTGAGTTTGAATATCAGCTTGCAGGGGAACCCCCACCAATACCGGATCCTCTGATCCCTCAACCAGGCTGTCACTCTGTGTAGGCGCCGTCTGGGAGCTAAGGTGTATGGGGCCAGGTCCTGAAATAGGTGTATCTCAGTGCTCTGAAATCGAATTGAGTCTGCGTTCCTGGCTACCGCCATGATGTCTTCTTTCTGGCGGTAGAAATGCACACGGGTGAGTATGTATGGAGGTAAGTCTTTCCTCAGCTGGGCTGAGGAATACACGTGGTGAGTTCTGTCCAATTTTAGTTCCTCATTAGGAGGCAGCTCTAGGAGGGCCCTAAAGAATGTCTCGACATATTCCGCTAGGTCCCAGTCAGGGATCTTCCGGGGGACTCCTCGCAGACGTATGTTATTACGTCTCGACCTATTCTCCAGATCAGCTCGGTTTTCCCAAATGTCCTCTAGATGTTCCTCGATGATCTTTACTCTTCCTGCCAGGGCTTTGTTATCATGGGATTGTACACAGGTAACATTCTCTAGGTCATTGACTCTGGCTTCCAACCCCCCAAGATGGGATGTAAGTTCTGCAAGTGACTGGGCCAAAGAGTCCTTGGAGGTTTTGATCTCCTTCTTGATTTCCTGGGTGATATCTTGCTTAAAGGACTTAAACATGTTCTGCAGATCCTTCTTGGACACAGCCATATTGGTATTCGGCTCCGGGGTTAGAGCAGGGATGGTGGGTGGGACTCTTGGTTGAGGCGTCAAGTAGGCTTGAATGCTACATGTTTTCTTCCTAGACCCAGGTTTGGGCATCCCCAGAGGTGGTATAAAAATCACTTGCTTGAGTTCGTGTGGAAATTCCAGGCCCCTGAGGAAAGTGGTATGTAAGCGCACTCAGCCCGTACTTTGTTAATAGTATGAGCTTTTGACGCGTCGTGTGCTAATGCAGATATATTTCCGACGGACTGCACCAGGCCACTTGGGCCCCCCCTCCCAAGGGTTCACTCTTAATAATGGCACTTTCCCTAGCTCCTTGGTTTCTCTTAGGACAGCTCTGGGCCCCCTGGTGTAATTATTCGTAGTCCCTCTACTTTCATACCTGTGTAAGTTGGTGTCTGTGCCCGTTGTCTTGGCGTCAGGGACCTGATTGAGCTCCTCACAGTATTATGTTGTCCTGATCCCTGGGAGGGGGGGGGAACCGCTGCAAATCCGTCGGGCCGGTGGGCCAAAGAAAATCCCTCTCTCCACAGCCTACAATGTCAGTCTTCGTAACCCCGGCACCTTGACCGTAGCCCTGGTTTCAGAGCCGAGGGGCTAGCGCCGGGATGGGGTGAGGCAAACGGTGGCTCGCAGTGGCCCGCGCGACCTGCACAGGCGGGGCCCCCTGATGATCTGTCCGCTCTGTGCCGCACCGCCCCGAGCCACGCTCCCAGGGGGGAGGGCAGGGCGGGCAACGCTGCGTTCTTGATGGGGCTAGGGGCCGGGGGGGATTCACCTGCAAAGAGGATCCGGGAGAGCCTGGTCAAGCTTTCTTGTCGGGGACCCCGAGCGCAGCTCACAGGGGGCCGACCAAGCCTACGCCGCGGTGCTGCAGAGGGCCGGAAACCCGGAAAAAGGAGCCCGTCCGCTCCAACACTCGATTGAGGGCAGCCAGAGCACCAGCTGCGATGCAGCTTCTTGGATGGGACCTCCCTCAGACGCCGCCGTCTTCCAGCCGAGGTGAGCAGTCTCGAGCGGGGCTCGCACGGGGGCTCAGGATCGCTGCCGCAGAGTCAAGGAGGCCGTGAGCCCTCCGAACGGATTCCCCCCGCCGGAGCTCCACCACCTCCGGTGCCTTCAGGGTCCGCTCGCCTCAGACCTCGCTCCCCTGCAGGGCCCCTCCGCTGGGCTCGGCGTCGCCCGTGCCTCCAGTCCACCCTTGCTGCCTTGGGTTTATTGCTGCAGTGGGAGCCCTCCGTCAGGACTGCGACTCCGACGTGGGTTGGGTGCGAGAGACTCCCCATTAGGATTGCCGAAAAAGGCGCGCACCGCCATTTTGGGTTTCCCGGTGCCAGGATCCGCGGCTCCAAAAGTGTATTAGTTACGAGTCTTCCCTCTCAAAAACTAGGCAGCAGACTCCTCGACATGTCGTTTCAGTTCGGTGTTAGTTTGGGACCGAAATTATTCATCTGAGCGGCTTCAATCGGCTGACTTTGGCACCTCAGACCGGAGCTCAGAGGAGACACGTCCGCATGGTGTGCCGCCTGGCCACGCCCCCAGTTCACTGTCTTAAATCAACAGCGCGAGAAAGGCGCAAGGCAGTAAATAATGCCAACAAATCCTTCTGGTTGAGCAAAGTTCGTAGCTGCAGCTCCTCTGGAGACAAAAACGTTAGTGGACTGACGCAGACTGACTCTGCTCACGACTCCCTGTGCTTTTTCTGAACTGATTTACTGATGCTCTTTCGAGTCCTACATACAAGCCTGATCCAGGACACTGCTTTGTGATGTGCCACCCTGAGAAAACCTGGGTCTCTCATGATGGGGTTTCCCAAAGACCACTGTCCTTTTGAGAGTCCTCTTGTTCTATGAGCTGTGACTTATTCGTTTGGTGGCAGACATCCCCTTAAGACTGCCCCGAAGGAATCCCCCTTGTTAGAAATCTCTGAGTTCTGCAGCACCATCTTTTCCGTTTGTGTGAAAGGAAACTGAAGGACCATATATGTTCATGGAAATTCTTTGAGGAAGTCAAATTCTCCTCTATTTTCCGGAGGATATGTGTGGTGTCCCGTTCTTTCTGAGTCCTTTGTGCGCCCTGACGCCTGCAGGCTTTGGTGCTTTATAAATAAAGAAAGAAAATAGATGACTTCTGCCTGCCTTGTGAGTGGTCGAGAACCCATGATCAGATATGGCTCAATACCTGTGTGTGAGGTCTGTGATTCCGGAGGGAATTCCACATCAGTGTAAACGCAGGAAAAATAGTGCATACTGACCACCTGATTGGGTGTTCTACAAATGTTTGAATGAATGCACCTTAAACTTAATTATTTTATCTAATCATGCAATGAGTCCCGAAGCACCAAAAGAACAAATGGTTGTTAGGACGCCTTACTAATGCAATTTGGCAAGACCTATCTAGGAGGTGCTCTCCCACCTGATCCCGGAAGCGTACTGAATGCAAACCGCACAGCTGCACCATGCTCCAACTACATAGGTTATTCCCGGCCTTCCTTTCATTCTGCTTGCAGCACTCGGTTGCCAACGGAACGAACGCTGAAGAACTGAAGACCAGCGCTGCCACTGGTGAATTTACACTTTTAGAACAGTTTGGCAGCTGACGTTTGCCTATCCTGGAACCCAGCCCAGGTGTTGGCGATAGAGCTCAAACATTGGGACTATGTTTAACATTGGGTACTCTCTGAGAAAATCGGAGCCCAAATGCTGTCTTCTCTTATTTGTTAGTTGTTTTCTACTAAGTTGCGCTGTAAGTGCTGCTTATGAGCAGAAGTATTGTCGTGGGCAGTGATGATGAGGAGAGTGATGGGGTGGGGGGAGGGACATACTCGGTGTGCGTTCCCGCCCCCTCGTTCACCTTCATGGGTATGCGCGTTCCTGTGACCATTCCCACCCACTATCTGCCCTTCCATGCAAACCCCTCCCCTGTGAGATCACTTTGACTAACCCAGTGCTTTCTGAGCCACTTTCCTAAATGTAATGGCTTAATTGCAGCTATAATCCATGTCCTGGTGTAATACAAATGTCTTAACTAGATATGCCTTTTGCAACTTGATTTATAAGTATTTATAGGTGTCCTTGCCATAGGTTCGTTACACTGAAGTCTCATTAAAAATACAAAACCAACTGTTTACGTTCTTCTATAGACATTAGATGGACACCTGCAAGGCTCTACCACAAAATGACCAGGTACTAACACGATTTTCCAGCAGTTGCCATCTTATGGCCCATTATTTTAGTGCCTGGAAACTGCCTGTTTCATGCCCACATAAAAGCCCAAACTGTTGACTTTGCTAATGCTTGTGCTTTGATCGACTGACCTCTGGTTCAGGGGTGAGGGATCTGGCATCATCCCCCAGGATACTGAGCACTAGATTCAGTATCCACACACAGAATTGTGAACAGTTAGTGACCCTAACTTGTATGGCCATGACCCCAGCACACTACAAGACTTCCTTATTAAATGTCCACTTACCTTTAACTGCACAACAGTTAGTTTCCTTTATAGCAGATCGTCCACACAAAGAGCTAAATAAGTCCATCTTGATTTGAATGTTTTGAGTGGAACTCTATTTTAAACACCTTACCATCCTAAGAATTCCCCTTGAGGGCTCGGCACATCTACCACTAGGTGAGCCGTAGAAAGCTTTATGGAAACCCTGCTACCTAGCTGAGGGTCGTCCTCCCTCCGCTGAACACAGGGAAGGGGGTACGCATGTCCCTTCCCAGTTGTGACATCGCGCGATAGAAACACACCACACATGGAATGCGCAGAAGAACGTCGCTTTTTGTCTTACTCTGATTCATGCCAAGTAAAAGCGCGGTTTGATATATGCATTGCTATACATTAAGTTGTCTCATCTGTGACTGTTGACATTCTACCTCCCCTAAAGAAGAGCGCATAGCCCGAAACTGCATCCACATGTCAAAATAGGCTGTGAAAGGAATCCTGCAAAAGCGCTAGGTACGGTTCGATCTCTTTGAAATAAACATGTGAACCTGAATAATAAATGTACGGACAGTACCAAAAACAAGCGGTTGTTCAGTGACCAGCGAAGGGCACAGAGTAGTGGGACAAACGCTCTGCCAATGCCCCATTTCCCCACCCCCAACCAAATGTATTTTTTAACCAAGTCATATCCGTTTCCGCTAATATTTTTTAAACAATATTTCATCTACTGCCTCCTAGACACCGTTTAATCATACGAAGTTCCCCGAAGGGCCCTGGCAAAGGACCATTGTAGGCGTTGAGGGCGTATGTCTGTTGGCTGTGCATGGGCACTGTTCGCAATGACCTAGTTGTTCATCCCTCTACCAGAGCGTTTTCCAATAACAGGTGGATTGCACCACCTGCAGGCTAAAGCTAGAATTGATTTGAGCAAATTTTTGCTACTGCATCTAATCCATTTCTTGTGTTTGTTTTGTAGATTAAGAATGTTCTAAACTCTGTCCGGCTACTGGGGGATGCCTCTGTTTCTTTTACTGACAACTGCGTGGTCGGCATCCAGGCGAACAAGGAACGGATCAACAAGCTAATGAGCGAGTCTTTGATGCTCGTGACTGCGCTTAACCCTCATATTGGTAAGGAGGCAGGGTCGAGGTCCTCGTTGCAGAGGAGATGGTGGACGGGGTGGGGGTAGTAGGGGAGGGAGGTGTTTCAGATGGACTGGGAACAAAAAGTGGCCCTGGAAAGGTTTTTCAAAGTTGCCACACATTACACTCTGCTAACGAGTAAAACCAGCCATTAGAAGTACGTATTAGGGGTGGGGGCGCTTTCCTGCCCCCCAAAAATCTGGAAAAAATGTGTCCGTATGTTGAATTTTAAAGCACCTTTGTTCCTATACAAAAAGTAATTAAAGACAAATGGCATATACTATTTGTTAAGAGTGGGGAATAACCCGATGGAAGCATAATATGTTATTTTTCTCTCGGTGGAGGAGAGATGTAAGGGAAAGAGGCTGTGTGGATGCGAGAGGGTAAGAGAGGCAGAAAAATAGGGTACCCACACCCAAGAGGACCACCACACATCTCCAGAGTTCCCTTTAGGCCAGTCCACCACTAGTTTAAGCCCCCCGACCCCCTCTCCCAATGTGCCTAGTTGTTTAAGATAGCGCTGTCGGGCCCACAGAGATGTCATGGCTGGTGTTCGTTCATCAAAGCTGCTTTTGGGCTCTTCATTACAGTTTTATTCATTGGTGTTCATCGAAACAATTATTACAGCCCTGTAGTCGGATAAAGGGGGTTATGGTGCAAGTTGATCTACAGTAATCCTTTCAAGTGCCACATTTCAGATCTTTGTGAAAAGTGATCATGTTAACTTTGACAGGCAATATACAGGCACATTTATCGTTGCATTACGTCTACAGCATAGAGTAAATACGTAGTGGTGGGAAAGTACCTTTTTCAGTGATCGATTCTAGATTTTCAGGCAATAACATTTTACATTTAACGATTTGTAAGTCCAAAAGTATAGGAACACTAAATTACAAATCCTAGAATTCAAACTGCTGTTGATTTAGGGCTCGATGTAGGATTTAGACAGGCCATTTGGCCACTTAGTAATGCTTCAAATGTGTTGTAATGCAGTCCCCTCGTTGTAGATTTAGCAAGCTGGTGAATGTCAAGCTTTAGATACTCCCAGTCCTAGCCCTACATCACTCTGCAAATCTGCCACTTTCTTCATCTCTATTTACACAAAGAAATGTAAACTTAAGTACAGTGTAAGGGAGCAAAATGGTATGAGCGAAAATAATTTCTGCTGGTCCTGTTTTTTCGTTTTTTTTTTAAACTTCTTTTTCCAACAAAGAAATACATTTCCCAACTCCCACAAAACCCGCCCCCCCACTGAAAGCAGCTGCGTTATGTCCTTGGTCCATTACTTCCATGGATCGCTTGCCCGTACATATAAAACAATTACACTCCCCAACTCCCAGAACCCCCCCTCCCAACCCTCCCCTGGGAGCAGTCTGACGTAATCTCTGGTCCATTACCTCCATGGACCGGTCGCCAATGTTCATTGCAGGTCCAATAAACGCAAACGTTGCGGGCGCCACCCAATTCGGAAATCGTCCCTAAGGAAGTCCAGGGTCTCCTCCCAGTCCCTTGTGAAAGATTGGATATCGTTATTCATAGCATATGTTGCTCACTCAAGTGCCACAATTTCCCAAAGTTTCCACAGCAGGTCCTGCAACAAGGGAACCTCCTTACTCTTCCATCTCTTCGCTATAACAGTCATAGCCGCAAGTATGAGAATCACTCTTGCCTTTTCCCGAGATCTAGGTTGCCCTACTAAGGTGTCCCGTCTAATTCCCAGAATAACCTCCTCGGTGGGGAGGGGGCTGCTATTTCCCGTTCCCTATACCTGTTCCTGTACCTTCTCAACTTCCTGCCAGAAGGGCCTAATTTTTGGACATGACCACCAGATGTGCTGCGCCGTACCCTCCATCCCGAATTCCCGCCAACAACTACCAGAGGTGGTAGGGTATATCTCCCGGAGGCGGATAGGTGTGTAATGCCACCCAAACAAGATCTTATACCACATTTCCTGTAGTGAAGGCGCTTTGAGCAATCTGGGAATTCTCCTCCACAACCTCTCCCACTCTTCCCCCCTCAATTGCCCTTCCCAGGACCTGTTCCCACCTCTGCATATACGGCCAGTGTCCTCTGGTACATGCCTCATCCAAGATTTTATATCGGTTAGATATTAGGCCCTTAGATCCATCATTAGAATCTCTCAAAAAGCGTAATTTCCCTTATTGCTGCCTGCTTGTTTGCGGGGCTCAGGACCCCCATTGCAGATCTGCGCATATCGGAGTCTTTCCTCCTCTTTTATCCCGTACTCCCTCTTACACTCCTCAAATGAGAGCATTTTCTCCCCCCTAAACATGTCACCCAAACACCTACAGCCCCCCTCTTGCCATTGCTTGAATGCCCACACCTCCAACCCAGGGGTGAAATCTCCATTGCGAAACAGGGGTTTGAAGGGGGACGGGAAAGTCGTGATTCCCTTTGTTCTCGCCAACTTATCCCAATTCTCCGTCATCAGTTTGGTAATGGTGCTCTCGTACACATGTTTAGGCCTAAGTTGTCTTGGAAGCCACAGAACCTCTGCTAGGCTGCGATGTGCTATAGCCCTATCCATTGCTACCCATCTTTTGTCTTGCGTAGCCGCCCCCTCCTGGAGCCATTCCCCGATTACTCGCAATTGGGTGACCTCATAATATTGTTGGAAATTCGGCAAAGCGAGTCCCCCCGCCCCTCTGGGAGCCATCAACATTTGGCTACTGACAGCGCTTTTTTCCCTTCCCACAGAAATTCTCTAGTTAAAGATCCCAGCTCCTTGAAAAAGCCTGCAGGGACTGCCTGAGGTATTGCCTGGAAAAGATATAACAAACGCAGGAGTGTTACCATTTTGATCGCGGCCATCCTACCCAGCCACGAAATCCTCAGGCCCCTCCATCTACGATAGGCCCATTTAATATCCTTTAACAATGGTGGATAATTAGCCTGATACCACCCTGCGAGGGTTGGGGTAATTTTCACCCCTAGATATTTGATTCCCCCTGGGCTCCACATAAATGGAGTAGCCGCCCTCACTAACTCTCGGTCCCCTGCCCTTAAGGTCAGATTCAAGAGTTCCGATTTACCAATATTGATCTTGAGACCGGAGGCTTTCCCAAATTCCTCCAGAATTTTTCGGCTTGCAGGGATGGACTCCATCGGCGCCATCAATGTCAGTAACATGTCATCCACAAACGCCGCTACTTTATGTTCTGCCCCTCCGAATGGTAGGCCCTTTATCTCCTCCATCTCCCTCATGGCCTGCAGAAGAGACTCCAAGTAAATTGCATAAAGCATAGGTGACGGGGGACAACTCTGCTTAGTGCCCCTACTAAGTTTAAAGGACCTGGACATAACCCCATTTACTGCTATCCTCATGGTAGGTTTCTGGTAGTTGGCTTGAACTAGACGCAGAAACCCCCGCCTATTCCCATCTTCTACATAACCCTAAACAGAAAGGACAACTCCACGCGGTCAAACGCCTTTTCTGTGTCCAGAGATTGGAGGACCGCGGGAGTGTCCGTTCTATGGGCCTTTTCCACCAAGTGGGCCACTCTTCTGATGTTATCTGCCATCTTTCATCCTCTTATAAAACCTGCCTGGTCCGGGTGGATCAGGTCCGGAAGATAACTCTCTAGCCTGTTCGCCAAAAATTTTGTGAAAATCTTGGCGTCAATATTAATTAACGCTATGGGCCTATAAGACGTTTTCTCTTCAGGGTCCTTGTTTGGCTTCAAACTAAGGGTTAGCCTGGCCTCCTCCATAGATGGAGTGATCTTCCCCGTTGACCTAAATGTGTTGAAGAGGTAAGTCAAGTGAGGGATTAATTGAGATGCAAAGGTTTTGTAAAAAGCTGCAGTATACCCATCTGGGCCCGGGGCCTTATTCACGGGTAAACCTCTTATCACCTTTCTCACCTCCTCCTCTGTGATCTCCCTGTCGAGCAATTCCGATGTCTCCTTCCCAATTTTCCCCAACTCCACCCTGTCTAAGAACTCTACTTGCCGCCATTTCTGGGGATGCTGTGAAGCAAAGAGCGACTCATAAAATTCAACTAGCGCCTCCCGTATCTCCCCAGCTCTTGTCACCCGTTCTCCTGATCTTGATTTTAGGGCCGTGATCGCGTTCCTAGCTGTCACTCCCCTTAGCAGACGGGCGAGGAGAGAATCTGCTTTATTCGCTTTCGCGTAAAACCTTTGGCGAACGCTAAGAAGAGCCCCTTTGGCTTTTTTGGTTCGGAGGTGCTCCAGTTGACCTAGTGCCCTACGATACTCCCTCATTGAATCCCTAGTCGGGGCCGCCCCCGCCTTTCGCCTTGCTGTTTCAACCTCCTCTTCCAGCTGCTTCTCCAATGCCCTCAGTTGCTTATCCCTGCACTTCTCTGCCGCTATTAATTCCCCCCTCAACATAGCCTTAAAAGCGTCCCACTTTGTCTCCTCCCTTGTTTTCCCCCCCTTACGTTGATCTCAAAGAAATTCCTAATCTTTTCTTCCATCTCTTGCCTAATTACCTGGTCTCTGAGAAGATATCCCAGGTACTTCCACGTCCACACCCCTCTTTCCCGATGCCCCAGGTCCATCTTCATGGAGACCACTTTGTGGTCAGCTATACCAATGGGGCCCGTCACTACCTCTCGGATCCGACCCACCAGACTCGACGTTACCCAAATATAGTCGATTCTAGATTGGGAACCGTGGACCCCGGACAGAAAAGTAAAGCCCTCTTCACCCCCTTTCAATTCTCGCCACACATCTCTCAGCCCCGCACCGAATACTCTTTCTTTAAGGTCTGCCGACATCACCGCTCCACCTCCTCCCACGGGGCGCCCTGACCTATGCCGTTCCCTCTCCCCGGCTATATTGAGGTCCCCAAGCAAGATTATCGGCCCCCAGGCCTTGTCTTCCAACCTTCCCAGGACCCGCTTCAAAAACTGCTCCTGGTCTGAGTTTGGGGCGTACACTACCGCCAAGGTATATGGACTATCATGGTACCTCCCTTTATCTATGATATACCTACCCTCCTTATCCCGTATAGTTTCCATGACCCTGAAGTCCACTGAGTTTCTAATAGCCAGGGCCACCCCCCCCCGACCTACCTTCCCCCGACGCATGCACAATCTGGTCAAACCTCCGCAGCTTCAGACGACCCTGGTCTTTTTGTCTAAGGTGCGTTTCCTGCAGACCCAGGATGTCCGGGTTCTCTTTCCTGGTGAATTGTTCAAATTTCTTTCTCTTGAGTCGGGTATTAAGTCCCCTCACATTATGTGTTAGCCACTTGAAAGTGGGTTGACCCGTCCATGTTCCCATGATACCTAGATCCCCCCCCATTTCTCCTCGTGAGGGGGTTGTCCGAGTGGCGAAACCCCCTGGACCCTCCTCCTGCTCCCTTATGTATTTGTCATCATTAAGGAGACCCCCAACTCCCTTGCCCTGGCCCTCATGAAGCGCCTCTGCTGCCCTCTTCCCCCCCCCCTCTTCCCCATCCCCCCATTCACCCTCCCCCCCCCCCTTCCAGAAGGGGTTGCCCTTCCCACTCCCCTCACCCCCCCCTCTACGGGTATACCCACCCTTTCTGATTCGCAGATGGATGCCCCCCCGAGCCAGATACTCCCTATAGTGGCCCCCACCCTTATAGCACGTTGTGATTTAAGACTCCTCCTGTGCGTCCCGACCCCTCCCCCCGGGGCTTGTCTTATTCCTTTCCTTAGATGACATATCGCTCAGCTTCGCTCCCCTTCTCTTTTCTCCCACTGTTGTCCAAGACCATGGTTTTGGCTCTGATATAATCATCAAGGTTTGCTTTCCAGAACCACTGGGAGCGTCGTCCAAGTTTAGTTGCAGAATACTCACCCCTTCCCGCAGTGTGGTTACCCGTCTCGACGCCCCCTCCCACTCGAACAGCATACCAAATGGGAAGGTCCTATTTGGCGCAGCTTTGTCAGAGTGCTGCTTGCTAAGTCCTGAAATAGTGCTATGCGATGCTCATTAAACATTATTGGCTCTTGCTTTCTTGCTTCCCGGAGAACCGCCTCATTTTGAGCATACCTGGTGAACGCTGGCAGAACATCTCTAGGTCTCGCCCCCGACCCCTTGCCTCCTCTGCCCACTCTATGAATGCGATTGAGCTCTATCTGATCAGGAGGCGAGACCCCCAAAATCTCAGCAAAGATAGATTGAGATACACCTTTTAGATCTTTGTCTTGGACGGTTTCCGGCAGCATTTTAACCCTTATATTAATCCTCCGAGACCTGTTCTCCATGTCCTCCATTTGGATCTCCAAGTTTTGCCTGTCTCTATCTAGCCGATCAATCGCTTCACTATTGGCTGTCACCTCTTTATCCAAGTCCTGCATGCCCCTTTCCAGGAGGTCAGTCCGCTCCCCCTGCTGTCGCAACTCTTGCTTCATTTCCCCCAAGGCCGAGTTGAGGTCTGCCCGTAGCAGTTGAAATTGTTCCTGGAACGTCTTAGTTAGGCTAGTTTGCCTCCTGAAGTCTTGCCTTAACATCGTGATGGGGCTCTCCCCATCAAGTGATGAATCTCCTCCTTCTGAGCCCTCCTTGGTAGTTGTAGCCAACTCCCTCATCTCCTGTATCGGCCAGATAGTGGGAAGGGTGCCCGGGCCGTCCCCCGGAATCTGCGGCGCTCTACAGTCCTTCCCCTTATTTTTGGACGACATTTCAGCGCACCTTTTGTCCGTGCGGTCCACCCACTCCGTCGTTGGCGATTCACTGCCCCACCAGGCACACTGCCACCCAAGGGTCTTTCAGGAATCCTCCCCCTACCGTGGCCTTCCCACTATCCTCTCCGGTGGTTCAATACCTTCCTCGCCGCCTATTCCGCTGTGCACTCCCCTGGATATTGCGGGCAGTAGGAGGGTATGCTCTGCCCCCGCACTCTTTGACAGGACTCTCCTATGAGAAAGAAGGCCCCCGTGCTATGTTGTGCCTCCTTTTGTATGCCTTAGGCACTGAGAGGTGCTGAGATCCGCCAAGTATAAGCTCTATATTAGTGCGGCATGGGCAACACCCTCCCCTGGGTCTCCCGATCTCCTCCTCTCACCTGTCAGCCAGGGCTCTCTCCAGCTGCTCAGTCCGGTGCTCCGTCCGTCTCCCCACTGCTGCGACTGCCTGTACAGTCCTATCAGACAGTGATAAACAACCCCCACCGGGGACTTGATCCGCCAAGGTAACTATCAGTGCCACTGAATGCCTAGTGGTCCCAGTGGTGTTCAGCTGCACTGCCTGGCACCTCTCTTCAAACAGCAGCGAGGCTAATACGGGGCCTCTCCAGTCCCCGGAGCCGCCACTGGTCTTCTGCCCCCTCCTCCTCTGGGATCGGGCCTCTTCAATGCAAGCTCCGTCAGTGCCTGATCCCCGACCGCCGATGCGTCCTCTCCCCCCTCCTCCTCTGTGGCGGCCTCCAGCACTCGCTCCCGCGGATGCCCGCCGCTGCTCCGCTTCACCTTGTTTCTGGGGGGGCAGTCCCCCATCCTCGTATGGAGACGGGCTTGACACCGCCCGCCTCCTCCTCTCCGCAGATCAGGCCTCTGTGGCACTGGCCTCACGGCACCCCAAGCGGTCACCGCCCGCGTCGCTCCTCCCCCGCCAGGAGGACCCGCAGCCCGCAAGCTGCCACTGCACATTCTTTGCCCGTCCTGCCGGGAGCCTCAATACCGCTAATCCTCCTCAACGGGTCCTGCAGCACCACCGGCGGCCACCCGATCGCCGCCCTCCTCTCCTCAGACCCCTTGACCTTTAGCTCAGGAGGGGCACGGATCACAGCTCGCCAGGGTCGCAGCGGCCCTCTTCACCCTCGGCTGCCCACGCCGTTACTCCGTCACCGTAGCCGACATGGAAGGGAGTCCGCCAAGCCGTTTCTTATGCATCGCAGAGTGTCGGGCGCACAACTGCTTCCTCAAGGTGCCTGCCTCCACAGATTTCTTCCTAATTGCCAGGTGGTGGGCCTTTCCCAGCCTCAGGATACAGGAGAGCTCCGCCGACACATCTACCCCCTGCAGGCGGCCATCTTGGAATCCCTGTTTTTTTTCTTTTTAATCTGCAACCATACAGTACAGCAGCTTTGCTTTTGCCTTTTTTTCAGAAATTAGTGTAAATGAAGGAGTAGCTTTGGATGATAAGAGTATATCATTAACAGTACTGGTCTTCAAAATTGCATGCTACTGCTAGTTGAGAAATAATCTAATTGTACTCCTACGGTTTTTGGCTTAGCTATGTCCCGGATAGTACTTAATAACTCAGTAGACTGTAATCTGCTGTAATTTGTTTCCCCTTGAGGCTAGGGGGTTAGATCTAGTAGATGGAAGTTTGTGGTTAGTAAGCATTTCACAGAGTGGTTAGTAATCATTTCACAGGAGTATGGTATCAGCATTTGGGCACATTATAAGCAGGCTGTGAGTTTTTACTATCTTTTCATGCCATTAAAGGTGTTACGATTCCTTGGCATAATTGTTCTATTGTCCTTAGAAGGATGAAACCCTGTCTGCCCCACCAAGATTCAAGTCTGGTGCTCGTGATCTCGATCTCTTGCTCGAATTCTTGCGCGTTCTCTCTCGCTCTCACTCTTGCTCTCTCATTTTCTCTGTATTGCTCTTTATCTTTCTCCCCCCCTCCGCTGTCTCTATTTTTCTCTCCAACAAAGCCATCATTTCTTGTCGGTTAGGGTGTATTATATTCATGCCTCTGCAAACCCCACACTAATCAATCCCTGAATTGATAGCTAGAAGTATGCTATTTCCCCTCGTGTGTCAACATCTGAATAGTTACTAATGGTAAATCAGTGTAGTTTTTGCTGCTTTTATAATATATCCATAGAAGAGCACGCAGAAAGAAGAAACAGAGGGTGCGATTAGGCATCCAAGATACAGTGCTAGGAGATCTGGGTAGCTTGTATGTAGACTGTGAGGAGCCTGTTGGTATGTCGTTAAAGGAGGGGAACACGCTACATCAGAAAGCGGTACCAACTATGTCAGACTCAGTATTGACGGTTGTTGCCCTACCTAAAGATGCCACCTCCCAAACCCAGGAAATCATACCAACCCAATATAAATTAACTAATCGAGTAGGTGGAAATATGTCAGCGAGTAGTTTAGGTAGAGGTAACAATATTGAAGATGCCAGGGCACTACAATTAAAGGTGGTCTGTTCCACTGACCAACATCCACCCCTTAACAGAGCAGCAGTTTTTGTGTATCTTTCATTTATTTATCTATTTTTTTTAATAATAATCTACATAGCGCAGCCACTGACCCGGGGGCTTAAGGGCGCTGACAAAAACAGACAATTCCAGTATCAGCGAGGCCAAGTAAGGCCAAAAGAGAGCCAGAAGTCAGAAGTGAGAATTAACTCAAATACCAGTGTCAGAAAAGCACATTAGTTAAACAGATGGGTTTTTAAGCCCTTTCTGAATAATCCGTGAGAAGTTTCTTCTCTAAGCTTGCCAGGCAAATTGTTCCAAGCGCTAGGAGCTATAGAGTAGAAGGCTCGGCATTTGACTTGTGAAAGAAAGTCTGCAAACGGGAGTAGTTGGTAAATGGCTGTTATTAGATCTAAGACTATATTTATTAGTCTTAATCACCCGTTCATTCTTAAGATAGCCAGGCCCAGAATTTTTTAAGCAGTTAAAAGATATCGACAATAGTCGAAACAAAATTCTTTACCTAATGGTAAGCCAATGTAGTTCCCTTCTGGCCTCTGAGATTTGGTCTGATCTCCTCAGGTCTAAGACGACTCTGACTGCATTATTTTGCAGTACTTGCAATCTATTCAGATCTCAGTTGGGTATACCGATCCCGATCAGAAGACTACTACAGTAGTCTATTCTCGAACCTAGTTTTCCCTACTGGTTTGAGATAGGAAGCGACAGGCATGGGACAGTGTTTTAATGTAGTATGTCGACGAGGCCAGCAAACTGTTGACCTGCGCCTTCATATTAAGATTACAGTCCAGATAGACTCCCAATGTCTTGACCTTTTTTTTATCTCAATGGGACAATCACTGATTAGAAGTTTAGTGTACTTGGCTTCAAGCTTCCGAATTTTATGACTGGTACCTACAAGCATAAGTTAGTTTTTACTAGCATTTAATGCCAAGCCATTGAAGCACATCCAATTTTGAATGAGATCATAGATCCTATTAAGGTTTGTTTCATCATTACAGAAAAGGGCCTGTGATGGGGATGATACATTGGGTGTCATCGGCATAGTTTGTAAATTCTATGCCGTTGATGTCCAAGAAATCTAGAAAAGGCACCGTAAAGATGTTATAGAAGAAAGGGGAAAGACAGGCTCCCTGTTGGTCTCCCTTGGTCAGTTCCAGGGCATTAGCATCTGCCAAATCACTGCTCACTCTCCACTGATGCTTTCTGAGAAAGATTTAACCCAACAGGCAGCTGACTCTGAGAAACCCGCCACATCCCTCAACCTGTAGAGCAATACCGTATGGTCTACCAGGTCAAAGGCGGCAGATAGATCCAACAGTATCAGCATGCTGGTGTTTCTTTGATCCATGAGGCGGAGAATTCAAGATTTTAAATCCAGTAAAGCAGTCTCCGTTCCATTTTTTTCTTTGGAGCCAGATTGTCTTTTATTCAAGATGTTGGTGTCTCTCAGGTGAGCTAGCACCTGGATATAAGCAACCCTGTCAAGAATCTTAAGAAGAAAGGGAGAGTTAGAGATAGGACGATAATTCAAGGGATCATCAGGGGGAGGCCTGGCTTTTTTAGTAAAGGCATGACCCAAGAGTGCTTTATACATGTTGGAACAGAACAATCTCTAAAGGAAGCATTAACACATCTACAAAGGGTAGAGATCATAGAAGCGGAGCATGCCTTGATGGCTAGTGCAGGACAAACGTCCCCCTTACAATTGGCGGGTTTAAGGTTTTGTATTATTACTGTGAGATCGGCTACCGAGATGGATTTAAAGGAGAAGAGCTTGTCAGCCTTCCAAGATTTAGTAGGCAGGATGATACCAGTATGCACATTTTGGCCAATGGTTTCTTTCACTTTTAAAATATTCTTACTAATTTTGGACAGCTTAGCTTCCATTGCATCTTGCACCTGGTTGCACCACTTGGCATCTCTAAGAATAGTATCCTGATTGTTCTTTTTCGATTCCAGTTCTTTAAAGACCTTGAAAAGCTCCTTAGGTTGTGACGGGGCTTTAGTGATATGATCATCCAGGTATACTTTCCTAGACAAAATAACCTTTTTGTAATTTCTAACATGTATATTATAAATATCTTTGTCATCAGCCAGTAACGACTTTCCAGGTGTAAAGGGCTTTAATTGTGGTGCTTTTCATTTTTTGCTATTCACTGGAGAACCATGGATTGGTTTCACTAAGTGCTATCTTTTTGTTGGACTGGGGAGCTAGAGAGTCGAATGCCTTACGCAAGGTATCCTGATGTATAGTAGTGATATCCTACACCGATGACTCATTGGTAATTTTACTATTTAAGCAGTGACCCAAGTATCTAGGGCTTCTGGAGTCTGTTTTTTTAGGTTTCTACAAAGGAGGGTAGTAAGGAGCAGTTTTTTATTGATGACAGATTTTCAGCAGTGATCTCAAAGTGGACGAAACAATGGTCCGACCATGGACATGGACTCCCATCCTGTTACGCTCACCTGGTCTCTGCAGGGACGTAGGGGCACGGTTGCAGCCCTCCCTGGAAGTGGATTACCCTGGTCAGGCTTCTTCCCCTGCACATAAGCTGTGGGCTGCGACAATTGGTGACACTGCTCCGGCGTGGATATGAGAGATCGTGAGAATGCTGCTATCTGACTTTCCGTCTCTCTCGAACCCTTCTTCCCAAAGTGTGGTGAGCATGCGCCGACCCATATAGTCTCACCTGTTGATTAATGATGATGAGCTCCCCGTCTTGCTTCTCACTGCAGCGGCGCTTCTTGATGGACCGAGTTCCTTTACTGGCCCATTGTACGTGGCAGCCCAGACGAGCTGTGACTTGACCACTCCTGATGGTAAGTGTTTTATGGCTTTAAAATATTGTGATGTTGATTCCTGATTAATGTCTGTGGGCCTCATTACACGGACGGCGGTAACCATGGCGCTAATAGCGCCATGGTTGCCGCCGGTATTTTACCGATTCCGCCTTGGTGATTTTGGGAATTACCGCCCCATTCCAAGGTTGGCGGGGCGGTAATTCCCCATTTACCAAGGCCCTTCCCATTCCCATTTGAGCCCCCATAGGGCTAAATGGGAATGGGGAAGGCGGCAATTACGGTACTGCAAATTGCAGTACCGTTATTGCCCCCGAGGTCCCTTTGCGGGCCCGTTCCTTAACGGCTGGTAAAACCAGCCGTTGAGGTTGGGTCCTGCAAAGGGACCTCGTAGTAAGGCGGTAAGGGTTTACCAGTACCGGTACCCTTACCGGTAACGGTAAACCCTTACCGGATTCCGTGTAATGAGGCCCTGTAGCTTTTAATTATGTCTTTCCTCTGCTTTCACCCAACAGGTGTAATGCGGCCCTGCAGTAGTTGCAGTGCATGAAGCGAGGCAAATTGGAAGAGAATGGAGCCCACAATGCTCTGACAGAAGGTGAGTATTGCTTTAAGGTTGAGCGCGAAGATTTGTCAAAAGCAAGACCTTAAACGTTATGTCTTAGTGACTTCTAACCTTGTCTTTATCTTTTTCTCTTGCAGGCACCGTCTTCAGATGAATTGCTCGCCGTGCCACGATGTCGGGGTTGGAGGGCTGCTTTCCGGAGGTCTGGAGACGGATGATGAATGCCAGAGTCAACGATGATGCAAGCCGATGAAAGCAGGTTCCAAGGTAAGTACTGACACTGGTCGCTGGAAACAAAGGTAAGATGCTGAGGCTGGTCGCTGGAAACAAAGGTAAGACACTGAGGCTGGTAGCTGGAAACAAGGTAAGATGTGCTCAGGCGGGGGTGAGTGTTACGCTGCCATCACTGCAGAATAACGCGAAGCGCTTGCATGAAGGCTGGGCGGGCTTAAATAGTCTAGCTCTGGCCACGCCCATTATCCTTGGCTCACCGGCCCCACCCTGCCACTCCTAAAGGATGCTACCCGTGTAGTCCAGCTTCCCCCAGTGGCCACGCCCGAATAAATGCACGTGGAGGTTCTTGCAGGGAAAATAAAGTACTTTGCACAAAATAAAGTGTGTCCGTTTATCATTGTTCATGAGATGGCGCCAAAGGCGCCAGTACTGAGTCCAGCTGTGCTCCCTAGGCTGTATTGTCCCAAAGGGACAATTAAATGTTGTTACCCCTTGCCCTCATCCCCTGATGGTGCAGGGTCTGTGTTTCCGGGCCGGTGGCCATGACACATCCAGGCTGGAGGGCGTGATTTTAAGAGCGCCCAACCAGTCAAGAGTATGACCCATGAGTAGGTATGTCAATGAATTGGGAGAAATCCAAATTTGACAAGGCCAAATCTAGTGAGTTGGTTTGGGAGTCCGTTTCTCACCCAGTCAGTAATTAAAATCACCCAGAAGGAGGACTTTAGTACAGGGTTTTAAAAAGGTTAAGAGAAGATCGGATATCTGGGTGCTAAAATCCTTCATGGGAACCGGGGGACGATAGGATAGTACTGCTTTGCGAAATTTCCTCAGAAGACAGAATTGCTCACCAATTAGAAGATGTGGTATTGACCACATCAAACATTTGGCTCAGGTATGAGGAAATTCTGGACTATATTCTGCAACATGAAGGCGATATATTTAGACGTAGTTATCGTTGTTCCCTGGCAAACTTGTTGGAAATAAAGTGTACAAAACACATTTAACACAACACCAAAGTGATGCCCAAGAGATGACTGCTACTCAAGTGTCAATGGTAGCCTGTGACCTATGAGATGAGAGCAGGCCTCAGTCAATCCGAGGACAACAAATTATGGAGCCAAACAATGTAAATATTATAAACGATAGAGCTGAGGGATACTGGCAATGGCTCCCAAAGGTCCTCCAGGCCCACTTTACTAATATGTCCCGATGGCCACATGATGTGCTTGTGGAGCACCAGGGGTTTTGCACACCTCTCATCTGATGATGGTTATTGGATAATATATTTAGTATTGTATTGTTACAAGAGACATGGATGACTGAGCCCCTTGAAATTGATGGAAGGTCTACTATACAGTCATTGGCAGTGAAAGCCCCCAAAGGGAGACCTAAAAGGGTGCGGGGGGGGGCCTTCTAGCCTCAATACGGCATCCGTGAACTATTGGGGAAATTAAAGGGAACACCCTAACAGTGTTAGCAGGAAGTATTACGTGTGACCTAGAGGAATTCAAGGAGATAGAATTTATCAATATATATGATCCTCCAAACACCAGGATGTATAAGCAAAATATCGCCATGGTTATGAAATTGATGAGTTATATCGATCGCTGTATCCCTCTGTTATTAGGTGGGGATTTTAACGCTAAATTCCTCTCTTTCCTGAATGTTTCTCGGATGCCAAAGTGGCTACTTCCATCTTCTGTAACCGACAGGGTAAGCCTGGGCTGAAATGTATTTACATCTGCTTACTGTGCTAAATGGACAGTGTGCAGGGGAACCCTCCCACAAAGCTTTTGCACGTTTAAGTGGGAAGAGTGCCAACACAATCGACCAAGCCCTTGTAAATTATGCAGCACTCCATATAGTAAAATATATGGCCATATTAAATTGTGAAGATAGTGACCATCTCCCTTTTTGTGTATTGCTAAGATCTGAGCGTACTGGTCACTATGACATTAATGGGGATTTCGAATGGATTGTATCCTCCCACGTATTCCTCATCTTAGATCTTGGATATATTCATATTTTCAGCTTCGTTGCTTCGGAAAAAAGTTTTGCCACCAGGGGGCACAGTGCTTGAGGTCGCGGCGTCGATGTCCCTCGAGGGCTGCTGTCGAGCATCGACATCATCTGCAGTATAAAGGGCTTGAGACGTGCCCGTTGGCTTCAGTTCTGTTTTTCCGACAAAGCTTTTGCTCCGTGTGTACGAAAACAAAGCTTCAGTCTTTCGACAATATCTTCATCATCAAATCCTTCTAGCTCCAAAACTGGTTTTAAAAAGTGCCAGAAAAACGGGAAGAAAATGTCTATTACTAACCCCCATCGAGTTTGCCTCTGGTGCTTGGGTCCGGACCATCGAGTTGACAAATGCGGTTCCTGTCAAGCCATGACCAACAAAGCTCTCAAGGAACAAAGAGGTAAATTGTTGGTGGGGGAGGAATCCTAGAAGTCCTCTTCGAGAAAAAAGAAAGACTCGGTTGAGTCTAGTGGAAAGTCCCGACTTAAATCGAAGAAATCTAGGTCGAGGAGTTGGTCTCGAAAATCTTCGTCGTCTTCAAAGAAGAGGCATCGCCGATCTCCCTCTTCTTCGTTGTCATCCGATACAGGGGTTATCAAATGTCCATTAAAGCACGATTCCCCTAGGAAATGGGAGGCCTTCAGAGCCTCGATGATTTAAATCTTTGAGAACAAAAAACATCGAAACCTCTCTGACACTCCTAAAAAGAACAAGACAGGCCTACCAGTGTATAAACCGGAGGCAATACCAGACAAAATGGTGCTGGGTACCAGACCCCCATCGAAGTGGGTGTCGAAGGGCTCCTCGATGCATCTGCCGAGGATTTACTCGGCGCCAGTGTCGAGGACAGCATTGACAGCTTTCTCAACGGTGCTTACATCCAAAGCTCCTTTGACCGTGTCGGAGCCTGCATCAACGACTTCGACGCCTTTGTCGAGGTCAATGCTGATTCCGGCACCAATATCGACTCCTTTGTCGAAGCCAAGGTCTATGCCTTCACAATCCATGGGTAACATTTTTTGATGGCGGTGCATTCCTTCAATTGCTTGGGCACTGGAGACAGTAGCTCAGGGTTACTGTCTTCCTTTTCAACGAAGGCCTCAGGACCATCCACTGGGAGCCAACTCTGCCAAAATTCCAGACCTGCTCCTTGTGCAGGAGATTTCAACACTGCTAGAGAAAGGTGCAATAGAACATGTACCTGTAGCGGAGAGGAACAAGGTTTGGTACTCCCCTTACTTTCTCATCCCAAAGAAGAATGGAGGATTGAGAGCCATCTTGGACTTAAGACACTTGAACAAGTGACAAGTTCAAGATGGTAACCCTTTCTCAGATCCTTCAAGCTCTCCAACTCCAAGACTGGTTGGTATCATTGGACCTTCAGGATGTTTACTTTCATGTGCCGATCCATCTCAAGCACAGCAAGTACCTGAGGTTCGCGGTTCTCACTATCCGTTTCTAGTTCTGCCATTCGGGCTGACCTCCGCCCAATGTTTTCACCAAGCTGATGGCTTTAGTGGCAGTGATTTTCACGAGAGGGGGGATTCACATCTACCCTTACCTGGACGACTGGTTAATCAGGGCGAGTTCACCCAAACGGGCCCAGGAACGTCTGACCATGACCTTCCACTTCTTGCACAGACTGGGCTTCTCCCTCAATTACAAGAAGTCACAAATTATTCCATTCCAAAAGCTCCAGTTCATCGGAGGAGTCCTGGACACTTCCTTGGGGAAAGCCTCGCCTCCCGAGGTGAGAGCTCTACACATTCTGCAGATGGTAACAAAGTTCCAGAATGCCCAGCATCTGCCGGCCTTCGATTTTCTGAGGTTGCTCGGCCTCATGGCATCCTGCATTTTTCTGGTGCCAGAAGCCAGATTGAGAATGAGATCCCTTCAATGGGCCCTCAGGACTCAATGGTCCCAATTTTCTGGGAATATGTCAAATCCTTTGCAAGTTCCGACCAGGGTGGCTCAAGATCTGCTATGGTGGGCTTGCAAGGACAATATTCTCAAGGGGTAATCTTTTTGGCAACCATGGCTGGAGCTAACAGTAGTGACGTTCCTGTTGAGTCCCGCTTTGCCGCGACTCTCTGCATCATTCCAGTGGACTTTTGTATACGTGGACTGCATTTACCAGCAGGTGAACTTTCAACCAAAGAAAGTATACTTTATACCATCTACGAATTGAGCACCCGTATTTACACTGTGTTTGTATCTATCTAGGCTCTCAGGTACCTCTTAGGAGGCGGGTCCTTAGAAGGAGGAAGCCGTGTGCACCGTGCGCGCGCACGCACCCAAGCGAGTCCCGTTGAGTCCCGCTTTGCCGCGACTCTCTGCATCATTCCAGTGGACCTTTGTATACGTGGACTGCATTTACCAGCAGGTGAACTTTCAACCAAAGAAAGTATACTTTATACCATCTACGAATTGAGCACCCGTATTTACACTGTGTTTGTATCTATCTAGGCTCTCAGGTACCTCTTAGGAGGCGGGTCCTTAGAAGGAGGAAGCCGTGTGCACCGTGCGCGCGCACGCACCCAAGCGAGTCCCGTTGAGTCCCGCTTTGCCGCGACTCTCTGCATCATTCCAGTGGACCTTTGTATAGGTGGACTGCATTTACCAGCAGGTGACCTTTCAACCAAAGAAAGTATACTTTATACTATCTACGAATTGAGCACCCGTATTTACACTGTGTTTGTATCTATCTAGGCTCTCTGGTACCTCTTAGAAGGCAGGTCCTTAAAAGGAGGAAGCCGTGCGCACCCCAGCGAGTCCCGTTGAGTCCTGCTTCGCCGCAGCGTCCGGGGCTCAACGGGGCCCTGCGGGCTTATTATTCCTAGACATCAGCCCTTGTAAACTTGCCCCTTTATTTTGAAGTTGGGATTTAGCAAGCCTTTATTTTTAAATATTATTTTAGCGGAACACAGTGCTCATTAGAATATATGGCTTGCAAACCAAGCGGCCTGTATCGTCTTACAACCTCCATGCCTCCAAACATACGGCAACGGATTATGTCCGAATCTCAGTCGCTACCAGAAGACCGACTCCCAGGGAAAGCAGCAATTAACCTGTGCTCAACCCCCTTACAACTTACAAGGCTCTTCTTGAGGCAAAGCCAAAACAAAGGATAAAATGACATTGGATAATGCTGACATTCGGAAATATGGTTTTGGCAATGTGAACAACATCGGCATAGCGGCTCTGTCTTCCACACATGTGCCTCCAGCTGCCCCAACCGATGGTGCCTTTCTCTTAAACTCTGAGATGTGCATGGGTGTTAACGCTTTGCCTCCTTTGGATAGCGACATTCACCCGGAAGAAAATTCAAAAACAGCCAAAATGCCCATTTCTTAAACGGATAGCATGTTATTACAAAATGTTCCATCTGGGGCTCCACACTCAGGGGCTCCTGTAATGTCTGAAACCTCTAAAGAAGCTGTAATTGAACTTGATACCAACAACTCGTGCTTCTCGGCCAGAGCAGATGGCTCTAATCTATCTCAATCCCCTGATATGTTTCGGCACTCAGGCTGCAACATATCGGCGCTGGAAGTTTCATATATTCCTCCGACTCCACGGAGAACAAACAATGCTCCTCTGAGTCCAGTTAAATCTTCTCATACACCTAAAACCTCATATTTGACACTTGAGGTAATGAACATTGCTCTTATGGCTCTTGCTAAACTTTTCAAATCTGTCGACAGCACATTGAAATGTCTATCTGACAACTTCGACTCATTCAAATCTGAACAAATGAAATCCACCATGGATGTTAACCACACATGTGGCGATATTGAAAAACTAAATAATGTCACTAAATTGCAAAAGGAAATAGCCCAGTCTTTGGCCCAGAAGCAAGTTTCAAAGCCGAAAAACATTATGACAGGTATATGTGTATTTGCTCAAACACTTGAAGATCCAGACTGTCAAATTATTGAAATCATTCCAGATTCCCAAACTCACCTGCCCTTTTCTACTATCAGTTACCCACATAATACATCAAAAACAGCTGTTCCATTTGTTGCAGGCATCATAATAGAAAAAAGTGTGACAACACCTTCTCATACGGCTCCCCTCAATGATTGCGTATCTAAGGAAACTGGAAAAAACTTAAATCGTGAATTAGTGTCTAAATCCACATATCCGGTTTTTGACATGAAAGCTGCAAATCTGGTAGGGGAGAAGACAATCACGAAAAAATGTGGCAGACAGCCGGCCCAAAAAAAATCAAAAAATGTGAAAACTTCGAAGCTGGCGGTCTCATCGTCCACTAAACAATTCATTAACACTCTTACAAGGGCGAACACTAGCTCAGTAGCGGCCGCGAGCCTCATAACCAAAAAATATGTTGCTCTGGCTAATTTGAAAAAAAGTAAACATTTGGACTCTTGCCTTTCTCCTAGAGTAACCCTAGACCACCCTCCGCTAGATGAACTGATTAAATTGGCCGAAGGTCACCATCTATCGAAACAAAGCAAATCTAAGAGAATACTCCCGAACCTCACACCAAACAGCTCTCACAACAATGAACTCTCAGATGACATTGTGGCTTCAAGGGAAGCATTAAGACACGAAATTGATTTATATCTCGAGTCCCGGAAGTTTGAATCTCCTATCTTTCCCATTATAACTAATGGCCCGGCTAAATCCTAAGTTGCTTCCTTGCCTGAATCACTGTTAAAGGTGATTCCCAATGAAATTCAAAATTCCCTCGCAAAACGAGTCTCCTTTGCTGATTCAGTGCCCAATGTCGATTAGAGTCCAACACAAATCTCTTCCTCTAGTAACAACCTCTCGCAAATTGAGCTGAATGTAATAAGATTCCATTGCCCGACTATGGATGCTTAATACTAGATCGCATCCTCTGTCCCCACCAAAGAAAGCGCTTGACAAAAAACATTCAGGTTCACAATACAATCGAGCACTTGCTGCATCGAGTCTTTTGTCTGCTAAACAAATTACATCCTCTAAAAAGCCGCTCTCTAAAGCGGAAAATAGACACTCCTTGTTACTTTCATGTAGACAAGATTTCTCTCCCTCATATATAATGAATCGACGGAGTATTCTTAAACTCTTCTCTGATACGATTTCATTGCGAGAGATCGAGTCTGACAACCTAGACCAAATCGAATTCCCAAACAAAGAAAATCTTGCTACAGTCCTCATATGGACTCGATCCTTGATTATTGGTAACATCATTTGGGCTGCACGCGAGGACTTGTTTAAACTGGGTTTCGTGATCTCACTCACTGATAAATCGAAAGGTCCGTTCAAATCTTGTCTCAAACCCACACAAAAATACCAATCGTATGATCCTAGAAACAACGCTGATGCAATTACATTTTTGCAGAAAGGCCCTAATCATATGACCAGAGTATAACTAGAACAGATTGGGGAGCAAGTGAGTTTATCTGTAGTGAGCGGGAACACCCGAGGATTTACTCATCTCATCAATAATACCGAAAGTACCTTGTGTGACTATGACTTGGTGTTACTGCAAGAAACATGGTTGTCCATCGTTCCCTCTTGGAACAATTATGATATACAACTTGAACCAGCCATAAGAGCTACTGGAGGAAGACCTATGTCAGGTCTGCTCACTGCAACTAACTCTCTGGCAAACATACATCTTTTGCCATTGACCTCTCCTAATCCTTTCATTCAATACTCTTATATCACCATTGGGTCCTTCAAAATCGCCTGTTTTAATCTGTATTGGAATCCTATGGGTATCACAACTGCTCTATTTCTTAAAAATCTAACAACTGCATTAGAGGATGTTGTGCTCTCATGTGATATTATACATCTGATTATTGCTGGCGATTTGAACTTGCATCTCACAAATGCTGAGGCATCTAAACATCAAGAACGTGTACGAATGTGGAACAAATTTGCGAACTCATGGAACCTAGTCATGTTGAATGGCACGAGCGTAGCTGATTCTCCTCCACTTCCAACATGGTTTAGAGAAAATCAGTCCGCTACTATTGACTATATTTTTGTTTCAAGAAGTCTTTTTGAGCACACCATTGACTTTGCTATCAAGTCTTCTGAGTATAGTGACCACCGCCCACTGACTTTTAAGATTATGTTGTCTCATGCACCGGTTGTGAAAAGACATTCACTCAGAGGTATGGTAGAAACCAACAACTCATTAAATCGACTAAACTGGTCAAACTATTCCTTAGGATGCTATCGTGACAATTTAAAAACCTATGAAGAGATTCCTGTGATTTCCTCCAAAGCAAACAAGGTGACTCCTTTTAATCTAATGCAACTTTATGCCACAAAACAGAATGTCAAGTCGATTCCAAAACAAGTTTCTGACAATGCAATCCGGCATAGAAAAGCCTTATTTAAAACACAGAAAAGACATTTATCACCAGTTTCGAAAATTGCTGCACTAAGATCTATCAAAACTGCTTATAGAAATTGGTTAGCAGATTACAGAATTACAAAAGAACGAAAGGATAGTGAATTCATGCTCCAACAGATACAAAGTAAAAATACAGCCCAAATTTGGCAATTACGCAACTCTGTTACCAATGTATCTCAACTTTCTTCGCATATAAATGGGGTGTCAGAAAATGACTGGCTTCTCCATTTTACATCTCTGTATGCCGCTCCAACCATGCCTGAGACTTTAGACTTGTCGTCATCACCTTTTGTACTTAAATTTGATGAGGTCGACATTTACTACTTTATTAATAATCAGAATATAAATATCTGGGATTATATTTTAATAATTCTATCTCAGAAAAGACACTTGAATCTACAATCCAAGTCAAATTAGCAAGGCTTGTCTCTCATGCTACAATTATTCATGCTAAATTTGGTAAATTCACCTGTACGCCGATCATGCGATTCTACCAGCAGAAAGTACTACCCATCATTACGTATGGATTGGAATCTGTGCTACCAAGGATCCCCACATTTTTGAATTGTCTGGAAGCTAAATTTTGGAAGAGCATATTGGGGCTTCCAAAGAGTACTCCCACCATGCTTTTAAGATTTGAACTCGGTCTTTTGTCAATTCATGTACAAGTCACTTGGAAAATGTGCACTCTGCTAATTAAATGTATCATGGGCATATCTAATCAGGACAGTCTGGCCATTCTAGCCAACTACCTTTTGACTTCATTTCACTCATTTCCTTCAAAATGGAGAACCCATACTTTAAATGCCCTTGCAGAGGCAAACATTTCGATTGACCTCCTTGTTTCTAATCTGAGCCGGGCAAAGACCAAACTTTATCAAGCTGATTGGCCTATGACCCAAGAAAAGTGTCTCAAACTTAAGGACTTCAGTAGAAGTCTCTTTGGCCACAAACAATTTCGCAGAATAGCCGATTATCTTGTTAGATGCCCATCATCAATTCTAAGAATGAAAATTATGCGATTTCATCTTAATCTATGGCCAGTTAATGAAATCCTATTAAGACGAGGTCTTGTCACAAAAGAATTGAGTTATTGCCGTTTTTGCAAAGACCAATCTCTTACTGAAACACTTGCTCATATTATAATGTATTACAATGTTTTTGCCTTAAAACGTTCCAAATTGAAAGAATGTTTGACCCGTAAATATGCTGATTGCTCTCGCGATGAAATATGGCTTGAAATTTTCGGCTCGAAAAAAATCTGTTAGGATTGCAACAGTACAATTACTTGATGCGGCCTTCCCTTATCAGAAGAAATCCTACATCACTGCTAAATTAATACATTAAAAGCATATGCAGAAAGGGAGGCACAATAATTATATTTCTTGTTGCAGCGATCTTGTTAATCCTGTGTTTTTAAACAAAAAGTGATGGCACATTTGGATATCAGATATTGTTACATTGCATGTCTGTACTTAATCTTACGATAAACATGATGCTGTCATAATGTTATGATAAAAATGAATAATCCTGTATTTTTTCTTAAGATAAATATTTGTAAAGTTGTAATGTCAACTAAATCGAATAAAAAAAATAAAAAAAATAGTAGTGACGGACACCTCACTCACAGGGTGGGGAGCCCAAACCAACGATCTGGCAATCAGCGGTCGTTGGTCTCCATCGGAGTCCAAACTGCACATCAACCTTTTGGAGCTGAGGGCAATCAAACTAGCGCTGAAGGCCTTTCTGCCTACTGTACGGGGAAAGAATGTCCTGGTAATGACGGACAACACATTGGCCATGTACTACCTCAACAAGACAGGCAGCGTAGGGTCACTACCACTGTGCATAGAGACAATACAGCTCTGGTTCAGGGAATCTCTCTGTCAGCAGTTCACTTATCTGGAGAGCAGAACACGGCGGCGGATGCTCTGAACAGGCAGAGCACAGTGTCCCACGAGTGGGAACTAGCCCAGGAAGTCCTTCAAGAGATCTTCACCCTTTGGAGAACCCCACAAGTGGATCTGTTCGCAACCATTGTCAACAGGAAGTGTGAACTGTACTGCTCAAGGGAATTTTCTCCAACAGGAGCTTTAGTGGACTGGGAATTTCCAGACCTATAGAGAGGATGCACTCCGAATTCCTTGAGAGCTTGAGGTCCAAAGAACGCTTGGTCAGCTACTCAGTTGGATATATCGAAAAAACAGAACTGGAGCCAACGGGCATGGCCTCGAGCACAGCGCCCCCTGGTGGGAATCTTTTTTTTACAAAGCAGCAAAGTAGAAGATACAAATATATCTAAGATCTAGGATGAGGAATACGTGGGAGGAACATCCAATCGAAAGAACGTTACAGTTGGTAAGTAACTTGTTCATCTTTATCAATAAGGGAGCCAACCGCATTCAATGCAACCGTAGAAACTCGGATAAAGCAAGGGTGGTGGCTGAAAAGGAACTTCCATTGTATATTGAAAAATGGATGACTGGTAAGACATAGGATGAAGCTACCCTTATCCATGACTTTGCACTATAGTTAACCATATTAAAGAAAAAGGCCGAAGGGAGATTTGTAATAAGTATTCTAATCTGATCAAATTTTATTGGACATCAGAGAGGAATGCTACCTAGCAATTTATGATTTGGTTGTTAAATGAAGATGACTCTAGGAAGTTCTGGGCCTGCTTTAGAAATATGAATAATTCAGGTAACCCAGAGCTTCTAATCCCTATTGACAGCCATACTTGGGTAAACCTCCTAACAAAAATATTTAAAGGAGAATGTCTAAAGCTTGAAACATGTCCCATAGCTAATATGAACATATGTAGGGAAGACATTGTGTTAACAATTAAGAAGTTAAAGAGTTCTCGAGCTCCGGGACCTGATGGTCTATGCAATATCATTCTAAAAGAAAATCCGGAAATTTGTGCGGATATTCTGTCAATACTGTTCCAAAAAGTTATTGATACTGGGAGGATGCCAAACTCCTGGAAGACCTCTAATATCATACCTATTTTTAAGTGTGGTTTACACAATCTCCCTGAGAACTATATGTTAATAGCCCTTACCAATGTCGCCAGCAAGATTTTCTATACCATGATACTAAAGGAAATCAATAAGTGGATTGCTAGGGAAAACATCCTAGATAAAGCTCAAACAAGCTTTAGGAACACTATATAATATCTTCATACTAAACACACTAATTGAACAGGCTAACCAAGATAAAAACCTACCTCTATATGTACTCTTTGTTGATTTCACTTCCGCCTTTGACTCGGTTGAGCCGGGACGACTCTGGATGAAACTTAAAGCTTGTGGTATGCCTGCAAATTTGTTGTATTTTTGTATGATGATATATGATGACAGCATGGCCAGGATACGCCTAGATAATCGAGGTACGTTATCTGAACCCTTTAACATCTCTAAAGGCGTAAAACAGGGATGTGCGCTAGCGCCTACTTTTTACAATTTGTTCATGTCTGATTTTGGTTATATCTTCAAAGATAAAATGAACGCCTTTCCCAAAATCGGCTCACATAAGGTGGGGTGGATCTGCTATGCAGATGATATAATCATGGACAATACTTACGTGGGCATTTGTAATAGTGCATCATCCCTGTGTGAATACGCAGAAAAGAATGGACTTACAATCAATCAGAAAAAAAACACAATTTATGAGCTTTGGTGTACACTGCTGTAAAAAAAAACCCCTACTATGCTCATTGGGATCAATAAGGAAAGTTAACAGTTACAAATATCTGGGCCAGGAAATATGTGGTGAGAGGAAGAAAATGAACCCACTAGTCCAAAAGAGCAAACAAACCAAGATAATGTCAACCTTAGCAGCAGTTATGAGCTTTTCTAAGAAAACAGCGGGCTTTAGTTTACTGGGAATTATTAACATCTATAAGCAAAAGTTGGTTGCAATGTTTTTGTACGCTTTGGAAGCCTCTTTTTCTGACTGGTCCGAATGGCTGGATGTGACAGAGGGTGTGATATGGAGGAGAATATTAGGTCTCTCTAACTATACACCAATCCAGGCCATCCAGTTAGAATTGGTGCTGATCTCTCTATCTACCCAAATTGACTATAATGGAGTAAAGTCATATATCAAAATAAGGTATGCACAACAAGGCTCATTACTGCATATATTATACATGCAGGTCTGAAGGAGGAAATATGGGGGCCCTGAATACCTTTCAGAAAAAAATCCAGTGTGTATTTGAAAGAATGCTTTTGTCCCAAAATGGGATTATTGTGAGGGGGTGGTGTTGACGGCCCAGAAAAATGCCTTGGAAAAGTGGGACTGGGCCTACAGCAATGATAGGGTTGCCGAATTTGGCTCATTTGCAAAATTACCTTTCCTGTATAAAAAAACTCAGTTTTATTTAAAGCTATTGCCCTCTAAGGTAAATCGGAAAACATTCCTGGATATGAGGTTAAATCGACCAAATGTTCTGGAGGTACTGGGGGGCATGGCTAAATATCCTGGAGGAAAGGAGAATGTGCAGATTGTGCTGTAACGAAAATGAGAAAGAAACCATAAGACATGTGCTTACCTGTTGTAAGAATATGAGCTCTATCTATGAGAAATATTTTGAAAAATATTTTGAAAAATATGAATATGATCTGACCTACATTGCCAGTGAAAGGTTTTGGCTGAGATGGGTGGAACAGGAGCTTAATATTTGCAACAACCCAGATCTGGATGGTGGCGAATTTTCACCTCAGGCAGTTTGAAGAAAATGTGAAGCTACTAACAGAATTATAACTACATTTTGTTTCCTCTCCCTTCTGTGTTGGGGTTGCATCAAGTAACGATGCTACCATTCTGGTCACATTTTCAGTTGATGAATTGAATGAGACTTAGACGTACTTAGTACTATCTATATTATATATTGGTGTGGTGTGCTCTGTCTGTTCTATTGTATTTTATAATTAGTTCATGCAAATTATGCAATCAATTTTTAATAATGTATATTGTATTTGGGTGACAAATGTAATTGTTATTATTTTATTTGCTAATGAGTGTGTACTTTCCTCTTTTTACCTAACTGTTTGTTTCTGTTTATACTTTGTGAAAAGTTCTTTATGAACTAAAACACAATAAAAAAATAAAAAAATAAAAAGAAATTAAAGAATAAATCATGACAAAGAGAAACCATAAGAGTCCTAGTGAAAGATGGTATAGAGTTGGCCAAAAATATAGACCGCATGATAGAATACAGGCTGCAAAAAGGAAACTGAGGCATGACATTGCATCCACACTGAATTATATGCTGCAGCGCTGGGGCCCAGATGGGACTACAGAGGAAATCAAAAGATTGAAAACTAACTATTGCAGATGGTTACGGGATCATTGCATGGCTTGCGCTCTGAGAGCTTGGCTGCAGCTGTTGCATTATGCAAGAGTGCACAATAACAAAGGGGTATGGGTGGTTATTAAAGGAGAGGAGAAGAAGGCTCTACAGATCAATAGTATATGCGATATGGACTGGTGCACTTACATAGGGAATACGTTCGGGTCAAAGCTTCCCACAGATATGGAATTGCCGAATATGGCAGCAACGTGGACTTGGAGAATCTCAGTGGCAGACATTGTCTTATTAATTGATAAATTGAATTAATTGCGCACTGCTGCCCTGATGGGACCTGCTACGCTCTGATTAAATGGTCTCCTTGGTCCTGTGCTTGTGCATTATACATTCTCTTTGTGGGTATTAGTAAGCAGGCGAGAGCTCCATTGACCTGGAAGGAGAATAATATCTTGCCTATATATAAAAAAGGATGTTGGAACAATCCCGCTAACTACCGCATTTTAGCGATGTTGGTTATACCTGCCAAGCTGTTTGCAAGAGTTCTGCTGGATGAGTTATATCAATGAATTGAACTTAGGAAAATCCTCCCCACCAAATCAGACTAGATTCAGAGGGCAATCTAGTACTATCCACAACTAGCTGACATTGGTGTCGGAGGTGGAATATGGATGGCAAAGACGTCATCTGCCAGTGTATGCTGCTTTCATCGACTTCATTGCAGTGTTTGACAGAGTAATGAGAAATTGCCCATGGCAGAAATTGGTGTCATGGAACATCCAGCATGGCCTGTTGTCGATTATTATGCATATTGGCCCCAAACCTCTTTAACTTATACCTTGCTGATCTGGCCTAAGTCCTAACCATACCCGCCACATGTCAGGTTAAAGTTGGAGCTCTAAAAATGGGATGTCTGGGATACGCAGATGATCTGCTACTACTTGACTACACCCCTAGAGGTCTCCAACTTTTAATAGATGCAGCAGGCAAATATGCTATTGCAAATGGCTTGCGTATCAACATTCGAGAACACTAAAATAATGGCATTCACTTTGTCAAAGGACACTGCTACAAAGTTTGTTTGGAGGTTTGACTGTAAGCCAATAGAACAAGTTTACTTGTTACAAATATCTGGGTATTAAGAGAGAATATACATTAAAATGGACACCCATTGCGAATACACATTCGAAAATTGTATGAGGCATATCGGTAGGCTGCTCTATTAAGACAGTATTGCTGCTATACAGAACTTAGATTGTGTCTTCCATGCTGTATGGTGCAGAAGTATGGGGTCACAACTATAAGAATTAATTGACAAAATTGGAGGGTAAGATTTTACTTCTCCTGCTAAGGATACCTAAATCGTTACCTTTAAAATATATAGGTCATTCTGATAAGTACTCTTAGTGGTAATCTCTAAATCGACTGTGTTACGAGAAGTTAACTAACTTGGCCAATGATACAATAATTGTAAATGTCTTTCAGGCCTTACAGGAATGTGAGCGGTTTGGTAGCCTAGGGAATTGCCAGGAATTCATAATAAATGGTTGCCCTCCCAGGTACTCATTCAAATGGGTCCATTAAACATTCTCTGAAAAGAGCAGTAAAGCATAGGCTAACTGAATATAGCTATGAAGCTGACATTGCTAAATTGGCATCAAATGTTAACAGCAGACTCTTTATTCAATATAGACTCCAGTGCAGACAATATTCAAAATATACTTAGGCGTTTCCTAATAGCTACATAGTAAGGCAGTATCTATTGAGGAAATGTAGTAATACATCTGCCTTGGAGATGGAAGGTGCAAACTTGGAATCCCTAGACAAGAACGTCTCTCTAGGTTATGTGGGGAGGCCGTTATTGAAACAAAGCATTTGATGTACAAAGCATTTCATGTTTACATGTACTAGTCTGGGAAATATTAGACTTAAATATATAAAATCTTATTACAGGATGAATTGCTATAAATCAATGTTTTTATGGCTACTTTTTATGGAAGGAAATTGTGTAAATGTTATATATCATATGGTACAATTTTATAATGTATGCATGAATATTTTACACAATTTATTGCAGGGGATTTTATATTGATGGAATGACAAATATCCCATTATGAATTCCTAGGGATCCTATTTATTGGTTTTTAAGGGTTGTTAGAAAACTTGATTGCATTGTCTGAATTGATATGTGATGTGTATATGCAAAGCTGATTTTGGCTGTAAGTATATTAAATAAATATGTCCATAGTTGTTACCCATCTTTGATATTTGACACTTTACTGGAGATAAAGATTCATTTTTCATCCTGAATCTTTTTTGGATTGCCAAATACTTGTCTTGCACCTATACAGCCTCTTATGCCTTTTTGCTCTTTTGCTCTTTTAGAGTCCATCATAATTTCTTTTTGGCCAACATGTTTATGTAAATTAATTCTTATATAGGGTCAGGGTGATTTACCACGTGGGCTGCTGCTGTGCAAGTTGGCTTTATTGAACACATGGTACCAGTGTAACTTTTATTAAAGAACTATGCAGATAGCTTTGCTCATTTTTGTAAGAGCTAAGATGTAAGGCATGAGAGATGTAGTCTACTACTTGAATAGCTAACTATTGAACCAGAACATTTGGTGTGATCTCCCAGCTTCTCCCTATGACCAATGTTTGTGATCCTGGCTAAATCACTTTACATCACTGTGCCATAGTTTCTTCGGCGATCAAAATTGTTCTGCCCTGTGAAGTGCAAGGCATGCACATTCTTAAAAATCCCACTAGACCTGCTGGGCGGGTTCCTTAGTTTACATATCCTGCATAACAGAAATGCACTTGCACCATGGTGACGGGGGTCAAAATATTTACCAGTGCTTTCTGTAAAATGGCGCATTTCACCATAAGCACACTTCATATTTGCTGCAATGCTGTTACCCAAAGTCCAGCCATGCACAGTCAAACTTTCAAATAAAAAGTTAATAACATCCCTATACTTGCATGCAAGGTAGATGTACCATGCAAATAGCACGCCTGTCATAAAATCCCCTCGCCAATGCGAGTGGGCTTCTAGATTTTTCAAGCCCTGAAGTGATTCTTTTAGGTCTAGGCTCCCGCCTCCCGACTTCCCGACCTTGCCTCTGTGATAAGCCTGAGGGTATTCTCACTTCTACTCCCCTGGGATCCTCTTCTCAGATGGCCAGGGAAAGGCTATCGCTTTTGGACCCTGACCCTGGGGAAGGAGAAGCGAGGGAGGATCACCTAGGTGCAGGGTCCTTGGGGATTGGAGCACCCACAGGGGAGACATGTTATCCCACTTTCCCTATTGAAGACCAACCTAACCCTCCCCCAGCCTTTAGGGGCTATTGTCGAGCATCTCCCCTCAACGTATGGCATATTTGACAGAATTTTGGCTATACAAAATCTTGTATAGCCTAAACATTCGAACAAAAATGCCATACAAAATTACAGTGAAGAAGGGCTGTGGGGGCGGGGGGGGGGGGTCCGCTGCACCATTCTTCACTGTAATGTGAGCAGGGGTTGCGGGGTGTCCACTGCTCCAGACTCAATAAAATAGTAACACAAAAAAGGAAAAGCGGACTTTGCCGTGCAGGTTCCCATACACACAAATGAAGGGAACCAACGTCGCAGAGGGATGTTGGTGATGGCGGCACACAAGGAGGTGTGCCGCCCCCAGGTAAGTAAAGGGGTGGGGGCAAGGGCAAAGTCTGTAATGTTCAGGAGAGAGAAGACCGCAGGTTATTTTCAGAAAAATAACTTTCAGTCTTTTTTTCCCTCGAACATTTCAGCTTCAATTTTATCACCCAAATCCACTTTACCTATGACACTACTGGGACGAGGAAGATGCGACTAAGAGGGATCAACACTAGTGGGTTATTTCACCACTCTGGTACTGAGATGAGGAAGAGGCATGTAAAGTATTGTAGCAATCAGGCATGTCTCCTTAACTATGGTCAGGCACTTAGACCAAATGACCCACACCTGAGGTCATTTAGTAATTGTCATGAGTATAAGAAGGTGTGCAATTTGGAGGGGAGAGAGACCGGAGAAACCTGCTGGCTGGAAGCAGTAGCTGTGGCGTGCTGCGGGATGGAGATCGCCTGCATCCTGGAGGCTGGAGCTCTTGGCGAGGGAGAACGAAGAGCGGGAGCAGGCAGCAAGAAGGCAGGCCAGAGCAGACGGGGCCGCGAGAGGACCAGAAGCGAAGCAACCACTTTGGAGGGTTAGGCCGCTCACCTACCCAGAGATTGCTGCTCCGTCTGCAGAGAGGAAGCCGGCAAGTGCACACAGAGCCGTGTAACAGGTGGGAGATACAGCTGGATCTCCCCACGAATGCGCAGCCAACGCTGCATTACGCAGAGGTTGTGGAACATTGCAAAGACTGGTAAGCCTGCCAGACCCCAGTGGGGAAAGGGTGATCTAGAAGGGGAAGTGCACAATCTGAAGAGTGATGCATGCAACTGTTTGAATGAAAAATACTGTTGAGTACACAACCAAATTAAAACTTAAAGCAAAGTTTAATTAAGCATATTGCATACATGCCAACATTCTGTGACCAAAAATCTGTAGGAATCTTAAAGTTTCAAAAATATTGAAATAATCGGTATTTGTTGCCACTAAATCGGTAGGCGGTAGGACTGCTTAAAAAGCGGTATCCTACCGCCTAAATCGGTAGGGTTGGCAAGTATGTAGCAGGTGCCGGAGAGAGGGGTGCTGCGTTGTGCAGCTATGCTGAAGAAATAGCATATTGCACTTGCAGGCTGGTGGAAGTGGCGAGAATCGCGCTGGGCGGGGCTGAACCGTGCGGTTTCCCCCCGGCTCCTGGCGCAAGCTCACACCTGCCAGAACACATTAGGAGGAGTGGCTCTCCATTGCTTCAGCGGCTCGCCCCAGCATGTAGATGACTGGCACTGGGGAGCTGAGGTACAGTGAACCATGTGGCTGTTGATATCCAGAAGTGCTGGAGCGGATCTCACGGGCGCCTCTGACAGTCTGGGGAGGTTGCACTGGCCTGCTAACTGCTGCCAGTAAAAACACACCATTATAAAAGCAGCAGCCTGGACACATCCCCACTGAAGTACGTTCCTCGGATTCTGTGTACTTGTGCACCCTGCAACCATGGCTGAATAAGCTGCTAAATCCAGGGCAAAAAAAATAATAATCATGTTTGACGTCCCATCAAGAGTCACATATAAGAATGTCCCCAACTGGCATTGAGATCTCGTATGAGACTGTGAAAACATCTCCATTGTACTCTGTGGCAACAAGGTGGATATTAAAGACAGGAAGGTGTAGGCGAAATCCATAGTCTTTCACAGAAAGAAGAATTTCCAGTACTATGATATTTCTGCCAAGAGTAACGACAACTTTGAAAAATCCTTCCTGTGGCTTGCAAGAAAGCTAATTGGTGATCCAAACTTGGAGTTTGTAGCAATGCCTGCCCTCGCACCCGCTGAAGTTATGGACCCAGCATTGGCAGGACAGCAGGAAAAAGATTTACAGATTGCCCAAACCACTGCACTGCCAGATGAAGACAACAATCTGTGAGGGAGTGCGGCTGGAGCCCAGCGTCAGAAGGCACTGTCCTGTGATGTCGATGGTGCAGCGTGTTTGCCACTTTATTATCTAGCTGAGCAGAACATGTGCTTAATCTTTGGGATGCTGAAGGAGATGAAAGGGCTTCAGAGTGAATGTGGCAGTAAAATTAATTCCTTCATATTTTGGACCTGCGTATTTAGCTGTTTTGGACTGCAAATACTTTACCCCTCAAGGTTCAAATCTAGTTTAAAGACTGCTACAGTCACATCACTTAAGTGGTGAACCCTGTTTGTTACTGTCATTCCCGTTCCTTTTTTTCGTTTAGAACATAATAAAGTTGTATTTCAAATACCTAAGCAAATGAACTTGGATACACTGTAAGTACTTCTTTTAAGGATGCAGTTCTTGTGGAACTACCAATACTGTTTTCTGTTTGTTTTAATTGATTTTATGGTTCTGTGGCACTGTAAAGACACTAGTGCATTCCCCTGTGTATTGAATATGCTACTTGAAAGGACTTGTTGCTCTGCTGGTTAGTGTGCAAGTGATTCCATGTTGGCCGGTTAAACCATGCTGAAATGTTGCTCTTGTCTGCAGCTGCAGATGTTAACTATTTGACAAGTCATTCCTACTCCTGTCTGTCTTTTGGACCTCCGCTAGGAAAAGGGGCACCTCTAGATACTATATAGCAGTCTAAAACATTACTGTTGGTGCTAGCCAAGCTGGTGCAACCGCTGGCTTTGTTATCTTTGGAACATAGCATACAAGTTGCAGCTGGTTCATACGTGTCCGAACGGATGCCACTTTTACACGCCAATTCTAACTTTTCATTTTGATTGGTTTGGCAAAATGATAATTTGGGTGCTTTCAGCTGTAATCCGGGGTGTATACAGAGATGGAATATTGAGCAAAATAGATTGCGTTGTGAATGGTTTGTAATATGGGAATTAAAATGTTGGAGAGCTTGGACTCACACAGACCCAATGTCCACATATTGGCTAATAAAATATTTAAAACCCCAGATTGCTCCAATTGCTTCACCTAAAGGTTTGCTTAAGTTTGATACAGTGCCCACCCTCAGAGTCCGTTTGAGTGCAAAACCATTCCCACCCTCAGAATTCTCATCATGTGCAGGTTACTAGGCGCCCTCTTGACTTCTACGGATGAGGGCGGTGGCTCAGGGGAAGGTGGCAGGGGGCAGAGCTCAGAAAGATAAATCAGAGGCGAGGCATGGTAGCTGAAAGGCAGATAGGTGGGAGCCAGGGTCTGGCTGCTGGTTGGTGCTAAGGGGAGCGCTGGGGGGGTTCAGGATGCATGAGGGAACAGCCAGGTGATCCATACTGAGATGGAGAGACAGGGGAAGTGAGTTCCATAAAGTGGGTACAAGGACGCAGAAGCAGGCTCCTCGTAGTCTGGAGAACTTGAAGTGGGGGGACTACAGGAGGTGTGTTGAAACTGGTCTGAGTATTCGGGTGGGGCGGGAGCATGTGAGTTTGTTTTGGAGGAAAGCAGGGTCTTTCTTAAGCATGGCACACATGGCTTTGAAGGAGGCCTGTCGGCTGACGGGCAGCCAGTGAAGTACCCTGAGTGTGGGGCAGATGTATTTTCTAGGGGAGAAGCCATGCTGCAGAGTTTTGGATATGTTGGATCTTTCTGAGTTGAAAAGCACGCACCCTAGATAGAGGGAATTGGAGTAGTCTAGGTGCCAGAGGATGATGGCCAAGATTGCAGAGACTTTAAAGGGGTAGAAGAGCTATGGAAAGATCTGCTTGAGATTGCAGAGGTTGACGGTGCATGATCTGGAGACAGCATAGAGGTGGTGCGAGATGTGGCGTGAGAGGGTCAAGTGCGGGCTAAAGGTGCATTCTAGGTTTTTGACAGTGGGCGATGTAGTGGCAGGGGTCCTATGGAAGGCGGCCATGAGGTAGGTTGGGGAAAGAGAGCTGTTTGGCCACAGATTAGGATTTCAAGTTTCCCAACATCGAGGAGGAGGTGGTTGTTCATCATCCAGCGGTCTACATCTAAGAGGCAAGATGCAAGATCCGGGAGGGGTGAAGACTGGGAGTTGGGGATCTTGAAGGTGATTTGAGTGTCACCGGCATAGTTGTAACAGGGGAGATTGTGGGAGCGGTGAGCGCAGGAGGGACAAAATGTAGAGGTTGAAGGGGAGAGGGAGGCTCCCTGAGGGACTCTGTGGGGGACTGGACGGGGGCAGAGGAGAAAGGAGGGAGGAAAATGATTTGGGAGCAGCCAGAGAGGAAAGAGGAGATGCATGTAAGGGCAGTGTCTCTGATGCCTAAGTCAAAGAGTCTGTTTGTGTGAATAGAGTGGTTGATCCTGCCGAAAGCTGCTGAGATCTGTGTACTGCCTTCCACAATCCCTAGGCACAGGTGGTCATAGTAAGCACTGCATGTGAAGGGCGACCAGTAACCATCCAGATGTTTTGGTCTACAACACCTATGATCCTTCACCTATGACACTGCTGGTTAGGGCTGATGGGAATTGGTGGCCAAAACACCTAGTGGGTCCCATGGGCTAGCCTTTTACATACATTTTCCTCTCACAGAGAAACCAATATAGGTTCTCGTGTCCCCCGCTGAGAGGATGAGTGGAAAGGCAAAGTGACTGTTGGAACTCAAATGAATGCATGGGGATAGATATCAGGAGTAGTATGAATCCTCAAATGCATAACACCTGGATTGGCCTTTGGTCTGATATCCGAGCAATCCCTCAGCAAGAATCACTGTGAGGAAAGATGAAGCCCCAAGATTCACTGAACCTTTGCTGCAGGATGAGCAAGCACATGGAGTCTCAATTGGGTGACATAAGGTCCTTCAATCCTCACCAGAGGAGGGGCTTTAGATGTACAGGACATAGCTGAGGCAATGCTAGTTCCTTAGTTTTGCAACAGGACTAGATGTCAGAAAAAGGACCAAAGGCTCCCTACTAGCATACTTGCCAACCCTACCGATATTTGTAAAAAATATATATATATATATAAATATAGATATATATATATTTTTTTTTTTTACAAAATCGGTATTTGTTGCCACTAAATCGGTAGGCGGTAGGACTGCTTAAAAAGCAGTATCCTACCGCCTAAATCGGTAGGGTTGGCAAGTATGATATTGAATACCGAACTGAATGAGAACTTGTAGCAAAGCAAAGCTAAATCATGAACATTGAATACTGAGTTGAGTGAAAGTTTGCTGAAAGTCAAAGGGGAAAGTGCCCATTTGAAAACCACTTACGGAAAAGAGAGCAAGTGTGAAAGAGTGTGACAGAAAGGTGGGAAATTAATAAGACCACAAAGTGAACTATATGAATGGAGATAGTGTGGCAAGACCAAAGATTGGCATAAAATGCGCAATACTTATGGCAAAGCCAAGAGGCTGACCAGGAAAAGCCAGGAGTGTGTGAAGCTTGTAAGTGATTTCAATCCGGCACACACCCAAGTCAAAGCCCAGCATGTAGTGCACAACTGAAACCCTTATTTATTTTTGTCCATAAGTTCAATATTCTGAACGATATACCACTTATATCACACCCTTCTCCTGAGACCTCCACCTGTCACACTGAATCAGGCTAGTTTGCAAAGTAAATATTTATTCCTGTATTTAAAATGTAATCACAATATGTTTTACTAGATAAACAACAATCACCAAAGAATATCTTTAATACGCTATGAATCAAGTAATGAGCACCAAAAACATATGCAGCACAGCAAAGAATACTTTTGTGTTGGTTCAGATCAGATAGCACTATGGTTAGAGGTCCCCCATGCAAGACCCCTCAACCCCCAATAGGCAAAGTAGAGAGATGGGAGGAGAGAGCAGGTATTCAGGAATAGGCCAAATCACACAGAATATCAGTCCCACTTTCCCCCTTCAAACACAAGAGAAAAACGGAATTGACTTTTCAGCTGTCGAATTGGCTTTAAAATGATCTTTTGAAATGACTGGGCAAAAATACCAAATATGGTCAAAAATACTGAAATTGTTCTAAATTCTAATGGGAGCCGCTTTGAACAGTTGCACACAATCACAAGCAATGATTTAGTCCAAAGAAAACATTTGAAATCTTAAGGTCCAAGTCAGAAGCAGTTCAAAGAGATTTTACACGTGTAAACCTTTCAGATTTTTAAAATCGCTGCAAACTTTTCATCGCGTGATATTCGCGATAACAAAAACGCGCGTGATATTCGCGATAACAAAAATGCGCATGATATCTGGGTAGATTCGCCATCCTATCCACCTATAGAGCCTGTAAGTATAGTCTATGCTCCTCCAGTTGCAATTCAATTTGTTGAAGCATAGACTGTTGCTAACCGTTTTATCGCAGCCACAAGAATCGACAGAAGAAACCTCTACCTGATTGGGCGCACACAACACATCACCACAAATCTGCTAGGTACATATAATGCACCACTCCGGTGGACACTGGCCGCAGGCATGGCTACCCGCACACATACGAATACAGCAAGGACTATGACCAATTTGGTTGTGCTGGTCACATAATTCTCTGCCTACTTACACCAGACTACACCTCAACGAATGTGACATCAGTATGCAGCGAAGACCTATGACCAATTCGGGCATGCTGAACACATAACGAGTCACTAGCACTTGTGAAATCTCCCAACTCCTCTCAGCGCCCATCTACATGCCTGACCTCATGGGTTGTCACCTGATCAGCCCTGCTAAGGCTTATTTGGCCAAATGCACGCATTCATCCTAATCTTACTCTATGACCTCCAACACTCTGGACTCCGTCCTCCGAGGGCGTTCCCACTAACAGTTCATTGAGACTATAATAATGGTAAAAGGCGCTATATAAATTACAACTACAGTACAAGACACAGAGAATTACTTGTGTTTAGTTTAACATACTACAGTAATTTAAATAATAATAATAACAATGTATACTCCAGCATACCAACTTGAAGTGGATTAACCTTGAAAATAAAGAAGATATCTTGGAGGTCATCAAAAAAGTCGAAAAACTCAACGGCACCTGGACCTGATGGGATCACCAACTTTGAACTGAAGGCACACCCTAAAGAATGGGCTGACCTGATAAGCGTAATCTTCCGACGCTGTGCAGATACAAGATCACTGCCCAAATTATGGACCACAGCAAAGATATTTCCAATCTACAAAAAAGGAGACATAAAGGATCCCCTAAACTTTCGGCCGATAGCCTTGCTTGACACAATAGGAAAAGTCTATGGATCCTTACTTCTAAAGAAATTTCAAACCTGGGCCGCCTCTAACTGCAACGACCATCCGCAAGCAGGCTTAAAAAAAATGCTGGGACAGCTGGTAACATACTAATATTCAGCATATTGAAAAGCAAAGCCTTACAACTTGGTCATTGTCTTTTCGTTGTGTTTGTAGACTTCACGCAAGCGGTTGACCGCATTGAGAGACATCGCCTTTGGAAGAAATTAAGTGACTGGAACTGTCCAGAAGACATCTTAGCTCCTTTTCACGCCCTTCACCACAACACCTCAGTTAGGGTGCGCCTAAGTCGGGAAGGAGACTTATCGGCTGAAATCCCGACCACACAGGGAGTTAAACAGGGATGCTCTCTGGCTTCAGCTTTATTCCTAGCCTACATAGGAGACCTCCAAGAAAGCGCAAACCCGACTCGCGCCTTCCCGGCAAAGATTGGAAATACAGCGATTGGACAACTTCTCTATGCCGACGACCTTGCATTATTCGACCAGGATTGCAATCGCAACTTAACAGACTCCTACACTACACAAGTGAAAACTTTCTCAAAATTAACAAAGAAAAAACTAAAGTTTTGATCCTGCAAAAAAAGAAATCGAAGACCCAAAATGGCACCTTGGAGATTCAAAAATGGAGATCATCCAAAATGTTAAGTATCTGGGGGTACAACTCGACAGTTTGAAAAATTAAGTCACTACGCAAGCAGTACTTCACGCAAAGATCAAAAAACTAGCTGCACAGGCAAAGGCAATCGATAGAAAATTCAGGAAATTTTCACTAATACCGATAATCCATTTTTACAAAATGAAGGTGGTGCCTGCTGTAACTTATGGCACCAAGGCCATGCCAACATTAAACAAAGGAAAGATCAAAGGGTAACTAAATAAAGCTGCAAGATCCGCCCCCCTTAGCTAGACCTACGAACGTTTCAAAACATAAAGGATCTTGCAGCAACCATGTGGGCCCTCCTATAAGCATTGAAACTCACCAAAAGAAGACAACTGTAAACATTAAACCTTAAAGACCAAAAAGTAATACAAATCAGTATAATATTTTATTAAATTAGCATACAAAATCACATAATTTCATCAAAAAAGTTAAAAAATACAGTGGCTATCACTAAAGCACTTAAAACGCTATTTAGAATCACATAAACATTAATACATGTAATACAGTGCGCAGTAAACCTGAAAACATTGGGAAACTAAAAAAACTCTGATACAAACAACTGGCTTTAATAACGAGTTGTAAGAACAGAGTGTGAAGACCAAATTTCATAAAGAAAATTTGTATTTGTTTTTAATACTAACCTAAAGGGTAGTCCCTACTTTACCGGGTACTGCCTCTCTATACCAAATGCCTAATTAGATGAATCCACCTGAAATTTAATCGGTGGTTCTAAATAGTTAAATATAACTTAATAACATTTGAATTTTGGCAATGATACAACATACTCACAAACCCTACATTTTTCATTCTCAGACAAAGATAATACAAATCTGAGAAATTCATCAGGGGTAGAGCAAAAAAAACAAAAAACATTCATTGGTCTTGGAATAAAAACTCCCAAAAAAGTCAGGTTTTGTTGTGAATTTCGTTTACCTAGGAGGGGCAACATGGAAAGAACAGCTATTAGTGAAAGCTGCAACATATTATGTAAAGCTCAAAGGACAACAGGGATTATCAATAACTCCGCTATGAGCTTACCGTCAACGTTTAACACATGGACTGTGCTGGGACGGGTGGGCAAATATATCTTCTTAGTAGATACAGATAGATCTAGAGACAATAAATCAATAACGGTTGAGAGAAAGCTGGCCGCGGGATTCGCACAATGAACTTAAGTGTTAAAGAAACTAAAAACTCAATCTACGAGGAACAACACTGCCCTAAGTCGGAACACATGTCCTCCCGAATTGGAGCTAAATCCGAAAAATAAATGGACCCTGAAAAGAATGAGACAGAGACAAGGCAGTTATAGTAATTAATAACAGGTACGCCATCATTATTTTAGGAGCCTACACCCCCAGCAGATCTAAAGTCCTACCTATACAGCTCCAAATTAAGGCTATTATAACAAGGTAGAGATATAAACCCAGTTAACAAGTCACCTAATCTGTAAACGGCAGAAAGTCGTTTAGAAAAACAGTTAAAAAAGTAAAACTGCTTAACAGGGGTTGTGAGTACAAGACAATGTTTACCTTACATCAGAAGCGGCTAACCGCTCACTCTCGCCTGTTCCCCTGCATCCAGACAGATCCTTGGTCGCCTCAATCTGTAACCCGATTCCAGTGCAGGAATGTTAAAAAATTACAATCGGTTTTGCGGGGTTTTTAACAAAATAAGTGCCACGTTGCACTGGGTGGTTAACAAAGTAAGTGTCACGTTGCACACGTATATTATGGTCCTCGGCAGCAGGCACCTAAACGGAAAAGCACAACTAGTAAGACCCCAAATATAAATACAAATGCAAAATAGCTGGGGCTTAATAAGTACCTCAGTGTCTTAGTACATGGGAAAAGAGGCAATAAGCCCCGGAACGCGTGCAGTTGCCTAAATACTATGACAACTTTGGTGAATAACATGCGGTAGTTAGTTACTTCTTTGTCTGCTAGAAGGTCTTTCTCACGTCTGTATCCGGGTCACGTACTCGATCACCTGGCGGTCGTATTAAGCAGAAGTGACGTGTTAAATACCTATGTAGGGTGTGTCTAACCTTTTAGTTAAAGTGAAAACGTCCGTATGTTCAAGCCGTGAAGTCTAATTCAAGCACGAAATCCGTCATTAGATAAGGTAAAAACGGAACTAAAAAGTGCTGTCAGCAACCTCTTGCTCCGTGTAAAATATATTCTGAATAGCAATGAGTGCAGGAGTCGAGAACCAAAACATACGGTTTTAAACACTGTTCCAATCAATGGCTTCATTCAGCCGGATTTCTGTTGTGTTGCACAAAACAATTAACCAGGATTCTTTAGCTAGCAATCGTTTGGTTGCAGATTCGCCATCACTGCCTGCAGAAATATGTAATAACACAGTCCATCTAAACTCTTCTGCTTTGTGATCCATTACCACAAAATGGCCTACCATGGGCGCTGTCATCACCTTATTCTTGATGCAACTCCTATGCTCCGAAATTCTTACTTTAACTTTACAAGTGGTCATCCCTATGTACATTTTACCACAAGGGCAACAGATTGCATACACCACACTACTAGAATTGCAGTTAGTAAAGGTTTTTTGTACCCAAAGCTTACTAAGGCCGATGTCTATCTGTGTTGTTCTACTGGTGAGTTGGCAGTTGGTACAATGGCCACAAGGTGCATGACCCACCACTTTGGGTAAACCCCACATTTCAGTAAAACTCTTTTGTTGATGTTGACCTCTAGAAATGTCGTTCTTCGTAAGGAGTTCTTTTAAATTAGGTCCTCTTTTAAACGCACACATAGGAGGGTCCACCGGGCACACTCCTCCTAAAAGGATGTGCCAGTTTTTTCTAATTATTTTAACCACTTGGTACGCTGCGGGGTTAAAAGTGCTGACAAACACTAGACTTTTGTTTTCTGTAGACCTATCCCGATATTCAAGGAGTGCACCTCGGTCATTGTTCGAGGATTTTTTGTAAGCGCGCCTGATAATATTCTTGGGATAACGTCTCGCTTCCAATTTGGACCCCAAGGTTTGGGCTTCTTGACAGAAAATCTCAAGTGTAGAACTATTTCTTTTCAGGCGCAAAAACTGGCCAAAAGGGAGATTCTCCCTCGTATGCCTGGGATGACAACTATTGAAGTCAAGTAATGAGTTGCGATCTGTGGGTTTATGAAAAGGTCTAACTTTCAAAACATTGAACCCACTGTCAACCCAAATAGTAACGTCCAAGAAGTTGAGTTCGTTGTTACTATGGGTAAAGGTAAACTTCAGATACCGATTCTGTTGATTGCTCCATTCTACAAAATCTTCCAACTGGGCTAAAGTGCCATTCCAGATGATTAAAATATCATCAATGTAGCGACGCCACAAACCCAGATTGTTAAAAAAGGGGTTTGTGGGGCTATAAATAATGCCTCTTTCGAAGCTTTCTACATAAAGGTTAGCTGCTGAAGGGGCCACTGATGAACCCATCGCTGTGCCGTGAACTTGATGATTTTCAGTTAGGGCCATCTCGGCGCACCACAGAATGAAACTATTGGGTACTTTGCCAGTTGTTCTTTTGGTCAGGAGGATCTCTTCCAGCACTTGCAATGTTTCCTGCTGCGGGATACAAGTGTAAAGTGACACTATGTCTAAGATAACCAATAGCTGTTGTTGAGGGTCGAAACACATGTCTTCAATCATATTTATTATTTCAGTAGTGTCCTGTACAAAAGAATACATGGCTGCCACATACGGTTTGAGGTATCTATCGGCAAAACGCGAGAGTGTTTCTAAGATCGCACCAGTACCCGAAACAATCGGGCGTCCAGGGGGGTTCACCATTGCCTTGTGAATCTTTGGAAGGATATAGAATTTCGGTATGGTGGGATCATTGACCTGCAAATAATTACACTCCTGTTGACAAATCCAACCTCGTTCAAGTGCCTTCTCAACTTTGTTAGTAATAAGTGAGGCTAAACGTTTAGTAGGGTCTTCGGCGATAGGAAGGTAAAAACTTCTATCGTCAAGCTGGCGTAGACATTCATTAATATAGTCACTCCTATTTAGCAGGACGACCGCTCCTCCTTTATCCGCTTTCCGTAAAATAATGTCTGGATGGCTTGCTAAGCTCTTGACAGCCAGTCGTTCGGTATTACTCATATTTTGATAAGGATGTTTTGACTGTAGACTTTCAAAGCATTTGAGATCAGCCACACTCTCTTAGCGAACACAATCGCTTCCGGAGTGAAGCTAGCTGCTGGAGGACTAAATGAGGACTTGTTGCGGAAACCACTTTCATTGTTCTGATCATCATGACTATTCTGGAAAAAATATTGTTGTAAGTGGATTTTCCGTAACAATTGCTCAACTTCCACACGCGTACGGAACTTGTCATACTGAACTGTTGGGACAAAACCCAACCCTTTATTGATCACAGAAACCTCCTCAGTAGACGGACTATAAGAGGATAAATTAACTAGTAGGGTCTGTTGCTGCGAAGCACCCGGGGGGCTTCGTCCCAAATGTCTACGTCCTGACACAGATCTAAAAAACCTTGCTGTTGTAGTTGTTGCCGGGGGGCACCAGCAGGGTTCCCCTGATTTGGGGAATAAAAGGTATTCATATTGCGAAAGTTCCGTGCATTCCGTCCTGCTCTCCTTTGGTTCCTCCCTTGGTTCCGGGAGCCTCTATAGCCTCTCGGTTGAGAAAAGCTACTATTGTTAGAGCTGCCTGAACTAAAGGAAGTGTTGCCAAAATTAAAACTAACCCGTTTCTGTCCACCTTGCTTTCGCCCGCTTGGGTTTTGACCAGCAAACGGATCATAACCTTCTTTGGTGTAACGAAACGCGTTCTCGTGTGAAAATTGAAGAGTCTTTCTTCATACGTGTAATCAGATCTCGTATGCAGAACTCCTTGAAATCAATGATCTCTTTCAGAATCTCTCCTAGGCGCTTTTTGTAGGTGTCAAGAGGAACTAATTTCTTTATTTCCTCTTCCATTTTTTCAAGATCACCTGAGATCTTAATAGTCATGGCACGGGCTGTATCTATTATAAGTATTGTCCAGTCCCTCCCGCATTTATTTGCGATATAGCTCCATTGTAAAATGAAGTCCCTATTATCCAAAAATAAGCGGGGTTCATTCCGAACCACAAGGCCTTGTGGAAGAGTGCCTGACCGTAAATATTCAATCATGATTGACCCATGGAGCTCTGTACGGATTAGTCTTTTCTTAAGCTGCAACAATTCATCCCAATTGCTTAAGTTCGCTATAAGGGACCCTTCTCCCTCATCTGAGAACAAAGAAGATTGCGCTAGCAATTCAAGGACGTACTTGTCGTCATAACTCTTTGTCCGTTCTGCTGCCATCGCGGAACAATACAGAGATGGACAAAAGATTACTAGTTACGACTGCTTGCCTCAAAAGGACACATTAAAAAAAAAAAAGGGGGGGGGTGAAAGCAAATCACGCGGTGCTTATACCTCAACCGCTAAAAAGTGTCTCTTGAACTACAATTACCACTATATAACTAGGTCTTGCGGAACATTCCGCTCTATCAACATTAAACAAAGGAAAGATCAAAGGGCAACTAAATAAAGCTGCAAGATCCGTCCCCCTTAGCTAGACCTACGGACGTTTCAAAACATAAAGGATCTCGCAGCAACCATGTGGTTATAAGCATTGAAACTCACCAAAAGAAGACAACTGTAAACAGTAAACCTTAAAGACCAAAAAGTAATACAAATCAGTATAATATTTTATTAAATTTGCATACAAAATCACATAATTTCATCAAAGCTGCTGAGATCTGTGTACTGCCTTCCACAATCCCTAGGCACAGGTGGTCATAGTAGGCACTGCATGTGAAGGGCAACCAGTAACCATCCAGATGTTCTGGTCTACAACACCTATGATCCTTCACCTATGACACTGCTGGTTAGGGCTGATGGGAATTGGTGGCCAAAACACCTAGTGGGTCCCATGGGCTAGCCTTTTACATACATTTTCCTCTCACAGAGAAACCAATATAGGTTCTCGTGTCCCCCCGCTGAGAGGATGAGTGGAAAGGCCCAGTGACTGTTGGAACTCAAATGAATGCATGGGGATAGATATCAGGAGTAGTATGAATCCTCAAATGCATTACACCTGGATTGGCCTTTGGTCTGATATCCGAGCAATGCCTCAGCAAGAATCACTGTGAGGAAATATGAAGCCCCAAGATTCACTGAACCTTTGCTGCAGGATGAGCGAGCTCAATCCTCACCAGAGGAGGGGCTTTAGATGTACAGGACATAGCTGAGGCAATGCTAGATCCTTAGTTTTGCAACAGGACTAGATGTCAGAAAAAGGACCAAAGGCTTCCTACTAGCATACTTGCCAACCCTACCGATATTTGTAAAAAAAAAAAAATATATATATATATATCTATATATATATATATATATATATATAGATATATATATATATATATTTTATTTTTACAAAAATCTGTATTTGTTGCCACTAAATCGGTAGGCGGTAGGACTGCTTAAAAAGCGGTATCCTACCGCCTAAATCGGTAGGGTTGGCAAGTATGATATTGAATACCGAACTGAATGAGAACTTGTAGCAAAGCAAAGCTAAATCATGAACATTGAATACTGAGTTGAGTGAAAGTTTGCTGAAAGTCCAAGGGGAAAGTGCCCATTTGAAAACCACTTACGGAAAAGAGAGCAAGTGTGAAAGAGTGTGACAGAAAGGTGGGAAATTAATAAGACCACAAAGTGAACTATATGAATGGAGATAGTGTGGCAAGAACAAAGATTGACATAAGATGTGCAATACTTATGGCAAAGCCAAGAGGCTGACCAGGAAAAGCCAGGAGAGTGTGAAGCTTGTAAGTGATTTCAATCCGACACACGCCCAAGTCAAAGCCCAGCATGTAGTGCACAACTGAAACCCTTATTTATTTTTGTCTATAAGTTCAATATTCTGAACGATATACCACTTATATCACACCCTTCTCCTGAGACCTCCACCTGGTCACACTGAATCAGGCTAGTTTGCAAAGTAAATATTTATTCATGTATTTAAAATGTAATCACAATATGTTTTAATAGATAAACAACAATCACCAAAGAATATCTTTAATACGCCATGAATCAAGTAATGAGCACCAAAAACATATGCAGCACAGCAAAGAATACTTTTGTGTTGGTTCAGATCAGATAGCACCATGGTTAGAGGTCCCCCATGCAACACCCCTCAACCCCCAATAGGCAAAGTAGAGAGATGGGAGGAGAGAGCAGGTATTCAGGAATAGGCCAAATCACACAGAATATCAGTCCCACTTTCCCCCTTCAAACACAAGAGAAAAACGGAATTGACATTTCAGCTGTCGAATTGGCTTTAAAATGATCTTTTGAAATGACTGGGCAAAAATACCAAATATGGTCAAAAATACTGAAATTGTTCTAAATTCTAATGGGAGCCACTTTGAACAGTTGCACACAATAACAAGCAATGATTTAGTCCAAAAAAAACATTTGAAATCTTAAGGTCCAAGTCAGAAGCAGTTTAAAGAGATTTTACACGTGTAAACCTTTCAGATTTTTAAAATCGCTGCAAACTTTTCATCGCGTGATATTCGCGATAACAAAAACGCGCGTGATATTCGCGATAACAAAAATGCGCATGATATCTGGGTAGATTCGCCATCCTATCCACCTATAGAGCCTGTAAGTATAGTCTATGCTCCTCCAGTTGCAATTCAATTTGTTGAAGCATAGACTGTTGCTAACCGTTTTATCGCAGCCACAAGAATCGACAGAAGAAACCTCTACCTGATTGGGCGCACACAACACATCACCACAAATCTGCTAGGTACATATAATGCACCACTCCGGTGGACACTGGCCGCAGGCATGGCTACCCGCACACATACGAATACAGCAAGGACTATGACCAATTTGGTTGTGCTGGTCACATAATTTTCTGCCTACTTACACCAGACTACACCTCAACGAATGTGACATCAGTATGCAGCGAAGACCTATGACCAATTCGGGCATGCTGAACACATAACGAGTCACTAGCACTTGTGAAATCTCCCAACTCCTCTCAGCGCCCATCTACATGCCTGACCTCATGGGTTGTCACCTGATCAGCCCTGCTAAGGCTTATTTGGCCAAATGCACACATTCATCCTAATCTTACTCTATGACCTCCAACACTCTGGACTCCGTCCTCCGAGGGCTTTCCCACTAACAGTTCATTGAGACTATAATAATGGTAAAAGGCGCTATATAAATTACAACTACAGTACAAGACACAGAGAATTACTTGTGTTTAGTTTAACATACTACAGTAATTTAAATAATAATAATAACAATGTATACTCCAGCATACCAACTTGAAGTGGATTAACCTTGAAAATAAAGAAGATATCTTGGAGGTCATCAAAAAAGTGGAAAAACTCAACGGCACCTGGACCTGATGGGATCACCAACTTTGAACTGAAGGCGCACCCTAAAGAATGAGCTGACCTGATAAGCGTAATCTTCCGACGCTGTGCAGATACAAGATCACTGCCCAAATTATGGACCACAGCAAAGATATTTCCAATCTACAAAAAAGGAGACATAAAGGATCCCCTAAACTTTCGGCCGATAGCCTTGCTTGACACTATAGGAAAAGTCTATGGATCCTTACTTCTAAAGAAATTTCAAACCTGGGCCGCCTCTGCTAACTGCAATGACCATCTGCAAGCAGGCTTAAAAAAAAATGCTGGGACAGCTGGTAACATACTAATATTCAGCATATTGAAAAGCAAAGCCTTACAACTTGGTCATTGTCTTTTCGTTGTGTTTGTAGACTTCACGCAAGCGGTTCACCGCATTGAGAGACATCGCCTTTGGAAGAAATTAAGAGACTGGAAATGTCCAGAAGACATCTTAGCTCCTTTTCACGTCCTTCACTACAACACCTCAGTTAGGGTGCGCCTAAGTCGGGAAGGAGACTTATCGGCTGAAATCCCGACCACACAGGGAGTTAAACAGGGATGCTCTTTGGCTTCAGCTTTATTCCTAGCCTACATAGGAGACCTCCAAGAAAGCGCAAACCCGACTCGCGCCTTCCCGCCAAAGATTGGAAATACAGCGATTGGACAACTTCTCTATGCCGACGACCTCGCATTATTCGACCAGACACCGATAGGATTGCAATGGCAACTTAACGGACTCCTACACTACACAAGTGAAAACTTTCTCAAAATTAACAAAGAAAAAACTAAAGTTTTGATCCTGCAAAAAAAGAAATCGAAGACCCAAAATGGCACCTTGGAGATTCAAAAATGGAGATGATCCAAAATGTTAAGTATCTGGGGGTACAACTCGACAGTTTGAAAAATTAAGTCACTACGCAAGCAGTACTTCATGCAAAGATCAAAAAACTAGCTGCACAGGCAAAGGCAATCGATAGAAAATTCAGGAAATTTTCACTAATACCGATAATCCATTTTTACAAAATGAAGGTGGTGCCTGCTGTAACTTATGGCACCAAGGCCATGCCAACCATCCCAAAGAACATCTGGCCCAAAATAGTAGCCTCATTCTGGACATCGGTGCTTAAGCTACCGAACTCTACCTCGAGAGTTGCAATAGGATGGGAGCTGAGTCTTCAGTCCATGGAGTGCATGGTGAGCTGTAATGCTTTAATGCTCTACAGGAAGTGCAGAATGGTTGACGGCAATGAAATCTTCAAAATGATAAAGCGCGGGATGGAGGGAGGAAAATCTGAGATGTTAACAAACTGGCAAAAGGAAAATACACTTCTACTTGACACCATCGCCTCAGACGAAGATTAACTCATTCACAATCCATGCAGAATCCTACGTAAAATCAAGGAAGCAGACTGGGCAAAGACGACCGAAATAGCTGCCAAACAAAAACTTACCTCACACCTACCGGTCAACACAAAAAAACTGAATGAGTTGCAAAACTTTGTAAAGAAATTTCCAAACGGTCACGCAATCTGATACTAAGAGCCTGTTTAAATCTGCTAGAAACAAGTGAAATTTTGCACATCAGAGGTTTAGCACAAACACAAAGTTGCCGTTTTTGTCACGACATCTCGCTTCCACCACAAGAAACAATTTGTCACCTCTTGATGGCCTGCTCCAAGACTCGCGCAATAAGACAACGCTACATATCTCACGTGGCAAGACCAGACGTACTGCTGGAAGAAGAAATGTGGTGGTGTAGGCTTATAGGAGGCAACAGAACTAGCTGGCAAATTGCCACAGCAAAAATGCTGGAACACATTGTGAACAATCTGTTGAAGGAAAATCAGCGACTCGTCGGATACGCTGTCGCAACAACAAATAAACAATAAGCTCAAACGAAATGCTCAAAGCGAGACAGCTTAGACACATATGAATGGGCACCAGTATTGTAAAAATCTTATTTTGATTAAACAAAAATAATAAAAATAAAAAATAACCATGTATATAGTGGATGCTACAGGCTGGAGTCTCATTTCACTCTGAGGCATCAATTGTGATTGATAGATTAAGGCAAATAAATGATATTGCAAAAGTTTAAACTGGTCCGAAGCCGCTTGAAGCTTGTAATCCAGAATTTTAGGTAGGATTGATTGTAAATAGTGCAATGTTCGCCTAATTTTGGCAGCGTGACCTGGGGGCTGGATGAGGGCAACATTAGGGTAGTGACAAGAGGCCTAAAGGAATGTATGTGAGAGACAGCGGTTAACACAATCCAATCCATGGTAAATGGTTATTCATTTTCAAATGTGCCAGTAAAACTATCCCAAACATAAGAATAAACGGTCTTCCCCCTGCATCACCCCACACCAGAGGTCCTGCTACATGGCATCCGTGTGTTTGGGGGCAACTCTTGGCTCAGCACCACTAGGCTTCCATGCTTCTCACTCATGATTCCCTGCGGTCACTGTAACGGTGTAACGTATGGTGCGACGGCTCCTGCCCTTCTGGAAGAGAAACCAATATTTGTCGGTCTATCCATATTAGGACGCATGAAAATGAGGGACTTATTAATGAGATACATCCTGCAAAAGTAGGGTATTACAGCAAATGATCTACAGTAAATGAACGGAAGGCACAGCAAAGCACAACATAGCTATTGCTTCATTTAAGAGTATATAAATGTTGTATTACATTTAATGTATCCACAGATCAAGTGAGGTGTATTGCACAGGTCTGCCTGCTCCTTACTTTACCCCTGTCTTGAATGGAGCTCTGCAGCCCATGATGCCCTTGGCCTTGACATGCCTGCCATTCTAGAACATGGAGACAAGAGTTAGGCAAGAAGCATTCACAGCATATCCATAAATACAGTGCTAGTTCCCAAACTGCCGGGCTCGCCTTTTTAGTTTGAAAAAGCACATAGCTATTTGCGGGTGGGGGGTGGCAGGGTAATCAAAACAAACTCACTCCCTTGCCGTACCACCCCCAATCTCCCCAATATTGCCTAAGCTAAGCCCCTGGTGTTTGTAGATTGAAATGCTGGTCATGTGACTTCCTTTATTTAGGCCATCTGTTTGTTCTCCCGAGCAGTCATGAAGAATACCACATACAGAAAATTGATCTTTCCCATTATCATCTAAAATAATTATTTATTGAAAGTGCATATTTTGGTATCCTGTTGCACTCTAAATATTAATGTAACCCCCAAGCTGATATAACATGTTTGCTGCTTTTAAATGAGCCCTTACTATATTGCTTGTGCCAAATGCTTACTGTGAAAGGCATGCATAGAAAGTGTGGACCAGACTATCAGCATTTTTTTGGCTCAAGTGACGAGAGTTGCTAGAATATCCAATTTCTTGCGCCATAGAAGAATTGTCCTGTGCAAAAAGTATAATTGAATGTGCACATTCATAAGCCCCTTTCCCCACATTTTATGCAAATGAAGGGTAATTTCTACGCATTTTAAACCATATCACATGATGCTCTTTAAAATGCGTGAGAACGCCCCTCAAGGCCCTTCCCTCTGGCACCTCACCATATTCCCTTTTTCCGCACGGACGGTGTCTGACCTGGCAGCTAGGCACAGAGACTTTTAACTTTCTGCTTGCTCTCCATTTGTTTTATTTTTTAATCTTCACCTCCCATCGTTGCCTCGCCTGCCCTGGCGCATGTCTGTGCGTCCTGCGAAAAACTAGTTCCCGGCCTCGGACCCCCATGTGCTCTGTCTTGAGTACCTAGTGCCCGACCACTGCTGGGATGCGTACGCGGCTTGCAGCGCTCTCGGCCACCGGGCATTGAAGAATCGGTTGTCACGTTGGCAGGAGATCTTCCATGCGTCTCCTCCAGGTCATCTTAAAGAGTTTGTTTCCAGGACCCCACGTCAAGACAAGGTAGGCCCTTTGTTTAGTATGGCTCCTCACCATAGAGACTCCTTCCCAGGGGTTTCTACTGGCAAGGGTACCTTGGATTCTGATTCTGTGAGACCCGAGGCCACTAAGGCTACTGGCTCAGAAGACGAGTGGCTCAGGAGCTCTACCAGCTGGTCCACGGAGGGGCGATCAAGTTCATCGTCCTCGTTGGCCCCAGGGGTTGGGGGTGGGCAAAGGATCATAGTGTTCTATCACCAAGATTCAGTCCTTAGCACAATCCAGCACGACTACCAGCTCTGTTGTTAAGCGCGCACAGCCTACCAGAGCCACCTCCGAGGTCATGAGTCAGGGCGATGCGACTACCACCCTGCAAGCCGAGGGCTCAAGGCCCACCAGAGCTATCTCTGAGGTCAACACTTCGGTTTCAGGTTCGAGGGCCAACGCATGCCCTCCCATGTGTGAGCCAGCATGTGGCACGGGGCATTCGTGCCCTTCCGCCCAGGGCGTGGTGCAAGGCCCCAAGATGGCGAATAAGCACGCGTCAGAGCCTGCTAGACAGGCGGCCATCTTGGACTCTGATCAGGGCTGACTCGGTCCCTCACCCATTGAATGGGCCATGCTAGAAGGTTCCAGTCCCCTTCCCTCGGGAAGCAGCAGCTGACTTTATGGTACAGGTGGTTTGTCTCTGCAGGGATACATCTACCCTTCACAGCCTTACAGCTACTACTCCTCAGGCACCTCAGCACTTCGATCAGGAACGGAGACCCAGCGCTTTTGATGTCCGGCCCGCTTGAGATCCAGCAGCTTCCGAGGGCCGCTTCTTCAAGCGCTTACTCCTCCTCCTGTTTCCCCCACAGGTGGCGTGGCTCATTAAGGAGATAGTCAAGGAGGTGATCCCGCAGGTCTGGCCTCCTAGACCTCCACCTCTGGGCCCTCTGCCAGTTCCTTCAGCAGTGATATTGCCTGTCCCTCCTCCGGTCCAGGCTCTACCGGTTATCCAGACCCCTGCTCTCGTACCCCCATCGCCTCCCCCATAGCAGCCATTAGATCTGTCTTCGGATCAAGGGGGGAGATCATGCCAGCTCCTATGTCCCAGGACCCTCCGTCTGGAAAAAGGGGTCGGGGTGGCGATGACGGCAATGACGACAACCAGGATGACTAACACTCTGCATCTGTAAAGGCTTTTCATGACCACCTTCAGGTCCTTGCAGAGTTATTGGGGGTCCCCCAGCCAAAGAGGGACCCCCAGGAGTTCGTAGTACTAGCAGAGGTTTTGGGCAAGCGTACTACAAGCTGTTCAGGCATTCCTCTCCAGAAGGATGTCTTGAAGGTGGCGAGAAAAGTCTGGGAGAAGGCCAGGCCAAAGGCCCAGATGAAAGAGAAATTAGACCGCAGATGAAGGCTAGTGAATGGGGAGCCAGTCGTCCTGGCCTCCCACCCTCAGCCCCACTCTTCAGTGGTGGCTGTGGCCCCGCTGTATACTAAACCATTGTCTTTGTGTTCTTCCTCCGCGGGAGCCACCTCCACTTGTCTGTCCAAGGAGGATGACAAGGTCCTTGAGTTTTTTGGCAAACAGTGCTACCTGCCCTAGAGATAAAGGGGTGCATCGGCTTGTTAAGATATCTATTGAGGACCACTATTAACACGGAGAGGACCTTCTCCCCCACAGTTAAAGCGCAACACCAAATACTGTTATTTCTGTAATATTGAGTTCGCCTAGCCCTGTCTAAACAACTAATATCACCAAGGCGTTCTCCCCCTGTGCTACACTAAGCCAAGAACCAGGCAGTGCGTAATAATATAATAGATATTTTTATTAACAAATGCTTTTAATAGATATCTAGAAAACAATTAATTTACACACACCATCTTCTCTGTGGCATCCAAATCTACACAAAATAGAGGCAACACTTTTTCTGTTTTGAATTTGACAGTATAGAAATCAGGTTTGTCGTTTTTATCCCCTGTCCCACAAACTCCAAATTATTAAATCACACAATGCGTTGCAATATTACAGTACAATCAGGCAAATTGTCATTTGGTTATCAGCTTAGAAAGTTCACAGGCATTTATACATTCAGTTGGAACATGGGCTTAATTTCTCTGCACCCAAAATACATGCATTTGAGAACACACTTTATTGGTAAAATGCTTTAAATTAATAGAACGTTTTTTGTTGGTAACCCTGAAGCAACGCGCATCTCTTTTTGGTCAGGGTCACTGTAAAATCTCAGTAGAAGGTGTGCATTTAGTCAAAACTCCCACTTATTGACTTTTGCACCTGTATTTCCCCAGCACACGAGCCTGGATTTTTGTGAGTTAGAAGACCCTGCTTTAAGGCCAGGTCTGGTGAAGGGAGAAAGGGAGACATTTCGTTTTGAGGTCAAAACACCCCTTTTCCTGTAGGAAAGCTGGGGCTAGGAAAATGCAAAATATTCAGTTATTGAAGAGGCTATAGTTTTTAATACGCTAGGAAAGAGGGCAGAGGTTTCAAATTCTTCCGAGCTCTGCCCTGCACTCAGTTTCTATGGGAATTAATAAAATTATCTTTTTTAGTAAAATATTCTATGGATCTTCTTGGTTATCCCACAACCCCTTACTTAATGTAGCGAGAGAACAATACTGACAGATCCCTCTTTCACTTGGTTCTTTGAACAATCTCCTTACTTTCAAATCTCTGCTTTGGTGCTTAGAAAATCTCAGCGCCTCTGGACACACTCTGGGAGATGCACTGGGATCTGGTCAAGCCGCTTTTAGGGATGGTTACCAAGATTCACACTCTATTTTGGCTTTCCTCTTTCAGAAGGGCCCATCAGCTCCAATCCTTCCCTGTAACTCTGACTTCCAGACAAAGTGAGCCTACAGCTATCCCAGTCAGTTTCCTTTTAAATAGTCTTGCAGGAAAATGTTACATTCTGCAAACCATTTATTTTCTGGGCCGCCTTTGGTGAACATGTTTGGCAGTGTTTCCCCTTCAGTGTTTTTCAGCCAGCTTTTTCTTTTCCCATAGAGTAAGCGGTTTTTATTCTCTAAACCACACCTCCAAAATATGATGTCAATAGGTGTGGACTTCTCAGGACAGGATTGGGCAATTATTTTTTTCTCCTTCCTGCAAGCACCACCCCCTCATATGGATAGACCAGAGTTATCCATGGTAAAGGAGCCAACACAGAGGACACTCCCCTGCATTAACACACGTGTTGCATATCAATTTTGTTCAAAGCCCATCCCACATGGCAAAGACATTTTTTTTACAAGTACATAATATAACCTGTAGATTTGCAAATGTTTTTTCTCATGCCGCGTTTTTCAGAATGACTTGTGTGTCGGCAGGAGCTTGTGAGCTTGAATGGCAAATCTTCGCCCTTTATTTGAACCTAGAACATACTATCCATTTTAGACTTTGCACAGCGGGAGAGTAGTCATGTGTGCATCATCTCACCAATTTCCGTTCCAGTGAGATTTTTAGGGAGCCTGTGATCAACTTTTCCTTTATAATTACTTTATTTTCAATTGTCTGTTGATCAAAGTCGCACTCAAAGATTGGGTTTGCCAATAACTACATTTTGACATGTCAATGGCTTCAGTACGGCTTATGGCTGCAAAGAAAAGTGCAAAGAAATATGATCTCCTATGTATCCCCATAGAACAATATATGACATTTGCATATTAACATTATTTTACACAAGTCCAAGACATCTGCTATAGGGACATTCTCCCCCTCCAGTTCTTATCAGATGGCCACATCACAGTTTATGATGTTTCCTGGCAGAGCAGAGGACAATTGTCTGGAAACCGTCAGCTTCAGGCTTCACCGAGAGGTGTGATTCCAAGAGAACAGGATGACCATTTGGCTCTGGGGGGTTGTTCCCTTCAACCAAACTGCAGCTTCAAAGCAAAGAACAGAGAGCATCTGGCCCCGATAAACATTCCTGGTCACTGTAACTAGGCAGATTTCTTGAAGGATTGGAAGCATCCCCACTGGCATCATAGGCTGTTTATTCATCAGTGTCCTTTTTGCAAGGGAAGCCTTTTTCCCTTTATTCTTTATTTTTCTCTCTTGCTTTAAACTGTAGAAAACATGCATACATTTGCAATTTCTGTGTTCCTGGTATATAAATGTAAGCAGAATATTCCTGTCCTTTTAGTGTTTTTTTTTTTATTCCATTATTATCAAAGCGCTTTTCTTCTTATATACCTTTTTCTGTTGGAGCCGTCTGGCCCAACTTCCTTCATTAGGGAGTGGGCATTCCAGTCTCCCCTTCTGTCTCTGGATTGAGGGGTGTAGCACAGCACCCGTTTTCTTCCGTCATTAGGGAACGGCCTCCCCAGCCTCCCCTTCCATCTTTGGGTTGGAAGGTATGACACGGCACCCCCTTTTCTTCCTTCTTACTCGGGTCTCTGGGGTTCTCACCGGACTCCCCTCTTGCCTCCAGGTTGGAAATGAAGGAGGTTATTTATCTAACAAATAGAAAAAAAGAGAGGTTCAGTACTTTTTACACCACCATATTTCCACAGAAGATGGACGTTGCATTCGAGAGAAAAATATTCCATAGAAAGAGACATCACATTTCAACACTTACATTTGAAAGAGGCAAACATTACATAAAACTAGCCACAGTATTTCAGTACATCCATTTTGCAATTATTTATTTTCTTAAAGAATTTTAATTAACAAACTCCATACAGGGTTTTCACTCCTTGGATGGTTCCTCTGCACGACTTTCGTTTGGCTCCTCAGTCATAAAGCTTGTCTGGGATGACAGCTTTTCAACTGATTGATGTGACCCATTTCTCTTCTGTATGGTCTCCTTTTGGGTTGAGAATCTTGAACGCAACAGGGGATATGTTAGCTATAATTTCAAAGGCACCACACCAAGACAGGAGACATTTCTGCTCCTTTGCCTGATTCTTTTGAAAATTGTACAGGTAAATCTTGTCCCCTACTTCATATTCTTTCTTGGTGGTCTTTAGGTCCTAATAGCTCTTCATTCATTCAGCCGACGTTTCTAAATTGCACTGAGCATAGACAAAAGCATGCTGTAGGTGCTTCCTTACATTTTCAATGTACTCATGAGTAGTGGACGCATTTGTGAGCATGTGCTTCTGAATCCTATAGAGCAGATGCTGCAGTAACATGTTGTTTCTTCCAGTCATGAGCTCAAATGGAGACATTGTTGTTGCAGAAGAAGGTGTAGACCTAATAGCCATCAGGATAAGCAGTAATCTGATGTCCCAACTGGGTCCGGAGTCTGCCACAAATTTCTTTAAGATACTCCCATTTGTTTTGTTGTATCTCTCTACCATCCTCTGCCCCCGCTTGAGGCCAGGTGGTAGGCAATGCAGAGTTTTCTTTTTACTCCTAGAAACTCCCACATCTTCGCCATGACCTCACTGGTAAAATGGCTTCCTTGGTCCGACTCAATCCTTTGCGGGAGGCCGAAATGAGAGAAGATGTGGTTGATCATTAGTACAGCCACCGTCTCCACCTTACAATTCAGGGCTTGAAGATATTCTACCCACTTTGTGAACAAGCAGGTCAGTCAACACGTACTTGGTTCCTCTAGAGGAGCGAATCACTGGCCCGATGAAATAGACTTCCAAATCTGACCAAGGCAGTGTCATTCCCCTTTTTAGTAGGGGAGCTGTGTGTGTGAGAGTGAACTGGGTTGAAATTGAGCACACGCAAGATACCCCTTTAGGTAAGTGTCGAGGTCCAGGCCCATGTGTGGCCAGTAGGCAACCTAACCTAAGATTTCTAATGTCGTGTGAAACCCCCTATGACAGCCAGTGGCCACGTCACAGGCGTGGTTCAACATCAGGCTTTGGAATGAGGTAGGTACCACCCACTGGTCAAAGCCAGATAGGGCTCTCCTTACCAACAAACTGTCTTGGATCCAGACCATCTTGGAAAACTTAATCAACACCCGGAGATCTTGTTTACTGGTACAATCTGACTCTGTTAGAAGAAAACTCACATGGTCTTCAATGTGTTGATAACATTTCCCAATGATCGGGTCCTCTTTCTGTGCAGTGATGAAATCTGCATCTGGGGTACCTTTTACTCCACCGGGCAGTCAAGATTTCTCTATTTGCACGAGTGTGTGACCTGGTGACAGCAGCAAATTGAATTGCACTCAGCAGGGATTCTGTTTCTATGAAATCCCCCTGTAGAGCTCTGGTTTTAGCCAGCTGGTCAGCCAGGTAATTCCCAGTCTTATCTGTCCCCTCTATTTTGGAATGGCCCTTTATTTTCTTCCAATAGATGGTCATCTCATTGGAGGTCACCAGGTCGTCTGACTGGATCAGTTTGGCATGCTTTAGGGGTTTGTTGTTGGCAAAAAGCATGCCTCGATTCTTCCAGTTATTCCAGGTGCTCCACAAACCCATTCTTGACATAATCTGAATCAGTGATTATGACCGGTTCTTTGAGTTGGTGTGGCACGGCAGTGATGGTGGCTTGATGTACTGCCATCAACTCTGCCACCTGACTACTTTGGGGTTCTGTTTTGTAACCAGCAGAGGGTTACGGGGTATCATTCACCCAGGCATTCCTAATGCCAGCCATCAGTTCTTTTTCCCTGTTATCGCCACAGAAGGAGCACCCATCCACATAAACTGTGGGTATCCCCTGACACGTGTCTTTTTCATAGACCTTGTGTGGGGAAGTTGAGTACGCCTCCATGTTGTTGTTGGTCATTAGACTTTCGTCCTTCAGACCATTTTCTTGAGCACTCTCATGCATGTCTGCCAACCCTTGCGGTAGGGGACTATTCTTGTTTTGGCCATATCTGACCTCCACAGGAAAGCCTTGCATGGACAGAATCCAGGAAATAATTCTGGAATTACCAACGTTCCCCGCCCAGATTCTGTCACTTTGTAGATATTGCGAGGGTTGGTGAGGAGTCTCGACAATGATGTGTTCCCCCTGGATGAATGGCTGTTAATTTTTCAATGCCCTCAAAGTTGCCAGTAGTGCCTTCTCACAGTCGTTGCATTTTTCCTCCACAGAGGACAAAGTCTTTCTCGCATGCAAGATTGCTTTGTTGACCATGTCATGCTTTTGGTACAATACCACTGTTAGGCATGTATCTGAGAACCTTGTATCCAAGAAGAACTCCTTGTTCTTTATCGGGTAAGCCAAACGAGGAGCCTGGGAGTTGTTTAACTGCCTCAGATTGTTCCAAACCCCACTCCCACTTGACTCCATCCTTTACTAAATGGAACAAGGGTCGAGTGACCTCTGCGTAGTCTTCAATGAACTTTCAACTATATTTAGTGAGTCCAAGAAGGCTTCTTAATTCTTGTAGAGTAGTCATGTCTTTTAATTTGAATAAGGCTTCCACCTTCTTTGCCTGGGGATTGAGACCCTCCGGGCTGATCTCGTGCCCTAAGAAGTTCACTGGGACTTACACCACTGTCCCTTTTGAAAGGACAGTTTTGTTACAGGTTTTTTCAACTGGGCTAGAACATAGCAGAGTTCTGCTATGTGTTCCTCCACAGTTGAGCTCTTGATCAAAACATCATCTACATAGTTCAGTATTCCCCTTTCACCCAAATCAGGCATGGCCTTGGGTAGGAAGATGTTGAACTCATTGCCAGAGTTTACATGTTTTGCTGCCCCCCCAAAGGATAGGGAAGCTTGTACTCGTCTAACCTAATAACGGGTACTGCCCAGTAAGCGTTGATCAGGTCAGTGGTGGTGTACGCTTTTGATCCTTGGATCTTGGCCAGTCCATGATCGATGTAGGGAAGGGGCCATCTTGACATGTGGACCCGTTTGTTCAAATCCCTCAGATCTGCACATAGTCTCCATTGGCCATTTGGTTTGAGTATCCCCAGTACTGGGTTGTTGAAGGTACTGTGAATCGGACATATTATCCCACAGGATTTTAAGTTCTTAATAATCTCTGTGAGTGACTCCATGGAAGCAAGAGGTAACCAGCATTGTTTCACAAAAACTGGAGCCATCTCGGGGTCCGTGGGAATGGTGGTTGAATGAATGTATGTGGGTCCATAGTCATAGGAGTCCCCTGAAAAGATATTTTGGAATTCTGTTTTTGCTTTTGTCTTTGCTCCGTAGGTCTCGCAGACATCAGAAAGATTCATCCTTTCCTCGACCATCTTCTTGAAACCTGGAAAGATCTCGGGCGTGGCAATTTCAGCGGTATCCTCCAGTTGGTTGGCGAGATCTCTTTTGATGGTGGTAGCCTGGACAGGGGATTCGAGGTAGTGGACCTTAACTCTGAACACTACCTCCTCCCTCCTAATGTCACGGGTCACCTCTTTCACCCCTTAGGGGCAGGAAGAGTACACCACGAAATTCCCCCCATGCCTAGTAAGAATCTTTTCTGGAGGAATACTGTTGCTGAGGTCGAAACAGTCGTTTGGGATTGGTCCCATGATTTCATTACCCAAATCAATAGAATAATGTTGGGCATCAACCACCATTCCAATAAAGGTGTCTGAGCCCAAAGTGATACGTCGAGGCTCACTGTTATCTACCAATATTTGAATGGTGTCCTGATGTTTGAGGTTCTGCTTTTGCTTAATTTTGAGGGGAAGAGTGAACTGTCGCACCTGTCCTGGGATGGTAACCTCTTCTCGCACTTTAACTGCATAAGGCAGCAATTGAGCTGACCAGAATGCTTTTTGTATGTTGTCGAAGCCCATGGGGTTACCCCCCAGTCAGAACCAGGCTTTATTATTTATTCCTTCCAAATTGATTGCGAATCAGATTGAGAATGTCACTTGCCAGATAAAAGGCCACAGGGACATCTATCACAACCCAACAATTATGTTCTATGCTTCTGTTGCCAATGGACATTTTTAGCATACACCTGCTAGGCAGGAGATGTTTGGAATTTGGGGTTTACAGACCTATTTTCCATTTGCCAATTTAAATCTGGGAATGATCTGATCTTTTGGGACTTTCCTGAAGTATTCTTCGCCGATGAAGCTCCTTCCATTATTCAGGCATACTGTGGCAAGCACCAGCTCCTCCCTCTCATTTAACTGAATGGGGAAAAACAACTGTTTGCCCTTTTTCTGAAAGTCTGCCAGACTTTGAGCAGGCTCTTCTTTTTCTGTTTTCACAGGAGTCCATGTTTCTTCCGATTTTGGACTGGTGTAAAATGTTCGGGTTTTCCCTTCCAGTGTGGATTGCCACTTTAAACTGTGAGGAAGGTTGATTTTCAGGAATAGAGAAGGGTTCTCCTCGCCAGTTTGTTCTCCTGCAGAGATGAGTGATGTCTGGGACTTAGTTATTCTTTAGATTTTGAATTCAACATTCTCAGAACGTTGATCAACTAAATGACTGGTACAATTCATGCTGACATAATTGGTACTCATTTTTAATTTTATAGGGCGGTTAGTCTGATTCCAGAGGACCTTGTTTACACAGTCGATCAGAGGTGATAATCTCCTCAGGAGATCGTTCCCCAGTAAACAACGTGTACCCTCTGGCGACATGACTATCACCAGATGTTTCAGCCGATGCCGTCCAATTTGTATTTATACATCCGCAGTCCCCTTTCCCATTGAAATTCTGTAGTTGTCCGGGAAGTGGTTTGAGGGGAATTTGGTGGCCCTCCCCCGTCCTAAATTTAGCTGTTCCAAGGCCTTTTTGGACAGGAGGGTGGCTTGGTATCCATTATCCACCAGAGCTGATAATTCACACCGACCCTGCACCTTGACTGGTGCATAAAATTCGCCTTCTTTCTCATCCAAGGTGCAAAGAAAGTGTGAGTTATTTGACAGCCCGGTGGTCATTTTCTTAATCTTCAATTCCGACATTGTGATCTTGGGCAATTTTCTGTGTCAGAGTTCGCTTATCTGTAAAGAAAACTTTGCAACTCGCAATGGGAGTTGTTGGGGAATCCTCCTTTTCCCCGGCTCTGTGGCTGTCCACCTTTACCTGATGACAGTTCTCAGAACCAGTATAGAGAAAGGAAACCCCCTCCATTTTAATTCTGTCTGGTACAGCCTTTCATGTTTGAAGAGTTTCTTGTTCTGGGTCAGTTTCCATACTTACCCAGTCCCACTCAGGGTCTTTTGGGACCCATTTTTCTTTGGGAGGGATCCCCCATTTTTGAAAGAGAAGGTCTGCTTATCTGAATCCTTCACGGTTTCGTCTTTCAAAGGGGATAATCTGGAGTTTTTCCACACAGTGGGTTATTCTTTGGCCTCTTCTACTTACCCTTTGCTCTTTGGGTTTTAACATTTTGCGGGTAGAAGCAACAGTTTCAGGCTGAGAAGTTTTTAGGGGTTCTGTTTGGGTGAGAAAGGAAGCTTTCTCTAGAGCTTGGCACCTCCCCTCCACCCGGGCCCCCTCCTCAGGAACCTGTGGTTTGTCGGACATTTCCTTCAGTCATTTTGTCCCCGGTGCATCAGACCCGGGTGTTGGGGTGTTCTGGGGAGCTGGGTTAGGTTGAGTGTTCAACTGAGCCCTCAGTATACACCCCAGATCATCAGTCAACTGCTGGACCTGTCGCTCCAACTGGGTTACTTTTTCTGGTGCGTTGTAGGGAGGTCGCTGTTCATCCATCTGCTGCTCCCTAAAAGGGTAACTGTCCCTTCTAGGGGAGTAGCTCGGGCATTGGCAATTTACCCCATGTTCAGTCCTAATTCACCCTTCTCCCAGGTTCAAGGATCTACTGTCATAGAACAGGGGGAAGGAGGAGAATTATTTTGGAAATGCTGATTCGGAGGGGATCTGTTGATAAAATTCAGGTTGGGAGGTGGAGTATTACTTGTCTCCTGCAGGAAATTTGGAGGGAAGTTTGCCGGGGTGGTATTTACTTGATTTGCCCCCCCCCTTTGTGCCGGGGGAATGTACACGTACCCCAGGATTGGTCTAGTACCTTTGTACCGGGGACTTGCATAGGTGGCAGGGTCAGAGGGGTCATTATTCTGAAGTCCTGTCCTGTCTGACTACCATTCGATTGGATTGGACTGGGGTGGAGGGTCCGCTCTGCCTTTCATTCTGCTTGTTGATAGGAAGGGTATTTTTAGGGCCCCCCATCTCCAGGTCCAATGAAGGGGTGGTTTTCACCTCTGCCACCTTCGTAGCGGCAGGTGTGGAAGATGGTTTGGTAGTTTTGGGGTTATTCCCAGTGGGTTTCTGGATCTCATAAATCCTTGTGGCTTGCTCTATGACCCAATCCAGTGTCCTGCGCTCATGTAAGTCATGCACCAATTGAGTCCTTATATATTTGAGAAGTGCCTTGAAATAAATGGTCACAAATTCCCTACGGTTTACATTCACTCGCCTGGAAGTCTTCACAAACACACGTTTTAACTACTGCACAAACTCCCTAGGCACCTGATCTTCCCCACACTGCAGGTTACAAACAGCCTTACGGGCCTCTTGTGGGTTCCTGTGATGGATAAATGTTTCAAATTGGCTACCTTATAGGTCGTCCTTTTTAAATAACTTTGATCCTCCAGTCCAGCAAAGAAACTGGAGTATTCTGGGGAAAATGTCCATTTAACAAATTCAATACAATTTTTCATAAATTTCAAATGATGTTATCATTTGTTCATGAAGTTCTATGTCCTCCCATACGGAATACTTTCCATTCTTGTGGTATGGGGTAAACATACTCTTTGTCTTTTGATTTGCCTGATTGGGTCTTTTACAAAACCCTTTCTTTGTCTTTTTGCGCTTTTGCACTTGAGACCATTCTCCATCTGCCTCAGAGCTGCTGTCGGAACTCAATTCCCTGTCCTCTAGGCGCTCCCTCGCACTATGAGATTGTGAAGATCTCCCAGAATCACATGGCCTGGACACCTCTCTACTGCACCAACGTGCACTCTCAGGGTCTATCCCTAGTAATCACTTTTTGGGGCAGAATGGTACTCAGTCTCTTCCTCAGATGGACTCAAGAGTGTAATCTCCCTCCTTCCCGGTAAGCTGTGGAACTACCCCCTGCCCCCCGTTCGCCTGAATGTAGGGAGTTTTTAAGAATGCCCTTCTTAGACTGAAATTGTTGTTCCTTTCTCTCAGCGAGGCGGGTTAGATAGTCTTTTTTTGTAGTTTCATTTTCTGAAAATACAACTCCCCGATTCTTCCTTAGTAAGGGTCTTCCTGATCAGAAACCTTCCCTTCTGTTTGATAGAGATGAATACTCATTTATATCAGACAAGTTCTGGCCTTCTGGATTAGTTTGGCTAGGCCTATAGAAGCCCAGCTGCCTCATGTTTCCCTGTTCTTGGTAAGTGGTAGACATGAGGTCTGTTCCAGTTTGCACATGGGAGATTGTGGATATTTTGGCTGAGGTTCCTGCTGGTTGGGGCGTCTCTTTCATCAGAAGGCCCTGTGCCGTATTCTGATTGGTCCAGGTAACTCATAGCCTGTTTATATTTTTGTATTTCATTCATGAACCTTTCGCTTTTGTTTTTTTTTCAGTCCTAATTTCTTGGATTCATTCAGAGTGTGGACTCTTTAATGCTGCCACCAAGGCCCTGGCTGGCATCAAGCACACTGCCCTGGGCCACTTGCCGGTCTTTTATTTTCTGTGCTTCATCCTGAAGTGCCTCATATTCTCTCTGAGACTTGTGTGTGATATGCGCATATTCAGCACACTTTTCTTTTTAAGATATTAATTTCCTGTCCCTGAGCATTTTGGCAATGCACTGTCTGTACCAAGTCATTTTCTGCTTGCCTGAACCGCTTTGAAAGTTGTGCATTTTGTTCCTTAATTTGGTCAGCTCCTGAGAATTCGACTGATCCTTCCCTACTTCTATCTTCAACCGATTTACCTCCTGGTTCAGGAGGTGTTTTTCCTTCATCAGTTGCCTATTTTGCTTTTTCAAACTGCCTATGTCTTTGTGCAGCTGATCAAATTAGTCTTGGGAATCAATCCCTTTTATAATTAGCTGGCTATTTTCGGCTTTCAGTTCATTTATGGTTTAAAAGCTACAATCTCATCCAACAACATCCTACTGTAAGCAGTTTGATCATTTGTCTTGCCGTGTGCTCACATCCTCCATACATTGCCTGTGTGCATCATGCAGTGCTGAGAGTTGCATTCCCAGTTCAGCGCTGGACTGCAAATAGGTTTCTATCTCATCGTTGAGTTGTTGAATGCACCCTTCATATTTTAGCTCTGCAATGTGAATTTTTTGTAATTGTTCTACTCATTTCTGTAATGATTTCCGGGTCTCTTCTAGAGCCCTAGTTTTATCCAGCAAATAAAAGTATAAATAAGCCGTGAGCTGTGCCATTTGAATCTGCTCTTCCTTAATATTTTGGGTCATGTAGAAGTGTTCTACCTTTTGTGTAACGGACCCCTATCTAGCCAAATATCAGTGGTTACTGCTGTAACTTCCTGAATAATTCTGGCCTGCCATGTGCCAGCATCCATCGCTGCCCATTTACTCCGAATGAAGTACTTTGAGAGGAGATGCTGTCTGGCCTGTTGCATTTCTACAGGACTCATGCTTAAAAGTGACTTTTCCTTACACATTTGCAAACACTTTCTACCGCAACACAATCCTGTCTTTTGCAGTCAGTAAATGTCTACAATTTCTAAATTAAATATCTGGCCAAATCAGATTACTTTTGGATTACTTTGGGTACTTTTGTTCCTCAATACTCTCTGATTCTCAGCTGTCAAACCAAAGTGGTACTTTAACAAAACATGAATAATCCACCAAACACCTAGTGATTTTACACAAAAATGACTGGCCTGCTATACCATGCACTTGTCATGAGTCAGAACAATATGCTAAATCCAGGACGAGCCCCCACTTTGTAACGATATCTGTTGAGGACCACTGGACAGACGTCTTCCACCACCCCCTAGTTAAACTGCCCCACTAAATACCGTTATTTCTGTAATATTCAGTTTGCTGAGACCTATCTGAACAACATATATCACCAAGGCTTTCTCCCCCCTGTGCCACACTAAGCCAAGAACCAGGCCGGTGTATTGAGATAATATATATTTTTATTAACAAATGCTTTTAATAGATATCTAGAAAACAATTAATTTACATATGCCACCTTATCTGTGGCATCCAAATCTATACAAAATAGATGTGGCACTTTTTGTTTTGAATTTGACAGAATACATATCAAGTTTACTCTTTATCTCCTGCTCCACAAACTCCAAATTATTAAATCACACAATGCATTGCAATATTACAGTACAATCAGGCAAATTGTCATTTGGTTATCAGCTTAGAAAGTTCATTTGGTTATCACCTTAGAAAGTTCACAGGCATTTATACATTCAATTTTAACATGGGCTTAATTTCTCTGCACCCAAAATACATGCATTTGAGAACACACTTCATTGGTAAAATGCTTTAAATTAATGTAACGGTCTTTGTTGGTTACGCTGAAGCAATGCTCATCTCTTTTTGGCCAGGGTCACTTTATCACTCTCACTAGAATGTGTGCATTTAATCAAAACTCCCACTTATTGTGTTTTGCACCTGCATTTCCCCCGCACCAGTGCCTGGATTGTTGTGAGTTAGCAGATCCTGCTTTAAGGCCAGGTCTGATGAAGGGGGCACACAAGTAGGAATTTCTTTTTAGTTAAAAACACCCCTTTTCCTGTAGGAAAGCTGGGGCTAGTAAACTGCAAAATATTCAGTTATTAAAGGGGCTATAGTTTTTAATTAATCTGCTAGGTAAGAGGGCAGAGGTTTTGAATTCTTCCAAGCTCTGCCCTGCACTCCGTTTCTATGTGGGAATAAATTAAATTATCTTATTAGTAAAAATATTCTAGGGATCTACTCCGTTATCCCACAACCCCTTACTTAATGGAGAGAGAGAACACAGACAGATCCCTCTTTCACTTGGTTCTGTGAACTTCCTTTCAATCTCTGCTCTGGTGCTTAGGAAAATCTCAACACCTCTGGACACACTGGAGGAGATGCAGTCGGATCTGGTCAAGCCTCTGCAAGGGACGGTTACCAGGATTCACCCTCTATTTTAGCTCTGCTCTTTCAGCAGGGCCCATCAGACCCAATCCTTCTCTGTAACTCTGACTTCCAGACAAAGTGAGCCTCCACAATCCCAATCAGTTTCCTTTTAAATAGTCTTGCAGAAAAAGGTTATATTCCGCAAACCATTTCTTTTTTGGGCCACCTTTGATGAATATTTTTGGCAGTGTTACCCCTTTGATGTTTTTCAGACAGCTTTTTCTTTTTCCATAGAGTAAGCTGTTTTTATTCTCTAAACCACACCTCCAAAATGTCATCAGTAGGTGTGGACTCCTCGGGACATGATTGGACAATTATTTTTTTCTCCTTCCTGCAAGCACCACCCCTTCATATGGATAGGCTACCAGAGTTATCTATGGGAAAGGAGGAAAAGCAGAGGACACTCCACTGCATTAACACACGTGTTGCATATCAATTTTGGTCAAAACCCATCCCACATGGCAAAAACATTAGTTTTATAACTTCTGTGTCAGCAGGAACTTGTGAGTTTGATTGGCAAATGTTCGCCCTTTACTTGAACCCAGAACATACTATCCATTTCAGAATTTCCACAGCGGGAGAGTACTAATTTATCCATCATCTCACCAATTTTCATTCCAGTGAGATTTTCGGGTCTGCCATGATCATCTTTTCCTTTATAATTACTTTATTTTTCATCACATGTTGATCAGAGTAGGACTGGAAGACCAGGCTCGCGAAGAGCTACATTGTGCCACGTCAATGGCTTCAGTACGACATATGGTTGCAGAGTAAAGTGCAAAGAAATATAATCTCCTATGTATCCCCATAGAACAATATATATGACATTTGCATATTAACATTATTTTACACAAGCCCAAGACATCTGCTACAGGGAAATTCTCCCTCTCCAGTTCTTATCAGATGGCCACATCACAGTTTGAGGTTTCCTGGCAGAGCAGAGGACAGTTGCCTGGAAACAGTCAGCTTCAGGCTTCACAGAGAGGTGTGATTCCAAGAGAACAGGATGACCATTTGACTCTGGGGGTTGTTTCATTGCTTCAACCAAACTGCAGCATCAAAGTGGCACAAGGGCTGCCGTGTGGTTTTGGGCCTAATTATAGCCCTTCTGTTTTAAAATACACATGCAAAGCTGATTTTGTGTCCGTGTTAAAAAAAATCCTGCTTTTCATGTGAACTGGATCTTTAGTTTGGGGCCTTTGATTAAACTCCACAGGCCACTTTTGCTCCCTAAAAATAGAAATAGAGACTGGAAGCGATAGTCAAGCAACTACCCACCTGTAAGGCCCCGGGGGCTGACGGACTCCCAAGTGAGTTTTATAAGATGTATGGGTCGGAGGTACCCCCCGGCCCCATTGCTGGATATGCTGAACGAGGCATGGGAGACGGGGAGGTTGCCGGACTCCCTCAGAGAGGCAATTATCATCCCGCTCCTTAAGCCTGACAAAACTAGCATGGACTGCGGGTCATATAGACCACTATCCATGCTAAACCAGGATAGCAAGATTATCACGGCGGTGCTAGCAGACTGAGACCGGTTATATGCAAACTCATACACCCCGACCAGACTGGATACGTGCTGCATAGAAGCATATCTGACAATCTTACATGGCTTCACCATGTCATAGAGCAATCGGAAGGAGATTTACAAGACGTAGCAATTGCGTCACTAGATGCAGTGAAGGCCTTTGACTCAGTCAGATGGCCCTGGCAGCCCTGAAAGAATATGGAATAGGGCCAGGGTACCTAAAATGGATTAAATTACTTTATAGCTCTGCACTGGTCAGGGTTAAGACGGGAGCAAACATTTCAGACAAACGGCAGCTCAGCAGGGGCACCAAACAGGGGTCAAGACGATCAAGACTCCTCTGTAAATACAAAGAAGAACCCTTAGAAAAAACTGAGGTGGGACGCGGGGGTAAATAAGCTTGAGTTAAGGGGGGAGGGTAATCAGAAAACAGTGGCCACCTTGTGACAATGTGTTTGATGCTGGATAACTGAGACATGCACTGTTGGATTTGTTCTTGTTGGTTGTTGTTTGAAAATAAAATAATAAAAATTGTTTTAAAAAAAAATAGAAATAGAGAGTAAAAATACTCCCACCAAAAATTAGGAAACAGACCCATAGGACCTTGTGACCCTGCTTTCACCGAAACAGCTCATTTGGTAGGTTTGGACCAGTAGTGCATGTAATAACAGAGAAAGAAACTGCTATTCCTAACCTTCTATCTTTTAATGTGCATGAATAACAAGGTGCAAAAAAATTATTATTACAAAAACATTTCTGTTTTCCAGACTTACAATTTTACTCCCAAAAATCTTTTTAATGGGTGCTATGTCTTCTCAGGGCTGCATTTGCAGCAAGCTAATGCCGACGCCCTACAAGCCGTGGCCAACCAGAAGCTGTGATGAGAGCTCAGGGATTTTCTGCCTGATCTCCCTCTGGAGAGGCAAGCCTCCTTCAAGGCCAGCCTGGCGGACTCCTGGGCTATTGCACAGTACCTCATGGGGTCTTCAGTCTCCCACATTGACACAGCCTGAAAAGGGCTGTGCATGGAGGTCGAGATGAGACGGATGGCATGGATGCATGCCACTAAGTTTTCATCAGATGTGCAAGAGCGGATCCTGGATCTTCCCTTAAGGGGGCTCGGACGTTTTTCATTTGTCCACCGATGACGAGTTGACAAAGAAGACCTCTACACAAACCGCCAAGTCCTTGGCCATCCTGACTAAGTCAGGGCAGAAGTCATTACCTCAGTCTCGGGGCAGGACAGACTTCAAACCCTGCGCTTTCAAGGTGTTTCGGGACTGCGGTGCATGGAGGCCTGACAGGTCGCCCAGTGACCACAGCAGGCAGCAGCAGAGGACTTTGCACATTTATTTCCGTTCCGCCTCCTCTGCTCCCGCCTTAGACACCAAGAAGCAGTGCCGTCACGGTCGGGGAACACAGCTCGCCTGTAGGGGATGGCTGGCTCTCTTCCAGGACAGCTGGAAGCGTTATTTCAAGAGTCCTTTCTATAGTCTCTGCAGGCTTCCGTCTTCCCTCTTCCTTTTCCTCTACAGTCCTCTCCTCCTCTACATCAGATAATGTCCCCAGCCCTTTTACGGGAGATCCTTTCTTTCTTGGAGATTCAGACGGTGGAGGCGGTCCTCAGGCATACAGGGGCTCTGGCTTCTACAAATGGGGCTGATGGCATCTTGCATGCTCACGGTGCAGCATGCCCACCTCAAGATGAGACGCCTCCAGCTCCACCTGGCGGCTAATTTGGACAAGGAGTTGGGGGGGGGGGGGGGCTTCCAAACAGGATTTCAATACCCCCGCTCCTCCTCCTGGATCTTCGCTGGTGGTTGATGGATGGCAATGTGGCAGTGGGAGCCCCTTTTACACGGCCGGAGCCAACTCTGGTGGTGATGACTGATTCCTTGCTTTCCAGCTGGGGAGCTGCTGTGGAGGGCTACTTCATTCATGGCACATGCTCTAGGGTGGAGTCCCTTCTGCATATCAGTTTGCTCAAACTCAGAGCGGTGGGCCTGGCACTCAAGACTTTTCTTCGTCATCAGGGACACAGCGGTTCTGGTCAGGATCGACAATTCCACCACAATGTTTTATCTGTACAAGCAGGGTGGTGACCATTCTCCTCTCCTTTGCATGGAGGCGGTGGGATCTGGGAATGGACCCTTATGGAAGGGATTTGGATTTCAGTGGTCCACCTCCCGGGGGACAGCAATGCAGAAGCAGACCAGCTCAGCCGCTTGGGGTTCAACCCTTATGAGTGGGAGTTACACCTCAACTCCTTGTTGCCCATGTTCCAGAGATAGGGTTTCTGCACTTGTTAGCATCTCCTCAGAATTCCAAGTGCCCCCGGTTTGCCTCTTGGGCGGGCCGGGGTAAGGTGTCTCTGGGGGACGCGCTGCAGCTCTGCTGCCACAGTCGCAGGTGCTATGAGTTTCTTCCTCCCCTGTTGCTCCAGTGGAACCTCCGCAAGCTCCGGACGTTGGTGCGCTGCAGCTTCGTCCTGATCACCCTGCACTGGCTGTCGCGGGCTTGGTTCTTGGATCTACTGCAGTTGTGCTCTCAGGTTCTGATCCCCCAGGAGCAGGGTGGAGCACCCGGACCCAGCCAGTTTAGCCCTAGCGGCCTGGTTCCTGGCCAGCTGAAATTCCACCATGCTCAGTTCTCTGAGGACAACTGGGACATCATTTAGGAGGCCCTCTATGCGGTCCCAGTACAAGAGCAAGTGGACAAGATTCTGCCACTGGGCTCATCGCAAGGGTCTGAACCACTTACCTGTTCCCTGGACAAAGTGCTGGCTTTTTCTGCACATCTGACTCGTTCCAGCGTTCAGGTCGACACCTGCCGCACCTATGTGGCGGCCATTGGGGCCTACAAGAATTCCCCAGATCATATTTTTTCAGCAGCCAACCCGGTGGTTAAGGAACACCTCAAGGATTGTCCAGGAATTTTCCTCCGGTGCACAGGCCTCATCCGGTCTGGGGCCTCAATGTGGTTCTGGCAGCCTTGCAGCGCAGGCCATTTGAGCCGATGGCCTCAGTGGACGTCAGGCTGGTGACACAAAATACTGTGTTGCTGCTGGCGCTCACTTCGGCGTGCAGGGTCAGCTAGCTGCAGGCTCTGGCTTCATGCAAGCCCTATACTATGTTTCTGGTTGACATGGTCATCTTGTGCACTCATCCTAAATTCTTGGCCAAGGTGGTCACTCCAGTCCATTTGAATCAGGAAATCTGTCTGCCAGTGTTCTTTCCAAACCTGCAGTCTGATGCCAAAAGGGCTTTGCATTCCTTGGACCTCAAGTGGGTCCTCGAGTACTAAAGCTCTCAGACAAAATCTTTCAGGAAGTCAGAGGCATTGTTCGTCACATCTGGGGGCATGTCTCCAGGCACCCAGGCTTCCAAAGCTTCTATTGCCCGGTGGATGCTCCAGGCCATTTCGAAGGTGCATATAGCCATGGGCGAACAGGTTCCAGAGGGGATTCATGCTCATTCGGTCAGAGCTAAGGCCGCGGCCGTCGCGTTTCAGAGACCTGCTTCCTGGGATGTCATCAGCAGGGCGGCTACTTCTGCCACTCCGTCGGCGTTCTGTAAGCACTTTTCCCTGATTACCAGCTCCAGAGTTCGGTGAGGTGTTTTCTGAAGAACCTTTTTGCTTAGTCATAGATATGAGGCAGGTTGTCACAGCTCCGCCCTATGGTCTTGTTCGGTGGAATCACCTACAAGGATGGAGAAAAGGGGACGGGAAGTATGATTTAAATAAAGTTACTCATCGTAGCAACTAGAGTACTCATAGTCCTCAGTCCCCTTTCCTCCATACGTCCCACCCATCTTCCACCGCTTCCATGCCAAGGGCTTAGGTATTCAGTATAGCCTGGAATAAAAGCAGAGACCGCCTTACCCTGTGCTGTCCAATGTGGGGAGGAGAGCTGACTCAGCCACTTTTATTCTTTATGTTTGAACACTGACTTTCTTTTGCATACATGCTCTCCTTTTCACACTTTTTGTACAAGATATAGGGTTGGCATTAGGTTTTGTTAGTATAGGCCATTTTGATTTGACAGACGCAACTAGGACTGTTTCTTTTTATTATTTGATGGTTGAGACTACTCCCATCTTAGCTATAGGGCAAAGTAGAAGTTTCTCCAACCCCATTGAAACTTCAATAAAGGTTTTACAAATTGTATGTTTTGTGTCAGTGTCCCACCTGTGATACCATGCCTCCCTTAAAGTACCTACCCAAAACTGGTTACATATCTGACTGTTAATGGACAAGTGCTCCTATGTTAGGGTCAGACTTCATATATTTTTGCTTTGTGTTGGCCTGTCTTATATAATTATAAGGCTTGTGATTTAATCAAACATCCTTCAACACACTTTACCATATCTAGCAGTATATTGTGAAACTGTTGTGAAATAAAGTAGATTGCCATCACTGTTGTGTTTGTATGTATCTTGTCCTGTGGGTCAGGTAAAGGTCTGGCAGTAGTTGTCCACAAGATAGCTATGTACTGGGCTCTTAGGAAGGCTTGGAAGCGGTTATAACCGGAGCCCTCAGAGATTCAATCGGGTGAGTGTTGTAATTGAGTGTTTGGCCTGTGCACGATTTCTCGTCTACATTGATTTTACTATGCTGTCTAAAGAGTGTGTCCTTGCCCAACAGGGAGTGGGAAGCTGGTATTCTGATTAGGTGGAATGTGGTGAGGCAGCTTGGAACTCTAGTAACGGGTCCGTGCTCTCTAATTTTTGTTAACAACAAATTCAGGACCAGCAAGACTGTTTTATTAGAAGCTCTGACTCTAGGGCTGTAGGCCCGTCAAGAAAGAAAAAAAGAAACAAAAGCATTAGAGGCATCCAGCATGGGAATTAGAGCAGAGATACCTGTGGTTGAGTGACTGAGTAATTATTGTATTGCTGCACTGCTTGCACTGTCTCCAAGGTCCTAGGGGATGGTGTATGCCGTTGTAAATGTAATTCCTTCCCCCAGACAAAGGGCTCCAGTTTCAAAGAGAAGTTGCTGAAGTGCTCTGAGGGAGATTGCCCAGAGCAAGTTGCAGTACACAATCTCACTGCAGAGCCTCCAATCTCTTGCTGTTCATGAATCTACTGGTGTTACATCACACGTATGTCAGGAGAGCGGTGGGACATCTCTTCTGACGGGTTGGAATGCACAAAATCGTTTTTTTTGTTTCCTGAGGGTCAGGGCATGGCCGAGTGCTGTGTGTGGTGCTCAGCGAAGGTGCATGGTGGGCCCCATAAGAGAGCATGTTTGGAAGAGTGTGGATTTTTCCATTACAAGGGTGGCTCTGCAGCGATCTATTAATGCCACTGGGTGCCCTAAACCAAGTATCAGTTGTGTTGCCCAGATGGATGAGGTGGAAAAGTGAATGAGAATTTTCAGAAGAATATTTTTTGTAGAGATTTCATGGGATGCCCAAGACTGCCTTGGCATTGGATACAAGGAATTGAACTTAAAATCCTCTTTGGAATTGTTTTCACATTGACTGTAAATAGTGAGGTTTGGGAAAGTTAGACAATTTTGGGAGGATAGCACATCTTATCATCTGGGACAAAGTGCACTGCTGTTTGGGCACCAGCCAACATTGTTACACCTGCCAGAGCTGGAGCGCCGTAGAGGCCCTGCCCCTTGTCTAACTGGAGCCAGAATGTAAACTCTGGCTCCAGCCCTTGCGGCGAAGCCCACTGCGATCAAGGACACTGCTCTTTGGGACTGTTCAGGGAAAGATAGCTGCGTCATTACACCAATCCTTTTAAACCTACATTCCAAATTATTATTCGATAGTACTTTGAATAGTCTTGGCATGATCAAGTAGGGAGAACTGCAGCGCCTGCAATAAGAATTTTGTCGGATCTGGGGTGGAGGTTTGTTCAGGCTATGTGGGAGTGTGGTAGCCATTTATGCCACATGAGTAGGAATCAACACCCTTATTGCTGCATACTTTGAGCCCAGAACACAGTATTTGAAATTTCAAGGGTGTCTGACTGTTGGGGGTGTGGGAGGTCTGGGGGGGTTTGACCACTGAGGCCTCTTGCTGAGATAAATCCATAAGTGATCCTGCCTGAATTTACTCTGGGGGAAAAAGGAAGGAGGTTTACAAACCTTCCCCACAAACCTTACCTAAAAAAATCATCTTCTTGTGCTTTAACTACAGTAGCTGTGAGAAACCTGAGGGCGTTATCACTTCTTTTTGCCTGGAATCACAATGAACCATCAGTACCTGAGGCTTTTATAGGGTACTGTCAACAAACCCCCATTCCTTCCTTTCAAACCAACCCTTGGGTAAATCTTCAGTATCAAAGGACGGAAGAAAACAATAACAAGAGCACTTCACTATAGGGACAGGTTAGACCCACATCTACCTCCTCTGGTTAAATCGATAAATTGTCACAATACATCCTACCCTCCCCGACCTACATAGGTTATTACCACTCTTCCTCACTGTCACACACTCTCACTGTATCCCATTGAGGTCCCTTTAAGACTGGAACGATGAAGTGGTGACTAGGAGTAATGCACACTTCCACCTATGAACACCACTTTATTTATTCATATTTGTAGAGCACGCAACAGCCCGAAGGCATTGTGGCGCTTGTTACAGACAGCATTCTTAGTTACAGAAAAGGATGACATTTACATTTTTCAGTACAGGCATGAAAAGGGAGCAGTGCAATCAATGTATTAGTTGAAAAGCGAGGTCTTACGTTTTTACGGAAGGTCAGGAGGGTGTTTTCTGCTCTGATATCTTTGGGTAGCACGTTTCAACTTTGGTAATGGGATGAGGTAGAGGACTGTAGAACACCATTCTAAAGGTCAGGCATGTCCCAGTGATAGAGGTAATTGTAGTCAGGCAAATATCTTGCACCTGCAACCCCTTATGAGGGTACAGGTGCATATAAAAAGGAGTAAAACACATAAGGAGGGAACCGTCTGGGAAGGCAGGGCGCAGTGAAACAGGCTGTATGGAGGAGCCGGTAGAAAGGACGCAGGAGGCTGCAGGAGAGCGGAAAAGACACCAGGGCAGGAGGGAGCCACAGGAGAGTCAAGAGCCCTGCAGAACTCTGAGCCTTGTGTCCACAGCTGGAGCTGGGGGACACAGAAATCTCCACTATGCTGCAGGAGCCAGCAGGAACGTCTGGAAGCGGCGAGCACGGCTTGCCGGTGCTCCCGATGTGCGAGAGCGGAACGAGCGAAGGCGGAAGAGGCTCGCACAAGCCCCCGGAGGAGCTGCTGCATACAGATGAGTGACTGGTTGAGAGCACTCAGACCAGGGTGCTCCAGGGGTTTTAATAAGGGCCAACGAAGTTGCCGAACCAATGAATTCATATAGTGAATGGGTTTAGAGACCAGATGGACATTATTGTGTACCGTGAAAGTTGGCTAGTACTTCAAAAGATATTGAATAACAAACTGAAGAAAAGTTATGACAATATATGAAAATACTGCATGAGTGGAGAGAAAGTGATGTGTATTAACGAACTGAATGAAAATAAGGAAAAAGCATTTTTGAACATTGTGAAAGCACAAAGCCAAGTGAAAACCATTTAACTTGGGGAAGGGAATTCCAATGTTGATAGGGACTATGTGAACTTGGGGAAGAGAGCTCCAAGACCTTTTTGTGGAACTTTTCTGAACAGATGCAATCTCATGTGGAAGATAAGAGTGAGTGAAACAGATCTGGTTAAGTCCCTGTGTAACTAAGTTGGAGAATTGAAATCATCTCTGGTCCAACTTGGCTCTGCTATGACTAAGGCTTTAACTTTGCCTTGTGATGATGATGCTAGGAGGGCAATTCCTGCTAAAGAAGTAAACCCAGTGCCTTTCGGTTATGAAAATGGCACTGGGTCTGGGAATAAGCCCACGTAGACCCAAATCAAGAGTTAAAGAAAGAGTCTGATTTTCCCAACAATATCCACGTCTCATCATGTTAGGCAGAATTTTAAGTTCCTAGCTCACAAGGGCCATTTTATCATCCCTCTACATTGTTTTAAAACTACTGTGCCTAAAATCTCTACAAAATCTGTTGAATCCAAGGACTCCTTAACCAATAAGGTAGCTCTTTGGATTCATCATAGAAGGGCTGTTGTGAATTCTGCGCGACGATCTGGTAGAGACAGTGAGAATCTCAGATCTGGAGCAGCCTTCTAAAGACATAATTGCAGGAATTTTTTTTTTTAAAACATGCTTGTTGAGGTCCTATTGTCTATAGACTTACGCACTCTCGCTCTGTGGAACTTGAACATTTTGATCTGTAAAAACGCTGCCCGTTTTGTGGCATTTTATTCTGAGCAAAGGCCTGATCTTTCTCAATTTGACGTCTCGGGGTTACAAAACCATAAGCCTAATTGCCACTCTGAGAGAAGACTAACACGCGCCTGAAGGCTATCTCCCCCTCTTGTAAACTCTGAAGATTTGTCCAGCATCCTGCTGATGTTTATTCCAATATTGTGATGGTTTCCTGTAATATAGCTGAGCTCTCTGGCAAAATGGAGGCCCCTGATTGACGTTTTTTGTTCTTTTTAACACTGGAGACATTGTTTCCATGAGAAGTGTTCTGTGTCCCAGCTATATAAGGCAGAATATTGTAGTTTTTTATTCCTGCATTTAAGGGGTATTAGTGGTGTTCAAGCGGGGGATTAACCCTGTGGGCCAAATCAAACTTGGCCTTTAGTATTGTGTCAGAGGAGATTGATAGTTCGGATCCAATGTGTTTAATATACTTTTATAATGAGGCAGTGATTTTAGTGTTATTTAGTATTTATGTTCAATCAGGGAATAGAATTGATTTTAAAACAATATGCTTGAAGACAAAAATTGTTTTTCTATTTTGTTTTATTATAGCTGGTGATAATGTTCAAAATGAATCTTCGCCATTGTTTAATGTTTTACATAACGAGGAAGACATTGTAATGAATATTCCCCCTTTGGAAGTTTCTTCTCCGACACGTAAACACTTAGATGCTGCTAGGATGGCTAATGCATTCCTGAAACTTGGGTTACAGCTGGCAATGACAGTTTAAAATGGCACTGTCACGCAAAACCCACATTCCGGCGAGGAACTATTTCCTCAAACACAGATTATATTCTCAGAGATGCATTCCATTGGCATTTAGCCTAGAACCTGGAAGTGGTCCGTAGAGCAGAGCGTGATCACGACCTGTTACTTTTAATAATTGCCTTTTTGATCAGAGATGTTTCTCAGAAAAAGGCTTAAAATAATGTTACTAAGGTCCCTTTTCATCCTGATAAAAATATTAAGTGGGAAGAAATAGATGGTGCCATGCAAATTCCCAAAGATGTATGCCAACCTTGTTCCAGTATTGGAAGCCTTTCAAGAGGGTGTAGTGTTGGATAAAGTGGATGTCTACATTATTTATCAGGCGATTATGCAGGCAATTCACCCTTGTGTTAGAAATACAATTGTAAAATTGAATCCTTTTAGATGGGTATCAATTAATGGTATGACAAGGAGCCACAGAGAAATTGAAAAGGTGGTTTAATCACGTCTTTCAAAACCTGACTCTTAGACATTTAAAGCTGGTTAACAAACTACATACTGCATATACACTTTGAATTAAGCACACAAGAAGGATGAAGTTATTTGTGTGTGAATCTATTTTTTTGATTCCAAGATGAATAATGGTAAATTGTTCTGGGGCATAATAGCCAAACATATGAGCACTTCAGGGTATACAGAAGCAGAGTCAAATGTAGCCCCTGATTGGTTGATTCACTCCTTTATGATTATTTACAGTAGCCAGCGGGCTGAAAAAGAAAAACAGTTTGTATCAAAGCTTGGCTGCTGTTGAATCTCTTGTGTTTTGAGAATCAGTGATAGTTAAAGTGCTTGCAGAGTACAGAATGCGAAAAGCCCTTCAACCCAGCTAAAAAACCATGTTTTCTCCTCAGAACCAAAAAAGTGGGCACCTGTTTAAACTGCATTTTTTAAAAATGGGATTAATAAGAGGGAAAGCTCTGGATGATTGGCACTTTGTGGAAATAGTTCCAATGCACAAAAAGGGATATAAAACTATACCTAAATAATGTTTGCCCCCATATGCCTCTTGAATAGTACAACTAAAATATTTGGGAAGGTGATCGTTTGTAGGTTCGAGCAGTGGGCGAGCAGAAATATTTTTTCTGATTTAAAAGGTTTTTTTCAAAGTAGGCGAGGTACAATAAGAACAGGTTTTTATTATTTCTGTGCTTTTTACAAAAATATGTGATTGCAAAGAGGACAGACCTATATTCTTACTGAAAGGTTTTCAATCTGCTGTTGATGGCATCAGTAGAGCGAAATTATGGGCAGCCCCTGAGGAGCTTGTAAAGGCTATCATAGGACTATAAAGCGGTAATTCAGGCCGGGCAAAGGTATGGGAGAGGAGGTGAATGTACTGACATAAATGAAAGGGGAATTTGGGGTTGCGCTACACTAGCTGTAGGAGACAGGAAATGTGGATATTATATGTAGATAACAATGTCTTCATATCTAAAATGCTCATGGGAATCAGGAAGCAATTGGATACCCTGTATAAATTCTGTTTAGAAAGTTCTTTGGTGGTCAACATCGAAAAGACTGACAATGGTTTTCCGTAAGTTGAGGACACTAAAATGCCTGTTTAATTTTAGGGGTAAATAGATTCATTAAGTTCTCTTGATTATCCAAGGATCAGAATGACGTCAAATGGTAACGGGTCCTACTCACACATCGAAGTTCGTAAATCACTGTTTGGTTAAAGACTAGATGTAATTTGTTATTTTGCCAACCGATTTAAAGCGAGAGCTGACGTGCCTCTGTTGGATGTTTACAAGACCCAAGCTCGGGTGATAGCCCTATATGGAGCCGAATTATGTGGTCATTTAGATTTTCCAGTTTTGGGAAGGAAAGAAAGGTACATTTTAAAGAAATGTCTTCTCTTACCAGAAATTCTCCCAATACCCCATTTGTATTTAGAATTAGGGCTGTGCACTCTTATGCTAATTTAAGATCTGTTAGTTTGGTTGTGTATCCACAACTCTGAGCAATTGCTACTGTTTTGGAGAATTATTTGGCATATGTATGTAAACAAGGATGGAAGTGAATGGGTTGTTTGAAAGCCATTATGATCTCAATACAGGAATAGGGCTTTTGTAAATTTTGGAACAAGCATGTTAAGATTTCCTTCTGTGATATCAAAACCCTAAAAGTGGCTTATGAAGTAAGGGTAATTGATAATTTCCTGCTAAATTCTTCCATGACAGGATTCTGAGTATTTGTAGTTCATACTGGACTGGAGAGTTGGATCTTGTATCTGTTGGTTTGATAGCCGCAACAAATTTTGATTGAATTTGCTGCCCTTGGCTGGATGAAAATCAGTGCGACAAACCGGTTCCTTTGTGCACTTCCCAATTTGTCATTATACTCAAGAATCAGTTATCCACTTTGTTCTTCTTTGTCCTTAGTATAGCTGTGTGAGACCCATTACACTGTTTACATTTTTAAAGAACAAACATACCCAATGGGGCAGACCTTATAGCATTTAAGAAAAAACTTTTCTAAGCATCTCAAGTTGACATACACTCAATGAAAAAAAGAATAAGCAATATTTTTAAAGTAATTATTAATCAACAATGTATTTCAATATTGCATCTACATATCATAAATAATGCAATGATATTTCATGAAAAGATTCATAGCGGGGACATCATTTGAGAGGTCAGTAGGGGTCCGCAGCCGCGGCCGCTGCAGTTTCCGTCTCGACCCCTTTATAAAAAAAAAGAAAAGGAAGCTCCTGAGCGGTGTTTGTGGATGTGTGTAGCCTGGGCCTCTTGCGTGGTTTACCCTCCTCCATCCCCCAAGGTGCGCCATGGTGTAATGGCCCATACAAGCTTCATCTCTCTTCAGCCCCTCCCCCTTGATACAGACCTGTCACGTGTTGTAGCCCTGCACGGCCTTTGGAGTGAATAGGGTTTCATACGTCAGTCATTTGAAAGCGCCAGGACTTAGAGTTGAGATAAGAGACCAACCGTGCCGTTTCTGCACAAATGCTGGAAAGGCGATCAAGCAGCCGCTCTGTGGCCCAGTCCAACAAAGACGGGAAGCGGAGGAAACCTACACCCGGGATCAGGCATCAGGCCTCCCTGTGGGGAGTGACACGAGAGTGGGGAGCAGAACACGTTGGAGGTACTGTGTGGAAGAGGGGGACTGATGCTGAGATGCAAGCGGGAAGCCGCGAAAGTGAAGGGCAGGAGGCAGGGGAGAGAGAGGCTCAGAGTTAGTGATTGGGGAGGCCTGAGGGGCAGGGGAGTGAGGTGCAGAGGTGGTAGCCACGGGGCTCCTGTTGTTCATAGCTTGATTGCAGCTGGGTGCGGACTCAGTTCCGCAGCACCCCACATCAGCTCCAACCCTAGCTGTCTCAGCACCCTGCCATGCCAGCGCCCTCTGGAGGTCGGCAGTTTGCACCCTAGCTGGAATGCATTCAGCACTTCTCCCCCTGCGGATGCACAGGCGTGAACCCAGAATCCCGGATTCGCATCCTGGACACATCTGTGGCCACCCGAAGGACACAGAAGCATGTGACCCCCCTGAATCCCCCCCGCCCCCTGAGGGGCCCTGCCCGCTGTTATGCTGTGCCAGGCTCCTGACAGGTACCAGTCTTGGACTGTCATTAACTATCCAAAACTCCATGTTTGGGGAATGATGTAAATGGGCATTTTAACTGTAGCGATAGCTTGGTTGGTTTTCACGCCTGGTGTCGAATCTGTAACCTGCAGATCACAAATGCCATGCCCAGTGAGATTGCTCAGAGGGTTAATGGCACTGCAATGGAGGTCACACTTTCTAATTCCTCTGCGGTGATTTAGAGCGAAAACTGCCTTTCTTATATTCAAGTCTCTCTGAGGTGACCTCGGCCTCTCAACTTTCAGAGGTTAAGTTCCCTGTATGCATGATATATATATATATATATATATATCATTTACAATGCTGCACACCCATGAAACTGTAGCCGCAAGCAAATCCAAATAAATTGTTTCCTCTGGAAGACCATGGCAAGAAGAACCTTTAAACTCATTATTTACATCAACAACTCTTCGTTCATTTTTCAGCATTTGAATTCTTACTAGGGTCCATCTGAGCCAGTTTGATTTTTAGGGATATAGTCGACGTTGCTCTACCAATTTCAAATCAATGTGTATATATCAACACGCACCAATACTTGGAATTTGCATTTTCTCCGCTCCCTACGTATGTATGTGTGAGCATTAGAGTGAATAATTATTTTTTTATTTGTCTTTAGTGCATACGCACATTTACAAAAACATAGTACCTGTTTTTCAAACACAACACTTATATTCATACACAACAAGATAAAACAGCATTTCTTTAAAAAAAAGCATAAGCAACCTTTTCGTCTTCACTAAGCAATAAACACATGATAATAATGAACACACATAATCAATCACCATTAAAACAAATAAAGTAGACAACATTCCTGATGTAACATGTAACTAGTAATCTGATAATGAGTCTTTCCAAATTATACCAACTTCAACTCAAAATGTGCGATAATACTGTTTCATTGCATTTTGAAAGGATGGTCAGGTAATTATTAGATTGGGGAATAGATCATACCCTCAATGCATCTAATTCTGCTTCAATATAATGTACTAAACGCACAGTCGCTAGAGTAATGGCATTATTCCTGCCACACATACATCCAAACCAAATAAAATTTCTGGCTAAAATTGTGTTTGCATTCTTGAAATCTTTCAACATGTGCAATCGGATTTGTTCAAAATGTGGACAAAAAAGAAAAAGATGTTTTTGTAGTTTCATTGGCATCCTTGCAAAATCAACATGTTGTGTCACAACTCAAATTTTCATTACTAAACAAATGTTTCGTCCACGTCTTTGTGTGCAATAGGTCAAACCGGAATCTCATGTAGCAATTGCAAGAGTCTTTACAGGGAAATAAGGTTGAGTATGAGAGACAGGGATTTTTGGTATGCCTGAATTTCGCATATTCGGAGAAAGAGGCATAAGAAGCAATTAGATCTGAGCTAGCGGCCCAATCATTTAAAAAAAATATTTTTTTAGCAAGCCCCATCTGCCATTTGAGGTCATCAGACTGCATATTAATCTTTTCTAGTCATTTGAGCATACGTTGTTTGAATTGTAAAATAGACACAGGCTGGGCATTAACAAGCATTGTCGAAAAATCCTCAAAGAGAATTCGGGGGAGGAAAAAGCATTTTCGTAAAGTTAGTCGGCAGTCTTCAATTAAATCGGGAGGCTAAGGAGTTTAGCCCAAGCTCATGCCTCACGATCGCATTTGGTAAATAATTAGGTAAACCAAGCGTGGATTTCCAGATTTTGCCTTGGAGCTTGTTCAAATAAGTATCTATTTCAACAAGGCATAAATCTAATCCATACAGGACGACTGCTTCTACTTTCTCACAATAAAATTCAATCAATGGTGCTAAAGAAAATTTAAAGTTTTTGCAGTTAACAAGCTTCATTTGTCCCATTAAGGGCAAAACCTTTTCAGAAAAGTAAGATTGCCATTTCATAAGAGAAGAGTTATTCGACAAGTTGAAGCCCATGTCAAGTTTTGAACTAGATTTATTTCCTTTAGATCAATCGTCCATTTAAATTTACGCAATTTTTTGCGATTTCGAAAAGATTATTATATTGGATTTTGAAGGGTTAACAGAGATTATTTAGATTACAATACACAAGAAAACTCTCCAACTTGTTTTGCAGACCCGACTGAGTGCGATCAAAAAGCAGTACATTGTCTGCATAAGCTAACCATGAAAGTTGGGAGGTACCTAGACGAACTGCAAATGATTTTGCTGGATCCCAGATGTGATCGATGTCGCTAGATATAGATTGAACAAAACCGCTGCAAGTTTACATCCTAGCTTGACACTGATCACACTGGGAATCCCACCTGTGGGCAAACCTTCATGATTAATCTGAACCTTAAAGTTAGTGTTGTGGTGTAGAAGGGCAATAAGTGCCACTAGATACGGGGGACATTTGTATTAAAATATTTTACGCAAAACCACCCCTCTTATCATGCTGTCAAAAGGCTGATGTGCGATCTAATGAAGCTATACAAATTGGGCCATTGTCAGAGAGATGAGATGAATAAATGAAGTGAGCTAAGATACTTGCATTCAACTGTGTCCCCATTGCTTTATGGAATCCCACTTGAGCTTTACACAGTATAGAATGTGTAGTAATGAAAGCTTCCATTTCATTGAGAATCAAAAGGGCAAATATTTTCACGGCAACATCAATTGGCTCTATTGGCCGAAAAATGGTTAGGGTCATTAATTGGACCCTTTTTATGTAGCGGAATAATAATAGAAGTTAATCATGTTACAGGAATGGTTTTAGATCTGAAAATAAAATGGAACAATTCTAGATTTGTTTTTGCCCAGAACCTTGGATCGTCCTTAATTACACAGGGTGGAAGACCGTCGCGGCCTGCACATTTTGAAGCTTTAAGTTTGTAAATTGCATGAACAATGTCTGAATATCACCAAGGACAGGAATCGGGAAGATAATGACGTACGGTGAATGCATCAAAGGAAGTAAAAGAGAAAGGAAGGGAATATTTATTCTTAAAGAAGGTGGTCCCCGATATTCCATCAATGGAAGAGTATAAATTAAAATTCACTGGTCTACCAGAGGTTCTTAATTTCCAAATGTCCTTGGTCTTGTGTTTCCACAAATTTAGCACAATTTTTGGTTAACTTCTTACAGTATCTGAGCTTGCATTTTTTTTTCCTCTGTTTTATAGCGCAAGAGAACTTTTTTTTAGCATAAATATATACGTCTAAGTCTATTCCCTAAATGGTTTTCTTTAACATTCGAAGTTCATAATTTTTCCTTTGTTTTGAGAGAACTATAGAAGAAGAGAAAGTCAAGGTAGACCTGGAACTTGGCAGAGTGAGTCTAGTAGAAAACGCAATGGTACTAAGATGAAATGTTATCATCCTTAGATTCCATTGCATTATCATTTCCAAGTGAGGAATATGACCATTGGAAGGGACCCCAGAGGTCACGATTCACTAAAAAGGTTAGTGTTCTTCACGTCGCCGCAATCCAATTTATGGAAAGCATAACGCAATCTACTTGTGGAAGCGCCAAAGCAGGAGCTTTTACAGACTTTCCTTAATGATGAAGAAATTAGTAAAGTGTCCCCAAACCAAGGATTAAGAGTATCGATGTGCGAAAGGAGCCCAGATAGATTCCTTGAGGTTGCAATATAGTCAATAGTAGAAAAGAAACACCCTCTCTGCCAAGTATGGAAAGTTCGGGGAGAATTAGGAAGCACCAAATGAATGTCCCATCCTTTCAAAAAGTGAGTCCACCTACACCCATTCAAAATCGAAAGCTTGAAATGAGACGACTGCGAGATGTTAGGAGCAAGCAGAGACAATGGCTAGAGTGTTGGGTTAAAATATCCACCAATTATTATTTCAGCATTTGAACTATGGGTATAAGCCTCAAGGAGAGCAGTGTTCAATGCTTGACTAACCTGAATAACTGTTGAAGATACAGGGTTCCAATAAAGAGAGATAAGAAACTAATTTCTACAGTACTGCATGTCAAGACTCAGTTCTATCATGAGAAATAAATCGGACGCATAGGTGTGTTTCACTGTGAATCTCATATTGTTATTTATTAAAATTGCCAAACCCCCTGCTGAAGGAAGTAAAACCGTCAAATTGCACGTCTGTCAGACTCATGGTTTCCTGAATAGGCAAGACAGATGGAGCAACTTGCACAGCAAATGTAGACATCCATTTGATAAGATTTTTGGTCCCGCAGCAGTTCCAAGAAATATGTTAATCGTTTGCTTATGAAGCAACTACGGGTGGCACATTTGCTACTGCTGCCTTTATCAATGGTTCAAGCCAAGTTAGGCCGTAGTTAACGATGCAAGTTGCTCTATCATTAAGTTGTTATGTGCCCCTTTAAATGATGCGTTGTCCTGCATACCCTGAGGGGCAACTTTGATTAAGGGCTGAAACTCCAGAAAAGTCATGGCTTCCTCAAGAGATGGGAATGCCTGCATTTCCAGCCCCAAAAGAGCTAATTCAGTTTTAAATTCCCAAAGCAATTTTGCTATTATAGGGGATTGAGTTTTACATAGCATTCGATTGTTATTATAATTGGGAAGCCTGATCCATTCTACATCGTGAATAACACGGCTACGCAAGGATGGAATTTTGTATAATGCATTCATTAAGAAAGATCGAGTAATCTGTGCCGTACCATTATTGTTCAAATCGCTAGTCCAGCCAATGGTAGTTTTCATCTCATTGGGGATTTCGAAAAAGGAAGTAAGCAGTGTATTAGCTATTACCAGAGGAAATGGAGATGGTTCCACTCCTGAGAGACTCTCAATTTTCGCACTATTCACATCTTGGGAAGCAACTGCATGAGGCTCCTGAAGCAGCACATGCCCAGGAGATTGATCTTGATAACTCTGTTTAGTTATCTATTCAGTCTTGTTTTGAGAAGATGCAAAGGTGGGTATGGTAGAAGCAAATTGAGAGGCAGCAGATCCTGCTAAATTATGCACTGTAACATGAGAGTGAGAGGAACCTACAGCAGCAGGACTCGCTTGTTCCATTGGTGTTTGAGACGAAATAACAATGGGTACAGTCGCAGAAAATGAAGGTGCAGTGGATTCCTAAAACATGAGGTTGTGGTGGACCTATCACAGAGGGGCTCAAGTTAGCACTACGTGATTCTACGATTTGTGTGACAGTCAATGTTTTTGTATTCGCCCTTACTGGAAAATAAGTGTTCATATTAGCTTGCACTATGTTGACTTGATTCTCACTTTCAGGATTGGCAGCAGTAGACACCTACATTTGTACTGGGCCTGGCTCAAGCATCAAACCATTAGGATGTGCTTGAGCCAGAGCAGAAGAACCATTATTCGGCGATGCGAGCAAAATGTTTTTCATTTTATTTTATTTGGAGAACTTTTTTGCTTTCATCGTTTAGTTGGCTAACATTTAAAACGTGTTCTTCCTGTCCACAGGTACTGCTGCTTTCTGTGTTTAGTTTCTGCTTTTTTACTTTTGCAGTGGAGTGTCCTTTGTTCCTAGAATCCTTGTCACACAACATATCACTGCCTTTCGCTCAATGGCGTCTTTTTGCAGCCTTTTGATGGATTGTTTTTGCTTTTCGTGACATATGATAGAAATTGGCTGAGAACTCTTCTTTCTCACTAGAACGGACATTTCTGGAGTCAACAGCCTGCTCCTGATCTAATATGTCAGTAATAGCAGAGGGGCTATCAGGAGAGTCTTCATAGGGAACAGTTTCAGGTGTTCTAGGAAGCTCTGCACAAAAATATTGTGGGACAAGCTTTGCATTATATAAGATTTGTTCAACCTGCAAAAGCCTCTCCTGCTGTAATTTGGCTAAAGTTACGAAATCTATAGGTGAAGACGGGGGACCCTTATTTGCCAATGTGTCAGATTTAAGAACCACATTAGCAAACATCGTAGGTGTCCCCTTGACTAAGAGAAGGTCATCTACTGTTTGAGTACCAGTAGTTACTGAAACAACCCAAAGCAGATCTTTCTGGACATGCTAAATTAAATTTATGACATGCTTCTTGGGCAAGAATGAAGCCTTCCAATTTTGAAAGTTTTCCAGTATTAAGCGAAATGATTGCTTTCATGTCTCTTAATACAGTATGAGTGTATTCCTGTCCTTTATCCAACAGATTAAGTATTTGCGTCAAAACTGCGTCAAAACTGGAAAGTTTTGCATCTCTTGTTCTAGATGGTAGTGGGAATTCTCCTCTGACCAGAGGACAGAGGGGAATGTGGCGAGTTTAATACTGGGGAGGCGTCATTGCCAAAACCCTTTTTAGAGAAATCATGGTCGTGAGGGGTTGAGTGTGTAATATCATACGCTGTAGCTAGGTTCCTAGCCGGAGAACTTGCCGATATCCGAGGTGGCAAAGACTCACGAGATGGAGCAGTGACGTTGGAAGGAAAACATATACTAGAGTGTGCTGATTCTGGAGCTCTATGAAAGTGTACTGTCTCACGAAACTTGCCAGTGTTAGACACACATGGGTAGATGGGCCAAGCGATAGACGAATCAGTCTATCCAAATCTGCCATTACAACAGCGCAAGCATGGACATGTCTGATATTGGGGCAAAAGTGTCTTAACACGATCAGATTTAAGAGTCTACCCCAGGTAATGCTCCATGTGCAACATCTGCATTTGCATCTTTCAGAGAAAACTGTAGGTTTGAGTTCGGCAATTTCTGCTCCTCGTGTATCTCTACTGACTTACGAAGAACTGTGTTCTGAAATGACACAGACAGTAATGAGCGTTTGCCACTTAATGACATCTTACTGCTGTGATCTATACGGCCTAAGCCTCTATTACTCGTTTCTTTAATAGGCATTTCTCTAAGTCGTTTTCCACTTCTGAGCCTAGTTTCCATAATAGATGTACTCTATAAATGATGCAAGATAGTATATATATCCTTAAAGTCACACCACTTCACCTAATAGAACTACAATGCAAAGTACCATGCAAGATTATTACACTCTTCTCTTTGGATCAGCAAAAAGTCATACAAACCGTCACACTCATTCTACATAGACTGCCTAAGTAGACAGTTGTAACACGCTGTTCTTTCGATAAACTTCCATAGCTACTAAGAATGCTCTTTTACATCAGCGCTTAATCAACACGTCAACAAGAGCAAGCTGTCCACGTACTACTCAGGACTCAATCTGACACAATGGGTATATTACCAGCAACAGAGCACCAGGTCAGAATAATTACACATGGTTGGATATGCTTCTGTCCTACTTTTCTTTTTTTGTTGTTATATAATAAAGTTTACTGACAAGTGCCTTATATCTATCCGGCTCCCTCGCCTACTCGCCGAACAGCCAAACAGCCACTTTGGATGCGCACGCACCGTTGTTAATGAGGAAGTGATGCACTGCTGGGGGCTAGCTGAAGGCAGGCGTGAGGGGAGGGGTTCTCAAGATGAAAACAGAATGTCCTTGTTGGGACAGCAGACGTGCTTCCTCCTGTAGATGGCGACCTTAGTTGAGAGTATCGAGCAATACTGCGAAAGACCACTGCAGCATAAGTAAGAAGTGAATAATACAACTATGTCCGTGTCTGTAGCACTCACTACAAATATAATAATTTCTTGGCGCTCACGTATGATGCGCTGTTGCCACAATAATGCTCAGCTGTGGTTCCACTGTGAAAGGATGAATTGTTGCACACTGACGGAATTCAAACCTGTAACGTGCAGGATGCGCACAACTCACAGCAGCAGGTGTTCAACCGGTAATGAACGAAAAGATTGAATCTAAAATGCTGAATGCATGTTTAGTGTGCATTCGGCATAGCAGATTAGATCTTTTGCCCATAATACCGAACAGGGGAGCGGGGGTTCCGGGGTGTACCCCGCTCCCCAGTTCGGTATTATGGTCTGCGGGGGTGTCCCCTGCATACGTTAAAAGCAGTGTGGGGGACAAACAGACGAAATCCCCAAAGATCAAATTACAAAATACGGGCAAGTGGGCTCTGTGATTTTGTAATTTGATCTTTTGGGATACGTTTTTTTTAACGTTCATCTGTTCAACCCACTGGGATATTTTACTGGAATTGAAAGTTTCAATTGGAATTTCAAAGTTAGTGCGTCAAAGCTTCTCAAAGGTTCCTTTGGTAATTAAGGGTGCTGCTGTAGACTAATTTAGATGCACAGATGTCTGCAGCCTGCTTGTTGGTTTAGATTGTATATGGTTCTTGAGATGTAAGAATTCAATTATTAACAGATTTCTATGGAGATTTTTTTAATGTTCTTTGCATTGTGGAAATAGCTTTTCTTGACTAGTTTCACTTTTTGAAAAAATGTGAGTTCCAAAATAAACACATGTTCTTAACATATCTTAAGAACTTGAATCCCCATAGGTCTCATTGATAAACAGAAGAGACTAGTTTTCTTGGGTTCTTCAGTAATCGAAGAAGACGCCAGCAACCCACCTTTCAGCTCTCAGTAGAGGTGACCAGTTATGCAGGGTGGCTTGGGATTCTGGGAAGAAATTAAAGGGGAGCAATTCAAGGGTAGCACCTACTTCAATGTGCATGTTTTTCACAGATCTTAAGATTTTTAAGAAAAAGATGAGACAGAGAAGATGGAAGCAAGCAAGTTTGGGTGTTTTTTTTATTTTTATCCTCTTCTCATTTCCCTCCCAGGGACTTCTGTATGCAGCGTTAAACAGAGCATTTTCAGGCAGGACATTGATGGCGGGAATTGGGGAGGGCTGGTAGCTTCTGCGGGATTCAGAAATGAACCGAATAGAATTTGAGTACCTACCTTTTAGTTTTCTGGTCTTAATGCAAATGTCTTGTTATAATAAGTCTGCATATTCTTAATACTTACCTGTGCAAATAATATGGCAATTACCACCACGTCAGGGGGTGGACATGGCCAGTAATGGCCCGCCAGACTGAGCCAAGTAGGCCCGAGCGAAGAGAGAGCTTCTGTGAGGGCAGTGGGCCGTTACTGGCAATGTCCTCATCCCCTGACAAAGAGATGATAGCCATTTGCACCCCGGAGTACGCCCATGATACCAATAGTAGATTTTTTTTTCTAGGAGATTGATTGCGAGTATTGTGCAAAGGCAATCTCCTGAAGTGGGTAAAAAAAAAGCCTGCCACCGCCATAGGAAATGAGACTAAGTCCCTTTTCCGTTCTATGATGGTGGCTCTGGGCAGAGGCGGCATGGCAGGACCGGAGCACAAAGCTCCGGAACAGCAGTTATGTGGAGAGGGGCGAGGGAGCGTGTCCGGAAAAGGTAGGTTTTGTTTTGGGGATAGACAGAGGGTGGGGAGTCAACAGGCTTCCTGTTGCCTCCCAACATTAAAAAAATAATTAAATAAAAAAGACGGCTCCACCCGTGGAAGGGCCTCAGGTGGCTTGAAACAGCGGATAAACACTGTATATTGTTGCCCATTGTTTCAACCACCTTATTGGCTGAGCGCCCTTCCGTGAGTGCGAATATAGTGCGTAAAACGTTTGTACATGTGATGTGCACTAAACACTGTTCTCCTCGTCTCCTCGGTCTGAGCTTTGCTTCTCAGTCACGTTATCAGTGAGAGTTTGTTTAAACTTGGTGGAATCCCAGTACATCAGCTAAGGTGGTCTCCCAGAATCCTGCACCAATAGTCGTTCTGAAAAACCCTCCTAAAATAGATACACAAAAAAAGGGTTGCTGAAAGCTATACATGGGGTCGAATTGCAGATAAATAGATTGTTAATTCTCAGAAGTTGTAATAATTGAAAGTGGCATTTATAATTTAAAAACTCAATAAAACGGAACGCTCTGAATGGAAAAATATTAGGCAAAGTGTTTATTAACTCTCTTTAGCGTTTAATATTACTCCAATGACATCTCCTATTTCTCCATACACGTAGGCTGTCAGCCTTGCCAATGAGACTGGAACATGATGCGTAACAGCATTGAATTCAAAAGCTGCACGTACCCGCCCACCCGTAAGCCTTTCCACTTGCATGATTCACCCCACAGCGTCCTATCAATTTCTCTGCATGGACGGAACAGGAGCATTTGAGCATGGGGACCCCTTCCCCCACTGTCGAAAGCTTGCAGGTCCGTATGTAGGGACTGTGCATTGTGTAGCAACGACCATTACATCTTGGAGTGTTTGATGCCTGACCATCCCTAGGCATGTTGCCATTTTTGTGTCACTCTCTCCTTTCTCACTCTTGAGATGCTTCTCTAACGGTTAGATGTTTTCCATCCTCCTTTTGACAGGAGGACATTTATCATCAAAAAGGTAGCGAGTAATCTGCTGTTATTTATTTGCGGACACACTGACCAGGAGACTCCTTCTCAGGCAGAGTTCATCACTGCGCCCTTGAGGACGTGTCAGAGGCGCAAGTGCTGAGGTGCCTCGATGGACTATATATGGCTCTTATGCAGGAAACGCTGCTAAATAATATTCAGACACATCACAATGCCCCTCATTGGTTGGCTAAGAATCATCTGAAGGCCAATATGGCAGGTGAACCTTTCCTACTAGCAGGGTGCATACCTGGACAGCCTGTGGATTGCTCCTCTGAACCTCTACATATACACCACCGAAACCCATAGCCAGATGTGATGCAGCACCTTTGACACTCGATTACAGAAAAATACCTTGTTTTAGCCTTCAGCAGTGGTTGGTTGTGTACCAGGGCTGCATAACTTGGGCCAGGAAACCTCTCCTCTTGGCCATTGTTGCCTCATGGGGAGAAATGGAGGAGAGTGTCTCAGAGCTACTCCCCACACCAGTTAAGACTTATCTGCAGGACACAGCATCAGGAAATTACATGGTATTGGTAATTCGAAATTTGGTCATGTTTCAGCTTTTCTCTATCTTGATCAGTTCTGTCATTTATTGCCCATTGTTCACATCAGTTCATCTTCTGCCACTGTTGCTAGTGAGAGCTACTTGTCCACCACAGCACCCTGCAGCCTCATTTCGTTGTCCTTGCTCCTGGTTGGCACTCTCAAGCCCATGGACGTTTGGCACTTTTACAAATAATAATTAATAATAGTATCTGCATTACCTGGGTGAGGGCACACACCTGGTCACACCTCATAATACAGACAGGCTTTCCGTTAGGAAAGATATTCCTTTTTTCCGTTTTCTAGCCTCATTCTAAAAGACTCAATATATTTGGTTGCTGCTGTTTTGGTGTTCCTGACTCTTTCTGGTTCAGTGAGGCTCATTGCAACAAAATATTTGGACAGCATTGATCAGTCACCATGGCTCAGTGCAAGGGGGATCCTGTACCCCATTCTGGAGTTTGGGTAGTGCTGCATTTCCTCATTGATGCCAGCACAGGGGGGACTTTGTTCCCTACTTTTCTTTACTCTGGTTGGATTGTCTGAACCAGGCAGTGTGTGTGAGCAGCTGGTGTTAGTGTAACCTTTTTTCATGGCTACTGTGCACCTACCTTTTTAACAGGAGGTTGCCATATGTGTTGGGTAGTAGCCAATTTGGCCATCTCGTTGTTTTAAGCACTATACTTGCAAACCACTGGCTAGTTGGGTTGGCATTCTTCCTGTAATTTCACAGCAGGAATGGATATATATGGATGTCTCCTTCCTTGGGCCATGTACAGAGCCCACAAAGGGGAGCTGGATGAATAGGACTCTTTTGGCTGGATAGTGTTTCAGGCATCCAAATCCACTTCCTGATTGTCATGCTTGGTGTCGAGCTGACCCTCGTGGATGGGACGTCCACTCAAACTATGAATGTTGCAATCTTTATGCAATATGGGCTCGGGTAGCCTCTAGTCCAGCATTTGCGTGTATCAGGATAGGGTGTACAACTAAATGGCAGATGCCCCCTTTAAACTGAATCCGAGGCATCCAAGAAGACCTAGGGGTGACGCAGGAGACTCTGCCTGATGCCTTGATTGATGCATCCAGTCTTTATAAGGTCAAGCTCTGCCTCTTTTGATCAGTTGAGGTCATATCCAATCTTAAACCTATAGGCCCAGTCTGTTCACTGTCCTGTAAACTTCTTTGGTTCCTGCCGAGTCTTGCAGACTGAATATCTGCTGTAGCTTGCAGTGGCATGCTAAAGAGGGAGACTTCTCTGGTGCCAGCTGGACACCGAGTTGGTCTTCGTTTCATCCGCTTTTTCTTGGCTTTTGGGCAGAGTTAGCTGCTGGAGCTGAGCCCTTTGCCCCCCCACTGATAGTTGCCTGCTGGCCCTATTGTGCCTTACCCAGAGATTGCTCCACTGCCGTTGCGTCTGCAGGCCCTCTTTGTTGCAGGTTTCTGAACCAAAGTCCTCCCTTGTTGGGAGTTCTAACATTCTAGCGCTGTCATCTTATGAAACTGTGAAGTCTTAAACGAAGACTGGAACTGACTCCAGCCGGACCCAGTACCAACCTGAAAATCTACCTCTAACTGATCTATGGCACCTGGTCCTTTTTTTTGCCTAGAATGACCAGTGTGTGAGCTTTAGTAAACGGACTTCAGGCTTTCCACTGATGTGAAGCAAATGGTTGGCTGTCTCCTTGCCCCGGGTGATAATACACAGTGTGTGCGCGTGTGAATCCAGTACACCCCATTTTGGCGGGGCCAGTTGAGCGCGGACCGGTTTGGCGCGATCAGTCCGGTGCTGGCATCTTTTGGTGACCAGCATGTTCGGCGCATCAGCACACATTTTTTATAAAATAAAAGATGAAATATTGATGCTATCTCAAATCCTGGCATTCAAGACCGATGAGAAAAGCACTGGACCATGGAGATCTTATCAGTTTCAGTTGCACCAGTTACGTATAGCTTAATATAAGTAACTGGTGTCGACAAAATCGATAAGAGCTCTATGGCCTTGCGGTTAACTCATTCACTCAGCCCTGCAGGCCAGGGTTCGCTACAGCCTTAATTGAATATTTTTATTTTTTATTTTGTTAAAAATGCACTGTTAAAAATGCAATGTTGTTAAAAATGCGGCGAAGCGGCCGCGCCCAACAGGCCGCGCCGAAATGTCCTGCTCCGTTGTGAATCTGCCTATATTCACATGGTTTGCATAGGCTGCCATCTAGTGGTTGGTGTGGAGGATTACATCTGGTTTTTCAAATTCGAAATACAGGGCTTTGACCGGGGCATACATACCTGTTGCAGTATCCCTGTCCTACGTGTATAGATACAAATGATCCCGCACACGTTGACATCCGCAGATTGTTTTTCCCACTATTGCTGTTGGAAACAAAACACGTTCCCTATAATACATTTCCAACGCATAAGTTTCCTTAGAGCAGTTTTCGAGGCTGAAGAAGTTTGACAACGTCAAGAAACACGACGGAGGCGGCATTTTTCATTTCTTCACACTGTAGGTGCTCCATGCCAAGAAGGCGAATACTATGGAGAGTGGGGGAGGGACATATAAGATTTCATACACTTCTGCCAGTTATATAATGTCTCTATACCCCAATAGTACTTAATCAAAGCTTGCCTGTGTTTTTCAGCTCCCATGGAGAATATGCCATGTAAATTCTGACTTTCGTGTAACACGAAGATCTGTTGGAAAGACATGCACTGCATGAGCAATAGTTGTCTTCCAAGCAATCACTGCTAGTCTCCGTGTCAAGCATGCAAGCTCTTCAATGATGGTTGGTCAGCCTACGCTTTGCAGGCAGAGAAAGGGTTGGGAGAATCTAACTCTACTGCAGAAGATTTTGAAGCCAAGGAACCAGCCATCAGCTTTGAAAGTGACACAGAGGAGCAAATAAGTGTGGAAACATCGAGTGTTTACTCACAGCGAAATCCCCCCTCCCCCTGCTTCAACACCCCCCATCTCTGTTGTGCCAACTTTAAGTCGTGCTGTGGAGGCATCCCTTAGCGTCCTTAAAGCTGCTAAAGATAAACCCAGGCCCAAAAGTAAGTCGGATGGCGCGTGCCCAAAGCCAACATCCAAGCAATCGGCTTCAAGGCTTAGAACAGCAGCCAAAATAACGACTCTGACAATGCAGCCTAAACTGCAAAGCCATTTTCCAAAGTCAAAGCTGCATGAACACTGCTAAGCTCCGAACATAAGGACACTCTAATACACCAGATATGGATTTCAACGCCACAATCTTTAGTAAAATCATCCTCATTTCCATCAATTGTAGAGGAAAGCACACTTATTTCAGCCATGAGTAAAAAGGGTATTAACAGCTTTTTCTCTGAATCCAAAGGCAAATTGGAATACAAAATTCACACCCAATAAGCCAACCCCATCATAGCAGGGTAAAGATCAGGGCAGTGCATATTCTAAGGAAAGAGTCACCAAAGTGATGAACACAATTGAGTACTTTATGTAACATTATGTGAACACATACCACTTAAAAGAAAAAGGGATCTAGCAGAAGAGGCTAAATCCTCAAAAAAAGCCAATGAACATCTAGAACACAGGCATGCGACCTGTGGCTCTCCAAATGTTTTGATCTACAACTCCCATGCCCGCTCACCATTGACTATGCTGGCTAAGTCTGATGGGAGTCGTAGTCCAAAAGATCTGAAGAGCCAAGGGTTGCAGACACTTGATCTTGAATAACCGACAATAGAAGAGTAAGATTTAGATCAGGGTGAACCTTATGCAGATCCGGTCATTATAGATGACAATGACGACATAGATCCATCCATTACCCCTATTCCATCCTTGGCTTTCCTCTGGAAGATCAGTGTCTTTACACTGATCTATTGGAAAGAGCAGCCGAGGAATGTAAGATACAGCCACATGCATCCGAAGAGGAGGATGTTTTACAGGAGAAACAAACTGTTTTCTCAGTCATTTCTCACACCAAAAACTTCACTAAACTTCAGTTAATACTAAACCATACCCGCCGTGCAGCCTGCGGTATGAAATGTACAGATCACATTCCACAAGCCCAGTGAAATGCCCTTTGGCTTCCAGTCAAAGCCTGTGTTGAGTTTAAGATCTTGTCAATCGCTCAGCGCTGCATCCACGAAGTGGCACCACCCTTCCTCAACCAGCACATTTCTAAAAAAGGTTGACCATGCTGTTGTCACGCATCATCCTCCCTTGTCCTATTTACACCCAGATACAATAGAAAGCGAGGGGGGAGGGGAGTGAGCTTCCCTGTCACTGCACCCACATTGCGGAACTCCCTACCACCCTCCATTCAAGAACCACCTTCATATACCCTCTTCAGGAAACTTCTGAAAACCGTGTTGTTCAATAAATACGACTAGGACTATGCCAAGCTCACATGCTTTACAAGCACTGACATTGTATACCTTTGCCTCTGTCACTACTCGCTTCCTATGTTACCTTAGTATGTACAAGCGCTGTGATACCTTCGGGTCTTGGCACTTAAACAAATGAAATAAATCCATGAATTCCTTTGCCAAATTGTATTCGAAGGAGGGTAGCACCTTCTCTTAACAACGTGCAAACAAAACTAGTTTAGAGAAAAAATATAAGCCTGCCTGAGGGAAGCTCTTTATGTTTAAGGACATTTGAAAGCAGACTCTCTAGTGGTCACTAATGTAAGGAAATGTGGCGGTAGACCACTGTCCATTAGCGAATACCCACCAAAGAAAGTACAAAAAATATTCTTTAGGTTGCCACTTCCGTGGATTATCAACTCTATCTTGAATTCCACATCTCTAATAGTGAGGTATGATAGAGCCCAGTGGGATTTATTAGATGATCTTGCCAAGGAAGTCCCTGAACCACATAGGCCCGCCTTGGGGAACATAATTACAAGAGGTATTCAGCTAATGCCATCATTAAAAGAATCCTGGACAGAGCAGACACAGCAGGGAGAATGGTAGGTGGCGCTACCATTATAAAGAGACATGCATGGCGTCGGGAGTTAGGTTTCAAGACAGAATTACACATAAGGTTTTTGGCCTACCTATGCAGGGTGCATACTAACCGGTTGTAAAATCCAGCATGATCTCAAACACTACTGGGGAATATAGATTGTTAGTGATTTGATATGTTGCAAATTAGCAATAGAGTACAAGAGGGAGTGTTGATTTTACACAAGGCTAGACATATTTGTAAGAGGTGTCATTAAGTATCTCAGGTGGTCTCTGTAACCACACAGTGTGGACTGCACAGGGTCTCTAAAGATTGAATGTGAAACTATAAAGAGGTGCGAGACAATACATTTTACTTGTACTGTTAAGTCAATAGATTGATCATATCGATTTTTGGATTTCATAAGGTGCTTAGCTTTACACAGAAGTTTTTGATACTTTGTTAGTATTATATTTATATTCACTGAAGAAACCTTAGTTAAGGTGCAGTTAAATTGTGCAGATTTAACACAACAAAATCATTGAAATTATAAGGATACGAGAAGTCATGACCAGCTTAACTTGGCGATTCCGTTGATGTCCCCCATAATGCCATTTCGAATGTCATTGTGAAGCCCTTCTCTTCTAATATGTATGAACGCATGTACTTTGCAACAGAACATGCCGAGTTAAGCTGGTTATGACTTCCCACATCCACTGAATTTCAATGGTTTTGTGGTGTTAAATCTGCACAACTTTAACCATCCTAACTAAGGTTTTTGTCAGTGAATTTCGAGGATTTTGTTATACCACCGTTTTTTTTTTTTTTACAGGCCACTAGCCATGGCCTACGGCCGTGTCCAATGCACATACTCCTCCAATATGTTTCTTTTGGACCCACTAGGTGGCCACAGCATTTGGCCCTGGCCAGTGAGCACAGCCTTTGTCCGTGGCCCCTTTACATGTTGACCCAATTGCTTTCTTCTAGTCCCACTAGCCAAGGCCTTTCGACATGGTCCCTTGACATGTTGCTCCAATAGGTCTCGTTGGAGCCCACTAGCCAGTGGCTGTGTCCACTTTCAGTATTGCACCATTCGGTTTTTTAAAGTAACCCAGTAGCCATAGTTTTCGGCCACACCCATTACACTGCACCTCACTGTAGCTGTAACATTCCACTTTTTTTTTGGTCATTTGTATTAATCAAATTCTTTTACTTTTTATTTTTTAAAACCTTTTCCCATAACCGCAGTTAGTATAACCCTGATAATACTAACCAGTTATTCATAAAGTAACCCTGGTTATTTGCAAAGCAAACCGTTATTCATGTGACATACATTTAGTTATTTTTCTACTATAACTCTGGTTATGCAAAAATAACCCCGGTTATTAGAAAATATGAGCTCTGAACATGGTCCCCAGATTTCACATGGTGTCCTATTGCCCCCTATCCACTTCTAGGCTGGTGCCATTTCATCCTTTTTCCTCCTCCAAATGGCATTTATTCCAATTTTTGTTTTTGGCTAACCCTGGTTATTTTGGAAAGAACCCAGGTTATCTCTTGCATTGTACCAAAATAGAGAAATGGCTGCTTTTCCATTTCTGAAAAATCCTCTCTGCTGCAGAGCACCGTGGGAGATATAGCTGTATGTTTGGGACAAGGGGGCATGCCGTTCATCATCAAATATTTTGAACTACTGGACGGAATAACCCCAGACCCGTCCCGGAAATAGTCAACGCTTCGTGCCCAAGTTGTTTAGTACCTGGTTCAATTCCATCCAGCGGTTTTTGCTGTGCCGTGCGCAGACATTTTGACTTTTTCTCTGTAGGGAAATGAATGGGAATAGAGTGAAACAGCGTTTCTTTGCCTTCTTAATAGCTTTTAAAAATGTTGTAATGCATAATATCCAAAAACTCCAGCGTGGATTCAGGGGGATGTGTGGAGTGACAAACCTTTTGTTTGTAAAATATCAGCCTAATCCATCGTGCAAGTCAAAAGTTATTAGCAATTCAATGTTCGGGTTCCCAATGGACCTTGATTCTCAGCTTAAATATAGTGCGGTGACTGCCACACTATAAATACATTTGTTTTTTCTTTTTTTCTTTTTCCGTTTTTCTCTTTTCACTTTAATAATCAGTCTCACAATGATATAGCTCTGTACAATGAACATAATGTATAAATACGGGTATACTTATTTGATGTACACACTGTTTGTTTCTACCAGCATGCAGCTTTAAAGACATGATGAAGAGCAGATTGCTTGAAACGTGTAGGCTGAGTTCTGTTTCGGGAGAACAAAGAATCAAACTTGGTGATTTATGCACAATAATAGTAATAACAGAGTACTGAAACACTGTTACAAATTTATGAAGAATTTTACGTTCTTAGTAATACCATTGTTTACATGACGCAGGGTCACGTATCCAAAATGTTTTTTATTTCGATTTAATTTGTGGGGAATACTGTGGACGGTTTCCCTATTGTGGAGAAGTACCGCAACACTATATAATTTCTAAGAATTAACAATCCCATTCTTCGCATCCCTTTTTCTATGCAGTTTGCTATGCTAATTTTATAATTATTGCAAATTAGTGAACATGCAGAAGCCGGGAGCTAGCCTGTTGAAACATGTTCAGGACAAGTATGTCCTGTTTCCACACCTGTTCCCTGTTGGGTTTATGTCAAAGTATTGATTGCAACTGGAGATATCAACCATCTTTGTTGCTCTGCTTTCTACTCTGTCTGCCTTTGCTCCAGCGCCGCAGAGCGCAGGGAGGGCGACGATCCTCCAGGCCATCCCCTCCTGACGCACTGCCACCGCCAAGTATATATCGGAGCAAGCAATATCAGAGTCTCCTGGGCCTGCCACAGCTTCTCGCAAGTTTTGAGGGTGGCACAGAGCAAGTGAAGGCTTAGGAGGCACTATTTTGCAAGGACCGTGCAGCCAGACTCCTATGCTGCCAAGTGGCTTGTAGTGGGGTAGAATTATGTCCATTGCTTGTGTTCCAATGCCCAGGTGCTTCTCTCTCAGCCCCAACCACATTTTCTGGTCCGCCAGGCTGCGATCTCCATGGATGACTATAAAAGGACATAGTGTAAAAAATATCTTTCTTTCGTTTTCTAGTCAGTCGAAATGACCGAATGTATTGATTTTGTGGTTTAAAAAATGGGAAAGGAACAACTGGCATATAAGGGATATACGTATAACAAAGAAAAACAAGTAAACGAGTATATATACTGGAAATGTACTGAATATTTCACAAACAAATGCAAAGGCAGGACAATAACGCATGGTGATAAAGTGATTCATCAAATGGAACACAACCATTTACCGGATGGCACCAAAATTATGAATAAAAAAAACAACTCAAATGAAAGAATGGGCAAAAGAAAATATAGATGAGACAAGTGTGGATCAGTAATAAAACGTGTGTGTGCCACTCTTCCTTTTCATGTGGCTGATCAAATGATGCACATTAAAACACTGCAACAACAAATAAATAAACCAAGAAAAGTACTAACTAAGTTTCTCAAAACACCTGAAACATATGCAGAAATCTAATTTCCACCGGAATTAAGTGACAAAAAAGAATGATAATCTTTTATTGTTGGATAAAGAAATAAACAGTAAAAAATGTGTGATATTTGGCCTATCTTGTAATATGGAATACTTGAACTCCAAAATATGGCACTTGGATGCAACATTTACGCAATTTTACAGCATTAATGCAATGATCGAAGAGTCTCTAATCCCTTTGATATATGTACTACTGCCAAGCAAAACCAAAGAAATGTATAAACACGTTTTCAGATTAATTCAAGAAAACATTACCCCAAAAACACCCCAAATCATGGTTCTGGATTATGAGACACAACAAATCAAGGCATTTAATGACCTTTTCCAATCATGTAAAATACAAGGCTGTTTTTTTTCACTTCACACGATCGATTTGGTGGACATTACAGAACATTGGGATGCAATCAAGATACATTAAAGATTTAGAGTTACAACACAACATCAAATTATTATTCTCATTAGCTTTTGTACCTATTAATCATGTAGAGGACTATTACGAACACTTCACCGAATCACCGTTTTTTTTAAAGACAATGAATAATACTTGGAATCACTGCTAGATTATTTTGATAGTACTTGGATCAGACAATTAACGAGAAGTAGGTCAAGAAAGAGAGCGAGATATGACAAAAACCTATAGAATTATTATGAATCAGTATTAAAGGGACATGCCAGAACAAATAATAAAATAGGATGGCACAACGGGCTAAATCAATCCTTCAAAGCCCTTAATCAAACATTGTGGTCTTTTCTAAGACACTTAAAATTGGAACAAGTGAATCAAGAAATGCAAATATCCCAAATTATATCAAAGGAAAAAACCAAAGTACAGAAAAAAAGGTATAGAGACACAGAAGAAAGACTAAGACAATTCATACTGGAATTCGAAAAACAAGACAAATTAACCTATTTAAACAGTGTGGCATTTAATATAAAATGTTAAAAAGGAACTTACCACTACACTCTGGATGCAAAGAATCTTGTTGGAAAACCCATTATGAACAATCCAAACAACCAATTTCCAAGGAAAATCTACGAAAAAAAAGAAAATCCTCAAAAATTGAGATGCCAATCCACGGAAAAAGAACAATATTCAAATAAAACCACAGGACGATCCATGAAATGAAATCCCAAATCCAGGCAAATTCCACAGGTGAATCTGAAATTGGTGTCATAATCCAAGAGAAATCCACAGGTGAATCCAAAAATCTAATCAAAACCAAAATCCATAGGAAATCCGGAGGTGAATCCATGAAAAAAAACAAGAAAACATCTGAAGAAAAACAGCGAGCCAAGTTGTAGAAAAATTATACCAAAAAAAGAAATCCACAGGAAAAAAGCCATTCTGAATAAAAAATGAACAGGAACTCCATGAGAAACCTCCTATCCGGAAAGAGGAACTTCCAAAATGGCGATTGCGTACAGTGGAAACGCATTGAACACTATGGGGATAATTACCAACACAGTGACACCAAGTGGCGCAAAAATATATATGTAAATTTATAAATAGTTATTATATATAATGTTATATATTAGTAAATGTTAGAACTTAACAATCTTCATTACATTAATTAAATGTTGAATGTTACAATGCCAAAGTAAAAATTCTATGAAAATACATTCTATGAAAATTATGTTTGATGGTACTGAAATTCTATTAATAAATTTCGATGTATAATCATTCTATGGAAATTATTTAGATGGAAAGACTGCATACCCTATGCAGCTGGCCTCACCCCTTTTAGAACTGTTTTTATTTACCTTGTAGATTACTGAAACTAATGCAGCTGTATTGTTACAATAAATACTTATTGCTTGAGTCATTTGTGTAGGTGATTTGTGCTTTTACTTTACAAAGCCTTACTACTCGGTCCCATTATGAGTGAGAGGTGTGATTATCTTGGTGGAAACCTTGGAGGTCTACCTAGTTTGTTCGCTCAGAACTCAATACCAATAGTTGTTCTGAAAACCGCACCAGGTCTTACAATTTAGGCAGAATCCATAATGTTTCCTCCACATTCTTTAAGCTTTCACACAGATGTGTGAAAAGCTAATAATCTTCCTGCTCAGGATTAGTATACATATGTAACTTTTTTGAGTAAGTCAAATTATTTTGGCACTTTATAATCAATTGGTTCATTTACATCTGTTTGAAAATGTATACAACACATTTGCTGCAATAGGACTATTTTAAAATAAGTCAGAAACCGAAAAGAAGGACCTTTTTATTATCCTAAATTGAACTGTTCGGGTATTGGTGTTGTGGCTAAGTCCCTTTGCCTTCCATACAGCTGGGAGAATGACCAGGGGTTGGCCTCCTCTGCCAAGCCAGTAGACGATGGGCACAAGGAGGATCCCTGAGGAACTCTCTCACTGTCTGGGCCACGTGGTAGGACACAGTCACATTGGTACCAATCAACATGAGATGCCTGGAATTGGAGCCCCTCCCCCACACCAATTCCATTGACTATACCCTTCCCGGGACACATGTCAGATTCACTGAAACTCAATTATTTCCCACAAGCATCCACAATGTACACAAGATACTATGGAGCCATGCATTTGCGTGGCCAAGCAAACCCTCCAGCCCGTTACCCAGGTTTGCAAGCTCACGCAAGGATGCAGTTATAGCAACAGCAGAATTTCCTACAATTCCCAAGAGCTCATGCAGGTTTGCGAGGAGGCTTGTGGCCCACATACTGGCTCACAAATTCCTCAGGCTTTTGAGTGCATGATGCAATGTGAATACTCCAGGGACCTCACGGGCAACAACCCAACCCCCTCAAACTTCTTCATTTACACACCGCACTTTAGCAGCCTTGCACTGCCCAGAACCTCTCTTGGCCCACACCGGTACACAGAAAATCCAAAATAGCCACCATTTTGCATATATATATAATGTCACCATAGCAGTTTTATACTGCTCTAGCTCTGAAGCTTTTCATGATCCCAGCAATTGCTCCTACTATTGGTCATTATGAACCCTGTACCTGGGACTTTTGATCTGATTTGGCAGTTGGGAAGGTTTACAAGGGGAGCATACTCGGGCAACGGCCACCAGTATATACTAGCCTCGATTGTTAGTAGTTAGTAGTTTAATACCAGTGAACATCCTTGCAAGAACCCCATCAGTGACAGAGGTAATGTTGCCTGCATGCACTCTCACTCAATTATTTGTTGGACTAGTTACTGATAGTTTGGAAACGTATACTCCACAAACAGTTGTTTTGGAGGATTTCCAATTCAAAATCAAGTTCCAAGAAGTCAGCATTAACTAAAGGTTTGAGCTGAAGTTTGGCTTGCTGTGCTACTTACTATTTTTATAACATGTTGATTATTAACATTTCAGCCATACAGGTTAAACGTTTTTCTTATTTTAGTAATAATTTGCAATAATATTTGAATATGTTAGTAATCTATAGCTATCCTATAGTTATGATGAACTGCCCATAGGAACAGCACTTTTTTAGATGCTTATAACATTGCTGCCATTGGACATAGTCACAAAATTTTCCAAAGACTAGGTAGACTTAAAACCCTGAATGGGTTTTGGAAAGGTATGTGAGATTTCCTCCAGGAGGTTAGGGACCTGTAGGGTGTCCCAAAACCTCTTTCCCATAAAATCTCACACGTCCTCTTTTGTCTTCACCTACAGCCCAAAATGCTGAAGGAATTAATAATTAATGCCAAACCTTTGCAAGGACCGTGTGTCTGGTCTGACTCTCAATCATTTTGTGGTTGGGTGCAAATCTATCTCAACCGTTGGGTTTTAAATCTGATGTATGCCTGTCTCAGAAAAGTGCACAGTATCAACGTTATTCAAGTAATCACAAGGGGTCCTTGTATAGCTCAGTATTGCTCTTAAATTGAGTAATGAAAATACTAGCATATTTCATAAAGTTTTTTTATTTTTGTTCCTTTTGAAATTCTTTTTCCTTCCTGTCCACAGTTTGTTTGAAAGCTTCAGTTTCTTGTGGGTCCTTGGTTTTAATAGATTTGCTTAATGTCGCCCACCACTGCTTCGATTCCCTATTTTCAGTATGAATCGCTCTTGAAGGAGGGGTGGCTTCCACGAAACGCATCGACCACAAACTGTACTGTTTGCTTCTGCAGCATAGATAAATTAATAAATTGCCTTGAGATATTTGATCAATTGTACTTCATTATTGGATTTATTTTTGAATTGGTGGTAGAATACACTAATTAAAGGTATGGCTGATTTTCGGCATTGAACTGTGCAGGGGATGGGAATGCCCATAGGTTGGACTCTTGATTCTCACTGCTTCAGTTCCCTTGACAGTAATGGCTATGTTTTTAGAGATTGCTGCCATAAAGGTCTCCTTTGGGCAGTGTACGCTTTGCTATTTGAATGATGGAAGCTGTAGGCAAGTGATTGACCCAGTCTGTTTTTCTCTTCAGGGTACGACAAGGCAGCAAAAATAGCCAAGACTGCTCACAAAGACGGATCAACACTAAAAGAAACTGCGGTCAAGCTTGGTTATCTTACCGAAGAACAGTTTGACCAGTGGGTGAAACCTGAAGATATGCTTGGCCCAAAGTAAAATATAGGAAATGCCCTTTGGTCAATTCAAAAATTAAATATTGTATAAAATAAATTTGGTCTTTTCTGTACCATCGTGTGTGTGTGTGTGTTTTTTCTCTCATGCATTGCAACTTGCATCCTTTCTGGGGGAAGTGGTAGTTGCTGCTACATAGGTTTGCGTAATCCTGCATAACGGGCATCATGAAAGCATGGGCATGAAGAGTCCTCATTGACCCTGAGGAAAACAACCAAGGGGGCAATGGTCTCCTCCCCAACTGTGGTGTTAGGTGCGGGGGAGGAGGAGGGAAGCACTTGTTCTTGCTGTGAGGGCTCTTGGCACTAGAATAAAGTCACCTATAACCTAACTCCTTCAGTTTCAGCTAAGGTAGCCAGCTGTGGCATATAATGGTAGATATAAATGCATATGCTTTTTTAACTGCACAAAAACCACCTCTGCAAAACGCCTGTCCCAAATATTTTGAATCGTTTTATTTTTACATGTGAAGCTTCAATAAGTGTGCTGTTTACAGCTGCTCTAGATTTGTTAATTCTGTAGATGTGGCACTGCATGGAGCCTAGTTGAGCATGCTGGCTGTGTCCGTCATTACCTTAGTTGTTGATTTTCGTTTTATCACATATTAGAATAAACTTTGTTTTTGACTACCAGTTGTTCATTACATAAGTGCTAGAAATGGGCTAGTGTAATTACCAAAGTACTCCTTAATAGAATGCATGAAACCACCCCAATATTTTGTTTTCTCAGGCTAATCCTTATTTGGAATTACGAGCAACTTGCTTAGAAACGTATTGGTGATAGGGGTGATCTCTGCAAACCTAAGTCAAACTGGACTGCTCCAAGGAGCACCCCACAAGATTCCACATGCATCCAAGGGCTAGAGACTGTATCGTGGTGCAAGCTTTAGGGGGCTTCCACTGCAGTAAAAGTATCGGACCTGCCGGCAATGTGCTGAAGGAGTCACAGGTTCTGGTGTGGCTCTTCTCAATCAGTGCCTGCCTTCCAGACCATGTGATAATGTTGCTGTGAAAAAGTCGCCAGGTAGTTTACTTTTTTTCCTGCCCCCTAAAATTCTTTGCCCAAATATAGGAGTATAATTATTTCTGATGTTTGTTAATCTGCTTAGAATCACATTCTGTGCATAATCCGACATCCAGTGGGCACTGCGGAGTATTGCATTTTGTTTTTCGTAGTCGAAAAGGGGACGTCGACAAGGCGTGTCTGTAACACTATCCCTATAGTGACGTGCAGTGTACCCACAATCCCTCACGCTTTGAGGTCCCTCAGATTGTTTTTTTTTTCGCCCAGATATTGGTCGCCTTAACGCAGAGCTCGTTCGAGAGAAATTGCAAAACATTTACTCGACCCTTTGGTTGTTATTTATTTATTATACATTACATTAGATCCCTCCTTCGACGGCGAAGCTGTTTCACCACCGAGTAAGAACTTCGACAGCGGTGACTTAGACGGAGGAGATCCTTCGGCGCTGCTGAACACGTGGCGTGGCCTAAGACCGTAGGGAGAGTGGGGGTCGTGGGACACTTCTTTCTCTTCTAAGAATGCCTTTGTCTTTCACCCCCATTTCCTTCGGGGTCGTTATCACCTTTGATTGTATCCTCAGCTATGGAGAGGACTCCGTTAAGATTTTGCCCACGCTGTAAGGGCAAATTCACATGGAAAGATCAGCACAAGCGGTGTAACCGTTGCTTACCCCTCGACCACAACGAGGACGGCTGTGTGGCCTGTAAACTTCTTCACCCAAAAACTTTAAAGGACCGCAGGGTCAAGAGGTGGGCAGCCTATGCTATGTCGAGAGCTGATTCCTCACCCGCCGCCGAGTTTGACGAGGACTGTGATAACCCGACCTCCGTTTCGGAGGTTGTAGACTTCTCTAGGGAGCGTACTCGCTCCTCAGCATCTGTCCCCGGCCCCGACAAGTTCGGCTCACGCCCTACTTATGGGTATGAACACCCCGGCAACGCTGACGAACACAGAAAACATAAACATAAGCACACAACCCACGGCACTTCTTCATTGAAGACGAAGAAAGCCCTAGCGCCAACAGAGACGCCGGGCCCACCGGCGTCCTCCACCGACCGTAAGGGTCACAAGCCCTCCCCGCCGACGCGACTAGCGACTGGGCTACCTGCAGACAAGGGCGCTACCACCAAAACGCCAGGCGATGCGCCTCGTAAGAGTGCGACCGTCGCCGAAAAAGACTCTGCACCGCCCAGCACAACGCCAGATGTACCCTCGACGGAGAAATTAATCGTCGAGAGCTTGCTCATATAGTTTCCACTGACGGCCAGAGACGGACGGTAAGTGATACGCCGAACCCCGCTCACAAGGCCAGGGAGACACAGAGAATGCCGGAAGGAAGGCAGGGACCGCTCCTGCCGTCGAAGGAAGGCCCTAGCCTACGAGAAGGTTTCTCAGAAGGCAAAGGGACTTTATCCTTGAGGTTATGGGACAGATCTAGACGGCTACAGGCAGAGGAGCCTCCCTTTTTGCCTCCAGACCGTTCTGGGTTAACACATTGGACATTTGAGAGATTCCAATCATGTATGGACAAGCTGGATAGATTTATGTCCACTCATGAACATAAAACTCCCAAGAGGCCAAGGGAGGTACTTCATGAGGACCCAAGGGCTAAATATCCTAGACTATGTGACCCCCTTCAAGAGGAGACTAATACTTATGACCTCACTGAAGAAGACTCTCACTTCCAAGAGGATGAGGAGTTCTTAAATAGTGAAGACCAACAGAACCTCGAAGAAGAAGGTTTTGAGGAAAACCCTGACATATGTGGGGGGGAGCTTCGAAGAAGACCCAGATGAAGGTGGCTCACAGCCTTGGCAGTCCCGAACAGCGTCTACAGACCCTGAGATCCTGAACCTTCCCTCTCCTCAAACCACACCGGTCAGGAACCTGTCACCTATAGATGACCAACCCACTTTCAACACGCTACTACGGAGAGCAGCAGCACAATTTGAAATTGAAACTGGGGAAATTACTCTCAATATTGATTTTGTAGAAAGAATCATTAAGGAGAAACCACCCACTAGCCAGACCATTCCCCTCCTCGCCTCAGTTAAGAGACGAATCATCCCATCGCTGTCTAAATCTGCGTTGGTTAGAAGGGTCAACCCAAGAATTGAAAAACTGTTTACTCCCTCTCCTTTGGACCCATTATACATTAAGGGTCACTCAATACCAGATTCCTTGGTGGTAACTACCACAAGGAAAAGGGCAGGGGTTCAGCTATCAACCAGCAAAGCACCCCCCCGGACAAGGAAGGAAAGAAACTCTACGTCCTGGGTAAGAGAATTACAGCCTCGGCAGCTTTTTCCACCAGAGTTGCCAATAATAATACCTTACTGGCAATTTATGCCGATGCCCAATGGGGGAAGTTACGCCAAGACCTCGAGTTAAGTCCCTGAGCCCTTACGAACTCGCTTGTTAACCACTGTAACGGAAGGAACTCTGGTTAACCAGAGCATCATTAAAAACACACTTGATGCTGCAGAAACGGCTGGCCATTCTTTAGTCCAGGGGATACTTCTGAAGCGTCATGTCTGGCTCCGCAACTCAGGTTTTAAGCCAGAGACCCAGGCGTCACTCATAAACAAACCAATCGAGGATTCTAACCTCTTAGGGAAAGCGGTGGACGACGCACTGGAGACCGCGAAGAAGGATTTTGACCCCCTAAAGACTTTAGACCAGATCTCAAGGCCTCCCAATAAGTGAGGATTCGGCAACAAATGCTTTTTTCGAGGCCAACGTCAACAACAACAACAACAGCAGTACACTGCAGGCAACTGGTCCTCTACTCAGGGAACCAGTGGCCAATGCACTCAGAGGACAACGCCGTGGCAAGGGTAGAGTTCGGGCCCCACTCCCAGAGGTTCCCCGGCTACCAACACCAAATGACCTGAAGGTTCGGGTCCCCTCCCATGCATCGCCGGTCGGGGACCGGTTAACATCTTTCCTACCAGCATGGGAGGGAATAACATCAGACCACTGGGTATTGTCAACTATAGCTGGTTACTGCATAGAATTCAGTCGGTCCCCCACGTACAGACCTCCAAGGGGACGACGCCCATCACCGGAGCACCTCGCCATCCTTCTTCAAGAAGTAGAACTGCTGCTACTAAAAGGAGCAATAGAGGTCGTGCCTCTATCACAGGTAAGGGAAGGTATTTATTCAGTGTACTTCCTTGTACCCAAAAAGGACTTAACCATGCGCCCTGTGTTAGATCTGCACCCAGCGAACAAATTTGTCAAACCTCAAAAATTTAGTATGGTGATATTTGTCAAACCTCAAAAATTTAGTATGGTGACCTTACAGGAAGTAATCCCCCTGCTTTCACAGGGAGATTACATGACAACACTGGACATGAAAGATGCATACTTACATATTTTAATGTTGCCTGCGCAAAGAAAATACCTCAGGTTCATGATAGAGGGCAAACACTACCAGTTCAGAGTGCTTCCCTTCGGCATATTGTCAGCACCAAGGGTATTCACAAAAGTACTGGCAGTGGCAGCGGCCCACCTGCGCAGGTTGTCCATCCCAGTATACCCTTACCTCGACGATTGGCTCATAACAGGGGATTCTTACGAGACATGCTGCTCAAACACCCAAAAGACTGTAGACCTTTTGTTCCAACTGGGCTTCTCCATCAACGAGAAAAAGTCCAGCCTAGACCCCAGCCAGATCAAACAATTCCTAGGGGCTCTAATTCGAACAAAGGATGGCCTCGTCTTCCCCTCCAATGAGAGGGTCCAAAATATGCTGTTTCTGATCCCTCAATATGTGGCCGGTCGAGAGGTGATGGTACGCAAAGCAATGCGTTTGCTAGGAATGATGGCGTCATGTATATATTTGGTACCTCATGCGCGCCTGCGCATGCGCCCAATGCAAGAGTGGCTCAACAGCCAGTGGTGTCAGGCCAGTGGACAATGGGACGATCTAGTGGTGGTCTCGCAAGCCTTGGTTCTCTCGCTACGGTGGTGGTCGAAGGAAAACCTGGTAATAGGGAAACCATTTGCCACCCCCGCATTGGAAGCCACTCTAACCACAGACGCATCCCTCACAGGATGGGGGGCTCACCTATCCCATCAAACTGCACATGGAGTTTGGACTCCGAGTGTAGCGTCCAAACACATACATTTGCTGGAACTGCTAGCGGTCTTCAAGGCACTGAAGGCTTTCCAGGCACACCTGCAAGGGAAGACAGTGATGGTCCTCACAGACAGCACCACAGCTATGTACTACCTGAACAAGCAAGGGGGCACTCACTCTCCTCTCCAGGACTGTCCAAGCTGTCCCAGAACATCTGGAAGTGGGCACTCAAATGCAACATGTTCCTGTTGTCACAACATGTACCAGGGGAACTCAATCTGCTAGCAGACGAACTCAGTAGAGACTTCCCTCTGCCCGCAGAGTACGAATGGCAGCTACAAGAAGACGTCGTCTTCGACGTTCTAGCACAATGGGGATCCCCAGAAATAGATCTGTTCGCAACTCTGGAGAACTCCAATGCCAAGATTACGCCTCCAGCTACCCCCAGAACCGATCCAAGGGGAACGGTCTCTGGATAACATGGTCAGGGAAATTTTTTTTACGCTTTTCCCCCCCGAAACCCCTTCTCAACAAGATAGTGCACAAGATGCACCAGGAACCAGTCACCATACTAGTGGCCCCTATGTGGGCCCGGCAGCCCTGGTTCGGTCACGTGATGGAGATGTCTCTATCTCCACCGGTAAAACTACCCTGCCCGTACAACATGCTGTCACAGGACAGGGGCAAGACGATACACCCATGCCCACAGACCATGAACTTGGCAGCCTGGCTAGAATTTGGACATTTACAGCTCCCTCAAAGATGCATGGACATTCTTAGGGAGGCTAGAAAACCTAACACTCGTTACTGCTATTCTAGCAAGTGGAAGAGATTCGTCATCTGGTGTAAGGGTAAGAGCATCGACCCCGTTGACTGCTCTCCCACACAGATTGTTCTTTACCCAACTCGCTTATTAGACTCAGGTCTGGTCTTTAATTCTATTAAAGTTCATCTAGCTGCACTTTCCGCATACACCACTTCTCAACTCAAAGTGTCATGGTGGAAAGTCCCAGTTATTAAAGCCATCATGGAGGGAGTAAAGAGAATACACCCTCCTATAGCTAACCCAGATCCCGGATGGGACCTAAATGTGGTACTTACCAGGCTTATGGGCTCACCCTTTGAACCCATGCACAAAGCATCCATCAAGAACCTCACTCTTAAAACTGATTTCTTAATAGCTATCACCTCCTTTAGGATAGTGAGTGAACAACAAGCACTCTCTATAATAGACTCCTTTGTAACAGTTCACAAGGATAAGGTGGTTCTACGCACCAAAATTCATTTGTAAATTCCATGTCAACCAGTCAATAGAACTACCAACGTTCTTTCAAAACCCTTCAAATTTGGGAGAAAGGAGCCTGCATACACTGGATGTGCGCAGAGCCGTCATGTTTTATATGGAAAGAACTAGACCTCTGAGAAAGACTAATCAGTTCTTTGTCTCGGTGGCAGCAGGAAGAGAAGGGGATGCAGTTTCAAAATCCTCTATATCTAGATGGATTGTCCAATGCATCACTCTGTTACACTCTTGCTAAGAGACAACTACCCTTCAAGCCGAGAGCACATTCTACTCGAGGCAATGGGGCTTCCATAGCATTCATTGCAAATGTCCCTCTTGAGTCCATTTGCAAAGCAGCAACCTGGAGTTCTGTCCACACCTTTACACAACACTACTGTCTAGATGCCCACTCTAGATCTGATTCCCAGGTGGGACAAACAGTATTAAGACATCTTTTTTCTACTGTTCCTTCCCACAACCCACCTCCAACTCCGGGTACTGCTCGCTAGTCTATGCACAGCATGTGATTCTAAGCAGTTAACAAACATCAGAAGACAATGCATTACTTACCGTGAAAGCATTTCTGATGGTTGTATCTGCTTAGATTCACATGCGCCCACCCTTCCTCCCCGCTTATATGGAAGGAACATAGACATCCTTTATCTCTCTCTCTTTTCTGTACTCACTCACGTCTAATAGGCTCCCTCAGGGCAATAAAAATACAAACAGATAGACCTCGACGTGTGAGGGATTGTGGGTACACTGCACGTCACTATAGGGATAGTGTTACAGACACGCCTTGTCGATGTCCCCTTTTCGACTACGAAAAACAAAATGCAATACTCTGCAGTGATCACTGGATGTCGGACTATGCACAGCATCTGAATCTAAGCAGATACAACCATCAAAAATGTTTTTACGGTAAGTGATGCATTGTCATATTACCTCCAATCCTAGAATATTTGGGGAAAGTGTTTGTCTGGAGGGTGCATTTTTAGGGAAACGTCACCACCTGACTGCTAATTTCACAGCAATGTTATCACTGGATATCTTCCAGACCGTGGATCGTGGCCTAACCTCCATTGGGAACACTGGCATCGGTGCTTGCTCTCATGAAAGGTCCTCCATGGCTTCTCATGGCGTCTTTGTAATGTGATGTCCATACCAGAGGTTTTGCCCCAGACAAATGCACCTCACGGCTTCAAATATAGCACAATGACACCGGATTCACTCCTCTAGGACATCTAGTAACAGGTACCAATAGGTCTACTGCAGACCTTAGGTTTTCATTATTTTAGTCGGTCTTCTGTTTTCTTAAACTTTACCAGATTTGACATCTGTTCTTGTGGATGCCTCCTTACTACTGCTCTAAGGAAAGTGGGTACTCTCAGCTCTCCAAATCCATCCAATAGGTGGGTCTAGGTGGCATAGGGTGAAAGCGAAGGGGCAAGAACACTGACCCCTCCTACAATGATGGGTGACTATTAATTTTCCCTGTCATTTCAGCCTCTTGTCTCATCAGAGACTAATGGGAGTGTTGTCTTCAGAAACTGATGATGTGTGCCTCCTCCAGTTGTGGAGCTCATAATGCCCAGTTTTTGGTAGCTGAGTCAAGTGGGTTATGGGACTGGCTCGGGGTTCCATTCTTCCTTCCTGTTGGTTTGCTCAACAGCTAAATAAGTGTGCACTTGACCAATTGAGAAGAGCTTCTTGTCACGGCAAGGAAGCATGATACAGGCAATACAGAACCTAGGTACAGCAGTAAGTCGTACAGACCGAACCAGACGCATGTCGAGCCAAGAACCTTGTCATGGCCAACAAAATAGCGGAACTAAAAGCGAAAGTTGGGGCACAGACACAAGAGCATCCCATTTTCATCAGTCCCGGTCGCAGTTCTGTCCTCCTCATTACGCCGGGCCATTTTCATTATAGTTACAGGGCAGAGGTGGTGGAGAAGACACATCAGCAGGTTATCCTAAATTACGACCTTCCTGAGCCTACCATGCCCAGTTGGTTTCTGGGAAACCTCCGAGCATTTCAGAGTATTCATGACTACATGTGCTAATGTACAGTCACCTTTCACCTCCACCGTAAGTAACTGTTATTGTAAATCATTTCTCATCAATATCAACATCCCTGTTCTTCGAACTAAATACAAACTAGAAATGAACTAGAGTGTTTTTCAGTTCATGAACTGCCCGATCTACAACTATTGGAATGCAAAGGTAGCGTTTTTACTGATGAGCCTAGTGAGAACTGCCTTTTCATGGACAACTCTATACATACATCACCAGGACTCCTGCTAGAACATTACAAGTTCCTGAAACCATTTTGAGCAGTGTTTGAGAGACGTGTCTGTTAATGAGCCATTATGCATTAACGCCTATACATAGGATGGGAATCACAGAACATTGTATCATATCTTTACTCGCTCTACAGTGCAAGGGCAGAATTTAATTTGGGGGGGATTCTCTTTGACCCTTTTGGGGACCCCTTAAACATTTTGATTTTTGCTGCTGGCATTTCTGATTGTTCCTGCTGACCTTTGGGGTGAGTGAGGTCTTTTCAGGTCCCCACCTAAACTCTCATGATTTGGCGGCAGCACGTACAAGAAGACTGGTTCACCCTTTTACACTTATGTGTTTTAACTTGTAGCACACACCACCTAATGTGAAGTGTTACAGGGAATGTTGTGCCCCTTTTTTCTTGTCTGGCTACATTGTCTACACCGTTTCGATGTTTCTGGGATAGGCTGGTGGAAGTGAACAGTTTTTTCATACCTTTTTTGGTGCACTTTTTATCACATAATCCTGTTTTGTGTACCATGTTAGCAAAGTGCCTTCCCTTTGTGATCTAAGTACTGTCCTTTGGCCATTTTGCTTTTTGGCTGTTTTCTGGCCTACTAGACTGGGAATCTCCAAATAAAGTCATGTAGTTTCACAGGGTCGTGCTCTGGGCTCCCAGTTAGTGATCTGTGTGAGTGCCAGTGAATGTCTGCTGCTGGGCAAATGTGGGATAGGTGGCTGTCCATGTTGGAATGGAGCAGATCCTTCCGATTGGAGGGCTGGGGCAGCCCTAAACCCAAAATGAGAGAAGAGGGTCTGGAGCCATTCTTCAGGTCTCCTGGAGCGAAGAATCACAGATTAGAAGATATCACTGAGGGGGACTTTGACTGCTGCTATGGGACCAACTATTATGAAAGCCAACCATGGGAGTCTCTGAAATCCTTCTTCTGCAACCAAGGAAGACGCTTATCTGTGCCATCCTCCTCTGGACTGGTGACATAAACGAGTCCTGTGTACTGCATCATCATCATGCCATTGTTTGATTTGGGAAATGTGTTGGGGATGCTAGGGAGGGGGGCTCCTGTGTACTGACCATTCACTGACTAGGCTTCTCTGCTGCAAGGTACACAGATGTTTACATTTCTTCAGCTTGTGGCTCAGTCTTGAAGAGGGGCCTGCCTGGAGCAGGTTTTCTGCCCTCTTATGGAGCTGAGCAGACTGATCCTTGACAGGGGTTCCCTCATACCTACCAGCACAGATGTCGAGGGCTCTTATGGAGCTGAGCAGACTGATCCTTGACAGGGGTTCCCTCATACCTACCAGTACAGATGTCGAGGGCGTCCAGCCTACCAGAGCTTGCTTCGAAGTCATGAGTGAGGGGGTTAAGACTACCGGCCGAGGGCTCATCGCCTACCAGAGTGATCTCTAAGGTCAATGCTTCTGTTTCGGGTGCAAGACCCAAGCTGTATCCTCCCGTGTATGAGGTCTCTCGTGGCTCAGTACACCGCGTCCTCCCACCCAGGGCGTGGCGCAAGGCTTCAAAATGGGGAAGAAGCACGTGGCGGAGCCTGCCAGGCTGGTGGCCATCTTGGATCCAGCTCAGAGCCTGCCTGTGCTTTCGCCCATCGTATGGGCTTTGCAAGATGATCCCAGTCCCCTTCCCTCTGGAAGCGGCAGCGGATTGTACGTTACAGGCATCTGGTCTCCTCAGGGATACATCTACCCATCAGCGCCTTACGGCTGCACGCTCCAGGATCCTCTGCACTTTGACCAGGAGCAGAGGCCTAGCGCCTCAGGGGGCTGAGCCCCTAGGGACCTAGTGGCTTGCAAGGACTCTTTCTTTGGGAGACTGCTCTTCCTCATGCGTTCCTCTCAGATGAAGGGGCTCCTGAAGGATATAGTGAAGGAGGTTAACCCGCAGGTGGCGCTGCCCCCAGCCGCCCCCTCTGGGTACTCCTGCCGTTACACCCTGCTGGTTCCAGTGCTGGGGCTCCCCCAGTCCAGACGCTACTGGTTCAGACCCCTTCTCCACCTCCTGTACCACCAACGCCTCCCCTCAACAGCCATTGGGACCTGTCTTCAGTGCCGGACTAAGGGGGAGGGAACTCCATTGGCACCTGTGTCCCAGGGCCCGGATTCCCCTCGGTCTGTGAAAAGAGAGGGGGGTCGATGAGGACGATGATGCCCACGACAATAAACCCTCTGCATCCATTAAGGCCTTTCATGACCGCCTCTAGGGTCCGGCAAAGTTCTTGGGGGTCCCACTGCCCAAGGAAGCCCCACAGCAGTCTGGACTGCTAGCAGAGCTCTTGGGTAAGTGCACCATGATCCGGTCTTGCATCCCTCTCCAGAAGGATGTCCTGAAGGTGGTGCGAAAGGTCTGGGAGAAGCCCAGGGCCAATGCCCAGATGAACAACAAGTTCAACAGTAGGTTCAGGTTGACGGATGGGGAGCCGATCCTCCTGCCCTCCCACCCACAGCCTCATTCTTCAGTAGTGGTTGCAGCCTCCTTGTATTCTAAACCATCGTCTTCATCCACGGGAGCCACCTCCAGTTGTCTCTCCAAGGAGGACAAAGTCCTCAAGTCTTTGGGAAAGCACTGTTATTCCATATCATATCTGCGGCAAACCAATGCAGATGCCCTCTTGGCTGTGGCTAACCAGAAGCTGTGGTGGGAGCTCAGGGAATTTCTACCCGTCCTCCCTTCGGACAAGCAAGCCTCTATCAAGGCCGGTCTGGCAGATGCCCGGGCCATTGCGCATGACCTCATGGAATCTTCGGTCTCCCACATCAACGCAGCCATCAGAGGGCTGTTCCTTGGTGTCGAGATGAGAAGGACCAAGTTTTCAACTGACATGCAGGAATGGATCCTGGATCTGCCCTTCGAGGGCCTGGACCTTTTTCATTTGTCAACCGATGACGAGTTGACAAAGAAGAAAACCTCCACTCAAACCGCCATGTCCTTGGCCATCCTGACAAAATCTGGACAGAAATCCTTCCCTCAGTCCCAGGGCAGGGCCTGAGTTCAAGCCTGCGCTTTCTGTCTTCAAGGGGTTCCAGGACCGCGGAACACAGAGGCCTGACAGCTCGCCCAGCGACAGCAGGAGAAAGTGGCAGAGGACGTTGCATATGTTTTTCCAACTCAACCACCTCGGCATGGTGATTCCAGCGCATCCTGGGCCTGATGGCCTCCTGCATACTCACTGTACAGCATGCTCGTCTCAAGATGAAGCGCCACCAGCTCCACCTGTTGGCCATTTGGGATCAGGAGATGGGGTCTCAGTCAGACAGCGTCCCAATACCACTGCTCCTATTGCCCAATCTTCGCGAGTGGCTGATGGATGGCAATGTTTCAGTGGGACCCCCCCTTCACCTGACCAGAGACTACCCTGGTTGAGATGACTGACTCCTCCCTTTTGGTCTGTGGGGTTACTGTGGAGGGCTATGCGATTTATGGAGCATGGTCCAGGATGGAAACCCTCCTGCATATCAATCTACTTGAGCTTAGCTTAGGGCAGGGGTAGTGGGCCTGGCCCTGCTTGAGCTTGGGCAGTGGGCGTGGCCCTCGAGGCATTTTTGCCCCTCACCAGGGACAGGTCTGTTCTGGTCAGGACGGACAATTGCACTACGTTGTTTTATCTGAACAAGCTGGGTGTCGGGGGTCTCTGGGAGATGCCTTCCAGATCTGTTTGCGCAGCTGCAAGTTTTATGTGTTACCCCCCATCCTTCTGCTCGAACGGGCCCTTCGCAAGTTCTGGGCTTCGGTGGGTTGCAGCCTCATCCTGATTGCCCCCCCAACTGGCTTTCAAAACCCTGGATTTCGGATCTTCTACAGTTGTGCTCCCAGGGTCCCATCCACCTTCCGATCTCCAGTAGGGGGTTACTGACGCAGCTTGGCGGGAATAGGATCATTCGGACCCGGCCAAGCTGCCGCTGTCTACCTGGTTCCTGACTAACTGAGGCTTCAACATGGTCAATTTTCGAATGACAACTGGAACATCTTTCAGCAGTAACCGGGACTAATGTCCGGCAGAGTGACTCACAGAACCCCCCTTTTTTTTGCATAATTTATGTAACTTTGGGTTTCACACTAAGTTGCTAGGGGATTCCAGACCTGGACCCCTTACTCACTATTCTCAGAGAGGCACATTGCCACTGTACTGATGAGGTCCAACCAGACCGAAACACGTGTCCGGGGTTGCTGTTGGTACTCTTGTGCAGAGGAGAAGTGCCTAGCGCTTTGGTGCTGGACTGCCCCAGGACAGGACAAAGACCGATATGTTTTGGATATTTCTCCTCTGTGAAAGATAGTGAGCTAAAGAATCTGGGTAAGGCTCTTGTAGCCGGGACTAATGTCCAGCAGAGGGACTCCCAGGACCCATCTTGTTTTTCACATCATTCAGCATGCTAGGAGGCCCTTGACACTGTCCCAGTATAAGAGTAAATGGACTAGGTTCTGCCATTGGGCTTGTGACAAAGGTCTGGACCCTGTCACATGGATGACATACTAGCTTTTTCAGCACACATTGGATCATTCTGGAGTTCAGGTGGATACTTGCAGCACTTTTCTAATGGCCATTGGGGCTTCCAAGAATTCCCCTGAGCATGTGTGTTTTGCGGTCAACCCAGTGGTTAAGGCCCACCTTAAGGGGTTGTCTAGGCCTTTTCTGTCGGTGCATAGGCCGGAACTGGTCTGGGACCGCAAAGTGGTTCTGGCAGCTTTGCAGCGCAAGCCTTTCAAGCTGATTGACCTATGTGGACATCCGCTTGGTGACACTAAAGACGATTTTACTGGTGGCTCTCACCTCTGTGTGCAGAGTTAGTGAGCTGCAGATGTTGTCCTTGTGTGAGCCCTTTACCACATTTCACAACGACAAGGTCATCTTGCGCACTCACCCAAACTTCTTGCCCAAGGTGGTCTCTCCATTTCATCTGAATCAGGAGATCTGCCTGCCAGTGTTCTTCCCGAACCCGCAGTCAGAGGTAGAGAGGGCCTTGCATTGCTTGGACCTCAAGAGGGTCCTCAAGTTTCATCAGGAAATCGTTCCGGAAGTCCGAGGTATTGTTTGTGACTTTTGGTGGCTCTTCCCCCTGCTCTCAGGCTTCCAAGGCTTCCATCACCCGTTGGATGATCCAGGCAATTTCGTAGGCATACGCGTCCATTGGCAGACCTGTATCTGAGGAGATTCATGCCAATGTGGTCAGACCCAAGGCCACAGCCATCACGTTTCAGACATATGCTTCTTGGGGATGTCATCAGCAAGGCGGCTACTTGGATACTCCATCAGCCTTCTGTAAGCACCACACACTGGACACCAGCTCCAGGCGCTATACTGAGTTTGGTCAGGCAGTTCTGAAGAACCATTTTGCTTTGTCCTAGATATGAGGCAGGTTATCACTGCTCCACCCTATGTTCTTGTTCGGTGGAATCTACCACACGGATGGAGGAAAGGGGATGGGACGTATGAGTAATTAAAGTGACTCACCGTAGTGACTAAAGTACTCTTAGTCCTTAGTCCCCTTTCCTCCATACATCCCACCCGCCTTTCCCTTAGTATGCCAATGGCTAATGTGTGATAAGTGTAGCCGGGTTTCTAAGCGCCCGATGTGTTCAAAGGGGACTGAGGTGAAGTGCCATAGGGCAGGGCTTCGGCAGGGTGTTCCCACGCCTGACGTCGCAGCCCCATGCGCTATACTAAATTTAAATGGGCAGCTCAATTTGTCACTGCAAAAGGTTCAGGTACCGTCCCCATTTTGGTGGACACCCACAAGGATGGAAGAAACGGGATTAAAGATTACGGTGAGTAACTTTAACATACCGCACGCCAAGAGAAGGGAAAGACAGTTGCAAGGCAAACCCAGGCAAAGGAGCTGGGACACCAAGCACCTGTGAAAAAGGAGGTAAAGCAACGAGACTCAAGGACCCAATACTTATCTGAATTGTTACATGTGGAATAAGTCCTGGCCTGATGGTAAACCAGGCAGCCGGTTGCAAGTCTGGAAACCCGCACCGAAAGAGAAGGAGAATAAGCCCTGGCAGGAGAGTATGTCAGGCAAATGTGATTGCGAGTTTGGAGACCCGCACCCAGAAGGAAAAGCAAATGTTGCAAAGTCCTGACAGGAGAGTATACGCAGCAATGTGGTTGCAGGTAGAGGACCCACAACCAGTTATAAAGAAAGACATTGAAGACAGCCACTTGAAAGTGTGTGACAACCAAGGGAAGGGAAACATGCCCCTTGGATTGGGAAAGGGACTGAACTGTGAATTATTAAGCAGGTCAAAGGGTGATGAAGAACCCTTTAATGTGTGAGTCTAAGCTAAAGGAAGCCATGCTCCCTGGATTAAATAATTGCCTTTTTACCAAGAAAGTGAACTGTGTTTTGAAAGTTGAGCAAGTCAAGGAGTGAGAAAGAACCTGTTGAGTATGTGAATTTAGGCTTTCTCGATCTTTCCCACCAGTGAAGGCTCCTGCCTCGGCGTGGGAACTCAAGGCGATTCTGACGAGGCTCATGCCCCTTCGAGCCGTTGCATCAGGCCCTATTAAGTTCCTCTTGTGGCCACAAGCTTTCCTTGTGGCCATCACCTCTGCCAGGAGGGTGGGTGGGATCAAGGCCCTATCCTGCAAGCAACCATACCTGGCTTTCCACGAATCGAGGCTGCTGCTGCGGACGTACCCCTCTTTCATGCCGAAGGTTGTCAGAATTACACCTCAACGAGCCTTTGGTGTTACCTGTTTTTTTCTCGAAACCTTTGTTACCGGATGAAAGGGCCTTGCACTTGCTGGACGTGTTTTTGAAGATCTACGTGACTGTTTGTGAACTTTGGTCCTGTGAACCATGATGGGAAAGCCTTGGCCAAGGCTTCCATTTCAAGGTGGCTGTCCGGCTACATCATGGTTTGTCATTGGTTGGTGAACCGACCGCTGCCCGGCCGTCCGAGAGACCACTCCACCAGAGCGATCGCTACGACAACGGCATTCTCATCTGGTTTGCCCCTGCTGGACATCTGCAGAGCTGCTACGTGGAGGTCCACACACACCTTCACAAGGTTCTACTGCGCCGACAGGGATTCCAGGGAAGAGTCCAGAGTCGGCCAAGCAGTGCTACACAACCTGTTCGCTTGAGGTAAATCTGTTCCAGACGTAAGAGATGATTGCTTCTGTTGAGCCTTGCCACCTCCCGTGGTTGTGTGATGTTGTACTGCTATGTATTAGTTAATCATCAGCATGTGAATCCATGCCAGACCCCATGCTGGAGAAGGAATAAGTAACTATTGTTCTCCAGCATGGGTCTTGCATTGATTCACATGCAAACCCTCCCTCTGACCCCTCTGCGGCTCTTTTTGGTCATACTGCCACTCTACATACTTACCAAATCTGAAGATGGCTGCCAGAGGGAGGGGCTTAGGGAGAGGGCTGTCACTGGATGGTATGACCCAGAGGACAGTGATTGGTTTAAAAGAGGAATACTGTTTGTAAGTGAAAGTGAAACTTTTTTCTTTTACCGAGGATTCCCAACTTGACGACAGGGAATATTCATGAGCATGTGAATCCATGCCAGACCCATGCTGGCGAACAATAGTTACAGGTAAGTAACTTGTTGCATATTTTTAAACACTACCGGGACACTAGCTATGGCCTTCGGCCACTGCCTTTGGTGGTGTACACGGTACATGTTACCTGAATATGCTTCTATTTGATGCACTATATTTTTTGCAAAAAACAACTAGCCAGGGTCTTCGGACCTGGCCAGTCAGCACAGCCTATTGCACCCCTTGACATGTTGCCCCACACCTCACTGTAGCTGTAAGATTCCACTTTTTTTAATTCTCATTTTTGTAACTTTTTTGTATTTGTATACATTTTCCCCCATAACTGTGGATATATCGGCAACGAAGTACAAATAACCTCAAAAATTTCTAAAATATTTGCGTTTAGTATACGTGTGACACTTAAAAAAATAACCCTGGATATGAAAAATAACCTTGACTATGAAAAAAATAACCTTGAATATGTAAAAACGTTTGAGCTCTGAACTTCAACCCCATGAACCCCCTATCCCTCAACTTCCCAATTTCACATGGTGTCCTCTTTCCCCCTCCCCACCTCTAAACTAATACCATTTCATCCTTTTTCCTCCTCCAAATGGCATTTGTTCAACTTTTAGTTTTCAGATAACCCTGAATATTTGCAAATATACCTGGCATCGGACAACAAAAAGGCACATTTTCATTCCTGAAAAGTCTCTGCTGCAATGCATCATGGGAGATATATCTAATTTTGGGAGAAGGTGGCAACCTCTTCTCCATCAAATATTTAAAAAACGACTGGACACCCACACTGGAAATCGGGTCAACTCTTCATGCCTAAGTTGTTTCGTACCTGGTCCAATTCCGTCCAGCTGTTTTTGCTGTGCTCTCAAGCAAAAATTTGACTTTTCTTGTCTATGGGAAATTGGATGGGGACTTTTGGTTTCTTAATAACTTAATTATTTATTAACAGATATTTCCCAAACTTTCCAGTCCAAGGTGTTGAAGGGGGGAAAAGGTGAGGGGGGCACGGAGGGGGAGGGGAGTTGGGGCGTAGCTGGGATGAGTACAATTGTGTCTACAAAACATCATTCAAATCTGGCATGCGAGTCAAAAGTTATTAGCAATTCATTTTCTGGGTTTCCTATGTATCTCGATGCTCAACTTGCTCTATAATATATTATATATATATATATATATATATCTATCTCTGAATGGAACTCTACTTTATCATCTTGGTGTTATTTTAATTGCAACTCTACACTTTACTGGCCTCTGAGGTCTAAGCCTTAGTACTCAGCCTATGCTACTTAGAGATTTTGGTTGGACGCAAATGTGAACGCCTTTGGTAATTACACTAGGTTGAATTTGCAAACAAAAACCCCACACCAGTGGTGGTTATGAAAATTCCTCTTAACAAGCAGCCTAGTGGTGGAAACACATTAGTGGTGGGTATACAGGCTACCGTCTTGTACAGAGAACTGAAAGAGGATCCTAAGGAGGTAGTTTCTCACCCTCCCCTCTGATCACCATGGCTAATTTGATTAGCCTAACCCTACAGGTAGACCAGCAATGGGAAGAACCCTGTGGAGGAGTAAAATATTAAAATTTAAGCATCCATTTGTTCTCCTCCCTCGAACCTGAGGCAGGTCCTTCCACTCCCGAGCCCATGCAGATATGGGAATTGGGAGGACCCCTGACAATGGAAGCAAGAGAGGAGAAGGATATGTATCTATTCTTTTGTTTTCATTCTGGGGTAGAAGGGCATTCCGTATGAGTCTGCCCCCTGGAAGAAGGCTGTGAACCAATAGGGAAATGCTACAGCCCTAAAGTAAGTCGGGGTTTGGTATCAAGTGGTCCTGGATGTTTTTCTCAGACCTGAATCCCTTGTCCCTATCTCTGTCCTCTCACTTCCACATGGAATTGCAGTTGTGGGAAGAAGGCATGCGACAACATTTAACAGTCTTTGCACTGATTGAGGATGACTCTATGAGAAACTTCATAGATGCTGGTCATGTTGAGGCCCAAGGCTTCTTGATCCTCAAGGCAACAGAAGATAATAACATGGTATACGGGTATCCCTTTTTCTCCGGGCCCATACACACGAATCCAAACGGTTCCATATGGTTTGCAGGTGACAACACCACAAACGCATAACCATTCATGTAATCTGTGATATTGACTGTCATTGAAAGGCTTTAACTCACCACTTAGAAGAGTAATGCTCTCAATCCTATCAATCCCCCTCCCCCTGAGCTTTGGTTACCATCAAGACCCTCTATGGAGACCTCTGTGTATCGATTTTCATGTTGTGGCAATGAGCTTAACCAAATTGCCCCTTGAGTACCAGGACTTTATGGACTTATTTGATAACAAGGCAAATGATGCTCTGCTACCCCACTGGCTGTCTGATTGTCACATAGATCTTCAACTCTGGGCTGACATTTTGTATTAAAACAGATGCATTGATGGCAAAGTAGAATCCTAGTCCTGGAAGTGTAAATTGCAGGCAACCAAGTGTAAGGGTTCATCCCTCCCTCTACCTCCTTTGCAAGTTCCCCCATCATATTTATACCGAAAAAGAGCTGAACTATGGCCATGTGGGGACAACAGGCAGTTCAATCCTACCATGATAACTACCTTCTTGCCCGTGCTAATGTTTTGATTGACCAGTTCCAGGGAACGTAATGTACACTAAGCTGGACCTCGGGAGTGCATACAACCTGGCTTTTGTCTACCTATGGGATGAATGGAAAAGGTATTTTGCACCAAAGAGGGGCAGTACGAGAGTTTAGTAATGCCCTTGGGGTTGTGAAATGACCCTACAGTGTTTCAGCACTTTCTGAACAATGCTTTTGTGGACTGTCTTAAGAAATCAGTGGTTGTCTACCTTGATATACTGGTATTTTGTTTCCCTCCAGAACATATCTGCCACATAAAAGAAGTGCTAGAAAGGTTAAGAACCAATTCAATGTATACCAAATACACCATTTGTGATTTTCACCTGGACAGCAGTGGTCTTTATGGGTTAAGTCTTGTACCCCACAAGGGTGGCCTCGGATGATGTAAGGGTAGAAGCAGTGCTAGGATGGCCCCCATTACACAACCTCCAGAAACTGCTGTGGTTCTTGTGGTTTTCTATCTGAAGTTTATCAAGCACTATTCACGTAACCTTTTTCATCACAGAACTGCCAAAGATGAGCAATATTCATGGGGGGAGTCTTGTGAAGGACATATTCGATCATTTAATCAACGTTTACCATTGCTCTGATGTTACTACACACCAATCCTGAAATAACATATTCCATAGAAGCCTATACCACAGATTATACTTTGGTAGCAGTGCTTACCCAGTCACCCATCACCACGCAGTTACAACCACTAGTGGTATGCCAGTCCCCTAAGCTGTCCAGTTCTGAACACAACTACAGTGTCCGATTTAAAAGCTTTTTGTCATTAAAAACGCCTTTGTTGCAGGGTGTCACTACTTCAAGGGCACCTTACCTACCATAACCATTATCACTAACCATAGGAATATAGTATACCAATGGGTGCCTAAGATCAAGTGGATAGGTTCTGAGTGTAAATGAGCGGGCTGCCATGGGGGCCGGGTACTGCCACTCACTAAGTGATACAGGAATTAGAGATGGTATGGTGAGGCTACACTGTCCCACGCCTCCCTACTCTATTGGCATGTACATGTCCCTTTGTGGCACTAAAAGCTCTTTCAATTGGATTGTGTCCTCCCACATATTCCTCATTTTATGATATCTCCATATCCAGCTTCAGCTGCTTCGGTGAAATATTTTCCAGCATGCGGCGCTGCGCCTCCATGCCTGTCGACTCGATGTCCCTTGAGGGCCTCTGTCTCGGCATCAATGTGATCGATGGTATATAGCACGCGCAGAGACCGTTGGCTTTAGTTCCGTTTTTCCACGAGAGCTAACGCTTTGGATTTTTTTCAGCACGCTTCGGTTTCTTGACTAAGAAACCTTTTGTCCAGTGAAAATGGCATCGTCGTCAGCATCATCAACTCCGAGATCGGGGTTAAAACAATGCCACTACTGTGCAGCGAAGATGTCCCTTGCGGACCACCATTGGGTGTGTCTATGGTGCCTCGGATCCCCTCATTCGACTTTGGAGTGTGGGTCCTGCCTATCGATGACGGCGAAGGCCCTGAAAAAGCTTAAAGGGAGCTAGCTGCAGGTAGGCCCCATAAATACCCTTTGACAACCCCATCGAAAAAGGCGATCCTTCCGCCGAGTTGAGAGAGGACACTGTTCGTCGGAAGAAAGCTAAAAGGTCCCGATCACGTAGTGGCTCACACCACTCGTCATCTTCCTCACAGCGGTCAAAGAAAAGGCTCCACAGATCGCCATCTTCGTCGTCTAGTTGCTTCCGGAACGGGTCTCGTGCCCAACCAAATCGGCCTCACCGCCTGAATCGGAGAAGTTTAGACTAAAGATGCTCGAAGTATTTGAGAAAGCGCCTTAACCCGCTCGGAGAAAGATAAGAGCCATGCTAGTGTCGACAAGTACATCAAAAAGAAGGCAAGGGACAAAACCTCTGTCCCCGCAGGCCCGTGTGTCCATGAGAAATCTCCTCGAGAACCCTCATAGGTTCACTCGAGTCAAGATGAGGCTCCCTTGAAGCCAAAATCTTTGACGCCGTCAACGCTGCTGAAAGACTCCACGTTGATGCCTAAAAAACCCTAGACGCCACAGCCGTCTAAGCCTTTGACGGCATCGAAGACTTCAATCCCATTGTCAACGTAAATTCCAAAAGCCTCGAAGGATGTCGAGAAAACATTCACTCCACTGCCAACGAAGGATTTTTTTCAAATCCCTTTCCTCAATTTATGAGTCTGATGAACCATCTTCAGATGATACACACCCATTTGGGTTGCAGTATGGGACACCAAATGATCCAGAGGCCTTAATCTCAGATGACTCGAGAATAAAAGAACTACATGACTCCCTGCAATCTGCAAGTGGGTTGGACACTTCACCATAAATAGTTTGTCAGACCAGATCCCACGGACCATGCCAATGGATCTTACAGAAAACTGATGTCTAGAGTGATAAAATATCTGTGATGGAGTAGGCCTGCGCCACTATTTGAGAAAGGGTGACCTAACTGATACTTTAGACAAGAGACCCCAGGAGGACCCTATTCTACCATTCCATATAGCGCTGCAATATCCAACTCCTGAAAGCTTAGTAGTTGAGGCTGGCACTTCTACATCCATGCAACAGGCATACCCAACTAGGGGAGTATGGCTCTTAAATCAGAAAATGCCACGTGTTCACTAGCCAAGTTCACTTTCACATGATGGCATTGTATAGCGATGGCGGCTGAACATATCCCCGAAGGGGAAGAGCGAGACAACTTTTTAAACATTGTCAAGGATGGGAAAGATGCAATGTGCAAATCCCTCCAGACTGGTCTCGACTCTGCAGACAGTATCAGCAGAGCAAATCAGCAGAGCAATGGCGGCTAGCGCTGTAATGGAGGTTGGGCACCATTGAATTTGTCTCGGACCATTGTGAAAAAACATGTTTGGGATTCTCTAGTACAGAGAACAGTCCTTGCCGACCCTTGTTGCTTAATACATCGGCAATTGGAGCAGTCACACCTTCTCTTTTACCCCCAGAATGTGAATCCTACAGGGACATCTTTGATGTGAAGGGTGCAGAAACGCTGCCCCCTCACAGGCCCTATGATTGCCCTATCGATCTGATTCCAGGAGCCAAGATTCCCACGGGTAGAATTTATTCCTTGACCCAGAAGGAGGATCTGATCCTTAAGGAATATATTGACAAATCCCTTAAGACTGGTTTCATACGACCTTCACGTTCACCGGCATCAGCTCCATTATTCTTTGTTCCCAAAAAGAGGGGGAACTTCGCCCATGCATTGACTAACGGGCGGTAAATTCGGTTACTATTAGAAATCAATACCCCATTCCACTAATCTCTGTCCTTTTGGATCAGTTAGGATCCTCAGTGATATTCACCAAATTAGACCTGAGAGGGGCTTACAATTTGGTTAGGATCCGGCAAGGGGACAAATGGAAGACGGCATTTAAGACCAAATATGGATTATTTGAGTATTGTGTAATGCCGTTTGGGTTGTGTAACGCCCCTGCTACGTTTCAACATTTCATTAATGACATTTTCAGTGATATGATGGATCGTTTCGTTGTCGTATATCTTGATGAATTGTGATATACTCAGCTTCAATGGAGGTCCATGTCCAGCATGTCACACAAGTATTACAGTGCCTGCGCGAGAACTCATTATACGCCAAATTGGAAAAGTGTATTTTCCATGTTGCCAGAGTGGAATTCCTTGGATATGAGATCTCGGACAAGGGCGTTCAAATGTGCCAGACCAAAGTCAAGGCGGTATTAGACTGGCCAGCACCTAAAACCCTGAAAGCTTTGCAATCTTTCCTTGGTTTTGCAAATTTTTATCGACGTTTCATCAAGTCGTTTTCCCAAATAGCAGCTCCGCTCAGTCGTTTTACCTGCTGTAAGAATAGGTTTGAGTGGAATTCTGAAGCTGATGAGGCTTTTGAGATGTTGAAACAGGCTTTTACTACGGCACCTGTTTTGCAACACCCTGATCTAAAGAAACCCTTTGTGGTAGAGACTGACACTTCCGATTCTGCTTTAGGAGCTGTGTTATCTCAAGTATGTCCTGATATGGGTTTGTTGCATCCGGTTGCTTACCATTCACGAAAACTGTCTTCTTATGAATGTAATTATACTGTCACAGAGAAAGAGCTTTTGGCAGTACGTGATGCCTTCTTGACTTGGAGACATCATCTGTTAGGCACCAGCACACCCTTGACTGTGTATTCAGATCACAGGAATCTTCTTGCTCTTCAATCAGTCAAATGCTCTACGGCCCGCCATGCCCGTTGGCATGAATTCTTTTTCCAATTTTATTTTATCACGTATCAACCTGGTTCATTACATAATAAGGCAGACACTTTGTCGCTTCTGGATGGTGATCTTACAAGACACAGATCTACGGGGTCTTTGCTACTGCCCAATCAAGTCGTTTGTGCTTGTACTCTTCAGGATTCCATGAAGGTCGCCATTCAAGATTGGGTTAAGAAGAATCCGCAGTTGCTAACGAACAACGAAATTCAGGTCGTTCACTCCCTTCCTTATGTTCAGGGGAGACTTTATCTCCCAGATACCTCTACAAGGCAAAAAGCCCTGGCATGGTGTCACGATTCCAAGTTGGCAGCACACCCTGTTATAAAGAAAACCTTTGAGCTACTCCATTGTTGGTGTTGGTGGCCGGGTATGCTCAAGGATGTTCAACTTCATGTTTCCTCTTGTGCCGTTTGTGCCCAAGCCAAGTGTTTACGCAGTAAACCGGTAGGTCTGTTACACCCATTACCGATCCCTGAACATCCCTGGTCTGATTTCTATGGACTTCATAGTCGAACTTCCATCCGTACAAGGTCATGATACTATATGGGTGGTCATTGACTATTTCATGAAATACGCCTTGTTTGTTCCATGTCGTGGTCTTCCGACAGCTCCTGTTTCGGCAGATCTGTTTTTAAAGCACGTATTCCGTCCTTTTGGATTACCGTCCATCATAGTGACGGATCGTGGATCGCAGTTCACTTCTCGATTTTGGCGAACCGTGACAAGTTGTTTTGGTATTGAAGATCGTTATTCAAGCGCCGATCACCCTCAAACTGATGGGCAAACGGAGAGATTGAACGCTACTCTGGAACAGTATCTCTGTTCTTTGATGATAAATTATCAGGATTCCTGGTTGTCAGCCCTACCATTGGCTGAGTTTGCCTATAATAACACAATACATACGGTCACGGGTACCTCTCCTTTCTTCGCTACCTATGGCCGTCATCCTCGGGCTTTTCCAAGTCCTTTGACCATAATACCTTGCAACCCTGCTGCTATTACCTGTGCCAACGGATTGAAAAAAACACATGAGCTTATCAAGCAGCATCTTGTGGAAGCCCAGGCTCGTTCCAAGTTTCACGCGGATGCTCATCGTTCTGCTTCTCCCTCTTATTCCAACGGGATGAAGGTCTGGTTGGCAACTAAACATCTCCACTTACCTGGACGAAGGTCTCTACAACCACGCTACGTTGGTCCTTATGAGATCACTGCCATCATCAATCCAGTGGTTGTTAGACTTGCTTTGCCTTGTTCTTGGAAAATCCATCCCGTTTTTCATGTGTCCTTGCTCAAACCAGTGCATGCAGACCTTCGGCTACTTCCTCGTTCTAGACCTGTGGCAGTTGGGGGTTCTGATGAGTATGAGGTTAGTGGTATCTTAGATACTAAGGTCAAGAGGGGTGTGAGAATGTATTTGGTGGATTGGAAGGGTTATGGGACGGAAGATCGCACTTGGGAACCAGCCGGAAATATTCATGCACCTGTTCTTCTTTCTGATTTCTGGTCTAACCGTAGAGTGAGGCGCTCTTTGGGAGAGGGTACTGTTAGGTATCCACCTACCACTAGACTCCAGTCACACACACAAGGTCTCACGGGCTTTGCTAGTTTACATGATACTTCACAAAATATGAGTAAACACACAATCATCTCACCCAGACCTCAGTTGACGGCTAAGCGACTCGTTCTGCATAAGATCCTTCGCCGTTTTACACCAAGTCATGATTTGCACTACATTTCCCAGAGGGCTCAGCCTACGGGACGTTACGGTCGTTGCTGGCGGTTGGCATGGAAACTATGGCGCCCGTGATTGTTTCGTCATCACGTTCGCATCCATGTCATGTGACTTTGCATTACTTAGTGCTCGATTGCCATGGGCTCTGCGCTTCTGATTACGCAGATGTGTGCTTTGTTTCCTGTTTTTTGAACTTACTGGATTTCTGCTGCCTTGACCTCGGACTTCGTTTTTGGATCGGTCTCCTGCCTACTCCTTGTCTGCTTTGGTTGCCTGGATATTATTGGAACTTTGGTATTTCGACCCTGGAACGTTTCTTTTGGATTGTCTTGCTGCTCCCTTGTCTGCTTCATGTGCTGTTCGTTTCTATGCCTGCCTGCTTGGTGTGCCTCTGTTCGTCCTCGTTTCGTCGGGTCCTCCTATTTTGAACTAGAGACTCTACGAAGGCGTCCTCGTGTCGTCGGGCACAGTTGGGCTGTTGCTACCTGGATACAGCATTTACTCCTTGTTCTTCTATGCTGACATTCCTTGGATCCACGGTAAGGTACATCATTCACATTGCACATATTTCTCGAAAGTTTAGAACTTCCACTACTTATTCTATTGTCTTTTGTTTGCTCTCTCACAGAATCAAGGAGGATAGTTTTCCCTGCACTTCTTGCCGGCTCCTTTCTTCCTACCATTAGAGGTTGGTTCTGCTACTTATAGAACTCTATGAATATATTGCATTGTGCTGTTACTTAATCAGGGTTTTTTTCATAGGGTCCTGGAGTTGCTGGCATCACCTTGTGATTGATCCTCAGGGCATCTTCTGGGATCCTCCTGGCGTTTAGTGGATTTCCATCTTTCAAAGAATACCACAGACTGTCTGTTATTAGGCGCGGCCAGTAGTAGCATTGTTGGGAAGAAATCTCTGGTTACTCTACGTGGTCAAGAAATTTGCTGGCGATTTCTGACAGTTCCTCCCACATATTCCTCATTTCCCCTTCCAACCTACCGTGCAGTTGAATTTCCATGTTATTACAGTTTACCATCTTTCATGGTGAGTAGTTGTCTGGCGTAGGATCAACCTATACACGCAAAAATCGGAACTGAAACCAATGGTCACTGTGCGCTCTATATACTGTGAGAAACCAGAAGGTGTCTCACCCGCTAGTCCTCAGAGATCGCTGGTCCAAGTGGCCAGGGCACGGCCATCGCTATTGGATCCAGTTCCTGGGGTGGACCAGTGGGAGAGGATCACCTGGGCGAGGGGTCTTCGGGGAGTAGAAGTGGGACACTTAGAGTTGAGACGTGGTAACCCTTTCCTTGTAGCACCTTTTCCCCATCCTACACTGTAGGATATTTAGAAGCTCTACCCCCCTTTTCCCACGCGAACACTTTGTTACACTGTAACAGACAATGGACTAACACCAGAGCCATTTACCGACCTGTCCCAACACACGAGTCAGGCAATTACCAATTATCACGCACACCTGACGGCCCTTTACCTTCCCCACAGGGATAAAAGGCAGAGAATGAAAGCACACTTCAAGCAAAACCGAATGCACGAGGAGACAGCAACACCAAACCGGCAGTACAAACAGGGAAGAAAGGCAGTGAGACTTTGAAGGATGACAAAGGGGGAATTGCCCTTTTCAACTCAGACCCGAGTAGCCTCCGAAAGGGAAAGCATAAGACCAGGAGTTGCAGCTGGCGTGCTGAACAGGAGATGTCAATGGTACACGGGGGTCTCCCGCTTTGATAACGCAGTGTGGAGAGGCAAGCTGGCTACCATGGTACTACCCTTGACTCCAGAGAACAGAGAAGCCAGCAGGTTCAGCATAGCCGGTGAGTCGGAGGAAGCTGATAGCCAACCAAACTCTGTGGAGCCCTAGGTTGCAAGTAGCAACATTGTGAACGCAAGGAATTCGTACAAGAAAGAACTTGTGTGTGTATGTTTGAGCTTTAAAGAAAGCCCAGTTGAGGTCCAAGTACAGAGGGGTCCGGCGCCACGTGGGTGCTCATTCATAAGACTTTGACCGGGGCCTGTTTTTGAAGCTGCAAGAACCAGAAGGCCCCAGGAAAGGGTGGCGTAAGGCGTCCGAGTGGTCCTACAAGGGTCACGTCACATCCATTGTGCAATTCAAAGTCTCTGACCCGTTGCCAAAGGAAAGCTAGGGGAAGGGAACCCCGCTTTCCAATAAGATTGTGAACTGTGGAAAGGCAAGTGTGAACCTGACACAAGGATACCGAAAGAAAGCTAGAAGGCAAACCAACGCTTTCTGATGAAATTGAATAAAGCATGAACTGTGTGAAAAATATATGAACTGTGTTAAAAAAAAGGCTGTATTAAACCCGACGGAGGGAGGCTCACTTTTGCAAGGAGGGTCTGAGCCCGGCGGAGGAAGATCCTAAGGCAAAGAGCAATCGCCCAAGGTGCAAGATCACCAAGAGAACTTTTGTTTGTTTGCTACTTTGTTTCAGCAGCCCTTCTAAGGCAAGTGACTTTTGCAGTGAAGAGACTTAACCTCTGAAGGTTTTGGTATAGTTGAACTTGAACTGTAAATCTCGTGCCGACGAGGCCATGGAGTGTGTTGTGCTCGGGAGTCTTGCCTTGCCACGTGCTTAAAACGTTGGGAGGGGAGACACGCCATACCATCCTGATTTATTATTTTGTGAACGCGCCTTCCTTTTCTGGTGAACATTATCCCACACTCTTTTTGGTAATTTGCTACGAAGGATAGGCGGTAGGCCCTTTTTATTTGACAAGACGCCACTAGGACTGCCTTATTTTTATTTGATGGTCGTAGCTTGCTCCCATCCTTAGATTTAGGTTTAGATAGGTGTTTTTTCAACCCATTGTAGTTCAATAAACACCCTTGAACTGCGATCACTTGTGTCTGTCTTTACTGTTGCCACCATGAGTTCCTTACAATACCATTGATGACGCTGAGACGGAGACCCTCGAGGGACATCGAGTTGACCGGCATTGATGCACAGCGCCCCCTGCTGGAATATATTTCCGAAGCAGCTGAAGCTGGATATGGAGATATCATAAGATGAGGAATACATGGGAGGAACATCCAGTTGAAAAAACATTACCAAGGGTAATAAACTTGTCGTCTCATTAAGGGACGGTGAGATATACAGACAGCCCCCTCTGGTAACAGAGTCCTTGGCATTCCCATTGAACTTCCAACCCTGACACACCGTAAAGATGGATTTGTTGACGGACTGGTCGTTATCCTGGCACAGGCACAAACATTCACAGACATAGTGGAAATGTAAAAAATAAATAAATGGGTCATTTCGAAGCACTACCCATGTTACCCATGATGCTTAAGCTGTCAAATAAATTCCTTGTCACAGTGTTCATATTACATGGGTGGTCTTCCATGATCATGTTACATCATGGCCCTCTATTTTTCCACGCTCTCGAAGGAGCTCCGTAATCTCTTAAACTGATAATTTCACTACACAACAGCCTTCCAGCCTCAGAGCTGTGACCACTCGGAGAGCACCAACCAATGCTTTAAACAACACTTCAGTTGTTTTTGCACTATGCAACAGCAGGAGTCGTCTTTTTACGTCCCTTAGGTGAGTTCTGTTCCACTTATCCATTGCATACGACTACTGAGGTGTCTTCTTTCTTTGGCTTCCTCAGATACCATTCTTGCACCGTGTGTTTTCAATAACATGTAATTCCCCAGTGACCACTGTCAAACGCATTCAGGACAGATACCTTAGCCTACAGAAACACCTACAGAAAAGCAAGGACAAAGCCCAGAAGTATGCAAACAAAAATAACACAGCTCCAGATAACAACAAAAACGAGTGTAGCCATCTACCTAGCATTCCAGGTTTAATGGAGATACTCTAAATTCAGGCATCGCTATATAGGAACATATCAAGTAGAGAAGGTTATCAATCCTGTTGCCGTATGGTTAAAGCTCCCCCTACATATAAGAACGCATCCAGTTTTTCATGTGTTCCCTTTCCAACTGTTGCAGAGCTGATGCCTTTTCCTCTACAGTAAGCCCTGCTTTTTACAATCCTGGTGTAATCCGAGGAAAAGTGAGAGCTCGCCCAGAGGTTAAATTCTCGTTCTCATGAGAAACTGCTTCAATACCTTGTGGATTGGGTGGGATAAGGTCCGCAACTCTGAATCTAGGCGCCCGGGTCACGCATCCATGCCCCTGATCTTGTTGGGTCCGTTCACTTGGACCATCCATCCTACCCTTGCCCTCAGTGGGTCCTCTGGGAGGAACATGTGCCCTGCATACCTCAAGGCCAATTCTACTGTCCCACGCAGCACACCACATCATGACCCATTCCTACGCACTAGTTGGAGACTACTCCCGGTGGAATCCGGGGGCTGATGCCTCAGGGAAAGAATCAGATCCTGCAGCGATACTGTGAAGGAGGAGGCTTGACGTCCCAGCTCAGGGCGCTTACCTGCTGGTGTCTTTTCTCAGTGAATGCCTGCGTTTTGGGCCATGTAGCAGCGCCATCTTCTGTTGGGAACATTGGCATCCCAACATACACCCTTAAAGGGGCCTCCATGGCTGATCATGGCATCTTCACAGTACGCAGTCTGCGCCACATCTTTGTTATGGTTAAATTCACCTTAGAAGGCTACTGAAAAAGCTCAATTCACTTCTTCAGGACCTCTAATAAGATACTTGTAGGCTAACTCTGAACCATGGGTTTTCATTTCCCTTTCTTCCTTCTGTCTTGGACCTGAGCATCTTTCACATATTTTGTTTTTGTGGAATTCACCTTACTTTTAAAAGAAAGGGGATACAGTTCTCCAAGCTATCCAGTTTCATATGACAGGTGAGCCCAGGGAACAAGGGTGAAATGGGATTGTACACTGACCCTCTCCTACAAAGATGGGTGCTTATTCATTCACGCTGTCACTTCAGCATCCAGCCCTTTTGTAGACCTTTGGCAGTATTATTTATTTATTTTATTTATTTATTTATATATTTATAACGCGCCAAAGCTCGCAAGCATCAGGGCGCGACAACAACACAATAGGACAGATCACAGGACAACATGAAAAAGGAGGACAGGGGACTCAAAGGAGTCCATACTGAATATGTAGCGAATTATCGAAAGAGTAGAGTTTTCAGCTGCTTCCTAAATAGCGAGTAGCTACTTTCTAATCTGAGTTTCTCAGGAAGCTCGTTCCAGAGTGCAATAGCTTTGGTGGGGAAGGCTCTCCCGAGTCCAGTAGCTTTGACTCTGGTGTGGCTAACTTTGAGTAGCCCTTTTTTTGCTGATCTAAGACAGCGGCTTGGTTCGTACCAAAGAAATTCCTTCTCTAGGTATGTAGGAGCCGTGCCAAAAAGACAGCGGTGGACAAGTGTCAGGGATTTGAATTTAATACGCTCCTCAATGCCGAGCCAGTGAAGGCCTATTCGGTCATGGGTGATGTGCTCGCGCTTGGACTTCCCGGTAATAGTTCTAACAGTGTTATTCTGGATGATCTGGCATTGTTTAATGCAAGATTTACTTGAACCGAGCATCAGCGCATTCCCATAATCCAGTCGGGACAATATCGTGGCTCTAGCAATGGTGGCGCAATTTGTAGCGTTGGGATATGGCCTAATGCGGCGTAGTAATCTCTGGTAGTACTGGCAGTTCTTTTTAAGAAAAGCGACTTGAGCGTCTGCTCCTAATGAGGATTGCAGGTATATGCCAAGTGTTTTCACCTTAGTTAGGACCGTGATGCTAGAGTCCTTAATAAGAAATGATGAGTAGGCTGGGCCTAGATTGGATAAGGCTTTTGAAGATCCGAATGTCATAAGTTCTGTTTTTGAACTATTCAGACACATCCAGTGGGCTTTCATCCAGCTTTCTATAGTATTATAGATTGCTGAGAGTCTGTTATTGTCTGTGGTGTGGTCTCCATTGAGTTCTATAATAAGTTGAGTATCGTCTGCAAAATTGGTAAAATAAATATCCAACTGTGAAAGAAGGGCACAGAGGCCACGGATATATAAATTGAATAGGAGAGGGGAGAAGCTAGCACCTTGAGGGACGCCACAATCCACTGGATTCGTGCCAGAAGAGTGTCCACCCCAGGTGATTTTGGATTTTCTGTCATTCAAAAAAGAGGATATCCAGTCGATGGCTTCCGCGGCACAGTTTCCTGCATTTCCCAGGGCCTCACAGAGCTTCTCGTGGTCTAATAAATCGAAAGCCGCCGAGAGGTCCAATAGGATGAGCAGGCGGGCCTTGCCTTTATCGAGGATTTCTAGCATTTTAGATTGAAGGTCGAGTAATGCTGATTCCGTGCTATGAGCACTTCTGAATCCTGATTGCTGTGAGTGTAGCAGGTCGTGCTTGTCAACATACACTTGAAGTTGATGAGTGGCCACCTTATCAAGAACTTTCAACAAAAAGTTGCAATTCGTGATAGGGCGGAGATTGGCTGGATTTTGCTGGTCAAGGCCGGGTTTTTTAACCAATGGTGTAACTGTAACTGTTTTTATGCTGGTGGGAACAGTCTGGTCTCTAAAAGACGAGTTTGTCATGCGACAAAGAAAGGGTGAAAAAGTGTCTGCATTATCTAGGATGAATTTGGGGGGCAATATGTTTTCAGGGCATGTAGTGCAGTTCATGTTAGAGAGAGTCTCCGCCATGATTTCTGGTGTTATTGGTGTGAATTGGAATTTGGGTACTTTAATCTCGGGATTTACCTTGTTGTAAGTCATTGGGGTGTCATTAGTTTGGCAATTTAAGATGGTGTCTCTAGCTTTTAGAATCTTTTGAGAAAAAGCAGTTTGGACCTTTTCGCAGTCCAGCAAGGATGGCTGGAAGGGAGGGGTGAGAGTAGGTGGCTTCTCAAAGGTTTTTAAGATTTTGAAACAGCTTTCCTGTGGAGTTGGATGCACCTGAAACTTGCTCATTGTAATAGTTTTTCTTTGTTTCAGTAACTTTATTTCTGTAAAGAATGTCCGATTTCTTCCATATGTCTTTATTGAGTACTGTGGGGTTTTTGAGCCACTGTCTTTCAAGTTTCCTTTTGGCAGATTTTAGGGTGCCTAATTCCGTGGAGAACCAGCTTTGGTGGTTGAGGTTGGGGCGCAATAGTTTGTTTTTCAGTGGGGCATTCTTGTCTAGAATAACTTGGAAGTAGCTGTTATAAGTGGTGATAATAGTGTCACAGGGGTCATCATCTGTGGTGTTATCCATGATGTGTGAGATCCCCCTTGAGAGCATATCTGGCGTAATTTTCTTGAGGTTTCTACTCTGGGTAGTTTTGGGTAAATTGTCGGGATAGGTTTTTTTGACAGGCAGGGATAGTGTGGCTTCGATTTTGTAATGATCGCTCCAGATGCAGGGCTGTATGTTTGTTACAGTAAGGTCAACATTATTGGAGACAATCCAATCAAGTTGGTTGTTGGAATCGATGGTGGGACCATTATTAGCGATCGAATAGCTGATGTTAAGGAGATTCTTTTCTAGGCTGATAGCCTCTTTGTCGATGGGGTTTCCCCTCCATCTATTGAGGTCACCCAAGAGAAGTGTGCCTGTGTTCTTTCCTTTGAGGTTGTTAAGAATATGGCAAAGGTCGTCGTTAAAATCTGATATGAGTGATGGGGGTCTGTAAATTACAATGAAGTTGATACAATCGTTTTGGGAAGGGGTGAATTTAAGGTGGAGACCTTCGCACCCCGGGCATTGAATGGGTGAAGAAAAAAGATGTATATCTTGTCTGACTATTATGGCGACTCCGCCTCCCTTTCCTATTGCTCTGTTTTCGAAGTGAATGCTATAATTAGAGGGGACTGCTATGCTAATAGTTGGACCCGTAGGTTCTTGTAACCAGGTCTCGGTAAGGAAGAGGATATCTAAATTCTCTTCAAGGATATAATCATGAATGTTTTGCGCATGTTTGTTAAGGGACCTCGTGTTAAGTAGTGCTATTTTAAGGACCTCTGGTTTAGAGGGAGTCTTGGGTTGTTTTGGAGATATGGCCCTACTACAACTTAAGGGTTGTGTAGCATCAGGGTGCGGCGCTTCCTTTGAGTTGATGTAATGCTTGACGAGTTGCTCATTTTCCAAGCGCTTTGCGTCAGTCAATAGGTGCAGGAGGTTGAAGAAACCCATCTTTTACCTTGTTTGCTGATTGCGAAGGGCAGGGAAACGGGCAGAGTGTCGGGCCGATGGCCGAAGCCCGCCGTGGACCGGCGTAGACCGGCACCGTCTCAGAAGCGCCGGCGCTGAAGCGCCTGACGTTTCTTTTTCAGCAGCGCTAGTGCTGCTGGGACTTGTGGTTCAGAGTAGTTTGCAGGTAAGTAAAGTGTAAATGCAGCAATCAGGCACACTTTGGCACACAATACAAGCACTCCAAGCAAATATAGGCGTTACTAAAGCACTTTGTAGTAGAATGATGCTGAGCTAGTTGGAGTGCTCAGTTGCATATAGTCATTTCAACACGATATTAACACGTTTACACGTTGTTAATGCAAATAGCCAAATCTAGGGTCAAGATGTAAAACACTAGCAACCAACAAATTGGCAAGTCATGTTATAACAAAAAGCACAATTTCGAGATTTTAGGCAAATAGAAGTTTTCTAGGTTTTCAAATTGACAGACAACTTTTTAACTTTTTAACGGCTTCAAGGCAACAATTTCAGTATTCTCTAGTTTCACAAAAATTTACAATAAAGGGCATAGCCTGTGCTTCCAAGCCCTGAACTAACCTGTGTCTGAGAGGGAAAGAGGATAATATATAGTGAGCCCGCCGGGACCGGCGTAGACCGGCACCGTCTCAGAAGCGCCGGTGCTGAAGCGCCTGACGTTTCTTTTTCAGCAGCGCTAGTGCTGCTGAGACTTGTGGTTCAGAGTAGTTTGCAGGTAAGTAAAGTGTAAATGCAGCAATCAGGCACACTTTGGCACACAATACAAGCACTCCAAGCAAATATAGGCGTTACTAAAGCACTTTGTAGTAGAATGATGCTGAGCTAGTTGGAGTGCTCAGTTGCATATAGTCATTTCAACACGATATTAACATGTTTACACGTTGTTAATGCAAATAGCCAAATCTAGGGTCAAGATGTTAAACACTAGCAACCAACAAATTGGCAAGTCATGTTATAACAAAAAGCACAATTTCGAGATTTTAGGCAAATAGAAGTTTTCTAGGTTTTCAAATTGACAGACAACTTTTTAACTTTTTAACGGCTTCAAGGCAACAATTTCAGTATTCTCTAGTTTCACAAAAATTTACAATAAAGGGCATAGCCTGTGCTTCCAAGCCCTGAACTAACCTGTGTCTGAGAGAGAAAGAGGATAATATATAGTGAGCCCGCCGGGACCGGCGTAGACCGGCACCGTCTCAGAAGCGCCGGCGCTGAAGCGTAGTAGTAGCAGTGTCACCTTCAGACACCCTCCAGATTAGTGCTTACCTGATAATTGGTCATGAACAAGTTACCAGGGGTTCAGGATGAAGAAGGTGTAATGGTCGCGCATGTGTCATGCAGCGCGTGGCGCAGTAAAAGAATATGTGGAGACGGAGCTCTGCATGGAACGTCCAGCTTTATTTCTCACTCCAAACGAACTGCCCATCCCCCGTCCCCTCCCGCGTCACTTCCCTCACAACGTCACTTCCCTTCCCACTCCCGCCCCTGTTCCCTAGGAGACATCAACGTGACATCTCCCCCCTTTTTAAACAGTTACCAGACTCTTCACAACAGGCGACGGTGTGGTGGACCACTAGTCCATTTCCTCAATCCATCGGCAATGTCTGTTCCGGGCCCTCTGCGGACGGGTGAGGCTCCCTGCCGGAGATTGCCCAGTCTCTGTATTTTCCTTTCCCATGTCCTGCTCCGATTCTTCAGAGTCCCACTGATCTCCCTGATAGGGATCATCCGATTCATAGTCCAGGGGAGCTTGCACCCTCCCACTTAGGCGCCTGGTCCCTGTCTGCGGGAGTTCCTTGAAGTGGGAGGAACTCCTCGTGACTGATCCCTCTGGCCCTTGTGCTGTGATCATGGAACCCTTCTTCTGAGTGACGAGTAGAGGCTCCTCACGAAACGATGAAGTGTTTTTTGTGTGTCATGGGTTGTCTGACCGCCACTACATTTCCTACTTCTATGTGGGCCGCCTGCGTCCTCTGACGGGTGTCTGCATATTCCTTCATTCGGGCCTCCACTGCCTCATCTTGCTCTCGCACCTCTGGGTCTAGAGCCGGGGGTGGGCTGATCACGTCCACTTGTAGAATTCGCGTTTGAGTATTCTGGCCGAACATTAGCTCAGCCGGGGTCTTTCCTGTGGTGCTATGGGGTGTCCCCCCGGTAGTCTCGCATGAGTTGGTTTAACACTTGCTTGTACGGCTGTCCTGTCAGCCAGGCTGTCACGACTCGCTCCCTTCGCTCCCGTTCCCGCCACTTGGGGGCATGTTTTGGGGCTTATTCCTTGCTGGACATTTCCTCCGAACCTAATGCCACAGCGCTGTAATGAATTGGGAGCGCTAAATCCCTATTTTCCAAACTACTTCCCTTCCGGATCCATTCCAGGTTTTTGGCAGCCAGCATGCTTCTTTAACCAAATGACTGTGCTTCCCAGAATGCCTGGCCCACTGCTCCACCTCCACCCTTGCAGGACAAGGTTGGGTGGAGGATAGGCAACACCTGTGGCTGCAGGTGCAGCAGTCAGCACACCTGAGGCGTGTGCTCGTTAAACAGCTTTAAAAGCCTCAGTCTCACTTCAGTCCAGCGCTGGTCATCGCTTGCAGTGTTCCTGTTTTGACTAGTCCCTGGTTCCTTGTTCCTTGCCATTGTACCTACTTCCTTGTTCCTGTTTTCTTGTTTCCTCCGCCCTGAATTTCGGATTCATGAGCTAATTGATTTCTGCTCCCTTGATTTCCCTTTTTGTCTTCCTCTGTTTGCAGGCAGCAATTCTCAGTGCTTTCCCCTTTTAGATGCAGCCCAGTTTGTCTGTGTTCTATATTTCTTTGACTCTGTCCTTTGCTGCTGTTACCCATTTGCCTTAGCCTTCCTCTTAGTTTAGTTTCCTGTCTTTTCCTTGGAGGGGTAGGGAGAAGTTTGCATAGGTTATTTCGTTTTTCCCTGCTCCTGATCCTTACTTTCTAGAGGATCCATTCCATGTTTTCCACTGCACTTCTGCATTTATTTTCCCTTTGATTATTAGGTGTGGTGTGCGGTAGTAGCTAGCTCCTGTGTGAATGCTTATGTTTTCCTCACTATTTTGTAGACACTATTCCCACTTAGGTATTTAGTTTTCCTTCCATTGCTGTTCTAGCCTTTCGGGGTCCCAGTTTCTTCAACAGGATTCGTGGGCTAGCTGACATTCAAGAGGTTTATCTCGTCCTCGTGAGTACAGTTCTTAAGTTCCCTTCTGTAATACCATCAAGAGTGTTAGTACACAGATCCTGTCATTGCTTGCCCTCCACATGGGTTTAGCGCTGTCAGTACCTGTAACAGCAATTGGGGGTAAGGCGCTTGCCGACTTTCCTCGCGGTCAGGTGCTTACCCCACATCCCTTTTCATATATTGGTTTTGATGTCACACTCTATTTGCACTCCTGGGTTCTAGCATACCTGAGTCGTAGTTCCTGGGTGCACATTTCCCTTGCCATATTCGCTGCCTTTGTACTCGCCTAACTAGTCCTGACACAGGCAATCTGTAAAGCCCTCTTGAGATTCACCATAAAGCGTTCAATCATCCCATTGGCTTGGGGCCATAGGGGGGTGATCTTTCGATGGTGAAATCCTAGATACTCTGCGAATTGGGCAAACTGATGCCCGCAGAACAGGGGTCCATTGTCAGTCTTGAGTACCTTCGGTACTCCATATGCCGAGAAGATGTGATCCAAAGCGGGGATGACATGATGGGCTGCCGTCGATGATATCGGCTGCACATCGGGGTACTGTGAGTATTCTTCCATCACGGCTAAAACGTATCTTCCTCCCTCAATGGGTCCAAAGAAGTCCGCTGCGACTGCCTCCCATATTCTCGGCGGGAGTTCGGACATGATCAATGGCTCGGGGTGACGGTTCGGCGTGATGAGGCAACACGTGGGACATGCTTTCAATGCTGCTTCAACCATGGTGTCCATGTGGGGGAACCACACCTTTTGGCGGAGCATGCGTTTGGTGGATACCATGCCCCTATGGGTTTCATTGGCTAGCTCGATGACTTTTGCTCTCATGGCTTCGGCTATTACCAGTTTGCAGTCTTTTAATAGCAAGTGATCTTCAGACAGCGCTAGCTCATCTTTCACTTGTATCAGGCATTCCACGTCCTCTCTCACTTTGTCCCCTGCCGCTCTCCCCCTTTCCTTGGCCCTCCACGACAGTCCAGATTCTAGTCCTTCACATATGATGCGACAGGCTAAGTCACTTTCAGTCTCTCTCGCGAGTGTCTCCGTGTTGACTCCCTCGGGCATGGTCTGATGAATGAGGTATCTCAGGTACCTGTCGGCTACTGAGGGTTCGGGTGCACATCCTTCCCTCGGTCTCCTGGACAGGAAGTCTGCCGGGTTCTCCCCTTTCCCCGGTCTGTGTATGATTTCAAATGTATAGTCCTGTAATCTCAAACCCCACCGGGCAATTCGAGGAGGCATCTTGGCTTGGGGGTTGCCGTACAAGAATAGTAGGGCCTGGTGGTCTGTGACAACTTGGAACGGCTTCCCATACAGGAACAGGTGAAAGTGTTTGCACGCCCATACTACGGCAAGGCCTTCCTTCTCTGCTTGAGAATGTGCCTGTTCGGTGGTGGACAGGCTGCTGCTGGCATAGGCCACGATGTGCTTCTGAGAAGGGTCTTTTCGGTCAATTTGTGCCAGAATGGCACCCAGACCTACCGGGCTTACATCCACAGTAAGCTCTGTTGTCCTGCTGGGGTCGTAATATGCCATGTTTTCCACTTTCGCAACCCTTTCCCTTATGATTTCAAAAGCCTTTTGACAGTCATCGGTCCATTTGAATGTCACATCCTGATGTGAGAGTTGTCTCAGCGGCTCGCTGACGGACGCAAAGTCCCGGATGTATCGATTGCAATAACTGGCCAGGCCCAGAAAGGACCTAAGTTCTGACACGTTGGCTGGGGCGGAGGTATCATTTAGGGCCGCTACCTTCTCGGGTTCTGGGGTCATGCCTGATTCCGAGAAGACGTGTGCAAAGAACTTTAGTGTGCTTTTGCGAAATTTACACTTGTCCCTATTCAGGGTGAGGTTGGCATCGTGCAGGGCTTTGCATATTTTCATCATGGTTTCATCATGCTTGTTGACATCTGTTCCAAACACCAATATGTCATCGCTGTAGTTGAGACAATTTGGGATGTGTTTGATGATGTTATGTACCTCGGCCTGAAAGATTTCTGCAGCCGAGGACACCCCAAAGCTCAGTCTTTTGTACCTAAAGAGGCCGATGTGAGTGACAAAAGTTGTGATGTTCCTACTCTCGGGGTTCAGTACCAGTTGGTGGTACCCTTTCTGCAGGTCGAGTTTGGAAAAGACCTTCGCCCCATTAAGTAGATGAATCATGTCTGTGATGCGGGGCGCTGGGTGTCTCTCCCGATGTATTGCTTGGTTCAGGCGCTGCATGTCTACACAGTCTTATGGCCTCAGATCCCTTTTTGGGGAGCGGGACGATTGGGGACACCCACGTGGTGGGACCTGTGGCATGTTGAACAATGTCCTGTTCCAGCAGCTTGTGGAGCTCATCCTCGACTTTCTTCTGGATGTTAACAGGAATACCACGGTATGGTTGAGCCACTGGGCATATGGAATTGTCCACGTGGAGCTTGATTTGCCTGTTTTTCTGAGCTTGCCAATTCCCTTGAATATTCTGGGGTACAAATTGTTGATCATTTCAACCGGGTCTATGTATTTATGGACCTTTATGTTGTATAGGATATGGATCAAACCCATGTCTGCAGCCGCCTTGAAGCTTAAGACGCAACCACTGTCTGTCTCTGTGGCTAGGACATGTATCGGTATCTTTCTCTCGTGTCCTTTGTAGCGACAAGCCCACTGAATTGTCCCAGACACTTTAAGGGGATCTTGGCCCCATAGGCATATATGTCAACGGTTGCTGGGTGTAGCTTGGATTTTTGATGTAGGTCGACATAGACCTTCTCACTTACCACGATTACCGTGGCTCCTGTGTCTATGAGGAACTCCGTCAGTCTCTCTTGAAGCTTGATAATGTATGTTGGGCTGTGGGCTGTCACTGTGGGGTTTCCTAGGGCGTAGGGATTGTTCCACCAGGTATCGTACGTGACGCCTTGATCTGCGCTCGGGTCTTGCGCGCATCACGAATCGCCTTCTTTCTTTCCTCTCTCTCTCTTCTGCCGGTCCTCTCCCGAGTCTCGGCCCCTGTGGTCTAGAGTGGGTTGACTCGAGGGGCCTGGAGTGCTTGAGGCTGGGATGGTGTTTGACGACCCCATGTTCCGGCCTTTTGAGCGGGATGGATTTTCTCTGGGTTGATCTCTCCCTCTGTCTCGGAATAGTCTGCATACAGCCTTAAAGTGCCTTTCTTCGCTGCAGGAAGTGCAGCGTTGTCCAATCGCGGGGCATGTTCCCTCATGTGGGTATTCAAACCCGCATTTGTAGCAGAAGAGCTCTTCGGTTTTCCTATTTTATTGCAGTCTGTTAACACTTTCTCCTGGGTTGGTGTTGCCGGAGCTCTCTACTTGGGAGTCGATGGCCCTTTCGACCCTTGCTAGTGCCAGTATTTCCTCCAGGGTGCGGGATTTTTGAAGTAGCTTTCTGCGGAATGCTTGAGACTCGCATCCAGAGATGATTTGGGACCTCAGCGCCTCTGTGTTTGAGTAGTTTGCGAAGTTGCAGTGCTTTAACTTGCTGCATAGTTGCATTATCTAGGCATCCATGGTTCCCCCTTTGCTTGTTTGGTGCTGTGAAACAAGTGTCTTTCATAATCCACGTTGGTGTGTGGAGCGTAATATGCTGCTAGCGCATCCTTGAGGTCTTGAATAGAGTCTATGGAGTCTGGGGCCATTTCGTCAATGATATCCCTTGTGGCGGACCCAACGGCCAATTTTAGTAGACAGATTTGCCTGGGGTCGGCTACATGCCCTGTTGCTCCCATGTATAAATCAAAATCTCTGATCCACTTGGTCCATCTGGGACCCATGTTGCTGGTATCAGTCACATCAAATGGGCCTGGCATCTCGGCCGCCAATGTGTCTGGCAGGTGGTAGGGCATGTGATCTGTCGTCGGCGCTGCTGGGGCTGGGGGTCCATTGCCCTGAGCCTGTGCTCCCTGCCCGTCATCCTGGCCCGACATTTTGTGCACAGTGTGGTTCACTTACTGGTTCTGGGCCTCCTTGGCTGTTTGCCGTGCTTTCCCTCTCCTCGATGGCTGCCGCTGGGGCACGAGCACCATCCAACTGTAGCTCCTGGGTGTGGGGGTCCTCTGTGTCTTTCTCCCTCCTCTGCAGGGCGTGGCCTCACCTGGCCTGAGGGTTGGATGGCCGCCAAAAGGCACGAGCACCATCAATGTGTCCAACCTCTGGGAGTGTTCAAAGCCCCAGCTGGGTCGGGGCTTCCTGCTTCTGAGCTGTGTGTATCCCCTGGGGGGGGCTTCCCCTTTGAGAGCCGGGCGTGCGTGTTGCTTTCCTCTGCTTTCGCGGGCCCGGGCGCCACCAGGGAGTCCCTCCCTGCCTGTCCTTCCGGGTACGCGGCAGGCCCCACGTGTGCCAGGCAATCACCGCCGCAGCCCGGGTCGTGCGACATGCAGGCCTCTAATGAGCGGGCTCGCGTCGGGCGCTCTGCTCCTTGCGCTCGATGTCTCGCGGTGGGCGTGGGTGGTGGAGGCTCTCTCCTGAGAGCGGCTCCACTCACAGCTTCGACGTCGTCCTCGTCGCCACTGTACTGTTCGCGCATGTGTCATGCAGCGCGTGGCGCAGTAAAAGAATATGCAGAGACGGAGCTCTGCAAGGAACGTCCAGCTTTATTTCTCACTCCAAACAAACTGCCCATCCCCCGCCCCCCTCCAGCGTCACTTCCCTCTCAACGTCACTTCCCTTCCCACTCCCGCCCCTGTTGTCCAGGAGACGTCAACGTGACAAAAGGTACTCTGTGGCACCGTACTAATGTGAAATGTTCATTCTCTTAATTGTAAACACAATTGACAAATGTCCACCTTTGTGTATGATTTGTTGACATGACGAGCTGTTGGGTAGGAAGCTGGTTCAGTAGCATCACAGATCCTTTGAAGATACTGCCTTGCACCTGTTTGCCTAATCATGAACATATAATGTTCCAAAGAAAAATTGAAGTAAGTTGCTCTACTTTTGTAAATCTACAACTATTTGGCATCCTTTGCTTCCTCAGGGGTTTTTCACACGTTTTACTTATTTTCCCTTGACCAGTGCCATTGTTCATATGCAGATGGGGTGGGTTGCCATATAACTGTTGTCATTCCATTTGGCCATCTTGTGCATTTAAATAAAATCCCTGTCCTTCACCAACCACCAGCATCCAAAATGTATAAGCAATTATCTGATTATTGTACTACATGCCATATTTTAATTATGGCCAATGTTTAGTCATAGGGATGCTTACCAGTTATTTCTTTGCCAAGTGCTTTTGTTTGTTTTATTTGGATGACCCCATCCTGGAATGTTTGCCTTACCTACGTTTTCCCACCTCATTTCGAATAACCAACGTTCCAGTGAGGAATAGCAACGTTTGACCTGGGCAGCAAGTACAATTTAGTGTGGCCAAGACCCACAATGCAGCAGTCCCAAATTCCAGTGCATGTAAACTCCATACCAGCCTCTTCTCCCACCCACAAGTGTGTGTTTGTATACATACATGAAATTATTGCAATGGCATTTCGTTTATAATCTGAGGACCGTATGCAAGATATCATTGTTTGTGGTGTCTTAGAGACCTGGACTCCAGGGAATCTTTCCCCACATAACAAACGTAGTAAAAATGATTTCACCAGGATAATACCATTTGACGAAATGTGTGGGAAACCAGAGAGTATTCTCACTCCTACTCCCCTTGAATACTCTGCTCAGTTGGCCAGGGAAAGGCCATCTCTCTTGGATACCGACCCTGTGGGTGGAGAAGGGAGGCAATATCACCTGGCTGGGGGTCCTTGGGGATTGAGAGTGCGGTACACACAGGCGAGACATGTCCCTTTTCCTGTTGAAGACCAACCTAACCATACCCCAACCTAATCCTACCCCAACCCCAACCTTTTCCTGTTGAAGACCAACCTAACCTTCCCCCGACTTTACTCCTACGTCCTTTCCTCCATACTGTATGGGCGTTCCTCTCTAGGGAGGGTGAACGGAACCTTTTCCCCCAGAAAAAATTGCCTTCCCCATTAAATTTAGATACACGTGGGGGTACGGCCCTGAGAGAATGGGCTCCCCTGACTCCGCCCACCGGCGCCACTCCCCAGTCCTCTTTTCCACATCAACGGGAATGGACCACTTTCACCAGCAATCCTGGGTTAGGGCTTGTAATTCCATGTGCTCTTCCCCAAAGACTTTCTTTTTTCTTCTTTTTTCTCATGGCAATTGTCAGAGATAATACTCTGTCCTCTGGTGCCATGCTCCTCCCCAGTGCATGTCGACGACAGCGGGTTTCCCAGGTGTTCAGCCTGGGAGGGTTCCTTCCCCACGTCGGATCCCCACGCACTCTGCCTCTGGTGCCTTGGCCCAACCACAGTGGGGACGGCTGTTCTGCGTGCAACGCATTGACCCTGCACGCTATGAAGAATCGTTAGGTCAGGTGGAGGGAGCTGTTCGAAAAAATCACCTCCAGAGGACATCAAGACATATGTGAGGAGGAAGACCAGGCCCAAGGTAGGTGCCTTGTTCTCCTCTGCACCCTGCAAGAATGACTCCTTCCCTGGGTGGCCAATTGGGTGGGGGGGCTTCCAGGTCCTAAGACCAGCAAAGGGACAGAGGCTCCTAGAACTACTGTTCTAGGAGGCAAAGGCCTTTGCTGTAACACTGGGCTCACACCCGAGGGGGCGCCTATACGCAGCAGTTGCACAACCAGTGTCATGGCCGAGGGCACTCCGCCTCCCAGGTCTCTACCTGAGGTGCAGGGAAGGTCCGAGCCTTTGCTTTTAAGCATGCAAGCGGAGACTGCCCAGCTCATCAGGCACCACGCAGCAGGCACGTGGCGCGGAGCAGGACAAAATGGCGCCAGGCCCGACAAGATGGCGGTGCACCCGGAACCGCCTCCTTCTGCAGAGGAGGCATGGAAACGCAAGGCCAGATGGGACTGGACAACGCCAGTTACCTGGTCCACATCATATCCAACCACATTGTCAAAGGGGTGGTACACAGCCTCCAGCTTAGGGCAACAAGGACAGCAAGACCTCAGTGGCAACATGGCCTGTTTCCTACGCCCCCAAGACCTTCACCTGCATGCGAAGATAGGCTCTTCAAAAAGTGATTTACCCTCATGAGATCACCTCGCATGGGCACCATTCTCGGGGTCATCAAGGACATGGTCCCTAAGGTAGCACCTTAAGCTCCGACTGTGGTCCAGACCTCGGTTCCAGCTCAACCCCTGGTTTCTGCGCTTACACCAGTCACGGTGGTTCCGCCCCCGGCGCAGCCAGTCAGCACGCCACAGCTGACAGCACCCAGCACCCCTCCAGCAGCGCCTGACCAGCAGGACACAGCGGTTGATGAGGACGAAGATCAAGCTACTCACTCATCAGCTAAGACTTTCCACGAGAGGCTGGTGGGTGTGGAAGAGTACCTGGGGATCACGCAGCCACACATTGTACAACCGGAAGCGGGGGTCTGTTACGCTCACCTGGTCTCTGCGGGGACGTTGGGAGCCCTCCCTGGACTTGGCTCGGCTCTCTCCCCCAGCTGCTGCGAAGTCAACTGCTCTTGATGCTGGTACTGCCCCTAAGAGAGGATGAGGGACAATGAGAATGGCGTGGTGGTGTCGTGATTCCCCTTTAACCTTTTGTGCCAGAATGAAGTGAGCAAGCGTTTGCCCATGCAAGCTCACCTGTTTTTTCGTAATGATGGGCTCTCTGTCCTGCTTCTTGTAGCAGGGGCGCTTTGGGTGGACCTAGTTGCTTCAGTGGCCCATGGAAGTGGCGACCCAGACCGGCTGTGACCAACCACTTCGAAGGTGAGTGTTCTTAGCAATGATTATTGTTCGTATTCTTATTATGTCTTTTGCAGTGATTATAGTTCATAATTCTTGCAATGTCTTTTTTCTCCTCTATAGGTGTGAAGATGGCTGCCCGTAGTCGCGGTGTTTGGAGCGAGTCCAGTGATTCCCCAGAGAATGATGAAGCCTTAGAATTAGGTGGTAAGTTGGGTGTCAGGGTAGAATGCTAGGCTGTCGTATGGCGCAGCCGAGCGTTAGCTATTTATGCGACTTCTAACCTGTTGTGTTCTTCTCTCTGGCAGGAGAAGTCTGGCGACATCGAGCAGAGGACGACTGTTCGGGGGCCAGTCCGCGGCTGCCGAATGGAGGGTTCCACGAAGATAAAGAATGGAAGATAATCTCCCGCATAGCTGGACGTCCGGAACAGGTGAGAAAGCGCTCCGACTCCGATGACTATGGGAATCAGGTAAATTGCGATGCGCTGCAGACTATGGAGTGCAGGAGACAGGTAATGTGAGCATACAGCTGGAGTCAGGTAAGGTGCACCTTCAGCGATGGAGTAGTTGGAATGAGGTAAGATGCGCCTTCAGCGATGGAGTAACTGGAGTCTGGAAGATGTGTGACGAGATGATGAGCAACGAGATGATGAGCAGGAAAACGGGTAAGAACAGCGGTAAGAGTTACACTGCAGAAGGCAGACTAACGCGAAGCGCCAGTATGTGGGTGGGTTGGTCTTAAATAGGCTGGCCCCGGCCTCTCCCTTTAGACCCGCCTTGTGGCTCCACCTTGCCACTCCCAGAGGTTCTTGCACGTGCTCCCCATTGATCTTCTATGGCCACGCCCGGCACTGATGCACGTGCCTTAGGCACAAAGTGTGCAATGCACACTTTTTTAGGAGCCTGGTGCCAGAGGCGCCAGGACTGGGTCCATTTGGACCCTGTAGGTGATAAAGACATGGGCCTTTGCCCAGTGGCCATGACAGGGTCTTGGCCGAGGTGCTGACCATCCACCCTGCCACAAGAACTGGCATCCCTCTACAAAAGGATGTAGAATCCTTGGCCAAAAAGGGCTGGCTCAAGCCGCACTCCACGCAGCCTACCAATAAGTGCCTCGATTCCAAGTATAGACAGGCAGAGTGGGACTCACTCATACGATCGGTGCACCCCCAACTGGATTCCTCTGTTATAGCTGCGACCCCACTTTATTCCAAACCGCAGTCTTCTTCAGCTGCCCCCACATCAGCACTCCTAGGGAAGGAGGAAAAGTAGTACGGCAAAAAGATATACTATAATGCCACGCTCCACCTGCGTCGGGCCAACGCTGATGCTATGTTGGCAGCAGCGAATCAAAAGCTTTGGCGGGAGATTGCAGACTTCCTCCCAGAGCTCCCTGCAAATAGTCAGGCACGGTTAAAGGCAGGATTGGCAGAGGCGAAAATTGTGGCCCAGGATGTCATGGAGTCTACAGTGGCTCACAGTGGCGCCACAGGCAGAGCTATTTATATTGCCACTGACATGAGGAGGAAAGCTTGGCTCAGGGCAACCAAGTTCAACCCAGATTTGCAAGATCGCATTCTCGTCCTGCCATTTGAGGGGGGCGAATTGTTTCACTCGACCACAGACGAACTTGACGAGAAGAGAAATAGCTCACAAACAGCTAAGTACTTGTCAATTTTGACAAGCTCTGCGCCCAGGGCCTGTAGCCAAGCTCACCAATGCCCTGACAGAGGGTGCACATTTGGCAGCTTCAGGGGCTTTCAGGAGAGACGTTCGAGTCAACCCGACAGGTCTCCTAGCCTGCACAGGTGCAAGCAGCACAAATCTGCTCACAAAGGTTTTTTCCAGTCCACTCCCAGGCGCCAGCCTCGGAGGGCAGAAAACAATGATGGTGCCTTTCAGATCCACAAGTATCCGGGGGGGGGCAGGCTTGCCCTTCACGTCCACTCCTGGTGGCAAGGTTTGCTGCCCCCTGAATCCTGTGTAGTTTCCACGGGCTTCCGTCTGCCAATACCTCCATTTCCTCTTACTCCTACGTCCTGTCCCCTTTCTTCCATACTTATGGGACATTCCTCCGTCCTGTGGGACGGGACCGGAGCACTTTGTAAAAAGCATCCAGTTTTTCAAAAATGTCCTTCCTCTCTTTTTACACGGGGTACCGCACGCGGCCATAACCCCGCCCTCCTTAGCTCCGCCCAGCGCATCGCCCATCAGTCCTTTTCTCCGCTCGATCGGGACTAGACGCACTTGCATCTTCGGAAGATATTTTTCCTTCCAGTGTCCTCCTCTCCTGCTCCGGTTTAGCGGTCGCAAGTCCATCAATGCCGTTTCAGTTAGATTTTCCTACTTGTTCTTCTTGTCAGCGATGCTTCACTAGGGCGGATCCCCATCCTCTTTGTTTAGAGTTCTTGGTCCGGACCACCGGTGGGACTTGTGCTTTTACTGCGACTCCCTTTCGGTCCAGGCACTTCAACGTCGTTTGGAGTGGTGGGAGGAGGTGTTCCAGCGCACCCCCCCATTGCATTTTCTTACTTTCATTGAAGAAAAGAAGAAACGCCTGGTGAGTTATTTACTTTTTAGAGCACCCCGGCCACTGGACTCCTTCCTGGGGTCCTCTCGGTCCGGGAGGAGCATCTAAAGCTCTATTACCGGGGCTTTTTAGGCCTAAAAAGTGTACCAGAGATTTCTCTGAGGGCCTCCGTAAGGGGCCTATTGACACCGGATTACTATCCGAGGCCCCTCCTGTGGGGGCTATTTGTGAGCCCAGTTCTACTGTGGCGGCGGGTACCAGAGGGTGCTTCGAGGTCTCCTTGGCTGGAGCTTCCCGTAAAAAAACCAAGGGGACGCCCTGAGGCCTCAATTGAGGCTTTTGGTACCGAACGAAAGTTCGAGGCCCGTGGTGAAGGGGCTTTAGATACTGGGTTCGGGTCCGAGGCCCCTCATTTGGTGGCTAAGGTGACCAACAGTTCTGAGAGGCCTGTTAAGGTCTTGTCCGTGAGGTGTGTTCCTCATCGCTCCTGGTCAAGAGGTGACACCAGACCTGTTGAGGGGGCACGGAGTGAGGTCTTGGACCATAATTCCTCCATTACGACAGTTCCAAGGTCCTTCCGTTGAAGGCTTTTTTGGCTGATAGCATGTTCAAAAACATTCTAGGCCTTGCAGTACCGGCTCAGCCGAGGTTCCTTGTATCAAGGCTAAGATGAAGACGCCTGACCCAACTGTGGAGAACCCTGTCTCACTTCAACACGTGTCGCAGTTCTCAGGTGCTAACAAAATGGCGGCCGCTCCCGCCAAGACTACAGCGGCCATTTTGGATACCTCCCTTACAACTATGCCGTGGGCCCTAGGTGGGGAGTGGGTTTTCAGGTTTAACTTCGATTTCCTTGTGCACATCCTTTTCGTCTAGTTTGACTGGAACGCTCGCATGCCCCTACCGCACATGTCTCACTTCCTGCGGCATCGGCGCCCTTGATCCAGTGGAGAAGGGCCCTCTTGGCAAACCCTCTCCCTTGCGTCCCTGGAATGACTCCGCTCATGAGAGGCCTCCTCCAGTCGCTCCTACATCATTGGCCGAGGACGTCTTTTTCGGTAAATTTCAAAGACTTATGCATTCCGACCCCATAAAAGAGTATTTTCGAGGCTTGTTTAGGGAGATATGCCCGCCTGCGCCGACGGTCCCAGCTGCGGCACCTGTGGCTCCGCCGGCGCCGCCTTTACCGGCTGGACCTCCCCCGACTCTTCCTGCCTTGCCTCCGTTGTCCCCAGTGGACAAGTCTATAGTGGTGCCTGATGCAACTCGGCCTGATCCGGATCTATTGGACAACGCACAAGAGGATCAGGACAGCGATGACCAGCCCCGCTCTGTCAAAGCCTTCCACGACAGGGTGCTGGACATGTGTCTGTTGGATGTTCCAGTACCCGAGGCACCCGCTCCGCAGGAGGGCGTGCTTTCGGGGGCGTTCACCTTGTCTCTTTCGGAGCGTACCGGATTGTTCTTGCAGAAGGACGTTTTGGCAGAGGTCTGTAAAGTTTGGGAAAAACGACACTCTGGACTGTTTGTCAACAAGAAGATTGACGCGCGTTATAGGCTCCATTCTTCGGAAGAGGTGGCTTTAGCTTTGTGTCCGCCCCACTCCTCCACGGTAGTGGCTGCTGCCACTTTACAATCCAGACCTTCTGCATCATCTTCCGCAACGGCAACACAGGTTCTGGCTAAAGAGGACAAGCTTCTTGACTCTTTGGGAAGGAGGATTTTCGCTAATTCAGCTCTGCAGTTACGTCAAGCGAACGCAGAACTGATGTTAGCGGGTCGAATATGAAAATGTGGAAAGGTCTGTCGGAATTTGAGGAATTTATTCCCGCTGAAAAGTTAGAGGATTTCAGAGCGGGTTTTTCAGACGCTAGGGTCCTGGTGTAGAACATGCTGGAGGCCGCGGCGCATCATGTCGACAGCTCGGCCCAGGGCCTCATGCTTGGCGTGGACACCTGTCATCAGGCTTTGCTGCACACCACCAAGTTCTCTAAGGAGGTGCAGGATAAGGTTCTGGACCTGCCCTTTGATGGCAAGGAGCTTTTTCACTCCACAATGGACGTTGAACTGACCAAAACTAAGGATAGCACTCACAGCCAAGTCCTTGTTGGTCCTGGTGAAAACCGCCTTTCAGGGCACAGAGAATGTCCTCGCAGCTTCAGCCTTGCTCTGGTTTCAGGGGTTTTCTGGACCGAAAGTCCCGCAGGGTTGATACCCCATCAGGATATTCCCACAGAAGGCAGCAACGGAGCCGGTTTTTCTCCCGTTCCTCAGCCTCCTCTTCAGGTTCAGGTGGCGCCACCACCGAAAAACCAGCTAAATGAAGTTTCTCTGCGCTCGCACGAGACCCCGGTGGGAGGATGCATTGCGTCTCATTGGGAGGCGTGGTAGACCATCACGAGGACCGGTGGGTCTTGTCAGTTGCTCGGACAGGCTTCCGCTTACCCCTTCCCCATAGCCCACCCATCAATCCTCCCTTCCATCAGTCGGGGTCGCCCTCCCTCAGAGCTGAGATTCAGAAGTTGCTGGATCTCAGGGGAGTGAAACCCGTTCCCATAGAGGAGCGAGGGGAGAGCTTCTATTCCCGGCTGTTTACGATGCCCAAACCCAACCAGGCTGGCCTGCGCACCATCCTACACCTTTCCCAGTTCAATCTCTCTCTACCCCAAGAGAAATTCAAGATGATCACACCATGTCATATAAAGTCCTCTTTGCAGAAGGGCGATTGGCTCAGCATGGTGGACCTCCAGGATGCGTATATGCATATCCTGATCTGGAATCCACATCGGAGATACCTACGGTTTTCCGTGGGGAAGGAGCACTTTCAGTTCCGAGTGCTCCCTTTTGGCCTCAGCTCGGCATTACGCGTCTTTACAAAGATGATGTCGGTTATCGCAGCTTATCTTCGACTTCAGGGTATCCACGTGTATCCGTATTTGGACGATTGACTGCTGCGCACTCCTTATCCTTTGAAAGCCTTGAGCAACCTTCAGTCTCTCCTCCAGCTCCTGTTCCACCTTGGGCTGTCGGTGAACTGGCAGAAATCCTCCATGGCGGTCTCTCAAGACCTGATTTTCCTGGGGTTTCGTTGGAACACGATCGACTGCAGAGTATACCTGACCTGGGACAGAATGGCGCATCTGGTGGCCACGTGTCAGGTCTTTGCGCAGTCGGGGAGCATGTCAGCCTGGTGGTTCCAGAGGCTTCTGGGCCTCATGGCCTCGTGTGTATTGCCTCTTCTTCTTGCTCAGCTCAAGATGAGGTGGACGCAGATGGCTCTTCGGAGTTCTTGGTGTCAAGCTGTGGATCTGGGCTCCAGGATGATATCTATTCCAGCTTTCATGAGAGCGGACCTTTTGTGGTGGTCGTCTCTCTGCAATCTATCGGTGGGCGCAGCTTTTCAGGACCCCGCTCCGCTGGTGTCAATCACGACGGACTCTTCCCTTCTGGGGTGGGGTGCGACATTGGACCTTCTTCAAGTTTCCGATCTCTAGTCGCCCCAAGACAAGCTCCTTCATATAAATCACCTGGAGCTCCTGTCGATCTTCCTGGCGCTCAAGGCCATGTCCATGTTTTAACTCAACTAGCAGGGGGGTACCAAGTCCCCTCCTCTTGTGGATCTTGCCATTCAGATTTGGGAATGGGCGGTGCAGCATGGCATCTGGCTGGTGGCAGTATACATCCCGGGCCAGCTGAATGTTACTGCAGATGCCCTCAACCGACGAACAATGGTCAGCTACGAGTAGGAGTTGAAAGTGGAGCTCCTCTTACGAATCTTCCAGTGTTGGGGCACTCCAGAAGTGGACCTCTTAGCAACGTCAGCCAACAGGAAACTTCCTCTGTATGCCTCCAGAAACGTACTGGGAGCCTCCTCTCTGGGGGATGCTCTCGAGATTCCCTGGCACAATATGAGGGCCTATGCTTTTCCGCCTCTGCCTCTGATTCATCGGACAATTTCCAAACTGAGGAACACAGTGAACTGTTCTCTTCTGCTCATAGCTCCGTGGTGGCCGGCCAGGCTCTGGTTTTCAGAGCTTCAACATCTGTCGGTGTGTGCACCGATCAGTCGTCCGTTGGTTCCCGACCTGCTTCACCAGAGAGATCGGCAGCTGTGGCACCCTTCCCCACAATCGTTCGGCTTGGAGGCATGGTGCCAGAGTTCAGATATTTAGAACATCTCAACCTGTCTGCTGATAACATGCACATTATTCAGGCAGCCAGGAAAGCCTCAAAAAGATCTCAATACAGGAGCAAATGACTTTGGTTCTGCCATTGGTGCTTAGCCAAACAATTGGACCCCAGGGTGGCTACGATTGACACAGTGCTGTCCTTCGTCTCTCACCTAGCAGAGTCGGGCATTCATGTCCTCTCATGCAGGACTCATCTTTCGACTGTTGCCGCCTACTTATCCACAAACCAGTGCTCTTTTTCACTATTAAATCCAGTGGTTAAAAGGCACTTTGCGGGTCTAATGTGTCTTTACCCTCCCGTTCGCAAACCGCATCCGACGTGGGATCTGAACGTGGTCCTTACGGCATTGCGCAATAAGCTCTTGGAACCAATGGCTATGGTAGATCTTAAGCACCTTTCGTGGAAAGTGTCCTTCTTGGTCGCTGTGACTTCGCCAAGACGTGTGAGTGAGCTCCAGGCTTTGTCAGTGGAGCATCCCTTCTTGGTTTTCCACAAGGATAAGGTTGTCCTGAGGACGAATCCTTCTTTCCTGCCAAAAGTGGTCTCTGATTTTCATCTAAATCAGTCTATCTCATTGCCCGTCTTTTTCCCAAACCCGGCTTCGGAAGCCGAAAGAGTTTTGCATTGCATGGATGTTAGAAGAGCTCTTAAGTTCTATCTGGACAGAACATTTGAATTTAGGAGTTCTTCTCAACTATTGGTGTCTTTTGGTAATCCGCAGGGTAAACAGTCCTCCAAAGCGACTATTTCCACATGGGTTGCTGTCTGTATTATGGAGTCTTACACTGTCCAGCGCCTCCAACCTCCTAAAGTGATTCACGCACACCTGGTACAGGGCAAGGCAGCTGCTGTTGCCTTTCGAAAGTATGTCCCCTGGGAGACCATCGTGAAAGCGGCTACATGGGTCTCTCCATCAGCTTTTGTAAACACTACTGTTTGGACCTGAGCTCCAGATCTGATGCTCAGTTTGTCCAGGCTGTGCTAAAAAACCTTTTTCCGTAGGGGGTTTTCCATCCACCCGTAGTTCCTGTGAGGAGTGCTTGGGAATCTCCCATAAGTATGGAGGAAAGGGGACGGGACGTAGGAGTATAATAAGGTTACTCACAGTAGTGACCACCTTACTCCTAGTCCATAGTCCCCTTTCCTCCATACGCCCGCCGTCCCCTCTAATAAGGTTCCTCTATTATTGCTTAAAGGTCTCTGACCTGGTGATAGAAAAGGACTGATGGGCAATGCGCTGGTCGGAGCTAAGGAGGGCGGGGTTACAGCCGCCTGCGGTACCCCGCGTAAAAAGAGAGGAAAGACACATTTTTGAAAAATGTGATGCTTTTTACAAAGTGCTTCGGTCCCGTCCCACAGGACGGAGGAATGCCCCATAAGTATGGGGGAAAGGGTACAATGGACTAGGAGTAAGGTGGTCACCATGGTGAGTAAACCTTATTATTCCTCCTCTCCACTTCCACAGATTGGGACTGTAACTCTTCTGGTGGAAATCCGCTCGCTCATGGCGAGTCAGGCGGTGGAGGAGATTCCAGCTTCACGGCGAGGCATGGGCTTCTATTCCTGGATATTTGCCATACAGAAAAAGAACCAGGCTGGCCTTAGAGTTGTATTGGACCTTTCTCCTTTGAACCTTTCCCTTCCCCTTCAAAAGTTCAAGATGGTTTTACCAGCACTCATTACGTAGACACTGTTTGGGGGAGACTGGGTGTGCTTCCTGGATCTGAAGGATTCTTATCTGTATGTCCCGATTTGGGAAACCTATTGTTCCTTCTTAAGGTTCAGGATCATGTGCTTTTACTTTCAATACAGTTCCTACCTTTTGGCCTCAATACGGCTCTGACGATCTTTACAAGGTTAATGAACATGGTAGCAGTCCTGCACAGGTTGGAGGGCCATCACCTTTATCCATACCTCGACGACTGGACGATCTGGTGGAGTGCGGAGACCCAACTGTTACCAGGGAGGCCATTCAGGTAGCCTTTACCCAAGTACAGACTCATCCCTAGAGGGATTGGGGGCTACACTGGACAACCACAGTGTCCATGGATTATGGTCCTGACAGGAACAGCTGGAACACATCAACTAGCTAGAGATGATGGCCATCTTCCTGGCTCTCAAAGCGTTCCTCCCCATTGCCAGTGGCAAGTCGGTCTGCATCCAGACAGATGGCTCCACTTGCATGTGTTACATCAACAAGCAGGGAGGTACCAGGTCCCCTCTGCTCTGCAGGCTGTCCATTGACATTTGGGAGTGGGCACTGACAAACATGTACTTATCAGCAGTCCACCTTCCTGGGGAATCCAACTTGGAGGCGGACAGGCTCAGCAGGCTGGGTATCTACAACTACGAGTGGCAGTTGAACGAGGAGGTCCCGAGGGGGATCTTCACCACATGGGGTCACCCTCAGGTAGCCCTATTCATCATCATGAGCAACAGGAGATGCCACCAGTTCACTTCCTTGCTCGGGCAGGCAGGGGATCTCTGGGGGATGCGTTACAAATTCTGTGGAACGGCATGGATGCATACGCTTTCCCTCCCATTCACAGTGTCATCTGCAAAGTCAGGGAGTCAAAGAGTCTTTGGCTCATCGTGATAGTGCCATGGTCGCAGGCAAGATCTTGGTTCTCAGAACTCATCCGGCTGGCAAATCGGCCCTCGGTACCCCTCCCGGTGGGTCCAGCCCACTTAATCTCCCAGCAGGGGGGGGAACAGTGGTTCACCCCGCTCCACAGAAGTTAGCCCTGACAGCTTGGTTCCTGAACAGGTCACCCTGAAGTATCTGCACTTGTCTCAGGACAACCTGGCTATCATACATGTGGCAAGACGTGAATCCACCAGGAGTCATTACAAGACTAAGTGGACTAGGTTCTGTCACTAGGCCAGGACAAACAAGACTGATCCACTTACATGCTCACTGGATGGTGTGTTATGGGGGACACACCCATAACCCCCGTTCCCCTTAAATGGTACAATGGGGTACACCTTTATCAGGTCAAAAACCACAGCATTTTTGCTGCGATTTTTTAAAAAAAAAATATTTAAAAAAAATATTTTTGTTTTTACCAGTGACATTTTTGCCGGGATTTTATTACCTGATACCGTTCATAGTACCCTTTCCTCCATACGTCCCACCATCCTCCCCTATAACATCTGTGTCATCAATCATAATATTGTCGACACATCAAAGGGGACTGAGGAGTGACGCTGGTGGGCGGAGTCAGGAGAGCTCATGCTCTGAGGGCCGCGCCGCTGCGCGCATCTAAATTTAAAGGGGAAGACCATTTTATCTGGTGAAAAAGGTTCTGTTTCCTGCCCCTAGCGAGGGGACTATGGACTAGGAGTACGTTAGTCACTATGGTGAGTAACTTATAATTTATGGGATACTATAAAGTTGTTCCCCTCATTTCCCCCGGGACACTTCACAGTACTGGGACGAGGAAGAGGCGACTAAGAGTAGTGATCACTATACCATTTCACCACTCTAGTACTGGGACGAAGAAGATGCCTGCAGGGTTTGAGAGAGTCAGGCATGTGTCCTTGATCAAAGTCAGGCATACCCAATTGAGGGAACACACCTGCAACCTGTTAATTGGTTGCAGGTGTATAACATGAGAGACAGAGAACCGCAAAGGGAGCAACAAGGAGGCCTGTATGGAAGAGACCAGCAGGGGATTCTTGGAAGAAGAGGCAGCCGTGGTGGGACTGTAGCCAGGATGACGGCATATATCCCAGAGGGCTTGCAGGCTGTGTCATTGCTGCAGGTCTGGGACCCTGTGTGATACTGGGCGAGCAGCAGGAGCTTGTGAGAACGCCAGGAGAAGAAAGGACGCTGCCCACATCCGGGAAGAGGCATTCAGGATGCCGGCGAGTTAAGGGAAATGCCCGGCAGATGAGCTGGGATCATAGCAGTGGACTTTCTGACCCCAGAAGTGCAGAGGATGCAGTGTAGCCGCAAAGAGGAGATGCCTGAATCAGGTGAGTGTCGGGGAGGGCACTCGGGCACCGGGGCGTTCCTATTGGACCGAAATTAAGGACTGGTTCGCTAAACTAATTGAAAGAAATGCAGATTGAATATCGAACTGAATAGAAACTTTCAATTTTACGGAAAACAAATGCCTATTGAATGCCGAACTGAATGGAAACTTCAAATTAAGCATAAATATATATTGAATGCCGAACTGAATGGAAACTTCAAATGAGTATATATTGAAAATATTGAACAACGAATTGAGTGAAATTCAGAACCTAAACATAATGAATATTAAAAGGAATAAAATATTATGGGCAATACAGATGACGAACCGCCCAGGTGAAAGTGAATGACAAGGAAAGGGCGCAAGTGTGAGAGAACGACAAAAAGGTGGTGTATGGACAAAACACCCCCAAAGTGAACTTTTATGAGTGAATGCAGTGCGGCAAGGCCAAAGACTGGCAAGAGGTGTGTGACTTGTGATGGCAAAGCCACAAGGCTGACAAAGGGAAGCCAGATGAGTGTAAAGAAGCACATAAAGCCAAGTGGTTGATAAAGAGGAACTAAGTAAAGCTGATTTGATGCACAGGAGCCAGTGCCGAATAGCCCAGGGATCCTGGGATCCTGGTTGCTTGACCTGTTATGAGTAGACCGTATGGTCTAACAACTGCGCCTAGACCAGTTAGCCCGAATGCTGAAAACCAAGGATGTTGTGGTGGTTAAGTTAAAGTCTTGGGGAAGGGAACACTGAGACTTGAGGAACTGCACGTCTGGTCTTGATGACATAGTCTGAAGACCTTTTGTGTTTGAACTATGTGCTTTGAACTTGGGGAAGGGAACACCAGGGATTGTTTTGAACTGTTTTGCCTTGAGCTTGAGAAAGGCAATTCAGAGACTTTTGGGGTACTTTCTTAAACTTGGGGAAGGGGAGCTGAAATAGAGTTGGGAGCTGGAAGAAGCTCAGCACCTCGAGTTAAACACTATTTCTATTATTATTGACATCCTTACACATTGTTTCGCTTTAGTTGTGAGGGCAAGTATAGGTTTTGGACACAGACTTTTCAGTTGAACTCTTTGACTCAGACTTTCCTTAGTTTTATTCAGGTTGGGAAATCCCACATTAGCATAGAGCAAGTTAGGCCTTCACCACATTTGATTTAATAAAGTATTTTATTTTGATCTTTTAGTCTGTTGTCTGTCTTGCTTCATGATGCCTTCACAAATGGGAAAGCTGAGATTTGAGAGCTGCATTCCCCGTTTCTAGTTTGCAATTTTACAGCCGGCTTCATCTTCTCCCATCCCATCTTTTTATTTTAAACTAATGTAAAGTGCTGGGCAATGAATTGGTAAAGTAGAGCCAGTGGGGTCTAGCTTGCCTCCCTCCTGCCCTCCCCTGAACTCAAACCCCATAACTGGTACCCTGTCTGCACACCCCACCCACAACATATGACCGCCACTTGGTATTCTGCCTCACCACAACAAAACACCCACACCTGGCACTTTGATTCCCCATCAGTATGCATTATAAAATGTGTTCATATTATGATTATTTATGGAGTTACACTATATATTGATAGATTGCCATCTGAGGAAGACTTACCCTACAGAATAAAATAACTGACGGGTGATGCTATTTTTTTTGAATAAGGAAAATAATGCATTGCGAGGTAAAGATATTTGCACAAGGTCATATAATGTGTGAAGCGTGGAAGGTGGGGATTTGAGCTCTGGTTCCCTTCTTCCACAGTTTACAGTTAAGACAGGATTGGAGGCTTAATCTTCTGTTCCATCTTCAGTAATAAAACCAACAAAATAATTTCTGAAAATGTTATTATTGAAGGGCTAAACGAGTACATTCTTCAACAAATCTGACTTTTACACACTTTTTAATGAGATTAGGTTCAAAAAGCATAAGTCACATGATAAAGCAACCTGACAAAATATAAGAGTAAGAGAAATCTTAAAGGACCACACATTCAAAAAGCAAGTTTGCATCACTTTTTCAGAAAACGAAGGGCTCAAGCCAGTCCCAATATCTGGTTCAGTGTCATGCAGGTTAGGAACTCAGCAAGGGTCGCACAATCTGCCGACCTATCGTTCCAGATTTGTACCCGTTGGATTTCCCTTATTTTCCCTGCCCATGAAACTCTGGTATCCCTCTGTTGTACCTCGTACTCCATTCACTTTTACACCCCCCTCTATTCCCCCGGCACCCCTTCCCTTACAGTTAACATTTTGACCTCTGTTCCCATTTACTCCATCCCATAACCCAATCCTCTTCCCTCGCAGTAACCCTCTTCCTGTGCTCTTACTGTTGAGTCACCAATTCCTTGCCACACACCCCCTTTAATTACCCATCGCACCAAGCCCATTGCTAAGCCATGCCCCACCTTCCATTGCCCTGGCTCACATGCAGACGGTAGACCACCTTGACTTGGTAGTTTGCTTCTAACAGACATGAACAGGAGCTGTGATCAGAGTCTTTCTGATAGTTGTGGCACTGGGGTCCCACTTGGAAAGCATGGAGCTAAAAACGCCAAGGGGACTTGGCTATCGTGCTATCAATTTGCACTTTCTAGGAAAATTGGCTGTGCATTTTAATTCATGAAGGCAGAGAAAACTGCACAGGGAGTCAGTATAGGAGGTTGTGAAGGAGAAGGTGGCATTTCACATTTATTTGTGTTTACAAGGAAGGTGTTTGTTTTGGTCTGTGTGACTATTGTTATTTGTTTGTGTATTTGTGACTGTCTAAAGTATTTGTGGAAGGGTGCGATTGTCTTCAAGCAACTTTGCACCTATATTTGTATGTTATGTTATCTTAAAGGTTCTTATACTGCACACTGTCACCACAGTCGTAGTCTTTTGGTGCTCTGGCGGATCTGTAAGGCAAGAGGGTCTGGGGTTTGTAAGTTAGTAGGACTGAGCGGGAGAAAGAGCAAGAGAGCTGTGATGTGCTGTAGCGGTGTGTTTCGGTTGGTAGCCGTTGTGTGATGCTATGTGTGGTTTGTTTTGTTGTTCCATTGTGGTGAAGTGCGTGCAGTTTGTTGTGCTGTAGGGATGTGGTTTTGTTTAGTTCATAATTTGAGAGGTGAATGCAGAGGGTGAGTTTTTTAGTAGAGTTGGTTAGTGGCATTACCCTATTCCCCCCCCAATGTTTTGATTGACTGCGGCCAGTGTCCCTTCCCCTGTCATATATTCTGGTATGCTGCACTCAGCACACCTATGTTGTGTGCAGATAAGTGGGTGCTCAATGGGCTCTTCAGTGCCGGTACCTTTCCACCCCCAGTGTTCTGACTAAATGCTGCCTATATCCTTTGCCTCTTAGTTCACCTTCGTGTGCAGCAATCACCCCCCCACGTTTTCCTCCCGGGGGGTTCTCTCCCTGTGCCTTGCGGCCCATCAGTTCTGAGATCGGGGTGCCTCTCTCTCCACATTTATCCCTCTATGGCTCTCTGTCAGTGGTCCAATTAAGTCAGACCCACCTCTTCCCTGTTTCTTCTTAGACCCTCTATAGGGAAAGGTACACCTAAGTCTCCCTCCCATTTGGACGGCTCGCTTCTTCTCTGCACTCCACTCCGGTCTGTCTTACTCCCGAGTCCTTCTAATGGGGCGAACTGCAATATTTGGGCTCAACAGCAAATGCAGTGCCTCCCAGATCTGAGACACAGCAGCAAATGATAGGACGCCTACATTTGAGGTACCTCAATATATGGAGAAATGCTCACATTGGGACTCAACAGTGAACGCAGTGACATCTAGATTTGAGATACAGCAGTGAGTGATAAGACACCCAAATTTGAGGCATCCCTATACCCCTGTCCACCCTGTCGCCCGCGGTCCATTAGTTCTGATTTCGGGACACCTCTCTCCCCTTTTTAATCTATCTGAGATTCAATTAAGTCAGGCCCATTTCTCTCCCCGGTTTCGGGTTTGACCCTCTATGGGGACGAGTACACACTGGGCCACCTTCCCGTTCGGACGCTTCTTTACTTCCCTGCCCTTCATTCTGGTCCGGCCTACTCCCCAGTCCATTTCAGTTGTGTGATCATTTCACGGGGCGTGGGTTCATTCAATGTCATCCCGTTGTGAGTTAAAGAGCCAGGCTTTTAGAGGTTTTCTGAATTTTAGATGGACTTTGCATGTTTAGGATATTTTACAACAGCCCTCTGGTGAGGTATGTTAAACCATCTAACCTAAAGGCATAACTGTGTTTCCAACCAAAAGGTGGATAAACCATCTAAAATAGTAGTTAATGGCTGAGCACTCAGGATCAACTCAAGGGAGGAAGGCAGGCTGGTTGTGAAGTACAGTTAATCCTCACAGGTCCCCCACAAAGAATAAACCACACTGGTATACTGAAACATATACTTTTATTTTTTTAATTGCATTTGGTTAATTTACATCACCCTTTACAAATCAACCATCAATACAATCCCACGAAACAGAAGAATTCATAAACATTAAAGTACAATTTACACTTGATCATGTACATGACATGACATTAATACAGAACTCAGAAATCGCTCAACTGCTATCGACAGGGACATATGAAAACCACATAAAATCCATTGCCACAAAATATCGGATTTAATCAAATCCAGTCTAGTAACAAATGCTTTACAACAGGTTATACAGCACTCTATTAATTTAGGGCAATCCATAATTAAATGTCTCAAAGTTGCCAAAACAAGGGGGTTCTCACATAAACGAAAAAAAAGATAATTCCTTTGGCATCAGTTTACGCATTGACAAGATTTCTCTAGTCAACAGAAGGTTCAAGCAGAAGGTTCAACCAAAACCATAAAGCTAGTCCGAAATAACTTATTTGATAGATTTTTTCAAATTCAGGGCTAAAGCGCCATGCTTTTTATTTTCATTTTTAAGCTGGTTGAAAAGTGGATATTTGTAGGTTTTTTCACATGTAACAATCCAATCATTCTCGCAGACAGTTTGTTTCACACTATTTGGATTCTGAATTAACAACTCCCTAGTTAAATTGATTTCCCTCAATGCTTCTTGACACTCAGTAGTAAAACACACAACCACTTTACACTTTTTTGTAACATTAGACATTCGATTTAAATCATTAAACATAGAATCCTCCGGTGGTACTACCATTTTTCTATAAAAAGAGAAAATTCAATGGATTGCTTTTCTCCCCGCAGTTTCCTCATCTGACAGATATCCTTCTCCAGCTCTGCTGCTTTGTAAACTTTTCAACAGAGGGGCATAGTGGACATTACTCGGCCGTCGATCCGTCTTGCTCTGTGCTCGATCGTCTGCTCTGGACATGACATCAGGCGACTTATATGTACCACGTCACTACACCCCATACCTTGGTTCCTTTTTTAAACGGGCTCGCACGCTGCTTGAGGAACACGACATTGAGTCTTTGACTCTGCGTTTTTGACTGAATTTGTCAAATTGTTCTCATAAACCCCTCGACTGCGAAGTCGGCTCCTCGGATTTCGTGCTTTAAAAGATGCAACGACTGCCATGCCAGAATGTCAGTGACCAACCCGCATGACATTTGTCTGTAGTGTCTGGGTATGGATCACGACACAGAGGGATGTGCGTCGTGCTCCAAGATGCACTTGAAAATCTGTTAGTGAGCGGCCTGCCAAACTTGCTTTGGGCCAACTGTCCCCAAAATCCCTGGTGCGGTGCTAGTCTGGTCCTCCAAGGCCGAGACACAAGGGCCCACCCCCGAAAAAGAGAAGAAGCATCAGCAGAAGGCCAAAAAGCAGTCGCACTCGAGCAGTCAATCTTCCTTGTCTTCATCACAAAAGAGAGACGCCACCGCCATTGGCACAAGTCCAGCTTGTCGTCGGAAAAAGGGAGGAGTGGGAACATTTCCAAAAAGACATGCTAAAACTGTTTAAAACAAGGGGCTGCTACAGGTTTGGGTGCCCCCCTTCCCTGAACAGCAAGCCTCTGCGGCAAAAGCAGCACTTGGCATTCCCAAACACACGCATGCCAAACCGTTGACGCCATCAGCATCAGAGAAGTCTTTGTGCGCGGTGCCGAAAAAGGCACAGAAATCATCAATGCCCGGTCCTTCTTGAGCGCATCCAGAAGCTAACGTTCCTGATGTTGCAGTGCTACCCAAGTCCTGATCAGTGCAGACGGCTATTCCGTCAAAAGAGAAACCCTTGGCGCTGACTATCGGCGACAGATTCTCTCTTCGGGTCTGGATTCTTAAAATCCATGGCATCAATTTTTGGCGCTGACCAGGGTCATGACCAGGGGCACATCGATCCGAAGTATATAGGGGCAGGAGTAGTCCATTTTTTCGAAAAACCAAGCAGACCAACTGGCACTGGCCCAAGGGCTCCAAAATGCGAGCAGCCTGGACACATCTCCAAATGTGGAGCATCAACAAAGACATCCCTATACTTAAAACCATGTTAAGTTCAGGGGCCTAGTGGAAAGGGTTGTGTCTAGAAATCGGTGTCAGTGCCTTCCCAGGGCTACGAACTGACAGACATATTAGATGAGGGTTCTGTGACAGAGCATAACAAGCCACTTAATCCTGCAATTGCTGATCCATTAGCCTCCCTGTGGCAGCATCCATGCTCCATTCCCCCACTCAACTCTTAATTTATGGGGGAAAACAGGCCAGCAAGAGGAGACACATCTTTTCTGGCTTCTCAGCCATCTCCGGAAGGGCTTGTTGTGCAGGCCGCGACAATTTCCACCAGGCATGCAGCCTCCACTTCTAATCTGCCTCCAGATAGAGAAGGCAAAAGGTTGGATGCTATGGCCAAGGTGGTCTTTATTTCAGGCAGCATTGCGCTGAAAGCCACCCATGTGGCCTCTGGATTTGCAAAATACTCCTTTGGTTTATGGAAAGCTGTGGAGCAGGCAGTGCAATACAGCCCCAAAGGAGAAATGCGGGATGGGTTTACAATGCTGGCAGAAGATGGGAAGGAGGTAGCTAAGCAGTCATTGCAAACGTGCCTGAATGTGGCCGACTGCGTTGGCTGTTCGATGGGGTCAGTGGTAGTCTTGAGAAGAGGCCTATCTCAAAACCTCTGGCTTCTCCCCGAACATCCAGAATGGTCTACTGGGCATGCCTTTCGAGGGAGAGTTTCTTTTTGGCCAGAAGGCTGATGGCTCTTTGGAAAAGTTTAAGGAGTCAAATTTAGCCGCAAAATCGCTGGGCCTGCCTTCAGCTTTGCCTCCAGGGGCAGAGGCTACAGGCACTATGTGCCTTACTGCAGGAAAGCGCAGCTCCCACAGGCCTGGCAAAGGCAGAAGCCTTTCTCCCATCCCTGAAGAGGCCATCAAACAGCTGTGGGGGCGGCACCACCCTCTAAGCAGCTTTCATTTCCCCTCCCACAAGGTACCGGTTGGTGGACAGTTGGCAGAGCATTGGCCCCAGTGGCAGAAGATTACCCCTGATGCCTGGGCCCTGCAGTTCGTTCGGTGGGATTGTCTGCCCTTAAGAAAACCACCGGACAGATCCCCACCACCTCCAATGTAACCGGGACAGGAGCTCCAGGAAGAACTGCGAGCCCTCTTGTTGAAGGGTGCAATGAAAAACGTACCTCCTGATCAGAGACGGTTGGGTTGGTATTCCCGATATTTTCTGGTGCCCAAGAAGGGAGCAGGGGTATGTCCCATTCTGGGCCTTGGCGCCTTCAACAAGTTCCCAAGGAAAGACAAATTCAGGATGGTGACGTTCAGAGAAATTCTCCACGCTCTCAAACTTCAAGACTGGCTGGTGTCAATTGATCTGCAGGATGCTTATTTCCATGTGCCGATACATCAAAAGTACAGGAAGTTCCTGAGGTTCATCATAGGGGACAAGCGCTATCAGTTCAAAGTGCTTCCCTTTGGGTTGACCTGCGCTCCAAGGGTCTTCACCAAGCTCATGGCGGTAGTCGCGCCTCCCCTCAGGAGATCTGTCGTCTTTGTATTCCTGTACCTGGACGACTAGCTGATTCAAGGGAAGTCGGCGGGGCAGGTTTTGTCTTATCTGGAGGACACCTGTCTGCTACTGCACAGGCTGGGCTTCTCCCTGAACTTGAAGTCCCACGTGACACCAGTCCAAAGGCTCCAGTTCATCGGGGCAGTCTTAGACACCCAGGTAGGGAAAGTCTCCCCTCCTGAGGAGAGAGTCAACAGCATTGCACAGATGGTAGATTTGTTTCGGAATCACTCCACCTTACCAGGGGCTTCCTTCCTCCGCCTCTTAAGACTCATGCCATCCTGTATTTTTCTAGTGCCACAGGCCAAGCTGCGCATTAGATCCATACAGTGGCTCCTATGAGGTCAGTGGTCATAGTACCTCAGACCTCTCACGGATCTCCTCAAAGTGTCCAGGCAAGTGGTCGACGACCTCAGCTGGTGGACTGACTGCAGCAATGTTCTGGCAGGGGAACGCTTCTGGCCTCCTTGGCCTCGGGCTTGAGTGGTCACGGATGCGCCTTTGAAGGGTTGGGGCAGTCACTGCGAGGACTTGCAGTTGAGCGGCCTTGGGTCGATGATTGAAGCCAGGTGGCACATCAACAGGCTGGAGTTGCGAGCCATCAGGCTAGCCCTGAGGGTTTTCGCCCCATCTCTCGTGGACACATGTTCTGGTCTTGACAAACAACATGGTGGCCATGCACTACCTGAACGAGCAGGGTAGCATGCACTTCCTTCCCCTCTGCAGAGAGGTGATGCAGCTGTTGTTCTGGTTACTGGAGAACCAAATCTCGGTCTCTGCAGTTTATCTGGCGGGGACAGAGAACGGCTTGGCGGATGCTCTGAGCAGGCAGATCATGGTCTCACACGAGTTGGAAGTGTGCCAGGAAGTCCTGGAAAAGGTCTTCTCTCTCTGCGGTACCCCAGCGGTGGATCTGTTTGCCACAGAGTCCAACAGGAATTTCAGTCCGTTTTGCTCGAGGGAATTCCTAGCGAACGGCGGACTGAGGGATGCGTTTCTAGTGGATTGGACCCTCCCTCTCTGCTACGCATTTCCTCCAATTCCCATCATCCCATGGGTTCTCAGGAGGTTGAAGAGGTTTCGAGCAACCATGATCTTGATCTACCCGGACTGGGTGAGGAGAACTTGGTACTCCAGACCTCTTGGATCTGTCCGCCTTACCGGTTGCCTCGACGCATGGATCTCCTCACCCGAACCCACTCAACCTACATGCGTGGCTCTTAAGAGGATGGATGAGGTATGATGAATGGAACCTCTCAGAGGAGGTACTCGAGGTGTTGCTGGCTGTATGCGGACTGTCTACTAGACCTCTGTATGTGGGCAGTTGGAGAAGATTTGTGGCGTGGTGCAGGGAACGCGAGATCAATCCCATCCCTTGCCCCACCATTACAGTGTTGGAGTTCCTTATGCCACTAGCCTCAGCACACCTTCAGGTTACCACAGTCAAAGGATACTTGGCGGCCTTGTCTGTGTTCAAAAGGACCCCGGATCAAGGTTCTTTCTTTACGATCCTGGTTATGTGCCAATTCCTGAAGGGCCTTGTGAATACGTTTCTGCCAAATCCTTATGTGTTCCCAGACTGGGATTTAAATCTAGTTCTGACATTCTTGATGGCAGCTTTTTTTGAGCCCATGCATTCCTGTTCTTTGAGATTGTTATCTTTGAAAACAGCCCTTTTGGTTGCGATCACGTCAGCCAGGAGAGTTAGCAAGCTGAAGGCCTTGTATTGCAAGCCCCCGTTCCTTGCGATTCTTTCAGGAACAGGTTTCCCTTAAGGTTAAGGCTTGGCTTTCTTCCGAAAGTGATTTCTGAGTTCCACCTTTCTCAGTCCATAGATTTACCGGTCTACCCTCAGCCACACCACTCTAAGGAGGAGCAGTGGTTCCAACGCTTAGATCCCAAATGAGCTTTGAGCTTTTACTTTGCTAGGATCTGAACAGCTGTTCGTGGCCCATTTATTGTCCTGCAAAGATCTGGCTGTAACGAAGCAGACTCTGTCTTGGATTATTCTTTGCATCACAGAATGTTACCAGTCTGCAGGCAGGAGCTTTCTCCCTGCATCAGCGCACATTTGAAGAGAGAAGTCTCGGCTTCTACAGCCCTGCAGAGTGGAGTTCCCATTACGGACATCTGTCGTGCGGCCATATGGTTGTTCTTGCACACGTTTACTAGACATTATTGTCTGGATGTTGCCCGTTGGGCTGATGCACATTTTGGTAGGGCAGTTCTGCAAAATCTGCTACTGTAACACTTTTTGCCCACTCCCATGGTCCTAACTGCTTGAGGAGTCTATCCGATGAGGAATCTGCAAGAGAAAAGCAATCCATTGAAGGAGAAATTACCTACCGTTATGTTCTTTCTATGGATTCTTCTCTTGCAGATTCTTCATCGGCCCTCCCATCCACCCAAAGTTTTTTTGGCCTGGCTATCTACCTAAACAAAGGGATGCCTGGTGATGCTTTCATTTGTTCTCTAATTCTTAGGGTTTTTACCCTTTTTGAATGTTTCTCATTGTCAAGTTGTTTCCAGACTAGTTAGCCTTGTCTCCCATTGTTTTCCTCTGCAGTGTTCAAGCACGGGGGAAAAAAGGGGGCAATGAGGTTTGGGGCGTAGTGACGTGGTATATATAAAACGCCCGATGTCACATCTGCAGCTGACTATTGAGCACCAAGCAAGACGGATCGACAATTGACGGCCAGGTCGAGGGCCATTACGCCCCATGCTGAAAAGTTTCAGAAGCAGCAGATCTGGAGGAGGATATCTATCAGACGAGGAATCTGAGTTAATAGCTAGCGCAAAACAAATTACTGCTGTAGGTATGCTGTTTGGTAATTTTAAAACTCTCCGCCTAATCTGTGCTTCTAAAAAATCCAGTGTCTCACAAGGCCAATTGGACATTGATTCAATTCCGTACAAAATGTTCAAAATAACTTTTTGTGCATAAAATTTCATTAACGGTTCAATGGAGAATTTCTCATATTTTGCATATATATTCTCCATCTGGGCTGCCAGTGCATTCACTTCCTGCAGTGCGTTCTGCCAGATGTGTGCTTTATTCGGCTATGAAGTGATGGGAAATCCAAAGTACCGTAGCTTGTTTATGATGTCCAACTTCACCTTTCCAACAAACCAGGTAAATTTCAACTGTTTACAGGAATCCCTCTACGTATTGCTGAAAGGCACTCAACCTCTGCAAACCAACTGGTGTTCTGTCAAATAAAAGAAAATCATTTGCATACACAAGCCAAGCCACCTTTAGATCACCCACTCTCGGGGGCACGAACACAGCTTTTGGCAGCCCCCAATGTCGGAGACATAAAGGTTAAATAGGCAGGAAGCCAAAATGCATCCCTGCCTCAAGCCAGCGTAGGTCTGTACCTTTCTAGTAATATCCTCCTGATGATCTAACCTTACTTGGACATTCGATAACTTGTGCGAACAAATAAAAATATTAAGGATCCGTTCAGGAAGACCCATCCTGCTAATTTCTCCCACAGCAAATTCCTATCACCAAGTCAAAGGTGGCAGATAAGTCAATGGTTACAGTATAGATCACCTCCTTTGAGCTTCTGGTCCAGGCCTATTCATGCAGGTAATTAATAAAGAACCCACTTAATGTGGTACGAGTTTCTTTCCGGTAACTTGTTTGGTTTTTGCTTAGCCTGCCCACTCTTTTAGCCCGATTTGTCAAGATCTTTCAAGACCAGTACTGTTGCCACTTTTTCTATTTATTTAAAATGATATGATTTAGTTTCTAAACTTTTCATTTACTCTTGCAAAATTCATCATTCATATAAAGAGATACATTATTACTCATTCCTAGACAGATTAGTAGTCATTTAGAGTCCAATTTTAACAAACATTTCCAATAATATAATCTCATAATTGGTTAATAGTATAAACCATTTTCTTGTTATCACCCTGCAAAATGTGTGCCCAACGTTCTTTCGGTTCCATCTGTGTTTTGTCTTTTAGAAACATTTCTCTAAACAAATTATGCTTCTCAGATAGTGCAGAGCATTCCATTATGATATTGAATAAAGATTCTACAGCTTAAGTTTGTTTACAAAATCTACAGAACTTGGTTGATGTTTGTTAGCAATTCTCGTGTCGGAATCTCGAATCCGTTGATCTGGGAAAAGTACAAGGTATGTTGGTAGTTGTTTGATAGCTCTTATATCGGATTCACATTTAAGGTCCATTTGGTACTGAGCTTTAAGTTGTAACATCGTTATCCAGTCATTTAACAGGATTCGTTTTTTTGCATGTTGTGGACGCTGGAGCAACATTTCAGTAGAGATCTCTGGCGCGTGAAGTATTTCTTTTATGGTGTTTTTCCAGTCATTTAAGGCTCTGCCCTTATACAATGTTTCCTTATAGTGCAAGATGTCAAGTGCCGATGACTGGTTTCCGCTTAATATTTTCCGGAAGAGATACACTTTTTTCCATGTCATTGCAGAATGTAATGATTGCGTGGCAATTTCGTATCGGATACGAGGCATCGGATACGAAGGTGGTAGTGAAAGTAATTTCTGCCAAAAGATTGCTTCCAGCTGTTGCCAAATGCCAGGATCAAGCTTGATCAGAGTCTCACTTCCATATAAGAGTATTTCTTTCACCTTTTGCCTAAAAAAGGTTATTATGGGTTTCAGAGAGAATTTCCCGTATTTGCAATGTATGAATAGGCCTTGTCTGGCAAGTGAAAGAGCTTTTGATTTCAAGAAGACTTCCCAATCCTTATCGGTTTTCGATTGATTAATCCACACCCCAAGATATTTTATTGTTGGTACTTGCAACAATTTTTCCTTTTGCAAGAACCAATTTAATCTTTTTGTTTGCATGGGAAGATTCTTTGTTAAGGACATTATTTTTGTTTTTGATATATTGATTTTAAGTTGGTTAAGACTTATCTGTAGACCTCTTGGTGATTTATCGAAAATGACGATATCGTCAGCATACATCATTAATAGTAATTGTTTCGCATTGATTTTTGGTGGATTTGTTGCAGCATTTCTCATGGATTCTTCAATGTCTGAAGTATATAAATTGAAAAGGGTGGCCACTAAGAGACACCCTTGTTTCAGACCATTCCACGTTTTTTTTTTAATTCAATTTTTATTGGTTTTTCAAGGCAACACAGAGCTCATACAGAAAATAAACTTTGGGCACATGCCCGTGACAAATTCAGTTAAAGAGCCATAGTTCTCTGATGTATTCACCCGTCCATCCCCCCACCCCAAACACCCCTTTTCTCGGGACACAAGTTCCGCTTTTCCATAGTTATCCTCTTTGGGCAGCGCCCACCGGGCGTATGAACGTCGGTGATTAGTCGACTCTCCTTAGAAAAGTGTAATGAGTTATATACAAAAACTGGTTTCGGGCCAGGTTGAGAGCCCGTGTTACACTCCGGTCGTGTCCTCCGTGTTGACGAACACCTCCATGAATTGCAGCCAGTCGGTCTCTATCTGCGCGCTTGAGCCCTGTATCGCTGCTGTTAGTCTATACATAAAATAAATGTCCTGGGCTGCTGCCACCCATTCTTTCCTCGTGGGAAGGGCTGCTCCCTTCCATGTCCTAGCCCGCGCAGCTCTAGCTGCCAACATTAGGGAGTGTGTCAGATCAGGGAGTTTCTCCCAGTGCTCGTCCCTTTGTTGCAAACCAAATATTAGCAGAAGTGGATCTAGCGGGCAAACCCCCTCTCCCGCCTCCTTGAGCCAACTAAGCACTTCCGACAAGTAAGCTTGAACTTTTTTGCATGACCACCACATGTGACAATAGTTGGCTCTTTCCCCGCATCCATGCCAACACAACGGGACGACGTCTGGGAACATCCTAGAGAGAGTGATCAGGTCATACTGCCGCCTATGGAGGAGTTTGATGGCGTGAGTCTTGTATTGGCATGAGATCGATGTCTTGATTGGCCTGCTCCAGAGTTTCCCCCAGAGATCGTTCCCGATTACACAGCCCAGGTCCCTTTCCCATTTCCTTCTGAGGCTTTTGGTCGTTCCCTCGTGGGGGGTTAAGAGTGCTCTGTATAGGAGGGAGATGAGACCTTTCATTTCTATGTGGGAGTCTAGGATTTTTCAACCGGGGTAAGCTTTCTTTGTATGCATGGCTTTAGCTTCAGCCTCATTAGGATTCCCTTGAGTCGAAGGTATAGGAGTGGAGAGAGTCTGCCAATTCCCAGTGCCTCCTCAAGCTCCTGGATAGTTATAAAGGTGTCCTCTCTCACCAGTTGGCCGACCCTACAAAGGTCTGCATCAAACCAAGGCTGGTAATGTTTGTGGCCTGGGATTTCCTCTAGCACTGGCATGGACCAGATGTGGCTCAGAGGCGAGTGCCATGTAGTGACATTCTCTCTATTTCCCTTTCCTGCTAATGCTTTCCACATTGTACCTAGTATTGGGTGGTCCCTAATTCTTTTTGGGAGCTTTTTCAATGGAACCCATAGCCATTCCCCTATGGTGACTGGGCGTAGGTAAGAGTTTTCAATGCATACCCATTGTTTGTTGGGGTCCTCTCTAAGGTGAGGGGCTAAGGCCCTGAGTTGGGCCGTTCTGTGATAGGTGTTCAGATCCGGGAGAGCGACTGTTACGCTCACCTGGTATCCACAGGGACGCCACCCAGCCGGGTTACTCGCTGGTATGCTTCTCAGCTTTGTCCTGATGTGGTCTGCGGGGAAGGTTCTGCCTTGTGGTAGAATTGGGCGTGCTCTCCGTCCTGCCTTCTTTGTCTTTCATGGGCGAGTGCGGTCCAGTTACTTCACTGACTCCGGCCCGTTTGATATTGTTCAGGTAGGTCTTATTTCTGTTCTTTAGTTTTGTTGCTATCCTGCATGCCTTTCTTTTTTCTCCCTTAGGTATGCGGAGCTTCAGCGCGGCGAACTGGCTTGGTTGAGCCTCGCTGGTAAATGATGTAGCATTAAGAGCGCTATGATGCGGTAAGTAAGCGCTATACGCAGCGCTGCGAAGTCTTGCCTTTGCTAACCTGTGTTTTCCTCCCTTGTAGGTCGCGGTGTTCTTCAGCGCGAGTGGAATGTCCGGAGTGGTGCCATCCGAGAGGCGACCAGCCAGGTAAGCCTTTTGAGCAGTTCGTAATTTGTAAATGTCTCTACTGCTTTCTTTAATGTTGCTTCTATCTTCCTCTTTCAGGTCGTTCTGTCCGGGAGGCGTGCAGATTCGAGGAAGCTGTTCTCAGTAGCTGCGAGTGTTTCAAGATGAAGACTCCAGGTAAGATGATGATGCTGCTGCTAATGATGATCCTTTTGTCTCCTTGCAGGGTCTGCTTCTCCGAGGTTTGAGGGAATAGCTGGACACGGTGAGCGTCACATTGCAAGCTGCAAAGTAACGCGAAGCGTGTTGTCTTGCTCGGGTGTGGTTTAAATAGCCCCAACAAAATAGTCCAGGTAAAGTAGTCCCTAGGCTGCCACACCCAAAACACTAGACCGCATAGCTTGGTTCTTAGGAACCAACTATGTGGATGCCTCTATGTTGGCTGACAATACAATAAAGTAGTTCCCAAGCACATTGTTTTTCATGGTGTATGAGCCTGGCGCCATAGGCACCAGGACTGGCCCCATGAGGGCTTTTGAAGAGGATGCCAGGCTCCAGAGGCCCGAGTCCTGACTCCACCTGGCCAATGGGTTTGCCAGAGGGGGTTTTCGACGAGGGTCATGACAGCGACTCCCCTCTTTCTTTGGGGTGGGTGACGGTCTCGTATCCTATTCTGGGTCTCTGGCCCTGCCATAGGAACTTCATTATGCGCCAGGCGTGACGGCATCTGTCCACCCAGAATCACATTGGGCGCCCATTACGAACGTCTTAATGGCTTCCATGACCATTTCATCCCGCATTACTTTTGTACTAAGTCTGCCACAACACACAGACTAGCCCTGATGAAGGAAATTGCTTTCCGAAATGCATTGGCACATTGAGTCTGATTCATTAACAAGCTGTGGCAACTGCTTCCTCACTAAGAATGTATTAGTGATTGCTCTACTTTGAGACTGTTTCTTTGATAAACCATTATTTTTGAAAACTACAAAAGTCACTTTCATTTGAACAAGTGCATCACCTTGGATACATGATCTAATTGATCTAAACCTGTATTAACTCCTCACCCAGGTTGGGTCTGACGGAGAGTGTCTGTGTGACTTGGTATTGTTACTCAGTCTTTAGCCATAGCTCCCAACTCACCCGCTTTTGGCGGGTGTCACCCGCCTTGAAAGCTGATGAATCACCCGCCAAGCTCCTCATACGCCCATTCACTTCTATGGGCCTCTCACCCGCCAAAAAGAAAATCGGGTGTTTTCACCCGCCTTCGTGACAAAAAAGGTTGGGAGCTATGCTTTAGCTTCACTTGCCTTCGTCGCCTCCCACACAATTTCCTGGTTCACTTCTCCCGTGTCGTTTAGCTCAAAGTATTCCCTGATCGCCGTTGTCATTTCTTCCTTAAAAACTGCGTCCCTCAGTAGGAAATCATTGCATTTCCATAGGGATTCCCTGGGTTTCAGACCTGATATGCTAATGTCCGACCAGACCATGTCGTGGTCTGACCATCTGACCGGGCGGATCTCACAGGTCTCTATTCTGCTCATGTGCTCGTGCTCCGTGAATACATAGTCTATTCTCGTCCTGGTGCCATGGACTGCAGAGTAAAAGGTGTATCCCTTTCTTATCGGGTGTAGTTCCCTCCATATGTCCACCAACCCGTGCTCCCACATTAGGTCCCGGAGCACCCCATGAGGTTGTCGCCCTCTACTGCCTGATGAGATGGTCTTCCCACTCTGGTCTAACTCTCGGTCAGCCCACATGTTCAAATCCCCACCCAGGAGCAAGACTCCTTCCGCTTTGGCCATCACCTCCCCCAGGGCTTCTTGGATGAATTCCATCTGACCCACATTGGGGCAATATATGGCTGCGAAGGTGACTCTGGAGTTATGTATATTGCCGGACACCACCAAGGTTCTCTCATCCTCCCTCCCCCAACAGGCTACCTCTGTTCGTTTTTGATTCCTGTGGAGTAAGATGCCAACTCCGCCTCTCTTTGTATGGCCGGACGCCCAAAAAGTCTGGCCCACATGTGATCCTGGGATGGCCCTCTCCTACCCCCTCACTGTTCTGGTCTCTTGCACGAACAAAACATCTACTCTCACGTTCTTCATTTCCTTTCCCAGAAGGGAGCTCTTTGCTGGGGAGTTGAGCCCCTTGACATTGAGTGAACCCATCCTGAGTGTCTCAACCCGGCCCCTTTCCTCATTGTCTGCAATTGCTTTTTTCTCTTATGTTCCTGGTCTTCCCGGTCCTGTGGGAGCTGCCGTGTTCCCTTTTGAAGCTGGAGAGATATTGTGCCCTACAACCCCTACCCCCAACTCGCTCCCCTCCCCACTCCCTTCTCCCTCCCCTGTTCATGACGCCTGCCAACAGGCAAGCCACCAGAGTGAAAGCATGTCCGTACACCGCAGTTCTCTTGATAAAATCTGTGTCCCCGGTCGAGGTTGCTTAAGAACTGACCTTGTACTTCCAGTTAGTTTCTCTTTATTCTTCTAATCCTCTCCAGCTTCCGACGTCGGGGTGTTTGGTTTCCTGAATTTTCTTCTGCCCTTTGTCTTCTTCTTTGTGGACCAAGGGCCTGCCGGTTCTCTCCCGATTTCTGCCGATGCCCGGGCGCCCACCCTGTTTCCCTCCTGCGGGGTGTCCCCCTTAAGCACTTGCAGCACTTGCGAGGCTTCTTTACCACTGGTCACTCTGTAGTCTACCGCAGCTCGTTAGAAGGATAGGGCAAATGGGAAGGACCACCTATATCTTATGTCCTGGCTTGTAAGCCACTGGGAGAGCGGACGACATTCTCTTCTGCTGGTGAGCATGAGGGATGACAGGTCTTGATAGATCTTAATTGTATCGCCTTCAAAGATAAAGCTCCCCAGGACTTCCTTGCCCCCCTCCAACGTAAAGAGTTGGTTTATCAGAACCTGGGCTTTCCTCCCCACGTCGGCCACTGTCTCCCCTCTCTCCTGTGTCACGCCCATAATGCACAGGTTATTTCGGCGCTCTCTGTTTTCTAAATCGTCCATCTTCAGAATTATGTCCTCCTCTCTTATTTCTAGGTCTGTTAGCCTCGCCTCGTATTTCATGTCCAGCAGGTCTGTCTGGAGGTGATTATTTTCCATCCCTTCCATTTTCTCCTCCAGGGTGTCCACCCTCCCCCTGAGATCCACTATTGAGGCCTGAATGTCCGCTTGAATTGCTTTAATCTCTTGGAGGATGTCCTTGAGATCGTCCTTAGTAAGTGCCCCGGAGGGTGGGGTCACTGCCAGCGGGCATGATGGCTCTGATGACCTCGCTCGTGGCTGTATGGGGCCGGCGAAAGCGTTGGAGAGAGGAGATCGCCCCGGAAACTGGGTTCCGCTCCAGGGTCTGGGTCTTCCGGTGCACCTAGGGGTGGTGCCGCTATCAGGACTCCCCTTGTGAAGGTCCCAATGTTCAAGTCGGCAGCCCCAAACCTTTTTCGTTGCTGGGTTGCCGTGTTCTTGGGTGCTAGGCTTAGTGTTGGCCCGTGTCACTGTAAGGGACGCCGTGCCCTGGGCCGGGGCCTGCCTATTCCGGTTGGGCCTATGGGGCAAGGTCCGGGGGAGGAGCAGCAGTTCTCACGAGGCCCAGGCCTCCCTATCCCTCTCCCTGGCTGGACAAGTCTCTGGAGTGTGGCAAGGAAAGAGTCGAGGGGGGGGGCTGCCCCTCAATGCTACATCCTCTCCGTTTAGCTTCCCCCCACAATCTCCTCACCTCCTCCTGTTCACAGTCTCTGTGTTAGGCCCTACCCGGTGGCCACCGCGGCCTGGAGTGCCTCAGTGGCACCAGCAGGGCCGATGCTCCGGATTGGGTTCCTCCTTCGTGGGATCTGCGATGTGTGGGTCTCCGGATGGGCCACCACGCTCCGGAGGTGGACCGGGGGGGGGGGCCCGTCCTCGCACGAGGGGGACTCTCCTGGGGTCCTGGAGGGCGCTCTCCTTCGCTTCCCAGCTCTGGCGTGTTGATCCAAGGTGGGGGCCCGGGCTGTGTTCTTCTCGGCCCGTGGGCCCATGAGGCCCCCCGTTTTGGCGCGGTCCGCGTAGGAAGGTCCTCCCCCCCCCCGTGCCTCTTATGGTGCGGCGCCACCCCCAATGCGCTTCCGCCAGGCACGTTCTGCCAGCGAGAGGGGGGGGCGTATGTCTCCCCGGGCATCTCTGCGGTGCTGCGGGGCCGAGTGCCTCCGAAGTCACAGGCGCTCACCGGGCTCCGCAGCTGGCGTACGCCCGGAAGTCCTCCTCTGGGCCCACGGCCCTGATTTGCGCTGCGGTGGGTCCTTGCAGAGGGCCCCCGGCCACCCACTCGGGGTGCGGCTGACTGCACGGGGTGAGGGTCCTCTCCGGCTTAACTCAGTACTCCAGGCCGGGGACTGAGAAATCCCACTAGGCCCTGTGGTGCAGGCAGGAGCGCGAGCCTCACGCGTCCAACATGCTCCGTGCCCCCTGGTGGTCTCCCATTCCACGTTTTAATAGCCGATGTCACCACTCCATCCGAGGACATGCGGATTTGAATGCTTGTATTAGAATAGAGTTGCTTAATGGGTTCTATTATGTCTTGAGGACATTTCCAGCAAGTCAATTTGTCCCACAAAATCTGTCTATTGACTAGGTCAAATGCAAGTTGGACGTCAAAGAATGCAGCATAAATCCGTGTTTTAGATCTTATAGATTCTTGTTTGAGCAAGTTCAACAAAAACAGGTTGATATTGGTACCAACATTTTTAATAAATCCTGTTTGCTGTACCGTTTGATGTTCACTGCCCCTGATGTTAGTTTCTTTAATAGAAATGAAGCAAAGATTTTCCCTAGAGGGTCCAGCAGGGCGATTGGGCGCCACTTTGCCACTTTTCATTAACATCACACATAGAATGTCTATTAGATCAAATACGTATTTAGGTGAAACATAACACATAGTAATACAGTGCATGTATAAAAACAGTAATGGTCATTGAAGAGCCAACCCACTCCTAAACTAAAGTGTGTTGGCCGCTACCTGCTGGTAGGCACAATAAAAGTCTAAGTGGGGGAAATATATGGGAACCCAAGACAAGAAAAATACATGTACAAAGTTATGCGCAGACCCCAAAATGCCACACAACACTGTCACAATAATTAATATCCCTCTAGTACCATTCATGATACAAATGTACACTATGTATTCATATACTACTTATAGGGAGGAAATGGGGTTAACTCTTAAGCAGCCAAGCCCAGAGGGCCACCAAACGTCAGGATTATATTGAGTTTTTTGTACCACACACAAGATGTTTTCACTTGCCTAAAAAACAGGTACAGTAATAACTAAACGTTATAATGTAGGCAATTTCATGAAAATGAGTGTAACACTATTATTATACATATAAAATCAGGAATACAAGCTACAATTCCCATCTCTTGAAAGGAACTCCATAGACACTCGAGGGACCCAAAAAAAGTTCCATTGTTTAGAAGTTCCCTTAAAGGTTATTTAGGTGGAGTTTTCCAAATTCCCCAAAGGATATAATGCCTGCAGTGACAAATGTCCCCACTGTTCTGAGCTATGACTAATTAAAAAGGAATTTTAAAAATGCAGGTGCAATTCTCTACATTGGTGACATTTTAAAGTGATGTTGGTAACTGGTGGTGGCTGTTATCATTAGATATCCACCTTTTACCGTGACTTCTAGCAAATTGTGTGCAAGGTTGGAACTCCTTGAGGACTGGGGCAATGTTTGGTACCTGAAACTAAGAACTTTCAGGGGTTGCTGGAAAGACATTCCAAGTTATCTGAATGCCTTAAGAAGCCATCTACCCGAACATTGTTCACTTTATTGGGTGTGTATACTGTGCCTGTTCACCACCTCTTAGTTTATTATTTATAATGCGCAGTTATACCCTGGGGTATCAGGGCGCAGCATGTACAAGAATATGCGAAACTTGGTTACAAGGTGTAAAAGTATGAATTGGAGTGGGGAGAATGTACAGAATAGCAGAGAAATCAAGCAATATATACAATATATACACAATAGAAATGGCATGCATACCAGTACGGATCACATGAGGAATAACCTTGGCATTTAATTGTCTGGGAGGTCCTTCAGTTTCAGCCATGAGATGACCTTAGAGCGGAAGTTCAGGTAGGGCATGTCTGCTCTAAGGTTAGGGGGCAAGGAGTTCCAAAGTTTGGCTGCTTCTACCGGGAAGCTGTTAACTTACTATGGTGGCGTGTTTATAATTTGGGACAGAGAGGCGGTCTTTGTAAGCCGTTCATGAGGGGCCTCCCGGAAACTTGTCTATGGAACCTGTTAAACAGGTAGATCGGGGCGGCATTGTTAAGGGATTTGTAGGTGAGTGAAGCCGTTTTTAGGAGAATTTTATCTCTGGTGGAGAGCCAATTGTTCTGTTGACTGAGTCCTGATATATGCTCTCTTCTGGGGATCCCTAGGGCTGCTCTCAGGGCGTTATTTTGGAGAGTTTGTATCTTGCTAGTGGTAGCCTTGGAGGATCCCAGGTAAAGGGCATTACAATAGTCAAGGCGGGATAGTATAAGGGCTCTAGCGATTATAAGACAGCTGGTATCTGACAGAAATGGTTTAGCTGAGCAGATAAGTTTGCACGTGTATGCAGATGAGGATGCCAGTGAGCTCAGTTGTCTTTTGAAGGAGAGGTTAGAGTCTAAGTAGAAGCCCAAAGTTTTAACCTCCTGACCAACTTTAATGTTGTTCCCATCTATCTTGAAAGAGTTGTAGGCCGGGCTAAGTTTCCTTAGACTGTGTGTTGTGCCCATGATGATAAGCTCTGTTTTCTCGTCATTCAGGCATAGTCCGTGAGTGGCCATCCATGCCTGGATGATGATGTACACCCTATTTAGCAAGGCCAAATCCTTTCCATAATCTCCAGAAAGCGGAAGGAGGATCTGAGTATCATCTGCATAATTAGTGTAGGTGATACCAAGATGATCCAAATCATCGAAAAGGGGCTTGGTAAATATGTTATACAGTGTAGGGGAGACGCAGGAGCCCTGTGGTACACCACAGGTGATGGGTATGTGATCTGCTGCAGCTGTGGGCGAGAAGACCCTCATAGTTCTACCGTTAAGGAATGAGGTGATCCAAGAGATGGCCTCAGGCGAGAAGTGTGCTGCTGTGTGGAGATGTGAGCATAGGACAGAGTGGTCGACCAGATCGAAAGCAGCAGAAAGGTCAAGGAGGAGGAGCAAGGCAACTTGTCCTTTGTCCCTGAGTGCGTCAATCTGAGCTTTCAGGTCGATGAGTGCAGTCTCAGTCCCATGTTGAGGGCGGAATCCTGATTGTCTGGATCCTAGGAGGTGGTGTTCTTCCAGGTGCCTCTGTATTTGAACGTAGGCGACCTTGTCTAGGATTTTTAGTAAAAAGGGAACAGTTGTTATAGGTCGGTAATTGGTAGGTATGGCTGGGTCAAGAGTAGGTTTTTTTAGTAATGGAAGTACCCAGGATTGTTTTAGATTCGTGGGGATGGAGCCAGTGGTGAAAGAGGCGTTGATCAGTTTCGTAATGAAGGGTGAAAGATCGCGAGCAGCGTCTTTGATAAGCTGTGCTGGGCAAAGGTCTCCCTGGCAGTTAGAGGGTTTCAAGGACAAGATAATTTTTTCTACGTCGAGAGTATTGACTTTTGAAAATTTGAAACGGGTGGGGTCTGTGGTTACGCACTTGTCTGGTCTTCTGGAGGGGGGCAAGTCTTTTAAGGTCGCTTTTTTGCTAGAAATTTTAGTTTGGAAGGTCTTGATCTTATTGGCCAGGGCATTCTGAATTTCTGAGCACCAGTTTTTATCTTTGGTGCAGGTATCAAGGGGTAGTATGGGGGTTTCGACTTCTTTGAGAATGGAAAAGAGTTCTTTCATATTGGACTTGGCAGATGATATGCGAGAGTCAAAGGAAGTTCGTTTGGCCTTGTATATTTCTTTTTTGTAGAATGCAGTTATTTTAGATAGATTGAGTTTGTTAGCAGCTGAGGGACATTTTTTCCATGTAGTCTCGCAATTTCTCTTTTGTTGCCTCAAATTATTGAGGAATGGTGTATACCATTTGTTGAGGTGTGATTTCTGTTTGCTGGGTCTGAGTTTGAGAGGGGCGATGAGGTCCAGTGCTGTGGCCATGGCTTTATTATATTCCTCAACTAGGATCTCTGGGTCTGTGTTGTCCGGAAGTGAATCAAGGATGGGGAGAAGGTTCGGGATGAGTCTTTCTGCAGTAATGTTTTTCTTGTTTCTGGTGAGGATAGGTGGGGCTGTTGTGGTAGGCGTAGGTGTCGGTCTATCGGTAGTTAGCCAGAACGAGACTAGGTGATGGTCGGACCAGATTAACGGTGAGATATTGGTGATGTTTGCTACACAGTTGTAATCGGCCACCCAATCAAGTATTCTACCTTTCGAGTGAGTGGGGGCCATGCTTCTTTGTGCGAAGCCTAGTTCAGCAAGGGTGGTGGCAATAGAATTAGATATAGGGTCTGCTGGGTCGTTGTAGCCTAGGTTGAAGTCCCCCATGGTGAGGACTTGAGATGAGGTTTTAAGATTATTAGTTAGGATGGCGTTGAGGTCTTCATCGAAGGTACTGATGGGTCCTGGCGGATGGTAAATTAGGTGTATGGTAAGTGTTTGGGTGTTATTGAGTGGGACTTTGACTGACAGGTTTTCGCAGGATTGGACAATGTTGGGTGTAGCAAGTCTCATGGGTAGGCTGAGTTTATGTATAATAGCGACACCCCCTCCTCTGGAGTTAGGGCGATCTTGCCTCAGGATGGTGTACTTATCTGGGACTGCTAGCATGATCGTGGGGCCTGCTGCAGGGTGTAACCAGGTCTCGGTGATAGCCAGGAAGTCTAGGTCGTCTTTGAGGATCAAGTCTGCTATTTCTATAGCATGTGCTACTAAGGATCTAGCATTGATCAAGGCTCCTTTTGATTTTAGGGCTGACTGTATCTGTAGTAGTAGTTGTATTCTCAGTAGTACTTGTGTGTCGTTTATCTTGAGTTGGTCCAGGTGTACTCTGGCAAGGGTGTATGAGTATGGGGCTGGAGGTGAGGTTGTGATGTAAGTTAGCAATTTTAATATTGGGGCTGAGTTGGGGAGACTGCTTTGAGGATTTATGTAAGGTAGGCAGTGATCGGGCCAGTGGCTCATAAATTTTGGCTAGTCTAGCTCTAAGTGTTAGGTTTCTGTCTATGGTAGTACGGGGGAGACTAGGTAGTAGCTGAAAGTTGGCTGGCTCTGTAAGGGGTGGAGTCTGGTTGGTGAGGCTAGAAGGAGGGGGCAATGTGGACAATTGTGGTGCCATCTTACAATAAGTAGCGAGGTTCAGGAGGATAAGGACGGAAGCGTGTAAACTTATGGTAGGTAGACGCATTCTAAATATAGTTGGAGGTAAGGTCTTAACTGAATAGGTGCTAGTAAGGGAACGTGTGTAAGCCCTTTGAGCTTGGGAGAGGGGCTGCACAGTGAGTTAGGCACAAGGTTGCTAACTAAGGTCACCTCGTGCCAGCAGGCTGAGTGCTTCTCTGTTTGACAAGGCAGTAGGTCTAAGTATCTCAGAGTTAGAGATAGCGCAGGTTGGCTGAATACATCTTGTATAAATCTTTGAACAGTATGTCTAAATATGACTAGATTCGAGAGCTGGCAACATGTCTAGGTACATATAAATTCGAGATATCAGATGCTATTTGAGCAGTACGACAATTGGTGAAAATCTGACTGGATAGCAAGAGAACATAGTGTAGCTCTAATACAGATTTAGTACTCATGCAAGGAAACTGATTAGCAGCATGTCATATCTGACACATGTTAGGCACATGATGTAGATTCGGTAGATATTGTACATTGATTGGGGCGAGGCTTTGCAGAGTCTTTGCAGTTGTTGTCAATCATATTCACAGTGAGTTAGAGAGTGACCATTATTTCGAAGTTACCTTATAAGTTATAGTGCCTTGCACTAGTGTGTCCGGGGGTGCTGAGCGAATGGTCGTTACTCTTAGTCTTCCTCAATGCGTGTAACTTTGCTGCATTCAAGGTGCAATTTGTCCTGCCCAGCGACCTCAGAACCTTAGCCTGCTGGAAGGTATTGATTGGTAAATGGTGTCATGTAAAAAAGTAGGTATGGATGGTTGGGGGCCTGAAAACGTGTGTTGACGCTTGATAGAAGAGTTGGGACATGCCTAGTTGTCTTTCTAGCAGCATGAGCCATATGAGTCTGTTCTATTGGCCTCGCCCGACCCCCACACTCCCCCTGCCCCCTCTAATCGTTCTTCCCCTTTGGCATAACCTCCTTCCCAATCTCTCCTTATCCGCCTTCCCGCCTTCTCACTTTTTGACACCAAGGCGACCTATGCTATCCTGAATTTCAGCACATGGTTAGTTCTTTGGACTGCATGCATGTTCACATTGTACCACAATGCGGGCTAGAACACATTTCCAGAACCGGCAAGTGACTTACTCTATCCATGTGCAGCTGGTGTGTGCAGCGAATCTGGCCATCACACATTCGCTGTGTGTGAACCTCTCTGGCTCTTTGGTGTCCTGTTGTGTGATGTGCGCGAGTCGTGGGCATGTATTGTTTATTTTTGGCTCAGAATAGTGTAAGGTGAATCTGACCCTAATTCGCAATGGAATGAAACTGATGTACATGCATTCATCTATTAGTAAGAAATGGTCATACACCTTACCACGCACATGCGTGCGTCATGAGAATCGGGGATAGTATGAGAACACCAAGCCTGGACATTCAAGTGTGAATTAGTGCCTCCATCCGGAGCGAGTATTGAGGCTAGCTTCCAGGACCCCTTTACCTGCAAAAGGAAGATACAACAGTGTCACTGTCCACTGACAGGTTATTGTAGTATGGAGATTAACATATGAATGCTACACGGAGTAAGTTAATAAATAAACTTGATGTTTATTGTAATTATATATATTGTATACAAACAAGTAATAATGTATGGGGAAGAAAGGAGGGAGACAGCCCAAGTCACACGAAGCTGTAAACTGTTGTTATTCAGACCGGGTCCCACATTCCATGCCACACAAAGGCTTGTGTTACTTCTCCACCAATAGGATGGTACTGTGGCAACCATAGTGGAATCAGGCAGATCTCACTGACGCCAGGCAAGATGCCTTGGGCATAATTGAGATATTACACATCTCCCTTCCTTTACACTGATCATGGACAAAAATCAGAAAGGAAAACAAAACAATTGTGGTGGATACCACACAAAATATCACAACAAAAGTCACAAAAAAATCCTGCATCCAGCCACAGTCACCAAAGTCACACATAGTCCTCCATCGGTTTGGGTAACCGATATGATCTTCCCCATCTGGACTTGTAACCGGTATCTCTGGGAGGAACTGACTAGGAAACAACTTTTGTCTTATTTTCAACCCTACTTACTCTCGTCCTCTTTCTCACGTCAAACTTATCACCAACACTCTGATCTCCTTCTCTCGCATCCATACTGTATCTCTCTCTACCATTCTTATTTTGTTTGCTGTCCTCACATACACACATCCTCTCAACATTCCAAACCCTTCCATCTTCCGTTCTAACAGCATGCCTAAATGCCTCTATTACTCTGTTTGGCATAGACCACTTACATGGGCCCACTCTAAGAGTGGAAGAAAGTCGAATTTATGTTCGATAGAATACCTTTTGCAGAAATCTGCTACCTCTTTAGACTTAAATTGTGTACCATTATCAGAAAGAATGCTCCCTGGATATCCTTCCCTCTCACAAATGGCAGATAGAAAATCAGTTACAGTTTTCCCTGTAGTACTAGATGCAATCAACACTTCCACGCACCTAGTGAGGAGATCTATCATCACTAAACAGTATTTTTGCACACCATTGCTACTCACTGGACCTAAGATATCCATGCCCACATCCTTCCATACCTTGCTGGGAATATCAGTAATGACCATAGGTTGTTTCACACCCACACAATTCTTTTCCACTATTGCAACAAAGGATACAATCCCTGATGTAGCGTTCAATCTGCAAGTCACATCCCGGCCACCAGAAGTAATTCCTTATCCTTTGCTTGGTCTTTATAATACCCTGATGGCCTTCATGTCCCAGTTCAATGACCCTCTGGCGTAGACTTGAAGGAGGAATGATCTTATCCCCTCTCATAAAGAATTTGTCATGTACATGCAGCTCATCTGCAACAGACCAGAAAGCGATCAAATTTGCATCTTCAAATTTTGACTTGTTCCATGAACTTTGACACTTGAACAGTTCTTTCAAACGTTTGAAACTTTCATCATTTCGTTCAGCATCATCCCATTCAGATTTCGAAATAGATGCTGCCTCAATACTTAGAACAATCTCCATGTCGTCGTCTTCGTCATCATTTTCTGAAACATTTGTTAGCCGAGACAGGCAATCAGCCGTGACATTCTTAGCTCCAGGCACATATACAACTGTGTAATTGAATTCTTGTAGGATCATCACCCATCTCCTGATCCTATTGGAAACTTTGTCCAGACCTTTCGACATAAACACATAAGTTAATGGTTTGTGATCTGTCCCGAATTCAACTTCATTTCCCCATATAAAACTCCTGAACTTTTATGCTGCCCACTTTATTGCCAAGGCTTCTTTTTCAATTGCAGCATATGACAGAGCTGCCCCTTTAAGAAACCTTGAAGCGAAAGCAATTAGAACTTCACGCCCTTTATCCTCTTGGGTGACAATAGCTCCTAGCCCAACATTACTAGCATCAGTCGTTATGATTATTTTCTTGTTGGTGCAGAAATTCTTCAAAGCAGGAGCTGAATCCATAGCAATTTTAATGAAATTAAACTCTTCCTCACAATCATTGTTACACTCAAAATTCTTCCTCTTGAGTAATTCCTGCAATGGAACTGTGTGAATGGCAAAATCTTTGACGAATTTGGAGTAGTACTCCGCCATTCCAATAAATGTACGAACTTCCTCCTTATTGCACGGCCTTGGCATCTTATTGATCGTATCAACTAATTGTGGTCTTGGAGAAATTCCTTCGGCAGAGATCTTATGTCCCAAGTACTCTATTTCAGAACAGTTAATTTTACATTTGTCCCTACTTAGAGTCATACCCGCTCTGTATAACTTCTCGTATACATATTGCAGCCTCGCATCATGTACGATTTGATTTTCAGCATGGACCAAAATGTCATCTTGGAAGCAGATCACCGCAGTTGCACCTTCAAATAAATTATGCATTACTTTCTGGAACACCGAAGCTGCAGAGACCAACCCAAATGGCATCCTCTTGAATTGGTAAAGCCCATCAGGCGTAATGAATGCAGTAAGGTTACGGGAACGTTTATGTAATTTAATCTGGTGGTATGCAGAGGTAAGATCGAAAGCGGAAAAGAACTCCGAGGGTCCAACTGTGGAGATTATTTCTTGTATTTTGGGAAGAGGATGTCGATCAGGAATGACACATTTATTCAATTCACGCATATCAACACAAATGCTGAGTTTTCCTGATTTCTTTCTTATGATGACGAGTGGCGAACCCCATTCGCTAGCATCAATGCTTTCAATAATTCCCATTTCCTCCATCTTTCTTATCTCCTTTCTGACTTCATCCTTCATGGACAGAGGAACATTCCTCAATTTCTGGGCTACGGGATTATGATTTGGTCTTAACCGTATTTCATGCACATAACCCTTAAGACATCCCACACATCTCGAAAAACAGCTTGCACCATCTTCATATTGTTCACTTTATTCATGACAGGTTCCTTACTTGGTTTACCTCTATCATTGCTTATGGCAAACACAGTGTCTTCGATGGTAGAGTCTAACTTGACCTGCAGTTTGCTCTGATGTGTCCAATTTAGGCGTGGTGTCCTGCCCACATTGGTGATGTATATCTTGCCTTTAGCTCTCCTATCTTTAAACTTCAATTTTCCCCAATACCACCCTATGGTGTCAATTTTCACTCCACCGTAAGCTCTGGAGTTTATATCTGTCTCATGAAGATATTAATGTTTTTCTTTATTCCAAAGATGTCGTGGCAACGTGTATTTGGCGCCGGTATCGATCATCATATTTATCTCTACACCATCGAATGACACCATGGCTTTAGGACTCTCCAAGACTTCCTCATCATCATCACCACTTATGACAAATACATTCTTCATTTGCTTCTGCACCACTATGGCTACTATCCAAATTGCCTCCTATCCAGTTTGTAGAGGTATTACGGAATCTGCAACACTTTGAATAATGACCTTTACCTTTGCACTTGCTGCAGATGATCTTCAAAGCCAGACAATCTGGGTCGTCGGCCCAGGGATTGGTACTGTCACACCTGTAACACCTTCCTTGGTGTCTCCTTCTCAAATTCATGCACTGCTTGTCGGGACTATCTTTTCTGTTCCATTAACTAACAACTCCTTTATGACTAGACTTGTATTTCCCTTTATCAGGTTGTGATGACCCATGTTGTCTATTAGATACTTTCCTTCTTGCAGAGGTATTGTTGATCATAGATATGGAGTCGCCTTCTTCAGTAATATTACCTGACGCTGTGACAGATTTGCTGTTGCAATTCTCAAATTTTATGTTTCATTCTATTTTCCAATTCTTTCACACATTCCTCGGAATGTTCCACTTCCTCCGCTACACGAAGTACTGTGTCCAAGGGTGGATCATTTTCTGACCAAAGTTTTTCTCTCACTTTGGTACTGCGGCATTCCAGCATAAACTGGTCCCTAAGCTTTTCATCAAGTTGCTCATTAAAATTACATGACCTGGCTAAATTTCTCATTGCAGTAATGAACTTCTCAACGCTTTCTCCCTCCTCTTGTGTTCTCTTCCCAAATGTATACCTTTCCAAAATAATGCTTATCTTCTTTTCAAAATGTTTGTCGATCTTCTTGACAGCACGCTCATATTCGCTGATATCAGAACTTTCTTCAGTTGACAGTTCTGGCAATATTTCATATTTCTCTTGACCAGCTGGGCCCAGACAATGCAATAATACCGACTTCCTTTTTTCTGCGCTGCAATTAGGGCCACAAACAACTCCGGCATAATGTTCAAATGTCTTTATCCATCTTTTCCACAGAATACTAGGTTCATCAGTACTTGGCATAAAAAACGCAGGCGGGGGAACACTGCTGAAAGCCATGTGACACTGCGGTGATTAATGGCGGTAGCACTAATTCTATATTGTAGGATTGTTGAGAAAAAAAAAGAGTCTCCTTTAATATGTATTGAAGAAGTTGTCACTGTGACACTTGAGATGTTCACGACTGAGCAGGTAGTGAAATTTCTTTGCAACCTTTGCAATTATACCATGAAACTGCTGTGGTAGTGCACCTTGGTTGAAGTGTCACTTATTATTGTACACATAAAGTTCATGAAATGCTTCTGTTTACTCTTGCCAGCTTGCAGCTCGTAATCAGCTTTATAGGGTCAAAATTGCATGTTGTTTTCACATGTAGTGTGTCGGTGAGCAGGAAATGTGCGCCTGTGCCTTTAAATATATTTCAGTGCTGTGTAACACGTTGTGTAAACCTCGTCCGTGGAATGCTCACATTACAGTATGGCAGAACGCAGTTCATCATATGCCTTACAATCAGATTGTGCAGGCGATCCGAAATTGTGCATGTATCCCTTTAAACGTTCTTAACTTGCATACAGGAGCAAACGATTAGAGCGCATGCGCGCTCGGCGAAGCAGGAAGGTAAAACAAAGTCAGCTGAGCAACGGCCGACACCGTAGGCAGCACGTAAAGAGCGATCGCGCTAACAATCATGTATTATGCAGAGAATATAGCTGCGCGGAGCAAGGCACGTTACCTTCAGGACACACCGGGGCCACTGCAACGCTCGGGCATGAGCAGAGTGGCTCCGTGTAAATCAGCTGGTCGGTATAAACCAAGAAATCCTCGTCGCCAATTGTAGTATGGGGATTAACATATGAATGCTATACGGAGTAAGTTAATAAATAAACTTGGTGTTTATTGTAATTATATATATTGTGTACGAACAAGTAATAATGTAAGGGGAAGAAAGGAGGGAGACAGCCCAAGTCACACGAAGCTGTAAACTGTTGTTATTCAGACCAGGTTCCACATTCCATGCCACACAAAGGCTCGTGTTACTTCTCCACCAATTGGATGGTACTGTGGCAACCATGCTTGGAGTCAGGTAGGTCTCACTGATGCAGGCAGGATGCCTTGGGCTTTATTGAGATATTACAGTTATATATTAAGGTGCTGTTAATGGTAAATCATATCCTTATACACCAGTGAATGTATCCGCCTTGGAAAAGTGTAAACTTTATACTCCTAAATATTAGATACATTAACTTCACATTAAAAATTAGACAAACAGTACCATGAATAAAACAAGTTACAGCCTTCCATACATTGCAGGTTAGCCAAACTGCAACGAATACATATGTTCACAGCCTTCAACACCTTGGCCGTATGTTATATGCTAATTAAATAGAACAATGAGTGAACCAGTTCACGGCCTGCAATACCAAATGACAACATAGGCAGTTCATAACTTGCGGCTCCCTTGCTTTCCTTAGCAGATCTTGTTTACAGCACTGTACCACACCACAAACAAATACCACACGAAAAATATTAGAGACACGAGAGGCAAGAAAAAAAAAACAGAAAGACATTTAACCTTAAAACCCAATATCTACTAGATTCAGCCAGATAGGAACATAGAATGTGAGACAGAAAACTCTTGGCTTCACAGCATAGCGACGAACAGCTAACTAACACATACAAAATGAACTGAGCAGGCTTTCACTGCTCCATTTTTTTCCTAAGTAAAATTGTAAAGCCAGTTACAAACAACGGCTAGTTACCAAATGACCGTGTGGGTTGCATGTTTTCACCAATTGTCCCTGTGAATCTCCACTTTCCCCCTATTTGCTTTTACCGCGGCTGAGTGGCCAAACCCTGCATGGGTAGCGTTCCGTGATTTAACCATTTGTTTGGTGATAGATCCCTGCTGTATTCTGCAAGCAACTGTCACTGAACGATTTTCCTTTTGACGACTTTAGCCAAACAACGGAGAGGTAAATAAAAAACACACACAGAACGTTGTCCTTGACAGAGTCCAACATCATAGGCAGCTAATAGATTACACAGTAGCCTTGAACCCCGTCAACTGGTTTCCACCGAAAACAAGCCAACAGTGAGTGACTGTGCCTCTATGAAGACTTTGGACTGTTTCACAGCATGGAATCCCCTTTATTTATTTCATAAGTTATGCAGTCCTGAAACACTTCACTTTTCTTTCTCAAGAACGGACGTTGGTTCCAAACAAGAGCGAGACTAGAGTTTAGAATGCCCCCGAATGTTAGCTCCCCTCCCTCAGCTGCTCCCTTTCCAACCTCTCAGCTGAAGGGGAAAAAAAAGGAGGGGGAACTAACTGCTCCTATGACGGCAAGCTTAGTGCTTGAGCGGGACACCACCGTCCTCCTATCAGCTAGTTCGTTTCCCTCGGGGCAGGGGTGTTGCTAGGTCTGGAAAAGATCTGGGGCTATGGTAATGTTAGGACTTGGGATTTCCTAGCCTTTTGGTTGTAGCCACTGAGCTTCTACCTGGGGCTACAACCAAAAGACCCAGGGCTATAACCCCCTCAGTCCCCACGTCCTAGCAACGCCTCTTCCTCCGGGCTTCCTCTCGGATTTGCTTCATTCTCGTTCTGCAGCTCCCTGTAAGGGAGACAGATATCTTCACAGGCTGGACAGGCTTGCCGTAGGCTAACTGGATCATTGGAGGATCAAGGAAACTCTCCCTCAGCTGCTCCCCTCAGTTTTCTCCTGCGCTCCTGTGTGTGAGGGGAAATGAAATATAACAGGCCAGACAGGCTCCTGCAGCCCCTGAGGGGGCTGCCATAAGGTAGCAGCCCCTGAGAGCTTGCCCTCATGTTCTCCTCTCCCCTTGTTAGAAAAACGTAGGTTCTTAAAACAGTCCAGCGGATACCCTTAGCACCGAACCCCAGGGGGGAGCAGTTGTTAGAACACCTGAAATCTCCACAGTGATGCTCTGCGACCCGGCTGCTCTCCCACTGCGCAGGTCTCTCGGGTCTAGCTGTGTTTGGCATTGCAGTCATCTGTTCAGCTGTGTCTCAAACCTAGCTGTGCTTGCGACTCCACCCGGTTGTTCTGTTGGGTGGGGGCCTTTCTCCCACTGTGCGGGTGTCTCGGGTCTAGCTTTGTTTAGCACTGCACCCATTTGCTCTGTCGGCCGTGGGCCTCTCTCACACTATACAGGGCTCTCAGATTTGGCTGTGTTTGGCTTTGCAGTCAATTGCTCGGCTGTGTTTCAGAATTAGCTGTGATTGGCACTGCACCCATTTGCTCTGTCGGGCGTGGGCCCCTCTCCCACTATGCAGATATCTCAAGTCCAGCTGAGCCCAATCTCAAACTACATTGTCTGGTAGTCAAATTGTATTGTTGGCTGTGGGCCGCTCTCCCACTGTGCAGGTCTCTCAAATCTAGCTGAGCCCTATTTCAAACTGCATGGTCTGCTAGTCATTGTATGGTTAGCTATAGGCCTCTCTCCCGTGATAAAGTGATCATTGACTGATTATTGTGGAGTAATAGTGTGATTATTGGGTTGCGCCCCATTAGATGACACCGTGATTGTCATTTACGCCCATTAGGACAATTCTGTAGCCACTAGCTATACCCTTCCTAACGCCACACAGTTGGCTCACTGTAGTGAAGCTCTTCGAGGGATACCCACATTAAGGACAGCCACTGAAATATCCAACAATATAACCCTAACAAACCTCCCCTACCTCCCCCTCCCCTACTGACCAGACCTACAGACAGAACCCAAACCTGTACCGGACAATTCCCTACACCCAGTACTACACCACAAGACGGCCGGACCTAAACAAAAATCAACTCTGCACCAACAAACCATAAAGACCAACAAAAACTCTCAAGCTCAAAATGCTGCGCAAATGACCTGGACCGAGGGAAAGAAAAAGAGCAGAAAGAACAAACACAACTGAACACCACCGAAGGCTCCCAACTGCAGTACACACTCCCACAGGCAGTAACGACAAACAAACCAACGCCGAGAGATGAGAGAAATCCCTCTACTTAACTCCATACCTCGCAAATAACCGGTCACCAGAACGAACCAACCCAACGCACGAATCAACAACAGCAGACAACCAAACACAACCATGCAGAAGAACAGACAACGCTAGAAATAATGAAAACCTAATCGACGCAATAACACCTTACATCACCAAAACAAGAGGACTGCCACCCGACACCCACAACTTTTTAAAGCAGAACCCGATGAATACAAAAATCCAAGACGGAACCTAGAAGAACTTTTCGACGACACTGATGTACCTGTACCAACACCTCAAATAGAGATCGACCTGGAAAGAAACCTTAACACTGATCAGAAGAAAACCCCGACAATAAAGCCCAAATCAAACTACAACTTTAAACTCCACTGCAAACTAATAAACACAAGATCCATGTCAAAACACTCAACAGAGATCTTTGACCTTCTCTGTGACAGCGGCATCAACATCCTATTCATCACAGAAACATGGCTGGACAACAACTACAAAATCACACTCCAAACCTGCCTCCCAACCAACTTCAAATGCCTTCAGGTAAACAGGAAAAATAAAAAAGGAGGTATTGCCATAGCATTCAAAGGACACCTGAAAATAAAAACAGACCAAACACTCAACATCATCAACTGCGAAACCATGGGCATACACCGATCAGCGAACCCAAAAATCAACGTCACATTCATTCTTGTGTACAGACCACCGACATACGACGCAACCTTCGTCGATAACTTCATAGAAGCCATCACCAACATAGCCATCAAGCACGAACATCTAATTATCCTGGGGGACTTCAACATCTGGTTTGAAGAAAGACACGTCAACTCCCCAAACTCACTAATTGGACAGCTTAGAACCATGAAACCACAACAGGTGGTCAAAGGGGCAACACATTCGTTGGGACACACCCTCGACGCAATGTTCGCCAAGGAAAAACTTATCACCACAGCACCACCAATACAAATACTGTGGAGCGACCATCTCATCATCCCATTCGTGATCGGACTGCCAACTGGAGTCCGCATTCAGCCCCCCAAGCTCACAACCATCACAAAAAGAAACTGGGAAACCGTCAAATCAAGCAACCTTTCTGAACAACTGAAGATGACCAAACCCTCAACTACAGAACTAGAGCTGGCTGACATAGACGGGAAAGCAGAGCTACTGCACAAATGGATTGCTGACACAATTGGAAACATCGCCCCAGAAAAACGATTCACCCTCTCAAAAAAAGGGCAACAGCAAAATGGTTCACCACACTAATAATACCATGAAAAGGACAAGAAGATGATGGAACTGGAATGGAGGAAAGAATACAACCTAGACAAGAAAAAACTGTTCCAAAAACAAATCCGTGCATACAAGAAGGAAATACAAAAGGCTAAGAGAAGGCATTATGATGACCATGCCACAAACACACAAAAAGAAATGTTCAACACCATTAAAGAAATGAGAAATCCACCTGGCTGCGACAACACTCCAACCCCCTCAGAGAAACTTTGCAACGTCTTGGCAGACCACATCAAGGACAAAATCAACGACATCCGACAAATCATACAAAACAGACCAAAAACCATAACATTCAACCAACCGGACCTAGCACAAAGCCACAGCAGAAACTCCAAACCTTTCCTGAAATATCAGCAGAGGGATTAGTCTTGCTGGTAAAACACCACAAGAAAGCGGGATCACCCATGGACCCCTGCCTCCTGACATCTACAAATCAATCCTCGCACAAGGAACACCATCAGAATACTACAGAAACCTCTTAAATATCTCACTCACAATAGGAACTGTACCAAGATCCTTCAAATCAGCCTATATATAACCACTTTTAAAAAATACAAGTGTCGACGTGGAAGTCCTCTCCAACTATAGACCGATTTCAAACATTCCCTACCCAGCAAATCTCCTTGAAACTTACGTATACAAATTAACCTAAGAACATGTAGAAATACACCACTTGTTAGACCAAGCACAAGTCGGTTTTAGACCCGCAAGAGGAACAGAAACAGCACTACTATCCATCTGGGATGAACCTAAAAACAAACGCAGACTCCAACACAACGTGAGCTCTGATTCTGCTCAACATCTCTGCAGCCTTCGACACAGTTAGCATGACACCCTAACAAAAAGACTGGAAGACATAGGCATAACGGACATGGCACTACTCTGGATTAAATCATTCGTAGCAGACAGAACAGAAACCTTATGGATAAAACCCTACAAATCTACCCCACGAGATAACGACTGTGGAGTACCACAAGGGTCCTCACTATCACCACTGTACTTCAACATCTACCAGACTCCAATAATCAGAATCTTCAAAAAAACATAATTACATGCTACAACTACGCAGACAACACTCAAATCATCTACGAAATCGAAGACACTCAAGCCCATCACCCAACCCTAATCAAATGTCTAAAAGAAGTCTTCAACTGGATGAATGCCAACAACTTGAAAATCAATCCAGGAAAGACAGAAATCATGATTATATTGAAAAACCAAGAAAACAACACCTACATTCTGTGGGCAACAGAAATGGGAACCGCACCAACACCATCTAATGTAGTAAAAAATCTGGGAGTCCTGATGGACAACACCCTAACCTTTAGAACCACAAATAAATGCAATAATCAAGAAATGCTTCTTCCTCCTTCACACAAAAGAAGAATCTTACCTTTCCTCTCCTTCACCCACAAAACACTCACAATCGTCGCCCTCATCATGTCAGGAATCGACTATGTAAACAGCCTCTATCTAGGGATGGCAGAATACGTCCTGAAGAAACTACAACTCATCCAAAATACAGCAGCCAGACTCCTCCTCAAACTATCCAGGAGAGACCACATCACTCCAGCACTAAAATCACTGCATTGGCTCCCAGTCAAACATCGCATCACCTTCAAAACAATGTGTATAACACACATGGCAATCAGCGGACAGGGAGCTGAATTCCTACAAAAGAAAATAACAATCTACAAGCCAATAAGACTTCTCAGATCAAGCAAAGAAATTTACCTGGAACAAAAACCATACCTTAAGAAAAAACTAGGGGGCTCCTCCTCCTCCCACCTAGACGCACAAACCTGGAACAACATCCCGAAAGAAATAAGAAACACCAAAGACCACCTACAATTCAGAAAACTACTAAAAACCGGGCTCTTCAATATCACACATTCAAATTGGAAACACTGAAACGGGAAACACAAATAACAGGATGACAGAATCTAGGATGACACTGACAAACCTCCAGAACCGACTAAGGGAAAACTCCTACTATAACAAGAGAGATGATGCTAGGTCGAATAGGACACAAGCAACACCCCATGAGGACAGAATCAGCATCCCTAGCCAACTCCTGCACCGGTTCCGTAATTGCTAACAGGTATCATATTTGAATAGACTTGTGTACATTTTAGCAATTGCCACACTTGAACAAAGTTGTGCACGTCGGGATGGGCCAAGCCTGGATGTAGTTGTGAATGAAGGCAGGTGCCGGCATGGACGTGAATGCAAGCGTTGGCATGTGCCATGCTTCGAAAGGGCTGTGAGCGGTTGCCTGAATGAGCATCTGGATAAGACGATGAATGCAGATGACTGCCACATATGGATGGAGTTGCGTCGGCTGACCAATGCCGCTTACCGACTGGATTAGGAATGTTATCCGGGCCAGATTTGGATGGACTCAAAAATGCCTGCTTGCCCCGCATGTAGACAGGTTGGATGGAGGTGGCCTGGGCTGAACTTGGACAAGGTTATGAATGTGAGTGGGCGTCCTGTGTGGAAGGGACTGTCAGTGTCGGCCGGTCCCAGACCTGGATGGAGATGCAGAGATGATTGTGCGCCCCTACCTTGAGAGAATATGGAAGTTTAGCGCCTTGCTTCCAGACAGCAATGCCAATGAACCAATCCACTAACAATTTCACCCCTCTGCATACACCTCTCAAACTCCACAACCACAAGCCTGTAAAACAACAATCCGCACAAACGTCACTATGCTGCAACAACAAAACAAACCACACATCGACTTGCACAACAGCACAAAACGACTATTGACCGAAACACAGCACAAGCACAGCCAACAGAGTTAAACGGGTTGAGGCTGCCAACAGCACATCACTGCTCTCTTGCACTTTTCCAGCTTATTCCCACTAACTCACCCCCCTTTCCTTTTTCACAGCCGCCAGGGGACCACTCCGGTGGTGATAGTGCCCAGTACAAATATCCTTTAACATTAACAAAAAAGGGGCAACTTCTACTCTTCTCGAGTGTATTGGGGATAAAAACAACCACTTGAAGAGAACAGAAAGAACTCCCCCGTCACCCCCATAACCTCCACCCCCCCCAATAACCTCTTCACTAAGTATTTGGAAGCAAAGGCTGGTAACCAGGAGGGCTTGGTGTTTAGGAGAAACATTGAATAAATTGGATTCCTTGTTCTTGACAATTACCCATGTACCCACCAGTAAGCTAAACCTGGAGGGAGGAATAATACTCGCCTCTGGGTCTTTAAACAAATTTTAAACCCCCCCCCACTCACGTTAGTGAGGGGAATTAGCCATTCTATGTCAAGACTGGAGACTACATATTATGCAAGTTTAATGCATTATTATAATCCCCAAGAACTATAACGGTCTGTTGGATAAGCAACATTACGAGGAGGATAGACAACCTTATGTCTTCAGACCCCATTCTGGATCTCTCGTCTAAGCAAATCCCAGGTGTTGTGATATATTGAGGAAAGGCATAATAGAAGGAAAAGTCTAAAAGATGGCGCTATTTCTACCCTGCAGAACAGAGGGCACAGAGTGTAAGACAAAAAAAAACCTCCGAGACAGAGTTACAAAAGGGTGCATCAAATCAAAGGGAAATCAGCAATATGTGAAACCCTGTAATTGAAGCAGGATCATGAGAAGTTGGGAGAGAGCTGGCCAGCCAAACAATCGTAATTTCTTTTGAAAAATCTGAAACAGCTGTAAATTGTCCCACTCATGACATGACATTACTATTTAAATTGAGGTGTTGGTGACCATAACTTGAAGTGAAAAAAAATGACTAATCGATAGCTTGACAGCCTGAAGACTTTTGCTATTCATAGGGGTACCCTTTAATGAACAACTACAGTGGGGGCCAGCCGGCCCAGGAAGTAACCTTCATTAATGTTTGTGAGTTTGTACTGCAGATAGGGACTATGGGGCCAATGGGTTGTAATGATATGAAAGCTGGTCAGTAATAAGACCATATTTGAACAAGTCATTAAGGGGAAGATAAAATGTATTCCGGGAAAGGAGGCCAGCATATTACTCAATGTTGTAAATGACTATGCTCAGAGCCTCTTTGCACTTCATTGTCCAAGCCCCTGTACTATTGGAATGGCTGTGACAGCGCAACTGAATAGACCTGACTATGGAGCACCTTGAAGCTCAACATCGTGTTGCATTGCTTGTATGGCCGATTGATCGTTTACCGAGCAGGTAATGCATGGTTGCAGTTTTCCATAAAAGGATGCAATTGTCCAGAACATTGCTGTAAGAATACTTACCAACCCACTCACCCTACCAGATTGTGAAACTACTGTGGAATAATGGGAGATGTTGGGCTAACCCACTGGTGAAGGAGAGGGGAGAAGAAAAACCCTGATTTCAGCATGGAGTGAGCAGTTCCTCTGCCCTTTGGGTGCCAATTTTACGCTCCCTCACTGGGGAGTTAGTCACGTGGCTGAGGTTTTTCTCCTCAGAAAAATCTAGGCTTGCAGGTAGTTTTCCTTTTATTGTACACACAGCACCTTTTGGGAGTATTATTATTATGGTCAACATCCTTTAAAATATTTCAAAAAAGGTAGCAGGCGCTCCTCTTCAGAAAGAACATGGCATGATAACCTGTTCTGAGATGAGAGTTTGCAGCACATATTTGCATATATGTAGCTTCTGTTAGAACCGTAATGCCCATAGGCCATATTGGAGGTGGCCACACTTCCCACTGTTGCTTGCAAGCATTCCACGTAAATATGCCACTGCCTTTCCAAAGCTGTCCAATAACCCCCTGCGCAGTGGTGACAACGGGCATGTAATCTTACTGAGGTAATAAGGAATGTAAGGCCCCAAGCCATTGTTGTGACTGCCAAAGCAACTGTCAACTGAACAATCCGTGAGCAGTAGCTTAGATGATCATAACCCTTCAAAATGGCTGTTCAATAAACCACCCAGCAGGCAGGTGGTGCAAATTAGTAAGTAATCCATGGACAATGATAAAACAGTGTACACAGTCCACGTTTGAGACTGCCAAAAATGTCCTTCTTTGCGAGCAGCAAGTGAAATAATCATACCAATTGTAAATGGCGGCGACTCCAGAGCTTGTGGTAAGAACGGGCATACAATTAGTAATGGAATAATAATGCCCCATAGGCTGTTGTTGGGGGACTGTCAAGAACATACGTACTGTACTGCAAAATAATCCTCACCATTTAAAACAATGTACTGCCTCTTTAAGGGTGTACACACATCCACTGAGCAGGTGAAGAAAAAAGGGCCATCATCATTGAAGAAAGTCACCCCCACCTTTGCATGGTCAAACCAATGAGGTGGGAGCCAGTGGCAAGTCTTTGCCATCACAGCCTTTGTGAGCACCAGCCTGAATTATGGAGAAAGTGAAAGTGTTTGAAAAGCTGGCAAATGTGAGCTTACGGAATCCCTTTTGTTTTATAGTGAGAGCCGACACGTTGTGCATTAACATCGGACGAGAAGCGTTTAGGGCTCCCTCGAGCTTGAATGCGCCTCTTTCATTCGTTAGTGCCCACCTCTGTGGCTGACCTATGCCCTTGAACTCTGGCTTGAGGAGAAAGGAATGGAGTTCAAATCCAATGGAGACTGGTGAGTGCCGCGGAGGGCACGGGAAGGAAAAAGGAAACTCGATAAGTGTTTCGAAAAGACTGCTGGACACCACAGCTTTACCAATATGCGTGCAGTTAACAGTGTCGGAGGAAATGCGAACTCATTACGCTTTAACAAAGATCAAGATAAACACAACTAACAGAGCTGGAGCATGCTATTGTACGACAATGCAGTTTAATTAAAGCAAAACCAAGCACGTGTTACACCCAACTGCCATGAGAAAACAGAACTACAATTGCAAAGTACTTTTCTGTTGTGAGGAGCAGCAAAGAAGGGTGAGAGGCTGATTGCAGGGTTTTTATATACCTGGACCTGTGCTGATTGGCTGTTCTGAGGGTCATGGCCCAGGCTCTCTGGGGAGCTCTATTTATGTTCTCATTATAAAATTGTTAATGGTACTCAAAAACGCTTTTTAAGTGTATTTTTTCTTTGCTGCTGGACGAGTAGATAAAGACGATGAATGCTTAATGTGAAGCCTCGGGTCTTGACACAGAATAGAATTTGGTCTAATTGTTCATTGCTCCGGAAAATAGGTTTTTGTAAGGATTTTTTGTAGAAGTATGAAAAGTCCTCTCTGTAATAACGTACAGAGAAAACCTCCCAGAGGCAAGCCAGAGATGTCGCTTCTTTGTTGAGACACTGATGAGTCATTGACAAAATCTTAGAATTTATCATAAACACTGGTAATTGCTTTGTGCAGCTTTCCAGTCAACCATTTTTCAGTCTGCTGTGCAATTACAGAAGGCGATAAATCGTATGCAAATTAGTGCTTTTCTTACAAAAAACGATCAGTTCACCCCGAACTATTAGGTCCAATCTCTGCTGCCTGGGTCTAAAAGTAACCCCACGCCCATTCGTCGTGGGAACCTTCAGTGAGTTTTAGCTTCTGATTCTAGGCAGAGCAGGAGAGGAACCCATGTTAGGGCATACCTTTACCACTTAAGTCAACCTTGAACACTGTAGTGTGATTGATGGAACGTTCTAAGTGAATCATATCTTAACACTACACAGGCCACTGATGAGCTGCCTGGTGCCTTCCGATGACCAGTTACATTGGGCCTCATTACGACCCAGGCGGTAGAGGGTTAACGGCGCCGCTAGAGCTGCTGGCGCCTTTAACCCTCTACCGCCTCATTACAAGGTCTGCTTGCGGGTCTCGCTAAGGACGTCTAGTAAAACCAGGTGTCCTTAGCGGGACCCACTAGCAGACCAGGATGCTAACAACGGGCCCGCCATTAACGGGCCCATTGTTTGTATCCTCCCCATTCCCATTGAGCCCTACGAGGGCTCAATGGGAATGGTGATGTACAGGGTCCGGGTCCCGGGAAAGGGAACTACAGGGCCCTCCAAGGTCGGAATGGTCCGGTAATTCCCTATTCCTGGAACCTGGTCCCGGTACCCTGTGTGGGGGTAGCCACGCCGCTAAAAGCGGCGTGGCTACCTCCATACTCGTAATGAGGACCATTGTATCAGACAATGGACAAGTGACCCACTTTTGATTAATATGTATTCAGAGGGCCTACCACTTGCTACATCTCCCTAGGAAAAGGGAACTATACCTAGATGTAGTGCATTACCCTAGAGTCCGGTGGTGTGCTGTCGATCTAGGAAAGGGAAAGTAAGTTGGTACATTACTGACCGCCACCTTTTGTAGAACAAAAGGCAAAGCGGTAAAACATGTAATTAACAAAAAGATGGGGAAAGTCACGGGCATCATTCAGTGTCTCTTTCCCACTCCCTTCAACTCTGCAGCTACTCAAGAGGAACAATCAAGAACCCACAGATACAACAATGAACATTATGAACTGCTGGAAAACCAGGCACCATCACACAGCCTTCAGTTTTCAAATATCCGTTGCAGCAGCTGCTGAACTATGGGAATCCCCCAAAAAGCCTGCAAACAAAAGCCCGAATGGGAGATTTGGCTGAATTTCCGCCCTTTGAAAATTCTGAATTCTGATCCCAAAAAGCAGAAAATAAATAAAAAAAGGCAAAGACCCTGCAGTGCTGGTTCCTGATCACGGAAGGGAAAGGGAACAGGCGTTGCAGGGACACAGCGAGCCGGCAACACACAGCGAAGTGTGCTGGCGCAAGTTAAGTAGGGGTGTCGGGACGGGGGGTGGCATTTGGTTGTTGGTGGGGGCCAAGTCAGAAATGTTCAGGGGAGAAAAGTACAAAGGTTATTTTGGAAAAATTATCTTCAGTCTTTTCTCCCTCGAATTTCCGTCATGGGCTTCCAACCCCGATCCTCGATATTATTCACTCTTAATATGTCTCAAAGTTCGTTCAAACAGCATACCACAGGCCATCACTAGGAACAAACTATTGCTTACAGATCTCTAGGAGCATACTTCCACAAGATGTGTAGAAAAGTCTAGAATGCAGAGCAACTAAGCAAACACAGTCACCTTGCTTGCATACCCACGCCACACCAACTGACGCACATATTGTATTACTGGAATGTATACCGCTGCCATTTTCATGGTCTCCAGGCATTCTGGTGGATGTAAAAGAGATGGAGGTGGGTTAGGCAAAATGATAGAGAGGGAGCATGCAAGCAAATATTTTGCCTGGTTTATGCATGCAGCTCAAAAATACTTGAGAACTCTGTGCTGGTCTGTTTCTATATGGTTTGTGTAGAAGGCATAGCACAGTGCACAAGACAGCAATGTGCAATACCACAGGATTTTTCACTGAAGTAGGGAGATAGCTGAAACCCATGCTCATCACACCCAGGTTTGAGACTTGCCACTCAATACACACGAGCCCTGAGCACCTTATTTGGGGGGAGCAGGAGAGAAACGTACAACATTGCCACCCTGACCTGGATAATATGATATCTACTCATATCTACTCATACACCCCTGTCAGGTAGGGTACACACCACAAAAACCCCATCTAAAAATCAATGCCTATACGGAGCGCAGCCCGGCATATGGATAGCAAAAATACACAGGGCAATTCCAGCAGCCCCTTGCTCCATCAATGAAAATAAAAATAGTAATGCCTCTAATAACTGTCAAATAATTGTGTTCATGAAAACACAACTTAGATAGTTTTGCCCCAAAATGTTTACATTTGCCCCTGTAAAGACACACCTATGATGGCTTGGCCACAAAATCCCTACATTTGCCCCATTAAAGATACACCTGTAATGGCTTTACCTTAGCATGACAGCAATTGCCCAGGCATGAATATACAAGCTGCATTAAGTTCGGGAAGACTTCCCGTCAATGCAGTGAATAGAAGTAGTTTTTCTGTGTCTATGCTTAGCGTCTGAGGTGTCTCTGTTCAGCGCGATGTAACACAGTAGCTGCAGTCCATCTCTCGATCTCTACTGGACATTGTAGCGTTGTTAGGATTAGGACGCTAGTAGTTCCTTTCCAGCAGCTACAGTCGGTGTGAGCGACTGTGAGAGAGGAACAACAGAGAAGCGGTATACCACAGCACCACGCCATGTATAGTGGCCAGCAGGGAAGCAGCACAGTACACCGCAGCAACCTGTCACAAGCTGTGACAAGCATTAGATGCCGTTTAAGGAGCACACTTAGAGAGAGGGCGCTAGAGGGCCACCCAAGATGGCGGCCAACGCTTGAGCTCCCGCGCTGCCATGGATTAATCCGAAAGAATCCTGCTGTTCCATAGTTGGTTTTTCTCAACCAAGTGGTGTCCCCGGCTCCTGAACTCCTGCTCCCCCCTCTCTCCAAATCCAGAAGGAAATCGGCTCTCCTACACGCCGTTACGACCCATCAAGTGCTGGGACCCGGCGAGTCGCGTGGGCCTGGCGGGCCGCCCCGGCGTGCAAGCCACTCCGGCGAGGCGGTCGTTCCGGGTGTCCCTGGCCCTGGGGCGTTGGCGCTGTCCGGTGCGCGAACGGAGGCAGATCATCGGTGCAAGCCCCCAATGAAATCTCGACGGCCCCGCCTCCCTGTCCCCCGCTCCTGCCATTAGACAGAGGTGGTGAGCCGCGCTCCAGAAGGCGGGCGCACCTTGATGCCCGACGTGACGAGGGGCTGGGGCGGCCGAATCGTGGGAACCAGAAGAGAGAGGCGACGGTGGAGCGAGGCCCGGACCAGTGCCAAGACCGAGGTACGAGTGGCTGGACGCGGGAGCTGGGAGATGTGACTCATCATTCTTAACATCCTGCTTCACTAGGCCCTCTCTGCCCCGGAGTCGATCCCCAGCGGCCCCGTCCACCCCCGGCGGCCCTGCCCTCCGGCACCACAACAGAGGAAGCCCCGCGACCCTAAGAACCCAGGACTAATACAATCCACCCACCACCCCCTGTAAAATCAATTTGCCTGGACAGAGCACCCACGCGGATGGAGGTACAGCGGGGGAGAGAGCGCTGCCAGAGGGACTCTACTAACCAGGGCTCCCCCAAACTCACCACAACTACCACATAGCGGCCAACTTTTGGACTGAAAGTGAGCCGGCCCCCGCTCCTGTACTTCGACAGAACGGGCCCAGCACGTCCGCACACTCACGGCAGAACCCTCGCAACCACACCAGACGGCGCCATTTTAGAAGGCATCCTCACTTGCCACCACCCTTGGCTTCTATTGTGGCTCCTGCCCCTTCTAAGGGCTCCACAGAGAACCCACTTCTCTGCAGACCTCCAGTCAAAGCCTACAAACCTCACCCATTCAACAAATCACGATGGGGAAAACCGATAAAATGCAAAGGAAACTGAACTTTGACAATGGCACTGCAGCAAAAACACCCCGTCTACAAGACGATGACGATCCCACACCAAGAAGCTCACAGCAAACGGAACCAGGGAACAATTCGCTGGAAATAAAAGAACTCCTCCTTGAACTGAAGGTGGGCATCGGCAGCCTGAACAGTAAAATGGACGGCCTATCCTCTAAAGTGGACCAATTACAACACCGCATCGACACCCACACAGAGCACCTAAACAAAGTCGAACACCGAGTCTCTGGCTTGGACGATGGCGTGGCCTCCCTGTCGAGTAAGGTATCCAGACTAGAGAGCCAAATGGCTACAACTCTGGCCAAATGTGAAGACTTAGAGGGCCGATCTAGACGGAAAAATATCTGCATCATCGGAGTGAGTGAGCAAGAATCCCAGTCAAAGATGGAAGAATGGGTTGAGTCACTCTGTGTATCTCTCTTTGGTCTTGAAAACCTCTCCCATCTGTTCATAGTGGAGAGAGCGCACAGAATCCCGTCCGCCAGACCGGCCCCTGGAGCTCCTCCCAGACCGATTATTGCGAAATTACTTAATTACAGGGACCGGGACACCATCCTCCAGCTGGCTAGAGAAAAGGGAGAGCTGCTACACGACGGGGACGAAATCCACCTCTACCCCGACTTCTCTTCGGCAGTCCAAACACAGAGAAGGGCATTCACCAACGTCAGACAAAGGCTCAGAGACAACCAGATAGCCTTCTCAATGCTGTTCCCAGCACGGCTCAGAGTGCAATACAACAGAAGGATCCACTTCTTCCAATCTCCTGAAGAGGCCCACACATACCTCGACCAGAACGGATGTCCTGACCAACACCCTCGTCAACCCCGTCACCAAAGAGAAAGGAATCTTAGAAACTCTCCTTAAAGAACCGGGGACCAACACACTCTAATGGACCACAACAAACCCACCGGAACAAGAACAAGATGGAAGAAAGCGGGGCAGGGACAATTGGGAGGCCCCAAGCACCCCTTACACAGTATTTTTTACTTAATTCAAGTTGGGAGGGGTCCCGACGGACAAGTTGGGGGTTGTCCGCGTAATGGGAAAAGTTCTATGGTTACAGGGGGGAAGATAGCTGCAGGCAGCCTGGAGACCCCAAGGAAAGTCTCCGGCGTCAGTTCGTTTATGGGCCAGTTGGGGGTTGCTCACAAAGACAGTTCACCAAAAGCAGAGGGGGGAAGCTGCACCACCCACCCGCTGCCGCTCGTCACCCCGCCATCTCTCATCTCATCATCGGTACCACTGTGCCGTACAACAAGAACCTCACAAACAGCAACCAAGGCGATCAATTCAAGGTTGACTTCGACGCTCCAGGTCTATATAGGCCATCAAATGGCAAGATATATCCTAACCCGCTCCATTCAAAGTTGCAACTTGGAATATAAGGGGGGGTAACATCCCGTCCAAAACACGGAAAATCCTACAGTATCTGAGAAGACATGAGGTAGATGTGGCTATGGTCCAAGAAACACATCTAATCCTTGGCAAAGACCACACATGGGCCAAGTCCTGGGGCTGCCACAGATACTTCTCATCTTACTCGTCCTACTCCAGGGGAGTCGCTATCCTAATTCACAAGAGGACTAACTTTCGCCTAATCAACACAACAAAAGACTCAGTAGGCAGAACCATCCTGGTGAGTGGCATTATAGCAGGCAAGAGGATAACCTTCGTCAACTCTTACGCACCGAATGTAGACGGCAGGAATAATTTTGACTGGGTTCTGTCACAACTCTCCTCACAAGAACCGTCTACAATAATATGGGGTGGAGACATGAATACGGTTCTTGATCCAATTAAAGATAGATCGAGAGCCATACCTCAACCTAAATCTAAAGCCAGCCTACTAATAGCGGAGATATGCTGCGCATTCGATTTAAAAGACGCTTGGAAAGCGGCCAACGGAGAAAAGCGTGACTATACATTCCACTTGACGGTACACAACTCGAGCTCAAGGATCGATTATCTGTTTGTCTCAGCAAATGGCCCTCTAAAGTCTGGTCCTTGCCACATACTCCCAAGAACTCTCTCCGACCATTCCCCGGTTATCCTAAACCTCAACCCCTGTCATCCTAAATCCACGCTGCAATGCTGGCGCTTCAAAACCGGTTCCATGCAAGACGAGGTGTTCGCTACTGAACTGAAAGAGGAGATTGACACATTCTTAGAAACCAATATTGGCTCAGTCCCCTCTGCCAGCACGATCTGGGAAACTTTCAAGTGCTTCTTAAGAGGAGTGTGTCAAGCCAAGGAAAACGGCATCCTCAAACTCATTAGACGCGAGCTGGCAGCCAGTGAAGACCTACTAAAAAAACTCGAACGCCAGGACACGAGCTCAGACAACCCGAGAGTAAAAGCTGCTCTGAGAGAGGAACTTCAGAAATTCAACGCCACGGCAGAGCGTGAAATAAAATTTCTAAACCGCGGCTACCAAATCAGACAGTACGGCGAAGGTCAAAAACCCGGTGCCCTACTAGCAAAATTAATAAAAGCCGACCGCAAGCTAACTCCAATCGAATGCATCCGCAATACACAGGGGGCACTAATGTACACAGACAAGGAAATGGCGGAAGAATTTAGACTCTACTACCAAGACCTCTATAACACCCAACAGAATGGAAATTCAGATCTACCACTTGAGTATTTAGAAGACACAGAATTGTTTTGGGTCGAGAGTCAGCTACGGGAGCCTCTCAACGAACCTATCACACAAGAAGAAATCCTTGAAGCTATCAAATCTCTTCCTAAATCCAAAGCCCCTGGCCCGGACGGCCTCACCAGAGAATTTTATAAAGCCTTTGCGAATACTCTGGCCCTGCTCCTAGCAGCTGTGTATGAGGAAGCCCTAGAAAAAAGCGCTCTCCCACAGTCTACCTGCGAAGCCAACGTTGTCCTCTTGCATAAACAAGACAAACCTCCAGAGCAATGCGCATCCTACCGTCCCATCTCCTTGCTAAACCTAGCCAATAAAATACTAGCGAAGGTTCTCATGAGCAGGCTGATGCCACTGATGACCGCCCCGGTACTTGCTGACCAGGCTGGGTTCATACCAGGTCGCAACACAACATTTGGAATCAGACGGCTGTTCGCCGTCATGGAGGCGTTGGACCCATCCCAGCAAGCAATCGCTGTCCTGCTTGATGCAGAAAAAGCGTTTGATTCGGTGGAGTGGCCATTTCTGTTTGCAGTGCTCACCAGGATGGGACTGGGAGCACGCTTCATTAAACTAGTATCCCTGTTATATACCAATCCACAAGCCAACATCATAGTGGGGTCAGCAAAGTCAGCTACCATCAATCTGCGGCGAGGTACCAGGCAGGGCTGCCCGCTGTCAGCTCTTTTATTTGCCTTGGTAATGGAACCACTTGCCTCTAACCTGCGGGAACAGCGACAACAAAGTGGACTCCTCATTGGCCCACATAAACCCATCATTTCACTGTATGCAGATGATGTCATGCTATTTGTACGAGATCCCGCGGATAATCTGAACCTGGTCATGAGGGAGGTGATCAAATTTGGCGCAGCGTCTGGGCTGAAAGTCAACCAGTCAAAATCCATAGTATTCCCACTGACCTCGGCGATCAAACCCGTTGCAGATGACTTCATGCTCACGTGGAAGACATCCAAAGTCCGGTACCTTGGAATACAACTGTCACGAAATCACCAAGAAGTGTTCCACGACAACTACGAAGTAGCTGCCAAATCACTACAGGAGAAGGTGGCTCGTTGGAAAAACCCTACCGCTGCCCTCTGGGGAAGAGCCTTCCTAGTTAAAATGGTGATCTTGCCTAAGATGCTGTACTTATTCACAAACATTCCCTTATTATTGTCGCAATCCTTCCTGAAAAAATTGAAAAGTATGGTCCTCGATCTGCTGTGGGCGGGCAAACCAGCCAGAGTGGCACACTCAATACTGATTCTCCCAGTGACGAACGGGGGCCTGGCCCTGTCAGACCTGGAGAAATACTTCTGGGCGGCACCGGCGCAATTTCTTGGCCCTTGGTACCCGACACAAACAGTCAGACCCCACGTGCAGGTGGAGCGAGCCCTAGGGACACCCAACTTACTGAGGGCGGTTATCTTCAGCCAGATCCCAGTCGCCAACTGTTACTGACCGGACGGGAAGTAAACCAAATCGGTGGCCGGAAGACACAGGATTGAACTATTGATTGAAGAGCTAGGTCGGGGCCTCCAACCTAGCCTCCTTTCTGTGAGGGCACAAGACCTTTTTAACGATATGACCCTCTGCTGGGTAGGACCAGGCAGAGGGACTGATCGCTCAAAAGGGCGGGGAGGACACGCCGCCAAGAACCCAGCTGTAAAGGAAAAACAAGAGGTGAGCAATTGGAATTTTAAGATAGATCCCTTTCCCTCGATACCTCTTTCTAGTAGTACCTGAATTATGCCCTCCCCTTGTTTCAAGGCAACCGGAACCACCTACAAGGAAGAGAGGAGAATGTAACCTATACTAACTATAGTGGTCGATTTAGCTAAGGAATATGGAATCATATAAATAGATTCCCAAAGAGTTCATAAAACGGAGGTGCAAAATAACAAACGGGTAGGTTAGTTAGGGAACTGAACCCGGGCGGAACGAGGGCCGCGCTACAGTCGGGTAGGTGCACTAGCTGCAAGGCGTCCCTGTGCACTACTGAAGAATGTCCAATGGAAGTCTGATTGTGGAGAGGATGGTAACAGCAACAATAGGAGACACAATTGAGTTGGAGTATTGCAGGTGATGTAGTTCAGCGGCAAGGTACAATGAGTACAGGAGATGCTTGTTAACAAGTCCGTGAAGGAGGAAACGGGTCTGGTACACGGGTAAGTGGTTTTCCAAAAGCGGCAAGCAAAAGCAGTCCATGAAGGAGGAAGCAGGTCTGGTACACGGGTAAGTGGTTTTCCAAAAGCGGCAGGCAAAAGCAGTCCGTGAAGGAGGAAACAGGTCTGGTACACGGGTAAATGGTTTTCCAAAAGCGGCAGGCAAAAGCAGTCCGTGAAGGAGGAAACAGGTCTGGTACACAGATAAGTAAAGTGGGATCGAAGACGGAACTTCTAAACACCGGGATGCAACTTTAATCAGAAGCAGCGTTTCGCCCGGTTCTGAGGTTTAAATCAGGAAGGAGAAGGCGGAACTGGACGAAACCGAGGTTCACGCATCATCGCCTTACCGCTGACAGCGGGAGGCGGAAGGCTGGGAATCGTAGTCCAATTTGCCGCAGAGTGCTGCGGAGTGAGCCGAAGCCACTATTTTCCAGGGCAGTTGCCAGTGGGCGTAGAATGGGTTTGCAATGTGACGCATACCCTTACGGAGGGTAATAATCTTCCTCCGGGCCTGCCGAGGCGTAACACCAACAATACCATGAATGTTGTACTCTCGATGTATAAAATCTGGAAGAAACTTGCACAAAAATGTGAAGTACGATCGAGATACTCTCCACTCCTCCCCGTCAAATTCATACCCGGAATCCCGCTGATGTCTGAAAGAGTTTTCCATCAGTGGGTGGAAAAACTAAAGATAAATTCTATTGGAGACCTGTTCGCCGATGATACCTTCCTGACTCCGGAACAGGCGAAAATGAGAGGCGGGACCACAGCGCTCGACATTTTTATCTATTTCAGAACTCGCTACACATTTCAAGCGCTCCTACCCAACTTCCCTCACCAACCTCCGACCTGGCAACTTCTACACAACGTAATACAATCACAAGGAGAAGGTAGACTGGTCTCACAATTATACAAAGCCATCATCACCAACACAACCCCCGACAACTCCAGAGCAAAAATCAGATGGGAGAAGTATTTAGTATTTTAGTATTTATTTATAATGCGCACCAAACCCAGGGGTAGCCAGGCGCAAAGGCAGCAAGAGGGTTGCAAAGCTTAGTTACATACAGTAGGGTGAGGTCCAGCTGTGGTTACAGTGCCGGACGTATCACACCAAATAGGAAGGGTAGGACATAAACATTGTAGGCTGTACTATATACATAATTTACATTCAATGAGGTAAGGAGCCACATGGTAGTGGCGCATCTGGGTATCGGAAGTCATTATGAGTCGAGAGATTTGAGCCAGTGGACAGTCCTGGCTCTGAACTGGTGGTAGGGTAGGTCCTCCCTGCAGGTAGGAGGAAGGGAGTTCCAGAATTGCGCTGCTTTTACTGGGAAGCTATTACCTCCAGACCTTGTACGTTTGAACCTGGGCACCAGAAGAAGGTTGGAATTGGCCGTTCTCGAGGGGCGAGAGAGGGTGGGTCTAGTAAATCTGGCGATGAGGTATTGAGGGGCTGCTTGGTGGAGGCATTTATGAATCAGAGATACCGATTTAAGGAATATCTTGTCCTTGGTGGATAGCCAGTTGACAGATCTTCTGGAAACTGAGATATGGGCTTTCTTTGGGATACTGAGGGCCGCTCTAAGGGCATTATTTTGGAGGATTTGGATTTTATTTGAGATATATTTGTTACAACCTACATATAGAGCGTTACAGTAGTCCAACTTTGACAGGATCAGCGCCCTGGCCAGGGTGGTACAGTTGGTGGGGGAGAGAAAGGGTTTGGCTGCCCTAATGAGTTTGCAAGTGTAGGAGGTGGCGGAGGCCATTGCATTCACTTGTTTGTTGAAGGTGAGGGTGGAGTCTAGATAGAAGCCGAGGGTTTTAACCTCCTTAGCTACTTTGATCTTGTTGTCGTCAATTATGAACGATGAGTATTTGTGGCCCAGTTTGTTGAGGTAGTGTGTAGATCCTAGAATAAGGAGTTCCGTCTTGTCATCATTCAGGCATAGACCGTGTGAGGCCATCCATGCCTGGATGATGAGGTACACTTTATTAACGAAGGCCAAATCCTTGTCGTAATCCCCCGACAACGGGATGAGGATCTGGGTATCATCGGCGTAATTAGTGTAGGTGATACCCAGATCGTCTAGATCATCAAAAAGTGGCTTCGTGAAAATGTTATAAAGTGTAGGGGAGACGCAAGATCCTTGAGGCACGCCGCAAGTGATAGGTGTAGGGTCGGCTGCTGCTGACAATGAGAAGACTCTCATTGTGCGGTTATTGAGGAAGGATTGGATCCAGTTGGTTGCTTCTTGAGAGAAGTGGGCAGCTTTTTGTAGGTGGTTGCACAAGATCTCATGGTCGACCAGATCGAAGGCCGCAGAGAGATCGAGGAGTAACAATAGTGCTGTCTTGCCCTGGTCTCTCAGCTCGTCTAACTGTGCCTTGAGATCTATAAGTGCAGTTTCGGTTCCATGCTGTGGCCTGAAACCCGATTGTCGGACGCCTAGGAGATGGAAGTGCTCAAGGTAATGTTGGATCTGGTGGTATGCTGATTTGTCGATGATTTTAAGAAGGAACGGTACTGTGGTGATGGGGCGGTAGTTAGTTGGAGTGGATGGGTCTAAGTTTGTTTTTTTAAGCAGAGGGAGGACCCAGGACTGTTTTAAGTTATTAGGTACGGTGCCTGATGTGAAAGACGCATTTATTAGTTTGGTAATAAATGGTGCGAGATCATGGGCTGCATCCTTAATCAGTTGAGCGGGGCATAGGTCTCCGTGGCAATTTGAAGGTTTGAGGGTGAGAATAGTATTTTCTACCTCTTTGGTGGATACTTTATGGAAGTTAAAGGTAGGCTTGTGCGCTGGGGGAGATGATTGAGTCGGGTGAGCCTTTTTATGGGAGGCGGTACTCAGCTTAGTAGAGGAGAGCAGAGTTTCTTTTTTAATGCTTATTTTAGTCTTAAGGGAGGAGATTTTGTTCGCTAGGGCATTTTGTATGCCCGTGCACCAGTTTTTATCTTTGATACATGAGTTGGGCACTTGGATCGGGGATTCAACCTCTTTAAGTATTGTGAAAAGCTCTCTAGTGTTAGATTTAGCTTGTGAGATTCGCGTACTATAAGACGTTTGTTTGGCCAATATAATTTCTTTTTTATATTGGGAAGCTAGACTGCTCAAGTTTTTTTTATTATTTTCTGAGGGGTAAGCTCGCCAGATTTTTTCACAGCGTCGCTTTTCCTGCCTGAGGTCTTTAAGATGAGGCGAAAACCAGGAGTTTATGTGTTTCCGGGGCTTGCTCTTTTTTAGCTTCAAAGGAAGCTGGAGCTATGCTGTTAGCTTGTGCTGGGGTTGCCTCTAGGGTGAACAAGATCAAGTAATGGTCTGTCCAAGGCTGCGGGAGTATGGCAGAGACTAGGACTGGGCAGTTGTGCACAGCTAGCCAGTCCAGAGTTCTCCCTCGGTACAACCATCCCTGAAGAAGACTGGTCGTTCATCCTCAAGCAAACGCAAAGAATTGCACTCAACACTCGCCTCAAACTAATCCACTTTAACTTCCTTCACCAAACCTATCACACACCAGCAAAAACTAATAAACACCATCCTGAAACTCCTTCAAGATGCGAGCGATGTGGAGCAGCACAGCCGACTTTGTCTATCTCGCTTGGGACTGTCCCAGACTGATCACGTTTTGGAACCAGGTTCTAGATACTACTAGAGCAATCATCGGTGAAGCCATTCAACCTACCCACATGGCAGCCCTACTGGGATTGACAGAAAAGCTATAAGCACCAACAAGAAGACTGGCTGGTCTACTGTTAACACTTGCCCGGAGAAGGGTCGCCATGGCATGGTGCCGGGGTCTGCCTCCCACAGTCTCCGCCTGGCGTAAAGACATCCTCTATTGCCAAGATGTTGAAACTGACTTTGTCAAACTGCTGCCTCTCCATGCCCGTCCTCCTGACATATGGGGCCCATTGACGCTGTTCCTGATGAAAGAGGCCGAGGATGCCCCAGCCTCCCCTGCCAGCACGCATTAGTTATTGACTGCGACGTTGTTAACACTTAAGCCCAACACGCAGTGGCACCCTATGACGAGGATCTGGCCTGGTGCAGAGTGAGCCGCCATTGAAACCGAACTCCATGATGGGGGACGCGGGGTGGGGTGCGGGGAGTGGGGAATGGGAATGGTGCAAGTTAATTCCACCCTAATGTGGGTGAGAAGTTGTATTGTGTTCAGAAAACCAAAAATAAAGGTTTTTTTTTTTAAAAAAAGGAGCACACTTAGAGGGTGGTGGCACTGATGGGGCCAGCCACATCAAGGTAGGGCCCACAACAGGTTTGTCAATCTAGCAATCGAAAATATTAACATTTTGAAGGTATTGAGGAATTGTTAGGTGGATTATTTTTTCCACCTTAGCTAGTAAATAATATACAGGGCCCAGTTTTTGAGAAGCAGCTCTGAGAGGGGTTGAGACCAAGCGACATACTGGGAAGTCAAGGGTCAGCTGAGGCAATGAGCATATAGAAATTGTCGGGGAGCAAGTGAAGTGGCGGGAAATAAATTAAGGGATCCCAAAGGTGGACCATTTAGTTCAGATAAGGCCCCCATATGGGTGGTTGGAAACTAGGTGGCTTGATATTTGGGCGGTAAGGGCCTGTCCTACTGACCACAACCTGTCTGACCTGACAAACACCACCTGCCGAAACCTAAACAGGTAGAGGACCAGCTGAAGCACAGGCAGTGAAAGGATCCTGAAACTCCTTGAGGCAGTATCAAATACATAAATTGGAGCAGGTCTCCCTGTTGCGATTCTGAGAAGACCATCAGTTTATGCCATGCCCGAAATGCACAATTGCCCTCATAACCCAACAAGGCCCCAAGAATGTCATGGCAGGCACACCCCATCCTCTTCAAAGGCAGCTGTAGAGGAGAATGGAAGTGGCCTAAGTGGGCCCAAAATTGACCTTTTGCATGTCGGCTCTGCAGTTAAGCGTGGGTTGGAAATCCATGACCAACTGGATAGAGGAAGATTTGCAACTATTAGCAATAAAGGAAACATGGCTGAGACATGACTGCTCCATTACAGTTAATGAATAATGACTTGAAGGGTTCACAATTAATTGTAAAAATTGCTTAGATAAACAATGTGGGGTAGTGGCGGTCATTCATTCAAGACTTTTAAAGGCTACTACTGTAGTCAAACAATCACATTCCTCCTGTGAGAAACCTGAGGGGGTTCTCCCGAGTAGATCCCGGGAATCACTTATTCAGGTGACCAGGGAAGAACTGGCCCTATCAGAACACAACCTTGAGATAGACGAGCGAGGGATGATCACCTGAGTAGGGGAACCAGGGGTGATGCTTGGGGAAATACTCCAGGTGAGGCGCAGCACTATACAGAGGCAGAAGGATAGGAGGATGAAATTCCTGAGGCCTTTGTAGGCTGTACAACATCTGCCTCCCTTCCTCCCATTAAATCTTTCGTTCCCAGATCCAACAACCCCTCCATATATAAAATATTCACTAGGATCCCAAACCCTGTTACACCCAGAAACCATCCCTCCCAAAATCCCCGTTTTCTTGTGTCTTACCCGAATACTCCCGGTCATTCTTTTCCACGTCCCTCTGATCATTACTTTCCAAACTCTCAATCGGCATTAACAAAACACTATCGTTCCCATAGTCCCCCGCTGTTCATTTCACAATAATAATCCCGGTCATTCCCATTTATTTTCCAGACCCTACCAATCTTCCCCTTCTGAGGCCAATAATCCCCCTAGTACGAGGGTTATAACTCCATATAACACTTTTTCCCCTTCCGACTCTGTAAGATACTTGGAAACTCCACCACCCTCCTTTTCTAACATGAACACCTTCCCATACAGTGAAAAACCATAGACTAACATGAAAACTGTTTACCTGTCATGTCCCAACCCAAGGGTCAGGCAATTGACCAGAATAACGAACACCTGACAGCCCTTTATTTTCCCCACAGTGATAAAAGGTGGAGCTGAAGAGCACAATACGAGCAAAGCAGACCGCACACCAAGGGACCTAACTCAACTCGGAAGTTCAAGAGGAGGAGAAAGACAGCTCATACCGAGAGGGTGACAAGGAGAGAAATGTCCTTGCCCTTTTCGACCAAGGCCTGTGAGACCTCAGCAGAAGGAAACATAAGACAGCGAATAATAGCCAGTGTGTGTTGCAGCAGATGTCTATGGTACACAAGACCCTCCTCTGCTGATAACCAAGCCGGTGAGAGACACTTGTCTCTGTGGTACCAACCTTGACTCTGAGGAAAAAGAAAGCCAAGCGTTTCATCACAGCTGGTGAGTCGAGGGGAGAGTTGATAAGAAACAGAACTGTGTTGAACGAAAAGTAGCAAATGTCTAATGGAACTGTGAAAAGTTAAAAGAATTATTGATACGAAAAGGGGGGAGAACCAGCAACTGAGGAGTCCGGCACCATGTGGGTGCTCACTCAGGAAACTCTGGGCGATTACCCAAGTACTGAAACTACCGTAACCAGAAGGCCTTGGGAAAAGTGGTCATACAGGGTTCTTGTAAATTCCTCTGTACAGTCAAAAGCCTTTGACCGACAGATGACTGTGAAGCCAAGGGGAATTAATCCCACATCATAAGAGTTTTATGGAAAAAACAAGATTGTCAAGAGTGAACCCGAACGAGGGATGCCGGTAAAGAGGGGGCAAAGTCTAAAGTCCCGAAATACAGTGTGTTGACAAGAGTGAACCCGAACGAGGGATGTCCACAGTGGACTGTACAGAAAGATATTAAGACTTGTTAAGAAGGCCATAGTGAACCAGAATGAGGTATGCGAACAGTCGAGAAGGGTCTGAGCCTGAACGAGGTAGATCCAAGGGGTGAATAGTCATCACAGAAAGATTTGTGAAAGCCAGAAGGGTCTGAGCCCGAATGAGGGAGATCCAGGGGTAAACAGTCATCACCCAAAGATTTGTGAAAGCCAGAAGGGTCTGATCCCAAATGAGGAAGATCCAAGGGGTAAATAGTCATCACCCAAAGATTTGTGAAAGGGTGAAAGGGTCTGAGCACAAACGAGGGAGATCCAGGGGTGAACATTCATCACTCAAAGATTTGTGAAAGCCAAAGAGGTCTGAGCCCGAACAAGGGAGATCCAAGGGGTGTGCAGCCATCACCCGATTTTGAACCACAGGCCCTCGAAAACAAAGGAACATAACTATCAGAGGTCCGGATCATTAAAGAACTTTCTAAGAGATCTGTGCCCAGAAGAGAGTGACCCAGGATTGTAAGACATCACCCAACGTGCAAATAGAGAAGAACTTTTTGTTTATTATTTTATTGAATACATCAGGCCCACGGCGGCAAGAGACTTTATGTAGAATAGAGACTTAATCACCGAAGGCCCCGATTGCTGAGAGCGGAACTGTTAGCACGTGCTGGGAAAGCTCGAGCGTGTGCTTTGTTCCAAAGTCCCACCTTGTCCCGTGCTGCAAATGTGGGGAAGGGAGACCTCAAGTACTGCATCCTGACTTATCATTTGTGAACACTTCCTTCTTTCTTAAGAACATTATCCTGCACTTCTTTTTGTATTTAGTATCAGTATTAGCAAAAGGTTTTTCTTAGTATAGGCACTTTACTATTGCAGTAAGCGTAGGTTGCGCAAGTGCAGCAATCAGTTTCTCTAACAAAGCTGAATGCTGTACAGGGGATCCATCTGCTCTGCGAAACCCTCTTCTCCATCTCGATAGTCCTGAATGAACGGTTGTCGTGACGCACAAGTCTGAATATATTGTTACTTTATTTATTCTTTCATTTATAAATGGCACCCCTGAGGGTAATTAGTTCTGCTGCTTGTGCTGAATAATGTCCTGTCAGCCTCCGCTGCAAAACAACCCCAAATTCTCCTTCAACCAAGGGCACCACTACCATCCCAGTATGTCTCTGACCCGTCTCCTGATCAATAGATGAAGTCCCATCAATGAAGTACACTTCTCCTTCATCTAAAGCAGAGTCGCATCGCATGCCTTAGGAATATGATCATCTGGACCTTCATACATAACACAGTCATGCACCTCATTATCATCAGTGATAGGTTCAGTCAAAAAGGTAGCTGGGTTCACTGTCTTACAATAAACAATGTGAATAGGCAGGCTTGAGAGTATCACTTCGTATGCTGAAGCCCTTTGTGTAGTTGGGGTGGATTTGAAAGTTTCTAGTATTGCAAAAACCACATGCTCCAATGAACATTTCATGATGATAGTCGTATACTTCTCAATAGCGAAGGCAGCAGCCGCCAATGCTTGGTCATACGGGAACTACTCTAGCCTAACAGAATGTAACATACCACTGTAATAGGCCAAAGGTCCATGCCCCATTGTACTGCATTGTGTCAGCACGGCAGTCATCTGGCTATCAGAATGTGAAGAGATAAAACTCTTGCGTATATTCAGGAATAGCCAATACTGGCATGGTAGAAATATCATCCTTAAGCTCCTGAAACTTAGTAATGATATCATCTGTCCAAATGATAGTATTCTTTGTCTGCTGGGCTTCTTTGAGGGCCTGGAGCAATGGTTTAGTGTATGATGTGTAGTCAAAAATGCATGCTCTAGAGTAATTGCATAACCCGAGAAATGTCTGCATATCCTTTACTGTCACTGGCTGGGATGTGGCAAGCAGTGCTGCTGCACGTTCTGCAGTTACTCTTTTAGCATTAATTGAAATCAGCTGTCTTAAATACAACACCTCTTGTTGACAATATTGTAATTTTGTTTGATCCACCTTGTACCCTTTGTCATCCAGCAATTATAACAGCGCTATAGAGTCCTCCCTACATTGGTGTTCCGTACTGCTACATACCAACAAGTCATCCACATATTGAATGATGGCACTAGGGACAGCAATGTTACCCACGTTTTCATGTAGCACCCTATTAAAAATACTCAGGGACCCACAGTACTCTTGAGGAAGTCTAGTATGCTGAAATCGTTTCCCGGCAAACAAACACAGTGAGATACTGCAAATCAGGATGCAAGGGTACTGAGATAAAAGCAGTAAAATGTATGGCTTCAACAGGTATATTGCACAATATTGTAGCGGGTTTCGGAACCACTGGGAACTCTGCCTGTACAATGTAATTAAGAAGACGTAGATCTTGAATCATCCTCCAACTAGCACCTTTCGATTTCTTCACTTGATAAATAGCTGTGTTACAGGGTGAGTTTGATGGTACTATGATGCCCTGGTGTAAAAGGGCCATGATAGTATCGTAACTGACCTCCTTCGCTGCCTTCGACAGAGGATATTGATTTATTTGCGGCATCACAGTGCCAGGTTTCAGGGTGATGAGTGTCAATGTGACACTCTTAAAGAGTCCCAATTTGTCTGGATTACTTGTCCACAATTTGTCGGGAACCTGGGCCAAATCTGCAGAGGTAAATGAAGGAGCAGTTCCCACTAACCTCATGGGACAAACTACCTGTGTGTTCTGTATCATTATTTAACTGGGGACACACACCTCCAGTATTATTTCTCCCTCATTACCTGTAATATCTCTACCTCATTTTCTCAGTTCTCAAACAACTCCTCGTCTGAGACATTTTTCATTGATCTTGTAGGATTAATGCATAGAACCGTGCACCATTCTCCCTTGTTGCAATCAACTGCCATCAGCACAATCCAGTCTTCTGCCACTAGAACAACAATACCTGGTTCAATGTTGGTACCAGCAACTATCTCCTGAGGCTGGCCGGGCCTGAACAGAAACTCAGAAGGTACTTGCCAGTATTTGTTTGCACTTGTGGCACAGCACTGAATAATATGCTAATACCAAATATACACAAATCTGGGGCCACTAGTATTCCTCTTGCCACGGACTCCGCACCTAGTGCATGTAAAGCCAACATTACCCTCACAGCACTCATACTGGGCATGGAACACACCACATCCCTTTCTGTAAATGAGATGGTCATGTTTTGCTTACTCAAGATATCCCTTCACAAAAAATGTATAGGGGTCACAGTGGAGTACAACAAGTAGGCCCACACCTCTCTTCCTCCTATTTTGATGGTCAATTTATTTGTAAAAGGAACTGATTGAACTGCCCCAGAGAAGTCCTGTGTTTCCACCTGATAAAGGGAACCCTCCCTCACTAATATATGATGTAGTCGCACCTGTATCTACCATAAAAAATAAATGGTTTGTTTGCTATCTGAACGCATACCAAGGGTTCCACTTCTGGGTCGGCAGTGACCAATGGAACTGGACATGCTAAGGCTCTCTGTGGGCTGTCTTAATCCGGGTATGTATTTGTCCCTGGATAAACAAATGGGTTTCCACCGACCACAGTAGCTCTCTGATATTGGGTCACCATGCCATTGGGAACACTGTTATTGCTCGGGTTTTGGGGGCCCTGTTGCTGCCCCTATGTACAGCACAAGGTGGCAAATTGCTAGATCCCAAGGAAGGTAACTGTGGATAAGTTGGTGGGGAGCAGATGGGCCATAGGCATTTGTGCCCCATAAGTGGCTGCCAGAGGCATCTGTCCATAGGACTGAGGGTATAATGCTGGACCCTCCTGAGAATAAGGGTACATCTGTTGCTGGGGATATGCATATGCCTGTCTGCTTCTACATTCTCTTGAAAAAAGACCCATACGTCCACACGTCCAACACTGGTGGCCTCCCTGCGGTACCATTCCTCCAAAAACCCTCGCTCTCCACGGGCACCCGAAAATCCCTGTTCTCCCCCTTTTAAGCCCCCTTGGAGACCCATCTTGATATTGAGGTTGGTACCCACCTGTCCACCCATGTTCTCCTCTACACCCAGGTGCAGCATGCACATCTGACTGGATCTCCCTAAAGCAGAGGTCTTCAAACTGTGGGGCGCACCCCCCACCCCAAGGGGGGCATGGCCACATCCCAGGGGCAGGGCCCAGAGCCCAGCATGAAATATAAAAAATATTATTTTATTTTTTTATGATTGGAGGAAATGGGAAGGGGCAGCTAACATGGTCAGACTGGACCATAAAACGGTCCTAGGCACCAATGAAAAAATGGCCAGCAGTTGCAAATGGATATTCAGTCCTTTGGTCACAGACTGTTTGAATAGTACCCAAGGGGTTGTTTTTTGTTCAAATGTAAACAAATTGTGATATTTAAAGAGTATTCATTTGGCAACAATGGTCAAAACTACTAGCTGCATTGTGAATTAACTCCTCAAACTGGCCCACATTGGCCGGCTCATCCATAATGGTTGAGGGGGTGTCCAGCCAATGGCCACCTCACTCATTATGGAGGAGCCGAGGAGCAAGCCCAGTGAAACACGGAGCACTCCCTCCGCTGCTTTTTCCAGCTGAGGGAGTGCTCCTGGGCTGGCTGAACTGTCAAAGGGAAACACTGTTTGCCTTTGACAGTTCATTTCCCCAGCCGCACATGATAACTGAGCCATGCAATGCTGGGGGTGTTTTGCTTCACCAGCCTTGCATAGCTCATTGGCACTACTGGCTGGGGCACTGCATGTACATATGTGCAAGGGGGTGCTCCTGCGCCTCCTCGTACATACAGGCAGAGCAACCTGGAGCGTGGCATTTTAGCAACCACGCGCAGGCCCCTGCAGAAGGTACGTTTATGGCGATTTATTTTTTATTTAAATCTGTATGGATGTGTGTATGCTTGTTTTATGGGACTGTGGTGGGAGCAGGATGGGGGCAGCACTGGGATAGTGGTGGGAGTAGGGTGGGGAGAGCCCAGGGTCTGTACTGGGAGTAGGGTGCGGTGACGTACTCTAAAGTTCATAGCGATTTCTACATATTGTCCATCTGGCACTTTTGGGGGGGCCTGGCCTGCCCAAACTTTGCTCAGGGGGGGCCCAGGCCAAAAAAGTTTGAAGACCACTGCCCTAAAGTCTGTCGACCCTTCAGTTTGCACTGCTGTTGCAGTCTCCTCAAATGCAACTTTCGCTAACTTCTAACCAGTTTCGCTCTCTCTGCTCCGTTCCTTCTACTTTTTTTTCAACCATTTACAATGGTGGATAATAAGACTGAAATTCCACCCACACCTTTACGTCAATCCCCAATATCTTATCAAGTGCCTTCTGTACCTCTTTTGGGAGACCTCTTTTAACCACAAAATAGGAAAATGGAATCGCTCGATCCCATGAGTCCTCTGTCACCGTCCGACATATCTCTTGTTTGTGCAATATATATTGAGCAGGATCCGCATTGCGCATTGTTCGCTGCATAATCGACTGAAGATTGGGAGTGTCTGGGTACGAACGCTGTAATGCCGTCCATACTTTGGACCTGATGTTATTAAAATGTGCTCCATCCTGGCTATCATCACCCAACTTCATATCTGGATACTCTGCATTAGCCCATATGCCAACAGCCTGATCTCCCAGTATCGACACAAACAAACTTTTCAAATCCCCTACAGCCAAGCTAGTCCCAGCTGTGTGCTTTTCAAATGCGTATATCCACTTGCCTGCCCCAGCTGTGAGGGACGGGAGTGCCTTTATGAGGTTATTTTTGACTATGTGTTGCCAAGGGATGTACTGCTAACTTACAACTAATTTTTCTTGCTTACTTATCACCTGCACCCAGATGCAATTCTTGCCCAGTTGCCTCTTGGGAAATGCGCTATACAAATTGCCAAATACATACATACATACTGTGCGCTCCGTGGACTCTTGTTTATCAATGGGAAATGGGCTCCTTCCGTCTTCTCAACTTTCTTCCTTCTCACAGCCGACCTCTTAGCTACCACCATTCCTCCAAACCTATTATGTAACATAGATGCCCACAAGCGTTCTACCTGTAGAGATATTAAAGGTGCCTGCTCTGCTCCTTCCAATTCATCTGCCATATCTCACTCCTCTTCTCCATCATGTGTATAATCGTATTCTTCCCCCAACCTAGCCGCTGCATAATCCACATCCCTCTCTCGCCTCCTATCTTCAGGTTTCTTTTCTATGTGCATATCTTTGATAGCTGTGCTATCTATGCGGAATAAAATGTCCCCTGCCCTCCATTTGTCCACCCCTATAGGTGTCTGTTGTCCATCCCGTCGTTATAATTTTAGCCGCGCCAACTCACCCTCCACCTTTCTGAATGCATCCACCAACCCTTTTTGTGGCTTTGCGTAATTTCCCTCCAGCCCTTTACCACTCCCATCTACTGAAACTGTGGGGTTGGGAATATTCTGATAGTGTGCCGACGTAGGCGCCGTAGTGGGCAATGGGACATACATGGGATTCGTGTATCCTGACACGGCACACGTGTTAGCATCTTAACGGAGGACACCTGTCTGTTTCCATGGGGGCCACAGGGGCGATTGGGACAGTAACCGCAGTAGTAATAGTACTGCATGAGGTGACCACCTCACACGGTGCCTTGGAGGAAACGGTGGGGTGATTGTCCAAATCTTCCACCATTTTCCACAATTCCAATACTTCCCTCCTGTTTTTAGTTGTCTTCCCTTATATTTAGCTGTTAAATATGTATACATATTACTTAATATCTCTGAAACCTTGAATTCTACTCTTTTCTGGGAAAGATTGTCACAAGGTCATGAAACATTTCTTACTTATGAAGTGATACAATTCTTGGTTGATATGAATTTATTAGTAAATTAAACTGAACAGCCTCTACAAGGTTGAGGACTTTTTAGACATGTCTCTAATTCTTTTTTATTATTATCTGTAAATTTGATTTGTTTATTCTGTATAACTGAAATCTTTTTTTTAAAGATGTTAATAATATTGGTCAGTACATTTTGTGTGAAATTTTGTGTTGATGTTTTCTTTTTCTTTTCTCTTTCTTTTTTCTCATGTTTTACTGTTAATGTATCTGTTTCTTTTATGTGTGTAAAAAGTCAAATATTTTGACTAATATCACAATAATAAAAAAAAAAATATCTCTGTATCATTTGTGCCCTGGTTTAAACATCCCTGCCTTTGTTTCTGCACACCATTCCCTGTGGCATTTGAGAATATTATCTCAATAGAGCGGAATTGATTACAATACACGTGTAATACAATGTGGTTGTTGGCTCCATGATAGCTACCCTTCGCTGTCAGTATTTTTACAATATTACCAATACCTTTATGCCACCTCAACAACCCGTATCCCTTCCCCATATCCCCTTATTATACTTCACACTCCCCCCTGTTCACACCCACACACAAACACACGCCTTATACCCTTCCTACATCACACCTCAATCAATCCTACATCAATGACTACTAGCCACAAAACAAAAAATCACCAACAATAAAATCACAAATTCAACTTTTTTGTTCCAACACCCCCACTATATCGGGCGAGAAGATCCGAGGCCACTAAGGGTCTCTACCACAACTGCTTTTTCATTCTCACGCTCCCACTATATACTGGACGGAGACATCCCAGACTCATTAAATATACAGAGCCTCTATTCATATCCTCTTTTCTTCCATTATACAGCACTGTCTTCTCCCCTATTACCTAAGGAAAGGATCCTGTTACTTCATAAACCATAATAGAAAAACCATAACAAAAATATATACATCTTCCTGTGGTTCTCTACTCAATCAAACCAAACTCTCCTCGTCACCCGTACATCGCAACTCTCCTCTACACTTCCCAACACTCATACTCCCTCCGCCTACCTCCCTTATTTTTCTATAAAAGGGGGTTAACTTACGTATGCATGTTCACCTGAACTCCTCCATCATGGGGTTCTGTCAACGGCCTGCACAATCTGGGGACACCACCCCTCTCCGGGGAACAGACAGGAATTCTGATAACACGGCTGCTGTAAATCTCTCAAAGGTTGTGCACAGGAGGACTGGTTTCTGCAGGTGGGCGCAGCCCCTCCAGATGTGCCACCAGGAATCCTCTGTCTTTGCGGGGGTCAATGGGATCACACCAGGTCACCAAAAATGCAGGGCAAACCTCAGCGAGCAGATCAGAAGAAAATACAAACCGCTAGGGAAATAAAAGCAAGGTGCACCCTTTTTCGAGAAAGACAAGAGTTTTATTTTGTAAACAAAAAGGAAAAGGAGACGGGTGTTACAAATCGACTGTCAAAGAGCTCTCTGATGTCTTTCATACAAAAATCAGGTTATAAACATACAAATCATCACTCATGATGCACTCGATGTACAGTGTTATTCCCCCACCTTCATTGGCTACCGCCTATATACATGCTAATAATTACATACAGCCCATCCTCCAATTTGTTCCGCTGTCTTCTTGCTCCTCTTCACCACACGTGAGTAACGTCCTTGCCCATCGTGTAATGCTAAAAAGCAAATGGTTGACATCAATTAGCACCACCATATCTCCGATCCTAACCACATGACATGCACCTGGTTATCAACATGAACTCAGTGGGCAACATCGAGGTCAGCCTGGTCCTTATGAAACAAAGTAGCTATTTTCTTATCCCAGACACATTGGCGCCCCCATCATGCCCTCCCCAGCGTGTGGGCATCATTTTTAGGTCTCCCTGGCACAAAACTTAGATCATGTCATTCCCTGCTTTCCCCTTTATCAGTTCCCCTCCCCAAGGGTGAACCTAGTGCCCCTCTAATCAATCCTTTTTGTGAAGGATTTAAAGACCATTTTCCTACACATCTGGTAGTTCAAATAGAGTGACTATCATCCTGGGGGGCGCTAGTGTCCTAAATCTTGGTTCTTTTTTTGTTTTGACATCCTAACACCTCTGCCTTCGCTCCCAGGAATGCTTCCTTGGTGCTGGGTCACAGCCCTTCACTTCTTCGGCTGCACACATTCCTACCTAATTAGTTCAAAGGCCTAATTGATGTGTGGGCACATGCGTGTTCCTTTGCCGCATATGGGGATCGGGATGCAATAGTGAAGTGAGGGATGAGGCCTCGTTGTTCTGTGCGCTTCTCTGAAAATACAGCCTGCAAGGATTCAGGCCTACTCGTACACACAGTGTTAGTTCAGGTTATGACTGTTGTGTATATATGTATCCTACATAATTCAATTGCAACATTACTGAATAACTTTCCACTGTATGATTTCCCACTCCCGCCAATTATCCCCACCTATAACACACTCCCTTCCCCCTGCACCGTCTTGTGCTCATTTCCATAGTTTAATATATATTTTGCAAACTAAACAATCTAGGACGGGCGGTGGTCTGAAGGTGCATCCCAACAGTGATTTTAACATACATATTGATGATAAAAGTAATGTTTTAGCAGAGGAATTTATTAATTTGTTAGATATTTTAGGTTTTAGACAAAGCCTCACTGGCACTACCCATACAGCATGTAATCTATTAGATCTTGTACTTGATTTTAATATGCCACTTTTCGAACCTACTATTTTACTAGACCATGCGTTGATATCCTTCTTGTGTTCTATAAAAAGGGAACTAAAATCTCAAGTAACAGAGAAGGGGCTCATGACGCCCAAGACGTTAGCTGCACCCAATCTTGGCTACTTATTTCAATTATTATATTGCACCTATCCGGGTTGTGGCCAAACTGAGGCACCCGATTTGTATTGTTATGATAAGGTTTACTGGTGTAGGACCATTTGGCACCACTTACTCAGCAGCAAATCAATCCTAAAGTCCATTTCTTAAATACATAGCTTACTTCAGAATTGGAAGAATTAAAAAGGCAAGACTGTGGGGGCACTGCTGAGCAGCAATGGCGACTGCTTCTTAAAACTTTAGCACCGCGTCCATTTGAATCCTGGTCTTGAAACATCCTGATTATTTGCTGGGCAGGGAAAAAGACTGGTGGCTATCGAGAGAGGACGGCTGCGGTGAGCCACTGGCTGACTGTGGTTGAAAACTATTTTCCTGAAGCTCCTGCTGTGCCGGCCACGGCAGGTGTCGGGGAACAGCACTGAAAATCCTGGGCCACACTGGCGTTATGGCGGGAGTGGCAATCTCATGCAGCGCTGGAGACCATAGTGGAGCGAGGGAGCGAGGAGGTCTGCTCTGGTGATAACGTGACCTGAAGCAGAGGTACCTGAGCAGATGCTGTGACACGAGTGCAGTGGAACAGAAACACATGCAGATCTGCTCTGCCGGCGGTGACTGAAGCAGGCCCTCAGGAGGCACAGCCCTTTGTTGCTCGAGACAGTGACTGGTGTGGCAGTTCCAGATGGAGAATTGGAAGAGCTAGTGGGGAGGGACTGCTGCCACAGTTGATCCTGAATGAAGTGGGAAAGGATTGTATGTCACACTGAAGCTGCTGGCTCTGGCAGGACAATATTGAAGCTGGGGAGGAGCATAGTGCCCAGACATACTTTGGGCGGCAGAGGTGAGTGCAGGAGACAGGACACTTGCCCGTAGGGGCTAAGTTACCCCTTTCTGCATGTGGTGGATGGTGCAAGAGGTGGATGGAATAAAAGGCTTTGGAGAACCCAAGCAATATACATAGCCTCCTAGCAGGCAGAGCCACTCAATAAAAGCACAGAGACTCTCACAGTGCTCCATGTGGTCTGGTTGACAGATACCATATGTCTGGACTGCTACAGGGCCCTGTAGCCCTGATACACTTACATTGAATCAGTGCGTTTCATTGCCATACATATCCTTTTGGGGAATTGAGAGACTCCTGGCAGGCATGACCCCAGGCAGGCACGAGTACTCAGTGCAGAGATAACCCAAGGTTAACTACTTCATCGGGTGAACCTGCAGGTGTTTCTCCAAATGCTATAAACATGTACCCCTACATGACAATGATGCAGGTGGGGTTTGCCTCAATGAACTACCAACTCAACAATATCGTGGCTAGCATCAGCTCCCTCCGGACGAAGCTAGACAAGGAGAGTGGCCGGATCACAGAGGTGGAAACGCCAGTATGGGGTTTGGAAGATACTGTGGGGGAACACAGTCGAGAGCTTGAAGCCCTTAAGACTGAATTGCGGTTGGTACGCTCTAAGTGTGAGGATTTAGAATCCTGCTCATGACAGAACAACGCTAGAATAGTGGGGTTACTGGAGAAGATGACAGAGGGACCAATGGAGCAGTATGTGAAGGGCATGCTCAGAACAATGTTCAGCGATGCGCAGTTCTTGGAGTAATTTTGAGTGGAGCTGGCCCATTGGTCGCTGGCTCTGCCTCCGAAAGCAGGGGGGCCACTGTGTACTATCCTAGCCCGGTTTCTAAATTATCAGGACCAGGATGTGGTCTTGAAGCTGGAAAGGGAGAGAGGGACACTTCAGCATCAATCGGCTAGAGTACATATCTAACAGGATTTCTCAACATGGGTCCAGGCTGCCAGGAGAACATTTGATCAGGTTAAGCGACTCCTGTGGGACAGGCAGATACAATATGCAATGAAGTTCCCAGCTAAACTGCGAATACAACATGGCGGAAGAGCACATTTTTTTGAATCTGTGGAGAAAGCTGCACATATATCTTGAACGCTCAATACCTGCCCTGGCAGGCTCTGGTTCGGTGGAGAACGGGAAGGACCGCAAAGCAGGAGCATTGATGGCATCACCAAATGATTGAAGATTCGAGACGGGACAAGTTTAAAGTTAAAAGGTTTGGCAGTCATGCAGATGTTGGCTACATGTATGTAATTACGGGGTGCTGTGCATGAGACTACGATGGTATTTCCTATGGCAGGTGATGGGAGAAGTGTCGGGGGCCTGCCAATAAAGTTGCTGAGATGGAACATAAGGGGACTTAACCCGGTGAAGGCCAGAAAAGTACAAGCTTATATTGACAGACACAGGCTAAACATATTCATGCTTCAGGAGACACTTGGGAGAATACACAAGACATTATTTTATTAATTTAATTGGTTATTTATAACTTGCTTAATACCCAGAGGTTTGTAAGCGCGGACCCGGGGATTGAACCTGTGTTGCTCTCCATCGTCTTGTTTTGAAGGCGAACATTGCCCCTGAGCTATCTTCCCAAGCTAAGTAGATGGGATCCTTCACAATATTATACAGATCACTCCTCACAATCCTGTGGGGGTACTTACCAAGATACATAATTTCTTGAGATTGCATGTTGCTGGGGGCAGATTGGATCTGCAGGGCAGATATGTTATTGTCTGGGGCGAGGTGGTGGTCTGCCAGTTGTACTGGTAAACACATGTGGCCCAAATATAGATGATCCTTCATTCTACGACCAAATAATAGAAATACTAGCTCGGTGTGAAGAGGCAAAAATAATCTGGGGAGGGGACTTTAATACGATCTTAGATACCCAATCAGACAGAACATCAAGTACCCCATCAAGAACTGCAAAACACACAGCAAGCTGCTGCTATGGAAGATCAGAGAAAACCTACTTCAATTCTGGAAATACTATACGTGTCCAAAACAAGACTGGCCCGGCGATACGGGGAGGGGAATATGGTGGGGTGGTTGCTTGCTAAAATAATTAGGGAAGAAGGCTTAAGACAGCCAATCACTGGGATCTGGGCCCAAGATGGTACAATGGTGGTGAGAGAGAGATTAATTACACCTTCTATACCTATTATTCACACCTTTATGCTAATCGGGACACCACAACAGAGGAGGATTTGATGCGTTATTTATATTACATCACACTACCCGAGTTATCAGAGGAGGCATGTCAGACCCTAGAGCAGCCTCTGACAGTTGAGGAGATAGCAGCAGTAAAATCATTGACCTCTGGTGAGCCTGCTGGATCAGATGGGTTGGGGATAGAACTATACAAGGAAGTTTATCAAGGACTAGCCCCCAGGTTTTTTTAAAGTATGGGACGAAGCACTGGTGAGCGGGAGCTTCCCTCCATCTATGCAAGAGGCAATTATCACTGTGACATTGAAGCCCATTAGGCCCAAGCATGATGTCGCCTCGCATAGACCGTTATCCCTAATCAATGCTGATGCGAAGGTGCTCTCAAAGGTGCTGGTTTCGTGGCTGCTTCAGAAAATGTCCTCTCTGGTGCACCCAGATCCATCAGGTTTCATTCCCCCCAGATCAATGGCATTGAATGTGCTATCACAAATCTACCCCCATGCTCGTCTGGCCGTGGCATCCCTGGACACTGTTCATTCGGTATCATGGAGATACTTGCTTCAGGTGCTCCGGAGATTCTGTTTCGGCCCATATTTTTCCCAATGCATGCGGTTGTTGTATGCCCGCCCGTCTGCAACTATCCGCACTAACAGTACATTGTCTGTTTCGTTTCCATTGGGAGGGGCACCTGGCAGGGCTGCCCACTCTCCCCCTTCTGTATGCGTTAACAATTGAGCCGCTTGTGGCTTTTATCAGAGACAAGCATGGGCACAGGAGATCAGGCTTATGGGCCTGCTGCAAGTAATATTATTATACGCGGACAATGCTTTACTGTACATTGGCGACCCTGAGCAAAATGTGGGTCCAACTATGGCAGACATAACAACCTTTACACAATACTCTGGGTATGCGATAAACAACACTAAATCTGAGCTGTTCGCCCTTACATCAGCCGCTGAACAGCCTGCTGGCCTTCAGGGATTTAAATGAGCTCTGGTACGTTTGAGGTATCTGGGTATTGTGGTTTCCAGGACTCACCAATCATTATACTTTGATAATCATGATATCTATCTACAACAACAAACAGCAAAGATGAAGTTCTGGGCAGGACTTCTGATCTCGTTAAATGGGTGGATCGCACTGCTGAAAACGATAGTGCTACCGAAATTGCTTTATTACTTCAGCAATATCCCTTTATGACCAGGAAGGAATTTCTTTAACAGGCTTAGATCGCTGGTGAAGTCATTTACCTGGGGTGAAGGGGCAGCTAGGATATACTTGGTAAAGATGAAAGAACCATATGAGAAAGAGGGAATTGTGGCCCCAGACTCTGAGCTTTATTACTTAGCCGCACAGGCTCATTTTGCTGGCTACTGGTACTCGGATAGGAAAGATATGGGGCCTCACTGATCGACTGGAAATCGGTCATTTTCAGTGACCGATACATAGATTCCTGCACTTTTGACTCAGTCAGGACTATGGTCAATGCATGGTCGAGAATATATCATAAATTGGAAATCTCTACACCATTTCTAGGCGGTCCCTTTATGGGGTTTCCACAACATGTCTCCCACCTTTGATAGGGACTTCAAAAGATCTTGGGATGAGCAGGGACAATTGACTATTTGGGATATGTTCCCAGGGAGTGGTTTGTATCATAAGAGGAGTTTTCAGCCAAACTGGGTGGGGGTTGCATCCGGATGCAATAATACTGCCATATGAGGGCAGCGTTCCGGAGACGATGGCCATCCTTCCCCAGGGAATTGGAAACCCATGAGTGCATCATGGCGATAGTGACTGTTGAAGAGGTCAAACGTGGGGTGGCAAGATTATATAATCTGTTCCAGACATCCCAGAAGTCGAGGAATACGGTTAGGCAAAAGTGGGAGGTGGATCTGGGGGTGACGCTAGGGAATTATGAATGGAACAGATTTTGTTGATTGACTAAACAATATCTTTGAATGCAGGGCTCCAACCTATACAATTTAAGATGTTATATCATTTACATTACACCTGACCAAATTGGCTAGGATCTACCCTGGTGTGAGCAGTGAATGCTTGAAATGTGGAGAATTACATGCCGATTAATTTCACATGTACTGGAAATGTCCCCCTATTTTAACTTTTTGGGGTGAAATTGCTAAAGTTGTGAATGAGATGCTGGGGATTCAGCACTTGCTGTTACCACCTAAATACTTGCTGGGTGACATTGGTAAGGTTTCAGTTGTGACGTAATGCTTTTTCAATGCTGCCTATGCTATTGCAAAGAAATGTATTTGTAGAGGTTGGAAGTCAAAATAGACCCCTCGCAAGGAAGAATGGCTACGAGAACTGGTATTCACCAACGAGAGGGAAGAAGATTATGGGCCTCATTATGACTCTGGCGGTAGCCGTGCCGGTAAAAACGGCAAGCTGCTGCCGGAGTCATGTTTTTTTTCCGGCACCGCTAAAAGAGACTCCCCATTCCCATCCGAGTTATTGGGCTCAATGGGAATGGGGAGAACGGGTGCACCGGCACTGTGTCCAACAGTGCCGGTGCCTCTGTCAAGGTCTGCGAGTGGGTGCCGTTCCGCCCGCCAGGACAGACCTGGCGGTAGGAAAGGCACCCGCTTGCATATCTTGGAGTATGCCTGTCCGATAAGAACCGTGCCAGTAGCTTACCGGCACCATTGTTACCGCGATTGGCACACTCCTAATGAGGCCCTATGTGTTAACAGTACTATCATTATGTAGAGCCAAGGACATATGAAGCCTTTTGAGACAGTATTTGGCAGAAACTGAGAGGGCGAGAATAGATGAAAGGGGGAATTCCGAATCAGGAGCTGCTATACGGTGTGTAGACAAGTAGGTTCTGTTATAGTACTGACAGTTTGGTCTTAGCTCGGTGATCGTACGATATTGAGCTTATGCCAAACACTCCCTGTGATCCAATGTGATAATTGCCAATGCTACTGCCTGTTAAATGACTGTTAAATAAAAGTTTAGAGAAAAAAAAGGCAAGGCTGTCAGAAAGAAAGTGGTGTTCCACTAGATCAGAAGAAGAGAAGATGGCTTATGCTTCACATATTCCCAATTACAAAAACCAGATCATGTTAATCAAGAAGGCTTATTTTTCTAGGAGCATAACGGAGGCCAATTTAAATTCAGGGGAAGTTTGTAAAATCTATCATGAACTCATCACAAGGGCATTTTCTTTAGACAAAGTCATTCCCTCTCAAACTTCCTGCGGCAAACTGTCATCTTTTTTCATGTCCAAAATCATTAAGTTACGGGAGTCCATTGAAGTTGAGGTTAGAACCCATGAGAGTCCCAGCGTAATTTCAACAGAAACTTCTGCATCCTTTAAATGCTTTGATTCGATATCCAGTGAGGATATCATACAAAAGGGTCCATGCGTTCAAAGTTTCAGGTTGAGCCTTGGATCCCATTCTGGAGAGTATTAAAGGATGACATCCCAGTACTGGCCGAAGATATAGCTACCATCATAGATGCGTCCTTTCAGAGAGGGACTTTTCCGACCTTACTGAAACTCTGGTTACTCCCTGATATTCTAGCAAACCTCAGGATTGTATCATATGCACGTTTCATCAGTAAAATAATGGAAGGAGAAGCCACCTTTCAATTGTCCAATTATTTAGAAAATAACCATTTCTTATGTGCCTCACAATTGGGCTTTCGTCCGTGCCATTGTACAGAGATTTTTGTCCATTGCATTCAGAAGAAACTATTGGCTATCACAGATTGGGGAGACTTAGCAGCGTTGATTCTCCTCCATCTCTCAGCCGCTTTTGACACGGTAGACCACAATATATAGTGTCATCGCCTGAAATCTCAGATGAATATTTCTGGGACAACTCTAGTGTGGCTACAATCATATTTCACTGGCAGAAGCCATAGAGTCCAACTTAGAAATGATCTATCGAATAGGAATTGGTTGACCCTGCAGAGGACCACAATGGTAAGCTATTTCACCCCTCCTTTTTAATGTATATTTATCACCATTTAGCAAACATCATTGAAAGTTGGAGTTTTGACTGTCTACTATATGCCGACGACACACGCTTTTTAGTAGACCTACATTACAGTCAAGAGATCGGTAGGAAAGTGGGGGAGTGCTGGGGGGGAAATACAGAGATGTATGCAGGACAATTTTCATAGGCTTAATGCGAAGAAAATGAAATCCTGTTAGTAGGTGGCCACTTTGCCATTACCGTGGCCTGCTAGTTTAGGCCGCCCCTTCCCCTCCCGCCGGCACCAGTTGTGGTAGTTTGAAATTTGGGACTGCTGATAGGCAGTAAACTGACATTTTCTCCCCAGGTGGATGCTGTAACAACGATCGCTCACTTTCACTTGAACAGTATAAACAGACGTCCCTACGCTTTTTTACTTTTAGAATAAAAGTGTAGGAAGAAGTTTAAACTTGCACTGCACTGAACATTTCCTGAAACAGCAGATGTGCTTGTTTGGGGGTTCGGGTTGAGCCTGAGAGGGGGCATGGCAATAGGGCTCGTGGGGGAGCAGGGAAGCATAGTTCTACTACTTCTTTTGGTACACTTCGACCACTGGTTTTAACCCTGATCTGGTAATCACTCCTGGACCGGCACCTACTTAATTGGCCAAATTTACAAAGCCTTATGTCCCGCGTGTGCGCTTTGATGTCGCAGGAAAGATCTACTGCAATCGGATATATTTAGCGCTAAAAAGCGCTTTGGAGGTAAAACGATCAGCTCCCGGCGCGGACGCCTTTGGAATGGATGACCACTGTCCTACCATGCAAAGATTTAAGACTAGATTCAAAAGCATCTGTTCTCTTCTTTTTTTATTCCTTGGATTGCTCAGATCGATAGAACACTGTTGGATTAGGGGGCGGCCAGAGCTGTTTCTATGTTTTAATATAATATTATGTTTTGTTTTAAATCCAATGTACGTGATTCTATTTGGATTCATGTAGTGCCTTGAAACTAGTTTTGCTGTTAAAAAGGATTGGTGTTATTTTGGAGTTCCCTTATTATGCCCGTTTTTGCAGTTTTTTACTCTGCTAAACGGGAAGCAATGTTCGAGGTTTTGGTTTGGCTATTACCGGGTTTATTACTAAAGGATAGTCTCCCCAATTTACCCAGTCACGCATGAGCTTAAAATAGAGCGGCCGGGAGAGGAGGACTGATTCTCCATGATCTTCAACAACTCTTAAACGTATCTTTGGGAGGTTATCTTACTCATAGCTCTCAACTCACATGCTTTTGGCGGGTGTCACCCGTCTTGTAAAGGGCTGACTCTCCCACCAAACCTCCTGCACGCCCATTCATTCCAATGGGCGTCTCACCCAACAAAAACAAAATCGGGTGATTTCACCCGCCTTTGCAACACAAATGCTTGAGAGCTATGTCTTACTTTCATAACGGAGACTTGTAAAACAATTATAATTTGCACAGATATGGAAAATTGATGAGATATTTCACAACTGAGAACTATATAATAATAAATATCCACAACAATGAAAAATGTAATAATTTGTCATCCTTTACGCATGAATAACGAAGATCAACTTTTTCAGTCTTCAAATAGACCGACCATATGTTTTTTGTTTGATTCTGAAGAAGGAAACAATGACAATAAAAAGTTTGCAACCTAATATGTGGGGCTACATGTTTGTGTAGATCAGAAATTACGCTGCAGAGGTATAATCCACTTTCTATGTTTATGAATTGTGTTCCTTTAAATTAACTGCAAAGCACCAATCATGTGATACGTTTACGTACAGAAGGAACACTTTACACTGCCCAAAGAACAGCTCAACATGCCCAGGCAAATTATAATGTCCACAGAAAACGAAGGAGAAAAAAATGAGCTGTGCAGCGTTAGTGCAATTTCTTGTTCCACAGAATAAAGTGGAAAAAGAACTGGTTGTTTGTCTTTAAAATGGTTATTTAATAATGTGCATTTTAATTGGTGCCTGGGGCATTTTGTTTGCATTGATCTTGGTCCCATAAATCGCGTGTCTTTTACGCGCAAAAGATCGAAGGATTGACAGGCCAGGCTCGTCAGTGCCTTGAGATTTCGATCATCACTGTATTCTGGGCCGAGAGTGGTCGACATTCTGCATCACTTGTTCGCGCGCTTCCACGCCTTGAAAGGCCCCCATCACTGCTAATGGGCTGCACGTTGTTTCATCTCTATCATTTTTAAGGGGGACTGTTATTGTCAATTTGACCCTTCCATATAATCATGTTTGTCTTTCTTCTAATTGGGGGTGCATCAAATACCCGTACCCTCCACCCCACCTGCCGCGCCCCCCCTACCCCTCACCATCCCCTCCCCGAGTGTCTCGTCGCTGCATATGGCTCGTCCTCTCTACCTGTACACATCACTTATCGTGTGGGAATAAAATTGCCACGACCAAACAGCGCACTTTAAAAATTGTGGAGATGAAAACACTACAGACCCGGTTAATGAAGACCGGGCCCATTTTCTTTCCAATAAGCAAAGGTACCCCAGATTACTTTCCATAGAAATGTGTGTTTCCTCCCGGGTGCCGTGCTGCCTCTCCTTTAGCCATCGAGCCATGATGGCATTATCCTTCAAAAGGATAAGATCCCAACTATAGAAAACATTATGACTTCATAGCACAATGAGATCAACAATCTCGCATGCGGACCAACAAACGTCCAGTGCTCTAGACATCCCATCAGTGTTGATCATACGAAAATGAGCACAATTTGACCCTGACCCAATTTAACTTTGCGTAGTAATGGCCGCTGTATAGCCCAGTGAGTTGAGGGGTCGCTGCTGCAATCTGCAACTGGTCACAGTTTAGGATTTCAGCAGGAATGACTCAGCCTTTCATCATTTGGAGCTCTGTAAACTGAGTAACAATACAGTGAGTGAACATCGACATGGAAATAAAACTGCATATGCACTTTTAGATGAAATGAGTTGCAACTGGAGTCCATTGCTGGTACTCCCCATGGATTGCTAGGTTGACTATGAGCGTCTGTATAGAACTGGAGGGGTAGACATTTTCAGTTTCGGTGCCTAATGCCCTTATATGGTAGAGAGGAACTGTGGTCATCTTATTGAAGGGGCTTGAAAGGGTAATGTAGGTAGGTACATTACTTGTGTGGGGCGCGCCATGAAATGCCTGTTTTATTTGCTTGTTGAAAGTCATCGTCCCATGTTAGGAAAATACATTTTCAGCTACTAAATCACTGCATTCCATTTTGTATCTACTTTGCCAGTATTTGCTCTTACTGTGTTTGTTTCGGTTTGATGGCACATTGCTACCAAAATGAATCATTTTTGACCGAACTTCTAATAACATGTCTTTCTGTAGTCTTCCCTGAGATATTCTTTTCCCTTTTTTTAAAATCCTGGAATCTGATCTAGGATGAAGTCTTTTCTTCCCACATCACCAGCATTTCTCTATCGAAGATGTCTATAGCATTTTTTGGTATTCAAGTGAAATTATCACTTTTTTCTTTGTGACAATTTACCATTAGGACATTTACATTACATGATATGGGAGTGTGGGGGTAGGTTTCCTTTTTATTTTTGGATATTAGGTGGCGCTTTAGCGCCATCTATAAGCTTAACATATTGCATTACAGTACAGCTAGGGAGAAATGGAATAGGAGGAGAAAGCTTGTTGATGTTGTTTGGCTATTATCCACCGATTGACTTACCATGGCCGTGTTAATCCTTATGACCATTGTCACCCACTTCCTGTCCTTCCCTGCCCAAAACACATACTCCTAGGATGTCTTTGAGCTAGGTGCCTCAACCCTTATGATCAAACTTTGCACCCGAAGTGCATGCCAGTGTTTTTTTAAGCAGTCTTTTGAAAGTTAATGACTACACTGGTGCTGTAAACATGCTTACTGGTGTAAATGAAATGCCTTAATCACGTCTGCCTCCAGCCACTTGATTTATAAGCACTATGCATGTCCTTCACTGAAGACCTGTTAAAAACAGGCATTGGCAAAGCCAACAGTTTCGGCCTGTGTGTAAGTATGCCAGGCACTGCTATAGTGTGCTCAGCTACTCGCACCATATTTTGGCTGTTACCATCAGTGGTCAGCTATTAGCACTAAGGCACTGTCTGGCAAATGCCTTTCCCATGCCTACGTAAAAGCCCACACTGTTGGCCATGCCAATGCTTGTTTGCCTACTGTGTGGTATAAACTTTAATTCTTATTGAACCTCAAAATATAATCATGGTTTTCTTCAAATATCTGTTATAATTCCCTTTCTTGTTGAATTGTTTCATTCTTTCTAAGTCTCACTTAATGGATTAAAGCTGAGAGCATATAGGTACCACAGAGAATGTCATTGGTAAAAACGAAACCCCTATTTTTTAGGAAGACATGGAAAAAGTGCCAAGTATCTTATGGACTACAAGTCCATATGATGTGGGCCTATTGAAAGGAGAAGCAGCAGTGAAAATTAAGCTTAAACCAGGAGCTATTTTGCCATGTGCAAAACAGTACCCAATGTCCAGGGAAGGGGATATTCAAAAATATATATCTACCCTAATGCAATGGCATTGAACTGAGGGCCCTGCTTCCCATACTCCATCAAACACCAGACATCCGTGAACATTCCTGAGAGAGAGATGGAGACAAGAGAAAATCAGACATCTGGGAGGTTCTCAGCAGTCTTTATTAGCTGTAGTTACAAGACACGCTTGGACACAATCAAAGACATTTTGCCTTTCCCCTGCTTTTATAGTCTGATTTACACCAAACCCAGATTAGCATAGCTGGCATGCATTATTTTCTTTGACGCACAACACTGATAATCTTATTTTAGATTTGGCTAGACACGACTATGACAGTTATTAACTTCTGCCAAGAACACCTTCATAAACATCAGTGTCTACTCTTTGGGCCTCATTACGACCCAGGCGGTAAGTTACCGCCTGGGCCGTGACTTTACCACCATGGCGTAAACTACGTTTACGCCATGGTGGTTGGCGGACTTACCGCCCCATTCCGACCTTGGCGGGGCGGTAAGTCCCCAAACCCCATTTACCCTTCCCCATTCCCATTTTTGCCCCATAGGGCATAATGGGAGTGGGGAAGGCGTTAATTACGCCACCGTAAATTACGGTGGCGTAATTAACTCCATGGTCCCTTAGCGCCATGGATTTTAACACCTGCTGAAAGCAGGTGTTAAATCCGCCATGGCGCTAAGGGACCTCGTACTCAGGCGGTAAGGGTCGGCGCTGTTTACGGCGCCATAAACCCCTTGCCGCCTGAGTTGTAATGAGGGCCTTTATCTGATTTTCGAGGTTCTGCCAAGTTAGGTAGTGCCTTATACTGTTGGAGAAATTGATACACTTTATTATATGGTGCCAAATAATATAGCTGGTCCATAAAAATGTTCTGCATGACACTCATTGTGCCCTCCCCATTAAGAACATAGATAAATGCTTCCAAATGTTTGCTTTATCTGGCTTCATGATTAATCTTGTCTGCTTTTCCTGCCAAATTCCAATTCTAACCTCACAAACCAAATTACTTCACTGGAAGATGCTGCCAAAGACAATCTCCAATGTATCACCCTCTGTTGCTTGTCTGAAAACTCTTGGCATGAGTCATAGTCTCTCACACCTGGAAACCATTTTGTACTTGAATTATCGATTTTGAAATATATCTTTGTCTGACACTGTATTTATTCTTCAGAGAGCTATTATTTATTTAAGCATCTCTCACTTTGTATCCCTTATTTATTATATATCTTTATACACGTATGGTATGTGTATGATATTTAAAGCACCCTTTACTTCCTGGGTCATCCTACCCCAAATATGCACTTTTTACCTTAAATAAAGGCACTATAATCCTAATTTCTGCAAAAATAGAACCCTTTGATCTGTCTATCATGTTATCTATACTCAATTGAGGCGGGAGGGGTTGGCACCACCTATACAGCATTCTAGTACCATCAGATTATCCATACAACATGGCTGTGTACCCTCCTGCCAAAAAATCAAAAGGGAGGTCATGGAGATTTATCCATGACCTTCACCCTATAAATCTGAAGAAGTGTTTCCTTTAGTTCTGAACCCTGGAACAATATTGTATGATATCCCATCAACAGCCAGGTATTTCACTGTTGTCGATTTGGAAAAAGCATTTTTCTCAATTCCCCTACACTGACTCACTTGATCTGACTTCCTTTTTGCATAGAATGATTCACCTGAAACCTACTTGTTTGCCTCACGGGTACTGTGAGTCCCCTTCTATTTTTAATAGAGTCCTTCAGATGGACTTGGGAAATGTTGAGCTCAAAAGGACCATAATTCAATATGTGGATGGTATTTTAATGTGTAATGAGACAGAAGAGAAATGTAGAGAAGACGACGCTGTCAAACTTATGACGATACTTGCAGAAAAAGGGTACAAAGTAGACAATAAAAATAGTATTGTCAGGAATGAGTTTTATACATAGTCAGTTAATCTTGCATGAAGGAAGAAAAATGACACCTGAAACAGCAGAAGCTATTATGAGAACCGTGCAGCCAAAAACAGTGAGACAAATGCAGCAATTTTTAGGTCTATGCAATTATTGCAGGGTCTGGGTCATTGAATATAGTACGTATATTCAACCACTTTTCAAAGCACTTAAAGGATCACAGGTGGCTAAAACTAAATTAGTGTGGACAGAAGACATGACTGAAGGGTTTAATTAATTAAAAAACGCAATTAGTACAGCTCCTGTAATAGGGATTCCAAATTACAGTGAAGAATTTTACTTACTTTTCCATTGAAATGGAGAAGTCATGACAGCAGTCCTTATACAGAAAACGAACATTAGGACATGGTCATACACCATTAGCTTACTGCAGGGGGATTTTAGACCTAGTTATAAAAGGACACTAACCTTGTGATCAATCTTTGGCAGCTGCTGCATTTGTCAGAGAAGAAGGATTCAGTATAAGTATGGGATCTTCCGTAACTCTATTTGTAGAGCATGCACTATTTGCAATCTTGGAAAAACCCAACAATACGTTGACCACTTATAGAGGATCGGGTTATGAAGTAATTGCCTCAAACCCTGCAATCAAAATTGTAAGGTATAGTATAGTGAATCCAGCCAGAGACGTCTTTATGGGAGGGCAAAAGGGGCACTTGCCCCGGGCCCCCACCTTGGAGGGGGCCCCAAAAAAAGTAGCCTTATTAAAAAAAAGTCAGTTTCCCTAAATCAACAAAATTAAATAACACAAATCAGGATTTTCAATGGTGTGCTGCTAATGCTAAACCTATTTTCTGTCTGTTGTTGACAAGTACATTTTGTTCTGATCTTTTCATCCTGTAATGCTATGCTCACTGTGGTAAAAATAGTTTGCGTGGCACAACACCTGTAGCATTCTCACCTTTCTGTGGGGATTATATTGATCATGTGCAGTTGCCAAAGTTGAATGACATATTGATACATTTGAGTGTCCCAATGGTTAAGAGGATAGCTCATTGCAGAGATTTACAATACCAAATTCCTGCTAGGCTGACTCACCGTTTCCAAAGTATGAAGTTGTTAAGCCTGCATGTATATGTACGTTGTTCTATAGCTCTCCAGGTGTTATCGCCAATGTACATGCACTAGATTGTGGTTGCTATAGAAACTAACATAGTGTCATTATGGTGATGGTCTAGAAATCAGTTTGTTTAGATGGGGAGTTGTAAAACCTAGGCAGGCACCTCCAATGATATCATATGATTGGTTATTTATAACGCGCTTAATACCAGAGGTTTCTAAGCGCAGACTCAGGGATTGAACCTGTGTTGCTCCATGTCGTCTTGCTTCTAAGGCGAGCACGTTGCCGCTGAGCTATCCTCCCACAATGATGACAATAAAGTGTTAGAGGTGTTTATGTATCCAAATTCCAGACTGTGGAAACAAAGTGTTCGTGCTTGGATCCTTGCTTTGCCAGCAGACGATACAGTGATCCTGGACAAATCTTATATCACTAACAGTACTGTACTGCCTTTTATAAAAAAGGTTTTCTTCTCACATACTCGTGGCATTCTTTGGCCAAATACCTGATCTTTCCTATCATGTAGGCCATTTGAGTGAAAGGAGTTCTAGACAGAAGAGAGCAGACCAGATATTGCAGGCTTCTTACCAGCATATTTTAAGTTCTGCTTATGTGACAACAAAACGGTTTGGTTTTTTGTACAATTCAAAGGTTCTGCATGTTTTAAAATATCATTGCACAAGTCTGTGTTTGGGGTGTATTTTGTTTTGTTTATTTGATTTCAATTGTATCAACGACCATTTTTACAAAAATTGAAATACTAAAGAATCCAAGGTCCAAGGTTTCATCGTTTTCCTTGGGGTGTATTTAAAGCTTTGCAATACAAAAGAGAAACCTATCTGAAATATTTTAAGATCACATCCATTAGTATGCTGGTATTTATATACGTTCCTTGATGATGGAGACAATGAAGTTAGAATCATTGCCATTTTGAATAATATGTTTCTATGATGTTTTGTTTTTTAAAATGTTTATATTGGGTTATGAGATTTTCATATTTTCCAAGTCAGTTCTGTAAAATGGGATTATTTTAGTTCAAGGTAAAAACTAGAAAATAAATTGGTAAAGAACAGAAATTGTGGGTATGAGTCCCAGCTTCGCCTCTTAATCAATGTCTTATCCTGGGTACCTCATTTAATCTTGTATTTCTTCACCTGTCAAAATTGCAAGTCCCTAAACTTTTCAAAATTGTCAGCCCTTCAGAGTGATTTCGTTCCCAGGGTATGATCTTTAAGAAAGACTCATTCACGGTTTCACTGGCTATATAGTGTTGCTCCTCTATAATGATAGTGAACATTGATATATATCACACCACAGACACCTATTTCTATGCTCTCAAATGTCAACACTGCTTGAAAACCATATCCCAATTCTAATCTCAGTCTCTCTGGCTAGAGACACCTTCTTGGTATCTTCAAATCTCTATGCTATGGTATGTTTAGTTTTATCCTTGCTTCCCATTGGTCATCCGTATCCATGCTTGAGCACTTATGCTGTCTCTGAGGCAGCTAATCTTAGACTATTCTGGATTATGTGTACCTTTGTCATAAAATCTGTGTCCTGCAGTTATACTATGTCCAGTATACCTTCCAAGGGGCTGCTCTTGATGACATGTTTGCTGTACCTATGCTTGAACACAAGTACCCGCGTGTAGACTGCTAATGTTGCCCTTGAAATGCTACTTGTTTATCACTCTGATTACAACGTGAATGAAGAGTGTAAGGTATCTGAAAGGACGTTTGCCATGCTTATTTTGATCTCTGCCAGGCAGCATATCAAGCTATGGTTTGTTATCGTGACACAGTATGCAGCGTACTGATATTCCATATCCCTTAATTCCTTTGGTCTGTTGGAGGGGGGGCCCCAGAGCTGTCCGTGCCCCGGGCCCCCAAAGTGCTTAAGATGGCCCTGAATCCAGCAACATGCATAGCTGAACCAGTGGGAGAGGATGATGATGTGATTGACTTTCTTATAATGATGTTCCCCATGTTAGAGTGAATGCGCTAGGAAGAGGGGAAGTATTTTTCATTGATGGTTCATCTAAAATTGACCAAAAAATGGGGGTGAGACATTCGGGGTCAGCAATAGCAAAAGCGACTCGAGAGAGCACATTTGAAGTATTGATGAGCAGAAGATTGCCATCAACCTATTCAGCGCAGGCTGCAGAATTAGCTGTGCTTATTGAGGCCCTACACGTTTTTGAGGATGAGGAAGTGGCAGTGTATTCTGACTCCGCCTATGTGACATCAGCTGTACACGCAGGCCTCTCACATTGGAAGAGGAGGGGCTTCCTCCATGCAGACGGCACTCCAGTGCAACATGCAGGGCTATTAGACAAGCTCATTGACGCCTTAAGCTTTACAACAACCATAGCCATTGTGAAGTGCGCAGCATATTAAAAAATAACAGATTTATATTCTCGTGGGAACGAAGCTGCATACTTCGAGGCCAAACGTGCCAGATATTATTCAACCATGTGTGAAGATGAGTTAAAACATTTGAAGCAAGTGACAGGGCGATGCATGTTGGTACGGGAAGGATTTACTGGTGTCCATGATGTCCATTGTACAGGGCGAGCAATGTACAATGAGCTGTGGAAAAAGCAGGGTGTTCTTTATCCCCCACTGAGGCAATTTGGAGACAAGACGGTACAGGAAAGCCAGTTATGCCTCTAGCATTGTTGAGAGTAGCGCTGGAGCAGATCCACTATCCCGCACATGTGACTCAAGAGAGTCTTGCTGCTATAATAGCAGAAGACTGGTTTGTACCGAACCTCAGTGAGCATGTGGCACAGTTCATTGTACACTGTATTGTGTCCCAGAAATGTACAGCAGGGCATGCCATGCGAACAGTGTGAAGAGTAATCCCTAGACCTAATGGCCCCTTGAAACATCTACATATAGATTATGTGGATACATTGCAAACATGTAATGGTTATCGATACATGTTAGTTGTAGTTTGTCCTTTTTCCAGATGGATTGAAACAGGACTGTGCACGCATTCTGATGCTGCACGCACTACAAAGATTTTAGTCTGCAAGGTATTTCCAAGATGGGGGGGTGTGCAAAGTTTTGCGATCCGATAATGGCCCACATTTTGTGAATGAACTCTTTGAAAATATAGTCTCACTTTTAGGCATAAAGCATACGTTTGCTTCGGCTCATCACCCACAAGCCAACGGAATATGTGAAAAATTAAATGGACTTTTGAAAGAGAATGGCCAAGCTTGTATAACATTGAAGAAGGGATGGCTGCATTGCCTACTTCTTGCTTTGTATGCATTATGCAATCAACCTGGTGCCGATCTCCATTTAACGCCCCATGAGTTGGTGACTGGACGCCAAATGAGAACGTTTCTCACTCCCCCCCCCCAGCAAGGACAAATACAGACACCCACGGTGTAGCGAAGGCACTAGGTGATGAAATGCATGATCATTTGAAAACGATGACTCAAAGTATTACTTTTATCTCTCTAATGAACAAAAAACCAACAGGATGGGTCAAAGGTGAACGAAATGAACAATCTGGTTTGTAGTTTGGTAGACTCATTAAAACCACCAATATTGTACCCAGGGGAGCAGGTACTAGTACACCAGTTTGAGCGCACCTGGAATACCCCGCGATTCAACTAACCCTTCGAAGTGAAGGAAATAAGCTACTGCTGCGATGCTTAAGGGCCAACAGGCTTGGATCCTTCTGCATGATATCAATCCCTATGAAGGTGAAGCATTGACCACTCCTGCACCTACTCCCAGCGAAGCAAATACCCCCAGTGAAACAAGTACCCACAGTAAAGCAAGAGAAGGGTGACAACGGGTGACCACATGATTAATGGTCCAGAACCTGGATCAAGAAAGTGAAACATTTTTAGATTAGGGTTGATTTATGGACTAATTCTTTTGCAATATTTGTGGAACATTTTCCCTAGAATACGCTTCAAGGAACAATATTAGAAAAGCTTGAGCTTTGAAAGAAAAGAAAAGAAGAAAACCACGTTCGAATCTTCACCTATGATATCTATCATTATATTGGTATGCACATTCTTAGTTATTCTTTCATCTTACATTTCTGAAACATATCCAGCTTTGATCCAAAGAAACCTAAACATTGTTTCATTTTTGGGGAATCCCAAAAATAGTTGGATTGTTTGGAGAGTGATAATAGAGGCAGTACTCCAATTTCTAATATAGAATTGATTAAAAAGGAGGTGATACATTTGAACATTCATTGCCTTCTAAGAAATCGATAGGCTTTCATGTAATATTAATAGTAATCTCCATCGATATCATGATCTATGTTTTCTTCCTTATTATAATGGCCTTCTTAGAAATGTTATAAAAGATGATAGCATAATGAATGATACAGAAACATCTGCTATTGTCTCTGCCGAAGATATAATGGCCAGATTTCATAATATAAAAATGCTCCTGTTTCAACATAAAAGAGGGAGTGGGGGATCATGAAACTATAAAATCTTATTCAGATAATGCAGTACATTTAAATAATAACCTATGGTGCCAGCACATGAAAGAAGTGGGAAGAAGAACGTCAGATGAAAACCTCTATGTATATTCCTTGATCCTGTATGCCATAAGTGCAACAAGAACTTTTATTGCAAGAGAAATATCACCAATGGATGCCAAATGTCTCATTCATCTAGCAGCATGCACAACCAGAAGACAATTTGAAGGAAAATGGGCGATGTTACGCTGGTGAACAAAAGCGTCATTCTCATATGGAGATGTATATGTGTATGTATACATATGTGAAGACAAGAAAGATGGAAAATGGATTGGGATGGACAACCAAGAAATGCATGTATCCATCCCAGATAGGGGAACAAATTAAGGTTGTCCAGATGGATAAATTGGATTGCTCAGACACCATTGAAAAACCTGGAGAGCCAAGATGTGGTGAAGACCTCAGCTGGTGATATATGGACGTGTTCTCATTAATACCGGATGGGAAGAAGGGCTATTGGCATGCTATAAACATCCATCGAAGAAAGAATCAGCCAGTATAGTGAAGATAGTGAGTGACAAATGTGTGGAATCATGGGCCAGGGACTCGAAGTTACTCACATGGGTCAAAAATGAAGTAGGACCCGTTTCTATAACACTGCAAAAAATGCAATAAAATGCTTCAGGAACAATGGTCTAATCCTGGTGGGACGAATAAGGGATGTAAGCATATGATTGAGTTCCCAGGTATGGATGGAGGAACTGCAGTGTTAATGGATTGATAATGGGCCTCTGGATCCAGAACCTACATGCAGTTGCCTAAGAATGGGGAGGAATATGCTTTATAGTGATTATACATATACCCGCATTGGTGATCCCACAAAGTGATCTCCATATTGACGAGTTTCCCAAATTGGATGACCATTTAAGAAAGAGATCACCTGAATGTTTCCGGTTGAGGAGAAGCAATAATTTCTCAGCAAAAGCAACATGTCTTGTGATAATATTCCAGAGGAGCATACATAGTTCAGCAAGACGGCAATGATAATGATATCTATATTCTGGATAGGGCTTCAAGCTGCAGTAAATGCTAAATGGCTCCAGATTACTAGATGGGAGCTGTTGCAGACAATCAACTGAACAATAAAATGATTCAATGCAATTGGAGAAGAATTGAGAGCCATTTGGCTGATGACTCTCCAGAATCGATATGTCCTGGATTTGATTACAGCAATGCAGGGAGGCATGTGCGCCAAGGTCGGATCCTCTTTCTGTGTGTACCTACCTTCTCATGATGCAGAAAAATGAACCTTAACTGAAGCGATCACTACATTTACAAACCTGCACACAAAGATGGTGGAAGAAGTAGCCTAAATTGAAGACGATGATTGGTTTACATCTCTGTTTTCATGGATTCCAACTTGACTAGCAAATGCTTTCAAGATGCTTGGAGCAATACTAGTGTCTGTATTGCTAGGATTTTGTCTCATAAGGATCATCGTGCGACAATGCAAGAAGGCAGGTAAGAAAGCTATTGGAATGAAGATAATGGTTGATATTAACGCTGGAACAATTGAGCAAACTGAAGACAGCACTTGAGAGCACATAAATAAAAGTACCCTTGCACCTCCAGGACTTAAGTATCACTATACCAAGGATCGGAAGAAGTATGTGTGATGATGGATATTCTGTTCACCAACAGGAGATTGCCAATTCATGACCTGAAGTGTGGATGAACATATAAAAAATTCTGGTATCCTGAGGGGGGTGACGAAGATAAGGTTTCATAAGAAAAGAAAATATGATGAAATGGTAGAAGAAGACATAGCAGGATTTGCAGAAGAAGAAGCGAAGAGTTTGGTTGAGAACTCTGCCAGAAGGGGAATGTAGAAGAGGATATACCTGTCTTCTCCGTAGTCCCTGCCCCCTTGCCATCATCATATTGGGATGACAGACGAAGAGCCATGATGGGGAACCCATGCCTGAATCCTTACAATGATCTGTACCTCGTCCAGTATATGACAGACAATGTGCACTTGGACAACCCTTCAGAGTGTACCCGCAAGCTGACATAGTGGAGGAAAGCTACCAAGAAGGATGTACTTTGCCAAGCTGTCAAAATACAGCCATGAACAGAATGGATGTGCGTTAAACAAAGTCTGACGACAGCAAGGGAATGTCATAAAGAAGATATAAGAACCAATGCTGAAAAGATATGAAAATACTTAAAAAAGACGATGTAACTGAAGCACTAAGAGAAACATGCACCCTATGATACAGTAATTAGGAACACAAAGAAGAATGAAGTGACTCACTGGTCAATAACTGTAAATACGCCAAAATGCAAGGTAGAAAGAATACATATAGAAGCTTGCTTATGAGAGGTATATATTCAACGTTTAGGACGACCATCAGAAGAAAATGGATGACGGTTTATGTTAATCAACCCAGCTACCTTAACATATGAGCCAAGGATTTTAAAGTGAAAAGTTGATGAAGACGTTGTTTTCCTTTGCAAAATAGAGGAGTACACTGACTTGCAACCAAGGATGCTATTTCGAGAGATGAAGGAAAAGCACGAGCAGACCATGTGCATGGACATATTTCTCAAAGATTAGGAGGAACAATAACATTTACGAATGCCAAGTATTGAACAATTACAATTAGAAGGGCATGAAGTATATGGAATAGAGTGAGCGAGTCTCTAAGGGCCGAGAGGAACAACTGCAATGAGCATAATTGAATCAAATAGTGTTCAATACACTGTCAAAACGTACAGTTTGATGGTCTTGTAACACGTGATGGAGTGCTTGCAAACAAGGGCTATTCATTAAGTCTGAAGCTAAGATAATGGTGTGCCTACACTCCCTCAAATGTCCCGAGACAGTGCAGACTGGCAAGGTCACCCTTCAAACAGAAGACACTGATATAAAGGCCTACCGATGAGAGAGGGTAGACTAATTGGGGAAAACAAAGCGAGAGCTGAAGTATCTCCAACACCTGGTTTTCGTTTCGATGTGCGTGCTGCTAGCGAGTTGAATGTCCAAGGTATGATTTGGGTTGTCAACCAATCAGAAAAGCCTGCCATTTTAAAATACAATGTTGCAAAGTATTATTCCGCTGCCATACTCTCTGCTATGCCAAGTATATTACACTAATTAATTGTATAGAAGTAGCTCAGGGTGTGTCTCGCAGACAAGAGTCCACCAATGAGAGATTAACACGCATACTATCTATATGTAGGCATGATCCCCTAATCCAATCCCACTCCTCAATAGTTTTTATAGGTTTTACAGTCTGCCACGTAGGATGACATCAAAGATGACACATTTAGCATTATATAAACAGAGCATAACCAAGACGACATTGCACAAATCGATTTGATGAGTGTTATTTGCCCTGCTTTACTTCTTTGAGATTAAACCAGTATTTTACCATTTCCTTTGAGTCTGTCCGGTTATTTGGTATGAGATATTTTATTGGTAATTCCATCTAGCAAACAGACGCTTCAAGGTGCTAAAGCACAGTTTAGTGCAGGAGGTCCTCATGGGGCGGCACTCTCCCTATGGGGATAAGGACGATCACCTTGGGTACAACCCATTATGTAACATCACTCCCTCACATGCCTTAGCCCCCACCTCCATTTCAAACCATTATATTGAAAGTAAACCAATGTATTTCTATAGTGCCAGGGGTACAACTAAGACAGAAAATACAAGGATGAAGAAGAGCACAGAAAACATGAGGATTGCTGATTGTGCTAGTACTGAGACAATGTCATGATGCCCGCTCCCGGGGAGCCGGTTCAAGCCCTGCGTCCCCGAAAGCGGACATCCAGTCCCAAAGGAAGGACCCAGCAACCCCATATAGGGGCCCTTTGGACAGTGTCCTGGCGCCTATGGCGCCAGGCTCATAAAAGACATCAGTCCTGGCGCCATAGGCGCCAGGCTCATTATGGGAGTGCTTGGGTGCACTTAACTGATGCAGACCATGCTGCAGGATCCCGGCCTCCTTGAGGCCTGAAAGGAACTACTTTACCTGTGGGACTAATTTACCATCCGGGCGTGGTCGGGGAAGGATACATACCTGATTGGAGGAAGGATACATACCTGGAACTTCTTCCAAGGCTATTTAAACCCCACCCGAACAGCCACACGTGCTTCGTGTTGTTCTGCATCTAGCAGCTGGACGCTCACCGTGTCTGCTCCTGCATCCTGACTTCTGCCACGCCTGCCAGCATCCTGGATCACCTGCAAAGGAAGAGAAGAAGAGAACAGAAGAAGGAAAAGTCCTTACCTGCTAAATCCGCATCCCGGAGACATCTCGCCGACAATCCTGAAAAGGAAGACTTTTATTTAAAAGCTCATCGCGTCGATCGCTGCAGCGCCGCATTCCACTCACCTTTACAGGGCGCCTCCATGTTCAGCAGCGATCATCCGGATTCGCAGTCACGCCCCAGCGCCTAGGGAGAAAAAGACCAGAACAAAAGGTGAGAGAGAGGAGGGAATAAGGAAAGCTAAATCTCCATGTTAAGACTTACCCGTTGATTCATTCCCTCTTCATTTCGGGTCCGCGCCGCATCCTGGCATTTCCGGACCCCGGCCCCTAAGGGGAAAAAAAGACATCAGCATTAATGAGCGAATGAAAAGACATTACCAAAAAACGTTCATTAAAGACTTACCTGATTTCTACAAGGATTTCACCTCTCATCTCGGGTCGGTGCCTGTTCACCGGGATTCCGTACCCCGGCTCCTTTGGGAAAAAAGACACTAGCATTAGTACATTAATGCATGGACACAAGGGGAACCTCTTATCAAAAAACTTACCTGGAAGCCATGCAAGTTTGGTTCTCACCAACCCGAAAATCCAGTGAAGTAACTGGATACCAACGCGCCCCTGCATCAGAAGCAGGATGGAGAGCTCGTCCTTCCAGACCCAAAGGTGAGACGCTACGAGGAATCACAGAAGGGTTTCGAGGAGGGTGAGAGGGGAAAGTGGGAGGCCGATTGCATTAGCCCGCAGACAGTTAATCCCCTATTTTCGCCTACAGAAGGATACTTCTGCGAGCCAGACAAGGCAGATTTGGGGGCCCGGTCCAGTCCATCTTCCGAACCCTGCGCATCACCTTAGAAGAGGTCACAGCACCGCAAACCAGACCAGCCCCTCCGTGGGAGTCAGGTGAGCGTTACAGACAAGGTGATTCACAGGAGGCATGAGAAATACCAAGGATCCATTGACAGAAGGTGTTGACATTATGCTGGGATGGAGTAAGCCCTATTAAAGCGGAAAGAGAAGAGGGAGTTGAGGTCTTTTTCCTCCCTCATCAGAGAACTCAGAAGTCTGCACTCGACCCAAAGCATTGCTCAACAGAGGACGCTTGTGAGTGGCTGAGGGAGTCTGTGATGGGTCTTGCGTCGGCAGAACTGTGCCCAGTGGGAAGCAGGCGAGGCAGTGGCAAGACCTCAAGGAGGAGCTAGACTGCACGGCCCTCAAACGGTGCTGAGACTGTAAGGAGCCCCAACACACAGAGTAACCACAGAAGCCGCAATGAAGCAGACCGCTGCAGGAAACGAGATGGAGACCGACCTCAGTCCCTGGAGAGACAGGCACCGTTCAAGCAAGACCCAGAAGGTAACAGGAGGCATGGGTGGACCGGTAGGGACGTGGGGGAAGGAAAGAGGTCTCTACTTCGTGTCGGGGAAAGCGTAGACTAATGCATCCAAGGAAATCCTCCTTGTACCAGTGGCAGGGATATGCCCACTGAATACCGGAGCAGGGTCTGGGAACCTAACAGAAGAGAGCCAAGCACCCAAGGAAATCCTCCTCCTAGCAGTGGTGGAGATAAGCCCACTGAATACCATAGAAGGGTATGGGACCCCATTATAAGTTGGACTTTACTGATATAGTGAAAGAGTGCCAAGATAAAACCCAAGTTGAAAAAGAACTCTGGTTAGAAGAAACAGAATCCTTTCAAGTACACAGAAGAGATACCAGGAGAAGGGCGCCCGGTCCAAAAAGTTGACTGTACAAAGTGCTGGAACCACCGGCCAGGGGAACGGAGTCCTTCCTCCTAGCATTTTGTTTACAAGAGCACATTTCAGGAAACACCACCCGTATACCAGGAGAGGGGAGTCCTTCTCCAGGGGAAGGAATATTCTGTTAGATTGCAACAAGCCAAGGCAAGGGAGTCATTGCCCCTGGCACCGTGTTGCAGGAGAATATTTTGGGAACGCCACCCGTATACCAGGAGAAGGGAGTCATTCTCCTGGAGAAGGAACTTTCTGTTGGATTATATTAGTCTTTAGTTGTAGTATAAGGGACAGAAGTAGGTTGTGACAGAGGAAGGTGGACATTCATTTGGCCGGACATTCTGACATATCTTTTAGTATACATTTGAGGCAGGGAAACCCCTCGTAGAGATAGAGATGGGGATAGTGAGGGTTGTTTTCACTACAATATAAGTCTATAGCAACACATATGCCACCTTTGTGTCAGCTTCCTTCTTCGACGCCCTTAAAACTGCTCCTCGCTTTCAGCTTCTGTCGCCTCCTCTGTGCCTCACAACATGCTTGTACCACCTCCTGTTGCCCACGAAGGTCCACCAGGCATGTAGCATAACTGGCATACCAACCATTTCTGTCTCGGTCATCCCAGGTTACTCCTTCGCTCTCCTTCCCTTCTCCAATGGCTATACCACTTTCTAGCCTATCAGCACTTCTTCTGCTGGTGTATTTATGCTCCTTTTCCATCTAATCTCTAACCAGTTCCTTCACTGGATGTCTAACCACTGCCTCCTTTTGACTCACTGCTTTCTACTCTAGATATTTCATCAACTCCCACTGATTGTTTGCCTTCTCTTGCTATCTCACCACCTACTAATGATATTGTTCTTCCTTTGCCGCCTTGGTCTTTACCTCTACATACTCATTCCATCCTCGTCCTCTCTCCCAGTCACCTCCTTTCCTCACCTCCAAGTCATGTCCTCTCCTCCAAACCCCTCTTCTCACATCAAACTTCCTTCACACCAGGCCCCTCCTCTGAGCTCCTCTCACCTACAACAAACTCCTTCTTTACACTTCTGCACCCACTCTACTTTCACACTCTTCTGTGAAGACCTAATCATTTTTCTGGGGGCCTGGCTCCCCCCCTTCAGTCTCTCCTCCTCACTGTCCCTCAGGTGTGTGGGATAATTGATTAAGAATTGTCTTACTTGAATTCACCATGTGAGCTCTGTGCTTGGAGCTCCTCCCATTCATTCCATGGCTCCGCAAACTTCAATGAGATCTAGAGCTGGCACCAACTTGAATGTTGTATTTGCACATGTGTGCTATCAGCTTTTTAGAGTGGAGAGGAATGCTTCCTGAGTTTGAGAGTTCTGGTGCACACAAAGATATTTTCCTCTGCATAGACTCGCAAACACCGTCCTGGTAAACGTTTGCCTGTATCATTTTTCTCCACAGGGCACACAGCTCCATGGTAGTGATTCTGAAGACTTCATGTTGCTAGGAGTTTGCATATAAATGGGTCCCTAAAGGGTGTAGTGCTTTTTTCCTTGCCAAGTCCCTACCGCAGAGTGGAGCAGACCAGGGATCCTCCCCATACCTCACCCAGATCCTGCATCATCAGTGGGTGGGAATACCTGCCCCCCCCTGGTCACTACATTCCTTACAGTCAGAGCCAGGCAGGGCACTTGATTACATATCTCCCCTCGTATCGCCAGGCTCCATCCTGAATGATCTATGGGGAAGTGGCTTAAAATTCTTACATTGGTTTGTGGATACGCCTCTTGGTCAACTATGTTTGGTAAGGCATCAGAGCAAAGAACCATCAAAAGAACTCGGATGTTGGGGGGTTTGTTCTGAGCCAAACAAGTAAGGGGGCATTATTGGTAATAAAAATACATTTTTGCCCCTTCAGGTAGTACTTTAGGGCTTCAATGGCCAACTTTACAGGCAGACATTCAAGGCGGCATATGTCCTCTCCCAGGAAAAGTGGCTCTGGCTGATAAAGGGTATGGGTTGCTCGCAACCATTATGCTCTTGAGAGGGAACTGCCCTGAGATAACCCTAGAGGTATCAGTTATCAAACAAAGGGTTGACTAAAGTCTAGCATTAACAGGTGGAGTGGATTTGGTGCAAGTGTTTCAGATGATTGATGACCTCCTCGCTTGTTGGTTTCCATATGATCCTCTTGTACTTTGAACCCTTTACGTCAGTAAGTGGCCCTGAAATGCCAAAAGGTGCGGGATGATCCTTCAATGATATCCAAAGAGGATCAGAAAGGCACATAGCACTTTTTTGTTGTAGGCATTTTAGCTCTCCGAATGGCCTCCAACTTGACTTCTTGGTGGTGGCTCCTGTGCCCAGATCACATCTTGCAACATATCACAGTCTCATTCAGGTAAACCCTGGCATACTCTTGGTTGGGGGGAGGAGGGACAGGATTGGGTCCATTTGCTGAAGTGTCCGGAGCACCTTGAAGTGTGGAACAGTGAAGTGATATACACCAGAAGGGATGGGAAAGTATATCTTCTCTGGATTCTCCAGGGCCAAAGGGGTTTGCCAGTGCTCCTTGGTTAATTCGAGGGTGGGAATGTAGGTTACTGGTCTGATCCTCTCATCAAACTCATTGGGAAAACATCAAACCTTGAGATTTCATTTACTTTCCGAATAATTAGTGGAGAATCTCCAGAGCCCATCTCGCTTTGCCACTAAAATGATCAGGGAGGACCACTGACTTCTAGGATAGCTGGATGACCCCTAGTTACAACATCAGCTTCACTTTCGTTTGGCTTCAAGGTCAAACCTGTACATATTTCCTGGGTGGTGTTTCAGTTCAGTGTCTGATTTTCTTCACCTTTACCGTCTTGTCCACAAAGATACCTGTGTAGGGTATCAGGTAATTCTGAAGATTGTTTGCTTGGGTTGCCTTCAATGTATCAGGGATCATCTTCAACAGGGTGGTGTTCACATTTTGGGATAAATCTCTGCATGGGCTATCATGGTTGAATCAGTGGGGTCATTCCTGTCTTCGAGCCATTTACTGTGATAGACTTGTGATGTCTTCTAGTTGTCCTTTGGTTGTACTTGGTAGTTGTGGTTGCTCAAAATGCACCAATAGTTTGTTTTTATGGGTTGGTATTAGCACAGGTGTTTAACCTTTATCTTCCTCATGTGGGCTTGCCGATCAAATAGCTGTCTTTGCTCATCTTGGATTGCCTATAGGTGTTGTTGAACCAAGTCTCTTACTAGCGCTATCAGTTCTCTGATGTCTGCACAAATTGGGCAGTGTTTGCCCCTGTCTATCCCTGTTTTTGCTACTGCGCTTTCAGCATATCCAAGGCGTCAAAAGGCCATCTTCCACAAGCCAGTTCGAACCGAAGGAAATTGTGGAATTCTGTGTCAGCTTCCTGTTCCTGATGGTGAACAGGGCCCGCGAGACAGGAGATCATCCCAATTCTTGGGATTTTTGTACACCAGTTTGCATAGACGTTTCTTCAATGTCTGAATAAAATGCTTTCTGGGTTCGGAATCTAGACGTATGGAAGGTGTCCATGTATAGGAGGGCTTTCCACTTGGTCAGGAGTTTAGACATAAAAATTGAGCCCTTGTCAGTAGGGATCTCCTGTGAAGATCCACTGGGGAGAAACAGGAAATATGATATTTGATCATCGATTGTGTGTTATATAATGCGACGGGTTCAGGGTAATAATTGGCATAATCAATGATTACAAAAATGCAGCGATTTTCAGACTTGATGAGACTGAGGGGCCCTGTAATGTCCACCCTGATGCAGGAAAAGGGTATATCTCAATGGGATAGGATTTCTGAGGTCATGCAGGCTTTAGGACAAGTCACATATAAAGATATATTGGAAATGAATAATAATAACACAAATTAGTTCCATGAAACTACAGAATTGCCAAGCAAGGATATAGAAAAGGCCATTCAGATTAATTGGGCTGTTAAAAAGTAATGATGTTTACCACAGTAAACATAATAAGTGAAATGCACACTAGAGATGTTTTTGGACACATAAGTAAGAGATGTACATAATCGCCATATCAGCGTTGTTCATTTGGTCACTGTTGGAATGATACAAGTCTGAGTGTGCTCTGCTGGGATGGACACCCTCAATAGTCAGGTTATACTTTGATATCTGAAAGAAGAACACTAACCCACTGAGCTATTGTGCAACCATAAGAAATGTAGTTCATTTGAAATGGATAACGGAATTTAAGTGTAACCCTTCCATAAATTCATGGTTGCTTTTTTAAACTCAGTGCTGATTACCAAACAAGCGGGGTTTTAGTTCTCATGGTGACGTCTATCTTTACCCCGACAGTAAATCAAATATTACATGTGTGCACGGGTAAATGTAGCTATTCCTGTGAATAAATATGTGGAAGTATGTATGTGTCGGTTTATTTCTGGTTTGTGATGAATCCAATGGACTCATCACTGGTTCCCCAGTGACCTCCTTCCAGGTGGAATGGCGACAGCAGCCACTACTTGATTCCAACCATGGGGGTGGTTATTTGAGGGAGGATCACATGGGTGGAGACAACTACCGGGGAGAGGGGATGATTCCATTGGATCAGATGCAGCATTCCTCCTCTTAAGGGCTTGTAGTCACCACACAATTGTTTATCATGGAAATAAGAAACCCCTTCCTTTATGTAACTCTAGACAGAACCCCTTGTACCTCAAACATTCAGAACACATATAAACCATCGTCTGTTTCTGACATTTCTTTATGTGAGGTTTTTTTTAAAAATACCATAATGGACATCCAATTGCATCTATGCAATTCAGCTCCCATAAAACCTCAAGTACTGAGACAAAGAAGAGGAGGGAAGAGTTGATGCAAACTAAGCAAAGTCCAAAGACTAACATGCAGACTAGTTGTTTAATTCAAACTAAAGTTCCTCAGTCATTTAAAAATGGCAACTGTCGTATCCAGGAAAGCAATACAAGAGAGAACCGTGGAAGAAAAGACTGGCACACTGATGCGTCAGCTCGCAAACGTGAATTACAGACTCTGGCGCGGTGTGATGGAAGGAGTGGCACTGCAGACTTACATGAAGGACCTCAGGAGCACTGGGAAGCACAGCAGAGCTTCTGAAGGTACTGTCTTGTCAGGAAACAGCATTCTCTGGTCCAGGTCACAGAAGGAAGCCGGTGAGTAACCGCAGAGCTGCAGGAAACGCTAAAGAGACGTCCGCAACGTGTAAAAGCCAATCCAGGGAGGAAGCTTCACTGCAGAGGCACGTCATAAGTCAGAGACGCCACAAACTACCAGTGAGTCAGCCGAGAGCCATTGGGGACCCAGGGCCAACCGACAAACAAGCAAGCAAGTGAACAAATTATGTGAGATTGATATTTTGGACATTACTCAAAGGCAATTTAAACCCAGACAAAACCTAATGTTAAATCAATGTTTAAAAGGAACAAGATTGAATACCGACAAGAAAAAGTGCAGCAACGACACTTGAACAAATACATATGAATGAGATGTAAATGTTGGGGAGAGCTGAAACAAGTATTACCCTGAGTAAATAAACTGGACAGAACAAAGTAGATTCTGATACGATATATTGAAAATAACAAGTGAAACCAATAAGGAAGTCCTGATAAAGAGAAGGTACCAGGCAATTGACATTTGGGGAAAGATACCTGGCAGGGGAGTATACCAACAAATCTGTAATATCCCAGAGAAGGATATTTGGCAGGGGAGTATACTAGGTGATACACTGAACTTGTGAAAAGACTTTAACATTGTGGCAACATACCTGGCAGAGGAGTAGACATGGGGATTGAAGAAGCTCATAAAGAGAAATCCTGGCAGTCAAATACACCCTGGCATTTGAAGCCATATGAAGAACTTTAACATTCAGGGAAGAAACCTGGCAAGGAAATATACCAGGGAATCTGAAGAGCCCAATGTCATTTGAAACTCTATACATTTTGAAACTGTATAAAGAACCTTAACATTTGTGTAAGATACCTGACAGGGAAGTTTACCAGGGAATCTGAGAAGTCCCATGAAAGGATTCCTGGCAAAAGAGTATACAAGGTAATCCACCAAAGAAAAAAGGCATACAAGAAGTCCTGACAGCCACATCTACCAGGCACTTGAAAACTGTGGAAGGATACCTGGCAGGGAAGTATACCATGGGATCTGAAGAACCCATGAGAGGATTCCTGGCAGAGGAGTATACCAGGTAATCCGCTAGAGTTGTAAAGAAAAGCTTAACAGTGATACAAAATACCTGGCAAGGAAGTATAGCAGGGAATTTAGAAAGTACATGAAAAGTTCTAATATGTAAATGTAACAACCAAACCTTTAGGTTTACAGAACAAGAAACCTTGTGAATCCAATATAACGACATTTTTTTTTTTTTATTTGTATTTAATCAAAATTAGATTTTTACAAAAGAAGAAGAAAAGTCTTTCTTTGTTGTCAACTGAAGAGAAAAAAAGAGAAAAAATTCTACCGTTTCCTGTGTACACTGGCATGCTCATACCGCTGGTTGATTGAGGGTTTCGATTGCTGAATTTTTTTGCAGGATTTTCTCCAAAGCAATGTCTATTAGCTTAGAAGCCGCTATTAGCCATCTAGTTTTGGCTCCCGTGATCAAACGATTCCACCAGACATTGTTGTCGATGACATATGAAGATTTTAACATAGGGCCGAGAAAGGCCTCTCTTTCATGGTCAATTGAAGGACAAGTCATCAAAAGATGTTTGATTGTTTCTGTGGATTGGGAATCTCCACAGAGACTGCAGGATTTTTCTTTTGATGTGGCCCGAATTGCCAGAACCTCTTGAGTCGGTAGAAGATTTAAACGGGCTTTGAGTATAGTTCTCATTAGGCGCTTAGACGGATATTTCAGACAGTACTCCATTGGTTGCTTTAATTTGTTGTAAATTGGTGGCAGGTGGGTTAGTAGCTTGTTCGTAGTTGAGTTGTCGTTAGTTTTTATCCAATCCAACCATTCCATTTTAGATTTTATTCTCATGGGATTCTGAATTAATTCCTCTTCTGAGCAGGCTATTTCTTGCAGCGTAAGCTTTTGTTTCTCAGCCCAGTTGGTAAGGGATTTGTTGGTTCCCTTCGATATTTCTTCAGAAATCATTTTATATATTTCCAAGCTGTCTTTGTTCCGCAGTTTCTTGTAGAGCTGAATCAAGCTCTGCGCAACTACAGCCTCCAGGGAGAGCAGGCCGAGTTTGCGCCTTATAGGAGCCACTGCTGTCGATTTAGGTAAGCCTAGAGTTGTTCTCCAGATGAAACCTTCTAGCTTTGCCCATAGGGTCGTAGGAATGGAGAGATTTGCGTCCATGCCGTATGTCAAGGCTGGAATTATTTTGGATTTATAGAATTGAATTGCAGGGAGAAGACTGAATTTACCATATTTTCTGTCCACTGCGCGTAGTTGTGCTGTTAAGTTTTTGGTTTTACGCCACAGGATTTTCTGCATGCTAAGAGATTTTTTCGAACTATCGGTGGTTACTCCCAAATATTTGAATGAGGGTACTATCTCGATTTTTGATTGGTTCAAAAACCACTTCAATGATTCTTTTTTCTTACGACCTTGCTTTTGGAAAATCAATATTTTTGTTTTTGAGTTGTTAATCTCCAGATTGTTCTCCTTTGTGTACTTTTGCAGATTGTCCAGTTGTCGTTGGAGACCCACCTGGGTGTGGTCTAAAATGATGAGATCGTCTGCATATAGGAGTCTGGCAACCATTGTGGATCCTATTTTCGGAGGAAACGATCTAATTGGTTCTTGTGAAGTTTGGAAATCACCGAGAAAAGAGATAAAAAGAGCTGGAGCCAAAGGACAGCCTTGTTTGACTCCTCGATTGGACGGTATAGGATTGGAGAGTAGTCCACTGTTGTTTAGCCTGACTGATATATGAGTATCCGTGTGTAAAGCGATGATTGGGTCGAGAATCTGGCTAGGGCAATTCCAGTTTTTCAGCTTGGCCCACAGTTTGGCTCTATCTACTCTGTCAAAAGCCTGGGACAAGTCACAAAGGCAAGGAAGATTCTCGGTGCTCCAAGCAAGACTTTTTCTTTTAAGATGCTTAGGATCATTAAGTTAGCTGCTGTGCTAGCATTTTTTTGGAAACCGGTTTGGGGAGGGTCCATAGCTGGCGATGTTGTTATCCAGGTCCGAAAGTGGGTCAAGAGGTAAGTGGCCAAAACTTTTCCGATAACATCCAATAGGGCAATTGGGCGATAATTGGAGGGGTCTTCTCTCATGCCCTTTTTGAATATCGGGACGATAATTGCTTGTGTCCAGGAGCTCAGAATTATCCTTCGTTCCTTGCAGTGTTTGAATATCAGGCTCAGGGCTGCTGACCACGCCTCTGGGTGTTGCTTCAAGTCGGTGTTAGCTAGACCGTCCGGTCCAGGTGCGCGCAAGGATTTCAGTTTCATGATAATTGACTTTATATCTTCTGTATCGGATAGGTCGACCCAGTCGGATTTGGTTGGTGGATGTGCCCTCTCAGTGTCAGAGGGAGGATGATCAAACAGTTTAGGGAAATGGTTAAACCAGCGTTCTTCCCGCACAGCATTTATCATTGACAAGTTTGGATGAGGTTTCATTTCGTTGATCAGTTTCCAAAATTCTCGGGTTTTCTTGTTAGCTATGATCGTGATCATGCTTTCAGCATCAGCTTGGTAGAGTAGTGATCTGTTGTTTCTTAGCCACTGTTTATATGCTCTGAGCTCCAGATGGTAAGATTCCCATATGCTAGGGGAGTTCATTGTAGTTGCGACTTTTTTTAGTTTTCTTAGGTGGCGGCATTTAATCACTAAAGTCCGGTTGTAAGTGTGGGTAAAGTTCTCACTTCGGTTGTTTAACCTTTTCCGAGGTTTTTTGTACTGCAGGAGCAGAGGGATGTAGCTACTCCTGTATGTTACATCGTTGGCTTTAGTATCCATGATGAGAGCTTCATAATTGTCAGTCAAGCGTTTGATGTCATTGGCGTTCATGCGTAAACGAGAGAGCTGCGTGTTCACCTCAACCGGGACGTTGTAGAATTGCTGGTCATATCTCTTGGTTCTGCATGTGAGGTTTAACAGGTTGTGGTCACTGCTTTCTGTTCTGATTACTTCAAAAGACGCAATGCTTGAGTAAATATTTTCTGCAACGAAGATGTAATCAAGGGTTGCTATAGATTGTTCTCGCTCCCATGTCGGAATAGTGGGTTGATTATTGACATTTGCGGCGTTGCGAAGGTTTTTTGAGTTCATTAGCGAAAGCCACAGAGTTCCTCTTTCTGATGCTGGCGTCGAATCAGTCGCTTTTAGGCAATTGCAGTTCAAATCTCCACAGACAAGAATATTAGAGGTTTTGTGTTCAATCATTATTTCGTCGATGGTGCTGGCAGCTTCATCACAAAATTTAGCAGACGACATTCTTTGAGGATTCTAGTAGGTATTAATTATTGCCCAGATTTCGGAGTCATTTTCGCTGTTCGTTCTTACAAGCCCTACCAAGAAAGCGTAAGTGGCTACGATTGTCTTGATGATTTGTAGATTAGACCCAGTCCGGATGGCTATCAGGAGGCCAGAAGATGGTCTGCCAAAAGGCCCCTTTAGCGCCGGCGAGATCGCGATGTTATAGCCATCAAGAGCCGGTTTATTCAATAGCCACGTTTCTTGGAGGCATATAATGTCATGGATTCCCAGGTTGTAGCTGCCAATTTTAGTTAGATGCATGTGGCCTCTAGTGTTCCATGACGCTATGGATAAAGTAGCGTTCATTTGGACTTCATTTCTGGATTCGGGTCGCCGACGTGGTGAATTGGCTCCCCTTGTTTGCTGCTATTTCTTTAGACCCGGAGTAAAGGCATTTCGGAGCCAGGACCACGTATCCTTTGTTGATGTAGGGTATCAGTGTGTCGTAGACTGGTCTACGTCTTGTTTAGGTCGTAGATAATGTGCTGGAGATGGTGGTCTTTGTTTGATTCGGCGCGCTGACAATGTATGCGATGGAGAAGTTGATCTTCTGTGATCTTTCCAATTTTTTGTATCATTCCTGTCTTCCTTTCTTTCATTAGCATAGCGGTAGTGTCTCAAATGAGCAGTTCTAGATGGGACTATCCCCGACGTTCTAGTTTCATGATAGACTGGTTTATCCCAACGTGGTGGAGTTCTTCCTCGTCTTCTCGATCTATACAAATCTTCAGTCTGTGATTTATATCTATATTTTTTTACTGCCGGGGATTTATTGCTTTCCGTCTGGATCTTGGTGGTTTTTTGAGACGAGATCTCAGTCAGGATGAAGCCCTCTTGGGCCACTTTTGCGTAGGCTTCTTGGGGGATTGCTTGAAGCGCTGAATTCTTAATATGGAGATATGCTTTCGCTTGCTTATTTCTGTGATACGGCTCTATGAGCGTAAAATCGTCAGGTATGTCAACCTGTTTGAGAATTTTGAGGACAGTTCTTCTATTCAAGATCATGTAATGATCTTCTGCCGATTTTTGTTCGATCTTGAAAAGGCGCACTGAATCACGGATCTTGCCATTGGTTCTTACTGAGGATTCATGTTGGTATTTGGTTTTCGCCACTTTTTCCTTATAAGGAGACAATTTACTTGAGATGGTAGATTTAGTGGATTTTAATTTTTCATACAGTTGGTCGATACTCAAGTCACCCGCCTGGTTAGGATCAGTCTCACCCTTGCCAACGTGGGTAGGTGCAGATTTATTTACTTCTTCTTTTTGTAGGGGCGATTGCGTTTCATGCGGATTTCTGTTGCTGTCTCCCGTCACAGTATCAAGATCAATAATTTCTGCTGGGTCCTCATATTGAGATACATCTATCAGTGAACTTTGGCAGATGAAGTCCTCGACAGATCGAGGCGATTGGATGGGGTGGTAGGTGCCAGGTGAACCATTTTCGTATGCCGTCACTTCATCTGTAGAGTAAGTTCTACTCTCTTTAGAGATTCCCTTGAGAGAAGATGGTGGCTCTATTGTGGGTTCATTATGTCTCTTAGACGAATCTAGTTGAGGACTTTTTGTTAACTTCAAAAGTGGTTGATTTGACGTTGAGGGTAATATCTTTTTGGAATTGGCCTTTGTAAGTCCCGTTTTCGGTGGCGCCGTTTTTCTGTGGGGTAATTTACTTTTTTTGTTAAGAAAAAGCGGTGCTGTTTTCATAGGTTGTGTTTGTGGTGAAATCTGGGTTTCTTTCTCATCCAGGGAGCTTTTTCCGGGTTTGTAGTTTGTAGCAGTCTTAGTTTTTCTTCCAAAATCGATAATTTCTGGTCCCAGGTTTCTCTTTGTTTCTTATTTGTTTGCTCCAAGGCAGTAATAAATCCTTCTACAAATATCAACTTTGTATGCATCATTGCTGAAACTGTGATGCTGTCCTTTAATGAGTCGTTAATATTTTCATAAAGCTTCCCAAAAGGAGCTAAGGATATTGTAATAGCCGACATGATGGCTGCTAAGTCATTTTTTTTTAAAGGAGAGTCTTTTGAATTTGGGGGTGTTATTTCACTAAGTCTCCTGTTCCTTGACGGCGAACGTGGACGTGGTGAAGAGTGCAGCAATTGCTCTGGAGAGAGTTTATTTTCATCTGTTTGGGTAAGCTGGTCATGTTTTTTCGGTTTTTGCATTTGTTGTTCCAGCGACAATTGCGACTCTAGCTGTGTCACCAGAGGTTGCTGGTTATTTGGAACTGAAGGAGACAATGGAGCATTTTCGCTGGCTGGTTTTTTTTTTAGAGGTAGTTCAGCGATTAGGGGTAGCAGTACGCCAGTTCGCCCTTTCCCTTTTGGAGGTGTGAAAGATTTGATGTTATTTGCAGCCTCCGTTGTACCCAAGCTAGTCATGTTCGGTGTTGGCGCTTGCACTGGTTTCAGGGTGTCGGACATATAGTGGGTTCTTTTAGATTCGGTTTGGTTTTTTCCGCTTGGATTTTCATAATAGAACTTTCCTTATTCTGGACATTGTTTAAATTAGAATCGTTTTTGTTGGCACTTGGAGAATCCATTACTTTTTTGGCATGCAAGGATGTTTTTCTTGCCTTGTTGACAGGGGAGAGGTCCTGAATTGCTTCCAGGATTTCTGCATCCGAGAGTTCATTGGCCTCATCCAATTTTCTTTTACATTGTTTTTTAAAGAAGTCTTTTAACGCCGATGATAGCAATGGGCAGGGTAGAATTTTTTTCCCTGTATCTTTTTTCTTATATTTCTTTTTAGGGTTTTGTGTTTTTTTGAGTTGAACATCTCGCTTTAGGTTCTTAGCAGCTATTTGGGCTGCGGCAGATTCTGAGGCCGGTTCTTCAACAATTTCCTCAATATGTTCATTCGATGTGTTGACGTTGCAGGGTTTAGTTGTTCTAGGCTTAGAAAGATTTTTGGGACTTGAATGGTTTCCGGGATTTTTTTCCCTTTGTGGACTTATTGAAGGTAAATGTTCGTTGGTTGCGTGAATTTGGGCCAGGATTCTGACCGGTACCTGCAGAGTTTTTTCGTAATTGCTGATGGGCTCTGGTAAATCAGTTGCAGGCTCATCCAATGCGGAGGGGATTGCCGCTGGAGTAGACAGAGCGTTACCAGGGGCAGCATCGGCGCAGCCAAGAGGAAAGAGTTTCGACATCGGTACTTGAGGCTGCATCTCTGAGTTTGTGATCGTAATTTCGCCTCTGTCCTCCTGTGGCCTCTCCCCCTCAAGACCGTCTGCCCAGGCTGCGAGCACAGGGGTAGACGACGGCGGTCCTCTGACCGATGAATCGTCCGCACCTCTCGCCATTGTCGGAACCTGGTGGGAAGGCTGGGCAGGCTGGATGCCGGTACAGGAAGGGGAGGAGGGGGGAGAGCCCCGCAAGGCAGACGGCGAAGGAGTCGAGGAAGGCGCCGCACCCTGGAAGCACGGTGAATCCGAAGGGTCACCAACACAGCGTCCCCTCCCAACTGGGGAGACGAAAGGGTCCGAGGTAGGCGCGTGTTGGTTAGTTGAAGGATGCGAGGAGTTAGCTGCCTCCGCTTCTATAGATTCTGTATGTTTTGCAGCACTGGATAACAGCTCCATAGGCGTCAGGCATGATACATGAGGAGAACGGTGGCCCCCGCTGAAAGGATTTTCGAAATCAAAACAGGTTTTCGGGGATGACAGGGTGCTACCAGAAAAATCGCTGACCGAAGGTGTCAGAGCGATGATCCTTGGGGCCTTCGGTTTTGTAGCCGGATGTTTCATTGGCGAACCATCGACACATTTAAAGTTACTTCTTAGAAGTCTTTGCTCCACTGAGCAATCTAGCCGCACTTGTTGCTCTTCTTGCGGACATGTAGAGATCGTTAAGCTTACCTGTGAAGGGGCTTCACGTGAAACGCGAGGCTTCATTTTTGGAAGGTCGCGGGGCGCGGACATGCCGCGGACTGCCGATGACTGCCTCTACCTCGCCTCTAGCTCCGAAATTGTTGTTCAAGAGAAAATGTTTTGTTACAAAGACATTGCTGGATGTTATGGAAAATATTGTGTGAACAAGAACTTTCTAAATCCAGTGTAAAAGCCTCAAGGAATTGTTGGATAAAGAGACACTCATGTGATGCAAAGAAACTGTTGTTTAAAAGAAACACTTTTGCCATCCTTCTAAAAATCCAGCTGCGTGCAACCACCCTCTAGATTCAAAGATTTCTCCTTGGGAAACACTTTTTGGATTTATTTTTATATTTTGAATATGAATATTTTCCACTAAACATATGTCAGATACATTTCTTTGCACCCTTAGTTTATTTCTAGTGTGAGGGCCAGTTTAGAAGGTTTTGGACACAAGGACAATTTCAAAGTTACTAACTACTCGATACAGACTGATTCTTAGTTTTAATTTCTTAGATAGGGAACCTCTTTCTTTTAGGATAGGGGAGAGGTGTTTTCTTTAACCCATTTCTGTTCAATAAAATTTGGAATAATGAGAATATTACAACCTCTCATTTGACCCCTCACAGGTTGCAAAGCTATTGTTTTTAGTTATTTATATTATGTGTGTTTCCAGTATGGGTAGGGATTTTTCCCACATCTCTGTTCATTTATAATAATGGAAATAAATAAATAAAGCTTCATTTCTCCAGCATGGAGTCTGGCATGGATTCACATGCTCATGAATATTCCCCGTCGTCCGGCTGGGAATCTTTGGTAAAAGAAAAAACAGTTTCACTTTAGCTTGAAAACTGTATTGCTCCTCTAAACCATTCACAGCCCTCTGGGACATACTGCCCCATCCAATGACAGTCCTCTGCCTAAGCTCCACCCCTGGAGGCCATCTTCAGATATTTACTGCACGCTTCAGTGTTGGGAGTCCTCTTAGTGCTCTCTGAGCTATTTTCTAATATTATTCGTTTTTTGACAAATTTTGTACATTTTTGACTGATTTTTTGGCTTATCGTTTGACGGTGGTCAACTATCGGCAGCGGGGACCCGCTGTCAGTGAAGATCATACTACATCGAGGAGCTTTCATCGAGTTTCGAGAGGGCCTGAGTTTGGGCCTACTTTGTGCCTTTCCACCATGACCGAGGAGAAGAGATGCCTCTTCAAACACTGCGCGAAATGTGAACTAAGGAACGTGTACATGGAGGATCAACACAGCAAATGTCTGTATTGTCTGCATTCGTAGCACGATGAGGAGGGGTATGGGGTCTGCTGTGGTTTTTCAAAAATTATAAATAAGGGTCGCTCTAGTAGTCTGGCAGCGTGGTTAAAATCGGGTACGGCCTCTGACGCGGCCTCTGGGCATGGTCATGCTTCCCCCAGGACCGGCCGGTCCCACAAACAAACTTCCTCAGAAAAGCGGCTGAGGTCCTTTGAGGACATTGCAGGGGTTCAAAAGAAGGCAAGGCCGCATGCCATTATCCCACTGGGTTCCCACTGGTTTTGCTGACTCAGGAAGGGCAAGGTCGCCGTCACCAACCACATCCACGATGAGCCTACCAGTGAGGGGCGCTCCCTCCAAGAGACAGTCTTTGACTCCTTTGAAAATCTGCTTACCCTCGGCAGACAAGGCGATGAAGGAGAGATCTAAAGTTGGCCCTTCAATGCCTCCCTCGGTGACGCCATTGGCATCAGTGTCTTGACCAGCAAAGACATCATCAACATCGTCCTCAATGGCGACCGACCTAATCAACAACGACTTCTATTACCACCCCATTGACGATTCCGTCGACATCCTCATCGATGACCACTACTAGTTATTCTGCGAAAGGGGGCAGACAACGAGAGAGGTGTCCACAGTCGTGGCGATGACTGCTCTGCGGGTGTCCCTAGTGGCATGCCGTGAGAAAGATGCTGCGTTTTCGGCGACAATAGCTGCTCCCCCCCAGATGTCTCCAGAGAGGGGAAAAGGATAAGGCTCCTATGACACCTAGGAGGGGTACAGGAAAAGGGGTTGAACCGGGGCGGCTGGTGCAAATTACCAGCTCCGATGAGGGTGATGATGACCTGCGTGAAAGCTACTATTCAGACCACAAAGGGGGCCAGGGACCCTTATCTGTAGGTGGGTCTCCGCGGGGCAAACCCTGCCACCCATCTCACCAGAAGAGGTGCACCAGCCTGTAGCCTCCTCATCTCATTCCTTCCACACCGCAGCCCAGGGATGTGTCTCTGGACATTCTGACCACACTGCACATTCTGGTATCGGAAATTCAGCCGAGACTGCTACCCACACCAGGCTCTGCTCCACTGGGGAGTTCCCCAAGACCCTTTCCCCGCAAGACCTTCTCGGCACAAGCACAGGTCAAAGGACCCTGCTGGTCCAAGGCGTCAACCAACGCCACCTCCACCGCCTCCAGCTCGGGACTTGACCCCAACTGGGGATCCTGAAATGCACACAGACACAGATAGAATGGCTACGGCGACGGACACCGACAAGGCCGATGACTTCCTGCCAGCTGACGAAGAACCAGCAGTCATGGATGATCAGTGCAGGGCCTCTCCGCCGGATTAGGTTGGGCCCCTCCACTCGATGATATCCAGGGCCTCTGAACTGTTCCAACTGGTGTCTGAGGAGATGAAAAAGGAAGGGCTCCTATATCAACGTTGTGAGTCCAGACTGAAGACCATCATGTCCGTCCCCTTGTTGGACGATATCTGGGGTGAAGGCCTAGCCCTGGTGAAGAATCCGAGCACCACTCCACTCAAGCGGGACAGGCTTGAGAAGAAATGCAGAGTCCCAGACTCAGCCTGCAAGTGCTTGCGGTCCCAGCGTTCACCTGACTCTGTGGTCTCAACCGCGGCCAGGAAACGCTCTGAAAACCGTCATCCTTGTCCATGGTGCCCACCGGAGAAGGAGGGGAAGAAGCTGGACACTATGGGGAAGAGGATTATCGATATGGCTGCCAGCATCATTAAGGCAGCTAATGCCCTGGCCATCTTGTCCCTCTATGACCGGGAACTGTGATATAAGCTCTTGAGCTGTTCCAGGAAGGGGAAGTAGCCTCAGACCATGCCCTCACAGTGGCAGTGGACATCGCGGACACCGGGTTCCGTCAGATGGGCAACCGAGTGTCCCTTTGTTGGCAGGGCTGGCTGAAAGCCACCAACCTCTGGACGGATGTTAAATCTAAGGTGTTGGGCATGCCATTTGACTGAGAAAACCTGTTTAGCAAGATGGTCAATGAGTCTCTCAAAATCATCAAGACTGACACGGAGACGGCACGTTCACTGGGTACCCTGCAGCAACATCAGTCGTCATCCTTTCATTCCTCGAGAGGAAAGCTTTGCAGGTCCTCCAAGGGCTACACCACCCCTTGGCAGCAGCTTTCCCACTCCACAATGGCAAGAGGCGTGCAGAGGTCACTCACAGGCATACGGCAGCGGAGGACAGTGTTGTTGCCACCCACAGGGCAGGACCCCGACACCAAAACAGGGCTGAACTGGCCGTGGACTCGGGCCCCACTTGTGCATCCCAGTGGGAGGCCGGCCTGCAAGGTTCGTCAGCACGTGGAAGACCATCACCACAGACAGATGGGTGCTGGATGCTCTCGGACAGGGGCACACCTTAGAGTTCCAATGCAGGTGTCCTCATATTCCCCCTGTGGCTCGACAAGAACAGATTGTGGCACAGCTGTGGACCTGGAGGACGCCTGCTTCCATACATACATTGGAAGCACTGCAAGTTCTTGCGGTTCGTGGTCCATGGACGACATTATCAGTTCAAAGCGCTGCCCTTCAGCCTAAAATCATCCCATTGGTCTTCATAAAGTGCTTGGTGCCTATGGCGGCGCATCGTCATCTTGAGGGCATCCAAGTCTAACCTTACATGGACGATTGGCTAGTTCGATCCCGCTCCCATGCTCTGGTGAGCCATTACACTGCGAGGACCTTGCGTCTGCTGATGAATCTGGAATTCTCCATAAATTATCCAAGGTCCTGGTTAGAGCCATCGCAGAACGCTCTGTTTCTTCAACACAATCACTTGTCTGGTGTCTCACTCAGAGGAGAGGGTAGGAGCCATCCTAGCAAAGGTGCAGTGCCTGTCATTGGCGAGATGTGGCTTTTGTGCAAGCTGTCAAGTCGCTGCTGGGCATGTTTTCCTCCTGCATCGTCATCCGTCTTTGCAGACTTCAGATGAGACCTCTGCAGGAGTTTCTGGATGTGAGGTGGCTACAAGTCTCAGACTATTAGATGGACAAGATCGCCCTCAACAAGGAGTTCCGGCAGGCGATACAGTGGTTGGGCCTGCACCCTCATCTTACGCAAGGGCCTTGATTCCAATTCCCTCCTTACCAAGAGACGGTCACCACAGATGCTTCCCTGGAAGGTTGGGGAGCCCACACTGGACAGTTGCCCACCAGAGGCCTATGGCTGCCAAAAAAAGACCCTCAACATCAATGTCCTGGATCTTTGGGCTGTCTTTTAGGCCCTCAAGTCCTTCCTGCCATCTCTGAGGGGCAAGGTGGTGAGGATCTTCATGTACAACACCACCACCATGCTCTGCATCCAGAAGAAGAGCAGGACGTTAGGACATGTTTCTTGTCCCATTTCACCTGGCAAGCACCAAGAAAACCATTGAGGACTCGCTCAGCAGGGAGCTATGCTCTCGCCACGAGAGGGAGCTTTGCCAGTACCAAGTGGATCTTCTATTCCACTAATGGGGTCGAGCCCAGATCAACCTTTATGCAACGGTGACAAACTCCCAAGTGCCAGAAATTCACCAGCAGGTTCCCTCAGCCGAGTATCACGGGGGATGTATTCTCGTTCCAGTGGGAGGGACTTTTCCTATACGCTTTTTCACTGTCTCACTCCTGCTATGAGTGATCAACACACTCAGACAGTGTCGCTGCAGGATGATACTCGTCGCTCCGGCGTGGCTGCGTCAAATCTGGTATCCAGATCTACTACGTCTGTCAGTGTCTCCGTCCATCCGGATGCCATTACATCCCGATCTTCTCTCCAGAGAGAGAGGGGTGATTCTACACTTCGACCCAGCACTGCTGAACCACAGGGCCTGGCTCCTGCAGCCCTAGAATTTGGACATTATTCTTTACCTGCAGAATGTAAGGACATCCTGGCCAAGGCCAGAACATCTTCAACGTTGACATGCTATCACAATAAGTAGAAATGTTTCTCTGTGTGGTGCAGGGCTCAGAAGATTGTTCATCTGTGTTTTACAGCACCACAGCTCCTTCCATACCTGCTTTCTTGATCGCACCAGAACTTCCCCACCAGACACGAGTTACGACAAGCCCAGCTTAATGACGCCAACATACGTGAAGTCCTCAGGGCAAAAGAGAATGGGGCCGAAGGACCACCAAACCTAAGTGATTTGGCTGACCAGCGGGTTTACGGAAAAAAATAGTAGACACTAGTGATCAAGGGTGGTGTTTTGTTCAAGGGAATCTAGTTTGAAGACTGTGTTATTCTTCGTCTGGTGCTCCCTCGTTAACTTATTGTTTTTTACATTAGGTAGACACAGTATAGCATCACATTTGTTACATCTTAGACAATATTCAGCTGAATTCCTATTTCCCTCCCCCTAAACTCCCTTAAACCCCTCAACCAAACATTAATAACAGTAAAACGCATGGCTGATATTCTACCAGAAGCTCACCGGTTTCTCTTTTACTGGCCTACTCCAAACTCATTTCCCCTACTCAGCAGTTGATTTTCTTTGTATTTGTATTTGTATGTCTTTATTTATATAGTGCGCCTGGCCCAAGGGCATCTGGGCGCATGTCTTAGGTTACATAGACATTGTGCATTAACAGTTGCATAGGAGGCAGGTACAGAACAGGTGCATATCTAAGGTTACTTAGACATTGTGCATTAACAGTTGCAAAGGAGGCAGGTACAGAAACAGGTGGTTACAGGCAGAATTTACAGATCATATTTACATTGAAACTCAACGCATGACCATGAGTCACTGGCGCATAGTTTGCAGCATCAGTGTACAGTTACAATTGCAGAACCGGGTATAGATTGGCAGGTGCAAAGGTGACTCAATGGAAGTGGCAGTGGATGAGGGTAGATCAGAGTAGAATTAAGGTTGATGTGAAGGGCAGTGTGTATCTTGAGCCATGAGCCACAGTTTGGCTTTGCTCTTGAAGGCCTGCAGGAGGGTTCTGATCTAAGTGTAGGGATCCTTTCCTTTGCCCATGATCCTTTCTCCCCTCAAATCGTCTTTTCTCTGTAGGGGTTCAGGGAGGTTTTTCGTTCAGGCAGCTAAACAATTCATGCACCAAGGCATTCCAAGTCGTCAAGTTTGCCAGGTTTTCTCCCCTACCAATCTGGATCGCCTCATACCACACCATAGCATTGGCCATGGACCAACATCTCATATCTCCCCACCACCCATTTATACATTGGCCCTCCCCTGATTTCCACACCATGGCAATCCTTCTCTTTGCCAATAACCAGGCAGGATCCATCATCCTGTTTTCTGATATTGCATTTTTAGGGCACCAAAACACTCCCAGTAGACAGGCTACTGGGGTCCATTTATAATCGCTTCTGCCACCTTTCCTGAGCCTTTCTTCCATTTCCTGCCAGAACCCTCGAATCACAGGACATGCCCAAAACATATGTATCATATCTGCCCTCCCCTTCCCACACCTCAGACACTTCTTTTCTTCTTGCGAAATTAGATGTGGTGTCATGTAAACTCTAATATGCACATACAGCTGGGTCAACTTCAATGTGGTCTTGCTTTAGACCTTTTTCGTGTAGGCTAGTGCCTGGGTCCATTCCGGCTCTGTAAATTCTCTGCCCATATCTGTTTCACATTTACTCCTCCCCTCTGGCTTCTCTCTTGATATTGTCTCTTGCAGTCCCAGATACAACCTGGACACACCGTGTCCGCCTCTGAAATGACAAACAACAACTCAAAAATATGTTTTTCCTCCAGGGGGAGCGGAATTCCTCTCCACCTTTTCTTTACCTCGTACATCAGTCTGTAGTGTGCCAAGTGCTGTCCCCTGCCTATTCCATGCTCCTGCTCTATTTCTTGAAACTTCCGGAACCTATCAGTTGTAAACAGGTCTCCCACCGTTGTCAGCCCTTTGGCCTCCCACTGTGTCCTAATCTGTGCTAGATCTCCAGTGTCTCTACCGTATATCTCTGCTAGGGGAATGTGGGGGGGAGTATGGTTCCCCCAATTTCAACAACACCATGGTCCTGGCCCAAATTGTCTTGCCTAGCTGTAGGAGACAGGGGGGGGGGCTTCCCTGATCCTACTTTCTCCTACGCACAGTGCTTCTTTTAGTAAATAGGGAGTTTGTTTTGTGCTCAGTAGCATATGTTCCACGGTCTCTATGTCCGACCAACCGCCCTGCAACATGTTGGAGTTGTCCACCCAGGTAATACAATTCTAAATGGGGGAGTATCACTCCTCCGTCCCTGTAGCCCCTACATAGTGTATCCCGGGCTCTACGGCCCCTCCCTGATTCCGATATAAACCCATCTACTATCTTATTCAACTGTTTAAAAAACGGCCTTGGCATAAGGTTCAGAACATTCAGGAAGTGTACAGTAAACGGGAGAGGGCAACCATTTTCAACAGGGCAATTCTACCCATTACTGAGAGGGGTAATTTCTCCCAGAACTTAATCGAGTTCACTATCCCACCTTTTACTCTGTGTGTTGTTTTGGTGGGTCATTTTAGCGCCATGATGTAGATTAACTCCCAGATATCTAAACGTGTCATCCTTCCATTGTAATCCCAGGTCCAGTTGTCACAAATCCTACCCATCCTGCCATTGGAAATATGCAGGATTTTGCCCTATTTATCGTTATTCCCAATAACCCTGCAAAGTTATCCAACACTTCCAATACTTCCAGGTAGGACTCCAGGTTATCTTCAGGGTTGCGCACATACAGCAGCATATCATGTGCATATATCAAAACAACATGGTGTGTTCCATTCACAGGGAGACTTGTGTCTCAGAACTCCCTCCACAAAAACACTGCTAGTGGCTCTAGGGCCAGAACATATAACATAGGGGACAGAGGGCATCCCTGTATGGTGCCTCTCTGGATGGGAAATTGCTCGGACACCTGTTTGCCTGTCTGTACCCTTGCTACCGGACTAGAACAAAGCATCTGTATGCACTTCATAAAGCCTTCTCCTACTCCAAAGCTTCTTAGGGAGGCAAATAGCCACTCCCATCTAACCGAGTCGAATGCCTTAATTGCGCCTCATGCTACTACCGCACACCCCTCATCCCACTCCTGTGTTGCTTCTATGATTTCACGTAATCGCCTGAAGTTCTCAGATTTCCCCCTCCCTGGAAAGTATCCTGGATGATCCGGATGGATCAATAGCCCAATTACTGTTTGCAATCTAGCTGCTAAGACTGCTGTAAGTATCTTGGTATCCTGATTAATCAAGGATATCGGGTGGTATGATTCGCAACACCTCCCCTCATTCCTAGGCTTCAAGATTGGGATTATAATAGACTCTTCCATGCTGTTGGGCAAACTACCTTTTCTCAAACGCCTATTCAAACGGCCGGAGCAACCTCTGGGCTATTTTGTAGATGAATTCTTTGTCGAATTTGACTGGCAGGCCATCTCCCTCTGGCACCTTACCCGTGGGCAATGTAGCAATTACTTCTCGCACCTCTTCTCTTGTGAGCGGCATTCCCAGCTCTCCCGCTTGTTCTACTGTTAAGGTGCATAGGTCGATGTCTATCAGAGTTTCCCTAATCTTCGGGCCTTTATCCTGTCCCCCCTCACTATGTAATTTTTGATAGTATCTCCGAAAAGCTTTTGTTAATTTCCCTCTGTGACTGCCATCATTCTCTGCATTCATCCTCAAGCTCTGTAATCCATTCTCGATTATCCATGGTCCGACACAGCCATGCTAGTAGCCTCCTCTGCTTTTCTCCTTATCCATGCATCTTCTCTGTGTATCTGGCAAAACTATATCTCCCCAGCCTCTCCCAATGTTCTAGGCAGTCCTGCCTTACTGTGATGAGTGTACCCTCCGTCTTCCCTCTCCTTATGGGGGCTCTCTCCTCCATTTTATTTTCACTTCAATGTCAGCTTGATCATGCTCCAGCTCCCTTTGGATCTCACCGGACTTTGCCATGGAAGTCCCCCTTATCACCACTTAAAAGGCATCCCACAATGTCCCCTACTACCTACACTCCCCACGTTGACACTGAAATATTCTTCTATTTGTTGCGCTGAGCCTTCCCGAAAATGGTCCATCCCACAAGGCCTCCACTCACAATCTCCATGTGGGTATCGGGGCCAGCTTGTTGCCCATTATCCATCCTACAATCAAAGGGGAGTGGTCTGACAACATCCTACCTTCGTATGCGACCGTCACAAACTCCCCCAGTTGATATGCTCCGTAAAAAAAAGTATCTATGTGCGTATAAACATTGTGCACACTTGAATGATAGGAGAACTCCCTCGTCAGTCCGATTAACCAAAGCCAGATGTCCTGCAAATCCAGGTCCTCCAGCAATGTCCTCAGGACCCTGGCAGGGGGGAGATGGAGTCCCATGTTTATCATCCGACCTATCTAGCCGAGGGTCTAAAGTACAATTAAAATCCCCTCCACCCCCCACAGATCTGTGTTATCCATCGATAGGGGGTTAGCTTAGAAGAAAGTAGACGCATCTTCATTGGGGGCATAGGTGTTTATCAGGCAATCCTCTGTCTAATCTAGGAAACCATGTATGTGCACCATCCTCCCTTCTGTATCTGTGCAGACCTATACTTTTCAGAAAAAGGGTACTGTTGGGGCTATCCAGATGAGCACACCTCTCACATTCCTGGAATAGAATGACCCAATACCTCCCCCTCCCATTTCCTTAATATCTTTACTTGTCTCTCTGTGTTAAGGTGTGTCTCTTGTAATAGTGATATCTGCACACCATTTTGTTTCATATATGAAACCACCGTAACCCGCTTAACTTCTTATCTTCTTTTCTATACCACCAGCCTCCTGTAGGCGCTGCAGAAGTCTCCATTATCGACCGTCCATCTTTGTCGTGAACCTCTGTTTATTATTGTAATGTTCAATCAAGCCATGTGATAACCAAAATAACTTGTATAAAACTATAACTAATCACCCATCAGAAGTCTTCTGTGGAGGCATAGCCACCATTCATTCCAGTCGTGTCGGGAGCTTGGTGGGCTGATACCAACTGGTATCTGCCACTTCTTCCAAGGGTAAGAAGTGGTGAACTAAGATTATGAACTATATATGCAGGGGCAGTTTAACAATCCCTAGCATTTGGTTCCAAGTAATAGAAAGAGTAAAGAAAAAGGGACTAAACAAGACCAGCCCCATTCGTTCTAATCCCATAATCACAGCATTCTCTGGTGTCTCTGCATCCAAAGCTCCTCTCTTATTGCAACATTCCCCCTTCCAGTAAGATGTCATGTGTTATCATTTTTCTCCGCCATCGGCTTCATTTATTCATATTCATCCACGCATTGGCCTCCTTGGGTGCATCGGAAAAAACAAGGTCTTCCCCTCATGTATCCCTTTCAGCTTTGCCGGGTACAGTTACATGTATTTCACACCCTGTTGTCTTAGTCTTTCTTTCTTCGGAACAAATTGACCTCTCCTTCTTTGGGCTTGTAGTCCGGATAAATTGCCGGCTTGGCTGACCCTCTCCTCGCATCTGTGATGATCTATCTGGGTGGGGCCTGACGGGGGGTGCCTTCTGGTCAATGCTCTGTGGGCCCTCTCCACTGTGATAATGATCCAAGGCCAATTTCTTGAAGCAGCATGTTTTCGATGTATGTGGTAGGGTCTGTACATTCTGCTCCCTCCACCAGTCCCAGGACTCTAATATTACTTCTCTGCGCCCTCCCTTCCGCATCCTCTGCTCAATTTTGCAACATCTGGACCCTCTTTGTTAGTTCCCGTACTGTCACTTGTAAGTCTTTCTTGGTAGTTGATATATCCGCTACTTTTCCTTCTGTCTCTCCCACCCTGCTCACTTGGTTCTGCATATCCTGCTGCTGGAGGCTCACATCACACTTAATTTCATCAATGTGGGATTCCATTGACAAATCTCAGGGCTGCGATTGCTTCTAGGACCCTCGTGTCTACTCCCTATGTCGGGGGCCCTTGGTTATCTGTCCTTGGTTGTCCCTCGTTTTCTATTGTGTCTTGTTTCTGCTCTCCTATTCTGGCAAACGCTTCCATTTTGTTTGCCGTGGCTTTGCAGGGGTTTTCTTCTTATTTGCTTCCGGTCCCTCCTGCTCTTTCCAGTTCCTACGTACTGTGTTTTATTTATGGTATTTATTGATCAGTCTCGATGCGCTAGACTTTCTCATGCCCACTCCACTTATGCAATTGCTCCCCCTCTGTGCAGCTCCTCCCTGTTGAAATCCTCTTATTGTTGGGCCTGTCTATGGTCAATCTCTCCTCACCTCCACCGAGCCCCCGTCCAAGTTCAGGCTCTGGTTGCAGTGTCTGTAATTCACTGTGCGTAGCTAGCGAGGGTTTGGGGGCTAAGCTGAAGTCGAGTAGAGTCACAATAATGCTCGGGGGCTTTCAGTTGCCTCACGATCGAAAGGGGGTTAAAGAGTGGAAATCGCTGTTTGCGGCCTGAGGGGAGGATTGTATCTCTCCAGTCCACACTTATGGTTGCGTCAATGTACGACAATCTGGCTGTGGATGGTGAGCTGCCTCTGTATCCTGTAACGTACTGTGGTGCAGCCTTCAAGTGGGCGAGCTTCGCCTCACCTCTCGTTCTATGCTCTGGTCGCTGCCGCCTGATCCTCTCTCAATGCTTCTGCGATGGTCGCCCTCTTCTGCACCATACTTGTGGCGCAGGAGGGACAGCTCTATTTCTCGCTGCAATTTTTCTCCACTGTGGCTCCTGCTCGAAGTTCTCTGCGTCCTCTCACTGTCTTCGGATGGTGTCCACCATTTTGATTGCGATCAGTGCTGTCCTCTCATTGCCACTCGGTCTGCTCGCAATCGCAGACCACTCACTCATTCAAGTCGGAAAGCGTTTCTCTCAATGTTTCGTTCTTGTCACTGTGCTCATTTCGCTTAGTGTTCACTAAGCTGGATGTCGGAAAAGCTACTCAATATTGAATCATCATGGGAGCTCAGAAGAAACACGTCATGCTCACATTGCTGCGGGCCACCCCCGCCGCCCTTCTAGCTCTCCATGACCAGCATGGGCATCTAGACAGTGAACGCACTCTGGATTTAACAAGAAATCGATTCTACTGGCCTCGGTTGGGCCCAGATGTGGACAATTACTGCAGAACATGTGCCCTTTGCATTACCAGGAAGTCACCCACCCATCAGGCCGCAGCACTTCACCACCTGCAGAGCTCTGGGCTGATGGATTTAGTCTGTGATGACTTTCTGAGCCTGGAACTAGATAGCAGCTGATTTCAGAACATCTTAGTAGTAACGGACCACTTTACTAGGTATGCCCAAGCATTCATCACGAAAGACCAGAAAGTAACGACCATCGCCAAGGTACCATGTGAAAGATTCTTTGTAAATTATGGTTGGCCAGTGCGGTTGCATTCTGATCAAGGGCCCGATTTTGAGTCCAAATTGATCAAGGAGTTAATGCAATTATTTGGAATGTGGAAGACAAGGATCTCCCATACCACCCTCGGGGTGATACGCAAGCAGAGTATTTTAACAGCGCACTTCTAAGGATGCTGTGTACCCTTACCGTCACAGTAAAGTCCACATAGAGTCAACATGTGCCTTCCTTAGTACATGCATATAATTGCACCAAAAACAACAGCACTGGTTTCACTCCCTATCAGCTTAAGTTTGTAAGGAACACCACATTACCCATAGACCTATGCTTTGGAGTCTCGTCTGATGGGACTGGAGCTGAGAACTACAGTATGATATGGCATTTATAACGTGCCTATACAGAGTGTTTCAAGGCGCGACGAGGCAAGGGAGGAGAAACAGAGGGAAGATAGAGACAACGATCCTACTAAGCCAGGTGGCATTGAGATTGTGCAAGTGCAGGGGAGGGGAGAGGGTAAAAGTGCAGGGGGAAAGGGGAGGGGGCAGTGCAGTACATAGGATAACAGTAAAATAAATAAAGACAATAAATAAAAGTGCAGCCAGTTGGTGGCAAGTGCAAGAGTAAGTGCAGACATCAGGTGTCAAGTGCTAGTAGGGGCTATATGGATACAGAAACAGTCCCCGAGTGCAAGGGTTGCCAGGGGGGCAATGCAGGTGATCAACTGGCGGCGGGACCTGGGCCCGAGATCAGAGGGTAGTCAGGTAACCAGTGCAGTTTCAAAATCAGCCAGGAGATCAGCAGGGGAGAGGAGGAGAGAAAGCAGAAGCAAATAGGAAGGTCTTGAGGTGCTTCCGAAACCGGAGATGTTTCTCCTCAAGTTTCAGAGAGGCAGGAAGACTGTTGCAGGGGGAGGCCTCAGCAGAAGAAAGAGGTCTACCACCAACTTGCAGTAAATATGGAGACTGGGTTCTCATAAGGAGCTTGGGAAGAAGAGGGCAAAATAAATTGGGGGATCACTGGGAATCTCGGCCCTACCTCATTAATTGTCAGCTGCCTGGTCTGGCAGTATGTGGTGGTCTGGCAGTGGCTATGGTGAAGGACCTGGGCTGTCCAACCTCTGCATCTCTGTCAAAAGAAGCCCAGATTAGCATGGTCTGCAGGAAAGGATATTTTAAACTTCAGGTTCTTCGGAAGGTTCTTTCTTTTTGCCTGCTCCTCTGCGTGCTCTCGTGGCATCATCTAATTATTTTGATTAGTGTACTTCTCTTTACCATGCTCAGCCTCTTCATCTGAATAGTTTACAGGTGCTGCAGAATTCTGCTGCCAATCTGGCACCTCTTTCCTTGCCTCCATCCCACCAGTCCTAAACCATCTGCACTACCTGCTGGTTCCACATCGTATTGAATTCAAGGCACTCTGCATCGTCCACCATGCATTCTATGGAGTTGGCGCAGAGTAACTTCAAGAGAAATGTCATCCTTATACCCCCACTCGAGCTCTAAGACCAGAGCATGAATACCTCATTCAGGTACCGAGGTATAAACGCTTGCGAATGGGAGGACGTGCCTTCTCTGTGGCAGCGGCTGTTCTGTGGAACAAGTTACTATGCACTGTACGCGCTGCTAGAAATCACTTGTTGTTTCGATGGCAACTTAAGACCCTTCTTTTTTTATATCTTCTTGGTCCTTTGTTGTTCTTCTCTCATGTTTTGGTTGAGCACCATGATGCCTTAATCGGTGTAGGTCTGCGCTGTACAAGTTCTATTGATATAACATAACATGACATATACATGCCTCTGAACTCACCTGCATCCGATGGGTGTCATCCTCATGCACTTTAGCTTACCCACTCATCAGCCAGCTGCATGCTTTTACCCATCCTAACTGCAGGCGTGGGTAATAACACCATTGTGACAAGTGGGCTTAACACTTATTCCAAAATACTGGGCCAGCACTTCCTTTCCACCTTCCAGTGCAGTTATGATGATGGTTGATGCCAGTGCTATGAAAAAGTGTCCTGGACAAGGCTCCCGGAGTACCTTAAGATTGAGCTGACAATATTCACCACTTGGCTTTCTGCATTTTGTTGCATTAGAATGTTTAGGAGATTAGAGCTGTAGGGCATCTGAATTCCAACATACAGCTTCAGTTACTTATCACACCTGTGCTGTCATTCAAGGCAACTCAATTATCCACGAAATAAAACTTTAACTGGACTAGTTTAAATCCACTTTCTCTGCTAATTTGTCACCTAATTAAAAGGCTTATTTTGCTTGTGGAAGTTCACAGCTTTATAACATCACGCATTCTACAAGTTACAAGCATTTGGCAAATAATGACGATAGGCATATGACTTTATCACACCATTTATTGAGTGGTGTACCTTTTATGTCCTGAAAACAAAAGCATTCAGGCTCACACTACTTTGCACTGTAGTACTTGTAGGCTTCCATTCAGGATGTGGAACTTGAAGCTAAATACATTGGGACTCATTATGAGTTTGGAGGTGAGGGTCAATTGCGGCGCTAATACTATTTAGTGCTGGATAACCCACCGCCCAACTACGAGTTTGGGGTAAGGTGGAAGAAAAACCTCCAGCATGAAGCTGGAGGTATTTGCGCCACCTTACCACCCAATCTTGGCCAAATTCGCTGTATTGCCACTGGCAGAATTAACACTAGTGGTAATACCTCCAAAATCCTCCATGGACTCCTATGGGCTCTAATTAATGGGGACTAATGCTGCGTACCACCACTTGTAATCTGGCAGTAATACTACCAGACCAAGTGGCGGTAACAGTAATACAGATTGGTGGTTTCTCAATGGATTTACCGCGAGATACCACCAAATGTGTAATGAGATCCTGACTCTTTTTGCTTGACATGCTTCTGTAAGTATTTGTTGCTGCCAGATTGCTTTTCTATGTGGTGTGTGTACTTTTCAACTATTCTCTATAAAACAGTCTATAGCCCTGCTGGATGTCATAGGTAAGGTCTTCGCCACAATCCTCCTGAGCTACTTTCAGAAATGGGCACGGCTTTCTCCCTCTACTGACCCACTACAAACTGGATTGCAGAAAAACGCTAGCACTGCAGCCAATATAATGATCTTGAGTATCATTAAAGACAAAACTCTTGTCGGGCGCACCAAGAGTTTTCCTTGCATTCGTCGACCTATCTCAGGCGTTCGACAGAGTTGACAGGCCTAAACTATGGAATAAACTAAAGACATGGAACTGCCCTGATGAAATCCTGGCTCCCATAATCGCCCTCCACTCGAACACCATCGTGTCTGTCCGTCTGAACAACCAAGGTCTACTATCTGATCATATACCTTCCCACCGTGGAGTGAAACAGGGCTGCCCGCTGGCGCCCGCTCTTTTAATATCGTTCCTAGGTGACTTTAAAGATTCTCAAGATACGATCAGGTCATTTCCTCCCAAAGTCGGTAACGTAAGGGTCAATCGACTTCTATATGCCGACGACCTGATAATCCTCGACAACACACAGGTCGGACTCCAGCGCCAACTGGACAACCTTGCACAGTACACCAAGGACAATAATTTGGAGATAAACGAATCAAAAACTAAAATCTTGATCATGCAGAAAAAGAGAAATAGGAAGTAAGAAAGCCTGCAGTGGTTCCTCTTCAAGTCAAAAATTGAAGTCGTCTCGGCGTTTAAATATCTTGGGGTCGAAATTGACAGCTCTAAGAACGCATCTAGTATGCAACAATCTTTATGGACAAAGACTAAACACCTAACAGCCCAGCTCAGAGCAGTTAATAGGAAATATGGCAAATTTAGCCTGTTACCTGCAATCCAGTTCTATAAGGCAAAAGTAATTCCGTCCCTGGTATACGGCATGGATGCAACCCCTTCAATCACGTCCACTCTGGCCTAAATTGGAAGGCTTTATCTGGCGAACAGTTCTTGGTCTTCCAAAATCCACATCGTCTGCTGCAATAAGGCGAGAACTTGGCCTGCTCTCCTTGACTGCAATAATGGCCCAAAGTACAATGCAACTATTTAGAAAGATTCGACATCCGGAGAGCCTCCAAATATACCGCATGATTAACGAAGAAATCACGAAAGAAAACAACCAGATGCTAAAACACTGGGTTGAAATTCAACAACAAACATTGCAGGAGATCGCGTGTTCAGAAGAAGATCTACTCAAAAATCCTTTAAGAATCAAATCGAAAATGGAATGGCTAAATTGGGTAAACACAAACGAAAAAGCAGTATCAAACAAACTGCTAAACCATCTGCCGCCTGCTCCTAACAAGCTTAGAGAACCTATGGAGTACTGCACAAAGTACCCTAGTAAATTGTTAATGAAAACTCTACTAAAAGCTCGTCTCAACCTACTACCCACCCAGGAAATTTTAGCTATCAGAGCAGCATCTAAGGACAGAACTTGTCGACTCTGCAAAAATTCAGAAACAATAGAAACTACAAGACATCTACTGATGGCCTGCCTGGCGATTGCACAAGAAAGGGACGCCTTCTTTGGCCCTCTACGCATAAACTCTTTCATAGACGATGAAGATATGTGGTGGAACCGTCTAATCACAGGAGCTCGTACTAGATGGTTAATTCCGACGGCTATACTTCTAATCATCGCCATGGAAAAGACCAACCTCCATTGATGCCAATGCAAATTTGTATCCATTAGCTAGAAGGCGTCCCAGATCTCTCTGCTCAGTCTAGACGACCAAAGAGTCCATCTACTTCGTAATGACGAAAAAAAAACGCTTTGTAAAAATCTAAAAAGATTATACACCAATAAGAAAAATAAAAAAATAAAAAATAAAACAGTCTTTTTGAAGCTCTTGAAAGTCAAAACCTAATCAAAGTGTGCACTAAATACATCACGGAAATCATGCAGTCAAATGCCTAAATTGAGCACTGAGTTTAAATCACACCTTCACCTTTTAACTAAAAGTGTGTAATACTGGGCAAATCGTTCAATCTCAACGTGCCTCATCTGCAAAAATGGTTAGTGCCTAGAAGTGATTCAGTTCATGCAGAGTATGCCATTCAAAACCAGACTCACGAATTGCTTAAAACACTATAGTGGTGCTTCATATAGTAATAGTGACCATTCACGAATTGCACTGAGGTATTTGTCTCTCGGCAACCGCACTTGAAGACTATGACACTCTGCTGACAATACTATTTATCACATGTTTTAGTAACACCTTTGTAAGTATACATACAAATAAACACATATGGTATGCTTTGTTGTTCCTTTTAGAAAGATTATAGATAGATGCGAGTTTCTGTACATGGATGTGTGCAGAAAAGGGTATCGTTCCATCTATGGATGGTGTGCTCACTGGTATCAAGTAAGCGGTCGAATGTTGTATTTGGGTGTTCTAGATGCCTGAGCGTTCTGCGCGGAACTGTACACATGCAAATATGTACAATAACGAGACTCCGCAGTGTATGCCATTGAGCCCAGTATACACAACCACAACGTGCAATGCACTCCACATACACCTTATGTGGTGGTGGCTCAAAGGTCGTATGATCAAACGTGGATTTTTATTTTGTGTTTTCTTTTCTTAAGCGCGGATGCGGGACTCGAACCTCTGCTGCTCTGCGTTTTTCTAAGCGCGGATGCGGGACTCGAACCTCTGCTGTTCTGTTGCTCGGTCTTGCTTTCAAGACCACTAGCACGTTGCCCCTGTGCTACCCTGCATTGAATGTGAAAGTTTGAGAGATATGTATATTGTAATGTTTACATACATTGTCCTGCACTATATTTGGCTACCTCCTATTAGACGAAGCAGGAAATGAATGAATGGAAGACAGGCGATGCGGTGCCGCCAATACACATTGTAAGATTTACTCAGCAGTGATTGTGATATCAGATGCAGGGCGGTTTATCCATTGAACTGATTAGAGAGTAACGGAGACATGGGAAGGATGGGGGCCCTGGAACGGATCACCAGGTCTGCTGCTGCGTAAACGCAAGGCGGGCTCCCCGCAGCGAGCAGCAATTACAGCAGCGGCCACAGGCTGACGAAATTAAAGCTTTACGATGTGTTTGTTATGGAGCTGAAGGAGTTATACGAGGTTCTGTTTGTGCATTATTTATGACGACGTGTACATCACTTAAATACGGGTTAGCACTTTTGCCGTCTTTGGTACAAGAGCGGATTTCTACTCAGTGCCTGATTGGTGAAACCATTGGAATATTTGTTTCATTTGGAATTTTAACAAATAAAACATTTCACTTTCTTTCATTTTTCTTCTTTCCATGTTAAGTTGAATGTAATGTTAACCAACAAATGGACATTTTCTTGGTACTTTGGCCCTCATAACGAGTGCGATGGTGTGGGAGAAAACGGTGGTAATGCAGCAGTAACTCCGCTACCACTTAATTACTGCTACATTGCCACACCACCATACTACAACTTTGGCGGTAAATGCTGCAGGTAAATCCTCCACCATACTGCCAAAAAATGGCAAAATCGGCAGCATTACCGCTGATGGTAATTCCACCGAAAACCTCATGGAGTCTCATGGACTAAAAAAAATAGCACTTCTCGTACAACCACTTATAATCCCACGGTAAATCTGCGGGACCAAGTGGCGCTAACAGTAAATCCTTTTGGTGGTATTTCCGTGGATTTTACCACAAAAATACCACCAAACATGTAATGAGGCACTTTGGGATATTACCTAGGAAGGGAAGATGGGTGATGGGGCTTGTTGCTGAGGTTGTCAGGGTTCAACGTTGGTTTCTTGAGGAGCAGGTGGATTTGTCCAGTTTTAAAGGGATGAGGGGAAGGTGCTTTGAGTTATGGTGCTGTTGGTGATTGTCACATAAGCGAGGAGTGCTTCAGTAGGAAAGGTCTTTAGTATGGTGGCAGGGAGGATGTCATCCATGTATGAGTTCGTTTCGAGGGATGCTAGGGTTGTAGCTAGGTCTTCCATAGTGATTGTCTTGAAAGTTGTCTAGGTAGTTGTGGTTTTGCAAGATGCGGTGTGTAGTGTGCTGTCAGTTGTAGCGTTGGTGTCTATGAGTTGATGGATCATGCTGATCTTGTTGATAAAGAAAAGGTCGATGGCAGAGGTGTAGACAGGGTAGGGGCTGAACGAGCAGGGCTCACCCAAAATCTGTAAAGGCCCGCTCAGCAGCGATGTGTGGGTATTTACAGATTTTAATGTCACTGCGATATACCCACCTAGATTAGCTTCAGGCCCCACTTGTTAGACAATCTTGGCTACGCCTCTGGTCGATGGCAGTGGATTTTTCAATGGAGTGCGGTATGGGTGAGTCTAGCACAGGGTTGATGCAGTGCTTGTTGGCTTTGAAGAGGGCTCTGCTTTCATCGTTGGCCTTGGCTATGGTGTTTTGGTAGAAGTCGGATTAGTGGTGATGTGTCATCTGAGTGTAGCACAGAGTTTCTGGAGTAGGGTGAGGTCAGAAGCGCTGCAGGATTTTTATGAAGTGTTCTGATGGTTTGTTTGTTGAGTTCTTGAGCGTACCAGGGTGCAGAAGGATTAGGCTTGAGGGTGAGTTGTATCGCTGGGGCACGGCAGTTGATGTTAGTTGTGAGGTTGGTGTTGAGTTCTTGGAGAAGCGAGTCACAGTCCTGGTTCGTCACAGGTAGATCAACCGATGTCAAGTGGAGTTTGCAAGGTCATCTGTGAGAGCCTCCACTGGGAAGATCTTGAATGATCTGAATGCTTGTTTGAAGAGTTTCAGATGGATTTGCTTGACTGGTGTGGCGTGACTAACGTGAAAGGGGATTCCTGGATGTCTGACCAGTCAAGTAGGATTGGAGAGCTATGAGGGAGTGGAATGAAATGGAGTCCTGTGCTTCAGCGAATCTTATCTAAGTAGGACAGCACGTTAAACTCTTCAGTAAGATATCAAAGTCAGTAAATCAATGCACATATCGCAGGAGATATATGGTCTCAGAGGATAGATCACCTCTAGGTATTAAGTGCATTATAAATAACCTATCATACATCATACCAAAATGCAGGTCTGTCATGATGCCTACCCCCGGGCATCAGGACCAAGGCCCTCAGCTCCAGGAGCAGGCATCCAGACATTTGTTTAAACCTCAGCAGCCCCGGCTAGGGGCTGTCTGGGTTCAGTCCTGGCGCCTTAGGCGCCAGGCTCATCATAGAAATCAGTCCTGGCGCCATAGGCGCCAGGCTCATAGACTTTACTTACCTGATGCAGACCATGCTGCAAAAGAGTCCAAGCCTACATGAGGCCTGGATGGGACTATTTTGTTACAGGGACTATTTTTTACTCGGGTGTGGCTCTAGGGAACTTCTTACCTGGAACTACTTTGGAGGCTATTTAAACCACACCCGAACAGCAGCACATGCTTCGTGTTATTCTGCATCCAGCAGCGTGACGCTCACAGTGCCTGCAGCCAGCATCCAGTCTTCTGCCACGCCCGCGTGCCTGCAGCCAGCATCCAGTCTTCTGCCATGCCCGCCTCGAATCCGGAGCTCCTAGAATAAAGAAGAAGAAAAGGACAAGGTTAGAAAACAAACTTATTTCAAATTTCTCACCTAATTCCGGAACCATTTCATCTCCGGACCTGGAAAGTACATCAGTCCTGCACGCGTCGCTTCGACAGCTCCAGCACGGCGCCATACTCACCAGTTCTCACAGCATCTTTCGATCCAGCACTGTCTCCATCATTTCTTCGCCGTAATCCAGCACCTAGGGGACACAAGAAAAAACAAGGTGAGCCAAGGGAATCAACAAATACAACCTCTTACCACCATAGACTTACCTGATTTACCACCGGCGGTATTATTCCATAACTCTCCACATTTTCATATGCCGCATCTGTAAAGAGGGAGAAAAACAACACGTTAACGCATGCAATAGTTACCGGACAGCGTTGGGTAACACAGACTCTCACCTGAACGCCAGCAGCAGCTATGAGACCTTCTTCTCTTGAACTCAGTTGCAACTTAAGGAAGGAAGGGGACAAGAGTGAACATCGGCACATTGAACTCTTTGAACTTGATACTTAGCAATCCCGCCAGGGACTTCAGTGTCAATACTTACCGGAACTCTACCAACGCCTTCAAACCAGTGAAGTAACTGGTATCTACGCGCCCCTGCAAGACACGCAGGATGGAGAGCTCATCCTTTACGAACATAAGGTGTGGTTACTAAGGGGATATCGGAGGAGATTAGTGGGGGAGAACGATAACCGTTGGGAGGCCATCACTAAAACCCACAGGTGGTTAATCCCTGTCTCCACTTGCAGGAAAATACTTCTTCGGGTCCAGCAGACAAGACTAGGCAGGCCAGTCCAGACAGTCATCTCTGCACTACGCATCACGTTGAAGGAGACCACAGCTGTCCGGGTCCGATCGACAACCCTGTGGCATCCAGGTGAGCGTAACAGAACGCGAAGCCTCTCTACAAATACCCACCCGGGTGTTATGGAAACCTCGGAAACCGACCAACTGGCCCAATTATTGGGGGAACTTAGGACGGAAGTACATGCCGCTCGCCAAGAGACTAATGCCCTCAGGAGAGAACTGATTGTCTCAAAGGAGCGCACGGATGATCTGGCTAGGCAACTACTGCAAAACCAAGCTGGGCAAATGCCCCTACCTGGATATGGGGGAAACCCAACCCCCGTTTCATCAAGCAATCCTGTGCAAGTGGTTTTACCAGGAAATATTCCGTTAGCTCCACCCCAACGCTTTGCTGGGGACCCCAAAAGGTTTGCCGTGTTTATGAACCAATACCGCTTGCACTTTTTATGCAGACCGGGAGCCTTTCCAAATGACCAAGCCAAAGTAGCCTTTGTATTGTCATATCTTAGTGGCAGCGCAGCAGATTGGTCCATTCCATTAGTCAACCAGGATGATCCTCTTCTCCGGGATTTTCAGGGTTTTCAAAGGAGCATGGAAACACTATTTGCCAGACACTCACAGGGTCAAGCCCTGGACAACAAACATTTATCCTTACGACAAGGTAACCAGGATCTGCTAACTTATATTGCAACCTTCAATAGGTTGGTGGTGGAAACCGGCTGGTCGGAGGAAAAACGAATTACATTGTTTCATCGTGGACTTCGGGGAGAACTCAAAGATGTCTTGGCTCAAGTTGTGAACCCACCTCAGGATTGCACAGAATGTATAGACTTAGTGGTCCAGCAAGACCACCGACTTCAGAACCGAAAGACTGATCGAGCTAAGTTCGAGAACCGGGTATTGGTTAAACCCAACGTTGCCCCCAAAGGAACAGATGCATCTGAACCTATGCAGATCAGGGGTGTTAAAGGACCCTTAACTCAAAAGGAAAGAGAAAGAAGACGACAGATGCAGTTGTGTCTTTACTGTGGAACCTCAGGACATTTTCTACGGGATTGCCCTACAAAACCACCCAAGAAGGTGGTAGGAGTTGCTGATAAAAGCCACATAGAGCCTGATTCGGGAAACAACCACGCCCGACAAGCGTAGAGGTCCACTTGCCGAGCTTAAAGAAGGACACTCAGACCTCGCATCTGATCATCCCAATGGTCCTACTTGATCCCAGGCAGCCATCACGTATGCACGCAGTAAGGGCATACATAGATAGCGGGCCGTAGGAAACTATATGGACCACGAATTTGTGTCAAGGATGAATCTACCTCTTTGCAAAAAGACCACTTCGGATGTCATTCACACAGTTGATGGAACTGAGATTACCTCTGGGCCTGTAACTCATTCCACTACAGAGATGACACTGTTGAGTCAAGATGGGCATCAAGAGACTATTGTGTTTGATCTAATCAAAGCCCCACAGTTCCAGATAATACTGGGATGCCATGGTTGGAAACACATAATCCTTGTATAGACTGGCGAGAGAAGAGAATAACCTTCCCGGATTGTGCACACACCTGTTACCCGGAGAAAACTTTGAACAAAGGCCTGGCTACAGTCATTAACCCAATTGTGGAGTTACCTCAGGAATACCAAGAATTTCAGGATGTTTTTCAAAAAGAACAGGCCAATACATTACCTATTCACAGATAATACGATTGTCAAATCGACCTCCTACCCGTTGCACAACCCCCATGCAGTAGAATCTACGCCCTCATGGAACCTGAAAATCGTCACCTACGGCAATACTTGGACCAATACCTTGCTAATGGCTTTATTCGTCCTTCCAAGTCTCCTGCATCCTCAGCTTTATTCTTCGTACCAAAAAAGGAAGGTGACCTTAGAACGTGCATAGATTACCGCGCATTAAATAAGATTACGGTAAAAAACCGATACCCATTGCCTCTGATCCCTGAATTACTAGACCAAGTAAATGATGCTTGTATCTACACTAAGTTAAATCTTCGAGGGGCATATCATCTGGTACGTGTCAAGAAAGGCGACGAATGGAAGACTACCTTTCGCACCAAGTACGGATTATTCGAATATCAGGTGATGCCCTTCGGGTTGTGCAATGCACCAGCAGCCTTCCAGTATTTTATGAACGATGTCCTTCGTGAACTGATTGACCTCTGTGTCGTCGTATACATAGATGATATTCTAGTGTACTCCTCCTCAGAATCAGACCATTTAAGCGCGTGCGTGCAGTCCTTGAGAAACTACGCCAGCACAAGTTATATGCAAAATTGGAAAAATGTGTTTTTCATGCTACGGAAGTTGAATTTCTTGGATTTATCCTGACTCCAAAAGGAGTCCGAATGGACTCTCGAAAGGTGGACGCACTTCTCAAGTGGCCCTCACCCAGTTCAGTCAAAGGGGTACAAAGCATGCTTGGATTTGCTAATTTTTACCGCAGATTCATTCCGGACTTCTGCCATGTTGTACACCCCATCACAGCACTTTTGCGAAAAAACAAACGCTTCTTGTGGACCGAAGAGGCTGAAAAGGCCTTCCAAGAGCTGAAAGCGAAATTCACATCAGCACCTGTCTTAAGCATCCACGCCCTGAGCTTCCATACATAGTAGAAAGTGATGCATCCAGTTTAGCCATGGGAGCAGTCCTGTCCCAGAAGGATCCTGAAACCGGTCAACTTCACCCAGTAGCGTTTTGGTCCAGAAAGTTCTCAGCACCTGAGTTAAACTATGCGGTTACCGATAAAGAGCTATTAGCCATCAAATCCGCCTTTAAGGCTTGGCGGCACTATCTTCTTGGTGCCAGGCATACTATTACCGTAATCACCGATCACCGGAACCTGCAGTATTTAAAAACAGCCAAATCCCAATCATCGTGACAACTTCGATGGGCATAGTTCTTTGCCGAATTCGACTTCGTGATCACTTATCGACCAGGCTGCAAAAATGGCAAAGCAGATGCCTTATCCCGAATAGGGATGGGAGAAGCATATGCAAACCCAGAACCAGTGCCAATAATTCCCGAGCAAAGAATTCTTGGCATAACTACTCTACGGACACTAGAAGATATTCATTCAAAAATCCAACAACTCTTTGATCCAGCAACCCTGCAGGACTGGGTAAAGAAAGGCCCGGACTGCTCAGTCGTCAATAACCTTACTATCAAGGACGACTATTTCTACCACACAAGGAAATACAAGAACTAGTCATCTCCAATTACCATGACACCCTGATGGAAGGGCACCCAGGTATCGCAAAAACTGAAGCGAAAATTAAGAGACAGTTCTGGTGGCCCACTTGGTGAAAAGATGTAAAGTCATTTGTGATGTCTTGTGGCATTTGCGCCCAAAACAAAAGCCCGAAGAAAAAACCTGCTGGCCTTTTACAACCTTTGGATATTCCACCTACACCATGGCACACCTTGTCTTTAGACTTTATTACAGATCTACATCTATGTAAGGGATTTAACACCATCCTAGTTATTGTGGATCTTTTTTCCAAGATGGCCCACTTAATTCCTTTAAAGGGGTTACCTTCTGCTTCGATTCTGGCCAAGGAGTTCCTCGAAAACATTGTTCAATTACACGGATTCCCTTCCGTATTGGTTTCTGACCGAGGTAGTCAATTTATCTCGCATTTTTGGAAGAAATGTTGTCAACTGGCACAAATCGACGTGAGGCTATCAACAAGTCACCATCCCCAGACCGATTGTCAGATGGAAAGGACCAACCGGACCCTTGAACAGTACCTACGCTGCATGCTACACCAGACCGAAAGCAATTGGAAAGATATTTTATGGATTTCCGAGTACGCATACAATAACTCTGTACATTCAGGAACCGGACAACGCCCTTTTTATACCATATATGGACATCACCCTCGAACCTCAGAACTCGATTCGCCTCAGCACTTAGAAACGCCTGCAGTTAGTCATTTGCACTCTACTATTACACAAGCCTTTAAGGAAGCCACAGAACATTTGAAACAAGCAAAAGAAAAATACAAGAAAAATCCTGATTAACATAGAAGTGAAACTCCACAATACCAGATTGGGGATCAAGTTTAGCTGGCTACAAAACATATACCTCTGAAGGGAACTCAGACTTTTAATCCTAGATATTTGGGAACTTACACCATTAAGGCCATTATCAACCCGGTGGCCGTCAAATTGGAATTACCCTCTAATATGCAAATTCATCCTGTCTTTCATGTTTGACTTCTAAAACCAATTCAACCAGGGACAAGATTAACCAAACCACATGACCCCATCTTGATAGATGGAGAACCTGAATTCGTGGTAAAAAATATCCTGGACTCCAAGATGATTAAATCAAAACTTTTTTATTTGATCGATTGGAAGGGCTACGGACCACAAGAAAGATCATGGGAGCCTAGCGACCACGTTCATGCACCTCGGTTGGCGAAAATATTCCATCGGAACTTACCAGACAAACCGGGGCCAGGGGGAAGAACAACTTTAGGAGGGGCCTTGGGGGGAGTGTTGTCATGATGCCTACCCCCGGGCATCAGGACCAAGGCCCTCAGCTCTGGGAGCAGGCATCCAGACATTTGTTTAAACCTCAGCAGCCCCGGCTAGGGGCTGTCTGGGTTCAGTCCTGGCGCCTTAGGCGCCAGGCTCATCATAGAAATCAGTCCTGGCGCCATAGGCGCCAGGCTCATAGACTTTACTTACCTGATGCAGACCATGCTGCAAAAGAGTCCAAGCCTACATGAGGCCTGGATGGGACTATTTTGTTACAGGGACTATTTTTTACTCGGGGGTGGCTCTAGGGAACTTCTTACCTGGAACTACTTTGGAGGCTATTTAAACCACACCCGAACAGCAGCACATGCTTCGCGTTATTCTGCATCCAGCAGCGTGACGCTCACCGTGCCTGTAGCCAGCATCCAGTCTTCTGCCATGCCCGCGTGCCTGCAGCCAGCATCCAGTCTTCTGCCACGCCTGCCTCGAATCTGGAGCTCCTAGAATAAAGAAGAAGAAAAGGACAAGGTTAGAAAACAAACTTATTTCAAATTCCTCATCTAATTCCGGAACCATTTCATCTCCGGACCTGGAAAGTACATCAGTCCTGCACGCGTCGCTTCACCAGCTCCAGCACGGCGCCATACTCACCAGTTCTCACAGCATCTTTCGATCCGGCACTGTCTCCATCATTTCTTCGCCATAATCCAGCACCTAGGGGACACAAGAAAAAACAAGGTGAGCCAAGGAAATCAATAAATACAACCTCTTACCACCATAGACTTACCTGATTTACCACCGGCGGTATTATTCCATAACTCTCCACATTTTCATATGCCGCATCTGTAAAGAGGGAGAAAAACAACACGTTAATGCATGCAATAGTTACCGGACAGTGTTGGGTAACACAGACTCTTACCTGAACGCCAGCAGCAGCTACGAGACCTTCTTCTCACGAACTCAGTTGCAACTTAAGGAAGGAAGGGGACAAGAGTGAACATCGGGCACATTGAACTCTTTGAACTTGATACTTACCAATCCCGCCAGGGACTTCAGAGTCAATACTTACCGGAACTCTCCCAACGCCTTCAAACCAGTGAAGTAACTGGTATCTACGCGCCCGTGCAAGACACGCAGGATGGAGAGCTCATCTTTTACGAACATAAGGTGAGGTTAATAAAGGAATATCGGAGGAGATTAGTGGGGGAGAGCGATAACCATTGGGAGGCCATCACTAAAACCCACAGGTGGTTAATCCCTGTCTCCACTTGCAGGAAAATACTTCTTTGGGTCCAGCAGACAAGACTAGACGGGCCAGTCCAGACAGTCACCTCTGCACTACGCATCACATTGAAGGAGACCACAGCTGTCCGGGTCCGATCGACACCCCTGTGGGGTCCAGGTGAACGTAACAAGGTCCCAGGTTTGAATCTGTATAAGAAGAAGTCAACCTTTCTGATGATCAAATTAGTAAAGTTGAAGTAGGGAATTGTAAAATAGCATGCCAGAACAGCAGAGTCAGTCACATGTCAGGCCTGCTTGGGTCTGCTTTTCATCATTCCGAGTTCGACACAAGGTGAATTATTGAGGTGTATAATGTTACAACGTAACATACATGGACCTTTAAAAGATCTGTAGGTGTGTGGAATAGTCAGTTATGCATTAAGGGCGCATGAAGTTTGATCTGGCTGAGTTTGCTTCCATGAGGACTACTGAGGATATTTATTTAATAATAGGGAGAGTCCATGGGTGCATCTCGATGAACTTAGAAAGACCAGTAGTCTTAGGCAGAGTCAGTAAGGATTGCAATGCTATGAGCTCTGTACCTAGGAATAAACACATATTTCTACAGGTAGAGGTCTCTGGGTACAGGGAGCACCATACATGTTCCAAACACTGATGTATAAAAAAAGGCTATACAGCGCATCATGTGTGCTGCAGCAAAGCATCCCAAAAGTGGGCAGGCTAACTTTGAGAATAAGGTGACATGCGCATTTCTCAAAGTAATGTAAATATATAAATAATGCAGCCTCTGCGCCATTGTTCATTTGCATTACTTTTTGAGAATTTTGCACTAAGTGTTTGATAACTGTTTTTTTTGTCAGCTGCAAATAAATATTTCATTTTGGTTTCTATGTTAAAGAAAAGGCAGGTGCAGGCTATTCATCATTTATACACATTGCTTTCTTTAAGAGTCCCTGGCAGGAAAGGTTCTAAACTTCTGGCCTATTCCCTCCCTGTTCTAACCCCTCCGTGGTCTCTGATATAGGTAAGTCCAATGCTGATTCATTCAAGCCTCTGTCTGTCCACTGCATCTCAGCTCCACCCCCTGCATCCAGGCTCCTTGGCCCCTTGTTTCACCCCTAACAAATAACTTACCGCCTCTGCCACATACTACCCACTATCCTAGCCCTCTCTTTCAGCTGCACACACTGCATCAATCAGTCCCGTCCATTGCCCGACCTGCCCTCACAGAGTTGCACTCTTCAGCATTGCGTACTCCCAGCGGTACACATCAAGTCACCACCCTGGCCAGCAAACACAATCTTGCTCAGAAGCAACTTTCCCCTTCCCTTCCCTTACCCATACCCAACATATGCCCTGGCCCTACTCAGGGCCATCTTAACCACTTTTGGGGCCATGGGCACGGACATCTTTGGGGCCCCCTTCACCAAACCAAACGAATGAAGGGATCAAGAATAATGGTCGCACCCCCACCCGTTGCGCTCACAACCTATAGGTTGATATACTGTCTTGCAGCATAATAAGAACGTTTACACCCTTTAAGTCCCCTTACCTTCTTCATATTTGCTCTAATCAGAATGACCAACAAGTAGCATTTGAAGACCAACATTAGCAGTCTACGAATAGGTTACTGCTCTAGTGCATACAGGATAATTGTTATCAGTAACATCCAGGAAGGTGTGCAGCCTGTAGTATTAATGCAGGACCATATGTAAAAGGTACATGTCACCCATAATAGACAGAGAACTCACATTAGCTGCCTCACAGAATGCAAAAGTGCTCATGCATGGACAGAGGAGACCAATTGGAAGGAAGGAGAAAGCTACACATACCGTAGCATGGATAGTGGATGCAGATTAGAAGCTACCAGAAAGGTGTCTTTATCCAGACAGATTGAGATTAGAAGTGGGATATGGTTTTCAAATGGTGTTGCCTTTAGATATCAAAGGAACAAATGCCTGTGGTGTGCGATGTGAATATGCTCACTATTAAAGTAGAAGCAACCCTATAGCCAGTGAAACCATGAATAAGTATTTTATGAAGATCATACCATGAGAAGGAAATCACTCTGAAGGGCTGACAATTTTGAAAGGTTTAGGGACTGGCAATATAAGATTAAATAAAATGCCCAGGATCACACGTTGATCAAGGGCTAAAGGGGTGAAGCTGGGATTTGTGCCAACACTGTAATTTCTGCATTTGAACACTTTCTTTTCCAGTTCTTACCATTAACTAAAACAATCTCATTTTATAAAATTGGACTTGGAATGTACACAAATCACATTACCAAACATGACCATTTTTAACAAAATATTATAGAAGGGTTCTATGCAAAATGGGAATGGTTCTAGCTTCATTCTCTCCATCATCAAGGGAAGTATATAAGTACCAGCATACCAATTGATGTGATTTAACAAATGTAATCTGGGTTTGTCTTTTGTGTTTTAAAGCTTTAAATACTTCCAAAACAATGGCTTGTGACATTTTCATTTATAAACGTGCATAAAAACCTTTGACTTTTACCAAAAAGCTAACCGTTTTTTGTGTCAAACAAGCAGACCTTGAAATATGCTTGCGTAAGGCCTGCAACATATGGTCTGCTCTCTTCTGTCTACCACCCCTTCCACTCAAATGGTCTACATAAGAAGAAAGATCAAGTAATGGGCTTAACGATGCCAGAAGCATGCATTAAGGCAAACCTCACAGAAGACAGCAAAGTAATGTAAGATATATTAGATGATTTGACCAGGATCACTGTATCATCTGCTAGCAAAGCCAGGATACAAGCATGAACGCTTTTGTTCCATAGTCTTGAATTTGGATACTTATTCACCTCTTAGAATAACAGTTTATGCCATCGTTGGAGGCAATTGCCTAGGTTTTACAACACCTCATCTGAACAAACCAATTTCTAGACCTTCACCATACGGATGACATGTTAGTTTTTATAGCATTCCCTATCTGGTACAGGTACATTGCTGATACCAGCAGATGGATGTTGTTCTTCAAAACCAAGTACATATGCATGCAGTTTTATAAACTTCAGACATAGGAAAGGCTCAGCTAGCCTTGCTGGAATATGATATTCTAATTTTGCATATGAACACATATCTCTGCAATGGGTGCTTCACACACTGAGCTAACTTCTGAACCATTGCCACACTCAATTTATCAATATGCATTTCACTGTTGCATATTGCACATGAGCAATATAATTCTCACAGGAAGGAAAGAATGCTACAGAGTTGTGCCGTAAGGAACACAAAAACTATGTATACCACAGTGAATACAGAAAGCAATACATGATGAATTGATCAAAGCAGAATGTACTTGTCAAAACAGAAAGGCAATGGGTTTAAGGACTCAACAGCACCCCATAAAATATCCTGAGGCGTGCTATTTAAGACTAGTTAACAATGTAATCTTACTTCTTCAGATCAGGCAGCCTTTTTGGGGCCCCCTCCAAGGTGGAGGCCCTGGGCAAGTGCCCCATTTGCCCTCCCATAAAGACGTCTCTGGCCCTACTGCCTGCATTCCTTCACCCGGCATCCACCCTCCCAAATGATCAACAGCTGATCATGCAATGAAACCATCTATAAATGCCTTCAACCCTTGTATATCATTTGGCGCTCCAAATGCACCTGATGGTACCTCTATTTTGTTACATGACTCGCTTGAAGTTACTGCTTCACGCGCCTCAGCCACTCCAATTGTTAGCTCGTTACATGCCCCACTTCACGACAAAGTGATGCGTGCTTCGCTAGATACCACTGCCACGTGTGCCCCACCTCTCGACACTGCCACATGTGCAGCCCCATATGCTTGCCTGAAATGTGCCCAACCTGACTACAAAGTATTATATGTTTTGCATGATGGCACTGCCTTGTATGCCCCTTCTGATCACAATGTTCTGTGTGCCTCATCCCAGGATTATGCTATGGGTGTTTCACCCAATAACAATATGCAACCAAGCAACCTGTTAGCCTCTACTTATGGCCCACCTGCTTTGCTCATCCCCTCTGGGAACTATATTTCTGTACCCCCTACAGCCCTGAACACCTTTACTGTTGTAGGAGATATGCCCGCAGACCCACATACCAGGCACACTACCTTCCTACCCCCTGCTGAACCCTTAATTCAGTCTAACATCCCACACTTCCTCCCCCACTCTCATGCAATCTCACCCTACCCAACTGCTTCCCGTCAATGCTTGCAAGTAACCCAAGCCCATTAAGCGGCACTGGCACCCTGTCACCTATCTGCCCTAAGCCCACGAGTGCCCTGCCTCCTGTGCTGCCCAAGCCCAGGAGTGCCCTGCCTCCTGCGCTGCCCAAGCCCATGAGTGCCCTGCCTCCTGAGCTGCCCAAGCGCATAAGTGCCCTGCCTCCTGAGCTGACCAAGCCCATGAGTGTCATGCATCCTGTGCTGCCCAAGCCCATGAGTGTCATGCCAAGCATGCTCCTCAAGCCTGTGAGTGCCCAGTCTCCTAGTGCTGCCCAAGCCAATGAGTGCCCTGCCACCATTGCTACCCAAGCCTATGAGTGCCCTGACAGACATGCATACAAAGCCCTTGAGTGCCCTGGCTCCTGCGCTGCCCAAGCCCATAAGTGCCCAGCCAGACATGCATCCCAAGCCCATGAGTGCCCAGCCTCCGCCGCTGCTCAAACACATGATAGCCCTGCCACCTGCTCTGCCCCTCGAACAACTGGCACCCCCAAACCCAAACCCATTTCTTCCACCCCTCAGAAGCCCTATGATTACACAACCTAAGCTCTAGAACTTCCCGGCACCCTGTTGATCTCCAACAGCTCTCCTACCCTATCACAACCAACCTCAGACTGCTTAGGCTATGCAGCCGGACCTCGCAACCCCAACCACCCGAACACCTTCCCCCTCCCATGAGTCTCCATACCAACTAATCACCTCCTACTGAACAGAACAAACCACTTATTTGTGCCCCTATTAACATCAGATCCCTGGGCACCCACGCTATAGAAGCTCATGATCTTTTCATCGACAACCAAATTTACCTACTAGCCATCAAAGAATCTTGGCTACATAGTGTATCAGGCCCTATGCTCAGCATTGTTATTCCTCCCAACTACTCAATCCACAGAACCGACCGCAATAACGCCATTGGTGGCAGAGTCACCATCATCTACAAATCTGACCTCCATATCCGCTCCATTCCTCTGCCTCCTACTGAGGGATATGAAACGTTATTACTTAAACTTAAGACTAATCCCCAGACTTCTTTCACCATTCTCCTGCTCTACCGCAACCTAATGCCGCCAGCTTACCTGACTTTGAAATACCCCTTCTCATAACATTCTTCCTCGAACCAGCCGCCAAATGCATAATTTTAGGTGACTTCAATCTGGGTTTCAATGATCCCACTGATCATAAAGCTACCACTGTGGTCCAAGCCCTCCACGACATGAACTTCTCAGAACTTGTCTCTGCCCCTACCGTCAACTGAATACTTACAACTAATTCGACCATCAACATATCTCTCCTCAGCCCAGTCCCATGATCCGATCACCATCTGATTGAATTTATACTACATCACTCGAACCCCACCCTGAACACAAACGTCCGACCACCACCCATCCAAATCTTAGCGAAAAGTACTCAGAGGGTCACTCATGAATCTCTGGAACCCACCTTGGTTACTCTCATTGAAACACGGCCTCCCAACTGCCAGATCCCCACAGCCCTCACCAACCGCTACGACAACAGCCTCCTCGTCATGTTAGATCAACATGCTTCCTTCAAAAACAGATCTCTGAAACCTTTCCAACCCACTAACATCTGGTTCACAGATGAACTAGTTCTGCTTCACAGACAGAAAAGAGCCATTGAGCATCTACATAAGAAACACCCCACCCCCAAGACTGCCTCTCTACTCGCCACCACTTCCAAGACCTACAAGGCTGCTATTTTTCCAACCAAAGCTGCCTCCTATGACAACAGAATTAGCACGGCAAGCTCCAACACCAGGGAACTCTCCACAATCTTGCACGAATAAGAAAACCCTTGTGCACACGCCTCCTTAGTTCAGCCTGACAAAGCGTGGTGCACCATTATTCAAACTGCTCTAACTACCAAAATCAATTTACTCTGTAACAAAATAAAGACTAGGAAAGCCCTACTCACTGCCAAACCTACACAGCGGTCCATCATAATACCACCCAAGCCTAGCCCCCCACCTCCCCTCCGAAGCTGGTCCCTAGCTTTTCCTTTCAACCTGTATCGCAAGTAGTTGTTCTGAATACCATCCAGGCCCGCAAACCCTCCAATTGCAAAGGAGGTACCTGCCCTGTCAACATCATAAAGCTCTGCGCCCCCAGCCTTACTCCCATCATTACAGAATGTGTTAACTCCTCATTCAATTCATGCGAAATACCCACTACTATTAAAGCAGCCTGGGTCACCACCCTACTAAAGAAAACCTCCCTGGACCCAACAGTACTTACCAACTACAGGCCCATTACCACAGTACCCTTCCTGCTCACAATACTAGACTGCATCGCTTACTTACAATGCCGGCAATTCCTAGAACAACACTTTCTCCTTGGTGCCAGACCATCTGGGTTCCTACCGGAACACAGTAGTGAAACGGCCCTTATCGATCTAAAAATGCAATTTGACAGCATTAGAGATGCTGGCAATGCTGCCACCCTACTCTTCCTAGACCTCTCCCTGCATTTGATCTCGTGGACCATGACTTACTCCGAACCTTTCCTGGGATCTTCCACTTCTCACCTGAGACCGTCTGATGGACCAAATCCTTCCTAGGTGACCGTAACTCCAGAGTATTCATTGAGAACCACTCAGCCGCCCCTATACCTGTCCCTCTTGGTTTCCCACAAGGCTCTTGCTTTTCCCTGATCCTCTACAACACCTACACTAAACCCCTCTTTGACATACTTGAAACCCTACGCATCACCTACACCAAATTTGTGGATGACACACAAATTCTCATCCCCCTCTCTGGCAACTACACTAATGACCCTAACACCATTAACCAAGTCTTCTTCATAATTCAGTCTTGGATGGCTACTCATCCCTTTGCCTCTATGACGAGAAGATAGTTACTCATTGTAGGCTCTCCTCAAAGTTCTCCTGACTCACTAAACTGCATCTCTTACACAGCCCTTCCTCCCTGGTAGACATGGTGTCCAGTCAAAGGGTCAAATACATTGTTTCGAACTGCAATAGTTTTGAATCAAAAGGACCACAAAAAAAAATTTGAATGCCCTTTTTTAAATGTATTTTTTTTTTTGCCTTCGTATAGGAAAAAATACTAGTTTCCCCCCCAAAAACAGAGGTTTGGGGAGGGCCCCAAAAACCCCAAAAAAACGTCCATTCGACTTTTTTTCCAATCCTTTTGATTCGAAACTATTGCATTCGATCCTTTTGTATTTGAACCTTTCACTATAAACCGGTAGACATACATCTGAGCTGTCAGCCTGCCACGCTTCTTGTTTTGTCTTTTTGTATGACAGAAGTAGCGCAGCTGCAGCTGTGCTTAGAGATGCACAAAAGAGGACTTCCATGCTGCACACCAGGGTGGAGTGGGATTCTCACTGTGGTTATGTTGGGTGATGCCTATGGCAGGCCTTTGTGGGGCCTAGACCTTCTGTGGAAACTGTGATCAAGCATACTTGCTCAAAGAAACAGGGCAAGAGGGGCGTGTACCTGTTCAGTAAGGTCGTCTTCCAGTGCATGCTGGGATGACATCATCGAAAGGCATTGCGGGAGACTGGACTAACAGACACAAGAAACATGAAACCAGGTATTTGAATTGCTCCGCTCACACTGTGTGCCTTTCTTAGCAGTCTCAGAGATTTCAGATATGATCAGTTGTACCTTCTGGCTGGCTAGTTGCGGTAGGTTTGCACATGGCCAAATGCTCTTGAAAATCTCATCACATAAGGTATACAAGGTCCTCCGCTAGGTCTCCCTCACTCAAGTACCAATGGGAAGAAAGCGGGTCCACTACACCCAGTGGCTCCAGTGAAGAGGGGACCTGTCAAAACCATGGACATTCTAGAGACGTCCACAGAGCTTGTAAAATGCTGAGGGATACCTCTTCTAGACATCCGAAGTCCAAGACTGAAATTAAATGTTTGATGGCTCTCGCAATAGTAGACACTCTGGCCAAAGACAGAAGTGCCCAGAAACTGGAGGATAAAAGGAGAAGACTCTGACCTAGATGTGAAGGGTGTTACATATCAAAGGAAGCACAATGTGCCCCGCTGCGGCACATATTGGAAACACTGGAGTTTCCAGCCACAGAAGCATATCAGGAAGAGGAGACTGACTTCCAAAGTCGCTATGTTATACTGGGGTCTTCTCCAATTTCCATGACTGCAACCATTTGCAACACCTGGGAAAGTCAAGACCTGCAGAAGGTGGTGGTTACAAGGTTCTTATCAAAGAGATAACCAGTTAAAGGGAGTCAGCCAGACCTACCAGAATATTTTCTGATGATTTGATGATTCACAACTTTCCAGGCATTCGATCAATGGTGGCTAAACATGAGGCATCAAGAGGTTCCACAGACCGTAAGGGTGATGCTGTACTGAAAAAGGTTAAGCAGGTTCAAACTGGTGCTCAGAACTGCAATATACCAGCTGTGACAATGTCCCATGCCTGACCTTGGAGACTGGCAGTGGGATAGTCAAAGGGGTCAAGGACTGCTCAGAGCTAGTGGATGCTGGACCTACAAAAGGTTTAAGAGTGATCCCCACTCCGCTCCAATTGGGTGCCCCACTAAAGGGGAGGGCAGCTACCGGAGCTCAGACATCCTTCCCATCCCTACACACACCCATGCTCATCTGGGGCTCAAGAGTCTTCACCACTCCTACTGATATCCAGACACCTCCAGGGGATATTCACTAGGGGATGTGCTCTCTCAATAAGTAAGCCAACAGGCAGAAGCCCTACAGGGATATTCAGAAGGATGTCCACCCCCCATTAAGCATGCTTAAAGTATATAATCCTGAGTGAAATGTCCATGTGTTGTAAGAGGATTCGATTCAACACTACAGCTAAGTCAATGCCTAGTCTGGGATACTGAATGGAAACCCTTATTGATATATCTTTATGTCCAGGTCATGTATTCTGGATGACTACCCCTATATAACACCCCTCTCTTAGAATCCCCCTGACCCCACTGAGCCAAGAAGTAGTTCTGTTTTGCAAGTTTAAAAGGTTTATTTGAGAAATAAAACAAAATATAGATACCACGCTTTTATAATAAATTAATAATCGATATCGCCCTTATAAATATAATGTTAATCAACAATGGGTAATCTGACACTAGCACACTTCTTTATAATCAATGAGGAGTTAGTATAGGATGGATAAAGTAGCAAAAATACTTTTATGATTTCAAGGGAAAAGCAATGAGGAATAAAATGCAGTACAGAAATACTTGATATGATTTTAGCAAAAGATAAGATAATCACTTTTTCTCTGGCAATTCACCCCCTTCCCCTATGCAATGTAAGAAATGGAAGGAGATGGAAGTAACACACACAGTTCTCAGGAATGCAATCAAATACAATACGAAATTCAATTCCCACCCCAGCAAGCTTAGAGAAAACCGGTATGAGTTTTAAAACACAGGCCCAAGTGCTTTGAATGTGGTGGCAATGAAGTGAGAAATATGCTGAAAATGCTTTTAATTCCCTTTAGGAGGTTCAGGGTGAGTAAGAGATACTTGGGATGAGCTCAGGCTCACTTTAGCAATGATTCAGGGATGGTTATTAAGAGGCAAACGAATTTTTAGCAAAGGAAAGCAAAAAGCTGCTATCTTTTTACAGGTAAAGAAATCAGGCCAAATCACAAATCGCGGCAAAATTTGCGAGTGCGTGAATCGCGATTACGGCAAAAGTATAAGGACAGGTGACAGCTTGCAGCTTCAGAATTGACAGGTGACAGTTGTGCAGCTTTACAAATGACCGATGATACGATTTCTAGGAGGCAGTTCTACTTAGGTTAAAATAGTTTGGATTAGATTATTTTAACTAAGAGATTGGTTCTGCTAGGTGCTCACAATATAAATTTGAAATAGGCCTCGCCACGGATCTGGTCAGGTTTTGGACTGGACTCCGGTTCTGGTCTCGGCACTTCACAGTGATCTGGGTCAGATCTCTGGTTCTGCTCACAGCGGTCTGGGTCACTCTGGATCTCTGGTCTGGTCTCTGGCAATTGTTCTTGGCAAAAGAATTCAAACAGCTCGCCCGGCTGTGGAAGAGTTCGCAAATGATTTTAAGGTTGCTGAGGCCTTCTGAGAAGAGTTCTCAGTTTGTGGGTTTAGGCCCTTGCTTTAAGTTCTGAAGTAAAGTTCTGGTCTTTGGAGATTGATGGATTGGAAGTCTGGATCTCTGGATGTGAAGTCGTCGGTCAGCATGCTCCGCAGCAAATGGAATTGAATGTCTCTACCTGTCCCAGCAGTCTCTTTTATGTGTTTTGAAAATGGGTGTGTGCCTGGGCCTAGCTAAGCCTGTCCCTCTCTACTTGTCATTGGCCCAATTCTCCCCTCTCCCATGATTGGGGGAAGGAAATGGATTGTCAGCATGATGAAGTCTGTTTATGGGTCAGAGGATCCTCCCCTGGTCAGTTTGCCCACAAATCTATATTTGATTCAAATACATCCTTCCCAGATATACAATTTGTTGAAATTACATGTGCACATTATATATTCCTTATGATCCATGCTTGTCCACCTCTGATCTTCCTTTGGGGCTTGCATTCAAAAATGAGAACATTTTGCGCTTTTTAACTGGTTTTGCAATATCGGACATTTACCCAAAATGACACACACGTGCGCAAGGAGTATGGATATTAATTGATGAAGTGTCCGATTTTTAACATGCAGACATTTGAAGTGAGACCCTATTTTCCACTAGCAACCCCTCAGAATACACCAGAGGGTCCTAACGCCTCTCAAAATGTTCACAGAAAAATCTCAAAAATAATGATATTACTTATATAATTCTGACAAGTCCGCACTATGAGTTACCTATCTTTTTAAAATTATGCCCTGGTCAAAAAGGAGTGTGGCTTCCCACATCACAGGGTGGAATAACTGGTTTATACACTTCCCCCAAGCTCAGCTGCTAGCAGAGGCACTGCCCCTCCCAGTTTCCCTTAAGAGGAAGCCACTTTACGGCCCCCCAATATAACATTTGCCTGAGTCCAGGACAGGCCTTTGTTCAACTCCCTGTAGTCCCCAGCTGCTCCACCCCTAATATAATCAGAGAGGTGACAACTCCTTTTGGCAAGGGGAGTGGCTGAGCAGGTTTCAACTCCTGTCGGGGGTAGTTGTCAGGCAGAATCCAGTTTCATTAAGCCAGGTTTCAGCTAAATGTCACTTTTTGTTCCCAGTTTTCTACATTCAAATCAAACTGACAATTTTTACATATACATTAAATAATTACTTCCTTCAAGTCATTTCAGAATATAGTTTTACATTGTATCCACCTCTTAGCAAGTCTTTCCTTGGTCTGGTTTTGTTTCATTTGTTCAGTTTTCCACAAAAGTCTGGTGGTTTTAAAACGCCGGCTTTCTGATAGTGGTGAGTACTGGTAATGCAACCATTTTTGGGATTAAGAAAATGAATTCCCCACAGTTCTGAGTTGCTTTTTTGGCAATCAGCATTGCCATTCCCAATGGTTTCAGGCTACCGTGTGTGTAGCCCACTGGTGGTTTTAGGCAGTGCCCTCCTGTGCTCACAACATAGGCAAAAATGGGTGGCAGCCTATTCTTCATGTTTTCCCTGTGCACTCTCTGGGGAGTCCTGGCCATCATGATGTTTTCCATGCCAGTACTGCACAGTTTTATGGTAGGGCTTGGATGCATGGGTAAAAACATCCCACAGTGTCCCCATGCCATCCCAACACTTACTAGCGATCCCCACATAGAGAGATGAATAGACCTACTCCCAGAAGAGACTTCTTCCCACCAAAATACACTGAAAGAGCCATTTCCGAGTCTTAGCCCGACCCAAAAATCTTGGAGCGGAGTGGAATCGTATCCCTTTAAGAAAGTATATTTGCACCAGTTCAGAGTAATCAACATGTGGGGATATACATTATTCTCCTCTGTTCTAGTGCCGGAGCTCGCACATACTAAGGTGTAACATGTGGACGTCCATGTTTGCAAATCTGCATGATAACCAGGAAGAGATGGTCCATCGGAAAAGTGCAAATGCAGGCTAAAATGATCCCCAGTCTCACTGCGTTGCAGATATTAGTAATTTACGAATTCCCCACTAGGGCGGGAACAACAATATTGTAAATCCTTTCCCACATTTACCAAATGACTTTCACACTCCCAATCCAGACAAAAAAGGCAAAGAAGGTAGCAGGTGCCCCTCCCTTGAAAGAACATGGCATGATAACCTGTTCAGTGTTTTTTTCCCACTTGGAGAGTCCGCAGCCATCGTTTTTTGCTCACTGTACTTTTCGCAAAGGAGGAATTTCCATTTTCATATTAGTCTTTGTCCCGCCCACAAGGGGAGTCCAGCACCGGAATGCCAGGCAAACCTCCTTTGAACAAGAGTACCAACAGCAAGTACCAACAGCAACCCCAGGCACATGTTTCAGCCTTGTTGTGCCTCATCAGTGACGTGGAGCTGTGCCTCTCTGGGCATAGTGAGCAAGGGGTCCCTGTCTGGTCGCTGGAAGCCCAGTGTCATTCACCAGAAACAGTTTCTGCACAGACCTCCAAGTTGAGCTAACTTGAAGCAGTCCTTAAGGACTTTTCCCTCACGCCTTCTTAACACAGTGGGGTCCTCATGCACAGGGCACAGACAACACTGTTGCGAAGTACTACATAAGCAGGCTCTGGGAATGAAAGAGTCTTCTCTGTGGAATCTGGCAGAGGAGATCTTCCCATGGACAGAAAAGCATATTCTGGCAATATCTAAAGTTTATCTTCAGGGCTCTCCGAACATAGTCGGGGAAAAGCTCAGTCAGAGGTCCTCCTCCTACTCCCTAGAACTGCGACTGTCCAGCAGGGTGTCTGTCTTCATTTGCTTGACATCTGGAGTCCCTTGGATGGATTTATTTGTGGCTCAGGAAAATGCAGTGGTACCTTTGTACCTTTGAACACGCATGGGGCTGGGATGCAGTCTACATAACATTGCTCAAGATGCCTCTCTAGGTCTTTTCATCATATCCTCTAATGAGATTACTGAGGAGGATATGCCAAGAAGAGGTAGAAGTAATACTGGTGATATCCTACTGGCCCTGGAGGATGTGATGTTCTCACCTTCTGGCATTTTCTGTGACCCAGGCACCAATTCCCCCAGCAACACCCCATCCAGTACCAGACAGTATGGAGGATGGAACTTGGCCCATTCCACTCAAGCTCTCAACATGGAGGTTGAGTGACAGTTGACGTCAAGAGTTAGGGTTGTCTACAAAATCCATACAGGCAGTTCAAAGGTCAAAAGGTCCCTGCACAAGCAGTGTCTATTCCCACCAATGGTCCTCATTTCAGGTGTTGTGTGCGTGCAGCCCGAGGTCTTCAGCAGTTGAACTGTAAACCCCCTACTGGTTGGTTTCCAGAAGGTTCTGTTATTTTCGACTCTTACGTTCCAGTGGACATCTCTAAAGCCTTTCAGAAAACCTAGGGGTGGGCTAGGGGTTTTCGAAGAGTTGCACTCCAACCTCTTAAAGGACTTCATACTGTTGAACTCTCCAACGAAAACGTAACTTTAGCACCACTGTGAAAAATTGAGTAAATACCTAGATAATATGGAATGGAGGAAACCGGTTTTGTCCCTACACGTATTATCTGAACACATTCGCCCTAGGACACTTTGGACGTTGTTGCATACAATTAAAAAAAATGGGTTTACTAAATTTCTTTTTCATGTTATGTCGTAAATTAATCAGCCTGCTTAATTTTTGCCTTAGTTAAAATATTTTAAATAGTACAGATCGGGGCTAATCCTGCTTGCTCCGTTCCGTATTATTATTATACCAGAAAATTAATGCTAAATGCATTTGCGCCATGTTTTTACACCAGGGCAAAGGTGAAAAAGACCTTGATAATCCTGCCCCAGGTCAGGGCTCTCAGAAGAGAGGAGAGAATAGGAAGGCTTTGCCGCCCAATGACATTGCATTATTGAAGCTGACGTAGAAAGGTTTGCTCTCTGGAAATAGCTTTTTGGAATAGGATTGAGAGCGTGTAGGGAATGCCCTGTCGCAATGCACCATAATGGGTCTGGTTAGAAACAGAGACTACTGTAGTATCCTATGTCATTGTCTCCTAGCTACGGCGTCCCTGCCTGCACGCGAGTTAGGAATGTTAGTGTTTGAAGTCAGGTTCGGTACGAGGGAGGTGGAGACAGGTTGAGGGAGAGAGCGGAGATTGTGAGCGGCAGTGCAGGGCGCCGGAGACTCTCAAAGTAAATAAACACATTTACTTTTCACGTTGTTTCCGAGGCATACTTCATTTTGGCGACGAGGCTTGCTGGCGTCCTGAGAACCCACAAAGCCACAGGGGATCTCAAACCGAGAGCGGCTGCTCCGAGCCCTCGCAAAGCGTTGCGTGGCTTGTGCTGGGGAAGAGTCGTGTTGTCCTACCGGAGCCCTACCTAATCCAAGTAGAGAGCGGATGCTCCGAATAAACGTGTGGGATCGCGTTAGTTCGTGCTGTTTTTTTTTTTTTTTCTTGCTTGTGTCTTCACTGCTGCAGCAGCTGTATCGGTTTTGATTGGCTGCTGAGCCAATCAAACCACCAATGAGCATCTCGCACGGAGTGTATTTAGGAAAGGGACCCTCCTCACTAACACAGATCACATGATCTGTATTTATTGGAACCAGGCAAATGAGGAGTAGATAGGAATCTCCTCATCCTCCTCGCAGTACTTTTGAACACAGAATTTCTTGCAAGTGAGTTGGAGAGTTGAATCACTTCAAAGCAATTTTAACCCCACAACTGGAGTTGACCTCATCTCCTACAGACACAATTTTCCAGAAACATGCAAGGCATCAGAATACAACCCCCAGCTAGTTTTCTCCCAACTGCAGGTCAACCTTTGTAAATTGGTTGGAATGGAAGGAATTCTGGTTGAACTATGTTCAGACCATTGACCAGGAAGGCTTAACTCCGCTTAAAAAGAAATCACTGCTGCTCCACGCCTTGGGATTAGAAGCCAGAGGAATTATAGGGAGTTACCAGAATTGCCTATGGATGAAGCTGGGGATACTGATGAACATGAAAAAGCTATAAGACAACTAGACAACCTGAGACTAATGTAGCTATAAACAGGTATAACTTCTACACCAGAACTCAAAAGGAACATGAGTCTATTTAAGATTATGTATCAGCCTTGAGGGCGTTGTCACGCACATGTCGTTTTGGGAATGGCATCACATTGGATGAACTCATAAGGGATCAAATCATCATACACGCGAAAGATAGTTTGGTGCAGGACAGACTTTGGATGGTGGGAAACCCATCCTTGCCAGAAACTATGGCCATTGCCAAACGTATAGAACACAGTCATCTGTGCTCCAAGGAAATGAAAAATAGGAAACAAGAGGCTGTTCTAAACATGCAGCAAACAAATGACAAACCTATGTTGGATTCAGGAGAACAAGGCATGGTCAACACTCTTAGGACAAGAGAACGTGCAGAAAACTATGCAACCAAGAGTTGCAGGTCCAGGGGATTTGAGTACAAAGGACATCTGGTCAAGGGCAAGAATTGGGCGAAAACCGAACTCAGACCGAATGCCCCACAACTTAAAGAAGCTGACAGATGTTAGAATTGTGGAAGAACGGGACACTTTGCCTATGCCAAGCATTGTCCTGCATTAGGACAGAAGTGTGGTAATTGTGGAGTTAAGGGACATTTTGCAGTCACGTGCAGACGGAAGAAGAGAATTTCGGTCATAGAGGAGGAAGACGAAGAATCGGATGAAGATAGAGTGTTTACCATCCGCGTGCCTCCTGAGGGTGAATTCAAATGCCCAAGCTGTGTCATCATAATTGACAATTGGAGGCTTAAAGTGAAAGTTGACAGTTGTTCTCCATGGACGATTATCACGAAGAAAACCTGGAAAAACTTACTAGCATTGGGTCTTAAGAGCAAATTCAATGAATCTGATATAAAAAACCCTGGTGGATTTGAGGGGTCAAAGATCAAGATAATTGGCTGTTTTTCAGCCATCATTGAATTTAAAGACAGGAAGGCAGAAGTGAAGATATATGTTGCAGAGAAAGGAGTCAACATTATTGGATGGAGGGATCAGGCGGGTCTCCGTATCAGATTAGACCCTGGTGACAATGAACAAATCTCAATCGTCAATACAAGTTGCAAGCAGAGAGAAGAAATAGAGAGTATAAATGGCACACAGCAGAGGAAATTGGGCCTGGAGAGTATAAATGGCACACAGCAGAAGAAATTGGGACTACTGAAAGACTTTTCCCATAGGATTCGCCTAAAGGATGGAGCGGTACCTGTCAGACATGTGAAGTCTAGACCTATACTATTTGCCATAGCAGACAAAGTAGAACAAGAATTGGCAAAGTTGGAAGCAGAGGGAGTCATTGAAAAGATCGAATCGTCGGAGTGGGCAAGCCCCATTGTAGTTGTGATGAAAAAAAATGGAAATCTTAGAATTTGTGTAGACCTCAGAGATGTGAATAAGAACATCATAGTTGACATTTTTCCCCTCCCCATAATTTCAGAAATGCTAAATCGTATGGGTGGTGCAAATGTGTTCTCGACTCTGGATCTCTCTAGTGCGTACCATCAAATATCTCTGACGGAAGACTGCAGAGACATCACAGCTTTTGTTACTCCACATGGGCTGTATAGGTACAAGCGCATGCCGTTTGGACTAGCGTCAGCGGCAGCGGTGTTTCAAAGGGTCATGGAGCATGTGCTGAAGGGATTGAAGGGAATATTTGTTTACCAAGATGACATTATTGTGTTTGGCAAAGGCCGAGAGGAACATGACATGAGATTGAAAGATGTTTTGTTGAACTTGGAGAGCATGGGTTTGAAAATTGAGAAGAATAAATGCAAGATTGGCATGGATGAAGTTGATTATTTGGGGAACACAGTCAATAGCAAAGGGTATAAACCGAAGAGTGATGCTATGAAAGCGATCAGGGAATCTCCTAATCCTAGTAATAAAGATGAGCTTAGGTCATTTCTAGGACTTTGTGAATATTATAACAAATTTGTTGAGAATTTTGCAAATGTTACAGAACCATTAAGGAAATTGTTAAAAAAAGATGTCAAATTTGTATGGAGTAATGAGTGTGATGAGGCTGTAAATTGCATCAAGAGACAAATTTGTAATTCAAAAGAATTGGGTGGTTATGTTTTTGGCAGGTTGACCAAAGTTATGGTAGATGCTAGTGGTCATGGGCTAGGAGCAGTGTTGTCCCAAATTGATGAAAGTGGCAAAGAAAAAACAATCTGTTATGCCTCCAGAGCAATTTCAGACACAGAAAGCAGGTACTCTGTTATTGAAAAAGAACTATTGGCGTGCTCATGGGCTGTGAACTATTTTAGAAAGTATCTGTGGGGTTGGAAGTTTATCATACAAACCGATCACAAGCCACTCATTGAAGTGCTATCTGTGAAGGGTATGTGTAAAGCATCACCTAGGTTGGCTAGGTTGAGCATTAAATTACAGGATTATCATTTTTTGACAAGGTATGTACCAGGTAAAAGAAATGTTGTTGCAGACTTTTTATCACGGCTACCCTTAAGGAATGTGGATTTGGAGCCAGAAGCAATGAGGATATAGTGGCGGTTGTTCTAGAGGTAACCTCTGAGGAAAAGTGGTTGGATGAGTTTTCCAAAGACATAACATTGCAGAAGATTGCAGATTTCACAATGCTAGGTTGGCCAGAAAAGAGATTGGTTGATGGAGAGTCTATGAAATTTTGGGAAGTGAAGGATGAGTTATCTATGGAGGAAGGATTTTTGATGAGGGGGAGTAAGTTGATACCTCCGAAGGTTCTGTATGAGGAGCTCATAAAGAAAGCACATCAAGGTCATCCTGGCATAACGGGCACTAAAACTAATGTACGTTCTGCATACTGGTGGCCAGGTATGGATCTTTTAATTGAGAGATTTGTCAGAAACTGCTGGCCTTGCCAGAACAGTGATAAAAGTTGTAGGAGCTTCAAGTCAGAACCTGTTGTCATAGATAAAGGGGAGGCTCCGTGGATGAAGTTAGGCATCGACATTGTGGGACCTTATGCAAGACTTATAGGGGAAAAAAGGTTTTTAATTGTTATGATTGATTCTTATTCAAGTTGGGTGGAATTGAAAGCTGTCAAAAAAGTTGATTCTGGAGAAATGATCACATTTCTTAAAGACATTTTCAGGAGAGAAGGTTTTCCCAAAACCATTATTAGTGACAATGGGGTTCAGTTCAAAAGCAAGGAAATTAAAGAGTTTGCCACAACATCTGGAATTGTTTGGAAGTTTTGTGCGTTGTACCATCCCTAAACCAATGGGTTAGTTGAGAGATGTAACAGGATAGTTGTGGAGACAGTGGAATTGGCTTTAAGAAACAACATGTATGTGAATGAAGCACTTATGGAGAAATTATGGAGTTTAAGAATGTCAGTTAAAAGGGGTTTGAATATGTCTCCTTTTGAATTGATGAGGGGCAGGGCTCCCAACACATTGCTCACTCCAGAGTGGATAAATTGCAAAAGAGTGTCAGAGTCCAGGGAATTGAGAAATAGTAAATGCCATGGAGTTAATAATAGGATGTCATTGGGATGTAAACGCAGGATTGAAATTTCACCAGGTGATATGGTAAGGATAAAATTAGGTCACAGTGTGAGGAAAGGTGATTCTAAATACAGTAAACCGGTTAAAGTGCTGCAAGTGCTTGGTAAGGCAATAAGGGTGAGTGGTGGTTCAGTATGGAACATTGACAGAGTAAGCAAATGGAATTGGAAACTGGATTATGGTAATAGGAATCAACCCAGACAAGATCGTGTTGTTGATGATTTGATGTATAGTGAAGACAATTTGAATTTGGAGACTGATGTTGTTTCTGATGCTGTCTCTCAGAATATGGAGGAGTTACATGTGAGAGACAATTGTGATGTTTTGGCTGGTAGCCAGGCTCCAGGAAGTAATCAGTCTGGGGAAGATGGTGTGAGTCAGATAATAAACTCTTGTATGAATGATGAAAACAGGAATGTTGGTATTAGACATAACGGTGAGCTAGTATGTGAGATGGTGCGTAACCCTAGAATAAAGAGGTTACCGTTCTGAACAAAAGATTTTGTTATGGGGAAGTAAAGATTATGTCATGAGAATGCAGCATAGACACACTAATTGTGTTTTATTTTGTGAAGCAATTGTTTGTAATGCATTTGTTAGTATATAGACATGTTATTCAGATATGCTTTAGTCAATTGATATTTGGTTGTTTAGCACTACTTTGTTAATTTGTTGTTTCGTCGTATTTCTTAAAATGTTCTTCTTAGTTTAATTTGTTTCTGTATAATTAATATTATTAAGTGGAAAAAGGGGGAGATGATGTAGTATTCTATGTCATTGTCTCCTAGCTATGGCGTCCATGCCTGCACACGAGTTAGGAATGTTAGCGTTTGAAGTCAGGTTCGGTACGAGGGAGGTGGAGACGGGTTGAGGAAGAGAGCAGAGATTGTGAGCGGCAGTGCAGGGCGCTGGAGACTCTCAAAGTAAATAAACACATTTACTTTTCACGTTGTCTCCGAGGCATACTTCAACTACCACAATGTTTTCAGACATAGACATGTTAAAGGTGCACTTGCGAATAATTACACCTGAGAGGGTAAGGCTCTCAGTGGGCAGGGACAGTAGATGAAGGCACAGTATGGCTAGGCTACTTGGGGGCTCGGCTCGAGTTGGCTTCCGGGTTATGGCCTTCAGGGAGCTGGTGGAGATTAGACTGGAACAAAGATAATATGATGGACTCATCGATAATGGAAGACATGCCAGAAGGCAAATCTAGGAGCGCAAAGTGTATCTCGTAAATGCACAAATTGCATCACGTGTTAACAACCCCCCTTTCCCTACCCCTATTCAAACAGTCCGTCACAAAAGGAATGAATTGCCATTTCATTTGCAAATGTGGGCCACTTTTTCATTGCTGCCCCAGACAATGGTGCGCCCCAGTCCGACCTGTACACAGACTTCTAATGGTAAGGACCACTGGCGATGACTTAGCTAATGGATCAGTATGTCGAGGTGGTCAGAGTAGCATAAACAGGCAACAATATCTTCTCCAGCGAGGTGTGTCTGAATGGGTAGTGAGAGAGAGCAATGCAGATCTCCAAGATGGCCGCATGAAGATTGCTTGAGTGATGATCATAGCTGTTGTCGCCAATTTGGCACTGTGAATCGCGTTCTGCTGCCAAGGAAAGATTACCTCAATTATAATAAAACTTTTAATATGAAGCAGTGTTTAAGCGCGGACGGTGACTGCGTAGTCTTGCTTCCAAACGAGCGTGATGCCACTGAGCTGTGCTACCCATGCCAAGTACTGAAGACGGTAATGAGGGAAGTTGGGGAGGAGGTTTGGGGGGGTTGAAGTGATGTGGATTACCACAGTAATCAAGGCATTTTAAATGACAAAATCAACTTGCAAATGCATTTTTGTTTCCAACAAATATATGTCTATTGGTTTATTTATTTCGGTTGAACAGATGCTACATGTATTTTACATATAGACAGCTGGAACATCTCGTTCATAGGAGTTAGCAAGATTTAGGTTTTAAAGGTGATGGGGCGTGACCATGCATTATACGTAATACAATACCCCAACTGTACATACAAGGGAGATTCCTAGCACTGTTGGAGTTCAGTGACCCAATAAAGGACGTTGACCTTTGGCCTTGCTCCTCTAGTCACAAAGTTCCTCTCTGAATTCCATCTTCCTTATAACAGTGGAAGGGGAAACCTGAAATTAATTCTCTGGCACAGTGGTCCCCTTTGACCTCTGATAGTGTGAATTTTAAAAAAGCCTCGTCTATCTTCTGATTGGAAAACAGTGGTCAGAACATCTTCAGTAATTGTGTTACTATAAAGCACAGGCTGCTGCCAGAAAACTTGGTTATGAAATTTTGATTTGGTAAGTTGCCCCCGAAGGCACATCGAAGCCGAAACACATTGCTCCTTGCCATTAAAAATGTATTGAACCTCAGCAACATTTCAAGCACATTTTCTATTGGGATTTCCCGCCAGACAAATGTATTTGATCGTAAAGGGTCTTGGGCACCTGTAACTTCGTTATTCTTTTTTTTTTAAATATCCCCCTGACAAACATGTGGTATAGAGTCTATGCAGCTGATTTAGAGTGCTTAGCTTGCGTTAGAGCCTCCTCTTCATGTGTGGCAAAAAAGAGGAGTCAGACTGACAACCTCTTTATTTGTTGCAAAAAAAGAGGAGTCTGATTGAGGAAAGGCATCTGAATGTAAGGTTAGAAATACAAGCCAAGAGTGGAAAGGACTCTGTGTCAGTTAGCAAATGGCATGTGCTGTGAAATGCAAGATAATGGTTTGCATCCTTCAGCGCTTACTTTGAACAAGCGCAGGGAATGCGCAATGCATAGGAGGGCTCTTTCTGAGGGGAGAAACCTCACCTGGAAAGCAAGCAGCCCCAGGAACTTTGGCTTCTGCAAACCTCACTAATGAACTCACATTATTCATTATTCCCCCCATTGCTATTATTCATGAACATTATTCAGGAGACGATTAGCCACGAAAAAACACCCATAGCATAGCACTTGTGCATGGGAAAAAATAAAATGCATGCTAGAGACGAGTCTTTTGCTGTGTTTCAGGGAATGGTCAAGATATAAAATGAAAGCTCCTTTGTAATTACTGCAGTTTATCTTAGGCTAGACGCATTAGATACACAGGTGTGCCCATGGTCTGGGTGAACTGGGTGAGGCCTAATTTATATATTTACACAGTACCCTGTTTGATACTTCCTAGGTGACAAATATTTTTTAATTAGCTATAAAGACTTCATACCACTCAGACAGTGCAATCTATCCAGCAATCAAAAGGGTGCCTCTATTGGTCAACATGGACAAAATTCACCCTCTATACCCCAACGTGGACAATTCTCTTAAGAGACAAACAATGCTATTTTATTCAATGCATATTGCTGGGGCAGCTATGAGTCTCACCTTTACTGTGTTGCCTTCGTTGGCAGTCCAAGTGTGGTTCATCATTATGCGCTGGCACCATCACATCCCTGAATCCTTTCATGAAAGGGCTTTTAATAATTCATAATATAGTCCAATAACTGATACAAAGATTCACAGGCTGACCCACTTTCTAAAAATCAGAGGAAAGTAAAGCCCTCAGCCCTTTTACATGGTTGACTGTACTTAAGATGTTGTAATGCTTGTGCGAAAAGCGAGCTAGAACAACATGGCGTCGGTGCACAGCCATTTTGGACACTCATCTCCCATCACAGCAATAAAGCCTGCGTCTCGGCGGGCCTCGTAAAAAATAAACAAGCATTTCAGTAGCGAAAGCAGAGCAAGGTCACATAGCTACATAGATATTTTTGCTGAGTGGACTTACTGTGGAGAATAGTTATTGTATTGTCCACTGAAGGACGAATACGGTGAGGGAATCGGAGCGTCCTGCAGGTGCATGATAAGGGATTCTGGGAATGCGGGGAGAGGGGTGCTGGGTTTTTCAACTTCTGACTGTTTTTTTCCACCCTCTGTCCCTTCGACTTGTGATCTGCTCTTCGGCTGAGGGCAGACACAACTGAGAAGGGTGGGGATATGCCCCAATAAAGGAGAGGGCTTTGCGTGGCAGAGTTAGTTAGAATTTGGACCCATGGGTGATGAAGTCCCGCTGAGAGGGAGGATGCTCTGCCTCAGACCCCGTTAGCACGAGTGATCTCTTTGCCTACCTGCTGAGGGACTAAGCAGTGTCGTAGTGGCCAAGATGAAGGTGTCTTCCACGCAGGGGCATCGCTAGGGGGGGTTGAGGGGGCTCTAGCCCCAGATCCTTTGATTATAGCCCCGGAAGAAAATCAGGGGGCTGCAATCAAAGGCTAGCCCCGAACATGACCGCTGGAATAGCTTCGAATTATCCTTTATCCTCGGTACGGGTAGATGCAGTTCAGGAGGCAGCAACGTTTGTGTGATTACATCCCATTTAAATGGGAATCAACACACGTCGCTGCCTCCTGTGCTGGCCCGTACTTGCGCATTATAGGGAGCCACGCCCGGGCCTCAAATGCACGTGCCCTGAGCTCTCTCGCATGCGCAGCCAGTAGCTGTGAGAGACGCCCGTGCCGCAGTGCCTGTGCAGAGACAGTTCTAGCCGCTCTGCAAGCTCTTCCGAGCTGCCACCATGACCTGCCTGTGTGACCCACCCTCGGTGCTCCGGGCCCCCGTGTTACAAGTTTAAAAGCCTGCCCAAGCCCCCCCATACGCAGGCACCTAGGATGTAGGTCGTAAATGCCAATGTGCCATTTAGGGAGAAGGTAATAAGAGCTGCCTGCAGACCAGGTGGCAACTGGTCTGCAGACTGCAGCTATTCTTTTCTTCCCTCCCTCGCAATTATTTCATACCTTTCACAATAGAATTGGGGAGTGGATTAAGGCCAGTTTCCTGTCCGCTTGCTCTGCACCGAAGCAGAAATTAATAATCACTCTTCGGCCAGGCTGACATAATTGGTGAATGTGGGACAGCAGAATTAACTTTTCTTTGATGTTTACAAAGAAAGGAATTTTGGAAATGGGAATGCGGATGAATGACAACACTTGATCCTCCATCGCAGGGGGATCCGATATGGACAGGCTCGCCAGGGTACCACGAGCAGGTGCAGAGGTGCCTTTCAATGGAGGGAAATTGTCTGGAATGTTGGAGGATGTTGCACTGGACGTGGGTACCATTCCCCGACTTCGCACAGCTGCTCTGAGCAAGACAGCAGGCCAGGGCGAGATTCTCACTGGAACCCTAGACGTCCACAATAGTGGCCGCCATAGACAATGAGTTGCGGGAGGGGCATTATTTGGGGCTGCTCATTGTATTTTTTGCAGATTCATTTCCCAGGTGGTAAACAAACAACCTTTTCCCATGCCAACCCGGCGCACTACCACCACAGAAGCCAGAAGAACTGGCTGGGCTGCAACAGTGACTTGGCCTATTGGCAGGGCAGTGGAACCTGCTAATGTCTATATCTGCACACTTTGCTAATTAATGCCTTTGTTTATATTCGATTTTGTGTAATGCAGCTCTGTGCTGCGGTGAAATGTCCAGGACGGTTGTTTTATTGGAAGTGCTTAATACTACCCTGAAAGTAAACACAGCTACCATCTCCTGTGCCTGGGGTGGTGTAAAAGACTAAAGGCACTTAGCGCCTGTAGACTGCGCTTCTTTTGATGTGGATGTGCTGTCTATTAAAACAAAATATACCCACCACAGCAGTTGTTCAATTGATATAGCTCTGGAACTTGCTGTTCAAATGTTATTTGAGAAGCAGCAATGCTATATTAGGAAATGGCAGTCGCCACACGAGGGGGTATTAAGCACAGGTACGTATTTGGCCCACCTGGAAGCTCTGCTGCTTGAATGCCTCCTGTGAGCGGTAAAATTGCACCCACTAGCATTCCAATAGGTCCGTCCACCTTGTGTGGATACTCTTTGAAGGCAGTGTAAAAAGCAACCCAAAGCCAATGGCTTTGGCTTTTGTGTAGTTTCGGGACTCTCAGGCACTGCCATAATGCCACTACCTACCTGACCATGAGATGGCAACAGCGGCAAATGGTATTAGTACTGGGCATATTATTGCACTGCCTGGCCAATGTCTACATAATGCCCACACATGTCCCAACACAGTGGGCTTTTCCGATGCGTGATTTTTAACAGGAATTCAGTTCAAGGAACAGTTACAGGGACATACATAATACTCATAAATCAAGTGCCAGGACCCAAACTTGGGGACGACAGTTTTATCACAGCTAGAGCTGGTTTAGCTGGTTTATAGCTGCAATTAAGCCATTATCTTCCAGAAGGCTGCACAGAATGCACAGAGCTCATCTGAAAGAAATCTGAGGGGAATGTGTTTGGGGCAGGGAAGGGCTGGTAATGGGTCGGAATGACCATGGGGATTAGTATGGCCATGGGAGGTCAATGAGTGGGGAAATAGTCAAACAACACCCACCAGCTGTGTGTCCCTACTCACATCATCTCTCTCCTATCTGAGCTTCCCATGACAATAGTTTTGGCATATAGGCATCACTTTCACTGCCACCTAATAGCCAACATTAAAAATACAAGGCAGGATAGTGGTGAGTGACTGTTGCCTGGTGTAGCAGTACAATGCAAGACCGTAGTAGGCCAGTAGGGGATGCAAACTGGATGGGGCGCACAGATGTTAGGAAAATCGAACGAGCAACCGATTCACACAAATATGAATGAACATGCAGTTGGAAACAGTTTTTGGGGATGCGTTAGCGCCCGCGTTAGAGGTTATGGTAAACCTTGGCGGCAATTACTGGAATGAAGAGGGCATTTTTGCACATAGGTTTACAGCCGGCTGGATAAATAATGTGACGTATTTTCAAAGGAGCGAGCATCCATGTGCTTTTTTAACTTAATTGTAGCTCCTATGGTAATCCATTGCAACATGCGCAGGATCTGAGTAGTATGAGTTCTAATATAGCATTCATGACGATCCTTGCAGTTTTATTTTGGAGCATTTGTAACTTTTGGCAAGACACCTTGGGGAGTCCAACATAGATTTCGGTGCAAATATCGATCTTAGCTTCCGCTTCAGGTCTCTTGCTGGTGCTACGGTTGTCCTGGCTCAAGTAGGGACGAATTTGTTCCTGCAAATATAGTAGGACGTGCTGCTTCTCACAGACCAATTGATTTGGCGAGAAAAAACAAGGTAGGATTCAAAGTAGAAGTGAAACAATTCAGAAATGCAATTTTACTAAAGATCTTACATTACACCACATACGGCAGGTTGTGTAATTCCTCTTGCTGCTGGGCAGTTTTGCCCCAATACCATCTCTGGTGCAGAAACACTTTAAACGGACACTTGGACTGACCGACCAATATAACAAAGAATAGTGATGTGTAAAGATAACATCTTTCACCAGTCAGTCGGTCAATTGTCAGTGCAAAATGATATGATATGGCATTCATAATGCACTTATACACAAGTGTTTCGGCACCACTACACAATTTTCCAGCACCCAAACCATTCCGGTAATCTCACCCCCAATTTTTATCTTAGGACATCAAATTAATTGAAACAAAATATTGAAATATTCCAACACTTACTTTGGCTTATTTGGTGTAACTATTAAACTAATCTGTGGAGTAACATTTTTATTTGAAATGTATTTCATTTAAGCAGCCCTACAATCAGTGGTCGAAGTGGGTGAGAGCAATTGCAAACTCCTCTGCTTTTCTTTTTTTTCTTAAGTTTTACTTTTCCTATACCTTTATTTTAAAAAGAAACTGTTCCAGAATCGTTTAGTTTTAAAATAAAAGTGGAGGAAGAAGTTGAAACTTGCACTTTCAATGCATTGCACTGAAAGTTCCCTTAAACAGCTGGCGCATGTGTTTGGCGGTTTGGATTGAGCGTGGGAGGGGAGTGTGGTGATGGGGTTTGTGGTGAGCAGTGGCAGGTCAGTACGGAGCATAGCACACTTCGACCACTGCCTACAATATTCCTTCAGTGTTCTGTCCAACGTCCCTGCCCTCCCTATGCGTCTTCTACCAGCATTTAGACAGGAGGGCCGAAAGGAAGCAAAACGCAAATCATCAATGGGGGATGGATATAGTGCTGGCCAGGCGCATTTCATTTAAACAGAAATTGAGAGCAATTCTGATGAAAGAACCACAACTCACATGTGGCAGCTCACATTGGATTCTTGGTTCCCTTTGGGCTTCTATGCCCTATTTAAATGTTGAGGACTAGGAGTGTTATAGCAACAACTGCCACAAGGCAGTACTCTTAGGATGGGAGAGCACCTCCCATTCATTTATTTGTTCTGTCGGGCTTTAACATCATATCCGTGCATCAGGCAGAGCTAGGACTCCAACTCCCATTAGACAAGAAAACCTATGCTGTTGGTGAATGATCAGATGCTGGATTCTTGGTTCTCTTTGGGCGTTGGCACCTTATTTGTTCTGTGGGGCGTGACATACCCACAAGTTGTGCTGCATAATTTATAGAACATGACACACATGGATGTTGAATAAAATTCCATCTACTTACACAGGACATTTCCAGTCTCATGTCCCTGTACATCTGTGGTCCCCAAAGTTACCATTTATGCCCTAAACATGCCGAAGGCTTCAGTGCACTTGAAACTGTGCAACAGTGATTAAAGAAGATTCAATTATTATCTTGGTATGTGCTAAATTGCATATCCATCGTCTGCTGTGGAAGGGCTGCTCACGTCTTAATATTTCCTTTTTATAGCAATGACAAATCTCTGGAAATATTAGGAATATTTACCTATGTTAAGAATACCAGTGGAAGACCATGCAGACGTCCTATGCGTCATTTTTCTACTCTCAGGTATAGGGGACTCTGCACATTCACCCCTGCTCCATCCCCTTATTCAGAGATGTCAAATTGAAAGAAACCAACTGTCAGATAAACAAAACATAAATACAGCGAGAAATGATGTACATTTTCAAGTTGGTAGCTCGGGGAATGGATACTTGGGCCTGGTTCATAAAGTGTTTTTCAATGGGATTTTCCCATTGAGAAACATGTTGTGCATCAGGCCCAGTGTCTCTTAAAGTCCCCAAATAGTAGTGCCATGAAACAGCCAGCCATCCTTTTCCCAACCCAGAGCAAAGCAACCTGGTGATAACTACACATTTATTAGCAATGTGAACGTAAAGCTATAATAGACACGATTATTATAGATATACAAATATTGTTTGAAAGTCCCTCTGTTGCACTACCTTGGAGTGGGGTCCTGTCAGACAGCCAGACGTCATTCAGACTGACCCTTAATGAATGCTGACTTACAAGCCTCCCAAAGTCTCAACGTGGGCAATGAGCTCTTAGCATTTCAACGAACATACAGAAGAAATATGACACTTTGGTCGTCACGAGGGCCAGCCCACAATGTGTTCATAAACATTGTTCACAATTTCAAACTCCTAAACAGTAACAGAAGAGTCAGTATGAATTATCTACGTTGGGCGGCATTTGATCTCCTCAAAAGTGTTGGGTTTTTAGTTGACTGCCCACCATCTCTCCACTGTGGTACCACAGTCTTCTCTTCACACATTTAATTCAAGTGCTGCTGGGATAAGGGGGGGTGCTGTCCCCTCATCTAGCAGACAAAATAAAAAGAGCCCCGAAATCTGTTCAAGTCCAATGCTTAACTTTTTGCCTTATAGAGTCTGATATGTCATGGTGTGGGGACATAGTCTGGGATGTGAGAGGTTCTGAAGATACCGTGGGGAAAGCACTGGTGCCAGAGGGAGAGGCAGAGGGCAGAAACATTGCTTACATGTTGTTTTTACACTTATGTAAATGGACAGTGGCTACAGAATGCCATATTATGAAAGGCAGTCCTCAATCCTCCTGTCTCGTCACTTTCCTTAGTTTACAAAGGCATTTAGCTGTCATATACTAAGTACTATGAGGAGGAAAGGAGAGCAGGAGGACAGGCAGCACAATTACTGTTACTCGTCAAAATGTTAAATGAAGCTATTTGAGATTGTGATATTATACAGTTTGTTAAATTATATTTCACATGGTTTGTTTTAATTGGTTTGTATAGGAACCCAATGCAGTATCTATGTACAGTTCAGTTACTGCAAAGGATCATATTTGTTTTGTATTATGTATCTTTGAATTTAAATTTATTAACAACCGTTGGAATTGGAAGTGTGTTTTTCATTTTTACCGCAGTATGTTCTGTCTATGCTGTAATTCTACCAAATGCAACTAAATGCAAATGGAATAAAACCACAAATTGAATTGGTTAAAAAGGTATGTCGTAAATTGAAAATGCTTTTCATTTGTTAGTTATGTTATGGTATACTGGGTATTTGTACCGCACCTGCTTGCTTAAGCTTGTTAGCGGTGCATTATTCGGCAGCCATTTAGATCAGTAAGAAACATATGTACTTTTCTGGTTATTGTGTAAAAATCATGCTGAAATGTGTGTGATTTTGACAGCGTTTTTTCATAAATATTCTTGCGGAGGGGGGGAGAACCTCCCGCCGTACCACCCTAGTCAAGTTGAGGCTTGCTTGCTGCGCTCGCTCGCTACATTGCAAAATTACATTCGTTATGTCCCACCACTTTTTAAGCCCACTAGCTACCCCCTGTCAGTCCAACATCCAGCAGTAAGTGACTGTATGGTTAATGTAGCAAACAGATATCTCTCCAGTTGCTGCTTAAATATAATTTCTCAATCCACGCCAAGTCTTTGGCTGTCCTGTCCAAAGGCTTTTCTTTGTCTTATAGGACCTCATAAAGTATTACCTAGCACTAGTGGAAGAATGTTCAGGTTTTGGAGTGGCAAATCTCCCAAATAAGTATGAGCACTTTGAGCAGTATAGTTGGCAATATTAATGCTTGAAATCGCAATGCGGCGCGTGCGTTCATATAATGTAGTTATTTGATGTCCAAACGTGCAATGGTCTCTAGCCCCGGATCTTTTACAAACCTAGCAACGCCCCTGCTTCCACGTCTTTACTAATGGTGAAACCACTTATATCTATACTTCTATATATCTAAGTTTATGTTTGTTTATGTATGCCAAGTTCATATACACATATATTGTGTGAATAAAGGGCCTGTAACAAGCCATTTGTCTTATTATAACAACTAGCCTATGTGTGATTTCTTGCCTGTCTGAGTTCAATAACTTGTTTTGCCAGGGGGCCGGGGAAACATAAGTGTAAGTGTTCTTCTAACATGGCCAAGCAAAAGCAAAACAGATGTAAAATGTTTCTATAAACAATTCAACCAATGAGTAGATATACGTTTAAAACATTATTTTATTCTGTTGATTAATACAAAATCAATTTTTAGGGAGACACTGCAGTTTTGGTAACTAAAAGAATCTGGCGTCTGTACAGCTGGGGAACTGGAGAAAGTCCTTCCATCATTCACAGTGCTGAAGCAGATTGACAATGCTATTTTTGTTATCCCTTTGTCCTTTTTGTTTTCAAATGTCTCTTTTTGTTGTATCCAATTTTTTAATGTTTGGAGTACGAAGCTTCAGAGCAGTGTGTGTTCGACGCTGCTGGGAGACAGGGGGATTATCGTCACTACAGCAACAAACTGGTGTTGAATGATGGCCTTGCATAATCATACCTACTTGGCAATGTATACATTTGCTGCTCCCTCTTAGTGTCCGACTGTAATGTATATCTTGATGTATACTTTTGGTTTTATTTACTATTCTGCCAATCTGTTTACAAACTATAGCACCCATTTCAATTAAACAGTGTTGAAATGGTAAGGACACCCCAGTAAGGTACAGTGGAACAAATGTGCGCCGAAAAAAGTGGCGCAAGCGTGAAAATGGAAGCGCACGCGCACGTGTGCGATTCACGAAAGTCCCTGTGCGTGTTTTTCTCGGGATGTGAGCCAAACCCGTGCGTGGCACACACGGGCGTACACATCATTGCAACATCCCGAACGCCGTGCGCGACGCGCACAGGGAAAGCGCACAACGTCCGCACACACACCAAAAAGGGGGCGGGTCATGGGGCATAAGATGCGGAATGGGGAACAAGTGTGAAAAAGAAGGCGTAACTGGGGAAGTACTGCAGGGAAATGCACAGAACATCCACACGCATGCAAACAACCCGTATTCATGGATACGAATACGGGAAACCCGTGCACGGCAAAAGACGCACATAGGCGTTAACGCGTCTGCCACACAAAGGCAGGCATAAGCGTCCCCGCACACAGTATAAAAGTGCGCGCAAACAACAAACACGTATACCCAGCTTTGATGAATGCCCTATTTGTCGCAGCACTGATCGTGGGACACCGCAGGAGGAGGAGAATAGCCAGGGGCCGCATTTTTTTACCCCGGACCAGCCTTTTTGGGATGCCTGACGACCACATCTATGGCAGGTATAGGTTTCCACCTCACATGATCCTAGACCTCGTCAGGGAGTGGGAAGATGACCTTACTTCCCCCCACCCTGTGCTCCCAAGGATTGAGCCCCTTGGAGAAGGTGCTCAATGTCCTGCATTTTTTGGCCACTGGGTCATTTCAGCGGACCACTGCCATAGTGGGGGGGTCTCACAGGCCACGCAGTCACGCTGGCTACACCAGGTGTTGGCAATCATCACTGCACGCCCCTCAGTCCGCAGGCACATATACATGCCCAGCACACCCGCAGAAAGGCAGGCCGTGGTCCAGGGCTTTTACAGGGTGGCACACTTCCCCAAAGTTCTTGGTGCCATAGATTGCACCCATGTGGCCCTACGTCCACACAGGGCCACTCAGCACATCTATCGAAACCGCAAGCACTGGCATTCCATCAACGTGCAGGTTGTATGCCATGCTAAAGGAATCATCACCTCTGTCTGTGAAAACTACCCGGGGTCCACCCATGACAGTTTCATGTACAGAATGTCTGCCCTGAGCCGGGCCCTAGAAGCTGGGCAGCATGGCGACACATGGCTCCTAGGTGAGTACAAATGCCTGTGCACATGCATGCAAGTCACACACAGACAAATACCCAAACCCTAATAATCTCAACTATCATCACCTCCCCAGGGGACAGTGCCTACCCTCTGAGCAACCACATGATGACGCCAATCCGGAACCCCACCACACCACCACATGTAAGATACAACGATGCCCATATTGCAACCAGGGGCATAGTGGAGCGCACATTCGGAGTGCTCAAGTCATGCTTCCGCTCCCTTGACCGCTCTGGTGGGCAGCTACTATATGCACCCCCAGTAGTGTGGAGGATCATTGTGGCAGCATGTGTCCTGCACAATGTTGCAACACGGCGGGAGGTACCAGTGGACATGGTGGTGCCCCCACAACCCCAACCACAGACACAGGCGCTGCCCATGGGAGGGGCAGGGCACGTGGCCAGGCAGCCCGGACCCAGCTTGTGCCCACATTTTTCACCTAAACTCCCACCCCTGCGGAGTGCACACAGTCCGGGCACATACCAGGTGACAATCGATGATGACAAAGAGACAGTCAACTGTCACAACCTTACCACCATGAGAATGTTCCCAAGGAAGTGCCACATTGTGTGTATCCCTAGCTACTTAAAAATAAACAATCCTGTGTGACCAAAAGGAACACATGCAAGGTGTGTATCACACACCCCTGCAAAACAGACCATCACAATCCCTGGTTTGTCACCCAAACCCTGCCAAACCACATCACACATGACATGGCATGCAATAGCAAAAGACAAACATATGACCAATAATATACAAAGAGACATGTCATAAATGAAAACTGGCATGAGACAATGATGCCTCATATGGAATCAGATGAAATGACTGACCAACAACCTCCCACACATACAAAGTCAGACACAAATGCTTTCCAACAGTCGGAGCATGAACACAACACTGAATGCCCGTTCACATGCACATTGGGCATGGCAAAATCCAAACTCCCAAACCCGTGTTCTGTGTGTGTCTCCTGCAACACACTGCACAGCACACAGCACTTTGAGCAGCCATTGTGTTGCAGATACACCTTGAGCATCACATGCAAACAACTAATGAAATCTACAACCAAATGACGCATGTACAGGGTACCCAAATGGTAATAGATCATGTGCTGCATGGACACCGCGGGCCTGAAAATGCAATCTGTGTGCACCTCTGGCCATGGAAAGGTGGATGTACGTGTGGTGGATCATTGTGCAAACGTGTGTGTCATTAGGGACTTGCACTCAATATATGCATGTAAAATCAAGTGACCCTCAGTGTCCTGTGCACATCACATGTGAACATTGGCCATGTGAACACCCTAGCATGTCAAACCACACCAATCCCCTGACACCTGAAAAGTAAAGACAACACAGGAACAGGCATTGAGCAGCACAACACATCATGTACATAGTACCCCACAATTACAATGTCAGAGTGCCCAAAACACTGTAGGCCAAGCCAACTGTCCAACAACAAAAGGCCCTCACTTACACATCACTGTGACCTTCTGAACAACTGTATCTGGGGTATGTAGCCTTCTTCCTTCTTCCTTCAAGTCTACCTAGCTACAGGATCACCCTACCCCGTGGGCTCCATGTTCCAGCTTGCGTGTAAATAGGGTCCAGCCCCCTCAGAAGCCACCTTGACTTGTAAAAATGCCACATCGCAGAGAACTCCAAGTAGGCAAACCCACAAACCAGTGAAAAAGGCTGTAGGCACCAAAAAACCCTGTAAGAGTCTCCAGTAGATGACTTGAGGTAGCAGGAAATGTCAAAGCACATGTACAAGCACAATGATAGAACAACCAAGGTAGCACAGTTGAACAATGGTCCAACAGGATGGGTACCATTCACGGTACATAACATACAATGATGATGCAACAACTGATGGGTACTGTCACAGCTCCGGTGTCCAGGCGCAGGAGTGGCAAGAACCAACCTCCCCCTCCGTGATCTGCATGCCTGCAAGTTCAAACTAACACAGGCCTCTGAGACCCCAGCGGGGAAGGAGGGTCAGGGATATGTTGCATGGACAGGCATTGGTATTCAGGATAACCGGAAAGAGGGGCAGGAGAGTGGATGTGAATTTGCAAGGTAAAGTAGGCAAAATACAACTAATCACAAAAACACATACTCAATCAGAGAAAACATGTTCATCATGCACATTGTACCAAATCAGTCAAATGAAAGCCAAAGAGACAATGGGGTGAGTGCTGGCCTCCTGCCTGCACACTCTCAGGTCCGGTAACAGGAGCACTTCAATGCTGCAAAGAGAGCATGAGTTACTAATCTGAATGTGTGTTTACAACACACACACACACCCATCCATGCCCCAAAGTAAGTGACATCTCCACAAACAAACTCACCTGTCTGCTTCTATGTACCCATACGTTAGCTTGGGCCACCGATGGTACATACACTGTCAATGCAAAAATGCCGGCGCATGTGGCCGCGTGGGAAATGGAAGACCAATGGGCCAAGAATCAGATATGATACAATGGTCCCTGGGTGAGCTGCTAGATGCGTACAGCAAGGTGCAACTTCAGTACAAGTTGCGTTCTGGCCGCTGCAGATTTAAGTAGGTAGTGCACGTGGCAATTTGCACATGCAAATGCATGCACTCACCACAAGTCTGAGCCTCGCTGGTTGTCCCTGTGCGCTGTATCAGTTTCTGGCCAGGAACGCTACTACCCTAATTACTCTGCTTCAATGGAGCAGGGGTTACTCGAGGATATGTTTGATGGCCCCTGCGTGTGCCCCTGACAACTAGTAAAGGCACTTTACATTTGGCCCTCAACGCATGTCAGCTGTATAGTGTGCTTCTCCAACAATGCCTGGCAAAGCTCCACAGCAATGGTGCCACTTAGCATCCATGTGCAAGTGGCCTGGTGGAAGGTAGTCTGCGGTGTGGGCCCTTGTGTTGCTCACCTTGCCAGGATCTCCTGGAAACACGCCTGCTTCTGTCGGACGTCTGAGCACAAGCCCTGTGCATCTGCTTGCGCACACATCCACACGTCTGCACCACCAAACGTGCCCAGGTTTCTGTATTAGTCGTCCCTGTGTCTGCTGGCAAAGGTAGTCTGGAGGCTCATCTTCCTGCAGAAAGGGCATGAAATAAATTAATAAGGCTTGACAGTTCCCTGTGTGTGTGTCTACATGCTGGTTGTCACTGGGCCATGTTACAGAGCTACATCCAAACTCCTCCCACCATCATTGTCACTTTGACAGGCCAAGGTTGCAGGCTACTGTCTACGGCATGAAGTGCATCAAGCACATATACAGGCAAGAAAATAACATACATCACAATCCACATCAATTAATGGAGAAATCAATCATATACTCACCCAAATGCATTACAGACATGGGGTGGATGAAACGCAACCAATCCCCACTTGGGGTGTTAACACAAGTAGAACAGCAGCAGACAGACCACAGTAATTAAGGAAGTCCAAAGCCCTTGTGAAATATTTTGTAACACCGAACCATCCTAGCGAGCCCATGGATAAGGGAAGCAGGAGTGGCCTATGAGAGTCAGGACCCCAAGCTGCAAACACATACACAAAACAAGCTTTAAGGGCCCAGCTGGAACAGACAGTGGATGCTTTCAAAAGCCACAAAGCACCACACCGTCATATGAATGCACAATAGACAAACAATATTAAACTATATTAACTAATTAAACTAACAATGAACAACCTACATAACCTAATTAAAATAACTATCAAATAGTTCATATTAACTAACTAAACTAAAAGAAAAAATCAAAAATGGCCACATAAGACCCGGGGGGAGGCACCCAGGAGGAGGGAGGTACAGGGTGCACCTCAACACCCACATGCGATGATGTTGAGACAAAAAAAAACCTCCATGGGCTCAACGCCTGCACACCACAACCTGTGTGGAAGATAATCTGTTGTCCGATTCTGCCTCATCCTGTTAAGGACGACGTGGTACAGGAGCCTGACCACACCTAGACGCAGCTTGCCCCTCGTCAGCAGCAAGTCTGCCGGACGGGTGAACTTGGTTCTGTGCGGCAATGACACACAGGTCTGCATGAAGAACCTCCCGTGATACACGTGCTTCCTCTTGCAAGGTAACACGTGTAGCACAGAGTTCTTCCTGCGTGGTCTGGCTGGACAACCAATGCACCTCCCAGCAAGCATGTAGCTCAGCCGAGATGGTACAGTCAAGCTGCTCAAACCTCTCCTCTGACCGCACCCTCTGGGATGTCAAGAGGGCATCCAGAGTAGATCTGAGGGACTGAGACTCAGCCCTCAGGGGCGCCATGTGTGCCTCTGCGTGAGCAGTAATTGCTTGATGGAGAGACAACATTTCAGCCTGGCGTGCCCTGTCAGAGGCCGCCATGCCCAGCCTGAGCGAGCGGACCGTGGACTGCACTGCCTGCTGCTGGAGAAGCACCTGCCTAGCAGGGGGAGCACGGATTGGGCCACACGTTCCATGCTCGCAGCGATGTTATCAATTGCTGCCCCCTGATGTTCTGAATTGGCAGTCATGTCTTGCTCCCACTCAGTATACCTCGGTGGCGCACGGCCACTGCGTTGCTGGGCTTGACACCTGCGGGACCCAAGGACCATGCGTCCTCGTTGGGTTGGCACCGCCCGCGGCTGCACGACTACATGCCCCCATCTACGTGATGCCCCAGGCACATCAGCGACTAGTGTGGAGGGTGACCCTGCGTCCCGATCCACCACAGGCAGAGGTCCCACCACTGTCTGGCCCCTCAGTGCAGGTGTCGCAACAGAGAAGTGTCCACATCAGAATCACTCACCCCTGACGTATGGACCTGATGCACATCCAACTCAACATGGCTGTCAGAGTGGTCATCTGTGCTGGACTCATAGCCAGCCAAAGACAAGATGGACTGGAGCACACGTGGGTTCTCATGGTCTACCACCCCATGACCCCCACTTGTGCCGGGTTGTGGTTGTGATGCAACCCTGTGCCTGGCATGACAACACCATCCTCTGGCTCCATTGCGTCATCACCTGAAAAGTGGAGAGAAAAAAATATTAGTACACATGTCATAAGCACATGACACACATACACATAGACATCACACAGACAGCCAACACATGAAGCGGACATGTCACACACAAAACAGAACCTGCCATGTATGCCTGGCCAATTTGACATTGTATCAGTGAGTAGGCATGTAGAACGGTGTTACACGGCTCAGAAGCGGGTTGACGCAGTGCAGAACATGTGTACGTTACTCACTATCTACATGAACAAGTACTTCATGATGTGTATCACAAATTGTGAAGCCAGTGGAAGGGCTAGTTCAGGCATCACGTGCAATGTGCATGCAATGGGTTGCATGGCTACAAGCAAGCCCCCCCCCTCAGTGAAAATGCAGGATGCCTTGCTTCGTAGCAAAAGGCTGAACAGAGACCTGTGCATTGGCAGACAGTGTTGACTAGCATCAATGGCATCATCTGAGTCAACTGACAACACAGCAGATGATGATGGGACAGTAAGCAGGACACATGACGAACCCTCAGTAGTACACCCAAGTGTGCAAAAGCCACAACACCAGTTGAACAGAGTCAGTGGGCCTGAAACTGGGGGAGGACTGTGCTCCACACAGACTGTGACACCCTAAACATGTGTGTGATACAGGACAGGGCCAGAGTGGGCATGGGATGGCTGTAGAAATCCCAAGAAATGTTGCTCATACAAGACACGTACTACACTGATCATCCAGGCAAGGACACATAGGGGCATGCATGGAATGTACATGGAGCATGAATGGGCACTCATGTCCCTGTGGAGCATCTGTCATCTGCACAGTCCAAGTGATACACCCTGCATGAAGGGCAGAGAATGTACCCCACTGCATGTGTCTGGCAGGTTGGCTGGTGGAAGTTAGCATGTACACAGGAGGCTTGAATAGGCCATTGCAGTACGCCAAAATGATGCACAAAAGTGCAATGGTGTAATTGGGGTAAAGGGGGGGTGGAGGGGCAAGGGGGCATGCCTACGTGGAGTACCCGCATGCAGGCAGGGGACACATGCAGGTCAGTCATGTAATGACATAGTACCAGTGCTGAGAGGAAAACCACCCCTGGCTACATGCAGAAGGGCCAGAGAGCAGGAACATGGACCGAAGGGGCCTCTGGGTGACTAACATGTGAATAGGGTGCAAGTGTGGGGATGAGGACAGTCCCCGTCTGCTCTACATGTCTACCATCCTGCACAGCAAGCACGCATCAGTGAAGCATTGCATGACTAGCACATGAAAACCATGTACACATAGCATGTAGTGGCAGTCAAGCACAACACATCACACAGGCAAAACACACATGGGCTGGACATACACGCAACAACACACTCACTGGACTGGGCATCAAAGTCCTGCATCTCTCCCACTCCTTCGACCAATTCTTGTGGTATGAACTCTGCAACGAGTGCCTCGTGCGGAGTGAGAGGATCCTCCTCAGATGGTGGCCCATCGCCAGTCACCAGAGTCATGCTGTAATTAGAGGCACGCTTGGCCTTAGTGCTGCGTTTGAGGTCATTCCAACGCTTCTTGCACTCAGCAGCTGTGCTCACCTCAGGGCCGAATGCACTCACATTATCCGCGACATGCTTCCAGTGGGTATTCCGATGGGCAGCCGTAGTTTGACAATTCGGCCCCACTAGCATGTCACGTCTGTGGGCATGCACGTAGTCCACAAGTGAGTCCAGTTCCTGTTTGCAGAAAGGCTTCTTCCTTGACGTGAAGGAGGCCGTGGCTGTGTCTGGGGTCCCAGCCTGTGCTGCAGATGCAACCTTCCTCCTCCTGTATGGTGGCGCGGACCCTGGCTGTTAAATGCCACCCTGATCAGTATGGCCAGTGGGAAAGGTGGATTGAACCAAGGGAGTGGCAGGTTGAAGGACGACCGAAGGCCTGACTTGCGTCAGTGGCTTCTGGGTGCCCTGGAATGGACCCTGCGCAGCAACATCCTCTGTGCCAGGGTCATTGACCGCGACTGTCCTGGTTGGTAGACTCACAACCGGGGTGTTGTTGGCTGCATCTGCCCCTGCACTTGCCAACACCCGGCTGGTCGGGGCAGCAGATGACATTGCTGCCCCAGGGTCACGTGTCTCGGTCAGGGCAGCCCTGCATGCACCTACGGTGTTCCTCCGGACCTGCTGGAAATCTTCCAGTGACTCTTCAAGTGCCAACGCAGCCTGCACTGGCAGACCCTGAGCCTGGGTGGTAGTGTCCACAGCTGCACATGCAGCTACCACTACCCTTGGGCCCGTGGCAGTCGATGAAACGGACTGCCGGGTCACACGGGTGCCAGTGCCAGATGCAAGAACTGCATCTACCGAAACCACAGAGGGTGGTGGCATGACTGCACCGACACATGGCACAACATCGTGCCCAAGTGGCGCACCCCTGCCTCTTCCCCCTCTGCGGCCACCCTGGACACCCTGGAGTCCCCCTACTCCCAGGTCACCCCGACCACGTCCCTGACCATGCCCGCCACGAGGAGTATGCGCAGCTGAGGCATCCCTCACCTTTGGTGGCCTCCCAACCATGGCACAGATGGAGTAGTGCCGGCACAGATGGAGGAGTGCCAATGGGAGGCGTACACCAGAATTGTCCTGGGCAATTGGGGTGAAGGGGGTGGGATGCAAGATGTTAACAGCACCCCTGCACCTGCAAGGCTGTATGTGACCCCGGTGATGAAGTGACAGGTCACGCAACGCTCAGGCACCCCAAAACTGCAGTAAAACCATGCACGCAACCCCTGCAGCCTACGTGCTTGGAATTAACCTACTGCAGTACGCGGTGACACCCAGGAACACGAAAAATGCGTACGCGTGGGACACACAGGCTACTATGACCTCGAAAACGGGTATGCGATACATAGGGGCACCCGCAGTGGGAAAAATAGCGTGCGCGACTCACCATCAGACTAGCGCGATGATGAAAAACACGCATAGCCAATACCCCCGCCAAAAGAAGAGATATGTCTTTGATCCGCTGTGAAGTTGTGATGGTGCGCGAAACAACATGAAGTAGCAACACACACGTCGGTCTCCACAAAAGGCACGTACAGCGAACTGCTGGCCCCGCTCACCTTTAACCCGTGCTGAGGGAAACACCCGCGCGCGTTGCGTCACTTACGCGCTTAGGCCATTTCCTCGAATTACACGCATTCACTCACGGACGTGTGGTTTTTTCACGTGCTGATTCACTATGCACCCGTGTTGAGGGAAACGCCCGTGCGTGGTACATCACAGACGCGCTTACTCGCTAAGGGCCTTTCCTCGAATTAAACGCTGACGTGCAATTTTTTCACGTGCCAAATCACTCTGTATCAAGCTGGCCACCCAACAACACATGGAAGACCACACTCCTGCACAGAAGGCCATATTCCTGCCCCCCAGAGCCCTGAGCATGCTCCCACCTGCCATCTGCTGCTGCTTGCCTGCTGCCCACGTGCCCTGCTATTTGGTGCCTGCACGTCAGCCAGAGGTGCAGTTGCTGTGACCACCCCTGCTGGAACTGAAGACTCCCGACTGGGATACCATCGCGCCACAGCCCAGCCCCAGGACCCAGTTGCCCACCCACACCTGCCTCTGGGGTTGCCATGTCGGACACTACACCATCTGGCACCACTGGCAACCCCCAGGCAGAGAGGCAGAATGCCACCAGCTTCAGTGCCAGGGAAGTTGGTGTCCTGGTGGAGCAAGTCCTGGGGCAGTATGATGCCCACTTTGGAAGTTCGCGCACCGACAATGAAGGATGGAAGAGGATCTGGATGGACATTGTGACTGCCATCAATGAGGAGGGGATGGCAGTCCGCAAGATCAAACATGTCCGGAAGCGCTGGGAGGACTTCAGGTCCAGGACCCTCAACAAGGCCCGGCACCTCTTGAAGGCAGCGGATGTCAAGGGGTGCCGGGTCCACCTGACCGACAACCAGATGAGGGTCCTGGTAAGCATACGCCCAGCACTCCACGTCCAGGTCCTTGAGGGGCAGACCCGCCTGGAGTCGAGCGGTAAGTGTACATGCATACTGATTGGATGCTGTGCGTGTTGTGGTGTCTTTGTAGGGACATGTATGGCTGCGTATGTACAGGGACGTGAACCTGCCACATGTGATTCATATCAAGTGTGAGGCACATCGATGGTGTATGTGTTGGTAAGCATGCTGTGCAAATGTATGTGTGGGTGCACACATGTAATGAATTATGAGTACGTACTGTGGCATGGTTGTAGTGTCACACATGGATGCTGGTTCATGCTGCATGTATCTGCACTATGTACATGTGCATGTGGATGTATTTGACAAGTGTGCAACTGTGATGCAACATGGATGCATGTGACACTGACATGTAGAAGGCTGAATGCGAGATGTGACATGGATGGCGATCTCATCACTGCGACAGTTGGTGGAGATGTACACATGCATATAAGTCTGGTGACGTGTGTGCATGTGTTGTGCACTCCCTGTGTTTCATGTGACGTCAGGCTCACCTTCGGCTGCTCGTGCTGTTGTTTGTGTATGGACGGTGCTGTCTGGTGAAATATTCCTGTTGATTTGCTCATTTGTGTGAGTTGAAATGACATGTGTGTTGGGGAGTGTGATGCCATGTCTGTAGTTTTACACTGCCACTCATGTGCAACTGTCATGTGTGTATCAGTCAGTTGTACAGTGACCTGATGCCTGTGTTCTATCTCTCCCTGTCTGCAGCGTCAACTGATGAAGAGGTCAGAGAGGGTGCTGTGGAGCAAAGTGGCAGGGATCGCACCACCAGCCGGAGACGCAAGGCCCGGCTCCCCTCCCACGTTGTCATCTCGTCGGGGAGTGATGAGTCTGGTGCCGCGTCCCAGGCCGCAGCTGCCGAGGGTATGTCCAGGAGGCGGAGGTCAGAGGTGGACTCCTCAGCAGCAGAAGGGGCAGCTGAGACCCCACAGGGTCCGACGGAGGAAGATGGCATGGAGTCATCCAGGTTGGTGGGGGGTTGTTCAGCTTCCTGTCGTGTTGCAGGGGGACATGAGTCGGGGCCTGACCCTCAATGCTGGGTGGATGGGGGTGCTGGAGGACATGAGTTGGGGCCTGCTGGCAAGTGCCCCTCACTGCTGGGTGGATGGGGGTGCTGGGGGACATGAGTCAGAGCCTGCTGGCAGGTGCCCCTCACTGCTGGGTGGATGGGGGTGCTGGGGGACATGAGTCGGGACCTGTTGGCAGGTGCCCCTCACTGCTGGGTGGATGGGGGTGCTGGGGGACATGAGTCGGGACCTGCTGGCAGGTGCCCCTCATTGCTGGGTGGATGGGGGTGCTGGGGGACATGAGTCGGGACCTGCTGGCAGGTGCCCCTCACTGCTGGGTGGATGGGGGTGCTGGGGAACATGAGTCGGGGCCTGCTGGCAGGTGCCCCTCATTGCTGGGTGGATGGGGGTGCTGGGGAACATGAGTCGGGCCTGCTGGCAGGTGCCCCTCACTGGTGGGTGGATGGGGGTTCTGGGGAACATGAGTCGGGGCCTGCTGGCAGGTGCCCCTCACTGCTGGGTGGATGGGGGTGCTGGGGGACATGAGTCGGGGCCTGCTGGCAGGTGCCCCTCACTGCTGGGTGGATGGGGTGCTGGGGGACATGAGTCGGGGCCTGACCCTCAATGCTGGGTGGATGGGGGTGCTGGGGGACATGAGTCGGGGCCTGCTCGCAGGTGCCCGTCAATGCTGGGGGGTGGGGGTGCTGGGCGACATGAGTCAGTGCTCACTTGTGCGTGTTGACATGTGGGCTGGCTGGGGGGCTTCGCCAGGGTGGATGGGCTGCCTGTGGGGTGTGGCCAGGGGTGCAGTGTGTACCCCTGTGTTGTGGTCTGCCTGCAAGTCCTGGGGAGGGGGGAGAGGGCACACCTGGGAGGACACACACTGCCAATTCGTTGGGGCACACCCGTAATCCACGTACCACCCGCTTGCACAAGGCCAATCGCGTGTAAAACTTCCTGCGCACCCCAGAAATACACGTACCCCGCTCGCACAGGGCCAATCGTGTGTGAACGTTCCCGCGCACCCCCGAAATACACGTACCCCGCTCTCACAGGGCCAATAGCGTGTGAAACTTCCTGCGCACCCCAGAAATACACGTACTCCGCTCGCACAAGGCCAATCGCATGTGAAAGTTCCCACGCACCCCAGAAATACACGTACCCCGCTCGCACAGGGCCAATCGCGTGTGAAACTTGCTGCGCACCCCCGAAATACACAGACCCCACTTGCACAGGGCCAATCGCGTGTGTAACTTCGTGCGCATCCCCAAAATACACATACCCCGCTCGCACAAGGCCAATCGCATGTAAAACTTCCCGCGCAGCGGGGTACGTGTATTCGGAGGGGTGCGCAGGGAGTTTTACAGACGTTTTCATGGTTGGGGGGGTGTATGCTGGTCCACTGGCCTGTGCACCATGTACGGGATTTGTGCGCTGTTCTTGGCGCACAGGGAGGGGTTGGGGGCGTAACTGGTGCTGCTGCAGGGTCGCTGCGCTACACTGCACTACGGCTGGTTATGGATGTTGAAATCCATGAATACGATGTGCGCGGAAATGGATTTTGGTGCACGCGGCTAGCGCAGACTGCTGCACGCGCACACTGTGCACCAGCCGCATGCGCCATTTATGCGCTGAATTCTATGAATTAACCCGAGTATGTCTTCATTAGGATGCATGCAAGGGCCCCACCAGCTTTCTAACCTTGCAGCACTGGTGTAACGAGGGCCACCACATACTCCCATGGTGCTCGTGGCCATACCGCGCCATGTCCCCGGGGAGGACTCAGAACCTTCTGAAAGAAATAGTTTCTTTCAGAAGTCCTAGTGCCCCTACATTCTGGTTCCTGTTAGGGGGTGGATCTTAGGGAGCCCTATTCCCACCTGGAGAGGAGTCCATCGCCACTGAGAAACAGCAGATATGAAAAACATGTTTGTTAAGTGTTTGGGCATGCAAGCAAGGGTGTTGCATGTGCATGATGGATGCTTGTATGCATCTATACGTACATGCATGTAGGGTACATTATGCATTGTATGTGATTGAGTGAGTGTATGCTCTATGTTTGCGTGTGGATGAACAAGTGATTAGTTTGTGGGTTCCGGCATGAATGGATTAAATGAGAGACTGAATGGGTGTCTGTGTGTGAGTAAATTTTTGCTGGAATGGCAGTTGGGGAGCTGATTTTGGCAGGTGAGTGTGAGGGTTAGGGAGTGAGGGGACAGATTTGGTGGGTGGGGGTTAGTGCGTTATAGGGCATCAATTCATGATAAAACAAGCTGCAACCATGATTAGTTATTACCTGGCTAGACTGGCATTTGAGTGCAGCCAGTCTATCCATTTTTAACTGAGGCATGACATTTTTTACTGGGCATGTATGATAAAGCAAGCATGATAAGTGTTATTACTTGGCTAGACTGGCATTTGGGTGCAGTCGGTCTAGCCATTCTTTTACTGTGGCATGACACTTTTAATGGACAGCCATTCATGATAAAGCAAGTGTGATTTTTTATTACATGAAAGTCTTATTACATGGGTAGACTGCCTTTTATATGCAGCCAGTTTGGACAAGCTTTCTTATTGTGGTATGGCATTTTAAATGTATGTCCTTACGCAGGCACGCTGCTATATATTGGCAGAGCCAACCTGGACAAAATTTCTTATAGTGTTATTACTGGCATTATGTGAAAAGCAAAAAGGAGCATGTTCTTATATAGGAATACTGACATATAGATAGGAGCTGCCAAAGTGGACATGTATGGGCACAGCCAGCGTGAACATGTTTTAATGCTGGCATACATTGTGGTCAAAGGCATCATGGAAATGCTGCTGTGCACTGTTGGTGAATTGCATCTATTAGATTTTTGGATTAAAATCAATTGCAAATTGTGTTGCTTTTTAACCAGTTTTTTTTCTCCAGAAAGTGTGCTATATTATGTACCATTTTAGCCAAATATTCAAAAATATTTCTCTGGGAGGGAGGGAACCCTCCCCACCTTGAATCACTTTTGCTCTGGCATATTACTGGGAAATGTTTACACCCCTCTAATTAACTTAATCACCAGCCGCCAATGAGTGAGTGGCTGGTGTGTGAATGGGTATGAATATGTGCATGCAAGGCTAGAGCCCAAGCAAAGGGAATTGGATCATGGATGTTTTCGTATATGTTTTACTGGAATGTTTGGGAAAAGCCAACTTGATGCATGTTATTACATGGAGGAGAGATGGGGTTTATAGTACAGTGGGGCAGGAAGACTGGACATTTCCTTTCTTTGGCAGGGCGCTTTTTACTCGGATTAGGAGTAAGGCCAACATGATGTGTGTTCTCACATGGGGAGGGTGGGGGCAATTGTGCAGACAGCAAGTAAATGTTGTCTGACTGTGGAATTGCATGTTTTACTGGTGTTAAAGGCAAAGTCAACATAATGAGTGTTTTTTACATATTGGGTGGAGTCACACGTGCAGCCAAACAAGGAAATGGTTCTCTACGGTAGCATTGAGGGCAACATCAATATGGTTATTCTTACATGGTGGTGTAGGGGTTGGGCAAGCAATTTGTGTAGCAGCAATGATATGTTTTCTTCTTGTGGCAGGAGAGTTTTACTAGCTTTAAGGACAAAGCCAACAAGAGAATGTTTGTACTTTGGGATAATTATATTTATAATTGTTCTTTTATAACACCCTTAATACCGGGGGTGGGATACTGGCATATACTGGCAGAGCCAGCATGAACATGCTTTCTTATGGTATAATCACTGTGCATGACATTACTGGCCATGCACAGAGTTGGCTAGTACATGTGGCTGTCAGGACTGTGATGAATACTGCGGACCCCTCACTAAAATCCTGGCTAAACTCTCCTCCCAGCAGACTAGAGAGAGGCAGAAGCTTCCTGATCCTGACCTTGGGGGTGGTGTACTGCGGGAAGATCACCTGGGAGGAGACATGGCCCAGCGCAGTGAGGAGATCCCGTGGGATGAGACACAGTATTTGTCTTTAAAAGGGAACAACCTTTTACAGGTACCCAGGCATGTAATAGCTTATTGTCATTATAATATATCAGAACCACCCATTAAGCCATTTGAAGTGGGTAAAGCTGGTGTGAAATCTCTAAACATCCTAGGAAAGAAAAGACCATTTGAGACTTCTAAGGTTAAAAATCCCCCTTACAACCAGGGCGGAAACCTATAAATAATGGGTTGAGCTAACTGCCTTCCCCTTTTCAAGTAAACTCTTGTGATTTTTCCCTAAATGCATTTTAGAGAAGTAAATCAGCATTTAAGGATTGGTCAGCTTGTTAGGCATAATGACCCACACCGAAGGGAAGCAGAGAAGCATGAAAGGCCCCCTCAGGTGCAGGCCATTAGATGTATATGGAGCTGTAGATGGAACCGGAGTAGTCGGAGCAGCAGATGGAGAGCATGTTGTTGGCAGGAAAGAAAGGACGCTGGGTCTTTTAGCAAGCAGATTTCAGCTGCCTGTCCTAAGAGGGTCTTGTTCCCCATAAATCTGAAGTGCAGAGGTTGCACAGTTCAAGGCGTGAAAGAAAGATTGCTTTTCCCCATGTGAACCTGATTGCAGAGATTGCACAGCAAGAAGCGTGCCGTAGACCGTGGCTGAAAGTTGGTGTTTAGCCGAGGGTCCCAGGATCGAGACAAGCTCCTTAACTACATGGTGGGAACAAAGACACCTTCACAGGAGAAGTGTGTATGTTCAAACAAAGCCAGAAGCACTTATAGTCCTGCAACACTCAAAAGAATCAAGACAAAAGCCAGTGCGTGTTACCGAGCATTCAGATCCCTTGCACGAACAAATGCAGGCAACTGCAGCCAAGCAGAATCACTTGTGTGTGATTGAAAGCAATATTGAACCGACCATTGATTGCCGGACAATGGAAAGACTCAAAAGTAGCACTCACGTGTGAGAGACTGGTTGCATGTGCTTAAAAGTGATTCTGAGGTAAAGATTCAACGAAGAGTCAATTGTGAAGCAGTTGGAAATAATGTAGCAATAAAGTTAGGTGACTGAACGTTGATAATTGTGAGTTCTATGAAACAAATATTGACCAAGCGAAGAGTGAAACAAGCATTGCTAAAGCCAAGTGGAGTACAATAATTGCCAAAGCCTAAAGTGTTGTACAAACATTGTTTAAAGCCAAGCGAGACTAACAACAAGGCATGCCATTGAGCTGCTCTGGTTTTCAGGAATGAAAGGGGCAAATGCAAGGTTGTAAAAAGGTGAAGCCTGCTGATTATGACTGTTTCCTAAATGTTGGTATAACTCACATTGCCAAAGCCAAAAGGAGGTAGAATTACATCCTTAAAAGCATTATGATTGCTGATATTACAGAATGACAAGAATGGCAAAGAGGCTGCCCTTATGGAAAGTAAATGTTCAGAAGAAGAGTGCTTTGCCTACTTGGAAGTGTTGAGGGGCACTAAAGTGAATCGTGTCGTTTCTGAAAAGTTGTTCAAAGTCACAAAGGTGCAAACTGCTGAAATTGTGGTAAATATTGATGTTGCAGAAAGACAAGAGGCAAAGAGGCTGTCCTTCTGAAAGGTGAATGTTCAGAGGAAAAGTGCCTTGCCTACATCAAGGTGTTGAGGAGCACTAATGTGAATATTGTCTTTTCTGAAAATTGCTAAAAGTCACAACGTTGCAAACTATTTAAGCTGTGATAAACCTTTGGTTGTCAGTAGATTTAAAACTTTAGAAGCACAGTTGAATGTGGAACACTATCGCGCAGGCATGGTGAATCCTTGCAGAAGTTAACCTGGTATGAGGGTTATCCAGGTGAAAGCAGAACTTTTGTGAAGTTATCCTGACAAAGATATAAACTGTGACTTATGATGCTAGAAAGAGAGAATTGGACTGTGGGGTCCCGCAGGGCTTTGTAGAGGTACAGTCAGACATCCCTGCTCCGTCCCTATGTTGCCTATATGTTGGGTACCAGAGATGGCGACATGTGCAGTTCCAGTCAGTGTACACATACCGCAGTGAACCTTCGAGACAAGATACTCATTAAGGAAATCCTATCTAAATTGACGGGGACATAGCCCTCTTTTGGATGAAGTACCAGAAGAAATGTGCATTTGAACACAGAAAGGAGCCTGATGATGTCACATGAAAGGGAGTTGACATATCTAGAAGCTGGATGGAAAGAAGAAACATAAAAAGTATTCTCTAAAGACTTAAAGAATAGACGGTACAGATGAGCAACATTTCGGGCTCGAGATGAAGATGCTCATGCTACAAGAAACACTGAAGTATATGTAAGTCAGTTTACATGTGTGAAACACAAGTAGGGAAAAGTATTCATAAGGCTGGTTACGAAGTGAATTAGATTGCGGCGAAGCGCCAATGTATATAAATAGGAATGCATATAACTTGAATGTTCCACAACGCACTTTAGCAGTCCTGAAACTTCATGAACAAGAAAAAGACTTTCAAATGAGTGGCGCAGTTGGAAATTACAGATTGCATGGCAAGTTTCCGAGATGATGGGGCTGGTCCAGAACCAACGGAAAAGACCAAAGTGTAATTGATACCTGTCAAAAAAAGCTCCAACGAATGTGAGAAAGGAACACACTTTTGTTTAAAGCAGTATGAAATAACGGTAAAGGTTTCTACAGGACATCATTTAAAAGGATTAAATACTGCAAAAGGCGCAAAAAGAGTGGTCTTCAAGTCACATGGGTGAAATCAGAATAGCTGGAGGCCACCAGGGGGCGCACAGGCAATGGCTGCCTGATCGCATCGCTCCCGCCGGACCCGGTCTGTCAGAGGGTATTGAGCCCCCCCCCTGAGACCCCCCCGGAGCCCCACCCGCACCTTCCAGCCGATTGACCCCCCGGGCACCCCCGCAGCAAAAAAACGGAGTCTGCGGACCCCGGGAAGCCCGAGAACGAGCCCCGCGTGAGCCGCGGGAAAGCAAGATACGCGGCCCGCCCCGCCGCAGAACCAGCAGGGCAGTGCGGCCTCCGGCGTATCTCCGGACGACACGCGGCAGAGGCGGGCGAAGCGCAAGCCAGAGACCAACGCTGGGAGCGGGGAGCAGAGACGGGACGACGTGGTCCCAGAGCAAACCCCCGTTGGGGTGCTCCGGAGCCCCTCTCGTGCCCGCGGGCCCGGCCACTGCTGAGGACGGACCCCTCCTCCCCCGCCGAAGCCGAAGCTGAAGATCCACAGGCGGCGGGAGCGGGCCCCCATGGAGAGGCTGTGGAGTCGTGCCGGGGAGCGGAGGTGAGGGGGCGCGCTCGAGCACCGGCCCCCCCCTCCCGCCACCGGCTGCTGCCTGGGTGAGTGGCCCCCGCCGAGGGACGGTGGGGCGAGTGCCCGCCCTGAAGGATCCCCCCCCCACAGTATAAAGGGGACAGGGGGACAGGAGCTGCAACCCCCCGTTGAGGGTCCCACGGCTCGGGTCCCGCGGAGGCGACCGCTCCCACGACCCCCCGGGGGTGGGGGAAAGGGGAGAGGAGGGGGGAAAAAAAAAAAAATAAATAAAAAAAAAAAAAAAAAATATAAATAAATAAAAAATAAAAAGAAGAAGAAAGGACGGGCCCCAGCTGGCCACAGTGAAATAGGGTGTGAGGCCCCCGCCGGGCGACGGTGGGGCGTGTGCCCGCCCTCAGTGAGGTGAAGCTTGTTCCCCGAGGCGCGGGGCCCATCTCACGGAAGCGCCTGCGGCCCGGGCCGGGGAGGCCTCCCCTCCCCCCCCCGAGGGGGGCGCAAGGGGCGGACCCCCTGCCCTCGGGTCATACACCGAATGAGCTGGAGAGAGACTTTGCAGGGGTACCGCTTTCAAGAAGCCAAGAGGGGCAACAACGGTTTGGGCCTCAAAAGAACCATGGCCCAGTCGGAGGATGCGGCTCCCCCCCCGTCAGCTATGGAGAGGGGCTTCGCCTCGATCCTGCAAGAAATCAGGGACATGCGCTCTGACATAGCCCAAAAACTCGAGAAAATGGACCAGAGGGTGGAAAAGGTCGAAGACAGATTACTCCAGGTTGAGACCAATCAATCCTCATCAGTGACCCAAGATATACAATTTAGGGTGAGGCTGGAGGCCCTGGAAAAGAGAGAAGAGGAGAGAGCCCGACAGATGGACGATTTTGAGAATAGGGAGAGAAGGAATAACCTTAGAATCTTCGGGGTGCCGGAGTTGGAAGGAGAGACAGAGAGGGACGTCATCAGAGCAGTGCGGGACATCATCACCCTCCTATTCGCCGAAGAGATGACCACTGAACCTACGTTCAACAGGGTGCATAGGGCGGGGGGCAGACCGGGGGGCCCCCGGTCGATACTGGTCAGGTTCCACTACTATTCGGAAAAAACAAAGGTGCTGGAGGAAGCCAGGAAGGCCAGAAATATCACCTACAACAACGCTCAGGTCTCAATATTCCAAGACCTTTCCGCCTACACGCTTGCCAAGCGGAGAATGTGTCGCCCGCTCACGCAGTTACTCAAGGAGAAGGGAGTGCGATACAGATGGGGCTACCCCTTCTCCCTGACTTTCGAATACATGGGCCAAAGAACTACCCTGGTTACTGAAGAGGACATCCGGGGAGCCCTGCTGGAATATGCAACGGACACGAATGACCGGAGGGGCCCGTCGGGGCCGGAAAGGGCAGGACCTAGTGGACCCGGCCCGTCAGGGGAAAGGAGGAGGCGAACCGGCGCACGAAAGTTCAGGAAAATGAATACGCCATCACCGGCTAAAGACGGGGAGAGGAGAGACCCGGAGGACTAGGAAAGGGACCGCTGCACGCAGGTTGGGACAGCTCAGTCAGGAGCATGTGGGTGTACCGATTCATACGCCCCGACGAACAGCAAGTATACGGGATGTATTGAGGGGGTGGGGCCCTGAGGGGCCAGGGGGGCTCAGGAGGAACAGCTTCCAAAACGATCGGCCCGGCCAGGGGAGCGGGCTGGTGGTTCGGCCAAAAGCCAGATATGGCGGGACAACTTGGCTGGACGCCGGGGAGGGGGGAGGGGGTCAACGCGGGAGTTGGGGGGTTTCAGTTTGGCGGGGGTCCGGGGGGCAGTTGGGGAATAGTTACAGGCCCTCCGGAAGGGGGGGTGCAAAGGATCCAACCATGGGAGTATCCAAACAAAGGTGGTGTAGGTGAGCCGACGCGGAGAGCGGAGCCGCTAGATGACGGCTGAGGGTCCGCCGGCCCTGGGGGTGGGCACTCTCAATGTACGGGGCCTGAACACCCCCACGAAGAGGTCCCTGGTCACTAGAGAATTCAGAAGGGCCGGTCTTGATATCCTCTTCCTGCAAGAGACTCACTGGGCAAGAGGAAAGGAACCCAAGATAAGGGGGGGAGGTATAGGAGAGGTGTTCTGCGCGTCCCACAGGTCCAAGAAGAGGGGGGTGGCCATCCTTCTGGGGAGAAACGTGGGCTTTGTAAAAGAGGAAATAGTTAAAGACCCGGAAGGCCGGTACCTGCTGGTGCGAGGATCCCTACAGGGCTCGCCGCTCACCCTGGTGGGGATTTACGGTCCCAATGAGGGCCAGGCCCAGTTTTGGGAGCGAGTGGCGGAGAAACTCAAGCTCTTTGTCCGGGGGGGTTGGTAGTGGGAGGTGATTTCAACATGGTAATCGACCCCGACTCAGACAGAAGGCGTGTTGGCCCTCAGCTCTCCAGGCCCACGGATGTCCACATGGCCCGGTCCTTCCGGAAGGTTAACGCAGAGCTGGGCTTGGTGGACACACTCCCCTCCCCCGGAACGGGTACTCCTTCCTACACATATTATTCGTCCACCCACTCGTCCTTTTCTAGAATTGACTACATCCTGGTGGACGAGTCCCTGCACTCGTATGTCTCGGGCCACAAAGTTGACCCCGTCCCCTGGTCGGACCACGACCTGGTTCGAACCACCATTGCAAGGGGCTGGCTAAGCGACCGCAGAGGGAGATGGAGATGTAACGATTCCCTGCTGAAAGATGAGGTCCGTGCCCAGGAGGTGCTAGAGGCTATTACGGAATTCTTTGAATTTAATGATAATGGCGAGGTGGGCCCACACACCCTATGGGACGCCTTCAAGGCCACAATAAGGGGCTTTCTCATTAAAATGAGCGCTCAGGCCAAAAGAGTGAGGGAAGCCCAGGAGAAGGCCCTGAGGGGGAAAATTGCCCAACTACAACCGATGGGGCCCCGAGCGGCCCCCTTGGATCATGGTCGGCTCGAATCACTAGCCGACTATCGGCTCCAGCTGCGAGACCTCCTCTTACACAAAACGGAGCGAAGCCTCCAATTGGTCAAGCAGAAGTATTACGAAAAGGGGGACAAAGCGGACAGAATCCTAGCCTGGAAACTGAGGGAGGTCAAGAGGGATAGAATGGTAAAGGCAGTGAGGAGTGAGGAGGGGACCATGGGCCATGACACTCCCCACATAGGAGAGGCCTTTCGGAGATACTATGAAAAACTCTATACCTCGGAATGTGACGGGCGGGACGAGGAGATAGAGGGGTTCCTCAACTCGGTCCAGATACCGGCCCTGTCCGGGGAGATGGCCGAGGGACTGGAGGGGCTGGTGACCGAGGAAGAGGTGGGCAACGCCATTAGCGGGATGAAGGCGGGGACCTCCCCCGGGGAAGATGGCTTCACAGTGTCCTTCTATAAACGGTACCGCTCTACTCTGGCCCCTCACCTAGCAAAGGTTTTCAATGCAGTATTAGAGGGGGGGACCCTCCCGGACTCCATGATGGAGGCCATAATTGTAGTCCTTCCCAAGGAAGGTAAGGACCCCACTGATTGTTCCTCATATCGCCCTATATCTCTACTAAACATTGATGTCAAGGTCCTTGCCAAAATCATTGGGAAACGGATGGAGAAGATTCTGCCGACACTGATCCATGGAGACCAGGTGGGGTTTGTAAGGGGTAGGCAGGGCTCAGACAACATCCGTAAAACCATAAACCTGATCCACCACGCCCAGAACTCCGATCTTGACGCGAGCCTCCTCTCTCTGGACTCGGAGAAAGCGTTCGACCGGGTCGAATGGCGATATATGGAGCTACTCCTCCAGAGAATGGGATTTGGTGCTCATATCAGGGGTTGGGTGACGGCTCTTTACAGAGCTCCGAAGGCCAGGGTACAAGTGAACGGCAGATTGTCGGACCCCTTCTTCCTCTCACGGGGCACGAGACAGGGGTGTCCACTGTCCCCCCTGTTGTATATTCTAACGATGGAACCTTTGGCCATAGCGGTGAGGTCGCACCCGGAGATCAGAGGGATAATGAGAGGGGAGGTGGAATTTAAGCTCTCCCTGTTCGCCGATGACATCCTGGCGTACCTGGTGGACCCCGGAGCCTCCCTCCCCCCCCTCCTGTCCCTGGTGAACGCATTTGGGCACTTCTCGGGGCTAAAAATTAACGCTTCCAAATCGGTCCTTCTCCCCATGCGGGTAAACGACCCGACTCTGGACCCCGTGGGAACTTTTCACGGCATCACAGTGGGCAGGGCTTCTGTTCGCTACCTGGGAGTCCTCCTCACCAGAGACTTATCCCAACTGTCCCCCGCTAACTATGACCCGGCCCTGGCTAGCATTACCAGGGACCTCAGGAGGTGGAGCTCCATGATCTTGTCTTGGTACGGCCGCATGACGGCAGTAAAGATGAACGTGCTGCCGCGCCTGTTGTATCTCTTTACCTCTCTCCCATCCAACATTCCCGACCACCTCATGAGGACACTACAGAATGCGGTCCGAGAGTTTATCTGGCAGGGTAGGACCCCGAGGACTGCGAGGGTGGTCTTGACCTTGCCGAGGGAGGAGGGAGGGTTCGGCTTGCCTGACTTCCAGCTCTATTTCCGAGCCGCCCAGTTGCGAGTCCTCCTGGAGCACATGAGGGAGGGGATGGGCACCTACTGGTCTTACCTGGAGGACATGGACGCTCACCCCCTCAAGGTACGCGATCTTCTCTGGGCACCACACAAGTTCATCCCAAACAGATTGAAATCCCATCCCACCCTGGGTGTCCTTTGGGCAGTCTGGAGGGAGGGCCCCCAGACGGCGCACCTAACGACGTGGCCATCCCCAATGTCCTCTCTCTGGGGACACCCGTTCAGATTGGGTAACAGAGGTTTTTCCAAGGCACAGGCATGGTCTGACTCGGGGCTGGAGTGGGTGGGACAGCTGTTCCGGGAGGGGGAATTCCTGCCCTATGAGGACCTAAGGGACGCCATTGGGCGGGGGTCTCTTTCCGTGTTTGAGTATCTGCGCTTGAAGGGAATCCTCGGCGACCCATCATGGGGAGAGAACTTGAGGAGGCAGTTGACCCCCTTCGAGAAGTTCCTTGATATGGCGACCTCTAGAAAGGGAGCCGTCTCCGGAATGTATAGAATCCTCAATACTGTGAACTTGGTAGAACGGAGGGGCTTTCGCTCATATTGGAATGATCTCGCAGGGGAGGTGATTTCGGAAGACGCTTGGGCAAGGATCTTCAAAATTGCTTTTCACGGTAATTTGTACACGGCAGATATGGAACATAACTTTAAGATTCTGCAGGGATGGCACAGGGACCCTGTGAAACTGTCTAAAATGTTTACGGCGGTCTCCCCCGATTGCCCGAGGGGCTGCGGCCAGAGGGGCTCACGAGGCCACATGTGGTGGCACTGCCCGAAAGTGCAGGCATACTGGGCAGAGGTGAGGGGCTGGATGGCTGAGGTCACAGAGGAACTGCTTCCCCAGGACCCCCTGGTGGTGCTGTTGGGCCTCCCGCCAGAGACCTCGGACCTCTACAGGTACCCCAGAATGTGGGAAACGATGCTACGGGCGGGGAGAGTGGCATTGGCACAGAAATGGAAGAGCCCGGAGACCCCGTCCAAGGCTGACTGGCTAAAGAAATTGAAAAACTTGTTTCTAATGGACAAACTAACGGCCATGGTGAACAACGATTCTGGGTCATTCCTTGAAAATTGGCAGGGGGTAAGGGAGGCCTGGGGATGGGATGTGCACTGAGGCCTGAGGGGGGGGCCGAGCGGGGCTCGGGGGGACTAGGCCGAAAGACTGTACTATAAAGTACCAGGGACCCCATGGACGGAATGGGCGCCCACGGCCCGGGGACATTCGGTCGGCCGTCAGCCACCAGAGAATGCCGACGCTCACACTCACTACCAAAGTAATGGACGCAAAAGAAAAGTCCAAATCTCCCAATGTCATGGTTCGAGTTGGTAAAACGAGGGGTGGGGGGAGGGGGGTTTGAAGGGGGGGCGGTTGGGTGGGTGGGGGGGGGGAGTTTGCTGGGCAAGTGCACCGTGAACAACTGCTGATTACAAATATTGCCTGCTTGTTATACTCTTTAAAATGCCAATAAAACTAAAGTTTAAAAAAAAAAAGAAATCAGAATAGCTTGGGTCAGGCTGTACCGAAACTAAAAGACACAGTGAAACTATCCTAGGGCAAGTTCAAATGCTAATTGTCTGACAAACTGAAGGAGTGTTGACAGAGAGTGGGTTAATTGTAGGGGAGGCATGATCACGCCGAACCTCCATGCACCTGGAATGGTAGCCTGCATGCTGCTAGCATGAGGAATATTCCAGAAGGGTACAAGGGTGCCAAACCAATCATAGTGGGCTGTATAATGAAGAGCCTATAGTATGAAGACCCAATGAATCGTCATGTATTTAGTGACGACAATAGTGGCCAGTTATTGGGGTGGGTTTTGATGCCCACCTGATTTAGGTACCCAATCATAACCAGTGGCTATATAGAACGTATACTTAGATGTTCATGGAGAGCAACCAGGGGTTCCCATAAGATTTGTAGTTTGCCACGTAATGGAACGTCAGCATTGATGAATTTTTGTTATAAATGAACTTCTGTGGGCAAGAATACTTCATTTGGTTTTTAAAGATGTGATTGAAACACAGACCATGCCAGACTCATGGAAAGTTTTGCATGCTCTGTTGATATATAAAAAAGGTAATCGCCAGAGTCCGGCAAATTATAGACCCATATCTTTGATTAATATTGAGACAAAGGTATTTTCTGCCATAATTCTGGAAAATCTGTTAATATGGATTGAAGATAATGAAATCCTTGACGTGAGACAGATTAGGTTTCGTAAAGGTCTGGGGACTAATGCCGGGGGATTATTAGTTTCTATCCTGCAAAGTCAAGCATCACAGTTTGTGCATGTACCCCTGTGTCAAGGATGGCACTCTGTCAAGAGTGGCACAGGGTACCCAGGTAGGTTTTGGGTGGCTGTGCTGATGTAAGGTGACAGATAAGCACAGACAGCAGGAAGTTCAACAAGAAAGAAGAATAGGCAACAGTAGCTGTGAACAAAAAGGGGCAGGGATACAAAGGTACAAACAAACTGGATTCCCTCTTGGGGTGTATGCAGAAATGGAAAAGAGTGTTCCACGGACCTTTGGAAACTCCAGCCATCTGCACAGATTGCTATAACAGGGGCCCACTCTGTATGCTCATGTCTGGGAACAACAGCAGTGGGTGTCTGTACCTGAACCCTAAGGCACGAACAAGGTAACAGTACTTCACAAGACTGAAGCCTGTACGGGTCCAGCAGGAATCAAACAATGACACAAAGTACAACACTGAAAACGCGACAAGGGAAGGGGCAGAGGTTGCCTGCCGGAAACCAACAGTCAAGTTCTATACAAAGGATTTACATAAGACACAAGTGAAGACAAGAACAGAAATATCCAGGGAAAAGGAAGTCAAAGAGAACAAGGTTAAGAACAGAATCCGGAAGAAAGCAAGGGCAGCAACCTAGTATCTAACTGTAGGGAATGGTGACCGGAAACTGTACACGGAAAAGTAGAACAGTAACTCAGGGCTGGAAAGACAAGAGAAAGCTAGCAGAAGGAAAAGAAGGAAACAGTATAACGGAAATGGATAACCTAAGGGGAGGACAGAAGACTCAAGGAAGAGAAGGACAGGGATCAAGAACAGGTGGTTGCAAACAAGGAAGAGAGCAAGGGAGCAGTAGCCGGGAAACAGGGGAGCTGCAAACAAGGAAGCAGGGCTGCAGTAACGGATGGCACAAGGTGCAGGCAAACTGTTGTGGACTGCAGAGGACTGTAGTAGGCTGCAAGGCAGGGAGTCCAGAGGAGCAGGACAGAGAGCTGTAGTAGGCTGCAGACACAGAGCCCAGAGGAGCAGGGCAGCAAGGAGCGAGCCCAGAGGAGCAGGGCAGCGAGGCAGGGAGCCCAGAGGACCAGGGCTGAAGGCAGTGGAGTATAGCAGGCTGCAAGGCAGGGAGCCCAGAGGAGCAGGGCTGCAGGCAGAGGAGTGTAGCAGGCTGCAAGGCAGGGAGTCCAGAGGAGCAGGGCACTGATCAGAAGCAGGCTAATACGGCAACAGGAACAGCATACAATCTGTGGCTCAAGGCAAAAAGGGGCTGGGAGAACTCTTGATGCAAGAGACTGAGCTCCTTCTGGTAGCTGCTTAAATACAGCCCTGCCCTGTACTTAGGCAGGCTAATTGGCAGCACCTGGAGCAGCACACCTGAAGGTAATCTGCCTCCTCCCTCTCTGGTCCTGAGAAGGTGGAAGTAGCACTGATCGCTAGGGCTTCTCGGAATTGTGGTTCCAATACTGATGAATGGGAATAGCCAGGAATTGATAACTGTAGCAAGGTGCATTATGGTACATGTAGTTAGCTGAATTAAATAAGAAAGTACCAAAGTCGTGCAAATGGAAAGTAAGGACCAAAGTGTGAATATGGGTTGTTCAAAGAGTATTATGAAGATAAATGAGTTCCAAATAGTCCATGATGGTTGCCAATGTGTGCGCCAGTGGCACAGGCATGACACCCTGTATGCCGCATCGATGGATCTCTCTGCAGCCTTCGACATGGTTGATAGACCTTTACTATGGCGAAGGCTTGCTGCATTAAACATTGAAAGGGGTCTACTTGCTATGCTTATTCACTTATATTCTAACACTGTTTTAAGGGTTAGACTCAATAATGAGGGCTTGATGTCTAAAGATATAAGATCTAGGAATGGACTCAAACAGGGCTGTGCCCTGGCGGCGATCTTGTTTAATTTGTACGTGTCTGGTGCAAACAAAGTATTTGAATCATCAGGATTGCTATCTCAAAAGGTTGGTCAAATTGTCATCAAGTGGGTTCCCTATGCTGATGACTTTTTGCTTTTTGATCAAACTAAAACAGGATTACAAAGGATTATTGATGTATTTTAAGGGTTAGACTCAATAATGAGGGCTTGATGTCTAAAGATATAAGATCTAGGAATGGACTCAAACAGGGCTGTGCCCTGGCGGCGATCTTGTTTAATTTGTACGTGTCTGGTGCAAACAAAGTATTTGAATCATCAGGATTGCTATCTCAAAAGGTTGGTCAAATTGTCATCAAGTGGGTTCCCTATGCTGATGACTTTTTGCTTTTTGATCAAACTAAAACAGGATTACAAAGGATTATTGATGTATTTGCTAGGTTCATTAGAGATTTGAAATTGAAAATCAATCCTCAGAAAACAGTTGTGATAAACCTAGGTGATACTAATAAGAAATGTGTAAACCCAGTATGGTTTGTAGAAGGAACTGCAATTCGGTTACAGAGAGCATTCATGGATTTAGGCTACTCATTTTCAAGTAATATGTCACACAGTTTTGTGAAGAAATGCCTTGAGTCTAAAGCAATTGAAGCAGGGAGGCAAATCAGAGTTATTGAAAGCAAATTTGGTAAATTTGCTATGTTGGCTTGTAGGGATTTGTATACGATCAAGGTTATCCCAAGATTGGCGTATGGTTTAGAGTTCTGTCCTGACAAAGACACACCTCTCTTAAAAACAATTGAATCCAACATCTGGAAAACATTATTTTTTTTTAACCAAAATATACAATCGAACTCATAAGGTATGAGTTTGCTTTTAATTCTTTAAAAAGTAGCATGGACTGTAAAAAAATAATGCTATACAGAAAGTGTGTTTTAGCAGGATCTAATTCAATGTATCAAATATTTAACAATGAGGGAACTGAGAAATATATGTGGAACTTGAAAATGGAGGTGGAAATGTGTAATATTGGAGTTTCAATGAAATGTCTCTTAGAGAGACCGGCTAAGACCAAAATGCTGATTAAAGCGTTTGATTGGGTTGCTAATAACACTGTAATAATTAATTCAAAATTGTACTGTCAAGTTCTATCTGTGTGGAAATGGTTCCCTGAACCTGAGCTTTATCTTGTAAAATATCCTTCTCGTAAATTACGCAATAGCGTAATGCGGTTCAGGTTTAATGTGATGAATACCAACGAAATAGGTTTCATAAGGAAATTAATTCCTGAGAATAGGAAGATCTGTAGATTCTGCATGAATGAAGAGACTACCGAAACATTGTCACATTTGTTGTTAGGTTGCCCTATGCTGACTAATGACAGACTTGCATACTTTTCTGATTTTGTTTATGACACATCATGAGTAATAAGGGAGCAAATATGGTTTGAAATGCTCCATGGAGCTGATATGATCCGAATCATCTGGCGCAATTATATATATTATTGTTGTGATAAGAAGGATAAGTCTTAGCGCTCTGAAAAGATATGTCATCCTAGGTTGTGTAATCAACCGCACACACCCATTAATTCATCACGGGGCATAATCACAGTCTGGTTAGCTCCCGTTACAATCAGAAAATGAAAATAAATATAAATATAGATAACATAAAGAACACGGTAGTCGAGTGTAGCTACCTAAATGTCAATGGCACAAGCAACCAAATTTACTAATTTCACTCAATAACAAAGTCTGATGGGAAATTTACATAAGATCCAACCTAGGATGACATATCTTTTCAGAGCGCTAAGACTTATCCTTTTTATCACAACAATAATATATATAATTGCGCCAGATGATTCGGATCATTTTTTCAATTAAATTTTAGTCTCAAGTGGTAGTTCAGGCTTAGCAGCACCAATGGGTGTGTTTGTTGATTATGTAACCGGGATACACTACTTTCAGTGCGCTAATTTTAATTTTATTTCGTATCAACACCTAAATTATGCATGTAAAAGTACTAACATATCCGCTTTCATCTCACTATTAATTGGTGGATCCTAATGTTTAATTACGGCTCAGTAGCATGTCACTTGACTGTAGCTGGTCCTCTCCCTCACCCAATATGGCCACCGCTGGATGTTCTGTCACGTTGATGCTTATGCGATCTAGTTTCCTCCTTAACTACACAAGCAGTACTATGCGCGCGCGCTCTCCCTTGGATACTGTTGTTGCCGGAAGGCTGGTAAGCGGTCTGCATGTCCTTTTGATACGGTCCCTGCGTTTCAATCAGGCGCTTTCACCTAATTCCGTGCTTGGTCCCCTTTTTCCTTTTTGTTAACTGTTCAATCATCTACTGACATTGGATACGTGGTTCATCCTGAATTGGTTGATTATTGCATCCTTACGGGCAACAATTCCCTTCCATACGTGAATTACTGCAGATTTCCTCTAATTGTTATTGCAATTGCAAGTAACATTAAGGTAATTCCTTTTTATTTTTTATATTAAATGTCGTGGAATTTTGGTTGGGCTGTGGACGTAATAGCTATGGCAATCGATAATCTTTGTGAATTTTTGTTGTACAGATTCTTCTTGGACAAAGTTCATCGGTAAATATATCTAGATAGTCTTGACTATTTTAGTTGATTCGGCATATTAATTCATCTATGGTTGTTTGATCACCGCACGCACTTATTCTTTTTCCATGTTGTTTTGTCATCCCTTTTATTGGTTTTGGAACCGGATGGATGCCTTTTATCAAACGGTAATTGACTGTATGAATTTGAAAAATGTTTTCACTATCATTTAATGTTATTTAACCATAATGATTGTGCAATATTGTCATGATGTTAACTTTGTTGTCATGTATTACACATTTATTTTTGGCCAATTTCCCTTCTTAACCCCTTAGTGTTTGCCCAATTGTTATGATGTGCATACAATAATGAACATGCTATTGATTTTATATTTGAAACTATGTACAGCCTTTGAAAAAGAGCTTTGCTCGAAACACGTGTCAGGCTGTGGAATTGAATTAAAAATATAACTCAATTGTTAATGTATTATTGTTAATTGGCGCAGTTCACTGATTACACTTAACTTATCTATTACTGAGGGTTCTTGGTCCTGGCACCCTCAAATTTTCAAGTTGAACGCTGCCTTTTTTATATTCCTAATATTGAGTATTAGCGCTGGTTGTTCACATTGGCCTTTGGACCACATTGTTCTATATATATATATATATATATATATATATATATATATATATATATTTCTGATTGTTTTATTTTGTCCTCGGTATATGTCACACTCTTTTGCACCTTCATAAACTGGCTCACTACTTGTTCTCATATTTATGCTTTTGTACATGCAGCCTTCATGGGAATGCCTCATGGGAATGCCTCCGCTATCTGTAAATGTGTAATTGTAAGTAATTGCGGTTAAAAATTGACATGCCCTTTTTCAAATAAATAGGAAAGATCTAAATATAAATAAATACAAACTGGCTATGATTTGTAATAATTAATCAAATTAGAAAAATGCATATATTTATGAAGCAGTAGGCCAAATAGTATTTCGGCTATCCAACTGTGCATCTGAATACACAGAGTCCAATACTCTTGGTTTAATTGAATTAGCATATTGCTGTCATACATTATAGAAATAAACTAGACTTGCTGTTAAAAGTGTTTATAAGTGATTTTGGCCCCCACCATTCCTGATCACAAGTATAGAAATTATAATCATCCAATGAAAATTGGGGCAGTGTATTCAGTAGGAGTGTCTAATTATGAGGTAGGCCTACGGACAAATGTGGCCAATCACACTATGTGACATAATTATGACATAAAGTGGGAGTTTTTGACTCCTTAAAGATAGTGTGACCACAGAGGAGACCATTCTGACACTAGGATGAGTGACAGGAAATAACACTACCTGCTCATATTGGATGGATTAAGGAAGGAGACCAACTTGAGGGCTGCAGCGAGAAAGGCTCCTGTTCCAGGGGATGATTCCTGTCCACAAGGGAACCTAATGATGACTGAGGCTTCCCTTGGAACACATGAGGGTTTCTCTTGGCTCCACAACTCTAGAGACTAATGAATAGTGAGTATATGATTTCCCAAAAATAAATTATGTATGCTCTCTATAACTATTTTTCTGCTAAATTCTGGAAAAGGGGTGGTTTGGGAAGGTGTTATCAAAATACATCAATTTTAATGGGAATTAAATAGTGCAATCTCACTGCATGTAAAACTATGCGAAACATCCATTACATCCATCTTTAAATACCTTTGAGAATGTGTGCTCAATGGTATTACATTCAGTGCACTACTCTTTAAAAATCATAATCTTATTAAATTGTACCCAATTGAGCTCATTTTCTTGAAATTAATGATTTGGAGGCAGGGAGCTGTTACATGTTGACATACATGTAGTGTGAAGGCATCATGAAGTAGACACAGCAGGTGAAAGGAATTTTGAGATACACTCTTTTGTTAACCAATAAGGAGGGTTGGAGAAAGGCCTGACTTGCCCTATGCTAAAGTGCGATTTCCCTACCTAAATAAAAATTAATGATAGTCTGTGTCTGGAAGTCCAAAGCAAATGTCCATCTGTGTCCATCTCTTAGGTGGAAAAGGATTTTCCCTTCCCCAAGGTTCAAATAATTCACTTTTCAAAAGAAAAGAGGGGGTGCCCTTCCCCAAGTCTTCAAATCTTCCAATGTTTACAAATAACATAATTCCTTGGGATATTCATTGCTTCCACTGTTTGGTTACCTTTTTACCAATGTATAAAATTCAGTTCATACATTTCAGTTCACACAGGTTTCCTTTATTTAATCACAATGTGGCTTTTCCTTAGGTGGGTGTATTCGGCCTAGGCACAGTTGTCAGACCGCACGGTCCACCCATTACAGGTCACGCAACGGACACGCCTTACTTGGATCTGTTTCATAGGTATCTTGCCACAAGTTGAGCTTCACAGTGGGGCTTGACTTTGTATCCTTTCAAGTGCCCTTGAAGCTTTATCATCACTTAGTTTCTCATCATACACTTGTTTAGTAGCTTTCACTTGTAAGACCAACATGGGCTTCGCAGTACAGTCTCCTGCTAGGAAACTCTGTCACAGTTATAGTTCTCTTGCACAAGCCATTATATGCTTTGGAGTACACTCTCCTGCTAGGAAACATATTCTCTGTTTCAAGTTTCTTTGTCAAAGCACCTGGTGCCCTTTTGCTACGTTTCTCTTGCATGCAGACTTAGTTAATAATACAGTTCTTTTGCCTACCTATTCTTGGCTCTTGGCAATGCTTGCTTATTTGGCTCTTGGCAATACTTGCTTATTCGACTCTTGACAATGGTTACTTATTTTACTATTGGTAATGTTTGTTTATTCAATTTCTTTCTCATTGTATTAATCACTTTTTCATATTGGCTCCCTTGTTTTCAATTTAGATATTCAAATGTTAATGGGCCTCATTACGACCCAGGCGGTAAGGGGTTAACGGCAGCGTTAACAGCGCCGACCCTTACCGCCTGAGTACGAGGTCCCTTAGCGCCATGGCGCTTTTAACACCTGCTTTTAGCAGGTGTTAAAATCCATGGCGCTAAGGGACCATGGAGTTAATTACGCCACCGTAATTTACGGTGGCGTAATTAACGCCTTCCCCACTCCCATTATACCCTATGGGGCAAAAATGGGAATGGGGAAGGGTAAATGGGGATTGGGGACTTACCGCCCCGCCAAGGTCGGAATGGGGCGGTAAGTCCGCCAACCACCATGGCGTAAACGTAGTTTACGCCATGGTGGTAAAGTCACGGCCCAGGCGGTAACTTACCGCCTGGGTCGTAATGAGGCCCAATGTCTTTGGCACTAAACCACCATCCAGCGCCCCCTTTTCACTGAGATGGAATCACCTGCCTTCTCCCTGTCTGCTTTCCATTTTCTGTGGCTTTCCAGAGAACCGTCTCTGCTTGTGGTCTGCTGGCGCGTGTTACCTCTACTCACTTCCCTGCTACTTATCTCGGAGCTCCGGTAAACTGTAGTCAGCGGTCCTGCACCTGTGGGCATTTGGGAGTCTCTCCAATACTCCTGGTGCCTTTGCGCCACGTCGCACTTTTTTCTCAGCTTTGCCTCAGACTGACAATGAGACCCTCTCGCTCGCTGCCCCGGATCACGCTTTCTATACCTATCAGTGTCTTGGGAAAGTGCCTTCTCACCGCCACAACTTCTGCTTTTGAACTTTGCTTTGTGCTTTTTCATTGCTCTCTCTCAGGCTCTCAGCTGGGCCTGTTTTAAAGTTCTCGGCTCCATGATAATGAGCCCAACAACTAGACCGTTCACGTTTCTTCTTCCAGTCTGTTTTCTGTGTTAATGGTGGTGGCCTCCTCTTCTCAATACCTATGTGGTGTTTGTGTGAGTAATAATCCAAAAAGAGAGGATGTATGTCTCTGGCATGTCTCCTCCTCATCTCAGTACTTAACTGAAGTTTACTGGCAGATAAGTTGGGTGAAGAATAGAGAAAGTACTGGTAATAGCCTACAAAGGTCTGGTTGCCATTAGGTTCATTGGAAAAGGAAAATGGGGGATACATGTCTCAAACAAGGGTGCTTCATCACAAACTCCCCAAGTCTCCTCCAGCCAGGTGATCCTCCCTTGGATATCCATCCCCGGGGTCAGGATCCGATAGCGATTGGCCTTTCACTGGCCACCAGGGAGGAGGATATTTTGGGGAGAGAAGTGAGGACGCCCTGAGATTACTCACAGTAGGCGGCTCCCCGCGACCATATTTTCCTCATTTGCACAGTGGAATCCAAAGTGCAGGGCAAAGGGCAGCGTACCTATGTGTATGCTGCCTTTTGCCTTGCACTTTTGCACTCCGTTGTGCAAAGTAAATAAAAGCTACCTGGCCTGCAAGCATGCCAGGCAGCGTTTAATTTTAATTGTGAGCGCACACATGGTAAGCAGTGTTCACAATTACAATGAAACCCTGCCGGACATGCAAGCATGCCCGGCAGGGTTTCATTGCAATTGTACACAATGCCTGCCCTGAAAGCACGGCATGCAGCATGTACAATGGATCCCCTATGGGGTCTGCTGCTTTATGCTGATGCATAAAGCTGGCAGGCCCAATAGGGATTTCCAGCATTTGTGCCAGCATGAAAATCCATGCCTGCGCAAATGCTAGAGCATTTGTATGGCAGAGACGAAGGGATGCGGTGAAAAGCCAAGTTGGTTGCGCACCTCCTCTTCGACATACAAATGACTGAAAATGAGTCGTGGCATGAATGGAAGACGTTAAAGCCTTACTCAGGTCATTTACGCCTTTCCATTCACGTTACGGCTCATTGGAAAATGAGCTCCAAAGTATTTTCACGGAAATAGTTACATTGGGCTCTGATATGATTACGTATGATGAGAGCCTAATGACGATATGTTTGTTAATGTATATTCTGTAAAATCCTTAGCTATTTAATAAGGAAGAGGAGATGAGAGCAAGTTTAAAGGAGTTGTTTCTATTCCCATAAAAATAGTGCAAATATAAATGCCATGCACCCCGCAATGCCTCATTCTGAAATTGCACAGCGTGATTCATATGTGATTTGAAAAGGGAGGAGTATTTATATTTGTTCAATACAATCTGAAAACAAAGGTTGGGTGGGTGAGTCAAAATATCCTGTGCATTCTAAATTGAAAATATTACTTTTAAAACTCAGAATTCAAATGCAAGCTACTGTAAGCCTATTTTAAACTGCACCCCACGTTAGTAGCCCACAGTAAATGTGACTTTATGTGTAATTTGGAGACATTTTTCTGAAGTCGAGAATTTTTACATACTAACCGACAAGCGGTAGAAATACAGCTGCAATGTCTAGTGTTATTCAGAACTTAAGACATATACAGACTTGATCATGGAAACAAATGCATGTGTGTGAGAAATAGTGAGTTTGAAGCAGGTAGGTTAATTCTGTTTGTTTTAGACCAGCTGTCTGTGATTGTGTAATATTGTAATGATTTCTCCTGCATTAAGCTGAAGACCACCTGTGCTTTGATTTCACCTTTAATTCCTCTCTTTAATTAAGTTCGAGTAAGCAATTTGCCTGTTAGTTTCCTGTAATTGTGGGGGTGGGACTGTATATATGGGGCCATTATACCGTGCTGCACACTTAATGAGCAACTCAAATATTAATATAGTAATCACAATAAATATCTTGTCGTATGATTGTAAAATGAAAAGTTGTTTGGTGCTCTCATCACGGAATGCGGCCTGGGGATGCTTACTAGTCAAGGGTGGATTTTGGCCAAACACCCTTTTCTCACGGTTACCTCACAAAATGCAATCATGGACCAACCATGGTTTGCACGTGACCTGCATGTCCCTAATCCATAACACACTTCCAAATGCTCTCCACCAGAATCACCCTATCCCTCCTTTTGAGTAGCTCATTTTCTACATATAGTTCATCCTGCATTGGCAAAAGGTATCCCGACCCCAGTCTCTTTAGGCTCTGTCTGCTTAGTGTGTTCTATTTAAGACCCTCTGTGATCTGCCACTGTACTTTGTCATTCTGCGTGGCTTATTCCTGCTCTTCTCAGCCGACTGCCCTTGATGACTCTCTAATCTTGTTCTTCACTTTGCTTTGAAATGTCCTCTCATCTAGTTGTGATATGTGGCAATTAGATCACTTATTTTTTATTCTAGCAATGTATGCAATTGAGAGGGTGCGCTCCTGCAAACTTGTCACCGGTTGCCAAATTCTCAAGGAGGCTTTATCTAGACTGTTTAACTGAGGAATTTCACGCATGAGCCTGTGATCCGTGTGCAGTTCGAAAATAAGTCCCCATATGAGCAATATAGAAATGTGGATAGCCCACTTAGTCCCAAACATGTCCTTATTGATAACAGAGTAAGCCAGTTCTGTTCCCCTGGGGACTCTGGAAGTAAAGGCAATTACCATATCAGTGTCCCCTTTTGGTTGCTGTAGGACAGCCCCATAACCTACCTTAATTGTGTCACTGCAATTGCTGAGATGGGGCATGACCGTAACAAACTCATCTGCACATGCTTCGTTCCACTCAGAAACCCTCTCCTTTTTTAGAAAGCGATGCATGCTCAGTGTGGAGTATCAATGTTCAGACTACAATGTGACTACTACTCGCTCAATGCTGAGAAAAGCCATAAGGTGATCCTTATATTTAGGATCCAGTGTTTTCCTGATGGTCCCTGATGGGTCACCACTCCAGGCTCAACTTCTCTTCCTGAAATGACATGACCCATGTACCCCATTTGCTTTCTGTAAAAAAAAAAATTCTTGTTCAGAGAGGAATTGCCATAGTATTTCGGTGCTGGACTGCCCATGTGGGCGGGACAAAGACTGATATGCAAATGGATATTTCCCATCTGTGAAAGGTACAGTGAGCAAAAAGCGTGTGCTGCAAACTCTCATCTCAGAACAGGTTATCATGACATGTTCTTTCTGGAGAGGAGCGCCTGCTACCTTTTTTGACATTTCTGTTAATTTAGCATTTTTCTTTACCGAAGGTCCTCTTTTAGTCTGAAATAAACTTCAGAAGTACCCTGAGCCTCTTACCATGTCCTTCCTGGTCTCTCCCATAGCTTAATACATCATCAATAGCACACAGTCCACGTTTAGAAGCAGGTGATACAGCATTTGTTGAAATACAGAGGCTGCTGATACTAGGACGAAAGGCAGGTGGACAAACTGAAGTGGTTCTTCTGGCATGATGCATAAGTGGTAAGTGGTTTTGAATCAGCATGTAGTTTGATTTGATGGAAAGCAAAGGTGAGGCCTAGTGGTAGAGAAGTAATTAGCTTCTCCAATATATTGGGCAGGGGATGCCCGTCCCTTAGAACACACCTATTCAGAGCCCTCTGACAGTGATGATTTGAGCAGAACTATTAGTGTGGACACCCACTCATGTTTCTACATGCTCCGTGATGTCCCGCTTCTCTACTTCATTTAGTACTACTCTCACCTCTTCACTCATGATTACCAGGGCATTCTGTACCTTATGTACCACGGACAACGACGGGTTGCCTTCAAAGTCACGCGCATCACTCACTGTGCCCTCCACAAGACAGGTCCAGAATACCTCCAACAGAAAATCATCCAATACCAACTCAACAGAAACCTGCGCTCAGGCACTGCTCTCTTCCTATTGATCCCCTCCTTTAAATCAACCAGAATAGGAGGTTCCACCTTCTCCGTCCAAGCCCCCACTAAAAATCCGATGCATTGAAGACCACTTGGCATTCCAGAGGTCCTCCAAGAAATGGCTATTCACCCCTGCATCCTGAGCCAGTCAATCACTCCAGACAGGCCGTGGCAGCATTGCACGTCAATGCTCTCACCGAATGAAGGTAAGAATAATCTAATCATCTCCAGCAGAACACAGGAGAGAGCCCATGTCACATTCTACAAAGCCACAAAACCACCAACAACCGACAGGCACGTATCTCACTCCATGTTTATGACCACTCAACCGCACTCACCTGCAACCATACTCCGCTCTCAACAACATATTGCACAACACCTCAGCCATTAGTATGCAGCTATCCCCCACAACAGAAATGTGGTCACATAATGAATCTGCTAATCTCGCATTCTCTCTCACCAACTCCAAAGCACCCAACAGCTTGCCAGCTCAATAGGGGTAGCTAGCAGGGACATGGCCACTCCTACCCCATTTTCGCTTTGGCTTAAATGCACACACACACTAAACTTCTCTGATGAATTTCACATACCTGGACTTCGGTGCCCCGAGGTCATTCAACCGACAGCGCGTTGGGACCATACCAATGGTGAAAGGCGCCATATAATTGCTGATTAATAATACTACTGCTCTTACCACTGGAATCAAACCTCTGCCTAGCAATATTCCATGGGAGAAAATTTAGTGGCATGTTATGTTATGCCATCCCTGAATTCATTTTGCATTATAGATAACTTGTCCTCACCTGCCATCACAACTTCTTCGGCATCATAGTTCTGAAAACAAAAACAATATCCAGCACTCAGTTCTTGGTAGCAGAGGGTGATCGTGAGAAATGGCAAGAATATCCCCGTCCTGAAAAATGGTGCACTCACTTGCGAATTTATTGACTTTTCACAGGGTTTTATACAATGAAAATCTCACGATACATTTATTTAGTTACATTTCAACATTGTACTTCCTCGTGTAACATCCTTCATCCTTGAGGTCAACATTAGCCGAGGCGCCTCTCCTGCTTGCACATCTCCGCCTATCCTGGCCACATGACATGTTCTCTTTGCTTCGGCTGGGTTGCAAGTGTACTACTAATCCATGTGGCATTCCTCCATGCCTAGAGCGAGGCTGAGCCTCATCCTGGTGCCTGCTGCTTCATATACGTTATGGGGCATAGCCTCATTCTGAATTCATTCTTGAATTGCAGAGTAGCTCAGAACCAAACTACCAACTCAATACACTTGCCTCAGAGGCTACTGGATGCATATCGAATGTTCGCAGGGCAGTGCTCGAAGTGCATGACAAGAAGTAGAGGGGCTATGTTCCCTGCTGGCCTGCCCCGCTCCCCACAAACCCCATAGCCACGCCCCCTCCCACGCACAATACAACCCCCCAAACACATGGGCCTTCTGTTTAAGAATGTTCAGTGCAGTGCACTGATGTGCAAGTTTCAAGTGCTTCCGACACTTTTATTTAAAAACGAAACCATTATGGAACGGTTTATTTTTAAAATAAAAGTATAGGAACTGTGAAACTTAATTTAAAAAAGTAGAGGAGCAGCGCTCCCAACCGCTCCCGCCCCATCGGACCACTATGGCAGTGTCACCCTCTTGAAAGCTTGCTTGACGACCCTTTTTGGCGTTTCATCCTCATCTGGATCTTCCACGGCGAGAAATATGTCTTTTCATTCCTCACAAAATTCTTCAACTGTTTTTGCCAGATAGGTGTTTCTGCAGCATGCGGCCATGGGTGCCCCGCAATTGCATCTCTTGCATGGCACCCTCAACTCTGGCCAGCCTTTGCTATAGGCAAGGTGGAAAGTGCTGTTGCATCGGAAACCTCCTTTCCTTACACTCCTTTTATACCTCTCACTCCTGCCTTTATGTGTTTTTGCTGTGCTGCTTTTATGGGAGCTGTTATGCCCCTGAGCTATCCTCTGGGGAGGATGGCTCAGGGGCAACGTGCTCACCTTGGAAGTAAGGCGAAACAGAGCACCACAAGTTCGGAGGATGATGGCTGAGGGGCAACGTGCTCGCCTTGGAAGCAAGAAGACACGGAGCACCACAGGTTCGATCCGCAGTGTGTTAAGTGCGTTGTAAATAACATATCATATTAATCGGTGCTTAGTTCTGTGACACAGAACTTTCTCTCTCCAGTTCTTTCACGCAGTTATGATCTGTTCCACCTTTTTTGCCAGTATCATGACCTCATTTGGACCTGGATCTCCTTAAGACCATAGTTCATCCCGTACCCTGTTATCCCTACATTGGAGCATGAATTGGTCTCTTAGATGGTCATCTGGTTGTGGCCCAAAATTGCACATCACACCCAGTCTCCTAAAGGCGATGATGTTCATCTCGGAATGTTAAAACGGAATCTTCAAGAAATGATTCTCATGTCCAGTCAAATTGTGGACACGCTTCACATCACACACCCACAACCATGTTAAGCATCACCCTCTGCAGTGACACATTTTATCAGGAATTCGAGGTGTAAGTGGATAAACAATGTTTGCTTATTGTTCGTGTATCTTGTATTAATTGTTCCATTTTTGTCACAGATGGAGTTCGGGGCAGTCCTAGCCAGGGAGGAGAGTAAGGCTGCGGCTTGAACCGTGGGCAGGTTTCCCGATGGCCGTACTCGATCCAAACTCGATGGGCACTGAGTCTCTTAGGGACACTTGAGATTCCTCACCTGCAAGATTCAGTGGCCCGAGGAGGAAGTACTCTGTGCAGTACAAAGCTGGAGTGTATGTCCAGTGCCTTGCGAAAAAGCCGTGGGTGGCAAGGGGACACCGAAAACATTCAGCAGTAAAACCTTGCCTGCTTGTAGGACACTTTGAAAAGTATGGTCATAAACCATGATGCTTTAGGGCTGGGACTGCCCCCTGGGTTGTATGCTCCAATAAATTCTGACCTGTTGTTTCCAAAATGTAAAACTAGTGTCTGTCTTTATTAGTTAGTAGGTTCTGTTCCAGGGGTATTTTACCTCCCCCACGATAGATGGGTTGGGGGCCAATGGGGGCTGACACCGCTATGCATCAGCACACCACCCCACACTCCTCATGCCCAGCATAACATCACGCTTCAGAGACCCACATCAAATCACTTTCTAGAGTCAGAAATCACACCGTCCCACATGGAATCACTGTCCAAAGCTAAGCATTGCATGGTCCCTGCAACCATCCTGCCTCGCCTCATCACACCCTGCAGACAAACATCACATCATCACTTAGAGCCACATATCACAAACCCACCCATCAGAGCCACACATCACTTCACTGCAAAAGTGACACATAACATCATACTCTATAGCAACATATCCCTTGACACTCAACATCCATATCCCATGCCGTGCAGGGACACCTTCCTCCTCCAAAGTCACCTTACTTCCACAGTCACACAAAGTGTGCCCCACAGCCACAGCAACGCATGAAATCACCATCCATAGCCACACATCACCCCCACAGCCATATCGACATATAAAATCACCATCCAAATCCACACATCACATCACCCTCCAGAGACACACATCTTATTGTCTACATCTACACATCACTTCACCCACAGCAGCCACCAATCACCCTCCACAACATTAGTTCACAGCTAAAAACCACATTACCCTCCACAGCCACATCCTACTCACAAATGATGCCCATCACATCACCCTGCACAGCTATATCGCTACTCATAGCCACACATCAAATTACCATCTGCATTCACACATCACCCTCTGCAGCTACACACCAACCTGCACACAGCTACACATCACCCTAAACACAGCCCCACATCAGCATCCACGATTACACATCTTCCTCTAAAGCCACTTAGGACCTCACAGTCCAAAGCCACCCATTATGTCACTCTCCCCAGTCACACATCACGCACCACAGACACACATTGAATCAACCATTAAAGCCAACACTCAGCCATACATCCTTCTTCACACCCATACATCACATTGCCCTTCAGTGCCATACATCCCCCACCACAGTAACACATCATGGTACCACAGCAGCAGTCCTATGTCACATAACATTCCACAGTCACCTCACACCCACAGTCAAACATGTACAGCACTCTTTGAAGTCAGAAATCAACTTGTGCAGCCACACATCACATCACTCACTGCATCCCACTTCCCAACACCTACTACAGCCACATATCACACCCACCAAATAATTGTACCCATTAATCAAGCTAGATCACCACATGCATCATACCTTACAGGTAGAGCACATCACCAGCCCCTACAGCAACATATCACCATGCCTTCACCATGCCCACAGTCACCCATCAAACTCCTGTGATGAAGACCCCTGCGTGAAATTTGAAATAAGGGGGTCTTGGGCATATGGATGTGCTAGGTGCAGCCACGCACTAAAAACGCTGGGCCTGAGGCAGGGCGGGGAGTATCCTCTGGCCTATCCCACTATGTCCCAATATGTTGGCAGGAGCACATCACAGTGGGATAAGTCATGCGCTTGTTCCTTTAAGGGAAGCTCCCAATGGTGATCAGCAGATCTCACGTTTTTCAATTGACACACAGAATACAGTGCATACCAAGCTATGGACATCATTTTCTTAAGATAGGCCATGGCAATTCATTCACGGCATCAGATTTAGTGGGAGCAGGATCAGAGAGAGAACGGGGGACACCAAGTGCTGTTTACACTGAAATAATGCATTTTAAGTGCCTGATCAGGACAATGCTGCGGTGGTATACAAACCACTATGATGATATTCATGTTTGAAAAGCCTGTGGAATACCTTTCCCCAAAGAACCTCTCATATGCTGAACTGCTTAAAGCAGTCCCACTCCCTTCTTATCACTTCCTCTCAGCCCCACCCCTCTGTGTTCTTAATCTTAGATTTACACGGTTCACGGTTGCACCCTTATTTCAGCTTTCACAAGAAGAAGCCTCCTCTCAGGTCTCAGTTTTGTGGCTGGAGCCTGTTGAGAGCCTCTGAAGGGGAGAGTGTGGTGAAACTGGCATTCAGCCAAGGCCCAAAGCCAGAGGGAGATTAAAGGCTGCCCTAAGGTCTTGATGGGGTACTTGATACGCCTCTTGTTACCGCCTCTCCCTCAGAATACTGGTTACCCTGCCACATACACCAGTCTTTCTAATGGGTCCTGCCCTAGACCTTCCTCTGCCTCTCTCTCTTGCTCTATCTCTCTTGCTCTATCTCTCTCTCTCTCTCTCTCTCTCTCTCTTTCTCTCTCTTTCTCTCTCTCCCTTTCTCTCCTCCCCTTCTCCATCCCCCTCTCTCCCTTCCTCTCTGGGTTTCTCCTGACATCTTGGACGCCTCATCCAGAACATCTTAGCCTATCTCTCCTGAGTTTGTTTGTTTGTTTATTTGATAAAGCGCAACAAAGACCCTCAGGTAGCTGGGCGCGAGCATTACAAGTATACTTAAAAGCTTAGTTACAGGGTAGTAATATGCATACATGAGTTGCAAAACATAGTTACATACAATAATAGACATAGTTACAGTTACTATACAATAGTACCAGAAAGGTCCCAAAGGATAAACCAACAAATGGAATTAAGTGGTACAATGTAAGTATATACAGAAGGAAAACGGAGGGCCTTTCGATCATAATGAAATGAAATATGCAGTCTAGGAGTAGGATCAGCTAGGTGTTGAGGGGGTCAGCAAAAATTAATTTAAGGCATCGTTGGTCCATAACCAGGATAGGACTTTTCGCCTAAATCTAGGGTAGGGTTGGTCTGTTCTGAGCTCTAAGGAGAGTCCATTCCAAGATTGGGCAGCTATGACCAGGAAACTCGAACCACCTGCTGTGGTTCGTTTATATCTGGGGACCTCTAGGGTGTAGGCATTGGCCGACCTCGTGGGTCGGTTGAAGGTTCTCGTGTTTATTCTTTCTACAAGGTATGGAGGCGCTATGTTATTTAGGCATTTGGAGGTGAGAGACCATGTTTTGAGGAGGATCCTATCCTTAATATTGAGCCAATGGACCTCTCTTCTGAAAGCAGAGATGTGATCTCTGTTTGGAATGTTTAGCGCTGCTCTGAGGGCGTTATTTCAAAGTCTTTGCATTTTTTCCATAATATACTTATTGGATCCCATGTATAATGTGTTACAATAATCCAGTCTAGATGATATAAGTGCATTGGCAAGGGTGATGCGGCTAGTTTCAGAGATAAATGGTCTACAAGCTCGGATCAATTTGCAGGTTTATGCTGAGGATGATGCTAATGAGTTGACTTGCCTTTTGAGGGTAAGTCCCAAGTCAAGATAGAAGCCAAGGGTTTTAACTGCAGGCATCACTTTGATGACATTGTTGTCGATGTTGAAAGAGGCATAGCTAGGTTTGAGTTTTTTGATGGCTGTCTCAGATCCAAGGATCAGTAGCTCCGTTTTATCGTCATTCAGGCAGGGGCCATGGGATGCCATCCATGCCTGAATGAGGAGGTATATCTTATTTACTAAGGCTGAGTCCTCCAAGAAGTTGCCCAAAAGGGGAATGAGTATCTGGGTGTCATCTGCATAGTTAGTGTAGGTGACACCCAATCTGTCCAACTTGTCGAACAAGGGCTTAGTAAAAATGTTATACATGGTGGGGGAGACACATGATCCCTGAGGTACGCCGCAGGGGACTTGTATGGGGTCAGCAGCTGCTAAGGGGGAGAAGACTCTCATTGTGTGGTCTGCTAAGAAGGATTGAAACCAGGTTATGGCATCACTTGAGAAATGGGCAGCTGACCTAAGGTGGTTGCATAAGCCTGTGTAATCCACCAAATTAAAAAGCTGCCGATAAGTCAAGGAGGAGTAGCATAGCCGATTTCCCATTGTCCTTCAACTCGTCAACTTGAGTCTTGAGGTCAGTCAAGGCTGTTTCTGTGCCCTGAAGGGGGCAGAATCCAGATTGTTGTGATCCTAGTAGGTTATTGGCTTCTAAGTAGTCCTGTATTTGTAGGTAGGCAACTCTGTCGATGATTTTGAGTAAGAAGGGGACTGTAGTGATAGGTATGTAATTAGTTGGGATAGAAGGGTCTAGAGTTTGTTTTTTGAGCAATGGAAGCACCCAGGAGTGTTTGAGGTTATTGGGCACTAGGTTCGTCGTCAACGAGGCATTAATAAGCTTTGAAATGAAAGGGGCTGGATGTCTAGCTGCATCCCTTTTGATTTGGGGAGGGCAATTATCTCCTTTGCAGTTGGAGGGTTTAAGTGAGAGTATGATTTTTCTGTTTCGATGATGGACATTTTCATAAAGCTAAAAGGTGGGGTGGTGCTATTTATTAATTTATTTTATTTATTTGCATTTATAAAGCGCACAGAACTGCCCTGAGGCATCGTGGTGCTGTTACAGCAGGTTTAGGCTTAAACATAGGTATAGAGTAACAGTCAGTTGCAATAATACATTGATAGGTAGTACAAGATCGAGAGGGTCAGAGAGTTATGCTTTGCTGAGGTCACAGTGCAGGCATAGCTATGCATATTTAAACATTAGCGGAATAGGAAGGTTTTTAGGTTTTTGCGAAAGGTGGTGTATGATTTTTCATTCCTTAGTGCATTTGGTAGGGCATTCCAGTTTTTGGGTGCGTGGTGTTGGATGCTAGATCCTCCAGCTCTGGATCTTTTGAACATGGGAACATAGATCTGGTTGACACAGTGACCTCTAGTGGGTCTGTTAGAAGCATTGAGGGTGATTCTTTCTGCGAGATAGGGTGGTGCATCTAGTGTAAGGCATCTATGTGTGATGGCCATGGCTTTAAAGAGAATGCGTTCCTTACCAGGAAGCCAGTGCGCATCTTTCCTTGCTTGGGAGATGTGTTCCCTTTTGGGGATGGTCAGCGCTGCCCGGAGCGCGTTGTTTTGCGTAATTTGGAGTTTTTTTATGTTGTTATGTTGCTATCATGTGTGACAAGAGATGGTTGCTGTTGAAGTAAAGTCTCTGGAGGTAAGAGCAGGGAGGCTTTTTATTTGGCTATTTTAATTTGGAGGGATGTGGTTTTGTTGGATAAGGCCTTTTGTGTGTCGGTACACCAAGGCTTGTCCTTGGGAGCGTTATCAACCTGTGGTATAGGAGATTCCATTTCTCGCAGGATAGAAAAAAGTTCCTTGGTGTCCGATTTTGCCTTAGATATTCTGTCGTTCAATGTGTTCTTTTTTGTGCTGATTATTTCCTTCTTGTACAGTTTGGAGAGGTTTGTTAATTTGACCTTATTCTCCTCAGTGGGCCAGATAGATTGCAGCTTTCTTTTAGTTGGGGTGTGAACCATGCATTAAGGTGAGATTTCTGTCTGCCTTTGCGGATTTTGACTGGTGCAATAGTGTCTAGAGCCTTGGTCATGGTGCTGTTAAAGACTTCGACTAGTAAGGTGGGGTCTGTGTTGGTAGCTAAGTTATTGAGATCGGGGAGAAGATATGGTAGTAGCTTTTCCGCCGTAATGTCCTTTTTACTCCTAGTGGGGAGTGGTGGAAGCATAATTATGGTTTTTGGTCAGAGGAGGTCAGGAAAGGCAGAGAAAGTGATTAGATAATGGTCAGTCCAAGATTGTGGTGAAGTGTTGGTGAGGGTGATGTTACAGTTTAGGTCGGCAACCCAATCTAAGGTCCTTCCTTTGATATGTGTCGGGGTGTTAACTTTTTTGCATCAGCCCATGGTCCTTCAGTGTTGTCGCTACTGATTGGGCATGTTTGTCATCATTATCATTAAAGCCGAGATTAAAGTCCCCCATGAGCAAAATTTGCGAATGGTTTTTAGTGTTGTTGTCTAGGATGCAATTTAAGTCATCTTCAAAAGAGCCTAATGGCCCAGGCGGTCTGTAGACCACATGGATGGTAAGGGTCCGGTTGTTGGAAAGGTGAAGTTTGTCTTTAAGTGTCTCGCAAGATTGGTATGATGGGGTAGTAGCAAGTCTGAGAGATAGGATATTTTTATGGATAATGGCTAGGCCACCACCTCTAGCATTAGGTCTATGAGCTCCAAGTATCTGGCATCCATCCGGTACAACTAACGTGAGGGCGGGACCTGCAGCTTCATGGAGCCATGTTTGAGTTATGGCCAATAGGTCCAAATTCTCGTTAGTTAGAGTGTCAGCAATATCCGTGGCGTGAGCCACCATGAATCTGGCATTGATGAGCGATCCAGATAGTAGTAGGGTACTTGTATGTTTTATAATTGGAGGGCATATGGCTGTGGATTGGTTGGCTCTCCGAGCGTTTCTAGGTAATGTGGCTGGATGTACAGGGGACAGATTATTAGAGTAATACTGCTGTGTATTTATATTAGATAATTCTGCGGATTGGACAGCTTTGTATGTGGATCTTCTACTGGTGAGATTTAGTTTGGGTTCGCAGAGACGTGGCAGTCTTGATCTCAATCTCATATTTCTATTCTTAGGTGGGCATGAGGCCAGAGCGGCCGTGGTCATGGTGGCAAGGAAGCCTAGTATGAGTTGGATAATCAGGGTCCTGAGGATTTTATTCATGATCATGAGCAAGGCTCGATAGGTTGTATGTAGTCACAAGGTGAGCTAATGTAGTTAGGGGTAGGGCAGCTATAGACTAGTTGCCACAATCAAGTGGCAAGGCCAATGTAGGCTGAATGCAGCAATCAGAAGGGGAGGCACATATGGGCTAGGTGCAACAATCAAATGGGGAGGCACATATAGGCTAGGTGCAGCAATCAAATGATAAGGCACATATGGGCAGGGTGCAGCAATCAAATGGTAGGCACATATAGGCTAAGGTGCAACAATCAAGTGGTAAGGCACATATGGGCAGGTTGCAGCAATCAAATGGTAGGCACATATAGGCTAAGGTGCAACAATCAAATGGTAAGGCACATGTGGGCTAGGTGCAACAATCAAATGGTAGGCACATATAGGCTAAGGTGCAACAATCAAATGGTAAGGCACATGTGGGCTGGGTGCAGCAATCATATGGTAAGGCACATATGGGCTAGGTGCAGCAATCAAATGGTAAGGCACATATGGGCAAGGTGCAGCAATCAAATGGTAGGCACATATAGGCTAAGGTGCAACAATCAAGTGGTAAGGCACATGTGGGCTAGGTGCAACAATCAAATGGTAGGCACATATAGGCTAAGGTGCAACAATCAAATGGTAAGGCACATGTGGGCTGGGTGCAGCAATCATATGGTAAGGCACATATGGGCTAGGTGCAGCAATCAAATGGTAAGGCACATATGGGCAAGGTGCAGCAATCAAATGGTAGGCACATGTAGGCTAGGTGCAGAAATCAAATGGTAGGCACATATAGGCTAAGGTGCAACAATCAAATGGGGAGGCACATGTAGGCTAGGTGGATAAAGATCGAGTAGTGTGCCTCTGGGATAGTGTTTAAACTGTGAACTAGGATAGTAACTTAAGCTGACAGGTAGACATAGAATAGGTATTCAGCATACTAGGTGCAGTGCAGTTCTATACAGTATACAGCCGGGGTATTTAAGCTGCAAAGTACAGGTACAAAGTACTAAGTGGTAGCTTAGACTGACAAGTAGACATGGCAAAACAAATCATCATACATAGTTTAGCTGTTCATCATACTGGGAGCAGTACAGTTCTATGCAGTACTTCTTGTTATCTTAGTGTCCTCCACCTATTTCTTGCTACTGTTCTTCCTCCTCTCTATTGATGTAAAATCTTCCTCCTCCTCCTGAACAATATTCCACTCCTCCCCCACACTTCTCTTCAAGTTGGTGCAATGTGGTTGAATGTCCTGGCACCAGACACTAATCGAGCAGAAGCATGGAAGATTGCTCTGAGTGGTGCCGAGATGGATTGGAGAAGACCAGTAAGAATGAGAATGGAGTTCCCAAAAATGTGAAAATGGCCCTTTGATAAAAATAGTTTCATCAATCTTAGGGTTAACAGATGAAAATTTGCAGATTTCACAAACATGTTAACATGAGGAATAAGAGACAACCGACAATCTAGCATAAACCCGAGGGATTTAGCATTAGAAGAGAACTCAGCAGATGCTCCAAAGATCTTGGCATTCGTGCCAGCGAGATGCAGGGTAGAGCGCCGTTCTGTGCACTGAGAGCGGCTGGACAGAGGGCGTTGGGTTGCTTGCTGTTCGTTGAAGCTCATAGAGTAACTTCAGTAAAGAACCTTAGTTTCTGTCACCTCATCTCAACAGAGCCGTTTTTGTGTGAACTTTGAGAGAACGTTCTGTAGTGGCAATTTATTTGACTTGCTCCCACCTCCTGTTATCTGCTAATACTTGCTAATATCTGCTCCTATGGACACTGTATAGCCCCCTCGTTTGATTGCATATTGAATGGACTAAGGAGCTTGGAGCTAGGTGTGAATTTACATGTTTGTGCTATACATCATATCGCAGTAAATTATCAGGTTGCCTTGCTGAATTTTAACAAGTGCGTGGAGTTTTGGTGCATTGCTGTCTTGCTGCACTATTTGGAATTGCCTGCAAGCCAGAAGTCTTTCTTCACTTCTCACTGCCTTGCCGGGAAGAAAGAGGAGGTCCCACATGGAGTGTGTGGAGTGTTTTGGTGTTATGGTGTGTAGTGGGCATGATGAGTTTGCTTTTTAAGACCGGCTTGTTTGGGGGTGTAATATCCTTTCTGCTCAACGCCCTGGGTGCTTTGGCTTTAATCGCTTGTTTCAATCCACGGTAAACACTCCTGCTTCACTTTGTGACCTGCATTTGCAATAACATATCAGCCTGTATGAAATCTGCAAGCACGCTCTGATGGCCTTAATGAGGTACCCTGCAGAAAAAAGGCAAAATCCGATGAAGACCATGTTTTGCAGCCAAAATTAATTGGCTTTTTGGACAGAGCAACTATCCCTCCTGTGGCTGCAGAAATCATACGAATACAACCTTCCCCGGTTTCATTCTCTTGCAACCTCTCTTGTAATCTTGACAACAGCACTCCCGGTCGTTCGCCTCCCATAGACAGTAATGGCTCTTTACTTAACCCATGCCTACATTTGAAGCACAATCCCTTGGAGCCGAATTCCATCAGTTTCAATAACATTGTTTAATCAAACATGTCAGCTTGAAGAGATTTTATGATAAATACGGTAGCTTCCGCCTTGACAAATGTATCCAGGTGTTGGAAACACAGGTATATTAATCTGTTTTGTATTGTAGCAACATTTGGGGTAGTATGTGCAGTCTGGCACTGGATCATATTTTGTATATTTACTTGAGGAAGCTGCTGGGCTTGGTCCCAAGTACCACAGGCTTAGCTATTTCCTATGAAGTTGGGGTTTTAAATATTGGCTTGCACGCTGAATTTAGATTTTGTGACTATTTCCGCAGAACCCAAATATTATTAATGTGATGGGTAAATTAGCAAAAGCCGCCATTTATGGTTAATACCCCTGGTACAAGAAATGCTGTTGGCTATGTAATAAGTGGGATATTGATTTTTAAGAGTTAAGGGGGGGTGTGTTGACTATGCAAGAGTTGAAAGATTTGATCTTGACATAAATAGCATGACCTATCTATGATCATTGAGTCACTCGGTGTTAGCACGTTGTTCACACCAGGAGATTTGTACGATGAGCGCCATTCGGTCACCCATTCATAGACGCATTCTCGCAATGGCGAGATTAAATGTTCTGCCATTAAGGAGCCGGATGTTGTGGCAGTTTAGGTCTAAGCGCTGCATTTGTGGTAGTGGTGCCATAGAGGATTTACCGCATTTTCCCTTTATCTATACAAGATTATTAGATTTAAGATGCCAGTGGCTATAAAGGTATTTTATCTGTTATTAGATCTATGCTGGAAGCAATGCATTTTGTTCTGTCTTCTGTTGATGCATGTTTTGTTAATGATTTATGCAAGTATATTGTTGCCTCTTTCAAGCATCTGGAAAGGACATTTTAATTTCATTTTTATCATTATATATGGTTATAAATGCACATTGTTTATCTTTTTAATAACATTACTTTTAATAATATGTTATCTTTGTATTTTGTATTGTACTGCAACTTTCTTTGTAAATGGTGCAAACCGAAATAAAGTATTACCTGCATACCTTCAATCGGTTCTTTAAGGGAGCACACGAAAAGCATTTTGGAACACTTTCTGAGTGTGTCCAAGTAAAAAGAATGAGAACCTCATCAACAATATATGCTAGCATTGCCAGGTAAGCCATCCTCTCACCCTGCCAGTGCCCAGCAATGAAGCCCAATATTACCACTGTAAGAACACATTTTCATACTTGCGTTTTCCAATACATGCCACTATGTGCCAGTAGAAACACTGTAATGTTGGCCGTGTCCTATATATACTAGCATACCACTGTAGGAACATATTCATGCTGGTGTGCCCAATATACATCAGCATACCACTTTATGAACTTGCTTATGCTTGCCATGTCCAATATATGCCAGCATACCACTGCAGGAGCCCATTCATGCTGGATGTGCCCTAGATATACCAGCATGATACTGTAAGAACACAATGTTGGTTGTGATCAATTTATACAGAACAGCACAACACTATAAGAACAAAATCAAACAGTCTGTGCTGCACATATACCAGCAATCCACTGTAAGAAGACATATATGTTGGTTTTGCCAAATATATACTAGCATATCATTGTAAGAACAGAAGCATGTTGGTTGCTCCAAATATATGCCAATAATATTGCCACTGTGAAAACACATTGAAGCTGGCTGTGCCCAATATAAGCCAGGAGGCCACTGAAAGAACAGGTGTGCATGGTGATTGTGCACAAAATAAACCTACTTTGCCACAGTAATTCAATTTCATGTTGCCTTTTCCCACAATATATGCTATCATAGCCACAGTAAATCCTGCTCATGTTGTCGTTGCCTACAATATATACCACCATTGTATTTGAAACAGGATTCATAACCAATGCCTCCTTCTCGCACCGTCTCACAAACGTAAAGAGAACCAAGCCCTCACATGCATACACTGCCACTCTCCATACTTGCCTACCCTGTAGGACTGGCCAGAAGACTTTGGTTTTCATGCACTACTCTCTGTCACTGGAGAAAAGCATGATATTCCAGGATGTGTTTGTTCACAGGACCTCACAGCCTTCGTTTCCCCTCAAAGTAATGATCCACATCTGCATGTGATAGACAGGTTACTGGACAGTGCTCTCCACCAGCTCCCGGCAGATTTAGCAGGGCCTTCAGATTGGGGCCTTGGAAATACTTAACACTTTTGTTATTGGTTGATCATTTAAATTGGAAGCCCCTGTATGTGCTAACACTCTAGTTCACTTCAAGCAGGTAATATTGTTGCTTTACTTTTTATTTTGTATTTGCATTATTCGAACTAAGATGGGCAAATACAGCTACACTCTTTTTTGCTTAATATACGTCTGATAGAATGTATATATTTATAAAGTGTTTTTATTAATATGTGTGCATTTCATCTATACATTATTATTATTATTATTATTATTATTGAAACAGAGTATCTTGAAAGCCAAACATTGACACATATGTGTACCAGCTAGACCTGAAAAGATTCCAAAGTAACGTTTCTAGGTTGTAAACCGGTCTCACATTCAGGCTTCATTGCTTAATGTGAGTAATCCTTTGCAAGTCATTTCATTACACTGCGCCTTACCTGCAGGAGCTCTGATGAAAACTACTTAAGTCCTCTGGTTGTACTGACTAGAAGATGATGTCATAGATAAGCAGAACTCATGTGTGTGGTCGTTTTTAATTATTAACAAACTTGGATTATTTAAGTTTATACAGATGGAAATAAATTAAATGTGCTCATAATTTGCAATCATTGCATGTATTTTCTCAGATTCCTCCATAATGTGTGTGTAGTGTGTATCCTGTGGGGATTTTGAACAATGACACAAACATAACATTCATTCAACAAGTTTTATTAGGATTGACTTTAGGTCTTGAGTTGGATGAATGCTTATAAGTACTAGTGACCTGTACTAAACATAATATATTAAAAAATCCTTATGAAACTAGTATTCAAGATGAGATAACTTGAAGTGGGGATCTCTAGATGTTTCCTGCACCTCACAGTGACAAGATTGTTTATCATAAAAAAGTCTTGAGCCTATTCTAATAAGTTTGTGTCCTTCTAGGAATGCATTATTCTAACAACCAAATTCCAAAGGTGATGGCCAACAGAAAATGCAAACATATTATTTGAGTCCTTTAGCTGCCAGACTAACCCTAAACTACAAAAGAAGTTCTCCATCTTTTGCAATCACAAATGTTCATACACCTTTTAAAGTCAATCAATACTCTTAACAATAAACATATACTAAATGCCTTCCTTGCCAGTCCCCTTTCTGGTGTTCCCAACGATTTTGCCTTCTGCAGGATCTCTGGTCAGCACGCACTTGTTAGGTCTTCCCATTGCCTCTTGCTCCTCCAATACATCAACCTTCTCAGGTCTCCCCACGACCTTGGATTCACTCAAGCTTCTCTTCAGGTTCTTCATGTGCTCAGACTCAGACAAGGTACTATCAGGTCTCTCCATGACTTTGGATTCACTCAAGATTTCCCCAGGTTTCTCCACAACCTTGGATGCACCTAACACAACATTCCTGACAGAAGAACAAGTTACTTATCTTACCTGGTAACGGTCTTTCGATGGGATGTTCCTCCGACGTATACCACATCTTTGACAGTAATGACCACAGCTGTGCTGCTTCGGAAAACTTTTTTGGCATAGGCGTCCTGTGTCGATGACATCGATACGCTGTCCCTCGAAGGCCTCCGTCGATAGTAGACGTCACCAGATTTTATATCTAGGACGCATGACGCCCATAGCCTCAGTTGTAATTTTTTCCCCAGAACGTGTGGCACCAATCTCCTGCCAGTATGACTACGGAAAGCCTTGCGGAAATATAAGCTGCAATCGCATAAGAAATTCTGTAGAGGGGCAGGCAGGGAGGGTAGGATGTGGAATACGTCAGAGGAAAATCCCATCGAAAGAACGTTACCAGGTAAGATAAGTAACTTGTTCTTCGAAGGGATTGTGTCCTCCGACGTATTCCACATCTTTGACAGACTCCCAAAGCAGTACCAACATATGGAGGTGGGACAAGAATTTACAATTGCATCAATTTAGAATGCCCAATCAAATTGCAGAATAGAGGACTGCCTTACCAAAGGCCAAATCCTGCCCATGGATAGAGTCCAAGGAATAATGTTTCACAAAAGTATGGACAGAGGCCCATGTGGCGGCTTCGCAAATATTGCGAATCGGAACACCCCTCTGTAGGGCATTGGAGGCAGCCATATCCCTAGTAGAATGAGCCCGTAAGGCTACTGGAGGGTCCTTTCCCGCCAAACGGTAAGACTCAGAGATCGTCAAAATTATCCATCTGGATAAGGTCTGTTTGGAAACAGCCTGACCTAAACGCCTTCCAGCATAACCAATAAAGAGCTGATCGTCCACTCTGACCCGGGACATCTGTGAGAGATAGAAACTCAAAGCTCTCCTAGGATCCAACCTATGGAGCCTCCCCTCTTCCTTACCAGGAAGTGGAGGAGGAGGGAATGCCAGAAGAATTACCTTCTGGCTCAGATGGAATTCCGACACAACCTTCGGAAGAAAAGAAGGCCGCATCCTAAGGACAACCCTGTCCTTATGTAACACAGTGAAGGGTGGTATGGCGGAAAGTACCTGCAACTCACTCACTCTGCGTCCGGAAGTAACTGCAACTAAAAATACAGGTTTAAAAGACAACAGTCACAATGGACAAGAATATAAGGGCTCAAACGGAGCTCCCATTAGGAGCTTTAAAACCAAGTTCAAATCCCATCCCGGCACCTGGAAAGGTGACGGCGGAAACACATTAGATAGCCCTTTTAGAAACTTATAGATTAAAGGGATCTTAAAATAAGAACATTCCTCAGACGAGCGCTTAAATATAGCCAGCGCAGCCACGTAATGCTTAATGGTACCTGCTTGCAGGCCCTTGTGGGCTAAGGAAAGCAAAAAAGACAAAACCAAAGGAATGGAACATTGGAAAGGATCCACATTCTGTACCCTGCACCAATCGCAGAACTTTCTCCAACGGCAATGGTACAGAGTTTTCGTTCCTGGCCTTCTGGCCGAAAGCAACACCTCCATCACGTCTTTGGGAGGTCCCAATCCCTATACCTCAACCTTTCAGATACCAAGCGTGAAGGCTGAGGGACTTGACCTCTGGATGGAGAACCCAACCCCCCTCCCGTGAGAGCAGATCGTCAGGGTACGGAAGACGGCGTGGAGGGCAGATGGACATGTCGAGAAGGTCCGCACACCACGCTCTCCTGACCCATGCCGGAGCAATGAGGATCATCCGGGAACCGAACCTCCGTAACCTCTGCAACACCTGTGGAATGACGGGGACTGGAGGAAACGCGTACAGCAGTGGGAGGGACCACTCCACTACGAATGCGTCCCCTAAGGCTCCTCTTGGAGGACATTCCCGCAAGCAGAATCTTTCGCACTTCCGGTTGACACTGGTGGCGAAGAGATCCACTTGCGGGGTTCTCCAAAGAACGAAGATCTCCAACAAAACTTCCTGAGCCAACTCCCACTCGTGAGAGACCGTGTTCTGCCTGCTCAGAACGTCTGCCGCCACGTTTTCGTCTCCAGCCAGATGAACTGCCGAGATCGAAATTTCCTGCTGAATGGCCCATAACCAGAGCTGCATCGCCTCCCTGCACAACGGGAGTGACCCTGCCCTCCCTTTTTTGTTGAGATAGTGCATGGCCACTGTATTGTCCGTCATAATCAGGACATTCTTCCCCCGCACAGACGGCCGAAAAGCCTTCAGGGCTAGCCTGACAGCCTGCAGCTCTAACAGAGTGATGTGCAGTCTGGACTCCGACAGAGACCAACGGCCGCTGGCTGTCAACTCGTTGGCATGAGCTCCCCAACCCGTGAGGGATGTGTCCGTCACAATCGTCACCTCTGGCCACGGTTGCCAAAATGGAGCACCCTTCATCAGATTGCCTTCGACAGCCCATCACAGAAGATCCTGTGCGATCGAGGGCGAAATATGAATGGGATCCGACATCCTGCCGGAGAACTGTGATCACTGCATCTTGAAAGCCCACTACAGAGATCTCATCTGCAGCCTGGCCTCATGCACCAGAAAAATGCAGGATGCCATGAGGCCGAGCAACCTCAAGAACTTGAACGCCGGGAGACTCTGGGCACGTTGAAACTTGTCCACCATCTGCAGAATGTGATGAGCCCTCACCCGGGGAGGTGAACACAGCCCCAGGGATGTGTCGAGCACAGCTCCGATGTACTGGAGTCGCTGGATAGGTGTCAAATGGGACTTCTTTAAATTGAGGGAGAAGCCCAGCTTGTGAAGGGAGTCGCAGGTGACGGACAGATGATCCAGTGCCTGCTCGGGAGAACGCGCCCTGATCAACCAACCGTCCAGGTAGGGGTAGACGTGAATCCCCCCTTTCCTGAGATACGCTGCCACCACCACCATCAGCTTGGTGAAGACCCTCAGGGCGGAGGTCAATCCGAATGGCAGGACCCGAAACTGAAAATGCGAGTCGGCAACCGCGAACCTCAGGTACTTCCTGTGCTTTGGATGAATCGGCACATGAAAGTATCCTTGAGGTCTAGAGACACCAACCAATCTTGCAGTTGAAGGTCCTGGAAGACTTAAGAAAAAGTTAGCATCTTGAACTTGTCCTTCCTGAGGAGCTTGTTCAGCCCACGTAAGTCCACGTAAGTCCATGATGGGTCTCAATACCCCGTTTTTTTTTGGGATAAAAAAATAAGGGGAATACCATCCCTTGTTCCTCTCCACTGCAGGCACCAGTTCTATGGCGCCTTTCTTCAGCAGGGATAGGATTTCCTGCGCAAGGAGCGGATCCGGACGCTTCAAAGAGAGCTTCCCTGGTAGTTTGTCTCACTATTCCAATGGGACAAAGCGTCTTCACAGACCTTCTAGTTCGATCAGATGCAGAGGGGTCCAGCCGGACAACAGTGGGCTCAGGGTGCCAAACCTTCCAGCGGGTCACCAGCGGGCCCTTCCACTCGGCTTCTTAGTTTCAGGATGCTTGGATCCTATCCTAGGTTCAGTGAGAACTCAAGAGAACGACCTGGTACGGGTGTTTGGGGGCCTTCTCTTATCCAGAATCTGCTACGCGCCAAAATGAAGAGGACCCAATGGGAGATCTGCTCACATACAGGCACACCAGACGTGGACCAATCATGGGCCTCAGTGGTCACTGTCATTCACAGCACACCAGACTCTCTGGGACCCAGGATGTGTATTGGAACTAGACAGTCCAGCCCACATCCTGGAAGCACACACACCAGGCATGGAGAAGCCTGCGAAAGCTTGGTGTTTCACGGGAGAATGCATGCCCAAATAAGGACTGACCCAGTTGACCTGGGGAAGGCAAAGCGGCAAGATGGCCAAAGGACAAGTCAAAGAACCTTATGGCATGGTCATTTTGGAGCCAGGCCACCTTCCTGCGCCAACCACGGTAAACGCAGTTTGCATGGCAAGAAAGGGTTAAAAATACACGAAAAGATAAACTGCCACCAGCCCTGTCCAAGGCACATCTGCTCTTCTCCTAAAAAATCCTTTGAGGGAGTCTAGGGACTTTGGAAATTAAAGGAAGACCCAAGCGCACTGTACTGTAAGGTACATTGTGCACTTGTAACATGTTGCAGAAAAGTTACAACATTGGAAAGTGATAAGGGAAACAAAATCTCCCAGTACTGACTGTCTTTAAGGGCATGTCAGTTTCCCCATAACAAAGTGAGCAAAAGCCCAGTGGAGTGTAGCTGAAGGTTGGGCTTCACTGGCAAAGTCAGACTATGGTGTTAAAACAGCAGCAAAAAGTTGGGGGGTACACAACTCGAGGGAAAATTACACATAAATGGGAATCATTCCTAAGAGTGACTTTCCACCCATGGATCTCCCTCAGTGTTGTGTCTTGACTGTTGTGTAGCCGAAGAGTACTCTGTCCACAAGTGCCGCACATAGAGAATCAAAGTCACTCTCTGTGCCGCCTTTGAGGCCACAGGTGGGAGATGTTTTTTCCGGAACTGCGGTACTCGTGGAACCCCGAACCACTGTAAAGGAAACACCGGTTAAGTGCCAAGCCAAAACAGTTTCAACAACCAATCAACAAGTAAGTGGAACGGTCTTACCAAAAGGTGTCTGTGGAGTGGTGATTTAACCTATGGGAAGGTTCCGAGACCCAGCAAAGTTGTTCTTCCAGAATGTAAGTTTCCCAGCAAGGTTGCAAGTGCCAGGCCCACCTGATGCCAGAATCCGGACAAGAAGGGCGGAACGTAGAAGGAGTCCGTGAAGCAGTCTGTGGTCGTAATAATGATCCAAAAACAAGTACCAAAGCCAAGGGTTATCCGTTGCCAGTCCGTGAAACAAATCCGAGGTCAAGATCCAAAAGGTATGTAGCGCCGTACAGGAATCCGAAGAAACAGCTGTGAAGCACCGAAGCCCCGCAGCAGAGCCGTTTAAATACTGGCGCTGCTAATTCCTCCCAGTCACATGACCCGCGAGCGCATCACGTGAGTGTAGTCCAGAAACACGTGAGCGGAAGGCGGCGGTCATGTGACGCGGAAGAAGTCGGTCTAACAGCCGCCATGGAAGACGCCAGGGAGGTAGACGTCTCCACGTGCAAAGAGCATGCCGACCCAAGCTTTGTGGCAGTCGGCGCCGTGGCAACTGGGGCGAAGAGACAACCTGTGAGTCCCGGAACCGGGCAAGAGGGCGAGGGGTGTTCGGGGCACGGGGTTGAGGAATGGGACCCCCAGAGGGAGTGAAGAGCATGACAGAGCCCCCCCCCCAAAGGCCCACGACCCCGTGGGCACGAGGGATGGTCCTTATGAAACCGTGCCACCAAACGGGGAGCCTGGACATCAGCAGCCAGGACCCAGGACCGCTCCTCGGGGCCATACCCGGACCAATCAACAAGGTACTGGAGACGCCCCCTAGATATACGGGAACCCAGAATGGCAGAGACCTCAAAAACATCCGAAGTGGATAGAGACACTGGGGCCCCAGGAGAGCGAAGCCGTGTGGGAGCGGGACAGGGCTTGAGCAGAGAAACATGGAAAACAGGGTGAAGCCGCCAGGAACCTGGGAGAGCAAGTCGATAAGACACAGGGTTGATAACACAGTAATCGTATAGGGACCCACAAAGCGAGGTAGAAGCTTGCGACAACCCACCAAGTGCAGATGTCGAGTGGATAACTAAACGCGGGATCCCACAGTATACAACGGGGCCATCACCCGTTTCCTGTCCGCCTGCGCCTTCATGGACGCCTGGGCTTCGACAAGATGAGTCGACACCCGAGCGTGGACAGAGGCCAGGTCCCTAACACATGCAAGGGCAGCTGGATTGGCAGAAGTAGGCAAATCCGTGAAGGGCAAAACACGGGGGTGCTGACCATAAAGTACGTAGAATGGGGAGAAACCAGTGGAAGAATGGACAGCGTTGTTGTACGCGAATTCCGCAAGATGCAGTATGCTCAACCAGGAAGACTGCAGCTGTAGGGTCAGACAACCTAAGTACTGCTCCAGCGTCTGGTTCAGTCGCTCGGTCTGACCGTCCGTCTCAGGGTGATATGCTGAGGAGAAACGAACGTCCATCCCGAGCAACCTAGTCAGGGCCCGCCAGAAACGTGAAGTGAATTGTGAACCCCTGTCCGAGATGAGAACCGAGGGAAGCCCGAAAAGACAAAAGACATTCTCAAAGAACAACCGGGCCAGTGTAGGCGCCGAGGGAATGCCCTTACAAGGGATAAAACGAGCCATCTTGGAAAAGGAATCGATGACCACCCACAAGGTATCGAAGCCCCGGATCCGGGGTAGGTCAGTGACGAAATCCATGGTCAAGGTGTGCCACGGTTTGGGAGGAACAGGTAAAGGAAGCAAGAGACCCACAGGGCGACCCCTACGGTGCTTACACTGTGCGCAAACTGCATATGCCTTGATGTAAGATTCAACATCCTTTCTCATAGACGGCCACCCACACCATCTTCTCAGCAGCGCCAACGTGCGTTTCTGCCCAGGATGACCATGAACCGGGGCGTCGTGAGACCATTCCAAGGCCATGTTGCGGGTGTCTACCGTAGGCATGAATAGACAATCAGAAACAAAGGAGAGACCATCGTGAACCACCAAATCCCAATCGGACAAGTGGCCTGGGTGTGAAGTAACCCAACCCCGTATCGCGTCAAGTAAGGGCAGAGTTGGAGTACACAAACAAACCACTTTGCCGGCATCCAGAAGGGTGTCTGGAAACGTCGGTAAGGCCACGCCCCCAGGGAAACGCGATAAGGCATCGGCTTTACCATGGGTATTACCCGGTTGATCACAAAGTCAAAGGTCGCAAAGAAGAGATGCCACCTGACCTGCCTGCTGTTGATACACTTCAGAGAAGCCAGGTCTTGTAAGTTCTGGTGATCAGAATAAACCGTGACACGGTGCTTAGCACCCAAGAGGTGATGCCTCCAAACGCGGAAGGCATCCATAACCGCCAGTAGTTCCTTTTCGGTCACGGTATAGTGGGATTCGGCATCTGTGAATTTACGAGAATGGAAGGCCACAGGGTGAAGGCGACCTGAGTTAGGGCAAGTCTGTGACAATACAGCACCTAAGGCAAAGGATGAAGCATCAGCTTCCACTATGAATTGCAGTTCTGGGTCTGGGTGCTGTAAGATGGGGGCAGTAGTGAATGCTGTCTTTAAAGCCTCGAAGGCCTGTTGATGTGTGTCCATCCACAGAAAAGGTGTGCGAGGGCTAGTCAGAGAAGTGAGGGGAGCCACCAAAGAAGAAAACCCAGAGATAAATCGCCTGTAAAAGTTAGCGAAACCAAGGAAAGACTGGAGTGCCTTCAATGAATCGGGGACCAGCCAATCCAGCACTGCGCGAACCTTGGAATTGTTCATGGCTAGCCCTCCCGACGAGATGTGAAAACCAAGAAACTCTACGGAATCGGCATGGAACTGGCACTTCTCGGGTTTGGTAAACAAGGAGTGCGTCCGTAGGCGAGACAATACTTCCCTGACGTGCTGTACGTGGTCCTTCATGGTCTGGGAGAATATCAGGATGTCATCCAAGTAGACCACCACAAAAACGTCCAGGATGTCAGAAAAGATATCGTTCATGAACCTCTGGAACGTGGCCGGAGCGTTGCACAAACCAAACGGCATGACCGTATACTCATACAAGCCATAGCGAGTACAAAAAGCGGTCTTCCATTCGTCCCCGGAACGCACACGGACCAGATTATAGGCACCGCGGAGGTCTAATTTGGTAAAGACAGTGGCATGTGTGAGACGGTCCAATAAGGGCGTGATTAGTGGACTGGGGTAGCGGTCTTTCTTGGTGATGGCATTGAGTGTGCGGTAGTCCACACAAGGTCGTAAGTCACCCCCCTTCTTGGGGACAAAGAAAATGGGACTTGCCGCTGGGGATGTAGAAGGACGTATCTGGCCCAGACGGAGGGACTTTTGAATGTACTCTTTGAGGGCTAGATCTTCAGTAGGAGACAAGGAGTAGATACGACCTGTGGGGATAGTGCTGTCCGGAACCAGATCTATTGGGCAGTCATACGGGCGATGTGGTGGTAAAACCTCTGATGAACCATGGTCGAACACTTCTAGATAGTCTTGATATTGGGCCGGAATGAGTGTGGAGACCAGTCCAACCGTGTGGTGTTCTGTGAGGGGGCAAGGGGATCCTCTAGAGATAATTGAGCCATGACCCCCAATGCTTGAGCAGGTGTCTCAATAGTGGTAGCTGCGGTTAGACAGAAATGTTGACAGAGATCGGATTCGAAATGCACCGAACCCTCTTTCCAGTCAATTAAGGGGTTGTGCTCCCGTAGCCAAGGTATTCCCAAAATTACACTGAACTGGGGCATTGAGATGAGATCGAAACTCAAGGTCTCCCTGTGTATAGCCTGTATGGTCAAGAGCATCGGGGCGGTCTGCTGTCTGATGGGTCCGGAAACCAGAGCAGTCCCATCCACTGCCTGTACTGGTTCCGGCCGGGTTTTGGCTAGCAGAGGTAGGTTCATGGTTTGGGCCAGAGTGATGTCCATATAATTACCTGTAGCCCCGGAATCTATAATAATCGTAACTGGGTGTGAGATGTCAGGTGTGGGTTGAAGAATGGCCTGCACATATATGGGTCTGATGCGGCCGAAAGCAAACACAGGGTTCGGGGTATGACAGGGAGCGCTCAACCCGGTCCCCGAGTCTAGGGTCGAGCACTCCGAAAACCCGATGGTTTTAGCTTGGGGCGACGAGGACACTCCTTCACGTAATGGCCAGGTAGACCACAATAATAGCAAGCATTGTCAACCCTCCTACGTTCCCTTTCTATGGGTGTGATCGGGCTCCTGATGCCCCCGATTTGCATGGGTTCGGAACTGGTGTTTGAGGGGGCCGAGGTGGAAGGAGATGGGACAGTGGTGTGCAGGAGACTGGCCTCAGCCCTACGTTCAGAACGTCTAGCGTCCAATTGCAGAGTTAAATCGACTAGATCATGGTAAGAGGTTGGTAATGAGGGAACAACCGCAAGGGCATCCTTCATGGCGTTGTTTAAACCGCGATAATACACAACGGCTTTTTTGGATTCAGGCCAGGAAGTCTCGGCTGCAAGCTGATTGAACTTAGTAATGTATTCGATCAAAGACCCCCTACCCTGCCCCAAGTCCAGGAGTTCCAGGTCTCGGGACTGGACCTTATGGCACTTATCGAACACTCGTGACATCTCAGTGACCAACAAATCAAAGTCGTAAAGGGCTGGGTTGTTGCTTTCCAGGAGTGGATTGGCCCAGGCAGCAGCAGTGCCTGCTAAATGAGAAAGAGTAAAAGCTGCCTTAGAGGTGGAGTCTGGAAAAGCCATGGGTCTACACAAAAAATGCAATTTGCATTGATTCAAGAAGGTTCTAAACTTGCTGGGATCCCCATGATACCTCTGAGGGGCAGCCAAAGGAAAAGGAGAGGGCAGTACTACGTGGACGGGGTTAGGAAAGGGTGGAACGGGAGGTTGGACGGGCGAGGGGCCTGGTGGGGTATCCCCAAATTCAGCATCTGAGGTTAGAGGATGTCTAGCACTCTGGATGGTATCCAAGCGTTGGTGAATGGCTGTATTAGCTGCGGCCAGGTCCGCACGTAACACGGTTATGGCCTGAACCATAGTGGTCAAGGGGTCATCCGCAGCTCCCTCCATAGCTACACGACAGGATGGCTTCACAGTCTGTTGTGTCTTGACTGTCGTGTAGCCGAAGAGTCCTCTGTCCACAAGTGCCGCACAGAGAGAATCAAAGTCACTCTCTGTGCCGCCTTTGAGGCCACAGGTGGGAGATGTTTTTTCCGGAACTGCGGTACTCGTGGAACCCCGAACCACTGTAAAGGAAACACTGGTTAAGTGCCAAGCCAAAACAGTTTCAACAACCAATCAACAAGTAAGTGGAACGGTCTTACCAAAAGGTGTCTGTGGAGTGGTGATTTAACCTATGGGAAGGTTCCGAGACCCAGCAAAGTTGTTGTTCCAGAATGTAAGTTTCCCAGCAAGGTTGCAAGTGCCAGGCCCACCTGATGCCAGAATCCGCACAAGAAGGGCGGAACGTAGAAGGAGTCCGTGAAGCAGTCCGTGGTCGTAATAATGATCCAAAAACAAGTACCAAAGCCAAGGGTTATCCGTTGCTAGTCCGTGAAACAAATCCGAGGTCAAAATCCAAAAGGTGAGAAACAAAAGGTATGTAGCGCCGTACAGGAATCCGAAGAAACAGCTGTGAAGCACCGAAGCCCCGCAACAGAGCCGTTTAAATACTGGCGTTGCTAATTCCTCCCAGTCACATGACCCGCGAGCGCATCACGTGAGTGTAGTCCAGAAACACGTGAGCGGAAGGCGGCGGTCATGTGACGCGGAAGAAGTCGGTCTAACAGCCGCCACGGAAGATGCCAGGGAGGTAGACGTCTCCACGTGCAAAGAGCATGCTGACCCAAGCTTTGTGGCAGTCGGCGCCGTGGCAACTGGGGCGAAGAGACAACCTGTGAGTCCCAGAACCGGGCAAGAGGGCGAGGGGTGTTCGGGGCACGGGGATGAGGAATGGGACCCCCAGAGGGAGTGGAGAGCGTGACACTCAGCCTGGCTCGGACCGCAATTGACAAGGGGGACACTTCACTTCCCCTTGTCTTGCAGTATTTCTTGTTTCACAAATCTGTCTTTTTACACAGTTCCTCAGGATTCACCCCAGTGTGTTGGCCTGCCTCTGCCGGGTTCACTCTGGCCACCTTTTGCAGAACAGTTCACTGTGGACAACCCTCAATGGTGTTTAATCTTGTCAACATTCTGTTCATATGGACTTTAGGCTTCGCCCATTTCCATTAGCATCCCTCTGCCAGGTTCACTCTTCCCAACCTTTACAAAACAGTTCACTATGCGTCTTTTTTACTTTTCCCCTTCTCATTAGCATCCCTCTGTCGGGTTCACTCTTGCCAACACAATGTTCATGTACTTTTCATACCATGCGGGATTCGCTTCCCATAGTTTCCTATTTATCTGCCGGTCAAAGATTTTCGACTGTACAGAGGATTTGAAAAGACCCATGAATGACCACTTTAACCCCCTACCGCCTTTTCCTAAGGCCTTCTGGTTACTGTCATTCACTGGCATTTCTCAAGTGAACACCCACGTGGTGAATGATTCTGTTATGCTGGCTTTCCCCTTTCCTTGTATCAATAGTTCTTTGTTCATTCAAAGTTCAATTAGCCACTTGCTACTTTCGTTCAACACAGTTAGGTTTCTTTATCTGCTCTCCCCTCGACTCACCAGCTGTGATGAACTGCTTTGCTTTCTTGTCTGTAGAGTCAAGGCCAGTACCATTGGGCCCATGCGTGTCTCCTCTGCTTGAGTGTCAGCAGAGGAGGCGCTTGTGTACCGTTGACATCTGCTGCAACACACGCTGGCTATTGTTCACGGTCTCACAATTCCTTCTTTTGAGGCTTCACAGGTCTCTGTTGATAAGGGCATGGTCACTTCTCCCCTTGGTATCCTCTCAACTTGTGCTGTCTTTCTCCTTCTCTTGAACTGCCGTGCTGAGTTAGCCCTCACATCGTGTGGTCTGCCTTGCTCATCTTCTCGTGTTCCACCTTTTATCCCTGTGGGGAAGGGAAAGGGCCATCAGGTGTGTGTGATTCTGGTCAATTGACTAAGTTTGTCTGACCCTTGCATTGGGGCATGTCAGGCAAACGGCTCTGGCGTTAGTCTGTTGTCTTTCATGTTGTGCGAAAGTGTTCATGGAAAAAAGGGAGGGCAGTGCTTTGGAATATCCTACATGATAGGATGGGGAAAAGGTGTTTAAAGAAGGGGAATACTGCGTCTCACCCGTCGGTGTCCCACTCTCACTCCCCAAGGAACCCCCATCCAGGTTATCCTCCTGCACTGGACCACCCCCAGGAACTGGATCTAAAAGTGATGGCTGTGTACTGGCCACCTGGATGACAGATCCCTGGGGACAAGACAGGGAGACACCTTCAGGTTTCTCACAGGGTGCTGAGGCAGCTATAGCCTCGGTCTTTTGGTTGTAGCCCTGGATGGAAGCTCAGGGGATACAACCAAAAGGCCAGCTAGCCCGAGTGCTGACATTAGTGTGGTCCCGGATCTTTTCCAGACCTAGCAACAACCTTGTATTTCTGTCAGATTTAACTTCATGACAAAGGCTCACTAAATTCTGGGCTTTCAATTTTGATTTTGTATCCTACTTTGGATAGCATTTATAATTAGCAGGCTCCCTTTTGTTAATCCTTCTGGAACATGCTGGAACCTGTAATCTCAGATCATCTTTTCAGGTAAAGATGCATCCTTCTTACTTACTAAGGAAATTCCACATTTTTGGGGAGAAGACACGCCCAGGTAATCCCACTCCATCCACCCTCCGGGATGCAGACTGGGTAGCTGCTGGACCCACCCATTCCTGTATGGCTCAGCTCCCCCATACCAGATACAAAGCGATGGGGAGTTACTTCAGCTCATCACTCTTTATATGTATCCAGCCCTGCTGAGGCTTCTGGACCTTTCTGCGGCCTTCGATTTAGTGGACCACTCCTTCTTGGGGACACGCTCAGGGAGGTTGCTCACTGCTCCACCCTTGCATCCCAGTGGATCTACTCATTCCTCGGTCCTCCAACTGTCTGAGTGTCTGTAGGTGAGGAAAGTCCCAACCCAGTCTCTCAAACATGCAGTGTCCCACAGGGCTCCTGTATGCCCCCTAGTCTATTTAATATCTACATTTGACCCCTCTTAGACATGCTGGATTCTCTGGGTGTCCGATTTACAAACTATGCCGATGATACCCAGGTCGTTTTTCAGCTCAGTGGGAGGTATGGCTGCGATAAATACTATCTATAATGCCATCCAGGCAACTTACTTGCCCTGAATTGTAAAACGACTTAGCTTTTGATCATGGCATCCAGAGCCCGTCTTGGCAATTTAGCCCCAGTTTATGGAAATTTCACCATTGCTGGTAACATCATTGCAGTATTAAAAAAAAGTCAAGACTCTGGGGGTTGTACTAGATGAGGAACTATACATGAGGCCACATGTTCCTTACATTCGATTGTCCTGTGACCTCAATACTAAGCAAATAAACTATATTCTCCCTTTTCTCTATTCTAATAACTGTGCCTTGCTTTCTACTGCGCTAGTCAATCCCAGAATGGACTACTGCAAGTCTCTTAGCGGGCACCTCGCAATCTAACATACAAGTACTGCAAGCACTGCAGGTTGCGCAGAACAATGCGGTCGGGCTGTCCAGGGACTGCCCAAATGTGCTCATGTTTTAGAGGCTAGGAGGGCACTTTACTGGCTGCCCATACGACACAGGATTACACACAGGATTACACACAAAATCCTGACTTTGTCTTTTAAATGCCGAACAAATACGTGCCTGGCTTATCTTATTGATAGGGTAAAACCTCAAGTAGGCGGAATGAAGCTTCGCACCTCCACCTATCCTACACTCATTTATTTATTTTATTTTTTATAAAGCATCACACGCCCATAGGCCTCATCCAGCCCAGACACAAACTAGTGCATTTAGGAGGATCTTCCTTTGATACCCAGGCCCTGTTGCAGTTGAACTTACTTCCCGGACACATACCCATGGCTGAAAATCTGGTGCTTTTTAAGAAACAAATAAAAACGTACCTGTCCAATCTTAACCCAGGTTGAACTTTATCCTCTTCACCTCCTGCTGCCAGCTCCCTGCCCCCATCGGTTTTATGTGCGCTCTGAGGCCCACAGGCATGTAGTGCATTTTAAAAATTAAAATAAATGAATAAAATAAAATATACGTTGAACACACAAACCTGTAAATATCCTTTTTTCACCTTGTGTGGAAAAGGGCAGAGCTTTGAGTACTTATAGTCAGTGGTAGAAGCATTTGCATTTGCTGTCTGTTGAACTTTAGGCGTTCCTCCCACAATCCCTTTATCTAGGCTTTTTTCCCCTCTATCCAGAAAACTCGCTTCTAGGTGTCTTTGCTTTTTCTGCTGTAAGTTGAATCCTTGGCTTTTCCATCTTCCAGGAAACTTGCATCTAGGTTTTTAACGGTGCTGGATCTTCCGTGGTAGCTTGCCTACCGTGGCCGCTGTGCCTGGCAGGGTCAGCCCTGTCGGGCACAGTGGCTCTGGCAGGCAAACCCGTACTGTGGTGGTCTGGAAACAACGATGCCGGTAGGCTTACCAGCACCGTTGTTTCAGGACCGCCACACTTATAATGAGGCCAACTGACATTTGTCTTTCCCTCTTTCGACCTTTGGATTCCTCATTTGGTCTCTGTGCTCTCCCTTTTTCTTCTTCACCCATTAATGGTGGCACCTGTTGGGAAGTACTCTTGGCATATTTTCCTTCCTCTAGGGCCATCATTAATGTCTACCTGAATGGCACTGTCATGGTCCAGGGCTCTCAACACAACCTCCTCCTTCTTGACAGGCATCTTCTGTCTCTCATCAACTTCCTCCCTTCTCCTACCATTCCTCCTTCTGCCACCTGTTTGCCCCCTCTGCCACCACTGACGGGTGTACCAAATTCCTGTACTCCTCCTCGGAAACCCTTCAAAAGTGGCAACCATCTCCACTTAGATACCCTCAACTCTCAGTCTGCTGTCAAACACTATTCTGACATCTTCCACCTCCTTGAAGACCTCGACCTCAACCTTCTCTCTCTCACCGAGACATGGTTCACGGCCAGCTCTGTCACTTGTTTTGACACTCTCCTCCCGGAGGGCTACAAGATCCTCTCTCAGCCCAGGCATAATCGTTCTGTGGGCGGAGTGGCCCTGATCTTTCCTGAATGGTTCCCTGCTACTGTCATACCCACTCAGTCCTACTACTCCTTTGAATGCCTCATCTGCAGGCTTGTTGTATATCATATCCTCTCCCTGACTCTGGCCACCATCCACAGGCCCCCTGATCTAGTCTCCCTCTTCCTCTCAGAGTGGTTCTTCTCTCCTGGCCTCCACCTCCAAGCTTCTCCTCCAAGACTTCAATATTCACCTTGACTCCCCTAATGCAGCCTCTAGAATTTTCCGCAACCTTTGTGACTCTCTTTCCCTCTCCATTCTGCCCTCCAGTCTGACGCACTCAGCCGGACAAACCTTGGATGCTTTCATCGCAGCAGACAGCCGCATATCCAACCCTTTCACTACACCTCTCTCCTGGTCTGACCATGCTCTCATGTCCTCTCACCTGGACCTATTGGGTCCCCCGGTTAAGCCCCTGCCCACACTGCCAGTCTCCTTCTCTGTCATTCGACCAATGAAGCGAGTGTCAGTGGCTGCTTTTGCCACCACCTTCATTCCCCCTCCCACTCCTGCCACGGAGTCTCACAATGACACAGCCATAAATGACCTTAACTCTACATCTCCAAAACTCTGGAAATCCTTGCCCCTGTCATGAGGATCCGCACTAAGCCTGCCTCCAAGTGCAATTCCTGGGGTGACTCCGACCTGGCCTCTCTGAAACGCAAGTGCAGTGCTGCTGAGCGAAAGTGGCAGGCTTCAAGCACATCCTCTGACAGACTGGCCTGCCGCCTGCCCCAAAGGCAATACAGACTTTACATCTGCTCGAAGAAGAGGGCCTCTATCCAAGCCCGCATCTTTGGGGCCACTAACAACACAGCAGAACTTTTCAAAATCTTCAAGGAACTCGCCAATCCTACTGCAGTCTCTATTTCTCCTCTACTTTGCCTGGCCCTCTGCACTTCACTGGTCTCTCACTTCATTACTAAAATGCAGGGCATCATGTCCTCACTCTCCTCTACACCACTCCCTGCTCCCTCACACCCTCTCAGGCCTCCCTTTGCCCTCCTCTACCCTTCCGTCCTTCTCTCCTCTTTCTCCCCATATCACCTGATGAGTTCTTTAGACAAGTCCGCTCTATAAAAGGCTCATCCAAACAGGTGCTCCCCTGCTCCTCCAGAACTATTAAGGACAATATTGCCTCCCTTGCTCCAGCCTTGACTGATTTCTGCAATCACTCTTTTGCACCTGGATCATTTCTGCTACTCCTCAAGCACTCACTTGGGCACCCTCTCCTCAAAATGCCTTCTGCGATGCCTCCTGTCCAGCTAACTACCACCCTATCTCAATTACCCCCTTCCTGGACAAACTCTTGGAGAAGCTGGCCATCTCCCAGCTTATCCACCACACTGAATCTGTTGGTTGTCTCCACAATCTCCAGTCTGGCTTCAGAGCAGCCAGAGGCACTGAAACTGCACTGCTGAACACCTGTGAAGGTTTGTTCTCTAATCTCGGTACTAACTCTCCTTCTGTTCTCATCCTTCTTGACCTTTCCTCTGCCTTTGATACGGTCAATCATGCCACACTTATTAATTGGCTGTGTGGTACCCAAGGCATCACAGAACTGACTCTGGACTGGTTGACCGCCTTCCTCTATGACCGACCTTCAACTGGGCTATTTATTTTCTCTCCTTCATCTCACTCTCCACCTGTGGTGTCTCTCAGGGCTCTATCCTCTCATCAGGGCTTTTCAATATCTACCTTGCCCCTCTAGCCCATTTGATCGCTGCCTTCTCTCCTAACTTCCAATATTATGCAGATAATATGCAGCTTCCCTCCTCTGCCTCCTATTCTTCCTTTCTCATTCCTGACTGTGTGTCTTCTATTCAAGCATGGTGCACTGCTGCTGATCTCTGCCTTAATTCCAGTAAGACTGAGATCCTTCTCATTGGGACCCCAGCTCCTTCCTTCCCTCGTACACTCTGGCCACCCTCCATGGGCCCCCTCCCCTCACCCTCCGATGAGGCAAAAAACCTTGGTGTCATCTTCGACTCCTCGCTATCCTTCTCTTCTCACATCATAGACCTTGCCAAGAAGGCCACATTCAGCTGCACCTCCTCAGAGGCATTCTCCCTTTCCTCACCTTCCCCCAGAAACTCAATGGGCCTCATTACGAGTCCGGTGGTAACCCTGCTGGGGCTACTGGCGGTTGCCGCCGGACTCGTAAAATGTTACTGGCGTCTGACTTCCTGGTGCCACTGGGAGATTACAACTCCGGCTGCCCAGGAAGTCAGGTGCAGGTAAAATGTAAGTCCCCATTCCCATAGACTCTATGGGAGTGGGGACTCGAAGCGCTGGCACTGTTGCTAACGTTGCCGGAGCTTCCGGGTACCGGTCTGCCTACCGCGGCCACTGCGCCCGGCAGGGTCAGACCTGTCGGGCACAGCGGGCCCGAGCAGGGAGACTCCTAGTTTGCCAATCCGGAAACAATGCTGCCGTTGAGCCTAATCTGCCTAACTCTTCCCTTCGCCCCCTTAAACTAATCCAGAATAGGACTGCAAGACTTATCCTTGGTCTTAAACCTAGGAACTGCATCTCTCCAGCCCTAAAATCTCCCCACTGGCTTCCGGTTGCTGTGAGGATCAAGTTCAAGACCCCCTGCATCATTCACAAGGCTTTCTGGGACCTGGAACCCCGCTACATCGAACTCGCTCTCCCTAAATAATTCCCTGCTAGAGCCCTTCGGTCTTCTAGCTCCAACTCTCTGCATATCAGACGCTTTTCCAAGCAGAGATTGGGGGGTAGATATCTTGACTGCAGGTGCCTCGCTCTGGAATGACCTCCCTGCCCCTCTCAGACTTGAGCTGGATATCCTTAAGTTCCGGAAGCTTCTCAAGACCCTCCTTTTCTCTTCCTCCTTCCCTCCCCCTCTCCCCTGCTAATGTCCCCTCTGCCTCCTTTTGACTGGCTGCCTGGTTCCTTCAGATTCTTACATGGCAACAGGCCCTGCTCAACCAGTTTACCCCTGCACTTGGTCTCTCCTGACCCCAGCCCCTGCTTAACCTGCACTTGCCATTCCGGGCTCCCTCCCTGTGCGCTAGCCTGGTTGGGTCTGCACCACTTGAGTCCTTCCAGCTCCGTCCATCGCACTTAGCACATGGACCTTCTTTCCCCTGCACTCTCTGCATTCCCCTGGCACTTGTCCAACTGGCCTCCCCTGGCACTTGCATAACCCATGTGCCTTTCTGCCCTGATCAGCACTTCCCCGCTCCCGTCTCCCCCACACTTCTTGTTACTGCACTTGCACAATCCGAATGACACGAGGCATAGTAGGGCCGTTTTTCTTTCCATCCCTGTTCGACCCCACAACCCCCTTGTCTTGTAGCGCCTTGAAAAACCTTTTTATATATAGGCACATTATAAATACCCAATAAATAAATTAATAAAATAAGTGTACCGAAAAAAATTGTGGAACTGTGGTCTCGGCAGGGAAGAGGGCAGGCGGAAGCAGAGTGCAACGTGTGACAAGGTGTTGCAGCCGGGGCATTCCAATAGTCTAATTGACTAGTAACTAAGGCTCCTATTACACCTTTATGCTTGCACAGGGACACGAAAGGACCAATCCTCTGTATAGAATGGTGAAAATGATCGTAAAAAGTAGAGGAATGGTAAACAGTAAAAAAATAAAAGTAGTGGGACACCGCTCCGCACCGTTCATGCTCACTTCGATCACTGCTTATGGTCAGAGAAAGGCACTCACTAGGCAAGCAGCATAAATCTTAGGGATTTTGATTTTCTAATGTAGGCAGGTATGCTGCTCTCAGATGCACACACGCATTGTTTCCTCGGCCCTGATGAGGAGGAAGGGGAGGGAGGCGAGCACTTTAACCCAAAGCAAAATGCACAGATCTGAGTGTTGCATATCTCAGACCGTAAACATATATTGCATATTGTTAGATTTATTTAAAAGCGTAAATACACTTCATCTGTTATAGTTTGCATACAATGTGCATCAAATTAGTGAGGAAATATGTATTTGTGCTCTACTTTTCTCTGTAGGCCTCTCCGTTCCACACCCCTCTCTTTCCACAACCTGGGGTGATGCACAGTCGTTATGCACATTTGTTAAAATAATCACATTTTTTGTTTTCCTATTTTAGTACGCACGGCCATTTTGTTTTGCTGCTGTTTCTATGTCTATCAGATTCATGGCATGAACTGCAGCACGTTTTTCTCATGTGGGCTAAATTAAAAATGTGTAATTGTATTTTGTAAAACCGACATCCCTCCAGAAAACCAAGTGACATAATACTAACAGGCCAAATGATCACTCGAAAAACTGAACAAGGGGGGGGCCTCCTCCCCAGAACCATCAATTTAGCACATTAGCAGCGCTCCCATGCAGGCGAACACAATCAGCACGTGGCGAAGGGCGGGAAGCTCTCATGCTGGTAAATGTGATGGGAACAGAGCACGTTCAACCTAATTGGTGGGCAACACAATTCGTAAACTATCTGTTACCCCAATGTCACGCCCTCCTGGGCCCTTCACGTGCCAGGGGATGTTAAAAGAGCACTGCGAGCAAGCAACCGTCAACTTTAATGGTAGATCCTTTCCCTTCCTAGCAGCTTCTGCTTGGAACCTGATCCAGGTTCCTACGACTGGAAAAGAAACTACTGCACTTTTACATAAAAAAAACCTATGCTGTTTGATTGAATAGACTATCCTCACCTGTTGTCAGGTTGTCCTGTGCTTTATGCTCTGTGTGCTGTTTTCTTATGGTGCCTTGATGCCTGTCGGGCTTTTGGCGTGTAATAAATAAATATATTGTTGGATTAGCAGATGTACAGCTTTCATTGTAAAGGCTGTTTGAGCGAATAATAATGCCTGTTAGGGAGTATTCTGATTTCTGTGATAATTCCCTTCAACCTTAGAGACCCCCAGCTCTTTTGCTGGACTTTAGGACTTTACAATTTTTGTCCTGGAGTGAGTGAGACCTTTTTCTGGTATTTTGATCTGATTTGGATTCTGTATTCTCTTTGTTTTTGGGGTCTGACAAACTCCCTAGGCATCTGCGTTTTATATGGTGACACACAGCACCTTCAGTGCAGTGTCACAGAGGAATCCTTTAGATTTCTCTTAAGTTTTGAATACCTTCTTTTGGGTGAACTACTGTTCCCAGGAGTAGTAAAGTGAAATTGACTTTACTTGCTTTCTTTCCTAAGTAGGACCAGCACACCCCATCTAATGTGGAGTGCTTGGGGGTTACTTAGTAGCCCCTTTTCCTACTTACTCAAGTAACATTTTTTATGTTACCCTCCCTACTTTAAATGGCTGGTGGCAGTGGTTTCATTTTCCTACCATTGTGCTTCTCTATCGCAGGCTGAATCCTCATCTGCAGTATGGCAAACATGGGTGACCATTGTGTCAAAATGGCCCTGGTCTTCTTTTTTTGCCATTTCTTGTTTGTGTGATCTTTCTTTCGCGCCAAACCAGGTTTAACCCTTTTGTTAATTTTGGCTTTGGCGGGCTTCAGTACTGAAACCTGCTTCTGGCTCTAGTTTGTCTGGCAGGGCAGGAAACGAGGGAGGTTCCCGAAACTCCCCGTCCTTAGTCTCCTTGGTAACCGAATGTACCCAGTCATGATTGGCTGGCTGGTTGTCCTTGAAGGACAGCCACCCTGCTGTGTGAGTGACAACTAGGCTATGCATGAATGGGAGAAACCTGCATAAAAGGTGCGGCTTCTTGAATTGAAACATGGTTGAAACATCCGACAAAGGAATTGTGAAGAGAAGCTTCCTGCATCCTCCTGGACTGTTGAACTGTCCGGTGAAGCCCTGCTGCTGTGCTGCAACTGCCTTTCCGAATCGACTACAGAAACTCCGGAGAGGACGACTTCTTGCCTTAGGTTGGTGGGACCAACCCCAAGACGAACTTTGCTGGAAGACCTCCCCACCTGGCTGTACTTCCTTGCTGCTGCTGGAACAGAGTACCAGGGGTCGATAAATCCATAATCGAGTGCAACGTCTTTAAGCCAGACCGAAGCTCCAGGAAGATCCTGAGAACACTCCTGAAGCAGGACAACCCAAGCTTGAGTCATCTCACCAGAGTGCTGGACTCAAGGAAGCCCATCAATGGTCCAAGATATGCATTGGTGCTATTTGCCGGCAGCTGAAACCGCAAAGTGCCGCTGTACTGAAAAGAGCCTGTAGCGGCCGCCGACCTTCAAAGTGCAGTGCAGGAGTCCTCCAGACGTCCTCTCTCTTGTCCCCACGACTGAGGCCCAGGAACCCAGCATCTGCAACCCTGCAACCACAACAGAAGCCAGCTGGATCCTCTTCTTCTAACCTAAGGTACTGTGCTGACTAAGGGGTATTTACCTCTTTTGTCCGTACTTGCATTACCTCACTTGAGGCTTGCAGTAGCTGCTTTTTGAAGAGTTGATCTCAGCTCTGACTCTCACAAGCCTAACAGCTTGTGGCCCAACAGTGATTTTCTACAAACTCTCTTACTTTGTGGAAGACTTTTGTGCTATCTAAGAAGGTCCTGAGCTCCATAGACATTGTTCAAATTGCCTTTGGCTGTAGTGGCTCCCTGCAGACTCTTCTGACCCATTACATTTGATTCCAACTGTCCCTCATAGGTGATACATTGGTTTTTAACTAATATTGCTGGGAAAGATTTTATCTAGACTTCATTGGGAGATTTAAAAGTGCTCAAATGCTCTAAGAATCTGTTAACCTTTTTCCTTCCTTTAACTTTTCCTTTCCACCACCTCAGAATTTTACCAAGTGCACAATGTGATATATAAATGCCAATACTGTCCTAGTAATTGAAGTCACCTCAGGGTGTACGAAGTGTGTATGAATCATCTCTAAAGGGTATCTACTTGCACATGTTGTGTGTGAAGTGTATATGGGTAAAAACACAGTCAGTTTGCAAACGGTTTTGAAGGGTAATTCACCAAAAAAATCCAATAGATGCAAGACACCAACAATGCAGAGGAGCATTTCTCAACACATTTTCATGCCATTCCCCACAATATGTGCCAGTTTAAAAACATTTTCACGCTGGCTGTGCATTTCCATGCTGGCTGCACCAAAAATGCCAGTATTCCAATATAAGAACATACTCATGTTTGCTTTGCGCACAACGCCAGTAATGCAACGCCAGTAATGATAAAATAAGAAAACATGTCCAAACTGGCGCTGCCATTATATATGCCAGTACTCCCATTTAAGAACATACTCCTGTTGGCTTTGCCATCGAAAATGTCATGCCACAATAAGAAACATATCCAAACTGGTTGCAATGTAGACCAGTCTGAACGTGTAAGAACATCTATCATTCTTGCTTTATCATAGATCCTCAGTAAAAACGTGCTATCCCACAATAGGAAATAGCTAGGCTGGATGCACCAAAATTCCATTCTGGCCATGTAATAATGCTTGCTTTATCATAAATGCCCAATAGAACATGTTAAACCACAGTATGAAATGGCTAGGCTGAGTCAAGCCACGTAAAAACACTTATCATGCTTGCTTCATCATAAATGGCAGTTGAAAAATGTCATTCTACAGTAAGAATTGGCTAGACTGGCAGCACCAAAATTCCAGTCTAGCCCCATAATAACACTTATCATGCCTGCTTGCTTTATCATAGATGCCCAGTACAGAATGCCATGCCCCAGTAAGACATGGCTAGCCTAGCTGCACCAGAATGCCATTCTAGTCATGTGATAACACCGATCATGCCTGATTTATCATAGATGGGCAGCACAAAATATATGACACAAAAAGAAATAGCTAGACTGGCTACATCAAAATGTTAGTACAGCTACCTAATATCACTTATCATGTTTGCTTTATTATAAATGCCCAGTAAAACATACCATGCAACGCTAGACTGGCTGCCAAAACATGTCAGTCTAGCCATGAAATAAGACTCATCATGCTTGATTTATCATGGATGCCCAGTACACAATGTCATGCCACAGTAAGAAATGGCTTTGCCTGAATAATGCCAGTAAAACATACCATGTCACTTTAAGGAAATGTCAACAATGCTTGCATGCTCCCTGGGCCCCTAGCGCAGTGCACGTACAATCACATTCATACCCATTCACCCACAAATCACTCACCCATACACTTCTCACATTCACCTCACTGCATTCTCCACAAGAACACCCACCCAGAACACCACCACACAATAACATTCATATCCATATCTCCACCATGCACTCACCCAGAGACCTTCTTGCACAAATGCATGCAAAAAAGTCACACTACATGTGCCACATGGGCACCTACCCAGAAAATGCACACACACAATCACATTCATAACTTGTCACCTACCAGTCACTTATCCATACATCGGGCCTCATTATAAGTTGTGCGGAAGGGTTTAACGGTTTTTCCAGACATCATTAGCAGGTCCCGCGAGGGGACCAGGGAGCAAACAACGGTCCTGTTCGTAATGGGCCCGTTGTTAGCTCTCTCCCCATTCCCATTGAACCCTATGAGGGCTCGAATGGGAATGGGGAGGGACCGGGCCGGGGTTCCCTGAAGGAGGAAATACCGGGCCCTCCATACTTGGAATGGCCCGGTATTTCCCCATTCAGGGAACCCGTACATGATTTTGGAGAAAGCCATGCCCTATTTAAGGGCATGGCTGCCTCCAAAGTCATAATGAGGCCCATTGTCTCTCACATATGCACCCAGAACATTCACACTGCATTCTCCTCACAAGCACACACCCTGAACACTCTCACACACATATAATCATATTCCTGCCCATTCACCCACCAGTCACTCACCCATACACCTTCTCCCACATTCATCATACTGCATTCTCCACACAAGCACCCACCCAGAACATTGACACACACTCAGATGGACTGGGTCCTTAGGTTTTTGGCCCGGGCACGAAATGTATTCACCCATGAGTGAGCTGCCCTTATTGTACACAGTGCGTGAGCCACATATATTTCCAAACATATAAAATGAAATATACCTAAGTCAGAGCCTGCCTGCTGTAGCTGTCTAGTTCAGTAATGCTCTCTGCACTCTCGCTCGCACACGTTTGTGTACAGTAACTACCTTTCTTTGTCAACTTTTTACTTCATTTAACACACATACACCATGGCACCGGGATATCAGGTGGTGGTCAGTGGCAACCTGCCGGCAGCACTATCGGGTTACCGCCAACCTCGTAATGGGGCCCATTGGTGCAGATTTGCATTATCCATTGTTTTAAAATAAGATGGCTGTCTATTCACTGTTCCAAGTATTCTTAGCCCAGAGTTGCGTATGAATCTCCTGTCTTTTCTTCTTTTGCAGCGTTTCAAAGGCAACACTAGATAGTTGTTGCATGCTAACCATAGTATCTGTGTGAGGGATGTGTGACAAAGTCCCATTTTTCAGGCTAGAGAATGGGATCTGGCTGACCCTAAAGCTCGGAGACCCCCACCTGCTCTGTAATGTAGGCCCTGTTAGGCCCTGGAGGAGGGGCATGGTGATTCCCCCGTCTCATAAGCCCATCCGTAGCCTTGTGTGTTTTTCACAAAAGCCGGCTCCCAACCACCATGGGTCATACATAGATATGTTTTATCATGGGCCAGAAGGAAAGGATAGAACAGCAGAACATGTATTTTGGCGAGCCGACAACATGGGCGCTCGCGGCGTAGCAAATAGTGAGATTTGATTTGTTTTGGAATTTATATAGCGCAAATCCCCTGAGGGAACCAAGCGGCAAGCCACATCAAGGTGCAGATCTTACATATAGTACAGTGAAGCATCAGTCAGCACTCACATGACGTTACTCAAACAAATATGTTTTAAGTTGTTTTCTAAAAACTGTCAAGGATTCTAGCTTCCTTAAATGATGCGGTAGGCCATTCCATGCACGAGTGCCGGCCACCGAAAACATTCTATCCCCAAAATGGACAAATCTAGAGCTTGGAACCGACCAATTGATTTAGAGCAATAGATTGCAAAGATCTATTGGGGTATATGTTTGAATCTTAGCAGCTAGATAAGAGGGTGCGAGGTTGTGCATGTACTTGAAAACCAGGCACAGTAGCTTAAACTGGATCCATCGATGGACCGGAAGCCAGTGAGGCCTGCTGAATGGACCCACATCAGCTTACAAGTACCGATCACCCCAACGTCTGCAGACTTTGAACTCTGATCCGGATCTAGGTCCAAATGCCAGCGCAATGAGGCTGGATTTCCCCCTATGCTGCCAACATTTTGCTACTGTATTGGACAAAGTGCCCCACTGCAATACAGTAAAATACTGGTGTACCTCTCTGCCATCAGAGTCACCTTGATATTCCTGCTGTTTTTGGGGAAGGCACTGCCCCATGCTCTACACACCAATAACTGGTTCCTCTCACTTTTCTCAATCTTGTTCAATGTTATATAATATTTTCAGTTACCATACAATTCAAACAATTTATGGTGCTGGGAAGTGATGGGTACGGTGTATACCTAATACACAAAATCTACATAAAAAAGACAACTATCTTTGTTTGGAGTTCTTTTCTCCACGTAGAGCGCACAGAGTTCAACCTCCATTTTTTTGAGTGTTGTCCATTTTTATGTAGATTACCCCGTGGTCTCTCAACTCTATTCCTCCTTGTTTGCATTGCTCTCTTACCTGTTCCTGAGCTGCGCCATGTTTCCCCACCTGACAGCATTATCCCAGCATTTTACATGAGGGTGGCGCCTTGCGTGAGGCCATTCCCCCGCTGTCATCCTGCCCGCAGGCATCTGACAGCCAGCGTTCAGACCCACAATGCAAACACCTGGATGGACACCTTTTGTTTTAATACTAGGGATGGGCTTGGGACCTGCAGTCTTTTAGACTAGAGTTAGTCACAGGGAAGGCCTTTGGATCTCTGGTCCATTGGTTTAGGAACCTTGGCATATACTTTGTGGACCTGTTCCTTAGCACTGCTTGTATAGAACATCCCTTCCTGAATTTCACCCTCTCACCCCCATCACGTATGCCAAACTATGCCCTACGTTGATAGCGTTAATAAAAGACGTGAAACATATCTGGTGTTGTGTGCTCTTTGGTCCTCACCCAGGACAATTGCCACCTTCCCCCCTCAGGATCCACTAACCATCACCACTCATGTGGTGTTACATCTGGCCTTCACTCAAGCATCATCAGCCTCACCTCAAGTGCCACCACTGCTCGCAGACTGCATCATCCTCCTTTCAGGTACCCTCAGGCTGCTTCACTCCCTCCCAAGGCACCAATAGCTCGTTCCCAGACTCCACCCACCGCACTCAGGCTCCATAACTCCCTCAGTCTGCATTACACCCTCCCCAGGCACCAACACCTCGTTCCCAGACTCCATCACTCCCTCAGTCTACCTCACACCCTACCCTGGAATCATCATACCACTCACCACAACACAGGGGAGCACTCCAAGGTGACCCCCAAGTCCAACAAGGGCTCAGAGGAGAGATTACATGGAGAAAGAAGAGCACTAGTGACCTGATCAAATGCTCAAGAAATAATGTGCAGCTTGTGTGTGTTGGGGGCAAAATTGGCACTTATAGTGGGTTGGGCATGAAGGACCACATACCCCATCAACACCTGTATTGTGTTAGCCAATGGGTGTGTTTTACTGGATCCCCTACATCCAGAATTGCAAGTCCCAACTTGCGTGGTGATGGCCAAAATGTTTGCACTGATTTAAGGCCCGCACAGTGACATCGAGATAGTTGTTAATGATATGATATGATATGATATGGCACTTATAATGCACCTATACACAATAGTGTCAAGTGCTGGTAGTGGGACTGAAGGGGTACATAAACAGTTCCCGAGTGCAAGCGTTGCCAGGAAGGCAGTGCAGGTAAGCGACTGACGGGGTAGGGGACCTGGGCCCGAGATCAGAGGGTGGCCAGGTAACCAGTGCAGTATCAGTATCAGCCAGGAAGTCAGCAGTGTTGAGGAGTAGACAAAGCAGAAGCAAAGCGAAAGGTTTTGAGGTGCTTCCGGAACCGGAGATGATTCTCCTCAAGTTTCATGGAGGCTGGGAGGCTGTTCCAGAGGGAGGCCCTGCCGAAGAAAGAGATCTGCCACCAACTTGTTGCTTGGAGAAGCGACTGACACTGAAGGAGTTGGGGACGGATGAGCGAAGAGCTTGAGAAGGAAGGTATTTAGGAAGAGAGAGTTGAAGGTCTAGAGGCCCAGGCCCCAGAAGGCCTTGTGGACAATTCAGAGGGTTTTGAACTTAATCCTAGCAGCCAAAGGGAGCGAGTGGAGAGATTTGAGTCTTGGAGAGATACGATCCCTGGGCTTGAGGCCAAGGACAAGTCTTGCAGTCCTTTTCTGGATGAGTTGCAGAGGGCGGAGGGTAGAAGCAGGCAGATTTAGAAAGAGGCTGTTGCAGTAGTCAAGCCTAGAAAGAACCAGAGCGCTAGAGACAGTGAGCTTCTCGGGGAAGTAGAGGAAAGGAAGAATACCTCTGAGAAGGTGCAGCTGGTAGTGTGACTTCTTAGAGACATCGGAGATGTGGGGAGAGAAGGAGAGTGTGGAGTCGAAGATGACCCCAAGGTTTTTTGCCTCACAGGTGGGAGCAGAAGGAGGGCCAAGAGAGGCCGGCTAGAGAGTGACAGGAAAGGAGGGAGTGGGTGTGCCGATGAGGAGAATCTCGGTCTTACTGGCCTTAAGGCAGAGATCATTGGCAGCACACCACTCCTGGATGGCAGACAGACAGTCAGAGATGAGAGAGGGAGAAGAGATGGCTGAGGGCAGCCTGAAAATGAGCTGAGTGTCATCCGCATAGCACTGGAAGTTGGGGCAGAGCCAGGGAGAGAGGTTAGACCCCTGGGGCACACTACAGGTAAAGATAGAGATAGAGATAGAGGAGTGTAAGGACCCAAGTTGAACCTGGGAGGGTCGATCGGAGAGGAAAGAAGTCAGCCACGCCAGGGCCTGCCCGGTGATCCCCAGGTTATCACGGAGACAGTTGAGCAGGATGGCGTGGTTAACCATGTCAAAGGCAGAAGAGAGATCAAGTATGATGAGGACACAGGGGGTGTTGGAATCAAGGTTGGAGAGCAGGTCTTCACGGATGTTCAGGAGAGCAGTTTCTGTGCTTCTGGAAGCTCTGAAGCCAGATTGGTGATCATGGAGACAATCAACAGATTCAGTGTGGAGAATGAGCTGGGAGATGGCCAGTTTTTCCAAAAGTTTGCCCAGAAAAGGGGTGATGGAGATTGGGCGATAGTTAGCCAGGCAGAACGGTTCGGCAGAGGGTTTCTTAAGAAGAGGGCACACAAGAGAGTGCTTCAGGCGGGAAGGGAAGACTCCGGTGGCAAAGGAGTTGTTGCAGAAGTCGGTCAGGGCAAGAGCCACGGAGTCAATGTGGTCCTTGATGGTTTTGGAAGAACAGGGATGAATCTGTTTTGACGAGACTTTCATAGATCAGACTTTTCTAGAAACCTTGTCTGGGGAGAAAAGGGGAAAGGCAGAGAAGGAAGGAGGAGAGGAGGCCGGAGAGGGGCCAGAGGAAGAGCAGGGAGAAGAGGGAGGAAGGGGAGAGGAGGAGAGAGATGTCCTGAGTTTTAGAGATGAAATGAGAAGCCAATGCCATGCAGAGGGCCTGGGAAGGGACAGGAGAGGTAGAGACTGCGGAAGGATTGGCCAGTTCCTTGCAGACTTTAAAGAGTTCAGCCAAGTTGATAGATGCTGCAGAGATGTGGGCTTGGATGTGAGCTCTCTTCTTGGTGAGGACAGAGAGCCGGTATTGCCTTTGGAGCTGACAGCAGGCCAGTTTGTCAGAGGATGTGCATGAAGCGCGCCATTTCCTCTCAGCCACCCTGAACTTTCGTTCGAGAGTGACGAGGTCAGAGTCGTACCAGGAGTTGTATTTGGCTTTGGGCTTCAGGCGGATCCTCATGACAGGGGCAAGACCATCGAGAGTATTAGATATAGCAGAGTGGAGCATGGAAAGGATGGTGTTAGGGTGTGAGTCAGCTAAAGGGGGTTGGGTGGGAAGAGGCGGCAAAAGCCTCAACTGACAAGCGATTCATGGGTCGGATGACTGAGAAGGTGGGTGGCAGTGCTGGAGTTGGCTTGGCCTGAGGGGTAGAGAGGGTGAGCTTGGAGGAAAGGAGAAAGTGATCACTCCAGGAGAGAGTGGTGAGAGGGATAGAAAGGAGAAGGTCTGAGGAGATCAGAACATCCAGAGTGTGCCCTGCAGAGTAAGTCGGGGCTTGGGGGGAGAATAGAAAGTGAGAGAGAGTCGCAAAGGTTGTAAAAGAGTCCAGAGGAAGGACAGGAAGCATCCAGGTGAATGTTGAAGTCTCCAAGGAGGAGGAGTTGAGTGGTCGAGACTAGGAGGGAAGAGGAGAGGTTCGCCCACTCACAGAGGAAACAACAGATCTGACCAGGTGGCCGATAGAAAGTAGCCACAGTAAGGGAGTGGCTAGGGGAGAGAGAGAGCCTGCAGACGAGGCATTCAAAAGAGGAGTAGGCCTGCGTAGGAATGACATGGCAGGAATCCACTCGGGGAAGATTAGGGCTACACCCCCTCCGGAGCGGTTGGACCTGGGTGCGGAGAGGATCTTGTAGCCGTCAGGGAGGAGTGTGTCAAAGCTTGTGACAGAGCTGGCCGTGAACCATGTGTCTGTGAGACCGAGGTCATCGAGGTAAAGTTCCTCCAGAAGGCGGCAGATGTCGGAGGAGTGTTTGACAGCTCAGCGAGAGTTAAGTGTGGCAACATGGAGAAGGTTGCCGTCCTTGAAGGACTTCCGTGGAGGGGTACAGATCAGAGGTACGCCCTGTGGAGGTGTTGAAGAAGCCTGAGGGGGGGGGGCAGAAAGGGAAGGAGAGAGCAAGGAGGAGGCAGCAAGGGGAGGCGAGGAAGTCGTGGAGGGGGGAGAGGGGACAGCAGGAGAAGAATGGAAATTGATGAAGCGCGGGAAGCGTCTATCGAAGAGGAGAAGGTGGGCATGAGGGCCTTGGACCAGGACGGTGCCATTCACATAAACATTAATGATGACCTTAGAGGAGTGGAAGGAGGCCAGGAGGGCATCCCACTGGGTGCCACCATTAATGGGAGAAGAAGAGAAAGGAGAGAGCACAGAGACCATATGTAGGGTCCATAGGTCTGGCGAGATTTAGTGATTTAGTGAGGAGGGCAGGATAGTCAATAGAGAAGCAGTTCGAAAAAATAGGACAGACAGAGAGCACCATAGAGTAGGAGGGGAGAGGGGAGAGGGGGAAGGGAGAGGGAAGCGGACAATGCATCAAACACTCTTTTCCATTTACTCATTAAAACCAGTGCATCTGTCAAATGTGTTCATTTGAAGTTAAGCAAGACTACAAGTTGCAGAATGCCACATAAATAATTGTCACCACATGGGATCAATCTAAACTCATTAAATAAGCAGAATTAATCTTTCGGTGTATGCAGTCTGGGGTATCGAGAACGTGTGTTTTTGATGAGTTACCATACACAAATGAAAATAGAAAATATAAAACATATGTATATTAATATTTCAACAACTGTATCAATGTGAAAAACATTACAAAACTTTTTACCCTCATTTCATGAAGATATTATAGATCCAACTTCATACATAGAATATTATCCGACATAACACAAACCAATAGCACTAACCTACATTGCATTAATTACATAACATGTGCATGCCATACATAACTGTGCATAAAAATGCTTAATGAACCTAAATGGTTTGTTTTAGTGCTGCTACTATTTTTACTAATAACTCTTTCAGGTTCTTTCTACTGTCTGAAATAGCTGCACCTCGTTCATCATGTCGGCTCATATGACTTCTTCCTTTACTAAACCAGTAGTTCTTTCTTTCTGCTTACTATTACTTCTTGATATCAATCCCACAAATTTGCCTGATATTACTGCCTACTAGTGATGACTGCGGCCTATTCATTTATTGGCTACACCACTAGTTTCGGCAATCTCCTTCATAAATGTAGTGATACGTCTTCTTCAGGGCATGTCAAACAGAAAATCATACAAGGTCTCAGACTTCTCTAAAGTGGTGTATGGACTCTTGGAGCAGGAAGGACATGGGGGGCATGGTTATGCATGGTCGCTGGCAGTGGATTTTCCATCCGCGTTTTCTTTGATGGAACTTCAGGGCTATACCTGCTGAACTAGAGCTCTTGGCATGTTGAGTTTAAAGCTTGCACTTGATGAAAGTGTTTCCTGAGGATATGGCAGTAGTTATAACCTGTGGAAGCAACCCATCCTTCTTGCATAATACAACTAGTCTTATGTCAAATGATTTAACTGAGGGTAATCAAGCCTTCAATGGACATGCCCAGCAAGGCGACGGTAAATTGGCCTGAGAGTATGGCCAAAGAATACACCTGTTCGAGGTTGCACTCTTAAAGAAGTTGCCATCGTGGAAAGTCTGCCTGAAGGAGCACTGGAAGCTGCTAAATGAAATGTGGGGATTTCTGCACATATAGAGCAATGACCTTGAGAAGAGGGCACACTGCAAATGGATTTAGCTTTTATTGAATTTAGATTATTTGTAATGTGCTTCATGGCACCAGAAAATTGCTGCAATGTGAAACAAGCAATGCCAACAGTGTTGACTTTTGTGTAGGAATGGGAAATGCATTTGCCAGGTCTAGCTGCAGTGGTATCAACTGGCCATCAATGGTAGCAGCTGGGAAATGGTACGAGTTCCTGGGCATATAATAGCAGTGCCTGGCAAATGTCTTGTACTTATACACATGCTAAAACTTTTATCTTTGCCAATGCTTGTTTTTTTATAGGACTTCAGTGCAGGACACGCACAGTGTTTACAAATCGAGTGGTTGAAGGCACACCTGGTGAAGACATTTTCATTACAGCAGTAGCACCTTTACAACTCCAATTAAGTGATGAGCTCTCAGAAGACAGCTTTGAAAAAACACTGGTAGGCACTTTGAGCATAATGTTTGATGGTAAGGCTTGACAACGTTAGCTAAAGAGATCCCATGTGGATGTGTTTTGAGCAGGGGGGCAGGAAGTGGGTGGGAATGGCCATAAAATTAGCATGGTCATGGGCAGTCAATGGGTGGGTTAATAAACAAACAACATATACAAGCACTGTGCCCTTCTTCACATGCCATTTCTCCTTAGCTGAACTCTAATGCAATAGTTTCGATTTATAGCCAAAAGTAAAAAGAGCAGGAGAGAGAGGACCATTAAGGATAGCCATTACTGGAACCAAGCAGAAGATTGGAATTTCCCAGATGGATGCAGATAGTCTTAGTTATCATATGACAAACAGATCAGGAAGGTTTGCGGGCATTTTTCTGAACTCTAGATTGTTAGGCTCTAAGCAGAGATGGGACATTGGCATTGTGTGCGAGGCACACAATCGTATGCTGAGTCGTCTGCTTCGCTGGCAACCAGTGCAGAGGTTTCGTGGTGGCTGTGGCATGGTTTGTACACATCGGACTGATGATATGTCTTCAAGTGTGGTTGTTGACACTTTGGGGTGTGCGTGCCAGGCTTTTTCTGAGAGACCCATGTAGATCCCATTGCAACACATCAGTGTGGAGAATACTATTGCACATAAGAGACCAATAAAGTGAGTTGTTTGTAGGGAGGAGTGGGCAGTTACTTCGCAGGAGTTGCGGACAGAAAAAAACCACATATAGAGGCAAAAGAGAGGCCCAAGTCAAAGGCCACACCCGGATTGCCGAATTTAAGTTTGTGCTCAGGACAAGGGTTCAGTGTAGGTGTCCATTCAACTAGTAATACTCCTGAGAGGTCAAACTATTATGCAGAGGCGTCTCTAGGAGGGCATGAGGGGGCTATAGTCCCGGTTCTTTTGGTGACTTGTAGTCCCTGATAGAAGCTCAGGGGCCACACCAAAAGGGCCAGCTAGCCCCGAGTCCCGACAGTCCTGACATTACCGTAGCCCCCAATCCTTTCCAGACCTAACAACATCCCGAATTATTAGGATCACAGTCTTTGAAATTTTGAGGCATGGTGTTTGATGCCATCATCCAGGCCAGGTCTCAAATCCTCTGCAGTAGCTGCATGCCCCTGAGTACCTAGGAATCCTGAGGCCCGGTCAGTGTGATTGTAGGAAACCAGGGACCCGGGGAAGAGGAATAGCAGAAAACCAGGAGAGGCATGACTAGGCCAGTAATCCTGTAGGGAGCCAAGGAATGCGGAGCTGTGTTCCTGTCAGAATATTGTATTCAGATAAAATGATCGATAGTTCCTCGGCATGCACCGTACCTACATATAGGGTGATGTGATGGCTCAACCTAATGGGGTTAGTTTTCCATATCTGCTTTCTCACCTGGTTTATGATCTTTCATCTGATTAGTATGCACCAAAGATCCATACCATTATTATCTGCTCCTAGTCTTTCATACATTGGTACTCACGGCCTTCTTGGTAATGTGGGTTTTCCAATAACCTTTCCTTGTCCAGTGCTTTTCATCTGCCTTGACCAAAGAGACAAATGCATTCTGAACAGTTCTCTACTGCAGTGTGTTCAAGTGCGCATCAATGTCTATGGTTCTGCTGTGACGTGTCTTAATGTCTATTTGGCTGGAAGGTTTTTGTCTGCATTTCCTAACAGCACTCCACCTCATCTTATTCTCTCCTCTTACTGCCGCACTCTGCCTCAAGGCCCGGAATGGAACTTGCAATGGCTAGCTGTTATGCAGGTGAAGGTGAATGATCCAACTGGAGGACGGAACTCCTACTTCCCTCTGGGCAATTGCTAGAAAGCATGGCTTCAGGGAGTAGCTTGAATACTGGCCTTCTCAAAATGGCTACCGAGCTGCCACAAAAACATTTGTTCTCATGGGATTTCCTGTGATTCTGCAAGGGTTTGAATTAAACAAGGTGGGGGTTCTTCTTCTATACACCTTTCAGGAAACCAGGTAAGTTAATAGGTTTATTCGTGCTCAAATCTACACCATAATTCCTAGTGTAGCACAGGAAAAATACTGGCCCATCCACACATCAGCTCAGGTCACACTAACGGTCCCCCTGAACATTATGCTTCAAACCACCCCAACATTCCAAGTGACAGCATCTTTTTTTAAAAAACATTTTTTATTGCATATAATTGAAAAACAATTTAGGAAAAAGAAATAAAATCCCACCCGACAAAACTTTCTTCCATTAACAAATCCATTAAAGGGAGAGACCAGAAAAAAAGGAAAATAATACAGACAAGATAAGTTAAGAAGCGGAGCCTGCTCATGATTCTCAAGCAGTAAACAATGGCTCCAACAATTTGACCATAGCGATCACATAACTTGTCCTGTTCCCTGCGATCAGCAATGACCAACATTACTCCATCTCTTGCTTTTGGAAATCTGAAAAAGGTGACTAAATCAATTAGTGCGTCTCTCTGTGAGTGCCGGGCAGCTAATGAAACAATGTTTTAGTGATTCCACTTCAAGTGCAACCCTACAGAAATGACAATTAGCGCTTTCAAAGAGGCCACAAGTAGCTCTAATTTAATTCGTAGGCTGTAGGTTTAGACGGATCGGCAGAAATTGATCTCTAAAGTTTTTGTCCGGGAATTGGTTTAGATAAGTACATACAGGGCCTCATTACACGGTAGGCGGTGGACCAAGGTGCTATTAGCACCTTGGTCCATGCCGGTAAATTACCGGCACCGCCTTGGCGGAAAGGGGAATTACCGCCCTACTCCAAGGTTGGTGGGGCGGTAATTCCCCCTTCCACCATTGCCCTTCCCCATTCCCATTTTTGCCCCATAGGGCATAATGGGAATGGGGAAGGTGCTAATTACGGTACCGCAAATTTGCGGTGCCGTAATTAGCACCAAGGTCCTTTTGCGGGTTGGGTTTTAACTCCTGCAAAAAGCAGGCGTTAAATTCCCCAACCCGCAAAGGGACCTCGTAGTACGGCGGTAAGGGTTTAACGGTCACTGTTACCATTAACGGTGACCGTTAACCCTTACCGCCGTCCGTGTAATGATGCCCACAGTGTCTAATTTTCGGAATTCCCATGAAATATGTGCGACTGATTGGTAGTTACTTGCAGACTCCAGAGTGTTTGCCCAATCAAGCTCCCTCAGCTTCTTCCTAATCCACATGAGATTGTCTACTAGGGCCTTGAGCAACCTCCAACTTCTTCCAGTGAGGAACACTTTTTTCGTCTCCACTTTAGCAGCATTGAATTTTGTGAAGCCCAAATTTCTTTACGAAGCATCTCCAAAATTTCCGGTCGAGCCGACATAAAACATTTCCTGAAAAGACTTAGACTTTTCCACAACACTATTGATTTGAAGGAGGAAAGGCCCAACTCCTGCCGTATGATCTGAATTGACGTTGATTGAGGAAAGCCCAGAACTTTCTTTCAAAAAAGCCCCTCCAACCAGGGCCAGGTCGTTTCAGGGAGGTTCGACATTGTTTCTGCCCCGTAAGCTATCGTTGGCACAACTTTAGATCTGTAAAAAGTCAGAACTGGCAAAATGGAGAAGCGCCCATACTTTTGGTTCATGGCACACGCTTGACTAGACAGAGCCAAATTTGTTGCTCCTAGACGGGTAACCATTGGAGCCTCAGAGGCTGTGTCACTGAGCAAGACCCCCAAATAATGAAATGAGGTCACCTGCTCAATAGGTTGATCATCGAGGTTCCAGGAGTACGCATTCTTCCCTCTGTTACTGTTCCCGAACGTCAAGCTCTTGGTCTTTGACTTGTTTATCTCCAGTCCATTTAAATCGATAAAGGACTGTAAGCTGTTAAATTGCCGTTGGAACCCCACCAGCGTTTGATCAACCAAGACTATGTCATCAGCATACAATAATCTTGGTAGTGGGGTTCCACCCACTGTCGGTTGGAAAGCTCTGATGTTGGAATCTGCGTCCTTTATGTCGGCCATAAAGAAGTTAAACACTGCCAGAGACTCCCCTGGCTTTGGCTATTTCATCGGATAAAAGACCTGATTTGTTTAGGCAAACTCTCAGTGAGGTTGCTTGGTGCAATGCTTTTATTGGCTCCAGGGTGTGCCCTGGGCAACTCCTCACCTCCAATTTGGCCCACAGCCTCCGAAGGTCGATCTGGTTAAAGGCCTGGACCAGATCGACAAAGGCTATGAAGATTTTTGGTTTTGGTGTCGTGGACTCTGCCCTTTAGTATATTAAGGATAAAGATGTTTGCTGATGTTCCAATGCCCTGAACAAAGCCTGTTTGCAGCGGGTCATTTACCCCTGATTTTGCACACCAGGTACGAAAATGGTCCAAAATAGTAGCACGATACAGTTTTCCGATAACGTCCAAAAGGGCGATTGGGCAGTAGTTTTTCGGGTTCTCCCGATCCCCTATTTTAAAATGGGGACCACAATCGCCCTCTTCCAGGAAGCTGGCAAACACTGGAGTATGGAGATTTTGGAAAAGAGGGCATGAATAAAATTCACCCACTCCGCAGGATGATTTTTCAGCATCAGGTTAGTTAGGCCATCTGATCCTGTAGCCCGGGAATTATTTAGCTGGGTAATGCGTTTTAGGTTGTCGTTGAGGCTCGCAAAAGCGACCCAAGGTGCCACTCCCTTTTGACAAAGATCTTCTGCCGAAGATGCTTCTTCCGTGGCATAGAGCTTTTTAAAACGGACCCAGTTGGCTTCGATGATGGGGTTTGACTGCTCATTGTCTTCACCTCCACTGATTTTATAAGAGCTCAAAAATCTCTCGTTTTTTTCCCTGCAAGTCTGACGGAATATAATCAATTCCTTAAGGCCCGTCTTCCTGATTGGAGATTTTCATAATCAGTTACTGCTCCTAGTTTCTTGGCAATTCTAGCCAACCTTCTTACCCCCCTTGTTTGCATGACAGATCTTGATTGTACTCATGAAGATGGATGGAAGCTGGACTTCGTCTGTCACCCACTGCAGAAAACTGTGGTTCAAGGAGAGGGGTGTAATCTACCGATGGAACTCCCACCCCAAAGTCAATCGAGAGTTGGGCGATGCTGGTGTTTGTCAGTTTCAGTCTTCGATCACCCAAGCCCACAGTCGTTTCAAAGGGCATTTTTCCCCGATTGTTGGGCAGAGCTCCCCTCCATTCATACACAACAAATGGTGATCGCCATCTTTGGGTTTTACTACTCGGAATGATGAAACAAGTGGAAGGAAGTTCTGAGAGACAAAGATGTAGTCAATCACTGAGTGTCGACACATACTTTCCCATGTAATTTGAGGCGGAGTATCATATTTTGTGTTGCCATTGAGCATGTGCATATTTATAGCTGCCATTAATGCATTCCACCTCTCGGCTCTGGAGGATCGAGCCAAGGTGTGGGCCACCTGATGGTCGGGTGGAGCACTGGGAATACAGGAAGTGTTTAAGTCTCCGCAAACTACGACGTTTCTAGTGTTCTGAAGTATGTATGCATCATCTACAAGATCCAAAATTTGCTCAATGAATTCCTCATCTGATATTGAGACCAAGTTCCAGCAAACATTTATCACAACCAGATTGGGCAATGTCTCTGAATCTTGGTTATGAGGTGCAGTTTCCCACCCAATAAGGAGTTCTTGCGATAAAGCGCTCGCCGATATACATTTTATTTACGACAGGGAGCTTCTAGATTTAAGTGCCGTCAGTAGACCGGACGAGGGTCGCCCTTTTTTTCGCTTTGTGGCTGCGCTCAGAACCATCCAGAACCGTTTTTGCACAGAGCCAGGTTTCCTGCAGACAAAGGATGTCAAATTGACCCAAGTTTGTTTCACTCTCTTTGATAAGATGACAGTAACCACGGGTGTTCCATGATACCATTTTTAATAGTGGGTACCTCGCGATGGGCTTTCAGTTTCATCTTCGTCTCAGACTTAGAGATGGGTTGCTAGAGGGCTTCTCGAACGGACAGCATCCCATTCCGCTGACAGCATGGCATTCCAGTGACAGCCAGCACAGTGACAGCTAAACAAGATGTAATGTACATAGGCACATTACTACAGGGTTCTTGTGGAGAGAGTGTGTTGCCTGCATGCTTTGGGTGTTCAGCTGATGCTGTCTTTGGTGACACATTAAGGATAAAAGAGGTTAATTTTTGGCATATCACAATTATGTGTTTGTGGAAAGGCCAAAGTGTTAATAGTACCACAGTGTTATGTAAACTCCCCATAGGCCACTGTTTATTGTGTGCCCTTTTCACCATCACACTAGTCAAATGGTCCACAGCTGCTTCTCCTGTAATATAATTGTCAACCCTATGAAACTTCTCCCTATGTGTTCAGTGGAGTGTTGTAAAGACATGACAGAGTGTTTTGTGGACCTGACCCAAAGCAGGCATGAACATGTTGAGGACAATCTCTAACTGACTGATGGCTGCCATTTTCTCCAACATCTTTTGCCCACTCTGCTATGACTTTGTAGTTGTTTACAGTGTTTGCTGAACGACTTTCCAACTACCACTGAGATTAGTTTCTCCTTAATGTGTATTAAATTGGCCACTAGGTAAGTTAACTGTGATGCATGGTTTCCCCCTCCACACCCAAATCCCAGATTGTCAAAGGCAAATAATTGAGTTGGAGCGGAATGCTTACAAGAAGCCATTGTAGTGAATGGCATTCAAGTTTCCGAGTGGCACAAAAGGCCAGCTAACGGCTTTGCTGGATGGGAGTGAGGTGGGTCTGATGGCAGGTCGAATAAGATCTTACGATGATCGAACCATGGAATCAAGAGGTAGTCTAAGTTCACAGTGTCAATATTAAGAGAGAACAGACAGTCGCAGATGTCTCCAAAATCTTGAGTGCCTTGGTGGCAGCACATATTGAAATTGGGGGCATGAGGTTCACAGAAATAAAGGGTGGCTTGCCAGCTGCTCTAGTGGATGGTTCATGGTTTGTTTCTTCTCTTTTGAAGATCAAGGTGTCCTCTGACACACACATCATTAACAGCAACAGCAAAATCTACACACAAGGAGGAGGTGGGATGCAGACTGTAGTAGATACTACCTCCTTGATGCTTTTAGACTTCAGAACTGTCAATGATGTCTGCACCTTGAGTGCACCCCCCACTTTATAGCCCTGGGGCCCAGAGTGACGGTAATTCAAATGACCAATTCTTTCAAAGGCATTTCTTTGAATGAGTTAAAGTTCTTCCCTTTCATAGAGTGACCCTCGACAGTTCATGATAAGCAATGTCCCAGTCCATATTAACAATAATGTATTAGTATTGTGCAAAACATTGCCACACCCCTGTACTGTAAGCTGATGGCGAAGAAAGGCACATATTTCCAAATAAACAATGAATCCAGATAATGTAATTAAACCAAAAGAATGTCGCTGAGACATTGATGTCGTGTTATGTGCAGAAATGAGTTCTGGCAAAATGGCCAGTAGATAGAACAAACATAGCCCACACAGTGCCGAGCTGTGGGGAAGGAGATCAAATGATCTGGGAGAAGGTTCAACTGTGGTCTTCCGAGCTCAGGAGCAGGGAGTGGACAAGGAGGCCACAAAGGACCAGAAATTGGGTTTTGGTAAATTGGGCAGAAAGGGGTGCAAAATGAACCTACACAGGGCTGGGCTGCAAGGAGCAGGTGTTACCTGCCATCGACTAGCGAGGGATGAGGCCCTCCCATAATGTTGACAAAAGCAGTCAAGTAGGCCCGGGCAGAGTCATAGCAAGCTGCTCCAAAAGTTTCCCTCACACTGAGAACAATAAGTGTGTCACACACACACACGCTTTACTTTAAGCATTACTTTTCTAATAGGACTTTGTTGCAGCAGACACCTACATCAGTGATGAATAAGGTGTGGGAGGGGCCTTATTCTCTGGCCAAATGGCTCCTGTTAAGGTTAATGATTGGTCATTCGGGCTGCCATTGAGACATATGCATTTCAGAGACCAATCTATTAAATGGAATCATAAAGAAAAAACACTTTTTAAAACTTTGGAATGACAACTAGACCATGATACTAGCTTGATGGCACTGTGTCTGTCTGTCACATCATTAACAGATAAGATGTGACTTGCATGCTGCAGCAAGACTCAAAGAACTTTGCAAATTCGACCACATCATCCCGACCCTCATCGACCTGCACTGGCTCCTGCTGCAAGCCTGTATCATCTTCAAATCCTCCTGCATCAACAACAAGGATGTCACCCTGAAGTACCCAAGATACCTCACTGAGAAACTCAGCATCTCCAGAGGCCTACGATCCACCAGAGTTAAGGACATGTGCAGACATAAATTATCTGCCGGTGCAGGAAGGAAAGACCCAGAAGACAGGCTTTCTCTGTCTACGCCCCAAGACCCTGGAACCTCCTCCCCGTCAACAACAGATTCTCACCCTTGCTTTTACAGTTCAGGAAGGAGCTCAAGACCCTCCTCTTCAAGGAAGGGCTCCTCCCTAACACCTAGGCCCACACACTCGCAACTCCCCACCCTATGTGAAACTGGGCGATCTGCTCCCCACTGTTTTGTCCCTTGTTCATTTGTAGATCTTTTGCTACCAAATTGTCCGCCCTCTCCTTACCCTGTCATTAGCCTCCCACTCTCTGTTTCTCTATTTCCTTCACCGTATTCATCCCCTTTTGATTGTAAAGTGCACCGTTGCTTCCCAAAGCTAGATTCATGCTCCATACATTCCCTAATAATAATCGGTTCTTCTGAGCAATATCTATAAATCTTAAAAACAGAATAACCCATAGGGTAGTTGACCGCTCTCCACATCAGTTTTGAAATAATCTGCCAGTCTTTGCTTTTAGGATCTCTTCATATGCATTGTGGTGTTTGTAGCCCTTAATTTATAATGTTAAAAAACCTACATGTCCTGTAACAAATGCAAAAGGACATAAGCTTTAACAAGCTCAGACTGTGGAATATGACTCGCAACTTTCTGGGAGCCGTTTCATCACCATTCTCTTAAGTGATAGTAGGTTAGAAAAGTGTGCAGTAGTTTGTTAGCATTACTAGTGTTTGTGGCCTTTTGAATGTTTATACTCTGAAGTAATATAATGCCACTTCACGAGCAGATTACTGATGTGCACGGCCACATCAAGGTATGCCCAGCATGTAAGGTGGTACATGGTAATGTGGGACATTAGAGACATTGGGCCTCATTACGACCGTGGCGGTCCGGAAATAACGGTGGCGGTAAACCCGCCGCCACCGTTGTTTCCGGACCGCCTGATCCCGACCCCTGCAGGCGGGAGGTGATGTTCCCGCCAGGTCTGACCTGGCGGGTTTAACACCGCCCGCCTGCAGGCGGACGAGGAAACACCAGCAGCATTACAAGATGCTGCCGGTGTTTCCATGATCCCGATTCCCATTGAGTCCAATAGGACTCAATGGGAATGGGGATTTACACCATTCCGCCTCCGTGATTCCCGGAAAACCGGGGTTGTAATGTCCCGGTAATTCCGGGAATCACGGAGGCGGAATGGTAATACGAGTCCGGCGTTAACCAGGCGGTTTTACCGCCTCGGTTAACGCCGGACTCGTAATGAGGCCCATTGTGGGACATAAGGGACATTGAACAATTACTCAGAAAGCACTAAATTGTCCTGTAAGCTCCCCCAACCCAAAAACAAATGCTTGGCAACACTCCTGGCAAGGAGGGAATTAAAATGATACTGGGGAGAAGGTTCCAATGTATTCTGGCCAGTCAAGTGGCAGGAGAGGATAAGGAGGTCACAAAGGACCGGAAGTGAGATCTGACTAACCTGGAAGAAGCAGGTGCAAAATGAACCCACACAAGGCTAGCTGCGGGGAGTGAGCACAAAGGATGCTGGGGAGAAAGTTAAAATACAGCACTACCCAGTTCAGGGGCCAGGAGTGGACAGGGAGGCCACAACGGACCAGAAATTAGGCCTGGTGTTGGGATGCATATTCATGTCCCCTGCCCCCCAAGACGGTTCAGACTGAGGAAAATATATTAGGTATATAGTATAACATTGAATGGTGATGGTAGGGGGGAGAGCGGGGCCCTGTTCAGCGAAGGAACAGTACCGCTTATAGTAATGAAGGGAAGGTGAGCCATCTTTAGTTTGGTGACCAAAAGCACGGAACCATCGCCATTTCTGAGACTAATGCTGAGAAAGGCTAGGCCCCAGAATTCGCAATAGCACACCCTTGCATTTTAGTGCCAATGCATCTCTCATATCCCCCGTTCCCAGCTCAGGCATCTGATAGATACGCCTTCACACCAAATAGATACAACAATCCTATTGTCCCACACAGCAGACCTATGCAACTAGAAAGGAATGTGGATAGCTGAGCGTGAGCAGGGCTGCAACTCCCTCTGAGTGACGATCTCCTGGGAGCCACGGCATAGGTCCTTAGCTGCCAAAACAGTCTAGCCCTATTTAGGCCCCATGCTCCCAAGATACTGGTCACTCCATTGAACTACCAGATTCACACCAGTAGAATTTGTGAATCCCTCACAAGGTGACGGATTAGTGTAGTCCCACCAAGCCAGGTGAAGGCCCAAGGAAGGGCTGCTGCCAAGTGGGGAAATCAGAGCAGGATGACTTGTGATTTGTACTGCGAGGTGCACAGGGTGAGGATGAGAAATCTAGGTTATTGCCGGGGATCCATGGTGGAGGTGCCTGTGTGTTTGGGATTCGAAGAAGCACCTTGCATTTCAGAGGGTCAGGTTGACCTCGAGAGTATCAACTGTGCTCATGTCCAACTACCAGATGCACTTCACATGAGGGGTCAATGGGGACAGAAGTAATAATAATTGGGGATACATTCATATCATAGGAACCTAGAGTGGTAAGGCCAAAGACCATGTGTAAGGGGACTGACACAATGACATGGGAACCAATCGTCTGGCAGCCCATTTGCAGCGGGTGGTATGTATATAGAGGAGGGACAAGGCGAATTAACACTATGGGCCTCATTACGAGTTCGGAGGTAAGCATGCCCTTAATACGGGCATGGCTACCCCCAAACCTGGGTCTGGGTTCCCTGAATGGGGAAATACCAGGCCATTCTGACTTTGGAGGGCCCGGTATTTCCCCATTCAGGGAACCCAAGCTCAGTCCATCCCCATTCCCATTTGAGGCCCCATAGGGCTCAATGGGAATGGGGAGTATGCTAACAACGGACCTGTTAATCACGGGCCCGTTGTTAGCATGCTGGGCAGCTCGCGGGACCGGCTAAGGATGCCTGGTAAAACCAGGCATCCTGAGCGGGTCCCGCAAGCGGCCCTCGTAATGGGGTGGTAAGGGGTTAACGGCTCGGGCACTTTTACCGGCGCGGTTAACCCCTTACCGCCCTCCTCGTAATGAGACCCTATATAATGCTTGCATCACTTGACGACACTGCTCCTTATAACATGCTGCTTTGCTCTGATGAAACCTGTGCGCACACTATGGCAGTCGGTATAGAATGCCCCTGCTGTCATGTTATCACTTATTTGGGAAATAAAACATTGTTATCATTACAAGAGGTGCACCGAGCCTTTTTCCTTAGAGGATTGTCATGTACTTGTCTGTTTGCCCGTGGTCCGACCTACAACATTTGGTGACCCTGACGTGATCTCAGATTTAGCACAGAGAAGGAGGATTCCTAGCTGCACATCCGCAGGGTCTGTGCCCACCTGCAGTGAACAGCCCCCTTGTGCACAACCTGGAGTGGTTTACAGAAGCCGTGTTGCCAGAATTCCTGTATGTTCTTTGGAGCCGGGCACTACTCCTGGATTGTGCAGGCCGTTGATGGGAACCCATGACAGAGGAACTCGGGAGAACACATAGATGTAAGTGCACCTTTTGCGGAAGAGAACAATGTGGGAGGGGCAAAAAAGGTAAGAATGAGTTGGGTGGAGTAATGGAAGGGTTTGGTGAAACAGTGATTGAGGTGTGAGAGTGGCATTGGAAAGACCATGTGGTGAGTTTTGTTTTTATATTTTACATTATTCTATGGAGAAAGAAGATAGTGGAGTAACGGGAGCCTTCCCGAGTTAGGAAAGAAGACAGCATTGTATCTTTAAGGAAGTAACAGTTAGAGACTCTGTATATTGAGTATGCCTAGGGTTTCCACTACCGAAAAAAATGGGGCTGATGGAACAAAAAGTCATTTTTTGTGTATTTATTTGTGTTGGCATGGACCAAGATGGGTCCAGATTGGTGGTGTACAATATTGTTGGAAGTGTGTGGTGCGAGAAGACTGGTGAGTGCGTAAGACTTTGTGCTAGTGTGAGGAGTGGTAGGAACATTGCATTGGGGAAGAGTTAGTGACAGGTGGGGGAGGAGACATGGAAAATGGAATTGAGAGGGAGCTGGGTGATGGATGATGGGGGATGCTGGACAGGGATTGATAGGGTTTTAACGATGGGGGAATTGAGTGCTGCAGGTTTAGACCTCAGATAAAAAGAGCAGTTTTGGGGGATAATGAAAAGTGATAACTGGAGGGGGGAAGGGGTGCTCAGGATGGCACTCCTTACCCCTTTAGAGTATATGTGTTCCACTCTAAAGAACACATTTTGAAGTATCACAAACAGCGGGTGGGCGAGACGAAGGGAGGCTTGTTTCAATCCTGGCCAGAGCAGGGAACTAATAATAAGGAGGTCTTGGGCCATGTTTTTAGCATCTAAATACAAGGGAAAAAAGCTGAAGAAAAGAAATGAAGTGTTAGACTTATGGAAGATGGTAGAAGTTCTGGAGGATGCGCCTACAGGTCAGGTGAAAACGTTACTGGGGCCCCCAACAGTCTGTAGCCCCACTGTCCCACCCAGTACAAATGCCTCTGGCCCAGTAACAGGAACATACACAGAACAAATGTCATCAGGACCCATAAGCACACAATTAGGATGCTACCCTATCCAGGCAGCATCTGGTTATAAAAATCCTACCTACGTCTCATCCCCTACCACAACCCCCCCTCAGTATTCTATAGCCCAATACCAGAACCTTTCCAATCCGATCGCATCTGCCACCTTAAGGGGAAGTGAACATGGGGAGCAGGATCAGAAACCTCAGAATTAGAAGAGGCATTGAAAAAAACGCAGGAAGAATTGGCATGGTTCATGAAGGATAGAAGATATGACCAGAGGGCTTTGGGGTCTGGACGAATGAAGGGCAGGAGATATACTGTTCAGGATTGGTAGCACCGCCATCAAGGATATGCACATAGAAATGGAGGATAATGGGGAGGAGAGAGGGCGAGTGGGAAGTTTGGATTATGGGATATTGCGGTCAGAGGATGAGAGGGGAGGGAACATGGGTGAGGAGGAGTGGGACAAAGTGGACAAAGTAGGGGATGAGGAGGCTACGCATGCAAGGTGCCCAGAGTGGAGTGCTTATGGGGACCTAGGCTGAGGAATAGGTTTGTATATGTGGCAGTGGCAAAGTGCAAAATGGCAGAGAAAAGTAGGGTAAAGAAGGGGATGCAGTTCCCCTTATTGCATACAGGACCAGGAAAGGCTCAGTATATTCTGCTGTAGCAACACATGGATAAAAACAATCTAATAAAAAGTCTACTGTCTCTTACTGCAGGCGGGAAATGGATTTACGCATTTGACAAATAAACAACAGGTGTTACCTTGTCCGCGGGATATAGGCTGACAATATTTGTGTGAAAGGGGGGTACCATTGCATTCGATTGGCGGATGATATCCATGACAGCGCCCATTTTAATGATATTCGGGCACAAGTATGGGTTGCCTTGGGCCATGCCTACCCTGATGCACTCGATCTCCAGTTCATTATGCAGCACACAATGGGAGATGACGAAGACCCCACCCAGTATATTTTACAATCTGAAGAGATGTGGAGGGCGGAAACATGGGAATCATGGGATTGGTAAATTCCATTCTTTTATTTTGTGGTTAAGACTTCCGAAGGAGGTCCAAAAAGCACTCGACAAAATTGTGGGGATAGTAGCAAAGGGATGGGCAGAAATACAGTCTATCATTATACATCAATGTAAAGGGTTGAGAGAAAAGAGAAGGAAATGGCCCAACAACTTTAGACAGAGAAAGCAAAACTGGTACAAAAGAAGTTAGCAGAGATATATGTGAAAGGGGCCTTGGTGGCAGCATTACAAGATGCAGAGACAGAAAATAGGGCGGTACAGGCAGACGTGAGAACAGCCCCTGCATGGACAGGAGGAAATGACTGGAACAGTGTTTTTCAGGCCCAATATCAAGGATGGCCCGAGGGAGGATATCAGTGGGGGTGAGGGGGATTTACAGGCCAGAGAGGGGGAAGAGGAGGATTTGGAGGGATGGGGCCAAGGTTCGGGGGATATGGAGCAGTGTTGGACAAGTGGGAAAATGGTACATTTCTCACAGGAGTACAGAATCAGTTTCTGTGGAGGGAACAACCAAATGCCCCTGTATGCTCTGGGAGCTTCAGCCCCCTCCCAATTGCCCTATGCCCCTGGCCCCACTGAAGTTCCGTATGGAGCCCCACAACCACCTGCACAAGTAGCCCCACCTCTGCCCTGCCCACAGCTACAATCAGCAGTCCCCAGCAGCCAGGTGGTATATGCTGCCCACTTCACCCCTCTGCAGGTGCCTCAAATACCCAATTGCAATGTGGTCCTCAATAGTATGGTTACTCACTATCAGGGACAGAGTGTTCTTGGGAGTCAATCTGTAGAGGGGTGCCTCCCCCTCACCCCTCCAACTGAGTACAGATAATATGATAGGCGGATCAATGGCTCCATTATTACAGAAATTAGGATTGTTGTGCCTTTATTTTTAGGTAAAAAGTACACATGGCGGGCCGCATATTTGGGTTAAAATGACAGAGGAAGTGAAGTGTGCTTTAAGTATCAAACATATATCATGAATATATACAAATATATTATGAAAAAGTGATACAAAGTGAGAAATGCTTAATTAATGGCTCCCTGAAGGGTAGCACACTGGCAGACTGGGATATATTACAAAATGGATACCTCAAGCAAAATGGTGTATAGTGTGAAAGCCCTGCTCATGCTGATAAGAAATGTTCTTTGGCAGCATCCTGCAGTGAGATCATTGAAGTCTGGAAGGTTGAATTTGGAACTTGTCAGGAAAAGCCGACAAGACTCATGATGCGAAGGAATAAGGTGTTGATGCCAAGTATGACTAATGTGGACTTGGTGTGCATCAGAGAAGGTATCCAATCAGAGGGAAGGGAGGGTTTTTTCTCTGGCTAAAAGGACCTATCAGATACATGATCTAACAAAGTAGTCATTTGCATAAGGGAGTTGCAACATCCAAATAAGCCTATATAAGCAGGTTGAAGGCAAAATGTTGGTGTGTGTTTTTTCATAAGTGTCTTGTAACCTCGAATAAAGATTGCTGTGAAAACCACCCAGGCACCTGTTTCTTTTGTTCCTCGTCCTTGCCTCTAAATGAATTCACAGAAGAGATCCCCCTGTTCACATGGAGGCCACAATCAGGGACCCTAAAGTCTTTAATAAAGATTCAGGGACAAGGACCCAGGCATCCTGCTGATGTGCTGACAGACATGAGGAGATGCCTGAAGAGATACAAGGTGATTGGCAAAACTGCAGTGTCCTCTCATTTCTGTTGGGCGTTGTGTCTCCCCATGACCGTCAGCATGGCACACTTGGCATCTTTTAATTATGGTATGTATTATGAGGGACAGAGGCAAAATAAAATAAATCATGTTTATGTATATCTTAAGGGTATTGTGGTAATTTAAAAGTAACAGGAAATATTGTGTGAAGAGAGAGAGATTAATGCCTAACGAGTCCTGACTCAAAGAGTTTCATAAGAGGTTGTGTTACACTCCAGTCGGAGACAAATAGGCTACGTGCAGGACAGGTCCGCATAAGATGACAATCTTCAGCACATTAATTAGGGGCAGAGAGTAGGGGTGATCACTGTGGTTTAAATGTAAAGAGTCAGCTAGTTTATCTTGTGAAGTGATTTGAGGAGCAACAATGATTGAGCATAGCAAAGTGATTGGCGCCAATCAAAATAATAGACAGGCTGTTGAAATTAAAGGTTTGAGTGGCGATTGATGGGGCACACTCATATTTGTTGTCTGAGATGTTTTGGAGAAAAAATATTCAGTCAAATAGTGACTCTAATTTACATCTTTAAAACAAGCGAGTGAAGTCACAGCTAAAGGGTTAAAATGTATATACGCACAATGAGAAGCTTTTTCACAGACTGAAATGTTTTGAACGGTAGGAATTCAATAAGCAAAAGATAGAAACAAGGGAGAAAACATGATAAGACATGTAGGAAATTCATGGCTGGGAAAAAAATTGTGTAGTTGGGAAAATGTTTTTAAATTGAGTTATAAGTCAAAATCCGACAGTAGGTTCCTTTTCTGTTTTAGCAAATGAAGGTAACTTGGTAAATGACATGTTTAAAAAAATAACAAGGCAGAAACATAGCTATTTTTAATAAGGTGCACAGCTAATAAAGAATTATGCACTGATATGCACAATGACATTTATGTCCCAAACCGCAGTGCTTTTGAAGATTAGCCAAGGCTCCTTGTGCTGACACAAAGCCAAGAAGTGATTCAATAGTTGCAGGAATTCAAGGCTGTGTAAATTTTGAAAAACAAAAGATAGCTTTGCAACTCAAAACAGCTATGTATCAGTTTGCACAGAGAAGCAGCAATATGCTGTTGACAATATATTTTATGAAACATTAGCGAAATTGTCAGAAACCTATAGTTAAAATGATGTATGTATTTTAACATTGAAACAGGAAAATACATAAAAAGTCATGAAGATATGATTGAAACAAGTGACAATTAGCAGGGACAAAGCTGATGTATATATATGTCTTCTTAGAACAGGTAGTGGGTTATTTGTGTACTCTTTTTGGAAAAAATCATATTTTTTGTACAAATCTGTAAGTGAGACAGGGTTGACTCTGACCCTTATGGAAAATTAGTTATGAACCAGAACTCAATTAACTAATTTTCGTTTTTTAAGGATTCTTTTGATATGTATGGCAAAATAGTGCTCTGCCTCTCTGGTAGCTGGTGGTAGGGAAGGAAACTTTGGCTAGATTCCTAAATATGTATAAAAACGCATTTAAGTAGATGGTTGTAGCACTGCAAAAAAACCTATCAAACATGTCACAGAGTAACCCTTGCACACACAACCAAACCGGCTTCTAGAAAAACAGTCTTTATTTAGTCATAAAAAGACATGTAACCAAAGAAAATGCATTTTTAGCATAATGAGGGCAGACACTTAATAATCGGCCTCCCCTTATGGCATACAGGTCTAAAAAACACTCACCCCCCTTAGGGTGGAATTCACCACGTGTTTTGCTTGTAAACACCAAGCTTCCTCAGGCTGATTTTAAATCCACAGTCGTAAAACACCATTATAAGTAAAACAGCAAGAAAAATGGTTTGAGCATTAGGATCCTCCCCTACCTCTCATTGTTGCCGGTCATGTGACTACATTAGGTCATGTTCACAATAATGTGCATCAGAACGCCATATTGAAATGCCCACATTATTATAAGTGTATATGTACATACATCCCATTATGTTGTCAAGTACACATAAAAGGGCTCACGCATATAGAATGACAGATTTTGCCTTCATGCCTTTTTGCACATAATCATTGCACTGACTTTAGAGGTTATGCAGTGATGTATTTCATCATCAGTTTACAAGTTTATGTTAATGACCTCTGCCTTTTGGTATATAACTGGGCTGTGATGCACTTTTTGCAAGTTAAAGGGAGGCCACGATTGCACTAGCCCTTTAGATATTGACTATGCTATTTTGATGTATATGCTGCTATTAGCTGTTATTTCAATCAATATTGCACTTGCACTTTAGAAGGTTATGAGGCTTCCAGAAAAATACTGTAGAAAGTTGTCTTAATTGCACATTGGCTCCCTGCTATTGTCACATTTGGGTAAAATTGTGGAAAAAAGCAGAATTCTGCTTCAATGCCCAGTGGTATATCCAACATCCATGGCAAACGGCCTTTTAGTGGAACATTATGTTACCCATAAATGTTTGTCAATTGTAGACTGTGAGAGATTTTAGCGCTGCGCTACGTCTCATTGCTTCATAAACACTCTAAGCCTTGGGGCGTAATGGTTAGATGTTCATCATGTATGATGAATCTAAAGCATGTTATAACGTAGCGCATTAGCGCTGATAAACACATGAATACATTTTTTACGAATGTTATTTTAAAGGTAAGACAATACGGCATTGAGCAGAACACTCACCTCCAAACCTCTCAATCACCCCTTTTATGTGTACTTGACAACATAATGGGATGTATGTACATATACACTTATAATAATGTGGGCATTTCAATATGGCGGTCTGATGCACATTATTGTGAACATGACCTAATGTGGTCACATGACCGGCAACAATGAGAGGAAGGGGAGGAGCCTAATGCTCAATCCGTTTTTCTTCCGGTTTTACTTATAATGGTGTTTTACGAGCGTGAATTTAAATCAGCCTGAGGAAGCTTGGCGTTTACAAGCAGAACGCATGGCGAATTCCACTCTAAGGGGGTGACGGTTTTTTAGACCTGTATGCCATAAGGGGAGGCCTATTATTAAGTGTCTGCCCTCATTATGCTAAAAATGCATTTTTTTGGTTACATGTCTTTTTATGACTAAATAAAGACTGTTTTTTCTAGAAGCTGGTATGGTTGTGTTTGCAAGGGTTACTCTGTGACATGTTTGATAGGGTGTTTTTGTAGTGCTACAACCCTCTACTTACATGTGTTTTTATACATATTTAGGAATCTAGTACAAGTTTTCTTCCCTAGCACCAGCTACCGGAGAAGTAGAGCACTATTTTGGCAACCTTGTTTTTCAAATAGCCATTAGATGCCGCTTCCCATGACTGTGGAAATTGATTCTTATTGAATATCAATAAATTGTAGAGAATTACAACGAGTCATGGTGTAGCCCCCATGTTTTGTTCACAAATTCTAGAAATATTAGGAGATTTTTCTTATATATTTGCAACTGGAATTGGGGAGACCAACCTGAGCGCACCTTAGCTGCTTTTTAGCGGAGTGAGAATGTAATAGAGGGAACGTGATTGCAGTAGTTCTTGTCTATTCACGGTTTTTATACCACCTTCTAGTGTAACCAATTCAGTCAAGCTCCTCCAAGCCATAAATACCAAACTTTTGGCTTGGAGTGATGGTTGAACAGGTTGAAGCAAAGAGACGAGCAGCAGCGCAAATTCTCTTCAACTATGACAAAGTGGCCACAACAACTACATCAGAGAGCAGTTTGCCCCGTAGTTCATGTCTACGGGTTCCCTGTCCTCGTTCCTCCGTACCACGATGATCATTCTCCAGGCTCTGCAAAACACAGTATTAAACATCCATAGAGATCCCACATCGCTTTGAGTGCTTCCCGCAAAACACCCATAGAGGGAGCTGAGCCCTTAATCTGCATCAGGGCACCCTTTATTTATCTTTGCTCATGTATTCAGTCACGCACACTGAGGGCCTATGGACCTGCACCATCACAAGGTGCGGCAATCTAACACAATGCTTTGTGCACCTCACTTCGGGCTGCACCGCCAGTGCCTGTTATTTCCATCACCATGGAAACAAAACAGCTTCTCCCTTGCGCCATCTACAACGCTATGGAGGACAAGTATAGGAACATACTATGAGCCCAGATAGCTACCCCTCTCTCCTTCCTTTGCTTGCACTCTCCTGGTTATTCTTGAACACAACATGCACGTACAGACATGCTCTGGTGTTTTTCTAACTCTGACCGCTACCATTGATATATTTAAACAGGCGATCAGAGCTATTCTTTTCCCGGGTGCATCTGCATTCGCTCCCACACTTCCACCCCTGACGCCACCAATGGTTTGTCCCAACCTCACGGTATCATGGGACCTGCTCTTGAAGGTCTGCATGACTACCAGGCGCTTCTGCCTCCCACAGACTTTGCAGTTCAGCGACTCGGCAATCTACGGCCGCATGACCTCCCGCGCCAGCTGCTGATTTACAGTAAGCCTCATTTTCTGCACCTTAGCTCACCTACATAGTCCAAGCATCCTTAATCCTCCTGACTCAGCGTTTCCTGTGTCTTTCTTTCGCCAACAGGCCTCTTCTTATCACGCGCCCGACTCTTTGCAGGCTCTTTCCACACTACTGGCCAATGTGACGAACGGCCACTATCACACCCATGCATCCAGCATGAGACTAGCTTCGGTTCCCCATGCGAGGTACCAAACTCCGCCGAGTTTTTTTAAACACACCCAACTCCTTCTTCTCCTTTTTTCCCCTCCCCCGCACTCTCACACCCAACCCCCCACCTCCCATTTTTCTCTCCACCCACCTCCCACTGTCCTCTGCTCTTTACTCTTTTCCTTGTTGCTTTCTTTTCTTTCATCATTTTTCACTGTTTCCCTCCCTCGTCTTTTACCCCTTTCCCCTCTCTTTCTGTCTCCTCTTCTCTATCCTTTGCCATGCTATTCAGTTAGCAGAGCATTTACTTTGACCGGCCCTATTTGGCAGTGACTGTTTTCACTAATGATTCTTCCATCCATTAATCGGCATTCTTTCTTTTTCTTTCTTTTTACCATCCATCTGTGCACAGTGCTGTTTGCTGCACGTGCAGACCACTCCTCCAACCAATACTCCGGCCATCGTTGAGCCTTCCCAAGAAACCATTTGGTCTACGGAGAGCTTCAGCCTCATCCACACATGAGCATCTTTCAACACAGCACACATTTTTGGTAAGAGACCCCTCCACAGTTAGTGTTTTGGACCTCCAAGGTCCTAGGGTGGCTAATTTGGCCTCAGCATTTCAATAACATCTCATGACACATTTAGATGTGATCTGGAACTTGATATCTTACTTTGTCTCCTTCCCCTCTCACTTCCGGTCTCTCCAGCCCTCTCATATGTGGACCATTCAGTGACTCGAGTTGAGCACTGTGAGACCGAGTTTTCGCAGCCCCAAGAGGAAGAGTTTTGTCACCAGCAAACCGGAAGGCTCACCATTCGGCGTGCCCCTGTGTAACATACTCGGTGAGTATTATGCAAGCCCTACCCTTCCTAAAACCAACGCAAGCAGTACCACTTTTATTGCAAAAAATGTTTAAAGCTTGGTCGGAAATACCGTCTATACGTTGGAAAAAGACTACATTGACTAAATACATGTATCTGCCTCCTTTTTGTCTCCCGGACTCTTTTTTAGGTCCGCTTTGCCCTGAGGAAGGCTCCAAAATCCATGCCAACAGAGATGGCAATAGCCGAAACGTGTCTTCAATACTTTGCCTATTTGAAAGCTTTATCTCAGCAATACTGAAACAATCATTTCTTAGCTTATAAACTGGCACATTGGCAGTTTACAAAACACAATCATATACTGTTCGTGAAACACACAAAAAATAGAGAAACCTCTGAGAATAGACAGTCTTGGTAAATTTTGTGAATAAACAATATTAAGTCTACCTCAGAGAATTCTTTTCGTATTCAATTTTTTTGTATCCAAACATTTTTTTTATAACATTTTTTTTTGTGTCCACTGTTTTGTCTCCAATTTTTGTGTTTGAATAATTTAATTTTCAAGCTCTGTTTCATTCACTGTTTCTGTGTTTGACTAATTTATTTTCAAGCCCATGTATAATTTATTGCATTTGTTTTTGAAATCCTTGTAAATTTTGTATATATTTCATTCATTAAAAAATGGTCAATATTTTTCCAGCTGTACTTCTGGTAATTTTCCTACTTGTGACTCTAGACATGAGCACATAAACATTTTATTGGCAAAAGTAAATATAAATAGGACATTAATTTCTATGTCTAAACTACAGTGTGGATTGCTCCTTTTCGTTTGTTATGCAGTTTGACCCAAATCCACACTTAACACTTCAGGGCCTACCCTACCTTTTCGTACAACGTTTCTAGCAACCCTGGTTGCCTAGGGAGTGTTTTAAAATTTGTTCTAATTCAATTAGAATTCGGCCAAGATTATTTTCGCAAAACTGGCCAATGGTAACTGCAAAAGTTTGCAAAATACAGGCACGCCAAGTCTCTTCCTTTTGGGTTGCTTGCGAGTCTCAAGACTCTGTACTCACTCTATAAACCAATTCAACCCAGATCTGTTACAAAATAGAATGGCCGAAGGCCAGACCTTTAGTTATACTATTGAGGAAACAGCAGATATTATAAAGGGCCCTTCAATCTTTGATCCCATTGGACCAAACCCCAATAATAACCCTACTTCCGGAAGTGCTGACCTACTGAAAATCAAGAAAAAACAATTCAGAACCGAACTACATGGGCATTTCTTACGAGAGTATCTGCGATCTAACACGATTCCTGCCGGTCTGATTGTTAGAAATTAACCTTGTCTCTTTCTAACTGACAAAGAATATACCAACACATTCAGCCACATAACTGTGAAATGCAGGCGAGATCTGATGGTATTGACAATTACCACAGCACAAAGAATCAGCAAAGAGATACAGAAAGATTTAGAAAAAAGAGGAACAGGCTTTTCTAAATGATAATTCTATTAAAGATGCTCGCGAACAACTAACAGCCACAAATAAACTGTTAGAAGATTTCAAAAACCTTAACATTGCACAAAAAAAAAAAAAAACTGAACAAAGACATACAGGACTTTTAAAATTGGAATTAATATTTCCTTACACTTCTGATAAAGCAATTGAGGCTGCTAAACTATCACAATCCTCCCAGACAAATAACCAAACCAGAAAGAAATGGGTTCTTTTTCAAACACAGGCAGCAGTGGGTCGGACGATCAAACCCGACAGAACAGATCACGACCATATGGAAACTATCAACAACACCAACAACAGCCTTTTTTAGGAGGTGGCCCCATGATGGCAGGACCAGGATGGGGACCCCCGTGGTTCCACCAATTCACCCCTATGATGTGCAGCAGAGGCCGCAGGAGACGAACCCGCTAAGTGAATCCACTATTCCTATTTTCAACCTAGCGCAGATAGATCTAACTGAAGCCCAGACATCCATTTTGTCTAAGGGTCTGTCATATGTGCCTACCCACAAAACTGATTGGTACAATACCGAATTAGAAATTAGAAAATTATTTCGAACAGTACGCCTAAAGGTTTTTTTTAAGAAGAAATGATGGAAATGGAGGCAGATTCAGGTTTACGTGTTCCCTCAACTTTCTGCCCCTCGGACAATCAAATGCCTTCTGAAATTCTGGCCTTTGAAAAGTGCATTATGGCCGATCTCAGAAAATTAAAAACCGACAAGCAATTTCAGACATACAATATGACAAAGGATGAAAACAATGCCCTTCTGGAGCTGTCCAAAAACAGAGCTCTAGTGATAAAACCTGCAGACAAAGGAGGGGGTATTGTGCTCCTTACCTCCACCCAATATAAGGACATGGTTCATACCCTTCTATCTGATATTCAAAGTTATAAAAAAATTAAACAGGACCCAACCAAGAGTATCCTAGCAGAGATAGCAGAAATGGCTGGATATGCCAGGGACCGTAAATGGATTACCACAAAAGAATTTGATTTTCTGACAACCACCAGGGACGAAAACCATGCATTTATGCCGTGCCAAAAATTCATAAAAATTCTACCAGTCCTCCTGGACGACCAATTGTTTCGGGGTGTGGTTCGATTTTAGAACCAGTCTGTAAATTTATAGACTCATTTCTCAAACCCATGAGCATTAAGACAGACACATACCTACGCGATATGACTCAAACCATCCAAACCTTTGAAGGAATCGAATTTGATGAAAAAATCCACCTATTGGTAACCTTAGACATCTGCTCACTTTACACACAAGCATACCACAAGAACTAGCAACAGAATGTGTACGCAGATACCTAATACAATTCAATCTACAGACCAGAGTACCAGAGAACTTCATAACAGAATTGCTATCACTTGCCCTATCCAAAAATGACTTTGAATTCGATGGGCAGTTTTATTTCCAATCCAAAGGCTGGGTGTGACTTTTGCGCCCAGTTTAGCCATATTGTCTATGGCAGAGTTTGAGGAAACAAATATACTATTAGAAAAGAACCCCTTTAAAACTGGATAAAAATATGGAAAAGATATATCGATGATATTCTTTGTATATGGTAAGGTTCGAGATTAGATCTGGAGAATTTCCTCCGTTGGCTCAATAATTCTGATAAAAATATTCAGTTGACTATGGAATGCAGCGACTCAGAGGTCAGTTTCTTGGACCTAAAATTCCAAAATAACAATGGCTCCTTGAAATGTAACCTATTTCGCAAATTAAGCGACAGAAATACTTTTTTGCATTTTAAAAGTGACCACCCTAGACATTTAAGAGAAAACCTGCCCTTTGGACAATATCTCAGGATCAGAAGAAATTGCACTGACATCAAGGATTTCTATGAGCACGCCAATGATCTTGACCACAGGTTGACAGAAAGAGGGTATCCATACCGCGTGATCTCTAAATCACGAAAAAGTGCCAGGTTTTTCAATAGGGATGCTCTTTTAACTGACAAAGAAGAAATTAACAATGAGAAATCAAGAACCACCTGTGTGATTACACAGGGGGCACATACGTCCATGATTCGAAAATCAATAACCAAGCACTGGGCTCTTACTAGACTGAGTCTACCCAACAAACCGATACCCCGGTTCACATACAAACGAGGGAAAAATCTAAGGGACCAACTGGTACACTCCAAATTCTCCAGCCCAGCCCCTAGACTGGGTCTATGGAATCTGAGGTCTACAGTGGGACATTTTCCATGTGGCAACTGCACCTCATGCAAATTTACAATAAGGATAAAGGAATTCAAGATCAATGATAGACAATGGATCCTTAAGAGCCTGACAAATTGCAAAACCAAAAACACAATATACGTGATTGAATGCCCATGTGGCTTAAGATATGTGGGGCAGACTGAGAGACCCATTCACATTAGGATCTGTGAACATCGCTCGAGAATAAGATGCAAGAATACAAGTGCAGCACTTGTAAAAGACTATATGGAAGCAAAACATACAGCTGATGACATCCTATGGTGGATAGTGGATACAGTTGTATCCTTCACTAACCTCACAATGAGCTTACTACAAAAAGACGCTTTCCAACATGGCCTCAATGAAGAATTTATTTGTCCAACGTAAGGTTCCTCTTGACCCAAAACCATGTCTACTTAATTTACAAACAGACATGGGCCCTCATTCCGACTCAGGCGTTAAGGGGTTTACGGCGCCGTAAACGGCGCCGACCCTTAACGCCTGATTACAAGGTTCCCTTTGCGGGATGGCTTTTAACGGCAGCTTTTTGCAGCCGTTAAAATCCATGCCGCAAAGGGACATTGGCGATAATTACGGCACCGTAATTTACGTTGCCGTAATTATCGCCTTTCCCCATTCCCATTATGCCCTATGGGGCAAAAATGGGAATGGGGAAGGGTAAAATGGGAAATGGGGATTTACCGCCCCACTCACCTTGGAATGGGGCGGTAAATCCGCCAACCACCATGGCGTAAACGTGGTTTACACTATTTTGAGGACTTTTTTCTAGTCCTTGGTGCCACCTTCATGTCTACGGGGTTCCCTGTCCTCGTTCCTCCGTACCACGATGATCATTCTCCAGGCTCTGCAAAACACAGCATTAAACATCCATAGCGATCCCACATCGTTTTGAATGCTTCCCTCAAATCACCCATAGAGGTAGCCGAGCCCTTCATCTGCATCAGGGCACCCTTTACTTATCTTTGCTCATGTATTCAGTCACACACACTGAGTGCCTATGGACCTGCACCATCACAAGGTGCGGCCCTCTAACACAATGCTTTGTGCACCTCACTTCAGGCTGCACCGCCAGTGCCTGTTATTTCCATCACCATGGAAACAGCGTCTCCCTCGCGCCGTCTACAACGCTATGGAGGACAAGTATAGAAACATACCATTGGCCCAGAGAGCAACCCCTCTCTCCTTCGTTTGCTTGCACTCTTCCGGTTATTCTTGAACACAGCATGCACGTACAGGCATGCCCTGGTGTCTTTCTAACTCTGACCGCCACCATTGATATATTTAAACAGGTGATCGGAGCTATTCTTTTCCCAGCTGTATCTGCATTCGCTCCCACACTTCCACCCCTGACGCCACCAATGGTTTATCCCAACCGCGCGATATCATGGGACCTGCTCTCGAAGGTCTCCATGACTACCAGACGCTTCAAGCCTCCCAAGGACTTTGCAGTGCAGCGACTCGGCGATCTACGGCCGCATGACCTCCCACGCCAGCTGCTGATTTACAGTAAGCCTCATGTTCTGCACCTTAGCTCACCTACATAGTCCAAGAATCCTTAATCCTCCTGACTTAGCGTTTCCTGTGTCTTTCTTTCGCCAACTGCTAAATCGCTCTTATCACGCGCCTAACTCTTTGCAGGCTCTTGCTACACTACTGGCCAATGAGACGAACGCCCACTGTCACACCCATGCATCCAGCATGAGACAAGCTCCGGTTCCCCATGCAAGGTACTCAAACTCTGCTGAGTTTTTTTACACACACCCAACTCCTTCTTCTCCTTTTTTTTCCCTCCCCCTCGCACCCTCACACTCAGCCTCCCCACCTCCCATTTTTCTCTCCACCCGCCTCCCACTGTCCTCTGCTCTTTCCTCTTTTCCTCGTTGCTTTCTTTCCTTTTCATCTGTTCTTTTGTTAGGTCTTTTCTTTCATCATTTTTCCCTTTTTCCCTCCCTCGTCTTTCATCCCTTTCCCCTCTCTTTCCGTCTCCTCTTCTCTACCCTTTGCCATGCTATTCAGTTAGCAGAGCATTTTCTTTGACTAGCCCTATTTGGCCGTGACTGTTTTCACTAATGATTCTTCCATCCATTAATTGGCTTTCTATCTTTTTCTTTCTTTTTACCATCCATCTGTGCACAGTGCCGTTTGCTGCACGTGCAGACCACTCCTCCAACCAATACTCCGGCCATCGTTGATGCCCTCCCAAGAAACGATTTGGTCTACGGAGAGCTTCAGTCTCATCCACACATGAACATCTTTCAACACAGCACACATTTTTGGTAAGAGACCCCTCCACAGTTCGTGTTTTGGACCTTTACGGTCCAAGGGCAGCTAATTTGGCCTCAGCATTTCAATAACATCTCATGACACATTTAGATGTGATCTGGAACTTGATATCTTTCTTTGTCTCCTTCCCCTCTCACTTCCGGTCTCTCCAGCCCTCTCATATGTGGACCATTCAGTGACTCGAGTTGAGCACTGTGAAACCGAGTTTTCGCAGCCCCAAGAGGAAGAGATTTGTCGCCAGAAAACCGGAAGGCTCACCAGTCTGCGTACCCCTGTGTAACATACAGGGTGAGTATTATTCAGGCCCTACCCTTCCTAAAACCAACGCAAGCAGTACCACTTTTATTGCAAAAAATGTTTAAACCTTGGTAGGAAATACCGTCTATACGTTGGAAAAAGACTACATTGACTAAATACATGTATCTGCCTCCTTTTTGTCTCCCGGACTCTTATTTAGGTCCACTTTGCCCTGAGGAAGGCTCCAAATCTATGCCAACAGAGATGGCAATAGCCGAAACGTGTCTTCAGTACTTTGCCTATTTGAAAGCTTCATATCAGCAATACTGAAACAATCATTTCTTAGCTTATAAACTGGCACGTTGGCAGTTTACAAAACACGATCATATACTGATCGTGAAACACACATAAAATAGAGAAACCTCTCAGAATAGACAGTCTTGGTAAACTTTGTGAATAAACAATATTAAGTCTACCTCAGAGAATTTTTGTGTTTGACTAATTTATTTTCAAGCCCATGTATACTTTATTGCATTTATTTTTTAAATCCTTGTAAATTTTGTATATATTTAATTCATTAAAAAATGGTCAATATTTTTCCAGCCGTACTTCTGGTAATTTTCCTACTTGTGACTCTATATATGAGCACATAAACATTTTTTTGGCAAAAATAAGTAAAAATAGGACATTAATTTCTATGTCTAAACTACAGTGTGGATTTCTCCTTTTCGTTTGTTCTGCATTTTGCCCCAAACCCACACTTACCACTTCAGGGGCTACGCTACCCTTTCGTACAAAAAGAACAGTTTGCCAACCAGTCTAACAGTGCAACAGAAATTAGATAAACTTGAAAAAATCAAGAAAAAATAAATTTCTAAATGGTGGGAGGCAATAACGCTCCAAACATATCTAGACGTTCAACGAATTCCGAGAAGACTGAGAATTCTGACGATTCCCACTTTCAAAGACATAGATCCGAAGCTGATAGAGGAGTGGACAACACACCAATGAATACTTCTTCAAAATGATAGAGAGCCTTATTAAATATGCCAAATCGGACAGGATCAGGTTGTTAAAAGATATTGAAGAAATGGAAGAACAACTTTTTGCCTCCGAAGATGGATATGAGTGCAAGAAACAGATGTCAAGGGTGGAAGAAAACCTTGAAAGACATGAGGGTGAAATCAGAATTTGCAAACAGTTAAAATTTAAACGGGATCGTTTGGATTATGAGCATGGCAGAATATATACATTTGTAAAGCACTTTGATGCCCCCATCAAACAGAGACTGAAGCAAATCCCCATCAATAATCAACCTCCAGCTGCGACATTAGAAACCGAGTGAGAGTGTAATAGAGGGAACGTGATTGCAGTAGTTCCCGTCTGCTCATGTTTTTTATACCATCAATCTCCTCCAAGCCATAAACACCAAACCTTTGGCTTGGAGTGATGGCAGAACAGGTTGAGGCAAAGAGACGAGCAGCGGCGCAAATTCTCTTCAACTATGACAAAGTGGCCGCAACAACTACAGCTGAGAGCAGTTTGCCAGCCAGTCTAACGGTGCAACAGAAATTAGATACATTTGAAAAAATCAAGAAATTTTTTTTTCTAAATGGTGGGAGGCAATGACGCTCCAAACATATCTAGACATTCAACGAATTCTGAGAGGACTGAGAATTCTGACAATCCCCACTTTCGAAGACATAGATCCGAAGCTGATAGAGGAGTGAACACAACACACCATTGAATGCTCCTTTAAAATGATAGAGAGCCTTATTAAATATGCTAAGTCGGACAGGATCAGGTTGTTAAAAGATATTGAAGAAATGGAAGAGCAACTTTTTGCCTCCAAAGATGGAGATGAGTGCAAGAAATGGATGTCAAGGGTGGAAGAAAACCTTGAAAGATGTGAGGGTGAAATCAGAATTCGCAAACAGTTAAAATTTAAACGGGATATTTTGGATTATGAGCAGGGCAGAATATATACATTTGCCAAGCGCTTTGATGCCCCCATCAAACAGAGACTGGAGCAAATCACCATCAATAATCAACCTCCAGCTGCGACATTAGAAGAACTGAGTAACTCTGAAGTAGATACTTCAGATACAGAAGGCCCAATATCAAAAAGGCTCAATTTTTTAGAAGAGTTCAAGTTACTGCACCTAGACAGCAGTATGGACAAGAAGGGAAGAGGCCAACATGCCGGACAAGGAAGAGGCACAATAGGAAAAGCAGGAAAAACAAGACGAGGCAGGGATGCCAGCATAAACAACCTGCCCAACGTGAGCACACGATCTGGTAACAATCTGAGGGGCAGACCGAGAGGCAGGAAGACCTACAATTAAAGATTTTTAACATTTCCACTAGGGCACTTACGAGAAAAGAAACCTCAGTATTATCCTTAGGTCTATCCTTCAGCCCTACTTATCTTTATGACTATACATCAACTAGGGTGAACCTCTTTAAATTCCTGAGAAAGTTAAAACTAACCAAATTCTATGCTACTAAGGTCTATGAAGGACCCAGGAATAAAGGGAAATCGCCTAGAGAAATATCCCCCCTCACAGACAAAGACATGACTAGTCTTATGTGTCTTGCCAGCATGGAACATCTATCTGAATCAGAGTGGGAGAGGGTGTCTATCTTGGACAATGTGACATTAGAAGAACAATTTGGGATATCCGCAGACATTGAGTGCACCAGTAACTTCAAACCCAAATCGATCTTCTGTCCAAATATCACATGTGGCCCTATTGACACTTTTGAAAGTCTGGTCATGCAAGATCTAAAGAAATTACCTGTCAAAATACCATCATCGTCCAGAAATCAAAATTTTCTGCAATTCAAGGCATTGGGGGATTTAAAGAATGATCAAACCATAGTGATATGACCATCAGATAAATGAGGTGGGATAGTGATAATGAATAGTGAAAAATATATTTTGGAAGCAAGTAGACAACTCAGTGCGACAAGCAACTATATAATGGTGGAAAACAGTGTGTTAACTGAAACCAATGTATTATACTATTCCATGTTATGCAAGTGGTGTGATTTGGAACTGATTAATGATGAAGAATACTGGTTTCTAAAGAACCCACTCCCAGTCACACCCTTAATCTATTTTCATCCCAAAATTTACAAAAGCCTTGTTGACCCTCGAGGTCGCCTAATAGTCTCCTCCATAGGGAGTCTTTTTGAAAATACCTCCAAATTCCTGGATCACTTCCTACAACCATTTGTCACTAGCCTCAGCTCGTACACACGAGACACTCAATTGGGAACCTGAATACATTTTAGTTTCTTTAGATGTAGTCTCGTTATACACTTCAATCAAACATAGAGCTGGGATTAAAGCGTGCAGATTCCTTTTAGAATCCAGATCCATCAGTCATCGACTGCACAATGAAATGCTGCTCGAGATGCTTCAGTTCTGTCTAGAACACAACTACTTTCTACACAAGGCCTCCATATATAAACAAATTCAAGGGACGGCGATGGAGTCTTGTATGGACCCAACGTACACCAATCTTATGGGGTGGTGGGAGACACAAGTAGTGTGGACAGAGGAAATGGAACAGTTTACGAAACACATAGTTGTGTGGCACGGCTTTATAGATTACCTTTTTTATAATATGCGACGGTACTGAGATACAGCTTCACAATTATGTTAAGACTCTGAATGCTAATGATTTAAACCTAGAATTAACTTGTTTTTTATGGATGTTCGGTTTACCGTTGAAAAAAACATTCTTATATCCAAGCTGTTTAGGAAAAAAACAGTTCCAATTCCACTTTACATGCCAGGAGCCACCCTCTCCCCCAATTTAGTTGAAAAATTCGATTCCCTATGGACAGTTCTTGAGAGCGAAAAGAGCTTGTAGTAATGAATCAGACTACCAGGCAGAAGCCAAGCACATAGGCCTTAGAATTGTTGAACGAGGCTATAATAAGAAGGTGGTGGCAGGCTGTTTTTATAAAGCTAAAAACAATAAAAGACCTGAACTATTCAAAGTATGTAAAATTAAAAAGAAAGAGAAGATCATATTTATTACTGGTTATAATCATCAAGCCAATAATATTAAATATATCATGAGAAAGCACTGGAATGTACTCTAAACAGACCCTGCTCTAAAGCAGGTGGTGGAAGAAGCAACTAATGTCACATAATGAAGGGCCCCCATCTTAAAAACCATACTTTCCCCTGAGAATGGTGGTTACTGAAACTAAATCTTCTAGCCAATTCATGAAACAAGATCTGGCAGGCTTCCGCAAATGTGCTCCAATGGGGTGAGATGGAGATACAAGCATAAAATAACATGCATTACTAAATTTGTGGTGTATGCCATCACATGTACTTGTGATCTCCATTATATTGGCTCGACTATAGGAGCGTTTAAGTTACGTATCCTGCAGCACTATAGAGCAATCAAAAATGGTGATGTTACTAATCCACTGAGAGGACATTATTTGGAGAAACATGGAGCAAATGTGAATGAAATGGCATTTGTGGGTCTTGCACATGTCCTGTTAGACAAGAGATTGGAAACAGACAACTCAAGCTACGACAACATGAGGCGTCAATAATCTGTAAATTTGACACACTAAGACCCCATGGGCTCAACATTGATCCTCAACTGTTTGTATTTTTACAATGAATTCAATGCATGATATGTAAGGGGTGATTCTATGGACAATCTTAGTAATAATTACGAGCATGCTTGCCCAACCAATAGGGCAGAATTTGATGCATTTGCATTTTCATGGTGTTATAAATGACTATAGTGCTGTGAATAAGATCACCATCATTCTTTAAGTTGTCTTTTAGTGTGATAATAAGCAATGACGCAGTAGCACTTTATCATTAGCTCATGCATATAGAATACCAACGTTTGCCTTTATGCCTTTTTGCACATAAACATTGCACTGACTTTAGAGGTTATGCAGTGATGTATTTCATCATCAGTTTACGAGTTTATGTTAATGATCTCTGCCCTTTGGTAAATAACTGGGCTATGATGCACTTTTTGCAAGTTAAACAGAGGCCATGATTGCCCTAGCACTTTAGATATTGACTATGCTACTTTGATGAATATGCTGCTATTAGCTGTTATTTCATTCAATATTGCACTTGCACTTTAGAAGGTTATGAGGCTTCCAGGAAAATACTGTAGAAAGTTGTCTTTATTGCACATTGGCTCCTTGCTATTGTCACATTTGGGCAAAATTGTGGAAAATAGCAGAATTCTCAATGCCCAGCGGTATAGCCAACATGCATGGCAAACAGCCTTTTAGTGGAACATTATGTTACCCATAAATGTTTGTCAATTGTAGACTGTGAGAAATTGTAGCGCCGTGTTACGTCTCATTGCTTCATAAATACTGTAAGCCTTTGGGTGTAATGGTTAGATGTTCATCATGTATGAAGAATCTAAAGCATGTCATAACATTGCACATTAGCGCTGATAAACACATGAACACATTTTTTATAAATGTTATTTTAAAGGTAAGACAATACGGCATTGAGCAGAAAGCTCACCTCCAAACCTCTCAATCATCCCTTTTATGTGCACTTGAAAAAATAATGGGATGTATGTACATATGCACTTATAATAATGTGTCAATTTCAATATGGTGGTCTGATGCACATTATTGTGAACATGAGCTAATGTTGTCACATGACCGGCAACAATGAGAGGAAGGGGAGGAGCCTAATGCTCAATCCGTTTTTCTTCCAGTTTTACTTATAATGGTGTTTTACGAATGTGGATTTAAATCAGCCTGAGGAAGCTTGGTGTTTACAAGCGGAATGCGTGGTGAATTCCACCCTAAGGGGGTGAGTGTTTTTTAAACCTGTATGCCATAAGGGGAGGCCGATTATTAAGTGTCTGCCCTCATTTTGCTAAAAATGCATTTTCTTTTGAAACCTGTCTTTTTATGACTAAATCAAGACTTTTTTTTAGAAGCTGGTATGGTCATGTGTGCAAGGGTTACTCTGACATGTTTGATAGGGTTTTTTGTAGTGCTACAACCATCTACTTGCATCTGTTTTACATATATATATATATATATATATATATATATATATATATATATATATGTAATGCTTGTGTTTTTGAATAAGGAAGCTCAGCAGTTGAGCTCCTGGTTGTTTGGGTTAAGCGAAGGCGTATATTGTGAAACATTGTTTTTTTTGCCAAAAAAATGATGTGTGATTGAACCACTATTGTGAATGTATTGTTTTACAGTAGACCCTGCTCCCATTTGTTTCACATGTGTGAACTAAGGTGTTCCCATTGGGTCACTGGTTGGAAGTCACACAAGTCACTTCCCATTGTAAAGGGGTTTGTTTGTTATTTTTGGAGTTAGTGTTGGATACTTTCTCTGTTAAGCACACTTTAGAGTTTGCTCTTATTTATTCAAATTCATTTTGAAGCGATGTGGGCCTTTTCATTGGTGATAAATGGGACATTTGGAAGGAGCATAGATCATGAGGCATTCATGGGCCAATCACACGGATGAGGAAGAGAAGGAAGGTCGTTCGCTCAGAGGTTTCAGTGTGCTACAAAAGGAAAGACAGATTTCAAGTGCAAACACAGGAGAGTGCTGTGGATAACCAGAACAGTGAGAATATTGGTAATAAAGGACAGAGAGACATGGTGCACCACAATATAATGCAGAGTCATGGGGATGTTATAAGTGCAGACTCAGGCATGACCACCATCACCACAGTAGATTGGACAGGCTTCAAGAGCGGTGAAGAGTATTTCCCCCACTGCACAGCATAACTACAATATAGAGGCATTTGAAGAAAAACATAAACATTTAAAATAAACATGTCTAAGATCACATTTGTGAAGCATGTCGCTGAGAATAAAAATGTGATTATGAGTGCAAATTACTTTAAAAAATAGATTAATGCAATAAAGAATTATATTAAAGTAAGCACAGTGAATATTTATGGGGAATAGCAAGAATAAATGAGACACAATACCTTTTTAGCAACAATATTAAAAGTGCATGTATTCATGCAAAAATGTGGATTTAGAATGGGGAAGCAGTAAGTAATGAGGGGAAGTACTCTCAAATGTACTAAGGCTAAGGTTAAACATAATGTAGAGACAAATATATGATATATTTCACAGTTGTATTGAGAAGACAGTAGGTCAAAGAGTATTTTCTATACACAAACACATACACACACATGCACAAACACACACACACACGCACACGCACACGCACACACACACACACACACACACACACACACACACACGATGCTTTTGCTTTACATTAGGAATACCAGTTAGGGACATTGGGCCTCATTAGGACCCAGGCGGTAAGGGGTTTACGGCGGCGTAAACAGCGCCGACCCTTACCGCCTGATTCCGAGGTCCCTTAGCGCCATGGAGGATTTAACACCTGCAGGTGTTAAAATCCATGGCGCTAAGGGACCTTGTTGTTAATTACGCCACCGTAATTTACGGTGGCGTAATTAACGCCTTCCCCACTCCCATTATGCCCTATGGGGCAAAAATGGGAATGGGGAAGGGTAAATGGGGATTGGGGACTTACCGCCCCGCCAACCTCGGAATGGGGCGGTAAGTCCGCCAACCACCATGGCGTAAACATAGTTTACGCCATGGTGGTAAAGGGACGACCCAGGCGGTAACTTACCGCCTGGGTCGTAATGAGGCCCATTATGTTTTACTAAAATATGAGAAGCCAGATTTTTTGAAGACTATGGGCCTCATTACAGGTCGGGCGGTCTTGAATTAACAGTGCCGGTAAACCCGCTGCCACTGTTAATTCCAGACTGCCCGATCCCGAGCCCTGCAGGCGGGGGGTGATCTTCCCGCCAGGTCTGACCTGGCGGGTTGAACACCTCCCACCTGCAGGCGGACGTGGAAACACCAGCACCATCACGAGATGGTTTCCACTTCCCCATTCCCATTGAGTCCTATGGGAATGGGGATTTACTGAATTCTGCCTCCGGAATTCCCGGGACACCAGGGCTGTAATGCCCTGGTAATTCCGGGAGTCACGGAGGCAGAATGGTAATACAAGTCCGGCAGTAACCAGGCGGTTTTAACGCCGCGGTTACCGCCGGACTCGTAATGAGGCCCTATAAATGGAAGTGAGATAGGGATACTAGGGTTTGCCCAAGATCAGACATTTTATCAGATGCAAGCACCGAGAGTGCAACAAGGTACAATAGCGAGAGCTAGTGCAAATGAATCAACTGCAGGGGCAATCACAACAAGCCCCCCTGCAGACTAAGCAATATGCAAATGTGGGACAATTCCGCACACCCAGAATAGGAGGTGCCACTGTGGTGGGAAGAAATCCTCTCACAAGAATGGGAATATGCATGCATCCACAATAGGACAGTTCACAGGGCGACTTGACATGTTCAGTACTATCAGTGACACCAGACCCCCAAGAGGAACCAAAGGTTGATGTGACTATAGGAGGCAAATATTTTTTATTTTGAGTAGACAGTGGGGCTACTCGTTCATGTATATAAAAGGGAAAAGCATCCAATGTCTGGAATTGCCATGAATGGAGCTACAAGCTGAGTTTATTTTACTGAAGAATTACCAGTCTCTATAGGAGAGTGTGACCTGACTGAACCGTTGTTATATTTGCAACACACACCAGTTAATATTTTTGGAAGGCATGTGATGACAAAACTGAACATGAAGATTTCATTTATTGACCATGGGATACTGTGTTGCACTCCTGGAATACACTATTTAAATGTGGGCAAATTTATACTGGCATTCACAGGGCAAGTGGCTCTGTGAGGCATTCCAGTGGAGCCAGAGATTTTTCCTTTATGGGGTGAGCATTTTATTAACATGAATACCTGGTTTAGTAGGGAACATTGTGAGGATACCGTTTAGTTTTTGTTCAGACCATAGATACATATGGACGACAACATATGTCACTGCTTCAGTACCTTCTGGTTTGGCCCAATGGAAAAGGAGGTGATTTAGAAGATCAGACGGGTCCCCTGTGCTGCATACTGCCTTCGTAAACATATATACCCTATCGTGACCCACTCTAGAAGCAGTGGTGAAATGCGCCACCCACACCAATAATACCGATGAAATATCTGTCATGGCCACTAGTCATGGGGCCAGTCCTTCCTCATCCCAAGGGTCCCATTGGACACAGTCCTGGCACCTCTGACGCCAGGCTCATGTTAAAGTGTGCTAGACCTAGGTGTGTGCAACTGGGCCAGGCGTGGCCCATGGAACAGAACTGGAAGGCACGTGCTACAGACCCAAAGAAGGGCAAGCTGACGCCTCGAGTCTCCAACTCCTAGAAAAAGGGAGGAACAGAAGGAGAAAAGGTTAGAGTAAGAGCAAAACCTTCGATCCTTACCTGAATTCCGGATCCACCGCACCTTCGAGCTGGAAGAAAGAAGTATTTTACGCGCGCCGCCTCGCCTGCTGCAGCGCCACGCTGAACTCACTGGCCTTCGCAGCATCCTCACGATCCACCGCATTCTTCTGCACGTTCCCGCCGCACTCCGGCACCTAAGGGGAACACAAGAACAGCAAAAGTGAGCCAAGGGAATAAACAGAGGCAATAGTAACTACCCCCATAGACTTACCTGATTACTGCCGGGGGTACTATTCCTCTTCACTGGTCAGCGCAGTCTCCATTGCATCCTCGCCGTACCTCGGCCCCTAAGGGGAACAAAAGGACAACAAGGTGAGACAAAGGGACAAACAAGGGGAACTCTTCTTACCACAATAGACTTACCTAATTTTACCGCCTGAGGCATTATTCCCGAACTTCATATTTTCTCTCCACACCTGAATAACGGAGCAAGCAACAGGTTACATTCTGGCCTTATTTTACTGAACTGTGTAGGATAAGCCAAATCCTTACCTGAACTTCGTCAGCTACCACGAGGAACTCTTCGCTGGGGTCAAGCTGCAAACTGCAAGGAATCGGACAAGAGTGAAAGTCAGACATGTGAACTCTTACGAACTACATACTTTTCGGAGTCAATATTGTTCTGGAACTCACCAATTCCTTCGAGCCAGTGAAGCAACTGGTTATCAACGTGCCCCTGTGCTCAATGCAGGATGGAGAGCTCATCTTTTCAAACCATCAGGTGAGACTATAAGAGGGGACATCAAAGGTGATCTGTGGGGAGAACAGCGGGGGTGGGGGATTTACGCTCAACTCCACGGGTGGTTAATTCCCTCTCTCCATTTGCAGAAGAATATTCCTACGGGCCAAGCAAACGAAGCTAGGTGGGCCAGTCCAGTCCGTCATCTCGGCCCTACGCTTCACATTGGTGGAGATCGCAGCTGTACAGTTCAGATTGACACCTCTGTGGGAGCCAGGTGAGCGTAACATCTGCTACCAGCCTCTCTATCGCTGAGCGCTCCAGCTGCTACATCGCTGAGCGCACCTCTTACTTGCAACTTGTTACGGTCTGTGCCGGACTCTTCTTCTTACCTCCATTCCATTACGGCCTGAGCCGAGTCTTCTTCCTAACCGACATTCCACCACGGCCGGAGCCAGAGACACCCTCCTGCAACCGGAAATCTTCATCGAGGACCCGGACACCATTCTTCATTGTCGGCCTGCACCTACGAGGGAAAAGAACAAACAGGTTAGAACACATATGCATTCACACGGCCGCATATATACAAGAGACTAAAGTTCCCTTATAAAGACCAACTTACCTGTCACTGTTGAAACTCCATCAACCTCTAAGGTCTTCCGGACTCTCCTCAATCCAGACTCTCTTCCTGTACCTATGGAAATGGAATGAGACATTGCAAGAATTACCGCTAGACGGAATACAGTCATTCTGATCCAAATATAATCATACTAAAGACTTACCTCATACGTGGATTGGTCGCAGCTGGTCTGGATCAACCTTCCCACGGGCTAGTGAAGTAACTTGGTCCATTCTACGCGCCCCTGCTAAGAAAGGCAGGACGGATAGCTCAACATCACAAAGGTACAGGGGCAACACCCATTTCCTGAGCCGCAATTCCAACCACTCTCTGAAGGGGAAGGTGATTTCAAGGAACCAGGCCAAGGGAGGGCTCCAACCGTGCCCCAATGCCTCCGCAGAGACCAGGTGATCGTAACAATATCCCTTGGGAATGCTGCAGCGGATGAAGCAGGCAAACTCACAGCATACCTCCCCATACCAGAAATAGTGGAATATCTTGAGTTGCAAATATGCAGGTGCAATTGCCAGCTCCCTAGATATCTTTGCCAGTGAGAAATATCATAGAGATGCAGGAGAGGGCTTCACAGGTGGAGAAATCATTGTGGGCAAAGAGAGGGTGTGTACAGTCAACCAAACACCTGATTTGGAGGCATCAAATCACTGATAAGGTACTGATGCCCCATGAGCTAGTGAAGGTTGTGTTCGAGAAATTACACTTTCCTTATCATGTGTCGAAACAGCACACCTCCGCTGATATACAGAGGGTATTGTACGTGCCGAACATGCAGGAGTTATTAAACGTGTTTGTTTCTAATTGCACTGTATGTTAGAGCTACATTACTGTGCAAACATTCCGGACACTACAGGAAACTTTGCCTCGCCCTACTGGGCCGTTCCATAACCTTCATATCATGGGAGAACGGTGCAACACATTCAGATACTTAATAGTAGTTGTGTGCCTCTTGTCCTGTTGGGTTGAGGCTGGTCCATGTTAACATCAAGATGCCAAAAGTGCTGCCAAATTTCTTGTACGGGACATTTTTCCCTGATGGGTTGTGTGTGAGGCATTAGGGTCGGATAATGGCACACACTTCTTCAATGAGCTGTTCAAAGAGCTAACAGCTCTATTGGGCATAAAACACAAGCTGTGTTCTATTTACCATGTCCAGGCCAACGGTATGGCCGAGCAAATGAATGGCCTCTTAAAGGCTAAGCTTTCTAAGCTATGTGTTACCCTCAAGAAGAATTGTGTCTACTGTTTGCCTGTAGCCCTTTGCAGAATGTGGACGCAGCCCTGTAAGGATCACCATTTGTCCCCACATGAAATTGTAATACAGCAGCGGATACACACACCTGCATCTGCAGTTCGGAAGGCCTTCTGATGCTCACAGGGCTGCGGCCATCTTGGGGGACGAATTTAAAGATGACTTTTCTGTCTGCATGCTTCAACCAAACTCATTTCCCAATAGATAGCACCACAGAAAACTGAGGATAACACTAGCGCTTCATCTGCTTCTGTGAGCTCACCTCCTCTACAGCTGGCCCCTGGAATCTCTGTGTTTGTGCAAAACATTGTCTGCAGGTGGAGTGAGTCAACGTATAATGGACACTTTACGGTAGTGTATGCCACTCCATTTGCGGTCAAAGTTAAGGGGTTGAGGTATTGGGTGCACCTTTCCAATGTGAGACTGTCCCCCGTACCGCACCTCCTGTCACAGACACAGCGCTACCAGATTCATGATCACAGTACAATGCATTGCACAAAAATATGATGTTCATTGTGAATTCCGGGCTACAGTGAAAAGTACATAAAAGGTTTCTTTTGCAGGATTAACTGCTGACTATTACCTTGTGTATAGTATGGACTTTTCTATCTACAGCAAATTGTAGATGTATGGACATTTTTGTTAATTTTGAATCCACAATATTCATCTCTCTCTGCAAAAGCATTCCAGCTCACTCAACAAGACATCTACCTCATTGGCCTTCATCGTCGGAGGGTTAACTGCTACAACATGTTGAGAGCCTGCTTCAATTGTGTTATTACTGCACTGTTAAAAATGTACAGCACTTTTAAAAAAACACATATGTTTCACACATGCACAACCTTTTCATCACGGTTGAAAGATAATGTATATAGTACTTGGGTTATGTTTTACTTAGCTTCTGGTACTTACCATGTACATAATGATATGATATGATATGGTAAGTCAATTTATGACGCACCTTTACACGTGTTTCTAGACGTGAAAAGACACGGGCTGGTTCAGAGGGAGGACAAGACAAGCAATATTACTAGGCTTCGTGTCATTCAGATTGTGCAAGTGCATTAATGCAAGGTGCAGGGGAAGGGGATGGGGGCATTGCTCTGAGTAAGTGCAGCCAGGACATCGGAGTTCTGGGGAAATGCAAGGATATGGCCGGATGTAGAGGTTACAGTTACAGCCTCTAGTACATAACAGGCCTGGTGGTAGTGCGGTGGAGTCTGGTCAAGATGAGCCATGTACCCAATAAGACTGTGCAGCTAACCTAGCAACCAGTCGGTGCAGCAGAAAGGAAGGTCAGCAGGAGAGGGTGGGAGGGAAATAAGAGGAGAAAATGAAGGTTTTTGGCTGCTTCCGGAACTTCAAGTGGATCGGCTCCAGGTTGACAGGGGCAGGTAGGCCATTCCAGAGGGAGGCACTTGCAGAGGAAAGTGATCTACCCCCTACTCTCTGCCTGGAGAAGCGTCTGACCCTCAGAGAGTTGGAGGCAACCAGAGCAAAGGGCTAGAGAAGGAAGGTATTTGGGAAGAATGTGTTGAATGGAGTGCAGGCTATGGCCCCAGAAAGCCTTATGAATGATGCTGAGGGTCTTGAACTAGGTTTTTGCAGCCACCGGGAGCCATTGGAGAGATTTCAGGCTGGAGAGATACAGTCCCTGAGCTTGAGGCCAAGGATAAGTCTTGAAGTCCTGTTCTGGATTTGTTTCTGAGGGCGCAGAGTAGAGGAAGGCAGATTTAGGAGAAAGAGGCTGTTATACTAGTCAAAACAAGAGAGAACCAGGGTTCTGGAGACAATGAGCTTCTGGGGGAAAGAGAGAAAAGGAAGAGTACCTCTGAGGAGGTGCAGCTTTTAGTGAGCCTTCTTGGAAATGTCTGTGATGTGAGGAGAGAAGGAGAGAGTGGAGACGAAGATGGCACCAAGGTTTTTTGCCTCACAGGAAGGCAAAGGAAGAGGGCCCATGGAGGGTGGCCATACAGAGAGGGAAAGCAGGAGCAGGGGTCCCAATGAGAAGGATCTCTGTCTTACTGGCATTAAGGCAGAGATTATTGGAGGCACACCAATACTGAATCCCGGATAGACAGTCTGGAATGAGCGAGAGAGGAGAGGTGGCTGTAGGGAGCCGGAAGAACTCTGTGTCATCCGTATAGCACTGAAAGTTAGAGCAGAAGGTGGATATTAGGTGGGCCAGATGGGCCACATAGAGACTGAAGAGCCAGTTTGAGTGGTTAGAGCCCTGGGGAACACCACATGTGGAGAGAGAGGTGGTGGAGAGAGAGGACCCAAGTTGGACCTGGGAGGGTCATCCAGGAGGAAAGAGGTCAACCACCCCAGAGCCTGATCTCTCCCCTCTCTCACATTTCATGCCACTAAACTTTTAGGGTCTCATTACACAGATGGCGGTAAGGATTTACCGGCACCGGTAAAATACCGGTACCGTTGAATCCTTACCGCCTTACTACGAGGTCCCTTTGCGGGTTGGGGGATTTAACGCCTGCTTTTTGCAGGCGTTAAAAACCAACCCGCAAAGGGACCCAGGGAGCTAATTACGGTACCAAAATTTGCGGTACCGTAATTACTGCCTTCCCCATTCCCATTGAGCCCTATGGGGCAAAAATGGGAATGGGGAATGGGGAAGGGCAATGGTGGAAGGGGGAATTACTGCCCCGCCAACCTTGGAATGGGGCAGTAATTCCCCTTTCCGCCAAGGCGGTGCTGGTATTTTACCGGCTTGAACCATGGCGCTAATAGCGCCATGGTTCTCCGCCATCCGTGTAATGAGGCCCTTAATCTCCTCCCTTATCTCCTCTCGCCTCTTCTACTGCTCCTCATCACTCTTTGGACTACCTATTTCTCATCTCACGCACCTCAAATCTATCTACCATTCTGCTGTTCGTACCCTCTGTCTCCTTTCCTCCCGTGACTCCATCTCGTCTTCTCTCTCATCCCTTGGCTGGCTTCCATTTCACTCTCAATTTAAATTTCACTTTCTCTGCCTTGTCTTCAAATCTCTCCATGATCTTGTTCCTCCATACCTCTCCTCCCTCCTCTCTTTCTACACTCCTTCTCGCTCCCTTCGTTCAGCTGACCACTTCCTTCTCACTGTACCCCCGTCCCCTTGTGCCCCCTCCCTTTTCTGCTCCTTCCAGCTCCTAGCTCCCCTGCACTAGAACTCCCTACCTCTCTCAATCTGTTCTATTCCTACCTTCTCCTCATTCCGCTCCTCCCTTAAATCTTTCCTTCACCACCCCCCGCCTTGAATCCTCTTCCCCTTCTCACTCCCCCTCCTCCCTTTATCTCCCTCTCGATCATTTCCCTCCACCCCCCGCCTACCCCACTCTCATCCTTCCCCTTCTATCCTTCTTCTCCTCTCCAGCTCTCCCTCTCCCTCCCAGTCCCACTGCGCTACTCTCCCTATTCCCTTCAGATTAATTGCTCTTCTTACTGTTTTGTTGACTGATTCATTACTGTAATTTGCTTCTACTGTTACATTGTTTTACATTTTTATGTATCAAGTTGTTCAATTGTGCAGCGCTTTGGTTTAAAGCGCTATATAAACCAATAAATACAAAATACAAATACAAAATCTATGATGTCCAGGTTCTCACGGAGTGGGTTGATCAGGTGGTGCGATTGACTGTGTCAAAGGCAAAGGAAAGGTCAAGGAGAATGAGGACAGAAGGGGTACTGGAGTCGAGATTGGAGAGCAGATCTTCACGGGTGTTCAGGAGAGCAGTTTACATTCCTCTAGCTGCTCTGAGCCAGACTGGTGGTCATGAAGACAGCCAACAGTTTCAGTGTGGCGAGTAAGCTGGGAGATGGACAGCTTTTCCAGAGGTTTGCCCAGCAAAGGAGTGATAGAGATTGGGCAATAGTTAGCCGGACAGGTAGGATCAGCAGAAGGCTTTTTAAGGAGGGGTGCACAAGGGAGTGCTTGAGGAGAGAGAGGGAAAAGCACCAGTTGTGAAAGAGCGATTTCAGAAATCAGCCAAAGCTGGAACAAGGGTGGCAATGTGGTCCTTGATGGTTCTGGAGGAGCGGGGGAGCACCTGCTTGGACAAAACCTTCATAGATCGGACTTGTCTAAAAGCATTGTCAGGTGTTATCAGAGAAAAAGTGGTGAAAGGAGGAGGAAAGGGAGAGGCAGCCGGAGAGTAGCTGAAAGCTCTAGAGGGAGAGGAAGAGAAGAGCGAGGACAGGATGTCCTAAGTTTTTGTAGAGAAGTGAGAAGCCAGGGCCATACAGAAGGCCTGAGAGGGAACAAGAGAGGTGGAGAGTGCAGAAGGATTGGCCAGCTCCTTGCAGTTTTTAAAGACTTTGGCTGTGTTGTTAGAGGCCGCAGAGACTCAGGCTTGGATGTGAACTTGGACAGGACAGAGAGTCTGTATTGCCTTTGGCACAGGCGGCAGGCCTGTTTGTCAGAGGATACACCCGAAGCTCTCCACTTCCTCTGAGCCACCGTTCACTTGTGTTTTGGGGTGGTGAGGTCGGAGTCATATGAAAAGTTGCTCTTGGAGGTAAGCTTCAGACGGATTCTCATGGCAGGGGCAAGGATGACCAGAGAGTTGGAAATGGCAAGATGCAGATTAGAGAGAGCTGTGTCAGGGTGTGAGTCAGCCGCAGGAGTAGGAGGAGCAGAGAAGGTGGAGGCAAAGACATCAACTGACACACGCTTCATGTGCCGAATGACCAAGAAGGTAGGTGGCAGTGTTGGGGTGGGCTTTGCCGCCTGGGGACAGAGAGTGTCAGGTGAGAGGAAAGAAGAAAGTTGTCAGTCCAAGAGAAAGGAGTAGTGCGAGGGTTGGAGAGAGGGATGTCTGAGGAGATGAGAAGATCCAAGGTATGTCTGGCAGAGTGTGTCAGACCTGAGGGTTGAATGGAGAGAGAGAGAGAGTCACAGAGAATGTGGAAAATCCCCATGGAGGGATCAGAAGCATCCAGGTGGATGTTGAGGTCGCAGAGGAGAAGTTAAGAGGTAGAGGCAAGGAGAGATGTGGGGAGGTCAGCCCACTCTGAGAGGAAGAAGGCAGCCTGGCCAGCTGGCCTATAGATGGTGGCAACAGTCAGAGAGGGGCCAGGAGAGATAAAGAGCCTTCAGACCAGGCATTCAAAGGAGGAGTAGGCCTGCATACAAATGACAGAGGCAGGGACCCACTCCGGATATATGAGAGCTACTCCCCATCTGGGTCGGTTGGTTCTGGGCATGGATAGGATCTTGTAACCATCCAGGAGGAGACTGTCAAAACTCGGGACACAGGTGGACGTGAACCATGTCTCAGTAAGAGTGAGGAAATCCAGGTCAAGCTCTTTGAGGAGGTGGCAGATGTCAGAGGAGTGTCTGTCAGCAGAGCAGCAGTTGAAAGTGGCAACATGGAACAGGTTGTCACATTTAAAAGGCTTCCAGGCAGGGGTACAGGCTTGAGGTATGCCCGACGGAAGTGGTAGAGGTGCCCGAGAGTGGGCAGAGGTGATAGCAGGTGGTAGCAAGGTTGCCAGAGAGGAGACAGAGGAAGGAGGTGGCAGAGGGGCCAGCAGGGTGCTAGTAGGAGTAGCGGGAGAAGGAATGAAGTTGGTAAGGCGTAAAAGGAGGAGATTGGGCTGGGACCCTGGACCAAGACAGTGCCATTCAAGTAGACATTAATGATGGTCTTGGAGGAATGGAAGAAGTCCCAGAAAACCTCCCACTGAGTGCCACCATTAATGGGAGAGGAAAAGATAGGAGGGAGAGCCGAGACCATATGAGGGGTCCATAGGTCCGGTGAGGGAACGACAAAGAGGATGTCTGTAAGAGTCTGCCTGTAGGAAGCACTGATGTAGGTATCAGCGATAGGGAGGCCAGGGTTGGCAACCACGATATCCCTCTTGAACTTCTTTCTTCCAGACTTAGTGAGAGGGATAGGCTAGGAGATAGAGTAGCAGTCGTAGAAGATGGACAAAACAGTGAGCACCATAGAGGGTGCAAAGGAGGAAGAAGGGAGGAGAAGGGCATGAGAGAAGAGAGAGAGAGATGCACAGGCCAGCACCACACAACACAGGATGCACAGAGGGGGCCGAGAGCCAGGGTCACAAGAAAAAGGGAAGACACAATAGGGAAAACAAAGGAGGAGAGAGCAAGTGACTCACAACAGTACAGCGGCACCCCTTGTGCGGTAGGGGGGACCTAGAGAGTGGCCACACAGTAGGGAACACGCAGAAGGAGCACTCAGCAGTACAAAGGTACTCCCACAGGGTGAGGACCTGGCGAGGGCCTAAGGAGACACAGTAACAGTACCGCAGTTAAAACAATGCAAAACACCCAGATTCAGCTTTCCTTAAAAGGGGAAAAAGCCCTCGTTTTTAACACAGCAGCAATGCAAAACACCCAGATATAACTTTCCTGATTTGTGGCAGTAGGTTGATGGCCGCTCGTTTCCTTCTTCCCCTTCTGACATCGGCCGACACCAACTGGAGCTGCTACACACCCTGGAGCTGTCCTTAGCCTCGGGGTCCTTCGCCCAAGGGGGCTGCCAGGCAGGGGCTGCCTTGATGGCTGCCAGATAAGGGTCCGGTTCTCCAATGGGAATGTGGTTGCCGGGAGGGAGGAAAGAGGGTGGAGGACAGGGAAGCGTGGACAAGGGGCATGGGGAGCAGGGAAGCCCGGGGCTGCAGTACTGTAAGCATGGCAAATCAATTAAAGAATTTACAATCAGAAGTCGAAGCCCTGGACCCAGGCACGACAGCGCTGGAGGCGCAAGCTGAATTGAAAAATGTTTAAGCCCAGGTGGCTACAAACAGCTACACAAATCACCCCAGCCAAAGAGGATCTGGTGTGCCAAGAATGGAGCACAGAGGCACTTGACACTCGTACAGTACAGTAAATGGGCCCGTTCTCCAATGGGAGCAAAGTGGGCTGGAGAGGATAAGGCAGCATGGCCAAGGGGGTGGGGGAGTGGGGAAGCCAGGGGCCGTGACACTGGAAGCACAGCAAATCAATTAATTTATTTACAAACAGTCAGAGCCCTGGACCCAGGCATGGCAGCGCTGGAGGCGCAAGTTGAATTGAAAATAGTTTAAGCCCAGGTGGCAACAAGCAGCCACACAACTCACCCCAGCCAAGGAGGATCTGTTGCAATGGTATATGGTTGAGGCGTGTAAAGAGGGGTTTAATAGGGGTGGATGTGTGAACACGAGAGGGAACATGTTTGGGGAAGAAACCATGCAGGTGGACAGTTACACTCGTGAATTAATGGGTATACAGACAATACAAGTGACCAGCACTAGTACCTGGAAATAGTCATGTAGAGTTAAAAGATAGGTGAATGACAGAAGGGGTTATGATGAATTCAGAGGAATGGGAGTAGATACAATGAGAGATGTGCACCATCCGGAATTCAACAAGGTGTGGTACAGCTACTTGAGCTCAGTGGGGAAACAGAGGGAAAACAGAAGCTGCTATGTCTGCTCCTTAATCCCCACGTGTCCGGAGCATGTGCCCCATGAAACAATAGCCCTAGAGGCTCAATGCTTAGTCCATCTAGCGCTATGTCAGGTCCACAGTCTGTTCCAAGGGCATAGAGTGCAACTTGTCCTAGTGAGCAGAGATGAAGCAAAATGAATGTGCAAAAATCCAAAAGAACCACAGTGCAAGCCACTCCCACTACTGATGATGGGAGGTGTACTGTTCATAGCAACTGAAAATGGGTCCCAGTCCCACATCATAGGGGCCCTGCACAGACTAAAGGCTGATAAGGAAAGTGAAGGAGGAATTGAAGCGGACGACTGGTTTGATGCAATGTTCTTGTGGGCACCATCATGGATGGGACTGCTAGTGAAGATCTTGGTCCCTGTTGTGATACTCCTGTTGGTGATGTTGTGCACGTACCAGATGATCCTTCGGTGCTGCGTAAAGAGAATTCCAAATAGCGCAATGATTATGGTTTCAATTGGGGCAAGCGCTGCACCTCATGCTACAAAAGATGGAGTAGCACAAACAGATTACCCTAAGCCCCAGATGGTAAGAATAGGAACACCTATAGATCCACAAGGTACTGTAACCACATTCCCTCCAGACCAAGAAAGCTATACAAAACACAGGGTCAATTTATAAGGGGATGTAGGGTGTACATGTACCACAGAGCAATATGCCCAGGTGGGGGAAAGCATGCGTGATGTGTATAGGGTCTGGGTACCAGAGGAAGGAACTTGGAGGGCCTAAGAAGTAGCGAGGTTGGCAGAAGAGTTAGCTAATTTTGGATTAACTAAAGGGGGGAATGTTGGGATGCATATTCAAATCCCCTGCCGCCAAAGACGGTTCAGACTGAGGAAAATATATTAGGATATAGTGTAACATTGAAGAGGGGCGGCACTGTAGGGGTGAAGGAACAGTACATCTTACAGTAATGGAGGGAAGGGGAGCCATCTTTAGTTTGGCGACCACAAGCACTGAACGATCACCATTTCTGAGACTAAGGCCGAGAAAGGCCAGGCCCCAGCATTCGCAATAGCACAACGTTGCATTTTAGTGCCAACACACTTCTCCTATCCCCTGTTCCCGGCTCAGGCATCCAAAAGAGAGGCCTTCACACCAAATAGATACAGCTATCCTATTGTCCCATGCAGAATGCCTTTGCAACTAGAAAGGAATGTGTATAGCTGAACGTGAGCAGGGCTGCGTCTGCCTCTGAAGGACGATCTTCTGGGAGCCAGGGCAGAGGTCCTTAGCTTCCAAAACAGTCCTGCCTCAATTTATGGCCTCGCGTGCTCCCAGGATACTGGTCACTCTGTTGAACTACCAGATGCCCACCAGTAGAATTCTTAAATCCCTCACAAGGTGACTGATTTGTGTAGTCCCGGTCAAGCCAGGCGAAGTCCCAAAGCGGGGGCTGCATGCCAAGCCGGGAACTCAGAACAGGATGCCTTGTGATTTGTTCCTGCGAGGTGCACAGGGTGAGAATAACAAATCTAGGTTACTGCCTCAGAGGCGCCTGTGTGTCTGTGATTCGAAGAAGTGCCTCACATTTCAGAGGGCCAGGTTGACCTCTCGAGAATCAACTGAGCTCATGCCCAACTACCAGTTGAGCATCTCGTACAGTGTTCATGGGGAGAGAAGTGCTCATAATTGGGGATCCAATCATATCGCAGGAACTTAGAGTGGTAAGGGCAAAGACCACTTGTAAGGGGATTGACACAATGACATGGGAACCAATCGTCTGGCACTCCATATGCAGCGGGTGGTATGTCTATAGGGGAGGGTCAATGGGCAATGGGAATTAATACTGTATGTTGCTTGTATCACTTGTGATGATAGTAGTGCTCCTTATAACATGTTGCTTTGCTCTGAAGAAACCAGTACGCACTGCATGGCAGTCAGGATTGAATGCCCCTGCTGACATGTTATCACTTATTTGGGAAATAAATGTGTTATCCTTGCAAGAGGTGCACCAAGCCTTTTTCCTTAGAGGATTGTCATTTACTTGTTTGGTTGCCCGTGGTCTGCCCTACACTGGCAAAACATGTATGCACCATACAGGATGTTAACCTGGGGTTAGTGTATCTCTCAATAGAAAAGCATGTGCCAAAATAATGTGACGCATCCTCTCTATATCAATTAAATTGGAGTCATGCCATTGAAGCGGTGGCCGTCCGCCCTCTTGCAGACTGCAGCTCATTGCTACTAGGAAATCACGATCCATCTCATGATTTTCCAAAAGCGAGGACTGGTGGAAGTATCTGATGAGGGAGGAGAAAACCTCACTGGTGATCGCCTCAATTAAATATCTAAAAGAATGTTTGGGTAGAGAGGACCAGGAGGAATTTTAACTATAAACTTTAACAACAAACTTGGTTCAGAATTGAAGGATCAGTCAAATAGGAACGAAATGTGATTGTAATTTGTCTAAAGATCTTAATTAACTAAAATGCAAATAAAAAAAATAATTTACAAAACTGTTTACAATCCCATTGCTATTTTAGTGTGATACCAACAATGTGGTGGACATCTTGAAGTCAGTTGCTTTATTTCAATATTAAGCAAACGGGTGCATTGCTAGTATGTGTCCTACCATACCAGGGGAAACTGAGATCTCTGTAAATGATGTTCCTATTCATTATTTCACCTTCTCGCTATGAGAACCTTTTAAATTAAGACACCAAAATGCCTACTTCCTTTCAGTCACGCCAATTCCCACCACAGAAACTAGCAATAACACGAAGATTACTTTCTGCAATCTACTTAAATACAGCTATGCATCATAACGGGAAATAGATGTGTTTTGTGGCCTGGGAAAATGGCAAAGGCGCATTAAAGGCTATTACAATATAACAATGCAATTTGAAAGCACCTCACATTGCACCCCAAACCTGTTAACTGCATTCTAGTGCACGGGAAGCAATCAAGAAATGCGAGTCTGCCTTTAGTGTCTCACTAGGAGACTTTCTCACAATGTGTAATGTCTATTCCTGTCATGTCTAATGTCAATGGATGCTATTTAATAACAGCCAATAATTTACAATATATTGTCCCAGAAGAACAGTACTTGTGCACTACAGGTAAGCATACGTTTAGGATGATGCCATCAGCTATACGGTGAATCAAAGCTGATATTTCATCTGCTTATACATTAAAGACATCTCTTTAATGAACAGCAACAGGGTGAAGGGAGTGGGGGAACTGCCTAAGGGCACCGTTGCAAAGGTGGCCCTGATTTCAATGTATTCTAATGGTAGGCAGGCCACATTTGTGGCCTGCACAGAGGGCTGGTGGGAGAGGTAAAAATGGCTTCCAAAGCTCTAATGTGTTTAGAGCCACCCAGGAGACTGTGCGTACCCATCTGGGGATTGCCTCGTGGGACCCTGGGGGTTTGCGTTCCTTTGCCAGAGTGACAGGGGCCCTTCCCGTGTGAGCCCACTGAAATAAAGGTCATCACATGGCAGCTCTGAGCACAGCCATCTGGTAGTTGGTCATATGAATGAATGCTTGGACCAGATGGCTGGGCTTCTCTGAATGTCCAGATAAAGGCCATATAGAAAATGTTCTCCAATTCGTGAGTGCACGCAGAAGTTTACTAACACGTGTGCCATTGCACGTTTGGTTTTGCCAATGGAGTCTAAATAAAAGGCTGCAAAGGCTACAACATGCAGTGGTGCCACAAACCCATCAGAGAAGTCACAACAACCCGGTTCCCAGAGCTCTACAATAAACCACAAATAAAATGCCAAAATGTATGTATGATCCACCAAATAATGTAAAGCAATAGTCTCATTTTCTTGAAATCCACACCTATTCTATATATATGGGGTATAAATCTGAAATCTAATATCTTTTTTTTTTGGTCCACTGAGTCAAATAAAGTAGGATTGGCACAAAAATCTTATTCTGCCAGCTGCTCCTACATTTAGAAAAACTGTCACTCTATCTTTTATTAGCACCATGCCAGGGAGTTTGGGGGGCATGGGGTGGCGGCCTCCCAGCCAATCACGGTAAAGCCCCCGTTCCGAGCCTCCTCAGAAGTGGGAAGCCAGCACCTTCCCTGCTGGATGAAGGTAAATCGGCCCCCAAGCTCCCCTGCAAATCCTTCCCCTGCAACTCCTTGCCCCCACTTGCCACCCTCAAATTCCACATCCCTAATCCACTCCCACCCCAACCCCACTTACCTTGCGCTTCCTTGTTCCTCGCCGGCAGCGGGAATACTTAGGGTTCCCTGCGCATCCCTGTCATGTAATGACTGCCATGGAAATGGAGAAGGGACCATGTGTAGCTCCCTTCTCCCTTGTCCATGTCGGCTATCTTGCTTTTTTCAAATTGAGAAACGGCAAACACCTGATTCTCAACTTTAAAAAAATACAACTATTAGCATCACGGACAAAAGCATTCTGGGATGCTATTAGCGATAAACCCCCCTGGGTGGGGTACGTCCAGGGGCATTACCTGACCACCATTGGTGTATATTGCTTAAATAACATACCTTATTATGCATTTGCTCAAGCATTTGAAAAGCGAGCATTTTTTCAGATGTGGTATTTCAACTTTTCCTCTTTATAAGATGGAATACCAATAAACTCTTTAAATTGACACTCGGGACACGACAGGCACCTCAGCGCCAAGAGACCAATTTTATTGGTTTAAAAATGCTAAAGGAAAACATGCAACATAACATAATGTGACCAGAATGAATGTATAGACTACCTGTGGTGACCCCACAAATCTTACATGGACACTTACATGATCCCTTCATTGCCCTGGGCACATGGAGCTACATCTCAATGCGTGTATCCTTACTAAATTTAGGGCCTCATTACACGGTATGCGGTAAGGTTTTACCAGTACCGGTAAGGGCACCGGTACCGGTAAACCCTTACCACCTTACTACAAGGTCCCTTTGTCGGACCCGACCTCAATGGCTGGTTTTACCAGCTGTTAAGGAACGGGCCCGCAAAGGGACCTTGGTGCTAATTACGGTACCGCAATTTGCGGTACCGTAATTACCTCCTTCCCCATTCCCATTGAGCCCTATGGGGGCAAAAATGGGAATGGGGAAGTGCCTTGGTGAATGGGGAATTACTGGCCCCGCTCACCTTGGAATAGGCCGGTAATTTCACCATCCACCAAGGCGGACACAGTAAAATACCGGCGGCAACCGTGGCGCTAATAGCGCCATGGTTACCGCATACCGTGTAATGAGGCCCTTACAGTTGTAACCTCAGCTCCAAAGGAGGGCCCGGGAGAATGGGGCTAAGGAATGGGGCCCTTGGGAGTGAAAAATGAGTCTCTCACTGAGGCTCTTTCTACATTGATACCTCCCCACCTGGTGGATCACTGATTGTCCCACAGGAACACAGGGTTTGTATAGGGACATTTTCAGAACCCATATTTTGTCAGAAGAGGCAAGAAAGCCCCACTTTCCATTCCATAAATGAGGGTGGCATGTTTTTGGTTGTTGGCTTAATTTTAATTTTTGCATGCATACATACATACATACATACATACATACATACATACATACATACATACATACATAGATGGAAACAAGCTCTTGGTCACCAAGGAGGATACACAAGGTACTATAGCAGATAAATACAGCCTTTGACTTCGTGCACCACCACATTCTGTGCCAGCACCTTGCTTCAGCACTTAATTTCTCACATTAAGCTATGACCTAGATCTCCTCCTTCCTGGCCGGCAGATCATCCATTAGAGTCTTCGCGGATAGTGCCTCGCCCCCTCTTCCCCATTCCCAGTCACATGTTGTGTGCCCCAAGGCTTGTGAGTTTTCCCTACCCTCTATCACGTATTCACTAAACCTTTGTTTGACCCTCTGGATGACCTGGCCATCTACTACACCAACTACGCGGATGACACGCAACGCAGATCCTCCTCCCTCTAACCGGACACTAAGCTATTGACTCTGACACCTTGCACACGGTTTACCCAACCATCCACGCATGGGTGGCCTCTCTCTACCTCAATGCCTAAAAAAATTGAATTCTCTATGTCGGCTCACAAACCCTACTCAGCGAGCTAGACCAAGCTTACAGTACCACTACCTTCACAATTGTTTACATACCTGTTCCAGTTTCCAGTGTTGTAAAGACCTTGGGCGTTCACCTAGAAGCTGCCTTGTTGCTATCACATCAGGTCAATGCCATATAATCCTCAGCTGCATATACCACAAAGCTCCGTAACCCCAGCAGGCCATTCCTTTCCACGACAGCTGCCTTACCATCACCCATGCACTTATCGGATCCAGACTTGACTAATGTAGTGCTCTTTTTGCTGGCACCTCCCCACGTAACATCAACACACTCCAGGTAATTCAGAACAATGCACTCCGGGCAACCCTAAATATCCTGAGGCGTGAGCAGGTCTTGGCAGCCAGAAGAAACATTCACTCGTTACTCACTTGGGAGCACATTATCTTCAAAACTTTAGCCATCACCCACAAATCTCTATCCAACTCTGCCCCATCTACATTTCTCAAAAACACAATTGTCAAGACCCACATGCTCCTCCCATGCTCACCGGGTTATCACACCAAGATTCAGACTAAAGAGAGCCAGAGGGATGAGCTTCGCGATCATTGCCACCAAGAACTGGAACTCACTACCCATAACTCTAAGATCGAAACAATCTTACTGGACCCTTTCGCAAACACCTTAAGACTCTGCTCTTTTCCCAGGGCTCCTCCCTGGGTTGATCTACTCACTTCCGACTAAGAACCCAACTACTGTTGCTTAACCTTGTAACTAGCGTCTTGATGCCCAAGGGTTTAGAGCGCTTTACAAATGTAAAAATAAAATAAATAAATAAAATAAAGGTGGAGGCAGCAAGCCTCTTATGATGGGGATAGTTCTAGTAGCAGGATGACCAGGTTTGAGAAGGGGTATATTGGCAGATACAGGGAACAATACGGCGGACAAACTTAGGACAAGTAAGTGCCAGCGGGTAGGCAGTCTAGCCAGCTAAACATGAGTTTTGACCTCAAACTATTAAGTGCTAGTGCGGTGGGGATAATAGAGGGGAAAGACCATTTAGCAGTGAGGCAAGGTGTAAGTCGTAAGGCTGGAGAGGTGAGTTAAGAGGATAGATCAGAAGCAAGGAGGTGGGCATTCATTTTGCTATTGCAGAGGCGAGGGAGTGCCAAGTAAGCGGAGCAAGAAGAGTGAACGATCGTAAGCGAGAGGAAGCACAGCGTGGGTGAGGTGCCACAAGGATGGTCGAGGAGGCAGGGAAAAGGCTGCGAGAGGGTTTGTAGGGGTTGATAGAAGAGGATAGATATGGCGGTGCCTTACGGTGGATGGATTTATGCACTAGTAAGTGAAATGCGGCCCTTTTTTGCATAGTTAGCCAGCCAGCCGAATTGGGAGTTTTACGTTTGCAACTTTTTTGAGTTTTTGTGCAGGTCTCTGCATTAGGGAGTGTGATGAAAACACAGAGGAGAGGGTTAACACTGAGGTCGAGGAGATCCTGTGGGCCAGGGACAGCTCCCTTGTACACAACCATTGACCCGGAAGCAGCATGCAGGGTTCCTTTAGGACCCCTGTCCCATCAATAGCCTCCTTTGCCAGATAACTCTTGCCAGAAGAACCCTATTGTGGGCAGGAAATGTGGCCTGCCTTCTGAGAGAAGAAACGTGGGAATTCAATGTCTTGTGTAATAGGGCTCTGGGAGCCACCCCTTTTCAGTTGGCATCCAGGAACAGATACTCGATCAAAGTTCCACAAGCTCAGCCTGCATCCATTAGATGGCGCTCGAGATCATGCATGGAAGACAAGAAACCATAGCACATGAGAGGTGAGCCCATAGCAGACCAGAACACTAACAACCTGGAATCATGGGGGTACTGTTTGATTGCAAAGTGGAGGTTGGCAATGGCCTAACGTCAGTACAGAGAGCAGCAGGAGGTGGCCAGTGATAAAGTCGCCTGGAAATGGCCGCCTTCGGCAACATTTCCCCAAAAATGCACCCTCATTAAAATCCAACACTTTCTCCAAATATTCCAGGACTGGAGTTTGTAACATAAAATTGTACCCCTCTTAGAATATTTGGGGAAAGTATTTTAGGGGTCAGGAAAAAAAAGTCGCTTACCTGCCGACTTTTTCCAGGCAACATTATCACATGGAACCCTGCAGTACTGTCCGCTTCACAACTTAACTCAAACGTGGAAACGTTTAAACAGGTCCAGATCAGTCACAAAGTCTGCTCCTGCCCTGCTCACAGCTAATGGGCATCTCATGCAGCCCCACCAAAGGATAAGAGCAGAACTAGCCAGAAAGGTGGCGGGGGAGTTAAGCGACAGACTGTGAATATGGAGAGGGTCAAGTAGAGCGAAAGCTGAAAGAGAGGTGCGCTTGAGGTTACAGCAGAGGAAGGGAGAGATAGTGGTCATGATGTGGAGCAGAAAGCAAGATGGGAAGGCGACAAGGTTAGGAGTAGGGGACACACAGAGATAGGAAGAGAGACATGAGGGAGTGGGAAAGGAAGATCAAAGAAGAGTGGAAAGGCATGAGGAGGAGAACCACCGTCAGAGAGGGCAGAGGGGAGAGGGCGCAGGATGACCTGTGAAAGGGAGAGATATAAAAGAAGAGGTGGAGAAAGAAGTTAAGGCTTGAGGAGAAGAACCCAATGATGAAAGTTGGGGGAGAAAGTCCTGGAAGAAATACAAAGGGAGAACAGCCCTTTATGACCTGGGTCAGGAGGGTGCTCCTGGGCTGGTGGATAGTGGCTGGATTGAGTTATTTACTTTACTTTACATTAGTTATATAGCGCAGCCATAGACCCGAGGGTGTGAGGGTGCTACAAGACAAAACATCATAATACAGTTAAAAAGCCAGAGGTGGGAAGTCAGACTAAAAGTGTAAAAGTGTCAATAGTGGGTTAAAAACAGATTAGTTAAAAAGGTAGGTCTTCAGTTTTTAAAAATAAATCTCAAGCGTTTCAATACTTCTCATCTCTAAAGAAAGAGCATTCCAAACATTGGGCCCAATAGCAAAGAAAGCTGATTTGGCCACCTTTGCAGTTTGACATTTTGGAACAGAAAGAAGATGCTGATTATTGGATCTCAGGGCTCTTAAGTTTGTTCTTATAGGGAGAAGCTGTTGTAGGTAATCCAGCATTTTACCCTGTAAACATTTTTGTATAATAGTCTGAACAAAATTCTAGTCTCCACTGGAAGCCAATGGAGAGCATGTCTAGCCTACATGACCTGATCTCTATGCTTGAGTTTCATAATGACTCTAATAGCGCCATTTTGGCACACTTGGAGTTTGTAACAATCAATTTTATCCAATCCTATTAAAAGAATTGAGCAATAATCGATTTTTGACCCTATTATTGCTCTGGCAATAGTCTCAGCATTTTCTTGTGATATAAAGGGTCTTGAGTGTGCTAGTTATTTTATATAATAAGCACATGCCGAGACCAGGCTGCTAACATGTTGCTTCATGGACAATCGCTGATCAAAAGTGACGGCAAGCGTTTTCATAATAGTTTCATCTCCCAATTGAAAGCTATCATAACTTGCACCAAGTTTTTTTAATGCATGTGAGGATCCGATAACGAGAAGCTCAGATTTGGATTTGTTTAATGCCAACTTGTTATGCACCATCCAAGTTTCGATAATGGCCAGTTCATCCAATTCGTGTGAACCAGATAATGGGATGACACATTGCGTGTCATCGGCGTAGTTGGTGAATATTACATTCTCGTGGCAAATAAAGGGGTTGTGAAAATGTTATAAAAAACAAGGAGAGGTACAAGCCCTTTGAGGAACCCCACAAGAAATCGTAATGGGCTCAGACTCTGCCATACCACAGAACACCCTACTGTCTCGATTATTGAGAAATGATGAGACCCAGTTAGCTGCAAGGGGGGAAAGGTTTGCAACCTCATACAACCTTGTGGACATGATTGAGTGGTCCACCAGGTCGAATTCCGCAGAGAGATCAAGCAGCATGAGTAGAGATGCCTAATTTCTATCCATACGGATTAGTAGCTTACATTTAAGTTCAGAGGTAAACCGGAGACAAGAGACTAAAAGACGCCTAAGTTACGAGACGCCACTTGAGAGAGCTAACAGAGTACCCTGGTGCCGCATCTGATGCCTAGCGCCCGTCGAACAACAGAGTGGTACTGGTGCCTAGTAGCAGGGTCTTAATGTTTATGATAGCACTATTCCTAGGTAGAAGCACCCCATATCCCTATAGGGTGATGCTGTCCCTTGGTCAGAGCTGGTGTGCCGCCTACCTAATAGGAAAGAGCAGAGAGAATCTATCCCTGCCTCTACAATGTATAGTATTACAGCGTAGTTAGAAACAGGAGTTGTTGAACCAAGTCTATATTTGTTGCATGAACATTTCAAGGAGGAAGCATTTCCTTCCGGCAAAGAGACGTTTTCTCGTTTATTCACCCCCAAAGAAGTGTGTGCATACTGTATAGATCAGTAGGTATGTTATGGTTCAACAAACATAAAAATAGTTAAAAAAGGTTAAAAAAATGTGGTTATTCTTTTAAAAAATTGTCATAACACATCAGTTTATTGAGACCGAATGCTTTTGAACATATACCGTATCACCTAGCAACTAGTTTGTTTTCTGCATGCGCGAGTTGGACCGCAGCAGCAATAATCCTAGAGGGACAAGTACTTTATTTCTAACTATGCTGTAATACTATACAATGTAGATGCTCTGACCAAGGGGCAGCATCACTCTATAGGGATAGGTGTGCTTCTAGCTAGGGATAGTGCTAGCATATACATTAAGTGCCTGCTGTTGAAATACCAATGGTACAAATAAGAAATATGCTCTATGATTGTGTGTGATATAGAACATTGAATACCTAACAGTATGGTTGACACCCCTCTAAGGTGCGTTTTTACCCTAACCAGGTTCCCTGATTGTTGTTGGGCCTAGTAGCAGGGTCTAGGAGGACCAATGTGAGAGCTGGGCGATCATTGCATCCACCCAAAAAGCCAAGAAAGAAGTTCACTTTAAAATCCCAGAGTCTATGAGTTACTGCTTGAAACCACTTTGGAGGCGGCACAAGGAAGCAATGGACGGACTAAGGACCCGGTCCTAAAGGAAACTAAGGATATATTTCACTACAATACATGTCGCTCTACTGCTTCCATTCTAATTACTGGTGCTTCAATGAACCCTAATCCCTTATTGTGCTAAGAATAAAATAAGTAGTGAACGTCAAGTTGGTTTCTAGGTTGATCCCTTGACCGTAACTGGGGTGGGGGCTCATATTATGCAAATGTTTTTGTTTGTTAGTGTGGCGGGTCGGCCTGGTTTTGTGCCCGGGGAGCTGCAAAAGGGAATAGAAATAGTTTAGGGGGTGACTGGAGGCGTGCAGATGGGGGGCGGGGTGCAAACTGCTCAGGCATTACAGCTGTTAGTTGTAGAGAAGGGCTTTGGTTCTGAGGGTTTTGATTGAATAGATAAGCCAGCTCACAGAGCTTTGGGGGGTTGACTTAGTTGGAGTAGGTGGTAGAGGGAGCCCTGAATGTTTAATGCTAAGCATGGATGTTTATCTTATGTTAGGTGAAAATGGGTATAGAGCCTAACTGCTACTCTTATGGCCTCCAGGCTCTGTAGGCTGTGTGTCGGAAACTTTGATAAAACTCATTACACAAACACTGTGAGTTACACTGCAGTAAAAATAAAAAAACAATTGCTTTGTAGAGAGGACCCCTGCTGCAGTATCATATTTAATAGTGGTGATGTGTGGGGTTGGGAGTACTGTGTGCTTGCCTGTGACAGTGTGTTAGTGATGGCTGTCATGGGAACCGAACTTAAGCAACAGTTGGCCACTGACTGTGAAGAGTTACACAAGGGAGTAAGTAGGGGGGAGGGCAGGAGTTAAAGTTACAGGTTTTGTTAGAAGTTGTCTGCTTTGAGCCTGTAAGGCAATAGTAATGTTAAGCTTAGACATCTCACATTATTTAAAGCAACCTTTTCACTTTAGAGGAGTGTGTTGTATTATGTGTGTAATACTACAGCGAGTAGAATTGTCATGCATGACGTTGAGGGATGTGCTTAAATAAAACAACTAAGACTGCAATCTATGATATGATAGGTTATTTATAACGTGCTTAATACCCAGAGGTTTCTAAGCGTGGATGAGGTGATTGAACCTTTGTTGCTTCGTGTTGTCTTGCTTCTAAGGCGAGCATGTTGCCCTGAGCTATCCTCCCAAGAGGAGGATCCCAACTGACTAAAGCTACTTTTCTTGGACATACCTGAAAGCACAAAATGCATTTCTGAAAGAACTGGTTTTCTGTATCAAGCTGCATGTCCATGAAACACAGTATGTGACCTAGTTTTCTTGCTGCTTGGCCATTGAACCACAAGCTCACATTTGAATAACGGAAAATAAAGCTCCCTTGGGTTTTGAGGTGCCTCTGATAGTTTGTTCAGGCTGAGAGTGTCTCAAAAACCATATATTTTGTAATTTCATGTTCCTGTCCCGTCTTTCACAGTTTACAATCTGGAACAATCTTCCGACATGTCTCAGACTGGAAACTAATCTCCATGTTTTCCGCAAAAAACTTAAAACTCTGCTCTTCAAGTAATCCCTGATTAGAACCCTCGCCACCTACTGCTAACTTCCTTATGTGTCAATCTGTCACGTCCAATGTACTATCCTCTTTTGTGTCTCTGTCTCCTCGTATGCGCCCCGATGCTTGCGAGCGGTCGGCGCTCTACAAATAAACAAATAAAAAATAAAAATAATAAATTTACAACACTCTGTTTTCCACAGCTTGCAAAGTAAATAAAACCTAGGCCTGATGGAGTGATATACACTGAACACTTGTTGTCATGTTGAGAACATTACTGTTTATGCTATTCAAGGTGTGGATGTAGAAGAGTGTGAGCACCCATATGCCTTGGTGTGTGTGATGTTAAGGAGGTGGCTGATTCTGGTTAGAAAATTTCACTTATGTCAATAATTTTATTTGAACAAGACATTGGGGAGATGTGCAGAACTTGGTGGAGCCAGATGTTAAACCAGGAGGTTACAAACAAGATACGATTGAAAGTCGTGGGTAAGATTGAAAGTCTTAGGTATTTCACTGCAAAATATGAATTCAAAGGAAGGAATGCCCAAGGCAAGGTCTATGTGACTAGTAAAGGGGCACCCTTGCTGGGGTAGCGTGATCAGAAAAGGTTGCAAAGAAGATTGGACCCCAACACAGCTGATGATCAAGTGGTATATGTGGGTTCCTCGATGTGTGAAAAGTGCAGTAACATGTTTAAGAAAGGTGTGGGCAAGGTAAAAGGGATGAGACACCAAATAATTTAAAAGAGGGAAGTATACCAATGTCAGCTATGTTACGCCCAGTTGCTATGGTGCTAAGAGATGGAATGAAAAGAGAAATTGAAAATGTACTCAAGATGGGTATCATTGAAAGGCCTGGAGGAGTTCAGTGGATCACACCTTTGGTGGCTGTGAAGAAGGCATCGAGTGATTGAGATTATGGGTGGATATTAATGAATTGAATAAATGTTTGGTAGCGGATAGGCATCCGTAGCCAAATATGGGTGAGATGTTGCCCATGATTGGTCATGAAGAGTCTTCTCTAAATTAGATATGGCCTCGGCGTACCACCAAATAGAGCTGGAGGAGGGATGTAGAAAGCTTACAGTGTTTGTAACGCATTGTGATGCTGGAAATGCATCGGAGGGACAGGGCCTCTGTATCCTTGTCCTTTATTGCTTTTTATCGTGTGTTCTGTCATGTTTTCCGCACAGGAGTTCATGTGGGACCCCTGGCAGTTCAGCTCTCTCTTTTGGTTTGGTGAACAGACCCTTGGGATACCCTTATATTATCCTTGGGTGCGGGGAGAACAACCCTGTACCCCTAGTGTATGTTTCTGAGCTCCTGTGGGTGGCCCACAGAGCAGGGTACGGGATGGTGGCAGCTCCGTGCTGAATTGACATGTGCCCTGCGAATCCTCCATTTTGGGATGCCCAGGCCCTGTCCTTGGAATCAGTGGATTCCTGTTGAAGACAAGATGGCCCCCGTGGCCCCCTGCCATCCATCACCTGTTTCCTTGATTTTCCTGAAGTCCCAGGAAACCCTGACTCTGTCCCTTCCCACTGACTGGCTGTTGGGTGGAAGTTCCATATATGGTAGTGTGGGCAAGTGCCAATCAGACTGGCTGCAGCCTTCCCAATGACTGTATGTTGTGGGTACGCCCATGGGGTGGGACCTGGGTGAATAGAGTGTGTGACGAATACGCATTTCTTGTTATGGGTGTCTAGTACCTGGTGTTTGACACAATGACTGAGACAGTCCTGCCCAAAACTGGTATGAATGCAGTGTGTAGTGCTGAATGGCAGAGTACTTGTCCGAATCCACATTCTGTGTTGTGAGTGTCTGGATGGAGAAGAAAGGCCTGGATGCACTGTGCGCCTGATTGGCTGACGGACTGCCTGAATGCCCTTCTGAGTAATTGGTTGCCTGAGTGTGACCCAGCAGAATGAATGGGAGATCAACTAGTCTACGTGGGGGCCTCTCACTGTTAGAAATCGTTCAGAAGCTGAAGTTGATACTTGATGCTTACTCTCGACGCCGAGCCAGAAGGAGAAGGTGAAACGCTGTTCCCTTCCGTGTAATCTGAAAGCTGCTGTGTCTTCAAGAACTGATCCAAGAGAGGACCTGGTAAGGAGACTGCGCCACGAGCTACGAGGGACCATCGTGCAATAGCTGATCTTTGCCAAAGCTCCCTGGTAGACAGACCTACGAAAGGCTGCCGACCGAAGACAGGGACCGCCGCGGAATCACAAAGAGAAGCATTGGACAGCCGTCCACTGTTAACGACCGCCGTCACCGACCGGATCCGCCATGCTCCCATTTGCCTCAGAACATTTGATCCATGGACTCCCTTGTTCATCACTGTCGACCGCTTTCACCCTGCCAGAGAAAGTCAAGCCTGTCGACCACCGAGGAGAATCAGCCGGTGGGTTTCCCGACATTCGAAGACCTCAGAGACGCCGACAAAGCTACAGAAGCCAGTCGTGGTCCTGTCCCATTCGTCGACGCCAGATGCTGACGGCTCAACGCCCTTGCTGGGCAAAAGTTCTTCACTAACTCTTTGCGGCAACGAACCATCGTCGTCGAGGTGCAGCGCACGCCTCCCCTGTTGCAGGACGTTTTCGATCACTCGTCTACGAGCACCACAAGGACCGAAGCTGCTGCCTCAATGACAATGTTCATCTTCTCTTCATCTCGGAAGTTCGACGACCTGTGGCTCCCACTTGAAAGGGAGCACACTCAAGAAGGGCCCGTCGATTCCCGGACGAAGAATTCTATAATGCAAGGTACATTTGGGTTGCAGAATTATAGAAGAAGATAAGACTCCAATAGACAATACATTGTACGATATATCTTTATTTACAGGTTGCCCAGGTGGGGGGATCCTCATACGGAACTGTGCCTAGGGGTTGGGGCCCAGTATTTTGCCAATTGTCTAACCAATTTATCTTGCGCCTAAATCTATGGTAGATATTGTTTTACTGTGTTGATTCGTATGCTATTTGGGGCTGCCAGCCATGGTTGCATTTTAAAGGAATCAGAGTAAGAGTGGTACCAACTAGAACTGTATATATTTACCATTTTAGAATTGTCGAAGCACAAAGTGTATTATCGTGATAGTGTATATAACATTGAACCTTATTTATATAAAGACTGTGTTTTAACAAATACAGTGTGTGGACATTCCTTTGTGGGTGCTTGGTGACTACACTGTACTTAAGAACCAGCCCGCATCACCTCCTGAGAAGCTAGGCCTTGATTGCTTGAGTATGTTACCAATAATAGAGAATCTTGACTGGGGTCCTCTGTGCCTCCGCTCTGCCATATAGAGTAGGAGAACAGACGCCCCCCACCAGTACATGCATGAAGGGATTTTCCAATCCCGTTTGGAGAATGCCGTTTGGTCTCGTAAGGGTGTCTTCGGTATTCCAAAAGGTAATGGATGCATTGTTTAGAGGAATGAGAGGTTTGTTCTGTTTTCAGGATGATGTGTTGGTATGTGGAGAGTATAAAAATGAACATGATAAGATTTTGGAACAGGTTTTGAAAACTTTGGAAGTGAGAGGAGTGAAATTGAGGGAGGAAAAATGCATTTTTAGAGAAAGCAAGGTAGAGTACCTGGGACATGAAGTGTCTGCGGATGGAGTGAGACCAAAAAGTAACATGGTGGCCTCAATAAAAAGTCTGTGAAGGCTGAATCAAAGTAGAGTTAAGCTCACTTTTAGGCATGATTGAGTTATATCAGAGGTTTGTGAAGAACTTTGCTGATAAGGTGTGTGAGATGAGGAAATTGTTGAAGAAAGGGGATGAGTTTATCTGGAATACAAAATGTGAAAGAGATTTTTCCATGATAAAAGAGGAAATTGATTGTCCTGGGAGGATAGCTCAGTGGCAACGTTCTTGCCTTGGAAGCAAAGTGACACAAAGCAACACAAGTTCGATCCTCTGGGTATTTAAGCGCGTTCGCAACTAAATAAATAAATAATTCTTGTAACAGCGCCTCGATGCCCGCGGGCTGTGCGAGTGCTTTAAAAATGCAAAATAATAATAACTTAGCCCAAACTTTGAGAAGTTTTAATACTCATAGGAGTATAATTACTGTGGATGCAAGTGAGTGTGTTGTTGGAGCTGTGTTGTCAGATGTGGGGAATTTTTCTGATGAAGGAATTATTGCCCATGCCTCGAGAGCATTGAGAGGTGCGTAAAATAATGATTTTGTCTTGGAAAAGGAGTCATTGAAGAAAATGTCAGAACTTTGTGTGGGGGACTGAGTTTGTCATAAGGATGGATCATAAACCGTTTAAATGCATTTTTTAGAGTAAGGGCATAGATAAAGTATCCAGACGTGTGGCATGTTGGGTAACTAGGATGCAAGGACATACATTTGAAATTCAAGTTGTACATGTCAAGGAGAATGTAATGGCTGATTGCCTATCAAGGATGGGTAGTCACATGGAGGATGGAAGTGAGTTGATATTTCAGAAATGGTCTTTGTAATCCATGAGGGCATTGTGCGCAAGGAAGAATGGCTGGAGGCTATAAATAGTGATGAGATTCTGCCGCAAATCAATGGATATGTGAATTCAGTTTAGCCTATGAAGATTGAGTTGCGATTGGGAGAGAGACCATATTGGGAAATACGTGGAGAATTAAGTGTGGTTAGAATGTTTTATTTCAGTGGGAATGTGCCATTGTTCCGGCATTGATTAGAGACACAATTGTGAATTTGACCCATGTAGGACAAGTGGGTGTGTCACGGATAAAGGCAATTGTGAGGGGTGAATATTGGTGGCCTGGTTTTGACCGAGATTTAGAGAGGAGGTTGGCTAGTTGCATTGAATGCGCCAAAGTTGGTAAGGGTGAGGCTGCCAAGGAACAACCTGTAGTGGAGTTTGACATTCCAAATAGTACTTGTGGATTTGTAATCAAGATGGACGGAGTATAAAATTGCTTGTGACATCAGTGGAGAGAGTATTGTAGATTTTGTACTGTGTAATGGTACACAGTTTGCTGGTGGTTATTTTGTGGAGTATGTGAAGAGGTGTGGAATAAAACACAGAAGATCTGCTCTGTATCACCCAGAGGGGAATGGTATGGTTGAGATGATGAATAGGTGTGTCATGAATGCGAGTCACCTGGCAGGCGCATGTGGAAAGGACAGGAAAGTGGCTATTCATGAGAGGTTATATGCGCTGCAGATGTCACCCCATGCTGTGATGGGGGTAAGTACATTTGAATTAATGAGGGGGCGAAAGGCAAACACAAGTGAGGCTCCCAACTCATGGAAGAGCGAGAGAGTCGGATTGTGTAGTTGATGAGATGTGAAGGAGGTTAAAGAGGAACAAAGAGGTATGAGTCATGACAGAGAATCTGAGATGTGGAAAGAAGGAGGTGGGAGTGGAGTGCAGTGATTGGGTGAGAATAAAGAAAGGTGTTGGGAAGAGAAAGGATGATATGCTATATTCTGGCCCCGTACAGGTGGTGGCAGTGTTGAAAGGTGCTGTCAGGGTGAGTGGGGGTCAGGTATGGAATAGGAACAGGATTGAGGTGGTGAAGAGGGGTTTGGTTGGTTAAACAAAGGGAGATGTGTTGTAATGTATTCTTATCACGTGGAGTGTGAGGTAGTGGACACTACATGTGGAATGTATTTGTTGTATTGAGTTCCAAGTTCCTGGAACAGCGGTTGGAGAAGGAGATGTGAGGGAGAGGCTGTTCTGGGGGTCTGTAACGTTATAACTGAACTGATGCCGAAACCTAACTTGTGTATGCATCCATCTTCTTATCAATAATATAACAGGTACAGTGACATTTGGGTCTGAGCAACCCATAACCCAAGCATTGTCTAGATTGTGGTTTTTAGATAATAAAATTGAAACGAACTAGTGATAATTGTGGAATAAATATGTGCATTCTCTATCCCCAGCTAAGGAGACTCACTTGGTATCCTTGCACTAACGTAATCATTCATCCTTAAGACTAAAAGGCCATTGTCTCGGGAGGATAGCTCAGGGGCAGCGTGCTCCCCTTGGAAGGAAGACCACATGGAGCAATGCAGGTTTCATTCCCGGGTCCACGCTTAGAAACCTCTGGATATCAAGCGCGTTATAAATAACCTATCATATCATATCATTGCGCTGTGTAGAATTAAAATCGGATAATACCCACAAAAATGTTACAGGTTGATGTGTGGGCATTGTGTTGTGGTCTACCATTCCACAGCAAGGTCTTGTAATTGACTGATAATCATGCACCCATCTGTACAGCACACATACCCACATCTCTCAAAAGCACTCTACCCAGGGGCAGAGGGCATACTAGCTTCCCTCATCTTTATTTTTGAAGAGATTAACTAAACAAGATACAGTAATGGTAAGTATATTAGGAAATCACTCGCTGGACCCAGCATATCAGATGCCAATAAAGCTCCCCCTCTCTCTCTCTCTCGCTCTTTCTCTCTGTACTCCCTGGGCCTCATTACAAGCTTGGTGCTAAGTGCACCAACTTTACCACCATGGTGTAAACTCTGTTTACACCATGGTGGATGGCGGATTTACCGCCCCATTCCAAGGTGAGTGGGGCGGTAAATCCCCATTTCCCATTTTCCCTTCCCCATTCCCATTTTTGCCCCATAGGGCATAATGGGAGTGGGGAAGGCGCTAATTACGCCGCCGTAAATTACGGCGGCGTAATTAGCACCATGGCAGGTTAGCGCCATGGATTTTAACGCCTGCTAAAATCAGGCGTTAAAATCAGAATCAGGCGTTGAGGGTTAACGGTGGCGTTAACCCTTAACGCCTGAGTTGTAATGAGGCCCCCTGTCTCTTTATCTCTTTATGTGTCACTCTATGGGCCTCATTACAAGTTTGCCGGTCAGGAAACAACGTTACCGGTAAGCTTGCCAGTACCGTTTTTTCCGGACCGGCGAACTACGAGTTCTGCGAGCGGGTGCCTTTCAGCCTGCCAGGTCTGACCTGGCGGTTGGAACGGCACCCACTCGCAGACCTCGACGGATGCACCGCCAACATTCATGAATGGTGCCGGTGCATCCGTCCTCCCCATTCCCATTGAGTCCAATTGGACTCAAATGGGAATGGGGAGCAATTTTTTCCAGTGCCCGGCAATGGGCAATTACCAGGTCCACCCATTGCCGGAAAATTAATGGCTCCGGCAGCAGCGGTCCCGGTGTTTAGCAGCACGGCTACCGCCAGAGTCATAATGAGGCCCTATGTCTCTGAAATGCAACAGAGATAGGCTGGCACACACCTTAATTAATGGGGTAATCGTTTTTGGCAGGTGTAAAGAAGAGGTTGTTCAATTTTAGGGTGCAGGGGAGAAAAAAAACACTCTGACATTGAAAGTCGTTGGACTAATTGCAAAAAGAAAAAGTGTCCACAATTGACAAACACTCCCGTCCCCTGCACACCCTTGTTACTGGTAACTACCAGTCAGAAGTTCAAGAAGATTGTAGTGATGTAATTCTGTCAGTGGATATGGTTCGCATTTCTTATATTTTTACAAATAAACAGTGTTTTACAAATAATATTTTTAATCATAGGTATATACAACAATACATATAGCTCAACGCTTTTTCGGGAAATATATATCCCTTCATCAGGAGCAAATAAGTGTTCAATTCAGTCAATTAAATGGTGATTCTTCAAACTCCAAAACAATCTACAAGGTAAACAGGAAGTTTGTATCAGTGGGATGTTGACAATTTGCGATGAGGTGGGGAATAGCTTAGAAATTCACCCGTATGGCAGAATGTTCAAAAGATCAATGTGCATCTGTTGCGTGAGATTCACTTTTGTTCAGCCTATTCTTAAAGAATTACTGGGTCTGTTTTAGTGGGCAAAGAAAGTAACCAAAATGGTTGTCCCACTCTGGTAACAGTAGAGCCAAATGGAAAGCATGGGGAATCATAAAAGTAACAGGGAATAAACACCTCATATGTTGTGGTCACTTAGAAATCAAAATTCTTATACAAGTGTTGCGTAATCTGCGTTTGATGCAATAAACCTCTCAGTATTATATCCATCTATAGATCCATGATTTGATGTCGCCTGTAAGAGTGTTGAAACCATGTCTGAGTATATAGTCAATAGTAATAAAGTCAGTAGATTCTTACCCTGTTATAAAGTTGTGGCAGGCACTTTGTCAAGGAATATGGCGCTGTGGAGCAGCTCTGGTGTTCTGTAATAGGACGTGAAATGTTGACTTAAGTGAAAAAGTAACGTAGTCTACTTTTTCGATAAATAAGATGGGATGTTACTGCTTTCATGAGCGGTCGGGTTGCTGGTTTCCAAGAAGTCTGTCTCCTAGGTTACAGCAAAAAAAGCAGAAAAGAAAGTAATTTCACATTTTATAATTGTACAATGTTTATTTCTAATGATCACTTCCAGTATATATTGTTGACATTATCGGATGCCTTACTGAGAAAAGCACATTATTAAAACTGAGAATAAGCATATACATTATTTTCTGATAGACGATTATGTTTTCAAGATGGACAGTGCAGGACAAACATGTTGTACTCTTTCAAATTACCCCTTTGAGAAAGGGGCAGGGGACAAATAGCAACCATGAGGGTTCTGGCCTGCTTTGCATAACATCAGAGAGGATGTGAAGCAGAAAGAGAGAAGGGAAGGTCAGAAGGAGGAGGTGATACATAGAGATAGGAAGAGAGAGAGAATGGAGGGAAGAAGGAAGATCAAAGAAGAGTGGAATGGCCGGAGGAGGAGAACAACCATCAGAGAGGGGGAGACAGGAGAGGCCAGAGAATTACTTCTGAAAGGGATAGACAGAGAAGAGGAGGTGAAGAAAGAACTTAAGGCTTGAGGAAAAGAACCCATGGAGGATAATAGGGGGAGTAAATTATGGAAGAAAGACAAAGGGAGTAGAGCACACGGCTAAACACAAATCTTTATGTTTGATCATTATGTCTGTGATACATGTGTTGTATGCTTCAATCACTAAGTACGTAATGCGGGGGGCGTGGCCTGGGCTCATGCAGTGAGAAGGCGGTTGACCTGAGTTCCTTGCCTTGATCCGCAACGACATCCTGAAAGCGATATCCTGATACCAGAAAGTTTATCTCTGTTGACATGATTTGGTAGCACATAGCTCCATCAGCTGTCCTGTCATTGTTCCAATCAAAATTGGAGCTGGGGTGACCCAGGAGAGTTCTTTTTGCATACACCGCGGCAGAGATGCAAGATGTGGCTGTCCCGGCTTCAAAGCACTGACCGGGCTGCTGGGGATCCGGCGTGAGCTGCAATACACCCAATAGCCTTGTGCGGACATAGCAGGAAGTGGGGGATTGTCCTCAGCGCTCAACAGATGTGCACGACCCGACCCCACATTGGTGGAATCATCCACACAGTGGATCCCAGTCCGGGAGAGCCATGGGAGAAGGGGGGTGTAAGTTATTGAAAAAACAGTGGGGACAGTCAGGCAGACCTGCCGAGGACAGTGCCTCCACCACCAGGGACCAGCAGATAAGTGAAGTGGCTCCCCTACCACCATGGGGGAATAAGAGAACCCTGTGACATCACAGGTTGGTACTTGCTTCCCCCTATCGACTGGAGTGAAGGTCACACTCATAGTCTCTCGCAAACATATGCTTTGTCAACATTGCGGCGAGTAGTTGGCCCATAATATGGCCGTCTCCACCTCCTAAGCATACAGACACCAAATGTAGTTCCAGGGAAGAAACGTAGCGCAGCAGTTGCCACAAAACTCTTGGACAATTGATAGCTTGTAACCCTCCTCTGGAAGGGCATCGCACGGAACAAACTCCAAACAGCCGTGCAGTACTGCAAGTGCCTTGCGGGGGAGTGCAGCTGCGTACACCCTCCTTGATACCCCCCCCTGGTGAGCAGGAGGATTACACCTGGCTTTCCGCTGCAGGACCAGCCAGATCAACGTGAGGACGACTGATAAGTCCAGTGGTTGGGGCGCAAGGGGTAGGGAAGGGGCTACTCCCGGGACCTGCAGATGAGTACCCTTATATGATATGATATGATAGTTTATTTATATAGCGGCTATACACAATGTGTTTCAAAGCGCTTCACGGCAAGGGAAGGAACAATGGAAAATACAATGACATTCTTACAGGCCATGAACAACAAGAATGTGAAATTAACTATCCTACTCGGCCTGGTGACATTTCAGATAGTGCAAGAGCTAAGACATAGATAAGGAAGGGAGGAGGTGGGAGGGAAATGGGAACAGAAGGGTGTCTACCGTACTAGGCCTGACGGCATTTCTGCTAGAGCCGGAGATTAACAGGAGGAGAGAAAGAAGGGGAGGAGAAGGAGGGAGAGGAACAAAACAAGTGACTATCGTACTAGGCCTGACGACATTTCAGGTAGTGCTGGGGCAGGGGGGACAAGTAAGGGAATGGGGAGGAGACGAACATTTGTTGCTATCATACTAGGTCCAGGGACAATTCTGATAGAGTAAGTGCATAGAAAAAGTAAGGGAGGAAGGGAGTAGAGAGGGAGAGTAGAGAAGGCTTCACCGTGGAGAGGGCTTACAGGGCACTTAGCAACAAACCTCCGCCCGAGGCTCCGCCAAGACTGATCATAGCCAAGATTCTGAATTATACAGATAGAGAAAAATACTGACATTCTCGAGAATGGGGGCACCATACAGAGAGCATCCGCAAACCTATCGGTCTACCCAGACTACACTTTGCAATACAATAGACGCCGAGCTCAGTTTGGAACAGCAAAAGGAAGACTCTGCTAATACATGTTGATGTACCCAGCACGGCTAAAAGATTTATACAAGGATGCACACAGTTGGTTAGATACAGAAAAACTGGTGCCAATGGAGGAATGACGCTCACACAGATCTACTGCCTCTCAGAGGGCAGGCATGCGTAGTGTGAACCTAAGCAAAACCGATGAAACAGAGACAGTCCCATCGCGCACACTACCGTTGCCACACCAAGCAGCTGGTAAAGATTAAGGGCTGTTAGGGAAAAACTGAGAAAGGCATTAGGAGACGCTTTAGACGCTATCGTTCCACAATAAGGCAGGAGCAACGTGGTAAGAAACGTCCTACAACTGTAAACACACGATGACGGAACAAGCTTTTGCCGCGTAGTAAATACTTTTTTCGGATACTAGTTCTAAACTGGTATCCACCTGCTACACACGAGCCACCACCGCATTGGACAGGGTGGACAAGGAGTGAAGGGCAGAAAAGCCTGAGCTTGCCAAGTGCAGCTGGGCTACAGTTAAGGAGTATAGGGTAAGTTGGGGGTGGGTAAGGGTTGGGGTTAACTTAGATAGCCTCTGGTAATGACTATGAAGATTCTAACACAAAGGAAGCACTCAGAAGGTGGGGGGGTCTGCCGCATACAGAGTTACATAGGCCCACACTCACCACAGGTACCACATATAGGGACAAGCACTACGTGGAACTGGAATGGTTGGCGGCCCCAAAGATACACCAAACTCTGGAAAACATGGCAGAGGGTATTAGATTATTAACATGGAATGTTCGTGTGTCTCAACACTTACATAAAAAGGAAAAGGGTCATGCCATACCTGCCTAAGCAAATATTAGACATAGCACTACTACATGAAACTCACCTCACTAAAGACAGGCAAATAGCACTTGGGAAGAATTTCTGTGGCAAGACAATAGGCTCAACATACTCGGCATATGGAAGAGGAGTGTTAATTTGGGTAGCGCTGTCAGTACCCCTCCAAATTTTGCAAAAGGTAGCAGATAACAAAGGTAGAATGATTTTAATACATGGGTTCTTGGAAGATAAATTAATATTCATTGTTAATACCTACGCCCCCAACCAGGATGCCACACGTTTCTTCCGTTCATTATACTCGAGAGGGAGCCCATTCAGGAAACATTCTTTGGGAACCAAATCCTAAATGCTTGTAACCCGAGTAAGGAACTACATGGGATCATAGCCAAATTCAAATCGGCTGCATGCTCGAATCTGCCCCCTCCAAGCTCCCAAGCCCTATGTGACACCCTATCTCTCCACTTCCACAATGCCGCCAACAAAAAAAACTCTGCCATCATCTCTAAACTAAAACATATACCGCCACCACCCTCCCGCCCACAGACCACCGTCCAAAACCCCTCCCAGACACATTTCCTCGAAACATTCTATCCTATCAGACACCAAGAATTCCTCTCGCTTGTAGCAGTCAGACACCCGTCAGGCTCCCCTGAGGACCCCTGCCCAGCCTCAATCCTCAAAAACATCCTAGCCTCGAACTGGGCGGGTAGTGTCGCACGCACAATCCTTAACCACTCACTCACATCAGGGTCTTCCCCGAAAGCCCTTAAAAACATCCTACATCAAACCTATCCAAAACTGACATTCTACCCACTCCTCCCCCAGAATTACCGGACTATCTCCAACACACGTTTAATCGCCAAACTCATGGATCGCACAGCATACAAACAGTTTGGCCCATTTGCTGAAACCAACAACCTCCTAGATCCCGCACAATCAGGTTTCAGACCACTAAGGGGAACAGAATCTTCCCTAGTCTCCATCTGGGATGACCTAAAAAGAACAGCCGACGCAGAAGGCTGTGTGGTCTCATTGTGCTAGACCTCTCCACAGCCTTTTCATACAAACAGCTTGGCCCATTTGCCGAAACCAACAGACCTCTCTGCAGCCTTTAATACCATTTGTCTCGGGAGGATAGTTTAGGGGCAACATGCTCGCCTTGGAAGCAAGACGACATGGAGCAAGACAGGTTCGATCCCCGGATCTGCGCTTAGAAACTTTTGGGTATTAAGCGCGTTATAAATAACCTAACATATCATATCATATCATCGATCACTCCATCCTACTAGACAATCTACAATCACTAGAAACATGGCCCTCTCATGGATCTCCTCCTTCATCTCAAATTGATCACAAATCTTGCACGTCCACCAGTTCACATCCACATCACGACCACTTAGTAAAGGCGTTCCACAAGGAGCATGCCTATCACCCCTCATTTTCAACTTCTACCTAAAGCCCCTTCCGTCGATCATCCGCTTGTACAATCTTACCTGCTACAACTACGCAGACGACACCCAGATCATCCTCAAAATCCCCAAAACTCAAGGCTCTGGCAGTCCGGACCTATCCTCATGCCTCTTGGATATTGGCCACTGGATGACGACCAACCACCTCATCTTCAACCCTGGGAAAACTGAAATCCTAGTTTGCGGGAAAACAGCCCTCCTCCCCCAAACAATCCCGTAGCCCAACCCGCTAGGACAAGCACCAGCAATCTCTAATGTGGTAAAAAACCTTGGATGCACCTTGGACTCAGACTTATCCCTCACCCAACACACCTCTATCGTATCCAAAACCTGCTTCTTCCATCTACAAATTCTCATGGGTATTCTCCCTTACCACACCTATCCCCACCAGTTCTCGGCCATCAACTCCATCACCCTGTCCCGCTTAGACTATACAAACTGCCTCTACCTAGGAGCCCCGGCATCTCTACTACGGAAATTCCAAAGAATTCAAAATGCGGCAGCGGGCCTGCTCCTTAAACTACCCGCCAGAGAACGCATCAGCCCTACCCTAAGAGTGCTCCATTGGCTCCCGATTGGTTGATGCACTACCTTTAAAGCCATGTGCATCACCCTCTGCACATTCCACAACACCGGACCGGAATTCTTCCGAGACAATATCGTTCCCTACCAACCCTCGAGGAACCTTAGATCTCGCACAGCATTTCGCCTAGTGATCCCATCACACAACTCCTCCAGGCTGCGCGGTTCCTCCTTTGCCGTCCAAGCGCCAATCATCTGGAACTCCCTACCACTAAACATTCGCAACATCGAAAACCTCCTAAAATGCAGAAAGGCCCTAAAATCCTGGCTGTTCCCAAAATTCCCCTGAACCCTTGTACCTCCAGACTACAGTGCTGAAACCAGCATCCCGTGCACCAATCACTACACAGTGGCTGGAAGGTTTCACAGTGGCTCATGTGACACATTTTACCCCATGCACAACAACATTCCCACCTGACAAAGAAACCAGTGAAGCCAGCGGATTTTGCTGTGGCACACTGCAACAAACTCACCTGCGCCCACCCCATAGAGCCTTGCTCTAGAGAGACCACAAATAATGAGACAAATAGAACAAGGAAGCTTCCAGCTGTCGCTGAGACACAACGCAATAAACTCACCCACGGTTGGTGCATGCGCGGACCTCGCACTAGAGAGACCATTAACAAGGAGACCACACCATCTGCAGTGGACAAAGAACGTTCCAGCTGAACAGCTCCAAAGACTACGGTAGATATAACCATGGAGACTACGATACGTATACCTTACATCACATCTGTGGACACAGGCGGCAGGCATGGTCAAGCATCCATGCACCGTAGAATGCAGCTGCGGCTATGCTTTCCGGTCTAGCAGCACATATAGCCTTAACACTGAAACACCTGACGTGCCTCAACACCTCTGCCACTAGCATAGGGCGACTGCCTACAAAGGAAATTCAGTATAGTTGGTGACACATCGGCAACCTCCAACAGTGCCCACCCACGTGCCTGGCCTCTTTCTGGGCTGCTTAGTCAAGACTAGCCAGCCATCTAAGTCCTAGACCGGCAAAAATGCACACATGCATCTCCTAACCCAATCCTCTTAGAACTCTCCAGCACATTGACTGCAGTCCCTGAAGGTGTTCCAACTAGAAAAAGTGCATTGAGGCCACACAAGTGGAGAAAGAGCACTATATGAATAACCAAATACAATACAATACAATACGACATCACTTTAATATGGGGAGAGGGGCTTTAATTGCACCTGTGACCTGCTGCTAGACAGGTCGGACAACACATTTAGACATCCTGCCCCCGCTGTCAAAACATTGAACACCTTATTACATTCCTTCGACATGATCGATATTTGGCGCAAACTCCACCCAAATGCACGGGGTTTCTCCCAGTACTCCACACCACACAACCTTCACACCAGACTAGATCATATCTTTGTTGGGAGGGAATGGGTAGGAGACTTTGCTGAAGCAGAATACAAAGCGCGTGTCCTCTCCGATCATGCGCCACTACTACTGGGTTGGTGGGTTGTCCCACACAGAGCGGGTATACCGACATGGAAACTGAGAGGGGAATCTTTACAAGAAGAGATGTTCAGGACACATCTACGAGACTCAATCCAGGGCTACTTGAGCATAACACTGGGAGCGTGGCTAAGGCACGCACGCTCTGGGAAGCTTCTAAGGTGGTAATCAGAGGGTCAGCAATTACTGGATCTAGGGGGATACGAGCTCAAATAATGAGGGACCTACCTAGAGCAGAAAGTGAACTCAAAAAGTTGGAAAAGAGGGGAAGTACTCAGACCACTTGCCCCCAGGATATAGTTAAACTGAGAAACGACTGCATAACACACTGGGATAGGTTGGGTAAATTAAACTGTACAAAATATGTGAAAAGACAACATGCAGATGGGGACAAACCCATCAGGCTATTAGCCTGGCTCTACAAAAGCAACACAGTCGGACAATAGCATAAAGAGACTGGGGTGTTTGGCGTCTGGCATTTGGCGTATTGTTTTTGTTCCTTCTTGGGGTTAGGTTAGGGCAGTGCTTTAAGTGGGCCAGGGCCAGCCAGGGACAGGCCCTGGCTGTCTCCAAAATGTGGGGCTGAGCCGGGGCCCCCCGTTCCCACTACAACATTGGCAGGACACATTATCCCACCGCAGCAGCAGCCGCAACGGGAGATGCGCCTGCCATTAAGTCAGACAGAAGTGCCAGCCAGCCAGCCAGCCTCGCGCAGGGGTCAACAGAGGAAGTTACTGTCCTTTTGTTTCCCACCCCCTCCCCAGGTCACCGAGGCGTCTTTGACCCTCGGTGAACCTGGGGCATCTGTGCTGATTTCTGTGTTTATAAAAGATGGCTTGAAGCTACCTTTTATAAAGCTTTGCCGACGTCAAAGCTTTATAAAAGATGGCTTGAATTGTGTACTTTTCAAGCCATCTTTTATAAACTTATAAATGTTTAAAAAGATGGCTTGAAAAGTACACAAACCATAAGGTACGCACACAAATTTATAAATGTTATATATTTGTGTGCATACCTTACTATAGTTTGTGTACTTTGCAAGCCATCTTGCATAAACATAGAAATATGTTACATATTTCTAGATTTATAAAAAATGGCTTGCATAGTAAGGTACGCATATAAATGCTTACATGCATTTATATATTTGTTTGCGTACCTTACTGTTATTTGTGTACTTGTTTAGACCACGCTCACCCATCAAGCCACACCCCAAAAATGCCCCCCCCCCCTCGAATCCTACCCCCCTTAAAGCCCTGGGTTAGGGTGGAGGGCGGAAGTTGGAATTTGTGAGTATGGGGGCACAGATAGGTTTTAACGATTCTGTCCAATAGATGCACGTGGTTGCACCACGCATTATGTTCTTTTGTGACAAGGAAACAATTAAAACATTTTTTTTTAAAGTACATAATGCACACTGGGTTTGCTGCTCATGTAATTTTTCACAGTACTCTAATATTAAAATGTTTGAAGCATTGCAGCATGTGTAATTATTCAGACCGTGAGTCTAGTATGTAAGCATACCATGGAAGATACACCAGTCCTCTACTGACGTCCAGTTCCCTGTGCAGATTGGAAGAAAGATGGCTGTGCACATTCCTAATTCATAGAAGGAGTTTTTATGGAGGATAGTGTTTGACATCTTTTATGGGCTGAGAGGATTCCTACTTTCCTGTGTGTTGAGCTAGTTAGTACCTTTACATTACCTAAATTATATTTCGTAACAGTTATGCAACCGGATTTGATTTCTAAAGCGATTAAGGTCCACTAGGGAACAAACCTCTCCAGGTGCGGAAATTAATACACTGCTATTCACACGCACAGGTGTGGAAACATAGGCTGCTTTCTGTGTGACAAGTAGGAATATGAAAGACATGTTAAGGCGACAGACGGTCATATCAGGATTTTCAATGCAGAGGTGATGTTTCATCTGCTGCCAGCACCTGGGATGAAGGGGGAGACTGTTCTGTGATGGAACATGAGGCCGCCACAGGCCAGAAGCCAGCCTTTTAGGAAAGCTACTGGAAAAGGCTTTTCTGTCATCTAAACTGCTGGGGAGAATGAGCCACCCTTTTGGATGAGGTTTCAGCTAAGAATATGTGAACCGTATTTTAAGAAGCTTCACTATGAATATTTTAGCAGGTATTAGAACTTTAACTTGACCAATCCGTTTATAACACACTGCAGTAAGTAAAGGTTTTGGTTTCAATTTAAAAAGGAACACATTCACTGGCAGAAATGCTCATTTGCGTTTGTGCGAAATTGATCCAAAAAAGTGCAAGGGGTGAATTCCCAACACCAATTGTGTGACTGTCGTCAAAGAGCCTCTACAGCTCACATTAAGTCCTTAACTTTCAGAAGACTATTATATATATAAAAAAACACTGGCAGGCACTTCGAGTTCAAAGAGATCCCAGGAGGATGTGTTTTGGGCAGAAGGGACAGGAAGTATGTGGGAATGGCCACAGGGATTAGCATGGCCATGGGCAGTCAAAGGGCGGGTAAATAGCCAAACCACACCTACAGACTTTGTATTCCTGCACATAGCCCATCTATGCCGAGCTGTACTCTAATGCAATAGTTTTGGCTTATAGGTAAACGCCCCCTAATAGGGAAAACTAAAAAGGCAGCCATCCACGTGGTGGGAGGGGGGGGACTGCCCCTATCGAATCCAGCCTGGGGGTAAGAAGTGAACATTGTGCTCATGTGCCCGAACACGTCATACAGCGAGGTAACAGATCAGATGACAAGTCAGTGTGCAAATAGATAGTAGATAGATCTACACTGCCCATCCATCATGAGCGACGAGGATGGTCAACAATCAGGTGTAGTGTCATCCATGGGTCAGGTCTAAAAAAAAAAGGTGGGGGGGCTCATTAACATACCATTGGATGTGGCGTTACCAGAAATTTGCATATCTAGGTACCCTCTGAAAAATGTGGAGGACTCCATCCACCCGCGTGTACCCCCGACTTGAGCCCTGGTGTCATCATGGGCAACGCCGGGCCCTCAGCATAATTCAACATCACATGCGCACAAACCATTGAACCAGGTAGCCCATGTGTGTTGAATGCCTAAAAGTGTACTTCATAGCAACACACCAAGATTATGACTCAGCACCGAAGTCCATGCTCCTGTACATGGATGGCAAGAAAGTGAATCGGATATTAATGACATTGCACCCCACGAATTCGTCTTGCACCAGCGATAAAAGCTCTGGAAGCATAGAGTTTGCAAGCCAAGGGAAGCATGACAAACGGAAGGAGTATCCCTCCATGCTCTCTCTGCCTACCTCAGACATGTGGCCTGGCCTGGGGGGCGAAGAGCTTGAAGTCAGGGCTCAGCTCATTCACAGCATGCTCTCTATCAAACTATACAGACACAAGCTGAACGAAGTGTGCATTCCTCAATTGTGCATACTTGAACTGGGCAGATGCCATGAACTGGCCAACACGAGAGCAACAGCCATGGACTGAGCCATGAAACACATCAGCATTGAGGAGGTCAGCGGAGTCCTCTGGAGCCATGGCCAGCACAAAGATGCATTAGTCACCTAAACATTAGGAGTCCTGGGCCGCTGCCTACCAAAAGGACAGCCATGTTGGAGTTGCAGAAATATGTAGAATGTTGCCAGAGTATGTAGGTCAAATACTCTACTTCACTGACATAGATGGTGTCCAGGAGTGCCCCGACTCAAATCCCCACTTTCACAGGTGGAAGAACTACCACCTGAAGAGATGGGGATTGTCCTGGAAGGAGGGTAAGACATGTTCTTCAATTCACTCGTCCTGACAACAAAATCCTTAAGACAACATAAACCAAGGTCTGTAGTATGCATTCAGGGGGCACGGCACACTAATCCTGGGGAACAGTGGTCGCCCATCAATTTCGTGCCTAAGACTCTTTTCTTGGCCATATCACCCTGACCCATGGCCCTCCAACAAGAGTCTGAATAGTGACATCTGGTGGCACCAAACCTACTCCCTTGGGTGGCATGTGTCAGGCAGTGGTGTAACATAGAGATGTTCCTATGAAGTCAAGATTCTATGTCCCAAGTGTCAGCAAAGTCACTGTTAAGCTGCGACAGAGCAGAAAAACTCAATGTGGCCAACTCTGTGTATGGGTATGCCTAACAGATGAGGCAAGACCTTTGAAAAAATACAAGTAGCTGTTCCAAGGCTTGGGATGCCACAGACTTCATACTGAAACTACAATACAACCAGTTGCCCTCAAGCATCACATGGTCCTGTAATCATCTGAGGAAGCAACTTAGGAGAGAGCCCGACAAGCTGCTAAGTGGGGACATCATAGAGCAGACAACAGGGTCTCCCTCCTTGTGGTGACCACTAAATCCAAACAGCCTATTGCAAAGCAATATGTGTGGTCATGTGCTTCCCCAATGAGGCAATTAATAGATAGTGGGCCTCATTACGAGTCTGACGGTAACCCTTTTTCATAACACTTTTCCAGCGCCTGACTTTGCGGTGCCACAGATCAGGAAGTCAGGCGCCGTAAAGTTTTAGTCCCCATTCCCATCGAGTGGGAATGGGGACACTGAAGCACCAGCGTTGCTAACAGTGCCGGTGCCTCAGTCAAAACTCTGTAATCAGGGGCCATTACGCTGGGCAGGTCAGACCTGCCCGGTGCAATGGCCCCCGCCAATCACCCATTTGAACGCATGCTACTGCCAGACTGTTTTACACACAGATTCGAGATACATCACAACCTTCTCAACACACCAGGCCCTGCATCCTTAGAAGAGACTGCACTTTGGCATATCATTGGCGGTGGAGATGTGTCAGCAAATGATCTGCAGTATATTGGAAGGGCTGGAGGAGGTCAGACATGTCAGCAATGGCAGACACTTACACACAAGGATGGAAGCAAACAATGGATTGCTTGGCAAAAGTACTGGGCATGGTCCAGTGACACGGCCTAACACTTAACAAGTTGAAATGTGAGTTCTTCAAGACCAAAAATAGAATTTGTGGGTTATAGATTTCAGGGATCAAGCCTCTCTCCCAATCCAAAAAAGGTGAAAGATGGTCACCTAGCAACTGTGCCCTGAAATCAGTCAAATCAGTGTGCAGCTTCTTGGGTATGGTGACATATTGCAGAAGGTTCATCCCCTCTCTTGCCATCATATTATAACCACAGCACAAACGTACAAAATAGTTTTCCCTTGGATGTGGACAGCATTTGAAGTAAATGGCTTCCTTGCCACCAAGGCAGCATTAACAGAGGACACAATGTAGGCATTCTTTGAGCTAAAGAGGTGCGCAATTAATGGCAGCCACTAATCCCTATGGCCTGGGGGGTTTGTTGACTTAGGGCCTCATTACACGGTAGGCGGTGAGCCATGGCGCTATTAGCGCCATGGCTCATGCCGGTAAAATACCGGCACCGCCTTGGCGGAAAGGGGATTTACCGCCCCATCCCAAGGTTGGAGGGGCGGTAAATCCCCCTTCCGCCATTGCCCTTCCCCATTCCCATTTCTGCCCCATAGGGCTCAATGGGAATGGGGAAGGCGCTAATTACGGCACCGCAATTTAGCGGTGCCGTAATTAGCTCCGAGGTCCCTTAGCGGGTTGGTATTTAACGCCTGCAAAAAGCAGGCGTTAAAACTCCAACCCGCTAAGGGAGCTCGTAGTAAGGCGGCAGGGATTTACCGGTACCGGTATTTTACCGGTACCGGTAAATCCCTACCGCCTACCGTGTAATGAGGCCCTTAGTAGACATGGCAGGCAACACTGGAACAGGGTTATTTGAAATAGAAAGAGAAGCATTAGCTATCCACTGGCGCTTCCGCCTCCATCACATTTATGTATGTAGACAAACCCGTGTTGTGGTCATCGAAGCCTAAATGTTGCCACCGGAAATGATAGGCTCATTTCTGCCCACCCATGATCATATATAAAGGTGACTCCTGAAGTCGCAGCAATACAATGTGACGCTAGTGACTCAAACATGAGCAGACAACCCTGCGGTCTCCTGTAGTGGGAGGGGTGAAAGAACTGATGGTTGAGGAACATGTAGGGGTCATCACCACTGCAACAATCCCCGTGAATGTGTCAATGGGAGGGATAGCAGAAGCTACTGCAGGGAAAGGTTGCCTTCTGCTAGACGCTAGACGTTGAAGCAGTCCTGTCGGGACATTGCACGGGTAGTATAGCTTTGAATCCTGGTTCCGTGCTTAGAAACCTCTTCGTAGTGCATGGATTGTGGACGATTCACTATGAACTACCATAGTCCCCTGACGGTTTCATATTGAGAGGCCACAGAATTGTAATTCCTATAGTCCTAACATGCAAAGTAATTGCACTAGCAAACAAAAGGCACAAGAGTGTGGCAACAACGAAAGCAACACTCCTCGAAAATGTTTGGTTTTTGCACCTTGACGCTAAAGTGGATAATTTCTTGAACAGGTGTGTATCGTGCCTATCATCGGTACAGCTGAGCTCTCTGCTGGCCTTTCAAACTCAACATGCGCCTCCATGCTATGTCAGTGTGTTCGATTATGGACTTCGCCACAATCCAGCAGGACACCCACCTTGTGTTGGTGCTGGGGGAATGGTCGAGAAAGTCGGAAATGGACCGGCTACAGTCTTTACCAAAATCCCCCTTGATACCTAACCTGGAATGCATATGTGCTGCACACGGTACCCCGATATCTGTATGTACCGACAATAGACCCCCATTGCACGGGCAGGTTTTCAGCAAAGTCTTGTCAGCATTGAGTATTAAACACAGATGAATTACACCAGTATGGAGATGGGCCACTGGAGAGATAGGGAGGTTTATGTGCACTGTCAACAAAACCTTTTGCGTAGCACTAAGCCAACCAAGAGTACAGGACAAACTCTATAACAGTTCCTCAGGGAACATCCTACCACCCCACAATGCTCCACAGAAGGGGTGCCAGAAGACTGTCACATGGGCCACCCCATACAAGGAGCGATACCAAGTCACCCTATGAGAACAGTTCCATGCGTAGACATTGACCAGGCCTGCACCCAACAAGTCTCAAGAAACTCCAAAGAAAGGGTTAGACAACACATCAAATCATCCAGGCTACAAGAAGGGGACAACGTCCTACTCAGAGATGCATTGCATGAGCTCAGCCCTGCATTGGAACGAGAGTATTGGAAAGTAGAAAGGATAAAGGGATCTATGGCCCCAGTGAGGAGTGATAACAGGAATAGCAGCTGCTTTTTAAGATTTTTAATTTATTAGTGTCTTGTGCCCTAAAAAAATTAGGTCTAAACACCATTCATCACAATTAAAAGAAGCAATGTGACACATTTCCATACATTTCCATTCTTACACTTCAATAGCACCAAACATTCATAAACTCAATTTCCGTAATATAAACGACACAGGGCAATCAATAACGACTTTGAGCAGTGGTCTAAATAAAACCGTCCCCAGAGCAAATACCACGGCTGCAATCTGATTCCCTCAGTAAAATCAGCAAACATGTCAATTCTGAGAGTGGTCAACTCTGGGCATTCACACACTAAGGCCTGATTCATAGAAGCGTTTTATAATGGCACAATCCCATTGGAAACTGCTCTGTGAATAAGGCGCTACATGTTTAAGAGCTCCACTGGAGTCAGACAGCGAGTACAACTTGAGTCTAACCCATCTTTTGTCTTCCAACAAAACTGATTTTCCTTTGTCAGTAAAGGATCTAAGCGTAAACATAAAATAGTTCTTGCAAATGCCCGTGATGGATACAGTAATAGGTATGGCCCACGCTACGATTTACCTTGCTTAAATCTATGTATCTCCCGTAGCATCTTAGTTTTTCACACGTGTTAATCCAGTCATGTTGGTGACTTTCTTTGCAAGCCAGCAGGGGCCTGTCGGCCGCTTCTTCCGGGGTCATCTCAACCAAACCCAAGTGACCAAACCCAGGTGCCTACTACATGACTGGACCAAATCGCTCTTGATTCGAGCTCTAGATGGATCCATCTTCCCGAAGATAGAATTTTCAGGGGGCTAGTAGACCTTTATACAAAGCTGGATCCTCTTCCACTGTATCTTTGCAATTAAGGAAGTCAGGTCCAATTCTGCCTTAATAGCTACCATTGGAACAGACTTAGGAAGCCCAATGAGGTCTTCCATGTAAGCCCTTCCAAAGTATCAAAATTATAATCCGTCAACAAGTGGTGGACCTCCAAACCATAACAGACCATCGGGATCACTTTAGACAAATTAAGCAGAGGCTTTATGGAAATAGCAGCTTCTTTAGGGCGACATTGTCAGATGACCCTGTGGAAGACGGCTTAGGGAGAAGCAGTAGGGTGGAAGAGTGTGACAGTGAGTTGGAAGCAGAGGACACAGAGGCTCCACGACAAAAGCAAGGACAAACTAATGCAAGGGACAAGCTGCCACAAACTTCGAAACTGCAAAGTGGCACACAAGAACCTGACACATCAGTCAACATCTGAGAGGAACAGGTTGAAGATTTCAGATATCCGAAAAGGGTGGGGGGGACCAGGCCTTGTTTAGAGGACTATGCAGTGTATAACGAGTAAGGAGATTTCAAGCAGCTGAGGTTTTATTAAAATAAAATGTGTGTTTCAGAATCCCTTTGGGAGGGGAAGGATGTTCAATGCTAGTTGATTTACTGTAGCATGGACACGCGCGATGTGTCTTCACGCAATCTATTTATTTATTTTTTACATTTATAAAGTGCACAAAGCAGCCCTTGGTGCCGGTAATCCCTTACCGCCCTACTACGAGGTCCATTAGCAGGTCCCTTCCTTAACGCCTGGTTTTGCCAGGCATTATGGAAACGACCTGTAAAGGGACTTCAGAGCTAATAACGGTACCGTTATTAGCACCTTCCCATTAAGCCCTATGGGGGCTGAAATGGGAATGGGGAATGGCTTTTTCAATGGGGACTTACCGGTCCTGCAAAGGTCGGAATGGACCAGTAAGTCCCCATTCAATGGGACCGGACACGGTACAGGTATTGGAGGTAGTCATGGCGCTAATAGCGCCATGACTACCTCCAACCTCGTAATGAGGCCCAATGGACTTATGTTTAGCACGCATGAATGCTTTATTTGAATGAAACTGATTTATTTTTTCTGTTTTTATTTCTTTAGATACATTGTAAATTGTAAAGGGTTTGAGTTGCTGTCATGATGCTTAATCCTGTTATGTATATAGATGATTTTGCTTGTTTTATTTCTATGTTCATAAAATAGTTTTGTGTGTAAGGTTTCATGTAAACCAAACCGCAAATAAAAAAAGAAATAAAAAAAGAAGCTAATATAACTGTGAACGTTGTGGGTAGAGCCGTTGAAATTTAGATTTTTGTTTTTAAGGTTCTGCAATTTCCATGCTATTTAGTGCATTGATGTTTTTCACACTTTTCTACTGAATTATAGTGGTTGAAGGCCTTAATAAAGAGTCTACAATCGATAACAACCAGCTGCTTTATCATTTAGAGAGTTTCTTTCATTGGCATATGCATCTTAACAAACAGTATTTTCACAGGTGCCTTCTTGAAATGATCAAACACACCTAACAACGATAAGGTTTAATTGTGTGCATCAGCTCTGTAATAATGTATCTATTGAGGGGGTGTTTTCCTTGTGTTTCACAAATTTGAGCTGTGACGTGTAAAAACATTATTGTGAGCTAATCTCTCCATTACATTCTTGAGGAACTTTTTCCCTGTTTGCATTATATGATGCTATGTTGTTGATGGCAAAGGCACTCTCGCTGAACATTCACAACCAAACTTGATTGGTTTAAAGATACACATACTCTTTCCCGTGTGTTACCCAAATTGATGTTTCTGTTTTAGGGGAGTTTTGTTCCTTTTTGGTTTGTTTTTTCAGTTTATTGAAATAAATGTGCATTTTTTGCAAGATAGTGTAATTGTTTCTGTTAGGTTTTACAGACCCGCAGGTGGGATGGTTCATGCCGCGTGCATCACTAACAAGCTCTGCACACGCCCTACAAGCACCTTTTTCATTTTTCTTTTTCTTTTAGGCAGCTCAGAGCTCACGGCAGAGGCGTGGCCAGGATTGTCCAACAAACGTGGCATGAAGCTAATCTAGTTGTGCCCACAGCAGTGACATTCACATCTGCAAATGACCACACAGCACTGCTGAGTGTACATTTACAGATTTTGAGTAGGCCATGCCTGCTCAGGCACTACCCTTTCTATGCCTCTGGCTCAGTCCATTCTTTCCATGTGGTGCAGCGACTTTCTATAGTTTGTGGGTGGGTGACTGAGAGAGCACTGAAAAGATTGAAAGACCCTGACACTGTCCATGCATGCATGAGAAATAAATGCATGCTTTCTTGATGAGGTTGGCGAAAATAATACGTGATTGTTATCGATTGTTAATTGCATAGTTTGTGTCCACAGCTTCCTGAGAGATTTACAGTCAACATACTGGAATATATTGTGTCTGCATGTTCATGAAAGTGATTTGTATGTCCACATACTGGCAGAGGTTGGGACAGCGTGTTCAAGTAAGTGATTTACAGTGACCATTACTGGCATAGATTTTGTCTCCAGCTTTATGAACGTTATGTGCTCCCACCATTACTGGCATAGCGAGATTGTGGTTACAGCTTCATAAAAGTGACTCACAGTCGCAATACTAGGGTATGTTGTGGACACATGCATCATGAAAACGTTGTAAAATTCTCTTGTGTACTGTTTGTGAAATGGCATCCACCCGATTTTTTAATTTGCTACCTTACAGAACCAATTGGCTTTTTACGCCATTTTTCTATAAAATGTTGCCATAAAATGGACCTTTTCAAAGCATTATTTAAAAAAAAAATCTCGGGTGAAAACCCCACCCATGTTAATGCCCTACCACTAAAAACATTCACCTGCCACCACTGACCATTAAAAGTTTACAATGCCAGTGCCCCCTCAGGAATCAGCCATCCTCCCAGCACCAATAAGCTGCCTGTGCCACTAGCATATGCATAATCATTTTACTTGCATGTACACAGTGGGAGCTGATACATTTAAGCACCAGATGCTGCCATCCGCTTGTTCCCACACTGGGCGAAAGATTAGGGATTAGCAGCAACCTGAAGTGGAATTTCACATTGTGTCTTAAGGCACCATACAAGGTCGGCCTTTCTGCTAGGCCCTCATACATAAGAGTTTGTGACAAAGCAACAGACTTCTGGTTCAATTATGCATTTTCAAGATGGAAGCTATCGAATATGCTGTCCCACCGGCAAACAGTTTGAAAAACGATTACACTTCTTCTGACTTTGCTTTTGTAACTTTGTCCTGTGTTTGTTGGAACCTGTGAACTCCCACTTCTCCTCTGCCAGGTTGGTTTCTGGTTGTATTTTAGCAGCCTGTTATAAAGCCTTCAAATTTGATTTCATGTTGAACTTTGCTCCTCCATATGAAAGCACATCATCATAACTAATTCCAAAGAAATATGCCGCGATTGGTCCTTGAAGATACGATTGCTGAATACGACATCCTAGAAATGTGTCTTCTATAAGTGTTTTCAGGGATTTTCTTGATATATCTTGCTCTTTAACACCTTTTGAGTAATAGATTTGTAGAGCCGCTTGGCATCTGCACTGCGGCAACCCTGCCTTAAAGAGAGGCGTCTAATAAACATTCAATGAAGTCTACCTGAGTTGCACATTCTCCCACATTCTGCTGTGTTTCCGAAGATCTTTCTGACTTTCGCAGGGTGCTCTGCACATTGTATGCATAACACTCTTTGTGATATCATTTGTCATAGGTATAAACAACTTTTGGATTGATGACACTCCTGTTTGAGAGGGGATAGGTTTAAGATCTGGATCTTCTCTACCTCCCTCTGTGCTATTGACCCCTTCCTCCTGCACCCCCTTTTTCTGTTTAATCTTTGTCTGTCTCGTGAGCGCCCCGAGGCCTTTGAGCATGCAGCACGATATAAGAAATCTATAGATAGATAGATAGATAAATAGATGAACCAACTAAATTTCAGTTTCCATTGAGTATTTGCCCTCAACTAAACATCATGAGACATCTTTTGACCTCCACCCTCAGTGCTAACAGTGTGCTATGGATGCCTCCTAGCTTCAGGTCTATTGCAAAGGAAGCATCCATTTTTTTGTAATTGCTTACCAGTATTTTCAGATCTTGTACGGGGAAGCTACTTCGTACTCGCTGAGCTCTCAAAACCATCTTCATGTTCTGCCAGTTTTTTTTTATATCTGGCCGGCACTTTATCAAGATTACCTTTGTGTGTGCTCTTCTTGTAATAGGACAGATGCCGGTTTGCATTACATTGGTTTATATCTGCTGCAGTTGTATATGAAAGTGTTCTACAAGGTGTGTATAATGTTCATGTTAAAGGTATTTATATAGCGCACCGTCACCAAAAGAGTTGGTCTCCAGGCGCTCAGGCGGATATGTAAACAAAAAGGTGGGGGGTGGGTTAGTGGGTGAAGAGGGTGTAGGAAAGTGAGAGACGGTGTACTGTTGGTGCCTTCAGTTTGATTTTCACTGTGCGCTGAGCTTGGGTCTGCATATAGGATCGAAGCGAGTTCTCGCGTGCTGTTGTTGCGATCTATGTGTTGATGGTCTGTTGTTGCGGTGTGGTGAAGTCTGTGCGGTTTGCTGTGAGAGAGGTGGTTGTGTGGGTTTTTGTGTGAATTAAGTATGGAGAAATTTGAGGTTTTGGTTAGTGGGTTGTATGTCTCATAATCCTTGTAGTTTAGTTTTATGTATCAGGTTGTCATACTGGGTAGGTATATTCTTTCTCTTGGTTTACTGATTTACTAGTTTCGGGGGTGATACCGTGGCTGGTTCCCAGCAGATAAATTGGGCTTAGTACCCCAGGTTCGGCGAGCATTATCCCCCAGTTCGATAGTGGTGGTATATTATCATTGACCAGCTCCTCTCTATTTACTGTTGGTGGTCCATTGGTGGTATATTCTTCTCTTCCTTTTCCTGACTGTCTAGTTTCAGGGGCAGTGGTGAGGCTGGCCTCTAACTAAGTTATTGAGCTTAGTACACCCAGGAGGGCGAGTATAATCCATGCTTTGTATGCTTTGCATAATCAGCATCAAGTTGTTTTCCCAGTAGACTTTGAGTTGAGTCTCCTTTTGTTGGCATTCACACAATAAATACAAATGAAAGTCTCTGCCACTCGAGGGCTTGCGTTTCGCCAACAAGGGTTGATCTCTCTGTATTATGCCTTCTATAAATTCAGTCAATTGGTTGCACCCGCAAAAGATAACACAAATTAATCATTAAAAAAAGAACGGAACATATAACACTAGTGCTGAAATTGCTTATCTATACTAAAAATGTTGACATTTTTGAAACACCATTGGCTTGAAAGTAAAGGCTGTTAGGCCTGAAAATATCTGTCAAATAAGGCCTGGAGAATTAAAATCTATCCCTAAATAAAAGAGATATTGAAAATTGTATGCACTGCTTTGGTGTTCATCTTGATAACATCATCAGTGCTACAAGCTGCATGCAATAGAGGGAGACCATGGACATTATTAATCTATTGCTAGTTTCTAATGTCACAAAATCAGTTCCACATTTTCCTTAGTTAAAATGGACAGGTCCAATTATTTTCTACAGATGCTCCTGTACTGTCATGAACATACAGTCTTCGGTATCACATTTAATGCAAACTATGGGACAGTTTCTAATTTCAGGTGCTTCTTTCTTAGGGGTATAAAGGGGGCTTTGTGTATATTTTTGCTAGGTGGGCTTGGTGTCTCTTTAGGTGGGCTGGCTGTCTCTTTTTGGATGGATCTGCAAGTAGGTAGAAACTCGACTGATCAACACCCGAGCAACAATGAGACATCCAACCAACATCCAAAATCTGATACAATGGAATTGTCACAATTCACTACCTTCGCTTCTTGTTTTGTTATCTTATGAGGCTTTTCTACTGTGCTAAATCACTACTGCAGTGGCCGCGGAGCACTCAGCTTGTCTGGAAGGTGGTGTATTGTGCCCCCGTCTCTGGTATCCAGATCTTAGTCCGCAAAGGTAAATGATTATGAGTAAGATAAGCGGATGGAAAGGTGTGCTAAATGCCACAGATTTATTTTTTATTTATTTATTTAAATGTGTATAGCGCGCAAACAGCCCAGGGGCATTGAGGCGCTGTTACTTGCATGAGCTTAGTTACAGGCATGGTATCAGTAAATGGCATATTACAGATAGGTACAAGCATGGTTATCATTACAGCTTATGCGGTTGGTCAATACAACTTAAGCAGTGGGTCCTATGGTTGGTATTCATGCTGCTGCGAGGGACCTTATGAGAAGAGGGTGGACTTCATTGCTTTGCGGAAGGCGAGGAGGGAGGGCTCACTGCCGATGGTGGGAGGTAGGGCATTCCAGTGAGTGGGTGAGATGTAGGGACGGGTTGATGTGGAAGAGGAAAAGGCAGGTTTTGTGGAACCTTGGTGTGTGGATCAATTAAGGTGGGCCATAGATTGGGATTGCAGAAAGGAAGTTATAATATGAACTTGTTTTAATGAAACCAACTGTGTAGGTGAAGCAGTTTTAAGGAGTGATAGGTAGTCAATACCGGATCAATGTGATCTTAACGAAAAATGAAATAACTAAAACATTTCTAACGAACCGAAAATACTGAAATAATTCAATTTTTTAACATTGGGGCCCCTGCCCTAAACCCCCTGTTTCCCTAGGTTTATAACCCCATCCCAACCCTCTCCCCACACATTTAAATCCAATACCCCACCCCATATATATTTTTAATACAAAATTCAGTGCTTTCGGTATTGTAGGTTTGTAAAAAAAAGTTATTCGTTATTTTAAGTTCGTTAACATCACTGGATACCGTCAATACCGCCTAGTGTTTGGATGTGTGAAGCTAAATGGTGGTGCATTTTTGACAAAAGATTACCCTGTACATTTCACCATGGGGCAAACTCTGGAGTAGTCATTCAGGATTTCCAAGCCTGGAGGTAAGATGGGGCCTGGTCAAGAACCGACTGTGCGAAAGATGAATTGTGTTGGAGAACAGCAGGGCAGGATAGGCTGCTTGGGATTTGTTTCACGTGTGGCACTCATGATAAAGGGGGCGACTAGAATAGTAGTGTCACAATATATTGTCTGAGAGTGCAGTCACTTCACAGCTTTGGGTTTCTGTGTGTCTTACATGATTATTACCACAAAAGGCTGTGACATGCTGTATAGCACCTTCTGCCACAGTTCGGCCACCTTACAGCACTGAGGAACTTGGAGGGAATCCTTCAAATTGCAAGCCAATAATGTGTGCACCAGTGTGCCTAAAGGTAAGCGCCTTAGGGCCCTCCAGCCCTAAATGGCCATGAAAGCCCAACACTAGGGTGCATCGCTTTTGGTGTGTGCAACTGTGCTTCCAGAACCTGCGTAGTGATCTTAAAGCGATGTAATAGCATTTAGGAGTTTTTACATATCCATGTTGTGATTGGGAAAGCCTGTGTGCTTTTTTCATTCAAATGACTACATTTCCCCCAAAATTACTCGCGCACCACTTCATCCCCATCCTTGCGGGCCAAGGATTGTTGGAGTAAATAGAACACCTTTGACTGGCAGCTGAAAGCTTGGACTGTTCACAATGGAGACATGCTTGAGACATGCAATCTTTAAGTAAGCTCTAAAGGTCTTCAAAAGCTTGAATTTGCTTCAGTCCTGTGATGGTTCTTGATGCATTGCTCTTGTTGTGATGGACCCTCTTGTTCCTAGGGTCTGGTTCAGAACATTGCTGAATGTTTTGATTCTGAGTTTGCTATGCACTTCAGTCTTTTCCTGCTTATTTAGAAGCCCCTGGTTTCCTGAACAAGCACTGTGCAGTGCATCCTTGTTCCTGACCAGCACATTTTGGCTATGTACCATAATTTCCTGACCTTGCAGGAAAACCTGTTCCCTGAACTTATTTAGCCTTGCTTGCGAGCTATTACAGCCCTCCATTCACAATCCGCTCCCCTTTCAACATTTTGGTGGCCATTTAGACGGGATTACTGGGCAAGTTCCACTTTTGTAGACATACAAACTGGAATGTTGATTAATGTACCTTGAAGGACCTCACACAGTCCTGCCCCATTCACACAAAGGAGCCGTTCCGAAGTGTGGCAATAGCTCACAAAATCAGAGCAGCCAAAATGACAATTTTTCCAGTAAAACACACCAGGGGAGTTAAAAGAAAATGGCCAGGTCACAGGATTTAAAACGCCCCCTTTTCCTCACATACCATTCAGACATGGGTGGGCACTTCCTAAGACATAGGCAGTACCTATCATTTGCTCTTTGTTGCCGTCATTCAGATTCTGCAAGGGCATGTTTTTGAAGGAGGAAGTTGTGTTGCTTGGGTTCACTTTGAACGATCTCAATACCATGCAAACTAAATTGATTGTATCGAGCTAATTAGCCACACAAGTGGGCCAAGTTTAATTTGTATGCTCATCTGACAGTCCTGAGAACTACTACACATGCCTTTTGATTATAATTCTGTCAATATATGACTTCATTTCCTTTCTCATCGTTCTAATAATTCTACCATTTAGCTCCTGTTTACTCAAAACAAGACATCAATACATAGATAGAATGGTTGTGTTATACAAATCAAAGATGGTGCCTAAAAGGGGAGCCTATTTATTTTCTGATGAACAAACAACAGTGTCTTTGTCATTGTCAATTTCATCTCAATTTCTTTACTGATGCTCCTTTGAAAATGCACTTAACGGTATTACGATTTGTTTTTATACTGCATCTTATGCTAATTAGCAAGCTTACCTGGAATAGTAAGTGGCCCGGCTTATTATTAAATATTAAAAGCATTTTTTTCTCTTTGTGTACAAAAGAGCATTACATTAGTTGACGATTTAGCTTGATTTTTTTTCTGTTTAACATAAGCATGTACACGTAGGTAAAGTGTTATGTGTTTAATAAAATACAATATGAGTGCCTTTTTATATTATGCAAAGGAAAAGCACAGTCTTATTGTTGGAAGAACGGTTAAGGATGAGGATTATAAGTGGGTCAGGGGGCAAGAGGCTACCAATAAGCTAAAAGGCTGCACAGTGCTGCAGATTATAATTAAGTTGAAGCTTTCAGCAGATCTTTGCAAATAGTCTCCTTGCCATCAAACATAAGTCAGGAAACCAAAGAGTCAGCAAAAGCCAGTGGGATTTCCAACGTTATCAAAAGGAGACCCGACATTTGATTTCTTACGTTACACCCACCATCTCCACAGTTATGCATTATATGTCATTGCTGTTGTTCAATCCAAGCAATTACGTGTAGGTAAAATGCGTGGTGTTTCATAAAATGCAATTTGAAGGTCCATGGAAAGAGTACTTATTTATATCAGCTAAAGGAATGGCAAAGCCTCGTCGCTAGGCGTGCAGTTAAACAAAGGATTACAGGCGTGCCCTGTGTTTAATGAAACAAGTATGCATGGTATGTATTGTGTGACCTTTTTTGGTTTTTGTAAAACACTAAACTGCCAGGGTTGTGGTTACAATTCTGCGGTGCATTTCTGCATCTCACTAAGTTGCCGGTTGACTGTAGCCTGAATCACATACGAGGACTCCCTGCCAACATCACACACGGGAGACACACAAATTCAAGTTTAAACAAATGATTGTATTGAATTTACTGAGATTTAAATGAAATCAACTCCTTGTTGTTCATTTCCCTCTGTCTTCCTGCGACACAAGAAGTTACTCGCACCGCCGACCGTCCCGATTGGCGTATCTGCCCCACACGGTGATGTAACACAGCTCCCCTAACTGAGTCTCCTGTGAATGACCAATTCCCAATAAACTAGAGTACCCAGAAGCCGCTGCCTGGCGTGGTATTCCCAAGGAAACATCTCCACACCATGACAACAGATGATTTTTGCTACAGCTTCTGTGCACATCTCTTTCTCTTCTAACTGGCTAATTCTACATGCCCTCTATTCTTGCCTGGGAGTGATTCTTGACTCACTCTGGACCCAGTAACTACCAAAAATGAAACATCACGGACCAAAAACACTACTACATTCTGGACGCAGCAGGACTAAAAGCGACAGGAGGAAAGCTCTAGATGGAGTGGCTTCACCTCAACACTCAGAAAGACTTTGCTGGGTTTAGATGGGAGACATGCAACACTGGATGCTTCTTCCAGCTAGAAGGCAGACCACCACAGGCTTGACAGTGACATTGATGGAAAGGGCCCACATAGCCCAGTTTAGGCAACCTGGGGCATGGCTGTTTCTTGTTGATGGCAGACTTTATCCTCAACCTTATATGTAGGACCTGGATGCTGCCTTCTAACCATATAGAGTGTATAATAATCCTTCACTGGTATACAATTTTGAATCAAGGAACATTGAACAGATTTAATCTGTCATAATCTGGATTCCACAGCTTGGGTATCCAGACCCTAGGGAGCATCCTGGTGTGATGAGCATAAGAACAAAAAATGCAACATCTTGAGTGTTGAATGGTGCAATGCTTTGTAGATCAACTTGGGCAACCAGGAATGTTATTGTTCTGTGACAAAGCCAATAATATGGCCTTGCCAAGAGGGGATGGGAACCCCTCTCACCTGGGGTGGGACACCTTCCACAGAGAAATCCAGAGCCAGCCCTACTCCTGTGGTGAATGGTGGCAGTAGAGAGGGCCCCAATCCCAGTCCTCCCTCGTGCCAAAATGTGTGCATGCAGACCACTGCAAAGAAATCCCACGCCTCTACAAGTTGCTTGCCAGTCTTCTCTCATACGTTTCAGAAACATCACATCTGTGCAAGACGGGGAGAAAAACTATCAGGATGTACACTATGAGAAGAGAGAAGAAAGGCCATTCAAGTGGAATTGTGATCAGCAGCAGACAGTGAGAGCATTGCCCAGAAGAGACAAAGATACTATTAGCAGCAGACAGTGAGAACATTGCCCAGAAAAGACAAAAATACTATCAGCAGCAGATAGTGAGAACATTGCCCAGAAGAGACAAAGACGCTACAGCGCTGCTAACGTGCACCATTAAAGCATTACAGGAAGAGAAAGATGGCATGTACATAAGTGGCAAACACCACAGAGCTCCCAAACAACTGAGAGTCCCGTAGACCACCAGGGAGACAAACGGGTGAAACACTGACCGGGAGAACCTAGGGAACCGAGTCCCAGAACACAAACATAAACATTGGCGTTTCAAGGTCACCATCTTTGGTTTGCGGAAAAGCCGGCACAGAAAAAAAAGGCAGCGCTGTCATACACACTCATCCTCTGGGTGGGGAAGTCAGGGCCAGATTGGCCAGGGAGAGTTATCCAATCCTAGGAAATAAAGGGGAATATAAGCCGGGGACTGGAAGCATGAAGTGTGGATTATTCCGGTGAGGTTAGAAGTGGAATTGGAGGATGACCAAGAGACCAGCAGGAGGAACGAAGCAGCAACTGAGACTCAAGGCAATTTGTGGTTGGAGGCAGGAGTAGTGGTTTGGAGGAGGGAGAAACGGGTACAGAGACAGTAGTAGTAGTTTGGAGGATGGAGAAGAGCAGAGAAGAGGGTAGTAGAAGTAATAAGGGAAGGAGAGCTAACATCAAAAGGTGGAGGAAGGGCAGCATGTTTGATGGAGCCTGAATCAATCAGAACATTTGTAAGGCAACATCCCAATTCAGATTAGATCAGTAGCAACTGGACAGTTAGGAAGTCCCTGGAGGAGTTTAGATGGCCGGCATTAAGGTCATCATCTATAGGCCAAGTCAGCTCTTAGCCACTAAGGGTCAACATTCGGTAGCACTTACCTGGTGTTCTGGATACACAGGTTAGGCAGGAGGGTAATAACAAGATGAGAGCGAGAGGGAGAGGGAGAGAGAGAGGGAGAGGGGTGTTCCTAGTGATTATTGTTCTGCCTGACACATTTCTCAAACCAAAACAACACAGATATTGCTCCAAGTTCTTCCTGAATTGTTGTGTTGGTCATCCAACTGTGGATGGAAGGCCGAGGATTTGTGGACAGGTATGCAGACAGCTGTAAAAACTGTCCTCATAATTTCAAAATGAATTGAGTATCTTAATCCGAAATGATTATCTAAGGAAACTCATGTGATCCGTCTCATTTCACAAAATCGCTGGCGAATTCTGGAGCACTCGGCATCCCTCTCAACAAAACAAAGTGGGCCATTTGGGTCAGGTAAACAGCTATAATCCAGACCCCCTGTCAAACCAACCGAGGGAGGAAGGTCCACAGTAAAGCTTATCGAGATGTTACACCAGGCAGCTGCCAGTGGAGGAAGTGGCTTCAGTAAGACAATGAACTTCTCCCCAAATGCTTTAGCCTGTATGCAGGATGGTATACAAAATCCTTGAGCATCCTCCTCCAAACAGGTCAATGGACATGTTGATGCATCCACTGCTGTACCTCATGGCACCACTTCCAGAGCATGTTCTGCAATTATGTATTTGGAACAAGTAGTTTATCATCTTTACATAAGAGTCCACGTATCATCAGGCAACTTTGTGCTTTTCTCAGTGCTCCCACTGCTGACTCTTCCACTTCCCAGTGTAGGACAGCCACATCAGTGGATTCTGCTAAATCTGTTGATGTAATTTTGTTCTGCCTTGTCAGAAAAAGTAAAATATGGACGCTCCAGATTTCTGTTTCCTTTTGGAACAAGATGGGAACCTGGTGAACTTTGTTTCAATGCTTAAAAGGACAGTTATTGTTCTTCAGACACAAGAATGGTATCCTTTTGAAGGTAGATGAACTAGAGGTGCTGTAATTCTGCGGAAAATGTTAATAAAACATTTATACAAATGAATAAAGCCCAAAAGTGGCTCTACCTGCGTTACCAAGGTAGGCATTCTCCAATGCTGAACCACTTTGATTTTTAATGGATCCCTATGAACTCCATGTGATGATAGCACAAAATCGAGGAAGGAGACACAGGCTTGCTGAAAGGTGCATTTCTCAAATTTAGCATATAAACAATGCTCCCGCAGCCATTCGAACTCTAGATGCCTTTAGTGTTTGCGATGGTTTGCTGAGATGACTAAAGTATCATCCAATTAAACTACCAATCAAGACTGCAGAATTTCTATAAAAGTATTAATGAATAAGTGTTGAAATGCTGTAGGGGTTGTTCTCAATCCATAGGGTATAAGCATATATTGAAAAAGGTCATACCAGGAATTAAAGGCTGTTTTCCATTCCTCACCTGAACAGATTCTGACTAGAATGCAAACCCTCCTAATGTCAAGGTTCATAAACATCTGCACTTGATGGAATTGTTCTAAAATGATCGCTAACAGTGGAAAAGGTTACCTATTCTGAGTAGTGATGGAATACAGATTGTGGTAGTCAATGATTGTCCTTAATGCACCACTGTCTTTTGGCTCAAAAAGATTGGTGTCTAGGCAGGAGAGGTGGCATGCCTTAAAAGTCTAATTCTTGAGGTTGTCTTGGAGATATTTTCTTAATTCTTCATATTCTTGTATTACTTACCCATACATGCGTCCATGCTGAAGGGGTTTGTCGGGATCTAAATCAATAGTACAATCATATGGGTGGTGCAGAGGCAATGCTTCTGCTGCCTGTCCACACAAAATATGCAAAACAAGGGGGGTTCTGGGAGTCCCTCTACAGGCACGAACACGGCCCATTGACCTGTTCTTTCACAGAGGAGAAATATCCCTGCATATCAGTCTTTGTCCTGTCCAGGGGCAGTCCAGCACCGAAATCCTAGGCAAGTCTCCTCTGAACAAGAGTACCAAACGCAACACCAGACATGTGTTTTGGCCTAGTCGGCCCTCCTCAGTGTGGTGGAGCTGGGCCTCTCTACGAACAGTGAGCAAGGGGTCCACGTCTGGATTCCAGTCGTAACTTAGGGTGAACCCCAAAGTTACTAAATATGCAAATCAAGGGGTGTTCTGGGAGTCCCTCTACCGGCACGAACACGGCCCATTGACCTGTTCTTGGGTGCATGGCCCCCGGGAGAGTCTCAACCAAGTCTTTAGCTCACTGTCCCTTTCACAAAGGCGAAATATCCCTGCATATCAGTCTTTCTCCTGCCCAGGGGCAGTCCAGCATCGAAATGCTAGGCAATTCTCCTCTGAACAAGAGTACCAACAGCAACCCCATACACGTGTTTCGGCCTAGTCGGGCCTCATCAGTGATGTGGAGCTGTGCCTCTCTAAGAACATGTGGGCGGGCCAAAGACTGATATGCAAATGGATATTTCCCATCTGTGAAAGGTACAATGAGCTAAAGTGTGGCTGCAGACTCTCGAGTGGGTATCTTCCCAAAGAACAGGTCAATGGGCCATGTTCGTTCTTGCAGATGGGCGCCTATGGACTATTTTTTGTTCACAAAATCCAACTGCATTTTGAAATGAAGGTAAAGGAAATTATTGTTTATTACATAGTCGTGTTTGCATGACAGTATAGACTAGGCGTTATTTCAACACTTTACAGTGATGTTCACAGAATATTACTTCCCTGGTCCAACCGATGTGGGGTTTGTGTTGGCGAAGCCAAGTTGTTTCCATAATAATAGGAAAATAAGCAAAATCAATATTATCAAATTAGATTTTCTTACAGTGTCCTAAAATGATATTGCCATAGGTTAGAGCACTATCATATAGAGAGCTAATCGTCTTGGCGATGGGTTTTGCTATTTGTTGGATGCTATGGGAACTGGCAAGCTTTGTGTCCATAGAGACTCTGGAATTTCTTGGGTCTAACAAGTGTTGAAATTTCTTGATTATATTGCAACAAAGTTATTTGAGAAAGTGGGAATGTGAGCAAGGAGGCTAATGACTAATTTCCAGCATCTGATGATCAAGCACTGTCAACTCCATGAAGCCGGGAGTCAGTGCTTGAAATAATGGCCTGCTAGACCACAGTACATGCATGCATTCTCCTGACTTCTTCTTGGTCTTTCCATAACTGTAACAGGTTTTCGCTGGGCCCAAACATTCGTAGGTTCCTCGGAATTTGGTGCAGGAGATGTAGTCCAGTATTGAAGGTGAGTATCCACTGCCTATATTGTCCTCTACTGACCCCTTTCCATTCCTAGAGCTGTTCAATTTGGAGCGGTGCCTCTATGAGGATAGACAAGGCTTTAGGGTGTGGTATCATTGCAATATCATATCCTTAATCTCTTCATTGGGTCCCTTGTAAAAATAATAGCTGCAGGCGATTCATTGGACCAATGAATTCTGGTACTAACCTTTGGAAGTGGGTTATATAAGGTATTGACTCCCTTTATGCTTGCTTAACTCTAAGAATTCTGCTTGTGCCGTTTTCTTAATCTCCCTTCTTTCAAAAATAAACTTAAACTAGGTGGCTAAGAAGGCGTTATGAACAAGTAGCCAGGTTCTATGTTGTAATATCAATAAAGCTGCCCAACCTAAGGCACCTTTGGTCTGGACAACATAACATTGACCTGGCCATGATCTGACCGGAAAGTGTTGGAGCAATTCAATAAATGCAATGTACACTTTTCTAGGAAGACAGCACAATATTGGGGCCTCCTGCACAATGCTGTGAGGGGTCTACATCAGAAATACTATAGCCTTAGCTGGTGCTGGGAATGTGGGTGAGCCTATGTGTGATTAGATGTACCTCCAGTAGTGACTCTAGTAGCAGAGCCTGTTAGTGGCTTAACTCCTGTGATCTTTGCCTGAAGCCCAGCAGCTCTTTATAAGAAGACAGCATTTTTTAAGGCCTGCACCAATCCCAATAGGGGGTTCATACCCGAATCCATGCTAATGGGCAAGTAAACTGTTGTGTTGGTTGAAATGGAGGAGTGTGTCTGGACACGCATTCCCTTTATACTTTGATTCCCCACCCTAGCAGCATGACTACACACTTTGGAGTAGGAATTCTGGGAACCATTGAGAACAAGTACAGATTGCTGCAAGTGATAGTGTCCAGTAAATATAGCACTGAGCCTGCGAGCAGAAGAACTTCTAGAACACAGAAACATATTCACAGTCCAAGAACCCGGAAGATCATTGAAGAATGTGGGCTGAGGGAAGAGTTCCAAAAAGTGAGCTAGGGATGCAAGCGGACAACAGCAATAGGTAGGAACCAGTGTGGAACTCAACAGTTGCTTGGCACTGTTCTTTAGTTCTCCTTTCACTTTAATCCTTTCATTAACAAGCCAATCCGGAAGTGGTAAGCAGTAAATGGAGAGCACCATCTTGAAATTAGAACAATGTATTTTCCTTCTATGAGGATACATCTCAATCATGCCAGACCTGAAAAATGTGAATGCAGACCCTAGTGACTCTTCAAACCTGTGACCTATTTCAAATTTACCATTTCTAGCTAAACGCCTTGAGAGACTAGCCACATCACATATGCAAAACTGAACTCAGGCAAAAATTGCTTCATAAGACATAATCAGATTTTGGACCTCATGGTATCATTGAGTCGTCCTTGCTTGACTTCAAGTGATCCAGTCTCAAATTTCTGACCAAAGCGAAAGAAAGAGATGTCCTAATACTCTCCAAAATCTCGTCTGTCTATGATACAGGGGTTCAAAATAGCCTCCTGAAAAGACTATGGGCCTTATTACGAGGAAGGCGGTAGAGCGTTAACGGCGCCAGTAGAGCTGCCAGCGCCGTTAACCCTCTACCGCCTCATTACGAGGTCTGCTCGCAGGTCCCACTAAGGATGTCTGCTAAAACCAGGCGTTCTTAGCGGGACCCGCTAGCAGACCAGGATGCTAACAACGGGCCCGTCATTAATGGGCCCGTTGTTAGCATCCTCCCCATTCCCATTGAGCCCTATGGGGGCTCAAATGGAAATAGCGATACACCGGGTCCAGGGCTTGGGAATGGGAATTACCGGGCCCGTCAAAGTCGGTATGGCCCGGTAATTCCCTATTCCTGGAACCCGGTACCCGTACCCAGTATGGGGGTAGCCACGCCGCTAAAAGCGGCATGGCTACCTCTGTACTCGTAATGAGGCCCAATCACTCTTTTGCAATACATAATACATTAAACAAGTGAATTGAGTCATGTCTGATGGATTGCTAGTAACAAGGTAAACCCCCACCTCTACTGGCCATGTTACAGTAGCCCAATGCTCCCCTTTTTATCTATTGGTCAACACATAAATGCAATCCCTTTCTACCATGCCAGAGATTAACTCAGAGTCTGTCCAACTCAAATGCTGTTCAAGGTTTACAATGGTGGGCCTCATTATGTGTACGGCACAATCAGTAAAAAGTGGTGGGAACTTGTTTACCGCTACTTTGACCACACTGCCATACTTTGATCTGTGTGGCAATGTGGAGGAAAAGCATCCAGCATGTGTCTGGAGGTAGTTTCTACAGAATAATTGAGGAATTGGCGGCAGATTTGCTACCAACAGTAATTCCTCCACATCACAATGGAGCTCAATGCAACACCATTATGCGTGATAAGACTTCCATTGCCAACTCTTAATTTGGCAGACTTACCACCAAAACATGCTTGCCAGACTCAGAATGAGGGTCAATGAGTCCAACAATACTCATTTCTCACTATGTTTAACCACCAGCCAAAACTCGATGGTGATAAACAAACTCTGTTTCAACTCTGCAAAAATTGAAATTCAACATTGGCCAGACGCTGATGCAACACATTCCTTTTTAAGTACCTTCCAAACCTGAGAACTCCTCCCATATCAATTGTGAACCAACTGCGATTGCAAAGGATCTGGTGATCCTATGTGAATCAACACTATTATCCACCCCGCAAATCAATGTTCTCACAAAAACCGACCACATCCTGCTCCACCTTTTGAAATAAATCTTGCCCTTTGTGCATAGGAATCACAAGCATTTATAAAAAGGGCAGTAAGGAAGAAAAACCCAAAACATTCCACCCAATTGAGTTACTGACCGTGAGTAGCAAGCTCTTTGCTTCTCTTATACTTATAGAATTAACCATCTGGCCCCCTTCCAACGCTTGTGTATCTACATTTCAAACTGGATTTTGTAGGAACAGAGGAACCACTCTTAAAGGCCTGATCGTTAGCTTCCTGCAAACCCAAGCCTTAAAGCATGGCTCACCCACAGTGTACTTGGCATGCCTGCATTTTACATTCGTTTTTGGCTTGGTGAAGCGAAAGAGACTTTGCCAAAGCTCACGAGATGGGGTATTCAGGAGGGTATAATTAAACTCCTTATTCTGTTTCATACTGAAATGAGAGTCCACTTAGATTAAATGGAACCGGGTTGCTCACAACAGAGATTCCAACCTATAGAGGTTTAAAGCAGGGATGTGTATTGGCACCCTGCTTTTTAAGCTCTACCTCTCTTGCTGGAAACTGATAGCTATCAGAATCTTCCTCTTGAAGCTAGGCCGCTTATATTTGCTATGATTAGCCTATACCGACTACATTTTATTCGATTTATAGGTCTATTGATTTAAAGACCAGTCTAAATGTGATGGAAGTGTATCTAAAGGAGATTTATGTTGCGATTTAATAGCCTGCGATCAAAAATCTTTACCTTCACAAAGAAAAGGAGAAGAAAAAAAAAAAAAGCTTAGTTGTGAAATGTTTGATACTCTGTTGGAGGATGTAAACTTATTCATATACCTGGTTTTCCCATTTTATTCTGGGAGATCGAAATTGGCTTTGGAACCCAGATTAAGGTTAATGATTATCCCGTCGTTGAGGCACAATTTTGGTCCATATTCGATTTAACCAACTTTAAAAAGGTCTACAAAATGAAAGCTGTGTCCAGTATATTTTACGGCTTGGAGATTGTTGACATAGGTAAATGGGATTGGTTTACAAGAACAGAGGCCTTTATTTGTAAAACCATATTGAAATGACTCCCCGGTTAGATTGGAATTCGGACTGACCTCGCTGAAGAGTTTGGCTATGTGAAAGAAATTGACATCACACTCCAAGATAAGCCGGAGGGAAATTCACTTCCGGATAACATCAATCAGATTCATACTATTAGCAGCACGCTTTCTGCATCCAATTGCATGCGATATTGTGAGACGTTTATAATGTTCTTAGGTATTTCGAAGGAGGTAGCTGTAAATCACCTGACACTTCTAAGAAGGACATCATGGGGATGGAATTGGCAGAATCGCATTGACTTCTGCCTCAAGGTACACAAACCTGGCTGAATGTATGAAGTTTACATTCAAATGAGATGTAGTTCCCAAATACTTTTGCAAATGTCCTTGTATTAGGCACAAATTCTTATATTTGTGCTTCCGCTTAACTTTGCTCCCTAGTTTGGAAATAAGGGCATTGCGGCATAAATATCAAGCTTGTTACCTTTGTGAAAGTGAAGGACAGTTTGAGAGCTTAAAACATTTTTTATCAGGCTTCAAGGCCACTGCACCGGTAAGGGTAGATAGGTGTTTTGTGGTTAACCAAATACTTTTTAACATTTGAGGTTTTCCACCATAGAATTTTGGAAGGTGGTCAACTCTCACAAATTATTGCAGTTACTGGATTTGTGCTCAAGTTGCATGTAACGTTAGGTCAAGAAATATACTATTGATATTGATATTGATATTTTATTTGTATTGCGCTCGTACACAAGTGTTTGAGGGCGTGACGAGGCAAGGGAAGGGGAACAGGGGAGACCAAAAAAACAATCTTACTAGGCCCAGCGACACTGAAAACACGCAAGTACAATGCCAAATAGTATTTGGAATAGTTATTGTGCGATATATTTAATGTAACGTCAATATTTGTATTTCCTTTGCACAGTTAGTTTTAAGAATGGTCCGAGCATGGCTTGTCACAATGACTTTTATTACAGTTAGTTTCGATTCATTGTTTTACATTGTGAAAGGTTTGCTGGAAACGAGAGCACAAGAAACACGTGCATTTGATGTTACACTGGAAACATCGTAAGCAAAGTAAAAAAACAGTCTGATTCATGTTTGCCCAAGTGCAAGTGTTTTTAGATAATATGGATTAGGACAAAACCTGTTGCTTCCATTCTGGGGCCAGATTATGGAAACTCTGCCCAAATGAATTTAGCACCAGTTTTGCTGTTTAGAGAATAGAGCGGTGAGAGGAAAGGGGGGCGAACCCTCTTTTTTGTATGGGGGCTTGACTCGAGAGGGTAATAGGTACAATGGAGAAACAGGTGAGTCGAAGCTACCCTGACCAATGGCGTGACATAGGGTCACCAAGGTTTGCAGTGGAGCTAAGAACAGTATTAGCTCTGGAGGACAAAAACACCCTTGGAGAGGTGAAACTGACAAAAACAGGTTTTTTTTATCCCGGAGAGAAAAACCTTCGCTTCCACTGTCCTGTTGTGGGTGGTTTTCATGAATGTCTTCCAGTCGCCTGAGATGATGGCATCCTTCACTAGGTCGCAGCATGGGTCTTTGTGGGTCTCAGGCTCGATGTCCTCGATGCTGACAGCCTTTGGCCTCATGGCTCGCACCACCTGGCATATGTGCTCCTCGGTCTCTTCGTCCACTTGGACTTCTTGTGAGGTTGCCGCTCGAGGGTGCCTTGAGAGGAAGTCTGCCGGGTTTCCACTCCCCGGCTGGTAGGCCAGCTCAAAATTGTGCTGCTGGAGGTGCAGCAACCATTTAGTGATCCTTGCCGGTGGGTGTGACGACGTACCCATGAAGAAGTGTAATAGGGGTTTGTGATCTGTGATCGCCGTGAATCCCCTTCAATAGAGGTATAGATGAAAATGACGACACCCCCATAGCACGGCAATGGCCTCCTTCTCGATATGAGAGTACCGCTGTTCTGTCATCGTGAGAGCTCTTGATGCGTATGCGATGGGCCTCTTCTCCCCCTCCTTGGTGACCTGTATAAGGATGGCCCCTAGCCCTACAGGGCTCGCATCCACGAACAGTTCCGTTGGGAGCTCGGTGTCATAGTACGCCGTTTTCATGTCGACGGACAGGGACTCCTTAATGCTTTCGAAGGCCTCCTGGCACTCCTGCGCCTGTTTTCATGTGGCGTTTAGTTTGGTCAGTTCGCGTAGGGGCTCCGAGAGAGTTGCCAGATTTCGGATGAACCAATCGCAGTAGGAGGCCATGCCCAGGAAGCTGCGCACTTCAGTGGGTGTCATTGGCGGGCTTGCCGCTTGAATGTCTGCAACCTTCTGGGGGTCAGGGGAGATGCCTGTACTGCTGAATTTGTACCCAAAAAATGTGATTTCAGATTTGAGAAACTCGCACTTTTCCTTATGTATGGTTAATCCAGCGTCTTCTAGCCTGCCCAGTAGGGCCTGGAGCCTCTTGAGATGTTCTTCCCTGTCAGGAGTGTGAATCAGGATATCGTCGCTCACAATGAGGACACCAGGTATGCCCCGGATGACTTCTTGGATGGTTTGTTGGAAAACTTCAGCCGCTGACGATATCCCAAAACTCAGGCGTTTGTACCTCCGCAGCCCCAGATGTGTTGAGAAGGTCGTGATGTAGCGAGAGTCTCTGTGAAGTTTTAACTGTTGGTACCCCGCCTTCAGATCAAATTTGGAGAACACTCGCAAACCTGTAAGGTCGCCCACGATTACGTCGAGCGTGGGTGTGATGTGGCGCTCCCTCTTGATGGCGGTGTTCAGGAGACACATGTCTATGCAAATCCGGACTTTGCTGGGCTGTTTGGGCTTTCTTGTTACTACCATCGGGGAGACCCATGGTGTAGGCCCAGTCACCTCCTCTATTATGCCGGCTTCTTCCAACGCTTTGAGTTCTTTCTCCACTTGTTCTCGCATGAGGAAAAGTGTTCTCCTGTGTCTCACTGCTTTCGGCTGTACCCATTCATCAATGTGAAGTCTGATGGTCTTCCCTTTTAGACACCCTATCCCCTTTTGCAGTTTGGGGTAGTGCTTTAAAATCTTCTCGACTTCTTGCACTTCATCGACTTGGCAGACGAACTTGACCAAACCCAGATCCTCCGCCGCGTCCCCACTCAAAAGGCATTCGATCCCCGCCTTCACGTCGTAGATTTTTGACCATAGCCTGTTTTCGCCATGGACTAGAGTGGTGCGGAATCTGCCGACGACTGGTAGGGGCTTCCTGCTGCCGTACGCAAACAGAAGTGTGTCTGTGTCCTTCAGATCCGGTTGTGGTCGTAACGTCTGGAACATGCTTGTGGGCATGACGTTAACCGAGGCTCCCGTGTCGATGGTCATCCATACTTGCTGATTTTGAATGGTGACCAAACATTTGCGCCTTCAGAGGTTCTTTCTCTGTTGTGTCTGCCCTTGATCCAACGCCGACACTGGGTAGACCTTCCTCCCTTTTTTCCCTTGTTTCTTACCGGCATCATGTTGTGTGCCTGAGACATCATCACCCTCTTCCTCGGTCGAAGAGTTGGCCGCTTCCACTCGCCTTGCACTGACCTGCTTCTTCTTTTTGGTCCCGCTCTTTTCTTGACGGTTCTGTGAGGGCTGTGCCAGGGTGCACACTGACCGGCATACCTTCGCATAGTGGTCGTTCCTACCACATGCCCCGCATGTTGTTCCTTGCACGGGGCAGTTTCGCCGTCCATGTCGCGGTCCACCACACCATCCACACTCTGTGGGACCCGGGACACGTGGTTGCCACCTGTTTTGAGCGTAGCTGCCACCAGCCTCGTCTCTCGTGTATTGTCTGTTGGTGACATGGGACACCATGGCTGTGGTGAGGGCGGATTGCAGTTTGTGTAGCGTTGCCCCCATGTCGGCAGCCCTGGTGTGTGCCAGTTCTCTTCGTCAACCCAATTCGAGAATCCGTTGGAGGGAGATGCCTTTCTCACCAAGTACCATCCGTCTCAGTTTTTCCGATTGGAAGCCATTGATGAGTTGCCTCCGGATTTCCTTTTCGACGTTTGTGAATTCACAGGACATGGCTAACTTCCTCAGCCGTGTGTGGTATGCGTCCAGTGTTTCTTCTTCTGCCTGAATGGTGGGGCAGAATATAAAGGTCTCATAGTCTGGGTTTAATTGGGGGAGGAAGTGCGCCGTCAGGGCATCTTTTGCGCTTTGGTATGCGTCCTGGCCATCATCAACGTTTAGAGAGTTGAAAATGCGTAGTACCTCATCCCCCACGTTTAGCAGCAGGTGCGACCTCATCTTTCTGGCTGTTGTTATGTCCTTGCATTCCATCGCCATTTCGAATTTCTGGATCCATAGCTGCCACCTGGGGCCGACGGATGACGGGTTTGTGAAGGGGTCGAAAGGCTGGATCAATCCCGAGGAACTTCATTGCGGGCGAGGCTGTGGTGATGACATCGACAGGTTTGCCGCCAATCTCGATGATGTGCTGGGTCTGGGGGTGGATGTCCCGGTCGCCATGCTGTGGATCGCTTGCCTTCCCCTCGGTGCAGGTCCCTGGGCGATCCCTTCGATCGTTCACATGGGCAGCAGTAGCGAGATCCGGCACTCACCACGTGTACTCGTGCCGACCTAGGCAATGTGGATCAGCCTTGGGCCTCCTCCGACGTTCCTGGAGCTTCTGACCCCTGGGAGGCAGATGGAGAGTCCTGGTGCCTCCACGTCCTGGTGAGCCGCCTTTGTAAGTCATGCCAGGTTGATGCAGAAGAGAAAAAATTTTTTTTTTTTTTTTTTGGGTGGGGGTTCACGTGCGTGTCCCCCCCACCGGGTGTCCAAAAATTGAATTGCAACAGCCGTGAGCCATCTGGAGGCTGTCGAGCGCCGAGGGCGTGTGTCTGACGTAGTTCACCTCGTTGCCATTGTTGGATCCGGCCTCCGCGGCTCTGCGTGCGGGGAGACCGGATGACTAGTGGTACCAGGCCGAGCGGCCTCTGTGTCGCAGCTCCAGCTGGAGTGAAGAAAGCACGCAGCACACCATGTGTAGGTTGGCCCGGAACTGCCTCCCGTGCTCGGGGGCGGGGCTTGTATTAGAACGCCCTGCATCACCCCGTAGCGGGACGCAGGGCGGATGCAACATTGGCGGGTCTTCGGTTGGGCAGGGCAGCGTTTTTATATACATTTTTGAGCAATTGAAATCGTGATGTGGGGTTAGTACTTACATGCCAGGGGAGTGATTGCAAGGTTAGAGAGGGTACAGGATACCATTCATTCTCACAACAGTCCTTAAGTGGGTGCTATCAGACTTAAAGGAGAGAGTTAACTGCTTATAACATTGTAGTGCACTCAAATAGTCTCATTACAATGCGTAAAGAAATTAGATGCCCCCCCCAAACATAGGTTTGCCTCTGACCCAACGTCTCTGAAGTTAGCGCCTCTCCCAACATGTGAAGGGTTAGCTCCCCCTTGCGACCTCCCCCACCACCCACCCCCGAAATGTAGGGTTCGTTGCACCTCTGAGTACAAGACTGTCTTGGCTACATTTCCGCACTAGCCGGTTGCAGATTGGCACGAGCTGGTGCTCGTGGCAAGCACAAAGTGAAGGCACCAGTTCTGAAAGAAATGCGACTGAAAAACTGTCTCCTCAGATCATGTCAGAGTAATCCCAGATCCTTGTCAGGGTCCCCTACTTCCGAGTAGAAGAGGGAACGCAAAATGAAATCAACAACATTGGCATGGCAACAGCTAATCACGCATGAAAGCGGCCATTAGCAAGAAGGACAAGCTACAGACTCAAGAAAAGGGGCATGGGAATGGATAAGGGGGCGGGAATGGATGACATGTGGGGGGACTTGGCTTGCAATTGAAAGCTGAGGCACGCAGTGTTCCAATCCCACAGAGAAAATACCACGATGCTCTTTGCAGTTAGTTATGCAAAGGTTCATTGCATGTGTCATAGTAAACGAGCTACTATTTTGTGTGTGCCCATGTTGTGGTCAGAGGCTTTATTTTTCTGCATACCATCGTTTCCCAATAAATGGGATTCGGGAGACCCCACGGGTCCCCCAGGCCACAACCTTGCATCCACCGAGGACAGCACTTACCGCTGGCACGAGGGACTGACGCGCCCCACTATTTTGACAAAAGCATGGTAAAATGTGCCCGGGCAGAGACGTCACGTGATATCCCTACCCCATTCCTTCATTATTCCTCTTCTCAGGCTTGCAATAATTAGTGTGTCTTTTCACAGTCTATTTATTTTAAGCAGTGCTGTTGCAATACAGGCCTGCAGCAGACACCTCAAACAGTGATAAAAGAAGTATTGGCGAGACCCTATTCTCTGATCATTTGCAGCTTCTGTTAAATGTTAATGTTGGGTTAATACAGTGCTGGCCCTGGCATTTAAAAGTCCCCAGTACACGTTTCAATGCTGCCTAGCTGCCTTAGTCAAACAATGACTAGAAGCAGGTGTCTTTCTCACACATGCTTTTTGGCTGTGCCATTATATCTTAAAAGTAAAATAACTCATAGGGCAGCTTGCAGCAATCTCAAATTGGCCCACATCAGGTGGGAAATAATCGGCCAGTCCTGGCTTTTAAGCTCAATTCCCATTGCATTCTGTTACCTGTAGTTCTGCATTTCTAATGCGAAAAAACGACAAGTACTGTAAACGACGGAAAAATAATGTGTTACAAAAGCTTAAACAGCAGAATATACAATGCAAAGCTTTACTGTCAGCGGTTCCATCACAGGTGATGTTAGGTATGAAAAGCGGACAGGTGGTTTGTCCACATTTGTACTCATTTTGACGACTTTCAAATGTTTATAATCAAGAGCTCAAGAGCCATGCTATGCTACTGCTGATGCAAATTACTTGTGTTTGTCAAAGCATAACATGTTTGCTACTGATAATAAATTGGGTTCATCTCATAGTATCAGGTATGAGCAAAAGTCTGGGGGCAATCTCTGCGTATATGTTTGATTAGGGCAGAGCTAAATCTGCCTTTCATCTTACCGCAGGTGATAAAATGAGTAATTGTAAAATCTGTGATTTGCAATGCTGTGGAGCAGTAACATTGTGCTAGCTAGCAATATGCAAACACAAGTTGTTTTTGTTATTCGAGAGAATTTGTGTTCCTGGCATATCATAGAGGCACATTGGAACGCAAGACTGAACATGGCATAACAGGTGTTCCCGGCATGTATCATGGTAGATGGGAACGAAGGACATTAATTAATGACAGCACATTGGGCCCAATTCATGGAAAAGTGTGTATTTCTCCCGTAAATGCCGCGCGCCGAGAACGACACTGCTCAAGCCTGCGCGCCACACATATTCATGGAATATAGTGCGCACAATAACCATGTTGGCAAGTCGGGCCTGGAACACCCCCGACACGCCCCCATGCAAAGCATTAACAGCCAGAACAGCTACCTTTGCGTGCACCAACAGGTGCAGATACATGCATCCTTCAAACAGTGCATGGGGCCCCCCTCAAGCAGGCCTGCTTCTCGGGTACCATGTGCTGGGTCCCCAGTAACTATTGCTGGCACCCCAACAATATGCGTATGAAAATTGGTAACTCAGGTTAAACTCAGAAAATCTGCGCGCGTACCACCGTAAACCGTTCCTGCATCCCGCAACACTGCATACGCGCACCCCTAAGTTAAATCGGAAACCCTAAATCCGACATGCAAACCCACCTCCATGCTGCGATTCCTATGCGCAAGTGTCTTTACGCCTGCCTTCGAGTGGCGTAGCGATTGAGGGATTTGCGTGACCATTTCTATGCTGACAGGCTGCGCGTGTGGTTCCATGAATACGTGCTGTTTGGTGCAATTGTGCGTGTGCAAGTAACTGCTGAATCCATATGCACGCATTAGTAATGGCCGAACCCCAAACCCTCTCCCATAATGATCGGCTCACAACTTGTATCAAGTGTTGGCAATAAAAGGCCGTAGGATTTTATTGTACAGATATGAGTTATGGCAATAACAATATCACATACCATGATAGTATCATACTTTTGGGCACCGGGTCCTGAAGTTACCCCCTCAGACCTGTGCCGCCACACACGGGCAGGTTGGCGGCTGACCGTGTTCCCCCAAGAGTATGCCCTAGAGACAGCCCCTGTGAGCAAGTGTTGTATTGATTTCCCGAAAGAAATGCTCCTTGCCTTGGCTAGACAGATGGGTGCCGTCGTGGAGAAAAAGGTCTGGGTTGCCTAGTGTAATGGCTGGGTGTTTTATGAAACCCAGTCCTGTAGTCATACAGAATCTCTCTAACGTCCTGTTCAGTTTTCTTCTGGATAAGTCTATAGATTTGTAGCAGTTGGCCCCTAGCCATTTCTTTCTTGGTAAGATGGCTGAGAAGTATATTTCAGTATCCCTCCAGTTGTGCAAAATGCCTGCTAGGGAGGAGCAGATTTCTTTGCATAGGATGCGTCTAGCTGTGTTGACTAGGTCGTTGCCCCCTAGGTGAATGATCAGGAATTCTGGGAGGTCCCTGTATGCTACCAGTTCTGCCAGTGTTTCGTGGACGTCGGCCCAACGTAGGCCTCTGTCTCCCCACCATGAAGTAATGGTGTTTTTGAAAGGTGGCCCTTCTTTAGTCTCTTCTGCCCATCTGCCTGTCCTGAAAACGAATGAGTGGCCAACTATCCATGCTGATCGGAGTGTGGTCCTCGATTCGCCTGTTGTTTCTGTGGTGGTGGGAGGGAGGGAAAAGAAAGAACATTTTAGGGCGAATGGCTATATCAATTGTGGTGTGATATATCTTTTATAACAGTCTGACTTCGATCCCCCTATGTTTTTTAGTTGTTGCGGTGCTAAGCCTCCTTGCCATGCTGCAGTGGCGGCACCTATCCTGAAGGAATGAGTGCCAAAATGTTTGGGATCCCACCCTGCTTTGCTGATTGCTTTCGTCAGCACTCCTTTGAATTGGTAGCGGCTTAGGGCCGATGCATCCTTGTGGATTAAAAAACTCCCCCCCACTTTGGGTCGTTGTGCATAATAGAGGTTGGTGATGCAAACCGGGCAGTTTGTTGCTTCATCGATGCAACAAATGTTGATGGTTCTTTTTGCACCCGTTTTCGACTGTTGCATTTCTATGTTAACACTCTCCTGTCTCACCCTGATTTCCATGATGCCCAGGCCGTTTGTGGCCTTGGTGCTGGAAGCGATGAGTTCTCCTACCCGGAAAGCCCCGAAGTAGGCTAGGAAAAAGGCTGTTTTAAATAACATTATCTCGTATGGGTGCCAACATATGGCTTCCAACTGGCTTGCTATCTGCACCAGTTTGCTGAAATCAAGGGGTCGGTGGGTGTCCACTTGAGGACCCTCTATTCTGCCCCATCCCTTCATTGCATAAGAGATGAGGGCGTTCTGCGTGGGGTCTGAATCGCCCCGGATTTTTGTAAAGCATGAAATTGCAGCCAGGTGTCTTTTAGCCCAATCCCTTTTGAAACCTTGTTCCTGAGCCCATTTTAAAAATACTTCTATATCTTTAATCGTTATTAGTTCTACGTGGTTTACACCTGTGGCCTTAAATACTGTTTGCAAACACTTACTGTACTGTGTTGCAGTGGTGCTTACCACTGCCCTCTCTGCCATCTCCGTTAGGAAGCCTGTGAGGTTGTTGGCACCCGTTGTTGATGTGCCTGATTCTTGTTGGGCATCCCGGCCTGGGCTCTCTGGCGCTTGCGTTGATGCCAATGTGTTGTTGGCACCCGTTTTAGAGGTGCCTGCTTTGTATTGGTCATCCCGGCCTGCACTCTCTGGTGCTGATGCCAATGTGTTGTTGGCACCCGTTTTAGAGGTGTCTGTTTTGTATTGGTCATCCCGGCCTGCACTCTCTGGTGCTGGCGTTGATGCCAATGTGTTGTTGGCACCCGTTTTAGAGGTGCCTGCTTTGTATTGGTCATCCCGGCCTGCACTCTCTGGTGCTGGCGTTGATGCCAATGTGTTGTTGGCACCCGCTTTAGAGGTGCCTGGTTTTCGTTGGGCATCCGGGCCTGTGCTCTCTGGCATTGGCGTTGATGCCGTTATTCTTGTCTTCCCATCATTGCCCAGTATTCTGCTGGTATTGGCGTCATCTGTTCTTGGGCGTGCAGCGCTAGCTCTCGGAATCTTGTCCACTGGAAACAAGATAAGGCATCAGCAATGTTATTATCTGCCCCTGAAATGTGCTTTGCTTTGAGTACAACGTTTACTTGTAGTGTGACTGTTGTAATGGCTCGTAATACTTTCAGTACTAAAGGGCATTTTGTAGACCTTCTGTTTATGGAACCCACTACAGCCATGTTATCGCACCAGATCAAAAGTTCTGTATTCGTTAGTCGCCTCCCCCAGATGTGTAATGTTAGCCAGATGGGAAATATTTCTAGTAGGGTGATGTTTCTTCTCCACCCTGCTGCTTGCCATGAATTGGGCCAGTGTCCTGCCACCCATTCGGATTCTAGTATGCCTCCAAACCCCTTGCTCCAAGCTGCGTTGGTGTATAGGACCCTGTTTGACCGTGTATTTAAAGGCGTTAGCCAAAGTAGAGACCCGTTGAAATCTCTGAGGAATTTTCCCCATGTTTCCAGGTCTTGTTTCACCTCTCTGCCTAGCCGGATATGCAAGTGTGGTTTGGTGAGTGATTTGATTTTGAACTCCAGGCTTCTGGAAAATATCCTCCCTTGAGGTATTATTTTGGATGCGAAATTGAGGCTGCCTGCTAAGGATTGTATTTCCTTTACAGTCCCCTTTTCTCTCATTATCAGGTTTTGTATTTTAGACACGAGTTCTGATATATTTGTTTTGGGGATTCTGCAGAGCCCCTTTGCTGAGTCTATTTCGATGCCCAGAAAAATTAGGTTTGTGTCTGGTTTGGTGGTGTTTTCCCTCGCTAGGGGAATTCCCCACTGTGCGGCAGTGTGCTCCAGTTTTGCTAAAGCCCGGCCGCATTCCCCGGAGTTTGGTGGCCCTATGACCATGAAATCGTCTAGGTAATGCACGATTTTTGTCCCTGGCCTCTGCTTTAGGAAAGCCCATTGTAAAAAGGAACTGAATTGCTCAAATAGTGCACAGAATACTGCACACCCCATGGGGAGGCATCTATCTACGTAGAATTTGTTGTTTAAAGTGAAACACTGCAGTGACTCTGGGTGGACTGGCAAGAGTCTGAAAGCAGATTCGATGTCCAGCTTGGCCATCAAGGCGTTTCTGCCGCACTCTTGTATGAGCCTTACCGCCTCTTGGAAATGCGTGTAAGATACGGCGGATTCTGTGTGTGGGATGCCGTCGTTTAAAGACTGGCCTTTAGGGTAGGAGAGGTGATGGATTAGCCTCATTTTTCCGGGTTCTTTTTTGGGGACCAGGCCTAGTGGAGATATTAAATAGTCCTTTAAAGGCATGGCGTCCCAGCGACCTGCTACCCTGCCCAGTTGCAGTTCTTTCTTGATTTTGGTTTCTACTGTCTGGTGGTTGTCCCTGGCTGACTTTAGGTTCATCGGGATGTATTGTGACCCAGTGCCCTTAAATGGGATGGAAAAACCTTTGGTGAAACCCTGCCATAGTATCCTGCTGGTTTCCTTGTCTGGGTAGCTGTTTAGGGCGTCCCTAAAATTGCCCGGATTGATGGGCGTTCGTCCTGGTTCTAAAATTGGGATATCATTCTTTCTTGGCTGGTAGTCTGGTGCAGTTGCTTGCTGCATGGTCACCGTTGCAGTTTGTGCAGGCGTGTTTGTACCAGCATTCTTTGCCCCATGTACATAGTTTTTCCCAGAATTTCTTCTGCATGGGATGTTGGATTTGACAGCCTGCTGTTTGTTCTGTCTGTGGGCATTATTTTTAGCCGCCCAAGACTGGTTCCTCCGAAAGGGCTGCTCCCCTTTTTTGGATTTATCATTGTCATGGTATTTGCTTATTTGCGAATTTTTGCTATTTTTGGAAGAAGAATGCATGGTATCTTCTTACTGGGGAGGTTCGGCGTTGAGGGTGTATAAATCGTTCTGGACTTCAGCCCACTCAATGGCTGGCCTTTCTGACATGCTCCTCCTAAATCTGATGTCGTATGCAAGCCATGTCTTCCCCCTCTGTGTTACTTTTACTTCCCTTATTTTATCAACGTATGCCCAGATCTTCCTACCATCCATGGGGAATTTTTCTTCATATATTGTTGTTAAAATGGCAAAGGCCTGTAACCAGTTGTCCCAGTTTTATTCGACCTGGGCGTTTCTGGCAATAGCTTTTTCTTCTATTTTTTGGGGGTCTCTGAAAGCGTCTTTCCCTTTGCATTGGGCTTCTATTAGGGAAAAGATTTCTATAAATTCTTTGGCCCATATGGCTTCTTTGATTGGGGTATCAATGTTCCATGCCAGGCATCTTTTGTATCTATTTAATATCTCTGTTTGGAAAAATTTCATTTTTGGTCTAATTGTGCATTACAGATTGTTATAATGTCAGTTGTGTTGCTGCCGGGTGTCCCTGTCGTGCCCGTGTTGTCTGTGCCTGGGGTTGCCCATGCTTTTAGGGCACCTGCTGAATCTGTTGCTGGAGTTGTGGAGGCTGTTGTATTTATAGCTGTGGGTGCTATTGGCAACTGCTGTACTTGTTGTGGCGGGATTGCTGTAGGTAGTGTTATGGGTGGGTTGACAACCGTTATTGTAGGTTCTATTGCGATGGTAGGGTTTGAGGCCCCAGGTTCCCTTGTGGGCTGTGTCTGTTTCCCCCTTATTTCTACCATTAGTTGCTGTAATTCCGCTACATTCTCGCATAGTTAAGACAATTTTTTGGTACATTTTTTGGCACCTTCGGATAATTTTCTCCTTTATAATGGTGCAAAAACCTCCTCCTGGCTGGGTGGGCTAGTAATTCCTTCCCTGGGTAGGCCGTACATGTTTTCTCTAACCCATGCCCATCCGTAGTGCTCTGCCGCTTCAATGGCTGCTAGCAATTGTGGTGATTTGGGCTTCTGCACCGGTGTTGGAGGTGCCTTCCGTTTGGGCCCCATGGTCTTCTATGCCTGCTATAGGAAAAGGGAAAAAGTTTTATCAAGGAGTTAAACTGTTGTTATCGGCAAGTTCTTTGTGTCTGTTCTATTTGTTGCCTGTGCTGGGTAACTGTTGGCTGGTGCCTGCTTGCAAAGAAAATGGTCTCTTAGTGTCCACTTTGTGCTGTGTTTATTTTTTAAAAATTGGGCAGCCCCCCGGGGCTTGATTCACTGGTATTTAAATAATTGGTTTCGCTGTGAGGTCGCCCTGCAATATTACAGAAATTATTTTAAATCTGCAGTATTTGGGCCCGCCGAGCTTGAAACTGTGTTCGCAAGTTCTGCGTGGCTGTCAAGAAAAGACAAGCTCCCGGCTCACTGTGCTACCAAGCTGGCTTGTGACTCTGCCCGAGTTTAAAACTGGCTTGTGTTATCTTGCCCCGCCTGCCTTATAACGTGGGGGTTACGGTAATAAATTGTATCTCTTCCGGACACAATTGTCTATTTTTCCTCCCTCGTAGCCCCAGCGCGGTGGCTCACCTGTAAATTGTTGAATCGGTCGCCGTCCGTGCCGGGCTGCTCAGGTGTCTCTCTCTCCTTCGTTCGCACTGGTTTTTGGGATGATTCCGCAGCACGCGTCTTTGTTTGTTTTGTTTTGGACACGCTCGCCGCTCGCTTTTTCCTCCATGCCAAGATGTTGAGATTGACAGCATCCGCGCTGGCCGTTCGGTTGCCGCTTCTTCCTTCGTTAAGGCTGCATTGCAATTGCCTTGAACAGTACAATGTTCAGGAAGGAAAAAAGACACTGCGATGTACAGCGAACTTCAAGAATTGCTAAAGAAGCAAGAAGATTTGGAAGACACTGAGTAAACAGTGAACCTCCTGTTTGCTTGGGTCCCCGTTCAGGGTCCACAAACAGATTGTGTTTACTCTGAGCATGTTGCTCTCATTTATAGGACTCAGGGAGACCCTGGGTCTTTATTGTGTATGTGGTGGGGGCTGCTGTTGTCGCAGCCCCCGGCCGGATAGCGGACTGTCTGACCACCTGGTGGGGGCAGATCTTTTGAACCTGGGCCCTGCCTGAAGGTTGTTTTCCTTATGGCGCTTAGCACCTTGCTGTTTGGAGGAAGGGTAAGATGACTGTTCGCACCTTACCCTTCCGTGGCTTTGTGCTGCCGAGACTGCGTGTCTCCGTAGCTGGGGGGAGGAGAAGAGCAGGCATGGGGAGGGTGGGGCTGCCCCTCTCCCAGCTGCCGATGGTAACAGCAGTTACCCTGCCTCGCTTGTGGGATGCCCATGCAGCATTGCCCAGGACTGACTGCCGGGCGTCCCTTGGGAAGCCCACTTTTTTGCATGTTCTTCCACATTTTCTGTGTTCCGCCTCCTTCCCAGCTCTCGGCACAAGCCACGTCCACGCTCTGCATCATGTCCCCCGCAAGGAGATTGAAGGCTTGCAGAGATGTCCCGAGCCTTCACAAACTCCACGCAAGTCCTTGAAAAGTCCCACACATTCGATTCCATGAATCGACAAATGGGGTTTCGCAAGCAATTTGGCACGCAAGCTCCCTATTTCCTGCGCAAATTATTTAATGAATCAGGCCCTTAATGAAAACTTCAAGCTGATGTTTGTGGACACACAAAGGGGCATTGCGTGATCAATTGGAACAGCTGATTCTGCACTCTCCTCAACCATTATTTATCGGTCTCTCCGCTCCCAATCCCAAATCGATCTCTGCGCTCCCAATCCCAAATCTTCCTCTCAGTGCCCTCACCTCCCGCAATCCGTGCGGATGAGAGAGAGAGAGAGAGAGAGAGGCAGAGAGAGAGAGAGAGAGAGAGATAACTGTGTGCGCTCTTGCTGTTGCATGTTTGTGTAGCGCACACTGGTTCCCATATGTCTGGATATCATATTAGGATCAGATATCGACTATGTTTGCGGAACCTGAAATGCTTCGATGTCCGTTCCACGTAATGTTCTTGCATATTTCTAAGTAATTAAAAATGCATGTATTCAAAATGTGTGAAGCTGAGTTGTCATGAATTGTTTTAAGTTAAAACATTGAAGTAATGCACTTAGTAGGGCACATGCCATCTACTTGAATGAATGAGAGAAACGATGAAAGTGAAAATAAGAGAGAAAGTACGGAAAAGAGGAAAAGAAAGAGAGAAAGTGAAAAGTAGAAAATGAAAGGGAGAAAGGAAGAGTGAAAGATGAAAAAAAAATTAGACAAAGAAATAGGTAGATGCGATTAAGTCAGAGCAATGCTGAAAGAAAGACAGTTAGGGATAGATGAGAGAAAGAAAACGAATAACTAAATAGACTGGAATGGAATGAAAGAAAGAAAGAAGGAGAATGAAAGACATGGATGAAAAGAAGACAAGAGGAAAGGAAGTAGGGTGAGAAGGAATTAGATGGAAAAGGGAAAAGGAAAGAAGGAAGAAGGAGGAATGTAGAATAGAAAGAAGGAAAGAAGTATGGAAAGAAAGAGGGAAAGAAGTAAAGATAGTAAATAAGAAAAGGAGGAAATAAATACACAAATTAACAATGAAAAGAATCAGAAAAAAAGGAAAGATGGAAATAAAGAAGGAAAGATGGTGGAAAAAAGAAGAAATGAACGAAAGAAGGAATGATGAAAATAAGCAAAATAGAAAACAAGTGATGGAACCTCGAGAAATAGAAGACGGAAAGAAGTATTTAGAGCAGGAAAGCAGGTTAGCAGGCACGACAGAAGGAAAGAAAAGAAGGAACGCAAGAAAAAAGCAATAAAGAAATCATGGAAGAAAGAAGGAATGATGGAAAGCTAAAAATGCAGCAAGAGAAAGGGAATAGAGAAAACATGGTAGGACAGAAGACCAAAGGAAGAAGGGAGAAGAGAAGCAAGCCAAAAAGAAAGAAGAAAATAAACAACAAAGGATACATGAATGAAATGAGGGAAAGTTGTGGAAAATGAAACATGGAAAGAAGGAAGTAAGAAATCAGAAAAGAAGGAAAGATGGAAAGAAGTGAAAGAAAATGAGAAGATAGAAAGAAGAAAAGGAAAGAAGTGGAAAAAGAATAGCGAAAAGGAACAAAGAAAAGAAGAAAGGCAGCAAAAGGAAGAAAGAAGAAACGAATTGAAGGAAAGAAGGAATGACCAACTAAATAATAACTGGAAAGAAAAATAGAAAGGATGAATGAAAGAACAAAAGAAAAAAGAAAGAACAAGAAAGAAAGGACTAAGGAGAAGAAAAGAAAGAGAAGAAAAGGAGAAACAAAATAATCAATGAATTAAGCTCCCGCCACCACAAGTGCCTGTCGACACTCCTTACCGGGAGTGTTGGCAGGTTGAAGGCCCCTGGTTAGAGCTATAGTGGTGTATGTGCACAGCGGTGAATGAACATGGGCCTGGAAATGGATTGGCAGCAGGGCTGCTAATGCGCGTCAAGGTGTCTGCCATTTTTGGGAGCGAAATGGCAGCTGTGGTGGAACCATTCCATAGTTGCCAACATGATCCATTCCATTCTGTAGGTGCTTATTCAGTCCTGGTTTTTTTCTTTGCATTCTGATTCCACTTTTCCCCCATTATAAAACTCAGACTACAAGTCCCAGAATGCAGAGAAAAAAACAGGACTGGATAAGCACCTACAGATTGGAATGGGTCATGTTGTTAACTATGCCATTCTAGGCGTCTATTTGTGTTCCACCAGTGCATGCGTGAGGGTCATTTCCATAAATGTGTCATTTCCATACATGCCATACATTAGGCCACGCAGCAATGAATGTGCTGCGTGACCTTTTGTCAAATGCTGACTTTGTGCTTATTTTTCGCTCATTCTGCTGGTTCTTTCCTGTGGCTTTAGGGCTGCTCTCTGTTGTACTTAGAAATTAATGATCTCCTGTGGCTCTAGGAATTGGTTCTTGTTGCTTATTCAGCTACTAGTTAGTTTGGGCTATTGGGTGTCCCTTGCGACACCTATAAGCCAAAACTATTGCATGATAGGGAGGAATGGATGATGAGGAGCGACACACAGCCTGTAAGTGTTGTTTGATTATGACTGCCCATGGCCAAGCTAATCCATATGGCCATTCCCACCCAGATCCTGCCTCTCCCCGCCAAAAACACCTCCTCGTGGGAACTCTTTCAGCTCGCTTTACTCAAGCCTTACCATCAAACCTTGCACCCAAAGAGCCTGCCAGTGTTTCTTCAAATCAGTCTTCTGAGAGTTAATTACTTAATTGAAGTTGTAAACCTGTTACTGGTATATACAAAATAAGAGAAACGATTACCCCTCTCTACGCCAATGTCACATAGATTGGTTATGCCTTTATAGAACTTGCTATTTATGCGAGTCAAACACCATCCTTAATTACACAGGGAACAGAATTTCCCCTTACAAAAACACATTACTTTTGAAAAAACACAATTTTATTCATTGTTTTCAATACATAAAAAAACATATAAAAAATTGTAAACTAGACAACGTGGATACAATTATGTCATGGTTAACAATTATCAAACAAGTTTGCAGTTTTTGTGTATGCCACCAGTACTCACAACTACAACAAACTACATAGGGGTGAAAACATATATCTAACACAATTCAATAATGTAAAAAGACTTCTATTATTTATAGTCTTATAGATCGTCGACATGTTTCGGCCTCAGAAAAAAAATAAGACACTATCTCTAGTCGCCTTTTCCAATATTTACAAGGGCCTTCTTCAGGACAAAATATTTCTTCTGCTTAGAGGATATCTCTTACAACCCCATTTTGAGATAATTAACACAAATTGCACTGGCAATAAACACATAAAAACACACAATTACAGAAAGGACTTATCACAAGTGATTTCCAACGTGTGGTTTTGCATAAGCAAGTTTAGAAAACAGTACCAAAAAACACATTATGTTCAAGAACAGACAGAGCACTGGCCACATTTAAAATGGCCTGTCACTGGTGGAAGATCCCACAAAGTTCCTTGTCTTATCCCCTCTTGCCTTTTTGGATATGTGTGTACTAGCATATTGTAAAAGGTACGAGGCAGGAGACGAAATTGTTTATAGGAACAAGCTTTAATTAGCAGGCCCACCGGCTCTCCCTCCATCAACTGTCACTGGCCGCATTCCATCTCCACGAGCTCTATCATAGCATGAGCTCGTGCAGATGAAACGAGGACGCATAATGATAACAAAACATAACATAGATAAACAAGAACTAAATAGAAGGAAACAACAATAGCAAAGCACTACACATCTTCATCCCCAAACATTTTAACAACTTCTAGACAGACTTTGAAATATTTCATTCCACAAAATCTTTCATCCATCCAGGTTTGTTTTTTAGTCTCTTAGAACTAAATCCATCCTTGGCTTCAACATTGTTGTCAATAGGAAACTTTTCCTTAGAAACCTCATTTTTGTTTATTTCCTCATCCACAACTTGAGTTTCCACAATTCCTTCCTTTGTTTTAGCCTCTTCCAACCTACCCTGTGTCCACACTTCACCACCTTCTAAAACAACAACTTTTCCATGCTCTTCAATAATTTTCTTTGGGCCAATGTATTTGCTTTCTACACATTTTTGAGAGTACCTCAGATTTTTAACAAATACCTTATCCCCTACATTCCACATCTTGTTTTTTACACTTTCCCCCCTGTCAAAAGATTCTTTATTGACAGTTTGTGCTTCCTTAATGAGATTCATGATTGCGCTTCTATCAACAACCCCAGTACCTGCCAATCCCAACCATCCAGGACAAAGCTTAGTTCCAGGTTCTCTCCCTTTAAGCAACACAAAAGGAGATACCTTAATCACTGAATGTGGTGTGGTTAGATAACTCCATAACATGTGACTTAACAACTCCTTCCAGTCTTGATCCGAACTTAAGGCCAACTGGATCCAGTCTATTAACCCTCTCAACCAATCCGTTTGCTCTTGGGTGATATAGTGCAGTCCGTATGTGTTTGATTCCATAACCCACCAAAAATGACTTCATAAATTGAGACACAAATTGCACCCCATTGTCAGAGAATAATTCAGACAAGCACCCTTCCCCGAGAAATACCTTCTCTAGGAAGGACACAAAATCTCTGGCTGTTACTTCTCTGGATGCTTCCCACTCTAACACTTAGAATGATAATCAACTAACACAAAGATGTATTTATATCCGTCTCCTAGACCTGCAACCGGCCCTCAAATATCAACAGCTACCTTTTGCCATGGTTGAATTGGTACACTATTTGGCACCATTGGTACCTCACAGACAACCTTTGATTTGTTGCTCTGTTGACAATCATTGCAATTCTTTACAAAATTCTCCACCATTTTGTCCATTTTAGGCCACCAGTAGCTCTGCCGTACCCTTCTCTTAGTTGCCCCTTCCCCTAAATGACCTTGGTGAGCTAACTCTATGAGATTCCTTCGCACACTCTCTGGGGGAACAACCCAGTTGCCCCTTTTTAGTATACATCCCACAATACTCATCTCATTCCTGATATCCCACCATGCTTCAAATTTCCTATCAAGAACTTCTTTATCCGCCCACCTGTCTATGGTCCACTGTTTGATACATTCTAGATCCCGATCAGTCGCTTCAGCCCTGACCCACTCCTCCTTGTCCACACTCACTAGTTTACCTACAACATACTCTTCACCATACACAGTATTCATTTTCACATTGTCATCTATTGGCATCCTAGACAAACTGTCCGCTACTACATTATTTTTTCCAAGTAAATAATCTACTATAAAATTGTATGCCTGAAGTCCAAGACCCCATCTACTTATTCTCAGAGATCCTACTGCCCACCATTCACCGTTGAATAATTGAACCAGAGGTTTGTAATCCGATCGCCCACAGAGCTTCCTTCCACACAAAAAATACTTGAAATGATTAATGGCCCAGAACATAGCCAATGCTTCTCGTTCTATGACTGAGTAGTTCGCTTCTGCTCCTTTGAGAGTTCTGGAGGCAGATTCTATGACTCTCTGCCTCTTATTGGAATTATATTGCAACAAGGTAGCCCACAAACCCAAAATGCTAGCATCAACTGCCAACACAGTGCAGTCATCATCACTAAACCTCCCAACAGAGGGTGCACGCACAATTCCATTTTTAATTTCTCTAAACGCTACTTCACATTGTGTGGACCATTGGAATTTCGGCCCTTTCTTCAATAACGCTCTTAAAGGTGTAGATATGATTGCAAAATGTTCCACAAATGTATGATAATATTCTACTAGACCAAGAAATTATCTAACTTGGTCTTTGTCTGATGGATATGGTGCATTCTCAATCGCGTCAACCAAACTCACTTTAGGATTTACTCCTTGACTAGATATTACGTGACCAAGATATTCAACACTGTCTACTGATATTTTGCACTTATTTCTCTTGACCGTTAGGCCCGCCTCCCTCAATCTTGTCAGTACCATCTTAAGTATTTGATCATGTTCTTCCTTGGAACCAGCATACACTAATGCATCATCTTGAAATATTACCACATTATGAACTCCCTCCATGATAATTTCCATTACCCTCTGAAATACTGCGGCTGCCGAAGCTAAGCCAAATGGCATCCTACAGTACTTAAATGTTCCCTCTGGGGTAATGAAAGAAGTAAGATGTTGACAATCCTCCGAAAGAGGAACCTGATGGTATGCTTGCGATAGATCAATGACTGAAAAAATACTTGCATTACTCAATGTTGACAACTTCTCACTGATGTTCGGAAAAGGATGGCGGTCAACTAATATGTTCTTATTAAGTTCTCTCAAATCCACACATAGTCTTATGTCGCCACTGGGTTTAGTCGCCACTACCACTGGTGACAACCATTCAGCACCTTCCACCCTCTCTATGACTCCTCCTTGGAGCAGAGAGTTTATTTCAGCTTTCACTTTACTCCTGAGATTCTGTGGAACCAACTTACCTTTACTTATTCTTGATACAACATCTTTCTTTAGTTTAATTTGGTGTTCATAACATTTTAGTTTTCCAAGGTCATCTGTGAATACCTTAGGAAATTCTTTTTCCCATTGATCTCTAATTTCAGCAACCATAACTGGACATTCCGCATTGGCTTGTATTCTTATTCCTAATGTTTTCTGTTCAGTCCAGCCCAATAATGATGACCCTTCCTTGGTTACATATATTTCAGCTTCACAGCTTCCTCCTTTGAATTTCTTCACAGCAGTGTACTTCCCTAGCAGCTCAATTTTGACATTTCCGTAGGAATACGGTTCAACTGTAGGTTTACATAGATCCTTCATGTTACCCTTTACACAATTCAGAAATGTTTCTTCGGACATTATTGTCCACAGTGAGCAACTGTCCACCTTCATCGTGACCACTCTGTTATTAACCATAAAAACGTCTACCGGTCCTTTTTCTCCATCAGTGGCGTCTCCAATTTCTAAGACATGTTTGGCTTGCATGTTCTGTTGCTCTACTATTATTCTCCTCTTGTTCAGGACTTCTGATGCTCGTTTCTATATTCTCTACTGTAGAATTATCTCTGCAGACTTTAGCAAAATACCCTTTTCTTTTGCACTTGAGGCAACTGGCATTCCTTGCGGGGCAGAAAGGACTTTAAGAGACATGGCGGTTGCTACTGCACTTAAAGCACTTTATACTTTTACCTGTGATTTGTCTCTTCCCATTCATGATTGCTGCTATTTCACTGTGACTCTTATCCGACTTCATGCTGGCCATATACTTAGAAGTTTCTTCCATGCCCCTGGCTACTTCAACTGCTTGTTCTAGAAACAGGTCTTTCGACAACAATTTTTCCTGTATCCTGTTGTTGTTAGTACAACATACTAGTTGATCACGAATGAGAAAGCAGATAGAGGTCCAAAATCACATGAGTGACTTAGTGTGCGTAAAGCTGCAACAAATGCTTCTACTGGTTCACAGGATTCCTGACTTCTAGAGAAGAATCTGTTTCTCTCGAAAGTGATATTTTTCTTTGGTTCGAAGTGTGTTTGTAGTTTTCTGATGGCCCCTGTGAACAGGTCTTCCTCTCCTTATCCTGTGTCTGTGGGGTCAGATAGCCCATCAAAGACACTTTGCCCCTCTGTCCCTAGGCTGTGCAATAATATTGTCTCTTTCCTTGCCGGAGCAAATTTATCTCCCCCAATGGCTATCAGGTATGTGTCGAAAAGTCTTTTCCACCTGTCCCACCTTATAACAGGGGTACCAGGTTCTGACAGAAAGGGTGGTGGGGGGCATGCTTGCTGCTGCTATTTCAGATGCTTAATCCTAACTTGCCAAATTCACAATGTAATACTTGTAGAAATGTCCTCCAGTGTAATCCCCAATTAATAAAAATGAAGATTATTGCAGTTTCCTTAAACAAAGGTATGTATGTTGGAGATTTCTACTATGTTTCTGCTGGCGTGTACTTGAGGGTTGCTCTTGCTCACTTCACTTTAAAATGTCCTTTGTAAATGACTTTTCCACTCTGTAATACAACCCAAGGGCTGCTGCCCCTCCTCTGCGGTTAATACAGTAATTTCCAAAAGCTGCTGCCCCTCCTCTACAGATTATACGGTAATTACCTCCAAGGCATGTCTCTTACATTGTGCCAGCTGCTTCTATGCCCATAGAGTGAATGGGGCGGAGCGGCTTGCTTCTCCGGATCCACGCGGAGATGTGGCAGTGAGGGGTGTTGGCCGCTTCTACGCCCTGGGGATCGAAGGGGCGGAGCGGCCAAACTTCTTCTGTGGCTGCCGTAGGGGGCGAGCGGCTGACTCCTGTGGCCGCTGCAACACCGGCAGGTGGAGCCGGTGTCCACTCTTCACCGGCTCTCAACCGGCGACGTTGCAGACGCGCACAACCTCTCCACGGTCCGGTCGGGATGGAGGCCTCAGGAGGATGCGGACCTCTCCGCTCCTCTACTCACAGTGCGCTCTTTTCCTCCTGACTGGTGTGCGGTGGGCCCGCTGTGATTTGGAGCTATCCTCGTCGCCAATGTAAAAAGTACGAGCCAGGAGATGAAATTGTTCATAGGAACAAGCTTTAATCAGCAGGCCCACCAGTTCTCCCTCCATCAACTGTCACTGACCACATTCCATCTCCACGAGCTCTATCCTAGCATGAGCTTGTGCAGATGGAGCGAGGACGCATAATGATAACAAAACATAACATAGATAAACAAGAACTAAATAGAAGGAAACAACAATAGCAAATCACTACACATGTCTCTTAAATGTCATTGTCGTTTAAAGGCAAATCTTGGCGTCACTGGATTGAATTCTGAGGTTTTTAGCAGATGCCAGTTTTTCTTGATAATTCTTCGTAACCCATTGCTAATTGGGCTGAATGTGTTTACACATGTGATTTTATCTTCATGTATTTTTCTCACGATGTAAACATCTGTCTCTATTAGCATGCTGAGCTCGTTTATAGGCCAAATGTATCACTTTTTTTGGATAGCCCTGTTCCGTTAAGCGCTTCTTAAGGGCTTTTCCTTCATGAACATAATCATCCATGTTGGAACAGTTTCTTATAATTCTTAAGAATTGGCCTACAGGTAGATTCTCACGTAATCCCAATGGATGGAAACTATTGTATTTTAGCAAGGTATTCTTATCAGTCGCTTTACGATAAAGGTAGGTGGCTATATTGCCTGACTGAGTTTTGCAAATGACTAGATCTAAAAAAGGCAATTGATTTTGGTCATATGTCATGGTGAATTTAATGTGTTCATTCTTGCTATTCAGCCACTCAAGAAACATCTTCAGAGTCGTAATATCACCTTCCCAAATCATAAACACATCATCTATGTAGCAGAACCATTTTGTTATATTGTTATTGTAAGGGTTGTTCATGCTATATATAGATGTATGCTCCACCTGATCCATAAACAAATTTGCCAGGTCCGGGGCAAAAGTAGCCCCCATGCTAGTCATGTGTATTTGTTTATAGAAAATGCTGTTGTGGAGAAAATAATTCTCAGTTAATGAGATCCTTATGCATTCCATGATGAATTTTGTCGGAACCTTCTCCAAAGTATCAGTCCATTTATTGAGATGTAATTCCATTACTTTTAGGCATTCAGCCTGTGGAATGCTCGTATAAAGAGCTGTAACATCCAAAGATACTAAGAGGTCATCTTGATCTAAGACCTGATCTTTTAACAAATTGATCATACTGGTAGTATCTTTGACAAAAGAATGCATCAGCATCACCAGAGGAAGAAGTGGTGGAGGGGGCCATTGTAGTGGCCAGCCCAGAGAGACCACCCAATAGCAGTGCACGTGCCAACTTGGCACAGAAGTCATTCACCTGCTCGTGATGCTGTACAAGATTCATGTGAGAGACGTGTACAGCATCACATATAGCTGCTGTGCGCCTAGCGATATCTACAAGCAGGGGCTGCACCACAACTTGGATGGCCTAAACGGTCACAAGTGGGGGATTGGTCTGGCTGGAGGCATCGCAGAAGGAGGTCACTGCTCCAGCAGACAGCCCCGAGACAGGAGGTTGTGCTGAACCCTCCACGGTGGACTGCACATCCTTACGTCTCTGGGCCAGGTGTGCTGCCTGAACACCCTCCCCGATGTCCCCACCTGACCGGATGGACTGGGCCGTAATGGTCACTTCCTCCACCTCCATCTCCACTTCCAGAGAGCCCTCTGTCCTTGATAGCCCACAGGTGGCAGAATCCTGTTCCACTGCTGCTGAGGTATCCCCCACCACAACCACCTCCTGGGAATTACCCTCAGCAGATTCGCCTGACGGTACTGACGCTCCCCCAGCCACATTACTCTCGGAAGAGGAGATGTCAACTGTGAGTAGCTGGGGTTTGTGCCTGGGTCTGGTGGCCCTGTCCCTGCTCCTTTGCTCAATGGCACTGCTTCTGCTCTCTTCACCAGCTGCAGTAACTGTGGAAAAGTGGAGAAAAAAACATAAACACCAGTCAACTGTTACCTTGCATTTGTGGTCTACACAACATTAACAGTACTATGGATCCAGCACAAACCAACCAGCAAATGTCACACTCCCCTATGCAATCAGCATGAATACTAGCACACACGTGTAGGGACAACGATGAGTCAAAGTCATGACAAATGCACATGTCAACTCAGCACACTGACCTGTGGCCACAAACACATGGCAAGATATCCTGACATGGCACAATACTAATGCAAAGTGATCCAAGTGTAAACCACAGCCAGAGCCATGGGAAGTGCACCTGGGAACTTGTCTCACTAACACCATTGCATTGGGTTGCATTATCACCTGTCTGCTCGCATAGACATGCAGAGTAGGAAAGGCTACTAACAGGACGGCCACGAGTAGTCACACATGTGACCGGGAATCTTTACAGCCATGGCCTACACAATGGAACACAAGTGTGTGACCACAATCTGCTCAACTGGGGCTATGCCATTGACGCCCTAGAGCAGTACCCTCCTGAGAGGCCTGGGGACCCCTACTGCCTTATGGAGCCCCACTAGTACTTCCCTGGGCCATCTACTGAGGCCTGTGTCCTACTTGAACCTTCAACTGCTTGCCTTGCTTAGCCACTCTAACCGCATCAAGGCCTTTAGTTACACGACTGCCCAGTTGCCCTGGTACCAGCATGGAGGAGCCCCTCAATCTTCCATGCCACATGTCCGTCACACAGAGAGACACTTGCCACAGACTACAATGCATGCACAAAGTGGGGTCCATGGAACACGGCTGCATAGAAATGTGGGACACAGCTGGGCCAGATGCGACTTAGGCCATCTGGTGGTCCTGGCCCAGCCATATGTGCAGTTGGGCCTGGCCAAAGGAACTGGACGAAGGAACAGATGGACGTGTGCCATGAGGCAGTGCTAGCCATAAGGCCACCATCTAGAATCTGGCCTTCAGCCACCAACACTGTGCTGGGGTTTGCTAGTGGCATAACTCTGTCTGTGGGTTGAGCCCCATCAAAATGACTTGTAACCCCTGTGCAGTGCTGGGAGATGGCCACTTTATGCCACATGTCCTGTGTCCACTGTCGGATGACAAAATAGCACTGTGCAGTAGACTTCCCACATCACTCGATGTGACGGAGGGACTCCTGGACATGTAATGATGATCCACTCAAGTAACATGCCGTAATGCAGCAGTTTGCCACCTCTGATCTGAGTACGTAGCAAGGTGACAGGAGCCCAGGTGGCTGGCCTGGGATGAGCTTCACACCCTTGGGCCTGTCCAGGTGACCTCAGTGTCAATGGGTGGCCCAATGCTGCAGGGTGGGACACCCTGTTGGTCATGCATGCACCATCAGCCAAGCTGGATGGGTGGATGAGCCTGGGCGCAGGCACTCATCTTGCGAGAGGGTGTGGGGAAGGGTGGGCTGCCACCCATGGAACTGTCTTCGCCCTGGACTGCAGCTGTAAAAATAGCTTGGTAGAGAAGTGCATTGTCATGGCTCACATGAGCCCACACCCACTGTGTGTTGGCCAGGCCCTGTGGTCAGCCCACCATTCCTGTACTCTCACGTGACCACTGGGGAACTGCTGACCTGCTCTGCCTCTGCATTGCATGGAAGGGAGAGACACCCATGTAAGGGGGCACTCGCTGAGCGGGCATCCTCTTGAGTCAACATTGTTCCTAGGCAGGTGGCATGTAAATGGCTGTCTCAGCGGGCATGGCCAGACAAGAAGTGAAACCCAAGATGCACCAAGTGCGCAAAATGAAACTGTGGAATGCAGGGAGTCAGACAGATAGGCTGCCCTGCCATTGCAGTGGAAGTCATTGAGGGTCATTGGACGACAGGGCACCCTGCTGGCCTGCAAAGGAATTTGCCCACTCAGAAGAGCGCCCCCAGCAGGCAAAGCTCTGTTGGCACATTGCGTGGTGCATGGCCCTTGTCCATCTTGGAGATGTGCGGCGTCTGGGTGTGTCCACGAGAAGCAAGTGGAGGGCAGACAGGACCCTTACAGACTGTCAACAGTAGACCAGAGGAAGGCGACCATGCTTACTTGTAAAATGTGTACCATGGCTGACAGAGGAGGAGGCCTGGCTAAAAGTGTCATGCCACCTCATAGACACAACAGAAGTTTATTCCAGATTGTAGCCCATCCGGACCTCTGGAGCCGGCCAGTCCTCCGGACCTATCATGCATTCCAAAGGTCCACCATCAGATGACCGGGGATAGAGCGCAGACAATTGGTAATTTAAAGGATCATGATGGGCACATGCGGCCCATGGCTCTGGCCCCCTGTCAAAGACCCCTCCAAGCCTGGACCCGGGAGGCAGAACACAGGGGTACAGTGGTCGGCATCGTGTCCCTTGGTAGGGTTACCAACCACCGAATGCATGGGAGCATAGCTGGTTGGGGGACTCCCGGCATGTATGGTGCACTGATGGGAGCACCATAGCTTTCAAGCCACCATGTTCTAGGCAGGACCCCACAAGCTAGTCATGATATGATTACGCACAGCATGGCCATGCGAGTGGGTGGAGAGGTCTCACAACACCTGCTTGGGCAACTGTACATCCAATTACATGTAGTAACATGTAGCCCTGACAGTTTGACCTGTAAGCATGCAATACGTACAGGCACCCATTGCTTAGGTGCATGCACTAATTCTGTTGCTCCCAGCCCAAACAAATGGCAGGATCAAACGCCATATCTGGCTCCTCATGCAGTGGGCTGACAGATCACACTGCATCCCTGTGAAGTCAATGCACCGACATGACATTTCAAGAAATCCATACACATGTGTCAGTCTCAGCTGCTGAGTGTGAATGATGCAATCTTCACTTGCAAATGTGAAACCCATAGAGGTGTCGTGCATGCATGTCCCGCACTTGTCCCCAATATTGCAATCTGGCATTTTTAACCTATGTGAGTACTTATTGTCATCAACTCACATTGCATGTGCATTAGTGCACACACTCACCAAGAACTGACAGTGCACATAACTACGCCTGCCCACTTCACAGATGTCTGCCATCAAATACGCGCAGCATCGGCATGAGGCTGTATGCCGGTGTAGATCAGTGCAACACAAATTCTGGTTACAAAAGGGAAAACCTGGAATCAGGCATACCAATGCAGATTTGCAGAAAACAGGGGGGGGGCCTTCAAAAGTAAAGGAGTGTGGCATCCAACCTATACCTGGATGCGCTAAATAACAAAAACAGGAAGGAAGGTCTCTGGCCCGTTTTTTCTAAAATGTAGGTGAGGTAGTTATCAGCCTACATCATTATTGATTTCCAAGTGGGGAAACATTTAACAATTACCAGTTCCAACTCTTGGTGAGGAGTAGTAAAACATATCAATTTTATTCAAAAACAGTTCATAATTAAATACAATTTAATGACTAACTTCTAATATGATATTAATCCATTTTACACAACTCCTAAAAACAACCAATTCATTCACAATAAAAAAACACCTTAAAAAACATATACAAGTGACTATGTGTGAGGAATTTGACCATCCACACGGGGAGAGTGTGCTCGCCTGGGCTTTTAGATTTTTTAATAATGAGAATGAATGATGGGAGATCAACCTCTGGGGTCTGTGTGAGGCTTCCCGCACAAAATGCATTGTCACATGTACTCCGGGAAGACACAGCCTCCAGGTGCTATCTTCCCCTGTCATATTCAGCTGGAATCTCAAGACATCTCAAGGAGGGGGAAGGCACACCTTTCTCCAGCATGGGCAGCCTAATTTAAATATCAAAGGCTTCATGGATCTGCATTTCTTTTGTCCTCCGGCTGGTGGCAGTGCATACTAACGAGATAATTGAGGCAAGTCTGCAGAGTGGGCTTAGTTGCCGAAGAAACAACAGGAAGGCGGGACTGACACCCCTTTGGTATGCAATGTGTCATCTTGAAGCTAGTTCACACCTCTCTGTATGAAAGGCAGTGAATGGCATGTCTGGGTCCAGCAGTTACTGCAGGTGTCCCTGCAGAGCAGACCCCTTTCAGAGGGGAGAAGTATGTGGTTTGGGGGAGACAGGAAGTCTGCTCCCAGCACAAACTTCAAGGGAACCCTGCGCTTTAAACAAGAGTCACAGAGGGCTCAGTTAACCAGAGAGACACGTTGATCTACAACAGACAGGGAGATGGGTGGGACTTAGGTATATGTTGCCACGCCCTCGTCTGTCTTGTTGCAGAGCACTCTGGTCCTGATCTCATGAATAACAGAAGATTGTTGGTGGGGACCAAGATTGGTTCATTAAGGTGGGCCTAGACTGCACCAATCAGTGGGGCCCATTTGGCTTTAAAAGAGGGCTGAACCCCTCACTTAGCAGATCTGAGCTGAAGGTACAGTCTACCTTACATCTTCCACCAGTCAAGGAAGGCCTGGAGTTCCATGAGGGAAGCAAGCTCCCTCCCCTGAACATCTCACAGGGAACAGAGGGAGATGCCAGACTCAGAGGAGCCATCCAGCAGCTCCAGAACTGGTACCCAGCCAGCGCACAGCGTGCCCTGCTAGTTTCTCCCAGCAAGCTTCCTAGGTGGGAAGTGCTGGAGAGTCTCTGGACAAAGGAGAGGGCTGTTGGCTGCAATCACTCTCCTGAGCTTTGGGCCAACCACCTTGAAAGGACACAAAGCCCTGTGAAGATGCTACGAGGAGTGCCACACAAGCATCATCCAGTGTCCATCCTTTAAGAACAGTCTAGCTCTCGAATGCCTCCGGTTTCATCGCTGACTGTTGTCTGCCACAGTCACAAGAGCTGTCCGAGCCACCTCGACCAGCATTCCAGATCCGTTAACCAGCACAGAGACAATGATTCTTAGCCCTGAGCTGCTCCGCTGGAGAGCCTGCAGACATCCGTCCAGCCTTGCTTGCTGAACTGCCTGCCACCTGGTACCCACAGCTGTTTCCCGCCACTAAATCTGTCTCATGGGCTGGGAAGCACCCTGAAACCGCATCGACGCTGTTGAGCACCAAGAACTTCTTCAGCACCAGGTACATTGTGTTTCTGCCCCCTGGTACTTCTCCGAAGGCCCCTAGAGACAGTTACGAACCTTTGCCCCTTTGGTGCTGGAACCGAATAACCTTGAACTGTAAGACTGATTACTTTACCAACTACCTTCCTGTCAGTATCCAGTATCCAGAGTGCATCCCTATCCTTTGTGATACTGTCTGTCCTCTGTGTTCCTTTACAGGGTGGGTTGTATTTTGTAGTGGGCTAGAACTGTCTGTTTTAGTTATAATAACGTAGATATTTTTATACAACCTTGACTGGACAGTTCCTTTTATCATTGGGTAATAATTGTATTTTTCCTGTTTTGCAACTAACCAACAATCCATGACCTTGTGGAGATAAGCCTGTCGTTCCGCCCATGTTACCAAAAATTGGACAAGGAGGTTTTATAATTCACTTGCTTTCCAATCTGTTCGGATCCTTTCTGGTGTACTAGAGGTGTGGGGTTGATAGATGGTTTAGAAACCGATATTCATCCCTGGATCAATGGTGCCCCAGAAGTTGATCCATCACACTATGATAGTTATCTAACCACCCTTGGATTTAGATACCAAGATATATTAGGGGGAGGACAATGAGATGAGTAGATTATCCTTCTTCCTCTCATGCGCAACATGTTTCAGTTCCAAAACACTTTGTGAGGAACTTCCTTCAGGAGCATTTCTTTTGGGCGCTTCTACACAAAGGATACTAATTTGTTTTCAATAGAGGCTCCTCCTCATCAACTACAAAAAAGAAGAAAACGGGGCATTGATTAGCCCTGAATGCTAGTCCCATTTTTGAAAGTGTATGGAAACTACCCTTACACTCCCTTCATTACCCTCACTGGTCTGATTACTTGTGGGGTGTCTCTGGCAGCCACTGTGGCAGCATCAGTGATTCAAGTGGGCGTTCACTGTTATCCACCTATAATCAACGGATTAGGTGATTAAATGAGCTGATTATTCCTCTCTACTCTTGGAGTGATATTTCTATCCAAGACACTCTTTACCTTAATGGGTTCATCTGGATGTGGAAACTATTCCAGTTTAGCTGGTTGACATCCTGGTCCAGAAGCTCATGGTATCCCAAGCTCTGGTTCTCTCTAGCTTGGACTATTGTAACAGCCTCTTTCTAAATCTACCTGCCTCTACTCTCCGCCCTCTACAATTTATGCAGAACAGAACTGCGAGACTTGTCCTTGGCCTCAAGCCCTGGGATCGTATCTCTCCAGCTTTGAAATCTCTCCATTGGCTCTCAGTGGATGCAAGGATTAAATTAAAAACCCTCTGCATTGTCCACAAGGCTTTCTGGGGCCTGGGTCCAAAATACCTTCAGCTATCCCTCCGCAAATACCTCCCCTCTCAAGCTCTTCGCTCCTCTACCTCTAACTAAACAAGCTGGGGGTAGATCTCTATCTTCGGCTGGGGCCTCCCTCTGGAACAGCCTCCCTGCCACTCTAAACCTTGAGGAGAACCATCTCTGGTTCCAGAAGCACCTCAAAACCTTCCTCTTTGCTTCTGCCTTCGCTCCCCTTCTCCCCTGCTGATCTGCTCTCTTGGCACTGTGCACCTGGCCACCCTCTGTCCCCTGGTCCCAGGTACCTGCTCACCCTGCCACCTTCCTGCACTGCCTCCTGGCCACCCCTTGCACTGGGGACTGTATCTGTACCCATACAGCCCCCCCCCCATTTTTCTTCTTTTTCTGCACTTATTCAGACTTACCCAGTACCCAGTCTGCTGCCTTAACCACAGCACTTGCCACTTGCTGGCTGCACTACCACAGTTTGCCTCAATTTTCTATTTATTTTATTTATTTATCTGCGCTCCTCGGCTTCTGCACTTTCCACTCTCCCCCTTCCATGCACTGTTTCCCTTTTCCCTTTCCCAGGCACTTGCGCGTTCTCAATGTCACTGGGCGTGTAAGATCATTTTTATGTTGTGATGTGTTCTCCCTTGTTCCCCTCCCTTGCCTAGTCGCGCTCTGAAACACTTGTGTACGAGCGTGATACAAATAAAATGTAATATCATATCATATCATAACAGTTCTCTATGGTTAGTGGGCTTTTCCTAGCAGCCATCTTGGTGCGGGTTAACCATCGTGCCCCGCATTGACAAGCAATCAATGATAATGTTAGTAGCTATTTGTTTCAGTATTCATATGAAACATTGCCAGAACCCATTCCGCTCTCTTGTGTTCCATGGCTTATATAGTACTTACCTTTTTTAAGTGCAGCCAACTTCTGTGAGGGAAGTTGAACCAGCCCTCACAACACTGAATTCTGTGCTGCAAATTGTAACTTGTTATGCTCATCAAATACCGACGGTATGAACATTGTAGTCGTTGCCATGTCATCTTTACAGGATGGTCCCCTCTTTTGTGTTACTGTTTTCTTATCTGGTCTCCCCTCTAAATAGATGGTAGTCATCCCACAATATGGGATTTTACTCTTAGTGAATATGGACTGTCGGGCCATCTACAGAGCCTGTGTCTAAGATAGTCAGACTGGAGAGGCAAATTTAGTGGCTAGTCTCTTCAAAGTGTGTCTAGATACTTCATCTTCTAGGTTGCATTACATAAGACTAGATACTTATGGAACATCACTCCCAGTATTGGCTCATCGTTTGCTGGCGTATGTCCCTATTGTGAGGCTAATTGTGGCTAGTCTCATCAAAGTGTGTCTAAATGCTTCCTCTTATAGGTCACATTACATAAGACTAGATCCTTGTGGAAAATCACTCCCTTACCCCTCGTCACAAGAGGAGAGTCCAGAGTTTGTGCCACTCGACTTCCTTATTCAGACCTCTGCTGTAACACTTTGGGCCTCATCACGAGTTTGGCGGTAACCCTTAAATGCGGCGGTAGCACTGTTACCGCTGCATTTAAGGGTCCGCCAGATCATGACCTTGGTGGATTTCTCCCCAGCTCCGATTTTTGGCACGTTTACCGCCGGTGGGAAATCCGCCGGCGGTAATAGCGTGAATTTTCCCCATTTGGCCCAATGGGGAATGTGGAATTCCCGAATGGGCCCAATGGGGAATGGGCAATAACCGTTCCGCCAAACCCGTGATCTGGCGCTAACAGCACCGGGGGTTTGGCGATAGGGCTATTAGCGCCAGCGCTAATAGCGCCAGCGTTACCGCCCAACTCGTGATGAGGCCCTTAGTCTTGAAAATTAGTTCTTGTTCCCTTCGGATCAACCTCTTTTCTTTTGCTCTTGTGTTCATACCATGAATTTGTTGTAGGAGAGTCCATGAAAAATCGTCCCATTTATATGTTTTTATCATGAAGTGTTTAACTAACGGAGCAACCTCTATTTGATTTTTTAGACAGCTTTGGTGTTCATATAATGCAGACTTCAACTTTTCTGTTGGTTTTACCTATATAGTGGAGTCCACATGGATAGGTAATCATGTACACCACATGGTCAGAATTGCAGTTAGTAAAGCCATTTTGTATCCATGGGTCGGTCAGTCCAATCTCCACTGTTTGGGATTTTTTGGTATGTTTACATGCCACGCATTTACCACATGGGAAGTGTCCTTTGATTGGATTCAACCCACAAGCCCTTTGTACAGTTTTGTTATTCTCTTTCGTTTTTCCAAGTCTAGTCTTGATAACTAGATTTCCAATGAAGGTACCCTTACGGTACACGAAAATTAGTCGTTCTTCTTTGTTTCCCTTTTTGTCAAATACTCGCCAGCGTTTGTATATTATGTTCCGTATATTGAAACTAAAATTTGTGTATGTAGAAACATATATAAGTGTATTATTCATAGGAGTTTTTTGGTCTTTTCCAATAAAGCCTCTCAATGGTTATTATATACCCGCTTTGCTGCTTTTTTCACATTTTTGTTTGGGTATCCTGTTTCCCTTAGTTTAGTTGAGAGTGCCCCGCCTTGATGTTCAAATGCAGCCTTCGTGCTGCTATTGCGTTTCAAATGCAGAAATTGCCCAAACAGCAGGTTATCACATAGATGTTTTATGTGATGACTCGTGTATTGTAGCAAGGAGTTTTTATCCGTGGGTTTATGATACAGTTTATTCAAAAGTTTCCCTTCTTCTTGATGAATTGTGATATCCAGAAAGTGAATCTCTTGGTTACTCTGGGCCATGTTAAACTTCAAATGTATATTTTTCGTGTTAAACCATTAAAAAAAAACAATTGGCTAGTTCTGCTGAACCTTCCCATACCATAAACACATCGTCGATGTATCTGGCCCATTCTTATATGTGATCCCTGTACGGATTAGTGTCTGCATAAATCACTGCTTTTTCAAAACTTTCAACATATAATTGGCTAGGCTCTGGGCCATGGTTGCACCCATAGCCGTCCCCTCAATTTGTTGGTATATCTTGCCTTCAAACTCGAAATAATTTTTAGTCAGTGCCAATTCCACACACCACTCCACAAGACCACCCCTGACCTCAACCTACACTGACTTACAGGCTCCTAACCCAACAGTCACCTTAGGTCAGGCTCCGCTCTCCTCCATGTCATCCCTTCCTGCAATTCCACTGGAACTGGAGGATCCTCTTTCTCCGTCCAAGCTCTCACACTTGGGTACTCCCTCCCAATCAGCATCCGCCGTGTAGCGGACCACCTTTCCTTCCGGAAGGCCCTCAAAATCGTCTCTTTCCTTCTCCAAGCCGGACGAGGTCCATGCCCCACACAATGTTCCAGTACAGCTTGCCCTACTGGAAGCACCATGCTGGGCCATGACACTGTTGCAGTAAGTGTAATGCTGGTGGTGTTTTTCAGTGAGTGCTTCTTTTTTTTCCGGCCAGCAGGGTGCCTAGCCAAAAGTAGTACTGCAGCTGACTTTCACAGGGACGACAGGGTGGCCTGCGCGCATGCATCCCTGCACTCCACAGGACCAATGTAGCGCCCTTGGAGCATGTAGGTTTGGACTGCTTGACAAATGTTGTCCCCTGACAGCCTTTAGCTGAGTTCGACATATATGGCACTTGTCATTTCCTGTTGCTTTTCTGTATGTGATTTTTCATTTTCAACGTATTGCATGACTTCTCATTTCCAAAATTATTTTCTCAGCTTGCTCTGTATGTGGCTGTATATTGTGGGTGTATGTCTGGGAAACATCCTCACCTCACCAAAGCATCTGTTGCCCCTGCATGTTTTTGCAGTACACCCTATAGTTCATGGGGTCATCTCATCCTGGCTTTGGGAGCCGGAGGAGGGTTAAGCAACATCTGTGGAGACAGTTCCTGTCCCACTGTCCCAGGAGTATTGTGTCCATCAGAGGAGGTAGTGGGGGGGGCAGACTCTGGAGTGGGGTTGCCACAGCCCTGTATACATGGGGAGCAAGGACCAAGGTCTATTTCTCAGTTGCCTGCCATGGTGTGCTGACCATGTGGGTTGGGGCCAGAGAGACAGAGGAGTCCATTTAGCAAGTACCCTTGTTTCCCTGTCTATCCCTTACCCTCTTCACCTTCTGTCCTGCTTCATCCCCTACCTCCTATATTCTTCCATCAGTGGACCTCCCAGCCTCAGTGCTCTGCTTCCTTCTCTCTCTCCCTCTCTCTCTTTCTGTCTCTCTCTTTCTCTCTCACACACCCCTTTGCTCAGCCCTCACACTTTCTGGCAGCCCCCCTCTATCCCCTCATCTCCCCAGAGACTGATCTCCTCCTCTGTCTGCCACTCACTCTCTCTCCACTCCCCAGCTGCCCATTCATTCCTCTCTCTCCTCAGTCTCTCTTGTCCTTGTTCCTCCTTGCCAGCTGCCTCCACACTCATACTTTCAATCTCAAACCCTTCACCTACTCCCTCTGTGTCTCTTTCCCTCCCCTGCATTCATGACTGACCCACAGGCCTTCGGGCACCCCGACAGTATGTATACCATGCTTGTATGCCTGCCATCAATGCCCTGACTTGTGCCCACAGCCCAGGACAGACACAACCCTGTGTCCAGTGCACATAATGTACTCTGCCGGCAAAGACTATACTCCTCTGCAAGTCATTTTACTATTCCAGAGTTCTGATCATGGTGTATACTTTGGTGTTCTCAGTCTTTGATGTAACTTGCCTGTTGTTGCCAGAGGGGGGACCCAGTCCATCTGCGCATACAACACACTCCCATCAGGTCAGTTGATCCCTGATCCAAAACTGTGCCTCTGCCTCGGGTCTCCCACACGGCCGCCTCCCACATCCACAGGCTACATTTTTAAGCAAATGGATTCCATCCACTTTGGGACTTTGTCAAGTGTGTGTCCCCTCAGCTGGGCCCCCTTACATGGGTAGCTCCCCCTCCAAACAGAGAAAAAGCTGAGCATCATGGAAGCTCACTGGTGGGCAGATCAGTGTTGCTGGGGTTGGGTGGTGATGGCCACAGTGTGGGTCCTCTATGCCATGCTGTTCACCCTTCTCCACTGGGCACCTATTTGCAGTGGTTCAGAATGCCTGTTCAGTGGGGTGCAAACCTCCCTGTCACCATACTGATGGTGGCGTATGGAGGGACTCCTCCCACATACAGATGTCCCTGAGTCCAGCCTCTCCCCTTCCACTACCACCCTGTAGCAGGTTGGCCTGCCGGTGCCCGTGTAGTTGACCTGTCCAACCTGTCCGACCTCCCATGCATTGTTGCTTGGGTCCCGCAGATGGGCGCAAGGGCATGTGGATCAGCAACCTTTCCCCTTTAAAACCCTCCAGCAGGTGCAGCTACCGGGTCGATCATGCCAGTGGCGAATGCTTGTCTCAAAGACTGTGCCATATGTGCAAATGTATGATCGAATCTGTGATGTTACCTTTGATGGCTGCATCTATTACTTGGATTACTGTGGTGTATATACAAACACTGACCTCCTGGGATGCATGCATTAATCACACCTAGACCAATATGCCATGGCACAACCACTTTGGTGACTGTAGCTACACTTGGGCAGTTTGCACCTCCCCATGACAGCAAACATAAATTGCGATGTCTGCCCTGTAAACTTCCTGTGCCTACCGTGGTGTTCGCAGGTAACCTTGAATCAGTATGCAAATCCAGACAGGGAGCATGAGAAACAGCTACCACATCCAATGAAGGCAGCAGGCATGAAAGTTACCCACTCCCAATTCGAAATCGTAGTGACTTGAGTTAATATAACATGAGTATTTTGAGGCCCTCTGATTTGAATGTGTTCACTTCACATCCTTTGTTGGGGATTCATTGGAAGGCTGGTCTGGTGCCAGCGGACGTGGTTAATCCGGCTCCAAATTTGCATGTTATGGTTCCTGCAGTTAGATATTTCCTGCTTGGATCTTGTGATTGAGCTGGTGGTCTGGCACAAGGGACAAAAATAGTATCAAAGAAGTGAGGTCAGCAAACTATTATTTGAAGACAGGGGCCCATTGGGCCAAGAAAACTACACAAAATAGAGAATAGCCCATGTAGTGTTTTACAAATCAAATTACTCAAAAAGCATTTTGCAAAGTAATAAAACATCAAATACTGTGTGATTTATAGACCAAACAGATTTGAATCAGTTTAAGAATTGTAAATGAATTCAGGGAATTACAGGGATTTATCAAACGCGCATGCACCTCAAAGGGGGGCATGGTGTTAGCATGAACAGAAGGATAACACATTTTACTTCTCTGACCCCTAGACCTCACTTGATGTATTATTTATTAATCGAGTGAGAAATATTCAAATCCTACCGCATTCATACCACCAAACTCTCATTCATATCCATACTGTCATATACTACCACAAAGGAAACATGTAAAAATCAAGATCATTACAAAGACTAAGGACAAAAGAACTGCATAGCAAACTATGCAGTTCTTTTGTCTTTAGTCTATGTAATAGTCTTGTTGTTGGGGGCTGAAAGTGCCTATTGGCTCCCCCATCTGTTTGTACAAAAAACAGCAGGCGCTGTCATTGAAGAACACTCTGCGCCATTATTCAGTATGACGTGGTGTTTCCGAGAGTATTACACCTATGTCAGAGTCATTTATGGACCAAAGCCTAAGGCGATTACTGTAGTTTTGTCTTAAGAAAGTCAACAATTTGTGCCAACTTGAGTTTCGGCTGGGGCTGTGGCAAATCGGCTATGGGTCACAAAAAGGCCTTCTTCAGGGCAAGAAGATGGGAACATAGAAGATGGTCCAAAGACCCAGTCAGATGGTCTGCCAAAAAGTACAAACTGGTGTCAAAACAAATGTGTGTGCGAACAAATAGAGGTTTTAGCTACTGGATAAAAGGTTTGCGGGCATGCATCATCTGATGTTCCTGGTTGCTTGCCGGACCAGGGTGCATGTCCACCGATGTATGTGTGGGACGGCCAACATGCCGGGTGCTGCACTCAACCATGCCCCCTCATCACTGGTCCGCCGCCAGGGGTCCCCATCACCAAAGTGTGCCCGGTGAAATTGAAGCCAAGCAAGACCTGATGTCTCTAGTACTGGCCCCAAGGTGGCCATGCAAAATGATCGTGTGTATGCAATTTAATTCAATCATGCGAAGGAAGTGCACAAAAATACTGCCTGAAACTGTGCCAAGGAGCCATGCGTACAGGCTGAATGAATCATGAGTGGATTGTGCACTGGCCTACTGCTGGTTACAAAGTCAGCATGTGCTGAGGTGGATACCACTGGTTGTGGCCTTACTTAGTAGAAAACCAGACCAGATTTGAATATTTCTCTCTGGATTCATAAATAATAAATCAGGTGAGGTCTAGGGGGCAGAGGAACAAAATGTGTTATCCTTCTGTTCATGCTAACACCATGTCCCCCATTGTGGTGTATGTGTGTTTGATCATCCCTGTGATTCCTTAATTTCAATTCTTAAATTAATTGAAATGTGTTTAGTCTCTAAATCATACAGTTTTTCGTGTTTTATTACTTTGCAAAATGCTTTTTCAGTAACTTGATTTGTAAAACAATACAGGGGCTGTTCTCTCTTTTGTGTAGTTTTATGAGGCACGAAAATGCCTGTCACAGCACCAGCCACCATTACCATGTGATGGCCTGTCACGCTGCCACAGGGGACAGCATGCAGACTTAATGGGTTGTGCACCGGGAACCTGTTTGTTGTATTCCACATTTGTATTGTGGGATGCTGGAAAAGGGCATGGGTCTGTCTCGCCATAAGGGAGGGATGGGTGGTGCTGCCTCCCCCAGCCTCTCCTGCACCGGTGGGATCAGGCTGACATCTGGATGGCTGAAAGTTGTCTGTGACTTTTGTTTGTGGATCACTCGGCTAAGGCGTCAATGCAGAATGCACCGATATGTGGTTGATTGATGTGATTTGTAGGACACACTGATCATTGACACTTCGTTCTGCCTTGCAGCCCTGGGTTCCTCCTGTGAATATGCCTGTCTGAGGGTTGTTTCAATGTCAATTGCCTCCGGGCCCTCCGCAGGGTGCAACTGGGGCTGTCACAGGGATGCTTTTCTGTTTGTCCCCCTAAGGTCAGACTCTGATCAGCACTGTCGCTATATCCATGAACTTGGTGCAGTTACTTGTTTCCGGTTTCTCCTTGCCTCCCTGTTTCACCCCTCATGGGGTCAGGTGAGCCAGGCACACAGCATGCACCTGGTGATGGTGGTGCTGGGCTGAACACCCCAACGCACATTCCCCTTTACCAGGGCAGCTGGCTGTTCCACGTGTGGCAACTGTGGTGTTCCACAGCTGGCAGCATGGTACAGACCTGGGATGCAGGCCTTGCAACCACTCTCCAGGTGGTTTTGGTGAAGCTTGCGACAGTGTACACCTGTCGACACCAAAGGCGCCAGGCTGGTGCAATCCCCCCCAACAGCCCCAGGTCCAAGCCCTGCCACCAGAGCTTCAGCTCCCCCAGTATGGCTTCATATCAAATGTGGGGAGCCGCTGAATGTTAGCCGCACACTAGGCTGAGGTGAAGTGACTAACCAGGATACCCTCAGTAACGAAGCATTGAGAGGGAAGAGCCCAGCGCTGCATCCATGTCTAGCGGCGCATGCAGGAAATGTTACATACACAGAAGACCGACTCCCCAGCATCACTCGGCGGGCCCAGCTCTTTCTGTTCAGGGCACAGCACATGGATGGTGTAAGGCTGGTAGCGTCCACCAGCATAACTAGATCAAGTATTCTCTGAGTCGTGTACTTGGGAATGCAGCACTAAGCAGGTGGTTGACTCCATTCAAGGATTAGTCTGGTGATGAGACTGATAGCCAACAAGTGCCCTGCATGAAAGTTGCAGAGTACTTAGAAGAGTGCGTGCGAGAGGGCATGATACCATTGAGAGGTGAACAGGTAGGGATTTAACATGGTCTCTGATTCCCTTGCAAGACCGCCACACAGGCACACACGGCCTGCACAGTATACATTACCTCCATAGTGGTCCACCACAACAGGCTGCTCGTTGGCTGGGAATGCCACGGGAGCAGGTGTCTCTCCGTTCTTTTGAAGGATGGCACTGACCTCTGGCTACAGTTTCAAATTATCCACATGGTGGAGGGAGATTGACTGCCAGCGCACCCTCCTCTGGTAACCGTCATAACATCTCTCAGGGATCACTGCAACAGACCCCTGGCTCCCGGTGCAACTGTTAACTGGGGTGGGCTGTACTCAGTGTAGCCTTACCACATTGCACCACCAGGTGTGGAGGGCCATTAAGGGCTCCAGGGGTCTGCACGATGCTGGTTACTCATCCAACCAATCTTGTAAGACAGTGCAACATGTACGAGTTGGAGAGTCCAACCTAAGCCTGTGGCACTTATTGAGAAGAGGGCCGGCATAAAAAAATACAAAAATCCACAGAGTACCCCCTCCTCGTGTTTCACTAATATATAGCCTATAAATGCTTTAGAGAGCAGTCATATGACTTACTCTTTTAGATACTCCAACTCTTTCGATACAGACCGTATTCAGAAAACATCTGTTTTTGAACAGAATACATGATTCTTCTTATTGTAGATCTATAAATTATTTCTAGAAATACAACACATAACATATATCATATCCTAAAGTGCGATGAGTGCAATTGTGAAAAAAGGGGGTTAGTTAATGTGCAATCAATTATTGTGCAAATACGCACAATACAGTACAATGTTCAACCAGTTTGCAAACATTGGTGTCAGGGAGTATCGTAGTCATTCCATGCTCAATTTGTTGCACCCTTGGATCAATACAGTGAGGTCCCTAACAAAACTCAGTCCTTATCGTTGCTAATTAGACAGCTGTGTCGCTGTCTTCTTATAGCTTGGTATGGCACTCATTGACTTCTCTGGGGGATTCTTGTTGTTCAATATCCTCATCATTCTACCACAGGATGTACTTATAACATGATGTCAACACTCAGCGTTTTGGCCTTCCCATTAGAGGTGCGGCCATCCATTGCAATCTCTTTAAAAATCCCTCTTCTAGGTCTTCGTCCGGACAAATATGGTTCTTGTGAGATCCAAAGATCTTCTCTGACCCATTAACATGTGTTTTCTCTAAAAAATATACAAAATGTACATTACGAGTAGGAGTATCCTAGTCAATGCGTAGGCTTAATCTCATTTTTAAGTTTACTACTAACCTTATTGCGTAGTTATACAGTGGAGCGTAACTCATTTCTCTTAGCCGCATCTCAGACACACAGTCATCTAAAACCAATTATGGGTATTTTATGTGTATTTACCAACTTCATTCACAAAGAATCCTGGGCCATCGCCCTGGTCTGGCATTATTCTTACCTTGCATTTATTTTCGTCATGCATGGGGTGTAATATCATACAACTTGAATTCTCACAGGAAAATCAATGTCCTATGGTCCCTGAAATAAGGGATATTTTTCTTATTAATGATGCTTGTTTCACGAACAATGCAAAACTCTCCCTCACTTCTCACAGACTACTCGAGGGGTTGAAGAGGTGAATCTATCAAAGTTAATTAAAAAAATTGTAACTCATGGCAGAGTATAGAACCCTTTTTTTTAAAGTTGTACCCCTCATCACACACACGTGCATGTAATGATGGCTCTGTGATCACAGATTTACTCTTACCCGTCAAAACCGCAGTGCTCAGCGCCCGAACGTGGGCTGCAATCTCCTCCCGTCTCAAACAACACAGAGGCGCCAGCCGCGATCCCGTAGTCCTCCCTTTGAGGAGGTGATGCTCATGGCGCACAGTTTGTAAATACATGTCTAAAACAGCTACCATCTCAGGGTCAGGTCAGTCCATGGATACAGACATTTCAAATCAAATTGACTAGCCGTGCAATTCTCAACTTGTTGTAGTGCACATCTCTTGTGTCTTTATTATGTATATATGTGCACTTGGTTTGATACATTTCGCTCATTACCACGAGCATCAATCCATGAGGGAGCGTTACAATGGTGACACGGAAGCCAGTAAAGTGCATGTTATACGGCGAGCGCCATCTTTGAATAGCTATGTTAACCATACACAAAGGGTTATTGCCCCCAAACCAGGCTCACTTCTTCATGGATATGGCTTTAGCCGGATTAATCAGTGTTTTCCTGATTCATAACATCATTTAAAAACTAAGATATGTATACCGTGTATTCCTGATTTATAACATAATTTTGAAACTAAAGTACAAATGTGCACCGTATGGCACTCCCTCACACACACAAGTTACAGATATGAATTTGATCTTGCCACATCGCCTGCACCTTGTTGCTGTCATGTGGCCTCTTTCTAACCCTTCCGACCATCTGGCGTGTTTATCTATTACTAACTCCACGGCATGTGCTAGAACTGCCCTACATTTGGCATTGACACAGGAGATGATGTTCTTGATCACTTATGTGTTGTGTTTTAGAAATATTTTATAGATCTGCAATAACAAGAATCATGTCTTTTATTCGAAAACAGATGTTTTCTGAATGCGGTCACCAGCACCTCTTGTCCACTCTGTTGGGGAGGTGTTGCATATATGATCCAAGAGATGGTGAGGTGTGCCGGGGCAGGGTGAAGCCAGAGGCTACTGTGTTGGAGGTCCATAGCGGTCCTGCCATGCACATTGTTTGCCCAACCTGGGAATTGGGGCAGATGATCAATCAACCCATATAGTGCCTGCTCCCCTCTGACGTTTCACTCAGGATAGCTGGTGCTCAGATTCCCCAGTTTAATCTGGTGAGACAAATGTTTAGTGGTCTTGGGCCAAAACAATTGCAAACTATTCTCACGCTTTATATGGCTGAAGAGCCAATAGGTGTAAGCTGCCATCTGTTGCATTGTGACTGAATGCCTGTAAGTCTGTATCCCCACTAAACTGTGCAGGCAACGCAGCACTGTGGTGCCTCGGTTGGCCTTAGATGGCTCGCCTGTATGCCGTGCATGGAGCTGCTTGACTCAGGACTCGAGCGTGGATATGAGGGGGCCACCTCTCACTCCCATGAGCCACATGTTGGTGGGGAATATGGTGCATAATCATTTGATGATGACCTGATTCTTGGCCAAAGGTACGTAAGCAGCCGAGCAGCTACCTCACTCAATCTACTGGGAGTCATCCTCTGAGGCGCGATTTTGTCAATGGTGCAACCTCGGTGCCAGTGTCACAGGTGTCTCTATTCTTCCTTCTCCTGCTGCACCACGATGTGCATGGGTAACTCACATACATCATGGGTGCACCTGTGGGGATGCTGGCTGGGGCGATAGGCACTCTCCTCCTTTTCTGGAGAGCCTAGCAGACCAGATGGCCTTGGCCCAGCCAGTGGCACAGTGGCAGGATCCAGCCCGTGGGAGTCAGGGAAGAGTGGCTGGGCGTTGGTTGCAGATGTCAGCTTACACCCCAGACCCTGGATGGTGGCCATAAGGCAGGCATGTCCTCATGGCCGCACAGCCACATGGTCGGGGAAAACTGTCCCAGGCCTTCTGGTCGGTTGGCTGGGCCCAACTTGACATATGGCCACAGCAGTCAGTGCAGATATGCTGAGTCGCATTTGACATGGCTGTCTCCTACATTTGTCTGTGGCCTGGTTTAATGATTGTAGGTGGCAAGTGTCTCCCTGTGGGATGGATTTGTGTCAGAGGAGCTGGAGGGGCACCTCCATACTTGGACTGGATGCCCAGAGCAGGTGGGGACCATTGGGCTTGGCTACAGAGGCAAAGGTGAATCATGCCCAGCAGCTGAAGGGCCAGGTGGGAGCCAGGCTCTGTTAGGTGTCCCAGGGAAGTGCTACAGGGGCTGGGCCAGGCTGTCAGATGTCTCCAGAGGATATGGCTCAAAGGTGTCCCAGCCAGAACCCCAGGTGTCCATGGGTTCTGACAGATCCATTGTGCACCAGCGTCTGATGCAGTGCTCCAGCCACATTACTCAGTAGCGTTCCTCACGGGTGCCCCAGCCCACTCAGGAGGACAAATCTCAATGGCATTGAGGGAAGGGCCCCAAACAGCCAGGGGTGCAACCCCACCCGTGGGTGTCACTAGGTAGACCATAGCTGTCAAATTTCCTTGTTCAATACAGGACACCTCAAGGCTGTGCAGTTGTTTTTGATTCATGCACTGCATGTCTGTAGGAGCTGACAAGGCGATTTTGCAAGCCCAGATGAAGCAGTGAGCCTGGTAATTCATTGTTGCATGGGACTCAGGCGAGCACAGGGTACGTTGTCATTGGTGGCAGCGATGTGTTACCTGGTCTGACCTGGTGTTTTCTATTTTTCTGAGGCATTCAGCAAGGGGAGACGGTTGCTGCTGAGCAAGGTCACAGGGATGTATTATACCTGAATGATGCCACACCCCAGGCAGTGTAGGCTGGTTTTGGCACCTCCAGGTGAGTACATTGCTACATGACTGAGGACAGCTGGAGCAGGCTCTCAAGGGAAGGAGCTTAAACGTGACAGGGACTTTTTTCTTGTACACAATTTGCAGTTTTCTGTGTGTGTCTGGCTCTTTCTATCGAGATGTGTTTTATGAGATGTATTATTGGCGGAGAATGGAGTAACCACTCCGCCTGTATAGTAGGTTGAGAGACACGTAGGGTGGGCAGAGCAGTCCTCACCAGAATTGGTTCCTGCTTGCATTATATGCTGTGCCTTGCAACTTCTGGTCTCCTGTGTGTTATTGGGTGTCTGAGTGCACAATTGTTGTTGGAGAGCAAGACAGACTGGTAACATATTGTTTTGATTGCGTTGTGTGCTTTTGTGTCAGCGACATGGATACTGTTGGTTCCAATTCCCATGACATTGTCAGTGATTTGTACACTTGATTTAATGGACATGGATACACACAGTTTGCCGCTCCCTGATGCACATTCTCAGGGTGTTGTTATGGGAAAGGTGTATTGGCCCTATTTCCTCATTGAAGGGCATCAGGGATGTGGCTTCGTTGTGTGTGCTCCACAGGGACTGCAATTTAGGTGAGGCATGTTTGCACAACCTGATTATGTGTCTCCTGTCCGTGGGCCCTTTGGAGTGTGAATGAGATGGGTGGCGCCTGTGGCTGAGGACGATGTCCATCCTGCAGCTCTACTGGCATGCCACGACATGTGGCGACATTGTGCAGGTAACTACATGCCACAATGATCTGGCATACTACTGGTGTGCGTTTAGCAATACACCACCAGAGTGGTCAAGGTAGTGAAAGCATGGCTTAAGCATCTCAAACTTGCACTCCACTATGTCCCTTGTGTCTATGTGTGCTGCATTGTACCTTACCTCAGCTGGGGTGGCAGGATCCCTGAATGGTGTGAGCAGGAATGGTGATAGTGGGTAGGTACTGTCCCCTGCAAAGGTGGAAATGGTTGTTGGCATTGATTGTCATGGCTTCTTTGTTTGTGTCATGTGACTGCTTGCATGTGCAGGACTTGAAAGGGCTGCTTGGGGTTGGGGAGGAGGTCAGTAGAGCTCGTGGGGGGGTGGCAGGAATTGAGGGGGCTGCCTTGGATTGGGGAAGAGGCCAAAGGGGGTAGTGGGAGGGTGGCAGGTTGTGAGGGGGCTGCCTGGGGTTGGCGTGGAGGTCAGTGGGGGTAGTGGAGCCGGAAGGACTTGAGGGGGCTGGTGGGGGTGGAGTTCATTGAAGTAGTGGGAGTTGGCAGGACTTGAGGGGGCTGCCTGGGGCTGGGGCGAAGTTCATTGGGTTAGTCGGGGGTGGCAGGACTTGAGAAGGCTGTCTGGGGTTGGGTGAGAGGTCAGTGGAGTAGTGGGAGGTGAGAGGACTTGAGGGGGCTTCCTGGGGTTGGGGTGGAGGTCAGTGGGGGTAGTGGGAGGTGTCAGGAATTGAGGGGGCTGCCTGGGTTTGGGGCGGGGTGGGTGGGACAAGTGGGAGCTGGCAGGACTTGATGGGGTTGCCTGGGGTGAGAGCATGGATCAGTGGGGGTAGTGGGAGCCATCAGGACTTGAGGGGGATTCCTGGGGTTGTGGTGGAGGTCAGTGGGGGTAGTGGGAGGGTGACAGGACTTGAGGGGGTTGCTTTGCATTGGAGCAGAGGTCAGTGGGGGTAGTGGAGGTGCCAGCAATTGAGGGGGTTGCCTGGGGTTAGGCCAGAGGTCCGTGGGGGTTGTGGGAATTGGCAGGACTTGATGGGGCTGCCTGGGGTTTGAGGCGGAGGTCATTGGGGTAAATGGGAGGGTGACAGGACTTGAGGGGGCTGACCGGGGTTGGGCGAGGGTGAGTGGGGGTAGTGGAATCTGACAGGACTTGAGTTGGATGCATGGGGTGGGGGTCAGTGGGGTGGTGCTAGGAGGGCAGAGTGGCAGGGGGAGACTTGCTTGCATGTGCGTGATAGTAGATACTCAGCAATGAACCAGGTGTTCCTGAATGTTCCCGATGCCAGGGCCTGGTATAGCGGAGCGCAGGGGTAAATGAAGCCATAATGTGTGCTTCCAGGGAAATTGGCATTCATATGCATGATGACTCTATTTGCATCGCAAATGACATGTGCATTGATTGAATAGCAAAGCTTGCGGTTGTGGTACATGTGCTCACTCTCTCAGGGGCTGGAGCGCAAGATGGGTAAAGTCAATAGCTCCCAGTACCCATTGGAACTGTGCTATGGCATAAAACTCCTGAACACTCTCTGCCTTGCCTGCGCTGTGCGTGGCATGTATATGTGCCAATAAAAACGATACCTGGTCTAGGCACCAGGATTGCTTGGACTGCCATATGCCCCCAACAATGGCTGTGGTGTGCTGGAAAGAGCCCATAAGCAGAAAATGTAGTACAGTCAGCGCCTTCTGCAGGGGAGTGAGCGCATGGGAGCAGATGGTGGGTGATGCAAGGTCAGTCTCCCCTTTCCTGAGTGTGTAGGCAGGTCTAGGATGACATGGGGAGGGAATCTGTACCTTGCATACGCCTCTTCATCTACCTTCCCGAATAGCGTTGTGCAAGGACGGAAAATCCTTCTCCTCCCCCTTCTTCCTTGAATTGCCAGTGCCACTAAACCGGGTTGTGCCATCCTGAAAGTCCTGTTTTGTTATGGTGTGCATTGCATGCTTTTATACGTAGTCACATGCTTTTATTCGTAAATGGTGTGCGTTGCATGCTTTTATACGTAGTTGCATGCTTTTATTCGTAAATGGTGCGCGTTGCATGCTTTTATTTGTAGATGGTGTGCATTGCATGCTTCATTATTATTTTTTTCATTGTGTTTCAGCCTATCGAAATAGGCCTTTCACAAAACAGTACAAAATAAGAATAAAATGAATTAAAAAAGCAAAAATAATGTTGCACAGTACAATAGTAAAAACTAAAATCACGATAAATAGTAACATAACCTGGTTTAGATATCGTTCCTCAAATCTGTAATTCCTCCAACCTTTTATTTACTACAAACAGAAAAGCATACAAAGCTAGAACCAGTTTCACACCATTACCCTGCATTAACCTGGCTCAAAATAACTCTGCAAGTTCTATGGAGCCCAGTTAACGTAACCTAACGTCCCTGAAACCAGCACACGGCAACACTAAATGTTTCAGTGTTTCCTCCCCACTGTGATCCATACAAAACCTACAATTTGTATTTTTAATGGAGCTGTCCCACTTGCTTCTCTAATCAAGGGTGGGAATTTTATTTAACCGGAAAAGCAGCTAAGTCTTACAAATATTAGGACAGGGAAATAGGGCTACATACTGAGGGATCTCTTCTCTCTTCCTTCTAAATTTCGTGTACTCAGTATAAAGGGAGAAAGTTGCCAATAGATCATATGTTTCACACCAATCTATCCTAAACAGCTTCTTTTTAACTAGATCTGGTGTACTTTCTAGCTCTTCTGTAGTTGAACTAATTTGCAGGGGTATTTGGCACATTTCCTGCTTTAACTCTTCAATTGAAGTTGCCAAACGCAGAGTAGATTGTTCCCCCAATTTTGATTAAAGGGAATTTTTAGGAGGATTCAAGAATTTAACATAATCAGCCAGCTTCTCCCAAAGAGCCCTACCTGCCAAGGAGACCAGACCAAATTCATGCCGAATGACCGCATTTGGAAGGGAATTTGCCAAGCCCAGCATTTTCTTCCAAAGCTGGCTCTGTTAAAGGTTCAAGCAAGGTCCCATATCAAAAGGTACTATGGCCAACCCATACAAAATAGTCGGCTCCAAATTCTGCATATAGAACCTGACCAAGGGGAGAAGGGTGTAACGGCATAAGTGAATAAAACTCTTTTCATTTGTGCAAGAAAAAGAGTGGCTCCGTTCCTCAGAAAAGTTTTCCAGGCTTCCCCCGAGGGACTATTGGAACGGGTAAAACCTAAGTACCTCATCGTCAACACCCTCTCCAAGGGCTGGCCCCCCACCTTCCAGACAAAGCCCACTGAACACCTTTTGGTTCTAAATACAATAACCTTGGAATGAGTCCCATTTACCTGCAGGTTATTGTCCACGGCATATTGATGGAATAGGGTGAAGTTCCTATGAAGACCCATGGGTGTTTTGTCAAACAAGGTGATGTTGTCGGCAAATACCAGCCAATTGAGTAATAGGTTGCCTAATTTTACAGGGAATGTGACTCTTGCATCCCAGAGCCTATTTAAATCTAGATGTATAGATTGAAAAGTGTTGCGGCCACAACGCAGCCCTGTTTTAGCACCACACATGTCAGAATCGGGCCCGATATGGAACCCTCCATAGTCAATCTCACTCTCACCACATATTCGCTATGCAGCCAGGCCAAGAGTTTGATCGTTTTTAATGGAATGTTTCAATCACAGAGTTTCTTACATAAGATCTTTCTGCTCACAGTGTCAAAGGCACTTGACAAGTCTATAGATGTCATCTAGACCGGGCACAACGCCCCCTTTTTTTACGGTGGTCAACAAGTGCGATAGCACTGTTGCATTTAATGTAGTGCCCAGGTCGGAGCGAAACCCCACATGGGAGATTGGTGGTAAATTTAATGGCTCAAGCTGATGGTTTAGGTCTCTTAACAAATGGGAAGAAAACTTTTGCTGGGAGAATCTAAAAGGGCAATCGGCCTATAATTCCTGGGGGCCTGACACATCCCCTTTTGTACATAGTCTTTCTTGGGGCTTTGTGCTTTGCGTCATGTTCTTGTTTCATGTGGCGGTAGGGTCATGTGCTTTGTGTTCTCCTTTGGACTCCTGCCAATTGCGCTTTGGAATCCATGAATTGGGTTTTGTTTGTGCTAGACTGGTTGTGTTTGTTGTTTGTACAGCGCGTCCTTCATCACGCCCATGTTATGTCTCATTCTTCCTCATTTTGCGCAATGAATGGGGAATATGCATGTTCCGCCCTCTATTTATTTCTTTGCGCTGACCCTATCCACACTCTGCGCTGTGCGTCGTCTGTAAATGGCAACTTACATTTTGTGTGGCGGAAAGTGCACTGTGCAAACCTTTCTATGAATTGGGGCCTATTGCACACCACTTCTCTCATTGTATCGCCACAGTAGAGAACCTTAAATGTTTGAATACTAAAAGTTTCCGGCACAACCTTTTTGTTTAGTCAATCAAGTTAGTGGATTTTGTTGTGCCAAGTGTCCGATCTTCCGCCTGAAGTGTTTGTTTCTGTTCTTTTATAGAATGCATCGGAGAGCTGCTGTGCTGTTGTATTCAGAGTTAATTGGTTGCATAGTGTGTCCTTATGGTAACAGTTGTCAATGTTGACATTAGAAATGCATGTATTGCTTCTCTCATGTGCAGAGTGTGATCAGCATTCACAAGTTTAGGATTTATAATAATTTAATTTCTTCCAAGTTGACCAGTCGAAAATGGTTTCTACTTTATCCATTTTCAATATAGCTGTTTCTGTAAATGTTACTGTAACAGTACAGCAGAAGAAACAAAGTCAAGCTTCCTTGAACTGTGGCATCCCTCCTGCCATCACGTGAGTACTGACTGTTGCTCAACGGCCTGCCTCATCTCTCCTTGACTCTTACCCTCTGCCTTCCAGGCAATTCTCATTGCTTATTCTATGTTACTTATGTGCCCTACATGCAAGATCTACCTCTTAATTTGATTCCTTCCTCTTCCGAGCTCCCACTACACTGCCCAAACACCTGTACTGCTATGCTGTATTACCTGCATCATAATATTCATTTTTAGGTGTGCTCTCTTTATGCATTGATTTGGGCTGTTTGTTAAAAATGTATTTTAGGAGTGCTCTCTTCATGCATCGATGTGGACTGTTTGTTTAAAATCGAACTTAGGCGTGCTCTCTGCATGCATTCATTTGGGCTGTTTGTTTAAAATCGAACTTAGGTGTGCTCTCTTCATGCATTCATTTGGGCTGTTTGTTTAAAATCGAACTTAGGTGTGCTCTCTTCATGCATTCATTTGGGCTGTTTGTTTAAAATCGAACTTAGGTGTGCTCTCTTCATGCATTCATTTGAGCTGTTTGTTTAAAATCAAACTTAGGTGTGCTCTCTTCATGCATTGATTTGGGCTGTTTGTTTAAAATCGAACTTAGGTGTGCTCTCTTCATGCATTGATTTGGACTGTTTGTTTAAAAATCAAATTTAGGTGTACTCCCATCCTTCAATTGTTTTGTCCTAAGTACTCCCTTGCTCTCTGTCCCCTGATCCCTGTTTATGTTTATGTGTTCATGTTTATTGAATATATATAGCACCTTAAGCCAAAGGGCTTTACAGTATAACAACAGGTACAAAAGTGAGAGAAGCATATTTACAAACATTAAACAAGTCATTAGAACAATAGGTAGAACAATTTACTAGGAGGAGGGGGAAAGTGGTGGAAAGGGAGGGGAGAGGTGGGTGATGGGGGTTACAATATCATTTTTGAGGTCAGGGGAGTGGGAGGAAAGGGAAGGGGGAGGGGAAGAGAAGGGGGAGTGATCTGATGTCCTCAATGCCCCTAAGTAGTTTCAGTGACCAATTTAAGGTCATTAGGGAAGGGGGAGCGAGGGGAAGGAGTTACCTCCCCTCACCGTTTAGCTCCCATTTTTTCTCCCTATTCCTGTTGTGCTTCCTTGTTTGTGTTCACCCTCCTATCAACTCCCTCCCGTGTGCCCGTGTCCTCAGCAGCTCAGCCGGGTTAAGTGTAGCCCTTGCCCCTTCATGGAGCTCTCTATCTCTCCTATCTTCTCCAACTGTTTCTCTATCTCCTATCTTTCACCGTTCACCAAGTCTGGCAGAAAAAAACTTAAGAAGGACACTCTTGGCTCCAGCCATGGCCTTCCTATTGCTGACACCTATGTCAGTACTTCCCTCAGAGAGACTCTCACCAACATCTTCTTTGTCGTTCCTTTCCCCAACCTATGAACTCTTCATATGGTTTCTCTGCTCTCTCCCTACTCTTCCTCACACATCAATGGTGGCACCCGTTGGGAGGTACTTCTGGCCTCCTCCTCGACCACCATGTTCATCATTAATGTCTATCGAAATGGTACCATCTTGGTACAAGGGCCTCAAACCAACCTCCTACTTTTTGAGAGGCTCCTCCATTGCCTTATTAACTTTCCACCTTCCTCCTCACTGGCTGCCTTGCCAACTGCACCTTTGTCCTCTCTAGCTCCCATGCCTGTGGGGCACACCTTGGCTTCTGTGTGTCCACCTGGCCACACTACCTCTCTTACTATGGCTCCTTTGACGTTTTCTCCTATCCTGGCTCCCTTGTGCACACACTGTTCACTGACTTTGTCACCCTCTCCCACGCTGGTGCCCTTGCCATCCACTGCTGATGCAACTGGGGCTCCCTTGCCCCCGGTGTTCCCTCCACTGGCTCCCTTGCCATCTACTACTGCCCCGGCTCCCTTGCCTGCACTCCCTTCAGCCCCTCTTCCTTCTCCTGCCTCTATCTCTCTGGCACACATGCTGCTTACGGTGGCGAACTCTGTCCCCTGCACCCACCCCCGTAAGTCCTTCCAAATTGGCAATCTGCTCCTCTTTGCTGCACTTAACTCTCGCTCCGCAGTCAATTACTCCTCTAACATCTGCCACCTGGACCTTGATGTTCTCGCTCCCACTGAGACCTGGTTTATGCACAGCTCTGTCACGAGTTTTGACACACTTCTCTCTGAAGGCTACACAATACTCTCCAAGCCCAGGCTCAACAGGCCAGGAGGGGAAGTTGCCCTGATCATTCCTGAGTGGATCCCTGTTTCTACCATTCGCATTAAGGCCTATTGCTCTTTCGAATGACTGGTCTGCAGGCTCTCTCTCTCCCCTGTCTTCTCTCTTACTCTGGCCACCTTATATCTGCTGCTGGGCCACTCCACCCTCTTCCCCTCAGAATTGGCTGACTTGGCATCCTCTCTCCTGTCCTCTGCCTCTCAACTCCTCCTGCTGGGGTATCTCAACATTCATCTTGACTCTCCTGACTCTTCAGGAGCTTTCCGCAACCTATGCGACTCGCTCTCTCTCTCCATTCTACCCTCTGATCCGAATCACACTGCTGGCCACATCCTGGATGCTCTCATCTCCACAGACATACCTCTCTCTATCCCTCTCACTACTCCACTCTCATGGACTGATCACTCTCTTCTCTCCTCTCACTTGAAGCTCTCTTGTCCTTTAGCACTGGCACTCCCAGCATTGCCTCCCACCTGCAAGGTCTTCCAACCCATGAAAACAGTATCTGTGGCTGCCTTTGCCTCCACCTACTCCCCCATCTACAATACTCTCAACATCCTTGCTCCTATCATGAAGTTCCGATTGAAGCCTCCAAAAAAGTGCAACTCTTGGTACGACTCTGATCTAGCTGACCGTAAATGCAAGTGCAGGGCAGTGGAGCGGAAATGGGGATCTTCAGGTGCACCCTCTGAAAAAATGGCCTGCCGCTATCTGCAAAGTAAATATAGACTCTGCATCCGGTGCAAGAAAAGAGTCCATATTCAAGCTTGCATCTCCACGGCTTCCAACAATACGGCTGAACTTTTCAAAGTCTGTAAGGAGCTGGCCAACCCTACTGCAGCCTCATCCTCTATTGCACCCACCTCGGCCCTTTGCGGGACCCTAGCTTCACACTTCACCGACAGGACATCCTGTCCTCTCTCTCTTCCACTCCCACTCATACACCATCATCTCCTGGGCCCCCTTAAATCACCCCCGCCTCTCCCCTCTTCTCTCCTCCCTCTGCCCTGTCATACCTGAGGAGGTTACTAGACAAGTCCAGTCTATGAAAGCCTTCTTCAAACAGGTGGACCCTTGCCCCTCCAAAACCATCAAGGGCAACATCGACTCTCTATCTCCAGCCTTGGCAGACCTCTGCAACCTCTTCCTCACCACTGGAGTCTCCCCCACTTCTCTCAAGCACTGTCTTGTGCACCCTCTGCTTAATAAACCCTCTGCTGACCCTTCCATTCTGGCTAACTATCACCTGATCTCCATTACTCCCTTCCTGGGTAAACTCCTGGAGAAGTTGGCTATCTCTCAGTTTACCCTCCACACTGAATCTGTTGGTTGTCTCTGTTAGGCAGAATCCTGTGCAGTGCCCTTAGGGACCAATACACACAATTAAGACTACAAGTGGTAACACAAGTTCACCTTTGGTACAAGCCTGTACTACACTGTTAAAGTGGTAGCAGTAGTGGAGCAGCCAGACTTATCTCAAGAGTAAATGAGCAGTAGTAGAGATTACACAAAGGACCACAATTACTGTGACTCAAGGAAACACTGACTCAAGCTTTCAGGTATAAAATACAAGTACATTTATTTTAAACCCTCTGTTAACAAAACACTTCACTTCTATAAATTTGAACCACACGTAAAATACACTACACACAACCAATTCCACTTGTTCCAGTAAATTCAAGGTAAGTACATTAGGATTTGACAGACCGATGTTGCGATACTATCGCATACCCGCGGATAGAAATGCTCACAAAGTTAAAACACACTTTGTACTTAAGAATTTCAAACAAGGGAAAAGTGGATAAAAATCATAGGCAATACTTTTTCAAGGCAAGGAGACTTGAGGAGTTGTTCAAAGATACAGATTAAAGTCAATAGGCCTGCGCCAGTGTCAATGGAGCAGAAGCTCATTTGCCGAGGATCACACGTTGAACAGTTCGAGATTTGAGATGCCAAGAAGTTCGTAAAGATTGTCAAATGGAAGGAAAAGTTATAAGAGGGAGGGAAGAAAGAACAAATCATCGTGGAGGAAAAGGGTTTGTCCCGATTCCGGATGGTCAGACGGAGAGACCGACCAAATATGCACAGTACCTTATTCCGTTGGTGATAAGCTGGTGCCACAGCAGTTGTTCCTGGTAGTTCCTGCAGACTCACGGTTCCTGCGGCTTCAGTCGTGGGGACAAGAAGGAGGATGTCTGGAGCGATCTGCACTACTCAGGGATGAGGCCAGCAGCAGCAAAAAAGGCAACGATGAATAAAAGGTGCGCTCCTTTAAATCAGGAGAGGGCTTTTCTGATGGCTATCTGGGCCACTACAGCACAGCAGTGATTTCGGCCCAGTAGAGGATTCTCTGACTGAAAAAAAGATGAGCTGGTTAATCCCGCCAGGCTCAAGGGCAGAAGACTCCGGAATGGATCTTCTCTTGCCGTTGAAGGGGTACATAGCTCAGGACTGCACCAGGGCTTCACCGGGACTCAGGGTTGCAGCAGCCATCTTCTTCTCCGCTTCTCTTCGGTTGCTTGCAGTTCCAGGGGCGACTCTAACTTCTAGCCCAAGAGTCCTGCCTTTCATGCCAAAATCCCCCATTCACACAGCCTGGCTGTCAATCACTCAGCAGGGGGGTTGCCCAGCCCGGACAACCACCTTAGCGAATCAACACAAAGCGCGACTTGGGTCTCCAAGGGGACCCTGTGCAGGGGTGACTACACCCCTCCCTCATATTCAGCCCACCTAGACACCCAGATGCCAAAGGAGGGCTTCTGGTCAGAAGCCTGGCAAAGGTCTGCGAACAAAGAAGGCAAACCTGGTTTGCCACGCAAAGAAACACCCAAGAAGGATGTCAACAAAAAGAAATGGCGATTAAACCAAACCGGAGCCAAAATGAAAAGTATTTGGTCTAGCGGGTTTAAAGTTCGAGGGTACTAAAATAGCCTAAAACAATACCACGTTATGTAATATAATCGCGGTAGGAAAATTAGGGTAGGTATCACTGCCACCAGCCAAGTCTTAATGTTAAGGGGGCTAAACAATGCTCCAAGAGGTACAGATAAAAAGGGCTAAGAATTAATGTAAGATGGGGTGTACTGGATCTGTGGTAAATGACTATGTAAAGTTAATGGCAACTTTACCGTTTTCTGGGGGACAGTAGTCAGCCCCAGAAATGGAGTCAGGGGGAAGTCTAAAAGACAACCCTGTGTCACTGCACTGAAGGTGCTTTGTAACACACAAAAGAGGGGGGCTACTGAAGTGGTGTACTCCAGAGTCCACAATCACAAAAACAGACGGAAATACACATGGCAAAACACAGGTAAGAGTGGGGTAAAAACTCACACTCTTACCAAGTGAAAAAAATAAACTCCAGAAATCCAGCAAAGCTGCTGAGGCACTCACTAGGTAAGGGAAATTAGCCATAGAATGAGAATTCTCCCTAATAGTCTCCATGACCATCAGTCTGCCTTTAGAGCATCAAGAGGCATGGAAACTGCTCTTCTGAACGCCCGTGAAGACCTGCTCTCAAACCTTGACTCCAACTCTCCTTCCATCCTCATTCTCTTTGACCTCTCCTCTGTTTTTGATACAGTAAACCACAACATCCTGATCTCCCGTCTCTGTGATACCCTGGGCATCACAATTCAGGCCCTGGCGTGGCTTGCGTGCTTTCTCTCTGACCACCCTTCCAAGGTGGAACTTGGGTCCCTTTCCTCCGCTATTACTCTCTCTACTTGTGGTGTCCCCAAGGTATCTAATCTATCCCCCTTGTTTGTCAATGTCTACATTGCCCCGTTGGCCCACAAAATCTCTACCTTTACCTCCAACTTTCAGTGCTATGCGGATGACACGCAGCTCTCTTTCAGGCTACCCTGTGCCTCTTCCACCTCCTCGCTCATTCCTGACTGTCCGCAATTCAGTCCTGTTGTGCTGCTAACGATCTCTGCTTTAACGCCAGCAAGACAAAGATTGTCCTCATTGGGACCCCTGCTCCCACTTTCCCACTCTCACTCTGGCTGACCTCCCTTCGTCCTGCGCCCCCACCCACCATTGAGGCAAAAAATCCTAGGGTCATCTTCGTCTCTACTCTCTCCTTCTCCTCTCACATCTCGGACATGTCCAAAAAGTCCAACTACCAGCTGCCCCTCCTCAGAGGTATTCTACCTTTTCTCACTTTCCCCAGAGGCTCATTGTCTCCCAAGCCCTGGTTCTCTACAGACTTGACTATTGCAGCAGTCTCTTTATCAATCTTCCAACCTCTACTCTCCGACCTCTTCAATTTATCCAGAACAGAACCGCAAGACTTATCCTTGGCCTCACGCTTCCAGGCCTCTGCACTCTGACTGGCACTACTGCAATATGCTCCATGATAGGGGCAACCACTCTGCACTTAATCCTGGCCCATGCTGGACTGGGCGCACTTGTCCCCCCCCCTGCACTTCCTGTTCTGCGCAATTACACAACTTTGCATTCTCTAGGCATAGCAAGTCTATCTGGCCAGTCCTCCCTCTGTCTCGCCTCCCTAGCCTGGTCATGCGCACTAGATGACCAACCACCAAGCAAACTGAAATGTTCGCCAGACCAGGACTGTTGTTTATTGATCTCTATGTTCCTTTCCCTCTTTGCGCCTCCCCGCACCATTTGTCAAGCACTTCACTAGTAGATATTCCTGTGTAAGACAAAAAACGAGGGTGTGTCAGATAATAGAGCACTTGGGTTAAATGATCTACTGAACTACTGGTTTAAAGTGAAATGAAATGATAGCTGCTGCAAACCTTTGGAACCATAGGGTCCCCCAACCTACAGTATTAGAAGGCAAACAAAATTGTTTGTTCCAAGGAAATGTGCTGCCATACACAGAAAGTCAACTATATCATCTAAGCCAAAAAGCTGTGCTTTAATCACAGTTTTGCATCAGATATCACAAAACTTAAGAAGTAAACTGTATCAACTATGCCAACACGTGTTTCGACCCTTCCTGGGTCCTTATCAAGGCAGGGCTCTATAAATCGAGTTGGGTGTCACAGGTTCAGTTGGATCGGACAGGTTCAAATGGCGCCGTGCACCAGAACACTTCTGTGTCGAGGAGTACCTGGTGAATAATAATAAACCGGATGGCACTCCGCAAACCGATGAGGTATTGCTAGTCCCGTCTGATATCCAGTGAATAGAATTGAATACGTATGCAGATAGGACATCCGTAAAATGTATACGTGTGCAAATAACTCCTTAAATGGTGTGTCCCTGAAGGATACAAAAGAAACAGGCCTAGTATGCTAGTTACTGTTGTTAGATCATGCAGAATCTTCAAGGCCTAAGATTACGACTGTATTCCCTTGTACCCTTCCCGCCTTGAAGCACTTTGAAGCACTTCACCTGTGTCTAAGCGCTCTACAAATAAACAATTACAATTACAAGTAAAATTACCAAGTGAAACCAATGGACACAATTAAGAGACAGTTACCAGTTCCTGAGGTAGAACAGGAGTCATATGGAATTCTATCCTAAGAAGTTGGATCCAGTACAACCTTGTGTAACTGGTTTGCTAGATATTATTGTATGCTTTCTTTTATGGTCATGTATAAAGTGCACATTCACTCGAGGGTCTCTTGGGGCGGCTGTGGAGGAGTATGCTTAGTGTAATATGTATTGACTGCCGATGCACGTGGAACGACAGATGGCCTCGGACGACAAAGATCAAACCGTTCTACTGATAGTGCTCCCTAGCATAAATCCTTCAGAGCTGGATAAAATGAGTGGCATTGAGTTGGGTAACAATACACATAGCGCCAATATACCCATCTGAGAGTGAATGTGCACCCTACACATACATCTGTTGTGCTATAAATGGAGGCACCGCACATCTTTTCCTGGTAAAAAAGGGAATGGAAAGCTAAGGAATGAAAGTTAACAGCAGCACTTGCTCAAGGGAATATCTGCTAGACCTTAACCTGCAGAAAGGAGTTGTCGTTGCCACGCCCACATCGCGCATGCGTGCAATAAACTTGCACTTCATCTAGTCACGGTGCTTGCCGCACTAGGAGCCAGTGCAGCCCACGGATAAGGGGCGAGGGGCGTGGATAGGGCGCCATTTGCAGCCGATCCAGCCATGGAATGGGTTTAACGGGGGAAGCTCTGCATCACCGGCTTTTCGTGCGGGCATCTGTAAGGCTTAGCATTAATCCTGTATACACAGGCATTTGCGCTAACAGGATTAGCACTCACTCACATTAACTCTGCCTCCTGCGGCCTTGATATTTGCTGCCTTGCCGGGTCAACTATGCTGAAGGCCATTTCGATCTTTTTGCACTTTCCTGTTTCGAAATCACCCCGCAGAAGTTGCAGAATTGAACGAGGTTGATTGGAATTGTCCATTGGGGATGTAAGCTTGGGGTTGGCCGTGTCCCAGTGACTCATGAACCTGATTGCTGTGCTCTGTCTGCCAGGAGAATTGCACAACTGAGCCAGGGCATAGTCACATGGGTACACTGGAGTAAAAGGCAGCCCTCCTATGCCATGTTTTTAACAAGGTCACTTTCCTCGTTTGCACATAAGTCGTGCGTTTTTCCTCGTGGTCGTTTTCGTCGATTTTTGTTTATATAGATATGTGGTTTGTTTGGCAGTAGGTGTGGTGGGTGGCAGGGTGAGGTGGTATGGGGTGTATTAGATGGAAGGTTGGGGTAGAGCACCCCATTAAAAAAAATCTAAAGAAACGGCCACGGGGGGAAAAATGCACGACCAATGTGCAAACGAGGAACATGACCTCGTTAAAAACAGATACTTCCCACGTTCATACTTAAGCGATCACCAAACAATGCGAAATGGCCTGGTAAATAAAAGAATTGCAGTACTACAACTAGAATTTGATATAAATCTACCAAATTGTTTTTTTAGGAACAGGGGTGTACTGTTTCAAATGGAAGGAAATTGTAAAATGGCTATTTCTATGTTTGAGTGGTATGCGCATTCCTAACGACTTTCCGGTAAATCGGCTTCAAACACATGGATACATGTTGTAATATGCACGGGCTCGTGCATAGGCACACTGGTGGAATGTTGATGCACGTTCAGCAATCAACATTCCACAGTGGCCGTTGAGCGAGGGGAGCCGTAGCTTGTGGCTGTGGGGTCTCGCCAATAAAGAAAGTTAATTACTCTTACCTGTGTCGGTAGATTGTGTCATTGGCGACAAGGATCAGGATCTTGACGAGACCCTGTCCCACGTGTGTGCGGATCGGCTGTGTGGCTCCCCATCGTCTCGGGCGCAGTCGGCGTGGACGGTGGCCGACCGGCGCTGGATCTTTTGCAGCGTCTCCTGCGGGCTTGAACCGGTGCAGGGCCGGGCGGGAGGGTGCCCTGTGCAGGAGCGGAGGGCGAGGAGCTGTTGGCTGCTGTCGGGCGTGCGGAGTCTGCGTGTGCCCCAGTGGAGGAGCGCAGGGCGAGGAGCTGTTGGCTGCTGCCGGCTCGCGCTGGTGCCTGGATTTGTTGGGGCGCCGGGCGGGCGGCTGTTCTGTGGAGGAGCGGAGGCCGTAGCTTTCTGTTCCACTGGTCGCGGCGGAGTCTGCGTGTGCCCCAGTTGGGGTCCTGCTCCAGGTGGATCGGAGGCCTGTGCGCGGCAGTTGGCTCCGCCCCCGATAGCGTGCTTACGCTATCCGGTTTAGCGTGGGCTGAGTCCAACGAGGAGGGGCCGTGGTGATGCCTGCGCCGCTCTGCGCTGCCTGCGGTCACTCCAGGGAAGCAGGAGGGGCTGCGGTGCTTTCACAGCATCCTACTGCGGCGGCTGCCGGATGAGTGAAGACAGGAGGAGAACACCGTTAAATACGTGGCAAGTTGCAGAGCCACAGTTCAGATTTAAGGTGGATATGAAGGGGTGTTGCTGGTAAGGTTGGAACACCCTGTTCCATTGGGCCCAGACAAGTTAAAGCTGCAGCTTGTCTGGGGCTGGGATTGTACACATCTTTGGGTACATCATTGGTTGTGACTCACCCTGTGCCAGGACCTGGCTGTACTGCATATGCGTGGGGGTGCACGCTCACAAGGCTACAGGGGAAGATATGCGTGTGCGGTCATTCTGGTTGGTGTTGTGATTACCCTGTGCTGGAAAAAAAGACATCATTGGTTGTGACTCACTCTGTTCCAGGACCTGTTGTACTGCATATGCGTGGGGGTGCACGCTCACAAGGCTACAAGGGAAGATATGCATGTGCGGTCACCTTGGTTGGTGTGGTGACCACTGACTTTAAGTGAAAGAGAGGAAAATTCTTGGATTATAAGGGGGCACGCAAAAGAACAGTTTTGTGTCGGTTACTTTGGTGGGCACAAGGTCTTGGGCAGTAAATTTCGGCCATGTTGCATACAGCTGCTAGGCCTCCACCAGCATTTTTGCCTAACCCAGGAGAGCCGGTTGCGCCTTGGGAGCAGTGGGTAGATGCCTTTAAGGTATATTTGCGGGCTGCGGGTGGGGCAAAGTTCAACGATGATGAAAAGGAGGCTGCTTTGCTTAATTGTATTGGTACTGAAGGCTTGAGAGTTTTTCGTCACCTGCCTGGAGAGAATGTAATGGTTCAAGGGGGAGGCGAAGGGGAAATGGTTGTAAGTGCCTATGAGACGGCTTTGAAGAAACTGCAAGTACGTTTTGGAAAAAGAGTTAATGTGGTTTTAGAGCGTTATAAGTTTTTCTCTAGGGCATAAGGTTTCGCGGAAAGTATAGATTCATACGTTACTGCCTTACGTGCGCTCATGGCTACATGTGGGTTCCCGGGTAACGGAGAGGAACATGTAAGGGATCAGATTATGATGAAAACGTCTAATCAAAAAATTAGAGAGAGATTGTGGATTGAGAGCGATCCTTCTCTTGATAAGGTTTTGGAGATTGCTAGAGCAATTGAAGCCTCCAGGCGAGTGTACAAATTGTTACTGAAAGGGATGGAAATAGGGAAACGGTGCATGCGGTGGTGTCAAGGAGCAAGAAGGGTTTGGACAAAGAGGTTGTACAAGGGAACAGAGCACCTAAAGGTAAAGAGGTGTGCAAAAATTGTGGGTGGTCAAGTCACACAGTGGATTCGAAATCATGTCCTGCTAGCAATGTAGAGTGCAGGAAATGTAAACGGGTGGGCCATTTTGCACGAATGTGTAAAGGGCAGGTGGTCGCAAATGTAACTGCAGAAGAGTTTACCACGGGGCTGGAGGGAGCATCAGGTGGGGATCCCAAACAGAGTGTCATATTACATGTGGAGGGTGGTGGGCGAAAGGGTCCATGGGTGTCGGTGTTGGTGGACCAGCACCCTGTGGATATGCTGGTGGACTCTGGGTCACCTTATACCCTGGTGTCTCCGGAAGTGTATCAAGAGGTTTTGGGTAAGCCGATCTCTACGCTGTTGGCACCAAACATCAGACCGTATGCATACGGGCAAAGTTCCATTGATCTACTTGGTTATGATTGGTCAAATTTTTCATTCAAAGGAAGGCAGACCTTAGGTAAATTGTATGTGGCTCAAAAAGGGAAAAGTGTGTTGGGATGGGATGAGCAGGCTGCACTAAAGATACAAATTCATCCAGGTGAAAAAGAACCGGTTCTCAGTGTCAGGGAGGGAATGGAAGAGAAGGATGTAAGAGTTACCCCTACAGTGCTTATGAGTGAGTTTCCTGAAGTATTTTCTGACATCCTGGGTAAGCTTAGGGGCTTTACGCATCGCATTGTGTTGAAGAAGGGTGCAGTGCCTAAAGTTCACAAGGTGAGGGGGGTGCCAGTTTCAGTGAGGGAGGCATTTAAGGCGGAATTGTCTAAGTTGCAGTCGGCAGGAATAATAGAACCCATTGAGGCTTCGGAATGGTTGTTTCCTGTGGTTTTAGTGAAGAAGAGTGATGGCAGCATCAGAATGTGTGTGGATCTCCGGGAATTAAATGCCAGCATATGGGTGGATCGGCATCCTTTGCCTAATATTAATGAGTTGCTATTGACGTTGGGTGAAGCTAAATATTTTTCAACTTTTGATTTGTCAACGGCGTATCACCAAATTGACCTGCATGTTGAATCTAGACCTCTTATGTCATTTGTGACTCCGTTTGGGGCGTTCAGATTTTGTCGCATGCCTTTTGGTTTAGCTTCGGCTTCGGCAGTATTTCAGAGGCTGATGCATCAGTTGTTTGAAGGGGTGGTGGGTGTCAACTACTTTCAAGATGACATTTTGGTTTGGGGCAGCAGCAGGGAGCAACATGATGCAAGGGTGAGGAAGGTCATGCAGATTCTTAAAGAGAGAGGTCTGACTGTAAAATTAACAAAGTGTCAAGTGGGGGTGGAGGAGGTCACATATTTGGGACACACGTTGAGTTCACAAGGTGTAAGTCCAAAAAGAGAGTTGGTACAAGTGTTGAGGGATACGCCAGCTCCGGTTAATAAGGATCAGCTAAGGGCTTTTCTGGGTCTCGCAGAGTATTATGTTAAATTTGTGTCAAATTACGCTGAAAAGACAGTGGCCATGAGAGCTCTCATGAGGAAGTGCGTAAGATTTGTATGGTCTGCGGAGTGTGCGGCAGAATTCGAGTTGGTTAAGAGGGAGGTGGAGAAGGCTCCCTGTCTGAAATCATTTGACCCAAAAAATAGAACTGCGTTGACGGTGGATGCAAGTGAGGTGGGCCTAGGGGCAGTCCTAGAGCAATACATTAATGGTGAATGGGTCCCGGTGGCTTTTTACTTCAAGGACATTGAGAGATGTGGAAACCAGGTACTCTGTAATTGAGAAAGAGACTTTGGCAGTGCTGTGGGATTCAAAACATTTTCGGACATTTGTGTGGGGCATACCCTATGTAGTGAGAACAGACCATAAACCGTTGGTACAGGTATTTTCTTCCAAGGGAGTCATGGCAGTATCCCAGAGGATTGCGAGGTGGTCAGTACAGTTACAAGATTACAATTTTTCCTTGCAGTATTTTCCGGGGAAGTTTAATGTTGTCGCGGATTGTTTGTCCCGCTTGCCAGGGGTAGAGGAGGACAGTGAGGGGGGAGTAGTTAAGGAGGATGATTTGCAGGAGTGTCAGGTTGCATTGGTCACGTCTGCTGTGGAGAAGTCGGCGTGGGATCAGGAGTCTGAGGATGATACTGAGTTAAAGTGGATTAGGGAAGGTCTGGTGAAGGGGTGGCACACCGTGAAGGAAAGGCCGGAAGGGAAAGGATATGCCCCGGTTCTCCCGGAATTAGCAGAAGGTCCCAGGGGTGTGTCTAGGGGCAGCAGATTGATACCCCCGATAAGTTTGAGGGGAAGAATGGTGGAATTGGCACATGAAGGTCATTTGGGCCAATCTTTGACCAAAAGGAGATTGAGAGAGGAGTATTGGTGGCCGTCAATGGACAATGATGTAGAACAAGTGGTGAAAGAGTGTCAAGCGTGTTCTGTCAGTGATAAGAGCAAGGTACTGCATCCACAACCGGTGCATCCTGTTGAGGTTCCAGAGCAGGTATGGTCGAAATTGGCTTTGGATATTATGGGGCCGTTTGACTGTTTAGAGCCTGAGTCCAGATATATGTTAGTGTTGGTGGATTACACATCCAGGTGGATTGAGGTGGCGGGGTGTTCAGATGTTACGACCAATACCGTAATTGATTTTCTGAGAAAAGTATTTGACCGTGAGGGTTTACCGGCAAGTTTAGTTACGGATAATGGTGTGCAGTTCACTTCTAGAGCCATGAGAGAATTCTTGGAAAAGCATGCCATTTCTCACTATAGGACAGCTCTGTATAATCCTTCGGCAAATGGTTTGGTTGAAAGGGCCAATGGCACTATTAAGTCAGCCATACAATTGGCTTTGGCCAATGGTTTGAACTGGCAAGAAGTTGTGTCACAATACCTGGCTGCATATCGGAAAACACCTGCCATGCTTACGGGTAGATCTCCATTTGAATTAATGAGGGGCAGGAAGGCAGGCACAATGTTGAGAACACTGGCTATGGGGGGTGGTGGTCCATGCGATATGGATTTGCGAGCAATTCATCGCAGCATTTTAGAGCGCCAGCAGACCATGGGGTCCTCCCAAATGAGTAGGAAGGAGTTGAACGTAAAGCCTGGGGATCAGGTGTACATAAAGAATCCTAGGTTAGTTCATAAAGGATACAGCACTTTTATGCCCTTAAGGAAGGTTGTTAAAGTTGGAAAAGGGTATGTGCACTTGGAGGATGGATCTGTGTGGAGTAAGAGGCGAGTGGTGGTGGATGGATGCAGACGTGTGGTCAGGGATGGTGTGGAATTTCACAAGAAAATGCACTGGATTATAATCCTGTGGTTTCGCAACCCATCGGGGGTGAACAGCAAGAGGGGGTACCACTTCCAGGTCCTGTTGATCCACAGGTCAATGTGGAATTTCAGTCTGCTATGGATCAGCAACCTGATGCAGTTCAACAAAGGGGTCGTGTGGGTAGGAGCTGTGGACGGCCCATAAAATTCAGGGATTATGTTTGTTAAGAGTGAAGTACATTTAATATTACCATGCTACTTGTATGGATACAGCTGTTAAAGTAAGTTGAAATATGACATGTCATGTGATGTTTGTTTTTGTTTTCCATGTTCGGAAAAAAAAAGGAAATTGTTTGTGGGTGCCAACATTTTTATCCAAGGGAAGAGGATATGTTGTAATATGCACGGGCTCGTGCATAGGCACACTAGTGGAATGTTGATGCACGTTCAGCAATCAACATTCCACAGTGGCCGTTGAGCGAGGGGAGCCGTAGCTTGTGGCTGTGGGTTCTCGCCAATAAAGAAAGTTAATTACTCTTACCTGTGTCGGTAGATTGTGTCAATACTGTATTGTACCTGTTGTGGATTGTTGGCATATTGGCTGCCATGGGTTCCTCCAACCTTTGGCGCAATGCAAGTCTTTGTGAGTGACCTTGGGGTGCTTTATTGTGAGAGAATGCAAAGACACCTCTCCACTCGCTCCATGGCGTGGCTGTACATGGAATCTGCCCAGCCGATGTGCAAGTTGTTGGCAGAGCCGTGTGCCTGGTGATTTTTAGTGGGGTATGTTACTGATTAGCTACGCTTTTTCGGCCTTCACGTGCGTGCAGTGCATCATTTGTATGCCAGGGCCTAATTTGTAGAAAAATAAGTGCCAAAGACCCAAACATTTACTAGCACTCCTGTGCCACTGCAGGTTGGCACCCCTGCTAGCTGCACCCATAGCTGCCTCCTACAGTGTTGACATATTTGGGGTTACACTAAAGCTCGCACCAGCTCTTTGTGGTTGATGGATGCACTATCACCAATTTATAATTAAAGTGAGCCTGAGACATTAAGTGCTGGGGCTCAGAAATAAGTGCCAGGGCTGAGCACTGGCAAACACCCCACAAAGTAAGCACTGGGGATTAGTAGTTGAATGCATCTCCCCAACTGCAGGTACTATCTTCAAGCCATGCCTCCGCAGTTTTGGTAACCTGCACTAATGTAAGGTGTTTAATGTTGATTAATATGGTTAATAAGGTCAAATGTTTAGTTTAGCTTAGTTTAGTTTATTTGTAAAGTGCACCAAGCCCTGAGGCATCTGGGCGCATATCTTGCATATACATTTGTTACAAGATCACATAGAAAAGAATGTACAAATTATACATGGAAAAAAGATATGCATATTATACTTACATACGGAATAGTGGATGTAACAGGTTCATTAAAGTGCAGTACAGTAACAAGTGGACATAGACATTTACTAAGTCTCTTGCTCGAAGAGCCAGGTTTTCGCATTTTTACTGAATGTAAAGTAGGAAGGTTCACATCTTAAAGTAAGAGGTAAAATACTCCACAATTGAGCTGCTAGCACAGGGAAGCTATTGCCTCCTGCCCTTTGTAGTTTGAACTTGGGGATTTTGAGGCAGTGTGCTTGAGCGGATCTGGTAGGGCGAACTGAAATATGGCGTTAGAAGTGGTTAGTTAAGTATCTCTGCACTAGGTTCGCAAGACATTTATGTGTGATTGACAGTTTTTTTAATGCAATTCTTTGATTGACAGAGAGCCAGTTCAGGTTGCGTCTGGATGCAGAGATGTGATGGGATCTGGGTATGCTCAATGCTGATCTAATAGCATTATTTTGTATTACTTGCATCTTTTTTATGTTCCTTTGGCTGGTACCCAAGTAAAGAGCGTTGCAATAGTCAAGTTTTGAGAGGACTTGTGCTCTAGATATAGAGATGCAGTTTGCGGTAGTTAAGAATGGTCTGCAGGCTGTGATCAGTTTGCAGGTGTAGGCCGTGGAGGATGCTATCACATTCGTTTTTCTTGTTAATGAGAGTGCGTAGTCGATGTAGATGCCTAGTGCTTTCACAGCCTTAGAAACCTTAATGATGTTACCATCAATATTGAAGGCATTGAACTATCCGTCTAATCTGTTGAGTTTGTGTTGGGATCCTAGGAGGAGTAGCTCTGTCTTATCATCATTAAGACAGAGTCCATGCCTAGCCATCCATGCTTGCATAATGAGGTAAATGTCATTAATTGCTTTAGAGTCTGTTGTGTAGTCCCCGGTAATAGGGATGAGTATTTGGGTGTCATCCGCATAATTCGTGTAGGTGACACCCAAATAGTCAAGATCATTAGACAAAGGCTTTGTAAACACATTATATAAAGTGGACTTTGCACTGCAAATATACACTTTGCACAGTTCCATGAATCAGGGTTTGTGTCGGCAGTGTAATGTCACTTTTCAGCAGCGCAAATTCACTTTGAACCGGGCAAATATTCCATGAATGGGACCCCTAGAGTTCCTGCAAGTCTCGGGGGTGTGAATCGATGACCAATCCTCCCCATTCTCACATTCACACTAAGCCCACTCTACCTGACTCTTGCCCGCCGCACGATGCCACCCCCAAACGACACTCCCCAGAATGAAGATTACTTGTTTCAGCATGTATACATTTATTTATCATAGCTCAAGTATATCATATGCGTATGAATCAAAGTCTGTGAATACACCACACAAAGGCCTCAGAGGCCTCAGATGTTTAGTAGTTAAGTTAATGCAACAAGAAATGGACTAAGAAGTTCTTACCAAGAAACCTTTCAGCAGTTTTTTTTTAAAAGAAAAAGAGAGTTTTTTTTATTTCAAAATCAATCTCTAGGCTTTGGAAGCGGTGTGACAGGTAAGGGTAAACTTAAATGACATCAATGTAGGAGAATAGATTTGAAGTAACTGTATGCTTTTATTGTTCGGCTGCAGAACGAGGTAACCAGAGCAGAGTCAGCCTGCCAGAGAATCATCTGTCTCTTTATTATTTTATCCACTACCCCTTTACCCTTCCTGGGGTTACTCAACTGTAATTAGGTAGGTTGGGCTGGAGGCGTCCAGAGGGGTTCTGTGGGATCAGCAGCTCCTGCGGAGAAGATAGAGTGTGATTCTGACAGTATGAAAGGCCCATGTTGACCTTCTGCCTGAGCTGTGATGGATCCCACAGAACCCTCTGGTGGGTCACTCGAGAATCTTTTTCATGAATTAAGAGATGAGATGCAGGCATTCTTTACCTGGCTTCTTAGTAGGCTAAATTGGAGCATTGCAGGGACTGCGAGTTGATACAATAATACCTTGTTGGTGAAGGGATTCAATCACAGGGCGACTACCTTCTTCAGCCTGTCGGGAAATAGGATACAGGTGTACACATGGCAGGGGCTTGACAGGATTTAGAGTAATTCTGACTAGCTCAACATTATCCATATAATCAGTGTCATTGCATGGGTTGACCACAATTTGACTGGGACTCTGTCCAACAGTTCCTGTCGTTTGCGGGAGTGTCCATCTATTCTCAAGGGTTCTAATAGGTAATTCCCTGTAATACTTCCAGCAGCTTGTGCGCTCTGTTAGCAGGAATATCAAGGTATACACCATCAAGGGAACAGTACATAGAACAACCTAGCTTACACAATACATCTAATCCAAACAAAGTCACAGGACAACAGGGTCTCAGCAAGATGCATGTTGGTCAGAAATAAGACCTATTATGACCATGAGAGGAGTAGACACAGGGTGAGGTAGTGGAGTACCCCCTATACCTACAGCATTGACTACTTCATCAGAATGCATCATTCTGGAAAACTCAGAAGCTTTTAGTGTGGAGCATGATGCTCCAGTTTCAACCAAACATGACATCTTTAGACCACCAATAACACAATCAATGTACGGGGCAGTAGGATCAATTGATGTAAGTGGTGCAACAAGTTCAGAGACCCCTTGGCAATCCTAACCATTGGTTTGAAGTGGTGGAGGCAGGGATTTTGTTATTCTGCTTACCACATTTGGCTGTCCACCTCGACCTTCATACTGAGGCCGATGTGGACAATCAGCTTTCCATACAGTAATTGCACTGATCACTGTATGTGTTTGTGCAATATCTTTCAGAAATGTGCCCTGGCTTCTAATACTGAATGGCTCCTCTCACCCTTCCCTGTCCTCGCCCACTTGGTGCAGGGTGAAACCGTCCCCATCCCGCGAGCGGTTGTAAACTCTGTATATGCAGTGCCCTAAGTCTGTCTTCAGTAGTAACATTTTGTCTTTCAACCTTTTCATGAAAGTGCTGTGCAGCTAATACAACTTCTACCAAACCCTTACCTTCCCATCCTATTAGTACTGCTTTAATTCCTTCAGATACCTTATGTTTCAAACCCATTGTATACTGAGCCACCAAGGCTTGAGGCACTATAAGGGCTGCCTCAACAATCCCAGAATATTGTTTAAAGCATCATTTAAAATACTTGAGATATTCCACAGGATGTTCTACCTTGGCTTGCTTGCATACATTCATTTTAGACCAATCGGTCTTTCAAGGACAAATTTCAGTGATAGTTTGTACCAGTCTATCAGTAAAAGTTTTCAAGTCCCTAGAGGTGGCAGGTTCTTCAGGTGCCCAATTGGCGCGCACTTTGATTAAGGTAAATACATCTGTTGGCTGCTCACAACAATTGATTCAAATCTACACCAGTGGGGTGACAGCAATACATTATGACCTGAAGCTCCCCCTGGAGCTTTTCAGGATCTTCTCGTATCTTTGAAAATCTCTGAGCAATGTTAAAAAAATCAGTATCACTCCAGGGGGCATGCATGTTAATTAAAGTATTGCCATCCTACCAGGAGTTGCCAAAGAAGAAATGTACCTGTACTGGCAGTCAGATTCGGGAAACCTTCAAACATGCCTGGGAAGGTAAAGAAAGTTTGGAAATCAGAGCTTGCATTTAAGGGCTGAACGGGCTGACCATAGAATGTATTGGTGTGTACTGATAATAGGATGGCGGCTGGGTAGGGTCTTGGCTAGCCAGTTATTGGTCAGGTGTAACATTTCAAATAGCAGGGTTGTTCTTCTCCAAAATATCTTTGGGACTTTCCTTCAATGGGGACTCCCCTTGGATTACTGGATAGAATCTTTTGCACCTGCCTTTATTGTCCGGTTAGAGTACTCAGTTCCTAAGGATTTAGCTTGCTCCTGGAGCTTTTCTTGAGTGTCTTTTGATGCTCGGGTCTTGGATTCAGCCTGTCTCCTAGCAGCTTCGGTATACCAATAACAATAACTGTCCCGTTGGTGTACATGTGTGTCTTTCTTTTCTAACACCTTGCTAAAATTCATAAGTCAAATATGCCTTTTCTGAGGAAACTGTCTAAGTGACCCTCTCTGTGTATATTCATGCCATTTATCCAGGTACTTAAATGCTTTGGGCAAATAGTGATAAAGAACGTAGTATGCTGGACTTCTTTTAGGAGGATGTGCCACTTGTCTAGACTGCCCTGAGCCCATTCTCACAGGGGTTAGACAAGGTATGTGTTATTACATATCCAGGTCCGTTCCTAACTCCGTCTGCATCAGGGCGCAATTGTGTCCCATGGCGGCGGCGACGATACGGCTCATTGTTGACCGCTCTGCCACAACTATCCGGAGGCTGAGGTATCAACTCCCAACCTCTGTTCCTCCCCAGTTACAGACATTTCAGAAACACCTGCAGGTGTTGGTCTGATTCAGAGTACTGCTGGTTCACAGCCTATATCTCCCATTTTGCTACCTACAATGCAGAGCAGCATTTCACCTTGTTTCACAGTTTTTGGTAGGAAAGCGTCAAAGACAAGACACATAATTGGTAGAAACAAAGCCTATTACAGCTCCCGTACTGGAATAGGGGAAGGGTGTGAAATATGCAGCGGGTTTGCAACTGAGTTACACATTTAGGGTTTTCAGTATCACAGTACAGGTTTTAGACAAGACAACCACAGGGCTCTCATCGAAATATTTTCTTCCCACTCTTGCAGAACACATTCACCCTAGTCCCTAATCCATACTACACTACCCTGATGGGTAATTTAATTTGGTCTCATGTTCTCTTAAATCAGAAGGGAGCATGGATGCACTGCTTTTTCATTTGTATTCTAATATGCAGTGGCCAGCCGCTTTTACTTTTTGTTACTCAGATAAACATTTCTATAGGCAGGTTACTTTCCCTCCTGTATCCTTGTATAATGACAACAGATATCAGACTTCAGATTTCAGAGACAAACATTTACCTCAACCCGTTTCAGATAATACTTTACAACACATAACAATAAACTTCAGGGAGGACAGAACAACGTGATACATTTAGTGAGGTTGAATATACTCCTCAAAGCTTCACTGTGGCAGGCGAGAACAATTACAGTATGATGACTTTTGTCTGCTAACAATGCTATTCCTAAGAAAGTGGGAGCATAAAACATGCTTACATTTGCCAAAAGGGAAACACGTAGGAAGCGAGAGATGTGAAGGTGAACATTTGTACACCCTAGGCGAAGCGCCGTCATTGCAAATACATGCACAGTAAAGCCTAAAGACTCTCCTCGCAGGGGCAAGAAAGTGTTTAAACATGGCAGGTTACAGTGCCTACTCAATATTATAATGCAACTGTATACTAGGGGAGTACATACAATTTTCAATTCCAAACTTTCCCCCCATGTGTATGTATGTATGTGTGCTTGTATGTTGGTGTGTTTGTATGTATGTGTGCCTGCAAGGAGTTGTTGGAGTGATCTGTGAATGCACAAGTGCAGGTTTGTATGCAAGTGTGTGTGTGCCAGCTCCCACCCCTACATTTAGCCAACCCAATAAATATATGGGTGTGCTCCAGCATACCTTCGAAGTATCGAGGTCTAATTGTCTGTTAGATGCTACCCAAAACTGTAAGACATCTGATGGAAGGAAAATAAATCTGGGATTGCTCAGCCTGCTGTCAGAAGTGCCAGATCCCTTTGTTATGTTTGGAAATGCTCATACCGCATTAAATCATCTCCACAGGGGATGACCAGCCCATATTCTGCATGGAAAGATAAAAGAGAAGGGAGTTGGGGTGGAGACAAAAAGGCTAACAAACTGCAAACATAATCAAAAAGGTGGACTGTGATTGGTAGTGTTTGTGAAGGTTTGGTGCGTGATGTTCCTATAAGCCTCGAATGCAAGAGAAGGTTAAGAGTAAATTAAAAGCTGTCCATGGAAAAGGAAGAATTACAGCGTGTAAGAGCCAGGAATTGTCTGTGTGCAGAATGAGTCCTGTGGGGGCGGCTAAGGAAAGCATGCCAAAGAATTTTCCCCACCCAAGCCATACCAGCTTGGCCTTTGGTGGAGTAGAGAGAATGTAGTGATCTGCAGGGGTGTTGCTAGGTCTGGAAAAGATCCACGGCTATGCTAATGCCGGCACTGTCGGGACTCGGGGTTAGCTAGCCTTTTGGTTGTAGTCCCTGAGATTCTATCTGGGGCTACAACCAAAAGATCAGGGGATATATAGCCCCCTCAGCCGCCCCCTAGCAACGCCTCTGGTGATTTGGTAAATAAATCACAGAAAGCAGTATGAGCGAGTTAAATTAGGTGTAAGGTTTTAAAATAAGTAATGCACGGCAGGCTAGATAGGTCAAAGGAAACGTTCATATTAAGGACAGCACTTTAGAAGGCCAACTGCCTATTAAATGTCTTATTCCGGCTACAACTTCTGTGCACCCCCATCGGTATTTTGACTTTCTTTTTTGTTTTACCAATTTGAAAACACATATTCATGGTGATATGGTAATGTCTACATCATTTGAATAGTTAGCGTATTTCCAGACTCAGAAGGTCAGGTATACAGTGTTTATATCGAATCTTTTATATAGAATGCCCATATATTTTGAATATTTCATATTGAAAACTTTTATAGTGAATGTATTTAGGGTGGGGTAAAGGGTTAAGTGTTGTTTGGAAACGGTCGGGATGGGTTTTTAGGTGTGGGAAACAGGGGTTTGTGGGGAACCCCGCACCTCCAACAAACAAAAAAAGTGCATTCATTATAACATTTTTCAATATAAAAGAATCGATATATGGGCATTCTCTATAAATTAATTTGGTATAAAGACGTGTAATCAGAAGGTCCCACACGAAAGATGACCAGTTAAGGGGGATACACCTCACAATGGTGCAATATTGCTAGTCTGGCATGGTTCAGATGTCTTGTGTCTCATCTCACTCTGAATAGCTCTCTTGCTTGTGGGTCTACTTCACTCGTATGCAATGAGCAGGGGTGTTAAGAATATTCCAGTCCTTGGTAATGACAGATATTATATTGTATGACGAAGGGGAAAATGTACTGACAAAAAGCAGATAGTCCTTTTAGATGAATGCCCCTCGTTTTCCACCATTGCTTTATCTCGTTTTTCAATTTGGTCTCGAATGCCTTAATTGATGTTTTCTTCCCTTTCCGTGATGGTACTACTATGATGCAACTGTGAACATTGCCCAACAGGTACATTATCCCAGGAGGTCATTTTACAAGCCCTGGAGTGCAAAAGCCAAGTATTAGCTATGTATGTTTTACTTTCCACTCCAGGGCATTTTGCTGCCACTCAGAGTCAGAGAAGGAGCCCAAAACGGCATAGATTCTTCCCCTGACTTCCAAAGACATGTGCTTTCACGCCTGCATGTGATTTTCATGCAGACCTCAAATGAATAGGCTCCTACATCTGCTAAAGACAGGCAGATTGCGTTAGAATCCTTTGTAAATGCCACCTGCACAGAGTTATTTGCTTGCTGTATGTACATATTTTACAAAACGGATAGTAAAAGTAAAGAGTAAAGAGAATGTCGCCTGTTTTTACTCTTTGCATGCTTTGACCCCAAAAGCATGTAAGTGCTTACGTTGGTGATCCAGTGCACAAGGTTATCACTTTGTACAAAATGGGGGTCATTACGACCCGGGCGGTAAGGGATTACCGGTACCGGTAAGGGCACCGGTACCGGTAATCCCTTACCGCCCTATTACGAGGTCCCTTTGCGGGTCCTCCCTTAACGCCTGGTTTTACCAGGCGTTAATGGACGGGACCCGCAAAGGGACTTTGGAGATAATAACGGTACCGCAATTTGCAGTACCGTTATTACCATGTTCCCCATTCCCATTGAGCCCTATGGGGGCTCAAATAGCAATGGGGAAGGGCCCTGGTGAATGGGGAATTCCCGCCCCCACCAACCTTGGAATGGGGCGGTAATACCTCCATTCACCAGGGCGGAGTCGGTATGGGTTTGGAGGCAGCCATGGCGCTAATAGCGCCATGGTTACCTCCAAACTCGTAATGACCCCCATGACTCTGCTTGTGTAATTTAGGATGCACTGAGCTGTAAATCAACATGGTTTAAACCATATATATATATTTTTTTTCAACAGATCTTTTTAAAAGTCTTCAAATCCAAGCCACATTCTGATTTACAGATTGTGGGAGCTAAGAGATTTTCTTTGTGGCTATTGCAGGTGGAGGTATTCTTGACATGGAAGATTTGTTGGTGAATCCATTCCAGAAATAAAATGTGCAGTTTTCTCATTTCCTTTCCAAATCAAAAGTAAGTCATGTCAGTGTCTTCTCCAGTCAATAATTGGCCTTGATGCAGTTGTTTATATTACAAATGGATGCTTTCTCAAGATTTTACACATTGGGAACCCTCACTGATGTACCTTCCACTTAATTGTAAAATGACTATCCAATTGAAAACATAATTCTCTCAAGGCCACTTGGGTTCACTGTGAGGAATCACAGGATTCTGCCACTTCTCCCCAAGGGGGGGCCTTTCCTTGTGAGGCTAAGGAGGTGAGCCAGCTACGCAATACCCCCCTAGGGGTAGAGGTAAGCTGGAACACACCGGGAGAGGCTTCCCCTTTGGGGACAAGGACTCTTGTATCAGTGACGAACTCCGTAAACCTAAGATCGCTACACCCTCTTCAACAAGATCGCATGAAGGAAGACATGAAGAACAAAATAAATGGGTTATTTGATTCGATGACCTTTTTAATTGATATTGATCATTAGGTACACAGATAACATCAACAAACATGAATACTTTAAAAACCATAAAAGGCCTTTCATAACAATGTCATGACTGTAATCAAGGTACAATTTGATAACGGGTTATATACATACATTTACTTTCCTTTAAGTGTTTTGCTACGCTTCAATCATGCCCCGTGTATGTATTTTGCCACACAATACACCACATCTCGATCATCTGTGGTGCAGCACAGCTTCATAAAGATTTCCCATCTTTTGATGTTAAAATGTTGGTCACTGAAATTGAACCCAGGGGTTCCCCAAAGTCTGGCCCAGTACAAAGCCGGTCTCAAGTTGATCTTGTCTTCAATTGGACACAAGTCGACCTCAAACCTTAGTAAGGCATTAGAGGTACCCAACGGTAGTGTAAGGAGACACCTTAGAAAGGTATGTTCAACTGTTTGAATTACTTGTACATTTGTATAGCCCAGATCCTAAAGGTGGTATTGCTGGCTTGAATTGTCTTAATTACTTCAAGTCTGGGTCTTATGCATTAATTGTAGTATCTATACTGATTGCACTGTTTGCACTGTGTATTTCATATTCTGGTCGCACTATTTGCACTTTGAGAAGGTGGTACATCTCGCACTTTTTCCTGTTTTGCACGACATGTACTGTATGCACTTTGCAGTTTAAGTACGGTTTGCACTGTTAGCACCTTATTTGGTCTGCATAACTGCATTACGGGTAATGCTGGTACTTTTTTCTGCTATTGAAACATTTATAATTAAAATGTCAAAAAGAAAAGCAACTACTTTAATCTCCCAGGAAGCAAGACAAAACAACATTCCTAGAATGTTAAAGCCTATTACAGAAGTTAAGACACTAATTTCAGAAATCCAAGGGCTCTTTTGTGATACTGATTGCATAGGCCTGCCCAAGCCTAACCTGCTAGTGCCGAATGTTATACACTGCGGCACACCTGGGGTAGTGCAGGTTAAGGGGAGTAGTGCTTCAAATGGTATTGTTAAAGATGTAAATGATAAGATATGTACATCCCCAATGAAATTGTATCAGTAATTGCCAAAAGTAACAGACCTAGTCAGAGGAACATGGATCAGTAGAGGACCCTCTTGATCCATTCTTAATTGTACATAGACCGGGGCCAGAGGAGGGTAAGAACTATGTCCTCTGAGCGAGTAAGGCAAACTCTGGGAACGAGGGCCCTGTGGCAAATATGGTCGAAATTCATCTTCAGGGGAACTTACAAAAAATGCTGTACACGGATGAACCTGATTATACTAGAGCAAGTAGGTTGAGAAAAGGAGAATTTAGAGCTAAATTGTTCCTTAAAATCTACTATGTAAACATAAGTACTGACAAAATACTGCATGAATTTGTAGGGGAGGAAGTAATTGTCAACCCCCTTATAACAACTTCTAATAGATTCTCAGTGCTTTCAGATCTTAGTCCCCCTGATAGTGACAAGGTGGGAGAAAATGAGGGCATAATAATTGTAGATTTAAATGGAGGACGAAAAGCACAGGAAATAGGGGTCATTAATCCAAGGATGGTATTGTATACAACTGATATGGACCTAATGGATTTTATGTCCAGCCCATCCCCTGCACCTTCTTACCTGTGGATTATTTGCACATGGTATAAGTGTTGAGGATAGCCTCCTTGAAAAAAAGGATTTGATCTTGAACACGATTGGTAAATGTATTGAGGGGCTGTTAATCGAGGTTGCTTCCTTGAAGAGCAGGTTGCAATAGTTGCTGGATGTGCAGTGCAGCAACCAACGTTATGCGAAGGAAATAAGCAGTTACCTGAAGTGAATACTATTAAAACCTCTCAGTCTCTGTCCTCTGAGAATAGGGCGCATACTGCCATAAAAACCACAGCACAACTGTGGGACCAGTGTCCCCGTAACAACCAAATAACCCAGCCTTTGGGACAGATGGAGAATAGAATGGAGGGTGGTTCTTAGAGCTAAGCCCCCCTGGAACGAAACCGGTATCTGTAAACAGAATTAGTAATAATCAGGTTGCACCCAGAGCATTATCAGAGACCCTACATAGGTTCTCTCAATTGAATCCACCAGTCAGGTTTAGGGCACTGGAGGAACCAATGGCGAACTAGATAAACCATATCAAGGACACATCAGTGATACTACCCCATTGGGATCGGGATACCGTTGTGAGGGGTGGGAAAATAATCCTGTAAATTCTGTGTGTATGGTTAATGTGCCAAAATTACAAATGGGGCACTATGAAAACCAATAATCTCTTGTCAACAAACCAATTCACTGGCTAAGCCATGTTAGAGGTTGTCGATCGATTATACGAGAAGACATTGGGCCTCATTACGACTTTCGAGGCAGCCATGCCCTTACAAAGGGCATGGCTGCCTCCAAATCGTGTCCGGGTCCGGGTTCCCTGAATAGGGAAATACCGGGCCATTCTGACTTTGGAGGGCCCGGTATTTCCTCCTTCAGGGACCCCGGACCCGGTCCTTCCCCATTCCCATTCGAGCCCCCATAGGGCTCAATGGGAATGGGGAGGGAGCTAACAACGGGCCGTTAATAACGGGCCCGCTGTTAGCTCCTTGGTCCCCTCACGGCACCCGCTCTGGAAATCTGGTAAAACCAGACGTCCAGAGCGGGTCCCACAAGGGAACCTCATAATAGGGCTGATTGGGATTAATGGCGCCAGCACCATTACCGGCGTCGTTAATCTCATTCCGCCAGCCATGTAATGAGGCCCATTGTAAAATGGGAGAGAGGTAATATGCCGGAAGGTAGAGGTGACTACATCCGGCTATTTCTGGTAAATGACTGGCTGGTGGATGGGTTATTGTCTATTGACCATTGTACTAATTCACCAAGAGGCTCTAGAATTTGCCTGCACCCACAAATATTGGGATGTGAGCAGCGAACTGCTACCCATGATCAGGTGGGCAACATCGAAGTGGCTAGGACAACATCTGCCAAATTGAAGTGGGCGTAGTGGGGAATGAGGGCCTTCATGAAGTGAACTGACCATTATTGGCTTGTTTGAATGATAAACCCCCCATATATTGTTCCTCCTGTGTTGGTAACCAATGTTACTGGCCTGAGCTGCAGGTTTACAAAAGCATGTGATTGATCAGGATTGGTTAAACTTTATTCATGATTTCGACTTGGTATGTTTACAGGAAACATGGGCTACAGAAATGATGGATATACAAGGTTTCAGTTCATTCATGTTACCTGCTAGTAGAGGTCCCCAGGCGAAGGCCCAAGGGAGGTCTGCTGACTCTGGTTAGTCCCAAGATCACCTTAGCTTTTAAGTCTAGGCACACTGGCTCTAGTGATCTGCAATCTCTAGTAGCAAGCAGCAAGGATTGGAGGAACATTGTCCTATTTAATATATGTAATAGACCTCATGGTAGCACTGCACTGGAGAGTATTAAGAGGATGCTTGCGATAATTCGTGAACTTGAGCAGAATGGTATGGTAAACCCTTTGATTTTGGCAATGGGGGACATTAATCAGCAACGGGAACCCCTTGAGGATTTAGTGGGCCTATCGGACGACCTGGATCTCGTATGTGGAATACCAACATTGATGTTTGATAAACCAACACGATCCCATCAATATGTGGTTGAGGCAAACTTGAGAGCATGCAAAAGTAGAATTAATCTTGACCAAACGGCTGAGTTGGGCTTAATGGTAGATCATGGATCGATTATATCCTCATAAGTGCATGTGATGGGGGTAAGGTTGTTAGTTTGGAAGTAATTAAGCGTAGTGAGAGTGATCATCACCCAGTGTCTTGTGTTATCACTAGTGGTGGGCAACAGGAGGGCATGGAATTGGGATTGTCTGATGCTGTAGCAATAACACTGATCAGCCATGCCAGGCGCAGTATAAAACAAACGCTACTGACTTTATTGCCATCAAACTGTGTTTATTTGCGCTGATAGAAGCCCAACTTGCAGTCATTTGTACTGAGGACACAGGACCAGATAACATTATGACAAGTTATGTTGAGATGGTACCAACAATGTTTTCCTTCTTTACCAAACCTATAAGCAAGGTACGACAGGTTGCAGTTTCCAACACAAATGGTATGATGAGGATTGTAGAAATGCCAAGAATAATTTATTACAGTATCTAAAGAATGCTAGTGTAAAAGATAAACAACATAAAAGGCAACTTAGGGCAAACGATAAATCCATGTGCATAATAAACAAAATTGCTTTTGCGAAAGATCTGTGGGAGGGTTTGCAGCTTGCTTAAAGCTGTGGAGATTACATTAGATTTTGGAAACTAATATTAGGGAGGGAATTGAATGCAGCCAAACCTATTCAATGTCAGAATTCTCCAGCTGATTGGTGTCAACATTTTGGTAATTTGTATAGGAGTGAAATATATGATGGGGGTGAGACTTGTTTGCAAAGGAAGTATAGTAACAAACAGGGTATATTGTTGGGATAAACAATAGAGGGAGAGCACGGACAAGCCGTTGGCTTCCTTTGAACCGTTAACTATAAATCAAGGATGGTAGCACACAAAACGGTTTTGTAGGAAATAATAATTTAATACTTGAAAAAATCCTGAGGCCAAAAAACTAAAGGTGGATCGCCTCTAGTTCACAAGGGCAAGGAAAATTCAGGAGGGTAGCAGCTCCAAAGAGGGAAAGGGCTTCAGTGTTCAGAACTGGGGATTAGATTCTGGAGCTGTAAGCTGATGGTCCGATCAAGATCGGGGTGGCTGTTCATTTACTGTATTCTGTGTTGTTTCTTTAATGGTTCCCGTAGGTAACAGAGAATCAGAAGTGTTGACCATTTGGAGATGCACAAAAGTTAAAACAAGGGGGAGACTTCTTGGCCAAGGGGCCGAGAGATCGGAGAGAGCTCTTCTAAAATTGCACCCTCATAGCATCTGGGGGTGTGCTGGAGAGGTAGTTCACGCAATATCTTATTCCTTCCAATTGAGATATTTGCTGGAGGTCATGAGAGCCCTCATGACCTATGGGGTCGACCGGTTTCGATGGCTAGTAGTAATTTAAACCATCTTCTTCAGGACCGTAGTTCAAAATAAGGAATGAATCGGGGTTTCAGGAGGCTGAAACCAGGACAATTGCTGTATTGTAAGGATACAGAAGGGAAGGGGGGGAGAAACAAAAGAGGAGAGCATGAAGGTTTGAACACTCTATCATTGAGAAGTGCTTACTTGATGGACACCAAGCCCAAATGAGTAAGAGGGAACCTTGTGAGTCTCACCAATGTAAATTGGAGGTGCAAAGTAACAGGATAATTGGAGTGCCTGGTCACCGGTGTGTACTACAGTGTCTCAACATGGCAGGTGGGAGGGATGGGCGGAGGGAAGGAGGTGACAGCGAAGGGAACTAGGGCGTGAGTATGAGAGGAAAGCAGAAAAGCTGCTAGTGTCATGAGTACCTTATGTCAGACTGGGCTGGTGCTGCCAGATCAGTCACTCTGGAAGACAAGAGGTAAGGTGCTGTTAGCATCAATGAATTATGACACTAAAAACGAGCCAGCTAGTCTGGAGTACAGGAGCAGCATTACCTGGTATCCGTCTGCCGGTAGGCGTCCGCTCGCGGCAACTGCTGCAGCTCGAAATGAGCTTGATGTGGAAACGGGGCCAACCGCCTCTAAAGAATGGGAAAAACGCGCTCCACACTCGCGTCACGTGACGTACGCTGGCGTCGTGTCCGCGTAGCGTGGAGCGGTGTGGGTACTGCGGGGAGAGTGTGCTCTATCGCCCGTAGAACGTGCCACAAAACACGTGAACACGGTCCTCCTCAGTGAAGACAGTCCGAGGGGCTGGGTGTGTGGAGGACCCCTGTATGGTAAGGGAGGGGGGGCAGGGGATGGGGAGGGGGGAGGGGGGAGGGGGGGGAGGGGGGAGGAAAGGATGGGAAGGAAGGGGGGGGGGAGGAAGGGGGGGTAAGGGAGGGGAGGGCGGGGAAAACCGGGAAAAGGGGGCAATTGAGATGACTAATGCCCCAGGGGGGCCCGGACAAAGCGTAAAATAAATCAATGAATGTCGGGAAGCAGGCAAACCTACCGGGAAGGACCAAATAAGGGAGTGGATCGAAAAAAGGAGGAAAGGATCAAAAAGAGGGGAGGCACACAGGCGATCCCTCACTTCCAGGGCAAAATATGCTAGGCAGAGCCTGTATTTACAGGCAGACTATGGTAGCACTGCTAGGTCGTGCCACTGGATATTCTCATTAAGCCCTTTTGAGCATGTGTTGAGTTTAAAAATCCACTGCTGTTCTCTTCTAAAGAGTATGTTGTTGTAGTTACCCCCTCTTGCAGGGGGTGTGACCCTTTCTATGATGGTCCATTTGAATGAGTCTGCTGTATGGCCTTCAGCTGCAAAATGTTGGACTAGGGGGGCTGTGAGTTTGTTGGTACGTATACATGACCTATGTTCCACCATGCGGATCCGAACTGCCCGGGCAGTCATGCCAATGTATCTAAGAGCGCAGGGGCATGTGATCATATATATCACTCCTTTGGAATTACAGTTTGTCAATGTCATTTGCCTCCAAGGTGTATGCCAGCCTATGTCTATCTCTGTTGTGCGAGATGTCTGGGGGCACATGGAGCAATTACCACATGGTGCGTGTCCTCTGGCTGGTGCTGTATCCCAGAGGGTACATTGATTGGGTCTTGAGGGTAAAGTAGTGTGTACTAGTGTTTTAACTACCTTATCCCGCAGGTTAGTCCGTCTTTTGAGGGCAAAACGGGGTATAGGGATGGTAGTCTCTCCTGTGTTTAAGATCGGCCATAGCTTCTTGACTTCTTGCTTGATTTTATTGAGAAGAGGCGAGTAGCTAAACACTGCTGTGATTCCTGTGGTATTAGCTGGTTTCAAGTGTTGTTGGAGGGTTACAGATCTCGGGATGTTTCTGGCTCTTTTGTAAGTGTCTCTGATGATTCTTTGTGGATATCCTCTTGCTGCCAATTGTTCCCTTAGGAGGCTAGACTGTGTGGTATATGTAGGGGTCTGGGTGCACAGCCTGCGATATCTTAAGAATTGTCCAAAGGGCAGGTTGTCTCTGAGTGCTCTGGGATGGTAACTGGAGTAGGATAACAGAGAGTTTCTATCCGTAGATTTCTTGTACACGCTTGAGACTAGTCCCCCATTGTTGGCTGAGATTGCGAGATCCAAAAAGTGTATGGATTGTTTGTCTTTTTCTAATGTAAACTGAAGGTGTGGGTTAAGAGAGTTAAGCCAAGCATGGAAAGACACCAGGTCCAATTCGGTCCCTTTGAAAATTATGAAGATATCATCTATGTATCTTCGCCATATGCCCAGGTTGACGACAAAAGGGTTGGTGGCTGAGTAGATGTGGTCTTGTTCGAAGAGGTTGACGTATAAATTGGCTAGACTAGGGGCAAAAGTGGCTCCCATCGCAGTGCCGGATGTCTGTTGGTAGAAGGTATTTTGAAACAAAAAATAATTGTTGGTTAATGCAATCTCTGCCAATTGGTGGATGAAGGTGGGCGGCACACCATGTAATTCGATGCCAGAATGTAGTAACCTGCTTAACATATTTAGAGTCTCTTGTTGAGGGATCCGAGTATACAGAGACTCGATATCAATCGTGACTAACCACTCTTGTTGTGGATCATACTGCAAGGAGTCTATTAAATTTAGCATCTGGGTAGAATCTTTTATGTAGCTTGTCATTTTAGGGATCTGATCCCTTATAAAAAAGTCAACGAATTGAGAGAGTGGTTCAAGGATCGAGCCAATGCCTGACACAATGGGGCGTCCGGGTGGTGGCACGATACCCTTGTGAATTTTGGGTAAAGCATACATGGCCGGAATGCGAGGGTGGGGTGGAGAGAGGAAAGCAGCTTCACGGCTGCTGATGTAACCTTCGGCCTCTGCTTCGTAGATGATAGGAGCTATTCTTGCCTGAAGGGAAGGTGTGGGGTCCATGCGGAGTTTCTTATAACTGATGTTGTCACTCAGAAGGATATTGACCATATTAACATAGTTGGTGGTGTCCATGATAACAATGGCTCCCCCTTTGTCAGCCGGCTTAATGGTGATATCTGGATTGGAAGCTAGATCGGAAAGGGCTGTCAATTGGGGTTTGGTACAGTTGCTATTGATAAATGGAATGGTCTTCTCGAATTCTGCTATTTTCTTGAGCAGTGCTTGTTCGAAAGTGATTGATTCTGGGGTGTTGGTACAGTGTGGAGGGAAGAATTGAGAGGGTGGGCGTAGGCCCGTAGCGTCGGTGTCTGCAATGGTCTCGTTATTGAAGTACTGTTTTAATCTTATTTTTCGCATCAATTGTGTACATTCGACACGCGTTTGAAAAGGGTCATACCGTGCTGTGGGAATGAAGGAAAGCCCCTTCTGTAGAATTTCTTGTTCTGCTCTGGTCAGTACATGCGTGGACTGGTTGACAATCAATGAGGGAGCAGCGCTGGTATGTTGCCTTGTCCTCTGCTGCGCGTGATTATCGTGGGCGGCGGATGGTTCTGCCATCGTGCCCGGTGCTGGCCTCCTCCTCGTGGGCCTAAAAAAGGAAGCGCAGGGGGAGTTCCTTGATTGTGACCGCCGAAATTTACACGCCTCTTGTCCCAATGCTGCTTGCCCGAGCTATTGCTGGAGTTGCTACTCGAGCTGTTGTAAGACCGGTTGGCGTTACTTCGTTGGAGGGTTTGGAAACGTAGTTGTGCAGCGTCTCGTCTGGATTGTTTAGCCTCTTCTGAAAAATATTCTTCCCCTACGTATGGGTACACCTTCACATGTGTAAATGCTGTGAGATCTTTTTTCAGTTTTGTGATCTTACGGCTAAGGTTGGTTTCCTTAAAATCTTTCAGTGTGGTATCCAGTAGACTTAGTTTGGCTATATAGATGTCTGTGGCTATTTTGGTTTTCAAAAGGGCACTTTTCTCATTCAGTTCGCGTACTAGTTTATCTGTAATTGCTTTAGCGGTGTTAATGATGAGTACCAGCCAGTCACGTGTACATTTATTGGCAATAAAGGACCAGTCTTTTCTAAATTGTAAGTTATCCAAAAAAATCCGTGGTTCGATGCGAATAATAAGACCATTTGGGGCTGCATGCGCCCTTAGATATTCGGTCATCAGTGCTCCATGCAGTTCTGTGCGAATAATTCTCTTTCTCAAGGCTTCAATCTCATTCCATTCATCGTTATTGCTGATGTTCTGTGGGGTAAGGTCAATACCTAGTAATGAACTAGAGGCGATCCACCTTTAGTTTTTTGGCCTCAGGATTTTTTCAAGTATTGTTTGCAAAGGAACCAGTTGTTGGGGGAGGGAACCAACAAAATAATTATTACAAAGCAAGAGTTGAAGGAGGCAATCGAGTCGTTAGGTGCAGGGAAGGCATCTGGGCCCGATAAAATACCCATAGATCTTTTTTTTTAAAGTGTTTTTATTGAGATGTTCCAATTTAAAACACAACTCCAAAAAGTTTGTCAGTACCCATAGTTGGGCTGCTTCATAGTATTTGCAGAAAGGTGGGAGGGCACAGCCCCCTTTCTGTCTCGACGATGTGAGGACTGCTCTAGCCACACAGGGGGTCTTTTTCCCCCATATGTATTTCCATATTATTTTGGACAGGGATTTGAAATATGAATTGGGGACTTTAATTGGTAACGCTTGAAATAGGTACAGGGCTCGGGGGAGGACTGTCATTTTTACCGCTGAGATCCGGCATCAACAAGAGGTTGACATGGGGTTCCATCTCTCTACGTCCCTTTTACTCTTCTCTAATTTTTGGGGGTAGTTTTCTCTGTAGAAAGGGGCACCCCTGTTTTGTCCCTCTCTCGATCTGGACCCTGTCGGATACCTCTCTGTTTACTGCCATGCGAACGGTTGAGGAAACATAGCAAACCTGCATCATGTTGATGAATGATTCCCCCATCCCCATTTTTTCCAAAATCCGGACTAGAAGCGACCATTCAACGCGGTCAGACACTTTCTCTGCGTCGAGAGCCAGCAATATGGCTGGTGAGTGGGTGATCCCTATTTTTTCTACCAGGTGGATTATTCTCCTTATATCATCGTGAGTCTGTCTACCCGGGACAAATCCTGACTGATCCTGATGAATTAATTTTGGGAGGACCTGTTTGAGCCTATGGGCTAATATTGGCATCTAAATTGATTGATGCTATCAGATGATAAGAGCTGGGTAGCTCTGGGTCCTTCCCTGGTTTATGGAAAACTAACAACTTTGCCTCATTCACAGACTGGGTTATGTTGCCTTTTTCTTTGAAGGTATTGAAGAGTTCTCTAAGGATGGGGGCAAGTATGTCTGTATACGTTTTATGGAAATGTGTGGTAAAGCCGTCTGGGCCTGAGGCTTTATTTCTTTACAGGTCCCGAATTACTTTTCTTACCTCTGCTTCGGAAATTGCCTCGTCTAAGTGCTGCTTTTCCTCTTCTGATATGGTCGGGAGGGAAATGTCATTTAGGTACGCTTGTTGGTCTTCCCCGTTGGGGTGGTCTGAGGAATAGAGGCTCTGATAGAATTCTTTCAATGTGTTCCTAATATCTGCTGTGCTGTCCATTGTTTGCCCCTCATTGCTTTGAGTGCTATGAATTATCCCCTGGTTACAGCCTTACAGGCTTCCCGCAGGGCCTCCCTAGATGTCTCGGGCAGATTGTTCTGAGAGAAATATTCTACCATGCCTGCCCTGGCTCGGTCCCCAAGACTGAGTCCTGAATGATGTCCAGTGGCATATTCTACCTCCAGAGCCCTGTTTGTCGTTGGGAGAGCAAGAGTTCCACTCAGAGCGGGCATGGTCAGAGAGTGATATCGCTCTGATCTCGGTGTGTTGAGCTTTCCCCAAGAGACCCCTCAAGACCCATATATAATATTTTCTGGACATAGAGTTGTGAAAGTGTGTGAAGTGGGTTTATCCTCGTTGTGGCCCTTTTGTGCCCAGCCATACATCTTCCAGTGAGAGTGTTCCCATTTTCACCCGCATGGCTTTTGATGGGGTTCCCTATCCTTGTGGTATAGAGCCTGATCTGTCTATATTAGGGTACCATGCAAGGTTGAAGTCCCCCACAGCACCACCTCCCCTGTGGCGAAGTTTTCTAGTTTGTCCAGGACATCTCTGAGGAAGCCGTCTTGACCCGAGTTCGGGGTGTATATTGGCGCTAGTGTCAGCGTGTATCCCTCTATTCGGGTGTTTACGAAGAGGTACCTCCCATGTTTGTCTGCGTATGTGTTATGTAATTGTAGGTTCAGGGAGTTATGGAAGGCTATTAGGACCCCTACCCTCTTCTCCTGTTCATTTGCCTGGAAGATTTGGTTGTACCCTTTCAGTTGTACCTTCACTTTGTCTTGTGCCTTTATGTGGGTTTCTTGGAGCATTGTGATGTCATATTTCCCTTTTTGGAGGAAGTGTTCAACCTTTTTCCTTTTTACCAGGGACATTATATGTTAAGATTTGTATCGCCTTCATCACATGTTTTGCACTTTCCCTTCTGTTATTTCTTGTCTCATCTTTGCCAGTGTCTTGCATGCCCTCTATGCGCTCAGGGATAACTTTGTGGGGAGTCGTAAACCCCACGTGGATTCCTCCAATGGCACCAGGGTTGTCCCTCCCCCCTCCGTCACCTGGAAAGTAGATTCTTGCTCTCTATGATTTCTGAGTTGCTCGGTGCATATGGCGTTAGAGGGCGTTGAACATTCGTCCCACTGTATGGTTTCCAGTGTGTTTTGTGTGGGTCCTAATTCTTTTTGCTGGGTCGTTGGTTTTTCCTGTTGATCGTTTTCCACTCCCAGGGGGTTCTACGCGTGGCAAGTCCCTCCCTCCGGCTGCCCAGGTGTCCTTCTCGTTCCTGTATGTTCAAGATCTGCAGCCATTCCTCCCATGTAGTTATTGTCTGCTGCTTCCCTTCCCATGAGAAGAGCAGCCCAAAGGGGAATGTCCATTCGTACCTGATTTGTTTTGCCACAAGTTCCTTTATACAGGGCCCATCTCTCACTGTTTTTGAAGTGTCGACTGCGCGAGGTCCTGATAGAGGTGTATGTCCTCTCCATTCATCCGAAAATGATCCATTGTTCTCACCTTACGTAGGATTTGCTCCTTTTGGGAGTGTGACGTGAGTGCTATCAGGACATCACGAGGGCGGGTTCGAGGTTCGTCTGTTCTTCGTGGACCGACCCAGTGAATTCTATCTATTGGGATGTCATTGTCATCTTCGGTTGCGAGGATTTCTTTGAAAACTTGCTGGACTGCATCCGTAAGATCTTTATCCTCCACTGATTCCACCATATTCTTGATCCTGATATTCGATCCCTGGGAGCGGTTTACTAAGTCCTCACACTGGAGTTCAAGATTATGTGTCAGGCGGACTAGGTGCTCCTGTGTCTCTGCGTTTAGTTGTGCCTCCTCCTCCATGCTTTGCATGATTTTTTCTAGGGTGTCCGTTCTTTCCCCAAGGTTTCCCACGTCAGTTTTTATCTTCTCAACCGCTTGTTTCCGTTCATTTTTCATGGTTTCAAATTGAGTGTGCACCGATGCCATAAATTGTGCCTGGAATTTCCCATTCAGGACTTCATGTCTTCCTTTGTGGCCATCTCCGTCTGCACCGCTTCCGTGACTGTTCTTGCACTTTGGTCACCTCAAATCTTCCCTTTTGTTTGAGTTATGGGATCCGCTCCCCACAGTTGCACCAGGCTAGATTCTTGTCTGGGTTGCGTGATCTGCGCCCCACGGCCTGGTTTGTTTTCCCCTGGATTTCGACATGTGTGCCGGTGCTCGTCATTCAGAGTCTGTTAGGGGCGAACTGGGTGAGCCTCAAGTCTCTGTTGGCCCGCTGCTGGGCTTAGCCCATCTCCCTTTGTAATTCAGTATTGGCACATCTCCTGGTTATGTATTTCGCCTGATGGGGCCCCACAGCTTGGCATTTGCGGGGTCTTGCGGGGTCGATGCGTTATCCTGACTTGCCTCTATTCCTGTGTTCTGGTCCTTTGTCCCTGCTCTTTTGCCAATTATCTGGCTACCAGGATGTGGGGTTCTCTCGTATGGGACGCCTCTGTGCCCTTAGCCCCTGGGGGGTATGTCTCTATGATTTCTGGACCCCCTTTTGGGTCCACCATGTGAGACTCTCTCCGTGGGGTACCAGAGTGTCTCGTAGTTTTCTGTATATACCCCGGGGCCCGTGGAAGGGTGTACTCGGAAGCCAATGGCGCTTGGTGTGTCCATGGCAGCGTGTTGGAGGGAGAAGGAGTTTGCGTGGCTCTGTGCGTCTGCCCTTACTGTGTGTCCATTCTCATATGGCTCCTGTCGGCGTCCATGGTGGGGGTTCCGTTCCCTCTTTCTTTTTATCTACCTTGTGGATGTGTGCTGATAGGCCCTCGCCGTCCGCCGTATGACAGATCCTAAGGTTTCATTCTTCTGCTGTCTTGGGTTCCAACTAATGTGGCCCCTCCTCCTCCTCCGGTAATTCCACCTGCGGGTTTCGGGTTGTTTGGAGTCTTTTTGGGTCCTCCCCTATGTTTGGGACTGTGCGCTGAAAGTGGTCCATTAGCAGGGGTGTTCCTTCTGGTGCAGTGTCAATGGGCTCCCTGTCTCAGCCACACGCAGCTCTCCGGGTTCTTTCTCCGTGCTGGATCTGCCCTGCTGGGTCCGCTCCTGCAGTGTGCGTACCTGTTCACAGAATCAGACTTCTATTGCTCGTTGTTTGTCTTGGGAGGCTTGCCGGGGGCCACCTCGTTGTCAGCTCAGCTTGTCCTCTATGCCATCCTTTAAGGCAAGGAGATTTTGAAGCAAAAGTCTGCTTCTTTGTCAGTCTTTTGTGCTGCGGCCTGGGGGGAGACGGAGCAAAGCTCAAGCACGTCTTCCCCTTGCGGCCTCCATCTTGGAATCCCAATAGATCTTTTTATTGATGAGATAAATAGCTGCGCACCGGTATTAAGTTGTGTCTTTAATGCAGTTGTATTAAGTAATAAGGCACCAACCTCCTGGCGTAATGCAGAAAGAATACCTACCTTTAGAAAAGCTGATAGGAACAGCCCCAGGAATCACAGGCCAATATCCCTGTTGGATGTTGCTGGGAAGATCCACACTAAAATGATACTTAATCGATTACAGACCTGGGTAGATGAGGTTGAACCCATTAATCATCTACAAGCTGGGTTTAATCCAGGCTGTTGATCAGGGTTTTCGATTAAAACTGATTTTGGCCAAAGATGTTTAGCTCAGCCGTGGTCAGGGCTATGCAATTTTAATCGACCTACGCATGCTTTTGATAGTGTCCCACGTGGACATTTGTGGGTGGCCTTCCAGAGGAAGGGTATTCCGGGGACCTATTATGGTGTATGCAACCTGTGTATATGGAAAACAAGGCCACAAGGCTGTTGAGAGGGCGTGCCACAGGGTTGTGTGGTGGCCCCCTTTTTTGCCTATAAATCGATGATCTAATAGAAGAACTTGTAGAAAACAGTTTGGACCCCCCAAAATTGGGAATACATAGGTTCCCTGAATTATTCTTTGCGGATGATGCTGTGATTCTGGCTACATACCCTATGGGCCTAAGACACAACTTAGATATATTCGTAAGGAAATGTACAAGTCTACCCCTGGTAATAAATACAGAAAAAACTAAGCTGGTGATATTCAGGCATTGCCTTTCCAGGAGACATACCTTAAAAATCAAGGTAGAAGGTAATATTCTGGAGCAGGTGAAAAGGTATGATTACCTTGGGATTAGAATTACAGAAAACCTTTAATGGTTTAGCCAGCAGGTAAAAACAACAGCCGCAATTGGTAAATACTGCGGGGGAATACGTCATTTTTATAACACTCACGGCAGAGGAGCAATCTCACTGGCATTACAATTGTATAGGTCACAAGCCTTGCCAGCAGCCCTTTATGGGGCAGAATTGTGGGGTCATTCTAAGGTACGTGCTCTGAGTGAATCCCAGAATCTCTACTTGAGAGATCGACTTGGCTAGCCCATGTTGGGAGTGTAACCTGCACCCTGTAGCAGAGATCTTGTGCACCAAAGCATTATTATATTGGGTGCGAATATGGACTAATCCAGGATTAAATGATTATCGAACAGCTCTCATGCGTTTCCTTTGTTTGAGTGGATCAAAATCACTCACATGGTTTAGGCTCGTCCATAAAGAATTACAGAGATTGAACATGGCTGCACTGTGGGACAACCCAGGAAATATGAGTTCTAATCACAGACAACAAATAAAGGAGGCATCCAAGGACTAACCATGTATCAAATGCAACAGGATTGTTTGGTTCTAAGTATTATATGTATGTGTATTTCATCTTGTCAAACGAGAAATTATATTGTACCTCCTATTGCAACGAATATATGTATATTGGCCTATGCCAAGCTGCTTATAAGCCACTTGCGAAGAAATCCGTGTTGCAAGGTCCTGACCTTAGAATCAAAGTAAGCTGCCATTTTAGGTCAATCCGCCATTTTAGGTTCTCTCTGTAAAGTCACCCTGTGAGTTAAAATGGTGGACGATGTCATTCCGAAATACAAAATGGCCGTCTTGACCTCTGTGTGTAATTAATATGTAACTTGCCTGCAGGCCACTTGTTGGGGTCGTGAACTGAGACCTTGTTCTTCATTGACCTGTGTGTAAAGGATTACTCGCACCAATGAAACTAATCCATGAGCATATGTTTAGAACAATGTATCCAAATACTGAACTAAGAACACTTGTTTAAACTACATTGTATTAATGTTTGAGAAGACCTTTATGAGATCCTAAAATACACAGTTGCTGTGTAGGCTTGTTGACATATGTATTAAAAGCAAACTAGTTGCATGTGGATATGCAAACTCGGCATGAAACTTAGATCAGTAATGTATTAGAGGAATATTAACCCGAAGTAGGGTTGGACATCATGTTCGCAAATGGTATAAAAGAGCAACAAATTCTAATGTATAGGGTCTCTCACTGAACAAACTGAACCACGCTGAAGTTCGTTGTGTTGTACTGAGGGCCGATAGCTATCTGTTACTTTTCTTGGAAAACTGTTCAGTATAAAATAAAGTTCTTTTGTATGTTCCTTTGTAACCCGTGTTCGGTGTATTTCCTTTTGGGGTACTCAGCCTCGATATTTTGATTTTATTTTCACAGTTAGGGACCCTCAAGATTGATGCCGGATTATCGAAGGTTGACCCTCGCAATCGGACCGGGATTGGAGGTTGTGACAAAAAGGGGCCCCACTGAACGAGACGTGACACCTCAGCAGTGCTGCACGACCCGATCCCTGGATGATTAGCTTGTGGTCCGAGACAGCATCTTGACGAGGGTCCACTTATCGAGGTGGGCAGATTTGCTGAAATCACCAAACACAAGGTAAGATTAGTTAGGTAAGATTCTTTTGTATTACGATTGGACCTCCTTAGGAATTGATCAGGTGAGCCGTGACCCGACTCTTAAATAATCCTGATAATTTGATTTTGGTGTATTGTATCTGCAGACACAATTATTGACCAGGTAACAACAATAATTTGATATGCCTGGGAAATTGTCTTCCTGCTTCAGGGGGTTGTTCCGGAGTGATAGACAATCTTTGAATTTAGCCGTCTGGCACCACAGGAGGGGTCACCGGCGTGCACTATGTACTGTAAGCATGGCATTGGAAGTATAGCGTTTAATGATATTTGGCACAGACAAACAGACATGCCTACGTACTTCAGTGGCCAATCAATGGTAGTTTTGAAATCCCTCGTATTGAGTATTTATTGTCGATTCTATTCGAGAAAAAGACTAGACCTGCAACATTTGATGTTTTGCAGAATTGGAAAAAAGAAGCGTTGCAGCAACTTAAGAGTAGAGAAAAACATGCGCGCTGTCATAAGACGAACGCCGAAAAAGCTTTATTATATGACCAAGATAAACATTCTGAGTCAACTAGGAATATGGATAGGGCTTTCTCACTTGGCATTCAGAAAATCTATCCTTCTAAAGATCTCCATGTTTCCGATGAATTCATCGACAAATTGTTAAATGAACGAAGTCCTGGTGCATCTGCGCCACCTCCGTATGTTCCTCTTCCTGCTGCTTTGCCTCTTCCTCCTGTTATTCCTGCTTTTCCTGCTGTTGTTCCTGTTGTTCCTGCTCCTCCTAATGTTCCTCTTCCTCCAGTTACTGTTCCTCCACCTATTCCTCCACCCATTCCTATTGCACCAGTAACAGTACCTCCATTGAATTTCCTGCTCCCTCTCTTCCAAGTGGTCCTGTGCCACTTGTAGTCGATCAGGGTGCGGGGTCAAGGGTTGACACTCGCAATACTGTACCGCCAGAGAAGAAACGTGATTTGATTGCATGGGTTAAGCATTGTATGGCGAGAGATGATCAAGCTAATGTTTTGGTCACACTTTTTAATATGGATAATTTTCCTGAGAAAAATGTTTTCATTGAAGGTTTAGGGATTCATTTATGTGTAATGTGGGGAAAATTAAATAATACAGATCTCCCGCAAGGGTTAAGGGATCTAAATACTTTAGCGTTTTCAAGAGACACTGTGGAGAAAGTAAATGAGCATGTTGAGAGGTTATTTGAGTATAGAAAGGAGTTGGAAAGGTTACAGAATGAGGATGTCGAGGGGGAAAGTATGTATGTACAGAAACGGTTCCTTCCTTGTCGTAAATCGATATCTGAGGAAGCACGAATTTGTACGAAAGATGCGCTTAGATGGATTTCAGATATGTCGATAACTCCAGTTGAGGTATATGACACATATAGTCAGTATACGCGAGAAATGCAGAGGAAAGAGATACAGGTAATTATAGAGTACCTACAGGATGATTGTGTAAAAAGAAAGATTAGTTGTCCCACAGAGTTATTGAGTATTTATAAGACAGCTTTTTCACTTGACACTTCTTCGACTGCTTTATCGCTCGACTTAGCTCTGTTGCTTAGTAAGCATTCGGAGTCATCTACTTCTCAGTTTCCTATGAGAGAGGTTCCTCTGACATTTGTCCCGAAGGTTGAGATTGCGGCTGATCCTGCAACAAATGCAGTTGCTGTGAGCATTCCTGCACATTATGTGTCACAGTTTGTTCACGTCCCGTTCTCAAGACAGGAAGTGAATACTATTAGACAATCTATCCCTGATGTTAGGAAAAATCTGACAGGATTCTATAAAGAAATAGAGTCTGTCTTGCAGTCCTCAGTATTCACCCTAGGTGATATTGATTTGTTATTTCCTGTACTCCTGCCCGTAGATTTGTGGAAACAAGTTAGGACTATAAACGACGTACCAGGGTTGGAAGATGCATGGGCGAATGTAACTAGATTCGATGGGGAAAGGCCAGCTGGTGAAAGACCGCCCCAGGTGATACTAACTTTGCCGGATAGAATTATTGCAAAATTGAAAACCATAATTCCTGAGAAAAGAATTATTTGGGACAAACTTACGGCCTGTGTCCAAGGGAAGTCTGAGGGTGCTACCGAGTGCTTTAATCGGTTTGAACATGTATTCTCGGATTTCAGCGGACAAGACTTAGGCACAGAGTCTGGAAAAAGATTATTTGTGGACAAATTTGTGCGTGGATTGCTGCCCGACATCCAGTCACAAATTATGTCTTCTGAGAGCGCTTGGCAGGCGAAGTCCCAATCAGAAGTACTGCACATGGCTCAGTACTACGAGAATCGTGTCAACAATGAAAAAGATAGAGTTGAAAAACGAAAAGGTGATTTAAAGACTAAAGTACTATTACAGCAAATTGTTAGAGGCCCCAGAGGGGGTAGTTCGCAGATTAGAGGTCAGTATGTTCCGCAAGGGAATGTGCCCTTGCGTCCTGTGAACATTAACCAGTGTGCCTATTGTCGAAAAGAGGGCCATTGGCGTGCACAATGCCCCATCCTTCAACAGAGGTCGAATAACACATTTGGGAATATGGGTAGACAATCCAGAGGTCACCCGGGTGTGGGGGGCCCTCGTAGAGGTCAGTTTGCACAGGATCCTCAGCAACCTTTCTCACAGGATAATCAGACTTTGAGTGTGGATACTAGGAACATATTTGATCATCCTTCTGCTGCATATCTATTTGAAGAGCTTCCTTTTGATGATATTCTGTTTCGTTAGGATTGCCGAAGCAGGGTTTGGAACCTACACCTATTCCCGTCAATCAGAAAGGTCCCTACATTGAAATGGTGGTGGGTAATAGAAAACTTCAGTTTTTGATAGATATGGAGCACAGAAATGTTCCATTGATCATTCACGGGTTCCAAACATTCCACTGTCAGGGCAAACCAATGTTTCTGTAGGGTTTTCTGGCACACCAGTTGTTTGTCCAGTTTCTTCACCGGTACCTATTTCTTTGAGTCCCTTTACGGACCACTGTCCATTCCTTTTGACTTCAAATTGTGGATAGAATTTGCTGAGGTTAAATCTTTTGAAAGAATTAAATGCAATAATTTATTATTCTTCCGATGGAGTGCGCTTGACGATTTCACCACAGCAACTTTCTGTCTCTCAATTCTTGACTAGACCATTGCCGCCAGAATTCAGTGATGTACCAGAGTGCTTATGGGCTATTGACGACAACGATGTCGGTGTTTTACAGATTGAGACTGTTAAGATAGTTTTGAAACATGGAATTGAGCTGCCACACATTACACAGTATAAGATTTCAGTTGAGGGCGAGCGAGCTTTAAAATGCATTGTTTCCGATTTTGTGCATCGCAGGGTGATAGAGGAAATTTCAGGAAGTTTGTGCAATAGTCCGATATTACCCGTGTACAAGAAAGGCGATAATGCAATTCTGTTCCGTTTCATAATTGATCTACGTGCCATTAATTAAGTCGCCGCGCCGCAATTTACAATTGTGCCTGATGTGATGACAATATTAACCATGATTCCAGCTACAGCTACTTTCTTTAGTGTTGTGGATCTGAAGAATGCTTTCTTTAGTATTCCTATAAACAAGGATAGTAGATACTTGTTCGCGTTCACCTTAGGGGGACGCTCGTTCACATTTACTTGTGCACCTCAAGGTTACACAGAGAGTCCTAGCATCTACAGTAGGGCTTTGAAAGAACAGCTTGATACCCTTGAACTGCCCTCTACTTGTACATTGCTTCAGTATGTTGATGACCTGCTTTTAGCTGCTGACTATGAGAGCGCCTGTAAGGAGGGCACTGTGTTGTTGCTTATTCATCTAGCTAAACATGGTCACAAAGTTTTGCTTAAAAAGTTTCAATATTGTTGCCAGGAGGTCGCCTATTTAGGCTGTCTCCTGTCAAAGGAGGGAAGAAGATTGACACCTGAAAGAATAAAACACATATCTGGCATGTCTGTCCCAAATACACAGAAGGAAGTTAGAGCCTTGATAGGAATGGCTTCTTACTGTAGGTTGTGGATCCTGAATTTTTCGCTAGTGATCAAACCGATGTTGGCTTTGACAAAGAAGGGGATTTCTTCGCCATTGCCGTGGAACGCGGAACACCAGCAATTGTTTGATTTGCTCAAGACTGCATTATGCTCGGCACCAGTTTTGGGCACACCAAACTATGAAAAGGCCTTTGTGTTGTTGGTGCATGAATGTGATGGATGTGGTTTGGCTGTATTAACGCAGGAACATGGAGGGAAGAATAGGCCCTGGGGTTACTTTTCTTCTGCCCTTGATCCTGTAGCATGCGCTTTGACAACATGTTTGCGAGCTGTCGCTGCTGCTACTGCGTCTGTAAAACAGAGTGAGGGAATGGTCCTAGGCCATGATCTAACCCTGATGGTGCCTCACACTGTAGATGTTCTACTGAACCGAACCCAAACACAACACCTCACCTCCGCACAGTTGACGAGATATGAATTGATCTTGTTTGCTCCTCACATCCAAATTAAGAGGTGTTGTGTTCTTAATACGGCTGAACTCCTACCTTTCCCGCAAGGTACTACTTGGGGTGATGAAGAGTCACATGACTGTCTGTATACTACCGAACAAGAGACAAAGGGTAGAATTGATTTGAAAGACACTCCTTTGAATAATATGCAAGGAGACATGTTTTGTGATGGCTCCTGCTTCAAACTTCCGGATGGTACATCCACAGCTGCTTATGCAATCACCACATTAAGCACGGTTGTGGAAACCAAGAGAATCGCGCATAACTCCGCACAGGCCGCAGAGATTATAGCATTGACCCGAGCTTGTGAACTTTCCGAAGGGCTTACAGTAAACATATATACTGATAGTCAGTATGCCTTTGGGGTGGTTCACAACTTTGGGAGACTTTGGTCAGAGAGAGGGTTCTTAACTTCACATGCTACCAAGATCCAACATGGCTCCCTAATAGTACAACTGCTCTCAGCGCTTGCAATCCCTATTCAGTTAGCCGTCATAAAATGTGCAGCACATTGAAAGATTACAGATGACATAGGAAAAGGGAATGCTTTCGCTGATCAGATAGCTAGACAAAATGCTACCGATCTCCTTACGGAGATGTATGTTTCAAGGGAGACTGTAAATTCCTATGCAATGGATGAGGGTGTTGGGTCTGTACGGGATATCCAATCTGATGCCACGTTGGAAGAATCCAAGAGGTGGGCTGAAGGCTTGGGGAAACTTGATGATGACGGGTGTTGGGTGGACATAGTTGAAGGGAAATGGCTACTCCCTGACGCTTATGTAATGATGATGGTCATCATGGCCAATGGTCCTACGCATGTATGTGCCCAGAAAGTCACAAAAATGTTAGAGAAAGTTTGGGCAAATGACAAAATTTCAAAAATTGCCCAGCGCTATGTTCAGGACTGCATGATTTGCCTACAACATAATGTGTGAAAGGGGACAGCAACTCCAAGGGGATGTTTTGGGCCACCCTCTGTCCCCTTCAAAGTCATTCACTTCGATTTTATTGAAATGGAACGGTGTAATAATATGAAGTATGTATTAGTGGTCATCTGTGCTTTTAGTAAATGGGTTGAGGCTTTCCCTGTCAAAGATGCTACAGCCATGACTACTGCGAAAACCATGTTAAAAGAATACTTCCCGCGGTTCGATCTACCAAGAGTCATCTGGTCGGACAATGGTCCACATTTTGTCGCTGCTGTAATTCGGCAGATATGTGCAGCATTACAGATCGACAAACGGTTCCATTCGGCCGGACACGCTCAGAGCGCCGGACTAGTAGAAAGACACAATGGTATCATAAAGAACAAGCTCGCTAAAACGTGTGCCGGCACTAAATTAAAATGGCTGGACGCCTTACCGATCGTATTATTAGCCATGCGTACAACCCCTCAAACTAAGACTGGGCTCTCTCCCTTTGAGGTAGTAATGGGGAGACCTGCTAATATCTGGAACCTTCCTAAATGTAGATCTTTGAGAAATATTTAAAATGTATTACTTTCAGACTATTGCAGCCATTTGACTAAAAACCTGTATTTGATTTATCACCAGGTGCAAGAGGCTTCACCTGTGCGATATGAGGGCACGGGCCACAGCATACGGCCTGGGAGATGGGTGCTAATCAAGACATTTGAACGGTCTTCTTGCCTTGCACCTCACTGGCGGGGCCCATTCCAGGTCCTGTTGGTCACACAGACGGCGGTACGGGTTTCTGGCAGAAAGAACTGGATCCATGCATCGCACGTCAAGAAACTTCCTCACCCAGTGTCACACGATACAGAAGAAACAGAACCCCTCGCTAACGCTGCAACCAACGATCCCAAAGCAGTAGATAGCACTGAGAGTGTATCAGAGAATCTTTCTAAGCCCGTGAGGCTTGGGAAACCAGTCATTTTGTCTCCACACTCTCCAAAAGTTTTGCTTCTGGAAACTGCTGTTTCAAATTCGGCATCTTCACTTGTTTCTGATATGTTGCTTCCAACGGGAAGTGATGACACATTGTATTCGGATCAATCAGTACCAGGAGAAGCAAGGTACAATCTGCGTCCAAGAAAATAGACTTACGGCATGGTTTTGCTGTGCATCTGATAGACTTACGGCATGGTTCGGCTGTGCATTCGGAGAAGGAAAGGATCACAGAGGGCTTGTTTTTGCCCAAATTTGAGAAAGGGGATTCTGTTGGCTAGGGTTGTGGAAGGACTAAGAAGTCGTGTGGCCGGGAGGTCACCAGCTAATAACACTGGGATTTGTCATTTGAAGACTACAAGGCCTGCCACTGCTACCGTTCGTATGGGACTTGTAAATAATTGTGTGACCAACCGGGATCATGGAGAAAGAACTTGGGCCCCGAAAACGTATTGCTGTGTTTTTATAATAATATTTGGTTTTATAATAGTCACTGTCTTAGGCTTATGGAACCTCGAGGAAACGCATCCTTTAGAATCCTTGTTACCGACTAAAAATGTACCTAGTGTTCCTACTCCCTTTGTACATTTGCATACTCTGTCCCCTAGGGACTCCCAACATAGACAAAGGTACCACAATAATACTCTGCTACTTATCATTAATGCCACGCATGCCATTTTTAATAAGTCCAACTGTTGGGTCTGCTCACATTTACCGCAACACAGGGATAAGGGGCTAGGTTGGTATATTCATCCTCTACCTTTGACAACTGCTTGTTATGCTTCTCTTAGGGCACTGTTCTTTGGCAGTTGGAACGATAGCATCTCGGGGAACTTTGATGGCACTAATTTGAATAGCTTTGAGAAAAGTGTTCTGGCTCACTTGGGATGCTCGCTTTTTGCAAATAGGAGTAAGCTAAATGTTGCTTCTATTAGGCCTTCTGATAGACTGTCTCATCCTTTTCAATCTTTGATTTCCTTCAACATGGCTCTGATAGGCAATAAGGATGCCATGCCTCCTTCTTACATGTTAACCATAGCCCTGATTCAGTTTCTTTTTGCATACAGAGGAATGGTACTCAGTCAATGGGAGATTTTAGAGGTTGTGCCAACGTTGCAAATTTGACTGGGGAAGACAGACCTTTGTATGTAGGCAAACGGGAATGGTGACACTCCAGCACAAATCTTGGGAGATGTAGCAAAATCATTTGTGCCATTTTGGGGGCAGATAGCGAATTCTGAAGATATCAGAAGACTAGCAAGAGTACTGGAGAGAACCATCAACCGGACCACGGACATACTCTATAATATGACATTAGAACAGAAAGTGATAGGTCTAGTAGCGCTTCAGAACCGGATGGAATTAGATGTCATTCTGGCTGAACGTGGTGGAGTGTGTAAATTAGTGGGGTCCGCTTGCTGTGTTTTCGTGCTAGATTCTTCCCCAACTATCTTCAAGGCAATACAGAATCTGCACATCCTTAGTTCAGAAGTTCATGTTCCCGAGTGAAACTTGGATCTTAGCGCTTGGTTCTGGGACTTCTTGCGATCTTGGGGTTGGAAGGTACTTTCGGTCTTACTGATCATTTTGGGAATTCTGTTGTTCCTTTGTTGTTGTATTCAGTGTCTACCTAGTATATGGTCGATGCTAGGATGTTGTGCACAAGCGGTAGGTACGATAGGACATAAAGTGTATGCCCTGGATAAAACTTCCAAAGAATACGTGTTAAAAGAAAGACCTGATGGCAATAGATATTTCTGATAGCGATTCAGGGTGCATGGACGATGATGCATGGAGTTATTTGCAAAGAGATCCAAAGTAGTTTAGCACTTGGCATAGGCCAAAAGGAGGGTTTGTCAAACGAGAAATTATATTGTACCTCCTATTGCAACGAATATATGTATATTGGCCTACGCCAAGCTGCTTATAAGCCACTTGCGAAGAAATCCGTGCTGCAAGGTCCTGACCTTAGAATCAATGTAAGCCGCCATTTTAGGTCAATCCGCCATTTAAGGTTCTCTCTGTAAAGTCACCATGTGAGTCAAAATGGTGGACGATGTCATTCCGAAATACAACATGGCTGTCTTGACCTCTGTGTGTAATTAATATGTAACTTGCCTGCAGGCCACTTGTTGGGGTCGTGAGCTGAGACCTTGTCCTTCGTTGACCTGTGTGTAAAGGATTACTCGCGCCAATGAAACTAATCCACAAGCATATGTTAAGAACAATGTATCCAAATACTGAACTAAGAACACTTGTTTAAACTACATTGTATTAATGTTTGAGAAGACCTTTATGAGATCCTAAAATACACAGTTGCTGTGTAGGCTTGTTGGCGTATGTATTAAAAGCAAACTAGTTGCATGTGGATATGCGAACTCGGCATGAACCCTAGATCAGTAATGTATTAGATGAATGTTAACCCGTGGTAGGGTTGGACATCATGTTTGCAAATGGTATAAAAGAGCAACGAATTCTAATGTACAGGGTCTCTCACTGAACACACTGAACCACGCTGGAGTTCGTTGTGTTGTACTGAGGGCCGATAACTATCTGTTACTTTTCTTGGAAAACTGTTCAATATAAAATAAAGTTCTCTTGTATGTTCCTTTGTAACCTATGTTCGGTGTATTTCCTTTTGGGGTACTCAGCCTCGATATTTTGATTTTGTTTTCACAATCTAAACAAACTGTTGGTTTTGAAAAGTATCTTGATATAATAAATCCTGGATATGCACAAGCACTTTATATCCAACTACGCACAAACACTTTAAAAGTGGCAACTTTTTTTTACAGCAAAGTGGAAGATAACTAACATGTGGAGTTGCCAGTTTGTGGTATGGCAGACAAGTCATTGGGTAATTTCTTACTCCTTTGTGAGGGATATAAAGATTTGAGATCTTGCTATTTAATGCCTATATTTAATCATAATAGTGTCAGGTCCATCAATTCTAATTTGGACCTGTGCATGCAAGGACACAAATGACCTGAATATTGTATTTTTTTGTAGCAAAACTTTAATTACCGGCATGGTTAAGAAGTTCCAGATGTGCCAATATAATTTTAATTTGATTCTATTGATGAAATAATGTTGCGAGTAATTTTATGGCTTACAACTATTATCTCAAATGTCTTTTATTAAATGTTATATTGCTTTTATGGGGAAAATGCTGAATAAAGTTATCTTTCATCAATATTTTATCTGGTTTTAATTCTTAGATTTTCTGTTAATTTGGTATCCAATCTGCTTTGGATAGCATTGTTTAAAACTTCCATTCAGTTCAGCGTTTAATATGCGTTGTTTAACTCTGAGAACAGCTTTCATTCAGTTCAGTATTGAATGTATGTTGTTTTGGTGCTTTTTTCAGCTTCCATTCAGTTCGGCATTCACTATGTACTTATCGTACTTTGATTTTTTCATTCATACGGCACTTCATTTGTTGAACGCAGCCCGCCCGAAGTGCCCCGGTTTCAGAGTGCCTTTCCTCAACACTCAACGTTCAGCTGCGTCTTGCTCTGGCGGCTTTTGCTGCTTTCTCAGGCTTGCCAGACTGGTGTTCCCACCTCTGTGAGCTCCGCTCGCATGTTGATTCTGCATCTAAATGCGCCAGTAGCCCTGTTGTCACTGGGTGGGTGGGGGCAGCGTCCTTTCTCTCTCCTTTGCTCGTTCGCAGCTCCCAGCTGCTTAAGCTCCGTCGCAGAGGCTCCCACACCTTGGTATTGTCGACCGGCATCCTGATCACACTTCAGGTCCCACCACGGATGCCTGCTCATGGAAAGGGTCCCCTGGTCTTTCCTACTTAGGTCTCCCTGTTGCTCTCCTTCTCTCCTCAATGATCTTCCTTTTTACACATGCAGCCCCTTGACAGACAGTTGTGGATGTCTAATTAGACTTACCTGACCATAATTAAGGGGACTTCCCTGACTGTCACCATACTTTACAGGCATATTCCTCGTCTCAGTACCACAATGGTAAGATTAAGGTGTAGTGTTCATTACTCTTAGTTTCTTCTTCCTCATCCCAGTACTTTCAAGTGTTAAATGTGGGGAAATGAGGGGAGAGGTCTTGCAATAACCCATAAAGGTTGGGGGAGGGTTAGGCTGGTGAAGATTAGGAAAAGGGGGATATCATGTCCTATTTTATCCTTGACCCCTTTCTTCTTCCTTACTCTTTCTAAGGCTTCTATTTTCTGGATCAGTGGGACAGGGATAGCGATAAACTATCACTACCTCCGGGATAGAGGTTTCTTTCTGAAAGAAAGATGCAGAATACCATGTCCAGCCTGAGGACATTTCACTACCAATCCCGAAAGACCCTTCACCCGGGTGATCCTCCCTCGTTTCGTCAACCCGAGGGTCGGGATCTGAGAGTGATGGCCTTTCCCTGGCCATCTGAGAAGAGGATCCAAGGGGAGTAGACACTAGGATGCCCTCAGGTTTCTAACATACCCTTTCCCTATAAGAACGGCTTTCCACATAAGGGACTGATGTTGTTAGGCTTCGTGGGGGCGGTTCATTCTGAAATGTTTTCTGGATCTTAGCCAAATCCCATACAGCATTATTGGTTTCAACTGTGTTTCCTTGGAAGTGTTAGATGGAAAAAAGGAGGTGTGGGAAGGACTGACTTTGTGTAGTAAGGATGGAAAATTGGGGAAGTCAGTTCCAATAATGGCTTCTTCTGATGACCCGGGGATAGTTGCAGAAGGAAAGTTGGTAGTTACTCCTTTCACTTGAATGGGGACAGTTGCTTTAGGGTAGTTTCTTTTGATTATGGCGTCTTTGACGCCAAGGCAGGAAATACAGTTTCAAAGGCAGCTGAATGGTTTAGAAGAATATAAATGGAAGAGATGTGAGAGTGGTAGGTAGTGGTAGGAGAATTGGCAACAGGGATTTACACATTCTCAGTGGAATGTTTGAACTGGAATCCAGACCAGAGGGGGTCAGCAAGTGAGTGTACCACTAGACAGTTGACTCTGTGGTTGAAGACAACCCTGTCAAGGATTTCTGAGTGGTAGGGAAGGAGAGAAGCAGATCTGAAGAATGAGCGGCTGTTGGTTTCTTTAGGAGAGGTATGACTGTCGCTGTTTTGTAAGAGGCTGGGGTGATACCAGAGGGATAGGTTGAATAAAGTACAGGGTTGAGTAGATGCGACAGGAACACATTCCTCAACATTTGAGGTGCAGAGGGGTCAACAGGAATGCAGGATGGTGTGGCAGAGAGAAGGATGGGTAGACGTTCAGAAGGGTAGGTGAGAGAGTAGCGAGCGAGAGGAGACTGTAAGGAAAATGAGATGAGGGACGAACGAACGAGGGAGGTTGTAGCAGAGATAGAATAGTGGACATGGTGTCCTGCATTTTGGTGATTTTAGTGGAGATGTAGGAGGCAAAGTCATTGGTGGGTGAGCATGGCTTGGAGATGTTTATGTTTCTTCACTGAAAGGCCATTCTGATTAACTTGCATTTTTAACATTGCATTTTTTACTACAGTTCATACTATGGTCAAATAGTCAGATATGTACCTATCATTAAAAAAAATCTAGCTTGGCTTCAGTTTGCTGCGATATTTGTTTGTTCATGATAAAAATGTATCCTTTTCTCTCTTGCGAGGCAGACCTGTCAGAAACATTTGTTAAAACTCGCCTTCCTCCCCAGCACATAAGAGCAACCACTGAAAACTGAACGTTCTCCATTTTTATGTAAATGGGTAACAGCATATTCCTGCATCTCATGAATGATACATTTTCACATTAATAGGCGAATTCTACTTTCGCTTACTTTTATCTGAAGTCAAACCTTTGTGTCTACAAAAGTATTTTAATCTTTGCACACCTTGAAACTGTTATAACTTTACTTAGGAAGGTCAGGCGAATCATTCTGGAAGTTCCTGCGCTTGCTTTCTCATGGGGTTTCATGTTGAAATGTGTATTTCTATTTTGGAATATTTTGGCTTAATGTAGTTGCATCATTAATTTTTCTTGTATCTTCTGGTGCGCTGGTGAGACACACACAACCCAGTGACCAAGGGATTAAATGCTCAAGTGGTTGAAAGATGGGCCAAACACCCATGGGGTTTCATGACATGAAGTTAGGGGTTACCCTTCCCTGGTGCTGCTGCGCTGCGTGAGAGGTGTGGGACATGGCTATGTAGAGGGACCTCCTTCCAGCAGAAAAGGTCCAGGCACACAATCTTCCAGCTGAATGTTGGCTTCAGGATGGTCATGCCACATGCCTGACAGCCCGGCGTGCTCTATAAATAAATAAACAATACAACAATACAATACAAGTTCGGATAGAAACAAGAGATGGCTAGATGATGATAGTGCACCCTGCCCCATGTGAAGACACCCACCTACCCTGCAAATGCATGGGACCTTGTCCTGTGCAACAAAGATGCTGGACAATCGGGAAAAGCCAAGCAGTATAGTGTTGGCCACAGGCTGAACAGAGATCACAGAGTTTATCATCCAGTCTGATTAGGCTTAGTGTGATCTATGACTCTGTTTGTGTGAGTAACTGTTCTTTCTTTGGTTATTGTTATAAAAACTGTACATGGCCTCATTACGAGGTTGCCGGTATCCTGACTGTATTATTGCTAGGATATCGGCAACCTATAACACCTTTATCGCCACTTGGTCTGCTGGAATTACTGGCAGATTCCAAGTGGCAGTAAGAGAGGTAAATCCAGATTCCATGGAGTCCTATGGGGTAATTACCGGTATTACTGGCACCGGTAACACTGGTGCTGTTAATACCAGCTATTATTGCTGGTAGGGTGGCAGAATTAGCTCCAGCTTTTAGATGGAGGTAATTCTGCCTACACCACCTTCAAATTTGGAGTTTGCCGGTGAAGTAATTTGCCGGTAAATGAAATTACCAGCAAGTTATTTCTGCACCGGCAAACTCTTAATGAAGCCCAAGTCTTTTTCAATACCTTTAAACAGGTTTCAGTTTGGAAACGTACACTTTTTTTAAATCAAACTTCCCTCTTCATGGATTTTTCTATTGTCAAACAACTTTAGATATGATGTGATAGTTTATTTATATAGCACCTATACACAATGTGTTTCAAAGCGCTTCAAGGCAAGGGAGGGAACAACGGAAAATACAATGACATTCTTACAGGCCATGAACAGTAAGACTGTAAAATTAACTATCGTACTCGGCCTGGCGACATTTCAGATAGTGCAAGAGCTAAGACATACATAATGAAGGGAGGGGCAGAGAGGGAAGGAAATGGAAACAGACAGGTGACTACCATACTAGGCCTGATGACATTTCTGGTAGAGCCAGAGATTAGCAAAAGGTGAGGGAGAGGGGTGAAGAAAGGGAGGGGCGGAACAAAACAAGTTACTAACGTACTTGTCGTGACGACATTTCAGATAGTGCTGGAGATGGGGGAAGAAAACAAGTAGGGGAGGGGGAGGAGACAAACAAGGTTGCTATCATACTAGGTCAAGGACAATTCTGATAGAGTAAGTGCATAGAAGAAAGGAACGGGGGAGGGGAGGAGATAGGAAAAAGGGGAAAGGGAGAGGAGGAGACAACAGAGAGTGAACATTGAAAAAGTGGAGAAGCAAGAGGGTGGAGCAAATACAATTGCAGAAGTCAGAAGTATTACACAATGTTGCGACAGAACAGCAAATACAAGCCAGGATTCAAGATGAAAATGGGAACAGCATGATTCAGGGCCACCACAAGATGCAAAGGTAGTCCAGCATGAGAGTTGAGAGAGGGTGACGCACCGTGAGTCAATGAAGTCCATAGACATCAAATCCAAGAATTGGCAAAAGGAGTTGATGGTGAAACCAGAATGCATCAGGACAGACACCTGCAGAGGTAGGATGTGGGGGTGGAGGGGATTGGCTTGGGGGAGGGTAATGCAGGGTAGAAGAATCAAGCAAAACAGGCAACTCCTGCATGTAAGAAGGGGGTGGCAAAACGAAACATCACGGGGCACCAGAGGTGGGGATGGCCTGTGGGGACAGAGGGAGTAAACACATATTGGTGCATGCTTACCTGCTGTCTGGGCAGGGGTTCGGGCCCTGAGGCCTTCTGGTGCGAGCAGGCCCAAACAGGAATTGCCCTTTTCTTCATCGGCCCTTCACTTCAGACGCCCGGGCGAGAGACGCCCTTGATCTAAGAGTCAATAGCAAACGGAAGAGGTAGGGCTAAGATCGTGCAATGTATTATTCTCGAATTTATTAAAAACAGTATTAATGTATTTGATTATATATACCCAATGTGGCTCTCTTTTTGGTAACTTGCTCATTGAAATGATTGATGTCTATTGTTGTAGTTTGTCTTAATGTTTTTTCAGGGAACTTTCCTTGATCATATAGTCTAGCGTAATACCAGGTACAGTAGTTCCTCGCTTAGATGCATGGAAAGCCTTCCTGGTGGCCTGCTCCACAATGAGGTGTCCTTTTAGTGAGCCACCAGTTGATCTCTGTGACAGTCTCCTTGTGGGGACACATGGCTGCAGTCCTACAGGTGGGTCTTTGCAAATGCTTCCAATGTCACATTCCAAACTTGAACCAGCTTCAGTAGTGATTGTGCCAACTATCGATTCTCAGGAGGCAGATGATAGGGGGCTGAATGCCCACTGATACTGTAAAACAAAAGAAGTGATGGTTGGAAGGTTTAAAATTAATCTTAACCTCTGGCATTGCTCTGGGCAATCCTACAGACCATCGTTCTTTGCCTGCCAAGCTATTACAAAAAGGGAAAAGACCATATGCAAGTCAGGCTCGGCCCCACCTCAAAAGGGGCAGTCCAGCCCAACCTGCTTGGTCACTTCCCTTTTGTATGAGACCACAAGCATCCCCAAACATGTTTCGGCCTTGTTGGGCTTCATCAGTAAGCAGTAGCCTATTGGTACTGACCTGTTCCTCTGTAACACTGTCATGATTAAAGTTACATTCTGTTGCAGGGGAGAGCTCCCTGCCAATAATGGTCTGGTCAATCTGTTTGTATCCTCTATCTGCTTTCTTCCCATATGGTATTTAGTCAATTTCACCCACAGAATAATGAAGGGGAGTTTGGGGACCTGGCCATGGCTTATACTGTGGCTATAAGGAGTTGTTCCACTGGAGGTAACTCTAAGGCTGATAATGGACTGAGGAGCCTGAGGGACCCTCTGTTTACCCTCTTCCGTGCTTGTGTCATAGAGCAGGTGGTGGCATCCAGCCTCTAGGGTCACCCCAAACTCACCTCTCAGCTCGCAACATGGGACCTTATGAGAGCCCTCTTCCAGTGAGCCAGATGGAGGGCATGATGGAGGCGTCCCACCATCCAGGCAAATGACTAGGAACAGTCAATACTGTGGTATCTTGGATACGTTGGTAAGGTTCTATACTCTAGAGCTTGGAACCTGGAAGCCTGGAGAGGGTTTGTGGGAGGACGGTTGGAAGAGGGAAGAAGCTGTGCTAGGAGGCTGTGGGGTCTTTGTTCTAATAAAGCCTGGATGTACCATCGAAAATTGCTGTGCCCCTATTACCACAAATACAATTAGTCTCTACACTGCTGAAACCCTCACTCCAAGGGAAACACTAATCCTGAGCATGTGCCCACTATTGTTAACTCCACACCAGACCTGGTGCTCGTGGCTGATGTCTGTTGTGGGGGGACCTCGGGGGTAACCAAGGCCACCTGACAGTTGTTGCAGGATCATAGCCGATACTGTTAGTGCCACGGTCATGAGGCAAAGCCAGATGCACCCTGCTCTGACCCCCACATCCGTGATCACACGGCAGGGGGTCTTGTCTGGGATCACCCAGACACAGTCGATGGGTCCGTGAGCACACGAGCCAAGATTGCACACAGGCCCTGATCACACAGCAGATACAAAATAACGAGCCAGACACCAGTTGCTACGCAGGGGGTCTGCCGCGGTTCTGCCGTACGTGCCGGCTCAAGCTTCTCTTATTCAGAGCGTGTCATGATGGAGTCATGACACGCCACCTTAAAGGGGACAACACCACAATATCCAGATGCATTTTCCTCGAGCCTGCTCCAGACACCACAGAATACACCCTTCATTTCTGGAGTTCTGTGTCTGTTCGTATACTGTGGATTTCAGGTTCATGCGACCGCTCACTAGCACGATATCCTTCCAAATGAACCAGATACTGGAACTGTCTAGGAGACCTTCCTGGGAGCTACCCTTCTGTGCAGTTTACACAACCCTATGGAGACTATTTCATTACATCCTACTGCAATTTCAAATTGTTGTAAGATGTGAAAGTAAAATTTGAAGGTGGTAGAACTGCATGAAAATCAGTAGCCTGCCAACTAATTCTGTAGGGTTAGTAAGCATGTGAAGGCCAAAGTTTGGTAGTTGCACAAATACACTGAACAATACACTGTAAAGTACTTGAAACAATGAACATGGACATTGAACTTAGTAATGTATTGAATACCGCTACTAAAATTGTATTTGGAAAACAACCCTCTTGCAATACCGTTTGCAGAAATGGGAGGAGAGTGTGATGCTTTAATCTTTCACATGGAGGTCAGCTCGCAAATAAATTGACCCTGCCTGATTGATTTGTGTGGCCTGACACTGCCTGTCCACGCTTTTCCCCTAGGAGCTGTGGGTTAAGTGACAGGTGGCAACTTTTTTCGGACTTGCTCTACCTGTGTTGTGACATCACTGGGGTTTCGTTGGACAATCTGCCTGAACTGCGGGGCCCAGTAAAAATGACAGGATTTGACAGGTGGAACTCTTTTCCTCTCAATGTTGATTACAGGTTCAACTCATGTGCCCCACTGCAATACAACAGGATTCACGCGTTATGAGCTGCCCCACTGCTAGTGACAGTGTATAACTGGAGGGTGGGGGAGGGGTGGTAGCTGCCGGTTTTCAATTAGAACATACCTTTAATGTTGTATGTTATAGTATTCTGATAGTATTCTGATATAGCTAGATCGGTGTTTTAAGAAATCACCAAAAACCCAACATGAGACTATTCTTTTAGTCCTCACATTCAATAAAGTGCTGAGGCTAGTTTGGAATAAATCACAATCCTATTCATAGTCTCATAGGTATCAAAAAAGTACATGAATTTAATTACATGTTATAAAGTAAAATGATATTAAGACAATTAAGCTCATACATATCATTTAGCTATGCAAATGAAAGACAAAGACAAAGGCAGTATGCATAAACATGAGGAGCCACATCAAAGCTGAACGTTGGTCTCAGAATTGTGTGACATAAATTACTTACATATGGACAGAAAGGACATTACTTTACAATCGATAGAACCATCCATTGAGTTCAAATAAATCAAAAATAATTAGTTGCAATACAGCTGTTGAAGTGTATTGTTGGAACTCACTAACAGCAATTTTTCAAAAGCAAATAGAAAAAGAGAAAAGCAGCAAACAAACAATGTAAAAGTCTAACAATGAACAACGTCCATCTGATAGTAGTTCTAGAGGAAAGGGTGTTCAAAGTCGAAGGGAACAATCAACTGGGTTGATGTCCTATAGGATGAAGTACTTACTTTTATAAAAAGAAAAGGAAGGGTGTGTTTCACAGTAGTTTGGTAATGACCAATCCTTGCTAGTGACTGCCACATTTCGGCCCGTAGAGAGACACCCGGGCCGGGGTGGAGATATTTGTTAATTCTGTTAAGGAATTGATTTTTTATTTTTTTACATTTTTTTATTAAATGATATAGTTTAATTAATACACTTTTCATTACATTTTTACACATTAGTTTCTTTACAGTGTTCTCGACTATAATTCATTCATATGTCTTACATTTTTTAAAAGAAAGTTATTTCATTTTCTTTGTTCATCAATTTCTTGCATTAGAACAGAATTATGTTAAATAGGGGTTTTCTGTCCTTTCCTAAGAGGATCTGGTTCCATCTCTCTTGGGCATTCATTTGTTTAGTTGCAATCTTAAAATAGCCTCCAAAGAGTGATCGTTTGTTATGCAATGCTGTACATTCCATGATAATATGATATAGGGTTTCCATGCATTCGTTCTTGTTACAGAAACTACAATACAGTAAAGATCGTTTGATTTGTTTCATTGTTGCTAGTCTGGCTCTAGTTGGTAGAATGATAAGGCGTAGTCTTAGATACACATCTCGGATCTTAGTGTCAGGAAACAGCAGAAGGTACAATGGAAGCCGGTTTAAGCGTCTTGTCTCCAAGTCGCATTGCAGATTCCAATAGTACTTTGATTTTTCTGTCGTCGTATTGATCAAATCATTATATTGTAGTTCACGTTTGGCTTGCTGAAGGTCGGCTAAGCAACATTTCATGTGATATTTCTTCATTTTTGAGTCATTTTTCCATTTCGGATTTCCATACCTCTAGTGTTGTGGTAAACATTGCATTCTCTTCTTTCCTTGCAATTTCAATTGCTGGAGTGGTGTCATCAGTCAACACTTTTCTATATCGGTCTATTTGTTTCCACACGACCATTGAAGACATAGATTGTGTCGCTACTTCGTATCTAATTCTTGGCATGAGAAAGGATGCCGGCAGACTTAGAATTTTCCTCCAGAATAAAGCTTCCAGTTTTTGCCATATGGACATAGGGAGGTTTATCATGGCTTCACTTCCATATGTCAAGGTCGGCATTACTTTCTGTTTGTAAAACACGACAATTGGTTTATAAGAATATTTACCAAATTTGGAATGTAGATATTTACCTTGTCGTGCCAATGATTGTGCTTTTGTTATCAAATGTTCAGTCCACTCTGTTTCTGATTTTGATTGGTTTACTAGAATTCCTATATATTTGAACTTGGTAACAGTTGTCAGAGCTTTCCCTTCTAGGGTTAGGCTTATTCGATTTACTTTCTTAGTATGTACTTTCGTGAGTGACATTATTTTGGTTTTCTTTGTGTTGACTTTTAGTTCATTTTTCCTCATATAGAGTTCCAGCGTGATCAAGCTTTGTTGGAGCCCACTCAGGGTTTTGTCTAGCAGAACTATATCGTCTGCGTACATCATCATGGAGAGGGCAACAGAGTTGCATCTAGGTGGATTTAGACTGTGTGAGTTCCATTCTTCTACCATATCAGAGGTAAACAGATTAAATAGAGTCGCTGCTAAGGGGCAGCCTTGTTTGAGACTGTTCCATGTTTCTATGGCCGTTGTGAGGATACCCTCTTTTGTCATCCTGACTTTTATCTTTGTGTTTTAATATAGCAGCTTTATGGGTTCCAAAATCTCTCTTGGACATTTCCAACTCTCCAGTTTGTTCCATATTAGTTGTCTGTTTACTTCGTCCAAAGCAAGATGCAAATCGACAAATGCTGCCAAGACTGTTGTTTTCGTCCTAATAGCTTCCTGTTTGACCAGGTTTAGCAAAAGCAGATTTACATTGGTACCCACTTTCCGTATAAACCCTGTTTGTCTCTCCTCGCATCTTCCAGTGGCTTCCTCCCAAGCAGTCAACTTATTTAGCAGGTCCATAGCGAAGATTTTCCCCAATGGATCAAGCAGGGCGACAGGTCTATAGTTTATCGGCTCTTTTCGATCGCCCTGCTTGTATATCGGTATGAGGATGGCTGTCCTCCACGAGGTCGGTATCTGGTTCAGTTCGGAAATTAAGGTGAATAGTTGCTTTGCGATCTTTGCCCATTGTTCCAGTGCTTGCCTGATCATAGCGTTACACAGCCCGTCTGGGCCGGGTGCTCGCAACCTATTTAAGCTGTTTATTGTCTTTAAGATTTCTGATTGATCCCAGATTATATTCAATTTTTTATTTGGTACCTTCTGTGTCTTGTCAGCAGTGATCAGATTCCTCTTTTTGTATAGGCAGGTGAAACGTTCTATCCATTTTGTTTCCGCCACATTTGCGATTAACAAGCCGATTCATGGAATTAATGTGCACCGAAAATTCTCGCGCAGAGGTGCCAAAACGTGCGATTCGCAGTAAAAGTGCGAAAATCGCAGTGCAACTGCGAAAATCGCAGGGAAACCAGCGGACATCGATTCATGGAAGTCTGTGCGCGAGAAAAATATTGGATGTGCGCTGAAAAAGTGCGCGGCGCACGCCGGTGCACAGGTCATCCAACGGCGTGCGCCACGGCCGCTGCGAAATCGCACATAGCGCGGCACACATTACAAAAGTAGGCGGAACACGGGGCGTAACACTCGGAATGGGGAACAACGCGTGAAGATATGGGCGTCACGGGGGAAGTACAGGAGGCAAGTGCGCGGAACGCCCACACACTCGCCTACAACTCGTATTCATGGAATCGAATAGGGCAAACCAGCGCACGGGCAAAGACGCGCACAGGGCCAAACAAGTACGCCACAAGAAATCAGGCGGTAGCGTCCCTACGCCTGAAATAAATGTGCGCCAAAATGGGCGCTAACAAAAAGCACCCATATACAGCTTTGATGAATGATCCATACAGTGGCCCTCTAGGACAAATGAGGTGCAAAGGGGTACCGACAAACACGGACACCCGCTGTGTGAAAAATAGCGTGTGCGTGTATTACGGGGTTTGCGGGAAGTTCCACACGCGATTGGCCTGGGCACGTGTATTCCGGGGTGCGCGGGAAGTTTCACACGCAAATTTGCAGGGTACGTGTATTTCGGTGTGCGCGTGAAGTTCCACACGCAATTTCAACAGGGTACGTGTACTCCGGTGCGTGGCAAATTCCACACGCGAATCCAGCAGCCTACGTGTATTTCGGGGGTGCCGGGGAGTCCCACACGTGAATTGGCCATGTGGGTCCTCCCAGCTGTTCCCTCTACACACTCCACGGCCCCTGCAGGCAGCCCACACCACAGGGGACTACCCTGCACCCCTGCACATGTCCCGCAGGCAGCCCATCCACCATGGCCATGCCCCCCAGCCAACCCACATGTCACCTTGCACTACTGCCCACCAACGCATGTCTCCCTGCGCCCCCACCCCCCTGCATCCAGGGGCACCCTCCACCAGGCCCCCACTCCTGTCCCCCTGCACCCACACCCCCTGCATCCAGGGGCACCCTCCACCAGGCCCCCACTCCTGTCCCCTTGCACCCCCACCCCCTGCATCCAGGGGCACCCTCCACCAGGCTCCCACTCCTGTCTTCCTGCACCCCCAACCCCCAGCCGTGCAATTTGCCTGAGTACGTGTATTCCAGGGGTGCGCGGGTAGTCTCACACGCGATTCCATCAGGGTACATGTATTATGGGTCCACGTGAACTTCCAAACGTGATACCAGCAGGGTACGTGTATTACGGGGTTTGCGGGAAGTTCCACACGCGATTGCCCTGGGTACGTGTATTTTGGGGTGCGCGGGAAGTTACACACGTGAATTTGCAGGGTACGTGTATTTCGGTGTGCGCGTGAAGTTCCACATGCAATTTCAGCAGGGTATGTGTACTCCGGGTGCGTGGCAAATTCCACACGCGAATCCAGCAGCCTACGTGTATTTCGGGGGTGCCGGGGAGTCCCACACGTGAATTGGCCATGTGGGTCCTCCCAGCTGTTTCCTCTACACCCTCCACGGCCCCTGCAGGCGGTCCACACCACAGGGGACGACCCTGCACATGTCCCGCAGGCAGCCCATCCACCATGGCCATGCCCCCAGCCAACCCACATGTCACCTTGCACTACTGCCCACCAATGCATGTCTCCCAGCACCCCGACCCCCCAGCATCCAGGGGCACCCTCCACCAGGCCCCCACTCATGTCTCCCAGCACCCCACCCCCCTGCATCCAGGGGCACCCTCCACCAGGCCCCCACTCATGTCCCCCTGCACCCCCACCCCCCAGCACTGTAGGGCACCCTCCACCAGGCCACCACTCCTGTCCCCCTGCACCCCCACCCCCCTGCATCCAGGGGCACCCTCCACCAGGCCCCCACTCCTGTCTCCCTGCACCCCCACCCCCCAGCACTGTAGGGCACCCTCCACCAGGCCCCCACTCCTGTCTCCCTGCACCCCCACCCCCCAGCCGTGCGATTTGCCTGGGTACGTGTATTCCAGGGGTGCGCGGGTAGTCTCACACGCGATTCCATCAGGGTACGTGTATTATGGGTCGCGTGAACTTCCACACGCGATACCAGCAGGGTACGTGTATTTCGGGGTGCGTGGGAAGTTCCACACGCGAATTTGCAGGCTACGTGTATTTCGGTGTGCGCGTGAAGTTCCACACGTGACTGGGCCTGTGAGAGTGGGGTACGTGTATTCCAGGGGTGGGCGGGAATATTTACTCACGACTGGGCCTGGGAGAGCGTGTTACGTGTATTCCTGGGGTGGGCGGGAAGATATACCCGGTCGCCTACAACGCGCCAAAAAATAAAAGGTCCAATCCTGAAACACGTACGCCAGCATGAAGCAGGCGCACGTCCCGCGCAGCATAAAAGAGTGCGCAAACAACAAACAAGCTCAGACGCCAGGATGAATATACCGTTCCTAGCAGCAGTGGCCGTGGGATACCGCAGGAGGAGGAGAAGGATAGTCAGGGCTAGAATCTTCACACCCAGAACCAGCCTATTTGGTATGCCTGATGACCAGGTGTATGGGAGGTACAGGTTTCCACCACACATAATACTCGACCTGGTCAGTGAGTGGGAGGATGACCTCACATCACCCACCCTGTGCTCCCAAGCACTCAGCCCCCTGGAGAAGGTCCTCAATATACTGCACTTCTTGGCTACCGGATCATTTCAGCAGACAAGTGCCATAGTGGGGGGGTGTCACAGGCCACGCAGTCACGGTGCCTACACCAGGTGTTGGCCATCATCACTGCACGCCCATCAGTCTGCAGGCACATATACCTGCCCAGAACACCTGCAGAAAGGCAGGCTGTCAGCCGGGATTTCTACAGGGTGGCACAACTCCCCAAAGTGCTAGGTGCCATTGATTTCAGCCATGTGGCTCTACGTCCCCCCAGGGCATCTAAGCACATCTATAGAAACCGCAAGCACTGGCATTCCATCAACGTCCAGGTAGTATGTGATGCCAAGGGAATTATCACCTCAGTATATGCCAACTATCCAGGGTCCACCCACAACAGCTTCATTTACAGGATGTCAACCCTAAACGGGGACATGGAAGCTGGGCGGCATGGCGATGCATGGCTGCTTTGTGAGTAGAAATGCAACAGCACACGCATGCATGACAGATACAGAGTAATGCCAATACCCCACTAATGATCCCCATCACCACCTCCCCAGGGGACAGTGCCTACCCTCTGAGCACACACATGATGACGCCAATTCGGAACCCCATCACGCCTCCCGAGGTAAGATACAACACAGCCCATATTGCAACACCGTGCATAGTGGAGCGCACATTCGGAGTGCTCAAGTCACGCTTTTGCTCCCTTGACCGTTCTGGTGGGCAGCTGTTATATGCTCCCCCAGTAGTGTGCAGGATCATAGTGGCAGCATGTGTCCTGCACAATGTTGCAACACGCTGGGGCCTGGCTGTGGACATGGTGGTGCCCCCACATCCCCAACCACATGCACGCCCGCTGTGCATGGGAGGGGAAAGGGCACGGGGTGAGGCAGCCCGTACGCAGCTGGTGGCTAATTAGTTCACATAGAAAGCACACCCCTGTGGAGTGCACACAGCCCTGGCACATACCATCTGACAATCAATGATGACTCAATCTGACAATTCTGATGAATTAAGGGACAGTCAACTGTCAGAACCATAGCAGCCTGAGATTGTTCATCTGGAAGTGTCACAATGTGTGCATCCCTACCTACACAAACACCACCAATGCAGTGTCATCAAAATACACACTTCCATGCAGCAAAAATGAATACCCACTTGCAAAATACAACATGAGAACAGTGCCATGTCACCCAACCCCTCCCCGGCACGGCCACACAACACACCATGGCATGTCATGCAATGTGAGAGCAAACAAATTAATCCCCACAACATGCCCCAAGTGTCACCAACTACAGTGTCCCTAATGGAAACTGGCCACACATGAAATGCTCACAGTAAAGCAGGACCAACAACACACATTACCAAATACTTACCAATAATACCAATCACCTACACAACCTCCAACCTACCATAAACATGACAGTACGGACTTAAATAATACGGACTGATAATGCCAGCACTTCGAACACTTCCAACTATACAGTGTTAGCGCCACGCAAGAGTGTAGGTGCACTGCTTACAACATGGACTCCAGTTCCAAAGTAGACCGCCTTGTGAAGACATGAGACATGGACCTGCAAATTAGGAGGATGAGATGAATGCAGAGGCACATATCAATACACCATGCAGTGTACAATACAACAACAATATGCACTAAGAATGTATACACAGTATTTTTTCTACAGACTGCCCACACATCAAATGGGAGTCCAATGTCACTGTGTAAGTCAATGGCACTTGGGCACACCCTTTGCAAGCCCATGGAAACGGGAAGCAGGAGGGGTGTGTGTCACACAAACCCAAGCATCTGACCCAAATTCAGGACAAGCCTGCATGTGCCCAGCCACAATACAGCGTATGCCCACGGGAGCCACACAAGGCAACACATCAAAAATCAAAAATGGCCATGAATGGGCCCAGGGGGGTGGGGGAGGCCACCCAGGAGGTCCGAGGACAGGGTGCACACCAAAACCCACCTGTGTGGATCTTGCGAAAAAAAAACACCTCCATGGGCTCATGGCCTGCACGGCTACCCAATTGTGGGAGAATCGCTGCTGTCGCTCTCCTCACCCTTTGCAGCTGCATCAGGAGGTGGTGGCACTATGGGAGGGAGCCCACGCAAAGCCCTAGTCTGGTCCTCCATGGCAGCAAGCATGCGGGTGTGGAAGGTCTGGTTCTGGAGGATAATTGTTTGTAGGTCCCCATGCAACAACTCACGGGATGCCCGGACCTCCGCCCTAGTTGCCTGCATCTCAGCTGAGAGCGTACGTGTGAGCCGCTCCAGCTGCTGTTCTGTCCTCGTGTTAGCTGAAGCCTCAAGCTCAACCAGAGTTGCCCTGAGCTGACGGAGTTCCACCCTCAGGGCTTCCCTGTAGCCCTGGGACTCAATAGAAATGGCTTCCCGCAGAGTCTCCAGTGCCGCCCGCCTGTCCCTGTTGGACGCCAACATGTCCTCCCTGTGTGACTGGCTAATGGAGTCTGTTGCCTGCTGTAATTGTTCAATTAGCCTTTCTTGGGGGACAATGGAAGTGGCCACGCTATCCATGGCCTGAGCCATCATCTCAGTTGATGCTGCCTGTTGGTTTGCCATACCGTATATGGATTGCTCCCATGCGGTATTGCCAGGTGGCGTACGGCCACCGCGTCGGCGGGCACCACACCTTTCTGGGGCAAGGCAAACTGCGCCTTGCTGTGCCGGCACTGCCTGAGGCTGCAGGACTGCATTCCCCCTCTGATCTGCTGGCCCAGGAACAGGATCAGATGTAGCGGAGTGAGACCCTGCATCTGTAACCACCAAAGGCGGACCTACCAACACTGACATCCCCATTGAGGGTTCTACCCCTGGTGCAGGTGGGTTGGACAGTACAGAATCCCTCCCAGAAACACTTACATGCGACGGCACATAGGTCTCATCATCCGAATCGACACCTGAATAGAGCTCGGGGGAGGTGCACCCAGAGACACCCCTTGAGATGACGGCCTGCTGCAAGTGTGGGTTCTCACCCACCACCACACCACGTCCCTCACTGGTGCCCATCGGGCCTGAGACCCCTCCTGGGTCTGCACCATCTCCACAACCCCAGCAGTATCAAGTGCGTCATCCCCTGCAAAGACATGAAAGAAAAGAAATAGGAACAGGCATTAGCAACATGGAACACAATTATGGCTGAGAAGCAACAGAAACAGTACTTCATTGACACATGTACCACATGACTATAACCCTCCCATGCATGCACTGTCACTGCGTATGAAGGGGGGGCAAATGATACACATTGATGACACCAAGATGGAAGACCAACACATTTGCTGCATGCTGCCTAGCAGTGCCATCACACATTGGCCTGTGATTGGCATGTCCAATACACATACATGACACATGCCATCACACAGGTGGCATGTACCCTAGCCATGTCACACTTGTCACAATAGGACTGAGAAATGCCTAGTGAAAGTGGTGGAATGCAGACAATCAGCCTGAATGAACACAGAATAACATGCAACTATGTTGTGGCAAGATGACAATTCAAGGGCAACTGGCGTGAGGTTGGGCTGAATGTCTACTGTTGCCAGACGGGATACTGCAACACCCAAATCCTGGTGCGCATAATGTATTGGATGAAGCACATGGGTAACCCAAACCACTCAGGCACACACCCCCTCACCTGGCACTCAATCAGAAGCACTCACACACACACCATGCACATGGATGACACACACATGCATGTGCACTCACCAGACAATGCCTCGTAATCTGGCAGGTCTCCCACGCCTTGGATCTGTTCCTCCGTGGCGTAGGTCCCAGCAACATACTCATGTGGAGTGAGTTCTATGTCCTCTGCCGGAGACCCACCTCCAGTCACTAGAGTTGCGGCATGACTTGAGGCCAGCTTTTTCTTTGCCCTGCTCTTAAGGTCATTCCAGCGCTTGTAGCAATCATTAGCTGTGCGCCTCACGAATCCAAGGGCACTTATGAGTTCCGCAATGGTCTGCCAGTGTGCCTGACGTTGTGCAGGTGTGGTCTTGGATCCTGCAGTAATCACCATTTTGCTGTCATGTGCGGACACATACTCCACAAGTGCGTCAAGTTCGGCCTGATTGAAGCTGGGCTTCCTTGGTGGGCCGGAATGTGTAGCCGTGTCTGGGCATCAGCTTGTACTGGACGAGCACTCTTCCTCTTCCGCTTGGAAGGTGGTGGTGATACTGAGTGTCCTACGCCGCTCTGGACACTAGGGCAGGAGCCCCGGTGGACTGTGGACTAGGAGTGTGGGAATGAACACTCACCATGGGACTTGGTGCAGGCATTAGCTGAAGTGTGATGTAGTCAGGGGGAACGTCAGCAGGATGGACTAGGACCGACACTGTCCTGGCTGGGACACTCAGAGCTGGGGTGGATGGAGCCGCAGCTGCCCCTGCAGCCTCCCCACCCTACCTACTCGGGGCAGCAGATGACATAGCTGCCCCTGATTCATGTTGGCTGGTGACACGTGCACCGCCACATCTGGCCTAGACCTGCTGACCTGGAAGTCAGCCATGGAGTCACCCAGTGCCAGGTCTAGTGCCACAATGGGCTGGTCCAACAAGGGCTGAGCAGGGATGGTGTCAGACACGTTACCCTCAACCAGGGGGGGCATGGGTGTCCCTGACTGGTCACCCACACATGGGGGGCTAGGGGCACCCTGCAAGTCCTGGCCACGTCCCCTACCGTATCCACAACGGCCACCACTTGTGGCTCGCCCACCTTTGCCACCCTTACCGCGTGCTCGCCTCCCAACCATGGCACTGATGTTGTTGTGCGTCTGGGAGTTGCAGTAAACTATTGTCCTGGGCAATTGGGGGTTAAAGGGGTAGGGTACTAGATGGAATTCGTACCCTAGTGCTCTAGCAAGGCTGTATGTGTCCCCTGGGGGAAGATGACAGGTCACGCAATGCACAGGCACCCCGAAAAAGGGAGATAATGTGCACGCAACCCCTCCTAGACCTAAAAAAAACCTGCACTACGCGGTGGCCCCCAGAAACACAAAAATGAACGTATGCGTGTCTCACGCAGCCTAGACTGACCTCTGAAGGGGTAGGCAACACACGGGGCAAGCCCAGATGTCAAATACGTGTGCGACTCACCACCTGCCAGGAAAAATCGCGTGAAAAATACGCGCGTGTGCGCGTTGGCAACACCCCCGCCAAAAGAAGAATTGTACGCTGTTTGAGGAGACAGGACAACAGGAGAAGTGAACGCTGTTTGCGGAAACAGGCCCAGGAAAAAGACAAGAAGACAAAAAGCTGTCAGAGGTAACAGGGAGTACGAACTTGGAACGCCGTGAAGTAAATCGCGTGTGAACTGACAAGAAGTACAGATTTCACCCACTCGCTCTCCACGAAAAGCACATACAAGGAAATGGCGTTCTACACATACCTTTTAAACATGTCCACACGTCCAGCGTCACTTCCGCATGTACGCGCTAAGGCCCCATCCTCCAATTACACGAGCTGACACTCTGACGTGCAGTCATTGGACGTGTAACATGCACCCGTGTACAGGGAAACGCCTGCGCACGCACGTCACAGACGCGCATACGCGCTGGTGGCCTTTGGGCCAATGTATTCGCATACGTGTGCTTACGCGCTTACGCGCTAAGGCCCTTTCCTCAAATTACACGCAGACGTGCTGGATTTTCACGTGTCAAATCACTCTGTATCAAGCTGGCCACGCGTAAGCACACGGAAGACCACGCTCCTGCCCAGAAGGCCGAATTACTGCCCCCCAGAGCCCCGAGCACGCTCCCACCTGCCATCTGCTGCTGCCTGATTGCCTGCTGCCAACGTGCCCTGCCATTTGCTGCCTGCACATCAGCCAGGGGTGCTGTTGCTGTGACCACCCCTGCTGGAACCGAAGACTCCCGACTGGGATTCGATCGCTCCACAGCCCAGCCCCAGGACCCAGTTGCCCACCCACTCCTGTAACGCTCACCTGATTCCTGCAGAGGCGCCGGTCTTGACTGGGTGAATGCCGTATCTTCAAAGGTGATGTGTAACACACGGTTGGCTCTTTGGGCTGGACCTCTGTGCACTGTATGTCTGACTCGAAGAGTAAGATGTCTGCAGATATAAAATATGGGATTAATGAACTGGGGTTATTGGGTGCCTCTCTCCTCTTCCCTTTCTCTTCTCCTGTAGAACCCCAAAGGTTAACGCCCTCACCTTAGGTAAGTGAACGCCGAGCTCTCCATCTGCCTCGGGGCAGGGTGCCGTAACCAGTTTCTTCACTGGATAAGGGTGCAGGCCTCTTGACCTCAGAGGACTGCTGTCCGTCGTTAACTGCACGAACGGTAAGTTCTGGGCACTTCAAATGTCTTAAAAGTCTTTTGTAATGATATCTCTTGTTTTGCAGGGTTCCGGCGATGGCGGATGGCGGGCTGATGAGAGTTGAGGATCGAACCCGCGTGAGGAATAGAAGCGCCTGGAAGCACGTATGTAAGCTCTTGTAGCCTGCTTCACGATGCGCACTAACTGTCCCTTTTATCTTGCAGGTACAAGTTCGGAGCTTTAGAGAAGCTGAAGGGTGCTGGAATACCCACTGGATTCGGCGTGGGAAGGAATAATGGCACGTGAGTAATAAAGTTGCCCAATGTCTTTAAACGCACCTTCTTTTGTCTTTCAGATGCGGGATGCAGCGCCGAAGGCCTCCGGAGCGTGCGAAGAGCTGGTAAGCTTTTGTCTTTCAGATGCCGGAATGCAGCGCGAGGCGTTGGTGACAGCCGATGGACCAGGTAAGAGATGCGCTGCCACTGAAGACCGTAGTGCTAACCTGTTCTTTCTTTGTCTTTACAGGTGCTGCTGAAGACTGGATTCCAGGATGGTAAGCCTTTGTTCCCTTAGGCCCAGGATCAGAAGCAGAACACACGATGAGCGTTCTGCTGCAGAGAATGCAGAATAACGCAAAGCAAGATTCATCCATCGGGTGTGGTTTAAATAGCCTCCTGTAGTGCTTAGGTGTCTCCTTCCACAGCCACGCCTAGGTAAGAAAAGAGTTCCTGCTTTCCAGAAGAGTTCCAGTGTTCTGAACCTAGGGAGTGGCTCCTGCCCCACCCAACAGGAAAAGTAGTCCCAAACAGAAGAGGATCAGGGGTTCAACTGGCAGGTAAGTAAGCAGCATGGTCTGCTGCAGGTAAGTCCACCCAAGCATTATGAGCCCGGCGCTTCCAGCGCTGGGACTGGGCATCTTTATGAGCCTGGTGCCACTGGCGCCAGGACAGGGTCTAAAAGGTCCCAATTGGGACTGGCTGGCACTCGGAACCGGGGTTATGGGTCTGCTTCCAAGGGAGTCGGGCAAGTCCTGATCTTTTGGAAGCAGAGATCATGACACTGGGGTTGTCATGTCGGGCACTGCAACATCTGGCACCACTGACAACCCCCGGCCAGAGAGGCAGAGGGGCACCAGCTTCACTGCCACCGAGGTTGGTGTCCTGGTGGAGCAAGTCCTGGGGCAGTATGATGCCCTCTTCGGAAGTTTGCGAGCCAACAAGGAAGGACGGACTCGGATCTGGACGGACATCGTGACTGCCATCAATGCGGAGGGGGTGGCAGTCCGACTATTCCATCTTGTCAAGAAGCGCTGGGAGGACTTCAGGTCCAGGACCCTCAACAAGGCCCGGCGCCTCTTGAAGGCAGCGGATGCTAAGGGGCGCCGGGGCCACTTGTCGGACGATCAGATGAGGGTCCTGGAACGCATATCCCCAGCGCTCCACGTCCAGGTCCTTGAGATGCAGACCCGTCTGGAGTCGAGCGGTAAGTGTACATGCATCATGATTGTAAGATGTGCGTGTGGTGATGTGCCAGTAGCGTGCAGGTTGCACATGTGTTTGTATGGGGCCAAGTATGGGTGGGGGTTTACAGGGCCGTGAGGCTAACACATGCGAGGGCTCTCATGTGTGAGACATGGATGGTGCTTGTGTGTGTAGGCTTGCATGCCAAATGCAGTTGTGTGGGCACACATGTTTGGATGAATGTGTATGTAAGTAGGCATGTTCGTGATGTCACACATGGATGTTGTTTTTAGCTGCATGTAGCAGCACTGTGTACATGTGCATGTGTGTGTATTTGACAAGGGTGCAACAGTGATGCAACATGGATGCATGTGACAGCGGGATGTGGAAGCCTGATTGACAGATGTGACATGGAAGCCGATCTGAACACTGCGACAGTTGGCAGAGGTGTACACATGCATGCAAGTGTGGTGGTGTTTGTGCATGTGTAGTGCACTCCCTGTGTTGCATGTGATGTCTGGCTCACCTTTGCCTGCTCATGCTGTTGTATGTGTATGGATGGTGCTGGCTGTTGCAATATGGCTGTGGTATGGCTCATGTGTGCAAGTTGAAATGACATGTTTGTTGGCGATTGTGATGCCATATCTGAGGTTTGCCAATGCCACTCATGTACAACTGTCATGTGTGTATGTGTCCATTGTACAGTGCCCTGATGCCTGTGTTTTATTTCTCACTGTCTGCAGCGTCAACTGATGAAGAGGGCGGAGAAGGTGCTGTGGAGCACAGCGGCGGGGATCGCACCGCTAGCCGGAGACGCAAGGCCCGGCTCCCCTCCCAGGTTGTGATCTCGTTGGGGAGTGAGGAGTCCGGTGCCGCATCCCAGGCCGCAGCTGCCGGGGGGAGGTCCAAGAGGCAGAGGTCGGAGTTGGACTCCTCGGCAGCAGAAGGGGCAGCTGGGACCCCACAGGGCCCAAGGGGGGAAGATGGCACGGAGTCATCCAGGTTGGTGGGGGGTTTGGTGGAGGAGGAGGCCGTGCAAGCAACAGAGACGGGGTCTGGAGGTGGGGATTCCACTGGTGCTAGTGGTGCAGTGCAGGACCAGGGACAGGAGGCAGCACAGGCCGCCGCGGAGGTGCCTGTGTGCAATCCTGTCCCTGATCCTGTCACTGCATCATCTTGCACCAGCAGGGATGCCTACGTCCAGACCCGTTTTCAGGCAGGGGATGAGCTCACAACAACTGGCCTTCCTCTGCCTGCAGACGTGGCTATCCGGGTCCGGGTTGAGCATGTCCTGACTGGTGTGGCATTGCGTCAACGGGCCATGCAAGGTGACCTGCAGTCTTTTCATGAGGAGACTGCACGTCATCTCGAATGGCTCATGACCGCGTCGGCCTACTGGGACAGGTCACCCAGGCCGGATTCCTCCGTTTGATGGGGCTTGCTCAGACCCCCTCCTCAACTGAACCCCCTATGCGCCAGTCGTCCTCCATGCCATCTTCCCACCCATTAGTCACCTGGGTGCCCTGTGGAGCTGCCTCTGACGGTGCGGCCAGGCTGGTGGAGGAGGCATCCCTGCCACAGTCGGGAGTCGGACGTCCAGCAGGGGTGGCCACATCAACGACTGCACCCCAGCCGGTGGAGGATGTGCAGGCAGCAGGAGCCAGGGCACGGGCACAGGCACAGCAGCAGCAGCAACGAGGTGGGAGCCATGATGGCTCGGGGCCTTCGACATCGGAGGGGCAGGCATCGGCCAGAGGGCAGGAGGACCCAGGACGGGAAGTGTCTTCTGTGTGGCAGCGGTTGGGCCACGCCATAGATGCGGAGCGGCAGCGGGCGGAAGAGGCACAGCTCACGATGGTCAGGGCGGAGAACTCCATGCGGAGGGCCCTGAGGCGGGCCGAGTGCCTTGAGGCAATCTGCAGGGAGTTGGAGGTGAACATGTCGACGGCCCTGCGGACCCTCGGGCCATGGAGGAGGACCGCCTCCGGGAAATTGAGCAGGAGTTCGATGATGCCCTGGCCTGGAACATCCCGAAGTGAGCCGTCGGACTGTCCCGCTGCCCTTGTAAATAGTTCTGTAGTTAGTGTTAGGCTTCCTTTGGTTTTGCCTTTTTTTTGGACCTTTTGGACAATGGGCCACATTTTTGTATATAGTTTTTTTTATTAGGTAGTGTTATTAGATAGGTTTCATTTCTTCTGTTGGGATCATGGACCCTGGATTTTTTACTGTATATAGTTGACTGTTGGATTTTCTAATTTTTTTTTATAATTTACCCATGGAGCAATGGTTTTCGATTTTAATTTTCCATTGGATTTACTTTTGTGAACTGTGACTTTGGACACCTTTCCTTTGGATTATGATTTGTGGTTTTACATTATTTTACAGACATGCTGCTTTCTTTTTTTAAATTCCCATTTTCGTTTGTTTATTTTTGATTCAATTTATGTTGCTTTTAATACATATTTTTTCTTCAAACTTCAATGTGTAGTATCATCTCATTGGTTTCATGCATATCATGATATGGGTTTTGACATTCACTGACACCCATTGTGTGTATGTGAGGGACATGTGTTCATTTACAAACTTGCCATTGGGGTTGTATCATGTAATTGCCATTTCTAAGTGGGTGGATGCAATACTTGGGTGGGTGTTTGGCATTTGGAGGCTGCCCATAAGGCCCAGGGATCTAGATTGTGATGACATGTTGGCTGGGGGACATGTGTGGGGGCCTGGTGGAGGGTGCCCCTGACTGGTGGGGGGTGGGGGTGCTGGGAGACATGAGTTGGCCATGAGTGGGGGCCTGGTGGAGGGTGTCCCTTAGGTGCTGGGGGGTGGGGGTTGTTAGGCGGAAACCTGTGCAGTTCCCTCTGAGACCACTGCAAAGATTTAGGACTACAGGTGTTTGGCAGTAAACCCACTTGGTAGCAGTCTGTACCACACAGCTTCACTTGGTAGCTGTGGCTGAGCAGTCAGACTTCCCTCAAGAAGAGTTAGGCAGTATGGGGAGTATACAAAATAGGGCAATTTACACAGTAGAACAAGCAAACACGGAACAGAGCTTCGGTGTAAAGATATATAGTTATTTATTTATAAAAACACATCTATGAAAAATGCACTGGCACTAATACGGCAAACAACTTCAATTACAATTACTATAAGTAAATCAATCCCCCTAACAATAGTTCAACAAGTCTAGGTTCAACGGCACCGCTTATTTGCAGACAGAGGTGAATGCTTTGACCTAGATGGCACTCTAGTATTCGTTAGGACGGGAGAGAAAAGGCAGGGTATGAAATCAACTCGGTACCAACACTTATACGAACAAATGCAAGGCAAGTAAGGCAGGGTCTACTGTAGATCGCAAAGTTCAGAGGCCAGGCCCACTCGGAGAGAGGCAAGGCGAAATGTCCCAAAAAGTATTACAGTGGAAATGCACTTCGAGCCTTTGGCGCAAATTGTCACAGAAAGATTGGACCAGTTCAGAACAGAAAGTTAAGAAGGCTTGGAGGCGACCCAATGGAGAGGCGAGGATAAAGACACCTCACGCTAACCGTCACAAGGGAAGCCAGGCGGACACGGTACCTTGTATGTGGAGAGACAGCTCCGGCGGGGGCAGTTGTTCCTGGTGGTGGATGTCGGGGCTTTGCCAAGAGAAGAGATGCTCTCGTCGTCGAAGGAAAGTTGAAGATCGTTGCACCACCAGGGAAGAGACCAGCCGTGGAGTGCTCCGTCACAAGGCACCACCTTTTGGTCGCGGTACGGGTTAGTGGCTATCCGGTTGCCGGGGTGCTCAGCACGGGCAATTCGACCACTACGCCCTGGAAGCGAAGAAAAAGCAAAGGGGACTGGTTGTTCCCACCAGTCAGGGGAAGAAGACTCTCCAGCCGGGAGATCTCCTCTGTCGTTGGGAAGTGGTGAGTCGGTTCAGCAGGGCTCCACCGGAGGTGTCGTCGTTGCAGGTCGGCTCAGCTTTACCCTCGTCGGATTCTTAGGTCCTGCGGCGACTTCTGAAGATACAGTCCCAAAAGCCCTGCTTTTATGCAGAAAACCCCCATTCATTCAGCCTAGCTGTCAATCAAAACATGCTAAGTGGTGAGCGGGGTGGCTCACCACTTGGGCCAATCACACCAGAGTGTGACTTGAGTTGGCAAGGCAACTCAGTCCAGGGTGCCTAAACCTCCTCCCACACCCCCTGTGGTACCCAGACAGAATGGCACCACTTTGGAGGGCCTCTGTGCAGAAGCGTGTATCCTGCCTCAGCCTCGTCACAAGAGGTGACGCATTCCCAGCTCCTGCGACTGGTGGCGGTGCTCTGCTAAAATGCCAATTGCTCATCAACAGAGTGGATTCTTTTTTTTAAAATCTCATCAACAGTATGGGGTGGGGAAGACCCCATTGGAGACGTCTTGGATTATCCACATTTAGGAGAAGGCTTTGCCAGTCAGACGTCTGAATATCTTTTCCGACTTCTTTCGTTAGAAAAGGTTATTTTGCGCTGACTAACATCTTTAAAACTACCAGCAATCCTACGGCTTGTAGGGCTGTGCCACTGTTCTTTCTGCTGTGAACACATACAATTGGTAACATGGCATATGCTGTATTTTGGAGTTTTTATAGCATTACTCATACGGATGCCCAAAGCCTGTTTGGCAGACATCTATATTTACGTATAGTCCAGGGGTGGACATTTCAAGTTAGAAGCAACTAGCCAGGCATAAAAAGTCACTCACTCCATCAGTTCTCCATATGTACATGGCACACAATTTCTTACTCGTCAAGAATGGATTCTCACTTGCCAATGGCTCGTGGCAAATGCACATTTTGAGGTCCGAGGTATACCCAAATATTTGTTTTAGGCTGAATCCATGGCAGAATAAGTATCCAAAACTGGATCCAATGCAGTCACCAGTCGAATCACTCAAGCAAAAGCGGGGTTTGTGAGGTTTAAACTCAATATAAAACAGTTCTTTCATCAGACCTTGAAGGCTGAATGTGCCAATAATGAGGTAAAGAGGAATCAAACAGGACTCATGGATACAAAAAGGGTAGCAGGCGCCCCTCTCTGGAAAGAACATGGCATGATAACCTGTTCTGTGGTTTGTTCCCACTTTGAGAGACCTTTGCTTTCACAAATCTCACAAGGGCAGTCCAGCACCGAAAGGCCAAGTAACCCGCCTTTGAACAAGAGTACCAACAGCAACCCCAGACACGTGTTTCAGCTCATCAGTGAAGTGGAGCTGTGCCTCTCTGAGCACAGTGAGCAAGAGGTCCACATCTGGGCTCCCCCAGGTAGCTTAGGGTGACCAACCCCAAGTTCCTTGCAGAATACAAAAAAGATAGCAGGCACCCCTCTCTAGAAAGAACATGGCATGTTAACCTGTTCTGTGTTTTTTTCTTACATTGAGAGACCACAGGCATCACTTTTTGTTCACTGTACCTTTCACAAAGGAGGAATATCCATTTGCATATCAGTCTTTCTCCTGCCTACAGGGGCAGTCAAGCACTGAAATGCCAGGCAAACCTCCTTTGAACAAGAGTACCAACAGTAACCCCAGACACTGTTTCAGCTCATCAGTGAGGTGGAGCTGTGCCTCTCTGAGCACAGTGAGAAGAAGGGGTCCACGTCTGGGTTCCCCCAGGTAACCTAGGGTGATCAACACATAGTTTGTTGCAAAAATACAAAAAGCAAGAAGCCAATGAGAAGCCAATGAGAGGAGCATAAGTGGCGTCACCTATCTTCCTACTTTTCTTACAGCTCTAAAATAATACGTGTGACAGTCTGCTTTAAAACACTACAAATACTGTGACATGTACCATTTATTCACAGTAAGCCAACCTCTAGACCACTGTGCCAACTCATTAATGCAGTACTCGACCTCACCCATTGTGCCTGTTAGAATGTATTTTATTTTGGTCTGAAGAATGGCATGCATGTGCATTATAGTCTACAGAAGTTAGATGTTTCTCTTCACAGTTACTGTTTGGAATTAGTCCAACATGTATTAGAAGATGCTGCAAAGACCAGACGGCTAAAATGGAAATATAATTAAAAAAGCCGAAGGCCAATCTTGCCAAAGCACAACTGGACTGACCCCATTCACTATTGCTAGATAAAGACACATTCCAGGTGGTGGCCAGAAGGGTCTGACTTGAAGACAGAAACTATGAGACAGCCACAGTCGTATGCCTTGTGCAACTGGTTTATATGTCCCGCAGGTGCTCTGGTCAATACCCAAATGTGGCCAGGCGCCAAGAGTTATGGGGAAGTCTTGCTTATTTGGACATTTTGATACCCTGCCAAAATATAAATTCCAGAGACATTTGGCTTCAAATCGGAAGTGACGATACCTCAACACACACAAGGACGCCTGATACATAAGACAGAACTGGGAACACCCAGCAGAAGTTATGCACACGTACACATGCAGGCAGAAGTATACAGAAGGGGGGCCAGGTGCAGGGCACACTTGGATAAATCCTTTTGAAAGCTGATAGATACAGAGACAGGGTTGATTTTATTAGAAACAAAAATGCTGTTTCTTTGTTCTACAACAAACACTGGTTATGGGTCACTTTTAGATGTACAGATCATTTATTTTCCTGGGTTTAATTTTTAAGTGAATATTGTATCGCGTGTTTTTGCTATTTATCATGAAAGGAATGCTCAAGCATATTGAGGCGTCTTCTGAAGATTGCAGAGTACAAGAAGCTAAGCTAACAATTGTATACCATGGGGTTTGTGAATAAAGAGTTCTGCCACTGAACTGATGTAGTTAGGCTAGCTCCCAGAAAGTTAATGTAGGTGCTAGCTAACATGTATACTATGAATGTGATACAACATGTACTTGAATTTAAAAAAGTGTGTACTAGACTACAGGTATGTTACGTAGAACTGCTCCAAAACATAGATTTTAAAGCAGAAAAGGTATGCGAGAAAGTAATTATGAAATACCAAATGTACAGCTATATTTTGCTCAAATAAATTTAATGAAAGTGACGCAATGGGTGTTTCTTGATTTCATACAAGTGCCAAGCTCATATTGATTAGTTATAGATGTTCTTTTATATTTTACTAAGTATTTTCTTTTTATGAAATCCATAAGCAAAATGCCTGGTTGTCTATATCAAATTGGCAACATTTCAATGTTTCTTGCATAAGAAAATAAAGGCAGGGCTGCATAGAAAACGCTATGGTGTAAACGTGAATTCTAAGTAAACTAATGTCAAAATGATGTCGCCCCTAGTAAGCCTGCCAGAAGGTTTCAGGGAAAGAGTGTTCTCCTGCCATTAGAACATAGAGCCTCATATCTCTAGAGCCTTGTGTCACGAGTAGCACTTTAATCCGCAGAAAATGCAACACAGCCCCAGCGGCCATGTTGACCACCTTTTGGGGGTGGAGGTGAAGCTCTGACGGGCGTGCTTAGATCTAAAAATCAGGACACTATGACAGCAACTTTACATATTGCCCACATGCCATGTGACAGGAAGGAAAGTAAGTAAATGCACACACATGAATCACATTGCAACCAAACTGCACCTGATGCCATGGACCACAACATGACCCACACCAAACACCCCTAACAGCAATCAAAATAACACATGCTACCTGGCTACTTCCATTGCCAGTGGCCGCCATGATGATTTATATATTTTATTCAGCATTTGTTAGGCCCCTTATACAAAAGAATTATGTTTCAAAGCGCCACAAGGCTGAATGGAAAGGGAACATGGGAAATAATAACAATGGCAAAACAGTAAAATACAGTCATGGTCCTACTAGACCGTGTGGTATTCGGACGTGCAAGTGCAATGAGGAAAAGTGCAGGCGATAGGAAGTGAGGATTGGTGGGGGGTAGCAGAGGAGTGGGCAAGTGCTGGTGGAGGGCCCGGGCGGGGAGTAGTAAGGGGAGCCAAGGAGGAGAATCTCAGGCTAAGTGCTAGTGGCGACTCTCAATGGTGGAAAGCAGAGCTGCCGAGCCGGGGCCCGCAAGGGCAGTGCAGAGGGGGGGAGGGGGCTGGTATCGACTGGGAAGAAGGGCCTGGAATCCTGTGAGATTCATGAGGATCAGGCCACCGGTCACAGCGGCTGTAGGTTATTAACAGGGAAGGGGAAGAGGGAAAGAGGTAGAGAACAGCAGAGTTTTGAGCAGTTTCCAGAATTTAAGGAGGTCCAGCTCAAGTCTGAGAGGGGCAGGGAGGCTCTTCCAACGGGAGGCGCCAGCCCAGGAGAGAGACCTGTCCCACACTCTCTGCTTGGAGAAACGTTTGACAGTCAAGGAATTGGAGTTAGAGAAGCGTAGGACTCTAGCAGGGGAGTATTTGGGGAGGGAAAGTTGGAGATTGCGTGGTCCCAGTCCCCAGAAGGCCTTGTGGGTGATGTAGAGGGTCTTGAATGTGATCATTGCAGCCACAGGGAGCCAGTGGAGAGATTTTAGGACTGGAGAGATTTGGTCCCTGGGCTTGAGGCCAAGGATAAGTCTTGCAGCCCTAGTCTGTATTAGCTAGAGGTGCGTAGGGAGGAAAGAGGGAGATTGCGAACAAGTCTGTTGCAGTAGTCCAGCCTGTAGAGGACCAGAGCTCGGGAGACATTGAGCTTCTGGGTGAAGGTGAGGAAAGTAAGAATGTCTCTGAGGCGGTGGAGCTGCAAGTGGGACTTCTTAGTAATGCCCATGATGTGAGGTGTGAAGGAGAGAGCGGAATCAAAGATGACCCCCAGGTTTTTGGCCTCACAGGATGGTGGGGGTAGGGTCCAAGTAGGGTGCGTAGTTGGAAAGGAGGGCGCAGGTGTCCCAATGAGAAGGATCTTCGTCTTACTGGCATTAAGACAGAGGTCGATATGATGGCAAAATATAACCTACTCTAAAAGACAGTTCTGGTAGCAAATCATCTCCACACAAAGCCTTTTGCCATTGCTGCTCCATCATGCACTTGCTAACACTGAACATTGGATCAACTGTTGATGCCTCACATTCATCGGTTCCATGGAACAATGTCCAAGGGCAGCCTCTCCCGCAAGGCTTTTATGGCTTTCATTTGTGTTTGACAGAGTCGAACATGAGCTCTTATATTGTCTATCGACATCAACAAAGTGGTTTTGTTTTTTAAACATGGTACATAAATTCCCACAGTATTGTTGCTGAATCAGGTCCACCAATGAATTGGTGGTCCGCATGGAGTTTGTGAGAACTGTAGAGACTGAAGCGCAGTCTGCATTGCTGCTATTAAAATGTAATGCTATGCTTTCGTAGAAGACTGTCTTGACATGTATCTACTAACAGGACAGTGTATAGAGGAGAACGTAACTTGTTTTAAAAACATATATATTATTGTATTAGATGTCAGGTTACAAGGACGATAAAGAGAATCAAAATGCAGAACTGTCACATCAATCAAGCACATTCAGGTTACAGGATTGGAGGCACCAAATAGCCATAGAACAAATAACAACAAAAATGCCATGAGGACAGTGGCAGCAGGGCATGAAGGGCAGTGCATGGGCCAAATGAAAAGAGACCACAGAGGTGTACCAAGCTATTAACACCTGCTATGTTAGAAAGAGATTCACGATAAGGTGAAACCTAGGCAATTTATCATGAGAATAGTCGATATCTTCTGCATTGCTATGATATACAAAAACGTGTTCCCTTAAAAATACAAAGGAGAGGTCAGCAGGCTTTTCCCAAACCGGGCTAATGTGATTCTAACTGCAAAGAGAAGATTCACAATAATACCACCTGGTGAAGTCGTAGGGGATACACTCCAGTTATCTGTGCCTTCGGGTAAGACTGTTAAGGGATTTGATGAAGGAAGCATATGACCCTTTTGATAAGGGCTAGGACCTCGGACCAGATGAATGGTGCCATATGCGGCTCGTGCTGCTCACCTATGTGCTATCCCTCCAGCATGTGTCAGAGAACAATGGGATAGATCCTTGACACAGAGGCTACAAGAAGATGCGGTGTCATGCCTCCAAATGTCCACCCAAATGTGTATTGCCAGGTTGCCCTTCCAGCCCTTCATGCGCCCCTATTTGATGTCAAAAGGGTCAGAGGACTGGGCCTTTTGTTTGATTTGAATGTATAAATACCCACCTGCCCACTGAGAGAAAATGTAGCTTTGAAATATTCCAATGTAAGAGGTGAACCATTGAAATGTAATTGCTTAATATGTGTGAGGCTGATGTTCACCCATCTGTTCATGTTAGGAGGGGGAAACCAAGAGAGAAAAAAAGCAATTAATTCAGCCGAACCAGAAAGTCTTGAGTGTATCCGATTGGTTTAAGGAGAATGTAGATGGGCGCTCCCTCACATTGGGGAAGATAACATTGTTGAATAATCAGAAGGATTCACAAGTTGACTCAATGGCCCTCATTCAGAGTATGGAGGTAGTGATGGTGCTATTTGCGCCATGACTGCCTCCCATACCGGTACTGACTCCAGTTTGGTGAAACTTACCGGTCCAGTCCGACCTTGGCGGGACCGGTAAGTCCCCATTCACCAAACCATTCCTCATTCCCATTTGAGCCCCCATAGGGCTCAATGTGAATGGGGAAGTAGCTAATAACGAGCCCGTTAATTGCGGTACCGTAATTGGCTGTGATTTCCCTTAACGGGTCCCGTCCATAACGCCTGGTCAGACTCGTAGTAGGGTGCAAAGGGTTTACCGGTAATCCCTTTGCACCCAACTTGGAATGAGGCCCAATGTCTTTACCTGCACATCTTACTAATGGGGTAGATGGTATAAAACAAACTAAACTGTCACTTTTCTTTCCTACCTTGGGGAAAGACATTAATAGTGATTCCATAAAACCAACAGTTTCCAATACTATAATGGAGGAGGCTGCTCCAAAACCAATAGTCACTACCCAACAAACACAAGTGAACAAAGATGTTACTTTAGTGCCAATACCTGCACCCATTTTGTCTCCTAAATCGTTAACTTGCACTCCTACTAACCAACAAAGTGCACTGAAAAAGGAAATCTATTCCTCAAAGATCATTGGATCATTGGATGGGAGAGTAATTTAGAAATTAATTTACTGAGGTAAAATAAACATATCATTCCTGTTGCATGTATTCAAACATATTCCAGCACTAAAATCCCTAGAATCAGACAATATTGAGTGGGTCACACTCCCTCAGACCAATAATAGCAGGATGTTCTATGGGTACCAATCCGTTATTATTTCTAGACTGGTATGACAACAGCATCAGAATCTGGAGATCTTGGGTAATAAGCTGTTTGATGTGGATTCCTTGGATGAGTTCACATCGTTTCAAGATGACTTACCCGATGTGAAGAAAGAGGGAGCTCATGTGACTGAAACAGCCAAAGTCTCAACTGAGTCTGTCTAAACTCTAATATCAGGTGTGAATAAAACAGGTCAGGAATGGTATGGGTTGAACCAACGATAAAAACCTTTATGGTGCTTCAACGAGGGTTCACTCAACTTTAGCAGTGACTTTTTTAAAATAACCTCCTGGAGTACTTGTGGCTCAAATAATCTGAATTCCTGATTCTACAGCCCGAATCATCAGAATAAAGGCACGGTCCTGATGATACAAGAAACCATGATGTGCTCGCATTTCCAGTTTAACCGATACGAAACATACAGATGCGCTGCCACACGAGCTGTGGCTAGTTGACCAAGTGGCGGACTAGCAACAGTGATAAATAGAAACCTGAAAAACCAAAAACAAACTGGTTAACTTTTCTGGCTGACTTTTGGCTATTAAAGTAGATCTAATGGAAAAAACTAAACCACCATTACTAATAATGAATAGGACTGTATGGGAATGGGGATTTACAAACACCGGCGCCTGACTTCCTGGCCGCTTTACTCGGGAATGAGCCGGTCGCATCGGGAGGTCAGATGATGGCAAATGATTCCGAGTCCGGCGGCAACCCACCGGGAGCACCGGCAGGGATACCGCCGGACTCGGAATGAGTCCCCCTTGTCTAAAGACAACTATTAGCTGAAATAGATCTAGACCTGCTAACATTGAAAAGCACGCCTATAATAAGGAAGTTGCTCTGTCCAGAAGTGATAAAAGTGATAAAAAACAAAACAATCAGAGAACTTCAAAAGGTGAACCTTCCTATCAATCAATCTAGAGAGGAGAAGAGATGCATAAACCAAACTCTTAAGAATTTGCTGAAATCACTGAGGATCTGCATACACACAATCAGACCATGATTAAAAATGTGTGTATTCATAATTCTAGAGCTCTGGTCGACAGTGAATCAAGGAACAAACCAAACAACACCTAGTGGTCAACCTATCATCTAAACAACTGTAAAAAAAATCAACCTGAGTTATTGAACTTGGGTTTGTTCTTCACCCCACTCAAAATACCACACACTTGGAAGAGCGTGTTAATCTCTACAGACTGATGAGAAAGATGAGGTTAAAAGTGTTCTTCAACATACAACCACCATTTGATAACCCTCTGAATTCCTGGAGATTAAACCTAAAATTACATTCAGCCCCCCCCACCATTCATAATACAACGTTGAAACTTTTTGAAACCCAAATTCTGAGTCAACTAAAAAAATGGACTACAATAAAGTGAGGAAATATAACATCAGGAAACATCAGTAAAATCATTAAGGACTTGGCAGACGACAGCTCATTGACATTGAAACCTGCCAATAAGGGTGGAGCCATAGTAGTCATGGACACACCCTTCTATAACTCTTTCACTTTTGAATGACAGGGACACATACATACCAATTAATGAGGACCCCACATCCAGTATTTCAACCATGATCGAGAATGTACTAGAGAAAGCTGTGGAGAATGGCTGGATTTCAGAGAAAACAAAGCGATACCTGTTCAAAACCAATCCAATAACACCAGTGTTTTATGGCCTCCCTAAAATTCACAAGCAACTAGAAAAACCCCCTTTGAGACCGATAGTAGCAGGAACAGACAGTGGGCCTCATCACGACTTGGGCGGTAACGTTAGCGCTATTAGCGCGGGGGCTATTAGCGCGACCGCCATAGCCCCCGGCGCTAATAGCGCGGGATCACGAGTTGGGCGGACTTGGAAGTCCCCATTCCCCATTGAGCCCATTCGGGAATGCCCCATTCCCCATTGGGCTCAATGGGGAAATTTTGCGCTCTTACCGCCGGCGGATTTCCCGCCAGCGGTAATAGCGCAAATTTTCAGCGGATTTCTCCCCAGCTCAGAGCTGGGGAGAAATCCGCCGAAGTCCTGCTTTGGCAGACCCTTAAATCCGGCGGTATTAGCGCTACTGCCGGATTTAAGGGTTACCGCCAAAGTCGTGATGAGGCCCAGTGTGTTTGACCCTCTGGCAATCTACGTGGATCAGGTTCTTCAACCCATTGTACAAAAGACCAATACATACCTTTGAGATACCACCCAAACAGTTTATGCATGATTTGGAATCACACCACATAACCACACATGTAGAATGGGGCCCTAGACTATTATGTTGGATGAGATACATCAATGATGTTTTTGTGATTGGGGACAAAGAACAACTTGAAAACTTCAACGACAGAATAAAATTCTCAATGGAAACAGGTACACCTAAGATCCATTACCTGGATGTAGAACTCGAGTTGAAGGATGGAGACATCTTCACAAACCTATTCACCAAACCAACGGATGTTAACAATAGCTTACATTACAGAAGCTACCATCCAAAACACCTAAAAGACAACCTACCATATAGTCAATTTCTTCGGGCCAAAAGAATAACATCAGTGGAATCTACATTAACAATGGAAAGGGACAAAATGACATTGAAATACCAAGATAGAGGCTATCCAGAGAATGTGATGATGGAAGCCAAAGAGAGATCCGCCCAAACATCAAGGGATGAACTATTGAAGAACAAAACGGAGAAAAGGGAGTTACCCTTTCTATACACTTTAAAATACTCAAGTCAAAGTCATCAGATTACCCTCCTGATAAGAAAAAATTGTAGGATTATTCAAATGGACCCACAACTGCAGAAATTGTTCCCTGAGCCGCCACTTATTGCATACAAAAGAGGTAAGTACTCTAGAGGTCAGTTGGTTAAAGCTGAACATACCTAAGATCAACGACAAAGGACGCTACAAATTAAGAAACTGGGAACATTTGCATGCTTACACTGTGGAAATTGCAGCAACATCACAAAAGGAGATTACGTGAGACATCCAAGGACAGGGGCCAAAATCAAATTTAGACATTATGCTACCTGTGATATATGCATTGAGTTGTCCATGTGGCATACATTATGCTGGACAAACCACACGGAAGATGAAAAAAATATGCAATGAACAAAAGAGCAACATCAGAACTAAGAACGTATAGACACCAGTGGCAAGACACTTCTCTGACAAACGACACACGGTAGCTCAGCTGAGATACCAAATCTTGGAAGTGGTACAAAGAGCACAGAGGGGAAGCAATCACGCAAAGAAGTTAGATTAACGTGAACTGTACTGGATAGACAAACTGGACAGCATGAGTCCACATGGGATGAATGAGGACTTCCACTTGGGAGCATTTCTCTGATCATGAATATGAATACCATTGCAGAGTAGAGATGAGGACCTACTGGAAATGGAAGTTCAGACACACTTAAAATAAAGATGGTGATCATTCTTAATGTTTTATCCACACCAATATATCTTTTGAATATTGCTGACTGATTGCGTGACCTGACCTAAAAAAAAGGGGCGATTGCACCCCCAATGATGCATACTTTGATGAATATAAAAAGGTATTCAGACCAGACACATGCTAAGTGTAAGGATATAGCTAGAGTGGGAAATAGTGGGTATGTCAATATATACGCTAGGAGCTAACCTTTTTGAACTTTGAAAATGTACTAGTGAATCTAATGTGACAGTCTCCCTTTAGAAATATCCTCGATTTTAAAGATAATAACACATGGAACATAACCAGTCTTGACATCTGTCAGGAGATAGATAGGTGTTCATTAATATCATGAGATGTCTGTTTTTGATTATCTCTTTCATGCTACAAACAGTATAATATACTGGCGATTTGAGGATCATAATACCACCCAGGTACCACCACCGCAATTGAATGTAATACCCACCATGTATATGATGAATTTATCACAACTATAATGAGGACTACATTATAGACTGTGAGCAGAGGTGCCCCAAACTAAATATCAAACTACCCTAATCCATACAGTATATGAGATGTACCTAAACGTTAGAGATCTCATCAATCTAAACAACACTTAACTTAGAGACCACCTAATGTAACCCCTTACGCTTTGAAATACCTTCAAGATATATAATAACATTGAGAAGAGGTATCAGGGAAGTCAGGACAACCACACCCTGACATTTTTATGAACCGTATTCGGATAGAACGTTTTACTAAGACCATGCGTGTTACGTGATGACGTTGAATGTTTACATCTGATGTCATCACGTGCACGTGCACACGCACAAATGTCACAGTAACGTATTAGGCCATCTTGCTATCCCACGGTTCGTTTTACTCGTGGTAATCGGGAGAACGCTGCATTGAAGTTAGCTCTGTGACATCAGAGGTAAGACACCAAAACTATAAGAAAATGTCAAGTACTGTCAGGTTGGAGTGACATATTCTTTACATACAGTATTATATACTCACTTACATTGGGTCAGGGGAGACACATATTTAGTTTAGAAAGGTTTTAGGAAGTTAATATGGGTTATATTTTTATACAGCCAAATTTTGCCCTTAACCTTCATTGCAGTCTATGGAGAATGCCCCAAGCCAAGATGGAGGTTCTCAGTCAAAATTCTGATTGGCTGGAGATTGTTTAAAGGGAGGACAATGAACATTCTAAACTGCCTTTCATCGTCCTAGCCCAGCTGAGAGGTCGTGTGCCTAGTTGCTCCTGCTTAACTTTGTCAAGGGTGACAAGTTTCTAGCGGTAGAGCGGAAGATCTGAAAAAGAAACAGGAGTCATGTTTGGAGTTTGTTGGTGACACAGGACAGGAGTCAGAAACTTCTGAGGAAAGAGGTTTTCCAGTCTTTTTCAAGATAAGTGACTTTCCAGATTTGTTGAACGTGTAAAAAGGTTATATTTATCTATGAGACTGAAATCAAATCTGTATCAAAAAGATTGAAGCGCATACGTTTGTTTTTATCGCTACAAGTTAAATCAAACTAGCGCGAGCGTTTTTTGTCCGTTATTTTTTACCCGCGCGTGTGTCTCTGCGTGTGAGAGTAAAGCGCGAGCGTGTACTTTGGACTCGCGGATATTGTTCGTTTACGCAATGGGTTTTTTCCGCGAGATAATATAAGCGCGTGTGAAGGTTGCGCGTGTACTTTATCAATTCGTAAGTTGGACATTAGCGCGAGCGCGTTTACCTGCGAATTGAGTTGCCAGCGCGAGTGCGTGTTTTCCGCGACTAGGATAAAAGCGCGTGTCATTTTTATCGCATCTTGGACATCAGCGCGAGTGCGATTTACCCGCGATTTGAGGCGTCAGCGCGTGTGCGAGTTTCCCGCGACTTGGAGAAAAGCGCGTGTCATTTTTATCGCATCTTGGACATCAGCGCGAGTGCGATTTACCCGCGATTTGAGGCGTCAGCGCGTGTGCGAGTTTCCCGCGACTTGGAGGAAAGCGCGTGTAATTTTTATGCGTCTTGGACATTAGCGCGAGTGCGTTTACCCGCGAATTGAGGCGTCAGCGCGTGTGCGTGTTTCCCGCGACTTGGAGGATAGCGCGTGTAATTTTTATCGCGTCTTGGACTATAGCGCGAGAGCGTTTTTACGCGTGTGCGTTTTTCCCGCGATTTCTGGCTTTCCACGTGAAGATTTCAGCACAAGTTTAATTCGTCTTGAGAAAAAGACTTTCCACAAAAGAAAATATTAAAAGCCAATACCAGAACTAAAAAGAACTTCATTAATCTTACTTGAAGACCTAGTTCAAGAATCTTGATTTGAGCAGACTAACTACAACTACAAAGTTAATTTACACTCATGGACCTAAGGAAAAGGCTGAGTTTTCTATAAGATTCTGGTCCTCAAGTAAGGAAGTCTTGTCTGCTTTTCACTTCTCTGGGCATTCTGTAGAGAAGAACCAGGTATGGTTTTTAAACTATTTTGATTATGGATTTAGAGTTTAAGGTTAGTATAGTGATAAATGAGTAATGAGGAATTTTGCATGTTTGTGTTTTTAACTACAGGTGAAGAACCAGCGAGTTGATAGCTTCCAGCCTGGTGTTTGTTTCTTTGTCCCTTCCCCCTTTCCCCTGAAAGTGAGGTAAACTGAGCGGTTATATTATGTCAGCTCAGAGTGCCACATTTTGGGTGGATTGTCGGGGGTTCAGCAGCTTCTGCAGACACCAGGTTCTCAGCCTGACAGTATGAAAGGCCAATAATAAAAAGTGTCTGCCCGAGCTGTTTGAACCCCGACTAGACAACCATGGAGGCATTGGGAGTAATGGTTAGGGAAATGAGAGAAGAGTTACGGGTGGCTCATTAAGAGTATTCAAGTCTTTGTCTAAGAATGGATGAGTTAAATTTAAAGGTAACACAGATACAAGAAAGAGAGAGTGAAGTTTCGGAAGGTGCAGGAAACCCACCTGAGTTGGTAAGAGTAGGAGAAGAACAAGAACCTAGGCTTCCCAGGGGGGCAGAGAGAGGTTTAGGAACTTTAGTTATGCCTGTTCCTTTGGCAGCCCCAGAACGTTTCTTAGGAGATTCTAGAAAGTTTCAAATCTTTCAGACTCAGTGTGAATTGCATTTTCTAAGTCGTCCAGAGTTATTTTCCACAGATGCTTCAAAGGTAACATTCATCTTATCATATTTATCTGGAGAAGCTTCTGCGTGGGGAAGTCTTTTGGTTAGTCAAAAGAATTTGGCTTTGAATAATTATTCACTTTTCCAGACAGAATTTAAGAAAATGTTTGATAAGAGACAGTTATCTTTGGAGGTTGATGGAGAATTACTGGAACTGCGCCAGGGAGGAAAGGAGTTGACTTCTTATATCACTCAATTTAGAACTTTAATTTTAGAAAGTAAATGGCCAGAGGAGAAGAGGGCTTCCTTATTTTATAGGGGCTTAAAGGATGAGTTAAAAGATGCTCTAGCTGGAGTTTTGGAGCGACCAAATACCTTAGATGCCTTAATTGATTTGGTGGTACAGTTGGATTTTCGTTTAACAGAAAGACGTTCTGAGCGTAGACGTACTCAGGGAGAGGTTAGGTTTCTGGGAAGAATGGAGAGGCCTAAAGTTGAGGTGGTGAACAGAGAAGTGAGGTCAAAGATAATAGACCAGCAGAGCCGGGTGAGAGGTCCATTGTCTAAAGAAGAGAAGGCAAGAAGAAGGGAGAATAATTTGTGCTTATACTGTGGGAGGAGTGGTCATTTTCTTGAAACCTGTCCTTTTACCCCCAAGAAGATCTCCAAATCTTCAGGCAGAGTACAACAAGTGGCAAACACAATACAGACAGCGGTTCCTCACATAACGGTGAATGTATCCTTGATGTTAGAAAGGGTATTTTTAGGTTCGGGGCCAATTATTATTGACTCAGGAGCTACGGGTAATTTTATGGATAGAGGATTGGCTAAAACTCTAGGTATTCCTATTGTTGCTAAGAAAGAAATGGAGCAGGTCAGAGCAGTTGATGGGACATCTCTTTCTTCAGGGCCAATCACTCATAATACAGAGTTACTTGAGATGGAGATGACTGGAGGTCATAAAGAAAATATCTCTTTTGAGTTAATTGATGCTCCAATCTTGAAAATTATTTTGGGTATGCCCTGGCTTACACTTCATAATCCCAGAATAGATTGGAGTGCAAGAATTGTATCTTTAGAATCAACCTTTTGTCAGGAACATTGTCTTTCAGGAAAATCTTTTGAAGAGAAAGAAAAAGTTGTGAATTCCGTTTCATTCTCGCTTGCCGAAAGAGGGGCGATAGGTTTTGACATTGGAGCAGTTGTGGGAGAACTACCAACTTGTTATCAGGATTTTTGGGATGTTTTTGATGAAAAGGAAGCTGGTGAGTTGCCTCCTCATAGGCCTTTTGACTGCAAGATAGAGTTGGAGCCTGGAGCTATTTTGCCAAGCAGTAGGGTTTATGCTTTAACTGAAAAAGAGAATGATTATTTGAAAGAATATTTAAAGGAAAATTTGGCTAAGGGATTTATTCGGCACTCTCAATCGCCGGCAGCCTCGCCATTGTTCTTTGTGCCTAAAGCTGATGGTTCTCTTAGAACTTGTATAGATTACAGGGCAGTAAATAGAATGACAGTAAAGAATCGGTATCCTCTCCCTCTCATTTCAGAAATGTTAAATCAAATTCAAGGTGCAACCATATTCTCTAAGTTGGATTTACGTGGAGCGTATCATCTTGTAAGGGTCCAGGAGGGGGATGAGTGGAAGACGGCATTTAAAACCAGATTTGGCCTGTATGAGTACCAAGTGATGCCTTTCGGTCTTTGCAATGCCCCAGCGGCTTTTCAATTTTTTATCGATGAGGTTCTTAGGGAATTTCTTGATGTTTTTGTTATCGTCTATATTGACGATATTTTGATTTTTTCACAGAATTTGGAGAAACACAAAATTCATGTTCGACAGGTCTTGAGGAAATTGAGAGAGAATAATCTTTTCGCTAAATTGGAGAAGAGTCAGTTCCACACGGATTCGGTAGAATTTTTAGGATTTGTGATTACTCCTTGTGGTCTGGAAATGAATCCTAAAAAGGTAGAAGCTGTTCGAGATTGGCCTACTCCAACTAAGGTGAAGGAGATCCAGAGCTTTTTGGGATTTGCCAATTTTTACCGAAGATTCATTGAAGGCTTTTCCAGTTTAGTAGCTCCAATTACTCGACTTTTAAAAAAAGGAGTTCCATTTGTTTGGGAAGCTAAGGCTGATGAAGCTTTTCATATTTTGAAGGAGAAATTCATTACCTCTCCTATTTTGATTCATCCTGATACTTCCAAACCATTTTTTGTAGAGGCTGATGCTTCCAATGTGGCAATGGGAGCTGTGTTGTCTCAGAGGCATAATGTTACAGGACAATTGCATCCAGTGGCTTACTTTTCTAAGAGATTTTCACCTGCAGAGGAAAATTACACCATTTCAGACCGAGAGCTTCTTGCTATCAAAGCAGCATTTGAGGAATGGCGACATTTTTTAAAAGGAGCGCGTCACACTGTGACAGTATTAACTGACCACCGAAATTTACTCTTTTTGAAGACAGCAAAAACTTTGACACCTCGACAACTTAGGTGGTCATTATTTTTTGCGGATTATGACTTTATAGTTACTTTTAAGCCAGGTAATCAAAATAAAAAGGCAGATGCTCTGTCTCGGCAGTTTCCTGAAAGTGAGGTTAAGTCGGTTTGTGAGCCTCTTCCATTGATCGCTCCAGAACGTTTTGTTCTAGCTGGGGTTGAAAAGGAGAACGAAATCTTCAAGAAAGTAAGGGAATCCATTTCGGAGACACAACTTGAAGATGGGGTTCGTTTGGATCCAGCTCGCAAAATTAAAGATGGTTTACCTTATTTAGATGACAGACTTTACTTACCATCAATTGAACTTCGAGAAAAAATGTTGAAGGAATGTCACGAATCAGTCTTGGCAGGACATCCAGGGTATCGGAAGACTCTCGAGTTGATCAGAAGACATTTTTGGTGGGAACGAATTCGACAAGATACCCTCAATTTTGTTAAGACCTGTGAAGTTTGTGCCAGATCTAAGAATCTCATCGGAAAGCCTTCTGGGTTATTGGAGCCGTTACCAGTTCCACCGCGGCCTTGGTACTCAGTGTCTTTAGATTTCGTCACAGACCTTCCACAAGATAAGGGTTGTACGTCGGTATTGGTTGTAGTTGATTTACTCACCAAAGAAGCACATTTCATTCCAATGAAGGGAAAGGTTACCGCTGATGGTTTAGCTCATAGTTTCTTGCAAGAAGTGGTAAGATTACATGGAATTCCCAGTCAGGTCATCTCAGATAGAGGTTCTCAATTTATTTCTAAGTTTTGGAGAGCCTTTTGTAAGAGATTGGGAGTGGAAGTATGCTTATCATCAGGTTACCATCCAGAAACCAATGGGCAGGTAGAAAGGATAAATCAGGAGTTGAATAAATATTTGAGGTGTTATCTGCAGACAGGTGAGGAGTGGGTAGATTTGTTGTGGGTTGCAGAATTCGCATATAACAATTGTAGTAAGGATGCCACCTCTATGTCTCCGTTTTATTTGGGACGAGGTTTTCATCCGCGTTTTCTTAGTATTGAGATTAATAATGATTCTAGAAACCCAGAAGTCGAAAGAAGACTAGAAAGTATGAAAAGAAATTTGGACAAGGCAAAAGGGGTGTTGGTGGAGAGTAAACAAAAATACAAAGAGTTTGCTGATCGTAAAAGGAAGATTAGTCCTCGATATAGTGAGGGAGATTTGGTGTGGTTATCAACCAAGTTTTTGAGAATTAAAGGAAGAAATAAGTTTTGTCCTCGTTTCGTAGGACCGTTTGTTGTTGAAAAGGTGATTAATCCAGTGGCTGTTCGTCTTAAATTACCCAGGCATATGAAAACTCATCCAACTTTCCATGTTAGCTTGTTAAAACCTGTGGTTAAAGGAACTAGATTAACTCCTACTCCTTCGGCAGTTGTAATTGAGGAGGATGCTTCTGAAGAATTTCTGGTTAAAAGAATTCTGGATTCTAGAAGAGTAAGAGGAAGGCTACAGTATCTGGTTGATTGGGAGGGCTTTGGTCCAGAAGAGCGCACTTGGGAAAAAGCTAGTGATGTACATGCTCCCCGTTTGGTAGAAAGATTCCATAAAAAATTTCCATTGAAGAGTGGCCCAGGGACTGGGCGTTAGGAGGGGGGGTACTGTCAAGTACTGTCAGGTTGGAGTGACATATTCTTTACATACAGTATTATATACTCACTTACATTGGGTCAGGGGAGACACATATTTAGTTTAGAAAGGTTTTAGGAAGTTAATATGGGTTATATTTTTATACAGCCAAATTTTGCCCTTAACCTTCATTGCAGTCTATGGAGAATGCCCCAAGCCAAGATGGAGGTTCTCAGTCAAAATTCTGATTGGCTGGAGATTGTTTAAAGGGAGGACAATGAACATTCTAAACTGCCTTTCATCGTCCTAGCCCAGCTGAGAGGTCGTGTGCCTAGTTGCTCCTGCTTAACTTTGTCAAGGGTGACAAGTTTCTAGCGGTAGAGCGGAAGATCTGAAAAAGAAACAGGAGTCATGTTTGGAGTTTGTTGGTGACACAGGACAGGAGTCAGAAACTTCTGAGGAAAGAGGTTTTCCAGTCTTTTTCAAGATAAGTGACTTTCCAGATTTGTTGAACGTGTAAAAAGGTTATATTTATCTATGAGACTGAAATCAAATCTGTATCAAAAAGATTGAAGCGCATACGTTTGTTTTTATCGCTACAAGTTAAATCAAACTAGCGCGAGCGTTTTTTGTCCGTTATTTTTTACCCGCGCGTGTGTCTCTGCGTGTGAGAGTAAAGCGCGAGCGTGTACTTTGGACTCGCGGATATTGTTCGTTTACGCAATGGGTTTTTTCCGCGAGATAATATAAGCGGGTGTGAAGGTTGCGCGTGTACTTTATCAATTCGTAAGTTGGACATTAGCGCGAGCGCGTTTACCTGCGAATTGAGTTGCCAGCGCGAGTGCGTGTTTTCCGCGACTAGGATAAAAGCGCGTGTCATTTTTATCGCATCTTGGACATCAGCGCGAGTGCGATTTACCCGCGATTTGAGGCGTCAGCGCGTGTGCGAGTTTCCCGCGACTTGGAGAAAAGCGCGTGTCATTTTTATCGCATCTTGGACATCAGCGCGAGTGCGATTTACCCGCGATTTGAGGCGTCAGCGCGTGTGCGAGTTTCCCGCGACTTGGAGGAAAGCGCGTGTAATTTTTATGCGTCTTGGACATTAGCGCGAGTGCGTTTACCCGCGAATTGAGGCGTCAGCGCGTGTGCGTGTTTCCCGCGACTTGGAGGATAGCGCGTGTAATTTTTATCGCGTCTTGGACTATAGCGCGAGAGCGTTATTACGCGTGTGCGTTTTTCCCGCGATTTCTGGCTTTCCACGTGAAGATTTCAGCACAAGTTTAATTCGTCTTGAGAAAAAGACTTTCCACAAAAGAAAATATTAAAAGCCAATACCAGAACTAAAAAGAACTTCATTAATCTTACTTGAAGACCTAGTTCAAGAATCTTGATTTGAGCAGACTAACTACAACTACAAAGTTAATTTACACTCATGGACCTAAGGAAAAGGCTGAGTTTTCTATAAGATTCTGGTCCTCAAGTAAGGAAGTCTTGTCTGCTTTTCACTTCTCTGGGCATTCTGTAGAGAAGAACCAGGTATGGTTTTTAAACTATTTTGATTATGGATTTAGAGTTTAAGGTTAGTATAGTGATACATGAGTAATGAGGAATTTTGCATGTTTGTGTTTTTAACTACAGGTGAAGAACCAGCGAGTTGATAGCTTCCAGCCTGGTGTTTGTTTCTTTGTCCCTTCCCCCTTTCCCCTGAAAGTGAGGTAAACTGAGCGGTTATATTATGTCAGCTCAGAGTGCCACATTTTGGGTGGATTGTCGGGGGTTCAGCAGCTTCTGCAGACACCAGGTTCTCAGCCTGACAGAAAACAATTAGATGACCCGCATTCAAACTACTGCACATGACGCACTATGCTCATTTTGGTCTGACATGTATTTCCATTTCCATTTAGGTTGCGCACATCCATGTTTTTGACCCAGTAGTGTGCCACAAATTAATTTCTACTGATCCTCTGCACTCCCCCCGGTTAATTCATTGACCACACCTTGATTAGTATCCACATCTTGGTACCTTCTCATGTCACACAATTTTCCTTCACACAAATACACAACAGTCAGACAAGTCGATTTTTCACATTTAAAGGTGATCACCCTTTATTCTCCTCGCCGCTAACCAATACTCTGATCAGAGAGTTTAGCTTGTCTCCTTATATAAACCCTTTAATACGTATCCTACAAAATCCGACTGGAGTGTAAGAGGATCTCTTCTGTACCCCTTGAGTAAGGACTCGTTAGGTGTTACTCTTATCTCCTCACAGAATATTTCCTGTTACTCTTGTTACTCTCAAAATTACCAAAACCCTGTTCCCTTAATTTTCCATTCCCCTCAAACTACTCACCATTCGATCGTTTGACTCAAGGCCTTTGGTATCGTCTACTCCTTCAACTGCCCACTTTCGCATTCCGTCCGCAAAGCGCTTGTAGGGATTTTGTCAAAGAGAGACCCTGCCCACCATCTAGATTTTCTTGCAAGTTTTCTATTCGGCCGCTCTCCACAGGAAACCCCGCAATCTTCCGGCTAGATGGCGGAGGATGCCCAATTGTCCGACACTCTAGAGCTTAACAGGTCGATGGGTCTTCGAAACCATCTGACTGCTACCAAGTGAACCTATGGTCCTTAATCAGTAACACGTCATGCAATATATGGGATACAGAGTAACTCTTACATCAAATAATCAGACCGACTCAGAAAGTTGGCAAAGTTTAATTAGACTGTTTTAATATCAATTGTCTAAAACAGGGAGTTACAACGGACATCAATGGACTTCCGATCGTGTTCTCAATGCATTTCATACAAAATTACACTTAAGTAGTAAAAATGTGTCATAAGCGACGTCACACTAAGTGGCAAATAAGAAAAACCTACGAGGGATTGGAAATGGATTAAGGGGAACATCTAAGCATACTTTCTATGCTGGGGCGGGTTGTGATAGGACATCTACTATCAGGTGGAAAAGCTAAGCCTGCCTCTATTGCAAGTCATCCTCAACACTTATTAAGTACACAGAATACTATTGGTTCTTAAACTATAAGGCCCATCATTATATGGCCCTCTACAATTGGTAGGCACATTCGTGCCATGTCTGGAACATCCAGCTCACTAGCAGCATGTAAGCTCAGATCCAGATGCCAGGGGGTGTACTTGACTTCACATCCCCATCCAATTAGCCCTGCATATCTAAACGTTCATGCCTTCTGCCATGTAGACTGTCTTTGAACTTGGTCTTGCAATAGTTTCTCATCCCTGGGAATATAAGGGAATATGAGTACATGCTTATCGCAGTTCTGGTCCGCATGCCCACCTCCTATTTTCATCCTTGGCTCACGTGACAGGAGACTGCAATTCAGCCCATTTTATAGCATTTAATTGTCTTGAATTAATACAATTGGCACTCATTGTGTTCTTTCCTTGTACCTTAATAACGGATGATCTGGCTTCTCTCGTTTTCTGCCTTTGAGAACCGGTTCTTGGCTACTTCCAGTCTCGACATCAGGCTAGGCAGCCTTTCTCGCTTCTTTCATGCTACCAGCCAATTCTTTGCTGCGCACAGTTTTCGATCCTTTTTCTCTGTGGGTATGAGTTTACTAAAATCGTGACACTGATGTCCAGTTTCTTCATATATAATGGTGGCTTTGCTTGCAGTTTATTCGCTACTTATAGCCTGCTTCCATGAGCACTTAGTCTACTTGCGTTACTGCGTAAGAACAGTTATTAAATGGTTCACATTGTTTTCAGTGTGTCACATATACGTATGCAATCTTCTTTCCTGCACAGGGACATTCACTATTCATCATCAGGTTCTATAAGGTCCCTATATCTTCTTCTTCTTAGAGCATCCCTCTTACTTTGTGTGATGTCACCAGCTTTTCTGTCTCTTGTTTTCATATTCCTTTGCGGACCTTTTTCAAGAGATCATCATCTCTTCAGGCATACATCTGTTATGGTTTTCTTAACAGATATATTTCCTTGAACATTTGTTGTGGTATGGTCAAAATTACTGGTGTTAAGCATGGTGCAGGTTCAGGCTTCCAACATACAGATAGTAGTGAGGCGGGACTTCCTGTAGAGGCATTCGGCTGCTCCTCTACATGAGTAATCCATGTCAATATTTAAGCATTCATGGCTATGTCCCTGGAAGGAGGACTATTTTCTGTAGGCCATAAACAAACTCAATACATCGAGAGTTGCTGGCCCACACAGTATTCCATCATTTGTAATGAAAAAAGATCTGAATCTTTGGGCATCTATCTTTAAAATTAAATTTGATAAGATCTTCACTACAAAATCTATCCCGAAATCATGGTCCCAATCTCTTGTTATACCCATGCACAAGAAAGGAGATCTCTTTGAAGCTGCTAGCTATAGGACTATAGCTTTGACTGATGCGTCATCCAAGTTGTTTGCATATTTGATCCTTAGGGAATTGTAACAAATCTTGCTCCAGTCAAATACTTTATCTCACTTTCAGTTGGTTTTCTGCAAAAGCATGGGAGCTTCCCTGAATACGACAATACTGGCTCATCTTTTAGAGAAGGTGAAACACTGTCATATAGGCGCCATCTTTTTGGCATCTTTAGATATGTCATCTGCGTTTGACTGTGTAATACGACCAATTTTATGGAATACATTGCTGGACTTGGAATACCCATGAGACTACTACAGCTGATAGCTGCTCTACCTACCAACACTACATACAGAATTCGTCTCACTCAGGAGGGAGCATTAGCAGGAGCTATCCAGACTTCTACGGGTGTCAAGCAGGGCTGTTGTTTGGACTCTACTCTATTCAATCTTTGTCTAAGGTATATGGATGAAATCTGTAACAACGACAAAATAGCATCTGTTACATTGGGCAAATTAAAAATGCATTGGCTAGCATTTGCAGATGATCCAATATTCTTTGATAAAACAGCCGGGGGTTGCAAGAGCAACTTGAAATATTCATGCATTATTGCCTGAATAACAACCTTCAGGCTAATGCGCAGGAGCCCTCTCACTTGCCATCCATGAAGGGTTCTCCATCCATAGACAAGATCACTCCACTCACAGAGGTGGGGGGGTGGCTGTCATTGCCAAGGAGAATCTACGACTCAGAAGGATTCAAGCGGACTTGGGTCAGAGCTCTGACTACCTCCTGCTCAAACTCCAGCTCTCAGCCAACTGTTCCATTGCTTTCCATGTTGTCTACCGCCTCCATGGACCGAGCACTGACTTCCAGGAAGCCCTAATTCACTCGCTCTCAGACAATCTAAAAAGCTCATCTAAAGTTATCCTCCTAGGTGACTTTAACCTCGGTCTTAATGACTCTAAGGACTCTCACGCCACTGCCCTCAACAAAGCTCTCTCCAACCTTGGGTTCTCCCAATCTATCTCCAGGCCCAGCCACTCTAAAGGGCGGACGCTAGACTGGGTTGCCCACCACAACTGCACCCTTGAGGTCAAAGATATCTCCCCTATACCTTGTTCTGACCACCATTGCATTAATTTTGACATCACCATATCGAAAGGGCCGCCTAGCCCAGCGATTTTGCTCCCTGCCGCACTCACCAGAAGCTCTCGGCAGCTCACAAAGGAGAACCTTACTAAACATCTCCTGGTACCTGCATTATCTCCGCCCTTCTCTAATGATCCAACAGTACTTGCTAAAGGCTTCAAGAGGATCATCACCATGGCCGTGGACACTGTAGCCCCACTTGCCCTCAAAAAAGCTAAAACAGTCAAACATACCAATGCCTGGTTCACCCAGGAGCTCTTACAGCCCCGTTCCAAAAAAAGAGCTGCACTCTCTGCCTGGAAGAATAACCACAAAGACACCACCAAAGCAGCCTTCAAGGCCCTATCCACTGAATACAAAAACGCCATAATCAAGGCTAAGGCGTCCTCCTTCAATGCTAGGATTTCAGAAGCCAAAGCAGGGACCAAAGAAATCTTCATCATCTTTAGAGAGCTGGAGACCCCTGCCTCCCCTCCTCCCGCTCGCCTAAAATTTGAAGCCTGGTGCAACAAAATTCAATCCACCATGCTGGATAAATTGGACACTCTTCACGCCAAGATCCTTGCACACCAAAAGGCACTCAACAACCTTTTAGCCAAACACATTGGCTCCCCTGTGCTATTAGCTGACACCAGCCAAGCCCCTCTGTTTGAGTTAAGGACATGACTGAAGCCGAAGTCGCTGCCCTCCTTAAATCCATCAAGCCCTCCAATTGTAAAGGGGACATCTGCCCAGCTCAGGTGATCAAGGACTGTGCCCCCGACCTTGTCCCCTTCATCACTGCCTTCATTAATGCCTCATTCAAGTCTGGCCATGTTCCAGCTGAGCTCAAGGAAGCATGGGTTTGTCCACTCCTCAAAAAACCTTCCCTAGACCTTTCGGTCCCAAGGGATTATAGGCCCATTACCACTGTCCCATTTTTACTAAAAATCTTGGACAAAGCAGCTTACCTGCAAGTACAAAAATTCCTTAAAGACAACCATCTTCTTGGTCTTCGGCAGTCAGGCTTCAGGCCAAAACATGGCACCGAAACGGCACTTCTTGACCTCAAGAACCAGATGGATGACCTCAGAGATGCAGGCAAACCTGCTCTACTCCTCCTTCTGGACCTATCAGCTGCCTTCGATTTGGTGGATCACAAGACCCTCTGCCACCATCCTGCCACCGCAGCCAACTTCTCACTCACTGCCTGCCACTGGATAACTTCCTTCCTGCAGGACAGAGCAATGAAGGTCTTCTCCGACTCTTCCTGCGTTGACCCGAGCATCATCCAATGTGGTGTCCCACAGGGATCATGAATCGCCCCAACCCTCTACAACCACTTCATGAGGCCGCTGTTCAAGATCCTTGACGCCCTGGGCATCTCATACACAAACTATGCTGATGACACTCAGGTGTTTATCCCCCTCTCCGGGGATTACCTGTCCGACCTGAACACCTGGATGGCAGAAAACTGGTTATGCCTCAACAGCGAGAACACCGAGCTTCTGCTGATTGGCTCCCCGTCCACCTTGGGCAAGTTGGACAAGCAATACAACTCCTTCACCATAGATAACATTCCAATCCCTGTCTCCCAAACGGTCAAGACCTTGGGTGTCTACTTGGACCCGAACTTGAACATGAACAGGCAGGTCAACGCTATTGCATCCTCCTCAGCCTACTACTCCAAACTTCTCAATGCAATCAGACCGTACCTCTCCCAACAGAATTGCCTAACTATCGCCAGTGCAATCTTTGGCTCAAGATTGGACTATTGCAATGCCCTTCTAATAGGGACGTCAGGAAAAAACCTTGCTAAACTTCAACTAGTCCAAAACAATGCCCTAAGGGCCGCCACTGGACTATCATGCAGGGACCACATCTCTGACCCCAGGCGTCTGGTCCACTGGCTACCAGTCAAGGAAAGAATCTTGTTCAAAACCCTTTCCCTCACGGACAAATGTCTTCACGATCAGGCCCCTAATTATCTCGTCCAGAGATTTTCTAAACCCTGTGCTTCTAGACCCTCCAGAGTGGCATTTTCCAACTTGATAACTGTGCCAAAAACCCGCAGAGTGCGTGCTGGTGGCACTAGTTTACCCACCATGGCAGCCACCCTCTGGAACTCCCTTCCACCGCACATCAGACTACTTGACTCTCATACTGCCTTTCGCAAGGCCATCAATACTAGTCTCTTCAAATAATGTGCCTGTTTTTTGTCCGCTACCTAGGACCTATGTATCTGTAACACTGTATGTATATTCTAAGAACTCTTCTGGGGCAGCTTTTTTGTAACCCTTAATCAAGCCTTCTTATGAACCGCTTTCAGCGCCTCTATGCCTCCGGGCTGCAGTGCGCTTTACAAATGTAAAAATTAAATTAAAATAAAATAATGCCCTAAAATCTAAAGTTTTAGTCTTCACTGGATCAAAGAAAGTAAAAACGTTTAGATGGACTCTGGATTCAGAGAGAATTGAAAGAGTGTCAGAGCTACGATAACTAGGCTATAATCTTTGTAACTCTGCTGCAATGAATATGTGGAAAGAATCACTGGAAGTAAAATTGCAATCGCTATTATCGCAAATGAAATGTCTATTCTCAAGTATTTGCAAGTTCTCATTACTTCCAATCCTTGAATACTATATAATGAAAATATGTTATGGAAAGGGGTTCTTTGCTTTACTAAGTCATTGCCCAATGCATTGAAAAGGCAAGAGTTGTGTTTAGTATCATTGTCCTCAAGACTTCACTGGAGGCAACGATCCAACTTCTCGAAACTCATTAATCCACCCAAAAACTCCCTTAACGAAGATCTGGATTTAATGATAAAGGAAAACTCAGTTAAATCTATGAATACATTCAGTCATTGAATGCAAACTTTACTGTTAACTATTGATTCCAATGAGGAAGAGTTGTAAACCGTCCAAAGAAAGTAAAAAAAAAAACGATATGACTGTGATTGGCTGAAAACCATAGAGCAAGTACCCACATCACAAAGAATATGCAAAAACAAACAAGCACATAAATCAAATGTTTTCCCTGTAATAAACTGCCAGCATTCTATATGCGATTTAATTTTAATCACTCTCCTACTCAAGAAAGAACAAGGCACCGGGCCAGCACTAAGAATGCAAATGAGAACTTGTGTTTTCGGTTTTGTCAAATGCAGAAATGTTAAAACATTGGACACTGAAACGCCCACACTTTGATACTCCCAGATTACAGCTTTATGGGGATGATATGGCAAGCAATCTCTGACTTCTTCTTTTAACTTTCTTTGGTCATGATTGATGTGGGGTGACAATGTTTCTATCATAATAGCCTTAACTCGCTTTCTAAAAGTCAGAAACCTTCAAATGACATTTTTTACACAAATATATTGGTATAGGCTGACTCAAACAATAATATGTGTTACTACATTCTTGTGGTGGTTTTAGAATGTTGAGAGTTCATGTGAAATAATGTACATAAACTAAATGCATTAACTTATAACTAAAGTAATTGAGATGATTTTTCATTTTAGAGAATTTATTTAGAGAAGGATTGTAAATTGAATATATGTTCAAAGTTGTAATACAATGTAAATTGACAATAACTTGTAATGTTAAGATATGTATAAGGAAATGGTGTAATTTTGTAAAGGTTGATTAATTCAAATATATACAATAAAGTATAAAAATAAAGTCACTATCTTGTCTTAAAAACTATCCCAGAAGACTAATCCTCCAAGCTCTAATTGACAGCACATTTCTACTAGTTGTTTATATTGATTTTAAACAGAATGAAACCACTAAATGAATCAATAAATTACAAAACGTACTTCTAAACATGTGCAATGTCAATATATATACCTTTTTCAACTTCTGTAAATATGTAAATACGTTGGTTAGAGAACCTTAACTGTTTCCATACACTTAACATAGTGAACTGTAAGAGAACACATGTGATGTTGTATGTACGTATTTCATGTATCATGTATTCCAATATACAGCAACATGTTCTCTCACCTGAAACAAAGCTCAGCCCGTAGATACTTGTTTAAACCTCTCACCCATGTTTCACCTATTAACCATATTCATGGCAATTACCAGTATTACCCATACCTTTGCATTCTAACATAGGTTTAGTGCGTTTTACAGTTACCTAGAATTCTCAATTTACACCCTTTCCAACATGGCGTTCTGTATTCCTATGCTCACCACATATTCCTTTAAAAGACACACGCAGGCATGCATGTGTGTTGCCCTGACAACAGAGAACAACATCGAACGTGGAATGACAGACCACTCGATTCTGCTTGAGCCTGTGGATTCGACATCCTCCACCCAATTTAGTAGGTTTCCTATTCACACGAACTGGCTTGATGAATTCTTTACAAGAATTAAACTGACTGAGCCCCTCATATCAACATATGCAGCTCTTACGCGCCTGTCGCTATCTGTATTCATTAGCAGCCTTGATACTTAGTTCTCTCTACCATCTTCAAAATGTCACCTCTCTCCCACAGGGAACGTGTATGGCATTATCCTGCAGATGTACGATCCACCCCAACCAGCACGCTTCCTGATACTCAAGGTAAGTGCAATTCTTCTGTGATTCACCCCGACCTACAATATTAGTCTCTTAGAAACAGTGATCTAGACGTGGGACCCAGCGCTATACCCTAGCGACTGAGCCCATTGTAGACTATACCTCATAACGAAAATACTGAATATGGAATCTATTTTACAAATAGCTGCCCCATGTTATTGCTGTTTACAGCACTAACAGGCCACGTTGGAATGCACATCTGATCAGCCCGACGTGACACGGAAAACAAACTCCCTCTCAACTGTCATGGCTCTGTGAAATCACAGGTCAGTTATTACTCTTCACAGGTCGTGAAGCACCCACTACTCTGAAAGTATTATTACTTATACACTATTATTATTTTCACTTACAGCTGAGAATAACAGATATCCCTTACCCGATGAAGGACATTTTAGACCAAAACGTGTTGTACAAAATATAAGTAGACACTTTGGAACACACCAGCTTATCCTGATTTAACAACCTTCTTAACAAAGATATCTATCTGTATTAGTTATTCAACTTTGAATTAGATTTCTTAATGTACTATGTCTAAGCACTTCTCATCAAGTACACTCATGAAATAATGATGCACATGTTGTGCAAACCTTGTAAATCTTCATGTCTATTAAGGAAATTGGATGGTAATCTCTATATGTTTAAATTGATTATCATACTGATGTGTTTATCAAATACTCACTTGTGATTAAGACATTGCACTTTGTAACTTTTTTTGGATTGTGATTGAATGAAATTAGGCAACATTGCTGTAAGGTGTGCCGAGGTCTTGTCCCTCAAATCTCGAGGGATGTCTTCTTCTTGTTCACATACCTTTGACCTTGTAGCAAAGGTTCGACCAGGAGCACCTAAATAACCTCGAATCTCTAACAAAATTCTCCCATAATCCAGTCAAATCAACCATTTTAAGGTGTGCACTTCCACACACATTTTTGTTCTCTTGAAATGGTGGGAGACACCATTATAGCAAAAGAAATCCTTATAGAAAAATACTTCCCCATCAAACTTTCAACCAAATGCTCCTTTCGCTCAAACAAATGGTCCAGTGTGAAAATGGGCATGCAGTTCAATATGTAAAGTATGCCAACAATCTTTCAAATCTTTACAACAATTCCTCAATCACTATGTGAAACTAAAAGACAAAAGTAAAATGAAAACTTTACAAACCATAGACTCCTGCCCAGTGCGCCTGTGAAAACAGAAAAATAATATGAGGCCGGGAAGCCCAAAAAGAAACACACCAACACAGGTTACAAAGAAACATACAAGTGCTTTATTTAAAGCTACAACAGTTACCAAGTCAATTGACAAACGGATAGCTATTCGGCTCTCAGTATAACATAACAAACTTCAACGAGGGTTCGATGTGTTAGTGAGAGACCGCATATTGGAATACCCGGGCCTTTTATACAATTTGTCCAGCCCTTGGCCAACCCTCTTGCGGGTTAACCATTCTGCGAAATATTTAATTCTGGTCTTAGGTTTCCTTGCCAGGTCAATCCTTTAATATATGCATTTCGATTAGTTTCGCTGATATAAGTAGTACATTTACATAAAGGTCAACGGTAGGACAAGGTCTCTGTTCGCGACCCCGACAAGTGGCCTGCAGGCATATTAATTATTCAGTTGTATGGAGGTCACAACGGCCAGAATCTTACTCAGAATGTCATTTGGCCTCCATTTTGATGTTCAGGGTGACTTCTACATAACAAGAGAACCTAAAATTCGGCTCAATTCAAGATGGCGGCTTACATTGGTTTCTCTAAGGTCAAGACCTTGCGTGGAGTTTGTTCGCACATGATGTTTAGACAACTTGGCGTAGGCCAATACACATACAATTGTTACAATAGGAGGCATAATATTGTTTCTATTCCGACAAACCCTCCTTTTGGCCTATGCCAACTGCTAATACCATTTCTAATGTCTTTGTAAATAACTCCATGCATTGTCGTCCATACATCCTGAATCGTTATCTGTAATATCTATAGCCATTAGGTCGTTCACCAGAACATCTTGCAACACAAACTCTTTAGATGCTGTATCTGGGGCATACATTTTGTGCCCTATCGTGCTCACTGCCTGAGCGCAACATCCCCCTATTATTGCACATATACTAGGTAGACATTGGATACAGCAACAAAGGAGTAGCAGGATTCCCAAAATAACCAGTATGACAGAAAGCACCTTCCAACCCCAAGATCGTAGAGAATCCCAGAACCAAGCACTAATACTCCAATCTCCCACAGGAACATGCACTTCTGAACTAAGGACGTGCAAGTTCTGTATTGCTTTGAAAATTGTTGGTGAGGAATCTGGTACGAAAACACAACAAGCGGACCTCACTAATTTACATACTCCACCACGTTCTGCCAGAATTACATCTAATGCCATCCGGTTTTGGAGCGCTACCAATCTTATTGCTTTCTGTTCCAGTGTCATATTGTAGAGTATATCCGTGGTCCGGTTGATGGTTCTCTCCAGTACTCTTGCTAGCCCCCTAATATTTTCAGAATTTGCTATCTGTCCCCAAAATGGCACAACTGATTTTGTTATATCTCCCAATATTTGCCCAGGGGTATCTCCATTCTCGTCCCGCCGTGGGCGAGCCTTAGAAACTTCCAATGTACTAGCTATGAATACCCCAGGTAACAGGATTCCTAAATAACAGGTTCCCTGTCAATCCTTGGGCAACCAGGGAAATGCTGTACTACCGCAAACGAAATAGACAGGCCCCCCTACATACACAGGCCTGTTCTCTCCGGTCAAATTTACAATGTTCACGCAACCTTCAAAATCTCCCATTGACCGAGTGCCATTTCTTTGTACACAGAAGGGGACTGAATCGGGGCTATGGTTAATGGAGTAGGAAGGAGGCACAGCGTCCTTATTGCCAATCAGAGCCATTTTAAAGGAAATTAGAGTTTGGAAAGGAAGAGACAGTTTATCAGATAGCCTAATAGAAGCAACATTAGGCTTACTTCTATTTGCATAAAGCGAGCATCCCAGGGGAGTCAAAAATATTTAAATTAGTTCCATCAAAGTTCCCTGAGATGCTGTTATTCCAACGGCCAAAGAATAGTGCTCTAAAAGAGGCATAGCAAGCAGTCGTTAAAGGTAAAGGGTGAATATACCATCCTAGCCCCTTGTTCCCATGTTGCGGTAAATGGGTGCAGATCCAGCAATTACTCTTATTAAAAAGGGCATGCGTTGAATTCATTATTATCATTAAAGTGTTATTATGGTACTTTCGTCTATGCTGGGAGTCCCTAGGTGACAGAGTATGAAGGTGTACAGAGAGAGTCAAAGCAGTAGGTACAATTTCAATTGGCAAAAGAGGGTCTAGAGGATACATTTCTTCAAAGTACCAGAGTCCCACGGCAGTAACTATACAAATTCCAAGTACTATTATCACAACACAGCAATACGTTTTCGGGGCCCAGGCACATTGCTCATTGTCCGAGTTGGTCATCCCCTTATTTACAAGTCCAATGCGAGCAGCAGCGGTGGAGGTGGCAGGCATCGTAGTTTCTCAATCGGCGACCCCAATGTTTGTTGCTGGCGACACTACGGTCGCGCGACTTCTTAGTCCTCCCCAACCCTAGCCAGCAGAATCCCTTTCTTTTCAAAAACTTTCTTTTGCAAGAACAAAACTCTCAATGACTTTTTTCTTTTCCAGATGCACAGGCAAAACCCATGCCGCAGTTCTATTTTCTTCATCGAAGGTCGTACCTGGTGATTCCCGGTACTGTTTGATCCGGAAATAAGGAAACGTTACTTCCTGAGGGAAGCAACGTATCAGAGGCAACGGAAGTCGCAGAACTTGAAACAACATTTTCCGGCAGTGACCTTTCCAAAGAGTGTGGAGACAAAATGGACTGTTCCCCAAGCTCCACGGGCTCAGAGAGATTCTCCGACACACTCACAGTGGTATTTGCTACTCCAGGATCTGAGATTGTAGCATCAGCAAGGAGTTCTGCTTCTTCTGTAACGTGTGGCGTCGGGTGAGGAAGTTTCTTGACATGCGTCACGTGGATCCAATGCTTCCAGATGCACAGGCAAAACCCATGCCGCAGTTCTATTTTCTTCGTCGAAGGTCGTACCTGGTGATTCCCGGTACTGTTTGATCCGGAAATAAGGAAACGTTACTTCCTGAGGGAAGCAACGTATCAGAGGCAACGGAAGTCACAGAACTTGAAACAACATTTTCCGGCAGTGACCTTTCCAAAGAGTGTGGAGACAAAATGGACTGTTCCCCAAGCTCCACGGGCTCAGAGAGATTCTCCGACACACTCACAGTGGTATTTGCTACTCCAGGATCTGAGATTGTAGCATCAGCAAGGAGTTCTGCTTCTTCTGTAACGTGTGGCGTCGGGTGAGGAAGTTTCTTGACATGCGTCACGTGGATCCAATGCTTCTTTCCAGCCACCCGCACTGCTGTCTGGGTGACCAACAGCACCTGGTAGGGTCCCCGCCAGCGAGGCGCGAGACAGGAAGACCTTTCGTAGGCCTTCACCAGGACCCAACTTCTAGGCTGAATATTGTGTCCTGGGCCCGTAAACCGTACAGGTAAAGCTGATTGAACCTGATGATAAATGAGATACAGATTTTTAGTCAACTGGTTACAGTAGTCTACAAACAATACATTTTCAACCTCCCTCATCGCTTTAGGCTTCGGAAGACCCCAAATATTAGCAGGTCTCCCCATCACTACCTCAAATGGAGAGAGCCCAGTCTTAGTTTGAGGTGTGGCACGCATGGCTAACAATACAATAGGTAAGACATCTGGCCATTTCAATTTGGTGTCGGCGCATGTTTTAGCAAGCTTATTCTTTAGGATACTGTTATGTCTCTCTACCAACCCAGCACTTTGAGGATGTCTAGCCGAGTGAAATCGCTTTTCAATGTGTAACGCTGTGCATATCTGCAAAATTACTGCTGCAACAAAATGGGGACCGTTGTCCGACCAAATTACTCTTGGCAGCCCAAATCGTGGAAAGAATTCCTTTACCATAGTCTTCGCAGTGGTCATGGCAGTAGCATCCTTAACGGGGAAAGCCTCAACCCATTTACTAAAAGCACAAATGATTACAAGGACATATTTTAGATTGTTACACCGTTCCATCTCAATAAAATCAAAGTGGATGACCTCGAAGGGAACAGAAGGAGGCCCAAAATTACCCCTTGGAGTTACTGTCCCCTTCCCCACATTGTGCTGTAAGCATATCCTGCAATTTTGAACATAGCGCTGGGCGATCTTCAAAATTTTATCATTTACCCAGACTTGTTCTAACATTTTCGTGATCTGCTGAGCACACACATGCTTAGGACCGTGTGCGATCGTAACCATCGCCAGCACATATGAATCAGGGAGCAACCATTTCCCTTCAGATGTATCCATCCAACACCCATCTTCATCTAGTTTCCCCATCCCTTCGGCCCACTTCTTAGACTCTTCTATCGTGGCATCAGCTTGGATATCTCGTACAGACCCAATACAATCATCCATTACATAGGCATCTTTTGTTTCTCTTAGAGCATACATGTCTGCGCTAAGGTCTGTGGCCGTTTGCCTGGCTATCTGGTCAGCAAAAGCGTTCCCTTTTCCCACATCATCTATGACCTTACGATGCGCTGCACATTTCATGATCGCTAACTGACTAGGGAGCGCGAGTGCCGACAGCAATTGCACTATCAGGGGTCCATGCTGAATCTTGGTCCCATGTGAGGTTAGGAACCATCTTTCCGACCAGAGCCTCCCAAAGTTGTGAGCCACCCCAAAGGCGTACTGGCTATCAGTATATATGTTTACTGTATGCCCTTCGGAGAGTTCACAAGCTCGGGTCAACGCTATAATCTCTGCGGCCTGCGCGGAGTTATGTGGAATTCTCTTAGTTTCAACAACCGTACTCAATGTAGTAACTGCATAGGCAGCTGTAGTTGTACCATCCGGGAGGTTGAAGCAGGGGCCATCACAAAACAGCTCCCCTTCCACATTGCCCAAAGGAGTATCTATAAGGTCTATCCTGCCCTTCATTTCCTTTTCAGTAGTATACAGGCAGTCATGTGATTCTTCGTCACCGCAAACAGTATTTTGCCGGAAAGGTAGGAGTTCAGCCCGGATTAAGAACACAACAACTCTTAGTTTGAATGTGAGGGGCAAACAAAGTTAATTCATACCCCGTCAGCCGTGCAGAGGTGAGGTGCTGTGTTTGGGTTTTATTCAATAGGACATCTACAGAGTGAGGTACCATCAGGGTTAAATCATGGCCTCGGACCATTCCCTCACTCTGTCTTACAGACGCGGCAGCAGCAGCGACAGCTCGCAAACATCTTGGCAAAGCACATGCGACAGGATCAAGGGCGGAAGAGTAGTAGCCGCACGGTCTATTCTTCCCTCTGTGTTACTGTGTTAACACACCCAAAGCACATCCATCACATTCATGCACAAACAACACAAAGGCCTTATTGTAATTTGGAGTACCCAGAACCGGTGCTGAGCATAACGCGGCTTTCAGAAGCTCAAATGATCGTTGATGTTCTGACTTCCATGGCAGCGGCGAAGAAATGCCCTTCTTCGTCAAGGCCAACATCGGTTTTATCACTAGTGAGAAGTTCGGGATCCACAGCCTAAAGTAAGAAGCCATACCTATTAAGGCTCTGACTTCCTTCTGTGTATTTGGAACAGACATGCCAGAAATGTGTTTTATTCTTTCAGGTGTCAATCTTCTCCCCTCCTTTGACAGGAGATAGCCTAAATAGGCGACCTCCTGACAACAATATTGAAATTTCTTAAGCAAAGCTTTATGACCATGTTCAGCCAAATGAATAAGCAACAATACAGTGCCTTCTTTACAAGCACTTTCAGAATCTGCAGCTAAAAGTAAGTCATCGACATACTGAAGCAGTGTACAAGTAGATGGCAATTCAAGGATGTCAAGCTGCTCTTTCAAAGCCCTACTATAAATGCTTGGACTTTCAGTATAACCTTGAGGTGCACAAGTAAATGTGAACGAACGTCCCCTCAAGGTGAACGCGAACAAATATCTACTATCCTTGTGTATAGGAATACTGAAGAAAGCATTCTTCAGATCCACAACACTAAAGTGAGTAGCTGTAGCAGGGATCATCGTTAGTATTGTTGTCACATCAGGCACAATTGGAAATTGTGGGGTGACAACTTTATTAATAGCGCGTAGATCAATTATGAAACGGAATGGGATTGCATTGTCGCCTTTCTTGTACACGGGTAAAATCGGGCTGTTACATAAACTACCTGCAATCTCTTCGATCACTCCTCGATGCACAAAATCGGAGACAATGCACTTCAAAGCACGCTCGCCCTCAACTGATATTTTATATTGCGGAATGCGTGGTAGTTTAACTCCATGTTTCAAAACTATTTTAACGGGTTCAACCTGTAGTACCCCAACATCATTGTCGTCAACCGCCTACAAACAACGCTAAACTCAGGAGGCAATGGTCAAGTCAAAAACGGAGACTGGGAAGTTGCTGTGGTGAAACCGTCAGTCGCACTCCGTCAGAGAAACAATAAATTACTGCATTTAGTTTCTTCAACAGATTTAACCCCAGCAAATTCTCTCCACAGTTTGAAGTCAAGAGGAATGGACAGTGGTCCGTAAAGGGACCCAAAGAAACAAGCACCGGCGAAGAAATCAGACAAGCAACTGGTATGCCAGAAAACCCTACGGAAACATTAGTTTGCCCTGACAGTGGAATGTTTGGAACCCGAGAATGATCAATGGAGCACTTCTGTGCTCCAGTGTCTATCAAAAACTGATGTTTCCTATTCCCCACTAACAATTCAACGTAGGGACCTTTTTGACTAACGGGAATAGGTGAAGGTTCCAAACCCTGCTTCGGGCAATCCTAACAAAATAAAATGTCGTCGGAAGGAAGCTCTTTAGAAAGGTAGGCAGCAGAGGGGTGATCAAATATGTTTCTCGTGTCCACACTCGAAGTCTGATTATCCTGTGAAAAAGGTTGCTGAGGATCTTGCGAGAACTGACCTCTATCAGGGCCCCCCACTCCAGGGCGACCTCTAGGTCGTCTACCCATACTCCCAAATGTGTTGTTTGACCTCTGTCGAAGGACGGGGCACTGTGCACGACAATGACCTTCCTGGCGGCAATAGGCACATTGATTAATATTCACAGGACCCAAGGGGACGTTCCCTGTCGGAATATACTGACCTCTGGTCTGTGAATTACCTCCTCTGGGATTTCTAACAATTTGCTGTAACAATACTTTAGTCTTCAAATCTCCTTTCCTCTTCTCTATTCTCTCTTTTTCATTATTAGCACGGTTCTCATAATACTGAGCCATGTGCAAAACTTCAGATTGGGACTTCGTCTGCCAAGCGCTCTCAGAGGACATAATCTGTGACTGGATGTCGGGCAGCAATCCACGTACAAATTTGTCCACAAACAACCTTTTCCCAGACTCTGTGCCCAAGTCCTGTCCACTGAAGTCACGGAATACCTATTCGAATCGATTAAAGAATTCGGTGGCACCTTCAGATTTTCCTTGAACACAGGCCGTAAGCTTGTCCCAAATAATTCTTTTCTCAGGAATTATGGTTTTCAATTTTGCGACAATTCTATCAGGAAAAGTGAGTATTACCTGAGGTGGTTTCTCACCAGCTGGTCTTTCCCCATCAAACCTAGTTATGTTAGCCCACGTATCTCCCAACCCTGGCACATTGTCTATTGTTCGAACCTGATTCCATAAATCACCGGGCAGGAGTACAGGGAATAGTAAGTCAATATCACTTAGGGTGAACACAGAGGATTGTAAAACGGACTCTATCTCTTTGTAGAATCCTGTCGGATTTTTCCTAATATCGGGAATTGATTGTCTAATAGTGTTCACTTCCTGTCGCGAAAGCGGAACGTGAACAAATTGCGATACATAATGTGCAGGGATGTCCACAGTGGGTGCACCTGTCCCAACGTTAGCGGGAATCTCAACCTTTGGGACAAATGTCGGAGGAACCTCTCTCATTGGCAACTGAGATATAGGTAATTCCGATCGCTTACTAAGCAACAGAGCCAGGTCGAGCGCTAAGGCAGCCGAAGAAGTGTCGGGCAAAAAGGCCCTCTTGCAAATACCCAATAACTCTATAGGACAACTAACCTTCTTCCTTACACATTCATCCTGCAGGTACTGTACCATTACCTGAATCACCTTCCTCTGCATTTCTACTGTATACTGAATATACGTGTCATATACTTCATCCGGCGGTATCGATGAATCCGAGATCCATCGAATCGCATCTTTGGTACAAATTCGTACTTCCTCAGATGCCGATTTACGACACGGAAGGAACCATTTCTGTACATACATACTGTCGTCTTCACCATCCTCATCCCGTAATCTTTCTAAGTCCCTCCTATACTCAAATAACCTCTCAACATGACCATGTACTTTCTCCTCAGTGTCCCTCGAAAGCGCTAAAGTATTTAGATCCCTCAACCCTTGTGGGAGATCCGTATTATGTAATCTACCCCACATTACACATAAATGAGTCCCCAAACCTTCAATAAAACCATTTTTCTCGGGAAAATTGCCCATATTTGATAATGTGGAAAAAACGTCAGCTTGATCACCTCTCTCCATACAATGCTTAGCCCATGCAAATAATTCCCGTTTCTTTTCTGCAGAGACAGTATTTCGAGTAACAATCTTTGACCCCGCACCCTGATCAACTTCAGTCAGTACAGAACCACTCGGGAGGGGAGGTGCGGGCAAATTCAATGGAAGTGCGACTATCGGCGCAAGGGGAAGGGGCGATAGAGTAGGTGGAGGAACAACAACTAGAGGAATAGGAACAATAGGTTGTACAGGGGGAACAGGACTAACAACAGGAATAACAGCAAGAATAACAGCAGGAATAGCAGCAGGAATGGGCAGAGCACCAGGGAGAGGATCATACGGAGGTGGCGCAGAGGCACCAGGCTTGCGTTTGTTTAACAATTTATCAATAAATTCTTCGGAAACATGAAAATCTTTAGAGGGATAGATTTTCTGGATACCGAGTGCGAAAGCCCTATCCATATTCTTGACTGACTCTGAATGTTTTTCCTTATAATATAACAACGCCTTTTCGGCATTCGTTTTATGACGGCGTGCATGTTTATCCCTACTTTTAAGCTGCTGCAACTCTTCTTTTTTCCAATTCTGCAAAACATCAAATGCTGCAGGTCTGGCCTTCTTCTTTAGCAAGACCGATTCTAGGTATTCAATACGGGGGATCTCAAAACTACCATTGATTGGCCACTGAAATTCGGAGGCATGTCTGGTTTGTCTGTGCCAAATATCATTAAATACTATACTTCCAATGCCATGCTTACAGTACATAGTACACGCCGGCGACCCCTCCTGTGGTGCCGGGCGGCTAAATTCCAAAGATTGTCGACCGCTGCGGAACAGAGCCCTAAAGCAGCTAGACAATTTCCCAGGCATTTCACAAAAAATTGGTGTTACCTGGTCAATAATTGTGTCTGCAGATACAATACGCTAAATTCAAATTGTCAGGGTTAAATTAAGAGTCGGGTCACGACTACACCTGACCAAACCTAAGGAGGACCGTACGGTTTACCAAAGAACTTACCTAACGAATTTTTACCTTGTGTTTGGTGGTTTCGACAAATCTGCCCGCCTCAAAAATGGACCCTCGTCAAGATGCCGGGTCAGACCACACGACTATCGTCAAAGGATCGGATTGTGCAGCGCTGCCGAGGTATTGCGTCTCGTTCGGTCGGGCCCGCAGTATCACACCATCTGATCCTGGTTCGATAGTCTGCGTCAATTCTTCAATGATCCGGCATCATTCTTGAGGGTCCCTGTTCGGGCGCCAACTGTGAAAACAGAAAAATAATATGAGGCCGGGAAGCCCAAAAAGAAACACACCAACACAGGTTACAAAGAAACATACAAGTGCTTTATTTCAAGCTACAACAGTTACCAAGTCAATTGACAAACGGATAGATATTCGGCTCTCAGTATAACATAACAAACTTCAACGAGGGTTCAATGTGTTAGTGAGAGACCGCATATTGGAATACCCGGGCCTTTTATACAATTTGTCCAGCCCTTGGCCAACCCTCTTGCGGGTTAACCATTCTGCGAAATATTTAATTCTGGTCTTAGGGTTCCTTGCCAGGTTAATCCTTTAATTTTTTTTTTTTTTAAATTTCTTTTTTGGTTTTAACAGTATAACAAACATAGTCGGCATCACTTGTAATATTTAACGCAAATCAACAGAAATATGCGTCCCCCGCCACCCCCAACTCAAGACCACAGTCAACATTATCATCCATTCTTATTGGGCCGGATTGATGGCTAGGACAGTCCGAACCGTCCGAGGTATCGTCCGTATTGTTAGGATGAAGTAGTGGAACTGTTAACGCCACTCAGCGATGCAGTTCCCCACTGGAGTCCAGCCTTTGTTCGAGGATTGCCGTTTCCCATGCACCAGTCTCAGCCGTTATCCATTTCGTAAGGTCCCCCCACCACTGTGCCTCGATCGGGGGCCCTTGGGCTCTTCCATCCCAAGGCTATGCGTCTCTTCGCAGTTATGTATATCAGATCTTTGAGTTTGTTTAGAGGCTTATTTTTTGGTTACGTTTGCATCTGCCCAAGATGCAGGCTGCGGGATTATTCACTTCGAGCTCAATATCTGCGTCCGCCACCCTCTCCTCTACCTGTGTCCAGAAATTGCGTATCTCTCCCCCCCAAAACATATGCGTCATTCCCGCCCTGGGCTCCTTACATTTGGGGCATACTTGGGCCTCAGCCCCCTTGAATTTAGATATGGCCTCAGGTGTTAGGTAGGCTCTGTTGGTGATGTATAATTGAATGAGCTGCAAACGGGCATTCCTAGAAACTTTCTTGTGGTAGTGGGTTATTTTCTCCCATTCTTCATCCGCAAAGTCCTGGCCTAGTTCGGTTTCCCACTTTACTTTGCTTTTGAGCTCGTTCCATGTCGTGCCCTGAAGTAGGGTTTCGTAAAGTCGCGAGGTTTCGTGGCCACCTTCGGCTGTATTTAACAATGTTTCTATGACCCTCTTTTCCGTCTTTGGGGTAGTAGCCTTTGGCCATCTGACCTTTATGGCTTGTATCACTGCCCTATGGAGCAAGAATTGACCAGCAGGTAATCCCGTGGTCTCAGTGAGATCAGGGAAGGGTATGATCTCTTGGTCTCATGTTAGGTCTCCTAGGGTAGCCACTCCGTAGGGTTCCCACTGGGCGCGCGATTCAAGAGAGCCCCACGGCTGGTTGGCCATAATTGCTGCGATGGGGATTTGTGGGGAGTAGGGATCAGCTGACCCCACTGTTCTGCCTGCTCTGTCCCAGAGCTTTATTTCAAGTTTGATTAGGTATGGGAAGGGCTGTGGGAGTCTGTTCTGGACCCAGAGTAGATCCCTTAGGAGCAGATTGGGCAATGCTGGTTGGAGGAGCCTGATGTCTGTGGAGATCTCGTCGGCCATCCATCGCATCACATGCCTTAGTTGGCTTGCAAGATAGTACAATTCGAAGTTGGGGACTTTAATTCCCCCTCTCTCGTAGGGTCTTTGGAGTGTGTCCAGCGCCACCCTATGTCTGCCTCCCTGCCAGAGAAACCGTCTACATAGTTTATTAATGTTTCTGAAAAAGGAGGGGGGAATGTTGTAGGGAACATTTGTAAAATTGTACAGTAAGCGGGGGAGTGCAACCATTTTGAGGAGACCTGCCCTTCCGGCCATCGAGAGCCAGAGCTTGCCCCAGAATTCCATAGATTTTTCAAGAGTGTCTTTAGCTCTCACCGTGTTGAGTATATGTTCCGTGTATGGGTCCCGGTGTATAGTGATTCCCAGGTATCTAAAGGAGGTCACTTGCCATTTTAGGTCAAGGGGGGGGAGGGATCTTAGGTCTGTTTTATACAGTGCAGCTAGAGGGTAGAGGCAGGACTTGTCCTTGTTAATTTGGATTCCAGTGTATTTGCTAAATCCGTCAGGGTCTCTAGAATGTAGGGCAGGAGGTTTTTCGGGGTTGTGTAGGTACAATAGTGTATCGTCCGCGTACATAGAGACAAGGTAGGTCACTCCGTCTATTACGATGCCCCCATCTCCGTATTCTTGTCTGAGGTATGCGGCTACGGGTTTGGTGGCAATGATGTATAACATCGGGGAGAGTGGGCAGCCCTGACGGCTGCCCCTGTGTAGGGACCATTTGTCTGAGAAGGTCCTGTTTGTGCGCACCCTAGCGGTGGGGTTGGTGTAGACTAGCTGGGTCCATTTCAGGAAGGCGGGTCCGATTCCCATTCTAGTCATAGTGGCATATAGCCATTCCCAACGCACTGAATCAAAGGCCTTGGTGGCGCCAAGTGACGCAACCGCGTATCTCTGAGGCCTCTGTTCCGTGCTGTACATGATGTGATGCAACCTGCGCAGGTTCTCTGTTATGGAGCGTTCGGGCACATAACCCGTTTGGTCCTGATGGATCAGGTGGGGGATCACCCTTCGCAGTCTGTTCGCTAGCAGGGAGGTTAGGATCTTGCTATCAAAGTTTAACATGGAGAGGGGCCTGTAGGAACCGCAGTGCGATCCATCTTTACCGGGTTTCAGGAGGGGGATAATTACAGCTTCCCTCATGGAGTCAGGGCGGGCACCACGCTCGTAAGCTTCGTTAAACACCTGCGCCAACAGTGGGACCAGGGTCTCTTCATACAATTTATAAAATTCCCCGGGGAGGCCATCAGTGCCAGGGGATTTTCCAGCCGGGAGCGATCTAATGATTACCTTGACCTCATCTGGGGTGATGGGCTCGTCTAGGATGTCCGTCATTTGAGGATCGAGCCTGGGAAGGTCGATGTCGTCCAGGACATCCTCAATGCTGGAGGCGGCCATGGGCGGGGGTTTGGCGTATAGTTTGCCGTAAAAGTCAGAGAACACAGAGTTAATTTCTATTTGGGTGTGCACTAAGGAGCCGTCTGGTTTGAGTACTTGGCAAACGGGTGTTCTGGGGGTCTCCCTCTTGTATAGCCAAGCCAGGAGTTTACTGGGTTTATCACCTAGGGCATGGGTTCGTTCAATGTGTTTGGCGTAGCTCAGCCTTCCCAGGGACTCCCAGTGCGTAAGGCAGGTTTATTCTAGGTCAATTACTTTCTGTAAGTGTTATGGGGATGGGTCTAATCTACCTTCCAGTTCTCCCAGCTCCCTCTCTGAGTGTTCTAGGGAGGAAGTAATAGACCTTAGTGCTCCACCCATGGCTGCAATCATCTCACCCCTCATGACCACTTTGTATGCCTCCTTTGCGGTGCCTATGTATTTGACACTGTTGAGGTTTCTTTCCCAATAGTCCTCCGTCCTGTCCGCAATGTGTTCGCGGAGGGCTGTGTCATGGAGGGCCTCAGCCCTAAGTCTCCAGGTGGGGACAGGGGGGTCTAGGTGGGTAGACCTCCCAGGCGACCAGCAGTGGGGAATGATCGGACAGCACCCTGGGCAGGTACTGAGCCCCGCTAAACATTGCCTGTTGTTCTAGGCTTACGAAAAGATAGACTAGCCTAGTGTGGACCGCGTGTGGAGGGGAGTAAAAGGAGAACTCTCGCAGGTCTGGGTGTTGTTCTCTCCACAAGTCTCGGAGTTGTAACTGCTGTAACAGCCTGGACAGTATTTTGGCCGGCGGAGAAGGGCGTGTATGCTTATCATCTGACCTGTCTTTCTGGGGGTCTAGGGTGCAGTTGTGGTCGCCTCCCCATATCATGGTTTGGTCCCTGTAAGGGCTGAGACGTGAATATAGGGAATGAAAGAAGGCTGTTGCGTCGTGGTTGGGTGCATAGGTGCTAACTAGGCATATCTCCATGCCTTCGATTGTGCCCCATGCTAGTGCCATCCTACCCTCGTCGTCTACTTTGGAGCTTACTAATCTGAAGGGGATAGAGGGGTCTACCCAAATTAGGACACCTCTGGCATAAAAGGAGTAGGAGGATCCTATCAGAGTTCCGCGCCATGCTTTGGCCAATGCCTTCAGTTTCTCCAACGTTAGGTGCGTTTCTTGAAGTAGGGCTATTCTGGTTTTACTTCTTTTGATGGAGGCGAGTATGCGGCGTTGCTTCACGAAGCTATTCATGCCTCTGACGTTCCACGTCATGATTTTTATCGAGTCAACCATGGGAATCAGGGGTTCCAGTATCTATTTCAGGCTTACCTGGAGGCATTGCATGTGGCGCGAGGCGCGTGGGGCTCGTTTGAGGTCTAGGTGGTTTATGGATGTGGGTCCCAACTGGGGTGCCTGCATCTTTTGACTTCTGCTCCGATAACTGCAATCCCATCCAGCGTAGGGAAAGTGCTTCATCCATGCTGTCTACGATGGTTGTTGGTGGTCTTGGTTTTTCCCGATTCCGGCATCTAACTTCTGTGCCAACTCCCTTTTTCGCTCCCCCCCCCATAACTTTGAACGTCCCAAACATAAACCAGGTCGAGCGAGGTCTCCCTCACTATGACAGTCCCGTTTCCGCTCCTTTAGACCGAGCATCGGTTGCATGGTGCCCTACGGGCGGGTATCTAAGTACTCTTAACAAGAAAGAGCTTCCCGGGGTAGGAGAGTGTTCATCCGGGCGTCTCGTTTCGAGGAATCAAGTCAGCTGCGGTGTGTGTAGTCGTTCCTTTGTGGGGCCCCTGAGAGACATTGGGGCAAGGTAAAGCCATTGAGGGACGAGGCTCAGCGTGGTTGTCGCATCTTAACTTCGATGTCTGGGATCTGCTCACTGTCCATCCAGTCCCAAGCCTCGGCAGGGGTATCGAAGAGGTAGGATTTGTTGTTGTGTATCACCTTCAATCTGGAGGGGTATAGGAGCATGTAGCGTAGACCGGCAGACTTCAGTCTAGCTTTGGTGTGTATAAACAGTGCCCTCTTCATTTGGACCTGAAAAGTATAGTCCGGATAGATGGATATCTTGGCTGAGCCCTTGCAGATCTGGCCGCCTGATCGCGAGAAGGCGAGAATGTTTTCACGGTCCCTGTAATTAAGTACCTTTGCAATCACTGGTCTGGGTGGGTTGCCAGGGGGGGTTTCGAGGTGAGGGATCGATGAGCCCTTTCGATTGTGAAACCCTGGGAGAGTTTCTCTGCACCTATCTCCTGTAATAGGAGGTTTTCGACGAAGTTTGTGGGGTCCGATCCCTCGATGCCCGCAGGGAGGCCCAGAAGGCGAATGTTGTTACGGCGTGCGCGCCCTTCTGCCTCCTCGGCCCTGTCTTCCAGGTTTTTCACTTTCTGTTGGAGTGCATCTACATCTTTGAGGAGCACAGTTTTGGCTTCGATGTTTTCGCGGACCTGGGCTTCCAGCGTATCTGTCCTGCTGGCCAAAGAGCGGACGTCTTGGCGTAGGAGGCTCAGGTCTATGGCGACTGCATCAATTTTATGTTCCACAGCCGTTTGAGATTGTTTAATGGCTTCAAGGATCTGTGTGTTGCTTGGTTCAGTTGTTGGCCCCGAGGGGTCGAGTAGATCGGCGGCGTGTGCCCGTTCATGGTCTCAGGTGCTGTGGGCCCCGCCGCCGTGAAGGTATCAATGGTGGTCTGGTGTTGCATGGCCCTTGCCCCTTTGGTGGACATATCAACTGGACCACAGGCGCTTCACTGGTTTAGGGGAGGTCAAGGTGTGATGAGGCGGAGAGGCCGTAAGTTCCCAGTGCCCGCTCCAGTGGTTGAGCTGTTGTGCAGCTCGGTCCGGACGGGAGCAGTGGTAGAGGGCGGCAGTATGTTATGGGCCGCTCCGGAGGCCCAGATAGATAGCTAATGCGCAGGGGCCAAACCGGCAGTGTTCGTCAGTGTGCGTCGGGGCCGTTCCTCTGGGTTTCAGGAGTAGTGGTTAGGGCCCGGCTTGCGAGTCACCACTACGTTTGCTGGGCGCTTCGTGGAGGGGGACACTGTGCCTATGTAGGGTGGAAGAGGGACGGGGGGCGCTCGCGTCGGCCGGCGGTGACAGCCGGTATATAGCATTTGGATTTGTCCCCCCGCTCACCTCGAGGATTCTCCAACACCCAAGCTCACGGTTCCGCGGTGGGTAGCGCACGTGTCCGGCTCGTATCAGGCTGGGCTCTGCGTCCTGGTTACGCCTCCTCTCGTTCGTGCACCCGGCTCCTCGAGTGCTTCGCAGGTCCCCCTCGTCGGTCTGGCCGGGCGCTCTTGTACGACGGAGGGGTCTTCTCCCCTCCGGCAGCTTGGGCGTTGCGGCGCGGATGCAGCCTTAGAGTGCGGGCCGCTGCACTGTGCTGGGTGAGGGAGCCGCCATTTTGGCTCCGATCCGCTGGATCGTGTTGCACGGTCTATAAGGCGAAGCCGGTCGCTCAGAGCCATGGGAGTTGGCCCGCAGGTGCAGCAGGGTATCAGCCGTCGGTGAGGCGGTTTGAGGGCTTCAGGACCCCCCAAAAAGTGTAGTTAATGGCGGTTTATGATGGTCGCATCCGGCGGAGCGCGCGGAGCGAACGTCCTCTTCACATGGTGGTTAGCCACGCCCCCACAATCCTTTAATATATGCATTTTGATTAGTTTCGCTGATATAAGTAGTACATTTACATATAGGTCAATGGTAGGACAAGGTCTCTGTTTGCGACCCCGACAAGTGGCCAGCAGGCATATTAATTATTCAGTTGTACGGAGGTCACAACGGCCAGAATCTTACTCAGAATGTCATTTGGCCTCCATTTTGATGTTCAGGGTGACTTCTACATAACAAGAGAACCTAAAATGGCGGCTCAATTCAAGATGGCGGCTTACATTGGTTTCTCTAAGGTCAAGACCTTGCCGTGGAGTTTGTTCGCACATGATGTTTAGACAACTTGGCGTAGGCCAATACACATACAATTGTTACAATAGGAGGCATAATATTGTTTCTATTCTGACACGCCGTCACACTGGACTGCAACAACATTCATTAGCCTGCATTTCAGGAACTGCTTGCAAAAGCACCTTCCACCACATCAAAATGTTAGCAATACACCATTCCGCTATACAAAATCTTGTGCATAGACTGTACTATGCAAAATGTCCTGCTCTAGAACTACAAAATGTAATTAACATTCTCCTACATGGAACAGCCAAAGAACTCCTTTGAGAAATAGAGCACATCCAAAGTAAATATTTTGGCACTGAAGTTAAGTAACTTCAGTAAACATTAGCGAAAGCCTCACAAGCACCAACCTCCTAACAAACACATTAAAAAAAGAAATAGCTAAGTTTCAAAACACATCTGCTGAAAAACCAGACCAAGTAAAAAGAGCACACAAATAGTAGATATGGCCTACAAAACAGAAGACAATGAGGAATCCCAATGGTTCCAATTAGCTTTATATATAACAACAGAAAACTGTTGGATAAAACTACTGATACCAGAAGGCTTTGGGATACCCACAGCAAAAGGGTCAAAGTGGTCATACAGTGGTCTACCAAAATCCTCTGTACAGTCAAAGGTCGTAGACCAACAAACCATAGGAAAGCAAAGCAAGATGAATCCGACTTAGTGAGGAAGGAGAAGGAATTGCATGGTTGGCAAGAGTGAACCCAATCGAGGGATGCCGACAGAAAGGTGCAAAGCATGAAGCCCTAAAGAATATTGTGATGACAAGAGTGAACCCGACAGATGGATGTCCACAGTTGGTTGTTTAAAAAGACCTTAAGATTTGTAAATGCAACAGGTGAAAGTGTTTTTGTGAAAAGCTGCAGTGAACCCTACGGAGGGAGGCTGACACTCGAGAGGGGTCTGGACCCCTAAGAGGGGGACTCAGGGTGGAGAAGCATCACCCTAAGTACAAACAGAAAGGAACTTTTGTTTAATTATCTTTGAACACATCAAGCCCTTGGAGGCAAGATACTTTTTGATATAAAAGAGACTTCACCATCGAAGGTCCTGATAGCTGAGACCGGAACTGTCGTCTCATGCTGGGAAAGCTCAAGAGTGTGCTGTGCTCAGGAGTCCCACCTTGTCCCGTGTTCAAAATTTGGGGAAGGGAGACCCCAGTTACCACAACCTGACTTATCATTTGAGAACACGTCTTTATTTCTTGTGAATCCTATCCCACACCCTTTTGGTATTTAGTTGTAAGGATTGGCAATTGTTTTTTTAGTATAGGCCCTTTTATTTGACAAGATGCCACCAGGACTGCCTTATTTATTATTTGATGGTTTTAGCTTGCTCCCCTCTTAGATTTAGGTTTAGATTAGGGGTTTTTCCAACCTGCATATACAGTTTAATAAACACACTTGAACTGTGATCACTTGTGTCTGTCTTTACTGTTGCCACCATGGTTCCTTACATATTGTGTCAGGAGTTGTATGTGACTCAATTGAAACTAATTGGGGATCCCTACAATTACAAAAATGTAGTCAGAGAGCCTCTAGCCCTTCCATCACCACCAAGGAATCAATAGGGTTTGATATCTGTAGCAGTAGGGAAGCTATTATTCCTCCTTGGAAAAGAGGAATGATTCCTACGTACTTGGTTTTGATACCCCCTCTGGGGTACTACACATGGTTGGCCAAATAAATTGGCCTAGCGTGGAAGCTCGGGATAGACATTTTAGCAGGTGTTATTGATCCCGACTTCGGGGGAGATGTGAAGGTTCTTTTACAGAATTACAGTGTGATCGCTACTGAGGTGCGACAGGGAGATCAGATTGGGATTTTGGAAGGAGCTCTTTTTCCTCAATTTAAAGAAAGTGAACTAGATAAAACAGAAAGAGGAAACTTAGGCTTTGGGGAAGCTGATAAGTCTCTTAGCATCAAATAAAGAAAGGGAGAAGAACCCACCATCTATCTCGACCTAGCCTTTGCCCGGCAAAATGATCCAGCTCTCATTGAAGCTTTTCTATAAGAAATTTTGGAAGAAGAAGGCATACAGAATGGAAGTTTCCTTTTCTTCTTAAAGCAAGGGTTGCTTTGCAGAAGAGAAACCTCTACAGAGGGTTTGGTAAAAACTGAGTTGGTAATACCAAAGAGCCACGCATCTTACCGGAGGGCATGTAGGACAATCTAAAATCCAGGCGCATATTAGTGGGAAGTTCTACTGGCCAGGTATCCACGCCAATATAAAAACTTTCATCCAGACATGCAAAATATGTCAAAAGACCAGCACGCACATCCCATTATCTGCCCCTCTGAACCTGTTGTCGATCATAGAAGTCCCCTTTACAGGAATTGGTATGGACATAATTGGACCTCTAGAGACATCTAGATTAGGCAATAAATATGTGCTTGTGGTCGTGGATTATTCGACTCAATATCCAGGGCCATTCCCAATGCGAAATGATACAACACAGCAGATCCTTAAACATCATCTACAGTATATCACAAGGATCAGCTTTCCCAAGGAAATATTGACAGATCAAGCTTAGAATGTTAACAGTAAGCTTATGGCCAAAGTCAAAGAGCAACTCCAAATTACCACCTTGCGAACTTCTGTGTACCATCCACAAACTGATGGCTTGGTAGAAAGATTCAATATAATCCTAAAACTCATTTTACAGAAATTGGCAGTTGAGGACGGGAAAGATTGGGACTGAATGATCCCACGGGCACTATTTGAAGCGAGGAAAACCCCCCTGGCTGCCACAGGTTTCTCTCCCTTTGAATTGTTCTATGGAAGAAAGCCCAGAGATGTCCTGGACATGCTCCTGGAAACCTGGGAAGAATGAGAGGAGGCACCTATTTCAATCTTGTCAACCACCCCAGAATGCAAGAACACATGAAGTTGGTTTGAGACCTAGTTTGCACTCATATGCAAAAGGCCCAGAGCCAGTGAAAGGCCACTCATGATAAAAAAGTGAATTTGAGATAACTTTCCATAGGACAGAAAGTACTGGTCCTCTTACTGTGAGAAACCTAGGGGCTCTGAGAATCCTCTATTCGGGTGGCCAGGGCACAGCCATAGTCTTTGGATCCAGACCCTGGGGGTGGACCAATGCGGGAGGATAACCCGGGAAGGGGAGTCTGGGAACAATTTTATGGGAATACCCTAGGCGAGACACGGTATCCCCCTCTCCCATTATCCAAAACCACACAACCCATCTCTATTTTTGGGGTACTTTTCAACACATAACATCTTCCCCCTCACCCTCATATTTGGAATAATACTGGGAAGAAGAAGAGGCAGGCCGGAGTCATGAGGATTACCCATAGGAATCAATGGGCAATGGATTCCTATGCGTAGTCTCCATGTTGTCCCAATAATGAGGTCAGGCAGAGTTAGGCAGGTAGGGAGGGACAACTACTCACACCTGACTCCAATCAACTCTATCTGGGAGTATAAAAGCAGCCACCAGAAACAGCATTTGGAGCGAGACGGGGAGTCGGGGATGCTGGACGGTGCCAGAAAGCAAACTGTCCAAACACTGGCCCCGTGAGGGCATCAGAAGGAAAGATCAGGGGCAGCTGGGGTTGCCTAGCAGCACAAACATAGCAGCACAAACATTTAAACTCCTCCCCTGGGCCAGGCAGACGTACCCAGGTCTCTGAGGGGCAGAGGGAGAGACCCTGACCTCCTAGTAACATCCCCTTTTGGCTCCTGCAGCTCCCAATGACAGAACATGCCATTTCGGGGAGCAATGAAGTGGGATCAAAATTAGCCCAGTGCATTCTGGGACTAGAAATTGTGAACTTTGGAGGGAGGCTTGAGCCTGGCAGAGGGAAGCTTTCTTGCAGAAATTTTATAAAAGGAGTCCGAGCCCGGCTGAGATGGAAACCTTGAGGAACTTTAAGAACGTTTGAGCCCGACAGAGGGAGACCCAGTGGTGAAGGAAAAGATGCAATTAAAGTCTTCAAGACCAGCTGCAGAGTGGTCCGGTGCCACGTGAGTGCTCATGCAAATGACTCTGACTGGTCCCCCTTTGTTTTCAGTTGAAACTACAAGAACCAGAAGGCCCTAGGACAAGGTGGTGTGAGATGTCAGAGTGGTCCTACGAGGGTCCCTTCAAATCCCTTATACAATCGAAAGTCTCTGACCCATTGCCAAGAGAAAGCTATGGGAACGCAATCCCCTCGCTTTCTGAAGAAAATACTACAGAACAAGGCAAGTGTGAACCTGATAGAGGGATGCCGAAAGAAAGTTAGGGGAAGGAAACTCTGTTTTCTGATGAAACTGTGAAAACTGTGAAAGAAGACAAGTGTGAACCCGATGGAGGGATGCCGACGAAAGCTAAGAGAAGGGAACTCTGCTTTCTGAGAGGAGCTAATCATGAACTGTGAGTAAAAGCATGAACTGTGTTAAAGATGGCTATGTGATCCCGATGAAGGGATGCCAAAGGGAAAGCTAAGTAGAGTGAATGCTGCATTGTGTTGAAACTAAAGTGAACTGTGAAATAGGCAATTGTGAACCTGGCGGAGGGATGCCTGTAAATCAGGGTGAACTCTGACACACCTGAGAACTTTGTGTTGATCTTAAGAGTGAAAGGTCGTAGTGAACCTGACGGAGAGAGGACCAAGTTGCAAGAAGGATCTGAGCCCGGCAGAGGGAGATCCCAGGAGCAAAGAACAATGGCCCACAGTACAAGATTACCTAAGGAACTTTTGTTTATTGTTTTTGTGCAGCAGGCCTTCTAAGGCAAGAGACTTTGTAGAAAAGAGACTTGGCCACTGAAGGTCCTGGGATTGTTGAATGGAAGTGTAACCTCATGCTAGCAAGTCCCAGGAATGTGCTCTGCTCAGAAGTCCTGCCTTGTCCCGTGTCTAAAATGGGGGGAAGGGAGACCCGGCCATACCATCCGAACTTAGTCTTTGTGAACACTTTATTTTTTTGTTGAACATTATTCCACACTCCTTTGTTCAACGTAGTGGTAAGGATTGGCAATAGTTTTTCTTTTTAGTATAGTCCCTTTCATTTGACAAGATACCTCTAGGGCTGCCTTATCATTATTTGATGGTCGTAGCTTTATCCCATTTTAGATTTAGGTTTAGATTAGGAATTTATCTCACCGATTTATACAGTTAAATGAACACCATTGAACTGTGATCACTTGTGTCAGTATAACTATTGCCAAATGGAACAGACCTTATGAGATAGTAGAATGTATGGGAACCTGTACTTATAAAGTAGTCCAACAGGACGGAAAACAGAAAGTCCATTTGTGTCACATAAATCTCTTGAAAGACGAGAAAGAGAACCCGTCAACCACCCATGCCAAAGTACTAGCCTGTCTGGTTCCCGAAGACATAGATAACTTTGACTTAATTCCTTACAATTTATCTATACAACAACAAAAATATCTAAAAAATGTATTCATCTAATTTCCCGATGTATTTTCAGAAAAACCATGAAAAGTAAAAGGTACATACCAGTATATTAGAACACCAAAAGGTAAAGTGGTTCACTTAAAAACAAATAGAATACCAGAAGCCCATAAACAGATAGTGATCTAGGAAATCAACAAAATGTTGAAAGCCAATATTATTGAGCCCTCCTCAAGTCCATGGTCCTTTCCTATAGTTTGGCCACTAAACATGACCTTTCCTGGAGAGTCTGCATAGACTTCCATCAAGTTAATGCCATCTCGGACTTTGATGCTTATCCCATGCCACGCATCAATGACCTAATTGATAAACTCGGAGCAGCCACCTTTCAATCTACCCTAGATTTCACCAAAGGGTACTGGCAAGTTCCTGTATATGGGCCAGATAAGGAAAAGACAGCGTTTTCAATGCCCTTAGGATTATTCCAGTTTAGCATCCTCCCTTTCGGCCTACACGGCACACCAGCCATTTTCCAATGCCTGATGGATAAAATCTTACAACCCTATTCCGATTTCTGTGGAGCTTATATTGACGATATTTTCATTCATAGTAAAACTCGGAAGGACCATCGCTTCCATCTTTATACCATAATGAAAATCCTCAGAAACACTGGCCTAACTGCTAATCCAGTTTAATGCAGATTGGACCAATCAGCCTTGGCTTCTTCGTAGGGAATGGGAATGTACAGCCCCAGCATGAAAAGTTAAAAGCTCTGTTGGATACACCAAATCCCAAGACCAAAAGAGACCTTAGAGCTTTTCTCTGGTTAATAGGATATTACCGTAGGTGTACCCCCAACTTTTTGGACAAACCAGACCGGCTGACAGATAGACTTAAGAATGCTGAACCCAAGAAACTTAATTGAAATGACGGGGACGAGATTTGCTGAACCCAATCCTGGTTGTCGACTTCGCCAAAGAGTTAGTATTACAGATGGATGCCTCCCTTAAAGGGTTAGGAGCCATCCTCTCCCAGATTTGCGATGGACTGGAACACCCCATTTTATGCGCAAGTCACAAGTTGTTCCCACGTGAAAATAATTACTCCATGGTAGAACTAGAAGCTCTAGCCATCAAGTGGGCCATTATCCATCTTAGATACTACTTAGTAGGATGGAAGTTCTCCCTCGTTACAGTCCACTCACCCCTAGTGTGGATTAGCCATGCAAAGACTCCAACCCTCGGGTCATGCAATGTTTTCTAGACCTACAACCCTATTGTTTCACTGTGGAACACCGAAAAGGAAAATACCTGGGAAATGTAGATTTTTTTCCTGGTTCCCCTGTGAAACAAATGTGGCTACATCGCATGGAGGAAGGCTATGTGAGAAACTTGAAGGTGTCACCCTAACTAGTCTGTAGAGGAACAGCTGCATGTCTCTGCAGGAAACACTGCCTCCCACCTCCCATATGTTGGAGGCCTGAGATTGTGCCGTGTTTGACATGAGCAGTTGTGCCAATACAGCAACGTGTGTTTGAGAGAAGATACCCATTGAGACAACCCTACCGAATGTATCCCCGAAGGGATGACAATTTGAGGGAGATAATCCCTGAAGGAATATAAGAAGAAGCAGAGAAAAGAAGCCAGTTATGTCACAAACGAGTATGAACAACATCCCAAGATACCAGCTGAAGAAGATGTATAGATCCTGAAGACATTAATAATGAAGTAAAGAATCAAGTGAACTTTTAAATGTGAAAAAGGAGGAAATCAACTGTTCAATAATTGGACAGATGCTGAAACGCAGGTAGATTAAGTCATCATAGAAGCTGGCTATATGTAGTGAATAGAATGCAGGTGAAACCACCATTGTATAGAAGCTGGACATCAGTATATTGAAATTAGTAAGCCAGGATCATGAAGAGGGAAGGGAAAACTAGGGCGCAGCAAGAATAAGCAAAATCGTGGAGCTGCAAGACTAGGCTGTCTGGCCTGGAGTCAAGACTGAAGCAGTGAAGGTCAGCTATCTATTCTGGAAAGGAGTGTGAAGATGGAATCATTCCTTGTTGAGGTGCAAATAAAGAACACTAGGGGCCTCATTATGACTCAGGCGGTAAGGGGTTAACGGCAGCGTTAACAGCGCCGCCCCTTACCGCCTGATTACGAGGTCCCCTAGCGCCATGGTGCTTTTAACACCTGCTTTTAGCAGGTGTTAAAATCCATGGCGCTAAGGGACCATGGAGTTAATTACGCCACCGTAATTTACGGTGGCGTAATTAACGCCTTCCCCACTCCCATTATGCCCTATGGGGCAAAAATGGGAATGGGGAAGGGTAAATGGGGATTGGGGACTTACCGCCCCGCCTAGGTCGGAATGGGGCGGTAAATCCGCCAACCACCATGGCGTAAACGTAGTTTACGCCATGGTGGTAAAGTCACGGCCCAGGCGGTAACTTACTGCCTGGGTCGTAATGAGGCCCTAAGAGTGCAAATGTTATTTCATTTAGAGCATTTAAAAGCTGCAAAAGGGACCAAATCGTGGTCTCCTGTCACGTGAGCCAAGGATGAAAATAGAGTTCGGACTTGGAGTCCCAGAACACGATAGTGAGAGCCCGCACTCCCATGTATTCTAAGACAAGGATACTTTTGCAAGGCCAAGTTGAAAGACAATCTTCATGGCAGAAGGCACGGGCGATGAGAGATGCTGGGGTAATTGCTTGGGGGGGGGTTTTGTCATGCCCCATCTCGTTTCACCTGGGTCGGGGCTTACATGCTGCTAAGTGAACCGAATGTTTCAGACCTGCCACAAGCGTGCCAACCAATTGTAGTAGTCCATATAATGAAGGACCTTATAGTTTGAAAACCAATTAGAAACCGTGTATCTAATGTTTCTAAAGATGATGGGCTTCATTACACGGAAGGCGGTAAGGGTTAACTGTCACCGGTAATGCTACCGGTGACCATTAATCCTTACCGCCTTATTACGAGGTCCCTTTGCGGGTTGGTACTTTAACGCCTGATTTTTTAAAAAACGAACCCGCAAAGGGACCTTGGTGCTAATTACGGTACCGCAATTTGCGGTACCGTAATTAGCGCCTTTCCCATTCCCATTATGCCCTATGGGGGCAAAAATGGGGATGGGGAAGGGACTTGGTGAATGGGGAATTACCGCCCCCGCTCACCTTGGAGTAGGGAAGTAATTCCGCCATCCACCAAGGCGGACATGGTAAAATACCGGTGGCAACCATGGTGCTAATAGCACCATGGTTACCGCCTACCATTTAATGAGGCCCATGTTTTAGAGGTAGGCATATGTTGTCCACCTGACAGTGGGCAGCCAATCACAATCCTAGTTCCTATAGAATATATACTTAGATGCTCCCCTTTATTAGGTTTTTTGCCAAGTAGTATGACATCACCTCTGACGTATTTTTAGTATAAAGTCTATGTTTTGTGAAAAGATCGCTGAGAGAAATTGTGCGTACGTCAATTGATGTTCATTGTAACTCCCTGTTTTACATAATTGTTAATAAAACAGTACTTTGCCATCTTCCTAAATTGGTTTGGTTATTTTGACAATGAATGTATTTGTGTGATCCCATCCATGACATATGCACGTTCCTAAAGGGCACTAAGCTCAAGTCCTCGGGGATCTGTCATTCAGGTGGCCAGGACATGGCCATCACTATTGGATCCATTTCCTGGGGGTGGACCATTGAGGAAGGATCACCTGGATGGAGGCCCTCAGGGAGAGGAAGTGGGACACCGACAGGTGAGATGTGGTAACCCTCTTCTTCCAACGCCGTTTCCCCAACCTACTACGTAGGATATTCAGAAACACTTCTCCCCTTTTCCCACACAAACAATTTCTCCCGACACGAAACACAACAGACTAACACTAAAACCATTTACCTGACATGTCCCAACCCAAGGGTCAGGCAAAATTAGGCATTTGGCCAGAACCACACACAGCTAACATCCCTTTCCTTTCTGCACAGGGATAAAAGGTGGAGCACGTGTGCACAAGACGAGCAAGGCAGACTGCACAACGAGAGAGCTATCCTGGTACAGTTATTCAAGAGTATGAGAAAGGCAGATGATCCCAAGTTTGGTTGAAACTACTGATAAGAGAAGGCTTTGGGAGAGCCTCAGCAAAAGGGTCAAAGCGGTCATACAGGGGTCTAGCAAAATCCTCTGTACAGTCGCAAGTCTTTGACCGACAAACCATTGGAAAGATAAGGGAGACGAATTGCGCTTAGTTAGAAAGGAGAAGGAATTGTATGCTTGGGAAGAGTGAACCCGACGGAGGGAGGATGACAGGAAGGGGCAAAGCATGATGCCCTAAAGATCATTGTGATGACAAGAGTGTACCCGACAGAGGGATGTCAACAGTGCATTCTTTAAAAAGACATTATGACTTGGAAATGCAACAGGTGAAAGTGTTTTTGTGAAAAGCTGCAGTGAAACCATCAAAGGGAGGCTGACACTCGAGAGGGGTCAGGACCCCTAAGAGCGGGATGGATGGGTGGAGAAGCATCACCCTAAGGACAGACGGGCTAAAAAACGGTGTTGTGGAAGGTTGCCCAGAGCAATTGCCAGTGGTTTAGATTCATCTGAAACCTTCCGCCCATCACTTTTGTGGTCTGTATGACATGCATGGCCAAGTTCAAAGACAATTCAAATGGCAGAAGACATGAGTGATGATGGATTATGGGCTAATTGGATGGGGAGGCATGGTCAAGTCCACCCACCAGCACCTGGGGTACAATCTTGCATACTGCTAGAGAGTCAAATATTCCAGAAAGGTACAAGCATGCCAACCAATTATAGAGGGCCATGTATTGAAGAGCCCTATAGTTCAAGAGCCAATGGTGTGTCGTGTATCTAACAAATATTGAGGATGACTTGCACAAGGGGTAGGCATAAGTTGTCTACCTGACTATAGAAACCCAATCACAATTGAATCCCCTACAGAAAGTATACTTAGATGTTCCCCGTAGACCAACCATAATCCTAAATAGGTTTTCTTAGTTTGCCACGTAGTATGACATCATGTATGATGAGGTTTTGCTATAAAAGTGTTCTTTTTTATGTGATGCACTGAAATTATGCTTTGAGACGTCCGTTGATGTCTGTTGTACTACCTGTTTTAGATAATTGAGACTAAAACAGTTTATTGTCGCCAACTTCCTGAGTCTGTCTTATTATTGGTATATGACTTATTCTGCATCCCCATCAATCTAACAACGTGCAACCTCATTTAAAAGGGCCTAATGGTTCACGTGGTAGCATGTCGGATGGTTCAAGATCCATAGATTAAGTAGAACTCCAGTATTTCAGACGATCGAGCACCCTTTCGCCATCTAGCCGGAAGATTGCGGGGTTTCCTGTGGAGAGCGGCTGACATAAAATTCTTGCAAGAAAAGCGATACAGGTTAGATGGGTCTCTCTTTGATGAAATCTCTCCACGTTTCCACAGGCGCTTCGTGGACGGAATGCAAAAGTGGTCGAATGGAGAGGGTAGCTGATACCGAAGGCTCGAGATGAACGAGTGAATGGTGAGTAGACTGAGGGGATGGCAAATTGTGGGGTTGGGATTGTGGTAGTTTAGAAAAGTTAACAGGGTTGATTATGAAATAAACGAAGAGCGTTTGTACGTGTAAATAAGAGAAAAGAGATAAGGCCCAGAATTTCATAGCTCAAGGAGTTTTAGAAAAACTCATCTCACACCCCAATTGGGGTAAAATAGGCAGCACATAAACAGGTTTATGTTAGGAGATGAGTTAAAGTCTAGTGAGTGTATTTTAGGGGTGAGATGATGAAGATGAGTACCATAATTTAAATGTAAAAGAGTCGACTAGTCTGTCTGTTTGTATGTTTTGTCATTGAAAAAATAAGAATAAATTGTGTAAAGTTGAAGTAAAGATAAAAAGTTACTGCCTATTTAAGGTTATTATCGGCACGGACCAAGAAGTAGGTTGAGGTCATTGAGAAACAGAGGATTTGAGTGGCGAGTGTTGGAGCAAGCTCATATTTGTTGTTTTTATAAACGGATCTGTGTAAAACACTGGTAAGTATTAACAGTCAATTGAGACTTGTCACAATGGGAGATATTAATCCTCGGATGCACCTATGAAAAACATCACCAAAGCATATGCCTAAGCTCAAACAGTACAGTGTGGAATGGGTAAAGGACACAGCAGATAAAAGGTTTATGCCATGGCCGCAAGGGAGGTCGCTGTCAAAAATGGTACTGCAACACATGACCACATACTTGCACGCTGGGTACACAGGGAGGAAATTGGAGAAGAGGTTAGCTATTTTAGAGCTTTGGAAGATGTACGCAGAGGAGAGAGATGATCCACCGCCTGAGGAGTGGATGCTTACTCATGCACGGAGGAAGGTGTAGAGCCTTCTGCTCCCAGTACCTTGCCAGAAGGGAATGGTAAGAGTACAGAAGACGTAGGATTGTATCCGTTAAAGGAGCTGAAAGCGGCGACAAGGTATAGTAACCCAATATATGAACCACCTGCTTATAGCAGTGATAAAAGTCCAGAAGAGACCGAAAGAAAGGAGGAGGTCTTTAAGATCATGCAGAATAAGGAGGAGACAAGTGAGTGATCGAATATGACAACAAACATAGAAAGAGAGATTAAGAGTTGGAAAGGAGAGAATGATAAAGCTGAAGAGGTAACGCTCATACAGAACAAATGGATGGGAGGATAGATATTACTAAAGCTCGACGGGAAAAGTATTGAGGAAGTCAGGCAATGGGAAGATCAAGACTAACAGGACAGGAAAGACAGAGAACGAGAAAAGAGATTGAAAGAGGATGAACACAGTAGAAAGAATAGACAGAGGAGAGACACATGTATCAGGAAGCGGAGCAAAAGAAGGAAGAATGGGAGGAGGAGCAGAGAAAGTATGACAACAGGCAGAGAGTAATTGAAGAACGAGAAAGGCAAGAAAGGAAACAGAAGAGGAGGAAGCGCAGAAATTAAGGGATAAAAAGATACAGAGACAAAGGGAAGAGGAAGAGTGATGAGCGAATCCAAGAAAAGAGGAGAAAAGTCAAGAAGACTAAAGAGATAGATGGGACGCGAGAAAGCAAAGAGAATTAAACAAAGAATTGGAATGAAAAAGGAGACAGAGGGAGCGCGATTTAGATCGCATTCAGAAAGAGTTATTGGAACCAAGTGCAGTATTACCATGGGGAAATAAAGAGGAGTTTCCTCTGTCAAAGGAGTCAATGCCAGGGCCATCTAGAGTAGCCCTAGAAGAATCTTGAGATAGGGAGCATTGGAGACAGGATCAATAAGGCCTATCAAGACTTAAGAGAAGGTAGCAAATTGGGAAGCCAAGGGAAGGGAGATCGCTCCCTGGTCTTCCAATCATGAAGCAAAGAAAGAGACCCATTTAGTCTCGAGCATAGAGCTTTGTCCTTAGACAGGATGACTTTAGATAAGGGTGAAGGGAATGAGAGCCATACCAGCTAGGGGTTAAATATGTCAGACCAAGAGAGAGAAACCTTCTGTGGGGAGGGAGGAGGAAGTGCATGCGGCCCAGAGGGATGTCTGCAGACAGACAAGGAAGTAAGGTGGTCTGATTTAGAGCAGCCTAAGGATAGGGCGCCAGATCCTGTAGCATCTCCAGAGCGTCCTAGAGGAAGATCAAATAGTGAGAAGGGAGAGTCACCACCATATGTGAGCAGGCTGAGGTCATTGCCAGGTAGAAAGCAATCAGGAACCATTGCCCCCACCAGGGATAGGCAGACGATGGTAGCCGATTGCGGATTGGGATTCACATAGTTCTCTTCATTGGAGAAAGGAGGGGCCAGACCACAGTATATTGCTTGGCCGCAAATGGATAAGAAAAATTTAAGATGCAAACTCCCTAGTTTAATGGCGGGTGTGGGGAAATGGATTTATGAACCAGAGAAAATGACAGGGGGAAATACTCTGGCAATGGGGGACATTCAGGGTCTCCTAGCAGCCATTCCTGGGTAAAGAGCAGATGATACTTGGACAAGAACAGGCTATTCGAGTGTCACGGCACAGAACACAGTGCACTATGGAGCACCATTTAGTAATTGTAGAGCAGATGTCTGGAGAGCTCTCAGGGTGCAGTATCATGACACATCAGTTATGGGTGCAATTATGACACCTAAGATGAAAGAAGACAAGGATCTGCTTGCTTACATTCAGGAGTGCTGGACTCATGAAACCTGTGAGCTGTGGGGAAAAACAGTGGCAGTATTTTACCATATTTTATGTCAGGGATTGCCCATACAGGTACAGAGGCAGCTCAAGAATCTAGTGGGAATGGAGCGAAGCCATGGGCAGAAATAAAGTTGACTATAGTGCATCACTGTCAGCTGTTACAGGAGAAAAATAGGAAGAAGGAAGATGCTATAAAACTTGCGGAAGCCAAGTTAATTCAGAAGAAATTGTCATTCCATAGAAGGCACAGTATTGACAAGTGGAGAAGGACTGGGAAAACAGCAAGCAGTTGGTACATCAGAGGTGAATAATCAGCGCCAGATGTGCCAAGGAGGGAATGGATTTGTGCCAAGAGGCACAGGAATGGGAAATAGAGGAAGGTGTGGTTTTCAGAATAATGAAAGCAGTTTTCAGAATATGGAGAATGATAATCAGAATGTGCAGGGCGGATTTAACCAAGGGCGACTAGTCAGAAGGGCTCCTCCTGTATGTTGTACATGTGGGATGACAGGGCACATTGCGCGTGTATGTGTGAGCCAAGGGTAAGTACAAAATGGGCAATTCTCAAGAGGGGGGACAGCTTATCCTCCAGCATATGGATCACAAGTTAGGGATGGGTTTGCCCAAGATCAGACAGTGTATCAGGCACAAGCGCCACAAATGCAACAGGCATTGCATCCACAGCAAGCACTATTGAATCCACTGCACGGGCAGTCACAACATGCACCCGTACAGATACAGCAGAACACAAACACGGGAGAACTATAGACACCTAGAATAGAGGGTGTCACTGTGGTGGAAGGAAGTCCTTTCACAGGTACAGGGTATGTATGTATCCACAATAGGACAGCTCAGAGGGTGTCTTGATGTGTTCAGTACTATCAGTGACACCAGACCCCCAAGAAGAACCAAGGGTTGATGTGGTGATAGGAGGCAGATCTTTTTCTTTTTTAGTAGACACTGGTGCAACTCGCTCATGTATATGAGAGGCAAAATACCGAATTTTGGGAATTGCCATGAATGCTCAGGGATTCTCTGGAGCTACGATTTGAGTTCCTTTTACTGACGAAATACCATAGTCCATAGGAGAGTGTGACATGTCTGTTCCATTGTTGTATTCACGGCAGACACCAGTTAACATTCTAGGACAAGATTTAATGACGAATCTTAACATGACGATTCCTTCCACTGATGGAGGCATAGTGTGCTCTACTCCAGGGATACATTACATAAATTTGGGTGAATTTATATTGGCAGATACAGGGCAAATGGCTCTGCGAGGAATGCCACTGGAACCAGAAGTTTTGTCTTTATGGGGTACGCATTCTGTTGAAATGGCTCCCCGGTTTAGTGGGAAAAATTATGAGAATACCTGATGAATTCTTGTCCAGGCCACAGATACCCATGGCCAAAGAGGGGGGACAGACTATTCCCTAGAGTTAAATGCAGCCATAGCACCAGGGGAAATGGCAATGCTTGAAGGAACAGATGACAAAGGCAAACCATGGAGAACAGTGATTGCCATTGGGGAAGGGTGTAGACTGACTGACGTCACTGACGATGACATGTTTAGAGATGATCCAACAGATGATGAAGTAACATTCAAGATGAGTATATTACACATTGGATTCGAATAGAGAAAAGAGAGATCCCACAATGAATGGTGATAGTGTCGTAGCATCCAGCATTTTTTGATGAAGACTTGGAAAAGGTGCAAAGCGCTTTATGGACTACAGGCCCATATGACATAGGCCTATTGAAGGGGGTAGGGGAGTTTAAGATGAAATTGAAACCAGGAGCAATCTTACCTTGAACAAGACAGTACCCCATGTCTCGAGAGGTGGATCAAGGCATTTTTTAGACTATTTCAGCACTGATGGAACAAGGTATTCTGGTACCATCAGAATCATCATGCAATACTGCAGTGTATTCAATAAAAAAAATCAAATGGGGGGGTTGTGGTGATTCATACAAGATATGAGACCGATTATCCCTATTGTAGAAGCAGAGTTTCCTTTAGTTCTTAATCCAGCGATGATACCATGCAGTATCCCAGTAGAAGCGTAATATTTTATGGTGATTGACTTGAAAAATGCATTTTTCTCAATCCCGTTGCAGAAGGACTCACAAGACTTGACTTCTTTTTTGTTCAGCCAAATCTGACTAAAACATGCATGTTTGCCTCAAGGAAATTGTGAGTCCCTGTTGGTCTTTAATAGGGTCCTTCAGATTGACCTAGGCAATATTTATTCGAAGAGCATTGTGAAATAGTATGTAGATGACATTCTGATTTGTAGCACTACAGAAGACGAGCGCAGGCAAGACTCGATCCACTTAAATGACTATCCTAGCAGACAAGTGATACAAGATAGACAAAGAGAAGTTACAGTACTGCCAAGAAGAGGTGTTGTACATAGGCCAGTTGATCTCACATGAGGGAAAAAGGGCCACACCTGAAAGAGCTGAGGCGATCATGAAAACAGCAAAACTGCACACAGTGAAGCAAATGTATCACTTTTTGGGACTATGGAATTATGTTACAGCATGGATGTTTGATTATAGTTTGTTCACAAGACCCATTTTGCAAGCTCTAAAGGAAGCAAAGGTAAACAATGAGAAAATAGAATGGACTGAGGAAATGGAGGGAGGGTTTGAAGAATTGAAAAAAGCAATTTGCACAGCTCCTGTTTTAGGAATTCCCAATTATGCTGAGGAGTTCTTTTTATTTTCACACACAAATGGTATAGTCATGACAGCAGTACTTACACAGAGGACTACAATACGGTATAAACCACTGGCATATTAGAGTGGGATTCTAGATCCAGTTATGAAGGGAGATTATGCTGTGAGACATCCGTTGATGTCCGTTGTTCTCCCTGTTTTAGATAATTGAGAATAAAACAGATTACTTTTGCCAACTTCCTGACACATTCTTATTATTGGTTTAAGAATTATTCTGCATCCCCATCCATCTAACAATGCCCTACCTCATTTAAAAAGGCCTAATGGTTCACGGCCAAGTATATCTTGGCAAGAAACCTTCACAACAGTGGGCACAACCACTTCAGGCCACGATAATGCATATGTAAAAAAGGAAGTGGTTGGTTTGAATGTAACATCACCTCTGTTACTGCAAAACGTATGTCACCAGCAAATCTCATAAATGCTTACTCAATACTCCTTCTACCCCAAATTAGTCACTAAACTGTAGCACAATAAACAATAAACAGTTACACTACGCTAGTTGGTATCCAACTACATCCATAATACTACAATAGTACTTTTAAAAGTGAAGATAGTTAGAATATGCCAACAAGTATCTAACTACTTCACAAATACCCTTAATTGCAATGCACTTCTTAATTGAGTTCTTGTTACTGCAATACTTCTTGTAAAATCCAATATAATTACAATACACCAACGTTACCACCAAATCTAACAAATGCCTACTTAATATTCCTTCGCCCCAAATGTACCCAATAAACTATAGTACAATAAACAGTTAGAATACGCCAACTGGTATCTAACTACATCTAAAATACTACAATGGTACTTTTAAAACCCGAAACAGTTAGAATACGCAAACAGGTATCTAACTACTTCTAAAATACCCTTCATTGCAAAACACTTCAAATCTACCATCACAGTTATTCTTACTGCAAAACTTCTTGTAAAGTCCAATATAGTTAGAACACCCAAACAGGCATCTAATTACTTTAAACATTCCCTTAATTACAACACACTTCAAACAAACATACTATATCACACCCACATAATTATATTAGGTTTTTTTAGTCCTCCATGGATTTTTTTTCCTTCCTAATGACTCAATGATTATTTCATGTCACTACAACAACAGTGTAGTACACACTAATATTGTACTAAACACAGTACATAGAATACTGGTTATGAGGGTCAAAAAAGTAAATGTATTTGTAAAAGTGTATGCAATTAAAGCTTTTAAGCTATACTGCTTAACAAAGTAAACTGTTTATTTCACAGAAAAAGAACCAGAGATTCCAGCTTTATTACCGTATGCAACTAAGTAACCATACCAAATATTATCCTATTTTCTATCTTCACAAACAAACAAATACATATTCTATAAACACTATCCTTAATTGTACTGCAATCATATATTCCATATACACTTCAATTATATCATTCCACCATATTACTAATACTGTATAATGCCCCCAAAGTACCTGTAATTAATATATACACATTACTATACTATATGTTGCCAGTGGCCAGATTCTTGGGGGCATGGCCTATGGCCTATGGCCATGCCCCCAAGAATCTGGCCACTGGCCATAACCACCACTATAGAATTAAACCATATAACAAGTACATACAATACACCTTCAAATAACAAGACTCGCCCTGAACCCCCTGCAATCCAAATGATGTCCAGAGACACTAAAAGTGACCGCAGACTTGGCGGCACCTGCACACCTTTTTTTCACCTATAAAACCAGCTCCATATCAACTTTATTCCACCCGCCCATCCTTTCCAGCCCCTCTTTTGGCCACCAAATAACCCCAAATGTGTTTTTCATACTTTTTTCTCACCGCGATATCCAGCGGCTGTCCATGGATCCAACATGACGACTGCTCCTAAAAATATGACGCAGCTCACGTTTTTGCCATCCAATCAGTAGGCACGTATGATGTCCGCGGACATCATGCCAGACCTTGATTGGTCCAGAGGCATCTGCAGACCCCTCATCAGAAAATTAGTCCACGGACCGGAACCAGATATCACACATTTCTTTCCTGCCTACTTTTTGCCACTTTTTTTCAAAACTACTGGATGGATTTACACCAAATTTACAAAAGCATGCACTAAACTGCACCAAACTTCACTGAGGGAGCAGGCCCCTTCCTCACTTTGAAGCTAAGCAGGATCAGTCTTGATTTCTGCATGGGTGGGAGTCTGTGTCACTGGACATGGCCAAAGTGGCCAGTGATATCAAACCCTTAGTGTAGCTGTAAACATGTATATTTATTTCCATAACCACGGATATCTGTAGTCCATACTAAACTAGGCATCCAGGTCTCCCATCCGTGCAGTAAACGGGGCCAACCCTGCTTAGCTTCAAAGCGAGAAAGGGACCACCCACTCAGGCCAGGTTGCTCTAAGTGGTCAAGTGGTCTTGTAACTTGCGTTAATGTATTAGTCAACATGGCCTGAGGGTGCTTGCACCTTCCTCTCTTTGCAGCTAAATAGAGTCCGTCCAAGTTACTGTTTGGATGGGAGTCCCGGATGCCTAATTTCTTAGCTGTGGCAAAGTGTAGTTTCATAGCCACGAATATCAGAAAAATGTGTCCCCCCAGGCTCTCACCAAGTGCCCCCACTTTCCAGATGGCCTCCTCACCACCCATGCTCTCTCTCATTTCCCCCACAACACACAGTGTTTCTGTGACGCAGTTTACTTTGAGATGTCGGCTATTTGCGGCTATAGCCGAGGTTACAGAAAAGCTTTGTGTTGCAAATGCAATCCCTAGACCCCCTCCTTCTCCCAAATTTCACTTGGTGTCCTCTTGCCTCCACCCCTCCCCCTCCTTCTCCCAAATTTCACTTGGTGTCCTCTTGCCGTCCCCCACCTCTAGCCACTTGGCATTTGCATGTTTTTTGACCTGCAAAATGCTCATTTCCTGCGATTAATTTTCCTAAATCCTCGCCTATATCCATGGCTATCTCTCGCATTGAGAAAGAAAAGATGGCAGCTGTTTCATTTATAAACACTGAGGTTCTTGGCAATTTACCCGAGATATAGCTATCTATTTTGGAGAAGGTGATACCCCCTTTTTCCATCAAATATTTAAAAATCTGCTGGATTGAATAACTTCAAACCACCAAAAGGCCTCAAGTCAATGCTTCATGCCCAAGTTGTCTATGACATGGTCCAATCTCGTCTAGCAGTTTGGACTGTGTAGTCTGGCAAAAATTGACTTCTTTCATCTATGGGAAAATGAATGGGAAGTAGGCCGCATTTATTTTTCTTTTTACTTTTCTTTCTTAATAACTTTTTTCTTTTCTAACACATCTTTACCAATCGTTGCAGTCTGGGGGGGGGGGGGCTCGCATGTCCCTAATTGACTTCAAGATTTCATCCAAATCTGTTGCACGAGTCAAAGGTTATTAGCAATTCATTTTTCAGGGTTCGTATTGAAGCCTTACTCACCTTAACTCACCTTAACTCGCTCTATAATGTATATTTCCGAGTCAGCCTCATCCTGAAACAACAGTGGATACCTAGCTCAATTATGGAGTCCAAGCCTCAAGTTTCACGAAATGTTCCAAATGCAAAATGTGTGATTTTGTCTCTAGAGATCCGTTTGAATTGCAATAGGGTAAATTGTGGGTCTATAAACACAGAATCACATGCTTAACACAATTTGTGGTATAAGGTATCTGCAGTTGTGGTCTGAAATACATTGGTTCAAATATCGGGCTACTAAAATGGAGAATACTACAACATTACAGAGCGATCCAGAATACAGATTTAAGCTACCCACTTACACAACATTTCATGGAGAAGTATAATAGCAATGTATTGGATATGAGGTTTCTGTGATTGGCTTACATTCCAGAACATGAAAGAAAAGGGAATAGAGAACTGAAGCTGAGGCAACTAGAGGCCAAGTTAATATGCAAATGTAACACTCTTAAACCAAGAGGCTTAAATGTGGATTCTGAGATGTATTTATTTTTAAATTCAATTGTGAAAAAAGATAAGTGTTGGAGATAACAGGAGTTGTATGTGTTTTAGGCAGTTGTACTTTTATATATCGGGCAGCAGTAGGCACTTTATATATATAGCAATAGATGAATAGTGTGTTGTGAGGTTGGCACTATTCAGTACCATCCTTATATTGTATCACCTGGAAATTATGTAAGACATGCTCATGAACTTATGGTTTATTGACAAATATTCGATAGTCCAGTATCCACTTCCAGTGCGTAATGCATTTTTGCACATGCTGTTTTGCACGGTTTATGGTTAATATTTCAAAATTCATAATTTCAAATGCAAAAAGGGTCGAAATAATAATACCAAAAAAAAAATGCTGAATGTCTATTTTTTTAATTTTTTGTTTGAAATGGGGGGCTTTTCCCCCAAGCCCCCCTTTTTTTTATTAAACCCTTGCGAAACCCAAAAGAAATGTACATTTTTTGAATTTTTAAAAAAAAACATTCAATTTTTATTTCTGCATTTATTTCGATATTTTTGTCATTCGACATTTTAATTTGTATATGTATGGGGCATCAATCACCAGGTGGTGACAATACAATTCAAAATAAGTAAAACAATTGAATTCACTTATATGAATGCAGAATATAAAACACAGGGAAAAGAATAGTTTTGGTTTGTGAACAGATAGCGTTTAGGTTAATATTTCCCCCTGCAAAGTTTCTTTAAGGTACAAATGAACATTCCAACACAGATGTAATTAATCAGCAGGTATTCAGGAAGGAAAGATAATGTCTAGAGTTTAAATACAATCTTCCCTCCCCAAACAAGAGAGAAACCCGTTTTTGGAAATTGACACTTTTACAGATGACAGGTGAAAATAGCTTTGTGAAATACTGCAAAATGATCAAAAAGTCTTAAATGGAGAAAAATTCTTAGGAAAGCAACACTATACAGGTCCTAGCACAAATGAGCTACAATACAAACAACAGTACACACTTTAGATCAGTATGGGATTTGAGAAACACTTTGAATGGGAAAAAGACACGTGTAAACTTTAGAAAACTGCAAATTCGTGGCAAAATTTGACTATGCCATATTTGAAGAAAACGTGTCAAATACACTGTTCCGCGATGCAGTTCTTGGTTGTGGATATAGCAAAGGTTCTTAGGTATCAGTGAGAGTTGAAATTCCATTTCTATCTATACATTTGAAGAGGTTGTGGAGGTTTTAGTGAGAGGCATCTTTGCAAAATAGGCGCGAAAATGAAAACAGAAATTCGGTTTTAAAAATGACAGATGGGTTTCATTACATTATATCAATGACTATGAAAAAGAGAAAGTCACACATGAATCTTCACAGTTACATGGCCAGCATAACCCTTCACGTGGTGGATATTCGATTCCTTTCTGGAAGTTACTTTAGTTACTCAAAATCACTAATGACTTACGGTATGGTAAAACAAATGAGGAAAATCAGCGCAACAATGGTTTTGACAATACTAGGGTTCTGAATTTAAAGAAGGGGTGGGTTGAGATAATACAATACAAATGAACTGTGGGTCACTGTTCTTCCTATTAATACTTACAGTCACTTGTAATTAAAATTGGACCGTCAAAGTTCTGGTTATCGGATCGGGTCAGGTCCACGGCAGCAGGGCACTTCTGGAGTGGTTGGATCAGTAGCACAGTTCTGGTTAATTTTGAACGGCACCTCAGACTGGATTTTGGATGGGCCCTTCTGATCACTGGACACGGCAGATTGAAGGATGCAAGCTTCAGCGGGCAAGCGTTAACAGTAACAAGCCAGACTGGATCAGAATTATTCTTTTAAGTTTTGGGATGGTTGAATTTGGGTATAGCTAAAAAGAGTTCAGCAATGCTAAGGCTTGGATTCTGCAAAAAAATCTGGAGTCAGCTGCAAGATGAAGAGTTCTGGACAAGATGAAGAAGTCAGGAACAAGACGCTGCACAGAAATCTGGATTTATTCTGGAAGCAGTGTGTCCTATGTGTTGTGAAGTTCCTATATTTATACTATCAAATGACCTCACCAAGTTTATGGTGTGGGCAGAATTTCAAAATACACCCCCACGGCTGTGAGTGTCCATAAGCACTTGCCTTGTTTTGGTTGGCAGTCAGAACAGAGCTGTCATCTTTATGATTGGATTTAATAACTCCCCCATTGATTTTGACCAAAACTTAACTTTTGCACAATTGTACATTTGTAAAGTTATGTACCCTAATAAAATCGGGAATATACATTTCATATTTGATGGTATATATTCACATTCAATCCCCATCTCTGTGAGAGCTGTCTTTCTCATTCTATGGAATTTTAGCAATTTTAATCATAACAGTTTGGATTAATAATTTCTAATTCGGTACATCTCTGGGCGCTTATCAGTGGATCATGTACATAGAATTTTAGGCTTGCAACATTAATAGTTCTGCTACATTGAGGATTTCTTGTAACGTTTTAAACACCAAAAAGTTCCCTTAAACCAAGTTTTTCTTCTCTCCTTTCTATAAACAACAGCTGTCAGATCCTTTTGATCAGGGTGGGGTGTAGAGGGAAGCATCCTGTCCCTCCCCAGCAGATCCTGTCCTTTGTTCTCTGCTCAGCCAAAAGACGAATGTCTAATGAAGTCTGTTGTGCTCCATATGAGAAAACCTCCAGCAGCCATTAGCCTTCCTGTAGCAAGTGGTTGTCAAACTGAAGTGTCAAACTTTCCCAGGACGGCCACTGTCCAATCAGAATCAAGCAGTTACTTAACTCCAATACTGGGTTGCTTTAAAACTTACAATAAAGTATTTTCTTTAACATATATAACAATAAGCACAGTTTATAAGGGATTTGGACATTTAAAAGAATGAAGCCCCTCACATAAATGCTTTAAATAGGTGAATTTTGCAATTTCTTCTGGAAACAGAAACACTTTTAAACTGGGTTTGACATCTAATTTCTTATGCATCTGTCAGGCAGTGAGGCCTGGATTTCTCTGACTGTACCGGATGATCTGTGGTTTCAGCACACTTTAATTTCAATAGTTCACTTGGAAAATGCCTGAAATCAGCACCAAACAGCACTTTGAAGGTTGCAATTGATTAATAGAACTGTATTTTAAAGGCACTTTCAGATTTTAGCCCACTTCTGTGGCCTTTGACATCAACTTTGACTGTGTGTGGTTTATGGACCATGCACAGTTTTGCAGATTTGGCACGCACAGGGGTTAGTGCCTCCATTTTTGGCAGTTAGTTTCTTTCCCCCATTGGCAAAGGGGTGTAGTGTGGCGTAATGGCATGGGTTGAAATATCACACACATCCCCCCCTCCGACTTCAGCGTGATGTCCAGTCGTGGGGGAGTTGGGCACGCAGGATTTATCTCTTCTGTCCATGTGAAGAAATCCGGTTCTTTCTCCCATTAGCGATTGATGCGACATGCTCTCCTCGCCGGTTCTGGTTGGAAGTGTGGAGCGACACTCTGGATCTCTTGAGTTTTTCCACCCGGACCCTGAGGAGGTCTTCCTTGGTGATTAGTTGGATTTAGTTCCAGTACTAGAAAACAGAACATAGCACGGTTATGGAAATGTCCCCACTACTGTTTGTTTGTTTGTTTACTGTTTGTTTATTTTATTTGTATAGCGCTCCATACCCAGGGGTAAAAGGGCGCATTAAGGATATGGTTACATCATAAATTGTATACAGTTTACATTTATACAATTATACAATTACTTTGTACAAAGGCACAGTTCAGGTATAGGCAACTTCAGCAGACCTGGCAAAGAGAAGAGGGTAATAGTTAGTTTTTTTTCCAGTAGCCAACTAATGACCTGTTTCCTAAAGGGCTGAAAAGACTTTGTAGATTTGATGTTTAAAGGTAGGGTGTTCCAAAGTTGGGCGGCAAGGACTGTAAAGCTGGAACCACCAGCTTTTTTTAGAGTGAATCTGGGCACTGTAAAACATAAGGTATTGGAGGATCTAGTCATTCTAGTGAAAGGTTTCAGTGTAAATTTGTCGGTGAGATAGGGTGGGGCTAGATTGTTTAAGGCTTTGTAAGTGAGACAGATGGTTTTTAGTTGAGTTTTTTGATGAATAGAGGGCCATTTACATGATTTTTGGATAGTTGAGATGTGCTCGCGCCTAGGGATATTTAGTGCAGCACGAAGTGCGTTCTTTTGTAGTACCTGTAGTTTATTGATTATAGATTGGTTCGCACCTAGGTACAGACTGTTACAGTAGTCCAATTTGGACTGTATAAGAGCCCTGGCCAGCGTAAGGCAGCTGTTGGTGGACAGGAAGTGTCTACAGGCTCTGACCAGCTTACCCGTGTAGGCGGTGGCTGAGGCAGTCATACTGATTTGCTTGGAGAGGCTGGTATTGGCATCGAGCTAAAAGCTGAGGGTTTTTACACTTTTATCAATGGGAATAGTGTTACCATCAAAAATTACACTGTTGTAATTAGGGCTAAGTTTCAGCAGGTTGTTAGGGGAGCCAACCAAAAGGAGTTTAGTTTTCTCATCATTCAGGCAGAGGCCGTGTGTGGCCATCCATGCTTGAATGATGGAAAAGATTTTATTAATCCGGGTCATGTCATCATTATAATTCCCTGAGATGGTAAGGAGTATCTGGGTGTCATCGGCGTAATTCGTGTAAGTGACACCCAGATGATCCAGTTTGTCAAAGAGAGGCTTTGTAAATATATTATACAAAGTGGGCGAGACGCAAGAACCTTGAGGGACCCCACAGGTGATGGGAATAGGGTCTGCCGCCGCTACTAGTGAGAAAACCCTCATAGTTCTGTTGGCCAAGAAGTATTGTATCCATATGACAGCAGAGAAGTGGGCTGCAGAGGAGAGGTGGTTACAGAGAATTTTGTGATCGACCAAGTCGAAGGCCCCTGAGAGGTCTAAGAGGAGTAGGATGGCAGCGTTACCTTTATCTTTGATCGCATCATTTTGACTTTTGAGGTCAACAAGGGCAGTTTCTGTCCCATGTTGAGGTCGAAAGCCAGATTACCGTATTCCTAGCAATTGATTTGTCTCTAGGTAGTCCTGGATTTCAGGTAGGCAACTCTGTCAAGGATTTTTAGGAGGAATGGTGGGTCTATAATTAGTCGATATGGCTGGGCCTAATTATTGTTTTTTTAGGAGAGGGGTGTAGTGGGGCGGATGCATGCATTTAATAACAATCAACAATATTCCCTGCCTATATTCAATGATAGTCTTAACATTTTCCTTGCACGTACTCAATGAACATTTAATAATTCTTTTTAGATCTCCGGATTTAACCCCTCTGGGTTTCCGGTAGGCTCTTCTATTTGCCGCAAAGTATGCCTGGGATGGTAACTCTTTAGCTGGTTTATGTGGACCCACTTGTCTTCCCCTTCTGTCAAATTGCCCTTGGGGATGCAGATTTTGTAGGCGACTGGTCAGATTCTGTTCACAATTTCAAAAGGACCCTGCCAACTTGGGAGAAACTTTCGCTCTTTGACTTGGTCCCTATTTTACAAGTAGACCTTATCTCCTACTTGATACTCCTTTTTAGTTGTCTTAAGGTCATAGTGGGTCTTCATACTGTCTGCAGATCTTTCTAGATTGTGCTGAGCATAAGCAAAAGCATGTTGAAGGTGTTTTCTCAGATTCTCAACATACTCATGAGTTGTGGAGGCTTTTATCAAGGTCTGCTCTTGGGTTCTGTAGCGCAGATGCTGGGGTAGCACCATCCTTCGTCCAGTCATCAGCTCAAATGGAGACATTTTTGTTGCAGAAGAAGGGGTAGATCTGATGGCCATTAGGACAAGGGGTAATCGAATATCCCAACTTGGCCCACAAACTTTTTTAATATGCTCACAATAGTTTTATTGTACCTCTCAACTCCACCAGTAGAGGACTGGTGGTATGCAATGTGTAATTTCCTTTTTACCCCAAGTATCTCCCACATCTTTGTCATCACTTTGCCGGGGAAGTGACTACCTCGGTCTGACTCAATCCTTTGGGGTAGTCCAAACACGAGAAGATGTGATTGATCATCAGGGCAGATGCTGTTTCTGCTTTGCAATTTGGGGCCGGGAGACATTTCACCCACTTAGTAAACAAGCATGTTACGGTCAACACATACTTGTTCCCCCTAGTGGAGCAAATCACAGGCCCGATGAAATTGACTTGCAAATCTGACTAAGGCAGTGCCAGCCCCCTCTTTGGAGGGGAGCACATTGTATGAGTGATGTTGGCTGAAATTGTGCACACACAAGACATCCCTTCAAGTATTGGTCGAGGTCCTGCCCCATGTGTGGCCAGTATGCAACCTCTCGCAAGATTTCTAATGTCGTATGAAACCCACAATAACTGGCTGTGGCCGCATCATGGGCGTGACTTAGCATCAGACATCGGAATGAGGTAGGGACCACCCACTGGTCACAGCCAGATATAGATCTCCTCACCAACAAACCGTCTTGGATTCGGAACATTTTTGGACATTTCATCAACACTCTGAGGTCCTCTTTCCCAATGCAATCGGTATCCCTCAGGGGAAAGTTCTCAGGGTCCTCAATGTGTTGATAAAACTTGCCAATTATTGGATCCCCTTTTTGAGCCATAATCAATTCAGCATCTGGGGTCCCCTTGCTCCAATGGGCAGTTGAGAGTTCACTGTGAGCATATGTCTGGGACCTAGTGATAGCAGTGACCTGGATTTCCCCCAACAGGGACTCAATCTCAAGTAGATCCCCTTGGATGGCTCTGATTTTTGCCAGCTGATCAGCTAGGCCATTTCCAGTTTTGTATGGTCCCTCTACTTTGGAATGACCCTTGATCTTTTTCCAGTAGATGGTCATCACACTAGAGGTGACCAGATCATCAATATTCTGTATTAGTTTTCCATGTTTTAGTGGTTTATTGTTAGTACATAGCATGCCTCTGGTTTTCCAATTAACCAGGTGCTCCATGAACCCATTCTGGACATAACCTGAATCAGTGATTATGACCAGTTCGTGGAGTTGGTGTTGGACAGCACTGAGGATGGCTTAATGCACAGCCATTAGCTCTGCCACTTGACTACTACAGGGGCCGATTTTGTACCCAGTGGAGGGCTCTGGAGCATCATTCACCCAGGCATTCCCCATGCCGGCCACAAGTTCCTTTTCCCTGTTGTTGTCAACATGGTAGGAGCACCCATCCACATAGACAGTGGGCATTCCCTCACACTTGTCTTCTTCATAGACTTTGTGTGGGGAATTGAGGTGCACCTCCATGTTGTCCTTGATTTTAAGACTTTCGTCCTTGAGACAGTTTTCTCTGGAACAATCATACAAGTCAGCCAGTATCAGGGTTATCTCCCCGTCATTGCTCTGGAGTATCAGACCCTTGATTGGTGGAGTTCTGAGCCGGCATGCTCATCTGAGGGGTCTGCTGAGCCCTCAACATGTGACCCAGATCCTGTGACGAGTTCTCGACCTGGCGCTCCAGTTGGGACACCTGCTCTGGCTGGTAAGGGGATCTCTGGTCCATCCTAGGTGGATCACGGGAAGGGTAACTGTCCCTTCTCCCATAACACCCTTGGTTGGGATAGTTCTGGTAATCCTCCACCCTTGGCCTCCCCTCTCCCAGATTGGGTTGTCTGGGCTCAGGAAAGTGGGGAAGGAAAGGAGGGTTGCAGTGTGGCGGGTACCGGGTAAAGAAGCTCAACTCGGCATTTGGGGGGATTACTGCCCTCCTGGGGAAAAGTAGGAGGGACGTTTCCTGGATTGGCATTTGCCTGGTTGGATCCCCCCCCCTTGGGTGGGGGGAGTCCACACATGCCCCAGGATGGGTCTGTTGCCCTTGTAACAGGGACTAATATGATCAGGGGAGTTAGGGGTCCCATTGGTGGGGTTACCTCCCTGACTACCTGACTGGAATTGGCCCGAGGGCCTTCTGGTTCTTTGGTTAGAAGCTGGATTCTGTACAGGAATATTTTTAGGCCCCCATCTCCAGATCTAAAATGGGGGCAACCTTCACCTCTGCCACCTTAGCGACAGCAGGGGTGTTGGCTGGTTTGGGGGTTTTATTTGTATTTTTATTCTCTCCCAGTTTCTGCACTTCAGAAATACGAGTCGCCTGTTCAATGACCCAGTCTAGTGATCTCTTCTCGTGAAAGTCCCTCCCCAGCTGGGTCATGATGTATTTAGGGAGGGCATGAACGAAGGTATTTATGAACTCCCTACTGTCTGTGCGCACCCTATGTGGATTTCCCTCTTTTTTGTTAACTGCACCCTCCTGGTGGTCTGCGCAAAGGCATGTTTTAGTTCTTGCACAAATTGTTGTGGGGCCTGGTCTTCCCCACACTGCAGATTGTAGGCCGCCTTGCGGGCCTCTTGGGGGTTCCTATGTACGGAAAAATGTTTTCAGATGGCCCCCATGTAGGTGGACCATCTTGAGTGATTTTGAACCTCCAGCCCTGCAAAGAAGCAAGAGCATTCAGAGGAAAATGTCCACTTGACATATTGGATACAATTCTGGCTATATTTCAAGTGGAAAGTATCCATCATTTGCTCGTATAACTCAAGGTGCTCCCAAACTGAATACTTGGCATTTTTGTGATAGGGAGTTATGACGCTCCTAATGGCCTTGATCTGTTTCAGGGGATATTTTAGAAGAGCCTTCTTAATTTGTTGCCCTTTTTGGTTTTAGTCACCCGTGTCCACTCATCCTCTGACTCAGAAGCACTGCTACAGGAGGTGGCTATCTGATCCTCTATCCCCTCACGATTCTGCAAGCTTGAGAATGGCTGCCAGAATGTGGGGGACTAGTTTCTTGATGCCTGTGGTGCTCAGAAAAGTCTTCTGACTCCCCCTTGCTCCCAGGATTGGCAGAGTACACCCCCACAGCCCTAGCTGGGAAGAGGTCTTTAAGATACTCTTTGTGGGCCTACTGTTCTGGAGTTCCCCACCGAATTTGACGGACTGATCCTTTGGGAGGTGATATTTTTGAGGATCCAATTCCATGATTCTCTCACAGGAGTCTTCTTGATCAGAGAGGCTAGCCCTAACATTTGGGAATCTGTACAGAGATGCCCGTCCATCCATTTCTGGGAGGTGCTGATCTGTCAGTCCCATGTTTCCCATTCTGTTGAAGTTTACCATCCCTGTGGCCCTTGGTTTGTATGAGCCAGTGGACATGAAGGAGGCAGAGTTCATGGTACTGAAGGGGTTAGAGTCCCTGATGCTATGTTCAGGGGTTTCTCTGTCCCTTCCTACCTCTTCTCTCTCATCCCCTATTCCCTGGTGACATGCCAAAACCTGACTCTTTTGCTCCTCTATTAAGGCCTTGTTGGTCTCAATGATTTGCTCTTGCATGGCTATCTGTTTGTGGTGCCTATCATTCTTTTCACAGAGAGCCCCATTGTCTCTCTGTGCTTCCTGCCTGGATTGGAAATACTGGGCCAGTTTTTGCTGCAGGAGACTCGCTTCCTGAGTTTTGTCATTATTGGTCTGAGTGTTCTTTTCCAGAGCATCCTCCAGCCGCCTGGTGTGCTATAGTGGCTGTTCATATTTAGTTTTAACTTCACTAAGCTCCTTGAGGGCCAGCTTTCTTTCCTCTAACTTAGTTTTTAATTGTCTTACTTCCTGGCCTTAGGCGTCCCTCTCCTGACTTAGAGTGCCCCTCTGTTCAGCCAGATCATTCCTTTGCTTTTTAAATGCATGGGATTTCTGTCGCTCACCATCAAATTGCTCTTGAGTTTGGAGGTCTTTAATAATTAATTTACTATTCTCCTCTTCCAAGGTCTCTATTTGATTTTGTAAGGTGACTATCTGTTCTGCGCAGGCTCTATTATATTTTATCTGTTGATTTAACTTCTGGTGACTCTCTTGCAGAGAGTCAACCTTTTCCTGACACTCCCTTGCAGTGTCTGTATTTGGGTGTCCTGCTCTACCTTCTCTTGGTGTGAGAGAGCCAGGTCTTCTTTTAATTGGGTAATATACTGCCTTGCTTCTGTCTCGAATTCTTGGCTCTTCTGGATCCTTTGCTCTGCAGATTCCAGATCAGTTTGGATTTTCTGTAGTCTTTCCCCTTGCTTCTTTGCCAGATCTATGTTTTCTGCATGCTTTTCCTGTATTATTCTACTTTTGGGGCCATGTACAGTTCACTAAGCGCTTGGTGTAATGGGCCCTTGTCCTGCCATTTATCTAGGTCTTTGGCAGTGACCTGTTCTTTTATTTCCTGCAGCCATACCTGCTCATTCTGTTCTGGCCACTCACCCCTGACATGAAACAATTTTTGGGGTCAATTTAGCAAAAGTTTATCTTGGCTCCGTGCACACTTTTGAGCATACAACTATGCAAAAATAAATATTCTATTTGCTTGCAATTGTTCGCCTTTTTTAATTATTTAAACAAAGTATGTTCGGTGATGACTAATGTAACCCATTAGTTTTAAAATGTCTTCAATATTCAAAACATCGATCATTATACCATTTTGGCATTACCTCATGCTTAACAGTGCATTGAAACAAAAGATACTAGAAATATGTTTAAATATGAATCACAATTTATACAAAAAATATAACACTTTCTTCATCTGTGAGTACATTTCCTGTCACTTCAAAGAAACATTAGTCCATGTGTCCATTAGTCCAAACTTGTATTTGGCTTCAGGCCAATAGTCCTTTGTTTGGGGGTTTCTTTAATGCACTAATCGTTTCGGGCTCTGAACGCCCTTCATTAGGTGCAGACAAATGTCTTATTTTAATGATTTTTAGGTTCTGAAAATTAAAATAACATGTATTTCTGATCAGTTCCTTAATCCTTGTTTTCTCAAATAATATAATTTTTACTGTTTTTGTTATTTTTATCAGTGTTAATTTGGACCTCTTGTACCTGTAACTCTGAAGATTTGTTCTTCTTAAAAACATCTCAAACGTGTCAGTACTGCTTGTGCAGTTGGGTCTTGTTCTATGCCTGCTCTTTCCTTCAAGCGCCGTTGGCGATTTGTAGTCTGTAGAGAAAACGAAAAATGTTTGCTTTGGAAACTGACTATAGTTGTTATGTGGGTGGGTTTTGTGCTTGGAACAGTCGCTAGAACATAGCGCTGTGTCCCAGTCACAAAACCCTGGTTAACTGATTCTGGAACAACTTGCATTTTTCTGTGCCTGTTTTGTCTGATTTATTCTTCTCACCTGAGCGTGGTGGTCTCCCCGGGTGGCATGGTTTCTTTTCTCCAATCTGTCTCACGTCCTTGCCTCCGGTCTGCTTGTCCTTGTTCACTTCTTACTCCTGGTTACGGAGAATGAAGTGCTCGTGTCACCTGGTTCTGCTTTCACGTTCATGTAGTTTTGTTGGTTACGATGGTAACCGTGTTGTAATCGGTCCTTTCTCTCTTTCCATGTGGACAAAGATGTCTATTCCTGTGGGTTTCGCCGAGCGCCATCTTGTAATATCTTGGGGTGATGGAATCATTGTGTTTTGTAACACTAGTACTTTCCCCCAATGCGTATCTGCAACAACTTCACTGATGTGTTCCCAGGGCTCTGGCTTTTTGTATGCACCATATAATTTGTAGACATTTCCACTTCAGCAGTCATATGACTGTGCTCGCTCGGTTTTCTAATCATGAGAACTGTCTATTTCCAATGGGGATCACTGTGTTTAATTAACTTGTGCTTTCTCGTGATCTGTGTTGGCTACACTTGTCCTAGTGTATAATGGGCTCACTCCTGGAACGCTCATAGTATGATTGATAGAATGTACATTTTAACAGTCATAAGCCGTGTTGCAGCGATTTTTTAAAAAACTTATTTGCACGTTATAGGAAACAACTTTGGTCCTAATCAGCGTTCATCCCATTCGGCTGCATAGAATTCAATTTTTCAATCCAATATGTTTCTTTCTGTAACAGCATTTTATTGAGGATTCCCCCTCTCCTCGGTGCTTTTATCTGTTCAAGAATAATTAACCTTATTTGGGCAATATTGTGTCTCTCTTTTTTGAAATGTTGCATAACTGGAGATTTGATGGCACCTGTCCTTATATTTGACTTGTGTTCTGGCCATCTTGTTTTCACTTTCCTTGTTGTCATTCCCACGTAATATATACCGCAGGGGCATCTTATGCCATATATTACATCTTAGAGTCACATATAGACGAGTGATGGAGATTTATCTTAGACCCTTTATGGAGATGGGTAATGGTGTTACCTTTGATTAGGTTATTGCAGTTGTTGCGGTTTTGCCACAGTGTTGTTCCTTTGAAGTTTTCCTGAGTTTGTCTTTCAGCTGAAAAATCTGCTTTGACCAGATGCTCTCTGATTGATGTACTTTTATTGTAGGCAAAAAGTGGGGGTTCTGGAAAAAGTCTTTTCATCATGGGATCAAGTGTGAGAGTTGTCCAGTTTTTTGATGATTTTCTTTATTTTTGGACTCTGAAGAAACCCTCAAACAAAGGACTATTGGCCTGAAGCCAAATACAAGTTTGACACATGGACTAATGTTTCTTTGAAGTGACAGGAAATGTACTCACAGAAGAAGAAAGTGTTATATTTCTTCGTATAAATTGTGATTCATATGTAAACATATTTCTAGTACCTTTTGTTTCAATACACTGTTAAGCATGAGGTAATGCCAAAATGGTATACTGATCGATGTTTTGAATATTGAAGAAATTTGAAAACTAATGCGTTACATTAGTCATCCCTGAACATACTTTGTTTAAATAATTAAAAAAGGTGAAAAACTGCAAGCAAATAGAATATTTATTTTTGCATAGTTGTATGCTCAGAAGTGTGCACAGAGCCAAGGTAATTTTTTGCTAAATTGACCTCAAAAATTGTTTCATCTATATTGGATTCTGTAGCCCAGAATCTGACTCTGTCTGCACCTAAATAATTCAGAAAGTGATTTTAAATTTTCTATCAGAACGAGAAGGCAAATCCAAGAAAGGTGTGCTCCTCTACACCACTGTTACCACTCACCCCTGACAAACAGTTTGTGCAGGGGGTGCTCCCTAGCAATGTTAATTTCTACTGGGTTCACCATTTTAAGAATATCAATTTCCTTATGACTTATTTTAGAGTTAATTTACTTTTACCAACAGGCCCGATTTTTGGAGTATTTATTTTGAGAGGTGCTTATAGAGTGTAACCTAGCAAGGTGTCTGTACCCTGCAGGCTAGTATGCTGTGCTAGACTGTCACGGGTGGTATCTCAAATTCAGAATCACGGCACAAGCCCCAAAAATCTGTTAAGGATTTCAATCAGGCACACACCCAGGGCTCGCCTAACATGTAGTGTGCAATGAAACCCTTATTTATTTGTGTCTATAAGTTCAATATTCTGAATGATATACCACTCATATCACAACTGTCTCAAAATACCCCCCAGGTCATAGTGTACCAGGAATCAGGCTAGTTTGTACAGGTAGATATTTATTTATTTATTAATATTCCAATCACACATACATTTTATATATATATATATGGGGCAGCAATCACCAGGTGGTGACAATTCAAAATAAGTAAAACAATTGAACTCACTTATATTAATGGAGAATATAAAACAAAGGGAAAAGTACAGTTTTGGTTTGTGGACAGATACCGTTTAGGTTAATATTTCCCCTGCAAAGTTTCTTTAAGGTACAAATGAGCAATCCTGCACAGATGCAATTAATCAGCAGGTATTCAGGAAGGAAAGACAATGTCTAGAGTTTAAATGCAAGCTTCCCTCCCCAAACAAGAGAGAAAACCGTTTTTGGAAATTTACACTTTTACAAATGACAGGTGAAAATAGCTTTGTGAAGCACTGCAAAATGATCAAAAAGGCTTAAATGGAGAACAATTCTTAGTAAAGCAACACTAAACAGGTCCTAACACACATGAGCTACAATACAAACAACAGTACATACTTTAGATCAGTATGGGATTTGAGAAACACTTTGAATGGGAAAAAGACATGTGTAAACTTTAGAAAACTGCAAATTCGCTGCAAAATTTCACTATGTGATATTTGCAAAAAACGGGTCAAATATACTGTTCGCGGTTTTGCTTGTGGATGTAGCTAAGCGTCTTAGGTATCAGTGAGAGTTGAAATTTCGTTTCTATCTATAAATTTGAAGAAGTTATGGAGGTTTTTAGTGTGAGGCATTTTTGCAAAAAAGGCACGAAAATGAAAACAGAAATTCAGTTTTAAAAATGACAGATGGGTTTCATTACACTATATTAATCACTATGAAAAAGAGAATACCACAAATGAATCTTCACAGTTACGTGGCCAGCGTAACCCTTCATGTGGTGGGTACTCGATTCCTTTCTGGAAGTTACTTTAGTTACTCAAAATCACTAATGACTTGGGGTATGGTAAAACAAATGAGGAAAATCAGCGCAAGAATTGTTTTGACAATACTAGTGTTCTGAATTTAAAGATGGGATGGGTTGAGATAGGATAAGACAATACAAATATACTATGGGTCACTGTTCTTCCTATTAATACTTATAATCCCTTGTAATTAAAATTGGACCGTCAAAGTTCTGCTCATCGGATCGGGTCAGGTCTACCGGCAGAAGGGCACTTCTGGAGGGGTTGGATCAGCAGAACAGTTCTGGTCTATTTTGGACTGCAACACAGACTGGAGTTTGGATGGGCCCTTCTGGTCACTGGACACGGCAGATTGCAGGATGCAAGCTTCAGCGGGCAAGCCTTAATGGTAGCAAGCCAGACTGGATCAGAATTATTCTTTTAAGTTTTGGGATGGTCGAATTTGGACCTATCTAAAAAGAGTTCAGCAATGCTAAGGCCTGGATTCTGCAAAGAAATCTGGAGTCAGTTGCAAGATGAAGAGTTCTGGACAAGATGAAAAAGTCAGGAACACGACACTGCGCAGAAATCTGGATGTGTTCTGGAAGCAGTGTGTCCTATGTGTTGTGAAGTTCCTATATTTATACTATTAAATGACATCACCAAGTTTATGGTTTGGGCAGAATTTCAAAACACACCCCCACGCCTGTGAGTGGCCATAAGCACTTGCTTTGTTTTGGTTGGCAGTCAGAACAGAGCTGTCATCTTTATGATGGGATTTAGGAACTCCCACATTGATTTTGACCAAAACGTAACTTTTGCACAATTGTACATTTCTAAAATTATGTACCCTAATAAAATCAGGCATATACATTTCATATGTGATTGTCTATATTCACATTCAATCCCCATCTCTGTGAGAGCTGTCTTTCTCATTCTATGGAATTTTAGCAATTTTAATCATAACAGTTTGGATTAATAATTTCTAATTCAGAACATCTCTGGGTGCTTATCAGTGGATCATGTACAAACAATCTTAGGCTTGCAACATTAATAGTTCTGCTACAATAAGAATTTTTTCGTAGCTTTGGTCCCTTAAGTGGTGCAGGTTTCATCAATGTCTTCAAAGCAAAAGCCTAAAATTAGGTTAACATCTACCATTTTTTTAGATTGATCTTTCTTTAGGTTGCACAGTTAAAGAGTGTCAAATTTAACCACAAATCAAGATGTAAACACCAAAAAGTTCCTTTGTACCAAGTTTCTTTTTCTCTCTTTACAACAAACAACAGCTGTCAGATCCCTGTGATCAGGGTTGGGTGTAGAGGGAAGCATCCTGTCCCTCCCCAGCAGAGCCTGTCCTTTGTTCTTAGCTCAGCCAAAAGACAAATGTCTAATGAAGTGTATTGTGCTCCATATCCGAAATCCTCCAGCAGCCATTAGCAAGGGGTTGTCAAACTGAAGGGTCAAACTTTCCCAGGCTGGCCACTGTCTAATCAGAATTAAGCAGTTACTTAACTCCAATATTGGGCTGCTTTAAGACTCACAAAAAAGTCTTTTCTTTAACACATATAAAAATAAGAACAGTTTATAAGGGATTTGGACATTTAAAAGAATTAAGCCCCTCACAAACATACTTTAAATAGGTGAATTTTGCAATTCCTTCAGGAAACAGAAACACGTTTAAACTGGTTTTGACATCTAATTTTCTTATGCAGATGTCAAGCAGTGAGGCCTGGATTCCTCTGACTGTACTGGATGATCTGTGGTTTCAGCACACTTTAATTTCAATAGTTCACTTGGAAAATGCCTGAAATTAGCACCAAAACAGCACTTTGAAGGTTGCAATTGATTAAGAGAACTGTATTTTAAAGGCACTTTCGGATTTTAGCCCACTTCTGTGGCCTTTGACATCAACTTTGTCTGTGTGTGGCAAGGTGGTGCAGCCTTTTTGTGATTTATGAACCATGCACAGTTTTGCAGATTTGGCGCACACAGGGGTTAGCACCTCCATTTTTGGCAGTTTCTTTCCCGCATTGGCAAAGGGGTGTAGTGTGGCTTATTGGCATGGGTCAAAATATCCCACAACTATGAGCTCTGATGATGGTGCAATTTTGCTCCTTCCTCCCATATTCATCACTTAGATATATGCTTATGTGCTTTGCATCATCAGAGGGTAGAGTGAAATGCTCACACTTTGAGCATATCAATTAAGCATATAATGCATTTTGCACATTCTATTTCGCACATATAAAGGCAAGAGTTAATAGTTTACATGACATTGCACTGCACTTTATGATATAGATGGTGAAGCACTAGCATCTAGAGTATCACATTAACACCGAAATAACGAATGCTTTGAACATGCTGCGTTGCTTTGTTATTTACTTTCCCATGCTCCACTGCATTTAGTGAGAACTCTCTGCTCAATATCTACATAGAGGAAGGACAATATGGTCTTCTCCTCTCTGGTTTTGATGCAATGATAAATGGAAAAAACAATAGTTAAGTGAATATATATTTTCAAGTTACAAGGATGAAGCTGCTGCTGATCTGCCATTCACCTGCCTTATTGGGTACCGGGTACCGACGGTGGCTACACTTGATATTTGTTCGTGCAGTCACGCGCACAAATGCAAAGTTTTTGCGCACTTACTCATCATGTTTGCCTAATATTAAATCATTTGTACAAACAGTTCACCACAGAATGCCCCTTAAAGACATTGAAACAATATACAACTGTGACATTGGGGTCACCTGTACATTAACATTACGATAGATTGGCTATACCTGATATAGGAATTAGTCCATTCCAAGATGGCCTTATTGATAGTAAACCCTACTCTGGGGGAACTAGGTCTGGAATTTTAGAGGACCAGTGGGCTTTGGCCCCGATAATTTTTGGTACCCTCTGCCATACCATAATAAGGTCAGTTATGGCCAGGGTGGGCTGGAGAAGAATTCCGTGGCTCAACTATATTGATAATGCCCTGGTAGAAGCAAACCTAAGTACCCTTTCTCCACCAGTGGCTCTTTTGACTAAAATAGAGGTGAATAAGATAGATGTGAGAGCTATAAACGTGTTTTGGGAGAAGCATTTGCTATGAAGCAATTACTCGCTGTGAATGAGAGTTATTCTGATACAGTGCATGCTCTGATTAGCCGGCCAAATGAGATCCAACGATACTTTATTTGGGGTACTAGTAAAACATCTTTTGACTAAGATAGAGGTGGGGAGCTATAAACGTGTTTTGGGAGAAGCATTTGCTATGAAACGATTACTGGCTGTGAATGAGAATAATTCTGATACAGCGCATGCTCTGATTAGCCGACCAGATGAGATCCAACTATACCTAATTTGGGGTACTAGTAAAAAACATTGCTGGCTAATCACAAGGGCTAGGTTTGATTGTCATCTCCTGAGGGACAATACAGTACATTGGAAAGGCTATCCGGATTCGGCTGGGTGCCCAGTGTGTGGGCAGAACAAGGAAGACTTGACCCATTTGTTGTTGTTTTGCCCCGGGTACGATGGGATCCGAAAAGCAACATTATTGCCAGTGTTGAGAGAGGTTAACATTCGTCACCATACAGATGCCACTTTATTTCTTCTGAGCACTGACTCTGTTCTGGCTGCTTGGGCTATACTCTCTTCCCTGAAAAGAGCAATGTACTTCAGAACTGGGATTTTGAGGATACAAGGTGAATAATGCAGTGAGTTTTACTCCGGAATGTAATGGGAGCCACATGTTGATGACAGTGTTTTATCGCGTGTTTATCAAAGAATTATTGAACCAGACTTTATCTGTTTTATCTGCATTATTCATTTGTATTGCCTTATTGGAGTGTATTCGTTAGGTATTATGTGGGTTTTTGGTGTTATATGTAAGCTCAAGGAAGGGTTCTAACAAACATGTGTGATCGTTGATATGTAATGTTTTATGTGTTTTATGGATTTTGAATCTGAAATGAACATTTTTGACACACTGAATTGTCATGCTTCAGCCCTGGAGGATATGGAGTTGTTGTAGGCTTGATTGATATTCCCATCACGTTCCATTATGAAACGTGAGCAGTGGTCTAGACTTCATCCAAAATGGCCACCAAGTGCTTATACTGGCTTTCCCTCATTCAGACGTTGCGTTGCATCCCTTGCCTCAGCTCTGGCTAAGACGCTCCATAGTTCGCCTATTTTGTGCTTACTCTCTGTCACTATTTATCTCTCTCTCTGACCTCCTTTTCCGCTGTGTGCCTTTGATTCACATGGCACCGGTCCCTCCTCGCAGCTTCGGGCTGCGGTTTCCCGTTCTTGCCTCCCTCTGTCCTACTGCACTGCTCTGTTCCGACTACCATCAGAATGTCAGAGCCATCTCTGCAGAGTTATGGGCTGCGCTCATCCATTTTGTCACAGCCACGCTCTACCATACTCATGCAGCCTTGCATGACCGTTTCTCTGCCGATTCTCCATCCTAGCTATACCTGCAGTCTCGTCAACTGAACCTGACACATTTATGCTGCACTCATTTCTCACACTTAACAGTGCTATCCACACTTGCTGTGAGACCCTGTCCATCCTCTGTCTTCTGGACTTACCGGTCTCTAGGAATCCTGGTCTATACTCCATCCTTCCTCTTTGCCTTAGAGCCAAATCTGCTTGTAAGAAATGCGTGGATTGTATTGCGCATTAAAGCAAGACTTTCCAGGAACCATTCAGCACAACTTAAGAACGCCAGGGTTTTTCAGCCTGACAGCTTTTCCCTGGGCTAGGGCTGGCTTCCCAGAGTCCCCGCTGCCTGGCACATTGTAATTAAGGCAAGGTGGCCTCCGTGGAAGCTCTCTCTTATCTCTTCCAGAAGAAGGGCAAGAAGATCGACTCCAGAAGGACGAAGAAGAGAGGTGAATCACCAGATGAGCCCTCAGAAGACCCAGGTGAGGAGACAGATAAGGAAGAATCTATTGATTCTGAGAGATTGCAACGCCCAGAAACCACCATGGCAAGTCTGGAGCACTATCAGGAACTTGTTGCTGCCCTCTAAGGACTAACAGTTGAGGTACAAAATCTATGTGCCGAATATGTCGCATTGCGACAACAGGCAGCATTTAGGGATGACCGGAGAGGGGATCTTCCCCATTAGGCATTCCCTTTCGGAAAATACGACTGAACCCCTCGATGGTTAAAGGAATTCCTCAACGCCTGCTTGGTTTATTTCACTTTTTGTCCTCGAGCCTACAAGTCTGAGAAAGGTGGGGTTTCTCATCTCCAATTTAGTAGGCATTACGACCCTGGCGCTAAGTGAAAAACGATGGCGGTAAATGGTTACCGCCATCGTTTTCCGCCAGGTCCGATCATGACCCGTGACCATTAACTACGATGCCATTAGCGGCATCGTAGTTAACGCTACCGCTAACTGCGCTAAGGGTGTGCGCATGCGGCCGGCCACACCGTACTTAGCGCCATGGCGGAAAGGTACGCAAATGCTGACCCAAGCGGACATGCACCTAACGCCATCACCCAGCCCGTTAAGTACCTTACCGCCATGGTGCTAAGTACGCCATCGCGAACCAACCGTAAAGGGCCATGTAAAGTGAATGCAGCTGCCACAGGTGCACAGAAACAGCACAGGTGAAGGCAATACAGACTCAGGAAGAACAAAAAGAGCACACCCCACCCCTTCCCACACCCAGTCACACTCCACAATGATACCAATACGACTAGTAATGTTGGGGCTGGAGAACCTGATAGCAATGCAAGTGCTACTACAACAACAACAACAACAACAACAACAACAACAACAACAGGCTGCACAGAGGAGACGCAGGAGGAGAAGGAGGGCAAGGCAGGCCCAGCAAGCCCCACCAGCACAGCCAGTGCCACCACGCAGGCAGCCCCCAATCCCACGCATCAGAGCCAATCCATTCAACCTCACTGCTGAGCAGATCCACACCCTGTACCGTATGGACCGGGACACCATCACCGCCATCGTACACATGATACACAACGACATCGTCAGCATGATAGAAACTCCAACCGCCATCTCACCCCTACTGAAGGTAGTGTCTGTACTCCACTTCCTGGCCACAGGCACCTACCAGCACACAGTGGGGCACTTGCATGGCATTTCACAACCATTATTCTCACGAACCCTCATCCAAGTGCTCGATGCCCTCCTCAAGCACACAGACGACCACATCTCATTCCCACGGACTGCCCAGGACATTGCAAACACCAAAGTGGGTTTCCATGCACTAGCCGGCATACCCGGTTGCATTGGTGCCATCGACTGCACCCATGTCGAATTGGTGGTTCCACGTGCCACGGAGGTACCGTGCCGCAACCGGAAACAGTTCCACTCAATCAACGTGCAAATGGTCTGTGACTCCAACAAGATCATCACACATTGTTGTGCCCGATTCCCCGGATCAACCCATGATTCTATGGTCCTGAGGAACTCCACAATACCACGCTACATGGAGCGACATGCAGGCCCAAGATCCTGGCTACTCGGTGAGTCCAATGTCATGGAAGTGGGCAGGAGAATGACGTACTGATGCATACTCCACCTGGCTGAAGGGGGGGGGGGAATGATGCATACTCCACCTGGCTGAAGGGGGAGGGGGGGAATGATGCATACTCCACCTGGCTGAAGGGGGGGGGAATGATGCATACTCCACCTGGCTGAAGGGGGGGGAATGATGCATACTCCACCTGGCTGAAGGGGGGGGAATGATGCATACTCCACCTGGCTGAAGGGGGGGGAATGATGCATACTCCACCTGGCTGAAGGGGGGGGAATGATGCATACTCCACCTGGCTGAAGGGGGGGGAATGATGCATACTCCACCTGGCTGAAGGGGGGGGAATGATGCATACTCCACCTGGCTGAAGGGGGGGGAATGATGCATACTCCACCTGGCTGAAGGGGGGGGGGAATGATGCATACTCCACCTGGCTGTGAGCAACACAGAGAACGGAGACAGAGGATGGGCACTCACAATGCACTCAACCCCTCTGCATACTTTGGGTGATGGCATGCAAAACAGGCCAGGGGAGCCATGAGCATATACTGGTTGCATTGTGTGAATCAATTAGTGCATGTAGAAGTGAGCCGAAGTAACAGTTGGATGCGGGCCATGGTGGCACATCATGTTCTTGATCAGACGACATGACTGACACATGCATTCTCGCCTACATACAGGTGATGCAGGCTATCCCCTGAAGAGCTGGCTCCTTACACCAGTCCGGAACCCGCAGAACCAGCACGAGGAGGACTTCAACCGTGCACATACACGTACTCGTGTGGTCATAGAGCAAACATTCGGCCTATTGAAGGCACGGTTCCGAAGCCTCAGCAGGTCTGGAGGGGCACTCCTGTACCACCATGAGAAGGTGGCAAAGATCGTAATGGCATGTGTCATGCTACACAATATGTGCGTCAGACGGAATGTGCCCCTGCCCCCTGACGCAGGACTGCAACCACCTGACGATGAGGATGAGGAGGGTGCAGATGGGGCACCACCCCATGGAGGAGGCGACGCACAGGAGGGGCGTGCAATGCGCCAACGTATCATCGACCACTGCTTTTAGCACACACGGCTGGTGTGAATCACATGGAGACTGCACTTGGGGCACTGTGTGTCTCTGGGACATGCACACTGTGGACTGTACACCAATAAAGCACACATATGCAATGAAAATGTCCACACATTTCTTTTTGTGAAAGAAAAATGTGTATTGAAACAATGAAACGTCGTGACACACCCCCTCCCCCCTCCCCCCTGAACACCCCAACACACCCCCTCCCCCCTCCCCCCTGAACACCCCAACACACCCCCTCCCCCCTGAACACCCCAACACACCCCCTCCCCCCTCCACCCTGGAATCCCTACGAAGGTGCGGTAGTGTCTGTGCAGCAGGGTGTGCAGTAGTCCTGCTCGACTGTCAAGCCACTAATGTGATTCCCCTCCCCTGGCCCCCGGGGCACCCCTGCCCGTGCTGCGTAGATTGCGCCCTGATCTGCGGATGGGGCTGCTCTGTGCCGAGCTGGCTGATGAGGATGGTCCGACCTGCACATCTGGACGCATGTCCCTGATGGTCTGGACAAGTTCTGTGAGGACATTGCGCACAGCCGCGAGTTCCGTGCATATGTCCTTTGTGGACGACTCTATGGCAGCTGTGACTCGGTCTGCCAAACTTTCCATGCCATCCCTTGCCACCCCACACTGTGCAACATGTTCGTTGAGGAGGGTGGATAGCTGCTGCTGGCGGGTAACCATTTCCTCAAGTGTCTGCTGGTTCTGCTGGGCCATGGCAAGTGGCATTTGCATGTGCATTGGGCTGCTCACCTCAGGCTGGGGGGATGGGGTGGCCGGCCAATCCTCGGCCTCCGACTGCTCCTGTGTGGCATCCGCCTGCAGGGGGCTTAGGGATATGCAGGGGGAATGTGGCTGGGCAGTGGGCATTTCCTCATCGATGAGCTCGATGCTGCCTGCCTCACTGTCGGAGGTTGCCGCTATGGCAGCGATTTCTCCCAGGGTGCTGCTTGCAGCAGAGCCTGTCCCTTCAGTGGGCACGAGTAGTGACATGTGCGATGCTGCTGCTGGGTCTGTGTCTGCTGTTGTGGGGGCTGGCATTTGCCTGTCCTCTTCCCCAGGCAGGGTTTGCTGCTGGTGGTGTGTTTCCTTTCGGATGGCTGGGGTGGATGCCTGTGGCCTGGCCCTCTTGGTGGATGTGGATGCGGTGTTGTCCTCTTCCTGGAGGTCTGTGTCAGATCCTGTGGTGGAGCAAAGGAGGGAAAGTGTTATTGATGGGTACGCGGACATTGGCCGTGCATTGTGAGGGATGACATCTATGCAGTGGGTACATGCAGCACATTTCAGGCAGGGGCATACAGGTTTTGTGCCTTTTGTGTGGAGGTAGCATGGTGGTATGTGTGTGCCAGCAGTTAGGTTGTGCATGCTGCATGTGTACAGGGTGGAGTCTGGATGTGTCTGTGGACATTCACCTGGCGATGTGTTGCATATGCGCTATGGGGCTACATGGTACTTCACATGATGGGACTTTGTTGAGTTTTGCATGGCTTGCTCTGGCCACCTACCTGCATCTCCTGAGGTCGGCGCTCCTCTCTCCATCCCTCCGACACCTTGGATGCTCTCCATCCCGATGGTGGATGCACATATTTCCTCCCATGCTTGCAGCTTAATGGGCGATTCCGATCCACCCCCAGTTGACGTGGCTAGGTTGCGGTTGGCTGAGAGGATGCTTCGGACACGGAGCCTCAAGTCGTCCCAGCGCTTTCTGCACTGCTGGGCTGTGCGGGGTACGGCCCCCACTGCACTCACACGCTGTGCCACTAGGGCCCATATGGCCTTTTTTTTTGCTATTGCCGGCCTTGTCATTTGCGCGGAGAATACAGCTGCAGCATTTTCTTGCAGGGTCTCTGCGAGCATGGTTAGTTCCTCCCTTGAGAAACGGTCTTGGCGCTGCCGGTCACATGCTTTTTTGACAACTTTGGGCATTTTTCCTTGGCTAGTTGGGTGGGTGATGGGTGTGGATAGGTGTCAGGGTTGGATCAGGTATGGTTGTGGAGGATGGCAATGGATTGTGTTTTTCAAGATGGGCGTCGTGCAGTTTCCCGTTCCGCCGCGATGACGCTATTTCCGGTTCCGCCTATTTACGGTGACCGCTAATTACGCTGACCGCTAATTACGGTGACCGCTAATTGCGGTCGCCGCTATGGTGTGTGTGGCGGTAGTGCTCCTTGCGCGGCGTGCGATGGCGGTAAGGGCCGTTTCTGGCCCATTTACGCCATGCCGTACTTTACATTAACGCCATGGCGTAATGCACGTGCCCGATGGGTCGGAATATGCCGCACTTTACGCCATTGACCCACGGCGTAAACGTTGATTACGCCATGGCGGTAATGTTCGGTACTTACCGCCAGGGTCGTAATGAGGCCCTGGCCTGGGCCACTCCCCTGGTGACAAACTCAGATCCTTCTTTGAACGACTATACCGAATTTGAGCAGTTCTTCAAGATGTGGTTTGGGAGACCTGAAGTCCAGTTTGTATCCTACGAAAGCCTGCTCGACATCCGACAAGGGACGTCAGACGTCCAGTCATATGTATCCATGTTTCAGAAGGTAGCAGCTGAGGCTGGATGGCCTGAAACTGCGCAGCAGACTTTATTCTGGCGTGGGCTCCAAGAAGAGATTAAGGACGAATTGGCCCGGGTCGCTCGACCCACAACCTTCCAGGAACTGATAACCCTGTCTCTTCAGATTGAGTTCCCTTTGACGGAACGAAGACATGAAAGAAGAAGGACCAGACCAGTTCTTCACACAACTACTAACATCCAGTTTCAGACTGATAAACCTGCAACGGATGAGCCAATGCAGATTGGTGCCGCCAGAGGTCCGCTTACTGCTGCAGAACGGAAGAAGCAGAAGGACAAGGGACTGTGTATGTAGTGCAGGTCCAATAAACACCTCCTGAGGAATTGCCTAGAAGTACCCCCACCGTGTCCGGGAAACGAATGCCCCCGACCTTAATCACGGATAAGGTAGGGGAGGACAACACCAGTCCCTGTGATTCCACACAAATGCAATACAAATCCTTCGCCAACAGACTAATGGTCTTCGGAGTACAGTTACAACTGGAAGATCGCCAACCCATCAAGCTTCTTGCCATGTTAGACTGCAGGGCTGCAGGTAATTTCATGGATGACATCTGGGCTAAGGAACACAACATTCCGCACCAAGATAAGACCAATCCCATACCAGTGGAATGAGTAGACGGCTCTGCCTTGACGTCTGGGCCCATCATTGAAGAAACCAGTGCCTTGCGAGTCTCCATGTTTTTCATTGCCTTTGACCTTATCCAAGCAGCCCACTTCCCAGTGATATTGGGCATACCTTGGCTCAGAAGACACAACCCCAGTATCAACTGGACCTTGAATACTACCCAGTTCCAATCGCAGTATTGCCATCAACATTGCTTGGAACAGGAAGATGGGAAACCTCAAGTAGGCATAACAGTACCTCTGTCAGCTCCAGTAACACACTCCATTCCCACATATTACCACGACTTCCAGGATGTATTTGAGGATGTGCTGCCGAGGAAACTGCCACCTCACCAAAAGGAAGATTGCACCATAGAACTACAACCTGAGGCTACGGTTACCCTTCGGAAGGATGTTTCCCTTGTCGTTACCGGAAAGAAGAGCGCTCAAGGAATATCTAGAATACAATCTCCAAAACTTTTACGTCTTTTACAACAGTCTAAGTCCACAGCAGGAGGCTCTCTCTTTTTTATTCTGAAGAAAGGAACATCTGAACTCCGACCCTGTATAAACTGCCGCAGACTCAACAGCCTCACCATTCAGGATAGGTATCCCATGCCCCTCATAAAGGACTTCCTCGAAGCAGTACAAGGAGCCAGTGTATTCACCAAACTAGACCTATGAGGGGCATACCACCTCCTGAGAATCCGAGCCGGGGATGAGTGGAAAAGGCCTTTCGGACCCCTCTGGGTCACTTTGAGTATCAAGTTATGCCATTTGGGCTTGTAAACGCCTTAGCCATATTCCAGCGTTTTATGGACAAGGTATTTGCCGATGTCCTGTTCTCCTTGGTGGTGGTCTACTTTGACGATATCTTGGTCTACTCTAGGACCCTCTCTCTGAGCAAAAGAAACTATTCGGTCCTTGAAAAGGAACTACTCTCGATACGACAAGCCTGTGAAGAATGGCGTTATATCCTACAAGGAGAAGCCTTTCCATTTTAAGTGCATACAGATCATCACAACCTCTCCATACTTCAACAAATGGAGTGTTGTAACTCACAACATTCCAGATGGGCCTATTACTTTTCACAGTTTGACTTTACCATCACATACTTATCAGCCAAAGAAAACATACCAGTGGATTCATTATCCCACAGTCTCTGGGAGGATTCCGGACAGTACCAGAGACACAAGAGGATTCTTGCAGGGAAAATATTTGCTGGTGAAGTTAACGCGTTCCTTCAAGACGTCAAGCAGGCGACCATTAAACAGCCTCCCGATTTGACCCTGCCCTTAACCCAAAGGAAGAGTCTCCTCTTCAGGAAAGAGGCTATGTATTTGCCCTCCAAGGAGTTATAAACATGGGCTACTTCTTGGTGTCATGACCATTCCACAGTAGGCCATAAGGGTCAAGTCGCCACCTTGAAACTGGCTTCACATCACTTTTGATGGCCGTCTATTAACAAGGATGTTAAGGAATATGTTTCCTCTTGTCCAATACCTGTTCAGAACAAATACCCCACCGCCAAACCACTTGGTCTTTTGCAACAAGAACCTGCTCCTTCAGGTCCCTGGCAACATCTCTCGACTGATTTCATCGTCAACCTCCCCCTCTCACAGGGGTTTACCACCCTCATGGTGACCATAGATTCCTTTAGCAAGTTGGCTCATTTTTCCCCTCTAGTGGGACTCCCCTCAGCTTCCAGGACTGCTGCTGCATTCCTGAGAGATGTTGCAACACTACACAGACTCCCTCTCACCATCGTGTCGGACAGAGAAAAACAATGTACCTCCAAAGTTTGGTCTACCCTTTGCAAACAGCGAGGTATCCATCGGGCCTGTCCTCAGGATACAATACCCAGCGTAATGAACAATAGGAAAGACTCAATGCCACACTTGAGCAGTAGCTGAGATGCTTTTGCAATCAAGAGCAAGACAACTGGTCAGAACTTCTCCCACTAGCCGAGTTCGCGTACAATAACACCAAGCATACAGCTATCAGAATGAGCCCATTCTTCGGCATGTAGGGCTATCAACCCAAACATATACCCACAACTGGTTTTCTCCCTTCAAAAGTGGCTACAATTGACTAGCGCTTGGAGACTTTAAAGAACACTCATAAGGAAGCATTGCAGAATCTGCAATCAAGCAAGAAGACCTATGAGGCTTGGGGCGACAAGAGAAGGAGACAAAACCCAGCATGGGACATAGGCTCAAAGGTATGGCTATCCACCAGGTATCTTCCTCGGTGGGTACATCCGGGGAAGTTCTCTCCATAATTCATTGGTCCATTTTCCATTGAAGCCAGAGTCAAACCTGTAGCCTTTTGTTTAAAACTACCACATCATTTGAGAACGGTCCACTCAGTGTTTCATACTTCCCTCCTCAAAACCTACCTACCTGACCATTATTCACATAAGATAAGAAGACACAGGAGCACCAAAGAGGATGAGCCTGAAGAATACGAGGTGTACAGACATATTGATTCTCGTTACTGGAAGGGTGTTAGTTGGTTCATTGGAAGGGCTATCCAGAAGCAGAGAGAACATTGGAACCCTCACGAAACATCAAGGCCCCTCGTCTTGTATGTCAGTTCCACAGGTTACATCCAGGTAAGCCAAGGGACCCCCGATAAGGAGGGTCATACTGTCATGCTTCAGCACTTGAGGATATGGAGTCACTGGAGGCTCCATTGATATCCCCATCATGTTCCTTTTCGGAACCTGAGCAGTGGTCTAGTCTTCATCCAAAATGGCCAGCGAGTGCTTATACCGGCTTACCCTCATTCAGACGGTGCGTTGCAACCCTTGTCTGAACTCTGGCTAATACGCCACGTACTTCGCCTATTTTGTGCTTATTGTCTGTCACTATTTGTCTCTCTCTGACCTCCTTTTCAGCTGCGCGCCTCAGTTTCACACAGCGCTGGTCCCGCCTCGCAGCTTTGGGCTGAGGCACTTTCTGCCATTCTTGCCTCCCTCTGTCCTACTGCACTGCTCTGTTCCCACTACCGTCGGAACTTCAGAGCCATCCTGCCCTACTCATATTCGTTCTTTGCAGAGTTGTGGGCTGCGCTCATCCATTCTTCCACAGTCACGCTCTACAATTTTCCTGCAGCCTTGCATGACCATTTCTCTGCCGACTCTCCCTCCCAACTATACCTGCAGTCCTGTCAGCTGAACCTGACATGTGCTGATTTCTCGTACTTAACAGTTCTATCCGCACTCTCTGTGAGACTCTGCCCATCCTCTGTCTTCTGGACTTACCGGTCTCTAGTAATCCTCGTCTATACTCCATCCTTCCTCTTTGCCTCAGAGCCAAATCTGCTTGTAAGAACTGCGTGGATTGTATTGCGCATTAAAGGAAGACTTTCCAGGAACCATTCAGCACAACTTAAGACTGCCAGGGTTTTTCAGCCTCACGGCTTTTCCATGGGCTGGGTGTGGCTCCCCGGAGTACCTGCTGCCTATTTACACCTTCAAAGTTATAGTGGGTTTAAAAAGGTTTGAAAAAAAACCTTTCACCTGAAATGTGAAAGTTGGAAAGTCCATTCGAGCCAAGTCACACATTCAACAATGCCACCTAGTAGTCATCGCTGGAAGTTCACCTCCAGTTTGAGCCAAAACACAAGGCATTGTGGGTACACACATTAGCCCAAATGCAAACATTTTCTGCAGGAAATTGTCTTTGTCTAAGAGGGCAGTGCTACTTTATTCATAGCTCAATCAACTCAAGACAGACATTTTGTAAGGCTGTTAGGACAACTACATACCTGGTTTAAATCCATCATGACTTTATTGGTGTTGTGAAAACATGGCCAAATGCACTGATGATCCCTAATAAGATTTTCAAAAGTCCAATGCTATTTTGACTTACACACTTTCATCTAAGCAGTAGGTCTATTGAACTACATGTGTATATTTCACTTAAAAATATATGTTCACTTACTGTGCGCATATTCATGGGTGCCAGCTTTTGATTTTCGCTACCTGGGCAAATGTACCTGGGCATATGTTATTCTTGCAGCAGCTGGTCATTTTTTTCCCACTTCGTGCTGCTTAAATGCGATTAGTTGGTGTTGTGCAATGCATCACAACAGTTACCAAGAGACCAGCCATAAAACAAGGGGCTTGTAGCACACTGCTTAACCAAAGTGTGTGAGCCTTGGCAAAAAATGTACTTCCTCACTGTGCATTGACTAAAGAAATTGTGAGTTCTCAACGCCTGCAATATTTTATACATAATAAAAATAATAGCTATTTTTACAGCTACAGTGGGTTTCCCAGTCATGCAGTATCCAGGACCGATCATGCTTAGCATCAAAGCAAGGAAGGGGCCAATCCCCTGAGGCCAAGTTGTCTAATAAATGAGCCCAAATTACAAGACCACTTAGAACAAAGTGGTCTGAGGGGGCCAGATCCTTTTTCGCTTTGAATCTAAACAGGGTCGGTGCCAGTTACTGCATGGATGGGAGACAGTCCACAGTACTGAATACGCTGGGCCTGATTCACAGAAGCATTTTATAATGGCTCAATTCCATAGGAAAATGCCCTGTGAATCAGGCCCGGTGTGCTTTCCTAGTTTTAAATATCCCATAAAAAATGGCATCCCCATTTCTTTATTTAAACTGTGCCACTGTCAGTCCTTGAAAGATTTGCTCTCAGAGACAATTTGTTTGCCTTTTTCTGAATTGCATTCTGGTATTTGTAGTCTCAGAGTCAAGATGGGGGGATAATGCAACAATTGTACACTTTTGCTTAACAAAGTTCTATAAAGATTCATGTATTTGAGTGACACTATGGTACGTGTACTTTTAAAGTTATCTTTATAAAGCATAGTATTGTTGAAAGCCAGACATGGGGGTGAAGATGGGAAATGATGAGAGGGAAAGTAAGTCATGAGTATTTGCCCACGATGTGGCAAGAGAGTTTGAAATCCCGGACACTGGTGCGGTTATTTTTCCCCTGATTGTGGCTGCTTTTCAGGGCACAAGTAAAGGACACATGTGGGTGGACAACGTAAAAGAACTTCAGAGGGCAGATGCTACCCATTGGGTTTTTTTTGAGGTGGCAAGTTTGCTCAAGTATTTGGCTACTAGGATTTTACTCAGGTTGTTATGTTCCCAGCACAGACACTTACTCCCAAGACCACAAGCACTTGTTTCAAATTGGGATTTTGTTTTCAAGCAAATATTTTACAAAAGATTGCTGGGTTTAAAAGGTGAGCACCTTTTATACTTTGCCAACATATTTATTGGAACATTTCCTCTCTCAGGGTATTTTTCTGGTGTTGATTAATTTTTTTAAATTCCAATGCTAGTTTGTCTTGCACACTTTCTTCTAAGGAGAAGGGCTATTGAACTACACTTGTATATTTCACTTTAAGATATAGGTTCACTGACTGTGCATATATTCATGGGTGCCAGCTTTTGATTTTCGCTATGGGGGTCAAAGTACATGGGCATGTGTTATTTTTGCAGCTGGTAATTTTTTCCCTTTCCTGTGCTGCTTAAATGCGATGTATCACAACAGTCACAAAAAAAACAACCATAAAACAAGAAACTTGTAGCACACTGCTTAACCAAAGCATATGATCTTCTGCAAATAATTTAATCTCACTGCACATTGCCTAAACATATTGTGAGTTCTCAAAGCCTGCAATATTTTATAAATAACAATACCGCTGTCAAAACAGGTGAAAATCAGTTTGGGATTGATGAACATCGTTGAGTGATGGCTTGCGAGTGTTTCAAAATATAGCGTGGCCAGTGATGTAGTAGTGTTATAAAATGGACAGTGGGCATGGCTGTGGGCCATGGCTCATGGTCTGGTAGTGTTTAAAAATGGACAGTGGGCACGGCCAAAAACAAGTGCCCACGGGGCACGGCTGAAGGCCATGGCTAGTGGTCAGTTAGTGTTCTAAAATATACAGTGGGCACGGCCATAGACCGTGGCCACTGGCCATGTGCGGGAAAAAACCATGGAATAACAAAACCCTTAAAACACACTGTACAAAATACTTTGAAATTCAAGGAAACAACTTTAGTTGCATGGACGTTAAGGTGAGAACTCAACGCAACAAAACCCCTGAAATTCAGCTAAAGCCACCTTAACTTCACACCCTCTGTTGTGCATCATGTGACCACAACAATGACAAACTTTGTATTTGCATTGTGTTGAAAGAATAAAATCCCACCATTTTAGTGAAATCGTTTTTATTTTCCTGTGACACTTTTTTCATTTCTCTTTGAATTTCCTCTGCAAATGAAATCCAGCAGTTGCCATCTGATAAGCATTTCATTTCGCTAATTTATTTGTGGTTTCATATATATATATTTATACATTATACTGCAGCGGTCGCTGCACTATTTTTAAGGTGTGTACCTAGTGCCATAGGAAACCCCAAAATTTTAAATTGCTAATAGCTTTTGACTTGCAGGATGAATGTGGCTGATATATTGCAAACAGAAAGTATGTCCCCCCCATATTCGACTGGACATTTTGGAAACGATTGGTTAAAAAATAAAAACATTATTAAGTAAAAGAAATTCTGTTTTCAGTCTACTCCCATTCATTTTACCATAGACAAAAAGTCGAAGTTTCTGCACAGCACAGAGCAAAAACCGCTGGACAGAGCTACACAAAATAAGAAACAACGTGGGCATGAAGCTTTGACTCGATTTCCAGCAGAGGTCTGGGGTCATTCCATCCAGTAGTTTTTCAAATATTTGACGGGAAAAAAGCTGCCCCTCCTGCCAAACGTATAGCTATATCTGACATGGTGCTTTGCAGTAGAGAAGCTGAGAGGCTTTTCAGCAATGGAAAATCAGCCATTTGTTCCCAATATTCTATTGCTAATAGCTTTTGACTTGCTCTGTGGATTTGGATGACATTTCCATAACCAAACATCTGTCAAGGCCTCTGACCAAACATTTCGGGAACAACACGTTAAAAAATGAAAATGTTATTAAGCAAACATAACACCACAGTTTTCAGCCCATTCATTTACCTGTAGAGAAAACGTGCAGTTTTTGAACAGTCGTAGCACGAACACCACTGAGCAGAATTTGGACCAAATAAGAAAAAAGATAGGCACAAATCATTAATGTAATTTGCTTGACTGGTTTGTGGTTAATCCATCCAGTAGTTTGTAAAATATTCAACAGAGAAGGGGGTTCCCCCTGCTGCTTAAAACCTTTTAATCAACCTTGGTGCTTTGTAGCAGAGAGGCTGAGTGTGGCTAATAATATTTGACTTGCTGGATGGATTTGGATGAACTTTTCCAAACAATAAGGTTGTCAAGGCCCCCCCCAAACTGGATATTTTGGGAACAATTCATTAAAAATGAAAAAGCTATCAAGAAAACATAAAAACACAGTTTTCAGCCTACTCCCATTCGTTTTCTCATAGAGGAATAGTGCAGTTTTTCAACAGCCATAGGGTGAAAACCTCTTGGCAAATTTGGACCAAATAAAAAACAATTTGGGCACAAAGCGTTGTAATTTGCTTGACTGGTTTGGGGTAAATCTATCCATTAATTTTTAAAATATTTGACAGAGAACAGGGTGCCCCTTGCGCCTTAAAACCTTTAAAACGGTTTTGGTGCTTTGCAGCAGAGAGGCTGAGAGACGCTAATACCTTTTCACTTGCTGGATAGATTTGGATGACATTTTTTAACCACAAAGTTTGTCAAGGCTCCCCTACTCCCTTCCAAACTGGAAATGTTGAGAACAATTTGTTAAAAAATGAAAAAGTTATTAAAAAAACATAAAAACGTAGTTTACAGCCTACTCCCATTCATTTTCCCATAGAGAAAAAGTGCAGTTTGTGGACATCCATAGCGTGAACACTGCCGGACAGATTTGGAATGAACTTCTGCATGACCTTACAGAGTCTAACAATGTTCTCGAAATTAGAAAGAGATTAAAAACTCTCCTGTTTAAGTAGTCACTCCTAGGGGTGCACTGATTGATTTGAATGACAGCACTTAGATGGCCTGGCTGTAGGCGCTATATAAATACCACTAGCCATAGTAGTAGCAATCACATCGGGCTAGAGGTCAGGAGTGGGAAAAAAGACACCATGTGAAGTTGGGGATCTGGTGGTGGGTTGGGGGGCCAATTACAGGTAGACTTGTATCCGGTTTATTAGGGGAAGACCATGTGAATATCATGAGATTACAGCAGCAACGACACAAGAATCACTCTGGAAAAATGTCCATCACACGAAGCAATGAGTGATAGGGGGTAATGGGAGAGGGAAGGAAAAAGCAATTGATTGGAGTGAGGGGACCTGGAAAAAAGACACATGCTGAGTGCCTGTGAGGATCTGTTCGACTTTTTAAATCTGGGCAATTCTTCCCGTTATTGTGAGAATCGGCGAACCGCCACTCTGCCGCAGGAATTTCTATTATTGGAAATGATTACTGTGAAATTATTGCGGGAATGAGGAGTTAGGAAGAAAAGGTTGAACATCTGCAGTTCCCTAGTGGGCCCAAAAGAAAGATATTAGCGCAACACGTACAGAGGCCACAGCCGAAGTCCATAACTAGTGAGTCCTCACAAAAATATGAAACATATTCTGCCGTGGCCACTGGCCATGGCTGAAGGCCATGGTTAGTGGGCCTTGAGGAAACTAAGGTATAGCAAATCACTTGAAATTCAGCGAAAACCCATTTGTTAAGAGAAAGTTCAAATGATCAGATTTAACGCAACAAACCCCCTGAAACCAGCACTTGCATTTCAATCAAGTGGGGAGGAAGGATACCTCAGGGGCAACACGTTTGCTTAGGAAGCAAGACAACACAGCACAACGCAGGTTCGAATCATGATCCCGCACTTATTAACCACTTGTTGGTATTAAGCACATTATAAAAGAACACTTATAATTATAACCCCAGAGAAGAAAATGCGTGACACAAACCAAACAGTGATATGGGGTGAGATTCAGGGAGGAAAAAAGCAATTGAGGAGAGTGGGGGGACCATAATAATAATAATAATAATAATAATAATAATAATAATAATAATAATAATAATAATAATAATAATAATAATAATAATAATGCAGAGGGGGCCACTTGGTCAGTTCTGTAAGGACAGGGAAGAGTTCGGGATTTTTTAGTGTTATCAAGGAAATACAGGGTAATCCCACAGACATGGGTAGTTCAATGCCAATGTTGGGGGAATTCGACATGAGGCCTATTGAACCAAAAACAGGCCTAGCTCTCAAAGGAAAGGAAGTGGGCTTGAATCTCAAAAGTGCAAAAGAAAAAGAAAGACATGTGGCTAACAATGCTATTTTACTAAATCCATGGAGAGCTGCACTTTTACTTAAAGAGACAGATAGCAGTGTGTACGTTATTTTCAATGTAATAACAGATGGTGCTCCAGTCATCTCAAGTGAAACCTAGCTCATTGCAATTATACGGAATAAAATAACTTCCTTTTTCCTCATCCAAATGACAGTATTCTAAGAGAAGTGCTCACTAGACTTTCAGAGTTTGAACATGGTTTTCTCATATAACTGCCCTATCCATATGGACAATCCAGAAGTGATATTCATGTGTTTTGCAACTGTGAGATTAAAGAAGTACGTTACACATGGATATAAGGCCCAGGTGCTTTATAAAATGTCATGTAAAATGTATTGTGTGTGAGTTTAAAAGTAATTGCTTGCAGAATTTTACATGCAGCCAGTCATTTCTCCTAAAGATGAAACTTAACCTCCAAGACCTTTACCCTGCTGATCCTGGAGAGCTCTGTCTGGTTGTCAAGCATCAATCAGGGCCATTGCTTAAAAGTATAGAAAGAAATACACTGTCTCGATCTAAACCACAGTGGAAATAGATAGGGCCATGCCTGTTCTTTCAGCAGAAGTGACCTTGAGATCACAATTCCAATAAAATGTCCATTAGAGTTGCAACCAGGGCCATTACAGGCCATGAATGGAAGGGCGAAGATAAACATGAGCCAGCCTCTGGCTTGATCACATGCTCAAGGGAAAATGAAACTTAAAGTGAATACATAATAAAAATGGAGTTTAGTTAATAGAAAAATACATATTATTGCATAAAAGGGGCAGCGTATAAGCCACAACGGTCATTCTAGACTTTTATTAAAGGTGACAGTAACCCCCTTCGAACCATGCTACAATGATGTTTGTGTGATAAACATAACTAAAGTTATTAATAAAAATCTGATTTGCCCGTTCCCTTGATTCTGAGAGATTTTAAAGTTGGTGTGAAGGTAAAGGGTAAAATGAACATGGGGACTATGAAGTGGCATATTATTCACTGATCCGGCTCCTGAGTGAATAAAGAAAAAACATATCTCTGCATAGGAAGGGTGTGCTGACTACAGATTAGTATCATCTGATTTGCCTTAAAATGTAGTTCTTAAAAATATATCCATACATGTAAAGATTTGAAAAATGAGGGTACTTGCCATGTTGGTAGATTTTCAGAGTCTAAACAGGCCGAGTCCACATGTCAATTTGGGATGCCAAAGCTTTCTACTCCCACAGCTGTCCTAACTCCCACCCCTCATCTCCTTGTCCAATTAGCACACAGGTGGGAGGTGGGTAGAGAAAACCAACCAATCCTTTTTGTGGGAATCATGACAAGTTTGTGATGTCATTTGCCCTATAAGTAAACCAGTTTGCATTAGAACTTGGCTTTCTCCACTTATTCCTGGAGGTAACCTGCTGCTGAACTCTTGCGAGAAACATCCAAGCAGACAGGCCACAAATCTTGCATTGGAGACAGGGACCAGGACACATAGAAGATGACTAGGACCCCTTGGAGGAGTCAGAGGGGACTGACACCACTGCTGTCCCAGAGGTGCCCCGCTGTTCCCTGATGTCCATTACAAGGCCTCTGCTGTAAGTAAAGCTATCCCCAACCCCATGGATTGTGTAGGCCCTGCATTTTCAAGAGTTGTTTTAGTTATTTTCCCATAACAAAATATCCTGTTTGTCTTTGTAGATCCTTAGCATATTTAATTAAAGTAAATCAATTAATTCCCCTATAGAAATCATGGGATGTGTTTTGTTGACATTCAAAACTAACAAGCTCTTCCCAGTGTGTTATGAGCCAGTATAGACATAAAGATTTGCCAAAAGAATGAATCCTTAAACCCTGTTTCCATGTGAGTGTGCAAGGTGCAAAACAAAATTACCCATTTGTTCCCATTGTGCTCTGACCAAAACCAAAAATCCCTGCCTGTTCTTTTTAGGTGTGGCAAAACAAATTTTCTCATTTCTTTTCTTGCCCTCATATTGCATCTGTGGTAATAAGTAAAAAAAAAAAACGAGTTTGACCCTTGAATCCCTTTTTCCCAAAAAGTGCATTTTATCAGAATCCCAAAACAACTTTCCCATTGTGTTCCCATTCTCTGCCACTGGCCTTCAATTCAGAGGGGCCAAGTCTAATTGACATTTAGAGTGCGGGCGTTGCTGGGAGAAAAGTATTATAACCACATCAGCAATTACTGTGTGTTTTGAATTGTTCTTTTCTGTATTGGTGGGTGATTTGAAAAAAAAGCTGCAGGAAATTGTGACTGCATATCTCAGTGTTAGCTCTGTGTTGGTGCCATTATGAAAGTCATTTTTGTTCTTGTGTTGCCACAGCATTGGTGGCTGATGTTAGTCTATTTGTCAAATTTGGTTTAAATAAATTAATAAACCTATATTCCTACTACACACCGGCCTGGTTCCTAGTCCATTGTGGCACCGGGTAATTGTTGAGGTTGGGTGCGAGATAGGTTGGAGACCTTACCAAAGTGAACATTAACAAACTAATAGTGCTTCATTGTGTGCCACATTCATTGGGGGAAAGGAACTCCCTGAGTTGAGTGTGACTGCATAATAAACTGCGACATTAGAGAGGCTCAAAAGGGCCGAAACACATGTCTGGGGTTGCTGATGGTACTCTTGTTCGGAGGAGAACTGCCTAGCATTTTGGTGCTGGACTGCCCTTGAGAGTGGGAAAAAGACTGAGATGCAAATGGATATTTCTCATGTGTGAAGGGTGCAGTGAGCTAAAACATGGTTGTAGACCCTCCTGAGTGGAAGGAAGTCCATAGAACAGGGTATTTGACTCATGTTCATTCTCAGTAGAGGGACTCCCACGCCCTTTTTCAATGCAGCTGACATTGATGTGGAATAACACTGTTCCATTGGTCTCTGGTACGGCTGCTTGCGTGTTTTAATAAATGCATTTTATTCATTTGAATAAATGCAGAAATATACTGGTTGCAAGTTATGTTTTTATATGACAAATGCGGATATAAATACAGAATAATTGGCAAAAATTTGATATGGATAAATACAGACGGAAATGACGGAAACATAAATACCCTAAAACCGGGTGCCTTAATTATAAGTGAAGGGATTCACAATGCAATCCAAAATGGTATTTTGGGGGATATGGCATTATGGGGAGATCAACAGGAGCGGATCGAGTTAAGCCGGTCCTGAGTTTCACAATCCACTGAATTTTACGGGTTTTGTTGGGTTAAGTTTAGTCACCTTAAGTGTACTAGTTATGTTTACTATTCATCTCACATGGTGTCTATTTTGTTTTTATTTGTTGTAATATGTGTCTATCCACATGAGTTATTGGACAACCTATAAAAGCAAGGAAATATCGAGGCTTAGTACCACAAAAGGAAATACACCAAACACGGGCTATACAGATTCACAGATCTTTAATCTACTGTACAGTTACAAAGAAACAGAAATACAGATAGCTATCCGGCTCTCACAATTCAGTAATAATGTCCAGCCCCTATACAAGTTAATAATCTGTGGTCTAGAGTTCGTGCCGAGTTCACTTGTGGCTCATACAACAATATGTAAGCTTAGCACATATCCCTTCACAATGCAGTTCTGTCAGTGTCCACGCTCGACAATTGCATTACATTGTCCTCGATGTGTGTTCACGGATGAGGCTTGTTAATGCAGACAATCCTTAGACCACAAGTCATGCTTCGGACAAGGTCTCATTACCTAGTCCAAACATTCGGCCCTCGGGCAGTTTAACCATTAACTAGGCACAAAGGTCTTGAAGGCTCAGTTACAAGTTGGAAACACAGTTCACCATTTTAGAACACAGAATTACATATGAACAGAAATAAAAATGGCGGATGATTCTAAAATGGTGGCGAAGTCGATCTAGAATCGGAACTTTGCAACGTGGTTTTCTTCGCAGAGCGACTAGGCTTAGGCCAATATATATTAGAAGGAGGCGCAATATGATTTCCCGTTTAACAAACCAATGTCAATTTTGCATCATAATAAAGTGGCTAGTCAAGACTGAACGATTCATCAGAGTACCGGAGATAATGTTACCGTGTGGGGGGGGGGTCCTGAGGCATACTTTCAAATTGTTGGGTTCAAAATTGGACAATTCAATGTCAGAATCCATGACTAACAGTGATTCAGTAGGTAACAACCTAGTGGAACTTGCTTCTTCCTTGAATGAACCAGCAATTCATGTGTTTATTTATTTTAAATTAATTTATATAGTTATAAAATAACGTTTAATATTATTCATTTTATCCAACACAAGAAACAGACTAAAATTAACATTTAATTTTTTTCTCCTCATAAAAAATCATCCAAACTCACATATATAGAGAACAAAGAAAAAAAAAGATCCTTCTAATCCAATCACTATAACACTATACAAATTGTTAAAATAATAACAAGCAAAAATGACATCCTCCCTAACCTCAGTACCCACCACAAAGTATGTACTAGGAAGTTCATTACAATCATAAAATTGCCAGCAAATGTATTCCAATCATAAAATTACATCAATACCATATGCTCTATCTGCAGTGATTTTAAAAACCTGATTACGGATAATACATTGAAGGTGGTCCTTCCTTTCTGCCAGGCAATAACTCCAAACCGTCTCTTTCTCACCCATATCCAATGAATTAGCATGTTTTTCTCTCATCCTAGATTGCTGGGCAGGCAGTAAAAAGATGTTTCAGTGGCTCCAAATGACCTTTCTCCATACAGAACCCACAGTCAGCTTGCTCAGGTATAAAGAGACCGCACCTGCACCTCCTTCGTTAAAACCAGGTTCCCCTTGAACCTTAGAAAGGTCTGCCTGGCCCTTTTATCTGGATAAATTGCCAGATACGGGGCCAGGACCCCTGGTCTTTTATAATCAAAAGCATGGTGTTCTAAGGATTCATAGGAGTGCATTTCATCCATAGTGGTTGCCCAGTCAATCTCATGGAGAACCTGCTTTACTTGCTCTGGATTCTCAACTTGGTCATCCCTCAATAGCCCTATTTTTTTTAAAGCAGGGTGGAGCACTGGCTGGAAATGTCAGAAACAAAAGGGTCACCATTCAATCGTTAGAAAGGGAATTCTTCACTGGAACTAAAATCTTATTAAAAAAAAGGATAAGAGCTTCCACGAGCCCTACATTTAAGTGAATATAGTCCGAGCCCATATTGTACTGCTGCTACTGGTAGTAAGCTGGGAATTCGAAGAGCATGTCTCAAAATCCTTCCCTCCAGATAGGGCAATAAGTCAAAACCCAAATCGCATGGATCGCTATTCCATATAAAATCTTAGGGAGTATTTTCACGTCATAAAATGTAAGAATGGGGATCACAGAGAACTTTCCAGACCTAGTGTCCGCCCTGCTCAGTTGATTTGAGAGTATACTAACAAGCATTTTAAGCCAGTCTTTAGTGTGTGACTTAAGTACCTTCAATGAAATTGGGAAACCGAGATAAATTAAGCTATCGACTCTTTCTAATCGGTCAGCTCCCACTCGGCAAGTAAAGGCAGCGATTTTCCTTTTTTTAGTGCACTGCATAACCTTTGTTTTAGAAGGGTTCCCCGTGAGAGAATGGGCGTGTGCATACTCAGCAAAAGCTGTGAGCAGATGGTGTAGGACAATCTGTGTGCAATCGCACAGGAGGAAGTCATATTGGTTTAAGCTTGATGATTTTTGGTCTGGCAAATGCAGCTGCTTCTAAATAATATTCAATATCAGATAACTAGAGATTGAGCAGGCAGGGAGCCAATACACATGCCTGCCTGACTCTCCTAAATGTGGACACAATACGGGGTAAAGATCCCCCAGGGGTCAGTCCGATCTGTACACTTTACCCCTCATGCAAGCCAATTAGGAGACACAATAAACCCTCGGGAATACCCAATTTTCACAATTTGGCCTGCAACAGCCCTCGATCTACCACACCGAAAGTGGCAGAAAGATCAAAGGTAGCTACGAACACTGACTCAAATTTACCAGACAATACCTGGCTCTGAATAGATTTTAGCATAAACCCATTAAGAGAAGTGCATGTTCTAAAGCCCGTCTGCCACATTTGGATCTTGCCCAGGCCACTTTGCCAACTCTCCAGATGTTCCAAAGGTAGGGCCGAGAAGACCTTACTATCAGTGTCGAGTATGCAATCGGCCGGTAGTTTTGTGGATTAGAGCAGAGGCTTTTCTTAAATATGGGCACAAAATATGGTGTGGGCCATGATTTTCGGAAACTATAAGAATCAGCCACATGATTAAACAGTGTAGCCAAGGTAGCAGCCCACACCAGTGGATTACCCTTAAACAGAAAATGTGACAGTTGTTTTGGGCCCACGGCTCGAGAAGTGGAGATCTTTAAAATGAATGTGGTAATGTGTTCATTCTAAACCCTCAACTTCCATCATCCATCTCTCGGCGAGTCAGAAAACATTCATACCTTCTCTGCCGTAAAGGCAAAGCAAATGGCTTCTGAAAGTGGATTACTCATTCTAAGTCATTATGCAAACTCCAGAAAACATGCAAATATTTGTTTTTTGACACCTGATGCTTGAAATCTGCATCATGCTGAGTTCCAATAGCACGACTACCCCCTAGACAATTCTTATGGGTCTGCTTCAATTGTTTGATTTTAGAACACAATTCTCATTGCGTATACTGCATGTTTCTTTTGGTATTTTATCTGAGCGGTCAAATCTCTTTTTTTCCCAGCCACCTAAGCATCATAAGCATGTATTTGTTTCCTTACTGCACCTCAATTAACACCTTTCGAAACAACTCCACTCACTTCCATAAAATATTACAGAAAGGTGCTATACTTAGGCACTGACAGAGCCTCATATAACCAGTCTTGAGAGACAAGATTAAGATCATTTGTAAGCGTCTCATTGACGCACAACACTGTACTGAAATTCCAGTAGACCCTATTCCCTTCCTGATTCACCCTTCGCCCCACACGCATGTAATCTTGGACACCCACATTCACCTTTTCAATATCAAAACTGATTGATAAGGTACAATGATCACTGAAATTGGTGGCAGCAATATCAAGACATTTACATTTTTCCAACAGAGTGTTGCCTACAAAAATGTAGTCCAAAATAGAAGAGGTTTCACCATTAAACCAAGCATCATTACTCGGAATATCTCCTATTATGGACCCATTTAACTTGTACAAACCAAGGCCACACAGATTCTTCCACCATTTATAACCGTTTCATTGTTTCCCTACTTTTTTAGGAAATATTCCCACTCTGAAACATGTAAGAGACAGGTTGCATTCAAATTCCCAGAAAAGATGATTTGACCCCCCTTCGAAGCAATCATACCACTCATTTACACGCAATGTAAGATGGTCCAAAACTCTGTCCAAATCTCCAACTCCTGTATGCCAATAAACATTCTGTAGACGAGCAGCCAACTGCCCCTGTGGAAGGTCCGCCCCTCTACTGCCTGTATGTTGGAAGCCTGAAATAGTGCCATGCTTGACACCAGCAGTTGTGCCTATTCCATGTTGAGTCTTCGAGAAAAGGTATCAACTAAGAAAACCCTACCAGATGTATTCCCAAAGAGATGACAATCTCTTGGAAGAAATCTGTGAAGGAATATGAAAAAGAGAGAAAGAGAAGTTGGTGACGTCACAAGAAATAAGTGTGGCGCACACAGAAGACTGGCTGATGAAGAGAATGTATGGACCTTATAGAAACTAATGACAAAGTAAAGAATTGAGTAAACTTTAATGTGCAAAACGAAGATTGCATATGTGAAGAGCACTGTAGAAAATACAAATCATTTGTTAACTGCACAGATGCAGCAACGCAAGTAGACTAAGTGATCATAGAAGCTGGCTATACGTAGTGAATAGACTGCAGGTGAATCCGCCATTATATAGAAGCTGGACATCGCTGTCACAATTTTAGTAAGTTCAGACCATGAAGAAAAAGGCTGCAAGCTGTATCACAGCAGAGAATTAGCTGGGAGCATGGAAGAAACGAGAATGGTTGTCTGGCCTGGTGTCAAGATTAAAGGCAGCCAAGACCGGTTCTCTATTCTTGAAGGTAGAGAATGTGAGAAGCTGATTCATCCCTTGTTAAGGTGCAAACAAAGAACACCAGGAGTGTCAAGTTTATTAATTCAAGACAATTTAATGCTATAAAATGGGTCAAATTGCAGTCTCCTGTCACATGAGCCAAGGATAGAAACAGAGTTGAGAACGCAGTTCTAGAACTATGATAAGCATGCGCTCACAATCCCTTATATTCCCAGGGATGAGAATACACTGCAAGGCCAGGTTCAAAGACAATCTTCAGGGTAGAAGGCAAGGGTGATGAGAGATGATGTGCTAATTGGGTAGTGAGGTAAATTCAAGTCCACCTCCTGGCACCTGGGTCTGAGCTCACATGCTGCTAAGTGAACTGAATGTTCTAGAAGGGCACAGCCATGCCAACCAATTACAGAGGGCCAAATAACAAAGGGCCTTATAGTTTGAGTGCCAATGGAGTACTGTGTTTTTAATAACTGATGAAGATGACTTGCACTAGGGGTGGGCATGAGTTTTTCACCTGACTGTAGAGACCCAATCACAACCCAACCCCTTATAGAAAGTATACTTAGATGTTCCCCTTGAGCCAACCACAACCCCCCATAGGTTTTTCTTATTTGCCACATAGTATGACATCATGTATGATGAGTTTTTGTTATAAAAGTGTTGTTTTTTATTAAATGCTTTGCGAGAATGCTGTGTGATGTCCGTTGATGTCCGTTGTAACTCCCTGTTTTAGATAATTGATAATAAAACAGTACACAAACTTTGCCATCTTCCTGAGTTGGTCTGATCATTGGTGTACAGAGTTATTCTGTTTCCCACCACCTGCATGACACGCTACGTAACAATGGCCCTAAGCCCAATTCAATATTAGAAGGTCTTGGATTAGTGATGACGATATCCTCACAAGTCACCATAATACCAAAGCATAAATTCCTTGAATTAATGATCGACATTTCCCTGCCCGATTTCACCAAAGTTAATAGGTCTCTAAAAGGGCAACCGAGTTCACCACGTTTGGCTTCCTGGGATCTAACTACGAATCCACATAGGGCCAGAATATTTAAAAGCCACGTCTCCTTGAGGGAGATAATGTCATACATTTTCAAATAGAGCCCCACATTCACATTGGTTACCAAGTGTTTATGTCCCCTGGTGTTCCAAGAGAGAAACTTCAACAATCCATCCCTGCTCTCTATTATAGGAGGATTGATCAATCCTACCATCTGGCACCTTGCACAGTCATCCTGCCAACCATGACCAGTCCTTTACTTGGCCCACATAATTCATTCCATTTTTTAGTACCTGGCATTCTTGCCCTGGACCCTTATCCACCTCCAACGAGATCATAATCTATGTGGGCAGAGGTGGAATAACAGATCCTTCCTTCTGTTTAGTTTCCCTCTCTTGAAAGGTGGATTTAAAGCCAATGTATATCACAGCTGGATCTGTCCTAAAATAGTCAATAAAATTGACCCTCTGAAGATCCCTGAATGATAAGGCCCGTAGGCTGGGAATCTCCCCAAGGAGTCTACAAATATTTGCCTGATTTAGGACCAGGTGCCTATTATCCGGGAGAATACTTTATATGACAATCCCTTCCTTTTTTTCATCATTCAGAAACAATCTTTCTCCCGTCTCTTCCCCATTTATTAAGGCACTAGGTCCCACTGGTCCTCGAGGTTCAAAGGCAACGTTGTTACTATGACAGCCTTTTGAGCCCCTTAAGACACTATAAATTTGATTAGGCTGTTTCTGCAACCGGGCATCTCCTATACCTGCTTATTATGATTTTGAGACAGCTGACTTTTAGACTTTTTGCATTGTGTGCCACTTTTTTCTTAGGTTTAGTTGAAACCACCCTGTTCTCCATTTTAGAGTCATTCAAGACCCCAGTGGATGATTCCACAACCTCATTACTCAAAAGGGGTTCCTCGAAAACAAGAGGATTCATCCGCGATAGTGGGCAATTCACCAAGGAAGTCTTTGTCGTCACAGCCGGGGCCAGGGAACTAGAGGATTCAATGCACAAACCATTAAGTGAAGTATCAATGTCCACAATAGGCAATGACTGAGAAGAATACTTCTGTCTCACAGGTACACTATGGCTGCATGTCCAGGGATCACGGGTCCCTCCCATGGCGATACTCCCTGTCATAGGCTCAACTTCAATACATTCAAGTTTATTTGAAAAGGCCCCCGCTGAGGTGGGTATGGGGGAATGACGCCGGTTAAATAGGAAGTCTGACATTGCTGTGCGCCTTGATCTTCTCAAATTTAAACAAAAGCCTCTTCAGGAGAATAGAATGAGTCTTCGTTTCTGCTTTGATTCCCTCATACAGAGACACCAATATACAAAGAACCTGATTGATCTCAGTCAATATATCATCTTGCCAAGCACCCAGCCTATGTTCCATATTTCTTAAACTACGGAAGGTTTCCTTGGAGGCACTTGGGTAGGAAAAACATAAATGAGAAAACAGATTAATCAGAATCTTGCTGGTCCAGCGTTAACACATCCAGGGAGTATTGGCCATTGGAGAGGTGTTCAATTGGGAAACAAGCGGTGACCGTCTTTCTGAACTGATTTGACCCACTAGACTCCACGTGGTCACAACTCCTCCCTGGCAACACAATCTGGTCTATGCACGCAAATCAGTCATAAGTAACTACCAGCACTGCTGCACAAACAGGAGCCAAGTCTATGGAAATCAAAGCATTTGGAGAAAGAAAAGCTGGGACTTTCCCCACACTAGAATAAGGCTTAAGTTGCTGGTTTACAGTTACAGGTCGAACTACTGTTGCAACAAGAGAGGGGGGTGGTATTAACACTGTACACAACACAACTCTGGTCAAGCACTGCAGCACCCTTTCCCAGTGAGGCAGGAAATGGGAGGCTTATCGCCATTAACATTTCGTGGTCCGTGATTGGGGCGTAGAAGTTTTGAGAGGTTGTAGCCATAATACCACTTTTATTCGTCCCACTTCTTAAATCATACAAGGACAATATTGACACTCTCGCTCCAGCCTTGGCTGACCTCTGCAACCTATCTTTCGCCACTGGAGTTTTCCTCTCTCCTCTCAAGCACTATGTTGTGCACCCTCTGCTCATACAAACTCTCAGCCAACCTGTCTATTCTGGAAAACTATCGCCCGATCGCCATCACCCCTTTCCTGGAAAAACTCCTGGAGAAGCTGCTATCACTCAACTTATCCTCCACACTGAATCTGTAGGTTGTCTCCAAGACCATCAGTCTGGCTTTAGAGCATCCACAGGCATGGAAACTGCTCTTCTGAACACCTGTGAAGACCTCCTCTCAAATCTTGACTCTGACTCTCCTTCTGTCCTCATTCTTCACGGCCTCTTCTGCTTTCAATATGGTAAACCACAATATCCTGACCACCTGTCTCTGGGATACCCTGAGTATCAAATATCAGGCCCTGGCATGGCTCCCCTCCGTTCTCTCTGACCGGCCCTCCAAGGTGGAACTTGGGTCCTTTCTCTCCTCTATCACTCTCTCTACTTGTGGTGTCCCGAAGAGATCTAACCTAGCCCCTGGTTCTTCAATATCTACATGACCCCCTTGGCCCACAGGATCTCTACCTTTACCTCTAACTTTCAGTGTTATGCGAATGACACGCAGCTCTCTTTCGGGCTACCTTCGGCCTCCTCCTCACTTATACCTTACTGTCTATCCGCAATTCAGTCTTGGTCTGCTGCTAACGAGCTCTGTCTGAATGCCAGTAAGGCAGAGATTGTACTCATGGGGACCCTTGCTCCCGATTTCCCACTTCACACTGGCTGGTCTTCCTTCGCCCTGCGCCATCATATACCAATGAGGCAAGGAATCTAGGGTTCATCTTTGTCTCCACTCTCTCCTTCTCTTCTCACATCTCAGAAATCTCCAAAATGTCCCACTGCCAACTACACCTCCTCTGAGGTATTCTATTTTTTGTCACTTTCCCCCAGAGGCTCACCAACTCGAGAGCCTGGTTCTCTCTAGGTTGGACTACTGCAACAGCCTCTTTCTCAATCTTCCTACTTCTACTCTGTCCTCTAAAACTTATCCAGAACAGAACTGTGAGACTTATCCTTGGCCTCAAGCCCAGGGAAAACATATCTCAGGTCCTGAAATCTCTCCACTGGCTCCCCGTGGCTGCAAGGATCAAGTTCTAGACTCTTTGCATAATCCACAAGGCTTTCTGGGGTCAGGGTCCACACTATATACAAAGCTCTTTTCCTAAATACTCTCCCTCTAGAGTCCTCCACGTCTTGTTCTCCAACTCTCTGCGGGTGAGCCGCTTTCACTAATAGAGATGTGGGGGTAGATCTTTACCTTCTGCAGGTGCCTCCCTCTGGAACAGCCTCCCTGCCTCTCTCTGTCTTGAGCTGGAGTACCTTAAGTTCTCGGAAACTCCTCAAGACATTCCTCTTCTCTTCCTCTTTCTCTCTCCCTCTCCCTGCTAACCCCTGTTCTTTTTCTCTCCACCCTCCTTCTCCTCCCTAGCCCTGTTCAGTTTTTGCTGACTGGTTGCCTGGTTCACCTCCAGAGCCTTACAGGTCCCAGGCTCCCCTTCCAGTCTTTTGCACTTGCCTCCGGGCCACTGCACTATGTTCAGCATTACTGCACTTTCAGCTTATACTCCATGAGCGGAGAGCATTAACCTCTCTGCACTTAACCCAGGGCCCTGCTGGACTTGACTCAATTGTTTCCCCCACCACCCTTCCTCTGTCTGTCTGTAAGCATGCATGACCTAAATGTACTAGGACTTGTTTTTCATCTGTCCTGCCCACCCGCTTTTGTTGTCCCCCCTCCCTATATTGGTCACAACTGTAATACTTCATGCATTTGCACTAGGAGAAATGCGGTCAGGCCTATTATGCTAGTTTTTCTATTAGATCATTCAGAAACTTCAAGGCCTAAGAATGATTACTGTATTCCCTTGTTCCCTTCCCGCCTTGAAGCACTCCACCTGTGTATAAGCGCTGTATAAATAAACAATTACAATTACAATAAATATTGCAGCGGCAACAATATAAACACACTCGCGGAAACTCCAATTTAAGACCAAAAACACTTTTACCTTCGTTGTTGATGCGGGAAGACCAGGAGGTAAATGTGTTGTGCTTAACAGGGACACACCATAACCAGTGGTCCACAACCCGGTTCCCAACAATATGTCAGGGACTTGTCACACTTTGCCGATCACAGAGCTTTGTACACTGTGCGCCGTTCCCCACTGAACTGCAGAACTGCACTTGTCTGCACTTAGTGCACGTGTACTGCATGTGTGAGCAGTTTTAAAAGGTCAGGTTGTCCTCCAATCCAACGGCAATAGTAGAAAGACTGCTGAAACCTGCCACACGCTCAGAGCCAAAACACTGCAGCATCACCAGCAGAACTTCACTCGCCTGCACTTATTGCACGTGTACTGTAGTATTATGTATTATTACAACTTGTGTGGATGTCGCTTAACCATTTGAAGCCAGTGAAAGCGCAAGGCATCAGAGCTCTTGTGAATGCCAGACCCAGGCAGCCTTTATTCGGTGCACTGATCATTTCCTCTGTCAGTTCAGCATCTTTTTTTCTATTCTGCATAGAGTAGCTATCTATGATGCTCAGAACTGCTGTAAGCTATAAGGAGTGCGTTGTGTGATGCATCCCTATCTCCTAGGACTCTCCTTTCCATTCCACTTCAGAGATCTAGGGTTCTCTAAGGAGTGCTGCTTGGCTGGCCAATGGTGATCAAAACAAGGACAGTTACAAGTCTCAGAGGGTGCCGTTAGCCGCTCAATTTCCCTGCATGCAGTGCTTTAAATGGGCTGGTTCTACCCGGCCCTCAGTACCTGGACTTCTTATTTTTGAGCATTTGAGTACCTGTACTTCACAGTGCCTGGACGACAGTACCGGTACTCAACTATGCTGCAAGGTGAAAATGAAAACTTTTCATTTCACTTTACCGCAACTTAAAGGTCTACGGTTCTGGAGCCTATGCTGGGGAAAGTAGCATCTTCTCCCTCCTTCACTCTCTGCCACCCACAGTGCCCATAATGCATCCTTCAGGGCCCACCTGCAGAACAAAAGGAGAGACAAACATGCAGCTACTGTGCTCTAAGCACGCTAGACGCGGAACACTGCTTCGCTAAGTGGGCTTCACCTGTTACCATTGGTGTTCTTTGATGGGGCATGGATTGATTTGGAAAACCTGGGAAATTACTTTTCAAAGACGTTTCTTTGTTATTAACAGTGCCTATTCTAATATGTAAAGTCAATCATTTAAAAAATCTTCCCTCACAACAAAAGAAAGTCTCATTTAATATAGTATTCAAACTTCCTCAGCACAATGCATACCCACAAACTGGACGTTTGTTTGAAAGGATCTCAGATTCACTGCTTTACCAAAGTGGGTACTCCTTGGCACGTAATTTAATCTCACTGCCTGCAAACAATAGGGTGTGCCTAAAATGGACTTACGGTGCCGTGCCAAAACGTCCGGAATCAATAGTGCTGTGCCGGAATGCCAGGCTTCGTAGCTTGGTGAGTAACTACCTGCACTTCTTGTTTTCCATTTAAAGCACTGCCTGCACTCAAGGTGAACAGAGCACGCGTATAAACTATTGCTCTCTTCCCTAAACTTCCAATCCTCCTAAAAGAGAGAAGTGATTAGCCCAATGGTAACTTGGCCCCGTACTCGGCCTCCTTTCTGGGTCTGAGTGCCTGAGAACGGGGCTTCAGTGGTTGCCTGGACGCCGTCTGCACAGCGCTTCCTGACGCTTGCCGAGCACGTGACTCCCGGGCAATGGTCCTCTTCGGGGCGCGCGCGCAGTGCACAGTGCGCCCGCACATCAGGAAACCCAGGCGGCGCTCCCTAGGCTGCGCCTGCGCACTGCTCCCAGCCCAGGCAGGAGCCAGAGAGGAAGAGGGAGGAAGGGGGAGGCGGAGAGCGAGGGACACAGAGCATCCGCGCAGAGCGGGAGGAATCTGGCCGGCGAGAGAGGGGAGGCCGCCGAGCTGCGGTGCCTGGGATGAGCCTGCCGTGCACCCCTCCGCTTGCCTCCAGCTGACTGAGCCCTAGCACCTAAGAGGGGGACAGGTGCAGAGAGGAGGCAGGCGCCGCCGTGACCTTGGGCTGCCAGGTAAATGGGGAGGTGGGTAGAGGAACTGAGAAGGCGCTGGAAGGGGGTGCACATTCCTTCACCGTGTACTGGTTTGTGCGTGGTTTGGGGTTGTGGGGATGAAGTGTGTGCATGCCTGGAGAGAGGGGGTGAGGGGGTTGTGCCTCGGGTGATCTAACAATAGAGCTGCTGAAATCAGAGCCATTGCACAACAGTAGGTCTGTTGTCCACGGTGTTAAATCCAGGGACCATACCACGCCACGGTAGTCCTCCCTGTGTTGTCAAAGCCGAGTGCTATGCCGAGCCTCAGTTCCGCTGCCAGTTAATCTACGGTAGTGAGCCAGACCCAGCTGATTCCACTGTGCCCATGGAACTGAAACAACCAAATCCGTCTGCGTTAGCTGTGCATTGTGGATGTAAACTACAGTGCAGAGCAATCTAGCAAACACCAACTGTGTTCATGCAGTAAAACTACATACCAAGCCAGTCGCCATTGGCTATGCCCACTGGGCACAGAGCTATAGACCCAGCCAGCCTGTATTGTCTGTTTAAATGGGCTCAAACTACGTAGCAATACAACCAGCGGTAGTTGGACTATACTATGATCTGCAATGGCTTTGGATGTAAGCTGTCCTGCTAGGGTTAGCTATTTCCTGGGGGATAAAGCAACAGATGAAACCAGCCTGCATCTAATGTGCTTATTGGATCAGATGTACACTGACCACTGACCACTGTAGCATTAGCTGTTTCCGTGTTTTGGAACTTTGGACCAAGAGAGACCATGCTTTGGACCAACCTGTGGACCAAATCCGACAGAAATCGCTTTGTACGTGGATTGAAACTCTCCATCCAGCGTGTCCGCATTGATTGGCGTCTTGGGGGTGAAACTGGACCAATGCAGGCTGCATCTGCTGCGCGTATGGGGTGAAACTGTGATCTAAGGCCGCCTTGGAGTTGCTCGGGCACTGAAAGTACAGACTAATCCTAACAACCATAGTTGCATCCACGGTGGCCAAACCATCAGCATGAATAGTCTCCATGGGGTGGAAACTAGAGCTCGAACCATGGTTTATGCACCAGAGACTGACACCCGAACCAGGATAGCAGTTGATCAAACCCGGCCGCGACACGTGTGACCATGGAGCAGTGATTTAAGTCCAACGCAGGCGGATTCCAAGGGCTGAGTCGGTGCCGGGTCCATTCCTCGTTGCTCTTGGCTGGCATCTTGAAATGATATCTAGCACGCCAGGCTTTCTGCCTGCATCCCGGCTGCGTCTTGCTGGCCGTCGTTTCAGCACCACGGACAGCGCAGAGCTCCGGGAGGAGCGAGACGCCGCTCGCCGTGGTGCTGAAGTCTTCGCCGCTTCCTCTGAACGCACTGACAGGGGTCTCCGCCGTGTCGCTGTCCGTGGTGCTGAAAGCGCCCTGAAGAAGCGGCGGATCGCCCCACTGGCGGCGGGGAGCGCTCGGGGCCGCTACAGCCTCGCTCTTCCCCAGTATTCGTGCAGATTTGGTTTTTCTGTGTCCGAGCGGCCGTTTCCGGACCAGGGTCCACGGTGGTGTCAGGATGCATGAGAGCCAGGCGAGTCGTGCAGAACAGGGTTAGCCACAGCGCTGCCCGCCCTTGCTCTATTATTCACACGTTGTCTTATTTCTCAACTAGTTCGCTTCACAGGCTTACGATTTCTGACGGATGACACTCTTCGAAGATTGGGCCTAAAATTGGCGCCTTCTTTAGCTGGCTCGGGAAGTGGGTGCATTAGGGTGTAGCAAATGAACTCGGCGGACCCTTGTCTTTACTTCAGGCACTTTTCGTCACTTTCCCCAAGTCCATTCATGTTTCCGAACAAGGGCCACAGTGCCCTCCAAGACCCCGTTCATTGATATATTGTGAGAATGGGCGGGTGCATTCATTTACGGGTCAGTTTATGGAGGTGGCATATGTAGGCAGGCTCGGCTGAAGATGTGTGGCTGCCCATTTCAACATGATGGTTGGGCCCTCCCGCCCCATTGCATAGAGCAGAAAGCAGTCTGAGGCAGCCATGGGGGGCATATATTATAATGGAAATAAAGATAAAGTTAGTAGCCACCAATTATCACAGGATTGCAAGCCAGCAGGGAGCTGAAACACTGAATGCCCACTGAATAGCTAGGCATCCTTCTTTGTAAGCAAGTGACTGAAGTGGAGGAATCAGGCAACGAGGTAATAACACTTCTGTTTTCCCCAATGGAAGTGACGGCTAGACGGGCTCCAGCAAACACAGCTTGTAAGGCGAGCGCTACAAAGCCCAACTGTAAGCACCAGAACGTAAATAATGTTTAAAGGAATATTTTGCCATGTTATTAGACTACTGACTGGCAATATGGGGGTAGTTGATGGGGGCCTTCCAGATGCATCAGGACCCCTTTCATCTGAAAAAGTTGAAAGACCCTGACGCCATCCCTGGATGTAGGCAGTGCTGGCCAGAGTTTCTAAAGCCTATTTACATTGCCTTGTATATAACAGATAATGCTATTAACAAACTCAATTATACCCATTTTATCGACTACATAAGGATGAATGACAGAAAAAACTCCGAACATGTATGCAAAGTCCACAGAGATCGCCATAGAGCACTATGTATGTGAACCTTGTGCCAAGGGAAGAGCCCTCTTAATCGGCCTGCCCTCCCACTGTCCTTTCCAATGTTCTCTCTCTCTCTCTCTCTCTCTCTCTCTCTCTCTCTCTCTCTCTCTCTCTCTCTCTTTCTCTCTCTCTCCCCCCTTCCCCTTTCTGCACAGAGATGTGTTGTTTGCTTGCTAGGTTTGCACTTTATAAATAACATATATGCATACATACATACATGGGTACATGTTTTCTTTTCTATTGCACTGCAGCAATCTGGGTGAAAAATAACTGAGTGTGACAGTTCTTCAGCTAGTAATGCAGACAGGACATTGCCCACTTTCCTCACCAAACAAAAGGCACACTATTGTTTCACACAAATATACTGAAACAGAGCTCTCACATCATGCTCTGAAACCCATGGCATTGTTAGCACACTTCATTTATCATTATTCTACTAAAAGTACCAGAATATGATATGATTAAAGCAAAAAGGGCAAGCGTTTTTGAGCATTTCACACCTGGCGTGGGAGAACTTGAGATGCTCTCCGGTGGGTTGTACTACTTTCAAGATTTACACACACTCTGGAATAGCTCGGGTTATAAAGTCACATGCTTATAGTCATTGTTTGACAAAGGTGTGTAGCCTGTTGTTATGCATGACATGCACGACCAGGGCTTTGCTCTTCTGTTTTTTTGCGCATGTTTTTAACATGCCCAGACTCAAAATGACACTCTGACACTGCAGGGGTCTCAAAAGCCAGGCACCAGATGAGCTAAAAACATGCTCGTGTTTGAAATTCTCCCTTATCAGCAGTCACCTTTGAATTTACTATTAACTTTCTGAACAATTCTTTCACTTTCACAGCTTATTGCAGAATCTTGCACCCGAAGAGTTGCAACTACTACCCCTCTCCATTTTACCTGCTAGTTTATGTCTTTCCTTGTTTGCCCTTTTTATGCGTTACCCCCTTTTGATCCTCCTCCACTTCCTACCCTTTTCCCTTTCGTCACAGACCACAGTTTGGAAACTCCTGGCAGCGCACACAGTGACCCTTTTCAGACAGGCCTAACCACTTTGAGACTATATGGTGGTGATTTGGCATGGTATAAAAACTTCGCAACAAATAGCTACATTTTGCCGAAATAAAAACTCCAATTCTTGCTAATTTTTCAGATTTGTGAAAGTGGGAAGTTTGCCTTACTGATATACAACCAATCATGGCTTTTGTTATTTAAAGTGTTTCCAGGTGTATCAGCTGCACAGATCACTATTCCCTTTGCCTCCGAGGCTGTTTTGGAGCAACTTCACTTGTGTTTATTTTGTTGCAAGCCCATTTTCTCCACTTGGGTCCCGAAGAAAAACAAACTAGTTGAGGCTCTTGAATCTCCTAGAAAGTGGGTGGTATATTTATTTATTTAATTTAATTGTTTTTTTATAATGCACTTAATATCTGAGTTCGGTTTCTAAGCACAGATCCGGGATTCAAACCTCTGCTGCTCTGCTGGTCCTGCTTCCAAGACCAGCCCGTTGCCCCTGTGCTATCTGTGGTATATGTGAAGGTTATTCCGAGAGGAGCCGGCAACTTCCTTAGTGGGGCCTACCCTTGGCCACATAGATCTAGAAGAGCACCCCATGCCTGGAGGCAATGAAAACACAGATAATATGTAAATCAGGAACATGGCTATCATTGGATACTTTCAGTTTTAGCTTACTTCATTTTCACTGTTATGTAGCTATATCACTTGAACAGAAGCACTTTGCAAGCCAGAGTCAGCACAACCTTTCTTCCACCGACATCTGACCCTCTGCATTCAGGCATTACGTGAGAAGTCAACTGAGAAGAACAAGGAACACACACACACACACACTCCTCTGCCTTTTGCTACCAAACATATTCACCTTCTCATATGTCCTAATCTAGGATTAGTGGCCCCTCCCCCGTGTGTGTTCTAATCTAGGGTTAGGCCACCTTCTGGAGTTGGCGTGGTAGTCCCAGAATTACCGATTGCCAATTTACCTTCCACGCTATGAAACGGCACTTCAGGTATTTGAAGCCTACATATCTGCCAGGATTGCCCAAGCACTCTCTGGGGCCCCTCTCCACCATGCCTCAATCGGTAACCAATAATGCTCCCAAAACAGCATTGGAATTCCAATGCTTATATTCAACCAACACATACTTGTTTGTGTCACTTCTCTCTAGAAGATTCTCTATATAGTGGACCAACATACATCACCAATGATACAAAGTATTTCTGCTCCCTTACTCCCTCCGTGAGTCTGGAGCCTCCTTCCCGCTTTCCCTGCCTCTTACCTCACTCTTCCTCTGATCCGACTTCCCTGCAGTCTAAGATCTGGTTTCCCGAGGTGGGGGAAGAATACGACACGGACAAGGATCCGGCGCTTTGGAACTACTACAGTGTGGGATTGGCACAGTACACAACCATAGTAACATAACAACATAACATAACAGCTAGAGCTCCACAAGACATTGTCTATGATGTTTGTGCATCAACGAAGTAAATACGCAAACCCATCAGCCTGCAGGAACAGGCCTACATTCAGCTAAATTATGACCGGAACTGCAGGTTGTCTATGCCACCGGCGCCATACATACCCACTTCAGAGATCTGTGTGCCAAGTGCAGTTGCCAGTTCCAATCCAGGCAGGGACCACTAAGCCCTTTATCTTTTCCAGCTTGACAAATTCAGGTGCCTTGCGTTGGGTAATGATAAGGCCTGCTATTACAGCTCTTAGAATCCCGAGTAATCTGACATAAAGCACTACATATATTTGATGTTATTATATTATTAATTTTGTTGTCCAAATGTGGTCATCGATCTGTAGAGCTCGGGCATTGAAATGCTTGTGTGTATCTTCCACAGTGACGGGCACTGTCCGGGGCAGGTCAGAGCAGCAGATCTCACCGGGACATGGCACAAGGAAACAACTACGGGCAGAGCAACAACGGTGTGGCCGATGAACCTCCCAACATGCTGGTCTACAGGAAGGTAAGGCCTGACTTGCCTCTTAACCGATCCATGATGGCTGCTTTTCCAAGCCAAGTCATTGTTGCCCAGCTGGTGCTTTGCCTGGTTTTCTCAGAGCCTTGTGGATAGGATGCTGGCAAGGGCGGTCCGGCCTTTGGGGCCCTGTGCTTCGGCCTTGCTCAGGTTCAATCCTTTACCTTCACTTGTCAGTTGTGTGCATTTAGGATTGACTAAATAAAGAAGCAGTGATGCTATTCTTAGAGACAGATTTGAGCCCTTCTACTAGAAAAACATTTAGAGACCAGTGCTGTTTTAATTGCAATCTGTCATAATGTGAGCGTATAGCTCCTCTTCGGAACATTTCCAATGAAGTCGCAGCACTTGCACATCTGCATTTGGTTATGAATGGGCGCGAACGAGCAATTGCACATCTGCATTTGGTGATGAATGGATAGTCCACTTTCTGTAAGTGAAGGAAACCATTTGGGTGAATGTATTATTAAAGATCCCAAGGCAAGTCCTGTACTCTGGCCAACCCTATGGCAGAGGCAAGATAGAGTTGCACGTGACTGAGTGTTTTCTGAAGTGGCAGAGACGAGCAAAACATGAGGGAATGGAATTCTCCCAAAAGAAGTGTTGGCTGGAGCAGTTCCATACTTCAGTTTTTGCTTTTTATAGGGGCCACGTCCACCTGCGCATTTTTGTTTGGGTTCTGGTGCTTCTCCCTCTGCATTTACGAAACTTTAAAGCAAAGCCAAACGCGCTGCCATGCAAAGAAGCAGCCGGCACCTGGTGCGTGGCTGATGCTGTCACTGGACAGCTTAACTCTGAGAGAGGACACGGTGTGTTAAAGCCCTGGTATCTTGGTCGTCCGCCACACAAGTGGTAGAGTCGCGGTAGATGGATGGATAGCGTTGGGTGAATTTTGTTTTGGCACAACTTCTTTGGCTCCATGTGTTAGTTGGCCGGTGTATTCAAAGTGGGCGCCACTGCCCATGCTTGGTGATTCTCTGAGACAGCGCCGGCTACACAGCCGCATGCCCACACAGCCAGCACACTGCTGTCTCTGCAGGTGCTTCTGTTCAGTATTTTGGCGCTGTTAATAACCAACTCACTATGGACTGTTTTTCAGTTATGCAGTCGAACTTCTTGCACAGTTGGCCGTGTGGAAGTGTAAACGTTGTATATGTTCTCAATGTTGGCTCTCCTGAGTGGGCGGTGGTCCATGACGGTGGTTTTATTGTGTGAGGCTTCAATGCTTCCATTGCGAACTCACTGCCAACATTATGCCCGCACACAGTATTTTTTTAAATAACATATGCGCATGGATATACCGTAATGTGGTTGACTAATACTCATTCCGATACGCCTATTATGGTTGTGCATGCACGTGAAACTACAAAAGGCACGGACGAAAGCACGCACGCACGCACACACACACACACGCACACTCACACACACACGCTCACTCAGCGCAGAGGAGGGGTCATCCTTCACTTTCCTGCATTTTCGTGCGTCCGGATGCACCCTTGTCACTGTGAGAGCACCTTTTGAGCCCTCGGCTTTTATTGAACAAACTGGTGCATTGACGGAGCTATGTAAATTAGGCTTCAGCATTTGATAGCAATGATTGGCTCCAGTGACACCGAGACAGGCCACCATTTGCTCTGCCACAGGGCTCTGCGGTATTTGGCTTGCGCAATATTTTGGAATACAACTCCCATGACCCGCCACCATTTATGATACTGGCTAGGGATGATGGGAGTTGTAGTCCAAAACATCTGGAGAGCCAAATCTGCTTTCTGACTCCTGATCTACTGGCATTCATGCCAACAAACAACCTCTTTAGTAGAGTAGAAATACATGGAGACACCTTGGTTGAACTATTCACAATCTAGTTATATGGCTATTTGGTCAAGATCAGTGTGTCATGTGCCTGTTATGATTTACCCTAGATTCGAAATCAAAGAACAACTCCGCTTGGGCATACCTTCCAACATTATCCATTCTATTCAGGAGACAACAACCCAATGCTTGATGTAACTCTGCATTCTTGGACTTGTAACCCTAGCTTTAGAATGGGGCAATCCATCCCGGCAAGTGCCGCAATGCACAAGTTAACCCTGGACTGGGATGGGTAGAAGTTGGCATGTTTGGTTGAGGCCGCCGCTAAGAGTAACAGGTTTGCAATGTTGCTTTACTTCCACCAAAGGTTTACTACATAAAGTATTCGACGATAATGAGAAGGGTTTAAGTCACGCATTGCTCATGCTAGGGATTGGCCCATTGACTGCCTGACATAGCAACATGTATTTTTTTTTAGAAGGCACTGTCAATAAAAAATCGCCACTAAAATGAATTATCTGTCGGTAGCATTTTCTCATACATATCAGTCATGGGCATCCGAAAAATCTCACCTGATTTGACTAGTCGGTGGGTCGACGAGTCTAGCCCTAGTTCAGTCCAGTTTAGAAAGGTGGGAGTTATCCCAAGGTCATGCTTACGTTTTGGATTTACAAATTCGCCCCACTGCCCTGACTCTCTAGGTTACAGTGTGAGCATTTCCTATTCCCAGTGGATTTAATTGCGCCGGCTTCTAGCATGTTGCCTTGAGTTGGGACAGGCCAGGTAAGGAGCAGCAGGCAACGTTGCCTTGAGTTGGGATCGGCTCCTGGTTGAAGGCGCATTCGCCCAGGCCCGGTAAGGAGCAGCAGGCAACGTTGCCTTGAGTTGGGATCGGCTCCTGGTTGAAGGCGCATTCGCCCAGGCCCGGTAAGGAGCAGCAGGCAACGTTGCCTTCAGTTGGGATCGGCTCCTGGTTGAGGACGCATTCGCCCAGGCCCGGTAAGGAGCAGCAGGCAACGTTGCCTTGAGTTGGGATCGGCTCCTGGTTGAAGGCGCATTCGCCCAGGCCCGGTAAGGAGCAGCAGGCAACGTTGCCTTGAGTTGGGATCGGCTCCTGGTTGAAGGCGCATTCGCCCAGGCCCGGTAAGGAGCAGCAGGCATGCCCGGTAAGGAGCAGCAGGCAACGTTGCCTTGAGTTGGGATCGGCTCCTGGTTGAGGGCGCATTCGCCCAGGCCCGGTAAGGAGCAGCAGGCAACGTTGCCTTGAGTTGGGATCGGCTCCTGGTTGAAGGCGCATTCGCCCAGGCCCGGTAAGGAGCAGCAGGCAACGTTGCCTTGAGTTGGGATCGGCTCCTGGTTGAAGGCGCATTCGCCCAGGCCCGGTAAGGAGCAGCAGGCAACGTTGCCTTGAGTTGGGATCGGCTCCTGGTTGAGCAGCAGGCAACGTTGCTCCCTTGCTGCGAATAAGGTGCTAATCAGATTGAGCCGCTGGGCCCTGCGTCGGAAGTGCTTACCACGCGCGCAGGAAGAAGGAAACACAAGAAACGTTTAATCGGTAATGTCCTTATACCTGACAAAATGAACAGGTGTTTTTAATTGGTGGGCGTACGCCGTCAAATCAATTCCGCATGGGCTTTTCCAGGCTTCAAAGGCGCCTCTTAGGTGAATGAAATGCTCTGCCTTTGGCATCCTTCCAACAAGCAACCACCTGAGGCATCGTTGTAACCCATCGAGTGCCAAGGATCAGTATGGTCGTCGGTTTTGCATAGAGCCAGGCAAAACACCCCCCCTCGGTAAGCCACGCTTGAATGAACTGGCCAGATCCAAGCTGCTGTCAGAGGAGGGATCCAGTGGTTACCTTTATAAGGACACATTTTATGTAGAATGCACTTATACCGAAAACTTTACAATTAAAAACATAAGCAATGTTCTTTGTTTTGGGCCCCCCCCCAAACCCGTTTCCCACCCCTAAAAGCCCACCCCAACCGTTTCCCCACAACCTTTAACCCTTTACCCCACCCCATATACATTTTCGTTAGGTTTTCTCATTGTAAAGGTTTCAGTATATGTGCACGTGTGCATCAAATGTGTGTTATAAAGACTGTATACCTGATCCAGTGTTTTGCCGCTTGCAAAACATCCTTTTGAGGAATTTGTTTTGCAAGAGCCAGAAGAAAATATTTTGAAAGGGAGCATGATCTCCTTCCCTCAGTTACCCTCCTCTGAGCCTCAGTAGTCACTCATAGAGTCCTATTTTAAGAAAAAAGGATTTAAAATGGAAATATTGACAGAGGCATCAAATATACAGTGGCGAGAAAGCACTTTATCAGCCCGATGCCGGAGATCTCTTCAGGATTTTTCTCATCCGTGAAATGTATGACTTCCACTCTTGCCCTTATACGCTGAATCCGTGAGAAATGCTTTGTAAATTGCTGAGAAAGTTCCGGATGCAGGATATTGGTAGACACTCGTTTTGACATTTCCTCTCCGTGTACATAGCATTCCACCTTAATTTCCAGTTCCTGGAAAGAGTTGGGCGGGGTTAAAGAGCAACACTAGTGAATAGAAGGGTTATGGCATGATGAAAACCCCACAGTGGACGCAATGGGAGAATTTTGGCATGATGCAATAGCCGCGTTGGAATACATTATGGCTTTAGGCATATTGGTACATGTGGAAGGATTCTGGTGTGGTGAAAGCTCACAATGGAAGAAATGGAAGAATTTAGGCATGGTGACTTAGCCACACTGGAATAAATTAAGAATTTTGTCATGATGAAAGAACAGCTTTGGCATAAATGGAAGGATTTTGACGGGATGACATAATAAATGGAAGGATTATGGGCTGGTGAAAGATCCACGATGAAAGGAATGGAAGGATTTTGGCATGATAAAATAGCCACATCACACTATATTCAGGATTTTGGTGTATGAAATAGGCATAATGGAATAAATGTGAGGATTGCGGCATAGTGAAAGGTCCACAATGGAAGACATGGGGAGATTTTGGCATGATGACATAGCCACATAGGGATAAATTGAGGATTTTGGCAGGATGACATAATAAATGGAAGGATTATGAGCTGGTGAAAGATCCATGATGGAAGGAATGGAAGGATTTTGGCATGATAAAATAGCCACATCACACTATATTCAGGATTTTGGTGTATGAAATAGGCATAATGGAATAAATGTGAGGATTGCGGCATAGTGAAAGGTCCACAATGGAAGACATGGGGAGATTTTGGCATGATGACATAGCCACATAGGGATAAATTGAGGATTTTGGCAGGATGACATAATAAATGGAAGGATTATGAGCTGGTGAAAGATCCATGATGGAAGGAATGGAAGGATTTTGGCATGATAAAATAGCCACATCACACTATATTCAGGATTTTGGTGTATGAAATAGTCATAGTGGAATAAATGTGAGGATTGTGGCATTGTGAAAGGACCACGATGGAAGGCATGGAAGGATTTTGACATGCTGAAAGAACCACAGAGGAAGAAATAGGATATTTTTGGCATGATGAAATACCCACATTGGAACACATTCAGAATTTTGGCATGATGAAAGAACAACATTGGCATAAATGGAAGGATTCTGGCATGGTAAAATATCCACAATGGAAGAAATGGGGAGATTTTGGCATGATGAAATAGCCACATTGTATCAAATTAATAATTCTGGCCTGATGCAAAAAGTGCATGGAAAAGTCACATTGAAATCAGTGAAATACGTTTTGCACGATTTGAGAACCATATTGGATTAAACAGAAGAACATTGACACCAATTTGAATTAATGAAAGACCCAGCCTGTCAGCTTCGCACTGGGCAACATATATATGTCGGCGTGCACACTGTACTTTGGGATGACTCTGGAGGTAATACATAGCATATAACAGAAACAAGGTACATGTCATGATGCCTGCCCCCGGAAGACCAGACCAGGCCCAGCAGCCCCGGAAGCAGGCATCATGCCACTTGGAGCATGCCCAAAAGCCCCAGTTAGGGGCTGTTTGGGTACAGTCCTGGCGCCTATGGCGCCAGGCTCATAAAGATAAAGTCAGTCCTGGCGCCATGGGCGCCAGGCTCATTATTGATAACTTACCTGAAGCAGACCATGCTGCATACTCACCTGAGGCAGACCATGCTGCATGAAGACTCAAGCCAAATGAGGCTTAGGAGGGACTATTTTACTGAAGGGACTATTTTGTTACTTGGGTGGGGCTGTGGAAGAATACTTACCTGGATCTTCTTCCAAGGCTATTTAAACCACGCCCGGACAGCCACACGTGCTTCGCGTTATTCTGCTTGCTGCAGCGTAACGCTCACTGTGTTTTCAGCAGCTCCAGTCTTCAGCCACGCCCGCTTCAGTCCTGGGACTCTCGAAACAAGAAGACAAAAAGGATAAAGGTTAGAACAGGAGTTTTAACTTAAATCCTTACCTGAATCCTGATCCATTTCGCCAAGGAACTGAAAGACAGAAGTCTTTGAAGCATCGCTTCGCATTTCTACGGCGCCGCGCTGAACTCACCTGCTTGGCGGTACTTCAGCATTCCATCACGCTCTCTCCATCTCGCGGCCGCCCTCCGACACCTAAGGAGACAAAGACAGCAAGGTGAGCAAGGGGACTCTCTAAGGCCATAAAAGCTACCCCCAAGGACTTACCTGATTTACCACGGGAGGTACTCACCTCATTTTGTGTCGGCGCAGTCAACTCTGCTTCATCGCCGTACCCCAGCCCCTAAGGGGAGAAAGCAACGACAATACCAGTTACCCCCCACAAAACTTACCTGATTTACCACGGAGGTCTCACCTCATCTCGGGTCGGCACAGTCAACTCTGCTTCATCGCCGTACCCCGGCCCCTAAGGGGAAAAACACAATAGACTTACCTGAATCTTACCGAGTACCATTTGGAAATCTTCCAGTGGATTAATCGGCAACCTGCAAGGAATCGGACAGAGTGAAGAGCAGACATTTGAACTCTTATGAACAAATGAACTTTAGAGTCAATACTGGAACTCACCAATTCCTCTACGCCAGTGAAGTAACTGGTCATCAACGCGCCCCTGCGGTCGACGCAGGATGAGAGCTCATCCTTCCAAACCATCAGGTGAGACTAAGGAGGGGACATCAAGAGTGATCAGTGGGAAGACAACGGGAGTGGGGAAGGTGGGTTGTCACTCAATTCCACGGGTGGTTAATTCCTCTTCTCCTTTGCAGAAGAATATTCTTGCGAGCCAGACAAACTAGGCTGAGCGGGCCAGTCCAGTCAGTCATCTCGGCGCTACACGTCACGCTGGTGGAAATAACAGCGGCCCAGTTCCGGTCGACGCCCCCGTGGGAACCAGGTGAGCGTAACAGAACGCAAAGCCTACCCACAAATACCCACCTGGGCATCATGGAGACCTCGGAAACTGATCAGTTGGCCCAATTATTAGGGGAATTAAGGGCCAAAGTCCGTTCCACCCACCAAGAAACCAATGCCCTCAGGAGGGAACTGATAGTGTCAAAAGAACAAACTGATGAGTTGGCCAGACAACTATTACAGAGCCAGGCTGGACTAACACCTCTACCAGGACTTGGGTCAAGTCCAGCTCCTGTACCATCGAGTAACCCGGTGCAGATAAATTTACCTGGAGCCGTTCCTTTGGCTCCGCCTGAACGTTTTGCCGGAGACCCAAAAGGGTTTGTAACATTCATGAATCAATGCTGCTTGCACTTTTTATGTAGACCTGGAGCTTTCCCAAACGATCAGGCCAAGGTAGACTTTGTACTGTCATATCTCAGCGGAAGTGCGGCGGATTGGTCCATTCCACTAGTTAACCAGGATAACCCGATTCTTCGAGATTTCCAGGGTTTTCGAACAAGCATGGAAAGACTATTCGCCCGACACTCCCAAGGACAGGCTTTGGACAACAAACTTTTATCCCTACGTCAAGTTAACCAGGATCTTTTATTTTACAGTGCAACTTTCAATAGATTAGTAGTGGAAACCGAATGGCCTGAAGCCAAGCGAATCACATTATTCCATCGAGGACTTCGAGGAGAACTCAAAGATGTTTTGGCCCAAATCGTGAACCCGCCTCAAGACTGTGCTGAATATATAGATCTAGTGGTCCAGCTCGATCACAGACTTCAAACCAGGAAGGCTGACAGAACCAAGTTTGAGAACAGGGTGTTGGTTAAAACCCACGTAAGCTCCAAGGGAGTAGATGTCTCAGAACCAATGCAAATCGGGGGGGTTAAAGGACCCCTAACCCAAAAGGAGAGAGATAGAAGACGGCAACTGCAATTATGTTTATATTGCGGAACTACTGGTCATTTTCTTCGGAACTGCCCTGTAAGACCACCCAAGAAAGTTATAGGAGCAGCAGACGAAAACCATGTGAAATCTGACTCGGGAAACGACCACGCCCGGCAAGCGTAGAGGTCCGCTTGCCGAGCTTAAAGAAGGACACTCTGACCTCGCATTTCACCATACCCATGGTCCTTGTAGATCCAGAGCAGCCATCACGCATGCACGTGGTAAAGGCGTACGTAGATAGTGGAGCCATAGGAAATTACTTGGACTGGGAATTGGCTACCAGAATGAATCTATCTCTCACCCGCAAGACCACGGCCGATTTTGTCACCACTGTAGATGGAACGGAAATGGCCTCTGGACCCGTAACTCATTCCACTGCAGAGATGACATTGCTGAGTCAAGATGGGCATCAAGAGGCTATGATGTCTGACTTAATCAAGGCCCCACAGTTTCAGCTGATACTGGGGATACCTTGGTTGGAAAAACATAATCCCTGTATTGATTGGCGAGAGAAGAGACTAACCTTCCCAGAATGTGCTCACACCTGCTACCCAAGGAAAACTCAAAACTCAGTCCTGCCCCAGTAATTCCAGTAGCCATGCAATTACCTGTTGAATACCAAGACTTTCAGGATGTCTTCCAAAAGGAACAGGCAAACACCTTACCACCTCACAGATCGTATGATTGTCAAATAGATCTTGTACCTGGAGCACAACCACCTTGCAGCAGAATCTATGCCCTTACGGAACCCGAAAATCTTCATTTGCGCCAGTACCTAGACCAGTACCTTGCTAATGGCTTCATTCGCCTGTCCAAATCCCCTGCATCTTCAGCTTTGCTCTTCGTACCGAAAAAGGAAGGCGACCTTAGAACATGTATAGACTACCGCGCACTGAATCAGATAACCATCAAGAATCGATACCCACTGCCTTTGATCCCAGAACTACTAGACCAGGTGAAGGACGCTTGCATATACACGAAACTAGACCTTCGGGGGGCATATCATCTGGTACGTGTCAAAGAGGGTGACGAATGGAAGACTGCTTTTCGCACCAAGTACGGACTATTTGAGTACCAGATGATGCCCTTTGGACTATGCAATGCACCAGCAGCCTTCCAGTTCTTTATGAACGATGTCCTCCGAGAGCTTATCGACGTTTATGTGGTCGTTTACATCGACAACATCTTAGTATACTCTTTATCAGAATCTGAGCATGTAAAACACGTCCGAGCAGTCCTAGAGAAGTTACGCCAGCATAAATTATATGCTAAACTGGAAAAATGCACACTACGGAAGTGGAATTCCTTGGATTTATTCTGACCCCGAGAGGAATCCGGATGGATACACGAAAAGTGGATGCCATTCTTAATTGGCCTTCGCCAAGTTCAATCAAAGGAGTTCAAAGCATGCTTGGCTTTGCCAATTTCTACCGCAGGTTTATCCCGGACTTCTCGCACATTGTACATCCCATCACAATGCTATTGCGAAAAAACAAATGCTTTGTGTGGACAGAGGAAGCCGAGAACGCCTTCCAGGAGTTAAAAGCTAAATTCACATCTTCTCCCATATTAAGAGACCCGCACCCCGAGCTTCCCTACATAGTGGAAACAGATGCATCCAGTTCAGCCATGGGAGCAGTCCTTTCCCAAAAGGATCCCGAAACTAACCAGCTTCACCCAGTGGCGTTTTGGTCAAGAAAATTTTCAGCCCCCGAATTAAACTATGCCATAACCGACAAGGAGCTGCTGGCCATCAAGTCCGCCTTCAAGGCTTGGCGGCACTATCTACTGGGTGCCAGACATACCATCACGGTCATCACCGATCACCGAAACTTACAATACCTAAAGACAGCCAAAGCCCAATCTTCGCGCCAACTCCGTTGGGCATTGTTCTTCGCCGAGTTTGATTTTGTAATAACCTATCGACAAGGTTGTAAGAATGGTAAAGCAGACGCCTTGTCCCGGATTGGAATGGGAGAAGCAGAAATAACTTTAGAACCCGTACCCATAATTCCGGAACAGAGAATCCTTGGCCAGACATCCATACAGACACTTGAGAACATTCAAAACAAGATCCACCAACTCTTTGATTCCGTTGCCCTACAGGACTGGGCAAGGAAAGGTCCAGAGTACTCTGTCATCGATGATTTACCTTATTACCAAGGCCGGCTATTTTTACCGCAAAAGGAACTACAGAAACTTGTCATTTCCCATTACCATGACACCTTAATAGAAGGGCATCCGGGTATTGCAAAAACCAAAGCTAAAATTAGGAAGCAATTTTGGTGGTCTACCTGGTGAAAGGATGTCAAGTCATTTGTCATGTCTTGTGGCATTTGCGCACAAAATAAAGGGCAAAAGAAAAAACCTGCTGGATTATTGCTACCATTAGACATACCACCTACCCCTTGGCATACCTTGTCATTAGACTTCATCACGGATTTACCCCCGTACCAAGGTTACAATACCATTCTAGTTATTGTAGATCTTTTTTCTAAAATGGCCCACTTCATTCCTTTAAAAGGGATACCTTCAGCTTCAATCCTGGCCAAGGAATTCCTTGAAAATGTTGTCCGCCTGCATGGCTTTCCTTCAGTGTTAATTTCAGATCGGGGCAGTCAATTCATTTCACATTTTTGGAGGAAATGCTGCCAACTGGCACAAATTGAGGTTAGGCTTTCGACCAGTCACCACCCTCAGACCGACGGTCAAATGGAGAGGACCAACCAGACTCTTGAACAGTACCTCCGTTATATGCTACATCAGTCTGAGGGGAATTGGAAAGACATTCTGTGGATCTCAGAGTATGCGTACAATAATTCCGTACACCCAGGAACTGGACAAAGTCCTTTTTTTACCAACTATGGGCACCATCCTCGAACCTCGGATTTGGACTCACCCCAGCATTTAGAGATGCCCGCAGTGGGCCATCTCCACGCTGTTATTACACAAGCCTTTAAAGAAGCAACCATCCATTTGCAAAAGGCTAAGGAAAAATAGAAAAAGGATGCGGATCAGCACAGAAGTGAAGCTCCTAAATACCAAATAGGGGACCAAGTATGGTTAGCCACTAAGCACATACCACTCAAGGGGACTCAGACCTTTAACCCCAGGTATTTGGGACCTTTTTTTGTCAAGGCAATTATTAACCCAGTGGCCGTCAAGTTGGACCTACCTGCTCATATGCGAATCCATCCCGTTTTCCACGTGTCTCTTTTGAAGCCAGTGCAACCAAGAACAAGGCTAACCACTCCACCTGAACCTATCCTCATAGACGGGGAGCCCGAGTTCGAAGTCAAGAATATTTTGGACTCAAATAGAGTGAGATCAAAACTCTTTTACCTAATTGACTGGAAAGGTTATGGGCCACAGGAAAGGTCTTGGGAACCTAGTGACCACGTGCATGCACCTCGTTTAGTGAAGAGGTTCCATCGGGAATTTCCAGACAAACCACGGCCAAGGGGGAGAACGACTTTAGGAGGGGCCTTGAGGGGGAGTGCTGTCGTGATGCCTGCCCCCGGAAGACCAGACCAGGCCCAGCAGCCCCGGAAGCAGGCATCATGCCACTTGGAGCATGCCCAAAAGCCCCAGTTAGGGGCTGTTTGGGTACAGTCCTGGCGCCTATGGCGCCAGGCTCATAAAGATAAAGTCAGTCCTGGCGCCATGGGCGCCAGGCTCATTATTGATAACTTACCTGAAGCAGACCATGTTGCATACTCACCTGAGGCAGACCATGCTGCATGAAGACTCAAGCCAAATGAGGCCTAGGAGGGACTATTTTACTGAAGGGACTATTTTGTTACTTGGGTGGGGCTGTGGAAGAATACTTACCTGGATCTTCTTCCAAGGCTACTTAAACCACGCCCGGACAGCCACACGTGCTTCGCGTTATTCTGCTTGCTGCAGCGTAACACACACCGTGTTTTCAGCAGCTCCAGTCTTCAGCCACGCCCGCTTCAGTCCTGGGACTCCTGAAACAAGAAGACAAAAAGGATAAAGGTTAGAACAGGAGTTTTAACTTAAATCCTTACCTGAATCCTGATCCATTTCGCCAAGGAACTGAAAGACAGAAGTCTTAGATGCATTGCTTCGCATTTCTACGGTGTCGCGCTGAACTCACCTGCTTGGCGGTACTTCAGCATTCAATCACACTTTCTCCATCTCGCGGCCGCCCTCCGACACCTAAGGAGACAAAGACAGCAAGGTGAGCAAGGGGACTCTCTAAGGCCATACAAGCTACCCCCAAGGAATTACCTGATTTACCACGGGAGGTACTCACCTCATTTCGGGTCGGCGCAGTCAACTCTGCTTCATCGCCGTACCCCGGCCCCTAAGGGGAGAAAGCAAGGACAATACCAGTTACCCCCCACAAAACTTACCTGATTTACCACGGGGGTCTCACCTCATCTCGGGTCGGCACAGTCAACTCTGCTTTATCGCCGTACCCCGGCCCCTAAGGGGAAAAACACAATAGTCTTACCTGAATCTTTACTAAGTGCCATTTGGAAATCTTCGAGTGGATTAATCGGCAACCGGCAAGGAATCGGACAGAGTGAAGAGCAGACATTTGAACTCTTATGAACAATTGGACTTTAGAGTCAATACTGGAACTCACCAATTCCTCTACGCCAGTGAAGTAACTGGTCATCAACACGCCCCTGCGGTCGACGCAGGATGGAGAGCTCATCCTTCCAAACCATCAGGTGAGACTAAGGAGGGGACATCAAGAGTGATCAGTGAGAAGACAACGGGAGTGGGGAAGGTGGGTTGTCACTCAATTCCACGGGTGGTTAATTCCTCTTCTCCTTTGCAGAAGAATATTCTTGCGAGCCAGACAAACTAGGCTGAGCGGGCCAGTCCAGTCAGTCATCTCGGCGCTACACGTCACGCTGGTGGAAATAACAGCGGTCCAGTTCCGGTCGACGCCCCGTGGGAACCAGGTGAGCGTAACAGTACATACCAAGCTGATCTTTGTGGAGACAGGTATGAACAATAGGGGCAGGAGCTGACTGAAAGCAAAGTGACACAGAGAGAAAGAGAATGGAGGCAGATATACTGGGCAGCATGGATTGATCAGACTAAAGGGTGTACTGGAATATGATAAGGGGTCTCCAGGGAGATTAGGGAAAGCCCTGGGGATCGTAGCAGTGGATTACTCCTAACAATAATCATGCAGTGATGTCATGGGTCGGATGTGTTGATGAGATGGCTGTATTCAGCATAAGGGTAAAGCTGGAGACCATATACTGTGGCAGCTGAGACTCAAACGACGTAGACTAATGCAACATAAGTCTTTCCATGATCTGATCTTTATGAAGACCAACCCAGGGGTAACAGTGTATACGGATTCAGAGCTGAGACACAACAGTGGACCAATTTGTAATCAAGACGGAAAAGCAGAGCGGATAGAAATAGCCAACTTCAGGATAGACAAAGAAAAGACGCAAAGAGCAGAAACTGTAGAGAGAGCTTGTAGACAGAAGTTATACAAGCACACGTGAATGTTGGCATAGAGGAAATCATGGACTTAGAATCAGAACAGGCATCATGGACTTAGGCAAGGAAAGTTGCCACATATAAACTTGGAAACCTAGCGTTCTTGGAGTATCATGAAACACAAAACATTTGTCATAGGAAAGGCAGCCAGTCACTGCCAACGCTGGGAATATGTGGCCAGGCTTGTAATCCCCCGGTGTTACCGGCAAGCCAGGCGCCAGCAAATTTTAACAAGTCTGGCGGCAATCCGCCGGTACTACAGACAGGGTTACTGCCGGACTTGTATTGAGGTCCATAGACAAGACAAGAAGATGTACACAAATACGTGGTTCAGAAAACTAAGTACACTAAAGAGCAGGTACTTAAACTATGGAAAAAGACTTAGCAAGTAAAGCATGAAACCTGGATTGCAGAGTGACACAGGGGCTACAGCTTTGCCAGAACCAAGGTGAGTCTGTGAGCCTGGGGGCTTAGGGGTGCTCACAGCAAAGCAAGGTCATGAAAAATGTCAGAAAGGCAGCACAAATACCTTCAGAAAAAGGATTAGCTTTAACAGCAAAAAGGGCAGAAGCTTGAAAGCAACTACAGCAGGTAGGACTCAGTAGCCAAAAGCAAGGGAGCATGAAGAGGTTCAGAAACCGCATGATGCAGGAACTCCAGGCAAAGGCAATTGATAGAACACTTGGTAAACCTCAGAGTGCGCTTATGAAGCCCTCCCAGCCCACAGTCCAACAGGGTGGAGTGGATTGCAGCCTGAGGCAGCTGTGTCCAATGAAGCCCAGTGCAGGCTTCAGTAGTTTGCAGCAGTGGATTGTAATTAAAGCCTCTCCCTCTCTTGGTAGCTTAGCTTGCAGGATCTTGTAACTGGTGAATGCAGTCAGGGTCTCTCCAGCTCGAAGCAGCTTGTTGCAAGTGATGTGTCCCCCAGCCCCTTTCCTCTTGAACAGCATACATCTGCCAGAATGCATCAGCTGGTTTAACCCAAAGACCGGAATGGAGCATGAAAGTAGTTTGGCCCAAAACAGCAGCAGTAAAACAGGTGAATGAATGTCATAGCCGTTTGTGGGTTTTAACTTGGTATTTATGCTATGTACAAAGTCTATGAATTGGTGCCTACACTGGTGCTGGGTAGCAGGCGAGTAGACTCCTAACACTGGCACAATTGAAGTAGTCCATTTGAATAAATGGAAGGATTTTGGCATGATGAACAAAATCATCACTTGCATTGAAGAATCTTGGCATGATGAAAGCACCACATCAGAATAAATGAAGGAATTTTGGCATTATTAAATAGGAACTTTTAAATATTATTACATGTTCTTGTTAATATAAATATAAATATCCAGTTATTTATGTAGCTTTAATAGCAGCATTTATCTAATTGCAAAGTGCTCCTAATTGTCGATCAAGCGATTTGTAAACTAAGACACAGAGAAATGAAATGATTTGCTTTTGATGACACAGTAGACTCGGTGGGTAAACTGGGATGGGGAAGATCTCCTCGTTGCCCAGGAAGTATCGTAGCGACAAGGCCCCTCCACAGGGGGTTTGGAAGTTGGATCAGATCCCTGCACAAGGCTCCTTATTCTAATTCCCTTGATGCATCACTTTGGGATGCCCCCCATGGAACACAAACCAAAATACAGGGCCACCTTTAGTGAAGCAGAAATGTAGCGCACACGCAGAGCACTAAGAATGATGGTGACCTCTGTGAGTTAAAATTATAGTAAGTTAAATATTTATTTATAGGTTGGCCTTAAATTAAATATCAGATATAATTGCTGGCCAGCCTACCTATTTGTGGGCTTCTATCTGGACTATTGAAAGGCTTATCTTACTCAGGAAATATGGTGGGATCTTTTAAGATCTGATATTCAATTAAGAGTTTCCTGGTTGTTATGCATTAAACGACAGTGACAAGCTGGCGAGCCTATTGCTTGGTTTGACAATCTGGCCATTGCATGCCAGGATGCAAAGCCAAAACTCAGCAGAGTCCATATAAGTTGCCTCCAAGGCAGTAGAGAACCTGTGGTGTTCAGAAAAAAAGAATGACATTGGCGTGCCTTCAATGGCACCGTCTTCACAATGAGCTGCTCACTTATCAATATTTACGACAAGATCTCATCAGTTTATTAAGCCCTTGTAGGTGACCCGCTCACCCTGTTTTATTTGAGACTAGTGGATGGTTGGGCCTAGACCCGTCTGAAATGCGTTCACTTTGTGATACTACTGAAGCGGAAGCATGACTTCCCTTCTTACTGTTTTGTCCTTTATAGTCTAGGCTGAGAACCATTCACCGTAGGCCTCTGCTCTTGGAATATGGTGTCACCAAATGTAGACCAGCTTTTTTTTTTTACACCTTCTGTTGTTGCTGGAAGTCTTAATGTGTTTTCCTGTGGCTAGATCCATGAAGTCTACTTTGCAAATACATGGAAACAAACTGAATGATTAGTCTTATTCAGTTTTTAATGTAGTCATTGATGAGGGGGCTTTGGTGTTTGGTATTTTGAATGCCTGTGTTATTCCAAGCGATGCCACTCCTTTGCACTTATTGTTTCTTTGACTGGTTTCTGTTTCTCCCTTTAATTGGCAATTGTTATATTTTTATTCTTGACAATGTGCTTTGATGGAAGTTAAACATTTGAATAAGTCACCATGCATTATAGTTTTCTTTTCCACTTATCTCAACGTATGGAAACCAAAAGCCTTAGTCAGACTGTCATGTACACTGTTGTTTCGCTTGGTGGGCTTACTACCTAGTCTCAGCCCAGTCTTCAGAGAGTGTCAGGCTTGTTGATCTCTGCCAGATGGAAGGGGGCCAGCTCTCCTTCCTCAGGAGTACACTTCCCTACCTCCCGGTTCACGGGAGAATAGCTCTGGGGCAACACACTTGTCTTGGAAACAAGACAATGCTAAGTAGCAGGGGTTCCATACCAGGTCCTGAGCTTAGAGGCTGCACTTTGGCCTGAAGCACAAAATAAAAAGGTATATTTCTTTAAACTTTGGAGTATCTCTGGCATTCACAGCTGCGGAAGGGCGCTCAGCCAATCAGGGGGCGAGAACACGCTGTGTACTGCCCACTGTTTCCAGCAACCCTGTTTCCCCAGAGGGGTGGGGGGAATGCCATCTGGATTGTGGGGAGGCAGCTGGGATTCACTCCTTGTTGCCTCCCCACGTCCCCACCCCCAAAAACAAACCTTGCTCTCCCCCCGCCCCCCCCTCCCTACCTCCCAACTTACCTGCTGGACAGGAGATCTGTGTTCTGGTCCCGGCGCTCCTCACGCCATGGCCGCTATAGAAATAGAAAAGGGACTAAGTCTCCTTTCCTATGGTGGCGACCATCTTCCATAGGATGGGATTGCGCAATACCCCTGCAGCCCATTTTCTGAAGAAAAAAAATTAAACCTTTTGCACCCCGGATGAACCCTGGGGTGCAAATGGGTATCCCCACCCTTGTGGGGGTGCGCACATGGCCAGTAATGGCCCACAGCTTTGCTGAGGCTCTCGCTTCACTCGGGCCTGCCTGGGCTCGGGGCTGGCGGGCCGTTACTAAGTCCTCTGCCCGACGCGGGGGTGAGTGCCATATATAAGTATGCCCAAGGGCTTGCCGTATGCTACTCACTCTGAAGACGAACAAGATAGCGTGGCTTGGAACTAGTTCACTTCTACACCCATTACACACATTTCTTTCCACGTTCCTTGCTGTGTTTTCCAGAACATATACCAAATGCCTTTTTTGCTGCATGGATGACCCGTTCGAGCAGCAAAGTCGCACGGTATAAAAAGTTATTCCAAACGGCCATCTTTTCTGCACAGGAAGAATATTAGCTTTACTGTAAGCATAACATTTCGTTCGCACTAGCTTTACATTTCTAACAACGCACGCTATTGGCTCACATCCTCCTCATTAACCTTAGAAAGCCCACCAATTGCTTCACTGCACGATTAAGGAAAAGGTGGCCTCAAATTGTATTTGTAGTTTAATTACAACTGGAGAACAGCTTTTCCGTACAAGTGCAGCAGTCGGAGACCAGCCTTTCCTTTAAAGCAGGGTCCTGCAGTCTGTGGCCCTCCAGATGTTTTCTGACTACAATTCGCATGATTCTTTACCATTGACTCTGCTGGATATGGCTTATGGGAGTTGATGTCCAACACATCTGGGGAACCAAAGGTTGCAGACCCATGCTTTAAAGTATAGTGCAGCTATCCATGGGCTCGGCGTAGTTTAAGAAAACAGCTTTTGAAACCACGGGGTGTGAAGTAAAGGAATGAGGGGCTACGAGAGGATGTGTGTGACGCTTGGCAGGGTTGGATGGAAAAGATGCACATTTTTACTCAAGCAGAGGCAGTGTTTTCTATAGATAAAATGATCTGTAGGCGTCACTAACTTCAACATAGCTGTATTAAGTGCACAGCCTTAATCAGGACCTGCCCTGTGCTGGCCCCTTTCACATGGCCACCGCCGCTGCCCCGGGCATTCCTGGTAAAAATTGCAGCAAATGCACAGCACACAAACATGCAACCAGCAGGCATGAACATAGTGTTTTTTTTCAGTTTCCACTGAAAAACAAACATTTGGTCTGGGTTGGTGACCCGGTTTCATCTGTTGTTGAAATTTAAAACGTGAAACATTTAAGGCACTACCTAATTATTTTCTGGCTGTGATTAATTGGTGGGGAGATTTTTGTGATGGAGACATGCAAAGCACTCACAGCACCCCAACAAAGAACCAGGCTGAGGCCCTGTTACTATTCTGTAAATTTACACAGAACAGCTAGCGGTCCGAACCTTTTGTTATTATATAGCATTTACACTTAAGCGCTTTATATAGAAAAAATATACATACAATATCACCCAACCTTTGTTGGTACTCATTTATCGACCTCAGAAGGGTGAAATGCTGAGTTGAGATGTTTAAGAACAGACTAAATCATTGACTCACCCCTGAAGTGTGCCTGAAATAAACCTTTAATGAGTCTAGTAATTATTGTATAGAATTCCAGAAAGACACATTATTTGATATTCCTATTCTTTCTTATTTAGGGTCACTGCTGAAAGTGTTAGACTTGTGGAACATTTATCCTTTTTTTTAAGAGACCTGAACAAGAAAGTCAGCTACTCCAGAAGCAAAGAGCCACATGGCTCTGGTCACAGGCCAGAAGCTGCCATTAAAAAAAAATAAAAATAATAAATGTATATTTTTTGGAGGTAGCAAGGGAGACCTCAGGGTTCGCAGTTGCGACCCCTGGCGATCCCTAAATGACATCCCTGCAGGTGTTGGGGCTGTCTCACATAGTCATATTTGCAGTAGAGTGTAGAATAAACTATATGTAGATATAGAATAGACTATAATGAGTGATGTTGTGGTCTAGCAGTCTAGGTGGTGTACCAACCCGCATCGTCAAGTTCGACTGTCATGACTGAACCAATGGCATAAAAGTAACTCTCGGATTCCTTTTGTTGTCCGAGGATGAGAGCCTCCGTCTGCTGATAAATGCCCCTCGTGTCCACCGATCGTTGCCTAAGAGACAGCTGCGAGGTGGACCAAGTGGCACTTTCTCTTATCTAATTCTTAGATAGAAACTCGTGTTCCAGGCATCAATGTTTTGGGCTATTGCAAATGCATTGGATCTGCTGAATATGTCACGAGGCGCGAAATATGCAAAGGTGCCCATATGCGCAGTCTCTCAAGCATGATGAATCAGGGCGCCTAAATTCATTATGTGCAGGGGTTGTGGAGTGGTGCATGCTTGGTCATGCCACTAGCTGTTGTTGATTGTGTGATGGATTGAAATGATGAGGAAAGTATGTTTAACAGCATATAGCCTTAAGTACGTACATGCTACTCACCCAAGCGACTCTTGTACTCCTTGTCCATAGTCCCTTGCCCCCATGCCAATGAGAAACCTGCAGCGCGTGTGTGTGCGTGCATGAAAACAGGGTGTGTGGAGACATGCATCTCCAGATAGACGCCTGTCATGGTAGAGAGTCATGTGGCCAGTACTGGAGTTCTCTGGTTGACATTTTTTCCTCGGCCACAGCGTTGGCATGGAGCAGGCAGAGGGGTCTAGGCTTGGGGAGTATCGCCAGCACAGCAGTGTGCAAAAACAAGGTACATGACAGAAAGATAAACACAACCCCACACACCATGAGGTTATAGTGGTTTCCCCCTGTAATAAGAAAGGAGGGAGCACCAAAAAACGGTGGAGACAAAGGTCCCTCCCGTATGACACCACGGAAAATGGAATCACCCAGGGGGAGACACGGCAGAAGAAGAAACCTAAAATAAGCCACCTCATGGGGGGGCGCAAAAGATGGGAGGACAGGGTGTATGGATAAGGTGGGGGAGCGGCGCTGTTGTACGCAACTCTTGTTTTCAAAGACTACAGCGTGAAAGGACGTAGACAGACGGTAGCATAAAAAGAGCCACCGTGGAAGACGGGTGGCTGAGTTTAGAGCCACAGAAACGTGGGTGCGTACCCTCTGTCACTTGCTGCGTCGCCACGCTGGTAGAGTGTATTGGTTCTATAGAGCTCAGTTATACTTCATTTCATGAGATAAGAGCAGAATCATTGGGGCCAGTCACAATATCAAAGGTTTCCTGTCTGTCATTCCACATGTATGTGTCTCTTTCTAAGGCTTGACTCCAACGCATGTATTTCCTATGGTTATCTTATAAAATATGGTATGTGACAGAAAACCGGAGCCTTACAAATCACGTGTGATCTACTCAAAGTACCTGTCATGACATTTTTGACAATGACCATTTTTATATGAACTATGATACAATTTAAAGGACATATTTTGATATGGACTTGATGGTAACCTGCAAGAAAAGGAGCTCCCATAAGTTGAATGAGGGCCTTTGTACGGAAAACAAAAAAGAGGCTAAATGACCCAGCTATCTGCCACATTGCCCAGATGGGAGAATAATGGCAGAATAATGAGGACTTTCTCAAGGATAAGACTTAACCCTATTCACACTAATGATATTCTCTGCATCAGGGGATTAAGTGTTGTAGATTCTGTCCGGGGAGCCTGAAACACTGAAGCATGTTCTGTTTAGCTCTTGGAGAGAAACGTATAGAATTGTTTAGAGATTACGTGCATGATGTACTTGTGTTTGTCCAGGATTTCATTGTGGGACCGTATTCTACGGGGACAACCGACTTCATTAGTAATTAGGGCTGTATCCTTTTGAAAGGATTAAAAAATGGACAATTATTTTGAAAGAATCATATGAAATGGATTTTTATTTTTTTATTATTGTTTGTCCCTGAATCTATGATGTTTTTTAAGCCAAAGTCAAAGTAGATTTAATTTTTTTCCTCTTTCCACTGTCCGTTATTTGTTTATTGATTACATTGAATGTAATGGGATCATTTTAGATAATCACGATCATTAAATACATGCGTATATGTGTCTTTATACATGAAACCAATACAATAAAAAAAACACCTTACAGTTGTTACTGGAATAAAAGGAAGCCTTACAATGGTGTTGCAATGTTACAGGCTTTAAACCAATAAGGCAACTTTTCCAGGGTTGATGACTGCCCAGCTATTTCTTATCATATGATGTGAAATATTTAGAAAGGACTCTTTCCGAAGCAATCAGATAATTAGCCTGAGGAAATCATTTTTTAAGTGCTTAACACAGGCGATTACATCGATTAACACACGTTTGTGAAATCTCTGGTGCCCTACTTCCATCCAAACACCAGCAAAACTCACCCACCCAATGCCATTGATCCGTCCATCCATTCATCCATCCATCCATCCATCCATCCACCCATCCATAAATCCTTCCACCCACCAACGCATCCATCCATCCATCCATCCATCCATCCATCCATCCATCCATCCATCCATCCATCCTTCCACCCAACCTTTCCACCCACCCACCCACCCATCCATCCATCCATCCATCCATCCATCCATCCATCCATCCATCCACCCACCCACCTTTCCATCCATCCATCCATCCATCCATCCATCCATCCATCCATCCATCCATCCATCCATCCATCCATCCATCCATCCATCCATCCATCCATCCATCCATCCATCCATCCATCCATCCATCCATCCATCCATCCATCCATCCATCCATCCATCCATCCATCCATCCATCCATCCATCCATCGCCACATTAATCAACACCCAGAGACCATCATGCTCAAAATGCATACCCTCTGGTGTTTTAATGCTGCCATAAGGCATTCACACAATTAGGTTATATATTGAAACACTCAGCAATAAAACTGCAAAGGTATGTAAATTAACTTAAAAAAATAAAAATAAATGATCCTGTCCTCAATCAACATAGGCTGTGAGCTGTGTATGCAGCAGCATATGAATAAAAACCAAACTAGAAAAGACCTACCTCTTTTTATTTTTAGTGTTGTTGTCCTTTACGTTAGCAAATCTATGTTCGTTTTTCCAATGTAACAATCACACTACTAAGGTCAGGCGAGGCACTGCTGGTTCAAATAAGTTTCCTGTAATTTGATGTGATTTTATTTCATTCGTTTATTGTAACGCGCTAATTTGCCAGTAAGGACATCCAAACAGTATCTGGGCGCTGGTGTTAATTTAAGAGAACCAGCAAGAGAAACTATAGAGGTGAATACATAAAAAGTGAGTTTTAAGTTTCTTACGGAATGTGTGAAGGAACTCACGATTCCAAAGAGCAAAGGGAAGAGCATTCCAAGCCTGGCGACCAAATACAGCAAAGCGTCTGTCGCCACTGTGGACGTATTGAGGTGTGGTACTGCCAATAGCTTTTGAGCAGAAGAATGAAGAGATTGTCCCGCATGATAAGGAGTCATTTTGGCATCCAGGTATGCAGGGCTAGGCCATGAATACACTTAAAAACAATGCGTAGGACCTTAAAAAGGATCCTCTGATGTACTGGCGGCCAACAAAGTGAACAGCGTGCTAGGGACACAGAGTCAGCTTTGGGTAGGCTAAAAAGGAGTCTAACCGCTGCATTCTGGGCAACCTGTAGGTGGTGAATTTGGCATGCTGGGATCACAGTCAGTTTGACATTGCAATAGTCAAGCCTGGAATTGACCAGAGCTCCAAAAACTGCTGGATGATCTTTTGCAGAGGGTGTCCAGTCAAAGGGTCGAATACATTGATTTGAATTACAATAGTGTCGAGTCAAAAGGACCGGAAAAAAAAGGTCAAATGCCTTTTTTAAAATGTATTTTTATTTTTTGGCTTCCGTATAGGAAAAAAAAGTGGTTTTTACACCAAAAACAGGGGCTTGGGGGGGACGCCACAAAAAAAAAAACAACAAAAAAAACATTCAACCTTTTTTTCCGGTCCTTTTGACTCAAAACTATTGCATTCAAATCAATTGCAGTCGACCTTTTCACCTACAACCTTTGCAGAGATAAGCAGGAGGATGGGTCGTAGAAGTCTAATCCGACAGTAGATAGATTTGATCATCTCGCTAATCGGAAATTTGTAGGCCAGCTTGGACTGCCATATGCAGACTACAATTTTTACCCTGTATGAGAAGGCAGTAGGCATGCCGACTAGTGCCGGATGAAGTAGTAGGTGCTGTGGAGAGGTTTGGGTCCCAGCAAAATAGCTTTGGTCTTAGAGGGGTTGCGTTGAAGTTTATTAGCGAGCATCCAGCTTTTAATTTTCCAGGCACATGATGGCTCTTTCCATCAGGATCAAAACCTAGAGCAACTGTAGGGTAGTCTTTGTGGAGACAATGCAAAACTGTCTCATCTTTCTGCAAAATACCAGAAAGGAGTATTTGATATAGCATGAAGCGACCTCTAAGGAGCAACACATTGCGCTACAGGCATTTACTGTAGCAGGCCCGCCTCGATGATTGGGTGCTGTACTTGGAATAGTATTCTGCGGAGGAGGATGTGGATCATAGAAGCCACGGTAGGGTGGAGGCGGTGCAGAGATGTGTAATAAAGACAATATCACATGATATCACTCGTAGTTACACATCAGAGGAAATTAAGCCTTTTCAGAAGCATGCACTGGATTGGTCACCTGCAGGAGCTGGCATCGCGAGGGCTAGTTGGGGTCATCAACGTGGCCACTAGAGAGCACCTATCTCTGTAATCACTGTGGTTGGCTGTGGCAGTTGTAATACATTAGGGAACACAGTTGTGAAAACAAGGAAATAATATGAGGCAGGGTAACCAAAAAGGAAACACACCAAACACAGGTTACAAAGGAACATACAAAGTACTTTATTTTATACTGAATCCAGTTACAAAATAACAGAACGAAATTCAGATAGCTATCGACCCTCAGTACAACACAGCAAACTCCGGCGTGGTTCGGTGTGCTCAGTGAGTGCAAATATTCATTGAAACAGTCAGACCTTTATACATTTCTCCAGCCTGTTGTCCAGCCTTTCTGCAGGTTAACCATTTCATAAATAAGTTACTGCTCTAGGGTCCCTTGCCAGGTCAAATCTAGTTCATCTTAGGTTTATACATTAACAAGAAGAAATGGTAATAATGTATGCTCTAGGCCTAACATTACAATGCCGGACTTAATTTATACAATATAGTTAAGCAGGTGTTCTCATTCAATTATAGATCAGTTTCGGTGATACAGGTAATCCATTGCACACAGGTCAGCAGAAGGACAAGGTCTCAGCTCATGACCCTAACAAGTGGCCTGCAGGCAAGTTATACATTAGCTGTACAGAGGTCATGACAATCAAGTTCTGTTCTGAATAACATAGGCTACCATTTTTGCTCACATGGTGACTTTATAGAGCAAGAAAACCTAAAATGGCGCTTGACCCAAAATTACAGTTTACATGGTTTCTAAGGTCAGGACCTTGCAATGCGAGTTTATTCACATGTAGTTTATAAGCAGCTTGTTAGCAGCTTGGCGTAGGCCAATATACATATATTCATAGCAATAGGAGGCACGATATAATTTCTAGTTTGACAAACTAGAATAGCTGTCACCGTGAATAGCTGTCAGAAATATCTATCGCCATTAGATCTTTTACTAAGATCTCTTTCAGTACATACTCCTTAGAGGTTTTATCCGGGGCATACACTTTATGTCCTATTGTACCTATCGCCTGAGCGCAACATCCCCCTATCATTGAACATATAATTGGTAGACATTGGATACAACAACAAAAAACATCAGAATTCCCAAAATAATGAGCAAGACTGAAAGCACTTTCCAACCCCAAGACCGCAAGAAGTCCCAGAACCAAGCGCTAAGATCCCAATTTCCCTCGGGAACATGCACTTCTGAACTAAGAATGTGCAGATTCTGTATTGCCTTAAAAATAGTTGGGTAGGAATCCGGTACAAAAACACAGCAAGCGGACCCCACTAGTTTACATACTCCACCACGTTCAGCCAGAATGACATCTAATGCCATCCGGTTCTGAAGCGCTACCAATCTAATTGCTTTCTGCTCTAAAGTCATATTATAGAGTATATCTGTGGTCCGGTTGATGGTTCTCTCCAGTACTCTCGCTAGTTTCCTGATATCCTCGGAATTCGCTATCTGCCCAAAGAATGGAAGGAATGATTTCGCTACATCTCCTAAAACCTGTGCTGGAGTGTCGCCATTCTCGTCCCGCTGTGGACGAGCCTTCGAAACTTCTACAGTACTTGCTATAAACACCCCAGGTAACAGGATTCCTAGATAACAAGTTCCATGCCAATCCCTGGGCAACCATGGAAATGCTACATTACCGCAAACAAAATAGATTGGTTCGCCTACATACAAAGGTCTGTCTTCCCCAGTAAAATTTGCAACGTTGGCACAACCTTTAAAATCTCCCATTGACCGAGTGCCATTCCTCTGTATGCAGAAAGAAACTGAATCGGGGCTAAGGTTAACAGTATAAGAAGGAGGCACAGCATCCTTATCGCCTATCAGAGCCATTTTAAAGGAAATCAAAGATTGGAAAGGACGAGACATTCTATCAGAAGGCCTAATAGAAGCAATATTGAGCTTACTCCTATTTGCGAAAAGCGAGCATCCCAGGGGAGTCAGAACACGTTTCTCAAAACTATTCAAATTAGTGCCATCAAAGTTCCCTGAGATGCTATTGTTCCATTGGCCAAAGAACAGTGCTCTAAGTGAAGCATAACAAGCAGTTGTCAAAGGTAAAGGGTGAATATACCAACCTAGCCCCTTATCCCCATGTTGCGATAAATGCGAGCAGATCCAACAATTAGTCTTATTAAAAATGGCATGTGTTGCATTCATTATAAGCAACAAGGTATTATTGTGATACTTCTGTCTATGCTGTGAGTCCCTAGGTGACACAGTATGCAAATGTACAAAAGCTGTAGGAACAGTGGGTACAATTTCAGTCGGCAGCAAAGACTCTAAAGGATGAGTGTCTTCGAAATACCAAAGGCCTAAAACAGTGACTATTATAAAACCAAATATTATCATAAAAACACAGCAATACGTTTTCGGGGCCCAGGCACATTGTTCATTGTCCGAGTTGGTCACCCCCTTATTTATAAGTCCAATACGAGCAGCAGCGGTGGCGGTAGCAGGCATTGTAGATTTTCAATTGACGACCCCAATGTTTGTTGCTGGCGACACTACAGTCGCGCGGCTTCTTAGTCCTTCCACAACCCCTAGCCAACAGAATCCCCTTCCTCAACTTTTTGGGCAAAAGCAAGCCCTTGATGATCCTTTCCTTCCTTGAATGCACAGCCGAAGCGTGCCGTATGTCTATCAGATGCACAGCAAAACCGTGCAGTATGTCTCTCTTCGTGGCCGGAATTTGTATCTTGTTGTGCCTGGTATTGTTTGATCCGAGAACAAGATGTCGTCACTTCCCGTTGGAAGCAACGTATCAGAGGCAAGTGAAGTTGGAACAGCAATTTCCGGAGAGTGCGGAGACAAAATGGCAGCTTCCCCAAGCCTCACGGGCTCAGAAATATTCTCCGACGCACTCTCAGTGCTACTCACTGCTTTGGGATCATTGGTTGCAGCGTTAGCGAGGGGTTCTGTTTCTTCTGTAACGTGTGGCACTGGGTGAGGAAGTTTCTTGACATGCGTTGCGTGGATCCAATGCTTCCGGCCTGCGACACGCACCGCTGTTTGGGTGACCAGCAGGACCTGGAACGGGCCCCGCCACCGTGGTGCAAGGCAGGATGATCGGTCAAAGGATTTGACCAAAACCCAACTTCCAGGTTGTATACTGTGGCCTGGGCCCTCGTATCGCGCGGGTAAAGCGTCTTGTACCTGGTGATAAATGAAATACAGGTTTTTAGTCAACTGGCTACAATAGTCTGAAAGCAATACATTTTCTACATTCCTCAATGCCCTAGGCTTCGGAAGACCCCAGATATTGGCAGGTCTCCCCATTACCACCTCAAATGGAGAGAGCCCAGTCTTAGTTTGAGGGGTTGTACGCATGGCTAGTAACACGATCGGTAAGGCGTCCGGCCATTTTAGTTTGGTGCCGGCACACGTTTTAGCGAGCTTGTTTTTTATGATACCATTGTGTCTTTCCACTAATCCGGCGCTCTGAGCATGTCTGGCCGAATGGAATCGTTTGTCAATTTACAATGCCGTACATATCTGTAGAATTACAGCAGCGATAAAATGCGGACCATTATCCGACCAGATAACTCTCGGCAAACCGAACCGTGGGGAGAATTCCTTTAACATGGTCTTTGCAGTGGACATGGCTGTAGCGTCTTTAACAGGGAAAGCCTCGACCCACTTACTAAAGGCGCAAATGACCACAAGGACATATTTTAGATTGTTACATCGCTCCATTTCAATAAAGTCAAAGTGAATCACTTCAAACGGGACAGAAGGAGGCCCAAAGCTACCTCTTGGAGTTGCTGTCCCCTTTCCCACATTGTGTTGTAGGCAAATCATGCAATTTTGGACATAATGATGGGCAATTTTTGAAATCTTATCATTTACCCAGACTTTCTCTAACATTCTCGTGATCTGTTGAGCGCACACATGTGTCGGACAGTGTGCCATGGTAACCATCATTACTATATAGGCATTAGGAAGCAACCATTTCCCTTCAACCATGTCCACCAAACACCCATCATCATCGAGTTTCCCCAAGCCCTCAGCCCACCTCTTGGATTCTTCTAATGTGGCATCGGCTTGGATATCCCGTACAGACCCAACACCCTCATCCATTGCATAGACATCTACAGTCTCCCTTGAAACATACATTTCCGTGAAGAGATCAGAGGCAGTTTGTCTAGCTATTTGATCAGCGAAAGCATTCCCTTTCCCTACATCATCTATAATCTTGCGATGTGCTGCGCACTTAATGATTGCTAACTGACTAGGGAGCGCAAGCGCTGAAAGCAATTGCACTATCAGGCAGCCATGTTGGATCTTGGTGCCATGCGAAGTTAAAAACCCTCTCTCTGACCAAAGTCTCCCAAAGTTGTGAGCCTCCCCAAAGGCATACTGGCTATCAGTATAAATGTTTACTGTTAGCCCTTTGGAAAGCTTACAAGCTTGAGTCAATGCTATAATCTCTGCGGCCTGCGCAGAGTTATGCCTAATTCTCTTGGTCTCCACAACCGTACTCAATGTAGTGACTGCATAAGCAGCTGTGGATGTACCATCCAGTAGTTTGAAGCAGGAGCCATCACATAACAGCTCCCCTTGTGGGTTATCCAAAGGAGTGTCCCTCAAATCAACTCTGCCTTTTGTATATTGTTCAGTAGTATGCAGGCAGTCATGTGACTCTTCGTCACCGCAAACAGTATTTTGCGGGAAAGGTAGGAGTTCAGCAGGATTAAGAACGCAGCACCTCCTAATTCGAATGTGGGGAGCAAACAAGATTGATTCATATCTTGTCAGTCGTGCGGAAGTGAGGTGTTGCGTTTGGATTTTGTTCAATAGAATATCTACAGAGTGAGGCACCATCAGGGTTAAATCATGGCCTAGGACCATTCCCTCACTCTGTTTTACAGACGCAGCAGCAGCAGCGACAGCGCGCAAACACCTTGGCAAAGCGCATGCAACAGGATCAAGGGCGGAAGAGTAGCACCACCAGCCCAGCAGAGGAACCACGCGCCGAGCGGGGAACTCGGACAGGGCCTGCCTGACCCTGTCCCCACACGGCGCCTGACTCGCCCATGCCGGGCGCAGCGCGGCGTGAAACCAAGGCTGAGCCTCAATTTCATCAGCTGGAACCGCCGGCAGGCGGATTACGCCGGCGGCCAGCTCGAAGGCCATTCTAAGGCCTGTTGGGTGCCTGCTAACCCCCCACTCCACCCTTCCTCATCGTGGGGCGAGGGCAGGAGCCCCCCCAGCACCACCAGCCCAGCAGAGGAACCACGCGCCGAGCGGGGAACTCGGACAGGGCCTGCCTGACCCTGTCCCCACACGGCGCCTGACTCGCCCATGCCGGGCGCAGCGCGGCGTGAAACCGAGGCTGAGCCTCAATTTCATCAGCTGGAACCGCCGGCAGGCGGATTACGCCGGCGGCCAGCTCGAAGGCCATTCTAAGGCCTGTTGGGTGCCTGCTAACCCCCCACTCCACCCTTCCTCATCGTGGGGCGAGGGCAGGAGCCCCCCCAGCACCACCAGCCCAGCAGAGGAACCACGCGCCGAGCGGGGAACTCGGACAGGGCCTGCCTGACCCTGTCCCCACACGGCACCTGACTCGCCCATGCCGGGCGCAGCGCGGCGTGAAACCGAGGCTGAGCCTCAATTTCATCAGCTGGAACCGCCGGCAGGCGGATTACGCCGGCGGCCAGCTCGAAGGCCATTCTAAGGCCTGTTGGGTGCCTGCTAACCCCCCACTCCACCCTTCCTCATCGTGGGGCGAGGGCAGGAGCACCCCCAGCACCACCAGCCCAGCAGAGGAACCACGCGCCGAGCGGGGAACTCGGACAGGGCCTGCCTGACCCTGTCCCCACACGGCGCCTGACTCGCCCATGCCGGGCGCAGCGCGGCGTGAAACCGAGGCTGAGCCTCAATTTCATCAGCTGGAACCGCCGGCAGGCGGATTACGCCGGCGGCCAGCTCGAAGGCCATTCTAAGGCCTGTTGGGTGCCTGTTCGGAGCCACAGGAGCCAGGGGCCAGAAACTCTGCCCTTACCAATCCAGAGCCACCATGAGCAGGAGCTCCTTCCATCTACTGCTGGAGCTGCTGACACCAGGTATGTCACGAGTCCCTAGCTACAGCACGAGCGTGCGTCTTGAAGGCAACACGCGGCAAATTATTTAGTAATATCCGCACTGCTCCAGCGTTGCCCAGTGCGGCCTTTCCTGCCAGGATCTGCCCCATTAATGCACTCAAAGTGCATCCAGCCACCAATCGAAGCCCCGAGGTCCACACCATTTAAAGATGGCTGTCCGCCGCATCTTTAGCCCTCCATCCGGCCCCGCAACCCTGCAAACATCGTGATTGGCCCCTCTCCTCTATTGGCAGCCAACCACAAGCCAGCAGGTTCCGAACCGGCCCACCTCGAAGGCACTGTGCACTGTGCCTATCTCTAGCCTGTATACGCCACCGAGCATAGGGCTAGATCCCCTGCCCATCTCCTCTGGGGTAAACATACCGCCCCTTACAGCAACCTTTTTTCAACTGTTCCAGCCAGCAACCTGAACTGTTTCAAGCCTTCACTGAACCCTGTTCTCGCAGTACGGTATAACACAGACTACTGCTCACATTGTGTAGTGCCTTATGGTCGCTTAGAGACCACTGTGACCACTTGTGTTGTGCCTTATGGTCGCCTAGAGACTACTGTGACATTGTGTAGTGCCTTATGGTCGCTTAGAGACCACTGTAACATTGTGTAGTGCCTTATGGTCGCGTAGAGACCACTGTGACCACTTGTGTTGTGCCTTATGGTCGCTTAGAGACTACTGTGACATTGTGTAGTGCCTTATGGTCGCTTAGAGACTACTGTGACATTGTGTAGTGCCTTATGGTCGCTTAGAGACCACTGTAACATTGTGTAGTGCCTTATGGTCGCGTAGAGACCACTGTGACCACTTGTGTTGTGCCTTATGGTCGCTTAGAGACTACTGTGACATTGTGTAGTGCCTTATGGTCGCTTAGAGACTACTGTGACATTGTGTAGTGCCTTATGGTCGCTTAGAGACCACTGTAACATTGTGTAGTGCCTTATGGTCGCGTAGAGACCACTGTGACCACTTGTGTTGTGCCTTATGGTCGCTTAGAGACTACTGTGACATTGTGTAGTGCCTTATGGTCGCTTAGAGACTACTGTGACATTGTGTAGTGCCTTATGGTCGCTTAGAGTACACTGTGTATTAGTACTGGGTATCAGCACTGTGCACTAGCATTTCTCCGATTCTCTGCGCTAGTACCCTCACTGCAGCACCATTGTGTACTAACATTGCGCACTAGCTTCTCTCTGACGATTTTGTGCGTCAGTTCCCCCTAAACTCAGACATGATAACCTGGACCTTCCTCATTATGTTCCCATTCTGCCTGGTCCCCCATGACACCCCTTGTACAGGGCCACACTTTCGCTTACACCCCAACGGCCTCAGCAGACTAGCCTGCCCCAGACATTATCCCATACCCTGCCCCACCCCTTCCTACCCAACATCAACCCCTTCCAGCCTACCTCCTCCATTGACTCTCATCGCATAGCAGACACCCCCAGCCCCCAAGAAGCATCACAAACTACTCCCATCGGCCAAACCACTATCACGAACCTCACTACCAGCAGATCCTATCCCTGCTCAGGATTATCGAGATTCACCCGACTCAGATCCAGAACACACACACCCGCATCCTTCCCCAATCTAGGCAACAAACAAAACATAACCTTAACCAAATCTGCCCCTCACTGCACACGCCCTACACATCCGACAGACCAGATATCACACGGCCTGATCGCACCCTCCCCCCGCACCCACACCAAAAAATCATGCATCACCACCGAAACCATTAAAGGTGCACTCATCAATGCGAGATCTGTAGTCGCCCATGCCTTAGACATTGCCGACATTATTACCGTCAATGATCTCGACTTCATAGCTATTACAGAGACCTGGCTCCACCCAGCATCTGGCCCCTCTCTATCACTTGCTATACCCAATGACTATACCATCTACCGTGCAGACAGACAAACAGCTAAAGGTGGTGGAGTAGCCGTTATTGCAAAAAGTTCCATCAACATTAGACACATACAAAACCAATCACTGACATCAGCGGAATTACTCACCCTCAAACTATCCACAACGCACACAAGCACTATCACCATCCACCTCATTTACAGACCGCCAGGCCCCATACTATCCTTTAATGACGACATAGCCCTTCTACTCTCTAACAATATCAAACCTAACTCTCGACTACTCATCCTAGGAGACTTTAATCTAGGTCTCAATGATGAGAAAGATGACAAAGCTCACACTATCGCCAACACTATTTCAGAATTAGGACTCACCCACCATATCGCACAACCCACACACAACAAAGGCCGCATCCTTGACTGGATAGCTGACCTCAATTGCAACACTACCATCCTCTCCAACACTCCATGCGCCTGGACCGATCACCACCTTATTACCTTCACCATCAACAAAGGCACTCAAACACCAGTGCCCTCCTCCAATGCCCCACCCACACTCACAAGAAACAACAAAAATATCACACTAGAGAAACTCCTCCCGCTACTCCAACCCATCATCGACTTCTCACCCACCATGACCAACCCTACTGAATTAGTAGATTTATACAACACAACTATCCTTAAGGCCATAAACACCATAGCACCACTCAAGCTTCGGAAAGCCAAACCACGAGCACACCTCAATTCCTGGTTCACCCCCAAACTAAAAACACTCCGCAAAGCCAAAAGACAAGCTGAATTAGCATGGAAACAGTCACCATCCACTATTAATAAGACATCCTACGCACTGGCATCGAACATCTATAAATCAGCCATCATCCAGTCTAAAAAAAACATGTACAATGAAAGAATCAGCAACGCCAAATCTAATACCAAAGAGCTCTTCAATATCCTGAGAGAACTCGAATCACCCTCCCCCATTCCAGACACTTGCAACAAAGACATCCACTGGTGCACGAACATCCAGGAAGCACTCCTAGGCAAAATTGCCACGCTACAAGCCAAAATCCTGACAAAGAAAGAAAGCCTCACCCTCTCCGATAACATCACCCCCTCTACACACACCCACACCACCCCCCAAAATGATGACAATAACCTCTTTGAGTTTTCCACCATAACCATTAAAGAGGTTGAAGAAATAATCTACTCTCTTAAACCGTCCAAATGCCAAGGCGACACTTGCCCAGCCCCTATCATTAAAGATGCAGCCAAACAACTTGCTCCCTTCATCACCTCCCTCATCAACGCATCTTTCACCTCCAACATAGTGCCCAACAACCTCAAGGACTCCTGGGTTCTTCCTTTACTTAAGAAGCCCACCCTTGACCCTAGTGTCCCCACCAACTACAGACCCATAACGACTGTACCCTTCCTACTAAAAATCCTCGACAGAGCTGCCTATCTCCAGATACAGAACCACCTTGAGAAAAATAACTTACTAGGACTCAGACAATCAGGATTCCGCCCCAAACACGGCACTGAGACCGCCCTGATTGACCTTAAGACACAGATGGACAACATTAAAGACAATGGTAAACTAGCCCTCCTTCTCCTCCTTGACTTATCGGCCGCCTTCGACCTGGTCAACCACGACATCCTCTGCAAACATCTATCCTCAGCAGCCAAATTTTCAGACAACGCCAACGCATGGATCCATTCCTTCCTTAACAACAGATCCATGAGAGTCTTCGCACCCACAGCCTCTGCCATCCCAGCCCCAGACACTTGCGGTGTCCCCCAGGGCTCCTGCGTCTCCCCCACTCTATACAATGTATTCACGAAACCCCTCTTTGACATACTGGACCGCTTGGGTGTCATCTACACCAACTACGCAGATGACACCCAAATACTGATCCCTTTAACAGGCGACTACTCCACCGACCTCACTGCTCTCAACAACATTTATTCCATTATCCAAGAATGGATGGCCAAGCATGGCCTATGCCTTAATGACGACAAGACCGAGCTTCTTCTCCTAGGTTCCCAACCCAGACTTAATAAACTCGACAAACTCTATCAAGCATTCACTATAGACGGAAATAACATCATCGTCTCTAACAGCGTCAAAACCCTAGGAATCTACCTCGACTCCTCCCTCACACTGACAAGACAGATCAATTCCATCTCATCAGCCACTGCTTACACTTGTAAACTCATCAATGCCAGCAGACCTTACCTCTCACCATCCAACTGCATCACCTTAGCCAGAGCGCTAGTCCTTTCCAAAGTTGACTACTGCAATGCGCTATACTTGGGAACCAGTCAGAAAAACATCAACAAACTACAAGTCATACAAAACAACGCCTTGCGAGCAGCCCTGAACATACCCAAACATGAACACATCTCGGACGCCAGACGCACCTGCCATTGGCTATCCATACCACAAAGCATTGAATATAAAACCATCTCACTCACACACAAATGCCTAGCTAACCAAGCACCCAGATACCTATCCGACAACCTCAAGCACCACACCCCAGCGCGCCCTACCAGATCAGCTCAAACACACTGCTTAAATATCCCAAGATTTAAGCTCCAAAAAGCAGGTGGCTCCAGCTTCCCCGTGCTTGCCTCCAAACTTTGGAATTCACTTCCACTCGAGCTGAGATCAGAACCGTCCTTTCACAGATTTAGACACAACACCAAAACTTGGCTTCTATCCAAAGAAACTGCCTAGCCCTACCTCACTAGCATGCACCAAGACTGTAAATTTGTAAATATGTAATCGATTTGTACATTTCTGCTGCATTATTCTTGTTGTATTCATTATTCTTGTTGTATTCATCGCAAGCGCCTGGATGCCCTAGGGCCAGGCGGCGCTATACAAATAATAAACTAAACTAAACTAAACTAGTAACCACATGGCCTATTCTTCCCTCCATGTTCCTGCGTTAATACAGCCAAAGCACATCCATCACATTCATGCACAAACAACACAAAGGCATTCTCATAGTTCGGTGTGCCCAAAACTGGCGCCGAACATAATGCAGTCTTGAGCAACTCGAATGAATGTTGATGCTCCGTATTCCATGGCAATGGCGAAGAAATACCCTTCTTCGTCAAGGCCAACATCGGTTTTATCACTAGTGAGAAGTTTGGGATCCATAACCTACAGTAAGAAGCCATACCTATCAAGGCTCTAACTTCCTTTTGTGTATTTGGGACAGACATGCCAGAAATGTGTTTTATTCTTTCAGGTGTCAATCTTCTTCCCTCCTTTGACAGGAGATAGCCTAAATAGGCGACCTCCTGGCAACAATATTGAAACTTTTTAAACGAGGCTTTGTGACCATGCTTAGCTAGATGGATGAGCAACAACACAGTGCCCTCTTTACAAGAGCTCTCAGAGTCAGAGGCTAAAAGCAAATCATCAACATATTGAAGCAACGTACAAGTAGGGGGCAATTCAAGGGTATCAAGCTGCTTTTTCATAGCCCTACTATAAATACTAGGACTCTCAGTATAACCTTGAGGTGCACGAGTAAATGTGAATGAGCGTCCCCCTAAGGTGAACGCGAACAAGTATCTACTATCCTCATGTATAGCAATACTGAAGAAAGCATTCTTTAGGTCCACAACACTGAAGTGAGTAGCCGTAGCTGGAATCATGGTTAATATTGTCGTCACATCAGGCACAATCGGAAATTGCGGAGCGACGACTTTATTAATGGCACGTAAATCAATTATAAAATGAAATGGAATTGCATTATCACCTTTTTTGTACACGGGTAAAATCGGACTATTGCACAATCTTCCTGCAATCTCCTCAATCACCCCACGATGCACAAAATCGGAAACAATGCTCTTCAAAGCTCGCTCGCCTTCAATTGAGATCTTATACTGTGGAATACAGGGCAGCTTAATTCCATGTTTCAAAACTATTTCAACAGGCTCAATCTGCAAAACACCGACATCATTGTCATCAACTGCCCACAAACACTCTGGTACATTACTGAATTCTGGCGGCAAAGGTCTAGTCAAGAATTGCGAAACAGAACATTGCTGTGGTGAAATCGTCAAACGCACTTCATCAGAAGAACAATGAATTACCGCATTCCTTCAACAGGTTCAACCCCAGCAAATTCTCTCCACAATTCGAAGTCAAGAGAAATGGACAGTGTTCCGTAAAGGGACCCAAAGAAATAGGTACCGGTGAAGAAACCGGACAAACAACTGGTGTGCCAGAAAACCCTACAGAAACATTGGTTTGCCCTGACAGTGGAATGTTTGGAACCCGAGAATGATTAATGGAGCACTTCTGTGCTCCAGTGTCTATCAAAAATGGATGTTTCCTATTTCCCACTACCATTTCAACGTAGGGACCTTTCTGATTAACGGGAATAGGTGTAGGTTCCAAACCCTGGTTCGGGCAATCCTAACGAAACAAAATATCATCAAAAGGAAGCTCTTTAGATAGATATGCAGCAGAAGGATGATCAAATATGTTTCTAGTATCCACACTCGAAGTCTGATTATCCTGTGAAAAAGGTTGTTGGGGATCCTGCGAAAACTGGCCTCTACCAGGGCCCCCTACACCCAGGCGACCTCTGGATCATCTACCCATATTTCCAAATGTGTTATTCGACCTCTGTCGAAGGACGTGGTATTGTGCACGCCAATGACCCTCCTGGCGACAATAGGCACACTGGTTAATATTCACAGGACCCAAGGGCACATTCCCTTGTGGAACATACTGACCTCTAATCTGCGAACTGCGCCCTCTGGGGCCTCTAACAATTTGCTGTAACAATACTTTAGTCTTCAAATCACCTTTTCTCTTCTCGACTCTATCTTTTTCATTATTGACACGGTTCTCGTAGTACTGAGCCATGTGCAGTACTTCTGATTGGGATTTCGCCTGCCAAGCGCTCTCAGAAGACATAATTTGTGACTGGATGTCAGGCAGCAATCCACGTACAAATGTGTCCACAAATAATCTTTTCCCAGACTCTGTGCCTAAGTCTTGTCCACTGAAATCCGAGAATACCTGTTCGAACCGATTAAAGAACTCGGTAGCACCCTCAGATTTTCCTTGGACACAGGCCGTAAGCTTGTCCCAAATAATTCTCTTTTCGGGGATTATAGTTTTCAGTTTTGCAATGATTCTGTCAGGCAAAGTTAGTATCACCTGAGGTGGTCTCTCACCAGCTGGCCTTTCCCCATCAAGCCTAACTATGTTAGCCCATGTATCTCCCAACCCTGGTACATCGTCTATAGTTCTAACTTGTTTCCACAAATCTACAGGCAGGAGTACAGGGAATAGCAAATCAATGTCGCCTAGGGTAAACACTGAGGACTGCAAAACGGACTCTATCTCTTTATAGAACCCTGTCAGATTTTTCCTAATGTCAGGAATAGTTTGTCTAATAGTATTCACTTCCTGTCGTGAAAACGGGACGTGAACAGACTGCGATACATAATGTGCAGGAATGTCCACAGCAGGTGTACCTGCTGCAGCATTAGCAGGAATCTCAACCTTTGGGACAAATGTCGGAGGAACCTCTCTCATAGGCACCTGAGATGTAGGCAACCCCGAACGCTTACTAAGCAACAGAGCTAAGTCGAGCGCTAAAGCAGTTGAAGAAGTGTCAAGTGAAAAAGCTCTCTTATAAATGCTCAATAACTCTGTGGGACAACTAACCTTTCTCTTTAAACATTCATCCTGCAGGTACTCTACCATTACCTGTATCACTTTCCTCTGCATTTCTAGCGTATATTGACTGTATGTGTCATATACCTCAACTGGAGTTATCGATATGTCTGAAATCCATCTAATCGCATCTTTTGTACAAATTTGCGCCTCCTCAGATGTCGATTTACGACACGGAAGAAATCGTTTCTGTACATACATACTTTCTTCTTCGTGATCCTCATTCCGTAACCTTTCCAACTCCTTTCTATACTCAAATATCCTCTCAACATGCTCATGTACCTTCTCCACAGTGTCTCTTGAAAACGCTAAAGTATTCAGGTCCCTCAACCCTTGTGGGAGGTCTGCATTATTTAATTTACCCCACATTACACATAAATGAATCCCTAAACCTTCAATGAAAACATTTTTCTCAGGAAAATTATCCCTATTAGAAAGTGTGGCAAGAACATTAGCTCGATCATCTCTCTCCATACAATGCTTAGCCCATGCAAACAAATCCTGTTTCTTTTCTGTAGGAACAGTATTACGAGTAACAATCCTCTACCCCGCACCCTGATCAACTACAAGCGGCACAGAACTACTTGGGAGTGAGGGTGCAGGCAAATTCAATGGAGGTAATATTACTGGTGCAATGGGAAGAGGCAGAGGAGCAGGTGGAGGAACAACAACCGGAGGAATAGGAACAACAGGTTGAGCAGGAAGAGCAGGAATAACAGCAGGAAGAGGTACAGCAGGAGGAAGAGGAACATACGGAGGTGGTGCAGAAGCACCAGGCCTTCGTTCATTCAACAATTTGTCGATAAACTCATCAGAAACATGAAGATCTTTAGAAGGATAGATTTTCTGAATACCGAGTGAGAAAGCCCTGTCCATATTCCTAACCGACTCAGACTGTTTGTCCTGATTATATAACAACGCCTTTTCAGCATTTGTTTTATGACGGCGCACATGTTTTTCCCTACTTTTAAGCTGCTGCAACGCTTCTCTTTTCCAATTTTGCAAAACATCAAATGCTGCAGGTCTGGCCTTCTTTTTTAACAAGACTGACTCTAAATATTCAATACGAGGGATCTCAAAACTACCATTGACTGGCCACTGAAGTTCGGAGGCATGTCTGGTTTGTCTGTGCCAAATTTTATTAAATACTACGATTCCAATGCCATACTTACAGTACATAGTACATGCCGGTGACCCCTCCTGCGGTGCCGGACGGCTAAATTCCAAGGATTGTCTATCGCTGCGGAATAATGCCCTAAAGCAGCTAGACAATTTCCCAGGCATTTCTCAAATACTCTGTGTTACCTGGTCAATTATTGTGTCTGCAGATACAATGCGCCAAATTCAAATTGTCAGGGTTGAATTAAGAGTGGGGTAACGACTCACCTGACCAAACCTAAGGAGGACGATCGGTTTACAAAGGACTTACCTAACGAATATTACCTTGTGTATGGTGATTTCGGCAAATCTGCCCGCCTCAAAGAATTGACCCTCGTCAAGATGCCGTCTCAGACCACACGGCTATCGTCCAGGGAACAGATCGTGCAGTGCTGTTGAGGTGTCGCGTCTCGTTCAGTCGGGCCCGTTATGTCACACCGTCCGATCCCTGTCCGATAGCGTGCGTCAACCTTCAATAATCTGGCATCAATCTTGAGGGTCCCTATTCCGGGCGCCAACTGTGAAAACAAGGAAATAAAATGAGGTAGGGTAACCAAAAAGGAAACACACCAAACACAGGTTACAAAGGAACATACAAAGTACTTTATTTTATACTGAATCCAGTTACAAAAGAACAGAACAAAATTCACATAGCTATCGACCCTCAGTACAACACAGCGAACTCCGGTGTGGTTCGGTGTGCTCAGTGAGGGCAAATATTCATTGAAACAGTCAGGCTTTTATACATTTCTCCAGCCTGTTGTCCAGCCTTTCTGCAGGTTAACCATTCCATAAATAAGTTACTGCTCTAGGGTCCCTTGCCAGGTCAAATCTAGTTCATCTTAGGTTTATACATTAACAAGAAGAAATGGTAATAATGTATGCTCTAGGCCTAACATTACAATGCAGGACTTAATTTATACAATATAGTTAAGCAGGTGTTCTCATTCAATTATAGATCAGTTTCGGTGATACAGGTAATCCATTGCACACAGGTCAGCAGAAGGACAAGGTCTCAGCTCATGACCCTAACAAGTGGCCTGCAGGCAAGTTATACATTAGCTGTACAGAGGTCATGACAATCAAGTTCTGTTCTGAATAACATAGGCTACCATTTTAGCTCACATGGTGACTTTATAGAGCAAGAAAACCTAAAATGGCGGGTTGACCCAAAATTACAGTTTACATGGTTTCTAAGGTTTCTAAGGACCTGGCAATGCGAGTTTATTCACATGTAGTTTATAAGCAGCTTGTTAGCAGCTTGGCGTAGGCCAATATACATATATTCATAGCAATAGGAGGCACGATATAATTTCTAGTTTGACACAGTGATAGTCACTCCCTCTTGCCAGATTAGAAGTACACTCTGAGCTGATATTTTATTGCACTGTTCATGAAAAGGTCCTTCATGACATCTTCTGACTGAGTATGTGTTCATATGGGTGGTATATGGTAACAATGGAATGTACTATGAAACGAAACACAGCAGAAACAAAATGGCTCAATACCTTAATTTGATTATTTTAACCACTGGGATTTAGATTGTAAAATGTAACATCTCGTTATTTTAAACAACATTCCACTGTTGGTATATGGGAGCTAGTTTTAAGATTTCAAATGGGGGAGTCCTTCAATGGACTGTAATAGCGTAATTCCGACTTAGTGGTTCTTTATCCGAAGCTTGACCCCCCGTGCTAAGGCCATGGTTGTGTGAAATGATGTAACACAATGTATTGTGAGTGTTGCTGATACAGTGTTGCTTTTTCCCCTTCTTCCATAAAGCTTACTAGAGCGACAGTCAAGGGGAGCAGAAAGGCAAAACGGACATCTGTGTGCTTCGTCAGGACCACTTTGATTTAAATTTCATTTGAAAATAAGAGTGGGAAGGATAGTGACACTAATAATTGATCCCGATTGATTACAGCCTCTTCTTAACTAAGACCCAAAGTTAGCCTTGGCGTGCTGGATTCTTTAAACAGAAATTGAAATCAGTATGTGCGATGAAAGGGTTCACAGGCCTGATGGCATCACGTTGTGATACCAGGATATTCTGTGTAGTGCATTATACATACATATCAAGTGGAAGCAGATGTTAAATATTTGCCAGGTTGCAGAGACATAGGCAGACAAGTACTGGAATGAATCCACAACATGAGACACCCTCTACTGAGAGTGAGCACCTGCCAACTATCATGTACAATCTTTAACCCACTTCAGAGGACCTCAATCACGCTTTAGTCCTTTCTGCTGAACCAGAGGAGAATATCCATTTTCCTATTATTCTGATCCCACCCATGAGGTAGACTAGCCTAAAATGGCAGACACGCTTCCTCCAACCAAAACTACCAATATCACCCCCGGATGTGGTTCTGCCACCTTGGGTGTCACCCGAGTGGTGCGGCTGGAGAGGCGTTGCCTCCTGTACACACAAAGAGCAAGGGTTCCGCTCTTGGACTCCCCCAACTCACGTAGGAGAATCCTGAGGGATTTAGAATTAGCCAACAACGTGAGCCCTCATCTAATGAGTACAAACGAAAGACGCATAGCTTTTCTGTGATCTGTAACCCACTCAAGAGTACCTCAGTTATGGTTTAGCTCCCTGTGCTGAACCAGCGGAGATCAGGATGGAGCTAACTTTTAGAAATACTTTGACATGCTTACAACGATAAAGGGTTGCACTGTGTGTATCAGACACCTGCAATGGGCTCCCCTTAAAGTTTTACATAATTCAACTCTCGTCTCAATTTAAAAACGTAGACCCCGATCCATTCAGGATACCCATCCTTCATTGTTAATTGATCATCGACTCCCAGCATACTGCTGACACTGTGCACCATGAGTATTACTAATTCAGACAAGAATTGATCATAATTACATAGCAATGCCTTGAAGAAGCATGCACTTGAGAAACACGAGTTAACATGCAACAGAAATCCACATTGGGATGAATTTAACTGCTCTCACACCTCATGCAACACATTAGCTAAGTACTATTTACAGCATCAGGGACAATATTACAGAAATGAACTGTGAACACATTGAAAGTACCCTGCAATATATGATATACTACCATTTGCCTGATATGTTATCATTGCGCATGACTGTTTCATGGACTACTCAACGATATTCACCAATCAACTCTGTACCTATGTACATCTGAATGTATTAAGCGGAGAGGCTACTGTTAGTAAAACCCATTGCATTGTTATCTTTCCCCATGTATGCGAAGGACGGAAGGATTTGCTTTGTTCTGGGGATAGAATCATTGGCATTCTGACATCTGGGCTGTAATTATTGGTATTGTGATTTCTCTCTCTTTAAAAAAGGAAGGCCCATGCTCAGGGTCACTTGAGACGGTCCTCTTTTATCTGCAAGAAGAACCCCCTCCTTTTCTTTCTGCACTTATTACACTTTAGAACCAAGAAGCAGGGCTGCTTCAAGGGTACATCAGTCTCCTTTGCAGCCTCTGCCTTGCAGTGGGCCCACCTATGAGATTCACAGGGCCAGTCCCCTGCCCCTGGCAGCTATCCTCACCCCGCTCATGGCTCCACTTGAAGATGTTGGGAACAGTCTTGCTGCAACCACAGCCTAACCGAGTGTCCGTAGAAGCGCTATGCACATGTGTATGGATAATGTGAAGTGAGTAGTTCCTTTATTACCTTTGAGAATATGTCTCTGAGTTCAGAAGTCTGTGGCATAGTTTCACATGTTATTCTTGCATAGCGCCAAAAAGTAGTTTAGTCTGCAGTTGGCGCTTTTCATATAATCATATTAGCCTATGTAGCCCGACTTCTGCAAACCTTTATATGCAACAACTGAAAGATGGAATCACCTGCAATGGTGTGAGACAAAGCCTATTTTATACCATTAAACACATTAAACGCATCAATAGTGAGGCATTTATTGGTATTGTCATAACCTTGAGAAAGACTGCATTAGGGGAAACAAGTGTTGGCTCAAACTCAATACTGCTGCCTGAATATTAACAATAAAGATGACTATACATCAAGAACCAGCATTATCAGGAATATAATTATGGCAAGGGACTTAGCGCATATTTGAAGCAACCCAAACTCACAAATAGACTTATTGTTTTTTATGTGACTCAGGGCATAGTCACACTGGTTGCTCTCCATGCTGCACTCCCTGAATTCTACACATAGTTACAGCCAGCACAGCATCATTTGTGTCCATATGCTATCTATCTGTCTATCTATCTATCTATCTATCTATCTATCTATCTATCTATCTATCTATCTATCTATCTATCTATCTATCTTTCTACAAAGAAAAAGAGATACTGAATGAGAGAAAGTGAAAAGATTGAGACAATGCAAACAAGTGAGAGAAAGAAAGAGAGCAAGAGAGTGAGCGAAATAAATCAAAAAAGCAAAACAGAAAGAAAGAGAGATTCATTTATTTTGTTTTACAAATATGTCACCATTAGAACACTGTAATGTTGGTGGGTCGTTGCAATCAATGGGTCAGCAGAGGGCCATAACACTGTTGCAGAGCTTGTTCGCACCAGGGGATGGATGTTGAAACATTCAGGAAGCTGGAAACATCAGCAGAATCTGCCAGTGACCACCTGCATTCTCCCAGCCACCTGTGCTCTTTCCCAGGTGTTGCCATTTTTTTTACCCCTCCCTGTCCTCACAGCATTCTGCCTCCTTGCCCCCACAACATCCCGTCACCCCCAACTAACTTACCTGCTGGATTGCGGCTTCCTCCTCCCTCTCCATCTGTGCCTCCGTGCCTGCTGCCCCACCTAACCATTGAAATAGAAAATGGACGTCATCCCTTTTCTATTTTCCATGGCGGTGGCCATTTTTGTCTTTTTTAATAGGAGTTTGGGCACACACGATATTCACAGAGCCTGTCTCGTGTGAAAAAAACACAGAGGGAGCCCTGGGATGAAAATTGCTATTGCTCCCACATTTGGCGGCATACAGTGCTGATTAGAACCCTGATACCTCACTGTGACCAAGGGGCAGCTCATCCATAATGGGCAAGGGGGAGTCGACCCCCCGGGTCTTGGCCCCTTCTCACCCATTATGGAGGAGCCAGCCCAATAAAATACGAGCACTCCCTCTGCTGTTTTTTCAGCTGAGGGAGTGCTCTTAACTGTGAAAGCGAAACTCTGTTTCCCTTTCACAATAACATTTCCCCAGCTGTGCAAGCTCAATGAGCCATGCAAGACATGTGGTGTTTGGTTGCGCAGTCTCGTATGGCTCATTGGAAATGCTGGCTGGTGAACTGCATTTCTGTATGTGCACGGGGGCACTCCTGTGCCTCGTCACACATAGAGACAGAGCAGGCTGAAGTGGGGCATCTTCAGACCCACACTCAGGCCCCTTGTACGCATGAGCAGGAACCAGGAAGATTCCTGTTTCGTGTTCATGTTTGCTGTGGGTTGGAGCACTGGAACCTCCGGACCTGTGTCAGAAGGTACGTTTGTTTATGTTCATTTTTTAAATTTAAATGATGTGTATGGATGCGTACATGCCTGTGTTGTTAGGTGAATGTATGGTGATGGATGCTGGTGTGAATGAGAGAGTGCTTTCTGTGAATATGTTGCATAAATGTGTGTGTTTGTATGTTCGTTTATTTAGTATTTAAATATGTGTATGGATGGGTGTAATCTTGTATTATGAGTGAGTGCATGATGGATGCTTGTGTGAATGAAAGAGTGTTCACTGCGCTGTGTGTGTTGTGTAGTGTGTGTTTGCATGCTCATTTATTATTTAAGTATGTGTATGAATGCTTGTATGCTTGTGTTATTAGAGTGCATAATTGTGTGAATGAGACAGAGTGCTTGTAGTGCCTATGTTGTTTAAATGTGTGTATGGATGCATTTATGCTTGTGTTTTGTGTGAGTGCATGATAGATGTTAATGTAAATGAAACAGAGCACTTGCTGTGTGTATGTTGTTTAAATGTGTATTTGTATGTTATTACTTAAATATGCATATGGCGTGCTTGCTGTGTGTATGTTGTGCAAATGTGTGTGTTTGTATGTTTATTATTTAAATATTTGTTTGGATGCATGTATGCTTGTGTTATAAGTGTGTGCATGACGGGTGCTTCTGTGAATGAAAGAGTGCTTGCTGTGTGTATGTTGTGTGTGTATATTGTGTAAATGTGTGTGTATGTATGTTTATTTATTATTTAAATATGTGTATGGATGCATGTGTGCTTGTGTTATGAGTGAGTGCATGATCAGTGCTTGTGAATATGAATGAGACAGCGAGTGCTTGCTCTGTGTATGTTGTGTAAGTGTGTGTGTGTGTGTTTGTGCTAGTCCAGGATGATTGTGGCAAGTGGGGGGTAGGAGGTTTGTACAACAAAGGCATTTTAAAAATTCCTTTGTTGCACAAACCTCCTCCCCAGTGGCAACAATCAGCTCTCCGTCTGAGGTGCTTTGAGGCCCAGGCATGGTATTTTTTTTACTGATCATCTATGATAGATGCCTAGTAAAAAAAATACCATACCTCTCCCCCTGCCCCCTCAGCACCTTACATACTCACATAATCACTTTGATTTTGTGTGTTTGCGTGTATGTTTTTGGCGCTGTGAGGCCCAGGGGGCAGGCATGGTATTAGTTTACTGGACATCTATGATAGATGTCTAGTAGAAAATGCCATATTTGCTCCCTCACCCCCCAGCGCCTTGCATACACACATAATCACTTTGATTGTCTGGGTGTCTGTTTGGCACTGTGAGACCCAGAGGACAGGCATGGTATTTTCTTTTTACTGGACATCTACTATAGATGTCCAGTAATAAATACCATACATGCCCTCCTGCACCCCCCAGCGCCTTGCATACACACATAATCACTTTGATTGTGTGTGTGTGTTTGATGCTGTGAGGCCCAGGGGACATCTATGATAGATGTCCAGTAAACGAATACCATCCCAGCCTCCTGGTTCCCTATTGCCTGGCATACACACATAACCACATTTTGTGTGCATGTGCAAGGAGCCTGGGACCGAGGGGACAGGTGTGTCATTTTTTTACTGGGCATCTATGATAGATGGCCATTAAAAAAACATGCCTTACCCCAGTACCCCCCTGCACCTCGCACATTCATCATTATTGTGATTATGTCTGACTGCAAGGTGCTGCCACACCATGGAGCAGGCATGGCATTTTTTACTGTGCATGGTTGATAAAGCAGGCATGATAAGTCTTATTTTGTAGCTAGACTTGCATTTTAATGCAGCCAGTCTAGCCATTTCTTATTGTGGTATGACATTTTGTATTGGGCATCTTTGGTAAAGCAAGCATGATAAGTGTTATTATGAAGCAAGACAGGCATTTTCTATGCAACCAGTCTAGCCATTTCTTACTGAGGTATGACATTTTGTATTGGGCATTTTTGATAAAGCAAGCAGGATAAGTGGTATTTTTCTTACTGTGGCATGACATTTTGTATTAGGAATCTTTGGTAAAACAAGCATACGTGTTATTGTGTAGCTAGACTGTATTCCAATGCAGCCAGTCTAGTCATTTATTTTTGTGGTATGATATTTTGTATTGGACATCATTGGTAAAGCAAGCATGATTAGTGTTATTTCAAAGCAAGACTGGCATTTTTTATGCTACCAGTCTAGCCATTTCTTACTAAGGCACAGCATTTTGTATTGAGCATCTTTGATAAAGCAAGCCTGATCAGTGGTATTATTCTTACTGTGGCATAACATTTTGTATTTGGCATCTTTGGTAAAACAAGCATAAGTGTTATTATGTAGCTAGACTGGCATTTCAATACAGCTAGTTCAGTCATTTCTTATTGAGGTATGGTATTTTGTATTGGGCATCATTGGTAAAGCAAGCATGATAAGTGTTGTTATGAAGCAAGACCGACACTTTTATGCATTTAGACTAGCCATTGCTTATTGCAGCATGACATTTTGTATTGGACATCTTTGATAAAGCAAGCATGATAAGTGTTATTATGTAGCTTGACTGGCATTTTAGTACAGCCAGTTTGGAAATATTTTCATACTTTGGCATGCATTTTTAATGGTGAAGCCAACTGGAGTATTTTGTTATGTGGGGATACTGCCATATATTGGCAGAACAAACATGGACATGTTTTCTTTTAGTATCATTACTGCCATTATACGCAAAGCAAACATGAGTATGTTCTTATATGAGAATAATAGTAATAATGTTGCAGACAGCATGAAAATGTATGGGCACAGCCAGTATGAACATGTATTATACTGGCACATATTGTGGGAAAAGGCATCATGAAAATGTGTTGGAGAAATGCTCCTGTACACTTTTGGTGACTTGCCTCTATTGGATTTTTTTCATGAGTTACCCTACAACACCCAATTGCAAACTGTTTGGCTTTTTACCCAATTTTTCTAAAAAGTGTGCTCTAAAGTACACCATTTTCACCCATTATTTAAAAAGAAATCTCCAGGGGAGAAGCCCCCCGGACGCATCTTGAATGGTGTAGGCTTCCTCGATATGCTCGGCTGCTCTGGCATATCTGGAACAAATATTTACGCCCCTCCAGTTAAAGAATTCCCCAGCCGCCAAAGCTCTGGCCCTCCTAAGCTCAGGCAGGTTGGCAGTTAACAGCCTTGCATGCACCTGAGTGTGAGGATGATAGCTATAATGTTTCTCTCTAAACCTTCTGCTTAAATGCTCAGTGTCTCTCTTGACCTAAATGCTGCGATGGCAATGCTCACTACATGGTCCCGAGCAGCTTCTGCATCTGTTTTCATTTGTTTCTAGCCTATTTTGAACCTGTTTTTGTGATTTTACTAAATTATTATGACATTACAGCCCTGGGGAAGAGGTCTGTAACAGGTGTGTCTGCCATTACCCTTGATATGTGCCCTCAGCTTTGCCTCAGGCAGGTGCAGGCCAATAGCAGCAGCATTGATGAACTAAGGCAAAGTTGGAGTGAGTGCAACGTGGCGTTGTTAGTGACAGTCCCGTGTCACAGGCATGACTAATGTGACATTGCACATCTTCACCAAAATGTATACGTGAAAACACCCTCAATGTCTATGCGTTGTTATTTATCTGGAGCTTTAGCTAAAGCGCGGTATACAGAACGTTTGTATATACAATAATCACCCAACTGAAGTTGAGACTCATGTATCAACCTCAGAAGGATGAAAGGCTGAGTTGGCCTTGCCAGGACTCAAACCTGCGCCCTGCAGATCCCACACAGACTGCAGTAGCAAGTGCTCGGCCCACTGAGCTACCTTAACGGTGGCATTTTTTGCAAACGCTGAAACACTATACAGTTTAAATTTTAAGCATTGGCCTTATGCTGATTTTTATTATATTTGCCATTTATTTCGTATTTTATTTCAACATGAATTTGAGGCCCTTTGAGACATTCTGCAGGCCTGATAGTGCCTAGAACCGGCGCCTGTTTTGCTAGCCACTTCTTGACACTTCCGAGCTATTTTTGGATGACACCTCTTTCTGCCTCGTTGAAAGTACGTGAGTTTATATTTTCACAAATTCAGTTTTCCTTACACTAGACTGACAGACACCACATAGAGCGTGCTGCATGATGCGCCGAACCCGACGCGACCTTGCATTTATCTGAAAATAACTGTGCTGACGGCTGCTTCCATCTTGTGTGGCCGGTCCTCGCGCAGTGGCTGGAACCCCATAGACAGCGCGGGTTTGGAGGAAACCACCGGCCTCTCGTGTCTCTGCGCGACTGCCACGCCGCTGCATGGTCGAGCTGTTGAAAGCAGATTCAGACATCTCATTTTGAGACTCCCTTTGGCGTTGGCTTCTTTCTAAGCGCTTGAATCTTCTCCTGCTAGTCATGGCACACCGCTAGTTCTAGAATGTGTCATTCGTGGCTACTTTCTGATTCCTGGCCAGCTGATGCAGAGTGCAGTAACATAAGCCGTACATTTATTTATTTAACATTTTTATTTACTGTGCCACATGCGCAAAGGCCTCAGAGCGCGCACATAAAAAATACAAGACAGATAGCCGATGAGAATGAAAATGAAAAATACAGTATCCGAGGGACAAAAAGAGCAGGGGAGGCGGGAATTAACTAATCAGAGGGTAGGTGATGTATCCTGCCTCCTGCAGGATCTACCTCGGGCCAGTAACAACAAGGAGCAGGAACCAGGCTGACCCAGGTATGTAGAAAAAGGAACATGCTTTATTCTCTTGGTCACAGGTTCAGCATTGAATATAGGAGAGAGAGGTCATAAGTAGCTTCTTCCCTGGTTCCCTGCCCAGCTCCAGAGTGCATGGGATCATTGTTGGCATGTTTAGGACTATCTGTTTTGGCCATTGTGTAAGTTTTCTAGATCCGTGGCTACACTATTTTGGCAGGTGAGTTGGCCTCTGTCGGGGTGTTGGGTTTGTGCTCAAGTGTGGCAGACTTGAGGCCAGGAGTGGCAGGCCTGGCGGAAGGTGTTTTAGTTTGGTGGGTTTTAGTTTGTAGTTTTGGTTTTTGTTTGTCCTTTGTGGCAAGGTTGTGCTTGGTGGTGGCGGCACCGAGACCCTGGTGTGGCAGGCCAGGGTGGAAGGAGTAGTAGAAATGTTGTGGTTGTTTTATTCTAGCATGGTTGTGAGTTTGTGCGTTTTCTTTTGATTGTAAAAGGGTGGGGATGTGTTGTATCCTGCATATGTATGAATGAGGTCTGAGTCAGTGTAAGAGCTGTGTTGGAATGCTAGGGGACCTTGGAGTGTTCAGGCTCTTGGGGATTCCAGAGGAGACGGTTGGGGACTGGGAGCTGGGCAGGGAACCAGGGTAGAAGCTACTTATGATCTCTGGGGGGAGGAGGGAGACCAGGACATCAGATTAGGAAGAATTTGTCTACTCTGTGTGTATCCCCATAATTTCCAATTGTAATGTCTGTGAAAATTGATTGTGTGCAAGTGGATGTTTCATTGTTGCCGCTTCCAATGATTATGATTAGAAAAATCTTATCACCTTTTTAAAAATACTTCCAAGAAGCAATCACAGCCCAGCTAAGAAGATGCTGTTTGTAACTTCTGTTGCCTCCCATTGCATTGCCAATGTGTGACTGGCTATTGTTCACCAATAGGGTCTCCTCGGCTCCACGCTCTCCACCAAGCTCTTTTGTAGCCTGTCAAAAAGTACAACTCTTGGTAGGCTCCAAAATCCTCTCTGTGCCCAGGCCAAAGAAGACAGGTGGTGGAGTGGTGCTGATCTTCCCGGAATGGATACCTGTGCCCATCATCCCTACTCAGGTCTACTCCTCCTTCGAGTGCCTTGTCTGTGGGCTCTCAGTCTCTCCGAAATCTCTCCTTCTGGACACTTTTTATTGACCACCAGGACAGTGCAATCTCTTCTTGGAATGGCGGACCTGGCCTCTTCTCTGCTTTCCTGCTCCTATCAACTCCTCCTGCTGGGGTATCTCAACATCCATATTGACTCTCCTTAATTCTCAGGACCTTTCTGCAACCTATGCAACACCCTCTCGCTCTCTATCCTACACTCTGGCTCCACGCACACCGTGGCCCACACTTTAGATGCTCTCCTCTCTATTGACCTCCCTCTCTCGTTCCCTCTCACGACCTCTCTCTCTTGGACTGACCACTCTCTTCTCTCAAAACACCTGAAGCTCTCCTCTCCTCTTGCGGTGGCACATTTGGCATGGCCACTCAGCTTCAAAATCACCAGACCCAAGAGAAAAGTGACAGTGACTGCCTTTGCCTCCACCTACTCTCCTGCTCCCATTCCTGTGGCTGATTCCCACCATGACACAGCCCTTGCAAACCTCAATCTCTCTATCTCCAACACTCTTGATACGCTTGCCCCTGTCTTGAGGATCCGACTGAAGCCTCCCAAAAAGTGCAACTCTTGGTACCACTCCGATCTGGCTGCCCTAAAACGCAAGTGAAGGGCAGCTGAGCCTAATTGGAATTCATTGGGTGGACCCTCTGACAAACTTGCCTGCAGCCTCCTTCAAAGGCAATATCGACCCTGCATACTCTTCAAGAAAAGAGTCTTTTTTCAAGCCTGCATCTCTGCGGCATAAAGCAACACAGCGGAACTTTTCAAAGTATTTAAGGAATTGGCCAATCCTGCAGCAGCCTCTTCTTCTGTCACACCCACCCAGGACGTCTGCTCGGCCCTGGCTGCACACTTCATCACAAAAATTCACATACCACAGTATACACCAACACTGGAGCCTCCCTTGACCCCCTCCACTTCCTGTCTTTTCTCTCTCACCCATCTCACCACATGAGGTCGCCAGACAAGTCCAGTCTATGAAGGCACATCCAAAAAGGTGGGCCCCTGCCCCTCCAAAACCATTAAGGACAACATTGACTCCCTCGCCCCAGCCCTGGCTGATTTCTGCAATCTCTCCTTTTCCACTGGAGTTTTCTCATCCTCTATCTTCATTCTCCTTGACCTCTCCTCTGCCTTCGACACGGTTAAGCACAACATCCTGATCGCACAATTCTGTGACACCCTGGGAATCATAGGTCAGGCTCTGGCGTACTTAACCTCCTTTCTCTACGGCAGCCTATCCCAGGTGGAACTCAGAGCCTTTCACTCGACTATCTCTCTCTCAACCTGTGGTGTTCCCCAGGGATCTAACCTATCCCCCTGGTTCTTCACATCTATATGGCTGACTTGGCATGTGTGATTGCCACTTTCACCTCAAACTTTCAGTGGCACGCGGATGACACACAACTATGTTTCAGGCTACCCTCAGCCGCCTCCTCCTCCTTGCTCATATCTGATTATCAGCCCGCTACTCAGTCATGGTGTGCTGCACATGACCTTTGCCTTAATGCCAGTAAGACTGAGAGCATTTGCACTGGGTCCCCTGCTCCCGCCTATCCACTTTCACTCTGGCCAGCCTCCGTTTGCCCTGCGCCCGCACCCACCTGCAAGGCTAAAAAACTTGGGTCATCTTCGACTCCTCTCTCTCCTTCGCGTCTCACATCTCAAACATCTTTAAAAAGTCTATCAGCTACACCTCCTCAGCGGTACGCTACCTTTCTCACTTTCCCCCAGCAGCTCACCAGAGGTGGTTCTTTCTAGGCTGGACTATTGGAATAGCCTCTTCCTCAACCTCCCTGCTTCTGCCCTGCGCCCTCTGGATGTCATCCAGAACAGAACCGCAAGACTTATCTTTGTCTTCAAGCCCAGGGACTCCATCTCTCCAACACTGAAATACCTTCACTGGCTCCCTATGGCTGCAAGGATCAAGTTCAAGACCCTCTGCATTGTCCACAAGGCTTTCTGGGGCCTGGGACCTACCTATCTGCAACGCTGCCTACCTATATACTGTCCCTCCCGAGCCCTCCGCTCATCTACCTCCAACCTTCTGCGAATGAACCGGTTTTCCAAGCAGAGATTTGCAGGGAGATCCTTATGCTCAGCAGGTTCCTCCCCTCGGAATAGCCTGCCTGACGCCCTCCGTCTTGAGCCTGATCTTCTTAAGTTCTGGTAACTCCTCAAGACCTTCCTCTTCTACTCTTCCTTCTCTCTGCCTCTACCTTGCTGACCTAGCTCTCTGCTCTTTCCCTCTCCCCCTTGTTTCTTTACAGCCTGCTGACTGGTCGCCTGGTGTACCTCAGAGTCTCACATGTCCCGGGCACCCCAGACAGTCCTCTCTCGCACTTGCCTCAGGGCCCTGCACTCACCCCACCCTCACTGCACTTGGGAAATGACCCAAGAGAGTGGCTCTCTCAGCATTCACCCCAGTCTCCAACGACTGGATGCACTTGGACCTCCTCCTCCCTGCAATCGTCTGTGCACTTGCATGATCCGAATGCACCGTACCTGAAGAACGTCTGTCTGTTCTCCCGTGTCTTCACCCTTTAGTTGCACTGGTAAAACTGCAGAATCACCATCAGGCCTATTTGCAGTGTCTCAACTGTTAATTGTATTATATGCACTTACTCTGCCTGTGCAGACTATTATCGTCTCAGAATTTCAAGGGCTCTGATTTGACTGTTGTTTTCACCATGTTCCCACCCTCCTTGAGCGCTTTGAAACAATTGCCTTGTGTATAGGCGCTTTATAAATAAACATTCCCATTGCCATTACCAAAATTTTCTGTAGAAAGCAGCAGCAAATTCCAGTCTTGTTTTAATTGGTGGTTAAGTGATGGATCCTTATACTCCATGGCTTACATGGATCATGTGTTACCGTGGAATTACAAATTTGGTTCTTTCCCTCTTTTCTTGATGTCGGGGGACCAGTTTTTAAATGGGAAAGTTATACATTAAGCATTCAAAAGGAAAAACCAGTTACCCCTCTCTCTATCCATGTTATGTTAACTGATTAGCCAAACACAATTTCTACTTTTCTCCACCATGAAACATAAGTGGGACGATATAAAGTATTCCAAGCATTAACCATTTATTTTAATTGGCTAATCACTTAACATAACATGGACAGAGAGAGGGGTAACTGGTTTTTCCTTTTGAATGCTTCATGTGTTACCGTGACATTATTTCACGGGAGCATATTTGGGGCATAATCTCTGTTGCCTGCACGTTGTATGCTATTATTTTTCATGATACCCTTCTAGGCTAATTTTGATATATGGAACCACAATCACCTATGTTCATGTGTCGCTGCACTCTATTAGTCCCTCGCTCTCTGTAACCATGAGCAAGGCCTTTTACCTGTAACTAAGACATCTTCCTGAAACAGCGCCTCGATGCCCGTGGGCTGTAGTGCACTTTACGAATCTAAAAAATAAAGAAATAAATGTTTTTTTTAAATTTGCATTTTTGATGATCACGCTAGGACATTTATTGGGGGGGTTTAAAAGACTTGAAAAAACGCTTCCATCTGAACATGTGAAATTAGGTTAAGCTATTCGAGGCAAGTTGCACCGGCCACAGTGACAGCCAGTAACCGTCACCGGAAGTTCACCTCCACTTCAGAGACCCATGAGCAAAGAATTCTGGGTATGCAAATGCAAGCTCCAGAAAATTGGCTTTGTCTTGCAGAGCAGTGCTATTTTGATGCGAAAAGTCAGGAGTTTTTAAACTATATTCTTTTCAATGTTACTGTCGAAAAAAGACTTCAAAGCCAGGATCATAGCACCTTGGGGACTAGTTTCCTCTTAATAGAAGCGCATCTGCGTTAGTCGTTTTCGATGTCGAGGCAATTATAAGGTAATGAAACGCAAAGTGCAGCTCGCAGCACACATGCCACAGGAATGGCCCAACATTCCACAGCTCTTAGCCTGAGGCACACATGAACATTTAACAAGCTCTCTTTTTTAATTTCCCTTTCCACGGCAACCTATTTTAATCAGCAATTAGACACAAATAAATGATGAGTCATCCAATAGTTGTTCAAGTCGTGGCATTGGGACAGATGAAAAATTACGAGAAACTCAAGCGATCGCTCTTTGGCAGTTCACGGTGTCTGTCATTTTGCGACAGATGGATCGAGTGCTCCAGATAATATTTCAAAGTGGGAATATATTTACTCCCTATTTTTTAAAGTTGGGAGTAAAACATTGTTTGAGGAATAAAAAAGCAAGTCCCATCCCCAATGGTAGCATTTTATAAGCAAGTAAAAATACGTTTTTACTGTAAAACAGAAATATTTGTGCAATGAATATTTGTTTGCACATAGTAGTTCCTGTACATTGAAAAGGTACATGTTTACCTCTTCAGGCCAGGCAGGATAATGGCAGCGTTTCTTTCTGCGGCTCAAGGGTTGGAGCTGTGTGGGTGAAAGCAGGGGCCTTGCACCTATGTATCGGTATCCTATCTTTTGTTGAGAGTTTTTTTACTCCCTATTTCTCTTTTTTTGGGAGTATTTGTTTAGGGAGTAAAAGTGGCTGATAGACCCCTTTATCTGTGGGGCTGGATGGACCCAGCAAGAATCTGGATCTACTATAAGAAGGGAGTCTGATAATACATATCTGCACTGTTATTAATTTCCTAAAGTCCTGCAAGATGAAGCAGTTAATTCCAATTCATTTGGTAGAGATGTGTTGCTTGATTATAAACCGTACATTGATGGTGATCATTTGATAACATTAATATTCCATTCTGATGCATCAGGTAGTCCCAAGAGTAGGAGGGGCCAATGACCCTTTAAATATGATTCTAATGCAGGCAAGGTATAAGCCGGGGGTATATTTAAGCACTCAGTCATTGCTTAGGTGGGTAAATGTTATTGTGACAATAGACTACACGGTGTTAGCACAGTTGTGCCCTCAAGATGTTTGAGAGTGTACACAGCTTTGTTTATAGGAGCACTCTTTAACTGAGAAGTGCTGATGCATGTTTCACTCTTTCACAGCGTGCTTTATTAAGGCATAGTGTTTAATATACGATCTCCTCTGCTCAGAGCAAACATAGGAGATCATTGTTTGTGTTTGTAAAATGGGATTCCAAGGTGTTTGGCTTTTCACTCTTTGCACAGTGGCTCCTTCAATATACCCCACACTGTGCTTCGAAAAATCTCTACGAAACCGCCACACGCATGTCGGCACTATTCACTTATCAATTGCAATAAAGTGATGATACGCCAGCAACACTGGGCTACCACTACAATAACAAAAGTGACTTTGTGTGCTCTTAAACTTCTTCAAGGCTCGACTCTGCTAATTGAAAGGCACTCATGGTGGCAACAGTAAAGACAGACACAAATGATCACAGTTCAAGGGTGTTTATTGAACTTTATAATGGGTGAGATAAACACCTAATCTAAACCTAAATCTAAGGTGGGAGCAAGCTACGACCATCAAATAATAATAAGACAGTCCTATTGGCGTCTTGTCAAATAAAAAAGGGCTATACTAAATAAAATAAAAATATATATTTTTTAATTTTATGTGATTTGTATATGGTTCAAAAGAACAAAGAAGAAGAACACACATAAAACAACCTTTACAAAAAAAGGACATTAAAACATCAATTCATCACTGTTATTCATATATAAAAAAGAAGCTGTTTGTTTAACCTGCATTAGGCAACAGCAGCAACATATAATTTTAAAAAAACAATCAGTTTCGTCAATACACAAAGCGCTTATCATCGTGGATCGTCATTCACAAGGTCCCCCTTTCCAGGTCATATGACTAGCCCAACTCTGCACTCTCTTTTGTACAATTCTCACTCTGGTGAGCCTCAAGCTTCAATGCTTGAAGAAGCTTGCAACCGCAATTCCATTTAGGGTTGATTGGGGGGACAAACATCTTTTCCAAAGGTCGTCTCCGTTAGTCAGGCTTTTTTCTACCATTGACGAAATACCTTGTTCTTGTATTTGACAGCAGTTGGCATTTCATTAGGAAGTGCTTGGTGTTTTTTTTCGCGCCACTCTGCTTTTTTGCAGAGCCTACAGCTTGTTTCACCTGCCTCCACTAGTTTCCTTCTACTCAACACCTCTCTAATAGGAAGAACGTTCCATCTAAAGCCCATCACTCCTTGTCTAATTGCAGCATATAGGGGGCCACTTCTCCTCTAGGTGTGTGCTCATGAGACAAGTGTGATAGTGACTTATAGGTATGGAAATGTTCCAGTGTAGTTTCCCAATTGAGATAGTACAGAGCATTTTTTACTTTCATGTTTTTTTTTCTTCAGTATCTCCATATCTAGGCTGACTTCTTCCAATAGCATTTTTCCATACTCAGATAGTTTACCCAGTAAACTTATAGAGTTGTTCGACTGAACCAACGATTCTCTGTTCTCGTTGAGGTCCTTATACAGGGATTCCTCGAATCCAGTTAACACCTTAAAGAGCAATGTTAGTATTTTCCATTGTACTCTTACTTTTATAGACAAAAGGCCCAGCTCAAAAGGAATTGCAGTCAATGGTACACAGTTTGGGACCTTCAATATACTTCTCCACAGCATTGCTTCTATCTTATCTAATTGCGCAAATGAATCTGTCCCCCACAGTTCAAGGCCATAGGTTAATTTAGGTACTATCTTGCCTTTGTAGTACCTAATCGCTGGTTTTATAGAGAATCGCCCAAACTTACTGTCCACTCTTCGCATTTGGATTAGGAGAGCGGCAGCCTTCTGTTTTAGTACAATGGACAGGTTTCTGTTACCTTTGTTTGCAGCTATTGGGAAGCCCAGGTCTGTGATACTGGTTCCATGTCATTTCGCCAATCCCCTTTTTTCTGACAGGGGTTTTGCCATACGAGTTTTGCTGAAAAACTTCATTGACATTTTTTGAAAAATTTTTTTGGGGGTCCCCCCAAAACACCCTTGATTTAATTCTTTTTTTTATTTTCCTTCCCATCCAACCCTTTATTTACCCTTTCAAGTTACTGCTGACCCTCCTCGTGCATATTTGCTGCAATCCCATACAGCACTTCAACCTGTACCTACAAGCAGATTTTTTGTCCCATTCAAGCCTATCTCAATTTTTTAAAAAACTTTAGCACATAGCCATTTCCTGGTTGCCGTGCTCACTTTAACCCCATTGCTAGTCCCTCGTGGTCATGGCCAGTAGCCAGATTGTCTGGTCACCGGCCACAGTCACACGCTATACCTCAGTCACCAAAGTGATTTCATTATTTTTTGTATCTACATTATGACACTTTTCAAAAAATAAAACACAGACACATTTGCAAAACCATGCTTTCAGGTCCTTGTCAAAATGTGCGTACATAAAATAGTCATATAAGTTAGCCCCCACTTGCTTGAAAAAATCCCTTCGTACTTTGCACAAACATTCAAGGTTGGGTCTATAATCTTTCTGAAAACATTTCACCACATTTGCCATCTAAAAATGTTGAGAACCCCTCTCTAATTTTGCCCCTCTTGACAAAATCCCACCAATCTTTGCAAAAACATTAATATCTAGGTCTAAAATCTTTTTTGCAAACATTTTTGGAGATTTGTCAAAAGGCCCCACTTTTATAAGCCTTTAAAATATTTTTGGATCCCCACTCTAATTTTGTTCCATCTTGGCAAAATAGCAAAATATGTTGTCACTGCGGTGTTTGCGGAGAATGGTGGCAGTCAGCGAATCCAACATGGTGGGCTTTTCCAAAAATCTAACGCACCTCATGCTTTTCACCATCCAATCAGTGGGCGCATACGATGTACGCCGACATCACGCCGCCCTCTGGACCAATCGGAGGGCCGTCCGCGGGCTGAACAGGGAAGTGAGTCAGTGGACCAAACTCAGAAATGTATCAACCTTTTAGCCGTTTAAAAAAAATACTGGATGGATTTACACCAAACTTACAAAAGCATGCTTTTGGCACCCAGCCGTTGCTCCTGCCACAAATTTGGTGAAAATCCGTCCAGTGGTTTGAGCTGTAGGCATGAGGACATTTCTTTTCCCATTGAGTCTATGGGAAAAACCACATATTTTGGGACCCCCTATAACTTTGCCCCCCCTCCACGAAACCTCACCAAACTTCACAGAACCAATTTGCCGGGGCCATATACATTGTTTGCAAAGTTTTGTGAGGATTTGTCCGGGGGGCAAATTTATAAGCCTCCCAGAAAGTGCTCTTCCTATGGGTTGAGCAACTTAACCATAACTTCATGCCCGCTACCGGAGGCCGTGTAATATATAAAATACACCTGTATTTTCATATGACTCCCAAAGTGTACAAGTGTTTCTTTGGACCATATATATACTGTAAGTTCTTTGTACCTTCCCACAGCGATCTCTCCCTCATAAGATAAGCCTGGCTGCTCAGTCGTTGTTATCCAACCTTGTGTGGTACAGGCCTGTATTAGTAGATGGAGATCCGTATTGCCAATTAGAGAGAGTCTTATAACATCCTATTGGTAGGTGGATTTTGGAAAAACTCCTTAAGAGCGTGATTTGCACAGTTCCCACCAGGAGCCAACAATTAACACTTTGCATGAAATTACAAATGGCAGACACATATTCAAGAAAAGAACAGACTTGGAGTTATTTATTAAGAGTTGGAAACCGTTGGCTGTTGTGTTTTGCAAGATGTCTCATGCTGCATTTATCAGAGGATGTAATGTCTGGTGTAAATTAGCATAAGTCAAACAATAAGAGCTAATGGGTGAAGTTAAGAAACATTGTACTGGTGCAAGTGCAATTACCACCAGGGCAATAATTGCCATAGCACAGGCCTCTGCAAGCTTTGGCGCCACAGATTTTTTGGCCTACAAATCCCATAAGCCCTAGTCAGAATAGTCAATAGGGAGGAATATTGGGAGTTGTAGTCCAAAATCTCCAGAGATGTGCAAGTTTCACAGCCCTACCCTAGTGCCTGTTTTCACAAAGCATTTTTCAATGGGATTTTCCCATTGAAATTTTCATTGTGAATCAGCCCCTGTGAGTTTTGCAATAGGGCAATTGTTTCTACTTGCACTTCCCCTGGTGCAAATGTTCTTTAATACGGCACCGCCCCTCATGTTTTCTCCAGTTTTTCTGCTGCTAGAAAATTAGACGTAGCAACCAACAGTGCCCAGAGTCACTACTGCCATATAACGAGGCACATTTTTTATATTTTAGGATAACAAGAAATCTATTGTCATCATGCATTCTGCCTTTTAACATACAGAGGGGTTTAGAAAATCATTACTCTATGTTCCATTATCCTAGTCCAGACATTTTATTGGTTACTTACATGGTCCGCTGCACAATAACCATTTCCCTTTATCGAGCTCCCTTATTGATATTACATCATCCCTTCTCGCCTCAGCGCTATCCTGGAGTTTAGTATGGAGACATTATACCAGCGTCGTAGCACTGAAGCTCGAGTAGGAACGTGTGCATTTATTTATTTATTTATTTATTTTTATAGCGCACCGAGCCCTGGGGCATCTGGCACATTGCTTGGTTACAGTGAAAGAAGACGAAATATTTACAATTACAAATGATGCCATAGGTTACACATGAATTTTTTTTTACAGTTGCAGCTTGTTACAGATACATTGATACAAAGAGAGTTATTTACAGTTACATATGGTACATAAATTGTGAGTGGCTTAATGCAGTGAGGAGAAAGGAAGCAACGGCTACAGTAGTAATTAGTTAGGTGTATCTGAAGAGTCTTAGGGCCTCATTACACGGACGGCGGTAAGGGTTAATGGTCACTGTTAATGGTACCGGTGACCGTTAACCCTTACCGCCTTACTACGAGGTCCCTTTGCGGGTTGGAGACTTTAACGCCTGCTTTTTGCAGGCGTTAAAAACCAACCCGCAAAGGGACCAGGGAGCTAATTACAGTACCGCAATTTGCGGTGCGTAATTAGCACCTTCCCCATTCCCATTATGCCCTATGGGGCAAAAATGGGAATGGGGAAGGGCAATGGGGGAAGGGGGAATTACCGCCCCACCACCCTTGGAATAGGGCGGTAATTTCCCTTTCCTCCAGGGAGGTGCCGGTATTTTACCAGCATGGACCAAGGTGCTAATAGCACCTTGGTCCACCGCCGTCCGTGTAATGAGGCCCTTAGTCTTCTTTCGAGAGAAGCCATGTTTTAGAGTTTTTTCTGAATTGGTGGAAGGAGGGTTCTGTTCTTAGACTAAGTGGTAGTGTGTTCCACAGTTTAGCGGCCAGCACAGGGAAGCTGTGCATCGTGGGTTGCAATGAAGCCTTCTTCCATCAAGTGCTCTGCCAGTCTGTTTTAGCTCTGTTGGGAACTGGACGACCTGCTGGGCCAGCTCAAGTCTCTTTCACCAGGTGCATCTTTGAGAAATTGACAACATACCGGCTACATACAATGAATGATATTGGCTTACTGTGCCCATAGGGCTGTATTCTGATTATTTTATTGGTGCGAGTGGTGAGATGTGTTAGCTCTTCTACTTCACCGCTGCCAACAAAAAAAGCTGTGCAGCAAACACAAGTGTCCCCCTGCACCTGTATGAGCAGGCGCACAGGGATGTTCAATGCATGATAGGGTCATTACTGATCCTTTCATGAATTCTGTGAGGCGGGACAGCAGCAGAATGAACCGCTGCGGTCCCACTTGCTTTTCTGTATCCCACACATGGATACATATGCTTTTTTCTTTCACAATGATGGCCCGTAACCCCCTGGAAATGCACATGTGACTTTTGTGAATAAGGCCACCTGCACATTTCTTTTGGTAGCCACCTAATTAGCACAGTGTCTTGTGTGTGGCATTTTGCTTTTTGTGGGTAGAGGCCCTTCTCGGTCTTCTTTGTTACGGTTGGGTTTTCTATTCAAACTGTGTGACCTCGAGTTCCCCCTTTTTTACGGAGACTTTTCTCAAAGGTCAAGGTACGCAAGCCTTTTTGTGAATCTGTTATGTGGACTTGCCTGACAGCAGGATTCGCTTGAGGGGCGTGTCCTTAATTCCTGCATTTTCAACTTCTTTGTTTTTTAACCACCACCTGTAGTCTTGGGAGGATAGCTCAGTGGCAACGTGCTCGCCTTGGTAATAAGACGACACGGAGCAACACAGGTTTTAAGTGCGTCATAAATAACCAATCGTATCATATACAAAGGAATCTCCCCTTCCATGGCAACAATAAGTGTTTCTAATTGGCCTCATGTCTTGGGTAACACCTAGAACCAGCCGAGGCGTTTAAAGGCATGGTCTAGTAAAAAATGTTATTTAAAAAATAGATAGGCAACATAAAAAAAAATATACTAGCATTCTCTTTTTTAAAACTTCCTATGTAAAATTTTGAGCTATTCAAGCTCAAAATTCGCAAAAGCAAGCACATGGGCGCATCCATTTTGTGAAATGGATGCCCTCCTGTGCTGGCTTTTGCTTTTGCGGCACTAATGAAGGAAAAGCCAGCCAGCTGTAGTAAACAAAAGCTACTGCTGGGTGGCTTTTCCTTCATTGGTGCTGTACGCGGAGGACGGGGACCGGAGACCAGAGCAGGAAAGCTGCAGCTGAATCTCGGTAAGTGCTATTTATTTATTTTTTTAAAATAAGCACTAGCTGCGTTTTTTTTTCTAAGTTTTCCGGGCTGGAGGAGCCCGGAAAACTTAGAAATAAAACTGCAGCTTTAAAAACGTTGTATTTATGTTTGCGGTCGCTTTTGAAGCGACCGCAAACATAAATACAACGTTATTGTGTTGTGTTTACCCTATGAAGATGGTTTCATAAAAACTTCCAGCATGGCACGCGCTCTTTAGCAAAAAGCCCAGCGTGTATAGTCAGGCAGTCATTGACACAATATCGTGTTTTATGAACATACTCATGCATAAGGCTGGGCTCTGCAATACACCCAACCGTGAAATCCAGTCGGGTTTTCAGAATGACTATTAAACCTGCAAATGTTCTCCACTGGAAGTCTTCATGCCCAAGTGCTTATCTTTAAGGAGGTCATTAACTGGTCAGATAGCACAGTGAGTAGCGTCCTCGCTTTTACATCCCACCTGACACAGGTTCGAATCCTGCCAATGCAAAGTTCAGCCGTTTATTCTTCCAAGGTCGATAAACGAGCACCACCCTCTGTGGGTAATAAGAAGCCCGAGGCTTCGTAGCAGTGTATCAATGCAAAATCATTATTGTTCAAATGTGACTGCATTTCATCACCCGGAGAGACGACAATCCGGCTTCTAAATCGACTCCAACCCGATGTGACCAGGGGTCAACTTCCTGTTGGATAACACGTTTTGCACACTCGGCAGAAGAGGGCACCCACAAGCACAGGGTGCCCAGGTGCCCTCTTCTGCCGAGGTCATCACACACAATAGAACACGGGGTCACATAATGTGGAACTGCACCTCATGCCGGTCACTCTTGTAAATTATAATGGCCCTGGAATGGGCCGGGCCTAGGACGTATTGTCAAGCAGTGCTGAAGAGGTGATAGATGGAGTCTTTTGTTCCTGGCCTTGGGGTGGTGACCCCCGGCTGCGTTATGGCTCCCGCCCTGACCCCAATTAAAGGACTCCGCTTGAACGTGAGTTCAGTGAAGGGCTGCCGTTTTGCTTTGAGTGTATTAATCCCACGGTGTGAAGCGGATTAGGTGGCCCAATTACACCATCCTGCGGAAGCCGATCAGCGAGAAGGCGGACTTCTCTACAGGGTCCCAAGACACGTGAGCGACGGCAAAACTCGCGCTCTTTCTCTTTGATTTCTAAATGCTATCCATGCTCGCAGTGAGCGCGGGACCCCGACTTTCTTGCAGCCGCTTAACACGAGAAAGGCGATGTGTTTCATGTGGACTGTGATGGAGCTGGCAGCCCACTTTGTTGTAGTTCCTCAGTTCTGAGCTGGCTCACGGACACGTTCCATGTGCAAAGGGGCATCCCAGGCGCAGGGCAGTTTTTAGCAAACTTGGTGCCTAGAGCGAAACACGAGAATGCGGCCTGCCGCACCTCCAACTGGCACATGTCGCTCCCAAACTACACCTCAGTGTCATGCGACAAAACCCATCCTCAGGATGAAGAAATAATGCTATATAATTGAAGCTGGTTTCATTACATTGTAATGCAAGTACTTTACAGAAGAATTCTAATGTGAAAACACAGTGGTTACTGCCAAAGTAGATGGTTTATCTGTCACCTGCTCTTAGGGAAGGCCTTGCCTGAATGCAGTTTCAAACGTCCGTACTGGTATACTGCGATGTGGCCAGCCTACCAGGGTGTGAGGGCTCACTGATCACTGGCCGTTGCAGGTGTTCTCTTCGTACCTCCTCACTTGTATTTGGCAAGGAGTAACACTAGACTGACCATATGAATTATTTTCTGATGGAAAGTTATCATTCCAAGATGGACAGTCTGGTACACTCTTTAAAATAACTCTATTAGAGTGGGAAAGGGAACAAATAGCACCAGTGAGGGTTCATGTATGCTTTGCATTTCAGGACTATAGCAGTGATCAGAGATCTCTATATTGGAAAAATAAGTCTTTGATAAAAGAATTGTATATTTGTACTCTAATTTCATAACAGATGCATGGCTTTGTGCTCGCATTACTGTTCGCAACACTCACCCTAACATTAAAATGTTTGTAACCATGAACCGTACATGCTCATTTGGACAGCTTAAGTTTTTGGATGTGAGTATAAAATGGCTGCAACATCAGCCACGCAAATGGGGTAAAGGGGCTCTGTTGCTTCTTGTTTCTAGGCAATTTTAATTGAAGAAGGGCTGGGTCTCAGTGTGAGCATGCCCAACCCCCAATACAGAAAAATTGTTTGGGAATTATATCTATAGACAGGACAGAGTACCATAGAAGAGAGATCCAATAAACAAAGCACAGAAAGGCTACACAGAAAGGATTGTTCCTCTTACAAACTTTAGCCTGACCAGTAGTAAGCTGATGAAGCATTTTAAACAAAACCGGCTTCTAACGCATGGTAAAGATTCCACAGTTCTTCAGACACTACCTCCTTACTATGACACAGGCCTCATGTGTTATTTTGGCAAAAAAGAGCAGGCCCTTGCTTCATCTAACAGAGCTGGCATTAGCATCTCTTATTAGTGCTGGCCTGCAGCTAGTGAAAATCATGGTGTGACAGTGTAGAAAGGGCATTTGGCCTAGTGGATGTACAATTTGAGGCAACTTCTTCGATTGCTTTATGCGTTTAAGTGTGGGCACAGTATGGCATGCTTCTCAGATACACAACACGTTCCAGTGTGCTATTGTATGGCCTTTGGACACATCAGACAAAAAAAGACATATGTGCTGTTACATAGGGGAGAGTGACATAGACACCATTAACTAAGAGGGTGGTGGCTTGTGCAGCACACAAAACATTGCTGCACGCATATCACTGCATTGATTTGCCATGGACTACTGACTGCAAGGTGACACACAATGAACTCTACTTTCCTAATCAAGGTGCCAAGTGACATTGAGTTGCCATCTGGTGTGCACTAGTCAGTGGTTGGCTTGTTTAGAAAAGTAAAAGACCTTTGATGCTGAGCAGATGCATTTAGTCCATGTCCCAAAGCAGCCACTAGAATACTTAAGCAAGAAAATGACAGTTAACCTTCCCACGGATGCGCCATATGTAACTAAAACCTTTTTCTGTGTAGCATTTTTATTCTCTTTGAAGAATGCATGGGTTTGGTCAGCTAATTGATACTTGTGCTAGCCCGCTGAAGACAAATGCCCCATGATCAGCTCATTACACTGACATGTTAAGCACATACTATGTAAAAACAACAGCTTGTTAAAGGAGCCATCACTTATAAATTGCCCCACACAAATGTACTATTTCATTATTTGGTTTTTGCTTGTAAGATGCTGTTTTTAAAAGTCTGAATTTCTATATCAAGACATCTTGCTGGCTTGTTCCCCAATATGTGTGCATATATATATATGTATATATATATATATATATACACACACACACACACACACACACCCACCCACCCCTTCTCCCCTCCCCCTTAACCATGCAGATCTGAGAGCTATGAGCACATCCACACTCAAGCTATTTTCAAGAAAATGCACATTGGGCATGCCTTTGAGGTCTCCATCCTATCGTGCCACAAGCTTCATCTGCCCAGTCCCTCATCACAACGGGCCTCATTACAAGTGAGGCGGAACGGGTTAACGGGACCCGCTAAAGGAGGCGGACCCGTTAAACCCGTTCCGCCTCATTACAAGCTCCCCTCGCGGGACCCGGTAAGTAACGCCTGTCAAACCAGCCGTGCTTATCGGGTCCTGGGAGGGGAAGAGGGAGAAAACAACGGGCCGCTTGTAATCGGCCCATTGTTTGCTCCCTCCCCATTCCCATTCAGCACTATGGGGGCTGAACTGGGAATGGGGAAGGTCCGGGCCCGGGTTCCTGGAGAGAGGAATTACCGGGCCCTCCGAACTCAGAATGGTTCGGTAATTCCCCATTCTGGGAACCAGGACCCGGACCCGATTTTGGCGGCGCCAATAGCGGCATGGCTACCGCCAAAATTGTAATGAGGCCCAAAGTCTCCACCCATTCAATGTCTCTTCAATGACGTAAAACGTTTCAACTACCAACCTGGGACGGAAAGCCATGTATCGAGATCATGTAACATATAATATCAGATAATTAAGGTACACACTGTGAAGGTTTTGTGTGCATCTGCCCCCTGGTTTCTCTCAGCTTGGAATGCGCTGCCTCCACCTATTGCTTTACTCCTCACCCTAACTCAGATTAGGAGGGCAATCAAAACACATGTGTCTCAACAAGCTTATCCCTAACCTTTCCTTGCTCTTTTTATTTACTGCATTTGCAATATTGTTCAAAATGCAAAATGTTTTTGTCTCCCGTATTGATTTGATGTTGTACAGTGCCCCATGTTTGCGCTTTATACGTTTTAAAGATATATCAAAAGAAAATAATCTGGTGATTCCGTGGAAGGGTTTGTGATTAAGAACAAAAAGGAGAGGGGGGTACACTTACGTAATGATAACAGTGCGTCCACCTTACCTTTTTTTGGGGTTTTTTAATCAGAGGTCCCAACCCCCTCAGGAAGCCCTTTCACTGAACAGAGCTGCATGATAAGCGGGCTGCCTGCAGATATCAGCACTTCCGAATAAGAAAACAGGGAGAGGCAGGTTCACCAGAATGTAGGATAGCAGTGCACTCATCTCTCCTTTTGTTTCTTAATCAGTGGCGCTGATCTCAACAGGCACTCCTTGTCGCCACACAGCTTTCTTAGGTAAAAGCTCTGCCTGATGAGGTTGGGACCTCTGATTAAAAAACCCTAAAATAAGGTAAGGTGCACCCACTGTTATCATTACGTAAGTGTACCCCGCTCTCCTTTTGGTTCTTAATCACTGAGGATAGTGCAGCAGAAGGTATGATGGCAGCGCATCCGCATCTACTGATTGGGGGTAAAGCAATTTCCAATGCCCCTACACCTGGCCCATACCTTTGCCACGCCCACCGCCCCACCCCCGCACCTTGATTCCTCCTCCTACTTAAGCACTGCCTGTAGCCCTGCCTTCGCGAAAGCATGAAAGACAATGCTTCAGACAGGGCTTTTCCTATACAATGGTTATGATAAATGATAACAAATTATCCCACCTGTAATTTAACCAGACTTCAGATTTGATGGCAATTTTAGTGGATAATAGGAGAATCCTAGACATATTTGTCTTCATTTCATCTAACTTTCTGCATATTTATGAAAGCTGCGATTACATCTTCCCCCTCTTATCAAATTTCCGAGTTGCCTACTAGATTGTTTTATTTACTGTATAGCATCTCTCCTTGTGTCCAATCTCTGAGCTCTCTCTGTCCTTTTTACCACTGATCCGCTTGAGCTGGAATTCATTCTCGTTAAATTGAGCCGAACTCGCAAAGAGCGAAACTAATCATGCTTAAATTTGTCTTCATTGTTTTTTTTAAGTTTCTATTTTCTCATGCCGCTCCTTATTATCAAGAGTGCAAGTGCGGTGGATGACATTTTAAAGATGCAGAAAAGAAGAAGAAAGGCGGGTCTGAGTGAATTGACTGTCGGAAAGGAAGAGGAGGGAGCCGGAGCAGGAAGTGCAGGTTAGAGTGCAAGGACCACACCAGGAAAGAAAATGAATGGCTCATAGGCAGAAGTGTCTCTCTTATTCAGGGATAGAGCAGTTTCCGTTTCTTCTGTGACTGATTGGACTCCATTCGCCAGATATAAGAAGTGGTCACATAGCGATGCAAAGTCTTCAAAGCACTGTCAGTCTCAGATAGCGATTCGCAAAGTGGCCTGTGCAAAAAAAAAAAAAAAACGGAATGCGTTGCGACTTGCAAGCATTTGCAATGCAAAACAAGTGAGTTGCTATTAGTGAATCGCAAACATTTGCAGTGCAACCGTAGAGACTCACAAATGCTTGTTGTTAGTGAAATCTCTCCTGTCCTCCTTGGATGACATCATCTGTCACTCTGGCAGTGACACCCAGAGTGAGAGGGGTGCTGGCCACAGTGCACAGGACATGCAGACCAATCACAATGCCAGCAGAGGAGAGAAGACAGAGAAGGACATCAGGCATATGCCTCAGAGGCATAGCAAGCCCAGAAAGAGAGGAGCCACCAGAGAAACAGAGGGAGAGCGCAAGAAGCGTTCTTCTGAAGAGGAGTCCAACATCCTTATGAAAATGGCGTCACGCAACAATGACTAGTTGCTTGGAAATAGTGCCCAGTAAGTGTCAGAGGCGGTCAAATTTGAAATATGGATGACCACCCAGGATTCCAGCTCCGGAACACGCACTGTGTCTTTGGTGACACTATGCAAGGGATGCTCAATGCTCACCTGTGTCTGAGGGAAGGCGGTGTTACACAACATTGGGCCTCATTACGAGTCCGGTGGTAACCGCAGCAGTAAAACCGCCTGGTTACCGCCGGACTCGTATTACCATTCCACCTCTGTGATTTCCGGAATTACCGTGGCATTACAACCCCGGTTTCCCGGGATCACGGAGGCGGAATGGTGTTAATCCCCATTCCCATTGAGTCCTATGGGACTCAATGGGAATGGGGATCATGGAAACACCGGCAGCATCTCGTAATGCTGCCGGTGTTTCCTCGTCTGCCTGCAGGCGGGTGGTGTTAAACCCGCCAGGTCAGACCTGGCGGGAACATCACCTCTCGCCTGCAGGAGTTGTGATCGCCCGGCATGGAAACAAAGGTGGCGGCGGGTTTACCGCCACCGTTGTTTCCATGCCGGGCTATTTGTAATGAGGCCCATTGTCTAGACAGAGGTACAGGAGTTAGACCAATCATGAGACCCTAGGGTCCCTGACTGAAGTGCTTTTGGGAGCACGCTGCCTCCCGTGGCAGGAGAAGAAATGTGTGAAATAGACACATCGGCAGAAGACAACATGCACGCTGTGGATGAAGCACCAGATGGGTATCTCACCTCCCCTGTTCAGAAACCAGGCGCCCATCCAGCAATGCCATGGATTCTGGTAAATGCAGTCCTGTTACTTTATATCGTAGGTTCACAAGAACCAGTGCACAAAGTGCTGTCAGGAGAAAAGTCCAGACTCACTGTGGTTGTCACGGTATTGTACGATTTTACTGCATAAAACATTCTGACCCCACCAAAAGACCTAAAACAAACACCAAGAAAAGTTTGGGCTACCAAAAGTCTGAACTTTTTTCGTGGCGTGTGTTTAGGTGCGTCGGTGGGGTCGGACTTGGGGCTGAGGGGTTGTCCGCTGCAACACCCCGCTCACTCTATGGGGTCCCCCGCAAAACCCGCTCACTACAGTGAGCGGGGGTTGCGGCGGAGAACACCCCAGCCCCCTGCCAAATGAAGAAAAAAAAAACGGGGGTTGCAGGGGTGTCCCGTGCAATACCCTGCTCACTATGCTATACAGTATAGTGAGCGGGGTGTTGCAGGGGACACCCCCGCAGCACACCCGATAAAAAAAATAAAAATAAAACTGGGGCTGCGGGGGTGTCCCCCGCAATGCCCCGTTCACTATACTTTACAGTATAGTGAGTGGGGGTTGCAGGGGAAACTCCTGCAGCTTTCGAAAAGAAACAAAAATAAAAGGACCGTGCGGTGCAGGTTCCCGATCACGGAAGTGAAAGGGAACTGGTGCAGCAGGGATACAGCGTGAAGCAAAGGTAAGTAGGGTAGGGGTATGTTGGTGTGTGGGTGGGGGTGTGTTAAGGGTGTGGGTGGGGTGTGTTGTGGGTGTGTTGTGGGTGGGGGTGTGGTTTTGTAGATGCGTGTTCGCATGGGAAATGTGCAAACCTTTTGTGCTTCGCACATTTCTCATGAAACATTTCTGTTGCAGCCTTTTCCACAATGGAAAAATCACACAGATCCGTTGTCACAGCTTAGGAAATTTACTACGCAGGAGATTTGGTCGAATCCAAACCCATCGAATTGTCTGACTGAATGTGACTGCAAATATATGTAGGGGTGGGTAAGGGTAATCATTAAAATGGAGAGTGAGAAGAGGGTGCTGCAGGAGGGTCTCCTCCGCATATGCTGCCAAATGGGTCAAAAGAATGAAAGAAATTCAATGGATTTGGATTCGACCAAATCTCCTCGATGTAATCACACAGAAACGTTGTCACACATGCGCCCACTTGGCAGGCATGACGTTCTGATGCTGAGAAGGATGTGCAAGTAGAAAAACATGGCACACAGATCAGACTGGCCCCCCTCCATTCTACACTTCAAGAAGGACCTGAAGACTCCTCTTTTCAAATGACATCTTCTCAACCACTGATCACTCCCCATAACACAACTTCTCTTTCGCTGCAGAGCTCCTCCACCTACCCATCCCATCAGTCTCTGCAACCCCCGCAACCTACCTCTAAAACCTGGGTCAACCCCTAAATTCATCAGGACTCTGTTGCTTTCTATGTAGGTGTGCTCTTTATAAATCCCATACATGGCATTGAGTGACAAGCAGCCTACATGCTATGTGCACACCCACATCTTCCCTCACAGATCACATGATGAAGCTGCCGCAGCACTGAACAAAATGTATTCTTTCAATGTATTTTCTGTTTAAGCACTGGGGGAAAGTGTGTCCTGGTGCAAAAATGCATTAAAGAAACATTGTTTTTACACTTGTGCAGATTTTGCCCAAGTGCTAATAATGTGCAAAATTGCACTTGTACCAGTGCAAAACGTTTTTAATATGGCCCACAATGTGCTTTAACACACACAGCCCTGTGATTGGTGCAAATGAAAACAACACATGTGGTGTTGACAGGCGCAAAGGTATGATTGATGGTGGTGGCACCATGTAGTAACAGTGTCATATCCAGCCAAAACAGTGCAATATCTAGGTAACATGTAGTCATGTTCTTGCTTATAGCACTAACCTAGATAAGAAGCAGTCTAGTGAACTAGTCTCATCCTACTTGATCTCTCAGCTGCTTTCAATATCGTGAACCACTGTACCCTTCTGTTTATGTCACATTACTTGGGCTTTTCTGGTATTGCTGTCTCTTGGTTTAGGTCTTACATGCCTGACCGGTCTATCTCTTTTTCTTGAGCAGGATCAAACTCCTCTTCTTTTCCTCTTGTTCACGGTATGCCTCAAGGCTCCGTTCTGGTTCCTCTTCTTTTCTCATTATATACTACTTCTCTGTCTTCGATCATTTCTTCATTTGGGATCTCGTCACATCTTCATGCTGATGACTTCAAACTCTACATCTCTTTCTCTTCTTTTTCAGATACTCTTCACACCACTATTTCTGACTTCTGTCGGTTCATTCCTGGATGCTCTCTATATCTAAATGCATCTAAGAGAGCCATTCTATTTTCCCTGCCTCTACTATTCCCTCTCCCATTCCCCCTCCTTCTATCAACTTTCCTCCCACCTCCCTCTCGTTCGCATCTTCTACCCGTAACCTAGGATTCCTTTTTGATTCATCACTCCCTTTTTCTCCACAGATCCCTAATATTGCACGTTCCTGTCATTTCCAACTCTTTAATATCCGCAAAGCTTTCCCTTTTCTCACTTTTCGTGCTTCTAGTCTTTTCGCGTCTTGACTACTGTTCCTATCTTCTTGTCAGTCTTCCTGCTTCCCATCGTGCTCCCTTTTGTTCCATCTTTAACCCAGCTATTTGCACTCTTTGCGGTATCCTCCTCGCTCTTCCATTTTCCCTTCTCTTCATCGATTATCATTTGAATTCTGCCTGCAGTTCCCCTTCCATTGTACCACTTTTAAATGTCTCTATGGTCCGCAGCCCCCCCCACCTTTGCTCTCTTTGTATGTCCCTGCTAGATCTTTTAAGTCCAAGTCTCAGTTTCTTTTAACTGCTCCCAGGTCCCCCTCTGCCCAATCCCAATTCCAGTCTTTCTGTCTTCTTGCCCCCAAACTCTGGAATGCTTTATCTCTGCACATCAGATGGATCTCTTCTTACTCTATTTAACACCCCACCTAAAAAACAATTTACTCCCCATTATGCTGTAATGTCTCCTCTTTTGGTTAATACATTGTATTATACTACATTTTTGCACCGCTTATTTTATGTTCAGCGCTTTGGGGAAAGTGCCTTGTAAATAATTAAAATACAAATACAATCAGGATTGTGCCAGAATTGGGCCTGGCGTTATACACAGCAACGCAGTACTGTTGGTGGAGGGACAGAGGGATTTTTATTCCTCTGGCAGGTATTGTTGAAGGAGACATGTTGTTAGTGTTTTGCAGAGCGGGAGGATAGTAGGGGCATTTCCAGTCTGTACTGGGATTGAGTTCTAGATGGTTAAAGCGTGGCATGAAAAAGACTGTTTGCGAGTCTTCTCTCTGAGGGCTATCTTTGAGTCCAACTTTTTGATGGCTTTGCTACCTGAGTTGCAAAAGTCTCCAGAGGTGCAGAGTTTATCCGCCAAGCATTTTTGGTGTTGCGCTTGAGACTGCTTTGTTGGTGATACATGCAGTTTTGAATTTGATCCTGGCGGGAAGAGGGAGCCAGTGAAGCATTCGCAGTATTGGAGAGATACAGTAGAATTTGCGGGCACCTTTAATGAGGCAAACTGCAGCTGGGGGAGGGGGGAGCTGCTTTTGAAGTGGCCATGTGTGCGACAAGAAGCCCATTAAGGGAGACATTTCCCCAATCAATGTGTGAGATAACGAGGGCTTTGACCACAATGTGGAATTCGTTCGGGGGAATGAAGGGTGTGGATCTGTAGCTATGCATATGTGCCTTTTTGGCTATGTGTTTTTGGAAGGAAGGGCTACTGTCAACAATGAAGCCCGGGGATTTATATGAGATGATAGACATAAGGGTTTCAGTTCAGTTACTTTTCAACACATTGCAAGTTTCTTTTTCATTCAGTTGTTTGAACCTGCCTGTGAGGAAAAGAGATTAACATTTGTGGTTCTGCTGGTAAATTTTAGTGCTTTACATGATATTTCTCTCACATCGTATCTACTTGCTAGACGCCCGAGCTCTCCTGGACCTTCCCTCACTTGTTCTGTTCTCATCCTGCACACTCACTGAGGTGGTTGTCATCCTCATTTGAATCCTCACCTTCCATCTCCACATGCGTCCTCAGCATGGGGCGATGTTGTGCGCTGGGTGACTAAGATCTTGCAGCAGTCACAGCAGGATGATACAAGATGCGCCTCCACTCTTGCATAGCCATTGGATTCCGGAGCTGAGGAGGCCAAAGTCTTCTCTACCGAAGACTGTGTCTCACCATGTGATTGGTCACGTTTACCTTGGCATCAACCAGAACATTCAGGCAGTGCTGCCCCTTCCAGTTCCTCTGCTAAAGTGCTGCTTCTATTGTTTGGTGGAGAAAGAACCAGTCCACATCAACGGCACCTTTTCCATTAGGAACACTGGCTATGGCCTAATAATCTCCTCTGACGTGCTGCATCTCAGCTGGTATACCAGGGAACATTGTGTGTGCTCTGATATGCATAGGATGTCTTTGAGGATCTGCTGGAGAAGCAAGACAGGGCACTTTATGACAGAACCCAGTTAATGTCTAAAAAAAAATTTGAATGACAAAAATGTGGAAAAAATGTTACCACATTTTTTTTCTCCGAATTTATTATTTTTTAATGTACATGTTTTTTTTGTTTAGCGAGTAAACGAAAGGGTTAAAAAAAGGGGGAGAGTTGGGGGAACCCCCCATTTCAAACAAAAAATAACAAAAAAAAGACATTCGAATATTTTTTTGGTAACATTTTTTCGACATTTTTGCATTCGAAATAATGTAATTTGAAATAATTACTATAAACGCTTTATGACCCTTGACCTGCCATGGCTACTATGGCCTAGATCCTCCTTGAAGCCAGTGCTTTTTATGAACACAACACCATCACATGTGTTAGCAATGAATGATTGTGCTCTGTGTGTCCCATCCTAGCACAGGATGCAATTCACGCAATGGTTATATTGCTTTCTCTCCCTGTCATGCCCGTGCAGTGTCTCTTCAACTGCCAAGCAGTGTTACTCTTTCCTTGTGAGCACACTGTTAGAGTTGTCACTGTGTCTTTTGAGTGTGTTCAGCTAGTCCTAGTTTGTTCTTTTCAAATCAAGTTATCCTTAAGCTGAGACTACAACTCAATACCTTGAGGTAATCTTATCTGTTCTTCAGAAAAACAAAGGATATGTAACCATACGCCTATATGCCAATATTATCCTTTGCATTCAGGAGACACTAGTCCAGTTCTGGTTTTAACTTTTCACTCTGAGATTTTGAGTCCTGAGTTTATAATTGTGAAATCCAGGGGTACAGGTCCCACAACGCAAACTTAATACGAGGAATGATCTTCCGAGTGGAATGGATAATTTTGGCATGCATGCATATGCTGTATACTAGTATGGAAAAATTCCTGTGATTGTATGGCCTCTGAACTTCTCAATGGTTCACTCATCGACATTTGCATGACACAGTGGTCTCCTGATACCTTTGAGATCCTGGACTCATGAAAGTGGCAAAAGGGAATACATCTTAACAGACAGGCTGTACAATTGCCCACAGCTTTTCTCCATCTGAGTATCTTTGTGCAATTACAAATCCTGCCATTTCTCTTTAAAGTAACTTAAATCTCACCACATAAGCCCTAGTTTCAACATGACTGGTTGGGCATTCTGATGGATCTTAGTTATAATTACTCCTTGTTTGTTTGAATTTTCTCTAAAATGGATATATGTTATTGGTGTCCATTCTTTTTATCATGTAAAACTCACTGCAGATGTTTTACCGCACGTTTTTTACCGACTTTTTGCCACACAACGCAGTTGTAGTCTTGCGTGATGCAATAGGGTTGAAGGGGTGGGGGAGGGTGGTCTTGTAGTTGCAACAAAGAATTAATAAAAAATTGCTGTAAAGATTTAGCTGTAAAAAATTGCACAGTAAAAATACATGGAACGATTCCAAGATGGCGGCCGGCTTAGGATGACGTGCGTGAGCGTCTCTCCCCACCGGCCTGCAACTTCAGCTAGAAAATAAAGCAATGTGGAGACATACACCATTCCCCACCAGACTGCTATAATAACACGGTAGAAGACCAGCCTCTGACACCGGAATAATTTTGAACAGCAGAGACGCGAGGACCATGACGAGGGGCTTAGAGGGACTGGCGTCATGTAGGTAATACGGACACACCCACCATTAGAGCCTTGATAAGCCTGAGGTGGGGAGAATAACAAGAGCACAGGGCTGGCCCACGGCTTGGGACTGCAAAGGGGGCGGGAGCACGGAAAAGAAAGGGCGAAAAGGACGCTATCTAGGAGAAGATCTATGCACAGCCGATTAGTGGATCGAAGACGCCACCGCACCTCTACTTCAAGTAAGTCAGCTATAAAGGACTGGTATAGCTGTAAACATCCCAATCCTCTGATGAGAATGCGTCAAGAAGTGCCCAGAGAGTAAACCTGCAACCCATATATAGGACAGCAATAACTCCTGCTCCACCTAGCTAATATACACGGCCGGAGTTAGACAGCAGGAGGGGAGATCCATTACTAAGGGCAAATAAGATTCACCTACCCCCTCAACCAGGATTACAGAATATAAGAGGGACCACTGCTGCACAGGCTGACAGTGTGAAAGAAATCGCATCCAATAACACCAGACAGTATTGCGGAGGCGAGAGTCTCCGACCAAGTTAAAAGGGTGGCAACAAGCGACATAATAAAGAAACGCTGAAAGCCGGGACAGATATGAAAGGGTAATCCCGCAGTGGAAATACAGAGAAATAACTCTCATCCGCCATACTACCAACTATACAAACAAATGGAGGAACTCAGGCAAGAGGCATATAGTAGGCAGGTTACTTTAAGGGCAGTCCTCCAGGAAGGAAGCATAACTGGATAAAGGGAGAATTTCAAATGGACTGATCTGGGGAAAATAAAAGGACAGTTCTCCCAGAATACGCTAATATTGATGGAATAAGACAGAGCAGTTTACATCCAAAAAGAGACAGGGGAACCCAAAAGTCGAAGAACACGTCCCAAAGTGGGGAAAGGTATGGAGAGTGAAACAGTATTAAGAGCCAACATGGAGTGAATCCCCCATACTGAGGCAAACAAGCATCACAAGACGTCACAGGGACACGACTGGACCCCCGTATTAGAGTTCACATGTCCAAGACAAGGGGGAAGGCGGCTCAGGCGACTCCACAAAACGCCCAAGCTAGACAAGAACCTATCATCAAGCAGCTGTGGAGCAGTTAAACTTCCACACATTCGAGAAGAGGGGGACAGGGAAAAAACCACAAACGCCCGAAATACGAGTATCAGCAACAATGGCGGCAACTAAAGAAGACATGCAAACATGCTTCAAGGAGTTTCAAGAACAATTTATGTCCTCCTTTCACAACCAATTTGAAACAGTGCAGGAACTGAGAGTGGCGTTGCACAACTGGAAGAAAGAACAGACACGCCGGAAAAAGTAGTACAAAACATGGGAGAAGGAGCACAACAAAGTGGGGAAACCCTGCAACACCTGACACGCCTCACACACAATTTAGAGATTCAATGTGAGGGTCTTGGAAACCGCTCCTGAATGTTCCAACATTAGAATTAAAAACCTTGTGGAAACAGTGGAGAACAAAGATGTAAAAGGGGTGGTTCACCAAGTCTTCATGGATATTCTGGCAAGCAACGAGGAAGATGAGATTCAACTGGACTGAGTGGACCGCGTAGGCCCACAGAGAACAGGAGACCAGGGCGCACGCCCAAGAGATGTTTTGGTAGCACTTTCCTCATACTCCCAGAAAGAACACATTCTAAGAAAACCAAGGACGGCTGGGCCAAATCCGAAAGAATGGTGAGGAAATACAACCTTATCAGGATCTAGCCCAATCCACGCTACAAAAGAGGAGAGGGATGGGCCCAGTTGAGAAATACCTAGGGACAAAACAAATAAGATATAAATGGATATTCCCATTTGGCCTATTATTCACATGGGAAGGAAAACAACACAGAATCATGACATGTGAAGAGGGACTACAGATTTTGAATATACAATAAGAGAGCGAAGATCCGGCTGAGAAGCAACAAAGAGGAGACAGGGGGCGCAGAAGACCATGGGAATGGAAAACTGTGCAGCAAAAAGGATACGAAGCTATAAGAAATGAATAAATGTACAATGACACACAATGGCGAGCATTGACAGAATACAGGCTGCAGTCAGAGGGGGCAACGGTCACAAGCGGAACCTCAAGAAGGGGGAAAGACGGTAACACGTTCATAAAGGCATGTGGCCCAAAAGGAGGGGGTAACAGGAGAAGATTCTTGGAATCCTTAAGGGGGTTTGGGAATCCCCACAATGACATCTGTGGGAATGTTGACGGCCAGGCGTGATGGGCACATCGTCCGATCGGCCATAGGATCCTGGGCCCTCCTCAGGGAAAGGGTTGGGATAGGGAGCGAATCACTGAGTTGGGGGTTGTTGGTGAAGGTGGGGGTTATAGGGGATTTAGGGGGACGCCAGAAGAGAAAAGGTGGGGTAAGGATCCGGATGAAGGTGAAAGAACAGGAGGGGACAAAACCAAGTGGAGGCAATACAAATTCTCTTATTTAATGAATACCCCAGAAAATTTGATATTCTTATGCTGCAGGAGACCCATGTCAGTAAAAAATATAGAGGGAAATTGAGACTCAGAGGTTTCACCCAAATACTCCAGGCAAACGCAGGAGCAAAGAAGGCAGGGGTATTAATTGCACTTCATCAAAGGCAGACAATACAAATACATGACTCACTGGTAGATAAAGAAGGGATGTTTATATTTTTGAATGTGACCCTAGAAGACAACTTGCTTACACTGGCATCACTATATGCCCCGAATGTGGGTCAGGATGTGTTTATGAGAGACATCCTAGCGAAGTTAGAGTACTTGACCAAGGGAGATATAATAATGGCAGAAGACCTTAATATGGCATGGACACCCAAGCTAGGTAGGAGCAGTAATTCCTTGCAGGGAATATGGGCCCGCTCTAAGATACTATGGCAGAAAATAGATACACTAACTCTCCACAATGTGTGGAGAGAGGTAAGGGGAAAAGAACAGGGATTTACTGATTACTCCCATGTACATCTCTCAACGTCTAGGAAAGATTGCATATGGGCATCAACGGGTCTAATGGGGAAAGTGCGAAGTATAGAAGTAGGACCAATCTCATTATCAGATCATGCCCCACTTTGGGTGGGCATATCCTTGAAAAACTGAAAAACAGGGCTTTGGCGTGGAAACTTCCCATAGATCTCCTATATGACCCAATTCAGGTAACCATTATGAGAGAAAAGATCAAACAGCATTTTAGTTTAAATGAGACAGAAGAGGTATCACAAGAAACAATATTGGAAGCCTTTAAGCAGTCATAAGGGGGCATATGATAGCACTTAAAGCTAGGAGAGATAAACCAAGGGATCAATGGGAAAGAGAATTAGAGGGGAAACTACGGGATATTCGGGGAGAAATATCTAAGAATCCCAGCAATAGATTAAGAAGATCATTGAGACATGTTCAGGGACAATTGGAAGCCATTAGGACGAAACGGGCAGAGAAAGGTCTTCTTTATTTAAAACATTGGCATTATGTATGTGAAGGCTAATAAAGCAGACAAACACTTAGCCAGACAATTACTGGTCAAACAACACACACAAACTATTACAAAATCACAAAACAAATTAGGACTAATAAAGACAAGGAATGAGGACATAGGAGAAATCCTTAGAGAGTATTACCAAGCTCTATACACATCAGATAATCCATCAGGACAGGATCAGGAAGAATACCTGTCAAGGATAACACTCCCACAGATATCGAGGGAAGAGGATAATCGTTTAGAAGAAGAAATAAGGGTGGAAAAAAGTTTTAAAAAGCAATATTAGAAATACCATTAAACAAAGCCCCTGGTCTGGACGGATTCACAGCAATTTTCTATAGGAAATGCAGCAACATCTTTGCTTCAATCCTTACAAGATTATTTAACACACTCAAAAACCAAGGAAACATCACCCCATTAAATGAACAAGACCAAATTGTTGGTTTTCTACAAACAGGGTAAAGACCCGATCCTCCCTGGACCCTATAGGCTGATAGCACTGATTAACCTAAATGCAAAACTATACACCAAAAGGATAGAAAATAGATTCATTAATTTGCATCCCAAACTAATAGGATACGATCAATCAGGCTTCACACCTTCCAGACAAACCTTCGATAATACACGTAGAATAGTCCATCTGATAGAGGAAATCGGGTTAACTTAAGACCCTCCAATATAGGGTAGAATGGTCCCTTCTGTTTCGCATTCTAGAACACATGGAATTCGGAGATCAATTTATTCCAATGGTGTGAGTAAACTATAAAACACTGGGTATTCACATTGCCCTGAATGGAATTGTTATGGATAAGGTTACTTTGGGATGGGGCACTGAACAAGGATGCCCCCTTTCTCAGTTGCTTTATGCAATCTACCTTGATCCCCTATTAATTAAAATCCAGGACTCGGAGCAGCTTAGGGGAATAGAAATGATGGGAGAATCTCATAAAGTGGTAGCTCATGCGGTGGATATGTGGATCGCACTGAAAGACCCCGCTCGGTCACTCCCAGCACTTATACAGAAGTTAGATGTTTATGGAGAAATATCAGGCTTAAAAATTAATAAGCAGAAATTGGAAATTCTAGACCTTTTAGATGATCAGGCAGTGATAAATCGGCTAGCCACGAAAATGCAATTAAAGAAAGCAGAAAAAGGGATTACATATTTAGGTATAACCTTTACAAAAAAGATAGAGCAACTATATGGGGCAAACTAACCGCAACTATTGAAATTAATCAAACAGGATATCATGGTGGGGAAGGATGACATCAATAAAAAAGAATATTTTGCCGAAATTATTGTACTACTTCCAGGCATTGCCTATTAGAGTCCCAAAGACATTAATGAGGTATTTTCATCATATATCTGGAAAAAGAGACCCCCAGAGTAGCAATGACAATGCTAACAGCCCCAAAAAACAAGGGGGCATGGCACTTTCACACTTCTATAGATACTATGAGGTAGTACAGCTACGGGTCATGAGAGAATGGTCAGCGAAAGGCACACATAAGATATGGGCCTGACAGGATAGAGCGGTCGCGGGAACACCCCTCTCGCAATTGCTGTGGCCAAAAAAATTACACAGACACCCGAATCTAAAGGTCAGCAAAGTAATGGGGGTCGGGGTGGATGTATGGGATGTGGCAGTGGGAAAAGGGATACTTGTGGTGAAACTAGCTCCATTTAGTCCCATGTTTGGGAACCCATATTTTCAACCGGGGAAGGAAAAAAGGGCAAATAAGAAATGGGAGGAAGCCAGTTCTGTAAAGATATGTGACATGTACCAGGGACCAAGTATTAGGTCATTCAAGGGTTGTATTCAAGATCTTGGCCTGACAGAGAAAGATAGGTTCAAATACGAACAATTTAAACATTGGATGACATCACCAAACATTAAACTTGCGGCAACAAGACCATTAACACCATTTGAAATCTATATAACGACACCTACGGGTTCAAAGAACCTTGTCTAAAACCTGTATAGATTTCTAAATAAACAGGATGAAGAAATCCAATGGAATTACTTGAAAAAAAGGGAAAAAACATTAGGAGAAACAATCTCTAAGAACCATTGGGAATACCTGTGGGGGGCATCGCTAAACTAACCCGAGCCATACAGGTGTGAGAAATGTAGATCGAAATCCTCTTACAATGGCATCACACCCTGTAGAGGATGCATGTAATGTTCCCATGGGAATCAGATCAATGTTGGAACGGGTGCAAGCAAGCGGGAAACTGGAAACACATATGGTGGGAATGCCCGGTACTACAGATATTCTGGAACCCAAATGCAAGGGATGTTTCAGAGGCTGGGACAGAAAGAGGAAAGGGTATGGTTGTGCAGAATTTGGGATCCCAAGGTGCAAGTTCCAACAAAAATACAGAAACGGGTGTTCATGATCCTATTAATAGCCACCTGGCTGGCGATTGCGCTAAGATGGAAACAACAAGCACCACCCACTCTTCAGGACTGGTTGAAGAAAGTGTGGACATTTGTATCTATGGAATGGGTTACTTATAAGCTCCAGGGAGACCAACAGGGATCTAAGAAAGAGTGTGGGCCTCATTACGACCCTAGCGCTCCTCTAATGAAGGGTGCCGGTACGGGACCGGCACCCTTCATTACGGGAGCGCCTATTACGAGGTTCCCTTTGTGGGACCCAGAACAGACGTCTGGTAAAACCAGACGTCCTGTCTGATTCCCGCGAGGGGAAGAGGGAGCTAATAACGGGCCGTTAGTAACGTGCCCGTTATTACCACCCTCCCCATTCCCATTGAGCCCTATGGGGGCTCATTGGGAATGGGGAATGGTTCCTTCAAGGAGGAATTACCGGGTCCTCAAATGTTGGAATGACCCGGTTATTCCTCATTGAAGGAACCCGGCATTGGAGCCCGGTATGGAGGCAACCATGGCGCTAATAGCACCATGTCTACCTCCATACTCGTAATGGGCCCTGTGGGTCCGTACTGAGCTTCCTACATACTGACTATATAGTCCAATGGTGCCCACATAAGATTAGAATATTGGACATCGTCGGACCCTGAGTCCAAGAAAACTAATTGGAATTGAGAAAATATACTTCTGGTGGGGAGGAGGGGATAATGGGGTGGGGTTTGATTGTTATAATGTTATGATGATGTATCACAGTAAGAAAATCAATATAAACACATAAAAAAACAACACATGGAACCAGGCTTTTAACATGTAACGCATGCGTTAGGTCCTACCAATGTGTTCTGAATATTTTTCTTGCATTTTTTTCATCAACAAAGACATAGGGCCCGATTTATGGAATATTTACTGGGAAATGTGGGACTTTGTGGGCCATTCTGCATGCAAAACCCTCTTTGTTGATTAATGGAATCGACTTTTCAGGACTTTGCCGGGACTTGCGGGGACTTCGCGCAGGTCCGGCACAACTCTGCAAGCAGTCGAGCTACTTGCGGGATACTCCTTGCAGAGTGTGGGATGGGCCTGCGCAGAGAATAAAATGGGTGCGGAACATGCATAATACGCATAATCCACGCAGAATGAGGAAGAACAAGGCATAACGTTGGCGCATCGAGGGTACGGCCTGTGTGAGGAAATCTCATGCCCAGCACTGTGAGAAACCAAGCATATTCAAAGAACTGACCGCACAACATCACGTCGGGGGAATCAGCATGCAAAGCTCCCGAGCACACCAGCACCTGATAGCAGACAGAAGGCCCCAATCGCATAGGAATCACTGTGCAAAGGTAAGGTCCAATCGGGAATTCAGGGGTGTCAGCACACAGTTGGGGTGCCAATTGAAGTTCGGGGTGCACGTATGCAGAGTAGCGGGGTGCAGCCATGGTTAGCGGATAGGTACCTGAGTTACGGAAAATGGTAAGCATGTTGTTGGGGTGCTGTCAGCAGTTACGGGGAACTCCATGCAGTGTCGCTGGGGTGCTGGCTTGGTTACGGGGCACCCCATGCAGTGTTACTGAGGTGCATGAGTTTGTGACCCAGGAGCTCCGGCCGTGTCAGGGTCGTTCCGGCCATGACTTGCGTATGGGTTTACTTTGCAGGAAACATTCTATGAATACGCAGAGCGCGCACAAAATCATATGCGCAGAGGGACACGTAAAGCCGTTCTTGGCGCAGGGACTTTGCGGGATCAATGCAATATTTTTCCATGAATCGGGCCTATACTCTAGGAGAGTTTCATATGTACATTTGCTTTTTGAATCTGATTCCCATGTGGCTAACATATATAGTTCTTGAGTCATAACTACGTTCCTTATAAAACATTTGTTCTTTGAAGAGATAGCCACACAAAACTTAATTATCAGGTTCTATTTACTTACTTGTTTCATGAGTATTTATAGCGAGCCCATGTAACCGGCTGGTCGGCTCAAAGGCAAACAGATGGCATATGGATTTCAATGTAACAATGATGATATAGAAAGGACGGTGGGGAGCAAACACAGAGCATGGTACCCGCAGGAGTGCAGTGGTTATTAAACAGAGAGGCCAATAACAAGTTGGCGGGATCGGAGGAAGCAATAGCGGTTCTCTTGCAATAGCTGCGTGGGAAACAAGGGCAGAGCATAGGCACTTAAACAGGGACCCGTGATGGCTCGGCCATGTTTTGGGGAATTTAAGAAGAGGGTCGGGATTCATTTGATCTCAAAGCTTGGCAGTTCCTGAAGTGATTTGGTAATAGATCGGGTATTGGTCACGGATCACCTGGTGAGAAGGTCCTAGTGCCTTGAATTTGATTGCTGGGAGAAACTGGGTGCCTGTCTAGTCGTGATACTGCAGGAGAAGTTTAATAGAAAGGTTTTAGTGTGTAGTAGAGGCTAATTGATGCGTTTGTCTGGACTGAGGTTAAGTAATGAAGGAACTGGGAGACAGCAAGGTAGACAACATCAGAGTAATCAAGTCTTTAGAGTCTGGCGGCTCTAAATATTTGACCTCCTGTAGTTCAAAAGGATGTACGGTGCCATTTTGTGATTTATTTTAAGGACTAGCTTTATCATATTATGAGATTACCAGTCTTGCTGCTTAAGAAGCCCTTTTCATAATGGATTTGGAGATTTCAACTAGACTTGGTGGAAGCCCAGTGATATGGAGGGGTTCCTTGGCAAGAAGAGGGAAAGTGAGGAATGACTTTGTGTCACATGGACAAAGATCTGTGCTTTATCCTCATTGAGGATATACCATTTGTTTGTGGCGACTGCAAAGTGACTTCAAGAAGGAACATTTTTTGATAATTCAACTTTTCCTATTAGTCTTGACTGGTACCACCTAGTGAGCAACATGGGTGCACATGTGGAAATCCAAAATTACATTCCTTACGAACTTACACTGTATGAATTACAAGAAGAAGGGAGAGTAAAGGGGGCAGTGTACACAATGATAATTTCATCAGTGCTTGTAGAACCCGGCGATGTCAGAAACAGAAACGTAGCCAGTTGGCACATGTTTTTTTCATTTAACACTTTATCAAGAGTATAATATTTGGGACCGAAAGAAAAGGGAACAGAGTGAGTGTAGGTGCTCATCAAAGAAGCCGCATGTGATTAGTATGAAGGAAAAGGAAACACATATAAGCAAGATTGACATTCCTCTCAGTAAATGGGCCATTCCTGCCATGAATCAATGCCCTGCATTATGGGGCAGGGTAGCAGAGATGAAATAATGAAAAGTGAAAACTGTATGTCAAGAAAATAAAAAGCCTGTAAGTGTGCCAAGGTCCATGTGGGAATGGTAATGTCAAGAGGGCACTTGTCCCAAAAGGAGCGTGGGAAGTAAGCTAACCGGACAACCAGACCACTGGTGTTACAAAGGCTGCACAAGGAGTACCTCAAAGTTGGACAGTGATTGGCATCCCTCAAGCACAGAAAATGGATACCCCTGTTCAGGGGCCACCGGAACAGTTATGGAAGCTGGCTTTGCTGGTGCCCATAATTGGCAGCGGATAGAGATATTGACTGTACTATGCTCTTTTCTGTGGCTCCCGAGGGCTGTAGTGTCTGCTGCAATGTTGTATAGGTGGTAGTGCTTCGCTAACACTAGAAACGAGTGGACAAAGAGAAGCAACCTACACCCAGCTCTTCAGGCAAGAAACCCTTTGGTGATTTTAAGAAAGAGTACATAGCATGCCGACATGTGTTTCGTGCTCTTCATGGAGCTTTCTCAAGGCATTGGCAGTGCATGCTACAGACATGCAAATGACCATATGTAAAGATTTAGGGGCTTAGTGAGACAGCGTTCATCCAGAGATAGGTGCTAAATACGTAATTTCACCATCAGAACATCTTTGGGCAAAAACTGAGCTGTAGAGACCTCTTTTCAGCGTTTTATCTCCATGTTGCTAACATTTATAGTTCTTAAGTCTTAAGTCTAAAGCATGTGTTCTTTCAGAAGATGCATATGCTTAACTCAGTTGTCAATTTCTGTTTATGTATTTGTTTCGTGTGTATTTATAGCAAGCCCATGCAATCAGTTAGCAAACAGATGGTATATAGATTTCAATATATCTATGATCATAAGGAAATTATGGTGTAAGACAAATGACAAGAATTCTAGCTGGGGGGAGAGAACTAGTGATTAAACATAAAGAGCAAAAAGAAGTACCTTTATTGAGCAGAGGAACCATCGCCACAGGGAATTATATTTACAGAGCACAGGCGCTTGGGGAGCGCACCTCCTGCTCAGGCACTATTTGCAGTCTTTAACAATAAGCAGTGTGTTAATGTTGAAGGCCTGTATAGTTGCTAGGCGAGGAGGTGATTTCGAAGGTAGGCTGGGCATTGGTCATGGAACGCCCTGTAAACTGAAGTTGGTTGTCGATGAGTGTAGCTGCTTATTTTGGGGTGGTCTGATGTTGGACAATGAAGATAGGGGAAGAGCAATTCAGAGGTAGGTAAATAAATCAAGAATTGAGTGAATAATGGCTCTAATTAGTGATGCCCTCTAAGAAGATGAGGTGCAAGATGTGATTGTGGGCCGGTAGGATAGCTCAGGGGCAATGCATTGGTCTTAGAAACCAAACAATGCAGGGCAACACCGGCTCAAATGCCAGTCCAGTGCTTAGAGACTGGTCTCCGGTATTAGGCGATTAATTAATTAATGAAGTGAGTTAGCTTTAGAGTTTGTCAGCCTGTATTTTTGAGGAGCGCTTATTGTCGAAAACATTTCCAAGATTTCAAACAGACCTTTCAGTGTTCATTGGCTGGGTAGGGTCGGCGGGGCCACATATATTGGGTGAAAGAGAGAACCCACAGGAACACCTAGGTGCCCAAGGATAAAAGCCAGCAGGAGCAGAAATGCACTGAAAGAAGCCGGGGCACCGTGCAATATAGTGGTTGGCTGGTAGAGAAGAACGCAGCAAGTTTCACCTGCGGTGATATTTTCGAAAGGAAAGATCTTAACCAGGTGAGTGAAACACTGGCAATCCCTAGGCCAATACCTAAAACCAGGCAGCGAGGTAGCCATCTTGAATGGAAGGTTGCAGGTCATTTAACATCAAGGGAACGGGCACGTGGGGGCAAGAGCACTTCGATTTCATCAAATGGTGAGAAGCCTTCACAATCGCTGAGTTGTTCCTGGACACATTATCACTAAATAGATGCTGTTAAGCATTGAAGGCATTTGAGTTGGCTCCTTTGAGATCTCCGTTTGGGGTGCAATGAGTAGGCACGGGCCGTGTAGATGCGATCACTCGTCTGGACACAGGCAGACCGGTCTGGTAAGCGCTTTGTATCTCTGTAATCTATATAAGGAACTTTTGGACATCGACGTTTGTACGATTATGCCAAACTGCACCCAGTGAGGCAAATCAGAAGGTTACATGAGTCGGTATTGTAGCGAATGGCGGCAGGTGATTAGCTGCACTAGTAGGACGCACAAATCCGACAAACTTTTGGGAAATAATGGTTGTCTCACTGTCGGGGATTCACTGTTAAATACATGTCCGACGAAACACAGCAATCGGGTGGCCCGTCTTCTGACGTTCACCCGTTTGGATAATATAAGAGGGCACGAGTTATGCGTGTCATCTAGACACACCTCGTTGTTTTAGAAATCACCAGACGATACCTTTTATCCTTTCTCTACATTGTTGCGTGAGTCCGCGAGGACCGTTCGTCATTTTTTTACATACATCCCCCAGTAGGTGGCAAGCCCCACAGGGAGGGTGGGTACACTTTATAATGGGCCTCATTACGACTCAGGCGGTAAGGGTTTTACGACGGCGTAAACAGCGCCGACCCTTACCGCCTGAGTATGAGGTCCCTTAGCGCCATGGCGGATTTAACACCTGCTTTTAGCAGGTGTTAAAATCCATGGCGCTAAGGGACCATGGAGTTAATTACGCCACCGTAATTTACGGTGGCGTAATTAACGCCTTCCCCACTCCCATTATGCCCTATGGGGCAAAAATGGGAATGGGGAAGAGTAAATGGGGATTGGGGACTTACCGCCCCGCCAAGGTCGGAATGGGGCGGTAAGTCCGCCAACCACCATGGCGTAAACGTAGTTTACGCCATGGTGGTAAAGTCACGGCCCAGGCGGTAACTTACCGCCTGGGTCGTAATGAGGCCCCATATCTTTTAACCATCAAACGTGCCTATGCCCCAGATATAGGCAGGGACAGAAATGTCTCTCATTGAGATTACAACATTTTTAAATTGTTAACGCACGATTTGTGGAAATGACAATGGAACCCACGTGTTTTTTTTCCATAGGTTCATACACAAAATGATACACTGATATAAAGACAAAGGTCAGTACCCGAGTTTTTTTTTCCTTAAATGAAATTCTGCAAAAGAGAAAGTTTTCAAGATTTGACAACATTAATTAGCATATATACCTGTTACATTTACAGGATGAACAAACAGATTGGGAACATTTATCTCAATTACCCTGAAGATGAACTAACAGTTCGAAACACGTTGGCTTTAGTTGTTTCACAACGATTTGAGTTTATTTGGACATTCTATTATTCTTTGATTCTATGGATACTTGTTACACAATTTTTACAAGGCATTCTTGGAGGTATGTTACAACACACTATAGCAATGTACACACAGATAAGGTTGGACGGGCATTTGCATTTATGTGAAATGTTGACACTGGGTTACTGTTTTAAAAAAAAAAATAGTTATTTTTGTTAGAAGAACTTGTTGGCTATTGAATTGATCTGCATTTCATTTGTTTACAAATTATACGGGACACCATTAAGGCCCCGGTTCAATTGGATTAGACACATGTTTAAATGAATTTACTTTGAATTTTGCATTGCACATGACTTTTCGTTTATACTAACTGTCGAATCACCAATAGGCAATAGAAGCTTTGATTGCTTTGATTTAAAAATTAGTTTTAAAGATTTAAATTGTTAAACCATAATTTCAAACAGGGCACAGCCCTCTTAGGAGTGCAAGAAGGTTTCCCCGTTGGCACCAACGGGCCATTTTGTGTTTTAGGCTTGCCAGCTTGTTTTTTTGGAGTATTGTTCCGGCTTCCTGCACGCACTCTCTCCCAATGCCAAGCAGGTCATTGGTGAACCATCTGTTGTACACATGAGATGACGTTCCCTTGTTTAGCTTTGGTGGGAACAGCAAGGTTCTGAGCTTCACAGAATGTGGTGAGATCAGGAGCTGTTTTGATGGCAAGATACTGAGTGGTTCAAAGGAGCTAAAGACTTAGGTGAGATGTTTCACCAAGAGTGGACGCAAATTATCTGAAGGGATGCACATTTCCTAGCAGTGCACTGAAAGTGGCAAGTTGTAGACTTTATGGATGCAGAGGCCAAGAGCCAAACCCATGGCTAGAGAAAATGAATTACCAAAGCATGTTAACATAATATTTGCATAGTTGCCAACATGATACATTCCAATCTGTAGGCGCTTATTCAGTCCTGCATTTTTTCTTTGCATTCTGGGAATTGTAGTTCTGATTTGCACATCTTAAAGCTGAGACTACTGGTCGCAGAATGCATTAGACATCCAGGAATGTATAAACACCTACAGATTGGAATGAATCATATTGGCAACTATGCATTTGAGAAGGACCACAAGTGTGATATTAAAGGTTGGGATTGTTGGGTATGTCAAGGATTTCCCTGGCAAAGACACGTGTCTTCGGGGCATATTTTGAAGCTGCATTGGATTTTGTAACTTATTGCAGAGGTTTGGTTGCGATGGGCGGAGCGACCTGGAAGCAGTTCTTGGGAGCAGTCTGTAAATAGCAATCGGGTTGTTGCTATGGAGCGGCATTCGAAGTTTAGTATTTAGTACTCCGGCATGGTTTTACATTTTTCAATAAAAACGTTTCCTAAATGATCTTTTCAAATGAAACCTAGGATCTGGTGGGTCTTTTCGATGGTCTGCTCTGACAGAGTTTGGTGGATCCAGGGTGAGAGCAGCAAGGGAGCTTATGCTTCGTTAAGCTAACCAAGGTTTAGTAATGGCGCGAAGGACCTGGGGCCAGGCGTGCTAAAAATTGAGTAAATATATGGAATGGAGGAAACAGGTTTTGCCCCTACTTTATTATCTAAACACATTTGCACTAGGACAAAAATGAAGCAGACTGTTTTCCGGACTATGTTTCCTGCATGAAATACAAAGAAATGTGTTTACTACTTTCAGAGATAGACTGGGAACCAAAAGAGGCCCTGGAAATAAAGTTCAAAGTGGCCCCATATTGCACAGTTTCAGCAAGCTCAACCCTTTTCCTATGAGAACATTTGGAAATAAAATAGGTTACCACACAAAAGAGGCTCAGGGTGGACATTCCTCCTTTGTGAAAAGTACAGTGAGAAAAAAGCAATGGCTACGGACTCGCAATGCGTGAAAAAAATCAGAGAGCAGGTTATCATGTCATGTCCTATCTAGAGAGGGGCGCTTGCTACCTTTTCTTGTATTCAGGGTGCAGAGGCCTACCAGGAAATCTCCAGAGTTCCCTATAGGCCAGTCCACCCCTTACAACATTTCTTTTCATGTTCTGCTGCAAACCTAGTAATTAAAGCAGTGGCTGCATTTTGCCTTATTAATTAAAACATTTTAAATAGTACAGATCGGGACAAGCCAGCTTGCTTCATTCTCTATTATACAAACAGCAAATCTGATGATACATGCATTTGTTCCATGCTTTCGCAGCAGGGCAAAGGTGCAAAAGTCTTGGTAACTTTGCCCCAGGTTAGGGCTTTCAGAAGAGAGGAGAGAATAGGAAGGCTTTGCTGTCCACTGTGCAAGGTTGTGGAAGTAGGAGACTGACACAAGAAAGACATTGGGCCTCATTACGACCCAGGCGGTAAGTTACCGCCTGGGCCGTGACTTTACCACCATGGCGTAAACTATGTTTACGCCATGGTGGTTGGCGGACTTACCGCCCCATTCCGACCTTGGCGGGGCGGTAAGTCCCCAATCCCCATTTACCGTTCCCCATTCCCATTTTTGCCCCATAGGGCATAATGGGAGTGGGGAAGGCGTTAATTACGCCACCGTAAATTACGGTGGCGTAATTAACTCCATGGTCCCTTAGCGCCATGGATTTTAACACCTGCTAAAAGCAGGTGTTAAATCCGCCATGGCGCTAAGGGACCTCGTACTCAGGCGGTAAGGGTCGGCGCTGTTTACGCTGCCGTAAACCCCTTACCGCCTGGGTCGTAATGAGGCCCATTGTTTTGGCTAGTGACTTGTATTTTCAATGAAAGCACAGAAAAAACAAATGTTTCCCTATTCCTAAGAGGGGTTTCCCTGCCTCAACTTAAGTTAAGCATGTGTCACAATGTCCGAAATCAAGAGTCCACCATCATGTGGCAAACCCATTTCCTTCCCCTAGTCTTCTATCTAAACAAAAAGGGTTTGGTGAGTCTGCTTAATGCAGAAAATTGGGTCCCGTGTTCTGAGTAGCGGAATACCATGCCATTAGTCTCTCCTGACTATTCTTGAGGGAGAGACTCTTTTCCACAGTTTATAATTCTTTTCAAGTATGGCACAGGAAGTTCCAGTTTAGCAACACAAGGTCTCCATTTCCAAATAAAAGTAAGGGTTCCAACTCAAATCCTGGTCACCAAGGGAATGCCGCCCTTCTCTTGGTTTTCAATCACAGCGTTCCCAAAATTCAGAGGGAATGACTCCCTTCTGCTGGTTTCTCTTTCTCTTGCACCAATCACAATCTCAGGGGGTATGCCTCTCCCCCTGACCTTTCTCAGACTTTCACAATGCCATGGCGTATGACTCTACCCTTGGCATTCTTATTTTTATTTATTTACTAATAACACGCTGGTAGCCCGCAGGCATCGGGGCGCACATTAAAACAGTGGACATGACAGATAAGAACGGGACACGCCCTGACCTGAAAGGGTGTGAGAGAGGGGAATAGTACTCTACTTGAATACAAATATTTTCAGGGACCACCGGACAGCAGTAGGGTTTTTCTCTTGTCTAAGACTAAGTGGGAACGAGTTCCAAGTGTTTGCTGCACAGAAAGGAAAGGAACTGCCCAGTCCATTCTTGTGTTTAAATCCTACACATTTAACGAGAGCTAGGTCAGAGGAGCGGAGGGTTCTGGCCGGAGTATAGCTAGATACTAGAGATTTAAGATAAACAGGAGCCTGACCATATAGGCACCTGTGGACTAGCATAGCCATCTTGAAATGGATTTGTGCATGAACGGGGAGCCAATGCAAATTCATCTTGTAATCAGAAATGGTTGTATACGAATTGTTCGTATTACAACTGTTCGAATGACAATTGACCTTTTCACAATTGACCGAATTGTGAAGGTCAATTGTAACATATATGTGGGGGGAAACCCCCCGCAATCCCCCACCCAACCCAAACTCGCCCAAAACCCATATATATATATATATTTATATATATATATGCGGTCAATTGTGAAAAGGTCAATTGTGACCCTTTAAATTCGGTCAATTGTTCAATCGAACAATTGTAAACGAACAATTTGGGTAATACCATCAGAAATATGCTCTCTCCTCGGTATTCCTTTAACAATGCGCGCTGCAACGTTCTGGATGACCTGACATTTTTGAAGACAGGACTTATTGACTCCGATTAGCAGTGCATTACAATAGTCAAGACGAGATAGAATAGTAGCCTTCACTATTATCCCACAGTTGTTCTTGGAGAGGAAGGGGCGAATGTTACATAGAAGCCTATGTACAAGAGTCCTTGCACCAATCACAATGTCAGGGAGTATACTTCTTCCTCTGAACTTTCTCAGGCTTTCACAATCCACAATACCAGGGCATGGGCTTCTCCCCTGGCCTTCTTAGGCGTTCACAATTCACAATGCCAGGGGGTATGGCTATTCCACTGTCCTTCTTAGTGTAACAGGTCTGGTTCACTAACCTGCCAGACACTGTGATGAAGGAGAAGGTTAGAGGTGTCCTTCTCTCAGAGTAGTAGGTCACATACCCTTCTTCATGGTCTTCCATGGCCTCTCTGGGTTTCATGCAGGTCCCAAACCCTGTTTCTCTGGCTTCCCAGGCCTTTTGCGCTTCCCAGACCCTATTACTCTGGGAAAAAATAATATAATTCTGAAGGCATTGGCCAACTATCCTCTGCTACCACATGTTAAGATGGGGTGGAAATCCCCGGGTAAGTAGACAGGACAGGCTGGGGAACTCCCACGCCCAATAATGGAAGAGTGGGTTTAGGTAAGAACCAGGTTCACCCAGGCACTGGATCACTGATAATAGTGGTAGTGGCGTCCTTCTCTCTGAGTAGTGGGTTCCATACCATTCTTTGTGGTCTTTCCGGGGCCTCTCCCAGTTTTATGCTGGGCCCAGACTGTTTCTCTGAGTTCCAGACCATATTTCTCCAACTTCCCAGGTCTTCCTGGCTCTCATATGGTGCCAGACCATGTTTATCTGTCTTCCTGTGCTTTCCCCAACATTCCTTGTACCTTCCAACTTCTCGTTGGGTCTCAGGCATGAGCACAGTGCATGCCTGCTGCTCTGTTTGCTCTCCTGTCGCCACTTTCATTCGCAGGGTCTGCGCACACTGCAGCATGTCTGCAGTGAAGGAAGCTAGGCACCTGGAGGCTCTCTTCATGCCCAAGCGGTTGGGTGACTTGCTCTCACATCGCTCTCGCTCTTCCTGTTCTCTCGTCAGTCTGCAGGCTGTGGACCGGCTTGGGACAGCTCAATAGCAATTCTCACGTCCTGGCCAACGTTCACTTCTATACTCCAAACCAAATGCCCTTCTGGCTTGTGGCTTTTCCAAGGACGGCCTGACCTCTTACCAAGTCCTTCTTCACTTTTTATTCTCTGTGCCATTTGGATGGCCACACATTGCCTGGATCGCTCAAGTTGATTCTGCGTAGTTCTCCATATTGCTCTGTGCCTCCTCCTCGTCTCAGTATTAGTGGTTTTACTTCCAAGTGAGTTTCTTGTGATCTTCTTTGTCCCAGTTTTTGTACATGATTCACATAGGTAATCCCTACTCTTCCTTGTCCTACTACTGTCTATGGGGACTAAGCCTTCTATCCTACAGGAGTATATGGACACATGGGGGACTAGTGGGCTTGGTGTAGGGTATGAGATTGAGGGAGGTGTGGATATATTTTGAGTGTACCACATTCTTTATTTATTTATTTACTTATTTATTTATTTGCATTTGTAAAGCACACTTGCAGCCCATAAGGCATCGAGGCGCTGTTACAGAAAATGAAGGTCTTATGATTTACAGACAGGGGACCGAAGGTCTCATAGTTGCACAGGAACAAGCACAGATGCAGGAACTGACATTTGCATATTCATAGTGGAGCGGGAGGCAATTTAAACAAAGAGCCTGGTTTTGATGGCTTTGCGAAAAGCTTGGTGTGACTCGATCAATCTTAAATGGGGTGGGAGCGCATTCCAGTGCATGGCTGCCTGGGTGGGGAAGCTGGAGCCACCAGCGTGCACCTTACACGTCATGGGCGTGACAATCGTATTGGCATAGCACGCTCTTAAGGGTCTTGTGGCAGTCTGCTTGGTGATTCTTACCAAACAGTTGTCCCTAGTCCCATAAGTGAGTGGGGGTCTCCCTCCCCATGAGGTCCACCTCCTGAGTACCACCCCCAGGGGGACTATTGGGTAGCAGCCTCACCTCCCTGGCCTCATGGAAAGGGGCTCCTCCCAGGAAAGCAGGGACGACATCCTGGGATTCGTCATATACCCTTTCCCTCCTGGAACTGGCCTCTCCGTCTCCCAAATGAAATCTGGACAGGAAATCAACATTGCCTTGTTCCTTGCTTTTGCAATGTTCTATGATAAAACAGAAGAGTTGGAGGCCGAGGACCCAACACACACACTAGGGCATTTCTATCTTTCCTTAAACTTAGATAGTAAGGGGAGAATGATGTGTGTTTAATGTGAATTGTCTCCTGGCAATATAATACCATAGATGTCCTACTGCCTAGTTTTTTTTCTCTAGGAAATAGCTTCATGCTGATGTGCTGGTGTTCTGTTTCATCATAGACTTGCGATAAGACTTCCCTGAGGCCCACCTTAGAGGCATCCATTTGGAGTATAAACTCTTTACTGAAATTGGGTACTTTTAGGACTGGTTCACTGCATAGTATGGTCTTAAGGGTGTCAGAGCAACCTTTATCTTCTTATAACCATTTTATTTTCTGAGCTTACCAGTCAAACATGAAGTGATGGATGAACACCTGGGGATAATTTTCCTGTAGTGTCCAGCCAGTCCTAAAAATAAAAGTAGCTCTCTTTGTGTCTTTGGTCCGGGAGTCTCTTTCACTGCTCAGACTTTCTCTATCTGGGGCTGGACAATCCATTACCCACAAGCAACACCTGATATTTAACCACTGACTGGGCGAGATGACATTTCTTTGGGTTAGCGGCTAATCCGGCTAGCGATAAGGCTTCAGTGATTTTATATAGAGGAGTCATGTGTTCATCTCAGGTCTTACTGGGGATGACTGACTATATCATCTAAGCAAGCCCTGCAGAAGCTAGAATAAGGTCTTAATATTTGTTCCTTCAATCTTCTGACTTGTGGGCTCTTCTGAGGAGGCACTGACCCCTTACCAAGTCCTTCTTCCCTTTTTGTTCCCTGTACCTGTTGGCTGGTCTCACATTGTCTGGACCGCTCAAGTTGGCTCCGTATTGCTCCACGCCTCCTCTTCATCTCATTATTAGTGGTTTTACTTCCAAGTGGGTTTCTTGTGATATTTTTTGTCCCAGTTTTTGTACATGCTTTACATAGGTAGTCCCTACTGTTCCTCGTCCTAGTACAGTGTATGCGGACTAAGTCTTCTACCCTACAGGAGTAAATGGATGTATGGGGGACTATAGGGCTCGGTGTAGGGTATGAGAGTGAAGCAGGTGTGTATATATTTTGAGTGAGTCCCTCCCTATGAGATCCCTATGAGATCCACCTGCTGAGTACCACCCTGAGGAGGACTGTTTGGTAGCAACCTCACCTCCCGGGCCGCATGGAAATGGGATCCCCGAAGGAAGCAGGGACGGCATCCTGGGATTCATCACTAATGACATTGCATTGTTGAGGCTGCAGTGGAAGAGTTTGCTATCAGTCAATGGCTTTTGGGATGGGATTGAGGGACCTAATAGGTAAAGTTGTAGGGGAAGCAATTTAACTAAAGTGACCCTATGATAATATTTTGAGATACAGGCTTGTTATAGGTGCGCTTGCGAATAATTATGCCTGAAATGACAGCACAACATGGCTAGGCTAAAACACACCCTGAGCTACCACTATTCACGTGGTGCAAGGTGCGTGTCATAGCAGAAAATGTGGCAGTCGAACATTTGCAACATTTGTATGTAAAAGTGCATGCCAGGCTATTCTAATTGGTTGGTATCTCAAATACAAACATGGACATTAGGCTTGCTAGCCACATGTACATAAAAATGAAACCCAGGTGCTTGTAGATATGTCAGCTTTCCCCTTGTTTTCCCCAGTTAGTCCTCTCTCATCGGTAGGCCTCATGCCAGTTTCTTCTGTTTAAAGATTGACCTTGCCAGTCTGCACTGTCTCTAGACATTCGAAGACGTGTAGGCACATCACTATCTTAGCGTAAGACTGAATTAATAGCCCTTGTTTGCAAGCTCTTTGTCATGTGTTACAAGACCACAAAATCCATATCGACGGTGCATTTAACACCATTTGATTCAATTATGCTATCTGCAGTTGCTCCTCTTGGCCTTTAGAGACTTGCTCACTCTATTCCATATTAACTTTATTCCCTTTTAATTTTCCAATATTCGGCATCAGTAAATGTTCTTGTTCCTCCTAATATTTGGGAAATATGTCTGTACACATTGTCTGCTCGTAGACTCCCTTCGTGCTTTTCCTTCATCTCTCAAAATAGCATCCTAGATTTTAAGCCAAGGTACTCCCCTATTTCGCAAGGAAAACATCTTCTTCATCATCTTTCAATTTTAAGATCCTGGGTTCCTTTTTTGAGGTTGTTGGGTTGATGGACATGAGCCGTCGTCTATCTTCTTCTAATGGTCGTCCTAAACGTTGAATGTATACCACTCATAAGCAAGCTTCTGCATATTCTTTCTACCTTTTGTTTCAGCGCATTTACAGTTATTGACCAGTGGGTCACTTCATTCTTCTTTGAGTTCACACGTACTTCAGCATGGAGCACATATTTTCTTACTACTCCAGTTACATGCTTTTTCTTAATTGTTTTCATATCTTTTCAGCATAGATTCATGCATCTTCTCTGGGACATTCTTTTACTGTTATTAGGTTTTGTTTAATGTACACCGATGTTGCGACCATTTTATTTATGGCTGCATTTCGGCAACTTGATAAGGGACATCCTTCTTGTTAGCTTTCCTCCACTGTTTCAATGTGAGGGTATCTTCTGGATGGCTGCCTGAGTGCATATCATCTTTCATATAGTCAACGTGGCATGGACCTGTCACATAAGCTTATGCATGGGTTCCCAATTGTGGACCCTCATATGACTTCCCAATAGGGTGGAGGTGACGGGGTGTTGACTAGGGAGAATGCATCCACTTGCTCTTCCACACCTCGTAAAAAACCTACATTTACTCCAGCCTTCCCTCCTAGTGATGATGGGACTGGCTACAGGTAGGATCAAGGAACACACACACACACACACGCACGCACGCACGCACGCACGCACACACGCACACACGCACACACGCACACACAAACACCAGACAGGATACTAAAACTGCTCGGGCTTCTAACTATGGCCCCAGAGGCATTACCCTACCGGTTATTCCCCCCTCCTCTGGTTATATTGCCTAAGTATTATCACTAAAAACAAAAATGTCCCTGGTTTTATAAGGCCTTGAAAAATATGTCATCTGCTCTAGGGTGCTACTTGCAGTTGCACCGCCAGTGTGGTAGCCCGATGCCTGAAACGTATATGATGTGAATACCTGGAGGCTTCTCTATACAACATCGAGACGTCATTTTTTGGGCCCAGGCTGACATTTAAGCACACGCTTTGGTATCGCTGTTTTCTTTTTACGCAGCCTTAGCGGGTGCATGAAGGACTAGCGGGACCTTTTGAAGCATGGGACAAGCAGCCAGGAAGATGCATGGCTGCCCAGCACCCTACTCAGATCCCACCTTTCCCTCGAGCATCCACACATTTCCTTCCTTCTTCCAGGGGGAAATGAATTTGCTATGTTAAGAAGTCAATGCAAAAGCAATACACCCCATCCAGTTTGCAATCCTGCACCTCTCGGGTTCTTTAACGAAGTAGGTTTTCTGAAGCATTGTTATCCATCGATTCATTTTATTATTGACTTCACAGCCTGCTTGAAAACCATTATATTTACATGTAAAGCAGTTTAAATTTACAATGGCCTGAAAAAGCTGAAATGTTCCTTGTAGGGGAGGCTCGACACATCACAAGTCCACAGACTACTGTTCTATAGCCCCATAGCAAACCAACATATGACTTGTGGTGTTTGCTGTAGTTTAAACACTGCCACCCATTTGCTAAGGGCTACTGTGTCCTGCCCTGCCCGTACTCCCACTGCATTGCCCAAACACTAAACTCTTTCCTGTGGCATCCTCCCGGTGCTTAATTTGTGGGGGTGTTTGCCAGGGCTCAGCCCTGGCACTCATTTCTCAGCCACTGCACTTAATGTCTCAGGCTCACTTTAATTATGAAGTGGTGATAGTCAGCCAGAATGAGCAGCTGCGAGATGTAGTGAAACCCCAAATATGTCGACAATGTGGGGAGCAGCTGTGGGTGGCGAGAGCAGAGATGCTCAGACACAGTGTCAGAGGAGTGCTAGAAAATATTTGGGCCCTGGTTCTTCTTTTTTTTTTACAAATCAAGCACTGCACCATACCATCTTGAAAAGAGATGTAAACTGAGCTGTTCCCAACAGATGTGGATTGTGTATATGAAAGGGGGTGCGAGGAGGAGTCACAGTGTCCTGCTGGGACTTCATGTCCAGTTTCCCCAGAATAGCGTGTGGCACCCTACTTAGTTACAAGGAGATGGCCAGACTTAGACCAAAATGACTGTATTTGCACATGTGATCAGTGGAATGCTGAAACACTGATGTGACTTTTAGTTTTGCCTATTAGCAGGCGACAAAAGAACTCTCATTAGGCTGAAGCTATTGACAAGGGAAGCCATGACAAAAGGGAGATGGGATGTGACGAGGAACACACAGTCTTGTTCCTTGTTCTTAATTCCTGTTAAAAACAAGCATTGGTAAGACCAAGGGCCTCATTACACGTAGTGCGTTAAGGGTTTACAGGTACCGGTAAGGGCACCGGTACCGGTAAACCCTTACCGCCTTACTACGAGGTCCCTTTGCGGCTTGGTACTTTAACGCCTGCTTTTTAGCATTTTGCGGTACCGTAATTAGCGCCTTCCCCATTCCCATAGAGCCCTACGGGGCAAAAATGGGAATGGGGAAGGGCAATGGAAGAAGGTGGAATTACCGCCTTCCCAACCTTGGAATAGAGCGCTAATTCCCCTTTCCTCCAAGGCGGTACCGGTAAATTACCGGCATGAACCATGGTGCTAAAAGCACCATGGTTTACCGCACTACGTGTAATGAGGCCCCAAGTGTCTTGGCTGTTGTCTAGACATTATATAGATCTTTGTCAGGCACTGCTTAAGTATGCCCAGGTACTAATGCCATTTTCTAGCTGTTTCCATCTTATGGCCAGGTATGCCAGTTTGGCTGTACCTGGAAAACACCTTTCGCGTGGCCACACTAAAGCCAAAACTGTTGACATTGGGCCTCATTAGGAGGCTGGCGGCCGCGGAATGAACGGTGCTGGTAAGGTACCGGCAACGTTCATTCCGGGCCACCACATTATGGGTTTCCTAGCGGGTGGCGGAATGCACGTCTGGTCCAGACCAGATGTGCATAACGCCACCCACGAGCAAACCAGAATGCTAACAACGGACCCATCTTTAATGGGTCCGTTGTTAGCATCCTCCCCATTCCCATTGAGCCCTATGGGGGCTCAAATGGAATTGGGGATGTACCGGGTCCGGGTCCCGAGAATAGGAATTACTGGGCCCGCTAAAGTCGGCATGGCCCGGTAATTCCCTATTTTTGGGACCCGGACCCGGTACCCGGTTTGGGGGTAGCCATGCCGGTAAGAACGGCATGGCTACCTCCAAACTCCTAATGAGGCCCATTATCAATGCTTGATTCTTTTTTCTGCCAACTGTATGCATCTATTGAATTCATGTTACAAGCCCACTTGTTAAAGGCGCCTGGCTTCTCTCCCTGGACCAGCTTTTTAACTTCTATTCTTATCACACAGAGCTATATGTTTAATAATTGAAAGCTATATGAAGTTAACCTCAGCAGTCAGGGCTAACTGTGCAGATTTGCAGGGATCGCAATTAAGATTGGATAAGCAGGAGCTAAAAGCACGTCCATTAAACAGTGACCAGAAGCTACTACTGGGGAACCAGAAGCTAATATGTAGAATTCCGCAAATCTAACTTCCTAATAAGATGTGAACATATCATTTTGTCCCTTTTTTACTACCCCTTATGGTTCAAATCTCGTATAGAAATGTCCTGATGATTATTTATAGATTGCCTCAAACGCACAGAGTTACATTGACACAGCTGTGCTTGCTCTGCATCATTTGGCCTGGGAAGCCAAAGATAGCTCCTGCTAGCTGTTGGTATTAAGCTAACGAGGGTTTTGTGCGCTTCAAGCAGGAGCTAAATAGCTCCCAGCTCCCCTCGACTTCGAACCCTGCAATGTGTACTGTTGTCTTTACGCATGGTACTACTCTTGTCCCTGCATGGTGGTGCTGACATTGTTTCATCAGAAAAAGACCTCAGACCATACATGTACCTTTTTCATCAGTGAGTAACTTGGACTAATGCATGGCTTTGATCAAATGCTTTTATGATTATATCCTGTACATTTTATATTCTTGTAAACTGAATCATGTGTTGACAGTATGCTTTAATGGACTTGTTATTGGTCGATATCAAAAGCCAGTTAGCAAAAGAAAAGGAAATCTCATCTACAACATCACACTTCAACTTAATTCAGTATATCCACTTGCTTATATTGAGTTATTTAAATGCCACAGAGAAGGGGTTGGCTCTCTGAAAGCTCTACACTGGTGATTCTACAAATCTATTCCAGTAGGCTGCCAATTGACGGTAGCTTACCAAAAAGGTAGTGTTTTTCAGGCCGATTTGTTGTGGCCTTTAACAGGTGGAAAGAACAGGCCGAAACCCCACCCTCATCTTCTCCCATGTTGGCAGAATTTACTTAAAATGAGGACGGGGTGTTACCCATGGAACCCCTCATTTTGCTCTCTCTTCCTCCCTCCCGCCTTTCTCACCACATACAACGTGCCCTCTCACCCTCATACACACACAGTGCATTACTGTCACCCTCATACACGCCCACCACACATACACCCCCACCACACATACATACTTACATTCTACGCACACCCACACGCTTACCTGCTGTCCGCGCCCATGTCCTCCTTCTTCTGCAGACTGTTGGGGCCTTCCATCTCCGGTTCGCACTCTTGTGCAGTGTGGGGCAGTGCTTGGCTGGCCAGAGCAGTCTGCGGCTTTTGGAGTGCGCCCTCATTGCGGACGAAAGAGGACCTACTGATTCAACACTGTGCAAAAGCATAGCAACCTAACATATTACATCACCGATGATCCAGTCCATGGCCAACATAACATACAAAAAATAGCTTTTGTCCTTTGTTTTTGAGGTATGGAATATACCGATAGATAGTGGCACAACATTTTAGGCTATAGTTGAAATGTTTCCAGAAACTCCAGAGACCTGCCTGCAAGCTTCTACAACTAGACAATTTGAATAGGTGATGTACTAAGCCAAACCCTCATTTTAAGATGCAAGTATTTTTTTTTTTGTTTTGCTTCATACCTTTGTATTTTTTGTATTTAGAAATCATTGAACGACAACATACATTCAAAGATCATTTGAACAGTTCACTAAACGAGGAAGCTCCGTTTGGTAGATGAAGAAAAATGACATTTGATTGCCTGTTTTAAAGATACATCGACTGTTTTTAAAGATGTTGTATTTGCAAACTAAGAATACATATGTAATACCGTTTTGTTTTCTGGCCTTCACGCCAACCCATTATGTATAAGTGACTTCTTCTTGCTTGGCCCTCAAAATCAGGACTCGTCACTGTATGAGTTATATTGATATAATATGATATGATATGGCATTTATAACGGCCTATACCCAAGTGTTGTCCTTGAACATGAGGCTTAATGCATCCAAATAATGATGGGGGTTCTGCAGGTCTTTTAGTGAGGAAACTGTCCCTGGTACTGAGAGAATTCCTTAACGCATTTCACTGATGTCTCCATGATGAGTACATATTGTGGCACACACACACGAAGGATAACAATACATTAGCATGATATGAAACCTTCCAAGTCAGGGTGTGCCATACATTGGGTGCTGGGACAGGGAATGTAACAGATTCCTTGCCATCATTCCTCTTTGGTGGCATCTGAGAAGATGTCTTAAGCTATGGTCCACATATCCTAGAATAGTTTGCACATTCACTGAAAAGAAATATCCTAGATAAAATATTAGTGATATGATCCGTGACACATTTTAGACCACAGCAAATACTAAGCTATTTATTCCATGTGACATTTTATATCCTACCTGGCCCCTGAAATCTTGTGGGCCCCAATTTATGGAACGTGGTCATCCGTGAAGTATCCAACGGGAAGTCCACCAGGGGGATGCTTGCGGGAGTAGGGCAGCCAGACACATTATGGTTCCAAAGCAAGCAAGGGATACCAGCCCCTGGAAAGCAGACTATGTGGAAGCCACCTGCAACACATAGCGGCCTGGAGAGACTAGGCACGCGACATGCAGGCCTTTTCTGCCCAACTTCAAAATGACTGCATGCTTGTAGAAGACTCGGCCCACAAAATGGCAAGTACCTTTGTTAATTGAGAATAATCATTCAGGAGGGATATATATAAAAATTGAAGCATCAGTACCGGGTTGGTGAGGGAAGGAGTAAGATGGCGAGGGTCGAGCATTAAAGTACTGCAGAAAATGAGGAAACAGCAGGACTCTATATTCCTTGAGAGCTGGAACAGCTGGAAGTTACTCGGGGAGATATTATTAGAGAAATCAGAGATGCTGCTGGGAACTATACCTCAGATGCTGGGTGGGGCCAGACTTGAGAGACAGAACACAACTTTCTGGGAACTATACTTCAGACACCAGAAAAAACTAGACTTGTGGGAGCGAGAGTGAGAGATCTGACTAGGAAGTCAAGAAGTAAGCTGGGCTCTATATCCCTGAGTTGTGAGTGAGATGTTGGTGATAGCACAGGAGAGTGACCCTTGGCTAGTGGGTGACAATATCATAGCCTGACATAAACCCTAAGCAAGGAGGAAGAAACTCACGCTGGTAGAAGTGGTTTGAAAGGTATTGAAGTTAGCCAAGGAGCGTTAAAAAAAACCCAGGACTGCGACTTAGAAAAGTTTAGCTAGGATTCCAATATTCTCGTAGTGAGGCCCCTGAGACACTTTTCATCAGCCCATCTTGACACCTGCATTTTAGTTACCCTTATACGTTCTAGTTTGAATCCTTTATGGCCTATAGGTGTTCTACCCACCCATCCCGATGCAATGTGGAACTTTACTTTGGCCTCAAGTATGTTCTGTTGGTCCTTCATCATAGGGTACCATAGCATAGTTGTCTGCCCAATGCATAGCAAGTAGTTCTGGGCAAACATATTTGTCCAAACCTGAAATCGCTTGCAATTTGGGGGCATATAAGTTTTGCTGGACCACCAAACTATTTCAGTGATTTTGGCAGACAAGGCTCAACCAGTACGGCCCACTAGCTGAAGACAGTCTTCCTTCCCCTGCATGGCATTAAAATTTGCCCACTGCCCTGACCAAACCGAACACGATGGTGGGACATGTTTGCAAGTTCATGAATGCCAGAAACTGAAATTGTATTTTTTCTATTTCTAGTGCAGGTTTGGATCCCCAACCAGCACTAGAAATAGAAAACATACTATTGTATGATTTGCTAGAAATATAATACTTATTTGATATGTTTTGAATGTTTCTAATGTTAAATGGCTTTTCCTGAAACATTTTACTCAACATCAATCAATGCTATTAACATGCAAGCCCCCTGTTGGAAGAATACATATATTTTTTTCTTTTCCTTGTGCCGCTCCCCTCTCCAGGCTGGACATATTATTGATTCTCTTTTTAGTGTGGGTGAGCCCATGCAAAAAGGAATATCCAAAATACTATTCCTAGTATGGGTCTGCCCACATTAGAGAGGACGGAGACCACCTACATGCCCTTTTCAATGGGCATCCTGACAAAATCACTTGTGTGGTACCCCATGGGTCCAGCCTGTCACCAAGACTCTTCAACATCTACTTGATCCCACTCCTGGAAACCATTAGCAACTGAGGCCTGAAAGGAGAACATGGTTGGGGATGTGAAAAAAGGGTAGAGTGAAAGGATGGGAGTTCGGCAAAATGTAGAGATGATGAATGATGGGGTTCCCCCACACAGTGGATTTCAAAAGAGAGAGGAGCAGCAAAGGGAGTGCATTGAGAACAATAGAAATTCGACCTCCGGTAGGGCCACTCTTTGCAGTTTCAAATATGGAGGTCGAATTTCAGACACTCATTTGACTCAGTTAGACTGTCTGCACAGTTGGAAAACAAGATAAGCACTCTAGAAAGTTGTCAAACATATCTACATTTTAAAACAAAACCTATCCAAAGTTGGTAATGGTGCAGTAGTTGCCCTGCAATCTGGCATCTTCCTTTCCCCATTCTTCCTCTCGTTTTAACCAGTCAACAAACCCGTCAGATACCAATGACGAGTGATAAGGTACACAGGAAAACATTCCCTCACCCAGACTGCTAGGATTGTAACCTGGTAGTTACAGTGGACTGGGAACATTCATTCAACCCTTGGATAAAGATTATGCTTCACACTCTGTACCACCTTTTGAAATTCTTCACAGTATCACAAAGGATTGTGCTTTTCAATGCCTTGATTTCCTCTACACTTGGTTATTGCAAGTCGATATGTCTTGGCCCGCCAAAATATCAGTTGGTACGCCTCAAGTGCATTCAAAATGCACCAGGCTGCTTAAGGTTTGACCTTGGCAAAAACTACCATTTCTCAATCTTCCTCCCACGTACTCACTGGCTCCCAGTGCCTCCGTGAGTAGAGCTTAGAGTACTTTGCCTCAAACATTTCTGAAATATTCTCCCGTCTCTGTTTGTCAAAATCGAAGTTACTTATAGTCCTGGTCATTCATTGCAAGTCCTTAGCAGGTAGAAACTATTCACATCTGGCCACAAACATGTGGAAATAGCTTCTGCTCCAGTTTATGGAGGGTGAGGATCATGTGGAAACAGGACCTTCTTAAGCATTTTGGGGCCTGGGGCACAGACACCTTTGGGACCCCCTCCAACGAACTAAAGGAATTAAGGGATACAGAATATCTGTTTGTGTCCCCTCGTTGCAATCGCAACACAAAGCTTGATATGTCGCTCCACAGTAATCCCTGTTAGTCCTCTTACCCTCTTTATTCGTGCTGTAATCAGAATGATAAACAAGTAGCATTTCAGAGAAAACATTAGCAGACCATGACAACAGGACTTGCATTCTAGCATAAGTACAGGACACTCTTCATTAATGGCAGCCACGAGGAAAGTACACCGGCCACAGTATAAATAGAGGACCCAGATTGTAGGAAAAGGGTGCACATAATCCAGAATAGACAGAGCACTCAGATTAGCTGCCTCACAGAATGCAAAAGTGTTCAAGCATGGATACAGGCCATCAACTGGGAGCAATGAGAAAAAGCTACACATACCATACCATAGCATAGATGGCGGGTGAAGATTAGCTTCCAGGAAGGGGTCCATGTGCAGACAGACTGAGATTAGAAGAGGGACGTGGTTTTCAAGTACCATTGCCATTAGATAGAAAAGATAGATGTGGCTGTTGTGTGCAATGTTTTCAATGCTCAATATTATTATAGAGGAAGCAACATTACCGTCAGTGAAACCATGACTGAAGCTGATTTGAAGATCGTACCCTGAGAGCAACATCACTCTGAAGACTGACAATTTTGAATGATTTAGGGACTGGCAATTTTGACAGATTAGGCAATACAATGAGAGGCCCAAGATCACACATTGATTAAGAGGTGATGCTGGGATTAGCTGCCAATTTGCAATTTCTGCACCTTTAACACTTTCTTTTCTAGCACCTACAATGAACTAAAATAATCTAATTTTATAGAACTGACTTGGAAATTAGACAACTCACAGGACATAACATGAACATTTTGAAAAACAAAATGATATCGAAGTGTTTTATGCAAAATGGGAATTTTCCTAGCTCATTGTCTCCATCATCAAGGGAAGTATATAAGTGTCAGCATACTAATTGATGTGATCTTAAAATATCACATCTGGTTTTCTCTTTTATAGTTTAAAGCTTGAAATACGCTCATAACACATGCTTGTGAAATTGTTATTTATAAACATATACAAAATTGTTAAATTGTACCAAAAAAAATGTTTTTTGTATCAAATGAACATGAACAGACCTTAAAATATGCTTGCCAGAGGGTCTGCTTTCTTCTGTCTAGAACCCCTTCCACTGAAATGGCCTACATAAAAAAGACTGATCAGGTAATAGGCTAAACAATGCCACCAGCATCTGAGAAGACAAACCTTTTCAAGGAAGACAGCACAGTTATCTCAATGATATAAGATGATTTGTCCAGGATCACTTCATGGTCTGCTGGTTAAGCCATGATACAAGCATGAACGCGTTGGTCCCACAGTCTTGAATTTGAATACCTAATCACCTCTCTGACTAGCAATGTATATTACTTGGAGGTAGCTGCATACGTTTTACAAGTCTCCATCTGAACAAACCAGTTTCGAGACTTTCACCATACTGAGCCTACATTTGTTTTTTTATAGCAACCCTTATCTGGAATACCTGGTGCAGGTACATTGCTGATAAAAGCACCTGTTGTGCCACAAAAACGAAGTACATATACATTAACGTTTCTCAACTTCAAACACAGGAAAGGCTGAGTTGACCGTGCTGGAATTTAGTATTGTAATCTTGCACATGAACATATTTATCTGCATTGAGTGCTTTAACATTCTGAGCTAACTTCTGAACCAGACAGCATGTAAGAAGATTCAATTCAACACTACAGCTAAGTCAATGCCTAGTCTGGGAGACTGAATGGAAACCCTTATTGATATATCTTAATGTCCAGTTCATGAGTTCTGGATGACTACCCCTATATAACACCTCTCTCTTAGAATCCCCCTGACCCCACTGAGCCAAGAAGTAGTTCTGTTTTGCAAGTTTAAAAGGTTTATTTGAGAAATAAGACAAAATATAGATACCACGCTTTTATAATAAATTAATAATCGATATCGCCCTTATAAATATAATGTTGATCAACAATGGGTAATCTGACACTAGCACACTTCTTTATAATCAATGAGGAGTTAGTATAGGATGGATTAAGTAGCAAAAATACTTTTATGATTTCAAGGGAAAAGCAATGAGGAATAAAATGCAGTACAGAAATACTTGAGATGATTTTAGCAAAAGATAATATAATCACTTTTTCTCTGGCAATTCACCCCCCTCCCCTATGCAATGTAAGAAATGGAAGGAGGTGGAAAGAGGAGCACACAGTTCTCAGGAATGCAATCAAATACAATACGAAATTCAGTTTCCCCCCAGCAAGCTTAGAGGAAACAGGTAGGAGTTTGAAACACAGGCCCAAAATGCTTTTTAAATGTGATGGCAATGGAATGAGAAATATGCTGAAAATGCTTTTAATTCCCTTTAGGAGGTTCAGGGTGAGTGAGAGATACTTGGGATGAGTTCCGGCTCACTTTAGCAATGATTCAGAGATGGTGATTAAGAGGCAAACAAATTTTTATCAAGGAAAGAAATGACTGCTGATGGTTACACGTGGCTGGATTTTTAACCAAATCGCACATTGCGGTAAAATTCGCGAGTGCGTGAATCGTGATTACGGCAGAAGTATAAGGAGTAGCAAGTCGGTTCTATGTTCGTTGGAAAGCTGAGATTCTAAGCTTCCAGCGGAAAGTTGAATTTCGTTCCTAGCCCAAACGGTTCCAGAGATACGGACGATTAAATAAAGGTAGTTTTTCGGATTTAAAGTAAACTCAAAATGACAGGTGACAGCTTGCAGCTTCAGAATTGACAGGTGACAGTTGTGCAGCTTTACAAATGACAGATGACACGATTTCTAGGAGGCTGTTCTACTTAGGTTAAAATAGTTTGGATTAGATTATTTTAACTAAGAGATTGGTTCTGCACAGTTCTGCTAGGTACTCACAATATAAATTTGAAATAGGCCTCGCCACGGATCTGGTCAGGTTTTGGACTGGACTCCTGTTCTGGTCTCAGCACTTCACAGTGATCTGGGTCAGCTCTCTGGTTCTGCTCACAGAGGTCTGGGTCACTCTGGATCTCTGGTCTGGTCTGTCCGGATACAGCGGTCTCTGCACGGCTCCTGGATCTCTGCACTGGTCCTGGCAAAAGTTCTTGGCAAGGGATTCAAGCAGCTCGCCCGGCTGTGAGTAGCTTGCAATGATTTGAGGTCTGCTGCAGAGAACTCAGCTTGTGGTTTTAGGCCTCTGATTTAGGTTCTAAAGTATAAATTCTAGGTTCTGGAGTATGTAGCTGGAGTCAGTCTGGAACTGGTATCTTCTGGATGTTGTGTGGTCCGGCAAAATGCTCCGCAGCAACTGGATTTGAATGTGTCTACCTGTCCCAGCAGTCTCTTTTTATGTGTTTTGGAAAGTGGGTGTGTGCTTGGTCATAACTAAACCTGCCCCTCCCACTTGTCATTGGCCCAATTCTCCCCTCTCCCATGATTGGGGGAAGGAAATGTGAGTCAGAGTGATGCTGTAGGTTTTATGGGTCAGAGGATCCTCCCCTGGTCAGTTTGCCCACAAATCTATATTTGATTCAAATACACCCTTCCCAGATATACAATTTGTTGAAATTACATGTGCACATTCTATATTCCTTATGGTCCATGCTTGTCCGCCTCTGATCTTCCTGGGGGCTTGCATTCAAAAATGACAACATTTTGCGCTTGTTAACTGGTTTTGTAATATCGGACATTTACCCAAATTTACACACATGTGCGCAAGGAGTATGGACGTTAATTGATGAAGTGTCAGATTTTTAACATGCAGACATTTGGAGTGAGACCCTATTTTCCACTAGCAACCCCCCAGAATACACCACAGGGTCCTAACACATCTCAAAATGTTCACAGAAAAATCACAAAAATAATGATATTACTTATATAATTCTGACAAGTCCGCACTTTGAGTTATCTATCTTTTTAAAATTATGCCCTGGTCAAAAAGGGGTGTGGCTTCCCACATCACAGGGTGAAATAACTGGTTTATCCACTTCCCCCAAGCTCAGCTGCTAGCAGAGGCACTGCCCCTTCCACTTTCCCCTAAGAGGAAGCCACTTTACGGCCCCCCAATATAACATTTGCCTGAGTCCAGGACAGGCCTTTGTTCAACTCCCTGTAGTCCCCAGCTGCTCCACCCCTAATCTAATCAACAGGGCCATGTGACCTCAGGATGCAGCCAGGCCTGGGAACACAGCTGTTGATCCAGTATCAATCCTGTCGGGGGTAGATGTCAGGCAGAATTCAGTTTCATTAAGCCAGGTTTCAGCTAAATGTCACTTTTTGTTCCCAGTTTCCTACATTCAAATCAAACTGACAATTTTTACATATACATTAAATAATTACTTCCTTCAAGTCATTTCAGAATATAGTTTTACATTGTATCCACCTCTTAGCAAGTCTTTCATTGGTCTGGTTTTGTTTCATTTGTTCAGTTTTACACAAAAGTCTGGTGGTTTTAAAACGCCAGCTTTCTGATAGTGGTGAGTACTGGTAATGCAACCATTTTTGGGATTAAGAAAATGAATTCCCCACAAGAAGGTTGTCTCTTTGGAGTGGTCTCGTGCCAACTGCGCAGTTCTCCTATTCTGGCGTGAATGTGGGCGGCGATAGCTCATCCCCACATCCACCCAGTCTATTGATTTAGTTTGTTCTGGGATAGAATAATGGGCGGCGACAGCTCATCCCCACATCTACCCAGTCTATTGATTAACATGGGTCAAAACCCATGTCAAATCCCCCCGCCCGACTGCGCTTTGATTCAAGTCGTGGGGAAGTCGGGTGCAAAGGAGGTTTTGAGCCCTTGCGCTGGTATGTCCCCATTATCTTCTTCCAATCCTGTAGGTGGCACAGTTCAGCATCTTTCCTCCCTCCAGTCGATCAATCAGTTCTCCTTGCTGGTTCTGATGGGAGGATTGGGCGGTACCCTGGGCCCCTCGGGTCTCGGCTCCCGGTCCCCGGTCATCCTCCTTGGTCAGTCTCCAGGTTTTCTTTCTCCTAGGACGACAAAGGAAAAACGGCAATACCTATTCATAGACATTTTTCCACCACTATTAATGGTGTGGCAGACATACACATTTTATACTTTAACATACCTAACATTTTACTTTTGAGATACAAGTTATCATTCAAAGACAGTGGCTGACAAGAGTATAATATTTTAGAGACTATATGTGGGATATTTTAGGGTTGGAACTGAATTAATCTGGAGCGGTCCCCTCTGGTATTGCAGAGGACTCCTCCAGTTGCTGCAGAGTGTGCCTGGGATGGCAACACTTTAGCTGATTTATATGTACCCACGTGTCTTCCCCCTCTGCCAAACCGCCTTTGGGGATGCGGATCTTGTAGGCCACAGGGGAGATCTTGTCTATAATAATACACGGTCCCTTCCATGTAGGCAAAAATGTTCTCTGTTTGGCCTGGTTTCTTTGGAAATTGTATAGATAGACCCGATCACCCACCTTATATTCCTTTCGGGTAGTTTTTAAATCATAGTGGGTCTTCATGCTCTCGGCTGATCTTTCTAGATTCCGCTGAGCATAGGCAAAAGCATGCTGAAGGTGTTTCCTTAAATTCTCCACATACTCATGAGTTGTGGAGGCATTTATCAACGTTTGCTCTTGGGTTCTGTAGAGTAAATGCTGGGGAAGCACCATCTTGCGTCCAGTCATCAACTCAAATGGCGACATTTTGGTTGCAGATGAAGGGGTAGATCTGATGGCCATTAGGACCAGAGGTAATCGGATATCCCGACTTGGCCCAGAATCTGCCACAAACTTTTTTAAGATGCTTACAATTGTCCGGTTGTAACGTTCCACTGCTTCAGAAGAAGCTGGCCTATAAGCAATATGTAGCTTTCTTTTGACCCCCAGTATCTCCCACATCTTTGTCATTACTTCACTGGTGAAGTGGCTACCTCTGTCTGACTCAATCCGGGAAAATATGTGGTTAATCATCAGCGCAGCTGCAGTTTCTGCCTTGCAATTTGGGGCTGGGAGACATTCCACCCACTTGGTAAACAAGCATGTCACCGTCAACATGTACTTATTCCCCCTAGCAGAGCGAATCACAGGGCCTACAAAGTCAATTTGCAAATCCGACCATGGGAGGGTCATTCCCCTCTTTTGGAGAGGTGCCCTGTGTGTGAGGGATGTTGGCTGAAATTGTGCACACACAAGACAACCCTTCAAATATTGGTTGAGGTCCTGGCCCATGTGTGGCCAGTATGCAACCTCTCTTAAGATTTCCAGTGTTGTGTGAAACCCCCTATGACCGGCGGTGGCCGTATCATGGGCGTGACTTAACATCAGGCTTTGGAATGAGGTAGGAACCACCCACTGATCATGGCCAGCTTGGGATTTCCTTACCAACAAACCGTCTTGGATTCGGAACATTTTTGGACATTTCATCAACACTCTTAGGTCCTCTTTCCCAATGTAATCGGTATCCGTCAGGGGAAAGTTCTCGGGGTCCTCAAGGTGTTGGTAAAACTTACCAATAATTGGATCCCCCTTCTGAGCTGTAATTAAATCAGCATCAGGGGTCTGCTTACTCCATTGTGCAGTTGAAAGATCATTGTGAGCACTTGTCTGGGACCTAGTGAAAGCAGTGACCTGGATTTCCCCCAACAGGAACTCTATTTCGATTAGATACCCTTGGATGGCCCCGGTTTTGGCCAGCTGATCAGCTAAGTCATTACCAGTTTTGTCTGGTCCCTCTACTTTGGAATGACCCTTGATCTTCTTCCAGTAGATGGTCATCCCATTTGAGGTGACCAGATCATCAATGTTTTGGATTAACTTCCCATGTTTCAGGGGTTTGTTATTAGCGCATAACATGCCTCTGGTTTTCCAGTTGACCATGTGCTCCACGAACCCGTTCCGTACATAATCCGAATCTGTGATTATGACCAGTTCGTGGAGTTGATGCTGGACAGCAGTGAGGATGGCCTGATGCACAGCCATCAATTCTGCCACCTGACTACTTCGGGGACCAATTTTGTATCCAGCGGAGGGTTCTGGGAACTCCTTCACCCATGCATTCCCTACGCCAGCCACCAGTTCTTTCTCCCCGTCGTTGTCAACATGGTAAGAGCATCCATCCACATAGACAGTGGGCATTCCCTCACATTTGTCTTCTTCAAAGACTTTGTGTGGGGAATTAAGGTATGCCTCCATGTTGTCCTTGATTTTTAGACTTTCGTCCTCGAGACAGCTTTCTCCGGCACAATCATGCAAGTCAGCCAGACCTTGCGCGAGGGGACTCTTCTTGTTTTGGCCATATCTGACCTCCACAGGAAAGCCTTGCATTGACAGAATCCAGGAAGTAATTCAGGAATTACTCACATTTCCGGCCCGGATCCTGTCACTTTGGAGATATTGCAGTGGCTGGTGTGGAGTCTCCACTATGATGTGTTCCCCCTGGATAAACGGGCGGTAATTCTTCAATGCCCACACCGTTGCCAGGAGTGCCTTCTCACAATCGTTGAATTTTTCCTCCACAGAGGATAAAGTTTTGCTCGCATAGGAGATTACTTTATTGACCTTGTCATGCTTTTGGTATAATACTGCCGTCAAGCACGTATTAGAGAACCCTGTCTCCAGGAAGAACTCCTTGTTTCTGACAGGGTAAGCTAGGCAAGGCGCTTGTGAGAGGCTTCTCTTGAGTTGTCTTACCGCCTTGGATTGTTCTGGACCCCATTCCCACTTGACCCCCCCCTTCAAGAGATGAATCAGGGGTCTAGTGATCTCTGCGTAGCCTTCAATGAAGTTTCTGCTGTAATTAGTCAGTCCAAGGAGGCTCCTTAGTTCCCGCAGAGGGGTGGGGTCTTTCAGTTTCTGGAGTGCTTCCACTTTCTTTTCTTGGGGACAGAGACCCTAAGGAGTAATCTCATGCCCCAAGAAATTAACACAGGTTCTACACCACTGTGCTTTCTGAAAGGAAAGTTTTGCTCCGGCGGCCCTCAACTGTGTCAGAACATAATGGATCGCCGCTATGTGTTCCTCCACAGATGAACTTTTGATGAGGACATCATCTACATAAGCTAGGTTACCCCTCGCACCCAGGTCGGGCATGGCCTTATGTAGGAAAATGTTGAATTCATTGCCGGAGTTGAGGTATCCGAAGGGAGTCCGGGTCCAGGTGTACTGCTGGCCCCCAAAGGTAAAAGCCAGTTTGTATTGGTGCTCTCCATACAGGCAGGCACGGTCCAGTATCCATTGGTCAGGTCTATTGCAGTGAATACTTGTGACCCTTGAATCTGGGCCAGCCCTTGGTTAATGTAGGGCAGAGGCCATCGGGAAGTATGGACCCGTTTGTTGAGCTCCCTAAGGTCGGCGCAGAGTCTCCACTGGCCGTTTGGCTTCAATATTCCCAGCACCGGATTATTGAAGGTGCTGTGTACTGGACGTATTATTCCCCGGGACTCAAGGTTCTTAATTATTTCAGTAAGGAACTCCATGGATGCGAGAGGCAAGCGATATTGCTTCACAAACACTGGAGTCATTCCAGGGTCCGTGGGAATTGTTGTTGTGTGGATGTCGGTACGACCACAGTCATATGAGTCTACCGCAAAGAGATCTTGGAAATCCAAGAAAACTTGTTTCAACTTTTGCTTCTGTTCCAGAGTCACACAGGCATCAGCTAGGTTGACTCTCTCTTCCACCATCTGCCTGAAGCCTGGAAAGACTTCTGGTTTGGCTATCTCAGCGACCTCCTCCAGCTGGGTGGAGAAGTCCCTGGTCAGAGTGCTGATTTGGACTGGAGGCCTCAGGTGGGAAAGGCAACCCTCATGAACCTGGAAAATCACCTCATCCCTCCTGAAGTCACAAGTCACATCTTCCTTACCATAGGGGCAGGATGTGTACACCAGGAAGTTCCCCCCATGCCGGGTAAAAATCCTGTCTGGTGTTGTATTGTCATCAATGTCACTGTCAAAACAGTCCTTGGGGATTGGTCCTAACAGTTCATTTCCTAAATCGATGGAAAAATGTCGGTCATCAACCGCCATTCCAATAATGGTGCCTGTGGCTAGAGTAATACTCTTTAAGTCGCTGTTATCCACCTCTATTAGAATGGTGTCATGTTCTATGTTGACTAATGGAGTTGGGTTTACCCCCAACCCTTGCTGTTGGAGATAAGCGTTTAGATGTATGTAAGCATCAGGGTTTTTCAAATGTTGTCCTCTTTTAACTTTCACTTCCAGGGAGAATTGTCGGGTCCTTTCTGGGATGGTGACTTCATCTTTGATCTGAATTTCAACTGCATAAGGTAGCAATTGAGCTGACCTAAATGCTTTTTCTGGATCATCAAAGCCCATGGGATTATCCGCTAATCGGGACCAAGCTTTGAAGTTTATTAGGTCCAAACTAATGGCAAAGCGATTGAGAATGTCACTGCCTAAGTAAAAGGCGGCAGTGACGTCTCGCACGACCCAACAATTATGGACTATGCTCTTGTTGCCAATGGAGATTTTGAGCATACACCTGCTTGGCAGGAGATGTTTGGAATTAGGTGCTTCCAGGTCCATTTGTCTATCAGTTTGAATGTGGGAATGGCTGGATCTTTTGGGAGTTGGCGGAACATGGCTTCGCTGATGAACCTCTTACCGTTGTTCACACACACTCGAGCGAGAACAGAGTCCTTCCCATCATTTAACTGGACAGGGATGAACAACTGCTCTCCAATTTGCTGAATATCAGCCAGGCTCTGAGCTGATTTCACATCTTTCTGGACTATAGGAGTGGCAGTTTCGGATTGTGAATTAGTAAAGAATTTCAGGGTGTTTCCTTCCAGTGTGGAATACCACCTTAAACTGGAAGGAAGGTTGATTTTCAGAAATAGAGAGGACCCCCCATCACCAGTCTGTTGTCCTACTGCTATTACTGTCACGTCTGGAATTTGGTTGTTCTGGAAGTGAAATTCTACTTGGTCAGATTTTTGTTCAACCATTTGGCAGGTGCCGTTTAAACTAACATGGTTGACACTCTGTTTTAATTTTATTGGTCGGCTAGTCTGGGTCCAGAGGACCTTGTTTATGCAATCTATTAGGGGTGACAACCTTCTCAGGAGGTCATTCCCTAGTAAACAAGGGGTGCCCTCTGGAGTCACTACTATGACCGGGTGTTTCACCTTGTGTCGTCCAATTTTAATGTCCAAGTCTGCAGTCCCCTCAACGGGAATTTCCTTCCCGTCAAAGTTCTGCAGTTGTCCAGGAAGAGAGGTGAGAGGAATTCGGTAATTCTCCCCCCTTCCTGCATTTAGTTCCTTAAAGGCCCTTTTGGACAGAAGGGTAGCTTGGGATCCAGTGTCCACCAGTGCCAAAATTGTACCCTGCCCCTGTACTTGTACCGGGGCGTAGTATCTTCCCTCCTTCTCCTCAAGGGGGCACAGATAATGCACATTTTTGGACAACTGGTGGGCTAACTTTCTGGTTTTGGACATGGCAAGAGAAGAGATTGGGGCAGAATTCTGTGGAGAGTCTTGGGAATCTGAAAGACAAAGTTGGCAACTGGAGATCAGAGCCATTGTGGGTTCCCCTGGTTCCGGTTCTGGGCCGCCCCCCCCTTTTTGGAGGCTGTTTCCAGGATGGGTTTGAACCAGGGGATTTCGGTATTGTGGGTTCTGGGATGAGATGATGGGCGGCGGTAGCTCAGTCTCCATATCTCCCCAGTCTGGATTGGAGTCCCTTGGGACCCATTTTTCTTTGGGAGGAGTTCCCCCATCTCTGAAGGAGAAGATCTTTTTCCCAGGATCTTCTGAGGATCCCTGTCCCTCAAATTGGAAGACCTGTACCTCCTCCACAAAGTGGGTCTGTTTGGGTCCTTTCTTTCTCCTACCCCCCCTCTGCTCCTTGGGAGGCAGGCTTTCAGGGGCAGGAGATTTTGTTTCCAGTTCCTGGTTTTCCAGGGGCTGTTTACAAGTTGGGAAGGAAGCTTCCTCCAAGGCTTTACACCCCCCTTCCCCTTGTGCCTCCTCCCTGGGAACCGGTGGGTTATAGGGGTGCTGCCCCTGTCATTGTTCTGGAGCACCAGGTCCCGAGTTTGGGGCATTCTGCGGTGGCATGCTCATCTGAGGGTTCTGTTGAGCCCTCAGTATGTGACCCAGATCTCGTGCCATATTTTGGACCTGGCGCTCAAGTGGTGAAACCCGCTCAGGCTGATACGGGGCTCTATTTTCTCCCCTGGGCTGATCCCGGGAAGGGTAGCTATCCCTTCTCTGGTAGTACCCCTGGTTGGGAAGATTTTGGTACCCCTCCACCCTTGGCCTCCTCTCTCCTGGATTAGGTTGTCTGGGCTCAGGGAATTGGGGAAAGAAGGATGGATGATTTTGGGGCTGGAAATTGGGTGGATACCTGGGGAAAAGGTTCTGCCCAGGATTTGGAGAATTTCTGCCCTCATGTGGGAAGTTGGGAGGGAAGTTCCCTGGGTTAGGTGCTTGGCCGGATCCCCCCCCTTGGGCTGGAGGAGTCCACACATAACCCAGGATTGGTCGGTTTCCCTTATAGCGGGCACTTACATAGTTAGGGGAGCGGGGGACCCCATTTGTGGGACTACCTCCTCGACTCCCTGTCTGTGACTGGCCCGAGGGCCTTCTGGGCTGTGAATTATTTGGTGCAGGCAGGTTTTTAGGCCCCCCCATCTCCAAATCTAAAACGGGGGCAACCTTTACCTCTGCCACCTTGGCAGCAGCAGGGGTGCTGTTGGTTTTGGGGTTTTTCGGCGTGTTATTTTTATTTTCGATAGGCTTCTGCACCTCATAGATCCGGGTAGCCTGTTCAATGACCCAGTCTAAAGATCTTTTCTCATGAAAATCTCTCACAAGCTGGGTCATTATATATTTAGGGAGAGCATGGAAAAATGTATTGACAAACTCTTTGCTGTCTGTGCGCACCCTTCTGGTGGTCTGCGCAAAAGCACACTTTAATTCTTGCACAAACTCTTGTGGGGCCTGATCCTCCCCACATTGCAAATTGTAGGCTGCCTTGCGAGCCTCTTGGGGATTTCTGTGCACAGAAAAATGTTTCAAGATGGCCGCCCTATATGTGGACCACCTTGAATGGTTTTGGTCCTCCGGCCCCGCAAAGAAACTGGAGTACTCTGGTGAGAAGGTCCACTTTACATATTGAATACAGCTTTGGCTGTCCTTCAAATGAAAAGTCTCCATCATTTGCTCAAACAGCTCTAAGTCCTCCCAAACAGAATACTTAGTGTTCTTATGATAAGGCGTGATGACACTCCTTATTGCCTTTATTTGCTTCAATAGGTCCTTAAGCAAGGCCCTTTTTGCCTTATTGGCCCTTTTGGTTCGGGTAACCCTGGTCCATTCATCCTCTGACTCAGAGGCACTGCTCCCAGAGGTTCCTGTCTGATCTTCCAGGTTTTCCCGGATTCTGCGAGCCTGGGAATGGCTGGCAGAATGTGGGGACCTGGTCTCCTGTGTCCTGCGCCGTTCAGAGGAGTCTTCAGATTCCTCCTTGCTGCCAGGATTTGATGGGTACCCCCCCACTGACCTAACTGGGCAGACGTTTTCAGGATGCCCTTAATGGGCCTACTCTCCTGGGGTTCCCCACTAAATTGCACTGTGCTTGGGTGCCCATACCCGGATGCCCGCCCCTCCATTCCTGGGAGGTACTGGCCAATGAGCCCCATACTTCTGGTTGGATAGTAATCTGCCATCCCTGTGGCCTGGTGCTCATGTGCGCACCAGGCCACAGGGATGGCAGATCATGGGGTTGGCAGAGTCCAGGGACTGAGAGATATGAAGGCCTCTGGTACTAGGGCTCCTGAGGTTATGCTCAGGAGTCTCCCTCTCCCAGCGAACCTGGTCTCTATCCGCCCCTGCTCCCTGTTGCAATGCAAGAGCCTGCGCTTTCAGTTCCTCGGTTAAGGCCTTACTAGACTCTATCAGTCTCTCCTGCATCGCTACCTGTTGCTGGAGCCTATCATTGTGCTGACAGAGAGCCTCATTTTCTCTCTGTGCCTCCTGATTGGTCCTGGAGTACTGGGCCAGTCGCTGCTGCAGGAGGGTTACCTCCTGAGCTGTGTCCCTATTGGCCTGCTCCTTTCTTGCCAGAGCATCCTCCACCCTCCTGGTGTGCTCTAACAAGTTCTGGTGTTCTTTTTGGAGGTCACCCAGTCCCTGGAGGGCCAGGTGATTTTCTTCCATTTTCCTTTTTAAGTGGCAGACTTCCTGGCCTAAGGTATCCCTTTCCTGACTAAGAGTCTGCATCTGTGCCGCCAGGTCGTCCCTTTGCCTTTGGAAGGCATCAGCTTTCTGGTGTTCTTCATCAAACTCTGCCTGGGTATCCAGGTCTTTCAAAGTCAATTTATTGCTTTCCTCTTTCTCTCTGTCTAGTTGGATTTGCAGGGTGGCTACCTGCTCTGTGCATGCCCTGTTGAAATTGATCCGTTGCTCCAGCTTTTTCTGGCTCTGCAGTAAGGAGTCCAGACTGTCTTGGTGCTCCTTCTGCAAAGCCAGAATTCTGGTATCCTGGTCCGTCTTTTCCTGTTGCAGGATATCCATATCCTTCTTTATTTTAATGATGTACTGTCTACTCTCATTTTCGGACTCCTGGCTTCTTTGCAGCCTCTGCTCAGAAGGGTCTAGATCAGATTGGGCCTTCTGTAATGCCAGCAGTTGCCTACTCGCCAGATCTTGGCCTTCAGCACATTTTTCCTGCATGGCTCCCATATGTAAATGTAAATATGCCGCTACCCTGGCAATCTTGTTGTGCTCATCCTTGGCCTTAGGGGCCATATATAGTTCACTCAGGGCCACATGTAAGGGACCCTGGTCTCTCCATATATCTGACCCTATTTCAGTGATCTGGGGTGCGATTGCCTGCAACCAGGCCGTCTGGTCCTGATGGGTCCACTCACCTCTCACAAATAGCTTATGTAAGAAGCGCTCTCTGGCTATTTTCATATCTACCAAGGTCGTCATTCTGGAATTTGAGTTCCTTCCTGACTTACAGAAGTTTGTATTTTATTTTTGCAAAACAGACCTTTCCCTTAGAGCGTCCTTTTGAGGAGTGCTTTACAGCGTAACACAGCGTGGTGATCCGACCGGATGTATGTATCTTGTCAGTTAGCACACTGTATTAATCTGCACAAGTGATAGATCTAATCCGGAATCCCCGGCTACGAGCCCCCAATTTGTAAGAAGATTCAATTCAACACTACAGCTAAGTCAATGCCTAGTCTGGGATACTGAATGGAAACCCTTATTGATATATCTTTATGTCCAGTTCATGAGTTCTGGATGACTACCCCTATATAACATCTCTCTTTTAGAATCCCCCTGACCCCACTGAGCCAAGAAGTAGTTCTGTTTTGCAAGTTTAAAAGGTTTATTTGAGAAATAAGACAAAATATAGATACCACGCTTTTATAATAAATTAATAATCTATATCGCCCTTTTAAATATAATGTTAATCAACAATGGGTAATCTGACACTAGCACACTTCTTTATAATCAATGAGGAGTTAGTATAGGATGGATCAAGTAGCAAAAATACTTTTATGATTTCAAGGGAAAAGCAATGAGGAATAAAATGCAGTACAGAAATACTTGAGATGATTTTAGCAAAAGATAATATAATCACTTTTTCTCTGGCAATTCACCCCCCTCCCCTATGCAATGTAAGAAATGGAAGGAGATGGAAAGAGGAGCACACAGTTCTCAGGAATGCAATCAAATACAATACAAAATTCAGTTCCCCTCCAGCAAGCTTAGAGGAAACAGGTAGGAGTTTGAAACACAGGCCCAAAATGCTTTTTAAATGTGATGGCAATGGATTGAGAAATATGCTGAAAATGCTTTTAATTCCCTTTAGGAGGTTCAGGGTGAGTGAGAGATACTTGGGATGAGTTCAGGCTCACTTTAGCAATGATTCAGAGATGGTGATTAAGAGGCAAACAAATTTTTAGCAAGGAAAGAAATGACTGCTGATGGTTACACGTGGCTGGATTTTTAACCAAATCGCAAATCGCGGTAAAATTCGCGAGTGCGTGAATCGTGATTACGGCAAAAATATAAGGAGTAGCAAGTCTGGAATGCGTGGTAAAGTCATTGCTGAAGAGGTAAAGGTATACATCCCTAGAAAGTTGCGCTGTAAATGCAACGACAACGTATTCTGCTCTCTGCTGGTGCAATGTTATATTTCAATGGTAATGTAATGTAATTCAATGAATTTAATGTTGTAATGCATACCACGCTGTTATCGTATAAGGTAGCGTCAGTCTACCAGAACCAAAGTGCCATTCAACTAGGTACCCTAGGCAGTCCAGAGCACGATGAGGCCATGCACATGGCGGTTTGGCACCGTAGACATACTGGCACTAATTGTCTGATTCTTGTGACCTCCTGCAGTTCTTTCTTTTCCTTTTCCTGTCCTTTTCCTGTTCTTAAGTAGACATTAGGATCTCTGAGGCTCAGTCAGCCACACTATCATTGCCCCCCCCCAGCACTGCCTGCCCGCAAATAGGATGAATACACTGACGCTCAACCAGGTGACCGGTGTTCTAATTCTAGTACAAATCACAGCCGCCAGCATTAAATATGGGGGGTGGCCCAATGGCAGTGCAATGTCTTTTTGCACAGACTCGAGGCCTTGCATCTACAGCAAGGGCCTATATCCTTTGGCTCGCCAGATGTTTAAACTACGGCTCCCATCGGACTTAGCCAGATTAGTTAATGGTGGGGGGATCATGGGATTATGGGTGTTGTAGTCCAAAGCATCAGGAGAGGTGCAGGATACAGACTCTGCTTCCATCTCCTGGCCATGTAGCATTTTACTGCACTGGCATTTACCATTCGGCATTTGTGTCACAGACGATCACCTCCCAGTCCTCCCCACATCCTACAAGTTCAATTGAAATGGGTAAGAGCCCCGCCCCCCTCCTCGTTCTCTACATTGAATGGAAGCGTGGGCTTCCACTCTTTCACCCTGACCATCCCTGCCACCCTCCCACCTCCAACCCACCAATGGCCTCTTACCTCCCCTTGGCTTATATCCTGCGCAGCCTTCAAGGCGCCTACGCTTGCACTCCATTGAAAAACCTGGCGCACCCTGCACATAAAAACACACACATGCAAACACGCACCACAGTTATTCTTCTTTACTGTCCAGCAATTGTGGTGTGGTAAAGGGCTGCGCCATAATTTCTGCCCAGCAAAGACATGTCACCCAGACCCCTGGACCACAGACTACCGTCCACGCCAAGGTGAGGTGCTCCTAGTTCGACAAATGACACAGGAACAAGCTGTGCCTTTTCAGCTACAAACCACGCCCTGAATGAGTGTCCATGATAACCACTTTGTGCAATCCTTTTGAAAATTGTGAAGATATTAGCATCAACTCGCTGTAAACAAGATTTGAGAACCGGAAGCAAGGCGACACAGAGCAACACAGGTTCGATCCCCGGATCCGCGCTTGGAAACCTCTGGGTATTAAACGCGTTGTAAATAAGCTATCATATCGTAGTCAGCTATATCTACCATATCCACCATAAAAATAAAACAAGGATGTCCCTGCCTTCATTAGCGACAATTTTGTAAAATGTATTGCTATTTAGTTGAGTACTCAGAAAAATAGCGTAAAACCAATTTGCACTACTTCTGCTCAGTTTGGATTTTGAAAGACTTTGGGGGTCATTCCGAGGTTGGTGCTAAGGGAAAAACGATGCCGGTAAAGGATTACCGGCATCGCTTACCGCTACGGGCTATTCTGGCCAGCCTGACTGCTATTAGCGGCATCGTAAAGTACGGTGCCTCTAATAGCGGCACGGGTGCGGGCATGCGGGCCATCATGCCGGCAATAGCGGCATGCCGTAAACTGGAGGAGATCACAAGTGAAGCGGACATGCAAATAACGGCATCATGAAGGCGGTAAAAGTAGTTACCGGCATGCTGTAAATACTGGCATCTCTGACCAACCGTAAAATGCCTTGAGCAGTGTTCCCAACTGCCACAGGTGCAAACAATCAGCACAGGTAGAGGCAATGGAGTCTGCCCCAGTACAAAAGGAGTACACCCACACACCACACCCCCTCCCATGCCAAGATGATTCCAATAGTAGTAGCATTACTGGAGGACATGCTTGCATTGCCACAACATCAACAACAACAACAGACGGCACCACAGAGGAGACGCAGGAGGAGAAGGAGGGTGAGACAGGCCCAGCATGCCCCACCAGTGCAGCCACCGTTACCACACAGGCAGCCCCAATCCCTCGCATCAGAGCCAGTCCTTTCAACCTAACCCCTGAGCAGATCCACACTCTGTACCATCTGGACCTGTGAAAACAGAGAAATTGATATGAGGCCGGGAAGCCCAAAGGAAACACACCAACACAGGTTACAAAGAACATACAAAGTGCTTTATTTAAAAGCTACAACAGTTACCAAAAAGTCAATTGACAAACGGATAGCTATTCGGCTCTCAGAGTAACAGAACGAACTTCAACGAGAGTTCACTGCGTTAGTGTGAGAGACCGTACATTGGGATACTCGTGTTTTTATACTCTTTATCCTGCTCTGGCCAACCCCCTCGCGGGTTAACCATTCTTAGGACCAGGCCTAGGGTTCATTGCCAGGTCAATCCCATAATGTATGCATTTTGATCAGTTCCGCTGATACAGTTGTTCATTTACACATAGGTCAGGGATAGGACAAGGTCTCAGTTCGCGACCCCAACAAGTGGCCTGCAGGCATATTATTTATTCATGTGTGCGGAGGTCACATCGGCCAGAATCCCACTCGAAATGTCATTCAGTCTCTATTTTGATGTTCAGGGTGACTTCCACATTACAAGAGAACCTAAAATGGCAGCTAAATCCAAGATGGCGATTTACACAGTACATTAAGGTCAAGACCTTGCCGCGGAATCTATTTACACGATGTTTTAGACAACTTGGCGTAGGCCAACACACATTCAAACAATGCAATAGGAGGTATAATATTATTTCGATTCCAACAGACCCTCCTTTTGGCCTATGCCAAGTGCTAACATCATTCTTAATACTTTTGAAAATAACTCCATGTGTTATCATCCATAGATTCCGAATCATTGTCTGTAATGTCTATAGCCATTAGGTCGTTCATCAAAACCTCTTGTAACATGAATTCTTTAGATGCTGTATCCGGGGCATATATTTTATGCCCTATTGCGCTCACTGCTTGGGCACAACATCCCCCTAGCATTCCACATATACTCAGGAGGCATTGAAAACAGCAACAAAGGAATAGCAGGATCCCTAAAATAACCAGAAAAACGGAAAGCACCTTCCAACCCCAAGATCGTAAAGAATCCCAGAACCAAGTGCTAAGATTCCAGTCTCCTACAGGGATATGTACTTCAGAACTGAGAGTATGCAAGTTCTGTATTGCTTTAAAAATTGTTGGCAAGGAGTCTGGTACGAAAACACAGCAAGCGGACCCCACTAATTTGCATACTCCACCTCGTTCTGCCAAAATGACATCTAATGCCATCCGATTTTGGAGTGCTACCAATCTTATTGCTTTTTGCTCTAAGGTCATATTGTAGAGTATGTCCGTGGTCCGGTTGATCGTTCTCTCCAGTACCCTTGCTAATCCCCTAATGTTCTCTGAGTTTGTTATTTGTCCCCAAAAGGGCACAACTGATTTCACTATGTCTCCCAATACTTGCCCAGGGGTATCTCCGTTCTCGTCTCGCCGTGGGCGAGCCTTAGAAACCTCTAATGTACTTGCTACAAATACATCGGGTAACAATATTCCTAAATAACAGGTTCCCTGCCAATCCTTGGGCAACCAGGGAAATGCTAAACTACCACAAACAAAATAAACAGGCCCCCTACATACAGAGGCCTGTTTTCCCCAGTCAAATTTACAATGTTTTTACAACCTTCAAAATCTCCCATTGGCCTAGTGCCATTTCTCTGTATACAGAAGGGAACCGAGTCAGGACTACAATTTATAGAATAAGAAGGAGGTACAGCGTCCTTATTGCCTATCAGAGCCATTTTAAAGGAAATCAGAGTTTGAAAAGGAAGAGATAGTTTATCAGACGGCCTAATAGAAGCGACGTTAGGTTTACTTCTATTTGCGAAAAGCGAGCATCCCAGGGGAGTCAATTCACGTTTCTCGAAATCATTCAGATTAGTTCCATCAAAGTTCCCTGAGATGCTATCATTCCATCGGCCAAAGAATAGTGCTCTAAGAGAGGCATAGCAAGCAGTCGTTAAAGGTAGAGGATGTATATACCATCCCAGTCCCTTGTTCCCATGTTGCGGTAAATGAGTACAATTCCAACAATTACTCTTATTAAAAATGGCATGCGTTGCATTCATTACTATCATTAGAGTGTTATTATGATACTTTTGTCTATGTTGGGAGTCTCTAGGGGACAGAGTGTGAAGGTGTACAGAGGGAGCCAAAACAGTTGGTACAATCTCGGTCGGTAGTAAAGGTTTCAGAGGATAGATTTCTTCAAAATACCAAAGTCCTACAGCAGCAGTTGCAAAAATAACAATTATCATTATCAACACACAGCAGTACGTTTTCGGGGCCCAGGCACATTGTTCATTGTCCAATTTGGTCACCCCCTTATTCACAAGTCCAATGCGGGTGGCAGCAGCGGAGGTGGCAGGCATCGTAGTTCCTCAATCGACGACCCCAATGTTCGTTGCTGGCGACGCTACGGTCGCGCGATTTCTTAGTCCTTCCCAACCATAGCCAGCAGAATCCCTTTTGTTCAACAGAACTTTCTCATAAAAAGAGAATTTCCAATCACTTCCTTTTTCCAGATGCACGAAAAACTCGTGCCGTAGTTCTATTTCCTTCGTCGAAGGTTGTACCTGGTGGTACCCAAAATTGTCTGGTCCGGAAGTAAAGTGTCGTCACTTCCTGAGGGAAACAACGTGTCGGAGGCGACGGAAGTCGCAGAGCTTGAAACAGTGTTTTCCGGAAGTGATTTTCCAAGAGAGTGCAGAGATGAAATGGACTGTTCCCCAAGCTCCTCGAGCTCAGAGAAATTCTCTGACGTACTCACAGCGCTGTTTGCTACTCCAAGATCAGAGACTGTAGCATCAGCGAGGGGTTCTGCTTCTTCTGTAACGTGTGGCGTCGGGTGAGGAAGTTTCTTGACATGCGTCGCATGAATCCAGTTCTTCTTTCCAGCCACCCGCACTGCTGTCCTGGTGACCAATAACACCTGGTGGGGTCCCCGCCAGCGAGGCGCGAGACAGGAAGACCTCTCGTAGGCCTTCACTAGGACCCAACTTCCAGGCTGTATATCGTGTCCTGGGCCCGTGAACCGTACAGGTAAAGCCGAGTGTACCTGGTGATAAATGAAATACAGGTTTTTAGTTAACTGGTTACAGTAGTCTACAAGCAATACATTTTCCACCTCTCTCAGGGCTTTTGGTTTTGGGAGACCCCAAATGTTAGCAGGTCTCCCCATCACTACCTCAAATGGAGAAAGCCCAGTCTTAGTCTGAGGTGTGGTACGCATAGCTAATAACACGATAGGTATGGCATCTGGCCATTTTAGTTTGGTATCAGCGCATGTTTTTGCAAGCTTATTCTTTAAAATACCGTTGTGTCTTTCCACCAACCCAGCGCTTTGAGGATGTCTAGCTGAGTGAAATCGTTTCTCAATACATAGGGCTGTGCATATCTGCAAAATTACTGCTGCAATAAAGTGGGGACCATTATCTGACCAAATTATCCTCGGGAGCCCAAATCGAGGAAAGAATTATTTTACCATAATCTTTGCAGTGGTCATGGCGGTAGCATCTTTAACGGGGAAAGCCTCGACCCATTTACTGAAGGCACAAATAATTACAAGAACATATTTTAAATTATTACATCGTTCCATCTCAATAAAATCAAAGTGAATGACCTTGAAGGGAACAGAAGGGGGCTCAAAGCTTCCCCTTGGAGTCACTGTCCCCTTACCCACATTGTGCTGTAAGCAGATCATACAGTTCTGGACGTGCCTCTTCGCAGTGTCCAGAATCTTGTCATTTACCCAAACTTGTTCTAGCATTTTCGTGATCTGCTGGGCACACACATGCGTAGGACCGTGTGCCATCGTAACCATTGCCAATACATATGAATCAGGGAGCAACCATTTCCCTTCGGATGTATCCACCCAACACCCTTCATCATCCAGTTTCCCCATTCCTTCAGCCCACCTTTTAGATTCTTCTATTGTGGCATCAGTTTGAATATCTCGCACAGACCCAATACCTTCATCCATTATGTAAGCATCTCTCATTTCCCTCGAGGCATACATGTCTGTGCTAAGGTCTGTGGCCATTTGTCTGGCTAACAAGTCCGCAAAAGCGTTCCCTTTGCCCACATCATCTATGACCTTCCGATGTGCTGCACATTTCATGATCGCTAAGTGTTTAGGGAGTGAGAGTGCCGAGAGTAATTGCACTATCAAGGGGCCATGCTGGATCTTGGTCCCATGTGAGGTCAGGAACCCTCTTTCCGACCAGAGCCTTCCAAAGTTGTGAGCCACCCCAAATGCGTACTGACTATCAGTATATATATTTACTCTCCGCCCTTGGGAAAGTTCACAAGCTCGGGTCAACGCTATAATCTCTGCGGCCTGCGCGGAGTTATGCGAAATTCTCTTAGTTTCGACAACTTTGCTCAATGTAGTAACTGCATAAGCAGCTGTAGATGTACCATCCGAAAGTTTGAAGCAGGAGCCATCACGAAACAGCTCCCCTTCTGCATTATCCAAAGGAGTATCTATGAGATCTATCCTGCCCTTCGTTTCTTGTTCAGTGGTATACAGGCAGTCATGTAATTCTTCGTCACTGCAAACAGTGTTTTGCGGGAAAGGTAAGAGTTCAGCCGGATTAAGAACACAACACCTCTTAATTTGGATGTAAGGGGCAAACAGGATTAGTTCATACCTTGTTAACCGCGCAGAAGTGAGGTGTTGCGTTTGGGTTTTGTTCAATAGAATATCAACAGAGTGAGGTACCATCAAAATCAAATCATGGCCTAGGACTATCCCCTCACTCTGTTTTACAGACGCGGCAGCAGCAGCGGCAGCAGCAGCGACAGCGCGCAAACATCTTGGCAAAGCGCATGCGACAGGATCAAGGGCGGAGGAGTAGTAGCCGCACGGCCTATTCTTCCCTCTGTGTTCCTGTGTTAACACAGCCAAAGCACATCCATCACATTCATGCACAAACAACACAAAGGCCTTGTCATCATTTGGAGTACCCAGAACCGGTGCAGAACATAGCGCGGTTTTGAGAAGCTCAAATGATCGTTGTTGTTCCGATTCCCATGGCAGTGGCAGAGAAATGCCCTTCTTTGTCAGAGCCAACATCGGTTTTATCACTAGCGAGAAGTTCGGGATCCACAACCTACAGTAAGAAGCCATACCTATTAGGGCTCTGACTTCCTTCTGTGTATTTGGAACAGACATGCCAGAAATGTGTTTTATTCTTTCAGGTGTCAATCTTCTCCCCTCCTTTGACAGGAGGTAGCCTAAATAGGCGACCTCCTGACAACAATATTGAAATTTTTTAAGCGAAGCTTTGTGACCATTTTTAGCCAGATGAACAAGCAACAGTACAGTGCCTTCTTTACAAGCACTCTCAGAGTCTGCAGCCAAAAGCAAATCATCAACATATTGAAGCAGCGTACAAGTAGGTGGCAATTCAAGGGTGTCGAGCTGCTCTTTCAAAGCTCTACTATAAATGCTGGGACTTTCAGTATACCCTTAAGGTGCCCTTGTAAATGTAAATGAGCGTCCCCCCAAGGTGAACGCATACAAATATCTACTTTCTTTATGTATAGGAATGCTAAAGAAAGCATTTTTTAAATCCACAACGCTAAAGTGCGTAGCCGTAGCAGGGATCATTGTTAATATCATCGTCACATCGGGCACAATTGGAAATTGTGGGGCGACCACTCTGTTAATAGCACGAAGATCAATTATGAACCGGTATGGAATTGCATTGTCACCTTTCTTATATACAGGCAAGATCGGACTGTTACACAAACTACCTGTAATCTCCTCGATCACCCCACGATGCACAAAATCGGAGACAATGCATTTCAAAGCACGTTTGCCCTCAGCTGATATTTTATACTGCGGAATGCGTGGCAGTTTCACTCCATGTTTCAGGACTATTTTAACGGGCTCAATCTGTAACACCCCGACATCATTATCGTCCACCGCCCACAAACATTCCGGGACAATGCTAAACTCAGGAGGTAAAGGTCGAATCAAAAACTGAGAATTAGGAAGTTGCTGTGGTGAAACCGTCAGCCGTACTCCATCAGAAGAACAATGAATTACCGCATTCAATTTCTTTAACAAATTCAACCCCAGCAAATTCTCTCCACAGTTTGAAGTGAGAAGAAAAGGGCAATGGTCCGTAAAGGGACCCAAAGAAACAGATACCGGTGCAGAAACCGGACAGGCAGTTGGTATACCAGAAAACCCTACGGAAACATTTGTTTTCCCTGACAGTGGGATGTTTGGAACCCGAGAATGATCAATGGAGCACTTCTGCGCTCCAGTGTCAATCAAAAACTGGTGTTTCCTATTCCCTACTAATAGTTCAACGTAGGGGCCTTTCTGATTAACGGGAAGAGGTGAAGGTTCCAAACCCTGCTTCGGGCAATCCTAATGAAATAGAGTATTGTCGAAAGGAAGCTCTTCAGAAAGGTAGGCAGCAGAAGGGTGATCAAATATGTTCCTCGAGTCCACACTCGAGGTCTGATTTTCCTGTGAAAAAGGTTGCTGAGGATTTTGTAAAAGCTGACCTCTATCAGGGCCCCCTGCTCCAGAGCGGCCCCTGGGTCGTCTACCCATACCCCCAAACGCACTGTTTGACCTCTGGCAAAGGACAGGGCACTGTGCTCGCCAATGACCTTCCTGGCGGCAATAAGCACATTGATTAATATTCACAGGACCCAAAGGAGCGTTTCCTTTTGGGACATACTGACCTCTAGTCTGTGTCATGCCTCCTCTGGGGTTTCTAACAATTTGCTGTAATAATACTTTGGTTTTCAAATCTCCTTTCCTCTTTTCAATTTTTTCCTTCTCATTATTAACACGGTTCTCATAATACTGAGCCATGTGCAAAACCTCAGATTGAGATTTTGCCTGCCAAGCGCTCTCAGAGGACATAATCTGTGACTGGATGTCAGGTAACAATCCACGTACAAATTTGTCCACGAACAACCTTTTCCCCGACTCTGTACCCAAATCCTGTCCACTGAAGTCAGAAAATACCTGCTCGAATCTATTAAAAAATTCGGTGTCGCCTTCAGTTTTTCCTTGGACACAGGCCGTAAGCTTGTCCCAAATAATTCTTTTCTCTGGAATTATAGTTTTCAGTTTTGTGACAATTCTATCAGGCAAAGTAAGTATTACCTGTGGCGGTTTCTCACCAGCTGGTCTTTCCCCATCAATTCTAATCATATTAGCCCACATATCTCCCAACCCCGGCACATCGTCTATTGTCCGAACCTGTTTCCATACATCTACGGGTAGGAGTACAGGGAATAACAAGTCAATATCACTCCAGGTGAACACAGAGAACTGCAAGACGGACTCTATTTCTTTGTAAAACCCCGTCGGGTTTTTCCTGATATCGGGAACTGATTGTCTAATTGTGTTCACTTCCTGTCGTGAAAACGGGACGTGAACAAATTGCGATACATAATGTGCAGGGATATCCACAGCGGGGGCACCAGTCCCAGCATTGGCGGGGATCTCAACTTTTGGGACAAAGGTCGGAGGAACCTCTCTCATAGACAACTGAGATATAGGTACCTCCGGCCGCTTACTAAGCAACAGGGCCAGGTCGAGCGCTAAGGCAGCTGTAGAAGTATCGGGCGAAAAAGCCCTTTTACAAATCCCCAATAATTCTATGGGGCAACTAACCCTCTTTCTTACACATTCTTCTTGCAGTTGCTGTACCATCACCTGAATTACCTTTCTTTGCATTTCTACTGTATACTGACTATACGTGTCATATACTTCATCTGGCGGAATCGATGAATCCGAGATCCATCGAACCGCATCTTTAGTACAAATTCGTACTTCCTCAGGTGCCGATCTACGGCACGGAAGGAACCGTTTCTGTACATATATTTTATCGTCTTCGTCGTCCTCATCTCGTGACTTTTCAAAGTCTTTCCTAAACTCAAACAATTTTTCAACATGCCCATATACTTTCTGCTCTCTGTCCCTCGAAAGTGCCAAAGCATTCAGATCTCTCACTCCTTGTGGAAGATCTGAATTTTGTAATCTACCCCACATCACACAGAAATGAGTCCCCAAACCTTCGATAAAAACATTTTTCTCGGGAAAACAATTCAAATTAGATAATGTGGAAAAACATTAACTTGATCACCTTTCTCCATGCAATGCTTAGCCCATGCAAACAATTCCTGTTTCTTATCTGCAGAAACAGTACTACGAGTGCCAATCTTTGATCCTGCACCTGGATCGACTTCAGTCAATACGGGGCCACTCGGGAGCGGAGGTGTAGGTAAATTTAATAAAGGTGCAACTATCGGTGTAGAAGGAAGGGACGGTGCGATAGGTGGAGGAACAACAACCAGAGGACTAGGAACAATAGGTTGTACAGGGGGAACAGGAATAACAGCAGGAACAACAGCAGGAATGGGCAGAGCGCCCAAAATGGGAGCATACGGAGGTGGCGCTGAGGCATCAGGCCTGCGTTCGTTTAATAACTTCTCAATAAATTCCTCAGAAACATGGAAATCTTTAGAGGGGTACATTTTCTGGATCCCGAGTGAAAAAGCTCTATCCATATTTTTAACTGATTCTGAACGCTTTTCTTTATCATATAATAATGCTTTTTCGGCGTTTGTTTTATGACGACGTGCATGTTTATCCCTACTTTTAAGCTGCTGTAATGCTTCTTTTTTCCAATTCTGTAAAACATCAAAGGCTGCAGGTCTATCCTTTTTCTTTAACAAGATCGATTCTAAGTATTCAATACGGGGGATCTCAAAACTACCGTTGATTGGCCACTGAAATTCGGAGGTATGTCTGGTCCGTCTGTGCCAAATATTAAATACTATACTTCCAATGCCATACTTACAGTACATAGTACATGCCGGCGACCCCTCCGGTGGTGCCATGCGGCTAAATTCCAAGGATTGTCGATCGCTGCGGAACAGAGCCCTAAAGCAGCTAGACAATTTACCAGGCATTTCACAAAAAATTGGTGTTACCTGGTCAATAATTGTGTCTGCAGATACAATATGCAAAATTCAAATTGTCAGGGTTAAATTAAGAGCCAGGTCATGACTGCACCTGACCAAACCTAAGGAGGACCGTACCGTTTATCAAAGAACTTACCTAACGAATTTTACCTTGGGTTTGGTGGTTTCGGCAAATCTGCCCGCCTCAAAAATTGGACCCTCGTCAAGTTGCCGTGTCAGACCACACGACTATCGTCCAAGGATCGGATCGTGCAGCGCTGCCGAGGTATCGCGTCTCGATCGGTCGGGCCCGCAGAATCACACCGTCCGATCCCGGTTCAATAGTCTGCGTCAACCTTCAATGATCCGTCATCAATCTTGAGGGTCCCTATTCCAGCGCCAACTGTGAAAACAGAGAAATTGATATGAGGCCGGGAACCCCAAAGGAAACACACCAACACAGGTTACAAAGAACATACAAAGTGCTTTATTTAAAAGCAACAACAGTTACCAAAAAGTCAATTGACAAACGGATAGCTATTCGGCTCTCAGAGTAACAGAACAAACTTCAACGAGAGTTCACTGCGTTAGTGTGAGAGACCGTACATTGGGATACACGTGTTTTTATACTCTTTATCCTGCTCTGGCCAACCCCCTCGCGGGTTAACCATTCTTAGGACCAGGCCTAGTTTTCCTTGCCAGGTCAATCCCATAATGTATGCATTTTGATCAGTTCCGCTGATACAGTTGTTCATTTACACATAGGTCAGGGATAGGACAAGGTCTCAGTTTGCGACCCCAACAAGTAGCCTGCAGGCATATTATTTATTCATGTGTGCAGAGGTCACATCGGCCAGAATCCCACTCGAAATGTCATTCGGCCTCCATTTTGGTGTTCAGGGTGACTTCCACATTACAAGAGAACCTAAAATGGCGGCTAAATCCAAGATGGCGATTTACACAGTACATTAAGGTCAAGACCTTGCCGCGGAATCTATTTACACAATGTTTTAGACAACTTGGCGTAGGCCAACACACATTCAAACAATGCAATAGGAGGTATAATATTATTTCGATTCCAACAGACTGGGACACCATCACCACCATTGTGGACATGACACAATGGTGGTGTCATTGTCAGCCTCATTTAAATATGCACCACCATCCCCCCTCTACTGAATGTATTGTCTGTGCTCCACTTCCTTGCCACAGGCACCTACCAGCACACAGTGGGGCACATGCATGGCATATCACAACCCTTATTTTCTCGGATTCTGAACCAAGTGCTGCATGCCCTCCTCAAGCACGCAAGGGACTACATATCCCTACCACGGACTCCCCAGGAGATACTTGATACAAAAGTTGGCTTCCATGCACTGGCAGGCATGCCAAATTGTGTAGGTGCGCTCGACTGCACCCACGTGGAGTTAATGGTCCCACATGCCATGGAGGTGGTGTACCAAAATCGCAAGCAATACCACTCCATCAATGTGCAGATGATATGCGATGCCAGCAAGATCATCACATATTGTTGTGCCCGATATCTCCGATCAACTCATGACTCTATGGTCCTGCGGAATTCCACGCTACCACGCTTCATGGAGCGACATGCTGGACGACGTGCCTGGATGCTTGATCAGTTGCATGACTGGCACATGGCATTGAAATGGGGGGAGAGATGCACACACCACCATGCTGCCAATGTTGATGTGACTGCACAATGTGCACATCACTGAACACTGTGCCCCAAACCATCAAAAATGGTATATGACACCCAAATCCCATGTGAATAAAGTAAGGTCGACACCTATCAATACATGATTAACAGGAAACCACCCCACATCCCACAACACATGCACCACTCATCAGCGGCCCTCACCCTCCGTAACGCCATCCAGCACCATGCAGTGCACATGCACTATGTTGCTGTCTCCAGCAAATCATCACACAGGACAAGCATCCCTGGGAGTGCATTGAACTGAACCAACTAGGGAATCCACTGTCTGTCACAGGGCCGCCACACCCACAGGAGTGCTGCATGTCACCATGGGAATGTTTAGGGGTGTTTGTCCAATATTGCACAGACTACTGCCAACGCTCCCTCTAAGTAAATCTCACAGAACACAACACATCACAAATTTGACACGAACACAGCTGCATGCATACACGATGCATCTGCAACAAGACCTCAGTGCACACCTCCTCACCCCTGTCCGAAACCCACCGAACCAGCACGAGGAGGACTACAATTGTTCCCATACTGGTACCCATGTGGTCATCGAGCAGACCTTTGGCCTGTTGAAGGCACAATTTTTCTGCCTCAGCCGGTCGGGTGGGGCACTCCTCTACAGGCATGAGAAGGTGGGCAAGATCATCATGGCATGTGTCATGCTGCACAATATGTGTATCCGCCGGAATGTGCCCCCGCCCCCTGACATTGAACTGCTACCACCTGGTGATGATGAAAGGGATGAAGACGATGTGGCTGGACATCATCTTGGTGCCGATGCACAGGAAGGACGTGCTGTGCGCCAGTGATTGCACAATATTCAATATTCACACACATGGCAGAGGGTGACATGATAGTTGGACAGAGGGCACTGGGTTTGGGGGTACATGTACACTATGCACTGCATATGAATAAATGACACAGGCGCAATGATGAATGTCCACTCAGGTCTTGCTTTTCACACAACGGGTGTATTAAATATAACAATGATAACGAAAGTGCAAAAACCCTCCACCACCCTCACCCCTCTCCCTCTCCCCCCACAAGCCCCCCACACACCCTCACCCCCTCCCTACATGAGGCTGCCCTGACAATCAATTGGCACTCCCTGGTCCAGGGCGGCATGTCTTGCCGGTGCAGGGTACGTGCTGATCTGCGGAGCGGGCTCGTCTGTGTCAAACTGGAGGATGACGGTGTGACTGCCTACTGGGATTGGGTAGCCGATGCCCTGCCTCCATGGCATCCGCTATGCGGTCTAAGACCTGGCGGAGGGCCGAGACCTCCTTGCAGAGGCGGCTGGTGTTATCTGCAAAGGTTTTGGCCATGGAGGCAGTGTTCTCCGTGATGGACCTGCCTAGAGAGGTGAAGTTCTCACGCCACTCCTGTCTGGCTAGTGTGTTGTCAGCAACAAACTGCCGCACAAGGACAGTCAGCAGTTCTGACCGCATCAGCCCTGCGGGTGCACCCGTGGAGGTTGATGGTCCCTGGCTGTCCTGCTCAGCCTGCTCAGCCTCTATCCCTGTCAAAATGGGACTGAAGTACCCTTCCATCTGCTCCTGACCAGACTGCTCTGGGGTGGTGGGGTGGTCAGTTTTCAGGGACGATATTTGGGGGGATGCCAGTGGACTGGGCGTACAGACCACTTCCGATGCATCGTCCTCAATGGGCACCAATATGTCATCCTGTGGGTCCTCCACAGCCAGGGGTGCTGTGGCTGCCACATCATCAGCCAAACTGGACTCCTCAGAACGTGGTGCCTCACCTGATTCCTCGGGATGGCCAATGAGTGGAGGTGCTTCGGCCTCTACGACCCTTGGTGGCACCGGTGTACTTGCAACCTGGGGTGTCTTGCCTGTTGGTGCACGGTGGCCCCTGCGTTGTCCCCTCAAGGTCGAAGGGCGGTTGGCGTCATCCCGGGACCTCTTCCGGGGTGTGGTCTTTGCAGGGGTTGTATCCTGCCCATCGCTGTCATGGTCAGAGCCTGGGGGGGTCGAAGAGAGGGATGGCATGAGTGATGTTTTGATAGGCATCATACATACATTTGGGCAATTGATCATCCACACAATTGTGGGTAATAGACATTTGTGTTTGGACGAGCACATTGTTTGATACATGGGTGGGTTATGCAGGCATACGCTGGGGTCACTCATGTTGGCCAAGAGCTATGCTATCTGACATGCACATTATTTGGGGCCTGCATGCTGTGTGACTCATGGCATTTCTATCTTTGTGTGGTATGTGTCAGGTACAGCATTGCCTTGCAGTAGGCATCTGCATGTGTCTGTGATGCGTCCGCCCGCTTTGCTGGAGTGTGTGTGTGTTGGACCATGGCTTGACTCTTTGGACTGACATATTGGTTGACTTTCATCAGACTCGGCATTACAGTGTTTTCTTAGGACACTCACCTCCATCGCCCGATGTTGTGGCGCCACACTTCATCTCGCCAACAACTTCAATTCCTTCCATTCCGATCATGCTGGCGCAGATGTCCTCCCATGGTGTCAGCTTGATTGGTGAGCTGGGACCTCCTCCTGTTCCCATTGCCTGACTCCTGTTCACTGAGAGTATATTTCTAACTCTGAGTCGTAGGTCGTCCCAGCGCTTACAACAGTCTTTGATGGTGCGTGGGGTGTTCCCAACAGCACTGACTTTTTGAGCAACAAGTGCCCAGATCTCCTTTTTTTTAAAGAATTGCCTCCCTCTTCATGTTGTTGGAAAAGACTATCACAGCATGCTCCTGCAGTGTCCCGACCAGCATCTCCAGCTCATCCCTCAGTAAATCTCTTCTTGTGCAGGCGGGCAGCTCCCTTCTTTAGGGCCTTGGGCATAGTGGTGTGATAGGAGAATGTTCTGCGTACAACAGCAGAGTCCAACGGGTCCTGTGTGGTGAGTATGGCAATGGTTTGTGTTTTTAAAGATGGCCGACGTGCCCCTTCCCGTTCCTGTGCGATGATGCTACTTTCGGTTCTGCTTATCAGCGGTGACCGTTATTAACGGTGACCATTATTAGCGGTCATCGCTAATTACGGTCACCGCTAATGCTGCATTGTACCTTGTCGGTAGTGCTATCTGCGCTATGCATGATGCTGCTAAGGGCATTTTAGGTTCCTTTAACGGAATGGCGGTAATGACCTTACCGGCATGGCGCAAAGCTCGTGCCCGCGAAGTCGTAATAGTCCTCTATTAGCAGACTGATGACTGCCCAGACACGCTATTTACGCCATGCCGGTAAGGACCGTTACTTACCTCCAAACTCGGAATGAGGGCCTTTCTCTTGAGCAAATCTTTGTAAATTATATTTGCAGGTGAGGATCTCAAAGATGCTCCAGGCAGATCCAGGTTTGCTCCAGTTTATCTGGCTTAAGGCAGCAGATCCATATCAGAAATACTCACCGGCATCTCCGATTTGCACCAGTTCACCTCTTTGGGAATCAGGGTCCTAGAGTATCTGCCACAGTTGGGCTTATCGTAAGATATGATATGATTGTTTATTTGTTTCTAAGCACGGACTTGGGGATCGAACCTGTGTAGCTCATTATTGCTTCCAATGCGAGCACGTTGCCCCGGAGCTATCCACCCGAGATAATATATAATATATCTGGTTCCTCTTACAAGTGCTGGTGCTTTTTCAGCCCCATGAATCCAGTCCAGCTGCGCTCAAGTTGCAAACATTTGCATCGCTTGGATGTGTTTAATGTGTTCAGAGATTTATAGCAAGGTTCACAAATAAGACCTGGGAGTGTCTCTAGCGTGTCATTACAGTCCCAGTCGTGCATACAGTGCACTGAACAGAATGATCAAGTCCAAAGGGCCCGGCCGTACCAGGTGTGCTTAACCTCAGTTTCCCTTTCTGCTTCGTAGAAACTGACATTGACACACATCTGTATCAAATCCATCTTCTTGCTGGAATAGCCCGCCAGTCTCGCAGCAAATGAGGCGTGAGGGAGCGCGTCCAATCGTGGAGTGCGTGATCTTTCAGGGCAGGCTGGTTGCGTGTAGGGACCCTGGCCTCGCGCGAGGAAGCTGCTCGAGGCCTGGCTGTGCTGAACATCTCATTTGAGAGCAGTGGGTTCTGTGGCTGTCAGAACAGGGAGGCATGCGGCTGAATCGTAAGAAACAACTCCTTTCATCGTCAGATTCCATATATAGCCACAATTTGCATCATCTTTAAGCTGTGCACATCAAATCGTACACTTAGTCGGTAACATTCAAGTGCATTCGCTGCTTTTTGACCTAGAACACACGCACGGATGCACAAAGACGACCCGCGCAAGGATGTACACACACACACACACGTACGTACGTGTGTATCCAAACAAAGAATCATATGCAAACACTCTCTCTCTCTCTCTCTCTCTCTCTCTCTCTCTCTCTCTCTCTCTCTCGCACACAGACACGCACACACTCACAAACTGACACCCTCTTACAGACTGGCGCCTCACATACACATGCACATGGTTAGACAGGCACACTTGCATACATACACATAACACACACACCATTGCACTTGCACACTCACACGCCCTCAGTCTGTTTGCAGAAAGTCAAAAGAAATAGTCCAGTTTAACGTGAACCCTGTGTCTTTTGTAAACGGTAACATCTTTTGCGCAGGGAACACTGGCTGCGCATAACTTCCTCGGCAGATATTAAGATAAGAGCAATAACTTCCGCTTGCACGTCCTCACTTCTGCTGTAGTTTCATAGTGAAATCTGGACTCTAAATTCTTAGTACTATGACTCCACGTATTCACAGGTCACACAAGACACTGAATCATGACATGTGTGTGATGTGTGCTGCCCCAGCCATTGCCTCATTATGGGTGCTCTGTGACATACAGCACATGCGAGAGACCGCCCTTTGGCATCACTGCCCTGGAAATGCTGTGGAGCTGAACAAGGGTCACGCAGAGAGGCCAACGTTCAAAAGTGTCCGGCAGAGATGTTTTATCTTCTGGGGATATTTTGGACATTGGGAGCCCTGGGCTAGCGTTAGTTCTCTTTTTTATCTGATTTTTTTCTGCAGCTTTATAAGCTGGAACTGTATTCATTTGCCTTCGAATGCTGAATCACTGGCAAGCCCCGAGAGAAGGGAGACGGGGGTCTCAGGCTGAGACGGAGCACTTGCATGGAGATGCAGCCCGGGTCCGCAGTCAATGCTCTGCAGGGTTACATTACAATTACACAGGAGGAAAAGGCACCCCAAATACCAGGTACAAGAGAAAGGCCTGGAGGGTGCCCGTTGAAAGCCCTCACGAGGCACTCACCGAGGCAATGGCGGCCATTTTAGAAACTCACGAGTCCTTGTGCTTGACCTTCCGATGCTGCATCAGATGACCAACTGGCTTTGTTAAGCTTGGAGAAGGAAAAACACTTGCAGAAAAGGAAGACAGCAAGAGACTGTGCACTGAAAATGGGAATTTAAGACTTGCGTGAACGAGGTTCAACCTCACAGGCCTTCATTCGGACAAGAAGCATGTCGGCGGGGATGTCTTCTTCCATGGTGACGTGAAGCACGACTCCTTTTCAAGGATGCAGTCATGCATGAGAAGACCTGGTGCAGCTGTTGTGCTGCACCTGCGGCCGGTTCACCTGGTCTCTGCAGTCCTGCATCCGGCAAAGAACGCATGCAAGGCCACCGAGGCCCCTCTTCTCCTAACATGACCGGAGCACCGAGGTTCAGACGGGCCTCCCCTCATGCTATGGTCATCTCAGTTCTTAAGACTTCTCGCTTTTATAACAGCTCCTCTAGGAGACCCTCTTTAAGACTCACTTTATAATAATAATAATTTATTTTTTATATTGCGCTACACCCATTGGTCTTAGAACACTCAAATAACAGATGACGTCATTATCCCACAGAATGGTACTCATTTTAATCAACCTCGAAAGGATGAAAGGCTGAGTTGGCCCTGCCGAGATTCGAAACTGCCGCAGTAGGCTGTACCCAGATATCAGGGGCGAGCGCTTAGCTCACTGTGCTATCCGACCAGAAACTGCCGAATGCAACAACGTCTTCCTTATGGTAGTTGGAGAGAGCTACAACATCGATCTGCATAAGACACGTAGTAGAGGTTCTGCCTCCAGGCCACCGTTGAAAGACTGTCACCCACAACACTGAATTAACTCTAAAGAATTTCGGTCACCTGATTGCATAATGCACGTCCGCCGGGTCACTCGACACGCAGAATAATCCTGATTGGATGAATATTCTATTGGCCAGACATTTTGGTCTTTTTGATTGGGCAGGATGTCAGCCATTCGAGGCAATCAGAGAGGCTGCTGATATGGCCAACTCAAACTCTTTGCTTCCAACTGGCACTGGGGCTAACAGACAGCACCCCTTTGCGCCCCGGCAGTTTTGCCCTCCCCTGGTAATAAATATCTTTATTTGTGTATGCATGAGCACCACTGCATGGTGTGGGTACCAACTGTGTGCACCTTGCCAGCGCCCAGTGCAACAAGGAGTCAAGGATCATGTGTTTTACATTCTCCCTTTTTGGCAGTGTTCAATGGAGGTTCCCTCCTACCATCCAGCTGCCGGCTCTGCTGTCGCCACAGCCGACAGCTGTGCCGCCCTAGCAGCCCCATCGACTGGGCATTGCCTGTACATCACAGTGTGCCCTGGCTGGCCTACTTGGGCCTTGATGGCTTCTTCAGCACCTCAACGGATGCCCTATGCCTGGCAGTCGTCCTGCCAGGACTCCCTGGCCTGCACCTCGAGATCTATTTCTAATGTGACTGTGACTAGGTTTCACCTGTGTCATGCTGGGCTCTAGCACCCACTTTCTTGAACCTTCATTCCTTGAATCACACCACGCTGCAATCTCCATGGAGAGCGACGGCAGCTTCCATGTTTTCCCATCCACCGCCTTGAGGCCGTGCCAGCAGCTGGGCTCAAGGTAACACATTTGTGAATCTGACATGGCCATGAAGGCAAAGCGTAGACTGCTTTTACCCCCCAACCCCTTTTACGCTCTATTTCAGTAGAACATGGCCCCCATCATGTTTTGCAGCAGAGTGGCAGACAGGAGGGCAGGTACGTTTCCTCCTCCTCTTCCCACTATGCCTGCAGAACCGCCCCATTTTATGCCAGCATGAGATGTTCACGTTAGTGTAACCCTAATGGACTCTTATGGAATCCACTTGGTTTTAGTACTCGCTAAAAGCAGCCAGATGCCATAGGAATCCATTGTAAATGCTGTCTACAAAGCTTACATTTCAGACAGCATTTGCATTTTTTGCAAAGCAGTGTACAGGCAATTTCACCTCTATTTACACTTTAGTTTTGCACTTTGTTTTTCTACGTGGAAAGTTGCATGTAGGGCACTCAACGGGACATAAGAGCCTGGGTCGGGCTGGTCCATAAAATTGTCTCGGGCACCAATGAAAAAGTGACCCACAGTTGCAAATGGGAATATATTCCTTTTGTGACAGTGGATGAATAGTACCCAAGGGGAAGTTATTTGATAAAATGTGATGCAAATTGTGCATTTTAAAGAATATTTATTCAGCAACTCAGGTCAAAACTACTACTCCAGAGTGAAGTAACTTATCAAACTGGCCCACCTTGGCCAGAAAAATGGCACAATTTGACCCAAAAAACTGGCCCAGACCAGTATTTTACATTTTTGGTTCGGCCATGGGCCTATTGACCTATAGGCCAGTACGAACCTGGTAAGAGCTAGCGTTGGCAGTCCCCTGCCGTCAATTAACACTTCCTACAAAATGACCCGTAGGGTGGTTGCACAGTTTGGCGCTGCTTTTGCTGGCACTAGTGGACAAGTACTCAGCTGCCAGTTGTCCGAGCGGTTCAGCCTGTAGCGGTGGGACTGGTGGATTGGCAGCTGCAGAGACAGTGGCACTGTTGGTAGCTGTGGCTTTGGGTGTGTTGTGCAAAAGAGAGAATAGCACCACAAATTGTCAGGTATTCACAATGAACGGCATAACCTGCACTTTCACAGCCTTTTAGGTATTTTTCATTAGAAGACGGAAAATAATGTGTTGTCACTACTGCCGGTTTGGCATGAAGGTGTCTTCTTTCAGGTTCAGGGAAGTTCGTTGTATTGAGGAGACTGAGTGAGCCTTTCTCTGTAAAGACCAAAACTAGAATGCTCAGATCGAATAATACACAACAGCTAAAAGCGCTGAGAAGCCTTCTCAATCAAGTGAAAAGGGGCGCTTTCTATGCCGCAGGCCCTACGGCCCGGAATGCCCCCCCCCCAGAAGAGCTCAGAAAGATTAGCCTGATTGAAAATTTGAAGAAGAAACTAAAGACATTTCTCTTCAACTGTCTGATGAATACTGTTAGGTTGTCCTAGTTGTACCCCCTCCTTTCCCCCCTACGTGTATGTTTGTATTTGTCGCTTTTCGCCCATAGGCCTCTGGGTTCCGAGTTGTGCGATATAGATTTTTTGGACGCAAGTTAAAGTACTACTGAAAGATGCGCCCAAGGCAATACCCTTAATGTCATGCACATGATCATGTGTAGTTGCAAACATAGGCCTAATGCATCACACTTGGTTGGTATGGGGAGAGCAGTGGTCAGGTGGGGGGGTCGGCCCCTTGCAGTGGCAGCTAGTCCCTTTTTTAACTGGAGATGCGTACATCTTTTCCACAACTTAGGGCGGGCAGCCGAGCAGTGGGTGGACGCATCAACCATCCAAATGAACTTTCTGGGGAGTGGGGTTCTCCCCTGAAACATTATTAAATAATGGATTGAAGTAGTGCATTTTACAGCACACCTTTTGGGACAAATTGGGTAAAACACTATATTTGTTACAATCTGTTTAATTGGGTAACACATTAAAAAATCTGGTGCCTGATTCTTAGTGCATAGGAGTATTTGCCAACGCATTTCTGTGATGCCCACAATATATGTAATTCCAGTAAAAGAGGTGATGGCTGGAAGGTTTACAATTAATATTAACCTCTGGTATTTCTCTGGGCAAACCTCCAGACCATTGTTCTTTACCTGCCAAGCCATTGCAAAAGGGAACAGAGCATATGCAAATCAAGCTTGGTCCCACCCCAAAAGGGGCAGTCAAACCCAAACTGCTTGGTCACATCCCTTCTGCACGAGACCATAAGCACCCCCAAACATGTTTCGGCCTTGTTGGGCGTCATCAGTGGGAAGTAGCTTGGGTCTCTAGGCCCAGCAGATACAGTACCCACCTCAAGGCGTACCCTTCCCACTCGCAGCAACTACAGCAAAACAAAAGAGAGGATGGCTGGAAGGTTTACAATTAATCTTAACCTCTGCCATTGCTCTGGCCAAACCTCCAGAACATCCTTCTTTGCCTGCCAGGCCATTACTAAAGGAGAATGTCCATATGCAAATCAGGCTTGGTCCCACCCCAGAGGGAGCAGTCCAGCCCAAACTGCTTTGTCAAATCCCTTCTGCATGAAACACCAACATCCCCAAACATGTTTCGGCCTTGTTGGGCCTCATCAGTGTGGAGTAGTTTGGGTCTCTAGGCCCAGCAGGCTTGGGACGCACGTCTGGGCATACCCGTCCCACTCGGGGTGACTACAGCAAAACAAAGGTGATGGCTGGAAGGTTTAGAATGAATCTTAACCTCTGTGTATAATCACAATAGCCTTTCATCACCCTCATTTTCAGATGAAGATAGGTCTTAGTTCCAATGTAAGTACATTGGCCTCTGTACGTAGATGGTTTTAAACTTATTTTATATTAATGTTTTAACTGTTTTGTGTTCATGGAATGGTTGCTATTTTATGCTTTATAGCATCGATTATTGTGACTATTTAGAATGATTTCATGGATTTTAAACCCGAAATAAAGCAGAAATGCGTGACAGACAATGCCCCCCAGTCAATTTCTCATGCTATAGTCCGGTGCACTACTATGCAGCTCGAGATGTGCTACAGGACCGTACCACCAACTCGCTGATGAGTAAACGTTGTAAAATGTCTGAAATGACTCAGTTGGTCCACTCATTGAGTGGCTGTCGAAGGGCCTTGAGGTCTGGTCTACGATGGTGCCCCCCCAGTGGAATCCCATGGCAAACATCATGGCAAACCATGGTTATATTGGGCCGACAAAACAGAAACCAGATAGAAATACACCGGATTGGTCAATGACATAAAAAACAGAAAACTCACCATTAATCTGTTTGCTGCTGCGAATCCATGATGGGGCTGGGACATCCAACAAATTGGCGTTCATATTTTAATACAGCGTTTAAACACTAATGTCTTGCCTATGAAAGCAGTGGTTTGATCGAGGTTGGGCACAGCTTGATGACATAACGGAAACCGCCGTGTCCCCAGGTGGTCGCCTTGCTCGGCCAGTAATTGCCACGCCACCTGCGGCTTGTACGACAGTAGCTGGGGAAGGCGAGAGAAGTAAGCATACAGAAGATAGCAATTACTTGTGGATCACAAGTTCAGAGGCTGAATCGCTGTTATTGTTTTATTTGAGACGGCAGCGGCACGCGAGAGGTAGCAGAGCCATTGCTTTGTGTAATTCGGTTCATGAGGACCGATGGTCTCAGAGCGCCATGTGCACACCGTCTCTTGTGTGGAGTGACTACGCTTGGCAGTGCAGAAGAAATAAATCACACTAGGACTGAAATAATCAGTTTTCTGCCTCCGTAGAGGATTGAATGTTCACACTTTGGAAGAGTACCAAATATGTAGCCCGTGCCCAAATCACTACCTACCTGGTAATTTTACGCTTGACGCGTATAGGTGGGAAGCGTGCCAGGTAGGTCATTCTTCCCTCTCAATGACACCACAAGAGACTTCCTCGAGCGACATCGCAGAGTCTATCATGATTGACATCATCACCAACTTCATCAATGTCGTCGCTGATGATCAATCACATGAAGAACAGAAAAGTCACTCACAGCACTGTCACAGGATGATCACTGAATACTGAACAAAGATGCAGTGCTTTTGCAGACCTTCGACTAGATTCCCTGTGCATTTGCCTCAGCTCCATCACACCCTTTGATCTATGAACTACAGTGTAATTGACCCACTGACTGACCTTGCTTGTTTTAATCGAGAAAAAAGATTGTGGGAGAAACCAAATGCAGGGGATGACTTGGTGCAAGAAAAAGTAAGACCATATTCACTAATTTTTCACATGATCTACACAGAGCAGTCTTTTTACTGACACCCTGCTTCTGTCCCGCACTCCCTACACCAGCTTCTATGGTAAAATATCAGTTTTACAGACCTTAGACCGATCTTTGCCACAAACACAATTCTCGCTGTTACGCCACTACCAAAATATCCTTAAGTAGAGCCTTCCGATGTAAGCAACGGCGGCCTCAACAATGGCCTGCTCTTTCTGACTAAAACCACTGTAAGGTGCATAGCCACGCAAGTTAGCATATTTGCCAGGGGGAACTGCTAGTGGAACTCCACTCCACATCAGGCATGGCTGCAGCAAGGGAACTGCCACCTTACTCCTGGTGGATAGTTCTCTCCATGCCTTAAACGAAGGTCATATCTGCCTATTCATTTACATCGACCGCACAACACCCAACACCGGAATGGGGATCGATGGAATGCTGTTTATTTTTCCCCTTATGCTCATATAAAAGAGCTCAAGGGGTCAAAGATTCCTCATTTTTTCCAGTACTGGTGCCAAATGGACTCCCCAAAACGCAATTCACTCTCCCATGCCCTTCGCTATTGATACTGAGCATTACGTGGAAACACCTCATTCCACAAATACACTGATGACACTGTACTTTACCCCCTAATCCCGGGCCCTCAAAGAGCCCAGCGACCTTGCTAGATGTATTGGCACAGTTCCGAAAGGGGGTGACATAACCCCCACTAAAAAGCCAGCCCATGCAAGAAAGAGTTTCCGCTTCGTAACACCCCATTCAGAACTGGCTTTTGGCCTTTGTCTTTGAAGGGATAAGCTTGGCATTCTGTTCTAGTCTCAATTCCAAATTATGAGACAGGAGATTACAATGGGACTTCCACATCATACACTTGGTGAAGGGTTTACAAACCCAACCCTGTCTACTGGATATCATTAACTGGTGTATCCCAGAGTCTGACCGGTGCTCTATGGGTATCGCCAGACTTGATCACAAAAAAGATCTTGGGACGACTAAGGCCACCTAACATTCTGTTGCCCAGCTGTTTCTGGCACTCAACATTGTTACCGTATCAGGCTGGTCCTGATCTCCATACGCTGGTTCTCTTTCGAAACCAAAGGATGTTCAAGGGGCATGGCTAACCTACAAAGCAAGCTTGAAGCCAATAATCCTCAGAAAGTGCCTTGGATTCTGGATCTACCCCAATTCTTGGGCTTTGCTCTGCCCCTTATGGCATCAGGCTCCAGAAGACGAAAACCTGCAAGATCTACCAAATCAATCATAGAACCGAAAGACTGAGCCAGAGGACCCTCATTCTCACTCGCTCTTCAACACTTTCAGGGTCCCTTGGCAAATGCTTGCACTCACAACTGCACAGTCCACGTGGTGTGAGGACTGTTGTTTTACTTTTTACTTGACATCCTCCCCCATCAGTGCTTGAGGCAATCATTAAACTCCACATTTTCCCATTACAATACTTTCCAGTGCTCTGATATGTAAAGTCTACCCACCACCCAAAAGAGGCAAATCTCGTTGCTCTCTTCCAAATCCCCTACTGCCTTGGATCACCTTTCCGCTCACGCAGCTGTCATTCCATTTTTTATATTTATACATCCTTACCAGGCCACCCTGCATCATTTGTCATGATGTACCCTTTAATGTAAATTGTTGTCTATGTAGTGGAATTTACTAATTGGTATGGTCGATTCCTTTATTCAGGCAAAGGGGTGCAAAATATATACTTTTTGGTGTAAGTGCTTGTATCTCTTTAGCAGTTAGATCATGTTTTAATCCTTTCAATATGCTTTGTCACGATTGGGACAGGTATGTCTAGACATGGGTCCCGTGCCTGCTGGGCCTAGAGGCCGAAGTCACTACTCACTGATGACGCCCAATGAGGCCAAAACATGTCTAGGGATGTTTGCGGTCTCGTGCAGGAGGATGTGACCTAGCAGTTCGGGTTGGACTGCTCCTTTGGGGGTGGGACCAAGCCTGATTTGAATATGGTCTTTCCACTCTCTGTAATGGTTTTCAGGCGAAGAACGATGCTCGGGACCGTTGCCCAAAGCAATTTCCAGAAGTTTAAGATTAGTTCTAAACCTTCCAGCCATCACCCCTTTGTTTTGCTTAATTCTTTCGATATGACCCATGATCCCCTTCTTGATTCCTTGCCCTCCAATCCTTGATAGTGCCTGACACCCATTATATCCTGGTACAGACATGACTAAACTGCAACATAAGTAAAGGAATGGAATACATGGCCAATGCTTATAAATGGTCAACAATCCATGTATGCAACATATTGACCTCCCTCCCCAAGTGTCCTTCTCAGTGCCTGATGATCGCTCGTGCTGGGTGTCGAGTTGAGTCTATCTGAAATAAACCTGCCCTCCCTTTTCCTTTTAAATTCACAATAGGAAAGTGCACCCTCGCCCACCCAGCTATCTATGAATTAGAGAGAGCGAAAGAAAGAAAGAGGAGAGAGAGAGAGAGAGAAAGAGAGAGAGAGAGAGAGAGAGATTAACACAGAAGAAGGGACAGTGGCAATTCACAGAAATTAGAAGCGGTTTCAAGATGGCACAGTTATGACATACCGTCAAATCTTTGCGTAATTCAGTTCAAGTTCAATATTGCTCCACATTCGTGGTGCCTATGACATAGACCTTGCACTTGGCCAGTGCACTGTTCTACTGCATTTACACAGACACACACATGCGTGCACGCACACTCACACACACACACACTCTCTCACCAATGCCCACTAAAATGTATGCATACCGGTTTTTGGCATGAGGTCCAAAAGTAGACTTCAAAACGAAAGAATGGCAGTTGTTAAACTGGTATAGGTTAGAGCATTGCACAGGTCAATCTAATAAAACAGTCAACCAGGAGCAAACGTCAATGGATATAATGAATTGAGTTAGTGTCTGGGGTTACCTCAGGATGAGACTGTGTGTGGGTGAGAACGAATCAGAAACCCCCTTGAAGCCGAACGTCCGAGTTAGTCCTTTCTCAACGCAGACTAATCCTTACTTAACGTAGGGCCTCACCTCATCACCTGACCTTCATGTCTTATTTTATTATGTCATCATGCACATCATAACATGTAACCAATGTAACATGGACTTTGTTTAACCTGGTATGTTTGTATTCCTGCTTACTGTGATGTTTCTTCCCCCTCTCTGCTTATATTCCATTCCTTCCACCCCAGTTACTAGCCTGCTCCTCTTCCCCTAGAGCCACGTTGCATTCTCTCTGTAGAGCTCTAAGGTAGAATGTATTCTGCTAATGTGTGCATATATAACTTGCAAATACAATTGTGAACACATTAAAGCGAGGAGAGGAGGGGCCGCCCCAGCATCATGGAAGTGACATACAGTGAACATGTTGGCACATATTGTTACCGCTGATACATGAAAGTGATTTACAGTGGCAATGCTGCTCTACAGTGTGACTGCAACATCATCAAAGGGATGAAAGTAGAAAAAGACTTATTACAATTATTTCTAGTGGCAAATTTGACCTATATTGTGGTGAATCTTCGAGAAAGTCTTTTACAGTGGAAATGCTGACATTAATTGTTGGAGGAACCTTATGAAAATGATCTACAGTATGAATGCAATCATATACTCTGGGTGCATCATGGTGAAAGTGATTTACTGTGGCAATGTTAGCCTACGCTGTGTGCTTGGTTTCATGAATTACAGTGACAGTGTGGCCATATATTGTGGCACAACATCATGGAAGTGGTTTACAGTGGTAGTGCCTTCATATATTGTTGCCACCGCTTTGTGAATGTGATTGATAGTGACAATGTTGGCATATATTCTGGGCACAGAATCATGAAAGTGATTGACAGCAGTACTGTGGGCCTATATTTTAGGCACAGCATAATGAAAGTTATTTATCGTGGCTCTGCCTGCATATACTGTGGGCACTGCTTTGTGAATGTGATTTACATTGACAATGTTGGCACATATTGTGGTTTCAGCATCATAAAAGTGATTTACAGTGGAAATGCAATTGCATGTTGTGGGTGGGAAATCAAAGAGATGTACAGTGTCCGTGTTGCATATATTGTGGGAACAGCATTATGAAAGTGATTTAGAGTGGGGATGTTGGTATATATTGTGCATACAGCATCATCAAAGTGATTAATAGTAAAGACACTGGCATTTATTATTGGTTTAGACTCATGAACATGTTTACCAATGTCAAAACTGGCTTATATTCTGGATACAGGCATCAAGAAAATATTTTAAAATGCTGATGTGTATTGGTATCTGTTGAATTTTCTCATGTGTTACTGTAGTTAAACGATTATATATTGTGGCTTTTGAGCCCAGTGAAACCTATATTTCAACCTATTATTTCAACCTGCGCTTCCTGTTTGTTTTCAATATTCTACCATTTTTGTTGTCGCTATGTGTTAACTCATGTACAGCAATTTGAGGAACTAGCTCTATTATATTCTTCAAACTAAATACGAAAAAAAAATATTTTCTGCACCCTAAAGCTCCAGCCACACTACGTCACATTCCCAACCAACGATGTTTTCCCAGTGGTAGAGAACTTTAAGAGGACTGGTTTCCATTTCAAATGTAATATCTTACAACTGCGTAAGAGCCACTTTTTCATGGTGGACTACTAGTCTTGGAAAAAAAGAATAATGAGGTTTGAATTCCTGCATCTTAATCATCTGATGCTGGGCATCAGTGATGCAAAAGCAGTGTAAAAGAAGCAGTGCTAGAAACCTGGATTTGAAAGTGTCCTGCAGTCCCCGAACACACTATCCTGACAAAATGGCTGAAATAAGCAAACAATGCCATTAGTAAGAGAACTACAGGTGATGATTTTCTCAAGTGTTGCTGTAATTAAATGATTATATAGTGTGGCTTTTGAACCCAATTTTCTAAAATATTGTTCAGTGAAATGCTCTATTTCAACCTATCATTTAAAAGAAAAATGGCGGTGATCCCAGAAGGATCGTTAAGGGGCAATGTACTTGCCACGTAAGAAAGATAACAAAGAACAACACAGGTTCGAATCCTGGTCCCGTGCTTAGTGACTGGTCTCCAGTGTTGAGCGTGTTATGAAAGATGAATGAATTCATGAAGTGCGTGTGGTCTTGTGTCCCAGGGGGCATAGTCCACTTTAACGCCAGCAACCTTTTTAAGAGGGCGTTATTTCAAGCATGGAAGCCTAGTCAGGCTCACAAGCATCAATCCCACATTGGTTTTTGTATATGTGATGCATATGAAAATGATATTTTGCTTTATGTATCACTAGATAGAAGTTGCGCAGGTGAGTGATACCATATGTGCTTTAGTGGTGTGACATTACTGCATGTAATGTTATGGATTTGTATTGTATAGGGCAGTGTCAAGATCACCCTTGTTTTTATGGAACTAAGAAATCCTCTCAAACCACATCTACTGGGAACCAGGGTTTCTGAATATTTTGAAGTCTTGCTGAGAAAAGTAAGTGTAAAATCATAAGAAGAATCTCATTTTTAAATGCATGCTTAAAAGACGAATCCGCGACTCTGTTACACCTGTGACAATTCCCTAGGAACGGCAGGTTTAAGAGTTGAAAACCACGTTGCACCTGTGGAAACTACTATGCTCAGAGAAGTCCATTGAGTTTCCTGATCCCTCCCCAAGTTCATGAAAATCGTAGATCTTTCCTCTTCTTCAGACTAAGATATCTGCTAATATGGGAAACGGAAGGAGCATGGATGTGCTTCTGGTGTACTTCCGGGTTATCTACAGTTTGTAAAAGCAGAGTGGAAACTGTGCACCATGTAACAGAACTGTGAAATTATACAGTGGAGGCCCCGTTTCATCACATTTACTGGACCAGTGTTACATTTTTCCTTCAGTATGGATTGCTTTAGCATGCTTGTGCTGATGAGACACAACTCAATATCAAACTTGATGGCCCTGACTCAAGCCTCGAACATCGCGTCAACTGACTGGATAAAGTCGATTCTTCGATGTTGGATGATGCGCTTCAACTGACTCCTAGTAAAACTGAAGTTCTCCTTCTTGATCGGAAACTTAAGTTCTGTACTCCTTCAAAACGTTGTCCTCCACCTGTACTATCTTCTTTACCATTGTGCTTTGCTTCGACTGGCAGCATGATCTTGCTATGAAGGCTCAAATTAGCCAACAACTAAAATTATCATTCTACAAACCTTGCCTCTGCCTGCTTGAAGGATTGTACCATTTATAAATAGACACTTTCTCCCCATGGTTGTTGGTTCTCTTATTAACTTTATTTAATGTAACTATTTGTTTGGGTATTCCGGAATAGCTGGTGGCAGGACTGCAGAAACTTCAGAATTATGCAGGTTGTATGATTTTCCATCTGCCTCGCACAGACTCTGTAACCTCTCTGTGTCAATCTCTTCATTGGCTTCCTGTCATCTCTCTCGCACAGACTCTGTAACCTCTCTGCGTCAATCTCTTCATTGGCTTCCTGTCATCTGTCTCGCACAGATTCTGTAACCTCCTCGCGTCAATCACTTCATTGGCTTCCTGTCATCTGTCTCGAACAGACTCTGTAATCTCTCTCCGTCAATCTCTTCGTTGGCTTTCTGTCATCTGTCTCACACCGATTCTGCAACCTCTTTGCGTCAATCACTTCATTGGCTTCCTGTCATCTGTCTTGCACAGACTCTGTAACCTCTCTGCGTCAATCTCTTCATTGGCTTCCTGTCACATCCTGAACTATTTCTTAAGGCTCTCTGCCTTGCTTTCATGGACTTGACTCTATTTATCTGCAAAACAAGATCAGTCAGGTTAGGCCGGCCCTTTACTTACGATCAGTCCCTAAATTGAATTTTAGAGCTGGAGGAGATCACAGATTTACAGTCTGCACCCCATAGCTCTGGAATTCAATACTATAGGAGATTTGTGTAGTATTCTGTGTTAGAATGTTATCGAATGTTATCCCTGCACTGCGACGTGAAGGAATGTTTAGGTTGAAAAGAACCTAAGGGTTCTGGGCAGTTTGAGAAAAGGTTTAGTGAAAAGACAGTCGCAGTGCGGGACGCCGGTTTGTGATTACAATAAATTGTTTACTTCACAAGTACTCACTCTGGCTCCAATTGGCAATGAGGTTACCGGCACCTGGTGAAACCACGTAGCACAGGAAGGACGAGAGCAGCTGCTCCGAGCCCAGGCGGAGGCTTGAGCTGTTGTAAGCCACACAGAAAAGTGGGACTAAAAAAGAGCAGACGCTCCGAAATGGTAGCTGTTGTGTTTGAAGTTACGTCCAAAGATATGGGGATTGAGGAGTTGGGCAAAGATGATGAGCTTCAACAAATTGGCGAGTACATGAAATCTGGATGGCCGGAAAAGAAGGCAGTTCAGGAAGCATGTTTGAGATTTTGGGAGGTAAGGGATGAATTGTCAATGGAGGATGGATTTTTGGTAAGAGGAGACAAATTGATCCCCCCACGCAAGTTATATGATGAACTTATTGAGAAAGCACACCAGGGTCATCCTGGTATTACAGGCACTAAGAATAACATAAGATTGAAATATTGGTCGCCAGGTATGGATCTTATGGTAGAAAGATTGGTTAGAAATTGTTGGCCGTGTCAAAACAGCGATAAGAGTTGTAAAATCAAAGCCTATTGACATTCACAAAGGTGAAGCGCCATGGGAAATGGTAGGTTTGATATTGTTGGAGCATATGGGAAATTGATCGATGAGAAGAGGTTCTCAATAGTACTAGTTGATTACTATTCAGGGTGGCTTGAAGTTAAAGCAGTGAGTAAGATTGATAGTCATGAGATTATGAAATTCATAATGCAAATATGCAGGAGGGAAGGTTTCCCTAAAGTGATAATGAGTGACAATGGAGTTCAATTCAAAAGCAGAGAGATAAGAGAATTTGCTAAGAAATCAGGAATTGAATGGAGGTTTTCAGCTTTATATCATCCCCAAACGAATGGGTTAGTGGAGAGATGCAATTGTGTGATTGTAGAAACAGTAGAATTGGCATTGAGTAATAACTTGTCAGTGGATGAAGTACTTAAAGAGAAAGTATGGTGCAGCAGGATGGCTGTTAATAGAGGAATGAATGTTTCACCTTTTGAATTGATGAAGGGAAGGGCTCCCAATACTTTACTTAATCCGGAATGGGTTAATCGTAGGAAAGTAGTGCATGATGAAAAACATAAGTTGTTCAAATATATAAATATATATGACATATCTAGTGGAGAACCATCTATCAGAGAACCCAAGCTGAGAATCTCACCAGGAGATTATGTGCGGATTAAGTTTGGTCGTAGTGTGAGGAAGGGCGACTCTAAATACAGCAGTCCAATTAAAGTTATACAGGTGTTTAGAAGAGCGGTTAGAGTTGCTGGGGGAGCAGTATGGAACTTGGATAGGGTAAGTAAATGGAGATGGGAAGGCAAACAGGAGGAATTTCAACGCTATGGTAAAGAGAGAAGAGCAAATTAATTGTTTGCAGATGAAGTTATATTTAGGAGGGAGAATGCAAGTGAAATGGAGAATGGTGATAGGGATGTAGCGAGACAAGGTGAAGAAATGGATGTGAACGTGCGACAAAGTAATGATGTAGCTAGACGAAATTTTCTACGAAGTTCAAGAGAAAGAAGATTACCATATTGGTCCAGGGATTATGTTATGCCTAACTAGATGGATATTCTAATGTAATTGTTTAGGTCCCTAGTACCGTGCCTTGTTAACTGTACTACGATGTTAGTCATATGTTTTCATTCAATATTATGGGGGGGAGGTGTAGTATTCTTTGTTAGAATGTTATCGAATGTTATCCCTGCACTGCGACGTGAAGGAATGTTTAGGTTGAAAAGAACCTAAGGGTTCTGGGCAGTTGGAGAAAAGTTTTAGTGAAAAGACAGTCGTAGTGCGGGGCATCGGTTTGTGATTACAATAAATTGTTTACTTCACAAGTACTCACTCTGGCTCCAGTGAATACTTCAATTTCCAAGCTAGAAAATATTCTCCAATTTCACAAAGCCATTAAAACAGAAAAGCAGAAATCGGATTGGAAATGTTTTCGCCGGGCTGAAATGCTGGGGTGGAGTGGGATTTAGCAAGTAATGCCACTCCACTTGGTCGGGTGGTAAAAAGGGTTGAGCGGTCTGGTTCATAGTCTGACCACCTTTTTCTGCTGTGTGCAGTAGAGAACGGCATCTCATAAAAGTCTCTGAAGGATGGAGGTGGCCATGTCATTTCCCCATTGGAGGTTGTGCAGGGGTCCACCTTCATGGACCGGGTATTGGTGAGACATGGTACCATGGTTGATTTTTGCCCAGGTTCTGATACCTTAATTACGCTCTAACACCCGAGCCAATGGGCTGGATCGGGTAGCAATTGCTGTGGGCCCAAGTTACAGTTGCGATGGATCTAACGAACGGCCCCAGCACTGTTACCACACGATCCAGCCTAGTTGACAGGATGTTATTGCTATTAACTCCCAGGGTTTTTAATCCGGGTGTCTCAGAGCAATAATTTAGTTTGAATGAACGTGATGTGCTCTTGCAGCTTCACATTAATTCAAACAAAAAACGTACCTAAAATGGCTGCCATGGAAATGTAAGGCGGGGCTCCATGCAGAGAGCCTCTTCCATTTCCATGGCAGCCTGGGATGCCGAGCGGCGGTGGCAGTAGAGCCGCCAGCCATGTTAGAATGTAAGTGGGGTAGGAAGGTGCGGAGGGAAGGGAGCGTTGAGTGGAGGGAAGGGAGGGGAGGGGAAAATGGAAGGGCAGGTGAAATCAGCCTTCAGGTTGCTAGGAAAGTGGGCTTATACCTGGTGGTTTGTTGAGTGGAGTCTCCTGCCAGTTGGGTTTTTCCTGCACCACTGTGAGCCTCCGCCCGACACTGCTGCTTTTTTATTATGTGTGGTACAGGCCTACTGCAGGGTGGTATTGCTCACCCATGTTCTGAAACCTATACCTTCACCATTGGATTTGGTGTATGACACTCTTATGTTTTAACTAAAGCAGTACAGAGGAAACCACCGCACACCACGTGGTCTATTAAGAGAGGCACAAATTAAGACGATCTGTGCTTCTGTCTTATTGTGCAGAGTTTAGCCTGCATCGAGTGTAGGTGTGCTAATTGTGTGATTTATGGAGTTAATTATAAGTGACTTCATTTCATAGAACTCTTTTCGCACAGTTGTATCAGCACCTCTATAAAACCTCATAATTTTTTTCCACCGGTATCATCCATAAAATTCAATAAAAAGAGTTTGCAACCCCCGCCCCCCCAAAACAAACCTCCATAAAGTTTATATTAATGTTGAAATGGTTTTCATTGCGCAACCAAAATAAACTAAATTGTTACTGCCCTTCAGCAATATGGAGGCTATTGATCGAGAAATCGAGAAGCACACATTGGCATGCGTGTTTAGTAAGGGCTTGCTTTTTCGGTACCCATGGTGTTTTTACTATGTCCACCAATAAGTGATTGCTAATCGTACAGGTGTGAGAAAAATGTCTTTCACACAATAACAGCGCCCCAGGCCTAGTAAAAGATGTGTCTAGTTATGTTAATGAGGTCATTCACCTCCCGCGCGAGAGCCCTTTTTGATAACACGTGTTTCGCCACGTCGCGTGCCTTTCTCAAATCTGGGCAATTTGTGTTACAACATCACACATAGCATGGGTTTCTCCGTTCTTATTTATTCATGTCTTGGGTTGGCAACAGACCATCGTACAGGTGTGCCCTCGTCATTGGCTTGCAGTGCAATTGAATGCATTATGGCTCATCCACAAGCAGAGATTGACTAGAAGAGCGTCACCAGCGGCACCCTTCTCAATGGAGCAGAAATGAGTGAGTGAGTGAGTGAGATGCGGTTGCGAAACACAACTCCGTGGGTCATGCTGTGTAGCTACACACATTTTGCTAAATTCATCCAACTTCAAATTGCGTTTCATTTTGCTATTGAGCCTGGTAAATGGAAATATCAGAACCACAGCACAGCAAAAGAAGACCCGAAGGAAACCCCAGTAGGGTGGCCAACTGTCCCGCTTTTAGCGGGATTGTCCCGCAATTGGGGACTCTCTCCCGCCGTTTGCAGAGTGGCTGTGCGGGACGCAGGTTGTCCCGACTTTCGTCAGGACAACCTGCATCCATCACAGCCACTCTGCGAATTGAAGTGTGCAGTTAAACAGCAAGGCGCTGCGCCTGCTGCTTTCATTCACCGGGCTGCTCTGCAGCCCCGGCTCCTTTTGAGCCTGCAGGTCGAGCTGTGACGCTCGACACCTAGCTTCATTCAAATGCTAATGGTTTGTTCCTGGGTCGTGATGGTCATGTTTTCAGTTAAAAAACGTGACCATCACTTCCCAAGCACAAACCATTTCCATTGCAATTAAGCCTGGCGTCAGAGCGTTACAGCTCGACCTGTAGGGTCTAAAGGAGCCATTAAAAAAAATGCACAAAAAAAGGGGGCGGGCCAAACCTGAATGACGTGGTGACGTCATCGCCGCCTTGTGGGCAAGTGTCCCGCAAAATGCTATCAAAGAGTTGGCCACCCTAATCCCCAGGTGCTTTTCCGAACAGTAGACAAACTAAGATGACGTCATAGTGCTGTATGGTCACATGACATATACTCCTATACAGGGAAGGTGATTGTGCTCTCCAGGCAGCTCTAGGATTGGCCCACTGAGCCGCTTGGGAGGTCATCTCCATCAGGGAACCTGAATGCTCACAGTAATAATCAAGGGGCCGACACTACCGAGATGAAAGCTGTCTCTATATCAAAAATCATAGACCAGAGAAGCGTATCGCATGCATAGGTAGATTAGACCGGAAATTCGGTAAGTGCAAGCTGAGCGTGGCCCCGTAAGAACTCTACCCCTGCCTGGCAACAGGTACCTTCATCTATCAGCACCGTGATCTGGCCATCCCTCGAGATAGGCTGCTTACCTGCCTGTTTACACCCTAACATCAGGGAAATACTCCTGCCACACTAAACAGGGAGTAACAGATGTACAGGCGTCTGCTCCTTTGTCCCATCTGTACAGATGTGCAGGAGTCTGCTCCTTGTTTCCGTCTGCAAAGATTCGCAGGAGCCTGTCCCGTTTTGCAGTCGACACAGATGTGCATGAGTCTGCCCCGTGTTTCTGGCTACACAGATGTGCAAGAGCTTGCCCTGTATTTTCATCAGCACCGATGTGCAGGAGTTTGCCCCTTTTTTCCTTCCACACAGATGTGCAGGAGTCTGCACTGTATTTGCATCTGCACAGATGTGCAGGACCCTGCACCTTGTTTCCATGTGCAAAGATTTGCGGGAGTCTGCCCCGTGTTTCAGTCTACACAGATGTGCAGGAGCCTACTTCTTGTTTCCATCAACACTGACGTGCAGGAGACTGTTCCTTGTTTCTGTCTACACTGATGTGCAGGAGCCTGCCCCTTGTTTACATCCACACAGATGTACAGGAGTCCGTCCCTTGTTTCTGTGTACACGGATGTGCAGGAGCCTGCCACTTGTTTCTATCCACACTGATGTGCAGGAGCCTGCCCCTTGTTTCCATCCACACTGATGTGCCTGAGTTTGTGCCGTATTTCTGCCTGTGCAGATGCGCAGGAGTCGGCCTCGTTTTTCCGTCTGTACAGATGTGGAGGAGTCTGCCCTTTGTTTTGGTCTGTACTGATGTGCTGGAATCTGCCCCTTTTCCCATTCCACACAGATGTGCAGGAGTATTCCCCTTGTTTCCGTCTGTACAGATGTGCAGGAGTATTCCTCTTGTTTCCGTCTGTACAGATGTGCAGTCCTATGTGTTTCCGTATGCAAAGATTGACAGGAGTCTGCCCCGTGTTTCAGTCTACAGAGATGTGCAGGAGCCAACTTCTTGTTTCCATCAACACTGACGTGCAGGAGACTGTTCCTTGTTTCTGTCTACACTGATGTGCAGGAGCCTGCCCCTTGTTTACATCCACACAGATGTACAGGAGTCCGTCCCTTGTTTCTGTGTACACGGATGTGCAGGAGCCTGCCCCTTGTTTACATCCACACAGATGTACAGGAGTCCGTCCCTTGTTTCTGTGTACACGGATGTGCAGGAGCCTGCCCCTTGTTTCCATCCACACTGATGTGCCTGAGTTTGTGCCGTATTTCTGCCTGTGCAGATGCGCAGGAGTCGGCCTCGTTTTTCCGTCTGTACAGATGTGGAGGAGTCTGCCCTTTGTTTTGGTCTGTACTGATGTGCTGGAATCTGCCTCTTTTCCCATTCCACACAGATGTGCAGGAGTATTTCCCTTGTTTCCGTCTGTACAGATGTGCAGGAGTATTCCTCTTGTTTCCGTCTGTACAGATGTGCAGTCCTATGTGTTTCCGTATGCAAAGATTGACAGGAGTCTGCCCCGTGTTTCAGTCTACAGAGATGTGGAGGAGCTTGCCCCTTGCTCCCATCCACAGTGATGTGCAGGGGTCTGTCCCTTGTTTCCATCCACACTGATGGGCAGGAGTCTGCTCCATTTTCCGTCTGTACAGATGTGCAGGTGTCAACCTCTTGTTCCGCCTGCATATATTTGCAGATGTCTGCCCCTTGTTTCCATCTGAACAGGTGTGCAAGGGTTTGCCCCTTGTTTTCTTCTGCAAATATTTGCAGGAGCCTGCCCCGTGTTTCAGTATGCACAGATGTGCAGGAGTTTGTCCCTTATTTCCATCCGCACAGATGTGCAGGAGGCTACTCCTTGTTTCCATCCACTCTGATGTGCAGGAGTCTGCCCTTGTTTCTGTCTACACTGATGTGCAGGAGTCAGCCTCTTGTTTCCGTCTGCACAGATGTGGAGGAGTCTGCCTTGTTTCCGCCTGCACAGATGTGCAGGAGTCTGCCTCGTTTTTCCGTCTGCACCGATGTGCAGGAGTCTGCCCGTAGTTTCCGTCAACACAGATGTACAGGTGTCTGCTCCTTGTTTACGTCCGCACTTCTTTATTGATAGCTTCAGACCAGAGGCATACGCACTAAACTGAACAACTGAAAAAGTATTTTTACTAGTCTAAAAAAAACACTGGACAAGGAGAACAGCTGGTTCATTCCCGGGAAATTCCTTTTACTCCCACCTTTGAAAAGTAAGGAGTAAAATGCTCCCCCGCCACAGTCTTACCTGGAGCTCTGGGCCCAGTCTGCTCTCCCGCTTAACCCCTTCCTAATACCCCTTCTTGCAAAGCTGTACATATCAGGATGGCCCCAAAGACAAATACCCATAAACCTAGCTCTTTCCGGCTGGCCTCCACCACCGCGCTCTCTCTTGCACCGCTGATGGGCAGGCCTGGACCTACAGACCCGAGCGAGTCCCTGCCCTCCGGGTGGGCTGGACGGGTGGGTGTCCACGGCTTCTGCACGCTCCGCGGTTGGCGCATGTCCCAGAGGTCTGCTGCCAAGCAGAGAGGACTGCTCTAAAAGAGAGCAAGAGCAGAAGCGAAAGCGGGGTGGCGGCAGGAAGCCGTGTACTTCTTTGCTATTTTGGGGGTAGGAACAGAAGAAGGAGGCAGGACACGGTGCATTTTTGTTGCCTGATAAAAGTCTGGTAACATGGCTCAGCAGGTTAACCGATCGTTGTTGTGATCTGTGTTTGATCTGCAGGTCACAGGTGCAATTCCAGGCAAGGGCGTCACACCCTTTCATCCTTCGAAGTTTGATGAAGTGAGTACCCATTTTGATTGGGTAATAATAACGTATGTAAATATTGGGAAGGGTGGCTGGATTTCAGGTGATATTTTCCTAATTGGCTGGGGGCAGACGAGGGTGGTAGCAGGCCAGGTATGTTCTCTGCTGGTGGGGGGCATTAAGGAGGAGCGGTGCCTATCAAAATTGCCCATGGTTCCATCAGGCCTCCCTTCTCCAACCGTTACACTTTGTGACGATGCAGATGGTGGCCAAGAGTCACAGGGCGAAAACCCAGCAAAATCCTGAACGGCTCATTCTACCTCAGGGTTCTGAGTGCCACGTGGGATGTATCCCCGTTATTGATATTTACCCCTCTACAAGTCTGGGGGACTCATTACGAGATCCCCTGTCTGGAAACAAATGCTGCTAATTTCGGCACCGCCATTGTTTCTGCACTGGGGGAAACACACGTTTGCTGGTGGGGGCAGTGATCTTCTGCCAGGCCGGACCTGCCAGGAGTTCAGGCCCCTACCGGCAAATAAATGCCAGAATCACTGACAGCGGCACTATGGGACTCCATGGAATGGGAATTTACTGGCGTCTCTGCTGCCTGTAATATCCCAGCAATACCGGGATATCGGGTGCTGGAAACAGTACATCCCGTCGGAATTACCAGCGAGATACCGGCAAAACTGTAATGAGAGCCTATGGACCTCATTACGAGTCTGCTGGTAACCCACCAGTGATACTGGTGGATTACTGGCAAACTCACCTTACTGTTTCTGCCACCTGCTATCCCAGTAATACCGGGATATTACCGGCGGCGGAGGAACGGTAAGTTCACATTCCCATGGGGGATTGGGAACCCTGAAGCACCGGCACCGTTAATAACGGCGGCGGTGCTTCAGTGAAAAATCTGCCAGTAGGGACCAGAACTACCGGCAGGTCAGGCCTGCTGGTAGTTCACAGCCCCTACTGGCAGACTTGTAGTTTCTCGGCCCGGAAAAGTAGCCGGTAACCATTATTACCAGCACTTTTTTCCAGTCCGGCAAACTTGTAATGAGGGTGTCGTTACTAATTAGGGTGACCAGATTAAAAAAAAAATAAAACTGGGACAGGGCACCAACATAAAAGTAGGACTACAATTTGCTACCCTGACTACACTTCCAGAAACGGCTCCATGGAAAAATCTGCTCCCTTCAAACACACCAGCAAACATAGATCATATAATCACATTGAGACCCACTCACTCCCCTTTTCATGTAAATTATGTACGTTTTAGTTAGAAGAGAATTGCAGCATATTAAAACAAGCATTAGCAATGCTAAACGTTTGGCTTTTGTGTAGACATGGGAAACGTACTTGTCAGGCACTGCGATTGTGGTGTTAACTGGCTATTGATGGCAGCAGGTGGAAAATGGTGTGGATATCTGGGCATATAATAGCAGAGCCTGGCAAATATCTAATACCTATACAAAAACCAAAACTGTTGGCTGTGCCAATGCTTTTTTTTAACAGGACTTCAGTGAAGGACACACATAGTGCGTATACATCGAATGGATGAAGGCAGACGTGGTTAAGACTTTTTGTGACACCAGTAGCACATTTACAACTTCAATTAAGTCATTAACTCTCAGAAGACTGCTTTGAGAAAGCACTGGCAGGCCATTGAAGTGCAACGTTTGATGGCAATGCTTGAATAAACGTAGCTCAAAGATTTCCCATGCAGAGGTGTTTTGAGCAGAGAGGGGCTGGAACTGGGTGGGCAAACAACCAAACAACACCCACAGGCTGTGTGTCCATCCTCATATGCCATTTCACCCTATCTCTAACATAATAGTTTCAGTTTATAGGTGGCGCTAAAGCGCCATTTAATATCCCAAACTAATGATTGTCATTCATGTAAGATTCATGCATTACCTCTGGGAGTTAAGTGCTCACTTGCAAGCTCCCTGTGTCGTATGCTGTCACAGGGTTCAATCCTGGTAGCATGGACTCAGCTCTTAAATCTTCTCAGTTGATATAGTCGATCCCTTTACAGTGAATAATGATAACACCCGCTATTATGCTCCTTATAAGTGGGAGAAATCTAAGATGGCGCCCTATATAAGAGAGTAATATGAATTTTTAGTAACACTACTACATGGCAATGAAAGACAGGCATACTTTGCAGAGTTGCTATTTATCATTATTCTTTTTATAGATGGCATCTAATCACACGTTTATGGCCTGTTTTAGCTCATGGCATTGTAGAGGAGGAGCCAAGTACCCCTACTCCACCTACCCTGCCTACATTACCTGAGAAGTATGAGCCAAAGTATGTGCAGTACCCATAAGAATGCCTATGCCTTAGAGAATATGGGAAGTAAAGTATCCATTAAGGAAACCATACCTACATCCAAGACAATATGATGGTCATTTGAATACGATTCCTGATGAAACAAAGAAACTGAATGGCCATGATGAATGGTGACGTCATAGAAACTGAATCAATTCCATAGATAGAAGATAATCAGACCTCAGAAGCAGACGATTTATGAAGAATGAAGAAGTACTAAGGATAAGTGACATTTTGGGATCAAGATGAAGAAACGTATGCCACAAATGTGATGAAGATATTTAGATAATTTAAACGTGTACAGATGCAATGAAACGCAAGCAGCAAAGCAATCATGAAGCTAGCCAAATGCTTATAGTAAATAGTTTGCAGCAAGCGCCAACATACACATATATACCTCATAGATACATATGGATTGAATGAAGAATGAAGGTTCCACTACGTATATAGCAGTCTGAACAAACGAGGAAGGCCTCAAACTTCAGTATCACAGTTACAAAGGCAAGTGAATTAAACAGAATATATTTCAGCTAAGGAGTTGGATGAGCCAAAGAGCCAAGGTCTTAGCAGAACTGGAATTGACTGATAGTAGATACAATTAACGTGAAGGGACAGAAGCTCCTGTTCAAGAAGGTCAAGTATAAACAAAGACATCAGAAGACTATTGGAAAATACAATTAATTACACAAGAAAGGCTCAAATCATGGTGTCCAGTCATGTGATGGAAGAAAGTTGGATGCACGAGGAGATCACACCTACACACGGAAGCCAGACAGTACCAATTCCCAGAGAAGAGTACAGCCTGAAGGCCAACTTCAGACAGTAATTGACACTAAATCATTGAGGTGATGATGGAGTGTCCTTTTAATTGATGGGAATCTGGTATCGAGACAAGCTCACACGCACCTGGTTGTTCAGTCTGCATGCTGCTCACGTAGGTAGAAAGTTATTGACGGGGGTTAGAAGCCAACCAATTGTAGGAGACCACGTAGTGAGGGTCCTATAGTTTTTGTAGCCAATGGGATGTCGTACATTTAGTGGGATTTCATAGTGGCCATTTTAAAGGGAGGGCTTAGTTGCCCCACTTGATGTTAAGTATGCAATTATTTCTCTCTGTTACTCCATACAGATATTACATCTATACTTAGTAGTTCACTTAGAGCCAATCCCGCTTCCCGATAGGTTTTAGAAGTTTGCCATGTAGGATGACGTTGGTAATGATGCAGGTCTGCACGTCAGCCGTGACACATTTGGTCTATAAAAAATAGGTTTTTTCTTAAATGAGTTGAGAGTTTAGTATGGAGCCATTGCTGATGGTCGGGTTACTCCCTGTTTTACTTACTTACATTAAAACAGACAAACATTTTGCCAAACTATTTGTGTTGTTTGAATTATTGATGTTTGATTAAAATCTTCATCCCCATCCATCTCAAGGGTATTGCTACTCATCTTAAAGGGCTGGAAGTTCCCAGTTCACTATGAATCCTCAGGAGTGCAGACTCAGCCTTTCATCCATCTAGGTTCAATAACATAATTAACATTGAATTGAGTAACAACAGCTGTAATTTCTGCACCAATAGACAATTCACATTGGGATGCCGACTCCGTGAATGGTCAATTGACTACAATACATGGATGGTCTGCTTGTTGACTATTGGAAAGGGGGTAGGCCACCACCTCCATTGTGATCCTGAAATATCTCTTAGCAGAGAGATACAAAAGTCTACTCAGAGTTAAGATAAGTCTTGCCCAGGGGTCAAGTCCTAAATAAAGTGGGGGGACTCATTAACACATCAATTGAATGTGGTGTCACCAGAAATTAGCATATCAAAGTGCCCTCTGAAAAAAGTGGGGGGATCTGAAAAAAGTGGGGGACTCCGTCTACCCGGTGTACCCTCGTCTTGAGCCCTGGCCTTGCCCTCCCGTCCTTTTGGAGGTTCTACTTCTTCTCTTACACCTTCAGTCACTATCCTGAAGGTTCTGGAAGTTGCCCCATCAGATTCGGGTTGTACTCATCCACTCATCGTAGTTTCTTCACTCATGCATCGGCAACCTGCAGCTCTGCAGATGTTTTGAACTACGACTCCCAGGATCCCTCACCACTGGCTATGATGGCAAGGGCTGATGGGAGCTGTAGTCCAAAACATCTGGAGAGCCAACGTTCACAGACCCTTGCACTAGATCCTTAGGGTACCACCTCCACGTGGGCCAACAAAGTAACAACTGCTCAAAAGAACAGAACATGACTTGACTTGTCAAAGACATAAGTAGGCCCATTGTGTTCTGAAATAATTTTAAGAATCTTCAACAGCTGAAGAATACCAATTTGAGAAAGCTGCAGTGTTGATATCAGAATTGTATCAGCCTCCCGTCCCGCTTAAAAATGCAGGAAGCTAGTCCTCGGCCTCCTAGTAACCCCAGCGCGAGGGCTACAAGATAGCAAGTTAGATCATGTGATGCAATGGAGATCGATGATCAATAATTTCATGCCTGGTTTAAGTTAATCATTCTGTTTTGGTGAAACCATTCAAAAGGAAAGATGAAACGGCATATGTGTATTTTATGGAACCTATGTCAAATGTGGGGGGTGTTGCAAACTATTTTTCATGTTGTACAGGGTTGGGTTGCAGCATTTAAATGGTCCGATTACTTTTTCCGCAGTACGTTTGCGGCAATGTAACACAGCACGCAACTTGGGCCAATGAGCAGTTGTGAGCAAATTCCATCTGCTCCTGGCTCACACTAGCCTGGACCTCTGCAGTATATAATGCATTCATTGGTGCGGGATACACACACATGCTGTCATTTTAACCCCTTTTTGGATACAGTTGTAGTGGCCTTGCTACCCACAACTCTCACCCTGTGTGCCTTGTGCCCCCCAGATATTAAGGAAGGAATAAATGTCTCTGCAGGGCGCAGGTTTGGATCCTGGCAAGACGATCTCAGCATTTCATCCTTGCAAGGGCTCTAAATGAGTACCAACTGTATGTAAACATGTTCTATGTACAGCGCTTTGGCAAAAGCGCTATATAAATAACACATCATCCTCATGACAGTGTTTGCCCCCCCTCCCCTGTCAAGTGATGCTATTGCATCTTTTCCACCGCCTTTTCTTTTTCTATATTACCTACATAAAAATTCTAAAAGGGGACATCTGCGCATGATTAATACAAATATAGTTCTGCAATACCTCTATACGGCTCAACAGTAATATACTCATCATGCAAGTATAGTAACCTGCATTCACACTAATGCAAAGCCCCACCCCTGTCCCTTATGACTCCCTCCCTTTGCCTGCAAACACTTTCCCTGCTTTCCATCTCTCCTACTTGACTCTTCCTCTCCTTCCAATCAGACAAAAGTGTAGCTTCCTGTGAGGAATTCGATCATCCGCACAGTGGGTGTGAGCTCGCCTGGGCTTTTTTGAAATGTCTAATTAAATGGCATGGTAGACCACCCTCAAGAAAATGTGAAGAGCTAATCCACATAATTTTCTTATGCTCACACCACAACAAATGCATAGACCTGTGCACTCTGGGTGGACACAGTCTACAGGCAGAGTTCCTCCTGTCATGTTTAGTTGGAATATGACAGGCAGAACTACACCATGTCACCTCCAGAAAGGGGGAGGGCCAATTTTCCCCTTGCCATGCCAGTTTAATTAACTAACAAAGGGTCCATGGATTTGCCCTGCTCTTTTGTTTGGCCATGCAGCTGGTGGTAGCGATTAGCTCACCAGTTAGAGGGTACTTCAAACAGGCCCACATGGGGCCTGGCTGTAGAGGTTATCAAAGGAGACAGGAAACCCCAACAACCCTTCATATGTAACTGTGTCAACCTGAAGCCATCTCCCGGCCCCAGTGTTTATAGTGAACTGCCATGTCTGGGACTCCATGTTTACAGTAAGCCTCCTCAGTAGGGGGACCCCATTCATCAGGTAAGCAGATGTGGTTTGCAGGATACGAGGAATCTGTTCTCACCACAGCTTCAAGGGAGACCTGCAGCTTTAAAAAGGGACCACAGAGAGATCCATTAACCAGAGAGACCCTTTGATCAAAAACAGACAGGAATATGGGTGGTACTTAGTATTACATGTTTTCACCCTTTTTAACTTTCCTACCGCAAAGTCTCTGGTTATGACCTCATGCACACAGCAGATTGTTGGTGGGGACCCCAGGATTGGTTCATTAACGTGGCCTTAACCTACACCAATCACTGTCACCCACTTGGCTTTAAAAGAGGGCTGAGCCCCTCTTTTGACAGAACATTTGAAGACTTCACTTGAGGTAACAAAGAAGAACTCAAACTTGGAACCTGGCTGAAGGTACAGTCTGCCTTACATCTTCTGGCAGTGAAGGAAGGCCAGGACCTCCAAAGAAGGAAGAAAAATCTCCCCCCCCCTAAACATCTCCCAGGGAACAGAGGGAGATACCAAATCCAGAGGACCCACTAGCAGCTCCAGAACTGGCACCCAGCCAGCACACAGCGTGCCCTGCTAGGCTCTGCAGCAAGCTCCTCAGTAAGGAAGTGCCAGAAGGTCTCTGAACCTACAACCAAGGACAAGGCAGCTGCGTGCAACACACTCCTCAGCTTAAAGGACGACACAAGCCCCTTGAAGAAGCTGGGAGAAATGCCTTGATGAGCATCTACGATGTCTGCCTTAAAGGACATTTTCGAGCCAGTCGATTTCCTCCATCTGTAACAGACGGAAATGCTGACTGTTGTCATGCCGCCGTTGCTTAAAGACATCCGAGAAGTCTCAACCAGTGCTTCAAAACTGCTGATCAGCACTGAGACAACGATTCTTGACCCTGAGCGGCCACATAGGCCAGCCTGCAGCTGCTCGCCCAGCTTTTCTCACCGAACCGTCTTGCTAACTGATACCCGCAACTGACTCCCGTCTCGAAGTCTGTCACAGACTCCTGCAAAGCTCCCTGAAGCTGACTCGATCCGGTCGAGCACCAAGAACATCTACAGCACAAGGTGAATTGTGGTTCTGTCCCCCGGGTCCTTTCCAGAAGACCCTTAGACACATATTAAGACTAAGACTCATTGTTCCCTTTGTGCTGAAGCCAAGAAACCTTAAACTGTTGTGTTTATTAACCATACTGACTACCCTCCTGTCGGTATCCAGTGTGCATCCTTTTTCCTTCTTTGATACTGTCTGTCCTCTACATTCAGGGTGGGTTGTATTTCGTATTGTTGATCAAACTGTCTATTGTAATATACATTAAGTAGATATTTTCGATACAACCTTGCCTGAACAGTCCCTTTTATCGTTGGGTAATAATTGTAGTTTAGTTGTGTAGCAATTAACCAACGACTTTTCAGAGATAAGCCTGCCGTTCCATCCACGTTACCAAAATTGGACAAGGAGGTTTATAATTTGCTTGTTATTCCAATCTGTTCGATCCCTTCTGGTGTATTAGCAGTGTGGGGCTCATTAAAGCTTTTGAAACCGATATTCACCCCTGGACCACTGGCACCCCGGAAGTTGATTAGTCACACTTTCCGAGTCAGGCGGGAAGACAGGGGGCTGTGCACAATACCCCACAGACAAGGATCAGTGCTTTGAAACTACTGACGTGGTGATTTAGTGCAGTACAAAAGCAGAGTAACATAAGATAACATGCCCACAATCATGCTTCCATGCCGAATGGGAGTCATAGCTTAATGTTGATGTTCCTATGCTGAAAAAAAAACACTTACAACAGTAAGACCCTGAACTTTCTGATACAAATATTTCCAGTATAAAAAGTGTATTTCCTTGGAAAAAGGATAACCAGGCCAGATGAGAAGTTTAAGAGCTCTCGACTGGTCTGTCCATATATAGGACAGTACATGTGTACTACACTGTTTGCTCCTTTTCTGTCGCATGTTAGGCCACTGAATCTACAGTGCGTGCAAGTAATTTCTGAACACATATAGAGCAAGATTAAATATCCAATGAGGAAAACACGCTGCCATTGCAATTTTAATCTGTTGGCTTACATCACATACAAGGCACCCATTAGGGGAAAGCCGATTCTGCTTTAAAGAGCAAACATTAAATGGCAGATGCCCTCAATTCTAATTCCAGATGCCGGCATTGGAGGAGATTTGGAGTGGAAATGCTCTTAAAGAATTTCCTTCCCTAAGAGCACAGTCGGAGTGGCATGCGTGCCCGCAGTGGCGCGTGGCTCTCCTGCGCTGGAGGCAGTAAAAGCGGGCCATTCGGCTCAATGCAGGGCGCTGCTTCCATTCTCTGGGAACGCCCAGCACGTTGCTCAGGATATTGACAAAAGCCTGCCCACCATCACAATTAGAAACTTGTTTCTTTCATTTGGGTAAAAAGTAGCCCAGATTTAGCAGCAGGCCGCAGTCTTTCAAATCAGGAAATCCTGCATATTTCCCAGGGAGACAGTCTTACAAGATAAAAATAAAATAATAGTTTCAGTACAGTAAAAAGAGTAACCGTTGTATTGAATTCAGGCCTGTAAGCACCCAGCTCCCTCTGACCTCACTGGTGCTGTGCAATCACTTCACAGCGATGCGCTTTTTTGCCTGAAAGGAGACTGGACAGATTCCCAGATTTAGGATGCGGAGGGAAATTGGGACAGGGACAAGAGGATGCTTGCACTTGGGAGGGGTGGGGTGGGGGCATTGGAGATGGAGAGAGGAGCAGAGGTGGTAGGCAGTGCTCACTTGCCTTGAAGTTCACCACCAGCCACTGCACACCTGTCCTTCCTGTCCCTTTATGAAGTCTTGTGGAAAGAGGTTACCTTCATGCAATGAAGTCAAGCTAAACTTGGGCCTCATTGTTGGCAGCTCAAAAAAGGGGTGCAGAGATAAGTGTTGTCATTGAGGACTGGCAAAATGGATTGCAATTTAACCTATTGATCACAGTTGATCGCCCTTTGTCCGCTGTGTGTCCTGCTGTGAATGTACTTGTGGTCTTCTCTGCTTCCGTTGGGGTTGATGAGTATTGGGGGGGGAGCAGAGTTAATTCCACATTCCTCATAGCCTTAAGCTCTGTGATCTGGGACGGGCTTGTGTGGTAACAGGCCACTTCCTGAACCTTTCTCTCTGTCCTTGGTGAGTGAATAGGGCCGTTATTGCCACGGCTGACCCCAGAACGTGGGGCTGAAGGCTTTTAGCACCTGGCCCATTTGGCAGGGTTCTGCACATCTTTTTATGGGAGCATGTGATGTTCCCTTTGGTGGATGGTGCACGTGGATCAGGTTATTTCAAGATGGCCACCATGGATTTGTAAATGGGGCACACAGTCATTCTTCTTGCTATCCTTGTTGGTGGCGCAGGATGATGTTAAGGACACGAGGATGGCCATGGCTAGGCCGTCAGGTAAGTGCAGGCAGGAATCAGAAGGTGCAGGGGGAGGACTGAGACAGGAGGGGAGGTAGGTGGCCAAACACTGCTGGACTGTGAAAAGGAGCCCAGTGGGTGGGGTAGAAGCAAACAGCTGTCCTGGTATTCCAGGAATACGGGGTTTCAGACCTGTCCTTCTTTTTCCACTGGTTTGATGTGACACTCGGGACATGCTGCAATTAGGAATAGTAATATTTGGTGATGGGTTCCAACATAAAACATAAACAACTTTTATTTACAACACTGCAAAGGGAACCCATTGTGATAGCAAATGTTACATTAAAAAGGTGTCTGTTGTCAATGGGCTACTATTTTGCTTAATAGCTACAAAGAACGCTCTTGTTGTTACATGTTGTAACTTGTGCCTTCATTTAATGCTTCGTATGACAGATTGTCTTATTTTTTTACCAGTTTTACTCTTACACAACTTAACCTTTTCATTTATTGCATTTATTTATTTATTTTACATTTGTAGGAGCGCACTCAACATAAGGGCAACTAGGCGCTAGTTACAGTCAGATAGAGTTACAGAGTTACAGGCAGATACAGACATGGTGAGGGGAATGCAGTATGTAGCTAGGTGAACAGGTGTTTTGAGTGCCTTTAGGACATGTATATATCTTGTATATACATCCCAATGAAGTGGTCTCATTTGTCCACAAAGCACATATATACGTCCTAAAAGGAGAGAGTAGTATGTTCTGTGGCCCACTATCAAGCCCCTGAGAAGACCCCTGGGCAAAGAATGTTTTCGTACCAACACTCTGGTTCCCCGGGCCGTGGGTACTCAAAACATGAATGAATTTCATGGTAATACCCTCAGAATGAAAATGATAGGCTTGGTTAATCCTGTCGAGATAGGGACCTGTGATATACAGATGGCGTGATTCTGTAGAGTAGGGGACTGCAACCTGTAGTTCTCCAGCTGCTTTGGACAAGGAGTGTCATGATCCCTCACCATTGACTATGCTGGCTAGAGCTGATGGGAGTTGTAGTCCAAAAACCCCCCAGAGAGCAAAAGGTTCGGCATTAAGCAGTTTCTGTACTAGCAATGTGTTATATAACAGTTGTGGCTGGATTAGGTTCTCTGCCTTTGCTAAGGGAGCTGATGCAGCCTCAGTATTTTCCTGACAATGTTTTGAACTGTTGCATAATCAGGGGAGAGTTGGAACAGTCGTCACTTGCTTTTTTTGTGACGTTAAATTGGATACATTGGCCCCTTAGTGCTCCAGTTCAAAATGCCTGGGGATGTTTCCTTGCAGGGGGTGTTGGCGAGTTTGGGACACACGAGATGCAGCCCCTGTCAGGCTGCTAAATGGACGTGCATCGGTATGTTTGCCAAGCAGGCCTACTCCTTCTGAGGAAATAGGCGCAGTGCACTTTACCAATGATTGCAATACTAATCATAATTGTAATCATATGCATTATTACTATGCACTTGAGGCTGTTCTATACACATGTCTTCCTGTAAACACCAGATGCAGCTCCAACCACGTGGCCATCTGAGGATTCCTAAAGATTCTGCTGTTCTTACCTGTCCCTTTGTACTACTATGCTTCTTGTCAAGCACCGTGAAACTGCTCCTGGTGGTGTGCTGCCACTATGTACAAATCCAACTGATACACACATCAGGCCAAACCATTGTTCTTGTCCACAGTCTGCATTCTAATGTCATTTCTGGACTGTGACAGAAACATAGAGAGTCAGGTTGTGGTTTAACTTCTTTGTTGAAGGAGCACAGTGAATTGGAACTTCAGTGATGTGCCTTTTCTCCTGTTAGTGGGTTCTATACGACAATCCTTCCCTTCCCTTTCTATTTTGTTGAATTAACCCTCTCACCGATGCCTGTATCTATGGAGTGACTGCAGATGCTCGTGCTTGGTAAACAGCACTGCTTTTTTTTAACTTTTGAGATGCTGTCTGTGATTGGCATAATTGTGTCAAGTGTTATGGTTATATCACAGCAGGAAACTACTGTAACCATCTCCTAGTCACAGGCATTTGGTCGTCTTTATGATACACCTACTGTATATTCATGTTGTGTGGTGTAAAATATTATTTATCACTACAGTTCATAAACCTCTCTCTGACATTTTTTTGACTATGGGCCTCATCACGAGTCTGGCGGTAACCCTTAAAAGCGGCGGTAGCGCTATTACTGCTGCATTTAAGGGTCAGCCAGATCATGGCTTTGGCGGATTTCCCCCCAGCTCTGAGCTGAGGGGAAATCCGCGGCAAAATTGCAGATTTTCGGCACGATTACCGCCGGCGGGAAATCCACCGGCGGTAATAGCGCACATTTTCCCCATTGGGCCCAATGGGGAATGAGGAATTCCCAAATAGGCCCAATGGGGAATGGGCAATAACCCTTCTGCCAAACCTGTGATCCGGCGCTGATAGCGCCGGGGGGTTTGGCGGTAGGGCTATTAGCGCCGGCACTAATAGCGCCGGCATAACCCCCAACTGGTGATGAGGCCCTATGTCTGGGTGATCTCTGATGAAAATATGTGAAATAGAAGTGTGCCCGCTGAATGGAAAAAACGATTCTACAGCTGAAAGTGCTGGACGCGATAGCGGCAAACGTGCATGAGGAGCATCAGCAAGGACCTGGAAGCATGCGTTTGCAAATCTATACTGTTTATTTCTCTCGGAAAAAGTGTCAAAAAATGTAAGTACAAAAAATAGTGATATAACTTTGGTGCCTGGACAGTGGGCCTGGCCCTTGGTAAGGTCAAACATCTACTCTGATTTGCTTATTGGGGCATGCTGTGCCAGTTATGGTAAGCTATGCAACCATACCTCGTGCCACCACCATGCACTGCCAAGACTAACACCCAAGACATCAAAGATAACATCAGAAATTGCATTTTCATAGGTTTTCATTTTTAAAAGCAACCGGTCCGGAATGGTTTACTTTTAAAGCAGAAGTGTAGGAAGAAGATTAAAGTTGCGCTTCAGGGACTGCACATTCCCTTACACAGCAGGATGTTTTGTTTGGGGGTTTGGATTGCGCGTGGGAGGGGCTGTGTCATTGGGATTTGTGTGGAGCGGGTGCAAGCCAGCAGGGAACATTGTTCCACTACTTTATTTCATACACTTCGACCACTGCTTGGTTTAATTTACACTGGCCAGGCAGCGGCACAGAATACGGGTTAGGAGGTCAGTCTGATGTACATGTTGTGCTGGCGATACATGTTCATGTCTGCAGTGGGCCACCACTCCTGCCGTACATCATGTTGATGCCACCTTCCACTAGGCCATCTCAGCACCCCTCGGAGGTCACACCTGGCTCCTGCACCGTCAGGGCCCTGTCGCAGTGCAACACAGCATTGGGCATGATGACCCCTCTTTCTCTTCCTTAAGGAGCAGGAACAATCTTCCCAAACTGACACAAGCATTTGACGCATGCGCTCTGTCAGTTTCACTTGATCAATTGTAAATCCATTTCCAGGCCTCACAGCCTGAAAATTACTACAGGATTTCGGTGTGAGATCCACTTTCCTGCATGATGAAAGTGAGCTTTCTCTGAGATCCTTATGCATGGCCAGACACTTCTATGATCACCCAAACCTCTCAACTCACCTTTATTTTAGAAGGCCGTCACCCACCTTGGGCACACGTTCACTCTCCCAAGACACCACTTGTGTTCTGTAGACTTCAATGGACTCACCCAGCCAGGACAACCTTAACCAACAGTCAAAAGTTGGAATTCAAGGAGAACGACCTGACTGCGCGTAATATCATTTTGAAATCAGGCAATGGCTCGCAAACACCCCTCCCCCACACTCTTCATTGTCATGATTAAATTCATGTTTTAGCCAATGCCATTTTGCAACTTATTCCTTTGAACTGCTACTTCGTTCACAGATGTCCCGAAGTGGGACTAACCTAAGTTCAGAGGGGCTCAACTCTAGCAACTTGAAAAACAAACCTAGCAACAAGCTGAGCACAGGCCCACATCAAAAGCGAACAGCCTTCCACGCCCCTTTCCTTGAATAAATATTGTTCTATTTACCTTTCCGCAATATGAAATATGCAGTTCTGAGCCTGCAGCCTGTGTGCAGCATTGCCGAGTCTTGTTACAATATAGGCTCAGTTACAGATAACCCTGCGATGCCTTGGTGTCATTTTTCTGCTGGATTTTAAACAAAGCATGTGTTGAAAGCAGCAGCCTGTGCTCCAGTTTGAAACAGAGCAACTTTTTCCAGCGTATGTTATCTTCCAAGGACTTTGCCGTAATCAGCGCTGGCCCACGGATTTGCATTTGCATCACAGAAAATGATGTCACAACATTAGTTATTAATATCAGTGGGGATCAAATAAACTGAGGTTCAATATCTGAATTTTATTTGTTAATATTACCGTTGTAGGAATATCGGCTGGAGGCGGAGGGGGTTGCTGTTGTTTTCAAATCTAGTTTTATTAAAGTTGACTCTTTTCAGCTGGAACATGGTCTTAACATGGATGGGATCCTGATTGGGATTTCTCTTTCAGCTACCAACACCTTATATGTATTCCTGATCTAGCACCCGCCAGGCTATGATCGCAGGTTCTATGATGAGTTTCCTGGGCTGGTTGCTTCACTCTGCCAAAAATACTCTAATTTGATTATTGTCGGTGACTTTAATCTTCCGATAAAAACAAAACCAGTTGCCATCTGGCTAAGCAGTTTATGGTCTCTATGTCCGATCTGGGTTTCCCCCAGCTGGTCACTACCCCTACTCACCAACTTGGTAACATTGTTGACCTTATTTTTGCCCGGCCCACAGCCCTGATGGTTTTCCCGGTATTACCCATTACTTGGTCTGACCACTGGGTGGCCCCTTTTTCTGTGATGACAGGATTGCCCTCCTTACCTGGTCCTCCACAGTTTGCTATGAAGCGAGGGTGGCATATGGTCCCTTTTCCTAATCTTTCTTCTCAAATTCTTACAGACTGTAGTCTAACTCCTCGGTGTACCCTTACAACTATTTCTCAGATGTTTTTATCGGCAATGGATGCTCTTGCGCCTTGCAAGCGCTGTCCGGTAAGGTCCTGCCCGTCTGAGCCTTGGTTCTCGGTATAATTAAAAAATGTGACACTCTGTCGTCAACAGGTAAAAAGGAAATGGAGATCAGCCTATTTGTCAGCAGACCGTGTCTCTCTTCGCTTGGTCACTCTTCAATACCATAAAGCCATTAGGGCTGATAAACAAGCTTACTTCAGCTTCAAGATTGAACAAGCTAACAATCAGCCGAGAACCCTATTCGTGGTGGTTCAATCTTTATCAGTACAGGCGAAACTTCAGTATAGTATTCCTCCGTCTCAGGGTCTTTGCGATTCTCTTTTTTTTTCCGATGTTAAAATAGCTACCATCTGCAAAGATTTTGTTACCTCTAGGCCGGCAGAGGCACAGCCTGCTTCTCACTCATATCCGTTGGCTCCAGTAGCTATCTCAGGAGTCCAGTGGTCTTCCTTTCCTGTATTTTCTGAGAAGGAAGTGTTGGCTGCACTTAACAGCCTTAAGTCAGCTTCTCTGAATGATGCCATCCCACTTTCTGTACTAAAGAATATTTCCAATGACATCGTTCCACGACTCACTGAGGCGGTTAACGACTCCTTTGGCTCTGGGACTAGCCCTGATATTCTTAAGCATGCACTTGTCATTCTGCTGCTTAAGAAGCCAGGCTTGGATCCCACAATCTTGACAAATTTTCGTTCTAGTTCTTCGTTGCTTCCATTGTGGGGTTTAAAGCCCAAAACAGAACTCCCCTACAACAAAAATAAAAGGCATTTACACCGGACCGCAACAACAGCAGTGCTTTTGTCTGCTTACCACATGTGCGGCGAGATTTAAACATACCACCCCAAGAATTGGTGCATTTTGTTGTACTTCATGTGAATCCAGAGAAAATAACCTAAATTTAGAATGGCTCTACATTGCTGTTCTGTAATTTAAAGACTCAAGGCTGCACACTGCATTTAAAAAGGCATTGCAATTTGCTCTTTCTTTCATTTTGAAACACTATAAAATGGGTGCTCCATTTAGACACAGTACTGCATGCTTTATTTCTGCAAACTGTCCAGGAGTAAGGCAATCTATCTCAAGAATGGCATTGTTTTACTGAAATCACTGGAGGAGCAAAGCATTCTGTGTTGTCATTCCACATGGCTTTTTGGTTCCTTTTGAAATAAACCATTGCACAAAAATGACCGCAAAGTAAAGAAATAGCGTGGCTCTCTCTCTTTTTCTCATGTCAATAGCAAGGCAGGGCAACATTCTTTTGAGTCCATAAATCAACCGTGTATGCAAACCACCCCTCCTCCCCCATAAGATTGAGTGAAATGAAACTGTGGTTGACAGAAAACCAGATTTGTAAACTTGAAATGCAAAGAAATGAACACACGTGCAAATTTGCTCTTCTGGAAAATGCCTTTTAAAACTAAATGTCAAATGACACTTTGTGCTTGCACATAAATGTGATTGAATATGAGTGTTTGCTATAAAATGTACATTATATATTATTCCCAAAAAGTCTTGGTTTCTGTTTAAAACAGAAACAAAAACTCTGAAACTAGCAGAACTGGTTTTGGGCCCAGGCATTGATCAAGGAGGTCTTGCCTCCCACTTTCACATCCTCAAGTGAACTAATTCTGCACAGACATGTGCTGGGGCTGAGAGTGTGATAATTACAGCTCCTACTAGACTGGCCGGCAGGGCTGGCAGCAAATACAAAGGGGCTGACTGGGCCCTGTGTTGACCCAGAGGTGTGATTTCCTTCTAGACCCATTCCCAGCACCCACTGTATGGCTTCAAAGGGCGTCATGGAAACCCTTTGTTCAGGCTGACCCAGGGGAAGACAATTTGGTTGTGGGGGTGGCAGGATTGCCCACAAAGTCAGCCCATTGACTTTAAAGAACTGTTGTACATTAAGACATTTGTTTTAGCACCTTAAATAAGCAATCATTTGATATTATGCCAGTATTTTATGTGATTTTTAAACAAGCAAAATGAGACCCAGTGCATGTTGCTAGAACCTGGGGAACTACAATGGCAGGAAAAATGCATTTCTGGGTGAAGTATAAATGACATAGACACAAAACCTGGTGAAAATATGCGAAATTGTAGTGGGCATATGTGTTGCCATTTGTACAATTTTAAATATTAAGTTTCTTTATAAATTGCCAGAAAGTGATGCTACCTCACACAGAGCTGGCGATCTGACTGTCTGATTCACTGTAAAATATGAAATCTGCATATCTGTTACTTATGATGGTGACTATTATAGATTTGAAGTTTTGCTCCATAACTCATTTTTGTAAAAAAAAAAAAATAGGCTTTGTGAAACAAAGGAAGTCATAAATGCACTCACATAAAATGATGTCACTTCCCCTGAACCAATCAGCTTGGGGGAGGAGGGAACATTAGTAGCCTGGCCTATCCTAGGATTGGAGTAACTCCAGGGTACTTCCCCCCCCCAGGTTGTAAACCGATGATGTAATTATGGTTATTTAGGGGGCAACAAGGAGACACAAGGGATATTCAAGATTCAAAGACTCAAAAACCAGATCCAGAGGCAGCTAATTCCATCCAGACAGAACCATCCAGATCCAGGCAGAACCACCCATCCAGATCCAGGCAGAACCACCCATCCAGATCCAGGCATATCCAATAATCCAGGGAGAAATGAGGAGAGGCAGCTGATCCCATTTAAGAGAGCCTAGTGACCAGACTCCTTGCTCAGCTGACCCATCCAGCTGTCCACAGGGACCAGACATTGCCCAGCTGATCCCATACGGGGGAGCCCATCTGTCCCAGTGATCAGATCTCTTCACCCCGCTGTCCCAGTGACCAGATCCTTGGGCCTGCTGTCCAGAGACCTTGCTGGCTGTCCAAATTCCAATACCAAACTCAAGCTTACCTTGTAAGTATCACATCACCCAGTACCCAAAAAACTGCATATCCTGCTCTTTTACCTTTGCATCCTATTCAAATCCCATCCAAAAGCCCAAATTGGCAATATCATCTGTTCACCTTTCCTTAGAAGAATCTGTGTTAGCCTATGTCCGTTAGTGTATTCCTGTTCTAATTCTTTTAGTTATCTGTGTAAATCCTCAGTATCATTTGAAGTAAATTAATTAATTCCCCTATAAAGAGATTCATGGTGAGCTGGTTGCAATTCGAAATCAACCACCTCATGTCAAGTGCCTTTCTTTAATAATTATAGTCCTTAAAATATAGTCTCAGTAGAACCTGTCATTGTGCAACAAAAAACAAATTTGCCCATGCTTTTTGCTTTTCAATAAAAAACGAGTGGTGTTTGCCATAGAAAAACCCACACCATCATCCTATTAAGAGTAATCCTTTCCCCTCAGAATCCTACCTGTCATGTGCCTTTGTTTCTAATCCCAATAACCGTCCGATTTTGACAGCTAAGCCCCTTTTTCTTAGCTGCTTGTCATTGTCAAGCCTGTGTAAAATAAGAGTTGCAATTCTGCCGCATGTATTTTCTTGTGCATTATTTTCCTCCCAAAATCGATTTTCTCACCTGTGTTCATGTTGTGCCCTGCTCAGTAGTCTGTAAACTTCCTTGTCTATTAAGTGCAGCCACACACATTTCTGTCCTAGCTATTCTACCGCAATTGTAAACTTAGATACAAGTAACAAGTACAATCTGAGTATGCCCTTTTGCTCCTTTTGAAGGTTTTCATTTTGTTTTCGGCCTCCCATTTTTGGGTGGTGGGCTAAATTTTAAAACTGATTTTTCCCTCCTCCAACTGACTCCTTGCCACTGCTTTCCATCCACAAAGGATTTAGTCAGCAGGTGTTTGGGAGAAGTGTTGCAGGGGGAGTGCTTAACCTGTGTGCTCTCCTTGGCTGTGAGGAAAAGTGATTTTGTTTCTAGTTCTATTAAAGGTGTATGTATCTTATGTTAAGAGTGTGAAGTAACTGCATTGATTTTTGCATGTATACTGAAAATGCAGTGGTGGCTGCTGCCCTAATTGTGATTTGTTTGATTTTCATTGAATTCTAAAAATTAATAAATATTTCATTATTACACACCTGCCTGGTTCATAGTCCATTGCGACACGGGGTATTTGTTAAGGTGGGTGTGAGATGGGTTGGGTGCCTTCTCAAAGTAGAATCCGAGAATCAATAAAGATGAAAAGTGTTTTTATTGTGCGCCACATTCATTGCCAGTGGAAAGAGTCCCTGACTGGAGTGTGCCGTGTCCTAAAACTGTTACACCATGCCTTAGGAAGCTTCTTGAATCTTTGGTGTCCCCTTTTTTTAGCACTTTTTTGGAGTCATCTGGGTTCTTTGACCCTTTTCAATGTGGCTTCCATCCCAGTCAGGGTACTGAGTCAGTGTTGGTCTCTGTTGTGGATGACCTGACCCAACTGGTTAATCAGGGTATGGCGGGGCCCTGGTTTTGCTAGATATGGCTGCAGCATTTGATACCATCGACCGCCGTACCCTGATCACCCGGCTTCCTCGGCAGGCTTATCGGGCCAAGTACTGGCCTGGTTCTCCTCCTTTTTGACGGTGTGCTCTCAATCTGTCTCTCTTCCTCCCTTCTGCTCTCGGTTGATATCTTTGCTCTGTGGTGTTCCCCAGGGGTCGTCACTGTCTTCTACTCTGTTTAATCTTTATATCCAACCTCTTCTGAGTATCATCCATGCCTTTGGTTTTCTGTGTTATTCTTACGCCGTTGATACAAATCATTATGTGACTGGACCTCACTCAACCTGAGACAGCTGATCAACTGAGGAATTGCCTTTGGGCTATTGGTAATTGGATGACTATGAATTGGCTAAAGCTCATTGGAGAGATAACAGAGGTATTGGTGGTGGGCACTACCTCACCCTTGTTATTTTGGACTCCTGAGTGTTTGCCTGAGAGTCTGGGCCCTTTCCCCAATCCTGTTGCTTCGGTCAAAGATCTCGGTGTGAAAATCTCTGCCTTATTATCTATGGCATATCAAATTTCCCTTGCCTGCCAAAGAGCCCATTTCAAACTGTGGACTCTTGGGAAAGTCTTGCCTTCCATCCGTCAGAAGTTCCATGCCCCTGTGGTTTCTTCCTTGGTCATTAGTAATATTGACTATTGGAATGCTCTTTATCTGGCTCTCCCTAAATATCTGCTTCAACGTCTTTACCTATTACAAAGTTCAGCGGCCAGGGCTATCCTCCACCCCCCTTTAGGAATGCGTATGACCCCGCTTTTGCGTCAGCTCCAGTGGCTCCTAGTTGAGCAGCGTATCAGATATAAGTCCCTGTGCTTGGTCCATAAGGCTCTTTATAAATCAGGAGCTGAATTCCTTCAGGCAAGGTTTTGTTTTTATAAACCTGCTAGGTCACTCCGCTCACAAACCCTGAAGCCTATTCTGCCCCCTAGGGCAAGGTTTGCTCGCCTGGGCGACCATGCCTTCTCAGTGGCAGCCACAAAGGCTTGGAACTCACTTCCATTCATCCTGTGTAATATTGAGGCTAATTTGCCCTTCCACGGGGCGTTGATGACCTTTCTTTTTTAGGTCCCTGCTTGTTGACCTCACCTCGCTAGCTCCAGAGCCAAGAAGCCTTCAGGCTTATGCTGCGCCTTACAAGTGTTTTTAAGATAAAATAAGATAAGATGGGAGTGAGGCTTATTTTGGAGTAGCCGACCGAGTGATTCGAATCATTTGTAGAGATGGGTACCTCAAAAGAAGGTAATGTGATGAGGACGAACAGGACAAAGAGTAATGAAGATCACTGGTAAGTCATTCAGACATACCTAATTTGACTGCACGTTCCAAGGATGTAAGAGCAGGGATTGGCCCTGGGCCAGAGAGGGCAGAGTGGGTATCAGGTAATAAAATTGCGGCAAAAAATGTCACTGGTAAAAATAATTGTGGAAAAATGATGTGGTTTGACCCAGTAAAGGTGCACCCCATTATAACCATTTAAGGGGAGCAGGGGCTGCGGGGGTGTCCCCTGCATCCTTTACATGATTGTGGCAGCATAACCACTGCATTTTTGCAGCAAGATTTTGTATTCACAGCTATTTTTGCCGCGATTTTAAGACATGGAACCGCAGAGTGCTTTTGCAGGGTGATAGTGCAATCGTAGCAAAGCCTATTTACCTAAAAGGTACTGAGGCAGTTAGAGTAAACAATTCCACATGTCTTCAAATGGCATCGATAGGGCTCAAGTGCAGAAAAAAGTGTGGGGGATCATTAACATAGGCACATGGCTTGAACGTATTCTAAAGTGAAATACGCACCTTTTTATTCAACTGGCCTTTCCTAACAGAAAAGAATTCAAAAGAAGAATGAGCACTGTCTTTCACAAAATGAATCATCAATACCCAGAAGAAAAAAAACAGCTAGACGAGATTTTCCTAGAACACTGCAGGCGAAGTATGAAAGATGTGGACCTTTTAACCTCAAAATCTATATTGAACTATTCCATGGAAAGCACAGACGTGTGCTTTGAAGCCACTTTCATGTGTTTTTTTGGGGTAGTGGGTTCAAACCCTGGTGGGCGAAAACTTGAGCAAACAAGCTTTTTTGCATGCTGGCCTAAAAAACACACAAGTGGGTGGAGTCAGCACTGTAAAAAAAAGTAGGCGGACGTTGTCAATCCACATGTAATCTCAACTTGTACCCAGAAAATCAGCACAGGGCCAGGTAGAACATCTTCAGTCCAGCAACCTCTCTTCCCACATCCATGGACAGGGTAAATCATCACAACAAATGTGCCTTCTGATCCTTTCCCCTCCTCACCATGATGTTTGGCTTTCAACAATAGTCTGTTTTATAAATTGGACTTGAAAAGTACACACATCATTAAAGTACTCCAGCAATAAAAGAATCGTTATAGAAGTATGATAAACAAAAAGAGTACACGTTGCATTATTTTCACTCCATCTGAAGACTACAAATACCAGAAAGCAATTCCACAAAATTATTAAAAAATGGCTTGTAGACTGTCTTTCAAGACCTAATCATAACAAAAGATAACGTGAAATGGTAACCTTTTGCATCGTTTGACAAAGGCACGCTTTATATGATGCAAGTGAAATGTGACATTCTCCCCCCAGCCAAAACAATATTTACTACGCCAGTGCGGCTATATGGATACTATCAAGACAGACCATAACTCTTTTTTGTCAACATATTTTTATTGTCTTCTAAAGACACATTTCGGCTACAACTCGTTTTTCTGCATGTGCTTTCAGAAGAAAATGCCCTTTTCAATCCTTTGTCCAAAACAAAGGTTCTTAAATGGGCAATCACTTTAAACAAAGAGCGTGATGAGCCCTAACTCTGAGGCCCCCCCCCTGGTCTGATGGGCTGCTGGGGAGGTGGGTGGGAGGTATTTTTCACTAGAAGCGTGTCACAGGGGGTTGGGAGCTGAGAGCACGGCCTCTCTAAAACAAGCCCAAAGAAAAGCCCTTTGGCTGGAAGCAGCCAAGCCCTCGTTACTTCTTATACTCATGGCAGCAGGTAGCTGCGAAACCCACAAGAGCAGGGGGCCCGGGTGATGGCACAGACTGCCCATGCCTCAAGCCAGCTCTGGCCATAAGGATCGAAAACGGACACTTTAACTTGACAAACAAACTTTATATCACAGCCTACATGGGCCCTGTTTTGTGGACATGTGCCATCCGCAGGAGGCAGTGATAGGCTGCGAAGCAACATATCATGGGGTGGGCTACGAAGGGGTAAGGGTGTTGAGTGCAAGGGAGGTACCCATGCAATGGTCACAGTAATACAAAGCATGATAGAATGGGGCATCTGATGCTGTGTGATGTCTTAAAGTAGCCTGGCACACTCATGGTTGGGATCTCCCTGCGTTTGGCTATGAGGTTTGGTCATGAGTCTCAATGATTTTATTCTATCTGTTTCAATCTTATATAGCACAGACTTTCACCATGGGCATCATGGCACTAAAGAAGATGCGAAAACAGCAAGGCAATAAGAAAATCAGAGTTCAGACTAAAAAGAAGGGTCTTGAGTTTTGTTCTAAATAGACTAAACTCTTGAATATTATGAAGAGAAGCCGGAAGAGAATTCCAAAGTTTAGGGTCAGCCACAGAGAACGCACGACCACCGCAGCGTTCCAAATGATAACGACAATCCTAGAGCTCAAGAACTGAAGTCACCCAACTGGCCTCCAAATAAGTCAGCCAACCGTTGTAGTTCGGGCTTTGGTCTATCCTCGCAGTTTAATAAATTGGCTGACCTGTGTTTCATGGGATCTTGCACAAACATCGGAATAACATGCACATTTGGTGACGCCGGATGTGGCGCGCTAATGGTCAAGCATGTAGGATTTCCGAATACCACATCTTTTGCCGCTCTACCCTGTTACGGGTTCTAGTACTGAAACCCTGTTAAGTGGCCTGCTTTTGCGTCGAGGGAACTCTCCCGACACAAATGGATTAAGGGACGCGTTATTACCTATGGAGTATTATTGCATATCTCCGGTAGCATTGCCAAACTCGATTTCCATTGCCGCATGTGGTGGTGATGTGATAACAGGAAGAGCCAACACAATTTAGAGTCACGAGGACACAGCAGTTCTACCCCATTTTGGAGTCCCACTCGACTCTATTGGGGACATGGGGTGTTATTGCACGCAGTAATATTGCATCAGAAATATTGCAATCATTAACACATTTGTGCAGAGGCTATCACACAAAAGCAGGTGGTTTTTGCGCATTAACCTGCAATCATGCAGGGAAGTAAATATGCAGTATTCAGAAATACCACGTGTTACCATTTTGCACTACACAGAAAGCTGATCTTGCACTGGCCTACTTAGCCAAAACACCTTTCCCTACATTCCAGTCCTCGGATCAGCACCCTCTGACTGTTCCCCACTCCACATTTAAATGAAAGGAGGGCACAATGTTTGCAGCACGTGGCCCTTTATTTGGGAAGGGTCCTATACTCTGACATTTGCCAAGATACTATCCAGTTTTCTCGGGGACCCATTATACATGTGTAATGACACGCTATGAGAAAAACAAAGGTTCCCAGTTATAAACATACCCTACTTAAGAAATCACAAAAAAACGCAACCCAATTCGTAGGCAATAGCAGTAATACTATTGATAACGATCCCTGAAACACCCTAGACCACGCTGTTATGCTTAGCACGTGACTATGTTGTTAAAGACTCTGTTGCAGGTGCGCATGCGTTCAAGTTAAATGCACTGCCTGTTGTCATTCAAGCTCTTCCTATGCACCACTCATAGCAAGTAAGAGGAGGCAAAAGCAATTTGCCTGTCCAGGGAATGACTGTGGACCCCTTTAATATGCTACACAATCATTGCGGCATTGGACTAGTAGGGTGCCTGGGCCACGGGATGTGGGGAGATTTTCAAAATTGATGTTGCTTGTGAGGGTGTAGATCTGGAAAATAAATATGCAGTGAGCGATTCATATGGAAAGTCACGGCCTTCAGTCCTGGACAATAAAAGATGGGCAGTGAACACATACTTGCCAACATTCTATGACCATAAAGCTGTAGGATTTTTTAAGTTCGAAAAATGGTAATTAGCATAGGGATAACTTCATGGTAAATGAGATCACTTAACCAGATAACATCTCAGGAAATAACATCACATGTCATATGGCACTCAACCACAAGGTTCTAAGCATAACAATTTGAAATAATTAGCATAGGTAATGGTTTAAAAGGTGCACTTTGCCGCACTCGCCTTACACACTGTGCTTCCTAGAGCCCTTCCCACCATAACTTCCCATGGGCATACATGCTAACCCTCCCGATTAAGTCAGGAGACTCCTGAGTTCTCCTGCCTAAAATAATTCTAGCCCCAATTCATTCCTATCGGAAGCTTTAAGTCTCCCGATTTCTCAGAGAAAGTCTCCCTCACAGGTGCCTTGGAATGTCGCATGTATGGTTGGGTACACCGAAGTGTTATCACCTTGTTGCCTTTGAGACCAGTTCCTCTGCATCCGCCACAAAGAAGGATTTATAGATTTCCAGTGGGCATTTATTGTTTCGACTCCCTGAAGTCTCGTGATAATCGGTGGCAATAAGCCCCCCTTGTATTTCTTTGTCTCCATTAAAATGTATGCACCCCATGGGTGCCTTGGACTTTTTTCCGCTCCAGGCAAGGCCCCCACTTGAACCGTCATGTTGCAATGGGCCCTCACACATCTCTAGCCGGGCCCGTCCAAGCACAACCACTGTTAACACCAGCCAACGCCACTGAAATATACTGAACCCATTCTGTTGTCAAATCTGCATGCAGGCCATAGTCTTTTTTGCATGCTCCATCAAAAATACCCTGCAGGTGCTCCGTGCAACTCTGTTCTAACCCAACTGCAATATCACGTGATTCGGGGGGCTACTACGTCACTCTACAGCTGGTAGCCCAGCACACCAACTGCGGTCATTGTATGCTGACTTCATTTGTGTTCCATACCCTCCATATGTGTGTTCTGCACACATCATCTAAACTCTGGCCATGTTTAATGTACTACCTCAGACCCTTTGGAGTTAGCTTACTTCCTATGTGCAACTTGCTTCTGTACTCATGGACTTGTGTTTCGCTTGCCCAGATATGCTGTATTTCTGAATGTCCCTGAAGTCCCAGACGAAATAATGCAGTACATTTCTTTCAGGGAGATCAGGATATAGAAATAAGTAAAAACAGCAGGAAACTTGCCCCAGTGAGCACTCGAGGTAGCCGGGAAGAGTGTTCACTCTGAACAGATGTAGTTTTGAGGAGGGAATAGTTCACAGCATTAGGAGAATGCTGTGATCAAAATGGGCGAGAGACTTGCAGCCTGTGCATTTTCCGTTGCTACAAGCACCAATGATTTAGGCAGTACGCAAAATACCGTACCTTTTACATTTCGTCATTCAAAAACCCACTCTAAGCATCGAGCATATAGTAATTCATAGCTAATGACAAAGAACGCTGCCTCAACTTCCTGTGGCCCCAGGCCTGTAACTCCTCTTCACATAAATCCTTGCCTAAGCACAGCATCCTGCATTGCACTTTACAGCCCCATTCTTCCATTAATCCCCATAGCTGAGGGTCATCTGAAAACAGTGAGGTGGGGCATTTAAAAGCAATCTCATCAAAGCGCTTGCTCTGGGAGAATATCATCTGAAAAGTCAAAACAGAACATTGCTCATTTGTTCCTCTAGCAAATTAATAATATGCTTATCTGGCCCTTGAAATGATAATGCAGAGAACGAGACTCGTCCCATTCCATTTGTGCTTCTTGCACAACTGATCAACATTCACACCATTGCTTTATTACCTTCACTTGAGACCACAGCTTTTTTTTGTTTCCTCCTTTTTGGAAACTTGACAAAAGCCACTAAATCTTGAGTTCAAATGCACAAGTCCTTATCAGTCTGAACACACTTGAGGTGAAATGCCCCAGTGACAACCTGACGTTCTCTGCACACATGTGCCTAGAGTTGCATCAGGTCAGTCAAAGTTCATCACGTAAATCAAATAAAAGACTTCACACCCACCCACCAGCCGAAATCACACACTTTCATTTTGCAGCTCTGCAGCTACTGGCTCTGTGTCTTGATCTCACTCCAAGACATGAGCGCCTGGGAGCCATAAGTGCTTAAAAAGCAGCAGCGTACCGCCTACATCGGTAGGGTTGGCAAGTATGTGAACACTTCTGGGTCGACTCACAAATAATGTAAATGTGTTTGTGCAGCATGACATATTCTCAAACATAACCTGCTCGCTATTGTGTGATGTGCAGGACAGAGCGACGGGGCGGGGTGGCGGAACAAGGCAGAAGTGGCGGCAAGGCTGCTGGGAAATGCAACGCAGCACATACCAACCCCCACATGAATGTAAAACAGTCTGGTGCATAGTGTCGGACAGTGCATTCTGATGACAATGCGTGCTCTGGCTATGTCTTATAAATTATGACGTCAAACTGAGGGGAGCGTTCAATAATTTTATGGAAAGTACATCTGGTCTGGTGGTCCATAACTCCAAGCTTCACATCACGTCTTTGTTTCTTAGTCCCTTGTTTGCGTGTTATTGGAAACTTTGACAACCAGTTCCAGAATGCACTGTGTCTCCTATCAATTGATTTTCCAATGTCTGTGGGGACTTGGCCTTCAAGATTCAGGCTGCACTGTTTTCTCTTTTCAATTGGTTTCTTGATGTCTCTAGTAACTGTGCCATGCAGTGGTCGAAGTGTACGAAAAGAAGTAGTGGAACTATGTTGCCTACTGGCCTGCCCTCACTCCCCACAGACTCCATTGGCACGCCCCCTCCCACGCTCAATACAAACCCCAAACACATGCACCTGCTGTTTAAGGGAACGTTCAAGTTTCAACCTCTTCCTACACTTTCATTTTGCAATGAAACCATTCCAGAACGGTGCCTTTTAAAAATGAAAGTATGGGAACAGTAAAACTTAATTTAAAAAAACTATAGGTGAACTGCTCCCAACCGCTCCTGCTCACTTCGACCACTGGTGCCATGGAGTTCTAAAATCTAGTGGTTCTCCTTTCAACTGCACTGAGCTTTATGAACGTGCCATCCCAGTTCCCGCCACCAGGGCTTCTTTGTCAGTGGCCGTACAGGTGATGGCCAAGTAAGCCTCACCTACGTACGGTGGCTCTCTCTGCATTTGCACCCCCTTTCACCTTTGCCTGAGGTCCTCTGGTAGCTCCGCACAGCTTGCGTGTCCGGATTTCACCTACCCCACTCGGCACTGACTCGACTTGCACTCTGGTGTGGCCTTCTCCTAGCATCTGGGGATGTGGCTTGCCTTACAGGCTCTGTGTCTGATACCAGTCGACTCTGCTCCGCTCAGTCTCCTCATGGTCGTGGAGGAAACGCTGCTGATTCCCATAGAAAATCAATGAATCAATATATGCCATCCGCACGAGGCACCCCTCGTAAATGCCTGCCTGCTAGATTCAAGCAATTGGAACCCAATAAAGAGACACTGCTGCCAGAAACAGTTGGCAAGTGGTGAAATGAGGGACCCACACATTTGCACTTGGGCTCATTTGCATACCCACAATGCTTTACTCATGTGGCTCTGAATTGGAGGTGAACTTCCAGTGATGTCTACTGGGTGACACTGTGGCCTGCGGTACTTGGCTCAAATGGCTTATTAAACTTTCACATATCAGGCGGGATGGTTTTTTCAAGCCTTTTAAAAGCATCATTGCTTTGCTGGTGTTTACTACACATGCCCCATTGTTCCATTTACAGGACTATCAATCTGTACCGCACTGAGGATCCCAAGTAAAGGTTAAGCTGGTATGCAGTTGTCTGCAGCCTTGAGAACTGTTTTGGGCTGAAGAAGTGCTGTATAAAATAGGACTTTGAAGCCAAATACTTGAATTTTAGGCTTCTTTGCTTACCCACAATGCTTTCCTCCTGTGGCTCTGAACTGGAATTGAACTTCTAGTGATGGCTGGTGGGTGGCTCTGCGGCAGGCGTTACCTGGTTCAAATGTCTTATTCTGCTTTCACAGCTCAGCTGGAAGATTTTCAAAAAAACCTTTTGAGCCCCTGCCGTAAATGTGCTGGTGTTTGCTATACATGACCCAATGCTCCAACCACGCGGCTGCCCGACTGTGCTGCATTAATGATCCCGATTAAGGGTGACACTGGCATGCAGTTGTCTGCAGCCTTGAGGACTGGCTGTCCCAGGTTGAAGAAGCGCTGTATAAAATAGCACTGGCCTGTAAGATAAAGGCTTGCACTTGGGCTAATCTGCATACCCCAAGTGCTTTGCCCTTCTGGCTCTCACCTGCAAGTGAGTTTCCCATGATGTCTACTGGGTGGGGCTGTGGCATGTTATGGTATGTTGATTTATACCCTGCACCCCTACCGCCCACCGGCAGTCTGTGATGTGGCTTAATTCCCTTGGTTTATTTTTAAAAACATCTTGGAAATTGATTAGCTGAACCATAGTAATAGAGGCATAAAATGACCACACTTGCCAGATGTTCTCTTGGAGCTCAGATTGGGATTTCTGGTTCGTCCATGTATGCAAATAGATAGTTTCCAATACAGGACCTTTTAAGATTAATATTTGGGCTGCACTCCTGCAAGTGTAGGGGATAGAAAACTCCCAAAAAGCTATCATTGCAGTTAGTAAGGGGGAACATTGGATCTAGGTCTGAATGTCAGTGGAATGATGCTGGCTGTCCTTGATGCCGAAAATGTTCTGCTGGGAGTAAAGGTACAGCACCCTCTCACATTTCAGTCAAATCCTGTCAGACTTCTTTGCCGTTGCTTTGCAACGGTGGCACAGTTATTTCATAGTTGCCAACATGACCCATTCCAATCTGTGGGTGCTTATCCAGTCCTGTTTTTTTTTTTGCATTCTGGGACTTGTAGTACGAGTTTTATAATGGAAAAAGTGGAACTACAAGTCCCAGAATGCAAAGATAAAAACAGCACTGGAGCACTTACAGAGTGGAATGGGTCATGTTGGCAACTATGTTATTTTCGTCAAGCCCTGCAACCCTCTATTGCCCCCGCCTCTCTCTCCCAACACTGCCAGCATTGACCTCTCTTTACAATTCTGCTCCCTCCCACACACATGTGCTCCTGGTCCCCGGTGTTTTCTCTGCATTTCTAAGAGTACAGCGTTCTGAATGCCCGCGACCTCCCACCTGCCTTCTGCAAGCTGGCAATTTGCCCCTTTCTGACCTAATACAAAACCATTTTTCTCAAAAGTCTGTCTTGGGGTTTTCATTTCCACATTCACGCAATAGTAGTTTAATCCGTCCATCCAGAGTGGAAATAAACAGGTCTGCTTGGGCCTTTAGGGGAAGTGCCTCTTAAGCAAGCGGCCCTTATTGTATAAAAAATATACTCTACTTAGATAGACAGTAATTGTGTCCAGCTGTGGAACAAAGTCCAGGTGGTGTGTGATTACAAAAAGCAAACCCACTGTGCCCAATTAGGCAGAGAAAAATGGCAGAGTTTTTAATTTTTCCAACCATTTGCCCATGTCTCTGTATGGTGGAAAGGGGTCCCGGGGTACCCCACTCATTGAGGGGCTCCCCAGCCGTGAGATGGGTTCCCATGGTCTCATCACTCTGTGAATTAGGCCCGGTGCAAAGTGTATTTTTCCAGTACAAAGTTACTTTGCTCTGGGCTAGCCAGCTGTGCAATTCCTGCAGCCCAGCGGTTGGTGTGCCCAGTACACAAAATAACTGGACCCCGACTTTTGACTCCATTCTGTATCCCCCAGAGGTGAACTCATTGCTGCGTCAGAGAAGGGTGTGGTCTACAGGCTAAATCATCAACTGCGTCACTGGTAGGCTTCAAATCTAGTGCTTGCTTTCCCACTGAACTGTGTGATCCTGGTAAAATGATGATACGCGCTTGTGCCGCATTTCCTGATTTACCAAATATGGCTGGGCACATGGCTACATCAAACAGTAAAACGGAGTCAGGATCAGGATTTCAGGATATCCACAGTAAATCAGGGGGAAGTCTGCAGATAATCAATCGGAGTGCCTATTATTTGCATATGATCAGTTCATCTGAAATTCTAGAAACCCAACCCTTTCACCAAAATTAGGAAGACCCCGAAACTGGGAATCCTCGTAATAAGCACCATTTTAAAACATAGCTCCACAAATACTAACGATGATAATATCTCATTTTGATGTGCTCCACCCTGCATTCTTGCTGCTTCAAAGCTACGTAATGTCATTCCGATTTTTATTCCCGAGAGTTGGAACTACTCACATACACGTGCACCCACCCCGCCAGCCCGCCCGTGTAGTTTCCTGTGTTTGGGAGGTTTAACCGTGGCTGGGAGCTGTGAGTTCTTTGAAAGAAGGAATGGCCGTGTGGTCCTCTCTTTGTTTCCATCATAATAGAAGATTGGTCCGCCTGTTTGCAGCGTCCATGACAAAAGAATGGCGGTAACATAAATGTTTGCTCACCTGCCGCCGCTGCCTGTTTGAGCAGATTGCAGGGAGGGCTTCTCCTTTGTGCTGAGCCTTCTGGGAGTGTGTACAGAACCGCCCCTCGACTCTGCCCGCTCGCAGGAAGCCCCCTGGCAGCAAAGGCAACATTGCCAGTGCCATCGACCAGGGAATTCGTGAAAACATACCTGGTCACCACGAGTCGGTCATTCGGTCAACTGATCTATTTTTTGTGTCTGTTTATTGTCATAATGAAACCACTATTGTCTCTTATGATTTATGAACTATGAATAGATGTGACTGTTAACTGCAGTATATGTGATCACACATTTTCTGAAACAAACGTAGCATTAAAGCAGAACACTGCTTTTAGATTAACCCTGTAACGTCCCTACACCTTGATGCCCACGGGTTTAGTGCGCTACTATAAATAAATAAATAAATAAATAAATAAATAAATAAATGAGGTGTTATAATGCCAGCATTGGGGGTATCTAAAGTTCCCTGCTGACATAATAAGTTGTGAACTCCCTGTTTGTTTTAATGAGGTTTCTACTGGCCCTCTGTTACAAGGGTGCACTTACACCCCGGCGCACACGGCGTTAATTCTGATGGGTGTGTGATATGCTCCAGTGCACCATACTACTCCAGTAGAATGACTCTTGGAAAGTGGGCAAATCACCGACTGTAGTGTGCAGAACATTTGAGAGGCCCATATACGCCACCAGACCCGTCCAGGAGGTCACTACAGGATCAAGATGCCAGTGTGGCAAAAATGGTGTACACATTGCAAGTGGTTGTCAAGGGAACCAAAGAGCAGCTGCTGTGGCGAAGAGCGGTTCACCTTACACGCAGCTGCATGTGCCATCATGTTGCTTTGCCAAACACCATCAATGTTATAATGCAAGAAAAAAAAAACGAAAGCCCTTGCAGCATATAAAAAAGATTAACCGACAATAGGCCACTTCAGACAACAAGCCTTACAGACGATCCCCAGAGAGGGTGAGATGCTTATGGGGTTGCCGTTGCGCCATCCTGGAGAGCTGTTGGTCTTGGGCTGATAAAACTGTGCTTAAATAGTGCTGCTGCCTTATGTGTCAATTGCATAGCACTCATGAGGAGTACAAACAGAAACATTTCAGTTAACGGATGCACACCCCTAGTGCTTTGCTCCGTGGCTATGACCTGGAAGTGAACTTCCAGGGATGGCTGCTAGGTGACGCTGTGATATGAGTAGCTTGTGAATGAAAGTCGCCTAGTCTACTTTCATGTTCACTGCAATTTTACCTGATCATGATAATGTGCACTGATAACTGCGACTAGCTTCTGTATCAAGTATTTCTGCTGCGGCCGCATTCATGTAACCCTGAATCAAGCCTTCTCATAGCGCTCTACAAATACAAAACAAATAAATAAATAAATAAATAAATACACAAAGAAATACACAAATAAATAAATAAATGTTGCTATTGTCACTCCAGCGGCAGGAGCTCTGTTTGTATCTCGCCTTGTTTCCTGTAAACCCCAGATTTAAGTTAATCTGTTCCCTTTCTTTCGAGCCCACACATTTCCTTTGCCCCGTAGTTGCAAGCATAACATCAGGGTGGGGTGAGGCCTGTGAACACATTGCATCCAGATATCCAGTTGAGTATTCTTAATTAGTACCCGGGGCGGGGGAGCCAGCCAATCAGGTTGCTTGGGTGGCGGGCTGAATCCCGCGATCCAAACCCGCGTTCCAGGCAACCTGAAGGCTGCTCCCCCACCCTGCCATCTTACCCCCACTCTTCCCTCTCCTCCAATCTCCGGTTCCCTCCCTTCCTGCCCCGTATCCCACTTACCTGATTCCTTTGGTGACAGCACTATTTGCCGCTGCCACGCCGCATCTGCGTGGAGCCCCCTCGTCCAAGGCGGCCATCTTTGGTAAGAAGAGAGTGGGTCCTGTTCATTCAAACAAAAGCATTGCTCTCAGCACCCTGATGTGTTTTGATGGGGAGAGTAGGGTGTTACCGGTAGCACAACTTTTCGGGGATTAAGGATGGCACACGAGTTGCAGCACCACACACATCAACTAAATACTGAAATATCTTGTTGGTGGTGTGGCATGCAGTTAGTGCTGGTAGGCAAGGAGGGCACACTGGCTCCCCGTGACTGAGAGTGCTCACTCCAGAGGCGTTGCTAGTGGGGGAGGGGGGACTGTGGTGTTGGGGGTGAAGAGGCTATAGCACCGGCTCTTTTGAGTGTAGCCCCAGATAGAAGCTCAGGGGCTATAACCAACAGGCTAGCTAGCGCTGAGTCCCGACATTAGCGCAGCCCCGGATCTTTTCCAGACCTAGCAACACCCCTGGCACACAGATTGCATTGCCTGCATCTTGACTGGCAACTTTTGCCTTTAACCTTTGCCAAGCATGCCACCATGCCATTTGCTTTTATTTTCTTTTGCATTTCAGACTTTTGCCTCACATTGTTATCTGTATTCGCAGCGTGCTCGCGTAAAGGAGAGCCCGGGGCTCGCAGTGATTGGATGATGTCGGTGTGTTGTGGGGATGCTTAATAGCTCTCCTAGGGAGGTCATTTCTGAATGGGGGAGGGGAGCGATGTGGAAGGGGATCATGGGGAACCCACACTCCTGTGATTAGAGGGGCTCTCAACAAGCGGCAGGGTTCAGGCTGGCGCGGGCGCTTCATGTAAAAGAGACCGCATAAGCATTCAAGGAGTGAACAGGGCATACGGACCGGGCATACGCACCGGCTGTGAGCGAGTGAGAGGAGGGCATGCTGAGAGATGCAGAGTGCATGCTGGGGAAACGTGACAGGCAAATCCCAGCATGCACAGGGCCCCAGTGAATGGCAGATCGCCACATGCTGGAGCATGAGCCGAGCAGGTGCTACACGGGACCACGTGTCAAAGCCTCCTAGGAATTGAGGTCAAGGTCTTGACTTCTCAGCTAAAGTTCTGGAGTGCACAGCTGGCAAAATATTAAAGGTGGGCTGTTAATGTGTGTCCTTATATAGCGCCCTGTGCCAGATGCGTATAGCGTTTTAGCACTGTATTGACAGGTGTTATCCCGTTACCCCATTTTAATAGTGTTCATTGTGCCAACCTCAAAAGGGTGAAATGCGGAGTCAGCCCTGTTGCAAAGTGAAGACTGAGCTCATTTGAGAGGAGGGCGCTTGCCTTGTGGGCTGTTCACCCAGAGGACTGGTTGGTTCTTTTGCAGAGGAACGCTGGCTCTGTCTCATCTCGGGCCAGATAGATCAGTATTCTATTAGTGAGGGATACATTGCTAGTCTCGGTTATGGAACATGGCTGTAAAATTGCCCAGAATGTGGGTTTAGAACTGAACTGACGGTAGACCCATGAGACCAACCCATTGACCCAGACGAAGAGGCATCGTTCAGCAACCAAGAGGTACTTTTTCTGGTATAGGTTTCTGCCTTGCCCCTTGAAAAGCAGACACTTGCCTTTGCATTTTTACAAACAAACCTTTCCACAACTGCACGCATTGCAATCCTGTGCTGTTGTTCTAACTGGCTGTAATGGAATCTGGCAATGCTGTGCGAATAGGGCACAATGGAATTGCACACTGCTTTGCTACGCATAAGTGATCTGGGCAATGATGTGATATCCGGAATAATGGCATCTGGCACTGCAGAACCTGCCCATGCTGTGCTTCCTGCATATTAGGAAACTGGCACTGCTGAACCTGCTCATGCTCTGCTACCTGCATATAATGGAATCTGGCACTGCTGAACCTGCTCATGCTCTGCTACCTGCATATAATGGAATCTGGCACTGCTGAACCTGCTCATGATGTGCTAGCTGCATATAATGGAATCTGGCAGTGCTGAACCTGCTCATCCTGTGCTAGCTGCACATAATGGAATCTGGCACTGCTGAACCTGCTAATGCTGTGCTACCTGCAAATAATGGATTCTGGCACTGCTGAACCTGCTCATGCTGTGCTACCTGCATATTTTGAATCTGGCACTGCTGAACCTGCTCATGCTCTGCTACCTGCATATAATGGAATCTGGCATAGCTGAACCTGCTCATGCTGTGCTACATGCATATAATGGAATCTGGCACTGCTGAACCTGCCGATGCTGTACTTCCTGCATATTAGGAATCTGGCACTGCTGAACCTGCTCATGCTCTGCTACCTGCATATAATGGAATCTGGCACTTCTGAACCTGCTCATGATGTCCTAGCTGCATATAATGGAATCTGGCAGTGCTGAACATGCTCATCCCGTGCTACCTGCATATAATGGAATCTGGCACTGCTGAACCTGCTCATGCTGTGCAACCTGCACATAATGGAATCTGGCACTGCCGAGCCTGCTCATACTCTGCTACCTGCACATATTGGAATCTGGCACTGCCGAACCTGCTCATGCTCTGCTACCTGCACATCATAGAATCTGGCACTGCCGAACCTGCTCATGCTGTGCTACTTGCACATAATGGAATCTGGCCCTGCTGAACCGGCTCATGCTGTGCTACCGGCATATTTTGAATCTGGCACTTCTGAACCTGCTCATGATGTGCTCGCTTCATATAATGGAATCAGGCACTGCTGAACCTGCCCATGCTGTGCTACCTACATATTTGGAATCTGGCACTGCTGAACCTGCTCATGCTGTGCTACCTGCATATTTGGAATCTGGCACTGCTGAACCTGCTCATTGTTAGACGTGCGTCTAAACACAGAAGAAAACAGCAGTCTTTGACACGTTGTGAAGTTATTTGGTCTTTCTGACAATATACCTCTCAAGAGTACAAAAGGACAGATTGCGGTGAGTATTGCCTGAAAATGATTACGCCCTGGTACACCGCTGGCTGCAAGGAAAAAAATGAAACAATGGTTAGCCGAGAAGACACACCAGAATGTAGCAATGACTGACAGTAGCAATACTGACTAACGAAGCGTTAATGATGTCTGCCAAGGATATTGTCAAAAGATGAGAGGTGTACCCCTAGAATAGTAAGCTAGTAATCAATAAAGGGCAGAAATAATTACTAGAGTCAAATGCCAATCTTACTGTATGTTAATGGAGTGATGTCTCCTTGAGAGAGTTCCGGTGTCCTTATGGCAGAGCAGTCCGTGCGACAGAGGTGGAAGTCCAAAAGCAGGTCCTGTAACAGACTATTGCCGACGGAACAAGGACGCCTGTTAGAGTTCTGAATCCACTTATCACCCGACGTAACGAGGACACCTGTAACCAAAGTCTCGTATCCAAACAAGTTCATAGTTAGTCCATGGAAAAGTTCGGTAAATGCAAGGTAACAGTATAAGGGTGAGATGTAGGCAATCCAAATGGGAAATCCAAAGTCGAAATCCAGAAATGCAGAAATGACCGAGCTGGAGTAAGCAAGCAGTCCATTCAGCGTTACGGGTCAAAGTACCATAGAATCGTAGACGGGCCAAAGATAAAGAAGTTGAACAGTCCAACTGCAAAGGAGGGTCGTAGAATACAAGAACAGGGAGAGAAAACAACAATAAATGCCACTTGAAACAAGATTCAGAAGCAGCGCGCTGAATGTGAGGCAGAGTCTTAAAGGTATCAGCTGACTTGATGTAAAACGTCTCGCCATGCCCGAACCAATGGGCGTCTATGGATAGGCTGCCAACGTTTCCATGACAACCCCAACATTCCAGGAACGAAACACAGCGTGTAGGGGCTTTACTGTGGGCATGGGAGTGAGAACGCAGTGGATTCCTGACACTCATGGTCTGCTACCTGCATATAATGGATTCTGGCACTGCTGAACCTGCTCATGCTGTGCTACCTGCATATTTGGAATCTGGCACTGCTGAACCTGCTCATGCTCTGCTACCTGCATATAATGGAATCTGGCACTGCTGAAACTGCTCATGCTGTGCTACCTGCATATTTTGAATCTGGCACTGCTGAACCTGCTCATGCTCTGCTACCTGCATATAATGGAGTCTGGCAGTGCTGAACCTGCTCATCCTGTGCTACCTGCATATAATGGAATCTGGCACTGCTGAACTGCCTGCTCATGCTGTGCTCCCTGCATATAATGGAATCTGGAACTGCCGAACCTGCTCATACTCTGCTACCTGCATATAATGGAATCTGGCACTGCTGAACCTGCTTATAATGTCCTACCTGCATATAATGGAATTTGGCACTGTTGAACCTGCTCATGCTCTGCTACCTGCATATAATGGAATCTGGCACTGCTGAACCTGATCATGCTGTGCTTCCTGCATATAATGGAATCTGGCACTGCTGAACCAGCTCATGCTGTGCTACCTGCATATTTTGAATCTGGCACTGCTGAACCTGCTCATGCTCTGCTACCTGCATATAATGGAATCTGGCAGTGCTGAACCTGCTCATCCTGTGCCACCTGCTTATAATGGAATTTGGCAGTGCTGACCTGCTTATGCTGTGCTACCTGCATGTAATGGAATCTGGCACTGCCGAGCATGCTCATGCTCTGCTACCTGCATATAATGAAATCTGGCACTGCCGAGCCTGCTCATGCTCTGCTACCTGCATATAGTGGAATCTGGCACTGCCGAACCTGCGCAGGCTGTGCTACCTGCATATAATGGAATCTGCCACTGCTGAACCTGCTCATGCGGTGCTACCTGCATATAATGGAATCTGGCACTGCTTTGCCAACCATGCATAGTGAAATCTGACCATGCTATGCTAACTGGCCATAGCAGAATCTGGAACTGTTTCACTCACTGGACAACATCGAATCTGATCCTACTTTTTAAGTGGCCACCATGAAATTCGGCACGCATCTGCATACTGGATTCTGACAGTGCTTTGACACAGGAACCAAGCATGTTGGAAATGGGTGCTGGTGCTAACTGTTCCTAATGGAAGTCTCTCGTGCTGTACACACTGGGTATGATGCAACATGACACCATTGTGGTAATAGGGCTTAGAGGAATATTGCATTGCTGTGCTAGCTGGGCATAACATCATCTGGTATTGCCGATCTATCTATGGGCATTATGGACTCTCTCAATGCTTTGCTAACTGAGGACGGTAGAATCTGGACTTGCTATGCCAACTAGACATATCCTGGGCAAAGGTGAGAGTACCAGGGCATTGGGTGAGAATCCAGAGCAATGATATGGGAATCTTTCCAAATGATGGCAATAGCCACCAAGCGGTGTGATCTTTCCATGCTAATACCCTACATCACTGAACACAATGTTACTGTCCAAAAGCAGAACAGTTGGCTTTTCCACTCCATGTTTACCTGATTTGTTCATGGTGGTCACTTTGCTTAAGGGTCAATAAATAATTAGATCTAAAGCACAGAAAGATAAGATATATAACACAATCCATTGAAGTGGGAAAGTCAAGATTAGAATCAGGAAAACATACCAGTCTCACAGTTGGCCATTTCTTTATAGTCGTTCCAATTCATTACCCCCTCAAAGCCTATATTCCACCCAGCTACTCTTTAGAAACTGATTTTGGCTACATCTGATTCCAAACATCACTCTCGTCACTTGAAGTTTGTAATTCGGGTTTTTCTGCTGTTTTGACACTGTTTGTCAGGCCGCTCAGGGTCTTCCTGGTCCCCTTTGGGTATTTCTGCTTCTGAACTGGCTTGCTCCTCCTCTCACTCTTTTTCTGTTTCTCTGAAAGGTTTTTTTTCTCAGCCACTGTCGTGTGGGCCTCCCCAATGTGCTGCGTTTGGACTTGGCATGTCCCCCTCTTCCTTTGAATTCAGTAATTCCCAGCTTTGGGGTTCACTCACATTTGCATACTGATGTCGGCTCAGATCTTCTCGTTTCCTTCTTACGGCGACTATTTCCACTTACACATATTTTCTTGTTGCTTGTCCTTTGAGCTAGATGGCAGAACTCGAAGTCTAAACTCTCTACCCAATGCCCAATTCTGCACGTCAATCTGAGCTGTCAATTCCAGTTATACACTAGGAGGAAGATTAGACATCTCCTGACAAGCGCCTCTACTAAATTGCTAGTTCAGACCTCAGTCTTACCTCTTCCAAACCACTGTTGTTCTCTTTCTGGGTCTACCTAAGTGTACTGTTCTTGCTCTGCAGTCTATTCTCCGTTCTGCAGATGTTGTTCTCTTTCTGGGTCTACCTAAGTGTGCTGTTCTTGCTCTGCAGTCTATTCTCCGTTCTGCAGATGTTGTTCTCTTTCTGGGTCTACCTAAGTGTGCTGTTCTTGCTCTGCAGTCTATTCTCCGTTCTGCAGATGTTGTTCTCTTTGTGGGTCTACCTAAGTGTGCTGTTCTTGCTTTCCAGCCTATTCTCCGTTCTGCAGATGTTGTTCTCTTTCTGGGTCTACCTAAGTGTGCTGTTCTTGCTCTGCAGTCTATTCTCCGTTCTGCAGATGTTGTTCTCTTTCTGGGTCTACCTAAGTGTGCTGTTCTTGCTCTGCAGTCTATTCTCCGTTCTGCAGATGTTGTTCTCTTTCTGGGTCTACCTAAGTGTGCTGTTCTTGCTTTCCAGCCTATTCTCCGTTCTGCAGATGTTGTTCTCTTTCTGGGTCTACCTAAGTGTGCTGTTCTTGCTCTGCAGTCTATTCTCCGTTCTGCAGATGTTGTTCTCTTTCTGGGTCTACCTAAGTGTGCTGTTCTTGCTCTGCAGTCTATTCTCCGTTCTGCAGATGTTGTTCTCTTTCTGGGTCTACCTAAGTGTGCTGTTCTTGCTCTGCAGTCTATTCTCCGTTCTGCAGATGTTGTTCTCTTTCTGGGTCTACCTAAGTGTGCTGTTCTTGCTCTGCAGTGTATTCTCCGTTCTGCAGATGTTGTTCTCTTTCTGGGTCTACCTAAGTGTGCTGTTCTTGCTCTGTAGTCTATTCTCCGTTCTGCAGATGTTGTTCTCTTTCTGGGTCTACCTAAGTGTGCTGTTCTTGCTCTGAAGTCTATTCTCCGTTCTGCAGATGTTGTTCTCTTTCTGGGTCTACCTAAGTGTGCTGTTCTTGCTCTGCAGTCTATTCTCCGTTCTGCAGATGTTGTTCTCTTTCTGGGTCTACCTAAGTGTACTGTTCTTGCTCTCCAGTGTATTCTCCGTTCTGCAGATGTTGTTCTCTTTCTGGGTCTACCGAAGTGTGCTGTTCTTGCTCTGCAGTCTATTCTCTGTTCTGCAGATGTTGTTCTCTTTCTGGGTCTACCGAAGTGTGCTGTTCTTGCTCTGCAGTCTATTCTCTGTTCTGCAGATGTTGTTCCCTTTGGGCTTCGCTTTACCTCACACACTTCTCCATATCTCTTGCAACTCAGGTGGCGTACAATTATGTATCAATTCCAGTTTCACATTCTATGTTTAGGTTCAAATATAGTCACTGTCTCGCTCCTGGGCACCCGGCTGATCCTTCCCCCTGACAGCACTCTTCTAGGAACCCTCGCCATGCTTCTCATGCCCTTCTGCATTGGCAGTCCCAGAGCCCTTTACGTGCGCCTTCCTCTTTCCTTTCTTTCAGCTTCTGGCTACAATGCTATGGAATTCGCTTCCCTGGGACGTTCGTTTGATTCCCACTCTATCTGTCTCTATTTATGTATTTATTTATTTATTTAAAACTCTTTATTTATAATTCTGTGTTGATAACCCTCCCAAATGTTCCAGTCGTAAATACTGCATTTCCGGCGTATGATGATGAGCAAGCTGGCATTTATTCTGTTTTGGGTGGCACTTTTTTGTTTTGGTTACTTTGGGTCAATTTATTGCATTTCTATTGTCCTGTAGACGTTTGTACAGCACTTTGGATAACAAAACACTTTATTAAACAAATTAAAACATACATATATATTTTAAAATAAATGTTGACTACATTATTTCTCAGGCACATCTTGGCTTATAGTGAAAATAAATACACACGCAACACAAATTAAGTCACAAATCAGAATACTAATGAAGTAAATGACTGTGAGAGAAAGAAAAGTGAGCAAGCAACCCTGAGGGAAAATGTATGATAGCATTGAGGAGAGGTGAGCCAGGATGCTAAAAAATGAGTTATATTGCCGAGAAAACCCCTCTAAGGGTAAACAGTTTTGAAAGGGTTCTCTGTGTTTCAGTGGAATAATGAGCAATGCTGTTTCACTTTCACAGAACCATCCAGCCGTGGAAGGGTGTTTGTTTCCCTAATGGCTAAAGCTGATTGGCCGCCCTAATATTAGCAACTGCAGTGGGGCGCCACAGCCAATCAGCTTATTTGGATAGCTCACGATCCAAGCACGTGTTATGAGCAAGCTGGAAGCACCCGCTCTGCCATCTTCTCCCCACTGCAACTTCTCACCACTGGCCGCTTCCAGAGCTCTACCTCCACGGTAGAGGCGTTGACAGGGTAGGGCCTGAGTGGGCAAGGTCCATCCAAAATCGTTAACAGCACTGTCTGGGCAGTTGCAGATGTGAATCTCACTGCGTCTGGCCCAACTACGTGATCTTCAGGCCCTACTTGTTAGGCAATCCAGGCTACGCCTCTGCTCCACCTTCCCCTCCCACTCACCTGCTCATGCGGCAGGGGCTTCCGTGCCTCTCCTACAACCCACTCCGCCTTCCATTTCCATGGCGGCCATCTTGGGTGAATATTTGGTTGTATGAATGGGTTGCACACTCGCTGCGATCTACTCATTCAAAAAAATAAATTGCTACTAGCACCCCGGGATGTTAACCCGGGTACGAATAGCAGTAATAACTGGGTCCCTGGGCTCTACCGGGTGTTATCGTCCCGGGTCCCATCGTTAAAGGACCTTGCAACCACCCGGTACGGAGCAGGTTTTTATTGCTGAATTATGACATCATAAGGGTAGTCATGGCACAAGGAGGTGTTCTGCCTCTAGGCCAGATCGTGTTCTTGTGGTGTCAGTCTGGCATCTTTCGTGGTTATCGAGCGATAGGTAGAAACCTAGAATTGCATTCTTCCATTTCACAACATCATTTTATATAGTTTATTTCTTGCTACGAGGTTGAAAACGGTTCTCTAAGGTAAAAAAGAGAGACTCGCAGTCGAGTGAAGTGCGATCTTATAGGCTCACCTTGACAGCGACATCTGACAGAGGCAGGCCGTGCGCCCTTTGGCTGCCTCCTCAGTTCCTTGAGCCTGAGGATGTGATCAGACTGCAGAAATGGAAGAAAAGCAGGTACATGTTGTCTTTAAGCCGTTTCCAGAAGAACAGATCATGTACCTCAGACCTCTCCCCAGACATCTCTTCTTCTGCAAGAGGTGTCAGTACAGTGCCATTCACTTTAGATAGTTTCCAAAACATCCCTGTTGCCATAGCAGCCGCTGCTGATGATGGCATCTGCATGCAGAGCACAAGGCGATGAGATGTACAGGGAAGTCATCAGGGATGGTCAAGTTTGTCATCTTTCTCAGAGGCCACCTGCCATGAAGCAATTTGAACGTTCTGCGCCACCAGGGGCGCAAAAAGGTTTGCGGTAGTTTTTGCAGCAAGAACGGCTGCGTGGGTTAAAATTCCTCTTGCAGGTGATCCGAAAATCACTTACTGACCCCTGTTGGCTAACACACAGTAAGTGAAATGGTGCTCATTGTATTCACTTTTCAAAAAGAAAGAGACAGAAAGGAGGCGGTGCGTGAGATCAGCTGGCCTGGAGACTGTGGGCCCGATTAATGGAAAAGTGCGTATTGATCCGGCAAAGCCTGCATGCCGAGAACGACTCTACACGAGCCTGCGCACATAATTTAATCTGCGTGTTCTGTGTATTCATGGAATTGTTTGCGCAAAGTAACCGTGTATGCAAGTAGTTGCCGGAATGCCTGTGACGCGTCCCCGCGTAAAGCAGGAAGAGCCTGGAGCAGCTACCTTTATGTACTTCCTGGGCGCAAAACCATGCACCCTCAAAACAGTATGTTTGGGCCCCTGCAAGCAGGCGGTATCCCGGGGACCCTGTGTGGGGTCCTCCGTACATGTTACCTGTACCTTGACGACTTGCGGATGAATTGTCATAACTCGGGTAAAACTCTGAAAATCTGCATGCTAACCACCGTAAACAATTTCTGCACCTCACTACCACTGCATACCCACAGCCCTAAGTTAGTTCAGAGCCCCGGCTGTGTACACACACTCCTAAATCCTACTCCCAATCTTACCTCTGCACATTGAATCCTATGCGCAAGTGTAGTGGCGGATAGTATGTTGGCTTTGCCTTGCCATTTCCCTGCCGAGAGGATGCACACTTAGATGCATGAATACATATTATTTCACGCAATAGTGGGCGTACGATGGGTGGCCTGTGGGCTGTCCCTTGTAACACCCACATTTTCCTTTGTTCTTCCTCATTTCCGAGTTCCGTCCCCTACCCTACCCTCTGTGCAATCCACGCCCATTCTGTGTGGTGTCTTGTGGAAAAGCATCTCGGCCTCTCGCAGTGACATGCCGAGCCTATGCGTAGTCCCCGCAAAGTACGGAAAAGTGCCACGCAGTCGATTCCATGAATCGACAAATGGGATTTTGCACACAGTTAGGCACGCAAAGTCCCGATTTTCCGCACAGATAATTCCTGGAATCGGGCCCTGTGTGCCCATCGCTGCCAGCTCACGATTTTGTGTGCTCCCTCCTTTGTCATGTGCTTTTCTGTGACAGATGTGAACGATGAGAAAGCAGAAATGCATCCAGACATAGAATCAGTGCTCCATTTCTATGGGTGTTTGCCAGGGCTCAGCCCTGGCACTTATTTTTGAGCCACGGAATTTATTGTCTCAGACTCACTTTAATAATGTAGTGGTGATAGTCAGTGCATCCATCAACCACAAAGGGTAGGGACAAGCTACAGTGTAACCCCAAATATGTCAACACTGTGGGGGGCAGCTATGGGTGGTGGCAGCAGTGATGGGGAACTGGCCACCCGCAAAGTCACAGGAGTGCTAGAAAATATTTGGGCCCTGGAAGCGGACACAGCTGCACAAGCAAAAGATTGTATGGGCTTATGTCTGAATGAATTTAAGAAGGGAGAGTGACTGAGAATGTAAAATCGTTGGCCATGGGTGAGGTATCAGGTGAATGCTTGTATCTGTGAATAAATGACTCAATGTGTGAGTTTGTGAATGGATGCATCACACATGACCTCACTATAAGTGTTTTAATGAATGCCTGAAAATGTAGGTGTGGCTAAATAAATCAACAAATGAGCAGCTGAATGGATGGGTCAACATGTGGGTAACTGTCGACGGGCCTTAAATGTCGCTCTCTCCACTTGCTGCAATGGAGGCAGGTGACAGCAGCAGGTGTGGGGTATGGTGCGTTTCTTGCCCCCTCCCACAAAGTTAGGGCAATTAACATGTGGCAGCAGTTATTCCCGCCACGTTCCTTACAGATCGTTAAATGACAGTGCTTAATTTGTCAAAAAAATAGGTGCCTGGGCCCAAATATTTTCTAGCACTCCTGTGACACTACGGCAGGGTACCAGTGCTGCCACCACCTATAGTTGCGCCCCACAGTGTTGACATATTCGGGGTTGCACTACAGCTCACACCTGCTCATTGATGCACTGGCTATCACCACTTCATAATTAAAGTGAGTCTGAGAAAAGTGCTGGGGCTCAAAGATAAGTGCCAGGGCTGAGCCCTGGCAAACACCCCTACAAATTAAGCACTGTTAAAGGAACAAGAGTATGTCTATTGCTTTAGATTTCATGAAAACGACAGCTGCCCATTTACCTAAAACGCTGTTCAAATAGGCAAATAGGCAAATAGGCAAATAGGCAAATAGGCAAATCTAAATGTCAAGTGCTTGTTTAGATAAAACAGTTGTGTTTCCCTGAGTGGCACAGATATAGCTGATTAGTTATACAAAACAAAGGTTATAAAGTGTGTGTCACGGCCATTTGTGACAGAAATACCTATACAACAATAGAGGAATACCCAAAACTCATTATTAAAAATGTGTTCAATTTTATTATACTTTTAAGACACAAAATAGTACTGCTTTAAAACAATAAAATAATGTATAATACGACAAATTAATACAAACATGTAAACACAATTGATACAGTGTACAGCAAACAATCTGTATCTAAATCTACACTGGATTATAACCACTTGAGTGTCTTGCTCATACTTACTTTCATTACTTTCAAAGCCCAACTTGTACAAGTTTCTGTCCTAACACGGCAAGTAAATGCAGGACATTCATCAGGGGCTTCATTTTCTACTTGTGTGTACTGTATGTGGGACCCATCGATGCAGTTCGACTTCTTAGCATCCTGGTCTTTCTGTCAATCCCTAGTGGGATAAAGACACTTTTGAATACACTATATGGGTCTTCTAATTCGACCTACAACAGCCCTGCCCACTACGGTATTAGATATAGCATTTCATGGAATACCTACTTGATCGCTTGGATGTTACTTCCAGCGACTCTATGCAACCATTGCACTGGCTTCCTTATTCTGGGAGTGTCAGTCCTACTTCCTCTCGCTGTCCGAGGAGATAAAACAACCTTGGTTGTTTATTCTATAGTCACATGTCACACTCTATTTACTCATCCTTCCACTTGCATTTTACCTCTGAAGAATGTGGCACAGCTTTCCTGGGTGGAATTCCCCTGTATGCTGGTGAGCGGTATATGCTTTTCCTACTCTTGTACCATGTAAAATGGAAACACAAGTTGTGTTAGACACACCCTTTATAACCTTCCTTTTGTATAACTAATGTTGAATACCCACGAGGTAGGAAGGCTGTGAGTCCCGCATCCTGGGGCTAGCCGTTGTGAGATTAGTGACAGATATAGCTGAAACATACAAAATAATTACTACGCAGTTTACTTTTTTTCTGTTGGCTTTACGTCCCACGTTAGGTAAATGCAATCATGTCTCTTACTGTGCAAGGACCAGCCTTGCAATCTGTGCTCTGGTATGGCATGGGTTATTTACAATAATGGCTAGAAAGGGAGGTTCTTATTGTGTAATCTCTGCCAGGGTAAATCTCAGATTAATGTTCGGGAATGATTTTATTCAAAGCCTTATTCTATGTTGTCCCATTTCCTATTATGAATGGTGCAGGGGAGGAAGGGCGTTTAAAGCCCATCCATACGCCACATCTAGTCACTCGCCTCAGCCCTGAGTGCCAGGGAAACAAAGGGATTGCCCTAATGCCTCAGAGGGGCCTCTCTATATCTCCAAAGCACCTGCTGCACTGATGGTGGCAAGGCGCATACCTGTGTGAAGGCTCACTGGTTTACATGGTGGAAACCACTGAAAAGTAACAATCAATACTTTGGCTGATGCATGCGGCAAGCATTTCCAGGTGCCAGGACAAGCAGAGGTTCTTTTCCTCAATTCTCGTTCCCTCCAATCTCTCATCTGTAGCATTGCTTTTGCCTCAGGGAGGCACACAACCCTTTCCTTATCCTTTACACCACACAATGCATCAAAACCAACAACATGGGCAGAGGGCAAGCCCCTGATGAGCCAGGCCTGCCTGTGCAACGTGTGCATTCAATTGATCCCCGAATGATGCACGGTACATTAGAGGCCTGATTTACAAAGCGTTTTCCAATGGGACTTTCCCATAGGTCTCAAGTATTAGCCTTAAAAATAAATGGAATTTGGCAGGAGTTGTTACTAGGCGCTTTATATTGGGCAAAATGTGTGAAGGCGGGAAAGTGCAATGAATGTTCAACCTGTGACCTTAAATCCCAAATACAAAGGTTTATTCTTTTAAGGGCAATTTATTATGCTAAGTCACAGGAGCTAATTTGAAAACAATGTGCACCTGCCAACGTGTAACCTTAGCTGGCACACGTGGATTGTTGTGATTACTATGAATTTTTGCACATGGATTTTAACACAAAAATAAAGTTTTTGATGTTCCATGTGTTAATATCCCCGCAAAAATATCGCCATGCAAAAATATCGCCATACACCCCCGCAACACCCGCATTATTTTTAAAGGAGCGGGGGACACCCCGGCAACACCCGCTCCCAAAGACCCCAAACAATAGCGCCCCCAAAAAATATCGCCTATGGCCGTTCCAGACGACCATATATACGGCAATATTTTTGGAGGGGATAATATGTAGTGATACCATTTTTGAGTTTAAGTCTACAGACGAAACCTAAGTGGCAACTTCCATAAGTGGTAAGGACGGTTCATCAAATTTAGCACAGCCATTCTTCATCAAGGGACGGCATCACTATGAGGCCCCCTCAATGAAGCCTTACCTTGCACCAAGTTGGGTTAGTGTGGGCAAATGTGCCAGCCACACAGAGTTTCTCTTGGCCCTTTCAGTGGAGACAGCATGGGCCAATGATATCTTCTTAATTTGCCAATAATCATTTTCTTGTGTCTCAGAGAGTTTTGATCTCCCATTGCTATATCAATATTACCATGAGGGTAACCAGGCGGCATTTATTCATTCTAACAGGTATAATCACACCTAGTCATGCCAGTTGTTGGCTAGGATAACAAGCCGAAATTTGAGATGGCAAAAATATCTGCTTCTGATTTATGACTTTTACAATTTCAAAAATCTAGTTAAAATGTTTAGCCTTCCTAAAAATGTGATAAAAGAGACTGTCCACCTATCTGAACACCTAGAAATATGTGTTTATTTATTTGTAAGTAATGTACAAGAAACCTGGAAGAATAAGATCCATCTGGGTGCAGATTTTTATATGAAATAAAATCAGGTGAGTTAAGATAACATATAAGGGTAGATATTAGTTGAAGAGGAGAGTTTTAAGAGTTTTGTGAAACAAGAGGAGCAAATCAATGCTACACAAACTGATAGGGATAGAATTCCAAGGGCGAGGGCCCAGGACAGAACATGCATATCATCTCGATGCACAAAGCAAGATGGGGGAACAACCGACAGGTGTTGGTGAGCAGAGCGAGGAGTACGCGTAGGCTGACACGCCTGAATCCTCTCAGACAGATATTGGGGCGCCTGTCCTTGCAAACATTTGAAAACCAGGCACAGAACTTTACATTCGATCCTCTGCTTAACCAGCAGCCAATGCAGAGATCTACGCAGTAGAGAAATCGAGAATGGTTTTGGAAGATGAAAAAGGAGTCTAAGTGTGGCAATTTGTGCTGCCTGGAGGCCGAAAGCTGCCACCGTGGAATACCAGCCAGAATGGCATTTGTGTAGTCTAGCTTAGCATCAACTAAGGTGCCAACTGCAATTGGGTGATCGGTAGAGGAGATGTAGGGCAGTATAGATCGTAATAGGCAAAGCCTAAAAATGATGGACGTAACTATCTCCCCGACATGATATTCACAGCCCACACTAAATTGCCACTAACAGCCAGGGACCTTGACTTCGCAAAACATGTTGTGAGTTTTAGAGGAGGAGGTGTGGGTGCAAGCCTGGATGAGTCATTGAGCATATGTTGAGGACGAAGTAAACTAATCTCTGTTTTCGATGGGTTTCACTGTGATCTACTGAGAATCATCGACTTCTTAACTTCAGATATGTAATCCAATAGATTATTTAAATAACCTGTGGGATCATTGATCCTCAGACGAGCCTCTGTGTCATTAGCATATGAATGATACACAAGGCTGAATTTGGAAACAAAATGCATCAAGGGCTGACTATAATTCTAGAAAAGCAAGGGAGACGAGAGGGACCCCGGTGGTACCCCACAGGAAACCACGATCAAGTACATAGCCCAAACGCGCCTGCTGGGGGACCCTCCTTCTACTCCACGGCTTCCACTTTCCCATCCCTCAATCCTGAGGAAAAGGCACTCCCAGGCGCTCTTAGATAACTTATACCCCACAGGTAGGCCTGCATTCGCATGCAGTCCACATTATCAGTCAATATTTTTGCCTCTTTATTTTTGAAGTTCACATGTTCACCCATGATTTTTTTCACTGATGACCTTTTTATCATTCGCACTTGGTGGGCCGATTCTTTAAAATGAGAAACTTCATTAAATTAATCCCTTCGCTCTGTTGGTCGTGAAAGATATTTTTAATTCAGGAAAAAAAAGATTTGCATTATTTTAGATAAATATTAGCGCCTCTTGTATTTTGGATGATGATGACGCCTCCCAATCAAAATCCCTGATGATAAATGCACGCCACTTGACTGTCAATCCTTACGCCATTTGGTTTCGGAAAAGCCGGCTTGACAGACGTTAAAAAAACTCCTGCTCTCGATCTTTAAGACAAAGTAGCAAATGGGAACTCGCTGGAACGCTGCTGATTTGGCTGTGGCTGGAACCGCAGAGACGTGCCAGGAGATCTCTGCTGGTGCCGCCGTGGGACGATCTACTCTCCCTCTGGAAAGAGTATGGAGATATTAAACTGTATGTACAAAGCTGTCGTCAAATTCCTTAATCTTTTACCAAAACAGACATGTGATAATGTGATAGGAGTAAAGGTGACCGGGGAACCAAGAATGCATGCTTTAGAGGCAAGCAAGAGCCGAGCCACAGCGTCTGGCTTGGCTCTAAGAGCCGAACGCAAGCCGAGCCTGCAAAGAAATGGGTGTGTAGATCTTGGTGGGGTGACCCTTCCTGGTTGGGAAGTGTATATAATCTGAATACCTTGGTAAAATCAAACATAGATATATATTTTTGGAGAAAATACAGAATACATAACTCATATAACTCATACTGTCCCCCCCCCTACAACGCAAAACACCTACCCTCCCAGAAAAATCCCCAGAATGGAATTTATGCAGGGGCCAGTGGCGGTATGGATGCCGGGGACATGAGTGGCCGGTGGAAAAATGTATGCTGGGGGATGAAAGCATTTAATCTGGGGCCTGTTGTTGCCATGGAAACTAGAGACCACTGGTAGCATGCTGTGAACTGTTGGAAGCCTCGACGCTGAGGGTTAATAGTGGAATGGAAGCTGGGGCCGGCAGCAGCATGGGTATTGGGGCACAATGGTGGTGCGAAAGCTGCGTAGAGGCCAGTTGGTACTGCCACGGCACTGATTCGGCTGCTTCTTGGAGGACAGGGGGGTGATGGAGAGAGCCACCTGACCCGGCAAAAGTGGCAGGGGGGAAAACAGCACGGCAACATGTTTTTCTTGGTAATGTTCCCTGTAAAATAAGCTTACATCTCCCCTAGGTGTCCCCATGTCCAGTCATGCTGCAGCTACTTCCTGCTCAGGGTCAGGCTGTGCCTCCAGCACTGGAAGAAGTCAATGATAGCCTTTAAATAGTGAATTGGAAAAATGCACATTTCTCTTCCTTAAGTCACTTTAATTCTGATCAGTAGTCGCCTTGTCCCATCCCTGGCCTACGTTGAGTTCTGACGGGCGGGGTAGGAAGTCGGGCAACCGCTGCCAGCCCCAGGCCTTGTAAAATGGTTTATTTTGTCAGGCAGTTAGTAGTGTGAGGACGTGCGGCTCAACTTTTTTGTTGTTGTTGCTGGAAACGGACGAAAAGATCGAATCTAAAGTGCTGTATGCACGTTTAGTGTGCATTTGGCATAGTATATTAGATCGAAGCCCGTAATACCAAATGGGGAAGCAGGGGTGTCCCCCACATACATTAAAGGCAGTGCGGGGGACAAACGGTTAAAATCCCAAAAGATCGAATTACAAGATACAGGCAAGTGGGCACCCTAATTTTGTAATTTTAATCTTTTGGGATACGTTCTTTTAACAAACATCCGTTTTTGCTGGGCAGTGGCGTGAAACACGAGCCAATCCCGAGCCAGGCACTTGGCAAAGGCTGCCCCGAGCGCTGTTTGACCTAGCCACCCCTAGATAATAGTGTCTGAATGTATTCTTTGGTAAACAGCACTAAGAACATCATTAATTATTGTTTTGGTAAAATGACTTTATCTTAAGTCATGTTATAATCGTGAGATACTTCACAATGCTGTACAGAGGCCTATAGCTGCATAAAGCAGATGATAATATCACTAAGTGGAATGCAAACTGAGAATATGACGCTGCATCCTAGCTTCAGCTGCCCTTGGCTTATCTAATATCACAAGGATATTTGGACGACTGTATTTATTAAGATAAAATATGTATCTCCCTACCGTGCAAGACATGTTTTGACCAGTGCTACCAGTGTTCTTTTTGCACTTTGGCAGGACCAACATTGATTAAACAATAAGGATTAATTTAGCATGAATGCACATAACCCCTTAATAGAAATAGAAGAGGGACTATCATGCCATACACCTGCACCAGTAAGCGACTACACTTCCGGACGCACGCAGCGTGTTTCTAATGAAACAGTAAAGGGACTAAGATGACTTTTACGCACATCTTCATTGGACAGACTAGCTCGCAGTGACCTTTAGGCACGAAACAGAAGGGGCGAGTTTCCAGCCATTAGCCAAAGTCACAAAGAGAACCTGATCCGGAAAACCACCTGCTGGTAAAATGAGCTGACGAATCAAACATGTGGACGGCTGCAAAAGCTGGGGAAGAACTTTGAAAAGTATTGAACACTCGATAGCTGGGCTAATGCACATTTTATGAGCTGGTACAAGAGAAATGTAAAGCTGCGTCCCTTGCGCATAGTACTCTATAAATGTTTAGTAGATCGATGGATTGCTGCAATTCCAAGAAAGTTCTAGATGCATTAGCTGAAGACATACATTAAGCAGGCAATTTGATTGGATGTATAAAAATAACCAATGCTACGATGCGTTGAATGGAGATGTACAGCTAGAGATGATCCAACCCACTTTTTAGTGTGGGACGCCCCAATGTAAAACACTGCGTGCAACCCGTCTCACCTGAGACATTGGCAAGCTTGCCAATTACAGAGAAAGGCATCAACTCTAGCAAAATGGCTGGAGGGACCGTGGTGTAAAAAAAAGACAGGCAGCCCAGCAAGTCTACGCACAAGAAAAGTGGAACAAAAATGGGCAAAGGAATTGATTCAAGCTATTTAGAAGAGTACATTTGAACACAGGCCAGAAGTTTGGCCGGGTTTTTTGAAGGTAGTATATCATTCCAGAAAGCAAATGTGTTTAGAAACAAGAAGACATACGAATCTGTGATGCCATACGATGCATCTAACTATTAAAACAGTTAACTGGTGGAAAAACGTAACTTACGCGATTTTTGGAAGCTCTTTCCTTCAATCCTGCAGACAGGAACTTGAGGAAATAATAACTTCTCCTGTAAAACAGCACCGGCCACAGTCTTACGCTTGTTAAAACCAAGTGTTATTATGATCCAACTCAGGCCTGCTATTTGTGTCAAACCCTGAAGGGTGAAAAAACCCTACTTTGATTCCATCCTGTGACCTGCATGCTGCTTCTAGGTATGTGCAGCAAGCGCATTAACCTACAGAGTGGCCCTACCAAATTCATCAGCATAGCCGTAGATCCTGAATCAATGCATGGATTAGCTCTGATGGTGCATGGGATGCCAGCCAGTGCCAAGTTTCTTTTCTGAGGTTCACCCTCACCCCTCTTGCATTGCGCATGTAGACTAAGAGAGCATGTGTCTACAATAGAAATAGAAGAAAGACCAGCTATGAGACATCAGCTAAATCCATACAGGAAATATCTGGCTTTCAAGCATCATCAGACGTCATCACAGAAAAGGAATCAGTGGATATGCATCCAAAATCTAAACATATGCACATAGAAAAAGGCAGGCGGAGTATACACTTATCAACATTAGCCATGGAAATAAAAAAGGGATTAGTAAAAACTGGGTGTGGCCGCTCCCTGAGCAAAACAGAGAGTGTATTCCAAGTGCATACTCCACTCTCCTCTGCCTGACTCAGCAGGTCCTTCTCTCTCTTTACCTATGTACCTCCCTCCTCTGACTATTCTGTACCAACCCCACCAGCACACACCCATCCGCATTAAGCCACGCGTGGCTTCTCTCATTACACTCCTGCCATACTGTGATTATCCCAGGCCTCTTCTCTCACTTCCTTTGTTCTTCTGGACTCAGCGACACTTTTTGAGAGTTCTTCTTCACTCCGCTGTCTCCCCAGACTGACTCATATCTTGCTTTCTTTGCCTAGCCCGGTGAACAGTCCTAACATGAGTGCAAAAAGCAACAGTGAACATTAAAATATGTTTTTATTGTCATCATTATTGTCATTGTTATTTCTAACAAGGGGGAAAAGGGGCTGTTGTCTGGTGGCGGGCGGTGGTCAGGGGGAGAACACGGGGTGTGAAGAGAGTATGGGTGTTTCCCCAAAGGATTAGTGTACAAACGGGATAGGCGTCCCTGTTATTTCTGCCAGGTGGAAAGGGGGTTGCTGTCTGGCTGGGCAGTCGTAAGGGAAAGGGCAAATGGGGTTAAGGGAGAAAAAGGGGGAGCCCCCCGCCCCAAAAAAAATTTGATGTAACCTAAAACAGAATAGGATACACTAGGGCTGATAAATCGTCCATTTTCTGTGTAGGTTTGCCAATGGGTGATGCTGGTTTTTAGGCTGGGTTTTGTAAGGACAGCTTTTGAACTTTTGAATCTCTTTAAAGACATTTTTCTTAATGTTTGCGTTAACAGGGCACCATAACATCATATCTTTCAAGCACTTCTGATGGTCGTTTCCCGCATTCTGGTAGCTATTGCAGGACGTGATATCACTGCACATTTTTTTTGCATGGGAATAGGAGCAGTGTGTTTTTTAATGAATGTGTTTCCACCTGCATTTCATTGGAACAGCTTTTATTTTCACCCATATCATCACGTGGAGCTCCCACGCCCTGCTTCTCGCTATCCAGTCGCTTGGTCTCACCTGCTCGCAGCACCTCCAATCTCTATGGTCTGCATGTGGCTCCCTGGTCTCTGGCAGTCTTCTGTCACCCCCATTTCCTGGTGATTCTCTTCCTTTGTTCCACTCCACTCTTCTTCCATCTCAGCCTCCATCACTCATGGATCCCACTTGAGTCAAGGTCAAGGCAGTAAAGGGGCATCCATGGACGGGGTGCCAGATCGCCCCCGTTCTTTAGAATGGGTTCAATTACAAATACCACGAAAGAGTCACACGTCTGCAACACAAGCAGGGCGGTCCTTCTTTGCATGGGGACCTCCGCCGATTTCCAGTTGTTCATATTTGACAGTGCTTTGTTGTCAAAGTCATGGCAGCATTTAACGTGCTGTGTGATTTGCATCTGCTCCTTGTGATGACCTAGAGGCAAAAGCTACTACTACTCGACAGTAAGACGTTATTACATCGCCAGGCTTTTTTTCGCAGCGTTTTTAGTATTTGGCCGAAAAACTCCTTGAAAAATATAGGGGGTGGGTGGGTAAGGGTATATAAGGGGTAGGGGTGTGTGGGGTATAGGGACTACACAATAGGGAAGGGGGGTGGGGAATACACACAAATAGAAAAAAAAAATTGTTGATTTTTTTTCGGCCGAAAACTTTCGGCAAAAATCTCTGCTAAAAAAAAGCCTGGTAATCTAAGAACATAGAACCTTCTCGACAATCTCTCACTTGAGTCAGAGTCACTCCCAATCCTTCAATGCTGGCATCAGTTGCCCAAATAGTCTGATTCAAAGGAATGTACCTGCTCACCGTTGGAGCTTTTACAATATACTTCTTTATCCGTGTGAAGATATGGCCATGTGTTTCGATCCATAGAAGACCTACATTCGTCCTCAACAATTCCGGCCGAGGGGCACTCAAAGTAGCAAAAGAATCTCAATAAACTTAGAGAAACCCTAAGCGAGACACTGCTACCTGTGTTCTAACTGTGACATCGGCTGTGACGTCACTCACTGGGCTAATACCCACTACACGCTGCTCGACAAGAAGATTTGTCCATAGGTTCATGAGAAGCAAACTCGTAATGGGGCAAATGGTTCTCAAGATGCCCACCCTTTGTCCAGGATGCACAATAGCTTGCGTGCTAGCAGTGCCGCTCTCATCATCACGTGACTCTGAGTGGAAAGAAAAAATATACATGCATGTGACAATAAGGTTCATTATGAAACCACTTCAAACACGCGAACATCCACCGAAAAACAAGTGTATGCGTATAAGGTCATTAATTTTATTACTTGGACTTTGTGATCCACCAATCCCCTCCAAGGCTGCTTGGGTCCATAAACGAAAGGACACACATCTGCAATCATTACAATCAGTGCTTTATTTGTGGGAGTGTTTTCCGGGGCTCAGCCCTGGCACTTATTTTTGAGCCTCAGCACTTATTGTCTCAGACTCACTTTAATTATGAAGTGGTGATAGCCAGAGGATCAATCAACCCCAATGAGCAGGTGCAAGCTGTAGTTTAACCCCAAATATGTTGCACTGCGGGGAGCAGCTGTGGGTGGTGGCAGCAGGGGGCCCACCCTCAGTGTCAGAGGAGTACTAGAAAATATTTGGGCCCTGGCACTTATTTTCTTTTATAAATTAAGCACTGACAGGCTAGTATGCATAAGTGACTGACTGTCATCAAGTACAGCGGTTGCGCTCATTGGCTTCCAGAGCCCGCTCGCTTCCTCAACGCCAAAGCTCAAGCCACTTGCCTTTGATATCTCACTACAGCTGTGACGTCATCCGAGTTAATTTGCCCAGTTTCTTCTCCCGGATAAGGTGCACGATGGCAATCAGGCTTTGTTGGGCGCAGGCTTCAAACAATTGTGAAGCATGTCTTTCCATGGGTTCCGCTGAAATGTACAGCTTTGGTTTTCCGACTGCTTAAGGCCTTATCTTTTCTCCATCTCATCTTGTCTTTTGGCGAATGTGCACTCCAAACGCCCATGGGTGGCAGGCCCACCGTGTATCCATAACATCATGAAGGTGGGTGCAGCGTGGTGCAGGAACACACCCGAAAGCCGCCGGGGACTCTCCTCTCATGCAGCATCTCCACATGGGCCACTGTTACGCTACACTGGCTCCCCGACAGGGTGGGACTGAGACATAACATTCTCATGAAAAAGTGGCCCATAGTTGGAAAATGGCAACTCATTCCTTTTGTGAGCGCCTGTTTGAGTAGTACCCAAGGGGGAGGTTTTTGATAAAATGTGCTGCAAATTGTGCATTTGAAAGAATATTTATTCCGTACGACTGGTAAAAACTACTAACCACATGGCGAAGTAACTTAACAAACTGGCCCATATGGGCCAAAAAAAGTGCCCCACTTTGACCAATAAAGCTGGCCCACAGTAGCATTTTCTGTGTTTGGTTCGGGCATTGCCCTATTGCCCTAGCCTGCTCCCCAAAGCAATACACATGGGGCCTCATTACGACCCTGGCGCTAATGGGTTAACGGCGCCGTAACAGGCTGCGGCGCCGTTAACCCATTAGCGCCTGATTACGAGGTCCCTTTGCGGGACCTGACCTTAACGGCTGGTCTACACCAGCCGTTAAAGTAGGGACCCGCAAAGGGACCTTGGTGCTAAGTACAGTACCGCTATTTGCGGTACGGTAATTAGCGCCTTCCCCATTCCCATAGAGCCCTATGGGGCGAAAATGGGAATGGGGAAGGGCCATGGTTCAATGGGGAATTACCGCCCCGCCAACCTTGGAGTGGGGTGGTAATTCCCCATTGAACCATGGCGGACCCGTTACAACACCGGCACCAACCATGGTGCTAGTAGCGCCATGGTTTAGCGCCGGTGTTGTAATGAGGGCCATTGCTTGCAATTCTAGGCCTGAGAGTGGTTAGGGAGTTTATGGTGGGAGTACATGTTTTCTCTGTTAAAACACTTGGAATTTTGGAGTTGTGGGTTGTGTGTTGTATTGTTTTGTCTTGTTTTTTGTGTGTTGTGGACTAATTACACGATTGTAAAATTGTGCTCTGCATTGGTTGTTAGTTCTATCTTTTTATGAATGTTGCCTGATTTCTGTATTGTTCTTAGCAATGTTATGAATTTTGCAATCTGATTGTAATGCTAAGCTACAGTGATGAACCAGTTGTTCTGTTTGAAACAATAAATAAAATGATTTTAAAAAGAATTTAAAAAAAACACTTGGAATCAGCAGTTTTTGTACCTCACATGATGAATACATGAATTACACACAGGCAGTACATTACTTAAAATCAATTACTTATGGAGCAGTTAGCTTATATTACAGTAAGGGCAGGGGTGGAAGGGTCATTGAAAAAATCGGGCAGCAGTATCCCATACTCCATGCAGGCAATCATCACCCACCGCCCTGTCCTCTGGCACACACATGAGCATAAGTAAAGGGCCCGTGAGAGTTTCTGCAGCAACCCCCTCCCCCAACCTACAGCCATCGGTGTACACAAGAGGCTGGTCTCTACTCAGCCACACCTGGACAGATCCTGATCACATGCTGGGCAGATAGCTCACTGCGTTGAGTGCTTACCGCTGAGGCCTGTGCTCACACTGTAGATGCCATCTTCAAGGCCAGGAGGGGCTAAACAAGTTATTCCCTTTGGGTAATAATGCGTGTTAACACTAGTGATGTGAAGCATAGTGAAAAGCACTACATACAACCAACTAATAACACTTATGCTTATTTGTATCCAATGGCCTGTGCACACTGCCTTTGTGTGCTAGTTCAGGGCCAAGTGTTTCAGATAGAGCATCACTTCATTACCTGGGAACACAACCATGTTAGCAATGGACTTAGAAGTAATTTTTTGTGGATGTGTTTCTGAGCTTGGAGGTGTTTAGAGTGTGTATGGAGGGGACTATTTTAAAGGTTTCTGAACTAGGCCGGAGCCTCATAATGCCCGGGTTCCTGATGAACTCCCATGTAGCAGGAGCAGGAAACTGATGACGGAGGAAACTGTTTTATATGATAGGTTATTTATAACATGCTTATTACCCAGAGGTTTCTAAGCATGGACCCGGGGATCGTACCTGTGTTGCTCCGCATTGTCTTGCTTCCAAGGCGAGCACGTTGCCCCTGAGCTATCCTCCCGAGTGCCCTGCGCTATCCTACCGAGCAGATGAAATGCAAACAGCGCTGAAACTTAAGTTGCCTGTGGGTTGCACTGGTGGCATCTTGGCAGGATCCTTGGCAACAACGTTCAATAAGTGAGGGCAAGAGAACAGAGTAAAAAAGGGGGACAGAGAAGAGAAGTCGGGTTCAGGGGTCTTCCTTCAAAACTCAATGCATTCTAAATACTAAATACTACATTTAATGCTTGTTTTTACCTGTATATAAACTCTTGCATGTAGACCGTTCCTGATAAGAAACCCATTTTTTTGAAGTCGAGGAAACATCTTTTATAACATTTAGGGTCTAATTCATGGAACTTTTCGGTGCGGTGCCAAGTGACTTTGCACTGCCAGCAAACACGTTGAAACGCCCCTGATTCACAGAGCAGTGCGAAGCGACTTTGCACTGCACTAAAAGTTCCATGAATTAGGCCCTTATTATGCAAAAATAAAACTTCTTTGTAATCGCATAGGTGGGTGATTGGCATGCCGTTAATTGAGGTATAGTGCTTATTAGCTAGACATAGCAGATGGGCACCCACTATACTTCCTCCAGACTGTAGTCAATTATGACTAGGGAAAGGAGAGGCCCCCGCTGCCCACCCCACACTTCCGTCGCGAGCACTGGCGTTAAATGGGGCCAGGCTGCAGTGCGAGCTAAACACAATGACAGGGCGCAGTCTCACTAGCCACATTGTAATGGCTTGTCTGTTTCCATTTCCTTCCCACTCTCCCCCTCCCTTCCTTATCTATGTCTTAGCTCTTGCACTATCTGAAATGTCGCCAGGCCAAGTAGGATAGTTAATTTCACATCCTTACTGTTCATGGCCTGTAAGAATGTCATTGTATTTGCTCTTGTTCCCTCCTTTGCCTTGAAGCGCTTTGAAACACATTGTGTATAGGCGCTATATAAATAAACTATCATATCATATATCAAGCTGGGTGCAGCTCTGCCCTCCGTAGACACTGATGAGTCAGGACACAGGAGCCTTCAGCCTCTTGGGTTCTGCCATTGTCCTGTGAAAGGACAGGCGCACAGTTGTCTGGTGTTGCGCAGGCCGTGGCTGAGCAGCATGGCTCTGTGTCAGGATTTGTGTCAGTGGGAACATGTCTGAACTTAAAATGAGGCTGGGGCCCAAGTCTGTACCTGTACAATCTAGGGTAGGTGGGCCCTTGAGAGTCCTTAGATAATTCCTTTCCCACTCCCAAAGTTCAGACTGCGTTGTGAGCCGGGTCCGACTGAGCCATAACATTGTCTCGGGCACCAATGGAAAAGTGGCCCACAGTTGCAAATGGCAATTCATTCCTTTTGTGACACTGTTTCAATAGCAACCAAAGGGGAGTTTTTTGATAATGTGTAATTCAAATTGTGCATTTTAAAAAATATTTATTCAGCACCACTCGTCATAACTACTAGCCGCATAGTGAATTAACTCATCAAACTGGCCCAAATTGGCCAAAAAAGTGGCCCACGCCAACTTTTTGTGTTTTTGGTTCAGCCATGGGCCTATTGTCCTATAGGCCAGTCAGACTCTGGGTTGTGAGTAGGATGGTTCTAGGGCACAATCTATCCTTCAGTACCTCCAGGGTGGTCAACCATTTTCACTTTCCTCATCCCACTGCATGCTCCACAATGAGGCATGCCCACATGCAAATCAGGTAATTTCCATTATTGAATGTGGTGGGGTTCACACAAAGCCTGTAATTTTGGCATTATTGAAGAGACTGCAGCTCCTCTTTGTGGTACCACATAGTACCCACTCGACCCCAATTGCACTGAGCTCTCTCTCTTTCCGGTGAGACTCTTTTTTGCAGTACACGCCAGGGACTTCTCAATGTCAACACATCCCTCATGCAAGGCATCGTCCCAGATGCACTGAAAATGGGATCGATCATTTCCCTGTCGAAAAAAACACACACTCGACCTTGACACTTACCCAACTATTGCTCCATCACGCCTCTTCCCTTCCTCAGCAAGGGCACCAAGAAGACCATCACAATCCATTTACATGAGACTATCACCAGTACAATCTCCTACAGGGCTATTCATCTGGATAACAACCATGATGCAGAGGAGAGGCTGCCACCATCCAGGGGAATGCTCGCTGTATTATGGAGAAAGGTGATACCTGCTTACCCGTCCTACTCAACCTTTCTGCTGGTTTTTGATACCTTGGGCCATGAATCCCTCCTCAACATTCTCAGCACTTGCATGACTTCAGTGGACCAGTCCTGAGATGGTTCTCCTCCTAGCTCTCGAACAAAGTCCAACTCATTCAGGTGGGCCACAACACATGCCAACGCCACCCAGTAATCTGTAGCTGCCCTCATTGCTCCATCTATCCTCTGCCATCTTGAACATCTCCTTGGAACTTTGGTGATAACTTCTTGACAAGACTGATGCCAACATACACCAAATATACAGATGCCAAACAGCGTCACATTAATATCAATTGCACCAACGACAAAACATCAACTTCAGCCCTGTCTGTCCGATATCCAAGTTTGGATGTCAAGCACCCAGCTGTAGCTCAACTAGACAAAGGCTGTATTCATTCTCCTTGGAAACCCCATCAAGCATGCCCGCGCCTAGAATTGGCTGACGGACAAGAAGCTTAACGGATTCATGCTTCGACTCTAAACCAGTGCAAAGTGTCTTGGTTTCTCCAAAGACTGTGGCTACTCATTCAAAACACACAATGCCAGTAAGACCCAGGCAGCGTGGTACTGGCTCACACTTTTGCAGGAAACTCATATGCGTCCTTGGCCCCATCTGAAAGCCATCCTGCAACCCTCAGTATAGGGCTATGAAAATTGGACCAAATCAGCCACACCATGAAGGAGCTGCACTGGCTCCCCCTTCATGCAAACGTCATGTTCAAGACTGCCTGCATCACCTACAAAGCAGTTAAAGCCAAACTGCTATTCTACCTGGACGAGAAACATGCCACCTCTGGAGACCATTGCAGCCCCAGAAGCCCTGACATTGCCATGATGGAAACAAAGGGGAACAACTTGGAAACAGGCCTTTCTCTACAATGCACCCTTCCCTTGAAACAAGCTACCACTTCAGGTAAGACTAGACCCTCCACCCTACACTTCAGGAAGACCCTTCCCTTCAAGGAACATCTCATCAATCGCTGATTGCTCCACTCAACCCAACTTCCCCCTCTCCCTGGAGCTGCCCCTTCCTCTGCTTCCTCTACCCATTGACATTACCTCTGCTACTGCCTCAACCTGCCTATAACTCCAGGGGTGTGTCCTCTATGTGCAGTGCTCCATTGCTTCCCAATACATCTCATACATGCATTCCTAGGCGCAATGGTATTGAACGAAAATACTGTATCTAAAAGACCGATTGCACAATTAGTGTGTATTCGACCTGGCAAAAAAGAACGAATCCCAAAATACTGAGCAAGGGGGGCAGGGGCTGCGGGGGGTGTCCTCTGCTCCCCTAGTTCGGTATTATGGGCTTTGGGGGTCGTGGGTGTGTTCCCTACATACATTACATGCGTGGTGGGGGACAAAAAAAAATAACAGATCGAGCTACAAAATGCGAACAAGTGGAGATCTCAATTTTGTAATTCGATCTTTTGGGTCTCGATATTAGAACGTACATGATATGACATATGATATGATATGGCATTTATAACGCACCTATACACAAGTGTACATCCGGTGCAATACGGACCCCAATGTCAGGTGTCCATTGCACGTATTTGTTCTTTCATAGTGCAGCGCAGCGGCGGTGTGCTTATCCCAGGGTGCAATAGACAGTCGCACGGATGCATGCTTTCCCAGTGCTTTCCCAGCTTGCAGGTAGCAGCCTCCTGCTGCCTAGAAGAAGCGAAGGGGACCAGGCAATTACTTTTCAAAAGCACAGTTAATCCCACCAACCCTTCACATCCCCTTCAAAGTTCTATACCCCTCCTGCTCCCCGCCCACTGCTCATCCGCACAGAGGCAGGAAAAGCCGCAGAGATTTACTTTGCTAATATGATAATCACGCCGGGCTTTGGTTCCCTTGGGAGATCGAGCGGGCCCCAGAAGAAAAGTACATTTCAAAGAAGGCAAAAGGCTGTTGAGGTCAATGTTTTCCAAATTGGCGGAATCTAGTCAACCTTTAGTAATGATCGCGCAAAAAGAACACACTGTACCCCCAGAACCCGCGGGGCCATTGCTGTTCCGCTCCTTGATGTGCACGCTTCCACTGTAACTAGAGGGGTCGTCGAGAGACGGTACAGGCCCGCATAAACCGTCCCCCCAGAGGCGTTGCTAAGGGGCGGCCGAGGGGGCTATAGCCTCGGGTCTTTTCGTTGTAGCCCCGGATAGAAGCTCAGGTGCTACAACCAAAATGCTAGCTAGCCCCGAGTCCCGACATGCCTACATTGGCGTAGCCCCTGATCTTTTCCAGATCTAGCAAAACCCCTGCATCTCCCCATCCACCACCCGCAATGTCAGCCATCTGACCTGGAATGGGGATACAACAAAGGCTCCCAGTACTATCAAAACATGGAGGCAAATGTCAGCTGCACGAAAAAGGCTTTAGATGAATTGGTAACAGCTGACTAGGTTAAACACCTGCTGCAGAGGTACATGCCAGTTGCAGATCACATTTACAGTCCCAAAAAGATAGCTCATCAGGTTAACATACCTGTTGCAGGGATCTGTTTTTAGCCAGTAGGTCATATGTTCAGCCAGTGAAGTAGCCTCAGGGATGTGGGCACCTGCTGCAGGGATGGGCGTGTAACCGATGTAGGCGCATAGCTCAGGGAGTATAATACTGGCCTCTGACATTGGGCCAGCGTATGCTTCATGGGTATGATTCCCACAGCAGGGTCGACTCATCCTTCATCCTTCTGAGATAAAAAGAGCACTATAAACTGGGAAAAGAAAACACTCGCTATTTGTAGCACCGAGAAACTGCAGCAATGTGGTAGCTTTCTCTATAATAAACACCAAATATTACATTGCTTGTAGGCTGAAAACTGCACTACCCAGGTTATGGTTGAGAGGTGAATTCACTTGCAACAGGGCTGTGCAGGAGACATAAAGGTCAGAGGTTCAAATCCCAATAAGATAACATATGGGGTCAATGTGCCTGCTGCAGAGATCCATGTGTAGCCTGCAGGAAATTAGTCCCGATCCTAGCAAAATAGTGTAGAGCAAGGCCCGGAAACTTGACCGTTTTTCAGGATATCCCTCATGAATATTCATGAGAAAAAAATTGCACACATTTAGAATCATTGTATGCAAATGTGTCTCATGAATATTAATGAGGAGCATCCTGAAAATCCGACATGGGTCCGGGCCTGGATTTGGACAACCCTGGTTTAGAGGGTAATAATGTGTTTGCTGCAGTGATCTCCATGTACCCTGTAGATCACAGGTTAACATCCTGCAGGAGGATCTTAAATGTACACCCTCCAGGATTGATTGATAATGGACTAAGCACATGTTTTCTATTGGATACTTGGCGCACCTCTTACTGTGGGACTTGGATACACCAGAGAATGGGCACAAGCTAGTCATACATTGCTATCCAACATGACCTTATTAACTTTCTGGAATTGCGAGGGAGGAGTGTTTCTCCAGCAACAGAAAGGATACCCCCAACACTGCAGAGATGAAAAGATTGATCTTGTGGAGTGTTCAAAGAAAACATTTTCAAATAACAAATGTGATGCAATGATCGTTTTTTTTTTAACGGGACAAAGTAGTCGAATTTACAGGTTTTTAGTCTGAAAATGAGAATGTTCGGCTCGCCCCTCCCATTGAGAGCTGCCTGAAAGGCATGAAGTAATGCTTGCAATCGGGGTTAGTGTAGCAGTGCTATGGCAAAACATCAAGGCATTCCCTACAGCCATTCCACCCCTGATTCTGGTCCCCTAACCCCCAGCCCATGCACTGGAACAGGCCAATCCAAGATGCGGCCTCTGCTGCCTTTTGGGAACATTCATGTTAGAATTAAAAAAACACACGGCCCATTGTTAATGTTTATCTGACACTTGAACATTTGGATCGAGCTTGTTGTTCAGGAGGTGAGGCGCTGGGCAGGTAGGCGCGGCCGAGAGATGAATGGGAACAGTGGAAGCATTTGCAGGTTTAGCGCACACATCACAGAGGTCAAAGTGGACGGGAACTAAAGGATACGACGTTCCCTTACTTTTCAGGGCAGCCCATAATCGTTGGCTTACTTTATGCGACCCAGAATACGTTCCATGATGGACCTTTTTAAAAGCACTTTAAAAAAAAAAAATGCATTCCGACTGGGCACACGAACCTGAGCACTGCTGATAAGATGCCAGCTCAATGGGAATGGGGAAGGCGCTAATAACGGGCGAATAGCAGGCCCGTTATTAGCGCCCTGGTCCCTTAGCGGGACCCGTAAAGGACGTGTGGTCAGACCACACGTCCTTTACGTTTCCCGCTATGGGACCTCGGAATTGGGCGGTAAGGGATTACCGGCACCGGTCTCCTTACCGGTGCCCGGTATCCCTTACCGCCCAACTCGGTATGACCCCCCCAAGACTCGTTTGCAGACAATGGGAGGGGTGTGTCTGTGGCGGCCATGTTCTTTAAGAGGGGCGACTGGAGGGTGGTGAAGGGGATGCTGCATGAAGGTGCATGATGTCGGGACAATGACACACTAATGGTGATAATTTAAATCCATTTTCTTTCACTGTGCTTTCTTCAGTCTTACTAGAACTGTTGTAAAAGACAATGGGGGTCATTCCGAGTTTGGAGGCAGCCATGGTGCTGTTAGCACCATGGCTGCTTCCAAACTCGGGTCCGGGTCCGGGTCCGGGTCCGGGTAGTGTGGGTGCGATTTCTCGCCGTCCATAACCAGTACAAGAGGGACCCTGCAATAACTCAGACAGAAAAGAGCCAAGTTAACATTACTTTATTAATGCACAAGCATTCGCGAATGGGCAGCAAGTTCAAACGTCTCGCAAAGCAAGTCGTCAAAGTGCCGCGCTTTGCCCTGCACATCGTGGTCCTTTTATACCCATCTGTTTTACATTGTCATACATTGCTGCACATAGATTATGTCCACCACAAGGCGGTTCCTCCCAGTCATGACTTTGCATCAACGGTCAACAGTTCAACATCTGCTATTGTGGTTTCCTGTTATCTGTTATTCGCTCTCTCTCGTGCCCCTCTGTGTATCTCTGTGCACGAGGCTGTGCTTACTCATTCCTTCCCCACCCGTAATCTGCAGATAGTTTTAGCAGGCTCAACATGCTTCGACATACAGTGACCAAACACAATTCTTCTGTTAAAACAAGTTCTTGCCAGGTCAGCAGGTCTTAAATGTCGCTGTATAAAGAGAAGGCCTCTTCTTTTAACAAAGGGTACATTCTTTTAACGCATATGATGATTAGTACAAACTCCAAGTGTGAGCACAACATTACATATGTATGCGTACCTTCAATCCACCCTTTGCTCACACTTGAGCATCAATCTAAACAGTCCTAGCATAAGCAGATGGCAGGAAAGCAACATCATCACATACTGTATGTACCATAATCTTCTCCAGGCCTCCCATGTCAAAAAAATTCCTGTTGTACATGGCTTTTATCCATTGGATTTAGGCGCGTTATGCTGGAAGAACACATGGAAACACAGCACGACACACATACCGGGAAACATTGGATGCAGAGACAAATTCCTACAACTATTGCCGCTAGAACCAGTATAGGCGTAAGAAGTTGCCATCCAATTTCTTTCAGGAGCTTCATCCACCAGCTATCTCCTTGTGATGGTGATAGGGGGAGGAGGTTCTCTTACTATCTGTACCATAGCAGGTGCAAGCCCGATTCCCTCAGTTTTGATTTTATAGCGTATCTTTTCCTTTAGAAGGGTTTTGTTCTCTCCTCTAACATAACAAGCGGTATTCGGTATCATGTATTGCTGTGCTGACACTATTCTCATGTAAATTAATGTACACCCGGCATCCTCAGTAACTGGCGATGCGTACACTGGGATGCCTTCACTGCTATGTCGGGGCATGTGGGTGCAGATCCAGCAATCAGTTTTATTCACTACCCCATATGTTGTGTTTATTATCTTCACGTATTCATTTTTAGCATAGTCTTCCGGGTCGTGTTGGTCATAGGCATCTCGATTCCTGCTCTTGACCCAATCTGTTCTCCCTGTTTCATTTGACTCGGGCAACAGGTTCTTTAATTCATATCTAGATGGATGTTCCAGATACCAGAATATTATGGCAAATGCTATTAGTACTACTATCGTGCATACAGAAAACAAAATTTTGCCTCTTGTGGTACAAACTGGTATTTTCCTCTTACCTTCTGTGTTTGAGGAGCATACACTTATCCGTTCAGGGACTAAACCAGCATACACGGGTGTAGACATAGTTCAGTATATGGCTCAGTATACAGCGTATATCAGTTGCAACCTAGCGATATAGCAATATCCCCTATTTAAAGCACCAGTGTCCTTATTACTCTAATAGTGGTAGGTCTCACTGAAAACCTTCATCCGATCTGTCCCACGTCTCGTAGTGCCTGTCCCAGGAGGGGAACGCCGAAGGCCCTTCAGGCTACAAGCCCGTCGTCTTCAGTAAGGCACAATTCTGCTAAAACCAACAAGAGAGTCCAAATGTTCATCTCCCTAATGATCAAAGTTCAAAACAGTGTCCTTACACGTTGCTTGGCACATACACGTCACGGGATCGGAGGCGATGGGCACACCTACTAATGGCGTCTGGCAGTACTGTTGCAACCTGGGGTTGGTTGGTTCCCTTTTCCGGAGGAATCAGTAATGGAAGCGTCTTCTTGACGTGATTCACGTGGTACCAGTGCGGTTTGCCATCAACTTTTACCGCAGTTTGTGTTGCGAGGAGAACCTGAAACGGGCCCCTCCATCTGGGTTGCAGTCCGCTGGTGCGATCGAAGGCTTTTATAACAACCCAGTCACCGGGCTGCACGTCGTGACCTTCTCCTATCAGAGGAGATGGAGCTACTGCGTTCACCTGTGCATTAATAGAAATCAGTCTATTAGTTAACCCAATACAGTACTGTTGTAATGCAGGCCATGCTTGCTCAGACAATCTCTTAGGTGATATGGGGGTCCCAATACTTGGTGGGCGCCCCATAACAATTTCGAAAGGAGATAAACCATGTGTACGCTTAGGCATAGTACGCATACTCAATAATGCAATAGACAATGCATCCGGCCATTTCAGTCAAGGGCATCCAGTGTTTCAATCTGCATTGTGCTGTGGAGGTGGCACTATTGTCCCGCAGGGGATATGCTTCCACCCATCCTGAGAACCCACATTTCATCACCAAACAGTAGGAATGTTTATTTACAGGCTCCAGCTGTATAAAGTCCATATACACCACCTCAAAAGGGCAGGTGGGTAACTTACTGTGGCCCGCCGGGGCCGGTACACCTTTCCCCACATTATATAAAACACATATTTCACATTGTTTTGCCCATTGGCGACAATACATTCCCAATCTTTTGTTGTACCACACAGTACTTAAAACTTCTTCCATAGTTCTTGCGTTAACGTGGGTTGGACCATGAGCCACGCTCACTATCACAGGTAAGTATGCGTCAGGTAGTACCCAGGTGTTCGTTTTGGTATGTGCCCATAGCCCATCTACCGTCTCCTCATATTGATCATCCTTGTGCCAAGATAGTCTTTCTTCAATGGTTGCATCTGCTTGGATTTCCTTTACGCGCTCCTTCGTCCCTTCCATAGTCACATCCCTCCCCACTATGAGCTGTCGGGCTTCCCACCGAGTGTCCCTTGTGGCAGCTAGTTTAGCCATCTGGTCAGCCAAAGAATTTCCCTGCGTGACATAATCCAGTGTTTTTTTATGCGCTGAGCACTTCACTACGGCCACCATTTTGGGCAGCGTAAGGGCTTGCAATAATTCAGCAATCAATCGGGCATGTTTAATAGTATCACCTTGGGAGGTTAAAAACCCACGCTCTCCCCAGAGTTTACCAAAACTGGAAACCACCCCATGAGCGTAGGCTGAATCAGTATAAATTGTCACTTTCATACCGCTGCTTAACACTAATGCTCTCGTTAGCGCAATTAATTCTGCTGCCTGGGCCGATTTTTCACACACTTTCCCACTCTCAATCAACCGTTCCCCTGTAGTTACTGCATACCCTGCTGTTGTCTCCCCATTTGGCAGTTTGAAACAGGAACCATCACAGAATAATATACCCTCATTATCAACCAGCGGGGTGTCTTGCAGGTCTGCTCTACCCTTAGTGTGTTCTTCCATTTGAATCACACAATCATGCCTAATGTCATCAGGTGAGGTGGGCAAAGGAAGCAGTGTCGCTGGATTCAAAGTGTTACACCGTTCAATTTTTACATTACTGGCAAACAGGATCATCTCATACTGTGTGAGTCTAGCTGTAGTCAAATGCTGTGTATGCACTCTATTCAGAAGAACATCTACCGTATGTGGAACTTTTACTGTTACTTCACTCCCTAGGATGATACCTGCACTTTGTTTTAGGGCTGTCGCTGCTGCAGCTACTGCTCTCATGCATGGGGGTAGGCCTCGAGCTACTGAGTCCAGAGTGCTAGAAAAATATGCACATGGTCTCTGTTTACCCCCTTGTTCCTGTGTCAAGACTGACACAGCGCAACCTTCCTGTTCATCAACAAAAAGGCAAAATCTCTTAGTATAATCAGGTGTGCCTATTTCCAGCTCCCGTGTCTACCAGACATCTCAAGTTTCGGTGGGGGCCGATCCTAATAGAGGCATAAGGCCCCCTTTGGTCTATAGGAACCTGCACCACTCCCGCTATCTCATTCCGGCATCCTCAGGACATATCGCTTGTTTTATCCTGAAAATCATTGTTATAGTATACCCCTTCTCCACATTCTTCACCCTGGCATACACCTTGTACTTGTGTCGTTTGTTGTGGCTGATACAGTAGATTGGGGGGAGGCGGGGCCGGCCAGGGAACATCCCCTCTTGCTTGTCCGTCAAAGGCATTGGGTTGAGGGGGTTTAAACATTCTATTGTCTTGGTTGCCGTACCCACCAGTCCTATTTCCTGGGGCAAATGTTGTCTGTGAAGGGGGCCGTACGCCCCTTCCTCTCCCACCACTCTGGGGACACTGGGATTTCCAGTGTCCGGGTCTCTTGCAGAAGGCACATACATCTTGGGGTAGCCCATCCCTCCTCCCATATAGCGCACCTTCTTGCACTGTACCTCTTCCTGTCCCTTGGCCCCCTATCATGTTGCTACTATAGCCCTGTGACGGGCCGTTATAATTGTAGTTATACCTGCCTTGGGGCCCTTGATGCAACTGTTGCATCAACACTTTGGTTTTTAAATCCTTCTCTTGTCATGCCTTTTGTTGTCCCTTCACTCTTTCCCCTCTTTCGTAATACCTAGCCATTTCGAGGAGATCCCGGGGGTTTCTAGTCATCCATGTACTTTCTGCCCTCCTAATGTTCTCCTGAATTGGCCCGTGGAGCCCCTCTACAAAGTTTGTGGCAAAGTACCGTTGGCCCGTTTCAGACCCTATCTCTAGCCCACTGTGCGCTTTGAATGCTGCTTCATAACGCAGAAAGTACTGTGCTACCTCCTCACTTGCACCCTGTATCACAGCGGACAGTTTCTCCACATTCACATCAAATGGGGGTAACACCTTTTCTAGAGCCCTCAGGACTGCCATGCCATGCCCCCTTAGGGGTTCAGGATATTCCTCATGCAGTTTTCTATTTTTGCTCGCATCCATTACATCTTTCCATTTTATTGTTTCATTGTCTTTGGCACGAAAGGGGGTCCATATTTCTTCTGGGACAATGGCTAACAATATGTTATCTACATCCTCTACGGTAAATAACCCTGGTCTGAATAACTTTCCTACTTCTTTGTAGAATCCTGCCGGGTCTATACGGGGGTCGGGGATGGACTTGGTGATATGCATTAATTCAATTCGGGATAAAGGGACATACACATAGGTGCGCATCATGTTACCAGTGGCTGCCTCTATGGTGGGTTGGCACTCTCTCATTGGCATTAATAGTAACTTTTCCATGTCTGTTTGTTCACTTACAAGGGCCTGCGCTGGTGGCGAAACAGAGGATTGATGACTAAGAGCTTTCTCTTTTATTTTTTTATAATCTTTTAATAGTTTCTCCACCTTAGCCATCCTCCATTCTTCCGCCCCTGAATCATCCACTCTTATATTAGATAGCAGTTTCTTATCCAATTCCGTCCTAATCCTATTCCACTGGGACACATACCTAGGCTCCTTTTCCTCTTCTATATCATCCACCCTAATAAGAAGATATTTAATTATGTTTACTTGTATAGGCCAGCCAAGGCCCTCCATCAGACTCACCAGGGTGGACATGGACTGCGAGTGTATGGATGCTATCATACGATTAGCTACGTTTTGGCCCGCCTGGTCTGCATCTTTGAGTTTAGCCTCTCTTTCCCTCACCTCTCTTTCCCATGCCCTCTTTTCCTTCTCCCATTCAACACTGCCCCTTATGACTTCCTCTATTATGTCTGACATACATCCCCATAACTGAACACTGGACGCAGTCACTGGTAGTAACGCGACAGCGTCCTGATATGCTGAGGGCAGATCCGCAGTACTCTGTCCTCTCAATTTACAGTTACCCTCATAAAAGGTATATAGTTTAGTGGCCACTGTCCTAAATTCCAAAGGTGTCAAACGCCCCAATTGGTCCCGTAGGCTGTCATTGAGGGGTGTGCCATACAGCCCGGTCATAAGGATTTGCAAGTCTCCATCTCTATCCTTTTCTACAGTAGTCGTTCTCCTATGGTCTATCAACCTATCTGGGTCTCCATACTTCATTGGGAATTCCACCCTTTCACCCTCACTGTCTGCCGGTGGAGCTGTAGCTCCTGGAAACAATAATTCAGTCGTTGTTTGTTCTGCTTCTAGCCCTATCACATCTTCATATCGAGGCACCGGCACAGCAGGATACATACCCCCACTGTTCTTAATCATCATATGTCTATCCAACTGATCTAGCCTCTCACCCTTCTCTTTTATCTCTAGATCATGTAATTTTTGATTTACCGTTCTCTTCTGCTCCTTTGCTTTTTGTTTATTCTGAGCATTGCGCCTGCGCATTGCTTCTACCCTCCATAGTCGTATAGCCTCAAACTGTGCGGGTCTAACCCGTCTTTTTACTAACTCTATTTCTACTTTGGATATGCGGTCCACATCAAAGGACCCGGTGTCTGGCCATTTATGCTCAATCAAATCTTTTGTGTATTCGGACCATTCTTTTAAGAACAATGTTGAATTCAATCCATGTTTAATCAACATATCAAATGCAGGGGTTCCTTCAAGAGGGGCATAGTGTCTCTTGCCTATACCACTCTTGCTGGAAGCCGCTTGACCCATTTTGTTGGTATACCGCAATTGCCTAAAACACTCACCTTTCCCAAATATGCACCTATTGGCTAACAATAATAATACATCCTCCTGGCGTATCTAACATATCATATCATCATTTCAACATTACTTCTTCATAGACGGACTTACCACCGTCCTCTTCACAAACCCTGAATCATTATTTCCTTATTCCATCATGCATCCGTCCATACCACTTATCTTAAGGGTCCCGCCAGAGTGTTCCGGACCCGAAGGGCGACAGCCTGCTGTTCCACCGCCAACGGAGCCGGAAAAACAAGGATGACGCGTTGGTTGCAATCAAAGGTGCGGATTCAGTTGTTGGGGCCCCGTGATCAATTCCTTCTCCGGTTCCGCCGCGGCGTTCCTCACCCAGTGACGGACTGTCGCTCCTTCGCGTCCCACTTCTGACACCAAAATTGTGGGTGCGATTTCTCGCCGTCCATAACCAGTACAAGAGGGACCCTGCAATAACTCAGACAGAAAAGAGCCAAGTTAACATTACTTTATTAATGCACAAGCATTCGCGAATGGGCAGCAAGTTCAAACGTCTCGCAAAGCAAGTCGTCAAAGTGCCGCGCTTTGCCCTGCACATCGTGGTCCTTTTATACCCATCTGTTTTACATTGTCATACATTGCTGCACATAGATTATGTCCACCACAAGGCGGTTCCTCCCAGTCATGACTTTGCATCAACGGTCAACAGTTCAACATCTGCTATTGTGGTTTCCTGTTATCTGTTATTCGCTCTCTCTCGTGCCCCTCTGTGTATCTCTGTGCACGAGGCTGTGCTTACTCATTCCTTCCCCACCCGTAATCTGCAGATAGTTTTAGCAGGCTCAACATGCTTCGACATACAGTGACCAAACACAATTCTTCTGTTAAAACAAGTTCTTGCCAGGTCAGCAGGTCTTAAATGTCGCTGTATAAAGAGAAGGCCTCTTCTTTTAACAAAGGGTACATTCTTTTAACGCATATGATGATTAGTACAAACTCCAAGTGTGAGCACAACATTACATATGTATGCGTACCTTCAGTAGTCGGAATGGAGACTTACCGGGACATTCCGACCTATGCGGACCCAGTAAGTCCCCATTCCGAAAACCATTCCCCTTTGAGCCCCCATAGGGCTCACTGGGGACGGAGCTAATAACGGGTCTGCAAATTGCGGTCCTGTTATTAGCTCCATGGTCCCTTAACGGTTCCAGCTAAGGGCGGATGGTTGGGCCAGCCGTTCCTGGTGGGACCTCGGAATGTGGCGGTAGGGGGTTAACGGCACCGGCATCCTTACCGGTGCCGTCAACCCCCTACCGCCATACTCCGAATGACCCCCAATGTCACAGGGTGGAGTGTGGGAAAGGAAGGGCCCAGGTATGGGGTTTGAATGGGGGTAAGGGGTGGCGGTGAGTATGGGGGAGTGGGAAGAAAAGGGTCCAGGGCAGAAGAGACATCGTTCCACTACTTTATTTTTTACACTTCGACCACTGACACATCCTCAGGGAAGCAACCCACCACAAATGCAGAACAGCGGGGGGCTCAGTTCTGTTGTTGGGCTGATACTTGTTCTTATCAAGAGCAAGTATCAGCCGGACAACAGAACAGAGCCCCCCACTGTTCTTGTAAAGTTTGTTTAAGGGTTGCACCTGGTGCAGCCTGATTCTTTAAAAGGTGCTGGGCCAGACCAAGTGTACATGACATTGAGCTGGAGGCAAGGCGTCCTTTATTTGCTGCACTGAGGGGGTGGGGTGGCCTTGTGTGGCCTCACCCCCTGAGCGTACACTGCTGGTTCTCATTGGGTGAACGCGGCCACATGCACCAGTGATGATTTCATATGCCATCTTATATGTGTTGCCATATTTGATCATCGATGGTGCCACAGGTGATGTTTTCAGTGCTATCATAAGTGGTGCTAAATATGATGTCGTTAGCAATGCTCTGGGAGGTGATACAGTCCCACCCTATTGGCTACGCAGCATGCCACTTCTTTTGCGGGCGTGCCATTCGTCTTCTGTGTCCTTGTAGTTATCCCTCACGGAGAGCCAATCAAGCTTTACAATCTGATGCGATTCAGTGGCAGAGTAACATGGTAATATGCTGAGCGCACACTCTGCAAACGTGTTTATCTCTCATATGATATGATTGGATATTTATAACGCGCTTAATACTCAGAGGTTTCTAGCGCGGACCCAGGGATAGAACTTGTGTCGCTCCGTGTTGTCTTGCTTCCAAGGAGAGTATGTTGCCCCTGAGCTATCCTCCCTAGAAAGCACATATATAGGCCCACTGGGCTGCGTAATATTTTAAGCAGGTGTGGGCTGCGGTCAGAGTTATCTGTCACCACTTCCATCTGATCCTTATTCTGGTCATCGGTGTGTCTACATTCTATTCTCCCATGAAACACTCAACACTCATGCTCCCGTTCCATTGGCTAAGTAAAATGGCATTATGGATGCAAATAAAATGGCCGACAAGTCAACCAATATTCACGTAATAGCCAACAATAACAATGGGGATCCTGAGGCAAAAGTGTTAAGGCAACATGTGCAGGCTATTAGCAGTACCAAAAGCAATTAGCAAGCATCACTTTTGTGAGTGAGTGTCCCTCCTCAGGCCTTCCTTTGGTGAGCTTTCTAAAGCCTGCATAAGCCTATGGTGACATTTTCCACGATGGCTACAGATTGCTTGCTGTTAGGTATCACCTCGGTGTGTAGTTCTCTCTGAAGTTCACTGCTGGTTGCATGTGGCTCTCTGCTTGCCCTCAGTAGTGCGGCTCTCGCTAGGCGTCACATTGGTCAAGTACAACCTGCAACATCCTTCTCTGGTGTCCTACTAATTCCCGCAAAGGGAGCTCTGTGGTCGCTTGCTCAATGTGTTTTGCAAACATTTGCCTAGGCATAGAGTTTTTGCTGTGCCGCCTTCTCCGGCAGGGTGGCAGTGCACTTGGCCACTTGCTCTGGCAGGTTGATGCAGAGCCCTTGCGTAAAAGCTGCATCGGAACCTGGGGAACCGAACGGATCTGAAAAGGCTGGAGCCAGCTTTTAATGGCTGCTTCAGAGGGCTATCGATCTGTGAGTGCTGCAGGGGGAAATGCTTGACTGATAGGAGAAAGGTACAGCCATTATCAGCCAGAACATTTATATCGCCCTGTCTCTCGGAGCGACCTTACTTTTGTTTGCCTATTCCTTTCCAAAAAGTATATTTAATTTATTTTTATTGTGAGCCATTATGTTAATGGGATGCTGGCATTTGTCAACTTCGAGGACGGGCTTAATTCTGGCTCACTCCCGATGCATCCAGAGTTGTTGTGCGGATCTTATGGAAAATATTTATTTTTAGGTCTGGCATGAGAGAGGGAGCATGCTCTCTCACAGACCTCACGCATAGCATTTACTATGGGCTTTTATGTCAACCAGAAGCTCGGCATAAAGTCTTTCTGTTTGGTCCATTGCATTTCTCGCACTGCTTGGACGATTTCTTCTTTGCTTTCTCATTGCAGTAGCAAAGTTACAGGAGACTGAAGGCATTGTTTTTTTGTTGTAATTTATTGGTTCGTTCATTTCAGGGTGCCCTTTATCTAGCCGTGCATGGTCGTTTTTTTTTCTTCAAATGGGTGAATGGAGCCTGCCTCATGGATGGGAAGGTCTGCTTGAGCTCTTAAACGGATAATGTTGTGTTCTCATGGGAGTTCATAGCAATGAGATGTCCAAGTCTCCATGCAATGCTCCTATTGCAGCTCCGGGAGTAGCAATCACTCCATATGTGCTTCCATGCCAGCTCACAGCAGTGTAGCGCATAATCTTTGTTAAGTGTATAAACCTTTCTGAAATTGCTTTTGTATGGCAATGATGACTCTTACCCTTTAGTAAAAAAAGGATCTCACTTCAAGATGGCGGCTGCTGGTTTATTCACTAGTAATGCTAGTCTTTCTTTTGTTTCCATTGGCTATCAGTTGTGCCTCTTCTGTTTGCACATTCACGGAATTTGCTGCCTGTCAAAAGCCAACAGCACCGTGTGTTTGCACAGGAAGATGCGCAAGTGTGAAGGGGAACTCTGCATGCTCTTTCAAGCTTTGTGGTGCTACAGGAAGTCAGCTGTTCTGAATTTAAAATGGCCCTGTGTGGAGTCCAGTGTGTGGAGGTGCATGGACAAGTGAAGAAGCAGTAGCGCTTTAGTGACTGCATCTTGGACACGGGCCTGCCCATCCCCCATTTCCACACCGGGGTGCCATCCTGGGCCCGAGGTAGGGTGACCAGACATCCCTGTTATCCCGGGACAGTCCCGGGAAATCGCTCTCCGTCCCGGGGTCCTGGGAGTTTTTTTAATTTAATTAACCCTGTCCCGGGATTGGGTGGGTGTCTACGGTCGCGTTTTTTGCCCGAAGTCGGGCCCGGTGCGACTCTTCCTGCAAGCATTCACGTCCCCATTTCCTCCCCCTTTCCCTCACTGGCCGCTCTGTGGAGTGGTGGGCCTGTGAGCACACCCCCGCAACAGGCCAGCAACATAGAAGTAGGACTGCAGTTTACCAGGGTCATAGTTGTGTTTACTGTAGTCCTACCTCTATGTCTACAGGGGAGCCGTCACTTGTGATGTGCAATTAGTCTGAGCACAGCTTCGGGAACTTGAGGTGGAGGCAGCAAGACAGAGCACCGTAGTACCCCAGTGTATGCGGTGCTCAATGAGACTGGGCTGCCTCAGGGAGCTGCTAAAAAGTACAGCAGTAAGAGAAAAGGGGTGAGAGCGCGGTTCTAAATGACAGCCATGCCCACACGGCAGGACATTTGGGTCTCAAATTTGGATAAGACATGTGACCGTGCAAATGTATGTAAAGATGATGGACAGCGGGTGCATATGTGCCATGACAATCCTTGGCCTGTTGCATAGCATTTGCGTGATTTATTTACGGGGGTTTGAAGGGCCTAGTTTGCTAATGTCATAAGCTGCCTAAACACTGATGCACCCCCTGTTGCGCTCCTGCAATAATGTGGAGCAAAGAGGTATCCCAATCTCAGTTCCTGGGTCCCGTCAGAGCTCGGAGAAGTGGGGTGTACCCGCCTCCATGCTCAGCTCAGCAACAGATTGAAGCATGGGGTGTATTGATCTCCGGCAGTGCTCGTGTGGCAACTTTTAGCACTAGGGCAGCAATGAACATCCAGCCTGGTTCATGTTTCTAGGAAGTGTGCTGCTGTAGTCCTTTCTTTGTCTCCATAGCTACTCCTGACACTTTCTTTGGCAGCGAGCATTTGACATAGAAATGAAAATCCCTTGCTACCATTGCTAGTCCTACCGCAATTATTTCTCTAAACACGTATTGCTTAATGCAGCTTCTTGCACTAAATTGTTTCACAAAGCTGCTTCTAGAATCTGTCACACCTACTCTCCCTGTTCTGTAATCACTTCCCAAAAATGCCATCTGCATTTCATTTCCCCTGTGTTTTCCTTCTGTTGTTTTATGCAGCGCCACTGTCTGCAGAAACCCAGCTTCAGAGCGCTTGGTAATTGAAATTGCGTGCCCCATCATTATATTGCCTGGGGTGCCCTATGATGTTTGGTGTTTCATCCCCTTCTGTTGAAATGAAAATGGTAGCTTTTCCTTCACTGAGTTGTCCCCAGTATTAGAAGAAATCACATCACTTGAAAATGGTTGCACGTAGAAGAGGAGGCCTAACAATACGTTTACACATCACATTTAAAGAGCAAGCTATTTCATCATTATAGACTTCAGCGACGAGTTGACAAGGCTTACTCGTTTCAGCATGTGAGTTGTGTTATGTACTGCCCACAGGTGCTTAGCCAATGCTATTGTGGAATCCATTATCTGAGCAGTGAGCATACATCCAGGGCTTTAAGTGGGCCGGGGGCTAGCCCGGGCCAAGCCCCCACAGTCTCCATAAAGGGCTCGCGAGCTGGTGCCCTGCAGGGGCCCACCCCAACTAGCCCCAGCTACGCAGCCACCTCAGGAGCCTGTCTAGCTGAAGTGCGGCACCGTTACACGGACTGCCTGCAGGTGTCAGCACTTTGGAAGTACTGAAATCTGCAGACAGTCCTCGTAACCGTGGCTTCGGGCTGCCAGATGACTCTGTACTCCGAAACAGGAGGGGGCTGGAGGGCCCAGTCTCATCTTTCGTTTCTGAATAAAGAGTCATCACGCAGAATGAAGCCTCTGACTTTTTGCTCGGAAACAAAAGGAGAGACTGGGCCTTACAGGCCTCCTCCCGTTTCGGAATACAGATTCATCACGCATCAGACAGCCCTTTCATTCAAGGTAAGGGGCCCCTTCAGTCCTCACAATCTCCACTGGGGCCCATGTGTATGTCAGTGAATAGAAACATGGCGGGTATGGCATGTGTTGCTTTTTGTATGTGATTGTGCACGTAAGCAATTACGTTTTTGAGTGTGTGGCCGTGAATATATAGGGGTGTGTGTTATTTTATGTCTCAGAGAAGTCTTGCTTCTATTTTTTTGATTCCGTGTGGCCTATGTTTATGAGTGACTGCATGTGCTTGAGTGTATGTTCGCGTGTGCACGAGTGCACTTGTAGGAAGGTGTGAATGCCTGCTTGTGTTTGAGTGCATTTGTACCTGTGGGCGATTTCATGCACATGGGTTTGAGTGAGTGACGTGTCTGAGAGTGCATATGTGAAAATAATGGAAGATGGGGCATATCCTGGCACTACATTAATGCCTTGCATAAGATGTTTGGTAATGCCTGCCATTTGTGGAATCGACCCGGACATACATATAATGACACAGAGGTGCATTCTGGGAGTACTTGGGAATAGCGTATAAGTTGAGGCATGCAACAGGAGGACCGTGGCATATTATTGCTCTACCTGGACATATAATAACATATCTGGTATTTGGTGGTAGTTCCTGTGCACAGGATCCCCATACCTGGTATATGGTAATATAATGTCAATACCTACCTAGGATGTGCTCGAAGTACATAGCCACATTGTGGAAATATATACAATATGATGCAAATACATGGATTCAGTGGAGGACATGGACATATTACCGCAATATCTTGCATATGAATGCATTACTTGTCTGTATCACCTGGGCATAGAGCAACATTTTTATACCGCAATACTAATGAATGCCTACACACGAATCCACTTGCACAGCCAGACATATATGTTGTGTTCCTATGTTTCTAATCGTACCTACTCTGTCACTTGGCTGTTCTTGGACCTTTCCACTTTTCTCTCTATACTTCCCCTTTGGTGGATATTATCTCTTCTTTCGGCAGCTCTCATAATTTTTATGCGGATGATACCCAACTTTTTAAAATCTTTTTCTTCTTTCACGCCTTCTATCCATGATAATCCTACTGCCTACATTTCAGCCATCAAGACTTGGATGTCTGACCACTTTCTGTCTTGAATTCCTTCAAAACTGAAATTCTCTTTTTTCCCTGCTAACACTCTTCCTTCCTTCCTTCCTTCCTTCCTTCCTTCCTTCCTTCCTTCCTTCCTTCCTTCCTTCCTTCCTTCCTTCCTTCCTTCCTTCCTTCCTTCCTTCCTTCCTTCCTTCCTTCCTTCCTTCCTTCCTTCCTTCCTTCCTTCCTTCCTTCCTTCCTTCCTTCCTTCCTTCCTTCCTTCCTTCCTTCCTTCCTTCCTCCCTCCCTCCCTCCCTCCCTCCCTCCCTCCCTCCCTTCCTTCCTTCCTTCCTTCCTTCCTTCCTTCCTTCCTTCCTTCCTTCCTTCCTTCCTTCCTTCCTTCCTCCCTCCCTCCCTCCCTCCCTCCCTCCCTCCCTCCCTCCCTCCTCCCTCCCTTCCTTCCTTCCTTCCTTCCTTCCTTCCTTCCTTCCTTCCTTCCTTCCTTCCTTCCTTCCTTCCTTCCTTCCTTCCTTCCTTCCTTCCTTCCTTCCTTCCTTTTCCGTCTTCTTCTCTTTCTATTGCTCACTCTGCTCGTAACATTGGTCCTTATTTTGATACTGATTTAACTTTTTCTAGTCATATCTCGATTACTTCTCTTTCTTGCCAGTTTCATCTAATTAATATTCAGAAAAGTCGTCCTTTTCTTAAATTTAATGCCACTAAACTTCTGATGTCTTCTTTCATTTTCTCACGTCTTTTTTACTATTCTACCGTACCTCTTGGTCTCCCCTGCTTCTTGTCTTACCCACAAAAATCTGTTTTTAATGCCTCTGTTCACTTGTTATATTTACTTTCTTCTCGTGATTCTATTTCATTGGCACTAACTTCTCTTGGATGGCTGTCCTTTCATTCACGTCTGAAATGTAACGTTCTTTGCATTGCATTTAAAGCTCTCTATGGACTTGCCCTCAGTATCTCTGCTGTCTTGTATCATTTTATGTTCCTTCGCGTGTATCACGTTATCATGGTACATTTTTGCTATCAGTTTCTCAACCCCTTTGTGCTCAGTCGCGCTTTCGTTCTTTTTCTCTGCTTGCACATTTTCACTGAACTCTCTTCCGCTTTCCCTCCGTTCTGCTACTTCTTCATTTTTATTTTGCTCTTCTCTTAAAAGCTACCTTCTCCAGTACTAAGTTGAGCATTTTGTGAGGTCTGTTAATTCATGATGATTGTACTGAAAGTGCATTCATGTTACAAACCACACAACCATCCACACTCTTCTAACACACCTTTACGTTAGCTACAGAGCACCGGCATTTAAAACAAAGCAGTTCTGAAGGGATGTGCAAAAATACTGCAGGCATAGCCAAATCAGTCAAATTAACCCCCAAAGTCCCTTTGCTTGGGGAGCAGTTTTTTCACAATTTGCCACTTTTTGACACATTTCGTGCCCCAGCTCGAAATTTAATTTTATGACCCACATTTCGGATCTTTGCCTGAAATTTCAGCCAATTCGAGGGTCGAAATTTTTCATAGCCCCTTAATTGACAAAATATCATTGGAAACCATCTAAAAAGCAACATTTCGGGCCACAAAATACCAGAAATTGCGAATTTTGATCCATGGGCAAAATTGGCGAGGCAGGTGGATTTTTCCAAGTTCAACAACTTCTCTGCAGGGTGTACGTCGTCCATTTCGCCCACCCCTAGATGTCTGTGTTCGTTTGATTGGCAGCACTCATGCTGCTCAGGGAATAAGGCGTGCATTCTGACTCCATTAGCAATTGGTGGAGTTTAGGTCTCGGGACGTGGGTGCTGCCTGATCACTGCCAATAGCGGGATTCCATTCAGGAAGGCTGTGAAGCCCCACGACAGCTGATGTCACCCCTTCTGGAAGCACGCTACTGTGTGTCGCTTTGGGAGACCCATCGGTATATGTCGCCATCGACGTTGAGGTTCTGCACTGCTAACCTCATGGTTTGTTGCATTGGTTTCTCACTGACCTAGTTTAGTTTACAAAACAACATCTTTATGGTGACTTTAAAAAGCCAGAAAAAAAACCTCTTACTTGCAGTGTGTGAAGGGGTTTTCTTGCATTTTTGAAACCCAACATAATACTTATGGTGTTTGGCAAACATGCCCCAATACTGCAATCCCTGGTGATCCCCAATTAGAGTAAAATGCTTATGTGATTGGTTGTTGCTTCCTTGAGATCTGTCATCTTGGGTGGATAAAGCTACACATAAAATAGCACTGCTCTATAAGACAACATGCTAATTTGCATACCCATAATGCATTGCTTTATGGCTCTGATTTGGAGGTGAACCCCCATGGATGGCTACTAGGTGGCGCTGTGTGTGTTTCGTTTGCTGAAATTGCCTAGTGTAGTATAACTTCTCTTGGATTGTCAAAGAGGTTTTACCCAGGAGACAACAAGATTGCCTATTTTCAAGTCGACTCAGCTACATCTGCGTGTACTGACGCTTCAGCGGCGGGGAACGGAAGAATGAGCACTGGAGGTTTCAGTCAAGAAGGCTTGACAACACTCTTTAGCATATTTGTACAGAATGCTGTTCTCTCTTTTTGTTAGTGACGGAAAAATCACGTAGATCCGCGCAAGCGTAGTTCAGAGTGTTGGTTTTCAGTTTAAAGGCCTTAAAGGCTCTAAGGCGGCCAGAGTGTTTCTATCGGTGTCCGCTGTTTGCTGACAGGGAGACCGGATTGGAGGGTTTGGCAGGAAACAGCTGAGTCAAGTGCGACATCCAATCATGTTGATGGTTTAATTGACTAGATTGCCTAGCAAGAATATGTCCATTTTGCAGCTCTGATAATAATATGTGGTTGGCTTGGTAGTCAAAACTGTAGAAAAGCTGTACTTGATTAATTCTTTTGGATTTCAAAATATATTCCCTGCAGCACTGATATTAATGTATCCAGGAAGTAATCACAAGCCGGTATATAAATCAACAAAGATTAAGAGTATGTTCTGTGCCAGCTGGCAAAAGGCCACACTCTTAAGAATAATGTTGCCAGTCTTCTGGTAGTGCCTTCCTCCTCATAGCCTCAACTTGACAGATTGATCTAGCTGCACACCTTCAAGGGGGCCTTTCTGTTTTTGCGCAGCGGGAACTGCGTAGTCATCAGTGATCCACAGGTCGAGTGGTCAGCATGTTTTATTCATAAGTCTTCAGGGTTGTTGCTATAGCTCATCATCAGCACATGTTAAGGGTCATCAAAAAAGGGGGTGGCCCCTGGGGAAATAGTCTTACCTAGCCAGTGGTGCCTCAACCATCTCAACCTTTGGAGGCCAATGCTCCGGGGCCCGGTGTGCCATGGAAAAAATGAAATTGAGGTTTTGCTCTGGTGAGCACCTTTGGTTCTCCAGATGTTTTGTACTACAACTGCCATCATCACAGGCCAACATAGTCAATGGAAGGAGATCATGGGATTCATAGCCCAAACCATTGGCAGAGCCACAGGTGGCAGACCCTTGTCCTGAGGGCACTGAGAGGGTTATCACTCAACCCTTGAGGATGTGCCCTCTAGTGACCCGTTTCAAATAGGCCGTCTGGTGAAGGGAACATTGAGCTATCTTGGCTCATGGACCAGCGAGCTCAGACTTTTGGGACATCACCTGGCTTGTAGCCAGTGTTTTGAGACAGAACCGAGGTCCTCCTCGCCGCAATAGTGTCTGGCTATGTCACGAATGAACCAGAGTACGCACCAAATTGTAAATTGTGTTGGTGACAGGTGCTTTGACTTTTTTGTTAAACCGATGCCATCATAAACAAATGCCATCATATGATTTCGAAGAACACACTGCCTCTGGGTAATTCTTTCTTGCGATGCATCACTATGAAGTACTATGTATTTCGTTCCTTGAGTTGAGCCGCAAGTTCTGTGCCATCAACCACTGGACATGATATGATAGGTTATTTTTAACACGCTTACTACCCAGAGGTTTCTAAGCGTGGACCCGGGAATCGAACCTGTGTTGCTCCGTGTCGTCTTGCTTCCAAGGCGAGCATGTTGCCACTGAGCTATCCTCCCGAGACTATATTAAATTGTAGCAAGCACCCTGTGCTGTAATTAATAGCTACTAGGGGCCTCATTTGACTTTGAAAGACACCTGTTAAGCATTCAAAATAATAACAATATTAGTTGGTTATATATTCCTCCTTTTTCCAAGTGCTGTACCAATATTTGCTATTATTATCCAATTTAATGGTATCCAATCTGCTGACCTCTGGGAGATGTGGGGCTGAGTCACCCCTGTTGGGATTCATGTGCGCCATGTAAAAGTCAAACACTGATGCCGTGAGCTACTATAGTTGCAATGCCATCGAAACATCTTGCATTTATTTTCTCTCCCTGGAACTATCGCACGACATGGAAAAAGTTTGATATTTCCCTCAGTAAGATGGCTGCCAGGGTTTCCCATGACAATTCTGAATGGGTCTTCCCCTGCAATAAGAATGTCTAGAACTGAGCATTACAGGTAGGGCAGCCATTCTTTGTTGTCCATATAATAACATAACATAAATAATACTGTAATTGCTATTGCCCTGTGTGTGGAGGGGGTGAGGAGGGTAACTGTTGCATTAATCTGCGGACCAACTGACAACTACTATACCTTAGTTGGATGCAGGAGTTATTTGAAAAAAGTTCCAAAATAGACCCACAGAAAAAATTCAAATACAGCAATATTTGCCAGGAGTGGATGGCCGCCTCATTCCCTGGAACATGCACCCTGCCTGTTTTCTGTAGAACAGCATGGAACTTATGGCCAGCTGAAATGCCTATGCTCTCATCAGCGCATAAGGCATCTAGCATATGGGTCAAGATTGCAGATGCAGCGGGAAAATACTGTATCCACCTGGTTCAGATATAGACACACCCTCCTCAAGCATCTTTGAGGTGACCAGCAGCACACTCATTGCTCACTTCCCAACTCTCTGCAATGGACGCAAACTCCAAATGATCCTGCAAAGAAAGGCCAGTTTTTTTTTTTTACTTATTTTTATTGGCATTTCTACTAAGTACAATATAACAACACAATGGTAACTCAGCCCCCACCCCTGCCCCTCCCTCGCCCCTCCCTCGCCCCTCCCTCGCCCCTTGTGAGGTCTGCTCCTGTTGTGCGATCTGTAGACTGTTCACCGGGGGATGTCCCTCCCTTTACATTATATCCAGTATCTTCAGGTCTTGTGGGCACCATTGCATCATGTAGTCACTCCGCAGATAGTCTGATACCATATCACAATCCCAATGGAATCTGTCCTTTTCTCCCCTTGGTCACCGTCTCCATTGCTAACATACCCCATATCTTGTGGAGTAATTCTATAATTGAGGATGGCATTTTCTGTTTCCAATTTTTCGCTATAACCAACCATGCTGCTATCATTAGAATCATAAAAGATTTCCACTGATAGGAAGTTGAATTTCCAGGTCAAAGAGGTAACACATCAATTCTCTGGGAGAGTATGAGGAGGGGGCCCCAACATCTGCTGAGTTTGACGTTAGACCGCCCCAAGGCTGGACAGTCCCACCATACGTGCCTTCAATCTCTTCTCCCTGCGCACCCTCTCCAACATTCCTGTGCTAGTCCCGGGTACATTTTGTGTAGCTTTTCTGGGCTATAGTGCCATTGGACCATGAGTTTATACCAGATAATGATGATGATTTTTTATATAGCGCCTTAAGCCAAAGCGCTTTACAGAGGACATATTTACATACATTTATCGTCCCATCCCAACCAAAGTTGGTACTCATTTATCGACCTTGGAAGGATGAAAGGCTGAGTTGGCCTGACCGGGATTCGAACTTGCGACTTGCAGATCATACATAGATCGCAGCAGCGAGTGCTCAATCTGTGGAGCTATCTTACCGGCCGGGATAGAAAGGCCAGTTTTAATAGAGGTGCCGGTGATGTGAGCAGAATTTAGATCATGGTATAATCTGGAAATCACCAACTACTTTTACACGTAAAGCTAAGAAAGAGTGTTACTTGATTGTTGGTCGAAACATATGCAGGAATGCTTGTATTTAAGCAATATGAACAATATTTAAAGCACATTCTTATTTTCCCTTTACGTCATGGAAAATATCAGTGCCAAAGTCACATTAGCCCTACAGTGAAATTTCTATTAGTGGCCTTGTCTACGCGGCAGGGCCTAAGGTGGCCCATATTGCTTTTGTTTAATATAGACTGGAATCACAAGTCATGCAGCAACAAGGAGGTTGACGTTCACTTCCTCCACGTGTTAATTTAAAGTATCTCTGTAGGGCCCTTGAAGAGGGAGAGGATATCAAGAAGAGAAAGAGGACTGCAGGTGGAAATGTGCATGTATGATGGCATGGAAAGAGCATCGTTTTCATTGTAATAACCTTATCTCACTGCTGTCCTGGCATGCAATTACAGTGTGAGCTGTGAGCTGTGTTCTGTTGTGTGTCACTTGGTTTTGTATGAAGATCCTTGTTTTCCGAATACTAGGGCTCTCGTGAGGGCACCACAAGCCACTGACATCATTGAGGAGGAGCCAGGGTGTGTAGATGTGAACTCTGTAGGTATCCTAGCAACACTTGCAGACCTGAGGAGAGCCATCGTCTGAGTTTCTTGAATCCAAAATCTAGAAAGATTGGTTCTGTTTGTTTACAACATCCTTCCCACAAGAATCAGCAGAGAAGTACAAGGGTCATGGGTGTTATACCTGCAACTGCTAGGCCCCCTCCTTGCACCGTCACAGCCTGATTTTTATCCATACACGTGTATGACATTTTGAAGAGTATCAGGGTTCCTTTATCCACCTACTGCGAAATCGCCAGGGTAAAAGCTTTTGCAATATCATTTCCTGTGATGTCATTTGTGGTGAAACTGTTTTCTGTGTCTCTTCCCCAACCAGTCGAGTTTGGTCTTAGGAAACCGATGACTGCGACCAGGGGCGTTGCTAGGGGGGGGGGCTAAGGGGGCTATAGCCCCTGATCTTTTGGTTGTAGCCCCGGATAGAATCTCAGGAGCTACAGCCAAAAGACTAGCTAGCCCCCAGTCCCAACAGTTCCGACATCAGCTTAGCCCCGGGTCTTTTCCAGACCTAGCAACTCCCCTGACTGCGACCTTTTAAGAGAGGTAGCTTCTGTTTGACTTTCCGCATCTTTCAGGATCAGGCACACATGCATTGTCATCTGGGGTAGACAGAGGTTTGAATTTAACTCAGAACTGTCTGGGATGTTGTACCGGGTAAGGTTTGGGCTTTTGATTCCAGTGGTGCTGTTCTTTTATCTAGTGTTTAATTCCATTGCATGGCTTTCTTTGTGATTCCCCAGAGACCTGCCATTGTCCATATGTGGAAAATTGACCAGTAGCTGGTAAATTCCATGCACGTCAAGACATTGCTCTTTTTAATGTAAGAGAAGGTTGCCCTCAGCAACATTCTGAGCCGTACTTTGGGGAACCTGAGTAAACAAGTTGGGGATACCAGGTGTGCGGGCGTTGTGGCTTATGAGTCTAAGGTGTGTGAACAATATGGTGGAATAGATCAGCTGCAGACTATGGAACACTAGGCTAACCCCTGCCTAGTGTGCTTGGAAGGTAACAGGAAAGTGCCAAGCACATGCGCTGAGACCGCTAATGATGCAAATCATTGAGATTGTAGAACAAGGATATCATGTTAGGAAAAGTGGTTGTTTAGTCTGTTGCCTCCTAATAAGTTTGCAGTGCCAACACGTGTTTCGACCTTGACGGTCTTTTTCAAGGCAAGTCAACAAATCCACTATTGGGCTGTGTCCCTTGAGAGTAACTGTATATGTGTTGCCTGTTCCATAGATTCAGACGCAAGCGTACTGTAGTCCCGTTGAACTAGCGTATTACAATAAAATAATATGCTGTCCGTTACGCAATGCTGTTATTTAATCCTTCTCGTGAGCCAAAAATTACCGATCCCGATCAGTAGTCATTACAAGTGCCTCCTGCGGCTAAACCTGCCATCATCCGGCGTTCGTGTCGGAATGCCTTCAGCATATTTTTTTTAGGCAACAGAATAAACAACCACTTCTCCTAACATGATATCGTTGTTCTATACTCTCAATTATTTGCATCATAGTTAACATTACCTTTCTCAGCGCACGCACTTGGCATAGTCCTGTTACCAATACTTTGGGGAACACCTCCTCAGGAAGCCCTCGAATGATTTAGAATGGATAAAAGTACAGTACTCTCAGATCCCCTTTCCATCCAGAATCTAGTAGGGCAGAGGGTCAGCACAGGAGGAGGGATGAGGGCAGAGGGTCGGCATAGACCTGTCTGCTATGTACTGGGCAGGGATGCAGAGAGGAAGAAGGAGGCATGAGGGCAGAGAGTCGGCATAGACCTGCGCGCTATGCACTGGGCTGGGATGCAGAGAGGCAGGAGGAGCAATGAGGGCCGAGGGTCGGCACAGGAAGATGGATGAGGGCAGAGGGTTGGCATAGACCTGCGCGCTATGCACTGGGCTGGGATGCAGAGAGGCAGGAGGAGGAATGAGGGCAGAGGGTCGGCACATGAGGATGGATGATGGAAGAGGGTTGGTATAGACTTGCGCGCTGTGCGCTGGGATGTAGAGAGGCAGGGGGAGGAATGAGGGCAGAGGGTCGGCATAGACCTGTGCGCTATGCACTGGTCTGGGATGCAGAGAGGCAGGAGGAGGAATGAGGGCAGAGGGTCGGCATAGACCTGCGCGCTATGCACTAGGCTGGGATGAAGAGAGGCAGGAGGAGGAATGAGGGCAGAGGGTCGGCATAGACCTGCACGCTATGGACTGGGGGGGATGCAGAGAGGCAGGAGGAGTGAGGGCACAGGAGGAGGGATGAGGGCAGAGGGTCAGCATATACCTGTGCGCTATGCACTGGACTGGGATGCAGAGAGGAAGGAGGAGGAGTGAGGGCAGCGGGTCGGCATAGACCTGTGCGCTATGCACTGGACTGGGATGCAGAGAGGAAGGAGGAGGAGTGAGGGCAGCGGGTCGGCATAGACCTGTGCGCTATGCACTGGGCTGGGATGCAGAGAGGAAGGAGGAGGAATGAGGGCAGAGCGTTGGCATGGACTTGTGCGCTATGCACTGGGCTGGGATGCATAGAGGCAGGAGGAGTGAGGGCACAGGAGGAGGGATGAGGGCAGAGGGTTGGCATAGACCTGTGCGCTATGCACTGGGCTGGGATGCAGAGAGTCATGAGGAGGAGTCAGGGCAGAGGGTCAGAATAGACTTGTGCGCTATGCACTGAGCTGGGATGCAGAGAGGCAGGAGGAGGCGTGAGGGCAGAGGGTCAGAATAGACTTTTGCGCTATGCACTGGGCTGGGATGCAGAGAGGCAGGAGGAGGCAGGAGAGCAGAGGGTTGGCATGGACCTCTGCGCTATGCACTGGGCTGGGATGCAGAGAGGCAGGAGGAGGCGTGAGGGCAGAGGGTCAGAACAGACTTGTGCGCTATGCACTGGGCTGGGATGCAGAGAGGCAGGAGAAGGCGTGAGGGCAGAGGGTCGGCATAGACCTGTGTGCTATGCACTGGGGGGGTGCAGAGAGGCAGGAGGAGTGAGGGCACAGGAGGAGGGATGAGGGCAGATGGTCGTCATGGACCTGTGTGCTATGCACTGGGCTGGGATGCAGAGAGGCAGGAGAAGGCGTGAGGGCAGAGGGTCGGCATAGACCTGTGCGCTATGCACTGGGGGGGTGCAGAGAGGCAGGAGGAGTGAGGGCACAGGAGGAGGGATGAGGGCAGATGGTCGTCATGGACCTGTGCGCTATGCACTGGGCTGGGATGCAGAGAGGCAGGAGGAGGAATGATAGTGGAGGGACCGTACAGATTAAGAAGGAGGGGATCGCAGAGGAGAAAAGAGAGAGAGAGAGAAGGAGAAAGAGAGAGAGAGAGAGAGAGAGAGAGAGAGAGAGAGAGAGAGAGAGAGAGATGTTACAGAAGGGGACCATGAGAGAAACCCCCCATTATACAGGGGTAAAGTGAGGGACTCCCCTGGACAAAGAAGGAAAGTGGGCTCGGAACAGGCTGAGGGAGCAGGTGGCGGCGATGAGTGACAGGCATGTTGACCAAGACATGTCAGAAAGACAGTAAATAAGAAAAAGGAGGCAAGGAGTGCAACGTTCTCAGAAGAGAAGAGCCGGCGATAAAATGGGCATCGAGCAAATAAAGACATGGAGTATGATAGGCCAAAGAGGTGGGGCTGGGAATACATGCAGAAATGGCGGTAACTGAAAACGCCTTCCTCAGAAGCCTCTTTTCATTGCCAAAGGTAACGTCAACCGGTCCCCTGTCTCTAGTGCATATAGAATTAGTCTACCAAGTAAACCAGAGGCAAGATATACTAAGCCACATTGTAAGATATTTTAGATATTTTAGACAGGGATGCTTGACCTGGGTGAAGAAAACTTTGTATTGGTCTTTGGAACCATGTGGGGGTCTCCAGCTACAATTACTAGGAATGTGTTTAGTTAAGTGGGGAGACATGTTGGGGTGTGGCAAGAGATGTGATGCATGAAGGCATATGTTTTGGAGACTAAGTCGCCTAAGTACTTAGTACTTCCTAAAGTTCAGGTTAAACCTGTTTGCAACAAAGGAGATACTAAACCTGAGAAAGAAAAAGGGAGACCATGTATATAGCATCTGTCGATTCTGCTCAAATAGCGAAGAAACTCTAAAATATCTGACAATTGTTAGCCCGAAACGAAGACGCCTTAGAACAAAGTATTTCGAGGCTGAGATTAGGAAATATAGAACTTTGAGTGGTCACGAAGGGTGGCATCGAATAATGGAAGGAGAAGAAAGTAAGCTGGTGTTTGCCCTAACCTTCTTTTTGGAAGATATGAGCCGGCTATTAGACAAGGATGAAGGAGAACTGCACTTCTGGACTAGATGCCTTAAAGAGAAGTTTGTAAAAGAGGTAGTGGACACATATGAGACATGATAGATGGTAGATGGAATTCTTTAGATCGTGACAGCACGATGTCTAGACTTGGGATAGCTTGCGACAGGATAATCCCAGAGGTTGAAATAGGGTCGGGAAAAAGTCCAGTTGCGCAATCCAATGAAGAGATAAACGATCGGCTGGCCTGGGAAAAGTGCCTACAGACTTGGACGCTAGCCTGACATGTGGCCTCTATCAGTGGAATGTTTTCCTTTTCTGTCTTTTTGTTTTTAAAAAGATTTAACAAGCTGTATTAAAATAAATTAGTACCCGGGACGCGTGGCTGAACAGGAATACTGTGTGGTGATTGGCTCATTTGCGAGCCATACCACAAGGTATTCCCGTCCATGCCGTGCGTGCCGGCTTCTCTGTTCCTGGCGAGGGGCGTGGCAGCCCCTCAGCCAATGAGGAGGCTCGAAACGGGGAAATCCCCGCTCCGAGCCTCCCCATAGCTGGAGGCTTCCCTCGTCCCCCGCCAGGGACTCAGGTAAGATATATTTTTTTCCCCTTTCCTCCTCCCTCCTCCCACCCCACCCCACTTACCTTCTATCTCGCAGTCTCTGACGGGGGACGATGGAAACCTCCAGCTGTGTGGAGACTCGGAGCGGGGCCATCCCCGCTCCAAGCCTTCACATGGCTGGAGGCTTCCATTGTCCCCCGGCGGAGAACGCGGTACGTTTTTTTTTTTTCTTCCCCACCCCACTTACCTTCTTTTTTCTTCTTATCTCGGGAGCGGACGCGCTGGGAACAGAGTGTTCCCAGCGCGCCCGCTCCTGATGGCCGCCATGGAAAGGGAAAACGGACTACGTTTTCCCTTTCCCGGCGGCCATTTTTTTTGCCGAATTTTTTTTTTCTGTTCCAAAACGTGTTCCGGAACAGAAAAAAAGGCAATTAGTAACCCGGTCTAACGGCCCGGGGTACTAATGGCAATAAGCCCCGCGACTGCGGGCCAATACCACCCCAGGTAATGCCCCCGGGGGTTCGTTAACCAGGGGTGGTATTGGCCCGCACCGTCTCGTGGCTTATTGCCACAATAAAATAAAAAAATAAAAAGATGTGATGTTTTGTAGCCCAGACAAGCGCTCCATGCTGTCCTGGTATTTGAAACTGAGGGATGAATAAGGGATGGAGGCTTATGTGGAATCCATCATATGAAAGGAGGCCAGGAAGCTACTTATGCAGTTTAGATTGAGAAGACTCCCCTAGTCTATAAATCTGTTATCTGGGGGCAGGCACTTTGGGCCAGGCTCTGCAAATGTGGTGATCAAACTGCTGAGACCATGGGGTAATCCTTCCTCTTATACCTGTGTCATCACAGATGGAAAGGACCCACCCCTCTTTAGATCAACAATATTAAAATGTGTAAGGAGGTCTTGGAACACTGCACAGTCACTTAGCATGAGAGGGTGATGGAAGTAGTGACCAAGACGCATGGCATGTGCTCCAGAGATTTGAGGGTCTTGCTAACACAGAACTAAGGGGAGCGGACTTTGTAATTTTCAGAGCTTGTGCTGTAGCATAGTTATGTCTTATTGTACGGCATGAAGTCTACCCATTATATTATTTGTGATATTTCTGTGATGGCATTGTATTGTGCTATATTGTAATGGATTTTGGGCTGTTGCTACACATAAAGGGATGATTGTGATGAAGGAGAGGGAAAGAGAGAGAGAGAAAGACAGACAGCAAGAGAGAGAGAGATAAGTGGGAGAGAGAGAGACCGAGACCAGCCAATAGGGACATATAAAAGGAGAAAAGGAAAACAAGATCGATAAAGTTGTACAGAGGTGGTAAAAAGAGGGACACTGTGACTTACTGAGAGACAGTGCCTAGGACAGTCAGACCAGGATGAAGGAGAAGGACTGTGACGAAGGAGGAGTTTGACAAAGGTCAAGGACTGCGATGACGGAGGACTGAAAGGAGGTAAAGTGATGAAGGAGAAGGAATAGTATGATCCTTCATACTATTGTCTCCTGAAGGACAATTACAAAAGAGAAGGACCATGATGAAGGAGAAAGACTATGATGGAGTAGTACTGTGAAGAAAGCAAAGGACTGCATCAAAGGAGAAGGACTGTGATGAAGAAGGCCTGTGAAGAACAAGAGGGACTAATATGAAAGAGAATGCTGAAGGACTAATGAAGAAGAAAGACTGATGAAAGTCAAAGACTGTGGAAAGGATGCAAACCATGATGAAAGAGATGAGCAGTGATGCAGGACTCTGACAAAGAAGAAGGACTATGATGCAGGATTGTGACAAAGAAAGACTGTGATGAAGGGGAATGTGACAAAAGCCTTTGAACAAGGAGATGTTCTATGGTGGAAAGGTACTTTGACGGAGGAGAAAACCCATATGTACTCCTGTACAGTACAGGAGAAGTACTATGATGAAACAGAAGGACAAATTATGATGGAGGACTATAACAAAGGAGAATAGCTGTGATGAAGGACTCTGATGAGAGAAAGGACTGCGACGAAGGAGAAGGGATTTAATGATGCACTGTGATAAAGGACAAAAGCTTTGGCTAAGGACTGTAATAAAGGAGAAGTGCTGTGACATAGGGCTGTGAAATAGTAGGATTCTGATGAAGGACAGTGACAAAGGAAAAGGGCTGTGGCAAAGGACTGTGATGAATGAGAAAGAAGGACCGTGATGAAAGAGAAAGACTGTGACACAAATACTATGATGAATGGCTGATGAAGGAGAAAGACTGGGATTGACAAAGAAGAAGAACTATTATGAAGGTCTTTGATGAATGCATAGGTCTGCTTCTCCATACCCCTTCTCTTCTCTCTCATCTTTGTAGAATTGTTTTAGCACAAGTTGGTGCTTTAAAGTGCCAACAGCAAAACAGCAAGCTGGGATGAGTACACTAAGCTTGGGTACAAGCACACCAGTAAGTATCAAAAAGATTCCAGGCATTCTTACACCAATCTGAAAGCCCATATGCGCAGGAATAGTTTTCAAATTTGGTTTAGCCAACTTAAAATAAAAAATAAAAAAGGGAAAAGTCCCTTGATGCCCAGCTTCTCCTTTTGTTTTTTTTCAAAATACCAATTTCTGATTTGTGCTTAGAAGGAGGCTTTCTGAGCGATAAATGCCAGCGAAAGGCTGTGATCATATGTGTCGCACCGCTGCAGCGATGTATTGACATCCGTCAATGTTCAGAAATGTGCTATCCTCGAACACTTTTCTCAAAGCCATTTTCTGAGTAGGGAACAGCTCACATAGGGACTGGATACCCACATAACTCTCTTTCCTAGCAACAGAATTGAGAGGAAGCAGCGAGGTGATAGAGGAGAAATGTATTTTTATAGTTATGACCAAATATTTTTTGTTCTCTCCATGACAACCACCCTGTTTCTGGGGACAGCACCAAAAGAGTGTGTTCCAGTCTCTCAAAGGCAGGCACACATCTCTTTTTCTTTTTCCCCTCCCCCTCCAGCACTGACTCAAAATCCTTTGTATCCAGTTTGTTGAGCAGACAAGTTAAAAGCTCTACTTTCTGAAAGAAACATAATTGTTAGGGACATTCTTGCTCATCCCTCCGGTGAAGGCAGTGCAATCATCTAACCTAATGGCAGAGCAGTGTGTCACCCAAAAGGAAAGACCAGACTCTCCAATGGTCGCTATAGCAGATCAATCAGGCTTAACTTTAATCCCACCAGACAACACACTATTTTAAAGTTACTCATGAAATATTTATGACAGGACAACACAGGTACTTTGCTTACACAGAGCACACTGCAGAGCATAGTGTAGGTAAAAAGTACATAGTCGGGTGGTATTTTGGACCTGATATTTTCTTCAGGTACCAGCATCTCTGGGGCGCAGCAGAAGCAGGTACTCTGGTCTGACCATAGTCTTATTTCTTTTAACATTCTGATCCCCTTAGGGTGTTTTAATGATCCCCAGCTGTATCATGGAGATGTAAATGGCAGACAGCAGCTCTCCATTGGCTGTCCTCTGAGATTGTTTCTCTGTGTAAGTCAGCTGGTAATATGGACTTTTCCATACTGTCTGGCATCCTAGTGGATGTTGCAAATCACATGGCCTCTCTTAAACTAGTCCAGGCCAGGAAACGCCCTTCAGAGCCTTGGTTTACTGGGTCATTGAAAGCTTCCCGTCTTTTGGTGAGACAAGCGGAGCGCAAATGGCGCTGTGCATATGCTGCAGCCGAGAAGGCCTTTTTTTGACATCTTTCGAGAGTCTACCATCAGGATGTGATTTTGGTGAAACAATCTTACTTCACCTGTAAGGTGGAGTCTGCTCTTAATCAATCGAAAGAAAAGTAGCCGATATTCGTGCTAACATCTCAGGAGGCAGGCAGGTTACTGCTACTACTACTTCCAGGGATAGGGTAGCTGCTGAGGGTATGGGATGGAATAGGTTTCCTGAATTCTCGGCCCTTGAAGTCTCCCAGGCAATTGAGCGCCTGAAGTCAGCCGCTCCATCTGACCCTACTCCTCTGGCCATTTTGAAAAAGATTCTGCCGGATTTGATTCCCTGGGTAGTAGACACTGTAAATTCTTCTTGTTGGTCCAGCTTGGTGACACCTGATTTGAAGCAGGCTATGGTGATCCCGCTTCTCAAAAAGCCCTTGCTGGATGTGACAGTGTTAGCCAATTTTCATCCTATTTCACTGTTTCCCCTTTCTATGAAGCTATTGGAGTCTCTAATAGCCCCTCTTCTTACCTCCTTTTTGTAGTCATCATCCTTTTTTTACCCCTTTCAGTCAGATTCCACCTGGGACGGGGCACCAAGAGTGTCCTGGTGTCTGTGGTCGATGATCTTTCCATACAAGCCGACCAAGGCAGAGTGGGAGCCCTGATTTTATTGGATCTGACGGCGGCATTCGGCGTGGTCGATCACGACATCCTGCTATCCCACATGCAGACTGCTGGCCTCTCGGGGCCCGTCATGGGTTGGTTTGCTTCCTATCTAGCTGATAGGGGCCAATATATATCTCTGCCTCCTTTTCTCTCACCTTCTCAGGTTTTACTCCGTGGTGTTTCTCAGGGGACGGCCTTGTCTCCTATGCTCTTTAACATCTATATTCAGCTGCTAATTTGCCTCTTCCGTTCCTATGGTTTCGGTTGTTATTCCTATGCCGATGACACACAGATCCTGGTCCGTCTCGATCATGACCAGCGCACCTTTGCCCTTGAATTCAGGGAATGCATGTCAGCAGTGGGTAATTGGATGAGTGTGAATTGGCTGAAGCTGAATGGGGACAAGACGGAAATCTTGGTGGGTGGTGGGTTCCTCTTCTGTTTCTGCTGAATGGTCTGATGCCTTTTGGTCCTCTCTTTGGGTATCTGTCCCACTCCGGTGAAGGTGGTTAGGAATTTAGGGGCCCTTCTGTCATCTGACCTCTCAATGGCATCACAGGTTAGTACGGTCTGTAAAACCGGTCACTTTTTTCTCAAGGTCCTGCACAGAGTTCTGCCTTTTCTGCCTTTTCTGCTTGAACGTCGGCGGCCACCTGTAGTGTCTTCCTTGATTACCAGCCGGATCAACTATTGTAACGCACTATATCTGCCTCAACCTCTTGGGCTGGTGCATCGTCTGCAATTGCTGCAGAACTTGGCTGCTCGGGTGGCCCCCGCCTCTCCCTATGGAGTCCACATAAATCCCGTGCTTCGGGCACTCCACTGGCTTCCGGTGGCACAGAGGATTACATTCAAGGCCTTACGCCTGGTACTTAGTGCCTTTTTTAAGCAGGGACCAGAGTATTTGCAGGATACATTTCCCCTCTATGTTCCTGGCAGGCCATACCGTTCCGGAGAAGCCAACTTAGTTGTTATCCCGAAGATTCGCCGGGTCAGTGTGGGTGGACGGCCATTTTCATATGCTGCCAGCAGACTGTGGAATGGGCTGCCTTTGGGTCTTAGAGGCAAGGCAAACCATCTCAAATTCAGAAGAGCGTTGAAAACTTTGCTGTTTTGAGGTTACTGTTGGGGCTTGTACTGACTCCATTTCTCGCGCCAAGATGCCTTCGGTGAAAGTGCACACTACAAATGCCCATAACATAACATGACATAACATAACATAACATAACACATAACATAACATAACATAACATAACATAACATAACATAACATAACATAACATAACATAACAAAAACAGTAATTGGCCAGTAAATGCCTAACTCAATCCTTAACCTAAAATGTCCCTCTGACCACCAAAGTAAATTTAAACACCCCAGAAATAAAGAGGGGAAAAGCCTGGTGGTAAGTCCCATGCATATAAGCTTTCACATGTAAGTTAAGACAAAGACCCCTAGACAATATTACACACAGTGATTATGCTAGGGTTCAGAATCTCAAGTTACCAAACAGCACTTAGTTCAGGCTTCCTATTACCTTCTGCATGAAGACATATGCCTATACCACAGTATGGCACTTAGAGGGTGAAGAGGGGATCACAATGTCCAACACAGTCAGTAGGGCAACCAAAGCCCAGGATATATTTTAGATAGACAGTCCCTAGGTCCAGAAGGACATGCATTATGACAGTAGATTTGGCCAGAATTCCTGTAACCTTCAGTTATGTGCATAAAAAACAAGTGAAAACAATAATTCAAAGAGGGTAGTGATGGGACAGTTCTCTAGTTATAAATAGTGAGAAGCCCGGGGTGTCAACAAGAAGGAAAAAAGGGAAGACAGAGAGCAGCAGCTAACTTGCCATACCTAATCCCGCCTATCCCTGCAGAGTGTTAGTGCACCGCCTATCTAAAAGTGAATAGGTTACGAGAAGTCAAAGTGCTATCTGTAATCTCTTCTCAGGTCATATATATATATATATATACCATCACATTATCTCTGTGACCTCACTACCACATTTACAAGCAGAGTTATGGTTTAAAATATGAAGACCCAGAATACTATCGCCGGCAAATTTTGTGTTCTTTAATGGCCTGGGAGCACAAGCTTTTAAAAACAATTTTGTGAAATTTTTCTAAATGAATTGATACTTAAAAAAGACCAACTTGTTCTATTTGAGGTGTCTTACATACTTAGCCCCTTTAGAGATACTTTTCTTCTGGAACGTGACTTTTTTATTCGCAAGCCATCGCCACCACCACCACTGTCAACCAGTTTCAGTGGGCAATATTTCTTTTTCCACTTTCATCAGGACGGTCATAGGTTGCAGAGGTACGATTGCAGCACATCTTACTGCATTTGGAAATCGCACAAGCAATGTGCTGCACTTCCATGGCTCTCTCACTGGAGATGCTGTGCTTCTCCTCTCGAAGTAGGAAATCCTCTTTTATTGTGATATGTTTGTTGATATGTCAAATGTGCCGGTCAGGTTACTTGCGTTACTGCATCACAAGCAGTACTGCCTGCTGGAGTTCCTCGTTCTCCACGCTCCATGAGTCAATCACAGCACGGCATGCATTTTGATTGCTGCACTGGGCTGATCGTTCCAGCGCCAGCATCTCGCTCTCAGTGCTATCAGGAGGTTAGCGCTTTTGTTCTGCATATTACTAAAAGTTACAGGAATTCGGTCCAAATCTAGTGTGATAATACTTTGGAGCTGGGGCAGATCCCAATTAGCTTGTACTCGACCCTCCTTTGAGTGTTTTACAGAAGGACATGTTACACATCAAGGTAGGAAACACTACCAGCACACTAGGATGGAATATATAACCTATGAATGAGTGTATTGCACAGCTTTAAAAGGCCCTAGTACATTAGGGGAAGTCTCTAAAGATCCAGGGCTCGGTGAGGAACTCCAGGGCCCTTAGTTGGACAATAGCAACATGGCACAGTATGAGTGAGTGCCTTGCAGTACCGCCTCTAAGAGTTTAAGTGCTGAGAAGAGTGGTCCATAGAAAACAATATGAACAGGCCAGGTAAGTCTGTTTCTTTGCATAGGTACCACGAAGACAGCAATAGACCCCAAGCGATACCAGTGGAGAGTCAGAAAAGATCCAGTGGAGGTGTCAAGACCCAACAGCCCCAGGAGCAATGAAGCAGAGCAGGATTCAGCCCCCAGTGTTATCCAAAGTGGGAATGCAGTAGAAGGGGACCTGCAGAACCCAATGACCACTGACAAAAGGGACCCCTGAGAGGGAGTCTCTGGAATAACGCACCAACCCAGGGCCCAGATGTGAGTACCGTGGTTACCTCTGGAATTTCGGTTCCCAGAAGGAGAAACAACGCAGTAAGTAGCAGCTTCTTTCTAAAGGACAATATGAGGGTTCTGGTCACCTAGGAATCGGCACCTTGAGCCAACGATGACCCTAATAGCCCAAAAAAGAAAAGAATGTCCTTCAGTGGAGTGGGACCCACCATCCAGAAGTGTAATCCATGACAGCGGTAGCTCCAGGAGGCTGGGGGAACCTGCACACGGCAGACCCCAGCGACCTCCAATCATGTTCCTGAGTATTACACAGACAACCATGTCATCATTGAAAAAGTCAACACCAGGTACATCTCATTAAACAAATTGTAAATCCCATTCTGGACTATCGCTGATGCAGACACCAGCTATCTTAACAAACCGGTATGGGACTTCTGTTGTAATAAACGAGGAGCGGAAGGAGGCGCGGAGAACCGAGCACAGCGTGAACAGACTCCCAATAGGGAAGAATATACATTTCACTAGGATTCAGAACCCTGACTAACTGACCAAACTTGGCAGAGATCACAATTGGACTGCAGGAACAGCAGGATTTCATACCCAACAGGACCCTCCATGAGTGTAAATCACTTCTTAGCTGAATAGAAGAACCACAGAAATGCGTTCATTCTGGAACATCATCGTAAAAGAACAGAGAACACGTTGACTGTTACTATATGATTGCAATAGTTATACTATGCAAAACTGCACTGTCTTTATGAGAAACGAACTACGTAATACGCTACTGTATTAGTGCCTTGAAAAAGCCCAAGGAAGGGCGAAACACACGCACGTGCCGCCTAGCAGAGTTATGTTGGCACCACTCTAGGCAAAACCTATGACCTAGGCACAAAACTGTTGTAAAATCTGTGAATAAACACACTGAAACAAATGAATTAAAACCCAAACAACTTTCATCACTAACAAGTGTAACTGAAAATTATTAAAGAAAGACATTTAGGAAAACTGTTTATAACAAAGCGCACAGGCTAACATAGAATCTTAAAGTCATAGCAAAGAAGAAAACAGGACTGGATAAGCAACTACAGAATGCAATGGGTCACGTTGGCAAGTATGGGAATGAACGATGAATGAGTAAGAGCAGAATGTGGGACTGAACGATTATGTGGATAGATGGAGAATGGTGCTGCCCCACCCCCACATTTGTTGAGTACATTCCTAAATCCACACAGTCACACCATTCCTCACTCTGCACACACACTTACTTGCCCTTCTACTCACCCTACAGACAGTACACACACACACACACCTTAACATTAATAAGGCATGACCCGCTCTGGTTCCTGTCATGCGCAGCAGAGAACATGAGCCACAGCCATCCATGCCCGGGAGAAAGGAGTTGGCTCGGATTTCTGAAACGGAAATAATTATTTTTTGAAGTGAGGGTGATTTAAAAAAGAAATGATTTCCTTTTGCAATCCGATCCCCCACCATCTTCAGGGGTCGCAAAGGCAGGGCCAGGGGTAGCTTGTGGGATGCCAGGGGTTACAATTGCGACCCATAGCTAACCCCAAATAACATCCCTTGTGGGACCTATGTTCAAGATTTCCCAGTTGTTACCATGGCACAAGGGCAACTAAAGACTCCAGGACAACACCACTGGTCCCTGTACAAATCACATGGGGGACACTGCAAGTGCCACACTTACTGTATGCTACAGAACCTTAAAATAAAATCAAAAAGGGCATTTGTGTCCTCGAGTTGCACACTGAGCCATATTATATATATATATATATATATAAACTCCTACTGTGCATTATAAGGATATTGCAAGCCACCGGGGAGTTGCCTGACCAAATCGGAGGGCGAGGACACAGGCCGAGTTCCTTTATACGGTTACGGAATGCAGAGGTGACTTGCACAATCATTTTCATGTCCGGTATGGGAGGTTTTAATAAATTGTCACATAAAGCTATTTCTGGGTTAAAAAGCCAACAGCTCACCTAGCTACATATTTCAAAAACACATAATGCAAAAACTGCTACGTGCCCCAGGTTACAAAAGAAAATCTTCTGACATGCCAATAAATATTGGATATGGTCCCAAATGTATACTGCAGACATCATTGTGAAGTTGTTCTCACAAACTTGACCATGGACATGCTCAGCAGGATTTGAAGGATGCTGGAATATGTGCTCATGTTGGTTTAGATTGGTAGATTTAATAATGATGTGTTATTTATATAGCACCTTTATCCAAAGCACTTTACAGAGCACATATTTTACATACAATATTACCCAACCGAAATTGGTACTCATTCATCGATCTCGGAAGGATGAAAGGCTAAGTGGGCCTTGCCGGGATTCAAACCTGCAACCTCCAGCTCAGGCTCAGATCGCAGCAGCGAGCACTCAACCCGCTGAGCTATCTTACCGGCTTTAGCCTGTGATTCGAGCAACCTTATTGGTTGCCCCCCCCCCATGGCCCAGGTGCTAATTGAAGATGATGCAGGGAATTTGAAACTGAATTAGGTTCTTTGGAAGGTACAGCAGTTTCCTGCGCGCAACCTGAACCTTTGACTTCACCCAGAAGACAATCAGTTTGGAGCAGCCTGGAGTCTACTAGTATGTTTAAATGAAGTACTCCCAAGGATTGCATTGCAATAGGGACCAGTCACTAAGGCTCCAACTACAAGAACACACTTGTCTAGTTTCATGAAGGCACAAATCCCACCCAGCCATCTGATATTATATTAAAATAACACACCTTGTGCATGGCCCATTTACCAATTACAAGATCTATGCATTTAACCTGAGAAGAAATCTGCCGGGCATGTTGAGTGAGAAGAAATCCCTTGTTAATGTTAGCGGGAACTCCTCCATCTCCCCCGGGTTAAGATGAGGTCACCAAGGGCCGAATTCCCAGAATTTTTTCCTATGGGATTGGGCCATTATAAAACGCTTCTGTGAATCAGGCACTAAGAGTCTATTGCCTGAGATGTCTTCAAGCCTTCGTGAACGTATGGTCAGACTGATTTCTGTTTAGCTGTACCCGCTACGGCGTGGTAAAAATAAGAGGTATGCTTTATCTTCAAAAAGTCCAATTCTGATAAGTTGCAAAATGTTTGTAAAAGTAGTAGAATTGTTAACAGTAAAAGATAAAAGTAACAGAACACAGTTCCCGAGAGTTCCCGCTTACTTTGACCTTTGGGAGAGTGGCACAGGACATTTTATGTCGAATGCACTTATACCGAAAATTTAACAACGTAAAACATAACTTATTCTTTTTTTCTTTTTGTGGGGGGTCCCCCCAACCCCCTGTTTCCCACCCCTAAAACCCTACCCCAGCCGTTTTCCCACAAGATTTAACCCTAAACCCCCCCCCCACATACAATTTCGTTATGTATTTTTGTTGTAAAAGATTCGGTATAAGTGCATGTCTACATAACAGTTTCCTTATAAAGACTGTATACCGAGAAAGGCGGCCCGCCCAACTGCCTCTGCTGGCTTCCCTCCTGGCCAATCCCAGCGCTGCTTTTTCTCTGAATGACATTATGGCCCCGGCAGCTGGGTCTTGCGGAGGATGAACTGCTTGATAAGTGATTGCCATGCTTCATTGCACATTAAAAGGCAGCGCACACGCATCCTGCACAGCCAAACTAATGCATCGGGTGAAGACTGCTGGGCAAACCTGAGAACGCATTGTTCTTTTTTGATCCAAGAGCACTAAAGCATGGCCGCTCTGCACAGAACAGACATATTGATTTCTGGAGGCGTTAATTCGAGTCTTTATTCTGATTAGCAATGGTGTCATTTAAGGAGGACACAGTAGTGTGGGCACAGCAGGAGGTGAGGCTACTTGTGAAACAGTCCTGCGCGTCTTGATGATAATGCAGCAGCGCTGAATTCCTCTATGCTGAGCCCGGTGGCCAGGGGCTTGAATGGGGAGCAGGTGGCGGTATGCGCTACAGCAAAACATAACTACTGGGGGAGACATGGCACAGTCCAACAATGAGTAACGCCGACTGTTTATTTCTCATTGGATAATTTATTTATTTTAATTGTTATAAATCGCCACACGCCCATGGGCCTCAATGAATGAATATAGAATCCTTTGCATGGAACAATGAACAAGCTCGACGATAACGCATGATTTGTGCCCAACAACCGTTATTAGCTCCTTGGTACCCTCGCGGGACCCAGAAAGGACGTCATCTGTTCTGGGTCCCGCTAGGGGACCTCGTAATCAGGCATCCCGTAAGGAACGTTGCTGGTCCCTTACCGCCACCCTTCATTATGGGAGCGCAAGCCTCGTAATGAGGCGCAATGTGTCCTCATCCACCTGGTAGGTCACCACGGCAGCGATTTCAACTAAATGTGAGCATTTTTTTTTTTATATGTCCTAATTAAAGTTCAGTCGATATAATACAATATTGTTTAATTTAATTAAAAAAACACCCAACAACAATTACAGGAGCACCCATTGAAGATGAGCATATCTGGATAATGCAGGACCGATAGCCGGAGTAGAGTACATGGTCCACGTAGTAACTCAGAGTCTGTGCAGAGATACCTATATTAAGGGTTATTCTAGTCCGGGATATGTGCATCAGTAGTGGAGTTGGGTACATATTTACAGCCCTTCAGCCCCACTAAATTAAACAGCGAAAAGCACCTTTCCATAGAGTAGATGCAATGATTTTATTTTTTAAACAAATGTTTCATCATCCAATTAATTCTCAGTATCCCACAGCATGTTTCTCACGTGGACTGTCCATTTAAACTATAAATAGAACTTAGCATCTCATATACGCACGCCAATCAACATAAAACATGGACTATTGCAGAAATACAATACATTTCCCATAGACCCTCTATTAAACTGACGAGATTCATGTAACTCTGTATCCAACAACCAAAGAAATCCAGAAAACCTACTGAACTCCACAAAGCCGAATAATGTTCCTTAGAGCGGGTCCCCTGTTTCGGGAAATGCTGTCTCAGCAGACACCAGTGTTGCCAGGTCAGAATGAGAAAATAAGCTGAATGCCCCTTCAAAACAAGCCCAAAACAAGCTGACTCCAATATGGATAAGCTGAAAAAACAAGCACACACCTAAAACGCTCCGGATAAGTCACAAAAGTCAGATTCACCACACTAAATTATAAACCTACAGAAAGGACATAGACATAGTGTGTTACAACAACAAAAAAGGCTTTATTAAAGCTTCATGTTTTTGGCACAGTCCAATAACTATGTCAGGGGAAGTGAAAGAGACCATCATCTGCTTCCTCCTCCACGTTGTTTTCTTCCCCGATTGTGTAGATATGCTGATTAAAACGTTTCAGCATTTCTGTGCTTGGCTCAAAGTTCGAACAGCAAATTGCTAGTCTTCGCAGCCCAAAACGAATGTTCAAAATGCTGCTCAGTGTTTGCTGCCTCATTCGGTTCCGTGTTTTAGACTTGACAATGTTCATCTGTGAGAACACTCTCTCAACGTCTGCATTACTTAGCGGCATTGCAAGTAATGACAGGGCAAACAAGGCCAGTTCTTTGAAGCACCGCTCCCCACTGGCATCTGTAAAATCGAAAACTTCCACCCAGAACTCAGTTGCCTGCCTGTCATCTTTTACTTTCCAGTCCTGGAAAGAAACCGCACGATACTGGCTGTCCAACAACCCCACATCTCCTCTGAACAGCTTCAGCATGGATATATCTGACAGGGTGGGTTTTACCTGCGACAGTATCAAAGATGGTGAGAATGCTGCCATGGATTTCCACACAGCAACATTTTCGGGGAGTCTTTGCTGCACCTGTCTGGCAGCCTCAAAAAGAAAGTCTCTGCATCTTCCTTTCACAGTCAGCTCCTGCTCCTTAGAAATGACATTGTCTGCAAGTGCAATGTTGAACATTGTTCCAAATGAAATTGCAGGTGTCGGCAAGTGATTACGGTTGTCTCCCAAATCAATTTCAATCAGGCCTGCATCAGATGGAGGGATACATTTGGGGATAATAATTCTCACAATTATTCCCCTGTAGAAGCTTTGCAGAGAGTCCAACATTTTAAATGCATTGCCACAATCCAGTTGGAAGAGTTTGTTTAACCGTACAAACTCTTGCAGTATTGGGGTCAGAAAGGTGACATATAATTTGTTCACCGGGTCACAGTACATTTGATACAGCAGTTCTGCATCATAGCACCGTTCTTTGTCCTTGCACAACTGGAAATGAAGTTTTAGTGCATCCCACTGCTGTAAAACACGCACACAGCAGTCATAGATAGAAAGCCAGCGGGTGGCTGACAGCTGCACAAGCTTCAACGGCTCCTCCCCATTGTTAATGAGAGCATAGATCTTTGCATACTCCCTTTGCCGCTGTGCACTGCGTGAAAACCAGTTGTAGGTACTACCCACAAGAGACTCCAAGTTGCGTGGTAGCAGTTCAACTGCTTTGCTTGCGCACAGCTGAATAGAATGGCACACACACTTTATGAGGATGAGGTGCTCGTTCTGTTGCCGAAGTCTTGTGTAGACTGAGTTGTGCCTCCCAACCATGACACTGCAACCATCTGTTCCAATCCCCAGGCAGTTGCTGAACTTCAGGCCAATGTTTCCAAGAAACTGCAGAAGCGAGTTGGCAATGGCTTCTGCGGTTTCCCCTTCCAGGGTGACCAGCCCCAGAAAGGTTGAAATGATCTTGTTGAGAGACTGACTGAAGTACCGTACCACAACACACAGCTGCTTCAATGTCGTTATGTCAGTGCTCTCATCAATCACCAGAGAGTATGAAGTGTTACCAATGTCCTTTATGAGTTCTTTAAACATGCATGGTGAAATGACTCTGTTTATTAAGGCTGTACACTTTGTACGGTGCAGTTTGATTTCCTTTTTGCATGCGCTTGCAACCAGCTCCCCCAAATGATCTACTGAGCGGATTGCGGTGTGACATGAAACAAAACAGGCCATTTGAAGCTCGGTCTTCAGCAGGGTCGTGTCACCTAGTTTGGGGGTAGCAGAAATGCCCATGTCCGTGAGTCGGGCTGTAGAAAAAGGCAAGCAATTTTTCCTGTGCTTCTCTGTATTTTTGTGCTGCATCAGGTCAGCATGGTGTGCACGGACTTCTGTCTTGCAGAATCGGCACGCTGCTTTTGTTTGGTCACCCTGGACGGGCCGGATCCAGTCCTTTAAATCTGAGCTCCTCTCCCAGTCTTTGCGGTATCTCTTTCCGTATTTGCCCCAGCGAGACAGTCACGCCATTCTAATAGAAGAACATGTGTGGGTCATTTGATCAGTTCCTTCAGCATGTGGATAGTAGCTTTGATCAATCTTACAGAATATTCTTTAAAATACAGAATTTGCTTCACATTTTATCAGCCCCCCCCCTTGCTTCCTTGACACTATTAAAACAGTCCGTCACACAAGGAATGAATTGCCATTTGCATAGGTGGCCCACCAAGAGACCAAGAGAGGGGAAACACACACAGCAATGGGCGGGCAAGGCATCTCTGCTTGCGGAGGCCAAGCTTCCCGGAGGCCTAGGGTCATGGCATGCGCTGTCTCCCACCTGCTAATTGCGAAACTGAAAGCCCACAAGCACAAGGTTGGAAGTTTGAAATGTACGGGGTGCAGAAAAGTGGAAGTCTAAAGTTTAAACCATAAATACAACACGCCAGGACATTTTATGGTGTGCTGGTGGGGCTATGTACCTGCTGCCGGGCTGCTGTTGGAAAGTACATTTAATTCGGATCAGTTAATTATAATGCTTCAGGGGTCGTACATTCACTCTAATATATCTATTGCCACGTGAAACACCAAAGTCTGCATTCATATCCATACATGCGAGTGCTGCTATGGCTCAGGCAATAGCTCAGTGTATTAAACACGTGTGGCAGAGATCCTAGCTATGCCGGATCACTGCACCAAGTTCGGGCAGGGCGACTCTGCCATTCCCATGTTTGAGGATGGCCATGCCCATCAACTCATCACCCAAGCCACGCACCCAACTGAGAGCCGGCCCTCGACATCCCTCCCCACCTAAAACATTGAAATCTCCCTACCGCCCGTTTGCAAATAAACTCTTCACCGAAAGTCAGAGTGGAAGATGAATTACTGTTTCAAGAACACAATTCAGTACGAAAACATCACTGAACAATGCAGGCAGCGTGCGCAATGCTGAGAATATGCTGGATTCACTGCCAACAGCGTGACACAACCATTACACTAACGTACACAAACACACTTTGTACGATCGCACTTCAGATCGAATGAAATCATGGTGCTGCTGTGCTGTTTAGAAACCAGTATGCCCACGTAAAAAGCTTTGGAAAGAGGGGATAACATAACGTTGCAAAGGGTGTGTGAAGAAAAGGGGGAGGGGGAGAGAGCAAGAGAACTGGGAGATAAAGTCGTAAAAAGCGGAACACACATGACTCACCTTACTGAAGATACTAAATGAGGGGGGGGTGGGTCGCGACTCCCGGTCAGGCTGCAGGCTGGATCCTCTGGGGACTGACAGTGATGCCGGGCAGGAGCAAAACATAGAAGAAGCTGGCTCTGGCTCACTGGAGACGGCAGACGAGTGGCTGCTGTCAGTGCTCTCTGCTCTTAGTGGCACTGGGGTGTTTTTCAAGCGCTTTTTACGCGGGCAAACTGGTGCTGGTATGAATGAGTCAGTCAGTCAGAGAGTGTTAACTGATGGCAGTTGCACACCTGCAGAGCGGTAAAGCTGCCTAGAATGCAGGCCCACTCCCCATGCACCAGCGCACCTCCCCTACCATTACAATAACAGCACGAAACCATTCAGTGACTAATGGCCCATCATTAGCAGTTTGGTGCTGGCATTGTAATGGGAGGGGCTGACCTTAGGTGCAGGGAGAACTGAAGTGTTCTTATTGTTGTGCTTATGAAGAAATAAGCACAACAATAAGCAACTGAAACACACGATAAGCGGACTAAACCCGCGACAAGCGACCTATAAAAAAAACACGCGACTTGGTTAAAAAAAAAGCCCAAAGTCGCTTGTTATAAGCGGACATGGCAACACTGGCAGACACTAAAGTGTGAAGAATGCCACCGTTCCTCTCATCTAATGTTAAAGGAACGCACCTGGTAAACATTCACTGAAACCGACGACAGACTAGCCACCATCAATCCTGGGGTTTGTAGTCTTTCAAACATCCCATTCTCTGTGTTATTGTCTGTGACGCAACATCCAATGCATCAAATACAAACTTGCCGTTCTTGTGTCGCATTCAAATCATACAGGGGAGTTGAGTTCAGATCCCATATCCAGAACATCTCCCTTTGCTTTAAAGGCAGTATTCTGTCACCTCTCCTCAGATTTTCGGAAATAAGTCCGAAAATGCAAAACCTTAACTGTGAGAAATTATGATTCCACTGAGCGAAATGTTTCCGCCCCACTGATTTAGGCAATGTACTTATTCCTTTATGCGCTCACAAAGCAATCTGGCGTCTCTCCCTCGCGGCTCAATTCTCATGGGCATTCAAAGTGACGAATGGCGCATCTACTTAAACATGTGCCATCGTTTTTTGCAAGCAATTTGTTTCCTTCTACTCCGATGTGGGAACTATACCGCATTAATAGCATTATTACATTTAGAACCTGTTAAACATGAACATTTACTCGTTTTATTTTACCATCAACAGTGTCTGCATCTTCAATTTTTTACAGAAATCAATTTTTCTCAAGACATCACCTAAATTCCTTGCCCTTCTGTGGGCCAACAGTGGCTCATCTTCACTGAGCTCCTTCATTTAATTATCGGTTCCAAGCAAGTTCCAGTGCTTTGGTGGAACTGTATTAATGTCATTATTGGATGGAGTAAAGATTAAGGGACATGCCACGCCATCACGTGCTCTAAATACCCTCAAGCATTTTGAGAGCAAGGGTACGTTTTTTTCAAGGTAATCGCGGGCACACTCTTTGAATGTGCAAGGCGGGCGATGAGACCCCGCAACCAGTCAACGTATCCCATGCCATCGAGATATATGCCACACACAGCTTGAATCATGCTGAGCGGGCCCAGGCTTTTCCGTGGCAGAGCAGGGCACAGGCATACAGGGGCACGCAAGCCCCCCTCCAGGCACGCCTATAAGAGCCCACTGCAATTCAGTATGAGGCATTTTTTGCCTCAAATATTGAACCTAGAAATAACCATCAATCCTTTTTCTACCCTTTTGGTAATACGTAGGCTGGGCAGTGCAGGAGTTCCTGGAACGCTGACGCTGCGTAGGTCCTGGACTATATCCCGGCTCTGCGCTGGGGTTCGTTCCTGGTGGGTTAGGGGGCAGTCAAAGCAACTTTTCCTCACTGTCGGGGTGAGTTAAAGCTACTCTTCCTCACTGCTGACAGCTGGGGACTAATACTCGATTCTGTTTTGGATATGGGGTCCTAGTTCACTAAAATATCAGTGCTAGCTTTGGATTTATCTAACAATAGGCCTCATTCCGAGTACGCCGGTATCCTGGCGGTAGGGTCGCCACGATACCAGCATTTGGTATGTACCTTTACCAGCACTCAGTCCGGTGGTATTGCCGGTGGGACGGTGTAAATCCCCATTCATGCAGTCCCCTTGGACTCCATGAGGGGATTTTCCGCCTGTGGCAGTAATGAGGGCTTTTTTGACCGGTAGGGTGCCTTTAGCTGGAGGTAATCCAGGTGCCCCACCGGCAAACCCATAGTCGGGCGGTCCGGTAAAGTGCCGGTATCCAGGGATACCAGCACTTTTTTCCAGACCACCCGACTCGTAATGAGCACCAATGTACTTATACATTGGTCAGGTGGGCTGGTCTCTTGTTCATGTATTTGGAATGATTATACATAAGGGTCTGTTGTTAACAGTGGCAGGAGGTGGATGTTTGGTGTAGGTGGTGAACTGGTGGGTGGTATGTTATAGGTTTGAGCCCGTTTTTCTTAATGCGGTGCTGAATGACTATATTGTGACAGCTAAGCAATGTTCAAGTGGCATGAAGTATCCGGGTGCACTATACTGCTACTCACATTGCCAGATCACTCTGCCGTAATGGCCGCCATTCCCAATTCCCAGATTCGGCCTCTCATCACAATGGCAAAAGTGTGCCAGATTTTGTACTTAAGAAAACTCACCCATGGATGATGACCTTAGGGACTACTTTTCTAGAAATGCTGCATCTGTTGACTCTAAAATCACTGTTTGAGAGGCTTTCTAGACATATGCTAGGTGGTGCACGTCCCAGGATACCGGGGTCTCAAGGTCAGTGGGGAGGGATCTAGGTAGCTTGAAAGCCCACCTGAGAGGACTGGAATTTCTCTAAATTGCTTCTGGCATCAATGGTCATCTGGAAGAGATAGGAGGCTCTCTGGCAGCATAAGAGAGCTTATGTTTTAAAGGAAGGAATGGTCTGGCACGGAAGTATGGAGAGGGTGAGTACCCTGGGAAAGTGCATTCCTGGATTGTTAGACAGGATCAGGGACACACAGGCATACACTGGGTTGAGGCTATGGTACCAGAATTATCGGAGCAAGTTGGCCAAATGAACAAAGTGTTTCATGACTTCTACAAGAACCTCTATTTATCTCAAATGGATACATAGATATATCAGATGGGAGAATATTTAGATAAGGTCTCCTTAGCAAAGCTGGCGGGTTACTAGTCTTTGCATCAAATCATTTCCATCGAAAAATAATTCATCGAATTCCCATACATAAAGTGCAAAGTGTTTATGCATCGAAACCCTTCCATCGAATAAGGTTCCGTTATATAAACACTTTACATTTTTTGCATGGAAATTCGATGAAACATGCCTAACGTTATAACGTTATGGGATCTGTCCAGTTCTGAAATCTTTAAAGTATTTTAGCACTGGCCAGCTTCCTCTAACTTTATTGGGGGGGGGACCCCGCAACCCACAAGGGCATCCCCCCTAACTCTAACCCAACCCGAACCGTAACCCTAACTCAAAATGAATTCAATGAATATGTTTTTCGATGGAAAAGCATTTCAATGAATTTGTTTTGATGGATAGTAATTCGATGCAAATTATTTTGATGCAAAGACTGGCTACCAAGCTGGCGTGACCAATGAGCAAGACACTGAATGAATCCATCTCTGAAAGGGAGATTCAGATGACCATTGGTGGTTTTTGCTGGGGTCATGGCCCCCATTTTGGATGTGCTGTCCATTGAGCCTTCTCCAGACTGATCATGCTGCAATGACTGGCCATCTATAATGTGATGCTTGAAAGGGGAAGGCTACTCGACTCCACAAGAGAGGTTCTCACTGTATTGTTGTTGAAGCTAAGGACGCCACTGGATCAATGTGGGTTGGAGAGCCTCATCTTTATAGCTGATAGGCTGCGGCACTGTTCTTCCCCATCTTGATCCACCTATGATTCAAGATCAAATATTCAGAGGTGAGGGCTGTGATGATAACATGGGATGGTAAGGACTTCAACTTTGTCAAATGGATATGAGGTATGTGACAAGCTCACTGTGACACCACCTGCGATGGTAGACTGGGGAGCTCTGGAGGCCAGGGAAAGCCGCCTGCTTTGTGATGCAGCCCCTAGTGGAGGTAAATGGGGACCCTCCACGATCCCCCCAGTACTCCTACTACTGGTAGGAGAGACCAAGAGGATATATATCTCCTGCAGATAGGTCAAAATCTCAGCCACACTCACAGACATACACCCACACACACACACTGTCTTGCGCGCGCGTGCGCTTCCTCTCTTTCTGATGAGAGGGAGAAACACATGCTGTCTAACTTGATCGACCTCCATGGGTCCAGGCACTGCGAAGCAGCCCCAGTGCTGCACATGGCCTACAGACAATATCCAGACTGCATTGTTCTGCGGGCTCCACAGCAAAACATACTGCCACGACAAGAAACAGGAGTTCAGCCTGTGTGTGCAATTGTAAACTGCAGTGTTCAGTCAGAGGTAACAATCACCGAGTGGACAGCTGATTCTCAATCAAGCAGGCAGGCGGAATCCCAGCCCGCAACACTGCCACGGTGCCGGTCTGAGTCTAGTATGGTGGGCCCACGCATGGACCCAACTTCAACAGACTATCCTTACCCACACATGGAGATGAGGGTGGTGACTATGCTGGTTGAGGAGGTAGGTGTAAGGGCCCAGGGCCAATCAAATGTACAGTTGCACAGGAACACGCGGGAAGCCAATCCAAACTTTGCCAGAAACAGCGTTGAGAATCGGCCGTTGAGTTTCCTGTGTGTTTTCTTGGCCCTGGCAAGGGTCTACAGAGCCTTAAGGACTGCCATCATGATGTATGCAATGGTAGAAACAGACACTCACTGAAACATGAGTTCAGGGGGTGGAGCCTCTCAATACTAGGCTACCAGTCCCTCGGGTAGGCTCCAGTGCATGTCGCCTAGCAGGTTCTGAGGTCACTGGCACTATATTTTCAGGGGCACAGATGCCTCCCACCCTAAAGATCATTTCAGAATAAGTGTAGGGTGCATTCATTAATTGTATGGCAGATGCAAAGCTTTACTAGGAAGCTGTCGTCTTGTGCCTGACTGCCTGCTACACCACCATAGTTTTCTTTTTTAATTATTCCAAGTGCATTAGAGCATAGCCTGTCCTGGAAGAACAGACATATTGACCTCTGCAGGCATTAATTGGCCTTTTTTCCCGATTAACAGCCTTATAAATTAATGAGCAAACATTTTGCAGATGCTGTTAACTGGTATGCCTGCCGCTTCCTCTGAGAGAGGGAACCCACTCGCTGCCACATCACTGACTCACACATGCTTATCAAGCTTCCTACATGAACAGCTGAATCTGGGGATTATGCATTTACCAGCCGTTTACAAACCCCTCGGTCTTTCCCACAGGTTTTTGGCAGCTGACACTAAGCAAAATTGTTTACTTGTTTTTTTCGTTTTCGAGGCAGCCGCTTCACACGCACCAATTATTCTCTGTGTATGCTCTAGCGACATTTGGCAAACTAATCATGTAATTGAGTCTGTTTTGTATTTTAATGAATATAATGCAAGATTCAGGTGCATGAAGACATCTGAAGGAGTGATCAATCTAATTCCTTTATGGCAATGAAAATGTACAGGATCCAAATGTCTGTCTGTCTGTCCATCCGCCTGTCTATGTACCCATCCATCCGCCCATCTGCCTGTCTATTTATCCGTCCATCCGCTTGTCTGTCCATCTGTCCATCCGCCTGTCTATGTATCCGTCCATCCGTCTGTCTATGCATCAGTCCATCTGCCTCTCTATGCATCCGTCTATGCATCCGTCCATCCGCTTGTCTATGCATCCGTCCATCCGCCTGTCTATGCATCCGTCCATCCGCCTGTCTATGCATCCGTCTTTGCATCCGTCCATCCGCCTGTCTATACATCCGTCCATCCGCCTGTCTATGCATCCGTCTATGCATCCGTCCATCCGCTTGTCTATGTATCCGTCCATCCACCTGTCTATGCATCCGTCCAACCGCCTGTCTATGCATCCGTCCACCCGCCTGTCTATGCATCCGTCTATGCATCCGTCCATCCGCTTGTCTATGCATCCGTCCATCCACCTGTCTATGCATCCGTCCATCCGCCTGTCTATGCATCCGTGCATCCGTCTATGCATCTGTCCATCCGCCTGTCTATGCATCCGTCCATCCGCCTGTCTATGCATCCGTCTATGCATCCGTCCATCCGCTTGTCTATGCATCCGTCCATCCACCTGTCTATGCATCCGTTCATCCGCCTGTCTATGCATCCGTCCATCCGCCTGTCTATGCATCCGTCCATCTGCTTGTCTATGCATCCGTCCATCCACCTGTCTATGCATCCGTTCATCCGCCTGTCTATGCATCCGTCCATCCGCCTGTCTATGCATCCGTCCATCCACCTGTCTATGCATCCGTCCATCCGCCTGTCTATGCATCCGTCCATCCGCCTGTCTATGCATCAGTCCATCCGCCTTTCTATGCATCCGTCTATGCATCTGTCCATCCACCTGTCTATGCATCCGTCCATCCACCTGCCTATGCATCCGTCCATCCGCCTTTCTATGCATCCGTCCATCCGCCTGTCTATGCATCCGTCCATCCGCCTGTCTATGCATCCGTCCATCCGCCTGTCTCTGCATCTGTCCATCCGCCTGTCTATGCATCTGTCCATCCGCCTTTCTATGCATCCGTCCATCCGCCTGTCTATGCATCCGTCCATCCACCTGTCTATGCATCAGTCCATCTGCCTCTCTATGCATCCGTCCATCCGCCTGCCTATGTATCCGTCCATCCGCTTGTCTATGCATCCGTCCATCTGCCTGTCTATGCATCCCTCCATCCACCTGTCTATGCATCCGTCCATCCGCCTGTCTATGCATCCGTCTATGCATCCGTCCATCCGCTTGTCTATGCATCCGTCCATTCACCTGTCTATGCATCCGTCCATCCGCCTGTCTATGCATCTGTCCATCCGCCTGTCTATGCATCCGTCCATCCACCTGTCTATGCATCCGTCCATCCGCCTGTCTATGCATCCGTCCATCCTCCTGTCTATGCATCCGTCCATCCGCCTGTCTATGCATCCGTCTATGCATCCGTCCATCCGCCTGTCTATGCATCCGTCCATCCGCCTGTCTAGCAGCTCTATCAGTTGCCCTCTTGGATCCAAATGTCCTTTGCGTGACCCTGCTAACTATAGGTTCTGTTTATATTTAGGTTCTACCAATAAATCATCGCAGCATCTCCAGCACTGCTACAGAAAGTGGTCCATTTCAGAATAACTCGGCCTTTTACAAACACGTGTCTGTGTCTGTGCCCTAACACTATAATACTGATAGTCGTTCATGTTTCATATAGTGCTGCATACCATCAATTCTATTTTCAAGCGCTTGGCAGCAGGTGTTTCTAATTTCTAACATTATTTCCCACATTTGTGGCACTCAATTTACAAACTAGGAAGGATGAAGGCATGCGTCAGCCCAGAGGAGAATCAAATCCTAGTCCGAGGGGCAGTTACTCCTCATCCAATATATGTGCACTATATGTGGAGCTGTATTCAGACTCTATCAGCTGGCTGGAGTGTGGAAGCAACAGCAATCCTGGGTTACCAAATGAAGGCATAATCCCCCTCCAACAGTGGGGAAAACACCTTTTGCTGAAAGGAGGGCAAGAGGTTCCTGAGTAGCCACTGGTATTCGCAAACAGATTTTTTTGTGCTAAACAAATGGTAAAACGCAGTAGTGCAGAGAAGCATTTTATAAGAATGACTTGATGCCTGTGCCCACAATATATGCCAGCATTGCCACTGTACAACACTTTCATGGTGCTGTGCCCACAATATATGCCCAATATATGTTACCCTTTCCCCATATGAACATGTCCATGCAGCCTGTGCCCAATATATGCCAGAATTGTTAAGAACATTTTCATGCTGCCTGTGCCCACATTATGTCAGCATGCTGTTGTTCCTTGTGCTCCGTGCCTAATATATGGCAAAATGTCATTGTAAAACACATTCATGCTTTCCAGTGTGGCTTCTCTCCCCTGCCAAACATACGTACACACATGCACGCATTGCAGGTAGACACACACACACACACACGCACACACACACATACACACACACGGAATAACATTCATAACACAGTATACATAACCACTTTTTTTCAAACCTATTATCCCAAGTAGGGATGGGGTCTTCTGTCCCTCAAGTCAGGGACACCAAAGGTAGAAGGAAGGCTCTTGCATGCAGAAGACAAGGGAGGGGAGGGGTTTAAGGAACTTGGTAGATCGCTGTGTTATGCATGCACATGCACACCATGGAATAATCCTCCTCCCCTGTGAAATCCATTTTGCCTCATTTAGGATAGTCTGTTATTGTACCATCTGCCAACAGCAGTAGACCCACCCTCCTCAATGCAAGCACTGCACTCGATGGCTCAGCTGGCCCACCTGTCACTTGTCAAAGGGAACTCTTTGGGATGTTACCCCCGTGGTTCAGGCTCAGCCAAGCGGGTGGCCGGCGGGCCTACCAGGTTGTTGAGGGCCAACCCAGGAAGGGAGGCTGCTCCACTCTTTCACCCCCAAGCCCTGTTACTGCCTCCCCAGTTGATGCCCCTTTGTAATAATAGCGGGCAATACTAAGGACACACTTCAGGAGTACAGGATTTCAAGAATAAGCATACATTTCAGGAATTCATGGTTTAAAATGCTTACAAAGATTGTCAATTGTGAGATACCTGAGAACACAAGAACTTCTTTTTGGGAGAAGGTGGATTTGTGAAGCAGAACCAGAGGTTTGAGGATAAAAGGGCAAAGTACAGGGTTTGTGCAATGAGTAAATTGTGAATGGGAATGGACATTTTCTGCTGCATGTTCAGGTTGGTAGCTGTATGTGTTCTCCTGTTTTTGCATAGTTTCAGTCATGCTCCAAATGGGGAAATGGCACCTGTACAGCAGTGCATTGCAACATGCCTTTTGCAAACCCATTGTATTCAGTGTAGGAAATGGGCTGGAAGAAAACAGGGGGGGGGGAACTCTGGCAAAGTTTGTCTGACTGGAGCGCTGTTCCAAAAGCACCAGAACCTGCTCAGAAGCTGTCCTAATTTGAATATATATCTTGCAATTTGTAGACATGTTTTTGTTAGGGTGCATTAATATTGCGACCAATGAAAAGCACAGAGCCCAACTTCTATTACTCAGTCAAAGGATTTCTTGCTGAATTACTAGCACAGACCTGGTTCAAATGAAACACAGTGGGCCATCATTTGTTCCCAAAATGCTCTTTGCTTTTATGCAAATCTCCAGTCTTGGGTTCCATGAAGAAATACAGGGCCTCATCAGCAGTTGGGCTGTAAGCGGGTGCTCTTTAGGAAATAGCACTACCTCCGTGACCTGTGGCGCAAATAGCACTGCATCACAACAGTGTGAGCATGTGCATCCAGCTCTGGCGGTAATCCTATTTGCGCCTGGCAGAAATAGTGCCGAAACAAGATTTACTGCTGAAAAACCTGGCGCAAATAGCGCTATCAACAGAATGGGAAGCACTGCAGCAGCCATTTTGAAAATTAAAATCCATTAAATATCACAGCTTCCTGCAAACCAGACAGAATGTCCCAGGAGAGGGTCAGAGGCAAGGCTGCCCAAGATCGATTCCGCAGACATAAATTCAGCAAGGGGGAGCTGGTGGTGCTCGCTGACGAGGTGGTAGTGCACCACGATGAATTCTATGGGTCCAGGCAGCGAAAAACCTCTGCCATGCTATTACCACTGCATTTAAGGGTTGGCCCAATCATGAGTCAGGCGGTAAGTGGGAGTTATACCACCAGATTTTTGATGGAGGTAAAAATGTCCCCTTATGTCAGTTTTTGGCCATTTTCGGCACTGTTGCCAACAGCGCAATTACCGCTAGCAGTAACAGTGCCCCCCAACCCCAATGGGTCCAATGGACCCAATGGGGAATGAGAATTTACCGCTGTACCACTACTTGTGATCCACTGCTAATAACGCCGGACAGCTTAGTGGTAATGCTATTTGCGCTGGCAGTATCCCAGGGTATTACAGCCGGGATACCGCCAAGACTCTGATAGAGCCCATGATCAGCCAGAAGGTGACAGCAGTGTCCAGTGTCCCCCGAGGTTGGGGAAGACTGTCGTAAGCGATGGAACGATATGTGGGTGAGGGTCTGGGGACTGCTGTCCCAGTATTGGTAGGAGAGCATGGCCACCGGAGGAGGGACCGTGGAGCCCCACATACTCACTGCATGGGAGGAGAAATGTAGCTCTATGCTGGTCATGGAGGGCATCGAAGGAGGTGGAGGTGCGGAGGCGGGTGCTGGCAACCAGGAGGCAGAAGGAGAGTAAACCCCCACCAACACATTTGCATGCATCAATGACAGCCTAGAACAAGATGCAACAGTGGACAGACCCATGAGCCGGGTATTGCGACAGGGTGCAGTGAGTGGGTTCCACATCAGCCCCTTTCCGCAGCATTCATGTGCCAGTGCACCAAGGCCACCCCTGTGAGTCAGAGCACTGGTGAGGGTAGCCAAGAGGCCCATCCATGTTCCATGCACCATACATCCATGGCGGGAGCCCAGCAGTGCCCCATAGGGTCCTGCCAGTGCGATGTACCCAACCACTCCCAATCCAAATGTCACCTGCTGAGGTGACGTGGGTGCATGGGGATCAGAAGCATGCATGTCATACGACAGCTGCCCCAGCCCGGACATCTTGCCATCCACCAACCAAGGCTAAATGCAAACATCCCATGTCACACACACCCATATGCGCATCCATCGCCATCATTGTGAATTCACTTGAAAACGCCCCTGAGCAACCAAGTCCATCCGTCCAATTGCATGTGGCCCTCCTAAGCACCATATAATGAATGCCATGCATTCCAAAGCACATGGAGGAATAAAACCTGACGACATCTACTATGTCCCTTACATGCACACAAGCAACGGCAGAGGCATCTGAAAATGAAGAGGTGGCAGGACCGGCTGTGAGTATGACATCCTGGCATTCGGACACTGCCACTACCACTACCACCACCACCACTCTGCAAAGGGGCAGACAGGCCACACAAAGGTGGATGTCACGCCAAGACACACCACACTGCAGCAAGCCCAGGCCACACACCCCACACAGCCCACCTGGAGCATGCCAATGCCAGCTGCACCCACACCTGCAGCTGTGGACACAGCCATGGAGGACACACCACATAGTCCAATGACCCAGGAAATACAGGGAGACAGCAGCAGTGACAGTGCTCATTCGGTAGTGCCACCAACCCCTGGGCGCAGTCTCCACCAGTCGCCCTCAGCCACACCTGAGAGCCCACCCCATAGGAAACAGCGTGGATAGAGCCCAGTAAGCCCACCATGCCAGCAGTGCATGTATACGCCTGAGCCGGACACGGATGCACCATCACTTGGCTCCCCTGTTGAAAGCCCACGCCAACAGCGCACCCCCTCACCAACGCAGTCTACGGTGACAGTCAGCATGTGTCATGATCTCTGCTTCCAAAAGGTCAGGGTTTTCCCAACTCCCTTGGAAGCAGATCCATAACCCAGGTTCCGAGTGCCAATCAGTCCCAATTGGGACCTTTTGGACCCAGTCCTGGCGCCAGTGGCACCAGGCTCATAAATATGCCCAGTCCCAGCGCTGGAAGCGCCGGGCTCATAATGCTTGGGTGGATTTACCTGCAGCAGACCATGCTGCTTACTTGCCTGCCAGTTGAGCCTCTGATCCCCTTCTGTTTGGAACTACTTTTCCTGTTGGGTGGGGCTGGAGCCACTCCCTAGATTCAGAACACTGGAACTCTTCTGGAAAGCAGGAACTCTTTTCTTACCTAGGCGTGGCTGTGGAAGGAGACACCGAAGCACTACAGGAGGCTATTTAAACCACACCCGGTGGATGAATCTTGCTTTGCGTTATTCTGCAACCTCTGCAGCAGAACGCTCATCGTGTCTTCTGCATCCGGTCCTGGGCCTAAGGAAAAAGGCTTACCATCCTGAATCCAGTCTTCAGCAACACCTATAAAGACAAGAAAGAACAGGTTAGCATTCCGGCATCTGAAAGGCAAAGGCTTACCATCCTGAATCCAGTCTTCAGCAACACCTATAAAGACAAGAAAGAACAGGTTAGCATTCCGGCATCTGAAAGGCAAAGGCTTACCATCCTGAATCCGTCTTCAGCAACACCTATAAAGACAAGAAAGAACAGGTTAGCATTCCGGCATCTGAAAGGCAAAGGCTTACCATCCTGAATCCAGTCTTCAGCAACACCTATAAAGACAAGAAAGAACAGGTTAGCATTCCGGCATCTGAAAGGCAAAGGCTTACCTACTCTTCGTGCGCTCCGGAGGTCTTCACACTGCATTCCGGCATCTGAAAGACAAAAGATTACCAACTCTTTGCACGCTCCGGAGGCCTTCGGCGCTGCATCCCGCATCTGAAAGACAAAACAAGGTGCGTTTAAAGACATTGGGGAACTTTAATACTCACGTGCCATTACTCCTTTCCACATCTAATCCAGTGGGCATTCCGGCACCCTGCAGCCGCTCCGAACTCGTACCTGCAAAATAAAAAGACAGTTAGAGCGCATCGTGAAGCAGGCAACAAGCGCTTACTTACGTGCTTCCAGGCGCTTCTATTCATCACACGGGCTCCATCTTCAACTCACTTCAGCCTGTCATCCGCCATCGCAGGAACCCTGCAAAACAAGAGACATCATTACTAAAGACTTTAAAGACATTTGAATGACTCGAAACTTACCGTTCGTGCAGTAAACGACGGACAGCAGTCCTCTGAAGTCAAGAGGCCTGCGCTACCTATCCAGTGAAGAAACTGGTTACAGTACCCTGCCCCGAGGCAGATGGAGAGCTCGGCATTCACTTACCTAAGGTGAGAGCGTTAACCTTTGGGAGTCTACAGGAGAGGAGAAGAGGAAAGAGATAGGGACACCCCAATAACCCCAGTTCATTAACCCCATATTTTCTATCTGCAGACATCTTACTCTACACGTCAGGCATACAGTGCACAGAGGTCCAGCCCAAGAGCCAACCGGGTGCTACACATCACCTTTGGAGATACGGTAGTCGCCCAGTCAAGACCGGCGCCTCTGCGAGAATCAGGTGAGCGTTACAGCATGGTGATGCAGAGGTTGGGGGACAAGGAACAAAGACAAAAGGAGATGGAGGACATTGGACACGCCCACTCCGGGCACTTGCAGGAAATAAGCAACAGCATCCAGGGTGCCACACATAGGATTGCACGGGACAATACAAGGACCCAGAGAGTCACAACTGCCAGTACAGTTGTCCTGATGGCATTTGGCCAAAGAGTCTGTGAGATGATGGAAGGCGTGTCTGCTCTTGCAGAGGCCATCCGGTAAAGTAATGAGCTGCTATGCTAACAGATCCTGGGCGCAAGTTCCATCCCGTCTAGGTCAATGACACCAACAGGTGTGTTGGCTTAGGTATGCCAGAGATCTGGGGATGGCTACGAGTGTACACGTTCAGCTCTCAGGGCCTAACAATCCTCCCCAGCAGACAAACAGAGGACTCAGCCAAGGGCAAGTTAGCACTGTTGTTTATTACACAAACCAACAAGGATCATACAGGACATTCAAACATTCTGCGAATCACTGCTCGCGAGCCTGTGTCAGGCCATTTAGTTGCATCACTGTGTCACAACATGGGCCCTTCCCTGAAAAACCTATGGTTCCTTCTGGTTGGGTGATTTGAGTGGAATCCCTTATGGATAGCACCTATAGATGTGGTTTCTTTGGTCCTCTCATGCCAGGTGGCTGTACTGCCCCTTCCCCAAGAAACTATTTATTACATTGTTGCAGGGTCACAGGATTACCATTGGCCCTTGTCCTCTGCCATTCAACACTGGATTAATTGGATGGAACTGGTCTCTCCAGGCCTGGGACCCAGCTATGTTCTCAGCGTTCCATGCACCTTCTCAAGCTGATGAGAATTACTATGTGTTCCCAATGTAACTATTAGTATTACCACTCTTGCCCGCGAGAGTGCCCTCACGCTTGCAACATTGCTAAAGATTCCACGTTTGACTTCATGTCTGTGTTGCTAAGAACCGCTCATTTTCCCACTGCGACTGAATAACCATTGTCTGGATCGGCTGTACAATGTGGTTGAAGTCCGCAGAATTGAGCCCTTCTGGTCAGCAATTTCTGAGGATTTATTCTGGTTTTCTGCAGATGGCCCCTGTTGTTTTGGGTTTGGAATGTGACGTTTGTCTCTGATCTTGGCTGTGAGCCTTGGTTCCGTGCTTCATGAAGCCTAATTCTCCTCTCCCTCCTTTCTCATCGAGGTTGTGGCTTCATGTAACTTCACTTACAGTTAGTCAATGGTTTCTTTACATATTTATACCATGCTTCGTCTCCCATAGGTTAGTCGTATTTGGTCTTTCCAGGCTCCTTACAAGATGCTGTAGTTCCATAGGGTTAGTTACAATAAGCATCTGCAAGCTTGTTCTGCATCTCTTCATTTGCCTTGCGTTCAGCGTTTCTGCACTTGGCTAATGAGAAAAATAATAAAAGCTTTTGACAGTATGTATATGTATTTGCCGTCTATCTACAGAACTGTGTGTGCGTGTACTTCGTGTGAACGCGTGTATGTTCGTGTAACTTCATGCATAGCTGCGAGTGTACTTCATGACTAACGTGGCCATGTCGTGGTGTCACTAATGATGTCAGCACAATGGTTTCTCAGCATTAGTCAACGTCGCCCATCGAGGCGTTTGGGTAAACGACCAATGTTGAAGCACCTGTATCCATAAACACATTGACTGGATAGGGTCTGAATGGCTGTCTAAGGGAGTATCTTTCCGCATACGTTGATGTCACAGGCCCTCCTGGGGTCTGTGCAAATAGTGAGTGGCTTTGTGTTTTTTGACTTTTCGGGCTGTCATGTTCATGGCAGTGAGGAGGGGCATTCCAGGGACCCTCTCTTCAGTGGACTCCCAGGAGAGCACGCTTAGGCACCAGTCCCTGCACCATCTGCACTCCAGTTTACCGGCTACTGGAAGTCGGGGGCAGAGGCCATGGTCATAGTCAGTGACGTGACAACATTTGCCATGAGTGGCCATACAGTTGGTGGTGGGTGGAGGGTCGGATAGTGTGCAGGGTAGTTGGTAGTGGGCTGGGGAGGGAGATAGTGTGCAGGGGCATTGGTGGTGGGTGGGGGAAGTGGGGATAGTGTGGAGGGGAGTTGGTGGTGGGTGGTGGAGGGGGGATAGTGTGCAGGGGATTTGGTGGTGGGTAGGAGGAGGTAGGATATTGTACAGGGGAGTTAGTGGTGGGTGGGGTGGGGGCACAGAAAACTCTTTAAAACTGTTTAACTTAAAACATGCGAGGACATTCCTGATTGTGTTCATGTGCAATTCATTCATAGTGGCGGAAGTGGCTTGAGTCAGGATAGTGGTCTAGAAAATATTGTCTATTATTGCCTGCTGGGCAAGTCTCCCATCCCTCATGTCATCCCTGGGAGTGGCTGGTCTGGACCCTGCCTCGTGCAGTTCATCTGCATCTTCCTCTGGGTGTGGCATGTCTGCGACTGGGGTAGTGGCACATTACTCCTCAGGCAGATGTTATGCAGCATTGAGCACACTTGTCCCGATTTTCCCAACTTTGTCTGGGGTGCACATTAAGGCTCTGTCAGTTCAATCTAAGCACCAGAATCATGCCTTGAGGAGTCTGTATGTGCGCTCAATGCACACACAGGTCCGGCTGTAGGCATGGTTGTAGGAGGTCTTGTGTGGTGTATGTGGGTCACACACAGGTCATCAGCCACACCAGCTGGAGATATCTGGAGTCACATGCATGGGGTGATCCACAGACATTAGTCACTGTGTCATACTTGGGGGTGGTCACAAACAGTATCGGGGCAATGTTCATTGTGTGCATGCATGTGTTCATGCCACCCATGCCATGTGTATGTGTGATGTCTGTGCAGCCTTTGTCAATGGTGTCATGCATTCCTTTGCCTGCACATACACCCTGTGTTGTTGTGGCAGTTGTTCAGTGGTGTTCCCCTGGTGGCTGTCGTGTGGATGTGCACTGCTCCCGTGCATGGGGCATGCTGGGTTGACTGGTGTCCTACCCTACTCTTCTAGGGGCAGTGGGTCAACATTCCCAGGTGGATGCATGTGGGCACATGGATATGGCACTGGCTGGACTGCTATTGGAGGCTGCAGTGTGGTCGTTCGCTGTGCCACATTCATGTTGCATTGTGGTACATGTAGTCATGTTTGTTGTTGTAATTGCTGCAGTATTTGTATGTCAGCGTGTGTGTCCGGGTGTGTCCAATATGTGCATGCTCCCTTGGCTATCCCGTGTCATTGATGCAGGTGCTGGCCGGGTGCTGCTGGTGCATTCACTTTCCATGTCATGCTTTATGTCATTGTTATCACCCCCCCCAAAGTTGGTCAAGTGCTTTATTGTGCATATTTGGGCATGATTGTACTCACCCTCTATCCATGTCCATTGTCCTCTATGCCTGTCCATGTATCCCAGCAGTCTGCGTTTGCATAGGACCTTGGAGTCATGGGTGGAACCTGGGCAGCATGTACAGCAGGAGGTTATCATGAGGTCAGGATCGCAGGTAACCTGCACGTTGAGTGAGTGGCAGTGCTTCCGGTTCCTGTATATGACCATATGGGCTTGGGGTGCCACCAATGCCACATGGGTGCAGTTAATGACTGCAATAACATTGGGCAGTTGGGCAGTGGCATAAAACCTTGCCTTCATGTCGTTTAGCTGGGCCAGGGTGGTGGGCAGTGCAATATGGTTATTCACATGCAACAGGAGGGCATCCAGCACCTGGGCCAGGACTGCACAGAATGTGGGCTGTGCCATGCATCATGGCCACAGAGTGCTGGAAAGTGCCTGTTCCCAGGAACTGCAGGACTGCCACCAGCTTGACCAGTGGGGGCACAGCTGTGCCAATGTTTATCCTGCTCCCTTTGTCTCCCTGGATTGTGGCCACCAGCTCAGGGATGGTCCCCCTGTTCAGATGGTACAGGGTGACCAACTGGGTATCAGTGAGGGCCCAGGGTGATGGCCTACCACTGGGTATGGGTTTTCACCTTGCTTGGACAGTTCTCCTCCTCCTCTACTTCCTCCTCCTCCTATACCCCCACTGTGCCCCCTGTAACCTGGTCTGGTTGTCTGCCATCTCAAGATCCAAGCACAGCCTGAGCAGCTGCCTGTTCCAGCTCGGAGCAAATAATGGCAGCATGGTGTTGGTAACAGTGTTTGTGGTAGGGGTGCACCTTTTGTAGCCCTCTGGAGTGCATTGGATGCACCTGTGCATTCAATTCTGGCACCTGTGTTCATTTACCTCCAGCTGGAGGCTGGAAGTAAATCTTGGCTGAATTAGAACCAGTTTTTGGTGCTGATACCGCCGAACATGGACTTGTGATATGGCTGTAATTGTGCTTTGTGTTGTCAGCGCTATTAACGCCGACTCCAATAGCATTGGCTGTAATAGCACCGGCTGTAATAGCACGAGTGGTATTTGCGCCGACTCATGATCTGGTAGAGCAGTATAGGCGGCGCATATTCTGTTATCGCCGGATTTAAGGGCTACTGCCAAACTATTGATGAGGCCCACAGTGTTTTGTGACATGGCCTGGGTCACACCCTTTGGCCAGCTCCATGGCCCAAAGCACTCTCCCGCTAATTCCCACCTTTTCGCAAGGAGAAGGGCATTCCCAGAGTAAATATTTGTCCATTTCCAGCACTGATTGTATTTACTGAAATATGCAACTACAGTGATCCATTCCTCAGGGCACAAAAAAGTACACAAGCCGCTAAGCAATAAGAGAGAAATGACATCTGCGAAATCAGTTGATAGAAAACCTGACTCTTCTGAAGCTCCACAAGTAATGAGAACCGGGCCATGTTTACTGCATGTTATTCCCACTCTGTCAGCTGCACTTTCAGCTCGCGGACACTTTTACGTAGACAGGCTATACAGCGGGATGTGCGCCCCTGAGCAGAAACGTGCTTTACCTCTAATTCACAGGCACTGCCAGTGCAGCCCTCATGGGAGAAATGTTTATACAAGCCCGTTTCTACCGCTTTGTCTGCCGATGTATGTTTGTATTTTTTGCGGTCACATGGTGCTTCGCACAGAAACACTGTACAAGAGAAAACACAGTAGATAAAGCAGTCGCGTTGCCAATGCTTTTCAATAATCGGGCAGTCAGTGCTGCCGTAACATTAATCAAATAGTATAGAAGTATATTGTACCATTTCAAGTATGCATATTAAAGGACTAATCCATGAACACTTAAATAGCGGCTAACCTTGATTTATAGTAGTGAAAAGAGAAGATAACGAAAGGTTGTGGGAAGGTATGACAAACTAACTACAGCTCTGTGAGAGGACAGGGATAGAGTAGTGGTTTCTAAACTCCTACTCAGCCCTACACCAGTACTAATCGAGCAGCAGTAATAGTAGCCTGTTTGAAGATTGCCGGAAGCGTCTGGTAACAGTGCGGCTTGATGATCTGATATGACGTGCTGTGGTCCCTTACTCTAACAGGAAGTTTGAGTCGACTGGAGACTTCTGTGGTCCATGGATCACAACAGCGCAGTTGGGACTGCTGAACCGCTGCATCGTACAGTGGAGCTGAGCTGTTCTGTACCTGCACCAGCATGGCGCTCTAGCATCGGCCACTTCTCCTCTTTTGAGTTTCTTTTCCAAACCCTTAATCTGTTGGTCTGAAGTCGGCGTCCCTTAACATCGCTTGATGTGGGGTTTGGCCCCGCTGCTGTTGAGTGTGTGTCTGATTCGAGTGCTTTCTTGCTTTTTTGATTGCAATTGATTAGAAAAGACCACCTTTTAAATCAAAGGGAGTGCAGAGAGTGTTCTTGCGTTCCTGTGTCATTGCAGGGCCTTGTTTTCATCACATAGCTCATCAGAACTACTGCATACTGAAGTTTCTGGAGGCAGAATACTTAGCGTGGCAAATGACTTTGGAGTGAGTTTCTCCCCTTTTCCCTTTTCATTGGTGATCATTCAGGCTTGTTAACCCAGAGTAACGTTGGCGTTTGAGATCAGCTACATGTTAATCGTGGCTACAATTGTTAAAAACTGTTAAATCTACTGAAGCTGTGGATTAAGTCTGCAGCACAGCTTGCAGGGCTGTGCGCTGTGCGGCTTCTCTGAATATTGGGATCTGATACTTCTCTAATGTCGAACGCAGTCACCTGTGCTCACTCTATCAGGCTTGGGAGCAGTCATGCTCGGCTCGACAGGCGCTTGCTCCTTTCTGCCCACTTATTGAAGTCTCCATTCAGTGCAAAGTTGTGTGCTACGCCTGCACTGTGGTTCTCCAGTTATTTCGGTTCCCAGTTCTGGTGCTGCTCTCACAGACAATTTTATATCACTTTGGCTCTGTCAAAGTGTTGGGAAAGTGAGCAGTTCCCTAAGAGAAGGGATTGTAGTGAACCTGACTTTCGCGTTTCTGGTATTATTTGGGAGACTCGATGCATAATTCGGGAAAAAACATTTATGACGTGAGAAGTGGGGGGAAAACAGGAGTTGTTTCATTGTCCACAGAGTTGGACGCCTCCGCAGCATTATCCCTTGCAATTGAGCTGCCTGTACCTGACTCTCCAATTGTGGTGTCTTCTGGCCTTTCCTCAGATCTTCTCCCGCCCCCCTGGATATTGCTGGTTGATAAAAGGGGGCCAGAGAGGAACAGCCAGAGGGTGAAAAACATGGTTAAAAACCAATAGCATCTTACTTCGCCTCAATGCAAAAGAGTAAAGGTTTAGATTTTCAATTACCCGCAACATCAGGAATGAATGAGAAATCAATTCTAAGACTTCGGTCCCCGCCCCAGCAGCCTGACCCAGTGACTGATAGTGAACTCATGGCTATAGAAGAGGTTGACAAAGAGGGGTCGGGTTCTGAGGAAGATTTCTACCTAAATACTCCTCCCATCTTCTCAGAAGCCCCTGAAATTGTCTTTATGTGTCTGTTTGAGAATTTACAGCTTGACTCTCAATCACATGCGGTTATGTTGGACTTAATCTGGGAAACATTGAACACAGGGGTCAATTAACAATAAAATAATCTTTTGTGGGATTTGACCAAGTGAAAGAGAATTCACTAGCTGAACCAGAGCAAATTATTATTGGGGAGATTCCCCTGGTGTAATCTCCCAGGACATGTTTATAGTAGAGTCGAGGTAGGAAGCTAGAGGGGTGGGGGGTTTGTTGGTTCAAAGTTCCGGCCCTCACTTAACTAAAGGCAAACAGTTAAAAAAAACTAAGAACACCAAACAAATTAAGATTCCTAATTCAAATGCAAAGTTATTTTTATTAGTCTTTGTCAAGCCCCACGGGTAAAGCACAGGTTTTGAAACCTGTAGAGAAACATGCTAGTGGTATGTCTCGTGTAAGGGAAGATCAGTGTGAAGAGACATTTTTGCATGAGAAGTCCACTCATATAGAAAATGAAATCATGGTTAACTTGAGTGTTAGTAAGAAGGACTCAGCTGTTCAAACTACTTTTGCCTCTGAGAAACAAATGCAGTGTGACTTAAGCATGTTAACCGGTACTAGGGGGCGATTTGGACATGTCTTTTGGGGTGAAAAAGAGAGGGTTTCTGTGGGGGCTATGAGAGCAGCGAGTGGGGGACCACATTTTAACAATCTTCCTCTGGATGAAGGTTGGCAGAGTGTGGGGAAGGTTAAAGAGGGATATTATAGTCTGCAGGAGATGCCCAGGTATGATGGATACAAGCATATGGAGCTGCCTGGCTCACAAGAGTGTCTGGCTGAAACCTCCCTATATTGTCCCCCCGCATTCTTTTTTGACATATCGGATGGGGGTGTAAAAAGCAACAGGATCTCCCAGTTTGGTATGGAGCGAAGCACTAAAGGTCCAGACTGTAGAGAGCAAGACTATATGGTAACAGATGAACAAGCCCTGTTACGAATGGCAAGATGTTAAGAAAAAAGTATTGAGCAGAAATGTAAATAATGACAAGAGGAGTTTAAGGTTCAAAGTAGTATGTGTATATTATGACAAAATGTTTATGGTGTTAAATCGCAGGGGAATTTTGAGGCTGCTGACACAGACGCCATGTTTGAGGGCAATTTCAACAAAAGATATAATAAGAGTTGAATTCCCTTTTAGGAATAGAACTGACATGGTCATGATGACGATCTCGTATAAAACAGTTTCTGGTCTGATATTGAGTGAAACAATCGTGCTGCATCATTTGGGTTTTGTGTTTTCTCAAGTTGATCCTCAGATGAGGCAGAATATCATGGGTAGATGGATGCAGCGAAAAGAGGTAGATGGAATGGAATAGAGAGCTCCTACTATGGGGGGGGAAAGGGTTATCGCTCTGTTCAAGATCAACGATTGGGTTTGGGTTTCACTTAAGGCTGATGTACACACACACCGAGGAATTGCTAAAGAATCACTTAATCTAACAATGATATCTTGGAACAGTTGTGGTCGTAACCATCTCTTTACTAACCCTATTCTAGGGATATTTTTACAACAATATGTTAGAATATTTACAAGAGGTCTGGCTGGTGGAGGCACCGGTTGCGGATGGGTACGTGACAATGTTCTCTGCCTCAGAAAAGGGTGCCAAGGGGAGACCCACGGGGCGCCTTGTAATTTTGATAAAAGAAGGTTCTGGGGTCACAATTGACCATCATATTATAGGGAACAGAACTTTACTTGCAGTTCAAATAACCATAATGATAAGTGTAACAAAAAAACCATCCTTTTGTTGAATATTTACTGGCATAATCTAGCGTGTAAACTGGTGTCCGTATTGAAGGACGTGGTCGAGTTCATATCCAATTGGTCTTCTACTTGGACTGATGGTTCAATAATTTTGGCCGGAGATTTGAACTCTTTCTGTTTCTTCAATCTGAGCAGCTGTGTTATGGCAGGGCGGATCCCTTCCTTGCTAAAAATAAAACATGGCAAGGGATGGCTGCAAAGCCTGCCATCCCTTGGCCTTCATCAGCTAAATGGGGCAACTTGGGGTGATTTACTGAGTCAAATTCCCTGGACAAGGGGTCAGAGACAGTCTATTTTAAGCTATATATTTGTTGATGAGGGTCTTTTTCACAAATGTTTATTCTTTAAAGTGATCCTTAGTGAATGGAGTGATCATGATATGATAGCAGTGGAGTTCGAAATTCTCTTCAATGAGGTTTGGGTCGGATTCTGCATGCAATCATATCCAACCAAGGGGCAAACAGAATAACATGCAACCATCACAAAATGTCTCTTGGTGACATGAGAACTGCTGGGTTATTGGCCTCCACTTCCTTTGACTGGAAGATAGAAACATTTAATTCGAACCACTTTGACACTTTTTTAGGAGAGCTTTTAATTAAGGCCGAATCCAAATTTAAATCTGTCAAAAATCTTCATCTGTTTGACCTCATGGTATGGGAATAAAAAAGAGATATGCGGAAAAGAATCAAGGAAATAAAATATAAACAGCATATTGATCTTATGTCCCAAGTGAAGGAGGTTAAACAGTCTAAACAATGTTATCGTAATTGGAGCAGATTGCATAACAAACAGCTTTTACTAAATGACGCTGAACTTATGCTGGATTCATTATGTAACTCTGATACTACATCTTTTTGGTATCTCATTAATAACTTGGGGAGAAATTAGGCAGATTTGCAACTAAATCCAACTGGGGATCAACAATGGATTACTTACTACGAAGAACAATCTGGGCAGAATTCTTTGGTGGTTCCCTACCTATATAGTCAGATAACATGAGCGATATTTGGCACCTCTCAGTTGATTTTGATGAGGTGTATGATATCATAAAATCTAGCAGCAACTCTAGAGCACAGGGCCAAAAAGGCTTTCAAATGTGTTATTTAAAGATTATCCAGCTGCGTGAACCACTATATCATCTTTATATGTTTGTCTAATTCTAAAAGATCAGCATATCCCTCTTAGTTGGCAAACTGCCCATTGAGATTTGTAAGAGAGGGGTTCGTAAGTACCCATGCAATTATAGGCCTATCTTGAGTCTAGATGCCTATAGCAAGGGTTTTAGGACCTTGGTATTAAAACATCTGGAGGCCTGGTTGACCCGAGTTGGTCATACTCTAAAATGGCAGACCGACTAATCAAAAAGGTCTTCTGCTGAAATAAATCCAAAATCTAGCCCTCACAGGGAAAGTAGGTGCAACTTAAATGGCAATAATAGACCTGACGGCAACCTTTGATTTGGTTAACAGAAATCTTTTATGGAGGAAGATGGCTAGTTGGAATATTCCGGCCGGGCTGCTAAGGCTTCTTGTTGCATTGCATGATAGATCAAACATCAGAGTAAGACTTAATATACAGGTGGAAGCAACAAGACCAATCTCAACCATCTCTGGAGTTTAACAGGGGTGCATTTTAGCCCCCTGTCTTTTTAATTTATAGACATCCGATTTGGGAGAGACATTGGAGAAATGTGCATTTGCAGCGCTCAGGTTGAATAATCCATTTTTAATTTGAATTGCTTATGCCAATGATTTTCTTTTGTTTGATCAAACACCACGGGTTTGCAGAAAATGATTGACACATTAATTTCATACTCCAAGATAAATAACCTCATTATTAACGAAACCAAGACAAATTAATTAGATTCACAAGAAAAAGGAATCTTGTTCTGTGTCTTGGTGGGTGGAGGGAAACAAATTGGAGATTGTGGATTCCATCGCGTATTTGGGCTTTTATGTAACAGCTAAATCCACTAAGGCGGATATAAGGGCCCATTATATTCAGAGAACTACCGGTTTAATTAATGAAATTAAAAAGTTGGATGTGACGTATGGGAAGTTTACAATACTCCCGGCTTTAAAATATTACCAAGGTAAAATGATACCTAAACTACTTTATGGTATAGAAATGTATGACTACTCTTTGAGTGTGCTTCCCCCTCTGGAGGCGCTCATTTGGAGGAAGCTGTTTAAAGTTTCAAATTCACTAACAATGACTATCATCAGGTATGAATTGGGTATCCAATCTTTAAGATCAAGGGGTACGTGGAGCTTTCTCAACCTATACCGTCAAATATTAAAATCGGAAGATACCACACTCTATGGTGATAATTTGTCCACCATGAGTGTTTCTTTAGAGAGGGGCATTGTTAATGCCCCTTTCATTTTTGGGAAAGAGTTTGAGGGCATCCAGTGGGACATAGGTTTGAATTGGGAAGAGTCGTGTGTTTTTGGTTCGGGCATTGCTCTATAGGCCAGTCCGAGCCTGCTATTTCACAGCTAAACTGTAATTGTCATTGGTTATTTATAATGCGCTTAATACCCAGAGGAGTCTAAGCACAAACCCGAGGATCGAACCTGTGTGTTTCTGCGTCGTCTTGCTTCCAAGGCGAGCACATTGCCCCCTGAGCTATCCTCCCGAGTTACAATTAAGACCACAATACACTAAAACACGTTTGAGAATCTGGGATTGGATTAATACAATTGACTCAATGCGTGGATACTCTTCGTGTTCACATTTACGGTGGGACCATAAGAAACAGGGAGAGGTGGCACCATTTTTGTCTATTTAACCTAGTTGCTCTGTCTGAAATGAATTTTTGAGGTTCTGTTGGAACCTCCATTTGACACAGGAAATTCTCCTCAGACATAATATAATGGACCTAACAGAGAGGAAATGTAGATACCTTGCTGAGGAGAATGAGGTGGAGATAATTAGACATATCATAATGGAATGCCTTGCACTGCGATTCTTGTGCAAGAGGCATTTTCGTCATTTGTCCCCTACGGGGGCCACAGTTGAAGTGGATTATTTGTGGAAGAGATGTCTAGATGGATCCGTAACCTCTGACTTGAAAGCAGCCATGGGTTTTATTAGGTCTCTAAATTTGAGTGAAGGTGATGTAATTGCAGTTGCCAAAAAGAAGGATGGATTATTATATTAGATTTTTCTTTTTTATACGAATCATTTTTAGAGTACTATGGTAGGTTTTTTATTAGTATGTGTTTGACTTACTTGCAAGATATATGGCATGAATTAGGGATGTTCAATCAGTTTTTAACTATTGTATTATAATAATTTATTTTGAATGAATTGACGTTTTATGTATAAGTACATGATTGAAATGTTAAATGCTGTTAAAGGTTGCTTTGCAGCTGAATAATTAATGAATAAAAAAACAGCAGTGATCTCAATCAGGAAGGTAAAATGGGCACAACAGGTACAGTGGTAACACATTAAAAGAATGTCAAACCAAGGTCGTATAATAAATAGGAGACTGATTAAATTACAAATACAAACACACTAATTAAAGCACTAGTAACCCACCCCTGTAAAGCAAGACAGCGACTATGTAGACGTTTGAATGAAAGAGGGCATTCTGGCTCTGAAGGCAATGATTTACAGGCAATAGTTTCTGTAGCAAAGTGCAAGTCCAGGGATATGCTTTAAAACAAAGTATGGGGCAGGGTCTTAAATTGTCAGTAGGATCCTTAAAACGAGACCAGCACGCATAACCACTGATAATATCATTCTCTCTTTCTTGTGTGGCTTGACAGCATAAAGCCAAGCTTCTTGGGTCTTTCCAATCGGTTGAGTCTGTGTCAAGATGGTCAAGTCAGTTTGAGGAGGGCTAGGTATGCAATGAGATCCTGCAGTGGGCATCCACTGAAATTGGCTGAAGAACAGGTAGTTGATGTCGAGTCAGCGTCTCGAAGCAGTCATGTTGGTTTGATGAAATTCAACTGTATGACAGCTTTGTGCTGTGGTGATTGACTGGAAGCTGGCTGGAGAGTAGGCAGTCGATGGTTGAGTCAGTGGCATGACAATAGTTCAAAGCAGATAAAAAAAACGGTGAGTGTCAAAGGCAGCCCCAGGGAGGTTGCAGCGGCTAGAAAATGACTTGAAAGTGGTTGAGCCAGCTTAAATTTCACCCGAGGCTGGAAACAGAGTCCAGAGCGATTCCTTGGCTTCTTGAGTGCAACTTTTTTTCCCCAACTTTTATTTACAGTACTTCCATTACAGAAAGCAAGACAATCAAACAGAATATTAAAAAAAAAACAATGCAAATTACAAAGGAAAATCACAACTATTTACACAGGAAAATGTACAAATCAAGACACATAAATCAGAAAACGATAAATCAGAAAACTAAAACCAACCCCACCCTCTACTCAATAACTTCAATGCACAGTCAAAACAGCTGCAAACATCTACTCATATCTTCTCAAACAAACTCAATTTGCCAATTCTCCGAAACAGCACCCGCTCCATGTTCGCCAGATCATGCATCTCAGATATCCCCAATGTCCAATGACAAAGAATTCTTCCAATTTCTCAAGACAATTTTTTTACCAACCATCGCCACTCGGAATAACCACTTCTTCTTGCTCGGAGTGAGATCTTCCAAAGATACATCACTCCCCAGAATAACCACACTAAAGTCCAGAAGGGGGAGACCAACAATCACCTTGCTGAATATCCGTTCAATCTCACCCCAGAACAATCTCACTTGCCTACAGTCCCACATTAGATGTTCTAACGTCCCAACCTCACTTGAACATCTCCAACATTCCACATTCTCCAGCAGCCCCCTTTGAAACAGTCTCTCAGGCGACCAATAGACCTGATTCAGAATTTCTATCTTCTTGATTGTTGGCGAAGTCCAGGACAGCTTCTGGGGGTGTCATTAGACACTCCCAGCAGCGATACATGCTTGTACCATACTTTCCAGCATGGAGCATTAAGAAAGGGAACTTGATTAGCAGAGCTCCCTTTCAGAGGAAGAATAACCTGAGGGACGGATCTGATGCCGCAGGGCTGCAGTCAACTAGACGGCGAGCGAACAGGTAAGTAGGGAAAGGGGGTTGGAGAGGGGATTTGTGTGAATGCGTTTGATCCTCTGCGAACCTATCACATACGGGCTGTTTTTTTTTAACACTTTGCCGCAATCAGTTCTCAGACGTCAAACACGCCTAAACTGCCGTTTCATCATACATGCATGTAGGATTCTACTCATCATGGTCAGGTGGGACTTGCAGAGACCTTTTACAATTGCAAACTGTTTCACATTCACATAGCCGACTTCAGTGCCCAGTTGCCTCTGGGTTAGTTGCGCTTTACAAATGTCAAAATACAATAAAATAAATAAATAATGTAACTTGGCCTCACGTGGACCAGATGGATGATAGATTTTAACACATTTCCTGATGCAATGGGTATAGATGATGACAAGCATGCACAAAGATTACTCATGCATTCAGTGGTCCCTGCCATCCGTGGTATCATTCATGACCTACCGGAAGACTCCACAGACACCTTTGATGGTCTAAAAGAAAGTCTCACTGCTTAATTCACACCTCACAAAGATGTTGGTTATGAAGAACATTTTTTCCGTGTGACAACCCAAGTAAAAGGAGAAGGCAACTACGGACAACTTGGCCATGCACCTCAGAAAACGCATCAAGGACTGTGACATCAAAAACTCCAATGAGGAGGCAATGATATCCCAAGTCATTTCAGGATGTGAATCGTCCACCGTTGTCAAGCAATTGCTACAAAAGCCAACAAAATCCTGGAACCCTGGAAGATATTCTAACCATGGCCCGAATAGCAACAGCTATTGATACACAAGGGGACCCATGGTCAAGCTTAAACTTTACCAACCTATATCGACACCTGTATAAGTAAGGTATGCACAACCCCAACCCATGCACAAATACCAGGAGAGACATGATACAGATGTAGCTATGACGTTCCACATGAAGACACTTTCCCAGCAACAGGGAAATTATGTGGTGTTTGTCGTGGAGAGAATCACTTCAAATCCATGTGCAGGGCATCCAGGACAGGATGCCAGCTCCCACACGATAGGCATCCATAGAGGGATACTCACCAGTTGCCTAGACCATTCCGCCGCTCACTAGAGTGTTGCCGGATGTCACCAAAATTGACTTGTCATTGTCATGTGAGTAGAACCACACTGCAAAAACCGGTGTTCCACAGAAAAGGATATGTGTCTGCTCTATGGAGTCCCGTCGCAACTCAGGGATGTTATTTCACTAAAATGTTAGGGATAGTGGAAGTGGCATCACTCACCTGATAATATCACCGGAAGCGACAACACATGACCTTACACCGCAGTTACATAACAGGGAGACCTGTTGTATGGCTTTTGACCTTGTTTTTTTTTAATATGTTTATTTTAAACCAAGGCAGGACAAATTACAAACAACATTGCTTGAGGATTTTACTCCTTTTTGCCAATTCCCTTTAGCTTATACTCTTCCTCACTCCCCCCAACCCCCTCCTGGTCCCCGGACTCCCTTCCCCAGTTCCCCTACTCCGTGGGATCATCCGCCGCTCTCGCCCTTCAGGTGGGCTCTTGATCCGTCAGGGCCCATCAAGTGTTGAGCGGTTTGAATGTTAAGGCAGGGACTCGCTGGTTGTAGTCCAGCACTGGGGCCCAGACATTCTGGAAGCAGTGCAGGATTCCCGCCCTTGCTGGCTTTTGACCTTGTTAAAATTATAAGACGAGGCAACACTGATGAAAAAAAAAACATAAAACACACTCAAATGAATACAATATATTCTAAAGTAGACAAAAGGTTATTTTGGTTAACAACCATATATTAACTAGAGTACTGCCTTGAAATGCCACGGACACAGGCCTGATATGCTAACGACTGGAACATGCAGACTTTCTGAATTAATATTCAATAGGAAACAATGGGGCACATGCCAAGTTGTCCCATGGGAATAGTTTACGCAGCTCTTCAATAAAGATTGCATAGTAGTCACGGTGAAACAAAAACTGTGTTCTTACTACAATCCAGACTCCCAGAGACTGTGGGCCCCATATTGAAGACATCGCAGAATATGAGTGCCCTCAAAAACGACACAGATTTTTTAAAAAGCGCCACGTTATGCCAAGCAGAGGCACTTTCAGGGGGAGCAAGAATGTTGTGCCACCAACTCCTCCTCTGACCTTATTTTGTCATCCTCCTCCTTTGCTCGCCTTTCAACAAGCCTCCACACTCTCTCCTTCACCGCCTCCTCTGATCTTACTCCCCTCTGCTCCTCCTTTTACCACCCAGTCCTTTCTCCACTTCCACTCTTGCTCCTCTCTCTCTCCTCTCCAGCCTTCTCCAAATGCACTAATCTCCTTTTAGAAATCCCCACACCACTGACTCCTGGGGCCCGCTTGCACAGGGCCCCTCTCCCCGTACATTGGTCCGGACTCCTTAGAAAGGTCTTTACACATGCGTGTTTTTTTCATTCTCTCTGTGGGCTTGGTCAAATTGAACCAAGTGCTTTAACTCAGGAGGCACCAGTGTAGGACAGCAGGCTTTCTGTGTTCTCCGGGCTCAAGCTATATCTGGTCGGTCGGCCATTTTGTTTCCAGTCAGTGTTACATGTAAGCATGCAGAAGCTGGAGCTCTGTGTCAGCCCACCAGGCCTGAAGATACTTAGGAGGAGGAGCTTCCCGCCGCCTTACTTTTCAGCAGTTAATCGAGCTTAGAGCTGGTGAACTCACCCACGTATTTCTAGAGCACTGAAGACAGGAGGCTTTTCCCCACGGGGTCTGTGTTACTAATGTTGCCTGCATTATGACTCCTTTCAATCAGTACCACGTGCTGCGGAAAGGTCCAGGGTGTTAGGGTGGGGACTTTTTCAGTGGCTGCAGCTCAGCTCTGGAATTCCATCCTCCACATACTGAGATCTATTGAAGACTATCTTTCTTTTCGGCGGTCGCTGAAAGCGTTTCTCTTTTAGTCTTTCCTACCTCCTTGCCTTGTTTTCTATCGCCATGATGCCTTCATTGGCAACTGTGCGCTCTAAAAATACAGTTTAACATAACATAACCGGGAATCCTTCCAGTACCACCCCAAGGTTCTGAAGGTGAAGAGAGTGAGCATACATCCAAGTCTTAATGTTGGACTGACAATCGGAAATAGAAGAATGGAGCTGTGCAGAACAGGAGAAGAAAGAGACAACGATCTGTTCCTGTTGTAAAGCGGTTCGGTGTTTGGCAAAATGTCTAGGGTTGACTTTTTGCTAGGCTACACAGCTTTGTAACGCGACAAGTTCTTCTTCAGCAGTCTTTCTTCTTGCTTTCTCAAAAACGTGTGTTTCATCCGGTGGCAGCATCAGGCACACGGAGTCTCTGTCGTCAGATAGAGACTGCTTGCAAATACATTGATTGGGTGGGATTGGGGGCTATGACTTGACCCATCTGCAAAGTGATCTTAGCCTTGGAATGGGACTACCTGACATTCGGGGATTCACTAAAAACGTTGTTGTTCCGAAAAGCCTTCCAAATGTGACAAGTCTCTCAACTCTCTGTTGTGGACTGATGAGTCCAGCAATCCTAGTTCTGACGTGGTTTAGTTGAGCGCCTGTAATGCAACCTAACTTTCCATTGAGAATGTCGCCGCCCTTGTTTCCAGTCCTCCAATCCTTGCTTCCATAGCACCTAACCCCACAACCTATCTACACTCTCAACACTCTGAAGCAACGCTCTATGCATGCAGCCGAATAAATACAAAATAAATACATTACAAGCTATCAAAACATTGTTCATCTCTTTGGGGCTGCTGCCACTTTCGCAGCCTTCATCCGTCATGTCCTGGAACCAATTAACAATGCAAAGAAGAAAAGACAAGTTCATAGTAGCCAAGGTCTCCTTAGTCCCCTGGCGATATGTGCGAACAAGGAGGCCGCGCCTCCACTGCTGCGCAAGGCTGATGAGTGAAGAGAAGCGAAAACCTTTGTAATGCTGTTATATTATCTGCAATCTGATTAAAAGAGCATTTGCAACAGTCACTGCACAGGGCTGTGACTGTAATTAATTTGACGTTTCATTACCTCCTGTGCTTGTGTCATCATCTATGGTCCTTTTTAGTGTCTCCACTTTTTAAGATGCTCTGAGCTATTCTTTTGTACTCATGTGATAGGAAATGCTATGGGCCTTGTTACAGGTTTCTTGGTATCCCGCCGGTTATTTAGGCGGGAATCCCACAAGCTGCCCCTACTCTGTTCGCCGCCTCATATCCTGGGATATTACATCAGGCAGAGATGCTGGTAAGTTCCCCGGGTAGAACTCCATGGGATGGGCTTGCCAAAATTACCAGCACTGGTAGTACTGGTGCCGGTGATTCTGGAATTTATCTACTGGCAGGCGAGGTCTGCCAGTAGATCTGTGCCCCCAATGGCAAACTTGTGCTTCTCCAGTCTGGGAAAAATGCTGGTGCCAGAATTACTGTCTTTTTTACCGGCATTTCGTCCGGTCCGAGGAACTGCTAATAAGGCTGTTGCTTATGCAGCTGTCTGATTTTAGTTTGCAGAGACCACAATGCTTCGGTCCCATCAGCATCGTACGTACCACATGGGGAATGCCACAATACCCTCCCTTGTTAAGACATATAGGAGTAACCATTCTAACTTTAGAAAATGGGCGAATACTTGCCTGATATGAATAACACAAACCCACATTGCAAATGGTTAGAGATTGTTTAGTTCAAAATGGCGACCTATGATCACAAGAGCCTGATGCTGTTCGTTGGTGAAGCAGGAGCATCCACCTTGCAAGCTAAACCCTTGCCTAGTTCCCAATTGTTTCGGTGGTGGCACCAGTCGGAATGAGGGCGGAGGGGGCAATTTGTTGTGAACCCTAACATCACATAGTTTGATGGGTCTGGTGACATTTGGTGCCAGGAACTGTGGTGTGGATGCATTCTTAAACCCAGTGTAGGGCCCTCAGCCACTTACTGTTGGGTGGAAGAGTTAATAGAAATTCGCTGGGCCTGTGTCCACGTCATTCAGAAGACAAAGGCACCCTAGTCTAGGCGAGTGGCACTGCGTTCACCCACTTCCTATCACTCTCCATCTATTGAGCACGAGGAGATGTCTACCAGTCTAACATCAACAGTCCACTCCGCAGCACCCCAAACACACACCACAACAATATATTGTTCTGGTGCTAGAAGAGCAGCCATGCACCAAACTACGCAAAACAGTTGGTAATTTGTAAACTACCTGACTCATGCGTTATGCATCCTTGTGTATTGTCATGCGATCTGTGACCATTTGAGCGATCTCAGGGTTGGCACATTGTGCAGTTACGTGATGGTGGCATCTTGCAATCTGGTGTCAGGGCATTGCGCAATCTCGGGAATGTGAATCAGCTGGGGAAAGTGTGCAGTATGTGCCATTGTGCTATCTAGATACATGTTGGATACTGTTGGAACTGCACATGACCGCATTGTTGACTTCGGGGAATCGTGCTGTCTGGTAGCACTGTGTAATAAGGGATTATTAAACCGCCTTGCAATAGTGCTTAATCTGGGCTCTTTGTATAATAGTGGAAACGTGAAATCGGTGACTATTGTGCATGGTATGGGTATTGAGAAATATGGGGGACAGTTTAATGCAGTGGCATTTGTGGACTTTGCAGTCTGAGTGCGCTGTTCAGTTTGGCGTGATGTAATACCTGGGACCACTGTACAATCAGTGTTCAGTCCAAACCAACAAGATTATTTGATGAAGTCAGGCCTCTACGTTCATCCCAAAATCTTGAGGGGTCTTTGGAGCCCAGGAAAGCCTGCATACCAGGGCAATCTAGGCAGAGCGATGACCTACCTAGAGGCAGTACAGGGTATGAGATGAAAAGACCCTCTCCATTTTATGGGCCTAACCTGATTTAAGTGACATTCTCTCCAACTCAGAAGAGATAGTTATACCTGCCCAGAGATTTTATGCAGATATAAGATGATGCAGACCGACCCAAAGAGTTATGTGATATGGCAATATGTCTCCGGAGATGATGTCATGCTAAAATATTCCATGAAAAATATGCCATAGTATAAACAAAGAGGTCAAACAAATTTCATATTAAAAGGAAGGTAATCAGGCATGGCCAGAACGAGCACAGCACCATACATGCTCCATGGGATGCTTGGTAAAATAGAACCCACGACCGCTACACACCTGGCGATTTTGGCAAAAGACCATGCCGGAGCACTGCTGGAGTCCCCAGGAGTGGTGGACATCCCCTCTGGATGCAGGTACGCTGGGACCGGGGTGCTCCGGCCGCATCGTCAGCTCGCAGCACCTGAGGCCATCCAAGATGGGGCCTGACATCGCACTCAGCCTCGGATCCAGTAGATCCTCTTCCTTGGGTGTGGCTTGCTTCTTGTAAGCGTGGCATTGGGATCCCCCTTTTTTTATTTCAGAGCCCTGGGGGCATAGACTGGCAGCTGGCCCTGGGGGTGAATGGATGGGCACCAGTACCCTCTACCTTGAAATGGACATCGCTCATTTAATGGGTTGCTCTGTGTCCCTACTATTGCTCCGTAAAATGGCCCCCTGAGTGCAGTTTTCCCTGGCAGCGCCTACCTTCTGTTACTACACCTGTGGATTGGGACCTTATTGAAGATTTGTGGAGTGCCTGGGCACAGGTGACGGCATCAGAGGCAGGGTCAGGATCTATCTACACTGGTCTGTGGTTTACACTTGTGGTGGGGCTATGACCTCGAATCTCTACGGTGATTAGATCTACATCGTTTTGGGGACTGCTGAGATGTCTGTGAAAACACCCAAGGGGGGGGGGGGGGCAGTGCAGTGATTTGTTGGCCCTGATGCGGAACCAGGACAAGTCCAAAAAGGTAGAGCTAAGGGTGGAAGCCCAGGTGTATCTGGTCCCAGAGGCAGCGAGTGATGCCTCGGCACTTGCCACAAAGTCTGATCTCCAGCACATCTTTTCAGAACTCAACAAGGAAATACAGGGCATGGTGGGAGCTCTCACACAACAAGTGGATACTGTTGACTCAAGTGTGAGTTTGCCAAAGGCCCAAATTGATGATCTGGAAAAGATTGCATGCAAGGCTTCATATCAGGTATCTCAGTTTAACGTCCAGGGTGGAGGAGTTGGAGGCTCAGCAAGCTATGGTGCTTCTGAGGCAGGAAGACTCAGAAAATAGGTCACATAGAAATAATATTCACCTCTGAGGTCCTGGACCTGACAGCCAACGTTGAGGATTTGTTAAAATCTCTGCTTCAATGGCTGGCAGAAAAGGACATTGAACTGGATATAACCCAGAGATTATATTCCGTGGCCCAGTTGCGTAACAAGTAGCTTCCCAATGTTTTCACCAGAGTCCACTATTACTGTGTGAAAGAAGAAATCATGGTTGTTAGGGCAAGCCAACAAATCGTTGTCAGGGGCTGAAATGAGTCTTGCTAAAGGACCTTGCTCCATCATCAGTGGCTAAAAGGAGGGCCCTCTGTGGCTTTACATCCTGGCTGTGGGAGAAGTATATTCGTTATCGATGGAGCTTCCCCTTTGCAGTGATTTGGGAACTTATTGGTGAACAGGAAACTGTTACATCGATGCAGGAAGCTATGTTATTTATGAACCCAGCTTCAAGGCCCTTGTCACCTACCAGATTAGCCATGGACCAATATAAAGATCGCCGTCCCGATGGGGGGCTTGGACTCAGGTAATGAGATTTCTGGGTTATAGGAACCTGAATGGGGCATGCACAGTGTCTACCCTCCCTGTGAGATGGCTCCCTAAGGCTGATTCTTTGGGTTCTGTTTTGTGTTAAGATGACTGGGGTGATGATATGGTTTTCGTATAAAGTTGAGTTGGGAATGATTGTATTTTTTTTCCCATCTTGGGGGAGTTGGGGCTTGCTCGGCTGGGTCTTGGTTGCTCACAGCTGGTAGTGCGGGCAGATGTTCAGGTTTATGGAAGGATGTGGGGTGGTTCTGGGCCAATCCCACCCCACCCTCATAGCAAGAGATGACAGAAAGAGATGGGTGGTTTGGTTGGTGGGGTATGGGTACCGGGGATAGGTGGTGGGCTGAAGGGATGGTTCTTTGGGTTTTGTGGGGATTATGTGTTTTTATGGTCTATTAGGTTGTGCAGGGTGCTTGTTCTTTGCAGCAGAATAGTTTTATGGGGGTTAATGATATCTTGCAGGGGGGACCTTTGCTGTCCATTGTTGTGAGCCTTAATCCTTACCCCCCATGCTGGTATGTCGACTATGGAAAGCTACAAGCTAGTAACCCTGAATTTTCAGGGTTTAAATTCTCCAGTCAAGAGGAGGTCGATATTGCAAAGGCTCCACAGGTCTGAAATCAGCATAGCTATGATTCAAGACACTAATTTGGTGTCACAAACGAGCACAGACTGTGGTGTAGGACCTATCCCGTACAATATTTTGCCACGCCCATCTGTAAGAAAATGGGAACTGCAATCTTAATAGCGAGGGGATTTCTTCTTTAGTTAAATAGGGTGCCCTGAGGGATCCTGGGGGAAGATACCTTCTGTTGAAGGGAACTCTGTTGGGTCATAAAGTTACCTTGTATCTCCCGAGTGACAATCAGCATGATTTCCTGGCAGCGTTCCTCCCAACCCTTGCAGTGTTTTGCAAGGGGCGGTCTAGCACTTGGAATACATGTTCATCTGGTCTGAACCCAGGGGTGGATAAAATGCTTCCGCCCTCCCATGCGGATTACAGAAATTCCCTTGCTTTCTTGAGGGCCTTGCAGGAGCTGGGCGTGGTTGATGTTTGACGGTTTCTTCACGGGACGGATAGAGAATATATCCATTACTCGCACATTAATAGGTGCTTTTCACGGAACGACCTACTCCTGTTCCCCACTTCCTTGTTTCCTTTTGTGTCGGGGCCAGACATTGGTCTGCGGTTGTTCTCGGATCAATCTATGGTCTCAGCTGTGTTGCGTATGAACAGGGCTCGCACAACAACGAGACGTGTTTGGAAGCTTTATGATCTGCTCTTCAAGATCTGGTCATCCATAAAGAAATTGTGGCATCCATTGGGAATTATTTTTTTGACAATGACGTGGAGGGGGCCCTGGCTGGGGCGCTTAGGTATGCTATGAATGCTGTTATAACAGGGAATTTATCAGTCAATGAGCATACTACTTTAAATCTAAAAAACATGATACAGAGCGTCTGGAGGCCCGGGTGTGCGAGCAGGAAAGGGTCCATGCCCAGTCAAAATCCTAAAGGCACTACAGAGAATTGAGGTTGGCTAGATCTAGCTTGGAGGCGTTGATGGTGACTGATACCATCACCTCTCTACTGCGCACGAAACAGTACTACTACGTTCATGGTAACAAGGCCAATAATCTACTGCAATGCAAATTGCAGGAGTTGAGATCCAGGAACCATGTAACAGGTATAAAAGATTCCTCTGGGACTTTACAGCTTTTGGAGGAAGGGAAGCTCAAGGTGTTTTTGGCATTCCACAAGCACATGATGGCCTCCAAAAATCTGACACTGGGTGAGCAGGATTCTTTTCTTGCTTCCGCTCTCCCCCTGGGCTCTCCCAGGTACTCCAGGACGAGTTGGAACTCCCTATTTTGACAGAGGAAACTGAAAAGACAATTAGTTTGCCTCTCCATCAGAAGGTCCCAGACCCAGACAGATTTACTCTGCACTTTTATACAACATTTAAAGCCCAGTTCCTGGGACCCTTGATGGCACATTTTAATTCATTCTTGCAGTCGGAGTCTGTGACAGACACAATGCACGACTGTGTGATTCCTACCGGCCAATTTCCCTGCTCAACACAGATACAAAATATATTCTAAAGTGTTGGCCTCCCGGTTGATGGGCACACTTCCTTCCATGATTCAATGTGATCAGAGAGGATTTATTGTGGGTCGAAGTATGCACAACAATATCAGGTGTGCCATAAATGTTATGGAGGCAGGGCGTCTGTGCGGTTTTCCCATGACACTGCTGGCACCTGATGCTAATAAGGCCTTTGACTGTGTGGATTGGGTCTCTACTCAGACGAAGCTCTGGACGTTTGGATTTTGCCCCAAATCTATTGTCAGAGTCTTGGACTATTACAAATTCCCTTTCCCTTTGTCCCCACCTCATTTTTTCTCTCGTAATGGTGCCCCTGGGCTCTCAGATTAAAAACAATCTGGGACTTAAGAGCATCTTGATTGGGAGGAAGGAACATAAAGCTGCCTTATATGCAGATGATGTTCTGATGATGTTGAATATTCACTCATCGTTGTCTGCTTTGATGTTGAAAATTGGATGTTTCAAACAAGCCTTGGGATTCCTTGTGAATCTGAGCAAATCTATTGGCCCAAATGTCTCAGAGTCCGCAGACGAAATGGTCAGGTTCTGAAGTGAGTTTCCCTTTACCTGGGATTGATATTGGGTTGGACTATCTTGGGGTTAAGTGAATGCCTATCTATGTGGGCTTGTACTGCACCACGCCAATGTCTCCTCCTTGTTTAAGAACCTAGGTTATGATCTGTTGCACTGGGGAAGCTAGAAGGTTTCCTGTATGGGTTGGAGCACGGCCATCAAAATGAATGTCGTGCCCAGACGTTTGTATTTTGCGACAGCCCTCCCGATTCTGATCCTGCACTCTGCCATTCAGCCACTTAACCAAAAAATGATGAAATTTGTGTGGGCAGACGGTAAGCCTTGGGTGACCAGAAAGGCTCTGCATGCTGACAAATATAGCGGGCCTTGGGCCTTCCTGGTCTTCATTGCTATGTAATGGCAGACAATTTATCACACTGGCAAAGGGATGAGAATGGGGCCCTTTTGGTGGATATTGAGCAGTCGTTTTCCATGCAGCCATTGCGTGACTTACCACACCTGGGTCTTGCCCATAGGGCTGGCACCAGAGCTCTCCTCCCCTTCTTGTTGCTGTCACTTGACTATTGGGATACGGATATTAGGCTGTTCATGGTTCCTGGAGGCATGGGCCCATTGTCTCCAGTCTTCAGCAACCAGATGTTTCCCCAGGCCTGGCGGATGGGGCCTTTGGTGCATGGTGGGTGGGGGCGGGGGGCTTGCATGTCTGAGGCAGCTATAACATGGGACACCACTTCATTTCTGGAATGTAAGGTTGAGTTCTGGGTCCGTGAATCCGAATGACTAGCGACACGACTTGCAAAGCTGGGGCACTGTTGCCCACTGCACTAGAAATCCCTGAATGGTAGGGTGTCTTGTAGAAAAAGGTAACTTAATTGTATAAATTGCTGGATTTGGAGCAGCTGATCTTTGAGGAGTCTTGGGGGAGGATTTAGGCAAAGGCAGTCATGGCGTCCTGTTGCGTGAAGAAAAAAGAGAATGCATACAAAATCTTGTATCGATGGTACATGTACCTGTCCCGTCTAAATAAGATTGACAGCTCTATCCGCCCACTGTGCTGGAGAGACTGTGGGTTGGGAGGGGATTTTTGTACACCTCTGGTGGACTTGTGGTAAGGCCCGGGCCTTTTGGAAGTAAGTTCTGGTACTAGTAAAGGAAATTACTGGGTTGCAGCTACCAATGGACTCGTTGTTGGACTTGTTGGGTGAAAAGGTGGATTCTGTCTACCCCTTGCGAGGACCTAGGGTGTTATTGGTTAGCCACCTATTGTTGGTGGCCCAGATCACGTTGGCCAGGTGCTGGAAATCTGAGGAGGGCCTGCAATTTAAGATCTGGTGTTACGAGATAGCCCTTGCAGAAAAGATTGTTGCCACCTCCCTGGGTCGTCTGGCTGTTCCCGTTGGGGTCTGGCTTCCTTTCCATGGGTTTTGTGATGGCTATCCTCGACGCTTGGGCAGGCCACAGTTGCTTCAATACTTTGCTCTGATTTAGCTTTTAACTGCCTCATTGCTGGTGGTGGGTGTGGGCTGGAGATCCAATTGGTGGTGTTGGTCGGTTATTTCCTGATATTCGGCTCATTGTTCTCGAGCTAATGTGGACCTCTTTTTGAATAGATCGCTTGTCACTAAGCTGTTTTATTACTGTATTTTTTGACTCACTCTGCAGATGTGTTTGTTTTAGGTTCAGTTTTCACTGTTTCCTTTTGTTGACTTTTTTTGAAAATATGAAAAAAGGAACTCTTAAAAAAATGTTTTATCATAAATAATGAAGCAAGTAAAATAATGCAACCATTTTGAAATTAGCCGTAATACTTCCATTTTGAAAAAAAAAATTCTCCAACGCATTATATAAAAAAAAGGCAAAACGATACCGAGGGAGCCCGTTGCCCCCGGCCCTCTAAAGCTCCGGCATAAACAACTCATTGTCAAACAACATAGTGTTACTATGACAATATGGGTGTACCCCTCATACCCATGACTATTCTAGTATGTCGACACTAACAATTGGACATTTACACTATTGTCTCACTTTTTAATGTTGAAACGGGCGCACATCTTTCGAACTTCCACGTCTCCCGTCCCTGGTTAAGTAAATATATGCCCTTTAACCTCCTGACTGCCTGAGGATTACGTTTCATACACTTTACGGAGTATCACATTGTAGATATTGTGAGTTATCATCTTTGCAAGGGGTCTTGTCTCTTCTATTTTTTAGAAATTAAAGATCTGTTAAAGTTGTGTTCTTCATTTTAATTGTCTTCTTTTTAAGCGAATGCTATATTATAATACTTTTTTTACTATGGGGTATTTTTCGTTCTTCATTCATTACTGTGTATGAATTGAGGGACAGGCAATACCACAGGACTGAGCCAATCAATGCCGGTCCTCTCAGGATGAGAGAGGGCCAGCAGCAGCCACTGCCGTCAGGTGCTTGTGATGAGAAACGAGTGGCAGAATGAACACGCAAGGCCCCACCCGCGAGCTGGTCCTCCAAGAGACAATGGTTGGAGTTATTGAGACCGAGGGGGGCTGCAAGATGCAATACTGATGGTCGTGATGCACGGCCATCAGATACATAGTTTCCCTGATTGGTAGAGCACGATGCCAGCGGGCTTTGGCGCGTTATAAATAAATAAATAAATAAATAAATAAATGTAAAAGGAATGTGATGCATGCAGATTGGAAGCACCGTTCTCTGTGCGTTGGCAAGGTTCTAGGCGAATGGAGTTAGGGCAGGTTGGGTTTGTGGTGCCATGAGGGAGCTCAAGGTATTGCTCCTCTGCTCTGCTGAGTACTAACAAGTTCGACTCTGCAAGCACGGATGGTTCTGGGGGAGGTGATTATACTGTGGTGCAATGGTTGAGAGCGGGTGGTGAGCATGCAATGGGCGGAATGTTCAAGTAGCAGTGCCTCCGCAGAGTGTGTGTGTGCTTGTGTGTGTAACTCCTTATTGATATGTTGCATAGAGTGCAAAGTTCGAGGATGGTGAGTGGATTAGTGATGATTATTAGAGCCTATGCTCTGTTTGTTTACTGCATTGGGCTTGATTAAGCAGCCACAAGGCAGGCTCCTACTTATTTGTGTCTAAGGCATTCTCGCGTGTATGTGATATTCGCGGATTACTTGTATCAACTGCGAGTCAGCAAGAGCAAAGCAGTTCCTAAGGTGTTTGTGAGTGGTGATGAGGTATCCTTCCTAACAGGGTGAATTGCAATACTAAAGGGCATTTTCTTGCTTATTTTTTGATGATCTACGCGGCCAACCTGCCCTTGGTTTATTGTTGAGGTATCGGGGCTGAGGACTGTTATTTTGGACATGAGGTGCTGTGTGTTGTCACTAGTCTAGTTGAAAAAAGCGGTAGTAATACAATGTCATTTCTTGCTTATTTCTCAAATGTTTTAACTTTCTGAAATGTGAAGCTGCTTTCCCTTGAATCTGGGTGTAAACCTGGTGTCTGTCCTGTTGCCAAACTGTCCATGCTGAGGGATGAGGGATCCTGAGGGAGGGATTTCTGGCATGTGTTGGTTTCTATTGTCCCTGGTTTCGGTGTCTGTGGGTTACGGGTGTGCTTGAGCTTCAAGGCAGTCCCGGACTCACACGAGGTGTCAGTATTGGCATTATTTTCTATTTTGGGGCCTAACGAAGAGCCACATTTTTAGGAGTTTCCGGAAAGCCCGCTCATCATCCTGTGCGTGGAGTCAGCTGGGCATTGCATTCCAGAGGTTAGTTGCAAAAACAACGGATGAACCATCACTAAGTCCTATCTGGTTCGAAGTATTATAATTCACATCTTGGAGATGAGGGTTCATGGGAGGCTATAAGACCTGATTGACAGAGCATGGGCTCAAAGGAACCTGATGAAATCGGTAATTGGTGACCCACCCTGAGTTGGGAATGGGGGATTCTGAGAGTTTTCTGGGGTATGAAAGTGAGCGATGGAATCTGAAGGGGAATCAATCGGTTTCAGATGTGATGGAGCATGTGGGAACAATGCAAATCTGTGGGGTGAGGCTACCTAAGGGGAAGAGGATAGCAGAGGTAGTGCATGGATGATAATGCGTGTTTGGACGAAGGAGCCTGCAGGGCGAGGACACCTCCTTTGCTGTTTTCTTGATTGGGGCAATTGGTTGCTCTTTGTGCATAGCTTTTACTTGGATTCGGATTGGTCCTATAAGTACCTTCAATGATTACATCGGACTCATATCTTGGTTGCCCCCGATTAGCGCCCCAAATACCTATCTGTCAATGTATCCTAGCTGGTTTCCTTGGGTCTCCAAGATCCGTATCTTGTATTCATACACTGGTCATTGATCTTCCCCCATTAAGGGAATACCTTGTGCACAGTCTAGTTTCTTAACAGCCTTGGATCACTACTCAATCATCACTATAGTGTATGATATGTGACTATGCATCTATTCATCTTTATTCTACTGATCATGTAATTTTATAATCTCTTGTACATACCTCTACTGATTCAATCACTCGCAACACATTTTAATGACCATATAGACCCGAAGGTAAAATACCAGTTAAATACAGGATTTAAGAAATTATATCTTGTTTGTCCCCTTTTAATCATATCTCTATGTTCTTAGTTTTGACGTGATGTTTTTATTTTATTTTGTACAAGGAACCCATTTGCCAAGTGTGGATACCGTGGCTCTGTAGAACATACAATACTTGTGTTAGGATGCCAAGCAAAATTGACAAACAAAATAGGGATCCAGGCAGTCTTTACATAATTTATTATTAAGGAGTAACAAAGATACTTTGCATACCCCTGTCTTATTTGAAGAAATGTTCCAGAGGTCATTGAACCCAAAATAAAAAAATATCTTTTTAGAAAAATATCTATCCCATTCATTCACAATTCATTCCTAGTGTCACAAAAATGAGGACAACATCGACAACAAAAAAGTAAACTCAAGAATTGTTGGTGACATAAACATATTAAACAAAGATCATCAACAAATGTAAAAAAGACAATTTTCACAATTTAACATTTTTCTTAGACAATGTGGCAGGCAAACATCATTAACCATAATGGAAAAAATACAGTTGTTTAATTCTTATTAATCAATAAATGTGCTCATGAATCAATTATGACATTTAATTAGGATTTAAACATGACTACAAAATTATTATTATTTCATCAAACAACAAACAACTATGACATTCTTATACGGTCCAACCTATCTTTACATAACTCCATGCAAAATAGTAGGTAATGATGTATCAGAGGTGTTTTTCAAAAAACAATAGACAATAGTTTTTGTGGACTTGTTTCAACATCCTTGCGGCAGCTACTATGCTCCTACTAATCTTCATCAGGGTTGCATGATACTTGAACTACTCTATGTAGGGGGTGTGTCGGAACTTATACAATATGCCCAGTGAGAGGGTTGAGCTTTTTCAGCAAGGCTTGACCTCTCTGTGGGTCTCAAGGCTGTTTTTTAACCCTGCCCTCAATTGCAAGACCCGAGAATTGAGAGGGGTGTTTGACCAGCCAGTCAGAGGTAATGAGTTTTTATGAAGCTGTTTTGAGGGCCTTCAAAAGGGCAACCATGCTTCATGCTTCTTTTGTGGGTTTTGTTTGACTGTTGATTTAAGTGTTGACAAGACAGACTAACACATTGGTGGTTTTGGAGTGCTTTGAGTGAGTCTACGAGAGTTTTGGAGAACTTTTGTTGGTTGTTTCTCAATTTTTGGGTGTTTCATGCCTCTTTTCACCCCTTTTGTCTGTGTGTTTCTTCTTTTTGTTTCCTCCCTAATTGTCCCTTCTGTGAGAAAACTGAAGGTGTCTCCCTGACTAGTCCCTGGGGGTGTCTCATACAGGTGGCCAGGACAAGGCCAGTGCTATTGGATCCAGTTCCTAGGGTTGGACCAGTGAGGGAGGATCACCTGAATGGGGGCTCCGCAAAGAGTGGAAGTGGGACACCGATGGGTGAGATGCAGTCCCCTTCTTATAATACCTTTTTCCCAACCTATCACATAGGATACTTGAACACTCTACCCCCCTTTTCCGACATACAATAACCAGCGTGTGTCACAGCAAATGTCAACGGTACACGGGACCCTCCTCCTCTGATAACTTGGCCAGGGTGAGATGCTTGTCTCTGTGGTGCCAACCTTGACTCCAGAGAGAAGAAAAGCCAAGCGGTTCATCACAACCAGTGAGTCGAGGGGAGAGCTGATAAGAAACCAAACGGTGTTGAACGAAAATAGCAAATGGCTAATTGAATTGTGAAAGAATACAAAGAACTGTTGATACTAGTAGGGGGAAAACCAGCAACAGAGGAGTCTGGTGCCATGTGGGTGCTCACGCAGAAAACTCTGGGCTATTATCCGATTGATTGAAACTAACGTTACCAGAAGGCCTTGGAAAAGGTGAAAAAGTGGTCGAAGTGGTCACACAGGGGTATAGTAAAATCTCTGTACAGTCGAAATTCTTTGCCCGACAGAAGATTGTGAAGCTAAGTGAATCGAATCCCGCACCAGGCGAACCAATTGACAAAGATGGCAAGAGTGAACCCGAAGGAGGGATGCCAATAAACCAAGGGCAAAGTCTAAAGTCCCAATATACAGTGTGTTGACAAGAATGAACGTGGCAGAGCGATGTCCACAGTGAACTGTTAAAAAGACATTGGGCCTCATTACGAGTTTGGAGGTAGCCATGCTCTTAACAAGAGCATGGCTACCCCCAAACCTGTGTCCGGGTTCCCTGAATGGGGGAATACCGGGCCATTCCAACCTTGGAGGGCCCGGCATTTCCCTATTCAGGGAACCCAGATCCGGTCCATCCCCATTCCCATTTAAGCCTCCATAGGGCGCAATGGGAATGGGGAGCATGCTAACAACGGGCCCGTTAATGACGGGCCCGTTGTTAGCATGCTGGGCCGCTCGCGGGGCCCGCTAAGGACGTCTGGTAAAACCAGGCGTCCGGAGCGGGTCCCGCAAGTGGACCTCGTAATGGGGTGGTAAGGGGTTAATGGCTCCGGCACCTTTACCGGCGCCGTTAACCCCTTACCACCCTCCTCGTAATGAGGCCCATTGAGATTAATGAACGATACAGAAAACATTGTGTTGAAAGCAGTAGGGAACCCAATGGAGGGAAACTAACATTCGAGAAGGGCCTGAGCTCGGAAGAGGGTTGACCAAGTGGTGAAAATGCATCACCCAAAGCACAAACAGAAAGGAACGTTTGTTTATTTTGAAACCTCTCAGGTTATTGGACGAAAGAGACCTTTTGTAGAAAAGAGACTTAACCACCGAAGGCCCTGATTGCTGGGAGCGGAATTGTTGGCACGTGCTGGGAAAACTCGAGGGTGTGCTGTGCTCCGAATCCTACCTTCTCCCATGCTGAAAAAGTGGGGAAGGGAGACCCTGACTGCTGCATCCGGACTTATTATTTGTGAACACTTCCTTCTTTCTTAGGAACATTATCCCACACTTCTTTTTGTATTTAGCGTAAGGATTGGCAATAGGTTTTTTACTGGTAGGCCGTTTTTATTTTGACAAGACGCCACTCGGTCTTCCTTATTATTGTTTGATGGTCAAAGCTTGCGTCCATCTCAGATTTAGGTTTAGATAAGGCGTTTCCAACCCGCATATGTTATGTTATGTTATTTTGCATTTATATAGCGCCTTATGTACCATTGGTATGATCTTAAGGCGCTGGTAGGTTGAACGCCCTCGGGAACCGAAGCTCAAGTCAGTAGAGAGAGAGAGTCATAAGGTGCGTGTGAGCACCGGATATGTGTGCAGCAGGTGTGGCATTTGTGTGATAGCTGCTTCTTAGCGGTAGGTGTGGTGGTTGGGAGATCAAGAGTATGTGTTCGTTCTGGCAGGTTGTTATCCAGACCAATTCTGGCTGCGTTAGGAACGCCTAGGCTGGAGGGTGCATAACCAGCTGTGTTTAGTTAGACTGATGGGCAGTATGAGGCAAGTGATGGTATGAGAACAGCTATACCGAACTGTGTCATAGTATCCTGTGTTCTAGTTGAGTGGTGGTTTAAAGAAGAGAGTAAGCGTGGAGATGTGATATGGTGGTTTACCTTAGGTGCTTGAGATCAGGCACACTCCGACCGTTCCATGCACTCCGACCGTCCCATGCACTCCGACTGTTCCATGCACTTCAGATCGTTCCATGCACTTGAATCATTTTGTAAGTGTCCATTCCGTGCCCTCTATCTGTTCCGTGCATTCCATCCGTTGCATGTACTTGCTCAGTTCGGTGCACACTATCAGTTCGATCAGTTCTATGTGTTTCTTCTGATCAATGCACTTCGTTCGATCTATAAATCTATACATGTTATCCCTTCATCATCAGGTCTGCTCATTTCCATGTTATCCGTTCTCCATGCATCATCCATCCCCATACTTGACCCGTTCCATACACCCTGTTTCACCCGTTCCATCCACATACGTCATCCGATCATCCACTTACGTCATTCGTTCATCCACCTGCTTCACCTATAGCACAGGCACCAAGGTCCACAGACCAATGGAAGCAGGGGGGGCGGGATTGGAGGCGGGAGGGAAGGAAGGAGACTTGGGAGGCGTGTGGGGGGTGGCGGCGGGGTCAGCACGGGGCCTCAGGGCCCAAGTACAATCCACAAAAAAGGCAACAGAAGGCAAAAACCAGCCGCAGCACACAGGGGCAACACTCACTAACTCTGATGGAGATGGGGCTGGCAAGCGTTGCTCTGTGGCTATAGCACAGGCACCAAGGTCCACGGACCAATGGGAGCAGGGGGGGTGGGACGGGAGGCAGGAGGGAAGGAAAGAGACTCGGGAGGCGGGCGCGGGGTGGCGGCGGGGTCTGTATGGGTCCTCGGGCCCCAAGTACAATCCACAAATAGGCAACAGAAGGCGAAAACCAGCCGCAGCACACACGGGCAACACTCACCCAGCTCCGATGGAGCTCTGTTGCTATAGCACAGACACCAAAGTCCACGGACCAATAGGAGCTGCGGGGGCGGGAGGGAAGGAAGGACACTCGGGAGGCGGGCCCGGGGTGGCGGCGGGGTCTGCACGGGGCCTCTGGGCCCAAGTACAATCCACAAAAAAGGCAACAGAAGGCAAAAAGCAGCCGCAGCACACAGGGGCAACACTCACCTAGCTCTGATGCATCTAAAAGCAACATAAAAGCATCTAAAAGCAACATATACAAACCAGGACACACAGAATGTAATCGCAAGTTTTAGACAAACTTACCAAGGTAAACTTAGTGCGGCACACTTTCAATGAATATGGCGTAGCAGCAACTGGACTATGGAAGAACAGTGTGATGGGGCATTTGCTACATCGTGTGCAATAGCCCAAAAAGTGAAATCGCCACAAAAAAAGGAAAGGGAAAAAGAGAACAAAAAAGCAGACAAAACTGATACACTAAGTTAAACAACAGTACAGAGTGTGCAAATACTGATTTTACCACTGCATCTGGCTTCCAGTGCGAGATAGGGGGGGTCTGGTGGATTAGGTGCTCCCTCACTCAGCAGGTCTCTACTGGTTCTTTTGACGCCTGGAAGGGTGAGGGCTAAAAAGCTTCTCGATCCTTGGGCTCACACCTCTAACCATAGCAGGTGTAGATAAAGAGAGAACGAGGCGTCTCTTGATGGATGCGAGGAGGGGTATGGCTTGGCTAGCAAGTGGCTTTTCTTTGATTATTTTTTCTACAAAATCTACTTCTGGGGTAGTCTCCCCCATATCAATTTGAAAATGTGCTGCCGCATTGCGTAGCACTGCATTAAATGTGGGTTGATCGTCCAAAGGTGAAGGATCTCTGACAGGTGTAGTCTGTGAAGAGGCCAGGTCCAAAACATCAGGGTTCGTCGACGCCCCTGGGGACTGCCAGGGCTGTGGCTCACATAGCACCTACATAGACCCCTACAGGGTCTTGTAAATCCTCAGTATTTTAGAATTCATCCTCTTCCGTGAGGTCATATGTGTCATATACAGTTTAATAAACACCCTTGAACTGTTATTACTTGTGTCTGTCTTTACTGTTGCTTACACTCACTGTTTCCTAACATATTTATTTTCCTCTCTTTGTAGAGAAGCCTTTATGTGATAACCTGGGAAGTGTCAAGTTTTTAGAAGGGAATAATTTGTATTATTTTATTTATTTCCTATTATTCATTCATAAACGCCAGAGTTTTTATCCATTCATTTTAAAAAAAATAGGATCTTACAAGTAAAACTGGGATCTGACACATTCAGGCATCATTTTGAATTGCCAAGGTGTATTTGACATATACAGGTCAATGACTGTGTCTGAATGAAAATCAGCGGATAGACCGATGAAGCAGACAGAACGGATGAAGCGGACGGAATGACTGCTATGTACCTGTATCCCCATGTTACCCTATCCATCCTGTCGCTTTATATATGTAACCCGCTATGTGCGCCCCCGTCCTGCTCTTGTCCCTGACCGCTAGCGATAAACCACCATATCACATTACTACGCTTACTCTCTCCTATACACCATCATTCAACTAGAACACATCCATGCTATGACACATTCGGCCTAGCTGTTCTCATACTAACATGACCCCACTAACACCTCATCATCCTAATAAAACACAGCTAGTTGAGCACATTCCGACTAGCTTTAGGCATCTCCTCAGGCCTAACACAGCCAGAACTCAGTCTGAGTGTCCACCCTCCAGACTGAACACATTCAACTGACTCCCTCAGCACCACACCTACCGCTATGAAGCAGCTATCATGCAACAACCACACCAGCTGCACACATATCTGGTGCGCCCACGCACCACACCATGCTCTCTCTCTCTACTGACCTGAACTACGGTTCCCGAGGGCATTCAACCTACCAGCGCTTTGAGGTCATACCAATGATACATAAGGCGCTATATAAATGCCAAATAACATAACATAAATCAAATGACAATGAACTGCAGTCCAACAGTTTGGTTATGCTGATGGTATGATTCTTTATTACTCAAACCCCAAGAGACTCTGAGATCAAATAATTATTTCCATTAATATCAAGACTATGCACCTTACCCCAAGCACACAGGCAGTCAAAAAGGCATAATTACTTCATAAACAGGCGATAGCCTAACCTTACAAAACACAACCAAACAAACACCCTTTTGTGTCCTTCATGACAGGCGTCATTGAAAACAAAAGGTGCTTTCATCACCTATATTTCCCCACAGAAGCTAAATTCTCATCTAAGATACACGTCCTTGTGTATTTTCATAGCAAGAGAACTACAAATGTGACATACTCATTTACAAAGTACGGGCTGTGTATTTATAAACATACATTGGAGAGAGAAAAGAAAATCGTGATCGTTTTCCTTTACACCACATGGCCTCGTACTAGTGCAAATGTTCAGTGCAGAGTATAAAAGAAAGACAAAAAACACAATTCTCAGCTATGAGATCAATAATCCCCCAATTTGTTCACAGTAGTTTAAATCATAATGGCATTTACAACAGAAAATGGAGCCAAGCATTCCTCTGTATGTGAACAGTTAACTAAGTTAACTTATACTTGCAAGTATCTCTCTTTCCTCGGCCTAGAGGCGGCAAGCTTCAGATAACCTCTGAGGAGGCCCACGTCAAAGGCCAGCTAGAAGTCCACTGCGAACCCCGGCCGCTCTTCACAGAGTTCCCTTTGGTTGTGCAGCTGAATCGTAAGGCCTAGTTGAATTGCAAAGTGTCCAAGGAAGGCAGCAGAACTCTTATTTTATTAACCAGCGAGCTGCACGTGTCTTTTCCCAGTCCGATAGCACAGCTAGTAGAGCGCTCGCTTTGACATCTGTGCAGGGCCTCCTGACGCAGGTTCGAATCCTGGCAGGGCCAAATTCTTCCTTTCATCCTCCCGAGGTCGGTAAATGAGCACCACAAACCATTGGGCAATAATAAGCAGCGCTCAGATACCTGAGGGTTCGTAGCGCTATATAAATGCCTAATTATTATTATTATTATTAGAGATGAGCCAGCTGAGTTCCAGGATCAGCATCAGGTCACAGAGAAACTCCCAAAAGCGCCCCCTCCTTGATCTGCACTCATCCTTCATAGTTGTTTGTCATAGCATACATTTCTTTGGACATCTGTAGGTAACCATGCAATCAGAGCTATCTCCTAACCTAATGAAAATTAGTTTTGGACACCCGTCACTGCACACCATCATTCACATAATATAGTGTGAAACACGTTTCATTCTCCACACAATGGGCCTCATTATGAGTATGCTTGTCTGGTAACAACGGTGCCGGTAAGCTATCGGCACAATTGTAACTGGTGCGCCATTCTCTGAGTTCTGCGGACAGCCCGGACCGGCATACTTTGTGTTCCCGCTCGCAGACTTTGACGGAATCACTGGCACCGTTATCAACGGTGCCGGTGCTTCCGTCCTCCCGAATTCCCATTCAAGTCCTCTGGGACTCGAATGGAATGGGGAGTTATTTTTACTGGCGCCTTGCTTTGGGGAATTACCGGGACTGCCGGAGCTGTAATGCCCCTGTTATTCCCCAAAGCCAGGCGCCACTAAAAAACACGACTCTGGCAGCAGCCGTGCCATTTTTACCAGCACGTCTACCGCCGTGGTCGTAATGAGGCACAATGTCCCTTAGGACATTCAATCATACGAGAATATAATTGTTTTATACGTTTTACATCCATGGGTTCCGTTCTGACTGTGCTCGCAAGGTTTTGTGCACTATCCTACCTTGGCAAATGTGTGTTGTAGCAGATTCTCTCCTTGCACATTCGATGCAGACCAGTCCCCTTTGTTGAAACGTGTGCCAACAAAGTTTCTGCAACCAATAACAAAACCCGCAGCGTTCCACGGCTAATTCCTCACTGTTTTTCGAAGTTACACTCATGTGACTCTAAATCACCATTCAGTGGGTTTAGGATTTTAGCTATATGAAACCCTGACTTCCACAATATTTGGAACCATGCATCTTTAAGCAAGTTAGACTTTCCCAGTTTATCAATGTCAATAGATGTTAGTACTTTAGTAGGTTGTTAATGACACTTAAATGCATTTTTCAGTATTTGTGTTTATATTTACACATCAAAGTGTTCATATTGCCAACTGTTTCACTGCACACAAACAGCTCTGTTACATTTTATGCCCATGTCATAGCACTGCTTTAATCTTTTACCTTTTGTCCTGGCAGCAGTTTTCCTATACCATGTTTTCATTTATTTATTTATTTATTCATACATTTGTAAAACGCACAAAGCCTGAAGGCAACTAGGCGATAAAACTTAAGGAAATGGTTACAAGTATTTTCAGGCTTACATAACAAAGACATTTTCATAGAAGTGATGGCATTACCGGAGTCTCTTACGTTGCGTGTCAAAGACATACATTCAGAAGATAGTTACAGTTACATTGGTTGAGTATATTTAGAGTTTTTCGTAGTGGCTGTGGGGTCGTCAGCGTAGACGTTGATAGCTGAAGGGCCTAATGTCTATGATAAGAGGTCTGTCCTAAATAGTAGGGTTTTTAAGTTGTTTTTAAGTAGTCGCCTTCCCTACTGTTTGTGTGGTGAGAGAACTCTTTTCTATTGTGTCAGTCTTGTGTGAGTCCATTTGTTTGTCTTTGCCACTTGATTTGTGTTCTAAACATTGTCACATTAGGCAACATGTTATTTTATTTGGGGGGGATGAGGAGCTAGACTACACCTTAACCTCAGTGTTAGAGGTTCAGATAGTTAGCCAGAAGGGGGCGACAGAGCCTGTGGGGGTGCAAATAGAGGTTGAGAAGGAGTGCGAGGAGGGGTGACAGTGTTTGTGGAGGCTGGACGGTGGTCGAGGATGGGCAGGCGGAGTCTGAGGAAAAGGATGTGGCAACCAATCCAGAGGTGATTATTGTGTTAGCTGTAGAGTCACTCAATGAGTACCTGCAGTAGGTAGGCAAGTGCCTTCACATTGGACGTGGCAGGATGGAGGTGGTAATGCAGGAGCAGCAGGGATAGATAGCCACAGGGCCCCAAGGCAGATGAACGGAAGAGGGGAGAGAAGAAGGAGGTCGTAGTGTTGCAGGAAACTGAAGAGCTCCAGGAGGGGGAACCAAAGAGGCTCAGGGTGATCAGAATGGGGCCACTGCAGAAGGGGCAAGGCTGGCTCAGTCTTGCCTCAACAAGGTGTGGGCGGGTCAGAAGACACCCCTAACCATAACATGACCGCCCATTCGGTTGTTGGACAACTTCAGATTGCCAGAGGGTTTATGGCTGTCAGTAGGGAGGCAGGCAGTGTAATATGTAATGTCTGCACAAGACAGTTTATTGGGGTAACCGAAGTAAGCATGACCTGGGCACCTTCTCGTGAGCACTGTAGGCTTTGACAAAATGACGTGCTCAAGGAGTTCACATCACATGCCACAGACCTAGTCAGTGCAGCAAATTCCTCCTGTAGTGTCAGATGACACCACGTCTCATCACTGGTCACACTCTAACAAGCAGGCCCATGCTGCCTGACTCTCGGCTAGCCCAACTGACTTCCAACACCTTCATCTCTGGGCCGGCTCAGCCTGCCCAATGGTACCTTAGGCTAGCAAGGCCGCTTTAACTGTTTCTGGTAGTAGAGTTCAGGATGTAGTGCCATTTAGGCAAGGCCGGTGAGACAGAGTGGCTGGCTCCCTTGGCAGTGGTCGATGGCATGGAGGGGTACATATTCCAGCACCACCCTACCTTCTAGATGACTGAGCAAGATGGTAGTATAAGGGGGGACTTGAAAAACTGTGTGAGTGCAGAAAAAAGCAGAATTGCCTCCACAGGAAGGTAGAGCCATATCAATATAGGCAGAACCTCCAGTTTGTGTGTGTGGTATTAGTGCTCAGAGTGTGACGTCACTGGTTGATGGAGTCAAATTAACTGAAACAGAACCTATAGGTCGCGAGCACCGTACTACCACTCAGAGTGGCTCTGCTCGTTGGTCGAGCCAAATAAATTGAGGCAGTAGCTCCGATTTGTGTGTTGTGACAAGTCAGAGGACATACTTTTCAAGTATCTTTATTCACCTTAAAAGAAAAAGGCCTCACTAACCCTATTGCTAAATGGGGAGCTCCCTTCCTATTAAATTAAATTCAGGTGCTCACCAAAAGTCAAAAGAAAAATAGTCCATAAACTCGCCCTACCACTTAAGCAAATAAATTAAAAGAAATGAAAGTTAGATGGAATGCCCTGCACTCAGTGTTGGATACTATATATCCCCGGGGTTAACAGGAATCTATCCTGGTTTCAGGATTCTTCAGGTTAACAGGTCTCCTTGTTTCACAGTTCCTGGCAGTTTATCAATGTTCCTCAAGTTTCCGCAAGTTCAACAAAAAACAAAGTTGTAAGTTCCAGAAAAAACGAAATGTCCAAAGTTTCTTTAGATGGAGGGATATGTCCCTGATCTTCCCCCACCACATGCTCTCTCCCCACTAGATTCAAGTTTTGGGTGCCCCCGGGCTCCCCTTGTGACTCTTCTTTGCTTTCATTATTGTGCCTCCCTGGTTCTCTTGGGTTTCATTGCACCACACTTTCACTTGGCTTTCTGGGATATCTATAACCCCTTTCTTCCCACTTGTGGTTCGCTAGCTCTTGGTTTTTTGTGACCCTTCTGGAGGTTTATCCACCTGGAGTTTCTCGAGCTCTTGTAATCTTTCTCTTTCTCTCATTCAGTCTTTCTCTCAAGGTCTCTGTGACCCTGTACTTCCCTTAGCTCTCTCTGTTCCCCTCGACCTGGGCAACCCGTCTAACCTCTGCATTGCAGGGTCCATTCCAGTGAGGCTGTGTCTCTACAGCAGTGGTAGAGCTCCTCTTCACCTGATCATTGGACTCTGCTCGTTGTGGCATTCTCTTGCCCTTCTGCATTCTTGTTTTGAGCAGAGGATTTACTCCTCTCTCGGGTCCTGGTTTGGCATTTGTTCGAAAGCACTGATCCCACCACCTTCTCAGGCAAGCTTTGCTTTGGATGGCCTAGGCCTCTCATCTCCAGTACGTTTCTGTATCAGGAGATGGCCTTTTACCTTACTGTTTGCCTCTCTCTCCCTTCGGTGTTTGCCTCTCTCTCCGTGCCACAGCCGACTACACTGTGCAGCGCGTCTCCACCCCTTGCTGAGTTAGTCACGTCAGAGCCTCGCCTCTGGGTGCAGTTCCTCCTCCTCCACTCACGGGTCGTTGGCCCTTTGTTTTCAATAAGAGAGGGCGTAATGTTCACTATAGGTTGTCAAACAGGTGTAAAGTTCATCATTAACTTGACCCAAGCACATAGAGGGATTGCCAGATATTATCTAGCGTATAGGGAGTTCCCCATGGGAATGCGAGTCCTTGTCCCATGAAGGGGGTGCTGGGTCACTCTCCTAGTGATCCCACATTCCCAAACCCCTAGGCAGGGCTTTGCTTAGCAGGCTCACCTCCCTAGCCCCAAAGGCAGTGCCTCCATCCAGGGAAGAAGGGCCGGATCCTCCATATTCATTACAGTGTGCAATAGTAGAACTCAAGGGGCCTCATTACGACCCAGGCGGTAAGTTACCGCCTGGGTCGTACCTTTACCACCATGGCGTAAACTACGTTTACGCCATGGTGGTTGGCGGACTTACCGCCCCATTCCGAGGTTGGCGGGGCGGTAAGTCCCCAATCCCCATTTACCCTTCCCCATTCCCATTTTTGCCCCATAGGGCATAATGGGAGTGGGGAAGGCGTTAATTACGCCACCGTAAATTACGGTGGCGTAATTAACATCAAGGTCCCTTAGCGCCATGGATTTTAACACCTGCTTAAAGCAGGTGTTAAAACCTCCATGGCGCTAAGGGACCTCGGAATCAGGCGGTAAGGGTCGGCGCTGTTTACGCCGCTGTAAAACCCTTACCGCCTGAGTCGTAATGAGGCCCAGAGAGTGGTCCTGCTGATTGGTTGTGCTGAATAAATTGAGGCAGAACCTCCATATTGTGAGTGTGGTACTACATTTTAGTACCACACTCTCACGAGTGGTGGCTTCACTGGATGGTAGAGCTAAATGAGTTCAGATGAAGGACAATCTAAACATTTACTTTTACAATCCAGTCAACCATTACTGTCAGAGTCAAAGTTTCCACCACTTTTCTCCATACTCCTCCATCTACCTGGCTGGCCTAGACACAAATCTTCATTGTATGATGAATATTTTGTCTGGTCATCCAAGAGATTGGCCTGTTGTTACCCCCTGATGTAGTCCTAAATGACAAGATTCTTGTTCATTTTCATGAATGCAAGATCGCTCATGTATGTGTCATTGAGGCCTCTTCTGATGCCTGAACTAATTGCCCCATCAATGCTGAAAACCCATTCACACTGCTCGCTAGTCGGACACACCTTACGCTTTCCACAGCTAACTGAACCAGTACAGATGTTCACACTGAACGCTTGCTATGTCATAATTGCAGTGTAATGTCATCACTACCAATTTGTCATGTGTCAAGAACATAGGCATCAATCTTTTGGATTGCAGGGGGATGCTGAATTCCTACAGGGACCCCAGTGCACACAGCATGCCATACCGGCGTGTGGTCTGTCCCACAGTCCCACGTTTCTGCTCTTTGAAAGCTTATCATGGTGCCGCCTAAACTAGTGTCAGGGGTTGTGAACAATTAGTGTGCATTGTCCGATAAACTTCTTTGCAGTGGTGGAGTCCCACACTGGGTTGCGTATCTCTGAACCTTTGCTCTCACTTCTTGTTCTAGCCAGGTTTTTAAAAGTCCCCTTAGTGCATCTTTACACATGCCTAGCACATCAGCGTGTTGACGTGGCAGTGCCTCGCGTCCCGTATCTCCAAGGGACGCGAGGCACTACAGTACGTTGTGAACATTCCATGTATATGATATGATGGACTTAATTTGTTTAAATTGTTAATTTTTTGTGGTTCATTAGATAAAGCATATTACGTTATGGTTTTTGCCCTGAGGAAGGAGCTAGACTCCGAAATGCATAGGCACTGTTAACCATATGTTTTTGGCAATCAACTTGGATGATGTTGAGCTTACTATGCATATTGATCAACACAATGATCAAACATATTTTGAATATTCATTAAATTGTGAAGAAATACGGGCTGTTGCAAAGACCACATGTAAACCATAGGGAGTGAGCCAATGATAAACAACCTAATTTTCTTTATCGCAGGGATCAATGCCTCTGTGGATCCTACTGTCTAACCCTTCAAAATCAAAACACCAGGTTCCTTGCTGGGGAATTGGAGCAAGTAGGAGGGTTTTCCAGCAATCACAACAGAGTCAGATGGGCAACATCAGAATACTTAAAGACAACAAGGGACTCTTTTGGACATTCTGTGACATTTTCATAAAAGGGAAAAGAAGCATACAAATTGCTCTCAATTCATATGATAGCAGAAAAATAGTTAAATAATCCCCACACGATAAGTAATTACTGTGATATTGTGTTTATGTTCCAAAGAATTAGACAAAACATCAGTGAAACTCAAAATGCAAACAAGTACATATCGGGTTACAAATCAAATGTTCAAATTGTACAAACCCACTTGTAAAGAGACAGTTTAGAATACAAAGCTCTATATGTTTCAGTACCTTTGTAGTATGGGATCTTCTTCAGGGGAAAGTAATAGTACATGGTGGCTATACAGAATGTGTTTTGAATCAGCCAACCTGCGGAGACATTGGAACATGGGGAAGAACATGGGAGGGGAGACAAAAAAGCGAGAGATGAGGTCAGTAGCTTAAATAATGATTACACCAAATCTACTAATCAATCTTCTACCTACCCATATTCAGGCAGTTCAGGTCAGAAAACCCAACCCTTTTGTTGACTGACATCAGGTGACTATTTTCTGAGCTCTGTTGGCAAGAGTCATAGGGGAAGTTGACCCAGTGTCTGGTGAGGGCCATGAAACCAGTGCCTTGAGCAGTGATACACATGCGCATTCATGTTTTGATTATCGTACCCTCACCGTGCTCTAATATCATTCCTCTTTCTTCAGAACATGGGCGTAGAGGCATGGGGTACTGACGTTTGCATATTGTAGTGCTGACTCTTTCCAGGTGGCCTCAGTGAGCCAAAGAGCCATTGGAAACCACACGTTTGTAGAAAGGAAAAGGGCTATACGTATATTGATAAAAACTATACTAAGGTCATCATAGTACACATGGAACGTCTTTTCTGCTATTCTGTGATACGCACAATCACCTCAGCGATGGTGTGCGTGTAGCACTGAGGGGGAAATAAGTTGTCTGTGTGTTGTGAGATCTGCAGGCAAATATCATTTTCTGACAGGGCTCGGGAACATCTGTGAATCAGCAAGATTCCCTGGTGTAATGATGCATGATGGTGGTGCAAATATGCCCATTGCCTGCAGATGAGTTGTGGGAGGCTGCCCTACCCCCCTTCCTTTTCTCAAGCAAGCAGATGATGCCATCTTATGATGGTTCACAGGGAACAGGTGCCCAATTTGCAATCCAGAGTTCCTGGAAGACACTGTGGTAAAACATGCATGCTGATTTTTCACTGTAAAATAACTCCAAACTCTGAATGTTTTGGGAGGGCTGAGATGGGCCTTAATCTCTCTTCCTTCTTAGGTTTCTTTATTTGTACTTTGCAGTAGATGAAGTGGGTGGGTAAAAGGCTAAGGGGTCCTAGCCAATACTGGCATATGCCTAAGGATACCAAATATGTGTTATTTGTATATATACATATAAAACAAAGATGCCACTACCAAGTGTGATATCTCATTTAATTCCATTTTCAACCAGAAGAGGACTGTGATTTTCAAATGATTTTGCTGTGAGTAATCCAAGGGACAGATCATGTTGTGGTGTGAAATGTATGAATGTTTATTTTTACATATTAAGCAATGCCATATTCGATTATTCCAAGAGTGAGTCATGTTTCAAATAGGGAACGTTTTGTGAGCTGAATCACTGCAAGGGACTCTGTGATAGCGCTCAGGGCAATTAAATGACTTACCTGGGATCACACAATTCCATTAAGTGATGTAGATGGGATTGTGACCCACTCTGCAATTTAGGTAGTGGACTACGTGCCTTCTGAGCCCTAGCTGGTCTGAATAGTTTTCACTTTCAAGAGCAGCATTAAAATATTATTTTTTAGAGGTTACTCTTAAACTGTAAAAATCATATAGTAAAGCAACCTTCCAACATTCCTTGCAGTTACATGTTAAGCAAAAAGGGTTTGACTAGCTCTTTGCTTTCCATATTCTGAATACACCCTACTAGTACCACAAGGAAAAACACTGTGAGCTGGGACAATCTCTTGTGTTTTACCACTGAACTTTCAGGTCTTAAAGACACACAACAAAATAAACTATGTGAAAAGGACACCTGCCTATAGCCATTGTTTGCCACAGACTTGAGCTTGCTGTTATGAACTTGATTGAATTGTGTTAATTTCTTTGGGATATGGGTTACACCACTTAATTTTGAGGAAAAGTGTATGTCAAGATAGTCTTATTCATACATGTGAGGAATTACATTATGTTTAGAGTACATAGCTGGAAACTTAAGTTTTCTTGAACCTGGTTGACTGATCATCACTACAGATTTCTATGCATTCACTACTAAATCTCATTTTTCCATGAAATCCATATAAGTCATGATCATGGCCTGAAGGGCTCGGGAGTATGGGCAAAAAGAACAGTGTCATTCGCGTAAGCCAGTACAGGAAACCTGCTATTCCCTACTTTAGGGCAGTCGGCACTGGTCTGTATCAGCTCATCTTGCAGATTGTTGATGTAAAGTGAGAAGAGCAAGGGAGCTAATACACTTCCCTTGTGAATACCTAAGGTGACATTAAAGAATTATGTGCACTGACCACAAGCACTACTCCCCACAAACACCTTGGTGTTATCATAGAAGCGAATCAACAAATTAAGCTGTTCTGGTGGGCAATTTAATGACCCAAGCTTTACCCAGTACACCTTATCAAGGCCACACTCAGGTCCATAAATGCCAGGTAAATGGGTTCCTTTTTAATGTACAGGGAGTTTGCAATTATCAGCTGCAAGGTCAAGGCCATCTCCTGATGTAAACCCCGATTGAACATCGGAAAGGAAGTGATTAGCCTACACCCACTGCTCTAATTTTACAAGTACTATACGGCCAAAGATTTTGCATGGAGAGTCTGTGAGTGAAATCAAATGATAGGGTGCTGGAGAATCCATCAACCCTTTTTTGCAAATCGACTATATGATAGTTAACTTACACAAATGTGGGATTACATTAGAGGTGCTAATTTTGGTGAAGGATTGCCCATAAACCAATTCCTGTCTTGTATAGATCAGCAGATATTGTGTCTGGGCCTCGACATCGGTTTGCTTTTGCTTCATAATAGCATTCTTCACTTCTTCAATTGAAAATACAATAGGAGTGGGAGCAGCAGTCTTATATTTTGTTAAGGCTTAAGATTTCAGTTTCCTGCAGGAGTGGCAGATCATTATATGTTGAGCCAAAATGGTTAACCCAGGATTTTTCTTGATCTAGGATTTCAAGGCCATTCATTGTTTGATTATAGCTAGGGCCCTGGGAAACCAATTGGCAGAACATTTGATTATTCTTATGTGCCTCTGCTTTGACCAACTCCACCCACAATGTCGTATCCAGCTCCTATTTCCTTTGCCGGATCGTTTTATTGTAGTATGCACGTGCAAACATTTTTTCTGGTTTAGTGGGGTAGGATTCTCTACTAGACAGGCTCTATCAGGTTCTATCTGGCTGCAGTATGTTGTTTGTTGAGCCAGCCGCAGGTCGAAGAAGGCCCATTAGTATTACATGCAATCAAAAATAACTCTGAGATATTGGATAACACATCATCAAGATATGAAAGATGTAGTGATTAATATCTTCGCTCAGTATGCTATTAAGCAATGGAAGGTTAGCGGTTATCATTTTCCTCTATACTGCCAGTTATTAGTGTATTCCCATCTTAGTTCTCGCTTAGAGGGAGTGGGAAGAGCCCTCTCAAGGTGAAGGTTTGTACTATTTAGAGCATTTCAGAGGGGCCATTAAAACTTCAGAACAACTCGGCGGCGGTCACTAAATAAATGTTCTTCTACATAGAAATCATTAATCAGAGACCAAAGTGATACCCGAAAACAGAGATAGTCAATGATAGAATTACTTCTAGGCCCTTTAAAGGGGCATCTATCCAGAATACCAGCTCTGATTCTCCTGTTTATTGATCTTAGGCCCCGCTCAGATAGCCATGTATAGATTTGTTTCCCATTGGTACACATACGTGGATCAAGCATTGAGGACTCTGACTAAATACAGCCTTTCCTCCATTGGGTCCAATTTTTGCATTAAAGTCCCCTCCAAGAATAGTAATGCAATTTGTGCCCCTATGTTGGGTTAATTGTGTTAAAAAGAATTTTAAGATTATGTAAGCAGTTTGTTCTGTTTGCGTTGTGTGGGCTATTGTAAATGTTGATCATTAACAGCTCTACCTGAAGATTGATCATGATTTTCACCATTTGAATATAACTCAATGGGCAGTCAAGTGGCATCTCTGTTGATTCAGGTCCTGATCTGATACAAATAGCTGGGCAACCAGAGGGTTTGCCCCTCATTGATTTTAGCTACAATTGGATATAAGGAAAAAACCATCCAAGATTAAGCCGTCAGTCGCCCAGGTCTCCTGTAGAAATTGTTTCAGATAATTAAGAATACGATTGTTATTCCATTTGGGGGGAGCCCCTGTTATGTTCGAGGATACCACAGCAATTGAATTCTGGTTAGAGGATAAGTTATTGCCACTAGATGGAAGGGATAGAGATGACATTATCATGCTGTTGTTACCTTGTAGAGGAGAGTTTGTCAGAGCATTGGTGGCTATTATAGGGATTGTTTGATGTATCTCTAGTCAGTCAATTTCATCAATAGTGGATACAATTTCAAATTGATTTCTTAAAGGGACCAGGCCTTGCAGTAAAAGGGGTCTTTGCTCTTTTTCATTAGAGGGCTTATTCTTTGGGAAGTTTTGAGGGTTCGTACTCATTGGAGCTTGTGGATTACCAATGGTATTATATATCTCTTCAATTGGCTGTGTATTGTGTCTTAAAAGGGGATTGTTCAATGGTTTTTGGTTAGTGGACAACAATTTTTTGGTGTACAAAAAGATAAGGGTACTACCCATGGTCGGCCCAGCCCAAGTCGCTTACCCACATTCAATTTAATAATTTAGCCAGCTAGTCTGGGGTTGGTAAAATTGTACCACTGAAGGGTTTTGCTAGTGGGCCTGTGAGTTAATGGGAGGGCCATAAATATTGGTGTTACTCCGGTGTGGTGCTTTGTTAATTAGGGAGTGCAAGGATTCATTAGAATGAGAAATTGGTGAAGGCGCTTTCACAATGACTCCTGCCAAAGGTAGAATGGCAGGAGGTAAACTTAGTGATGACAATTGCAGTGGATAAGTTTTAGTAAGAACAGCTGAATTCACCCATTGATTTACTTTTGGCATTTCTGGGCAGGGATGAATCTCAACCATATAATTAGGAGTAGTATTAAAAGTCTGTTGTTTAGAAAGTCCCAACACAGTGGCACTTTGCTGTGATTCCACCAAGTGGGTATTGATAATATCAATGCATAGACCTCTATGAGAGGAAGTCAGAATTGACACAAGGGACACAGTCACAGTTCTAATCGGATCATCTATTATAACAAGACAGTTGGGCACAGTTCTCTTAAGGGTAAGGGTATTCAAATGCTTCATTATTCTTTCCACTTTACTGTTAAGTACAGATGTGGTCTTGCTAGAGTCTTTCAGAAAGTAGGCTCGTGACTCAGTAATAGTTCATTGCATAAGAATATTCTCTATTGGGTCCATGGTCAAGTCAACAGCTTCTGCCGTGCCTTTTGATGTAGGTAGCAGCCAGTTAGCAGCTGCTATTTGGGAGTTCTCCTCCTCTCGTGCTTACAATGGGACTTTAGGTAGAGCTTTAGTGTGTGATGACCTGTGTACCCAGACAGTCTTCAATGTCTGTGGTGCAGGTTCTTTGGGGTGGGGAAATTTGACGATGTAATAATAGGTACCGGGGGGAGTAATCTAGATGACACTGCACCCATGGGTTGAGATTCCTTCCCCTTCCACTTTAGTATAGGTGCGTTTTTAGGATTAGGTAACACCTGTTCTGCATTAACATTTGAGCATCGTGTTTTCCTGCCACTTCCTTAAGATAGTTGTTCAGTGGACTTGGAAGCTTCTCGATAGGTCTGTTATTGCCATTTCTTGGTTTCTTACCCAAGATAGGCTCTTAAAAGTTAGATACTTTTTATTGAATCAAATTGTCAGTTTACAAGATTCATACATCAGAGATAGCATGGATTCATTAAATAATGTCAGTCAAATATAAGGGAAACAGTGCTATATAGGGGTAATCTTTGATATCGAAACATTGTACACATTAATAGAGCATGAACTTGGTAAGAGAGTGATTGGGTTCTTATTAGAGAACTATTCTCCCGGTTGTTTGGCACATAATGCTATGATATGAGAAATGAAGTATAAAACCATGAATATTAGCATTTTTCTCTTTAATTATCAAATTTATAAACAGAAGAAGGGATGCATGGCTTCTCGGTTTGCACCATTGGTGGTAAATGTTTTAATTGCATTTTTGAATTGATCCATGTTTGTCAAATAAAATTAAATACACTTCGAAATATGATAGTTATGTGGGAAAGACGTATCAATTATATCTTTGTAATTTGGGAAAGTGAGAAAGAATGGTTTACGGGCTGTTTCAGGCACAATTAACATGATGAGCTATGGGGAAAATATAGCTTTCATAGATTTGGAACTTTGTGTAATAAATACCAAATTAGAAACAGCGATTTTGCACAAACCAACTGATGCCATTTAAATATTACATGCTAACAGTGGCCACACATTGAGAATATACTATTGAAGAAACTTTTAACAGCAAAACCTACCTGCAATGAACCAGAATACCATCAGAAGGAAGTACTGGAGATTAAAAATAAATCTATAGGATACAAGCAAGCAGTGATTGAGACAGCAAGTAAAAAAGCAAATAAGACGACACTAATGACACCAACATTGGAAATGCTTATCATCAGCATCAAAATAAGATTCGTTTTCCAGGGATTATAAGGAAATTCAAACAATTCTAAATAGGACTTAAAAACTCTAAGGGCTTTATAGAGGAGAAACCTAAACTCATTTATAGGAAAGCTTCAATCAATTTCGAGCCCGATTTTCTAGCATTCCTTAAAATGTATCATGAAGATTGGCTGCAGCATAAATTAGCAAGCTTTTGAAATTTGGACAATGTAAAAGTATGTAAGTATGGCGCCCAACATAATAAAATAATTTGGATTAACAAACAAAAATAAATAACAGTTTTATAAATTGTCGAAAACATTTGTAGAATTCATGATTTGTGTGTGTGTGGTAAGAAAGATATTGGCACTACAATAAGAAAATGTCATGATTGAATACATAAACATATAGGAGGTCTTAAAAATGGTGATGTGCAGCAACCACTATCTGCACACTGGCATCAGGAACATAAAGATGAGAATATCGACAAAGTAATTTATTTGGCATTGAGCATGACGCAAAGCCAATGAGAATATGTGATAAAGAAAAATCATTCAATCAAAATGAGGCAAAGGGATCTTTCTTCTATGGATTCTAATTACTCTTATTACATTTTTGAATATGGACCAAGAACAGTACAATTGTTTGTGATGTAAAGCTTGAAGAGACAATGGGCCTCATTACGACTGTGGCAGCCACGGTATGAACGGTGCCGGTAAGGGACCTGCACCATTCATACCGGGCTGCCACATTACGAGTTCTGCAGCTGGTCTCGCTTTGTACGCCTGGCCAGACCAGACGTGCAGAGCGGCACCCGCTAGCAGAACAGGATGCTACCAACAGACCTGTCATTAACGGGATAGTTGTTAGCATCCACCCCATTCCCATTGAGCCCTATGGGGGCTCAAATGGAAATGGGGACATACCGGCTCCGAGTCCCGCGAATGGGAATTACTGGGCCTGCAAAGGTCGGAATGAACCGGTAATTCCCATTTTGCTGGACCCGGACCCGAGTTTGGGGGTATCCATGCTGCTAAAAACAGCATGGCTACCTCCAAATTCCTAATGAGGCCCAATGTGTTATTTGAAGGGTTCAGATCAGCATGCTATGTAGGAGTTATTACATACACTATTTCTTATTTGGCCAGGTTGTTAATGGTATTTACTCCTTTTGAGAGTCAAAGGGTGTCCCGATTGTGTCCACATAAGAAACAAGTAACTATTTTTGAGATGTGTGATCTTAGATGGAAGGGGGCACTGTGTGTGTTCATTAGGTTGATATGTTATTTGTTAACAACATCATATTTTAAGATGGCCTTCAAGTCGGATATACAAGTCCTTTCTTTCTGTCAATGCTGATGCTGAGTGCATATCATGCACACATTCTAATATGGCTGCCAAGTGGGACATACTTTACTTTATTTGTATCTATACAAACACAGTTTGAGAGTTAAAGAAAACCATGGGAAAAGACTTAGATTAGCGAACACTGAATCTGAAAAGCTTCAACTTTGGCATGCCTCAGTTATAATACAGGGCAGGACCTTGAAAGGTTTTGCAAGTCATTTTTAGTAGTGTTGATTGTTTGGTTTGGGAAAACCCTTTATACAAGGACTGAATCACTATATGTAATCACTATTTATTTTAAATATATAGTGATTATGCATTTTTGTTTTTACAAGTACCCAAAGACTCTATACAACAAATAATAAACCCAAAACAATAAGGCATTATAATGCACATGTGCTCGGTGCTCGGTGCTGGAAACAGTTTCATTTTGGTAAGCATAAGGCTGAAAGCCTTAAAATTATGTCAGTGCATTTATTTGTGGGATTCAAGAATCGGGAATTTAGAATTAAGGTAAGGAGTAGGGAATTGCTTTTTGCCTAGTTCAAGGAATACTCTGTATTGATATGTGTGGTGTTATTGAGACCATCATATAAATTAGGAAGATTTATAGTTCATCAGAAATGTATCTTTTTAAACAGTTTATGACTTCATTATAATATAAATCGTAGTAATAGAAGGAAGAACCATGTCTGTTTTTGCATCCAGTGAATTGAGATGGAAATCATGAAATGAAGAATATACCATTGTTTTGTTTCATATCTACCTAATAAAGCAGCATTTGATTTAATTTGACCAAGAGATGGGGATCTCTCTCCTGGTGTTACTTGCAGCAAGGCTAATATTTAGCAGACAGAAGGAGAAGTACAAATTGTTGTAATATTCAGGAATGCTACTCTTTTTGTCCTAGTGTTATTCTTTGGTATTTGCCATTAAAAGTTTCAAAGGAATTTAAAGGGTGTAAATTGCTGATCTGGAATGAATTCCTTTCCAATGTATCAGAAAAGGTAATTTGAGGGATTGCTGCAAATGCAGGCGGTTATTTTGGTAAGGAAAATTTCGAATTCAAAAATCACAAATTCGAAATGCCAATTTATTTATTGTTCATTTATAATGTGCTTAATACCAGTAAGTGGTTTCTAAGCGCAGAATTGGGATTCGAGCCTGTGTTGCGCCACGTTGTCTTACTTCCAAGACAAACTTGTTGACCGTGAGCTATCCTTCCTCCCCATAATGCCATAATGAAATAATCTCATATATGACCCCCGCCTGCTAAGCCCCACCTCCCTACCCTTAAAATGATCCTTTAAAAAAAATAAAAATCTTTCATTGTCCCCTGCTTTAGTTTTTATGGAAGTGGTGGCCACCCCTGCCACCCATGAATTCCCTTAATGTCAAATAAGGGTAGCGAGGGACACCCCCGCAATCCCCAATCCCCTTCGAATTTTCTTTTTACACTGCCAAATTCTGCATTTTCTCTCATGCAGTTTTTTCCAAAATATTATGCGGATACCATTGCTGCTGGTTGGAGTTGTGGCCTGAAACTTTGCTTTTTGCGTACTTGTGTCTGTTTTCTAGTTGTCGTATAGAAAGGTTTCTACTCTCTAGTGTCTCCCTGGTCCAATTAACGAACTTCTTTTGATCACTCGCAGACTATGTCAACTCATGCCACATTCTCTTCCTACCACTGACTCCCCACTTTTCCGTCTCTCACACATTTGAATGTCCTGTCCACTTATATAGCTCCAGTATACCTGTCCACTAATACACCATTCCACCCACTCCCTAATCATTTTGTATTCATTTCCCCTTCCTCTTCCACTACGTTTGCTTCTTGCAACCTGCATTATTCTCTTTATGAACAGTTCTGTTCATTCAATTTTCTGCTCACACAATATATACTGTCAGACACACACACACAAGAGGAGTCACTCATAGATACATACTCAGACATAAAGATTGTCTCACACAAACAAACAGTATCTGACACTCACAGAGACAGAATCAGTGGCACACAATGTCACACACTAACATATACAGGTGCATGCAGTGACCCACTATTTCTACACACTGACTCACACATAAGGGCACACAGTCTAAGGTTGAAATGCGGAACCTGATAGTCGACAGATGAGATCCTTAAAGTATCACAAAGTAACCACTATTAACTTCACGCCCCTCTTCTGACAGAAACCCTGTTTCCAATTCCCCATCCTTTTCCTTTACTCCTCCCTCTAAGAAGTTTGAGGAAAAAGTCTATTTTTCCGCCCCACATCGCTCCTGTAGTTTTTTTAATGACCACTCTCAGAGAGGCTGCAAAGGGATCTTAAAGTGGGGGATCTCTTTCCCTTTTCAGTGTATTATGCCTGAGTGGTCATTGAACTGCTGGGCGAGGGGCATTCCAGCAAGGCAGTGACAAACTCGCTGAAGCTCTGCTGAGTGAGGGCATGAGATGGAGTATGGCTCAAAGGAGGTTGGTGCACTTACTCGATTGAGATTGAAGGCTTTGCTAACTCCAGCTCGCATCTTCTTTTAGTGGGCCTCTACTGCTCAGGTGCTCAGGGGATGACTTTGTGAGGATGGCAAATAGAGGGCATTTTGGGAAGGAAATGGGTAGGGTTATGGGGTTTCTCTCTCATTGATGCATAGCCGGGGAGCACACAAGGGTGGCAGGCCTTGCTCCCCCGTAACTACCCAAGAGCATTCATAGGCCCTGATTCTTTTTACCAGGTTTGTTGTGAGGTAGTCACTATATTGTTGCAGCTCTCTCCAATGTGAGGCCACGCAGGTGCACAAGACATTTGCAGGAGATCTGTTCTTCATCCATATCTTCCTTTGACAGAGGAAGATCCGGTAAGAACTCCATATATGGGTCTTCCTTTATTGCTTAGGATAGCGTCAAGCAGATTGTAGGAGATGTGTTAAAGAAAATCTCCTAAAAAGTAGTCCAATAGTTGGAAAGTAGCTCCTTCCTATTCCCTTTTCAGCATCTCTCTCTCTCCATTCTTCTGAGCACGCTATTGAGAGTGAACAGAGTGGCAAATACTTGGATAAAGAGACCTTGAATAAAGTCTTACATGAAATCATATGATAAGTTAATTATAGCGCACCTGTACACGTGTTTCTAGGTGCAACAAGACAAGGGAGGGTACAGAGGGAGGACAAACCAAACGATCTTACTAGGCCTTGTGTAATTTAGATTGTGCAAGTGCGGTAACGCAAAGTGCAGGGGAAAGGGACGGGGAAGTGCAAGGAGGGGTGAAGGGGAGAGTGCAATCAGGGCAGCGTTGCTCTGAGTAAGTGCAGGCAGGACAGCGCGGCTCTAGGAAAGTGCAAGGAGGCAGGGGGGCATCATGTCAGGCAATGCATGGAGATCCTCACTCCAGAGAAACTAGGGATTTTCAGAACTGCAATTTATTAAGATTTCTGTGCATGGTTTCCCTTTACTCTCCTCAGTCAAGAGGAGAATTCTTAGGAAGTTGAAAAACCCAGACAAAATTTCGATGCCAAGATTTAGGCCTCAGCTAAACTCTGTACTTCTTTCATGCTTGCCATGTTGAACTTTCTTCTCTATGTAAGAGGCTTCACTGAGTGTTTCTGTCAATAGCAAAGTGGACGTGGCTCTCAGAAGACATTATGTTGGGCCCATCCTTTGCTCATAGTGAGCCCCTAAGAAGGCGGATTCCCACGACTTCTTTTGGAAATTGATGAGGATCTGTATTGTTTGGGCCTTAACGCATTATCAGACATGCATTATGAGGTTCAGCAGATATTAGACCCCTCTGCGATGGCATCAGATCATAAGCCCTGACCATGGTGGCTGCAGTAGATGAACGCCTACCATGCACAGCAGAGACCTGCACACTTAAAGGAATGCTGTCTTGGAAAGGATATTTAAGTGTTTGCTGTTCTGTTATCTGGAGACAATTGAAAGAGAGAGTTTTCAAGGTTTTAAGGACAAGAAAGTACTTTAATCTGTTTCTAGGTCATAATTGAATTCTACGCTAATTTGGAAATTAATTCACAATTGGGGGTGCAGTGAGATTTGCGGTCGTATTTTTTACTAGAAAGGAAAGGCCTTAAGCTATGTGCCCTAGGCAAACATGTTTACTACTTCTATTCGCGAAGGTTAATAAGTATTTCTTTGTCAATACGATTCCTGCTTGAGAGATTAAGCAGTAAGTACTCACATTCCCTTTTGGGCGTGTTTCCGGTGTATTTCTGTGATTTGCTGTTGTCCTTATTCGACTCACTTGCTCTACTTCTTTGCCTTCTATTTCAAGCAAGAATGTTAATGATACAGAAATTACCTTTCCGAATATTAGTAGTAAATATGTTCACCTGAGTTGTATAGCTAAGGCCTTTCCTGTCTTGTATTTAGACATAACATACATTGTAAAGCATGGCCCCATACCCATAGCAGCCCCACATATGCACAGATATATTTATCTCTTGTATTAATCTTAAGAATTAGATGCCGGGCAAAGAAACTGCCCAATTTCTTTCTTACTTTACATGTTTAACAGTTTTCCTGTGGCCATACAATCATCAAAGCCTTAATATGGCTACATATAAACATAATATAGGCAAAGATATTGAATTCCTATTTGCACCCTGGGGCTGTACCAGAAATCTCAGTAACAGTGAAAAACCATTAGAATTTTTTTTTCTAGGCTTGAAAGACTTTCTATCAAGGAAATTAGCATGCACTGAGAGAGTGCCACTATGCGTAAATACTTAGTGCAGAACAAAATACCCACGGGGTTCCGGATCTGTATACTCCCTGACTTCAGCAACACAAAAGACTCAGACTTAGCTGAGAATCGGGAGGAAAATCTTCATACTTGCTCTAGAAACATCCTAGGACTATTGATTGAGCACAGAGACAGGGAACCCAAGAGAATTTGATAGCAGATTGAGGCCATTAATAAAGAGATTGATGAGATTCCAGCTAAAGCTATGAACCTTAAGACTTTAGATGAAATCCTCAAAAAAAATCAGGATGAGGTTAAATTGCGTATGGTGGAAAGCAAGAAGCTTCTTTAGAGGTCACAAGGATTATAGAGAAGATCGGGTGTATACATTCCAGCCCAACTATGACGATATAGTTAGGCAAACAAACTCACAAGACGGCACTCCAGCCTCATCTGCAGCAAGCTAAGATACAGAAAATGGGTATAATAAGCACGAAGTAACTACCAAGGATTCTACAAGCACGAGGGATAGTGACACACAGCCTATCATTAACAAACTTTTTTAGAACAGATAAAAAGATACAGAAGGGGCAACAGACGATATACGTCCAAGCATGTCAGATTCTCAGAATTAATTACAACAGATATCTCAACCAAAATTTGAGGTATAGAGACTGTAGAGGTGGTAGACATGGAAGAAGGCAAAGAAGTAGAGAAAGTAAGGTGAATAAGGGCAAGAGCAGATCACAGAAAACACGTCTGAAAGGGAATGTGAGAACTTAGGTCCACATTACGAGTTAGACAGAAAGAATGGCCGTAACTCTATCAGGCGATTAGCGTTACTGCCGAGTATCCTGGTCAAATTTCTGCCAATTCATGAGTAGACAGGCGTGCGGACCACCCATCTGCAGTCTCCATATATTGACGGAATTACTGCACCGGCGGAATTAACGCTGAACGAGAAGATGTCATGACACAGACTGGAAGTTCTTCAGCAACCATCTTTAAAAACTCAATCCACTCTAAATCACTATTAAGGAAGTGCCATCCACCCCTAGAGGACACATAAATCATGTCAGGAGGCAAAGGGAAGGGAAGGGTGCTTGAAATATGGCAACACAAGCAGTAATTCACTGAGGAGGAGCTCAGTGTGCTTGTGGAGCAGGTGGTGGCCCATGCAGAGAAGCTGTATGGGTCACAAAACCGCAAAACATCCCAGCAGCAGAGCGCCATCTCGGCTGAAATCAGGGACATGGTGGTGGCACCAGGACATGTCGCATGGGACAGTGAGGACATGCACAATAGGTGGAACGACCTCAAAGCCCAAGTCCACACACTTATCTCCAGCGACTGTCGGGAGACAGAAACCACTGGTGAAGGATCTGTTGCCCTGCAGTGCTGCAGCTGAGGATGTGGAATCAGCAGAGGTTGGAGGCAGCAGCCAAGAAGATCCCGGTGAGTACATGAATGAATAATGGGCCCATTGCACAAGAACGTCAATAGCATGTTGACATACATATACTTCCATGCAACCAGCTTAGAGTAACCCAGACAAAGCACAATCAATCAATGTGACACCAAAGGACAGAACATCAGGAAGCATGGAAGGGGTGATCCCTCTTAAATACTCACCACATATAAGGAAGAGTCCATGATTTAGGGTACATTAAACCATCTTAAAACAGTATCATGTAGAGGCCCAATCACATGTCACATTGCCGCCATACTTTGTCAGCATGCCAAGCCCCCATGTACAGATACATCAACCAAACTGCTGGCACACACTTAATGTATGTCACATAATCAACACCTCTGGCTCAAACTTACAACTAGTGCAACAGAGCAGTAGCTGAAAGGCTTCCTTGAAGATCGTGTCCCATCTAATGTTGCACTCACACTACCATAGCTAGCAGAGCACCACTCGGCTGACGGTACAACAGGATACGCAAGCAACATTGGACCAGTCCCACATGGGAAGACATTACCATGCACAACTTGGAAGCTCATGACACCACAGTCCAAGCAAGGCACACCTTGACGACTTTCCCGACTGTCCATAGGCACACACAACCATCAAGCCAGTAAATCATACTGTCTGCCACATGAAGAAGGGCCCCATGGGGCCATAGCACACTGTGACCCCATAGTACATAGAACACTACATGAGAACACACCCTGATACATTCCATCAAGGTATTGATGCATTATTTCCTATCCCAACAGGCACACAAGACACCCAGGACAAAATTGAAGGCAGCAGCATCTACAGTGCACCTGCCCCAGGAAGTGGCAAAAGGGTAAAGGACATGCTGCACCCAGGAAGGGGAGTGTACACAAACCCCCCAAAACACCCCTGTCCAAGGGCACTGCTGCTGACACGTCTGTCAGTCATTCCACCAACTCCTACCATTATGGAGGCTGCAGAACCTCCCACCACTGCTGGAGAGTCTGATGACCGACCCAGCCAAGTGCCAACAACATGCAGGCACAGCCAGGCCACTGCACCTGTTGACACAGTGGCACCTGAGTCTGTCACCACTGCCTCCACCTCTGCAAATTCCCCTACGAGGCAGATGTACCCTTATTCATTGCCCCTGCCAAACGTATCATCTATGCAGTCAACACCCTCCCACTTATCATCTTACCATGCCTGTGCGCTCTGTTATCACCAACTCAAGGACACAGATTACAAAATTCAGGATGATGAGGAGCAGGCATGCCAGGCATCTGTCTATGAGGGAAGGCGCCCCTATCTGTCCCCAGGCCAGTGAAGGAACACACCGCCAATACCATCTGGGAAAGGCTCACCCAGATCGAGCAGTACTAGGAGGCAATGCAGCAGATAGGACAGGAGCAACTGGGTCACTCCCAGGTAATGTGTTATATGGTGCTGGGTACTTCCTGGCGGGTAGCCACCTCCCTGGACCATCTGTGTCATGCCACTGCTATCAACACCCAAATGAGTCAAAGGGTATGGGACTTGGCTGAGCACATGTCTGCCACACATGAGACAATGTCCAAGGCCATCACACTCACAATGCAGCACCTCCGGGGCAGGGAACCTGCAAGTTTCATGTTGGCCACCCCTATTGAGGGATCAATGGCGAGCATGCCACCAAGCACTCCCAGCACCGCACGAGTCGTGCAACCATGCCTACATGGAAAGGGGACAAGAGGAGGAGGTAGTGGAGACTTATTGGGAGACACTGGAGACCACAGGGGTTTGGGAACTTGACAGTGTTAGGGATGAGAATGCGTGGAGCATTATGGTGTTGGGGGTAAGGGGATGGGAAGGGTCATATGTTGAGAATGAGGGTGTGTGGAGGGTCATGGTTTTGCAGATGAGGGTGTGGGATGGGCCATGGTGTTGTTGATGAGGGTGATACATGTGAATACAGTGGCAGTTAAATGTACAATAACAGGTGGCTGTCTATATGTGCTTTCAGAAATAGTTGTCAATGATGTCCTGCCAGACAAAACGTCCATCGTGAGGTGCCCTGTCATCACCTGCATCTTCTTCATTATCTGAGTCTGAGTGTGCGGTGTCTTCACCTGGAGGCATGAGTATTTCAGCACATGCACATGTGCAGCTTAGCACAAATGACAACAATCTTACCCTCTTTTTCAGTAGTGAACAGTAGTGCCCCACCTGTCTGGTGGAGGCACCTGAACCTTCCCTTGAGTAGTCCAAACGTTTGTTCTATGCATGTCTTGGTACTTATGTGTGCTTCATTGTAGGCTGTTTCCTGCAGTGTACCAGGATTCCTCACTGGTGTCAACAACTACAGTAGCAGCTGATAGCCCGAGTCGCCTACAGCAGGTAGGAAGAAGAGTGTTGAACTTTACAATGTTGCTTCTGCATGCTAATTTCATTTACTGTTGGCCTTTGTGTGTTCAAATGCATTTAGAGCTGACTCCCTGTACTGCACGGGGCGGAGGGGATGTAGAGGTTGTGTGTGGGCATATTCGGGAGTATGCAGTATGTTCTCAGGCATCTCAGTGCCCAGAGTTAGTTGGATTATGGGCTATGGGCTACCGAGTGCCACATGGAATATGGTTCATGGGACTTGTAGTTGGACCAGACTCAGTAGGCTAGACAGGGAAAGGTGCCCAAAGGCAAGTGCTGGTAATAGTGTACCGTGGAAGGGTGGTAGGAGGAGGGCCTGGCCCCTGTAAGACTCAGAAGGGTCCAGGCAGCCAGTCGTAGCAGCAGGGTAGCATTAGCAGTGGAAGGACAGAGGGAAGGAGGAGGAGAAGAGGAAAGTCTTGAGGAGCTTCTGGAAATTAAGGAAATCTGGCTCAAGTCTCAGAGTAGCAGGGAGGCCATTCCAGAGGGAGTCTCCTGCCGAGGAAAGAGATTTACCCCCTACTCTCTGCTTGGAGAAACATCAGACCTGCAGAGAGTTGGAACTAGAGAAACGAAGGACTCTAGCAGGGAGGTATTTACGGAGAGAAAGTTGGATATATTGTGTTCCCAGACCCCATAAAGCCTTGTGGATGATGCAGAGGGTATTGAATTTGATTCTGTGTGCCACTGAGAGTCAGTGGAGAGATTTCAGGGCCGGAGAGATGTGGTCCCTGGGCTTGAGGCCAGGGATAAGTGTTGCAGTCCTATTCTGGATTAGTTGAAGAGAGCGGAGGGAGGAAAGGGGCAGACTGAGCAAGAGTCTGTTTCAATAGTCCAGCCATCGAGAGAATCATTGCTCTGGAGACATTGAGTTTCTGGGGAAAGTTGAGGAAAGGGAGAATGACTCTGAGGAGGTAAAGCTGAAAGTGGGCCTTCATGGCAAGGTCTGCGATGTGAGGTGAGAAGGAGAGAAAGGAGTCGAAGTGGACTCCCAGGTTTTTTGCCTCACAGGAGGGTGAGGGGAGGTGGCCCAAGGAGGGTGGCCAGAGATTATGTGGGGGGTGAGGAGCAGGGGTTCCAATGAGAAGGATCTCAGTCTTACTGGCATTAAGACAGAGATTGTTAGCAGCACACCATGCCTGAATAATAGCCAGACAATCGGTAATGAGAGAGGAAGGAGTTGAGGTAGAGGAGGGCAGCTTAAAGGAAATCTGTGTGTCATCCACATTACTCTGGAAATGAGGAGAGAAGGTGGAGATCAAGTGGGCAAGAGGAGCAAGGAAAATGTTGAAAAGCCATGGCGGGAGGATAGAGCCGTGAGGGACGCTGCAGGTAGAGAGTGAGGTAGCAGAGAGAAAAGGGCTCATTTGAACATGGGAGGGCCAATTTGAAAGGAAAGTGGTCAACCAAGCCAGTGCCTGGTCTGTGATGCCCAGAGTATTGTGGAGATGATTTAAGAGGGTGGCATGATTGAAGGTGTAAAGGTAGAGGATAGGTCAAGGAGGATGAAAAGAAAAGGAGAGCGAGTCGAGATTAGAGCACAAGTCATCACAGGTGTTCAGGAGAGCAGTTTCCATGCCTCTGACTGCTCTGAAGCCAGACTGGTGGTCATGGAGACAGCCAACAGCTTCAGTGTGGTGGGTTAGTTGGGAGATGGCCAACTTCTTCAATAGTTTGCCCAAGAAGGGGGTAGTGGAAATAGGCAGGATGTTTTTAAAAAAGGGTGCACAAGGAAGTGTTTGAGAGAGTAGCAAAAGAGTGGTTGCAGAACTCAGCCAAAGAGGGAGCGAGGGTGGCAACATTGTCCTTGATAGTTCTAGAGGAGCAGGAAAGCACCTGTTTGGAGTAGACTTTGATAGAGCAAACATTCTTGGTGACCTCATCCAGTGCTATGGGTGAGTAGGAGGAGAGTAGGAGGGAGGGAGAGAGAGAGCGAACAAGGGAGTCCTGCGTGCAAGTGGAGGAGGGAGGGGAGAGGAGAGTGAGGACAGGATGTCCTGATTTTTGGTTTTGAAGTGGTAGGCCAACGCCATACAGAAGGCCTGGGAAGGAAGGCCTGGGAAGGAATAGGAAAAGCAGAGACTGCAGTGGTTCAGCCATGTTATTGGTGGCCCGAACTGTGGGCTTGGATATGGGCCCACTACTTGGACCAGATGGAAAGTCTGTAATGCCTTTGGAGCAGGCCAGTTTGTCAGAGCATGTGCGAGAAGCCAGCCACCTCTGCAACTCTGCACTTGCCTGTCAGAAAGCCGAATAATGGAGAAGGAGACTGGCAATGCAGGCAGAGGCTTAGCCGGGGAGCTCTTGTAGTGAGAGAGTTAGATAGAGAGATATCAGCTGGGATGATTGCATCCAAGGTGTGACCGGCTCAGTGGGTCAGACCAGAGAGAAGAATGGTGAGTGAAAAAGAGTCACAGAGGTTGAGGAAGAGTAAGGTGGCCGCATCAGGAGAGTCAAGCTAGACACAATCATTTAAATCTCAAGGTCTGAGAACCAGCTGGGGTTGAACTGTGGGTCTGGCTTCTGTCGAGAGAATGTGTCATGAGCATTGCCGTTTTCGGGTACTGCTTTGTTTGCTACACCATTGCACTTTTTGTCAGCCTTACTACAGCCTACCGAGGTGACAGTGCTTGTTTGTACCTTTGTGTACATTTGTGGGTCGATGGGAAGGCTTCCTGCCAATGCCTATTGTAATTAACTGTCTGACTGCAGCTTCCTTAGTGATTCCCTGGCACCGAGGTCTCATTCCAATCTGTTAATGGGTGCCTGGCAAGCTGCATTACTGGGCAAGTAACGCATGGCCTTTTACGAAATGCTGACAGTATGATTCTTAAAAGATCCCTGGGAGAGAGAGTGGTGATTGGCTTTGACATTTTATTTTGTTATCATCTTCTAAGCCTCTTTCCCCTGCTATTCAATTACAACGTTGATGGGATAGAGGTCAGGGCATTTACATTTGCTCGAACCATTGCCTATTGTTAGAAAGGTCTTGTGTGAAAAGGTGCATGCAAAATGAACAGCATGAAAGCTGAACAGCTGCCAGACTTGTTTCTGCTAGATGCCTGCTGATTCCAGCCTTGGAAACATGCACCCATCACCGGGAAGGAATGGGACACTAACAACAAGAAGGGCACCTTCATTTTTTTGGGTGACTGTGAAATTTGGCAATTTCTTTACTTCACCACCCCAAGGCATGAGGCTTTTAGTGTTTTAGAAGATTAAAGTACACACAGTTTGATAAACCAGAAAGTTTTAAATAGAAACATAGAACAACGTTGAAACCATGGAACCTACTCCACACTGTCTCTCTTTAGCGCCATGATGCCCTTGGGTGTACGTGTGCTCGACAAATGCTATTAACATAACATAACATAACATAACATAACATAACATAACATATTAACGTGATAAGTAGAGGGAATGCAGCCAGAAAGCTTTCAAATCTGCTTGAACAAGACAAGCCCCATTATTCCATAGTGAGATATCATGTGTACAATAGGCATTTGTCTGAAAAAGTTCCCAATGTAACACATAGGGTAGTAAGTGTTGAGCAATTGGTGGCGCAGGGGACTTTGAAATGCTTGTTCTCCAACACAGTGGCAGAGGCAGTGCCTTTTCTAAGGGGGCACCCACATTTAAAATGATTCGAACTCAGTGGCAGCTGGTGAAAGTTTTTCGAGTCAGAGAATTACCATCTCTAATGAATTGGCGGTAGCCAAATGTAATATTGCATTTCTGGAGGGAAAGGGCTTGAAATTGTGCATTGTATAGCACAATATTTGGAGGATAAAATGGGTAAAAAGACTTAAAATTCGTCCTCTAGGGTTCATATCCAAAGGATATCAGGTCACCAATAGAAGGAATACAGAAAGAAATTTAGAACATTTTCATGATGCCTGTGTCCACAATATATGCCAGCAGTGCCACTGTAAATCATGTTCATGATAGTCTGCCTACAAAATATACCAGCATTCATGCTGTAAACCACTAATACTTTCCAGTATTGTCACTACAAATAGCTTTCATGAAGCTGTCCTTTACTAGATGTGCAATCATTGATATTCTAAATCATTTTCATGATTCAGCACCCAAAATAGCTGTCAGCATTCATACAGTTATTTGTATGATAGGCCCACAACACATGAAAGTAATCAACTTGCAATTGCAAATAAGACTGATGGTGCTACAATCACAAGCATAGAGGGTCTTAAATAATGGACAAACTTATATTTTTCCATCAAATGTGGAAGTTCAATTTGCGGAATGCTATGCATTGGCTCCGCATCCCCCTGTGGTAGCTCGTGGTTACTGGTTAATGCTTGATCCCCAGGAGCTGCTTTTCGCTTTTGCTTATCCAATCTTAATTTCGAGCCACACACACACACACACAACACACACTCCTCTCATGGGTTTTTGGACCATGAGACAATAACTGCAATAACCGACAGAAAGTATTGCATTGCTCCTGTAAATGATGAGGAACACAGAGAAACGTAGAATGGATCTATGAAGAGTGGACTACAGGAGAAGAGTGCACTACAGGTGAAACTATTGCACTGACATGAATGTTTACCCCCTCTTGTTGCCACCAATCCTGTAGTCTTAATAGCAAACCTCCTCTGTAGCCCTTCATTACTCCTCCCCCTGCTAGTTATGCAACAGGTTTGTGGGACTGGCAGGCCAGGCCATGTGGTCACTGCAGCTCATCTCCAGTGAAGAAGAGGATTGTCACCAACACCAAGCCTCCATTGCTTTCTGAGTGGCCTGCATTTCTCCCACACCATTCTCACAGACACTGGTAAAGGGAGAAAGCCGCAATGTCCTGTGCACCCTGCGTCTGATGGCAGCTAACTGCGTCCAATCCCCTGGTTATAGTTTATCACCCTATAGTTTTTCGTCCATTAATACTTAAAGGCAAGGTTGACATGCTAGTGCTCAGGGCAGCAATATTTGCCAGAATACTTCCTTATGGATAGAAAGGAATGTACGTTTTCCCCCAGATCTTTCAAGATAAAACATGTTTCCAAGATGATCAGCATAAAAACAACTGCCAGCCATGATTCTGTTATGTTTGTGATGCAACAAAACACTTAAAGGGAGACACTGAGTCACTGATAAGCGGGGGGAGGGATCTGACCCAGAACAACAACAGGTTATTATTTACAATAAGGATGAAAGTGAATAGTAGGTTTTTCATTAAACTGGTTGTTAATTCATTTGCAATATTAGCTATATGGCAGAATGACTGTATTGTTCAATTAGACAATATTCTATACGTAACAACTTTACAAATTGAAATTGTTCTAGGCATTAACTATCTTTTAAGAACAAGCGATATCGTTCGAGTTGAACCTTTTTTAGTTGTGTACTGCGTGGGTGATTTTTGTTAAGCAAGTGGATTTATTGACAACACTATTGGGCTTTGTCTGCTTGTATTAATAGGGCGACGTCTATCGTTAAGATGCTTGGTACAGCGAGTTTGAACTAAAGTTATTTTGGTGATATGTGCTCCTTATTTGAATTAATTTCAAGAGCAGCACTAATCTAATTGATACCAGCAACAGCACTAATTACAGCTGTTTCTGTGCTATGTCTATAGGTATTTGTTTACTACAAGAGTCTAAGAATTCACTTCTACTACTTGAACGTAATTGATCCAAGAAGGATCATTACCTATTGGGAACTCTGCATTCGCTGAGTTGTGTTACACCCCTGAAAAACTTCTACCATCTTTACCAATGTTTTTAAATTAATTTACAGTTTTCAAAATGTATTTAATAGAATTAAACATGTTGGGTCTTTTCTTGACTGCATTGAATAGCAGTTAAAACATTGATGTACATAAGAGCTACTTATTAGTAGCCCTGGAATTTGTAATCGCTATGGTTGAGCACGATTGCTAATTAATGTATGCTCCCAATTGTAATATGGTGACTGATGAAAAGGCATGAATACATGTTTTTGCCTAATATGTTCTCTGGTGTTGGTTTTTTAGGTTTTAGTGATATGCACGTTGTGAAATCATTTGCATGAATCACTTTAGCAATTGCACTTGTCACTTTATTGAAATATGAAATGTTTTTATTGATTTTATAATGAAATTGTTAATAAAATGTGTTATTAAGTATAATGAAATTGTTATTAAAATGTGGCAATATATATAATACTTCTCCTTGAATTCTGATTATTAGTACCACTACAATTTCATAGAGCCAGGAATGCTATTAATTTCATACCTGCTCAACCCTATTTAATTTTTGATATAAGGAACCATTTTCTAGACAGTGAAGGAGTGGCAGGATCCTTATGTTTGTGATGCAGCCAGCCCTGGAAGGATGCATTCCCAAGAATAATTGCGATATTGAACAATGGGGCAAGCTTTGCACTTTCGCATGACTCCGATGTTTGGGTATTACTTTTCCTTCCCTTGTCTGATAATATTGTGAAGCTGTAATAGAGAAATGCACAGAAGTGTGAGGTGCCAAAAGCTACCGAGCATCTCCGCCATTTTGCATCCCTCCCATTGGATCGTTGTCACCTCACCCAGCAGGGATATCTGCGTTTTTAGAGTACTTGGCCACAAGTCAGACAATGTATCGATTGTGCTTGGATCTCTTAGTTAATTTATCTTGGAGCGAATCAAAATAGCCGATTACTGTCATACTATAATACCCCAGATTACCAGTTACTGGATGTGGAGTGAGTGACACAGCCTAGTGCCACAGCAGTTCGGTGCAGTGGATCCATTTTCAGAGAGCTTGGGAGCAATAACTTCCTTGGTTAGTAAAAAGTTAAAACAATGAGAAATGTTCTGTTGTAATGTGCAGTATGAAATATATTCCCCTTGATTGCGATTACACACCAAGCCACTCCCTTGCAACCCCAGATAAATGGACTGTTTCCTAGATTCAGATTACAAACAAAATCCATTGGAATTCCAATTCTTACTGGAAAGCAGACCTTTTCTTAGAATAAACTAAGACCACCACAATATTCTAAAGGCTGTGCCGCTTTGAACGTGACTTAGTCCATCAAAGACATGTACTCCCAAAGATGTTCAGCATTCAAACACATAATGCCTGCTGCGTAGGCTTTATTGGTGTGTTGCAATTGACACGGTTTGAGAATAATGATTCACATGGGATTAGCTGGTAAGGAATCCCATTAGGTTTAAGGTTAAACATATGCTGGGCAAGAGCTATGTCCCAAAGGCAAAACAACACATCAATGTAGGTTGCATGTATACACCCTAAAGACAGACCATGGGTTAAAGGACACCAATGGTGCCAGTGTATCCATCTGCCTTGTTCTAGTGGGGCACTCGTCAGGGTCAGGTGAAAACATGGCGATGACGGACTCCACTGGGAGCTATCCACCATTTTGAGTTGAAGAACGTTTCAGTTACGCAAACCTTCAGTTGAAATGTTGTGTTATGAACTCTTACAAAGGTAAGCCCGAAGATTGGAGCCATTCAGTATTCAATTTTGGGAGAATGTGTGGACGTTAAAATACTTTAATGCTTTAACATTTCGGAGTAAATGACTTCTGTGTCAAAAAATTGAAGTGTTTTGCAAGTTAAGAACGACACATAGAATTGCCTTTTTTGCATTTAAATAGCACTACGAATCAGCAGGCACCTGAGCGCTGTATATTATTACCCACGGTGTGTGGTGCTCATTTATCGATCTCGAAAGGATGAAAGGCTGAGTTTGGCCCTCCCGGGATTCAACCGTGCGTTGCCAGGCTCTGATGTCAAAGTGAGCGTTTTACTTGCAGCGCTATCTGACCGGCAAGTCACTTGCCTCTTATTTGTTCAAGTCTGGGACTGCAATGGATATCAAACTAGCAACTGGATTTGTAACAGCCCAAGTCCCATGTCCCGTTCAAGCCGTAGTTCGTTTCCTGGCTTCTGCTGTTTTATGTTTCGAGCTTGCTCTGTACTTACACTTGTCTCAAAAGAGTTTAACTAAAGCACTCCTGGTAAGTAAGCCGCAGCATGGCTTGCGCAGTTTCTCTCATGCCTTCTATCATGCCTTTCCCCCGCCATTGTTACCTCGAATAAAGACTGGCAGGTGTGCTGCGTCAGGGGGAAAAAAAGAGCATAAGTAACGCTGGTGCCAGTAGAAAAACGTTCTAAGAGCCATTAGCGGGCACGAAGGGGAAGTCAGCCATTTTACGACAGCAGCGCCGCGGAGCGAGGTCTAATGGCATTTTGCTTTGTTGTGAAATATAATGATCAGTAATGAGCACTAATGTGCATCGTGAGAGCAGGCACTTGCCAGCTGTTTCCACCATATGCCCTGGGAATGCCATAATTTGCCAGGGATTGGCATGTACTGGCGTGCATATCATGTGCAAGCTATAGATTCATATGCAAAGTATTGCCACCAAACACCTAGAGACCAACACCTTTTCCTGTGTTGTTATCAAAACCCAAAGTGCTCACAGGATTTCCATCCAATGCCTTTGTTGTCACGCGACTGTAAAGGGTATTGGCCAATGAGTGCCAGATTTCATGCGGACAGAAAGGCCTTGTCACATCATGCCCATTTTGCATAGCAGTGCCTGGTCCCACTGTGCCCAACTAGGACAGCAGTACCTCGTTACATTATGTACACATGGGCTCTGCTGAAATGTGCCAAGGCCCTCCTTTCTGAACACACTGAATCCTGGAACTGACATCATAACAGTGCTTGACTTTTAACATAGATGTTTTTCAGTAAATCTCAAGTTTTTGGTCCATTTCCACCTGGGTCTTTTATTAATGGAGTACACAGTGTTTACTTTACTTTACTTTACATTGATTTGTATAGCACAGCCATAGACCCAAAGGCGTGAGGGCGCTACAAAACAATTAGACAGATTTGAAGAAGTAGGAGATATAAGATGTTTTCACTGACATATATCAGCTAATTAGATAAAGATATGAGTCTTCAGCCTCCTTTTAAAGATCTCGAGTGACTCAGAGGACCTCAGCGCGAGGGGAAGGGCAAGCTGTTTACAAGATGGCCGCGGATGTATTGGCTGGTAGGTGTGTACTGCATGCACATATGTAGTGTGCAGTGGAGTTCGCCCATTGCCCATTCGTTTCAGTGTGGAAAACAAGACGGCCATGTTGGTATAGAAAGGACAATACGCACAAAGCTACTGTCTTAATTGTGAACATTTGCACCTGAGACGTTTTACTTAGAATTATTGGTGTGGTAGCCCAATTAACCACAGGGAGTTTTTGTTTATGATCAAAGGTTCTCCTGCCAAAAACTATGCCATAAAAAACGATGCCAATTTTGCACAGTGCCCCATCACTCGCCAGCTAGGTTTGCCCATAACAAAACCACAATATAGAACTGAAAATACAGGAATTATTAAAATCCTTACGAAAGACACATTGTTTTATGGAAAAATATACGAATACTCAAGTAATGCTGTGCTGTGAACAGGAAGCCTGGCCTTCAACAGTGGGGTCTCCATGACCCATTGGCGTCCACATAGACTTGCAAAGGTACAGAATGTGGATAAAGTGGGATGAAGTTTTGTGAAATGGGGAGGGTGACTCGCATTTTGCTTAACACTTCACTAGAGGACTGGACACCCTGTGAAGTTGTGTTGGGGTGCTGAGCCTAAAGTTGACAGCGGTTCTGGGGTAACAGGCATGCCCCTTTCAACATGCATAAGACCATTCCTAACTCAACTTGCTAGTGTCTCACCAGCAGTAGTGACACAGTGTGTCTCGCCTGGTTTTGAAGGGCGCTCCCTGACACAGATCCTGGATGCCACCATCACAGCACAGTTAAGAGACCCCAGACCCGACAGACCAATGTTTCCCGATGAGTCTATCAGATCAGATCAGATCAACCTGAGCCGTATCTAACTTTGTTCCTGGGTTCTTTCTTTTGCACGAGCTGCCTGTCCACTTGCTATACAAAAAGTCTGAACTGCCTCTTGCAGACCCGCCCCAACAGTGCCGTTTATCCAGTTTGCACTACAGGAAAATAGTCAAGTGCCATATTATGACTCACATGTCTGAAAACCCTCTACAGCAAAAATACACTTTGCACAGTTCCATGAACCAGGGTTTGTGTCGGCAGTGCAAAGTCACTTTTCAGCAGTGCAAATTCACTTTGAACCGGGCAAGAAATTCCATGAATCGGGCACTTGATGTGCATTCTCTCCAAATATGTACGAAGGGGGTTGAATGCCTGCTGTTCAGAGTGAACAGCGTCCTTTCCTTAGCACTGCAGAACGCTTAAGGCCCACAAATTGCCCTCTGAGTGTCTGCTCTGCTACGCAGCCAGCCCGTTTCTAGATGTACATTTGAGGAGCTCAGCGCATCCTATATGGTTTGTTGAGCGGAGTCCTTTGAAGCTGTCCCTTCAGCTCTATAGATAAGGGGTGTATCAGCCACTTGTACTTCCTAACAATAGGCAAATACTTCCAAAAAAGAAAAATAGGAAGTCTAAATACTCCCAACAAAAAATAGGAAACCGACACCTTAGGTGCATGCTTTCAACCACACTCGATTCATGGATATGTATGTACCAGTAGAACATGTGGTGCCACAGGAAGAAACTAATATCAAAATGTATCTTTTAATGGGCATGAATAAGTGGAAAGAAATATGCATTACAAAAACATTTCTTTTTTTACTGTTAAAACATTTACTTGCTTGTAAAATACTTCCATTAGGAATGGGGCATACATTTTTACTCCATAAAAAATCATTTTACTCCCAATTTTAAAGACTATGGAGTAAAATACTCCCACTGCAAAATCTTATCTGGAGCACTGTGTCCCCTGATACGATGCTGAGTTTGTGCTTTTACTGCCCCTTGATGCCTTCTGCAAATATCAGGCTCTGGACAAAATGGTGTAAAAATAGCATGAGCCATGTCTATGTTTGGCTCTGAATTTACTCTGGACATGAGCTATGATATTAAAACTCTGAAGGTTTAACCATAAGACAGTGTTTTTGTTTGGCTCCTATTCCAGCAATCAACTAATCAAATTCGACATGTTGGTGACACTGTGTCAACAGGTTCAGAATGGGTAGGTCATCACCACATGCATTCTCTTCTATGTTAACACTCCACACTAGCAAGGACAAAATTCGAAGGAAGGAGGACCATTGTACAATGGACCATGCCACAATAAGGAGTTTGGCTAGACCCTGGTGAATACGGCACCAGGGTCCATTACATGTGTGTCAACCTCGAGCAAAGAATGCTGCACATTGACATTATCTCATTCCACTAATATGGAACATCTGTGAGTGTGGTGGGAATTGTGACTGCAACAAGCTTTCCACATATACCTCATCTTTGATATTTTCTTTCCAGCTTCAGCTGCTTCAGAATTTTATTTTCCTTGACAGAGGGCGCTGTGCACTGGTCTCGTCGACTCAATGTCCATCGAGGGCCTGCGTCCAATGGTGGATGTCATCATCAGTATATGTAGCATGCACTGTGCCCATTGGCTTCAGTTCTGTTTTTCCGATGCAGCTTTCGCTTCGAGAGAAATAGGGTACACTTTGGCTCTTCATGAACTTCGATTCATTGAATTTAAATTCATTACTTCTTCATTGTAAGCTCCATCGAAGCCTTAGACAGGCTTAAAAAAATGGCACGATTGTGGGACATTTCTTTCGATCTCGGCCCCCCACCGCCTAGGTCTGTGGTGCCTCGGCATGGAACATCGCACAGCGGAGTGTAATTTCTGTCAGGCAATGACCGACAAGGCTTTAAGAGAGCGTTGAGGTAAATTAGCAGTGGGTAGTATCGCTTCCAAGTCCCCTACCAATATTTAAAAAAAACAAAAATCTGATGAGTTGAGAGATTCTCGTTGAAGGAATAGATCCAAGAAAAGATCTTGATCGAGGAGTGGATCACGTCATTCTTTGTCTTTGTCAAAGAAGGAAAAGAAAAGACATCACAGATCTCCTTCAACCTCAAGTGATTCCTCCCCTGAGAGTATCATTTGCCCAACCAAATCCGATTCCCCAGCCAAGTGGGATGCATTTCGGAGGGATATGATTCAAATATTTGAGAAAGCAGTCTCAACACCCATGAAAGAGAAGAAGAAAGACCATGCCCCTGTCGCTCTGCATAAAGAAGACAAAGGGAAGTCGAAGGCTAAGTCATGTGAACCTTCAAGTCTGTGACGCAAGCCAGATTCTAAAAAGATGTTGACGACTTCGACAATAACGAGGTCTATTCCATCGACACCTTCGGCATTGGAGCCGTCGACGCCTGTGTCAAAGACATCAGCACTTCAGATGAAAACTACGATGTTGCTGGCTTTGAAACCATTATCAATGGCTTTTTCAAAGCTGTTGAATCCCCCAATCACATAGGAGAAGAATTTTAAGCCTTTGCCAAAGAAGGATTTCTTCAAGTCTGTAACATCAATCTCTGAAGACCAGGAACCTTCTGATGATGATAATCAGCCTTTTCCCCTGCAAGAAAATAAAAAAAATTGGACTGTGTCTGGGAGGAAAAAATGGGATGTGGAGCTCAGGTTAGCACGAACGTGCAGGCAGCGTTCCACTCCCTACGTCTGCTGAGACATATCCTACCATTCATTGCTAATGAGGAGAGAGCGGTGGTGATTGGCACAATGGTTAACTCAAGACTGGATTATGGAAATGCATTGTTGTGAGGTATACTAGCCTACCAGCTGCGAAGACTGCAAGTGGCCCAAAATGCAGCAGTGAGGCTGGCGTATAGGGTAAAAAAATCAGCCCCAATCTCCAATCTAAGAAGAGCGTTGCACTGGCTGGCGGTAAAGGAGTGAATTGAGTTTAAAATTCTTTGTTATTTAAATGTGTCAATAAAACAGCGCCAAGATACTTATCAGACAAAATCAAGAGTCATGTTCCAACTCGCCAGCTGCACTCAGCAGATCAGAATCTGCTTCAGATACCACGTACTAGGTACGTGAGTAAAGGGGACCGTAGATTTTGAGTCTATGGGCCAAGAGTATGGAATAAACTAACTAGAGAAATCCTTGAGATTAAAACCCTCCCAGCATTCTGCAGGGCCTTGAAGACTCATTTGTTCTATTAGAGACCTTGGATTTGAGGCAGTGCAAGCCAACCTTAAACTATTAAAGTGGATGAAGGCAAGATTAATGGTAATTAATTCATCAGTGCCCAATTACGATTCAATTCGTCCGGTGCGCTTCAAAAATTCAAAAATGGCACTCCAAATGTACCAGATGCACTAATATCAGAGGAGACCAGTATTAAAGATTTGTATTAAAATCTTCAAACAGTCACAGGTGTAGATACATCACCTGAGCTAGAATTTGGAAAGCCACACCCCTCTGATCATGCTGATTCCTCATATCGACAATTCATGAGCAAAGTAGTGACATCTTTAGGATGGAGTAGACCTGCTGCTCCTTTTGAGCAGGATGATTTAACTGACATCCGAGGTCCACAGAGAGATCCCATCTTGCCATTTGATGTTGCTATGCAAAAAGGGTTAAAACAAATTGGGAAACCCCAGAAACTATTTCTGAAGTTAACAAAAACTTCTCTAGGAAATATAGGCCATCCAGCAGTGACCTAGAATATCTGACTAAACACCCTACACTAGAAGGTTTAGTGGTCCAAGCGGTGACATCCACCAAACAGTCGCCATACCCCACTATTCCACTGGACGGGGTCCATAAGCGGGTGGATGTGTGGGCACAAAAAATCTTTGCTGCAGTAAGCATGGCCTTGAAGTCTGCAAATACCACATGTGCCTTGTCAAAACGTATGTTTACCCTGTGGGATTACGTAGCAATGGCGGCTGAACACGTTCCCAAAAGGGAGGAAAGAGATGGATTCCTGACAATCATCAAAGATGGAAACGAGGCAATGTGTGAGTACCTTCAGTCAGGTCTGGAAACTGCAGATAGCTTTGGCAGATCCATGGCAACTAGTACCGTGCTACACAGGTTTGCATGGTTGAGAAAGTCAGGGTTTGTACCAAACATGCAATCCAGGCTTCTCAATATGCCTTTTGACGTCTCTCAACTGTTTGGCAGCAAGGCTGATGAAAGCCTGGAGAAGCTGCAGGTAGTAAAGTCTCTAAGCACCAATCAAAGAGCTTCAACATTCTTACCCTAGTACATCATCTTGGAGGGGTAAGTCTGTTTGTTTCTAATCCTCAGTTGGAGGATTGAGGCGACAGGCTAGTCATGGAGGCCAGAGAAGGTTCCCACATGATAGACGAGGGAGAGGTACTAAGTCTTCCCAAGAAACAGCTACTTTGCCCTCAGCCGCTGCTTCAGTCACCTCAAAACCGCTCCGAGGCCTTGACCCACAAGACCCCGGTGGGAGGCAGTCTCTCACAGCTTCTGAAAGAATGGCGGGGCATTGCTTCAGATGCATGGGCATTGCTAACTGTAGCCCAGGGTTACTGTCTTCTCTTTCTATAAAGGCCTCAGGATCATCCACCGGGAAACAACTCATTCAAAATTCCAGATCCACTCCTGGGCAGGACATTTTGACCCTGCTAGGGAAAGGTGCTATAGAACCGGTACCTGTAGCAGAGAGGAACATGGATTTGTACTCCCCTTGTTTTCCAATCCCCAAGAAGGACAGAGGATTGAGACCCATCTTAGACTTGAGAAACTTGAACACATTCCTCAGGTAGGACAAATTCAAGATGGTTACCCTTTCTCAGATCCTTCAGGCCCTCCAACTCCAAGACTGGATGGTATCATTGGAACTTCGGGATGCTTAATTTCATGTGCCTATCCATCACAAGCAGAGAGGGTACCAGAGGTTCGCGGTTGGCGGTTCTCATTTCAGTGTCGAGTTCTGCCATTTGTGCTGACCTCTGCCACACGGTTTTCACCAAGTTATTGGCAGTTGTGGCAGCAGGTCTTAGGAGAGGGTGGATTCATGTCTACCCCTACCTGGACGATTGGCTGATCATGGCCCGTTCTCCCAAACAGGTCCTGGAACATCTCAGTATCACCTGTCATTCCCTCCACAGAATGGGCCTATGCCTCAATTTCAAGAAGTCCCACATGAAACCATCTCAAAGACTCCAATTTATCAGAGCATTACTGGGTACATCCTTGAGGAAAACCTCACCACCCGAGGTGAGGGCTCAACACATTCTGCAAATGGTCACCAAATTACACAGTGCCCAGCTCTTCCGGCCTTCAACTTTTTGAGTTTGCTCGGCCTCATGGTATGCTGCATTTTTCTCATACCAGAGGATCGCCTGAGAATGAGATCTATCCAATGGGCTCTCAAGACTCAATGCTCTCAATTTGGAGGCAAGATGTCAGACCTTCTTCAGGTTCTGAGGGGAGTCGCATAGGACCTTCTGTGATGGGCCTGTGAGGACAATGTTCTGAAGGGAGAACCCTTTTGGCAACCATCGCCAGAGATAACAGTAGTAACGGACTCCTCCCACATGGGGTGGGGAGCCCATGCCAATGATCTGACAATCAGCGATCGCTGGTCTCCATCGCAGTCCAAACTACACATCAGTCTATTGAAGCTGAGGGTAATCAGACTTGTACTGGGAAAGAAGGTCCTGGTAATGACAGACTACACAGTGGCCATGTACTGCTTCAACAAGAGTGAAGGCATAGGGTCACTACCACTATGCAGAGAGGCAATGCAGCTCTGGTTCTGAGCAATTCAAGAAGGAATCTCCCTATCAGCAGTTCACCTAGCCAGAGAGGAGAACACAACGGCGGACCCTCTGAGCAGGCAGAGTACAGTCTCCCACGAGTGGGAACTAGCTCAGGAAGTCCTTCAAGAGATCTTCATCCTTTGGGGAACCCCTCATGTGGATCTGTTCATGACCAGTGTCAACTAGAAATGAGAGCTGTTCTGCTCCAGGGAATTCCCCCCAAGAGGAGCTCTAGGGGATGCGTTCGTAGTGGACTTGGAATTTCCACTCCTACACGCGTTTCCTCCAGTCCCCGTCATTCCTCACATGATCAGGAGGTTGAGAAAGTTCAGGAAATCCATGATCCTAATTGCCACGTATTGAGCCAGGAGGATGTGATACCCAACCTTCTGGACATTTCCATCTACCCTCCAATGCATCTTCCACAAAGAGAGGACCTTCTCTCCCTCTCTCTCTCTTTATATACAAATATATATAAAGAGAGAGCGAGAGAGAGAGACAGAGAGAGAGAGAGAGACAGAGAGAGAGAGAGAAAGAGAGAGAGAGAGAGAGAGAGAGAGAGAGAGAGAGAGAAAGAGAAAGAGAAAGATCAGGTAGTCCATCCAGATGTCAAAACCCTCAGCCTTCACGCATGGTTTCTGAGAGGTTGATATAAGGATTTGGACCTTGAAGGATGACGTAATGAAAATGTTGCTTTCGGCCAGCAACAAAGTCCTTGTACTGCTACCGTTGCAACAAGTTCAACAGCTGGTGTAGAGATAGGAATGTGAATCAGTTTCAATGCGATACACCTCTGGTGTTATCTTTTTTGTTACACTTAGCACATCTGGGGCTCCAGATTGGAATAATAAAGGGGAATATGTCAGCGCTTTCAATTTTCAAGCATACTTTAAAATCCCTTTAATCATTCAGTTTCCTAAGGGACACTCCCTTTCAAGTTCCTGTATGGGATTTAAATCTTGTACTAACATTTCTAACATGTATTCCATTTGAATCACTACATTGACGTACATTAAGACTATTAACATTAAAGACACATTTTACTAGTACCAATAACTTCAGCCTGCAGGGTAAGCGAGTTACGGGCACAACCTCCATTCACTATTTTCGGTAAGGACATTGTCCTTAAATTGAAACCTTCTTTTGTGCCAAAAATAGTCTCTGACTTCAATTTGCCTCAGAAAACTGTTCTACCAACTTTTTACCTCATCCTGGGAAAGAGGAGGAGAGATTACATAGACTGTACCTGAGAAGGGCTCTCAGTTTCTATATCTCACAAATGGCTCAAATTCATCAAGATGCTCAGTTATTTTTTGGCTATACAGGTCATAAGTTAGGTTTGATTTGGTTGTAACAAAACCAACACTATCCAGATGGATTATTCTGGCTGGTAAATCCTCCGGAGGGTCTGAATGTTTTCTGAAGCAGCTAAAGCTGGAAAGGAAACATCAAAGATGAGGAATACATGGGAGGAACATCCAATCGAAAGAACGTTACCACAGGGAAGTAACTTGTTCTTCTCCTCGCATGCAATAGCGATGTAATCGCCCACCCCGCAGATGGTTATGTTGAGTTCCGGTGAATCATGCCTGGTCTGTTGACCATTCTATTCAGTGTATTTATCAGAGAAAATCCAGTGGGAGGAGTACATATTTCTTATAGATGATACAGGCTGTTCCAAGGACTTCAATTACATTTGCAGCATCACTCCCACAAAAGTGCAAGCTAATATTAAGCTATTCAGTGCAGAGTATGAGCTTAGTGATTCCGGTTCATAGCAGCGGTAATGGGAGGAAAAACATATTTGTGTTTTCGCACACTTGATAACACAGAAACAGCATGATATTTCCCACTTCCAGATCCGCTGGCGTTTCATGCTCAGAGGAAACACAAGAGCAGGATCCATAAGGAAGTGGTGAATTGATGATGGACGGCCCTTGGAGTGCAACACAGTACAGTACAGTGGTTTCATTGAAAACTAATCTTAAACATAGTTTTCTCTTACTCTGGCATTTGCATAAGTATAGCAAATATACCAGGGCAAGGTATCGTGTAGCCTATTAAGTTGTACAGATGAAATGTTTTCTGAAAGATGAGCAGTTCTTTGTCCTACACACCTGTTAGGAGTCTTCAGCATCGATTATGCATGGGGTTGTGGACGGAAATGAGAAGGGGGGCACATGACTAGATAGACCACAGTACAAGTGCCCACAGCTGGTAGGTGGAGGCCGTCCTGCCTATGCTGATGCCCATGATGCCAGCCAGTGAAACCATCTGACCAGTAAATGACTGTGGCCAATGGCAGTCCTGGATAGAGCAAGTTGACAATATGGAAGGCAAGTATTGTTTCCCTCCAGGCATAGTGGAGGACGATTATATGCAATGACTTGGAAGTCAGACTGTTTTAGAAGTATATTTATTACGTTTTATTGACTTGAAAAACGGCCAAAGGTGCAAAAGAAATTACTCCAGAGTTTCTATTACAATGTTTTCTTCTTTATAAGCGATGCCACAATACAATCTAATATTTCCCAGTTAGAGTCCTGTGATTGTTACTCACCATAGTAAAGGTAAAAGCAACCCATGCACCTTTTTTCCTAGGGCCCACTACTACTCTGACGTAAATCAGCCAATGCCAGCAGGTGACACACACTGCTTTTCTCATCCAAACAGAGGCCATAGATAAGCACATGAACAACAGGGCTGGACACCATGTACCAAGGCAAGGCAGGTCAAAGTAACAGACCCAGTGGGCCTAATTACAAGTTTGGTGGTAGCCTTGTCGGTAAAACCGGCAGGCTGTCGCCAAACTTTCAAATTCTTCCGGCACCCGGGGATGTGCAATTACCAGGGCATTCCAGCCCCGTCGAACCCTAATTGTCCATATGGCTCAATGGGAATGGGGAGGTCGGATGCACCGGCACCATTCATGCATCCGACATGGTCTACTCGCGGGTGCCGTTCCGCCCGCCAGGTCAAACCTAATGGTATTCATAAGCCATTTTCATTTTTGTATTTGCCAAATTGATGCTGTTAGGCACTGTGGGCCAGATGTGCAGCGACACACACATCTATGTGCCTAGCAATGATAAAGAGGTTGTGCTGAGTGCCCCCACGTTGCACCTCCAGGGACATTATTTCACCAAAATGCCTGGGGTAGCGGAAGCGACATCACATGACCCTTGACCTCTGATGACATCGCAGGAAGTGATGTTATTTGACCTCACCCAGAATTGACCTCACAGGAAGCGATGAACAGGACCTTTCACCCCTCAAGAAAACATGAAGCGACATCACATAGCATTGTTTTTAAGTACACTACGAAAAATATGGTTTCACTATCACTGTAAAGTGATGGATCCCAATATCAGTGTGTACAGGCCCATGTTACCAAATCACTGTGAATGCAAACAGACGTCCAAGGCCGAACGATAATGATGTGTTATTATATAGCAATTATGCTTAAGCCTTCATATAGAACAAATACATATACAATATCACCAAACCTGTGTTGATACTCATTTATCACCCCAGCTGGATGAAAGGCTGAGTTGACCTTTCTGGGAGTCGAACCTGCAGATCACACACACACACTGCAGCAGCCAGCGCTCAACCCACTGAGCTATCTTACCGGCTATAGCTCTCATAAAACGAGCCACTCCAGAAACAAAGAGCCACATTCTGCTGGTCACAGACCATGAGCCTCAATTAAAAAAAGAATGTTAAAAGAAGAATATCTTTTTAGATTTTTTTTAGGGGTATCAAGGGAGACCACAGGGGTAGGAAGGGAGAACACAGAGGTAGCAAGGGAGACTTCAAGGGTCAGTTGCGACCTCTGGCGACCCCTAAATGACGTCCACGGGCACATCATCTTTAGAATCCGAAATACTGTGGCATCGTATAGCCGAGATTGGCCTGTTCAAAGCTGGAAAGCCACTGCCCACATGTAAACTTAAAGGGCTGCCAATTGTTTTCAGCAGTATGTGAACGCAGGGGGTCCTGAAGTGAGCATGCGTGCTGTGAACGAGCATCGCTACTTCACTGCCATCATGGAAGACTGCGCCAGATGCCCTAGAGACCCCAAAATAGGGGTCTCGAGGCCAAGTCTGGTCCTCACGAACCACAACCACATCATGTTTTCGGCATAACGTCTGACTGCAAGTATCTTCCATTTAGGTAACAGATGTAAAAAAAAACAAAAAACAAGGTCGTTTTCTAAATACTGCCGGTTTTTACTGCTGGTCTGCCGACGGGCCCAGAGGTATTTATTTCAAGGAGTATTGCTTGAGAATAATGCCGTTTACCGCAAAATGACACCAGTTTTTACCTCCACTTTGAGGTAAAACTCAGAAAAGCCATTTTGACTACTCACGAATATGGTAGACCCTGTTCCAAAAGACGTCAGTGCTATATATAACCTTTTCAATACCCTTCTTATCTCAGTCACTACAGCAGAGCTCCAATTCGCTGGTATTTTCCGAGTCTCTAGGTAGGTCCATTACTAGTATTTTTGCCAACCTAGGCAATGATTGCTGCATCTAGACACAGCCCCCACGTCCACTGCAGGCGCCTTAGGCAGCCGTGTGTTGCTGCTTTCACCTGTTGCCAGTTCTGCCTAATACTTGGGTCAGGTGCATGCAATGATGGCAATGAACCTCACGACCGAGTCTTGGCATGGCGTGCTGACGCGCCACCCTGCAAACAGCAGCCTGTTGGATTATCCCATGTATATTTAACCGTCCATTACCATTTTGTTACTTAATGAGATATTTGTAAAGTGCACCCTCTACAATTTGCATAGCCTCATAATGTTAAGAGCTGAGGAGGAGACCGATGAGTTTCTTGTCAGATGAGGTTCTGGTGGTATTAGGATTCCCTAGGAGCGGAACATCTGTAGGCATCTGGTCTCACAAACCTCCCCAACACCCGTGAATAGCTTTTCTATTTTCTCTTGTGCTCGTGAATGCTTTCTGTTATCATTTCGTCTTTCTTCCTCTGATACCTTTGTGCTATTGATTGCAGGCGATATATGCGTGCTATATGTGTGCTAGCCATTAGGCTTTTGGATACTGGATAAAGATATATATTTCTCAACGGGTATTCACCCTTTAAAGCCCAGTGTGGTAAGTCCCTTGCTTTTGAACTTATGGTTTTTTAATTATGTTACTTAGTTGCTCTTAGGTTTGTTCTGGTTGAAGATCTTTAATTTACTATTGGAAATTTTCCAACAGGGCTCTTGTATTTACTGGTCATTTGTAAATCTTTTTTGGTAAGCGTTTTCATTATTGCGTGTACCTTTCCGGAATGTGGTTTCTGATATTTTTTGGAATTTATGTTTGGTGCAGTTGTGCACTAATCATTCATAATGGATTGATTTTGGATTTTGATTAGTCTCTTGCCTTGATAATATTATGTTGCATCAGCACCCTATACACGTGGCATGGTGTTGGGTGCGTGATCTACATGGTGGTCTTGCGAGGGTGCAATGGGACATCACATTCACTTGAAGATGAAACAGTTTGGATTTCCATTGTGCTTATATACATTTTCTATATTCCTGTTCTCTTAATGCTGTGCCAATCCTGCCCCACAACTGCTGTACCACTCCTCTTACCGGACTTGGTATGTTCTTTATTTACTTATTTTTTCGTGTTTTTATGTTGAATCATTTCTCAATCTTCAATTTTGTTACAATTTTGTTATTTCAAATTCTGTACATATATTGCTGTATTATGTTTTGTGGTTCTGCCACTCAGCCTTGAAGACGACGCAAGTGTCGAAACACGTGTCGGCTGTTCTTCATCCCATTAAAATACTGTACCTCAATTGTTGTCATATAGTCTAATGGTGTTTAGCGCAATTCCATCCACACTCCACTTAACTGTTTCTATAATATCCACCTGTGTGGCCAGGTTGACCAGGATTGGACTGCCTGCTGCTTACACCACTACTGGAATAAATAAATCTATCCTTTTTTTCTTTAAAGTTTAACAGTGATAACTCGCGCATAGGTCCTGTGTGGCGTGTCCACAATATTCATACTCAGTTTCGTTTTCGCCAATACCTGTGCCTGCGGACCTTCACTTGAATACAATGGCTGATTATATGTCTAATAGAGACCAGGATAGAGCAGCCTTATTTGCCCCTAGAGGCAGTACGGCAAATGCATTCAAGAGCAATTTCTATGTACCTGAGACTCTGAAACAAAAATTCATTAGACTTGAAAGATTATCCAAAAAAGAAATCAACAAATATTGGGAGCAAGCCTCCCTTACCAACAATCTTGAAAACAACCTTATTCCTAGAGGGTTACGTAACTTAACCTTTCCTAACTTTGATAATGAGGAGGATGCTGACTTAGCAGTGCAGTGGGTCGATAATCTAAATCAAAGCTCTAAAAACATGTTAGAATTACTCATTCTTCATGCCACTAGAGAGCACAAAAGAGTTCTTGCCCTAATTCAGGATCTTAAAGAAGAAATCTCTAAGAATGCTGAAGATACTAAGCAAAAGAATTTCGAGAAAATGCATAAAATCTTAGTAGAGTATCAAGATGAGATTAAAATGCGAAAATGCAGAAAATTCCTTCGGGATGACAAGGATTATCGTCAGCACAGGGTGTATACATTTCAATCCAAATATGACAATATCAATATTGGTTCTAAACCTACTTCTGCAAATACCTCAGCTAATACCACTCCCGCCAGCTCAGATCCTGATTCTGAAACTGAACCTAGTGATTCACAGACAAGTGAAACATTAATTCCGGAAAAAAGTAATTAAAAAGGAAGAAGTTTTTTAGGAGAAATCAGACGTTACAAGAAAGGGAACGTCAGATTTGCCAATACCAAACAGGTTCGTTTTTCCATAACCCCCACAGTATCTACTCCAACTCCACTAAACATACCAGGGGCAGGAGGGGGGGCAAGCGGCAGCGGAAGCGGCAGCTCCGACGAAGACCAGGCCCGTCCGGGTATCTTAACTCGCTCCAAAAAACGTTTGGGACAGTAATTGATACTGATCTAGTAATTAATCTTTCTAAACGTCCATTATCTACGCATGAAAGATCTGCCCTTAATAAAGGTTTATCATTTTCACCCAGTGTTTGTACTAACTTTGTTAATTTTGAAGTAGACCTATACAAATTTCTGAGAAAACTCAAGTTAAAAAAGTTTTTTGCAACTCAAGTTTCTATGTACACTCCCAAGCCCAAACTGGATCCCCCGAGCACTCTCAGCATTGGAGATCTGAGAGCCATTGAAACCTTGGTTTCCTTGGAACAAGAGGCCAGCGGTGACACCCCAAATGTTCTTCATGACTTGGAAATTAACCAATTACATTTGAATCTTAAAGAACTTAAACCCAATTCCAAATTCACACCACAGCTTACTGGTGACAATGTCATTGATACTTTCAATCAAGGAATAACTCGAGATATTCACCAATATTTGGACAAAAGGTCCAAACCCAGATACAAATCCAATCTCACCAACAATCAAAAAATTGCTTTACGGGATTTAACCAATGATACCGACATTGTTATCAAAGAGGCGGATAAGGGGGGGTAATACTGTCATTTTGAACACTTGTGACTATATCTCTATGTGCCTTAAACACCTCAATACCCCTGGATGTTATCTGGCTCTAAAATCGAATCCTAGCAAACGAGTTGTATCGGACCTAATCGAGCTAATTGATTGTTGGTACACCATTGGTTACTTGACTGATGATGAAAAGGATTTTTTATTGATCAAAGAACCTACCTTACCTACTATGTACTTCTTACCCAAGATTCATAAATCCTTTGAGGTCTTGCCAGAAGTCAGACCGATAATGAGCGGAATTAACTGGGCCACAGAAGGTTTATCAAAATACTTGGATGAGGCTCTTAAACCATATGTTGTTCTAATGACTTCCTACATCAGAGACAGCTCTCACATTCTTCAAGACATTCTTGCCATCATTTGGCAACCTGACTATTTGTTGGTTACCATTGACGTTGTTTCCCTATACACTAACATTAACCATGATCTAGCTTTGCTTACACTTGACTATGTTTTCAGAAATAGCTCGGCATCATTCCTAGAACATGTTTCCATGTAAACAGTTTTTACAATTTGTGCTAGATAACAATGTCTTCATCTTTAATAACCAATTATATCTTCAATTAAAAGGGGTGGCCATGGGTGCTAAATGTGCCCCCTTGTTGGGCAATCTCTTTATGCATCACTTTGAAGAAACACACATTTTGAATCAAACTCAGTTTGCTGCTAATATTATTACTTGGCGACGATTCATTGATGATATCTTTTTGATCTGGAAAGGTACTGTCTTCAGTATGCTTTGAATGACTTTCTTATTTTTGCTAATACTAACTCATTTGGGATCAGCCTAACCAGTACGTGTGACTCCAAACAAATTGATTCCCTAGATTTACATGTTTTTGTTGAAGGTCAACAGCTTCTAACCAGTACTTACAGGAAACCCACTCAGGTTAATTCCATGTTAGCAGCACAGAGCAACCATCAGTGTATGACTATTAATAATATCCCAACTGGAGAATTTCATAGGGCAAGACGCAACTGCACGCGTCCAATAGATTATGACATGGAATGCAATATTATCAATCAGCGCTTTCTGAACAGAGGCTACACCAGCTCAGTCATAGGTGAAGCATTCACTAAATTCACTAATGTCACTCAGCCTGACCTCTTGAACAAGGTGCCTAAACCCAAAGATTCCCTTCAACATATCTCCCTGGTTACCCCATTCACAACTGATTCCTCCATGTTTTATAGAATGGTAGCTAAACATTGGCATATCCTAAGACTTGATAAGGATCTCGAGCCTTTTTTAACACCTAAGCCAAAATTTACTTTTCTGAGATCACCTACCATTAAATCACAGGTTAGTCCGTCATTTTTTGACAATAAGGTGGCCAATCCCTCTTGGCTACATCAACCGTCAGGTTTTCACAAATGTGGCAACTGCAATCAGTGCCCCTGGGCACATTCTAAATGTCAAACCTTTACAGATAAGTTTGGCTCTCAAGTGGTTATATGCGACTTTATTAACTGTAAAACCACCTATGTGGTGTATGCCATTATATGTGTTTGTGGCAAGCTCTATGTGGGTAGCACCATACGCCAACTCAGAACCCGGATCAGAGAACACTTGACCAGTCTCCGGGCGTGTGAACCTAAATCTCCTCTGGCAGTTCATTGGCAGACTGAACACCAACTGGATCTGACATCTGATTTGCGCTTCATTGGATTAATGAGAGCGCATTAGGGGAAAAGGGGCGGGAATCTTCAGTTGAAATTGCGACAGATGGAAGCCAAACTCATCTGTCTATTACGATGTACCACGCGTGGATTAAATTCTGACCATGAGATGCACGTCTTTCTATGAATCTGGCCTGATTTATTGTTAAATAGTTACATTTTGTTGTATAAGTGGGCCAATATTTCCACTAATCAATTTTCAGATACTGTCATTAATTATGCTAATGCTCCCCTTACTTACATCTTTGCAACTCCACCATGTTTTTCGCTTGCCGGCATCTATGCACGTTTAGGGCTGACATTATTGATATGATCACTATACATGATTTCCTCCACACAGGATTCTTGATTTCCCATTTTCGGGTTATTGGTTAAATTGATAGAATCACGTGTTTTATTGTTTGCTAATGTGCCTAATTAGTTGTTTTGGGACCCATTCATTATCACCAGTCATCGAGCCACACCAATGTGACGAGCGCAATTTTGCTTCGATTACCTTAATGCCATGGCAGGATCTCGTGTGGACAGTAATCGCGCCTACGTCACCTTGTTGACAATATACGTCACTTACGCGATGCAATGTCGTCGCGCCGCCGCCACCGTCACTCGCGTGACATCTACGGCAGTTTTCTCTATTTAGATTCACTGAGAACGGTAGCCATTGGATTTGTTTCACTTTATTTGTACCTGACTCGATTTGCCGAGTGAGTAGCTTTTCTATTTTCTCTTGTGCTCGTGAATGCTTTCTGTTATCATTTCGTCTTTCTTCCTCTGATACCTTTGTGCTATTGATTGCAGGCGATATATGCGTGCTATATGCGTGCTAGCCATTAGGCTTTTGGATACTGGATAAAGATATATATTTCTCAACGGGTATTCACCCTTTAAAGCCCAGTGTGGTAAGTCCCTTGCTTTTGAACTTATGGTTTTTTAATTATGTTACTTAGTTGCTCTTAGGTTTGTTCTGGTTGAAGACCTTTAATTTACTATTGGCAATTTTCCAACAGGGCTCTTGTATTTACTGGTCATTTGCAAATCTTTTTTGGTAAACGTTTTCATTATTGCGTATACCTTTCCGGAATGTGGTTTCTGATATTTTTTGGAATTTATGTTTGGTGCAGTTGTGCACTAATCATTCATAATGGATTGATTTTGGATTTTGATTAGTCTCTTGCCTTGATAATATTATGTTGCATCAGCACCCTATACACGTGGCATGGTGTTGGGTGCGTGATCTGCATGCTGGTCTTGCGAGGGTGCAATGGGACATCACATTCACTTGAAGATGAAACAGTTTTGATTTCCATTGTGCTTATATACATTTTCTATATTCCTGTTCTCTTAATGCTGTGCCAATCTTGCCCCACAACTGCTGTACCACTCCTCTTACCGGACTTGGTATGTTCTTTATTTACTTATTTTTTCGTGTTTTTATGTTGAATCATTTCTCAATCTTCAATTTTATGTTACAATTTTGTTATTTCAAATTCTGTACATATATTGCTGTATTATGTTTTGCGGTTCTGCCACTCAGCCTTGAAGACGACGCAAGTGTCGAAACACGTGTCGGCTGTTCTTCATCCCATTAAAATACTGTACCTCAATTGTTGTCATATAGTCTAATGGTGTTTAGCGCAATTCCATCCACACTCCACTTAACTGTCAGTCAGGGAGTGTTCCGGGTCTGCCAAGTGAAGGTTGTGTGAGGAGGACCCCATTGTGTTACTTGGCACAGTGGGGGATGCTTTCAATGGGGTTTGATGGGTGGTGGAGCTGGGAGGGGGCTCTTGCTGCTTTTTCCAACAGGTTTGTGTGAGAGGTGAAGGTGTGGCATATGCCCACGAGCTAGGGGTGCTTTGTGGTGGCACTCAGTGTTTCTGAGGGTCTGTCCTGTGGTAGGTTCCTCCTCTATGGGAACTTGTTTGCATTATGTGGGGTATACTTTGAGGGTGTGAAAAAGTGGCCTTCTAAGATGTGCATCTCCTCAACTTCTTTGCAGTGGTCAATGCAATGCACAGAAGGATCACTCCTGACCTTTTGGAGCATTACTATATATAGTATAGTAGCAGCATGATGTGCTATTGTACCTTATTATGGGGTAACACACGTGAAAATGTGGCTTTGCCAAAAAATCATTTGCAGAATTTCCAAAACTCCTTACCGTTTGACCACTGGGAGAGGAATCCATTTATAATATTGCAGAGATCCTGAGATTTCTGCATGCAGTGACAATAACTGCCCCAAAACTCACTCAATCAAGGCCTGTGCATCTTCTATGGTTCCATCAACAGAATTATGATAAAACCAATATCTTTAGCCTTTCATACTCATTAGACCAAGTCATTGCTGCTAATGTCTATGCAAACCGTGAGCGAAGAATGGCCTACAATCTTATTCTGATTCATGAAGGTGATGAGTGGAGAAATTCTCTTACAATGTAATGTGCCCATTATGGGTATCTGTTCATGCCTTTTGGGTTGTGTAACCGGCCTGCAGCATTCCATCGTTTGTGAATGATGTCTCCCGTCTGTATATAGACCAGTTCCCAGTGGTGTGTCTGGTTGACATCCTGATCTACTCGTGGACTGCTGAGCAGCACATTGCTCATGTAGACAGTGGTGTGTATTATGTTCTAATGTCTCAATGCTAAGTGGGAAAATTGCTTTTATCAGGCCTCAGCAATAGAAGCAGTTGGTGACATGCTGTTTGGTGAGGGGACTATGAATAGATCCAATCCATCATCGGTTGTCCAACTCACTTCAGTGGGGAGGCTAATTAGAGATTTTTGTGTTTTGCCACTTCTCATTGGTGATTTGTGGAAGACCTCTGCAGTATTATGACTCCTCTTAATGAACTTAGCAGTGACACTACTCCACTTATATGGTAAAACAAGAAGTCTAGCTTGTGGTCGATCTTTCAGTCGTTCGCATCAGTGCCAGTGTTATCGCATCACAACCCAGATCTCCCTTTTTTCAATTGAGATGGATGCATTAGGGATCACTGTAGGTGGGTGCCATTTTACCTCAGTGCTGTGCTGAGACACATACCTGAGGAACTGAAGCCTTTGACTTACAAAATCTAATGAACCCTGAGAACAAATGTATTGTGGCCAAAAAAGAGTTGTTTGTCATTCTTGCTGCCTTCGGTGAGTGGTGTGACTATCTACAAGATACCCAGCTTCAGGTGGCAATAATATTTGAACCTTACGTTCCCTAGAATGTCTGAACACACATCACGCTCTTTGGCAGCTCTTCTTCATCCTTCTTCATCGACTTAATGGTTACATACTGACCAAGCCCAAATCATAACACAATGGATGCTATGTAGTGTCTCCATAAGTATGACGAACCGATCATTGCATCTGGAGATGCATCTTATGTATTGCCAAAAAACACTTTCATACGTATCTGATCTTTGACTCTTCATTAGTAAAAGTGATTCATCATGAATGGATAAAATCAAACCACGGTTACACCCCTCTATCTGAGTTTACTATTTGTCAAGGACTTCCATATAAGAGTGACCAGTTCCTGTCCCTCCTTTAACAGCATACACTGGATTTGGATTGGCGTCACCATATCATTGCAGCTAGCCATCCAAGTCACCTGGAAACCATACAGGTGGCTCAATGATGCCTGTGGTGGCATGGGTTGGTACACTATTAATGAAGTTATTATGCAATGAATTGGTCAATATGTATCAAATCCAAGATCTTTCAATAAGAACTGACTGGGCTTCTTCAAATTCAACCTACGCCTCCCATACCCTGACATAATCTCAGTACACATTTCATTGTGGCCTTACAAATTGTGTAGGTTAATGCCCTGGTGGTTGACCTAGTTGTTGTCTAAATTGGAAAACTTTAAACATTTCAAGTGTGTATCTTCTGCAGCAGTACTCACAGGGGTCTTCATTTAAAATGTATTCTGTTTACATGGACTTCCCTCCGTTTTAGTACCACACTGTGGGTTATATCTCACGTCCAGATTTTTGAGGAGTGTAATGAAACTATTAGCTTTGTACCTCAGACTCTCTTTGAGCTACCATCCGCAGACAGATAGACAGAGGTAATGAATTAGAAGACCCTACTCCTTTTCACTCTCATTTTCCTGACCTCTGCCTGGTTCTTGGCTTCTCTGACCTCTCTTGGGTTCTGCTTTAGCCTTTTTTATCTTCCCCTTTGATTTTTCAGCCTCTCTCAGTGATTTGTCGGATTCATCTCCAACCTCTGGTACTAAACTGGATCGATATCTTCAAACCTTCACATTTAAACGTGGTCTTCCCTCAGACCTTAGGGTTTCATGTGGCTCATGAAAATGGTTATGAGCTTCCAATGATTGTTAAGGAATGTTGGCTAATAGTGCCATTATGTTCACCAGCTCAACTTTGGAGTTCAATACTTAGGGGTAGGATACACATTGAGTACCATATACATGTGCTGTGTTTATGAATGCTAGGTATGATCATGCTAAGTTAAAATCAGCCCAATCCAGCCAAGGTGTCAGTCTGGAAGAAAGGGAGATCAGTGCTGTTAATTTTGTGCTTTTATGTCATTTCTTTCTTTGGAATTCCATGGAGACGTATTGGAAAGACCAATCTTTTAGGATAGTCCAAGTAAAGATTGCTTTATTCTTACTATATTTTAGCTGTGCAGCCCCTACAAAATGCCAATCAGGACATAGTAAGTTAAAAATACAACCGAAGACCTGGGCTTTGGCCCACAGCACACCCTTTTATCTCACCTCGTTTCACCTCACCCATCTTGATCTCCTGATCTCCTCCTTCTCTCCCCATTTCCAGTGTTATGCTGATGATGCACAGCTTTCTTTCAAACTTCCCTCTACCTCCCCCTCTTCCTCCTCTCTCATCCCTGACTGTCTGTCCGCCATTCAGGCATGGTGTGCAGCAAATTATCTCTGTCTCAATGCCAGTAGGATTGAGATTCTCCCCATTGGGTCACCTGTGCCCTCTTTTCCTCCTACCCTCTGGCCACTCTCTTTGGGCCCTTTACCCTCACCATCCTGTGAGGCTAAACACCTAGGGGTCATCTTTGACTCTGCTCTCTCCTTCACCCCTCACATCATGGACCTTACCAAGAAGTCCCACTTCCAGCTCCACCTCGTCAGAGCTATTCTTCCTTTTCTCACCTTCCCAAGAAGCTGAATGTCCTCTCCAGGCTGGACTTTTGCAACAGCCTCTTTCTCAATCTCCCCCTTTCCTCTCTTCGGCCCCTCCAGCTAATCCAGAATAGGGATGCAAGAAGTATCCTTGACCTCAAGCTCAGGCACTGTATCTCTCCAGCCCTAAAATCTCTCCACTGGCTCCCGGTGGTTGCAAGGGTCAAATTTAAGACCATCTGCTTCATCCACAAAGTTTCTGGGGCCAGGGACCACGCTAGCTCCAATTTTCCCTCCCTAAATACTCCTGTGCTAGAGCCCTGTGCTCCTCTAACTCCAACGCTTCTCCAAGTAGAGAGTGGGCGGCAGGTCTCTCTCCTTAGCTGGTGCCTCCCTTTGGAACAGCCTCCCTGCCCCCTCAGACTTTAGCCGGACCTCTTTAAGTTCCGGAACCTGCTCAAAACTCTGCTCTTCTCTACCTCTTTCCCTCTTTCCCGTCCCTGCTGATCACCCCACTGCCGCTGTGACCGGGGGCCTGATCCTCATGAATCTCACAGGATCCCAGGCCCTTCCTCCCAGTCAATACCAGCCCCCTCCCCCCCTCTGCACTGCCCTGCAGGCCCCGGCTTAGTGGCTCCACATCCCACCATTGAGAGTCGTCTGCACTAGCACTTAGCCTGAGGATCTTCTCCTTGGCTCCCCTTAGCACTTCCCTCCCATGCCCTCCTACAGCACTTTTCCACTCCTCAACTCTTCCTTCCTTCCCCATCCCCTGCACCTCTCCCCAAATGCACTTGCACGTCCGAATGCCACAAGGTCTACTAGGACCGCGACTGTAAACTTACTGTTTTTGCCATTGTTATTATTTCCCCTGTTCCCTCCGCATTTAGCCTTGTGGCGCTTTGAAAGACAATTCTGTTGTATAAGGCGCCTTACAAATGCTCAATAAAATAAAATAAATAAAAATAACCACAGGTCGTGAAGAGTTCACATTGCTATCATTGACGCATGATAGCCCCTGCTCATCCCAGTACATAGTGCTACTCTGGCTCAGGCACTGCCTTTACCTCCCTTTTGTGTCTGGACAAATTACAACTTGTTCACAACGGATGCAATAGCCTGCTGTGGGGACTCAGTGGGTGCAGGCGCATTTCCATTTGGCATCAGAAGTTGGGTTGGCTAACATTCATTCAGAAACAAATTATGATAAAGGCAGCTGTTAGTATGTGGAAGACTTTTTTTCTGAACAGTACCTCTGTAGCTAGTGAAACTGGCCCTCCTAATTTACTCCCCGAGCAGACCCTTGCGTTCAACTTTGGCAGCATCACCAAAGATTCTTAGGGGTAATAGCTTTCAGGTCTCAGAGCATGGATAGGCATGTGGCATGCCCCAACTTCTTTACAGTCATGCTCCATTCCACCCAGCTGTCTTTTGTGAGGAAGCTAAAATCTCCCTGAGTGCTGTTTCGATTAATTCATACTGGTGTTTTTTTAACTGTTTCATTATCTGTTTGCCGTGGTACCCCCGTTTTATCACCTATGTCGGGCAGTGTGGCCCTACCTGATTTCAACAGGGCTGTGTGTCCCTTGAGTTCGATGCATGGTCCCTTTGCAGTTTCCCCCAGCTAAGCTACATAGGTCTCCCTTTACTTTTGAGTTTATTTGCTGCCATTAAGAGCCTCAATCTATTGATTAATGGACATTATTCCATTACAACCTCGGAAAATGTATATGGCTGCCTTTATTATAATTTAATTATACTTAAACAATATAACCTGAGAAGTGGGGCATTACCAGTCAGGTAATGCCCCGGGGTGTCAGTTTAACATAAGCCCTCGGGCAATACCTGAACGCTAATTGCCCCCCTTCCAAGGGTTACATTGCTACCAGGGTACTAATAGTGTATTTTTCTCAAGTTGAGAAACAGAGTGTTAACCGATTCAACTCGAGAAAAAAACCACAAAAAAGATGGCCAGCAAAGATCGGGGAGAAGGGAACTACAGGTAGTCCCTTCTCCCTTTCCATGGCAGCCGTTTCGGGAGTCAGACATTCGCCGACAACACTACTGTTCCTGGTGCCTGCGAGGGACAAGGAAGCACAAGGGAAGTGTTGAGGGTTGTGGTGGCCTAAAAATGTGGCAAGGGGTGTGGTAGTGGGGTGAAGGGGACGGGTGGTCCAGAGAAGCGCACTTACCGGATTCACATAGAGGGAAAATGGTGGACTCCTGCTTTGAGGAGACTTGGAACGGGGTCTATACTGTGTGTTAAAGACACTGTTCTGAACCTCCTCCTTCGCTGAGAGGCTGCCACACCTCCCTCTCTGGGAACTAATCAGGAATATAAACCATTAATTGATGTCGGCAACCTATTTATAAACAAGCTGGATGTAGGACATAATAACACAGTCTTAATTCGACTAGGAAGTATTTTAGCAGGTTAAGAATTCACCTTATTTATGACATGAATGTTGTTCATAAAAGGAATTACTCTAAAATTCTCTCTTCCCTTTTATTTCCTCTGGTACCTAACGGCTCCAGTTTCACATGAGTCCTGAAGCTGAGTTCCCTGAGGGATGACCCTTTCCCAGACATGCTGGGGACTGACCCCTACCATCACCTTCTGAGAAGGCGGACTAAGTGCATACCAAGATGGGGTTCATTGTTAGCGACCTAAGGGTCACCCCTCCTTCTCCTCTCAGGTTTCAGAGTGTATCTGAACAGATGCACTTTAAAGTAAGTGATCATATGCTTCCACTCATCTCTCCCACTCTTCACTTCACCTTAAGCTTGTCTCCATTGTAATTTTCTTGGGTAAGGCATGCGAATTCCCCTGGTTTTAAGGTGTCCGCTATCCCTGCTTTCCTTTCACTGCTCATGCTTTGCATTGGTACCTAATCCCTCTGTGTTAGCCAGTCTGCCCTTAATCCATAATTACGTCATTACCCTTCTCAGGGGGGAGGGGTCGCCACACTCCTGCCCAAGCATTTGTGCTAGCCACTCTCCTGGGACTTCTGTCATTATGGTTTGAGCAACAGAACGGCAGTTTATGTTTCATTATGTGGTGTGAGTGTCCCCTCTAGTCAGAGGTGAGAGTTTGAGAATCTTAAGGGGGACTCCTCTCAGTCAGGGACTCCGTTTACTGCATTACTCACCTGAAACCTGTATGCTCCCTTCCACTACGTCACATCTTCTGATGTCCTGCCCTGCCACCAGGCCTCACAGTCATTGGTTCAGTCCCATGTCAATCATGCAGTCATTTTGACACTGCCAGACGGCTGCCACTGCAGCGCTGAGCCCCTCAACCAATGAGCAATCAAAATGCCATGACACCATGAACTACTGATTTGAAACTTAACCCTTTAGAACCCAGGCAGTATGTTCCTATGTACTGGCCAGTTAAACTGAAATAAAAACAGCATTCCTAGTCGTTTAAAATGAGTGGTGGCCTTGCAGTGGTATTTTATTTTTGATGTTTCATGTATCATCCTTGAAATTGGTGTCCTGGTTATTTTTCTCATAATAAATCACAGAAAGTAAACTATTCAACCGATACAAAATGATGCTCAGAATCACACTAGTGGAGAACAGCATGGATTTAGGCGGGACTTGCGAAGGACCAGAAATTCACTTGCCAACATTGTTCTAAAGCAGAGATGTCCCACAAACGCATGTATGTAAACATGTTCACTCATGCTAGTCAATGAACTGGGCATGTAACATGCCCCTACACATTCTCTCGTAGGACAGAGTATGCCAGCGTTACTCGCCTGCTGCATCGGTAGATAGAAGACTTGCAAAGGGTTTGCACACAGAATCCACTGCTAACCAGTAAGAAAATGTGCTGTGAGAATCCTGCTCTCTTGCAAGCCACTTCACCTTTGCACCCCACAACACATAGAAGCAATGACAAGAAGTTGATCTTTGTTTCCTCAGCTTGGTCCCAACACCTCTCACACTTACCACACTTTACACTGCAATACTGTGGTAGGCAGCATTGCATAAATACTGCAACATTATAGTGGAAATGGCTGAAAGCCAGTGCTTCACTGACATCACACTTGGTGAAACTGACCAGGAAAGGGAGAAGGATCCGGGTGGCCATCTTGGAATATCTGAAGCTGGCAGTCGTTTCTGTCTGTGTCTGCACTTGTACAACATTAAATAGGCATGATCTGTATCCTTCTATTTAAATTAGAGGAATTCGGAGAGTTAAATACTTTAAAAAAAAAAGAATTTAGTGGTTGCACAACACGCGTCACTTATCCTCCAAAACTTTCAATTCTGCAAATATGTTAAACAAGAGGTACATTTTACAACCGGGCTGCAATAACGCAAAGGTGGTGCTGCACAGGGGGGAAGCCTTTGCACTGGGGCAGTCTTAATGCACTTACAATTATTAATCTGTACGTTGCACAAAACGCTGCTGCTGATATTAAGAATTCAGACACTGATCAAAAACAATTGCTCCTGCTAGGAAAACAGCTGCCCGCTTGGAGCACAAACATCTGGATGCACTGTGATGACGATTAAGCCTCAACAAAACAGCTGACAGGCTAAGAGACATTACTTCATTCCAGTGGTGGCCAGATAGCTAGGCCTGGCCGGAATGTACAAAGGACAGTTTCAGAAGATCTAACCTTTCTGCTGCATAATGTCTTCTGTGGTCAGACCACAACTCTCTTCCGCTGCACTTACGGGGCATAGAACATTAATTCCAGTTCAGGAAATGTTTGTTGCCTTGAAAGACCCAGCCCTTTAGTTTTCAACTACCACTCCGGTTGCAACTTAGTGGTCTGGCCAAGTGCTTACTGGCAGTTTTTTTTTCTCAGAATTTGCAGCAATGCCGATTTCTAATTTGGAACCGGATGCCTGAAAGATCTAACAATAATAAAGACGTGGTCAACACATTTTATCTGCATTGTGGCCGGGGCAACCGTACCTGTAGTTGCAACAGATGTGGCAGCCATTTTATAGCATGACAATGGACAATATGTTAAGCAACAGGGAAGAAAGCAGAGGGTCATTCAGCACCACAGGTGTACAGCGGGAGGTGTAGAGGAGAGTGTAACCGAAGTGAACATGAGGCAATCACAGAAGAGTAGGCAGGGGTCCTAACATTCACTCTGTAGTAACATAGTGCTGTATAAAGCTTAGGAAATTGTATTCAAAGTTCCCACCATGCATCCTCATTTAGGCAAAGAATCATGTGATGCCATTTCCTGTGTTGTCACTGAAGAGAAAAAGGTTGTCAGCCACCACTTCCGCTAGCCCTATGGTTTGGGTGATGATTTGGGAATGCTAGCAGTAAATGGACCAAAGTAAAGGGTGGGTGAACAGTAGGAAAAGGAGAAGAGATAGTGCCACGCAGTGAAACTTGTAGGAGGACATGTCTGTTGTGTGGCCCTCCTATATGATTATTGTCCTTTTAAGCTGTGTCATAACTACGTCATGACACCATGATAATAAAAGGAGCTCCTGCATGCACGTGCCTTAGAACTGCTGCAGACTCCAACAATGGAACTCCTCTTTCCGACTTTCATTCCAAGGCTGCAAGCCCCACCATGTGATCACGGTCCTTTGGCCCTGTCCTGCAGGCCCACACCGTGTGACCACGGTCCTGCAGGTCCTGCTGACCTGGGACCCTCAGGCCAGCATGCTGCCCTGGGTCCACCCAGGCCACTCCACAAGCTGGATGCTCCCAGCATCCACAGTGCTCTGGCACCCCATGCCCGTGGCCGCACGGGCAGATCAGAGTCTGACCTGGCAGGCGTACCGGCACCCGCGAGCAGAGCATGTCGATGCACCGGCACCATTGTGAATGGTGCCGGTGCATCCGACCTCCCCATTCCCTATGGGGCTCAATGGGAATGGGGAGCATTTTTTTGCGGTGTCCACAAAAGGGCAATTACCGGGTCCGTAATGACCCAGTAATTACCCATTCGCGGGAGCCGGAAAAAAATGATACCGGCGGCAGCCATGCCTGTTATACCGGCACGGCTACCGCCAGGGTTATAATGAGGTCCAATGTCATAAGGGATTTTTTCACCACATATAGATGGAAAGGTGACATCACACATAACGTATGCGATGGCGCCATCATGTGTAAAATATGTACATGCCGGCTTTTAACCATAAAACCTCTTACAATGGGGCCGTTCTAACTACTTCAAAGGAGCTCTTCAATTACGTCAAAGACAGAAGGTTGCAAGGACTAGGCAATGTCACGCTTATCTCACGTGATGATGTCACCACGCACCATATGCACACGTCGCTCCTGATTTAGAAAAAGTGCGGGAACGCAAAGAGTGCACAAGAAACACTGTTGAAGTGCCTTGATGAGATTCGGTGGCCAATTGTGCTTGGCTGTGCTTCCCGCAGCCAGACACCGGTTTCTGTTAAGCAGGGGTGTTGCTAGGTCTGGAAAAGATCTGGGGCTATGCTAATTTTGTGAGTGTCGACACTCGGGGCTAGCTAGTCTTTTTGGTTGTAACGCCTGAGATTCTATCCGGGGCTAAAACCAAAAGACCCAGGGCTACAGTCCCCTCATCCCCCACCTAGCAAGGCCTCTGGTGTCAAGAAGAGGTGGTTCATATATTGCGAGAAAACTTGTTTTGGTTAATATTACGAGTATACCAACTAAGTCAGGTCTGAGAGCCATTGGCATCCGTCATGTTGTGTTATATTTTGTATACACAAGGCACATTGAAGTTGAATGTAACACTCAAACTGCACCAATTTGTGGTATGTAGATTCGATCACTTATTCTTTCGCCTATTATGCAGAGGTAGCACTCCATTGCAAGTTTTCAAGAGTCACTTGCGTTTGTCTCATTGCAGATCCGCATGCCATTGACACGGAAGGGAGATAGGTTGTAAACACGCATGAGTACCTTGTTGGTGATGCTTGGAGCATACAGCTTTGTGGGAGGGATCCTATCATGTTATGTGTTTATCGGTTTCTCTGCTGCATATTGCGCCAGTCGGTGGATCAGTGATCTGAAATGCTTGGACACATTGTTTTGACTCACCAATGATGAAGATTGCGTAAACAGACTGATTTAACATGTGTTCGCAGAATATGATCGATGCAGATGGGGAGCAGGTGCAAGTGGATCTAGGTCATCTGGCCTAACCCCTTCCCACCTGGTGCCTTCCTGCCTGCCGCTCTTTTTCACCACTTAGCAAGCCCCGCCCAACTGGTGCCTTCCTGCTTGCCGCTCTTTTTCACCACTTAGCAAGCCCCGCCCATCTGGTGCCTTCCTGCTTCCCGCTCTTTTTCACCACTTAGCAAGCCACGCCCACCTGGTGCCTTCCTGCTTGCCGCTCTGTTTCCCTACTTAAGGAGCCCTCCAGCTTCTTTTCTTTTGCAGATGGGGAGCAGGTGCAAGTGGATATCTAGGGCATCTGGCCCAAGCCCCGCCCACCTGGTGCCTTCCTGCCTGCCGCTCTTTTTCACCACTTAGCAAGCCCCGCCCAACTGGTGCCTTCCTGCTTGCCGCTCTTTTTCACCACTTAGCAAGCCCCATCCACCTGGTGCCTTGCTGCTTCCTGCTCTTTTTCACCACTTAGCAAGCCACGCCCACCTGGTGCCTTCCTGCTTGACGCTCTGTTTCCCTACTTAAGGAGCCATCCAGCTTCTTTTCCTTTGCAGATGGGGAGCAGGTGCAAGTGGATCTAGGTCACCTGGCCTCAGCTCGCCCACCTGGTACCTTCCTGCCTGCTGCTCTTTTTCACCACTTAGCAAGCCCTGCCCACCTGGTGCCTTCCTTCACCATCACTGTCTTGTGGCCAATGCTGGATTTGACTTTTATGGACTTCATTCATTCACGGTGCGTCACTCTTTCTCAACTCTCATGCTGGACTTCCTTTGCATCTTGTACTCATGGTCGCCCTGAATCATGCTGTTCCCATCTTCATCTTGTATCCTGGCTTGCAACATTATGTGTTACTACTGACTTCTGCAATTGTATTCGCTCTCCACTCTTGCTTCTCCACTCTTTTTGACTGCTTACTCTCTTTTCTCTCCTCCTTTCCCTTCTCCCTTTTCCTATCTCCTCCCCTTACTTTCTTCTATGCACTTACTCTATCAGAATTGTCCCTGGACCTAATATGATAGCAACCTCGCCTGTTTCCTCCAACCTCCCATTACTGTTTTTTTCCTTCCCACCACCCTTCCAGCTCTATCTGAAATGTCGTCAGGCCTAGTATGATAGTCGCTTGTTTTGTTCCTCCCCTCCCTTTCTGCACCCCTCTCCCTCACCTTTTGTTTTTCTCCGGCTCTACCAGAAATGTCGTCAGGCCTAGTACGGTAGTCGCCTGTCTGTTTCCATTTCCTTCCCACTATCCCCCTCCCTTCCTTATCTATGTCTTAGCTCTTGCACTATCTGAAATGTCATCAGGCCGAGTACGATAGTTAATTTCACATCCTTACTGTTCATGGCCTGTAAGAATGTAGTTGTATGTTCCCTTGTTCCCTCCCTTGCCTTGAAGCTCTTTGAAACACATTGTGTATAGGCGCTATATAAATAAACGATCATATCATATCACTCCTGGATTTGGTGTACGTTAGATGGTAATCGTACCATAATGGAGCACCCAGTGCCAGGGACGTTTTTCCTGAGAGTCTACAGACAGAATTCTATGCTTGACCTGGATAATGTAAATCAGCAGCAATACATACAGTGCTCCAGATAGGATTTCGAAGTGGGAGTATTTTGCTCTCAATTTTTTAAGTTGGGAGCAAAATAATTTTTTAGGGAGTAAAAATGTAAGTCCATTTCCCAATGGGAGTATTTTATAAACGGTTAAAAAGGTGTTTTCATTGTGAAACGGGAATGTTTTTGTAATAATGATTCCTTTGCACCTAGTTATTCACACACGTTAAAAGATACATGTTTACTTCTTATGATCAGGCGGTGATAGCAGTTTCTTCCTGTTGTACTACGTGCACTACTGTTCCAAACATATCCATGGAGCTGTGTGGGTGAAAGCAAGAGCACAAGGTCCTACGTGTTTGTTTCCTATTTTTTGTTGGGAGTATTTTTACTTGTTATTTTAACTTTTTAGGAGTGTTTGCCTATTTTTAGGGGGTACAAGTGCTGATACACCCCTTATCTGTAGGGAGGAGTACATATTCTGAGAAGAATGGCAGGAGATGTATAATGATATGATTAGATATGATATGATATTTTATTTATAGCGCCCCCATACACTAGTGTTTCAAAGGCTAGTGTATTTAAGCTTAGTTCTAAAAAGAATCTCAGGCTTTGAGGATCTCGGGGTCCATTCAGCACACTGCCTGCTCTATCTGTCCCCCTTCCCCTCTTGATGTTGACATGACCAAACATGTCAATAAAGTATCGACTTTACCTCCCAAATTCCCTCCTGCTGCTACATTCCAGGCAGCGCTATGAGTATACCCAAATAGTGGTGGACGTGTAACCTCGGGTGGGGCTCAACAGGCAATGTGCTGTGCAACAGATGTATCAAGGAGTTGGGGGTCAACGGAGGATCTACAGCAAAGTGGATGGGTCCGACTTCTCTCACTAGGTGAGTCAGTAGGACCATAGAAATATTGCCTGTACTACTTTTTTCCAGAGCTTTTCTGTGCAGTGATTAGCCACATGGGTCGGCCGGGAGGACTTACACTGGTTGGGGTTTTCATGCACTCAATCTCTGCCTTTACTTTTTCTGCTCTCTCTTTTTCCCTCTCACATCGGTTTCTGCCCCAGCCTAGCAAACCCTGGATTATCCATGCAGATTTGGGACTGCTTTGTTGTTTCCAGCAGAAGTTCAGCCTCACCTAAATATTCTTTGGTTATCAGAGGCGTAACCCATAACGCAGTTCTCTCGTTTTGAAATGTCAAGGGGGGCCCCTAATGTGCTTACCATCGTGAACTGTTGTTTTTATCAATTAGAATTTACGCAGTGCTATTGGTGCTATTCACAGACTATCAGACAATCTGGGGGGCAGTCGATATTGGGTGCTCCGCTGCACTACAGGGGCATCTTTACTCCCCTGTATATGAGCCAATATACACAGAACTAGCATTGCAGGGTTGTAAACACCTAACAATATATGGCACTTTAATAATAATAAATTGCTATTTATATAGCGTTTAAATTCTTTACAAAGAACCGTTTTACATACAGTTATTACCCCCCAGTCAAAGTTGTTACTCATTTACCGACCTTTTGAGGATGAAAGGCCTGAGGTGGCTATTATGGGATTTGAACCTGCAACCAGAAGATCACAGAAATATCACTGCTGCGAGCACTCAACCCGCCGAGCTATCTTGCCATTCTAATAAAAGAGACCTTTGGGTTCTGGCATACCGCTGTCAAGGTATGAATTTAACGCGCTATCAGAAGCCTTGCATTATTTTCACTATGAGGTTCATTGTGAGACTCAAAGAATAAATGCAAAGCATAAATAGAATTGGGGTGAGTATGAAACCCCGGGAAGGAGCAGAGATCCGCCATTTGGTGACATGCGGCCTCTGCACATGTATATTCCTCTTGGCTTCATGTGTGCTGTGTTTGTCTCCTTTGTTGCTGTTGCTTCTTGCCTGCTGCATCCGACAGGGAAAGAAAGGCTTGTTTCATTTTGACAGTTCTGTAGCTTCCTAACACCCAGTGGTCGAAGTGGGCGGGAGCAGTTGGGAGCGGGGCTCCTCTACTTTTTTATTTAAGTTTTTCAGTTCCTATACTTTGATGTTAAAAAGAAATCGTTCTGGAATGGTTTTGTTTTAAAATAAAAGTGTAGGAAACAGTTGAAACTTGCACTTCCCTGCACAACACTGAAAGTTGCCTTAAACAGCTGGCGCATTTGTTTGGAGGTTTGTACAGTGCGAGGGGGGGGGGGCGTGATGATGAGTTTTGTGGGGAGCGGGGGCAGGCCAGCAGGGAACATAGTGCTACTACTTCTTTCATACACTTCGACAACTGCTAACACCGACCCCATTTCTTTTTTATGTTTAATTCCCGCTTCCTTTCGGTGTGTCTCTTCCAGTCGTTGGATTTCAATTTGCATCTCCTGACCTTTGCTTTCGTTTGTGTCATAGGGTATGTACCTAGTGTGTGCCAATCTTGAGGGGGCTTTGCGTTTTTGGAGGGTATTTTGCTGGTCAGTCTGAAAATTGGCCATTGCTTCCATCAAGCTTCCATCAAAGCACAGAGAAAAGAAGCCTTGGCAATGCCAACAGTTTGGGCTTTTGTGTAGGCATGGGAAATGCATTTGCCGGGCACTGCCATAGTGGTATCAATTGGCCATCAATGGTAGGAGCTATTAAATGGTGTGTTGTTTCCTCAAAATGCCACTTTTGCCCACTTTGAGGACTCCTGTGATGGCTTTGCCCCAAAATGTCAGTAGTTGTCGCTCTAAGGATACACCTATGCTGGCATTTCAACCAAAATCCCAACATTTGACCGTCTAAGGACACACCTGTTATAGCTTTGTCCCAACATGCCAGCATCTGCTCATGTATTAATATGCAATCCATTACATTAATCATAAACACAGTTGTAAGGCTTCCGTTCACCACCGGGAATAGATGTCTTTTTACCGTGTCTATGCTTAATGTTTTATTTATTTAATTGTTTTTTTTTACAATGCGCCTAATACCGTACCTGAGTTGGGTTTCTAAGCGCAGATCCAGGATTCGGACATCTGTTGCTCTGCTTGATCTTGCTTCCAAGGCCAGCGCATTGCCCCTGTTCTATCCTCCCTTCACATTTCCCTAACTTGTACATGTTTTTCAGCATTAAAAGGTATTTACTGGGAATACAGGTTTTATTTAACTACTGTTTGTGTCAAATGACTGCATGTTCTGGGATGGTGACATCACCATCTTAAATGCGCTATAGTTTGACAGCCCAGCCCAAGCATTGGGCAATCACAAAAAAAACTCTGGCCAATGCTATCCTATTTAAACTTACTGTGTGTCCTACTGCAATTACCCACAAAAGAAAGCATGACTGTCACAAGTGTAGGGATGTAACGGAGATTCCTCCGATTCAGATATGTCTATGTCCTCCTCCCCTTTCTCCTCACCTGTTTCTTCCAGAAGAGTTCCTCGTCTGTAGGACTTGTTCTTTGGTCTTTTCTTCTTTGTGAAGAGATAAGGTCGTCCGCGGGAAGAAGCCACCCTGATTCCCTGATAGACAGGAAAACAACCGGCCCCGTCCCGAAGACGCCAGGAAGAGAGGAAAAAGCAGCCGCTTAAAAAACCTCTCGCCGGATGTTGATGATAACCGATGCGTGCTGGAGGAGTTGACTGGAGAGTCCGGAGTGCAGGTGACAGGCAGGATAGTCCTTCCGAAGCAGTCAAGCTGTCGTATTAGAAGTGGTAGCATGAGAAGCCGGGAAAACCCGGGATGGAGGAGTACACACCACTGCCAGATACCGGAGCGAGATCCGGAAAACAGGGAGGAACAGAAGAGCCCCGAAAAGCACGGGAAGCAGGATAAAAGGAAGGGAAGAAGCAGTAGATAGTACACACTGCTTTAGTTACTGAAAGAATCGAGTAATAGGAGTAGTGAAGGAAACACAGTAGCACGGCAACAAGCGAAAGAAACAAGTTGCAACGCACAGAGCCCAGAGAGGGGCGTGGTTAAATACGGAAACAAGAGAAAAGGCTAGACCGATAACCCGGAAGCGGAAGGAAAAAGCAACACAGAAGAAAAAGACTAGACCACCAAACCAGGAAGTGAAAAGAAAAAACACGCGGAACAACTAATGGCGCCGCCAACGCCAAGCCTTCCATAACCGCCAGCGGCCACCAAAGGACGGCGGCATGACAATGACACCTCGTCCAAATGCTGCCTGAAAGCACACGTGAGCGTCTTTACAAGCCTGGAGGTCCAGAAATAAGGATGCCAGTGGCAACGTACCGGTACCCTTTCCAGACCGCCACACTACGAGAATGCCTGCAGGGGACGGAGCTGCTGGCAGGTCTGACCTGCCCGGAGTACCGGCCTCTGCGGTCATGTTTTCACGGATGCACCGGCACAGTTAGGAACGGTGCCGGTGCTTCCATGTCCCCATTCCCGACTCCACAAGAATGGGGACTTACACTTTCCGTCCCCTTACATCCCGGGCCACCGGGACTTGTAATGTCCTAGTGGCACCGGGATCTCAGGTGGCGGAATGGTGCTACGAGGTTGGCGGCAAATCGCAGGAAGCACCGGCGGGTCACATTCAGAAATAATTGAAATCGTCTTTTAATGCCTGTAGTTGATGCACTGCAGGGCATTAAATAATACCCATATATTTTTCATAGATAAAATAAAGCAGTTTGGATTACTTAAAAATGTCTTAACTGTTTCAGTAGCCCTTATTTGCCTTCTTTTGTCAGTCTTGCTGAACACCGAACTAATAAAAGAAAATAAAGAACGTAACTGAAGTTATGGAATGTGAATTAATCTTATATAAAATTGCCATTAGCTGCCGTACAACCAGGCAGGATCGCTAAACTACTGAATCAATGAACCACTTACATTTTTCACCTTGCAACACACTATAAATTGGCCTACCACATCCCAAATGTTCTACTTAGGGGATCCGCTAAATTTAAGGTGCAAAACCCTAAAAAAGTACACTAGACCCCACCCCCCATCAATCCGTCTCAAAGGCGATGATAAATCACAAATAGATCTTTTGATATCCAGTCCATTAGAGCGGGCTATACATAATACAGATCAGCGAAGTCCCCCACCACTAAAAGCTTTACATGCCTGTATTATAAATATCTTACTAATATGGCAATTGATTTCAGCAGCCACCAGCTCCATTTGAGCATGCAATAATTACAAACAGCAGGCGGAAAAGAGCCTTTGCGATAGCTCCGAGGGTCATGTATATTATGGAAGACTGAGCCATTTTGTAGTTTGTGGGATGTACTCCTCTGCGGACCTAGGCTGGGGTAAAGTAAGTTAAGTGCATCATATCACTTTTTGACTCTGCTCTCCATTGGACTGTTGGCCTTGCTGGGAGATAACTGATACCATCATAGATTTAGAATTAGATCATGACTTGTATGGAAGCAGTTTTCCATGATGTCTGAATGGGGCACCGTGTGTGCCTCCGGGCTGCCTCGGGAAGAGGTGTTGTGCTTTCTGTTGTGGGTAATTGCAGTAGGCAAGAATACACAGAGCCACCGTCTTCGAACCGTTGCTGAATTCTGGCACCAGGATGAAAAAGAAGGCACATAATCGCTTGAGTTGCAATTGAAATAATATTAGCCGATGTTTCTCTTGCTTGGTTTGTTAGCTTCATATTGCGCCGTCTGTGCGCTTCCTCTCCTCCTCTTCAGTTAGGGGCCTTTGGAGAATTGAGTTTTATCTGTTTATGCATTACGCTGCTCCCAGAGGGAAGAGGACACATTGAGATGTAACGTCTCATTTGCCCAGGTGTCCTTGGGTAGCGCAGTCCTGCTCAAGCCTTTTCATTAGAGGCAATAAATATCGCTCACGTCCTCACAGGCGACCGCAGACACATCGCATCAAGATAAATACTTTTCGCCTAAAAGCATGACACTGCATCTGCGGCATACACAGCACCTGGCGGGGATCTCGCTGCTGAGTAATGCACCTGCAGAAGCGTTTGCTTCGTGAGGCACCAGCCATCTCTAATGGCCAGCGTTCACAGCAGTATCATGGCCAGCTTGCTGAATTTATTCCGGAACAGTGGGCCGTGAAGAAACACAGCAGTGTGCCCGGGTCCACGAGCGCTACGTTTTAAGCATAGAACTACAAACTGAGTGTTTCTTCAATTGACTTTATGACATCAATGGTATTTCAGTTGGGTGCCAACCAAATCGCCAAATGATCTAAAGGTAGCCAACAAATGCAGTCAGCATCAACATTACAGTTCAGACCACATCCCTTGGGCCATGCAGCTCTTATACTGATAGCCCATGAAATATTGCATCAACTTCAAGTCTTTTGCGTAACTCACAAAGTTTTTGATTACCCTTGCTTGTACTGTGGTAATTATCATCGAAGAACCCCGGTCACTAGGGGTGACAGCGGAGAAACCACAAACAACCGGGTTTTTCCCAGAAGTATCAAAACAGGGTAGATGCTTAAAGCATGTTAGATAAATCCTCTGACCGGCCACGGTATACACTTTTGGTGGGAGTTCCCTTTGTTTCAAAGGTGCTCATTCTTATGTACCTCCATCACAAACCAGTCATTGTGAATGTCTGAAGAGTGCTGAAAACTATATTCCAGGTCTAAAATTCTTAATGTCCCCAACCTCTCTTAGCTCCCTCTTGTCACCATTAAAACATTGCTCTAACCCAGTGCCACCCAAGTGCTCCGCTCTGAAACATCGTGGACAATAATGTCCACATCGTTGCCAGTGACTCTACTTATCCTAAAATTCCTTCTGATTTAACCACTAACGCAGGTCCTGGTTATACTTTCCTCATCTCTGAACGAACACCATACATATGCGGAGATCACTTGATGACATCAACCATGCTTTGACCCTCAACCTTCTACATTATGTCCAACCTTCATTTTATTTTGATGGCCATGGTCCATTCAAATGGTTGTACATTGCAGCTGATTCAGTCATTAACCTGATCTAGAATATAATGAATGACCCCCTTTTAGGGAAACTCCTTGTCCAGTTGAACAAACTTTCTACCTCGAAATCTGATCGGCGTCTTCAGAAAACTCAACCTGGAAACATCAATGCGAAACATCTACTGGTTGTTTTATTTTACCTTATGATTCTCTAATTTACTGTGAAGTGCTGCGCTCCATTACCTCTCGGCTGAGATGAACAGACAACGTAATTCACAAATACCTACAATAGCTCTAATCCACTCATGGTGCCTCATTACAAGTCCGACGGTAACCCTGCCGGAGCCACCGGCGGGTTGCTGCCGGACTTGCCAAATTTACCGATGCCTGGTCTGCCGGTACCACCGGGGGATTACCACCCTGGCGTTCCGGGAAGTCAGACACCGGTAAATTGTAAATCCCCATTTCCATTTGAGTCCGATAGGCGTCAACGGCAATGGGGACCAAGGAAGCATCAGCACTGTTAATAATGGTGCCAGTGCTTCCGTGAAACTCTGTGGGTGGGTGCCTTTCCGCCCACCAGATCTGACTCTGGTGGGCGGGACGGCACCCACCCGCAGAGTCGTACTGTGCCGGTCCGGTAACAACAGCACTGTTATTACCAGACCGGTACAGTTATAATGAGGCCCCAGGTTTCTAAGATGACAAACCATGAATCTAGTCCCTTCCTCCACTGCCCCCCTTTGTAATTTCTCCCTGAAAAATTCGCTCTCTGAAGTGTAAAACTTGTAGCACAAGCGTTATCCAGGTAAAACAATTAAAATAAATTAATATTTTATATAAATGTTATTTAGACTTCTTGTATCTTGCTGTATCTCTTAAATTAAGTAGCGACAGGTGTAGTTTAGGTGAACATTGTCTCGGGAGGATAGTTCTGCGGCAACGTGCTCACCTTGGAAGCAAGACGACACGGAGCAACACAGGTTCGATCCCCGGGTCCGCACTTATAAACCTCTGGGTATTAATTGCGTTATAAATAACCAATCATATCATAACATCGGCATTGATCAGCATCGTTTTTTTGATGCTGTGATTCATGGAATGATTTCTCGAAAATCTGTTTTTCAACAGTGTCCTGTATGGCTTTTAACATGTAAGTTGGCAAACTTTAACACAAATTCAGGTATTGACCTTTGGCTTAATACCGTTACTTGGCCAAGGCTGACATTTGGAAAAGGGGGATTCAAGTAAAATATCACTTTGTTTCTGAAATTGCCATTTTACTAATTTTACTAATACATCTTTCTGATATTTTTTTTTATTTTTTGTATTTGCCAAAACTATTTGGTTTTACAAAGACAAAGACGTCTTCCGGCTTTGCGCTCTTTTTCGTCTTCATTTCAATGTTTGGTTTTCAATTTTTTTTCCAGTTTCCTGCAGGCCTTCTGTTTCTCTTTGGGCTATTTGCGCTAAGGCAATTTGTAGAATTTTTGCTGTGGCGATTGCCCATGAGGTTTTTTTCCCGCTTATCAGGGGTGGCCACCATACCCCCTCCTCGCGTACTGAGAAGGGATCTAAGACAGTTGACAGGTAGATTTGTCTGATGTTTTGTAGAACCGGACAAGACGTCAGTAAGTGTCGGACTGATTCTACTGCCTCTGCTTCTTTACACAACCTGCAGGTGTTTGTAATGGCGATGCCTCTGATGTGTAGGATTTCATTTGTCAATAGTAAATTCAGTCTTGCTTCTAGAAAGATCTGTCTCAGTGGTCTGCTGGGAAATTTTTTGTGTGTTTAAGCTGGATCGTTATATTTCCTTGGGAGTGATGGCAGGTGGCTTAGAAGTTTATTCTTCTCTGCCTTCTCCAGGGTGCCTATCCAGTCCAATTCCTCTAGTTTTCTTTTTATTCTGAGAGGATTTTGTAGTAAGTCATCCTGAGAGCAGGTAACTTTCTGTAGTTGTTCGCTTTTTTTGCTGCCCATGCTGTTATGCTGTGATATTAATGATTTAAGATCATTAATTGTGCTTGAGAAATTAAGAAGGAAACAGTCTCAGACAAACATTTAAAAGAGTCATTCTGAAACTGAATACAAAACAGTGATTTGTATTGCATTTCATAAAGTCGATTATCAGCTTTGTATCTCTATTTCGAAATAAAAGACCTGCTAAATACTTGTCCAGCCATTTGCTATCTGGCCATATACTAAAACATGCTATTTGGGTTGTTTTTCAGATGAGGTGACATTATTGATTATGTACTATATGAGCTCACTGGGTGGCTTTTGCATAATAGAGTCGATCTCTTGCATTGGGTGTTCCTTCCCTGAGGGGCACTGGAGTCTTTTTAGTAATTGTTTGATGTCGTTTAGCATTTTGGTTTGTATTTCTCCATCCCAATTCTAATCCAGCTGTAGTGTTTTTTTTCTGGGTATTCCTTTTGCAGGTTTTCAGTTAGGTAGTCAGGGCGTGACTTGTAGGTGAGTTCAAGTCTACAGTATGGAATTGATATTGATATTTTATTTCTATCGCACTCATGCACAAGTGTTTTTGAGCGCGACAAGGCAAGGGAAGTGGAACAGGGGAGAACAAAACAACAATCTTACTAGGCCCAGTGACATTGAGAACGCGCAAGTGCATGGGAGAGGGAGAAGTGCATGGAAGGGGGAGAAAAGGAGAGTGCGGAGCAAGGAGAAAACATACATAATAATAAATTAATAAGTAATAAAGGCAACAAACAATGGTATTGCAGCCAGCAAGTGGCAAGTGCTGGGTTTAAGGCAGCAGTAGAGTTAAAGTCATACTGAATTCATATTTCTATCTATATATGTGTGTTTATAGCGCACTTACAGGCCATGAGGCCTCTAAGCACTATTGCTCAGGGGACACGTAGACACATGATAGCTAATCTCAGATATCAACCAAAAAGATGAGTTTTAGGTTTTCGTCTAAAGTCACGAAGTTGTTTAGCAGAACAAAGGATTTGTGAAAGCGAGTTTCAGATATTGATCGCCTGAACTTGGAAAAACCGTCCCATTGCTCTGGTTCACTTCAATCTAACACTCACTAAGACTGATGAGTGAGCAGGTTGGTGGGCAGTAAAACTGGATTGGCATTGCAGGTATTTGGGACCCGTCTCATGGATCACTTTAAACCCAAGGATGAGTGTCTTAAATTGAATACCAGCCAGGTCAGAGAATCAATGTCATTTCCTGAGGATGGGTGAAATGTGTGTTCTATTTGGAACACCGATTATGATCCTGGCTCCATGTTTGTGCAGCCTGGGCACGATCTAGAGCATATTGAGGTGTGCCCAGTAGGAGTGCGTTCCTATAGTCAATCCTGGATCTGATTCCTGTTTTCTCTATTGATGCCGAAACAAATTGCCTAATTTTATCTAAGGAAGAATTCTTAGTGAAGGCTGCACTGTGATGTTAACTCTATGCATAAGTATTTCTTCTAGAGGTCTAGGTGATGCAGGGTGTAACGATGTAATAAGTCACTCTGTTTTTGGGGCACTCAGGCTCAGTCAGATAGTGTCGATCCAATGCTTAATATTGCTGAAAATGTGTGCTATGTGTCCTGAGTTCTTTTGGGGTTTGTGTGTTTTCTGGGGATACACCTCTGCAACACGATCCAACTCGAGGAACATGATTTCATGCAATGTTTTTTGGGGTGTCAAAAGATGCTCCTAGATATCGCTTGCATCTTGATGCTGGTGTGGGTTATGCTACAGACTTGCTCAACTTTAAAGCATTGACCCTCTGGGCATAGGCTCGGGAATAGCTGTGACCATCATCCCACTCACTGGATTATTCAGGACCTGCTTGCTTCTGATGTTGGTTGCTATAGTTCTTGGATGCAATTTCGTGAAACAGGAATTTGCTATGCTGGGCCTTTCTGAGACATTTTCTGAACCAGCTTTGGTGCCATCATTTCACATGACAATGTAATAATCTCGATCTAGGGGCGATCCGTCTCCAGCTGGCCACCGTAGTTTATAGCTGGAGCTGTAAAAGAAATCTTAGTGTTTTACCAACTTGTGCTTGCAATACTGTTACAGAGGATGCCTTAACACATTTTGTTTGTTTTTTGTCCTATTTCGAAAGGATTAAGGAAAAACCTTATTCCAGTATTCATGGCCTGTAATTTAAGGAATTTAATTGCTGCTAATAAGTATTTGCTTTCTCTCTCAGACAGGGCTGTGCCTTCCACGGTACATCTTGATACTGAGAAAGCTTTGTTTTAAAGAGGAATTCTATGTTTTGTTAAGTATTTGGGTTCATATCATGTTTGATGTATTTTCAAGCTGTAATTTATTCTGCTTTTATTATGATATGTTATCTATAAAGTTGTATCTATCTGTCTCACTCAATGGGGATCAATGTAGTTAATACACGCCATGCAGCATGTCACCTATTCATTGGAGATCACAGGAGCCAATGAATGCACAACATGGCCCAATCGTGGGTAATGTTGTAACCACATCATACTTCATTACAGGGCTGCTAAATGAGTCAGACCAGGGATTTAAGTGGGTTGGGGCCAGCCCTCCAGAGAGGGCTCCCGAGCCAGAGCCCTGCCTGGGCCCACCCCCGACTAGCCCAAGCCAGCTGACACCTCAGGCAGCCCGTGTTAGAGGCTGCACGGTTCGCCGAGCTGCCTGCAGGAGTCAGCACCTCGGTTTAGAAAAAAGAAAAGGCGGGCTGCCTGATGTCTATGTACTCGAAGCAGGAGGTGGGCTGGACTGCTCAGCTCTCCTTTTGTTTCGAGTGACTAGTCATCACCCAGCATGAATGCTGGGTGATGACTAGTCACTCGGAACAAAAGAAGAGACTGGGCCCTCCAGCCCTCCTACTGTTTCAAGTACATAGACACCAGCAGCAGGCAGTCCTTTCATTTAAGGAGCCCGTGGTTAAAGCGGGATCCTTGAATGAAAGGACTGCCTGCTGCGTGTGAGCTGAAGCACACTGGTATCACACCTTTTGGTGCGCCCAGCCCCTTCTTTTGTTTAAAAGGAGGGGCTGGGCGCATCAAAGGTAATGATGCCAGTGTGCCCCAGCTCCACCTCTTTTACCATCTGCTCCCCCACCCTTAAACGACGGGTCTCTCATTAGGGGGCGTGTCCTTAGGCCACATCCCCTAACTCGAGCCCCCCCACTCGATTTCCAATCCCACATAAATCACTGAGTCAGGCCCTATTATAGCTGCCTGTTCTAATGCAGGTGATTCATTCCACAGCAGGTAGGTGGTTGCAGGAACAATAAAAGCTCTCACTGCTCTCTGCCGGTTAACAGGTCAAATGCTATAAGTGGGTAATTAGTAAGGGACTCTAGGAAAAACTTCAAGATCTTACCTTGATTTTTCTCACCCTTTTTAATTCCTAAGAAAGGGCATTGGGCCTCATTATGACTGTTGTAGTAAGGCAACAACGGCGCCGGTAGTGCTACCGGCGCCGCTGTTGCCATGCCGCAACAATGCGAGTTTGCTTGTGGGTGCCGCTCTGGACGCCTGGTCAGACCAGGCATGTAGAGCGGCACCCGCGAGCAGACCAGAATGGTAGCAACGGTACCGTTATGAACGGTACTGCTGCTACCATCCTCCCCATTCTCATTGAGCCCTATGGGGGCATGGCTACCTCCAACCTCGTAATGAGGCCCATTGTCTTTTTTTGATAGGAATTTAAAAAATAAACAGTAGCAACCATTGGTCAGTAGGCCCATTGTTTGGAGGGCTGTGCTGTCTAGTAATGATGCTGCTGTCCTTGGCAACGCTTGGCTCGGGCTTTTGCATGGTTACTAGCTAGTATGAACCCTGACCCTGGCGATTATCACCTAATTGGATGGAAAGAATTGTGCCTGTCATGCCCCCTATTGGTGTGTACGATTGTTGCATAGCTGGTGCTTTCACGCCGTCTCCTTGCATATATGATCTGATCTGACAGTGGGATGCAAACTGCCAGAAAGCATTTTCTCTCTCTTTTTTAAGTGTAGGGTAGCAACTAAAGCAGCTATTCTACTTACTTCATCTTTAATAAGTAAATCACCAATTAATCATGGTGATTTAAAATAACCAGGGTGCAATGGAGGCACAGCTCTTGAAGAAAGTGAACATTTAACCACATCTCAGGGGGATTATTTCTTCGGTGTCTATGATTGGCAAAGTATTATTTTCTCAGTCTTATCATAATGGGAATATTGGCAGTGCGGCATAGTAGGGCACCATTATCAGTGAGTAGGGCGACAGCTATGGTCGTAATGGGTTCGGAATGAATGCTTGTAAGCAGCACTCCAGATAAGATTCGGAGGTGGGAATGTTTTACTCCCTATTTTTTAAAGTTAGGAGTAACATTATTTCTATGGGAGTAAACATGTAAGTCCTATTCCCACTTGGAGTATTTTATAAGCAGGTAAAAATATGTTTTATCTGGAAAACGGAAATGTTTTTTGTGATAATTATTTCTTTGCACCTAGTTATTTATGTACATTAAAAGATACATGTTTAGTTCTTCCGATCAGGCTGTAATAATAGCGGTTTCCTCCTGTGGTCCTGTTTGCACTCCTGGGCTAAACAAATCCATGGAGCACTGTGGGTGAAATCAGGGGGGCAAGGTTGTACGTGTCTGTTTCTTATATTTTGTTGGGGTTGTATTTGCCTATTTTTAGGGAGCAAAAGTGGCCGATACACCCCTTATCTGTAGGGCTGCTTATTAATTTTTTTTAAAAAAAATGTATTGTGCATATTAGCCAAAACAAATTTCAACTTTTTACACAAGATACAAAATCTTAAAAACATATATAACTAAGTTACATCATTTAAAGCAAATAAAATGATTGCTTAAAACTGTACTCAACTGCACCACAGTAAATATAGCAGACAAAGTCAAACAAAGGAAAAATAACCATATTCTCAGCAAAAAAAGCATTATGATATATACTAAAGAATTGCTCACTTCACCAATTTATATGAGAACATCATCAACCAATTTTGCCTATGAAGTTATGTTGCATTAAATAATTCAATGATTAAACATACACAAAAAGGAATTTCTTTTGGGCTAGCTGAGAGAAAAATTGCCTTATCAAGGTTATTATGTGAACTATCGAAGGTGCTCTAGCTGTTACTGCATGGAGTTGTTTTGTGTGGAAAAAGTGGAAAGCGCAAACTGGTTACATAATAGTTAGTGTTTGCACTTTGCACGATCATTGAGTTCCTTGATCCTTGCTCTCTATGTGGAATGTGTGAACCATTTAAGCTCATGATAACGAGAGGTTTCTCTGGATCCCTGACTCTACAGATATAGAACATTTTCTGGATAATGAACCAAACAAATGGCATCTGCGGTTGCCTTATTTTATGAAAAGAAGTTCTACCTTCATTCAGGGTCGCACTGGGCCATACAATTGTCTCGGCCACCAATGAAAAAGTGGCCCACAGTTGTAAATGGGAATACATTCCTTTTGTGACACTGTATGAATAGTACCCAACGGGAAGTTCTTTGATAAAATGTGCATTTTAAAGAATATTTATTCAGTAATTCTGGTCAAAACTACTAGCCGCATAGTGAAGTAACTTATCGGTTGACCAGAAAAGTGGCACAATTCGTTCCAAAAATGGGCCCACACCAGTATTTTGCATTTTTGGTTCGGCCATGGGCCTATTGCCCTATAGGCCAGTCCCAGCCTGCCTTCAAGGGGTTGGCTTCTGATTGCTGAGCTGTGCCCTGGGATCCCTGGCCTAACTGGTCTCTTAGATGTACACACTATCAGAGGATTGCATGGACACTCTATTAGGCAGGCCTTGTTTTCCGAAAGGCTATTTGTGTGGCCTTTTATAGTCTGCTCAATGTAGTCATGTTTAAAGATATTGGGCCTCATTACAGGTCAGGCGGTCCGGAAATAACGGTGGCCTTAAACCCGCCGCCACCGTTGTTTCCGGACCGCCTGATCCCGACTCCTGTAGGCGGAAGGGGATGTTCCCGCCAGGTTTGACCTGGCGGGTTTAACACCGCCCGCCTGCAGGCGGACGAGGAAACACCGGCAGCATTACGAGATGCTGCCAGTGTTTCCATGATCCCCATTCCCATCGAGTCCCATAGGACTCGATGGGAATGGGGATTAACACCATTCCGCCTCCGTGATTCCCGGAACACCGGGGTTGTAATGCCCCGGTAATTCCGGGAATCACGGAGGCGGAATGGTAATACAAGTCCGGCGGTAACCAGGCAGTTTTACCGCTGCAGTTACCGCCGGACAAGTAATGAGGATCATTTACACTCTCAGTGTATGCACAGGTGGTGCAGCCATCACACTTGTAATGTCCCACTACAAGGGGAAGATCCCAGACGCTAACGATGGTGGGAATCTGGGTTTCTCTCGGGTTAGGTTTGATCAGATTCTGCTTCACTTTCCAGTTGCATTGAGGAGTCCACATTTTGTAGTTCATGTTGGCCCCTGTTTAAAAGGTGCCAGTGTTTTAGTTTTGGCTATTAGGTAGCGCTGTTAGCGCCGCATATAGCCAAAACTATAGTAATGGGTAGTGAAGCTTGGAAGGAGATGGTCATAAGGAGGAACACACAGCCTGTGGGTGTTATTTCACCTATTACCCAGCCATAGAAGTGAGCAGGAACGGTCAGGAGTGGGTTTTCCTGTTTAACATTCCTCTACTTTAGTTACTAGTCACTTAGACTATGCTTCCGCCTACCCTCCCCCATGCCAAGACCACAGTTCCACTTCTTCTTCTTTCAGTACACTTCGACCTGTACCTGAAATAAAATAAATATCCTAACCAAGTGTGTCTTCGCCCACTCACTTGATTTATAAGCAGTAAGTGTGTCCTTGTATCTGTTCCTTGCACTGAATTGCTGGTAACATGCATTGGCAACACCATTATTTTAGGCTCTTGAATAGGCATTAGATAGGCATTTGCTAGGCACTGTCATAATATGCCATGGTATTAACACCACTTGCCAGCTGTTGCCATCTTAGGGGCAGGAAATATCCTGGAAAATGTCAACCCCCATGCCTAACTAAAAGCCCAAACTATTGATTTTGTCACTGCTTGTCTTTATAAGTCTCTTGACCACATTTGCAATACACGTGTATAAGAATTCTGTCTTCAAATGTAGATCAGCCTTTGTGAGTAGGGCATTGTCTGCATGCCACTAAACATGGCTTCATTGTCACTTTTGAGATCTGTACCTGTCTTCTCTTCTTCAGTGTCCATGGCTACTTTGAAGTTCATTAAAAAAACATCTCTATTATTAACCAAGTTGTGGAATGTTAACAGCCATATGTTTCACACTTAGATGTAGTCTGCTCCTTAACTGTGTGTTTGATTTTCAAAATGTTTTTGTGTATTCATTCGTATAGACCCAAGAGGCAGCGAGGGCATGAAGGAATGGGTGAAAACGATGAGGAAGAAGAGAAGGAAAGCCAAGGCCACAATCACTAAAAATGATGCTTCTGACAAAAAGCCATATTGTATCACTGGCGTATGGGAGCAGAACCTTCCTCCATTACAGGGATAGACGCTCAAAGAGGGGCACAACTTTGCGAATAGAGGAAGCAATCGAGAAAAGAACTAGCGCAGCGGCCTTCAACCTGTGTCTCTCCATATGTTTTGGACTGCCACACTCATTACCCCTCTCTATTGACTGTGCTGTCCAGGGCTGATGCGAGTTGTCGTCGAAGACATACGGAGAGCCAAAGGTTTCAGATCCCGCAGCCAGAGTTTAGAGTAGGTAGAGGGAAAGAACTGTAATAAACGGCAGCATTGGTGATGCGTTAAGAGAGACCTGCAGTCTGTTTCCTTGTCATATGAAATCGACGCAGTAAATAGCAGCTTCGGAGATGGAATGCACCTGTGACATTGGCACTTTCAAGAGTAAATACAAAATGGCGGCTTGGGAGAGAAAAATATTCATTCCGCGTTCCATTTGCACCAAATATTTTCTAATCTCCTGCTTCTATTAACGCTTGGCTCATTTTGGAAGGCGACTGGGAGACTACGTATGTGTGTGTGGGGCTGGGGGTCGGGCGACTCATCTGTTTTTGTAGATTTTCTGATTACATTATGGTTTTGCTATCTTGAATCACTTTGCACAGCGAAAGGTTCGTGTTCAGTTTTTTTTTTGACGGTGTTTGTTGATTTCCCCATGGCTACCCGGTCTAATCTCATGTTGTCTTTTAGATAACTCACAAAGTGTGCAATTAGGGAGCATTAATAGAACGAGAATGTAATTATGGACAAAGCTAAACTGTGTTCAGGGAGCTGTCACCGCGTTTTATATTATAAATGATTTAGTGTTTAAATAACACGTTGATGTAATATTCATAGCTCTGTTGCCTACAAAGGTCCGCGGTCCCCAAGCGAAGGTCTCTTAGAAATCAGCGTGGCCCCTGCAGGGCGTACAGGGCTGGCCACGGGCCCGATCGCTGCAGTGGGATTGAACGCCACACAAGAATTCTAGTGCATCCCATTGTCGGGGTCCCCGTGTGTTAAAGATGCTCGACCACCATGAGTGGCTGAGAAGCCTGAGAAGAAGAGGGACTGGCTCGGTGTGCTTAGAAGCCGGAAGCTATGTGGGCAGGTACGTTGATTGAATGTTGGGATGCTCATGCACTTTCACACTATTATGGCCATTTCTCAGTTGAGAGGCTTTTGCCATCAGAGCCGACATAGTGCAGACTCTTCGTGCTGTTGAGAGCCTGTGCCTAAAACTGTACCTATTCCATTTATTGGCATCCCCAAACTCTCAACATTTGTGGAGATATGCTATCACTGAGAATACTCAGCACATTTTGCCACGAATCAGATCTTGGCACATCTCACCTACCTGATCTCTCCATTGGCTTGCCATTCTATAAAGAACTACACCCAACAACTAATGCGCCATCCGTTGTGCACATCATGCCGTAGGACCAAGCGGCATCCATTGACATTGACACAGTTCACAAGGACACATAGCCCCTCATTACGAGTATGGAGGTTAGTAAGGGCATGGCTGCCTCCATACTGGGTTCCAGTACCAGGTTCCTCCAATGAGGATTTACCGGGTCATTCCAACCTTGGAGGACCTGGTAAGTCCTTATTGGAGAAACCCATCCCCATTCCCATTTGATCTCCCATAGGGCTCAATGGGAATGGGGAGGGAGCTAATAACGGGTCCGTTACTAACAGGCCCGTTATTAGCTCCCTGGTCTCCTCGCGGGACCCGCTAAGGACGCCTGGTTTTACCAGGCATCCTTACCGGGTCCGCAAGGGAACCTCGTAATAGGGCGTCCCGTAATGAAGGGTGCCAGTCCTGTACTGGCACCCTTCATTACGGGAGCGCCAGCCTCGTAATGAGGCCCATGGCCTTTTCAAACATCCTGGAATTTGCTAATCTGATTTGATCATGAAAAATATTGAACCTAATGAGTAGACCCTGTCCACACAGGCACATGGCCTTTGAAACGTGCGAGAATTTGTGAATTGGTTTGAACCTCATGAGTAGGGACTGAATAGGCCACAGTTTCTCTTCCGCGCTACTACTTTTTGATGTATCTTCAATACAACCATTTAAATAGATAAGATTTTTCACCTATGCTTTATCTATTCAGCTTTACGTGTCCTTGGATTTTCCTCTTTGTGAATCTTTATCTGCCTTGATTCTATGTGTTTATGGAATATTTCATAACTGAAGATGTTTTTCTGATTGTTATTTGTTAGTCTTTTGAGTGCTATTCGTTAGCCTTTTCAGTGTTATTTGTTAGCCCTTTGAGTGTTATTCGTTAGCCTTTTCAGTGTTATTCGTTAGCCCTTTCAGTGTTATTCGTTAGCCTTTTCAGTGTTATTCGTTAGCCCTTTGAGTGTTATTCGTTAGCCCTTTCAGTGTTATTCGTTAGCCTTTTGAGTGTTATTCGTTAGCCCTTTCAGTGTTATTTGTTTTCTATTGATCATTGTAATGAGTTTTGGCAACTGGGAATAAACTGTAAAAATATTTTTCTTATAAAGATTGAACATGATTTTTGTAAATAGATTTGATAAAAGGTTACCATAGATAAAAACATTGATTGTGATATTTGAATAATTAACATCATTTTTGTATAACTTGATCCCAAGGGGAACAAAGCTTTTTCTTGTATTAGTTTGAATTTGCCAGTTCCCTGGTGTGCCCTTCTATAAAAACACTGAGCTTCATCCTAGACAAATTCGAGAAGCACACCCCAAAGATAACACCGAGGTCAGCTGGCAAAGGGTGTTTTGGCTCCACCCAAGTTCCTCCTGGCAAGAGAAGGTTCCTTATCAGTTCAGGCCAGAAGTCTCTGGAAGTGCCCCGTGGCCCACAACTGCATTTAGACAATCACCCAGCCTACTGGAAGGCTTTCAACACGTGGCTGCTCCTGTCCTCTAAATGATCCGTTTTCCCCATTCTCTTTGGGTCTCTTTTACCACCAAGATATCACAGTCTGTAAATACCAAATAAATAAATACAGATACAGAAACATATTCAGTGATATCGTCTTGGTCACCCCCGCTCTCCACGTTCCTTTGCGAACAACAGATTTCCTCTACAATCAGCAGCAGTTACTATGGTATATTGTTCTCATCAAACCGTCTCGTAGATCAGTGCCCTCCCCTCGTACTCTCCAGTTTTTTTTCAGAATGATTGTGCTGACTCGATAGAAGACTGACTGAAGGGTGTTGTTACTGAAAAACATTTTGAGTGCTGCCTGCAAGTTGCGCCAACTGGTTCATTAACCTTGAATCTCGCTTAACTGTGTTCCACTAGATAGGATACATTTGGTCAAAAGCACTGTATGAACAGAGTGAATGGAAATTAAATTGAATCGGTTGCCCACAGTCAAACCAATGCATCACCAGAATCTACTTTTTCCTACTACCAGTCATACATAAAAACATGTTAGGGCTCTGTGACTAATTCTACATGACCTGGCAAATAATCCTGCATTGCCCTGTCATTAATGCAGATCACTAATTAAGTATCTCAGTGTCCCTCATACTTCCTCATAACTCCTTATACATCCTCAAAGCTCCCTCTTCAGCACAATTGTCCCCCGCACATTGTAATTAGTCGTCTTTCATGTAGCCTCATCGTGCTCATCACTCATTATAAATGTTCCTCGTTCATTTTAGATGATCTTCACTCATTATTTAAGCTCATTAGATACTCATCACTCATTATACATTCCTGTTATTCACTGTTCATGCATATTGCAGGTTATCCATGTCAGTCATGCATGCTTGACATGCTCAGGCAGTGCTAGGCACCTGAGAATTCAGCCTGGCAAGGTGAATGACGTTTGTCAGACTCATGTGCCTTCTGAAGAGTACTTTGCTTATATCAAAGCTTTCAAACTAGAGGAACACTCAGTCAGAGTGGTGGAGATGATGAGCTGGGAATCTCTCTACAAAAGACAACAATAGTACAATATGTTCTATTTTGCACGTGAAACAATCCATCCTGTAGCTCCAGGACAGGTTTGCAATGTCTCCAGGACAATCCAAGGAACTCTATCAAACTTCAGTGGCGCCTTGAACTCACTATGTGAAGACAAATAGAACATGTAGGGTTCCTGGCTCATTGTGCCCACAATAAGGGACAGGTCTGCTGATCTTCATATTTTACCTTTGGCCAATACAACAAGTTGGCTTTGTTCTGCTAAAGTTATTAAGAACGATGAATGGGCTACCCATTCTGGGCAGGCATAGTAAAGTATGCTGATACAAATTACACAGCTGGTTACATATTAGGCAGATGTCAACAGACTGTCACTCATTTAAATAAAGGTGCACTACCCTCAAATTAGACTTAGCAAGCATCTATTGCCCTCCCTCTCCCTTCCTTCCTTCCTTCCTTCCTTCCTTCCTTCCTTCCTTCCTTCCTTCCTTCCTTCCTTCCTTCCTTCCTTCCTTCCTTCCTTCCTTCCTTCCTTCCTTCCTTCCTTCCTTCCTTCCTTCCTTCCCTCCCTCCCTCCCTCCCTCCCTCCCTCCCTCCCTCCCTCCCTCCCTCCCTCCCTTCCTTCCTTCCTTCCTTCCTTCCTTCCTTCCTTCCTTCCTTCCTTCCTTCCTTCCTTCCTTCCTTCCTTCCTTCCTTCCTTCCTTCCTTCCTTCCTTCCTTCCTTCCTTCCTCCCTTCCTTCCTTCCTTCCTTCCTTCCTCCATCCCTTCCTATCTCCCTCTCTCCCCCTCCATCCCAAGCTCCATCAAATTGTTTTATGCATTTTGCAATTGTAGATCCATATAAACCAGCGCCCGATTCCTTTAGAGACCAGCTTCTATGTTTTTATGCAATGCAATTCATGTTCTTCATACAAAAAAGACTCTGCCTCCTCTATTAACCAATACTCCAGTTATAACAACATTAAGTGGGGCATTCAACTGACCCTGGCCAAGCTCTATCAGCTTTTCACTGGCACCTGCTTGTTGCAAAGTCATTTACATATTTGTCTGTGGGCTAATCCTCGGCTTAACAAAAAGCAAACATAAACAAGCATCAGTAAAGGCATCCGGGCTGTCCTAATTTAGGAATCAACGAATGAAGGAAGGATGAGGTTCCCATGTGGATGTTTGGGTAACGATGAATAGGTGTGTAAAAATGTATGAATGGGCATATGAATGGACGGGTGTGAAAATGGATGGCTAACAAGATGAGTGGGTGGATCTGTGGTTTACATGGAGGGTTGATGGATGGGTGGGGGGTGCATTGGTGTTTGAATGGAGGTGTGCGTGGATGGATGGGAGCATGCCACGATGGGTTAATGAGAGGTTAGATGAGTGGATGTGTTAATGTAGCGTTAAAAACCCGTTCCAAGGTCTGGAATGGGGGTAAAGGCCCGGCAGCCTGAGTTATTCGCTCTGGCCTCTAACGAGGGCACCTGGATGTTACCCCCCCCCCCTTCCAGCCCTTGGAATGCGGTATTAACATTATTAGCACTCCGATGCAAAGCCTTAATATGAGGTGTTCATTTTTATTCAAAGAACGGGACGCGCATGGTGTCCTGTTTATTGAATGAAAATACTGCGCCAAGATGGCTGCCATGGTTATGGAAGGCAGGGCTCCATGCGGAGCCCCTCTTCCTTTTCCATGGCGGCCCTAAACGGAGAAGGAGGTAAGCTGATGCAGCAGCGGTGGTAGGCGTCGCTGCCACAATCAGGTAAGTGGGGCTAGGAGGTGCACAGTGGGCTAAGTTTAAAAACAGGAAAGGGTGAGGTGAAAATGGCGTCCTGCGGCAGAGGAGGCAGCCTGCAGGTTCCATGGAACGCGGGCTGAGATCTGAGATTTCAACCTGCGATCTGCAGAACCTGATTGGCTGCCCCGCCCCCCCCCCCCCGCTCCCGCCGCCCTGGGTGCTAATGAATTAGTAGAAGATGAGTCCGTGGATCTGTGAGTGGATGGATGGGTGAGTGGGTTGATGATTTGATGACTGAGTGAATAGATACATGGTTGTGTGCATGGGATGTTACATGGATTGAATTCCGGTAAAACCATCTGGACCTTTATCTACATATAAGTTACTTGTGTATCTCTCAAAAAAAGCCATCATATGACCAGGTGGTGCCTATCCCATACCTATACCACTATGCCTTGCGAAGGCTTATTTCACATATGTGACTATCGACACCTCAATGAACCAGACTTACTTAGTGCATTTAGAGAAGCTGTGTGAAAACAGCAACTGTGTCAGGCAAAAGACAGGCGAAAGCTGGCAGGCAGTGTGAGAGGTAAGAGAGCAGCCATACACAGTCAGGAGGGAGTGGAAGTACAGACACGCGACAGGAGAGGAACAGGTAAGATGGAGGACCTACCTGCAGAAATGGAGGGCACGGGCAGCGCATGGGGGCACAGACTGGTGAAGGGAGAGACTTGCACGAGGGGACAGGAGGGTGCACAGTCACTCGTCACGTACCATCACATAGGTAACACACTCGCCCCACTCCAGGGCGCTTGGGATGTGCACGTCCCATACTTTTGCACCCTCTTAATCTGATCTGAGCTGAGCAGGGACTACCACGTGCACCCTTTCCAGGGGTTATGGCATTATTCATTTAAAGATGTAATAAAGGACTCGTTATCCTTAGTGAGGAGACAAGATGTTTTACACAAGAAATTCATAAAGATAAAACATCAATAAAACATGTGACTGGTGTGCCTGATCAAAAAAGAGAAAAACACAAAACTGAAAGAAGGAAAAGAAGAATAAAAGTAAAAAAAATAAGTGATGAAGAAAGGAAGGAGAAGAAGATGTACCAAAAAAACAGTGCAGCTGATCATTAAAAAGCATTTGCAGGCTGCAGATGTCTGAGAACTAGGAGGAGGGAAAAGCAACAGGAAAGGAAAGCAAAAGGTGTTAATTTTCATTCATAGAGAGGGGCGCGTGTGGTTTCCCGTTCATTGGATGAAAATACTCTGCCAAGATGGCCGCCATCGTTATGGAAGCAAGGGCTCCATACAGAGCCCCTCTAACTTTTCCATGGCAGCCCCAATTGGAGAGGGTTTCCTGAAAGGGGAGGAGGATGGGTATTTGCCTAATGTAGGTGGGAACGAAATCCCACAGTGGAGGTACGGACACAGAAAATTCATGATTTAAGACGTTTGTGCACCAGAGGTTTAGGAGTTTGGGGTCCAGGTTCAAGCCTCTACACTACATAGGTGGGGGCCCTGAGGGTTAGTGAATTTAACACGATGCAGTACATCTTGAATTGATTGACGGGGTTAAGGGGTGGCCGGTGTAGTTGATGAAGGATAGCAACAATGTGTTCCTACCCGAGTACGAGCGCCAGACTGCAGAACAGCTTTGAGATATGAAAACCAGAACTGTCAGAGCAGAGTTGCCGCCGGTCAGGTGAGGTCTGTATGGCAAGACAGAAATTAGTAGGGGAAAAGAACAGGCTGTCCTGCTTCAGGCGATGAAGATAAATCCAGCAGGAGTTTGAGAGGAAACATGGGATTGAAGGTTAAGTGAAGAGGAGATAGCAAAGCCTTGAGATATGGTGGCAGAGACAGGTTTTTTTAGCGATATGTAGCAGGGACAGTACAGTGAGCCATTGCAGGACAAGCCGAGCGGGTGATGCATTTGAGAGGAGAATTAACCGAGATATGGCACACACCATTTTGCCCACCTTGTCATCTTGTAGAAGGCTGCATGTCTATCTGATGCAAATACTTCTTTCCTCTGAATTTCCGGCTGCCATCTTGAATGCAAGGACTGTCAAAAAGCATGGAGGCAGAGGCGTTGCTAGGGGGGTGGCTGAGGGGGCTATAGCCGCGGGTCTTTTGGTTGTAGCCCTGGATAGAAGCTCAGGTGCTACAACCAAATTGCTAGCTAGCGACAGTCTTGACTTTAGCGTAGCCTCAGATCTTTTCCAGACCTAGCAACACCCCTGCATGGAGGTAAAGGCAAGGTAGACATTGTGTCAGTGTGGCCTGGTGATGTGGCATAGAATGCAGGGGAGCTGGCAGAACCCTGCAATGAAGGAGTCAGCAACATGAGAAGACATTATGGAGCACAGAAAATGACAAAGTGCCGTAAACCTCGAAGGGTCGGTGGATGCTCTGGTAGCCCCCTAGGAGGAAATAAAGTGTGGTGCCGGCCCGCATCAACAAAGGCCTTACTCCTTCCAAAGCCTAACCACGGCCTCCACGTTTTGCCTTTGCCAAATGTATCTTTGTCTCCTTAAGCTTATGAACAATTTAGACTGACTGATGAATATTCAACCGTTCGTTATTTACTTTGCCTTTATGAAATTAGAATTGGCAACTGTAGTTATGTATTTTCTAGTAGGCTTTGCTTCTATTTATCAAAGGCACTAGTCCTGGATTTGAAAGCAGAGAATGGATTGATCACTTCTGATTGCAATTCAAGGGATTTGACGTGATTCATCCCTTCCTGGAGTTTTTGCAATCTAAGTTTCATCGGTACACTCCATCTCGCTTACTTCGTTCCTTTGCCGCACTTTTGCTTCAGGTCCCACGGTTTAAGCATGTTAGATTCAGTGATTGACCCTTTTCGTTTGCAGCTGCACTGCTATGGAACAAATTACCGCTGTCCCTCAGTGCTACAGAGAATCCCTTATTTTTTCATCGTCTACTTAAAACTCTTCCTTTATAATCTTTCTGTGTTCCATATCCTCGGTTTTTTAGCACCTAGATGCCCTTGTTGGTGATGGTCGCGCTTTATAAACGAGTTTAACATTAACATCAGTAAACATCTATTTAGTGTTCTGTTACCACATGCTACTCCTTCTGACATATGTGGATCCATTACGAGTATGACTTATTTGAGCTGGAAGTATTGCTATACTCATTTACCATTAGAACCTGGGCAGGAGGAGGAAGTCACCAGGAAGTCAGGCGCCGTAAAAGTGTTACGAGTCAAGTGGCAAACCGCCGGAAGCACCAGCAGGGTTACCGCCAGATTCGTAATGAGGCCCCATGTCTGTCTCTGTCTCTCCTCTCTCTTTCGCTCTCTCTTTCTCTTTTTCTCTCTCACAAGCAGATACATTTGACCCGGTGCGCAACAAGATTCTTGGAATTTGCAGGTGCGGGAAGGCGGCAGACTGCAGACTCTACTCATTACCATCAGCTGGATGCTAAGAGTTACGGGAGGCAAGAACATTTGGCTCAGAGAAACAACTGCTTGAGATATGGAAACTCCAGGGACCCATTTCTTCTTCCTTGGTATGCAGTGTTGCTGTGCTCAGTGGTAATGTGGGACTTTTGCCTGTCGGGGCAAAACCTGCCGGCGCATCAGATTGCATTGCTGTGATCGGTCAGGGGCTAGAATCCACAGTCATTTCTCCCAGTAGTCTATGCCAGTGTCTCCCACAAGCCTCAAACATATCTCACACAGTGCACACAGCCACAGGTCAAAGTGAACATATTTCCAATATAAACCTCAAATCTGCAACCTTCAGTGACAACTTTGAATCCCAACAGGTCCTACCGACCACTACATCCAGCCGAGGTTGGTAAATTGCATAGTATTAAAATAGGTTATAATAAAACATTTCCTCACCGAGCTTAGAAAAAGGAGGAATCCTGCATGCGTGTCTTAAAGGCAGTGTTAGCCCCCAGGGCAGTTCATGGGCTGAATCTCATATTCCAAGCCCACGTTTCTGAGAAAGCTCTTAGCGGCTCGTGCCACCTGTCCCTTGCCTTGTCCCTTCTGCCCTCCATCTCGCACAGTTATCGGTTGGTCGGTGGTGGCGCAGCGCCACTCGGCCCTTCACAAGGCCACCATGGAAATAGGCGTTAAGAGCCCAACTTTGCTTGGACCTATGACTTGGGCTCGGGCCATTACTAGAACATGAAGTGTGTGTTCTAGGTAATTATAGCTATATTATTCTTAAGTCTCTAAGAAAAGGATTACAAAAAAACGGACCTCTTTGAACTCTGGGGTAGCTCTCTGGCTAGACTGCAGACAGATCCTGATATAGATATACAAAACAACCCGATCAATATATGATTCCAGAAAAAGGTCAAGAGAAATTCAAATCAGCCTGCATTCAGTGGACTCTTCCCGATTGATTGCCCCTGACCAATGACGGTGGTGGGGGGCAGTTACTGCACCTGCTGCTCCTTCCTTTTGGTTCTGATCTATGGGGGGGGCAGAACCTTGGGTCTTATTATTTCAGTTGGGGAATTGCTATTAAGAAACAACAAGCAACAGAAAAGGACACATTTTGTTAGCATTACGAATGTAACAGACTGCTGTGTTGGGGGTTTCTATGGTACTTGGATTCATAACACACACCGATGCCATTGGCCTAGTATCCAGGTGCTCCGGTAGAATATCGAGAAAAGACATTAAGTGAAAGGTAAAAGCCTCCATTATTAATATTATTTTCACTTACATTGTATCTTGCAGTGTTTTCGATCTCAAAGACAAACTATTTTTTGAATGATTAAATATTACAATATTACAGGGATTCAAGTTTCCATTAGGCCTCACCCTACACAGCTATCCATATTTTCCCAAAATCCTGCACTTTTGATCTTGGATTTGTGTAGCTTCTTCCTTCTCCACCCAAGTTCAAGAGAGAGAGTCGTGCTGGTTGTTAGGGGACAATGGGCGCTGCTGCGGGACCAATGAACTTGTCAAACTTTGTTGACAAAACCCATCATTATGTCTCTGGCTGAGAAGCTCTCCGGTGTGGGTTCTGTGGTTAAGTCCTCTGCTTGATATGATATGATAGGTTATTTATAACGCGCTTAATACCCAGAGGTGGCTAAGCGCAGACCCGGGAATCGAACCTGTGTTGCTCCGTGTCGTCTTGTTTCCAAGGCAAGCACTTTGCCGCTGAGCTATCCTCCCAAGACATTGTGGAAAGGCAGTGGGGTCATCAAAGGGCGTAGTGGCTGCCCCAAGCTAAAATAGCTGGATTTTACCCCACCTGAAGGCCTGTATTAAAGCAGGGGCAGTCACAGGGGCACTTCACCCTTTCCTACTCCTGCTGATAGGCAGGAACCCCAAGGTGTAGAGCTCCCAGTCAGGCTCACCTGCTTACCAATGCTACAGTGGTTCGGGGTGCCCAAGGGAGCATTCAGGGGGGCTTTCAACCCTTTCCCACCCCTGCTGATAGTGATAGGTACCAACCATAAGGGGAGGGAAGGGGCTCGCCCTAGGAAGGCTCACTGACCTACCAACCCTACAGTGGGACAGGGATGCCAAGCGGGTAATCACCCAGGCATTCCCTCCTACACCAGCCCCACTTGTGAACAGGACTACCCAGGTGGCAACCATGGGGGCACTCAGACCCCCATTGCTTATGACAATATGCAGGTCCACAGAGCCGGCAATCACATGTGCTCACATGCTCCTATAATGAACCCTACCCTCATCGCTGACCTGAAAAAGGAAACACAATGTCCAAGGCTACTACAGAAACTTCAGAGAGCCATTAAAGCTTCATAGTCAGACCCACAACTCCAGTGTAGGAGGCAACACCTCTTCCTGTGAGGGAACAATATTACATTTTGATATTGATTGTTGCACTGTGGTGGAGTACATAATCAGAAATAAAGTTCAATCATCACAGGACTTCATAATTCCTGATGAACAAGGAAATACATTTTTTTCTCGGGACTGGTGCCAGAGGAATCATTTTCCATTGTGACTCAGACTTGTGCAGTTTGTGGAAGTCCCACAGGAGCACATTGCATGATCAACACTCATCATTCTTTCTCACATCGATTGCAAACCTCCAAATTCCCACCACAAAGAAGGTTCAAATGTAGTGAACAAATGTCCCCTTACCAAGACATGTTATGACTTCAAATGTACAGGCTAGAAGCACACCAGGAGACTCACACAGGCAACTACAGCAGGACCTCTGGGGGGCGGGAGAGAATTCACACCTGTCCGAGGCACTTCTAGAACCCAAGATTGGGGTAGACCTTCATGTAACCTCAAGTCAGCCACCTCCCAAACCACATGACCAACAACCCCTTGCCCAATCACAAACAGGCCCAGCCCTCAGTAAACAAATTTCCTCAATATCACTAAGCACCATCCCAGGAAGGGGGAGACCCTACTATATAATGTAGCCAGCTCAATCTTGCAGGGTGAACAGTAAGGGTTGGAGGAAGTAGTTTGAGGGTGAGTGGTGAAAGAGAGGATTAATAATTGGAGGGGGACCTCGTAGTTGAGAGAGTTTGGACAATGTTGATGTTTAGGACGGGTGTCATTTGAAGAGGAAGAGTTACTAACGAGTGGAGAAGGTTGAAGAAGGGAGGCTTGACCAGAAAAAAAGTATTGTTGTTGGGGAGTGGAGTAATTTGGAAAGGAGAGAATTGCCACCAAGAGAGGGGAATCATTGGAGAGTGGATGGGGTGAACCATCAGAAAGAAAGTGAAAGTCAGGGAGAAACTGAAGGAAAAAGATAAAAGGGGTTGGAGGGAGAAGTTTACATCAAGGAGAAGGGGTGTCACACACAGGTGAAGGAGAGCTTTGGAGAGGCAGGTGGGGAATTAAGAACATCAAGAAAGATAGACAGAGTGGGTAGGCTGGTGGTGAAACCTGCAAGAGACCACAGAACAGAAAGAGGGAAGCACTAAAAGCCCTCCACTTCAGTGGCCACGAGACAAGATATAGATGGGGATTTAAACCTATGAGGACTGAGGAGGTGTGAGGAGAACAGGTACCCCATAGAAGGAAAGATTAAGGAGATTCTGGCAGACCAGGTCAGTACAGGGCAGAATCTAAAACCAATGGAAGTATGAGATGGTGCGTTCTCACCAGGGGGTCAGGGGGAGTATTTTAGGGATTGTCCTGGGAATTAGAGCCCTGAGGCAGGGAACTGACCAGCGGACATGGACCACCTCATCTCACCTCTAAGACACTGACCTGCTGAGCCCAAGCTGAGGAGGTATTACCACCACCTTCACCATCTGGAGGAGTCAAACACGTTTTTCCCCAAACCTGAGACGTGTTGGCCAGGACCGGAGAGGCCCCTACCAGCGTACTTTTCCAACAAGTGAAACAATTGAATAACAAGTGAAAACCTGCAGCCCAAAGGCAAAGACCAGGGTCATCAACTGGAAATCTGCACAAGAGCAGACAAGGACAATTTTTAGTTAATGTGTTTATTTATATGTTTATAAATGTCAGGAAAGGAAGAAGGCGATGGATATGGCAGGGGAAATGTGCACAAAATACACAGTAAACAACCTTGAATATAACAACGTGCATTCAATACCCAAGACTCGTGTATACCACTATATGAAAAGGAATGTAGGGTAAGCACTTAGAACCTCCTTATGACTGAAAGGAAAGTCGGCAAACTCCTTACCCACTATGCTCTTACAGATACTGACAGCGCTAAACCCACGTAGAGGGCAAGCAGGGACAGAATCTGTAAGCTGACACTCTAGACGGTACTGAATAAAGAATTTGGAAACAGTACTCACAAGGACCGGAATGACCACATGAATGCCAGTACTCACGAAGACCGGAAAGACCACTTGGATGTCCGTATTCACGAGGACCGGAAAGACCACTCAAAAGTCAGTACTAACCCACAACCCTGTAAATCAAACAAGAACCCAGAAGGCAGTAAAGGCAAAGAGTGAGGATGACTAAATACCTAAGCCCAAGTCAAGAGGCAAGAAGGAATAGTACAGTGTGGAAAACAAAAGATAATCACACAGGAGCTAGTTACAACAGCTTCCCACACCTAATAATAAAATAGGAAATAAATGTAAAAGTGTAAAGGAAAACATGGCATGGATCCCAATAGAAGGCAAGGATCAGGAGCAGTGAAAACGATATCAAAAGGGAAACTTTCCCACCCATCCAAGGTGAAAAGGCAGGAAACTAAACCTGTAAAGGAAAGATTAATGCAACAAGTCTTTCAGTAGCAAAGGACAATTTCTAGGAAACAGTGAACACAGGCAATTGGGCTACAGCAAAAGGAAAGCTCAGAGAAAGGCTGCCTGCAGACAGAGAAAGGGAGAAAGGGATTTCCAAAAGGCAGAAATCAATTAGGCATACAAATACGAATTCCAGGACAAGGAACAAGAAACACTAACTAGAAACTGGGCACAAAAACTAGGAACCAGGAACAAGGGACCAGTCAAGACAGGAACGCTGCAACAATGACCAGCGCTGGACTGAAGCAGACTGAGGCTTTTAAAGCTGCTTAACGAGCACACCCCTCAGGCGTGTCGCCTGCTGCACCTGCAGCCACAGGTGTTGCCTATCCTCCACCCAGCCTTGTCCTGCAAGGGAGGAGGTGAGGTGAGCCAGGCATTCTGGGAAGCATAGTCATTAGATTAAAGCAGCAGTAGCATGCTGGCTGCCAAAAACCTGGAATGGATCCGGAAGGGAAGTAATTTGGGAAATAAGGTTTTAGCGCTCCCAATTCATCAGGACACCGTAGCATAAGGTTTGGAGGAAATGTCCAGTAGGGAAGAAACCCCAAAACATGCCCCCAAGTGGCGGGAACGGGAGCGAAGGGAGCGAGCCGTGACAATAAAGCGCTAAAGCCTGCAGGCATCGGATCGCTTTTACGAACCAAAAAAAATGTTTACTTTCTTCGAAAAGATGATACTGTAAAAAGGGAATTTTAAAGATGTCCTTTGTGGCTCAAACCCTATCCCAGAGGACTCAGGGAGAGGGCCCCACTACATCACACTAATTTGGGTTATTTTTGTTTTTCTTTATTGACACCCATTTGATTTTCAGTTATGTCCCTACACTGGCATTGATTGCATCACATTATTCCACAAACACCAATAACAAACTTATGCTTATGACTAAACCTGGTCTTGATTTGTGTTCCCCACTTGGAGAACTCCATGACAGCTGCAGTGCACACCCCCTGAATCCCGGCAGAATAGCTCAGGGGCAACGTGCTCGCCTTGGAAGCAAGACGACACAGAGCACCGCAGGTTCGATCCCCGGGTCAGAGCTTAGAAAACTCTGGATATTCAGAGTCTTATAAATAACCTATCATATCATGCCCTCAGCACCCTGGGCCACCACAATTCCCAACCGTGCCAAAGCCCCAGCCTGAAACCTCCTATTTCAAGATGGTTGAAAGTTCTTGGATTGTGGCAATGCTAAGCAGAAAAAGCAATTGGAACTTTTTCGATGACAAAGAAAACCTCTCTGCTGCAGGCATTTCTTCTTACCCTGCATGAATACTTTAGTCCTCAACGGCCCTCATCTGCGAAGAGCATAAAATAAAACGCACAGAATCAGCCTTTCTTTGTTTGGCTGCATACATTATGCATTGTCTTTGCTTCGGTCAGAAAGGCAAGAAGCGATGGGCCAATATGGAAGTAAGGGCATGATACGATGAACCAATCCGAAGCACTTTGCTGACACACTGACAGCAGAGTCCATGTAGGACTGGTATGCATTAGCTCTGCAAGAGAGGTTACGTTTTGTATGGCCAATTCTAAAAATGTGGCATGCTGCAAACCATTGAGGAGAACAGATTTGTCATCAGTCAGGGGTTATCGGATGCAGTATTTGAATCAGTTAACTAGAGTTGTTTACTACATTGTTTTGAAGTAAATGGGATAAAAATACCCACATTATTTCCAGCCAATCTTTCTGACAAGCATAACAAGTATATCAATGTGTTATTTGCTTACACATACAACAGTTGTCAGCCCTATAGGAAAGAAAAATGGCGCTAACATTGATTTGCACAATCATTGCCATGCTTGCGGCTGCCTGCTTTGATATGTGCCGCTGCAGGAATATTTAACACGATTTCCGGGACTTTTCACAATGACAGTGACAGCAGCTGTACTTTTTTGGGAAATTGGAATGCTTCAGTCCCTGAGAGAAAAAAAGCTGGTCAGTGTTTTACAAGTGTTTATCATGTTGTATCATGATGGATTTGCACAGGCATATATGCTCAGCTGTTTCAAAAAAATAGCTGCTTCTGAAATCAGGAGAAAGTACTTTATAATGACAATAATATAGCTCTCCTCGGTCACCACAAAAAGCTTTCAGCTAACAATAGTCGTTCAATGTCTTTGGCACGTCATCTTTTACCACAGAATCATTTGTTCGCTTTTACAGTTTATGTTCCAAGCTGCCTCTTTTTCCTTGAAACCTTTTCCTGGAGAAAATATTCTCACGCCAACACAACACCCGTCCTTGTCTTGTCCTTTCTCTGTTTTGGCTCAGCCGCTACTCCTGTATCGGGTCAAGCCCACTTTTGCCGACCTACACTTCGCCAAATGCATTTTTCGTCCCACTTTCTTTGCTGCAAAATGCATATGGTAAATTGGGGTAAGGTATATATGGGGGTGAGGGGTGGGGGCAATGAGTGGGGGCGGTGCAGGGGATCTCCCCCTGCATTTGGCGGTAAGACAAGTGGATAACTCGGTTAAAAATAAATCAGCGAAAGTCTAGGTCGGCAAAACATTTTCGGCAAAGATTCATAGATCTCTGTATCGTCTATCTTGAATTTGGCGGTTATTTCTGATAGCGCCCTTACTGTACTTTTGAGCCTGTTATGAAATACGCTGTTAAATCCACACACTTCTAATTCTATTCATTGTTCAAAACGTCGATCTCATTGTCATCCCAAACGTTGCGTACGGTCATCCCAAACGTTGAGTACGGGCTGCAGTTCTCTCACGACTGCAATATTGTGCCTCAATTTATCCAGATCTCCCCAGGATATTTCTGGCAGCTTAGTGAGCTTTTCAGAACAGAGCTAGCTGGGTCGTCTTTGGACTAAAAAAAATCTTCAAAAACGTAAGGTCCTCAATTGGTTACTCGTTGCCCTATTTATGAACTTGGGAGTTTTGGGTAAAATTATTAATAATTAAGCAGTGCACTAATTATGTCAACTCCTACTTTTTCCTACTCCCAGGTGTTACTTACAGACAAATACCGAGCCTAAGTATATTACGCTACCTTTCAGCGGGCCTGTGTGAGTGTCATTGAGTTAAGGTAACAGACATAGGACTTTGAAATGATTTGCCTGAATCAGTAAGGAGGTCATTTTGCACCCGGCGGAGGGTAAACAAAAGAAGGAACAGCGAGATCTATTGCTTTTATGCTTCCATTTTTCTTTCAAGCTCTTTTTCACTACCTTCCATAGCAAAGTGTAGTTTGCATCGCCACTTTGCTTTCCTCTTCCATCTTGGAAGACCACCAGGCTTTACACCTGTATGAGATACTCATGGAGGTGTAAAACCAAGGCATTGCTATGGACTCCGCTTTGCATTTGCAAATGAGCCAGCGGATACTGTAGGAATCCATTGGTAGAAGCCTCCTGCAAAGCGTAATTTGCAGGCAGCGTTTCATTTATGGGGAACTGAGCGTGAGAGTGAAGAGTAAAGGTGACTTCACCTTGTTTTACTCTTCACAATCACACTTCGCTTTCTAAATGTTTATAATTTCATGAAGGCGACGCCACAGCACGTAAATGCTAACGTTGGCATTCCCCTGCATAACATGTTTATTTTATGAAAATAACCCCCTAGGAGATTTGTCAGAGTTCCCCACTTACCCTGTTATTATAATGAGTTATATATTGTTGTCCCTTATTACCATATACTCAATTATATTTGATCTAATTCATGGAAATGTTGTTGTAACTTTGCGAAAAAAAATGGTTGATTCAATTTGATTGCAAATAAAAAAAATAATAATAATAATTATAATGAGTTACGTAATCAAGTCCACCTCTTTTTATACTTGATTTACTGATATCTGCTTGTCTGCTTTTCCTGTCATTGCTATGTTTTATCTGGCTGTCATGTCCTGCTCAATATTGTAATGTGATCTGTTCTGCAATTATGATCTACTTTCTGTGACGTTGCTTGCGCTCTCCAAATATTAAAAGAAACAAGCACCCAATCTGTGTGCCCTCTGTGTACAAGTAGAGCTTGAGCCTAACATGTTTGATGGGGGTGCTAAAGACTTAACTAATCTTTCGAATGAGTAGAGGAGAAGCCTAAACTCTGGGTACACTCTGGGTTTCAGTGTCATGGCTACCATACTGACTTCTTGGATTCTGAGAGGGAAGAAGTAATACCGTTTCATGTCCGGGTGTTTGGCCTTTCTTAGTTTAGTTATCCTGGGCAGTGGTCAAAGTGGGCTGGAGCGGTTGGGACCGGTGCTCCTTTTTTAAAATTACGTTTTACTGTTCGGATACTTTTATTTTGAAAAATAAACTGTTCCGGAATGGTTTTGTTTTAAAATAAAAGTGATGGAAGCAGTTGAAACTTGCAATTGAGTGCACTGCACCTTCCCTTAAAGAGCAGGCGCGTTTGTTTGGGGGTTTGTATTGTTCATGGGAGTGGGTGTGATGATGGGGTTTGTGGGAAGCAGGGCAGGCCAGCAGGGAACATAGTTCCACTACTTCTTTTCATGCACTTCGACCCCTGTCCTGGGGAGCAGAGAGTCATGAATGACACTGTCAATGACTGCTGAGAGATCTTGGCGGACAAAGACACCAGCATTCCAGTTGCCTGTCTCGAATTTCCGAGAGGTTCCGGATGTGGTCAAGGCAAACAAAAAAACCTCTGGAGGTTATTTGTGGAGCACCAAGTCTAGGATGTCATGAACAAGGCACAGGAGATTAGCTCTGAATGTCATGTCCAAATTACAGCAGTGGTTGCAAATATATGTAGAGCTCCTAGGGTTATTTAGCACGTGTATCGTTTTCTACCACATCAGAAACAATTCTTAAGAGGAATTATATATTTTGGATGAATTGCAAGAACGGACACAGGTCACAGAGGTTAGCTGTGAAAGTGCCCGCCAACAAATGGTAATGATTAGGGTGGGTTCTGATTGCAGTCTCTATCAGCTATTAATGCTCCCCGGATGGATACATAGTTAACGATTGGTGTATCCGCGAGTTATAAGAAACAATATAGCTTGCTGAATACACCATTGACACTGTGTGTACGGTTCAGCGCTGCCATTACAAGGCAACACAAACTGAGTCAGGGGATGTGTGTGTGTGGTCCGGGCAAAGCCGGCCTCAGTGAGCCACGGGCAGAGCTCCGAGGTGAGTGCTCCCTCTCTTTACGGGAGTGACGCGCTTAGACCAGTCACGCCACCAGCCCTATTCACCTCTTCTCCCCCCTCGTTGTTCAGACACATCATAAACCCGTCCCCAACCGCCACTCTTCTCCTTACAGTAGGGGTATTGGGCCCCATCTGTGCAATCTTCACTGGGCTGCATCTTCACTGCCCCAAATCTTCTGCTTCATTACGTTGCCGGGCAGAGGCGTTGCCAGGGCGAGCTCAGGGGGCTATAACCCCGGGTCTTTTGGTTGTAGCCCCGGATTGAAGCTGAGGGGTTACAACCAAAAACGTTAGCTGCCCCAGTCCCGACAGTCCCAAAATTAGCATAGCCCCAGATCTTTCCCAGACCTAGCAACACCCCTGTTGCCAGGCCACACCCGGGAGATGCGGGCCGGCTTTGTAGGAAGCCCTGCCCGCTCCTCGACCCCTCAGCTCCCTCCTTTGCAATAGTTTGAAGAACACAACCAACAGCAATATCTCTAACTGCTGTCAAAAGCCTGAACATGTCCAATTAGATTTTGATAAAAAATGTTTTCAAGATCTCATTTTACATGTTCAGGCTCGACCACCCGGTGGATATTTAACTTTTTGTTCTTTGTTAATTTGAAAAACGAGGGGTGCACTAATAACGTATAGACCCCACTGTCTGCCGCTCAGGCCTTTAACTCTCTTTTCAGGGCCCACAACTTCTGGTAAATTACAGGAGTCAAGGAATATGAAAGGGTTATTGGGTCCTATGGGAGTTTTTAAAACTATGCTTGATAGATATGATGTATGTTTCTCTATGAGAGTCGATATTTTGGTCAATTAGAATTTGCTGCTTTTGCCCTATGGATGTATTGAAGTCAGGGTGCCAGGGTGCTATGGAGTTAATTTGGTATGCGGGCCGGGGGAGGCTGGTAGGGGCTGGGAGGAAATCCCTGTACACTTTCAGAAATTCCCTTTTTGTGGATATCTTAACAATTTTAGAGGAGACAACTATTTTCCTCAGTGTATGATTCCTCTATATTCATTGATGTACTTAAGGCCCATTTGTTGCACTTTGTTGGAGCTTCGATTTTTACCATTTTTTATTTCTCTTTGACAGCCTTTTCTTTTTATTATTTATATTAGGATGTTTTCATTTGGTTATCTGCTGAAACAGAAAGTAGTCAATCTGAAGGCAAGTACCCTGTTAAGTCCACGCATATATCCATCAGCTGCTCACAACTGTCTATGGCGAAGTTGTAAGTCTTTTTATGGGTGGGCCAGGTGGGATGTGTGAGCTGTTTGTATTGTGGACCTGATAGGAAAGTGTATGGAATGTAGGTCTGTCCTTGCATGCTGGTTTGTAGAGAGGCCTTTAAAATCTATTTTCAGAAAATTGGGACGAGAGTGTGTGTATGTGTGTATGTGTGTCAGCAGCTTGGGTCGGAGAAGTGATGTTTTGGGTATATCCAAGGTTGTCAAAGGTAGTAATTCAGGATTGGAGGGGTGGGTATCCCATATATGGACGTCATCATGGATAATGTGTCCTTTGTTTCATCAGGAGTAGGAGGAAAGAAATAAGAAAAATAAATGCCATTAAAAGAAAGTGTTCAATCCTGGACAATACACGATAGGACAAAGGACGTGTTGCCCAGTTTTGTTGATGTGCGTCTCTTAGTGTCATTCGAAGAGTTTAGTTGCAAGGCATCTGTTTGCTTAAGGTGTATCACAGTATGCCCTACCTATCTCTTCTGAGCCACGTTTTTTTTGTAAAAAGAGAAATGGATTTCATATACTGACTGCATATATAGTACCGCAGGGTTTCAACATGTGCATACGTCCTTAAGTTGTCCACTAAAGTTGTAGATGACTCCTTTACCCACACGTTGTTAACATTACTTTAAATAGCAGATAACATGAGCTATAACTTTTTTGTTAACCTCACCTCGACGGATTACAGCATGGGTCTCATTTTGAATGTGGTGTTAGTGTCCTCTGTGGCAAGCCAGAGAAGGGTCCAGATCATAGAACATGTCATCCAAGGGTTTGATTTAACTTAAAAGAAGAAAACGCTTTTCAAGCCCTATTGCTTAAAGTGGAGTTTGCTTCCTAACAAACTATACTAAGGTGCTCATCAATGGTCAACATAACAATAAAATGGTCCTCCGTCCATAGCTATCCTCTAAACGGGCCCTACCACATAGAGAATATATAAAAGAAAAACTATGGTGCTCGGCCCGTTATACAGTAACCTCTCCTTCCTGAGCGTAAGCTTTCTCAGCGATTTTGGGCTCTTTCCTTTCTTTTTCCTGGCGTATTGCGTGCAGGGGTCAGCACAAATTGGCTCTGGCTGATCTGGCTGGAATGAATCCCACTTGAGCTCCAAGGACCACTTTCTTTATCATCTTTTTGAGCCTTGAGCCCAGCACCTTTGCGAGTATTTTAACATCTGTGTTAATCAAGGAGATTGGGCGGTTGCTGCCGCAGAGTAAAGGTTCCTTGCCAGCTTTATGAATGATTGTAAGAATCGCTGCATTGAGCTGAAGTCTTAAAATGCCCTGTTCCTCTGTCTCATCAAACATTTTTCGTTAATGCTTCTGCTACCTTCAAACCCCTGCCTTGTACAATTGAATAGGCAGCACAGCATCTCCTGCCGACTTCCAGCAGCTCATTCCCATATTGTTTCCCATACTATCGATTCCGTAGTTCACAGATCCATGTCTCTAGGCAGTGTTCTGCTCCCACCGCACTCCCTATGCGGGGAGATCCAGTCACTCTCCCCGGCTCTTTTCATCATTCCCTTTCAGAGGTGTGGTTTTATTGGTGACCTGGATTTCTCCTTTCGGTCTGTCCTTCCTCGTCTCCTCCTTCGTCATTGCCTTTTTGGTTAACAGCTTCCATCAGCATGGTTGGTGGCTGTCTGGTGTATTCAGCCATCGCTCGTCACCTTGTAATATGTGCGGGTTCCCCCCTCTTCTTTCTTCACTATCTTGCTGTGTGTAGACGGCATCCAGGAGTTGTGCTTCCAGTTGCTGCAAGAATTGCTACAGCATGCAGGGGTCTGTCAATTCCTTTGTCTTCTGATCTTTCGTAACCAGCACAGTGGCGGGGTCTTGCAGGCCATACATGATTTACAACTTTTTTAATTGTGGTCTTATGGCCAGGAATGTGTTCCTTGTTTACATCGTCTCCCTCAAAAAATTAGCCGCTAAGTAAATCTTGTGTCCTTCCCATGTGATCAGATTTTTTTTCTTGCCTGATGACAAGATTTGCCTCATGTGCTGGAATCTCCGGAATAATGCTATGAGGGCAGAGGGTGACTTTGTATTGGAGTTGTCTTTCTTCCTGACACTATGCGCTCTCTGAACCTCCAGTGGCCTTACGAAGTTGATCTCCATAGCAAGTGGGATCCTTTTTTTCTAGGCAGGAGATCCGGTCTCCCTCTTTCCACCTTCTCCATGAATCCAAAAAAGTGAACATTGCATCTTCTACTTCGGTCCTCAAGCTCGTCCCTCGCTGCTCTTAGGTTATCCAGCTGGAAATGAAGGGACAACACGTTTCTGCCATTTCCTCCACCTCTGATAATCTGTCATTATATTTGCCCATGTCAGACTTTACTGCCAGCACCTCTATGTGCATGTCCTTCACTCGTGCCTCGATGCCTGAGATTGTTTCATTGAGTTCGGTGAATTGATGCATTAGAAGGTCTAGTTCGGATGGTTCAGTGATTTGTCTGGTCTCCTCCATGTTGCTAGCCTGTGCTGTGTGGTTATGCGACGTCTTGAAAAACTTGTGGCACTAGGTTATGCAGTAAATTGGGGCACTTCTACCCTCTCACTCCCACATGCCATTGTCGGCTGTGATTGGTCCCGTTGGATAGTTTGTTGGTTGTGTGAATACAAAAGGTGGGGGTGGTTCCCCTTTATCACCAACTACGCCTCACATTATGCAGTCTGGCATTGTTACTTTTTCCGTTATTCTTCTTGCATATGTCTTAGCTTGATGTTCCTGCTTCTGTTGGGTTTCTCCCAACTCTTTTACCCATCTTAATGTGGAGTCAGTCTGGACATCCCCGGTAATGGTCCCCCGCTGGTTTCAACATTGTGTCATTTCTGTTGGCGATCTATTTCTTCACTCTCATTTTTTGTATCTCGCCTTGAGTTCCCTTGGTGGCGTTTCCCGCCCCTCAGGCAGCTCCGTCCCTGTGAGGTTCAGTCTTAACCCACCCCATATTCCCTCCCCACATCACAACCCGGGTTTTCTTGCCTCAGTGTCTATGCTTCCGCAGGTAGATTTCTACGCTTGTTGATCTGCTTACTGGAACTGACTCTGCCTTAGCATCGCCGCGGGTGTAGGACATGGCTCGGGATTCGTCCACCAATTTGTAAATGCGTCAGTGGCTTATTACGTTATATCAGCAATTAGCAGGCACCGGCCCCATTGTCACTGAAAGCAGTCTCTCACTGCCCACCAGGTTTTCCCGTTCTCACGGGTTCATGTTCTCTGCTGGATACCCGCCTTGGGAAGGGGAATATATGGGAAAAAGGGGTTTCTCTGAGGGGAGCTCCCAAGCTAATTGGCCATTTTGCAGGCTGCTGGCCACGCCCCCCTAATTAATGATTTGTACTGGATTGATGTATTTTTTATAATGTGTGTACGGTTCAACTGTAACCGAATTACACTAACAATAAAAGAAATTGGTCTGATAAATCAAAACGGGACTTCCAATCACAGCCACTGCAGTGGTGAATGAATGAGTGAATGATTGATTGAGCGAACAAGCAAGAGGGATGTTAGATTGCATGAGAGTGGATGTATTTGTGCCTTTGTCTGTGTGTGTGTGTTTATACATGAATATTAAAATAAAACAAAAAAACACAAACGAGTTAACAAATTCAGTTAAATACATGAACCATACAGCCCCTAGACAGCAGGGCAGGTGTCATAGCCATGCGTCGCAAAACATGTATTTGTAAGAAAAATGTATGGTTGAAAATTCAGCATTAGAAAACCAAATGTGTTATGTCAGGGAGGCCTGGAGGTGTGTATGTTGATCAATGCATTTATTTTATGCACAAATAACAGACCGGATCCAAACAAGAAGATGGAAACAATTGTGGTCAATTTGTCTTCTTACTGTTCATCTGCTTAAGAGGAACATACTTTGAACAATTTTTTCTTTTTCTTTTTCTTACTAAACATCATGATTCCTTCTTGTCTAGGACTGACTTTTTACTGGTTCCTCTGTAAAATCTATTTTAAGGAATGTTTCCAAGATGTATCTGGGGTGATGTCCAACAATTGTACCCGACTCAGGAATATCTCTTCCCTTTACCCCCTGACCCACATCTTCTCTGCTGAATCCTAGTGTTTTTATAAAAAAAAAGTTCTTGAAGAAATCGAGGCATCAGAAAGGAACTGTGGGTCTACACATACTAATTTACGTAAACATGGGATGGATTTATTGAGACGCTTGGGCAGTAATCCTGAGATTGTAATTAGTCAAGTTGACAAAGGAGGCGGGATTGCCATTTTGGATCTAGAAGCATATATACAAGACTGTAACCCTTTACTATCTGATGAAGTCAGTTATCAGAAACTCCAAGAAGATCCTACAGAATCTATTCTGAGAGAAATCAAAGTAAAGGTGGCAAAGGCATATGAACTTAAGTGGATCAGGAAAGAAGAAGCAGCATATCTTGTAAGAGATAGCGTTTGTGTTCCTGTCTCCTATCTCCTCCCGAAAATTCATAAAAAGTTTAACTAATCTATCTGGGAGACCAATTGTATCAGGAGTCCCTTCCATATTGGAGACCCTATCCAGAGTTGTACATTTTTACTTGAGGCCCTTTTTGCTGAAATTGACATCCTACATGCAAGACCCCAAGAGCGCCATTAACAAGACTGAAGGACAATTGTTGGACCCTACTCAACATATAATGATATGCTTCAACATTGCGTCCTTGTAAACATGCATCCGCCAGAGGGCTATACTGAAGGTCATGGAAGAGACACTGTTAAAGAGAATAGATGGCTATCCTGTTACCAACTTGTATGTTCTTTGGTGTACCAAAATGGCCTTCTTTCATTTCCATGGTCAATTCATTATACAATCAGAAGAGACGATTGCGGGATCAGCTATGGCACTCAATCTAGCCAATTTATATGTCATCATGTTTGAGGAAACAGTTGTATACGCTTGTAGTAATCATTTTAAGCTTCACATCACTGGTTGGCTGAGGTAAATAGATGACATTTTTGTCATCTGAAAGGGCTCTTTGGATACTGTCCGGTAACTTGTAAAATGGCTTAACACCCAAAACCGGTATCTTAGGTTTATTCACACCATGAGATTCACAGAGGTCAATTTCTTAGACATATTTATTTACCACCATAATGGTATACTCTTGGTTACACCTTACACTAAGACCACAAGCAAGAATGTTCTTTTACATTATAGATGTCACCCTGACAAACATAACAGGGACAACCTACACTTTGGTCAATTTATACACTTTAAAAGAAACAGCAGCACCCGCGAGGCCAATTTTGTTGAAGCAGATACATTATCTGCCATACTTCTACTACACAGGGGTTATCCATCAAAGTTCATAAGGGGATATTCCAAAAGAGCCTACAATAATAACTGAGAGGCTCTTTTGAAACATACACCTAACAACAAAGATTTGGAAAGACTGGTCTTTGTATTTACTTTGACCAATCTTTGCTACAAAATAAAATCTATAGTCATGAATAATGAGTGTCCGTATTTTTATAAAACTTTAGAAAGTCCAATGTTGCTTTTAAGAAAAGCACCAGTATCTGGAACATCATCACGAGGAATGAAATAATGGCCTAGACTATCTCCTAATAACAGTGTATCCATACGTTGGGGTCTGTAGCCCATTATAAGACATTAGCCCTCAATTGGAGATTGCTGGGAAGCTGCTGGTGCTACCGGCAGCCTACCAGCAACCTCTGCTTACCATTTCTGCCGCCTGATAACCCGGTAACACCAGGATATTCCAGGCGGCGGAGGAACGGTAAGTTCCCATTTCTGTGGAGTCCCTTTGGACTCCATGGGAATGGGATCACTGAAGCGCCGGCACCATTTTGAATGGTGCCGGCGCTTCAGTGAAAAGTCTGCTGGTAGGACTTGAACTACCGGCAGTTGAAGTCTGCCGGTAGTTCACTGCCCCTACCAGCAGACTTGTAGTTTTCTGGAAAAGGTGCCAGTAACTGTTGTTACTGGCAGTTTCTTTACGACCGGCAAACATGTAATGAGGGCCATTGTGTCCGTGTGGCTCTTGTGCTGTATGTAAACATACAACAGTGACAAAAACCATTGACATTAGTCTCCCCAAAGTTTGACCATTATCAGACCTTACTAACTGCAATAGCACCAATGTCATATACATGATCACCTGTCCATGTGCACTTCCTATAGTGGCGAGACTAATAGGAAATGTAAAACTAGGTTCATTGAACACAGGAGCTTCATAAAAAAAAACATATAGAGAAGGCACCATTGGTCAAACACTACATGCCCCAATCAAACACATTCCTAGATATTAAATGAGTCATTGCAAAGAAAATGAATGGAGGCAATCAAGAGATCATTATAAAAAATGGCTAAATCTTGACCAAAGAATTTGTTTTTTTTACCCGGAGTCACACTATTGGATTAAATGAGATGGAGAGGGGCATAACGTGACTTGAGTCGTGGGTTACTATATAACCCCTATTTATAGCCCCAAGTTCTGGATGATGTTGTGCACTAATCCTTTTTATTCTTATTTTCAAGTATCCACTGCAGGTGTTTTTTTGTCTTTCATAATGGAGCTTCCATACCCTTTATTCTTCTCCTTACTTATTGAGTATAATTTGCAACACAATTATTAGGCCACGCAGGAAAATACTGTTTTCCTCTGATAACGGAATGTAAAGCATTGCATCATGGCAGCATTGCGTTGTGGGGCGCAAATACATGACATCATTGCGTTACAATACACAACATTGTAGATTTACCAGCAGCCATTTTGGACGCATGGACATGAGGATACTCGGAAACTCCTCTAAAGTTGCCCTTCCATTTTAGATCCAGGATGCACTAATAAGACCTTACAACAAACTGTACAGATTTTCAGGGTAATTCATAAAAATTCGCACAAAAGTGGCGCACGCGGCTGGCGCACAGCGTGCCCGTGCGAATGTCTGCGCCAGCCGCGTGCGCTAAAATCAATTTCCGCACACAGCGTATTCATGGATTTTCGCATCCAAAACCAGACGTGGCGCAGCGTGGCGCAGCAACCCTGCAGCAGCGCCAGTTACGCCCCCAAGAACGCCCTCGCGCAAGGAAAAGCCTTCAAAATCCCCAAATAATCGCAAAGGGCTGCGCCAACCCTGGACCAGTTCACAGGGCTGGCAAACAGCAAACGCCAAGCAGGGAACGTGTATTTCAGTGATTCGCGGGAAGTTCCACACGCGATTGTCCTGTGTACGTGTGCATCAGGGGTGCGCGGGAAGTATCACACGCAAAAGCAGCAGGGTACGTGTATTTCAGGGGTGCGCGGGAAGTATCACACGCAAAAGTAGCAGGGTACGTGTATCTCAGGGGTGCGCGGGAAGTATCACACGTGATTCCATCAGGGTACGTGTATTCCAGGGGTGCGTGGGAAGCATCACACGCAAAAACAGCAGGGTACGTGTATTTCAGGGGTGCGCGGGAAGTATTACACGCAAAAACAGCAGGGTACGTGTATTTCAGGGGTGCGCAGGAAGTATCACACGCGATCCCATCAGGGTACGTGTATTCCAGGGGTGCGCGGGAAGTATCACATGCAAAAACAGCAGGGTACTTGTATTCCAGGGGTGCACGGGAAGTATCACACGCGATTCCATCAGGGTACGCGTATTACAGGGGTGCGCGGGGAGCACCACACGTGAATTGCACGTGTGGGTCCTCCCAGGTGTTCCCTCTACACCCTCCACGGCCCCTGCAGGTGGCCCACACCGCAGGGGCCTACCCTGCACATGTCCTGCAGGCACCCCATCCACCATGGCAATGCCCCCCAGCCAACCCACATGTCACCTTGCACTACTGCCCACCAACGCATGTCCCCCTGCACCCCCAGCCACCAGGGGCAGCCTCCACCAGGCCCCCACTCATGTCTCCCATCACCCCCACCCCCCAGCCACCAGGGGCAGCCTCCACCAGGCCCCCACTCATGTCCCCTATCACCCCCAACCCCCAGCCACCAGGGGCAGCCTCCACCAGGCCCCCACACATGTCTACCACCACCCCCACCCCCCAGCAGTGCAGGGGCAGCCTCCACCAGGCCCCCACCCATGTCTACCACCACCGCTACCCCCATCAGTGCAGGGGCAGCCTCCACCAGGCCCCCACCCATGTCTACCACCACCGCCACCCCCCAGCAGTACAGGGGCAGCCTCCTCCAGGCCCCCACCCATGTCTACCACCAACGCCACCCCCCAGCAGTGCAGGTGCAGCCTCCACCAGGCCCCCACTCATGTCTACCATCACCCCCAACCCTCAGCAGTGCAGGGGCAGCCTCCACCAGGCCCCCACCCATGTCTACCACCACCCCCACCCCCAGCAGTGCAGGGGCAGCCTCCACCAGGCCCCCACTCATGTCCAACTCATGTCTCCCTACACCTCCACCCCCCAGCCACCAGGGGCAGCCTCCACCAGGCCCCCACTCATGTCTCCCATCACCCCCACCCCCCAGCCACCAGGGGCAGCCTTCACCAGGCCCCCACTCATGTCCCCTATCACCGCCACCCCCCAGCAGTGCAGGGGCAGCCTCCACCAGGCCCCCACCCATGTCTACCACCACCGCCACCCCCCAGCAGTGCAGGGGCAGCCTCCACCAGGCCCCCACTCATGTCCAACTCATGTCTCCCTGCACCTCCACCCCCCAGCCACCAGGGGCAGCCTCCACCAGGCCCCCACTCATGTCTCCCATCACCCCCACCTCCCAGCCACAAGGAGCAGCCTCCACCAGGCCCCCACTCATGTCCCCTATCACCGCCACCCCCCAGCAGTGCAGGGGCAGCCTCCACCAGACCCCCACCCATGTCTACCACCACCGCCACCCCCCAGCCACCAGGGGCAGCCTCCACCAGGCCCCCACTCATGTCCCCTATTACCCCCACCCCCCAGCAGTGCAGGGGCAGCCTCCACCAGGCCCCCACTCACGTCTCCCAGCCAACATGTCACCACAATGTAGATCCCTGGCCCTTATGGTCAGCCTCCAAATGAGTATTGCATCCACCCACTTAGAAATGGCAAAAACATGACATAAGCCCAATTGCAAATTTTGAAATGAACACATGTCCCTCACATACACCCAATGGGTGTCAGTGAATGTCAAAACCCATATCATGATATGCATGAAACCAATGAGATGATACTACACATTGAACTTTGAAGAAAAAATATGTATTAAAAGCAACATAAATTGAATCAAAAATAAACAAACAATAATAGAAAATTAAAAAAAAAAAAACAGCAGGCCCGTGAAAAAATGCTAAACCGCAAATCATAATGCAAAGGAAAGGTGTCCAAAGTCACAAATTAAAATCGAAAACCATTGCTCCATGGCGAAATCATAATACAAATTGAAAATCCAAAAGTCAACTATGTACAGATAACTATCCAGGGTCCATGATCCCAACCGAAGAAATGAAACCTATCTAATAACACTACCTAAAAAAAATAACTCTATACAAAAATGTGGCCCATTGTCCAAAAGTTCCAAAAATAAAGCCAAACCAAAGGAAACCTAACACTAACTATATAACTATTTACAAGGGCAGCGGGCTAGTCCCACGGCTCACTTCGGGATGTTCCGGGCCAGGGCATCATCAAACTCCTGCTCAATGTCCCGGAGGCGCTCCTCCTCCATGGCCCTGAGGGTCTGCAGGGCCGTCCACATGTTCCCCCCCAAACTCCCTGCGGATTGCCTCGAGGCACTCGGCACGCCTCAGGGCCCTCTGCATGGAGTTCTCCGCCCTGACCATCGTGAGCCGTGCCTCTTCCACCCGCTGCCGCTCCGCATCCATGGCGTGGCCCAACCACTGCCACACGGAAGACACTTCCCGTCCTGGGTCCTCCTGCCCTCCGGCCGATGCCTGCCCCTCCGATGTGGAAGGCCCCGAGCCATCATGGCTCCCACCACGTTGCTGCTGCTGCTGCTGCTGCTGCGCCTCTGCCTGTGCACTGCCTCCTGCTGCCTGCACATCCTCCACTGGCTGGGGTGCAGTCGTTGATGTGGCCACCCCTGCTGGACGTCCGATTCCCGACTCTGGCAGGGATGCCTCCTCCACCAGCCTGGCCGCACCGTCAGAGGCAGCTCCACAGGGCACCCAGGTGACTGATGGGTGGGAAGATGGCACGGAGGACGACTGGCGCATAGGGGGTTCAGTTGAGGAGGGGGTCTGAGCAAGTCCCATCAAACGGAGGAATCCGGCCTGGGTGACCTGTCCCAGTAGGCCGACGTGGTCAACGAGCCATTCGAGATGACGTGCAGTCTCCTCATGAAAAGACTGCAGGTCACCTCGCATGGCCTGTTGACGCAACGCCACACCAGTCAGGACAGGCTCAACCCGGACCCAGATAGCCACGTCTGCAGGCAGATGAAGGCCAGTTGTCGTGAGCTCATCCCCTGCCTGAAAACGGGTCTGGACGTAGGCATCCCTGCTGGTGCAAGATGATGCAGTGACAGGATCAGGGACAGGATTGCACATAGGCACCTCCGCGGCGACCTGTGCTGCCTCCTGTCCCTGGTCCTGCACTGCACCACTAGCACCAGTGGAATCCCCACCTCCAGACCCCGTCTCTGTTGCTTGCACGGCCTCCTCCTCCACCAAACCCCCCACCAACCTGGATGACTCCGTGCCATCTTCCCCAGTTGAGCCCTGTGGGGTCCCAGCTGCCCCTTCTGCTGCCGAGGAGTCCAACTCCGACCTCCGCCTCTTGGACCTCCCCCAGCAGCTGCGGCCTGGGACGCGGCACCGGACTCCTCACTCCCCGACGAGATCACAACCTGGGAGGGGAGCCGGGCCTTGCGTCTCCGGCTGGCGGTGCGATCCCCGCCGCTGTGCTCCACAGCACCTTCTCCGCCCTCTTCAACAGTTGACGCTGCAGACAGGGAGAAATTAAACACAGGCATCAGGGCACTGTACAATGGACACATACACACATGACAGTTGCACATGAGTGGCATTGGCAAACCTCAGACATGGCATCACAATCGGCAACACACACGTCATTTCAACTTGCACACATGAGCCATACCAAAGCCACATCCCAACTGCCAGCACCATCCATACACATACAACAGCATGAGCAGGCAAAGGTGAGCCAGACATCACATGCTACACAGGGAGTGCACTACACATGCATGCACACCACCACACTTGCATGCATGTGTACACCTCAGCCAACTGTCGCAGTGTTCCGATGGGCATCCATGTCACATCTGCCAATCAGGCTTCCACATCCCGCTGTCACATGCATCCATGTTGCATCACTGTTGCACCCTTGTCAAATACACACACATGCACATGTACACAGTGCTGATACATGCAGCTGAAAACAACATAAATGCGCGACATCACGAACATGCCCACTTACATACACATTCATCCAAACATGTGTGCCCACACAACTGCATTTGGCATGCAAGCCTACACACACAAGCACCATCCATGTCTCACACATGACAGCCCTCGCATGTGTTAGCCTCACAGCCCTGTACACCCCCACCCATACTCGGCCCCATACAAACAGATGTGCAACCGGCACACTACTGGCACATCACCTCACGCACAGCTTACAATCATGATGCATGTACACTTACCGCTCGACTCCAGACGGGTCTGCCTCTCAAGGACCTGGACGTGGAGCGCTGGGGATATGCGTTCCCGGACCCTGATCTGATCTTCCGACAAGTGGCCCTGGCGCCCCTTAGCATCCGCTGCCTTCAAGCGGTGCCAGGCCTTGTTCAGGGTCCTGGACCTGAAGTCCTCCCAGCGCTTCTTGACATGTTGGAAGTCGCAGACTGCCACCCCCTCCACGTTGATGGGAGTCACGATGTCCGTCCAGATCCGAGTCCGTCCTTCCTTGTCGGCGCGCACACTTCCGTAGAGGGCATCATACTGCCCCAGGACTTGCTCCACCAGGACACCAACTTCCCTGGCACTGAAGCTGGTGCCCCTCTGCCTCTCTGGCCGGGGGTTGTCAGTGGTGCCAGATGTTGCAGTGCCCGACATGACAACCCCAGAGGCAGGAGTGGGTGGGCAACTGGGTCCTGGGGCTGGGCTGTGGAGTGATGGAATCCCAGTCGGGAGTCTTCGGTTCCAGCAGGGGTGGTCACAGCAACAGCACCCCTGGCTGATGTGCAGGCAGCAAATGGCAGGGCACGTGGGCAGCAGGCAGTCAGGCAGCAGCAGATGGCAGGTGGGAGCGTGCTCGGGGCTCTGGGGGGCAGTAATTCGGCCTTCTGGGCAGGAGCGTGGTCTTCCGTGTGCTTACGCGTGGCCAGCTTGATACGGAGTGATTTGGCACGTGAAAATCCTGCACGTCTGCGTGTGAATCGAGGAAAGGCCCTTAGCGCGTATGCACGTCTGTGACGTGACACGCGCGGGTGTTTCCCTCATTACACGTGATGACAGAGCACACGTGGATTTCCACTAATCGCGTGTGGAACTTCCTGCGCACCCCAGAAATACACGTACCAAGGCCAATCGCGTGTACGCTCACTTCCCTCCAATTACACGCAATAACACTCGGACGTGCAGTTTTACCACGTGTGCTCGCATATGCGATTTCATTGACCCAAAGGCCACCATGCGCAGCTGTGACGTCACGCGCATGGCCGTAGAGAATGGCGCGTGTAAAAATGAAGAGATACACGTCCGAGTGTCAAAGCGCATAATTGGTGGAAATGTCCTCATCGCGTATTCGCGTCTGTGACGTGGGTATAAAAGGTACGTGTAGAACGCCATTTCATTGTACGTGCTTTTCGTGGAGATATAGTGGGTGAATTCTGTACTTCTTGTCGGTTCACACGCGATTTACTTCACGGTGTTTCCAGTTCGTACTCCCTGTTACCTCTGACAGTTTTTTCTCTTTTCCTCTTTTTCCTGGGCCTGTTACCTCAAACAGCGTTCCCTTCTACTGTTGTCCTGTCTCCTCAGACAGCGTACAATTCTTCTTTTGGCGGGGGTGTTGCCAACACGCACACGCGCCTATTTTTCACGCTTTTGTTCCTGGCAGACGGTGAGTCGCGCACGTATTTAACATCTGTGCTTGCCCCGTGTGTCGCGTACCCCTTCAGAGGTCATTCTAGGCTGCCTGTGACACGCATACGTTCATTCTTGTGTTTCTGGGTGCCACAGTGTAGTGCAGGTTTATTTTTCCACGCATGTGGTCTAGGAGGGGTTGCGTGCACCTTACTTCGCTTTTTTGGGGTGCCTGTGCGTTGCGTGACCCGTCATCTTTCCCCAGGGGTGACATACAGCCTTGCTAGAGCACTAGGGTACGATTACCATCTGGTACCCAACCCCTTTGACCCCCAATTGCCCAGGACAATAGTTCACATTGACTCCCATACGCACAATAACATCAGTGCCATGGCTGGGAGGCGACTAAGCCGTAAGGGTGGAAAAGGTGGCCGAGCCCCAAGTGGTGGCCGTGGTGTATCCAGTAGGGGATGTGGCCGTGACTTGCAGGGAGCCCCTAGCCCCCCATGTGTGGAGGAGCAGTCAGGGACACCCATGCCCCCCCCCCCCGGTTGAGGTTACCGTGGCTGACACCATCCATGCTCAGCCCTTGTTGGACCAGCCCACTGTGGAACCAGACCTGGCACAGGGTGACTCCATGGCTGACTTCCAGGTCAGCAGGTCTAGGCCACGTGCGCCGGTGAACGTTGGTGTCATCAGGCCACGTGGATCAGGGGCAGCTAGGTCATCTGCTGCCCCGCGTAGGCAGGCTGGGGAGGCTGCAGGGGCAGCTGTGGCTCCATCCACCTCACCTCTCACACACCCATCCAGGACAGTGTCGGTCCAAGTCCATCATGCTGACATTCCCCCTGACACCATCACACTTGAGCTAATGCCTGCACCAACTCCCATGCTGAGTGTGCAATCCCACGCTCCTGCCCCTAGTGTCCAGAGCGGCGTAGGACACTCAGGATCCCCACCACCTTCCAAGCGGAAGAGGAAGAGTGCTCGTCCAGTAGAGGCTGATGCCCCAGACACGGCTACACAGTCCGGCCCGTCAAGGAAGCCCAGCTTCAATGAGGCTGAACTGAATGCACTTGTAGAGTATGTGTCCGCACATGACCGCGAAATGGTGATTGTTGCAGGATCCAAGACCACACCTGCACAACGTCAGGCACACTGGCAGACCATTGCGGACATCATAAGTGCCCTTGGAATCGTGAGGCACCCAGCTAATGAATGCTACAAGCGCTGGAATGACCTGAAGCGCAGGGCAAAGAATAAGCTGGCCTCAAGTCATGCCGCAACTCTAGTGATTGGAGGTGGGTCTCCAGCAGACGACATAGGACTCACTCCACATGAGCAGGTTGCTGGGACCTACGTCACGGAGGAACAGATCCAAGGTGTGGGAGAACTGGCAGATTACGAGGCATTGTCCGGTGAGTGCACATGCATGTGTGTGTCATCCATGTGCATGGTGTGTGTGGGAGGGCTTCTGTTTGGGTGCCAGGGGAGGGTGTGTGTGCCTGAGTGGTTCGGCTCACCCATGTGCCTCTTCCTATACATTCTTGGCACCAGCATTTGGGTATAGCAGCATCCCTTCGGCCAACATTAGACATCCAGCCCAACACCACGCCAGTTGCCCTTGGAGTGTCAGCTTGCCACAACACTGTTGCTTATTTACCTCTGTTTATTCAGGCAAATTGTTTGCATACCACCACTTTTACTCAGGATTTCTCAGTCCTATTGTCACGTGTCTGACATGGCTATGGTACAGTGGACTGGCTCACTTTCCTGGACTTGATTAGTTTAGACATGTCCCTGTGCTATAGGACCATTTTTGACTGGCAGCTGCAGGTTAAACATTTGAACCATTACAATGAAAATAATCAATTATATGAGCAAACTGGACTGAATGAACAATTGGTGACCTCCTCTCCCTCTTCACTTCATGGCTAGGGTACATGCCATCTGTGTGATGGCATGTCTATTTGACCTGCCAATCACTGGCCAATGTGTGATGCCACTGCTAGGCAGCATGCAGCAAATGTGTTCATCTTCCATCTTGGTGTCATCAATGTGTGCCATCTGCCTCCCCATCACACGCAGTGACGGTGCATGCATGGGAGTGTTTTAGTCATGTGGGACATGTGTCAATCAAGTACTGTTTCTGTAGCCTCTCAGCACTAATTGTGTGCCATAGTGCTAATGCCTGTTTCCATTTGTTTTCTTTTATGTCTTTGCAGGGGAAGACGCACTTGATACTGCTGGGGTTGTGGAGATGGTGCAGACCCAGGAGGGGTCTGAGGGCCGACCAACCACCAGTAAGGGACGTGGTGTGGTGGTGGGTGAGAACCCACAACTGCTGCAGGTCGTCCTCTCAAAGGGTGTCTCTGGCTGCACCTCCCCCGAGCTGTATTCAGGTGTCGATTCGGATGATGAGACCTACGTGCCGTCGCAGGTGAATGTTCCTGGGAGGGATTCTGTTCTGTCCGACCCACCTGCACCAGGGTTAGAACCCTCAATGGGGATTTCAGTGTTGGCAGGTACGCCTTTGGTGGTTACGAATGCAGGGTCACACTCCGCAACATCTGATCCTGTTCCTGGGCCAGCAGATCAGAGGGGGAATGCAGTCCTGCAGCCTCAGGCAGTGCCGGCACAGCAAGGCGCAGTTCGCCTTGCCCCAGACAGGTGTGGTGCCCGCCGACGTGGTGGCCGTACGCCACCTGGCAATACCGCATGGGAGCAATCCATTTACGGTATGGCAACCCAACAGGCAGCATCATCAGAGATGATGGCTCAGGCCATGGATAGGGTGGCCACTTCCATTGTCCCCCCCGAAAGGCTGATGGAGCGACTACAGCAGGCAACCGACTCCATCTGCCAGTCACACAGGGAGGACATGTTGGCGTCCGACAGGGACAGGCGGGCGGCACTGGCGACTCTGCAGGAAGCCATCTCCATAGAGTCCCTTGGCCACAGGGAAGCCGTGAGGCTGGAACTCCTTCACCTCAGGACGACTCTTGTTGAGCTTGAGGCTTCAATAAACCGAAGGACAGAACAGCAGCTGGAGCGTCTCACCCGTACGCTCTCAGCTGAGATGCAGGCAACTAGGGCGGAGGTCCGGGCATCCGTGAGTTGTTGCATGGGGACCTCCGCACACTTATCCTCCAGAACGAGACCTACCACACCCGCATGCTTGCAGCCATGGAGGACCAGACTAGGGCTTTGCGTGGGCTGCCTCCCATAGTGCCACCACCTCCTGATGCAGCTGCAGAGGGTGAGGATAGCGACAGCAGCGATACTCCCACAATAGGGTAGCCGTGTAGGCCATGAGCCCATTGAGGTGTTTTTTTTTCGCAAGATCCACACAGGTGGGTTTTGGTGTGCACCCTGTCCTCGGACCTCCTGGGTGGCCGGGCCCATTAATGGCCATTTTTTTTTTTTTTTTTTGGGACAGTGTGTTGCCTTGTGTGGCTCCCGTGGGCATACGCTGCATTGTGGCTGGGCACATGCAGGCTTGTCATGGATTTGGTTCAGATGCTTGGGTTTTTGTCACACACACCCCTCCTGCTTCCCGTTTCCATGGGCTTGCAAAGGGTGTGCCCAAGTGACATTGACGTACATGGTGATATTGGACTCCCATGAGCTGTGTGGGCAGTCTGTAGTCAATACTGTGTATACATTCATAGTACATATTGTTGTTGTATTGTACACTGCATGGTGTATTGATATGTGCCTCTGCATCCATCTCATCCTCCATATTTGCAGGTCCATTCCTCATGTCTTCACAATGCGGTCCACCTTGGAACTGGAGTCCATGTTGTAAGCAGTGCACCTACACTCTTGGTGGCGCTAACACTGTATACTTGGAAGTGTTCAGAGGGCTGTCATCATCAGGTGGTGAGGCTAGCTAATTTTTAAGTCTGTAATGTCATGTTTAAGGTAGGTTGGAGGTTGTGTAGGTGATTGGTATTCTTGGTAAGTATTTGGTAATGTGGGTTGTAGGTCCTGCATTACTGTGAGCATTTCATGTGTGGACATGTTTCCATTAGGGACACTGTAGCTGGTGACACTTGGGGCATGTTGTGGGGATTCATTTCTTTCCTCTCACATTGCATGACATGCCATGGTGTGTTGTGTGGCCGTGCCGGGGAGGGGGTGGCTGACATGGCACTGTTTTCATGTAGTATTTTGCGAGTTGGTATTCATTTCTGCAGCATGGAAGTGTCTTTTCATGACACTGCATTGGTGGTGTTTGTGTAGGTAGGGATGCACACATTGTGACACTTCCACATGAACAATCTCAGGCTGCTATGGTTCTGACAGTTGACAGTCCCTTTGTTCGTCTTAATTGTCAGGTCGAGTCATCATTGCTTATCAGATGGTATGTGCCAGGCCTGTGTGCACTCCACTGGGGTGTGATTTCTATGTGAAGTAATTAGCCACCAGCTGCGTACGGGCTGCCTCACCCCGTGCCCTCTCCCCTCCCATGCGCAGCGGCCGTGCATGTGGTTGGGGATGTGGGGGCACCACCATGTCCACAGCCAGGCCACGGCGTGTTGCAACATTGTGCAGGACACATGCTGCCACTATGATCCTGCACACTACTGGGGACGCATATAACAGCTGCCCGCCAGAACGGTCAAGGGAGCGAAAGCGTGACTTGAGCACTCCGAATGTGCGCTCCACTATGCCCCGGGTTGCAATATGGGCTGTGTTGTATCTTACCTCTGGATGCGTGATGGGGTTCCGAATTGGCGTCATCATGTGGGTGGTCAGAGGGTAGGCACTGTCCCCTGGTGAGGAGGTGATGGGTATCATTAGTGGGGTAGTGACATAACTCTGCATCTGACATGCATGCATGTGCAGTGGCATTCATACTCACCAAGCAGCCATGTATCGCCATGCCGCCCAGCTTCTAGGTCCCGGCTTAGGGCAGACATTCGGTAAATGAAGCTGTCATGGGTGGATCCTGGATAGTTGGCATATACTGAGGTGATGATTCCCTTAGCATTACATACTACCTGCACATTGATGGAATGCCAGTGCTTGCAGTTCCTATAGATGTGCTCAGATGCCCTGGGGGGACGTAGTGCCACATGGGTGCAGTCAATGGCACCTAGCACTTTTGGGAATTGTGCCACACCGTAGAAATCGAGGGTGGCAGCCTGCCTTTCTGCAGGTGTCCCGGGCAGGTATATGTGCCTACGGACTGATGGGAGTGCAGTGATGATGTTCAAGACCTGGTGTAGGCAGCGTGACTGCGTGGCCTGTGACACCCCACCCACTATGGCACTTGTCCACTGAAATGATCCTGTGGCCAAGAAGTGCAGTACATTGAGGACCTTCTCCGGGGTGGGTGATGTGAGGTCATCCTCCCACTCACTGATCAGGTCCAGTATTATGTGTAGGGGAAACCTGTACCTCCCATACACCTGGTCATCAGGCATCCCAAAAAGGCTGGTTCTGGGAGTGAAAATTCGGGCCCTCACTATCCTCCTCCTCCTCCTTTGGTAACCCACGGCCACTGCTGCTAGGAATGGTATATTCATCCTGGCGTATGAGCTTGTTTGTTGTTTGCGCGCACTTTTATGCTGCGCGGGTCGACGTACGCCTGCTTCAGGCTGGCGTACGTGTCTCAGGATTGGACCCTTTATTTTTCGGCACGTCGTAGGCGAACGTGTGAATCTTCCCGCCCACCCCAGGAATACACGTAGCAAGCTCTCCCAGGCCCAGTCATGGGTAAATATTCCCGCCCACCCCAGGAATACATGTACCCCACTCTCACAGGCCCAGTCGCGTGTGGAAGTTCACGCACACCCCGTAGTACATGTACCAAGGCCAATCGTGTGTGGGACTTCCCGTGCACCCCGAAGTACACGTACCCAGGCCAATCGCGTGTGGAAGTTCACGCGCACCCCGAAGTACACGTACCCAGGCCAATCGCGTGTGGGACTTCCCGCGCACCCCGAAGTACACGTACCCAGGCCAATCGCGTGTGGCACTTCCCGCGCACCCCGAAGTACACGTACCCAGGCAAATCACACGGCTGCGGGGTGGGGGTTCAGGGGGACATGTGTGGGAACCTGGTGGAGGCTGCCCCTGGTGGCTCCGGGGTGGGAGTGCAGGGGGACATGTGTGGGAGCCTGGTGGAGGCTGCCCCTGGTGGCTGGGGGGTGGGGGTGCAGGGGGACATGTGTGGGAGCCTGGTGAAGGCTGCACCTGCACTGCTGGGGGGTGGGGTGGTGGTAGACATGGATGGGGGCCTGGTGGAGGCTGCCCCTGCACTGCTGGGGGGTGGGGGTGATGGGAGTCATGAGTGGGGGCCTGGTGGAGGTTGCCCCTGCACTGCTGGGGGGTGGGGGTGGTGGTAGACATGGGTGGGGCCTGGTGGAGGATGCCCCTGCACTGCTGCGGGGTGGGGGTGGTGGTAGACATGAGTGGGGGCCTGGTGGAGGCTGCCCCTGGTGGCTGGGGGGTGGGGGTGGTGGTAGACATGGGTGGGGGCCTGGTGGAGGCTCCCCTGGTGGCTGGGGGGTGGGGGTGCAGGGGGACATGTGTGGGAGCCTGGTGGAGGCTGCCCCTGGTGGCGGGGGGGTGGGGGTGCAGGGGGACATGTGTGGGAGTCTGGTGGAGGCTGCCCCTGCACTGCTGGGGGGTGGGGGTGGTGGTAGACATGAGTGGGGGCCTGGTGGAGGCTGCCCCTGCATTGCTGGGGGTGGGGTGGTGGTAGACATGAGTGGGGGCCTGGTGGAGGCTGCCCCTGGTGGCTGGGGGGTGGGGGTGGTGGTAGACATGGATGGGGGCCTGGTGGAGGCGGCCCCTGCACTGCTGGGGGGTGGGGGTGATAGGGGACATTAGTGGGGGCCTGGTGGAGGCTGCCCCTGGTGGCTGGGGGGTGGGGGTGCAGGGGGACATGTGTGGGAGCCTGGTGGAGGCTGCCCCTGGTGGCTAGGGGGTGGGGTGGTGGTAGACATGGGTGGGGGCCTGGTGGAGGCTGCCCCTGCACTGCTGGGGGTTGGGGTGGTGGTAGACATGAGTGGGGGCCTGGTGGAGGCTGCCCCTGGTGGCTGGGGGGTGGGGGTGCAGGGGGACATGTGTGGGAGCCTGATGGAGGCTGCCCCTGGTGGCTGGGGGGTGGAGGTGGTGGTAGACATGGGTGGGGGCCTGGTGGAGGCTGCCCCTGCACTGCTGGGGGGTGGGGGTGGTGGTAGACATGAGTGGGGGCCTGGTGGAGGCTGCCCCTGGTGGCTGGGGGTGGTGGTAGACATGGGTGGGGGCCTGGTGGAGGCTGCCTCTGCACTGCTGGGGGTGGGGTGATGGGAGACATGAGTGGGGGCCTGGTGGAGGATGCCCCTGCACTGCTGGGGGGTGGGTGTGATAGGGGACATGAGTGGCGGCCTGGTGGAGGCTGCCCCTCCACTGCTGGGGGTGGGGGTGATAGGGGACATGTGTGGGAGCCTGGTGGAGGCTGCCCCTGGTGGCTGGGGGGTGGGGGTGCAGGGGGACATGTGTGGGAGCCTTGTGGAGGCTGTCTCTGCACTGCTGGGTGGTGGGGGTGGTGGTAGACATGAGTGGGGGCCTGGTGGAGGCTGCCCCTGCACTTCTGGGGGGTGGGCGTGATGGGAGACATGAGTGGGGGCCTGGTTGAGGCTGCCCCTGCACTGCTGGGGGGTGGGGGTGGGGGTAGACATGGGTGGGGGCCTGGTGGAGGCTGCCCCTGGTGGCTGGGGGTGGTGGTAGACATGGATGGGGGCCTGGTGGAGGCTGCCCCTGCACTGCAGGGGGGTGGGGGTGATAGGGGACATGAGTGGGGGCCTGGTGGAGGCTGCCCCTGGTGGCTGGGGGGTGGGGTTGCAGGGGGACATGTGTGGGAGCCTGGTGGAGGCTGCCCCTGGTGGCTGGGGGGTGGGGGTGGTGGTAGACATGGATGGGGGCCTGGTGGAGGCTGCCACTGCACTGCTGGGGGGTGGGGGTGATGGGAGACATGAGTGGGGGCCTGCTGGAGGCTGCCCCTGCACTGCTGGGGGGTGGGGGTGATGGGAGACATGAGTGGGGGCCTGGTGGAGGCTGCCCCTGGTGGCTGGGGGGTGGGGGTGCAGGGGGACATGTGTGGGAGCCTGGTGGAGGCTGCCCCTGGTGGCTGGGGGGTGGGGGTGCAGGGGGACATGTGTGGGAGCCTGGTGAAGGCTGCCCCTGCACTGCTGGGGGGTGGGGGTGGTGGTAGACATGGGTGGGGGCCTGGTGGAGGCTGCCCCTGCACTGCTGGGGGGTGGGGTGATGGGAGACATGAGTGGGGGCCTGGTGGAGGCTGCCCCTGCACTGCTGGGGGGTGGGGGTGGTGGTAGACATGGGTGGGGGCCTGGTGGAGGCTGCCCCTGCACTGCTGGGGTGTGGGGGTGATGGGAGACATGAGTGGGGGCCTGGTGGAGACTGCCCCTGCACTGCTGGGGGGTGGGGTGATAGGGGACTTGAGTGGGGGCCTGGTGGAGGCTGCCCCTGGTGGCTGGGGGATGGGGGTGATGGGAGACATGTGTTGGTGATCAGTAGTGCAAGGTGACATGTGGGTTGGCTGGTGGGCATGGCCATGGTGGATGGGTTGCCTGTGGGACATGAGCAGGGGTGCAGGGTATTACCCTGTGGTGTGGGCTACCTGCAGGGGCTGTGGAGGGTGTAGAGGGAACACCTGAGAGGACCCACATGGCCAAATCATGTGTAGCATTCCCCGGCACCACCGAAATACACGTACCCTGCTGAAATCGCGTGTGAATCTTCCTGCGCACCTCGGAATACACGTACCCAGGCCAATCGCGTGTGGAACTTCCCGCGCACCCCGAAGTACACGTACCCAGGCCAATCGCGTGTGGAACTTCCCGCGCACCCCCACCTACCCAGGCCAATCGCGTGTGGAACTTCCCGCGCACCCCGTAGTACACGTACCCAGGCCAATCGCGTGTGGAACTTCCCGCGCACCCCCACCTACCCAGGCCAATCGCGTGTGGAACTTCCCGCGCACCCCGAAGTACACATACCCAGGCCAATCGCGTGTGGGACTTCCCGCGCACCTACCCAGGCCAATCGCGTGTGGAACTTCCCGCACACCCCGTAGTACACATACCCAGGGTAATCGTGTGTGGAACTTCCCGTGCACCCCGAAGTACACGTACCCAGGCCAATCGCGTGTGGAACTTCCCACGCACCCAGGAACACGCGCACACGCTATTTTTCACACAGCGGGTGTCCGTGTTTGTCGGTGCCCCTTTGCACCTCATTTGTCCTAGAGGGCCACTGTATGGCCCATTCATCATGGCTGTATATGGGTGCTTTTTGTTAGTGCACATTTTTTTAAGTCGCAGGGGCGCTACCGCCTGCTTTCTTGTGGCGTACTTGTTTGGCCCTGTGCGCGTCTTTGACCGTGCGCTGGTTTGCCCTATTCGATTCCATGAATACGGGTTGTAGGCGAGCGTGTGGGCGTTCCGCGCACTTGCCTTCTGTACTTCCCCCGTGACGCCCATATTTTCACGCGTTGTTCCCCATTCCGTGTGTTACGCCCCGTGTTCCGCCTACTTTTGTGATGTGCGCCGCGCTATGTGCGATTTGGCAGTGGCCGTGGCGCACGCTGTTGGATGACCTGTGCGCCGGCGTGCGCGGCACACATTTTTACCGCACATCCAATGTTTTTCTCGCGCACGGACTTCCATGAATCGCTGTGCGCTGGTTTCCCTGCGATTTTCGCACTTGCACTGCGATTTTCGCACTTTTCCTGCGATTCGCACGTTTTGGCACCTCTGCGCGGGAATTTTTCGGCACACATTATTTCCATGAATCGACCCCTTTGGCACACATTGGGGTGTTATGTCTTCCTTTCTCGATTGTGGAGTTTATTCGAGTATACACTATGATGCTTCTTTTCTTAAACCTTTCAGTTCAGTCATGCCCATGTGAGGTTAAGCCGCCTCTTACACACTATGGATATTAAATACAATACCAGTGGCTCTAAATATCATGTATATTTTTCAGGATTTTTTCAAAAAGGAAGGATAAACTAATTTAAGGGAATCACACCTTTTACATTCTGTTCCACAATTAAGTAGTGACTTCCACCTGAAATTATGCTATTTAGAGCTGATATTCATCCAGCTTATTGGTTCCTTGTAGGATGTTGTGTACATTTCTAGTGGAACCATTGAGTGACATGAGGTCTGAATCAATGTGTTCCCAATATTTATCGGAGTGAAGCGACCTCCATATTTTTTAGGTACTTAATTTCTTCCATTAGATAAAAAGAGGTGTGCATAATTAGTGGTGTGATCTTGCAGCTGGTAAGCAATAGTGAGACCCTTGACAATTAGTCTCCTGTCATTCACAGGGTGCTGCCCATGCAGTGATCATTTTCGTTGGGACGTCATCGGAACATGAACGACGACCATTTCAGTTGACCCATAAAGACGATTTGAATTTCATTATCTCAGTCACCACAAGACCTTACTGACTGCAATATTATGTCCTGTACTACCTGTACCCCTGAAGAATGACCAGCATTGTAGCAAATAGTATAGGGACATGTAGTGCCTAACCAGAGGCGTTGCTAAGGGTTGGCTGAGGGGGCTTTCGCCACAGATCTTTTGGTTGTAGTCTCGGATAGAAGCTCAGTGACTACAACCAAAAGTCTAGCTATCCCTGAGTCCCGATGGTCCCGACATTAACGTAGCCGCAGATCTTTTCCAGACCTAGCAACACCCCTGGGCAGAATGTACTTGCACATTTTAAATGTGTTTCATGTTGATACCATTGATGTAAAGTTTACTAGAGAATATTTTCTTCTCGTCTTTCAATGTTCCTTAGACATTTGTTTATGCGTCTTTGAGGGAGATTGCCTGCCGTATATTGTGTATCATTTCCTTAGTGTCACATTGTGTATTACATATTCAATATTGCTGTTGATTTTTCTAATAAATCCCATGGATGGTATAAGCGCCAGGTTTTGATTGGACAATTACTTCAGAAACGTGTGTTGTATGTCTTTTTCCTTTTATGCTCATACATGCACGTATGCAGCACATTTGTCCAAAATGTATACACAGCTGATGGGCATCTTGTTCACTTTTGCAGAAAAATAGATGCATTGTCATTAAGATACAGATTTGTTCCCAAAGAAGTTAGTACATGCCAACTAAAACATTCCTTTTTGTGAGGGTGACCAGACGTCCCGGTTTTGCCAGGATTGTCCCGGTATTTGGAGCTCTGTCCCCCTTTCTCAAAATTATGTTTCCATTGTAAACTGCCGTGGTTCTGGTTGTTTGTAGTAGGTGTTTATAGTTGGCAGGCAGGAATGCACAATCCCGCACAGAAGAAATGCTGCCTTTTACAACTTAAGGTAGTGTTAGTTTGTGATGAATTAATTAATGTGTTTCTTTGAACAGTAACACTTAAACCTCCTTCTCCTCCAAACGTTACTGAAGTGTAGTTAGTACCTTGACAGCCACTTTCAAGAGTTAGTCCTACTTTTATGTTCGTTGCCCCGTCCCAGTTTTTTACTTTTTAAATCTGGTCACCCTACTTTTATGAAAGTCATCACTTCAAAGGAATCAAGTGCACGGAAGGTGGAGGAACTGGGCCTTTCAAAAGGAAAGGTAACACTAAGGACCACCACAAGGGGGCGCCACATTGCCCCAAAAACAACAAATGCAGGCCTATTTCCAAGGATTGTGCTGCAAAAGGTCACTTTGCCTGCAGCAGGAAAAAACCCTTCCACTGTCAGGCCCTAACTGGCAGGTAATCGCCAATCATGAAATGTTGGACGCAGAATAAATGCATGGATGCAATAAGAGCAAGCAGACGCAGTGCCGTGCTCTTTCCTCCCTGTGTCCTAATTCAGGAACACAAGCACTTAGCTGGCTCCACATGTCAGAAGCGTCTGGCTCATTTGCTCTGTGTCAGTGGTCGCTCCTGCACACATGTGCGTTATCTGGCGGGTTGTAGTCAGTGCTGAGTACCCCACCCTCTACCCTCCCCTCCTTCTGAACAATGCCTGTCTGCAAAATATTCGTCCCCTTGAGACACAGCTATTAGTCTCCATCATGCGCACATCTTATGAGCGCCATCTAGACCTGTTGTGCTCGTGCTCCGCCTTGGGGCTGCCATGACAGGCCCTCTGCGTTTCAGAGAGATCTGCGCCAAGCATCAGGCAGCCAAGATTTCATGTTTTTCCAGGGGTGCCGGCAGAGAACTCACATGGGGGCACCGTACGATGCTTTCGGGGAAAGACTAACAGTGTGCCCCTCAATTCTTTCTGAATTTCCACATTGTCTGTTGAAGATTGCTTTCTGAGGGTAGTTCTAATGTGCCAGCGTGTCTATCTAGTTCACAAACTAAAGAGCCGCCACCTATGCTTTCTTTGGGTGGTGGGGGGGTTAGGTAGGGGAGTGTCGCTTTGGAAGTGTATTAACATTGTTACGTTGCACAGTGCAGATTGATTTTCCCAGCGGGTGCTCGAGCCCCAGATAACTTGTGTACCGGTGCCTCCAAAGAGGTGGTGTAATTGCTTGTTGCCAATGTATTGATTTTGGTGGCATCCAACAGACGGAGGCAATAAAGCAGACCCCCACTTTCCAAAATCGATGATACTTGGAGAAAAGCTTAGAGCAGCCGCCTCGACTGACAAGAGCTGTTATAATGGAGCTTCTAAAAAAAACCTAAGGAGACCGATGGAGGGCTCTTGTGCTTCCTTTTGAAGCAGCTTGTCCTCACTGGGAAATGTCTGCATCCAGGTTTCTTCTCGTAAAGGCAGACATCCTTTCACACCATTTCAATAACAGGCACTTTAAGCAGGCAGGAACTCACAGTCTGCAAAGTTAGGTCTGTGTTATTGCAGCAGTTTCCTGCTACCAGTGCTTTAAGTGGGCCGGAGCCAGCCGGCCCAAGCAGTCTCCAAAAAGTGGGGCTGAGCCAGGGCCCTTCCAGGGCCCCCGGCCTCACCATGCCATGGCTACTAGCTGCGACGGGAGATGCGCCCGCCATTTTGAAGTCAGGCAAGCTGTGACTGACAGAAGTGCCAGCCAGCCACATCATCACTTCTATCAGTCTCAGTAACTTCCTCTGGTGACGCCTTGCGCGAGGGGTCACGAGAGGAAGTTATGGTCCATTTGATTCTGCACCCCTGCCACAGGTCACTGACCCTCGGCAAAATAGAGGGCTCAGTGATCTAATCTGCTCTGCAGAGCACAGCACAGATCACTGAGCCTGAGGCGTCTTTGTCCATTGGCAAAGCTTTATAAAAGATGTCTAGAATTGTGTACTTTTCAAGCTATCTTTTATAAACATAGAAATATGTGACATATGTTTATAAAAGACACCTTAGTTTTGGTCCGTCCTCAAAGCTTCATAAAAGATGGCTTGATTTGTGTACGTTTCAAGCCATCTTTCATAAACAGAAATATGTTACAGATTTCTATGTTTATAAAAGATGGCTAGAAAAGTACATAAACCATAGTAAGGTACGCACACAAGTTGCTTACCTTAGTATGGTTTGTATACTTTTAAAGCCATCTTTTATAAACATAGAAATATGTAACTTTTTTTTGTTTATAAAAGAAGGCTTGAAAACCAAACCATACAAATATATAAATGCTTACATACACTTATATATTTGTTTGCGTACCTTACAATGATTTGTGCAGTTTTCAGGCCACGCCCATCATGAAAGCCACGCCCCCAAATGAGGGCCCCCTCTCAATTTCTTAACCCACTTCAAGCACTGCCTGATACTGATGGACACAACTTTCTTATGTACGAACGGCAAACAAAATGTTTGTTTCCCAACCAAGTGAAACGTACCAAACAAACATACCAACGTACATTGCATTTGATATCTGAAATGGAATGTGATTTTTTGGGAAAGGCTATGTTGAATTTTTTTAAGAATGCTCCAGTCACCACCTTCATGGTCTAACGGTGCCAAGTCTTGCCCAGACGGTGCCGTACTACGTCCCCACTAGTGGCATAAGAACCTTGGTGTGTGAGAGACTGGAAAATAGCAGCAGAGGAGGGCATAGGACAAAGGGAAGAGAGCTAGGGGTAGGGATGGAGTTGGTGATAGTTTGCATGCCTGTAGAGTCAATGTACAATGATTGAAGCATGGTGCTAATCCAAAAATGACAAATGCGTAATGCTCCTGTGATCAAGCATAAGATGGGGTAGGACATTTCAAGTACTTGGAGGAAGTACTTAGAGATTGGACAGTGAGTGGTTACGTGAAAGGCTTGAGATGTGCTCTAGCATACCTTTGAAGTGTAGCTTTGTTTGTCTGTTAGATGTTAGTGGAACTTGACAGATTTCAGAAGTGACAGAGCCGAGAGAGAGGACTTTGTGCAAGGCGAATGAGGTGCAAACACTGGGGAAGAGGAATTGAGGGTAGGGGGCGTCTCTCAGAGTATCAGTCGCATACCGCCAACTAGGTGTAGAAGGAAGGACTAATGCAATATTCTGAGACTACGTTGTCTGACAGTGCAGTTGCCACACAGCTCTGGGCTTTTGTACATGGGGAGACATGGGTCACATGACTGCCAACATATAAGGCAGTCATACTTGACATTCTTATTGGTTCTATAGTGTTTTATGTCACAGTAAGCCCACTTCACAGCATTCGAGGTGATGAGCAGGGAAGGAGACACTGAGGATGCAAGCTAGCAATATTAGCACCAACGTGCCAAACAACCGGCATTGGGGGTGCCCTGAGCCCTTCAAATGGCCAGTTCTATAGTACATGTAAGTGGGTGACCATGAAGACACGTCCATGTTATGGTGGCCTTCAGTATATAGGTTCCCTTCTGAGAATACAACTTAGGCTGCTGTCCGGGCAGTGCTTGGGCCCTGCCAACAAACCTATGGGGATTCTTGGGGGAATATTGAGAATGGGCCACTCTTTGGCATTAAATGGGCTCCTGTTAGAGAAATATACATTTACCACATCTTTGAAACCACTTCCTTGAACTGCAGTTGCATAATGAGGTTAAGAGGTGACAGCATGGTGAGCTCAAATAACTTTGAGCAGGGGCATTGCTAAATCTGGAAAAGATCCGGGGCTATGCTAATTTTGGGACTGCCAGGACTGGTGGCTAGCTAGCCTTTTTGGTTGTAACCTCTGAGTTTCTATCCAGGGCTACAACCAAAAGACCAGGGCTATAGCCCCATCAGTCCCCTTAGCAACGCCTCTGACTTTGAGAAACGCATTCGGTTTACTAAAGAAGCTGCTCTTTGTACAGCCCTTAAATGGACCAACAAAATTGCAGGAGGATGAGAGCAGAAGAGGGAAGGCCATATATGGGAAGGCAAAGGGGGCCCAAATCCACTGGCTCAACCGTGCCAGTCTACCATTGGAAATGGGCTGATCTCTGTGAGTGATTTTGGTAAATTCCACTGAATCACTGGGAAGTGCATGCTGTGTGTGTGGTGGGATTTCCAATCTGAGTAAAAATGGGCCAAAGGAAAGGCAGTTTTTGGGCTGGAAGTGAAGAAAATGGGAATGAAAAACGGATTAATGTGCTCCAAAATGGACTCACATCCAAGCAAAATGATGATACTTGGAATCCCTTTACAAAAACAAGTGGGATTTAATTAAAACCTAACCAAACACAAATTACGTTGGTCCAAAAAATACTTGAAGACTAAGTGCCTTGTCTGCAGGTGGATACATGGGGAGTTGCGCAGAAGATAGACTTGGACATCTTTCATAAACCTGTAAACACAAAGTCAGGACCGAAAGTAAAACCTGTGGAATCACAAATGAATTTGCTCCAAAATAGACTCCCAGATTAGATCTTTTCCAGCAATAGGAGACATTTATTTCAGTTAGTATTTCATCTAAAACAATTTTTCTATTCAGTGGTTTCCAATGAGAGCCACTGAAGAACACTAATTTCTCTGTGTGTTTGGTGATAGTAGAAAGTCAAGAGAGAGTTGGTGATAGTTTGCCTGCCTGTAGAGTTAGTTTAGAAAATCAAAGCATTCCACTGATCATACAATGGCAAATGCCTAATTGCTCCTGTGAACAAGGGTTTACTTATGTGGCAGGATCTAGTACTTACAGATAAGTACTGAAATTAGCTAGTGAGTTCTTGCGTGATGGACTTGACATGTGATCCGGCATACCCTGGAAGTGTAGAGCCTTGTCGTTAGGTTTAGAGGAACCTGACAGACCGCAGAGGGATACATCTGTGATAGCCCCACTAACCGTCACAAGAGTGCAGATTCAACAATGTTCAATGTGAATGAGATGATCAACAGAAAGGTGGATTTAACTTTAGAACTCAAGTTATTGTGACGGTAACATTTAGTTGTTTTCCAAATCCACTGTGTGAAAATTAGGATGCTATGGAACATGGACAATTAGCGCAGGGAGATCATTATTGACCTCCTCTGAGACAATCAGAATGACCAGAATGCAGTCTGTAACTACTGCCATTGACTGTAGACTGACTTCAAAAGCAGAAAGGGAAAAAATAATTTCAATTTACAGGGAAGATGTCTTTGAACAGACACTTAGGGCACGATTTAGAAAGTGTTTTCCAAAGGAATTGTGCCATTGTAAAACGCATTTGCAAATCAGGCCTTTCCTCTCTAGGAGGCTCTGTTTCTTTCACTGCAACATCCTTTATAACAAACCAAAGAGAAAGCCTACACATGTGGAAATGCTTTCATTTTCTTATAGAGGAAACGTTTACTTTTTGCACAACCTCTAATGCATTATCATGTTAAACCCTGTCCACTTAATCCAAGTTTGCAGTCAAAAGGCATAACTTATGACAACAGCCTTGGTATATAAATGCTACAAAATAAAATCTTATTTACCAAGTTTGTCCATTTACTTTCTCCTTATTAAACTAGCTTTTTGTTACTTCACCACCAAAACATGATTTGCTGGTATCACTATGCTAATAGTCTTATGAACCTCTGGAGGGGTCATTATCGCTTGGGATAATCACCCTTCCTCAGTTTAACTTGGTGGTGTGTCATTAACACACGATAATGACCCCTCGGTCTATCAGGCTGTTTTAGCCCACCTCAATCATATGCTGAAGACATCTCCCTTCACATTGGAAGTAGACCTAGATTTGAGGAGAACCATCTCTGGTTCCTGAAGCACCTCAAGACCTTCCTCTTTTCTTCTGCCTTCGCTCCCCCTCTCCCCTGCTGATCTGTTCTCTCTTTGCACTGTGCACCTGGTCACCCATCTGTCCTCCGGGCCCCGGTACCTGCTCACCCCGCCACCCTCCTGCACTGCCACCGGGCCACCCCTTGCACTGGGGTCTGTATCTGTACCCATATAGCCCCCCTTTTCTTCCGTCACTTATCAGACCTACCCTGTCTGCTGCCTTAAACCTAGCACTTGCAAATTGCTGGTTGCACTACCACTGTTTGCTGGCTTTATTATTTATTTATTGTTATTTATCTGTTTCTCCTCTGCTTCGCACTTTCCACTTCTCCCCCCTTCATGTACTTTTCCCCTCTCCTGTGCACTTGTGCGTTCTCATTGACACTGGGCCTAGTAAGATCGCTGTTTTGTTCTCCCTTGTTCCCCTCCTTTGCCTTGTTGCACTATGAAGCACTTGTGTACGAGCGCAATAGAAATAAAATATCAATATCAAAATTACAATGACATCGCCAGTCAGTTATTTCATGCATTGCAATGCTCATAGAAATGGTATAACTTCTTACTTCATTGAAAAACGTGATTGATTATGGGTAACACAGAAAGGGGTGTAAGGGCGACATCAAATGATTGCTAGATCTGCACATTCATGTAGTCGATTTGCTTTGTTTTCCTAATTCGTTTTTTAAATAAATAAGTTTATGTTGGCAACTTTAATGGAATGCCTTTGTTAAATAAAGAGAGTCAGTACTTCTACACACTGATTGAGGATGTAAAGTAAACGATAAACACATTACATAGCCTCTGTTTGTTTATGTACTGATGTACTGGTTATCTATGTTTAGCAAAATCATCCGATTAAAGTTATATACGTTAGGACAAATGAAACCAAGACCCATATAAAGTAATATATAGTATTTATATGCATTATTTATTTATTCTGTACTTACTCATAATCCTGTGGCCTGAGATTGTGATATTATTAGATAATTCGATAGTCTGTGTTGCCCGTTGCAGTAGCACTTTATTACCATGCTGCTTTTAGGCACTTGCACTTTAATTGAGTTTACAGCTGCTATTCTGAGAGATAGAGCTGCGACTAGCATTGTGACCAATGGATGATATAGTCAACTACCAAGAAAGGCCTAATCGTCAGGCATTCAAAGTTCCTGGGCCTTAGCAAGCAGTCTGCAGAGACACAGGGCAACCAGAGAGTGAGGGCTGACAGCATGACACAGAGGAGTTGCTTGTGGATGCAGACTGTTCCATGCAAAAGAAAGTAGTACGTTTGGGTCAAGGAAGCTTCGGTCGAAACTTTAATCACAGAGATCTATTTTCTACCCGAATTGTCCATTTAAATCCACATTTGCGTGCCTGTCGCCCATCTGTGCCAGGTGTTAGTATTGTTAGAGAAATCAGAACTTAAACGTCACAGGACCAACCTCAGGAACAATGCTTTGGTGTCTGTTTTCCTACTTGTTCATTTCACCTGTTGATGCGGTTTTACAATACTATTTCAGTGGGTATCTGTTATGGTGCAGACACTGTGAACATAACCATCTCGTGGCCCAAGGCAGTCACTAACCGGAAGGAACGCTGGCAATGTTGGTGTGGGCGGAATATTGTTATTATTATTAGGTTATTTATTGAGCATGGACCTAGTTTCAGGAAGCAGTGGAGCGCTTTACAATCATACTAGTAGTAGTCGTCATTTATATTGCACCTTTTCACATTACTATGGTCTAAACACACTTGTGGTGGGAACTTCCTTGGGTACTGCAGTCCAGAGTATGGGAACATTCTCATAAAAGGCTTAGAATTTGTGTGTGCATTTGGCCCGGGTAATGAATTAGGTGGGCTAGCCAGGCTCCAGTAAGCAACCCAAGATATCAGCCATGTTGACGGTTGCTGGGGGGAGATAAGGAGAGTGCATGAGTGTAAGAGACACTTTATGTGTCCAGCTGGACTGAATTTTGTCGTAGGCCATCACTGCATTCTGATGACAGAGGTGTTGAGGCTTAATCTGGTGTAAAGAGGCACTAACGTTATGCACCCAGCTAGACCGAATTTGTCGTAGGCTGTCACTGCATTCTGATGCGTATGTGTGGGTAGTCATGCCTGTGGCAGATGTCCACCGAAGTGATGCGTTTATACATCCTTGAGGCTCGGATGGAGCTTTCTTATTGACGCCACTGTTTGATCAGGTTGTCTGTGTCAGTGCATGGCATCCTGCCTGTAGAAGGGTGCAGGCAGCGATGCCAGGGGCCCCTGCCAGTACTCTGAGCTGCGTGCTGAGGATCACTTTCCATCGGCCTCTGAATACATGCAAACCCGGTGAAACAGGCTTAATTTGTCACATGCTGCCAGTTAGCCTACATGAGTCTGTCAGATCTTGCGCTGCCGGGGAGTGGAGCAGTAGCAGTGGTCCTCTGGCACCTGATAGTTGGGTCTGCGGCTTCTGGGACATGAGAGGCCCCCCCATTCCCACATCATCCCGTACAATGAACAAGGTGAGGAAACAGCATGAGCAGATCATTCAGTCTCAGGTATGGTGGGGCGTGGATAGTGTGTGAGTCTTGGCATTAGGGAGGAGCCTGCCCTTAAAGAGGAGGGTCTTGTGCTCCTTCTGGAACTGTACAAGCGACTGGGCGAGTCTGTTATTGACTTGGAGGAGGTCCCTGAGTCTTGGGGCATAGACAGAGAAGGCTTGTCTTCTTGCTCTTTCCTTTCTGGACTGGTGGATTACAGTGTCCTTACTGTTAAAGAGAGATGTTTCCCCTTAATAGAAGCTATCAATGCAGGTGTGAATTCCTCATTGCTGATTACATATATCTGTAGGCATCAGTAATATCATGAATTGTCATTTGTGATGTCAGATGGGCTTTTAATCATTAAGTCAAGAGGCAACTATTGAAGGGTATGATATTACCATCAATGAAACCACAACAATGAGGAAAAATGCAATAAAGCACACAATCATTTGGCAAAGAAAATTATTAATGGTGAACATAATGCAGCCAGCAACACAATATGGAAACAGAGGAAAGAAAATGAAGGGTAAAACTATAAGAAAACAAAGAAAAAAAGAAATTTGGTATAGAAACAATGCAAACATCAAACCAAAATAATGTGAGAGAAGAAAACATGTGTTTGGAGGTACGGGTTAAACATTAGAAGGAATGTGCAATGACATAAGGGGTAACATCAAAGCACTTGAACATTAATTTAGAATTCCTTGGTGTCAATGAATAACACAATATTCTGCTCTTAATGTTTATCACTGATAATGCCAATGTTTACCTCATCTTTCGGGTTTAATATGTTCTTCCTGAAAATGTTTGATTTGTGCTTCCTAACTAGGAATTGTGAATATATTGGATTCTTACTCTAAAACAAAGTATTCAATTAATTCAATACTCAAGGCTGTCTGTAGGTTCACCTGCAATTCTAACATTGGAGGACTCCTAAAAATTCCATAATACCTATAAAATGTAGCACAGAATATGTTTCCGCAGGAAGGCCTTACCCCATGCATAATAATTGATCATACCGAATCTTGCCTTTCACAGGGCAGCACCCTAAGGTGCCAGCAAAAGGTTTCACTATAGAATAAGGAGTCCTCAGATCCTCTAAAAATACCACTTTGTAGTGTCTTTATTCTTATTGCTTGCCTAGTTATGGGCGGGAGGGTCGGAGCAGCATGGAAGGCCAACAACTTTCAACTGCAAGTCTATGCTACCAGGGCGATAACTCCAAGGCTATGTGCTCATCTTGGAAACAATACAGCACTGAGCAGCACAGGTTCAATGGCTGGTCCTGCGCTTAGAGACTGGAGTCCAGCATGAAGTGCGTTATACACAAATAGCTCCAAGGCTATGTGCTCATCTTGGTAACAATGCAGCACTGAGCAGCACAGGTTCAATGGCTGGTCCTGCGCTTAGAGACTGGAGTCCAGCATGAAGTGCGTTATACACAAATAGCTCCAAGGCTATGTGCTCATCCTGGTAACAATGCAGCACTGAGCAGCACAGGTTCAATGCCTGGTCCTGCGCTTAGACTGGAGTCCGGCATGAAGTGCGTTATACACAAATAGCTCCAAGGCTATGTGCTCATCTTGGAAACAATACAGCACTGAGTAGCACAGGTTCAATGGCTGGTCCTGCGCTTAGAGACTGGAGTCCAGCATGAAGTGCGTTATACAAAAATAGCTCCAAGGCTATGTGCTCATCCTGGTAACAATACAGCACTGAGCAGCAAAGGTTCAATGCCTGGTCCTGCGCTTAGAGACTGGAGTCCGGCATGAAGTGCGTTATACACAAATAGCTCCAAGGCTATGTGCTCATCCTGGTAACAATACAGCACTGAGCAGCACAGGTTCAATGCCTGGTCCTGCGCTTAGAGACTGGAGTCCAGCATGAAGTGCGTTATACACAAATAGCTCCAAGGCTATGTGCTCATCCTGGTAACAATGCAGCACTGAGCAGCACAGGTTCAATGCCTGGTCCTGCGCTTAGAGACTGGAGTCCAGCATGAAGTGCGTTATACACAAATAGCTCCAAGGCTATGTGCTCATCCTGGTAACAATACAGCACTGAGCAGCACAGGTTCAATGCCTGGTCCTGCGCTTAGAGACTGGAGTCCAGCATGAAGTGCGTTATACACAAATAGCTCCAAGGCTATGTGCTCATCCTGGTAACAATACAGCACTGAGCAGCACAGGTTCAATGCCTGGTCCTGCGCTTAGAGACTGGAGTCCAGCATGAAGTGCGTTATACACAAATAGCTCCAAGGCTATGTGCTCATCCTGGTAACAATACAGCACTGAGCAGCACAGGTTCAATGCCTGGTCCTGCGCTTAGAGACTGGAGTCCAGCATGAAGTGCATTATACACAAATAGCTCCAAGGCTATGTGCTCATCCTGGTAACAATACAGCACTGAGCAGCACAGGTTCAATGCCTGGTCCTGCGCTTAGAGACTGGAGTCCAGCATGAAGTGCGTTATACACAAATAGCTCCAAGGCTATGTGCTCATCCTGGTAACAATACAGCACTGAGCAGCACAGGTTCAATGCCTGGTCCTGCGCTTAGAGACTGGAGTCCAGCATGAAGTGCGTTATACACAAATAGCTCCAAGGCTATGTGCTCATCCTGGTAACAATACAGCACTGAGCAGCACAGGTTCAATGCCTGGTCCTGCGCTTAGAGACTGGAGTCCGGCATGAAGTGCGTTATACACAAATAGCTCCAAGGCTATGTGCTCATCCTGGTAACAATACAGCACTGAGCAGCACAGGTTCAATGCCTGGTCCTGCGCTTAGAGACTGGAGTCCAGCATGAAGTGCGTTATACACAAATAGCTCCAAGGCTATGTGCTCATCCTGGTAACAATGCAGCACTGAGCAGCACAGGTTCAATGCCTGGTCCTGCGCTTAGAGACTGGAGTCCAGCATGAAGTGCGTTATACACAAATAGCTCCAAGGCTATGTGCTCATCCTGGTAACAATGCAGCACTGAGCAGCACAGGTTCAATGCCTGGTCCTGCGCTTAGACTGGAGTCCGGCATGAAGTGCGTTATACACAAATAGCTCCAAGGCTATGTGCTCATCCTGGTAACAATGCAGCACTGAGCAGCACAGGTTCAATGCCTGGTCCTGCGCTTAGAGACTGGAGTCCAGCATGAAGTGCGTTATACACAAATAGCTCCAAGGCTATGTGCTCATCCTGGTAACAATACAGCACTGAGCAGCACAGGTTCAATGCCTGGTCCTGCGCTTAGAGACTGGAGTCCAGCATGAAGTGCGTTATACACAAATAGCTCCAAGGCTATGTGCTCATCCTGGTAACAATGCAGCACTGAGCAGCACAGGTTCAATGCCTGGTCCTGCGCTTAGAGACTGGAGTCCAGCATGAAGTGCGTTATACACAAATAGCTCCAAGGCTATGTGCTCATCCTGGTAACAATACAGCACTGAGCAGCACAGGTACAATGCCTGGTCCTGCGCTTAGAGACTGGAGTCCAGCATGAAGTGCGTTATACACAAATAGCTCCAAGGCTATGTGCTCATCCTGGTAACAATACAGCACTGAGCAGCACAGGTTCAATGCCTGGTCCTGCGCTTAGAGACTGGAGTCCAGCATGAAGTGCGTTATACACAAATAGCTCCAAGGCTATGTGCTCATCTTGGTAACAATACAGCACTGAGCAGCACAGGTTCAATGCCTGGTCCTGCGCTTAGACTGGAGTCCGGCATGAAGTGCGTTATACAAAAAAGTCATGTTTTTTTAAATGTTTCGAGCACCTGGTCAGCATGTTTTTAGAGAATGCCAGGAGTTTCAACAGTCTTAATTTAGCAATGTTGAGTGTACAGGCCAGGTCAATAGACTCTTGTGTGTATGATCGTCACCTACCTTGTCAACAAGCTCCCTGAAAGCCAGAAGAAAGGTGTTCCATGAATCTTTGCATTTCTTTCAAATATATTTAGTACAGGGGGAGCTCTATAAAGGCTTTTAATTAGAGGATGAAGCACTTTCAAATGTGCCATCCAGTGGATAATATGGGTGTGTAAACACAGTTACGGTGCAATGTTGTTGAGAGATCAGCAGTTGTGTGAACATGTTGCTTTGATTCAGACAGAACTGGCCCTCATCCTATTATCTCTGCACCTTCAGCTCATGACCAGCAAATGCTGCGCTTCCGGCTTCAGGAGGAAAAATTAAATGGGTTGCGAGCTGGCTCATAGGAGCGTGGCTACATTGGCCGGTACGGGTAATCCACATTTTAGCACTTGGCCTATACAGATGTTTTGCATATATTCTATTAGGTAAGATCATCAGACTTGTACCCCCGTGGAGAATTTGCATGCATAAAAAAACAAGCAGAATAATAATAATTGTTTTTTTTATAACACGCTTAATACCGATCGGTTTCGAAGACCGGGATCGGAACCTCTGTTTTACCGTGTTGCCTTGTTTGCAAGACAAACACGTTGCCCCTGAGCTATCCTTCCTCCCCACTAGCGAATCACCTAAAGAGGACGTGGTAATGGCACAATGGCGAGTCTTGTAATTAGCTGAGAAATCATTGTGTTGAGGCTCTCCCAAGGTGTCTTCAACATGAAAGAGGATTATGCATTAATTTGGCTTTTCTTTAGCCGTGTCTGCCATAGGGAAGCGTCTATGAAGCTAGCGGTAACGGAGCAGATGCTGTAGTCCCGTCCCTGAAGTAAAACTTATCTCTGAGGTTTACGACAGTTGTAGCTTTGTTTGCCTGGGTATTTGCTTTCCTGGAAAGTTTTCAAATTATTTTCACCATTTTGAACATACTTAAAATCTTGGATCAATGTGTTCAGTCCCAGGCAATGAGCCTGAGACTGTGGAGGAGCGAATAGCCACATCTACTAAAAGTCTCTGTGTTTTTTGAGAAACAGCTATCCCTCTGGCATGCTTTCCCGCACCAGTGTGTGAGGGGGCGAATCATAGGGGCCAGGCAGCAAGTGAAATAATGTGCATATAACACAGGTATTAACAGCCGCCCCCTGGTGTTGGAGTAAAAGGGGTTGTATGGTGGACTCTCTCTTTGGGCCCCCACTTCTGTCTCAGGAGGATAGCTGAGGAGCAACGTGCTCCCCTTGGATGCAAGCCGACACAGTGCAACACCCTTGGTCTGCGATTAGAAACCTCTAGGTATTAAGCGCGTTATACATTTCATATCATCATACCTCAGTGCACCCCATGCCACCCGCTTGGCCAAGCTTTCTTTAACATACCATGACACATTTCGGGTGGTGCTGGAGTCAGTAAGCTTTAGAGCAGCATACAGGCTCCACTCGTTGCAGCTCTAAGGTTGCTTGGCAAACCAGTCCAGGTCCCAGCTGTGCCCCATAGTGACTATTTTATAGTCATGAGGTAGACCACTGCGTCGAAAGCTACATTTAAAAGAGTGCAAGTGTTTCCATGTGTGTTTTGAATGCTATGAAATGTGTTGTGTGTGTGGGAAGAGTTTGAGTGAGTGTACATGGGTGTGAGTGTGTGCATGCATGTTTGGGACTGTATGCGTGCACGTTTGTGTACAAAAACTGCATGCGTTTGGCAGGGGAGGAAAGCTGCACGTAAAGCACTGTACCATCAAAGTGATTTACAATGCAGATGCAGGGCTAATTTCATGCAAGGTAGTTTGAACAGGAAAGACTTGTGGAGGGATTTCCATTTTCTCAGAATCTCATGTCTATCCCTTTTATATGGAAGATACACATGGCTGGATGCAACAGATGGGGGATGGCTGGTGGAGCCGGAGCATACATTTGGGGAGGGTTGTAATATAAATAGAATTTTTCAAAAAAACGCGGAGTTCGGCGGCAGAGTTGGGGCTGCAGTCGGTGGCAGTCTACCCTGAGTCTCTCTACAGTAGCAGTCACCAGCACTTTCAGTGTGTGAGTGGGAGGTGCATAAAACCCCACCACAACCGCGGAGCAGCCGCGGAGTTCGGCAGCAGAGTTGAAGCTGCAGTCAGTGGCAGTCTACCCTGAGTCCCTCTACAGTAGCAGTCACCAGCACTTTCAGTGTGTGAGTGGGAGGTGCATAAAACCCCACCACAACCGCGGAGCGGCCGCGGAGTTCGGCAGCAGAGTTGAAGCTGCAGTCCGTGGGCAGGACGAGCAGCCCAGCAGAATGGTCCCCAAACCACCGGTGGGCCGGGAAGAAGAACGAAGACAGACGAGGAGTGTAAGTGTTTCACTAAGCAAATTAGAGCCAGCTAGAAGTGCCTCATCCCGAGGCTCTCTGCCACACACTCTATTTCTCACCAAAGATTCTAGACTCAATCGTCATCCTAACCCGTCTGGTGAAACCTTGGCGGCAGACAATTCATCCATACAACTCAGGTCCCCTACCCCAGCTAAAAAGCTCACTTTTGTGCTAACAACCTCACCTGGACCTGAAGCCGGCAGCACCGGCGCGGAAATGGCATCGGTGGAAGTTCTTGCCCTTGCCCTTGCAGGGTCTCCGGCTTCTCCAGGCGGCAGAGCGGAGTGTCTGCAGCCACCTATGCCTGCGGAGACACTCACTCCCGGCTCGCACCCAGTGCAGTCGGCCGAAGGGCGGATTGCGAGGGACTCGCAGGCCGGGTTGGGTCGCGCTGCAGAGGAAATGGACGATTGCCCTCGGAGTGGCGCGGGGGTCCCACTCGTTGAGCCCTGGCCGGGTCCCGAGGAGACGAGAGCTTCGACGGTGGAGGTGGTTTCCCCTGCGGCCGGCGCACCGCCGACGAGCTCGTTAGTGAAGCTGCGGGTGCAGGACACGGGGGAGGAGCCAGACTCTTCATCAGAGCAGCGGCGGATCGCTGTGCTTTTCCACGCCGCGGAAAACGACGCCCCGTTCCAAGGGAAGGAGGAGTCAAGACCCACTTAAATGAAGTGGAAAAAGAAAGAGAAAGAGAGAGAAAAAAAAACAAAAGGAAATTAATGGGTCAGCGCCCGAAGGGCGAAAGCCTTGCTCTTTGAACTCGGAGCCAAACATCCAAACAGATGACTCCATTGTCGAAATGAACACCACAGAGGACTCTACCTCCTCCATTGCGACCCCTCCGCCAAAGAAAAAAATCAACAAAGGAAAGCAAGGGCCAAAAGTGCCTATTTCTGCAGCGCAAAGAAAATCAAAAAGCTTGCAGCAAAATGCACAAAAACAAAAATTCTGCAATACAAAAAAGAAATTGCATGCTCTAAAGACTATGTCGAAAGCAGTGCTATGCAACTCCGTGAAAGAATACTTTACCAGCCAAGGAAAAAGGAAATACGATGTCCTAAAAGAACTTACAGATGCAGAGATATTAGAAGTGTCTTGTGAGCATCTAACAGAACCATCTCAGATTGAGGAGGATTCGACTGGATTCAACAATTACAATAAAGTCCTTGGACCGTTTAATTTTTCAAGTGAGGTTGAGGTCCCCTTGATGGCCGTGTGCTCGATCACCTTACCGGCCCCGGCAAGCCCAGTACCTAAAGAAAACCGCAAGGCTGACACCAACGACAAAACCGGCGGTCCGGTATGCCCAAATGTTCTACCACAGAGTCCGTTACCATCGTCCACTTCAACAATATGGCTGAATCCGCGATCCCTTTTGCCAAACACGGCTCAATCGGAAAGCGAGATGGATCCAGAAAACCCAACAGATCTTCAAAACGGATCCCCACTTCAAGGAATTGCATTGAGAAACCAGACCAGTTCCCCAAGAACATGTTCCCCAAATCAAGGACATGAAGCCCAAACAGCTAAGGCTCCGAGTTGGAGAGAGGGGAAAAAAAGTCAGAAGAATATCCCTCTGCTTCCATTATCTCCTCCCTTAGCAACACCAAGGAGGAAAAGTAAATCAGGAGACCAGCCTCAACAAGAAAATCAGAAAGACTTGCCTTCTAAGCGACTGGACTTAGCAACGTTGATGTCAGCAATCACTATTGCCCTTGCCCCGTTTGGCAAACTTTACGAGGCAGTAAGTGACTCATTAAAATACCACACTACTCTTTTAGCAATGATTCATACAAAATTGATTTACCTGGAAGGGTATATCGCAGCAAAGGAAAAATTAGACTCAGAACTCTTTAACAAAATCCTGCTGACATCCTCTAAAACGATCACGACGCCACAACAACCAAGACAGAGACCGATTGAAATTATAGACTCTACAGACCAAGGATCTCAAACCGGACCTGTTCTTCAGATGACGCACCTTCCTGAGGCCAAACCTCCTGCGTCCCAGTCCAAACACAAAAAGAACACGTCTTTCTTTCCGATGGCGGATACAACTAATCCAACTTTGTCGACAAAAGAGGGGAGGGGTCTTTCCTCTATTCAACCACTGCCCAAAGAAGGTCCTGCTAGAACGAACATCCTTAAAAAACCTATGAATACCCCGAATAGCCCGACACGCCTGACAAAAAGGAGGGACTCAGCAAAGGTCCTGGTATACAGAGATAAAAATACAGACTCCCGAGAACTAGAGCCCACTACCCCGAAATCACTTTTAACGGAACCTGTGACGCGGCCTATAAATAACCACCTTAAGGCCAAAGAACATCCATTTCGAAATACGGTTTCTGAAAACCCAGAAACTCTACCCAATCAAAGAAAGTCCCCAATTACAACGGAAGATTTTATGAGAGAAGACCTTATCATGAACCTCTCCACCCATTCATCACTGATAAGGGATGAGGGACCACAAAACTGGTCACAGGAAAAACAGGTTCTGTCACCTGAAAAGAACAACCCTCCCTCTCCCCTACCGCCAAAACGAAGAAGACGGAGTGATACTTGTTTTGAAGACTCTGATGATAATTCGAGAAGACACCCAAGAGGGCCGAAGGCAGGCGGTCAAGTCTCATCTCCAACAAAACAGCGCCGGAAAGAACTAGATTTCAAGGACGACAACTATCGCAACTCATACAGGAGAAGATCTTCAACTAGTCCTAGAAGACACCGCACTTCAAAAAAACAAAACAGCCCAACTAGACAAAAAGTCTTTTCAAGAGTCCATAGACCTGAAAAAATACTTCCTCCATCGACAATCTTCAAAATTGAACAAATCCCGCAAAACTCAGAAAAAATGATACTGAACAGAGGCACAATCTTAAAAATTCTGAAGCATTCGAAAACCTTAAAACATCTAACTACGGCAGATTTAACCCTAGTGGAACCCTACCATAACGGAAACAAAGCTAAGGCTTTTTTTCATGTTAAAACCCAAGCGGCAAGGAGATGCAATAGTGACGATTCAAGCGATCTCCGCAAATGCGGGTACATCATAACGGAATGGTTAAGCACAGCAGACAAAGAAACCAAGCCTGGGCAGCACCGACGACCCATCCAAGGCAAATCAGAAAGAGAACGAAATAGAAGTACCGACGACTACAGCAAACCTTCAGGTCAAGAGACACTCTTCAGATTAAATAATAATAAAAAGGGGGGAGGCACAAATGAGAAAACAAACCAAACATCTGCGACAGTAGCACGTGAAAAAAGAGTAGAAGACTCCACAAGCACAATGCCAAAAGATTCATCGGCGACATCAAGATCTGAGAAACACATGACAACTGAAAAACCAAAGTCAAGGCCCTTCCAAGCAGAAAACTCCAAATTATCATTTGCCCCTATAAAACAACTTCTTGCGTGGCTACCTCAGGCATCAAAGCCATCAATGAAAAAATAGCAACTATCACCAGTGGGTCCGAGAAATAACGACTCCATCTCTCACCGACTCTCGAGAGACTCACAAGCCTCAACGCCCGACGAACGCTCTGATATTACGCTGATGTCCTGGTACACAAGAGGATTTAGCCACCTTACAAAACCTGGGGAGGTAAACCTTGCGGACTATGACATTATCACCCTGCAAGAAACATGGCTTACAGAAAAACCGGGAATCGACGGATTCTCAGTCATGGTAGCACCAGCGAGAAAGGGTCGTGTGGGACGCCCTTCTTCCGGTCTTCTGATAGCAGTACGGAACGGAGTAGGTCTCACAATTAAGAAGCGTCTGGGTGCCACTCAAAATCATCTAGCCGTGCTTGTTGAATGGTCAAAATCCTCGGAAATACCAACTGATGTAAATAAAAACAGAAAAAAAAAGAGACACATTGGCTCGCTATTATCACGACGTACTGGAATCCACAGGCCACTACAGACGAGAAATTCCTGAACATCATTGAAGCTGAGATAGATGGAATCTTAACAACTCAAGAAGACCCGCTGATCATAATAACGGGAGACCTGAACGCAAGATGCCCAAGAAAGGGCCAAGGCATCACCTCCACAAAAGAAAAAATCAGGACAGACTCTCGAGGCGATAAATGGCAGCAACTGATGAACACCAGAAACCTGCATAACATCGAGGAAGCACTCCTCCCAATGAACCCGATTCCATCATGGGAAAGAGGCACGCAAAAGGGGACAATAGACTACATTTTCTCTTCAGAGGGCCTGTTAGCCCGGTTGACCTCGTTTGAAACTTTGCGCTCTGGGGCAAGCGACCATAACATCTTAAAAACCAGCTGGCCATCCAAGCGAGACGCTAGCCTCTTTCTATCAGAAGCCTCGGAACCTACCATGCAAGGAAACCGACTCAAACTCACGAGCGAAAGGATCATAGAATTGACGGGGGCGTATGAAAGGCAGCAATACAGAGAAGCGAATCCTCTAAACCACCTAGCGGACTACCAACCGCTGCTAATTCCTTATTACTCTAAAACTCAACCAAAAAGAACTGCAATTAACCCCTTGCATGAGTACAACCGAGAACTGGTTCTTAAAAGACGAGAGCTCCGAAAACTGAAAAGACAGGCGACAACCTTAAGAACGTCCGACGCTGTGAAACTTTATAGCCAAGAGCAAAAAACCTACAAAGCCTGGCTACGATTCCATCGATTCGCCTTCTACCAAAAAGACGCCGAAGAAATGCTCAAGAAATTAGCAGATAAAAATTCGGGAGCGTTTTGGCAACTGATAAACAAAAACGACGGGTCCAAAATGTCATCCACAACCTCTAACTGTGTTGGAGAGGCGGCATGGATATCCCACTTCTCGTCCATTTTTCAACCCCCTGAGACGAACGTGATGAACAGATTATCACCAGCTACAAACAGCGTCTGGGAGGATTTTTCTGACATTAACGACATCAGGCTAGCCATAAAAAGGTTAAAACCATCTAGAGCCCCGGGCCCCGACGGAATTACTAACATCGACCTAAAAAACCATCCCGATGAATGGGCCTCGTTTATCAGCAAAGTGTTTAAGAACTGCACTCTGTCTAGATCAATTCCAGAGTCCTGGTCTACTTCAGTGGTGGCCCCTATATACAAGAAAGGGGATAGGTCGGCCCCGGTCAACTATCGCCCAATTGCATTGTTGGATACTATTGGAAAGATCTACGGGTCGCTTTTACAAAAAAGCTTTCAATCATGGTCCAAATCGGCAGAATGTAATGACCCCTTCCAAGCGGGTTTTACCAAAAACTGCGGAACCCAAGTCAACATATTGACTCTCAGTATTTTGAAGAGCAAAGTCATCGAAGGGTCCGGAAAGATCTTTTTAGCCTTCATAGACCTTACCCAAGCTTTCGACCAAGTTGATCGCGAGCTGTTATGGACCAAACTTTCTGCCTGGAATTGTCCGCAATCATTATTGGCACCGATTAAAGCACTCCATACAGCAACTTCTATGAGAGTAAAATTGAACCGTCAAGGCTTACTGTCTGAAGCTATATCGACCTCCAGAGGGGTGAAGCAAGGCTGTCCCCTTGCCCCGGCCCTATTTATCTCCTTTCTGGGCGACTTCAAAGAAAGCGCAAGCCAAATAAGATCTTTGCCACCTAAAATTGGGCAAACACCTTTAGCCAGACTTCTCTACGCCGATGACATCATTCTTCTCGATCAAACAGAAATTGGCCTACAAAGGCAACTCAACAACTTGTCTTCGTATATATTCACCAACAACTTGGAAATCAATAAGGAGAAGACAAAAATTTTGATAATAGAAAAATGCCAGGGGAAGAAACAAAGAAAAAAACCAAGCTGGTTCATTGACAAAGTACCTTTGGAGACTATCAAAACCTATAAGTACCTTGGCGTAACAATTGATAGCTCCAAATCTGAACTCGCCATGCAGCATCATCTGTGGGATAAAACCCGAAAACTAACAACTCAGGCAAGGATCATTGACAGGAAGTTTGGACGCTTCTCGTTGATGCCGGTGCTCAAATTCTACAAAGGTAAGGTAATCCCTTGCCTGGTCTACGGAGCCGACGCCCTTCCCAACCTCCCGATGGATTTATGGGGAAAAATGGAGGGGTACTTTTGGCGGAAGGTCCTTAATCTTCCAAACTCGACACCGATTGCAGGTATCAGAAGGGAGCTAGGTCTTCGATCGCTGAAAGCAGCTAAAGAGGCAGGTGAAATGTCACTATTCAGGAAAATACTTATGCCCGAATCACCTCCGCTATATAATCTGCTAAATACAGAAATGAGCAATAACACCTGTAAGATGTTGACGACATGGACGTCCAAACAAAGAGCTATTCTTGAGAAGATTGCATGCACAGAAGAAACATTGATTGGTAACCCAGTCAAAGTAAAAAACAAAAATGGACCAAGAGGACTGGATTGAAACCCACACTATGGCCGAAAAGATCAAACTTCTAAAACATCTCCCGTCTCTACCTAAAAAACTGGATGCGATCCCTGAAATAATCAAAAGATTTCCAGACAGAGCTCTCCGCTCAACCTTTTTAAGGGCAAGATTAAATCTCTTGCCGACAAACGAAATTCGGTCCATAAGAGGCCTTTCGGACTCAAACCTCAGTCGACTGTGCAATTCACAATCAGAAAAGGAGACTGTGAAACATCTTCTTATGAGTTGCCCCAAGACTTTCATATGGAGAAGAGCGTTTGTAGGTCCTCTATTGAAACCCTTTGCACAGTACGACGAAGACGTGTGGTGGTCCCGTTTAATGAGCGGTTCACGGACCACGTGGTCTATTGCAACAGCCAAAATTCTCAACGCAGCGTTGGAAGAATGCGCTAAGAAAGATGTGGCCAACGCCAGTGAACAGCATTAATTGAACTGAAACTAACTGCTTACTGGAAACTCTCACAAACGGACTGTTTAATAAGAACTAAACAAACGAAAAAAAAAAAAAAAAAAAAAAGAAAAAAGGGAAAAAAAAGTGAAAATGATATTAAACGTAGCAACAATATTGCAAAATCATAAAAATGATAATAGCAATAAAATAAAAAAAAAAAAAAAACACCTATGCAATGTGATTGGTGTTACCAAGGAGTTCAACCTACTTAGTCACTTCCTGGATGCCTAACAATACAGACCACCGGTCCGGTCAAGTGGCACAGCGAGTAGATCGCTCGCTTGCTAACGCAGGTGCGAATCCCAGCAAGGCTGAACTCAGCCTTTCATCCTTCTGAGGTCGATAAATGAGCACCACACACCGTGGGTAATAATAAGCAGCGCTCAGAAACCTGAGGGTTCATGGCACTATATAAGTGCCAAATTATTATTATTATCACTGTGTTCAGATGGGTCATTTAAAGAAATGAAAAAAAAGATTGTAAGCAGTTTTTTTCTCTTTCTAATGTTCGTTACCTGACCCAATGTCGTTATGTTACTTTTTTTATGAAGCGATAGTGCTTAAAATATATTAAACTAAGTGTACCAAAAGGTGGTCATGTGGTAAAGAAGGTGAGATGTTATCCCTGCCTAGAGGCCCTATGCCACGTGTGACACCTTGTCCCAGTTCTGGTTTTTCATCCAACAGCTTGTTACATTTTGGGATATGTAGTTTCGTTTTCCATATTAAATGTATGGACCTAAAAGTCTCAGTTTGCTCATGACCCTTGGCAACAAGCCACAACTAGCTAAACGTGTGTCACAGATGGCACGGACGCTGACTTTTCAGCAATATGTGGTTAGTGCAGAGGTTCTGCTATATAGGCCCTAATTACAAGTTTGCTGGTCTGGTAACTACGGTACCAGTAAGCTTGCCGGTACCATAGTTACCGGACCGGCAAACTACGAGTTCTGCTCGCGGGTGCCTTTTCACCCACCAGGTCGGACCTGGTGGGTGAAGCATGTCGGATGCACCAGCACCATTCTGAATGGTGCCGGTGCATCCGACCTCCCCATTCCCATTGAGTCCAATCAGACTCAATGGGAATGGGGAGTAAAAGTTTCCGGCCCCTGGCACTGGGGAAATACAGGGTCCGCCAGGGTTGTAATAGCTCTGTATTTTCCTATTGCCAGGGGCTGGAAAAATTCGCAAGTTTGGCAGCAGCCTGCCGGTTTTACCGGCAAGGCTACCGCCAAACTTGTAATGAGGCCCATGTCTCAAAGACTGCCTATAGGGCACTGCATGATTTTGCACAACAAACACTAGCTCCCTGTGACTTGGATGGAATCAATGTAAATTGAGTTGCAAAGTAAAGTAATAAATGTATGAAAGTGGTGTTATTCTATTTCCTTTGATTTAAGATTCATATTTAGGGTGAATAAGGCACAACAAAGTACGATAGAGTACAGTAAAGTAAAACATGTACAAAGAAGGCCAAATACCTAGGTAAAAGATCCAACAACAACGTCGAGACGGCCTAAGAAGGACTAGTAAAAGCCTTGACATCTGCAAGGAGTAGGTGACATGCTGTAAAACCAGGAGTATGTTTCATCAAGAAAAGAGAAATAGCCTTTGAATGATGAGGAACAATACAACTAAAATTCAAAGTAGTTGTGGTAGATGGATTTTTTCTCAATAGAAAGGAAAGATTCACGTTGCGTGCACCATTTTAATGTTATTGATATTGATATATTTTATTTCTATCTCGCTCGTACACAAGTGTTTCAGAGCGCGACAAGGCAAGGGAGGGGAACAGGGGAGAACAAAACAGCGATCTTACTAGGCCCAGTGACATTGAGAACGTGCAAGTGCATGATGAGATGAGAACGTGCAAGTGCAATGTTAAGAATGGATGTGATATTGTTACAATGTTGTAGTATTTCATTATTCTAGGCTAGTTAATTAAGGGTTTTTAAAGGTTACTTTTAGTGTTATTTTGTGTCAAGTAAGATATATTTAGATTTGCATACCACCATCAACATAATGAAGATTGTCTGAACATAATATGGGAGCTCATTGTGTAATTTACCGCAGTGAGATTTAAAGCGCAGAGCTTCATACAAAGTGGAAAAAAGGCTCTTGAATGGGACACCCATTATGAGGGGATGCAGTCGTTTTGAAAACATGTAAACGGACTCCTGGGTTTGTGAAATCAATTTCTATCTTGTTCAGAAGACTGGCTGGCTAAGGATGAAAGTATCAATTGGCAGAGGAACAGCTGTGACAGCATGGAAACAGCTATTTGGAGCTGAAATAGAATGAGGGCATGGGCCCAGGGTTATTTAGCTTCAAAATCATTGTTTGAGTGTCCGTAAAAGCATCTGCCACCTGGCAGTGTCAATCTGGGGTTAGTGGCTAAAATTGTAAAAGAGTGACTGAAAGCGAAATTGGCCATGGGCCTATGAGAAGGTCAAATAGATTAGCAGGAAAAACATAAAGGGAACGGAGGCCAGGTGGATTGAACTGGTGGTCACATGATGAAAGGGTGCAAGAGGACACCAAGCATAAATATCCAGGGTGTCAGAGTGTTTGGAATAATGAATTAGTGTCAGATCAAAGGAGTCTTTTTCTTATCTCTCTATAGTGTCCATACATAAACCACCCCTGTCACATTTAGTGTTGCAGGTCTGTTGTCGAGTGAAATCCCATGTTAGGGTTGTGTGTCTTGCAGAATGAAACCCAAGAAGAGGGTTGGGCTTGTATTTACAATGCCATGAAAATTGTATGATGGTGCCACAGTGAAGGCAGCCAATGAGATTGATGGGGGTTAGATTTCCTTATATTGGGTGAACCCATTTGCATTTTGGGTGATGACTTTGTAAGGGCACACAAGGAAAATGTGGGAGTGTGTTAACTGTTCTGGAAATGTATAAATACTCTATCTGTTGTGTGGTTCAGGGAGACTCGTGCTTGTTCAATCTCCAAGGAGTTGTCTAGCCTCTCTCCCAGCGGCCGTTGTGATAAACTTGTTTAATGACAAAGTGCATTCACTTCTTGCGAGATGGGCTATTTTAGAGTGCAGAGATCTGAGGTCAGCTCTTGCAAAGTGCAGTTGAGCTTGGCTTCTAATTTCATTCTGACACGCTGAGCTCTAAAGTGTTGCTATCAAACACGTCTGTGACCCGAAATAAATGAATGAATGAATGAATGGCCTTATGTGTGAAGAATCAGATCTTGAAGCTGATTCTAGTCTCCATTGGAAACACTTATTTGAGAACAGTGGAAAATAAGGTTTTCTTAACTGACTGTCCACCATCATAGCTGCATGTTACAACACACTATCACTCGAAATGCAGCACTCAAGATTTGGTAATTATTTTGGATCGCTTCGAGGCATGGAGTTTGCAGGGCATAATGAATGAAGTATAAAGGCACTCACCACAGAGTGAGAATGCTAGCATACATTGTGCACACATCATTATTAAAGGTGTTAGAGAAAATACATTTATATACTGTGAGAAACCTGATGGTAGTCTCCCACCTACACCCTCGGGATCTTCCATTCAGGCGTCAAGGGAAGGGCCATCGCATTTGGATCCAAAACCTGGGGGCGGACAAACGAGGGAGGATCACCTGAGTGGAGGGTCACAAGGGATTGGGAAGAGGATGCTCAAGGGTGAGACATGGTATTTCCCCAGTCCCAATAATACCACAAGTGACTCTCCATCAGCCTTCATGGGGTATTTTCAATCAAGCCCCATCTCCGACGAGGAGGCAAATAAGAGCAGTAAAGATTAAACATAGAAACAACTTGGAGAAAGTAAGGGAAAACTGCCATAAAAAGAACTCAGGTTGTCCCACTAAAAGAGTCAAGCAGGGTCAGGCATTTCATAATGACCACTCACATCTGACTCCACTGACTATTTTTTGCACTATAAAAGGTGTGGTTTCACACAACTGAATGAGCTAACTGGAGAGGCATCTGGGACCGGAGAAGCCAAGGAGCTGGGAACTGCAGAAAGAAGAATCTGGAGGAGAACGGCATGCCGCAAAGCTGGGTCATTCCCTTGGGCCATATGCCGGGCCCAAGTGTGTCTGAGGGGCAGGTGGTGAGACCCTGACATCGACCCAAAGCATCCAGGAGAGACCGCTCACCAGCACTACGCTACCATTGAGTTTTGCATGAGAGAGAGAGAAACTTGGGAGCGCGCGGATCGCTGGAGCAGGAAAGAAGGAAAAGCAAGATTTTTAAAGCTCCATGAAGCAGAAAGCGAAAAGGATAGTTTGAAGAGACAGAGAGTAAGAAAGAAGGAGAAAGTGCACTAGTGACACAGAAGGGAGGAAAAGGCACACTAGCAGCACAGAAGTAAAAGTGAAGTCCAGAGTAGAAGAAAAGGGTGCGAACGACCCAGAAAGAAGGAAACAAGTGCAGGTGTGTACGGAAGAGTGAAAGAAGTGAGCAAGAGGCATGAAAGGAAAAGGACAGGTGCAAGTGTGCACGACAAAGTGAAAAGGAAGACAGATAGAAGTGCAAGTGTGCACGACTAAGTGAAAGGAACACATATAGATGAAAGCGGTGTAGGAAGCACCTGAAGATAAAAAATACAAAGGAAAGGTGGGTTGTAAGAAATAAAGAGGCGGGTAAAGAATCAGAGTGGTCGCGCTTAGGAAGAGCATAGACCCTGATATTCTTGAAAGCCTCTAATTCTACCCCATCAAAGGATTGAATGTGAGAGAAACTGTATATGAGAACAGGTACATCCTGACAAGTTCAATTGTTGTTTAAAACTGAAAGGGGCCTAAACTTGGGGATGGGAACCATGAAAGGCTTAACAAAGAAGGCCAAGTACATTTGGACAAAACTGAATTTGTGTTGGAAGCTGAGAGGGGCCTGCGCTTGGGAAGGGAACCCTGAGATACCCAACCGAGTTGGTGACTTATTGTTTCTTTTTGTAGTGTTGAAAGGATTGAAGCTTGTGGAAGGGAACCCAGAGAAGCTTAAAAAAGGAACTGTGTTATATTTCTTTTGTGGTGTCTGGAACTTGAATAAGTTGAAGCTTGGGGAAGGGAACACCAAGGAACCCAAAGACGCTAAAGGTATTTGAAAGCACGGCAAGGGCTTTGTGGAGAAGGTCTTACGAACAGCCCTTTTTGATTGTACTCATTTTTGTGACATTGACCAAACTACACCTGGTGAGAAGACCACCTGAAACCAACTTTGGTTTCCAACATTCTGTTGTACCACCATTTAACTTTTTAAAGACTTCCTCTAACAGTTTTGTAAAGAGTCAGGGCAAGCATAGGTTTAGACACAGAGAGACTTTTATTTTTGACTATCAGACAGCGATGGCCATTAGAAACATCAGTTAAGGGAACCATCCCTTTAGAGTTAGGCGCAGTCAGGCATTACACCAACCCAGGACCCTTAATAAATAAAGGTTTTAGAATGAACACCTTTGAGTCTGTGTCTCTCCTGATACCATGCCTGTCTCACAATACCTCTAAAATGGATGCAAAGGCATGCAAGCTAGTCACAGTTCACACATTTGCTGTTCAAAGTAAAACAAATGAACAGAAGGGTTATTTTTGAACCTTCATTGAATAGTGCATTCCCCCTGTGCCTGTTCCAAACAGTAATACGGGTACGCATGGCATTTCCATACATTTTGACACGCATGCCGTTTTTGAAAAAAGGTTGCATATTTTAACGTAAGGAAATGCCCTTTGTCACTATTGACTTTCTGCAGTTGTGGCACCAAGGTTTGCAATTTGGATCAGATCTGCGAACCGTGAATAGTTTTTTCATTATGTATTAGTTTGTAATGATTTCAAGACATACATTTGGAAGTAGACACTAATGTTTTTCAGAAACTGAAACAAGAATTTGTCACTCACACTTGCATGCCAAAATACACGTGCGCCCGCGTGTGCGCGCACACACACACACACACTCTGTCATAATGTTTACACTCTCTGGTGAGTGTTCAGATCTCTATTCTACTGTTTACTATGTACCATAAAGCCGTTGTCAGTGTCACATTTTAGATAACTCAGGCAGCCAAAGAGAGACTTTGCCTCAAAGATGTTCGCAGGTGTGTTTCACCCTTCCCCAGGCTCATCATTGTGTTATAATCAATATGCTTTGAGAGTAATAAAGCTCTCACTGTCTCCTTTTGCCATAACTATAAGGTATAAGTCTTTTGATAGTGGGCTACGCAGCCCATGTAAGGTATGGAGTGTGGCAGCAAATATACGTTTTCTGTTCAAACCCACTGTGTAGAAGTCCACCAATCACTGTGTTTGAAAATTGTGTGCATTTAACATGCCAGTGGGCCTCATTATGAGTATGGAGGTAGCCATGCCGCTTTTAGTGGCATGGCTACCCTCATACCGGGCACCGGGTCCTGGTTCCAGGAATGAGGAATTACCGGGCCATTCCCACCTTGGAGTGCCCGGTAATTCCCTTTCCTTGGACCCTGACTCGGTACATCCCCATTCCTATTTGAGACCCCACAGAGCACAATGGGAATGGGGAGGATGCTAACAATGGGCCCCTTAATGACGGGCCCGTTGTTAGCATCCTGGTTTGCTAGCGGGTCCCGCTAAGGACGCCTGGTTTTACCAGACGTCCTTAGCGGGACCCGCGAGCAGACCTCGTAATGAGGCGGTAGAGGGTTAACGACGCCGGCAGCTATACCGGCGCCGTTGACCCTCTACTGCCTTGCTCGTAATGAGTTCCCAGTGTGTTGTTTCTTACCCTACTTGTGGAAAACACAAAGTGAACACAAAACGTCTAGTGTGAACAAAGCACAGGATTTCAGATTATAGTGTTCGAAAACGGTATCAGTTATCATTGTTTCATTTTTTTTAAAATCTTAGTTAGACTTCCTCTTTTTCAAGACCATACAACCCCCAACTTAATGAACCTTTAGCATATGTGCTGGGTTGGCAGCTGGAATATTTCACATGAATGCTTTGTCAAGGTTTTGATTAAAGATGAGTTCATATTGTTTGAGAAAATCAGACTGAATATGCTGACCTGGTAATTTTTGTAATGCACATTTGACACAGCTTTGGTAACACACCAGAAAATGGCATGGGAACAGAAATGTAACTGATAAAATTGTTCATACATCATGCGATGGACGTGCTTGGGCTTTCTCATGTCTACTACCTTTCACCCTGCGTGGTCAATTATTAGTGTGCGGACATATCTTCCACCCTAAGAACGTATTTAAACAGGGATCATTGCCAGGACTCACCTCGGAAAGGACAGGGAATTACTAGGATGCTGGCACACCTTGCCACCTCCAAAATGGCAGAACTTTGGGTCGTTTGTATCAGAACTCTGGTATTTCTTTTCTGCACTGCACTTATTGCGTTCCCTTCATTTTCCACCCTGTTCCTCGTCCTTCGTCAGACCCCTTGAGATTCCTGTTCCCAGTGCTCCAGATAATATTTGGAAGTGGGAGTATTTTACTTATTATTTTTTAAAGTTGGGAGTAAAACAATTTTTGGAGAGTAAAAATGTACATCCAATTCCCAACGGGATTATTTTATAAGCGAGTAAAAATATGTTTTAGCTGGAAAACGGAAATGTTATTATAATAATTTTTTTCTTTGGATCTAGTTGCCATAATAATAGTACTTTCTTCCTGTGGTACTACGTGCATTATTGGTCCAAACATATCAATGGAGTCATGTTGGAGAGAATGTAGGGCACAAAGTTCTACATTTCTGTTTCCTATTTTTTGTTGGGAGTATTTATACTCCCTATTTTAATTTTTTGGTAGTATTTGCCTCTTTTTAGGGAGTTAATGTGGCTGATACACCCCTTATCTGTATGGCTGCATGTTCCTATTCCTGCTTAAATCATTTATTTATTTGTTATACATTTTTGTATAGCATGAACAAGGCACGGCTGCGTCTGGGTGCTTTGCAGTAATTACATATATAACAATCGAATACAAAACATAGAATTAACAAAATGATTATTAAGAACACACACATAGATATTTAAGACGCAAAGGAAGCTAAATAAATCAATACTCAAGATCCCACTTATTTCACTTTGGATTTCCAAAGTCATGCTTTCACCATCTTCCAAAGTTGTAGGTAAACTTTGATTTTATATAATTCCACTGGTAACAGATTCCAGAATTGAACGGCAGCACCTGAAAAAGATCTTTTAGCAGAGGATGTACACTTGAACATATGTACTTCAAGAAGTATAAGAGTCTCGAGTCTGAAGTCCTCTTGACCCTCCTAAGATTTCTAGTTTAGCAGCCAAATATGTGGGGGTCTGAAAGTGAATACATGGCAATTTAAAAATCATTCTACCCTCTAGAGGTATCCAATTAAGGGAGTACAGAATCAGACTAATGTGGTCAAATTTACTAACCCTTGTAATCAAGCGTGCAGCTGCGTGAAGTACGGCTTTTGGAAGTGCCAATGATATCTGTGGAATTCCAATTAAAATAGAATTGCCATAATCAATTCTGGACAATACCAGAGATTGGACCAAGGTACTAAAATGATCAATCAAAATATAGTTCTTCACAGCCTTTAGCGCTAACATTTGAAAATTGGTAGACTTAACCAGCATATTAATATGAGCAGTAAAGGAACGTTTTTCATCAATGTAAAAACATAAGGATTTGGCCACAGATATAAGGACTTTAAATGACCCAGCTATCCTGGATTTACTAAACCAGCTAGGAAGTAATGTTTGATTTGAGTTAGTAAAGAAGAGACACTACATCTTTGAATCATTTAGTTTAAAAAATCTGAGAACATCTATGATTCCATCTCTGTTAAACAATTACATAACTGTTGCAGGTCATGCTCAGATGAAATTCGAAAATATACCTATTGTCATCGGCATAATGATGACTCCATGTTTAGTCGATAAGTTCCTCAACAGCTCCCTGTATAGGTTAAATAACACAGGAGAGAGAATTGACCCCTGAGGGACACCGTAGGCCACTAGAAATGATTCAGAGAATGCATTTGCCAGCACAACAGATTTTCATTTAGGAAAAAAGTCCTTAACAGTTCCAAAACAGGGCTTCAAATCCCCATTCGAGACAATAAAATATCCATCAAGATGTCATGATCAATCATGTTGAATGCGGCAGACAAATCTAATAAAACCAACTAACAAGAACCTCCCTCATCTAAAATCTGATAGATATCATCCAAGACATGTAATATTGCAGTTTCTGTACTGCAACCTGGCTGAAAGTCAGAAAGCCAGACTGAAATGGTGCATGAAGATTTGGTCTGAGTAGAGACTCCTTTAGTTGAGCAGATACAACCTTCAACCTTCTCCATAAATGTACCTAAGAATGGCCGAGAAGTAACTGGCCTATAATTGGACAAACAATGCATGTCCATGTCAGGCTTTTGTAATGATGGAGAAACATGCCCTGTTTTAAGGATATATAGACGGCAACAGGATCTAAGAGAGAATGGTCTATCAATTGTAGGAAGCCACGTAGAAAAATGTCAAAACGCTCTTTCACAATAGAGGCTGGATAAGGATCTTCCGCTAAATATGTTGCTTTAATATTTTGAGCTTCCTCAGGAAGTGTAAAATAATCCCAAATTGTGTTTGTTTTACAAGGTAAAGATATATTATCAATGGGTGTAAAAGGGATATATTTCCTAATGTCTCTTATCTACTCAGAGAAGAACAAGGCAAAGTCTTGACATTTAATGTCTGAAACATATATTTGTATCCAAGGCAATGGATCTTTCATAACTTTCATCGAAAAAACTAAAGCTTTGGGTTGATTAGATACAGATTCAATTTAATCATGATAAAACATACATTTTGCTTTTACAATTTCATTGTTATAACAGCATGTGGCCAGTTTTAGGTTTTCAGTGTTTGAGGGCACAGCACTCCAACTACGTCCTCGATCTCTAACGCTTTGACGTTGAACATTTAATGCTTCTGAAAATCAAGTGGCAGAGATATTTCATCGGATAGATATCCTCTGCAAAGGAGCAATGTCATCAATGACGCAATTTAGGTCCTTTAAATAATTACTAAAAATACTGTCCACTGAAAGATTACCATCATTCGTGATATTGATATCTTCCATAACTGATGCTAGAACTGGAGCATTCAATGCGTGGACATTTCATTTCAAGGTTGTTGGTTTCTTGATTTGATCTTTACAGGTCAATTGTTGGACAGTTAATGAGAATTAAATCATCATATGATCAGACTAATCAATCTTTTGGAAAATCATTTCAACATTAAAACCAAACAGACTAATAATCCAGTCAAGTAGATTCCCCTTCTCATGGGCAGAAACCTCACACTTCTGTTGAAAATATAATGACTCAAAAAATGAAGCTAGAAATTAAAATAGTAACCCACCTTCTTTCCCCAAAGTAAATTAAAATAATATCTAACAAAAAGGTAAGGTGGGGAAAATGAACACCTAGTGGATAAAAAAATCCATCAATTCCTTACTAAAAGCTTTATTACTCCAAGTGGGATAATACATTACATACATATGAATCGTCAAAGAGGCATGAATAAATATCTTCAAAGGAATGCATTCAAAAGCAGCTGAACAATCAATGACTAATGCATGCCCCTAAGTAGCATGCTAAATGTTTGGGGATTGGCCCAATGAGTACAATTTCTGACTTCGAAACAGATATTGCCATTTTCATGTAGAGACTCCAAATTGCATTCATCCTGCAAGACATCTCAAAATGATTGACCAATCCCAAGCATGTCTCATGCACTTCAAAGATCTCAAACATTTCAGAAATATATAACAGCCTTTTCATTAGAAACATGTCTTTGTTTCATGCCAGTTGAAGGCTTTAATGTGAAATTCACCTGTTCAGCAGCCAACCCAAGTGATTCACAGTGTAAACAACACAACTGCAAACAAGCATCGTCCTAGGTACCCTGATATTTAATGCGACTGATGCTGTCATAGGTGCCAACTTGACAGACATCTGCGTTAAATGTCATTGGCAATCACAGCTGTAAAGCCAGTATTAATCAACTACTAATACATCTACCTCACTGTATCTTCTGTCCTATAGAGTATCATGGGAACAGATCGATTAAAATATGCAGACCTGGTCGCTGGCACAGTTCCGGTAGTTATTACCAGGAAGTGCGGCGGCAAATAGGATGCTTGTGCTAGAATATGGATAAGTTAAGTATTTTGGTCCTAAGCAAGCGCAGAATGTGTATGTTCTAGCCACATAGTGAGGGGTAATGCTGCATCCGAAGTCCTCCCAAAGAGAGTGAACTTTTGTACTTACTTCCAAGTATGGTATTAACTGCTACAGGAAGAAGAGGATGGCCTCTAAAAGTCCCCATTTTCGGTTCTTACCCTTCATGGAATACCACGAGATCCAAAACATATGAGGGGACAAAGGAATTGCATAGAGATTAGGACTGGTTACCCTCCTCGTCTCCCCTGCAGTAGTTGTACATTGCTCAAAATCACAATGACCACCGGGCCAATAGGTGCGGTGCTGGTTTTTCCATCACTCAACCATTCTCTCCTCCCACCATTTGCCCTTCTCACTGAATTTACCCGGTCACCGATTTCTTTGTCTGAGATCAGGATAACTACCTTGTTGTCTAAACAGTGCAGCCGTTTTTGATTTTGAACTCATCTGCCACTGCTGTTGCTCTGGCTGGTTACTTAAATATATATATGGGTCTTCTGTTGTGCTGATGTTATTTAAAAGAGCTGTTCATCACCTATTAATTCTCTCTAAACTATTTCCAAAATATGCCTCTTGTGTCTGAGTACAAACTATGTCAATTGAAGAGTGTTTGCTCTAAATTCATGGACATAATTTTAAGGAAGGGGACAGACAGCCCCAGTCCGTCAGCGAGCACGGAACACAGGCTTTACCTCCTGGTAAATCTTGGGTTGTTAAACTGACGTTGTCTGTCCAATGTGCTCTCAAATAAGGAAGAATAAACTTAGCATTCCAGATAGTGGCATAGCAAGCCTTCTATGATTTGGAATTATTTGGTTTGCCTTTTTGAAATATTCATTATTTGACATTTAATGATTGACAGTCTTTTATTGTAATTATTCAAAGTGTCTTGTTTTTTGAGGAAGTAATTGACTGATGAATTTCAAAGTGTCTTGTTGTGATGTATTCATTGGGTATAGACTTGTTCATTTTGTATAGATTTAATTGTTGTGTAAAGTTTATGGTAACTTACACTGAAATTAAGTCACATGAAGTGTCTGCATGTCAGTTTACCATAATGTTCTCAGAAAGGAGACTCGGATACCAGCGTAAGATTTTAAGACATGTTGTTACCCTTTTCTACACAATTTTAAACCAAACGATTGTCAGGACACTGAAGTATGCAAAGATCCTTGTGTCCGCAAGGGTCAGGATAATAGTCCCCACAAATGTTAGGTTGATAGGTTCTACAAGTATCCAAATGATATATTCTGCAAGTGTCCGGATGATATACTCCACAAGTGCCAAGATGATATGCTCTACAAGTGTCCGGATGATATACTCCACAAGTGTCAAGATGCTATGCTCTACAGGTGTCTGGATGATATACTCCACAAGTGCCAAGATGCTATGCTCTACAGGTGTCTGGATGATATACTCCACAAGTGTCAATCTGCTATGCTCTACAGGTGTCCGAATTATATACTCCATAAGTGTCAAGATGCTATGCTCTACAGGTGTCCGGATGATATACTCCACAAGTGTCAAGATGCTATGCTCTACAGGTGTCTGGATGATATTCTCTATAAGTATCACTGTGATAGAGGAAAGATGGGCCTGCCTCTCAGCACAACAATGCGCTCCATCTTGCTCCAAAAGGTTTCTCAAAACAGTAATCAGTCTTGACAAAGTATCAGCAATTCCAAAAAAGTGATGATTGCATAACAAAATGTTCCAACTTTCCTTTTGGTCTAAGCTCAGCTTGTTAACCTCCTCCTGCCATGGACCCCTTATTCTCAGTCATCCAGATTTGTGTGGGGTGCTTCTGCTGGCTGCCTTTCAGGTGGTTTCGTTGTGCAGTCTGCTGATGGTGGTATTCCAGTCCTCAGGTTGTAAACCTTCTGCTCTAGACCGATGGCTCTCCATCGCCAGATGCGCGCCAGTTTTCCTACTTGCTGACTCTTAGGTGGTTTCAGTGTGGCAGTACACTTATGGTCTGGCACACTCTGGCAAAGACTTCCAACACAAAGGGAACATTGACACACTGAAGAGTTTGCCTCCTACCTAAACTGTTTGCATCTTTCACCACCGGAGCTGCCCCTCTGTTGAACTGTGCCACTGCGGTGCACTCGATTTTTAGCAGGTCTTTCCCTTCTGCAGTAGCTCTTCATCTCTTGTGGAACTGCAGCTGTCTTGCTTAACTGAAGATATTCTGAGAGCTGCTTTTCCACTGTCACAAATGCACCACAATACCAGGAAATAGCACCTCTCGTGCCGAATCTCTTACATATCTTAGCTTCAACTTGCCACAATCGGAAACTGAAGAAGGAACTCGCCTGTGACATTCCCTCCATTTAGCCACCTTTGGAAAGTCATCCGAGTGGCCCTGAACAAACATTGATTTGGCAAATTCGTCCCTCCCTTGATTCTAAGGGGTCTGGTGCACCACAACGGAGAGTCACTGCATGTCAAGTTTTCCATGCATGTTAACTTAAGCAATAGGATAGTCTCACAACGTCCACAACGTTGGAAGGTCCCAATGGTCTTGGTGACAAGGGCAGGCAACCATGCTCTGAAAGTAGCCAGAGTACCTACTAGATGGACTCCAGTTCTTTTAAGTACCCCAGCATGTGTAAGGATACTTGGCACTGGTATAGCATATATGTTGATTGGATGGCATCCTAATTACACAAAAGTTTAACTTAACTTCTCGTTGCTATGCAAAAATGATGTTTCTTTGAAATTTCACAGAAAGGTTAAGCCTTTCCTGGGGCAAGACTTTATTTAAGCACAATCTCTGGCCTAGCCAATATGCCTCTTCTTCTTCTCCTCCTTCTTGGGGTGTCCCTGGGTGACTGCCATAAGCATATTGCTTTGCAAATGTAGAGTATACGATGTGTCTGTAAGTCTCTCGGGACGAAAAGGGCATATCCTCTACATGTGCAAGGTCATACCTATGGCCTCTGCTCATTTTCTTTTCTTGCACATTTGCACATTTGCCCTTGAAGGCAATTCACAATGATTCCACGTCATATTGTCTTTCGGATCGTTATGTTCCCGGTTTGGTCTGCAGCTTTATTTGTACTTTAATTTCTCTGATCAGCACCTATCACTCAAGCTCCAGAAATGATCCAGCTTTCATTTTCATACCAATGTATCCCTGATTGGATTTGACACCGCTGATTTCTTCCTGTAAATGAGGTCATGAATTCAAACAGGATGGATTGCAAATGGTTGATAGGGTAGACATCAGTGCAAAGGCAGTTCTATTTTTTGGTAATAGTTCTAAACACACACCAATTTGTTCTCTTTTTAAAAAAAAGTCTTGCTCATCTCAAAACATTGATGACTATCTCAAGCTACTTTAACACATGTGATTCACCCCTGTTCACCAGCCCATCTAGCAGCTTAACTTAATGGAAACCATGACACAAGGGGTGCACACGTCTTTCGAATGCAGGGGCCAACTGTCCCCGGGGCAGTCTATTTGCCCTGGCTAAATTAAAAACATTTTTTTATATGAGTTGTATTTAATTGTAACTCTATCGTTTTAACATTTGTACTGCATTAGTTTAAAAACGTAACATTTACTGGGGGAAATCGTAATGTAAACAAAAGCAAACCATAACCTAATGTAGGCTCCAGAAGGGTGCTTCTGCTAATGGTATGACCCCAAGCTTCGACTGTACCATTGACAAGCATATATGATATGATATGTTATAACACACTTAAGGTTTCTAAGCCCAGGCGCAGGGATCAAACCTGTGGTGCTCCGTGTCGTCTTGCTTCCAAGGCGAGCACGTTGCCCCTGAGCTATCCTCCCTATAACATGCCTATGTCAGTTTACAGACAGCAGAAAGGTTGCAGGCATGGCTCCTGGGTGCTCGGAACCATTTTAAGTTACAGAATGAGAAAAGAGCTTGAGCTGCAGACCACCAGGTATCAGTAAGGAAAACTAAGGCTTTCTCAGCACAATGCAACTGGATACCATCGAGAGGTCATCGATGAAAAATGGTGTTCAAACTCAGAGTACAATTTAGTACAAAATGCATTCATGACGCTTGCTGACTCCCCCGATACATGAAGACTTCCCAAATCCCAAAAGGGCATGATGTCCCTCAAGTTTTCATAACTGCCTTTGCACTTTGCACGTTCTAGACTAGAAAGGTGCTGAACTGAGAAATATTCTGCTAATTGTCCCCTTGACAATGAATGCCCATCTCAAACTATCCCTAGCAACACACTGATGGCAAAAATATAAGATACACAATTAGAACACAACATATTTCTCGTTTACATTGTTTAACTTTGCGGTATGCTGTGTGCCTCAAATGGATCAGGAAAACTGGAGGGCAGCATGTTCTCACTATAGAAAACACCAAAACAAAAGTATATTCATCAAACACGATTATATATCAAAATTAATTTGGGATTGATATGATATGAGAGGTTATTTATAACGCGCTTAATACCCAGAGGTTTCTAAGCGCGGACTCAGGGATCGAACCTGTGTTGCTCCGTGTTGTCTTGCTCTTAAGGCGAGCACATTGCCCCAGAGGCCTGTCTCATTTTTTATAATGTATATTATTTTTTTATCTTCACCTTTACTTTTATCTTCACCTTTACTCCATAATGTAAAGTTTTTGGTAATTATTTTAAGTATTATAGTATCCTGTTATCCACTTTTTTTTTTACAGTATCCGCTGTGTATGGCTGTCAGTGTGCTGAGTGTGTGACATCGAATTGAAATAAATTAATGGAATGAAATGAGGTTTAGCGTCACTTTTTTTGCAACCTGTGAGTCGCAAACAAGCACTATTAGCGTCCAAAATAATGCTGCTCATTTGACCTTCTCGGAGATGTTAGGGAGATGTTAAAGGGCACAAAGCACAGAAACATAACTGCGTGAATGTCAGGTGACCTCTGGCACTCAAAAGCTTTGCAAATCACGGTGCTCACTTTCCTTTCCAATTATGCTGCTTGACCTCTGCCTGGTGGGTACCGCCTGGCTCAAGGGAAGACTGGATTATGAAGACTGGATTATGAAGAAAGCAGCAGCAAACTGACACAGTGCCTAAGGGGCGGTCCCTGTAAATTAAAACATGTCTCGACAAGTGAAATATTCCACTCCAATTGCTTTTGTGTATGAGTGCTCTCTATAAGCTCATAAATACATTACACTGTGATCTCTCTTGCAAGCTTACATCCCCGGCCTAAAATAGAAATGTAAATTACATTACAGACAAGTCGCACATAGAAATGCACGTGTCCAATCAGATGCGAAATGTATAGGTCATCAGACTACACTTGCAACATTCCATAGCTACGTTCCTTGGCAGACGTTACATATCACGAACATGGGCATGAAAGAAAAACACGTACACAAGCGTAGACTTTCGAGCCGTCTAAGCCTGCATGGTCTCCATCTTTACCCTTGCTGCCCACTTGGAAACGACCAACTATGGCCCTGGAAGTCATTACTACTTTCTTTAGCACCTACCTCAGAATCAATCCTTTACAATTGACGGAATCTAGCATTACCTGCCCCCCTTAAACCCTAGACGCAACACGTAGAGACATACAAGCATGGGTGAATTCATAATGATTGGGTTTGACACAAACTTTACTTGCAACCTTGAAATGTGAAACCTTTTCTATTTTTTCATGCTGTTGAAATACATGTCAGCTTCAAAAGGCACACTGATAAGCATCAGTGTTGACAGACAGTGCCCTGTTAAATTTAAAAGACCTTTTTTGTACACAAGCTTCAATGGGCACAAACAATGACTTGGAATATTTTATTTGCAGTACGCTCTGCTCTTTGCACATTGTTATGTGAAAACACACTGCTCAGTTTGTTTTGTTAATATAAGTATACTCCCTGGTCAGCAGGGCCCTCTTAAGCACTTTTGGGGCACTGGGCAAGGACATCTTTGGGGGCCCCCTCCACCAAACCAAAGGAATTAAGTGATCAAAAATATCTGCCCGTCCCCCCGCCGTGATCACAACACATAGGTTGATCTGCTGCCTCACAGCATTACAAATAAGCATGTTTACTCCCTTTAAGTCCCCTTACCTGCTTCATTCTTGCTCTAATCAGAATGATAAACAAGTAGCATTTGAAGGCCAACACTATCAGTCTACGAAGCGGTTACTTCTGTTCTAGCATAGATACAGGAGACTTTTTATCAATAGCATCCAGGAAGGTATGCAGCCTGTAGTATTAATGCAGGACAGCATGTAAAATGTACATGTAACCCAGAATAGACAGATAACACACGTTTGCTGCCTAACAGAATGCAACCGTGCTCAAACATGGATAGAGGAGACCAATTGGGAGGAAGGAGAACACTACACATACCATAGCATGGATAGAGGAGACCAATTGGGAGGAAGGAGAGCACTACACATACCATAGCATGGATAGAGGAGACCAATTGGGAGGAAGGAGAGCACTACACATACCATAGCATGGATAGAGGAGACCAATTGGGAGGAAGGAGAGCACTACACATACCATAGCATGGATAGAGGAGACCAATTGGGAGGAAGGAGAGCACTACACATACCATAGCATGGATAGAGGAGACCAATTGGGGGGAAGGAGAACACTGCACATACCATAGCATGGATAGAGGAGACCAATTGGGAGGAAGGAGAACACTACACATACCATAGCATGGATAGAGGAGACCAATTGGGAGGAAGGAGAGCACTACACATACCATAGCATGGATAGAGGAGACCAATTGGGAGGAAGGAGAACAATACACATACCATAGCAATGGTAGTGGTTGCGGATTCGAAGCTACCAGGAAGGTGTCTGTATCCAGACAGACAGAGAATATAAGTGGCACGTGGTTTTCAAATAGTGTTGCCATTAGAGATCAAAAGAATAAGTGCCTGTGGTGTGCAATATATCAATGCTCACTATTATAGTGGAAGCAACACTATAGCCAGTGAAACCATCAGTGAGGTTGTTTTGAAGATCATACCCTGAGAAGGAAATCACTCTGAAGGGCTGACAATTTTGAAAGGTTTAGGGACTGGCAATTTCGACAGGCTAGGCTATATAAGATTAAATTAGATGCCCAGTATTACACACACACTGGTTAAGGGGTGAATTTGGGATTCATGCCAACTCTGCAATTTCTGACTTGAAAAGTACCCCAATCACATTACCAAACATGACCATTTTTAAAAACAAAATATTATAGAAGGGTGTACCACAGAATGATTCTAACTTCATTCTCTCCATCATCAGGAGAAGTATATAAGTAACAGCATACCAATCCGTGTGATTTAACAGTTTTAATCTGGGTTGGTGTTTTGTATTTTAAAGCATTACACACTTCCAAAACACTGGCTTGTAAAATTGTCATTTATAAACATGCAGAAAAACCTTTGACTTTTACAAAATTGCAAGTGTTTTTTTGTGTCAAACAAGCAGACTTTAAAATATGCTTGCCGGATTCCTGCACCATCTGGACTGCTCCCTTCTATCTACCACCCCTTCCACTCAAATGGCCTACATCCACTCCCTTCTGTCTACCACCCCTTCCACTCAAATGGCCTACATAAGAAGAAAGATCAAGTAATGGGCTAAACGATGCCACCAGCATGCGAGAATGCAAACTTCACAGAAGCCAGCACAGTAATGTACGAGATATTAGATGATTTGACCAGGATCACTGTATTGTCTGCTTGCAAAGCCAGGATACAAGCCTGAATGCTTTGGTTCCAAATTTGGATATTTATTCATCTCTTGGACTAATAGTTTATGCTCATCATTGGAGGTGATCCCCTAGGTTTTACAACAATCCATCTGAACAAATCAATTTCTAAACCTTCACCATAAGGGTGTTTATTGTTATTGCAACCCCTATCTGGTGCAGGTACATTGCACATTGCTGATAATAGCACCTGTTGTGCTGCAAGACCAAGTATGTATGCAGGCAGGTTTATAAACATCATACATAGGAATGGCGCAGCCCGCCTTAGAGGAATATGCTATTCTAATCTTGCATAGGAACAAATATCTCTGCAATGAGTGCTTAACACACTGAGCTAACTTTTGAACCATTGTGGCACTCGATTTACCAATATGCATTTCAAATTTGGCTATTGCACATGATCAACATAATTCTTCCAGGAAGGAAGAATGCTACAGGAGTTGTGCAGCAAGGAGCACACAAACTATATATACCACAGTGAACACAGAAAGCATTACATGATGAATTGATCGAGGCAGAATGTACTTGCCAAAACAGACAGGCAATAGGTTTAAAGCCTCAGCACCATGCCATCAAATATCATGATGTGTGATATTTAAGTCTGGTGAACAAAGGAGTCTTACTTCTTTAGATCAGGCAGCCTTGTGGGGCCCCTCCAAGGGGGGGGGGCCTGGGCAAGTGCCCCTTTTGCCTTCCCATTAAAAAGTCTCTGCTGGTCAGAACTTTGAATAACCTTTTCTGCATTTAATTATGCAAAGTACTCACACAATCAAAGCATTGAGATGCTTTATTTGATGGACTAATACACGTTTGCTAATTTAAAAAGATACAAGTCAGTTGGGCCTGATTGTTTTTTGGTTGTGTTGTATTAGGCAGTTGGCATTGTGCATTTCAGCACAGCAATATACATTGACTAATGAAGCTCCCAGTAAGGCCTGCTGCCTGAAAGTAAAGTTTAAGATAAGAAAATAATGCCCACAAGTCAAGAAATTTCTGGCAAGAAAAAGGCGGGGTTTAGATAAAGTTGGCTTCAGACTATATCATTATCTACAAGACAGACCACCGAAGGACACAGAGGCAGGTGAATGCGATGTTCTTGATGAGAAGCCGGAAGTGCCAGAGCTGAGACATAGCTGAACCACAAACCTGAACTGCTTGGGTAAGTGAAAGAAAGCAGCAATTCTAATAAAATTACCATGACAGAGTAGATATGTGTGGGCTTATACATTGGCACTTGGTCAATTTTCTTTATTCAATTTTTAATGCTTGCTTCAATATTTTGGAGGCAGAACTGCAGCCCAACTGTGAACTCCTTTGATGAGAAGAAGCAAACAGTTTTCACACGCCTTCACCATGGCAGAGTAAATCTGGTCCCAGGAGGATAGCTCAGCGGCAGCGTGCTTGACTTGGAAACAAGACGACACGGAGCAACACAGGTTTGATCCCTCGGTCCGCGCTTAGAAATCTCTGGGTATTAAGCACGTTATAAATAACCTATCATATCTACCTATGGTTCTGAAAACGGGCACGGACATTTTTTTCAAATTCCAATTTTTTTGCCTGTTTCAATATTTTGAGGGCTGAAAAAAAATCTGTTTTTATCCCCAACATATTTTTCTTTTCTATGATTAACATGATTAAGAGACACCATAATGCATTTATTGTCAGGTAGATTTTCAACTATCTCTGTAATGGTGAGCCACTGAGTTTAGCATGATATGAGAAGCAAGGGCACAGCATACTATGACCTGTTCTCCCTATCTTCCCTATCCTTTGGTATAACCGCACCTGTTTTCTGGCTAGCTAGTCTTTAACAGCACTACCCTGAGGATGAATTCAAGTGTTGTTCTGTGCCCATACTTTAGAGGACTGCACACATTGCTGAATGGTTGTAGTTTGCTTTGAAATGCTAGAAGAGAATAGAAGCAAGCTAGAACTGTATCAAACTACATTATTGATAATATTGAGAACCTCAGATTGTTTAACTATACTATCTGTAATGTTTTTTGTTATCGCTACAAGAGAAATAATTTACATAATTGCTAAACAAAAACAGTGAGAGTGTTATTGGTATGTTCCTATTCATGAGTGGAAAGAGGCACTATATTCCAAGTGTAAGTACTTGTTGTAGTGATAAAACTGTGTAGGAAAGATATTGATAACATCTAATGTTTATCATATATACAAGGGTGATAAGAATTGTTCCTCAATGCTCTATAGGTAGACCTATAACAATATTGCTGTCCAACTGTAAACCTGTCAGCTACTTAGGGGTAGTAGTTTCTCTTGCACTGAGCACAGTGATCCAACGCTCCCCAGAGCATTTACGTCATGTTTAGCATCATCAGCTGCCACAGAACATGCCATGGTCCCATGTGGGCTTTTTCACCACCTTTGGGGTGGAGGTTAGGTTCTGGTCAGCAGGGTACGATGCTAAACTGCTCAATGGCTAGATACATTAATATATGCATGGAGAGAAACAATGATAAATGGGGGGATAGATAAGTAGCTACACTGGTAGAAAGATCCCGTACATTGATAGATATCTGGACAGGGAGATGAATATAGAGCAAAGGTTCTCCTTTTGGCTTTCCCCAGCAGACATGAAACCTAAAGAGAAGGACTGTCAACAACTATCAGTCCCTTAAGGACACATTTAGGATTAACCGGGATACCACATATTAACACATGGGGGTGGCTGCCCAACAGGGAGAGAGTGTGGGTGGGAATGGTATATACCTAGAATATCTTAGCATTGGTTTGAGTGGGGCCCACAGAAGTGGAGCCCCCAAAAGTAAATTGTCAGCATATGTAGGGTTGTTGAGAGAGAAAACCACAGTGTAGGGATTAAGGAGATTACAGCCTGAGTAGCACACTCATCTGAGAATGTGTCCTGCGGTCACCAGGGTACCATGATTATAGAACAGGGCATTTGATGACAGACGGATTTCTCATGAACTCTGCATAGTGCCTGGAACCTCAGCAGAACCTCAGTGCTTGAGGGGCAATGGTGTCTCTTCTGTTTGATGCAACTGTCTGAATCAGACCTTTTAGGCTTTGAAGCATGATGCAGTGTCTTAAAGCACTACAAAACAGCATGTCAGCACTATATAAAACAGCAAAACAAGCAAACAAGGAATGTATGTAGAGTGATCATTAGACATGGAATCAGTGGATTGATAGGTGGGTCGATAGCTCAATAAATAACTGTCTCGATAGACATCCCAATATAGAGATGGATAGATAGATGCAGAGAAAAAGCAAGATCTCTTTGCTTCTAAGGAACACATCAAACCACAAACACATCAAACCACAAATTAAATGCATACACCTGAATATTTTAATTTGAACAATTCTAGTTTCAGAATCCTCCCTCTCATAGGCTCAGCTCGGAGTATCTCGGTTCTGTTGTGCTACTCCCCTTCTCTGCCTTCTCAATATTGAAGGATAAAAGCCAAAAGGCAACAATGGTAAGTGGCAGCAGAAATCTATCAGTGCATGAGGTGTCAGCCTTTTATCTATTTGGGTGAATAAAATAAGTATCAATGTCATTGGGCCTCATTACGGGTCTGGCTGTATCCGTGCCGGTGCTATCGGCGGTTTGCCGCCGGACCTGTAAATATTTGCCAGCACCTGATTTCCCGGGGGCCACTCTGAGAATACAAGCCCGGCAGCCCAGAAAGTCAGGGGCCGGTAAAATGTTGTTTCTCATGCCCATTCAAAGGACTCTGTGGGAATGGGCACATGGAAGCACTGGCAGCGTTTTTAACAGTGCCGTTGCTTCTGTGACGGGTCTGCCTACCGAGGCCGCTGGGCCCTGCAGAGTCAGACCTGTTGGGCACGGCGGCTCCGGCAGGCAGACCTGTAATATGCAGGTCCGGAAACAAGGGTGCCAGTAAGCTTACCGGCACCCTTGTTTCCGGACCGGAAGGGTCATAATGAGGCCCATTTTGTCTTAACGACGGTGTCTACACCAAGACTTGGAGCGCTATTTGAATTAAGGGCCATATCGACTGCCATTCCTGTTCACTGTGGCGAACCAACAGCTTGTAAACATAATGGCGGGTTAATGTGCTTTCGACAATTTCGTCACATGCTGCAGAAGCTACCTGCAAAGCTTGCGGCGCAGTAACTCTCCCCTCCTTGTGTCGCACTTGAAATTAGGCACTCGTTTAAAATAAGAATGTTTGGCGTTTGTCCGCATACATGTCATTCGATGTGACACTTCTCAGCGCTCAGCCATCTTTGCTGTGTATCTTCGTCAGCACGTGCTTTGGCTTTCACGGGCAGCAGAAACAGCTTTCCGTGTAATTCTCTTTGATTGGCACACATGCTGGAACCGCAATCATTTCTTGGGTAATTATGACTGAAATTATATTTCACCAGCAATGCATCAAGCGATTCAAAGGGACGCCTCCATGAAAGGCTGAATCTGTGCTAGTTGTCTTTAACTTTGTAGTTAACTTTGTAGCCAGTGTAAGCAGGAAGGTGGTGTTAGCAAACATTATGCAAATGTAGAAAGATAACCAGCCAAGCAGCACCGGAAATGCTGCTTGCTACATGAAAACTGGCGTGCCACTTTGATATGTTTGTAAGTTTCATTAGAATGTTTGTTCTAAAGTGAGGAATCATGGGCCCATAGTTAGGAGGATCATGTTTTGAATAGTAAAAACAGGTACATGTCACCAGGATAGAAAGAGGAATACAATGTGGGTCTGACCATGGACCCATAAGCAGGTTTGGACTGGGACATATAATCGGACCGGGAACCACTGAAAAGTGACCCGCAATCTCAAATGACAATTTGGCCCATTTCATGGCAAACTGTTTCAGTACTACCAAAGGGGTCGTTTTTGTCAAATTTGTTGCAGATAGTTCTGGCTCACTTGCTGGAAACACCTGCCCTGCGCTAGCAGATTGGTGCAGCCGTTCGGGCATTGCCCTTATGCCCTATATTGTAGTTCGAGCCTGGTCAGAGGTTCTACAAAAATTCACTGGGAAGAAGTTTTTTCCTGGCAGCTGCCTGCTTTACAAATGAAAAAACAATGACGGAAAGGGACAGTGGCAGAGGGGCATCAACCATGGTCTTTGCCTTGGGGCAGGCATGCATGCCAGGCAAATTGGCCCTGAAGGCAGGGAGCCTCACTGATGAGTCTGGGCCTCGTTTGTTGATGCAATCCTTAAAGGAATTGTCACACACTGTATTTTTTCATGAGTAATCACCAGTGCACCTTCCCTGCACCTCATGGAATTGTATTATAAGTGTGTTGGCTAAGGAACATCAAGTACAATTTGGTGCACTTATCACTGCAACTCAAGCTACACCTCACTGATGATGCTGAATGAAACTGAAACATACTGGGGTTGCGTGTGGTCGGGCGCAGAAGGGATGTGAGCTAGCAGTTCAGGCTGGGCTCCCCCTATTTGGGTGAGACCAAACCTGATTTGCATATGGTCTTTCCCTTTCTATAATGACTTGGCAGGTGAAGAACAATGCTCTGGAGGGTTGCCCAGAGCAATTGCCAGAGGTTTAAGATTCATTCTAAACCTTCCAGCCATCACCTCTTTGTTTTGCATTGTCACCCCAAGTGGGACGGGTATGCCCATACGTGGTTTCGGTGCCTGCTGGGTCTAGAGACCCAAGCTCCTCCTAATTGATGACACCCAATGAGGCTGGAAAACGTCCGGGGATGCTTGTGGACTCATACGGAATGGATGTGGCCTAACAATTTGGGTTGGACTGCCCCTTTGAGGGTGGGAGGACCAAGCCTGATTTGCATATGGTCTTTCCCCTTTCTATAATGGTTTTGCAGGCTGCAGAACGATGGTTTGGGGAGTTGCCCAGCGCTATTCCAGAGGTTAAGATTAATTCTAAGCCTTCCAGCCATCACATTTTTTGTCTTAGACATCTACAAAGTAGCCACAAGTAGCACACAATTGAACCTAGGGGCTAAGCGCCACATATCTGGTGGCATATGCTCCTCACAGAGCAAATCAACCAACTAGCTTGAATCTCAACTGGTTCGCAAAGAGAGGACCCGCAAACAATTCTTTGCTTGTCATGCACCAACCCTCTCAAACTCAATCCTGATATCGACTAGCAATGTCCCATAATTCTCCAATTTCGCAAATCTCTGAAAACATGAAAAGAGGTTTTTGTGGCTCTCAAACAAGCAGCAGACGCACTGGACCAGGTACTGCAGAGTATAGGGCAGAGAACTCAGCAGAACATCAGCTCTTTGATTAATGATATATTGACACCTGGGTATCATACGCCCAATGGAAGCATTTGCATGTGTAACATTTTATACGTTCATTAATTCAATTAATTAATCTTTTGTAGCACGCTTAATACCAGACACCAGTCTCTAAGCACGTGACAGGGATTCAAACCTGCGTTGCTCTACGTAGTCTTGCTTCTAAGACGGACACGTTGCCCCTGAGCTATCCTCCCGGGTCATTCCTCCAATGAAGAATTGCCTTGCTCTTGCGGTAGAGATACTTGTGTTTTAATAGATGTAAAATGTTGAGATGGCGCTCCAGGGTCATCCAGAATGCACATTTGCCACGCAGCACACATTGATCCTACCACAAACCAATATGTGCAGTCTCCAAAACTTGAAATATTTAAATTCTTTCTGTACCATGACATTTCTGCGTTATTTTCAAAATAAATCACTTTTATATTTTTCAATTTGAGATGTTTGGGTTCATAAAAAAAGGGCCTCGTACACGCGCCTCCCTGAACCTCCCACCATGGACATTATGAGAGCCCCCCTGAAGGGGGGCAGCTGTGTTGTTTGCGAACCACTTCGCTGGAGATGCCGTTTAGGCAGTTTTTCAACTCTATGCGAGCTTCAAAAACAACTCTGACGTTCTGCTGTGTAGAACCATGCCCTCTGAGTACTCCCAGAACATGAAAACACGCCGTAGAAAGTTTTGGTGAGTACCTGCAGAGTGGAAAAGCAGGTTGTGAAATGTCAGTATGTGGTAGACATGTTTCTGAACTTCTCAACCTATAAGGATGAAAGGCTGAGTCAGAATTCACAATAATCGGAATAACCATTTTATCATTTAACTGGTTGATATGGTAGTAAAATAGTGCACTGAGTGGCACAACATCATGCTAGAGTATGAAAACATTTTGGAATATTGTGGGTCAATGTTATACATCTAAGCATTCTGGAGCTGGTAGTTACCAATAATATTAGAGGTTAGGTTTCATGGCACTTCAATTTCACGTAAGTGATCCCACATTATCAAGAACATGCTTTGTACGTGTCTTACATTTGGGTCTGATTTTAAAATAGAAGAGAAGAGTTGATGAGTTAGTAGATGTTACAGGAATTCATTTTAAATCGTAAAAATCGTTTTTTTGACAATGATTAAGTAGGATAGTCCATTTGAGCCAAGTCACACATTCCACAACAACACCTAGTCGCCATTGCTGGAAGTTCACCTCCAGTTCTGAGCCACATCAGCATACATTCTTCATTGTATGTGAATGGCTGTCACAATCACTAATACTGGAATTAATTACAATAAGCAGCCTCGGCAGAAGGGTCGGTAATCTTCAAGTCATGTTACGTCAGACAGAAGCACGCCTAATTTGCCATTTTGGAACCCTAAAACTGGGCCCGAATACAGACAGTGAAATGTACTTCTTTTTGTAATTCATTCCAGTATTAGTGATTGTGACTGCCATTCACATACAATGAAGAATTTATGCATGTAAAAAATTAAGAATATTATTGTGATGCATGTTTCAAGGTGTCTTCAGTTTATAGTATTTGGGGACAACAAATATGACCCTCCAACATGAGTATTTTCTGTAACTCACATGTTAGTATTGCATGTAAACAGTTAACCATAATCAGTCGTCCAATACTGGCAATCTTGTATGAAGTACGCAGGTATCCGATGCACATGACGTATAACTACATCATGCATCCAATTAGAGAGGCACCAGTGTGCACACCACATCCAAACTAGTACAACACAGGTAATAAGTGATGAGTTTTAAACATTCCTGTTATTTATTTGCTGAAACGTAGCTTTCGCCAATAATACACTAGGGGCCTCATTACGAGTTTGGAGGCAGCCATGGAGCTATTAGCTCCATGGCTGCCTCCAAACCGGGCTCCTTTTCCGGGTTCCTGCAATGGGGACTTACCGGGTCATTCCGACAAGCTTGTAATCAGCCTTGACGGAATGAAGGGGGCCGGTCCCATACCGGCCCCCTTCATTCCATCAGCGCAAGCCTCATAATGAGGCCCTAGGTCTCCCAATACATGGTGACCAGTGAATTATAACTGACGAGCGACTAGCGGGTTGTCAAGGGCAAGGAAACCAAAACAACACAAGAATAATAGCTTTCATTTACTGCCAACGTAACGTATGCAATGCATTCTAGCTGACGTGAGATTATGCTGCAAACATGCAGGTATGTCAGACCGAGCACGGGAAAAAATGAGGGGCTAAAACCATGTTTCTCACTATTTATTTGCAAAAACGTATCCTTTATACATAAGACCTTAGGGCTCCCAAAACATAGCGACCAGTGAATCGCAACTGACAAAGGACTAGTGGGTTGTCAAGGAAACCTTTACAACGCAAGAATATTAGCTGCTGTTAAATGGCCGTGCCTCCTACACAATGAAGCCTAGCTGATGCGCTATCGAGCTGCAAACACGCAGGTATGAGTTTCCTAATCACACTGTCAATATATGAACGAATGCATTGAGATCATACAGACTAAGTACTCGACCGCCTAACAGATATGAAGTGTTCACGTAACGCGGTTTTCGAGTTAATATATGAATGATTGCCTTCTGATCGTGCAGGCTAAGTACTTGATCGTGCAACAGATATGAAGGGTTCACGGATCGCTGTTTTCGAACACGATCGTCTTTTGGACAATCACATAGACGCACTATAGTTACATTATAGCTCATAGATATCATTCATGATATAATCTTTTCTATGCTAAAAGGCCGCAATTGTGGTGACCTTTAGATATGTATATACACTTTGCTTAAATGCACGCACATGCAATTAGTAGATTATGTTGGCACATGGCCTAGGATAAAGACTGTAAAGCGTATATGCAAGCATTTACGATGACAAAGATAATTTTCTACGTTTTTACACAGTGCTTTAATTTACTTCTCTGCACAGGGGATTTAAACCAGTTATTTCGATATGACGAGACTAGAGTAGAGCAACTGAGTATGAATGAATGAGGTAAATAACCAATTCATTATTTTAGGTTCACCTGGGTGCCTCAATAGTCTAACCTTACATTTAGCAATTTATTACAGTCATATTAGGGCTGACTTCACACATTTATAAATAAGGTTCACTGTAGATTCTAAAGCATAATAAAACAAACAGGTTCCAAGGTGTGGAGCTTTGTAACATCCAGATTCCCCGGTAGGATGCTGACCGTTATATGCATTTTACAAGCTGTACAATTTCTATACATCCTCAGGAAAATATTTTGTGTTTGATTGATCTCTTTCCATGTTGCTATGTTGTTTGAAAAATTGATTTCAATACTTACAGTTAATCTTTTTGTTTCCATGTTCTGTTCTTTTATTCTCTTTATTTCCTCATTAATCCTTCCCCATTCCCCATCCTTTGTCTCTCTGTCTTGAATGCTGCTATACATGACATGTCACATATTTTTGATTTGTTCACACATGCTGCTATCATCATTGTTTATGATTATGATTTGTATTGGATAGCCCTGATTTGAGAAAGGCAATGAGTTTTTGCCGAAACACGTGTCATCAGCCAAGGGTAACTTGTGATTTACGTTCAGAACTGTTTGTGCAAATAAACAACAGGTTTTGAACTACGGAATCCTAAGTGTGGCGCACTTGTCTTCAGGAGGGCGTGATTCTGTGCTATTCTGTGTTTAGAGGTGGGGTCTTGTACCTCTGTCTCTCCTGAGATTGCGACACTTTTTCAGACAGGAAATCCTCCATTCTGGTCGCAGAGTATTCGTAGGTTGGTGCAAACAAACCCCCAGTTTTCTTTGAGCAATTACAAATATACTCCACCTGGCTGATAAAGCGAAAGAGAAAGGGGTTAGCATAGATCCTATGGTTCTGATAAGATGGGCCCCGAAAGCCATTTGCTTATTGCATAATGCCAACAGTACAATCACAATGGAAAGGAACATTTCCATCGTAGTAAAAATGGATCCTTAACTGAGCAAGCTAGCAACCTCAAAGGCAACAGCAGCCAAGGGCAAATTATTTGGCAACTCATTCATCAAGGAAAACCCTAAGAAGAAATGTTCATTTGTATTAATTAGTTCAGACTTGGTCCGTCCCCTATTTGAGAAACACCAGTTTGGAGTTAGTTTCGTAAAAAAATATTTTTAAAAAAAATTAAAAAAGAAACACCAGTTTGGTGAAAAAATAAACATTTGTTACGTGTTCTGTTTTGTTTGATTTTTATAGAAATCACTAGCTTAAAAATATTCTACTACATATCTTGCTGACATACTTCAACATAAGAATAAAATAAACACCAATGATATGCATAAGTAGCATTGGACATTGTCACTTTCTTGGGGGATTTGTGAATCGCTTGCTCATACCTTACAGGAAACCTACTCAGATCAGAGATGAAAAAGCTATAGGAAAAAAGGCCACCAGTACATATCTATTTTGGTTCATTTGGTGAAATTGACAAATGTACCCCTTTTAAACATTGCAAGAAAACAGGGTTTTAATCGCACAAATGGATTAGCTTAGGACTAATTAACTACATATATGTATTATTTTATTCTAACAAGAAGATAGTCAACTAATTTCCATTGAGCATCTCTCCGAAGAAGATTGGTATCTAATGCACAAGACTTGGTCAGAGGAAGTGCACTTTGTAGTCAGTAATGCACGGACTAGGTCTTCATTGTCTGTTATGCAACCCACTGGAACATACTGTGTGTGTGTGTGTGTGTGTGGGTGGGGCATGGGTGGGCATGTTGTGTTGTACATGTGGGAGGAATGAAAGGATATGGTCATCAATATTCATGTTCCCAGATGTTTCTAGTCTAGTCTGAAGTGTCCTGGCTGTGCTGTGTTTACCCCTAAACTACCTTCTCCAAGAATCTACTCTTGTGCCATGTTTTGGATCTGCCTCTTTTGTTGTGATGTTATATACTATATTACAGTATACTTTGTCTGGTATGCTACACAATCCCATATTTGTACTATGTTATTGTACGATGTAACCCTTACGCTATCTTTGGCATGCACTTCCTTGCTTTGAATTACTATGCTTTGTTGGGTTTGGTATGCCTTGAAATGTTATGTTATGCTGGCTATTTAATGTCAAAGATGCTGCGGTATATTTTGTAATGTTGGTCTGTCAGGATCGGTGTGCTTTGTTTGCAAATGCATCTTTGCTGAAAATGTTAACCTGAAATTGTTATTTAATGTACACCATCCTTTCGCTTTTGTCGGTGGTTTCCTCCTTTACACCTTTTGGACTTCCACTTTTTCTCTCACCCTGTTTAAACCTAACTATGACACACCTCTGTGTTTTATTTTTTCTTCCCAATTTCGTTTTTTTAACAAAATTGTTTTTTTCTGTTAGTTTTGCTGATTTTTGCCATGTTTCTTTTTTATACATAATCTCGGTTTGTTATACAGACCTGTTATGTTGTGTTACGTCATGTCATTTTACTTTATTTTCAAACACTTCATGTTTCTTTATCTGAGCCCCCCTAATTTTTGCAGGCAAGTTAACAAAAGCATAGTTCATAACCTATAGTAGACGGGACAGGAACCAACCTGTCCGCCATCTCTGCCGATGACCTGATCCCCCTCCAGATACAGACCACTCCACCGGTCTCTCCTTTTTTCACCCAGCTGAATTCCACCCTAGGTCGATAAGACAATCAGGGAAATGTATCAATATGAGACCTGCATTTACTAACTTCGTGCTGTCAACAAGGACACGCGCTTTGAAGCATCCATCGTGTCACATGTAGCACTCCACAAATATTCCATACAAATAAATAGTATATGTAAATCAGCACTCAGTCAATCAAAAGGAGCATAAAACTCAAAGCAGACCTGAAAAGGTAAGCTGCTTCGCTGACTCTCACCCGCCTAACAAACAATCACCCTGCTGCCATTTTTAAGCAGGACAAGGTCACAGCAGTCCAGGTTGTGAAGTGCAAGAAGGATTCTGCCTCCCATAGCGCTATTATCATTTACCTGAAGCGCCTTGCAGGCCTCAAGAACTTCCAGGGAGCTCGGCCTACGGCACTGCTTCAGAAGGAGACACCGCTCAACCAGGGGAGTTGCTAGGTCTGGAAAAGACCAGGGGCTAAGCTGATGTCAGAACTGTCGTGACTGGGGGCTAGCTAGTCTTTTGGCTGTAGCTCCTGAGATTCTATCCGGGGCTACAACCAAAAGATCAGGGGCTACAGCCCCTTTAGCCCCCCCCTAGCAACGCCCCTGCGCTCAACGCCCAAACACTTTTTTACGAGTTCCTGCAGTTCGATCCAGTTTCCTGCTTATAGATCCTGACCGTTCTTGGCGTTCAGGGCCTAGGGAGTGAGTAGAAGGGGATTTATTCTGCTGTCTCTTATGCATATTTTCAACAAACCCGTAAAAAGAGTGATATCCGGGCTTTGCGGAAGGCTAGACTCCCACCGTCCTCCTGAGCCAAAGACATACTCACATTATACTCTAGGGTATTAGGGATGTAGCAGAGGTGCTTGCCCCTCGACAATCTTCCCTGAAGGCAAGCCACCCCTTGCGAAGAATCCTGGTTTTATTATGCGCTCGGCCACCAGAGGCATCAAATCGCTAGGTACGGAAAGTCTACTGAGAGGAAGGGTGGGGAAAGAGCTTGGTTTTCCAATAGCGGCAAAAGGACAGGTGGTTGTCAGTATTGCGCAATATGTGAGGGAGATTATGTACAGGGAAGATGCAACTGTAACTGAAGGATATCTGTAACAGCCATCGGCACCAAGGAGCCATGGGCATATTGAAAATGGTGCTTTGCAAAGACTGCTTCACTTAACAGTAAACAGACAACAGCAAATGTTCTCTCATATACTTATTGACTGTGTACTCCTTTTCTATTTTTTCTGCTTTATTATTATTTGTATTATTAATTGTATTCCTATTCAGGCGATTATTTGACTTGGTCTTTGACTTGTGCTTTTCACTTTCTTTTCTTCATTGTTATATTTTTCTTTTAATAATAATAATTATAATTTGGCATTTATATAGCGCTACGAACCCTCAGGTATCTGAGCACTGCTTATTATTATCCACAGTGTGTGGTGCTAATTTATCGACCTCGGAAGGATGAAAAGCTGAGTTTGGCCCCGCCGGGATTCGAACCTGCAAGCTCTGCACAGGTGCACCTGCAAGCTCTGCACAGGTGTCAAAGCGAGCGCTCTACTCACTGTGTCACTTGACCGGTTTTTACTCATATGTTGCTTTTGGTCTATGTGGCATAGAGAAAACTATTGAATACATTAATATGAAACATTCATTAGCTGTGGATGGTTTTTCTCGTTGATTAGAGTGGGATGGAAAGACAGTCACTTAGTGTAGGTGCCAGATTTCCGATAAGGGCCATGTGGTGTGTGACCCTCCCAAGTGTATTGCCCATTTAAGAGATTGTGTTCCTCCCCCTGTGTATTGCCCTTTTAACATGGGCCCTTACTCTGTCATGGCCCAAGCTAATAAAAGGAGCCCCTGCAGACGTGTACACCATAACAGCTGCAGACTCCAGAAGAGGAGCGACTGGGTCCGTGTCTCATTTTATGTATGCGGCAGGCCTACACATGGAGGTACAGGCCTGCAAGCCCTGATGCCGTGGGACCCTCGTGCCAGGACAGTGGCAGAGGTCTGCATGGTCAGGGGCATGGCAGGCTGTGCCCCTGACCTCCATTGGTGCTGGTGTCCGGTGGTACCATGGGGCCTGCCGGATGTCCAGGGCAGGCCCCCAACCCCCATAGGCACTGGGCCTGTAGAGTGCCAGTGATCGTAGCACTCAAGGGGGCCCTCTGGATGTTCATGGTGGGCCCCTCGTAACAGGCCATAGGGCTCTCCGAATTTATTTAAAGTCACTATTTAGGGCCTAATTCACAGAACGTTTGCTAATGGGGTTTTACCGTTATAAAAAGCTTCAGTGAATTGGGCTCTAGGAGCCAGCTCTACCCAGAGTGCACATCTAAGGTAGCAGAGTGAGGTTGTTTGGAAACAGATACTGTGCTTGCAAAGCCAATGTTTTTAACAATACTGCTTGTCTTTTCTGTGTGGGCGAGGGAAAGAAACAGCTCTTTCGGCTTTCTCTTTCCTCTCCCAAACCGAAATATGCCTTAGGCAATGTGTGGGGCCCAGGTGCTGGAGATCTTAAGGCAGGGCTCGTGCCAACGCCGAACCTTCGGTGCAAGGCTCTGCTAGCTGGATTCTACAGTGCCCCTCGACTGGAGTCTGGCTGCCGCCTTTCCATAACGCCAGCAGGCTTCAGCCACCGTGCGTTGCTGAGGGAACCCGAAGCTGCGACACCAATAAGCTCCGACAGATGCGGATGTGCGCATAAATCACCCCCTCCCGGGTGAGGACTTCATCCCCCTGGCTCCGCTTATCCATTGACAATCCCAGGAAGCGGTGGAGTCAATGCTTGGGGCTCCTGTTCGGCGGGTGTTACAGCTTTATCTGCTCGCCTCCTGTCACGTCCTGGCTGTGCGCGCGCTCTATCCCCGCCGCCATTACACTATTGGTTCTGATGCCTGGTTTATTGGAACTTAATAAGGGGTTTGTTCAATTTGAAAAAATGGAGAAAGTGATGGGCTTAGCAGACGGAATTAAATCTGCAGGAGACCAAATGCGCATTTTTTCTTTGCTTGCAGACAGCAAATTGGGCATGTAGGGAAACGACTGTGCTCAAGTACGCGTGCACAGATCCAGGCGGGATAGATGTTAGCCTGCTTTGTTGTCTTTTCTTATGGTATTTTATGCCTTTTCACATTGTATCATGTTGCTTTATCCTCTTATGTATGAACCTTTGTAGGATAAAATATGCAATTCATTGACTATTATGTTAGCAGTTTTCCTGTAGGGCCAACAGGCAAACCAGGTTACATTAACTATTCCGCAAGTGCCTATTACACACACAGTGCGACTGCGGCAAGAGTGGCTATTCCCAGGATTCCTCCCTTGTCGCCGCACAGGGTCTAGCAGTAACTCCTTGCTGCCAAAGATATTTGTAATGGTGCACTCCATGTTGACATGGCCCATCCTTAGTGCTACATAACATCTTTTCCAACCATGTACAGTGGTAGGCAGGTTCCTCTGGCTGAAGAGTGTCATCAGAAGACCCTACTCTTCGAAGAACATCTCGCCAATCACTGACTACTCCATTGAGCCCTACTTCTCCATTTCCAGGGCTTCTTCTGCCCTTCCCCGCTCCTCTGTTATTTTTGCAGGCTACTTGTATCTTCCTTGCTGCGTCCTGTATGCACAGCACTCCTTTGGTGGCCACATAAGGTTTGTGCTTTATAAATCCCATACATACATATATACATTCACACATACATACATACACACACACAGATACACACACTGAGAAGGAAAGCCATCCACAGGATACTCCTATACCTCGCGGTGCTGCTCTCAGACTGTTGCAAGTCACTGCTAGGAAATGTAAAGGCCATGTAGTCCTCCTACATGTATGAGAGCACTAAGACACACTGGAGCTAATTTTGGAAGAGCTCGTAATTTGGCGGCGAGGACCCGTTCCGTGTAGACATTCGCGTAGGTGGGTCCACAAAAGCCAATTTTGGTCATTTGCATGGTGGAGTGCAAAAATGTAGGGCAAGAGGTGCTGTACAAGCGTGTACGCCATGTGTTGCCTCTACGTTTGCACTCCACCGTGCAAATTGAGTAACTGCTGCAGGCTGTAGCCTTTACAATGGATCTCTATGGGATCGGCCTGCTTTTTTTCTGGCACATAAAGCCGTTGGACCAAATGGGGAGCCACAGCATTTGCACCGACATGAAAATCCATGGCAGCGCAAATACTGGGAGAATTTGTATGCAGTAGAGGAAGGGAGTGGCGGAAACGCAACTTGTGTTCCGCCATATAAATTTTTGAAAATGGGCGTAACAGTAATAAAATATGTCTTTTACGTCTTTCATTAATGTTACGCTGGGCCTCCAATGAACCCCACACTGTTGCAAGTTTGTAATCATAACCCTCTCTAGTTGTAACTCTGTTTGGTGATGCCTGTCTGTGATATAGATAATACCTTAATGGGGGGAAATAACTTCTTTTTGTCATTTTTTTTCTCCAGAAAGGCAAGATTGTTTTTTTTTTCGACTCTTTTTCTACTTAAACTGGGCTATTTTCAATGGACTGGGAACCAAAAGTGACCCTGGAAATGTTTTTCAAAGTGGCCCCATATTACACAGTGCCAGCGAATGTAGCGAGCAAGCCGAATGCCTCTAAGTAGGGTAGTTGGCGTTTTCCACGTGAGGAAATTAGGAAAGTTGGGTTTCATTAGTGCATTTTAAAGCACATACGTCCCAATATAGAGATGAAAATGTAGTTAAACATAACAATACAATTAGATAATACATTTGTTAACATTGAGGACGGATAACATACTGATAGATGTATAACACATGCTTTGCTTCAAAGGAATGTGGGGTGGGGTGAAATAAAATGAAGGGGGCTTGGTGACTGTGTAAGAAGAGCAGAGAACCAGGGCGTTTACGCTAATGAGGCCCAGGGTGCCTAAGCTGACCAGGGAATCTACAGAGGTTCCTGTAGATAAGTCCACCAATGGCCGTTCATGCATAACTTACCATTTCCACGCGCACTGGGAAACAGAGAGAGAGAGAGAGAGAGAGAGAGAGGGGGGGGGCAGGGGAAATGGTACACTTCTTTAGAGCCGTAGGGATAGGTAGAGGAATGGCTAGATAGTAATCTGAAAAAGGGATCTGTATGAGGGTCTATCTATCTGAGGGTCCCACTTGTTATCTGTCTTTGGGTCTATCGTTTATCTATGCATCTATCTATGCATCTATCTATGTATCTACCTCTCTAGTCTGTCTAATTTTGGGTCTCTCATGTTATCTCTCTTTCGTCTCTCTTTATCTATCTATCTATCTATCTATCTATCTATCTATCTATCTATCTATCTATCTATCTATCTATCTATCTATCTATCTATCTATCTATCTTCACAGTGACTCCATCTGCAAATAGAAACTTTGCGTCTTGCCAGATATTATAAAGAGTTCAAGCCCTGTGTTATCCTTGTTTAAAAAGAAATAGCCTGAACTTTGAAATGTTTACTGTACATTTTTGATTACACATGCCTTCCTCCCATTTTCCTAACCGTTGTTCTGTAATATGCAATTCCTTTACACAGCACAAGCAGAGACAGTAGGAAGGCACATTTTCAATGAGAAGTACCATCCTTTAAGCATTGATAGTTTCTGATTATGCCCTAATTCCGAAGATGCAAAAGAGCTGTCTTGTGCGTACCTTATTTTTCAGGGTGAATTGATAGATATTTTCTCAAAGACGTTGTGTGACGAAACAACCTCTGCTATGCTGGGTTATAAGGTTGTGCAGTGGCTAAACCACCTGGTCAGTCCCCACACTTCTACAAACCAACAGGGATCCCAATCATAAAGGTAAAACAGACACATCCAAGAGAAATGCCTTCTTCTCCTTTTTGTGGTAACGTGGGCAGAGGGAAGGCTATACTGTCAGGAGTGGTGTGATTGTGATCCAGTATCAACCCAAACAGCAAAGTATAATTGTCCATAATGAAGGGAATGTCCAATAAGGTTCTATAAAAATATAGATAATTAATATAAACACACCATATGCAGCAACAATTAAATAGAAACATACTGAACAAAACCTGCCCCTGTGGAAAGAACACAGAATACGAAATGGATAGAAAGATGCTGCACTATGGGTGAGAAGACTAGGTTGAAAGGCAATTCAACAACCACAATGTTCTTTAAAAAGGATATATCTTTCAGTGAAAAGGAAACACATCTGACCTTACCAGGCTCTTTGGCCCAAAGATGGACCAGGAGAGGCAGTTATGGGTTAATAGTACCTTTTCACTGGTATTTGGCAGTTTGACAGTGTTGAACCAGGTTTTGAGCTGATGTGTGAATGGATTGAGCCAAATTTGTGTGCATCGAGTTGTGTTGGCCGAAGTGGCGAGCTGGTGTCGCTTCAAATGCATTGGCTCAGAACCGTTCTAAGGTGGCCCTAAAGCGATACAGGTTGGAGTGCACACCAGGATTGGTTCAGAGTCAGTTCAAGACATGTAGTAACCGCTGGTTAGGGTCAGCGCATAAGGCTCCAATGGTTTGAGTCGAGGTTCTGTGATGCTTCTAAACTGTGATCCTGATTTTCCAGTGTGAGGTTTGATGAATCAGCGATTTGAGGTTGAGTCGGCTCGAGTTGTTTGGTAACTGCTGGTTCAAGTTGATGAGTGTCACTCCAGTGGGTTCATTCAAGCTCTGGCAATGAGCAGTTGATTCAAGTCAAGCAGGTGACGGGCTCTGCAAGGATACGAAGCAGCATTGAGCTGGTTCGATTTTGCAAGCACACTAGTTCAAAGGGTTCCACTGAGTGCAAAATGCAGCACCAGTGGTCCCTCTGTTTCAAGTGTGATGAACATGGTTTAACTGTGCTTTGACTGTTTCGATGTAGTAGAATCCCGAGCCTTTGCTGATCTGGTCTTCCAGATACTGTGAGACCCACTTCTGGGGCTCTAGGACAGGATGAGTCCATTCAGGTTCTGCTCTCCCAGCCTAGGAAGGTTTGGTGCAGGGTGACAGGTGCTTGTCCTCAGCAGTCACACCCAATGTGCCCTAGGGGTGGTTAGAGAGCAGACCTTGCCTCTGTCTTGGACTGCTCCTTCTTCACCTCAACAGATGAGGGCTTTGGAAAGAGGTCCCAAAAGAGGTCCAAAGAATTCTTCCTTAGGTGTTTGTTGAAGAGTGAATCCGAGATGAAGTGGGAGACTCCTTCTTTTAAAGGTTAAAGTTTAAAGGTGTTTGGACTAGACTAAATCTAGCCTGCTTATGGGGTCCAATCCCTATTCTTGAGACAAGTGGTCTTTGCCTTCTGACATTATACCCTAAGTGCTTTGTGTTAAAGGAAGTGGCGGGGATAGTAAGGATAAGAGGTGTAGAGAGAAACAAGGGGGTAGAAACTTGTTCCAACTACGCTGAGCTACCACTGTCTACATTAACTTTATTCCTTTGTCAATAGCATCAAAGGACCTTTTGGTATCCCATACCCTGCTGTGAGGCTAGTCCTTTTGGGATGGGTGTGCCATTGTCTGGTCCCCAGGACAGTTCCTGCTGGGAGGATGTCTGTCTGGAGAGATGTGTTACCACCTTGCAGAGAATCAAAGGAGAGGCACAGCCATTCAGTGTCCTGCCCTGCAAGCTGACAGGGCCAGGTTATCTAACCAGAATACACATAGCCCTTTGACAGCTGAAGCAGAGCTCACACTGCTGACACATGTATGATATTAATTTGATGTTGTATGGGATATTCTCGCCCCCATGCCCTAAACTTAGGTATGGCTTATACATGGCTAAATATAAGTTTGCAATTGCCTTCAGGATAGTAACTCTCATAGTTTTTTGTGGAAAGTGGGGCAGATTTTAAATGCAGCCCCTGCGCTAGAATGACTTGGCTGTCCCTGCAGCTGTCAAGAGGGCACCTGAACCCGCTCTGCGCCACTGGAGAGCAAGCGCTGCAGATCAGGGTACTGATTCACCAGTGCACAGGTGCGCACTATGCTTTTGGCATGGAGTTTGCCAAAATGGGAGAGTTGGGTGGTCTGGATAGCAGGCCCTCCTTTCTGAGACTGAATTACCGGCATCATTGTATCCTTAGTAAACATCAAAAAAGCCAGGGCATCGATACTCTTGGCAGATGGCAATACTTCACTTGTTGTGATTAATGTCATTAGGTGTTGACTCATAAGTGTCACATTAGCAAAACAGTGGTTTGGCTCTGCTCCAACACCCTGCATACTCATGCTCTGCATGCAGTGGCAGCCTGCATCACAAGAGGACATGTGAAGAATCTGCCATCTCCTCTTTCATGTGGCCATTCGCAGCTATTGACCATGTCTCATCTGACTTCTCCCATAACAATGATTCATGCAAAGCTAATTGCCTGCAGAAGTGGGAAACACTTCCTCTGATAAGTGATCTGAGAAGTAACCAATCTGTCATTTCAACAGTTATCTGTCAATGGTTAACTGTGTTACCCTTCCTGATGGTTTGAGACACCCAATCCCATCGGGTGAATGAAAACAAGAAACATGCACTCTGCGATAGGAAAACAAAGATTGTCTACATTAATTTTCTTTGAACAACCAATGGCATCTTTTTGTCAATTTCACGGCAATGTCTCCTGGATTGCCATGATGCAAGTTCCAGTGGTGAATATTTTGAATCAATCTATGTTTCATCACTTATTATCTGGGTATACATGTAGCCCAATGCCTCAAACTCCAAATGCTACAACTATATTTAGTAGAAGCTGACATGTAGAAACTTAAGACTCAGTCCTTGCTGTAATTAATCTAAGCTCATTAGCACCCTAGGAGTGGGTGCTGGCCAATCAGGATGCTCGGAACGTGGGCTTTATTCTAAGGTACAAGCCTGTGCTCTGAGCACTATGGATAGCCAGCACCCCCGTCTCTTCCCTCCCCGCTCCCCCTTCACCTTAGCACTCATATAGTTTGCTACACGGGTGCTAATGGTGTCTTTTTTTCTTATTTGAAAAAAAAGAAACTAACCTTTACATCGCGGCCCGGCTCCACACAGTGCTGGTGTCCTCGAAGTCCCTTTTGATGGTTGATGATGTCACCATCATCAACACTGAAAACGGACTTCCAGCACACCACGAGAGCACGGCGTCAGCCGTGCTGTAAAGGTAAGCTTCCTTTTTTTATTTAAAAAAACACCATTAGCACCCATTAGCACCCATATAGGGAACTAGATGAGTGCTAATAGCGATATGCCCTTCAGTGGTGCCTGACCCTTTTGGTAACAGCACCGCCTAACTCATTAAGGGACCCTTGCTACGCTCAGGCCATAACTTGGGCAGCGGGCCATTACCTACTGCGTTGGCCCGCCATGTCGGTGCAAAGCACATCAGTAATATCTCAGTAGTTTCACCTAAAGTCAGTGTCCTGGTCTAAATTCCACTTGACTATTTCCTAATTATTTTTAATGGATACAGCTGTTCAAATATGGTTTGGTGTACATCTTCTGAATTGCTATCAATGCGTGTACAGTGTTGATTTGCTTTATTTGGTGATTGTATATGATTGTTTCTGCTGTGAGGATGTACATGACAGGGTTGGGTGAAAGAACCCCACAGTTATGGTGAATTTGGGCCCTCAGATGCTTATCACGTTGGCGCCATTCAACAAACCTGCACAAAACCTTCTCGTAACTGAAAGACCGGGCTCTGAAATGTTTTGGAAAGTTTCATGAGGTTAAAGGAGATGGCTTTGGAGGAGGCCATAGCAATGCTTCCACCACAATCGCCAGTGGGCATGACCACAGTCATAGCAAAAGGCAAAGTGCCTGCTATTGGTATGATAGAGTCTATCGTTAAAAATAAATAAACTTTCAGTGAAAAACATTATTAAAGGTTCCTCGAGTTTTAGCTGCCATTCTTTGTCTACTTCCTGCGGATTACACAGGATTATTTCCAGTACTTTGTGTTTTAGTTGCGCAATGTATGTTTAATTGAATCAAAGTGTGTAGCGACTGCTGAATTTTTCGACTTAATTCTCTCATCAGACTTAGGCTCGATTATCCCCTTCCATAGTGTTCTGGGGCCAGATTACAGAAACTTTGCACCGGTGCAAGTGCAAAGTTTGCACTGTATTAGCACTAGGGCACAGTTTGCCCTATTTTTAAAAACACTGTAACACATTAAAAAACCATTGCACCTCGATAAGTGCAGTTTGGCAGATTAAAAGCAGCAGGAGTAAAATTTGCTAAAAGTGAACCAACTCTGACAACGGGCTATACTGCTAAAACATACAGCAAACTGCATCCTCAAAAGAATCAGCCACCAGCGAGAATCAAACACTTGCAGGACATCACATCACTAAAACCACACTCATACCACATGCACCATCTCACTCTCCTCTACCTTCTTCATAAACATGTCACAATGAGGGAGAATAAAATAAAACTAAAGACACATACCAGCAATTAGGTGCGATGGAACATCCTAGCGCAGCCAAACCAACAAAACCCCAAAACAAACATGACTTCCCAACCTAAACTCCTAGCAAGGACGTTTACAATCCCGCAAAGTCAACCAAACTCATCTGCAGAGCAAGGATACACCGTAAGAACATTCCATGACCGAACTCCTCAGATCTAAACCCAACAAAGTCCTTCATTGTGTCCTCTCCTCAGGAGAAGGAGCCGATCATCCCCTGCCAAAGTTATACCAGGCCTTCAAACAGACTATAAGTTGCTGAGTGGAGAATGGACTGGAAACAAATACATTTTATATCTCTGACCAAGATTGTCAAAACCAAACCAATCACCAGAAAGTTACAAGCAAGCCAAGCCTAAAACTACAGAACAGCACAAAACAAAGCGCAAGTAAGTGCATAAAGTTAAATACCACAAGTGTTGTTCTGAGAACACGTGTTAAAGAGAGAATACAACCGACACCTAAAATGCCATCCCAAATCTCAAATCCATTAACCAGGTTAACATGGTGTGATAAGCATCCAATCCACACACTGGTAGATTTGGCACCAGCTCATCGCCATCTGTAATGAAGGCTAACATCACCAACTCCCTGGGTGCGGAACCCCTTTCACATACAAACATGCTCAGCACTCTCTCAAAATTCTTCTAGTGACATCACTCGGTCAGGCATGCAGGAAGGACAAGACACCACAATAACCCTGACTATGGGGTTTGCAAACAGCCTGCAAATGAAAATCTTCAATATCTATGTGAACAAGAAGCGCAGAACTGATAACAGACCTGTTGGCTCTCAGAGGTCGATTTCTAGCATAGTAAAGTCTTGGGGATTTCTATGTGTAACATTTCTTAGAAAACCACAGTAGAAAGAAACAAATGGCAATCTATGCGGATGCAGAATGATGGGAGTAGATTACAAGCAAAGCATCATTTTACATGAACGTTTACAACAATTTTAAACCTGATAGATCTGTTCCCATGGCTATGAGTAACACCTTCTTTACTCTGACATTGTGTTGTTATCATTAAAGACCAGGGTTCTTCAACTTTGGCTCTCCAGAAGTTTAGTCCATCAGCCCTAGCCAGCATAGTTGATGGTGAGAGATCACCAGAGTGGTAGGCTAAAACATCTGTAGAGCCTTAAGATGTAGTTGCCTGTTATAAAATAACCACATAACTCTTGTGTGCATCCACTGATGTTGTCTTTATTGTATACTTGAACAGAAATACATCTGGGGATGGGGAAAAAAGACAGCCCCAGGGTGACAGAGGTGGAGAGGCCATGCTAGGCCCCTATCGTGAGAGTGAAGCTGGCTAATGTGGAGTTCCCTTGAAATATAAATGCCAGTACAAAACAGTGATTTTGACATAAGGCTTATTGGAATAGAAAGAAAGGATGTAAAACTGCAGTAGTGCACATGGAAATAAAAGACACATCTGAAACACTGCGCATTTGGAAGATAAAACGAGGAATGATGCCTGACATTTAAGAAATAAAGTAAAGTGACAGATTGCGTTTATCAGGAATAAAGAGACTTAATTTCCATCACATAAAATGACAACCTGTAAAGAGAAAGGCCTATTTCATTTTTGTAAAAGTGAACACTGGTTTCCTCTGTTAACTGTGGCCTATATGTGTGCTTGAGATTCATAATGAATCTACCGCTGCTCTAATATAGTAGAAAAGAAAGATTGGCCCTCATTACAAGGCAGGCGGTGGACCATGGTGCTGTTAGCACCATGGTCCATGCCGGATTCCGCCATGGTGGATGGCGGAATTACCGCCCCATTCCAAGGTGAGTGGGCGGTAATTCCCCATTCACCATTTGCCCTTCCCCATTCCCATTTTTGCCCGATAGGGCATAATGGGGATGGGGAAGGCGCTAATTACGGCACCGTAAATTACGGTGCCGTAATTAGCACCAAGGTCGCTTAGCGCCTTGGACTTTAACGCCTGCAAAAAGCAGGTGTTAAAGTGTGAATCAGGCGTTAAGGGTTAACGGCCTTAACGCCTGACTTGTAATGAGGGCCATTGTATTTATGAACAGCATTCTTAGATATTGTAATGCTCACCTGGTATCCACGGGGACATCACTCAGCCTGTTCTGACCTCTAACGACCTCGAACACTTCGCTGGAGGCTACTCGACTGGAGACCTGGCCTGAAACACAGGATTGGTAGAGTTTAACTCCCTATTGTCTCTGTGTGCTTGAACCCCGTCTTCCCCGGGGTCCAACCCTTCCCTTTGATCCACAGCTCACCTTGTTTTCTTGGAAAGTGTGCTCTCTGTCCTGCTTTCAGCAGAGGGGCGTGTTGATTGATGCAGGCTTGTTGCTGCCTAGTTACTTCACTGGCAAGAGTCCGACAGGTAAGTATAATGAGTCATTTGAACAGTTCTCTAACTTCGTTCCTTTCCTTCCTTAAATGATGGCCGGTATCCGGGGAAGGCGACGTGCTGCTGAGATGAGTAGCGCTGAAGGTGAATGAGAGCGCGATGCGCGATGCGACTCTTTCATATTTGTATTGAACAGAGTTCTTTTTCTGTGTCTTCTAGGTGCTGCGCCGTTTTCAGCGTGGATGCCGGTTATGAAGAAGAAATGCGGTGAGTAAGCGCGGTATGCGTCGCCTCTAGATGTTTCCACGTTAACCTGGAGTGTCTTTTCCCTCTTGCAGATGGATGAGAAGTTCCGGAGACAGAGTTCCCCCAGAGCGGCTGGGATTCAGGTAAGCGTTTGAAGCTCGTACAGTCTTTAAAAAATAAGCGAAGATTTGCTGAATGCTTACTAATGCCTTTTTTCTGTTCTTTTCCCTTTTCCTTAGGAAGCGGCGTGACGGGATGGGAATGACACCGCCAAAGATGCCCGCAGAACATAATGAGCGATGAATGATGGGCAGAAGCGGCACAAGGTAAGGCTCTTCCTAACGGTGTTCTTGTTCTTGCAGGAGCTGAGCGCAGAAGAAAGATGCAGGCCTACTGGAGACCGATCCGAACACAGTGAGTGTCACGCTGCAGGTGCAGAAAACACAAAGCATGTTTCTCAGCCTGGGCATGGCTTAAATAGTCTCTGGGTATCCCAGGTGTCTCTGGGCTGAACCACACCCAAAAGACTAGACTGCACATGCAGTTCTGGGAACCGAAATATGTGGGGGCATTCATTTTGTCCCCATCAATGCACTACAAGTCCGATCCCCAATGTTATTCTATGGGAGTGAATGAGTCTGGTGCCACAAGCGCCATGTCTGACTCCAAGTGGGTCTTTGGAGGGATGGAGAGGCCCTTGAGGGCCATGTAGGTGATTGTGGTGGGCTCCAGACTGACATCTTGGAGGGCTGGGGACATGAGGGGCAGGAATCATGACAGATATAATGCTAAAATGTTACATGTAAGCACATCTTGGCGATTTAAAGTTGTATTGTCTGAAGTAAGGGTGCAGCTGGTGTTTTCCCCACTGAATTGAAAGGTCTGTGCCTTTCAAAACTTGACCTCAAGACCTTTGGCTGAGGACCCCTAGGAGAAGGAGGTCTGGATTTCACTTTAAATGCTAAGATATACAGAGCAGTAGATCATAATTATGGGATTTACAGATAACAGAGCCAGCAGAAATTACCTTTAAGGTCAGGTCCCCCCACTAACTGTGCATTAGTGGCCAACAGAAAATATATATCTCGACCTCAAGATATGGCCTCAGAGCCATTAATGGATGATCAAATATTGTGTATGAAACAGAGCTTGCTGATAAGCAGATGTTCCTGATCAGGTCACAGAAGAAGAAATGAAACCTAAGAATAGTTGGGGGCTAGCTATGGAGTTACCTCACATGTAATGCATTGCCAAATGTTTAACATTGGAAACATTTTCTTAAATAAACAGTGCATTGTGTGTTTCCCTGAGCTCACCCCTGGCTCATTTTAAAGGGGACAAAAAGCCTGTCAGTACCATGCAAAAATGAATTTTGTGTGATGGATATAACTTGAGTTATGAGAAGAATTATGATTCTGGCCTTCCTATAATTCTGAGGGAATAGAAAGTTGTTGTGATGATAGGTTATGGAAGTAAGGTTGGAATCAGGAAGGGTCAGATTTGTCAATATTTCAGCTCAGCAGCAAATCACGAACAATGACAGCTCTGCCCAGGAAGGGCGTGCTGAAATAAAATTTATATTGTCCGACTCGCCATAAAATGTAGAATGCAAAAATATATAGATTAATGCAGTTATCTGAAAAATCAGAGTAGCTGTCACATTGTGAGATTTTTCAACACAAAAAGGAAAAACCAACCTGTCATTTTTGGATGATGTATTTTTCCTCCTCCCAAAGCTTCTGAACCCATACCTTCTAACTTTTGGTCCTATCAGCAGCCAGTGGGTATATTGGGGGAGGGAAAGGGCTGGCCAGTCTGTAGCGTGGGAAATATGGTAATAATTGTGTGTCACCAACCCTATAAGAGATCAGTTTTCTTTCTGAGAGGGACTGGAGGAACTGCTGATCTTCCTTTGACTTTTTGACTCTTAGGACCTTCATTTGGTCTTTTGATTTTTCCCTTGACTTTTCCACTCTATTACTGGACTTTAAACATTGCGTGGGAGACAGAGACTAGGAAATCTTGAAGCTAGCTGGCCCTGCCATTTCAGGAGGTAGTGGAAGCCTGAGTGCTGGAGACTACCATTGACTGAAGCCTGTGACCAGATATGTGATATCCTCAGAGGAGCCCTGCTGTTTCCCTGGATGCCCCATAATCAAGTTCTGCCATGTAAGTAGATTAATCGGAATGCCAACAAAAGAGCGGTTGGGAATCTGCCAGCCTTAATCTTCATCTTGCATAGCGGGTAGGGGGGTGGTACTGGGGAGACCTTTGGCACATTTTATTAAATCTAATTCAAATTAATTCCATTATAGAAAATTACCCTATCCATTTAAATTGAATTGTGTTGGGAACAGCCTACCTTAATCCTTTCCATTAAATTGTGGGGAGGGGGAAGCTGTGTAGATCCTTAGCGCATTGAATTGAAGTTAAATTAATTAATTCCCATACAGAAAATCATGTGATGAGTGTTGTTAGAGTTTGAAACTAACAAAGTTCATGACCAGCGTATTAGAGCCGATATAAACAATAAAGACTAGCGTGACTCTACCTTTCTGAAACTCCTGTCTTCTGTACCAAAGGTGGGTGTCCATAATCCCAAAATAAGTTACCCTAAAATGCTGCTATTCAAGTGAAGGTAGAGGGTGAAAAATGAAATTTCCCATTTATGTACTAGCATTCCTATTGAATTCCTTTCCTGACTTTGCCTTTCGTGCAAATAAAAAGCCCAGAATGATTTTCTCATTGAGTTCCTTTCCTGACTTTGCCTTTCAAGGAAATCAAAAGCATTAAATCATTTTCCCATTGAGTTCCTTTCCTGATTTTGCTTTTCATGCAAATAAAAAGCCCAAAACGATGTTCCCATTGTGTTCCTTTCTTGATTTTGCCTTTCAAATAAAAAAATAAAATAAAATGATGTTGCTACTGTATTCCCACTCTCTGTACCTTGCCTTCAGATCAGAGGGGTCATACCTAATTGATGCCTGGAGGGTGGGGCTTGCTGGGAGAAAGGAGTATTGTGCCAAACTAAGCAATCACTGTGTGTTTTGTATGTTTCCTATTGGTTAATTTGCAAGAAATTTGATGTAAACTGTGACTGCCAACTTCAAAATAATACCTGTGTGTTGTAGTATCTGTAAGTTCATTAGACATACAGGTTAGTCATTTGGTGTAAGAAATTTGAATTTGTGATATTGTGTAGTCTCACAGCATTTGGTTGATGTTTTGGCTTCTACTCTTCTTTGTCAACCCTTAAAGGAATGGTTCAGCCAAAAATTATTATTGGCCAAAAAGATGGGCAATAATAAAAAAAAAAAATATTCACCCTTTTTTTTAAGTTCCTATGTAAAGTTGTGAGCAAATGAAGCTCAAACTTTACAAAAGGAAGCACATGGGGGTATCCATTTTGTCAAATGGATGCCCGCCTGTGCTTGCTTTTGCGGCACTAATGAAGGAAAAGCCAGCCAGCTGCAGTAAACAAAAGCTACCACTGGGTGGCTTTTCCTTAATTGGTGCCGGGACTCGGAGGATAGAGCCCGGAAAACCTAGAAATAAAACCGCAGCTTTAAAAACGTTGTATTTATGTTTGCGGTAGCTTCAGACGTGTGTTTGATCAGTCATCACACAAGCATATGTGCTGTGCCACAACAGACAATATAAATGCAATCACAGCCATTTTGCGGCCCATGGATACATACATTTGTTCTTCAATGCATTCCCAAATTCAGGTAGTACTCTAAACACCTGGGAATTAACGCTTACGTGTGTTATATGGGTATGTACTAACCCTGGTAGTTTGGAGAAGGAAGTCTATTTTAAAAAGATTAACTTGCTGCAGACATCTGGGAGATGCGTTGCTATATTTAATTAAAGAAAATGGGAATTGTGGTTCCTAGTAACTAGTAGATGTGTGGGGAGCGAGAGGCAGAACCTAGCCTAATGATGAAAAGGATATTTTCAGATAATCTTCAGAAAGGGCTTTTCCTGGATTCCAGCTGATGTCCAACACATTCCTACTGCCGGGATTGCTGATGTTTTGCAAAAATCTCAAACAATTTTGGGTGGTGAAGGGATTTGGTTTATTTATTGTATTGCTGTTTACATTTATTTTAAATAGAAGAACAGTATGTATATTGATTTTTATATTTATTTGTCAAGATGTGTTTCATGCATTGTGCTTCATCGGGGAAATTCATTTAATCTCACACTATAACTATATCGGGAAAAAGACCATGACCTTGTAACCGATAGCACTCTAACTGGTGCGTGCTATATGTAAATGTGGTGGAAAAGAAGGGTAGTCCCTATGATGGCTCGGAGCAATTGTAATTGGTTATTTTTAATAACCAGAGATTTCCAAGCGCGAAGCCGGGATCGAACCTGTGTTGCTCTGTTTCGTCTTGCTTCCCAGGCAAGTGTGCTGCCCCTGATCGATGCTCCCGGCCCTGCGCTGTATGCTGCTTGGCTATGAATTGGCAGCCATTTGATAATGGTGATAGCTCTTCCTGCTGTCTTTAATGTTTCAGTCGACTGAGTATTTGCTGAAGTCCCAGGCAGACTGCATGCTGCAATGTCTATGTGGAGAAGGCGTTGGGCAATACGGGGCCAGCACATGTAGTTTCCACCAGTTATGGGGTAGAGGCCTTTTCACTGCCATACATGGGTGCTTTTGCAGTGTCCATCATGCAGTAAAAGCCCGATTCCAGCTTTAACTACTATGATCCTCATTAGTCAATGCCGCCTTTGCCTGGAATAGCTACATTTGTACACCCATTAGCGCCTCACTCAATGCAAACATACCATATTCCAAAATGACAGCCTCATTTGGAGTGCGGCAGAAGGCCAAATGAGGCTGTCATTTTGCAATAGGCTATATTTTCATTGGGAGTAATGTAGCAGATAGAACCACGCTTTGCTGAAACAACCTCTTAACATGTGCCTTTTTGCTGGCCAGATGATAGAGCAAATCGTATTCCCCTTCATAAAAGGTGATGCAGCTAATTCCCTCCGAAGAAGCCATTAGCCGGTTGACAGAGCTCATTCGCCGCGCACGACGTGCACAATCTACTTCGCGTGCACTGCCCAGAAATTATAAGTGTCACGCTTTCTAGATGTCTGTATATCGTTCTAGTACTTTCCCCTCAGCACAGGATTAGTGAGTGTTAGTTATCACTCTATGCGGCCATTTTAACAATGCACAAAGCTGGCAAAATCAACCAGGCGCGATCGCCTCAGTGCACTTTTGGCAACAATGCACATTGCCCTCCCCGAAAAGCGTTTGTCATACAGCCCAAGATTTCCCAGTGTCCTGGATGATTCGGCGGTACTGCAGTTGAGACAGAATACGCAATGTGTTGTCCGTTTGTGGTTAAATTATAGTTCTTGAGAGTTTCCACTTAAGGACCAAAATCTTATTTTTTTGCATGTATTTCTTTGAATCTTCACAATTTGAAGTGTCAGACTCTCTTTACAAAGTGGATGCTGTCAAACGAGTGAATGACAGCGCCTCACTTTCAGTGAGCGAACAGCTTTGACCGAGTTCAACTAATCTGTCAACAACTTCATCAAAACGAGGGACCCCCCTCTTCGGTTTTTACTTGTAATACAAATAAAGACATTTAAGCATAGAGAAAAGCTGCGTTCCTGCCTATTCTTATTTGTAAATAATGCGGAAACAACAGAAAAGGGCCCGGCAGTAGTAGGCCCAAAGAACTGCTTGTCAGCCGCTCTGTTTGCAGGCATGACCAGTAACATTTCAAACATACTATTCCCTCTGGTCTACAGCTCATCCTGAGGAAAGAGATTAATATACTGATAGGGTGATCCGCCTGCTAAACAGGATTACAAGTAAGTATATCTGATATGGTTTCACGTGCTGTAGCACCTAATCAGGTAAGAAACACTCCACACTAGTGCTTCATATAACAGTAGCAGTGACCTTGGGCCTCATTACGACCCCTGTGCTAAACCATGGTGCTATTAGCACCATGGTCCATGCCGGGGTCCGCCATGGTGAATGGCGGAATTACCGCCCCATTCCAAGGTTGGCGGGGCGGTAATTCCCCATTCACCATGGGCCCTTCCCCATTCCCATTTTTGCCCCATAGGGCTCGATGGGAATGGGGAAGGTGCTAAGTACGGTGCCGCAAATTGCGGCACCGTACTTAGCACCAAGGTCCCTTTGCGGCACCCTACTTTAACGCCTGCTAAAAGCAGGCGTTAAGGTCGGGTCCCGCAAAGGGAACTCGTAATGAGGCGTTAAGGGTTTAACGGTGCCGACACCTTTTACGGCGCCGTTAAACCCTTAACGCCAGGGTCGTAATGAGGCCCCTTGTGTTGCCTGGGTTCTTCACTGTCTTGCAGTCTTGAGTGGTATTTGATACTTCTGTATTCGTTTTGGATATACATTCCTTTAGATGTTAAAGTTTGATGACATATCTTTAATCCTTAAACAAGAGAGAGAGATTAAACTGCTAATACATGTGCTGTCGAATTATTCATCCATAGTATTACAAAAACACCTACTTATATTTCAAAGGCTGCTTCTTCATCGGGAATAACTCATTTTGAACTGCTATTTTACAATAAAAACAAAATCATTTGAAAAAATTTAAACAATGGAAAGATTTAATGCCAAACTCTCAAGAATCCCTACATACATGACCTCCAATTTACAGTAAGTTACTGGGTGATAGATCTTCCACTGCATACATATGCATATGTGAACCTTTAAGGGTAGTGTGAGAAACCAGAGGGTGTTCTCCCAAGTAAACCTCCAGAATACCTATTCAGCTTGACATGGAAGGGATGGCGCTCTCAGATCCCAACTCTGGGGGTGAGCGAATGAGGCGGGTCACCTGGGTGGGGGAGCCGGGGGTTGTGCTCGGGCGAATACCCCAGGTGAGACGCGGTAATATATCAGGGGCAAAGGCGAGATGGACAAAGTCCCTGAGGCCTTTGTAGGTTGTACTACATCCATCTCCCTACCACCCACAAAATCTCCCTTACATGTATCCAACAACCCTTCTACATCTGGTACATCCTCTCGAAGCCCAAACCCTGTTGCATTCAGAAATCACATCTCCCAGAATCCCTGTTTTCATGTTTCCTACCCAAATGCTCCCAGTCATTCTTGTCCACATTTGTCTGATTATTATTTCCCAAACTCCCAGTCTGCCTTGAGAAACACTACCATTCCCACAACCCCGGCTGGTCATTTCACGCTAACAATCCCAGTTATTCCTGTTTGTTTCACCGACCGTACAACACTTTTTCACCATCCACACAGCTTTACTGGACCGGCAGTTCAAATGGAGGAGAAAGGCAACGAGACCTGGAGGGATGATGAAGGGGGAACTGCAAAGCCTCCGAAAGGGAAATCATAAAACCGGGAGTCACAGCCAGTGTGTGGAGGAACAGCTGTCAACGGTGCACGCGGGCCTCCTGTATTGATAACACAGGCAGGGTTGGCATGCTGGCTACCATGATACCACCCTTGACTCCAGAAGCAAGACAAGCCGACCAGTTCAACACAGCCAGTGAGTCGGAGGAAGCTGATAGCAAAACAAACTGTGTTGAGCCCAAGGTTGCAAGTGACAACATTATATGGATGCAAGGAACTTCAGAAGAAATCATTTATGTGTGTTTGGACTCAGACAAGGGCCAGCTGCAGAGTGGTCAGGCGTGTAAGTGATTTCAATCCAACACACACCCAAGTCAACGCCTAGCGTGTAATGCACAATTGAAATCCTTATTAATTTGTGTCTAAAAGTTCTATTATTCTGAACGATGGACCACTCATATCACGCCCCTCTCCTGGAACCCCCCTGGTCACACTGAACCAGGAATCAGGCTGGTTTGCAAAGTTAAAATATTTATTTATGTATTCACAATTCAATCACACTATGTTTTAATGGGTACACAATGATGACCAATGGGGTTATGTAACACTAAATAATCTCTTTAATACACAAGGAGTAATAGCAAAACAATTCAACACAGAAATAATACTTTTGTGTGTGTTCAGATCAAATCGCAGTGTGGTTACTATTTCCCCATGCACACCCCTCAACCCCCCAATAGGCAATGTAAAGAGATAAGAGGAGAGAGCAGGTATTCAGAAATGGCAGAATTCAAACAAAATATCAATCCCAATTTCCCCCCAGCAACACAAGAGAAAAACAGAATTGATTGGCAAGCGGTCAAAATGGTTTTAAAGTTATCTTGAGAATGGATTGGGTAAAAACACTAAGTATGGTTTAAATTGCTGAAATTGTTTAAATTCTTATGAGAGCCACTTTGGATAGTTGCACACACACACTGGCAATGATTGTATACTAAGAAACAATGTGAAATCTTAAAATTAACATCTGAAGCAATCAACAGCTGTTTTACACGGGTCAGAATTTCCCTAAAATGAAATTTGCAGCAAACTTTTCAGTGCGCGGTAATCCCGATTACAGGAGAACCGTATGGATTTGGGATGTGGTTTTAGATGCAAATGAAAGCTGTGGATGTTAGCTACAAGCAGAAGTTGTGTTTCAAGCCCAAAAATCGAGGGCGTTATGGACGTTTTAGTGGAGGTCATTTTTTTTAAACAGCCGCAAAAATGGGAAACAGAAATGCACTTTTAAAAGACATATGGGATTGCTTACACTTGATTATGACTATAGAAAAAGAGAATTCCACACATGAATCTCCACAGTTCCTGGCCAGGGAACCCTTCACGTGGTGGATACTCAATTTCTTTCTGGGATTCACTTTAATTACTCACAACACTAATGACTTATGATAGAATACAAATAAGAGAAACTCAGCGCAAGAAAAGTTCTTACAATTCAAAAACACTCCTAACAATATCAGGTTCTGAAGACAAGATAGGATGGGTTTAAGATAGGGATTAACTATGGACAGTACATATGCTAGTGACACAGTTCTTTATATAGATACTCAGTAGATATGTTTTTACACGGAACCGTCAGGATTTCTGGTCCGTCAAGATTTCTGGTCAGGGAAGGGAATCTGGTTCTGAGAGAGAGAGCTGGGCACATCGGATTGGACTTGGTCTGTTCACAGCACGGCACAGAACTGGATCAGATCTGCAATGGCTCTGGTCATAACCCGGCACAGAACTGGATCAGATCTGCAATGGCTCTGGTCATAGCACGGCACAGGACTGGATCTTTTGGTTCTGATGATAATTCTTTTAGCAGGCAAGCAGTACAGCACAGCCCGGCTGTCTTTTGGTTTCTGGGGTTGGTTCTGGTTCTGGAAATGTAAGGCCTAGTTGAAAATGGTTCAGCTATGTAATGGGCCTTCTGCTTTGCCAAATTTCTGGAGTTTGGAGCAAGAAAGATGGATAGTTCTGCAGCAGGGTCCTCCGCCAGCATTCGGATAGTGGGTGAATCTGTCCGTCTTTCTGAGTGCTGAGCTGTCTCTATTAATGCTTATGATAAAGGAAAGGGTGTGTGTGTGCTGGTTTAGCCTAAGCTCACCCCTTTGACAGAGATTGGTCAAGGTCTCCTCTCTGCCTTGATAGGAGGAAAGAAACAGGGTGTCACCTTTATGGTGTAGGTTTATGAGGCTTAGAATCCACCACTAGCTCCTTGAACTCAAAATCTACTTTTGATACAATACATATTTCCACATGTGCAACCTCTGTAACAATCATATATACAGATTACATATTTTGTGTAGCGGATACTCTTCCAAGCCCCGTCGCTGTGGGATTTTGTGTCTGCTTCTCACAGAAATTTGCCCTTTTCATCCGGAACACAATGTCCAATTTAGGAGCAAATATTTACAAATGTGCGCATTGAACAGGGTCATACGTGTACGTGTATAAAGTTTCATACTTCTATCAGAAATACATTTTGTGTAATATCACATTTTTTCGCCATTTCTTCCCAGAACATGTCACAGAGTTCTGGCACCTTTTCACCCATGCATCCAGAAATTACATTAACAATGCCGTTATTTCTATATTTTGCACAATTTTACATAGTAAGTTATCAGTCTTTTTAAAATGTGTCTTTTGTCCTTGTTAAGCAGCAAATGGTTGTTTAGCTCCACCCCTTTGGTCTCTCCCTGGGACCCAGGAGCATCTCCTCCCTGTTTCTCCTGGACAGAGGCCATTTACGACCCTTCACACCTCGCATTTCCTTTAGCTGGAGGATGTCCATTGTCTTCTTCCCCCACTGCAGACCAAATTCTTCCCCCACCCTATAATCATCACTTAGGTGTGATTTCCTGCTGGAGAAGACTGGAGGGAGAGGCCTTGCCTCTGTGAGGAAAGCTATTATTCCAGTTTGGGTGGCTTTTATCCAGGCTTACATTTAAATGTTAATTCTGTTGCATTTTTCCTTAGCTTAAAACAAACTTGTGATTTCAAATGAGCAGCTAGAACACTTATACCAGATTTTAAACCATGGGCTCAAACAATTACAACATAGGTTACTCTCAGGAAAAGGACACTTAGATTGCACACATTTGACTTCACTTTATGTATGTTTTAAAGTTTATCATGCAGGCTTCTGACAGCTGTCATTCAGGCGGCCAAGGGTAATGCACCCAGATTTTGACAGATTCCACAGGCAGGCAACTTTTGCTGTGGATGTTTCTTTGATGCTTTCAGCTTTTCAGGATATTGTAAGTTCACAATGATTTCTTGAACTAAGTGAATTGTAGCACCCAGTAAGAATTTTGGATGTTTGAGGGTGTTTTGTACCGACATTCTGCAGTTTCAGCAACAAAGAAAAAGGATTTAAAGCAAGATTTTTGGATTTCCTTTAGCAGAGCACTGCTTTTCCCTCTGTACTCCATTTTCACTTGTTGTAGAGCCCAGTGACATATTTCAGGAGTGAGATCTCTGTTCCGCCACTGACAACATGCGTGGCAGATTGGGCAGCCATACTTTTGTGCTTTGCACAGCGCGATTGTCAGAGGTTTTGGCACACACAAGGGTTTTGCGGCCATTTTGATGTTTCTGGCACCATCAGAACACAGTGATGCCGCATGGCAGAGCAAAAGTGGGTCAAGACATCCCACAGGTGCCACAGGAGTGCTCATTCAAAGGACTCTCACCGGCCCCTTTTGTTTTGTGTTGAAACTGCAAGTACCAGAAGGCCCTAGGAAAGGGCAGCATGAGATGTCAGAGTGGGCCTACAAGGGTCATGTCAAATCCCTTGTACAATTAAAAATCTCTGACTCATTGCTGAGAGAAAGCTAGGGGAAGGGCCCCCAGCTTTCTGATAAGATTGTGAACTGTGGAAAAAGGCAAGTGTGAACCCGACAGAGGGATGCCGAAATAAAGCTAGGAGGAGGGAACCCATGCTTTCTGATGAAAATGAGCAAATCATGAACTGTGTTAGAAATTGATGAACTGTGTTAAAGATGGCTATGTGAACCCGACTGAGGGATGCCAAGGGGGAAGTTACTGAGAGTGAATCCTGCATTGAGATAAATTAGAATTAATTGTATATGTGGTAAACGTGAACCCGGGTGAGGGATGCCTACAAGCTGGGGTGAAGAATAATACACCCTGGAACAGTGTGTCGATGAGAGTGAACCCAGTTGAGGGTTGTCCACAGTGTTGTTTGATTAAAAAATCATTAAAGCTCCTGAATGTTACAAGCGATATTTGAAAGGCCGTAGTGAACCCGATGGAGGGAGGCCCATTTTGCAAAGAGGATTCTAGCCTGGCAGAGGGAAGTCCTAGGGGCGAAGAACAATAGTCCAAAGGTGAAAGACCACTGAAGGAACTTTTGTTTGTTTGTTTGTTGTTTTGATCATGCAGGCCTTCTAAGGCAAGCGACTTGGAGGAGACTTTACAATTAAAGGTTCTGGTATCGTGAAATAGACTTGTGAACCTCGTGCTGGAGAGGCCCCAGTAGTGTGCTGTGCTCAGGAGTGCCACCTTGTCCCGTGATAAAACGGGGGAAGGGAGACCCCCCATACCATCCAGACTCATCATTTTGTGAACACTTCTTTCTTTTCTGGTGAACATTATCTCAAACTCTTTTTGTGACTTAGTGGTAAGGATTGGCAATAGATTTTTTAGTATGGGCCCTTTTTATTTGACAAGACGCTACTAGGACTGCCTTATTATTATTTGATGGTTGTAGCTTGCTCCCATCTTAGTTTTAGGTTTAGCTTAGGTGTTTTCTTGCTCACCCATGCATACAGTTTATTAAACACCCTTGAACTGTGATCACCTGTGTCTGTCTTTACTGTTGCCACCATGAGTTCCTTACAGTAGGTAATTGGTCACATAACAACATCAATCCATGTGCCACTTTATCAGATGGCTGGATGTATGATCAATCATTAGTACCATAGTCATGGGGAAAGATTTTCCAGTGCAGACAAATACACCATGGAATATGACCGCATGATGCTTGGGAAGAGGAACAATATCTGGCTAAAGTGCCACTGCGCTTTTGCCTACCTCTGAATTACTATTTTAAAACTGGCCAAAGTCTGGCATTTAGAAATAGCATTACTTAATGGACATACACCAATAGATTTATTTACACAAACACGTGACTATCCAAAGATGGAGAAGTACCGACTGTCTCCATTTGCTTTGAAATTTATATATTTCACTGACATAATAAAAGAGAACAACAGGGTCACCCTTATCAAGCTCGCTTCACCACCTGAGACCTTATCAAATATCTATCCCAAAAACGATTTCATATTCTCTCTACCAACAAAAAGGCATCTGAGGGACCAGGTCTATCAGGCTGCCAAAGGTTCCATTAGCTGACAGTTGCTGAGGGGCACGCTTGTGTTTCCTTTGTAAAGGAGTGGGGGTGCCAAAATGGAATATATATATATTACACGGCCACGAACAGTCCTGTGAAAGTTACACGATAGTGGCCGTGTAGTTATGGTTAAGTTGCTGTTTCCATAGGAAGAACACTTTTTGGGCGGCTTATAACTTCGCTCTCCCTGGACGAATCCTCACCAAACTCTGCAAAACAAGTATATGGGCCACTCTGATTTTCTTTGCAAAGTTTGGTGAGGTTTGGTCCAGGGGGTGCAAAGTTATAGTGGGGCTCCCAAAATGTATTTTTTTCCCATAGACTGAATGGGGAAAAAACTTTGCTCATGCCTACAGCCCAAACCGCTGGATGGATTTTCACCAGATTTGCGGCAGGAGCAGCGGCTTTGTCCTGAAAGTGTGCTTTTGTAAATTTGGTGAAAATCTGTCCAATAGTTTTTTAAAAAATGACCAAAAAGTAGATCACAAGAAATTAGTGATATCTATGTCCGGTCCGTGGACACACTTCCCTGTTCGGTCCGCGGACAGTGTCCTGATTGGCTAATCGGCTTGCATTATGCCCGCAGACATTCAACGTGTTCACTGATTGGATGGTGAGGAGCGTGAAGTGCGTCAGAGTTTTGGAAACGCCCGCCATCTTGGATTTGCGGTCATGGCAGTAAAAACATATGAATAAACACAGCATTCCATTTGTCAATCTTATCAAATAATTTCTGGGGAGGTGTGGGGTGATGAGGATGGGATGGGATATGGCTGCAAGAAGCAAAAAAATGGGTGTTTTTTGCCACGAAAGTCAGCAAACAGTTCGGATGTTCGCGAACAGTCCTGTGAAAGTTCGCGCGCGAACACCTTAGCATTACAGGGTTGGTGAAATGCATGAAATTTTGCATGTATACTCCTGGGCTGATTCTGAGTGGGTATGCAAAGTTTGGTGGGGTTCTGTCATGAGGGGGCAAAATTAGAGGGGGGGTCCCAAAATAATGTAAAGGCTTATAAATGAGGGAGGTGCCATTTGACGAACCCTCACTTAATTTGGGAAACTGATAATACATTTTGATATGAATGTTTTTCCGAAGTTTGGTAGGATTTTGTGAAGAGGGGGAAAAATTAGAGGGGGGGTCCCAAATTAATGTAAAGGCTTATAAATGAGGTGCCATTTGACGAATCTACACTTCATTTGGGAAACTAATAATAGATCAAGATATACATGTTTTTGTGAAGTTTGATGGGATTCTGTCGAGAGGGAGCAAAATTAGAGTGGGGGTCCCAAAATATTGTAAAGGCTTATAAATGTGGTGCCATTTGACAAATCTACACAAAGGTTTGCAAAAAGATTATAGAACTAGATTTAGATGTTTTCGTAAAGTCTGAATACATTTTGTCAAGTGGGGGCTAGGTTATATGATGAATGTATGTGCAAACATTTGACACTTTTGAAAAAATAAAACATGGGTGGATTTCCAGCAAACTTGCGTAAGGAGCATTGGCAAGGACCTACAAGCATGGTTTTGCAAATGTGCCAGTGTTTTATTATTTGACAAGTTTCATAATGTAGCTACAAAAAATAGCGGTACACCTTTAGTGACTGAGGGGTAGCCTGTGGCCATGGGCAGTGGCCAGATTGTCCGGGTCATGGAATAAGGTCATGATCCGGACATTCTGGCTACTGGCCATAATCACAAGGGACAAAACATAGGATTAAAGTGGCCATGTCCACCTGGGTCTGGCTTTGTGGTAAAGTTATTCAAAATTAGGATAGATTTGAAAGAAAAATGTGCTTGTGGTAATATGGTCATAGGGTTCTCTTTTTGTCATTTGCAGGCTGCTATGGAAAGCAAAGAGGGGCCCTGTATGGAACCCTCACCTTCCCTTTCCATGGTGGCCTTCCTGGAAAAGGATTTTCCTTCCTACACAGGGACGCCTCAGGCGGTGTTGGAAGGAAAATCCTATTTATTAGCACCCCGGGTTTCCACTTTGGGAACCTATGGGTGCTAATGGCCTTCATCCCCCATTTCAGGGGCTGGAATGGGGGATAATGGTCCAGAGACCTTGTTATCCACCCTTGCTTCGCTTGGGCTGATAACTTGGGCTGCTGGGCCGGTATCCACCGTTCCAGTTCCTGGAACAGAGAATGAACGCCACAATATTCCCACTATCATAACACAAAATGCAAATGGAAATGTTGGAAAATGTTATTTAGTCTATGTACTTTACTGAGAAATATAAAGTAGATGGAGCCTATACATTTTATTTTTTTGTTCTATTTTTTAACTGTGAAAAGTGGTTCCTAAAGGAATTTGTCATTTTTTGTTTTTGGGTGTATTTTTTTTGGCAGGAGAGCTGAGAACGAAAGGTGGGGAGGGAAATGAGGGAAGAGCAACCAAACACTAATATGGAGGGGTAGGTGGACAAGGGAAAATGTTGCGCATGTGTTATTTCTAAGTTAGGGGGCACTGTTTCTCATGCTCCTTGATTAAAGGAGTGGTGGTGGCTCGTGGGGAGGAGGGATGGCATTAGCTGATGCCATTTTAAGATAAATAGCAGTTTTGCTAAAAGTATGTACTGTGTACTAGATTGTTAATGGATAATGAGTAGGAACAGGTGTTGGAGCTGTGCAAGGGAAATTTTGAAGTTGGAAGTTCCTAGATTAGTAGAAAATGCAGTTCCGAACTGTCCGCCAAGAAGAGATCTTATCGTGAAGGGACGGACGGGTTGTCAGACACGTCATCATGCCGCGCGCCAGTGTATGATCATGTGGCACTGTCCGGAAGGTCCGCTATGAAGTCAGATGTTCGTAGACGTCTACAGATGCAAAACTAGTTGAAATAGTTGCAAGAAGTGTATAGAAGTGTTAAAAATTAGTCCAGATGGTGTGAAATGGCAGAGTTGTAAGGTGAAAATTTGGAAATTGGACACAAATATTGCTATATTGGGTAACTAAAGTATGATATTAGTAAGTTGTAGGAAAATAGCATGCACTGGTAAAAACCTATGAAATTCAATGAAAAAACTTTGTTAAAGGCACGTTATGGTTAAGTTTCACTAATAAAACCTATGAAATTCAATGAAAACACATTGTTAAGGGGACGTTATGGTTAAACTGCACTAATAAAAACCTATAAAATTCACTGAAAAAACTTTGTTAAAGGGACGTTATGGTTAAGTTGGACTAATAAAAACCTATGAAATTCAATGAAAAAACTTTATAAAGGGACGTTATGGTTAAATTGCACTAATAAAAACCTATGAAATTCAGTAATAAAACGTTGTTAAAAGGACGTTATGGTTACAAGTAAAATCGAAAACCCCCTGAAATTCGCCAGTTATGGTAAGCTGAGCAACCATAACTCGCGCCACCACCTTGCACTGCTAAGACTAACACCACGGACATCACAGATGACATCACAAATAGCATTGAGTTGTCAGCGTCTTCTTCAGTATTTCTAGCCATTTTTCAACCGATAAAAATGTTCCACAAAAATCCACTCAAATATCAAATGTGCACTCTTCAACTACAGAACTGTGAATGACACAGGTCACTCTCAGTACAATACAAAGTACACCCCACCCTTCAATACAACACCATGTTTACTCTACTCTTCCTCTGCTTGCCATTTTTGATTATTATTTTCTTTCTCCCTTTTCTACTCCCCCTCCCATATCTCTGGTTCTTGTCTTGATCTTATTTTTGTTTAATCTCTTTCTACTTCATCTGTTTTGTCATTTCCTGTCTATCTTTCTGATCACCATCCTCCGTCTGTCTCAATTTTTCCAGCTCTTCCTGTTCCTTCTTCATCTTCATCTTTATCATCATCATATCATCTGCGTGATCTACGCAGTTTCAATACTCTGCTCTTTATTTCTTCATGTATCTCCACCTAACCCTCTCATTTCTCTTTTGCAGCCGTCTGCTGACTAGGCTGAATTTACCCTTCTCTCTTCACTTTCTTCTTCTCTAGATGCACTCTATCCTACTTTAATTTTTTACCCTTCTCTTAAACCCCTCAGCCATGGCTTTCTACCCATCTTCAATATATGTGCTGTTGTATCCGCCACCTTGAATGACGTTGGCTTAATTCTAAGCCTTTGGGTGATTACAGTTCATAATCTTCCTCTTTGCGATGACTGTTTACTCTCTGCTAAGCAATCTTATTTCCCTGACCTTCTACAAATGCAATCTACTCATCTTAGATGTATTTTCCAAAATCTCTCACGTCTTCTTTCTCCTCCTACCCTGGACCACTTCCTCTAAGATGGCGTACCCTTGCTCTGATATTGAATCTTCTTCCTCGCTGGTATTACCTGTCCTTCCTACTTTACTCCTCACTGCCTCTATTTCTTATTTCACTTCTACCATTTATGAGGTGATCTCTCTCCTGTTGTCTCAAGCTCACCCGACTGCTTCCCCTGCTGATCCTATTCCTTTGGTGCTCATACGCAAAGTCTATCCTTCTCTTGTCTCTTGTCTTACCTCCTTCTTTATTACTTGTCTTCTGGCTAGATTCTAGAGAAACCATCTGCTGATTTTTAATTTGCTTCCAACTTTCGTCCTATTTCTTTATTGCCTTATCTCGCTAAAATACTTGAACGTCTTGTCTATTCTCTCTACTTTTGTGTCTAATACTTCTAGTCTTCCCTGATTTCAGGCAGTATTTTGCCCTCTTCACTCTACTGAAAATGCTCTTCTCTCGATTCTGAACTCTTAACTTACAGAACTCTATTCTAAACATTCCTCTTTTCTTATTTTGTTGGATCTATCTGCTGCATTTGATATGGTCCATCATCTCCTTTTACTGACTTCTCTCTCGTCTTTTGGCTTTTCTGGCTCTGTTCTTTCTTCATTCAGGTCATACTTGTCGCAAAGGATATTCTCTGGTTCCTGGGCTGGGGCATCTTCTAGTATGCTCCTGTTTGCCTATAGTGTCCCACATGGGTCAGTTCTTGGTCCTTTTCTGTTCTCCTGTTACGCTCACCTGGTCTCTGCGGAGGCGTTGGGGCACAGTTGCAGCCCTCCCTGAACTTGATAGGTAAGATCTCTGTCCTGCTACTTCTGGCAGGGGCGCGTCAATTGGGATCTAGTTCCTTCACTGATCCCTGATAAGGATTAGTCCAGTCCAGCTGCGACTATGCTTCTCCTTATAATTGGTAAATCTTTCTTGAGTTCTTGTGATGCTGTTCGTTCTGTTTAATGTCTTTATATGTTGCTTCTGTTTATGCCTGCAATAATGTCTCTCTTCTGTTTTCTTCCCTTAGATGGTAATGCGGCCTCAATGCAGCTGTGAGACGCGGCCGGATGGAAGATGGATGCTACCACAATGTTCGACAGCAGGTAAGTGATGGTTTAAGGAAAAGCGCAAAGTATGGCGAAGTGCACCTTAAATTGACAGTTTTTTCGATGTCTGACCTTGTCTTCTGTTTCTCCTTGCAGGCGCTGCTGTCGACGATGGAGCGTGTCGTGCTTCCCCCAGTTGGTAAGTATGCTGGCAAGAAGCAGGATGTCCAGGAAGCAGGATCTTCAAAGGTAAGTCTGACCTCAGGCAACGGTGAGCGTTATGCTGCTTGCAAGTGCAGAATAACGCGAAGCATCTGTCTTGAGGATTGGGGCAGCTTACATAGCTGAGATCGTGGGCACGCCCTTTAGGGCCGGCTTACCAGCCACACCCTGCCACTCCTAAAGAGTGAGCACGTGCGAAGGCAATCCATTAGCAGCCACACCCAAGAATACACTTCGGGCTGCTTAATGGATGGAATGTTCAAGGTTAATGCATCCTGCTTAATGGATGGAATGTTCAAGGTTAATGCATCTGAAGTGCTATGTCCATAATAAAAGCTTTTTGGTGTTAAATTGATGTTCTTGTTTACTTTTGTTCATGAGCCTGGCGCCAAAGGTGCCAGGACAGTGTCCATCCAGGTCTCCTGTGCATGCGATGCCTGCATGCCTGTGCCCCTGACTTCATAACCATGACATCTCCCTTTATACTTCTCCCTTGGCTGAAACTATTTTTTCTTTGGGTCTGTCACATCTTTTCTATGCTGATGATACTCAGCTTTTCTTGTCTTTTTCATCTTTTTCTTCTGATGTTCACTAAAGACTGTCCACTTGTCTTTTAGCTATTAAATCTTGGATGTTGACTCATTTAATTTCCTCCATCTCAGCTTCCTATTTCTCCCACTTCTCGTAACGTGGGACTCTATTCAGACTCTGCTTTATACTTTAAACACCTTATTTTCCTATCCCCACGCGCCTTTCGCTTACATATATACAACATTTGAAAAGCTCGTCCTTTTCAGACTTACGACGATACTAAACTCTTAATATGTTCTCTATTTTTTTCATGATTTTTGTACTGCTCTCTTTGGTCTTCCACTTACTCGATTTGCCCCTCTGAAATCTGTTTTTAATGCCTCCATTTGCCTACTTCGCTCTCTTTCCCTCGTGATTCTATTTCTTCTTCCCTTTCTACGCTTGGCTGGCTTTCCTTCCATTCTCAACCCAAATAACATTTTAAGTGTCTTGTCTTCAAATCCCTTTATGGTCTTGCACCTGATTACCTTTCCTGCCTGGTCTCATTTTATGTCCCTTCCCGCTCTCTTCGTTCTCTGTTACTCTTTATTTCGTAAGTTGCTGAATTCCCATTTGATTCACCTTGGTTGACATGACAGATTGTATTAATTAATTTTCATCTTTATTGTACTGCTTTGCTCCTATATACAGCCCCTTCGCTTAAGTTGCTCTATAAATTCCAAATAAAATTAAAAAAAATACAAAATGTTGCATAATATATCTTCATTTAACCAATTACACATGGGTTTAAATCACCAAATTATAGCCACAGTTAGAAAAGAACCATTATAGCCGCAGCTTAAATACACAGAGCCCTGTTGGTCTGAAGATAGCCGCTCCTCGAAGTGCGCCGTGAACATAGCCGCGACTTGTTGTGTTGCACAATGATTGGCACTTTCATAGCAGCGGATACAACCTCCAGTCGTTGCTGCAATTAACCGTGCCTCTAAAGCTAGGCATCTCGTTGGCTGTTGCGGTAGCCATGGTTATGAATGTATCTTTTTTTTAAAACAATGATTTACATATATATATATATATATATATTTATATATTCAGTGAACAAACTTTGTTAAAGGGTGATGTCATCTTTGATGTCCTGGGTATTAGTCTTAGCAGTGCATGGTGGTGGTGTGAGTTATGGTTGCTTAGCTTACCATAACTGCAAATTTAAAGGGTTTTTTGGTTTTACTTGTAACCATAACGTCCCTTTAACACCGTTTTTTCTGTGAATTTCATAGGCCTTTATGAGTGAAACATTTTCATGATGTTACATCACTGTATATAAGTTAAGTTAGTAATAATTCCTCTTTTAGCATATATGAAAGAACTGTAAAACACTTTTAACAAACATATTTTTGCAACGCATACTGATGTGTGTCGTTATCAGCAGTACATCCTGGGGATGCAAGTCATGGTTGAATTGCCTACGGCATGAGGCTCGACCATGACCCCAGCCCCACCAAACCACCCATTTATCCACTGCATCTAACCCTGCATCCTAGTTCAGTGTCCATTATATCCTCATAATGTGACCAATGGCCAGTGCTCATGGCTTGCAGCCATGTTCAGTCTCCATAATCCATGGGCATGAGCTTCGGCCATGCCACATTCCCCAATTAGCAAATCAGAGTAGACATTTGTCTTTGCCAAGGGCCAGGCCCACTGCCCAGGCAGCCAATTTATATGAACATTTTTTGTTGTACTTACTTTTGACACTTTCAAAAAAGTAAAACACAGGACAGATTTGCAAAAGCATGCTTTCAGATCCTTGCTGATGCTCCTCGTGCAGGTTTGCTGCAATCCTGTACAGCACTTCGGGCTGCAGCTCAAACTAGAATTTTTCCCCATTTTAAACTAGGGCTTAGGCCATGCCGCATGCCCCAATAAGTAAATCAGAGTACATATTTGTCATTGCTCAGGGACAGACCGACTGTCTTTGCCCCAAAGTTATATCACTATTTACTGTTCTTACATTTTGACAATTTGGAAAAGTAAAGCATGCTTTCAGTTCCTTGCTGATGCTCCTCGCGCAGGTTTGTTGTAATCCAGTCCAGAACTTCACGCTGTAGCCACAAGCAGAATATTTGGTCCCATTCCAACCTATCCCAATTAAAAAAAAAACTTACCACATAGCCAGTGCCTGGCGCCCACGCCCACTTTGATCCCATTGCCAGTCCCTCATGGTTGTGGTGAGTAGCCTTTGGCCATGATCTGGATAATCTGGCCACTGCCCATGGCCACAGGCTATACCTCATTCACCAAACGTATATTACAATTTTTATACCGACATTATGACACTTTTCAAAAAATAAAAAATGGACACATTTGCAAAACCATGCTTTCGGGTCCTTGCCAATGCTCCAGTTTGCTGCAAATCTGTTAATGTACGTACAAAAATAGTCATATAACTTAGCCACCACTTGACAAAATCCATTTGCACAAACATTTAAGGTTGGGTCTATAATCTTTCTGAAAACATTTGTGCAGATTTGTCAAACAGAAACAAAGTTATAAGCCATCTAAAAATGTTGAGACCCCTCCTCTAATTTGGCCCCTTGTCAAGGGTTTTGACCCATGTTGAATTATTAGACGGGGTAGATGTGGGGATGAGCTGTCGCCGCCCATCATTCTATCCCAGAACAAAACTAAATCAATAGACTGGGTGGATGTGGGGATGAGCTGTCGCCGCCCATCATTCCATCTCAGAACCAGGAAAACCGCGTGGTTGTGCGCACACCAAAATGGTTGTGTAACCTGCCACCCACCAGTGCCAGGATGATGGACCGGAAGCGCCAGGGGTGAAAGGTGGTGTCAAAGGAAAAATAACAATGTTGTTAGACCAAAAGCGCCTTAAAATCACCTTTGTTTTCCGGAATGCAAGCTCAAAGTGCCTATTTCGAACATTGCAGGATATTCAAAAATCTTACTGAACACCAGCAGAGATCTGGCAGAATGAAGTGTTGTGTGCATACAAAATCTGGGAAGATGAAGAGCCCAAATAATGTTTATAACAAAACTGGCTGAGCTGTGGATGTCAGCAGCTTAATTGAAATTTAAAACCACTAAAATCGAAATGTTTAAATTAAATGAGTGACCTACTTTTGAGTGTCACATAGTTTGCAACTGTTAAATGTCATGGGTTTGAACTTAGAATCAGCATTCTAGCTGCATGTGTAAACATTGTAAGTTTGATTTAAACTGGGAACAAACAGGACATTTAGCTGAAGCTTGACTTAAAGAAATTGAATTCTGCCTGACAACTACCCCCGACGGGAGTTGAACTGGCTCAACAACTCTTCCCAGGCCTGGCTGCATCCTGCTGCCCCCACCAAAAGGAGATCACACCTCTCTGATTGAATTAAGGGAGGGGTACCTGCAGACTGCAGGAAGTTGAGCAAAGCCATGTCCTGGGCTCAGGCAAATGTTATATTGGGGGGGTCGTAAATGGCTTCCTCTTGGGAGAAACTGGAAGGGGCAGTGCCTGTGCTAGCAAGCTGAGCTTGGGGGAAGTGGATAAACCAGTTATTCCACCATGTGATGTGAGAAGCCACACCCCTTTTTGACCAGGGCATAATTTTAAAAAGATAGATAACTCATAGTGCGGACTGGTCAAAATTATATAAATAATATCATTATTCTTGGGATTTTTCCGTGCACATTTTAAAAGGCGTTAGGACTCTGTACCATGTTCTGAGGCAGAACCCCGCTATTTATTGATATTGCAGACACTGTGTTTAAGCTAGAGAAATGAAAATTTACTAGAATGTGTGTAGAAGGGGGGTGTACAGTTGTGTCAAATCTGGAAAGGTTTAAAGGTCGCTATCTGGATGAAAATGGGCAGAATTCTATCAAAAGTGGACACGACATCGTACAAAGACAGGGATCGGATGGTTTGGTACTACAGTAAATATTAACTGGACCTATAATATTAGAAAAATGGTACATAGATAAATGTGTGTTTGGATCAAATATAGATTTGTGTGCAATTTGACAGGGGAAAGATCCTCGGACCATAAAACGTACAGCATCACTCTGACTCACATTTCCTTCCCCCAATCAAGGGAGAGAGGAGGAATTGGCCAATGACAAGTGAGAGGGGCAGGCTTAGCTAGGCCCAGGCACACACCCATTTTCAAAACACATAAAAAGGACCACTGAAAGACAGGCAGGACATTCACTTTCCACTTTCTTGCGGGACGCTTTGCCGGGAGACTCCAGACTTCAAATCCATCAACCTCCAGAGACCAGAGATCCAGAGAGACCAGAGATCCAGAGAGACCAGAGATCCAGAGAGACCAGAACTGTGCAGTGCTGAGAGCAGAACCAGAGACCAGACCGCCGTGAAGAACCGCTAGCAGAAGTCCAGCCAATCTTGACCAGATCGGTGACAAAGCCATTCCTGTCCAAAAGATAGTGTGAGTACTCTAGGACTGTGCCAGACTAATCTCTTAGTTTAAAATAATCTAATTAAAACTATTTTAACCTATTTAGAACTACCTCATAGGAATCGTGTGTGTCATTCTGTCCTTTTTAAAACTGAAAACTGTCACCTGTCATTTTGAACTTTTAAATTTCAAATCCGAAAAACTACCTTCACAAAATCATCCGTATCTCTGGAACCGTTTGAGCGAAATTTAACTTTTATCTTAAAGCTAAGATTCTAAGCTTTCCAACGAATCTAGAACCGACTTTCTACTTCTTATAGGGCCTCCGTAATTATGCTCGATGCACGCGATTACATTTGCCGCGATTTGACATTTTGCACAATTTCAGCCACGTGTAAAAATCAGCAGCTCCTTGCTTTCCTTTGCTAAAATTTATTTTAACCTGCTAGTTACTCATAGAGCATTGCTAAAGTGAGCCTGAACTAATATAAACTAGATATCACCCACCCTGAACCTCTAGAGGGAATTAAAAGCATTTTTAGCATCATTTCACTTCATTGTCATCACATTCAAAGCATTTTGGGTCTGTGTTTCCAATTTCTACCTGTTTTCCTCTAAGCTTACTAGGGGGGAACTGAATTATATTGTTTGCATTCCTGAGAACTGTATGCTCTCCTTTTCATCTCCTTACATTGCATAGGGGGGGGAGTGAATTGTTCAAGAAAAAGTGATCATATTATCTTTTGGTTGAAATCATATCAAGTTATTTTCTGTACTGTATTTCATTCATCATTGCGTTTCCTTGAACCATATAAAGCATTCTTTCCCACCTTATTCTTCTGTTACTATTCATAAGTAACCCAGAACTGTGCTACTGTAGGATTACCTCTTGCTGAATACTGCTCATATTCACAAGTGTACTATCCATTATCAATTTATTTATAGAAGTGTGATATATATAAATTTTGTTTAATTGTTCAAATAAACCTTTTAAATTTGCAAAACAATCCTACTTCTTGGCTCAGTGGGGCCAAGGGGGATTCTAAGAGAGGAGTGTTATCCAAGGGTTCATCATCCAGATTATAACTTGCCATAAAAATACATAAATAAGAGCTTCCCTTGGGCATCCCAGACAAGGCACTGACTTAGTGGGATTGCTTGATTGGAGTCACTTACACCCTCTTGACAAAATCCCACCAAACTTTGCAAAAACATTCAAATCCTAACATATTTATGTAAACTTGTGTGCAGATTCATTAAATGGCACCAAATGTATAAGCCTTTCAAATACTTTGGGACGCCCTCTCTAATTTTGCCCCCTCTTGGCAATAAATAACCAAACTTTTCAGAACTGTTCAGGGTCACATCTTAAATGATATTGCAAAATGTTATGCACTTTCATTGAGTGGCGCCAAAGTTATAAGCCATTCAAAACTATGTTTCATCGACCCTGTAATGCAGCAATATGCATGGATGTCCCCGAACATCAGAGATGTTCGTGAACATCACAAGACTTCCCCCCGAACATCTGAGATGTTCGTGGACTTGGTAGGAGAAAAAACACCCGAGTATAGCATTTTATGCCCATATCCCATACCATCCTCATCACCCTTCACATCCACAGAGATAGTTTCATTAGTTTACAAGTGCAATGTTGTTTTTTAAAAATATGTTTTAACTGTGATTTCCGCGGACTACAAACGCTGTTTGCGAACACAACATGGCGTCCATTTCACAAGTATTGATGCACCCCACATTTTTAATTGACCAATATACTATTTTTGCAAAGTTTGGTGAGTATTCGTCCAGGGTGGGCAAAGTTATAAGCTGCCCAAAGTGCTCTTTCTATGAGTTGAGCAACTGAACCATAACTACAGGGCCACTACTGCAGGCCCTGTAATATGTGTGTATGTATTCAGTAGTCCATGTAAGTTGTATTTTGAAATATATATAGTGTAAGAGAAGGTGGGAATAGGGTACGGAACAGTGATGTCATTTAGGGGTCGCCAGAGGTCACAACTGCGACTTCTGAGGTCTCTCTTGCGACATCTGTGGTCTTCCTTGCGAAATCTAAAAAAAAAAGTTTTTTTTAATTTCTTTTTTTAATGCAAACTCCTGGCTGGCTTTCTTGTTCAGGCCCCTTAAAAAAAAGAGGAAAAATAAGAACAGGAGTGCCACAAGTCTAACACGTTCAACACTGACCCTAAATAAGAAAGAATAGGAATACCAAATTTGTCTTTCTGGAATTCTATACAATAATTGCTAGACTCATTAAAGGTTTATTTCAGGCACGCTTCAGGGGGTGAGTCACTGATTTGGTCTGTTCTTAAACACCTCAACTCAGCCTTTCATCCTTCTGAGGTCGATAAATGAGTACCAACACAGGTTGGGTGATATTGGGTGTATATTTTTTCTATATAAAGCGCTTAAGCGTAAGTGCTATATAATAACACATCATTATCATTTGGCCATGGACTTCTGCTTGCATTCACAGTAATTTGGTAATATGGGCCTATACACACTGATCTTAACGATACATATGGTGATCCATTCTTGTATAAAATGTACATCACATGATAGTGATATGGTAACCATATTTTTCGTAGTGTACAATGCTATGGGATGCCACTTCCTATTTTGTCAACGGGTGAAAGGACGTGTTCCATCACTTGCCGCGATATCACTTCGGGGTGGGGTCACACTTCTTGTGATGTCATCAGGGGTCAAGGGTTGACTGATGTCACTTCCGCTACCCCTGGCATTTTGGTGAAATTACGTCCCTGGTACAGAAGCATGAACAGATTCTGTAGCGGTAGGGCAGGGGTCAAGAGGGTGATAGATAAGGGAAGAGACAGTAGGGGTATGATGGAGTAGAAAAGGTGTCAGTAGAATGAGTGGGTGGGGGTAGTCAGGGTTAGATAAGCTGGGTAGAGTGTAGTGAGTGGTTGGAGTAGAGAGGGTGGGGTATGGTGAGTGAATTTATAGAAGGTGGAACACAATATGTGTGCAGAGGAAGAGACACTAGCCATGGGCACAGTAATATGTGCACAGTGATTATGTCATAATTTGTGCTTTTCTGTCTGTAAAAAAAGAAAAGAAAATATAATTAGTTAGAGAACATACTTTATGAAAAACTATTTGTTACAATTGTACACATATTTTGTTCTATCATTGGTACAACATTTGCGCATAGTACACAGTTGTTCTCTTCACATATAATAATCAATGGGCCATTGGGGAAAAATCCAAGATGGAGTGAAGAAACCCATACAAGAAAGTCCATGGTATACATTTACATTTTCTGAGAGCTCCTTTTGAAGGACCACCGTTCCCAAAAGAAGGTTAAATAGATTTAATAGCAGTAGGGTGGGTGGGTAGGGGTCATGAGAGTGGATGTAATCTGGGTAGCGGAGGGGAGAGTGTGGGTAAGCAATATGGATGAGGGAAGAGACAGTAATGGTACAATGGTGGTAGAAAAGGTGTCAGTAGGATGAGTGGGTGGTGGTAGTCAGGGTTAGGTAAGGTGGATAAGGATAAAGAGTGGTAGTATGGTGGGTGGTTGATATAGAGGGGGTGGGAATAGGTTTGGTGGATGTGGCGAAGATGGGATACAGTGGGTGCACAGAGGTAGAGGCACTAGTCATGGCCACAGTAATAATGTCATAATTTGCAAATTCGTTGGGCACATCTGTGCTGATAAATCACCTAGCTTGTGTGCGCTGGGACGACGTCAGTGTTGACTAGCGGAAGGAGCATGGACACCATAAGTTGGGGATGCGTGGGTCCTATTCCCTTCGCAGGCGTGCATCTGCAGCTCCTGCATCAACACCTTGCGTCACTGTTGAAGCCACAACTTCTTCTAGTGGAGGCCCAAACCGACCTGCATCCATTTTACTGGGATGCAATTTTTCTGTGTTAAAAGTTCTTCGCACTGTATGCCATACACTGTGTTCTATATGAACAGAAGTACTAATAGTTGGATGCATTTCCTTCTAAAGGAGAGCTGTTCCCAAAAAGAGGCTGAGGAGGTGCAGTGCTGATTGGGAAGTTGATGTCTCTCGACATCACAATTCCAGAGAGGAAGTTTCGGACAAGTGCAAGCAAATAAACATGTCAATGTGGTCCCAGAAGAAACAAAACAAATGCTTTCCTGCTCTCCCGGCCCTCACTAAGTGCCCCTGACATCTCTACCTGCTCCCCCCACTCCCTTGATGGCCTCCTTACCTATCCTTACCTCTTCCAATTCCCCTATAACACTTGTTTCTGTGATGCCGTTTCGGTTGAGATGTCGGGTAGCCGCGACTACATTAGTCTGACAAAATACATGACATCCCATTGGCCTGAAGGCAGCCGCGACTAAGCATGTGCCTTGCGGATAGCCACAACTACGTGTACCACATAGTGATTGGGCTATCATAGCCACGGTTTCGCCCTCCGGTCATTGCTTTGATTAACCGTGTGTGCAGTTCTCCCAGTCGTATCGCTTGCATCATAGCGATGGTTATTGAAATATGTTTTTTTAAAGTCTATTTGTGTGTATATGTGTGTATTCAGTAGTCCTTGTAAATTGTATTTTGAGATATATACAGTAAAAGAGATGGTGGAATTATGGTGCAGAAGCATGAATAGATTATGTAGCAGTATGGTGTAGGGGTCCAGAGGGTGGGGAAGGCTGGGTAGAGGTAGAGAAGATGTGGATATGGTCTATGGATAAGAGAAGAGATGGTAGGGGTGCGATGTGGATAGTCAGGATCAGATAAGCTGGGTGAGGGTAAACAGGGGGGAGTACGGCGGGTGGTTGGAGTAGAGATGGTGGGGTATTTTGAGTGCATAGAGAGAAGGTAGGATACACTAGGTGAGCAGAGGTAGATACACTAGCCATGGCCACAGTAATACGTGCACAGCGATTATGTCATATTTTGCACTTTTCTGTCTGTAAAAAAAATAATATATAATTGGTTAGACAACATACTTTATGAAATACAATTAGTAACAGTTCCACACATATGTTTAAGTTTTTTTGACCCTCATAAGTACTACATCCATACAACATTTGTGCGTACTATCGTTTCCCAGAAACCACATTATAAACATAGGGCCTCATTACGAGTCCGGCGGTAACCGTGTCGGAAAAAACAGCAGGCTGCCGCCGGACCATTATTAACATTCCGCCTCTGTGATTTCCGTGACAGAGGCGGAATTCTGTAAGTCCCTATTACCATGGAGTCCCTTAGGACTCCATGGGGATGGGGACAATGGAAAAACTGGTTCCGTCTATGACGGAGCTGGTGTTTCCATTTACACCTGCAGGCGGGTGCCGTTACTCCCGCCAGGTCAGACCTGGCGGAAATGACACCCTCCACCTGCAGGACTCTGAATCAGCCAGTCCGGAAAGAACGGTGGCAGCGTTTTTACTGCCACCGTTCTTTCCAGACTGGCGGGTCATAATGAGGCCCATAGACTTGAAGGCCCATGCACCCCAGTCAGAACTCCACCTATGTCTCTTTAGCATCTTCTGTTCCTACGGCTAAAGCATTACTAGCTACAAGTGCACTGTCAGTTGCTACCCCATCATCAAGCAGTACTACTCAACCTCCTCCACTGCTACCAACCCGCGATCTATCGCAGTATCAAGTAATGTGCTGTATATGCCACAATTGGGTCATGGTGGAAAATGTCCGTTTCCGACAGAGAAAACTGTAGACAGCAGGGAGTACTTCATGGTGCAGGTGCAGAGAAAGTTTAGAACAAGTTCAAGCAAATACACCTTTAACCTCAGATCTTTTGCAAAGATCTGCACCTTCAGTTGAGATGTCAGCTAGCCACGGCTATACTTTCTGATAGCCGAGGATACAGAAAAGCTTTGGGTTGCAAACTCAGACCCTAGACACCCTCCAACTCCGAAATTCCACTTGGTGTCCTCTTGCCTCCATCCACCCCTCTAGACTGATGGCATTTGCATGTTTTGTTCACCTGCAAATGGCATTTTTCCAACATTTCATTTTCCAATATATGCGACTATAACAGCGCTATCCCTCCAATCAAGAATCAACAAAGATGGCGGCTCTTTCATTCATTAACACCCGGGGTGTCACTAATTGTTTTCAGAATTTCGGCCAAATCCGTTGCACGAGTAATAAGTTATTAGCAATTCATTTTTTCGGGTTTCCTATGGGAGTCCAACTCACTGTAACTATAGGGCAGCAACCACCGAATATATATTCTTAGTTAAAAGACAGTTAACCCTGTGCAATTCAGCCAGTGTTGGAAGTGATGACAACTTTAACTTGGAGTCCTCCACTGATGTAATCCATGATGGCAATTATGATGTAATCGCTAAAGTCATCTGTGATGTCATCTATGTGCTCACTGATTAATGGGGGGATTTTGCATTAAAGTTGTCATCACTTCCAACACACGCTGAATTTTAATTGGTTTTCTGAGGCAAATTGTTTCACCAGCTGTCTTTTCCCACATTTCTTATTATGCTATATCTTACTCCACATATAGTAGTAAATAACCATGCCCACTTTGCACCAATTAGGGTAAAAGACAGATGCCCACAGGCCATGGCCTTCTGCCATGGCCACTGCCACTTTGCACCAATTAAGGTAAATGACTTTAGCCCACTGACCATTGGCATTAGACTTCGCCTGTGGCCTCGGGCCACTTTCTACTAATTAGTGTAAAAAAACCATAGCTAGTGGTCATAACCTTGGCTGTGCCATTGCCACTTTGCAAAAATCAGGGTAAAGCAAGCGGTCCCTGTCGTAGTGAAAAATCATGGCCAGTGTCCCCTTTCAAGTGATTAGGATGGGTCACTAGTCAACATGCAACAATTACTGTTGACAACTTGCAATCTTACATGTGCCCATTCAGATGGCCTTTTCACCCCTTTGCGCAAATCAAGGGGCACATCTGCGCATTTAAAAGTACAGCCCAAATTTGCAAACAAGATGCACTTTTAAAGATGCATAAAGTGTAGGCAACCCTATGTGCCTGCTTTGAAGAGGCACACGGGGCGGTGCGGGCCACTGCATGACAGGGTCTTACCTGACCCGGTCATACTATTTTTCATATTATTTGTTTTTATGTGACAGCAAGGTATGAAACACTGCTGTCTCACTTGCATTTCTGTTCCTCAAACAGGATAGAAATCCATTTCTTGGAGTTGCATTTCATAGTTGCAGGCCCCGTAAGGCCCCGTCACAGTGAAATGCGCTAGGAGCCTGTTGAATATTGTCAGGGAGTGCTATCGACATGAAAGTATTCAAGGCGGCTGGCCAACGCATCATTTGCTCTACAGCTCAACTGTGGTAATGCGCAGGTCACCACTGAGAACAAGGTCACATGCTCATTTCCAGAAATGGTTCCTCTAAAAATAGCATATCCTCTGCACTATTTTTAGATGTCCCATTTTTTTCAGGATCTGGGCCAAAATCTACATTTTTTCTAAATTAAAAAACGGTCACAATATGAGAGGAAGAGGGGAGAGAGGAGGAGTAATGGATGATATGTGGACTGCTAGACAAGAAAGCAGAGGGAGAGCAGTGGTTCTGAGGGGGAAGCAGGAGGCAAAAAACCAGAGAGGGAGCGGTTGGTCAGAAAGAGGCGGTGAACTGCAATGAAAGGATAAGGGAATAGTGTGATAGAATGGGAGTCAGGATGCAAAATGCAGAAGTAACATGAAAGAATGAAGGAGTGTATACGGCGGGAGGAATTGGGGAGCGTAAGGTGTGAGTTGGGAGTATGATTTGGAGTGTGGCAGGGATTGGGGAGTGCAAATTGTGACTTTGTAGTGTGACAGAGTACGTAACTATGTGTATGACAGAGTGAGAGGTTCGGGAATGCAAGTTGTGATGGGCAATTGGTGAGATGTGCAAGGTGTGTTGGTGGGAGAGGTGTGTGGGTGTTTGAGGGATTGGAGAACATAGAATGGGCATATTTCCAGCATTGCAACTGATAATGATTAATACCATTAACACTATTAAACAGGCATGCACATTAAACCAAGAACATAGCCAAAACAAACACTATTCTGCCAAGCCAGAGACATCTGGGACTCTTCCTATTAAATTGATACAAAAGGTACAAATAATGACACCCTGGCTCTCTTGTAGCCTTACACACTGCCTCTTTCCTAGGATGTGCCAGAATAACATCCTCCAGTCAATAATAACTGTGTCGCATAAATGGCACAATAAATAAAGGGTTGTGCTGCAAAGGTTGCCATTTCATGCCGCAGTATTCTGGAGGGTCTGTCCAGTATGTATCGATAAAGGGCCTGATTCACAGAAGAATTTTAGAATGGACAATCCCACTGATAAATGCTCTGTGATTCAGGCTCTAAATGTCCTGATCATCAGTTTGTCTGGCGTAGTTTAGCGCAGGCAATGTAGACCTTAACGTGTCTCTCTCCTCACATTTACATTATCTACCCACCAGGTTCTGCAACATGTGTCTGTCCAGATGTTTTGAACAGCGACCCCCATGTTCACTCACCATTCACTACGATGGCTAGGGCTGATGGAAATTGTAGTCCAAACATCTGAGGAGCCAAAGTTTGCAGACCTATCACATAATTGACCTGGTATATGGGGCCGCAAGCACCTATTATTTCGAACGTGGATTATTGAACAAGATGGAACATAGTATACTGTCCCTCTTTGCACATCATTTGTACATAAACCAGCTGATCTCGTGAACAATGATGGCTTGTTTATGATACTTACCTCTGGAGCCACTGCTGAAAATCACAGGCACTTGCGTTCTCTTTGACTGGCGATGTCCTGCTTCCCTGAAAAGGTCTAGCCTGATGACATATTTGTGTTTTGGCTTCTCGAGACCACTGCGAAAGTTTGGCATGCTCACGTGTACACAAACATGAGGGGGCGTATAGGCGTGCGAAAAGGCATGTTTGGCGAAGACATTGTAATTGTTGATAAGATGCAGAGCCTCTTGCACTTGACTCCAAAGCTGCTTGCGTTTAGAATTACGAATTACACGCGGGAGAAGCCTGAAGGAAGTGTAAATGCATGACAAATGAATAGGAGTACTGAGGCTATTAGGCTTGTGTGCAGTTTGACAAGTGTACTTTTTGCAAACAGTTAGGTCTTCATTGCAAAACAGCAAAATGATATCTGCTTGTAATTATTACCTTTGAAGCACTCTGTAGAGGCTGCAGGGTGACTTGCTTGGGGCTTTGTGACACACAGTGACGACGTAAATACACGACATAAATACACAGTTTAAATGTTTGCCTGCAGAACCTTAAAACGGCTTTGATTTTCAAATAGAATAGGTCACTTTGAACTGTCCCATGAATCAGGGTGTTTGTTGGCAGTGCAAAGTCACTTTGCACAATGCAAAATATTCCATGAATCAGTCTGCATTTGTTTCAGTTCCACAAATGATTTGAATGTTATTCCCGTTTCTCCTTTGCTTTATTTGAATGGGGAAAACCCCAGCCTTCCACCTCTTTTTTTCCCATTTTCAATTCACCATTTTCCAATCTGTTTCTTTTGTCATGTTTTCGTTGTATTTATTTTTTTATGACTGAATTTGCATGAAACAAAAGACGTGTCGACAGTCGTTAAACCATGTCAACCCATGCCATGCACAGCGGCCTTGTCTTGGATGGCTTCAAGCTTCTTTTGCATGTACACTTGTCCCCATCATTGACCTCCTCCTTATGAATAGCCCTAGACCCATTGTTAAAGTACTTCATTTAGTAAAATAATAGACCAGGGTGCATGGTTGTTGATAAGAACTGTCATTGTTGGGCGAGTCGCCCCATCCCTGGCTCAGTGGGACTTCATTCCTCCATGCACCGCCCTCAGAAGTCCAATTGACTTGAACTAGACAGGATATTTGGGTCTGTTCAAGTTAGAAGTCCTAAAATTCCTCATGGAATGTGAGACTTCTCATAAGAAGAAAGGGGAAACATTTTTAACGCAAGTTTCTTCCTACCCATTGAAATGTATTCCTACCCATTCTAATTTATTTCACCGTTTTATTGTATAATTACTAATCCTATTTTCGACCCTCTGATTTTTCTTCAAGTTTTTAAATTACAATCTTAAATAGTTTAAACAATGTCTTAAACACAAATCCTATATTGTATCTCTTCCCCAAACTTAGTTTTTAAATTCTATTTACATTTCTCTGTATAGACATTTCTCTGTATAGATGTTGCCAGCGTTGTTGAAACTCAATCTTTTTTTAAATAAACTGTTATCCTTCTATCTCTTTTCAGATTTCTTGATCCCCATAATTGAAAAAAATCCACATTGTTTTACGTTTTCTTTATGAATGGAAATAGGATGTTGATGTAGGGATTTTTGCTTTTTTAAAAATTAAAATAAGTAAAAATATGCTGTGCAGATCTATTCAGTTGTTGCCAGCGGTCCAGGCAGAGCAACAGGGGCCAGCATGGCCACAACCACCAACATGAAAGCAAAATGAGCAAATATAAATAACTAGATGTGGTGGACAGTAAAGATACCTGACTATAAAGGACAACTACCACTGGTGTGTAACCTCTACTGCCACATGCAACACGGGGCCAGCATGGCCACAACCACCAACATGAAAGCAAAATGAGCAAATATAAATAACTAGATGTGGTGGACAGTAAATATACCTGACTATACAGGACAACTACCACTGGTGTGTAACCTCTACTGCCGCATGCAACAGCATGCAACAGGGGGCCAGCATGGCCACAACCACCAACATGAAAGCAAAATGAGCAAATATAAATAACTAGATGTGGTGGACAGTAAATATACCTGACTATAAAGGACAACTACCACTGGTGTGTAACCCCTACTGCCGTATGCAACAGGGGGCCAGCATGGACACAACCACCAACATGAAAGCAAAATGAGCAAATAGAAATAACTAAAAGTGGGGGACAGTAAATATACCTGACTATAAAGGACAACTACCACTGGTGTGTAACCTCTACTGCCACATGCAACACGGGGCCAGCATGGCCACAACCATCAACATGAAAGCAAAATGAGAAAATAGAAATAACTAAATGTGGGGGACAGTAAAGATACCTGACTATACAGGACACCTACCACTGGTGTGTGACCTCTACTGCTGCATACTGTCCTTTCTTCAGCATTGTCATTGGCTCTTCCACAGCACAAAAAGCACATGATCTTGTGTGCAGCCTGGGGCCACTCAGAAACCAGGTTGGACTAAGATTAAAAATAAGTCAGAGACCAAAAAAAGGTGGCATGTCTAGGATAATCACAGTTTGAGACATTTCATGAGCATTTGAGTAGCACATTTGTGTGTATTTCTGGGGAAATGTGTGTCAAATGGTGCACTTTAAACCATGTTGTGCAAGTAGCATTGACCAAAACTACCAGGGTTCCAGTGTGCTAAGTGCTTAGTCTAGCACACACTAGCCCACAAAAGTGCCCAACACTGGCTTTTTGGGCTGGTGCTTTGTATATTGCCATATAAGGCAGTCAAATATGGCTACACCACCATCCTGAGAGGCTCTGCTCCTCCATGTCATTCTTTAGGTTGATAAGAGAGAGCTTTATCTCTCTGCCGGTGCTCTTGAAGATAGACATTAGAAGGTGGTGCCAATCAGCTGCTCCGTATGCAGACTTAGTGCCTCACGGTGTAAGCTGTGTTACAGCAGCAGCCATTTTGTAGTAATGAGTGGAACTGTCTAAGTTGAGAGACGATTTGTATAAAATTGTTTTTAAGAGCACGATTTGTTTGCATGTTGCTTGGTAAATTGACTATTTCACTTTTGTACTGCATTACATTGTTTTGGTATTATTGTTTTTATTATTAGCAGTTGACTTGTATTTTATTTTGAATTTTCTTTTTGTCTGGTTGTGTACAGAGTAGGGACAGAATCTGCAGACTTCTAGATGTCCTTATCTCGCTAACTGCACATAATCATCCTTCTTGGTAACATAGCTAGCCCTTTCTCCCTGACAGATCATCACTTGTTTATGATATGTCAGTGTGCTGCCAGATTGGAAGGGGCAAAGTTATCTCTCATCATTGACATTGTAGAAGGGGGCATAGCTGGCAGTGGAGCAAGAGGGCCATTATTGATTTGAGCTGCAGTGACCTTGTTTAAACTGTTCTTCCTCTCGGGTTCACCACTGCTGTTGGCGCTGCACCACTGTCACCTTGCGTGTGACTAGTAGGTCCTTTCAGGGTGCACCACATGAGGGCCCACGACCCTGGTCATCCCTCCAAGTGGAAACTGATCATGATACCCAAGAAGATGGAAGCCTTGAGTAAAAGGGGATGAGTTGAGAGCGAACGTCTCTCTGAAGCAGGCGGGTAGCCAAATGCACCAGCGATCGCATCTGGGTGGCTCCCTGTGGGTAGACTGAGGTCTGCGTATCCACCTGGTGCACCTATCAGTCCCCGCATTAGCACCCTGAAGGCACAGAGGAGCAATGGCATGCAGAAGCGCATGCTGGGATCCCCGGAGCTGCAGCAGCCCATGCAGGGATCAGCATGCGGCAGCCAGTTTGAGTACCCCACCAGTAGCACTTCTCCAGGCCTGTCCCAACACTTCTCTAGGCCTCTCCCTGCCTGCTGCCAGCTTTATATTGCAGAAGCCCTTTACAGAGGCTGGATACTGAGGGGATAATATTACTCGTGCTCTGCAGCGCTTACTGAGCATCACCTCTCATGGACTGCACTCCGGCTCAGATGTCTGCTAAGATGGCATCATGTAAGCCCAATTCAATCCATGCAGGCTGGTCTGAGCAGCACTCTGAGTCTAGGGGCAGGTCAGTAGCAAGAAGGGACAATAAGCAAAACAATAATAGCAATGGCTCTGGTTGCACACAACCATAGGGAGATCCCAATTTGGCACACATATGTCCAAACAAGATCTTATGGAGTGTATAGGTGCACTGAAGTATGATATCAGCAGGGCAGGTAAACAGGAAATTCAAGTAGCTACCACAGAGCTGCATATGTCCTCGTTGGGCCGGAGGCAAGACCTGTATTCTCTAGGTGACAGGGCAGACACCAATGAAACACCCCCTTAAACGCTTTAGCAAGAGCTTTCGTGCACCCAGGCTGAACTCACCCTTACCAATAACATCCTAGGCATTGTGCCGAACAACCTTCAAGATCGTGAAACCCGCAACAGGCAGGGGAACCTCCGAGTGAGGGGGTTGACAGAAGGCACTAAAGGCAAGGATTTGCCAATCCAGGTCTCCGTGTTGTTGCAGGTGGCCTTCTCTGGGACAACAAAGGGTGACATTTGTTTTAGACCAGCCCCATTGAGTAGGACTGCGCTGTAAGAACACCAAAGCAGGTTCCAGTGACATCATAATTAGTGTTCACTCCTTTAAGTGTAAAGAAGAAATATTGCAAGCTTCTCTAATCACAGAAGCATCTCATATCGAGGCCAAACTATTGTGATTTTTCAAGATATTTCCACGAGAAATTGAGGAGGCAGCACATTGACTAAAGGTGGACCTATTCTTTTCAGATTGTTTTCCCTTGGAATGTTAAGCACGTGACGTCTCTTTATTGTAGGGACAGTAACACACAGATTCACGTTTTTTCGCACCTCCTCTTTTTCATTTTATGAATGGCCTTTTATGTGGTGTTTCTCCCTCTTTGTTCATATCTTCTGCTTGTTTAGGGGTATTTGGATGGAGGGCGGGATACAGCTCCTGTGGGAACGCCTTCTCTTGCGTCTCCAGTTTGCTCCCGTGCCAGAAACAAAGAAGGCATGGGAGCATTTTGACAGGTACCTGTTTTTTTTTAGAGGGATGGCCCTTAAGGTACCTACATTTAATGTCCGGGGGCTGAACTCCCCGAATAGGATGGTTTGACTTTTCCACACACTAGATGCAGGTGGTGCTGTTTTAGGGCCTCATCAGGAGTTGGGCGGTATCCGGGCAGTATCCAGGCACTAATTGCACCGGGATACTGCCCAACGCTATTAGCGTTACCGTATCTCGGCCCGGCACAAGTTGCGGTGGGTAGGTAAATCCCCATTCCCATTGGGTCCATTGGGACTATTCTTGACGCTATTAGCGCTGTCGCTAATAGTGCCAAAAACAGGCAGAAAGGGGAGATTCTTACCTCCAGCAAAAAGCTGATGGTAAAACTCCCACTTTTCGCCCAACTCAAGATTGGGCAGAGTGGTAAATGCGGCGGTAATAGAATTACCGCCACATTTGACTGCTCCGCCCAACAAATTTACAGAAGGGTGGTACATATTGTATGGCCTCAAAACAATTCACAGCCCAGCTTTTTGCCTCAACCAGGGACAAACCTAGGGCAATGGATATTCTCATTAACAGGAATGTCAACTTCATTCTGCAGGAAACCAAGGCAGACATTGAAGGGAGATACCTTTTTATTCCTGCGATGCTAAAGGGGATGCACCTAACTACAGCAGCAATCTACACTCCTAACAAGGCCTAGAACTCCTATGTGGAGGGAGTCATTAAAGATTTGGTAGCCTTCACTCAGGGGAGCCTTATCCTATCCTCACTGCAGATCTAAATCTGACAGCAGATGTGTGACTTGATAGTAGAGCACACTTTGGCAGAAAACAAAATCAAACATCGAAGACATTTTTGGCTGCTCTACATGATGCCAACCTTGTGGAAATTTGGAGGCAAAACAAAATGGTGATGCCTGGACGGTTTTTAATTAATCATAACCACGGGCAAAGCTCTGGGCAACCCTCCAAATACTAAGGACTACACATTTTATTTGCATGTTCATGGAACACATTCACACTTAGATACATTTGCCTAGTTTCCCAATTAGCTGTTTCTACTCATTTCTCTTGTATAAGTAATATAATCTGGCCCTACAATGCCCCTTTTTAATACTTACATGACACCATAGATAAAGAGCACAAAGGTAGATCCTGGAAACTAAACTCGGCCTTGTTGAGTGTAGCAGTCCTCTCGAGTCCTCTGTGAAGAACTTAAATCTGATATACAGTGATCATTTGCAGAGAAGATGGTAGCAAACAATAAAATCCTTACACAATGGGATGCTTTTAATGCATCTATGAGAGGCTTCCTCATCGAGAAGGCTGCTAAACTCAAAAATATTAGGGCTCGGGAATTAGAGATCCTAATATCTAACTGACAGCTTATTGAGACTGAATACCGTGATAATGAATCCAAGAGGTCCTTTCAAAAGTTCCCAAACATTAGCAACCTGAGCAATCTAATCACTGCTAACAAGGAAGGACTCTACTGTCTAAAAATTGCAAGCATGGAAACCAGGCAGGTAAAATATTAGCCTGGAAGCTTAGCACCAGAAACACTTGGAATTCAATGAAAATAATTCAGAGACATGACAGCTCCCTTGCTTACAAGAATTCGGAAAAATTAGAAGAGTTTCATAGTTCCAGCTCTGTAAAGCTGAGGGATTCGCTCAGCAGAATTTGGAATATTCTTTCAACAGTCCAACGTCCCTAAATTGGACATAGTAGATGCAAATGATTGCAAATGATTGCATAGGCCATTAAGTAAAGATATATATGATATGAACAAATGTTTCTAGGCGTGACAAGACAAGGAGGGGGAAACAGAGGGAGGACCAAAACAACAATCTTACTAGGCCTTGTGACATTAAGATTGCGCAAGTTCAGGGAAGTGGGAGGGGAGAAGTGCTGAGCGTGGGGGGCGAAGTGCAGGTAACTCAGAAAGTGAAGCCAGCTGGTGGCTCATAAGTGCAGAGAGACTGGACTTTAGGGTTGCAGATACAGACCGTAAGTGCTGGGGGAGCCCGGAGGCAGTGCAAGGGCAACTGGACATGCAGGAGCCTGGGCCCGAGTTCGGAGGGTTGCCACGTGACCAGTGCATGGAGCAGTTGGGACATCAGCAGGGGAGAGGTAGAGAGAAAGCAGAAGCGAAAAAGAAAGGACTCGAGTTGCTTCCGGAACCGGAGGTGGTTCTGCTCAAATTTGAGAGAGACATGGAGACAGTTCTAGAGGGACTCCCCAGCGGAAGAGAGAGATCTGCCTCCAACTCTCTGCTTGGAAAAGCATCTAACCCTCAGAGAGTTGGAAGTGGATGAGCAGAGAGCTCAAGAACGGAGATGTTTAGGAAGAGAGAGTTGGAGATAGTGTGGTCCCATGCCCCAGAAATCCTTGTGGACGATGCAAAGTGTCCTGAGCTTGATCCTTGCCACCACAGGGAGCCAGTGAAGAGATTTCTGAGCTGAAGAGATATGATCCCTGGGCCTGAGGCCAAGGACAAGTCTCGCAGTCCTGATCTGGATAAGTTGTAGAGGTCGGAGAGTGGAGGTAGGCAGGTTTAGAAGAGGCTGTTGCAGTAGTCCAGCCGAGAGAGGACCAGAGCTCTGGAGACAGTGAGCTTCTGTGGGAAAGTGATGAAAGGAAGAATACCTCTGGGGAGGTGCAGCTGATAGTTTGATTTCTTAGAGACGTCAGAGATGTGAGGAGAAGGAGAGGGTGGAATCGAAGATGACACCAAGGTTCTTAGCCTCACAGTTAAGAGCAGGAAGAGGGCCCAGAGTGGCCTACCAGAGAGCGAGAGGAAAGGAGGGAGCTGGTGTATTCCGATGAGGAATATCTCAGTCTCACTGCCATTAAGGCAGAGATCATTGGCGGCACACCATTCCTGAATTGCAGCCAGACAGTTTGGTATAGAAAAGGGGAAGATGCGGCTGAGGGGAGCCTGAAAGAGAGCTGGGTGTCATCCGCATAACACTGAAAGTTTGAGTAGAAAGTATCGATGCAGTGGGCAAGAGGTGCCAAGTAGTGGTTGAAAATCCAGGGAGAAAGGTTAGACCCCTGGGGAACACCACAAGTAGAGAGAGAGAGATAGAAGAAATAAAAGACCCCAGTTGGAGCTGAGAGGGTCAGTCAGTGAGAATGGGGGTCAGCCAGGCCAGGGCATGATCAGTGATGCCCAGGATATCACGGAGATGATTGAGCAGGATGGCATGGTTGACTGTATTGAAAGCAGAAGAAAGATCAAGGAGAATGAGGACAGAAGGAAGGTTAGAGTCAAGGTTAGAGAGCAGGTCTTCAGGAGTGTTCAGGAGAGCAGTTTCCCTGCTTCTGGCAGCTCTGAAGCCAGACTGGTGGTCGTGGAGACACCAACAGATTCAGTGTGCAGATTAAGCTAGGAGATGGCCAGCTTTTCCAAGAGTTTGCCCAGGAAAGTAGTGTTGGAGATCGGGCGATAGTTAGCCGGAGAGGAAGGATCATCAGAAGGCTTCTTTAGAAGAGGGTGCACAAGGGAGTGCTGAAGCGGGGATTGCAATCAATGAAGGCTAGTAATGCACTGGGCCCTGGTGGCATCCTGGCATTCTTGTTCAAATTCCTTCGGCACAACTCCTGAAACCCATAATGGCTTAGGTGAAAATCTCAGTGATACATAAGCAGTGCAAAGATCCAGAATCCTTAGCCGGAATTGAATGTTGATGCCAAACTGGATGTCAAAAACTTAGTGGACTGGTTGGATACTTTGCTTCCTCAGCTGATAGCACTTCATCAGGCTAGATTCATAAAAGGTTGTCCAGCAGGTGATAATATCTGGAGAATCAACCTGATTCACATCACTCAACAGGTAAGAATTCCATCGGTCTTGGTAGTTTTAGATGTTCAAAAAGGCCTTTGACTGTGCACCCTCTCTCTCCACTGCTTTTCACGTGAACATCACAAATTTGGAAGCATCTTTCAGACGCTGCAAGGGCATCTAGGGAATTTACTACAGATGAAGGGAGTGCATGCTAACACTCTTTGCCAACTACATTTTGTTGATGCTGGGCAATCCTAAAATGTCTATCAAACCAATTATTTCTCTGCTTAATTCTTTCCAATCAATATCTGGAATTCAAATAAACCTTGATAAAAAGGAAACAATCTTGTTGTTCAATCAAATTGATTGATGTTCAGTGTTCAATCTTCCCTTGTCTCAGGAAAACCTGACTCAGCTACACAAGCTTTTCTCCTAATCTGTTGGGCTCAATCTTCAACTCACAAGCTTTTCCCTGTAATTATCCACCCTTGCTAGCGGGGACTAAAAGTGATCGGCTAAATGGCAGAATCAAAGTCCCTCCTGAACAGGGAGGGTAGCAGCAATTTAAGGTGACTTTCCTGCCACACTTCCAATATAACTTCCTTGATCTGCTCATCATTTCTCACTATTCCTCTCTTAAGCAAATCTAGTGAGAAATTCTTAGGTATGTTTGTGGCATTTCCGAACATAGAATTTCATTCTCAGTCTTGTATAGATCTAGGGCAAGGGCCGGCCTCTCTTGTCCATGCATGCATAGGTATTCCCATCCAGCTCAGTTGTGAACACTGAATGTTTTACTCAGTCCCCCCTCTGATAAAGGGTAGAAGGTGATTGAGCATGTAGTCACTGGCTTACCTTAGTGATATGCCATTTGGCTCCCCAAAAAATAGAAGCCGGTCTCAATGTACCAATTACCTTTGCGTAGCAGTAAAACGATTTGTGTATTATCAAGTGAGGCATTAAGTTATAAACGCTGGGATGAGCTATAGAGCTATCCACTCCATTGCCAATGCTGAAAGACTTACATGAATTCACTAGATGTCTTACTAGAAATTGAATATCCCAACTGTAGAAGACTATGATGGCTAAGGGGGATAAGGGTCTCCCCCTTACCGACAAATGGCACTGATGTGTAGGGACACTCAGAAATCATCCATTAGTATGCAGCACATAGAGCTCACAAGTTGGTTCTTGGCACCAGACTGTACCCATCAGATCTGAACTGGGAATTTGGGTCTATGTCGGTGTGGCTGTGGGAGAGTCAGGATCTTTTTTGCATATCTACTCAAATTAAGCATCACTGGAGCAACAACCATCTGGAGATTAGAAAAATCATGAGCCTAACCTTGCCGCTGAAATCAGAGTAAGGTTTGGTCGGCCCTGAGCCGTCCATTAAGGTACCTCCATAGAAGAGGCGGGCGATGTGCAAGATGTTTACTGCAGCTAGATAAGTCTTAGCCTCCAATGGAGAACAACCTACAGTTGTCCGAATGCCTGTGACTGGCTCACCAGGGTGTGGTCTATGCTCATTTTAAGTTGTAAGAGGTTGACTCTCTCCCTCTGACGTGGGCTACATCGCTTTTTTTGGGACTGGGACAATTTTTGAATGTGTCAAGATAAACAAGCATTTCACTTGAACCATGAAGATGGGAGCACTAGGCTTGTTGGACCCAGGCCTTTCATAGGGGTAATCATAAACAGCTGGAGCTGCTTTGTTTTTACTGAAGGGCTGGTGGAGGGGAGGAGAGGCTGATGGGAACTGTATGGGAGTAGGGGATTGTTTTTCTCTTTTTGTCTATTCTCTTCTTTGAATTGAGAATAGACAATTCTTTGAATTTGAATTTAATTGAATTGAATTGGAGTGTAATGCTGTGTCTTTATCTGTCATTGTACTGTGTTAGCTTGTTCCTTTAACGATTGGAAGCTTTGCAATCATTTTGTGATATATATTATGATAATGGGATATGTTAAACAAATAAAATCATCTTGACTATGAAAAATACACTGGCCCTCATTACGAGTTTGGTGGTATATGGGTGGTAAATCCGCCCAGATACCAACACATGGTATTACCGCTACTGCCACTTGGTCTGGCGGTAGTATGGCTGGATTACAAGTGGCGGTAGGTGGTTCTAATCCCCCATTTATTTGAGTCCATTGGACTCCATGGGTAATTCCGCCGACATTTGGCGGATTTACCTTCAGCTCATAGCTGGAGGTGAATCCTCAAACTTTCTGCCAAACATATAGTTGGGCGATGCCATCATTTATTTATTTATTTATTTGTATTTAATTCATAAATTAACTTTTAAAAACCAATCCATAAATACACATAATTCATTCAATCAATTAATTTAACAGCTCATTGTTTCTTATTTACAATCGTGCATACAAACACATACAATGTATCCTGTTACACACATGGTCTATGCTAAAAACTGAGCTTTCAGATTTAGACACTTAAAAGACTAACTCCAATACACGTACAAACTAGCAGCAAAAAGGGTTCCTATTATCAACTCACATTAGAATGTAAATAAATAAATACATAAATACGATTCAATCATGCGGCAGTATACGGTAATACTGTCACATTTTATCTGCACCGCCCAACCCGTAATGAGGCCCAGTACTGTCTACAACTGCTAAGCTCTTTAGATACAAGATGGCTGCTTCTTGAAATGGCACCACAAAGATATATACTGTATGCCAGCCCCTGTTTAACTCAGCAGCCTGCCTACTCCCCCTGATGCTTGAAGTTCTCTATGGTTCTTTATGCCTCTATGTGGATGCATTCTTTATTTCTGTTGTGGCCCCTCTCCTTCACCTGCGCATAATCAATTGTAGGGTCGTGATAATCAAGATTTGGGGGAGGAGGAGAACCTTGTGCTGCAAATGGTTTTGAAGAGACAGTAAGCTTTGTACCTTTGCCTAGTGCCTCATTGCAGCATGTATTACTACCCGTTTTACAATTGTGTCGCTGAAAAGAAATGGTATTACTTTGAATGAATATCATATGTTATTAAGCCCAACAACTTGTGATGGGGTTGGTCTCCTTTACCTTTTGCCCCCAAATTGCTGGCAAGCCAACGTAAATTAGTAAATGAGTGCATGTCTAGGTGCTGGTGTCAGACGTCATTGCCATCAGAAATGGGAACCGAAGCTCAGGATCACACAATGTGGAAGCGGGGTGTGGATCAACAGTCACTTGGTTCTAAAGTAGGCAGTCACAGCCTCAGGTGGGGATTCCACACAGTGCTCCATGGTTTTATGGAATGGCTCTCTAGTGATCCATCGAAAGACCCAATCAAACCAGTAAAGCACATCAACCTTTCAAATTGCATCCATTCATCCATACTATTTCACCCATTCACCGCTCCATACAATCGCACCCGTCCATCCCCACAATCACACCCATCTCTACATCCATGTATCCATCCCACAATCACATCAATGCATTCATTCACACCCATACATCCATCCACCTAATGAAACACACGTGTGTATCCACCATCCACATTGAACCAGCCACCCAATCACACCAAATCTACAGAAGTTGCACACAATTGTACCCATTCACCAATCCACACAATCAAATCCATCCATTCACAGCCATGCCTATGTCTGCCCATCCCCACAGATACACTTACACACCCATTCAGTCACACACATCCACACACTGGCATCCATCACTCAGACACACCATCAAACTCCTGCATCCTTGCATACTCCTATGAATCTATCAGAAATAAAAAGGGCAGACCTCTCCCACTTTCTCTTCGGCCTATTACTGTCTATTCTCTTTTCCGTGGTTCTCTAAAAACACACTTCAACATCCTGAGTGATTGCCAACTGGACTTAACTGTTTACCCAATGTTATTGTACTGTGTTTCAAGCTTAATGTTCAGGGCTTTGGTTTAAGGCGTTTTATAAAAGACAAACAAAATACAAATACAATACAAATACCTCTTGGCTTGACTGCTGCCTGCTACTTCCGCGTTTGCAGCGCAAGAGAGTCGAACCCCGGCTCCGCTCCCCCTCGAACGTTCCTCGTGCTGTGTCCTGGCTTGAACCCGCACCTACTCATTAGGGAAAGCTTTTCCTCTGCGACCTCTCATGAAGCCGCGCAGCTTGGGAAATGGCTGCCATTATGCTGTTGTTTGCTCTCATTAGAATTTAAGTGCTGCCTTCTATCTCGCACTAAAGCACACAGATCACCCACGGGAACAGCTGTGATTCCTCTGAGCGTGCCTTGAATTCCGTGGGGGACAGATTTGGTGCTCAGAATCATCAGCCATTATGATTTTACCAGCAACAGGTCTTTTCCTTGGTTCATTCTTGACGCACCTGCTTCTCGTTGGTCAAGTGACTAGTTGTATTAACAAAGCTGCCACACCCTTTATTATTATATTATTATTATCTGGGTATAGCACAAAAGTAGCTCGGAAAGAATTGAGCGCTATGCCGCATGATTAGGGTAGCATTAACAACAAGGGTGTAAGGGCAGGACGTAACACAGTACTGTGTGCATACACAAAACAATATGCTAGCACTGGGTTGATTTGCAGATAGTCACACTGTGGCTGGTTACCTGGTTACACCTTGCCCTTCAGGTGCAGGTTTTACCCTTGACGACCACATTATGAATACAGTAAATTGCTTTCCTTAAAAAAAGTACATTTGTTAAGCTAAACATGGAATGAAAGATCCCAAAAGGTCCTGCTGTTTTTCAAATCGTGCACAGGTTTGTATTTAACCTCATGCACATTCATTAGTTTTGCCAATATGGTGGCCAAAACATTGCTAACAGAGAAGAGAAGAAGGGTTTTGAGAAGCAGGATATGTTGTTGCCATGGCAATGCTTGTAACATAAACTGGGCAAAACATGATTCGTTGTTCTAGTGTCACTCCACCATATCAAGCATGCTACAGGTTTACAGCTGAGGGAAGGTTCCCAGTGTGCATCATGATAGTTTGCCCTGCGACAAAAGCAAGTCTTATTATCATTTACATTCTTAATGTAATCGCATGCATAGGGTAACTTGCACACATTTTTAAGTGTTTAAAGTATTTGAAAGGTATATGGGTCATATTCAAGTAGCACCTGTACATTTATGGGGCATTTTGTGGTGGTGAAATCACAATCACAAAATATACTGTGAATTAATATGGTGTTAATGCCCCGGGAATGGGGGAACAGCCCGGCAGCGCAAGTTATCGTCCCCCTAAAAACGATCCACTGGCTCCCACTTGCTGCAAGTATCAAATTCAAATCCCTCTGCATCATCCATAAGGCTGTCTGGGGCCAGGGACCACGCTATCTACAACTGGCTCGCACTAAATACACTCCCTCCAGATCTTTCCGTTCCTCCGGCACCAACTATCTGCGTGTAAAGTGGTTCACTAAACAGCGAGCTGGTGGCCAATCTCTTTCCTCAGCTGGCCCCCTCCTATGGAAAAGCCTCGCCATCCCTCTTCATCTTGAGCCTGATCTCCTCAAATTCAGGAAGCCTCTCAAGACTTTCCTTTTCACCTCCTCCTTCCCCCTTTCCTCCTTTGCTAAACCTTGCAGTAGCTGAGATTAGTGACCAGGGCCCATGTGTGTCCACCTGGGCCCTGGCCTCCCACCATAGCCTTCAGCCTCTGCCCTTCCCAGCACTTTCCTTGGACCCCAATGGCCTGTGCCATCACATGCCTTGCACTTATTTATTGGCAGTTTACCACTCCCCCCAAATGATCTCTGCCAGTCACTTAACAGTTCCTTGAAGCTTATTCCCTAACACTTCACTCCGTGTTGCTCCCAGCATTTACCCCTCCCCGTCCCTCTCTCTCTCTGAACTTGCACGCTCTGAATGCGCACAAGGCCTAGTAGGACCGCCTCACACTTTCAATGTTATATTTGCCTTCCATTCCCATGTTCCCTCCCTGTTGCCCTGTGGGCGCTTGGAAACACAATTTACTTGCGGTATAGGCGCCGTAAAAATGCCCAAAAACATTTTTTTAAATTAGCACCCAAAGTGGTAACTCGTGGGTGCTAAAAAAATTCATTTCCCTTCGTACAACGGGACGCACACTGTGTCCCATTGTACGAAGGAAAATAAATGTCCAAGAGGGCCACCATGGAAAGCGAAGAGGGGCTCTGTGTGGAGCCCCTCTTCCCTTTCCATGGTGGCCTGCAGGAGTGGACAGGAAGGAGCAGTGGCGGCAGGGAGTGCCACCACTGCAGAAATACGGTAAGTGGATGGTAGGAGGGGGAGAAAAAAAACTGGATGGAGGGCAGGGGAAAGTGGCTGCAGGGGGAGCCGGCCATCAAGTGGGATGCAACGCAAGCTTTCACCGGATGTACCAGCCTGCGTTCCTACCCACCTGACTGGCTGGCTCCCCCCTGCCAGGGTGCTAATAATCAATACTAAAATATGGCCAACGTATCTAAAAATTACTTTCCAAAGCGAAATTAGCCTGTGAATTGGCAACATGGGAAATTACATCATAGGGTTGTGGGTGATGCACATTATAGGCCTCCTTGGTTTGAGTGCATATGGTGGCACTTTGGCTTCAACAATTCTACAGAGAGAAGGAAGGGGTGATGAGAAGCAAAATATTTGGTTCGTATGGAGTATAGAAATGCTTGGCCATGCATTGAATGCATCCCAGATTGGTATTTTTGGTGTTTTTCACTGCATCAACAAAAAAGGGGCTACTTAATTAAATGGCTTCCAGAAGGAGTTAGGACGTAAGAAAGCTCTCTTTTCCTGCCGCTCACCATGCTTTGATTTTCTGGCTTCTCGCAGTGCGGCCAAGAACAAAACACAATAAAACTGCACTGCTCGATCCCTGGTACCCCTTCTCCCACATTGTGCACCACGTAGAAGTGTGTCACATGGGGTGTGGATTGGAGGGCATTGTCTGGTGAGCCTGTTCCCCCTAACTCCAGACTTGGCATGACCAGAGGGACAAGCCTCACAGTTTCCTTTCATCTATGGCGTTTGAGTGCTAGTCACAGACTATTTTCTAGTTCTAGTCCCCAGTCTCTCATCCTAGTCCTATTCCACATTCCTTGTCTCTCAGCCTAGTCCCAGTTTTTAATTCTAGCTTTAGTCCAAATATCACATTCTATATCTAGTCTCTCGCAGCCCCAGTGCCTTGTCATAGACCTAATCATCTGTACCAATTTGTGTTCATTGTTTAGTTCATCGTTCTAGTGTCAGACTTCGGGTCGATGGCACCTCTAGTATTCGTCTCTTCCTCCCCCTCCTCCTCACCTGTGTGGTCGCTGCAGTCTGGACTGATGGATCTTCGGGTCCAGTAGTCTTTTCCTCTCTTTGTAGGTCGACCGCGTCTCCCACAAGACAAAGCCACAGCGGAGGCCAGGTAAAGGCACCCCGCTGGGACTCCGGTCCCGGGAGGGACAACTAGGGGAAAAAGCCGCAAGCGGCAGAAAAAGCCCCTGCTGAAGGCACCAGAGTCCTGATAGAAGCTGAGCTCCGTGGGAAGTAGCTCCAGAGAAAATACAGGCTACAGGATACGAAGCCGACCGGGAGCGGTGAGAGGTAAGCAAACTGGGCAAGGTGCCGAGGGGGCACGGCAGGGGGAAGGGAAGCAGAGTACAAAAGAGCGAAAAAACAGAGAGAGGAGCCAGAGCAGAACTAGAGAGAAGGAGAGCATACACAACAGCGGCAGCGAGGAGAACAGCTGACGGAAAGGGTTGTAACGCGAAGCGCTGAAAGAAGGCGGGGCCTAAATAGGAAGCATGAGCCAAGGGAAAAGACTAGACCGCGCTATGCGCTCGGCTATGATAAACCCGGGTCCTTGGCCAGAGATGCCAGGAAGGAACGCGGCGCGTGACAGTATGCCCCCCCCCATACTGAGAACCCCCGGGCTTCCCTGGATGCCCTCTATGAAACCTCCAGAGGAGGATGGGGCGTGGATATGAGAGACAGGCTCCCAGGAATCTTCAGCACTGGAGTAACCCTTCCAATGGACAAGGTATTCTAAGCGACCCCTATGATACCTGGAATCACGAATACTTGAGACCTCATATTCCTCGTTAATGTTCCCGGGTACAGGAACAGGAGAGGTACGGGCAACCCGGGAATCATCCGCACTCCTCAATAAGGAGGCATGAAAAACAGGGTGAACCCGCTTCAAGGAAGGAGGTAGGTTAAGGCGAAAGGTCACTGTGTTTATTCTGGCTGCGATGGAAAAGGGGCCCACGAACCGTGGAGATAGTTTGGAGGGGCGAGACCAGCGTGGGAGGAATTTGGTGGAAAGCCACACCTTGGAGCCCACCTTCCAATTGGGGACATCCCGACGGTGCCTATCAGCTTGTTGTTTGTACTCCCGGAGACTCTCAGATAAGCTCAATGAAGCTGTTCTCTGGGCTTCCTTCAGCCGAGACAACACATCTTCCACGTGTGGCAGTGAGGAATGGACAGGCGAGCGAGGGATTATAGAATGAGGGTGATAACCATAGGAACAGAAGAAAGGCGACATCTTAATGGCTGAATGTCTGGAATTATTATATGCAAACTCGGCTGTGGGCAGCAAAGCCACCCAATTATCTTGTTCAGCATTGATATAAGCCCACAGATATTGTTCCAGAGTAGAATTTAACCTCTCTGTTTGCCCGTTCATCTGCGGGTGGTAACCTGATGACAAAGCCCTCTCGATGCCTAGATTTTTACATAAAGACTTCCAGAACCGGGACACAAATTGGCTCCCGCGGTCTGACACAATCTTTTCCGGGAGACTATGAAGACGTAAAATGTCCCTGACGAAAACCTGAGCCATGGCTTCTGCAGTGGGCAGGCCCGAGAGTGGTGAAAAATGAGCCATTTTGGTGAAAGAGTCTATAGTAACAAGGATACAGGAACAGCCTTGCGAGAGCGGTAGATCCACAATAAAGTCGGTTGAAATATGTCTCCGGGGATGAGTAGGTACTTCTTCTTGTTGCAAGAGGCCCACCGGTTTTTGAATACAACATTTACTTTGTTTACAAATGGCGCAGGTCTGAACGAATCGACTGACATCCTTAATAAGATGGGGCCAGTAGAAAGTCCTTTGGACTAGCTCCAGAGTGCTAGTTTGCCCCCTGTGTCCGGCTGTTTCGTGATCATGGCACCACGAAAGGACCTTGTTCTGAAGTTCCTTAGAAGGTATCCACAGCTGGTGTCCCTTAAACATCAAACCATCCCTCTTGATTAGGCCAATCAGTTCTTGGTGACCAACTGTTGCTTCTTTGACTTGCTGCAAGAAAGAAGAAAGGGTACTCACGATCTTGTTTCTAGGAAACATCCTCTCCAGAGAGCCGGTGAGATGCTTGGAGCCGTACGTCTTCCTGGAGAGGGCATCAGCCAATGTGTTTTGACTTCCAGGTATGTAAGTGATTCGAAAATCATATTGAGAAAAGAAATGTGCCCAACGGGCCTGTCTGGAGTTAATACAATCCATAGATTGTAGCACCTGTAGGTTTTTGTGATCAGTCCTTATGATAAAAGGATAGGTGTTACCTTGGAGCAGATGTCTCCATTCCTCACATGCCTTTTTCATAGCTAATAGTTCTCTCTCTATAACAGAATAGTTGCGCTGACTCTCGGTAAGTGTCTTTGACAGATAGGCCACCGGATGTTCTACGCCTTGGTGATCTTGAAGAGGAACTGCCCCTATGGCGGTGGACGAAGCATCGGTCTCTAGAATAAATTGCTCAGTCTGATCAGGCTGCCGTAGAATGGGGGCTTGGCAGAACTGCTCCTGAGACGATGAAAACTATCCTCTGCCTTTGAATTCCAAGTGAACGGTCCCGAGGATTTCTTCAACAGGTTGGTAATGGGTAAAACAATGTTCGAGAAACCTGCTATGAACCGCCGGTAAAAGTTGGCTAGACCCAAGAATCTCTGTACCTCCTTTACTGAGGTAGGGGCCGGCCAGCAAAGGATGGCATCTACCATGCTCTTATTCATCTGTATCCCATGAGGTGACAGAATAAATCCCAGATAGGGAACAGAAGAGACCCCAAAAAGGCATTTCTCTCTCTTAGCCAAAAGATGGTTACATTTGAGTCGAGTCAGCACTTCAGTAAGATGTTTGGTATGGTCGAGCATGTTATTGGAGAAGACCAAGATATCGTCGAGATAAACAACCACTGAAATAAACAAGAGGTCGGAGAATATGCGGTCCATAAATCTTTGGAAGACAGCCGGTGCATTTACAAGCCCAAATGGCATTACATGGTATTCGAAGAGGGCAAAAGGTGTCCTGAATGCAGTCTTCCATTCGTCCCCCTTCTTAATGTGGAGAAGGTGGTAGGCGCTCCGTAGGTCTAATTTGGAGAATATTGTAGCACCTTGGACGGCTGCTAGTATATCTGGGATCAGAGGCATGGGGTAGCGGTCCTTCTTGGTTACTTTATTAAGACCTCTGTAGTCGATACACGGTCGCAGATCAGTGGAACCCCTCTTGGGGATAAAAAACAGTGGGGCTCCAGCAGGTGATTTAGACGGCCGGATGAGACCGTTACAAAGATTGTCATCCAAATATTTCCTCAGGACATTCTTCTCCTTCACCGATAGCGCAAACATCTTGCCGAAGGGTACCAAAGCATTAGGTGTCAGGTCTATGGAACATTCTTCAGGCCTATGGGGGGTAACTCCAAAGGAGAAGAGTCAGCAAAGACTGCATCAAAGTCCTCCAGGATCTGCGAAATTGTATGGACTCCAACTGTAGCAGCAGGCTTACTAGAATACGTCCTCACTGTTTGGTAATTGACGCCCTGCAAGCACTGTCTTTGGCAGTAGGTAGAGGAGAAATCTAGATGGTTGGAGGCCCAATCAATGTAGGGATTATGCTGGCTGAGCCAAGGAATACCCAAAATGAGAGGGAAATGAGCTGCTCGAATGATGTCAAATGTTATACTTCCAGAGTGTTGGTGGATGGTGAGCAATAACGGTTCTGTAGATTGGGTAATAAGGCCAGAGCTCAGCAGTTTGCCGTCCACGCCCTCCACCTTCTGTCCCTCCTGTCGGTCTATGCGCTTAGCTCCCACTTGATTGACTCATAGAGTGTCGGCAAAGTTTCCGGCGGCTCCACAGTCCAGGAGAGCCAATGCCTCAATCTGGTTCTCCCCGATGGTAATTTGTACAGTGATGACCATAAGGCGAGAGTCTTGGGAGGAGTCAAATGATCCGATTGACATGGAAACATAGGTACTATACAGCACCGCTCGACATCCCGTCCCTTCTAGGATCGAGGGTGTTCGTTTTCCGACTGTTTGGAAGATAATTCAGGACAATTCCTTACAGAGTGTCGGTCTGACCCACAATAAGCACATAGGCCTTGCTCCCTCCTTCTCTTCCTCTCTTCGGGAGTAAGAGAGCGGCGTGTAGCACCTATCTGCATTGGTTCTTCAGTTTGTTTGGATGAAGTAGGAGGAGGAGGGGGTCCCCCAGGGAAAAAAGATCGGCTTCGCCGTTTCTCTTGTCTTCTATCAATCATACGAAATTCGATCTCAAGGGCAGCTGTCATTAAAGCAGCTAGTGATTCTGGGTGAGGAGAGCGGGCCAATTCGTCTTTTAGATCTTCTCTAAGACCTCGTCGGAACAAAATTATCTGAGACTGTTCCGACCAGCCAGTTTCCAAGGCCAGCCTTTTAAACGTTGAAATATATGACTGCACGTCAGAGGATCCCTGTCGAACATCCAGCAGGTCTTCCCCTGCTGACATGGCGACTTCAGGTCTTTCAAAAGTGCTCTTGAGAAGTCCCAAAAAGGCCACATAGTCCTGTAGCACAGGGTCAGAGCTGGTTACCAGAGGAGTAGCCCAGGCTAGGGCAGTACCTGACATATTAGAAATCATAAAGCCGACCTTGGCCTGGTCGGAGGTATAGGAGCAGGGTCTGAAAGTAAAATATACGGTGCATGCATCTAGAAACTCTCTCAACTTTTTCGGTGAGCCTTCGAACTTGCCCGAAGAGAGAGCCATGGGAGGCAGATCTATGGAAGGAGGCTCCCGGGAGGCTATCATCTGTTTCATAAGGGTGTTCTCGGCTTTCATGTTTTGCATCTCCAATGAGAGATTCTGGACCGCTGCCACCAGTTCCTGTACCTGCTCGGGGGTGGCCATTGTAGATTGTGGGCGTTGCAAACTGTCAGACTTCGGGTCGATGGCACCTCTAGTATTCGTCTCTTCCTCCCCCTCCTCCTCACCTGTGTGGTCACTGCAGTCTGGACTGATGGATCTTCGGGTCCAGTAGTCTTTTCCTCTCTTTGTAGGTCGACTGCGTCTCCCACGAGACGAAGCCACAGCGGAGGCCAGGTAAAGGCACCTGAAGTATCACTGGGGCCAGAGTGATTGCTTTGAAAAGTAAGTTTATTATTATAAGATTACTGGCGCCCCGCACTGCGACCACCTCCTTCAACAAGACCTAACAACTGACCTGGAACCCTGGGTAATTGCAATCTAAACATTCCATGTTGGTTGCAGTGCGGGGATAACATTCTAACATGGAATGCTACACATCCCCCCCCATAAATATTGAATGAAAACCTTTAAATGGAATAAGATAATAGAAACAAACATTCTTATTTACATTCTAAACAAAATAATTCTTAACATTCTCTAATCCACGGGTGGATACTTAGACCACTTTGCGTAATTTACATGTAGAACTGCATAGCATGAATTAGCATGTGAATGCAATATGATAACATTAAATAACGTACAATATAGATTTTAACTATGCATAACATAATCTCTGGACCAATATGGTAACCTTCTTTCTCTCGAACTTCGCATAAGATTTCGTCCAGATGCATCATTACTTTGTTGCACATTTCCATCCACTTCTTCACCTTGTCTCACTGCCTCTCTATGACTATTGTCTATTTCATTTGCATTTTCCCTTCTAAATAGAGTTTCATCTCCAAACACGTCATCTGCTCTTCTCCTTTCACCCTTACGCCTACATTCCTCCTGTTTGCCTTCCCCTCTCCATTTACTTAATCTATCTAAGTTCCATACTGCTCCCCCAGCAACTCTAACCGCTCTTCTGAACACCTGTATAACTTTAACCGGACTGCTATACTTAGAGTCGCCCTTTCTTACACTACGACCAAACTAAATCCGCACATAATCCCCTGCTGAGATTCTCAACTTGGGTTCACTAATCGACGGTTCTCCACCCGATACGTCATATTTATTTTGACATTTGAACAATCTTTTTTTTTCGGCATGCACCACTTTCCTACGATTAACCCAATACGGATTAAGTAAAGTATTTGGAGCTCTACCTCTCATCAATTCAAAAGGTGAAATATTCATTCCTCTCTTAACAGCCATCCTACTACACCACACCTTCTCTTTTAATACTTCATCTACTGACAAGTTATTACTCAAAGCTAATTCTACTGCTTCTACAATTACACAATTACATCTCTCCACTAACCCATTAGTTTGGGGATGATATAAAGCTGAAAACCTCCATTCAATTCCTGATCTCTTGGCAAATTCTCTTATCTCCTTGCTTTTGAATTGGACTCCATTGTCACTCAATATCACTTTAGGGAACCCTTCCCTCCTGCATATTTGCATTATGAATTTTACTATCTCATGACTATCGATCTTATTCACTGCTTTAACTTCCAGCCACCCTGAATAGTAATCAACTAATACTATCAAGAACTTCTTCTCATCGATTAATTTCCCATATGGTCCAACAATATCAATACCCACCATTTCCCATGGTGCTTCACCTTTGTGAATGTCAATAGGCTTTGACTTTACAATTGTACAACTTTTATCGCTGTTTTGACACGGCCAACAATTCATAACCATCCTTTCTACCATAAGATCCATACCTGGCCACCAATATTTCGATCTTATGTTAATCTTCGTGCCTGTAATACCAGGATGGCCCTGGTGTGCTTTTTCAATAAGTTCATCATATAGTTTACGTGGGGGAATCAATTTGTCTCCTCTTACCAAAAATCCATCTTCCATAGACAATTCATCCCTTACCTCCCAAAATCTCAAACATGTTTCCTGAACTGCTTTTCTTTTAGGCCGTCCCAATTTTATATATTTGCCAATTTGCTGAAGCTCATCATCCTTGCCTAACTCCTCAATCCAAACATCCTTGGAAGTAACTTCAAATACAACAGCTACCATTTCATCATCCATTTCCACCACCATCTGTTTACTTCCTAATGGCAATCTCGACAAAAAATCAGCCACAACATTTCTTTTTCCAGGCACATATTTCACAGAAAAATTGTAATCTTGCATTTTAAGACTAAGTCTTGCTAATCTCGGCAAGGCTCTACACATTCCTTTGACTGTAAGAACCTCAATTAACGGTTTATGGTCTGTCTGAATAACAAATTTAGTTCCCCACACATATTTTCTGAAATAATTTACTGCCCAGGAACAAGCCAATAACTCCTTTTCGATCACTGAGTATCTATTTTCAGTGTCTGAAATGGCCCTCGATGCATGACTGATTATCCTCTCGTTAGCATCTTCATCTACCTGTGATAAAACTGCTCCCAAACCGTTACCACTGGCATCCACTGTAATTTTTGTCATTCTACCAAACTCAAAACCTCATAGCTCCAATGAATTGCAAATTTCACTTTTTATGTATTGTACTGCCATGTTGCAATCATCATCCCACACAAACTTGGCATCCTTTTTCATCAACTTCCTCAAAGGATCCGTGACACTCGCAAAATTTCTCACAAACCTATTGTAATACTGGCATAATCCCAAAAACGACCTCAATTCATCCTTGTTTTTAGGATTAGGTGACTCTCTGATTGCTACCATAGCATCCTTTTTTGGTTTGTACCCTTTGCCATTTACAGTATGCCCTAAATATTCCACCTCATTTACTCCAATTTTGCACTTGCTTTGTTCAACTTTCAAACCTACATCCTGTAATCTTTTTAACACTTTTTTCAACCTGTCATCATGTTCTACAATTCCTTTACCAAATACAATAATATCATCCTGATACACAAAAATTCCTTTCACTCCTCTAAGGACACGCACCATTACCCTCTGAAATACAGCCTCCGCAGAGGCTAAACCAAAAGGCATGCGTTTGTATCTATATAAACCATGTGGCGTAATGAAGGCCGTAATATCTCTGCAATCTTCAGTCAGTGCAATTTGATGATATGCTTTTGAGAGATCTAATGTTGAAAACACATCTGCATCACCAATACAATTCAACATTTCAGAAATAATCGGAAGGGGAAATATATCAACTACTATGTTCTTATTTACATCTCTTAAGTCCACGCAAATCCTTGGTTTGCCATTCTTCTTTAGTGCCACCACGATGGGACTCACCCATTCCGTAGATTCTATTTTTTCTATTACTCCTTCAGATTCTAACAATGTCAACTCCTGCTCCACTTTGTCAGCAATGGCAAATGGAACCGGTCTTGACTTCGTGTGTCTAACCGGTACAGCCCCTTTCTTCAGGCGAATCCTGTGTGCATAATCCTTTAACAAACCTAACTCTGATTTGACTTCATTTCTTTCTGCCGACACATCATTTCTCTGCTGTTGCTGACTGCTATTGACCAACAAAATCTGTTCTTCCGTGCATGGGTCCAACCTGATTCTCAAACCAGCTTGATCTCTCCATCCTATGATGTTAACGCCTTTCTCTGCTTCATAAACTTTGACTTGGGCTCGTCTGTCTTTAAATGGTATGATACTGGGAAACCGGATTTTTATGTCCGATACCTTCAACTCACTTCGCAGACCACATGCCACCAGGTTCTGCCACGTCTTCTTGGTGATTATTGTCCAAGGCAAACAACTATCCGCCTTCACCCTGAGCTTCCAGTTATCTAGAATCACCTCGCAACTTGGGCACTTAAATTCTCCTTCTGGCGGTTCCCGTATGAAAAATACTCTTTCTTCGTCTGACTCTTCTTCTTCGTCTACGATGACAGAAACCCTTTTTTTCTTCTTACATACGACTGCAAAATGACCCTTCATACCACAATTTCCACATTTCTGGCCTAGGGCAGGACACTGTTTTGCATTTGCGTAATGTCCAAATCTGCCACAGTTGTAGCATCTATTTCCATCCCTTGGCTGGTAATTCTGATATTTGTGATCATGTTGCGTGCGAGGTGTCCAAATCTGCCACATTTGTAGCATCTATTTCCATCCCTTGGCTGGTAATTCTGATATTTGTGATCATGTTGCGTGCGAGGTTCATTCTTAGCCCAAATTTTCCCATGAACTTTATTTGAACCACCTCTGTTGTCTAGATTCTTTGTCTTGTTGTTCTTTCCTGAAACAGCTTCAGCTTTGTCTTTAATTCGCAGTGCATTAACCTGGCTTTGTTCCTCTTGCTCCTGAGTCACTTTTGTAGTGTTTCATTGCATGCTCTGTACTGCTTCTTCTTTCTTGTCTTTCATTTCCTTAGAGCACAGCTGACTATGCTCCACCCGCTTGGCAATAGCTATAGTTTCAGGTAGTGATGGATTGCCAATCATCCACAGTCTGTCTTGAACTATATTATCCTTTGAGTGAATTATAATTTGATCTCGAATTAGTTCATCTAGAGTGATGCCATTGCCAAATTGACAGGTTCTAGACAAAACCCTTAATGCTGAAACATACTCCTCTATACTTTCACTTTCCTTTTGCACCCTGGTGTAAAACTTATATCTATTTATGGCCACATTAGTTTATGGCACTTAATAATATTTGTCCAATTGTTTTATGGCTCTGTCATGTTCATCAGCATCTCCAGCCTCATCTCTTGTTAACTCTGGAAGTTCTCTAAACTTCCTTTGACCCTCTAATCCAAGTGCATGTAATAATAATAGCTTCTTTTTCCTGGACGTGAGTTCCTCTTGATCCACGGCTTGAATGTAATTCAACCGAAATTCTTTCCATTCTGACCAGACCACTGCTGGTTGTCCCGGTGTTGGCAAGAAACTTGCAGGAGGTTGAATACAGATACCTTGCATTGTGGTATCTTAAAACAATACTACAACTTTCATAATATGCAATGCCCAATAAGCAATGTGAGTTACTTTATGGTTGCGCGTTTAAATAGAGAAAGAAGAGAGAAAAAAAAATGTTTTTTTTGTTTCTTAAGTACTGGGACGAGGATGAGGATGGGTAATCCTCACCCTCCCCAGACTTCCTGGTCTTTATCTGGCAGAGTCACGTGATCGCAACCTAATTGCAAGGTCCTTTCCTTTACATGCACGATGAGCGGTCAAATGCGCGTGTACGTCTGGAGTGAGGAGCGTAGCATTAGTGCTTCTTTCCTTTTGTGGGCTTGTTTCCTTTTCCCGGGCGAGCAGGAGTAACGAATGTCCGGAGTTCCGCACAAACCACGTTTGGTTTGCTCGGAGTATGGAGCAGCCCCCTCCTTTGGGAACACTAACAGCACAAACCAACAGCAGTGTGTCGATTCGGAGCGTTCGCTCTCCTCCAGTCCCACGTTTCTACGTGGATCGCAACAGCACAAGCCAGCACAGTGTTGCGCCCGGGCTCGGAGCAACCGCTCTCGTCTTCTCTGTGTTGCGTGGGTCCACCAGGCACCGGTATCCTCGTCACCAATTGAAGTATCACTGGGGCCAGAGTGATTGCTTTGAAAAGTAAGTTTATTATTATAAGATTACCGGCGCCCCGCACTGCGACCACCTTCTTCAACAAGACCTAACAACTGACCTGGAACCCTGGGTAATTGCAATCTAAACATTCCATGTTGGTCGCAGTGCGGGGATAACATTCTAACATGGAATGCTACAGCACCCCGCTGGGACTCCGGTCCCGGGAGGGACAACTAGGGGAAAAAGCCGCAAGCGGCAGAAAAAACCCCTGCTGAAGGCACCGGAGTCCTGATGGAAGATGAGCTCCGTGGAAAGTAGCTCGAGAGAAAATACAGGCTACAGGATGCGAAGCCGACTGGGAGCAGTGAGAGGTAAGCAAACTGGGCAAGGCGCCGCGGGGGCACGGCAGGGGGAAGGGAAGCAGAGTACAAAAGAGCGAAAAAACAGAGAGAGGAGCCAGAGCAGAACTAGAGAGAAGGAGAGCGTACACAACAGCGGCAGCGAGGAGAACAGCTGACGGAAAGGGTTGCAACGCGAAGCGCTGAAAGAAGGCGGGCCCAAATAGGAAGCATGAGCCAAGGGAAAAGACTACACCGCGCTATGCGCTCGGCTATGATAAACCCGGGTCCTCGGCCAGAGACGCCAGGAAGGAACGCGGCGCGTGACATCTAGTCCCTCATCCTAGTTCTAGTCCCTGAAATCAGTCACTCGCCCTAGTCCTAATCTCCTGTCATGATCTCTTGTCCTAGTCCTAATCTCTTGTCTTAATCTCTTGTCATAGCCCTAATCCATTGCCATAGTCCTAATCCTTACTTTTACTCTTAATTTGTAATTTTAGTCCTAGTCCCTTGTCCTATTCCTAATCCTAGTCTTTTATCCAAATCCCTCGTTCTAGTTCCTTGCCTTAATCTCTTTTCCCACTTCCACATCCTAGTCTGTCATGACAGTCTCTCATTGTAGTTTCTCATGCTGGTGCCTCATCCCAGACTCTCAACCCAGTCCTAGTTCCTTTGCCTGTCTTTGTACTGGTCCTAGTCACAGTCCCTAAATCACAGTCTCTCTCTCTCTTTCTCTTCTCCTGCTCTCTCTCTCTTGCTCTTTCTCTTTCTATATACTACTATGCTGGATATAGGTCACTGCCTTGTATAACTGGTGCTGTAAAATATGTCTTAACACAGCTGATGCCATGCCAAATTGGACAGAGATCAAAAGCATTTTATGGGCTTCCACGGAAGACATTGTAAGCTTGAGGCTTTGTGTCTCAGTGATGTAAAATGTTAGAAGTATTTAGCCAACAAAGTCCAGCTGCTCATGTAATAATAGTCACATATTGACCATATCAACTTGCATGCACTTTGAACTTGGTCTGTTCTTTATGCAGCTGTCACAAATTGATGCCTTCTAGCATGGCCAATGTGTTACAGTGACTCATGTACTCAATTGACTCAAACACTCACTTAAAGAAACTCAGACACAGCTATTTAGCACCAGATCAACTTGAGCTCAAATGACTCACTTTCACTAAGCGAACATTCATCAGAGGCAGGATTCTCCTTAATAAATAAAAGCAAACTCTGTTGTTATTAGCTGGTATTACACCTTCGTACCAAACTTTCTGAAGCCCACCACACCCTACTCTCCTCCAATTCAGTTCCCACCTGTGCCCTTCTCACAGATGCCAAACGCTCCGACACAAAGTCCAGCCCTCAAGCCACCTCACTCCCCATGTCAGCTTTCACATGTATGTTGATTGGCGGCCATTTTTTCCACCTCTGTCCTTATGCAGCCTTCTGTAATGGTGCTCTGTGATAGCCCCTGCTTTTAACCTCGGGCTGCTCGGCTATTACCATCCACTTCAGCACACTTGCAATATCTTCATCACCCAAATATTACATCGAGATGTTAATGGGTTCCAGATAGAGATGAAAGCTGAGATGGGGAGTAAGGTGGTTCAAAGGCTCGGCTTTGCATTAGAGAGACTGGCATGAACCTGTAGTTGTCGGAACACACCGGAGATGCGTAATACCAGATGGATGCCTTTATTTGACTCCTGCTGTGCCAATGCAGTACACAAGTATCAACTCCCTGGATCAGCCAAACAATGTTAGACTTCTATTAGAGTGTTTGACTTGCAGATTAGTTCAGATCAGGCGTATGGTGTCTCCAGGCACAGGCTAACTTGAATTGGCTGCAGAAGAGCCAACAAAAATATGCACCGCTTCCGGGAACTTTGTGGGGGAAAACTTTAGAAAAAATAAATTTCTACACATTTTGGAAGTCATTCCATATTTTTAGAAGTCAAAATATTTCCTTGCTTGAATATTTGGGGGTGGCTTCTGTGCCACAAAATTGGAAGTCACTGGATGATTAGGAAAATAGAATCCGATAGAAAACGATAAGGCAAAGTAGCAATTATATTTGCAAATGCTCCAATCTCAACTTTGGCATTGGAGGAGTAGACTCTGGGAAGCACAAAATAAAAATGCTAACAACGGTGTTAAAACTGCTCCTGATGCTCCACAAATCGACATCATAGATTAAACGAGGGAAATGTTCTGAAGTCATTGAATTCTTGGCCCCCATGTTTTTGAAGTTTTGGGGCATTTCCCAGACTTCAAAACATCGAAGCATGGCATAATTGAAGCACTGCATCCACATAATGGCCAAAACAAGTTATGGCCATTCAATTGTTTACTCGTATTTCATGACCACCCACTACGGTTACCTTCTAGGCAGACAGAGCAGACATTTGTTTTTATTATTTGTGTGTCTTTACATTTTGTGTTGGCACAGGAAAGGAATTCAAAACAGTTCGGACCTCATGCAACTGTCTTTGAAGACGGAAACATGTTTTCCAACCATCTCCTCTTCAAGAGACGACCATTCCCACATTGGGAATATAGCCACTGTTCCCTTTGGAGACACATTTCTACCTTATCAGAGAACGGGGTAGGGGAAAGCGAAAAGAAAGGACACAGGACAGCGTGACGACAGGGTCACTTAATCGTCAACCCTTCTCATGGTGGGTGGCCAACTGTTCCTTGCCCGAGAATGCCACTTTCAAACCTTGTTTCATGCCAGACCATGCAAGCCTTGTTTCATGACAGACCATGCAGGATCTAGTTACTCATCAAGAGTCATGGTCCTTATGACCTAAGATAATTTTTCAGTCGTAAATTACAGCATGGCCTAGATTGCCACTCTCCCTAGTAGTAACACAGCAGTATCACAACTATGCAAAGCCATTGCCAGTATGGAATTACTACTTATGGTGACGAAACCGAGCAGTAAGTACAGCCAGCGGTCAAATGACACCCAACAGAGCACATATTGTAGAGTCAACTTCCCAGGTCTAGGGCACAATTTGGTGGTAAGGACCAGCCATCTGAAGCTTTTGAAGGGCCTCTGTGAGGGCTCAGGGCTGTGACCACTGAATCTTAGCAACCCGGTCTGACACCTAAGTTGTTAATATTCTTTTTTTGGGGAAACTAGCTTCATGCATCTCTTACCAAATGTAAAATTTTTGTGGTGATGGAAAGCGGTAGGGGGAATGAGCTCTTGGTACCAGTAAAAGGAAACAACATGGTGGCTCAGGGGAAAGGTGCAGACGGCAGGAATGGAATGTGGCCTTGTACCAGCAGTTCAAACCTGTGTTCCTGCGCTCCTGATCATATATACCAGGGATTGTGCCTGTTGATATCAGTAAAATAAAGGCAATCCAATTAAACTATTAATGTTATACAGTTTCTATATTAAAAACAAATTATCATTTGGCAATCCTGATACACTTCAATCATACATTACCCTTTAAATCCCTTTAAATTAGGCAATTTCTTTGATTACATATCGTAAATATCACGCACTCTTCAAATCAACGTCTATAAATGCAACAAATAAAGTACAACATAAACACCTTTAATGAACCAAAATGTAAGACTGAGATCATATTTACAACAAACATCTAATGCAAAGAAATCTTAGTGTGACACCTTATTTCCACAACTCATGTAAACCAAAATCACGATTCATAGTCCCTAAATGGTTGCCACTCTAGACGTATGTGTGCGGTGTGAGAAACCAGAAGGTGTGTTTCACCCGCTAATCCCTGCGGATCTCTCTCTCAGGTGGCCAGGGCACGGCCATCGCCTTTGGATCCAGACTCTGTGGGTGGACCAGTGTAGAAGGATCACCTGGGTGAGGGGTCTTCGGGGAGTGGGAAGCCTGATGGTGAGACGGGGTATCCCTCTCTTCCCAGTAACATCTTTACCCCATCTGACCAGGTAGGATATATCGAAACTCTAACCCCCTTTTCCTGCATGAAACTTTCACACGGACAGCCTGCTCTGGGAGAAAACAGACTCACACCCGAGCTGTGTACCTGACATGTCCCACTACTATGGTCAGGCAAAGCCAGGCAATTACTAACAATCACTCACACCTGACTGCCATTAAACGTCCCCACACAGATAAAAGTCAGAGCACAAGAGCACACTCTGAGCGAGGCAAATCACACAAAGGTACAGCAGTTTCAAGTCGGCAGCTGAACGAGGGGAGAAAGTCAGCAAACCAAGGAGGGTTCGTAAGAAGCAAAGAACCCTTGACCTTTTTGGCAAGACGTAAGGCCAGGAAACCAGACTGAAGAATCCTGCATTGTGTGTCAGAGATACTGAGGACCCTCCTGCATAACTGAACAAAGTGGGGAGGAGCAGCAGATGCCGTTGTATCATCCTTGGCTCCACAAAAAAAGAAGCGACAAAGATCAACACAGTTGAGTTGGGGGAGACCGATGCAATACCGGTCTGTGTTGAAGTCAAGGTTGCAAGCGGCAAAATTGTATGATGAGCACTGGAAAGAAAGTAGAAGATTGATGAGAACTATTGTGTGAAGTGAATCAAAATGGTTCTGTCGATAGTTTAAGCAAAACCCATTGCACATTCGAAAGTCTTCATTTCTGATATCAAGAGGATCTGAGCCCGAATGAGGGGGATCAGTAGTCCGAGCCCGAACGAGGGAGACCAAATCTGAACTTTGTGGTAAAGGGATCTGAGCCCAAACGAGGGGGATCCGTGGTCTCAGCCTGAACGAGGGAGACCAATTGTGAACATTGTGGAAAAGGGGTCTGAGCCCAAATGAGGGGGACTTGTGGTCCGAGCCCGAACAATGGAGACCAGTTGTTAACTTTTAAATGTGAAAATCCTGACAAAGGTAAGGTACCTTTGTGTTTTGTTTGTTACATCAGGCCCTCTGCAATAAGAAACTGAGAGACTTTGGCAGAAGGCCCTGATGCATATATTTTGAACTATTACCTCGTGGAGAAGCCAGAGTGTGTGCGAAGCTCGCACATGCTGCCTTGCCCCTTGCTGAAAATATGGGGGAAGGGAAGTCAACTTCTACACCTTCCTGACATATTCTTTCTCGAACACTTTCCTTTTGCATACATAGTTATCCAACACCATTTGTATTTAGAAGTAAGGATTGGCTATAGGTGTATTGGTATAGGCCCTTTTATTTTGATAGAGGCTCCAGATTTAGGTTTAAATAGGCATTCAACCAACCTATTTGAAGTTCATTAAACACCCTTGAACTGTGATCACGTGTGCCTGTCTTCACTGTTTGATACCATGCCTTCCTTATAGTGGTCTGGTGCTCAGTTCGAGCACTCATCGAGTAAGTATTGGAGTTCAGTGTGACGTCTCCCCACAAAATAAAACAGACCTATTAAGGCACGTTTTGAAAAAACAGCATACTGAGCTGAGAAAGACATAGAAGCTTTGTAACACATGCACAACGATGCTATTTGTTTGTTTGTTTGTTTATTTTATTTGTATGGCGCTCCAAACCCAGAGGTATAAGGGCGCTTAAGAATTTGGTTACATAGTTGAGAAGTATCTGTGTGTTGCATACTTTGTACAGGTTTATAATATATACATATATATACAGAGGCCAATAAATAGAACATGTGTAGTACGTACAATATACAATTTTCAGAATAAGTACAGTGTCTAAGCCAGTAATCGCGCGAGTCTAGAGCTAGTGGTGTTGTTCTTTGTTTAGCAGCCAGCTGATGACCTGCTTCCTAAAGATCTGGAAGGATTCGACAGTTTTGATGTTAAGCGGTAGGGAGTTCCAGAGTTGGTGAGCAAGCACTGTGAAGCTTGCCCCTCCAGCTCTTTTTAGGTGGCACCTGGGCACTAGTAGGCAAAGAGTGTTGGAGGATCTGGTGAGTCTGGTGGCAGGTTTCAGGGTGAGTTTATTAGCTAGATAGGGTGGTGCTAGGTGGTTGAGGGCTTTGTACGTGAGGCAGATGATTTTTAGATACATTTTTTGGCGTATGGAGAGCCATTTGCAGGCTTTCCTAGTGGCAGAGATCTGCTCTTGTCTTGGAATGTTGAGGGCTGCGCGCAAGGCGTTATTTTGTATTACCTGCAATTTATTGAGTACGGATTGATTAGCGCCAAGGAACAGGCTGTTGCAGTAATCCAGTTTGGATTGTATTAGGGCCCTGGCAAGGGTGAGGCAGCTGTTGGGTGATAGGAAGGGTCTGCTGGCCCTAATGAGCTTGCCGGTATAGGCAGCAGCTGAGGCGGTCATATTGGTATGTTTGCTAAGGTTGGTGTTGGAATCTAGATAGAAGCCAAGGGTTTTTACGCTTTTGGCTATGGGAATGGAGTGACCATCGATGGTGATGTTATTATAGCTAGGGTCAAGTTTAGTTAGAGTGTTGGGGGAACCGACAATTAGGAGCTCTGTCTTCTCATCATTCAGGCAGAGACCATGGGAGGCATCCATGCCTGAATGATGGAGAATATTTTGTTGATCCGGGCGGAGTCTTCTTGGTAATTACCAGAGATAGTGAGGAGTATCTGGGTGTCATCTGCGTAGTTTGTGTAGGTGACACCCAGATGGTCCAGTTGGTCAAATAGAGGCTTTTTAAATATGTTGTGCAAAGTGGGGGATACACAGGAACCTTGTGGGACCCCGCATGTGATGGGGATGGGGTCTGCTGCAGCTGTGGTGGAGAAGACTCGTATGGTTCTGTTTGCCAGGAAGGATTGTATCCATGTAATGGCAGGGGAGGAGAAGTGGGCTGCGGTGGCAAGGTGATTACAGAGGACCTCATGGCTGACCAGGTCAAAGGCAGCTGAGAGGTCTAGGAGGAGTAGGATTGCGGCATTGCCTTTGTCTTTTATTTCATCAATCTGGCTTTTGAGATCAACAAGGGCGGTTTCAGTTCCGTGTTGAGGTCTGAAGCCAGATTGACGTATTCCTAGCAGTTGGTTGGATTCTAGGTATTCCTGAATTTGGATGTAGGCGACTCTGTCCAGGATTTTCAGTAGGAAGGGGATTGTGGTGATGGGCCTATAGTTTGTGGGTGTGGCCGGATCGAGGGATTGTTTTTTCAGGAGAGGGAGAACCCATGATTGTTTTAGGTTGCTGGGGATGGAGCTATTGGTGAAGGATAGGTTGTTGAGTTTGGTGATGAAGGGGGAGAGCTCTCTGGCTGCATCTTTTATGATTTGAGCCGGGCAGCTGTCTCCTTTACAGTTAGAGGGTTTCAAGGAGGTGATGATTTTTTGAACTTCCGGGATGGTGACTTTTTTGAACGAGAAGCCTGCGCTAGTGTCGTTAGGTGTGGGTAGGCTAAGGTTGGTGACATTGTTGTTGAAGAGTTGTAGCCGTTTGTTTTCGATTTTAGTTTGGAGTCCTAAAATTTTATTGTTAAGGGCTTCTGGATGTTGGTGCACCAGGATTTGTCTTTCAGGCAGGTTTCCGGGGCGAAATAGGGTTTTCTAGTTCCTTCAAAATTTTGAATAATTCTTTAGTGGAGGATCCTGCCTGAGTGATCCTGGTGTTGTATGAATCTTTTTTGGTCCGGATTATCTCGCTTTTGTAAAGTGAGGATAGGTTAGTGAGGTTGGATTTGTTTTCCGCAGTGGGGTTAGTCTTCCAGGTGTGGTGAGCCTTAGCTTTCTCTTTCCTAAGTAGTTTTAGCTCGGGGGTGTACCACGAGTTCAGATGAGCTTTGGGTTAGGCTTTGCGTATTTTCAAGGGGGCAACAGTGTCCATTGCTTTGGCCATGGAATCATTGAAGGTGTCAATCAGCAGGTTTAAGTCAGCGTTAGCTGGGAGAGCATTGAGGGTAGGTAAGACCAATGGTAGTAGGGCTTCAGCAGTGATGTTGCGTTTGTTCCTGGTGGGGCATGCTGGTGCCATGGGGTGCTTATTGGGCAGTACCTGATTGGTGTTAACCTCAAGGGGGATCATGTGGTGATCGGTCCATGCCAGAGGTTGGGGGTCTTTGCAGGTTGTGTTGCAGTTGTGGGTTGCTACCCAATCAAGGGTTCTGCCTTTTTGGTGGGTAGGGAGTACAATGAGTTGAGTGAGACCATGATCGGTTAGGATATTGGCTAGGGATGCAGCAGGTGCATCGTTTGGGTCTTGGTAGCCGAGGTTGAAATCTCCAAGGATCATGATTTGTGCTGTTGGTTTGGAAGTTTTGGTGATGAGGGATGTGATGTCTTCTTCGAAGGTCCCAGGGGGGCCTGGGGGTCTATATATGAGGTGGATGGTTATCGTGGTTGTGGGGGAGGTTTGTAGTTTGGTTGTGAGTAACTCGCAGGATGTGCATGCGACTGTGTCGGTTGGTCTAAGGCCTAGGGCGGATTTGGAGATGATTGCTACGCCTCCACCTCTGGCGTTTGGTCTGTCCGCTCTGAGGATAGTGTATTTGTCTGGGATGGCTAGCGATAAATAGGGCCCGGACGCCTCATGAAGCCAAGTTTCTGTTAGGGCTAAGAAGTCAAGGTCATTGGTAAGGATGATGTCTGCAATTTCTGTGGGGTGGGCAGCCAGGGATCTGACGTTGAGTAGGGCACCTTTTAGTGGGGGAGGAGTGGGCTTGCTAGGTGCAATGTGCTTTGTATTCGTTTTGGTGTAAGGTCTGGAGTTAGGTTTAGAATTTGTGGTCGGGAGCCTGGAGCCTAATCTGTCATTGCAGGTTGTGATTTTGGGAATAAGGGAGAGGGGGGTTCAGCCGGGTGGCTTAAAGCGGGTGGGAGGTTTGGAGGTCATTTTGGTTTGGTTAGACTTAGCAATGGGACTGTGGTGGCTGTTGGTGGGTAGGCCATGGATGACGATGGATTTGGGGGTGAGAGGGTGGTGGTAAGTGGAGGGGAAAGGGGGTGTGGAGGGTAGGAACGGAGTGGGGCAGGGGATGGGGTGGTGTCTGGGGCACCCTAGTTTGGCCAGACCATCCTGGTGGGCTATGTAGCTATTGTTGCTACAAGGTACATTGTCCTGTGTTAAGCAGAAAGGGAAAATGGTTAGGGCGAGCCAGAAGGTCATGGTCTGTGGATAGCGGTGGAGTCTAGTGGTGCTGGTGGGGAGCAGGTCGGGCTATGATAGATGGTGGCTAGTTAGAGTCGGGTAGAATCGGTCAGGTACAGCCTGTGCACTATAGTCTCTAGATTGGATGCAGCTGGTTGTGAGGTTGGAGCATACAACAGGGGCACCTAGATGTGGCAGTTCCAGACATTGAGTAAAGTGCATACATCGGATGGTCTGCTAGCGATCATAGGGCATAACTCAGTTCTGGTGGTCTGTTAGCGACCATGGGGCACAACTCAGTTCTGGTGGTCTGTTAGCGACCATAGGGTATGACACAACTCTAGTGGTCTGTGTGTATCTGCGTTGCTTCACAGTATGGTTTGAGAGAGTTGGGCAGCTGTGAGCAGTGTGTGCGGAGAACTAGTTCTGAGTACAATTGTTATATAGTGGTTGGGTAGCTGCAGTGACTAAGGCAGTGACCGTAAGGCACAGCACAGTTTAAATGTGGTCTGCTATTGACCATAAGGCACAACACAGTCTAAATGTGGTCTGCTATTGACCATAAGGCGCAACACAGTCTAAATGTGGTCTGCTATTGACCATAGGCACAGCACAGTCTAAATGTGGTCTGCTATTGACCATAAGGCACAACACAGTCTAAATGTGGTCTGCTATTGACCATAAGGCGCAACACAGTCTAAATGTGGTCTGCTATTGACCATAGGCACAGCACAGTCTAAATGTGGTCTGCTATTGACCATAAGGCACAACACAGTCTAAATGTGGTCTGCTATTGACCATAAGGCGCAACACAGTCTAGATGTGGCCAGCTATTGACCATAAGGCACAACACAGTCTAAATGTGGTCTGCTGTTGACCATAAGGCGCAACACAGTCTAAATGTGGTCTGCTATTGACCATAAGGCGCAACACAGTCTAGATGTGGTCAGCTATTGACCATAAGGCACAACACAGTCTAAATGTGGTCTGCTATTGACTATAGAGCATAGCACAGACAGTGAGGTCAGTAAGTATTCATGAGCCAAGCAGGTATTGGGCTCTATAGATAGACCAGCAAAAAGACAAGAAAGTGTCGAAAGTGTGAGGAGTTTGTGTCACCACTCGAAACTGATGACTGATTGTTGAGGTAGAGGTAATGTACTTACATAACCTCATGAGCGCAGTTTTGCAGGGGGTCTGTGCGATGTAGCGTGCAGTTGCAGATAGGCTCTTTGAAGAAAGTGCTCGGCTGCCGCCTCCAGGTTATAAGGCGGGGGTATGAATGACCAGAATATTGCATGCTCCGATGCTCCCACGGCGAACAGGGCAAACAGGGATGGCCTTTGTCTGGCCTTCGTCGCCGGCTTTCCGCCTGCCGGTGGATGTTGATTGTAAAAAGGAGAGACTACGAGGCGTTGCTAAGCAACGTATTCAAGCCTCGTTTTGAAGCCGTGCAGCGCCCGGCATTTTGTTTTCAGTAATCAGCTGTTCTCCGATTGCAGGGACAGCTTCTGAAGTTCGGGGCCAGAAGTAGTAAATAAAATGCCTCGATTTTAGTTCTGGTGCACGATAGGCAAAGGGGCCTTACCCTGCCTTGTGGAAGCTGCTGATTGTAGTCCTCATCTGGTGTGGTCTCTTCTCGTGGGTCCTCAGTTTTTACAGGTGAGGGGTCAGGGCTCCTGCCCTCTCCCCTACCTGGATGAGAGTGAGGGTGCAGGGCAAACAGGGATGGCCTTTGTCTGGCCTTCGTCGCCGGCTTTCCGCCTGCCGGCGGATGTTGATTGTAAAAGGGAGAGACTACGAGGCGTTGCTAAGCAACGTATTCAAGCCTCGTTTTGAAGCCGTGCAGCGCCCGGCATTTTGTTTTCAGTAATCAGCTGTTCTCCGATTGCAGGGACAGCTTCTGAAGTTCGGGGCCAGAAGTAGTAAATAAAATGCCTCGATTTTAGTTCTGGTGCACGATAGGCAAAGGGGCCTTACCCTGCCTTGTGGAAGCTGCTGATTGTAGGCCTCATCTGGTGTGGTCGCTTCTCGTGGGTCCTCAGTGTTTACAGGTGAGGGGTCAGGGCTCCTGCCCTCTCCCCTGCCTGGATGAGAGTGAGGGTGCAGGGCAAACAGGGATGGCCTTTGTCTGGCCTTCGTCACCGGCTTTCCGCCTGCTGGCGGATGTTGATTGTAAAAGGGAGAGACTACGAGGCGTTGCTAAGCAACATATTCAAGCCTCGTTTTGAAGCCGTGCAGCGCCCGGCATTTTGTTTTCAGTAATCAGCTGTTCTCCGATTGCAGGGACAGCTTCTGAAGTTCGGGGCCAGAAGTAGTAAATAAAATGCCTCGATTTTAGTTCTGGTGCACGATAGGCAAAGGGGCCTTACCCTGCCTTGTGGAAGCTGCTGATTGTAGGCCTCATCTGGTGTGGTCGCTTCTCGTGGGTCCTCAGTGTTTACAGGTGAGGGGTCAGGGCTCCTGCCCTCTCCCCTTCCTGGATGAGAGTGCATCGATTTAAAAGATACTTGACTAAATATTGGCCCTGAGGAAGACGAGGCTGTGTGCCAATCTCCAATTTAGTACACCAATAACGGATTGAAATGTTTCAGCTGAATTCTATCATTAGGTTTTGCAGCCAACAGGTTATTTTAGGTTAAATCATGTGCACCTTAGTGGTTACTATTATGCCATGTAATGTATGTATCTTCTGGTACAACGTCCTTTCATTCGATGGGTTTTTTGATGAATATTATTTCATGAAAAACTCATTGAAAAATATAGGGGGTGTATATTAGAGGTGTAGAGGGGTCTGGATTAATGAAAAAGCAAAATGGGATGAGGACTTGGGGGGACCCCCCCAAATAAAAATAACTCAATTTAGATGAGTCTTTTTAATTGAAAAAAACGTTGTAAATCAGGCCCAATATGTTTTTTCACATTCAGCGATGTCATGAAATGTTTCCCGAATCTGGCATCGTTTTATGTGTTTTTTTTAATATGCCACGTAACTTATTGATGTTCTGTTTTGGTATGTGATAGAAGCATCAATTCATGAATGCAATGTTTTTTATAATGCCAACAATTTTTAATAGAGATTGAAATGTGTAATGAGCCGGTTTGCTTTTAAGTCCTCTTGATTTTAGTCCAAATTTGTATTTACTTTTGCGGTGTAAACTGTTGATAACATTCAGATACATGGTGAAATTGAATTTTATTTGATTGATAAATGGAAAACATACAACAAAATCACAATGGACGTGCTAATGAAACAGAATTCATAGTCTGTGGATAATTAACACACAACCGGGTTGGCGTTAGAAACCTTTGATCTGTATCAGTTGTCAACACCTTTCTCAGCACCTAAGAATCATTCATATGGTACCCTCTTTGAACAATAAAATATATAATATATATTTTCTAAATACAAAAATAAATATATATATATATATATATGTGTGTGTATATATTAGATGGACGCGGTAGCGTCCATGTAGTTATGGTTAAGTTGGTGTTTCCATAGGAAGAGCATTTTTTGGGCGGCTCATAACTTTGCTCCCTCTGGACGAATCCTCACCAAACTTTGCAAAAAAAGTATATGGCCCACTCTGAATGTTTTGCAAAGTTTGGAGAGGTTTGGTTCAGGGGGGCAAAGTTATAGGGGGGGTCCCAAAACATTTGTTTTTTCCCATAGACATAATGGGAAAAAACTTGGCGCACGCCTACAGCCCAAACCGCTGGACGGATTTACACCAAATTTGTGGCAGGAGTGGGGGCTTGGTCACGAAAGCGTGCTTTTGCAAATTTGGTGTAAATCCGTCCAGTAGTTTTTTTTAAAATGACCAAAATGTAAGGCAAAAAAATTAGTGATATCTCCGTTCGCTTTACGAACAGACTTCCCGGTTCGAGCCGCGGACAGTGCCCTGATTGGCCGAGCGGCTTGCGCGATGTCTGCGGACATGCAACGTGTTCGCTGATTGGACGGCATGGTGCGTGAAGCATGTCAGATTTTCTGTGGCGCCCGCCATCTTGCATTCGCGGACGAACGCGGACAGCGCAGTGAAATGTGGATTAAAAATGTTATTTAGTGGAGTGTGTTGGTGTGTAAGAGTGTTTGGGGAGGGTGGGGGAGTATAAGATAGGTTCAATGTTCTGTTTTTTTTTATGTGCTAGACACTTTTGTTGTGTTCGATTTTTCTGCAGACGACACGGCTGTTCTGAAATGTTCGTAAATAAACAGAATGGATTCGGTGAAAGTGTTCTAAAAAGACTCGTGGGGTCCTGGAATGTTTGCAGGGGGTGTCCTGAAGACGTTGTCTGTATTGTTCGTTGTCAAGCTGAAAGTGTTCTAAGAACACTCGCGGTGTCCTGAAATGTTCGTACATAAAGAAAATGGGGGTGTTCTGAGGACGTTGTCCGTATTGTTCGCTGGCAAGTTGAATGTGTTCTAAGAACACTCGCGGTGTCCTGAAATGTTCGAAAATAAACAAACTGCGGGTGTTCTGAGGACGTTCTCCGTTTTGCGTGCCTGCTTAGCTGTATCCAATGAGGGAATGGCACAGAGAATGACGTGGAAATGGTAGAAGGGCTGTCTAAGAGTTATGCGGTCTGCGGACAGGGCGTGCTACATCCGGGGTTTTCCAGCAAATCCCGCATGGAATGAAGACTGTAGGGATCAGCCAATCAGATGTTGAGGTTGTGGATTTGTGTTCAAAGAGACTGTGTGTAGTGAAGATGGCAGACGTTGAGAAAGTCAGGATGTTGGTGCTTGGAGATATGTTTGTGCATGGTTTACAACAGTATGCTCAATGCAGGCATGTTGCAAAGAATTTTGATGTTAAAGGAGTGGAGGTGGTGTGGAGCACTGTGCCTGATTGCAATGTACAGGGAAGTACAGGTTTGTGAAGATATGGGCAGGATCAACAGTCCCCATGTGGTAGTTTTGCACTATGGTGCTTTCCATTTGGGCTATGTCAGTGCCCCTACTTTGTTGGCAGATTTGGAACACTTGGTTCAAGCAGTAATGAACATCCTTCCAAATGCCATAGTAATTTTTTTCTGGATTAGTACCTGGGGCAATATGGGACAATAGTTTTTTGTCCTCAGCAAAACAATGCTAGGTGTGTAATCAACTGAGGCATGTGTGCCTTCATGCTTAGAGCTGTTATGGTCTTTTGTAATAATGAGAATATTGATTCCAGTAATGCTGTTTATTTTAAAGAAGATGGCATTTCCTTATCTTTTATGGGAAATGCCATTCTGTTTTGGAATGTAAGGGTTGCTTTGGAGAAGGTTATGTGAAGATTTTAGGAGTAAAGTAAAAAAAAAAAATACAAAATAACAGGTGTCTGTCAAGCATCTGCAAAAACCTGCCAAAAAAATGGCTCTTTTCAGAGCCAACCTCAAAGGGGAAATGGGGCACACTATTTAAATTTACATTCACCACGCTCAGATTTTCGATATGTCCGCGGACATGGCGGTAGTCCGCGGACATCGAAATCACTAGCTAGGGGTTCAGTATGTTCTATGTTACATGTATATAAAGTCAGGGATATTATTGTTAAGTTGCGCTACTAAAACCTATCAAATTCAGTAAAAAAACGTTGTTAAAAGGGAGGTTATGGTTCAAAGTAAAACCGAAAAACCCCTGAAATTCGGCAGTTATGGTAAGATAAGCAACCATAACTCGCGCCACCGTGCACTGCTAACACTAACACCCAGGACATCAAAGATGACATCACAAATGTCATTGATGACATCACTGATGACATCACATGTGCATTTACTTTTCATGAAAACTCTGTAGGAGGGATTCTTATAATGTTGACCAAAAAGTGTGAAGGATCATTTGAATAAATATCATGACTAATTAGTACATTAAGCAATGCATTGATATAAATAGCATTCTATTATGAAGTTCTATCCAGTATACTAAGCAACTCATGCAGAAACTTAGGCATTGTGTGCAGTATACATGATGAAGGTGCAATATTCATAATCTAACATGTAATAAGTAGCTAATAAAACCCACTTAATACATAATTACACTTAATACAGACAAAACACAAAGAGACAACAACACATGCAAATATGAGTATATACAGGGACAGAGAAGTAATCAAAAAAGCAGAAGTAGTAGCAGAAAGAGTTCATAACCTAACTGATTATCTTTATGCAGAGAAATGATTGCTCTGTTTCAAAGGTGCTACTTGCTGTATGTATGTGTACCAAATGATGTCAGTGAACCCTAAGGAAAGGAGTGTGAGTACAATGTATACAAATATGAGCATATACAGGGAAGGTATAGTAATAAAAATAAAACTATGAGAGAGTGCTGATAAATTGTATTTAGTGGAGTGCGTTGGTGTGTAAGAGTGTTTGAGCAGGGTGGGGGAGTATGAGATATGTTCAATGTTCTGTTATTTTTATATGCTTGACACTTTTGTTGTGTTCGATTTGTCTGCGGACAACACGGCTGTTCTGAAATGTTCTATATAAACTAAATGGTGGGGTGTTCTGAGGACAGAGTATGTGTCCGTTTTGTTCGCAAGCAAGCTAAAATTGAGCTAAGAACACTTGCGGTGTCCTTAAATGTTCATACATAAACAAAATGGGGGTGTCCTGAGGGCGCTGTCCGAATTGTACTCTGGCAAGTTGAATGTGTTCTAAGAATACTTGCGGTGTCCTGAAATGCTCTGATTACTTGCCGGTAATCTCCATTACTCCTATTCCTACTCTTCCTCGTCACAGTACTGACGACCATCCTCACCGTCCCTGCGGGGAAGGTCCCATGCTCCGGCTTGGTAATATGAAACTGAGTGATGTGGATGTGGGGGAGGAGTTATAGGAATTTAAAGAAATAGAAGAAGGTCTTGTGTCGGAGGCAGGGGCCTCATGAAGTAAGTACTGGGACGAGGATGAGTGGATGTGGAGTTAATGTTTGCAATTAAACAAAATGGGGGTGTTCTGAGAACGCTGTTCGTATTGTTCGTTGTCAGGTTGAAAGTGTTCTAAGAACCCTCCTTATGTCCATTGACATTACACTTTCCTATGGGCCTTATCCGACTTTTTGTCCACTAAACAAACGATAAATCAGTCTGCTGTGCGCCAACATTATGTGATAATCCTATCACTGGCCCCATCGACCTGGCTGACCTGCTTTTGCGACACTAAATCATATCTCCCGCCCCTAAGCTTGACATTATCAAAGCATTCATATTCCCCGTCTCTCTCTGTGATGTTACAGGGTGCGTAGCCAAATGCGCCAAGTCGTCTCCAGTCCTACGCGACTTTACACAGAACCCGGAAAACAACACAGATCATCTCACAACACAGCGCGCCACAATGCGGAATATGAAACTGTGATTTAAAAGCAAACAGCAAGATTGTACATTTCATAAAGTACTTTTATTTGACATCAAATGTTTAGAGAATATTCAGCGATTTGCATTTGTCTTTGGTGTCGATCCGCAAAAGTTCATCTTGAGTCACGCGCTGTTCCTTTGCGGTACACAGGGTGTTGGTTTATGATAAAAGAAGCACTATGGTGGCACTGATAATCGGAAGTCTGTTCCAACACGAGGCATTAGACCACCATAATGGTTGGTATGTTGCTTCTAGCCGCTAGTACCGCGTAAGGGCATATTGGTCCTTGGCGATTGTCTCATAAAATGGTGAGGGTCATGAAGTTGTTTAGAAGTAGCTGCACCTGGCAGTTAAAAAATCCGTCGGCCGGGCTCTGAAAATCGTGGCATTGACAGTACGGCAGGATGTACCTGTTTTAAAAACATAAATTAGTCTCACGAGCCGATCAATGACATTTGTGATGTCATCTTTGATGTCCTGGGTGTTAGGCTTAGCAGTGCACGGTGGTGGCGCGAGTTATGGTTGCTTAGCTTACCATAACGTACGAATTTCAGGGGTTTTTCGGTTTTACTTGGAACCATAACGTCCCTTCAACAAAGTTTTTTCACTGAATTTCATAGGTTTTTAGTTGCGCAACTTAACCATAACGTCCCGTTAACAAAGTTTTTATATATATATATATATATATATATATATATATATATATATATATATATATATATATATATATAAAATGTACATTAAGCCGCAGGGCAGGAAAGGATTTGCGAAACAAAGAGTAGTATGCAATGAGAAACAACAAAAAAACAAAAACAAGAATTGGGCTCACCAACCCCAAGCTTTCTATTGGGAATACACTCAAATTAGTCCCGCTGCAGCCTTATTGGCTGGCGCCACTCTCTAGGATGCTAATTTACTGTTTTCAAAAGCTAACCATGTAATGCTGCAGGTATGCCATAACATTTTGAAATTTCAAAAGCCGTATTTTGAGCTGTGCTTTGTACTGCAATCGGGATTACTTTTGAAAAGTCGCATCAATGCATTTGCCGGAGGCCTTGCCTTTGTTTTTCACCCGGCAGTATCCTGGCAAAATGGAGGATACCACTGGGCAGTATTTTCCCATTCCGTACTGGCTGGTGTTTTGCAACCAGTGTTAATTATTATCCATTACCTTAGGCAGTAGTCATTATCCCCCCTCCGCTTTCCGTATTAATGTCCTATGTGTTTCAGAAATTACAGTTCTCTAATAAAAGGCTATGTGGAGAGTAGTGAGATGAACAGACAGATGTGGACAAAAACGTGTATTCACCAGAAGGCAAGGTCATTCGGTATCATCCGCAAGCATCCATATGGCTGCCAGCTGCAAGTTACAGAAAACACGGTGTGCGTATCTAAATACTGCACATGCATACATGGTCAGTCTGGGGCATGAAAGTGGCTCCAGCACGAATGAAAAAGTAGCCCACGGTTACAAAAAGCTATTTGCTCTTTTTGTGACACAGTAGTACCTAAGGCGGCTTTTTTTTAGCAATGCGCTACAAATTGTGCATTTTAAAGAACATATATTTAGTAACACGGGCAAAACAATTAGCTGCACTGTGAAGTAACTCATCAAACTTGTCTAATTTTGACCCAAAAAACTGTTCCACACTAGCACTCTTTGGCTAGTGTCTTTTGCCCAGTCCGGGCCTGCATGCACACAGACACGCAGCAGGGGGGCCAATTGTGCGGATGATCTGGTGCTCGGGCACACCCCCCAGGAACACCCATCTGCGCTAAATATCCCTATACGTTCAATGAAACTTCCCTAAATTCTGTCCACCGGCACTCCCTCAGGAAATTCAAAATCACCCTGACATGCAGTGATTGCAACACTACGTCCTGAAGATCAAAATTACCAGGCAAAAGGCAGAGCTGTTGCCTGGTAAGACTACAACACTTCTATATCAAGATGCATCACCTATGACTTTGGGCCCGATTCATGGAATTATTTCCGTGGCAAATCATCAATTTGCATGCCATTCTGCGTGCAAAACCCATTTGTCGATTCATGGAATCAACTGCGTGGTACTTTTTCATACTATTGCATGGACTTTGCGCAGGCTCGGCGCGTGTCTGCGAGTGGTCGAGTGCCTTGCGTGAGACACCAAGCAGAGCGTGGGCAAGGACCACGCACAGGGCGGGGTATGGGGCGGAACTCGGAAAATGAGGAAGAACAAGGGAAAAAGCGGGCATTATGAGGGACGGGCCACAGGCAGTCCATAGTATGCCCACAAATGCGCACAACAAAGCGTATTCATGGATGTGCCTGTGCAACCTCTCGCCTGTGAAATACCTATGCAAATCCCTCGATCTCTCTGCCACCCCAAGGCAGGGGTAAAGACACTTGGGCATAGGAATTGAAGCACCGAGGTGGGTTTGCGTGTCAGATTTAGGGGTGTGTGTACGCAGACGGGGATCCGAGCAGACTTAGGGATGCATTTACACAGCACAGTGGGGTTCCCGGACAGTTTACGAGGGTTTGCACACAGATTGACCGAAATATGACAACAGTTACGGGAAATGGTATGCATGTTCTCAGGGTGCCAGTTACAGTTACGGGGGACCCCGTGCAGAGTTGCCAAGGTGCTGGCTTGGTTGTGGGTAACCCCACACAGTTTTCACAGGACACCTGTGTTCGTGCCCGAGGAACCTGCAAAGGGGGGTCAATGTGTCTGTTTTGGATTTGCATGGGGGTGCGTCGGGGGTGTTCTGGCCGCAACTTGCGTATATGGTTACTATGCACAAACAATTCCATGAATGCACGGATCACACATTTTAAATTCTGCGTGCAGGCTCGCGCAGTGTCGTTCTCGGCACGTGGTCCTTGCAGGATAAATGCGCACTTTTCCATGACTCGGGCCCTTTGTGTTTAGTGATGACAGTTTCAGTACAATGAGCAGCACGACTTTCGCACATCACTTCACACACCACTGCGTCACATCTCTAGTCAGGATTGTGGTTCTTATCACCAAACAAGTATGTAGACCCTGTATCATGCGTGCTTCTGACCTTGCGCCTTTGTGTCTTACCACAAAATAGGGTTCCCTTTCTGTGACTAAGTGCCCAGACACCTACAATGCTGTCACACATTTCCCACAACAGCCGCAATTGCCTATAATTATATACACGAGTCGATAATATCCGTTGTGTCCTGTGGTGGGCGAACGGCCTACTTGCCGTGATGTGTTAGCATCGAATTTCCTTGAAAGAGACATTTAATGTTCCCAGAGACTCGAGTTATCCCTACCGTTTTGTATCTGGATATCTGTCGCCGAGCCAAAGAGCTGTTTTTTTCCAGTTTCCGCGCCCATTCCCAGGAGTTCCTATTTCCTATTAGCAAGCACGTTGGAACGTAAACATACATGCAAATTGAACAGGGACTCGTGTCGTGGTCGACGGCGTGATCGCCTCACAGATGAGAGATATATTGCCCCGGATTTTAACGACACCTGTTGACAGAATGTATGTTTCTGGATTTGTGGCTGCGAAAATAAGTGCTACCCTGAGCAACAGAGCGTCACGCTGAACACTTTAGCATTCTTCTCCTGGCATCTTACCAAACAAACAGAGGCAAGTTGCATTTATCTAGTCACACAAGCCACGGAGTGACAGGACGCGTCTCTGCAGAAAAGCGTGGGGCTAAGAAGGGGCCTGCGTGTAAAATGCAGGCTGGTAATGCCTACATTAACCCGTGTCTCCCTGGTACGCGCGATATTTGATTCATTTTCAAGTTTTGAATTACCGTGTGTCAAGGGAGCAGGTGCCTGGTAGAGTTGCAATTTTCACCATGTATTCTTTGTGGATCATTCTTTTTTATCTTTATGTTTTGTTTTTCTTACATGAAAGTAAAAGAGGTCTGATACAAAACTTTACAATATGTTTCCCTGGCAACCTGTCCTACCAGGCCACCGCTACACCATGTGCCCACTTATGTCCCTTGTTTAGTTCTTGATATACTTGTCCGTTTTCTATCTCTAGACTCCTTTTTGTCAAGAAGTTTATGTGCGTCTGTAGCTAGTATTCATGGATCATTGAACACGTATGGCCAAATGTATGGCCTAATTTACACAGCGTGACGAAAGGGTCACTTAATCGTGAACCCTTCTCATGGTGGGTGGCCAACTTTTCCCTGGCCGAGAATGCCACATTCAAGCCTTGTTTCATGCCAGACCATGCAAGCCTTGTTTCATGCCAGACCATGCAGGATCTAGTTACTCATCAAGAGTCATGGTCCTTGTGACCTAAGATAATTTTTCAGTCGTAAATTACAGCATGGCCTAGATTGCCACTCTCCCTAGTAGTAACAAGCAGTATCACAACTATGCAAAGCCATTGCCAGTATGGAATTACTACTTATGGTGACGAAACCGAGCAGTAAGTACAGCCAGCGGTCAAATGACACCCAACAGAGCACATATTGTAGAGTCAGCTTCCCAGGTCTAGGGCACAATTTGGTGGTAAGGACCAGCCATCTGAAGCTTTTGAATGCCTGAGCGAAGCAAGGGCCTCTGTGAGGGCTCAGGGCTGTGACCACTGAAGCTTAGCAACCCGGTCTGACACCTAAGTTGTTATTATTCTTTTTTTGGGGAAACTAGCTTCATGCATCTCTTACCAAATGTAAATATTTAGTGGCGATGGAAAGAGGTAGGGGGAATGAGCTCTTGGTACCAGTAAAAGGAAACAACATGGTGGCTCAGGGGAAAGGTGCAGACGGCAGGAATGGAATGTGGGCTTGTACCAGCAGTTCAAACCTGTGTTCCTGCGCTCCTGATGATATATACAGGGATTGTTCGTGTTGATATCAGTAAAATAAAGGCAATCTAATTAAACTATTAATGTTATACAGTATCTATATCAAAAAGAAATGATCATTTGGCAATCCTGTTACACTTCAATCATACATCACCCTTTAAATCCCTTTAAATTAGGCAATTTCTTTGATTACATATCGTAAATATCACACACTCTTCAAATCAACGTCTATAAATGCAACAAATAAAATACAACATAAAACACCTTTAATGAACCAAAACGTAAGACAGAGATCATATTTACAACAAACATCTAATTCAAATAAATCTTAGTGTGACACCTTATTTCCACAATTCATGTAAACCAAAATCACGATTCATAGTCTATAAATGGTTGCCAGTCTAGACGTATTTGTGCGGTGTGAGAAACCAGAAGGTGTGTTTCACCCGCTAATCCCTGCGGATCTCTCTCTCAGGTGGCCAGGGCACGGCCATAGCCTTTGGATCCAGGCCCTGTGGGTGGACCAGTGTGGAAGGATCACCTGGGTGAGGGGTCTTCGGGGAGTGGGAAGCCTGATGGTGAGACGGGGTATCCCTCTCTTCCCAGTAACATCTTTACCCCATCCGCCAGGTAGGATATATCGAAACTCTACCCCCCTTTTCCTGCATGAACACTTTCACACGGACAGCCTGCTCTGGGAGAAAACAGACTCATGCCCGAGCTGTGTACCTGACATGTCCCACTACTATGGTCAGGCAAAGTCAGGCAATTACTAACAATCACTCACACCTGACTGCCATTAAACGTCCCCACACAGATAAAAGTCAGAGCACAAGAGCACACTCTGAGCAAGGCAAATCACACAAAGGTACAGCAGTTTCAAGTCGGCAGCTGAACGAGGGGAGAAAGTCGGCAAACCAAGGAGGGTTCGTAAGAAGGGAAGTACCCTTCCCTTCTTTTTGGCAAGGCACTGTTACTTTCAAGAATAAGTAAGGCCAGGAAACCAGACTGAAGAATGCTGCATTGTGTGTCAGAGATACTGAGGACCCTCCTGCATAACTGACCAAAGTGGGGAGGAGCAGCAGATGCCGTTGTATCATCCTTGGCTCCACAAAAAAAGAAGCGACAGAGAGATCAACACAGCCTGTGAGTTGGGGAGACCAATACCGGTCTGTGTTGAAGTCAAGGTTGCAAGCGGCAAATTTGTATGATGAGCACTGGAAAGAAAGCAGAAGATTGATGAGAATTATTTTATGAAGTGAATCAAAATGGTTCTGTTGACAGTTTAAGCAAAACCCATCGCACATTCGAAAGTCTTCGTTTCTGATATCAAGAGGATCTGAGCCCGAATGAGGGGCATGCGTAATCCGAGCCCGAACGAGGGAGACCAAATGTGAACTTTGTGGTAAAGGGATCTGAGCCCAAACGAGGGGGATCCGTGGTCTCAACCCGAATGAGGGAGACCAGTTGTGAACATTGTGGAAAAAGGGTCTGAGTCCAAATGAGGGGAACTTGTGGTCCGAGCCCGAACAATGGAGACCAATTGTAAAATTTTAAATGTGAAAACCCTGACAAAGGTAAGGTACCTTTGTGTTTTGTTTGTTACATCAGGCCCTCTGCAATAAGAAACTGTCATTGAAAGAGAGACTTTGGCAGAAGGCCCTGATGCATATATTTTGAACTATTACCTCCTGGAGAAGCCAGAGTGTGTGTGCGAAGCTCGCACAAGCTGCCTTGCCCCTTGCTGAAAATGTGGGGAAGGGAAGTCAACTTCTCAACCGTCCTGACATATTCTTTCTCGAACACTTTCCTTTTGCATACATAGTTATCCAACACCATTTGTATTTAGAAGTAAGCATTGGCAATAGGTGTATTGGTATAGGCCCTTTTATTTTGACAGAGACTCCAGATTTAGGTTTAGATAGGTGTTCAACCAACCTATTTGAAGTTCATTAAACACCCTTGAACTGTGATCACGTCTGTCTGTCTTCACTGTTTGATGCCATGCCTTCCTTATAGTGGTCTGGTGCTCAGTTCGAGCACTCATAGAGTAAGTATTGAAGTTCAGTGTGACATCTCCCCACCAAATAAAACAGACCTATTTAGGCACATTTTGAAAAAAACAGCATACTGAGCTGAGAAAGACAAGGTTTGTAACACGTGCACAATGATGAATCGATTTAAAAGATACTTCACTAAATATTGGCCCTGAGGAAGACGAGGCTGTGTGCCAATCTCGAAATTAGTACACCAATAACGTATTGAAATGTTTCAGCTGCATTCTATCATTAGGTTTTGCAGCCAACAGGCGATTTTAGGTTAAATCATGTGCATGTTAATGGTTACTATTTTGCCATGTAATGTATGTATCTTCTGGTACAACGTCCTTTCATCGACAGTTATTATTTTGATGGGTATTTTGATGAATATTTTTTTATGTTATGTTATGTTATTTTGCACTTATATAGCGCCTTATATACCATTGGTATGGTCTGAAGGCGCTGGTAGGTTGAACGCCCTTGGGAACCGAAGTCCTGGTCAGTAGAGGGAGTAGAGAGAGTCCAAAGGTGCGTGTGCGCACCAGGTATGTGTGCAGCTGGTGCGGAATTCCTGTGGCAGCTGCATCCTAGCGGTAGGTGTGGTGGCTGATAGATCAGGAGTATGTGTTCGATCTGGCCGGAATTATCTAGACCGAGAGTGGCAGCGTTAGGCCTGAGGAGAACGCTTGGCTGGAGGTGTGAGACCAGCAATGTTTACTTAGAGTGATGGGGAGTGAGCGGCAGATGTTGATATGAGAACAGTTATACCGAATGGTGTCATAGTATCTCTGTGTTCTAGTTGAATGGTGGTGTAAGGAGAGAGTAAGCGTGGGGTGTGATAAGAGGTATGCATCCACACTCAGCCTCTCTCCACACTGAGCCTCTCTCCACACTCAGCCTCTCTCCACACTCAGCCTCTCTCCACACTCAGCCTCACTCCACACTCAGCCTCTCTCCGCACTCAGCCGCTCTGCTCGTTCTTCCCCTCTGCACTCTCTTCCGCTCTGCAGGCTCCTCCGTTCTCCACTCTCTTACTCTCTTCCGTTCTCATCATTTCCCCACTCAAAAACTCATTGAAAAATATAGGGGGTGTATATTAGAGGTGTAGAGGAGTCTGGATTAATGAAAAAGCAAAATGGGATGAGGACTTGAGGGGACCCCCCCAAATAAAAATAACTCAATTTAGATGAGTTTTTTTAATTGAAAAAACGTTGTAAATCAGGCTCAATATGTTTTTTCACATTCAGCGATGTCATGAAATGTTTCCCGAATGTGGCATCGTTTTATGTGTGTGTTTTTAATATGCCATGTAACTTATTGATGTTCTGTTTTGGTATGTGATAGAAGCATCAATTCATGAATGCAATGTTTTTATAATGCCAACATTTTTTAATAGAGATTGAAGTGTGTAATGGGCCGGTTTGCTTTTAAGTCCTCTTGATTTTAGTCCAAATTTGTATTTACTTTTCTGGTGTAAACTGTTGATAACATTCAGATACATGGTAAAATTGGGTTTTATTTGATTGATAAATGGAAAACATACAACAAAATCACAATGGACGTGCTAATGAAACAGAATTCATAGTCTGTGGATAATTAACACACAACCGGGTTGGCGTTAGAAACCTTTGATCTGTATCAGTTGTGAACACCTTTCTCGGCACCTAAGAATCATTCATATGGTACCCTCTTTGAACAATAAAATACATAATATATATTTTTTAAATACAAAAATAAATATATATAGATATAGATATAGATAGTGTACATTAAGTCGCAGGGCAGGAAAGGATTTGCGAAACAAACAGTAGAATGCAATGAGAAACAAAAAAAAAAATCAAGAATTGGGCTCACCAACCCCAAGCGTTCTAATGGGAATACACTCAGATTAGTCCCGCTGCAGCCTTATTGGCTGGCGCCACTCCACAGGGTGCTAATTTCCTGTTTTCAAAAGCTAACCAAGTAACGCTGCAGGTATGCCATAACATTTTGAAAGCCGTATTTTGAGCTGTGCTTTGTACTGCAATCGGGATTACTTTTGAAAAGTCGGATCAATACCTTTGCCAGAGGCCTTGCCTTTGTTTTTCACCCGGCAGTATCCTGGCAAAATGGAGGATACCACTGGGCAGTATTTTCCCATTCCGTACTGGCTGGTGTTTTGCAACCAGTGGTAATTATTATCCATTACCTTAGGCAGTACTCATTATCCCCCCTCCGCTTTCCGTATTAATGTCCTATGTGTTTCAGAAATTGCAGTTCTCTAATAAAAGGCTATGTGGAGAGTAGTGAGATGAGCAGACAGATGTGGACAGAAACGTGTATTCACCAGAAGGCAAGGTCATTCGGTATCATCCGCAAGCATCCATATGGCTGCCAGCTGCAAGTTACAGAAAACACGGTGTGCGTATCTAAATACTGCACATGCATACAGGGTCAGTCTGGGGCATGAAAATGGCTCCAGCACGAATGAAAAAGTAGCCCACGGTTACAAAAAGCTATTTGCTCTTTTTGTGACACAGTAGTACCTAAGGCGGCTTTTTTTTAGCAATGCGCTACAAATTGTGCATTTTAAAGAACATATATTTAGTAACACGGGCAAAACAATTAGCTGCACTGTGAAGTAACTCATCAAACTTGTCTAATTTGAACCCAAAAAACTGTCCCACACTAGCACTCTTTGGCCAGTGCCTTTTGCCCAGTCTGCGACTGCATGCATACATACACGCAGCAGGGGCGCCAATTGTGCGGATGATCTGGTGCTCGGGCACACCCCCCAGGAACACCCATCTGCGCTAAATATCCCTATACGTTCAATGAAACTTCCCTAAATTCTGTCCACCGGCACTCCCTCAGGAAATTCAAAATCACCCTGACATGCAGTGATTGCAACACTACGTCCTGTAGATCAAAATTACCAGACAAAAGACAAAGCTGTTGCCTGGTAAGACTACAACACTTCTATATCAAAATGCATCACCTGTGACTTTGGGCCCGATTCATGGAATTATTTGGGTGGCAAATCGTCAATTTGCATGCCATTCTGCGTGTAAAACTCATTTGTAGATTCATGGAATCAACTGCGTGGTACTTTTTCATACTATTTCATGGACTTTGTGCAGGCTCGGCACGTGTCAGCGAGCGGTTGAGTGCCTTGCATGAGACACCAAGCAGAGCGTGGGCGAGGACCACGCACAGGGCGGGGTATGGGGCGGAACTCGGAAAATGCGGAAGAACAAGGGAAAAAGCGGGCATTACGAGGGACGGGCCACAGGCAGTCCATAGAATGCCCACAAATGCGCACAACAAAGCGTATTCATGGATGTGCTTGTGCAACCTCTCGCCTGCGAAATACCTACGCAAATCCCTCGATCTCTCTGCCACCCCAAGGCAGGGGTAAAGACACTTGGGCATAGGAATCGGAGCATGGAGGTGGGTTTACATGTCAGATTTAGGGGTGTGTGCACGCAGACGGGGATCTGAGCAGACTTAGGGATGCATGTACACAGCACAGTGGCGTTCTCGGACAGTTTACAGGGGTTTGCACACAGATTGACCGAAATATGACAACAGTTACGTGAAATGGCACGCATGTTCTCGGGGTGCCGGTTACAGTTAAGGGGGATCCCGTGCAGAGTTGCCGAGGTGCTGGCTTTGTTGTGGGTAACCCCACACAGTTTTCACGGGACACCTGTGTTTGTGCCCTGGGAACCTACAAAGGGGTGGTCAATGTGTCTGTTTTAGATTTGCATTGGGGTGTGTCGGGGGTGTTCTGGCCGCAACTTGCATATACGGTTAGTATGCACAAACAATTCCATGAATGCACGGATCACACATTTTAAATTCTGCGTGCAGGCTCGCGCAGTGTCGTTCTCGGCACGTGGTCCTTGCAGGATAAATGCGCACTTTTCCATGACTCGGGCCCTTTGTGTTTACTGATGACAGTTTCAGTACAATGAGCAGCACGACTTTCGCACATCACTTCACACACCACTGCGTCACATCTCTAGTCAGGATTGTGGTTCTTATCACCAAACAAGTATGTAGTCCCCGTATCATGCGTGCTTCTGACCTTGTGCCTTCGTGTCCTACCATAAAATAGGGTTCCTTTTCTGTGACTAAGTGCCCAGACACCTACAATGCTGTCACACATTTCCCACAAGAGCCGCAATTGCCTATAATTATATACACGAGTCGATAATATCCGTTGTGTCCTGTGGTGGGTGGATGGCCTACTTGCCGTGATGTGTTAGCCTGCGAAATACCTACGCAAATCCCTCGATCTCTCTGCCACCCCAAGGCAGGGGTAAAGACACTTGGGCATAGGAATCGGAGCATGGAGGTGGGTTTGCATGTCAGATTTAGGGGTGTGTGCACGCAGACGGGGATCTGAGCAGACTTAGGGATGCATGTACACAGCACAGTGGCGTTCTCGGACAGTTTACAGGGGTTCGCACACAGATTGACCGAAATATGACAACAGTTACGTGAAATGGCACGCATGTTCTCGGGGTGCCGGTTACAGTTATGGGGGATCCCGTGCAGAGTTGCCGAGGTGCTGGCTTTGTTGTGGGTAACCCCACACAGTTTTCACGGGACACCTGTATTTGTGCCCTGCGAACCTACAAAGGGGGGGTCAATGTGTCTGTTTTAGATTTGCATTGGGGTGTGTAGGGGGTGTTCTGGCCGCAACTTGCATATACAGTTACTATGCACAAACAATTCCATGAATGCACGGATCACACATTTTAAATTCTGCGTGCAGGCTCGCGCAGTGTCGTTCTCGGCACGTGGTCCTTGCAGGATAAATGCGCACTTTTCCATGACTCGGGCCCTTTGTGTTTAGTGATGACAGTTTCAGTACAATGAGCAGCACGACTTTCGCACATCACTTCACACACCACTGCGTCACATCTCTAGTCAGGATTGTGGTTCTTATCACCAAACAAGTATGTAGTCCCCGTATCATGCGTGCTTCTGACCTTGTGCCTTCGTGTCCTACCATAAAATAGGGTTCCTTTTCGGTGACTAAGTGCCCAGACACCTACAATGCTGTCACACATTTCCCACAAGAGCCGCAATTGCCTATAATTATATACACGAGTCGATAATATCCGTTGTGTCCTGTGGTGGGTGGATGGCCTACTTGCCGTGATGTGTTAGCATCGAATCTCCTTGAAAGAGACATTTAATGTTCCCAGAGACTCAAGTTATCCCTACCGATTTTTATCTGGATATCTGTCGCCGAGCCAACGAGCTGTTTTTTTCCAGTTTCCGCGCCCATTCCCATGGTGTGCGAGTTCCTATTTCCTATTAGCAAGCATGTTGGAATGTAAACACACATGCAAATTGAACAGGGACTCGTGTCGTGGACGACGGCGTGCTTGCCTCACAGATGAGAAATATTGCCCCGGATTTTAACGACACCTGTTGACAGAATATATGTTTCTGGATTTGTGCTCGCTCCACGTATTCATAGAATTGTTCACGCAAAGTGGTCGTACACCCAAGTTGCGGCCGGAACGCCCTCGACATGCCCACATACAAAGCAAAAAGTGCTAGATACAGAGATACAGCTAGCTTTGCGCGAACACATGTACCCTTGAAACAGTGCATGCTGTCTCCCACAACCAGGCCTGTACCTCGGGGACATTGCGCAGGGTCCCCCGTAACTATTACGGGTACCCCAACAACATGCAAACAAATCTCTGTAACAAATCTCTGTAACTCTGGTAAAACTCCGGAAAATCTGCGTGTGAACCCCCGTAAACTGTTATTGCACCCCGCTACACTGCTTACGTGCACCCCTAACTTCTATCAGAAATCCTGACTGCATGCACTCACCCCTAAATCCACCATATGATCTCACCTCTGAAAGGGGATTCCTATGCACAAGTGTCTGTACGCCTGCCTTCGGGTGGCGGTTAAATTGAGATATTTGCGTAGTCATAGACGTAAGGTTGCATGGTAAGATCCATGAATACGATTTTACCTGTGCAGTTGTGGGCGTGCGAGCGCCTGTCCCTTGTAACGCCCACATTTTCCCTTATTCTTCCCCTTTTTCAGAGTTCTGCTCCCTACTCTTGTTATGCGCAGGCCATGCCCACGCTCTGCAAGGTGTCTCGCGCAAGGCACTCAGACACTCGCATAGATGCATAGACGTGCCGAGCCTGCGTGAAGTCCCTGCAGTGTACGAAAAAGTTCTGCATGAATCGACAAACAGGGTTTTGCACTCGATTTTGCACACAAAGTCCCTATTTACAGCCCAATATATTCCATGAATCGGGCCCTGAACCTTTTAACCCCTAACCATAAGCACAACTTTTTAAGGATTAAGAAAAACAGACATTGGGGTGAGGGGGGAGACAGTACAACAGACTTACAAATTGAGTAAATAATTCGTTACACACCTTCAACGCTCGCGTTTACAAACATGCCTTCCTTAGTGTACATGACCCTTTCTTTAGCAGATCAGAGTGCCAAGTCTGGTATCTTGTAGACTAATGTGTCCAAATAGGAGATTGTAGGATCTCATATGGAAATCCCTTTACGGTTTTTATCATTTCAAGTGGAGAGACAGAAATAATGACCCCACAATTTAAACATGAACCCTCATATGAACCCGATATCTGTCCTATCTCCCTACGTAATCACAAACTTCCGCTATCCCAAACAAGAAAAATAAGAATGAAAATATCTGGTACTGTTTAATCAAGAAATGGGGCAACAAGGCACATTGCTGTATGCCTTTGAATATAGACCAACTTCAACAACCCCACCAACATGGCCCCTGCCAATAAACCGATATCCTAGCTCGCCCTCCATTAAACCGACATGCCAGCTACTCACACCAGTGGAGGTTAGAAACAATCACAAATACCATGGGCCAATGATGTAACTGGATCTGCAGCAATGCACAGCTTCACTGATGGCAAACCAGAAGCAATCATTTATGATAACCACGAGGACCAGTAAACCTTACGTTTCAGCCCAAATCCTTGTAAATAAAAAGTCGATGGCGCACCTAGGGCACCTTTGGCTCGGTAAAAAATACTGTAGCCATATTGCTAAACAAGGGGACCTGGGTTGCAGGGGTGTCCCCCGGTCCCCTAGTTCAGCATTATGGGCTGCAGGGGTGTCCCCCACATACATCAAATGTAAAGCAGGGGACAAAAAGGCACATTCGGAAAAGCTCAAGTTACAAAATGCGTGCAAGTCGGCTACGCTGTTTTGTAACTCAAGCTTTTCCAATACAGTCTTTCAACGTAATTCTGTAAACCTTACATGGTTGCAAGGTCCCTCCCACCTCAGACATACATTTGAATAACCAACACCCGCCCACTTACCAATTCAGTCATCAGCTCCTTCACACTTTGTCTTCCAACTTACAGTTCAAGCAACTAAGACAAACCCAGCATTGGTGCAGCCGCTCATATACCACCCACAAAGACTAACTACGCATATCAGTTCTAATAGCCCACCATGTTACATTCCTACAACTAGTCATGATGCTTGTATGATATATTTTATTAGTCTGGTATAGAACATGAAACCTCTGGACCATATTGCAACAGAACCCCCCTGGCCCATGTCCATCTCGTCTTGAGTCACACTGACACACAGACAGTAGCTACTTCTGAATCTGTACTCTTCAGCGTCTCAGGATTTGCACCTCATCGCCCATCCTCCTCCCACTAACCCCTACAACTTCCCTCTTGTCAACCCTAGATCCAGCATTCTGCTAAATGGCACAGGTTGCATTGTACAAGACTCAGTTACATCAGACTACACGAGGGAGACACAGTCCACTACTTCATAGGCAAGGCATTATGCTTGACAAAGTATGTTCGAATCTTTGGGGAACCAATGAAGTTCCCCGAGACCAGGAGTTATATGGTGTACCACTAGACCTTCATAAATTCTGAGATCAACCAGGCACCAGACTGACTGGCTGCTCCAAATGGGACCGAAGAATACTGAGGTAAATCCACACAAGATGGCTGGCTTAGCCTGAGTCAACTTTAAACAACACAAAAGCCTGGAATAATATGATTGACAGAGGGGGAGAAAGAGTGCAAGAGCGAGAGAAAGAGAGTGGGGCAGAGGGAGAGAGAGAGGGAGACAGAATGAGCGAACAAACGAATGAACAAATGAATGAACAAACAAACGAACGAACGAACGAACGAACGAACGAACGAACGAACGAACGAACAAATAAACACCACCACCATCAATGGATGAACATTACGATTCAGTGATTAATTTAAAGGAAATCAATATTGGAAGACATGCAAGATATAATTAGGTATCATCTGCAAAGTGATTATCAGTGTTGCCTAACTATTCAATCAACTTCCAAAAAGGCTCATTATTTGCCGGGGGTGGGGGGATTTCAGATGGACCATCAGGTCCATCTGAAATACCACATCCCTGGTGCTTCGTGTGCGGGGAAGGGCCTTGCATTACCCCTAGCAGTGAGGTATAAATGAGGCATGAGTTTGTTTTTTCAAAACATCAATAATTTGCATTCTTTATTTCCATATCACAGCCAATTAGCTCACTATTTCATTTCTCATTTTCTATGGTTTGTATCAGATCATGTTTGGTCTCTTTGCTTTCCTTTTGTTTCCATGACCATCATTGCAATCACTATTGTACCAACATTGATTACATCTTGTTAAGTGTTTTGGCGAAAGTGCAATAGATACCCTTTAAAATAAGTACATAAATAAATACATGTTTTAGAAAAATGGGAACTTGGCCAGTTTTCAGGCAAATAGGATTACTCCACGAGAAAGAAAAGCATCCAATCACGGTGGCCTAAAGGACACAGTAGATGAAAGCAGTAGGGAAAACCATCTGTTGCAGTAGCCAGGGGCTTCATCGACCTTACTATCTTCAGGAGATCTCCATTGATTCTTACAGATATATATTTCGAGCACGTTTTCATGGGAGAGATTGTTTAGTAGGAAACAATGTAATCACCTTTCACTTGTAAAATGTGGTCCCCGAGGTTACATGACATATAAGAGGTTATTCTTACCACTTCAAAGTAGGATATTTATATGCACAAAAAAGTCTGGGAGCCCCTCTACCGAGAATGAACACAGCCAAATAACCTGTTCGATGGGAAGGTGCCCACTCAGGAGCGTCTACAACCACGTTTTAGCTCATGGGTGGGACAAAGACTGATATGCAAATGGATATTTCTCCTCTGTGAAGGGTGCAGTGAGCTAGAACATGGTTGTAGACCCTCCTGAGTGGAAGAAATTACATAGATCAGGGTATTTCACCCACGTTCGTTCTCAGTAGGGGGTCTCCCACACTCCCTTGTAACCTTGTAAAACTTGGAGTTTCGCCCTAACTAACCCAGGTTAATCCAGATGTGGACCCCTTGCTAACTAAGTCTTAAAGAGGCTCAGCTTCACCTCACTGATGTGGCCCGACTAGGCCGAAACTCGTGTCTGGGGTTGGTGATGGTACTCTTGTTCAGAGGAGATTTGCCATAGCATTTCGGTGCTGGACTGCCCGTGTGGGCGGGGCAAAGACTGATATGCAAATGGCTATTTCTCCTCTGGGAGGGGTGCAGTGAGCTTAAATGTGATTGCAGACCCTCCTGAGTAGAAGAAATCCCATAGAACATGCTCTTTCTCAGTAGACAGCCTCCCACACTCCTTTGTAATTTAGGATATGTATATGGTTAGCTGGTAGACTGAGGGTCTACTTAGATGAACTCTTTGATTTGCTTATTAGGTCTTCATAGTACCATATAAGTTGAGGAACTAGAGTGAAGACCAACGAAGGCTTAAGGGCCAGGAAGATAGCTCAGGGGCAACGTGCTTCTTTGGAAAGCTAAACAATGCAGAGCAACACAGGTTTGAATCCTGGTGCTGCACTTAGAGCCTGGTTTCGAGCGTTAAGTGTGTTATCAAGCGTTAATTAATGAAAACCTTCAGACTTTTTTTTATATGCCTCCAATTAATTAGATTAACATGCTGAGAAAATAATGCAAATGTGGATAGCTATTTAAAGAGGGTATTGTAATCAGTGGGAGCATATATTGTTATTTACAAGTTTCTATACTGCGTCTCCGACTGTGGAGGTGGCGTAAAAGTAATGGCTGGTCGAAGGGCGGCACAAGGAAGGGGACTTACTGGACATTTCCATACTTTGGGATTTTTTGATTGACCATTTTCTTTAAAAGCAAAGAAAGAAAGTGAAACCAGGAGTGAAAGTGGTTTCACTAGTCTCCCCTGGTTACTAGAGGAATGTTCAAAGGCAAAACGTTCTTCCATAATGCAGTTCTGAATGAACTTACTCCGAGTCAGGAAATGTGTTCGTTTAGGGCAGTTTCAGCGCCCAAGTAATTTCACATTGAAATCACCCCAATAGGTTTAGATGTGATTTCATCAGTCAAAGGCTACGGAAATCAATATGCTGTTCATAGAATCGCGCTTTATTTCCCGGGGGTGGATAATGTGGACTGCAAGTGAACACAGTGGTGCAGTGGACTCTCAGCTTAGTTCATGCACGTTTTAGTTTTGGCTGATTGGTGGCACAGTTGTCATCTATTGTCGAATATGTGATGTTGTAGTTTTAAGAAGTTGACTAAAATGTAGCACACAGCGTGACATAAAGAGATGTAAGCTACCTATACATGTAAATCGAGCTGAGAAATAAAGATCCGGTTAAACAAAAATATGTGGTCTAGGATTGAATGGAGTTGTATCCCAAGCACCCCGTGCTCTGTGTATCCCTTCACATGCAAAGTAGTATGTTACAAAAGGACACAATCATTAAGTACGCCATTAAGTCCATTCTCCCTGAGTCTGGGGGTCACCCTGGGTTGGTATTATAATGTAAAGGGTGACGGCGTGCTGCAGCCCTGAACGTTTTTCTTTCATTTCTCACAGCATGTGGCCGATGATATCGGTGCCTGGGTATTAATTCAGTACCCGGTCGTATGCTAGTATCCCCTGGCAACGGTATGGGGACCTGGGCTTTTAGTGGCAACAGCCAACATGATATACCAATACCTGCCGCATGTTGTGTGAACCAGGGCACATAGTGGTAGAATCTGGGCGTATGACGTCAGTGGCCGGCAAATGGTGAATACCTGACGCATTCCTATACAGCATGTGCAACAGCTTTGCCAATGCTTAGCTTCATTCTGTGTGCCTAAGTGTGTGCCATGAACATCATGAACATTCCCTAAGTATACTATGATTTGCTCCTGAAATGCTTCTCGGGTCACTGTGTTAAACCTGTACATACACGAATCCAGACGTGGACCCCTTGCTCACTGTTCTTAAAGAGGCACAGCTCCACCTCACTGATGATGCCCAACAAGGCTGAAACACGTGTATGGGGTTGCTGTTGGTACTCTTGTTCAGAGGAAAATGGCCTAGCATTTCGGTGCTGGACTGCCCCTGGGCAGGACAAAGACTGGTATGCAGGGAAATTTCTCCTCTGTAAAAGGGACAGTGAGCTAAGAACTTGGTAGAGTCTCTCTCAGGGGTCATCCACCTAAGAACAGGTCAATGGGCTGTGGTTGCGCTGGCAGAGGGATTCCAAGAACCCCTCTTGTTTTGCATATTAAGTAACTTTGGGTCTCACCCTAAGTTACCAGGGGAATCAAGATGTGGACCCCTTGCTCACTGTTCTTAGAGAGGCACAGCTCCACCTCACTAATGATGCCCAACAAGGCTGAAACACGTGTATGGGATTGCTGTTGGTACTCTTGTTCAGAGGAGAATTGCCTAGCATTTCGGTGCTGGACTGCTCCTGGGCAGAACAAAGACTGATATGCAGGGAAATGTCTCCTCTGTGAAAGGGACAGTGAGCTAAGAACTTGGTAGAGTCTCTCTCAGGGGCCATCCACCTAAGAACAGGTCAATGGGCTGTGGTTGCGCTGGCAGAGGGATTCCCAGAACCCCCCTTGTTTTGCATATTAAGTAACTTTGGGTCTCACCCTAAGTTACCAGGGGAATCAAGATGTGGACCCCTTGCTCACTGTTCTTAGAGAGGCATAGCTCCACCGCACTAATGATGCCCAACAAGGCTGAAACACGTGTATGGGATTGCTGTTGGTACTCTTGTTCAGAGGAGAATTGCCTAGCATTTCGGTGCTGGACTGCTCCTGGGCAGAACAAAGACTGATATGCAGGGAAATGTCTCCTCTGTGAAAGGGACAGTGAGCTAAAGACTTGGTAGAGTCTCTCCCAGGGGTCATCTACCCAAGAACAGGTCATTGGGGTGTGTTCGTGCTGGTAGAGGGATTCCTAGAACCCCCCTTGTTTCGCATATTAAGTAACTTTGGGTCTTACCCACAGTTACCAGGGGAATCCAGACGGGGATCCCTTGCTCACTGTTCTTAGAGAGGCACAGCTCCACCTCTAACAAAATAACTCAGCATTTCTGCAAACATATCTCACTCAAAGATCTCACACAAGCATCTCTCGCACAACAACCCGCACACACTTCACAACACCGCAACAACACATAACCAACAGCACACGAGGACTGGCATCGACCCAATACTCTCACCAAAGCTCAGCACCTGGTGTATACCGAGTTGAAGCTGCCAACAGAACACCACTCCTCTCACTATCCTACTCCCGCTTCACCTACTAACCCATCCCACCTTCTCATTTACAGATCCGCCAGAGTGCCTGGGGACCAACTCCGTTGGCGACGGTGCGCGGTACAAATACCTTTAACATTTAACATTTAACATTCATGTACGGTTTAATGATGGCCTATGGTCCTGCACAGAAAGAAACACATGAACCATAACTCTCTACTAGCACAATGTCAGGTGGGTGTAGCCCATACTGCCCTCTTTTCCTTTGCATTCTGGGACTGGAAGTCCGGCATTTATAATGAAGAAAAGCAAAACGAAATGGACCAGAATTAAAGCATAGAAACAGGACTGGATATGCTACAGCTTCCAGTTATCAGTCTAGCTGCAAGCTGCACACAGACACATACTGCACTCTGTCGCTTCCTGAAAACGAGTTACTGCTACTGGATGCGTTGCACACATCGAAATGGGTATATGAGGCAATATGCCAAGACAGTGCAAGTAGCACGGAGGATGCAAGGCGACTAGCAAGAGAAATGCCCCAGACTGGCAGATCTAGATGACATATTGCCCTGTGGCAAGAACAACGCGGGTGTCCTTGAACCCACCCTAGACATGCTGCCGGATCTTAGAAAAAACAACAACAAAATAACAAAATAAAAATTGTTTTTAGTTTTGATAAACTATCTAGTCATATAATTGATTAAGGGCGATGGTCTTGATTTTCTGAATGTGATCTTTAGTTAATTGATTGCAAGAGTAGGACGCAGAACACACACGTGTAATAAGGGAGAATTTTACTAGTGAGTCATTTGTATCATTGGGAAGCCCCACATGTGATGTGTGATCTTCGGATAATATCGCATTTTTTTTTCCACATACGTTTTTATTGGTTTTCAACACAGCAAAACATTTAACAACATCCCCCCTTCCTCTCCTTGCCCCTCCCCCCCTGGTTCGGCACAGCGCTGGCCCGTCCTTGTCGCTCCTGTCGGCGTGACCAGTTGCACCCTTTTCCCCTTGCGCTTTCAAACCACCAAACTCCAGCGTTGACAATATCACATTTGTATGTAGCGTTTCATGTCGTATTCCCCCACACAGGGATAAGTGGAATATTATGGTACTCAATGTATTGACCTCGGATAGATGAAGGGCGGAGTCAGCCCAAGTGCAGGATGGCCCCATGTCATTGGCAAAACCTTTACTGGTTAAGCTCTCGCCCGAAGTGACCCATCTGGACGCACCTGCGCCTGTGGATATCACCAGCAACAGGGGCCTCGAAGTGCAGTTTCAAGTGCTAAATCTGCTCTGTGCTTCTAGGATACGCTCACAGAATGCAGTGAATTTAAGTGGGAGTTATTTACATAGTGCAGGGGTCTGCAACCTTTGTCTGTCCGGATGTTTTGGACTACACATCCCATCAGCACGAACCAGCGTAATTAATGGTGAAGGATTATGGGAGTTGTGGTCCAAAGCATCTGAAGGGCCAAAGGTGGCAGACCTCTGAAGGGCTTATCCAGACAACTGTGGTTGAGGCGCCTGAGGACTGTACCTGAACCCTCCTCCCTTGCAGCCAAGCAAAGGTGTGCTCTATGAAGGCATCAAGGAAAGAGGGAAGAAGCCCCTGGCCCGCCGGATGCTGGGAATTACATCTTCTCTTGGCCGCAGCCATCTTAGTTAGTATCATGCACTTTCAGCCGCTGAGTAGATGTCACGCTCTCTATCAATATAGCAATTACCTTAATAACAAAGGTTGGGCCTGTTTTGGGTGCCCGCACTGCCAGTTGTACAGTCTATAACTTTTAATATGTAACATATTAAACTTCTGTTTGATTTAATTTCGTTTCCATTGCTACGTACATATTTAGATCTGGTGAAAGAAGAATTTCAGACCTCGTTCTAAAAAAGGACCACCTTAGCCACAATTGCACCATTTTGATCGGTGGCCAATACGCATTAGAGCCTTCTTAGACCCATCTGTTCTTTCAGAGTCAATGATTTAGTAGCCAGACCATCCGCCATGCTTCATTTTCATCAATAAACAAATACACCAGTCCTATGTTTATATAGATGGACACACACTCCTCTGTCACGCTCCCTCTCTGTCCATTCACTCCCCCCTCGCTCCCCATTCTGTCTTCCCACCTCTCTGCATGCCTCTCTACTTCTAGCCCCTGTCTCTCTACCTCCATCTCTCCACCACTCCCTCTCTACCTCCCTTTTGCCCCCTCCCCTGAATTGATGTGATATGATATGCATTTATAAACGCGCCTATACCCAGGTGTTTCAAGGCGCGACGAGGCAAGGGAGGGGGAACAGAGGGAAGACAAAGACAACGATCTTACTAGGCCAGGTGATATTGAGATCGTGCAGGGGAGGGGGAGGGGAGACATTGACTCTAAAATGGACTGGTGGATGCACCTCATACCGAGATCAGAGAAAGGCAAGTGCACATAGCAGGACATGTCCGCACGAGTCAAAACCGCTGGCGAAGAGGGGCTTCTCAGCTAGTTCTAGTCTGTGCCCGGCATCTGATGAAGGACTTGGGCAAAGAGGAGGTACATGTACACCGAGGAGGCCTCTCTCTCTCTGTCTCTCTCTCTCTCTCTCTCTCTCTCTCTCTCTCTCTCTCTCTCTATCTCCCCTACTCTTTCCTCTTCACTCTTAGCAACGCACTCACCTTGAGAACAGGACGATTCTATGTGACATGAGTGTGATACCCCTGCTCTGCTGACTCAGCACTCCGAGCTCCCAAAGTCATTAAACTGTATCATGAACGGGTAATAATAGGGTCACCACACATAACTGTGCTTAGAAGCTTAAGAAATCCAGCATGAATCACTAAATAACTCACCAAATTATTATTATTATTGAAAATGTGACAAAGCTGTCTGGAAGGAAAATTGCAGATCTTTTTAATTTTTTTATTTTCATGAAAGTTGGCCCACTGTGACCTTAACAGGTCTATATATTCGGGGCTCAAGTAGAGGGTACACGCGGGTGGACAGCGTCAACCCACTTCTTTCAGACGGTGGACGCCATGCCCCGGGGTATTTTAGAGGCTGTGTGTATAATAAAAATGGGCTTTTCGGTTTTTGAACTCATGCTGTCCTTGGGATTCGAACCACGATCGCAAGCAGGCCGGGCTCTTCACCACTGCACCAGATATGCTGATGAATGAAATATGGCAGACAGTGTGTCAATAGCAGACAGGCCGGGTGACAGCCTGAATCTGCATAGAAACAGAGAAAGTCTTGCATTTATTTGAATTTCATTGGCTGTTTGTCAGCCAATGAAATGTTTTAACACTGGCTGGGGTGGGCTCAGTGGCGCTCGAGAGCCGGCTTCACTTGATGCACTCTGTGCAGATTACTGGCAGCATAGGCCCTGTGAGACAGGGTGTGGTTGCCCGTGGGTGCCGCCTAGATGAGCCTGATCCTCAGCCGATAGTCCTGACTCCTGAGAAGGAAGAAGCAGAGCACAGACCTCAGCCTCTGTGCGTATGGCGTTACTAATGTTAAGTGAAAGTTAAGTGAGTCTTCTTTCCTGTCTAACTGCCCTGGGGTAGTGGGCGTGCATTGTAGGCAGCTTTGCCTCTCTGCAGGTGTGCGTGTGTCCGAGGATTGGAGGGATAACGGAAGAGGCCCGGGGAATGCAGAGAGATGGGTCTTTGTGCGCGGCAGCTGCAGTGCTTTAAGTGGGCCTGTCTCCAAAAAGTAGAGCTCAGCCGGGGCCCCCAGCCGGCCACGACCACGGCCGCAACCTCAAGAAGACATTTGCCTGCTGCCATAATGAAGATAGATAGGGCAGAGCAGCTGTGACTGAAAAAAGTGCCAGTGCAACACTGCGACTGGCTCTTCTGCAGGAAAAGCAAACTGTAACTTCCACTGGTGACCCTGTACACGGGGTCACCAGAGGAAGCTACAGCCCTCAGCCACGACCCAAGTTAATTATTTATTTATGCAATATACAGGTATCCGACAAACATTGCATGAATAAATAAATACCCCTATTAACATTGAAACTATCCCGCACGAGGCAGCCACCCAACTGCTTTCAGAGGGGAGCTACAGGAGCTGTGTCGGATGTGGTTCAAGAACAAAAATCAGCAGGTTTTAAGAATGAGGTTGCAGGACAATCCGTCAGTTTTAACCAGGATTTCCCCACAGATGATCTGCTCTTTCACCATTAGCTGGAGTCATTGCCATTCTTAATGATTTTTGCACAGTCCTCCTCTGCATAAGCTCAGATCGCAGAGCAGACTAACATTGCTGTTGCTAGTTTAGGTGCACAGATGCCTGGTATGGTTTGCTCCTGTGTGCATGTGCTGCCGATCATCCTGTGTACTGAGCATTTGTGGTCATCAACATTAATGACATGCTAGTTTTCAGGCAATGTTAGTATACATTGTGATCATTTGAAAACGCTGTTTGTGTATTTGAACATACATATGTACACCTATTTCTGCATCTGCAAACAGCATTTGCACTTTCACAAATGTTTTCTTATACCGCTGTTATGGTTCTTTCCTGTGCAAAATAAACGCTCAACCGAACATATCATATATAAATTGAAATATAGGAAGCAGATTTTCAACATCATTAGAGCCAAAAGACCATGTACTAGGCCTTGATATAAGTCACAGGCTTCTATGCTGATAATTTGAAGCGCTGTACATCTACCCTCTTTGCTACATGGTGTCCTGCACCTGTTGAAACATATCAAAGCCCCCTGTCGAAATCAAAGCCTACATAGTGGGCTACATACCTACACAGTGAAGTAACTCATCAAGCTGGCCCACATTGTGCAAAACAGTGTGCAGCACATTCATCGTACAAAAACACATTGGTTGGGTAGGATTAACTTAACCGCAGGGTGTAATTTGGGAGCGGCACACGCTCCGGGGAGGTTTGGCGGGGGGGCGCAATTTAGTGGTTCGTCCTGGGCACCAAATGGACTACAAACTGCCCTGCCCGCAGATTTCCAGCAACCTTGTCGTCCTCTTACTTCTATTTCTTCTTTTCAAGTCCTGTTTAAAGACATATCTCCTTGTTGATCTTTGGTTTTCTGTTTATCTGTTCATGTAAATTGTACCATTGGTTATTCTGTACAGCGCTTGGGCATTAAGTGCAATAGAAGTTCAATACAAATACAAAATAAAAAAAATAATGAAATAGGTATTTTTTTTATCGTGGGTGAGTGTTTTTATCTGCTGAACTGTAATAAATGGCATACTCCCAATTCCTGCATAAAGCCATTTTTGGTTTGGGTGAAACAAAAACAGAGTCTGTGTCAACTGATGTTTTCTCTGGCTTGGATGCACCACAGGAAAGAAATGCAGTCTACTGTGGCCAGATGTGTGCAGTAGGCTGTAACAAGCACACAGTGCACCTGATGTCACTTCCGGCGTTGCCACTTCCGGCAAGGTCACTTACGGTGAGGTCACTTCCCGTTGGCTATGCTAATGAGTTCGCCCACTTCTTTTTTTCGGACTTGACCCCTGTATATATACCCCCATGTGAGCCGTATAAAGCTAAAACGTACTTGGAAAAACATTTGCTGCAGAACTGTGAGCCTTTGTCTTCCCCCAGATGCTATAGTCAGTGGGTGGATGGCTGACTTAAGATCCAAATACTATCATTTGCAGGGAGGGCTGTGGCGGCTCTGTGTGATTCCATCTAGAATGTTTTATCATGGGAGAAGAATTCATCTAATTTTATTTTACAGCACATTTTATCACAAATATATGTCGGGGGAGACTCCCGCAGCCCCTTCACCAAGACCATCCCACCTATGTTATTACCCTGACACATACATTTGCAGAAAATTGAGATCACACATCCAGCAATGGAATCTTCCTCTCCCACTGTGGCAGTAGATAGCTGCCAAGTGCACCCAGGTCATCTGTGACACTTTGAGCCAGTCCTGGCTTTTCCCTTTGCCAGCTGGAAAGCCCCAAAGTGCCTCTTGGCAGATTCGCAGAAGCCATATTAGACACTGTCAATGAGCTTTATTGAATCTCGGTGAGTTTTCAAACAATTAAATAAATGTCCTTGGTGAGGTTACTGATGGGAAACATTAAGCAACACATCATTATTATACTGTTGTTGCTGGTCCTGCACTAAATAGGCTGCAATGCAAAGTTGGTTGGTATCTGCAGATGGCGAGCCTTTTGCAGAATTTTGATCCCGATCCGACCTTTATACGCACAAACACTTAGAGGTAGTTATGTTAAAAGGCTGAGGCCTTCATTGCTAGCCCTGCTCTACATGTTGTGTGGATTAGGGGAGGTGCTGTGTAGCCGCACCCCAACCATCACTGTTGGGGGCAAGAGATGGAAAAATAGGGTGACCAATAACCCCGGTGAACATTGACACCTTTGTGTGCTTTCCACACAGAGAGGGCCCTGGTTAAAATGTGGAACACCCCGGCTCCATGAATATGTATCACAACATAAAAAGTTGCACGTTAGTTTGAGAAAACAAGCCAGCACACATTTAATAATTTAACTCATACATTCTTCAATGTATTATTCTTAAAAGTGCATTACCAAAATATTTTCTGAGCCATTCCCTGTACAATATATGTAATTTGTTAATGTATCTATTCACAGCACACTTTTTTGTACTCCACACAGTATGCACAATAGATATTGAAAAGATCAAAAGCCCTCTTAGGCACTCCTGGCTACTGTTTCTTCAATGCTGGTAAGATAGCTCAGCAGGATAAACACTAGCTGCTATGGTCTGCCTTTGATGTGCAGATCGCAGGTTCAAATCCTGACAAAACCAATTCAGCTTTTCATCCTTCCGAGGTAATTAATTGAGTACCAATACGAATGTTCTATGTAAAGTGCTTTAGATGAAAGTGCTATATAAAAACACACATTTGTATTCTAACCCACCTTGAGTAAGTGCAGCCCTGCTGTTGGAGGAAGTCTTTTTGTGTCTGTCGGGTGTGGGAGTGTGGCCCCTCCTGCAGAATGCTGTGCCTATCCATGGGCTAGCTGGTAAGGAAAGCACGGGGTCCATCCCACCTTTCGGGGGGATCGGTGGGGGTGGATGCCTGAATCGAGGCTGCAGTGTCAGCCCGGCTGACGCTTCACTGATTTTTAGTAGAGACTCAACCTGCTACCCTTGCAAGCTCTCATGGTGGTGCAATATTTTGACTCCCACAGAAGGAAGGCCCTCTTTGATGGACGTGGTGATCGAAGAGGTGCAAGCAACCTGTTTGACATCGGTTTATTGCCACATGTTATGTTGATTTATACCACGCACCGCCACCACCCAAGGGCACGAGAAGAGGGCTGGGTGTGTTAGTGGGGAATGGATGATGGGATAGGTTCAGATCCTGGAGGCGCCATGTGCTCCAGGCCGGTGTGGATTGCAGTATATTCCTACTATTAGAAGCAGGTGGCCTTCTGCTCCCTTTTGCCCCCTTCCGGTGAGATGCAGGGTAGCTTAGAGGTGGCATTCGGCCACAAGGGTCAGGCAGGTCAAAGTGAACCCATTCAAAATCGTGGGCAATCTTCTTTGTAGTTGTGCTGACAATTCTCACCTGAATATCTGTAATTTCGTTATCCTGGTGGGGCAGTCACATCTCCTGGTGGTAGAGGGTATGACGCGAGTGCATGAGGTATGACCCTAGTACACCCTCCGTTACATACACTTGCAAAGTCTAGCATCATCCATTTCCGACTGTCCTGTATGCCTACCAACCCTTGTGGAATAAGGGAAAAGTATGTTCGTTGGTCAATTGTTCGACCAAAAACTGCTCGAATTTATTTAGCTCGTTGTTATTTTCTAAGCTTCTACCACCAAAATGCAGATGGTAACGCAAAAAGTGGTCGGCAGTGGGGAGTGGTAGTTGGGGAAACCGTGGGGGGGTTCTTCCCCACATAATGTGGCGAAATATTTTAGGTTAAAGAAAACAAACAAAAGACATTCTAGCAGTTTTTCTTTTCCTCCAAACACCACTAGCAATGGCCCAATCCCTTAGTGAGGTCTATGAATCCCTCACAGTATTCAGAAAGGTGCTAAAAACCAAGTTATTTAACTAGACCATTTGCCAAAATGTACTTCCTCTGTAACCCTGGAACACTTTCAGCACTGTCAGTGAACCTGTACTACTGCCTATGAAATATCTGTCCTAACCTTTACTGCTTCTGAAATATCTGCCCTAACTTGTATTAAGTGAATATTCTGTAACAGCGCTGCGATGCCTCCGGGCCGCTGGGCGCTTTATAAATCCAAATAAATAAATAAATAAATATGACTTCTGGAAACACACTCGATAGGGGATATTATTGCAGGATTGCTAATGTTCAAGAGGTCAGACCAATAGGCTTTCCAGAAATGAATCTAAGCAATGCAGCTTGATGCACTCACACACTTCGGGTAAGTGCTCATTGCTCTTTCTGCCTAGCCATTATTTCCCAGCAGCCTAGTGATAACGCTCCATCATCCAATTTAGGACACTGTTGTAATTATTTATAAGGAAGCACTTACGTATACAGATAATCCTGGGCCGTATCCTCCTTACTGATATGATTATTCATATGTCTGATTCATGGGAGCATCGACTGTCAGATCTGCGTATCCCGCCTGAAGTTCTACTTTCCAGGATTAGGTAAAGAACGGCAAATCCCCTATTTTGTTGATATCGAAAGGGCATCATTATTGTTACGTTGCCGCCCCTTACCTTATCGCTCCTTGAGTGTAAGAGAGCAGCACTCAAGGAACTCGCGCCGCGGATGAAGAAACTAAGGTGTGGTTGCAGCTGGAATATTGTTGAATATTGGAAATCTCATTTTTTAACACAGCTTATCTACTTTAGCTTTTGTCTGGGATAGCAAAGACATTTTTCAATTATTGAGGATATTAGACCTATCTGTTTACACCTCACCTTGATTGAATGGTTCAACCGCAGGAATATTCCAAAAACATTCCCAAGAAATGGGAGCAGTTATAGGTTAAAAACAAGGGTTGATTTATGATTATATAAAGTAAGCGGTATTTGTTGGAAAAACGACAAGGGAGAACAGGAGTAGGCATCCCACGGTGCTCGAGATATCTCTGGCTGCGACTCCCATTATCCCTCAAAATTGACTACACTGGCTTTGGCTGATGGGAGTTGTAGGCCAAAACATCTGGTACCACATTGCACAAACTATGCATCAGTGCAATTAGTACAAAATTGCCCTACTGCAAAAAACATTTGTTACATTTTGCAAGATTAAGGACTAAAGCAGAACATGCCCAGTGCACACATTCATTGAAAGAATATGCCTATGCAACTTTTGCCCCAGTGCCAATTGCACTTTCACCGGTGCAAAGTTTCTGCAATACTTCCCCCAGAGAGATGCAGGTTGCCTATCCCAACCGATCCGCCACATGTATATGCTCTCTTCTCAATATTGCTTGATGATGATGTACCACGCGACAGCTGATCAATGGATCTAAAAGGTAGGGAGTGAAGTGTCTGACAAAACGGTCAACTTATGACTAACTGGAAACAGATTTGTATGACTGTTGGGAGAGAATATATACAAGGGGAAATGTTGAGAAGGTGAAATGTCACGGGTGCAATGAACTGAATGTGAAATGACCCCTATGATCGTCCCTTGCAAGGTTGTGTAAACTTTCTGGAGTCATACATAAATACAATCGCCAATGTTTGGTCACATCCTGGCATGGGTATCATTGCCCTTGCATGGGCAAAAGTGGGTAGTGTGAGTTTTGGGAGTGTGCTCCTTATATTAATTGCGATTGCAAGGATGATTCTTGCATACACTTGGGTTCAGCTGCAGTTTAACAAGGCGACATTTTGTGTGTAAGACGTTTAGGAGGTATGTTATAAGCAGGAATGTATGTATGTATCGGAAATAGGGCAATGTTCTTCAATCGATAGGCTATATTGGGACAGCAAAGACTTGAATAGCTTGATAGCTACTAGTCCAATGCAGTCCTCAGGGCTTTATTTGGCTGGCGGGATCAAAAGAGAGGGGAGGTAAAGTGAAGTAAGAGAGAGAAGGACAGATTAAAAGATAAAATACAACATTGCCGCTCCTCGTGTAATGCCTATAAGGGACAAACAAAAACGCAAATCTACTTTTTATTTTATTTTAATTTTAATTTTATTCTTTGCTTGTTAGGCGATAATACAATAAGAAACATTGTTTCAAAGCGCCCACATGGCAAGGTTGGGAGTAGGAGTGGGAATGCATTAAAACACATAAAACACAATACTTAAGAGCAGTGGGGGGGGGAAGAAGACACAACTACTATGCCTTGTCAGTATTCAGAACGTGCAAGTGCAGCAAGGAAGAGGGCAGGGGGGCAAGTGCTGGGGAGTCTGAGCTCATGGGTGAGCCACAGATGAAGTGCTAGTAGTGCAACACGGCCTGGAGCCGCGAAGGGTGTAAGTGCGAGCCACCAGGGCGGAGGGTGTAAGTGCAAGTGCAGAGGATAGACTGGAGCTGGGCCGATTGGGTGCGGAAGTTCAGGGCCTCGAGGATGCATAAGGGCCCAGGACGCCAATCGCAGCAACTGTGGGATTACCAGGGGAGAGAAGAAGGGAAGGAGGAGGTAAAAACGAGAGTTATACGTCAGAAATCTATGCTCCGGGGAAAAAAACTCACATATTTATATTCGAAATTCTAAAAATTTCACACAATTATGTGAACCGTTCAAGCTTGCTAAAGCCCTGTCACGCATTGTTTTACTTTGTTTTCTGCATATTACTTTATCAAGCTATTAGCTAAAACGTGTCACAATTCAATAGCCTCCCTTTCTAAGATGTGCTGCAAAACTCAAAATGGCCGCCCTGGAGTACAATAATTTGAATATAGTAGGGGCCAAGAAGATGCTTAAGAAATGCCTGATACAGGAGCACAACAAGTAAAACAGTCATATTTCAGCTGAGGGCGTTATAAGCCTTACCGTAACATATTTACCACATGAGAGTTTCTTCTAATTCTCAATACATGTAAAGGTCACAGCAGAGTTTTCTAAGTGCGCTCATATTTAACTCCCTATTCAAAAAAGGTTAACATTAGAAAAAAGTCAGAGGAATCTAATTTGCTCTGTCTTCCAATATCTCAATTCCACTTTAAGGTTTCAGAACTAGATAAAATGCTGATTTAAAGAGATCATTATGCGTAATGCGCTTTGAGTTTGCCAGACAAGAATTGAAAGAGCTCTTACACAGCGCTGGTAATGGCTCTTGTAAGAGCAGAGTCTGTATATCGACTGTGCCGGATGCAAATGCAGCCAGGCCTTTTTCACATGATTTTCACACTCTATATTTCCTTGAGTGAGTGGAATATCCTCAAACTCAGTTTAGAGGGTACCTCATCAATTTCTCATATACACCCTGAGGCTCAATGTGACACAGTGCGCACAAAAAGATTTGGCACTTTGGACCTCATTGCGACTACGGCGCAAATACAGCAGTAATTCTGCCCCGGCGGCAGTACCGTTACAACTGTGATAACCGCCATGTCATGACCTGATGGGTGCTCGAACAACTGCCCGGCGATAAGCGTAATACTGTCAGGCAGTATTAACACCAAAAATGGGCATCTAACGGTAATACTGCCCAGATACAATGGTATTACCATTAGAGCCGGCGGCGCATCTGGCGGTATTGCCGCCAACGATATTACTGCCGGTAGAAATAACATCACTGCCGGAACGTGAAACATGGCGGGGACAATCTTTAAAAACTAAATCCACTCTGAACCTCCCATTTCCTGTTGCAATCCGGACACCATACTTGGCAGATCATCATGTCACAGGAAAAGGGAAAGGCTCACTTCCCTGAACTGAGGCTTCACAAGCCAAAGTTCTCCGAGGGGTAGCTCAACACGCTGGCAGAGGAGGTTGTGCAGCCTGCAGCGGAAGACCTCTGCACAGAGGAAGGCTGCAATATGGACATTCATCCTGGACAAAGTGATGGCTCTGGGCACCGTTCCACATGATGCAGAGGACTGCTGCACACGTTAGAACCACTTGAAGTCAAGGGTGAGCAGCATCATCTCACATCACAGGACGGAGCGCGCTGCCACACGAGGTGGCACAGTGGATCCCCTCACCCTCATGCCGCGGGGGTAGAAGGCCAGCTCCATCCTCCACAAAGAGGGCATTGTGGGGGGGGAGTGCAGAGGCCAGAGAAGGAAGCTACGGGGATGGCGGTAAGTCTATTAGATCCCAGGTACATGAGAATGCACTGGCCAAAAAGCATGCACTCCCCAGCATAGATGGGCACAATGGCAAGGAAATGGGTAAACACATGGCAGTCACAGCAAATGCACAGTGAGTACACGCATGTGCCGGTGGCAGGGAAATGTAGTAATGCACATGCGCTGTAGGTGAAATGTGCATGCCAACACATGGAAACATGAGAAGCACCCACGTGTGCCATGATAGTCCATGTTGGCAAGTGAAGCCCCAGCGCACCCACAACGACGAGCGACCTAGGCAGGCCAACCGGCAACATACACATTAATGCACTGTGTACACCTGTAGCAGGCGCTACCTCCACCAAACACTCATTGGCCTAATACCACCCATGCCAATCATACAAAATGTCTGTATGTAGAACACACACAATGTTGCATGAGTTTCTTGCAAGCCTGCTGACATGTCTGCAAGATGACTGACAGCATGTCATTGTACTCCCAACAGGTAAACAGTCCACAGCCAATGAGGTGGTGGGACCCTCCACTGCTGCCACACCATCCACCTCCACTCCTGCATAGACCGGACCAATAGGCAGCAGGAGAAAGCATTGGAACAAGGCCACCACATACCACTTCAGTAGAACCTCTGGCAGGTCCGGAGGATAACACCACCCCTACAGCAGTGCCCAGTGGCCCTCTACAGGCCATGCAGGTGGCACTGCTGCCACTGAAGCTGCCACACCACAGCCTGCACCTGTGGCAATGCACACGGCTGCAGTCGCTGCCCCTGCTCCCATAAGAGAGCCCGGAGACAGGAAGCACTGAAGCCATGCCAACATTAATCATTCTGAGAAGAACACGGTATTCATTGCAATCCCTGTAGCGCTACGGCTGTCATCTGTAGCCGGCAGCGGAACCTGATGTATGAATGTCCAACTCATTCCTAAGAGAAAAACAAGGGAGGGTGAGGATGGCGTTTTTTTTTATTGTACGTTTCTTCTCTAACTCCATAGTTTTCTAACCTTGTGGAGGAGTACTAGGAGAATAAATTGATCTTTTGGAGGCAATAGGGGAAAAATCTCACATCACAACTTCTCAAGACATGCCTATTATCAATGCTGTGACCATTGATGCTAATATATTTTGTGAGTTAATTGTTGATAGTACTTTTATGATTTGTTACCCCTACCCGTGGCAATATCCTGAAAGGGATGAAAAGTGTTGTCATCGGCAGGGGAGGGTGGGATAATACTCAGCACCATGTCTTTTATACACTCTAAACCCCCACTCATGATATGCTGAGGGGAAGACCAGAGGCTTTCTATGATGCACGCTTAAGGACACAATGTAGTGTCATGTCACCCGTTGTACACATACTATGGAGCACCACAAATGAGAAGTATGCAACCCATCGCTCCTTCGACAATGCTCAATCTCTTTTAAGCAAGTGTCTAAAATGCCATGAACTCACGCCTACCCAAAGCCAAGCAGAGGTGAATATTTGGTGGCAACCATGTAAAAGGACATGTACTCTCTTGAGAGTACTACTGATAAACAAAAGACGTGAAGGCAAGATGGGGAGAGACCGGAGAGAGGAGTAATACACATGTCCTCACACACCCCTGTTAAGTTATTCCTGACCCTGTATAAATGACGGTATGGTGCAGTGCTTAATTTATATAAAAATAAGGGCCAGAACCCAAATATTTTCTAGCACGCTTGTGACACTGCAGATGGGCGGTTCCCCATCACTGCTGCCACCACCCACAGCTGCTTCCCACAGTGTCAACACATTTGGGGTTAAACTACAGCTTGCAGCTGCTCATTGAGGTTGATGGATGCTCTGGCAATCATCACTTCCTAATCAATATGAGCCTGAGACAATAAGTGCAGGGGCTCAGAAGTAAGTGCCAGGGCTGAGCCCCGGAAAACACTCCCACAAATGAAGCACTGGTGGTAATATGAAACAGAGGCAATGCAGGATGGGCCTCACCATCTGCTAAATATGTAAAAAGAACATTATGACCAGAAAAAAAACATCCAAGCACTTCGAGGTGCTAATGTTATTTGTGAAAGATGCCCAAATCTGTTATGATTACGGCGGAGAAATTAGCAGTGTGGCTATATGCGTATAAGTAGGATTGTCAAGGGCCAGTCCTTGGGATCAGGTTTGAATTTGAGGAGGATCCGGAAGCCATAGTCATTTGTATAAGGACAAAACAAATGCACCATCAGGATACAAGAAGGCCAGATTAAGGATGAAATCCAGGCACAGACTGTGCTTATTGTACAGTCATGAAAGAGTACAGGCTAGATGGACCCTGCCTTCCTTAGCTGTAATATGCTAATTAGCCATTATGATAGTTCAGCATGTTAAGTGCTTGCCTTGGATATCTGTGTGTCCTGCTGATGCAGGTTTAAATTACAATGGTGCTAACTCAGCCCAAGACCCTCCAGAGGTGGATACATTGAGTACCATTAAATTGGGGTTATGAGTACAGCAAATATTACACTGCTTAATAATATTGCGCTTGGGGCTTTAAAAATAGGCTGTGGTCAGTAGGTCCCATCACAAAATACAGATGGTTGGGGATCAAAAAGGTTTTTGAGGTAGTCTGCAGGGTTTCCTTATAGTGGCGTATGGACCAGAACGCGGACCACAGATTGACATCTCTTTCTTTGATGGGGAGCCAGTGTAGTCGCAAATGTCTATCTTCAAGTTTCAATCTACCTTGTAATTATGTAACACTTTCAGTGCTGGAACTTTAATTACTTTTTATATATATATATATATATACATATATATATATATATATATATATATTATATAGTGCGTTGGTCTCCATATTATAGTTAAGTTGAGTATGAAGTTCCATAGGAAACCCAAAAATTGAGTTGCTAATAATGTTTCACTCGCGTAATGAATTTGGCTGATATTTTACGAACAAAGCGTTTGTCAAGGCCACCCAGCCCCCGCCCCTCCAGAGTAGAAATTGTCAGAAAGATTCATCAGAAAATGAAAAGGTTATTAAGAAAGCATTACACCCCCACTGTTTTCGGCCTACTCTCATTCATTTCTCCATAGAGACAAAGTTCAAATATCTGCGCAGTGCACAGCAAAAACCACTGTACGGAATTAGACCAGGTATGAAACAACTTGCGCAGGATTTCCCGGAGGGGTCTGGGCACATTTGGCCCAGTAGTTGTATTTGATGGGAAAGAGGGTAACCCCGTCTCCCAAAGTCATAGCTATATCTCTCATGGTGATTTGCAGCAGAGAGACATTTCTTTTTTCTCAATGCACGAGATAACCAGGGCTATTGCCAAAATAGCTGGGGTTATATGAAAATGAAGGTTAGAACAAAGGCCAGTTGGTGGAGGAAAAAGGATGAAATGTCATCAGGCTAGAAGTGGGTAGGGGGAAAGAGGATGGCATGTGAAATTGGGAGGTTGAAATCACCTGGGGCCAAGTTCAGAGCTCAAATATGTTCTCATAGCCAGGGTTATTTTCCCATAACCGGGGTTTTAGTAGACAACGGGATTGGGAATGAAAGTAAGTCACATGAATAACTGGGGCTATTTTACAAATAACCAGGGTATTTTATGTGTAACCAGCGTGGTTTGTACTACATTATTATTATCAGGGTTATATTAACCGCAGTTATGGAAAAATGATTTTTTTAAAACAAGAGTTAAAAAATGTGATTAATAAAAAAAGCGGAATGTTACAGCTAGAGTGAGGTGGGGGGTAATGGGTGTGGCCCAAGACAATGGCTACTGGGTTACTTTAAGGAACCAAATGGTACAATATGGAAAGTGGACATGGTCATGGCTAGTGGGACTGGAATAAAGCTAATGGGGCAACATGTAAAGGGGCCACAGCTGAACGCTGGGTCCAATGGTCATGGGTGAAGGCCATGGCTAGTGAGCGGGAAAGAAAGGTAGTGTTTTAAATTATACTGTGGGCAAGGCCAAAGGCTATGCTCAATAGCCAGGGCCAAAGAAAGCCCTTGGCCAGTGGGCCTGGAAGACATGTAGAAACATTTTGGGGGAACATGTACAGTGGACATGGCTAAAGATCATGGCTAGTGGCCTGTAAAAAAACCTATGGTATAACAAAACCCTTGAAATTTTCTGAAAAAACCTTAGTTAAGGTGCAGTTAATATATATATTTATATATATATCCCATAAGAGCAGTGAAAGTGTTACATTAGGCGTTTTGAAGTTCAACGGAGGGAATTCTGCACTTAACACACCATCACCCCATCGATTATTTGAATGTTGAATGGTGATATTTCTGTGTATAGCTTTCCGTTTCACAATACTCCAGACAGGAAGCCTGGAATTAGAAATTACATGTTCTTTGTGTATCCAAGTGCAGTGGCAAGCATGTTACAAATGATTCCTTCCAGCAGTTACACGCTCTGTAGGTACCCAGCGAGAGTGAGACGAAACACCATTTACGGATGCTAGGCGTTGCGCCTTTGAAGAGAACAGATCAATCACGTTGTCAGGTAAATGTGTCAAGCATCCGTGAATTCTCCAGTAAATACAATCTGCTTCGTAAACTGCTTCGAAAACTGACCATATAGCAGAAACAAGTGAATAATGTCTCTGTTTTCAAAGGATGTTTTTTCTCTCAGATGAAATCTAAAAGGGAGTTATAAATGCAAATACTTTGATAATTTATCGGCAATCTTCATTACTCCAATTCCTAATCTTCCTAGTCTTAGACTTTACTCTTTGAGATGCGTCCTCCCCCCGAAGAAACGTAATACACATGGTTTATGCCACTTATAATGATTTCTGGCTGCACCCTGTTATTTTTAAAGAAATTGTTATTACAATCTATTTTTTGTCAAATGTCTCCCCTTTTCGACAAAAGGGCCAGACATACTTTAAAGCAGCCTGTATACATATTACCTATGCCCATTGAACCTGTAGATGGACCTGTACCACAAATTGGCATGACCTATTCGATGAAGCATGCTAAATTCAGTAACATTTCATGCAGTGGCCCAAGAAGCTGAACATGAATAAATGTCACTTTATTAGCGTGAAGATCCCCAATACGAAAAATGTATGTTCTTAGCATGATATCTGTAACTAGCCTGCATCTATTACCAAGATTTTTGGCACACTTTCACATTTTACATTTAAGCTGTGCATGATTCAAAAAATGGGAAAATCTCACCCGCCAAACTTGAGATATTAGCATGTAATAACAATGGGAATGTACCTATATTTTTGACGTTTACACTGTAGTCATAAAGCGTAATGTGAACATTTGCATGTTGCCTCAAATTGTAAACCATCAAAAAACTCTTGCAGTGTTTGTGTCTTTGTATTGTGCAACATGCACATATGTTGAACATGTGAATGGATGCTCACAGAATTTGGCAAGCTGTTGGTACACACAGATCCGATCAAGCATGCCACATCATTTGAAAATCTAGGGGGATAGACGAAAGGACTATATTTAGGTTTATGAACATTTAATTAACGTTGTATGAACCTTAACATTGGTATTTGACTTTACCCTTTTGCCTAGAAACCTTAAAAATGCTTATGTACACATATATATATATATATATATATATATATATATATATATATATATATATATATATATATATATATATATATATATATATATATATTACATGGCCTGCGGTAGCGGACATGTAGTTATGGTTAAGTTGCTGAACCCATTCGAAGAGCACTTTTTGGACGGCTTATAACTTGGCTCCCCGTGGACGAATCCTCACCAAACTTTGCAAAAAAAATATATGGCCTGCTCTGAATCTATCTGCAAAGTGCGATAAGACTTCATCCAGGGGGGGCAAAGTTATAGGCGGGGTCCCAATTTTTTTTTTTTTTCCATAGACATAATGGTAAAAAACTTTGCTCATGGCTACAGCCCTAACCACTGGACGGATTTTCACCAAATTTGCAGCAGGAGCAGTGGCTTGGTCCCGAAAGCGTGCTTTTGTTAATTTGTTGTAAATCCGTCCAGTATTTTTTGATAAAACGACCAAAATGTAAATTAAAAAAAATGGTGATATCTATGTCTGCTCCACGGGCACACTTCCCTGTTTGCTCCGCGGACAGGACACCGATTGGTTAATCAGCTTGCGGCATGTCCGCTGACACGCAACGTGTTTGCTGATTGGCTGGGATGAAGCATGAGGTTCATCAGATTTTTGGAAACGCCCGCCATCTTGGATTCGCGGACAGCGGCCGGTGTCCGCGGACATCGCAGTAAAAACATATTAAAAAACACAACATTGCACTTTTCAAATTTATCAAAAAATCTCTGGGGAGGTGAGGGGTGATAAAGATGATATGGGATAGGGCTGCAAGTAGCAAAAAAACGGGTGTATTTCGTCAGTGAAAGTCCGCGAACAGTTTGGATGTTCGCGAACAGTCCTTTGAAGTTCGGGGACACATCAGATGTTTGGTGGCAGTTTTTGGATGGCTTATAACGTTGGTGCTACTTAATGAAAATGCATGAAATTTCGCAATTATATTCCTGACCTGATCCCGAATGAGTTTGCAAAGTTTGGTGAGATGAGGGTCCCAAAATTATGTAAAGGCTTATAAATGAGGTGCCATTTGACGAATCTACACTTAATTTGGCAAACAGATAATACATATAGATATATATGTTTTTGTGAAGTTTGGTGGGGTTTTGTCAAGAGCGGGCAAAATTAAAGGGGGTCCCAAAATAATGTAAAGGCTTATAAATGAGGTGCCATTTGACGAATCTACTCTTAATTTGGCAAACTGATAATACATATAGATATAAATGTTTTTGTGAAGTTTGGTAGGATTTTGTCAAGAGGGAGCAGAATTAGGAGGGGGGGTCCCAAAATATTGTAAAGGCTTATAAATGTGGTGCCATTTGACAATTCTACACAAAGGTTTGCAAAAAGATTATAGATCTAGGTATACATATTTTCGTAAAGTCTGAATTGATTTTGTCAAGTGGGGGATAGGCTATATGACGATTGTATGTGCATACATTTGACACGTTTGAAAAAATAAAACATGTGTGGATTTCCAGAAAACTTTTGTAAGGAGCGTTGGCAAGGACCTGAAAGCATGGTTTTGCAAATGTGCCCGTATTTTATTTTTTGACAAGTGTCATAATGTAGGTACAAAAAATAGTGATATATCTTTGGTGACTGAGGTGTCGCTTGTTGCCATGGGCAGTGGGCAGATTGTCCGGGTCATGTAATAACGTCATGATCTGGACAATCTGGCTACTGGTCATGACCAAGAGGGACAACACATGGGGTTAAAGTGGCCATGTCTACCTGGGACTTGCTTTGTGGTGAAGTTATTCGAAAATGGGATAGATTTGAAAGGGAAGAAAAATGTGTTTGTGGTAATAAGGTCATAGGATTCTCTTTCCGCCTTCTACAGTCTTCCATGGAAAGCGAAGAGGGGCCCTGTATGGAACCCCACCTTCCCTTTCCATGGTGGCCATCTTGGAAACAGGCTTCCATGGAAAGCGAAGAGGGGTCCTGTATGGAACCCTGCCATCCCTTTCCATGGTGGCCATCTTGGAAAAGGATTTTTCTTCATACACCGGGATGCTGCAGGCGTCCCGGTGTAGGAAGAAAAATCTGTTTTTTCAGCACCACGGTATCCCGCTTTGGGAACCTAGGGTGCTAATGGACTTCATCCACCATTCCAGGGGCTGGAATGGGGGGATAATGGTCCAGAGACCTTGTTATCCACCCTCGCTTCGATTGGGCTGATAACTTGGGCTGCCAGAAATGTTGGAAATTCTTATTGAGTCTATATACTTTACTGAGAAATATAAAGTAGATGGAGTCTATACGTTTTTTTTTTGTTCTGTTTTTTAACTGTGAAAGGTGGTTCCTAAAGAAACATTTCTTTTGTTGTTTTTGGATGTATTTCATTTTTGGGCAGAAGAGCTAAGAACGAAATCTGGGGAGGAAATGAGGCAAGAGGCACCAAACACTAATATGGAGGGATAGGTGGACAGGGGGAAATGTTGCACGTGTGTTCTTTCTAAAGCAGGGAGCAATGTATCTCATGCTCCTTAATTACAGCAGTGGTGGCGGCTCTTGGGGAGGAAGGATGGCATTAGCTGATGTCATTTTAAGATAAATAGCAGTTTTGCTAAAAGTATGTACTGTGTACTAGATTGTTAATGGATAATGAGTAGGAATAGGTGTTGGAGCTGTGCAAGGGAAATATTTAAGTTGAAAGTTCCTAGATCAGTTGAAAATGCAGTTCCGATTTGTCCGCGAAGCACAGATCTTATCGTGAAGTGCGGATGGGTTATCGGACACGTCATCATGCCGCGCGCCAGCGTATGGTCATCTGGCACTGTTCGGAAGGCCCGCAATAAAGTCAGATGTTCGTAGACGTCCACAGATGCAAAACTAGTTGAAATAGTTGCAAAACACATATAGAAGTGTTAAAAATGATTCTAGAAGGTGGGAAATGGCATTGCTATATTGGGTAAGTATGATATTAGTAAGTTGTAGGACAATAGCACCCACTGTAAAAAAAACTATGAAATTCAATGAAAAAACTTTGTTAAGGGGACGTTATGGTTAAGTTGCACTAATAAAAACCTTTGAAATTCACAGAAAAAACTTTGTTAAAGGGATGTTATGGTTAAGTTGGACTAATAAAAACCTATGAAATTCAATGAAAAAAATGTTGTTAAAGGGACGTTATGGTTAAGTTGCACTAATAAAAACCTATAAAATTCAATGAAAAAACATTGTTAAAGGGACATAATGGTTAAGTTGCACTAATAAAAATCTATGAAATTTAATGAACAAAACCTTGTTAAGGGGACGTCACGGTTAAGTTGCACTAATAAAAACCTATGAAATTCAATGCAAAACCTTTGTTAAAGGGACATTATGGTTACAAGTAAAACCGAAAAACCCCCTGAAATTCGCCAGTTATGTTAAGGTAAGCAACCATAACTCGCGCCACCACCGTGCACTGCTAAGACTAACACCCAGGACATCAAAGATGACATCACAAATGGCAGCATATTTAGTGGATGATTTCCTCTCTCAGATAATTTATCTGGTGTTCATTACTTTTTTTAAAGTCCAATGCTATTTTGTCTTGCACACTTTCTTCTAAGGAGAATGTCAACTGAACTACATTTGTATATTCCACTTTAAAATATATGGTCACTGTGCATTTATTCATGTGTACCAGCTTTTGAATTTCGCTATGGGGGCAAAAAATACCTGGGCATATGTTATTCTTGCAGTCTGTCATTTTTTCCCCTTTTCTGTTCTGTGTAAATGCAGTTTGTTGGGGTTGTGTGATGTATCATTGCCTGAGTTTTCAAAGCCTGCCATCTTTTATACATAACAATACCACTGTCAAAAGAGGTCAAAATCAGTGCGTGATTGATGAACGTATTTGAGCGATGGTTGCATTAGGGAGGATTTCTAGGTTAAACTCTCAGACCGTGGCATATGTTATCCTTGCAGCCAGTCATGAGGACCATTGGAGAGCCATGCTTCAGAGTCTACAACAGTTGTTGTTTTACATTTTTGTTATAATGACTCTGCACACTATAACATATGTAGTGGCACTGCCAGCTAATAAATGCACAACACACAAAATGATGCGTGTACCTGACAAAAGAAACCATAAAAAATAAATTATTAAATTGTAGAAACATTGTAACCTATTTTGAAAAAATGTTCAATGCTGATTTCAAGCAATCACTTCCATTATTATGTTGTAGGTATAATAAGAGTGTCACACTTGTCTTACTAAGCAAGTTACATTATCAAAAACTAGAATAACCATAACAATTATTTTCTGATTGGAGAGTGTCATTCCAAAATGGACAGTTTAGATAGAACACTCATATTGTACTATTTTGAAATACCTCTATGTGAAAGCGGAAGAGGATAAACAGAACCAATGAGGTTTCCTGACTACTTTGCATAAAATCAAGGATTATTTTGGGGGACCATAAGAAGAACCATAGATATTTATATTTGACAAATATATCTGTGATACAAGTGGTGTATGCTTTAATCACCAACACATAATGCATACTGGGATTGGTGCTCATTACATTTTTCTTAACTTTCCTCCTAAAATTAAAGTGTTTGAGAAAATGGCCCTCAATATGAGTTTGGTGGTAATTTGGCAGAACATTTGCTGAAATACTGCCAATCTCAATTACTGTTACTGCCACTTGGTCCCACAGGATTACAAGTGGTGGTAGGGCAGTGCAATTCCATGGGGATTTCAGTGGAATTACCGCCGGTGGTATTTCTGTTGTGGTAATTCTGCCAGTTTTTGATGGTAAGGTGGCAGATTCACCCCCATCCCTTTTCTGGGGGTAAATCCTCAACTTAACCAGAAAACCTGTAGTATGGTGGTGCAGTAATGCAGCTGTAATGGAATTACCTGTGCTGTACTTCTCAAGAGGCCCACTGTCTGCTCTCCCGTATGATGGGAGTTTTAGAATTTTAGAAGAAGGGGGGCTGGGTTTCAGGGTTTAAAATGCCTGTGCATGTGTGAACAGACAACTTTTGTGAATTAACTAACTATATCAAACAATACACCAAAAGGTCCCAAGAACATTTCATAAGGTGCAACTTCAAAAAGACATACATCACATAGGCATAGAGTATTAGAAAACACACAGAAACATCAAAGTAACCAAATTCGATTTACTATTGTGCCATTTTAACACACATACGCCAGACTTGAACGGCAAATAATAAACATACCAACACATGCTGATGTTAATGAGAATGTATTGGTGAAGCAAATGTATTGGTAAAGCATGAACACACCACCAGAGTCAACGGAGGATAGCACAGTGGCAACGTGCTGGCTTTGGAAGCAAGACCATGCAGAGCAACAGCAGTTCGAATCCCCGATCTGTGCTTAAAAAGTGACATTAAGTATAGTATTAGGTGTGTTATAAAAAATACAATGCAATAGACGTGGTGGGTTCCAACAGAGGTTTAGACAGGTGAAAAAAGAAATATTTTTAAATGTAACCTAAAGACAGAGTAGCTGGAGATGGAGTTTGAAAGTAAGACTGATCCCTTCTAAAGGGACCAAAAAAAAACGCCTGCTGCGCTTCTATGCAAAGTGGCAGCGAGGGACCTTGCAGAGTAGCTGAGGATCGAAGAGTGTGAGAAGCAGTATATTTCAAAAGCTGTCCAGCAAAGAAAGAGGGAGGGGTGAAGGAGAAGCCATTTATGTGCAAAGTACTCAGGGATGGTTAGCAAGCCAGTGGAGTTTGGCAAGAAGAGGAGAATATGATGCTATTTTTAGAAGCATTGGCCTACAAGCGCATTCTGAATCAACTTGAGATGGGAGATGCTGGCAAGAGGAAGTCTCAAATCAAGTCTGCTTTCGTAATCCGGTCAAGATTGCACTAAGGCTGTAATTGCTGAAAAAAACAAGCACATGAGGACTGATAGGCTGAGGGCCGATGCAATCGGCCTAGCTGCTGGGCACAGCAAGAGTTAATGGTGCTGCTCTGAGAAAGAAGAGAAAGGTCCTGTTGTATATGTGACCCAAGATTACAAATGGGGTGACTGGTGGAGGAAGGGAGACAGGGCAGAGGGGCAGAACAGTGAGTGTCAGGGGAAGGACTGCCTCCAGCTACTATGGCCTCCATTTTCTATCAGAGTTCAGTTTGAGGGCAATGGGCCACATCCAGTTGGACACAGCAGACATGCAGGCGTTGCAGTGAGCAGCGGCACTATTCATGCTGATGCCCAGTGGGACATCCACAGAGGTGAAGACATTGAATCTGAAGGATTCGATCAAATACTGGGGGAGAAAGGGCAGACCCTTGGGGACATCAACAGACAGATGAAAAAAAGGAAAAGGGAAATGGGGAGGAGAAACTGCTTGAAAATGGCTGCAGAGAAAGGAGGAGAGCCAATCCATTGCACAGCCCGCTATCCCGGCCACTGTGAGTTCGTCAATAAGGAGGGATAGGTTGATCATACCAAAGGTCATAGAGAGATCGAGAAGGACAATGGTAGTGCCCATGTCAGTGTTAATGCTGCGTTCATCATGACTGAGCATGTACCCTCTGCGTTTGCCGGGACAGAACCCATATATAAGGGGTGAAGAACAGAGTGTGTTTTAGTGAATACACATAGCACGGAAGTAAAATAAAAAAACGTCTGGTATCTTGACTGCACCGTGGACAAGAGAAATGGGTCAGTAATTAGTGGGCAAAAGGAGAGCAAGGAGTTACAGTGTGTTTTTTTCAAATCCTCAGCGACAGAACCAGAGGGAAGTGATTGGTTGAGTGTGGCTGTGCAAACAGGCTGTAGGCTTTCCATTCCACAAGTATAAAGAGGGAATCTGGATTTGATCCGTGAGATGATAGGGTATAAGTCATCAAGGGTGTAGAGTGATAAGGAGCGAAGAGAGTGAGGAAGGGGAGAAGAGTGGTGGGCACAGGCATCGGGTTAGGGGAAGGAAATCAGGCACACATGTTTCAAATTGTTTTGGTGAAAAAAGAGGTTGTATTGTCACAGAGGATTTGTGAGGCGGAGATAGAAGGAAAAAAAAGAGTAATTGGATTAGGAAGTTCATCAATAACAGAGAGTAATTATTTATGCTACTTATTGGCGTTAGTAGATCATGAAGACAATATTGTATACCCAATCCAAAGGCTGCTTTATATTGCTTCAATTGGATTTCTAGGATCCCGCTTGCCAAATTTGAAGAAATCTGCCATTGTCTTTCAGCAGTCTCAACAAATAATGAAGTCTCGAGAAGGGCTCTGATGAATCATCTTGAGGTCTTGGGACGAAAGATGCGGGAGGCAGAAATAAAGGCAATTTGAGCACGTAGGTCCGCTGTTGTCCAACTATTAGACGAGGAGAGTGATGCTGAGGAGCAAGATACTGACAGGAAATGGTGGGAAGCAGTACAATCAGCTTTCAGCTGCTCAGGAAAGAATTTTTCCATGCATGTGAAGGGAAGATGTATATTAAAGCGGCAGCTCAGGTGCGGGAGTTTGTCCAAGTAAGTGGGTGAATAATACCAAGTTTTGGTCTTGATGAACGTAGTAATGTTCAGCAAACAAGTGATAGCACCTTCTCGGCACTCAGCTCTGTACCGAACTCATTGGTTTCAGTTTTTGAACTATTAAAAATGGAAGTGCAAACACAAGCTGGGGTGCTGCTTGAACTAACAAACGAAACGGCTAAAAATGAATCAGCAATTGTGGGTTTGAGCACCGCTATGAACAATATTTTGATCCCCACTTTAAAGGAAACGCAACTCGAAGGAGTGAAACAGGGCCTTGATATAGCATGAATCTTTCTCCTTCTTAAAGCAGGGAAAACAGATAGTGATGCTACCCAAGAGCTGATTAAAGAATTTTCAGAAAATGTGCAACTCTCCCTTGACCTTAGTCAAAACCCGAACGTAGAAAGTCGGGCTGAAAACTCTTCATTCGATGATACCTCCTCTCGGAATCTGTCTTGGAGGAGTTTAGAAGTCTAGCAAATGTGGTTATTGACGATGAGGAGGGGGTTACCGATATCCCAATACTAGTGGAGGATAAAATCACCCAAGAGCTAGTCACTGTGGAGGCCAGTTGGATTCCAGCTTCCTCACAAAATTATAAAGGAAGAAGAAAAATAAAACGGAAAAGGGTAAATCAAACCCTGTCAAAAAATCCTCTACAAAAAACAAGAACGCGAAAAAAGACAAAAAATCAGAAAGGACAAACTCCAAGGGCCACGGGTGTGAACCAGTTTTTGAAAAACTTGACTCTCGCAGTGGAAGAGGAATCCATTGAAGCCCGTGCTCCAGCTCCTCCATCTGCAGAACCAGATCTGGTGGTGGTTGATAATCGAGTAAATCCAAATTCCTTTCCCTCCAAGAAGAAATCGGGGCGAAAAGGCTCTTGTAGGAAGGAAATTAATAAAGGCCCAGAGGAAATAAACATTCTCTGCTCAAGTATTGGTCTTCAGACGGATGCAGTTAGATCTCCTCTGAAGATAAAAAGCAAACAAAACGGGGGTATAAGCCAAGCAAACATCAAGATAGCCCCAATATGTCTGAGAAAAAAAGAAACTAAGGCTCAAAATTCTGCTTCAGCATCAGAAACAGCTGGGGAGCCTGCGAAGACTCATCTGAAATTAGCGCCAATTTTTGCAAAGCAAACAGAGAAGAAATTACATAGGCCTGAACCGTTAACCCCTCATCACATCATACAAGAGGGAGAGAGGCAGGAACTCTCAGCTCGTATAGAGGACACATGGAATGGTCTGGGGAAGTATAGAAAATTGGAGCTCCCCACTGGAAGTAGAATCTGCGAGGGGCTTGAATCATTCCCCATCCAAAATCCTGCAGTGGCCAAGACGACAGCTGAGGCAGACTATTCCATTCCAAAACTCTGGTTAAGGCAGGCCCCCAACAACAATAACAAATCTCTTTGCAGATGGGCTATTCTCTCTTACTTGAACCTGGCCCCAAACCTGTTCCTCCTCGCAAGTGATGACATTGAATATGTCAAATTCCCACTCAAAAATGACCATCATTTTGTTGAAATCGGCCTGAAACCAGAAGTGCTAAACAAGCTATTGTAATCCATAAGGCCGTTTTGGGCCGGGTGGGCCTGATGATCACAGAAAAGTTGATGAAAGCGAAACAAGACCACTCCCCAGTACAGACAGCACAGGGGAGGGGGAGTAGGAGTGAAGATGGGGGCCCAGAGTGAGGTCTCATAGAAAAAAGATGTACATCATTCTCAGGGTCCAAACCAAAATGGAGAATTGTTGGCAAAACTCCCTGAGATTATATTGCAAATCATTCTAAGATTGGGAGCAGAGACAACCTGCCTTTAGGCAAAGTAGCTTGAAGCTGGTTTGTTGGAACACACGAGGGCCAGGTTTTTTGAAAAAGAAACATCTGAAAGAAGAGCTATGGGGCAAAATGATATCTTAATATTACAGGAAACCTGGCTCGTTCACCAGCTTGATATTGAGGGCTTTACAACCCAAAATCTGTATGCATCTCAAAAAGCCAAAGGCAGACCGTCGGGGGGGTCTTTTGCTTGCCTTTAAAAACTCCACTTTTAAAATGATCACTCCAGTGTGTAATAACCCTTTGGGAATACAAGCATGCAAAGTGGTGTTGAAAAATTCTGAAACCAAATTTGAAATGGTGATAATCAATATCTACTGGAACCTGGCTATCTCCAAACTGCATAATCTTCTAGTGGATCTTGATGAGGTATTAACCAAGGTGAAGTCTGAACAATAAGGCATTTTTAGCCTCTTAGCCGGGACTTCAACTCTGACTGTTCCACTAAAGGCTGTGGTGAGTACCAAGGGAGTAAAACCTCAAGAAGAGGTAAAATGTGGTCAGACTTTTTGGCACCTTGGAACTTAGAGGAGATCCAGGCGAAACCTAATATGGGTGGAAGGGCAGAAGCAACCTGGCACAGGGGGAATGTGGCTTCTACCTTGGACTTTGTCTTTGTCTCCTCCGAACTGTCCTGCCTCCAGCCAAGCTTGATTATAAATCATGAAGGGGGGAGTGATCACTCCAGATTGGAACTTTCCTTCCTGGATTTGCTAAACCCTAAAGAAATGAGATTGGCGCAAGAAGTAGAGGGCTGCAAGGGAAAGTTGAGAGTTGTAAAATATAAACAAGAAGGGAAAACCCCTAACGAAAAACTTGAGAAAACCTCAAAAATAGATTGGAAAGAAGAACTACACCCGGAGAAATTCGGAAAGTTTATATGGGCAACTCATCCACCTAGTAAAATTTGTACATCCTCAAGACAAGAGACTCAGAAAAAAAAGGGAATACAGAAGTATTTTGCATAAACTAAAAAAGGCGCCTATCGCCAACTCTACCATTTTTCAGGAGGTAAAAAAAGTAAAGCAGACATACAGAAACTGGTCAAGGAACCAGAGATTCCAAAGGATCCAGCAGGACGGCGAACAAATGTTGCATCTTTTAAGTTCAAACAACTCTAGGAACTTCTGGGCGTTGGTGGGCAAACTGGAATCAGGTGTTAACAGCTCCCTATGCAATCTAGTCCCAGAGAAAAAGTGGGTGGACTATCTCTCAGAGAACTTTAGATCTTGCGGGTCTCCTGAATTTATTCCCATGATAGACTCCCCTTGGTCCCTTTCATTCGAGGAAGAAGATATTCTCGATCTAATTTCAAGGTCTTCTAGATCTAAAGCGGCTGGACCAAATGGTTTAACCTTCCAGGTTCTTAGAAATAAACCAAACCTTTGGGCAGAGATCTTGAATCTTTTATTTCGAGAAATATTAAGGACCAATTTGCTTCCACCGTCATGGAAGAATGCTTTAGTTATACCATTCTTCAAGGGGGTGATCGGCTTAAACCGGAAAATTACCGTCCGATCGCCCTCCTTGATATTGATAGCAAACTTTTCATGCAATAACTTTTAAGAGATCTTGCAAGCTGGGTTGAGGCTCGGTCAAATCCTGTCATGTCATCAGACAGGTTTCAGGAAGGGTCTGTCCACCGGCCTGAACGGCCTTATCCTAAATCTGGTTAGTGAAAAGTTGAAGGGGAAATCTGACCTGCCTCTTTATGGGGCTTGGGTAGATCTCTCCAAGGCATTTGACCACGTGGACAGATGTCAGTTGTGGAGAAAACTTTATGATTGGGGCATACCACACCATCTTCTAGCAATTCTAATCGAGCTTCATAGAAACACAACATTGAGTGCGATTAGATGAGCAAGGCCACCTCTCCGACTTGGTACAGGTTTTGAGAGGGGTTATGCAAGGTTGTATGGGGGCACTATTGTTTTGCAACCTTTTTCTCTCAGACCTATGAAACTTTTTGCTTTCAGCAGTGTTGGCCAGTCCGGTGATAAATGGTAGAAGGATTCACTGGCTAGCCTACACGGATGATATCGTCCTGCTGGATAGGTCTGCAGTGGGCCTTCAACGTTTCCTGAATAAGTTGGGGAAAGACACCAGTTCAAACGGGCTCATAATCAACCCTGCGAAATCTAAAATTCTGAAATTTAAACATCCAAAAAAGAAAATCAGTTATGGTAACTGGTTCCTCGACGGCATGGTTGTTCCCCACGTATATGAATTGACCTATTTTGGTTATAAAATCTATGCTTATCCCGCAAAAAGCAAAGTAAACTTATCAATGATGGAGAAAGTGGCCCAATCAATTCCTCAAATGAAAAAACATAATGCAAAATACTGCAAATTCTCAATTCTACCATTGATCAGATTTTACACGGCTAAAGTAGTTGCAGTATTACTCTATGGTTTAGAGGCAAAACCCTTATGCTGGCACACAAATTGGATCAAAATCAAGGGTGCAATCTGGAAAAAATCTTTGGGACTCCCATTATGTGTACCAACAGAATGTCTAAGATTTCAGCTCGGTTTGGTCTCACTGGGGCGTCGTGCAGACTGGAAACTTATCTCTTTATTTAGGGAAATTATTACCAGCAAACAAGACTCCCTTTATTGTGAGGTAAATGAGCACCACAAAAACTCAAGATCACAGATTCTGTGTGACCTGGAGAAAAAAATAAAGGGAATTTTGTCCAGAATAGAGATGAACCTGGAAACTCTTGTTTCAAACCCTTGTAAAGTGAAAAGGACACTGGAAACCTGCGACTGGATCGATACAATTGCCAACGTAAGGTCCTGTAAGCCCCCGAACCATTGCTTAAAGATGGAAAAAAAGCTGGGGTTTTTTGCCCCGCTATCTACAAAGGTTCCCTGATAGAGCAATAAGAAACAACTTTCTGAGGCTCCGACTGAATGTGGCATGCACTGGGTGAATATTAACAAAAAGAAACCAAGGGGATCAAGTAAAAAAACTCTGGGATCATTATGTACTCCCGGGCAGACAAACAATGAGACACTTACTATTGGAGTGTGAAGTTGCCTAGGAAATCAGACTGCTACTTCTCAGAAGATTTGTGGCCAATGAGGAAAGTCTTTTGTCTGAGTTTTTTTGGGAGAGAATGATTGCTGGTCAAGAGGTTATGTTAACAGCAGCCATTATACAAGTACTTAACCTAAGTGCCATTATAATTTAAGGAATATTATTTTTTTTTTTTGGCTTTCTGAATTGAATTGGCTGTCTGTCCTCTCTCATGGTGATACCCTTGGTTTTGCTTGTGATTAGTTTGCTATTAATTGTTTCTCTGCTTAGTTATGTAATTTTATCGCTTAATATTGTTGTGATTTTGTAAAGGTTTTTTTATAAATCCAAAACAAATAATACAAAATAAACAAAATGAGGTTAGGGGGAGAGTGAATTAACTCCAAAGTGTGACCAGCTGTGTGAAATCAGACTGGTAGTCCATTGAGAAAGACCTGGAGCCAGATCATAGAAACATTGCACCAGTGCTAGTGCAAAGTTTGCACAATATTAGCACTGAGGCAAAATTTGCCCTATTTTTAAAAACACTGTGACACATTAAAAAACCATTGCACCTCGATGAGTGCAGTTTGGCATATTAAAAGTAGCAGGGCTAAAATTCCCTAGTGCTAAAAAGATACACTTTTTATGCATTTTTACATCAGGGCAAAGTTTGCCCTGGTGCTAATACCATTCTGTATTAGCACCAGGGCAAACTTTGGACTAGTGCAATAATGTAGTGAAAATGCATCTTTTTTGCACTAGGGCCTGGTGCTTTTAATATGCCAAACAGCACTTTTAGAGGTGCAATGGTTTTTTAATGTGTACCAGTGTTTTTAAAAATAGGGCAAATCTTATCCTAGTGCTAATACTATGCAAACTTTGCACTTGCACTGGTGCAAAGTTTCTGTAATCTGGCCCCAAGTCTTTCCAGGTGCTTCAGAAAGATGGTGGAACGTTTACTAGAGGGGCAATATTACACCTTGGAAGTAGAAAGCACAGGAGTGCTCAGAGCGGTAAAGAAGGTGCCCAAAAAAGATGGGTTAGGCAGGTGTATGGGGGCGATAGAATACCAAAAGTAGGATATTCATTTGATGCGAAAATGAGAGATGGGATGCTGTGAATTGGCAACATTTTATCTGGGGAATTGTGACGAATCAACCATAGACGTATTTACAAATAAGCCGACTAGGCCAAGGCAGATTGCAAGATGAGCAGCATTAATTGTAGTTTATTTTCAATTTACTGGTTGTCATTTTTAAAAATTAAAATCCAATTATGTTTCTCCGAGTCTGGATGATCCGCAGTACTGCCAGTAATTCTGAGATGTTAGCAGTCATTCCACACTGACAGCTAAAATCTCTGATGGCCAAACTTGTATATATGCTCGATAAGAAGCTTTATTGTTAGTTTCGGTGCAGTTCCACAGTTCACAGAACAGTCCACAGTTCTATGAGTTGCACTCCCGTAATAGGTCCAGTAATTCATTCCAAAAAGATTAAAAATATCAACATTTGTATTGAAAAAAAAGAAAGTTTAAAATTCTTTCTTCATTGTCCCAGATTGAGTTAGCCACCAGACAATGGCAGCTTGATGCGTTTCGCCACAATCCCGTGGCTTGTTCACGATTACCACCAACATGTGAATCACACTCATAAATAATAGTATAGTGATGGAAAGAGATAGAGGATTACACAGGTAACAAACTTGTCAGCCGTGTTGCCTTCGGTCGTACAGAGATTGTAATTTGGTCATTAGCCGGATATCTGATCTTATTTCACAAGTTGTATTTGCTAGTGTACCACACATAGTGTGTCAACAATAATTTTATGAAGTGCCTAGTGCATTGTATGATTCATTACACAGTTTCCTTCATCGCTTAGTGCTTTTTGTATTTGTGACTCTTCAATCGGTAGCACATACAGCGGAAAAAGCTCTGTATTAGCAGTTTTTCATATATAGCATTTGTCAAGTTACGAAATGAGTGCAAATAATACCCACTACAGCTTTGCATATAAAAATGACTAATATCTGCCATGGTGGATAAGAAGTCACATGCATGTCCTATTCCTAATTGAAATATAGATAAAAACAGCACTGCATCAGTTCTGTCATCATGTCATCATTCCTGATGTAAATTTAAACGTTGCTGGATAAAGTGTCTAGTGCATAAATAGACGACATGGACTGGCAACATGTCAGAATTACCATGTATCTGCCAAGACTGTCATTATTCTGGCTTATATATAGGCATTGATAGATAACATGTCTACTGTTATTCATGTTGGAATACAATCCTCCTAGTAATGCCAATGGACATGGGTGGGGTATCTGATTTTGAAGTCATATTTCTACGGGTGTCAGGCGGCAAGACAGTTTGGCGAGTGAAGCTAGACAAACGGCTGCAGGATGGCCTACACGATGGCTTGGGGTCAGAAACCGTTGTCTCTGTGCTGGTTGGCGGGTCTGATGCACTGGTCAAGACGCCTCAGATGTCTTCAAGCAACTGCGGCTTGACAGGGATCAGCACTGCAGTCAGTTGCAGCTCGAGGAACTCGACTGGCTCGAACATTTTCTTTAAGGCGGACGTCGGCAGATGCTCATCGAGAGGCTTCTCCCATCTTCTTCAAAGGGCTTGTGTCGTCCTTTAAGGCGGACGGCCCAAAGCTGAAGAGTGTGTTTCAGGCAGGTGCCTTGTCCTGTTGTAGGTTCAGAAACCTTTTGGCACTTGCTACGTCAGAAATTTGCTGCAGATCCTAGCAGGGCAAGCAGTGTGCTGTCTGAGTTCCAGTTTTGGAGCGGCTAGAGGGTCCTCTGGATTTGGTTTCTCCCTCTGTTTCCTGGGAGATGTTTTAGAGGAGGAATCATGGTCCTGGCCTTCCTTCACTGGCAGAAGATGTAAGGCAGGCTGTACCTTCAGCCAGGGTCCAATTATTAGTTTTTCTTGCTACTACTTGCAAAGTCTTCAGATGATATGCCAAAAGAGGGCCCAAGCCCTCTTTTAAAGGCAAGTGGCCGCAGTGATTGGTGTAGGCTAAGCCCACCTTAATTAACCAATCCCGGGGTCACCACCAATAATCTCCTGTATGCATGAGGTCATAACCAGAGTGCTTTCCAACAGGAAAGTTAATGGTGTGAAAACATGTGATACTAAATCCCACCCATCTTTCTGTCTGTTGTTGATCAAAGAGTAACTCTGGTCAATGGATCTCTGTGGTTCCTTTTTAAAGTGGCAGGTCTCCCTTGAAGCTGCAGCAAGACCAGACTCTCTGGATCCTGCAAAGCACATTATCTTACCTGATGAATGGGTCCGCCTAACGGAGAGGCTTACTGTAAACATGCAGTCCCAGACATGGCAGTTCACTGTCAATGACACTGAGGGCGTGAGCTGACTTCAGGTTGACACAGTAACATATAAAAGGTGGCTTGGGTTTCCTATCTCCTTTGTTAACGCCTGCAGCCAGACCCCATGTGGGCTTGTTTGAAGTGCACTCTATTAGTATGATAATGGCTGCCACCAGATGCAGGGCTGAACAAAAGACCAGGGCAGATCAATGGAGCCTTTGTTAGTTAATCAGGCTGGCTATGGCAGGGGGAAAGTTGGTCCTCCCCCTTTCTGGAGATGACATGGTGTACTCCTGGCTGTCATATCCCAACTAAATATGACAGGGCGAACTGTGCCTGTAGGCTGTGTCCAACCAAAGTACATGGATATTTGCTTTTGTCATGGTGTGAGCATAGAAAGATCTGTGTGGATTAGCCCAACACATTTTCCTGAGGTTGATCTACCATCATTCCATTTAATAAAACATTTCCAAAAAGCCCAGGTGAGCGCACACCCACTGTGAGGAAGGTGGAATTCCTCACAGGAATGTAAGAGACATGTATTAAAAAAATGTATTGTAAATAATGGTTTTTCTACCTCCCACAGAGGTATTGTGCTCAGTGTGAACAATGCAGTATGGATGCAGGAAGGCGGGGGCCTGAAGCGGCACAAAGACGGGTATTAGTAAGAAGGAGGGGATACAGCTCCTTTGAGGTTAATTGGTTTTGGATTTCCGGCTGTTTGGGAAGGGAATAGGTATAGAGAAGTATAGATAGGGAGAGAGGGGATGGATTAAGAATCGGAACAGTGAGTACCAAGCAGTGGTAGTGAAGAATACTTGAATTGGTGAGGTGCAGGCAGATGATATTGTATTGAACGATAGTGCTCTTGGAGATAGCATGTTGGCTGGAGATCGAGGGGCTGAAAGATAATGCCAGAAGGGAGTAGGCAGTGCAAGTAGAGCTGGAATGAACAGGAGCAGGGGTTAAGGCATCAAATAAAAGTTAGAGCAGGTTACGCATGGCCACTGCCTGCACAAGAACAGAAGGGTGTGTGATACGAAATAGGCAACTCACGGCCCTTAAGCATGTGGGCACCATATTAGAGTGGGGAGAAATGTCACAAATTAAATTAAACAAAAGGGTGACAAGCCCATCCAATTTAAATCACAAAATGCGCTAACTCAAAGATAGATGCGACAGTCCAACAGCGAATTGAAAAATACATTGAAAAATCATTATCAGGAACCACATTTCAGTAAAAAGTGTGTGATCTTAAAAGACATACAGTGCTGCACAGTTTAACCATCATAGTTGCACACTGTGTTAAAAAATACCCCAAAACATCACATTTATGAACTGAATGTTGCCTAAAAAACACTAAAACATCTGTTACCTAATAGAAGATACGCATCAGAAGCACCTCCCCAGCACTCACTCACACGTCACTGTGATGAATCCAATGGATCCCTCACTAAATCTCCGCCTAACGTCTCCCCCCAGGTTGCCAGGGAAAGGCAGACACTTGCTGATCCTGACCTTAGGGGCGGTGCTCTGCAGGAGGATCACCCGGGAGGAGAGAAAGCTCATGGAGATGAGAGGAATCCATGGGGTGAGACATGGTATTCACCTTCCTTTAAGGAAAAGGTATTACAAATGCCAAAATACCTAATTGCTTGCTGCCACAATAATTGAACTGTTCAACACCTAAGTGTGGGTAAAATCAACCAAAGCTCATGTGGGATAAATATCAACAAATCCTGATCTCAAAACCCTAGAACTAAATGCTTCCCTAACTCAAAAGGAGGAAAGGGAAAGAAGTCTGTGAATAATAATCGCCAAAAACCTTATTACTCTTTTCAAACCAAACTGGTAACTGATTTGTATAATATCCCTTCAAAGAATGTTGTAGAAAAGAGTAGACCAATTGGTAAAGCACAATGGGTTAGAAAAACTAACTTTGTTGACAGCGACTTCAAGTCCCATCATTCTCTCAGTACTGGGACGAGGAAGATGGATGCAGAGCAATACTACTGTGGGAGCGATCTCTTAATTGATGTAAATGACCTACAACTGAAGGAGCAGAGGATGCTTTAAAAGCCTCCTCAGGAGCAGGTTGTGCTCCAGATAAGGTTTAGAGGAGTATTTTTTTAAGTTGGGAGTAAAATGATTTTTTAGGGAGTTAAAATGTAAGTCAAAATTCCAATGAGAGTATTTTATAAGCGGCTAAAAATATATTTTAACTAGAAAATGGAAAAATGTTTCATGTTATTCATGCACTTTAAAAGATCCATGTTTGCTTCTTCCAATCAGGCAGTTATATTTGGGTAATATCACCTTGGAGGGGTGCATTACAAGTTGGGTAATGCCCCCCGGGCCATAGTTAGAAGCCAGAGTGAAGCAAAGGCTTTAACGTAGCCCTGGGGGCATTACCCAACTGGTAATGCCGCCCTTGGAGAGTCATGTTTCCATTAGTACCCTAGCCCATTAGACCGGGGTCCTAATGGTCTTTTGTTTGGTAGTCGAGACGTGTCGCATTTCACAACGAAAGAAAGTAAAACAAAATAAATGGCTGTTGCGGACTGGGAAACATAGTCTCTTTTTCCTTTCAGTGGCAGCCATGGTAAACAGAGAAAACCATCTTTTGGTCGATATTTGGTTGTTGAATCAGAGTGGAAGGAATGGTGGCAAACAGGCTTTGCTTCTGGAGAAGGTTATCAAGAGGGAGAGGAGCATAATTGCCCAGGAATCTTAAAAAGCACTAATGTGGTTCCTTGTTCCCCCACAACTGTTTTAAAGTTTGATGCTGAAGAAGACTATTCAAGTTGTTGTTATTCTGAAATGGAAGTTACCAGTGATGTACTTTTCTGTTCTTGTTGTTGAAGAACTAGACGGGCAGGTGAGTATGCCTGTAGAGCAAGTAGTTATTGCCCAGAAGAGCCTTGTAAAGGAATAAGCCAGCTAGTATATGGTGCAAGTGCTGAAGTGTGTTACTGATATAAACAACTCAAGTTGTTTGGTGACATTTGGAGAAGAATTGTGAGAGTTTGTTGAAGTAAAGTTGCAATTCTTTTTTAAACCAAAATTGTAGTAAACCATCTTGACAAAGGTTTTTATTATTACTATAAAGGTGAAGTCTGTTCCTACAACAGGAGGAGTTGTAATAATGTTCTTATTTTTGAAACCAAATGTTGTGACAATTATCCTGACAAAGACAATTGTGGTTGCTTACTTGGACAAGACAAATGTTAGACAGTTCTTATTCCACGAGGGATGGGAACTTGTGATTATTGAAGCAACCGAACTTTGTGAGTTTGAGTACAAGAATTTAAGAAATGTGGTGGAACTTTGTGTCAAACCGGATTTGTTTCCTTTGAACTGTGGAGAAAAATCCTTGCTCAGATCTGGGGAAGGGAAAATTCACCCAGGTTATGAGAAGAGACATTGATCATATGCTATACATTGTTTTTTAATTGAATTGCCATATATTTCCTTTTTGCTTTTAATTGTTGTGCAAGTGTAAGGGTTAGATATCCTTTATTTAGAGTGTTTTCTTTAGTTTTTTTCAGGCAGGGAAATCCTCGTCAGAGTAAGCATAGTGAGGCGTTTATTCAACCTTTTTGTTTAATAACATGGCTAAAGTTGAAAACACTTCACAAAATTCTCCGCCTCACATTCCTGACCCCTCACACAACCCAAACACAACATCACATACCAAATTTGATTGACTAATGTGCAATTTCAAAATAAATATATCCTAGTATGCAGTGTGTTAAATAACAAACGGAAACATCCCATGGACATTACCTAAGGTACAATTTTAGAAGACATATGAAACAGTTTCATATCACTTAAAAAACATAAACACTGGAACGTCACACACACAGTGACCACATTTAAAATGTACATTTGTACTGTGCCATCTTAAAACACATTAACAGTGTATCATAAAACATATTGAACTATTCAATTCAAGTTATATATTGTGCTCACGTCACATTACCATAGTGCTGGTGAACGTTTACTGAATGAAGTTTCGCACTAGCCACATGTCATTAACAAGTATGCCATTTAAACGTTTAACAGGTAATAAAAACCACATAACAACACTTACACTGCCTAATTAAAGGTACACCTTGTAGCTATTACAGGCTACACAACCAACCCTCACTGCTTACCAGTTAGAATCTCTGCAATACAATAGGACACACATATCCTACCACCAACAGCAACCACCACAACAACTACCAAAGATACACTTGCTACTACGATTACTGACACTCCATATAATACTATGACTACCGACGCTACGCCCAAACATACATAAAGAACCACACTCACAGTAAAATGGAACCCCAAACACACTTCCACCCCTAAAGAACTTAACAGACTCTGTGGCCACTAACTGCCACACAACACATACTCAGACAACTCATATATCCACAGCTGGACTAAAAAAATGAAAGATCTCAAAACAAGACTCCCATGTACACCTCCACTGAAGCAGACACACAATTGCTCCCCCCATGACACTCATGTCTGCTGCGCACCTTGTACTAATTTACACCTTGTGGCATTCTCAGGAGGGTCAGGCTCATCTAAATCACCCATCATCCGCTTTACGGGCAGTGTGGAAAATTCATATTTATAAAGAGTGGAGACAATGGACTGACTAATCAAGTCCTGCAGCTCCTCAGGAGTAACAACTCAGGATTGATATAAGGCAGTCTGTGGCATTTGAGCAAGTTTGGGTTCAGCTGCCTCTATCACATTATTGCACTTGGTAGAGTGCTTTTGTGTTCCTCAATGGTAACCCATTGGTGAATGCCACTGTAAGCAATGTCCACACATTTGGTAATACTTAGACCTGTAGATCTCCCATGTTGCCACATGCCCATGGAAACACCAGTCAAATATGAAGGCCATGTCTTGTGAGATCTGTCATAATGGAGTCACGCAGGGTCACGCATGCTTGTTGCTCTTTCCCTGACTGAGAAGGGACGGGGATGAAAAGTCAAGCGTGAGGATGGACATAAGTCAATGAGGGTGAGGGGGTGAAGTGATGAGTGTGAGGTGAGAAGGAGCGGTAAAGCATAGGACTAGAGGTGGTGATGGGATGAGGGATAAGGTAATAGGGGGTAGGGATTAGGTGTCTGGCTCTAGTTTCTGGGATTGAGGGATTTTACATCTTCCTTGGTGGCTGTGCCGCTGCACCTTGTTCCAGACTCAATGTCCTGGTAGGCATGCCACTATGACTCCATCACATCGATCGCATGACGTCCCCACACTCCATGCAGTGACGTAATCATGCAACACATGATGATGACGACACTCCTCCTGTATTCTGGATTCGGATGGCTCTTAAGCCAGTGGTTTCTGGTGCTCCATGCTCCTCAACGTCTCTATGTCTCATGAGTGGCTTATTTCTCGATGTTTTCCCCATGTTATCTGTTTTTCAAGGATTCCTGACTTTGACTGCCTGTTTATGTACTCTTCTGCATTGCCCCTTCGATGTGTTTGCCTTTGGATTCAGACTTGGTTCTGGAACTTGGACTGCCTTTGTGTTCTCTACTGGATTGCCCCTTGGATTTGTTTGCCTTTGGACGAAGACTTGGTTCTGAAACTTGGATTGCCTTTTGTGTACTCTACCGTACACAAAATCCCTCCTCTAATCCCTTGCCCCTCAGATAATTTTGCCTTTGGATTTGGACTTGGTTGAGACTTGGTTATGAAACTAGGATTGCCTTTGGTTTACTCTTTTGGATTATGCCCTGGATTTGGATGCCTTGACTATCTTCCTGTTTGTGTTCTTGGAGTTCTCTGTGGTTCCCTCACTTAGCATTTTACCTTCTTTCTCAGGTGTACCAGTATTTGGAGGAGGATTGGAGAGTTGGCAGACATCTGAGAACCCTTCTGACTATCTCCCTTCCTTTTAAAGCTTCCTGGTGAGGGACCCTTTTGGCACCCCTGCATCAACCTTTCTGGGCACACTTTCGATCTCAGTTCGATATTATCGGGAGGCGATTGGGTAGTCAGGAAGGCATTTCGTTCCCCGGTTGAGTAATCCTTACACTCACAGAGCCCAGCCTTGAGATAAGGAAGGGGAGTGGTGAAGGTAAGTGGGTTGGTGAAGGTGAGAGTGCATTTGAAGGGAGAAGTGAGAGGAGAGCTAAAGGAAGAGAAATAGAGGGGTTTAGGGATAATGAGGAGGATTGTTGAAGAGCTCCGGGGGCAGGTGTGAAGAGGATGAAGGAATCAACAAGAAGAGGGGTAAAACGAGATGAGTGAATGGGTGAAGCGAGATAAGGGACCCGTGAGTGCAGGGGTATGTGGAGGGGAGTGAAGGGGTGAAGGTTTAAAGAAGGGGAATAGTGAAGGAACAAGCAAGAGGAGGAAAGATAAGGAAGGCTGAAGAGTGTTGAAGAGGGCTGAAATGGTGTGGAGGGGACATGCATGTGAAGGGGGTAAGGGTGTTTGGTGAAAGGGATGTGACTGCTGCACTAAATCTAAAGTGTGCATAACTCAATAACAGATCTGTGTTGAGAGGAGGAAGGAGGAGGAGTGGTGAAGGAGCAAAGGGACAATGGTAATACGGGGTGGGAAAGGTGTAGCCAGCAATGTAGATCAGAAAGATAACAACGAGGCGCTAAACAGGCTCAAATGCTGCGGATCCTGAGTCAAGAGGAATCTATCTAGGGTTAGGGAGATGAGGTGGAAGAGAAGGCCTGAGTCAAGAGAGGCCTATCTAGGTTTGGGGAGAGGAGATGGAAGGGGAGGGGCCTGAGTCAGGTGGAACCTATCTAGGATCAGGGAGAGCAGGCGGAAGGGGAGGGGTCTGAATCAAGGACAACCTTTCCAGGGTTAGGGAGATAAGGTGGAAGAGAAGGGGCCTGAGTTGAGAGATACCTAACTAGGATTACAGAGAGGAGTGGGAATGGGAGGGACCTGAGTCAAGAGTAATCTATCAAGGAGTAGGGAGAGGAGGTGGAATGGGAGGGGCCTGTATCATGAGGAACATAACATTTCCAACCCCCAATGCAAACAAGCAGGCCAAAGAGAGGGATGCTCCTATTATCAACAACTCAAACTCTGCAACAATCTTCTGTAGCACTTAGTCACTTTCTTCACTGCCCTCTTCCTCAGAAAAGTGCTAAAGTAATGACAATGTCCCCCCAGCAAGGAAGTCAATCGTGGCAACCGCAGGTAGGTCACTCACCTCTGACAGTGCCAAATGGCTGCAAATATGCTTTGAGATGATTCATTTTGTGCCCTCCAAATCTCATCAATAAATCATATGTTTTTGCTAATTGTAACCCATGTTTATCCTCTGATGCTCAGTCACACTAAATCAGGCCCTGCAACCTTTGGGCCACCAGATGTTTTGGACTAACACGCCCATCATCCCTACACAGCTGAACAAATGGTGGAGGATCATAGGAGTTCTAGTAAACACACCTGCAGATCCAAAGGTTGCAGAACCCTGCACCAAAGGTATAATCAAAAGAGAGCCCATATCTGCTCACAGATACCCCCCCCCCTCCCAGATGCCTTAAATATAACTGTCCAATGGGCGAGGAGCTCCTCCACTGCTCCCTCTTACAGGATTACATCATTGATACTGCAGCTTTTTTGGGCAGTTGCTAAGAGATCGTCTCAAACGAATCCAGTTTAATGAGACCACACTAAACTGTTTCTGTTGTTTTCAGACTGAGATTTTTCTCGAGCCCAGCTACTCAGGTGTATGGGCAGTGATGGTAATCGTGGGAATAATTTGGGGATAGCTGTGGGTGGCGCTAACTACCCTATGTTACTGCTTGCAACCCCAGGCTTTCCAGCCAATGTGTTTTAGATAGTCTGGTTCCTGATGAATTTACAGTAAGGAGGGCATTAGCTTTTGCTAGTTGGTAAATGGGCTGTTTCTGTATCTTTTCAATCACTTTGTATACACACGCCACAGCATCAAGCTTCGCTACGAAGACTGAATAAACGGAACATGTATTGGCCTGCCATCTGGGTCATACAATACGAAACGTCACTTCCTGTGCTGTAATTGAAGGTTTAGCAGTGCTGTGATGTCTCTTCCTCTTGACTTACATTTTTGGTAAATAGTGTCACATGACATGCCATCACCTCCCTTACTTCATATAGTTAAGCCTGGATTTACCATATTCAGATTTTTTCACACTGTTACGTTTTATTTTCTTTTTTTTTTCCACCGTTATCTACATGTCGAATGTGCAATGCACAGAATGTCTTAGTCTCTGGAAATAAAGGAGGGCACCATCCCTGCAGCCAGTTTGCAGGATGCCTCACATTCTCTGGATCTATTTCCCCTTGTGTCTTAGGCTGTTTCCAGTTTTGACAAAAATGTCCCTGCTGGAAACATCGAAGATGTTGCATTTCTTTTTCAAAAGGGTCGCTGCATGCTCATAGAATGTTTTGCACTGCATCGCTGAATGTTTGTTTGGTCATCAACAAATAATACATTTTGGGGAAAGCATTATCTAGAGAATGGGTCTCCATCCTTTGGCTCTCCAGGTGTTTTGGCCTACTCACTCATTAGCCCTAGCCGGCATAGCCAATAATGATGGATTATGGGAGCTGTAGTTCAAAAGATCTGGAAAGCCTGGGATTGCAGATGCCTGCTCTCGGAAGATCTGCCTGCTAATGTTGGTGCAGTTAGCTTCTGTTGTGTACCAGCACGTGTGCTTTTAGTTGAAGCAGAATAGACAGTAGAGTGCTACATAACCTGATAAAATCCCTTCAGAAGATACATCTGGATGTCACTTAAAAGCATGGCCCTAGCATGCACACTTATCAGAGGTTATCCCCAATAAGGAGGTTTGATTGGGACCGCGGCTGATTGTGCTCATAGGTGCCTTTATACATGGACTAATGACAACAGAAATACATTATTTATTGAGCACACATGCCTACTGGTGAGACGGAAACTCTCTTGTCTTAATATCCTAGACTCTTCTAAGAAAGAAAAGATGGACTATTTCACAAAACTCTCTGTGGCTAATGGGACATCGAGGAGGGTCTTCTGCCCGGATCTGTGTGCACCTCCTGGTGAATCTGAGAGAAGCCCGCCCCCTCCACCAGACCAGCAGGAGGCCACTGACGAACCATGCAGTGCCCCCTACGTCCTTGTTGATAGTCACGAGGCTACTGGTAATTCAAGGGGACTGGGATTTCTCTGATATGCTTGAGATTGCTGATGAACCAAGAAGGGCCATTATTGGCCTGAGATTACTGATGAGACCCTCCTTGGTTTTTCAGAGGCTGCTCATGATGTATGTATTGTCTCCAGCTTTGGTCTGCCAGAGGGTACTGGTCTCCTGCACTTACCTATCTGAGTTTCCTGGGGAATCAAAGAAGATCTCCCAAACTGATCTCTCTGAGATTATTGGTGGCTCGCGGAGGATCTCCTGCTATAATCTGAATGAGATTGCTGTTGAATTAATGCGTGTCTTCTGCTTGGATACAACTAACACTGGTGATTAATGAAGTAGAAATGCCTGTTTTGTTTAATGAGGCTCTGGTCAAGCTACCATGTTGTTTAACATAGTGCCCTAGCAGCCATTTAAGAAAGTATGTGGAGCTTCTTCTTAAGTGTCCCCAGAGCTGGCTGGTGAAGTAAGGAGAATCTCCTGATCTGACCAATCAGAATAATCCGGACTGACGCAGCATGTCATGCAGCCATCACCCCATGTGTCCAGGCGACGTGGCCTGCGCAGTTCTTTTCCTGTATGGGGAAGGTGGAGTTTATAGCCTGCACAGGTGTCGGTGCTTTGGTTCGTGCAAGTCTGTTTCCAAACATGTTTCATACCCTGGAAAAGGCCAGTCACAGTTACTGAGCACTGCCATTCTTTCTCCACAACGCACGTACAGTGACTTTCGGCCTCGTATCGTGCATACGCGCATGTTCTCCATTTACAGTTGCCTGGCAACCAACAGTAAACCATTCAAGCACAATGCCCGGACTATTTAAACCTAGCAGAGACTGCTCTCCTCGCGTCTCAACTCTCCAGTTGTGTTTCGCTCTATTCCGTTTCCATGTTCACTCACCATCTCCATCTTAGTGTTTCTTCCCCTGTCTCTGCCTTCTGCCTACCTTTGTTCCCCTTGCCTCTGTCTTGCCTCTTCGTGTTGCCAGCTTGTCCTTGACCTTGCCTTCTCTGCATTTGTCTTCTGCCTTCTGGTACTTTCGCTTTCTGCAAACATTGGTGTCCCGGATTCAGTGCTTGGCGCATCCAGGCGCAACGTCTCCGCCTTGACGACTGGATATCCAGTACCAAACAGCAGTGCGCAGTGGTGCATGGCGCAGCAACTTTGACTGCTATCAAATGGGGGTTCAGAACCTCCTGAGAAAGGGATTTGCTCTGCACAATGTGCAATGAGAAGAACCTAATTCTAATTGCTGCTTTTCCACTTGACCAGACTGTATGATTCAAGACAAACCACTTCTTCCCCTGGTGCGTAATTGCTCTTCTCTGCTGTCAAAAGATCTCTACAGGTTTTGGAGGTTTGTAGGTTGAGAAATGATTTGATGATATCCAATATTCTGATCCCTGTGGTATCCTTGACGGGGAGAGGAATGCTGACCGTTAAAGCCTATGAATGGAAAAAGGGCAGCGCTGCGCATACCTCTCCGAACCTTCTGGTAAAACATGAAGGTGGCTAGCCATGTGCCTTCAGGACCTGTTTATGAACTGAGAAGAGACTGCCTTTCATGCACTTTTCCCCTCCCCCTCTCCCATGCACATGCACATTCTTAATGTCACTTGGCCTAGTAAGATCGATGTTTTGTTCTCCCCTGTTCCCCTCCCTTGCCTTGTCGCGCTCTGAAACACATGTGTACTAGCGCAATAGAAATAAAATATCAATTGAATTCAATTCAATGCTCTGGAACCCAGCATGAAACAGAGGGAGTCCTCTGCACCGAGCCTTGTAGGACATGGATGATGGGATCAGGGGAACCTATCCTGGATATTCATTCATCTGGAAATGCAGGCGGAGCCTTTTGTTATGAATGCTCATTGACATCCTTAAACTTGCTACCGCAGTCAGATGCATTGCTGCCCATTACAACAGCCTGGCGACACAGAGCAGCGCCCCCACTGGTTGGAAAACAATCACCTAATACTGCTGGTAGAAACACAGGGGGTGGGATGCTCAATAATGCGGGGGGGCATGCCCCAAGCTTATCCAGCCCTGCCCTCTGCACCACCGCCTCTGGAGGACAAAAAGGGCTTTATGAAGGTGGTGGTTCAGGGTGTGAACCCATCAGACTTTAGGCCAGTTCTGTGCTGGTATAAAATGAGCACATTTCATAGAAGGCACGTGCAGGTCTCTCTTACACACTTGGCAAGCCAAAGACGGGCGCCGGAGACCCCTCCCCCACTCAATATGAAGCCACAAAAGCAGGGGTGTTGCTAGGTCTAGAAAAGATCCGGGGCTATGCTAATGTCGGGACTGGCAGGATACGGGGATAGCTAGCCTTTTAGTTGTAGTCCCCAAGCTTCTATCTGGGGCTACAACCAAAAGACCCCTCTAGCAACGTCTCTGCACAAAAGTCACCCCTGTGCCAGGGCATCGGATCCACAAAAACCAACCTGCTGATGTTTTTTCTGAGATTTCGACAATAGGTCTGTAGAATAATGGGACATTTGGCCCTTTTCCAATCCTTTTTGGACACTTTGTGATAATTGTATGCAATCCCATCATGTCCAGGATTTACTCCGCGATGGGAAGAATTACTGTTTGCCTCAGCAGGTGGTACCTTTCCTGTAACGAGTCCTGGAAACGGCCCGATAAGGAGAAGAGGAGTTATGAGGGTTCACTGCCTCAGGTCACTAGGGGAGAAGAGGATGCCCCCACAGCCTGCTGATGGAGTTATGAGGGTTCACTGCCTCAGGCCACTAGGGGAGAAGAAGATGCCCCCACAGACTTCTGATGGAGTTATGAGGTTTCACTGCCTGAGGACACCAGGGGAGAAGAGGATGCCCCCACAGACTGCTGGTGGAGTTATGAGGGTTCACTGCCTCAGGACATTAGGGGAGAAGAGGATGCCCCACATCCTGCTGATGGAGTTATGAGGGTTCACTTCCTCAGGTCACTAGGGGAGAAGAGGATGCCGCACAGCCTGCTGATGGAGTTATGAGGGTTCACTGCCTCAGGTCACTAGGGGAGAAGAGGAAGCCCCCACAGACTGCTGATGGAGTTATGAGGGTTCACTGCCTCAGGACACCAGGGGAGAAGAGGATGCCCCCACAGCCTGCTGATGGAGTTATGAGGGTTCACTGCCTCAGGCCACTAGGGGAGAAGAGGATGCCCCCACAGCCTGCTGATGGAGTTATGAGGGTTCACTGCCTCAGGCCACTAGGGGAGAAGAAGATGCCCCCACAGACTTCTGATGGAGTTATGAGGTTTCACTGCCTGAGGACACCAGGGGAGAAGAGGATGCCCCCACAGACTGCTGGTGGAGTTATGAGGGTTCACTGCCTCAGGACATTAGGGGAGAAGAGGATGCCCCACATCCTGCTGATGGAGTTATGAGGGTTCACTTCCTCAGGTCACTAGGGGAGAAGAAGATGCCCCCACAGACTTCTGATGGAGTTATGAGGTTTCACTGCCTGAGGACACCAGGGGAGAAGAGGATGCCCCCACAGACTGCTGGTGGAGTTATGAGGGTTCACTGCCTCAGGACATTAGGGGAGAAGAGGATGCCCCACATCCTGCTGATGGAGTTATGAGGGTTCACTTCCTCAGGTCACTAGGGGAGAAGAGGATGCCCCACAGCCTGCTGATGGAGTTATGAGGATTCACTGCCTCAGGACATTAGGGGAGAAGAGGATGCCGCACAGCCTGCTGATGGAGTTATGAGGGTTCACTGCCTCAGGTCACTAGGGGAGAAGAGGATGCCCCCACAGCCTGCTGATGGAGTTATGAGGGTTCACTGCCTCAGGCCACTAGGGGAGAAGAAGATGCCCCCACAGACTTCTGATGGAGTTATGAGGTTTCACTGCCTGAGGACACCAGGGGAGAAGAGGATGCCCCCACAGACTGCTGGTGGAGTTATGAGGGTTCACTGCCTCAGGACATTAGGGGAGAAGAGGATGCCCCACATCCTGCTGAGGGAGTTATGAGGGTTCACTTCCTCAGGTCACTAGGGGAGAAGAGGATGCCGCACAGCCTGCTGATGGAGTTATGAGGGTTCACTGCCTCAGGTCACTAGGGGAGAAGAGGAAGCCCCCGCAGACTGCTGATGGAGTTATGAGGTTTCACTGCCTGAGGACACCAGGGGAGAAGAGGATGCCCCCACAGCCTACTGATGGAGTTATGAGGGTTCACTGCCTCGGGTCACCAGGGGAGAAGAGTATGCCCCACAGCCTGCTGATGGAGTTATGAGGGTTCACTGCCTCAGGTCACTAGGGGGAGAAAAGGATGCCCCCACATCCTGCCGATGGAGTTATGAGGGTTCACTGCCTCAGGTCACTAGGGGAGAAGAGGATGCCCCTACAGCCTGCTGATGGCGTTATGAGGGTTCACTGCCTCAGGTCACTAGGGGAGAAGAGGATGCCCCCACATCCTGCTGATGGAGAGAAGAGGATGCCCCCACAGCCTGCTGATGGAGTTGTGGGCCAGGTCACTAGGGCCACAATACAGGAAAAGTATGGGCTACAACCTTTACCCCAAAATCTACTGCAGAAGTGGGGAGTCGTGAAAAACGTCTAGCCTACCCGTACCTTACCAATGGCGATACCCTCAGCAGGGATTTGCGGAGTAAGACATCTCCCTTAAGCGGTTCCATTTAAATTTAAAGAAATCATGTTCAGTTTTACTATTGGACAATTTCAATAGTACATGTTGTGTTTCCTTTGCCTCTCTGTGTGCTGCTTAGTTGTAATTCTGGATACAAAGCAGATACTTTCAGATCAGAGCAATCAACCGCAAATTCCCACTAACTTTAGGTACTTTTATAAGGTTACAAAAAGTTATCCTTGGCGTGCTTGTTTACTTGTTGCCTTGTCCTGGGCACTCTGTGTTTTTGATCTTTGCCCAGCCTGTCTTCCCTTTTAAGCGCGTTCAATCATTGACAAGTCCTTCTTCTCTTTGTCTGATACTTAAGTCAAGTTTCTCAGGAGATATGAAGCCAACTGCTATGCTGTGTGGATCGCACACGGCTTGCATGGAGTGTTGAAGAATATGAGCCTTCTATGTATATTCTTTGGGGTGAGCAAGTGCACGTCATAAGAGGCGGGAAGGTTTTCCTGCCTCCACTGCAGTGTGGCAGCATAATGACGGAGTCCTCCGTGCAGGCCATGGAATGAGCGGTTGCACTTGATGCCTCAATGCTGGGCATAGAGTCAACCCCAGATATGCAGGTGCATGGACCTGGAAGGATATGGCTGCCGCCTCCCTGCTATTATTATTATTCAATGTTTGTACCACGCAACACGCCCAGAGGCCTGAGTGCGCTCAACACATAACCTCTCTACACCATCCCCCCTCCTCTTGACAATTGCCATTTTGGACCTAGAGGTGAACCTTAAGATGACGTCTTCCAAGGACCTAGTAAGTTATGCAGCAAAACTAAGGATATATGAAATATCTGGAAGGATCAAGCTTGGACTTCTAGGACATCTTCCTAAAGGAAACGGGTGTATTTCCATCACGCTTTTGCTCATGCTCTGAAAAAAGGCCAGCGGTAATGGATTTGGGAATTCCATTTCCTGCACTGCCAGAGGCACAGCAACTATGCCTGCATGCAAATGATGACCAGCCTTCTCGCGTAGATTTCTATCTGCCTCAACTGGCACCTGTGAAGTGGCGGAGAAGCTTGAAAATACCCTCCTTATGGGCCAGGCTAACTGGTGTCCTGTAATGCCGCGTACAGAGTAATTTACTCTTCAGGACCCTAACTTGATATTATCACCATGTCGCGGTCGCTTTGCTTCTCTGTACCAGTGTTACGCCTTAATAATGAATTCTCCCACTGTCGTTCATTCTCTAGAGCGCCCGCTCTCTCACTCTATAGCCCTTGCTGTCTCTCAGGGGTGTTGCTAGGTCTGGAAAAGATCCAGGGCTACGCTAATGTCGGGGCTCAAGGCTAGCTAGACTGTTGGTTGTAGCCCCTGAGCATTATCCAGGTCTACAACCAAAGGATCCGAGGCTCTAGGCCCCCCATGCCTCCCCTAGATATGCCTCTGCTAGTCTCTCTCCATTCTCTTTTTTCTCTTTCCTGGTCCTCCACGGTCTGCTTCACACCTACCCTACCAATCCCTGTCTTAAATGCTCTGCCAATCTCCTTCACTGTCCTTTTCTTTTTAGTCCTCTGTTAACCCAGTACCTTCCATGTCTCTCATTCTTACCAACCTCTTGTTCCGTTACTGGATGTCTCCTGTGCATGGCTACTCTGTCACTCTCTTTCTCTGTGTCTCTTCTGCTCTCTCAATCGCATTTAGTCTCTCTTCCTGCCTAGGGGGTCTACCAGACTCTCTCTTGCTCTCTGTTTCTCTTTCTCTCACCCGCCGCTTTACCAATGTCTCATGGTATCTCCAGCCCCATTACCATTTTTCTTCTCAATCGACCCTCCTCGTTCCACTCCACCAATGCCTTGTCTGTTTTCTGCCATTCGCTCCGGCCCTCGATAACGAATGCGTCCATAGGGCCATCCACATTGTTCACTCAGAGAAAGCAACAGATTAGGAGTGAGGCTTAAGGATGTGTTCTGAGCCAGTCTGGTATAAGCAGATAATAATGTAATCAGTTGAGGTAATACCCGGGCCAGAGGAAGCGGCTTACGCCGTGCCGCCGGGACAGGTGCGGCGGAAGAAAGGGCGGCCACTTCAGGAAGTCTCTGAAACTACAATATTCCACAGGCCTCCAAAGGGGGAGCTATAATTGATGTTGTGCTATGAAAATTAGAACCACAACGTCACAACTGTCTAGTCCTTCCTGGCGACACGTGATTCTTTCACCTTAATCACTTCAAATAATAACAATCTGGCCCCGACAATTTCGAGATGCTATTAAATCGCTGATCCCAGTTCAAAACCAAGAACAGCTCCAAAAATTACTGAATTATGCCAGTAATAAAAAAAAACCTGCATTAATAGCAACATAGCACCCAAAGCAATCAAAAAGTGATTTGAATGGAAGCGGTTGAAGTATGTAGACTAACTAATTAAGATTCCAACGAGCGGCTAAATGACGGTGGAGCAGGTTACCCGGCAACACCGGGTCACGCAGGCTGCAGAGGAAGTGGTAATGAGAGGGGAGAGCAGCGGAGGAGGGGCAGGCACTAGCAGGAAATCCGGCGAACGTTGTGGAAAAATTGAGGAAACCAAAACGATTGAAATTGGTGATTTGTTAAACAGTAGCCTGTGGAAACACAATGTTATGTGCGAAAATGGTCCGGGCAAAATTAAATGAAACTGCTATTCAACCTTCTACTGAAAAATATTTTTTATGCTTGTTATTCCATAACATTTTTTTCCACCAATAAATATATTATTTAAACGCGTTTAACCTGTCATATACTCTTATATGCTCTCTTAGGCTACCCTGTACTGTTGTCTGCCGTGCGCAGCTCAACCACAGGAAACAGTGGGGTTGGGCACGAAAGGGCAGCATCTGGTGCAACTACATTAGGCTGCAGCGCTTTATCACATTGCACATTGCACATAGCTTCATCACATTGCACTTTCTCATTAGAGGCATGAACTGCACAGATGCTTATTGGAGATAGAGTGCCACATCTGTGCACTCTGCCAGTTCAGTGCTTGTTTTCGGGGGCTCAGCCCTGGCACTTACTTCTGGGCCCGGCACTTATTGTCTCAGATTTAGATTAGGAAGTGATGATTGCCAGAGCATCCATCAACCCTAATGAGCAGGTGCCAGCTGTAGTTTAACCCCAAATGTGTCAACACTGTGGGGAGCAGCTGTGGGTGGTGGCAGCAGTGGTGGGGCGCTGCCCACCCGCCATGTCACGAGCGTGCTAGAAAATATTTGGGCTCCAGCACTTATTTTCTTATCAATGAAGCAATGCGCAAACTGCTGCAGTACTAGTATCTGGCTCTGCCGTGGCTTGCACACTTTGGCGACATGCCTGTGACTATCCGATCCATATTAACGTTCTGTTTGCATTGAGCGGCCATTATCCGGATGTCTTGATCGTCACGGGGGTGACACCCAAAGTCTTTTGGCCCGATACACAAAAGCGTCTTTCAATGTGACCCCGCCCCGTAGACCCCATTGAAAAAAGCTTTGTGAATCATGCCCTCTGTGTGTTAAATCCGCTTGTTAAATAGGTATGCGGCAAAACTTTGTATAGCATAACAAAAATTAGCCATCACAAGTCAAAAATCAGCCCATGGCTCAAATAAAGAATGGGTATAAATATATATCTGGACTACCTTCGCATACTGCGGGGTAGTGACCACGATTTTTCCCATCTTTATTTTCTGCCCCTCATGGGCTGGTTGGCAGAGTTTAGTGGTGTGCACAGTGCTGGCTTTTCACCACAGGACTGGACCTCATTTGTATCACCCAAGTGCCTCAGCCACATAAGCTTGCATCATGCCTTCGCCGATATGGCGGTGCCATTTCTAGTTGTGGATTTGGTGGAGATTGAGGCAAATATTGTGTTGATATTGATCTAGGCTTTAGGTTGTGCAGCATTGGTGGATTTTCTGGAGAGCCACTCGGATGCGGTGGAGTCCCTGGGAATCCTGCCCGTGAAATACAGAGGGCGGCCCGGGTGCTGCACCACAAGTCTCCTGTGGTGGAATGGCACCACGCTGGACCTCCCTCTGTAGCGTGCAGTAATGTTTCTGACTGCACTGAACTGGAGCTCCTAGGCAAAGGGAACTGCTGAGCGGTATTCCATGCCAAATTACTTGTGTTCCCCATTGCACGGTAAAAGCGGACCACCCAAGCATGCATTTAAGACGATAGAAGTACCCCCCTCTACAGGTGGAAGGCATTTTGTTAGATATTGAAGGACTTCAACCTTGTGTATGCAGCTACAGGTTGAGTAGACCTTTCGTGGTTGTGTTGTGCCATGAGTTTTGAGTAGGAATTTCCCTATTTGCAACACTGAAATCAAACAAAATGTGATCGCGTGGCCAGGCAAGCGGCCTGCTCCCTGAATGAAATGACATTGTTTTCTTCTTTGGTTTTTTCAGATGGAGGACATCATATCACGGATGCAGGATGAAAAAAATGGAATTCCAATCCGCACTGTCAAGAGCTTTCTTTCAAAGATCCCCAGTGTCTTTTCTGGTAAGGTGCACACCTTTAAATCATCTGAATAAGTTGTCTGCAAAAGGACTTGTTTCGGCAGCGTGGTCGGGTTTTGGGAGTCAGTGGCGTTGGATTTCTGAAAAGGCCCCCCATCATTGAATCACTCTTCATTCTATTTAGAGGGTTCCATGTCTTAAAATCGCAGCACAAATGGCTGTGAGTACAAAATATCGCAGCAAAAATGGCTGTGAGTACAAAATATCGCAGCAAAAATGCTGTGGTTTTTTGCGCCACAGTCATGTAAATATGCGGGGGACAACCCCACAACCCCCAGACGCATTATACCATTTAAGGGGAGCGGGGGACACCCCCACAACCCCTGCTCCCCTTAAATGGTATAATGGGGTACACCTTGTCTGGATTTTTTTTACCAGCAACATTTTTGCCGCAATTTTATTACCTGATATCGTTTAGAGCGGGAGTCCTTGCTGCTCATGAAGGGTTCCACTTATTATGGTAGCCCACAATTTCATTAAGCTTTTGAGTGCCTGTCCCAGGTGCAGGTCAGGGTGCCGGGACACAAACAACATTTTGCCAAGGGGTCACTGGGACTGTGGTTGGTAGGGGGGCTTGCGCCGGTCTTACTGCACTGGAAATTAGGACATATACATATGCATTGTGGCAAAACAAGACTACTTTTAAGGGTTAAGCTGCTTATCCTTGTCCCTTTGTGTTTTCCTTTCCCAGTGGTCAGTTCTTGGATTGATCTCACTTCCTCTGCTGGGGCGTGCATCCATTGTCCGGCATGAATGGCACATATCAGAGTGCATGTGCCCCTTTCTGGTGCGACCCTGAGAGTAATCGCTGGTGTATCATTCGTGATTGTAGGAGACACCGATACATCCAGGGAGGGCAAGTCATGTAGGTGATTGACTCTCATTGGATTGGACATCCACATATGACCATTACTACATACGAGTGGGCATACTGTCTAAAGGTGGTGTTTATCACTGCGGTAGGAGCTCCTTTGGCCTTGAGTGGATACTGCTGTGCGCTGCTATCGGCCATAGTTGCCTCAATGATTGGAACAGAGACGAGTGTGGCGAAGAAATATTGAATCCAATTATGATTTAGCAGTCCCTGAAGATCTACGCAACCGCTCCAACTCTAGCTCTGGGTGGGCCTGACTATGAACATTTGAAGCGTTTTGCTAGCATTTAGGTGCCAATCAAATGAATATTAATTTCTTTATTTTAATGGGTGCAGTGATGACGGAGGACCCCCTCTTTATTGAGTTAATTTGTAGACCATTAATCCAGAAGTCTTCATCCTCTAGTAACCCCAAACTTTTCTGTCTATACGGATTACGCAAGAAGGCAGGGGACACCCACATGGTAAAGGTTCCTAGACCATTGGTCTCAAAGCACCACTCCTCCGGAGAGTTCCTCTCCCTTACTGGCATTGAGCCATCTGTGCATAGCACTTGGAACAGTATTGGCCTGTGTCGGACACGGCTCATCCGGGGGTGTTCCTCGAAGCTTTGCTTTTGCTTATAGTTATGCTAACACAAATGATGAGTTGGTGGCCCCTTTTCATAGAACTGGGAAGTAGTACACTACGCGTCCATGCTAACAGAATGCGAGAGGTTTCAATCTTCCTCTCAGGAGGCATCATTCCTGCATGCCCCATGATGCCAGATCCTACAATTTCTGTTTCTTCAGAGGTTTGAGCCCCAGGATGCTTTTGAAGCTACAGCTTGTGATGGGAATGTTTTCAAACACTGCCTTGGAAGCTACTGGGCAGATGCTGTATGAGCTGGTTTCCACCACCTGTTTTTCGTTCTGATGTGCCTCGAAGAGAGAGGACAAACCCTGCATGAGCCACCTTACTCATATCTTAATGGAAATGCATGGAACATGGGTGCTAACTCGTATCGAGAAGTGGGCAGGCAGCAGGACCTTTATCCCCTTCATACAAGCTGCCTTCAAGCCTGGACTGTCGATGGTAGACCAGCGTCCTATTAAAAAAAGTTGTTGAGAAATATGTAGGGGTAAGAAAGCCCTTAGAATATGTGGACTTTCTTGACCTGGCATAGGACTTCCACTTGCTAGACGGGAACCTTCTGTGGGCCAACGGAGCTGGGTATGGATGGTGGCTGCTACCATGGATTGAACTGGCGTATACGGGTTCCACGCTGCAGTATGATGGGGGTAGAAGGGGAGAATCTCCAAGGATGTTCCTACAAATAAAGGGGCCGGTCAGGGTTGCTCCATTGAACCGATATTATTTTTACTCAACCATCCCGATTTTGAGGTCAGACGAACACCAAGTTCGAGCAGGATGACCTTCAACAAACTCCTTTAAATGCCTAATTTAACCTTGTGGACCTAACAATGAGGGCCATTCAAAGCAGCCTCCCATCTACATGTGATTCCCTAAAAGGAAGGTACCTCATTATACATTCAGAAAAAATAAGATTTTCCAGTTTGGTTGCTCTTGAAATACGTCATCATGATGGATTACTGTTGACTTCGTACCAACAATTCTCGTGTATGACCTGCATTTACAAGAGTGTCGTTGTGCGTCGGCATCACATCCAGCATGTACTGCTCTGGAAAAGAAGTGGCACTTCACACTTTAAAAGATGAGCGTTTAAGACTGGACCAGGAATCTGTTTGTTTGGCAAATAATTCCATCACAATTTTTTTTTTCCTTTTTTCTGTATTCGATGACCTGCTGGGCTATGCCATAACTGCATTATTTCTTCTTTGGCAATTTTTACACTTCATTCCACAATGCCTGCCAGCTTTATTGATGCACCAAACTGGCATGTCCGGGTGCGATTCTAATATAGACCCATTGGTATAGCTCCGAGCAGAGTTGTAATTGATGTTTGTCATTTTCTGAATTTTTTGCCTTAACGTTTAAAACTCATGTTTTGTATTTTGATGAATTTATGGTAACAGTCGAATAAACTACTGTAGCTGGAAGCAGGGCAGTCTGACCTCTCGCCAAAAACAGCATTTCAGCCCAAAATTCTAGATTCTTTCTGCAAGGATTTGGGTTCATCAGGGGGGCTGGATGGACTGCCTAGCTAGGCATAGTTAACATGAGGGGCTAGCCTCAAATAATCCTCGTCACAGTCGTGATGAGAATGTATTCAGCTCGCCCTCCAAGCGTACCAATGTACCTACCCTCTGAGCTGCATTCCACCACCTGTTTTCCCTCTGCTGTGCCCTTTAGATTGGACAAACCATACAACCATATAAAACCATACATCCATAAAAAAAGAAGACTTGTGCATATTATGCTGCTATGTCGGTTATACGAGTCGCCCCGTAGGCAATGGCTCCTTCCAGTCTTAAAAGCATGTCATATCCCCAGTTGTGCAGAAGCCGCAGTAACTCATGGGTTTCCCCCCCAATGCCAAGGCCTTTTTTGTTGATTTTGGTATTTCGCCATTCAATGCCTCTAACGTTTTCTGTTTCATTAACCCCTTAAGTGCCAAGGACGAGCTGTCTCGTCCTTGGCAACAGGGGGGTAATTCCAAGGACGAGATACCTCGCCCTTGGCATTTAAGGCAACGGAAGGCCTTCCAAGATACAATGTGGCTCTATTTTTAAAGGCGGCGTGGTAGATTGGGGCAAGTTATGCGAGATCTCTGTGTTGTCATTGTTGTTATGCTTTTTACTGCAATGTGATTATTTATATTTGTATACTCATATGGGTGTTGATGAATGTTTGGAAACAATGTGTTGCCCCACTGTTTTATGAAATATTATTATTTCGAAAAAAAACATGATATGATGATGATAATAAAAATAAGACTGCTCTTACTACTGAGGTAGCGGGGCACCTAAATCCACCAACCAGGTCCTCCCAAAATCTGGTTGTGCCTTTTTGGGCTTTGTCGCTGAGGTGTAGCATACTTGTGGCTAGTCCAGACCTGTGGCTTGAACCAATGCTCAGTCCCCAGCCCAAGCCTGTAGCTCTCTCCCAGACTGTTTGGACCAGAACACTCATCAGACCCACCCATTATAGTCAATCGTGTGGCCAGGGGGGCCTAGGCCAAAATACTCCCAGAGCTGCAAGTTGCCTATCTCTGTTGTTGGCAAAGCAAAGATGGCGGGCCACATTTGGATACCTAGGGCTACAGCGAAAAGTGCTAAGGTGGGATCTGAATGTTTGACACATTGCTTTGTACGCTACCAGGAGCTTTCCATCAGAGCTGTGTTAGTTCATCTTTTGTTAGGAAAAAAATGTATCTATCAATTATGTATTTTCTTCTTTTGAAGTTCAAGTTGTAAGCTCCTCGCCAACTAACAATGTTATGCAAACCATGTAAACCGTTTCAGGCTATGATACTGCAATCAGTAGAGACAGAACATCCTGAAGTGATTGCATATCCAAGATAACCAGCTGCTAGCTTTCTTCCAGAATGTTCTCACTAGAGGTGCACCTTTGGTCACACACCAAATCTTTTTTGTTGTTGCTGTCATATGTGGCTTTTTCGTGGCCGAAGTAGAGTCCAGTGAGTTGTCACAAGAGAGATGAATATGTTTTCTTAGTGCGGCTCTGACATCCCCTAAATATAATTATTTTTACTTTAAAGAACTTAGATTATCCGTACCTCTGGCATTAGGTAGAACACAGGCGTGGGACAGCTGTTAAAATGCATGGAATGTATACATTCTCAAAAGGAACGAGAACGGCTTTGTGAGACATGTGCGTGTGTGTTTATTGGCTTCTGAAAATAAATGAATTATGTTGGTAATACGATGTGTATACTCGACCTACAACCACAGTGGGTTTTTTTGTCAGTCAAAGTTAAGCATGTTTCAGCTTTTGCATTTTCGTGAGTCTTTCTTCAGGCAAGCATCACTGGAGCATTTCAGTAATTAGATTGGCATGTTCTTTGCAAGGAGAGTACAGTCAATAAATCATATTATTCCCTCTGGACAAGGCCAAATATGCTTAACCACTCATTCTTTAAAAACAAGATGAGGGTGTGACTGTTGTGCTTCTTTCTTTCTTCGTAATTATAAAAAAAAAACAGTGTCTGTGCAGCATTGCACTCAAAATTCATCACACTCACATCGTTGAATGCACGCAGAAAAGTACACATGCATTGCCTGCCTTTCCACTATCAATACATGACATAATGCACGCATGTAAAACAGCTGTGAAGATCTTGGTTGCTAAGCACCTTGGGAAGCATCTTTCCTTTTATCTTCCTATGCTTCTTTTTTCATCTCATTCATAATCAAAATGTGCAACTCTTGCCCAGATTTCTTAAACTCTAAAATACTGTACTTACAATGTTCCCTCATAATCCTGAGGTGCGGTGTGAGTTTAGAAGATTGTAAGTGTACACCATGCATTTGTCAGGAAATGTTTTTTCAAAGCAACTGGGGCAATGTAATTAAAGTAAACAGTGTAATATTTGCCCAGTGCAAAACCTGTTCAGGTTCTTGCTGTTTTTCTGAGGAAACCCAATTGTATTTACCTGATTGGAGATACATGTTCACTAACCCACCTCTAAGCCAACCTCTTTGGTGTTGCTTGATCACTCACTTACTTGAAATAAAATCAATACATAAATTGCATTCTTATGTAGTGCTTCATGCTGGATTCCGGCCTCTAAGCACGAGTGTGCTGCCCCTGACCTACCCTCCCAGCCATTGAACTTAGAACATATCCATAAATGAAATTTAAGATGTCCACAATGATTGGCTCTCAATGGGGGCCTGCATGCTTCCTGTGTGGCCGGAAGCATGCACATGTGGTAAAAATGATGTAAGAATATTCCCATGTCAAACACCATGGATGTGACCTCTTCTCAGGAGTGTCCCATCCAAATAAACATGCATGAAGTCGTAACTGTGCATGCCCAAGCATCTTAATCTAGTGCAAGGGTCTGCAACCTTTGGATCTCCAGATGTGTTCGACAACTCCGACCCACCAACCACAGCCAGAAGCCAGAATATTTAATGGTGCGGCATCATGGGACAAACATCTGGAAATCTGCAGTTTTGTGGACACATTTGATGATATGTTAATCTACTGACCTTTTGAGATTTGAGGCGTGTGTGATAAGAGGTCATGACTTCTCAGGGCAGAACAAATGGAACCGTTTTTTTGGTTCCCTCCCTGTACAGTGTTAGAATATTAAATCCTTGCAGTAAACATTGGCACAATCCTAGAATAGCGCCAAAGGATTGGTTTCAGCTCACCGCAAGTCTTTTATGCACAGTTTTTGTAGTCTTGCTGCCTCTTTCCCTCCACCCCTGTAGAAACATGGGGACCTCTATTTTCCTCCCCCAGCTTCTTTGTCTTCCATCTTCACCTCCCCTCTCCATGCTCTCATCCAATGGTCTCTTCAAACCTGTGGCCTTCCACCTCTCAGAAGCACGCCTGGAGCGCAGCGGCGACACTAATGTGTGTCTTGTATGCCCGAGGAAAAAAGCTGTGAAACACTATTGTGTTTTTGTTCTGGTGGCACCAGCAGTGTTTTCTTCACTTGTATGGCTGGCAAGGGATCCTCTCCCCAAACATCCGACAGCATGCTCTTTCTGGATGCCCAGTTGCAAGCTCCCATTATTCCCCAGGCCACAATAACCCTGTTGGTGGATGACCCGGCTCCGAGCCAACATACTTCAATCGCGATAGCTACCAATGGCTTATCATTTTTAATGATTTTTGGACTATCGGGTTTCTCAATTGTACTCATACCTATTTACTGTCAGTCTTATCGCTGAATAGTTTGTACTCTGTCCATATACCAATATAGTCAGAGGAGCAACGTGTTAGCCAGGTGAAAAGTGATGTTTTTCCATACAGCAAAAAGGCAGTAAGCAATTTTGAAAGGATGCGCTCCCTAGTAGGGTCACAGTTTCATTCCCTCCATAAACTCATAGTTAACAGAAGACTTCATGTAGTTACATCAATTTACTATCCATTTACTGGTCCGATTAAAGGTCACCAGATGTATGTACCTGCCTGAATATCAGAACACATATTGGGTTTTTTCGACAGACACAGTGATTTCTGAAGGTGTTAATAGTATTGAAACCATAGCTTGGTTTCTGTGGCAAGTGAATGGAATTGAAGTAAGTTGCCTACTAAAGTTGTCAAAAAAACATAGGAAATTATGGATGGTTCATGAAAACCCAATTAACAGTAGCTTGCTGAGCAATAGGCAAATCATGGACAACAAAGCACATGTTGAAGAATTGTGGCACATACATTCTGGACAATTTAGAGCAAATAATAAATATCTAAATTACCGGAAAGTACATATGCACATTTTCTCTAAACCTTATAGCTAAAGATGAATAAAGTAATCTCATCCAGTCTTTATTACCCAAACGAAACATGTTACATCTTTTCCCACAGTTGTACATGGGTGCTTTGCATGAACATGTAAATGGGTGTTGCAGGAGGCTGTTTACATTCCTAGAACATACATGTCCCCTTGAAAATACATACAAAATGCTGTGGGATGAGACTGTCAGGAATATCAGACTTAAGTTCTGTCAGGTGTATGGGTTGGATGAATTGTGATGTGGTGGCATGGAGCTGCTAGATGTGTATCCGCTCCCAGATCCCCCCCATGAGTATGTATATCATGGATATCATGAATTGCGATGTGCTGAATGGGAGCTTCAGTATGTGCATCCACGCCCAGATATCTCCACATGCAGGGATATCATGCATTGTGATGTGGTGAATTGGAGCTTCAATATGTGTATCCGTCCCCCAGATATCTCCACATGCAGGGATATCATGCATTGTGATGTGGTGAATTGGAGCTTCAATGTGTGTATCCGTCCCCCAGATATCTCCACATGCAGGGATATCATGCATTGTGATGTGGTGATTGGTGGCTTCAATATGTGCATCAGCTCCCAGACCTCTCCACATGCATGCATATCATGAACTGCGACATGGTGGCATGGAGCTGCTAGATGTGCATCAGCTCCCAGACCTCTCCACATGCATGCATATCATGAACTGCGACATGGTGGCAGGGACCTGCTAGATGTGCATCAGCTCCCAGACCTTTCCCTGTTCTTTTAAACAGCCCATTTCCCAAAATACAATCATTTCATTAATACTTATCATCATAAATTAAGCAAAATAAGGATAGCTGATAGTCTGGCAGCTTGCATATTGCTATTCTGGTACTTACTCTTTAGTAAAAAGCAAGAAGGGGACACCTATTGTGTTTAGTCCGTATCATACCAATTACATTTGCCAATGTGCCTTCTCTTTCACTTGGATCTCTTTCCATGCTGACGTTCGCGACGATGTTCTGTTCTTTGGTGTTCCTATTGCACAGTGTTCCTGATAGAAGCACTATCCCCAAATCTAATAAAAACAACGAACAAATCCAATGTATTACCAGCGGTTGAAGTGGACGGGAGCGGCTGGGACTGGCGTTTTTCAACTTTTTTTTATGTTTTATTGTTCCTATACTTTTTTTTTAAAAAGATACCCTTCTGGAATGATTTAGTTTTAAAATAAAAGTGTAGGAAGAAGTTGAAACTTGCACTTCACTGCACTGCACTGAACAGTCCCTTAAATAGCAGGTGTGTTTGGGGTTTTGGATTGCTCATGGGAGGAGGCGTGGTGGTGCGGTTTGTGGCGAGCGGGGGCAGGCCAGCAGGGAATATAGTTCCACTACTTCTTCTCATACACTTCGACCACTGTTTATTACCACTCAATCAGACAATGCTATAAACTAGGTGACTATTTCCCTCGAGTTGTAACATTACTCTTGACATAGTAGTGCAATCGTTCTACCCCCATCAAAATCGCCCAACCAGAAATAGATTCAGAGAAAGGGGACATAGAATCCTCCTTTAAATCAGAGCGAAATAAATAACATTATTACAGGAGAAAAGGAAGCCATTGTTACATTTCTAATCTCAATAGACGACTCACAGCTTTGACAGCAACACCGTGATCTACTTGCTTTGCCGGGATAATGATAGCCTAAATATAAAGTATGCCTAATGTTGATAATATTATTCAAAGCCAAGCGATTAGTATGAGCAAGACTAAAGCACCAGTGCTGTGAGCAGCCATAAACAGTAATTGTAGGAATTGAGAACCATGAAGTATGAATCACCGGGCGTATAATGGACGCCGGGTATTTTTACATTTCCAAAGATAGGACGTACGAAGCGTGCAGTCATGTCGTGCAGGAGTGGATGTGAAATGACAGGGAGAGTTCCAACCTGACGCAGGCTGAGCAAGGGCAATACATAGCTTGCTGCTGATGTGGTAAACAGTGCAGGAGATTCGATGAATCATATCACATATTCTTTCAAGCAAACAGAAAGGCACAATGGTGAGTCAGTGGTTGCGGACCACCACGCTTTCCAACACACGGCATGCAGCGCGCTAAAACGGTCACAGTTCTCGTAACAGCTAAACGCAATGGAGATTTTATTTTCTTTCTCACACAATCTACTTTTCATACATTGGTGCTTGCTTGTCTTTTTCTGAGTTAAGTCTTTTCCTCCTTTCATGCTTGTATCCTGTACAGATATACAGGGATGTTGCTAGGTCTGGAAAAGAACAGGGGCTAAGGTAATGTCGGAACTGGCGGACCCGGGGCTAGCTGTATCCTTTTGATTGTAGCCCCTGAGCTTCTATCCAGGGCTACAACCAAAAGACCCGGGGCTATAGCCCCCTCAGTCCCCCTAACAACGCCTTTGCAGATATACGGTAAAATGTTTGTCATCTTATACCCTGCTAACCAGGGTTTGAGGAATTGCCATCTGGCAAGGTTGTGCAAGCTCTGACTTTCTTAATTTTTATTAATTATAAAATAATGTGGGTAATTCCAGAAAGACTAATCTGCTAATTTGATCCCCCTTTCCTAAACTCCATGCCAAAATTACCTGTGCCCTGCTGGATTAATACCCTGATTGGCAGCGCCTGCTCTCCAGTGGCACAAAGCAGGTTCAGGGGTCACAGATGCCCTCTTGGCAGCTGCAATGACAACTAAATCTCTGCAGCTCGGGCTGCATGTAGGATATGCACCTCTCTTCCCAATTCACAAAATTATGAGTGTTCTTATCCTGGTGGCACATTAAAGTGTAAATATAAGCCAAACTTGAGTTTAAGATGGGGTGGCTAGTATCTCCTGTAATTATCCAAGCCACGACAAATTGATATCACACGTTCCAGCCCTGTGAGTCCAGGTCAGCTGTGGAAAGCTTATGTGTATTCCTCTCAGCCCGGCTGTCTCTGCTGCTCCCAGCAAGACTGTAGCCCTAGGGGTTGCTTCTCTTTGACCCTTTGTGAGGGCAGGTAACACCCTCTCCGGTGAGACAGCCACTCCAGGTGAAGCTGTCCTGGTAACAGGGATCAAAGGACACACCCTTTAGAAAATGACTAGCCTTACACCAGGATGCTACATACCAAAAGGAACTTTGATGTTATTGACGTGTAGAGGGAAGAGTTAGTGTACACAGGGGAGCTCATGTCAACTGGAGTACATTTTCAACATCATTTATCTCTCTTCCTCTATCCCTCCTTCCTGTCCCCTCTACTTCCTTTAGCACAAAGCACTTTGGGTGTGATGTCAGAAGGCAAAGACCACTTGTCTCAATAACAGGCATTGGGCCCCAGAGCAGCCTTTCTTTAGTCCAATCATGTGTGGACTATTGCATTTAAAAGAAGGGCTTTGCCACTCATTCTTTTATTCACTTTGCAACAAAGATCTAAGGAATAAGTGATTGGACCTCGGTCGGGAAAGCAGTGCTTTCCAAAACCCTCGGCCGGATATGAAAACAGAGTATATAATGCAGACTACTTCCTAACCATCCTCAGGGCATATTAGGGTGACCTACTGCTGGTGCAAGACCTGTTTCTGCCAGCCACACTGGTACCCAGAACCTCACTGTGCAGAAGCATCCCTGCAGGTGTGTGCATGCCTCCTCCATATTTGGGAAACTGGCAACAAAGACCTCTCTTTATCCTGAGTCGCTGGATTGGGACTCACATCATCTGGAGAGTCAAGACAGCCAGGATCCCTGTTTACACTTCCTCAAGCTGATCAAACTGCCTTTGAACCAGGTTTGCCACATTTGAACCACAGTATCAGGCGGTGCTTCCTTTGGCACTCAACACAACTCTTGGAACCAGCGCGGTTGCATCTTTGAAACGGCTTGATTCCACATTGTAGCTCAAAGAGCCCGTCAACTGTTTGACACGAATCAACTGCTCATCAACAAGCCAACTCAAACGGCTGGAGTGTCACTGGCAAACTCAAAACAGCAGTTACCAGAGGACTTGACCTGGCTTGATCTCAAACTGTTTCTTCATCGAACCGCAAATGGGTGATTCAAGATCACTGTTTCAAAACATCACTGACCTTCGACTCAAACTGCTGGTGTGGTACCTATTGACCCTACCCAGCAGTTACTACAAGTCTTGATCGGCTCAACCCTGAACCGATCCTAGTGAGCACCCAGGCCTGCATCGCTCAAACACCACCTTTGAACTGCTCTGCGCTGCCACATTCAAACCACCTCCATGCCAGCTCAGCACGTGGATCAACATGCCTCGCTGTACCCGAACATGGCTCAAACTGCTCACACAACCGCTCCAAGAACCGCAACAAGCTATTATTGACTTGTAACTGGTCCCTTGCACCATTTCTGGGCCCTAGTAACTGGATAGACCACCTTAATCCCTTTTTGCTACAAGAACATATCCTTTTAAAGATTATTGTGTTTTTTACTTGTTATTTTACACTAATTCATTAGCCAGGGTGCATATTATGTGCTATTTTTACAGGGGTGGGGTTTTGTAGTGTTTCTAGTTCGTTATTCTTGAAGACTGTGTGCTTAATTAAAACATTTATATTTCTACCGAACCTTTCCTGGACATTCCTTTTATTTTGGACTTGTACTTTGCTGTTTGGGTTGCTACTGGATCCCATTCACACACCTCTTGAGAGCATAGCCTTCCCTCAGCCCATGTTACCACAAAAGGTGAAGGAGGTACGTCTCTCAACTGTGCCTGTTTTAACTGCAGGATTGGGTTCATTAGACTCTTTTGCCTGTACTCCTCCCTGTACTTCTGCAGGGCAGAAGTCAATATGTCACACAGACCGCTTTATTTACTGGCACCTCCCATTGCTGTAATAGAAAAGTTACGGTAAAAAAAATGCCTGAGGACAAATTCTTCAAGCTAGATAACCAAGGTTTCGGGTGGTAGAGAGGTGGTAAAGATAACAAAAAGCATTGAAGCTTTTCTATCAAACCCTTTTACTCAGTTTTCTGGTTCTCTGCCACCCGAATGACACATTCTGTAACACTTTCAGTGATGCTAAAAAATGAGCAGACACTTACCACCAGTTTTACTGCTTGTGTAATATGGAATGGAGCCACCAGACTTTGCCCCAATCCGTATTACCTAAAGGTATTTGCACTTGGGCAAAAGTGAAGCAGTCAGATATTTGGGGCCCGATTCATGGAATATTTGCCCGGTTCAAAGTAAATTTGCACAGCTGAAAAGTGACTTTGCACTGCCGACACAAACCCTGATTCGTGGAACAGTGTAAAGTGTATTTCTGCCCAGACATTCCACTGCGAAAATACACTTTGCACGGTTCCACGACTCAGGGTTTGCATCAGCAGTGCAAAGTCACTTTCCAGAAGTGCAAAGTTACTTTGAACCGGGCAAATACTCCAGGAATCAGGCCCTTGGTCTATGTTTGCTGCGCAGCATAAAAACCTGAATTTTCTTCGAGCAAAGTCCCATTTATCGCATTGGAAAAGCTGAGCAGCCTTTAATTTAGGCCCTGATTCACAGTGCATTTCCCAATGGTGCTTTGCCATTATGCAACTCTTCTGTGAATTAAGTCCTTAGTGTTCCTTATTTCAGGAGCACAATATGTTCTCTTCCTTTATAACTGAAATGTTCTTTTTCTGGATGCACATTAAGAACATCTGAAAGTGCTTTGTTAGGCTTTCAAGCTTTCTTTTCCCTGAGGCCCTGATGCCGGACTCCATTTACAACTCAGAAGAGAACTGATGCCTCGTCAAGTTCCTGCTCTAAAAGTAAATGATGTTTGACGTTGCTATTCTCTCCACTGTTATAGTATGCATAACTATGTTTGTTTCTAAGAATGCTAATGATGCAGTATGATTCTGGAAACCACGGATTCCAGAATCATACAACGATGAGAAATCACCAAGTGAGGCTGCATCCACCCGCAGACCTTATACTTGTATAAACTAAATATACAAGTGCATATATAACTAATTGTCAGTGATGTTCATTTTACAACAAATGGCGACGAGGATTGTTCGTTACTGACTGAATTGAGGTCTCTGCCAGAAGAAAAGTAAAGTCGGACATGCAGGCCAACAACTGCAAAGCGAAGCAACGAAATTGCATAACAAGCAGAACGCAGGCAAATTTACGGCGAGTTGAAGCGCAGGCGAGCCCAGACGGGTGAGAACACAGTGAGTCTCATATTTATAAGGACATATCAACCAAAAGAAATGCTTACGAGTAACGGCAACCGTGGATGCATCATTTGAGTCGGGCGCCAGCATGCAGATGATTGTATGTTAGAAAAAAGGACCTTAAAAAATGTAAAAAAACGTTAGGCGGCCATTTTGTGATCAAGGCAGTTACTATGACAATGTAAATAATACGTGTCTTCAACAATACATGAACATAATGCTACAGAAACAGAGATAGGAATTACTATTTCCAGAGAACGGAAGACAACACGACACGATTATTAAATCTATATTAAGTACAAGCCAGACAAGAGACTTAAATACAGGCACAATAATCTGATGCTGATACATAAAGAGATTATTAAAGAAATAGGGCAAATGAAAACAAACAAAAGAAAAAAATCTTCACAATTAAGACCAGTACCTACCCAACAGGACAATTAAAATGCAAAACATTGCTGCACCAATACAATTCCTTGCACAACCAGGGAATCCAGTATGCTGTTGGGAACAGTGGTTGGACAGCTTCCAAGTATATCTGAGAGCAATAGGAGGAGCCAAATTCAATGATGATCTTAAAGAAGCAACATTGCAAAACTGCGTGGGTGCTGAAGCTTTAAGAATATTCAGAACTTTACCAGATCAATTCAATATTGAAGAAGGTTCTGAGGAGGTGGCTACTGGCTCTGGAAACAACAGAAAATATGAATTGGCTGTAATCAAATTGACCAAACATTTTGGAAATAAAACTATCATAGTACTGGAAAGATACAATTTTTTCTCAAGACGACAAAATAAAAGAGAAGCTGTTGACACATATATGGTTGCCCTAAGAGGTTTGATATCGACATGTACATTTACGGGAGTAGCAGATGAGTTTTTAAGAGATCAATTAGTATTACAGGTGAGGCCTCCCTTACATTCTACTGCAACGTAGGATTAGCCTGTGACCTGTAACTAATTTAGTCACATTTTGGTCCACCTCTGAGACAACATTCATTATCCTTGCACTTTAATAAGGGAGACTAAGGAAAGATAATTGAGAGAAACTACATTACCCATAAGGTATGGGGACCCAGTGCGAGTGCGCGAGTGCGGGATGATGCGGGTACGCGATGACGTCATCACATAATCACGTGATGACGTCATGATGTCCCCCGCGCTGGTGATGGGCGTGGGTCCCTCATATCATTCCGAATCAGCCCACAAATGCGGCAAATGGTTTCCAGGACGGACTATCTGTATTTTTCCTACTTTTCCTATTTATCCAGTAAGTACCCCAAGCATTAGGATACAATTTTTGAATTCATTATGGTGGGAAGACTGTGCCTTTATTGGATATTTGTTATTATTTTAGTTTTCAAAGAGAAGGGGAGACCCTTGGAACTTAAGTGCCCTGTGCTAGGAGCATTTGGAAACTGGCCACAGAGATTGGGCCATTTTGAGACCAGAGACTGGCATACAAGTAAGTTAATCTCTGCAAGAGACCATTGTTTAATTCAGTACTAAGCTAATCTTGGTGGCAAGCATGACTTAGGGTAGTGGTCTCTGTGTTTATTTTAGAGGGAACAGTGAGCTTTCTTGGGGAGTTGGACACCTGCCAGACTATAACAGAGTGACCCATCAGGTGTAATTTTGGTCCACATTTACACCTATTGATAGTCCGCAAGCCAGGAATTATAGGGTAAGACACTCTTTATGAAAGTGTAATATGAGAATGCACTACATCAGGCAAGCATCAGTCTAACTCTAATATGTGTTGTACACTAGGACAGAAGATAAAGGAAACAATACAAGAATTTATTAAGTAATTGAAACCTGCAGATGTTACAACCAATCAAGGTTGCAAGAGAATCCAAGATATTAAACCTTCGAGGTAGAGAGGTATGTAATTAATAGCATGCTTCATACACTTATGGGGAAAAGGGTTACGCAGTTGGTCAAAGTAATGGACCTGTATTGTGACATTTGGGAGTAATACAGTGCCTCCTTTTTTATTAACAGGGTACATCATCATCGTATGAAGACTGTTGTATAGAAATACAGATTCATCTTGAATAGAATCTACACATGATACTTCACACCCCTGAAGAATGTCCTACATTGTTGTGTTTAAGGGACAGAAACTTGTAAAAGTTGGGAATCTATAAAATACAATTCAGAATATGAAATAGCCGGAACTACTAAGGCAAAGGGATCTCAGTGTGATTGAGTTACACTTATTGACCCAAGACTATTCATATGATCAGAACCTACTTACGTTGATTCACTTGTGTTGCTTTAAGTTTTGTAATTTGCTTAATGTGATATGATAATTTTTAAAAAACATTTTTAGAAATGTACTTTGTATGATTAATATAATTTGTAATTTTGACTATTACAGTATTATTTAACTTTGAGACAGGATACCCACATATGATTGGCACTTTTTTAGGAACTGAACTTCTTTTTGGAGATGCCAAATAGTGAAGTACACGCCAGGAAAATCCAATATCGTGGCAGACTGTCTTTCCAGGCTACCGTGGGATTGTGATGAAGATTACGTACAAAATGATTAATCTTTGGGGGAACAGTCCCCAGAGTGCGTAATAGCACACATCAATCCAAGTTTTTCGAAAGGAGAATGGGCCAAAGCAATAGATGACGATATTGAAAAAGGACATTTGAAAAAAGCTATCAGACGTGATTGGAGAGATGTTGACCAGAGTATTGAAGTGTGGGACAAAATGAAAGATGAAATCTCTTGTGATGATACATGTATATACAGGAGATTGCATCATTCCACCAATTTCATTGAGAGAGAAAATAATGAGCATTGCTCATGAAGGACATGTGGGCAGGAGCTTTACAAAAAGGAGAGTAAGAGAAGTGTATTTTGTGGCCTGACACGTGGAACCAAATGGAACAACTAGTAAAAGAGTGCACAGCATGTGCCATTAGTGATGAAGGAAAGAAAACACGGCCTACACCATTACAACCTTTTGAAGTTCCCAAAACTATGTGGACCAAATTAGCTATTGATATAACAGGACCTTTTGAAAATCTGGGGACACAAAAATGTAAATCATAGTTGTTATAGATTATACATCTAAATGGGTAGAGTGGGGACTAGTGGAGGGGACTGTTACTGCTGCTAAAGTGGTGACATTTCTAGAAGGAATTTTCAATAGAGAAGGTGATCCTCAAGAAATATCTGACAATGGAGCCCAATTCATGTCTCTAGAGGTACAGAATTTCATGAGAGAAAGAGCCATTGAACATATAACTGCCTTATATCATCAAATGGCAAATGGCCTAGTCGAAAGAATGAATGGATTTATAAAGAGTATAATTCAATTAGCGATTGTCAATAACTTGCCATGGAAAGAAACTTTAAAGTAGGCACTGAGTACTTATAGTGTTGCCCCACACTCAGTCACGGAAGAAGAACCTTTCACGCTAATGAGGGGTAGAACAGCTTCAAATAGATTAAGACCTGCCTGGCTCATGTTAAAGAAAAGTAAAGAGATTAGTATGGAAGAGATTATAAGAAGAGTGAAGAAGAGACAGGCCGAATACAAGAGGTATTATGATGCAAATAAACATGTGAAAGAGAGTATTATCAAGGAAGGAGATTGGGTCTGTGTAAAAGAACCAAAGAAAATATTGAAAGGGGAATCCTACTACAGGGTTCCACAAAGAGTGGAGAAATGTTTAAACAAGTCTGTGATCCTTGATGATGGTAAGAAGTGGTCTTGTGATGACATAGTATCATCTAGAGCAATAATTCCTTTGGAAGAAGAGCATGTGATGGAAGAATTCAAAGACAATGATGGAAGAAGTTGTATGTCATCAAAAACAGAAGGATTATACAAAACTTTAAAAAAGATTTTGTGTATTACTAATATACATATATGTTCTGCATCATAAAACGAGATGCAAGACGTGGACGCCAATATATATCCTTTTCAAAGTGTTCTTTTAAATGCTGCGTTATTTGTTTTCTTGTTTAGTTATTGTTGTTTTGACTAATTGTTTATCTGTTGAAATGTGGAAGAGGAGATGTTCTAGTATACATAACTATGTTTGTTTCTAAGAATGCTCATGATGCAGTATGATTCTGGAATCCATGGATTCCAGAATCATACAACAATGAGAAATCACGAAGTGAGGCGGCATCCACCCAGAGACCTCATACTTGTATAAACTAAATAAATATACAAGTGCATATATAACTAATTGTCAGTGATGTTCATTTCACAACATCCACGTTCATATAATGTTTCGAGACACATCTTGGGATCTCCAAAAGTTTGTGAATAACTAAATAAACCAATGTAACGTTTTAACTTTAAGGCCCGACATTTCACTTTTTGTGCAATAGTGATCCAATGTACACTTGCGAATCATTACAGGCACAGCTGGACTCTGCATCTGCATCTGCTTCTGCACCCGAGTTCCAGAAGTAATAAGGGACTTCTGCCTGTTGGTTTCAATTGTAGGCTCTTTCCAAGACTCTATCCGACAGATTCTCAAGACCTGTTTTGGCGCAAGTGAGCCGGCGCATCTTCTCCCTTGTGCCGAAGAAGGAGCAACCCTATTCGCAAAATGCATTTGAATGAGCGCATCTTGGATGCACTCATTCAGTAGCCCCTTTTCCCACCTTTGTGCATTTGCGCATATAAGGGGGTGTTTCTGGGCATTTAAATGCACACCCCGAATTCTCAAATGAGATGTGCTTTTAAATGCCCTGAAATGAGGTGCAAATGATGACAGGGTCATTTTCTAAATCACGGCTCTCACACTTGCATTGCCATCCCCCAAACAGGGATTGCAAAGCTTTTATTTTTTCGAGAATTTCACTGAGATTTGCCCTTTAATGGCCCTTCTTAGTGAAATGCGCTCCCAGAAACCATGTGGTCATACATTATTGTAGGGAGCAAACAGTGCATCTTTACGATATTCCAGCATCTTCTTAAATGCTGAAGTCACCTTTGAGAATATGAAGACCGGATCATTTCAGAAAGAAGCGCAAACAAAACTAGCACATTCGCTGCTCTCCTTTCATTAGTGCTACTTTATGAGAATCTGTCAGAATGTATCTAAATGTATTTATGTATGTATGTATGTATGTATGTATTTGTGACGAATCAACTTCTGTGGCACCAGTGGTCCAGGGATGAATATCGGTTTCTAAACCATCAATCAGCCCCACCCCTCTAGTACACCAGAAGGGATCCGAATAGATAGGAACACAAGTCAATTATAAACCTCCTTGTCCAATTTTGGTAACGTGGCTGGAACAGCAGGCTTATACCTGCAAGGTCGTGGATCGTTGGTTAGTTGCAACACATCGAAAATACAATTATTATCCAATGATAAAAGGGACTGTCCAGTCAAAGTTGTATAAAAATAACGACTTCATTTTTATTACGACAGCTCTAGCATACTACAAAATACAAACCACTATGTAAAGGAACACAGAGGACAGACAGTTTCACGAAGGAAAGGGAAGCACTTTGGATACTGACAGAAGGGTAGTTGGTAATACAATCAGTATTAACTGTTCAATGTTATTTGGTGTCAGCACCAAGGGAGCAAGGGGTCGTAAATGTCACTAAGGGCCGTAGGAGAAGGCCCAGGGTGACAGGACCACAATGTACATGGTGCTTGAGATGATCTTGATGCTCGACAGCGTCAAGTCAGTTCCAGGATGCTTTGCAGCTTCTGCGACAGAGTTCAAGACGGGAGACGGCTGCAGGTATCAGGCTGCAGGCAGTTCGGCAAGTGAGGCTGGACTGATAACTGTAGACTGCCCTACATGGCAGCACAGGGTCAAGGATTATTGTCCCTGTGCTGGTTGGTAGATCTGTAATGCTGGTCAAGGCGTTTCAGATGGCTTAAGTGACTGCAGCGTGATAACAGTCAGTGGTGGAGCTGGTCGTGGTTCGACTGCTTGACTGCCTCAAAAATGTCCTTAAAAGATGGATGCTGGTTGATGCTTGTTGTGGCACTCCTAACGTCTTCACAGGGCTTGTGTCGTCCTTTAAGGAGGATGGCCCGAAGATGAGGAGAGTGTTTGCAGGCAACAGCCTTGCCCTTTGTTCAGAGACTCTCTGGCACTTCCCTCCTAGGAAGCTTGCTGGCAGAACCTAGTAGGGCACGCTGTGTGCTGGCTGGGTACCGGTTCTGGAGCTGCTGAATGGGTCCTATGAGTCAGCTATCTCCCTCTGTTCCCTGGGAGATGTTTAGGGGAGGGATATTGCTTCCCTCTTGCAAATCTTGACCTTCCTTCACTGGTGGAAGCAGACTGGGCCTTCAGCCAAAGTCCAATTGAGTCCTTCTTACTGCTTTTGAAGTTGTTGGTTGATCTGCTAAGTGAGGGGCTCAGCCCTCATTTGAAGCCAAATGAACACCAGTGATTGGTGCAGGCTAAGCCTACCTTAATGAACCAAACCTGGGTACCCACCAACAATCTTCTGTTATGCGTGAGGTCATAGCCAGGGTGCTTTGCAACAGGAAAGGTAAGGGGTGACAACATGTACTATTAAGTCCCACCCATCTTCCTGTCTGTTGTGGATCAAAGTGTCTCTCTGGTTAATTGAGCTCTCTGTGGCTCCTGATCAAAGTGCAGGTTTCCCTTGAAGTTTGTGGTGGGAACAGATTTTTGTCTCCATCGATTCACATACTTCTTCCCTCTGAAAGGGGATCTTCACACAGGGGTTGCCTACTGTAAACAGTTGTCCCAGACATGCCAGTCACTGCAATTCATACAGTGGTGTGGGAGCTAGCTTCAAGTTGACACATTGCATATCAAAAAGGTGTTGGGTTTCCTGTCCCCTTTTGTCAGTTCTGCTTACAAGCCCCTTTGCAGGCCTGCTTCAATTAACTCTCATCAGTATGCGCGCCAGCAGAAGAACTTAAACAATAGAGAGGGCGGACCCATGCATCCTTTGACATTTTAATTACACTGGCCATGGCCGGAGGAAAGGTGTTGTCTTCCCCCTTCCTGAGATGCTTTGATGTACCCGTAACTGTCACATTCCAGCTAACTGTCACAGGAAGGACTGTGCCTGTAGGTTGTGTCCCTCCAGAGTACACATGACTTTGTGTTTTTTGTGTAGTGAGCAGAGGAAAATGTGTCCGAATTATCCCCACACATTTTCTGTGGTTGATCTCCCATCATTCATTTTCCTTACACAACTTCAAAAAAGCACAGGCAAGCGCACACTCATCGCGCAGATGGTCAAATTCCTCACAGTATGTGTATACATATATGTTTGTGATGGGATTTATATAAAGTATGAACCTAGTTGTGAAGCAAAGGAGTGCTGTACTACAAGGGGATACATTAGTATGGCATTATAACAAGGATAGAATTAAAGAAAGGGGTAGCGCTATGAGGATAGACATGCAAGGACAAGGAAAGAGGGGATACAAAGAGTTACAGGCAGGTCTTACAGGTTAGGCAAGGAAAGGCAAACCTTTTCTTCATTCATTTGTTGGCAGATCCCAGCAGGCTTCACATGATCAGAACTTCCTACCTGCACTGTGGAATCCCTTGGGTGACTCTGCGGTTCGCTTGCTTGCTATCTTCTGCTGTGAGAGAGGAAGCAAAATGTGCTCCCTTTAAATTCGCCCCAAAGGCAGCAAATCATTAAACAAGTCCTCTCATGCAAGTGGGTTTGCTTATTTACATATGGGAGTTTACACATTTTTTTTAATTGTATTAGTGTGTCAATCTTAAAAAGTTGAAGCAAAATACATAGAAAACATTTTGCAAAACCGGACTAATACTAAATACAACACACCACCCAAAGAGTTATAATTAATACATAACATATACAAATCTCAAGCAGGTTTTAAAACAGAAAACAATTTATATGTTTTGTTTGTTTGTTTGTTTAATTTATTTGTAGAGCGCTCCGGACCCGTGGGTAGAAGGGCGCTTTAATGATACGGTTACAGTCATGAAATATGCATTAACATTTACAAGGTACATCAATTTACAAAGAAAGATTTACATAATACGACAATTTACATATAATACAGGTGTGGTTGAAGCTGTTAGATATTGGAGATGAGGGTAAAAGCTACTCTTTGTTCAGTAGCCAGCCAATAACCAGTTTCCTAAAGATCGGGAAGAACTCAGTGGTTTTAATTTTGAGTGGTAAGATGTTCCAAAGTTGGGAGGCTAGCACAGTGAAGCTAGCGCATCCTGCTCTTTTTAAGGCGAATCTGGGCACTAGTAGGCTTAAGGAGTTGGATGATCTGGTGATTCTGGATGAAGATTTTAAAGTAAATTTGTTTCAGAGGTACAATGGGGCTAGATTATTTAAGGCCTTATGAGTGAGGCAGATAGTTTTGAGGTCGATTTTTTGCTGTATGGAGAGCCATTTGCACGCTTTCCTGGTTGTAGAGATGTGTTCACGCGTTGGGATGTTGAGTGCTGCGCGTAGAGCATTGTTCTGGAGAACCTGGAGTTTGTTAATTATGGATTGGGTGGCTCCTATTGCAAAGCATTTTAAGAACAAAGACTGAGCACACATTATCATATCATTTTAAGAACGGCTGCAACAACATTTACGGCAGCAATAGCCAAAGAGGTCTGAAAACCATTCAATAACCGGTCCCAGAAGCCTAAAGACTTCAAGGAGGCAATATCAAATACACACCGTGAAGAAAATGCATTTCTCTTATCATCAAGAGCACTACATTCTAAAAACCAATGTTCCAGACTTTCATTATGATGTATATTGTGACAAAGTCTGCAAGCGTCCAGGTGGTAATCCACCTTCAATTTACACCCAATGATCGTGTTGGGTGGAGGTTCAATATTATTTGCATATAGGTAGATCTGAAAAAACTTGGACGGACATTTGATAAAAATAGGGTGGGAGTGTATTGCACTTCTTTTCTTCCAAAGGCAGGTTCCTAAACATTTTATAGGTTGTGATTAGATTACACGCCAAGCACCTATCCATGTCCCATAGTGCTTTCATTACCTTCTAAGGCTCTTTTATTAGGCAGTCTCTGGTCATGTTAACATCACCCAATATACAATCGCAGGTCATTGACCAGGCTAAAAGAGTCTGATAGTCCCTTGACGTGTTGTATTTTTCAATAGTGGAAAAAGAGTATAAGCGGGGCAATCCCAGTTTTTAAATTAAAGTAAAAGGTTTTGCCATTTAATCCTGGTTACTAGGGACAAAAGTCCCAATTTAACCCGAATGACAACCACAGTGGTGGAATTTCGGAAGGGCCAAAACCTTCCTCCGTATCACACACTCAATATTATCCCAAAAAGGGAATTAGCCGTAGAGCATGGACGGTGTCAATTTTAACTTATAAAAAATGGATAAAGGGCGTAATGGTAAAACGTCCATATTTACGATCAAGCCTAATCATTTATCTAGAAGACCATTGCTTTTTGCCTTAAGTTTTTATATTTCTCCAGCATGGGGTCTGGCATGGATTCACATTCTCATGAATATTCGGTATCCCTAAAAAATATCCCCACCAAAAATATCGCCGTACATATGGCCGTTTGTCTCGCCATAGGCAATATTTTTGGGGGGATCATTTGTGGGAGCGGGGGTGTCCCCCACACATTTTAGAATAATGTGGGGGTTGCAGGGCTATCCCCCGCAGGGTCCATGGGTCAATATCGCCGCAGAAATATGGCGATATTTTTGTATCCAATATTTTTGCGGGCCTATTAACACATGGAACTGAATATTCCTAGTCGTCAGGTTGGGAATCCTCGGTAAAAGAAAAACAGTTTCACTTTCACTTACAAACTGTATTCCTCCTTTAAACCAATCACTGTCTGCTGTGTCAGACTGCCCTCATTCAATGACAGTCCTCCCCCTAAGCCCCTCCAGTGGCAGCCATCTTCAGATTTTTACCGCATGCTTCAGTGTTGGGAGTCCTCGAGTTTTCTCTGCCAGCTACTTTTACGTTTTTTTCTAGATGGAAAAGGGTTCTATTTTCATTCCAAAAGAGCCTGTGTGCTCTTTTCTCCATCTGCCGACAGCAGGGATCCGTTGTCAGTGAATTTCAGTGCCCCTCAAGGGCGAAGATCATCAAAGTTTCCAGAAGTTCATCGGGCCTACTTCACACCCTGTGACCATGACGGAGGAGAAGAAGGAAGGAAGTCCCTCTTCAAGTCCTGCGCGAAGAGCGGGCTACGGAATGTGTTTGTGGAGGACAAGCACCTGCAAAGCCTCTTCTGCTTGCATCCGGGCCACAGGGAAGGAGATTCTGAGATATGCTGCGGCTTCTCCAAGAAAACGACAAAGGACATGCACAGTAGACAGGTGGCATGGCTGAACGCCAAGGCCTCTGCCGCATGCTACGAGCAGGGTCATGCCTCACCCAGGACTGGTTGATCCGAGGAGTGGTCTTCTAAGTCCTGTGAGGGTGCCTCATTGGTGGGTGCCCAAGACAAGTTCAAGAACCGCAGGTTTGGGTCACCGGGGTCACCGCGGAAGAGGGTCCCACGGCAGACAGGGCGTCATCAACATCACCTTCTGCCTCCATTGCCAGCCAGCAATCGAGCTCCTCCTCAAAGAGAAAATTGTCCAACCCAGCTAAACTGCGGGAGAAGCCCTTGAAACCAGGGACAGAGGAGAAGAAGACCAAACTGCCCAAGAAGGCCCATGCGTCACATAAGTCTTCATCGACGATAGAGATAGTGGTGGCTGCTCTCTAGAAAGCAAAGGGGGCTAACCCTGAGAAGGTAGCCCCCACAGTGCAGAAGGTATCCCTCCCTCTGAGGTGCAAAGCCACCCCATTGACTTTGACAAGGTCTGCTGGCACACCAGAGAAGGGGGCAGAACCTGCTTCCAGCCCCTCAGCGTGGAAAAAAGGTGGGGGCAAGGAGGCCCCGGATCAGACCCAGACTGTGGCCCAAGTCATGGAAATTTCATCCACGGACGACGAGGGCCTGGATTCCTTGCACACTGTCCATGAGAACGTGGAAGAGGAGGACAATGGTGATGAGGTTGATGGCGGCACAGGCCTAGTGTTCCGATCACGCCAGCTCCGACAAGGGATGTGTCTCTGAGCATCCTGTCAACCGTCTACACCTTGGTGTATGAGATCCAGAAGAGGATGCCACAATGGCTGGTTGCAATGTCCCCCAAGTCCCCAATCAGCCGCCAGCAAAGAAGAGGAAGAGTCATCTGACGTTCCCATTTCAGCCTCCACATCCGCGTCAGGCACCCTCTACCCCAGCAGACCCAGACACGGGCACAGGGAAGGATATGGCCATGACACAGATGACTGTATTATTGCAGCGGGTGGCGGGTCCCCCCAGCCTCAGGTGTCCCCACGATGAGGTGGCGTCATTTCGTTCCATGATCACCAGAGCCTACGAGCTGTTTGAGCTTGTGCCCAAAGAAACCCAGAAGAAAGGTTTCCTGTACCAGAGGCACAAGGCGAGGAGGAAGACAATCCTTGCGGTGCCCCTCCAGGACGACGTGTGGGAGGAGGGCCTGGCCCTCTTGAAGAAACTTGTACTGCTCCAGCAAAACGGGATAGGCTGGAGAAGAAGTACCAGGTGCCAGATTCCGCACCCAAGTGCCTGAGGTCGCAACCATCGCCGGATTCGGTGGTTCCACAGCCTTGAGGAAACCCGTTCCCGTCGTCTTCAGTCCCTCCAGACAGCGAGGGTAAGAAGATGGACACCATGGGAAGGATGGCGATTTACACCGCAGCATCCACCATCAAGGCGGCCAACACACTGGTGATCTTATCCAGGTACGACAGGGAGCTTTGGTACAAGCTGGGTCCAATTTTGGAGTTCCTCCAAGATGACAAGCGTATGGAAGCAATCACTCTCTTCTAGGAGAATAAGGTGGCGTCAGATCACACCATCACAGTGATGCTGGACATTGCTGACACAGGGTTCTGGCAGCTGGGGAACAGTGTCTTCCTTCATTGTGAAGACTGGATGAAGGCCACAAATTTCCACCAGGAGGTCTAAGCGAAGGTACTGGACATGCCTTTCGACGGAGATAACGTTTTCAGGTAGGTCATTGACAAGTCCCTACAGGCCATCAAGACAGAAACAGAGACGGCCCATTCCTGGGCACCCTCCAGCAGCACCACTCTTCTTTTTCGCTCCTCCAGAGAAAAGTCGGGCAGGTCTTCAAAGGTTTCTCCTCATTGTACCATCAGCCTTACAGATCCATGACTCAGGAAGCCTACAGAGGCCATTCCCAGGCCTTACGGTGGCAGAGGAGAGCATTGTCATTGCCCCTAGGGCAGGGTGACGGCACCCAAGCAAGCCTGAACCGACCAGGATGTCGGGCCTCCAATCCTGCACTCCAGTGGGAGGCCAGCAGATTCATCAGCGAGTGGAAAAAGATCACCACCGACAGTTGGGTGCTGGACGTTCTTGCCCCTGGAGTTTCAGCATAGGTGTCCGCCGATCCCTATGGTGGCCCGTTCGGAGCAGCACATCATTCAGCTCTTACAGGAGGTACGAGCCATGCTATGAAAAGGGGTGATAGAGATGGTTCCCCAGTCTAGTCTAGATTCTTTTTGGTCAGAAAGAAGACGGGGCCTGGAAGCCCATTCTTGACTTACGAAGTCTCCGAAATTCAGGATGGTTACATTTCAACACGTGCTCGGCCAACTGGAAAGAGGGGATTTCTTGATGTCACTGGACCTGGAGGACACCTACTTCCACGTCTCCATTCACAGGAAACACCAAAAGTTTCTACGCGTTGTTTGTTTGTTTGTTTGTTTTGTTTATTTGTATAGCGCTCCGGACCCGTGGGTAGAAGGGTGCTTAAGAATGCGGTTACAGGCATGAGATATACATTTACATATTACAACAATTTACATAAGTTACATGGCACAACAATTTACATATAGTATAGGCATGGTTGCGGTGTTAGGGAGTTAAGATATTGGAAAGTGGAGGTGAAAACCAGCCGATAACATGTTCCCTAAAGATCGTAAAGGACTCAATAGTTTTAATGTTAAGTGGTAGGGTGTTCCAAAGTTGGGAGGCAAGCACTGTGAAACTGGCGCTTCCTGCTCTTTTTAGGGCAAATCTAGGCACTGTCAGGCATAGGGAGTTGGATGATCTGGTGGTTCTGGTGGCGGTTTTTAAAGTAAGTTTATCGGTGAGATACGGTGGGGCTAGGTGGTTTAGGGACTTGTAAGTGAGGCAGATTGTTTTGAGGTCAATTTTTTGCTGTATGGAAAGCCATTTACACGCTTTCCTGGTTGTGGAAATGTGCTCTCGCCTTGGGATGTTGAGTGCTGCGCGTAGAGCATTGTTTTGGAGAACCTGGAGTTTGTTTATTATGGATTGGTTGGCTCCTAGATACAGGCTATTGCAGTAGTCCAATTTGGACTGGATGAGGGCTCTGGCAAGAGTGAGGCAGCTATTGGAGGATAGGAAGGGTCTGCTAGCCCTAATTAGCTTACCCGTATGGGCAGTGGCTGAGGCGGTCATGTTAATTTGTTTGGTGAGGTTGGTGTTGGCATCAAAATGGAAGCCTAGGGTTTTCACACTTTTGACAATGGGGTTGGTATTGCAATCTATGATAATGTTATTGTAGCAGGGACTGAGTTTTGCCAGGTTATTGGCAGAGCCGACCAGAAGAAGCTCCCGTCTTCTCATCATTCAGGTAGAGGCCGTGGGTGGCCATCCATGCCTGAATGATGGAGAAGATTGCATTAGTCCGGGTGACGTCTGCATTGTAGTTGCCCGAGATGGTGAGGAAGAGCTGGGTGTCATCTGCATAGTTAGTGTAGGTGACACCCAGACGGTCCAGTTTGTCAAATAGCGGCTTTGTAAATATATTATACAAAGTGGGATAGACACAGGAGCCTTGTGGGACTCCGCATGTGATGGGGATAGGGTCCGCTGCTGCTGTTGTGGAGAAAACTTGCATAGTTCTATTCGCCAGGAAGGATTTATCCATGAGGAGGCAGAGGAAGAGAAGTGGGCTGCGGTAGGTGGCTGCAGAGGATTTCGTGATCGACTAAATTGAAAGCTGCTGAGAGGTCTAAGAGAAGTAGGATTGCAGCATTGCCTTTGTCTTTGATTTCATCAATCTTGCTTTTGAGGTCATCCAAAGCGGTTTCTGTTCCGTGTTGAGGTCTGAAGCCAGATTGACGTATGCCTAGCAGTTGGTTGGATTCTAGGTACTCCTGAATCTGGATGTAGGCTACTCTGTCCAGGATTTTTAACAGGAAAGGGACAGTGGTGATGGGTCTATAATTGGTTGGTATGGCTGGGTCAAGTGATTGTTTTTTTAGGAGAGGGAGAACCCAGGATTGTTTTAGGTTGCTGGGGACAGAGTTGTTAGCAAATGACAGGTTAATTATCTTAGTGATAAAAGGGGAGAGCTCTCTGGCTGCATTTATTATTATCTGTGCAGGACAGCTGTCCCCTTTGCAGTTAGAAGGTTTTAAGGAGGTGATAATTTTTTGGACTTCAAGAATAGTTACTTTCTTAAAGGTGAAGGCTGTTTTAACTTTGATAGGTGTTGGTGAGCTTAGGATTGGGTTTGTGGTCAAGTTGCTGAAGATTTGTTGACGTTTGTCCTCAATTTTGGTTTGGAGTCCTTTGATTTTGTTGTTAAGTGCATTCTGGATGCTGGTGCACCAAAGTTTATCTTTTGACCAAGTGTCTGGGGGTGGATTGGGGTTTTCTCGCTCCTTTAGCATTTTGAATAGTTCTTTAGTGGAGGAGCCTGCCTGATCTATCCTAACATTGTAGGACTCTTTTTTGGTGCGAATTATCTCACTTTTGTATAGTGCGGAGATGTTCTTAAGAATGGATTTGTTTTGAGATGAGGGTTAGTTTTCCATAAGAGTTCAGCTTTGGCCTTCTTTTTCCTAAGTAGTTTAAGTTCGGGGTGTACCACGAATTCAGTTGGCTTATTGGCTTGCTTTTACATAGTTTCAGAGGAGCAATGGTGTCAATGGGAGTGGCCATAGAGCTGTTGAATGTGTCAACAAGTAGGTTTAGTTCAACATTGTCCGGTAGGGCGTTAAGGGTGGGTAGGACCAAGGGTAATAGTGCTTCGGCTGTGATGCTGCGCTTGTTTCTGGTTGGGCAGGCTGGTGCCATGGGGCACCTTTAAGAAACTGTTTGGTTGATGTGAATTTCGAGAGGGATAAGGTAATGATCCGTCCATGTGAGGGGTTGGGGGTCCCTACAAGTGGTGTGCAGTTAAGAGTTGCTAACCAGTTGATAATTCTACCTTTCTGGTGGGTCGGTGAGGTACTGAGTTGAGTGAATCCATGCTCAGTTAGGGCATTTGCTAGGGATGTGGCTGGGGCATCCTTGGGGTCGTTGTAGCCAAGATTGAAGTCACCGAGGATAATAGTTTGTGCTAGTGGTTTGGAATTTTCAGTGATGAGCGCAGTGATGTCTTCTTCGAAGACTCCAGGAGGGCCTGGGGGTCTATATATAAGGTGAACAGTGATTGTGCTTGTGGGAGAGGTTTGAAGCTTGACTGTGAGTAGCTCGCAGGATTTAAGTGTTAGGGTGGAGACTAGTCTACAGCCTAGTAGTGATTTAGAGATAATTGCTATGACTCCTCCCTTGCCATTAGGTCTTGTGGCTCTGAGGATGGAATAGTTGACCTGAATAGCTAGCGATAGGTGTGGTCCTGATGCCTCATGTAGCCATGTTTCCGTTAGGGCAAGGAAGTCGAGATCGTAGGTTAGAATGGTGTCGGCAATTTCTGTGGGGTGTGCGGCCAGGGATCTGACATTGAGTAGGGCTCCTTTTAGGGGGAGTGGTTCAGGCTTGTTGGGGGTCTTTAAATTCTTCTTAGTTTTGGTGTTGAGTTTTGCAGGGTGGTTGCTGGTTGTATGGGGAAGCCTAGTGCCTAGTCTGTTGTTGCGGGCCGTGATAACCGGGTTGGTTGAGCATGCGGATTTAGGGGATTTCAGTGTGGGAGGTACATTGCGGCATGGGGCACTGAGTCTACTATAATTGGGAGGTTTGTTAGAGATAGTGTTGCCAAGGGAGCTATTGTCTACGGAGGAGGTATGGTGAGGGTAGAGGTTGGGCGGGAAGGTAGGTAAGGTAGGAAGGGCGTGGGGCAAGGGATCGGGTAGTGTCTAGGGCATCCAAGAGTGGTTAGGCCATCGCTGAGGGTTATGTGGTGGTTTCCGCTACAGGGTACATTGTCTGGCATGATGCAGAAGGGGAACATGGTAAGAGTAAGCCAGGTAATCATGGTCTAGGCGCAAGGTTGCACAATGCAGGTCCAGTGCACTCTTAGGTTAGGTTAGGTTACAATGGGGCAATGCTTAAATTGGAAAATACGCTCTATGGTTAAATCCTGTGAGGTAACAACTAGGTGTATGTGCTAGGCAGGCATAGGTAGGCACATAGAGACACATAAAGTCAGAGCACTGAGTGCAGTGCCAAGTATGGTAGGCGAGAAACGGGCTAATAAGGGCTTCTCCTATCGATAGTAAGGCAGTAAGGCATAGGGCCACCTGGGGCTGGGTGCATCACAGCATAGGCAGATCAAACATAGGCTAAATGTAGTAATCCAGCATGGGCACTGGGCAAATCAGCATAGGCTAAATGCAAAAATCCAGCATGGCCAAATCATCATAGGCTAAATGCAATAATCCAGCATGGGCAAATCAGCATAAGCTAAATGCAATAATCCATCATGGGCAAATCAACATAGGCTAAATGCAATAATCCAGCATGGGCAAATCAGCATAGGCTAAATGCAATAAACCAGCATGGGCAAATCAGCATAAGCTAAATGCAATAATCCAGCATGGTCAAATCAGCATAGGCTAAATGCAATAATCCAGCATGGGCAAATCAGCATAGGCTAAATGCAATAAACCAGCATGGGCAAATCAGCATAGGCTAAATGCAATAATCCAGCATGGTCAAATCAGCATAGGCTAAATGCAATAAACCATCATGGGCAAATCAGCATAGGCTAAATGCAATAATCCAGCATGGGCAAATCAGCATAGGCTAAATGCAATAAACCAGCATGGAGCAGATGTTGTTGATCCAGTATAGAGCCATCTAAATCTAGGTATATCAGGGCAGCAAGACGGATTCAGTGCAAGCAAGTATCAAGTATCAAGGTTAAGCATGTAGGTCACATGATTGGACAAGGTAACAATGGAGAACAATGGAGAACTGTGGAGCTAGGCAATGTGTGGCTTTTCAGAAGGTTTATACTAAATGAACAGATGGGGCAGCCAGTATAATGCTTGTGCTATTGTTAAGAGGGAGTAGCATAAAGCAACATTGTGAGTTCGGCTGGACATCAGTGAAAGTCAGGATAAGAATAGGCACCTTAAGACCGGTAATATGCAAGTGCACCTTGTGTGCGAGGAGAGGAACAGTTTTCAATCCACTGCGTGGCATCAATCTTACTTTTTGTGTCGATATAGTTCCGGCGTCGATGCAGTTGCAGCGGGGTACATACCCTGTGTAGAGGTCAGGAGGTGCTTTGCAGCATGAGCAGGGTGCAAGGGAGCGATCGGGGCAGATCGCGTCGCTCAGGGGTCTGCCGGCTCCAGACAGGCTCATGACAGGAGAGAGCCTTTCTTCGTGTGCCTTCAGCACAGGGACAGCACTACCAGTTCAAGCCCCTACCCTTCTGCTTGAATTCGGCCCCCAGAGTGTTCCCGAAGTTCCTAGCAGCGGTGGCAGCCCATTTGCAGCAAAGGGGGCTACACGGATACCCGTACCTCAAAGACTGACTCATCCGGGCCCGCTGGTGAGAGTTGGCCATGGGACAGATGGAGGCGGCCGTCAAGCTGCTGACGGATCTAGAATTCTCCATCAATTATCCAAAGTTCTGCTTGTCACCATTGCAGAACGTGCTGTTCCTGGGAGCCATACTCAATACAGTGTCCTGCCTGGCGTCACCCACGGAGGAGAGGGTAACGTTCATTCAGGGGAAGATGCAGCAGCTGTTGTCGATGAAGACGGCCATGGTGCGGACCATCAAGTCATTGTTCGGCATGATGTCATTGTGCATCTACCTCATCCGGCTCAGCAGGTTAAAAATGCAATCTCTTCAGCAGTTCCTGGATGCTTGCTGGATGCAAGTGTCCGGAAACTTCGCGGAAAAGATCACTCTGGACAACGAGTTCCATTGGGCGTTAAGATGATGGGGCATCTGCTCCAACATCACCCAGGACACAGGGTTTCAGAACACTCTATTCCATGAAACGGTCACCTCAGACTCTTCCCTGGAAGGCTGCGTAGCCCACACCGGGCATCTGCATGCCAGAGGCCTGTGGCTGGCGGAGGAGAAGGATCTACATATCAACATCCTGGAGCTACGGGCAGTGTTCTGGGCCCTCAAGTCATTCCTTCTATCTCTGAAGGGCAAGGTGGTGAGGACCTACATGGACAACACCATCATGATGGTCTACATCTGGAAACAGGGGGGCACTCGATCCACAGTGCGCTCCGGGTAAGCGCAGGATATGTGGCTCTGGACCGTTGGACAAGAAATGTTCCTCCTCCATCTTCAGCTAGCGGGAGTCAAGAACATCATCGTGGACCGCATTTTCGCCAAGTTGGGCAGGCCCCAGATCGATCTGTTTGTGACAGTGGTGAACTCCAAATGCCAGAAGTTTGCCAGCAGATTCCACCAACTGAGAACCCTGGGGGATGCATTCTCCTTCACGTGGGAAGGGATGTTTCTGTATGTGTTTCCTTCATTGCCTCTCCTGCTACGAGTCATCAACATACTCAGACAGTGTCAGTGCAGGACAGTGGCATCGCCAGGAATCAAATTTAGGAGGGGCACAGAGGGTTACATGTGTTAATATCCACGCAGAAATATTGCAACACAAAAATATCACCATATTTCTGCGTCAATATTGACCCATCGACCCTGCGGGGGACATCCCCGCAACCGCTGCATTATTTTAAAATGTGCGGGGGACACCCCCGCAACCCCGTTCCCACTATTATCCCCTCCAAAAATATCACCTATGGTGAGAAAAACGGCCATATGTAAGTCGATATTTTTGGTGGGGATATTTTGAAGGGATACTGCACAGAGGGGGCCAAAGACAAAAGTAGGAGGGGCACAGACAAATGTAGGGGGAGAACATGGTCACTGCTTGTCTTTGGTAGGGAGGCACAAGGGGGGGCACAGGGTTTCACAGGGAGGGCCCCGGCCCTCCCAGGCCCTCTCCTAGCAACGCCACTGGTGCAGGATGATACTTATCGCCCCGGGGTGCCAAGGCAGATTTGGTATCTGGGTTTTCTCAGCCTGTCAGCATTGCCTCTGGTCAAGCTACTGGCGGTCTCAGATCTTCTCACCAGAGAAGGAGGTGCAATCCTGCGTCACAACCCAGGTTCGCTCAACATAAGGGATTGACTCCTGCAGCCCTAGAGTTAGGAGGATATGAGTTGCCTGCAGACTGCAGGGAGGTCCTCGCCAAGACCAGGGCATCGTCGACTTTGAAGTGCTATGGATAAAAATGGAAGCGTTTCGCTATGTGGTGCTGGTTGCAGAAGATTACCCCTCTGAGGGTCCTGGTCCTGCAGATGTTTCCATACTTGGTATCATTGGCCAAGGCCGGCATGGCTGCCTCCAAAACCGGGTCCGGGTTCCCTGAATGGGGAATTACCGGGCCATTCTGAGTTCGGAGGGCCCGGTAATTCCTCCCTCAGGGAACTCCCTCAGGGACCCCGGGCCCGGACCTTCCCCATTCCCATTCGAGCCCCCATAGGGCTCAATGGGAGAGGAAGCTAATAATGGGCCGATTACGACCGGCCCGTTGTTAGCTCCCTTGTCCCCTCACGGGACCCGGTAACGAAGCCTGGTTTTACCAGGCGTCCTTCCTGGGTCCCGCGAGGGGACCTCGTTATCAGGCGGAATGGGAATAACGGGTCCCCACCCATTAGCAGACCCTGTTAATACATTCCGCCTGACTTGTAATGAGGCCCATATACCTGTAACAGCGCCTCGATGTCCCTGGGCTATGTGAGCGCTTTAAATATGCAAATAAATAAATATGTGAATGCTAACACCCCATATGAAAACAAATCTCCAGCGTGAACGCTAACAGTGCTTCTGAAGACTGACGGAGATGGCACTCTCTGTGTGTGAATTCTAATGTCCATGCTTATGAAGCACTCAGAAATGCACAAGTGCCTTTATTTACCACTTGCTCGGAGTGGGTACAAAAAGCCACATCCAGGGACCAGCTCTTGTGTGATGATTCAATAATGACAAGGGTTAACTAAGACATTTGCATCTGTGGTTTCCGAAGCGCCATTGACATGCCTCCTTCTCTGGCAATGGATTTCCGTTGCAATACCAGTCTGTTTATGGGACATGGTAGGAAATGGTGTGTGGGTGATGCAGTCGGCATATGTACTTTCATTTATTTACTTACCTCAGACAAACATGATGATTCGAACAGAGTACAACTAGAACAAAAGTAAGGGAGGGTGCCCTGTTCCTTGCTGCTTTGCATTAGCAGGATAGTGAAATATAGATGAAACATCAACTTGAGAGTGAAGAGTGGGGGCGAATCATGAGAATAGTGATGGGGATTATTGGTAGCACGGCCATTTACTCGCTGGACAGTAATGCACATGGGTTCAGTTTACAATTAAGCACATTTAGGAGCTGGGAGGATGATCACGGGGGTGGGGCCTCGCGAGCTAGTCCCAGAGGAAGCGGGTGCTTTACCGTGCTCTTTCTAAAGTCCTGAATAGTGGTTGTGGTTTAACCTTGCGAGGGTGCATTCCCACTGCAAGCAGTCATTATGGAGGAGGAGAGAAAGGTGCATGAGGGCACGGAATGTGGGGAAGGCTTGAGACTAGTAGAGGTGCAGCTAACCTCTACTAGTGAGCTAGGCGGGGGCATCCCATGGATACATTGAAAGAAAAGAAGAAGGAATGTGTAGCGGGGTCAAATAGGAAAGCCTTCCCCTAATGAGTCTGTGGGTGGAGCTGTTGGAGGGGAGAGGGCGGCAGAAGAACTAAACGTGGCACAGGTAGGTCGTTTTTTAAGAGTGGGCGCACTGGGTGTCCTACGTGGACACTGTATCAGTAGCGGAGCCTACCGACGGCCCGAGTGGAGAGCATGGTTCTTGTAGCGGGTGTCCTACACGGAGTCTGTATCAGTAGCAGAGCCTCCCGAGGGCCAGAGTGGAGAGCATGGTTCTTGTAGCGGGTGTCCTACACAGAGATTGTATCAGTAGCGGAGCCTCCCGAGGGCCAGAGTGGAGAGCATGGTTCTTGTAGCGGGTGTCCTACACGGAGTCTGTATCAGTAGCGGAACCTCCTGAGGGCCAGAGTGGAGAGCATGGTTCTTGTAGCGGGTGTCCTACACAGAGACTGTATAAGTAGCAGAGCCTCCCGAGGGCCAGAGTGGAGAGCATGGTTCTTGTAGCGGGTGTCCTACATGGAGACTGTATCAATAGCGGAGCCTCCCGGGGGCCCGAGTAGAGTGCATCATTCTTGTAGCGGGTGTTCTACACAGAGACTGTATCAGTAGCGGAGCCACCCGAGGGCCCGAGTGGAGAGCATGGTTCTTGTAGCGGGTGTCCTACATGGAGACTGTATCAGTAGCGGAGCCTCCCGAGGGCCCGAGTGGAGAGCATGGTTCTTGTAGTGGGTGTCCTACTCGGAGACTGTATCAGTAGCAGAGCCTCCCGAGGGCCCGAGTGGAGAGCATGGTTCTTGTAGCGGGTGTCCTACACAGAGTCTGTATCAGTAGCGGAGCCTGCTGAGGGCCAGGGTGGAGAGCATGGTTCTTGTAGCGGGTGTCCTACATGGAGACTGTATCAGTAGCGGAGCCTCCTGAAGGCCAGGGTGGACAGTATGGTTCTTGTAGCGGGTGTCCTTCACAGAGACTGTATCAGTAGCAGAGCCTCCCGAGGGCCCGAGTGGAGAGCATGGTTCTTGTAGCGGGTGTCCTACACGAAGACTGTATCAGTAGCGGAGCCTCCCGAAGGCCAGGGTAGACAGCATGGTTCTTGTAGCGGGTGTCCTACACAGAGTCTGTATCAGTAGCGGAGCCTCCTGAGGGCCCGAGTGGAGAGCATGGTTCTTGTAGCTGGTGTCCTACACGGAGACTGTATCAGTAGCAGAGCCTCGCGAGGGCCCGAGTGGAGTGCATGGTTCTTGTAGCGGGTGTCCTACACAGAGTCTGTATCAGTAGCAGAGCCTCCTGAGGGCCCGAGTGGAGAGCATGGTTCTTGTAGCGGGTGCCCTACATGGAGACTGTATCAGTAGCGGAGTCTCCCAGGGGCCAGAGTGGAGAGCATGGTTGTGTAGCGGGTGTCCTACACAGAGACTGTATCTGTAGCAGAGCCTCCCGAGGTCCCGAGTGCAGAGCATGGTTCTTGTAGCGGGTGACCTACACGCAGACTGTATCAGTAGCAGAGCCTCCCGAGGGCCCGAGTGGAGAGCATGGTTCTTGGAGCGGGTGTCCTACACGGAGACTGAATCAGTAGCAGAGCCACCCGAGGGCCAAAGTGGAGAGCATGGTTCTTGTAGAGTCAAATGTGAAGCAGGGATGCATTCTGAAGATGTTTAGTAGGTTAAGCTTGGCTGCTGATGCCTTGAAGGTAATGAACTGGTTAAATGAAAGGTCCCTCTTAAATTGTCCCCCCAGGTTGTGAACCTTTGGCCATGGCTTGAGAGGGACAAGTGAATTAAGAGAGGAGTGAAGGGGTTGGACTTTAGGAGCTGGGAGTAAGATACGCTCAGTTTTGGAAGAGTTGCACACCTGAGAGCAAAGCTTAGTGGCCAATGGGAGTGACAACTGAAAAGATGTGATTACATACTTCTTTGGTGCAGAGGAAGCGGGGAAAAGGATTTGGGTAGCATCACCAAAAAGGGATCGAAGAGGCCTAACTTTTCTAATAGACGGGGTGTAAGTTGGGAAAAAGAGCGGTCTTTAGTGCTGAAAGCTGGGTAACTCCCACCGGGTGGAGGTTGCTGAGGATGAGCCAGTGCTCCATGAGATGACGAAGGAGTGGTCAGGCAGCTAGGAGGCAATCCATTCAGGGCCGTGCCCTTGAAGCTAAGGAGCGAGTGGGTGCAAAGGGTAGAACGATGGTCAACAGTTTTAAAGGATGCAGAGAGGTCCACGGGAACGAGGATGGCTGATTATTTGCAGCGGGGAACGGTATCACCTGGAAAAAACGAAGACAAAAACGAGAACAAAAGGAACACATTTTTTTTGTGTTAGAAAAGTGTGGGATTTGCACCTTTTCACAATAAATAGATGGGGGCTGGCAAAGGGTACAAAACAAGGTGGACGTGTGTGGGGGAGTTGCTGGGGGGTCACCCGCACAATTTAAAAAAAAGTGCCAAACAAATAATTTGTTTTCATCGAGTTTCGACCAAATACAATGTGTTGTTTTGAGCTTCGTTTTTTTCTCGCTATTTCAACGTAGCACCATGGCAACAAGTAGTGAGGGAGAAGGAGATGTGGGTGAATGCTGTTTTTGTTTGTTTGCTTGGGAAACACAGATTGGATTGGGTCCCACAATTCTTCAGAGTGTGATCTGGTTGCTGCATGCTCAAGAACTTTAGAGTGGTGGGAGAGGAGAGACACAGGCATATCATTGGCAGGGCCTTTGGAGTCAACAGAGGTCATTTCAAGATGGGCAGGATAAATGATTGCTTGAAGCAGCTAGAAAGGTCTGCTACGAGCAAAAAGTTGAAGAGTGTGTACAGGAAAGCATAGGTAATATCCCTATCGTTTCTGGGGCACCGCGCTGTGTGATCCTCAGCATAGGTTGCCAGCTTGGAGCAGAAATGCCAATTCCCTCTCCATGAATGGGAGGAAATGAGGAAAAGAAGGAGAGGTGGTGATGAAGCGAAAGAGACAAGTGGGGAGATTGGAGGGCAGTGAGGAGGGAGTCTCTGTTTCTGGTGATTGTATATGAGAAATAAAAGGCAAAGTTGTCAGCAGAGAGAGCAGGCGATGAAGCGGGGAGGAAGGAGAACCCGCATGGCCTGAAGGGTGGGGGCACTTCACAATGATAGATTTTAAGCAGAATGATTCAGCAGAGTGGAGGGAGAGATTTGTTAGAGGTATCGAGGGGAGGGCGGCAGCTGGACGTGGCCCAGTGACAGAGGGGGAGGTGAATAGTGGTCTCAGCTGGTGGATGAGTTTGATGTTTCAAGTTTGGTGGGTGATTGAAAAGTAGTTAATGATTGAGCATAATAGTGGTGTTCAAAGGGACCAGCTAATTTTAGTAGTAGTATTAGTAAAAATATTTATTGAACGCAGCAGATTAATGTTAAGAACCGGTTTCAAAGTGCTGCAGACAAGAATACAAACAAAGGATAAATAACATTACATGGTGGAACCGCCTGATCGCGGGCGAAAAAACGAGATGGACTTCAGCGACGGCAAAGATCTTAGAATTGGCTTTAAAAAAGATAAAAGTCTTTTTAAACCTGGCGGAAGACTCCCTGCCTTGAACTTTCTCTTGCTTCCATTGCTTGAATTTCCTGTTTCTCTTTTGATTTTCCGTGTTTTCACGAACTATGTTAAAACCACAAAAACTTTGTACGTTTTGTAGTGTTTTTCTGTGAGCTTCGCCTCTTCTTTTCTTCCCAGATCTTGTAAAAATCTTATTGATTAAACACAAGTAAATAAAAAAAAAAATAACATTGCATTTCCAATAGCAGAGGTGAACTTGCCCTAAAACAGTCTATACTATGGTACAGAGAGTGAGCGCAGATGCTGTTTCAATCAAGGTTTATAATACTGTAAAGTAGGGCTATTCATGGTGGATTTTGAAAGCTTATTCCACATGTGGCAGCCCAAAGACTCCATCATTTCTCCTCCATATGATGATTTACAGAACATAGCCTCAACCAATCGTTATTTGGACAAATGTCTAAGAGATCTACTCGGTAAGCATTTTGGAACCATGCAAGATAGGTTACTCAGGCGCTGGGACGTTATTAACCTTCCAAATGTATGTGTGGGCCCGTTCTTGAATTATTGCCTCAATTGGTAACCTTGCCGTGCTTGTGTAATATGGTCAACGTTCCATAGACCAAAAATGATGCGCACTGCGCGGTTTTGTACTGCTTGCAATTTAGCAATTGATTTCTTTGTCATGCCCAAGTACAACGCCTGGTAATAGCGCAAACTCGAAAAGGTGATTGCCTACACCAACAACTTCAGGTGGCTAACTTAAATTAGATGTCTACCTCTGTTTACATCTGAGGTAAAGGCAGCAAAGGCCTTTTCGATGCAGATGGCTCGGGGGAAGAGCTAGAGCTTGGAGAGAAGACTTGACATCATCAAGATAGGGAGCAAGATAGCCAGCTTAGAATTTTGGGTTTGTGTTGAGGCTGTGGGCACAGTATATGCTTGTAGTGACCGTTACATTTCAGTGTAGGCAGGCATTGACCAACAACATAGTATATCACCTGGTAGGCTCCAGAACATTACATTCTACACCGACATTAGCCCAATGCCTCTCTAGCCTTATATGTAAGTGTATGCACCCCAAAAAAGTTTCCGTCCTACACACATTGTTAGGCAGGTAAAAATGTGTCCAGTTTCAGGGTGTTCCCCAAATCGAGTATTTTACCTAGAGGCGTGGGAACAGGTGTGAAATGTCTTGTCTCTGACATCCCACTTCCATATTGCAACTGAGTCTTTGTCTAGGCTATTCCAGTGCCTATCCTATACAAAATGATTTGAGGAGATTGTCAAGAAAGTAACACTGCAAATGGGTTTCACTGCATACAATCAAGCCACTTCTTCAAATTTTACATCAACGATGAATTACTATTTGGATATGGAATGCGAGGCATGTCTCTGAGAAGAATGCTAGCGTCTAAATACTGATGCTCAATGCTTGAGGGTAGATAACTTGTCACCTATGAAGAATAGGGATGGGCTTCTTGAACTACTAGATAGTAAAGTCCAATCAGGTTTTTAGGCTCTCCATCATAAATAGGAAGGGGGACATTTGACATATAATGGTTTTCGCTGGGGATTGTCTGCTTTTTTTAAATAGCGGACGGGATTACACATTTCTGTGTATCGAGGTGTGCAACCCTACAGGAGATAATATAAATGGAAACAAAATAAATAACAAGTTTAAAAATGACTGTTTTGTGTAGCTCAGGAAAGGCTATAATTGGTGCATAGTTAAGTCATAGTTTGAAACTTTTAAAATGGTATTTTCAAAGAGTGTGATCCATCTTAATACTACAAAAAGATGTTTTTAGAAGAGCATTGTTGACTATTCAGTTGGGTAAAAAAACGAGAGAGGAGACTGGAATAAGAAGATGAATCCAGTTCTTTCTAGCCGGAATCGCTTGCCAGGTTTTCCTTTCTGGAAGAGTATCCATGCCACAACCTAAGTGGCATATTAAGAAGTATTGTAAAACCTTAAGAATTACATGTTTGATTAAAAAGGTGTAGGATACTATGCCGTACAAGTCTGCCCGACTAATTGGATCCAGCAAAAAAGAAGTGCAAAAAGGCACATATTTCGGACCCTCGAATAATGAACCTAAAGCAGTAGTTGGTAGAGTCAGACTCCTCCAGCAAGACCAACGTCTGTGCTGTTGACATTTCATAGTTCCTACAGATTGATGCCACATGAAGGACAGCCGTAATCAGATCTGCTGAATGTCAAGAGGCCCTTGGGTAATCACAGCCACTCCATTCCCCTAGCCCTGATGGTTGATGCTCTTGTCGTGCAGACGTCTTGCTCACAGATCCTCCCTCCAAGGCACTCGATGACATGTGTAGACAGTACAGCTTCGATACAAAAACAACACCTCAAATAAACCAAGCAACAAACCCCTGATGGACATATCTAGCACCGGATAAAACATGTTATGATAACATGGAACACATATCTATTCTCTTACATTCTCCAGAAAACAACCCATAGAAAGTGAAGTGACACACATCAGTCCTTACAGAAAGCACATCCCTTTGTCCAATTTCCCCCAAGTCCTCCTTCTCTTCCCACTCCCGCCTCTTCAGTTGTGCTCACTATTCCTCAAGCAAGGTTTGGAGCACCCCAGGCAGGGGCCACAGTACTCCACAGTCAGGGATAAGGGGCTTTGAAACTACTACAGTGGTGATTTGGCACAACACAAAAGCAGAGCAATGTGGCATTGAGAGCGTGGATGGAAAGAGGCGGATCAATATTCTCTTTATGTCTAAAGCAGGAGTCATGAAGGATCCTTTCGGATAATGTGATTCTAAGATCGATCCCGGCACTACATGGCGTACTTGATGGCTTCTGAAAGCTCTTGCCTGAAGCATTAGCCAAATACACTGCAGTGCACTGATTTTAAAACACTGACTACGACCTTTAAGTGCTTGTTTACTGATCCTTAAGTGAAAAGAAGAGAACATATGACTTACTTTCAAACATAATTCCCCAAATGGTCACGTAAACAGCAGATCCTCCAAGAGGGCCCCAAAAATATTGTCTTGTTACTACAAAGAGTTGGACATTTAAATAAAGAGAAGAGTGCATACACCTTTTTTTAGATGCCTGCTTATTTGAAATGCGCAGAACACGATGTTCATAAAGGTGACCTGCATTGGTCACGGGGACCATGCAACAGCATAAACTTTGCACTGGCTATCCCGGTCAAATACCGTAGACTAATCTCCGATATGCATTTCACCACCATGACTCCATGACCACCACGCCCGGCCCAGTCCACGGGCCGGGCGTGGTGACATCGAAGCAAATAAGAACAATGTAGGCGAGGAAGCAGTGTTTTCTACTATCACCATGCTGGGAGAAAACAAATACAGAGAAGAGTCAGAACTTTCCTCTTCCAAAAGCTCAGCATCGTACCTTGTGCCAAAACCCTACCGAGAACCCCAAAGCAAAATGGTTTCTCCCAAGCTTTACAACACATACACAGAGCATCAGTGTAAGCTAATCGACAAGGATCTATGTGATTATTGCGACGGCCGAAAATGCCGACTTTTTTTTTTAACCCTTTACACCTCATACATATGCGGGGGGAGACCACTCGCAACTCCCCCCATATTAATATTATACTCTAAACCCCCCACATATATATGTGTTGTAAGGGGGGATTAAAAAAGAAAGTCGGCATTTTCGGCCGTCACAATTCCCAGGTCGACATTTTTGTACGATTCCAGTTGACAATATAGGTGCCTTTCCACCACCAATATACTCATCAAAAGTAATTACATCTTAAAATAGAAGCACGAAATGACAACACCAATCCAGTGGACTGCGTATTTACTTATAGTGGTACCTATTAAATAGTTATAAAAATCTCAACCTCCCAAAGGCCATCCGCAGTTGGCTCTCTGCTCTTACAAAATAAGGGACTTCAGAGCACACTAGTGGAAATCGAAAAATCCTAGAACTTCACAATAAGTGCAGTACAACTAGACCTGCTCAAGCACATCAGATGCTAAATCCCTAGCTCAGCCCAGGTACAGTATTTGATATTTTCTAGAATAGTCTATGGAAAGTGCCGTTGGCCACACTCCATCACCTATAATCCTGCAATGAAAGCAATCACACACATCATGGCCAAGGTGATGCCAGTGTCTAGAGGCAGAGGAACGTGTCATCCATAACGTCGGTGCCTCCCCCACCTCTATACCGGAGGACTGAAAGGAGCACAACATTCATGGCACCTGCCCCCTCTCCACAGCCATACCACAAGCATGAGAGACGGTACTCACTGAGACAACCCTACTGGCCTCACCCTGGAACGAATGAAGAAGAGATGAGTTAGCAAGCTCTAGCAGACATGAAAAATACTGTGATCAAATGTGACTAAAGCAAGTGACCTCACACCCGAAACTGACACATGTAGACAAATTATGCTTCCATTAGCCACTTTGAGCTGAGACAGACAGTTGCTCATGCTCCGTCTGGAAGCAGAGAAGCAGGAAGAGCAGGCCAGGGTGCAGGGAGCACAGGGGTGGGGGGAGAAGGAGAAGAGTACAAGTAAGGCGTGCATCCATCCCCAAAGTCAGGCCCTCATCCTGGACCCTTAATGACACCCAGTTGGAGACCCTGTATCGCCTCAACAGGGAGACCATTACTGAGCTGCTCAATACAATACATGAGGACATAGGGAGCAGGATAAACATCTGTACAGCTGTGCCCCCACTGCTGAAGCTAGTGTCAGTATTACAATTCCTAGGTACTGGCACCTTCCAGCACTCTGTGGCCTTGATGCACGGCATGGCACAGCCCACATTCTTTGAAGTTATTGCCCAGTTGTTGGATGCCCTCCTGCGACATGTGCAACACCACATCGTACTGCCCACCACCCCAGCCCAGGTCAATGCCATGAAGGCAAAGTTATATGCCGTACCCCAATTGCCTACTGTGATTGCAGCCTGGACTGCACCCATGTTGTGTTGGTGGCCCCCCAGGCCCACAAAGTAGTGTACCATAATCGCAAGCACTACCACTCCCTCAATGTGCAGGTGGCCTGCGACCCCAACCTCATCATTACCCACTGCTGTGCCACTACCCAGCTTCCACCCACAGCTCCATGGCCTTATGGAACAGCACACTGCCAGGATACATGGAGAGGCACAGGGGACAACAGACCTGGATAGTGGGTGAGTAAAACTGCCATCACATCCAGCCTCTGCAGCATCATGCTGCAAGGTGGACTACAGTGTCTGGGAGGGGGGCTCTGCAATACACCAGGGCTGCAGGCAGGTGAGCCATAGCTTGGGGTCTCCATGTCCGGCTCGGGTGTCATCATGTACTGGCAGTGAAGAGGGCTCGCTGGGGATTGATGACACTTGCTGCGCAGAGTGTTCCCTGGGGATTGTTGGCGCTAGCTGCGGGAGTGCTCCCTGGGGAGTGATGGTCTTAAGCAAGTGGTGACTCTGGGCTGCTGTCCCCTGTGGCTCCTCAGTGTCTTTGGTAGCAGGTGTTGCCTCTGTCTCCATGGCTATGGTCGCTGGTGTCGGGGTAGGGCCTGCGGGCGGACCTGCAGGCCTGGCTTTGCTAGGTGCAGACATTGCACGGTCCGTGCTCCTAGGCGTGGATTGTGTGCGCTTATGTGGGGTGATGGTGGCAGACCATGAGAATCTTGAAGTGCCACTGCCTGATGGGCCGGCAGCCTCCTCCTCCTCCGAAGCCTCTGGCAATGTGTGAGTGCCTGTAGGGGACATAGGGCATGTCGTCAGGTATGGTTCCCCCACATGTTTTAGTATGCAAGACTCAGTTGCTATGGTACAGAGTGTGAACCAACACATTTGAGCAAATGGGAATGGTTGTCCATGGGAGGATGCATGTGGGGCCACCGTCAGGGTGTAGCATGATGAATGGGTGTATGGCCCATGGCTTTGTTTGGTAAGGGCAGGGTATCCAGAATCCCCTCCCCGGGTGGCAGTGACATGGTGGGTTGGGGTGGCGCTGTTCCATGGCACTGTCATGGCTCAATGGGGAACTGATGCGCAGCTGGGAGGGCTGTTCTGTGGTGCAAAGTGATTGGCAGTGTGGGAACAAGTCTGTGTGTGGGACATGTGCTTCCCTGTGGCTTGTCTACCATGCCCTCATGCGGCAGGTCTACTGGGTCTGCTATATACTGGGGTGACTGCTGCACAGTGCCATAGTTGCTCCTGCACCTCATTCCAGCTGGCACAGTGTGCGCCAGTAGGGGGGAGATGTGCATGGCATTTGTTTGGCTCACTTGCCTGCCCTTCCTTTGTGCATGCATGGGGGATTTCACTCACCTCCTACTTCCTGGGTGCTGACTCCCTCCTCTGCACTGCTGACTCCCTCTAGCCCCTCGAGGTCGAGCACCATACGGCATTTTTTCTCCCATGCTGGGAGGATCAGTGGCTCAGCAGTCCCTCCTCCTGTCGCCAGGGCCTCCCTGCGGTGTTGGGACAGCAATCCCTGCACCGTTACCCTCATGTCGTTCCTCCTTTTCCGGCAGTCCGCACCATCGTGGGGTACACTGGCAACTGCTGTGACCTTCTGGGCGATGTTGTGCCATATTGCTGTCCGCTGCTGCTCACTGGTCTTTCTTTGCCTGACTTCATACAGTTCCTCATAGTTGGCCACTAACTCATCTGTGAGGACCACAAGCTCATCCTCGCTAAATTTGGGCTTTCTGAGGCGATGTTCGTCCTCCTTGCCTCTTAGCCTCTCCTGCGAATTTTTGATATTGCAGTGCTGGATGGCTGAAGGAAGCAGAGATATTGTTTTTTTTTTTTTAAATGGCCACTGCTATGCTTCCTGTTCCGGCAGTGACACAATTTCCACTGGCAGTAGCCATTATTTTGGCTTAATTACCATTGGCTGCTAATAGCGTTACTGTCAGAGTCGGGAGCGCGAGCACACCAGAATGTGATGCAGCAGAGATACCGCTGCATGACCCAGCAGTTGCACTATTTGCGCTCAGCGGTAATTGCAATGATTTACCGCCAAACTTGTGATGAAGCCCAGAGAGTGCCCTGTTGTGTGGTGGGTGATCGGAACCCAAGTTAGTGGTTCTGTGCTGAAGGGAAGGGCCTCCAACAAGGGTGAAGGTAACATAGCACACAGTAAAACATGATGATAAGAGCGCTACGCTATTAGAGTTTTCCCATGTGTATGGGGGTATAAGGAAAGCCTCACCTGGGGTTTCCTGCGAGGGAGCTTATCCAGGTCCCCTTGCCCAGTGTGTACACATTACACAGGGAAACCTGGAAGGCAGCCTTCAGAGGCTTCTACAGCCTCCCTTCCGAGCTTGCTGATTGGCCGGAAAACTGAAAGCATAGAATGCAGGCTTGCTCTGTGGTTAGAGTCGGGATTCCACACTTTATCATTGTGAAGAACGCATTCTAATATATTCCATTGCTTGACCTCTCAAGTTACCATTGACTTGTGTTTTGAGTTCTCAAAAATTACACTTCAAAGAATAATGCGCTGTTTGCGAGGCAGTAATATGATCGCAGGCGCTATTCCCTATATATCACTGATACACTTAACTAAGGCTGAAAGAGCTATTAGAAGTGCTCAGTATAGAAACAATATTAAATAAATCGCGAATTCATTTAAAAATGGAAGACTACTCGCAAAAGATTGATGCAGCAACACATCTCTCAGTGGAATCGGCTGCAAAATACCAAAGTGATTGATCAACAGCTCCCTACGAATGAGCAGACACAGTGCAACGCATGTCTCAATATCAAATGTGGACAAGTCTTGCTGAAAGATGCAGGCTGCTGCAAATGGCCGCCCGCCGGATATTTGCGGTTAGAACACATTCGCATTCACTCAGCAGCATAACACGGCCACACACAACAGCTGCCTTGGCCATGCCGTTGAAGAAATCCATTTCTATTGTTGAGAAGTCTACATTGATTATGCTTGAGGAAGTGATTGAACCATTCCCCCAGGCAAACACGTTTCCATCCCAAGCAGCCCGCGCTGTCTACAAGCAGTGGCAGTAAATGGCTGACCCAGAGAACATAAAGTTGTGATCCCTTGTCGCTTATTCCTGAAAACTCCAAACTTATATATTATGGGATGTCTTCATTTTTTCCACCACATTTGACTTCATTAATGTTAAGCTCTCAACAGCATGACAACTGCAAGTTCTCAGACAATTGCTATTTGCACTAGAGCTAATTGAATTGTGCTTGCACAAACAAATGTTTGTGCATACGAAAAATTGATTTGTGCTTCCTCGATTTTTCAGTAATTGGATTCCTTACTTTTTCTGTCATCCTTTAGATCAGCGCACGGTTCAATGCTTATAGAACATTGCAAGATCGGACTTACTTCATCTCCTTTTTGTGATACATTCTATAGTATAGTATAACTATGATCAGTTGTTCATGGTTACCCCTTCGCTGATATACTAAAAAGCAAATTTCATACCATTAGTAGCACCACTGCTTTATCGAGTCCAAATGATGTCTCATTATTCACTGTCTCAATTTGTTCCAGCCTAAATACACCTATAGAGAAGGGACTTTTTTTAATTAAACTTCAAGCTAACTTGTGAATTTATATGCCTTTACCTAAGAAAATTGATATTTTATGAAAACTGTGTTTTCTTAACCTAAGCGCTTAACCGTGGCCCCTGTCCTCATTTGCGGAAAAGGTTCTTGGTTTGTCGGCAATGCCTCAACAAGGAACAGTGCAAAATCAGTCACCTGTGGGAGTTTCCTGCATGATTACAATAACAAGATTCTCTTGATCATTGGAAGAAAAAAGGGAGTCACAAAAAGCACCAATGCAAATAACTTTAGAAACTTTTAGGGAAAGTGGTTAGACATGTTGAAATACGAAGTAAGGAAGAGGCTATTAGTACAGGAGGAACATTTCTGGGAAGGTAACATTTGCTAGTCTCGGGAGGATAGCTCAGAGGCAATGTGCTCGCCTTGGAAGCAAGACGACATAGAGCAACACAGGTTCGGTCCGCGCTTAGAAACCTCTGGGTATTAAGCACGTTATATATAACCTATCATATCATATCATATCGTATCACCTCCATGATCCTAGATTTAGGGACATTCAGCAGCCCCAGGCCCTCTGACCAAAGCAAAAATTGGTCCTTACCTAACAATTGAATCCATCAGGTAGTTTTTGCCTGAGCCAAAAGTCTTTTTATTAATAATGCATAGAAATTAAAAAGCATTCTAGATTATCTGGGAGTTAGTCTCATGATAGTAGATGAGGAGCCCTAAACCCACTGTCCTCATCCAGCCTCAATCACTCCTCCTCAGAATCCGCCACTCTCCTCTGACGCTCCATGACCCATCTCCATAGGCTCTGCCTACCCATTTCTCATGTTTCATCATCCACAACGCCCAAACTATCAGGCTCAATTATCACCCCCATGTAAAGGGAAAAGTGTTCCCGCGAAGAACAACTCAGTGTGAATGGGGGACAAACATGTAACATGGACGTTTCCAAGGGTATGTTTTGAACTTGCAAAAAATGAACTCACTGGTCAATGCTGGATTTGTTTAGATTAAAAAATACAATATTTTCATTCATGTAGACAGAGTTTTTTTTGTATGCTCCAAATATTGACACTTCAAAAGTACGTACCAGTTGATACAAATATGAACATACCATATTAAATCAAACATCCTTCACACTGCACACTCAAATGCACAGACCTATATCCCCATAGCGCTTAAGGGGTTAACACACGTGTGTGAAAAATACAAAAATAAAAATAACATCACAACAAATAACCTAAGCTATGTACAGATGCGACACAAAACAAGCATGGACACTACACAGGATGCAGGAGTGTAAATCGACTAGTTTTGGAAAAAGAGGACAATTCGTTTTGTGTCCTGCCTTCTTCATGAGCATGGTTATAGATTTATGTGATTTCAAGTTTCATTAAGCCTCAATTTTCAATTATCTGAATTAGAACAATTATTTGAACAAAAGTTACCATTATCAATCTAAGTGCATTGGGCAATAATTAGTTCATTTTGGCACCAATTGTACAGACGTAACTTAAACAATGCTGGAATGTGAACACCCTGTCAAGGTGCTGTGCCACGTGAACTAGGTTTGATAGGTCAGTATTTTAGTCAGTATTTTAGCAGTTAGTGACCAGATCTATTGCAGCATAAATACACATTGTGTATGGCAAACTGCCTGTGCGACTACAATCATCAACAGATTCTTTGGTATTGGGTATTCATGCGCATCAAACAAGTTAGACTTCTGAAAACATTGTTCTATATACTTAAGACATAATTTAAATCTAGTCAAATTACGATTATGTACATAATGTCATTTATTTCGTAATCAAATGTAGCCTGAGTCAAACACTTTATATTGTGACAATTGTACACACTCCTTTTTAGTATGTGACCCAACATTTCAACAGGATTAAATGTCCCTGCAAATATTTAACCAATTGCCTCTTTTCTTTTTGACATACTCAATATGCCTGTACGATTCTTCTGTGTCCATTTAGGCAATTATGTACATTCAATTTCCCATATTCAATTTGTCATTCAATGTCACACACTCAATTTGCCAGCATGTGTTTCGGCCAATCAGGTCTTCTTCAAGGCTAGTGATTGGCGGTCTGGAAAGAAGATGCCTTAATTTGTAATTGTATTTTATTTATGTTTTATAACGCACCTTAATCCAAAGGGAGGTACAATTAAAACAGAGTATGGTACAACAAAAAATGGTTCGAAAATAACACAATCAAGTCCAGATAGACAGCATTCAGGGATGTTGAAAGAGATGGGATTTCAAGGAAGCATGAAAGAGAGAGTAAACAATGATAGATGTACAATGCCTAGATGTACAATGCCTAGACACTGTACATGATTCCACTCCACTGTACGCCTAACCTCTCTCAATTGCACATAGAGACTATCAGCTACCTTCATTATACCTATAACTGTTTTAACATTGTATGTATATCCCTGCACATTTCTGAGTGTACATGGTAACTACTTAACACACTGTAAGTTTGTAACTATACATTTATGTAATATTGTAAATTTTATTCAATACTGTACATTTTATTAATTGTAAATTTTATTCATGTAACATTGTAAGCTTCGCATATACTTTTTTGCTGCGCCCGGTAACCTTTGGGTTTGGAGCGCATTATAAATAAATAAACAAACAAACAAACAAACATAGTTCGAAGTTAGATCGAAGTGAGAGTGTAAGGGCGTTCCAGTTGAGAGGAGCAAGAAGCTGAAAGCATCGGAAGCGAGACTGGGCACATAGAGGACGAGGAACCACAACTCTGAAGAGAGAGGAAGACCGAAGAGAACAGGTTGGGGTATAGAAAGATACAAGCACATAGAGATAAGTAGGCGCAATTCCATAAAGGGATTTAAAGACAAGGCAAAGAAAGTGAAAATTGACCTGAGAATGGAAAGGAAGCCAACCAACTGTGGTAAGAGAGGCAGAAATGGAATCTTGATAAGAAAGAAGACAGAGAGAACGAATAGAAGAGTTAAAGACTGCCTTTAGTGGGGCATGACGAGAGTTTGGAAGAGCAAAGAGGATAGAAGAACAGTAAAAGAGTTGAGAGAAGATCAGTGAGGAAATTAAAAGTTTAGATACCTGGAAAGTGAGGAAGGGATGAGCTTTGCAGGTATTTTGAAGGTGAAAACGACACGAGCAGGAGGTGATAGAAATGTGGTGAGAGAAGGAAAGATTAGAGTCGAAGTGGAGACAAAGATTATGAGCAGTAGTAGAGATTGGAAGATTAGAGGATATGAACTTGGATGGAGGATGGGGGAAGAGTGGTGGCAGGGATGAACAGAATCTCCGTCTTCCCTGCATTAACAATGAGAAAGTGAGAAGACATCCAAGATTTAATAGCGGTGAGACAGGTTGTGAGGGTGTGGTGAATTTCAGGAGTAAAAGAGGAGAAAGATATAAAGAGCTGAGTATCATCCGCATAGAAGTGATGGGAGAGACCAGAAGAGGAGATAATAGCCGCAAGCTGTAAAGTATACAATGAGAAGAGGAAAGGTCCTAGGACTGACCCTTGGGGTAGGCCATGGTCAAGGGAAACAGATGTAGAAGTTGTGCCTGCCCATGAGACAGAAAAAGTCTGATTAGAGAGATAAGAGCTAAACCAAGTTAGAACAGAACCCTTAAGACCAAAAGAAGAAAGTGAAGTGATCCACAGTGTCAAATGCAGCAGATAAATCAAGAAGAATGAGAAAGGAAGAGTGTTTAGAATATCGTGTTTACTATGTTGGGCAAAGGAATTTAAGGATTGGCATGATAAATATAGGCATCAATAACGGATAGCTCAATCAATATACATTGATATATGTGAAGATTGATGAATAAAACATAAAACCAAAGGGGCTAGAAAGGGAGTGTAATGGGTCAGAAGAAGGGGTTGGACACATGAAGGACAATATGAATTCTATTTAATGAAATTATAAAAAAAAGGTCTAACATTCCCTATTGCTAAAGAGATCTCCCTGCCTATCTAAAGAACTAAGGGTGCTCTCCTGTCATCAGGAAGTCCCAAAGTAAAAATGTCCTTGGTCGGAACCTAACTCTACCTGACCCTACTACCAGTTTAATCAACTTAAATTCAGGTCTTTCTTCTCCTGGGTTTCTCGTAGTTTCTGATAGTCTCTGTATGGAAAGGTCTCTCTCTTACATTTGACTTTCTTTATGCAATCTTCTTTGGTATGCTTTGAATACCACCCCCTGAGCTCTTGTAGCTCTTGTAAAACACTTCTGTGCTGTTATCCTCACTTTAAGGTAATAAGGCAATAAACCCAGAGCCGGCAGGCCATTACCACGTAAGGTAATGCCCCTGGGGCCCATAGTTAACGAAGGCCGTGGGGGCATTACCTTACATGGCAATGACCCGCCAATTAGGGGCTTAGTGCCATTAGTACCGTGGCTCGTTAGACCCGGGTGCTAATGGTGGGTTTTTTTCGGTTGCGAAGACATTGCGTTTCGCAGCTAAAAACAAACAAAAAAAGAAATGGCTGCAATGGACTGGGAAATGTAGTCCATTACCCATTTCCGTGGCGGTCATAGTAAACAAAGGAAATGGCCACCATGGAAAGGGAGAAGTAGTCCCTTCTCCCTTTCCATGGTTGCCATTAAAAGTCCCCTTGCCGTTCTCGCCAGTCTCCCCTGTCTCACGGTGGTATTCCTCACTGATTCGAAAGTCACAGGCTCTGCGGCTTGGCTCTGCTTCATGGGGCTTCCTCTGCATTCCATGCTCTCTGCTCCTCCTTCCTCAGTTAAATACATGCCTCACCTTAAAGAGACATCCTCTTTTCCTTTTTTCTGATCAATTCACTTCAGCATTGCATGCAGCCAAATATAAAGATGTTATATTCTTCTTCCAATCAGGCACTCCTATACATGCCAATATGTTGGGCAAGCTAGGGAGTTCCTCATAGAAATGGGAGTCTTTGTCCCCTAAGGGGCTGACTCTATCCTGGGAAGAAGGGACACATACCCTTAATTTGTCACAGGAGGAAGGAAAGAAAAAAACAAACAAACGTATCAGTAAATCTTTAGGAAAAACTTACCAACTATTGTACTAATGTAATGGCACAGTGTTATTCTTCTTATAAGTCAATTATGCTAAAAACACTGCAATGAGAGGAATCTGTAGGATGAAGTTTACAACTAAAAAGTCTGAAATGAATACTAATGATAGAAAATGTTCAATGAGAAATGGATATTGTGATGCCTCATCCTCAGTAATGTTCATGGGGTAACGGACTCCCTGCTATGGTTCAATTTGTATGGCTAGTCCTATCTCTATAGTCATGCTTCCTGTTAGAAAATGCATAAATAGTTCTTATGAGTGCCTAACTGTAGTCTCTTTCTGCCCTGAAAGAGTATGCCAACTTGACCAAGAGGGGAGTCTATGTCCAATACTCACTTACAAATGTAGGGATGCAATCATCCTGAGGCATTGTGAGTTCCTTATGAAGTACATGCATCGTGGACACTATTTTGTGAATAAATATGACTGTGACATCATTGCGTACGTGTATGACATAATCATTACATGACAGTGCGCAAACGTAATGAAAGTAAACATCTACATAATTATTGTATCATGGTCGTTTTTGTCAAAAAGTTAAGTGGTTAGTTAAATGAGCATTGGATGCCTGATTGATTGATTGTGAATTGGTATTCACCTGTTATTAAGCTCCTGTAATGGAGAATGTTTACAACTAACGCCATCGAAATACAAGTATTTGAACTACATTAAACGATTCCCTGGGCTGATTCAGGGCAACCCATTTTCATAGGAGAGCATGCATGCTTAGTCGCAATTCATCAAAGGAGCCAAGATTTCATGACTGAATTCTACACATATCAGTACAAAACTCTCGTTATATAGGAAGATTCTACTGAAAATGCTTATCATGTTCCTACCCTGTCTGTGATACATTGGGAAAATGGGACATTCCATCAATCCCTAAGTCTCTTAAAGACTATTATTGCATGTTAGCCACTACAAATAGAAAACAGTTCTACTCAAGTTGGCCACCATCTTTCCCAAGTAGGGACTTAGTAGGTTTTGTTTCTGATTTGTTGGTGCCACCCACTGCGAGGAGTAGAGTAATTGAGAACAATCCACAGCAATCCACATTATGGTGATAATGACTGATGGGCTGCATTGACTGGCAATTGGCCACCAACCCAAATAAATCAAGGACTTTTACCTTGGTTAGTGGGCCATTAGCAGCCATTACAGCCCAGAATATCACTCATTATCCTGTTGGTACCCAGACAAAACTACCTGATGCTAATGGTGCATTTCCAATGTTTATTTTGCTGCAAAACTGCACGCAAAGCAGCGGTATTGCATCCAAGAAAAACCTACCAAACCCAACATGGCCCCATGACATAAAAAAGGCCAATCGGTCCAGAGCCCCTATCCTATTTCAATGGGAGCAGCAGGGCACAAGGATAAAGAGAGCATGGCAGAACGGTTGCGAAATATATCTTTTGGGAATCTGGTGTTAAGTTAAGGAGAGGGGGTTGCCGGGTTGGAGGGGGAAAGCTGCACTCTAAGGAAGTGTGCTAGTGACAGAAATGAGCTTGAGTGCTGCCGGCTTGAATGCTCAAATCATGAGCTTGCACCAGCGTTTACAGACCATGATCTGATCACTGACTGACTGTGACGAACCAGAAGAAGGACTCGGTAACGACTGGCATGTTTCAAGAGTGTTGATTAAAAGTAAAAGAAAACTCCTAGCTTGCCTGATCTCTATGAGGGAAATTCCCTACCTAGAAACTAGAACAAATGGTGCTCGTCAAAAGAAAACAGTCCTTTGTACAAAATCCTATCCCCCTAATCTGGCCCTGCCACTTTGGAAAACATAACTAAAATGAGGCCGGAGCAATGGTCTCTATCTTCAGCTTCTGCCTGATCCAATCACTTGGATGGTTTGTCATTAGTTGGAAGTTCGTCAATATGATAAAAACAATTCCCAACTTTCCTGCAGACTTTGCTGGTAAAAAGAAAATATCCTCTGTATTGGTTCCCTCTTCCACAGGAAAACAAGGGTTTTTCACATAACCTCTCCAGTTTCCCTTTTAACACAGTTCTCTTTATAACAATTTCGTGGCCCTTGGACTCCCTGAAGTCCTACGGAACTCTGGCAGACTTGCGTTCTCTCAATCAACATAATTCACATAAGGCATTTGCCCACTCAGTTTTCTCAGGGTCCCATAAGCTTGTCAGCTTAGCCAGCCTGGATGCAAAGTGTTCGTAACTATTTCAATCTGATTCACATGGGACGAGTGCCCACTCAGGTTTTAACAAATTAAATCACTTAATTTTGCATTGTGGGTATTACTTTGAAATTGTACACCCATTCTCCTTCCCTTCACTACTACCCCTGACCTAAACCCAGATCAGAAACATAATAATTATTTGTTGTTTATATAGCGCTTTACATAGGACATAGTTACATACATCATTATTATTACCCAATCAAAATTGGTACTCATTTATCGACCTTGGAAGGATGAAAGACTGTGTTGGCCTTGCCGGATTCAAACTTGCAACCTACAGATCAAATACAGATCACAGCAACAAGCGTTTAACCCGCTGAACAAATGATCATGGTAACACTATAATATAGACGTGATCACAAGTAGGGACTGATGTAAAGTATGACAAAAGCGATCAGCAACCCGATTACTGAAAAATGCTTGGGAGAGCAAATATATTTTGCGTATGCACAAACAACACGCATCCATAATTGCATTAGCCCTAGTGAAAAATGGCATTTGCGCTAGCCGTAATGATATTGCACATGCGCAAACGCCATTTGTCTATTTATAAAATGCATTTGCACACTGTGATTGTTTGGGCAATCTGGCAACAGCAGTATCCAAAGCCATGATGTGGAATATGCATAGGTGATACTCCATACTCTCCCCTTTTCTTTCTTCTTACTACCTCCCTTGTCATCTTTTACTATCTGCTTAATTCTTCTCTTTGTTTTTTTTGTTGCTTTTAAATGACCCATATTGAAGAGTGTTAGGAAAGATTTCCTCAATGTGTAATTTTCTCTGCAGTTGTGGACCCCCCAAAACTTTTGCTTTTGTTTGGTTATCCTATCCTGACTTTTTGCCACTGGAGCACAACCTTCAGCTGCACTCCCCTGGGCTTTTGCTCACTTGTTATGGGGAAACTGACACGTCGTTCAGACTGTTAGTACTCAGAAACTGTGTTTCCCTTAGTCTTCAACAATCTTGCCATTTCTTGGTAACTTTTAAACAGTGCACAATGTACCTTCCAGTACCGTGCTGGGGGTCTTTTTTGTTCTATGTCCCTAGACACCCTCAAAGGATTTTCTGGTGATTGTACGAGTGTGCCTGGGAGGAACTGGTGGCATCAGTTACTTTTTATAAGTGTTTACTTCTTTTTACTGAATCACATCACGTTTACCGTGTGTGGTTCAAGACTGTGGCCAAGTCTGAAAATGGACGAGCCACAAAGATATTTTTTTTCTGTCCCATGGCCATTTTGTCCCTTGCCTTCACCCAGGTTGAATAACCCAGGTTGCCCTTACTTGGGCATGCAGCCTCCAGTGAAAACCAATTGCTTTTGCTGGCTTCTGCCTGTCACCTGTGTGTGCCCAGGAAGCAGGTTGCGACTGTCTGGTCCCAATTCCCACTGCTGTTGCCAGGATGTCTGTAGCACCTAAATGACTGGAATCACCGTGAACCATGATTGGTCCATGACTGGGATGCCTGCGTGAGAGCAGATCTTCAATTGGAAGTCCTCGATTTTGGTGCAAAGCTAATCTTGGATAAGAGAAGGTGCCCTGCATCCATTCCAGGTCGATCACCTGAGTTCTCTCTGAACTACAGAAGGAGCCAAGTGTTACGTTCTGGCTCCGCGCAGAGGCAGAACGTTGAAGGCCTCTGAGGTAGGCCGCAGTGGCGCAGCTCCGGCCGGAGCGAAATGAAACATGCCACACATTGTTAGAGTCTGTGCCCGGAACAGCCGCCCTTGCGCGGGGGTGGGGCTTTTATTCAGACACCCTGCGTCATCACATTGCGGGGCGCAGGGCGGATATAACATTCCTCCTTTATTATAAATAAACATAACAACTAAACACACCCACATGAATATACCCATGCTTGTGAACACAACAAATACCGACACTTTTCACTTTCACAGTTCTCGTGGTGCAAACTACCACCATAGTCCTTGAGCCAAGCTGGTGGCTGAGTGGCGGTTCTCAGTCCATATCTCCCACCCCGGTAGCTGGGCTCCACCGTCTCATCTGATCTCTCACCTTTCACCTCCGGCTCACCCAGGTCAGGTTCACTCCACTGCTCCCACGTTCTGTCACCTGCATTTTCTTCGCCCTGAAGATTGGCAGGTTCGTCGTCGACCAGCGGGGAGCCCTCATCTTCTTGGGGACAGTCCCCATCAGTCCAAAGGTTGCGCGGCACTACCTTGAACCAAAACGCATTGCGTGGCACCTGACGGTGCCCTCTTTGCATGGTTATCATGGTCCCTTGCGTCTCGCGGACGGTCCATGGGAGAGTCTCATAGCGGGAGTCCATCTTGGACTTCGTCGGGTTCCGTAACATGACCACCTGGTCACCCACCTGGTGGTTGGATGGTTTAGACCTCCTCTTGGCACTCATGTGGGCATTGGAAGCTGTTCTCCTTCTTTCGGTGCGCCCATTGTCGAGCTCGTCTGGTCTTCTGCTGGGGTGATGTGGAATGGACGACTTTTATGACGGTGCCGAACATGAGATCAGCTGGGGGGACACCAGTTGTGCAGTGCGGGGTGACCCTGTAGTTTCTCAGGAAACGATAGAGGTCAACTTTCCATGGACTGGCATTTGCTTTTGATAACCTCAACACTTTATTGATTGTTCTCATGAACCGTTCCACATCCCCATTCACCTGGGGCCACCTTGGCATGATGTGGTGATACCGGATGTTCAGATCTTGCAGGTAGTGTTTGAACTCCTCCCCTTTGAAGGGTGCGCCGTTGTCACTTTTGATGGTGGTGGGTAGTCCATGTGTTGCGAACATCTTCTCGATGGCCGGGATGACCACTTCCGCCGCCATGGATTCGACCACCTCGACTTCGGGGTATCGGGAGTGATCGTCGATGGCCACCAAGAGGTACAGGCCCTCTCGTAGTTTGCAGAAGTCAATGCTTATTGTGTCCCACCTGCCAGAACCTCGTTCCGCCGACTGGATAGGTTCTGGATCTGGTGGGGCTCCGGTTATCAGGCATGGTAGGCAGGTGTTGACTAGTTTTTCCACTTTTTCGTCTATCCGTGGAAACCACACTCAGTGTCGAATTCGAGCCTTCGTTCGAGCCATCCCTTGGTGGCCCTCATGGGCGAGGGCCACTATTCGGTCGTGCAGGCCTGGCGTGATGACGATGCGATTTCTTTGGAGCAGCAGACATTGCTCTGTTATCGACAGATCCTGGCGGATGGTGAACATCCCTGTGAGGAACGCCTTTGCTTCTTCCGTCCTGTTGTGCGTGTTTTTCATGAAAGACCTCCAGTCACCTGAAATGATGGCATCCTTTACCAAGTCGCATTGCATGTTTCTTCTGCGATGTCATCAATGCTGACAGCCTTCGGCCTCATGGCCCGTACCACCTGGCAGATGTGCTCCTCGGTCTCTTCGGCCACCTGAACCTCCTGTGGCGTCGCCGCCCGAGAGTGCCTTGAGAGGAGGTCTGCCAGGTTGCCGCTTCCCGGCTGATACGTCAACTCGAAATTATACTGCTGGAGATGGAGCAGCCATTTGGCTATTCTGGCCAGCGTGTGCGAGGAGGTGCCCATGAAGATTGGTAGGAGGGTTTTGTGATCCGTGATCGCTGTGAACCTGCGGCCATACAGATAGAGGTGGAAATGGCGGCACCCCCACAGTACGGCGATGGCCTCCTTCTCAATGTGAGAGTATCGTTGCTGCGTCGCTGTGAGAGCTCGTGACACATAGGCGATGGGTCTCTTCTCGCCCTCTTTGGAGACCTGCATGAGGATGGCCCCCAGGTCGACAGGGCTGGCATCCACATAAAGTTCAGTCGGAAGTGCTGTGTCGTAGTACGCCATTTTCGTATCCATGGAAAGTGACTCTTTGATACTTTCAAAGGCTTCTGGCACTCTTTCCCCCATTCCCACTTCGCGTTGAGCTTGGTAAATTCTCAAAGGGGTTCCGACAGTGTGGCCAGGTTCTGGATGAATCACCCACAGTACGTGGCCATCCCCAGGAAGTTGCGGACGTTGGTGCGTGTCATGGGCGGGCTCGCAGCCTGTATGTCAGCAACCTTCTGGGGGTCCGGTGAGATGCCAGTGCTGCTAAACTTGTAGCCAAAGAACGATATCTCTGTCTTGAAAAACTCACATTTTTCCTTATGGATGGTTAGGCCCGCATCTTCTAATCGGCCCAGAAGCATCTGTAGTCTTCTCGAGTGTTCACCCTTGTCCTGGGCATGGATCAGGATGTCGTCACTCACATTCAGGACACCTGGTATGCCCCGGATGACTTCTTGAATGGTCTGTTGGAAGAATTCGGCCGCCGAAGATATCCCAAAGCTTAGCCACTTGTACCTTCGCAGACCCAAATGTGTGGAAAATGTGTTTATGTACCGAGAGTCTCGGTGCAGCTTCAGCTGGTGGTATCCTGCTTTCAAGTCAACCTTCGAGAAGACTCTCGATCCCATGAGGTCAGCCACAATTTCGTCGAGGGTTGGCGTGATGTGGCGCTCCCTCTTGATGACGGTGTTCGGGAGGCGCATGTCTATGCAAATGCGGACCTTTCCCGGCTGTTTAGGTTTCTTTGTGACCACCATCGGGGACACCCATGGTGTCGGCCCCGTCACCTCCTCTATAATGCCAGCTTCTTCCAGCGCTTTAAGTTCAATCTCCACCTGTTCGAGCATGTGGAAGGGGGTCCTTCGGTGTCTGACGGCCTTTGGCTGGACCGACTTATCAATATGGAGCTTGATTGTCTTTCCTTTCAGACACCCAATCCCGTTTTGTAGGTTGGGATAATGTGCCAGGATGTTCTCGACCTCTTGGGCTTCCTTGACTTGACTGACGAACTGTACCAGCCTTAGATCCTCAGCCGCATCGCCACTCAGAAGGCATTCAGTCCCCGCATTCACTATGTATATTTTGGACGGTATCCTGTTTTCACCATGGCTGAGGGTGGTGTGGAATCTGCCAACCACCGGTAACGGCTTTCTGCAGCCATATGCAAATAGGAGAGTTTCTGTGTTCTTGAGGGCTGGTCGTGGTTGCAGTGTTTGGAAGGTGCTCGTGGGCATGACGTTCACCGAGGCTCCCGTGTCTATGGTCATCCATACCTGCTGGTTTTGGAGGGTGACCTGGCATTTGCGCCTCCGGAGCCCTTTCTTCTTCGTAGCGTGCCCACTATCCAGGGCTGACACCAGGTAGACTTTCCTCCCTTCGGTCCGCTGCTCCCTACCAGGGTCCTGTTGATTCCCTGTGATGTCATCCCCTTCTTCCTCAGTCGACGAGTTAGTCGTTTTGACTCGCTTTTTGATCGCCTGCTTCTTTTTCTTTGTTCCACTCTTCCCCTGGCGGTTCTGCAGAGGCAGTAATGGAGCGCCCGATGATCGGCACACATTGGCATAGTGGTCCTTTCTGCCACATGCCCCACACGTTGGTGCTTGCGCCGGGCAGTTTTGCCGCCCATGACGCGATCGACCACACCATCCACACTCCGTGGGTCCCGGGATCCGTGGCTGCCATCTGGCCGGTGAGTAGTTGCCGCCAGATTCATCTCTAGTGGACTGTCTATTGGTGACAGGGGCCACCATGGATGATGCGAGGGCAGGTTGTAGTTTTTGCAGATTCATGCCCATGTTGGCGGCCCTGGCATGTGCCAGTTCCCTTTGACGACCCAGCTCCAGAATGCGTGTTAGGGAGATGCCCCTCTCACCCAACACCATCCTTCTTAGTTTCTCCGATTGGATGCCGTTAATGAGTTGTCTCCGGATTTCTTTCTCGACATCCGTGAACTCACACGACATCGCCAGCTTCCTGAGCCGGGTGTGATAGGCATCCAAGGTCTCCTCTTCTGCCTGAAATGTGGTGCAGAATATGAAAGTCTCATAATCAGGGTTGAGTTGCGGGAGAAAATGAGCCATCGAAGCGTCTTTCAATATTTGGTAAATGTCCTGGCCATCCGCAATGGTTAGCGAGTTGAAGATTCTAGCACCTCGTCCCCCACATTCAATAATAGGTGCAATCTCATTTTCCTGGCGGAGGTTACGTCTTTGCACTCAATTGCCATCTCGAATTTTTGGAGCCATAGCTGCCACCGGGGGCCTACCGAAGATGGATCCGTGAATGGGTCAAATGGCTGAATCATTGTGGAGGAGCTGTTTTGGGGGTGAGCTGGCGGTGACGACATCGACAGATTTGCCGCAAGTCTAGATGGTGTGCTGGGCCCGGGTGTGGACGTGCCGGTCTCCTTGGTGGGGTGTCGTCGTCACTTGACGGTCGCTTTTGGGGCCGACTTACGAAGTGTTGGCAGATGGGGCCGCTGCCTCGTTCCAGGTGCCCGCTTCCCTGATCGCACGTGCGCACTGCGTGTGTGGTGGGCTCACACGACCAGGCGCGGTGCCAGTGGCCCCTGGATGCCGATGGGTTGTGCGTTGCAGGAGGAATGAGATGGTAGGGCGCCGAGCACGTGTGCTGGGTCCCGTTTCCTTCGTCGCCAGTGTTACATTCTGGCTCCGCGCAGAGGCAGCACGTTGAAGGCCTCTGAGGTAGGCCGCAGTGGCGCAGCTCCGGATGGAGCGAAATGAAACACGCCACACGTTGTTAGAGTCTGTGCCCGGAACTGCTGCCCTTGCGCGGGGGCGGGGCTTTTATTCAGACACCCTGCGTCATCGCGTTGCGGGGCGCAGGGCGGATATAACACCAAGTATCCTGTAATGAAGAAACAGACCTGTGGAACTGCCATAGATGCTTTGGAAGGTTTGGCACCTTTCACCCTCTGCTGTCCTGTCAGACCCCTGTATTCTTCATCGATCAAGAAGGCATGCCAAGGTGCCTCTCCCCTTTGGAGTAGTGGGAACGACTACTTTCTGTGCCTGTTACTTACCCACTGAACGAGCCCCTTCGGAAGTCTTCCTGGGCCATCTACTGAACTGTCCATCCCTACCTCATGGTATCTCGCAGAATCACTGATGTCTTGAGTTGGAACCCGAGACTTAGAACATTGCTTGCTTGTGAACCTGTTGTCTAAATTTCACAGGCCTAGCTCTTCTAGGTCCTGAATTAGTAGAGAGCGTAACCCTGTCCGCAACTGTGATTCCTGCGTCACTACCTGCCGCTGCAGTTTCCTTGCGGTTCTGCTCTCCCATGCCCTGAATCCTGCTGCACCAGAATGTTCTTCATACCTCCTTTGGAAGTTGAGAAAAGGCAACTGTCCCGTCACAGACAATCATTCTATCCCACAGCCGCTGAGAGCCAGAGCGCAGCGAAACTGAAGGACTCAAACATACTAGCAACCTTGACTAAACTGACAATGTTTGTTCCAGACTGTGCCGAGGGTCAATGAGTACTTGTATCACTTACCAGTGGCCCCCTGGCACAACTGATCTCTTTTACGCACAAATATCCCTTAAAAGGTATTCGATCTTGGCTGGGTTAGCCTGCGCTCCCTAGCTATTCTCACCTTTTGAAAACTGCTCTGCTGCTAAAGGGGAGACCCTTCTCGAATAGTGGGAACCAGTTCTTCATCGGCTCAAGCCCCTTCTTGACTTGCTACAGCTCCCCCAAGAAGACCCGCTTTTTGTTCTGGCTGCACAATGGTGTGTTTTTACGCACAACTGTACTGTTGAGCACAAGGCTCCCCACTTCTTAGGGCTGGACTTGAAAGTTAGAGAATGACTCAGAAGAATTATCTAATGCTCCTAGTGTGTTAACTTACCCTTCTCTTTACAGGTTTTGGCTGTGTTTTACTCATTTGTCGCATTAGGAAGCATATTGTATATATGTTATATAGTAGAGTATATTGTGTGGTGTGGTATCTGTTTTGATATAACTAAAGATTACTTGTGTCTATTGGCCCGGCTGACAATAAATGTATAGATATGTTTCATATACACTTGTCTAAGAGTCATTTGTGGTTCGCTACTGTGTGTGCTCATTGTGGGCTTCCGATCACTCTCACCCCTCCTGAGATTCAGTCTTGACCGCCTGCCAAGCTCCCTAAATTAGTCTGCCTTGTCCAAAAGCTTCCTCTGTTTCACTAAACCAAGGGTAGCCTCCTAAACTTCTGCCTACCAGGTCAGAGTTTAAAAATCCATTTTAACAAAGACACACAGAAGGAATGTCCACAGATGAAAAGGAATGCCAGCCTTCCCGGGACCTAGGGAAGGCGGAGGTGTCCCAGAGTACCATTTACCCATTAGGTGAGGGCTGTCCAACTCCAGGCCTTGAGGGCCGGATCCATGTTGGGTTTTCAGGATGCCCTTCATTAAAATTCATGAGATAAATTTGCATACAATGATTCTAAATATATACACCTTTTTCCTCATGAATATTAATGAGGGATATCTTGAAAACCCATCAGGATCCCGGCTCGCAAAGTCTGGAGTTGGACAACCCTGGCAGTTGGTGGAGGACACCATGGGGCCTCTTCCACCAGTCAGAGACATTGCCGCCAGGCAGTCCTTTAGACTGACAAACGGGAAACGACTCAAAGGAAGAAATATCCAAGTGGGCAAGAAAACACCCACAAGCCTTTGGGCCTGATTTCTCTATGGGACTGCACCATTATAAAAGGCTTCTGTGAATCAGGACCTTTGGATTTTCACACAGTGGGGACAGTTCTGTATTGCGGCCCTCATATTTTTTGAAAGACGTTTTTACAAATGGATTAATCTCAAATAAAGTGAACGCCTTATTATATTAAGTGTCTGGAAACAAATAGGTGCAACTCTCTGGACTGTAAAGTTGTGACTGTTTTGCTTCTGGTGCACATTGGGATTGGGGCCTAAGTTCTACCTTGTCTGTGACTTTTCTTAAAATGTAATGATCATAGGTAGTGAGGATCATGCTGAGCATCCTTATGTAATGGCTACTTGGCGAACAACAACTGGTTCTTTTTGCAGTCCTCTTTTTAGCTCTGCCTGTCACTGTGGCAATAAGCCACGAGGTGGCGGGCCAATACCCCCAGGTAATGCCCTTGGGGGCATTACCTGGGGGGTATTGGCCCGCCAGCCGTGGCTTATTGCCATTAGTACCCCGGCCCGTTAGACCGGGGTACTAATTGATTTTTTTTCTGTTCTGAAACACGTTTCGGAACAAAAAAAAAAAGAAATGGCAAAATAATGGCCGCCACCATGGAAAGGGAAAACGTAGTCCATTTTCCCTTTCCATGGCGGCCATCGGGAGCGGACGCGCTGGGAACAGAAGTGTTCCCAGCACGTTCGCTTCCAAGACCAGAAGAAAAAAGAAGGTAAGTGGGGTCGGGAGGGCGGAGGTGAGGGGATGGGGAGGAAGAAAAAAAAAATAATAACTACTGCGGTCTCCACCGGGGGACGATGGAAGCCTCCAGCTGTGTGGAGGCTTGGAGCAGGGATGGCCCCACTCCGAGTCTCCACACGGCTGGAGGTTTCCATCGTCCCCCGCCGGAGACCGTGGGATAGAAGGTAAGTGGGGTGGGGAGGGAGGAGGGAGGCGGGAGGAAAGGCTGGGGAAAAAAAAAATCTTACCTGCATCCCCGGCGGGGGTTGAAGGATGCCTCCAGCCATGGGGAGGCTCGGAGCGGGGATTGCCCCGTTTCGAGCCTCCTCATTGGCCGAGGGGCTGCCACGCCCCTCGCTGGGAACAGAGTAGCAGGCACGCACGGCGAGGACGGGAATACCGTGTGGTATGTCTTGCAAATGAGCCAATCACCACACAGTATTCCTGTTCAGCCGCGCATGATGGGTACTAATGTTCGTTATTACTGTCCATGAATTGTTCAGATGCCGAGATTCCTGGCACATACTTATTTATGACAACCTACGCCCAATGCATTTCCATTCTGTAAATACAGAAATAGTGCCATGTATTGTACGTGTACACGCTTCTGCAGATTTGATGAGCTTGCATATTAATATTTCAGTCTAATAGTCAGCAAAGCAAATATAAATAGGCTCCCAAATATATTTCTGGGCCAAACAATTAACCAAAACTAACGTTATATGGGGCTAACGTGTTATGTTCAGACAAATTGATAAGAGTAAACACAATACTTTTAGACAGGGCGGGACTTGCTATGGGTGGTTGATACAACTCTAAAGAGCAGTGGAACACTTTCGAGAGAATGATTTTTCTGTAGCCCGAGCGTCTCCACCAAAAGGTTCTGTGCATAGATCAGCATTGTGTGTGGGTGCAGTTAAGAGTGAATTTGAGGAGCCAGGTTGTAAAGTGGGGTAACATGTCATTGAGGCAATGTTAGTCCAGACACAGTATAGTATTATTTACTTTTGGCTGATTTGGATGGCGGTTGCCAGCTGTGTGAGAAAGAAATATTGGTAAAGGAAGAATGTGCAGACTTTGCACATTTTTCTGGCATTTATCCACGGATACAAATACACCAGTAGTTTAACCATTGGCCCATTCTCTGTGCTCATACATTTTTGTCAAATTGAATTGGAGAGCTCCTCTCATTTTTGTTTTTTTGTATTGAAAAGGTGAAGGGCAGTTATAAAGTAGTTACAGGTTATTTATTTTTATAGTGAAAAGGTAAAGACTAGTATTTAAATGGTATTGATTTTTTTCGGTTGAGTGTATAGAAAATTGTGATATAAAACGGCTGTAATGTTAAAAATATATGAATATAGGGGAACATGTCTACTTCAAGTAAATTCAAAATGGATGGCTTTACCATTGTTTTTTTACACACTTATATTATTGAGGTCACCTTCGTGACCGAAATAAACACACGGCAGGCGGAGTGGCTATTTACTCAGTCTCATTTATTCTCCTTAACAACTCGGAACTGCCCTTCACCCCACCGCCCGCCTCCCTAACCCCAACGTCACTTTCTCTGGGATATGGCCCCAACGCGTGCCATCCCACATAACAATGTTGTGGGGTTCGAAAGTCGCGACCACGACATGACATCTTGGTTACAACTTTGCCACACGATCAAATCTCCTCCCATGACTGTTGCTGTGAATATATATCCTTGCAGAGAATCTATAAAGTTACTCATGGTTTGCTTTATGATTCCTAGGACGTCGAAATGGCGACGCAGGAGGAAATACTTTCAGGCACTTACATTACCTTGAAGTAGAGTACACCATGGCAAACCAACAGTATTTAAGCTTGCCTTGGGCCAGAGGGCTCAGCTGCATTTGAGAAATGACTTGACAGAGTTGAACAAATAACAAATAACCTCGAGCTAGCGATATTCATTCCTGATTGCTGTACAGTAGTAGTCAAAGAGGTAGGAAGGTCATGATTAGGGATGGGTGAGAATGGAAAAGGCTTGACCTAAACCAGGGTTTGAATCATTAAAGTTTTACTTTATATTAGCTAGTGTCAGTGGAACCCTAAAGGGTTGACGCTTAAGAGAAATTGAACTGTGCCTCATAATGCTCAATTATCCTCATTTGTGGTTCATATTGGTTTAAACCAGTTTCTGTCACATGTAACCGTTGGTTTGGATCAGGTTGAATCGATTTGACTATGAGTAAGAGCTAATATATGAATATAATCAAACACAATTAAATGAGACTTAAATAAAATCTGATTTAAATCCTTAAAAATAAGGTAAAAACAGAAGAAAATACTAAAGGTTCAAGCTGGCTCAAGCCACTTGAGTGGAGGTTCAACTCTTTCAGATCACCAAGAATGTCCACTCAAAATGGTTTTCATTTAGACAAACAGCTCAAATTGCCTGGTTATAACTCATTTATAGGAGGAAAATTGACAATTGCCTTATCGCTGTTCCTTGAAATCGGTTCTTTATTATGCAGAAATATCTTCTTGGAGCTATTTCCTGTTAGACTTATGCTGGTTAAAAAATGCTGGCGAAAGAACACAGGCAATATGAGGGTATGCAATATAATTTACAAATGATCTGATCCCTTTGGATATCAGTACTACCTTTTAAACCTCCAAACATTAGAACTCACTGAGTAAAAGCATTGATGAGGACTGGCACAATCAATATAATCATCAGCTAAATTCTTATTTTTGCTGTCTCTCTTAGTCATTATTGTTTTTAATGATTATTATAGCAATCACTCCTGCATCATGGGGAATACATGGCCGGTAACAATCTGCCAGCCCGAGCATAGGCAGGCCCAAGTGAATTGAGGGCCACAGCAAGGGATTTGGGCTGTTACCACCAATGTGCACCCCACAAAAGAGGTTGATAACTATTCACACCCCAACTTGTTTTATTTTTTACAGGAGATGTGCTCCATGCGTATTGCGCGAGCCAAATATCCTATAAAAAAAGATAGATGGCCACCACCATAGAAAAGGGACTTAGGGGATCATTATAAGTTTGCCAGTTCCTGGTAGCAAATCTGCCAGGATACCGGCAAACAGAATTACCGATTCCACCACTCGGTCCGGTGGAATGTCCACTGGATTATGAGTAGCAGTAGCTGGTGTAAATCCCCATTCCACAGAGTTCCATTGGGCTCCATGGGGGATTTTTCCAGTATTGCCAAGCGATTTATGCCGGTAAGGTGGCTCTTAGCTCGAGGTCATTCTGCCACCTCACCCGCAAACTCATAGTTGGCCGGTGAGGTAATGAATCAGTATACGTTAATACTGGCACGTTATTATCACTCCAGCCAACTCATAATGAGCCCCTTAGTTCCTTTTCCATTTCTATGGCACTGGCCAAGGGTGTGAGGAGTGCCGGGAACAGGGCACACACCTCCATTCCAGCAGGTAAGTGGGGAGGGAGTGAAGGGGTGGGGAAAGTGAGCAGGGTGTCTTTGGGGGTGTGGATGTGGGGAGGCAACAGGGGGAGGCTTTCTGTTGCCCCCCCACAATCAAGATGGCGCCACCCAGGGAAGGGCTTGAAAATGCGGGCAGTCCACTCTTTGTTATCGCCCGCATTACCATCCACCTTATTGCCTGAGCGCCCTTCCCCAGGCAACAATTAGCATGAATATCAAGTGAATCAGGTGTTGCCTTCAGTTAAAAAAAGAGATTGTATATGTAAGCAAGCTTGCCCAAGCATAGGAATAAGCCAATGAACAAGGAGGTCTCTTCTTCACTAGCACCTTAATTTACGCAATTAGCAGGCCAGAAAGTTAGTACACCTCAGTAAAGCAAATTACACAATGTGTGGCACTTATAGTCACGTATTACATATGACCAAAGAAAAAGTAATGCTAATAAACTAAAGTGATAAATATTTAAATAATAATTTCAAGATACTATATGCAGGGTAAAGTGCTTCCAACCATACGTAACAAGGATATTACAAGTCACCTATGAGTTACATGACCAAATAGAGGAACAAGGCTGAGTTCCTCTTTGCAATATAAATTTAGATAGGGTAGGGAACATTATATTCCTTATAATACATGGCCATACAACCGTCATTATGTTGTATTTTGCACTTCCCTTTTTCAGCGAGCAGGCTTATAACATCATGGAACACCCATCTGACGGGCGGGTGAGCGTTCCATGGAAACAGATGAGAGAGAGACCTGACAATGGTTGCTACTCTTATATACTTATTAAGATCACTACATATGTGTTTGCTGTAATCAATAAACAACCTTACATTGAAGATACCATCTGTGAGTCATCACTGCGTGCATCCTTGAACACAATACATCCCTTTTAATATCTGGCTTCTTAATGTTATGCAGATGCTTTTCTGGTTGCTGAAACGCATAATCCAAGTAGAATCCGTTTGGATAAAAAACTAATATGCAGCTTCTTATGTGTTGCAGAAAAATAATTTAAGCAGTTTAATAAAATGCATCTGAAACATATTTGTTGTGTGCTTTAAAATTAGCTGTCAAATCCAGATTCTTGCTCTCATGTGCTGAACTACAGCAATGCTCAAAATAAACATGCCACCGTAAACAGTCCCTTATTAGTTCATGGCTTTAAAGTGCCACGAAAAGCGATTTTAGAAGAAAGCTATTTGAAAAGCTTGTCGCAGCTTTAAGTGCTGCTGAGCAAGCTGCCATTGTGCTACGTGCTGGCTCAAGAAGCCGGCATAATGATGTCAGAACTGAAGTGCAATAACGGGTAACAGGCCAATGGTGAAGTAATTTTCACTTTACAGGCCAGTAGTGATGTCACAACTAGCCTGAAATAAGATCATGATTTAGAGACTTGAATTGCAGGATGCCTTGTATTATAGGCTGCTTATGATTCTAGCTTCTAACCAAAAACCCTAACCTAATCATACATGTGTTCATAGTTAAACATTCCTCCCCTATTGTCCTTTATTGTTAGATTGGTGCAAAGCCATCAGCATGCCTTTTCATGGGCACAAATGCAGCAACATTGAATGTATTACTTTTGTATAGATAAAAAGACAGCCAGCACATCAAGCACCCCAATGTTGACACAGATCTAATGTTTGCATAATAACAAAATTCATATGCATAATGAATTCATCAAAGTATATTTCAGTACCTCTTCTGCCAAAAAGAGGATCCTGCATATATCAATTTTAGGTTAAGGTATGCACTAAGTACCTCTTACTTAAGCATATTCTTAATGCCCTAAGGTTATTGGTGACTAATTTGGAGCATCTCCACCATCCACAACAGCTAGAATAAACTGTTTTGCAAGTCAGCAAAGTCAGGAGCTGCAAAGTTCTGCCTGCAGCTAGCAGCTGCCTAAAAGTTATCTGCCGAGGGGGTAAGCAGCAGTGGTGGATGGTGGGTGCATCTGCTTTGAAGGCGCAGTACAATCATCCAATGACTAGCTGTTCCCGGCGTAAGATACGCCGTTCTAGCATACCTTAAAGGTCAATATCGGTCGGTAATTCATGGGGTTACTTCTGTTCCCCCTTTTTAAATATCAGAATTACCACCAATCGCTTTCGGGAAGGAGGCGTAGGTCCCTGTGACCTTTTAATGGTTATTGAAATGGCTAAACGTATTAGATGGAATGAGAGTGGTGCGTGGTATAAGAACAGTATCTAAGTTGCATTGATTACACAGGCCTATATGATTTGTCTGTGTAGGCGCGTATTTGTCAATCTTGTTTCATTGCAGAGTCCCCGTGATGGCATAAGATTGCGTAGTAGCATAATTACAGCAACTGCTTTCAGTTTTAGCTCGTGAGGAGGCATTCATCCCACTGCGTTTTGCTCTTTAGCGACTGATAGTTTGAGCCAGTAATTAACTGTTCATTGAGACTGGAACTGCCGTGCCCTGTGGGAAGAGAAGTAGGGGTGAAAAGAAGTAACTTCCAAATGTTTGAAATGATAGTTGTTGTTGAAGGTGGTGCACTTTGCTAGTTGGACAGTAGTGGGCAACCTAAAACCTAGAAATTGCATCCGCTGAGTACGGAAACATACCTACCTGTTTTATATAAATATAGATGTTCTGTGGAGTCCATGGTCTCACTCTTTCTCAAGGGAAGTCAGAGTCAGGTTTTTCACCATATGTCCATGTTGGGTATTGTGAAAAGGCTTTTTTGGGGCAATAGACATGATTTTCTTCACTGCCCCGATGTTGGTGAGGACTTGATCCAATATTAGATGTCAGATGGGCAGGGAGTGTGTGACTAACAATGGAAGCTGAAGTATACCTCGTGCACCAGGAGTAGGATGGGAGGGACAATTATGGTCATAATTATTACCGAAAAAATACCATTTTATTTTATTTGCGGGGACCACCTCAACCCACCATTCCTTTTGTTTATAACCCCACTTCAGCCCCCTCCCCATCCATTTTAACCCCTTAATCCACCCCATACATATATTTTCAAAGAATTCGATATTTTCTCGATAAAAATGATTTGTTAAAAATGTACATTATTATCTTTTATTAGTGTTATTATCACTGAATGCCCAGAAGACATATAACCAATGAGTTGTGACCCCGGATGAGAACATAACACACCTCTCCTTAATCTGATACTTTAAGTGATAGAGTTGTGTTGACATTAGTAATGTTGTTACAATATTAACAAGGACAGTTGTACTTATGAAATGCTGTATAACTCTGCCTGGATGCAAGAGCAAAGAACCGGATGGCTACACAAAAACATTTAAATAGTAGAGAGGGCAACCTAATGAAAGCCAATAATAATGGTTAGCGTGAATATATTCTTTTAATGTAACGTAACATGATGCATAATACAAATGACTCGCTCTTGTTCCAAACTAACAGCGACAATATTGATTCCCAGACACAAATTATTTTGTGTTCTATGGAACCGAGAGACATTTTGTAATGAAATTATAATGTACAGACTTGCAAATTGTTATCGAAATTTGTTGAAATGTAGTTCATGTTTCGCTCATGAATGATACATCTAAGAATGCAGTGGTCTCGGTTGGCCAACACAACCAATGGCGATTCCTGTGATAGAAAAAGAATGTCTCATGAGGCACCCCCTCCAGATCCTCTCTTTCATCTGTTGCTTTAGGCATCAGATTTTCGTCCTCCTAAAGACTTTTGTAGATTCAGAATCTCTGCTACTCCAATGCTATTGACACATGTCCATCAACAACAACAACAAGCAGAATCAATGTCAGAACCAATAGCGGGCCCTACAATGCTGCCTGTTTCCTGCCATGCGCCCAAAACAAAATAACTTGTGTTATTCTTTTTAGTTCTGGCTTTTAGGTGGCAGTTACTTTTTAACCCACCCAGGTTGCCCATTCTCCATGTCTGGCCCTGTGCACCTTTGCTGATTTTTAACTCTACTTATTTTTCCACTGCCTCTGGGTCTGTGAGATATTATCACCTTCATCCAACAAGAAGACCTTCCAGTCTTGGAGAACAGGACTCAAAAATGCCCCAGAAATCTTAAAAACAGAACCAAATCTTTAAATGGCCTATCATGAATTCTCCCCTCCCATAACTTACTGTACCTCAGCTTTCATCATCTTCAAACTTACCCTACCCAACAAAATCAGCAAATCACTTACCTCCAAATACAGTATCATGCACTTCAGCCAGACCAATACCTGTAAACCTCCTATTACTGCACCTGCCTGACATTGAAGTCACGTCACTACCTCCGCATCACCTCCAAACATATCTGCTACACCCACACATGCCCCCAAATGTAGGTCACACAGCACTGCAACCCCATCACCAGGACCACTAAAGCCTACCACACAGCCTTCAACCATACCACAGCCCAAAAGCTGTGAGCTGGTTTGCAGTTAAAGGACCACAGCTGAGTAGGGGAATCCATGTGAACTGTTCACATCGGCTTCTAAAAGAAGCTCAACTCTTTGCTTTCATAAAATGCCCAGTTCATGCACTTCTATAAGACAGTTGGTTCTGTTTTGGGTGGCTCATGCCCAGATGGGCTTTATAATGTACAATGACCAAAAGCAAGTGAAAAAATCTGTCCAAAAAAAGCGGATGTTTATAGACTTGTCTTGAGAAAATAAAACTTAAATGAACATCTCTTAACAAGTGTACTTGCTAAGCATGCCTAATTTAGATTCATCCGGCAGCAAAGAACAAAGCTCTTGAAATTCATTGGGAAAGATTTTTGTGGCACCAGATGGCCAATAAGCTCAACATTAAGACCATATTAGTCCGTAAATCGCAAATCATTATGATTTACTCAAATTTTCCAATTAAAGCTAATACTTTCACAGGAGACAACAGTTGAATAGAATGTGACAGTGCCTGTCTGTCCTTCGCCATCTCTGTGATTCTCCCCTGCACTTGCGTGATCTCCATGGCACCTGGCCTAGTAGGATTGTTGTCTCTGTCTTCTCTCAGTTCCCCCTCCCTTGCCTCGTTGAGCCTTGAAACTCCTGTGTATAGGCGCGTTATAAATACCATATCATATCATATCAAATCATATCATGGGGAAGGGTAGTTTAGCCGGTACTGCTAAATCAGAGCTTGCAGAGTGAATCGAATAGTCGGGAAAACATTTTTCTGAAAAGTTGGCAAAATCAGGCTTTATATGGCATCCCAATTGTCTGCAGCATATGACAGAACTAATAAGCAACGCTATATGAACCCATGGACTCATTCAGGGGATTGGAGGACATAGCAGATAAAACCTTTTGCAGGTTTTTCTGGGTACATTGCAGACTAGACCTGAAATAGGTAAAACATCACCATGTAAACAGTTCTTGGCACATGGCAGGGTTTCTCTGTAGGAATGTCAAATGTCTTTCTCTAGCAGTTTTTCATTAGCACCATGTTGGCACGCCTCGGTCGGTGAGAAGAGTCAGAAGGCATGGATCACCTCCTGATAATGGTCTGCACTTCCAGCGCTCGGGTTACCTCACTGCACCACCCTGCAGACAGCCTCATCCCCGCATTCCCTTTGCGGCTCACCCTCAGATCCTACCACTGCAGCCTTCTGCCCCCTACCCACAGTCCACGAAGGTACGCTGAGCTTTCCGGTGTGAGCCTCCATGCTCATCGGCATTTCCCTCACAGCTCTCCTCTGATCAGGTGCTAGTGGTAATGGAGAAAGGACACTGTGTAGTTTTTCTGTGGTTTTTTGTTGCATGAGAAATGGCTGGTGCATTCTCTGCATTGTCGTGTAAAGAAACAGCCCAATTCACACCTCAGACAATAATGTCCTCACGTGTACACTTTCTTAGGTGACAGCACTTTCTGCGACCCTTATAATGGCTCTTACTTGGCTTTGCCTTTTTACACAGATCATTACTGCTCATTGAAGCCTTCTAGTTTGTTTATTTTTCCTTAATTACTGTGAAAATCAAAGTTAAGGCTAACATTTCTTGAATGGGCCGGACTGCTCATTTAGGGGTTGGTTCAAGATTAGAGTATGAATTCCAGGCTTATTTGCGCTCTTATTTTATTTTTATTGTATTGCTTATAGCACACACCAAGCTCAAGAGAAGTGGAACACTTTACAATAGGATTGTGACTGAATTGGCTTCACATTGTATACAGTAACACAGTATTGTTGGTGGAGGGAGGAAGGGATAGTTATTCCCTTGGCAGATATTGTTGAAAGAGCAATGTTCTTAGTGATTCGTGGAACTGGAGGTTGGTAGGGGCCTTTCGAGCCTCTACCGGGATTGCATGCCAGATGGGGTTGGGGTGTGGCAGGAGAAGGACTGCTTGGGAGTCCTCTCTTTGCAGGCTAGCTTTGACTCCAGTGTTTTTATAGTTTTGCTACCTGAGGTGCAAGAGCCTCCAGAGGTGTGGAGTTAGCCTCCAAATATGTTGATGTTTTGTCTAAGACTGCTTTGCAGGTGATGCATGCAATTTTGGATATGATTCTGCTGGGGAGGGGAGACAGCCTAGCATGCGCAGTGTTTGAGAGATATGATCGAGGTTAAAGGAAACTGTAATGAGTGGGTTGCAGCGTGGTGTGATACTTCAGGAAGGTCAGTTGTGCGGCTGGAAGTTCAGTAAGGCGAGCATTTCCGCCATCGATGTGTGAGATAACGAGAGCATGGCCCACCGGACAGAATTCGTTTGGGAGAATGAAGGGTTTGATTTTGCAGTGTGTGGATCTGTAACCAACTGGTTTGTGCTTTTGTAACTGCTGGACCCATATGCATGCAAGTTCCATATCCAACCCACCCTCCCTGGAATAAGTGAGTATGACCACACAGTTTGCAAGTATTGGCAAGAAAAGGCCATAGGATTTTATTGTCACAGATATGGTTATGAAAACAATAACAATAATCACATATCCATCTGATATCATTCTTTTGGGCACCGGGTCCAGAGGTAGCCCCCTTCGGCCCGTGCCGCCTTTCTTGTCCCACAACTTGTTGTGGTCACTGTACAGTGCCCTGTTCCTCTCTTCCTTTGTTCTTCTCCCTTCTTTTCTAGGGTGGGAGGGTTTTGTGGAAAAGGAGGAAAAGTGGAGGTCACTGAATTAACAGTGAACGTCCTGCCTTTTTGGGTCCCGATTCAGGGTCAACAAACAGAGTGTGTTTCTGTGGAGCCGTGGAGCTCTTTTACAAGACCCAGGGCAAGCCCTGGGTCTTTGAAGTGTGTCTGTTGGGGTCTGTGACCCAGCCCCCAGGCCGGCAGTAGCCGGCTGTCTGCCCCCCATGAAGGGGAGTGTGTTATTGCTCTCCCTGGCTGCCGGTTAGTTTCCTCTGGGTGCTTAGCACCCTGCTGCTTTGTGGAAGGGTGAGGTGATTTTCCTACCTCACCCTTCCCTTGCTTTGTGACGGCCGAGACTGTTGTCTCCTGCCTAAGTAGTGGAGAGGAGCCAGTTTTGAAGGAGGGGAGCTGGCCCTCTCCTGGGCCTGCTGGATGGTACCAGCAGTTACCCTGCCTCGCTTTGGGGGGCCCTTCATCATTGCCCAGAATGAAAGGCTACTGTCAACAATGAAGCCCAGGGATTTGGCTGTGTTTGACAGCTGATGGGTGAATTCTTCCAGGCACATGTCATCCAAGCATTGTTGCCTAACTTGTTTTTCGGTCAGGGTATCGATGAGAACAAATTTGTGGTCTCGGCTCGGTTCAGTTTAAGGTAAGAAATTGACATCCATGTTTGGATAGTAGCCAGCTATTCGTGGAGGTGGAAAATATCCTAGGGGTCACTAACCTTAAGGTACAGCTGAGTGACATCAGCATACAGATGGATGGCTATGTTGGTGGTCTTCTAGGAGAGTTTTGAAGGGCTCCATGTATAGATTGCAAATGATTGGGGGGAGTGTGAAACCTTGGGGACGCCACAAACGTGACTGGGAATCGGTTTGATCTGAGTGAGTCCATCTGTATCAGATACGTAGGACACAAATCATTTTAGTATAGTTCCAGAAAAGCCCATCCTGTTGGCACGGAGGGAGAGGCGTGTTTGGTGAACCACTGTGTTGAAAGAAAGCTGAGAGGTCTAAGAGGACTAGGAGACACAAGTATCCAGTGTCTGTGATTCTGCGTTCCTCATCTACCACTAAGATGGTTGCAGTCTCAGTGCTGCATTTGGGGCAGGAGCAAGGCTGGTAATCACGAAGGAGGTCAAGCAGGTTGATTTTGACAAGAAGTTGGGTCACAACTATTTTCTCAGTAAACGTCCTGATGAATGGGAAGCTTGTGATATGTTTGTAATTGGCTCGGTACTCAGGGTCAAGCAAGGTTTTTTTGAGAAGGGGTCTATGAGACCTGTCTTCAACATGTCTGAGAATGCACCTTCACTGAGGGAGGCATTCACTTAGTGTGTTAAGTGCTGGACCAGTGAGTTGTTTAATGAGGGAGGCTGGGAGGAAGTCGTCCATTTAAGTAGTGGGCTTGAGTGCCTGAGAGATCCTTATCTGAGAGATCCTTAGGAGAGAGGTGGGTGAAGTCTGTCGAGGAGGGTAGTGCCCGGGGGAAAGGGAGTGGCTAGCAAGGCTCTGTCTTGTTGTGAGGCATTGATGATATCTCTGATTTTATCCATTTTGTCAATGAAGTAACTGTTTATTCAGTTGCATCTCCCTTCTGACGCCGGCACCTTGGGAACAGCTTGGGCTTGGAGCAGTGCTTGATTACTTTAAATAAAGGTTGGCTCCTGATAAAGGCTGCCTCAATGGTGGAAGTGTAGTAAGCCGACTTAGCCTCAGAGATCATGTGTCTGAGTTGTGTACGCAGGGATTTGAGGGCTGATAGTAGCCTTGTGTGTGACATGAGAAGGGGAATTACGGCATGGTCGGTCCAGTCGAGGGGAAGAGGGTTTGAGCATGACAGGATCGGGCAGGAGTTGAAGACTGGGTCAAGCATGTGGCCATTGACATGCGTGGGGAGAGTACGATCTGTTTTATGTCCATGGAGTTGATCATAGAGAATAAGGAGACACGTAGGTGTTTTGCAGGTTGGGACGCAGGGATGTTGAAATCTCTGAGGAGGATATTGTTAGAGTAGGAAACCGTTGCAGAGAAGAGAAAGTTAGGAAGGTTCCTTGAGGTGGCCTGTAAATAAGGAGGTATGTAACTGAGTCGTTGTTTGAGATGGAGAACCGGCATGACTAAAAAGAGATGTGTGTGGGGGTTGGGATTACCATGTAAGGCCAGTTGATCTTATGGCTCCAGTTTTCCTGTGCAGTCAATATGTTGGGTACTGTAGCTGCGGGGTAGGAGGACATCAAATATGTAGGGGAGGACTTTGTAAACCATGATTCAGTAATGAAAAGGGTATCAAGATCATTGTTGGTTATGCGGTCACCAATATGTGTGCGACTGCTGAGCAAACATTAACCATCGTTCTTCCTTTTCTGACCAATCATCAAAATCTGGTTAGGTTGGGGGGATATTAGTCATACACACTCCCCTTGCACTATGGTCTCCTCCAAGCGTTGGTACTGTGTCCCAGGTTATTTGATATATGCATGGAGCCACTGGGAGATTTGGCACCCTTGCAAACTAGATTCAGCTGAATATGTGTGTGCCGACTCCAGAAGAAATACATTTCTTAAAAACTGCTTTCAGGGGATTCTACCATGGGTGACCGTTCACTTTTTTAAATGGAACAATGGAGATATGATCATGTGCACATCCACATCCTTACCTGTCTGTTCTCCCTTTGTTATGCACACGCTCTGTTCCTGATGCTGCATCTGTACTGGGCCATTCTGCTAAATCACTGGGATTCACATTGGATCATGTTTCTTCCTCCATGCTCCATTTATCAGCCCTACTGAAATCTACCTAATGTCATTTGTTCTTGCTCTCAAACTGCTAAAACCATATACTCGTGGCTCTGATTTGTGGCTCCTTATACAAGCCCTTGTGCAAGCTCTTGCATTGTCAATTTTGGACACAAGTAATTCTGTACCTTTTTGGTTTACGACAGTCCCCTGAGGCACTTCTCAGGATTGCATCCAGCCTGAATCTCGGTCAAAGAAAATCAGTCCTATATCTCCGATTTTTACCCAACTGCACTGGCTTTCCTTACAGGCCAGAATCAAGTTGTATGAAACGTGCCGTGCCTGCAAAGCGGTCCTCTCCAAGATGCCATAGTACTTGGATGTCAAACTCCGGATAACAGGGCACCAATAAGGCCTCTGGAGTCAGGATCAAATTTGCCTTGAAATTCTCATAGTACATCACTCCATCACTCTCAAAAGGCTGTTCCAGCTTCAGGACACAATTGAAAGTGTGGCCGTGAAACCCACTTCTGTTCAATTACTTTTCTGCCTCTGGGTACCCTACATTTGGCTGTGCTTGTCTCCCGTATGTGCGTGTGTCTTTCAAGTATTGTATAGGTGGCATTGCATATAGCACTTTGTGCTATATTCACACTGAAAATAAATGTCAGAACAAAATGGCGTGGAAATCTACCCAGAGATTTGTCCTGGTGTTTTCAAAGGTATTTGCATCAGCATTTCCAACCATGAGTTTTTAGTTTTCCTATTGCGTCTCCCTAAGTGGGCTGGATGAAGCCAATTGTACTTCCTGTGCTTGCTGTGCCCTGCATTTCAAGCTGCACTTCTACTGCTCTTTAATTGTATTGTATTGTATTGTTTATTTATTTATAGAGCGCACCGGGCCATCAGGCGTCTGGGCGCTTGCAGAAATGTAGGTTACAGGTACATATGAGAAGATAAATAAAATACAGTATAAGACAATATACAGTGATACTTTACAGGCATATATGAGTGTACAGGATAAGTACAAAGATATACAGACAGTAAATACAATTTAATGCTAGGGCCCAACCAGGCAGAAACCCAAACTCGGAGGGGCTGGGATCTTATGAAGAGAGGATGCTTGCTAGCAGTTAAGGCTGGCGTGGACCAGGGTGGTTATTATGGTATTTAATGAGCGCGGGCCTAGCTTCCAGAAGCAACAAAGCACTTCCAGGAGCAGAGCTTGATTTCCTATAGCTATTCGCTATCTAAAATGGTGACAATGAGCTGGCAAGGCATGGAATGTAATACTACCTTGGAAAAGTCCCATTGTTTAAATATCATTGGCTCAATCATTTCAATTGATCACATTTTGGTTTTCAAAGTTTAATGGCCCAAGGTTACCTATATAAGCATGCCTCGTCTGTACAGTCTAGCTATAGGGAATAGTGTGCAAAAACAATCATCGGATCCTGACTAATTGACTGGGATCTTCAGCTTTGAATGTGGGATACGCACATAATCATTATCCATCATGCCCCATAACAGAGGGACACAGTGGGACAGGAATGTGTTCCCCTTGTTGCTGCCCGACCCGCTGAAGGCATCACGAGATGCCAAAGCTTACATATCGATCAAATGGCATTAGAAACACTTATTAAATGAAAATATCTCTCTTTTTCGATCTGGCTACCTCTTTGAAAGAACATCTGATTCCTTTCGAAAGATGGGATAGTGGAATTTTTGTGTAATGTGGGCTATTTACTACCACTAATTTACTCCACAGAGACAGGCACACTCAGTTTCAAAAGGGATTAAGAAGCTTTAAAAGGTACTGATCTGAACACTTAATGTAGTAAGCTATAAGATAACAATCCCTGAGATTTAAGAGTATTTTGTGAATCTGGAATTGCTTACCTTACACAAAAGAATATTCATAAACACACCCTAAATATATGGAAATGTCAGGTCCTTGAGCACACACTGTTCTGCTTCACTCTACAAGTAAACACTGCTTTCAACCTAATGACTTTCTGAAGCTTGTGCTTGAATCCCCTTTTCCTTTGATCCTCAATGCGTTCCACATCACCCCAGTAATTAAGCCTCCCCCACTGTCTCCTTATGCACCAGCAAGTTATACGCAAGTGCCCCTGCATTGTTTACTGTGCCTGCTGCGTCCTAGGACAACCCTACTGAAAAATAATGTTGAATTAACTAACCTCATGCGTCCTCGAACCTCACTCTCATTCTACATGGAGCTAACCCATTTCTGCAAGCTCTTCAAAGCCATCTGGGGCCAATTTGTACTGGGGACTTTCCTCAAAACCTCTTTAAGTCATTATCTCATTGGTGAAACGTCTTATCAACCAGCACCTTGAAAGCCGCGGCACAGAGTATAATTTCTCATAACATAGCTCATCTTCAAGAGCAACAATGAGGACAGATCATGTGGCCGAATAGAAGCCATAGCACTACCATGTGGTGCAGCATTTTCGAATTGTTCAGTGTGGGATGATCATGTGTGCATTTTGTGTGTGTTAAATCACGAGACAGTATGGTACTGCGCATGACCCTGAGAAAAAGCATAGAATGGCAGCATCATCTTTCAGAAGGCCCCCTTTTGGGGTTATGGAAGGACACCGCGTGCCAGTCTGATGCCAATGATCTCCCTGTAACTTTGGATTGGTGTTTGTGTAATGAAGTGGCCTCTGAACATTTATGAGACTATAACAGTATGTTCAGTGCAGAGTCAGTTGCGATTTTAATATCCTTGAAATAAGGAACGCTAAACATTGATTTCTTTTTTGATATGACTCCAGGTTTTCATTTTAGCTGCACGTTAGATGAACATGTTCCCCTTTGTAGAAGGGGCCTTCTAAAGCAGCCTGCCCTTCCTCATTTATATGGAATAAGATGTAATGTTGTGCAGTTCTGGGAATCTTGAAAAGTGCATGTCAAAAAGAGGATTGGGAGGACTGCGGGACCCAAAACTGTGCCAAGTGATGTTTCACTCAATGGTTGGGCAGCAAGCTGAATTATTGATCATCTATGGGCAGGGTGGAGGGGCATTTAATGGTTGTGTGTTGGGTGCAGGTGTCTGAGTGCATGGTTGCTGTGACCCATGCTCAGGACTTGTTTGGTTCCTTGGCTGGTTTCAGTGCTTTTATCAAACAAGAAAGAGGTGACGGCTTCTATGAGCTGTTAAAAGGCGAACTAAGGATGGGGGCTTTCAGGGGGACTAAGAGCACCACAGTAGCATGGGACATTGTACTTATACATTACCACTTGTACTGGTGAATTCCAGTGGCTTCACTGGCGTTTGCTGATGATATTATCATCTTTTACCAGACACCTGTTGGATTACAACGATCTCTATATTGACTAGAGACTCATATGCATGGTAATGATTTGAAGATTAATATAAGTAAATCTTCAGTGATGGTATGCAAGCCAGACAAGAAATTAACTAATCACACATGGTACTTAAATAAAAAGCTGCTGGCAATTACCAAGCACATTGGCCTTTCCACGTTATTCCAAAATTAGACTGATAAATGTTATGAATAGAATAAGGAGCAAGTTGACGCCTCTTTCAGCACAAATGCAGACAATATACCCTAAATACTATGCTTTCTCTATACAGCCACTTATAAAATATTTTAAGGGTGACACCTTCCCGACCCCTATATATGGGTTAGAGATTATAACTACGCCGTACATACCATCTCCAGACAAATTAGAAGGTCTTCTTTGTTGGAAAGCATTCCACTTACCGGTCTGTCTCCCAAACGCCCTCATTCGTATAGAACTGGGTCTACAATCTCTTAATTTAATTATTATCTACACACAATGTATGGTATTCAGCAAGATATTGAATCCACCAAAAACATCTCTTTTTGAAGATTTATGAGAAGCTAATTTGGCAGAAACATCTTTGGAGCTTGCAAAAAAAGAATGTTTGACCTATTTTGGGGAAATTAATTCAAATCCTAATTAACTTCTCTCTAATCACAATAGGTTAACATGAAAAATGACTCTTTGGGATTGGATTGAGCAGTATGACATTCCTAGGCGATATAAGGTATATAAGCATTATACATATACAATAAGGAAATCAAATATAATACCACCATATTTAATTGTACTTCCAGATAGAAAGGTTAGCATGGAAGGTTTGCGGTTCCATTTTAATGTCGTGTGCACACTTGATGTCATGGGTTCTCGTTCAGGTATCCCCCACTCCTGTAGACTCTGTCATCTTTGTAAAATGTCTGATGAATAAGAAAGTTGGAAGCACTTTCTACTGGAGGGCAGACTATTTATTTGGTTAGACGTCGATGGCGGGAAGTGTTTGTCTTTGATTTTCATAAATATAAAAATTAAATGTTGTGGGGACAGCTATGGGTTGGCAACCAAAGGTCGCTTATTTTACCAACCGTGCAAGTGATCAAAGTGATATAAAACTTGTTCGGTGAAACTTTTATGATTGGTTATTAGTCAATGGAAAAATATGTAGTAGATTGAATATGTTTAATGAATTGTACTTTTTTCTGAATCGAATTACACGGCCCGCGGTAGTGGCCGTGTAGTCACGGTTAAGTTGCTAAACCCACAGGAAGAGCACTTTTTGGGCGGCTTATAATTTGGCTCCCCCTGGACGAAACCTCACCATACTTCGCAAACAAAGTATATGGCCCGATCTGAATACTTTTGCAAAGTTTGGTTAGGTTTCAACAAAGGGGGGCATAATTATAGGGGTGTCCCACATTTATTTTCCATAGACTGAATGGCCAAAAACTTTGCTCACGCCTACAGCCCAAACCGCTGGACAGATTTTCACCAAATTTGCAGCAGGAGTGGCAGCTTGTGATTCATCTTTGATGTCCTGGGTGTTAGTTTTAGCAGTGCACGGTGGTGGCACGAGTTATGGTTGCTTAGCTTACCATAACTGGTGAATTTCTGGGGGTTTTCGGTTTTACTTGTAACCATAAACGTCCCGTTAACAACGTTTTTTCATTGAATTTCATAGATTTTTATTAGTGAAACTTAACCATAACGTCCCTTTAACAAAAGTGTTTTCATTGAATATATAAATATATGGTTTTGGTATTCATGTTTAATAATGTGATATTCATATATGAAATGCGTAATGTGTTTGTAGACCGAATCACAATAAAAATGAGTTACCCATGATTTGGCAACCCTCTTCATAATCAGGCACAGTGCAAGCCTCCACATCTTAACAATAATTAAAATGTATTGATAAGTCAATGCAGCGTATGATTGCGTTTAGTACACAGTGCTATTTATTTTACATTAAATACAACAAACAACACTCAACTTAAATTGAATACATCATATTTTAGTAGTCAGTATGCATGCATGAATGGGTGTTTTTAACTAATGTAAAGTGACGATAAATCTATTGAAAAAGTGAAAGATTCAACCTTTTCAGTAAATGAAAGGACACAAGATTTGTGGGATAGCACCTTACTGGTTCTTGAGATGAGCGGTGCCAGCATGGTGGGACTGACCAGGTAATGCTGCTCATGTGCAGCTTGCTGCACTTCTTTCTGCACTCCTTTCTTTAATCACTGCTCGCTAAGGTATGGTTTCTTAATATGTCTGCACTAATTCCTGGCGAACGCAGGAACTCGAAATCTAGCACAGGCCAAAAAACCTTGAAAAGGTGTATGCAATCCCATATTAGCGAAGAAGGCATATGCAACCAGCAAGATTTGATTTGAGTATTCTGAAAGCTTACCTCCACATCTTCTGTAAATTGTCAGGAAATCGCCATCTTGAAGCAGGATGAAGTGTTCGACAAGCAGGCAGGGGGTGGGGGACATACTCACAAGGCGGATGGGAATGCGGGGGGACCTCTCAAGGGCAGTGAAGAAATACTGAGGTTAGAAGGTAATTGCAGCAAACAAATTCAGATATCCGTCTAGGGCGCAATGCTGGGGGTTTATAGTCATTTGGACGAAAACAAAAATGTCGAAAGTCATAATGTAGAAAAAAAAAAGTTGAAAAAAAAGTCACATTTATTTTTCAATACGTTTTTTTTCGAAATGGGGGGGTTCCCCCCAAACCCCCCCTTTTTTTATTTTACCCATTTTTTATACTTACCAAACCCAAAAAATACATATAAATAACAAAATAATAGATTTGAATTTTTTTTTTTCTACATTTTTTTTCTACATTTTTGTCATTCGACTTTTTATTTTCGACATTATGACTGCACACCGCATCTGGGGACTTAAGTGATTGAAAATGGGTAGCGTTCCAACAGAGTTCTGGATAACCTTCTTTTGGGGGACCATTGGTAGCAGGCCACTGCATGCACCCATATCACCCCTGGGCATTCTTCTTAAGGTGGCCTTCACTTATGTTTTTGGCAATGTCCAATGTTGTACTTTTGGAGACCACAGCAATGTCTGTGAAAATCCCCTTGGTCGTCACTTAGTTCAGATAAAACCCCCTCCACCTCACCTGTTTCTTCTGAACTACTCAGGATCTTCTTGCCTTTCTTCTTTTTGGTATTCCTTCTTTTTGAAGAGATACAGTCTCCCTTGAGTCAAAGCCACTATGCTGTCTTGGTGCACGAGACCACCAGGGGGCCCCTTCCCGGGGAATCCTTAATAGAGGAAAAAGCCAGACGGTGGATAAAAACTCTGTACAACGGCAGTGCTTTGGTTTGCAGAACGTTGTCCAAGAACTTGTAGATATATACTGGATGGTAAGGACGTGAGGTGATAAAATCCACAAAGAAACCAGCAGGAAGACGTCCTCTCATGGTAAGGGCAGAAGGTGATGAAGTCCACAAGGAAACCAGCAGGTAAACGTCCTCTGAAAGTAAGGACGTGAGCAACAAAGGAGCCCCCTGGAGGTGAGGCCAGAAGTAAGCACTGGGCAGGATCTCAAAGGGCTGAAGGGAGGTAGGGAAAAAGGCAGCTGAAGAAAAGAAGTAAGGAGTCTGCAGAGAGAGAGAGATATATGGCTCGGAAAGACCGAAAAAGAACAAGCCGAAAGCAAGAGAAGCCAGACCCCAGAGAAGAGAGGTAAGCGCTGGACAGAAGATAGAGCGGGCACAGGAAATGCATCCCAAGAGCGGAAAGGCAGACGCCAAAATAAATGCAAGGTGGAGACTAGGGAAAGTAGAAAACAGGGAGTAACGGCGAGAGCCGGAAAGTAGGGCAGAGCGCGAACGCCCCCAAAGGGAGAACCCACGGAACGAAGAGAGTTCCGGGGAAAAAAGGCTGGGAAAGGCAAAGGCGCAGAAAACACTACGAACAAGCAAGGACTACAAAGGGGGGAAAAATACAGAAGCGGGAAGCACCGGAGGAAGCACAAGCGTAAACCCAAAAAGTAGCCAAAGCGAAGGCTGGGTTGCAATGCAAGGAGCCGACTGAAACTGAACTGCTAAGTAGCATAGGATGGCGGTCATGACAGACGGAACACTAGGCCGCGGAAATCACGTATACAAAAACGTAATGGGCTCATTCAATGGCAGCGGTAGTTTAGTGAAGTCCACAATCGCCAGGTGGGCAGGCATGTGACAATGTCATAGTGTCACTGCCACTCAGATTTCTTATACCGTTGTGCCATAATGGTGCATAAGAGTGGCAGTCTGCGGATCAATGCTAGCGAGAAGATGCATTGACTGCTACTATGGTGTATGAGACAGTAGTGCAAAATCGGTTTGCCTTTATGCTATATAAACAATAATCACCCTGAGGCCTTCACAGAAGGAAATAATAAAAAGCATTTTTGCAATCATGCTTTGGATAATTATGAATTTTCTAAGTCACCAAATAATTAGGACTGGCTGTCCAATCCTCCTAAAAAAGGGTACGCTTCTGTATCTATTATTAATGCAGCGCACAGCAAGCGCTTCTGTAATTGCGCATTCTGTTATCTTAGTACCAGGGACACACTAGATTAATATGTGTTAAGTGCTCGTATTTTCGTAGGGCATTGTGGACCCGAATAGATGCAAAAATCTAGCGTGCTGGTATGAGATTCATGTCCAAAACGCTTTCTATTAATAATATACATAATTAAACAAAGTAAAATGCAGCTCTGATGGGCTAATTTACTGGCAGCTAACGAGTGGAGAAAAGCAAAATGGCGGATCTTGAGCTGTAAGTCTGTACCAATGAACCGTAGAGCTTAAGGCGGTACAGTGCGGCGTACGGTCTGAACAAATAGAGCCAATTAGAAGCAGGATAAATGCTGTTAGGGCTAATGAACTATATTGGGTTACACCCACCAGTGAGACACGACAGGAATTATGCCTGCTAAGACGCTCCTTTAGTATTCCTCCGAGGAAGGGCTGCCTGTGTACGCTGAAAAGCAGTAAATTGGACCTATATTGCAGCGCCTGCCATTTCAATTGCGAAAATCTGATTATTATTTATGAATTCTCTTTCCCGAACTGCTTGGTTTTTCCTGTCATGAAAATAGACAACAGGGGTTGTGCGCTGTAATCATGACAATGGCCCGCATTATGAGCATGCCGGTCCAGAAAAAGGTGCCAGTGACAATGGTTATTGCCATCTTTTCCAGACTGGCATCTTTTCCTGCGGTAGGTCAGGCCTCTACTGGCAGATAATTCACAGAAGCACCGGCACTGTTACTAATGGTGTCAGTGGTTCAGAGTTCCCATTCCCGTGGAGGGGAATGGTAACGTAACGTTCCGCCACCACCCATAATATCCCAGTATTTGCCGGGATATCATGCAGCGGAAGCAGTAAGCTGAGGTTGCTGTGGTACTTGTCTAGAAATGAAGGACCACCTGCATGATATCACGGTTATAGAAGTGGCGGGGGGTTGACTTAAAATATCTTCAATAGCTTTCTTTTATGCAAGCATGATATAGACAATTGAGAGGGCAGAAGAGGATGTCCATGCAAGGCAACATCCAAGAGGCTTAAGGTGGGCATCATGTTAAGGCAGAACAGCTAGGTTCTGACGTCCTCTTAAAATAATGCACTGTCCAAATTGATGAAATCTTCTGAAAAGGCTATGAATTGCTAAGTTACTTCAGAACCATATACCATTTTTGCCAGATCTCAGTCAAGATTTAGGGGGACATTCTGAGTATGGCGGTAGGAGTTTAAGGATGCCAGTGCCGTTAACCCCCTACCGCCACATTCCGAGGTCCCTTTGCGGGTCCCACCAGGAACAGCTGGTTCAACCAGGCTCACTTAGCAGGACCCGTTAAGGGACCATGGAGCTAATAACGGGCCCGCTATTTGCGGTCCCGTTATTAGCTCCTTCCCCATTCCCATTGAGCCCTATCTTACCGGGTTCGCATAGGTCGGAATGTCCCAGTAAGTCCCCATTCCGACTACCTGGACCCGGACCAGAGTTTGGAGGCAGCCATGGTGCCTCCAAACTCGGAATTACCCCCTTAGTCTTAAAATTGTTTGGCACCCAGAGCAGCGCATAGGGCTGTTCTGAATGTGGCCCAATTCCTCTGTTAAACACCGTTTTCCAAGCAAGCGGTTCCCTGCTCTGGCCCCCAGTCTGGTTCGAGTCACACTCACTGCCTACCCTCCCTTCCCATTCACTACCCCCTCACGCTTCTCACCACTGCGTGCCTCTCTAATACAATCTTTCACTTACCTGCCACCAACGCTGGATCTCCATCCCCTAGTTGCTCCCAGCCAGTGCCTGGAAATGAAAAAGGGGCTCCTTTGCAACCCGCTGTGTCATTTCCCTGGAAGCCAACTTTGCCCATGCACTGCCTGTGATCCTTATTACTGTCCAAAGATTCTCAAACATTATTCACATTGACGTTTTTCACGTTTGCTAATGGCAAAATGCCCTCATTGGTGGGCTGTACCATTAGATAACAGGCGGCTTGCCCTTGTTAAAAGCCTGCCCTATGCTTGGGAATATTACCTGCGGTAGTTAGCCTTTACCACCCTGCCCATCCTACTATTGAAGAACTTATTGCTTAAATTAAACACAGAGAAATGGTAGATGGTAGACTTTGGACCGGTCATAACCACTGGGATTTCCTCTTGTCAGCTTCACATCTGTGCCATCACAGTAGGAGACCAACCATATGCAAGTCTTGACCCTACCCTCAGCTTGCTATCTAGGCACCAAAAGCCAAGTTGTTGTCACCTTATGTGAGGTAGGTACTGCTTTTCTCCAGTGGATTTGGTCCCGAGCCTCATCACATTACTTGCCATTGTGTTCGCTTGGGTGCCGTGACAGCTTTTGTGTATTTTCGTTTCTAGCTACACAAACAACATTTCTCCAATGGGATCTTGCGCGCCCTGATACTTGAGTCTAATTTGGAGTGTTCGGTGCAGTATACTGGGATTGTTGGAACGGGGAGAGTACGGGAAATGCCTCACCGGTAGGTGACTGCCTAGTTCAGGTTATATCCACCATGGAATCTCGTGACACCTTCCCGAAGGCAGAGGAGAGATCTATTCACGCGCCACAGATTGCTGGATACAACCGCAGAATATATTTCTCGTGAACATTAAACACAAACTAAGCCCTTGTAGTTCAGTTCCCATTTCTTTACGCAAACCCATTTCGGGATAACTTACCACCCTGTTCTTAGTTACCCACTCCATTAACCTAGTATATGCATACCACTTTGCCCACAAGCTTGTATGTACTACTTATCAATGAAACGGGGCACTACGATGTTGGTGCCGATGTTATCGCCTTTTTATAAATCGGAAGTACTGTGGTATGGATCCGCAATCTACTATTGCATTAAAAACCAACTACAATAAAGGACACCATATTTCTACCATAACTTTGCAAGCATCTAGCGGAACCCTGGGCGCTTACCACTGATTTCCTTCTTTATAGCCAGTGCAACCTCATTTGCCAGTACTGGAGCCACCTTGCATGAAACCTTATTCACGGTAGCCTTAATTCCATTTACATGGTTGGTATTCTCCACACTCAAACCAATTTCTCAGTGCAGTTTATCTGATGCACCAGATAAGGTCTTAAAGTGAGCAAGTCAGCATGCAAGGAATACATAACTTGGTAGGTCATAAAACCTTATTCACACTCATCTATCTTCTATATATATAAACGTGAAAATTTGTTTGTGGCGGGATTTGTGGTGAATCGTTGTTCTGTATACAATTCCACACTGTTTCACCAATCTGCACCAAATGTTGCATAGTTGCCCATTAGGTCCCACCAGACATTACTTGCTGCATGACATTTGAACACCCCACCCCAAGCCCCGGATTTCAGCACAAGTCAACATTTGTTTGCTTGTGGTTGGCAAAGCGTTGTTCCTTGTACAATTATACACTGTTTCACCAATCTGTACCAAATATTGCATGGTTACCTGATAGGACCCTCTGGACTTTCGTGGCTACATGACATTTGGACACCCCACCCCATTCCCTGGATTTCAGCACCTTCACACATGCGATGGTGGCCTGAAATCGGTGAAACATCAACATGGTCGTAGAAGGACCGGTCCCGACACGAGGAGCAAAAGTCGAGGCCAAGGTACTAGGATGCACGGTTTCCAAGATATTTGCACTGCAATGAACTACACCATGCCAGGGTGAGGTGACAGGTGGGGAGCGAGCACACAAGGTCCTAGTATACACCAGCACACCAACTCTCGCTTCCCCCCATCGTCTGCTCTGGGGCATGTCAGCCAGGCACACATGCCCATTCTCAGTGCCGTTTACTTCAGGGTGCAAGGAACATCAAGCGATAGTGAATTGGAAAAGTAACCTACAGCATCAGTGTTATCACGTCTGTCTACAGAACCTGTTTAGAGAACGGGTACTTCTGCTAGTATATTGATATATCAATTTCCAAAATGGTCTTGGGTCATTTTTGATGACGTTAGTGTCCTCTATCAGAAAGAAAGAGCCTTATAGAGCCCCACGACATTTCTGGCAGTGTTTTCGTTCCGCGTTGGTTTTCTTTGAGGTTCCATTGAATCATTCACAGAATCATTAAAGGGTTTGGAAACTGTAGAGGTCCGGCTCCAAACAGTGGCATTGCCAGGAATCAAATTTAGGAGGGGCACAGAGGGGGCCAAAGACAAAAGTAGGGGGGGGCACAGACAAATGTAAGGGGAGAACATGGTCACTGCTCATTTTAGGCAGGGGGGGCACATGGTTTCACAGGGGGGGGGGCCTGGCCCCTTACACCCCCCTGCGACGCCACTGACCAAATCAAGTTGTATATAGACCAGCTTTCCCACAGTTTTGTTTGTAAAAAGTCTATTACAATATATTTTAGATTGCTTGGGGGGTCTCTCCAGGTGAATTGACCAAACGCAGTGCAAAACACCAAAAAGTAAACAGCAGTAGAAAGACCACATGGAACGGTCTGTGCAATAATGAGAGTGAAAGAACCGAAGCAGCTGATTCGCTGAGATCCCTGCAAGGGAGGTCGAGGAGGATTCTAATTTCCGGTGATTTGGGTTATAGCTGGTGGCTCCGAGGATACTTTGTAGGAATGTTACAGGACTTGAGAGGCACCTTGAATGCTGACCCAAGGCGCTTGAGTTTAGTTCAAGTTGGAGTGCATTCCAGTGCTGGAGACATAAGGAGTCAGGAGTTTGATATCACTGAATTTCGGGGCAGCACATGGGGTTTGAGGGCATTCAAGTGAATGGGGGCAGAGGACAGCTAGTTCTTGGACCCTTCCCTTGTCCACTCTTTTTGCCTGTGTACAATTTGTCTTTCTTAAAAAGGCTTTTACAAAGAAATCCAACTGACTTGCAGCCAAGGAGGAACGCCAAGCAAAAACCATTGATTGGGGACATCTACCCAAGATCACACAAGGAGTCTGCACTCATCTAGAATAGTCACTTGAAAAAGTATTCTGCACTGAGACGATGCCGAAGCTTTCCTATTACTGGCGTTTAATGCCAAAAGGTCCGGAGTAGAGTCTGGCACTGAAAAGGCCCTTACGCATGCCCCATTATGATGGGTACGACAGCAAATCGTGTACATGCCATGATAGCTCTTGAAAGGGGCCACACAGATTGCCTGGCATGAAGCTGCAAAGCATTCTGCTATTGTGGCAAGGCGCTGCTGGAGTGATTGAGCGCAGCAGGCACCGTTCCTCTGGGACCCGTCAACCACTGTGCTGCTAATGTGTCATTTGTCTCCTGTTCATTTGTTCTGTAATTCATTCCCATTACTCGAGCCTATTGAAGGTGACGGCTCGGGTGGCTTTCATCTGCAGAGGAGACTGATTAAGTCCTCGCATGACACAATCCAGCCTGCTCCGCAATCACCACTCCAATCATTTTCCTCCCAAGTTTAAATAGTTTAGCTTATCGCCACTAATGAGAAGGTACTTGCAATCCACCTGGCGTCCATATTTGGATCTACAAGTACTATGCAGGGACGATTAGTGTGTTACTATGACACAAATGCAATTACTTGCTATTTGTGTTATTGAAAGGATGTCGGATCCTTAGGTACACAGGTAAGGTTTCAGCAAAGTTCCTTTATGACAGCATCAGTCCGTTACAACAAGATATTACAGAGATTACCACTGGCTCCCATTACCCAGGCAGCGGCTCTCTAACTGCCTGCCTCTAGAACCTTCTCTTACTCGCACATAAACACTCTCTCAGTACCACCAAACATTCTATCTTGCATCACCAGCTTCTGCATTCATCCCAAGTGCTAGTGCTATATAACAGTTATAAACTAACATGCCCTTTTAGTGCATTGTAAAGAAAGAAAGGCTTATAGTGAACATGAGTGAATCCAGTATCCCAAATAAAGTTTGCATGGTTCCCAGTGTGCTAAGAAAGTGGTCTAAGCACCTGCTGCAGGGATGTATCTGTAACAGGCAGGCGAAAGATTCAAACCCAAGCAAGACCAAAGGAGGGCAGAGTGAAGAAGGTAGATGTGGCAGAGAGATGGGCAGTTCCACTAAACAGGCCTGTGGCTCCTAGCCAGATGAGATGGCCCATTGAACTCTTCTAAAATTCCTCAGGTATTTGGCAGAGGTGTTTGTGTGTGCTTGTGTGTGTGTGTGTGTGTCTGGATGTTTGTGAAAGAGACAGAGAGAAAGATAGAGTGTGTATGTGTGTAAGAGAGATAACAAGTGTGTGTGTCTGTGTGTCTGTGGGTGTGTGTGAAAGAGAGAGACAAAAGGTGGTGTGTGTGTGCGCGTGTGACTGTGTGTGTATGCACTTGGGTGTGTGTTGGGTGCGATTATGTGTGTGTAGTGGGCATTGGGAACCAATGTGCAAAAGGGCTTTGCCCGGAAATGATCTGCTCTGGCATACCTTTAGTAGTGCTGACGTTTGCATTTATATGCACACACTGCATGCTTGGGGTAGCATTGCTTACACAAGGTGAAATCATATGTGGTAATACACTGTTATTGAAAGTGAGAAGGAATCTGCTGAGAGATAAGGATTGTTTACCACTTAATGTCAGGCACATCCACGTGTAACACCTGTAATGTCCCCTTTCCAATTGTTATTAGTGCTGTGAGAAGTCTCTTTTCTAGTGTTCTGGTTTGAGTGGGCTGAGACCCACGTGTTATGCGTGGGTGGGGCTGCCGCCCGGGGGTCAGTTTGCACCTAATTGAATAAAGAGCTTCACGCTACTGATACAGGCTCCACATCCTATTTGAGATATTGGGGGTCATTCCGAGGTTGGACGTAAGGTAAGAACGATGCCGGTAAAGGATTACCGGCATCGCTTACCGCTACGGGCCATTGTGACCAACCAGACCGCTAATTACGGCATTGTCCTTTACAATGCCATAAATAGCGGACCAGGCGCGTGCGTGTCACACAACATGCCGGCATTACCGGCATGCCGTAAACAGGACCTGATCACAAGCCATGTGGACATGCAAATAACGGCATATTGAAGGCCGAAAAGTACCTTACCGTCAAGGAGTAAATACCAGGCATCTCAGAGAAGGTGTTAAGAACCCTGAGCAGTGTTTCCAAGAGCCACAGGTGCACACAATCAGCACAGGTGGAGGCAATGGAGTCTGGCACAGCACACAAGGACCACACCCACACACCACACCCCCTCCCACACCAAGATGATACCAATAGTAGTAGCGTTACTGGAGCTGGAGGCCCTGCTTGTAAGGCAACAACAACAACAACAGCAGCAACAACAACAACCACAGCCCCCACCACAGAGGATACACAGGAGGAGAAGGAGGGTGAGGCAGGCCCAGCATGCCCCACCGGTGCAGGCACCATTACCACGCCGGCAGGCCCCAATCCCTTGCATCAGAGCCACCCCCTTCAACCTAACACCAGAGCAGATCCACACCCTGTACCGGCTTGTCCGGGACACCATTACCACCATAGTGGACCTGATACATGATGACATAGTGAACCTCATGTAAATACGCATCGCCATCCCCCCTCTACTGAAGGTAGTGCCTGTGCTCCACTTCCTTGCCACAGGCACCTACCAGCACGCAGTGGGGCACATGCATGGCATATCACAACCCTTATTTTCCCGGATACTGACCCAAGTGTTGGATGCCCTCCTCAAGCACACAAGGGACTACATATCCATACCACAGACTCCCCAGGAGATATTCGATACAAAAGTTGCCTTCCATGCACTGGCAGGCATGCCAAATTGCATAGGTGCCCTCGACTGCACCCACGTGGAGTTGTGTTCCCGCATGCCATGGAGGTGGCATATCGCAACCGCAAGCAATACCACTCCATCAACGTGCAGATGGTATGTAATGCCAGAAAGATCATCGCACATTGCTGTGCCCGATATCCAGGATCAACTCATGACTCCTTGGTCCTGCGGAACTCCACGCTACAACGCTATATGGAGCGACATGCTGGACGACGTGCCTGGCTGCTTGGTGAGTTGCCTGACTGGGCCATGGCAGTGCATCGGGGTTGTGAGGTGGGTGGCTGCATACTCCACCTGGGTGGGAAGGGGGGGAGATGCATACTCCACCTGGGTGGGAATGTTGATGCCAGTGCACGATGTGTACCTCATCGAACACTGTGCCCCAAAGCAAGTGATACGGCACATGACTACAAAATCACACAGTGATGAAATAAATCCGACACCTAACACTGCATGACTAACAGGTAACCAGGCCACATCCCACAACACATACGTCACTCATCGGTGGCACTCACACACCGTAAGGGCATCCTGCACTAGGCACTGCATATGCACTATGTCGCAGCCTCCTGCATATCACCACACAGGACAGTCATCCCTGGGAGTGCATTGAAGTGAGCCTAACAGGGATACCACAGCGTGTCACTGGTTCCGCACACCGATAGGAGTGCTGCAAGTCACCATGGTACTTGTCAGTGCAGAATGACGAATATGCTACTGACTACAGCCAACACTCCCTGCCACCAAATCTCACAGAACACAACACATCAATGAATTTAATGCAACACTGCTGCATGAATATGCGATGCACGTGCAACAAGATGTGAGTGCACACCATAACCCATCTGGAAGAAGCTACCCCCTCCATCATTCCATTGCACAGGACACATAGTGGGGCCAGAAGTGGGGTCAATGCATCCAGGGACATGTGTGTATGGGCAGAAATCACCTGCTACCATGTTAGACTAGTACAGTTGTCCACCATGAATGTACGAACACTTACCTTAATTTCCCTCTCATGCAGGTGATGGTGGCTATCCCTTGAAGCCGTGGCTCATGACCCCTGTCTGAAACCCACAGAACAGGCACGAGGAGTACTACAATCGTTCCCATACCCGTACACGTGTGGTGATTGAGCAGACGTTTGGCCTGTTGAAGGCACAATTTCGTTGACTCAGCCGGTCGGGTGGGGCACTCATCTACAGCCATGAGAAGGTGTCCAAGATCACCATGGCATGTGTAATGCTGCACAATATGTGCATCCGTCGGAACGTGCCCCTGCCCCCTGACATGGAACTGCTACCACCTGATGATGATGAAGGGGAGGAGGAAGAAGTGGCAGGACAGCATCACGGTGCCGATGCACAGGAGGGACATGTCGTGCAGCAATCATTGATTGGACAATATTTCTGATACACAAGTCAGCATAGGGTGTGAGGATGTCAGGATATCGGTGTGGGGATACATGTACACTATGCACTGTGCAATATTAAATGACACATGCGCAATGATGAATGTCCACTCTGTTTTTTTTAAATGAACAACCGGTGTATTAAAATTGAAGGTTTAAACGTGAAAAACAAACCCTCCCATACACACCCTCCACCCCCCCACTAGCACTCCAAAACACACCCTCACTCCCCTCCCCCTCCCACCCCAACAACCCCACACTAGTCCCATAAGGACCACATAGGCCACATGTGGATGGCAGAATTATCACTGTGCGCTCCCAGAGCCAGGGGGAGGCATGTCCTGGCGGCGCATCGTACGGAGGGACCGACGGAGCGGGCTGGTCTGGGTGGAGGAGCATGCAGAAGGTGTGTCCTCATGCTGGGGCTGTTGTGCAGGATGTGCAGCCTCCGGGGCATCTGCTATCCGGCCAAGGACCTCACAGAGCCAGTTGGTGCTGTCCGTAATGACCTGGTCCAGTGCCCTCAGTTCATCCCGCCACTCCTCCCTGGCCTGCCGATTGTCCTGCATGAAGTCATTGATCAGGCCTGTGAGCTGCTCAGCCCGCTCTGCATCAATGGCTGATGTTGTGGCCCTGCTGGGGATTGGGCACACATGTGTTTCCGGCGCTTCCGAAAGGGAACTGGCCACAGGACTGGCATGTCCCTTTGTTGCTCCTTGCCCAGGTAGCTCAGGTGTGTCACTCTCACCCGAGTCACTATAGGAGACCTGGGGGTTGGTTTGGGCATCAGGGGTGTGGATGACTTCAAATGTGTCCTCCTCAGTCGCTCCGCATATGGATATGGGGCTGTCGACAACATCGAGGGGGGCCGTGGCTGCAACCTCCCCAGCCACACTTGACTCCTCAGAGCGCGGCGTAGGGCATGTGTCTGCCACCAGTGCAGGGTGGGTCGGGGTGGGGGTGGTGCACCCTGCACGGGCCTTGCTGGATCCAGTGGTGTGCCTCCAGGTGTTCTCTTCCTCGCAGGGAGACGGCAGCCCCTGCCTTGGCCCCTGGAGGTGCTGGGCCGGTTGCTCTCCTGTTCCTCGCTGTCATGCTCACTGCCTGTGGGGGTGGAAGAGAGGGACGGCATGAGTGATGATTTGAGAGCCAGCATTTGGACATGGCTACAATATCACAATCAGATATTAGTGGGTTATCGGCATTTGGGTGTAGAACGGCACATTATTCTATACTTGGGTGGTAAATGCATGCATATGTCTGTTTCACTCATGTTGGCCGGGTACTGTGCTGGCTCACATGCACACTGTTTCCATCGACTGCCCTGTGTGCCTCACGGAATGGGCCACTTTGTGTGGTATGTGTCATATAGGTTACGGCCTCACACCTGGCACTAGCCTGGGTCTGACTTGTTTCATCATGATTTAAAGGGGGGTGGTGTGGCCGATCATGCCGTGACTCCTTGGCCAGACCTTAGCAGTGACTTTCATAACATTGGAATTGGCAGTATTGACTTTGGACACTCACCTCCATCAGCGGATGACATTTCCCCGCACTCCATTTCTCCAACCCCTTCGATGGCTTCGGGGCCTATCATGGCCGCACACGTCTCCTCCCACGGCATTAATTTCATGGGCGAACCTTGGCCTCCTCCTGTCTTCAGGGCCTGGCTTCTATTAGCAGAGAGGATGCTCCGCACCCTCAGCCGCAGGTCGTCCCACCTTTTTCTGCAATCCTTTGTGGTGCGGGGGGTGTTGCCCACGGTGCTCACCTTCTGCGCCACTAGAGCCCAGATCTCTTTTTTTTTTATCACCGCCACCCTCTGCATGTCATTGCTGAAAACAGTGTCAGCATGCTCGTGGAGGGTATCCACCAGCATTTGGAGTTCGTCAGGACTGAACCGCTCCTTTCGGAGGCAGGCAGCTCCTTTTTTTGGTGCTTTGGGCATTCCTCCTTGATGATGGTATCTTCCCGGTATGTCGAAAGTGTGCATGGGGTTCTGTCTGGTGAGGATAGCAATGGATTGTGTTTTTAGAGATGGACACCGTGCTCCTTCCAGTTCCTGCGCGATGACGCTGTTTCCGGTTCTGCAATTTAACGGTGACCGTAAAAATAACGGTGACCGCTATTTAGGGTCACGGCTAATGCCGAGTTACTCTTACGCAGTAGTGTTCGGTATGGTGCGAGTCATGCCGGTAGAGGGTTTTCCAGCCATTTTTGCGGCATGCCGCTAGGGTCATTACCGGCATGACGCAAAGCTTGTGCCCGCGAACTCGTAATAGTGCGCTTTTAGCGGTCTATTGCCAGCTCGGACATGCTATTTGCCCCATGCCGGTAATGGACGGAACTTACCTCCTATCTCGGAATGAGGGCCATTGTCCCATTATATTGTCATCCTCTGCATGATTCAACATTTAAAAATGGCAACGAGGCTACTGCTACTTTGAACAACTGCCGTGGACTCTACGAGCCGCCGAATTTGCAGTATCCGAAACCCTGACCGGCAACACATGCGGCTGACACCCAGACTCCCGCCTGGACTACAACAAAAAGTGGCTGAACGTTCCACGCGCTTTGGTTGGTGAGCAAGCGGTGTCCCCCTGTGCAGCTCTGCACCTCCTACATGTACCACTCCATGCCAATGCTGATCCTGTAACACAGTGCTCAGCAATACGTGCACCGTGCAACACGCTGATCTCCACAGCAGGCCCTGCTTCCCGCGTTCCAAGTACACCATCACAGCGCAATTCTTCGACAAAGGTCCTACTCGCTACTGATTCATTTGCATCGCCACAGAGGAAACAATTTTTCTGCAATCACCACGTTTCATTTCATAAGTATAATTGACTTTACTGAAGCAGAACGCCACAAGAGACAAACCTGCTACTGCCATTGAAGTCATCACACCCTGCCAACGTTCCACTCAGCCCCAGGCTGTGTTTAAAGCTGACCAGCCCGCAGCAGCAGTGTGCACTGAGGACACTGTACAACCAAATCTTAAGATGAGCACCTGTACATCCCTCACCTGCCATCCTATCCAGTAATGAAGCAGACAGCAGTCTGCAGAGTCCTCACTCCACACCTTGCCACCATGAGCACAGAGAAGGGAGTGGCACTGAATCATTACAGCTACAGTCCATGCCACAATTTGACATTTCAGAAACCAGTATTTTGGCGCCTAGATGGGCCAGATAGCTTAAACAACTGCAGCTATATATTGAGGCATCAGGAGTTTGCGAACAACGTCACCTAAGGGGAATCCTAATGCACTCGCTTGGCCCATGGTAAGGGAAATTGTATTTAAGCTGCCAGAAAACAACACAGACACATTCCCTGGCATTATTGACTCCCTGAATAATTATTTTGCACCATTGAGAAATGTAGACTACGAAAGACAAACATTCACACCACTGCCCAAGAAAGAGGCATGAACATGGACAACTTCATAATCCCAGACCCCCTTATTTTGCATAAATTAACTTTGGGTCTCACCCTAAGTTACCAGGGCGATCCAGACGTGGAACCCTTGCTCACTGTTCTTAGAGAGGCACAGCTTCACCTCACTAATGATGCCCAACAAGGCTGAAGCACGTGTATGGGGTTGCTGTTGGTACTCTTGTTCAGAGGAGAATTGCCTAGTATTTCGGTGCTGGACTGCCCCTGGGCAGGACAAAGACTCATATGCAGGGAAATCTCTTCTCTGTGAAAGGGACAGTGAGCTAAAGACTTGGTAGAGTCTTTCCCAGGGGTTATTCACCCAAGAACAGGTCATTGAGCTGTGTTTGTGCTGGTAGAGAGATTCCCAGGCCCCCCTTGTTTTGCATAAATTAACTTTGGGTCCCACCCTAAGTTACCAGGGCAATCCAAACGTGGACCTCTTGCTCACTGTTCTTAGAGAGGCACAGCTTCAGCTCACTGATGATGCCCAACAAGGCTGAAACACGTTTATGGGGTTGCTGTTGGTACTCTTGTTCAGAAGAGAATTGCCTAGTATTTTGGTGCTGGACTGCCCCTGGGCAGGACAAAGACTGATATGCAGAGACATTTCTTCTCTGTGAAAGGGACAGTGAGCTAAAGACTTGGTAGAGTCTCTCCCAAGGGTTATTCACCCAAGAACAGGTCATTGGGATGTGTTTGTGCTGGTAGAGAGATTCGCAGACCCCTCTTGTTTTGCAACTTCATAATGAGACTGAGAAAACGGGCAAAATATTGTGACATTGATCGATACTAGACAGAGGAAGCTCTGAAATCACAGGCAATAGCTGGCTGTGAATCTCCTGATTTTCGCAAGAAACTACTCCAGAAAAGTAGAACGCTGGAAGAAATCTTACAGAGCTGATTCTACATTAGCTCTGCAAACAGAGTTGCTTGGCAACATACAAATCACACAATCCGCCTCTGCAGCAATGGTGTGCCCCATTCACACGCCGGGAGTCACTGCAGAACAGAAGAAATGCTAGAGATGCAGATTCGAAAATCCCGCACGTCGGTCCGTGCCCGGCCATAGGTCATCATAGTGACAATTACAGTAGCGAAAAACTACTTCCAGTCTATCTGCAGGAACAATACATTCTTTCAACCAGCACAACTTGGTAGAGACTCCAGGAAACATGATGGCCACCACTCAAGGCAGGAAAGCCCACGACCCTACACGTGGCGGTCACCTACCGCCAGCAGGCGCCGCTCCCACAGCACATCAAGGGAGCCCTCACGCAATGACAGATGGCGGGAGGAAAAGAGAGACCACTCTAGTTGCTACAGGAGCAGGCACGACTCACAACAAAGGAAACCAAGACAAACAATGACATATCTGGAAGAATTGCCACGACAGCAACGAGACTCACAGTCATCCTCATCCAGCGGGGATCGCAAGAGAGGATATGCCCATGCCATTGGAAACAGCATAGCTGCAGAATACAGTCTGACACTATTGCTACAATTAAACGGACAAAATCAGGAATTCTTAATTGACACCGGGGCCACAGTAAATGTAATCAATGATGACACATATAAGTCTCTCACTACCCAAAAGGAGTTAAGTGAAGCAGATACCCTGATTTACCCCTATGGGTCAAACAAACCTCTCAACTGCCGAGGCATGTTCACAGTCACATGCCAATACAAGGACAAAAGCCAAAAGGTCAAGATCTACGTCATAAAAGGAGAAATACCAACAGGAAGCATATTGAGTTTCAAGTCAGCCATTCAAATGGGTCTCATTCATATCATATAACAAATTATGTCTGCATACACTACCAATCCGAAGGATATGATAGAGAAGATGTTTCCGATGCTGTTCAGGTTTCTGGGAAAACTAAAGGACAAACAAATTAATCTACACATAAGCCCGCACATTCCACCGATGGCCCAGCACTACAGGGGCATCCCTCTCAACATCCAGAGACACGTGGAAGATGAAATTCAATCCCTGCTTCAACAAGATATCATTGAACCAGCATCAGGACCCACACTCTGGGTGTCCCCCATTGTGCCCGAGCCCTAAAAGGAAAACAAGAAGAGCAGCCGCATGTGCGTAGACATGAGGGCCCCAAATGTAGCCATAGAAAGAGAACGTCACCTTGCCCCCAGGATGACAGACATGATGCACCTACTTCACGGAGCAAAATTATTCTCAAAATTGGACTTAAACAAGGGTTGCCACCAGCTTGACCTACATCTGTAGTCTAGATACATCACCACATTCTCAACACACTTGGGACTATTTAGATACAAATGGTTCAGCTTTGGTGTGTTATCAGCGGCCAAAATCTTTCAAAATGAAATCCACCAAGTTTTTAAGCACATCCCAAACTGCTTAAATTATAATGATGACATTCTAATCTTTGACACTACTCAAGAAATGCATGATGACACCCTAAGAAGAGTGTGCATGGCCCTGGAAAACGCTAATCTCACGCTCAACCCAGACAAGTACGAAATCAGCAAATCAACATTAAAGTTCTTCAGACACATATTCTCAAGCAATGGCTTACAACCTGACCCCGAAAAGGTGCAAGTGCTGGTGGAAGCCCCCACGCCCACCTCCGTGTCAGCAGTAAATTCATTCCTAGGAATGGCAAGTTACTGTACACGCTACATTCAAGACTTCACGTCAGTAAGCACGCCTCTCAGACTACTCACAGGGAAACATCAAGAGTTCCACTGGTCAAGTGAATGCAAAGAAGCCGTCCAGGAAATTAAGAAGCACATTGCGTCAGCATCCTACATGGTGTACTATGATCCGGACCTTGACACTACAATGACAGTAGATGCCAGCCCAGTGGGGCTAGGAGCGATGCTGGCGCAATCCAAGCCAGGAGCATCACCAGACTCCCTGAGACGCATCGTAGCTTATGCAAGCCGCAGTCTTTCAATAACCGAACATGCATACTCACAACCCAAGAAGGAAAGCCTACCGGTCGTATGGGCATGTGAACACTACCACCTGTTCCTGTATGTACACCCATTCACTATCATTACTGACTATTAGGTAAAGTTTGTATGCAGTACCCTTTGGGACCACTACACACAACTAGGACTACAGGTGTAAGCAAAACCAACCTTTGGTATAAGTCTGTACTACACAGTTTTGTGGCAGCTCTGCTGAGCAGTCAGGCTTATCTCAATAGGGAATGTGAGCTGTAAGGATGTTACACAGAGGTCTATAATTACAAGTATTTAAATAGATTCTTATACTCAAGCTTTCTTGGTAAACACTTATTAATTTATTTCAAAGTCAGTTATAAAACATTCACTAGAAGGAGGCAATCTACATCACATATATATATATGATATACGTACATAGGGAAAGTGTGTGTGCTGCATGTTTTTGTATTAACATTTTTCCAAAGTAATCTACATATAGGGCATATGTAGATTACTTTGGAAAAATGTGAATACAAAAATAAGAAAAGGGGGCGAACCAAATTCTCTTATGCATGAAAGTGGTACCGGATTGTTTTTTGTGGATTATTTTATTTGGGGATTAACATTTTAGAGCCTGGAGATTTCTCACATGAGGTGACACCTCCCAAACAAGCAGGGGCAAAGCAGGAAGTGCACAAGTGGCAGAAAGCACTGGGAAGTGGGCAGAACACATGGAAAGAATGCCACGCAAAAAAATGATTCCGATCTGTGGAAGTAGGTCCACGTCTAGGTACATGTGTTGACAAGCAAGCGAGGGTCAGCGCATGCATGTAACTATGGGCAAGAACATTTCTGCGTTCTGTAAAAAGAGTGGGAGCATGCAAATAACATCACATGGTGTCAAACACACACAGAGAATGAGAGACAAGTCCACTGGGGTTTGGAGACAGTTCACTAGTACATTCTTATAAAAAGAAACTAAGCAAAGAGGTGCATTTTGAAGTGCATTAGAGCAACACACTCATACCTGTGTTGGCATCGCCGTTCTTTTTCTCTCGATATAAGGATGGATGAATGGTTTTGGTTTTCTTCCCCGTTCGTTGCTTTCATCACAACACTGCACAATTTGCATATGGTGCAAATGTGCAGTGTATGGAGTGCATTTTAACATGTAGCATGTAGGATAACAACATACATGTGTGTTGCATGGGAATTTAAGTATCAAAATACGCTGGATCAGAGGCATCAGGGCACATTTATTAAGAAGAAAGATACTCTCCCTAGAAATCAGAAATCAGAAACCGCATCTCTAAGAATAAGCACAATCAACGGTAGATTAGCTATCAAACACGCACAACATGTCTGCCAATGAGTTGAATGTGTAGAAATAACTGAAACATGGCTTACTTGCACGTACTAAAAAGCCATTGGCTCCATTATTCTATCTGATTATAAAATATTTGTCTCAGATAGAATTAACGAAGAGGAGGAGGAGCCCCTGCCATTCCGATCAGTCTAACGATATCCAAGGGAGACACAACTCTCTCTCATATTTTTGAAAAAATGAGTGTGAAAATGTTTTGGAAGTACGTGAGGCTAAGCCTGCCTGCTGTTTTGGGCTCAGAGGCCCTGGTTCCGGTTACAGCGAGCGCTTCTGCTGAAGGCCCTGCCTTCTCCCTTTCATCTTCCGCAGGGGTGTCACAAATAAAGCACTGCGAGACACCCTTACGGTGATGCCCATGAGGCTAAGTCTGCCTGCTGTTTTGGGCTCAGAGGCCCCGGTTCCTGAGCCGGTGAGCACTTCTGCTGAAGGCCCTGCCTTCTCCCTTTCAACTTCCTCCTCCAAACCAACAATTCAGGTTCAGACCTAGATGCAGCACGGAAACAGCAACCATATAGGTGGTCGAGGGTGCCCTCAATGTCCTTGACGACAGCCACCCGTGATTCCTGGTTCTACTCAACCTCTTGGCTGCTTTCAACACAGTAGACCACCAGGCACTCACTGACACCCTACATCAGCACGTGGGGATCAGCGACCTTGTCCTATGCTGGTTCAAGTCCTACCTCGCCAACTGCCAGCAGTTTGTTCAGATGGACTCCTCTAAATCGTCAATGCTACCCATCACCAGTGGAGTCCCACAAGGTTCAATCCTCTCCCCAGCCATCTTCATTTTCTACATGGAGCCACTGGAGCCCTCCTAGCCACATACAACATCCACATCCATCAATATGCCAACAACCCACAGCTATACCTCAAGATCAACTCCATCAAGGACATTCACAGGCTCAAAACCTGCCTTTAGCTGATCCAATATTTCATGTCCAGTGCATACTTAAAGGGTAACCCCTCCAGGACTGAATTTCTACTCCTCACTAACAACACTGAACACCCAGACATACAGACCTGGCTATCAACCATGAACCCTGAGGGCTTCACACCCGGCCTCACCTCATGCGCCAAGTCCCTTGGTTCCACATCGACATACACCGCTCCTTCAAAGACAGCTTGGTATCAGCCCTCCCTGTGGACAGCTTTAGATCCACCATTCAAGCCCTGGTTCTATCCCACCTGCATAGGGGCAATACCCACCTCGAAGGCCTCCCGTTGTCTTTCCTTGTGCCCCTGAGAAGTGTCCTACACCGCATCAAGGGTCTACGAGCATATTACCACACTGCCACGGCCCTCATCGACATTCACAGGCTCCGACTGCATGCTCAAATCACCTTCAAGTTTTGCTGCATCATATATAAGGCAGTTGTCATCATGTCACACAGCTACCTCCCTGAGAAACTCAGCTTCTCTGGCGGACAACGCACTACCATATGTCAGGACACGTGCAGACTTGAAATTTGCTGCTGCAATAAGGAAAGGACCTGAAGATATGCCTTTTCTGTCTATGCCCCAAGAGTATGCGTCCTCCTCCCCGTCACCATCAGACTCTCCCCCACGCTCCTATAATTCAGAAAAGAACACAAGACCCACCTCTTTAAGGAGTCTCTCCTCCTCAACACCTAGGCCATCATGTCGCCTCCTGCACCACCTGAATCTCTAGATGCCGTTCACCCCTCTCCTCCATGCCATTCTGTGCAGCTGCACCCCTCCTCTGTGCCCCTCTGTTTCCTACCCCCGCTGTACATCTGTTCAGTTGTTACCTCTGAAAAGCTCTCAGTTATGTATCTGTACTGTTGTATACCTCTGTAAAGTGCTCTGTTGTGAATCTACATTGTTGTTTACTTCTGTAATGTGCTTCGTTGCTTCTCGAAGCTAGGTCCGGGCTCAATAAATATAATAATGATAATGATAATAATAATAATACTTATAATAATAACAATAATGACAATAATAATAATAATAATAATAATAATAATAATAATAATAATAATTACATGTTTTTTTTAAACCCAGGCGATCAGTGCCAATTGAAACATATCTTCATGTAGTGATTTTTTCTATTCTTTTAATCATTGGTGTGTTTTCGTATTCCTAAAGTGTTTTTAAATGCCAATTTGTACATTGCAGTTTTGTAACGAACTGGCAAATTTTTAGTGACTTTTTAGTGAATCAAACAGCTTGAAATAACAAGAACTGAATGTGAAATGATTGAACTGAACCTCGTCCACCGAAGGCGTTCCCACTACCAGTGCATTGAAACTATAATACTGGTAAAAGGCACTATATCAATGACAAGTACAATACAATACAATATACACACATGTAATCAATTACACTCCCTGCAAACTGCTGTGCTTTATGTCAAGAGTGTCCTACCGTTTGTTATTCGTTGAATGTCTAAGGTGAGAGTGTTGAAGGTTAAAAAATGTTGAGACTGATTGAACTTAATTGCACTTTATAGTAGCACATTTTTGCAAATTATTATATTTTGTTTTAGCTTATAGTGAGTAGCAGTAATTTAATCGATAATAGTAAACGTACTACTATAATTTAGTTCGCTGAATTTTTGTACACCACACAAGCGCATAGCAACCTCTTTAATTGTGGAACTCATTTATATTTATTTAAGCACAGAACATGTCTAAAAGAAAAGCCACAAAGTACTTACCCCCCCCCCCCAATAATAAGGCAGTAAAGAGATAAGCCATTATGATGAAGCTAACCGACTGATCTTTGAGATAGAGTCTGAGTGATATTTACCATCTGGAACATAACATTAAAAGTAGTCGGACTATAACTAAGGGAGGCAAATCTAAACTTTCCAATCGGGCAGTTACCCCTACAAATGAATTGCTTGCAACAGGACCATCTCTGTCTCTCTGGAATCTCATAATTTGGCAAATGATACAACTACTAAAAAGACCATTAGTGGTCATTAATCATTTGACTCCTGAAAGGCAAGCCTAGTCCATTTCTATTGGAGTAAGCTGACCATTCCTCCTGCTTTGGGCCGAGTCTTGTCCAATGGACACATGTGCATTGTGTTACGTGTAGTCCCAGTTGTTCTTTACGTTGTGCTGCTTGCTGGAATCCACAATCCATCCCAGGTTTCTGAGGAGTTTGGTGCTCATTTGTGGCTGTGGCCTTTGGCTCTTGTGCTGGGTGATGAGGCTGCTCTGAATGTCATTCCTATGGTATGAACTAAAAGTTCAAAGAGAGAGACTCAGATGGAACAGAGTCTAATTGGTGTTGGATCAGAGACAGCATAACTAATGCATATTCACGGCTCTAAACATACCAGGAATAAGGGTTGGAGTTCACCTCAACTCCCCAATGCCCGGTCTGGGGTGCTTGGCCCCCTTGAAGGGCCAGGTAAATGAGCATTATGCCATGGAGAATTATTAAATGGGATCAGGTTAGCAGGCCTCCCTTTAGTGAAATACAATGACAGCATATTTTTTTGTCTGAAAATGAAAAAAGCTCTGGCTATCCCACCCTCTACCCAGGTAGTATTCTGTCACAGATACAATTCCCTGGCTTGCCCCCTCTGCTCATGTTATGTTACGTTGATTTTTACTGTGCACCGCTACCACCCAAGGACCATCTCCAGGTGCTCACCTGGCTCTGCAAGAGAAGGGGATGAGGTTGGTTAGTGAGAGAAGAGTGATAGGATAGGTCCAGAACCAGGAGAAACTGTTATCTGTTGACTTGCAGATGGTTGGTTCAGTGCATTGGCTTATTATATCCATATGGGTAAGGTCCAATGCCTCGGTTGTTTTATGTGTAGATTGGATGGTATTTCACGTTATGCATGCTGGCTTGTTGTATCCGTGTGTGTAAGGTCCAGTGTCCAGGTTTGTCGTTGTAAGCTTGTGTTACTTGTGTTGGGTGTGTATTAGTGTATAGGTTGGCTAGCCCGGTGGGTGTGTATTGTGTTTGGTGATATGTTGGAGGAAGCATGAGGGGGTGGTTAGTAAATTGGATACTCTCTAAATTCCTCTATGTGGCTAATATACACAATTCTATATAGTGATGACATGGTTAATTTTACAATCTAAGTGTGACACGTGGCTTATCTTCACAGATCTATCTAAATTTGCTGCATAGCTGAAACCATGTATATAGGTTTGATGCGTGGCTAGACTACATAATTCTATCAAAAAGTGCTACTTTGCTAAACTTCACAATCTAGGTGTGACGTGTCCCCTTATGACCATTCATTTGATTATTCCTTCCCTGTTGCATCCTCCTGCTCCTGCCCCCAACTCCTCAGCCCTGCACACAATCCCAACACTGCCACTTCCAACCCAGTGCGCCTTCCACCACCCTTAGTCCTTCACACTACGCACTCCTCCAACCATTGCCCCTTTTGTTCTATGATTCTCTCCCTTTGTTCTTTCCCTTCAGTTAACCTCCTCTCTGCTCGGGGATTCCGGAATGTTGGCCGTTGCAGCAGCAGCCTAAGCCTGCAGCTCATGTCCTCTACTGTGGAGGATTTTATGGACCATGAATACTAAGAAGAAGATGGATATGGATGAAAACCCCTTTCCCAAGAAGCCCAAACAGGCCTCTGAAATGGCTGAGGTGCCAGGGATTCAAGGTATCTACATTCTACTGCTGAAGGGGGCCCGGGATGTAGGGGAGGTCAAGAGATCCCTGTCTGAACTCACCCTGAAAGTAACCCATTTTGAGAGCTTAGTCGCCAAGATTGAAACTAACACGGAAGGCCTAAGGGCAGACATCACAGGTAGCTTTCGAGCCTAGAACTAGCTCAAGGCAGGATTTTTAAAAGAAAACGAGAAAACTCTTGGAATGAACCTGAAACTACGTGAGAGAAATGTGAGGCTGACAGGAGTGGATGAAACCAAGAAGGAGAGCAGCAATATGGACTCATTTGCAGTGAAGATTGTTACTGAAACTCTAGGTCCAGATACTCACTCTCTCCAACCAATGTGGACTATGCATACAGGGTAGGAAAACCCTCCAATACCAGCCAAAGGCAGAGTCATCTGTCCCTTAATAATGTACGATCAAAAGAAAAGGTGCTGAATTCAGCAAGAAGGAAAGGTCATGTCACCTATAAAGGCAAGCCTCTGTCCATATACCCGCACTTCCCAAAAGAAATCCTGTTCAAAGGGAAAACCTTTAAGGAGGCTACAACTCTAGCTAAGGAGAAAGGCATCAAAGTGTTTTTGAACAGAGCCACTGTTTTGAAATTGGCGCTACCCGTGGGTGAAAAGATGACTCGAGATCCCTCTGAAGCTTTACTCTGGTTGGAAAAGTACAAGCTGGCCCCACATCTTGGTCAGAGAACATTGAGCATTAAGGTACTGTGATTACTGTTTTTCAGATTTAAGTGCTACATTAATCCCTGGGAAGCTGCCTGTATCAACAATTATTGGAATGTACATTTTTTCTATTTGCCGGTCTCCAAAATGGCGCTGGACTGTGTCGTCCGTTAACGGCCTTAATAACATAATGGGGTCAAGATAAATTGTACCGTGTGATGGCGCATGGACTCCCCGGTTGCCATTATTGTTGTTTAATTTGCCCACAATGCTGAGGATTCCTTTGCCCGTAGCATCACTCAATTGAGGAAAGGACCCTGCGCTGTAATGACGTTGTGAATCCTAGATGTGCATCAGATCTCATATAGGAGTGGGGACGAGAGCACCGGTCAGACTCTAGTTAGTGACAGAATGGGGTTAAACAGAAGACAGGATTGTGATGCGGCTCACAAAGAAATCCTCACATTCCAAAAAGGCAAGGTGGATGGATGTCTGCATCGCTCTGTTCCGGCCGCATGTTTGGCGCCGGCTGATTGAAGGTGATAAGTGATTTGCTTGAAGGGCACGATGATTATTGAAATTAAGGCAGGAACATTTTGTTAACTGTGGATTTGGCAGAGCAGTAGCTCCAGGATAGACATGAGGGAGGCGGGTTGACTTTGTTTTTACATTTATTTTTTTATCTTTTAAATGTGCAGCCGTCAGGATGAGAAGGAATATTTGCTTATATGAAGCGGGGTCATGACTTTCAAACATGCTTTATTTTACATGATTTGTCTGAATGTCTGAACTGGTACGGTTTGATTGTGTATTACCAAGACTTTCCACTACTTTGGCACAATTTTTAACAGCTGGAATGTATTTATGCATCGAATCGTGATCTTATAGAACATGCCAGAATGGTATATTTATTGCCCGTATGCCTTCAGTATAAGAGGGACTGGAAGTTGGGAATGCCAAATGAGATTAAAGTTAATCAAATGCTCCTAGGAAAACCATAGAAGGTAAAATATTAATGAGTTTTTTTTGTTGCATTGCCCCAGAGTCAAATGCTGAATTGTTTTTACTGATGATACAAAGCTGGTTCCAATTAAACAGATGTTCATTAGGTCTTATCGTCCTTTCTTGCAGGGATAAGGATTGTTTTGACGGTACTGCCATTTTTGCCCCTTGGTGCAATGCCTTCAAGATACATTGTAATATGTATCTGTGCTATGTTGTTTGCATATATTTAGAAAGGCGCGGGATGAGGTAGACGAGTTTAAACAACACTTATATTTGTAACTCAATGTTGCATTTGAAATGAGGGAGAGCTTTAGGACTGTTGGATGAAATGTGTTTGTGAAGACTATGTGATAAGGTTTGCAGGAGGTAGGTATATGCAGCAACAGGATGGAATTACAACCTGCATGAAATGAGTCAGTTAGGAATGCAATACCGATAATCGGATTAGAGTAATGTATCTGAACCATTGTATGTGAGAGTATTGTATGGCGGCGAGAGCTGGACTTGGGAGCCATTATTGCTAAATAAGCGGTTGGGGGTGCAATGCTAATTTTGCTGACAGTATTCTGAAAGGGGGGTTTTTAGATGTTAGAAATCGGCAAGGGGGAAATACTGTACACTTGATTGAAGGCGCGATCCATGGCGCAAACCTACATTGAATTGTTTACATTTGTATGCCAGCTTTTCTAGGCTGAGGCTGGCTTAGACGGAACGAGCTGAACCAGGCATTGCATACATATTCTAATTTGCTGCCAAGTCTACTTTATAGCTTGACATATGATTAAGGACGCAATGCTAGTTTGTAATAATGCAGTATGAAAGGTAAATATATATATATATATATTTGAATGCCTGAGACTAGAGATGTGATGACTGAGGCAGTCTGCAAGTTTGGGCAACGTGCAGATGATGAGAGAGGATTAAGCTGAAAATGTTCATAATATATTTAATATGTTAATGCCCATATGATACTGAGCACCTTAATATTATGTCCTACCTGGGTCCTAGGCCGAGAGGTAGATGGCTGGACCGCCACAAAACCAAAATAAGGGGATTGTTGGCATATAGAGAATGCTTGAGATCCGCTTAACAGATGGAGTTTGGATTGGGGGAAATCGTCTATTGAAGGGCATAGTCTGATATGCTACGTAGGGCTGGCTATGGATACATGTTAATTATTCGTATCTAACCTACTATTCTGAGATGGGGAAAGGGTGGTGGAGGAGAGGGTTTAATAATGTTTGTTATCCACAGGTTGGTGTCTCAACAATCCGACGTTATCTTAAGAGGGAGTTGGGTTTTCCTTGTTTCTGTTTTTTGTGTGTTACTCACTGAGTTCGTTTTCATTGAGAATTTCACCTGCTTAGTGATGGGATGAATGTCTGGTTCAAGTAGTGAGATGCGCTTTGTCTCCTGGAATGTGAAAGGGATCAAAGCCCATTAAAGTGGAAACACGTTCTTAATAATTTGAAGAGCCTAAGCTGATGTGACTTTTTTGCAGGAGACCCATCTCTCAATTGAAGAGACTGCTAAATTACAGAGAGGATGGGTAGGTGAGGTTTTCGGTTCCTCGTTTAACACATGCTCAAGAGGCATGGCGATACTGATCCATAAAAATCTGGCGGTTCAATTGCTCTCTGAGCGAAAGGACAAGGAAGGCAGAGTGGTCTCACTTTCAATGTGCATCCAAGCAGAGAAATTGACATTTTGCAATATTTACGCACTGAATGGAACTAATGGTGGCAACAGTAAAGACAGACACACGTGATCACAGTTTAAGGGTGTTTATTGAACAATGAATGCAGGCTGGAAAAATGCCTAATCTAAACCTAACTCTAAGATGGGAACAAGCTTTGACCATCAAATGAAAAAATAAGGCAGTCCTAGTGGCGTTGTGTCAAAATAGAAAGGGTCTATACTAAGAAACCTATTGCCAAACCCTACAACTAATACAAAAAGGGTGTGGGATAGTTTTCAAGAAAAGAAAGAAGTGTTCTCAAATAATATGTCAGGATGTTCCAACATTTTGAGCATGGGGTAAGGGTGGGTCTTGAAGCATAGTAGTCTCTCGAGCTATCCCCAGCACAAGATGACTGTTCCGTTCCAGCAATCAGGGCTGTCGATGTCCAAATTTAGTTTTACTTGAAAGTCTTGTGCCTTCAAGGAACTGATGTGAACAAAATAAATAAACAGTCTCTTTTCCACAGGCTTTGGGGGACGACTTTCACTGCGGGATTCTCCTTTTCTGAGTGCAAATACATAGAAGGTTCCTTATTGATATCCGGACCCCGACTAGCTGTGTTCTCTCTCTTGTGAGGGCCTGTCAGGTTCCAAAATAAAGTTCAAACAAAAAGTTCCTTCAACAAATGAAAGTTTGTTAGGGTGGTAAGGGTTCACCCCTGGGTCCCCCTCTTTTGGGTGCTGACCCTTCTTAATTTTATTGTCTGAAATAAAGTTCCCTTTACAAATGACTCAGTTTTCTTTTAATATTTGGGATGATGCTTCTTCAGCGCTGGGTCCCCCTCTTCTGGGCGCTGACCCCTCTGAAATCTTTCAGCCTCCCTCTACCGGGTCCACTATGGCTTGGGTCCCCCTCTTCTGGGCACGGACCCCTCTCGAATCTTTCAGCCTCCCTCTCCCAGGATCACTATGACTTCTATGTCTCACACTTATTTCAATGTCTTTATGAACAGTTCACTGTGTACATCCCTCGGGACGATTCACATCTGTCATTACACTGTTCCTTGGGACCTTAGACTTTGCAGTTCTTTATTGGCATCCCTCCTTCGGGTTCACTTTTGCCGTTTCAATACTTTTAACATTTTCTGGATTTGCTTCCCTTTTACTTTCACTATGTCGGATTCACTTCCCTTGCTTTCACGATGTGGGTTTCACTTCCCTTCGTTTTCTTAACTGTTTGTAGATCAAAATCTTTCGATTGTACACTTGACTTGCTGTATGACCACTTTGACCTGTTTGGCGGCTCTTCTGCGGCCTTCTAGGATCTGTAGTTTTACTCAGATGGGAATTGACCAGAATCTCTAGAGTTAGCACCCATGTGGTGCCGGTTCCCTCTGCAGCTGTCTCCCTTTAACACTTTTTACAGTTCTTTGAACTTGGTTCAAACTTGCCACTATGCGACTCTAATTCACCACAGCCTGGTTCTTATCGGTTTCCCCTTCGACTCACCGGCTGTGATGAACCGCTTAGCTTTTCCCTTCATGGGAGTCAAGGCCAGTAACACGGCCGCAGGAGTTTCCCTTGCTCCTGCATATCGGCGTAGGCTTTCCCCGTGTATCGTTGACATCTGCTGCAAGACACTTGGGCTATTGTTTGGGGTCTTATGTCCTTTTCCACAAAGGTTCACTGGGCATGTGATGAAAAGGGCAAGATTGCTTCTCTCCTTGCCACCCTCTCGATTCCTGCCACCATTCTCCTTGTTTTGAACTGCTGTGCATGGTTAGCTGTCTTGTCATGTGGTCTGCTTTGGGTCAGGTGTGTGTGATTTTGATCAGTTGCCTGCCTCTGCCTGACCCTCGGGTTGGGACTTGTCAGGTAAACAGGATGCATTTTAGTCTGTTGTCTGGGGTGTGTAACATTTTTGTGCCAGAAAGGGGGCGAGTGGGTGGGATTGGAGTGTCAGAGTGTCCTACAGGATAGGATGGGGAAGAAGTGTTATAGGGAATTAAACCCCTCACATCCGAAGGGTTGATGACCTTGGAAGGGGGAAATTGGTAGGATCTGTAAAGTGAATGGGAATGATCAGGACTTTTCTCATAAAATAAACAAGGGGATTGTGGTAATGGTAGTTCTTTGTCTGAGTGGATTTGGAGTGCGGGAAACAATAATCATAGGGACGTGCAGAAAAACGACTGAGTTTTTCGGGTAGGATATAGAAAAACAGGGATTCTGAGACAGGTAGTTTCCTGGTGTATGGGGGTTTGGGCTCCTAGTTGGTTTACCAGAGGTGTAGCGGCGATTAGATTTTATTAAGGGAGCTTCTTTGAGTGGAAGGGAGGTAGAAGTGGAATAACCAAGGAAAACCTCAGGGAATTCATCCCCTCACCTTCCCCCTTGGTATAAAACTGCATCTTACCTTGGATATTCCCCCTAGAATAATCCTGGTCTCCCTCACCCAGATGATCCTCCCCCACTGGTCCACCCCCAGGAACTGGATCCAACAGCAATGGCTGTGTCCTGGCCACCTGGATAAGGGATTCCTGGGGTCTACCTGGGAGAATACCCTCAGGTTTCTCACAGCACCAACTGATGATGACGGATCTTTTATTAGAATGAATGCTCAATTGTTACAGGACCAGGATTGCGGTAACGTAATACTGGGGGGAGTCTTTAATGAATTTATCGACCCATTAATGGATAGAGGTAACAATAGTGTATTGAGGGTGAAGAATAATCAAGCAACTGCCTTGAAGGATCTTATTACAGAGCATAATGTAATAGATACATGGCGATTGGAACACCCGTCTGATAGGGACTGTAGCTTTTTATCAAATGCACTTAATACCTATTCACGGATTGACATGTTCCTGACAGTTGGTTCGGCTACCTCTTATTACACAGGAGGCGTGATTAAAAACCTCAGTTTTTCAGATAATGCTCCTGTGGAGATGACTATGGCCCTGCAGTTTTCTACTCACAGGCGATCACTATGGAAGTTAAATGCTTCAATTCTAGAGGAGGAGGAAATTGTTGACAAAATTGTCAAGGAGGCTAATTATTTTATTGAAGAGAATTACACCAGTGACATGAACCCCATAACGGTTTGGGAGGCCTTTAAATGCACTATGAGAGGCCTCCTAATTGGTTTATCCAGCAAGAGGAAGAGGAATAGAGATAATGAGGTTAAGAGTATGGAGGTAAAGATTAAGGATTTAGAAAGGGAGATGATGCTAAATCAGGATGATGGAAAGAAGAATGAGTTAAGGTGGGTAAAATGTGAGTATAGTACAAGAATGTCAGAAAAAGCAGAGTATATGCTTTGAGTTAAGTGCTCATCTATGAGAATGGAGAAAAATGTGACTGATGGCTGGCACAGAGATTGAGAAAACAAGAAAAGGGCAGGGCCATTCCATCGATTACAAAGACAGATGGCACCATTACGTTTGATTCGATTGAAATAAATAAAGTATTCCATAATTTCTATAAGGAGCTCTACTCTGAGGATGCAGGTGTTGTGCGAAAACTAGAGGGGTTTGGACAAAACTTGGTACTTCCAGGACTTGGCGACGATGATAAAGCAACTCTGGATGACAATTTCTCAGTAGAGGAACTGAAAATAAATCAGTATCATTGATCATGAAAAACGATAGGGACCAGATATCTTCAAATTACCGACTGATTAGTCTGATAAACGCAGACATTAAGATATTGGCAAAGACATTGGCAAAAAGACTAGAGGCAATATTACCTGTGTTGATACACTCAAACCAGACAGAATTTCTTAAAGGAAGTTATGCCATAACCAATATGAGGAGATTACTTCAGGCAATCACTCTGGCAAATGATACAGAGGACGACGTGGCGATGTTCTCATTGGATGCAGAGAAGGCATTTAATTGGGTAAACTGTAGTTTTTTGTTTGAAGTGATGGGGAAGATGGGCTTTGGCAAATGTTTTTTAAGTTGTGTTAAGACTTCGTACACAAACACAACCGCTGAAGCATCTACAAATGGAGTTTCATCAGAATCATTTGGGGTACAACGGGGAACTTGCCTGGGTTGGCTATTATTGCCCTTGCTTTTGCTATTGCGACAGATCCGCTGGCTGTGGCGATCAGACAGCAGGCGAGAATTTAAGGAATTAGTTATGGTGGGGTCACCCAAAAATTCTGGTTATATCCAGACGATTTGTTTGTGCTACTTAGGACCTGGAAGCTCATGCCAACTCTGGTGGAACTGATTGTTGAATTTAATGCACAGTCCGGTTTTAAAATGTATTGGTCAAAATCAGAGGCAATACCTCTTTCAATTCATTGTGACAAAGATATGATTGTGAATGTGGGATTTAAATGGTGTCCTGAATGAATTAAATACTTGGGAATCTGGCTGACCTATAGGCTGGAGAAGGTGATGGCAGAGAAAATGAAGGTACTGCTATTGGGTGTAAAAATGGATCTGGAAAGGTGGAAATCTTTGAATCTCTCCTTGTGGAGGAAAGTAAACGCATTAAAGATGAATTCAACACCCTAAATTACTTATGCGCTTAGCATGCTGCCTTTACCAGATGGGAGGAAAGCATGGTTGGATTTTAAAGATTTGATGCAGAACTTCTAATGTGATCGTAAGCCTCCTCACATGAAGCTATGGAAGCTTCAATTACCAGTGGACAGAGGAGGCCTGGGAGTCCCACATTTTCAGGCCTACCACCTGGTATTTAGAGCCAGACACTTGGCGCTGCTATTGAAATCAGAGCCAGATGAATGGCCAAGGGCAGAGGCATGCCTGAATAGGCCCTTGACACCAAATCTGATTTTGTCGACAAAATAGGTACAGACTGAGAATATAACACTAACTACCGAATTTCTAAGGGCTTCAGGGAAGAAACTCCTGACACTTCTAGGAGGTAGTGCTCTGAAATGCCTTAATTCTTCAATCTGGAAAAACCCAGCCTTGAAAGACGGGAAGAAAATGCTGTTTTGGCCAAAATGGTTTTTGGGGGGGTGTTCAGTGGATAGGCGACCTTAAGAAAGGGGGAGAATGGCTCTCATTTGATCAGTTGAAAAATACATGGCAAATTCCATACTGTACAGCGCAGGAATTTCCGTACATTAAAAAGAGCTGTTGGCGATATCTCAGAGGTAGGAGAGAATGATTTTGAAAATGTGAACATTCAAGTGGAGATCGAAGGCCATCTGGCGAGTAACTATTACAAACTAATTGTATCATCTGTAACTAGCAATATAAGTTTGCTACAGGGATGGTCAGCGAGGTTGCCTAGCGAGGTGACAGAGATGCGCTGGGTGAGTGTCTGTAAGAATGTGGTCTCTCATCTATCAGCTTTGGTTTTCCACTGTGGGCAGGCCCCGGATCTTGGGATTCAGTTCCTGGCATACAGAAGGCAAAGCCGGGTCTTTCACTAGGATGCCCTGAAGAAGGCGGTAACAACGACTACAGTACCATCCGGAACGTGAAGACAGCAAGGGAACCACACCTGACAAATTTTAGTCTCATGCCAGTTCCCCATCAGTGTTTGTCACTTATTATTTCACGTTGGCAAAACAAAGATATCTTGTACTCTAAAGACCCAGACACAAGACTCCAAATACCACAAGACCAGGAGCACAACTTAGTAATTCCTGGAACAAAGACCAAGGAGTTTATAACTTGGAAGGATTACATGCACTAATTGAATATGTAGTCTATGTCATGTTATAAGCATTTAATTTGCAATAAAAGGGGATGCAAGTACTAATGAATGACTGTGTCTCCTACCATTTAGTTATAATCGTTGACATTTCTCTTTTGAATGTTTCTTTCTCCCTGAAACACAAAGTTTAACAATGATTATAATTGATATATAATCAAGATTTTGATTAAGGCTTTCAAAGAAGTATGAGATTTTATTTACACTTCAACTGAATTGTTTTTTTTTTCTTTGGATTTCCCCTATTCTACATGATACACAGAATAATCCTTGTATTGTATGCTTCTTTCAATTGGTTTTCTTTTTAATCAGAACTTATTATTTTTTCATTCACACGAAAAATTAAAAACCTATTTGAATTTTTTATTGAGTTTTTTCCAATTTTTGATTTAGGTCACACATGTTAGAGTAATATGAGTGGTTCTCCATAGATGATTTGTCCATAAATTGCCACAAATTAGGAGTTAGGACAAGGAAGGAACAAATCAGACATCCACAAGTTTATGGAGTGTCTGCACCCAGTTATTTTTCACTTTGATATGGATAGAGGCACACATATTTTTGATGTACTAGGAGAAAGGTCAGAGCAGGTTAAAATCTTAAATAGGGTCTATTGGACGCCAGACCGCCTGCATAAACGAGGCACGATCAATAGAAATGAATGCTGGGGTTGCAGGCAAAGAACAGGAACTCTGGAACATATGCTGTGGGAATGTGTTAAGATGTGGCAGTTCTGGAAGAATTAATGTGAAGTAATTAACAGAGTACTTGGGTTATCTCTTGATTATAATTTTGAGACATTGATTCTGGGTGACGATTAACTTGTTGAAGGGTTGACAGTGGCACAAAAGAGGTGGCTGTTTAGAGGTTCATTGATGGCAAAGAAGTTAATTCTAAGACATTGGAAATCAAGAATCTACCCAACTGAGAATACATGGTTTGATGAAATGTTTAAACTGGTAGATATGGCGCGAGTGATCTATAATCGCCAGAAGAAAAAGAAACTATTTGAAAATATTTGGAGAAGGTTTCTAGATTTGTATTAGCTCCGTGATACATGGTTCAGAAAGAGGGGGGTTGTGGGAGGGTGGTTAATGCCGGCACTGTTGTAAATATTATAAATGTGAATAAAAAAAACTCCTCTCTGCTCCTCCTCTCCTAGTGTTCCTTTCCTGCACTTCCCGCTCCTCCTTCCCCACTCTTTTTCCTCTGTGCATCTCCATCACTCCTCCTACCACACATCTTCAATATCCCTCACCTCTCCACCTTCCAGTATTACTTGCCACCAGCAAGTGCTCCCCCTCCTGCGCCCATTCTCTCCCAGGACACCTAATAGTGCATTAGCACTATTTGGTACCACTTTCCACCCAGCACTCATTCCCTGCTTCCCCTGGCCTCGTATCCTGTGTGCTTGCCCCCATGCACTGCACCCACCCGAGCACGCGCACACACTTTTACTCTGCTAGACCTATTGGCTTTGCCTATGCTTGCTTCTTGTTGCAGCTCTTATTGCATACTTCTGTATATCTTTTAAAGGCGGAGCAAAGTGCACACGCCCTCTACTGCCCGTTCTCCTGAGTTGCATTTATAGAAATCTCCTCAGTGCTGATCTGCAGTCCTTTGGATCCGCGTGAGCCGGGGGCCAGAATGTCAAAGGCTTTGACAGCAAATAATGGAATGCAGTTTTTAAGGCTCAAAAAAAGAACATTGAACGACATTTATGTTTAAAAATGGTTCAACTTAACCAAATTACATTTTTCTAAAGGGCTGGGCTGGAGATAAAAACAGCTGCGAAAGCTCAATCTAAATGGAAGCTCTTCAGAAGGCTCTTCTTTTATTAAAATGTGCCGTATGGGAGCTGCGCGGGCTTAGCGTTCTTACGGCGGAATCCCGAGCCTCGCACCACTGGGAGCTTTCATTTTAAAAAAAGACGCTGAAGATTGAAATGCAGAGGACAGATTCCAAAAACGGTTTTAGGGAAATTGAAAATAGGAGTGAGATAATGGAGTCATTCATCCAAGGGAGGCAAAGGGCCAAAGAAGATGTCATTGATGGCAGAAAGTCCTGGCCAGCATGGTCCATGCGTCCACTGGGAAATGTGGCCCTGAACCAAGACATCTTCTGTTGAACAGCCCTCTCAGGCTTTGGAGAATTTGTTCCTTGAAGGGTTTCTTATGATTCATGTCCCTCACTGGGTGCTAGTACTGACTAGTCTGCTATGGGATTCTATACATGGCGGGCGACCAGTATATGCTACTGCAAGGCCCTGCTATTGAGTAGTTAAGATTAAGAAGTCTTTTTGTCTGCAGCTTTTAGGCTTTCATTTTTTATTATTTATATATATAAATCTATGTGTGTGTGTGTATATATATATATACATATATATATTTTTTTTTTTTTGTAAAGCGCCTACACCCAAGGGCATCAAGGCGCTATTGCAAGTCCAGTAACACGTGTTATACAGGGGTAACTTGCATTGACATTACTGTGCATGCACATGCAGTGATACAAACATGTGGCTCATAAAGTTCTCATGGACAACAGTGTTATGCAAACAACCATGTTTTCCGTGCTTTTCGGAAGGCCCAATACGAGTCCTCCGCTCTTAGGGGAGGTGGTGGGGGGGGTTCCAGTGATGAGTAGCCACAGTAGGGGAGTTCGAGCCTCTTCCTCTAGCCCGCTGGACTGTGCATCTTAACTTGTTGACACTTATGCAGCTACGAGAGTGTTGTGAGGGCGATGTTCTATACATAATTGAACATTTCCATTTGATCTTTGTGTTGAATCCACTTGCATTGCATGGGTCCTACGAAAATGCAAACACCAATTTCAATTAAATGCCAGAGGTAAGTAGAACAAACATGCAGGGTCGAATTATTTAGCTTATTCGCGAAAAGGTATGATTTAATTGAATGAAGTAGCTAATTATAAGAAAAAAGTGGCACATGTAAATGATTTACTATACTCTTTTTCCTAGAACTTCAAACACAAGGAAAAGAACCTCGAAAAAAAATCTTTAAAAATAGGTCAATGGTAGCTCGTTTGTTTGGGCGCAGGGGCATTTCACCCTTTTATTGGTGACTGGTGAAAGACATATGCTTGATTTAAACATACATCTTTCACCTTGCGTTGTGAGGTGTCCCCACAGGCATTCCGAAACAGTAGGAGTCATTATGCACAACTGTGCATGCCTGGTGGCAGGGGCTGAGAGGCTGGCTTGGCCTCGTTAGGCTACGTCTCAGGGAGGAACCCTCACAGAGACCTCTTTCTACATTTTCCTCTGAAGACCTCTGCGCAGATGGCGGAGGATAATTAGGCCTTAACAGTAGAGGCTAGTCAGTCTCACAGTTCTGGTCCCGCTGTCTCTCTGAATCTATGTAAACAGCATCATAATTAGCTATGTGTGACTGACAGCAGACTTCGTCCAGTGAGAAGCGAGGGTCGTCTGTCAGTCATGCACACAATCTATTGTCTTTTTGGCCAATGGAATTTGAATGTGTGACGTGCAGGGGTGGGGCTGGCGCACCTTTACTTTGGCACGTTGTTTCATGTGCTGGAGCTGGAGGATTAAGGTCCCTGCTAGCACTGAGCTGAAGACACATTGGCTACTCTCACATTGCAAATGCTTGCCTGTCTGCTCCCTTCCCTCGTGTGAAGGTAGTTGGTGGATGTGATGTTCAGGAATAGAGTGTTCCTCTTGGTCCCTGCTCCATGTGTGTGTGTGTCGGGCGAGAAGTGTTGGCAGGCCGCAAGAGCACTAAATAAAACATTACCAGACAAGTTTAGTGTTGGCGTGTAAATGCCGGCTTCCCCCCAGAAGTCTCAACATCACATGTTTTAATCCCACGCCTCGCCGTCCACGGTGATGGGGTGTGAATACAACAGCTCTCTTCTTTCCCCTTAACAAACTATGCACAAACTATCCCTTGTTGCTGTATTCCACATTACAGTGCCAGATTAACATACATAGTCGCTTAGCTTGCCTGGGGGCCTAAGTGCCGCCCTCAGGTTGTACCTGTCATGCTGCTGTGTTGCCTTTTCGTGTGGGGTGCTTGCCGTCTGCGTTTCCTGTGGGGCAAGGGCTAGGGCTGGCTGCTCCGTGCGGCTGTGTCCCATTCTTTTCTCTGGATCTTGGTAGACTCCGAAGGTTTCTTCTTCTTCTGCCTTCTGTTTGATCCTTGTTCTCCACATTGCTGCTTGGATTCTCTTGAACCATGATGCATTCCTTGTTACTGTCTTGCTGCCTTACCCAGCGGTTATCATGGTTCCTTTCTGTTGGGTTACAGTGGGGTATTGTTGAAAGGGCTGGCTAGCTTTGATCTTGTGGTTTTCTGGAGGACCAACACCTGATCTCCAACTTCATGGTGGGACTCGTTGGCTTATCGTTTATCACTCATCTGTTCATTTACTTTGATTCTCTTTGTGTGTGTGCGCCGTTGGTCTGATACCTCAGCTTGTTTGCAGTGGTGGTGTGGTATGGACAAGTTTGGCATGGTGCCATACATAAGGTTAGCCGGGGTGAGGAGTGTCAGTTGATGCATGCAGTGTTGCCTGTAGTTTCTATGAAAATGGTATAGTTCACATTTGCATTAGGCATTTTGAGCTTTTATGATCCTGGCGACTTTGTCGATCATCCTCATGACCTGCTCCGAGTCCCCATTTGCTTTGGGCCATCGAGGTGTGATGAGGGGATGGTTTATGTACTTTGCGAGTTCTGTGCCCTGGAAAGGGGGCCCGTTGTCACTCTTTATGGATTTGGGTAGCCCATGTTTCGTGAACATCTTCTCAAGTGCCAGCAGCACCGCTTCCACAGACATTGATGACATTACCTCCACTTCCAGATGGCGGGAATAGTCACTGATGGTTATAAGGAGATAGGTCCCTTCCTGTACAGAGCAGACATCAATGCTTACTGCCTCTCGGGGCTGACTTGATTGGCTCAAATCTCGGGAGTGCATCTGTGGCTTGGCACAGGAAACATGATGACACAATGCTTTCCACTTTGGTGTCCACTTGTGGGAACCAGACTGTGTTCTGTATTTGTGCCTTCATTCTGACGATACCCTGATGTCCTTTGTGTGCGAGGATGATGGTCCTGTCTTGCAAACTGAGTGGTACCAGGATGTGTGTGCCCTTGCTTGTGATGGATAGTTTGTGGCGAACTGTTAATACTCCTGCTAGGAAATCAATTGCGGCTGTAGTGCGGTTGTGGTTATTCTACAGAAAATAATTCCAGCCCCCTGCCAGTATTGAATATTTTCACCAAGTCTCAGCATGGGTCAGCGTTCATTGCTTTCATGATGTCTTTGCCTTTGGTTTCATGGCTTGTATGATCTGGTAGGTGTGCCTTTCTGTCTCTGTGGATCGCGTAACTTCTGCCGCTGCTGCGGCATGGGGATGTACGGTCAGGAAATCAGCAGGGTTGTCAGTTCCTACTTGGTACAAGAGATCAAAATAATAATGGTGTAAATGTAGCAGCCACCTTCCAATCCTTACCGGGGCTGTGTTACCGATCCTGTTAAAATAGGAATTAATGTCTTATGGTCTGCGTATGTTATGAACGTCCGCCCATAAAAGTACAAGTGAAAACGTCTGTACCCCTACAGTACAGCAATGGCCTCTTTCTCGATATGGAAGTAACGTTGTTCTGTGGGAATCAGTGCACGGGATCCATATTCCACCGGTTAAATTCCAACCGTGGGGGAGTTTTAAATCAAGATAGCTCCCAGTCCGACAGGGCTTGCATCAACTTACATTTCTGTCTGTAAGCGGGTGTCATTGTATGCCATAGTGGTACTGGCAGATAGGGAACCTTTGATGCATCCGAAAGCTTCTTGACAGTGTTTGCATTTAGCTGCTCATTTGCTCAGGGCTCACAGTGGTTCCGAAATCATGGCCACATTTTTTCATAAACCTCTCACAGTATGTTGCCATTGCTAAAAGATGGTGCACTTCTGGGGGCGTGGTGGGTGGTGTCGCTCCTTTGATATCTGCCACTTTGAGGGGGTTTACTGACACGCCATTAGTGTTAAACACAAAGCCGAAGAAGGTCAGCTCTTCCTTGAGAAACTCACACTTTCCCTTGTGGATTCCTATGCAGGCTTTGTCTAGTTGGTCGAGGACAGCTGCAAGTCGGTGCATGTGCTTCACTCTGTGCTGTTTTCTGAGTGAATGAGAATGTTGTCGCTGACATTTAAGACACCCAGGAGACCCTGTAGGACTGTTTGTATTGTCTGCTGAAGCACTTTAGCCACTGAGGAGATGCCAAAGTTTAGTCATTTGTATCTCCTCAGTCCTAGGTGTGCCAATAACGCTGTAATGTATCTCAAGTCCTTATGTAGTTTTAGCTGGTAGTAACCTGCATTTAGGTCTATCTTCGGGAAGCATTTGGACCCTGTGAGGTCAGCAATGATCTCGTCCCGCGTTGGGGTGGTATGTCTCTCCTGGATGGTAGCAGTGTTCGGGAGGAGCATGTCAATGCATATTCATATTTTGGTCTTCCTGGTCACAACCATAGTGTAGACCCGTGGTGTGGGTCTTGTTAATTCTTTGATTATTCCACCCTTTTCCAACTCACGCAGTTGCTTTGCGACAAGGTCCTGCATGTGGAACAGTGTTCTCCGATGCCGCACTGCCTGAGGCTGTATGCTCATGTCAATGTGTCAATAGACCACCTTTTCTTTGAGACATCCATTCCCATGAAGAATCTTGGGGTGTTTTGCTAGCAAGTCTTGTATGTAGTCAGTTTCAGTGACAACGCAGATGAATTGTATTAACCCCAGGTCCTCTGCTGAGCTCCAGCTAAGTAGACTCTCTATGCCGGCATCAACGGCACATATCGTTGACGGGATCTTTGCACCTCCCTTTCTGCTGAGTGTTGTGTGGAATCGTCCTACAATGGGTAAGGGTTTCCTGCTGTCATATGCGCATAGTAGCATGTTTGTTTTTTTCAGTGTCCGTTGGTGGTTCATCCGTTCTAGTGTTTCGAGTGGCATGACATTTACCGAGGTTCCGGTGTTGATGGTCATTGTTATGTTCTGCTCATTCACTTGTACGAGACTTCTGGGTCTTCTATTTTTCTTTGCTTGCCTCCCCCTTTTCTCTAGTTCGGATATCAGGTGGACTTTCCTTTTCCTTTTCCCTGGACGCTGAGCTTTGATGGCTGCCGCCGTTCTGTCATCCTCGTCTTCACATTCACCCGATGATGAGTAGTTTCGGCCTTGACTTGCCGTGCTTTGGCCTGCTTCTTTTTCCTCAGTGCCAACCTCAGGGCTAGTGGGCTTTGAATCGCTGGTGGTCCCAACGATCGGCAGACCTTTGCATAATGATCGAGGTGGCCACATGCGCAGCATGTGGTACCTTGTGCTGGGCAGTTTCATTTGCCATGGTGTTTCCCGCCACACCAATCACAGTCATTTGGTTCTGGTATCCTTGGATGCCACGTGGAGTTACGGTTTGTCCCTCTGTCCTCCCTTCTGGATTGTGGGCAGTTGGTGATCGATGCAATCATGGGCACTGGTGTGAGTTGGAGTTTCTGAACTGTTTCTAAGCGTGACAAGACAAGGGAGGGAAGATAGAGGGATGCCAAGACAGCAATCTTACTAGGCCTTGTGTCATTCAGATCGTGCAAGTGCGAGAACGAGAAGTGCAAGGGGAAAGGGAGGGGGGAAGCGCAAGGAAGAGGGGAGGGCAAAACAGGGCAGCAATGCTCTGAGTAAGTGCAGCCAGGGCAGCATGGCTCTGGGTAGTGCAAGGAGAACAAGGGACTGTAGTGTTACAGTTACAGTCCCTAAGTGCGTCTTAGGCCCGGAAGCAGTGAAAGGGAGATTGATCAAGAAAGAGCATGGGACTCAGAGCGACTCTGAGGGTAGCCAAGCAACCAGACGGTATTGCAGTTAATGAGTTAATCACTCGTGAGCGTAACCCCAGTAGGATTGTGGCTGCCGTGCCCATTCCAGACATTCCTTATATGGATTGCTAGATGGGTCCTTAATTTTAACAATTTAGACAGAAACGTTTCTAGTTGCGCCCTCTTCAGTGCACGCTGCTGGAAGTCAAGAAGCGGTACACAACAAGATGAGAAACTGCGAAAGTAAAGCAGGCCAAAAAACAATACCATTACTACCAGAAATAAGACTTGCTCCTGTGAGAATCGTGATCGAGCACAAAGGTGATGTTCTTAGGTCAGTGGTGAAATAGCTCAGCAAGTACTCGCTCCAGCACAGAGAACTGCATGCAACGTGCAGTAACTGGTCCAGATATTAGAAGGCCAATCTGCCAGGTTTTGGGGACCCAAGGCTGCGAGCACTCCCTCCACAATGCCCAGCTGATCATGTGTGTCTTATCTTTCAGTTTTACAAGAAGGCTGATCGATTAGAGCCCGCATTTGTTGTCCTGAATTGCCTCAGAAGTGATAAAATGTGCACAGAAACATGGCCCTCGTCTACCTTTCATAGCAAGATGAAACACTGCTTCGCTTTTTCAGCAGATATGAAAACAGCTCTTGCAGTTGGCTCGTGGTCAAGCTTGTGCCTGGCTAGCACCGGCCATTCCGATTCTAGAAATGACACAACAGGAAAAACTAGCGAGAGAGTAGTTTCTAGGAGGTTTTATGAATTCATCAAGGCTCTGCTGTGTTCAGACCCACCGATGAAGCACATAGATGATTCTTTGGCGAAGCTAAGATCATGCCTGTATGCCAATAATGTGTACCTATCTTTTACATTCACAGTAATAGAGAATAATGACATTTATTTGTGCATACAACATTTAAGTATCGGCTATATTCAATACAAGTACCTTCAAATACGCCATTGCACCCGCCAGAACACTCTACCACCATTAGAACCCACAAGCTTTCATCTATAGGCAATCTTTGTGTGAAATTGTGAGAAACATTGCACAGTTTAGCCCTATTTTTGTAATGTTTTGTTGGGGGTGGGGGCGGGGGGTTAAGAGCCCACACGGGCAACACCTATGGGGCTTGTGCTGCGCTTGCTCACTCACTCGAGAATTCGGGGTCTCGCATTCACGCCCTCCCAAATTACAAAGCCCAGCCGCCACTGTGATTCTGCAGAGGCACTGGGAGTCATCCTATTTATTTGGGGTTTTAAAAGTAAAGGGCGAGTGTTCGGCGCTGCAGCAAAGTAGCACGAATGCAACATGCCAATGTCGGAAGGCTCAGAAAGTAAATGCAGCTATCGATGCCTCCCAACGCCTACAATACTTCATTTCTCCAGCCAAAAATCCCCACCTGGCCAGCGACATGGCTTCTACAACAAATCATGCTTACTTTTCCCAGAGAAGACCCTTTGTCCATGGACTATTCTTCATATGTCAATGTTTCCAAACGGCTTTAAAATGAGTGTTAGAGACACCCTAAAGTCATTTAAAGCTTTTAAATAGAAAGAAACTGGTCTTAATGTAGTGCACAATCCCGAGTTCCAGAAGAATGCCCAAAGTCGGGGCAGTCTTTTACAAAATCTATTTTTAAGCTCCCAGAGCTGCTCGCTTTTAGCATAACCATGTAAGCCAGCCAGGGACGTCATTTCACCAAAATGTGGGTTTGCTTGTGAAATCCAATTTTAATTTAATCATATTCATAGAAAAGCTAGTACGAAAATGTACACGCAAACATCATACTCTTGTGTACGTTCGTAGAACTACAATGATTCCCCTTTTTATGATTTACTTGTGCATCATTTCTTTTGCACCCTATATAGGCACTTATTTTACATCTATACATTCTTCTACTGTATTCTGGTTGTTTTATTTCATTCCCATCATGTCCTTACATCTATTGTCAGCTTTTCATGTTCACATTACAAACAGCAATTGTCATATACCATGGTCCTCATTATTCGATTAACACATTGATTAACATGCTTTTGCTAGCAACCATATCCATATCCACTCCATACACTATCCCCCAACATGTTCCTATCCTTCAAACACAAAACTACCAGGAACTTCTTCAGGGGAGGCTGACTACAGGGATATTTTATTTGCAGGTAATTTGATCGAATGATGAAACAATGAATGAATTTTGAATGAAGAAAAAATATCTAACAAAAATAAAAATAAACATTCTCTATGTTTTTGGGGGGTTTCCCCAAATCCTCGTTTAAAAAGAAATACTTTTCTCCCTCCCCTAAAACTACTATTCCCATTCCCAACCACATGCATATATTTTTCAAACATTAGTTATTTTTTTGTTGATTTCTTGGGTTTGTTTAAAAATGCATTCTATGTTTTCTATTCGATAACATCACTGCATACCGGCTATTTCTTATTCATGATCAGTTTTCACAATTCCTATTCAAATTGCACCATTGTAGTTTTATCTTTTCCTCTACATAAAATTGAATTAAAAGACTAGTTGCCCTATGTGGAATGTTATTGTTTGTTTAAGATGTGCTGTCTCTCTACCGCTTTCTACAACTTGTACCTTATTTATGTTGCATATGAATGGACATTCTCTTACCTTGATGTTAAAAAATATATTGTACTTTGCCGTTTCACTGCTCTCATATCGGATGGTGAACCACATATTGCCAGACTCTCTCTCAGTCTCAATATAGTACATTAACCATGATCATCAGTTATTTCATTAGTGTGTACTATTGTTATTCAAAATTGCTTCAACTGTTTAGTATCACTTCTCTTAGTGTCTTTAAAGATCCTTTTTTTACCTCAGAGCTCAAAGTTTTTTTGTCTAGCACAATGTCACAGACGTATTCTGTTCAAACATGGCTGCCATAGAATGAGAGTCACGTTATCTGAATTGCGGCCTTGTTTAAATCATGTAGTCATCACATACCATTAGAGTCCTTGCCTCAATGTTTTTTATTATTCAACAATTATGTCTCTGGCCTATTACAAATGGACTTCTATGTTACTTTATTGTTATTAAGTGGGCAGACTTTATTTAAACATATCCAGTAATGCAAAGTATATACTACTAGCACTTAAAGCATACCGATATTCTTTATAATTTGGTCCAATTAATGCACTCATTATGACCCCACTCATCACTATGTGTAAAGAAAATGAGTTCTTGTTCTTTCCTGAGGAGCTGGTGTGTGTGTGGTGTTTTTCCCTTTTAACCTAATAGAGAATGATCCAATGTATATCTGTTGCCCCCACCACATTTAACTGCTCATCTCATAGGAAATATTAGAGCAAAGAAATGAAAACCTCTGTCAAAAAGGTCAAAGGAACACATGTATAACATGTGCAATTTACATAGCACCCTAAAATAATCATTACTACTCCACTCAATGGCCCTTTCTTTATCAGTCTCAAAAGAGTCCGACCTGCTGGGATTCGAGCCATTGGTCCCACGCAGATCCCACACAGATCTGTATTGGCCCTTTCTTTATCAGTCTCAAAAGAGTCCGACCTGCTGGGATTCGAGCCATTGGTCCCACACAGATCCCACACAGATCTGTATTGGGAACCCAACCCAGACAGATGTAGAGAGGCAGATGTACATGTCGTATAGAAACCAGAACTGGAAACATACAAGATTACCTCAGGGGTACTGTGAGTCCCCATTAATCTTTAATAGGGTTCTTCAGATGGACCTAGGTAATGTACAACTTGAGAGTACAATAAATCAGTACGTAGATGATATACTAGTGTGTAGTGAGACAAAAGAAAAGTGCATAAAAGATTCAGTTCAACTAATGACCATACTAGCAAAGAAAGGATATAAAATAGACAAAGAGAAATTACAGTACTGAAGGGAGAAAAGTGACACCTGAGAGAGCAGAAGCAATCATGATGACTCCAAAACCTGAGACAGGAAGAGAAATGCAACAATGTTTAGGCCTATGCCTATTACTGCAGTTCTAAATGGGTGTTTATTTCTTCAAAAAGTCTTTTTTTAAACTCATTGAATGTTTTATTTTTTTATTTTTGGGGGATTCCCCCCAACTCTCCTCATCTCTATTTTTTATGTATTTCCAACCAACCCTACCTCTTATATGAACCTCCCATACCCCTATATTTCCAATAAATGTTTTTGAAAAAAAGGTTTCGAAAAAAAAATAGACAAAAAGGTCAGTCGAGGAAAGAACAGTATATGATTATTGCAGGGCCTGGGTTTTTGATTATAATACATATATATTCAACCACTTTTAAAAGGACCTAAGGAAGCACAGATAGGTAAAAGTAAGATAACATGGACAGACGAGATGACTGAAGAATGTGAAGAATTCAAAAGGGCGATTTGTACAGCCCTTGTGTTAGGGATTCCAGATTATAATGAAGAGTTTTACTTATTCTTACATTCAAATGGAGAGGTAATGACAGCAGTCCTCATGCAGAAGACGACATTAGCACATGGACATAAACCATTAGCCTACTATAGTCGGATTTTAGACCCAGTAGTGATAGGACATTATCCTTGTGAAAAAGCGTTAGCAGCTGCTGCTTTCGCGATTGAAAAAGCGGCAAGTATTACAATGGGGTGCTCAATGATGATATTCATCGAACATTCCTTACTCACCATTTTAGAGAAACCCAAAAGTACATTGACTACACAAAGAGTATCAGGGTAGGAAGTAATTATTTCAAACCCAGCAATTCAAATTGTTAGATGTAGAGTAGGGATTCCAGCGCCATTCATAGCAGAATCCGAAAGGAAAGAGGACTATGTACATGACTGCACAATGTATACTGAGTTCTATGACAATATTTCCCATGTTAGAGAAAATGCTCTTGGAGGGGGGAATTCTATTTGTTGATGGTTCTTCAAAAATTTACCAAACGTCAGGAGAAAGACATACGGGATCAGCAGTAGGGAAGTTAAAAGAGAATAGTGAATTTGAAGTAGTGACAAGTGCAAGACTACCTTCATATTGCTCAGCGTAGGCTGCAGAATTAGTAGCGCTTATCACCGCCCTCCAGAGATATAAGCATGAGGAAGTGACAGTGTACTCTGACTCTGCCTATGTGACATCAACCATACATTCAGGTTTGTCACGGTGGTAAAGTATTGGCTACCTCCTCTTAGACATCACACCAGTGCAATGTGCGTATCTATTCCATAAACTCATAAAGGCACTAAAGCTCCCCTTGGGTATCACTGTAGTGAAATGCACTGCCATATTAAGAGGGCAGGCATGATTTCTCACGGTAATGAAGCCACAGTCATTGAATCAGAAAGGGCAGCCTATTTCCCAAATATTTCTGATTTTGAAGTAGAAAGTGTTAAGCAAATTTCAGGGCGATGTATGATGATGAAGGAAGGTTTTAATATGTTATTTGTACAGTTAATTGAGCTACAAGGTCGAGCTCCACAGAAAGAACAGGAGTTATGGAAGAGACAGGGGTGTTCTCTATCCCCCACTGAGGCTATATGGAGATAAGACAGTACTGGAAAGCCAGTTATGCCTCTAGCATTATTGAAGGTGATGCTGGAGCAGCGTCACTACCCTGCACTCACAACTAGAGAGAGCCTTTAAGCAATGATCACAGAAGACTGGTTTTCACCAAATTTGTTTATTGTGAATTGCATTGTATGTAAGATGTTCACAGCAGGGCACACTCTGCGAAGAGGGAGAGAAGCAATTACTAGACCTAATGGTCCTTTTCAGCATCTACACATAGATTATGTGGATAGGTTGCATCATGCAATGGTTACAGATACGTGTTAGTGGTAGTATGTCCTTTTTCCAGGCAGGTCCATGGATGCAACCCGATTCCACATGTACTGCCAAGTTTCTCGTACATGAGGTGTTTCCTAGATGGGGTATGTGCACAGTCCTGCGGCCTGATAATGGGTCGCATTTTGTAAATACGATGTTTGAGGAGAAACCTCTTTCACTAGGCATAAAGCACAAGTTTTCATCTGCCTATCACCCACAGGTGAATGCTATTTGTGAGAGATAAAATTGACTCCTTAAAGAAAGGATAGCCACGATTAAAATAACCCTGGAAGAAGGGAGGGCTACATTGCCTACCCCTTGCTCTGTTTGCTTCGAGAAATCAGCCTGGCTCAGATTACCATCTGACTCCTCATGAGTTGGTGACTGGATGCCACATGAGAATACCCCTTACTCTTCCCACTCAAATAGAAACGGATGCCCACAGTGTAGCAAAAACATTAGGGGATCAGATGCATGAGTATTTAACAAATATGACTGCTAGTGTTTCTTTTATTTCTCAACAGGTCAGCAATCAGAGGGAAGAGTCGAAGAAGATTGATGAAGACAGCCAGACAGTTGATCCTATCGACTTGCTAAAGCAACTTAGTTTGCACCCAGGGGACCAAATGCTTGTTAGGTGCTTTGTCCACACTTGGAACAAGCCCCGTTTTAAAGGACCGTACCTAGTAGAGGTGGACAATCCCACCGCAGTCAAAATCGAAGGAATAAGAGCTTGCCTACACTTGAATGATGAAAACCTCTACAAAGGAGAAAACCTGACCCCCTCCTACACCCGCTGTCAGTGAAGCAAGAGAAGAAGTTCCACGAATGATGACTAGATCGGCTACCAAGTGTCAAAACAAAGATTAATCGAAAGAAAGACAATTTGAACTTTCAAAAATGCCCAAGTCTAAAGGGCAAAATGAATGAACTTTGCAAAGTATCAATTGAACAATTGCTGTTAGGCTAAAGAGACAATGCTTTGGAGATAAAACACAGAGCTCGCACATGACACTTTATGTTGCATATACCAATAAAGTGGCACACATTTCTGTATGCTGTTTTTACTTACATACTTTGCTTTTACCCAGCTTTGGTGACACGACACATTGATACTGTCAACATTTTTGGAAATCCTAAAAACAGTTTTGTTATTTTCAGTATCATTATTGCAATCATTTTACAATTCCTATTATAAAAACGTGTGGTTTATAAAAGTGATAAAAAGTACACGTTGATAAAGAAGAATGGGAATTTTCCAAGTTAAAAGAGACACACTGCCAGCAAGAAGATTGATATTTTTATTTGGAATACTTTTGGTAGCCTCATTCCTTACAATGATTTGTCTCCTCTTCCTTATTATTATGGCATTTCGTCATATCATGATCAATAATGCAGATGAAGTGTTGAGCAATGAGACATCTATTTTTATCCCTAGCAAAAGCATGTGTGATATTTTCCCTGATATTTCCAAGAAGATCATGAGGATATAAATACATACCTTGATAATTCAGCCTATTTAAAGAATAACAGGAGGTGTGGAGGAGAACATCAGATGAGAGCTTCTATGTGTGTTCTCTCATCCCTTATGCCATGAACACAGCCAAAACATTTATTGCAAGAGAAATACCCGTTTACATGGTACAAAGTGTCTCACCCATCTAGCAGTGCGCATACCAAGAGGACAATTTGAATGAAGGTGGAGTTCGAGAAAGACATTCCCACATGAAGATGTCTATACAAAAACACAGAAAATGGAAAAGGATCCAGATTGGAAAGCTAGAAATCTCATGTACTCACTCAGTGGTATGACTGGAGACCAGATAAGGATTTTGAATAAAAGAGACTGGATTTTGCAGATGCATGGGAAATGCCAGGATTGCCAGGATGCCTGGAGAGACCTCAGCTATTAGTGTATGGATGAGTAGCAACCAGCACAGGATGGGAAGACTGAATGCTAGAATGCAATGCACATTTATTGATGACAGCATCAGTACAGATAGTGCAAATAGTGAATGATGAATGCCTGAAAGACTGGGCCGAGTATTTGAAATGATTAACCTGGGTTGAAAATGAAGCAGTACCTGTATCCACACTGCCAATGAAGAAAACAGCATTGTGTTTCAGACACCGGCGTCTGACCAAAGTGGGAGAAAATACAGGTTGCCAGCAAATAATTGATGTACCAGGAATGAATGGAGAAACTGCTGTGCTAATGGAACACTAGTGGGCTTGTGGAATAAAAAAAGCCTATATGCAGCTGCCTAAAAATGGGGGTGGAATATGCTTTATAGTGAACATATGTGTTCCTGCATTGGTGATTCAACAAAATGATCTCCATATTGGTGCTTTTCCGGGAATGGATGCACCCCAAAGAAAGAAGAGGTTACTTAACCTCATTCGATTGGAGAGAGAGAACTATTTCTCAGCAAAATCAATACAAGCCCACCATGACTTTCAAGCTCAGCATAAATGGTTCAGTAGAACGGCAGTAATATTTACAGCTATATTCATGCGAGGAATTCAGACTGCAGTGAATGCAAAGTGGTTACAAATAATAAGGTGGGAGCTGTTACAAACAATACATTTGACAATAAAAGGATTCAATGCTTTTAGAGAAGAATCGAGGCCCATCAGACTCATGACCCTCCAGAACAGGTATGTCTTGGACTTGATTACAGCAAAGGAAGGTGGCGTGTTCAGCAAGATGAAGCCTTCTTGCTATGCATACCTACCTGCCCACGATGAAGAAAATGAAACCCTGACAGAGGCAATAACTATGCTGTTAACCCTGCATACGAAAATGGAGGAAGAAGTAGATGAGACCGAAGATGATGACTGGTTCTCATTCCTGTTCTCGTAGGTTTCAACCTGGCTAGCGAATGCCTTCAAACTGCTTGCAGCAATAGTAGTGTTAGTACTGCTTGGATTCTGTCTTGTAAGAATAATCATAGGACTATGCAAGCAGTAGGGCTGTGCCGAATAGCATATTTAGTATTCGGCCGAATACCAAATAGTTTGCCAACTATTCGGCTGAAGCCAAATATGTAGCCGAATAGTAGCTTTATTTAATAAATCATGTTCCAAACTAGAAAAAAACACACCTATTAAAAAAACAAATGAAGCACCATTTTAAATGCATTCTATACTTTTAGTTCTCTTCATTGTAATGAATGTAGCATCTTTATTTAAGGTATAAAAGCCAGAAAAAAAGCAGATTTAACCAAACTGAAGGGACCAAATGTACACAAGGTTGTTGCATATTCAAATCCAGTACCAGTTAAAGTAGGAGGCTTCACAAATGCAAAAGGACCATGTTGCAATGAACAAAATGGATAATGCAATTTGCAACTGCCTTTGTGAATCAGACACATTGCATTCTCTATCCAGTTGCAAAGTCACTGCAGTGGAGTTTCAAAACTTCATTGAAGCTCACATAGAAATGTATAAAATGGTTCATGTTGGCTCATGCAGGACACATCAAGAGGAAAATCTGAAATGCTTGAACTCCATCTCACAACTATTCACCCCACCCAAACAAATGCTGCTTACTTTTCACTTATCCCTGCCATTCCTTATTGCCAATACACAAACATATGCAACTTATAATTCCTGATAAAATATCAGATAATGTTAAACTCGGGACTGAAGTGCTTAAAAAAAGAAAAGCGGGGTCTATGACGTACGCAATGGGAAGTGACATGACAGGAACTGAAAGTATCCTAAAGTGAAATATGCAAATTTATTTCAGTTTGTCTTTTTCAACTGACAAAAGTGCACATTGCATATAGACATTCGCCAAAAGAAAAGATTTTCCTGTATTGTTGCAGGCTAAGTATAAAAGATGAGCACCTTTTTAAGAATCTGTAACAAAACATGCCCTAAAGAACAGATTACAATATAAGATATTTTACAGCTGTGCGATAGTCTGGTATTGTGACTAAGTTTCCGGTCTAATTCTATTCAGGTTTGATAACTGAAGTCTATATTTGCCTTTCTGAGTTCTTGTTGCATTGTAGTCAAATGGGAATGTCAAAGTATTCGGCAAGAGCTGAATAGCAAGAAACTATTCGGTCGTTGCCGAATAGCATTTTTTCAGCCAGAATTCGGCCGAATACTTACTCGAAGTCGAAGTTCGGTGCACCCCTAGCAAGTAGACAGCAAAGGCAGCTATTGGAACGAAGATAATGATTGATGTGAATGCTGTGACTGATGAGTACACACAGACTGAGCACCTGAAAGGAAGTTCCCTGGCACCCCAGGAACAAAATGTTATTAAACCAAAAATCATAAGAACTACGTGGGACATTGGGTATTCTGCCAACCAACTGCGGTGTGTTGCCATATGACCTGGAGAGTGGATTAGCACATATAAAATGCAGGTGACCTGAGGGGGTGACGAAGATATGGATTCTGAAGAAACCACAGTGTGAAGAAAAGGTGAAGAAAATTACATGTCATCTCTAGTGCCCGCCCCCTCACCTCTGTCATATTGGAAGTCTAACAGAAAGGCACTGTACATGACACCCCGTATCATCCCAATACTGCATAGAAGATATGAAAGACGTTATGCACTCAGACAACCATATCGAATGTACCCGTGCAGTGATGTGGTAGAATGATGTGTGCATACACCATTGAACATAGAAGAGCTACAAGTGAAATCTGACAAGAGTAAAGTGATGTCATGAAGAGTAGATACAAGAGCACACTGAAACGATATGCAAATACTTAAAGAATAAAGATGTGACTGAAGAAACAAAGTAAACATTTATGCAAATATGAAGAAATTATATACACTGAGAAGATAAGTGAGAAGAGATACAGTAGCTGTACATACGCAGAATCGCAAGGTAGATGAGACATATAGAAGCTTGATGCAGTGAAAAATATAACACAGGTAAAGCTGCCATGATGAAAAGCTGGATGTCGACTCTGTATAAATAGTAAGCAGGAACCCTGAAGGAGAGAGACCAAGGCTGCAGAGCTGACAGGTGCTGGAAAACAGCTTTGTGCAAGGAACAAAGGGTATTTGTTTGGCTTAGGGTCAAGGATGCCACAGCAAGATGCAACTGAAGGCACAAAGGGAGTATAAGAGGATAAGCCACATATGCTAAACATATTTCTCTTAGATTAAGTAAAGGAGTGCATATTTTCAAGTGCCAAGTATTGAAGAATCAACGATGCAGAAAGCATGTGCAAGATGGAGCAACCAAGAATCCAGATGCCAAGAGGAGTAAAATCACCCAGTATAATTGAATAAAAGACCAGAATGGACAAAATGATGTCTCCTCACACATGGTGCAAGACTGGAAAACAAGGCCTGTTCATTAAGCTCCAGACGAAGATAGCAATGCATGTTCACTCCCTTAAAATTCCTGAGGAAGAGAACAGTTAGCAATGTCAACTACAAAGAAGAAACCTTGGCTTAGGGCCTAACTGATTAGCCAAGTGGGCAGTGGTCTGACGTTGTTCCCCGCACCTGGGTTTCATTTTGCTTGCGTGCTGCTAACGAGCCGAATGTCCAAGATTGGGAGAGAATGCCAACCAATTATGAGGGCCTATGTAGCAATGAATCATACATTGTTGCAGAAGCCAATCTGATATTGTTATTCTGCTAATAATCTGTATTATACATAGTTTGCAGTAGTCCAAGGCCTGCCTACCATATAAGAGGCAGATAAAGAATAGGTATATATGTTCCCCTAACCAATCCCTCCTTTCGATAGGTTCTTATTGTTTGCCACATAGGATGACATCATAGCTGACGTACATTGAGGTATAAAGCTTTTGTGTAATTGAAATGTATTTGAGAGTTAGTGAGCTGCAATCTGTTTGCTCACCAGGTTTCCCTACTTTATTGAGCTGATAATAAAGTAGTATTTTTCCATATTCTTTCAGTCTGTCCGGTTATTTGGGTCACAGATAATTTATTGGTAATTCCATCTGGTACTTGGAACGCTCGAGTTGCAACTGCACACAGATATCTTTACATTGCTGTGTGAGTTAGCACTCCCTCACCAGGCTCTCTTTTAATGGTCTTGCCATTAGCCTCCATTCAGCCCTACTGCTGGTGGCTCATTTACAACAGCTACAACCTGGGAATCATTTTTGCTCAACAACTCTTAGTCACCTCTCAAACAACTTAATAAAGAGTGCACCAGCTTCAAAGTCTTCTCACCACAATGTCCAACCTGCCTTAAACTTCCCACCCAGAGTGTCACAGTCACGTGGTCCTACACCCACTCACTACTGCAATGGAGCAATATCCTATCCCTCGATTGCCAAAAGATTACAACTCCATGAGCTGCAACTGGCCAAGACATACAAAGCAATCAAGCACTGAGCCTCCGTCGCTGCCGCCATGTCAGTCTCGATGCACACAACTGTGTATTTCCAGAACCCCATTCACAAAGCGACCTCACAAAAAGCCCTGAAATCCAGTCCCCGGCCTTCACCAAAATATAACAACCATTGCAAATGCTCTCAGAGGACCATGCTCTTAAAATCCTGACCTTAAAATCTACATATGTTGCGTGCCTTCCTGCATTTCCTCATGCATTTCATCCTGCCAATCGTTCAAAACACTTCCTCTCACCCACCTGTTTATTTTTTGAGCTTGTCAAGTACATAGTAGAGATGTGAGGAAATCGGCTGGACTACGTACTGCATTGCATGCTGTGTGTACCATCGTGCATTCAAAGAAGTGCATTGAAACATTCAACATGCACCACAAAATCTCACATCTTGCATACTCCCAGTTACAGAGGAAGACCCTTGTATGCCCTTATAGCATAAATGATGGAGGTCTGCTGTGGCTGTGACAGCATATTTTTCACTACCAAGATCACTTCATATAGCCTTATTGGCTGAAGGACGGGTCATTATTTCAGGATAATGCCCCACCTCCAAGTTTGCAAAGGGCCATAACTTATGAATGGGTAGTTAGTCCAAGTGATAATGACACAAGGTCAATCAAGTTATTATCAAAAAGGTTTAGTGTTTTGGTGTTGCAGTACAAACATCTTAGTTTAATAATGAGTGAAGTAAAAGGACAAGACGTCTTAGTCATTCAAATGTGGTTTTATTTTGCAGTATTTAAATATCAAGGTTTCCTTTATAAGGTAAGCATTTTATTTCTAAGCTTGTTTGAAGTGGAATGGTTTTAACATGAGCATGCATTGGATGGTATTTAAACATGAACCGTTTCTTTATACAAAAGTGAACGCATTGGCCAGGTTTAAGCTTTCAATTTGGTCCATTGAATTGGATTTTGCCTATCGCGTTGAAGGTGCAGTGGAAACAAGCTAGCAAAAGAGATGGAGTGTTTTGTTGAAAGAAATCTTGCATGAAAATTGCATTGCTCTTTCTTGAATTCGTAGACATCCTTTCTGTTATTTCTGTCTGCTTCTGATATCAGAATAATCAGGATACAGTAGAAAATAACTTTGATTGGCTCAGAGGAGGTCAATAATGACTTCCTTGCCCGAATACCTGTTATGTACTTCCTTAGGCACTCCTCTTGTCTCATCACTGCATTGCTTGTGCTGAATGCTGTCTGTAAACATGTATTGAGTATAGCCTGGCATTTATTGAATATAATCTTTGGTCTAAAGACTCTATTGTTTTTCCCTATTTTTAATTACAGTTTACGCACATAGACATAGTACACAATCGACCGGATTGCAAGGCTGTAGAGTCTTTTATTGGAATATCCCTTTATCTGCATGCATCCAAATGGAAACCACATAACTATTACTGATTTCAAGTGTTCATAGCAACTTTCTAAAGGATCACCTTGCAGAGAACTAACAATAAGAATAGCTGTGCATGTTGTGAATTTATTTTAAGAGGTAGCATTGGCAATGACGCAATGAAAATGGCATTGCCTCCAGGAGTGGATCACTGGCCCTTTTTCATACTCTTGCCTTGGGGTCTTTGTTACAAGCAACTGAAAAGAATATGCATATTACAAAGACGCTTCTCTCATCGACTTTTCGTGTGAGGTGTCGGGTGCTGTAGCTTGAATTGTCATTTTAGCCTTTACTTGCATCGACAGTTTTATCTACTTCTTTCCACCAGTCCTCCACATGCACCTGCCTTTCTTACCTACTGTCTACTTCCTGCTCCCGTATTCTCCATCCCCATCTCAACCAACCCCATCTTCTCACCACAGACCAAGGTCTGGAACCAATCGGTGACCACAATACATAATAGCCACTGGTACACTCCTTTGCTTCGGGAGGCCACTAACGTGGTAGCAAGCACACTACACATGCCCTTTATCTTTCCTTACATTACATTTAAATGTATGCATTATATACTTTCATTGATCCCTGTGCATACCACGATTTAAATTACATGTGGTTTTGAAATACTAATCTGATCCTCTTATATATAAACATGCATTATTTTATAAAATCTCTTTAAAATTCAGTTCTTTCCCTATCAGCGCATCTCAGGGAAAAAAAGGCATAGGCCAAGCATCAAACTTTGCAGTTGTCTCTAGTCATTGATGAGTGATAATTCACTCTTGGTCCATAGAAAGTGGTCTGCTGTGTCCATGCAGAGATCTGACATTTATGCTGGGGGTGATTATTACAATCACCCCCTTGTTGGGGAAGGGAGTGGACATGGCTGGTAATGTTACTGGCCACGTCTGACCCCCAGAGGGGTGATAGTCATTTGCACTGTGGGGTTCATCCGAGGTGGGAATGGCTTCATTCTTTTTTTACAGGAGTTGGGCTGCACTGCCATTGGAAAAGGGACTTAGTCCCTTTGACATTTCTATAGAGGGCGCGGGTGGGAGGAGCGCCGGGACCGGAGCACAAAGTTCCGATCCAGCAGGTAAGTGTAAAGGGAGGGAGCGGGGTGGGGAAAGGGTAAGGTTTGTTTTTGGGGGTGAGGTGAGGGTGGAGCCATGGGCGAGGCAACAGGGACAGGATTCCTGTCGCCTCCCGACAATCAAGATGGCCCCACCGAGGGAAGGGTATCGGTGGCTGGAAGCAGCAGGCGGTACACAGTGTGTTCTCGCCCTGCTGTTCCAGTCACCTGATTGGCTGAGTGCCCTTTCCCGGGTGCGAATGGCTTTTCTGACTGGCTAGTAGCTTGAAACGTTTTTCATTCTGGCATAGACTCAAGTTTCACTGAGCTTAGAAGTGAAACAGTTTAGAGTTTCAGGCCTGCAGACAATTACTTCCCATCCGTCAGCCAACAGATTTTCATGTTAGAGCCCTACAGTAATTGGGTGCCCCCCTATGGGGGTCCCTCTGATTCACTGTCTGCTGTGAAATGGACTATCTGAAGTCTAGAATAGCACTGATCACCTGACTGCTCTCCCCTGGGTATGCTCTGTAGGGCTCTGACCTCCTCTTAGACAATGGGCTTTTCCATACAGTGCTCCCCAACCCATCACACAATTGTAGGGCTCATAACCAGACAACATTTGCCAAGAGTGCACCACAAAAACTGCCAAAATAATAAATGACACAGAATCACAGGTTTCATAACTTTTATGGTTATATTACGTTACTGGGATTTACCAGAAAGAGAAGGGACTTGGTTAGGTTAGGGGGTAGAGAGGGAAAATGAACGATGACTTTGTTGTTGCGTTGATTTATTTGGTTCTTACTAACTGAACACATAATGTTGAGATGTTACAGTGCATTTGCTTTCAACGTCCCATAGACATCTTCATTAGATGCTAGTGGCAGAGCTAATGAGTAACAAAACATTCCACACTGTGAGGAGTTGCCATCTGGCAAGTGAGTAAAAGCCCTGTTTTTAAATATGTATTAAATAATAAAACTATGCAGGTAGATCCATATAAGAGCAGATGATTTGCTAACCATTCCGAACTTTTCTTTAACTACATGCCAAAAGCATAGTGACAAATGTGTTCAGCTGCATCAGTCTCTTGATCTGCAGCACCTGCACTCCGGTGGCACATAGCAGTTTCAAAGGTCACAGGTGTCCTTTTGACAGCTGCTGTCACAGCCAGGCCACTGCAATACAGATGCTGCAAATACAATCTTCACCTCTGTTACAAAACAACATAATTATGATCAACTATGATCCTGGTGGATGTTTAATATTCAAACATAAGTAATTTCTATTCTTGGGATGTGGTAGCTTGTAGTTAACATAATCATTAACACCACATGTGATCTGTATCATATTTGTCAACACTGTGAGCCCAGGCCAGTGATGGATAGACTGTGTATTCTGCTAGACTGGCTGTCTCTGCTGCAACCAACAAGACAATAGCCAGTGGGAGCTGACTTTCTTCGATCCTTTGTGAGGGTGGGTAACACCTCTCTCTAGCCCAGGAATCTCTCAGCAGGAGTGGCCTCGGAAGCAAATAAAAAGGACTAGCCACACACTAGGGTGTTGCATAACTTATGGCCTTCAGTGCTAAGGGCTTGAGACAAGTGCAGAGTTAGTGTAACCTGATGAATCTCAGCACAGTTGGGAAATGTTTCTACCATCTTGCTTTTCTTTGCATCTCTCCTTCGTTCCTGTTTCCCACTTTGCCTTTAGCACAAAGCACTTCGGGTGTGATGCAGTAAGGCAAACACCACTTGTCACAAGGACATCGCTTGAACCCCTTAAAGCAGGCTTGCTTTTTTCCAATCCCATGAGGCCATTTTCATATAAAAGGGGGTGTCTCTGTTGTCTTCTTTGATGAATTTATTAACCATCCACGACTTAAGGAAGAATTAGTTTGAACCTCTTTTGGAAGAGTTGATCTTTCCAAATCCCTCAGCTATTGAGGTGAAGAAGGAGTGTTCCTAGGCCATGGCAGGTTATGATCACGACCCACTGCCAGGGCACATTGGGGAGGACTAAGGCTAACATTCTGTTGAAAACCTCTCTAGGTTGGGAGAGCAGAAAATAGATGGATTCAACTAGTCCTAGAGCCCACTGCAGTGGGTCTCAAAGCATCCTGAGAGCCAGAACAACCCTGATTTCATCGCATCAAACTGATCAAATCTCATTCGAGCCATTTTAACCACACTCAAACAAACGGGACCTGCTGGTGCTGCTTTTGGCACTCATTCGAACTTCCAACTACCAATGTTTTGCATCCGTCAAACCAGCAAGCAGAACACATCACCTGTTGGGCTTGAAAAACCAATTCACTGCTGCAGATGACTTTGAACCACAGCCTCTTCGGATATCGAATGGAACCATCAGGATCATAGCCTCGAAATTTCTGAACTCGACTCGAAAAGTTGGAGAATAGTGTCACTCATTGGCCTGAATCAGTGGTTACCAACATCTCGAACTGACTCGACCTTTGAATCAACCCTGGTGAGCCATCCACACTGCATCAGTTCAGTGCTGCATCCAAACTCCACCAAGCGTCTGCTTCTGACTGACTCGACACTAGCATGCCACTTGACCCAAAGCAGTTTGTTGCACCCAAACTTGGTTCGACCCACCCCTTCATCACCTCTAAGCCTGATTCAGCACCATCAAACCAACTAAACATTCAGATTGGGTACTTTAAAGTGACCCAGTTCTATGGTCCACCTTTTGGGGCCCAAGAGACTGGTTAAGTCCCCTTTGCACCTTTTTATTGCAAGACATATCCTTTCTTTGAACTCTTTGTTGCATTTCATGACTGTTTTTCCTCCCTATTACGTATCCAAAGTGCTGCTTCATTACATTCTGCATTTATCTGTCTTCCTTTTAAAGGGGTCGGTTTTTATAGTGTATTGGATATTTAAGTGTACAATCGATTTAAGTAATTAAAGTGTATAGTCTTATAGAAAGTTGATTGGACATTCCTTTATCTTGGAACTGTTTTACTGTCACTGTTTGTGTTGCTACTGGCTGAAGTTCACAACCCTTTCTGGGAACATAGTCTTCCCTCTGCCCATATTACTGCAAAAGACAAAGGGGGTATATCTGTTAGTTGTGCCTGTTATACTTTTATATTTCTGATCACTTTTGGTTTGTAGAAGAGTGTAGGGGGGCTGAGTGGACGATTTAGCCACTATTCATCCTTGCACTCCTATTTATTTAAATGCACGTATATTTTATTCATTTATTTTATATACAGGGAGGAGCAAAGCTCTGGTGATCACAAAAGACCATCCAATTGATACAAATTCAGATTTGACAGGAAGCAGTGAGCTTCTTACAATGCAGTGAGTTTGAGTGCCATTCCGACCAGATTTTGGAGGGGAGTTAATGGAACAGTCACTCTGGACAATCCATGACTGGACATACATAGATTAAGGACAACCACCATTAGTCATGTTTAAGTGCAGGTATGTGGTACGGCCAGTGTGTGTCCTACAGAGTAGAAGTCATTTCATCACACACTGGACAATTCTCATGGAAATAAAAACAATTCTCCAGGATACGAATAGTGTATTTTTTTCTTTCTCATTTTGTAAAGTGTGAATGAATAAATGCTGCATTAACATTGTTAAATTCCTCATGCGCAGGTGTCTTAAAGTGGATGCGCTTTCCCGTTCATGACGCGTTTTACCCGCAATGATGTGCTAAATATACGCATGGGAATACAAAATCCGATTAACTGACCTGGTGCATGAGCAGTAAAACAATATGTATGTAGGCTGTGTAGCTGTATACTTTAACAAAATGACAAAGTAAACAATGACACTTTTTTGGATGCGAGATATGAAAACGGTGTGGATGGGAAACTTATGATCGCAACATAGTTGAACCAAATTAAATCAACGTATCTCATCTCAGCCTCTTTCCCAAATTACAAAGCATTGCTTTTTGTTTCTTGGGATTTATTTTCAGTTGACACCTTCATTGGTCAATGAATCATTTTTTCCTATTTGCATAGTGAGTGTGTACTTTTATTGTAAAATGCACTTCATCCATTATGGATGCTGGAAGAAAAAAGAAAGTGTACTTTTTTTTATGAGAGTGAATTCTTAAAGCTGCCATCACTTTAACAATTAATTAATTTCCTCTTTTTTAAAGATGTAAATCTTTGTCTCGGGAGGATAGCTCAAAGGCAACGTACTCGCCTTGGGAAGACGACACGGAGCAACACAGGTTCAATCCCCGGGTCCGCGCTTAGAAACCTCTGGGTATTAAGCGCGTTATAAATAACCTATCATATTGTAAATCTTGACTTTTAAGTTGACTCTAGCAAGAACTCAGGGGCTCATGACTGTAAGGAGCACAGATGATGCATATTCTGTTTTCTATACTTACAGCTATTTAAACCATCTCGTTGGTGAAGGATACCTTTCTAGGCCTTTTTTCTGACGAACATAGAAACCAGATTACAAGCCATGAAAAATAAAGCAACACAGAGAACCACAGCATACTGGGCCCTTACGCTTGAATGCAGGGCAACTGTCTAAGTGGGGACACAATCACTGTGGGGTAATCTATTAGAAAATGTGGAGAGCCTCACCGCTTGCACGTTCTGAATACTCACAAGGCATGATAGGTTCGTCCTTTCTACCTTTTTCCCCCATTGCTCTTAAATTTTGTGTTTTTTATGTATTTGCCTCCCTTGCCCCCTCCCTGCCCCGTGGGCGCTTTGAAACAGTATTTTCTTATTGTATAAGTGCCTAACAAGCAAACAATAAATAAAGAAATAGCTGTCACTTACCCTGTGCACATCTGCACCCTGTTGGTTTTGCACATCATACCAAAATTCACTGACGTAGGCAGGATGCACAGGTTAGAAGCCTGTTCATGGATATGAACAAGCCACTTTGGCTGGCAACCTTTGGCTCTCCAGATGTTTTTTACTTCATCTCCCATGATCCCTCACCATTGACTGTGCTGGTTAGGACTGACAGGAGCTGTAGTACAAAGCACATGGAGAGTGACCAGCTACAGACCCTTAGATAAGGCAAGTCTTTAAGGATTTGCCAATGACCACTTCAAATGGGTTTCTAGTGATAGTTTCGAATCAAAAGTTTCGAAAACAAAAGCTGTGACATGCTATATTTAACATGCAAAGTGCATTTCTTTTTCGAAACCAATCCATCGACAATAGTCATGGATTGGTTTCAATTGAAATGCACTTTTACATGTTAAAAGTAGCATTTCAATGCTTTTTTTTTGTAATGTTGAAACCTTACATGGAGCTGTCCTGTGTTGTAATTTCAGCACTAGACATCTCCATTTAATGTTTCAAGGTTTTAGTGTATATTGGGGGGGGAGTTGCCCCTCAGCCCCCCAACCCCCATGCCACCCTCCCACCCCCAATCCTAACCCAAGCCCCAACCCTAACCCATGTTGACGGCACTTTCACATTTTTTTCAAAGAAATTGTCATTCGAAAGAATGGCATTTTGAAAAAAAAATCGAAAATTACCTTTCAAAACTTTTACATTCGAAAAAAAGACAGGACACCCTTCAAATGTGGACTTTTATCATGAGAAAATGCATATACATGTATGTTTCTTTGCCCTTTGCAGAAGTACCTTTCATCTGATGCCATGGTGTGTGAGTTTCAGTAAAAGAAAATTAAGCCAAGACTTGCAAGAAGTGATGCCAGTTTGCTTTGCACTCAAAAGCATCATTAACTCTTACAATACTAATGGTACAGTGGATTAAAGTGTATCACTCTAAACTTGGAATGTGCAATGCAGTCTTTTAATTTTTCAAGTTACTACAGTACTTTCCTCATGGTCAAATCACATTTATAGCATAGTAGGTTTTCATTATTTCCATTTTGCCTTTAGTTATTGGAATGGTTAGCCTTTTTCTGTCTTTTGCATTGCTTAATATGTTATTTCTTTTTTTAAATTTAATTTTCTTTTCTTTTATTGTTGATATTTAATCAAACAATTGATTTTTTTTACAACATCTTCAGTTTTCCTTTGTGAACATTTTGTCACTCTAGTGAGAGCCTTTCACTTTGGGAGACATTTAGTGTTGGTGGCGTTAGAAGAAGAAGAAAAGCAATAGAAGGAAAGTCTTAATTAATTTCATTTTGTTTAAGCTCTAGTTTTTCCGTTAGCTGTTGGAGGATCTTAAAAGTCACTGATTGCCATGACGTTTGATCTCCACTGATCGTCCTTGCCCACCATATCTCTTCGTCGGTCATTGATGATTGTCAAAGAAGGTATTTCATGTTGGGAAGCCGTATCTCCATTGTACATGGGCAAGACAGTAGTAAGTGGCGAATCGTCACCTTCTCTTTGTCACAGAATCTCCAGATGTTAGTCAGAGACAGACCTCTAATGTGACGTATTTCATTGGAATCAAGGAGATTCAATCTTGCTCTCATTATGAGATTGCTTGCCGATCTACTAGGGAATTTTTTTATGTAGTTCTGAAGTACATTTAGTTTCTTCCATATTGGAGGCAAATGAGATGTAAGTTTGTTATTGGTAGCTGCAGTGAGAGTGCGGATCCAGTCCATCTCTTTTATTTTTTTGATTATCCTAGTTGGATTGTAGATCAGCTCGTCTTCTGTGCACTCTATAGTTTTTAGTAGCTCTAGATTTTCATTTTTCCATAGGTTGAGTATTTTGCAGCTTGAAGCTTGGATTTCTTTAAGCACTAGACCGTGGAGAAAGGAACAGTTTGGAAGATCACATTTTCTATAGAGCATAAGCGTATTACAGTCAACCGTGCCTTGAAGAGAAAGCAAACTTAGTTCTCGCCGAATCAGTGCGATAGGGGTTGAGTTTGGCAAACAAAAGACCGTCCTCCAAAAGTAAGCCTCCAATTTGGGCCAGAGAGCTTTGGGTAGACAAGGCATGGCCTCAGAGCCGTAGGTCACAGTAGGAACCACCTTTGATTTGTAGAAGTTTAAGAGTGGAATGGTCGAAAATGTACCAAATTTTCTATCTATTGCTTTACCTTTTGTTGCCAAACTTCGGATTTTAGTAAAAAGGGATTCTTGCATTGCCAAACCTTTTGTTGAATTGTCTAAGGCCAGGCCCAGGTATTTAAAATTCTTGACTTTTTCAATTGTGGTTTTGTCTAGAGACCAGTCGAGCGTTCCATCACCATTATCTTTGTCTTATCGATGTTAATTTCTAAGTTGTTTTCAGTGCATAATTTATATAAGTTGGCGAGTTGGCGCTGTAGGCTTATGGGGGTCAGATCCAGTAGGATAAGATCATCCGCGTATAGTAGCCTGCTGATGTTTGTTTGCGCAAGTGTAGGGGGGAAAGATCTGATCAGGACCTCTGAGTGTTTGATAATCCCCCATATAGGCAAGAAAAAGGGCCGGGGCCAACGGGCAACCCTTTTTAATGCCTCTTTTTGTCTCAATTTGGGCAGATAGGCATCCTTGTTGGTTTAACCGCACTTTGATGTTGGTATCTGTGTGTAGGGCTTGAATAGGGTTAAGGATGTCACTTGGGCAGCCCCAAGCTGTCAGTTTCTCCCAGAGTCTGATACGATCGACTCTGTCGAAGGCCTTAGAAAAGTCTATAAATGCCGTGAATAGTCTAGGCCTGCCCTCCTTCACTTTGCTTTTTAAGATGGTTAACAGAAAGATGTTGATTGCGGTTCCCAATGTTTTTTTGAAGCCCGTTTGAAAGTTGTCATTGCATGGGGCTCGAGAGGCCGAGGTTTGGAATTTTTTCAAAAGTAGTGATCCAAAGACTTTTCCTATTGGGTCCAATACGGCAATTGGACGATAGTTTGTGGGGTCTTTTTTGTCTCCTTTTTTGTATATGGGGATCACTATTGCAGAAAGCCCTGAGGGGGGAACAGATTGAGAAACCGCACATCTCATAAACACTGATCTTATGAATTTAGCCCATTCATCCGGGTGCATTTTTAGGTCAAAATGGGTGATACCATCGGGGCCTGGCACCCGGAATTTTTTAGATTTCTAAGGATGTCTCGTATATCCTCTAGATCGTCCAGTTTTATCCATTGTTCGGTCCTGTTCGGGCTTTTAGGGCCGTCCACAGTCATCTGCGAGAAAGTGCACTCAAATGGGTTGGCAGTGGGCAGTTGAAAGAGCGAGCTGAAATGTACCGCCCAAGTAGCTTCGCTAATACTATTCATAATTTCCAATCCATTTAGTGAAGATGATTTGTTCAGCAGCAACCAGAATTCCTTTGGGTTATTGGAGCAGATTGTTTTCAATATGGCTTCTGCGTCTTGTTGGTGTAGCTTCCATCTGTACGATCTCACCCAGGCTTTGTATTTTCTAGTAGCTTCTTTGATTGCTAGCCTTCCTTCCGCCATAGGAATATGTTATTATATAGCATGTCAAATATGACTTCAGTTATAGATGCACATTACTAACATTGTGGATATTAAGTCTTGAATTTCTTTTTATAGTTTTGTGACCAAAATTGCCATTCTTCAATTGTGAAACATTAACTATCCATGCACTTTAACCTTGTCTGATTGGCCGGTTTCTACATGTTGACACCAAAAATGCACGCTTCTGACCATGCTCCTATCAAATCAATAGTTCGCTTGGCACAGAGTATTTGGTCTATGCTAGACTAACTAGCTCACATTTCAGAGAAAGATTTACATATCCTAGCTGTAGGGTTAATTAACTTATATGAATCTCCGACACCTGCCTCTAACATGAGTTTTCTGACTTGCAACTCTGTCTTTCTGATTGTTAGTATTGGTTATCATTGCATTTGTGAATGTAATTATATATTTTATAAAGCACAGCATGCAATCTCGGAGATGTGTCAATGCACCCTCTCCAGCAAACCATGCAATGACAATATAAGTCTCTCCCTTAATATCAATGAAACAGGTAAGTGATAGGTACCCTCAATCATGGTTAATAGCGTGGTTATCTATGATGGGTCTAGATGTAGCATGAAATAAGTCACCACTGAATGTGTGCAATAAGGTCCTGCTTCCGTAGGGGCTGATGTGTAATCCTGTCCATGCCAATAGCAGCTGAATACCTGTTTGAAAAGAAACATTTTAAGATTCTTCCTAAAACTTCAGTGATTTTCTGGAGATCCCAGAAAGGCATCTAGACTCTTCCAAAGACCAATCCTATGCCACCTAGTGTTCTACAATACCTCAGTGGTTTTCCTTTTGGATCTCTGTGGTTGAATTAGTATGTCATGGCAGGGGTGCCATGATTACGTGGGGTGTGTTGTATTATTAGCCTTTTCAAGTAGCTTGGGCCCTCTTTCGGAAAACCTTGTGTATTGAACTTTCGCCTTTTCCACTGAAAGCCAGTTTTCAGGGCTGGTTTATTTGATAGCACTTGTTGTGGGTGATGCATATTCTTATTATATTGATTTTATGTTTTCGTAATGTGTTGCTGTTGGCTCAGTGGAAAAAGATATGCATGGTTTTGAAATTGTCCTATATGTAAGGGTCAAAGAGCTCAAAGTTCTACATGATGGTTAGAATTTAGTAGAGGGAGGGGCCATTCCAGGGTAAAGTTTGTTCTTAATTCATATGGTTAACTACTACGTTGTCCTGAGGTAGCCTCTCAGTCAAACACAATACCAGAGTTCCTGGTTGTGGTTATTGGCTGATGCACCTCGTCCTGAAATTAGGGCAGAGTGAATGGTAAAGATTCAATGTTATTGCATGCAGGTAAGTGTACCCATGTGTTTGGACCATTTAGACAAAATCTCCCTCATCTAATGATTGAGATGTTCTGGACATTTACTTATATAGATTCTCAAACCGTTGCTTAATGTTAGGTGGATTTGGGTATTGTCTACCTATAACAGGATCTGTTAGGTATGTAACTCGAGAAACTGTGCACACAGGAACATGTACACATTGAACACCAGTTGAGATTTGAAGTCGACTTTTGATCCTTATAATATTAGACCTTGCTCACCCATTTCTAACTTGTTTATTTATGCTTTCAATACAGTGATATTCTGATCTTTCTGGTCCAGTCACATAGGCAACTTATGAGGACGTGTTGGTCAGAAGAGTTGCAGACAGCAGAGCGGGTGAAGAGTGTTAATGCAGTTAGAAGTCCTGAGTCGCAGCAGTTATGAGGTGTTCTTGCACCTCTATCAACACTGATGCTGTACATCCCTCAGGCATTAAGCTTGATTGGAAGTCGTATACGGTGATGGTCGTCGCAAAGTGTTCTTAAAGTTTCTTAATTGACCCCCCCTCTAGCTTCCTAGTCAGAAACAGAACATTTAAAATTAGGTGATATTTGATTGGCACTGTTGGGTTGGGAGTGTAATTCTTCAGCAAAGGCATTAGAATAGAATTCATAAGGTTCCAGATACTCACGCCAACTGATGTATGCAATAAGTTAACAATGAGAGACCACGGATCAGTATGCTGACAAACATTTGAATTACTTTCCTCAAGATAATTCCAGAATTTTCTGTAGTATGAAATTGAAGTCTCTCCTAGACCTAAGCAGTTGAAGAGATATTTACACAAAAGGAGAGGAAGTATTGGACTACACTAGATGTACACTAAAGGAGAGGACAGTTCAAAAACACATACTCAATTACAAACACTTAAAGATGGTAAAAGAAAAAAAGACACATAATAAGAACAGGGACATACACAATAAGAGTATCAAGCTTATTCTCGATAAATTTAGTTTACCATCCCTATACATATTTACAGTAATTCTATTAAAAAGCACTTGAAACATGAGCATATGAAAACATTGACAAGCATAATACCCCATGAGAACTCCAATGGAATGGATGGTGTTTAAAAAATATTTTTGATGGTTTGGATATTTTTCAATTCATACTGGCCCTTAGAGATTCCTATGGAAATACTTTCAGTATATTAAAATATACTTTCAAGCCAAAAATCTCAGGGTAGCCTGGTGCCACCATTTTATCGCTTTTTGTCTGCTATCATTTCTTTGTCCTTTTGACTTCTTCCACAAAGATGCAATCATGCTTACATTTTGCATCTTGATCACTGGCCACCAGCAACTCCAATTATTGTAACAGAAGGAAGAAAACCTTTGTATTGGGACCTGCGGTCGGAAAATAGGTGTGAATCAGGAACTGGACATTCTGACTTGTACAACTCCGAGAAGAAATATATCAGGAGCACAGATTCAATTGAACCAGCAGAATTAACTGGCATAGTTCACAGTATGGACACATGGACCACATTACTTGTTAATGGTTACTAATGTATACCTGCTATGTATTATTGTTCTGTCCATGGTTTTTGTACACACTATGAGGTGTAACAAGTTTTCGTTGAATATGTTAATTTGGTTTACATGTTCTACATGTTTTATACAGTTTACTACATTTCCTTGCACTTACTCGTTTTTTGATTTACAAAGTATGTGACTGTCTATAGGTGCAAGAGACTTGTCTTGCCTCCTTCAACATTCATGTATATTGGTGTTTGTTTGTTGTCACTATGTATAGAGAGATGTTGAGGGACAAATATGACTCTCGAATCTGAGAAATTAAAAATATTGAATAAAGAAAATGGAATGATTATGTTAGATTTTGTTGCTGAATCATTGTGAATTGTGGCCAGCAAATGAATGCACACCTTGTGCACAGAGAATTTGACTATCAGGACACCTCATGTTACGTAGTCCTGCAACTCCAATAACATTCCTTTTCAACTTCAATTATCAACGAGATAGCTCATGCTGGTTCTCTGAAAAATATACCCGGATGTGTGTGCCATGCTTCTCTCTAGCACTCCGCCAGGAGACATGTATTATTTGTCTGTGTAAGAAGGTTTGGACTATGTCTCAAGATCCTTCTAAGGTGCACTGTGTTGCCCTAGTCTGTTCTTGCCCTTCAAACAGGCTCTGCTATGCCCTCGTCAGGGGTGAGGGGATAAGCGGAGAGAGAACTTGCCCTATCACAAGTCTACATACAGACTACCACGTCTGATGATAGAAAAATTATGCTAAAAGGCACATGCCAAACCAGGGATCAGGCATGTGTTGTCTGCTATTCAAATGAATTATTTAGACATTTTTATTTGGATTCTTTGTCTAGCAAAAGCAGTTTAAAACAAAAAACAAGAATTGGGAAAAACTTTAAAAAAATGTAAAGTCGTTGTCTTGTCAGGTGCTGTATGTGTGTTTCGGGCAAACCGTTGAAGAGGACTCACTGCTGCGTAACTTGCTTGCAGGTTTGTAATTTTACTTTAGAGAGTAGAGTGAAACCCCACATATCTAACAGAGATTCTTTCAGGTTGTTGGGTCTCTCTGTGTTGTGTTTTACACAAGTTTGTGGTATCTCTCTTTCCTTGTTTGTAAGAGAGAAATTGTTGCAACCTTTTCTGTGAAATTATTTCCATCTCACTAGACTGGGTCGTATAAAAGCCAACCGGTTTCAGTGGACTGGTGTAGATGTACCACTTTCTTCAAGGTTAGGAAAAGGCGCCAGTCTGTGTGCCTTGTCTAATTCGATCACAGCTCTGTCTGCAGTTAATTGTTGTGGTCCCACTCTATCCTTGGATTTGCTAGACTCGTTGTCTTTGTGCGGAGCTAGTGGTGGGCATATTCGTAGGATGCCTTAATTCTTGGCATTCCTTGAGACCTTCTGCATCGAAGCGTGTAGTCTGCGGGGTCTGCCGAGCTGTGCGTTGATTTGGTCCACTGAAACCGGTCAGCTTTTATACGACCTGTTTGAAGGGCAAGAACAGACTAGGGCAACGAATGTTGGTGCACCTTAAATTATAGAAATGATTAACCTGTGTGGTTTTTTGGTGTGATAACAGATTAGGGTAACCTACAGGAGATAACCCCGAACAGTCCTGTAGTGTTTTATAGTCAAGATCCTTCTATCCATTCACAGTTATCTACTATAAGTATTTGTCACAAGGAGTATCTTTTGCTGTTGAAAATATATAATGTGCAGTGTCAGAAAAAAAACTGTGCAAGACATGATTTGCTCCAACAAATCCTTAAGCACCACTGCAGAAGGAATGGAGGGATGGAGGGAATAGTGAATGACATATTAAAATATGTATATCCAATGTTTAGGATAGGGAAAAAATCCTTCTTACAGCAGTGTCCCAGGTCTGTCAGGTTCTGCTGGATACATAGAGGAAAGAGAAGAAGGACGTTGGTAAGCAACTGAAAACACACCACCATTGAGTCTATTAATCAATGCTGAAAAAACGTTTGATGGTATTGATTGAAGCACTGTTTATGTTAGTGAAGAAGCGTTCTGGAATTCTTATCACGAAAATGCAGAATTGTATGCAGGTCTCTTCTATATGTGTCATCTAATGGCTTTCTGTCATCTGAGAGATGTGATGCAAAACAAGATGAGTAATAGATGCTTATTGTCCCCTTTTTTAATGTTCTACTTTGACAACAAGGGGTAAGCATAAGGTACTCACTTTTTATATCAAGTTCTTCAGTTTAGGGGAAGGCTTATTAGTTCAATGAACGCATAGATAAGACATCCATGAATGCGATATCAGACACACTACCGTTGTCTATATATATTGGGGTACAAATACAATCTTAATAATTGTAGGCTGTTGCAATGTGAATGGGGGAACCATAAGCCATTAATCGCAGTTCAAATGGATAAACAAGTGTATTCCATTCTTGGGTATTAACTTATCAAAGAAAGCAAATAAGAAAACAAATACATATGATTTACTACAACACAAATCCCCCTTCCTTCATGATAGATGTCGATAAAGAAACATGGAAAATCTTTCTCAACACTTCTCGGGGCAAAACTTTGGAATACTAAGAAAATGGAAAACTCCAAAAGCAAGTAAAGGAGGGGCACTTCAGATTGTTTAATTATAGAAAATATCAAGAGATCATCACACTGATACAAAACAGCCTAGATTCTAAGCCCACAATAAAGGGACCCCTATTTGAGTCGGCTTTTGGGAACAGGAATCTTTGAAAAGCTCCATTAAATCAAACCTTCTGCCCAACAGATCCCTAAGGAAGTGTCGTGCTTGTTGGAGAGCCTTTCAATTGCTAGAAAAAACCTTCCAAATGATTGCCAAAGACCTTCTGAAGCATGTGTAGTTATGTTTTTCAGATGTGCTGGAAGACATGGAGGAAAAAACGAATAGTGGGAGTCTTGTGAGTTCTCAATGAAGAGAATGTTCTCTCCTTTCAAGCTCTTGAAGCATAAACATTCGATGTGGATGCGGTGCGCCAGCGGACTGTCCATAGTAGAAACCAGTTTGTATGAACACATAATCAATTGTCATACGGACACTAAATCAAGCGCCAATGCACTTTGAATAGTCTGTTCTGGAAATTGTCCTGAGATCAATGTTGGGACTCCATAAAGCTTACCACTCTGGAAAGAATAGCCATACTGAAAAGAATGTGTCCATTATTAGAATAGGGATTTAACTATAATATGAGGAGCTCAGGAAGCAGGAAATGTAATCAGCAATACCACCTAGCACAGCGCAACAGGTCAAGTCAACTGCAAAAATGGCAAAATCTATCTGTCTTTCTTTACTTTGGATAGTTATGAAATATGAGTGAGGGTTAATTACTGGAGATGCATGAATGCTGGAAGTGGGTTCAATACAAGAGGACTTACTTTCGCATGGCCCTTTAGTGCACTTGAGTGGTCAAAGAAATAATACGCTAATCAATATAGATCAGATGAATTCAGTCCCATTAAGTTTATTTTTCAATGCTTTGTGCAAGTACCATATTAAAGAATTTCATGAAAAACGTGATGAGAAATGCAGTTGCACTAGGGAAAGATTAAACCCTGGGGAAGTGGAAACCTTAGACCCAACTAAGAGGGGGGGGTGGATATATTACAGAACTTTCTAAATTAGCCAGCTTGGAAAGAGTGATATTTACAACTGTAAGTGCAGAGAGTGACATTTACAACCGTAGACAGAGAGGAGGGATCTTTAAAGAGTTGGGGCATATATTTGGAGACATATTGACAACCAGAAACATGTATTTAACCCACACAAAACTCTTTTTAATGGGAATATTATCTGTATTAGTTCTCATGGGTGTGGGTGGCATATTGTAGCCATATTCCTTACTGCGTCTTATAATTTGGTCAATGGCCTTTACATAAGAATTGTGTATCTCATGTAATTCATTATTTCTAGCAATAAAATACTATCAAAAAAGACAATTCAGGGATGAGTATTTTTTATGAAATCCCAAGATGTCTTTGCATGAAGGCTTGTGAATAGGGCATGTTGTCATTGGTCGCACGCATTACATTGGGGAGAATGTACTATTAGGGGACGAGGTGGCAGTAGAAAGGAAGGTAAGATCTATAAAATGGAGGAAGATGAGATCAAACAGTAGAAGAAACTAAGATGGCCGACATTGGGCCTCTGTAGATGCACAGCAGGGCTCATTCTTCAGCAATGATGCCCGTAATCACGTTCCATTAATCTCAGAGTCTTACATCTCTCCTAATGTGGGTGAATGTTACATTTATGGGTGTAATGATTTACTTGAAATGGAACTCCTGTGTAAAAATGAATCAACAGATTCTCCCACACCCTTCCCCATGTGCCCTCCCATAGACCTTTTTCTGGTTTCTATGTGCCAGGGAGAAGATACAACTTTTCATCAACCAGCAACAGCAGGCATAAAAAATATCTCAGCCACCACCATACAAAGCAGGTCTACTGTGCAGACTGGCCACAGGGTATCAAATGGCCTTTCCAGTGGATTTAATACTGTTCTATAAACTATATGTATCCCTCACCACCAGCCAGCAATTTCTCATATATTATGGGAATGGCGTCGTTCGTTAATTAAACCCATCCCAAACATGTGTGATTCGTACTTTATGTTGTAAGGAAAGAAATATACTATTGTTTCAAGAACTGTATTTATTGCGACTCTATGATCACATGCAACCACCTACAGTGTTTCTGTCCTACTTGCTTGCATTGCTCGAATGGGAAATAGAAAAAGGACATGGAGTGGGAGCATGGCAGAAGTGCTGAAGGTGAGTTAATGCCGGGGTCCGGACTTACTTGCGTTTAACAACTAAGCTCTGGCACACATCTTTTCGTCACCTTCCAAACTATTATTTTCTTCTTTTGTTTCATAAGACAACTTCAAAGGCTGGATATTCATAGAAGCATGTTTGTGGTCCCATTTATCATTGAACTGATAACAACGTTGTGCTCTTATACAGCACTTCATGCCAGACTCCTCCAGCTTCTAAATGCTTCAATGGCAGCTGGTATTATTACTCGATTTTGAATGGTACTCAATGTATCAACCTCGGAAGGATGAAAGGATAAGTTGGCCCTTCCGAGGTATTCAAACTTGTGAAACGCAGATTGGCCTCATGTCATAGACCATCTATTTACTCCCATAACAGCACAACAGCAGGTTACCAAGAGTAGCTGGGTGCACATGTCTCTACTTTATGCAACGTCACAATAATTGTACTGTTGTTTGAAAGTTAAGTCCAACCCAAAACGTCATTACCATCTAAAAAAAAGTGATTGCTTAATTCAGCTTGGTGTGCTGACCTGCTCCAAGGTGACCTGTTGGAGTACACTCCGTTCTTCTTAGCTTTAACAGGGCAGTCATCTTTGTTAAAAAACGATTTGTTATTCGGCCTTAAGCAATTGCAGGCACCTAGGCCATTTGAAAATAAGCCGAACGTCTTGTGTCCTTTGTGTCCTTGACTAAAGAGATTGTATCACATAGAGAACGTTTGCAGCCGTTAACGTGTTTTACTCACATTCTGTCGTCAAAAAGATAAGACCTTATTTTTGTATGTACAAAAACATGGAGTCAAATTAATGAAAAGGGAAAGTTAGATATCAAGGAAATGACTAAATGTCCTGCGAGCAAATCAAGCATTGCTGCTGTGAGACGAGAAAGGGCTCTAATTCTTCCACAAAGAGCCTTTTCAAGTGGAGAAACGGTGGCTTAGTTATCATTCAAGCCATGTGCAACCTTGTGAGGACGGTGCCATGGACATGCTTCATTGTGAGGAAATGGCCGCCAAACCGTTTTATTTATAGTTTGGGGCTGGACCACAATAATCGCCTGTGCCAGGCTATCGTGAGCTAATAAGAGGCAATTTAGATCTGAGATTGGTGCTGAAGTTGTGTTTGCACTGGTTGGTCAGCGGAAATGCAAAACGAATTTTGAGGCAACAGTTAAATTGGTTACATTTATTTTGATGACCCCAGACAAACACGACCACATATAGGCCAATTTTGGACTGCCAAAATGTCTGTTAATTTATAAAATAAAAAAGAAGAAGGGTGTGGCATTTACAGTATATCCAGAGAGTCAATTACTTCAACATGCATGGGCATTACACAATGCTCGCTTGGCAGTAATCTGCAACATGCAGTTATGCTTTACATGCATGGGCATTGCACAATGCTCGCTTGGCAGTCATCTGCAACATGCACTTATGCTTTACATGCATGGGCATTGCACAATGCTCGCTTGGCAGTCATCTGCAACATGCACTTATGCTTTACATGCATGGGCATTACACAATGCTCGCTTGGCAGTAATATGCAACATGCAGTTATGCTTTACATGCATGGGCATTACACAATGCTCGCTTGGCAGTAATCTGCAACATGCAGTTATGCTTTACATGCATGGGCATTACACAATGCTCGCTTGGCAGTAATATGCAACATGCAGTTATGCTTTACATGCATGGGCATTACACAATGCTCGCTTGGCAGTAATATGCAACATGCAGTTATGCTTTACATGCATGGGCATTGCACAATGCTCGCTTGGCAGTAATCTGCAACATGCAGTTATGCTTTACATGCATGGGCATTACACAATGCTCGCTTGGCAGTAATATGCAACATGCACTTATGCTTTACATGCATGGGCATTACACAATGCTCGCTTGGCAGTAATATGCAACATGCACTTATGCTTTACATGCATGGGCATTACACAATGCTCGCTTGGCAGGAATCTGCAACATGCAGTTATGCTTTACCGCTCTTATTTTTCTTAGGCACCATTTTGCTTAGGCCGCTTTTCTGGGAACCGTAGTTCATTTGTTCACATTATAAGCTATTAAGGATAATAAAGACCAACATTTGTGGGGTTTTTGTGGACCGAAAGACAGCTTTTGACAGAGAAACCCTTTGGGCAGTCCTGAGGGGCAAAAACAACCCCAAATAACTACTATGCACGATCCAACTCCTGTATGAAAACAACAGGGCAGTTGTTAGATGGGGTTTGTGGGGCAAAGTTACAGACCTATTCTGGGTAGAGGGGTTCAGCGGAGATGCATTCTGGTGCCCATCTTATTGTGCCTATATATAAACTCAATAATTGTGAGACTCCAGGAAGAGAATGCAGAACCCCCGATGATGGGGAGTGAACGTATCCTGGGTCTCTTTTTTGCAGATGAAATCATCCTCTTGTCCACTTCCCCAATGGGGCTGCAGCGTGCTTTGAGCACATTCGAAAGCCAGTGTGCCAAATTGGGTTTAGAAATTAACGCCTCAAAAACTAAGGCTACGGCTTTCTCAGTAAAATCTGCAAGGCCAAAGTCCTTAAACCTGCGGGCAAATGACAGTATCTTAAAGCTGGTGGATTGGTACGATTATCTGGGGATCCGATTCTCAAAGGGGGGATGGTGGGAGAACCAGGTGACCATGGCCAACACCATGCTAGAGAAAGCCAGTGGGGAGGCCAAGGCTTACTATGCATGGCATGAGAGGGGGCATTGTGGCTGGATTTGGACCTTTATCAGGTGCAAGCCAAGGCATCGGCTGGTTACAGGGCAGAGGTCTGGGGCTATGCAGACACATCAGCCATGAGAATAACACAAAATACATTCCTGAAAGCCGCCCTGTTGCTCGCCCAAAGCACCCCAGCTATCTCCTCTTACATGGAGTGCAATTCCACACCAATTGATGAGGAACTAGCAATTAGACCAGTTTTTTTTTAGTTATCATTTGGGGTAGCCGGGAACTAGAGGAATATCGCCAGATCTTGGAATATGTGCTACCTCTGAGGGGTTGCAGAAGATTGCCTGGCTGGTGCATGTCAAACATGGGCTGGCCCAGCTGGGTTTCTCTCTCTATTGGTAAAACCCACATCAGAAGGAGCACAATGCCAAAAACAGAGGGAAAGATGCTTTCAGTAGATACAAGAAGATAAGAGCTAGGACCCTCACACTTGCTCTGGCCACGGACCCGGCGTACCTTGCCACAAAAGAGTCCCAGGGGTTTGAAAATGATTTGAACATTCTCAAACCAGCATTTGCTTGGGAGTTGTAGATGAGGCTATGCCTGGGATCCTTGCCATTACAAGACCCAACTAAAAAGAGGAAAAGAGGTTGGTGTCAGAAAATGCTCTATGTCCGCTGTGTGAAAATGAGATGGAAACAATGGCACACTTCTTATTATTCTGTGACATATTGAAAGATCTTAGAGTCCTGTATCGGAAACCCATGTTTAGACTACATGGTGTCCAAACTGTCAGTGAAGCTGTTCACCTAGGTAAGGAGTCCACGGATCTGACCGTGGCTCACTTTGTGTCTAAATACATTCATAGAGCTTGGCTAAGAAGAAACAAGGCCCTTGTGTGTACCCCGTGAAGGCTGGAAACTAATTAACCCTCACATCTAAAGTTTCAGCCCTGATGAGGGGGGTACTAACCTGGTTTTGTCAGGCCGCTGGTCGATAAACTGTTGTATTGTATGTTGTATGCTTATTCTATTTTTTACCAAATGTTTTTAGAGTACATGAATTGATGATTTCAAAACCATGTGCTGTTGGGATGTTCTGGAATAGTTTCTTGCTGTGATGTAACTGATATGGCTTACCCCGAATAAAGCTTATTCTGAATTGATTTGATATTATTTTAAAATTCAAAATGTATTTGAAAATAGAATGTAAATCCTCTAAAAAGTAACTTTTTTTCCTAGCAACATTTTCACCAATCACCATCTTACAAGAGAGAGGTTGTTTTTTTACTTTGGCCTGCGTCGTATCTAGACAGGATTGTGAATGTTAGCGTGTACCACACTTAGACGGAATTCTCAACTTTGGCCTACGTCACATCTAGATAGGATTATGAATGTTAGCGTGTACCACACTTAGATGGAATCCTTGACTCTAGCTTGCGTTACATCTAGATAGAAATGTGAATGTTAGCATGCGCCACACTTAGATGAAACTGTGAATGACGACTAGTGCAACACCTGAATGGAATCATGATCACTAGCCTTCCTCACATCTAGACGGAATATTGAAATTGGCAAGCGCCACACTGCGATGGAATGGTGAATGATGGCAAGCATCACACCTAGACATAATTGCAGGGACAGCAAGGCCAACTAACAAATCTTCTAACAATTTCATCCCTCTGCATACACCTCTCGAACTCTAACCAAACACAACCACAAGCCTAAAACGCAGCAATCCGCACAAACTTCACTACACTGCAACAACAAAACAAACCGCACATAGACTTGCACAACAGCACACGACGACTACCGACCGTAAAACACCCCAAGCCCAGCCAATAGACCCACCGGGCTGAGGCTGCCAACAGCACATCACTGCTCTCTTGCACTTTTCCAGCTTATTCCCACTATCTCACCCCCCTCCTCTCCCTCTTTCAGAGCCGCCAGAACGCCAGGGGACCACTCCGGTGGTGATAGTGCGCGGTACAAATATCCTTTAACTTTAACATTAACATTAACATTGTATAGTTTGGATGTGAGCACAGCTCTCCAACAAGAAATGTTTTCCTTTGAAAACGATCAGGATATAAGGACATTACCACTAATGATTTTTACAATGCTTTGCGTGTAGTCTTTTTATAAGGTTTACCAAGTGCTGATTAAATTAATAGTAAGAGTTATGTTCCTGAGAATGTATTCTTGATCAATGTATGTTAGTGATGCAAACTGCAACATCCCCAATTTTAAACCTATGGTGTTTTTTCAAGTGAAACTAGCACATTTCAGATCCACAAATTTAGACTATGAAATATGAGAAGGGGAATTGTTTTTGTGTGTGTCCATTATCATCTCTTGGTCATTACTTACACTCAGTTGGTGGATAAATACTGAATGTGAGAAAACAGCATTTAAGTCAATTTTGCACTATAATTAAGTGCGTGATGCCTGGTGTCTGAAGATATTTTTATGGGTTCAGGACAATTCACTCATGCCATACTCCAATACAGCGGTGACCGTACGATGTATTACATTTTCCGGTTAGGGATGCAATATAGCATAGTGCAAACCTCTGTGAGACCACTGATACTCAATGCAATAGCATTCATACACTGTATCGTTTTTATGGAATACACAGTTTGACGTAAACAATCCAATGAAGAATCAGTGTTTCATTTAAAAGAAGTATAATCTCCTCAACGGAGCAAAAACACCTATTGAAAGACACATAAGTGTGTAAGTTTCAGTCAACAAAATGAGTGCAGCTAAGACATTCTGGGCCTCATTACATGGATGGCGGTAAGGGTTTACCGGTACCGGTAAGGGTACCAGTGCCGGTAAACCCTTACCGCCTTACTACGAGGTCCCTTTGCGGCTCCCGACCTTAACGGCTGGTCTGTACCAGCCGTTAAAGTAGGGACCCGCAAAGGGACCTTGAAGGTAATTACGGTACCGCAATTTGCGGTACCGTAATTACCGCCTTCCCCATTCCCATTGAGCCCTATGGGGGCAGAAATGGGAATGGGAATGGGGAAGTGCCATAGTGAAAGGGGAATTACCGCCCCCACAGACTTTGGAATAGGGCGGTAATTCCGACATTCACCATGGCGGACTCGGTAAAATACCGGCGGCAACCATGGCGCTAATAGCACCCTGGTTACCGCCGTCCATGTAATGAGGCCCCTGTCTGCTAAAAAGTAATTCAAAAGAGAATAGCCTCAGGAGATAAACCAGAGTGGGTCCTCATCACCTGAAGCTTTACGGTCAATACACCTTCATCAGGCTGCACCCTCATCAATAGCTCGATGTAATATCTAACTCCGTTACAATATATCCTATGCACGCATGCAATTTAGGTGTGCAGTCCGCCCCCTTATTATTTATAGAGATGCAATATGCCTGTAGTGATTTTATGTATGCCTCCTTTCTAATGTTACTTACATTTTAATTTCAGATCTTCTTGTCTACTTTTGTAGCATTTTCCAATATCCGGAGGGTGAATTGTGATGTTGCAATGACATGTTGATCTTTAATCATATTTTTTAAAGTACGGTGGCCAGTTTGTGTCAATTGAAAAATGACTCCAATGAAGTCTTTCATTAAAGGCTTCTCTACAGGAGATGCAAGAGAATTTAAAAATAGCACTTCTAAACTGATAAGTAGGCGTATCTGATAAGTAGTTTGATGCCTCCCATATCAAAGCAAGAAACATGATCATTATTAGTATTATTATTAGTGTATTTATTGAGCACGGACCTGGCTTCCAGAGGAAATGGAGCTCTTTACAATAATGGGGGAGAACATGGCCAGGGGAGCAACGAAACAAGAAAGAGGGGAGAACACAGGGGAGAGGGAAGCGGACAATTAAATGAAATTATGGCATACATTAAATTTGGTTTATTGAAATTAATGTTTTAATAAAAGATATGATTGCCTAACTTTAAAATAGGGTGTCAGCATTACGCTGTTCAAATTCAGCCTGACAGAAAGAAGTGAATAATATATTCAGGAGCAGTCGTGCTAGCAAGTCGTCTTGCTATTGTGTTCTCTGTGAAAAACCTGAGGGTATCCTCACATCTATTCCAATAGAATCCTCTAGGCCGAGGGCCAATGAAAGGTAATCACATTTGGATCCTGACCCTGGGGGTGGCGAAGCGAGGGAGGATCATCTGGGTGGAATTCTTGGGACTGAAATATAAGTTGTCGCAAAATAAATAAGTTATCATAAACTGCACAACAGGTGCACAGTATGCAGTAGGTAAGAAAGGCAGTATGGTGAGAGCTGCAGTTTGTTTAACTGTGGGTGCATGTGGAGTACTAGCGAAAAGAAGTGGAGAAAATTTGCAATGTAAGTAAAGGCTGAAATGGCAAATTCTTAATCAGATCAAATGCAGGAAAAGAACAGATTATGCTTAAATTTGGGGTAGAGAAATCGCCTGTTATTTGTTTGCGGAGCACTGGAAAGAAATATTTTAAATTGTGTCTAAATACGGTACACTCTTTCGTGGAATGTATGCAACAAACAACACGTTTCAAGATCTTCTGTACATCGTGCAAACGTGGATGACAACATGATCAGTGAGCTAGCACTACGAATCAGCAAATTTCTAAAAATACCAGAAGCTGGCCAATTTTGGTTAGTCTTTAAAGTTAGAAACCAGAAGAGGTGAATCCCAATACATTCATAGTATATTAAAACAAGGGCTTTGTGAAGTTGTCAGTAAAGGGATTTTTATCTAGGTAGAACAATTGATTCGTTAAAATACATTTTACATTTTAAAAATAGATTTGTTTTGTTTTACCAAATACATTTGTTGCACCCAATATTTCCATAAACAAAAAGATTATTTTAATTTTTCAGCTGAGACTAAACTATAGTAGTGGTCATCATTGTGGCATGCAGTGCTTATAACGAAGCACAGGAGATGATGGCTGGAAGGGTTGGACTTAATCCTAACCTCTGGCATCTGGACAACCCTCCAGACCATTGTTTTTCACCTGCCAAGCCATTACAGAAGAAGAAAGATCATATGCAAAACAGACTTGGTCCCACCCCAAAAGGAGCAGCCCAGCCCGAACTGCTACATCACATCACTTCTGCACAAAACCACAAGCATCCCCAGAGATGCTTCTGCCTTCATGCTTATGCCACTGGTCAGAACACGTCAGAACAGCAGTGCAGGTGACAAACAGGGGCGGACCCATGCCTCTCTGTTACTTCATGTCCTGGTCTGAGTTTGTGCCTACTTTCAGGGAGTAAAACAGGCTGGTAAGCAACTTGTCTGGAGGAATGAACATTGTTCTTTTGGTTCCAAGTCTTTTAGAATATAGATCTGTTGATTGGGGTGTATCTGGGAAGATCCTGTGTTTTTAGGATCTGGAAAAAAGATACACCTGTATAGAAAGGATTAAATGCATTAGGTACAAAGGATTGCTACCCTGCCAAACAAACTCTTCCCTTGGTGTAAGGTGCTAAATACCAACTTGTTAATTTGAAATACCCAGTGCTCCAACGTCTGCAGTACATTGTTTTGTGTTAAAAGAATGGCAGGACGGATACATTCATGTTAAAATGACATTGGAGTGATCTGGTTGCCATAGGAAACATTAGTATGAACAGACCCAGACAATATTTTTTATCGAGAATATGAGTACACTTGAATGCCAGGATTGTTGATTATGGTATGATATATGATATGATATTTAAGTTGTATCGCGGTCGTACAAAAGTGTTTCAGAGCGCGATCCATGTGAGATTGTATGCTTTATTTAATTTGTGTGCATTATACAGCAACAATGCCACCAGGGTCAGATGACACTGCAGGCGCTGACAGAGAAGAAGGGAACAGGGCTAGGGGACTGCAATCGGCCCAATTATTGCTGCGTATTGTCAGATCCGATAGGGAGTTACATAAACATGGAGGTCCAGAATGTGGAGCTTATGAACCTTTTAGTCTGCCCCTAAAGCCTTTGAAACTTTGCAGATGTGGGGCCAGACCTTGGAAGGGCAACCTTAGGCATATGATTGACAAGTAATGAAGGATCATTTTAGTGAGACATGTCGGGAAGAGGCATTGGGAGACATAGTGTGCCTGACAGAGTGCCTTGAAGGTGATGCAGGGTTCATTGGCAGCCAGTTTGATGTTTTCATAGTCAGCAATATATGATCAAAGCAAATGAGCCCACAGATGCTCTGGGCATTGTTAACTGTGACTCTCCTTCATCATCTGTTTAAGCTGACAATGCCACGGGTGCTCTATTGCATTGGTCAGGGTGGCATAGTAATACGGCAAGGACTAGTTCAATCCTGTCTACCGCTGTCAGGAGTGAGAGGACCTCTCATTGGAGATTGTAGAAGGCCTGTTTGCTGACCCCATGCATGTGGTAACCAACCTCCTATGGCTAACAATAGGGGCCAGTTCAGGTGTGCTATAATTAATTTTAAACTTGCTTTACTGCACAGCAGGTTCTTGGAACAGTGTCCCAGACAGTGAACGGACGGTGCTACTGCGTCCAGAAGTACTAGCTATGGTGACCGTGTTCCCATAAACAAGGTGAGTTTATGGCCCTTGGAATGTGCACCTGTTACTGGGTGGGATTACACCAGAAAAACGCGGAGTCCAAATAACCGGACAAACTCAAGAAGATGGCAAGTTGCTGTTTTATTAGAAATTATTTAAAACAGGGAGTTTACAACGAACATCAATGGACGTACGCTCATTCTCAGTGATTTTCACATGAAAAACGGTGATATACTCTCTTCGTGCATCAGAATGACGTCACGCTGCTTGCCAATAATGAAAAACATATCAAGGGTCGGGATTGGTTATGAGACATCTAGATATACAATCATATAGGAGCTGGGTTTTTTATTGGCTGTCAGATATCAGGTGGACAACTCATGACTACCTCGTCAAACTGGTCATTTTAAGAAAAATCAGTTACACAGTCTTTCATTGGTTTCTCAAGCTATAAGGTCCTTCGTTATATGGACTAATACAATTGGTTGGCATGCATGTGACTTGTTTGGAACATTTGGTTCAATTAGCAGCACATAAGCCAAGACCCAGGTGCAAGTAGATAGGACATGAAGCTGCCCGACCACCCAATTAGCCCAAATTCTTTCATCAGCCATGCCTTCTGCCAAGAAATTCTCTTTGTACTTGTCCTTGCAGAGTATTCTTGTCCTAGGAATGCAATGGGAGTGAGGGCACTCGCTATCTTGTTTGGAACTCTAAAATAAAGCCGTATTTTCAGCCTCATCTCACGTAACAAGAGACCACAATTCTGGTCACTTTGCAAGCTTTTAATTGTTTTTAATGAATTAAGATTTTCTTTCTTGCATCTTAATGTGAGAGGATTCATCCTCCACACACTTGTTCGTTTTCAGCATTGACAGCTGACCTCGACTTCTCAGTTCTTGACTTCAGGCCAGGCATTCTCCCAACGCAGCTCCAACAACCTGCTATTCTACTGTAACACAGCCTTTTATTTTCTCTGCATGGTTTTTTGGCTTCATTATTTCATGATACCAATGTCCAGATTCTGTACAATGGCGGCTCCACCTGCATTCTATTTACTACTTGTAGCTAGCCTATACAATGACTTGATCTCTCTTGTGTTTCAGCGTATGTACATTCATTATACCTCTGATTTCTACAACACTTTTTATCGTGTAATTTTCTTCTTATACATTTTTAAGGTTCACTTGACTCTTTACTTCATTGTTTCTCCTCTAGGATTCATACTTCATCTTCATTCAGTATTTCAGGACTTTGTGCACACTTTCTTATGACATCATCAATTCATTTTAACAGCTCTTTCTCATATTCTTTCAGGAATCTCCTCCTGCAGGCTGTCATTGTTACGCTCACCTGGTATCCACAGGGACGCCACCCAGCCGGGTTAATCGCTGGTATGCTTCTCAGCTTTGCCCTAATGTGGTCTGCGGGGAAGGTTCTGCCTTGTGGTAGAATTAGGCGTGCTCTCCGTCCTGCCTTCTTTGCAGGGGCGCGGTGTCTTTCATGGGCGAGTGCGGTCCAGTTACTTCACTGACGCCGGCCCGTTTGATATTGTTCAGGTAGGTCTTATTGCTGTTCTTTAGTTTTGTTGCTATCCTGCATGCCTTTCTTTGTTTAAAATGTCTCTTTTTTCTCCCTAAGGTATGCAGAGCTTCAGCGCGGCAAACTGGCTTGGTTGAGCCCTGCTGGTAAATGATGGTGCATTAAGAGTGCTATGATGCGGTAAGTAAGCGCTATGCGCAGCGCTGCGAAGTCTTGCCTTTGCTAACCTGTGTTTTCCTTCTTTGTAGGTCGCAGTGTTCTTCAGCGCATGTGGAATGTCCGGAGTGGTGCCAGCTGAGAGGCGACCAGCCAGGTAAGCCTTTTGAGCAGTTTGTAATTTGTAAATGTCTCTACATCTTTCTTTAATGTTGCCTCTATCTTCCTCTTTCAGGTCGTTCTGACCGGGAGGCGTGCAGATTCGAGGAATCTGTTCTCAGTAGCTGCGAGTGTTTAAAGATGAAGACTGCAGGTAAGATGCTGCTGCTAATGATGTTCCTTTTGTCTCCTTGCAGGTTCTACTTCTCCGAGGTTCGAGGGAATAGCTGGACATGGTGAGCGTCACATTGCAAGCTGCAAAGTAACACAAAGCATGTTCTGCAGTCAGGGTGTGGTTTATATAGCCCAGGTAAAGTAGTACCAGGGAAAGTAGTTCCAGGCCTGCCACACCCAAAACATTAGACCGCATAGGTTGGTTCTTAGGGAACCAAGCTATGTGGATGCCTCCATGTTGGCTGACAATATAATAAAGTAGTTCCCAAGCACATTGTTGTTTATGGTGTATGAGCCTGGCGCCATAGGCGCCAGGACTTGCCCCATTAGGGCTTTTGAAGAGGATGCCAGGCTCTAGAGGCCCGAGTCCTGACTCCACCTGGCCAATGGGTTTGCCAGAGGGGGTTTTGGGCGAGGGTCGTGACAGCCATCCCCACGAGGGTACATTTGATATGCTTGTCTTAATGAATACCTTATCCTAAATACTTGCTGCAGTATTGGTACAATAGCCGTTGTTAGACAGGGCAGGGGATGTGTGCATCTGCTCCTCTACATTCCCCCCTCTGATTGAGTCCTCGACCACCTCCTCAAGTTTTCCTGATTCTTTGAATCTTCTCTTGATGAAAGGTATCTTTCGGTATCCCGCATTTATTATGTGTTTGTCCACACTCCAGGTCATGTAATTACATTCTCCACTTGAAGTACAGAAGACCCAAAGTCCCACATAATTCTTATGATCCTTTCCTTCAGGTGCCACAATACTTGCTTTTATGTGATCTATGATGGTACTTTCATTATGCGCGTTGCCTTCTATTTCTTCCTTCACATCAATCAAGATTTTCATTCCCACTGCTTTCTTTGCTGTTTTCTGGCATTGTTCAATTATTATCCTTACAACACAGAACCTGAACATTGTCATCACCAATATTGCTCCAAGGAACTCCGGGAACCCATGCAAACTGAAATTTGAACCAATCGTCATTTCCAAAAGCCTCTTTCTCCTTCTCCGTTTTCGTATGCAGTTCTGTGAACATGGTTATAGCATCTGTCAAAGTCCCATTCTCACCATCATGAGATGTTGTGAAAATACAGCAAGAAGGCCAGACCTTGCCGCAAACACCTCCTTCCATTCCTGTAATCATGTTGAGGTTATACCTGTTCTGGAGGGTTATTAACCTTATGGCCCTCAGCTCTTCCTTTATGGCATTAAATCCTTTTATAGTGGCATTGATTGTCTGTAACAGCTCCCATCTGGTGATTTGCAACCATTTGGCATTCACTGCTTCTTGGAGTCCACACATAAATATAGCTGTCATTATCATAGCTGTCTTGCTGAACAACTTGTGCTCACCCGGAATCTCATAGTAAGCTTCTATTGACTTAGCTGAGAAATAATTATCTCTCTTCATCCACTGGAGTTCAAGTGACCTACTTTTCTCAAGGGCTCATCCACTTTTGGAAATCCCTCAATATTCAGGTCGCCAAGGCTGGAACATGGATGAGTACCATGGAACACACTCCTCTCCAGTTCCTGGCCAATGTCATATAGGCTCAGAATCCACAGGTCCAATATCGATCCCTTAGGACAGCAGTCCCTCGCCTCATTCCTGGGATATCAATTATGTTCTTGCACCCCTTATTCTCTTCAACTCAGAGTTTTCCCTTGCTTTGAAAGCACAACATTGCATTAATCAATGGGACTACTACTGGTCCTGCTTCATGATCCACCCATATCAGCAGTTCAGAGTTCTTGGCCCGTGACTTTAAGCACTCGTCATTCACTTTCTGCACCTCTTGCACTGTTTCCTTCTTGAGCAGATGAGCTGCAGAGGACATCATCCCATCTTCCCATCCTGTGGTCGTAATCACTCGTCCATAGATTAACAGCTGTGAATGCTCGCAGCATCCAGGCATTGCAGTTTTTTCAGTTTTGTCAGAGCAATTCATCCTCTAAATTTCTTCAATTATTACTTTGTCTTGTCCCATAGAACGATACACAAGCATCTTGTCTGTCCATCCAGGCTCTTTTTCCATTTGCTTTGTCTTGATATAATCATCCTGGTGTGGGAATGTCTGTCTTGATCGCCATTGTAGGGTTGCTCAGCTCCCTTGGAACTGTCCTCTGGTAGTAGATGTTTCTAGATGGCTGAGGCACTTCACATCATGGGCTGGCATCTCTTCTTAAATGAATGTTATTACTGTACACATGGCATAGGGGATGAGAGAGCAGACATAATAGCTCTCATCAGATGCCCTCTTTGGCACCTTTTTCAGATGTTGGTACCACATCTTATTCCCCAAGTGAGCCAAATTATCAAGATAGGTATTTATCCCCTGGTTATATTCTTCTGCATCCCTCTTATGTCGTTTGACATGCCCAAATAGGTCAAAGAAATTATCATCATTTGTACTTATACTGGGAAAAATCACATGTGTTGTGTTTTCAATTGAACCATCAGAATAATAAAGACTTTGAAATGTCGATATGTATATCAGGCATAAGAGTCTAGAAAAAACTTTTTGTGTACCATGCCATTTCTTGTTGAATTGCTAGCCTTCCTGCAACTGCATTTTCTTCCTGAATAATTTTTAATACATGTACTCATATCACATTCAAAGTTGCACAATCTGCTCAATTATTGCAATCAAAAGCCTTCTTACAACTGGGCTGTTCTTCGGATCGTGGAGAAAAGTGAGAATATTAACATCGCTCCTAACGACGCTAGGGTATGATTGAAGTATAAACATAAAAACTGCAACCACAAACCTATGTGTGTCACTATCGACATGTGTTATTTTTGTAATATATATTTTCTCAAAATGAATCTGGGATTTCTCTTCCCATTTTTGATAAGGCATTGGCGATTAGGCATAGTGCTGATATGATTTTACTTTTTCAAAGAATCTCTAAAAAGTATGTTTAAGCTATGGAATTCTCTGCAAGTCCATGCACTTCCTGTGTCCAATGAATTCCAGTCCAAAAGAAATGGTTTTAACACACGCTTGCTTTACCCTCCTTCTTCTTGGTCATCGATCAAGTCTGCGGAGGAGTCAATTCTTCTTCTTGTCTTGCTTCCCAGTCAGCGGATACTAGATAGAGGGTCTCGCCTTTATAGATTTGCACATCACTCAAATGTAACCACACTATTCTTCCAAATACCCTAGCTGCAGTAGGGGAAACTTCCTCCTTGGAATGGTCCCTTAAATCTTCGCTCATGTCTTCTATGTGTAATATGTTTAATAAGCACTTACTCTCCAACATACAACTTTGGTGGTGGCAATAATTCACTTAGATTGGTTACTGGGCCGTTCTCTTCCATGTTCCTCAACCCCTCCCTCCAATGCTTGACTTGATCTGAAATGAAAGAAAGACTGGTATTCATACATGTCAAATAATTGTGCATCTCATCACCTAGAGTCTGCCCTACACTTTGGGCATCACTTCTGACTCTAGATGGGGGTATAAGGGGCAACCTCTTGTGACACACTGTTACTAATTCATGGGGCATAAGATGAGGATCTGAACTTGGCTGATTTCAAAGGGCATACAAGGCTATGGGTAGGCAATATAGCCATCCCTTTATCAAAGTTAATCTAATCTTTGCTATTCTTTCCTTTAGGAGTCCGCTAAGCCTCTCACATATCCTGTTTGCTTGTGTTTGATAAGCAGAAGAAAATGTATACTTTATGTTCAATAAAAGCCCTATTTGTTCAAACAGCTCATTGACAAAGTGTGGCCCATTATCAGAACTTAATACTTCGCACACAACCCCATCTCGGAATTACCTTGCACACTAAGAACTTTGTGGAACAGGCAGCATCAGGATGTGTACAATGACCGGCTTCGATCCATAGAGAAAAGGGACACACTACCACCAACAGATACCCATATCCAGGGTCATAATAGGTACAGATATACAGACTGGGAAAGCTACTCATCATGTTATGGGGAGCAAAATCAGGTTGCATAGAAGGTCATAATAGGTACAGGTATACAGGGTCATAATAGGTACAGACATACAGACTAGGAGAGCTACTCCTCATGTTACGGGGAGCTATGTCAGGTTGCATACAGGGTCATAATAGGTACAGATATACAGACTAGGAGAGCTACTCCTCATGTTACGGGGAGCTACGTCAGGTTGCATACAGGGTCATAATAGGTACAGATATACAGACTAGGAGAGCTACTCCTCATGTTACGGGAAGCTACGCCATTACGTGCCTGCAGCATATCAACGTAATCAATATGCAAATGCTGAAACAGGCCACTTGGACGGGGTATTACTCCTCCTGTCTCCATAGTGCTTCCGTGGGGATAAAGAACACCCCCCTACATCTCCATAGCTCCTGCTCCTTTTGTAGGGATCTACCCTGTATATCTATTAGTTGTGTAACTGACAGCATATTAAATCTCTCTCATACTAGCATGCTTCTATTTAATACTTCTTTAACATTTTCAGTTTCGAAACTCACATTTTCAGAGCAATACGCAGCCCTTTTGGCTTTTAAATATGTGGCTTTTTTCCGTTAGAAATAAAGTCTGTTTGCTTAGTATGCGCTGTGCATTTTACAACTGCTATGGCCACTGGGAGTTGTAGTGCCTTGATGAGCCTATCCAATAAAGACGCACCCCTCCTTTTCCAATGTGATAGCCCTGCATGTACGGTTGACGTCCCATAGGCGGAGTCATGGTACATCATCACTTCCTGATATTTGTGTTTCTCGAGCGCAACATTAAGCTCTGCCAATTCTGCTGCATGTGCTGAAAAATTAGATTGTAGTCTTACACTCGCCACTACCTAAAATCCACCATTTAATCTGTGGCTTAAACTGCAGACCCTGAATGCCTCTCCCCACTTGGTTGATCAGTTTTTGATGAACCATCAATAAAGAGAATCTCCCCTCACGCTAAAGCATTTCCTTTCACAAAAAGTATATCATGATAAAATCCAACATAGTTAGTTTAATCGGGTGCATGATCACTTTCTTCTAGAGGTTCAGATACAAACGTGGCTGAGTTCACTATTATACATCTCAGAATTTTAATTGCTGGATTAGAAATCATTACTTCATATGCAGATGTTCTTTGTGCTGTCAATGTACTTTTGGGTTTCTCTAAAATGGCAAATAAGACGTGCTGCACATATAGAGTCATTGCACAGCCCCTGGCAATACTAGTGGACTTCTCAATCACAAATGAGGCAGCAGCCAAAGATTGTTCACATGGGAAATGTCCAGTCATAACTGGATCTAAAATCACACTGTAATACACAGCAGGCATATACCCTAGTGTTGTGCTTTGTTTGAGTACTGCTGTCATTACTGATCCATTGGTATGCAAAAACAAATACAATTCTTCCCTATAATTGGCAATTCACAAAACTGGAGCTGTACAAATTGCTCTTTTTAATTCCTCAAATCCTTCCTCCATTTCTCTAGTCCATTCTATCTTTTCCTTACCAACGTGTGCTTTATTAAGTGTTTGCAAAAGTGGCTTTGTGTATGTGCTGTAGTCGAACACCCAGGCCCTACAATAATTGCATAGGCCCAGAAACTGCTGATTTTTTGTCTTACTGTATTTAACTTTGGTGTTTTCATGAAAGCCTCAGCTCTTTCAGGTGGCACTTTCTTTCCTTCATGTCAAATTAACTGTCTTATGCACAACACCTCTTCCTGGCAATATTGTAATTTGGCTTTATCTCTCTTGTATCCTTTGTCTGTAAATACAGTCATTAACTGAACAGAGTCCTGCCTACATTCATCCTCTGTTTCACTACAGATTAATATGTCATCTTCATACTGAATTACTGCACTTTTGAGTTCAATGTTACCTAAATCCATCTGTAGGACACTATTAAAAATTGACGGGACTCACAGTACACCTGAGGCAAATGAGTATGTTTTAGTCTTTTTTGTCTGCACGGAAAGGAAGTAAGGTCTTGTGAGTCTTTGTGCAACGGGATCGAGAAAAACATATTTTTCAGATTGATCACCGTGAAATACTTAGCTTCAACTGGGATGCTACACAATATTGTTGCAGGATTTGGAACTAATGGATATTCTGCTTTTACAATCTGATTAAGAGGGTGCAAGTCCTGGATAAATCTCCACAACCCCCATTTTTTTTATAATGCAGTATTGAACGAGGACTCCGATGGCACTGGAATTCCCTGTTTCATCAACGCTAAGATAAGCTGAAATATGCCTTCATCAACTTCTCGAGACACAGGGTACTGTTTTGCTCGGGGTAAAGTTGTTCTAAAAAGCTTTATTTTAACCTCCCTTATTCCCTTCATTGGGCCAACATCACATGGACCCAAAGGACACTTGGCACGTTTTCTATGTCTTCCTGAAAGAAGACTGGTCTTTGCCGCATCAGTGCCATGTGCTGTGGGACTTCTCTTTTCTCAATCTTGATCCAATGCGAAATGCTTATGAAAAACACGAACTCATCATCTATACGTTAATCTCTGAAAATATCTTCGACTGTTATATCAGTCAATCCGTATCACCCTCAAGAGCTATCACTCTTCTCCATGCTCTGCCTCTGTCATCCACTCCTTCAAGCATTGCTATTTACCCTCGTAGTATGGCTTCTTCCAATTCTATGGGAATAATACTTCTTCCTCATCCATAGGTACTTGTGGCTTGAATACAAATTCAAATGGTATCCTCACAATTGTCCCTACTAACCCAGGTATCCATGTTAATAGAATGCTCACCCCATACATGAAGACTTACAGATCTACCCAGACCCCTACTAGAGGCACTTGTCCTGTAAATGCCAGTATACAAACTCCTACATTTAAATAGTGTATTCCTGGAGTGGAGCACACTATTCCTTGATCAGTGAATGAAATTGTCATGTTATGTTTCGCCATCCAATCTCTACCCAGAATTTTAACTGGCGTTTGTTGCAAATATAACAAGGGGACAGGCATGTCACATTCCCCTATAGAAACAGATAATTTATCAGTAAAAGGAACTATATTTGTAGCTTCAGAGAACCCTTGAGCATTCATGGCAATACCTGACATTGGGTATTTTCTCTCCCTTATACGCCCCAGAGTCTACAAGAGAAGAAAAGGGTGTACCTCCTATCGTCACTTCGACCCTTGGTTTCTCTTGGGGGTCTGGTGTTACTGATAGTTCTGAACACACAAAATCAGCCTGTGAGCTGTCCTATTGTGAGTACCAAGTCATCCCTGTCCCCGTAAAAGGATTCCCTCCTACCACAGTGACACCCCCTATCCTAGGTGTTTGTGCTTGCCCTGTGTTCACATTTCATTGTGTCTTCATAGGTGCTTGTTTCGACTGCCCTTGCGGTGGGTGCATTTGCACTGGCCCCTGCTGTTGTGCCTGCTGTGCTTGTGGCACCTGTGTCTGATAGGATGTGTGATCCCGGGCACATCCCTCTCATGTTTGTGTGTTCTATGGCAGTGGATAACCTGTCCCCCTCTTGAATTTTGTCCATTTTCTTGCATGTTTCCTTGGCTTCTACATACATGCGCAATATGCTCTACTATCCCACAATTCCAACACAATGGAGGTGGTCCTCTGGCAAACCCACCATTAAGTCCTCTCTGAGTCTTCTGACTTCCAACCTGGGCATTTTGAAATCCACCTTGGGTGTTCTAAAATCCACCTTGGGTGTTCCGAAATTCACCTCCTCTTTCTCTAAATCATCCACCTTTACCTTGTGTCAAAAATCAATACCCACTTAGATCCACTAGTTGTACATTATTCACTTGCAGTGCACACATTGTTTCTTGCATGCCTCCTCCTTCTCCACTTGTCAATACGGACCCTTCTATAGCAAATCTTGACAATTTCTTCTGAACTAACTTGGCTTCCTCAATCTTTCTATTCTCATCTTTCTTTCTATTCTTCTCTTGTAACAATTGGCAATGATGCACAATAGTCAACTGTATCTCAGACCACAGCTTTGTTGCCATTCCTACAAGTTTTTTCATTTGTCTCTGTACTTTTTTGGCAATCCTTAACACAAATAACTATAGAACAATGCCACTGTTTTTTCCCAAGGCTCAAGCGTCTCAAGCTGCCATCTCTCTTGAATATCCTGAATGTAAGCAATAGGGTCTTCATCTTCTTTCATTTTACATGTTATAATTGCACCCATATCTGATATATTGGGATACTGTACCCTGAGAGCCCTTCAAACATCAGTCCTCCAATTATCAAATGATGCTCCATCATGCTCCATGTTTTGTGCTTCACACTTGCATATCCCGCTCGTTTACAAATGTTGTTAGCTCTCTCTGCAAGAATAACTGCCTGTAGACCTTTTAGGTTCCCTATGGCCAACATATTTCCCCCTGTCATTTTCTCTAATTCGTATATCCATTTTCCAGCCCCCGAAGTCAAACTAGGTAACTTCCATTTTAAGTTATCCCTATCCATCTTGGACCATGGAATATATTGCGGTCTTACCCCCCCCCCTCTAACAAGGGGAACTGTGTGAACCCCATCCCGGATTCAAACCTGCAACCTGCAGATCACACACAAATCGCATCAGCGAGCTCTCAACCCACTGAGCTATCTTACCATCTATAGATATCTTAACGGCTATATTTATTAAAATGAAGAATTACATGACTGAATGTTCTCAAAGTCAGAAAGCAAATTTCACTCTGTAGTGGATACCATTAAACTGGTAACTGAGATTTAACAGCAGGCCAGTTCGTCTGCAGGTCTGGTGAATGGTTGCCAGATGTTAAGCCTGTGTGGATCTACTTTTCAGGCTTCAGAGGTTGGCAAAATACATACCATTGAGCGGGTTCATAACTGTGTATTAAAGAATTTAGAGTAGCGCAGGGAAAGCAGCGTACTCACACGCCATCCCGTACGCTGGACACTTGTTACCTCATAAATGGAAATGTCCTGAACACCATGTCAGGGAGAAAGGAAAGATAGATAATTGTGGCACAATGAAATCAAGAGCCACTTTATGTACTACGATCAAACATTTCTACACTGTACACAAGCTTTTAGGCACAAGGATTTTGTCAAGTGACCGAGGACACCCAGATGGAATGCTTTGTGATGATCGTAACAGAGACAACAGCAGAAAAAAAAATGCTATAACTGCAACTTGAGAAAGCAAAATACATAGGGCCTCATTACACGGTAGGCGGTAAGGGTTTAACGGTACCGGCAAGGGCACTGGTACTGGTAAACCCTTACCGCCTTACTACGAGTTCCCTTTGCGGGCCCAGACCTTAATGGCTTGTTTTACCAGCCGTTAAAGTAGGGTGCCGCAAAGGGACCTCGGTGCTAATTACGGTACCGCAATTTGCGGTACCGTAATTACCACCTTCCCTATTCCCATTATGCCCTATGGGGGCAAAAATGGGAATGAGGAAGGGCCTTGGTGAATGGGGAATTACCGGCCCCGCTCACCTTGGAGTAGGCCGGTAATTCCGCCATCCACCAAGGCGGACACGTTAAAATACCGGCGGCAACCATGGTGCTTATAGCGCCATGGTTACCGCACAACGTGCAATGAGGCCCATAGTCCGAAATGGATTCTTATTCTACTCTAAATGCTTTTTTGGAAGTTTTTGTCTGCATTGTGAATTTGAAGTTTTTAAGAACAGACTAAATCAGTGAGTCACCCCCTGAAGTGTGCCCGAAATAAAACTTTAATGAGTCTAGAAATTATTGTATAGAATTCCAGAAAGACAAATTATTTGTTATTCCTAATCTTTCATATTTAGGGTCACTGCTCAAAGTGTTACACTTGTGGAACCCACTGTTTTATTTTAAAAGAGGCCTGATAAAAAGGCTAGTAAAAACAGTTTTCTCTTGTTGTGGGCATTGCGTTTAAAAAGCTGTCTATTGAAGGGCAGCATAACAGGCTGAACCAGGTCCATTGTGCTTGACTGGTTTGACCAGAAAAAAACTCTCCCTGTATTTGCAGTCAATAAAGTGGGAGTTATCAAAAGTATATTCATACTACCTTGATGTTGAATGTCACTGTAATATCTCGCACAGCTCACGGGCCCTGTGTGGAATTGCAAATCAAAAACGGTGTGAATAATGCAGAAATACAGCAATGGATTCACGATTAAAGCTTTTTTGAGCGTCCATTTGAAGGCATTCCCATGGATAGGGAGTGGCCCTAGGACCTCCATGTAAATACATCTCCCCAGGCTGTAGGCGACACATTCCCCCCTGGCCATTCTCAGAGAGTAGGCAATATGGAATCATAGACCCAGGCCTGGCATCTGCAGGAATCCTCCCCACAATGGCTGGCTGCTTCGTGCTGACATTTGTAACATTGTTAGACTATGCATTTTAGCTGTCATAGAGCCATGGGCAATAACTTGTCAATGATTGCAGGGATAAGGGGCCTTGAGCCTAATTTTGCGCCCACGATTTAATGAGTTTGGCAGTTTGTGTGTGTTGAAAGGAGGAGTAGCATGGCGAATAGATTTCAGGTGGTGCCACTCCGCCCACAGAACATCTTTTGCGTTAACATATAGTTTCTGTGGCCATTAGTACTGCAATGTCTCGGTCACATGAATGTCCTCTATTGTGTCCTCCTTAACTCCATTTCCAAATAAAGCTAGGTATCGTCAGTAATCAGGTTACAATTAAGTGATGTCACAGAGTGATACCGTTAATGTTAAAATATAGGGTGAACATAGAGCCCCCTTCAGTGTTAGCCATGTTCTAGAATTGAATGCAACCATCCCGTTACCAGTCCTGGAGGTACACTGTAGCCTTTGAGCACACTGGGGAAATGGGGTTGGGTGGAGGGGGGGCTAAAATTATATTACCACTGCACTTTTTTGGTTTTAATAAGGATCCATTCTAGGAATTCTAGAAATTATCCACACACAGCTAGTAAGCCTTTACCTAACAAGAAAGCATTACCTCCTTCTTTCTTTATATGATGGGTTGCTAGTTCATGTTTATTCACATGACAAATATTAATTCCAATTTCACTTCCAAATTGACTGATATGTCAAAATAATGATAATAGTAATGACCATGTGAATTTCAGTAAGAATTATAATACAAATGATAAAAAAAAGATAATGAAATAAAAATATTGAATCTCTATATATAAAATACTTTGGTATATTGCGCACTTAGCTTATGCAATTTATCAGTGTTAGGTTGCCCTCTGCTGTCCAAATGGCAAAGTGACCCCACTTCAAAATCAGCTACCATTTCAGGTGACATTTCAACAAACAGAATGAGCACGGTTCTACAGTGTCACCTTCACCCTCCACTATCGCAAACATGCAAAAGTTACTTATTTCCACCCCACTTCTCTTCACACAGGGCACTGCGCTTCCAGTGTCATTGAAAAGTTAATTAACATTTCAGTCTCTAAAGAGCGAAATGCTGTAGGATGAATGCCTCTTCACGAGCTAAAACCAAATGTAGGTGCTGTAATTATGTTACTGTGGAATCTTATGCCATTGCAGGGACTCTACAAAGGCAAAACATAGAGGCCCGTATAATCGATTGAACTTAGATACTGTTCTTATACCCCACATAGCTCTCATTCCATCTGACATGTTTAGCCTTTTCAATTACCATTAATAGGTCACAGGGACCTACACCCCTTCCTGGAAGTGATCAGTGGTAATTCTGATATTTAAGAAGGGGCACATAAGTCACCCTATGAATTGCTGACTGATATTGACCTTGAAGATATGCTAGAATAGCGTATTTTTTCGCCGGGAACAGATAGTTTTGTATATAGTGCTTCAGGATGAGTTTTGCCCACTTATAGATGCTTTAGTAATAGCTCTTATCATTACCCTATTTAATTGCACTCATGCATGTCACATATCTTCAATGCACAGTTGAGTACATTTGTTTTAAGGCTAGGCTCATTGACCCAATGAACAGTAAAATCCAGTCTGGTTTTCAGAATGAACAAAAACCTTTTCAGCAAGCTTCATTGAAATTCACTACATGTTTCATGCTTTTGACTCACTGATACTGCACAGGAACTGATGTGTGTCTGCAGAACCCCTCTCACTTTTCAATCACTCAATAATGAGGCAGGTGGTAAAGATAAATGGGCTGGAGCCACCTTGTTTGGACAGCAGTGGGCCTCACCCCTTGAGCGGGAGGCATAGAGGCATGAAGGGCTGCACAGTGGAACGCCAGTGGGGCGCAGGAGGCATAAGCAACAATCGGTACCTGGGCTAGCCAAGAGTAATCCCACCAAACAGATGCTGAGGCCTCTTGCAGATCCCAGGATCCCCAGACATGGACAGCCCAGCTGATTAGCACCCTGGGTAAAGAAGCACTGGGGATGCTGTGCAGGAGCTGGTGCACAATGAGATGAACTTCGCCGAAGGAAGCAGAAGAGACTCGACACAGAGATGAATGGTAGTCCAGGTCTAATTGCCCTGGGATACAGTTTTTACATCCAAAATTCAAGTTAGGCAACCTGCCATACATTTGCAAAACCAGTAACTTGAGATGGGAAGGCATGTCATTTCATCAAAGGTTGTTTTTTCGCAGGGCTTTTTACTGCAGATTTTTTAACTAAAAAACTCATTGGATTTTAATTTTTAAATGTTTGGGGGATCCAGCCCCCCAAAACACCCCATCCCATTTAATTTCTTATATATTCCCAAACACCCACACCCGAAATATATATTTTTCTTACCCCTCCTAAAAATGATGATGTGTTTGTTAAAAAATCTGCTGTGAAAAAAAAAACATCCCACGATGAAAGGACGTTGTACCACTTAGATGAGTCTGAGACCTAAACGATCGCATGAGACGTGGTTGTCATTTTATCCTGCGGGGATGTCTGTTGGCATTGAAAAACAATATACAGGTGCTGTGACATGGTGAACAGCTTGTATAAAGATACACAGGTTTATCTAGAGATCACTTAGTCTATTGCCCATCATCACACCATTTTAGCTGGCGGCGAGCATGAGCGTACATTTCCACTCCATAACCCTGGACCATAATTGGCGCTCAAACAGGGAGGCTGTGACAGGTTTAAGGGGACAACTCAACTGTCAGCCCCTCCTGATCCATGAATGCCATACGCCCCCTGCAGCACCGGCCTCTGTGAAAGGCCATAGTTGGAGAGATGGCACTTCCATGTGAGCTACTTAGATACGATCTACTCGGACACCCCTCCCCCCACCCCCAACCATACAGGCTCCAAATAAAGTGAAACTAGTGAGTATTTGGGCACTCCCCTGTCTGCAACCGTTTACAGCACTGCCTGACCCTTGTTCCTCCACATTGTGAGCTCAGGAAAGAGCCCATGGGGCACAACAGGTCGGGCTGATATTGAATATTAACAGCACTGCCCAACAATGAAGTGTGTGTACTAAACAACAATGAGGTGTGTGTACTACCTTGCACATTTTGAATAAGGGACAGCTCAACGGCCAGCCCTAGACAGCCGCAGTCCTCTTTGATAAACCCATGGGTCTATACACATGACTGTAAATAAACTGAGGCCAGCACTACATCCTTCATCCTTCCTGACCCTCTGCTCGCTTGTGGGGTGGGGTGTCTGAGTGCCAACCAAAACCAGGAAAGCATGGTGGCAGTCTTCATCCCCAATGCCTCTGCCCAGCCCCCCTTGATTTGGGCGGGGTGCTCTGTCCTTCATGCCAGTGGGGAACTCACCCTGAGAGCATGGACAGGTCAGCTGACATGTTAACCAAGTGCTGAGTGGCGCCTGGAGAGGGTGGATCCATGCCACCCGGGGAGTATCCAGCAATGCAAGAGTGGGAAGGTGTGGGGGAAGAGGGGGCGAAACACAGAAAAAGTCCTGCCTCTTTCCCCCAAAATGCAGTGTGTGCAATCCCATATGGTCTCATACACGCACACAAACTCCCCACCCCTACACCAAACTACTTTTTTGGTAATATTTGTGGTAGATGGCATTTTAACACATAACAAAAAAAATAAAACTGCAGAATCAATACAAATGCAGGGAACTCATAACTTATCTATTAGAGCTCTGTCTAGGCGCTCTTGGGCAAAACGCATAAAAACCTCCTCATTTGTTTATGTTTTGCACGAACAGAAATGACTTCACAGAAAAGCACATCGCAATGAGCATCATCAGTCTTTGATACTTGGGGGCACCATGGAAGTGGCTTTAGAATAAGTTATCATAAGTAAGCCAAGTGGCAAATAACTTTGTGGTGCAAAATACCTAAATTGCACTTTTGTTATTTATGGAGCAAGTCTATAGTGAGGCTTTTTTTTTAAGTAACAGCATGATATAATAACATAAGCTCTGAAGTGAATCACAGAGCTGCAGATAAGACATTTGATTAAATGATTTTCCGAGGATCACACACTTTGGCTAAATGGTGAAACCGGGATGTGGACAATTTAAGCAACAGGTTTAGTTGATTTGATATTTACTAGGTTTCCCTTTACATTTCATGTGTTTAAATAATACTTATAGTAGTGCATGCAAAGTCACAATAGCATCATGCAGATTAATGTGAGCCTAGCAAATCCCCCTTGGTTAAAAGCCATAGTCATTATTTCGTAAAGCCTGCAGCATTATGCACCCTTCTCACCGCTGATCATTCCCTCCCATGCACATTTCTCAAGGGACAAAAGTCCCTGCTAATAGCCCCCCTGTTACCGTCCCTCCCATCAGTGCCTAATGACTCACATTAGCTCACAGAGCTCCTTGGGACATTGTCCTGGTAGCAGGACACCTCTCCCGTTCGGAAAGGGTAAGTTGTCCTGCTGCCAGGACAGTGAACATGCTGAGCAGGAATTGCTCAGCACACATTGTTCTCCCAGCGGGACACCTTTCCCGTAGGGCACCCTCATTGAGGTGCCCAACAGGAAAGGTGTACCACTCACAAAATTCAAGGTCAGGCTCTCAAAAGAGCCTGTGGGGCAGCTTGCCCCTTCTGCCCCCCACTCTGTACGCCACTGCATGCCACCCTGTTTGTTCCAGGCTGTGTGGCCTTCCTATCATATCAGATCAGCAGAATCTCTCCTCATGCACGTGCATTGTGCAGCTCTGCTCCTCCCCACTGCCATTCTGGCTGCTGGCAATCACTGTCTAGGAAGTTGTATTACCATGACCTCTCGTGCTCCAATGCCTGTACCTCCTGTTGTAGGGTGTGCTTGCTATCCTCTCCAAACCATTCCTGTTCCTCGGGCCTGATCGCAGGGTACCACTCCTCTTCAGTGTCCCTGCCAGCAGATGGCTGCGGCTGATGTCCTGGGGAGCGACTGCCCAGCACTGACTCTTCTTTCACCCTGGACACTTCTGGAGTCCCCCGAGCCACCTTCCAGGAGGGACCCCTGTCTCTTCAGGCAGCAGAGGCCTTTCTTTGTACCCAGCCGCAGCAGCTTCCTTTCTGGTCCACCCACTCACATGGCCCAATAGTTCCCCTGCTGCCTAGGCACACTGGCTTCCACTGGCTCTTCAAAGCCTGCCCCTTTCATCTGGACGGTCTGATGTCTTCTCCAGGCCGACTGTGTGTTTCAGGCACAGAAGCAAATACAGTTCCTGTCACTTCCCGTGTGTCCCAAGGCTTTCAGGGCCTAGATGCTTTCTTTGCATGACTTCCACTGCCCTGGAGGTCTTCCGGAGGCAGGACCTCCATTGGAGATCACGTTGGCTCTTCTGTCTCTCCCTCTGTTCTAACGTTTTTTTTTTCTCATGGCGCCGCCGCTTTTCTGCCAACAGTCGTCCAATCCACGGTGTGCTCACCTAGAGTGTGTCCTTTCCAATGTTAGCTCAGTGATAGCATTCTGATTGCGTCATGTTGCTGGTTGGACAGCCTACGTCTCCAAAACAGATCAGTGCAGTAACACACCAAGAAAAACACTCTACTCTTAAACCTGTAAACCAATAAACCATGTTTTTACTAACATAGAGTTTGTGGGGGGGGGTTTATTTCCTATAATCTGCCATGCAGTTGTTAATACTATATGTAACCTCCGTTTGGGTTGGCCCTAATAGGGCCTAGATTACAAAGCAATGTCGAGGATCAGTGTCGTGTGAACTAGGGGTGAGAGCGAGAGAGTTCTGGGGGGAGATGACTGCTGATATCTTGGGTCATGCTTTCTTTTACGGTATTAGCACTGCAAACAAAGCAAGGACTCCTTTTCAGAATCAGCTTAAAAGTGTCAAGGTCTGTGCTTTCTAACTCTAGCCTCATCACCATAGACACTCATTTTCAATGAAATCTTTCATAGTAGTAACATTGCCTCCTACGTGCCGGGTAGATGTGCTCTGCAATTATATGAAATTGTAGTTTTCTAGCCAGTGCCTCGATCTTTTTGTTAATGCCGCATTTCCTTTCCTGCCTCTTCTGCTGTTTTTCTGTACAATTCCAGCACTGAACATTTTTCAGCAGGATTTTGTTGTAGATTTCTTTATAACACTTTGGGGAATCTTTGCTTGCATTGCCCTTTTTGAGCCTGTTGTCACTGATGTGCAAGAGCTCAGTTGTAATGAGCAAAATTCGACTGGAGCTACATTGTTAATTAGTTGTCTCCTTCAGCTGTGGCATTTCTCGGTCGGGCTGTTATATCATTAATGACACGGGAAAAGCATGTCTCAGTGTAGCTGGCTGTTTTTCTTTTAATGGACACAGCCCAGCACTTCCCAGCAAGAATGCTCGATTAGAGGCACAGTATCTCCACATGTTTGCCATATTTTAACGGAACAGTGTGTGACGAATCAACTTCTGGGGCACCAGTGGCCCAGGGATGAATATCGGTTTCTAAACCATAAATCGACCCCACACCTCTAGTACACCAGAAGGGATCCGAACAGATTGGAATACAAGTGAATTATAAGACCTCCTTGTCCAATTTTGGTAACGTGGATGGAACGGCAGGCTTATACAATTATTACCCAATGATAAAAAGGACTGTCCAGTCAAGGTTGTATAAAAATATCTACTTTATTATTACAACAGACAGTTCTATTACACTACAATTACAACCCACACTGTAAAGGAACACAGAGGACAGACAGTTACACAAAGGAAAGGGATGCACTCAGGATACTGACAGGAGGGTAGTTGGTAAAGCAATCAGTCTTACTGTTCAAGGTTATTTGGTTTCAACACCAAAGGGGAAAAGGGTCATAACTGTCTCTAAGGGCCTTTAGAGGAGGACCAGGGATGCAGAGCCACAACGTACCTGTTGCTGAAGAGGTTCTTGGTGCTCAACAGCATCGAGGCGGTTCCAGGGCGCTTCACAGGTCCTGAGACAGAGTTAGTGTCGGGAGACAGCTGCAGGGTATCAGGCGGCAGGCAGTTCGTCAAGCGAGGCTGGATGGACGTCTGCAGGCTGTCCGGCACGGTGGCTCAGGGCCAAAAATCATTGTTTTTGTGCTGGTTGGTGGATCTGGAATGCTGGTGCGAGGCGTCTCAGACGGCTCTGGTCACTGTGGCGTGACAACAGTCAGAAGTGCAGCTGGATCCGGTTCGAGGAATCGACTGTCTTGAAATTGTCCTTAGAAAGAACAATGCTGGATGATGCTTGTGTGGAACTCCTCCTAGCTTTTTCGCATGGCTCGTGTCCTTTCAAGGCTGACGGCCCAAAGCTCAGGAGCATGTTAGCAGGCAACAGCCTTGTCCTTTATGCAGAGACTCTCTGACACTTCCCACCTAGGAAGGTTGCTGTCAGAACCTAGCAGGGCATGCTGCGTGCTGGCTAGGTACCGGTTCTGGATCTGCTCGATGGGTCCTCTAACTCCGGTATCTCCCTCTGTTCCATTAGAGATGTTTAGGGGAGGGGTCTTGCTTCCCTCATGTGCAAATTTCCTACAACAATTTGACCGCAAAACAATTTCACGCGAGAACGAATTTAAACAAACATGCATTTTCTTTTCTTTTTTTTTTTTGTCAGGCCAGACAAGGGATGACAACATATACCTAAGTCCCACCCATCTTCCTGTCTGTTGTAGATAACATTGTCTCTCTGGTTTACTGAGCCCTCTGTGACTCTTGATTAACGTGCAGTGTTTCCCTTGAAGTATGTGCTGGGAGCAGACTTCCTGTCTCCCCCAAACCACATACTTCTCCCCTCTGAAAGGGGTCAGCTCTGCAGGGATTTGCCTATGGTAAATTGTGGACATAGACAAGCATTTCACTGCCTTTCATACAGAGGGGTGGGAACTAGCTTCAAGGTTACACGTTGCACACCAAAGAGGTGTTAGTCCTGCCTTCCTGTTGTCTCTCCGGCAACCAATCCCACTCTGCAGACTTGCCTCAATTATCTCTCATTAGGATGCACTGCCACCAGCTGGAGAACAAAGCAATGCAAATTCATGGAGCCTATGATATTTTAATTATGCTGCTCATGGCTGGAGGTAGGTGTGCCTTCTCCCTTCTTGGAGTGCTTTGATGTACTCAGGGCTGCCACATTCCATGTGCATATGACAGGGAAAGCTGCTGTCTGTAGGCTGTGTATTCCCAGGGTACAGTAGATTATGGTGTTTGGTGCGACAGATGAAATGGGTGAGGAATGGCCACCCTAATTTCTCAGAGGTTGGTCTCCCATCATTCATTTTCATTTATCAAAAAATAAACAAAGCCCAGGAGAGCGCACTCTCCCTGTGCAGATGGTTGAATTCCTCACATGCCCCCAGCCTCAACATGTGAACCACCACCCTACTGAGGGTCTGGTTCGTCATCAAGGTGAAAGTACCGACTGAGGCCATCCGCATTTCCATTCTGGGAGCCTAGCTTGTGCTGCATGTCATTATCTAATCCCTGTAGGGATATATCCCACCGTAAAAGCTTAGGGTTCTCCCCTTGCATGGTCATTAACCATCGCAGAGGCCTGTGGTCCGTCTGGATCTTAAAGTGAGACTCAAAAATATAGGGTTTCAGCTTCTTTACGACCCACACGACCGGATACACCTCTTTTTCTATGACAGCCCTGTTCCTTTCCCTTTTTGTCAACCTCCTGCTAATGTAGGCAACAGGTTGCTCTATCCCTTTAGAGTTCAGCTGCACTAACACTGCTCCAATTCCAAAATCACAGGCGTCTGTCTGGATAATTAATTCCGGACCATAGTCTGGCACTTTCAGAAATGGCGTCCTGCACAATCCATCCTTTAAGTCCTGAAAGAACATTTGACAGGCAGGGGTCCATGTTACCTTCTTTGGCATCTTTCTGGATGTTACATCATTCAGGGGCATTGCAATTGTTCCATACCCTCTGATGAACGACTAGTAGTACCCAGTGAGGCTCTCACCTGCGTCTGTGTGGTGGGGATGTCCCACATCTTCACAGCCTGTACCTTGGCTATAAGAGGTTGTTTCTTACCTCTACCGACCAGGTGTCCTAGGTAAATCATGGTACCCCGCGCTATCTGGCACTTCGTGGCTTTGATAGTCAGGTCTGCATTCTACGGTGCCTGAAGCACTTGTTTCAGGTGGGATACATCATCCTCAAAGGTTTCGCTGAACACAGCAATGTCGTCTAGATAGGCAACACTGACGTTTTCCAGTCCGGACAAAACCTGGTTAACCATCCTCTGAAAAGTGGCATGAGCATTCTGCAATCCGAAGGGCATCAGAGTGAACTAATGATGTCCTTCCGGGATTGAGAATGCCGACCTTTCTTTCGCTCCATCTGTCAAGCTGACCTGCCAATACCCTGCTGTGAGGTCAAAAGTACTCATGTACTTGTGCTTGGCTTGTCAATAAGCTCATCTGCCTGAGGAATGTCTTTGTGACAGAATTGAGCCACCTGTAGTCCACAATAAAAATAAACTTCAGTCTTCCCACAAATGGTCTTTTTAGGGACTAGTAACACTGGGCTAGCCTAGGAGCTGTGGGATGGCTCTATCACACCTAGGGCCACATCTTGTAAATTCCTCGTTGATGGTGTCCCTGACCTTATCAGACATCCGGTGAGTTCTACTCTTCACCGGCTTACTGTCTCCAGTGTCCACACCATGGGTGCACCAATCTGCGTGACTGGGAGTCGGTGAAAACAGTCTGGCAAACTATCCCAGTAAACGGTGACAGTCTGTCAGTTGCTGTTCTGACAGGTCTGTTGCAAGGTTGACACCTTCAACTGACCCATCTGTGGCTTCAGTGGACAGGAGTCTGGGAGGGCATCAGTCTCATCCTCAAGCTCTCTGCTAGTCACTCAGGCCATGACCAAGTCATCCCAGCTATAATAGGGTTTTAGTCGGTTGATGTGAAAGACCCTGCCCATCTGTTTAGGTCCTTTCACATCAATGAGACAATTCACGCCACTGGCCTGGAGAACAGACTGTCACTGTGGCCATTTAGTCGTGCCAGTGCTTCATCAGCTCCTGACTGGCCTTTAGATTCTTTGTTGATTGTTCCATGTACTTTGCCTTTCTAGACTGAAGGCCAAGTACATAGTCCACCACATCTCGTGATGGGGATGAGGGTTTGCTTTCCCATCCCTCCTTCACTATACTGAGGGGACCTCGTACAGGGTGTCCACACATAAGCTGAAAGGGGCTAAACCTTACTCCGTTCTGTGGCACCTCCCTGTGGGGAACAGAAGGCATGGCAGGAGAATATCCCATTTTCTCCTCAGGTGCTCTTCCAAGCCACTGATCATGCCTTTCAGGGTATTGTTGAACGGCTCAACAAGCCCATTGGTTTGTGGATGAAAGGAGGTAGATAACTGGTAGGTGACGCCACATTCTTCCGACATAGCCTTCATATACGCTGATATGAAGTTTGATTCCCCTGTCAAAACAAATTCCTTGTGGAATCCAACATGGGAGAATATCCCAATCAGAAGCTTCGCAACCACAGGGGCTTTGATGCTCCTCAGAGGGACAGCCTCAGGGTATCTCTCAGCATGGTCCAAGATATATAGGTTCCCTGAGCTGGTTTGAGGCTCCAAAGGACCCACAATATCCTAGCCCATTCTCTCGAAAGGCCGCCCAACCAGGGTAGTGGAATTAAGGCGGCCTTTGTGGCACCACCTGACTTGCCAGAAGCTTGACAAGTCAGGCACGACCACGCAAATTCCTTAACTTTTGCACCAAACTGCGGCCCGTAAACGTGCGCAGACAACCGGTCCGATGTCTTAGTCACTCCCAAGTGACCCGCTAAAGGAATTGGGTGAGCCAAATCCAAAAGGAACTTTCTGTGGCATTGGGGAACCACCAACCTACTGGTGCCCTCACCCTCAGAATCCTTTGGCTCACTGTATAGGAGTCCACCCTTCCAGTACACTTTGAACAGTCCAGCAGCCTCGCCCTTAGCCTGCTGCGAAAACTTCCTCAGACCCGCCAGAGTGGGACACTCTTTCTGGGCTGTGTAGAAGTCAGTCTGATCTGTGCCCCCAGCAGATGCAAACTCATCCAGCTTGAGCAGACCCTTCGATCTGTGCTCAGCTGGCCCTCCACCTCAGGTCCCTGCACTGCGCCAGGCAACTCTGAAGTCACGGGGAGTCCCCAGCTACCAAAGAGGGTCCTCCATGGCTACTATCTCCTCTCCCGTAGGAGTCAGCGACTCAGTAGTCTGTGGAACTAGACTAGGGACTACCGGCCACACCGGTCCTTCCAACAAGCCCTCTGGATGCACTCCAGTCCCGAAGGCTTTCACAGTGTTCAATCTGGTGTTCTCTTTGGCCCTCGATCATGTAGCCACTGCAACTATTTTGGGATCAGGAACATGCGACAGGGATGGAGTCTTTCACCGCTACACGGCGTTGGGCCGTTACACCTCGCCAGCTGAACTCTACTATCGCCAAGGGGCACTTACTCTTACCATCAAATCCATTTACGCACAACTTAGGCCCATCAAAATAATGACCTGGCTGTACCCAATGCCGGGTGACAGAGGTGATGCTATCCACAGTACCTCGGACCGCAGCAGTTTTGTGTCCATTGATGTGCACGTGCTCTAGAAAGAGTTGAGTATTATTTGGAACTTGGGTCTCTTCTGGAGACCCAGTACCGTTGCCACTCAGTGTAACCAAGTGCCCTGGAACCGCCACAATGCTGTCGAGCACCAAGAACTTCTTCAGCACCAGGTACATTGTGTTTCTGCCCCCCTGGTTATTCTCTGAAGTCCCCTATAGACAGTTACGACCCTTTGCCCCTTTGGTGTTTAAACCAAATGACCTTGAACAGTAAGACTGATTGCTTTACCAACTACCCTCCTGTCAGTATCCATAATTCATCCCATTCCTTTGAGAAACTGTCCTCTGTGTTCCTTTACAATTTGGGTTGTAATTGTAGTGTGCTAGAACTGTCTGTTGTAGTAATAATAAAGTAGATATTTGTATACAACCTTGACTGCACAGTCCCTTTTATCATTGGGTAATAATTGTATTTTCGCTGTGTTGCAACTAACCAAGGATCCACGACCTTGCAGAGCTAAGCCTGCCGTTCCGTTCACGTTATAAAAATTGGACAAGGAGGTCTTATAAATCACTAGTATTCCAATCTGTTCGGATCCGTTCTGGTGTACTGCAGGTGTGGGGTTGATTGATGGTTTAGAAACTGATATTCATCCCTTGACCACTGGTTCCCCGGAAATTGATTTGTCACATTGGTGGCAGCCGTGGGATCAGTTGGAGCCTTGGGCACAGATTAGTCACTCAACGATGAAAGTACTGCTGCAGGCAACATTTAGTCACTGCTAGGTAATTTTAATAGTCATGTAGCTTGATATGGAGACTATAAAAGGCATGACCAACGATGTCCTCCACATTTGAAGTCAAAAGAAGGGACTTCCCCACAGCACTAAGGTTAATAACCATGAGTTGCTGACCAGCCTCCAAGCTTGCGTGCAAGCGAGGGCGGTTGGAGAGAAGTCACCAGAGGATGGGCTAGGCCCAGTGTACACGAATGGACAAGATCTTCCGGAGGGAGTAAATGACAAGGATGACCACATGAGCTTTGATGTACCCAGGGCTGTCAGATTCCATGTGAATATGGCAGGGGAAGATGGCGCCTGTAGGCTGTGTCTTCCCAGAGTACAGGTGACTTTGGAGTGGGAAGCAGATGAAATAGGTGCGGAATGGCTGCACTCATTTCTCAGAGGTTGGTCTCCATTCATTCATTTTCATTTATCAAAAAATCAAAAAAGCCCAGGCAAGCGCACTATCCCTGTGCAGATGGCCAAATTCCACACACAGTGTTCACACTCTTTTCAGAAGGGTTGATGCACTTGAAATGGCTCTGTACCAGCATTTTCACGTTTTATTATTGAACTGTGCCATTGTTTCTTCGCAGGTGGGCTGTACATGTGATGAGAGGGTGCCAGCATTTCAGAAGGGTTGCTCTACTTTTGATTGTACGGGATACTCATTTCTCAGCTGGAAGGCCATATTTACTTAATTGGACCCGCACTTCTAGGAAGTGCTGTTATGCCTGTAATGCCCTACTGTAGTGCTGTGTAGGCAGTCTCACCAGCGAGCCAAAGGATTGATGGGTTAGGGTGTTTCAGCATCCATGTTATGTATTCTGCACTCTGCGTGGCCCCTGGGAAGTGTGTATTGTTTGGGGCGATTACTGGGAATAGTGGCACTTTGGTGGCCACTCCCATTCTTGGAAAGGACTGGTAGTGTCTGAGCCAATCTGACTTTGTCTCCACTTGCTGGTTTAGACCAGGTGAACGAGCACTGCTGGGGCACCCCCATAGTCCAGGGGCCGGGTGCTGTGCGCGCACTTCATTACGCAGGACCCAACAGTGCACTCAGTTTACCAAGGGCAGACATAGTTGTACACTCAAGACCTGGATTAAAAGGATGGTGTGTAAGGGATGCAGGACACATGGTACCACGATCATCATCTCAGACAATGAACTTCAATGTCCATCCAGAGGTGTTTACTGTAGTAGGAACGTAACTGAGTATTCACTCAACTAATGTTGCAAAGATTATATACACAGTAAACTTAATGACGTCTAAGGAGAACCAATAGTCAGTGCCTAATTTGTAAAATTTACAAATATTTCCAGGGCCTAAACCTTTTCGAGCAAACCTGTAGTGCATCAGGGAGGGCAGCTTTCTGTCCACTTTTGACACCACCCATGGCTGCTCTCTGCAGCGCCAACATATAGAGCGCTAAAGCTGCATCTTTTCACAGGCTCATTGAGGGTGATGGATGCATTGACTATTGACAGATGTGTGATTTGCAGATACCAATTGACATAACATATTAAAAATAAATGTTATACGTGTTCCTTCAAATGCATCATTGTTAACATGTTGCTCTGATTCTATCAGTATCAAGGGGAATATGTTGGCTATTCAGCCCCAGCAAAAAAGCAAACATGCTTTCGTAGTAGGGTAAATTGATGGACACATGCAGGAAAAATAATGATGCAATTGATGAACTTGCCCGTCAAACACTGCAGCAAGATCTTCATGAACAGGCTCTACCTGTGCCAGGCACTCCTCTTCACCAGTGGCCTCTTCTCTGATCCTGCCCTGGTGTTGCATCTTCTGGCTGGTGACTGTCCTGTGTGTGTCAACCTAAGCTGCTGTGTTAGTGTTACTAGTTATCACAGTAGCACAGGTGCACCAATGTCGTGCAGGCTGACTGTAGCAGTGCACAGGCATGGCCAGCATGAGTGCCCGGCATTGGCACCTTCCATTTAGTTGTTACCCATGAAAATGGAGAACTAGCCCTGCCCACCTGAGTCATTAGGTTCATGAATAACAATTAGCCTGCGCTGGCCGCAGAGATCCTGGCCAGAGCACAATGCTGTTGCTTGTTGTGTTACTGTGATATTTAGAATAATAAAGTTGGCAAAAAACCACAACATAGTCAAATTGAGGCTCACACAATAAGTGTTGGGACTGAGCCAGGGCAAACATCTTCAGAAATCAGCCACTGCTGATAGTCCATACGTATCGTGCAATAATCTAGAGGCCAGGCACTGTGGTCAGGCGTTCGCGGCATCTCTAGGTTCTTGGAAGGTCGTCATCCTTGTGATAGCAGTTGTTGGTGTCCATCCCACCTGCATAGAGGCTGGCTGTCCACAGTCAGGATTGTTGGGGACTAAGCCCCAGTTAGTTGATAAAAGACCCATAGTTTGGTGCAGACATTTCGGCTGGAGTGGAGATCACTGATGCATGCAACTTCTCTCCCGCAGATTGCCAACGGTCCGGGCCTCCAGAACATTTAATACATGAGTGGCGAGGGATGCAGACCTGCATCTGTGCATGCTGTCGTCGCGGATGCAGAGACGAAACACAGCATCATTTCTTGATCCCTTCAATGGACATGGGGACAGTTAATGGGCAAAAGGTTGCTTTTCTGGTGCATCGGAATAGGAGAAGCCACGCACACCACATGCTTCCTGCAGATGCTGATGACAGTCTCTGGCCCAGTCATCGTCAGGTTTCTAAGTTCCCAGATGTGTGGGCTAGTCTTTTCAACCAGATAGCATCTCCAGGGACAGACTGTTGCTAAAGAGCTTTTCGATGTTCGTGCGGAGGAAATGAGCAACAGACTGCTGGCCTCAAATTGGGAGTTTTTGTAGTGAAGGTCCTCCAAATCCTTCAGAGCTTTGCCATCAGATTGCTCTGTAGCTTCCGCTGCAATTGCACTGCACTTTGACCCATCAACAGTTCATGTTCAGGTCTCCCTCTTAGCAGTGCTTCTCACCAAGGCTATGTCAAAATGCTGGTACAGCGTTTCCAGGACATATGAAGACATATGCAGTCGAGGTTGATATAGGGATCTCGGGCTCAAATGGAAGAGGTGGTGCATTCATTGATGCACACATGATGCTGGTCAACCAGCAGAAGGCATCATCATTACACAGTGACTAATACTCCTCATAGCAGGTCAAGTCTGGTTCTGCAGCAGGCAGATGCAACCAGCCACCTTATATATAGAAACATCTGCAGATTCGGGACACCAGAACTTGTGGAGGGTGGCTGACAGGCATGACCCTGAGGTACAGCTGGAGGGGAGAGCTGTACCCCCGGAAACTAGCAATATTGTGCCAACTAGGTATGCTCACATAGTCAGCGCACTCCCCTCGGGTGATCGAAGTACATTTTGTAACCCAGACTTGCAGAAGTCTATAGCTTCCGGGGACATACATCCTGACTTGCCACTTTACAGATGCTGACAGATGGTAACCGCTTAATCCAGCATGGTCGAAAAAATGTCCCGCAGGCTGTGAGCGTCACTGCAGCTTCTGGCCTATTGGAGGTACCTACATGTTCTGAAATCTGGCGATAAGTAGTGTATTCAAGTAGGGCTGGGGAAGAGTCATGTACAAATTAGGTATGCCTTGCACCTAACAGATAATGACACAGACCTTTAGTGCATTCAGAGTTGGGACAAATAGTTCATTTAGTTAAAGCACCTTCTGCAGAAATCTATGTTTAACCTGCAAACCCCAGACTCCAAGCCTGGTGTGATAGCTGATTTGCTGGTGTGCTTGCTGCAGGGATATTTGAAAGAGTGGTATTGTGCATCATATTTGGTAATGCCAATAGACAATATTTGCACTAGTAAATTAGATCTCAAATGAACTCTCAAATTCACTTTAATGGGCAGCCATTTCAGAATGAATCCTTGACACTTTGCTGTAAGTGTTACAAAGAATCACAAATAGATTGATCACTGGAAGCATGACATTTGCAGACATTCCAACCCAGGCGGTAAGTTCCCTACTTTACCACCATGGTGTAAACTCTGTTTACACCATGGTGGATGGCGGATTTACCGCCCCATTCCAAGGTGAGTGGGGCGGTAAATCCCCAATCCCCATTTACCCTTCCCCATTCCCATTTTTGCCGCATAGGGCATAATGGGAGTGGGGAAGGCGCTAATTACGGCACCGTAAATTACGGTGCCGTAATTAGCGCCAAGGACGCTTAGCGCCTTGGTAGTTGACGCCTGCTAAAAGCAGGCGTTAGGTGGAAATCAGGCGTTAAGGGTTAACAGCGCCGTTAAACCCTTAACGCCTGGGTTGGAATGAGGGCCATTGTACCTTTGGGACTATGTCCCTTCTGCCTATCTGTATAGTCTCCTGACTTTGTGTATAGTATTTAATATAATTGTTAATGTATAATGCACTTAATGCCAGCGAGAGGTTTGTATGCATGGGATCGGGATTCGAACCTGTGTTGCACTGCGTTGTCTTGCTTCCAGGAGAAACGCGTTGCCCATGAGCTATCCTTCCTCCGGATAGTGCAGTGATACAATGCCAGAGCCTGTGTGTACTTTCAGAAAGGATGATGCCTCAGTAAAGCACCATAAGGATGTCACTAATTAATCTGTTCTTGTTACTTTGTAACAGTTGCTGCAGCGTGGCAAAGATTCATTCTAAAGTTGCTGTCCAGAGCAGTCAATTTGAGTGCCCCTTTCGGAGCTAATTTGCAGTTGCATTTAGTCTACTGCTATTCACCAAGGGGCTGCTGATTATTACCACACAGTTTGCAAAGGGAACCTAAGCACTGCTTTAACCTTTGCAGTGCATGCAGAAGGGAGCCCCCTGGGTTGTGGTTTTACTGAAATCCTTTGCCTGGGGCTCCCCCAGATTTGGGTGCAGGATACAGGAGCATAGATGCACTCCACCCGAGTTTTATTCAAAACAAGACCACTTAATTATAACATGTGTACATATGCCGTAAAACTGCTCAAAGAGTTAACATGCCGGGCATACGTTTGAAACTATGTGAATCTTGCCAACCTGTCCTTCCACTTCTCAACAGGGTTGACTCACATTAAGGGGTACAGTATGGACATTTCTCAGTAGAGCTTACATACTTTTAATTGGCTGGAGCCCAGGCTCGGACTGTCCTATCGGGCAATAGGCTGATGGCCGAACCAAAAACACAAAATGCTGGTGTGGGCCCGTTTTTTTGGTCAAAGTGGGCCACTTTTTTGGCCAATGTGGGCCAGTTTGATGAGTTACTTCACCATGCGGCTCGTAGTTTTGACCAGCGTTGCTGAATACATATTCTTTAAAATGCACAATTTGCATCACGTCATAAAAAACTCCCCTTGGGTGGTATTCAAACAGTGTCACAAAAGTAATGAATTGTCATTTGCAACTGATGGCCACTGTTACGTTGGTGCCTGAGAAGGTTTTATGCCCTAGTCCGACCCTGCTGGAGCCACACTTCTCAGCAGGGCTGCTGTACTTGAATTGGAGTTAAGTTTTTATGTTTTGATGTGCCACTCTATGCAGCCATGCGGCTGCTTATGCATTTCTGAAAAGAACTTCAATATGTGTAATGGGGTAATACCAGCACTGGACAGCATCCTCACAGCACGGGCAGTGTGGCACCTCACAGAAGAGTCGCTATTCCTCTCATGGAAGGGCATAGCTCTTTTCAGCTGGGCGGCTATACATTTAAGGGGACTGGTGAGCATATCTCAGGAGTACTCCTATTCTTCTGAACAGGGATTATAGAGACTTGCCAACTGTGCTGCCAGTAGGAGTGGGTGGAATGCTCCACCAAAAGAGGAAATGGCTGGAATCCCTGGGCCAGGGATTTGCAATCTTTGGATCGCCAGATGTTTGCTTTGGGATCATGGGAGTCATAGTCCAAAACATCTGGAGCTGCAGGTTGCAGACCCCTCCTGCGGAGGAACATAAGACGTGCATTTCTGCTACATGCTTTGTCTGAAACACCCTGCGCATAGGGCAGCAGGGTGGCAATTCGGCCAATAGGAAATCAAAGGCTGACCTGCAACCCTAGTGAGGTGGCATTGGTACTAATCAGGACAATACTAATGTATTAACATCCGCCAAGTTGTCTAAACCAGGGATGCTACTTCTAGTCATAGAACCCACTCTGTCTCAGAGTAAATTATGCAGTTCCACGCTACTCAGCGGAAATGGGGCATTACCCCACTCCATCTCCCAACATGACACTTCTCAGCATTTGCACTAGGCTCTTAGTGCTACATTAACTGCACTTCTCAACAGGATTAATATACTTTTTAAGAGCTCCTATCAGGGTCTGAGTTAGGGCAAGGGTTGCCTGGGCAATCGCTAGGTGCGCCATTAGCCGCCCGCCTTGCCTGCTCGGGGGAGACTTTCAAGGTCTCCCCCGAGCTGACATGATGGGAGAAGGTGCAGCAGACGATCTATTGAAATTAAATGTGCCCGATCTCGGGAGCGTGGTGCATTTAATAAGAATAGGGCGCTTATACTCTTGCATCAGCGCCTATTGAAACATTTTTGTTTTGCTGGCCGGGGCGCTGCCGCGGCTGGCCCTGGCTGGTATGCCACTCAGCATTACTATGTATCGACTACTGTTTTCATTCTCAGTAGGAATGGCAAGGATGGAATGGTCATGGAGTCTGAGCTCTCCTCTCCCGAACGGACATGGCGGGCAGAGCGCAGCTTTCACAACCTTTCTTTCTCCCATGCCTGACGTTCATCTGCGCTGCTCAGCTCAAATGACGCTTTAGAAAATTCTCTACGCTATGGTGCAATCGTTTTGTTTCATTTTTGATATTATGCGGTTGGACGCAAGAGTAGAACTGCAGTCTACTTTCACTGTGCTGGATGCATATTCTGGGCTGGCTTTGCCTTTGGTGTCCGGTTTAAGCAATTGATTCCCCTAACCCATGTATCATCATTGATCGGCGCTGTTTAAGGGAAGGAACGGGTTAAGCTCGTATGGCATGTTTCACACTAGTCAATGGCTCTATGTCACCAACACGATTGATGGGGTTTACAATCGGGTTAGGAGTTGTCTGCTCTATTATATTACCTTTGCCTCAGGGAACTAATGTTCTCTTTAGCCGGGCTATGTTCCTGCAGCCTGCCCTTGTGTTATCCGGAGCAGGGCCTGAATAAGTGTGCGTGGTAGCAAGAACACAGGTTTGAATCAGTTTGTGTGGTACTATCAATCAGGTGTATTATGAAGGGCAGTGTGGGTATGATATATGGCAGACTGCAATACCAGCATGATATGGTAGGTTATTTATAACACGCTTTATACCCAGAGGTTTCTAAGCGCGGACCCGGGGATCGAAGCTGTGTGGCTCCGTGCTGTCTTGCTTCCAAGGCGAGCACGTTGCCGCTAAGCTATCCTGTACTGGCTCAGAGGGTTGAGTGCTTGCTGCAGTGATCTGAGTATGGTCTGCAAGTTGAATTTTCGAATCCCGACAATACCAACTCACCTTTTCATTCTTCTGAGGTTGATAAATGAGTGCCAACTTCGTTTGCGTAATTAATTGTGTGTAACATATGTTCCCTGTACAGTGCTTTCGTGATATGAATAACACATAACTGTCATAACCCATAAAAAAGCATGTGAATAATTTCCTTAACAGCCATGGCAGCCTGCAATATCTGTAGAGAAGCTTTATCTTATCACAGGCGAGTTGTGACATCACAGCTGACCTATAATAAGACAATGACATCAGATTGCCTCTGTAATCAGTTATTGCACTTCAGATGTGACGTCACGATGCCTGATGCTTGAGCCAGCAGTGAGACCTCCAGTTGTCACTGTGTAACAAAGTGGACCCGTCATCAACACACCTGAGCCAGCAGGTAAGTTATAAGGGTTTATTAGTTACATTCATAGTAGGAAACACCGGCACATCCTTGCCAGCCAGCTCTCCAACTGTCACCCATGGAACGTACACTCAGATCACAACACTCTCAGCACAGTGACCTCACCACATTCCACTGACATCACCACTGCAGGGAAGACACATGAGAGGAAACTCTCATCATAACACACTGCTGTACTTAATTAAAGCTTTTCAAATTCCTTCCTCGTAGAATAGTTTTCTGGGTCACTTTACATGAACAAGAAAGCAGCATTATCACCACCAGCTACTCACCTGCACCACACATCAGGTGTAGGTAGACTACTCAACAGGTCATAATAATTCTCACCAAATGATGTGTCCTACCAAAGGCATAATATATCAATATATAACAGTACATATCAATGATGTAAAAACACAAATTCATAAAACTTATAGAAGGCTTTTTTGGATTTGGGACTGGATAGATAAACAGTTGAAAGTGATCTCTTCATTTGTTTCTTTGTGTCTCTATTCAACAAACGCATGTTACTATAAGTGTGTTATGAATTTGTGTTTTTACATCATTGATATGTATTGTTATATATTGATTAAAATATGTTTTTTTGATATTATGCCTTTGGTAGGACCCATCATTTGGTGAGAATTATTATCACCTGTTGAGTAGTGACGTGTGGTGGAGGTGAGTAGCTGGTGGTGATACTGCTGCTTTCCTGTTCATGTTTATTCCTCATTCACCACCGCCCCCTAAAAAAAGAGGAACCTCCTTGCTCAAACACTTTTTGATACCTGTGTCACTTTACAGCCATTAATTGCCAAAGGACTGTTTATGGTAGAATGTTTAATTTGTGCAATGCTGCAGTTTAACACATGTGAGCAAGAAATGGCGTGTTATTACTTAATTTAAAGCACAAAATGATTTTTTTGATACATTTTATTAAACTGATTGAACAATTTTTCTGCAACACATTAGCAGCTGCATGTTTGTTTTTTTAAATCCAACCAGATTCCCGATTGATTATATGGATCGGCAAATGGAAGATCTCTTGCATTATATTATGCAATAGGAGTTACATTACCCCACATAGCAGAGGGTAGTTCTGACATTAATACAGACCTGTAATAAGAAAATGATATCACTAACCAAACTGTAATCAGTGTAAGAATGTGTCTGCATATTATTTCTTTCAAACAAAATGGTTTTTAGATGCATTTTATCTGACTGCTTAAACTATTTTAGAAACATATTACTAACTTGTCATTAAGTGTTTTAAAAAAAATCCAAACAGATTCTACATTGATTGTATGAATGAGCAACTCGAAGGTCTTAGATTAAGCAATAGGACTCGTAATAACCGGGATGACAGTAGTGGCCTTTTATTCTAAAGAATAAAATATCTCTTACTGTGCTTAAAAAGGCAATTCTACGTCACCTCAAAGTTCCATAACCATAACCAGGAACTCCACATTCAACCTCATTCCTCTAGTTGGTCATAGAACTCCTATGTAACTTGTGCAATATGCTTATAACGTATAGTAGGAGGTACTTTATCCCATACATTATCCAGATCAGATTCTAGGGTGGCTCTCGTTATCATAAAGGCTAACGCCAATGTGTCCCAGCAAAGTAGTCCAATAACACCCCATATGCTAATTGTGCAGAATGTCTTCAGAGTCTAGTCATTTTAATTTAAAAAATGTGAATGGGCAGTTTTTCAATAGGTATTTTCTTGATTATACAAATTATTCCAGATTTTTTCAGGTAGCAAAGGATGGCCTTTTACAAATTAAGTTGCAACAGCTCTGATAAACTTGCTTAACTTTAGCCCATGTCTATAATGACAACTCGCTTTTGTACATTTGGTGGGAATCCGTCCAGTAGTTTTTTTTTAAAACAACCAAAAAGTAGGTCCAAAAAAATTAGTGATATCTATGTCTGCTCCGCGGAGACACACTTCCCTGTTCACTCTGCAGACAGGACACGATTGGCTAGTGGGGCTACGTCATGTCCGCCGACAATCAACGTGTTCGCTGATTGGTTGGACTGAAGCGTGTGGTGCGTCACATATTCTCGATGCGCTCGCCATCTTGGATTTGCGGACACCAGCCGGTGTCCGAGGACATCACAGTAAAAACATATGAAAAAACACAACATTGCACTTGTCAAACTTATCAAATAATCTCTGGGGATGTGAGAGGTGATGAGGATGGGGTGGGATATGGCTGCAAGAAGCAAGTCCGCAAACAGTTTGGATGTTCGCATACAGTCATGTGAAGTTCGCGGGCACCTCTGCATTACAGGGTTGGTGAAAAGCAGTTCTTGGATGGCTTATAACTTTGACGCCACTTAATGATACTGCATGAAATTTTAACCCGATTCTGAAAGGGTTTGCAAGGTTTGGTGGTATTCTGTCAAGAGGGGGTAAAATTAGGGGGGGGTCCCGAAATAATGTAAAGTCTTATAAACGAGGTGCCATTTGACAAATGTACACTTAAGTTGGCAAATTGATAATAGCTCTAGATATAAATGTTTTTGGGATGCTCGGTGGGATTTTGTCAACAGGGGGCAAAATTAGAGGGGGGTCCCAAAATATTGTAAAGGCTTATAAATGTGATGCCATTTGACGAATCTACACAAAGGTTTGCAAAAAGATTAGAGATCTAGATATAAATGTTTTTGCAAAGTCTGGTGGGTTTCTGTCAAGAGGGGGCAAAATTAGAGGGGGGTTCCCAAAATATTGTAAAGGCTTTTAAATGTGGTGCAATTTGACATATCTACACAAAAGTTTGCAAAAAGATTTGAAATCTAGATATAAATGTTTTTGTAAAGGCTGAATGGATTTTGTCAAGTGGGGGCTAAGTTATATGACTATTGTATGAGCATACATTTGACGTAATTACATGGCCTTCAGTAGCGGCCACGTAGTTATGGTTAAGTTGCTAAACCGATAGGAAGAGCACTTTTTGGGTGGCTTATAACTTCGTTTCCCCTGGACGTATCCTCACCAAACTTTGCAAAAAAAGTTTGGTGAGGTTTGTTCAAGGGAGGGGAGGAGACAAAGTTATAGGGGGTGTCCCAAAATTTCTTTTTTTCCCATAGACATAATGGGAATAATGGGAAAAAACTTTGCTCACATCTACAGCCCAAACCGCTGGACCGATTTCCACCAGATTTGCGGCAGGAGTGGCGGCTTGGTCCCAAATGCGTGCTTTTGTTAATTTGGTGTAAATGCGTCCAGTAGTTTTTTTTAAACAACAAAAACGTAAGGCAAAAAAAATGAGTAATATCTATGTTACCAAACTTCACTGTTTGGTCCGTGGACTGGCCTCTGATTGGCTGTTCGGGCCGCAGACTGGCCTCTGATTGGCCAGGAAATTCGTGGACTTTTAGGTGGTCCGCGGACATTGGGACATGCTCACTGATTGGCTGGTGGGAAAACGTGAAATGCTTCGGTTTCCCTGAAACACCCACCATCTTGGATTTGAGGACTTTTTTGGGGTCCGCGGACAGCGCAGTGAAAACATTTATAAAAAAGCAGCATTGCACTTGTAAAACTCAACAATCTCCGGGGATGTGGCGGGGTGAGTACTGGATTGGATATGGCCATAAGAAGCCAAAAAATTGTTTTTTTCACCCCTCGAAAGTCTGTGAACACTCCAGTCCTGTGGTGTTCGCTGACACTTCAGATGTCCTAGGACATCTGTACCTATTTCTGTATTACAAGGTTGGGGAAAAGCAGTTTTTGGATGGCTTATAACTTTTGCGCCACTCAGTGAAAAAAGTTTTGTGATGTCATCAATGATATTTGTAATGTCATCTTTGATGTCCTGGGTGTTAGTCTTAGCAGTGCACGGTGGTGGCACGAGTTATGGTTGCTTAGCTTACCAAAACTGGCGAAGTTCAGGGGTTTTTCGATTTTACTTGTAACCATAACATCCTTTTAACAACTTTTTTTAACTGAATTTCATAGGTTTTTATTAGTGCAACTTAACCATAACGTCCCTTTAACAAAGTTTTTTCAGTAACTTTCATAGGTTTTTATTAGTGCAACTTAACCAAAAGGTCCCCTTAATGTTTTTTCATTGAATTAATACATATTCAGTAAAAAGAAAACTTTGTTAAAGGGACGTTATGGTTAAGTTGCACTACTAAAAACCTATGCAATTCAGTAAAAAAAACTTTGTTAAGGGGACAATATGGTTACAAGTAAAATCGAAAAAACCCTGAAATTCGCAGTTATGGTAAGCTAAGCAACCATAACTCGCGTCACCACCGTGCACTGCTAAGACGAACACCCAGGACATCAAAGATGACATCACAAATATCATTGATGACATCACTGATGACATCACATGTGCTTTTACATTTCATACAAGGGGTTGTGAATGTGATGTTGTCAAAAAAGTATCAGGGATTATCGGGAGATGTGTAATACACTACATAGTTCATTACGCAATGTAGTGTTCTAAAGAACATTCCATTGCAGTGTGCTTTCTAGTACAGGAACCTATTCATACAGAAATGTAGGTATTGACTGCAGCATACACCACAGAGGTGCTATATTTGTAATTTTCAAAGTTATATAAAAAAACGGTGAATGCTTCTGTATTAGACTTTTCCGTACTGTGAAACATGTAGTAATTAGCTAATAATGCATCACTTACTACATATTTCTACTAATACACACACAACATAAATAGAGTATAATGCATACAAATATGGGCATATATATGGAGAGAACAATAAGCAAAAAAGAGGCAGTATCATTAGCAACTGTGTATTATGTACATGATTGTGATTGTATTCACGCACAAAACTGATTGCTTTGTTTCAGTCCTGCTTCTTCCCTTATGTATATGCATCATATGATGCGACTGAACTCTAAGGAAAGTAGTGTAAGAACATATGAGAAGGGTAATCTCTACAAATATAGTACCTTTTTGAATTTTCCGTTCATGACTCAGTGAAGAAAACAACCTGGCCTAGATATGTCAGCAAACAAAAAAGAAGGAGCCAGACGTGAAGTCATCAGTGATGTCATCAATGATATTTGTGATGTCATATTTGATGTCCTGGGTGTTAGTCTTAGCAGTGCACTGTGGTGGCGCGAGTTATGGTTGCTTAGCTTACCATAACTGACGAATTTCAGGGGTTTTTCGATTTTACTTGTAACCATAACGTCCCTTTAACAAAGTGTTTTTTTACTGAATTTGACAGGTTTTTATTAGTGCAACATAACCATAACGTCCTTTTAAATGGATGAAGACCATTACCACCCTAGGTTCCCAAAGCGGGAACCCGGGGTGCTAAAAAAAATATTTTTTTAAAGTTTTTTTTATTGAATTTCATAGGTTTTTATTAGTTCACCGTAATCATAATGTCCTTTTAAATGGATGAAGACCATTACCACCCTAGGTTCCCAAAGCGGGAACTCGGGGTGCTAAAAAAAAGATTTTTCTTCCCAAACCTGTATGCCTGCGGCGTCCCGGTGTAGGAAGGAAAATCCTTCAACAAGATGGCCACCATGGAAAGGGAAGGCGGGGTTCCATACAGGGCCCCTCTTCACTTCACAACACGTGTGCACGGTCTTCGCAGCTACGTGTTTTCTACAGCGCATGTGCATGTTCAAATGAGGCGCGTGTGAGCTTGGAGTCATGTAATTTCTGCGTGTTTTTCTTCTATGCGTGTTCGTGCTCTTCTCAGCTACATGTTATGTACAGTGCATGTGCGTGGTCTTCGCAGCTACATGTTATGTACAGCGCGTGTGCGTGGTCTTCGCAGCTATGTGTTAGCTACAGTGCCAGCACGTGTGCATGGTCTTTGGAGCTACGTGTTTTCTACAGCGTGTGTGCGTGGTCTTCACTAGTACGTGTTTTCTGTTAACTCCTGTGCGCGGTTTTGTTCAACGCGTGTGCGTGTTATGGAAGGCAGGGTTCCATACAGGGCCCCTCTTCACTTCACAACACGTGTGTGCGGTCTTTGCAGCTACGTGTTTTCTACAGTGAGTGTGCATGTTCAAATGAGGTGTGTGTGAGCTTGGATTCATGTAATTACTGCGTGTTTTTCTTCAACGCGTGTGCATGGTCTTCGCAGCTACGTGTTATCTACAGTGCCAGTGCGTGTGCGTGGTCTTTGCAGCTACGTGTTTTCTACAGCGCGTGTGCGCGGTCTTCACTAGTACGTGCTTTCCGTTAACTCCTGTGCGTGGTTTTGTTCAACGCATGTGCATGTTCAGATAAGGCGCGTGTGAGCTCAGAAACGCATGTGCGTGGTCTTTGTAGCTACGTGTTTTCTACAACACGTGTGCGTGCTCTTCGCAGCTATGTGTTATCTACAGCACCAGCGCGTGTGCGTGGTATTTGCAGCTATGTGTTTTCTACAGCGCATGTGCGCGGTCTTCACTGGTACGTGTTTTCCGTTAACTCCTGTGTGCGGTTTTGTACAACACGTGCGCGTGGTCTTCACAGCTATGTGTTATCTACAGCACGTGTGCGTATTCGGATAAGGCGCGTGTGAGCTCGGAAACGCGTGTGCGTGGTCTTTGTAGCTACGTGTTTTCTACAACGCGTGTGCGTGCTCTTCGCAGCTATGTGTTATCTGCAGCACCAGCGCGTGTGCGTGGTCTTCGCAGCTATGTGTTAACTACAGCGCGTGTGCGTGGTCTTTGCAGCTACGTGTTATGTACATTGTGTGTGTGCAATCTTTGCAGGTACAGCGCGTGTGCGTGGTTTTGACTGCTATGTGTTTTCCGTTAACTCCTGTGCGCGGGCATCATTTCTGCGCATTTTCTTCAACGCATGTCCGTGTTCGGATGAGGCGCACGTCCGAGTTTGAAAAAGAAAGTGTGTGCGCATTTTGACTGGCGCGCTATATGTCAAGAGCGGGTGAAGTAGTTCTGCGCATGCGCCTTACTGTGTGAGCGTGGTCTACACCACTACGTGCTTTCTTCGCGTTCGGATGTTGTTTAGTTAACAAGTTTTTGTGCTTCTTGCAGCCATATTCCATCCCATCCTCATCACCCCTCACCTTCGCAAACATTATTTGATCAGTTTGATGAGTGCAATGTTGTTGGTTTTTATATCTTTTGCCGCGATGTCCGTAGACACCGGACGAGAATCCAAGATGCGGGCGTCTCCAAAAATCTGACGCACTTCACGCTTCACCCCAGCCAATTGGAGAGCATGTCATATGTCCGCAGACATCACGCAAGCCGCTTGGCCAATCCGTGCCCTGTTCGCGGAGCAAACAGGGAAGTATGTCCGCGGAACGGACATAGATATCACTAATTTTTGCGCCTTTCATTTTGGTCATTTTAAAGAGAACTACTGGACGGATTTACACCAAATTAACAAAAGCACGCTTTGGGGACCAAGCCGCTGCACCTGCCACAAATTTGGTGTAAATCCGTCCAGCGGTTTGGGCTGTAGGTGTGAGCAAAGTTTTTTCCCGTTATGTCTATGGGAAAAAAAGACGTTTTGGGACCCCCTATAACTTTTCCCCCCCTGGACCAAACCTCACCAAACTTTGCATACAAATTCAGAGTGGGCCATATACTTTTGTTTGCAAAGTTTGGTGAGGATTCCTCCAAGGGGAGCAAAGTTATAAGCCGCCCAAAAAGTGCTCTTCCTATGGAAACAGCAACTTAACCATAACTACACGGCCACTACCGTGGCTGTGTAATATATATATATATGCTCATAGTTTTTTCCAGTGCTTTTTCAAATGTTGTGCACATTCTTAAATAACTCGATTCATTGTTCTTGCACAATTGTGCACTGTGGCATGTTCCACGTTGGCGTCCTGCGTGTGATTTTACAAGAGTAGCTGCTAAGTAGCCCCAATAACACCTTCAGCCAGTCCTGACTTTCCAGCCAACAACACTTTGCATTCATGCAGTTGTAGTTGTATTTGTTCATGCTGTGTCTAGGTCTAGAAGCCCCAGGTACGCAAAGAGATGTGGGATAAAGTGTTAGGACTTGCCAAATGTGACAGTCGCATGGTATAGGAACACCTGCATAGAGACTGCCCGCGGCGAAATACATATGGGTGGATTCGGGCATGAGGCTCATGTCTACTGGTGCAGCAAACAATACATACATGCCTAGCATGCAGGCCTTTCTCTTATGCTGTAGAGGAAAGCAGCTGTGGAGTGTAAGCGCAAGGGGAAGGGCGGCCATTACAGAAGCCCCAATGTGCTGCGTATTAGTTAATAGGTGTAGATGTATCATGTGATGAGAACGTCAGCATACCCATGGTGTGCACAAGGACAGGGTAGGTGAACTGGGTTTCTTGGGTGTGTCTCACTAGACAAGTTACCAGGGGGACAAGTGCACACTGCAGTCAGAGGAAGTACGATCATTCTCAGTGATAGACAGCGCCTTTACAACTGGTATGGGCATATTTGAGGATATGCTGCATTCTGCCCAGTGTACAGTGTACAGTACCTGCAGTAGAACACAGTGGATGGAGGATAACGAACGGTATCCGTTGTTACTGAAGGTACTTCCCTTTACTATTTCCCTTCATGGCAATTTTGGTTTTTAGTTTGATTTTACAGGAAGTAGTCACACATGAGTCACGTGAAACCTGGTTCCCTCACAAAAGAATACTTTAAAAAAAAAAAAAACTAATAGCCTGAATGGAGCTGATGGGTGCTAATAGGTAACACTGATCACTGAGCCGGAAAGAGCTGGTTGAACGGTTGTTTCTGTGATCTGTGTTTGAGCTGCAGGCCGCAAGTTCGAAACCGGCAAGGCCAACTCAGCCTTTCATCCTTCCAAGGTCGATAAACGAGTACCAATTCAGATTGGGTAATAATAGTAACTTATGTTAATATGTCCTATGTAAAGCACTTTAGATTAAAGCGCTGGGTGAAAAAGAAAACTGATGCGTTCAGGCGTGGGCAGGGCCAACACCAGCCCTTACCCTCGATGATTCCTTCACTAAATTCAGGCTTGTCTAAGGCTGAGTCTGACAGGCTGTTATCATCTGGAACTGAGGAGGGGGGCAGGGGTTAGCTAAAATGTGTCTTTTTTTTTCTTACGCAAAGCTGTTCCAGATGCAGTCTTACATATAAAGAACAGTAAGCAAAGGGCAGTGCCCAGTGGCCTCGAAAACAACACGCATCTCACTAGTGGTGGCACTAAAGAACTCCACCACCCACCAAAGCACTACCAGGTGGCACTGAAGCGCAAGCGTCTGAGCCAGCAGCACAGTGGTCGTGGCAATGATTCACGGCACCCTGTGGACTACGCCTCTATCCTCCAGAGCCGGCGTGAAAAACTTGTTGAACCCAGAGAGCTCGCCCCACGTCATGTCAGGAAACCGTTACTAGGAGACCAGACCACGCAAAGGGCAAGGGTGAAGAATGGATTCCCTGAGTAACCAGACGTGAAAGAGAAAATGAACCTAGTGTTACTGCTATGTCCCTCACATGGCATTGCTGTTTAAAATGTGTGTGCAAAGACTGCATTTTGTGTTACACTGCACGATCCGCGTATTCATGTAATCCCTCATGAAATTGAACCGTGTTCGCAAGTCGCGGCTGGAACGCCCTGACAACCCCCCTCCCCACAAAGCCAAAACAGCCAGGAACTGCTACATTTGCGTGCTCCTGAGACATGCATGCACCCTGTACACAGTGCGTGGTGTCCCCTTCAACTATCACCAGCACCCTGACAACATGCATAAGATTTATCGTAACTCGGTTATCACTTGGGAAAATCTGCGTGCAAACCCCCGTAAACCAGTCCTGCACCCCGACACTGCATACGCGCACCTGTCGATCGGGAGCACGCACCCCTAATTATGACATGAAAACTCAACTCCAAAGTTGTGAATCAAGTCTGTATGCCTGCTTTCTGGTAGCAGAGAGATTGAGGGCTTTGCGCGGGCATTTCACAGGCGAGAGGTTGCGCGGTCACATTTATAAATACGCTTTGTCGTGCGCACTTGTGGGCGTGCGATGGACTGCCTGCAGCCCATCCCGCATAATGCCCACTTTTTGGAATGTTTTTCCCCATTTTCTGTATTCTGCCCACAAATCCGCCCTCTCCATAGGCCTCGCCCACGACCTGCGTGGGCTCTCACGCAAGGCACTCGGCTGCTCACAGAGACACGCAGAGAATGCTAGTAATCCACGCAAGTGGGCAAAATATGCCGCACTGTCAATTCCGTGAATCGACGGATGGGATTTTGCACGCATATTGACGCGCAACTCCGGTATTTTATGTGCAAATAATTCCATGAATGGGGCCCTATGCCTTTGTTTAGATGTTAACGTTCTTTGCTGCTGTTTGCAGGTAATGATAATACATGTATATAGTTCTCGCTTGTGTCTTAAATGACATTTTGATTATTCATAGGTGAAAAGCCATAAAGTCGGAGGAATTAAAGCAATCTGCTCATTTCACATTATTCCATTGCTTTTCACTTGCATTTTAATCTTTAGATGTCAGATATGATACTGCCCCTTGTATTGCTCACAGTCACCTAGATAACATGGGTGAGGAAATGGTGTTGAAATGCTCAATGCATGTATTGTTCTTGTAATACAGCAAGATCCGCAGTCTACATGAAGACTAAAATCTGCTTGGTACAGTCAACATCCAATAAAACCAATTAACCCAAATGATTCTGCATGATCCAGACATGACCTTTGTTCCTGGTGCCCAAGATGCAGGGACAGACTCCATAGCATGTTTCAAAAGACTGTGAACTTGCCACAATCTGTGGAAATCAATAGGCTGCAAGACACCAGGAACCCAAGATCACCATCTTGTGGGAATCTCCAGAGAATTGAAGAAAGAACTGCAATCTTTACCATGAGGGTCAAAATGGCTGGATGCCAGGATTGGGTTGCTCATGCCAGGAGCACTTAGACCAGTTCAACAACATGCCACCCCCCACGCCTCTCGGGCACCAATCCTAAAGAAGCATGGTCGTTTCCAGGGCTCCTAGATCAGTGCCAAAGTGTGGTCCCTTATAGGCATGACTGTATCACCTAGGCCGAAACGTCTACTAAAAGTGAACTCTGAGTCATCTCAAGGTTTCTCCTTACTCAGCACCCATTCAAAAGCACCTCAGTGTCTTGAACTCCACTTGGCCACTCCATTCAGCAACACAGAGCTGCCATAGTTATGATAAAGTTACCATAACTATAGAGTTATCTCGGGACGATAGCTCAGGGGCAATGTGCTCGCCTTGGAAGCAAGACAACACTGAGCAACACAGGTTCGATCCCCGGGTCCAAACTTAGAAACCTCTGGGTATTAAGCGCGTTATGAATATATAAATAACCAATCATATCATCAATGCAATGACGACAACGGTCTTCCATTAGTCCAACCAATCGCTTATATGTGGTTCCGAGTTAATTAATATACTGCTTTTGTATGGTCTATTCTCAACACAATGACATACTTGAAAGCAACTTTGATAAAATCATTGATTGTTTAGGCCCTCCTACCAAAAGCTACAGAACATGTATTTGAAGGGACTCTACAAGGACAATTTACATCATTGTGCCCATTCAGCATTCCATCCAACCCACCTTAAATCTTATCTGATTTCAAAATTGGATGTTTCCTTAAACATGGCTCTGCCTGTCCATGCCTCCCCATTCTGTACAGACCTGAAATCAGCTGCTCCTTCATAGAAATTGTCTCCATATAGCGAACACAAATAGTTTGGGCTATTAGGTGGCTCTTAGCACTACCGTTAGTCCGAAACTATTGCCTTATAGTACAGCTAGAGAAAAATGGCATTCAAGGAGGTACACAAAGCTGTTAGATGTTGTTTGGTTATTTGCCCACCAATGACTGCCCATGGCTATGCTAATCCCTATGTGTATTCCCACCCAGTTATTGCCCCTATCCCGCCCAAAACCCTCCACATAGGAACTCTTCACGCTCACTTTATTCAACCCTAACCATCAAACGTTGCATGCCAGTGTGTTTTCAAAGCAGTCTTCTGAGAGTTGATGACTTAATTGGAGCTGTGAAAGAGCTGCTAGTGTGATATAAGTGTTTAACCAGGTCTGCATCTCTATAAGCACTCTGCGTGTTCTTCACTGAATTCCTGTTAAAAACAAGCATTGGCAATGCCAACAGATTTGTCTTGTGTATAGGTATTAGGCATTTCCCAGGCACTTTTATTGGATTCCCATGTGCTCACACCATTTTCCACCTGCTACCATCAATAGCCAGTTACTATCACTACGGCAGTGCCTGGCAAGTGCCTTTGCCATGCCTACACAAAGGCCCAAACCCTTGGCATTGCCAATGCTTGTTATATGTTTATTCCTACTTCAGTGTGTTTCTCCTACAGCCTGTTCCGGTTTACACATCCATATGTCCTGCCTTTTGCCTCTGTCACACCGCCTTCTAGCCGTACCATCCCACCCTTCTTCTAGAGTTGTACTATCAGCTATCAGTGTTCCTGCTGAACCGCAGTTATCCAATCCTCAGCTACAGTCTGACCCCAGCCCATCCATAAAGGTTTATAGGTGTGCTTCTGAACTTTCCTCTGCTGGCCGGGATTCGTGATTGGCTCTTATCCTGCAAGAGCATGACAGCATGCTTTTGAGAAACATCATTGTTTTCTCCTTGATTCTGCATGGCAGGACAATACACAGGTAAGTGACTGTGGCAGGTGGCCAATTGAACTCATGGCCAGTTTTTTTTTTTTTTTTGCACAAAGTATTTATTATGATGCTGTAACTGGGTCACAATGTTTTGGTATCTGTAGAAATGATAGAATTTAAAATAACGAATGGAGAAATTATTGAATTATTTTCCAATTTATTTAGAAATTTTTGGATATTTTACTAAAATATAGGTGTGGGGTGGGGTAACGGTAATAGTTAAGGTAAGGGGCTGAGAGGGGTGGGGCGTCCCCCCTACATTATTTTAAAGAAAATGTGGTAATTACTCCATTCAATCATTTCATGGTAATCCTAATGTTTGTAGGTTTCCCAATCTTGCAGGATGTTAGTGAGAGCTTACCGTCTCTAGGCTCACCCCATCCCTTCTTAGCTCAGGAATTTGTGAGTCTTTCCAGTCCCTCAGGCGTATGCAACCTTTTGCTCTACGTTTCTAGGTTTCCCAATCTTGCAGAATGTTAGGGAGAGCTCACCATCTCCAGGCTCACCTCATCCCTGCTTAGCTCAAAAATGTGTGAGTCTTTCCAGTCCCTCAGGCATATGCAACCTTTTACTCTAGGTTTCTAGGTCTCCCAATCTTGCAGGATATTAATGAGAGCTCACTGTCTCTAGGCTCACCCCATCCCTGCTTAGCTCAGGAATCTGTGAGTCTTTCCAGTCCCTCAGGCGTATGCAACCTTTTACTCATATTGCTAGGTTTCCCAAGCTTGCAGGATATTAATGAGAGCTCACTGTCTCTAGGCTCACCCCATCTCTGCTTAGCTCAGGAATCTGTGAGTCTTTCCAGTCCCTCAGGCGTATGCAACCTTTTGCTCTAGGTTTCTAGATTTCCCAATCTTGCAGGATGTTAATGAGAGCTCACCATCTCTAGGCTTGCTCTCATCCCTGCTTAGCTCAGGTATTTGTGAGTCTTTCCAGTCCCACAGGCGTATGCAACCTTTTGCTCTCCAAAGGTGTTGCACTACAACTCCCATTAGCCGTAGCCAGCATAGTAAATTTTGAAGGATTATCGTAGTTGGAGTCCAAAAAATCTGGAGAGCCATGGATTGCTGACACTTGCTTTAGACATATGCCAACATCTTTTGTAACTCTTGGAAGTATATTTTTCACCAGCCTCTTATACTCCTTCCACACTCTTAGTTGTAGCGTAAGTGTGAGACCCTAATATGTCGAATGGCTTCCTCAGTTCATTCAATGTGCACTGTAGCTGTGAAACTCCAGCTGTCTCGATGACTTCTTCGGCAGTCTTAGGACTCATGATTGGTGTGAGACTCCAGAAGTCCCAAGGCTTTTTCAAACCTTTCATGATGCAGTCTACGTGTTAGACTTGACACAGTTTATTACGCGGTCACACTCAACTCAGGGAGTTCCCCCCCCCCAATTAATGTGGCACACAACAAATCAATATGATTTTGATTCATGTTCTATTTGGTCCCAACCCCAACAAATGCTTAGTGCCACAATGGACTAGGAACCAGGCCGTTGTGTAGTAAGAAAATAGACGTATTAGTTTATTTAAACCAAATTTGACAAATAGACCAACATCAGCCACCAATGCTGTGGCAACACAAGAACAAAACTGACTTCCATAATTCATAATTGCACCAACACAGAGATAATACTGACATATGCAGTCACAATTTCCTACAGCTTTCTTTTCAAATCACCCACCAATACAGAAAAAGAGCAATTCAAGACACAAAGTGGTTGCTGATTTGGTTATAATACTTTTCTCCCAGCAACCCCCAGCATGTAAATATCAATTGAATTGGCCCCTCTGATTTAAATGCCAGTGGCAGAGAGTGGAAATACAATGGGAAACTCAGTTTGGGGTTGTGATAAAAATACACTCTTTGGAAAAGGGATTCAAGGGGAAAAATAGTTTGTTTACTTGTTACCACAGATGCAATATGAGGGACAGAAAAGCAATGGGAAAATTAATTATACCACACCTAAAAAGAACAGGCAGGACTTTCTGGTTTGGGTCAGAGCACAATGGGAACAAAGGGACAATTTTGTTTTGCACCCTGCACACTCACGTGGAAACAGGGTTTTGGGGACCATACTTTATATCTATGCTGACTCAAAACACACTGGGAAGAGCTTGTTAGTTTCGAATGCCAACAAAATAATCTATGTAATCACTGCCCTGGCCGTAGCTGCGCTGATGACCCCAATTACTTCACGGCACAGTGATCAAATAGATCACTTTACCCACGTCCCCCACCCAGCATTCCCCTATCAATGCATGAAAATAAATGCAGGGGCTACACAATCTAGGACTTTGGGGATAGTTTTACCTACAGGAGAGGCCTTGTAATGAGCATCAGGGAATGGTAGGGCACCTTTGGGACAGCAAGGGTGTCAGTCAAGGATAGTCTCCTCTGGCTCCTCCAAGGGGTCCCAGTCAGCTTCTATGTCTCCTGGTCCCTGTCTCCAATGCAAGGTCTGGGCCTTGTTCTAATGCAAACTGGTTTACTTATAGGGAAAATGACATCACAAATTTGTCATGATTAACACGAAAGGGATGGGTTGGTTTTCTCTACCCACCTCCCACCTTTGTGCTAATAGGACAAGGAGATGAAGGGCGTGAGTTAGGAAAGCTGTGGGAGGCGAAAGCTTTGTCATGCCAACTTGACATCTGGGCTCGGCCTGTTTAGACTCTGAAAATCTGCCAACATGGCAAGTACCCTCATTTTTCAAATCATTATATGTATGAATATATTTTTAAGAACTACATTTTAAGGCAAATCAGATGATGCTAATCTGAATTTGGCATGTCCTTCCTATGCACAGATACATTGTTTCTTCATTTAATCAGGAGCCGTATCAGTGAAAAATATGCCACTTCATAGTTCCCATGTTAATTTTGTGCTTCATCCTCACACCAACTTTCAAATCTCTCAGAATCAAGGGAAGGTCCAAATAAAATTTTCATTAATAACTTTAGTTATGTTTATCACACAAAAATATTTTTAGCATGGTTCAAATGGAGTTACTGTCACCTTCAATAAATGTCTAGAATGACCGGTGTGGCATATACGCTGCCCTCTTTATGTATAATATATATTTTTCTATTAACTCAACTCCAGCCTTTTCCTTTGTTCTCTTAAGTTGCATTTAGCCTTAAGCATGTGATCAACCAGAGGCCGGCTCATGTTTATGTTTGCCTCCCGCTTCAAGGCCTGTAATGGCTCTGATTGCAACTCTAATGGACATTTTATGGGAATTGTAACCTCAAGGTAACTTCTGCTGAGAGAACAGGCATGGCCTTATCTGTTTCCACCGTGGTTTAAATCTAAGCAGTGTATTTCTTTCTATACTTTTAAGCAATGACCCTGATTGATGGTTGACAACCAGACCTCCCTTTCCAGGATCAGCAGAGGAAAGGTCTTGGAGCTTAAGTTCATCTTTAGGAGAAATGACTGGCTGCATGTAACATTCTGCAAGAAATGGCTTTTAAACTCACACAAAATGCATTTTACATGACATTTTATAAGGCACGTGGGCCTTATGTCCAGGTGTAATGTACTTGTTTAATCTCACAGTTGCAAAATACATGAATATCACTTCTGGATTGTCCATATGTATAGGGCAGTTATATGAGAAAACCATGTTCAAACTCTGAAAGTCTAGTGAGCACTTCTCTTAATATACTGTAATTTGGATGAGGAAAGGGGAAGTTATTTTATTTATTATAATTGCAATGAGCTTGGTTTCACTTTAAATGACTGGAGCACAATCTGCTATTACACTGAATACAATGTACACAGTTCTGTCTTCTTAAGTAAAAGTCCATCTCTCCGTGGATTGAGTAAAACAGCATTGTCAGCCACATGTCTTTCTTTTCCTTGCTGAAATGCATTGCACATATCTTTGCATGTTTGGGATTTAAGCCCACTTTCTATCCTTTGAGGTTTAGGCCTGTTTTTGGTTCAATAGGCCTCATGTCTGACATCACCATTTCTGTGCTGGCTTTATACTTCAATGGATATCCCACATCTCTCTGGCCTCTTTATTTATGGCATTCAGGGGGCATATTTCAAAACAACCCCACTCCCCACTGCATCCCATCCCTCCATTTGTGGGGCACATTCCCTCTGACTCATCATCTTACCTTTCCCTTCTCATTCTTTCATCCAAGAATAAGGTCTGGTTTCTCCTGACAGGGACACAGTAAAGTTATTTTCTGGATAAGACTAGGCTCTCTGAGACTACTGTGGTGTTGATTTGGCAGAATATAAATGCTTTAATACATAACATTTTGCCTTTCTAGCTTTGAAAGAAATGTAAATAAAAGAGAGCTTACATGCATGATCATCATAATATTTTATTCAGATTTCGCCATTAATGTAATTAATGCATTAGATCACAACACATTACATGATAAAACAAGACTGCTATAAATATCAATACATTACAATTTAGGCCAACTAAAATATAATCTTTTACAGTTTAATATCACCATCACACTTTCCCTCATCAAACCGTGGTAAATGTGTTATGCAGAACCTCTTCTTTAGAGGCTGACCTAGATAGTTCCGAGTTTACATTCAGCAAGCGTTGCCTTTGCAGAAGGGCAGAGAAGGCTCTAGGCATATTGTTTACTTGCACACAGTAGTACAATACATAATTGAAAACGCTTTGTAAATTCCTGCAAACTCTTGTCACAGTGCAGTCCTTTTCAGAGGATTCCTGGAAAACAATGTGTATTGATACGTACAAAAAAGGCAACATGGAAACAGAGGGGACAGGGCATGTGGCATGGGAGATTACTGTTGCCATGGGGGCAGCATGACCTCTATTGGGTGTTATTTTACAAAGCCAGGTTTGGAATGTGTAATTTTGATGGCATAATAATTGTCATTGAACTGTGAAATAAAAGAGGTAGAGTTGTATGCCATCACAGTGACAGCTTCTCTGGACCTGCACAGTACTGGGCAACCCCTTCCAAGTGTTTGTGTAAATGAATCACCATAGCAGCATAGGAGAATGTGCCAAGCAAGGGATTAAAACATTGGTTGCTTGAAAAGTACATGGTAATACAAAATAAATAGAAATAAGTATAGAGCAGACTGCTGCAAAATTATGGTGCGATTATAAGGAGTGAAAACAAAACTTCCACCTGAAATGTGAAAGCAGAACACGCAATTGCAGCTAAGTCACACATGCCACAGCCCACACATTAGCCATCGATGGAAGTTTACCTCCAGTTCAGAGCCACATGAGGAATACCTTGTGAGTGTGCACATTAGCTTACATGTAAAATGTGTGTTCAAGAAAACTGTGCTTGTCTTATAGGACAGCACTATTTTATACATAGCTACTTCAACCAGGTGAGGCAGCCCTCAATGATGCAGACAACTACACCCATCTTTTCACCTTTATTAGGGATCATCAGTGGGGTATATTCTGACATTATTGTGAAGGGGCATTGGGGTATGTTTACCAAACACCAGCAAAGTTACAGTGGGTTTATAAAGGCTTAAGAAAAACACCTTCCCACTGATAAGTGAAAATAAGAATGAGCCTTTTCAGATAAGTCACACGTGGCAGAGCACTACAAAAGGAGGTAATTACTAGCAAGAAGATCCTTTGCTCTGCTTCCAGTGGGATTCCCGTAGCTTAACATTGGGGGAGAGGTGCTGTCCTGTTTCAAATAATTTTGCTGAGCCATACACAGCAGGGTAGGGCCTACCCTGCAGCAATGTAATGATGCAAGGGAAGGCATTTAAGAACAGAGACTCTTTAATGCCCGGAGGCAGGAGACATGGGCAGAGTTTATTCGGCTCTGCAGCATGGCTTGGGAAAGCATAGGCAAGCTTTGTTTCACCCTCTTGAATTACCCTTGACACTTTGCTCTGCCCTGAGGGGATTTCATGAGGAGTAAGGCCCCTGAGTACATACTCTAGGAGAGGATGAACACTTGCCTAGGAAATTGTGCTGATTGGATCCCAGCAGATGGCATGAAAATACACCAATCTCCTTCCACTGGGTAAAGACATTTAATTCAAGGAGGGAAAAGACCCAGAGCAGAAAGTGACAACTATTAAATGAAACACCACCTTGAAGGGATTCACTATTAAATATTAGATCACTTCCCTGCCACGCAAGGGAAATTGCTGACCTGATTAATGAACACCAATATGAAATATGGCTGCAAGACCATTCTGGGCCCGCCGTCCTTGCAGCTTTCCCTGATGGGTATTATATTTTAAATATGAATAGAAAGGAAGGCAAAGGCAGTGGAGTTGCCCTTGTATATACATCTTCCTTAATTGTACAAGCATTGTTAAGTCAAACCATCAAAGAGCTACAAAGTCATGTGTGTCAATATTTCTTTAACAAAATCAATTTTTTTACATTGTCTGATTCTATATGCCCTCTTGACTTGAAATTAGATTTTCCGCCTAAATTACTCAAGGTTTTACTATCCCCGATGGGCCCACTGGGGCCAATGTTAATTGTTGGTGACTTAACCTTCGGATTCAATGACCCATGGGATACAGGTGCATCACCGTTATGGCATATGCGATCAGCCTTAGATTCTGAACAAGCCATTTTCCAGCCAATTCCTCAACAAGGGTGAACATTGGACTGGATTCTTCATAGAAATATTCTCACATGGATTCCACAACAATGGCCTAAACACTTCCTTATTTGTCTCAATATTTTTCTACCCAACCCACCTATCAGAAAACACTCACATATAATACTATACAGAAATCCACGACTCCTAAATAGGGATAATCTACTGAGCCCCATGAAACAACGCACTGAGGCCCTCAATAGAACCTCATCACTGGATGACCTAACAAATGTATCCCACTCTGAATTAACAACCATTAACAACGTAACACCTCAATATATACCGAAAGCATTAAAACGGGACCCAAACAGAATACATGGTATAGCAATTCTCTAAGAAAACTTAGAACAAACATTAGATATCTAGAGAGACAATGGAGAAAGGACCCATCAGCCACTACATATCTTGCACTAAAAACTGTGCAGGAAATATAAACAAGACATTGTTACAGTGAAACAAACTTTCTTTAAATGTCAAATCAAAACAGCAGAACTAGCTGGAAAAAATCTCTTTCAAATCTTACAACAATCCAGTTCCCCTGAAGAAAGTAATACCTTAGTGTCTGCCACACGTGAATGGTGTAACACACTTGCTCTCACTTTTCAAAGCAAAAAAGAAAATATTGGAACCCAAATAGCAGAGGAACTGGCTAACAAGAGAAAAGGTTTCAGCTTCACTAATATAAATGATGTGCCAGAGAACATGGACATTCCTGAAATGTCACCCCAATTACCATTGAACAAACAATTAATATAATAAAACCCATGAATCCAACAACATTCCCAGGGGATCCTGGCCGCTGGTAGTAATTAAACAGTTTGTAATAGCATTCACTCCCATCACTGACATCATCAATCAGCTTTAAGTTGAAGGTAACATTCCCACAAATCTTAAAAGAACCTGGATAAATCCCCTGATAAAGAAAGAAACAATGGACCCTCAGGACACAGGGAACTAGTGTCCTATTTTAAACTGCTCATTTCTTTTGAAAATGTTAGATAAGGCAGTGACCATTCAATTGCAAAAACGTATTGAACAAAATAAACTGCTGGACGATTACCAATCAGCTTTTTCTCCAGTCAGAAGAATCGAAACAACACTTATCGATATCAAAGACCAGCTCCTCAACATCATGGACCAGGGCTCTTCTGCCCTGCTCATGTTACTCAGTTTATCAGAATATCTTGACACCTTAGATCACTCCATACTCATCACAAGGCTGAAACAAGTAGCCAGAATTTCAGACAATGCTGCTCCAAGGACTCTTTCATTCTTAAAAGGAAGAATTGCTAGAGTAAAACTTGATATGAATGAGTCAGAGGATCTTAGGGTCGACACATACATGCAGATATGTCTCATCTGCTTTTTAATATGCATCTAAAAACACTTCATGGCTGGCTCTTATCTCAAAATATATATTTCCCAAAATTACATTGATGATACTCAATTGATTTTTCATCTTCAGTCAGCGAATTTACGAAACACGACAGAAACAATTGCCAACACCTTTAAGTGCCTCTAAAACAGAATGTTTAAATACAGATTTAAGCTCATCATCACAAATTTGTTTGAAAGAAATTCCCCTGGACAAATCTTATATCCAAGTTAAAACATCTGTGCAGAATTTGGGAGCCTTCTTTGATACCCATCTTGGACTGGCTCATCATGCTAAAAAAATAGTCAATTCAACAAACTATTTATTACCTGATGATGCTCAAGCAAATTAGGCCTTTTATTTCAGAAACCCATGCAGCATCTATAGCCCGAGCCATTATCAGCTGCAAGATAGATCACGACAATACATTGCTATTAGGAGCCCCCCAATATGTGCTAGACTGCATCCAGACAGTCCATAATAGAACAGCCAATCCTCAAGAAATTGCATTGGTTGCCCATCACGGCACACATTACATTTAAGGAAGTTATTCTTGCATTCTTGGCCCTCAATGGAATTGGCACTCAGTATCTTCAGCATGAGCTTCGGTATAATTGCCCTCCTCGCAACCTTCGATCTGCACACTCTCAGATCCTAACCAGTATTTGTTCCAAATGGAAATGAGCGAAGGGACATTCCTTTCAAGTTCAAGCAATCAAGCTATGGAAGCTTTCCGAGAGATCTTCGCACTGTAGTACAACTAATGAAATTAAGAGGAAAGTTGAAATCCTCTCCTGCAGACTTCTCGGGGAAGAGAGAAAGAACCAGCTGAAAGATCCACTGAGTGTGACTGCATTAAGGCTCCTTTGACCAGGATACCAAATTACCTTGTGATGGGTAGTGTCCTGTAGATATCTTTATCTGTTTCTATAGTTTGGTCAGTGCAGAACTTCAAGTCTTGCAATCTCCTGTACTGGAACCCCATTGACCTTTACAGTTCAGAGTCATTACCTCTAGCATTGCGGTGTCTACGCATTTCATCAATTGCATCGAAAAACCCTTTTGAACCTGATCAGTCATCCATCACTGTGCTGATTTTGAGATGCCAACACTTTACCCACCTGGCTGACTAATGAATAAAGAGCTCCTGCCCAGATGGCTAGCTGAGACAGCTGGTTCCAAACCACCATTCGCTGCTTGAGTCGCTTCGAGCCAAATCCATAATAAAATGCCTGAACCTAACCTCTTGCTTCCACTGCAAAGGGTAACACAATGGTGCATGCTAGATGCTTGAGAGAGTGCCTAAAAGACTAGAGTGAGTAGTAATTGTGGTGAATAAGTACCCACTTGTAAGGTAGTTCTAGGTTCCCTCACCCTCTGTCATATACCATTTTATTTTTTATTTTTGTATTTTTTTATTGATGTTTTAGTTTGGTGTCAATCTTCTACATCATTGTGAATTATTTGTAAAGTAATATAGAAAGTGCAAAGAAAGAAAAAAAAAAAAGGAAGATCAAAGTCCAGGCTCTGTTGTGGTTCAAAGTTTTCTTCCGTTGAGATCAAGGATACTGGAGAGGAAAAGGGCAATTGTATATATATGTATATATTTGTTGTTGTTTCTGCTGAGGATGGCAGCCCATCTTTCTTCTGTATTCATTTGTTGTGAAGCGAGATCAAAGTGGGAGTCAAATTGCTTGCGTTGGAGTACAAGAGACTGACACTCCATAACCAGATGGAATATGGTTTCCGGTATAGTTTCAGTTTTGCAGAAGCGGCAGTAGTTTTGCGCTTTTGGAATCTGTCTTGTTGTGGCCAGATAAGAGTTTGTAGGTAGAATGTTCAGCCAGATTCTTAGAAATGTTGATCTGATGGTTTGATCACGAAATGGTAACAAGTACGGCTGTAGTTCATGTATTTTTCTGTTGTCTTTGTTACATTGAAGTGTCTGTTTGTAGGTATTTTTCTGTTGGATGGTTTTGATCCAGTCATTCTGTAACAGTTTGGTTTTGGCGTGTTGAGGACGCATGATTAGAAGTTCTTCAGATATCTCTTCCTGCTCCATTTCTTTGATGATATATTTTTTCCATTTTTCTAACACTGTGTTGTTAAGGGTGTTTGGTTGGGTTTTCAGGATTTGGATAGCAGGGGTTTTGTCGTCCGATAGTATTTTACGATATAAATCTAGTCGTTTCCAGCATACAATGGATCCGATGGATTGTGTTGCTAGTTCGTATCGTATTCTTGGCATTGGATATGATTGAGAAAGAGTTAGGATCTTGCGCCAAAAAGTTGACTCGAATTTCACCCAATTTACTTTTTCTGTGTTCATCATTGTCTCTGTTCCGTATGTTATTATCGGGATGTATTTTGCCTGTAATACGCAATGATTGGTTTAAATGAAAATTTCCCATATTTCCTATGGAGCCTTTTTTTCCACTGTATCCAACCATTGTGATTCAGTGTTTGATTGGTTGATGAATATGCCCAGATATTTAAATGTTGTGACATTTTCTAGTCGTATTCCATTAATGTTGAAATATGGTTGTTGTTTTGGTTTTGATTGTGGTTTCGTCAGAAGCATTGTCTTTTTTTTTGAGATATTGATTGATAGTTCATTTCCGTTCATGTAATTGCTCAATGATGTCAAGGCGGCTTGTAATCCAGATGGGGTTTTATCGAGCAAGATGATGTCATCCGCATATTCCATAACAGGAACAGGGGTTGAATTTATTTTCGGCGGATTAGTTTTGGTGTTTATCAAATGTTGTTCGATGTCTGATGTGAAAAGATTATAAAGAGTTGCTGCTAGAGGACATCCTTGCTTTAGACCATTTGATGTAGTTATTGGAGCGGTGGTCAAGCCTTGTTTTTTGAGCCTCACTTTTATTAAAGTTTCTGAATAGAGTAAGATGATTGGTTCCAGAATGCTCGAAGGACAGTTCCATATTTTTAATTTTGCCCATAGCTTTTGCAGTGGTATGGCATCGAAGGCCATTTTTAAATCGATGAATGCAGCGTAAATCATGGTCTTGTTGTTGATAGCTTCATATTTGATGAGATGAAGTAGAAATAGGTTGATGTTAGTTTCGACCTTGGGAGTAAAACCTGTTTGTCGTGTTGAAAATCGCCCATTGGAAGTGGCCCAAGTAGTGAGTTGTCTCAGGAGTGCTGTTGCAAACATTTTTCCTATGGGTCCAATAAAGCAATTGGGTGAAAATTCTGAGGCTGATCGCGGGGTCCTTGTTTGTGAATTGGAACGATTGTAGCCGTTCTCCATGTAGTTGGAATTTCGTTGTGTGTATTTATGATGTCTATTATCTGGCACATGAAGTTTGCCCATGCCGGCAGATCTTGCTTTAGTACAGCGTTTGAGAGTCCGTCAGGTGCTCTTGATGAATTGAGATTTTGTATCATGCATAGGAGATCGTCGTAGGAGACGGATACTGTCCAGTTTGGTTGATTATTGATTGGTTCTTTTTCAGATTGATGTGGTCGGTCCACATAGATGGTCGAAAAATGGGTAATCCATGTTTGTTGTGGTACATTGGCCATTAGCTTGTGTTGTTTTTGGGGATTGTCGTTCAATAGATTCCAAAGTTCTCTTGTGTTGTTTGATTAGTATGTCTTCATTATGGTTTCTGCGTCTGTTTGCAGCAAGATTGATTTTTGCGATTCTTTCCAGTTGTTATATGATTGTTTCAATTTTGGGATCTGCATAGTACTTTCTACTGTTTTGGTTTTCTTTAGGTGTCTTAACGATTTTGCTAGTGCCTTTTTCTTTTCTGCTATTTCCTCGTTATATGTATGTAGATGAGTTCTGTATGGACGGTTTTTGACTGTTCGTTGAAAGGGGAGCAGAATCCACCCATAGTTCAATTTTTTGAGATCTGTCTTTGGTGAGGCGAGTAGTTTCGTCGGTAGAAGTGATATTGCTGTTTGCGGAATGCGGAGCCTTGTGGATGTTCCATCAAGTTCAAGCGCAGGTACTTTCAAGAGTATGTCTTGTTTGATGGAGGAATGCGAATGGACTGTCAGCTTGTTGTGGTCGCTGTTATCGCAGACTATCGTTTGGGCTGTGTTAACCGATTCTTGCAGATTTTTTGAAAGAAATATATAGTCAATAATTGCAACTGAATAGCCTCTGGCCCATGTTGGCACAAAGGGGGTGGAATTGTTCCTTGCATGGTTTAGAAGGGTGAGATCTTGCGTGAGTATTTCGTTCATCCATCTTGATGCTTTTGGTGAAAGTTGATCAAGACCTGGAGGAATGCCATTCTGTGTGATTGGGTTGATGTTAAGATCTCCACAGAGTATTATTTCTAGATGGTGATGGATTCCGACTAGTTTGTCAATTGTGATGAATACACCGTCAATAAATGCGTCGGTTGTAATTGCTGCAGGTTTCCAATATAAATTAAGTATAGCAATTCTCGTTTCATCGTTTTCTTTGTTTTGAGTGTGCGTCTTCGTTGTTATTATTGTTAATTAAATCCAAGGATTGATATTTTCATTGGTCAGTACTTTCCATTGAGGAGTTATTTTGATTAAGGTAAGAAGACCTGATGCTGGCCTGCCTTGTTTTTTGGTTATGGCGGGATTTAGAAAGGCAAGGAAACCGTCACACGCTGGCGTTTCACTGATCCAAGTCTCTTGGAGACATATGATTTGATAGTTTTCGAGGTCAGTGGAGGGCTGAGTGAACAGATGCAGGTTTCCTCTTGTATGCCATGAGCAGAGTGACCATATGATATCTGGTTTCATTAGTTGTTATGAACGGGAGTAAACTGAGCTTCTTGAGAATACGGTTTCTGTGAATGAAGATTCTAGCTCATAGATTCTTTTGAACGGTCGATCTAGTCTGCTCCATGCTTCCGATTTTGCGACATAGGTCGAGTTTGCGTTTTTTCCTAGGTGACCTTTGGTGTGATTGATCATCTGCTTTCTTGAAGGATGTTTTCTTGTTGATGTAGACGCCCAGCAGTTAAAGCCGAGTTTATGGAGTTGGGCACGTTTTGATAGAATCAATTCTTGGTCATTTGGATCAGACAGTTCGGCTACAATTTTGTCTAGGAGCTTATCGTCTTTGAAGGTTATTAAATCAATCTTGTTTGTTGTTATATGTTGCAATTGTGAGATCGCTCCAAACAGGCGAAGAGTGTTTGTTCTGTTGAGTATTAATGGTTCAGCTCTGTTGATTTTGTTTTCGATATGAATTTCGTAGATTTGGTTTTGTTGTAGCAGATTTATGAAGGAAGGGAAGGTACAATCGGTATTAGATGCTGTGTGTGAGGTGAAAGAATCATCTGATACTTGATCATAGGATTCTGATAATGAAACCATGCAATAACCGGGATCAAGAGATGTGTCTGAATTTTCTTGTAATGAGCCCTCCGAGATTTCTTCATATATGTGCATTGGTTGTGGTCATGGCTGGTGTTGTATTCATCTATTATTATGAAGCTTGAGGGCATTGCAGGATGTATGGGTAGTGGTGTGTCATCTGTTTCCCGGACTTCGTGGGTTGAAAGGTTTAGAAGGTATTCATCTTGGGAAGCGGGTTCAGACAGTGGTTCTATTTGTTCGCAGGTTGGTAATACTGCGGCCTGTTGCTGTCGGTTTGAGTTTTCGTGTCCTTTGTCAAAAAGTAACCATTTGTTTTTTTACTTTTTTAATGTTTTGTTTCCTGCATTGTCCTTCTGTAGCATAATATCCAGATTGTAGGGTCTATTTACATTTAGCCAGCAATATTTGTGTGATTACTTTACCAGGTATGTTATTATGGTTTTCGATGCTTATGTGTCTTTGATTAAAGTATATATCTTTTATAGAACCTTGCTCGGACATTCCTATTATTTTGGTACTTACTGTTCTATTGTTATTCTGAGGCTTCAGATGATGAGTCACACCTTTGAATACTATAGAGTGCCCTCAACGGTATCCAGTGACAATGTTGCCAGCTTAAATGTAGTCAGTGAAAAAGGTTGTGATGGAAATACCTCTGCAGTGAAAGGTTTGTCAAGCAAAAAGTAGTCAAAAAATGAAGCAGAAAAGAAGCCAAATATGTAGTGCTACTAGGGTAATTGTTAGGGTTAAGGGGGTTGTGTGCACTTCTGATTGCTTGGTTTAGGGATAGGATAGGGGTATGGGTTAGAGTAAGGATTCTGGTTAGCATTAGGGTAAGAGTTAGGGTAAGGGTCATTGTTGTAGGGCTATAATGTGGGGATTCGTTAGTCATTGGGATAGATGAAGTGTCAAGGTAAGTGTAAAGGTAGGGGTCATGGAAAGGCTAGGTCTAATAGAGTATTGGTTTGGGTGAGTGTGTTAAAGAAAGGGATAGGGAAGTTAGGGCAGGCTGGTGATGTTGGCATAGGATAGGGGTGAGGATAAAACTGGTTGTAAGATCAAATTAAGCATTTGGGTAAGTGTTAAAATGCAGTTAGGATAAGATAAGGTTCACATTAGAGCAAGGGTTAGGGCAACGGCTATGTCATTTGTGGCAGGATGGTTATGGGGTTCGAGTTAGGTTCTTTTATTTATTTATTTTGACATTTGTAAAGTGCTCCCAACACTGAGGCATCTGGGTGCTGAGTTTCCTAATAACAGTACACAATGTTACAATTGGTAGCACAACAAATATTTGTGACACACTTTCAGGTACAGCGTACATTGGTAGTACAGCACATGATAATGCATACATGTGGGGTTTACATAATCAGTATACATAGGCTAAAAGCAGAGAACCGAAGTAAGCATAGGTCAACCGAGTGGAGTAATAGGCTTACATTGTGTTGGGTTACTCTTGTGTGAAGAGCCAAGTGTTCAAGCTCTTGCCAAAGGCCCAGAGGGATGATTCAGATCTTAGTGGTAGGGGTAATGCGTTCCAGTATTTGGCAGCTACAACTGTGAAGTGCCCGCCCCCTGATTTCTGTAGTTTGCATTTGGGAATGGTGAGAAGATGCATGTAGGGAGTGCAAGTAGGTCTGTTAGAACTGTTTTGGATCACCTGTAGTTTTCTTATGTTACCTTTCTTGGTACCCATGTAGAGGGCATTGTGGATGACTAATCTGGATAAAATAAGGGCACTGGCCAATGTGATGCAGCTGACTGTTGACAAGAAGGGACTACAAGTGTTAATAAGCTTAGATATGTAAGCTGCCCCAGTAGCTATGGCATTGACTTGTCTCGTTAATATGAGGGCAGAATCGATGTAGATGCCCAAGGTTTTGACTTCCTTAGAGACATTGATGGTGAGACCGTCAATCGTAAAGGCTTTAAAGGCATCATCAAGTTTGTTTAGATGGTGTTGTGACCCGATGAGGAGTAGTTCTGTCTTTTCATCGTTGAGACAGAGGCTGTGATGGGCGATCCATGCCTGGATCGTTTGGTAGATTTAATTTAGTGATTGAGTCTCGAGGTCATGAATGCCTGTTATAGGTATGAGGATTTGGGTGTCATCCATGTAGTTAGTGTACGTGACACCCAGATCATCAAGGAGGTCGAATAGGGGTTTTGTGAAAATATTATATAGTGTAGGTGAGGAAGGACTGTATCCAATGTGTGGCATTAGTAGATAATTGAGCTGCTGAGGCTAGGTGATTACATAGCATGTTGTGGTTGACTAAATCGAAGGCCGCTGGTAAGTCGAGCAGGGGGAGGAGTGCTAGTTTACCCTTGTCTTTAATCTCGTCCATTTGTATCTTCAGGTTCCACAATGCTGTCTCTGTGCCATGTCCTGGTTGGAAGCGTAATTGGCGGAGGCCTAAGAGGTTGTAAGTTTCTAGGTGATTTCAAATCTTCAGGTAGGCTGCTTGATCCAGTATATTGAGGAGGAAAGGAACTGTTGTTATAGGATGGTAGTTAGTGGGTATGTTAGGGTCTAAGGTAGGTAAGTAATGGGAGAACCCACGCGTCTTTGAGGTTGGTGGGTACGGTGTTAGTTTCAAAGGAGGCGTTAATTAATGTTGTGGTAAAAGGGGTACATTCGGACGTGCATTCTTTAATGAGAGAGGCTGGGCATATGTCGCCTTGGCATTGGGAAGGTTTGAGGCTTGAGATGATTTTCCTCACTTCCATTGTTGTGGCACGGGCGAATTTAAAGCAGGTGATAGGGTTCTGTGCTGACTATATAAAGATCTGCACGGGTTGATTTAGAAAGAGGTTCAGCTTTTTTTGTTCAATTTTTGACTGGAGCAAATCGATTTTGTCTAAAAGAGCTTTTTGAATATCTGTGCATCAGGCAATGTCTTTGAGGCATGATTATTGGGAAGGCACTGGTGACTCAAGCTTGCGCAAGATAGTGAATTGTTCTTTGGTGCCAGAGTTGGCATTGGGGATTCTGTCATTGTAAGTGGAGCTTTTGTTTAGTAGGATAGCCTTTTTAAAGTTTTTAGAGGCGGTGCTGAAGATATCTTTGTTCTGGTCAGTAGGGGATTTTATCCAATTGGTCTCAGCTGTTCTCTTAGTGCTGCATAGGGTTTTAAGATTGGGGGTGTAGCATGCGTTAAGGTGTGCATATGGGTTGGCTTTACTCAGGCTTAGCTGTGCAACTTTGTCAATGGCCGCTAGGCAGATTTGGTTGTAGAGCTCCACCATTATGTATGGGCTGTTGCCAGTATAATTCTGCTGTTCTCTGAATGAAAGCATCAGTGTAGTAGTTTCTCTGGGTTATTATTGCAAGAGTTTCAGGATAGGGCAGCTGGGGCTTGGATGGGTGGGGTGTCTGTAGTCTTGTTTTTGGATATAGTGAATGATATGAGGTGATGGTCAGACCAAGGAAAAGGTGTGTTGGACAGGATCTTGATATTGCAGTTATGGTCTGCCAGCCAATTGAGTGTTCAGCCGATGGTGTGAGTGGGGTTAGCATTTCGGTGTGTGAAGCCTGACGCTTCCATAGTGTTAGCGAGGGTAGAGGCATTGTCTTCCTTTGGATCATTGAGGCCCAAGTTTGGGTCGCCTAACAGAATAATTTGAGATGATGGCTTAGTGTTCATTGAGAGAAGTTGTGCCTCATCTTCTTTTGAATGAGAGGACTGCACCAGGGGGTCTGTATATGAGGTGGAGGGCCAGGGTGCTAGAGTGGTTAAGGGACAATTTGATGGAGAGCAATTCTCCTGAGTAGACTGATTGGTTAGGGACTTCTCTTATTTGGGGTTGTTTTTTGGAAATGATTGCTACTCCTCCTCCTTTGGGGCTCTGTCTATCTGTCCTGAAGATAGAATAACTGTCAGGGATGGATAGAGATAGTGAGGGACCAGCTGCTGCATGGAGCCATGTTTTGGTAATGGCTAAGAAGTCTAGGTTGTTAGTGGTAATTGGGTCAGCAATATCTAAAGCATGTGCTAAGAGTGACCTAGCATTGATGAGTGTGCCTTTGAGTGTAGGGGCTTCAATGTTGGATGTGTCTGGGGACGTTGAGTTGAACTCATTGCTTAGTATAGGCATCGATGTATGTGAAAGTAGGGTGCTCTTAGAGGTGGTGGGTGCTCAGTTGTTATTGTTGTACAGGGAATTAAGTGTGGAATCTGTCTGGTTCAGTTTGATGGCGGTTGAGTTCACAGAGGGGGCTTTCAAGGTGGTTAGGCAGGGTGGCTGGTGAGATCTTCTGGTGGTGTGGTGAAGAATTCTTGAATTGAGGTGTGCTTTTCTCCATGTGAGAGAGGGGGTAGTTGTTTGCAGTGGCGGTGAGGCTAGAGATATTCGGGACAAGAGCCTGAGGTTCCATATGGCTGGTAGGCATGGTTGGCTGGAGCAGTTAGATGGGGGATTGAGATAGGTGCTCTTGAAACCACAGGGCCTGGGATGATTAAGGCAAGGCTTGTGCTTTGATTTTTAGGATGCCATAGATGCAGAGTGGTTAGTAATGGGTGGTAAGAAGCACGACAGGAGGAAAGTGTACGTGTCAGGGAGGGTGGTGGCCATTCTGAGGCTAAAAGTAGGTTTGAGCTTAGTATTGTCATATTGGTGCAGGGCGACTAAACTAGTATTAGTTTTCCAGAAGCCCTGTTTGCCGATGTTTTGTCTAGGTCTGGTGATGCAAAACTGCTTAGAAGCAGAGGCAAAAGGTGCCATATTGAAAGTGACTATCTGGTGTCAATGCGGCATGCAAGGAGAAAGGTGAAAGACAAAGTTAGCAGGTTCTATAAGTAATCCTGAAGTCGCTCCTATGCGTGGTAATTTTTAATGGGCGATCTAGTATAGTGGCCTATTGTGCAAATAAGGCCAATTGCGTCTCACCTCCAAAGCCAATCATACATACAACAACATTGAATAGTCGGCTTGGGTAAGTAAACAGCAGACAGGTTTGTGAGGATGCAAATCGCTTGCAAACAGCATGCAGCAGTAGGTAGTCGTTTTGTACGTTTAAACAACAAACAGGCACATTGAAGTGCAGATTGCTAACACAGGAGCATGATGTACTGATATTTGGCAAGTTAGGCATCATACAGGTACAACTAGTAACAAATCCTTAGCAATCTAGATACAATGTGGAGGCACATTAGTATGAAGACTTTAGTACATTAAGCATCATACAGGCCTATTGGAGCGTAGGTCCATAGCAGACAACATACAGGAATGGGCCAGTGGATAATCCTAGGCACATTTAGCAGCGTACAAAGACTTCTGGTATGGGTTACTAGCAGAGTGGCATACGCTACGATTCGGTCGCTTCAGTCCAATTATTGTATGTCCTGTAGGTGTAGACAAACGGCCGCGAGCCCCAAACAGGTCAGGAGATGTTGCAATTAGGTGGATGGCGTAGGGCGCGAGAGCCGCAGAGGCCCGACCGTTCGGCTAGTTAATTGTTAGTCTACAACGCTGGAGAGCCTGGGTTGAGTTGACGGTAAATCGGGAGGATAATACAATTAGGAGATAAGTGTCTTTGGAATAGGACAGTCAATGAGCTGTTAAGGATGTGTGGAACTTACCGCATGTGTTGGAGCTCGAGGCGTTAAGAAGGCAGGCAGTCCCCACAGTCACAGACAAGCACAGACAGGGCCTTTGAAAACGGGCCTTCGAAATGCAGTGCCGGCTTCCACCTACCGGCCAATGCTATTGGGCATTAGTAGGAGTTGATAGCCAATCATAAGGAAATCAACAGGAATGGGTGCCTCACAAGTGATGCGGTCATTATGAAAGGTCGAATTTGCTACTTTCCACAATATTGGAAGCAAATGGATCACAAGATAAATGAATGCTTTTTGGGGATTCTGCTCCTCGTTTTGCCCATGGAGACAAAACTGCCATGATATGGATGCACGTTACAGTGCTGGTGCTCAATTACGCTTTATAACAATTTTGGAATTTCCATACATCAAAATGAAGGGAAATCTCCACAGAGCCCACTGGGCTTACTGGATGGGTGAATGGAGTCTCGCTGCTCCTGCAGCAAATGAGGCTGTTCAGGTGGTATTGGATCCTGCTCACATGGCGTGGCTGGTGAGATTTTCATTTTACATTGATATTGTATTGAGTAAAATGCAAATAAAATGTTTTAGCACGATGAAGGGTTCTTTTTCTGTAAGAATTCAGGGCAGTAATCAGAGTTGGAGGAAGGTTTAGGAACGTAGTTAGGGTGATTGTGGAGGTTTTATTGAAGTTTGGGTAATTTTTAGGGTTACAGCCTTGTGCTTTTGTGTATTTTAAAAGATCTTTTTTGGCAACCTTATTCCTGGCAACATTTTGACACTTTGTATTGTTTGTATTGAATATTATTTAACACAGTTCACAAGAATTTAGACATAACAAGTTATTTCCATATTAAAACAGCCTTTCTGTCATCTCTAAGATCTTATTCCATAACCAGGTCTTTACAAGTTTCCTCATTTTAAAAAGTGATCAATCATATGTAAATCTTTTTGCAGGGTGGTACACAATTTTACATTGCCCCAAGAGAATGAATGGTTCATAGAAAAACTCAGTAAAAAAATTGGCCCTTTGAAATTTAGGGATTCTCAACTACGTAATCCTCTTAGGCCACCTCAAATTTTCAATTTGTTGCATAAGTAGTCAGACATCTTAAAATATAGAGCTTTATACACCAGACATATATCTTCAAATGGATCCTCTGTTCAATGGTCAGCCAGTTCAACTCCTTCAAGATAGGCGTAATAAGGTCAAATTTCCTCCCGCCATGTACCAATCTTGTAGCAGCTTTACAAACAGATCTTAACAGGGCAATGATTTTGGAACGCCCATAAGCAGAGAATTTCCATACTCTATGCTTGATAAAACAAGTACTTGAGGTAATGTGAGAAACTGCTAATTTGACACATAGGGATTTACTGCTCTTAGTGAACGTAAGTGAAAATTAGCTGCTTTAACCTGACTTTTTATTTGGGGAAACAAAGAGAGTTGCAAATCTATCACAAAACACAAAATTGTTACTTAGGTAGAGAGTTGTCTAGGAGCACACAAAATAGTCAGCTAATAGAAGCTTTCAATCAATGAATGGTCAATTTTCTAATGAGAAAGCACCATGAACTCTGTTTTGTCTGGGTTCAGGCTTAAAACATGCCTTGGACACAAACACGCAGGCACGCACTGTGAGGAGGAGAGTGTGACATAAACATACATTCAAGCACATAGATGTTAAGGTTCCAGTTTATCTGGGTGACATTGGTGGACACGATTTTCAGCATCTGGCTGATACACCCACAATAGATTTGGTGGCCAGGGTTGAAACCTGGCAAAGCCCTCAATTAACTGAGTCCCATATTTGATCTGATCTATTAATGTTATTTTGTTGTACTGTATATGATGGACTCTGCTCAGGCTATTGTACTTTGTTATACATTTATTTATAATTTACTAGTAGTAGTACCCCTTCCCAAATGGGTACTGTGGACAGACATGATAACACTGATCGTGTAGGTCACTGTTCCGATTCGCTTATCGCTTAATGTGCTTTGCACCCTGAAGTAAACTGCACTGAGAATGGGTGTGTGTGGCTTGCTGACATACCCTGGAGCAGACATTGGGGGAGGCGAGAGTTGGTGTGTTGCTGCATAATGGTACCTCCTGTGCTCTCTCCCCACCTGTTGCTCACCCTGAGGTGGTGCAGTTTGTTGCAGTGAATTGCGGTGCAATTATCAATGAAACCGGGCATCCTAATGTCTGGTCCTCAAGTTTTTTTCCTCGTGTCGGGACCGGTCCTTCTACGACCATATTGATCTTTCGCCGATTTCAGGCAACCATGTCATGTGTGAAGGTGCTGAAAGCTGGGAAAAGGGGTGGGGTGTCCAAATGCCATGTAGCTTCTAACATCCGGAGGGTCCTAACAGGTAACTATGCAAAATGTGGTGCAGATTGGTGAAACAGTGTGGAATTGTATGTGGAACAACGCTTCATCAAGCCACAAACGCACAAACAAATTTTGACTTGTGCTGAAATGCGGGGAACGGGGTGGGGTGTTCAAATGTTATGTAGCCAGTAATGTCTGGAGGGTCCTAACAGGCAACTATGCTACATTTTGATGCAGATTGGTGAAAGGTGTGGAATTGTATAGGGAACAACGCTTTGCCACAAATCCTGCCACAAACAAACACATTTTAGCCCTGATTCACAGAGCATTTTTCTTATGGGATTCCATCATTATAAAACATGTCTGTGAATCAGGCCCTTTGACTTTTATATATGTAAATAGATAGATCGTTTTTATTCAGTCCCTGACTTTTCTTTCAGTCAATATACCATTCCTGCACCTATCAAGTCATAACACACAGTATTTTACTCTATGTATCTTAATCTAAATATAATGTTTTTGGTGAGCCCAACTCCCACATTCGAGTGGGGTACAAGCACAGAACTCCAATGAATTCAATCAGTATTATTAATAACATTTTTGGTTTATTATTGTTTTGCATTTATTAATTTATTAATTGCTTTCTTTCTGTTAAATGTGCTAGTCCACCACATATGAAGTCATGTCAAATAGCATGTTAAACCTAATAGGATATACAGTAAGCACAGGAGTTGAGATTCAAAATCATCTCCGGAGGGAAGTGTCCAAATATCCGTGCTACCAACGGAGTAACTATCAAGGCCATAGAAGCATAGTTAAGCATTAATACATCATCATACATCACCCTGTACTCTTCTCGGCCAAATGTTTGCTCATGGACAGCGTGGTTTCTGTCTAGCACCATGCCCTGGAGAGAGTAGAAAGGTTTGTTTGGATTCCCTCAGGCCTATCAGCAGTGGGAAATTAGATTTATTTTAAATCACCAATTGTCACTCGCCGAGACAAAGGATCTCATATCGAGGACAATGGTTGGCCCCTTATTTTTATTTTTTACCTTTTATTATTTATGTAGTGCCAACGCAACCAGGCCCGTAGACATAAGGGCACTAACACCCAAAACACAAACAAGACAAAGCAGACAAAACACCCACACATAAAAAAGACAAACAAGCAGCTAAAGCAGTAATAACTAAACAAGAAACAAAATGGTTTGGAGCAAACAGGAACATTTTCAAATTCTGTTTAAAGGTTTCCAAGGATACCACATTCCTCAAATCCGGAGGTAAAGTTTTCCACAGCAGTGGTGCAGTAGCAAAGAATGCTCCTCTACTCACCATGGCCAAATTGGTCCATGGGACCAATAAGAGGTTGGAATCATTAGAGGATGCTTGTGAGCCCAGCCAAGATGGCCGCTTCTTAGTAGGCTCCCAGCTGACTCTCATAAATCCAGAATTAATCAGTTAATTTGACTGCACTGCTCGACTGGCTTGTGAGGATTTGACTTAGGTAACACCAACAGCACCTAATGAGTCCACTTTTATCCTACTGAATTCACGGACAAGTGTTAGTTTGGCTTGGCGCAGTGGCACCCAGCGAGGCGTGTTAATGCCACGATATATCTGGGTAGTGAGAGCTGCTGGCGCGATCATCGGATGGTTCCATACCATACCATTGCAGGATATTTTTTCACAGGGTTTTTAACCGCAGATTTATTTATGAAAAAACTAATTGATTTTTATTTTTTTATTTTTGGTGGGGCTATCTCCCCAAAACCCATCCCCTTTAATTTTTGTATATTCCCGTACACCCACACCCAATTTATATATTTTTCTCCCCCCCCCCCAAAAAAATTCGATGAGTTTTTTCGGCAACAAAATTTGCTGTAAAAAAAACGGCGGAAAAACATCCTGCGATGAAAGGACGTCGTACCCATCGGATAACCCATATGAGCGGCGTCTCCTTGAGAGGCTTTGCCAGGAACCAACAGGCAGCCATTTTGGATTCACCAGAAGTGGTGAAAACTCAGTTTGATCCAGCTCAGCATTTTTTAAGTGGTGTTGGTGAGCTTGATCGCTTCCAGCGCTGCCAGCATTATTTGTATGAAGTGCTTGATACATGGTGGTTGGATCGGTGGAATAACGTGCCAGATAAATTGAGGTTCACAGTGCTGCAGTGGCATCCACTTGAGAAGTTATCTATTTGTTACTTGCCACCTACTGTTGTGTGAGCAATTTCTGATTATGGCGATACCATTCATGGTCTGAAAATCACGTTTCCAAATTAGCCTGCTCCAACTTAGCCTATGTTTGCTTGCACCCTCACATCTGCTATTGTCTATATATATTGTGCCTGCAGTGATTCATATGTGTCATGCCTTTTTAAGATGGGAAAATCAGATAGACATCAGTCCAAACTTCGATTCCCGACCCCTTCCTGAGGAAAACAAAATGCAGTTCGGGACTCAGGGGCAGAGGTGGATACAGACTCACAGCCCAACACTTCGCTAGGCATTCTGCAGGATATCAAGGCAATGTGTACACAGGTGCAAGCTAACCTACTGTTGTTATATAGTAAACTGGATACCTTGACCTGCAAATTTAAATCACATGCAAGCCCGGCTGAACAAGCATGGTGACAGGTTGGATGAAGCTGAAAACAAGGCTGTCTACGATGGAAGATGAAACTGCGTCGAACTTGAGAGCTATGACCCAAATCAAAAAAGCACTCAAAGAACTGTCCAATAAACAAGAAGATTTTGAATCTAGATCGCGATGGAATAACCAGAGGATAGTGGGGATCCCTGAGTCAGCTGACTCTGGATCCAGGGAGCTCCTGGCGGAATCTATATTTCGCAAGATGATGGGCCACGATGGTTTTTCAACAGCATTTGTGGTGGAACGGGCACATTGCATTCCTGTAGGGAAGTTACCTGTTCCAGGTATAATTCCCAGACCGATAATAGCCAGAATACTCAACTATAGAAACAGAGATTACACGTTACGCCGTGCAAGAGAAAAGGGTACCCTTATTTATAATGGTAATCAAGTCCATCTTTTCCTGGACTTTTCCAACAAGTTTCAAGCATCCAGAGGAGACTTTGAGGGAAAGGATTAAAATATGTTATGCTTTTTCTGGCAAAGCTCTGTGTTGAACATAATGGTGGGGCGATGTTATTTCAGTCTCCTGAAGACGCTTGTGATTTCTTGGACTCAATAGCAAGTAACCTTATGACTCCGGTGAGCAGGAATAATCCTGATGGCTACTCTGGTGGAGGCTCTGGTTGATCTAGGAGTGCAAATCTCACCAGGGACAAACTAGATCAGAGCCAATTTGTAGTGCGCTTGAAGCGGATATTTGGGGTGGGCAAGGGTGGCTGGGCCTCAAGCAGTCCCCATGTGATGTTGCATAAGGGGTACTGATTACAGGGGTGGGGTTCTTACTGGCAGTATGGAGTTGCTGGTGGGGGAGGGGGTTCAAGAGGAGTTTGTTATGTTGCATGATTGGTTTTATGTCTTTGTATTTCAGACAACATGTTTGAACTATTTCCAAAATGGTACTGTGACCTGTTTAAAATTGAGGGTGGTTCTGCACCTGAAGGTTGGGGTGGCCGTTATAATTGTCTTTGGGTACATGGAAGTGATGGGGAGGATATGCTCTGTTCATAGATCTGTTTTGTAAATAGTCTTGTTGTTTATTAGTGATGGTTAATGAGGCACAATGTATGACGTAGACCATCTGAGGTCTTAATTGCCCCTCAAAAGCTCAGAAAGTATTATTATACATATAAAGACATCAAGTGGATGTTGCGTTTTTGCAGGAGACACACCTGTCCCCCTTGGAAGAAGTGAAATTTGCCAAGTATTTGGGTTGTCATGGGTATTTCTCCTCTTATTCCTATTACTCCAGGGGGGGTTGTAATATTGTGTGAGGAGCACTAGGGTTTCGTCTGTTTGATGTTGTAAATGATTCTGAAGGAAGGGCATTGATTTCCATGGAGTGATACATGGCCAAGTTATTACACTGGTCAGTTACTATGGGCCCAACACCAACTACATTTACCTGTCAGAATGGGTTGAAACGCAGTTACTGAAATACTCATCTAACATGATCATCTGGGCGAGTGACTTTAACGCAGTACTGGACCCTGAAGTGGATAGCACTGGGGGGGAAACACAGATTACTTTCTAAATCTACGCAGAAACTCAAATACAGTTGATCCACATGTGAACTTAACAATGTTTAGAGGGTCTGTCACCACAACGTGACATGTTATACATACAGGTCGGCAGTACACCATACAGAGTTCCGACTTGATTATTTTCTATTATCAGAGAGGGGGGCGGGTTGGGTTCGGAATGTGCTATTTTGGATCATACATTGTCGGATCACACACCAGTGACTATTGGCTTGTCTATCTCTGGGAGGAAAATGGGTGGTAATAGATGGGTCTGTTTACTGCTGTAGTGTTTCGGGACTCCATCCAGGGGAGTATCACTCATTTTTCTTTGAGAAAATTAGGGAACTGTTGGCTCTCCCTCAGTGCTTTGGGAGGCCTTTTAATGTGTAGTCTGTGGGAATGTATTATCAAAGAGGCTGGCATGTTGAAGACTATCAGGATAGAGTTGGCCAGTAGTGAAACAGTGCTTCGACGAAAAGAATTAGGGAACCTTGGAGAGACTGCTGATAGGGAAGTGAAATACTAACATAGGCAGATGTCCATCTGGCAATATGGGGATGGTCAACGCCCAGGTAGGGTGTTGGCACGTGCTGTTAGGATAGAAACTTCTAAATCTCACATTACATCTATAAGAACTCATTCAGGTGCCCTACACCACACGGATGAAGAAATGACTCAGGTACTGGTGGAGTAGCATAGGGGTCTGTATTCTTCCTGTGTGACAGTACAACAGTCAATGATAGAGGGGTTCCTTGATCAAATCACATTTCATTGGTTTACTCAAGGGGAGAGAGAGAGTGTTTAGGTAGCCCTATCACTGCTCAGGAGGTCCATACTTCTATTACGAATCTGCCTTCGGGGAAAGCCCCGGGCCCACATGGTTACACAGCCATCTTTTATAAGTTTTTCTTGGCACTTTTGTAACCACATCTTTTGAATATGTTTTATCAAGCTTTGTTGTACGGGACATTACCAGACACAATGAGGGAAGCTGTTGTTACACTGCTCCTGAAGCCAGGGAAGAAGCCAAGGGAATCATTATATAGGCCGATTTTGTTTATAAATATAGATAAAAAAAATAATGGCAAAGATTTTGGCTTCTAGACTAGCTCCCTTAATGATTAAGTGAGTGAAGACGGATCAGGCTGGTTTTATCCCTGGGAGGTCCACATATTATGGACTAAGCAGAGTATTTGGCCTATTTCCGGCAGTTGATCAACAAATCCCAGTAGTTGCTGCCCTGCTGGATGCTGAGAAGGCGTTTGACTCTCTAGCGTGGACATTCCTTTTCACAGTGCTTGAACGAATGGGTGCTGGAGAGGAGTTTACATCATTGCTATCTCTGTTATACACCTCACTGGTTTTGAATTAATGGGCGAATTTCAAGGCCTATTCAAATATGTCGGGGCACGAGGCAGGATTCCCCCCCTTCTGTATCCCCTGCAGTTCGTTTTGGCGATAAAGCCCATGCCGGAATTACTAAGGACATGACATATTCATAGAGGAGTATGCTTGTTCACACACAACTTGGTAATTTTGTTATATGCCGATGACATGATCTTGTACGTCTCCGACCCAGCAGCTAATTTGGCACGCATAATCGCAGATATTTTTGAATTTGGACCATACTTGGGAGTAAAGATTAATCCTACAAAATCGGTGTTGTTCCCTTTGACTGACCAGATGGAAGAGTACCAAGATGGATTGGGTTTCCAGTGGGCCAAGGAGCGTTCCCTATCTGGGAATTGAACGGGCATTATCACCAGAGCTCTATATGGTAAATAACTGGAACAGGCTAGAATCGTTTTTAAAAGATGGGGGCATTTACCTTTATCGCTAGCCTCATATCCCTGGTAAAAATGATAATTCAAACCAGGTTTTAATATATTTTGCTAAATGTACCCCTGGTGGTATTGAGATCCTGTTTTAAGGAGGTGAAATCTATTGTTTCTAGATTCATTTGGGCTGGTAAACAACCACAAATGCACTGGGACAAATGAACTGCTCCCTTTGAAAGGGGCTGGTTCGCACGCCCGGATTTTGAATCCTATTATGATGTGGCACAAGCTGTGTTATTGTCTTTCTGGTACGCCCCTATTTGGAATAGATTGCATGTTCAAAGTGGAAGGACTCTTGCATCTCTTGCACTCCTGAGAGCAGTGATACTTACATTGCTTCGATGCATTGGCAGAGCGAGAAATATGGTAGAGGGCACTTATAATGCTCGGCGACAAATAGAGCAAAAGTCATGCGGTAATGTATTATACTCTCCCCTTTTTGGCCATGGCACATATTCCAGGAGTTCCATGAGCAGGTGAGAAGGGCTACGTTCAATGCATGGGTAAACTGGGCATAGTCTAATAGCAAGACCTCTTTCCACAAGGACAATTTCTCACTGCTGACGAATTTAAAAACATGGGTGGTACTTGTTCCTATATTTTTGGCTCAGAACTACCTTAAACTAATTGTTCCCCTCCTTTCCTGCAGCACCACCTGTTGCACCTCTTCTTCATGATATGATAAACACAAAGGGCAATGGGAAGCTAGTCTCAAGTTTGTATCCAAAAAGAATTATCGCGACGAGGGTGGGATGGGCTGATGTTGCACATGGGAAATGGGGGGAGTCTTTGGGTACCCCGATCCCGGAGACTGTGTGGTGCTACTGCTGTTCTCCGACTTAATGAGTAGCGCTTAATATTAGCTATACGGTAATACATTTTGGCAACAGTTTCTTATACTCCTGCAGGCTTGTATAGATTTTTTCCTGAGGTTTCAACAAGTGTCTGAGGTGTGGGTTCTCACCAGTGACCTTTTTGCATCTATCATGGCAGTGTTCCCACATACATGACTATGGGACATAAGTGTTTGACAGAATACAGAGATAATTGGAGAGCAAAGGACCCCTTCTGCTTTTGTTGCGTTACTGGGGTATACTAGGGAAAAGGCTGAGCATGTAAGACGTCTACTGGGTCTTCTTCCGGTTTTAGCAAAAAGAAGGGTTGCCATGGTTTGGGGGAGGGATCGAACCCCAAGGTACGATCAATGGAAATCGGATATCCTTTATTGCCACAGTATCGAAGTGGAATACTGCGCTACAATACACTCTACTGCAAGACCGAAGAACATATAGAATCCATTCATGGGCACGCCTGATAAATTATTGTAAATGGTATTGCTTTGGAAGAAATATTGCTGATATAAGTTGTTACAGATTGCCTGGAATGTATTGCTGTCTTGTTTGTTGATATAAAAAAATAAAAAATAAAGATCATTTAAAAAGATATTGGACTCATTAGATCTCAGCATCCTCTGTTTTTTTAAGTCTAAAAAGACTTTCTGCCAGGTAAGCAGGACTGGTGCCAAAGAGGCATTTGTGTGTAATCATCAAAAGTTGTTGCAACTCCTGGATTCAATAGGAAGCCAGGCCAGATCTTTTCTAGCTTGCGATACATTTTCTTGTCTATTCAGAACGACCACTGCTCTAACTGCACTATTTTCTATTACCTGAATGCTGGCACAATCTTTTTTACCAGTGCTAAAAAGGAGGCTACTGGATTAATCAAGTTTTGTGCCAGTAATAGCCCTGGCAATTGAGGCACAGTTCATTTTGAACATTGAACGCATTTGGGTAAGCAGTTTAAGGTAATATGCAGAAGTTGAAACAAGATTATTGACCTAAGCAGTCATATTCATAGATTGATAGAAGTAAACCCCAAGTGTTTATACCTTTGATTGAGTGGCAAGCTTACAACCGGCTCTGATGAAATGTTGGTACTCAAAGTCAAGCTTGCATAGCTAACCCACTGTTTCCGCAATCATGTGCTCTGTTTTTTCATCATTTAGTTCTGATCCATTCATTCTTAACTATCCAAGATTGAATCAGGGAATAAACCCTGTTAACCTCCTCAAGGTCCTTATCATAGGACCCTGACAAGGGGATTAAACACTGGGTGTCGTCAGCGTAGTTGGTAAATACAATCCCCTTCTCCTCAAGTAGATGAAGCAACGGTAAGGGGAAGATGTTAAACAAGGAGGGGGATAAACAAGATCCCTGTGGCACTCCAAAGTGAATCTTAACTGGATCTGCTATTGCTTCGCTGCTGCAGGACTTGCAAATAAGCAACTAGATGCAAGATTTTGAGTAAAAACTGCACATTAGTTATTGGCCTATGATTGGATGGAATGAGGGGATCCAACACAGACTTTTTCAACAATGGTAAGATACAGACATACCTGATGCAGCCCGGAACCTGACATTCTGCAAATGATAGGTTCATGACTTTAGCAATGGTCGAGATAAAGGCAGGTACGCACGCCTTGATGGCCATTGCAGGGCAGGCATTGTGTTTCCAGTTAGTGGGTTTCAGTTGAGAGATGATAACTGCTATCTCATCCTCAGAAACCGATCTAAACTCAAACAATGTTCGCCATTCATCCTGAGGGACCGCAAAACCTGATTCCATTACCTCAGCTGCCCCAATCATGCTTCTAAGGTTAAGTGTAGACTGTTCAACTTGAATGTTCTGTCTGATCTTATGCAACATATTAAATAGGACAGCTTGCATAGAAGTGCACCAATTGCTGTCCTTCATGATTTTAGTAGCCACCATAGGACAATGATTCTTTTTAGCTCTTTCAGAATTTTAGAGGGCTCTTGAGAATTAGAATGATGTTATTACAAATATCGATGATAAGTACTAAAGATATTTCAAAGAAGGTAGCAGGCGCTCCTCTCCAGAAAGAACAAGGCATGATAACCTGTTTTGAGATGAGAGTTTGCAGCACACGCTTTTTGCTCACTGTACCTTTCACAGATGGGAAATATTCATTTGCATATCAGTCTTTGTCCCGCAGGCAATCAGACGTGGACTCTCTGCTCACTATGCTCAGAGAGACAAAGCTTCACTTCACTGATGAGGCCCAACAAGGCTGAAACACGTGTATGGGGTTGCTTTTGGTACTCTTGTTCAGAGCATTTCGGTGCTGGACTGCCCATGTGGGCGGGACAAAGAGTGATATGCAAATGGATATTTCCCATCTGTGAAAGGTACAGTGAGCAAAAAGCGTGTGCTGCAAACTCTCATCTCAGAACAGGTTATCATGCCATGTTCTTTCTGGAGAGGAGCGCCTGCTACCTTTTTTTAAAGTACTATAGATACCCTTAATTTCCTTTTGCTTTCCTTTTCTCTTCTTTGAACCAGTATCAGATCTTGTCACAATGGCTGGAATGGGCATTCAACAAATCAACTGCCTGGTCTCATTTAGGTGGTGTTGAAGGCCATTTTTCTATCACCCCATCTTTCACATCGACAAAACAAGTAGGTGATAAACCCCCTAAAATGAAAAGCACAAGTAAATAGATCATTTACTAATTTACTAGTGTGTGTGTGTGTGTGAGTGTAACCGATGTGGCCCAATGAAGCAGGTGCACAAATGCATCACTTTTATATTTTGAAAACAGGGCGTGCCTAGGGTTGATGGCCAACCCATAAATGAGACAAACCCTTGTTCGCAAATTATCTCTATGGCCTGCTGTCCCTAATGCCACATCCGGTCCAGTACACAGGAGGTCTAGGAGCCGACAGTGGGATTTTCTGATCTCTGTCAACTTTGTAGTAGCCCTTCACACATGCTCTTATGCATGTGTGTTGGTGTAAATATTGCCTTTCTTCGCATATGGGCAAACATTCTAAGCAATGCTCAGAAGGGAGAAATGTTTAAGACAAACCACTTGTGGGCTGCAATCTTCAATTTGAGAGCCACACGCGTGAAGGTAGATGTACTGAACAATTCCTGAGTTGCCAATCAATAGTCTACCTACACAGTAGAACATGCTGCAAATGATTGTTGATGGGCCAGCCAGCCAAGTAGAGTTAACGTTATGTTCAGCTGTCAACCATGTAATGTAATGTAATGTAACTAAATGTATAAAGTGCAAATAAGGCCCTTAGGTGTCTAGGCGCTAAACACAAGGCGGACATTAAGGGTGGTGCCCCTAGCAATGCAAGAGAATACCAATTAGAAGAGAGCTTTTAAGTTCCCTATGCAATGGAAAATACTCCTTTATGGCTCTCAACGACAGAGGGAGTCCATTCCATAGAGTAGGACCAAGCAAACAGAAGGAGCGACCGCCTAACCGGGCTCGCTGATACCTCGGTACTCTAAGGAGCACAAGTGAAGATGAACAAAGACATCTAGTAGGATGGTAGCACTCTACCTTAGCCTTCAAGTAGCTAGCACCCGCGCCATGAAGAGCCCGATGTGTAACACAAAGAGTTTTAAACACAACTCGGACCTTCACCTGTAGCCAGTGAAGCTGGCGCAGCAAACCGGCAGATGGGGTCAATCTAGGGGCATTCAGGACCAATCTGGCCACTGAATTTATAAGAACTTGCAGCCGCCATCCATATATTCTAATCTCCTCTAAGTCCCAGTAAGCGCTCTTCACAAGCCGAACATCCTGAGAGAAGGTGGGGTCCCGGCCGTCCCATAAATGTTTGCCCTCCTTGTGTTGGGTTGACCTACAGAAGGCTTTATAATATTGTCCTTTGAAAAGCCAAGGCAGCGCATGGTCCCATTGAATCCTGCTTGTAGTCTTTGGGCCACACTGGAGACCTGCTGAAAGGTTTTTATCCCCCTATTCACAAACCAGATTCTCTCTCTTCCAGTGAGCCAGTCTGGTTGCTCCTTACTGGGTTCAGTGTCCCCTGTAATGGGATCGTGAACCTGTACCCAAGTAGCTAGTTGGCTATCCCCAAAGTGGAATATTGGTCCTCAGATTGTACTAGTTGAACCCAGATTTCACTAATAGTTGTATGGCTTTTTTGGCCATATTTTTATTAAACACCAGAAATATTTGAACAAAACCACAAAATAGATACGTGGTTTGGTGCAAAAATATTTAGATGTCAGGGAACATCTGAACGACCAGATTGATCTTCTGGCATGTCTGTTCGCATTGGCCTCTTTAGCCATAACAGCAGCATTGTCCCTGCCCTGGGGAACCTATAAACCAAGTCATTTCACTGATTGCCATGGTTTGTGGCCCTGCCCATTGGCTACCTTGACAGTGGCAAGGCCTTCGACGATGCCCGAACCATTCACCTGACCCAATAAAGACGGACTCCTCACACGGTCCTTATAACTGGGTCAAGCATTCCCTGGGAAAGGTCCTGTGAACGTTGACCCAGGTAGCCAATGTGGTGGCCCAAAAAATTGCTATATGAATCTAGCGGTTGAACCCGGGCAAAAGATATATCACTAATTCTTTTTTGGCCCCTTTTCGGCTTATGTTTATTTTTAAAGAAAGCTGGATGGATTTTGACCAAACCACAAAAGGACCATGAACCGGGCCAGATACAATGTCCTCAGGAAGATTTACAGTGAATCAGTCCAGCTGTCCAGTCTGTAATGTTAATGTTAATGTTAAAGCATATTTGTATCGCTGACTATCACCACCAAAGTGGTCCCCTGGCGCTCTGGCAGATATGAAAAGGAAAGGGGGGTGGGGTGAGTTAGTGGAATAGAGCGGGGCTAGTGCAAGCGAGCAGTGATGTGCTGTTGGCAGCTTCAGTTTGGTTAGGACCATTCACTGAGCTTGGGTGTGCTTTTCGGTTGATAGCCGTCATGTTCTGTTGTGAGATGGTTTGTTCTGTTGTGATTTGTTTTGTTGTTGCAGTTTGTGCGTTTTGCTGTGCTATAGGGTTGTGGCTGTGTTTTGTTAGGGTCTGAGAGGTGTGTGCAGAAGGGTGAGATTGTTAGTGGATTTGTTACTGGCCTCACTATCTGGATGTGGTACATGCTGATGTTAATTTCTTTCTAGATGTGGCAAGGGAATATCTCCACATTTCTATTTGAATGCAGCACTGGATAATATCAGCATTCCTGCCCAGATGCGACGCAAGCCAACACTCACAATTCCATCTACGTGTGGTATTGGCCAACATTCACAATCCTGTCTAGGTGTGATGCAGGCTGACATTCATGATTATATCCAAATGTGCCCCTGGCTACTATTCACAATCCTGTCTAGAGGCGACTTGAGTCAGCATTTACCATCCTTAAAGACAATGGACCTCATCACGAGTTTGGCGGTAACATTTAAAATCGGCGGTAACGCTATCAGCGCCGAATTTAAGCGTCCGTCAGATCACGAGTACAAATACTGCCGGCGCCATTACAGCCGGCGCAAGTACAGCCGGCTGTAAAAGTGTCGGCTGTAAAACCGTCAGTATCCATTTGCGCTAAAACATAGCTATCACGAGTCTGGCGTAGGCTCTATTAGCGCCAGCAAAGCGGCAGATAATCCGCCGAAAATACCCCCAGCAAAATGCTGGAGGTAAAAGAACACAGGCCACAGCAATAAGGGCCCAGGTGAAACCAATGCAAATCAGAGGCCTACAAAGGACCCACCCATGCACAACACACCCTCCCCAACACCATTACACCAGCAGGAGCAGGGAGGAGACAGCAATAAGGGCCCGGCTGAAACCAATGCAAATCAGAGGCATATAAAGGACCCACCCAAGCACAACACACCCTCCCCAACACCATTACACCAGCAGGAGCAGGGAGTAGATAGCAATAAGGGCCCAGCTGAAACCAATGCAAATCAGAGGCCTACAAAGGACCCACCCTTGCACAACACATACTTCCAAACACCATGCTGCCATTTGGAGCCGGGAGCCTTGATGTGGACATTTACCTGCTGCGCCTGGAGCTACAGAGGCCAGCCAAGGCCCTGGGAGCGCAGGGGGTGGTGAGGATGAGGAGAAGGAGGAGGAGAGCAGCACCAGCAAGGCGGCCAGCCATCCCGAGGCCAACACCCTGGGCCCTGACTAATGGCCAGTTGGTGACCGAATATAGGCTGGACAGGGCAACCATCAACCAGTTGCTGGACACAATCCAGGCTGACATCGGCAGCCGTATAGCCATCAGCACAGCAGTACCCCCGCTTGTGAAGCTTGTGTCCGTGCTACAATTCCTCTGGGCTGGCAGCTACCAACACACTGTTGCCATGATCCACGGCATGGCCCAGTCCACCTTCAGTGCCATGCTGGGACAGGTGCTGGATGCACTGTTGATCCATGTGAATGAGCACATTGCATTGCCAGCCACACAGGCACAGGTGAACCAGCTGAAGGGTCAATTCCATGCCATTGCCCAAGTTCAAAATGTAATAGCAGCCCTGGATTGCACACATTTAGCACTCGTACCACCCCAGGCACATGAGGCAGCCTACAGAAACCAGAAAAATTACCATTCCCTGAATGTGCAGATGACATGTAGCTCTGACCTCACCTGCAGCCACTGCTGTGCCCGCTACCCAGGATCCACCCACGACTCCATGGTCCTGCGCAACAGTACCCTGCCAGCGTACATGGAAAGGCACTGAGGCCAAAACACATGGATGCTGGGTGAGTACATATGTAGTCCGTAATGCCTGTTGAATTACATCTGATGGCGCTGGTCACACACAGTGAAATCCCTGATGCCAATAGGCAGCACCATCACTGCAGCATTTCCATGCATGTACCTTGCACGAAAACCCTTGGACATGTCCAACAAAGCAGAACACACCCGGTCTGGATGTCAAAGACATGTGGCAGCACAGTCACATATGGAAGGCCAACTACCACAAAGCCTCCTGTGTGTGTTGCAGTATGGCTTCCCACCCTGACACGGCACAGACATCCCACCCTGGCCACCCGACAGTCATGCCAATGTTACACGAAAGTCGGCACATCCACAAAAGCACTACACAAAAGTAGTCTGATTAATGACAATGTACATCCCTGAAACACTGACCCCTGATTGGCCAATCACATGCCTGGAGAACAGTACATAATAGTGGCAACCAGAAAATGCAACAGCAGCCAAAGGGAATGCCAATGACACATGGGCTAACCACATGTCACATGCACCAGCAGATGGAAGGGTCCCCTCCTCCAGTGACAAGGGACAGAGTACTGTTACATTTAGAAACAGAGGCGTAGCAAGTTGTAAGTACTCCATTGATTCAATGCTGCTCCTAGCACAGCACACTCCACTATATAAGTGACCAAATGATAAGTACGCCACATGTAATACATGAGTGTGATGCATATAACAACTCACAAATACATAGATACACAGCTGTATGGCAACCTCACATCATGCATGTCCTGGAAGTCAAAGGTTGGATGCCAACATTGCAATGAGATAGCATGACCTTCTCGACACAAACTTGATCCTGCTGACAATGTCACTGATGACTGAGCCTTGTGCACCCACTGAACCTACCTTGTCCCCATACCTGCTTTCTCTCCCCTGCAGGTGATTCTGGATATCCCCAGTGCACATGGCTCATGACCCCTGTGCGTCATCCACACACTGCAGCTGAGCGGGCATACAACATTGCCCATGGAGATACAAGCATCTGCGTGGAGAGGGCATTTGGACTGCTGAAGGCACGCTTCCTGTGCCTAGACCGTATGGGAGGGGCATTGATGTATGCACCTGAAAAATGGTACTTACATGTGCCATGCTGCACAACATTTGCTGTCGCAGGAATGTGCCACTGCCCCCGATGCTCATGTGCAGCCACCTGAGGATGGGAGTGAAGATGATGATGTGCCAGAAGGTGTTGCACGTGCACACAGGAATGGGCTGAGGGAGGGGAGGTTGGCCAGACAGGGCTTGATTGATAATTTTATTTTGATACAGGTAACGGCTACATTTTGCACATGTCATTTGAACATTAAAGAGCACTTAATCACAACCACAACTGTCCATGCTTTGTATGAATTTTAAACGTGATTTATTCAAAGATTGCCTATCCCCCCTCCCCCAGTGAACACCCAGCACACAATCCCCCCTCCCCCAGTGAACACCCAGCACACAATCCCCCCTCCCCCCAGTGAACACCCAGCACACAATCCCCCCCTCCCCCAGTGAGCACCGAGCACACAATCCACCCTCCCCCAGTGAACACACAGCACACAATCCCCCCTCCCCCCACTGAACACCCAGCACACAATCCCCCCTCCCCACAGTGAACACCCATCACACAATCCTCCCTCCCCCTGTCAACTCCCCACAACAGTGCAGGTAGGTGCATGTTCTCAGGGCACCCACAACAATGCCATGTCCAACTATGATGGTCGCGGGCACTTTCCATGACCTGGCCCCTCTGGTGTGCGGGAACTCAGGTGGCGCAATGAACGGTGCCTAGGTGAAGGCTCAAGGTATCCCTCTGTGGGTGTAGTGGAGGTTGATGGGACTGACCCGGTTGCCTGCAGATGCTGACAGAGAAGGTTGTTTGATTCCCTTGTCTGCTCAGCTAGTGCAGATACTGCCTTGCACAAATCCCTTATCCTTTGGCCAAAACCTGTCAGGGCTGAGGTGCATTGCTCCACCACACTCCGTGTGCACACATTGTCTCTGGCACTGTACTTGCACCCATGCCGTATGGCCGCGCTGATGGCCTTGATGTGCCGGCTGTACACTTTGGCCATGGATTCCACTTTTGCCTGTTTGGCCTCAATTATGTCCAGACGTCCCATCACAGCTGCTCCCATGATGAAAGGTAACCCTGGTGTGGCAGGTACCGGCCTGCCACTTGTGCGCTGTTGTGGGGGCTGCATGGGGAGATGTTGGCGGCTTGGATGGGGCTGCCGGGTTCTGAGTGCCGGTCTTCAGGCTGCCATATGATGGTGTGTCTATATCTGGCTCTGGTGTGTGGACACGACGCACATGCACACGTGGGGTTTGTGCTCCCTGTGAGACTGGCCCTGAATGCAAATGTCCTGCCTGATGCACAGCTGGAGTTGTCAGTCCCACATCTGGCTCTGACCCACAGGTGACTTCCTCTGCATCGGAAGTCTGCATGGTGGCTTGGGGTGAGCTAGGCGCTGACACCCTGCCGCCATGTGGATGCTGCAGCGGTCTGGTTGGGCTGCGGTGTGGTGATGTGGGATGGGTCCAGCGTCGGTTCCCTTCCATGCGGACCCTTTGCAGGGTGGTGGTCCTGGTCAAGGTACGCTGCCTCGGGCGCTGTGATGGAGTGGCCTCCTCACCGTCATCATCATCATCCTGTGAAGATCGCTGTGTGCCTCTGGGGTAGATAGGGTGTGGATTGAGTTCAAGGCAACCTACATAAGTATCAAGCAGTTCATGCCATCAAGTGGGTTTGTAGGCAGTAGAAATTATGCATGGCACTTGCATTTTGTTTAATCCCCATGTAGTGATTGGTGGAATGTGTGAGTGTGGAGGAACACTGCATGGAAATGTTTGTGTGCCATCATCACATGCGGGATTGGGATGCACCATGCTCAAGATCCTGGGGGTGTATTCATGCACACTCACACTCTACGTAGCTGTCCCATGGCTATGGCTGTCTGTCCACTGCCCATTTTATTGATGCACTGCACGTGCAGGGGAGTCTAGGCGGCACTACGGTTCAGTGGTTCAAGGGCTCAGTTATGGGTGTCTGCAGTGCCTCAGACACATTTCATCACATTCATTCACTCAGGGTCATGTGTGGTCCTTTCAGATGCATGCATTCAGGGTGGGACTCACCTGCAGTCGGCTCGATACCAGTGCCTGCCTCCGCTCCACCTAATCCCTTTATGGTGCCCATGTCGATTAGGGCAGTCATCTTCTCCTCCCAGGGTGTGAGTTTGGGTGGTGGTGATGGTGGCCCTCCTCCAGTGCCCCTGCTTGCACTCCTGTGCTGTAAGAGTATGCCGTGGACTCTAACACGCAAGTCATTGAGGCGCTTGCGACTGTCCTCGCCATCCCGGGGCACGCGCCCCACTGCAGCCACCCTTTGGCTGATGTTCCGCCAGATCTGTGCACGACGCTGCCCCCTTGTCTTGCGCTGCTGCAGTTCATCATGGTGGATCTCTGCCTCCTCCACCAGTACGGCCAGCTCCTGGTCACAACATTTTGGTTTCCTGGCCCTGTCCAGGGCTGACATAATTCACTCTTCCCAAGGGTGGATAGCTTGCAGGGTCTGTGATTTCCGACGGATTGTGATTTCCAAGATGGCCACTGGTTTATTTCCCGTTCCGGCAGTGGCACGTTTCCCGTGCGCTAATAGCGTGCGCTTATGGTGTGCGCTATTAGCACAGTATGGCGGTAGCGCACGATGCGCTGGATTTATGGGTTCTTGGGCCTTTTTCCTTTCGAGCACTATTTGCGCTATCGCCATGTACCTGTGTGCGTTTACGCAAACTCGTGATCCGGCGGACTATCCGCCGGGGGGCTTGGCGTTAGCGCTAATAACGCTCGACGGGAAAACTGCTGCATTACCACCCAACTCTTGATGAGGCCCAATGGGCCTTTAAAATATCAATCGGAAAACTTAAGTTCTTGATGAAGTCACGCAAAGTATTACGCAAAAATTAGACCCGGATGTATATTTCTTTGGGAAAGTTTTAAGATTTGTCCAAAGGCATCACCGATAAGCCACCCCAAAAAAATCTTCCTGCTGATAGTTTGTGAAGGACACTCAATGACTGGCCAAATTTAGGCTTGGGATTGCTGCCCAGGGGGTAAAATATGCATGCTTGTGAAAACCTTCACAGAAACCCAAATATCTGTCCTTTTTGTCCAGGGTAGGAAGAGACTGAGATTCATTTGAGATTGTTTCGTAAAAACTATAGACAACTTAGGTCAAATACATTGATTCCGTTGCTAAACTTTTGTATGTTCACGCAATGTCCTCCTTCCCTGTTTTATCTAAAAATGATGCCAGATAGGGCAGCAGCTTCCGACTTGCAACACTTTTTGATGAACACTGTTAGAACTAGGTTAAACATATGGGATATGTGGAAATGGTGTCATCATATGTACTAATCTTAAGAGCTGATCATTTAATTGACTATGTTTGCCATCTCATGATTTTAGCTTTACAGTGATTTTATTGTAATGTATTTTGCATAGGTCCGTTTTAAATGTAATTCTCTTGACTTTTATGCATTTTATATGTCTAAATAAAGTTTACTTATTGATTCAGGAAGTTCAACTACCATACCTATAGGTTACGTTCGGCAACCGGTAATATATATGAATTAATTCAATTAATCACAGATGTTTCCATATATATGGGTAAGCTTTGCCGCTTCGGATAAAAAGTTCTAAAGTTTCTGCATGAATAGTTGATCTCTGTTATTGCTAACCCGCTTCTGTGCCTTTAAATAAACACGCTCGAGGACAGCTGCTGACCCCACACTGCGAGTTATGTTTCCATATACTATGTCAGTAGAGCTTCAATGCTCTAAAAATGAGTAAGTGCCATTCTCCGCAAGCTGTTCGCAGCCACGCACTCAACAATGAGGAATCCATTAAGGGGCTCGCTCTAGAGTGCCTAAAATGGCGGCGCAGTGCCCGCGTTTCCACTGGAAACGTTGCCCATTAACCTCTGACACAATGATGTGCGGCAGAGCCTACAACCTCCTCAGGGGAGCTTTGCAGCATCCCATCAATGTAAGAGAACCACTGAAAGAGGCTATTGAAAATGCGTGGCCGCTGAGTTTATTATTTTTAATATCTTCTAAATGGACCGCCCTTGGCTTCAGGATTCTACAAGATGTGCTCTGCTATTATGTTTTTGCTATGAACCCATGAGAAAGTGCTGCCAAGGCGGCCTTCTCAAGTGTTGGGCGTCGACAAAGAGACGCCCCCCTCTGACCTTGTACTAGGTTTCATAAGCTTGTTGACCCTCCCTGTACAGATGCTGCCAGCAGTCATATGGAATGGGGTAAGAAGGAAGGTTTTTATTCATAAGGCTATTTTCCAAGTCCAAATTAATTTGTTCTTCAAGAAATGTGGACATTTACATACACATAAAATGCACATGAGTCAAAAAAAAGAAGCAGGTGCTAATGCACACTGAAATGCTAACTGCTTTCTTCCACAAATGATTAGTATTTGTGTGCTCGTACAGTTTGGATAAACGCAAACATGTGGCTGCATATACGAGAAGGGGATGAAACTCTGTCTGCCATCAAAATTGCATATGCAAATTGGTAGTGCCGAAGGATTGGCCGGGGACAGGCAATGGAAATGAGGGACACGCCTGCACTGACATTGCTCATTCACAAAAAAGGAGCAAACCACTTTCTCATTTTTTTTCCCTGGTCTCAACTTGTCCTTGTTCTACCGTGGTGTAAATCAGAAATAATGCTGGATGAATGTATCAGGAATGCATGGAGTTCTTGTGCTAAGACCGCATATATTGTCCTGTAATATTTTCTTTAATTATTTATTTATTGGTTATTTGTATGGCGCTTATACAACAAGAAAGTGTTTCAGAGCACCGCAAGGCAAAGGGAAGGGAACAAGGAAGCAAATGAACCATTGAAGTGACAGTGAATAAAAAGAAAAACAACAGACACAGTCCTTCAGAACCTGCAAGTGCAGATAAAAAGAGGAGGGCATTGGGGGGCGAGGAAGTAAGTTCTAAAGGGCCCCTGATGGGGGATTGGGGAGTGCCAGGTTGCCTGATGGGGAGGCAAAAGGTAAGTGCATGGGTGTGGAGGCATCCCAGACAAGTAGGGAGGTCTGATGCCCATCAGCTAAGTGCGGGGCTGAGGGAAACCACCCAACTAGTAGGTGTAGGTTCAGAGGGTAGTGCAGGGAGGGTGGAGGCTGGTGGCGATTGGGAAAATGGCCAGGGTCCTATTGGACTCTTAAGGGTCCGGGCTGACAATCACCGCGGCTGAGGTGATGATTAGCAATGGAGAGAGAGAGAGAAGGAAGAGGAGACGAGAAAGGTCTTGAGTCGTTTGAGGAGCTTGAGGTGATCTGGATCAAAACAGAGAAGGAGAGGGAGACTGTTCCCGAGGAGGGGGCCAGCCAAAGGGAGAGATCTGTCCCAGCTTTCTTCATGGAGGCGTGTTTGACCAGCAGAGAATTGGATCCAGACAATCGAAGGGATCTGGAGGGAGAGTATTTAGTGTGAGAGAGTTGCAGGTAGTGTGGTCGCAGGCCCCAGAAAAACCTATGGATGGTGCAAATGGTCTTGAATCTGATCCTTGTGGCAACCATTAGCCAGTGGAGAGATTTTAGGGCTGAGAGATACGGTCCCTGGGCTTGAGGACAAGGTTAAGTCTCACAGCCCTATTCTGGATTAATTGAAGAGGGCACAGGGAAGAAAGAGGTAGGCTGAGAAAGAGGCTATTGCAGTAATCCAGCCTGGAGAGGACCAGAGCTCTAGTGACATTGAGCATCTGGGAGAACGTGCGGTAAAGTTGAAAGTGGGACTTCTTGACAAGGTGCAAGATGTGAGGAGTGAAGGAGAGATATGGTTTGAAGATTAACCCAAGGTTTCTGGAAGCAATGGAAGGAGAGGGGGAGAGCCAATAGAGGGTGGCCAGAATGCAGGAGGGAAATGGGAAATAGGAGTCCCGAACAGAAAAATCTCAGTATTACTGGCATTAAGACAGAGATCATTGGAGAAGCACCAAGTCTGCATAGCAGATAGGCAGTGTGAGATGATGGAGGAAGGGGAAGTGGAAGGGAGCTTGAAGAAGAGCTGGGTGTCATCTCCATAACCCTGGAAATGAGGAGAGAAGGCAGAGATCAGGTGAGCAAGAGGTTCCAGGTAGATATTGAAGAACCCGGGCTATGGGATAGAGCCCTGGGGAACACCGCATGCAGAGAGAGTGGTGGTGGAGGAGAAGGAGCCCAGTAGAACCTTGGAGGGGCAGTCAGTGAGGAAGGAGGTCAACCAATCCAGCGCCCAGTCTGAGATACCAGGAGTATCTTGGAGCCATTTTATGAGGTTAGAATGGTTGACCATGTCATGGGCGGAAGAGAGGTCAAAGAGAATGAGAACAGCAGGAAAGTTAGAGGCAAGATTTGCAAGTAGTTCTTCCCTGGTGTTCAGAAGAGCAGTTTCAGTGCCTCTGGATGCTCCAAATCCAGATTGATGGTCATGTACACAACCAACGAGTTCAAAGTGTTGGGTTCATTGGGGGAAGACCAATTTCTCCAGGAGTTTCCCAGGGAAGGGTGCAGTAGAGATAGTTAAAGTGGTTTGTGAGCTTGTTAGGACTGTGGGTCTTGCGCTTGTGTGTGCGTTGCTGTCTTCTTTACGTTGCCTGCCGCCTGTCGGATGGATCTCAGAGGGACCAAGCTCCTAAGGTCCCAATGTTTGCAAGGGTTGTTCTGGGTTACTGAGATCCAAACACTTGAAATTAGGCGCTGGAGAGTGGTTCCCTAGTATCCAATGAGTATCAATTTCCACACACATTAGGTGTTTGCAACATTTGTTGATTTATTTTTCCTTCAGTAATTCACACATTGGTTGTCACTCTTGTGACCAACATATTTTTTGCTAAAACTTCATATGTGGTACAGAGTATGTGATGTACATTTATTCCATTAGTGCCGACACGTGTTTCAACCTCTGAGGTCTTTCTCAAGGCTGCATATTAGTGACATGAGTGACAGTGTGTATGGTGAGTGGTGATAGAGGAACATTTATAATTATTACATTAGAGCCCATAATTGGCTGTTAGTATTTGACGGCGAGACCATAGTTGACAAGTTCATAAACAATGTTAATAGTCCTGTAACATTTGTCAGGTGTGACATATTCACATATTACCAATGCATGTGTGTGTATGTTAATTGGTCACATGGGTTAAATTGCCATTGCATTTTACCATTTTCAGTCAGTTATAGTCATATTATACAATTGTTATTGTCACCATTGCATTATTATCAAAATACAATGGAGACATTTTTTTTGGATTAGTTTGGGGAGGTAAAATGAGAGAGAAAAAGAGAGAGAAATTGCTCTTTAGTCGCCTTGTTTGTTGGTTTTATTAAGATTTGCGTAAGCTTATGAGATTGGTTGAGCTATTTACCGAAACTGACATGTACTAATAGGAGTGGGCAACACACTTGCCTCAGCACAGGACCAATTAATCTAACGCGCAAAAAACATCATGAAGGAACTTCCACACATTGTTAATATTGATTGCTGGTTACATAGTATTCACTGCATCGGTCGGGCACACAAGATCCTCTGCACAGGAGCAATAGGTTAACGCACCATGCAACCCCATTAACGCTATGGAGGAGTCTCCTCATACTGTATGTACTGGTCACTGGATATGTAGTTATCACTGCATTATGTTGGCACGCTACTTCTCTAGCTAACTAACCAACAACCACAGCCACACTGACGGTGGCATGACCCGACCTTGTGCCACCTTTATCTTAAATCTTGGGAATTGCACCTAATGGAGGCACTAAGAAACCCAAGCCAACCTTGGAATTATTAGCATTAGGACCAAGATAGGAGAATGAATTACTACCTCAATCTCTTTCCACAAAGTTGTCACCCTCTACCATTGCTTTACATAAGAATTTCAATTCCAACCACCCGGGAACACGCTAAGCCTACATTTGGTAAGCTTTACTCAACCAACATCATAAGATTACGCAAATCTTAATTAGACCAACAAACAAGGCAACTGAAGAGCAATTTCTCTCTCTTTTTCTCTCTCATTTTACCCCCCCAAACTAATCAAAACATGTTTTTCCCGTTGTATTTTGCTAATAATGCAATGAAACAACAATTGTATAATATGACTATGACTGACAATGGTGAAATGCAATGGCAATTTAACCCATGTGACCAATTAACATACACACAAATGCACTGGTATTATGGGAATATGTCACATCTGACAAATGTCACAGGACTATTAACATTGTTTATGAACTTGTCAACTATGGTCTCACCGTCAAATACTGACAACCAATTATGGGCTTTAATGTAATAATTATGAATGTTCCTCTATCACCACTCACCATGTACACTGTCACTCATGTCACATGCAACCTTGAGAAAGACCTCAAAGGTTGAAACACGTGTCGGCACTAATGGAATAAAAGTATATCACATACTCTGTACCACATATGAAATTTTTGCAAAGAATATGTTGGTCACAAGAGTGACAACCAATGTGTGAATTACTATAGTAGAGATAGGGCAGTAGTGGACTGGACATGAGGGGTCGGCTGAAGGCTTTTTCAGGAGGGTGTGCACATGGGAGTGCTTGAAAGAAGAAGAGAAAGAGCCAAATTCAAAGTAGTGGTTGCAGAAGTAAGCAAGAGCCAGAGCGAGGGAGGGTATGTTATCCTTAATGGTTCTGTAAGAACAGGGAGAAACCTGTTTGGATGAGACCTTCATAGAGCGGACTACTCTAGAGAGCTCATCCGTTGTGATAGGTGAGAAGGAGGAGAGAGTGGGTGGGGGTGGAACAGTGGCCAAGGGAAGCAGGGGAACAGGGGAATGGAAGAAGGGGAATAAGAGAGAGAGGTTAGAATGTCCCGAGTTTTAGAGGTGAAATCGGAGGCCAGTGCATTACAGAGGACCTGAGAGGGAAGAGAATTGACTTGATGCTTGCAGATTTTGAAGAATTCAGCCGTGTTGTTAGAGGCTCGCAAGATATGGGTCTGGATGTGGGCACTCTTCTTCGAGAGGATAGAGAGACAGTATTGTCTTTGGAGCAGGCAACAGGCCAGTTTGTCAGAGGATGTGCCTGAGGTCTACCACTTCTGTTTAGCAGCTTTGCAGTTGCATTTGCAGAGCGGCTAGCTCAGAGTCGTACCAGCTGTTACACTTAGAGGAAGGTTTCAGGCGGATACTCTTGAGAGGGCCAAGAATGTCAAGAGTGTTAGTGATGGCAAGATGAAGATTGGCAAGGACAGGGTCAGAGGGAGAGTCAGGAGTGGGGAAGGAAGAGGGATGACGGTGGAGGCAAACGCAGCAACTGACACTCGCTTCATCGGACGGATGACCCAGAAGGAGGCTGGCAGTGCTGGGAAGGCTTGGTCAGGGTGCTGAGAGGTCGCAGGTGAGAAGAGAGAGTGTTCGGACCATGAGAGAGGGGCAGTGAGAGGACTGGTGAGCAGGAGATCAGTGGGGATGAAGGCAACAAGAGTGTGTCTGGCAGAGTGTGTAGGGCCGGTGGAGAGAATAGTGAGAGAGAGAGAGGTACAGAGATCACGGAAGAGTGAGGAGGCAGGAAAAGGTGGATGTTGATGTCTCCAAGGAGGAGTTTGAAGGTAGAGGTCGAAAGGGAGGAGGTCAAGTCAGCCCATTCGTAAAGAAAGTTAGACACAGGGCCAGGGGGCCTATAGATAGTGGCAAGGGAGAGAGAGAGATAGAGAGAAAAATAGAGAGAGGGAAGAGAGAGAGAGAGAGAGAGAGTCGGAGAGACACCAAGCTTGCAGCAAAGACTTTCTAAGGACGAGGAAGGCTGGGTGGGTATGAGAGCGGTAGGCACCCACTTTGGAAAGATCAGGGCTACTCCACCACCAGGTCAGTTGGGCCAGGGCTTGGAGAGGATCTTGAAGCTGTCAGGGAGAAGGGAGTAAAAAGCAAAAACTGAGCTGTCATTTAACCATGTCTCGGTGAGAGCGAGGACATCAAGATCAAAGTCTTCAAGAAGGAAGCAGATGTCAGAAGAATGTTTGACAACAAATTGGGCATTGAGAGTGGCAAAATTCAGCTGGTAACCACCTTTGAGGGGGTGCAGAGAGAGAGGAAGGAGCAGTAACAGGAGAAGATAGGAAGTTGATGAGAGCCGGCAGGTGTCAGTCAAAAAGAAAAAGATTGGGTTGAGGACCCTGGGCCATGACAGTGGCATTGTGGTAGACATTAAAGATGCACCTAGAGGATGAGAAGTGCGCCAAGAGTTCTTTCCAACTAGTGCTGCCATTAATGGGTAAAGAGGTAAAAGGGGAGAGGGGAGAGAATAGGTCCATACATCTGGAGATGGGACAGAGAAGAGGATGTCAGTGATAGTCTTTCTAGAAGTAGTACTAACGTAGGTTTCAGAGATAGGTAGGAACATTCTAAAAATAAACAAACATACAATTAAGACATAGTTAAAATACTGCTGTCAACCTTCTATCAGTAACTCTCTCTCATGAATTGGATCAAACATTGAACACTAGAACAAAAAATGTCTCTAAGTCCATGTGGGTATTCCCTTACCCATGATCCCATCAAAGCTGGTCAGTGCAGCCAGTTTAAGCGAAGCCGACCAAATCAGCTATTTTCATATCCCCATATGCAGTCCCCCCAATTTCATTCAGGGCTCCAGGGTTCAAAAAAGGGAAACTAAGCTACTCCCATATTCATACTTAATGGCACATATCCCTTTAAATGCTGAGTATACCCCTACCGCCCCCACTGTGATCTTCTTCAGAGTTCAAATACAGGTGAGAAAACATACCTGCGAACCCCATTAGGGTCGCCTAGTGACTTGTATCCCAGTAGCTTCTAGTATAAGTCTAGTAAGATTGGATTTTCACGAAAAGCGAAATCTGTGACAAAAACACAGGAAACAATAAACCAAACTTATTAGTGTCACACAATTGAGAATGCCTATGTTAATCTCTTTGTAGGCAACGCACGTTCTATACCTAAACTGATCCGTTCACAGCACAGGTCAGAAACACTTCTTGCGCCAACAGAATGGAAGAAAGATAACTCTTCTCAAAGTTTTCAAGGAAACCGCCTAAGAAACAAATTGAATCCTCTTAGAACTAACGAAATGCAAATAAGGCATGTATACTATTGCGGGCCAAACCGCCATCTCTTTAATACAAAAAGCCTTTCACCTTCGTTATAGTAACGCTGTCCAAAATGGAATAGCACTTATCTCCCTTCTATCCCGCAGCATAGTTTATACACTCACGGTCACGAAATGGACAATGACACACCTCTCCGCTGACGGGCGTGTACGCTGATGCGTGAATCTGTAAATTAATAAATAGACAGATCCCGTCAACAGCAGACCCAATAAACCGTATGGTAAACAAACGCCTACTTCAAACCTGCTTACCTTATTTACAGCAGTGGTAACTCGCAGTCTAATACCGTGTGCCTCTGAAGAGCGGAAGGACAGAACAATATTCGTCATGGTCCCTCTTTTATTTCCAAAATAAAGACATAAATACAAAAGAAGGACCAAAAACGACATTGTGTCCTACAAGACATGGACACGAAAGAAGGACTAAAAACGAAATAGTGTCTTACATGACATAGACACAGAAGATTTCGAAAAAACGACCTAGTGTCCTTCATGGAAAATAAAGTGAAACGAACCCTAGGTGAATTGGGATCCCAAGCTGAATTGTACCGATGTTAAAAAGCAATATAGTCTACCGTGGGGGATAGAAACTCACCCCATGACTGCCCTACAGAACCTGTAGTGTAGTAAAGATTGATGATGGAAACAAATTAAATTGAAAAAATTCTAATCTTAGATTTGTGCTCACTTATGCGTAATTTGACCGCTCTGGATGTCTTCCCAATGTAAGCCTTTTTACAAGGACATATAATAACGTATATTACATTGGTACTGAGGCAGGTGGTGTGGTGCCTCAGATCCCAGATTCTATCATAAATCTCAATCGAGGCAATGGCCGAAGTGGTGGCACAGCTCGAACAGTTGCCACAGGGGTAGTGTCCCTTAATGGGCAGCATACCCCAAGAGGTGGTGATGGTAGGTTGACTATCTTGCACCGTATTTCTGTCGGCTTTGGAAACCCAGTTCTTAATGTTTCTGCCTCTTTTCAATGCATAAATGGGTTTGGCCATTTTCGGCATGTTGAGCTGAAGTAGATGCCAATGATTGGATATTATCTTCTTGATTTGATTGTGTTGAGTGCTGAGCGTGAGAGCACATACAAGTTGGTCTCCCCCCAGCTTCCTTTCTTTTATGTCCCTTTGTAAAAGGACATCTATATGCTGGTACCTTGCGCGTTTTTTCGACTGTGTAAGTAATCTTTTGGGGTATCCTCTCTCTATCAGCCTTTCCTCGATGACAGAAGCTTGCTTATTAAAATCTTCTGTTTTAGTGCAATTTCTCCTCGCCCTCAGAAACTGACCATAAGGGATATTTGATTTCAAAGACTGGGCATGAAAACTTTCGTAATGCAGTATAGTGTTTCTATCGGAGTCCTTTCTGTAAAGGTCTACTGCAAGTACATTTGTATCCACTTTAATAAGGAGGTCTAAAAATGCGATCTCCTTATTACTCGTTTGCATAGTAAACTTCAAATTAGGATTTAGGTTGTTAATCCAAAGGAAGAACACATTGAAGTCCCCTTTGGTGCTATCCCAGATGATAAGTATGTCATCAATGTACCTTTTATACAGTTTGAGAGCTGATCTAAACGGATTAGCATCTATCAAAATGTTGGATTCCTCGAAATCCCACATGTAGAGGGTGGCATAGTTGAGTGCAAAGGATGCCCCCATAGCCGTCCCCTTAATCTGCATGTAATATCCATTCTTAAATCTAAAGAAGTTTCTCGTAAGGGCAATTTCCAACATAGTAAGTTGTTACTTCTCACGTTGTCACGTGAATTTGCTATCAATAGTTCAGGAGTCTATATAGTGTGCTGGTGTGAAGCTGACAAAAACCGCGGTCCAAAAGCATGATTAAATCAGATACTGGGGCTGTACGTTTCGGAGGTCTTCTATGGATATATCCTCCTTCTTCAGGACCAAGAAGCTGAACTTGATTGGTGATCCCTGATGAACAGATGGAAAACAAAGGAAGGTATTATTGTATAGGTGCATGTGTATCTTGTGTATTGCCCTCCTCAAGTGGGTGGTGAGCCCATGCATTTAGTTATGTGTTTGAGAAAGAAGGTGCTGGTTTGAGGACGAAAAGTGTTCTACTGTTCTCTTCTCCCAATAAAATGAACTACATGCTAAAACATTGGATGGGAGAGTAAGATTTGCTTGAAAATGGGGAAGTTGGTTGAAAAACGAATGAACACTCCCTGGGGGTGCATAGAGAGACTAACACCAGTAATGAGCTTACCCTGGTGGGTGGTATCCCTGCGGAGGGTGCCACAGGCTTTGAAAGAGTTGCTGAAGTCAGAGCTTGCTTCGCTGTGCATTGAATGCACTGATGGCAGCCTCAAACGGTTGAGCAAGGCAGAGTTGTTAAGGAGTGCTTAACAGTGCGCTAAGGGGAGTCAGAACAATGTGGATCAAAGTCTCCAGAATAAGCATACCTCCACTTGCTTAGAGAGGCGTCCCATGGGCGTGGCAAGTGTCTGATGTGGAGGCTCTGATCTGGCAAGAAAAACAAATCCCCATAGCATTACTTGAAGTGTTAATGCACCCCCTGCAAGGAGCCTATTGCTATTAGTACTCTGGCCCGTTAGACCAGGGTACTAAGAGCATTTTTTTCTGTTCTGAAATGCTCCGAAAAAAATTCAAAAAAATTCCTGCTGGGCAAGATAAAATGAAGTCCGTTTTCCCTTTCCATGGTGGCCATTGAAAATGAATGGAAAAAGGTAAACAAACAAAATGGCCACCATAGAAAGGGAGAAGGGACTGGTTATAGTCCCTTCTCCCTTTCCATGATGGCCTGTCGTGGATCGGGAGCGGACGTGCTGGTGACAGAAGTGTCTGCCCCCGAAATGGACAAAAAAGAAGGTACGTGGGGTTGGCAGGGCAGGGAGGGAATTCTTTGGATTGTCGGGTGCTGGGAGAGGGAACTACACTTACCTTGATCCCCCGGCAGGGGAAGATGGCAGCCTCCAGCCGTGTGGTGGCTTGGGCGGGGATTACTCCTTTCCGAGCCTTCTCATTGGCTGAGTGGCTGCCACATCCCCCGCCGGGGACAGAAAGAAAGGAACGTTCTGGGGAGATGGATTCCCCGTCTGGTAATGCCCTGGCGTGGGCCAATGAGATTGCATGTTACAATCTCATTGTCCCTCGCCGGGTACTAATTATTGATCCATTTCACTAGAACAATACTGTCTAGTTTGACTTTCATGACACCTTTGTTGTAGTATTCCTATGCTGCCCTAGTCCTTGACAGAGAAGGGGCTGACCCTTACGTCTACCATTCTCAATAGATAGGCCATGGATGACTTCCTTCTGCTAAATGGATTTTGCCAAGATCTACCTGTATAAAACAAAAGGTCATCAGCGGAACCAGTTCAGCTTTTGAACAGGAGCTTTTCAATCTGCATGAATCCACTAGATGTCTGGGACCTGCTGATCTCATTCTCCTTACAGTGCCTAGATTTCATAGAGTTTGAACAGGCAGGAGAGATTTTCCTTTCGCATATCGTTTCATCATGTCAATATGCTGTTTACTTCTGGATCAGCTGTTGTCGTCTTTGTCATCTGCTAGTGCTATGAGGCCTCTTCTAATGGGACAGAGCGCAGAACCAAACTGCCCTAATGTGCATGTATACCAGGGCCATAAGACTGAAGGATCCACGCTCAATGTGCTGTCCCCAGAATTGGGCAGTGGTCCACTGATACCTCTTTCTTTATTTATATCAGGGGTCTGATAAAGTTGGCTCTCTAGACATCTTGCACTGTAACTCCCTTCAGTCCTAGCTAGCAGAGTCAGTGATACAGATTAAGGGACTGTAGTCCACCATCTCGAAAGCTGCAGGTTACGGGTATCTGCTCAGGTTCTTTTTATGAAAAGGCACATCCTTTCAAGTGACGCTGTTGCAATTTCTTGCCATTTACCCCGGCCACATTACCCAGCGTTCTTATTACATTTATATTCTGAATATTCTGTGTTCTTTCCATAGGGGTAGGTTTTTATTAGTGTTTTTCAAGTAGTTGTAATCCATATGGTGTGTTTAATTAAAGTAAATATTTTCATGCAACACCTTGATTGGGGATTCCTTTATTTTGCACTGTTGCACTAATGCTGTTTGGGTTGCTACTGATATCACATTCACATCCTTCTTAAGAGTATAGCCTTCCTTCGACCCACATAACCACAAAAGGCGAATGAGGTATATCTCTTGACTGTGTTTGCTTCACCTTTATGATTGGAATCACTGTTGATTTGGAATAGTGTGAAGGTTGAGTAGGCAGTTTAGCCACTACTCATCCTTGTACTCCTGCAAAGCGTTCGTCATTTTGTTACAGTGCTTGCTACTTCCCGTTTGCCTCTTATCTGTACTTCTATGCTAATAACTTTGGCTTTATGGGTGCCTCTAAAGCGCTGTCTAAATGCCAAAACTAAAAATAGGTAGCTTTTACTGTTACAACTGTAGTCATAATGAGGCCCAAATTTGTCTCAAAAGGAACATCCGTTAGCTTCTCAGAACCAGTCCTAATTGGCTCATTGGAATGCAAGCACTGATGACATGTTGGCATCGCCTGGCTGTCAATAGTGCTTCTTCAGAGATGGCATTTCGCTATCAACCCACGGATAACAGCTGTCTATATTTTCAGGCAGCCTAAGGTTCAGAAGAGTACAGCTATAGCATGCTTCGTTGGGCATATCTTCACATTAGCGGCAGTAATATTTGCATGCTACTAGAGACAACTGTGAGTGCGGTTAATGGAATATCAGCTCTCTTCTGATTGACTGTTTGACTGTTCTGGATAATTAGAATCTTGTGTGTGGAATGTATCATTCCTGTTTAAAACCCTGCAAGTATGCTTTCCTTTTACTCCAACTCCCATTGGAATCCATGGGGGATTTTTCCAGTATTGCCAGCATTGGTGATACCGGTGCTGGTAATACCAACAACTTTTGCCAGCAAGGTGCCTGAATTACCTCCTGCTTTTAACATGCTGGTATATGGTAATACCGAAACAGTAATTATTTTTTTTTATTGTGATATAACCACATTTTGGGTTTTCTACACATTATTCATTTGAAAATAAACATATAAAATATATAAACAGCATGAAATACAAAATACAATTCAGATACCATTAAAACCTTTCATCACATTCCTACAATTCTGACATGATTTTAAAAAAAAAATAATAAACTAAGGTTAAACAATGACTGTCCGAAATGCAATAATCATACAAGAACTTTTGCCAATCCATTGGAGTAGTTAAATTACCAGTAATTTTGTGGAATAAAACCTGTAAATTGCAATACTCTTAATACATTTAAAGTCAATTTGATTTTGTGACCAGCGATCATTCTTTCCCAAAAAGCACTAGAAGGCAACCGTTCAAGTGATCCAACTAAGTTCCCCAGATATTCAACCCTTATGCCCCAAGTACCTTTACAGAATCTTAACAAATGCTCGAGAGTTTGCTTGCTTGGGTCTGAGCATTCCATGCATAAACTCCGATTTCCTTCTGTGATACCCCATTTAACCAATACTGCACCAGTCTTGATCAAATTCAAGCATACTCTCATAAAGTTCTGCCTTCCTTTGGTATCTGGGAACTTTGTCAAATACCTCGGAACATAACCCTGTTTTTTCCCATACGTAAAAAAAAGATGTAGGAATGGAAGACGACCTCACCATGTCCGTTGTAGAGATCCAATCTCTCAAAATCAAGGCTTTCTTAACCTTCAAAGGGTTTGTAATCAATATGGATTTGTCTAATTCACAATAAATCAACAGGTCTTCTGCCACCTGTCTAAGTTCTCTAAGGCTTAGTGAGGTATCTAAATTCATATTATCCAAAAGATTTTCGAACAATGTGTTGGTCATTGGCACCAAAATAGATCTATATAGGGAGAGGAGTTTCCACTCAACTACAGACTTGAGAGATTTTAAACCCAATTCATATCTAAGCGTTGCCGTATGTAGTCCTTTGGGCAAACCTAGAACCTGTTTCCAAATATAACTTTCTAGTTTTTGCCAGTCTATATACCATAAAAGAGGTTTTGCCTCAATTCCATATAGTAATACGGGAATTACTTTCGCAACGTAAAACTTTATTACTGGCATGATGGAAAATGTACCATACAAACTAGAAATCATCTTCATTTGGGCTATTAATTGTGAGCCTTTAGCCAATAATTCTTCGTACTGTGTCACGACTGTGGGGGCTGTGAGCAAATTAAAACCTAGGTATGTAACTTCTTTTACCACAGGGATCGAATAGCCACCAATTGACCAACAATATTTAACATCTTTAAGGCCCTTTCGTCCAAAAATTAGAACCCTTGATTTTTCAGGGTTTACCACCTGGTCATTTGCTTTCATATGCAGGTCAAGTGCCTTAACAATCCTTGCAGACCGACAGGAGTCTTGTCAAGCAAGACTATGTCGTCTGCATACATCAGCCATTTTATAGCTAGTGAACCCACCTTTGGACTTGCCAATGCTGAAGACTCTATGGCCTGTCCAAAATCTCCCAAATAGAACTTAAAAAGGAATGGTGCCACCATACAACCTTGTCTAACTCCGCTATTTATACTTATAAACTCTGACAAATGTCCAGCTGTATCGAGTCTTACTCTGGCTGTGTTTCCTTCATGGAGATTTAGTAAAATGTTTATCAGAGTTTTCGGGGCTCCTTTTTGTTCCATCTTGCGCCAGAGTTTATCTCGATTCACCATATCGAAGGCACTCGACAGATCAACAAACGCACCATAGAGTCTTCCTGCGTTATTTTTATCTTTATGGTTTGTTAGAGAGGCGAGTATAATACCGTTCAAGGAGGTAGAATGACCTCTTCTAAACCCTGTTTGTTGTTTGGGGATTATGTTATTATTTCTTGCCCAGGTTTCCAATTCTCTTAATATTAGGCTAGTGAACAGCTTGCTCTCCACATCAAGCAGTGTAATTGGTCTATAACTTGTTGGGCTTTTGCAATCTCCCTTTTTAAAAATAGGGATTATGATCGCTGTCTTCCAAGAGGGTGGAATTGCTCTATTGTCTATCACTCCCCTGTACAATGTGTACAGAATTTCTCCCCACAAAATCCCATTTTCTTTAACGACTTGATAAATTAAACCATTAGGGCCCGCAGATCTTGATGCAGAGGATTTTATTATCAAGGTCAAGACATCTTCTTTGTCAAAACTCAATCCCCAATTCCCATCTCCTCCCTTATATGTTGGGGGTCCCGGAGTTTTTTGGTATTTCTCACCAAAATGGGTCAGCCAGCTTACCTCTGTCACATTGTTCGTTTGAACAATATCTTGGTCTGTTTTAAGTGAGTTAATTATTGACCAAAAATTTCGTGAGGAATTATTTTGCAATGCACACAACATTTCTTCTCCATCTTTCTGCCACAACTCTTCTCTATGATGTCTGGACCAACTCTTTAGGTTGTTTTTAATTTTTTTTGTTTCTATGGCGAGTTCTAATGTACTTTTTGCCAATTTTTTTACAAGTCTTAATTGTCTCTGAGTCTCACGTTTTTTGCCCAAACTGCTTCATCAAAGTAATGTTTGTGGGTTTGTTGAAGACCCTTCTGAGTATTCGATGGTGGATTAATTGACCATATAAATTTGTGAAAAGATAGCGGGTTACAATTTTGATATAGGATTTCACAATTCTCCCAATTGTATAGACTATCTAGGCCGTCGTTTAAACGTTCCCCTTCTCTCTTATATTTCACCAACCGATTTTTCTGAGCGTTGACAACTAAAACCTCTATTGTGTCTGTACAATGCCAACTTATTTGTGTGACTAATCGCTTATGATCGCTTGTTCCACCATCTTCTATTGAGAAGTGTGTACATTTCCCAAACCAATTTGTCGATAAACAGACATAATCCAGTGTTGACTCTATGGACCCCCTTTCCCACGTTGTGGCAGGAGGTCACCTTCTTCAGTTCCATTTAAAAGTTTTAAGTCCCATTCATCAAAGAAGTTTAACCACTTTCTACCGTTAGATGTTATTTCTTTTGTTTTTCCTGTATGACATTTCTGTTTAATTTTAATACATTGGGAATTTAAATCCCCTGCGACTATTATGTAAGCCCCAGGGTATGTTATACTAATGTCACTTAGGACTACCGAAATTGATTCTAAAAAACCCAGTATTTTTTCCCTGGCTGGATTCCAATACAATTTGATAATTATTATTTCCTTGGATAGAACGTTTTCTAGGGTAGTGACTGCTCTCACCACAGGAATTCCTTCTTGATTACAGGGTATAGTTGTTAATTCTCTAAATAAGACCTTTCTACAGGCGATCAATAAACCCCCCATCGGTCTGCCCTGGACTTTACTATGTGCTGGCTGTATTATCAAATTGAAACCCTCGAGCTCTGCTACATTCGCCAGCCAGGTTTCTTATAGTAGGATCAAGTCACTCTCCCCAAATAGCAAAGCTCTCATTTTATTATTTTTGAAGGAGCTAGACCCTCGTGAATTCCAACTAGTGATCCTTAAATTTTTACTACTAAAGAGACGCTTGCACTACTCCCAGCTTCTGACAGACTTGCATAATTATTTCTGGTAGCATTGGCCAGGATACAGGTTGTGGCCCTTCTTTGATATTATCTTCTTTCTTTTCCTGCTTGTTAACTTGCGTCACAGAGACATTCCCCTAGGTTGCTTCATTTTCCTCAGCTTCTTCCAGTTCTGTAGCTTAAGAAGGCAGTTTGTCATGCACTTCCAGACCCAAACAACACAATTCTTCTGCCAGATTTAAAAAGGCCGTTACCCCCAGTTTAGATACAAATCCGACTTCGGCTAAACTTATGCATCCCGGTTTAGGGAAGCGTACATATTCGATGTCATTTGTTGAAAATAAATATAGTTCAGGAAGTTTTTTAACTAGTGACAAGATCGCTCCCCTATTCAAAGGTTTGAGGGACTGTCTGTTTTCTTCATTAGTGAACCAAAGTCTCTGGATTGCATAGGGTTTTTGATCTTCTTGAATGGTTGTTGGTCTCTCAACTGTACCTTCAGAAAATAGGGTTGCCACTGAAGCAATCACCCTGCCGGTTGGTTTAGATTATTCATCTCCAGTTTAGATGTCGGGTCACAATTTTTGCCCTCTGAATGGCCGATCACAGGTTTCAAAGATTCTGCTAGGCTTCCGATCTTAGCTCTTGCCATATTGAATATTGGAGCCATCTTTATACCCATCTGATTCTGCATAGGTTCTTTAGGGACAGTTTTCTGCTTGGATAAAAATATTGGAGCTATTTTTAGCAGCTTCCCTGTGGTATTTGATCTTACTAAGTCATGTTCCTGTCGGTTTTTGTCCAAATTTACTGATTTTTCTTCTGTCTGGGTGCTCATAGATTTTATTGCCATTTGTGTCTCATCCACTACTTCTGGGACTCGATCAATTTGAATTTTTTTCATTTGATGTTTTTTGGGCTTATTTGATCTTGATCTTCCCTGCTCTTCCTGAAGTAAGGAATCTCATTTTCCAAATTCCTACCGCTCTTTTTTGGTGCAGTTTAATTTTCAAGATTTTTCACCGAGTCGAGATCCCCTTAACAAAACTGTTTACGTTTGATTTTTTTGTTTTAGTGTTTTTCATGTTTTTTGTTTTCCTTTCTTGTCTGCCCCTAGATTTTGAGGACGTATGATTTCATTTTTGATTTCTCCGCCTTTCCCTTCTTCGTCTCTTATAAGTTTGTTGAGTACTCTTCTTCCATTTGTTTGCATGTTCCGTCACTTCTTCTATAGAAATCTCAATAATTTCATCTTGATTTCCAGTGAGCTGTTCCAATAATGAATCAGCCACCTTTGCCAAACGGCAAAATTCTTCCATTACAGACTCGGATAGAGGTGTGTCGTCAACTAAAGCACTCGGTTCAGGCGGTAAATCATATTTTTTTATTTCAAATTCTTGATTTGTTAAAGGATTTGTTGTATATCTTGTATTGTTTTTTAATAACAAATCCTTGATCTCCCTATTTTCCGTCAGCAAAGAAGTCAATTGCTGCTTAATTTCAGTTAAGTCTTCACTTTGCTTTATGAAACCATCCTCCATTTTTACCAGTGTGGGCAATACTGAACAATTTGTTACATTATTTTGGCCTACCACTGAGAATTCAAGTTGTTCAATATCCTTAGTCATTACCATTAGAATCCCTATGTGCGTCTGCACATCTCTTTTAAGGAGATCAAAAACTTTCACCAATGAGTTTAAAACATAGTTCAAAGCTGGTAAGGTTGAGTCGCCTTCTTTGGGATCTTGGTTCTTGCTTCCATGGGCCACACTTGGTTTATGGACTGGATGATCGATTGTAAGTTCATCAAACGCAGCTGAATCTCTTCTAGGTGCCTCTGTTGAATTCATTCTCTCTCCTTGAGATGATAAATTTTGAGTTAGACTCAATAGATGGTTAGGGGTCCTTGAGAGATCCATTGCTGAGTTTGGTAATTCCAACTGTCCATTCTCCATCTGCGAGTTATAGTTCTGTTTTAAGGGTCTTGACGAATTTGATATAAGAGCACTTGGGCTATTTTCTCGGCGTTTCTGAAAATAGTGGTCAATAGTCCCTTTTATATTTGTTGATGTCAGGGTAAAGTCCCTTGATTGTACGGGTGGAGTATTTCTTACTATGTCCCTTAACATTTCTCCCACTGATGTCTTGTCAACTTGAGGTTCTTGATGAACTTGCACCTCCACTTGGTTGTTATCCCTTTTCGAGACAGTGGGAGTTTTCAGTGTAGGAGCCATCCCATTCAGGAGCTCTTAAATCATCAACAAGAGGTCCACTCCTCAAATTGTAATGAGAAGACATTTCTCAGAATTATGGAACTGAATAAATAAGGCAAAAAGGATGAAGGGATCAAAGGAGTAAAATCTCCAACAGCCTCCCTACTTCTCACCTTTTAACTCACAACTGGAGAAAATTAAATTATTACAGTGAATTCGCACTATTTTATCGTTCCAGCTGTGTTTGCAATTCAAACTATTAGCACGAATCACCAAGAAGCCTCTTATTCTGAATACAGTAATTCCACACCGGCCAACTCATAACGAGGGCCATTGCATTGTTCCTCATTATGGCAGTAAGGGCAACAAGTGGCGGTAATTTCCCTGGTGCTAGTTAGCAATGGAAGAATTGCCGACAAGAACCCACAGAGGTGCTTTCAAAGCAACAGGAAAGACAACACAGGGAAAACCACATCCTTTGTCGATTAGTCAGGAGAAAGTGTGTCCCTCTACGGTTTTTGATGACAAATGGGAAAAACTAAATTACAGCCTTTCTCCCACACCAAAGGAGCTGCTACTATTTACACTTGCTTCAGATAAATAGGGAAAGGTCAAAAACAGCTTTAGGGGGAGTGAACGTCTGGAATCAGACAGGGAGTGACAGTTGCAGGCAATAGGCAGTCAGGTAGAGGCACGGCAGACTAGTGAGACCAAAGATGGCTGCCCAGCCTTTTAATGCCACTATCTCACTGAGCTCACCCCCAGAGGAACGACAGGAAGGAAATAGGAATTAACAATCACCAGTTAGCACACCCCTGCATACCAAGCTGCCGCTTGTTGCCTGGAGAGCCAGCCCAGGGTAGGGCTAAGAGACTATAAAAAGTGTAGTTATGAACACAGTCAGTCTCTGTATTTGGAGGACAGGTGGGTGGACAGATCCTAGAGTAGGAAACTGGAGGAGCAGTGGAAGGAGTGGAGGTGGCAAGGGGAAGAGGGTGAGAAGAGATGTAATGAATAGAGCACTATAGTCTTTGCACATGAGCAGGTCACTAAATCCCATGAAAGTGAGCATAACACTAAATCCCTACAAAGGCCCTCATTACGACCCTGGCGGAATCCGCGGTGCTAAATGCACCGCGGAGCATGGCGGAAAGCCGCCGATAGCGCCATGGGGGTTGGCGGATTTACCACCCCATGCCGACCTTGGCGGAGCGGTAAATCCCCAATCCCCATTTTACCCTTCCCCATTCCCATTCTTGCCCCATAGGGTATAATGGGAGTGGGGAAGGAGTTAATTACGCCGCCGTAAAGTACGGCGGCGTAATTAACAACGAGGTCCCTTAGCGCCATGGTTTTCTCCGCCCAGTAAAACCAGGCGGAGAAAACCTCCATGGCGCTAAGGGAACTCGTAGTACGGCGGACGGGTCCGCCGCGATTAGCGCTGGCGGAAACCCACTCCGCCAGGGTCCTAATGAGGGCCAAAGTGAGCAGGACACTATATTTGGTTGTAGGAGAGGTATTGACAGAGTGCAGTGGAGAGTTGAAGATGGAAGGTGGGAAGTCAACATAGGAAGTGGTTGGAAGCTTGAGGACTTCGGAAGTTCCCGGCAAGAGGTACAGGAGTTGCTGAAGGGGGTTGGATGAATAAAGGAGAAAAGTGGAAGACTATTGAAGGAAGATGTAGTGGAGTGTTTACAGAAGTCTTTGGCAGAGATGAAGAACATCAAGAAGGAGGTTGAGAAGTTTTAAAAATGGGAGGTAGGAGGAGTCTGGGCAGGAGGCGGAGTTAAGATGAAACAGCAAATGTTAGAAGGATGGGATATTGTGAGCTTAAGGGCGGAAGAGGTTTCTCAGGACTAAGTAGGAATGATGCAGGTTAGACAGAGGAAGGAGTTTGAGAGAATGTCACTTTTTGGTGGTTGCTAGAGAGTGTGAAGAGGAGGTAAAGACTCAGAAGGAAGAAGATGTATTTGCTGGGGATGCCAGGACACATCAGTGTGCGGAGGAGGTGACTAAAAGAATTTTGGAGGCAGGAAGGAAAGATGTTGGCAGGAGGTTAGGACAGAGAGCTGTACACCAGAGTGGGGAACATGGGAGTAAGAATGAAAGCAAGGAGGAGGTCAGATGAGACCATGAAGAGGGTGGAAGTGAACAAGAGGGTGATGATCATAGACAAGATCCAAGAGGAGAAGGAGAAGTTTTAATTTTGTAGTTAAGGAGGAGGACCGAAAAAGGACAAGAAGTGCCCAAGAGAAGGTGGGACTTCAAGTGGCTGGTGTGTGGTTTTGAGAGCACTCCTTCTTCCCAACTGGACCAGAAACCTCTCTCCCCAAGAGCCCCTCCATCGGCAAGGGGAGAGGGGTCTGAAGGGTGTGACGCTCCCTTTCAAAAGAAAGAGACTTGGACTTGCCATTTGGGCCCAACCCTATAACCAGGTAGTGGCCACGCATATCTGTGCACTTTAGAGAAGGAAGTCATCAGGGGATTTGGGATCTCCCCGAGAAAGCCCACACTTAAGTGGAATTTTAGTTTGGCAACGATTGGGTGGAGAACTTGCAGCCCATGGAGCTTTACCCCAGGGAGTCCCAACTGGAGCCCTACTCGATTGTGTTTTGTTGTTTTATCCAGGGTTATAGCTGATTTTTTCAGTTGTGTTTTTATTGAAATCTCTGAACTAAGCTTTTCCTGTCCAACCTTCCCGCTATTTTGGTTGCTCACACTATGAAGCAATACTTGTATAAATGTGATGTAAGCTTGGTGATCCATTTACAATTTTTTCTTCTTTTAGAATCCTCTTCATACATTTAATGACACCATTAAATTCATATCTTAATGCTGAATGAAACTTAAAGCATCATGCTGTGTAAACAGTTGGGGGCTCCTTACTGGTAAGAAGGATTTATATCAGATATATACTTTAATCAAAAATGTCCTCACAGTGCTTTGTAGACTCTTGTGACATCTTACTAGATGTCTAAGGCTGGATTTAACATAATTTAATTCAGGGCTGATACTTTCAGTTAAGGCATAACATACAACTTACAGGTCCACTCTGCAATCTTGTGTCCTTGACTAAGTCTGGCTCACGGCCTTTCATCTCTTCGAGGACCACATGAAATATATCTTCTAGTATGAGACAGTCACTACTGATCATTTTCAAATTTTTATTTGAGGACAACCATGAAATAATGCTTTCTTTCTACTTGGCATTCATATATTTTTTATTTCCTATTTCTTTTCTTGTTTGTTACCATACATATTCATAGGCCACTAGACTTTGTCCTTTACTAAGTTCGTGTTGCATGGAAACCTGGTCCTGAAGAAGTCGTCTGAATCAAGAGCGTGCCCAAACATTGCTTGCCAAATAGATCTCCGCTGTAAGTACAGTATACGACTAACATACAAGAATGATGGCCTAATAAACAATTTACAAGGACTATCTGTCTGCATTTGGCTAACAATATTAATACATGTGGATTGAGGAACAAAAGTGGGTTCATGACCTGGATTTTTCTGCATGGAATTCGGAATGAATGATGTCTGCTTATCTTTCTTTTGTTGGTTTCCTATTTGTATTGTCAGGGTCTGGGCGGCTGGCAGATGATTGAACACGTTGTTCCCTCACTTCACCACCACCAAGACCAACAACATACTTGGTTGTCGAGGGCTCGATTTTAAAGGCAGATATAACCCACTGTATGGATAGGTGGACAGGCAGAAACACACTCCTCAGCCGAAAAGACAAAATGAGCAAAAATGAGCAAAAGGAATACTAACTGTAACCCACCCCGTCCAAACACCCCCAGTACACCCTCGTACCTTTGAGTAAACAGCAAGGGTCAGTTAACCTACTGGTGTGGATTCTGGGTTTCTGTCCATGGACTGTTTTTCTCCCTAGGCCAGATAACCACCCGACAAAGCAGGGACTGGGTGCACAAGGCCTACCACCGGCCCTGGGTGGAACGAGGTTGCAGCTAGCTACACAGTTCCAAGTGTCCAAGCCAGTCATTGCATAACGAGGTGGAGGACACTGGGACTTATGCGGGCACAACGAGTAAAAAACTGTATGGGAGTATGATCCTTGCTACTCCCGGGAGGATAGCTCAGCGGCAGTGTGCGCCTCTTGAAAGCAAGACAACACGAAGCAACAACAGGTTCGATCCCCGGGTCTGCGCTTAGAAACCTCTGGGTGTTTAAGCGCGTTATAAATACGTAACTAAGACGAAAAAAAAACAACACTATTAACCAACTAAGTAAAACAAACAATTCCTGTAACAGCGCCTCGATGCCGGCGGGCTGTGTGAGCGCTTTATAAATGTTAAATAAATAAATAAATACTCACAAGAAACAACAAACTCGTACAGAGTGCAATGAAGTGAGGAGGGATCTTACAAGGAAGAGCTGATTTCCAAAGAGGAGTCATGCTGAACACAGGGGAAGTCACCATGAAGTGCCAAATCCTGGACTGACAATCCAAGAAAGAAGCCAAAAAATGCAAGGGCCAAAAAAGGCCAAGTTGCCAAAAACCAGAGGGTGATATAAGCCAATACTGGAGCACTAAACCTGAGTCAAAAACACAAGAGACCAGGAGCTAAAAGGAGGATGCCACTCACTCATAGAATACTCATTGAGAGGCAATGTCCTTCCCTGACCATGGAATTAAATCCCTGTGACACTGTGCAGTTTTAGGTGGTGTGCGCTCCGATTGGTGGAATGCGCTAACCGCATGCTGTTAGTGATGGTGTTGGTGAGGGTTCCGCTGCCCCAGTCTGAGGAAAAGAGCTGCGCCGAACGATCCTGACATATATACTGTGTAAACTGTGTTAATAAGGTAATGTGTTTGTATAGTGGTATTTTTGGTTGTATATATATTCTTCTATTTCAATTGATCTTTCTGCTGTATTATCACTGTATTGCATACATTCTACAGTACTGTATTCAAGTGTTGCCCTCCATACGGTTGACACAATTGGGGTATTTGAAATGAAAATAATCTTTTCAGATGAAAAGATGCAATTTAACACCTCCAGTAAAGAGCATATCAGCTAAATTCATGATCACGCATACTCCAGTATGCGCATATCATCTGCTGATATCATTGAGCACCAGATCTCCACAATTGCTAGGTTGTTATCCTAGTGTCTGGGGTACTTGGGGGCAGTACGATGGTGCTTTTCCTATACATAGCCTAATATAATATTACTAGACAGATTTGTTACAGTGTAGGATGACTGCTGGTGGGGAGGTTCCTGGCATGACTTTCAGTTGGTCATGGCAGCTCACCCTCTGAAGAAGAGGAAGCATGTAACTTTTAGGGGAACCTTTGATAAATGTTCTTTTCTCTGTTGCTGAAGGGACCTGAACTCACAATGGCACTCCTTTAGCTTCTGCTTGGTCTTCACCTTACTAGCGTTCCACACATGATCTGCAATCAGAGCTTCGATGGCTGAATATAATTCTGTCAGGCTTGAATGTCCTCTTTACTTTTTTGGATAATATGGTGTCAGGATAGCCGATCTCCCAAATCCCTAGGCCGATCTTGTAATGGTCTTTGGCCTTAAGGTTGCCACGTTTGATCATCTAGTAGAAAGAGATCGAGAGAGGGAAGATGAAAGAGCTAGAGCATCATGGGTCGCTAATATAATGTTACTATGCAGTGTTGCCCAACCATAGAATTAGAGAATTTCTGACTTGGGCCAGTTGTAGACTGGTATAAAGTATGTTAAAATTCTAATGATGCCAATGCTCCATACTGTAGAAAGAAGTCTTTTTGGTAACTATATAAGAATGTATTTGTGTTCTGTGTTTTAGTTACTCATACAACATGTAACACGTTTTGGATACTGTTTTTAATCCTGATTGAAAATATGAGTTTCCTCTCATTTCTGGAATGAATATGGAACTTGTGGCCACCTGCGACAGGTAGATGTGATAAATGACGGCCGCAAGCTGAGCACAGAGGCAACGCGGAGAAGCGTATTCCCCTGGCAGCAATGAAACGCAGCAGCAAGCAGCACTGTGATTGCTGCAAAAAGCCAACGTTGACCTGAGGGAGGGATCTTGATCCCATCTGTTGGCCATTACAGGAGAGGAGGGCCAACAAGGCCAAGGGTGAGCACGGGTGAGCAGAGGGGATGTACAGTTCCATCAGCCGGTTACCATTTGTAGACTAGAAGGAATGCATGAAGTGAGGCCTGATGCAGAGAAGGTGTTAAGATTTTGGATACAGAGGCAATACTTTTTGGGTAAGATGCGATGACTAACTCTGCAGAGTAGAGAATGACCCAAAGGCTGGAGAACTGTGAAACCCAATCACCTTGTCCATATCCCATAGGAGCCCACGTGACCTGGATTAGGGACGCTTGCTCCTAATTGCAAGGCACAGTGAAGGCTGTACCACCATCGCGCAGAGACTGGATAAAAGAGTCAGCAAATCAGAAGCCAAGGTGGAGAAAACAAATTGTAACAGGGCCAGGAAAGCCAGGGAGAGGCAGCGTACATGAACGAGTAGCTTTACTTATGAGGGTTTAACAAGATTTCTGGTCAAGTAGAACCCAATCCGTCCGCCATTCAGCTTTATTACGCTGTTAGCCAAAAAGCAGCAGATAATACAAGAATAACAATTTGATTCTTAAGCCACATTTGCACCCAAATAGGTTACAGACTATAGATAAACCTACGAAAAAACTGATATAACTTTTGTTAAAAGTGAGGAATAACATACTGGCAGCTGATGCTTAGTAACCGTGTCTGAAATTGGAGCCACTTGGTGTGTAGTTGTAACAGCACTAGGCGGAAGGAGTTCTGATCCCCCCACTAGTCTGTAAATCAAACATCGGGTAAGGAGAAGGGAATGGATATTTTAGGCCCCACCGCACTTCACCACCCACAATATCTCCTCTGTTTCTTACCGATTGTAATGGGGAGAATCAAGAGAACATTATGGGAATTAAATAAAGAGACACAGGAAAATAAAACCAACTGCAAGAGGGATAGCTGCAGGGTTAGACAGGTAAATCTACACTGAGGTAATAATAGCTTTGAGCGCTACCACCCTGCTACTTGTGTTTATTTGTGTTTTCATAGCCAATAACACGATGTGAAGTTAGGCAATAATTAGCACAGTGAACTTCAATAGAGCGTTCACTGGCATGCTGTTAAACCTGTAGTTTTCTCAGTGGTTGGGCGCCTAAGCAGTGTCTTGATATTCAGCAACTATGATTGCTCCATTGACATACAGTGGCAGGCTCTCATTGCAGCGTTCAGTGGGTGCTAGGCTGTATTGCAGCAAGATATGCTTGGGGATTGTATTGGCTTTCTTACAAGCTGTTGGCTTCTACCATGTGAGCTATATCACTGCTTCTTAGTGATATGCTGTTCACTGACGTCTTTTCACCAAAATGCCTGGGGTAGAGGAAGTGACATCACATGACCATTGATTGCAGCTGACATCACAGGAAGTGATGGTATTTTTACCCACCCTGAAGTGAAATCACAGGAAGCGATGGAACACGACCTTTCACCACTTGACAAAACAGGAAGTGACATCACATAGCATTGTTCCTAAGTACACTATGAAATATATGGTTATGATATCACTATAATGTGATACACAGTTCATAAAAGAATGGATCACCATATGTATCAGTAATATCAGTGTGTATAGGTCCACGTTACCAGAATTACTGTGAATGCAAGCAGACATCCAAGGCCAAATGACAATGATGTTTTATTATATAACACTTACGCTTAAGCGCTTTATATAGAACAAATATACATACAATGTAACCCAACCTGTGTTGGTACTCATTTATCGACCTCAGAAGGATGAAAGGCTGAGTTGAGGTGTTTAAGAACAGACTAAATCAGTGACTCACCCCCTACAGTGTGCCTGAAATAAACCTTTTAGGAGTCTAGTAATTATTGTATAGAATTCCAGAAAGACAAATTATTTGTTATTCCTATTATTTCTTATTTAGGGTCACTCCTCAAAGTGTTACACTTGTGCAACTCCCCTGTGTTTTTTAAGAGACCTAAACAAGAAAGCCAACCACTCCAGAAACAAATACCCACATGGTGCTGGCCAGAGCCCAGGAGCTTACGTTTAAAAAACATGTATTTCTTTAGTGTTTTTTTAGGGGTAGCAAGGGAGACCACATGGTTAGCAAGGGAGAGCTCAAGGGTCACAGCTTCGACCCCTGGTGACCCCCAAGTGACGTCTCTGATGCTGTTGCTCACATTCACCAGCTCACATCCTGCCATTACATGTTTAAGAGTAATACCGGCAAACTTGTTTTCTGTTACTTCATGCGGAAAAACTGCAGTAACGGGAAGGAGCCACAAAATTAAGAGCCGTGCAGACCCTTCAGGTAGTCCCTATTTTGGATCAACACATGCAGCAATATATCATCCGGTACTGCTTTTGTATGCAGGAAATCTCCTTCCTTCAAGAGCAGATGGCTTGCAAGAGTTGCAGGTCTGAGACTCGGAATTTGGCAGAGTGGTAAAACCTCCAGTATTCCAGAATATCAGCTGTTTTACCACTACCACCATCTATCTGGTAATGAGGCACTAGGAGCCACATTGCAGGTAGGGTGGAAGGTGGTAACAGTAAAAACAAGAAGAATTTTAAATACCTCATCTAAAAAAAAATAACACCTAACCACAGATTGAGATCACATGGAATGTGTAGGCATGGGGTATTTAGAAAGTACTACATGAAGTAAACTTATTTTATGTACCCCCATGCAGCACTTTCTATGTAGCTCAGGCCTTAAGTATTCCATGGCATCCCAGCAAGTAATTATTTTAAAAATCAATATTCCTTTTGTTTCTATGGATGCCACCCTACCTGTAATGAGGATCTAACTCTCAGTCTCTCTGTGAGTCCTCATAATTTCCAGAAGTGAGACAGATATTCATTCATTTGTGTGCAGTGTTTTGCAGCCAAACATGCTGTTAAAACAACCTTGGGTAGCTGAGAGAAAACCTACAGCAGTGTAAGCGCCTGATCACGTGGGTAGCCCCACTGTACCCAATGGACATCCGGGTACATGAAGCCAAGGGCTACCAACCTTGGATATTACATTTTGAAGGTGTGCGGAAGGACACAATTACAGTGGTCCAACGCAGGCATGCTACCTACCATTGACCAAACCAAATGAAGTTATTTTTAGCATCTGATTATGATAAATCAGAGAAATATTGAGGGATTGTATGAGAATTAAAATCCTAGGAAAATGTGGGGGTGGGTGGATTGCGTCTAAAAAGGGTGTGGAGGAATATGGTTCTTATAAAGTTATATGTGGTCCCAGGTTGTACCGCAAGAGCGGAAAGCCAGGCTTTATAATACAAGGCAAGCAGCAGGAACAAGTCAGAGCCCTTCAAGCATAATTTAAGGCCAAACCGTCTCCATGGTATGTAGATTAATGGTAGACTAGGTAGGGTTCCTCCTCCTGGCAGAAACCTTATCCTTTGGCAGTGGTCATCGGAATCTGGGTCAAGAAAGCCCTGTGGTTGCGTATGCAGTGAGGTTGCACTGTAAACTGCCAGCGGGCTTAATCGAGGCTGTTCCTGTACAGGAAAGAGCAAGGCAGTACCCTTGTGGCACCCACCACTGTGTATGTATTGATGCAATGGCTGAAGAACGCATTCACATGGAGGTCAATCACCCTACAACATGCAGCTTGCTGGGACGCCCCTTGTGAAAGACTATGAAATAGGCTCCCTTCACAAGTGGCAGCAGCAATGAATTTAAGACAGAGTTGTGAAGTAAATAGAGATCACTATTAGTGATTGATCCTGTGACAAGGCCCGGCAAGGGATTGTTCTCAGCAGGAATTCTAAGGACCAGAAGTTTTTTTTGTCAAACTTTTTTTTAAACCTAATTGGCAAATAGAGCAATTAGGGGCTGATTCACGAAGAAGAACCTGACAGTAACTCTGACTTACTCTTGACTAAATAATGGAGACAGACTACTTGATTAACAAAGAGGTGCAAAAACGGGGTATGCCTTGTCACTCTGTGCTAACTAAATATGCAGTCATCTGGGCTCATGGACCTTTGGTCTAGCGAGTACCATAAGGTATGCCCACACCTTATTGTAAATATAAGTTCCGGTTTGGTACCTCTATATGGCGCTAGTCCGGCAATAGTTAGATGTACCTGTGTTAATATTAGATAATCAAAGAGACTAGTCTTGAGCTTGTGTGTCAATTTGTCTTTCATATATTAGTTGCCCATATGTGACACGTGTTTCAGCCATCCTTCGGTCTTCTTCAAAACTTGGACCTTTATGTGTACTAATATACAAAATTATTGTAACATAAAATTGTCAAATACATTTAGTGTTGAGACATATTATCGCACCAAAGAGAATCACAGTCCAAAAAGTTAAACATAAAATATATTTTAAAAAATAATAAAAAGGGTAATAACGTGTCATTCAGCCATTAAGTTTGCATTTCTTAAAGATAAAGACATTTTGAAAAAGAAATAATACATATACAGGTGGAAAACATGGGGTTGGCATGGGGATGACTGTAGGGTAAAGAGAAGCATAGATAACATAGGTCAATACAAGTCATCAAAGGTATTATACAGCTTGCCATTTTTCTCTCTTAGTGTATTAAGTGTCAATTCAGTGTAATATGCATGTACACCCATAGCCCAATTAACCATACTTCTGATTACTATGTTTCAGTGACAGTGAGATATAGAGGAACTTCTCAAGCGCATTCGTTTGTGGGATCTCACTTCCCTTTTTCATCTGCCAGAGAGTAATATATGTTCCTTGCATATTGCACATTTGTATCATTGCATTGTTAGTAAAATTATAGATTTGTGGGACCTATTAATATATGGATATTATCATAGATACTACTGGTAATAACAAACAATGTATATCTTGATAGGATTGTTCAATAACCACAAGAGGGCCCCTGTCAGGGCTGGACTGGCCTATTGGGAACTTTGGAAATTTCCCGGTAGGCCGCGGCACTCTGGGCCTCTTTTATGTTGCATTTCCAAATGTTCCCATAGGAAAATGGTTGGACTTGAAAATGTGTAATATGGGACCACTTTGAAAATTATTTCCATGGCCTCTTTTGGCTCCCAGTCCACCCCTGGCTCCTGTAACGTGTTTTGTCACAAAAAAATGATGGCCATATGCCTATTAGCTCAACGGGAGCAGACTATAAATCTAGCACATTCTACTTCAATACGGGGATGCTGACTATGTACTTAAGGTAGGTGTGAACACTGAAACATGTCTTTGGTTTGTCTAAAAAATGTAAGATTCCTTTGTATGTATATATATATATATATATATATATATATATATATATATATATATATATATATATATATATATATATATATATATGTATGTGTGTCGTCATATGCTAAACAAGTGGCGTCCCTATTAGGTCGCTGGTAGCTAATATTGTACAGTATGTAAAAAGATTCAAAACACTAGCAAATGAATAGTGCATTCCGGAACGGGATGAGTTAAACACTCCAAGATGGTATCCTCAATGTATGAGGTCTCATGTAAAATGTGGGAAGTCATTGGGTTTACCTTTAATTATACAAGCATTCAAGATGGCGACCACAGCCTAACAGCACGCACGCACATCGCCATCGGGGCAAGACACCCTACCTTAATACGGGGGTGCTGAATTTGAATTTAAGGTAAGCATGAGTGGCAACTAATGCTTAACACTGTGGTTTGTTGAATACAAGCAGGAAAATTACTAATTCATTCATGTGAGCTAATTGGAGCATTATGCACGAAAGAATGATATGTAGCCATCCAGTAAAGCGTAGTGGCACAATGGGTGACAAAAAAAGGTTCACAATAGTAAATTGGAATACATAAATGAGCACCAAGCAAAAATAATATAGTGATTATGACTCGTCAAGATTACATCAAAATGGCAAACACACATTTAGACACTCCAGGCTGCTACTGGATTTTGAAAACTGACCCAAGACAGGAAGTCCTATCCGAACTGAATGAACATATCGTGAAATGGTACAGACAGGTTCTTCTCACAGACTCTGAGAAAGCATATCAAGCCCTGAAAGAACCCATTATTCCGACTATGTACTTTTTGGCTAAAATCCACAAGACCTATCAGCTAATACCAAAAGCAAGACCTATTTTAAGTGGCACTGGTTGGGCAACCAAGAAGATTTCATAATACCTCGATACATATTGAAAGAAGCCACACCGGACCATCTGTCAGTTACACCGGACATCAATGCACTCTATCCGTCGATAAGACATGATACGGCAATTAAACCCATCAAATACACTCAGACAGCTTAGCATCCTATTACAAACATGTGGGATGTTAAAGGCAATGCCACAGGTAACTCTGGATAATAATACATGTATCTTCAACGATTTGTACTACCGGCAGATAAATGGAGTGGCAATGGGTACTAAATATGCACCACATCGGCTAATCTTTTTATGGGCCAGTTTGAAGATTCACATGTGTATACAGGTCAGAGCTTCAAAGACTGTGTGATAACTTGGCGAAGATATATAGATGATATATTCATGATATGTAAGGGTAATTCTAAGGACCTTGAGCTTAGGGCCCTCTAGGAACATGCATTTGTAATGGATGGGATCACACAGAATAACTCCAAATCCAAATAACTGAACCAACTCAGAAGAAGGCAAAGTACTCTTTTATTAACAATTATCTAGGACAGGGAGTTTAAAACGAACATCAATGGACGTACGCTCAGGTTCTCTTAGCAATCTTTTCGCAAACAATAGTTCTTATAACAAAAATACTTCAGAGGTGACGTCATACTAGATGGCAATAATGAAAAACCTACTAAGGGTCGGGATTGGTTTAAGGGGAACATCTAAGTATCCTTTCTATAGGAAGTAGGATTGTGATTGGCTGACCACTATCAGTTGGACAACATATGCCTACCTCAAAACATATAATCTTCAGAAACATTAGATACACAGTTTATCATTGGTTTTAAAACTATAAGGTCCTTTGTTATATGGACAACTACAATTGATAGGCACGCTTGTACCAGGTCTGGAACATTCGGTTCACTTAGCAGCACGTAAGCCCAGACCCAGGTGCAAGGAGATGGGGCATGACACTACCTCCCCACATAATTACCCCCAGCATCTCTCAGTGCCCATGCCTTCTGCCATGAAGATTGTCTTTGAACTTGGCCTTGCACAGTATCCTTTTCTTTAGAATACATGGGAGTTAGAGCACTTACTATCATGTTCTGGAACTCCAAGTTTGAACTCTATTTTCATCCAAGGCTCACGTAACAGGAGACCACGATTTGGTCAATTTTGCAGGTTTTTAAATGCTTTACATGAATTAAACTTGGCACTCTTGGTATTCTTTCTTTGCATCTTAACAAGGGATGATACATCCTTCGCACGTTCGCCCATTTCCAGAATAGATAGCTGTCCAGGACAGACAACCTCGTCTTGCAGCTCCACGATTCTACTTATTCTTGCTGCAACACAGCTTTCCCTTCCCACTTCATCGGTCTAGGCTTACTAAATTCATGATACCAATGTCCAGCTTCTATATAATGGCGGCTTTGCCTGCGCTCTATTAAACTTTGATGCACGTTATGCCCTTTTGCACTGAATTCAGGGTTTTGAGGAGACTTTATCTTAAACCTGTTTTTAACTTACACTCAATCCGAAGGGCTGCTGATCCAACGGCCTGTGCAAGAACACCATTAACCTCGACATGGTTTATTGGGTATCAAAATATATTCATAGGGCATGGTTGCACCGCCAACAGGTAATAAATAGTTCTTTCATTTTACCTAAAATCTTCTAACGGTTTATACAATGGTGATGTAATCAAAACAATGCACTACATTACTTTTGGACTGTAAATGTTTATTGCTTTGTGGTCTATAGTGTTTGCACAAGACTGTACTGTTAATTTTAAATGTGATCACTATGGATTCTTAATGATTGTAACTGTCAATGTTATTTGTGTGTACCTAAAGACTTCAATACAAGTATGTAAATGTAAAGTAAAGTTTCTTTGGCAGATAAGGATCTTACGAATTTGCCTGATGACCTTTTATTCATCCCCTTGTTCTTTTGATGTTTCGTTTTTTAAGTTCTCTGTTCTTTACACCTTTTCGTTTGGGATCTGGTCCTCTATTGGTAGGTTTACCAGAGGTATGAAGCGGCCAGGGATCATCATCATCATCATTAGAAGGCAGCCTATTACATAAATGGTGAAGATGGAGGGGCATCTATACATTCCCATGGTAGGGGTGGGGGGATTTTCTGACATATTCGAGGTGGCCAAGATATTTAAAGGGCTTTCAGCCAGTTCTAAGGCCTGTTTAAGGAGCACAGGGGGAGCCGCCCATACGCATCCAGCTTTGCCTGGATTAGATGGAGACAAGTCATGTGGGACTTAACTTCAGTATTGATGTTATCGTTCAACTTTACTAAGGAAGTCAGAACAAAATTCAGTGCAGTGATTGAAGGACCACTCAATTCTTTTATTACATCCAATTTCAGGAACGACAGTCACTTTCAGATGAAAGAAAGGATGATATTAATACAGATGTTGTGTCAGCTTTGGTGGTATTGTGCTCTGCAAACAGTGCTGGTGTATCAGATAATGAACCCAACCATCGTGCCCCCCTAGTATGAAGAGATGCGTTAGGAGCGGAAAAGTTGAAAAGTGGATCCTTTGACATAGAAGCTTTTAGTCTCTCGATATTAAGATTGTTACAAGATTTGAAAGAATTTGCAGCCAACATCAAATCATGATTTCTACTCAAGCTTCTTTAGTCAACCTAGACTAGTGCTTTTCAAGTGAACAAAAAATGTGTGACCTTTTTCTTAATAGTCTTGGAGGAGCTGGTATGATCAAGGGGATGGTAAAAGACTGGAGAAGCTGCCAGTAAGAGTGGAATGCCAAGCCTGCAATTAGCATTTGTTGAAAGGGCGCTGTTCTGTAACGTCTAGTTAGGTAATGGAAAATCATTGAACTTCAACACCTCCTTATTAGGGAACAGGTTCTTACTTCAAAGAATATGCATATTTATTTTTAGATAGTTATTAGTATCTCCAGTTAGGTGGTGTATCCCGGCTTTTCCCCCTTCCTCCAACTTCCAGCTACTGCACTCGCCTGCACTCAACTGTGCTCTGCGCGGATACAGGCCTTTGGAGTACCACAATAATTTTCCTTGTGTAACAAAGAAAGGTGCCCACAATCTGATTCATGCAACAAGGTCCACATAGCCAATAGTTCCTGTTGGCCACTGCACTTGCCCGCACTCTGCCATGCTTGCTTTATCTAAGACTCCCTGATAGTTATTAGTATCTCCAGTCAGGTGGTGGTATCCTGGCTTTTCCCCCTTCCTCCAACTCTCAGCTACTGCACTCGGCTGCACTCAACTGTGCTCTGCGCGGATACAGGGCATAAGAGTACCACAATCATTTTCCTTGTGTAACAAAGAAAGGTGCCCACAATCTGATTCATGCAACAAGGTCCACAGAGCCAATATTTCCTGTTGGCCACTGCACTCGCCCGCACTCTGCCATGCTTGCTTTATCTAAGACTCCCTGATAACATGTCATGCCACAGTAAGAAATGGCTAGACTGGCTGCCCCAAAATGCCAGTCTAGACATGTAATACATGGAACATACCATTTTTAACTGCATTTTTTACTGGGCATCTATGGTAGGTATCCAGTATAAAATGTAATTGTTACGACATCCACCGCCTCCCCTCCAAAAGATCAGCACACCCCACCCAGCACAAACACATGTGCACACAAATTCACACAACATTCACTCACTCATTCATACCACACCAATACATCATACACTCACTCAGTGCTCCAGTTAGGATTTTGGCATGAGAGTATTTTACTCCCAGTTTTTAGAATTAGAGAGAGAGTAAATCCAATTTCAAGAAAATAAAAATGTGTTTTCTTCTTCGCAAGATGGTAAAAAAGTGTATCCAATTTGTGCGTAAAAAAATAAAACTGTGTTTCAAAACATTAGTGACAAAGAACTTGTTGATGGGTACTATCCTGCTTCATCTTGATTATACATGGGCACTAAAAATTTGTTAAGAACTACTAGAGATGCCAGCTAGTTACATCATAAATCAAGTGCCTCACTCTACCAGCATTGCTTCTCTGTCTCTCGGGCCTGCTGTTGCTGCCTAACAATACCTATTTGACAGCCACTTCATGTTTTTGCCTCATCTCTCCTTCTTTTTGCTACTTTGTTTCCCCTGTCTCTAACTTTCTGATGTTCTGCCTCTCACTCTGAGGGGTTGCTATGCCACGTTTTGAAGTCTGTTGCTCTGTCACTCTGCCTCTCCCATCTCTGCATTCTAGCATTGCTGTTTTCCTCCTACATTGTACTGTATCAGTTGATATACCTCCCCCTCCTCTCTCATGGCCTTACTCTGGCTGTATCTGTTTTTTCATTTCCTCTGTTGTGGTTGCTACTCCTTTTGATTATCTTTTTGCACGGCCTCTTATGTTATTGCTCTGTCTTTCTCTAATCTGGATTTTCTATTTCCAGATCTCCTTGTCTGCTGTTGATCTGTTTTCTTATTTTACTGTCTATATATGTCTCTTTTGCTCTGCTTCTATTCCTCACCCCCTACTGTGTGTGTGTCCTATTATTTACCTCTGTTTCCCTTCTCACTTTCTTTGTTGCTCTCATATGTAGCTCATTGGCCTCTCTCTTCCTGTTGCTCAAATTCCTGTTTTTGATTGTCTAATACATTCTATGATCTCACAGCCTCTCCCCCAAACCCCACTTTGATATCCTCTTTTGTTTAGGTTCAGAGTTGCTCTTTCTCTCATTTTTGTCTTTTGACATAGCACCAATAAATATTAAAAAAGCTGAAAATGCCTTTGCCATGTACAAATCTAGTGCAGCTTCACCATTGGGTGCTCCTTTTTAGATGTGTGCAAGCTTTCTTTTGGCCTTTAGGCTGGGAATGGCTGGGAATTTCTAGAGTTAGAGGTGTCTCACCAGATGCAGCACTTGCTTGAATGCAGATGTTTTACCGGCAATGTATGCCATTACAAGAATAAGAGCCCAGATGAGATGTGTGGTCTCAGCCATTACAGGGTTAGCAGTCCTCATGGGAGGTGCTTCTTCTGAGCCATTACAGGTATAGCAGGCCTGATTGAATGTACCCGTTCTGAGCTATTACAAGTATAGCAGCTGTGGGAAACCTAACGGTATTCTCCCACCTACTCCCCCAGGATCTTCGCTTCAGGTGGCCAGGGAAGGGCCATCGCTTTTGGATCCTGGGACTTGGGGTGGGCGAGTGAGGGAGGATCACCTGAGTGGAGGTTCACAGGGTATTGGGAGGGGAAAACTCAAGGGCGAGACATGGTATTACCCTTTCCCAATTATGCACCAACCGACTCTCCCTCAGCCTAAACAGGGTATTGCCAATCACACCCCATCTTCCCCTCCCCATTTCCAATAAGTACTGGGATGAGGAAGAGGTGATCAGGAGAAATTAATCTTACCCATAGAAACAATATAGGGATACAAAGTGAGGCTTACCATCTCACACCTTTGAATTGTCCCACTAATAGAGTCAGGCAAGGTCAGACACTTTTCCCCAACTGTGTACACCTGGCTACAATTGACTCTCAACTGCAATATAAAAAGGGTGGTTCTGCCAGAATCCGAAAACGAGCTGGGGATGCTGACTGGACCAGAGGAGCTGCAGGAAGAGAAGGTCTGGAGGAGAACAGTGTGCCGAGATGCTGGCCAGGTGTTAATGAAGGGCTGCAGCATGGCTAGGAAGCCGTGTCTCCAGGGAGCCGGAGAGAGGCAGCCTGTATCCTGCTGGAGGTGTGCAGGAAAATGCTTGGTCCCTTGGGACATGTGCCGGTCCCAAGGGTGTCTGAGGGGCAGGCGGTGAGACCATGACCTCGACCCAATGCATCCAGGAAAGACAACTCGTCAGCGCTACTCTTCCCGGTGAGTTTTGAACAAGTGAGAGACTCTGGAGCGTACGATTTGCTGAAGCGGAAAGGGAGAAAGATACAATTTTGTAAAGCGGCACGGAGCGGAAAGCAAGAGTGAAAGCATAAAAGGATAGAAAGTAAGAAAGAAGGAACAAGGAAAGTGGAAGGCGCTATAGCAGCGCAGCAATAAAGCAAAGTCCAGAATAAAGATATTTAAATGTGTGAGCAGCACAGAAATAAAGGGAAGTTCAGAGTAAAGACATTTAAATAGACAGAAGTAAGAAAAGGGTGTGCACGACCCGATAGGAAGAAGGAAAGAAGGCGCAAGTGTGCATGACAAAAGTGAAAGAAGTGTGCAAGAGGCACGATAAGGTACGGACAGCTGCAAGTGTGCACAATAGAAAGAGGAAAGTGTGCAAGAGGCACAACACAGAGAAAGTAAAGCAAAACAAAGTGCAAGTGTGCACGACAAAGTGAAAGAAACACAGAGATAAAAGGGGTGTAGTAAGCGTCAGAAGATAAAAGGTTAAAAGGAAAACAAGTGCAAGAAATAAAGAGAGGGGCGAAGGATCAGAGTGGTTGTGCTTAGGAGGAGCAAAGAGCCTAGTATTTTCAAAAGTCTCTGCTCCTACCCCATGAAAGGATTTTGTGTGGAAGAATCTATATATCAGGGAAAGGTACATTCAGACAAGCTAAACTTGTGCTTCAATCAGAGAGGCATAAGCTTGGGGAAGGGAAACCTGAGAAGAAGCCTAAGAAGAATTGTGTTATATTTTTTTTTGTGGTGAACTTCATAAAGATGGGCGTAAGCTTGGGGAAGGGAACCCCAAGTGGCCCATTAAAGACATTGGTGAACTTTGTGAAGAGAGGCCTAGACTTGGTTGTTTGGAACAGGAAAGATCGAAGCGTGGGGAAGGGAACCCCAAGCGACACAGAGACTTTGAAACTCCATTGACTTACTGCAAGAGCCCTATTTGGAAGGTTCCAAGGGCAACCCTTTTGAGTTTAACTATTTCAAACTGGCAGAACTACACCTATTGGTAAGACTACCTGAAACCAGCTGTGGTATACATTTCCTTTTTTTGTGTTGAACCACAATTTTTTCTTTAAGAAGACTTCCTGTCACATTTTGTCAAAGAGTTAGTGTAAGCATAGACACAGACAGATTTTGGTTTTGGACTTTCAAACATCGACGTCCCTTAGAAACATCAGTTGAGGAAACAATCACTTTAGAGTTAGGGCCAGTTAGGTATTATACCAACCACCGGAAATGTATGAAATAAAGGTGTTGACACTATTACCTTTGAGTCTGTGTATCTCTTGATACCATGCCTGTCTCACACAGCCCAGATGAGATGTGTCTGTTCTGAGCCAATTCAAGTATAGCAGCCCTGATGAGATGTGTGTGTTCAGAGCCATTAAAGGTATTGCAGCCCTGATGAGATGTGTGTGTTCAGAGCCATTAAAGGTACTGTAGCCCTGATGAGATGTGTGTGTTCAGAGCCATTAAAGGTATTGTAGCCCTGATGAGATGTGTGTGTTCAGAGCCATTAAAGGTATTGCAGCCCTGATGAGATGTGTGTGTTCAGAGCCATTAAAGGTATTGTAGCCCTGATGAGATGTGTGTGTTCTGAGCCAATTCAAGTATAGCAGCCCTGATGAGATGTGTGTGTTCAGAGCCATTAAAGGTATTGTAGCCCTGATGAGAGGTGTGTGTTTTGAGCCATTACAGGTAGAGTAGCCCTGATGAGATGTGTGTGTTCAGAGCCATTAAAGGTATTGTAGCCCTGATGAGATGTGTGTGTTCAGAGCCATTAAAGGTATTGTAGCCCTGATGAGATGTGTGTGTTTTGAGCCATTACAGGTAGAGTAGCCCTGATGAGATGTGTGTGTTCTGAGCAATTAAAGGTATTGTAGCCCTGATGAGAGGTGTGTGTTTTGAGCCATTACAGGTAGAGTAGCCCTGATGAGATGTGTGTGTTCAGAGCCATTAAAGGTATTGTAGCCCTGATGAGATGTGTGTGTTCAGAGCCATTAAAGGTATTGTAGCCCTGATGAGATGTGTGTGTTCAGAGCCATTAAAGGTATTGTAGCCCTGATGAGAGGTGTGTGTTTTGAGCCATTACAGGTAGAGTAGCCCTGATGAGATGTGTGTGTGTTCAGAGCCATTAAAGGTATTGTAGCCCTGATGAGATGTGTGTGTTCAGAGCCATTAAAGGTATTGTAGCCCTGATGAGATGTGTGTGTTCAGAGCCATTAAAGGTATTGTAGCCCTGATGAGATGTGTGTGTTCAGAGCCATTAAAGGTATTGTAGCCCTGATGAGAGGTGTGTGTTTTGAGCCATTACAGGTAGAGTAGCCCTGATGAGATGTGTGTGTTCAGAGCCATTAAAGGTATTGTAGCCCTGATGAGAGGTGTGTGTTTTCAGCCATTACAGATAGAGTAGCCCTGATGAGATGTGTGTGTTCAGAGCCATTAAAGGTATTGTAGCCCTGATGAGATGTGTGTGTTCAGAGCCATTAAAGGTATTGTAGCCCTGATGAGATGTGTGTTCAGAGCCATTAAAGGTATTGTAGCCCTGATGAGAGGTGTGTGTTTTGAGCCATTACAGGTAGAGTAGCCCTGATGAGATGTGTGTGTTCAGAGCCATTAAAGGTATTGTAGCCCTGATGAGATGTGTGTGTTCAGAGCCATTAAAGGTATTGTAGCCCTGATGAGATGTGTGTGTTCAGAGCCATTAAAGGTATTGTAGCCCTGATGAGAGGTGTGTGTTTTGAGCCATTACAGGTAGAGTAGCCCTGATGAGATGTGTGTGTTCAGAGCCATTAAAGGTATTGTAGCCCTGATGAGATGTGTGTGTTCAGAGCCATTAAAGGTATTGTAGCCCTGTTGAGAGGTGTGTGTTTTGAGCCATTACAGGTAGAGTAGCCCTGATGAGATGTGTGTGTTCTGAATCACTGAACATTTAGTAGTCCTTTTAATAAGTCTAAAGCTAAGTCAGTTCTGTTACAATTGAATGTTACCTGCATCTTAAATTCACCTATGATACAGATGCATTAACTCACCTATCAACAGGATTTGAACTAACAGGTTACACAATGATCTCTGCAGCAGGGTTATTGACCCACTGATCTACCTTTCCCAACATGCTGTTGACTCGGAAAGACACGTAGGGCTAGGACACCGGCAGTTTCATGTGAGGCTTGCCTGACTTAACTGGCTTGTCAAAAGCTCTCAGCCTGTTTGGACTATCCAACATGAGCCAGGGGATTCATAATGAGGCTTTGAAATGTGCTAGATTTTTGGTAGTGGAATTCAGTAATCCGACATGGGAAAAGCAGAAGTTTTGAAAATGCAAGACTGAGAAGGAAAGATTTTTTGACAGCAGTTCCATCTTCTCACACTGACCACCAGTGTACATCACACCAGCTCAGGAGGATGGTGAGACGGATCTATGTGAAAATGGCAATGTTTTTACTGTGCGGTCGGAAATCTTGCAAGTGAAACACATTTTCGGTATTTTTACTGCAGGGGAGACCCTCATAATTCCCCCTCCACATCCACCCACTTTATTAAATACCCATACGCACTGGCCCCCCATCTATTTTTGGGGGGAAATTCGTTTTCCATGCAAGGTTTTCTATCTCGCAGTAATGGGATTCAGTATTTTGTAATGATACCGGTGGGAAGAGTTTAGACACTGTTCTTGCTCAGTACTTTAGCTTGCTGCAGAAAATGCCAACACATGTTTGTGCTTTGTCATTACAGCAGCTCTTTTAAGTAATTCAGGCACTGTTCCAAAACAATGCACTCCTGCTAAGAAATGTGGTTATGATGCAATCAGCCCTGCTGTGAATAATTGGCACTGTGTCATGACATGCGCATTGCAGCTGCTCTGATGAATTAGGCTATTTTGCCTGAATATATAGCAGTCCAGTTGAGAGTTACCAGTACAATCTGTGCCACTGAAAACATATACAGTACTGCTTCTACCTGCATCTTTTATACCTGCTTGCGGTGGGCTGGTGGTCAGACAGGGAGTTAAAGTAAAGTTCAGACCACCTGCCCAGCTATTGCTTGCTCCCTAAAACAACAAACTATGTACAGTGCCTTTTCAAGCATGTGTATGCACGCAAGCACATGCAATCTTAAGACTAAAATACATCTTAATATAGAACACCAAAAGCTTTTCCTTCTCACAAATGTCAAACAATTGCGTGCTGGGAGGCTCTCCTAAAACTTTAAGACATCAAGAACCCCAAGCCATAAAACGCAATTGATGTGCTTCTGTGATGGAAAGAACACACATTATGAAATACCCATGCTGGTGCATCTGCACTGCATCTATTAAAGCTCATTAAAATAGAGGAAAATGAAGCAGACATCCAGCCCTTGTTTAAGACAATTTTCATTTTACACAATACTACAGGTGTCCTAAAGCAAAGTGAAAAGCATGTTCATGATTCAAAATGCTTCACTAAAGTGAACAAAAACACAAGTTCCCTTCTACATTACTAAGAAAGTATTATCTTGATAGAATTACTAACAGGGAGTGTTGGAAAAATAAACAGACCAGGACTCTTCCCAGTTGCTTCTTTCAACAAACTGTGTAGATTGCTAAAGTTAAGAGTGGATTTGCAAGCTGTTGCCTGTGGTGCTGTCACCAGTGAACTCCATGATTTATTGTGGCTTGCGATAGCGTAAGCTGTACAAGGAAGAATGAAAGGCCATATTGGCAAGATTTCTGTGCATAAAAAGGCCTGATACACCTTATCTGGCAGGCTGCTCTCACTCATTCACACACACATTACATAACCATTACCTGCATGCTACCCCAGTCCAGACTCTGTTTAGCTCTATTCCAACGCCTCTGTGAGAGCCACCCCGCACCTGCACAGTAAAAACACGAACCAGGAAGTAAAGAGCACTTATTGGTTCCTCCACATGTTTGCAGAAGCCAGAGAACTTCTGATGCAGTACCCCACTATGTTTGTGCAGAATGGTGCAGGAGCACCCCCTTGCACATACAAACATGCAGTTCCTCGTCTACATCCCCAATGGGCAATGCAAAGGAGGAGAAGCAAAATGCCCCCGGCCTTGCATGGCCCATTGAGCATGTGCTCTGGTGAACTAAACTGTCAGGAAGTTAGCTGAGGAAGCACTCTGGGCTGGTGTGGCTCGCCCATGATTGACAACGGTTCTGCTCGGTCAGTGCATCCTCACACATTATGGATGAGCCACAGCTGATTTGTACAATCCTGCCACTGCAAGCCACAAGGAAGTCATGCATGGACATTACATTTGTATCCATTTTAGTAATAGGTGTAAACTAACACAGATATCCGGATCCACCTAGATGTCCATGTTAACTTTGAAACCATTACCAAAATGTAACCAAACAGGCCTGAGTGGACTGCTGAAATGTTAGTGTATTTGTAAGTGGACTGAACCATGCAATTTATGGGTAAATCCAAAATGAGGGACTCGGACATTTCCCTAATTTCGACTCCATTTTAAGAGTTCTTCTTATGGACACTCAGGTGGCCTCTTAGGTCCCACCAGTGAAGTCCCCCATCTTTGTAGTCTTTGTGAGCCTGGGATTGCTAATATATAGGTAATGATGGGCTTCACTGTCAACTAAACCATCTGTTGACTGTTTAAAGAGAGGTAGGGCATTGCGGTTTCTCTGCTATCACTTTCTAGATCAGCATTATACCACCACTACCTAGGGAAAACGTTTCTATTGCATATTGGGAACAATTCATTGCTTCTATAGGGAAACTAGTCATGTTTTATGGATATTTCTCTTGATATGATTTGATATGATGTGGCATTTCTAACGCACCTATACACAAGTGTTTCTAGGCGTGACAAGACAAGGAGGGGGAAACAATGGGAGGACAAAATAACGATCTTACTAGGCCTTGTGTCATTCAGATCATGCAAGTGCGGGGAAAAGGGAAGGAGAGAAGTGCCAGGAGGAGGTGAAGGGGGAAGTGCAGTTAACGCAAAAGTGGAGCCAGCAGGTGGCTCATAAGTGCAGAGAGAAGGGACTGTATGGTTGCAGATATAGACCCCTAAGTGTTGGGGAGCCCAGAGGCAGTGCAAAGCAACTGGACATGCAGGAGCCCGGGCCCTGGTTCAGAGGGTGACCAGGTGACCAGTGCAAGGAGCAGTCAGGTGCATCAGCAGGGGAGAGGAAGAGAAAAAGCGGAAGCGAAAAGGAAGGACTTGAGTTCCTGTATATAAGTATACATCCAAAGGGGATACTTCTACACGTGTAAATACTAATCTGAGCTATTGGAAGACTGAGAGAGCTCATTTTGCGCCTTTTGTGTAGTGCATTAGCCCACCTGGAGGGTCCAAATCATGTATTAGCTCAACCTGCTTTACAAAAGGAGAAATATGAATTTGTATATCAGTCTGGCCTTGTCACTATAGGCACAGAGGTCCATGTCTAGAATAGTTTTCCTAAATTGGGATGAAGCCCCAAGTGTTTCTCACCAAAATTAGAAAAGTATCTTTATAAAAATAAACTACCATGTACAGAAATGGATGAAAATGATCTCTTTCTAAACAGGTATCACTAAAACGCTGAACCCACTGACATAGATAGGCACTTCTCCCTAAATGTGCACATGTGTTTGGGAGGTTTGGAAAGAAGTTGAGCCATTATTTAATTATTTGTATCACAACAAAATGTGCTGCACATTGCAAATGGCACATTGTTCCTTTTGACCTGCAGGAACTGCAATTTATGTTTACCGAAGTGCACATGTAAAAAGTGACTCATAGAAGCAAAGGTGTGTTTATCACTCTCAACTTGTGCCAACTGTATTCAGAAAAACGACATCACAAATGTTTGTGATTTTCAAGATTTTATTTTCAATGTGTCAGCGGACACGTGTTTCGACCTGCTAGGGTCTTCTTCAGAGATTTCAATTTTTAATTCCGTTGTCATCCTAACTAGTACAGCGAGCTAATGTGCTGAGTTGCAGTGTAATGAAAGCGTTTTCTCCTTTATTATATCCTTTATTATATCGTGTTAAAACGTCTTGTAGAGTGCAACGGTGGCCGCCCAGATAGTCTCTTGGAACTAAAGTGTTTAGATACGTAACAGTGACTGAAATCTGCATGACTCCAGGAACTGATAATGTGGAAAGAAGGGGGCGGGGGGTCTTCAGAAGCCTTTCCCATTTTCCATTCCATTCCATCACATCTAATGGCATTTGTAGTCTGTTGCATAGTATGGTTGCCATGACCGAAAAATCACAGTCTCCCATTGTTCTTTTCCTTGGTAGGCTCCATGCATAGAAGAACATCCCTATTGCTTGTCTGCATTACATTTTTTATCAAGACATGCACATGGGTAATCAGGCCCTCACCCCAGAGACCATCTCCATGGGGGTCGGGATCGGAGCATCTACAAGCAGCAACACCCGCATAGGGCGGACCACCCTAACACAGTGCAGTCATAATCTCATGCACAAATGCCATCAGTAGCTCCACTGATGGCATCAGCATGTATGAGCCACCAGAAACACTGGTAGTATGCTGAGCTACCCTCGAGCAAAGCCCATGCTCTTGGGAGCATCCTGTGTTTTGCTGACGTAAAACTGAGGTTGCGCGCGACGCAGATGCGGTTTTTGTTAGTCGGTGCCCTTTCAAAAACATTTGTCTTCCACACTTAAAGATTATAACTTGATTCCCTTTTTTTCCTCACTGAAAAATATTCCTGAAATGTGCCCTACCAGAAGACATTGGTCTATGCTGTAGAGTGTACATTTCAAGTTGTCTGCTTAGGGAGGAGGGATGCTCTATGAATCCACAAGAGGACTGAAAGCTCATTGGACACTTCACTTTGCAGAAGGCAATGGCAATTTGTTTCTTTTGGAACCTGAGAAAGTCTGCTGATTTTAGCATGTTGAAAAGTTTTGCACAGAAAATATCACCTCTGCTTCCTGCACTTCTGGGTGAGCCTACTACATCGCTAGCCCAGTGCATGATGAAGTATTGATTAAGCGCCCAATATACAGCAAGGAGAAATCACCAGCTTCGCCTGACCCCTCGTTCGTCGCTGATTCACAGCTTCAATATCTCGTTTGCTGTGGAATTATATGAAAAGGTCATTCGAAAATGGCCGCCGCCACTTTGAGTACACGTTGCTGGGCAACGCTCGAAGCTGAGCCTAGCGCTGTGATAAGCTATACCTGCCTCTTTACTCGACCTCCAACACCAGAAGGAGAGAGCTGGCCCTACTCCCTAAGGCTCTCGACACAAGGCCAGTTCCTGTCGCAGATCACTGCTCTGTTGCCATCCTGTGCCATCGTGAACTGTCGCTGCAGCAGTCTACTATGCTTGGATTGACGCCTCACATTTGCACACTGTCTTCATATTATGGCGGAGCACAACGCCCCTTGAAGCGAGACTCACGCCGACTCAGTTGGCCTTGTCAGCAATAAACTCATAAGTAACCGCTGCATTCTACCTTATGTATCACAAATGAAGCATTCCGCTAGAACTGCACTATGCCTGTGTCACATTTCATTGTTCACTGTTATCTGTTTACCTGCCTCGTCTGCACTTTGCTCTATATAATGAATAACCATAGCTACTAATTTTACGTTCTGTTATTACTGTTTCTTGTCAATACCATGTGCGACTTTCTACTGCCTAGCTGTCTTCGTAAGTAAATCTCTATGGTCTTACAGCCTACACCTACAATGGCCTAGAACATGACTCTCTTGGCTCTGGCCCTCCTTATATGCTAACTTATACCTCTACCGTACTAGCTGCATTCACATCCTGGCACCTAGATCTGCCTTTATAGTCTTTGCCCGTATATCTGCCCTTTACATGTGCTAAACAATAAAGCTGCCTTTGGTCGTTCGATATCTAGACTACGTCTCATGCATATAACTATTATAAGCTCGCAACACGGTAACTTTGCATCATAAAACCCGCAATTGCTGTCCATGGATAAAGTCAGTAGAGCTCCTTAAACTATAGCATGTCATATCTAGCCATCCCATGACTAGTTCCTCGAGTGTTTAATTGCCACATCCGCCGTCTTGTACCGAACGGAGATAGGGCCTTCCTCACCTTTCAGTCAAATTTCCTTTGCACCTATGCATCACATTGTCACCCCAACCATGCACTCCTGTCTACTAACACTGATAGGTGTACTAGGATTAATCTGCTACAGCAGGCCACTCACAATTTGGGAAATTGCCAATACAACCATCATACCCCTACCTACCATGCCTACCTCACCTTCACAGCCTATAAGCATTGTACCTACTACATTCTTGCCTTCCTTAAATCTAGCCACCGACAAACGTACATCGCTATATCAGTCAGAATATATTAGACCAACATTATTCCTACCTCCATTTAACCTTGTCACTGATACTCTCACTACTATTAGTAGTACTAGCCCTCATTCAAGCTGTCCACTAACTCCAGATTAATGGATCCTCCAATATGCCAGCAAACCAACACCTAACCAACCTTGCACCACTAACCTTAGGAACTATAAACTCGGTTCCAGGCTGAATAGGATATACACACTGTCATCCAAGCTGAACGACAAATTGAATTCCCAAATTTTACCCATGAGAAGAGCTAGACACAAACTCAACCATGACAACGAAAACCTGACTGATCAGGCAACCTCTGTTGATCCACTTAATCTTCCAGTAAATACATCTCCACCTATCAAAGGGGCACTTATCAATGCCAGATCCATGGTAGATATTGCTGACATTATAACATTATAACATCTAACCAACTTGACTTTCTGGCTATCACAGAGACTTGGCTCCATGCTGCCACAGGACCAGCTCATTCTCTTGCTATACCCAAGGATTACACTATACTAAGACTAGATAGAGAAACTTCTCGAGGAGGAGGCATTGCATTCATTGCCACAACTTAACTAGGACTCAGGGTCTCGACACAGGCACCCTTCCCTTCAAGAGAACTTTTGACGGTTAAATTGCCATTGACAGCTTCCCATGCTTTAACCTTGCACTTGCTATACAGACCTGCTGGCTCTATCTCAATATTTGAGGAAGATATTACTTCTCTACTCAGCTCCAACACGAAACCTATCTCTCAGATCATGGAGACATTAACCTTGGGTTTACTGACACAAATGAAGTGCATGCCACTGCAATCGCTAGCACTATTACTGAACTAGGATTCACCCAGAGGATCAACACGCCCACACACACTAAATGAAGAACTTTAAATTGGCTGGCTGTCCCCAACTGTGCTATCACTATAAAGTCTAACAAACCCTGTATTTGGACTGACCATCACCTGATCTCCTTCAACCCAAAACCCAACTCGGATAACATCCTGGCACCCCATTACCTACGAGGAACAAGCGTAACATAACATCGAAAATATTCTTCCATTACTCAAACCTATCACCAATCACTTATCTACCAAATCAGACACAAAAGCTTTGGTAGAGCTCTACAACCAAACAATGAACCAAGCCATTGACAAAATAGTACCTTTAAAAATGTGCACAGGTAAACCTCAAGCTCACTTGAACTCATGTTTCACTCCAAACCTTAAGACCTTACGCAATGTAAAAAGGTGCGCAGAATCTATATGGAAAAACAACCATAATACCCTAAATAAGGATAATCTCACCAAAATTGCCCTAAAATGCAAATCTGAGATCCTTCAAACTAAGCGAGACACTTACAATGACAGAATTAATAATGCCAGCTGAATTGCAAGAGAACTCTTTATTATCTTGAGAGAACTAAAGTCACCTACCCCCCCCTATTGACACCTGCATTAAGGACAACAATTGGTTCACCAATATCCAATATGCGCTGTCTAACAGCATCTCTACTCTACAAGATAACATTAACTCCAAAAAACAAGATTTATCTAATGTCCCACCAGTTCTAGAGCCACAGACGACTCCCACTAAACCTTGCAATCGATTCAAATTTACCCTGGTTACTATTCACAAAGTGGAGATCAATATAGCTTCACTTAAACCTTCCAGATACCAGGGAGACATATGCCCAGCTCCCTTGATAAAAGAGGCAGCTAGGGACCTAACGCCCTACATCATTTCCTTAATTATCTCCTCTTCCAACTCTGGGACTGTCCCAACTAATCTAAAGGACACATGGGTCCCCCGCTCCTAATAAAAGCAAATCTAGATCCTAATATCCTGACTAACTATAGACATTTAACTACTGTCCCCTTTCTGTTGAAAATCTTAGACAAGCCTGCCTATTTGCAGATACAGACCTACCTTGAAACAAACAATCTTCTAGGACTCCGCCAGTCAGGCTTTAGGCCTATACATGGAACAGAATCAGCTCTCATTGACCTGAAAAATCGAATGGATAAAATAAAGGATAATTTGAAACTGGCCCTTCTACTCTTGTTGGACCTATCAGCCGCTTTCGATTTAGTGGATCACAAGGTACTCTGTAGGCACTTGTCCGTAGCCGCTAACTTTTCTTTGGAAGAGACAGCCTGGATTCAATCCTTCTTGAATAACCAGACCATGAGAGTCTTCTCACTCAATGCATCAGCTAACCCTACACCCATAACCTGCGGAGTACCACAGGGTTCTTGTGTTTCCCCAATGATGTATAACATCTTCACAAATCCTCTCTTTGATGACCTAGACAATCTGGGTGTCACCTACACTAACTATGCAGATGACACTCAGATTCTCATTCCCATCTCTGGAGATTAGCATACTGATTCCATCTTATTGACCAAAATGTATCTCATTACCCAAGCGTGGATGGCCTCTCATCGCCTATGCCTTAATGATGATAAAACCAAGCTCCTTCTCATTGGCTCGCCATTAAAATTAAATAAACTGAGCAATCAGTTTAAATTGTTCAACATCCACGGCATAAACATTAAAGTATCCAAGGAAGTAAAAACATTAGGTTTTTACCTCGACTCCGCACTACAAGTCAATGCTACAGCCTCGACTACAGCCTATACTTGAAAATTAATTAACTCTTGTAAACCTTTCCTCTCTTCGAAAAACTGTACCACCTTGTCAAGAGCATCAATTCTCTTGAAAATAGACAATTGCAACGCACTTTATCTTGGGACAAGCAAACACAATATTAACAAACTACAAATACTTTAAAACAATGCGTTAAGAACTGCTCTTAGTATTCCCAGAAGACAGCATATCTCGGACGTCAGTCGGAACACCAATTGGTTATCAGTCAATGATAGAATCAAGTTCAAATCTCGAACCCTAACTCACAAATGTCTCTCCAATTCAGCCCCTAATACTTAGTGGACAAATTTATCAAAACTACTTCGGACGTCCGACCTGATGTATGCACCTACTCTGCCTTAAGGTCCCCAGCTATAAGTAAAAGAAAGTAGGGGGAAGTTGCTTCCCGGTCATGGCAGCCCAGCTGTGGAATTCTATACCTGTTGCCTTAAAATGTGACCCATCCATCCACAGCTTCAGAAATAAGACCAAATGCTGGCTCCTCTCGCTAAATATATAATCTGCACGAGCCTGATCATCTTGTATGTATCACAACTAGCCTACCCATGCACTCTTTTCAGTAAGAATACTCTGTTTTCTTAATATGTAAGGTAAACCAGCACATTGACTTGTAAATATTCCCATGTAATTGTTCTACATATTCTGATTGAATTGTGCCCATGCACACTAATAAGTAAGAATACTTTGTTTTCTCAACATGTAACGAAAACCTGTCCATTAACTTGTAAATTACTCTTATGTAATTGCTTTAATATTGTCATGGAACTGTTCTAAAGTGTAACCGTTTCTACCTGATTTGGATTGTGATGTAAATACTCTCTTGTACCTTCTCCACTCTGTGACCCACGTTAAAATACTTGTAACTGCAAAGCGCCCAGATACCTTCGGGTTTGGCGCGCTAAACAAATAAATAAACAAACAAACAAACAAACAATGCTGACGGCAGAAATTCTCCTTTATTTAAAGACTTCCACATAGTTTCTGAGGGAACTGTCGACTGCATTTCAATTAATGGTATTTTTTGACTCCATTGAGCTTTTTCCTATGATGGGTGCTATTGTTGTTGCACTTAAAGCAATCTTCTTGAAAATGTTCCCTGTAATTTTCACTTGGATAACAATATCGCCAAGGGAAACAATGGGCTGCTGACGCAGCTGTCAAAGCACGTGAAAGCGGATGCATGACACCTGTCACGTGCTTCTTGGTAAGGTATCCACATTAGCGTGAGCCAGTTCATCCTGTCAAGCTGACATTAAGCATCCATGTTCATGCAGGCTTTCAATAGGACATGCATTTTCAATGTGTTTTGATAAGAAATCTTCTGCCTAAACTAAAGCTAGTCAGCTCATGACGAGTTAACGCCACACCAGGAGCAAGGACATCCTCAGACTAGAATACAAGAAGTGCAACAATGTGAAGTTCAGGAAACATGTCCCACTGAGCTCACACACTCTGGAACACCACACCTACTAATATCAAGCTGCACTGCTTAGTTTGTGGCAGTGTTTGCCAGGGCTCATCCCTGGCACTCACTTGAGCCCCACAACTTATTGTCTCAGACTTAGATTGATTATGACGTGATGATAGCCAGAGCATCCATCAACCCCAATGAGCAGGTACCAGCTGTAGTTTAACCCCAAATGTGTTGTCACTGTGGGGAGCAGCTGTGGGTGGTGGCAGCAATGGTGGGGTACTGCCCACCTGCTGTGTCACAAGCGTGCTAGAAATTATTTGGGCCTGGCACTTATATTCTTACAAATTAAGCAATGTCAAGCTGGCTGAATTCAGGAAGGAACTAAAGAGCCTGTGTTTTTGCTGATAGCTGATAGCAACACTGAAGTTTACCCCCGAGTGCTAACAGCAACAAAGACGGCTTCTAAGGGCCATTCTGGGCAATGACCTGTGTTCCTTTTTTGTTAAGGGCCAAGGATACCACGGGCTGTTACCACCCAATATGACCCTTACAGCCCATCATTATTGATTAACTAATGAACTCCATTTTTTTCCTGCAGAATCATAAAAGGTACTGAAATGAGCACTATGCAAAGCGGGTACTTTAAAACCAGCACATTTTATACTCAATTCTAAATAATCTTAGTGACACGTGTGTTTGTGTGTGTGGTGAAGAGTTGGTAATGATGATCATTTGGATTGTAGTAATTTGTTTATTCATGCCATACTTATATCACAGTTAGTATGGGAGATGGTCACTCCAGCACTGCCGGTGGCAGGAGAGGGAGGGGAAGCAAAGTAAGGGGAAGGTAAGAGGATGGGAAAAGATTGAGGCTTCATATCAGTGAAAGAGATCATGCGGAGGAGCTCATCATCATCATCATCATCAGAAGAACCATCATCATCATCATCAGAAGAGAAATCATGATCACCATCATCATCATCAGAAGAGCCATTATCATCATCAGAAGAGCAATGACCAGAAGAGCCATCATCATCATCATACGAGCTATCATCATCATCAGAAGAGAAATAATCATCATCAGAAGAGCAATCATCATCAGATCAGCCACCATCATCATCAGAAGAGCAATCATCATCATCAGAAGAGCCATCATCATCATCAGAAGAGCAATCATCATCATCAGAAGAGCCATCATCATTATCAGAAGAGCAATCATCATCATCAGATGAGCCACCATCATCATCAGAAGAGCAATCATCATCATCAGAAGAGCCATCATCATTATCAGAAGAGCCATCATCGTAGGCCACCTTGCAGAGAGATCGAATCAGGGACACCCAGAGAAATTAGTTCAGAGATGTGAATCATAGTATTCATTGGGATTCTTGGGGAAACTTGCGAAAACTGTCTCGCATGACAGTCAAGGATTTGATTTTTCTATGGGCGTGTCTACACTCTGAAAGAAGAAGGAGGGACGTGCCAGAGCTGATTCGCAAAGACGTTATCCTAAGTAACTTTAAGTATTGGCAAAAGACTATTCCATTCATAAAGAAGTTACAGAAAGTAACTGTTGACTTACTCTTCTCTATCTACAGGTACGTTAGAATTAGCCCTGGCCCCTTCATAGTGATCTAAGTAGTCTCTTCCAAGAGTAAGTCAAGCATAAGTCAATGCTAATACTGGGAATGTCTTTGGCAAATAGCCCCTTACTGTACAAGGCTCTGTAAATATGACAGACAGGGGAGGTTATGGTACATTTCTAGGCTATGATGTGAGTATCTGTTTACATTGATGCACATTGGACCAGCTGCACAGTGCATTAAGCCTTTAAACTGGTATATCAGGCTTGAGGCGAAGGTTTAAGCCTCGATGCAGAGTATTCTTTAGATGTAGCCTGCGAACCACCGTTGGGTTTTTAAGGCTGGCTTCTTGTGGTTCTGAGTCTTCATGCTGAATATTCTGCATTTCACAGGGCAGCCAGGATGCAGAAAGGGCCCATTCTTAATCTGCACAGTACGATGGGGAAAAGGATTTCAACTAAACTAAAGCAGCAGAGCCAGAAACACTCATCCAGTCTCTGGACCGAATGTTGGTGATTGCATCGAAGATGGTTGGGCCCAGCCATTGCTTGATGCTTGCTGATGTTGACAGGGGCTCACTCACTGCAGTCCAGGGGCCCGACCCCTGATTGTTAGATGTTGAGCAGGTTTTTTAAATCGACCATGAACTGAATTTGTTTAACAAACAACATATTGGACCAGTCTAAGGTTAGTTGAAATACGGTCTGAAATTGGACGAATTAAGAAGACCTCTATAAAACTGGGTGAGTAGCATGAGGTTTTGATATAGTTTTTATGATTTGGAGTAATTGCTATTGACATTTGTAAACCCAGCCAATGCACAAATTGCCTTTTTCCAAAAGACGACAGGCTGCATAAAACTCACGACACACTTTATTTGTTGCCTCCTATTCTGCTTTGCCTAAAACAGAAGTAAAAACAACGTTTAGAACAGTGACAGCCATTTTGGAGTGGCAGTTTCAGCCATTTTTTTGTACAGCGTATCCTTAAGCATTTATTTATTCCCTGACCCTTTGCATATTTATTTATTGTCGGTATTTATTAAGTGGTGTTGGATCCTTTTTTTTATTTTCAATCAACTATATTGTATCCAAGAAACATATATGCATTCAAAAAATATATGTCAGAAAGGAGGCCATTACAGGTGTTCCTTAAAACCTACAACATTAAGACAGTCAAGGAAATAAACTAGGGTCATTACAAAATGCATATCCCTTTTCATCACCTATCATAAGGCAAAGTTAAGCATGGTGTCTTCTAATAACTGTCCTTATCAAAATAGCAGAATTTGAGGAGAAAGAAGGGAGCAAACTTGAAAATTGTAAAGGCTTTCTTTTGGCCTGCTCTCGCCCGAGGCACCACGCAAAAAGCACATATTGGGCCACACCGAACTGACGAACTGGTCCACTTATTGCTTGACCTAGCCTCAACGCATAGATATCGCATCCTCAATTAGCAAAGGCCCAGTGAGTTTCCATCCAAGGACTGCTTATAGTTAAAGAATGCCAAATGGCAAAACTCAGGTTCCGCAGCATCAAATAAAGGAAGGTTAGGTATCTGGGTTGCATGAACATAAGATAACTTTCCCACCCTTGCATTATTGCTTAGTAATTAAGTATCAAAGAACTAAATGCAGTTTAGGCCTAAACGTTATTATCCGACCACCCGCCATGCATTGCCTTGACTTTTGTTCCATCTGGTTTCACCAGTATGTTTGGCCTATTTTAAAACTCGAGTGACCTATTCTCAATAAAAGTAGACTTAATATGCTTGTTGCAAGCAAGAGGTCATTTGAGCTTCCACTGTCTCAAACATTTCATCCAATGCACCACAAAAGGGGGTGCTCTTCCCATGGACCAGAACATAACCCAGCATTGCAATGGATAGCTCTGAACCATGTCCATTAGAGGTTTGACACCTTATTCTGACCTCAAACATAAGGATGAAGCATATTTTTTATTTCTGTGATCTTAGGCTTTCCCACCTATACACCCAGCTATACACCCCCACCAACTAGCTTCATACAAGACTGCTGCTACTCCAATTACCCGCAGTGGGGACGTATTCACCAACAATATCATTCTTGGGGTTCTACAAGATTACTTCTTGGTCATCACCATAATTTTAATTTTGGCCACCTTAATTATAAAATCCATTGATCTCCATATAGATAAAAACATCCAGCAATCCAATAAAATACCATTCAGTGAATGCGATGACCAGTGCATCGTCCATTGGGAGTAGTACCAAAGGGGTGGTCTAACCCCCATTGGTGCGGCTCCTGGCCTAGAATTCACAAATTAGCACTTACATTATGTGTACAAATATTAAACAATGTGGAGGCCAGAACACACCCCTATATGTCCCCTGCCTCAATCTTAATATGTATAGATAAGTGTCTCCTTGGTTCATAACAAATGTGTTCTTACTCATGGGAATTCCTAGCCATAGGTGATCTAATCATTGCCTGATCCGTGCCTTCTTCCCAACACCGTGCTGGGATTAGGTGTGATTTAGAGATTTGAATGCTCCTCAAATCAGATGCATCCATTCTTTTTTTTTACTTTATTTGACAGGGAACATCTATAGCAAAATGATTGCTCAATGGTACCAAGATTAGATCTAAATGCTGCAGGTTCCAGAGAGAGGACGCCCTTCCCAACCCTTCTCAACCGCCATTAAAATGAGCACAGGTTTCTGCCAGCTAGATCATGATAGCCCTCCAAGCATTGGATGGCTGATCATTCTTATTTACATTGATAATTAATAGTTCCTCCAGCCTCTTTGTGAACCATTGCAAAATCAATCCAATATGATTGTGTATTTACTACTAAGGTACTCATTATGAGTTTGGCAGTATTCTGGTGGTATATCCACCAGAATACTACCAAACAGAATTACCGTTACCGCCACTTGATCTGACGGATTTACCGGAAGTTTACAAGTGGTGGAAGGCAGAGTTAGTGCCCATTTTTCAGAGTCCATCGGACTCCACAGGTATTTCGGCAGAATTACCTATGATGGTAATTCCGCTGGTGTTAACAAAAGGTTGTTGTCTATGTTGATGATATTGTGGTGTTTAGCACTGTATTTGAGGTTAGAAGAGAAAGCATACAGACTAGGTTTTGCCACTCAGTTCCGTATTGAGTGTGTAGAGGTCAAAAGGAAGATGAATTCTGTCTCCTGGAGTTCACTTACATGTAAGGAATTGACATTCATGCTTGACTGAGTGACAGGTCGAGCTTAAGTGGATGGGTGTCCCTGATCAAATCAATTGACCATTGGGTAGAGAAGGGTGTCTTCGGGATACTGGTGGACCTACATGATTAGTGAGAAGTCCCCCCCCCCGAGGTTGCAAGTTGAAGATGAGTGTGGGGATAGGCTAGACCCCTGCAGGATTCTCCATTTGACAAGGTGACATTGGGATCCGATGGTCTCCATCTGAATCATCTGGTGTCTTTTCATGAGGTAGGAGGTTGTGCCTGAAAGAACTGTGCTGTTGAACACCAAGCAGCTGGTAAGTGTTCTGAGAAGCCCTCTGTGGTTAACGGTATGAAAGACAGATGACAGGCCGAGCAGGCAGAACCAGTAGAGAGGTGTCACCTCCATTACATCGAGGGTATGCTCTGTGACTTGGATGGTGGCAGGCTCAGTGCTCTACCTTGGCCAGAATGTACATATCTGTAGGTTGTTGTGTTCAACGACCTTTATGTGCAACTGATGGGCAACAGTTTTTTCGATTGAGCTTTCAGACAAAGTGAAGATGTGGGTTGGGTCAGCAGTTTGCTCAGTCACCTGGGTTAAGCAGAGGCTTCTTGGGGGGTGGAGGGGTGATGTCGCCTGATTCTAATGAATCAATAATGTGTCCTTGGCTGAGGGTGGGGTGCAATTGTTATATGGTGCTGTGGGTTGAGTGTCGGCTTCTCTTAGAAATGAGGAAGCCCCATTTAAACAAGTCAACTGTTGCCACCTGACAGCGCACTGCAGTAATAAGCGAGATGTTCATGTATTGAGGAGAGGGGATGTGGCTTTTGCCATGGGTGGGGGCCTGACCTGGCCCTGCCCTGGTCTGAATGAAGACACTGCTAGTTCCTGGCCCTGTGGGAGGGAATGGCACACTTGAAACCTAGCATTAAATCGTAAAAGCAGAACTGATTTTAAACCTCAGTACTCAATGTGAAAAAATGTAGAGAAAGTAAACGGCCAAATAACAATTCTCACTTACGAGCTAAAAAGGAGATTAGCTGTGATGAAAGACATGTTTCTATGTCCATCAATAATGCTTCCCTTTCATCCATTGGGGACGTTTTTCTATAATGTGCTTACACCACACTTGAGGGCGTTATGGTACTCGAGCACACCTCAGGTACAGTGAAATCTCTCGGGGCAGCCTCTCAGAGTTAATTGGTGGACGGAAGGAGATAGAAAACAGCTTTGACAAAAAATGTGCGCTGAAGACTTCACCAGGTAATCCGATCAAAACGGACCTTTTCATGTAGTTTGTATTTTGTTTTTGTCCACACCGATAAGAGTCCAGCACCATTGCCCTGAATATGTGTGCAGTCGTTTTGTTGCGTCCTTCATGAATATTGCATTCTGGGGTTTTCGAAGATGAACGCAGAGTTTCTTCGCACTGACCCTTCAGTATACAGCAGCCTAGTTATGTAACCTGAGAATAAATCAGAACACACATTTATTTTGCATGTTTATTTTGCATTTTTAAAGTGCTCACACAGCCCGGGCGCATCGAGGCGCTGTTACAGTAATATGTCTCAGATGCGTATTTATAACGGGCTTAATACCCAGAGGTTTCTAAGCACAGACCCGGGGTTCGAACCTGTGTTGCGAGCACGTTGCCACTGAGCTATCCTCCCAGGACAACACATGAACTATGATATTTATAAATCAGAACACGCATGAACTAGGATACTTTTCAGACGTTTACAGAATTGTATTGAGTGTTAACACCCCTAGTTGGGCATTTAAATGCACTGTAGCCGTGGTTGGTTTGGAGCTATAACAAGACAAGCAAATGCTGGCAGATGAGCAGTCATGAGAGGAGACCAAGAGATTAGGGATCATGGGGCAGTTCTTGAGTGGACAGCCTTGGAGTTCTCTGAAACACAAATCTTTGTATTGGCTTTAGGACTTACCACCAGGATACCAGCAAACTTATAATGAGCCACAATGTGTTCTGATTAGCATTCCACATCAACCTTTACCGATAAATTGGATATTTTTCTTGTCTTAAACTGTGAAAGTATATTTCTATCGTATTTCTTCGATAAGCTACACAGATTTAATGTGATAAGAAGACGTACTGTGCCGGGCCTCCAGTAGGTGCCTTGTTCACACTCCAGTACAACTCGTAACTAAATTTATTGTATGATTGGTTATTTATAACTAACTCAATACCCAGAGGTTTCTAAGCACAGACCCAGAGATCGAACCTGTGTTGCTCCGTGTCATCTTGCTTCCAAGGCGAGCACGTTGTCCCTGAGCTATCCTCCCAAGACAATCCAAACATCCTGAAGCAGCAACAACCGCCTGCATACATGAATATATCTCTGTATAGGTCAATGTACATGGCCCTTCCATTTCTATTTCTGTTGAATGGGAGCAAAGCAACCCCTGAAGCTCATACCGAACACTTACCTGCTTTCATATATAGCTTCGCTTTGCAGAGGCATGCTGTAGAGCCCCTCTGAAAGCATACTATTATGTCACTCGCTATCCTCAAGACAGCAATAGGCAACACACAATAATATCTTTGGAGAAAGCTGACCTGGAAGCATTGTCCAATCTTCTTCAGAGGACTATTTTTTACCACATTTTTTTAAATGAAGTCTTATGTGGCCACACGGAAACCTGTGTCGGCAGACCCGGAAATGTCAGTTTAAAAATAGCGTGCAGACAAAAATGTTTCGATGCCAGTTAGTCCAATTTTAAAATCTAATAAAAAACCATGTTCTGATGCCTTGTGTTGGAAATATTATGCTGAGATGGTAAAATGCATATGCTTCAGAAATACCGTAGCTTTCTTCATCGGATAGCGACCATGTGACCACCATCTGATGAAGAAGTTTATGGGACTTCGAAAGCTTTATGCATCTTAACATCTTAGCATAATAATGTCATTCAGTCCAATATAAGGTATGCAGACTTGGTGTTTGTTCCTATAGATTGGAACATGTACTTGAGAAAGAAAAATGTGAAATGTGTAATCTGCTTGTTATCGAGGTGAAATGCCATTCCATACATTCCAATCAACTCTCTAGCAATGGCCAGTTACATAGATTATAAAATTCCACTGTAAGATGTGAAAATGTGGGACACAATACTGCCCCCACATTCTAAGCCATACTGAAAGCAAAAACTCCCTAGGAAAAAAACAATGAAGCTAAAAAATAGCCAATACGCATCTTTATAATTTTTAAAAGGAACAATTTTCACTGGCGAAATGTGTGTATGCGGCATAATGCATGAGTATGACAAACACATAGCAACAGGTGAACTTAATAACACCAACATTTAACACCACCTAAATCCATGCAGAGCTCATCAGATGACTATTATAGCATTAGTAACCTGTTCCACCGGCTATACCGGGGGTAGGGCGTTTAACGAGGGCACCGTGACATTACCCCCCAGTATAACCCATGGAACGGGTTAATAACTCTGTTACCAAAGTGGTAACCCGGGGTGTTTTTCATTCAAAGAACGGGATGCGTGCAGCCTCCCATTCAATTAATTGGATATACTGTGCCAGGATGGCTGCCATGGTTGTGGAAGGCACATGTCATAGCCTTCCAGGAGTGTGTCTAACTGTGTCTAACTGTGAACGCTTGCTTACCTGCTTCATTCTTTTCATCTACCAGCACTGCGAGTCACTGGGGACTCTTGCTGAGTTTATGCGCACACTCGCCTTCAGGAGGAGGCGGAACCCGCTTGCGCCCACGTGACACATCACACATCACATCAGTTAAACTGTATTTAACTCACCTGCAGGCACCCTTGCGGCGTTAAGCCCGGTGGAGTCAAGCCCACTGGCTGTTGTGCGGCTGTTAGGTGGATGGTAGTGATTTACCTACACCGTTTCAGGTACTGTCAAATCTCGCTACCACCGTTATTTCTGATATTCAGCCAAGAGACTTTGCTTGCTTGAAACTATTTCACCTTTTAACGTTTTCAAATAACTAAGTGTGTTGTTTTGTATATTTCTCAAAGGAAAAAGCTCTAACCAATTCTTAATAATCTTTTGCGAACCATTCCATGTTCTCCTTGAAAACAGGTATGCCATCGGAGATTATTAGAGATCCCTTGGATATCCCTCCATGCTCAATGCTAAATCTATCGGATCGTGATCGTCTCCCACAAACTCCTATGAATCAGAATATCTCTAAATTACAGGACAAATCTAAAAGCCATACATACTTATGAGAAAACACCAAGTGGTAGAGCGATGACTGATCTGATCGATTTGGCATCTCTTGCGAGTGCAACAACTGATTTGCCTTTGCCCAAGGGTCATCTAAGTGTTCTGAGTCCACCAAAACACTTTACTTCTAACAATGAGCTTCATATTCCCTCTTCGAGCACCACTATTTCAGATCAAACTTTATTAACTGTACCTCATTCTCCCATCAAAATCACTAAACCTGTTTAAACATTTGCCACAGTTTTAGAAGAATCCACTCATGAGATTGAAGAGATATTAAATGACAGCCGTAAATCACCACGGGATATGCCTATTATGAATATCTCGGTGGCCTCAGTACTTATTGAAGATGTGGGTCAAGTTAGCTTAAATAAGTCTAAATCATCTCCTCGTCCTATTCCCGCTGAGTGTAGCGAATTAGAAAGTTCAAGAGCTTCAATTATTACTGACTATGAACAACCATGCTCCATGGATTCAACAAGACAGGATGATGAGGTGTCCTTTTTACAAACTACACCTCGTCGTTGTCTAACCACTGATAAGAAAAAACAAGCTTTTGCATCCTCAGCCAATCTTGCCCTACTAGAAATCACCTTGGGGGCCATTAATACCACCGTATCCAGTCTATTTAAGCTTTTCGAACCTTTGGACCAGAAAATAGCTACTCAAACTACAAAGTTAGATCATATAAGTGACTGGATGAGAGACAACTCGATTAAATGCACTAAAAGCCTCTCCTTAGAAAACCTGGAGCAAAGAGTAACTTTCCTTGAATCTCATTGGTCACCTCATCAGGGCTTGAATGAACAATCTGGTGCATCTATCATGCAACGTCTCTCGAATCTAGAAGCGTTAACAAAGTCCCTCTGACTATCTATCCAGTGTTACCAGCATTTTCCAAGATCATTTGGCCGATTGAATGTGTAGAAGATGCCCTGGCCACAAAAAATAATGAGTCCTGGATCAGTGTTGACTCTCCTGTGAAAAGTGCTGACCAATTTGTTGCTAATTTCAATTTGCGTGGTTGTTCCAAACAAAATCCACAAAAAACTGGTCACACATCTGTAAATAATGGAAAAACAAAATCTGTGTCAACTAAGGCTACACAAAGAAATAATAAAGTTCTGGGTGGTACAAAAAAACAATCCCAATCCAATCCCCCTTCGGGTTCTCCAAAGACTTCTGCGTGCACCCCTGTTGCTTCTATAGATACATGCGATGAAATCACAAATAATGATATGGCCGTTATGGCCAATGAGCCTCCTTTAAATAAAGTTTTGCCGTGCAACCCTCCACCTCTCCAAGTTGCTCCAAAGATGGCTCCTAATTCCTCATTTAATTATGACCCTTTGAATGAGCTGGTACATTTGTTAACATTCAAGCCTGATAATGTGCGGATAAGACAACCCTCTCCTGCTGTACAAACGACATTGACCGCACATTGTGGTGTAATTTCTACAGGTGCTGTCAAGTTACCTCCTTCTGTCATTTCTACACCAGGCGTTGATGATCGATTAAGCTCATTAAAAGCAGCGGTAGACTCTTATCTACTGAATAGAATCTCAGAGGTATTGCCTGAAGCATCAAATGTTATTAACCAGCCTTCTCATATACATAACTCCTATCACAACACTGAAAATGAAGCTCCATTTCTTAAAACCCGAACAGACACCTGCACGAATCCCAAACCACTTCTTTGTAATAGTCGTCACAATCAAGATCTTCCAAAACAAAACATCAGGAAGAATTCGGAATCTCGTAATGGTGGCACCAAACCTCATACAAATGACGCCAGTGCTGCATTGTCAAAGAAATTCAATTTGTTCCACACTTTAATTTTGAAGTGTCGAGATGGGCCGTTCCCAAAGTACGACTTATGCCGTGCTAGTGTCCTTAAAATCTTTGGGGACATAGAGGGATTGGATGCTATATCTTCCACTGATTTGGATCAAATTGAGTTTCTTTGTGACAAGAATCTCTCCATTGTTAGACTATGGATAAAATCTGGAATTGTTCGCAATGCTTTATGGAATGCTAGAATGGACTTATTCAATCTTGGTTTTCTATTAGCACAAGATCCAGCACGTCATCAATCTAAGAAGGTTGATATCAATGGATCTATTGTAGGTACCACTTCTGAACCCTTGTGCGCCTGCAATTTTTGTAGTAAAGAATCATTTCCAGATCCCTTGTGTTCTGCTAACTCTCGTTCATAACCACGAACAAGCATTCCCCCGATTGAAATTTCACTTGCTAGTTGGAATACTCTCACCTGCAATGGACACTAAATAATCAGTTGAATACATATGATATAGTAGCCTTACAAGAAACGTGGCTAGTAAATCCTCCCATATGGGATGATCATGAGCTTATACTTCTTCCAGCAGTACAAGGTGGTAAAGGGAGACCTACTGCTGGCCTGATAGTTGCGGTGAAAGTGAGCAAGGGTTTTAAAATCTCTCCCTGGCAAGCACCAAACAAATTCATGCAATTGGTTAAGATTTCTTTTAATTCGCAGATATACGCTCGTATTAACCTCTATCGTAATCCGGTGGGCATCATCGATGATAGCTTTTATGCTGCTCTCTCGCTTCTCTTTGAACTTATTTCTGCTCAAGGCAATATTTCTGGAATTTTAGTAATGGGTGATTTGAACTTTTCTTGCTTTGAGTCGAGTATGAGGAATAAGAATCGTGAGGGAGCGAGGAGGATGTCTTTCATGGAAGATCTTGACTTAAAAATGGCAAATGGTGCGATCACAGGCGACATCCCTCCAATGAACACCTGGGAGAGAGGTATTTCAAAATCAACAATTGATTATATCTTCATGTCTAACAGTATCTTTATGAATACTAGCACATTTGTTGTTGTAAAACAGACAGCTAGCGATCACCATCTCTATAGCTCTATTTTGGTCGATCGAAATTGACAATCGCTCAAAAACTGCACTTTGTTATAAACAGACTTTATCAGTCAATAATGGCAGAAATCGTTTCAAGTGGTCCATTAATAAACTACTAGCACTGAATGATGCCATTCTAAGCAGCCAGAGGTTACACAAGGCTGATTCTTACATAGATGTTTTAAGCTCCTTTGTGAATCTATATCCCGTCCATAATAAACCATTTAAGAGACATGTTCATGGGTTTGATCTAGCTCTCTGTGAGAGAAAGAAAGCTTATAGAAGAGATATTAGAAATCTTCGGAAACTACCCATGAATGTCCAGATTAAACCCGTCAATATTGCTAGTTCAAGATATAGAAATTGGGTTCAGTCAAGAAAAGCTGCATTATATCAATTAGATAGTGAACATTTTCTAGCAGCTTGTTGTAATAAAAATTCTGCCTTGGTCTGGGAATTGCTGAATAAATGTAACACAGCACCCCAAGTTCACTTGCAACTTAATGGAGTATCTGAATCTGTGTAGGTCACTCATTTTTCAACACTATGTGACGATTCTAAGATGAGCTGTTACAATTATAACAGCATCTCTGCGAAATGTTGGGACTTGCATTGTACACAAAACATCATTCAAGATTTTATTAAAACATCATCCTTGTCAAGAGTGGCAGGCCTTGACGGGCTCACGAATTTGATGTTCAAACAGCATATAAAAGAATGGGCGTTAATCTTGAAAAATGCTTTTTACCACATTTTGCAAACTAAAAATATTCCAGAATCATGGCAATCATCTGTGATTATTCCGATCTATAAAAAAGGTGACCGTATGAATGGCAAAAGCTATCGGCCAATAGCATTATTGGACGCTCCAGGAATAATATTCTCTAGGTTGGTGCTCAGAGACTTTAATGTCTGGTCATCAACAGCAAGTCAACGTGATCCAGCACAAACTGGTTTTGTGGCTGGTTTGGGCACTGGCGTCAATTTAATTACTTTAAATGCCATGAGACAACAAGCACAGAATAAGAGACAACCCAGATATTTTGCGTTTGTGGATCTTCACTCCGCTTTTGATTCGGTATCAAGACCAAAACTCATAGATAAGTTAATCAAGGTGGGGTGTCCTTCCACTCTTGTTGACATTATTTTTTGCTCTCCACTCAAAAACTAAGGTCTACATAAGATTAAATGCAGAGGGCCTCTTATCATCCCCAGTTCTCACGTTTAGAGGGCTAAAACAGGGGTGTATTTTAGCGTCAGCCTTGTTTAATTTTTTATTAATGATGTACGCTGGATCTTTGTCAAAATAACAACTGATGCGCCTAAACTGAATGGTGTGAAAATTAGTGCTTTGTGGTACGCGGATGATCTTGTCTTAGTATCAAAAACACCTAGTGGCTTACGCAATCTTCTGTCAGCACTTTGTTGCTACTTTAAAGAAAATGAATTGGTAGTAAACACTGGTAAAACACAGATTGTCACGTTTGTCCCTAAAGGTTTACGCAAGCACTTGCTAGAATGGCAAATTGAGGGAATGCCCATAAAGATGGTTCCTAATTATGTTTATTTGGGCCTTATTTTTGATGGTTGTCCCACATTAGATTCGCATCTGAAAAAAATCAAACAGAAGCTAACTATGGGGATCTGGTTTGCAAAGGTAGCGGGCGCCCCTCTCTCGATAGAACAAGGCTTGATAACCTGTTCAGTGGTTATTAACCACTTGAGAGTTCGCAGCCACTGCTTTTTCTCACTGTGCCTTTCACAGATGGGAAATATCCATTTGCATATCAGTCTTTGTCCTGCCCAGGGGCAGTCCAGCACCGAAATGCAATGGCAATTCCAACCTGAATGAGAGTACCACCAGCAACCCCATACACGTGTTTCACCCTTGTTGGGGATCATCAGTGAGGTGAAGCTGATGCCTCTCTAAGCACAGTGAGAGGGAGACCACATCTGGTTGCCCCCAGGAGACCTAGGGTTACCAATCCCAGGTTCCTTGAAATTTGGTTTGCAAAGGAAGCGGGCGCCCCTCTCTCGATAGAACAAGGCTTGATAACCTGTTCAGTGGTTATTAACCACTTGAGAGTTCGCAGCCACTGCTTTCTCTCACTGTGCCTTTCACAGATGGGAAATATCCATTTGCATATCAGTCTTTGTCCTGCCCAGGGGCAGTCCAGCACCGAAATGCAATGGCAATTCCAACCTGAACGAGAGTACCACCAGCAACCCCATACACGTGTTTCACCCTTGTTGGGGATCATCAGTGAGGTGAAGCTGATGCCTCTCTAAGCACAGTGAGAGGGAGACCACGTCTGGTTGCCCCCAGGAGACCTAGGGTTACCAATCCCAGGTTCCTTGACATTTGGTTTGCAAAGGTAGCGGGCGCCCCTCTCTCGATAGAACAAGGCTTGATAACCTGTTCAGTGGTTATTAGCCACTTGAGAGTTCGCAGCCACTGCTTTCTCTCACTGTGCCTTTCACAGATGGGAAATATCCATTTGCATATCAGTCTTTGTCCTGCCCAGGGGCAGTCCAGCACTGAAATGCAATGGCAATTCCAACCTGAACGAGAGTACCACCAGCAACCCCATACACGTGTTTCACCCTTGTTGGGGATCATCAGTGAGGGGAAGCTGATGCCTCTCTAAGCACAGTGAGAGGGAGACCACGTCTGGTTGCCCCCAGGAGACCTAGGGTTACCAATCCCAGGTTCCTTGAAATTTGGTTTGCAAAGGTAGCGGGTGCCCCTCTCTCCATAGAACAAGGCTTGATAACCTGTTCAGTGGTTATTAAGCACTTGAGAGTTTGCAGCCACTGCTTTCTCTCACTGTGCCTTTCACAGATGGGAAATATCCATTTGCATATCAGTCTTTGTCCTGCCCAGGGGCAGTCCAGCACCGAAATGCAATGGAAATTCCAACCTGAACGAGAGTACCACTAGCAACCCCATACACGTGTTTCACCCTTGTTGGGGATCATCAGTGAGGGGAAGCTGATGCCTCTCTAAGCACAGTGAGAGGGAGACCACGTCTGGTTGCCCCCAGGAGACCTAGGGTTACCAATCCCAGGTTCCTTGAAATTTGGTTTGCAAAGGAAGCGGGCGCCCCTCTCTCGATAGAACAAGGCTTGATAACCTGTTCAGTGGTTATTAACCACTTGAGAGTTCGCAGCCACTGCTTTCTCTCACTATGCCTTTCACAGATGGGAAATATCCATTTGCATATCAGTCTTTGTCCTGCCCAGGGGCAGTCCAGCACCGAAATGCAATGGCAATTCCAACCTGAACGAGAGTACCAACAGCAACCCCATACACGTGTTTCACCCTTGTTGGGGATCATCAGTGAGGTGAAGCTGATGCCTCTCTAAGCACAGTGAGAGGGAGACCACGTCTGGTTGCCCCCAGGAGACCTAGGGTTACAATCCCAGGTTCCTTGAAATTTGGTTTGCAAAGGTAGCGGGCGCCCCTCTCTCGATAGAACAAGGCTTGATAACCTGTTCAGTGGTTATTTGTACTCAGAGAGGCACAGCTTCACCTCACTGATGAGGCCCAACAAGGCTGAAACACGTGTATGGGGTTGCTGTCGGTACTCTTGTTCAGAGAGGAATTGCCATAGCATTTCGGTGCTAGACTGACCATGTGGGTAGGACAAAGACTGATATGCAAATGGATATTTCCCATCTGTGAAAGGTACACTGAGCAAAAAGCGTGTGCTGCAATCTCTCATTTTAGAACAGGTTATCATGCCATTTTCTCTCTGGAGAGGAGGGCCTGCTGCCTTTTGTGAAATAACTATGGCAATCTGTCAAACACGGTTGATTGTTTCCAAATATGGCAAATTTTCGATCAAAGCTGCCATTACATATTGGAATCAGAATGTTGTAGCAACTATCCTTTATGGTCTTGAAACGCAAATCATTTCCACAGGCTTCCTCAATTTATTAGAAGCCAAGATCTGGCGTGCCATTTTGCATCTACCACAGTGTATCCCTGGTGTGTTGATGCGCTACGAATTGGGTTTAATTTCATTAATGGCCTTACATAATTGGCGACTATGTGCCTTATTTCGTAAATGCTTGCTTTCTACACATGATAACTCTACATTATCTTCCATTTCTAGTTATTTACTTAACTCATCAGAAGTATTTCCAAAATACTGGTCCACAAATATTCTAACAATTATGGTGAATGCTGATATATCACTTGATCTTCTCGTGTTTCACCCGGAGCAAGCAAAGAAGAAAGTGTATATGATGGACTGGATTGACATTAGAGCCCAATGCTTAACTTACAAAGATTTTCACTCTGCAATATTTGGACCTAAACGTTATAGAGATACTGCTTCCTACTTACGTTTGACTCCATCTGCTGCTATTAGAACTGCTATCCTATGGTTGCAATTCAACATCTGGCCCACTCGTGAGGTTAAAACAAGAAGGAAGCAAATTCCCTCGGACCTCAATTGGTGTAGGTTTTGTAAAAATGCAGCGATTGTCGAAACTCTGCAACATATAATATTGGATTGTCCAGCCCTCACGAGCTTGAGAAGTTCTCACTTTGTTAATCATTTTGCGTACTTTCCACAAATTGACCCGAGAAATAGATGGGCTGCGTTGGCAGCAACTGAATGCATGAGCATAAGAATTGGCACCATTAATTTTTTAAAGGCTTTGAACATGGAATGAAAATTGTGTCACATTGTTCATCTTCACAATGATAAATTTGGCTGTAATCATTTTATCCTATCGTGAAAATATTTTGTCAACTCATGAATTTATCTGAATGTTTTTTCTACCGTGAATATGTATTACCTTTTCTCGTTTTATGCTTATGACATTTTTACTATGTATAAATTGAAAAAGTTGATGTAATTTCAACTATGTTCAATAATAATAAATAAAAATAAAAAAAAAGAAGGGGAAAGGCTGTGTGGGTGTTGACAGGATGGCAGTGCGGGGTGGGGGAACCAGGCATTGGGTTCCATGGAACTCGAGCTGAGATCAGGAGTATCAGCCTGCGAACCAAGGAACCTGATTGGCTGCATCCCCCGCCACGAGTGCTGAACGAAAAGAAAACAAGCAAAGATCCACAGAGAATATGCACAGAAACATGCAGGTAGCAGCATGTTCATACATTTAGGGCTAATACCAGTCCAAATTGTGTATCCAAGGAAGGTGGGAGAAAAGGAGAAAAAACAACAGAGGAGAAAGAACTGCCAGAGGAGTACAATCATGACATTATATCCCCCCATGACCACACCAGCCAAAATGGCAGATCTGCAACGAGCTAGCAACATAGGCACAACTATGCCCTCTTTGCTGAAGTTACTGAAATTCTGCATTTCTACTCAACGGAATAATTGCAGAACAGTGTTGCAATGGAGCGTGGCTTTATAAAGCTGACATTATCCAGAATGCAGCTCATTTGAGCAAAGTTCTACCTAGTCAACAAATACATCACCTTACCTAGTAATCAACGGACACCGAGCACAGCGAGGGCACATTTTTAATCATAGCAGGCTTTGCAAATCTGGACTGCATGCCCTTGCCTCTGATCCCCCCAAAGACCCTGTAGCGTTTGCTCAGGAGCAGAAAAATGCAGCCCCAGAAGTTATGTTATGTTAACAGGAATGTATTCTGCATTAAATCACCCACCACTGTAGTAGCCTTTAGAGCATGTAGGCTTGTCCGCGCAGTGGCATACTGTACCACCATAGGGGGAATCCAGACCACAGTCTGCTGGAGGAAAGAAAATGAGGGGAAGATGAACGGATGGGAAATGGATGAATAAATGCCACAAAAACAGGTAGGGAGGGAATTAGTTGGCTAGAGTGGTTTGTGATCGCATGAGTGCATGTTAGTCCTGTTAGGCGGACCAGAGTTCTCAAACACGGAGGGGGGTATATGGGCATAAGTGTTGCGATAATTGGGCCATGTTTCCAAGGTAGACTTGGAGAATTGTAAGTTAGTACACAATGTAGTGTTGGATGCCCGAGGGGCTAGATATTGTACTTGGGAAGTTTGGTGGCTTGTTTGCCCGGGCATCTCCATACGTTCAAACGCCATCATATGAATTCTGTGAATGTCCAGCCAGAGCTATATGTGGCGTGGTTAAAAATAGACTGTGTATAAAGGTGAATGTTGTTGGTAACAGAAGGCAATGGAATGGCATGGTCAAACTAGTATAGTGAATACCTGACATCTTAATGTTAAAAACGTTATCATTAAGAGTTTGTTTCATGTAGTTTTATGCTAGACTTATGTCACAGTTTGACAAGGTGGTGCCTAACTTGGAAGCAAGCTATCAGAAAATATTAATACATAACCATCTGTAGGTAGAAAATATAGCCTGAGCTCCTTATGTAGGCTATTTTCATTACGCTGTATGAAAAGGCTAGAGTGGCTGTGCAACAAACTGGGGAGGTCACGTGAAAAGGGCCAGATGTCTATCCTTCTGTACACAGAGAAAGTCTGGCGCCCTTCTGTTATGTTAAGCTATGCTCTAACTGTGACCATAAGACTTTGACGTGCTTTGTTGCGTGTACAGCGCTTTGCATTAGAGTAAGGCCACCTCACAGGACTGAGGAGTAGGGAAGGAATCTTTGAGGTTGCAACCCAGCAACGGGAACACCACTGCGCCCAAATATCAGCACTGAACGGCCCTTCAGTTAGACACCTAAAAAGGAGAGAATGGGCATGAAACAGAAGTGAATGCACCGAAACCGGACTCACAAGCAAGGGAAATGGTGATCTGAGCAGCTTATACAACTGGAAACCCTTCAATAATAACATCTGGGAGGGATGTGTATGTCAAAAATGCAAATTCGCCATGTTCACAACTCCCTGAAAAAAGAGCAGTTTCCCATGTTTTCCCTTTTATGTTATATGTGCCATTTCATTATCACAGTAGTCTCAGAGCAACTAGGCTTGTACTTTCAGGAAAAATATTTAGGGGCATGTGAGGGGAAAAAGAGAAATAAAGTTACTAAAGAGAAATTAGTAAGTGGAATAAGCTAAAAAAAATGGAATTTAGACCACACCTATAGCTACGTCACACTAGTAAAGCCTTTACTAATATTATATTTTACAGTAGATGTTTTAATTAAAGGTTTGGCTTTGCTCCTGCTTGTTTCCAGTCGACTTTGAGCATGCTCAGATGGTGGGGCGGGAAAAGTGCTGTCAGCAGGAAGTGGGTCCAATGACATTTTAGCCCACGTGGACTGCTCATAAGAGAGCACAAGTCATCATGAGGGGAAGGAGTGCCAATACCCCTTTCAGCAATCTCTGTAACCGGAAATTGTCATTTGATGTGTGACCAGATGTGGACACTGTGGAAGGACTTGGTATTAATGAAAGGATTCATTGTATTGCTGGAAGACGGGATGCATCTGCCGGCAGTCCTAGAGAAATGTTCCAGAAGGTTCTTAGGTTTCAAATTGGTCAGGTGACCAGTGACCTATAAAGGTGAGGGATCGGGAGGGTGGGTTAGGTTACAGCGGTCAGTTCCCGGTAGACATAGGAGGCTGTTTTTCCTTGCATTGCTAATCAACAAAACAAGGTGCCTCTGTTTGTCATACCTGAAATTGACATGTTTCTCAGACAGACCTGGGCACTGTCTTTGGCTCATCACTGGCTTTGACTCAGTCAGTAAACAAGTGACTTGCCACACTGAGTTATGCATCACCCATTGCTGTTTATGATTGCTGGGATCAATACATGATGCAATGATCCTATGGAACAGTTGGAGAGAGCATATATGGAGACAGTGCCCCTCCTAAACTGCGGCTTGTCGGTACACAAGATCAATATCACAGTACTTGCAGTACATCTTTCCACCATAAGACTTTGCATTTGAATGCTCTAATTGACTAATGACTGCCTGTCAGCAGAAACACCAATGTGTGCAAAGGGGAAAGCCAATAATATAGTTCAGCGAACTGAAGCACCCACTTCCGGGATCTGCAAGCAAGGGTTTGAATCTGAGTGCGGCCACTGAGACCTTCATCATCTTGAAGGCCATAAAAAGAGTACCATTACGTTAAGAAGTAATAGCACATTTAAATAGCACCAAGTAAAATCATAAAGAGTGCCATGCAATTGTAGTAATTATTCTTAAAGTTATTATTATGGCTATGGTACAAAGGCATGTAGGGTGAATACATCTCACTACGTCAATATGTCACACCAACGATCAAAATCCCATGCGGATACCGATATATATGAATATGTTAAAGTGCATAACACTTCCACCTGCTTAATGTCACATCTATCACATGTTCGGGCTCACAGATCAATAGAGCCTGGTTCCATGCTGAATATTGGGTTCCATGTGTTAATATCCCCGCATAAATATCGACCATACAAAAATATCGCCATATTTTTGTGGCAATATTAAGGCATGGAACCTGCGTTGGGGCACCCCCTCAACCCCTGCTCCCAAAAACCCTGAATATTATCCCCACTAAAAATATCACCTATGGCCGTTCCCGACGACCATACATCCGGCAATAGTTTTGGTGGGGATAATATTACCTGATACCGAATATTGAACACAGTCCATCAAATCACAACTGCTTTGAAGGTAAAGAACAACAAGCATTAAGCACGTGTGCAGAATAATCCCCAAACAGGGAGTCTAGTGTGTTTGGAAATTTCACAGATTGTCAACAGTTGGATTACAGGATCTCAGTGAACACAAGCCTGGCGTATGGACCATCCCCCTGCACTTATGCTTCTTTGGTCAAATAAACAAATGTGAGAAACCTAACTAGTGCCACTTACAATTACTGGGTTCACTATGCATGTGTCGACCCCGTTCCTAGGCAGTGGCAGATGAGAAAGACGGCATTTGACGGCCCCCAGACCCCCAGGCCTTGCCGAGTTCCTCGCTTCACTCGGTCCTACCTAGTCTAGGGCTGGCGGGCCGGTAAAGGCCATGTCCACCCCCCACAGCGGGGTGAAAGCCATAATCGACTTGACAAATGTATCAGTGGCCCGACCATCTAGGCATCTGAAGGTTAAACACAGGACCTTAAAAGCAATCTGGCTGTTAATAGGGGGCTAATGCAGTGATCTCTGAAGTTCTGGCACTTGATCTCTCTGCTGGAGGCCACAATCAAGGCAGACTGCAACATTTTGCGCCCCTTCATCTGGTTAATTCCGTAGTGTGGGGAACTGAGTATAATCCAATTTAAAGCTCACCAAGATACCGACAACAGAAAACCCGCCCGAGGATCCTCTAGTTCTAAAGTCAGCAACATGGCACTTTGACCACACCCGCTTCTTTCCCTCCTAGCCAGTCTGTTAGGTTCAATATAGCATTTTATAATAGTGTTGGATTTATTTTTAAGCATTGCCATGTTTGTCAGGTAAGAAAGCTCAATCAGAGGGTGGAAGATGTGCACTCAGTAGAGAACGTGTTTGGTCAAGTGGGGAATCTAGGATTAGAATCCATTGCATTATTTCATCATTAAAATCGGGGTGTCGGATGCATCACAGGAGGTGACATGAAATGATCCTAAAACCTGTTAATGGGCCAGTTTGCCCTTTTATATAATTGGGCAATATGCCACATTCTGTCGGCCATTGCAAGATGGTAACAGCCCCGCTCAAGTTAATAAGGACTAAGGGATGTTACTATCTTGTAATGGTCCATGGATGGGGTCATTCTTGCTTTCTCAAGATGTCACCTAATGAAGGTGTATTGTACTGTTTGAAGCAAGGAAAGAAGATGGAGAAATATTGGAATGCTGGGACAGAAGACTTATACCAGTCATTATTGCCTTCTACCACTAAATTGTCAGCAACAGATCTGCTAGCATTGCAATGTTCTATTAAAGCTTTTTATATCCAGTCTGAGGGATGTTTCGGGTGTTATGGGATCTAAAGTCGAAATTAATGGGCAGAGCAGGGTCTATAAAGCTATTATGACCTGTGTCGCTCATGCATGTGAAAGAAAAAAAAAGAGCGAAAAGGCATAACTAGCGGGTGCAAGTAATACCTTTTTATTGTCTATATATCAGGCAGGCTAGTGTTCGTTACTTTGGGGGTATAAAACTAGCTTCGTTGCTGGAATTTGCATTCCATAGATAGGCAGGGGCCTGTTGAGGAAATTTAAATCTGCTTAGCAGCGGTGAAGAATTGGCTGCGAGTGCATAGGGATGTGCGCGTTGACAGTACAACATTCTGCTTGGCTGGGGGTGTTTTTGTGCTGCCCTTAGGCTTGGAATGTTGCATTCTGAACAACCCGCTGGCTCTATCATTTTGGAGAGCCCCGAAATTGTCTAAGGAGAATACAGAGTGGCCAATCTAAGTGTTACAATACAGGTTTGTAGACAAACAACAAGGCAGTACTTGGTGTTATGGGCCCCTGAAGATCTAAAGAGACATGTTCTGTGAGGGTGTTAAGCTATTAGTACCTATTTATTTATTTATTTATATTTATATAGCGCGCGAGCAGCCCAGGGGCATTGAGGCGCTGTTACTTGGAAGAACTTAGTTACACAGGTACAGGCATGGTAGCAGTCGTTGACACATTGTGAATACTACAAAACATCATACTGTTGTTACAGATATTGCACATAGTCATTATATTACAACTTATGCAACGGGTCATATGATAAGTATTCATGCTGATGTGTAGGGCCTTATGTGAAGAGGATGGTTTTCAAGGCTTTGCGGAAGGTGGTGAGGGAGGCTTCACCTCAGATAGTAGGAAGTAGGGCATTCCAGTAAGTGGGTGCGAGATAAGGGAAGCTGGATCCGCCCGCTCTGGCTCTTTTTACTAGTGGCACAGAGAGCATGTTGGTATACGGTGATCTGATTGGCCTGGTAGTGGAGACGGGGTGGATCCTTTGTGAGTGATAGGCAGGAGCAGTGAGGTAAATGCACTTGTGGGTCAGTGTCACACTAGAGCATGGGTGCACAACATACGGCCCGCGGGCCAGTTGCGGCCCGCCATGCCCTTTTGACCGGCCCGCGAGGCACAAAGACTTTCCTAATGGAGGGCGGCCCGCGCGGCCGCCCTCCATTAGGAAAGTCTTTGTTGACTTCCGGGCCGGTGAAAACACTGGCCTTCATTGGCTCAGCACACACACGCATCACGTCGCTCCTACAAGCCACATAATGCGTGTGTGCTGCACCAATGGAGGGCCAGCACTACGGCTGGTGTGGTCCATAAGGCTTGAAGCCGGAAGGCATTTCAGCCTTGGACCACGCCAGCCGTAGTACGATTCCAGCGACTTCCAGCTTACCTGCCTTCCTGCACGTCTCCGGTAAGTGCTCTGTGTTTGTGTGTCGGGTTTGTTTTGCTTTATGTTTGTGTGTATGAATGTTTGTGTTTGAATGTATTCTGTGTGTATGTTGAGATGCGGGGGTGGGGGGGTGTGTCGGATGTGTATGAATGTTTGTGTTTGAATGTATTTTGAGTGTATGTTCAGATGCGGGGGTGTGTCGGATGTGTATGAATGTTTGTGTTTGAATGTATTTTGAGTGTATGTTGAGATGCGGGGGTGGGGGGGGTGTGTCGGATGTGTATGAATGTTTGTGTTTGAATGTATTTTGAGTGTATGTTGAGATGCGGGGGTGGGGGGGGTGTCGGATGTGTATGAATGTTTGTGTTTGAATGTATTTTGAGTGTATGTTGAGATGCGGGGGTGGGGGGGTGTGTCGGATGTGTATGAATGTTTGTGTTTGAATGTATTTTGTGTGTATGTTGAGATGCGGGGGTGGGGGGTGTGTCGGATGTGTATGAATGTTTGTGTTTGAATGTATTTTGTGTGTATGTTGAGATGCGGGGGTGGGGGTGTGTGTCGGATGTTTATGAATGTTTGTGTTTGAATGTATTTTGTGTGTATGTTGAGATGCAGGGGTGGGGGGGTGTGTCGGATGTGTATGAATGTTTGTGTTTGAATGTATTTTGTGTGTATGTTGAGATGTGGGGGTGGGGGGGGTGTCGGATGTGTATGAATGTTTGTGTTTGAAAGTATTTTGTGTGTATGTTGAGATGCGGGGTTGGGGGGGGTGTCGGATGTGTATGAATGTTTGTGTTTGAATGTATTTTGAGTGTATGTTGAGATGCGGGGTGGGGGGGTGTGTCGGATGTGTATGAATGTTTGTGTTTGAATGTATTTTGTGTGTATGTTGAGATGCGGGGGTGGGGGGGTGTGTCGGATGTTTATGAATGTTTGTGTTTGAATGTATTTTGTGTGTATGTTGAGATGCGGGGGCGGGGGTGTGTGTCGGATGTGTATGAATGTTTGTGTTTGAATGTATTTTGAGTGTATGTTGAGATGCGGGGGTGGGGGGGTGTGTCGGATGTGTATGAATGTTTGTGTTTGAATGTATTGTGTGTGTATGTTGAGATGCGGGGGTGGGGGAGTGTGTCGGATGTGTATGAATGTTTGTGCTTGAATGTATTTTGAGTGTATGTTGAGATGCGGGGGTGAGGGGGTGTGTCGGATGTGTATGAATGTTTGTGTTTGAATGTATTTTGAGTGTATGTTGAGATGCGGGGGTGGGGGGTGGGGGGTTTGAATGTATTTTGTGTGTATGTTGAGATGCGGGGGTGGGGGTGTGTGTCGGATGTGTATGAATGTTTGTGTTTGAATGTATTTTGAGTGTATGTTGAGATGCGGGGGTGGGGGGGTGTGTCGGATGTGTATGAATGTTTGTGTTTGAATGTATTTTGTGTGTATGTTGAGATGCGGGGGTGGGGGGTGTGTCGGATGTGTATGAATGTTTGTGTTTGAATGTATTTTGTGTGTATGTTGAGATGCGGGGGTGGAGGTGTGTGTCGGATGTTTATGAATGTTTGTGTTTGAATGTATTTTGTGTGTATGTTGAGATGCGGGGGTGGGGGGGTGTGTCGGATGTGTATGAATGTTTGTGTTTGAATGTATTTTGTGTGTATGTTGAGATGCGGGGGTGGGGGGGTGTCGGATGTGTATGAATGTTTGTGTTTGAAAGTATTTTGTGTGTATGTTGAGATGCGGGGTTGGGGGGGTGTGTCGGATGTGTATGAATGTTTGTGTTTGAATGTATTTTGAGTGTATGTTGAGATGCGGGGTGGGGGGGTGTGTCGGATGTGTATGAATGTTTGTGTTTGAATGTATTTTGTGTGTATGTTGAGATGCGGGGGTGGGGGGGTGTGTCGGATGTTTATGAATGTTTGTGTTTGAATGTATTTTGTGTGTATGTTGAGATGCGGGGGCGGGGGGGTGTGTCGGATGTGTATGAATGTTTGTATTTGAATGTATTTTGTGTGTATGTTGAGATGCGGGGGTGGGGGTGTGTCGGATGTGTATGAATGTTTGTGTTTGAATGTATTTTGTGTGTATGTTTAGATGCGGGGGTGGGGGGGGTGTGTCGGATGTGTATGAATGTTTGTGTTTGAATGTATTTTGAGTGTATGTCGAGAAGCGGGGGTGGGGGGGTGTGTCGGATGTGTATGAATGTTTGTGTTTGAATGTATTTTGTGTGTATGTCGAGATGCGGGGGTGGGGGGGTGAGTCGGATGTATATGAATGTTTGTGTTTGAATGTATTTTGAGTGTATGTTGAGATGCGGGGGTGGGGGTGTGTGTCGGATGTGTATGAATGTTTGTGTTTGAATGTATTTTGAGTGTATGTTGAGTTGCGGGGGTGGGGGGGTGTGTCGGATGTGCATGAATGTTTGTGTTTGAATGTATTTTGAGTGTATGTTGAGATGCGGGGGTGGGGGGGTGTGTCGGATGTGTATGAATGTTTGTGTTTGAATGTATTTTGTGTGTATGTTGAGATGCGGGGGTGGGGGTGTGTGTCGGATGTGTATGAATGTTTGTGTTTGAATGTATTTTGAGTGTATGTTGAGATGCGGGGGTGGGGGGGTGTCGGATGTGTATGAATGTTTGTGTTTGAATGTATTTTGAGTGTATGTTGAGATGCGGGGGTGGGGGTGTGTGTCGGATGTTTATGAATGTTTGTGTTTGAATGTATTTTGTGTGTATGTTGAGATGCGGGGGTGGGGGGGGTGTCGGATGTGTATGAATGTTTGTGTTTGAATGTATTTTGTGTGTATGTTGAGATGCGGGGGTGGGGGGGTGTCGGATGTGTATGAATGTTTGTGTTTGAAAGTATTTTGTGTGTATGTTGAGATGCGGGGTTGGGGGGGGGTGTCGGATGTGTATGAATGTTTGTGTTTGAATGTATTTTGAGTGTATGTTGAGATGCGGGGTGGGGGGGTGTGTCGGATGTGTATGAATGTTTGTGTTTGAATGTATTTTGTGTGTATGTTGAGATGCGGGGGTGGGGGGGTGTGTCGGATGTTTATGAATGTTTGTGTTTGAATGTATTTTGTGTGTATGTTGAGATGCGGGGCGGGGGGGTGTGTCGGATGTGTATGAATGTTTGTATTTGAATGTATTTTGTGTGTATGTTGAGATGCGGGGGCGGGGGGGTGTGTCGGATGTGTATGAATGTTTGTGTTTGAATGTATTTTGTGTGTATGTTTAGATGCGGGGGTGGGGGGGTGTGTCGGATGTGTATGAATGTTTGTGTTTGAATGTATTTTGAGTGTATGTCGAGAAGCGGGGGTGGGGGGGTGTGTCGGATGTGTATGAATGTTTGTGTTTGAATGTATTTTGTGTGTATGTCGAGATGCGGGGGTGGGGGGGTGTGTCGGATGTATATGAATGTTTGTGTTTGAATGTATTTTGAGTGTATGTTGAGATGCGGGGGTGGGGGTGTGTGTCGGATGTGTATGAATGTTTGTGTTTGAATGTATTTTGAGTGTATGTTGAGTTGCGGGGGTGGGGGGGTGTGTCGGATGTGCATGAATGTTTGTGTTTGAATGTATTTTGAGTGTATGTTGAGATGCGGGGGTGGGGGGGTGTGTCGGATGTGTATGAATGTTTGTGTTTGAATGTATTTTGTGTGTATGTTGAGATGCGGGGGTGGGGGTGTGTGTCGGATGTGTATGAATGTTTGTGTTTGAATGTATTTTGAGTGTATGTTGAGATGCGGGGGTGGGGGGTGTCGGATGTGTATGAATGTTTGTGTTTGAATGTATTTTGAGTGTATGTTGAGATGCGGGGGTGGGGGTGTGTGTCGGATGTGTATGAATGTTTGTGTTTGAATGTATTTTGAGTGTATGTTGAGATGCGGGGGTGGGGGCGTGTGTCGGATGTGTATGAATGTTTGTGTTTGAATGTATTTTGAGTGTATGTTGAGATGCGGGGTGGGGGGGTGTGTCGGATGTGTATGAATGTTTGTGTTTGAATGTATTTTGTTTGTATGTTGAGATGCGGGGGTGGGGGTGTGTGTCGGATGTGTATGAATGTTTGTGTTTGAATATATTTTGAGTGTATGTTGAGATGCGTGGGTGGGGGTGTGTGTCGGATGTGTATGAATGTTTGTGTTAGAATGTATTTTGAGTGTATGTTGAGATGCGGGGGTGGGGGGGTGTGTCGGATGTGTATGAATGTTTGTGTTTGAATGTATTTTGTGTGTATGTTGAGATGCGGGGGTGGGGAGTGTGTGTCGGATGTGTATGAATGTTTGTGTTTGAATGTATTTTGAGTGTATGTTGAGATGCGGGGGTGGGGGGGTGTGTCGGATGTGTATGAATGTTTGTGTTTGAATGTATTGTGTGTGTATGTTGAGATGCGGGGGTGGGGGAGTGTGTCGGATGTGTATGAATGTTTGTGCTTGAATGTATTTTGAGTGTATGTTGAGATGCGGGGGTGAGGGGGTGTGTCGGATGTGTATGAATGTTTGTGTTTGAATGTATTTTGAGTGTATGTTGAGATGCGGGGGTGGGGTGTGTGTCGGATGTGTATGAATGTTTGTGTTTGAATGTATTTTGTGTGTATGTTGAGATGCGGGGGTGGGGGTGTGTGTCGGATGTGTATGAATGTTTGTGTATGAATGTATTTTGAGTGTATGTTGAGATGCGGGGGTGGGGGTGTGTGTCGGATGTGTGTGAATGTTTGTGTTGGAATGTATTTTGAGTGTATGTTGAGATGCGGGGGTGGGGAGGTGTGTCGGATGTGTGTGAATGTTTGTGTTTGAATGTATTTTGTGTGTATGTTGAGATGCGGGGGTGGGGGGGTGTGTCGGATGTGTATGAATGTTTCTGTTTGAATGTATTTTGTGTGTATGTTGAGATGCGGGGGTGGGGGTGTGTGTCGGATGTGTATGAATGTTTGTATTTGAATGTATTTCGTGTGTATGTTGAGATGCGGGGGTGGGGGGTGTCGGATGTGTATGAATGTTTGTGTTTGAATATATTTTGAGTGTATGTTGAGATGCGGGGGTGGGGGTGTGTGTCGGATGTGTATGAATGTTTGTGTTTGAATGTGTTTTGAGTGTATGTTGAGATGCGGGGGTGGGGGGGTGTGTCGGATGTGTATGAATGTTTGTATTTGAATGTATTTTGTGTGTATTTTGAGATGCGGGGGTGGGGGGTGTGTGTCGGATGTGTATGAATGTTTGAATGTATTTTGAGTGTATGTTGAGATGCGGGGGTGGGGGTGTGTGTCGGATGTGTATGAATGTTTGTGTTTGAATGTATTTTGTGTGTATGTTGAGATGCGGGGGTGGGGGTGTGTGTCGGATGTGTATGAATGTTTGTATTTGAATGTATTTTGAGTGTATGTTGAGATGCGGGGGTGGGGGGGTGTGTCGGATGTGTATGAATGTTTGTATTTGAATGTATTTTGTGTGTATGTTGAGATGCGGGGGTGGGAGGGGGTGTCAGATGTGTATGAATGTTTGTGTTTGAATGTATTTTGAGTGTATGTTGAGGTAGGGGGTGTGTCGGATGTGTATGAATGTTTGTGTTTGAATGTATTTTGAGTGTATGTTGAGATGCGGGGGTGGGGGGGTGTGTCGGATGTGTATGAATGTTTGTGTTTGAATGTATTTTGAGTGTATGTTGAGATGCGGGGGTGGGGTGGTGTGTCGGATGTGTATGAATGTTTGTGTTTGAATGTATTTTGAGTGTATGTTGAGATGCAGGGGTGGAGGGGTGTGTCGGATGTGTATGAATGTTTGTGTTTGAATGTATTTTGTGTATATGTTGAGATGCGGGGGTGGGGGGGTGTGTCGGATGTGTATGAATGTTTGTATTTGAATGTATTTTGTGTGTATGTTGAGATGTGGGGGGGTGTGAATGTTTGTATTTGAATGTATTTTGTGTGTATGTTGAGATGCGGGGGTCGGGGGGTGTCGGATGTGTGTCGGATGTGTATGAATGTTTTGATTTGAATGTTTTTTGTGTGCTGAGTTGGGGGGTGGGGGTTCGGGTCTGTATGGGTGCTTGTTTGAGAGTTTGCTGATTTGGGGGGGTGGGGGGTTCGGGTCTGTATGGGTGCATGTTTGTGTGTGTGCTGAGTTGGGGGGGTGGGGGGTTCGGGTCTGTATGGGTGCATGCTTGAGTGTGTGTGTGCTGAGTTGGGGGTGGGGGTTTGGAGTTGGGGGGGTGGGGGGTTCGGGTCTGTATGGGTGCATGTTTGTGTGTGTGCTGAGTTGGGGGGTGGGGGTTCGGGTCTGTATGGGTGCTTGTTTGAGAGTTTGCTGATTTTGGGGGGGTGGGGGGTTCGGGTCTGTATGGGTGCATGTTTGTGTGTGTGCTGAGTTGGGGGGGTGGGGGGTTCGGGTCTGTATGGGTGCATGCTTGTATGTGTGCTGATTTGGGGGGTGGGGGGTTCGGGTCTGTATGGGTGCAAGTTTGTGTGTGTGCTGATTTGGGGGGTGGGGGGTTCAGGTCTGTATGGATGCATGCTTGAGTGTGTTTGGGGCATAGTGTTTGGTTGGGGGTGAGGGGGCCATGGGGCATAGTGTTTGGTTGGCGGTGAGGGACAGGGGGCATAGTGTTTGGTTGGGGGTGGGGGCCATGGGGCATAGTGTTTGGTTGGGGTGGGAGCCATGGGGCATAGTGTTTGGTTGGGGGTTAGGGGGGTGAGGGGGCCATGGGGCATAGTGTTTGGTTGGGGGTGAGGGGGCCATGGGGCATAGTGTTTGGTTGGCGGTGAGGGCCAGGGGGCATAGTGTTTGGTTGGGGGTGAGGGAGCCATGGGGCATAGTGTTTGGTTGGGGGTGAGGGGGCCATGGGGCATAGTGTTTGGTTGGGGTGAGGGACAGGGGGCATAGTGTTTGCTTGGGGGGTGAGGGACAGGGGGCATAGTGTTTGGTTGGGGGTGGGGGCCATGGGGCATAGTGTTTGGTTGGGGGTGGGGGCCATGGGGCATAGTGTCTGGTTGGGGGTGGGGGCCAAGGGGCATAGTGTTGCACTCCAAGAGTGAACTCAATAATAAAGCTAAAACAGGCACAGTTAGGAGATGTACATCCTTTGCTTTTTTGAGGAAACCTGACTCAACGAAGGCCATACTCCTCTTGGGTAACCCTAACAGCAAACTATAGCAGTCCAAAATAACGGAATGTCCAATCAAGGGTCAATAAAATATATATAATTTAATTAAACAGACGATATACAACTAAATCGAAATAAATGATAGCAATGGAAAATGTGTAGTACAAAATGTAAGTTTGAAATGCAATAAAAATCGTTACCCCTCAAAAACATATCTTTTTCCATGTGTTTAATACAAATTGGGGGTTGAAAAAGCCTCCTGACATGCCCCGCCTACCGCCCCGCCCACTTTTACTTTTCGGCCCACTATAGCCCTCATGTAAGGTACTTTCGGCCCTCTGTCAAATTCAGTTGTGCACCCCTGCACTAGAGGCAGACTGGTAATTTGCCAGGGATGTACTGACTTCTGGTTGTACAAATCCACTAGTGATGTGTTATGCATATCATTTTCAGTTTGTCCATTAGGGGCTTATGCACTGTTACTGTGCACACTGTTCCAGGTTTGGAGCTCAGAAGACAAAAAAGGAAATCAGCTCTGTCAGGTGCAGCATGAAGTCTATAGGGTGACAGCGCTGACGGCTTCATGGGTGGTTAGGGGAGACATATGTGCCTTTTGAAGGCATAAACTGGGGCTTGAGGGAGAGAAGAGAGACTGGATGCAGGGCAGCAGATAAGCTGTGGTATAAGGGTCGCCTTCAGCATTGACCGTAGAAAAAAGGATGGGATTGTTATGGCAATGGGAGAGAAGGGAGACAACAAGAGTGTGACTGACATGGTAAGACATCTCCAGGCTATTCCGGCTCATAAAGCCTGCATGTTAGCCAATAAGCAGGTTAGGTTGACTCACAAAGAAAACTGTACTAGTATTTATTGAAGAACTCAGTGTTCAGCATATTTCTAAACAATCATAATGGATGCCAAGATCCAGCCATTCAAACCATAATAGCTAAAGACATACTGTCACTTTACAGATTTCTGGTTAGTGAAAGAGGCTGCAAAGCAGACTACAGTGGTTGCAAACAGAGGCGTTGCTACGGGCAGGGGGGGGTTGAGGGGGTTATAGCCCCGGGTCTTTTGGTTGTAGCCCCGGATAGAAGCTCAGGGGCTACAACCAAAAGGCTATAGCTAGCCCCAAATCCTGCCAGACCTGACATTAGCTTAGCCCCTGATCTTTTCCAGACCTAGACCTAGCAACACCCCTGGTTGCAAACAATATATTAAAGGTGGCAATTGCTACATCGACATTAAGCTCATGATTATAATCAACACCGTTTGGTTCCAAGTCTATCTTATAGCCTCTTGACCCTGTATCTGCAACCTGCGGCTCTTACGGTATTTTTGACTAGAGCTCCGATGATCCCTCAGCATTGACTATGCTGGATAGAGTTTTTGGAAGGTGCAATATGAAATATCTGATGAGCCAAAGGTTACAGATACCTTCACTATACCTCATTGCTCCTCACCAGCCTTTTTGGTGTAATATTTCAATGTATACTGGTGTTCTTTTTCTTTCTAGAGCTCCCATAATTGACAGGTCATGTATGAATATGGAGCTAAAATGATTTATCCAAGAGCAAAAAGTGTTGGGCAATGGGGAATCTGGGATTAGAACATGGATCTTCTGGTGCCAATATCAGTGGCTTCGCTGTTAGGCTGCATCTGCCTTCTTTCCTCTTTCCTCAAATCTTTCTGATTTAATGTAGCTCATTATACTGGCAGCAAGTTTATTTCTAAGGACGTCTATATTTTACAGATAAGGAAACTGGAATGTAGGGAGTTGGTGTGACGTGAATAAGAGCCTGCAATTATAGTGGTCAAGCCTGAATTAGAACTCAGATCTTCTGATTCAAAAGGTGCCAATTTATCCTCTGGACCACCCTCATTTCTAATCTTTTCCTCCATTTTCTCTCTTATTCATTTTCCTTTTGCTACACTTCATTTTCCTCCTGTGCCAGTGGGGGTGGGTGGTGGGGTTGGTGAAAATGTGGACTGTGTGGCAGTAGAAGGTTAGAGCATGAACATGTGCATATGGGGTTGTTGCAGGCAGGTCAGGATGTGCATATAGGTGAATTATGAGTATAGAGAGCCAGACTATGTCTGGAGGTTTAGGGGTGAATGGAGTGTGGTTATGTGCCTTTAGGTGTGGTTGGGTAGCTGGATTATGGCAATGTGGCTGTGAAGGTAGGGTGGGACTATGTCTGTGGCAGAGAAGTGGGTAGTGATGAGTTGGATACTAGTGCAAAAACACCAGGGTATCTGATTTGTAATGATTGCCAATTCTGCATAGTAGCATTATGACTAATCAGCTCTGATGGTCTTTATTGACAACACTCCACAAAGTAAATACTGCAAATTGCATGGCTGTCTTCATTATAAGTAATCTCCTGCCAGCTGATCATCAGTATAACTAACCTTACCTGGTGTTCAACATTAATAATATTGCTTGAGGTTACAATGGCTGATCCCTTGTCTGTTGCCATTATTACCGATTTATTGTTTATTGATCACTATTGCACATTCTGTTTGATGGACTTGACTCCTAATCCTGCCTGATGACCATTCTTTCAAATCCTGCTTGATGTCACCATTGCTCAATGACGCGCAGTGAAGTGGATCTGATTAGTCAATTCACTTGACATTTGCTTTATAATCTTTGTTTGGGTGCTTTTTCTCAAACGTGTTTACTGAAGACTACCTTCATCTGCTTTTAATGCATTATTTGTGTTTGCTCAGTCAGTCGAGTGATGCATGGTTTGTAGGAAATTATTTGTTTTTCGTAAGGTCTGCATAGCTACAACAAGATAATGGAAAAGTAATTAAGAGCAACACATTGGAAAACATATTCCCTTAAATATAAAGTGTTCATGTACAATTTACCACACCACTTGCTTATCTAGTCCTCGACCTAACTCGGTTGCAGCTCATTAATTAATCACCCATTATATCCTCACCTCTTTCTTGCCTCAACACACCCCATAAATGCATCCCCAATGATATACTATCTATCCACAACCCCAAAATAGCCCGTTATATCAACCCCAATAATATTATACCCCTACCCTACTCCAAGTTTAATCCCCAGAAATGTCCTGCTACCTCCCTAACACTGCCATACCCAAGCAAAAAACCCAGTTCTTCCATCTCTCTAACCGTAATACATGAATTCCAAAAACCTGTACACTGCATCTTCCTTCATAGCCTCTGCATCATAGCCAAGTTCACCCTGCAGTCCATTTTTACCTCAACCTTTAAAATATCCTAAGGCCAGTGCCCACTTCCAACTTTCCTGTTCCCTAACTCATTGCATGCATGTCTTTTTTCCCCCTGTACTCCACGTGTCTTTCCTCTGGGGCAGAGCATTTAGTTGTGCTTTCGGGGGTTCACTAGTGACTCTTGCCACCAAAATGATACCTCCTGGCATTAGTTGGAAAGTGTTGGGGAGGACTTGGATGAGCAAGGGTGGATGGTGTTGGTGAGTTTTTCGTTCTTTCCACAATAAATTGCCATCTGTTGCAGGGTCTACTCCTGTCACTAAGATAGCCCAGTCAATTTTCGAACCTCATTTGAGACAACTAACTGTCTGATCTTGGCACTTGCATCAAAGCCATTACGTAGCTGGAGGATTGGGCCTCCCACTCATAACTCATCCTGCTCAGGCTGCCTCAACTGCTTTGCTACAGGGGAATGCTGGTATACACTCCCCACTGCCTGCCAATGACCTCCATTTGCTCCCTTTAACAATTAGATTGCACTGTACTTGATTTGCAATCGTTTCCTTTTTGGATTGGGTGTTTGTATACATGCAGCCCAGCTGGACTGAATGAGGAACATATTTTAGAATGTGTTTTTTTGTATTATGGAGAGCACTGCAGCACATGGTCCATGTGGTCCTTTAGGATTCAAAACAGCTGGAACTATGCCTAGGACCACACTATTTTAATAGATATGAGATAATACATGTGTATATTTTCTCTTGTATTCTATTATTGTACAATATTTTACTTCTTATTTGACATTCATTGTGTTTGAATCACATTACTATTCAATGATTTTAAGCGATAAAGGCAGTTCTGCACTACTATTGGGAAAACTGGAACTTAATTTAGAATGTATCTGATGACATCAAGATGCCATGAAGGTTAGGCTTTTGTTTAGAAAGGAGATGTATGATCAGCTGTGGATCCTATATTATAAACTCGGCTTCTGCCATTATTTTGAGACCTTCCCGTTGGGCTCAGTGTCTTGAACCTGGTCACACCATGCACTCATTATGAGTGACTGTCATAAACACTGTTATATATATATATATGCATTATGTACACCCGCTGGCGTGCATACATGTGTGATTATTGAGACTGTGGGTCCGATTCATGGAATTTTTTGCATGGATCAAAGTGAGTTTACACTGCTGAAAAGTGACTTTGAACTGCCGACACAAATCCTGATTCATGGAATTGTGCAAAGTGTATTTTTGCAGTGCAAAGTCCGTGCAAGCTCATTTTGTACTAAAAAATGACTATGCACTGACTTTAATAATGGATTCAGAAGAATTACCACCAAATTACTGCCAAACTGGGAATGAGCCCCACGCCCCTTACATAAGGGGAGACTGGGGTCACTGAGCCATCAATATTGAAGGTGGTATACAGAGTTGAGCATTTTTAATGCTGATGGGGGAACCAGTGATGAAAAGTTCAGTTTTCTCGTCAAAGAGGCAGAGGCCATTGGTCACCATCCAAGCTTGGATAGTGGCGTAGGTGATGCTGAGGGTGGCTGCATCTTTGGGGTAAGAGCCTGTGAGAGGGAGGAGGATTTGCGTGTAGTTAGTGTAGGCTATGCTAAGCGAGTCTAGGTGGTCAAAGAGGGGCTTTGTGAATATGTTGCTCAGGGCGAGACACATGACCCTTGAGGGATCCCACAGCTGATGGGGGAGGGTGAGGCTCATGTGTTTTCGGCAAAGACTTTCATTACTCTGCCTTTTAGGAACAAGGCTATCCAGGAGGCAGCATCCTTAAAGAAGGTTGGCGAGGATGTCAGATGCTGGCATAATATGTTATTATCGACCAGGTCCAAGGCGGCGGACAAGTCTAGAAGGAGAAGCAGGGCTGGCTTTCCTTCATCACTGATCTTGTCCAGCTGATTTTTCAAGTGCAGAAGTGCTGACTCAGCATGCTGAGGATTTGGTGTATTTCTAAGTGACGTTGAATTTGCAGGTAGGCTGCACTATCGAGAATTTTGAGAATGAATGGCACGGTGGTACCACGCCGGTATTGAAGGAGGCGATGATGAAGGCCATGGCGAAGGGTTCTAGAGCGTCAACACAGTCCTTGATCAATGGGGCAGGGCAGGCATCCCCTTTGCTTCTACAGGGTTTGAGGCCTTGTAGGATGTTTAGGGTTTCTTGCAAAGAGATTTTTTAGAAGCTGAAAATCGGGACTCCTTGTTTATTGGAGATGGGTATTTGGGTGGCCAGATGCTGGGGTGAGAGGCTAGCTTTCTTGGTAATAATTTTCTTTTTTTACCATGTCGATTTTACATAGTAAGACTTGCTGAATACTGTCACACCAGGCAGATTCTTTGGTTATTGTGATGGCTCGGAGGACTGGTGATTCCAGTTCTTTGAGAGTGGCGAATAACTCTTTCAAGTCTGAGTTGGCATTCACTATCCTAGTATTGAGTGAGGAAGCTTTCACTTGTATGATGGCATTTTTGTATTTCATGCTGTGGAGGGCGAATGTGAGTTTAGAGGCATTGGGAGGGGGAATCGGTCTGCTGGAGGGTTTAGTAAGCGGGCCTGGGGAAGTGAGAAGGTGATGATGTAGTGGTCTGACCATGGGCAGGGGGAGTTGGCTCTGACTGAGATGTGGCAGTTGGTATCAGCTAGCCAGTCCAGTACACGTCCTTTATTGTGGGTGGGTTGATGAATACGGTGGTTAAAGCCAGGTGAGGTGAGGGCGTTGGCTAATGATGTAGCTGGTAGGTCAAGGGGGTTGTTTAGGCCCAAGTTGATGTCACCTACTAGGAACACTTGTGAGGAAGGTTTGATGTTGTCGCTCAGGATAGGGAGTAGGTCCTCTTTGAATGTGATGATTGGCCTGGGGGGCGGTAGATGAAGTGGATGTTGATGGTGTTGAAGGGGGAAGTGGACCACTTGAGAGAGAGGATGTCGCAATTATTGTTTAGGGATGTGGTGAGTTGTATAAGGTGCAGGAAGTTTTTGGCAATGAGAGCAACTCCACCACCTCTATAGTTCTGCCTGTCACTTCTATAGATGGGGTAGCCAGAGGGGAGGGCGAGGGAGAGTGTCGGTCCAGAAGCTAAGTTTATCCACATTTCAGTACTAGCTAGGACATCAAGGTTGTTCGCAGTTAAGAGGTTATGAATATCTAGCACGGTCATGGAGCGGGCATTGATCAATGCTAGGTGCATTGGGGGGAGAACATTGCTGGGCACTGAAGGGCAAGCATTGCTAGGCACTTAAGGGCAAAGATTTCTAGACACTGAAGGGAAAACGTTGCTAGGTACTGAAGGGCAAACATTGCTAGGCACTGAGGGGCAAATATTACTAGGCACTGAGGGGCAAACATTGCTAGGCACTGAAGGGCAAACATTGCTAGTCACTGACGGGCATGCATTGCTAGCCACTGACGGGCAAACATTGCTAGGCACTGAGGGGCAAACATTACTAGGCACTGAGGGGCAAACATTGCTAGGCACTGAAGGGCAAACATTGCTAGGCACGAAGGGCAAACATTCTTTGGATTTAAAAAGTAGACATTGCTGGGTAGGTGGCAATGTTTCCTGCATGGATGGGCAGGTGGAGTGTTTGTGGTGGGCTGACCGCACTTCATGGTTAGATTTTGTGCTGGCTTTACTGGCAGGGCGGTTCCAGGTTGATGCAATGACATGAAAGGATCGAGGCATAGAAGGTCGGTTAGACGGGGATGCCGTGACAGTGTGTAATGGGCAGTGGACATAATGGTGCAGATGCGCATGTTTCTTGAGGCCGTTGGTAGAGGTGTTGTTCGGTGGTAAGGAGTTCTTGTGATGTGGCTTGAGAGGTGCATGTTGGACCGGGGCGCGGCAAGGGGCTGTGAGTAGTTGAGGACTAGTCACTATGCTACTGTATCGCGGGTTCAGGGAGGAATCAGTGGCAGATGTGTTGGCATCTGGGAGGAAGAAGGTGGGTGGGATAGAGTGGTCAGCTGGAAGGGTATGTGGCACTGTGAGCCGAATTATGATAGGTAGCTCTCCATACTGTGGAACTGGTGCATCAGGCAGTGTACGGCCAGGATCAAGACAGGGTGGTCACTGGACCTTGACAGTGGGCCCTTGGTGGGGGTCGGCAAAGCCAGCGGCTTCCGGGACATCCTTTGGAAAGTAGGGCTGGTAGCCTAACAGGGCACGGTGGAGGCGAGCTAATGATGAGGCCAGCAACTCTGCTGGTCGATGGGGCTGTGGTGGGGAACATTTTGGAACGGATGATGGGATTCCCTCTGTATAGCCCCGCAAGGCTTACCTTGATGGTGCTGTCGTCAGTGCTGCTGTCCTGGCCTTGCAGGCGAGGGTGATGTAGCCACTCTATTGCCATGGATGATCTGCACCTCCACCACACAGAACCTTTACAATTGAACAGGGCGGATCCATGGAACCTTTGATATTTAATTAGGCTGGCCATGGCAGTAGGGAGGTGTTGCCTTCCCCCTTGCTGAGGTGCTTTGATGTACCTCTGGCTGTCATATTCCAGTTAAATGGGACAGAGTGGACTGCGCCTGTAGGCTGTGTCCCCTCAGAGTACACTTGACTATGTGTTTGTTGTGCAGCAAGCATAGAAAAATGTGTGCGGTTTAGCTCCACACATTGCCTGAGGTTGATCTCCCATCATTCTATTTCTTACAGAAATGTTACAAAAAACAAGTGAGCGCACACTCCCCGTGCGGATGGTCAAATTCCTCTGAATGATGCAGCTCTGTGAGTTGGACATTCCAGGGCTAGAGCTATGATCATAGATGTAGTCCAATAAGGCCGACCGAATGACAGAGGAGCAGCTTTTTATTTTCAATTCACTAGTTGTCAATTTGTAAATATAAAGCCAGTTTTGTCTCACTGGCTGAGCCACAACACTAGGAGTAATTTTGAGCCGTTAGCAGTCACTCCACAGTTTTTGATGGCCACACTTGTATATATGCTTGATATTTACAAAAGCATTATTGTTAGGGTGACCTTTGTTTTTTTTAAATAAGGAAACACGTACCAAACACAGCGTGTTTAGGTATTTAGTGATTCAGTTATACAACTCTCACAGACACAGATGACAGATATAAAGCTCTTTGGTCATTCTCATCTTCCCAAAATGCTCATTAATAAGCAAAACAGCCTGAACCTCATTGTTTTTATTGGTGCCACTTCACATTCGTTTCGGAGTTCTTTCTAATCAATACACACATACACTGTGTTAAAAAATCACTTTTATTTTCAAATACAGGGCATTCATTTTTTAAACCATTGCAAAAATGAGGGTTTTTCCTTCAGAAAAGTAAAGGATAAATATGATGCATCATTTTACAATATTCAACACATGCCTATGCTGAAGGCAAGCACAAAGTTCCCCCAGGTGGCACTAAAATGATGTTAATTAGCAAGTACTAATTTCCCTCCTCGGCTTCACATTTCAGAGGTCTGTGGCCGCCCAACAGGTGCAAGCATGAAATAGATCATAGAAAAGTTAAAATGTGATGAGTAAATTTGAATGCAAAGTGCATAAAGAAACTTGAGAAAGGATACCCAGAGCCATAGAAGGTTGTGAACAACAACTGTGTGCCAAAGGTACACACTGTTTTAGAGCTGCCATGATGATATCCATTCAGCAATCTTTACCGAAGCAGCACAGTGCTAAGCAGGCAAATAGCATCCCTGCTGGGTTTATTGTGTGTCTTTAATTACATCCGGCGGCACGCTCAGTACTACCAGGAGAACCAACTGCAAAGTAAGTCACACAGTGCATAACTGTGATTGTTATAAGTAATGTTTACATTAATTATATTTCAAATACAAAGTAGGACTTTTTCTGTGAAACAGTACTTCAAAAGACAGCAGGCCATCGATATATATACCTACAAATCTCAAAATGTTCCTCTGTATTGTACTGTCCAAACAACTCTATGGAGTTAACAAACATTTTAAATGCCTTTAAACGCAAGCTGGCAAGACCCAAAACCTAAACCACACCCACAAATGTAATTTTGTGCTGGAACGCCCGATCCATTACTCAATTTTACTCTTGGAGTGTTGGGCATTTTGAACAATTGCACAAACAGCAATGATGTAAACCGTATGTACCACTTGATTTGAATAGGTGCCTGCATTGTGCAACTACGAGGAATGCTATTGCTTCGCACACATGAATGTGCAGGGTCAGCCTTATCTATTACACCACCATGAGAATGCACAGCCAAATATTCCAAGAACCTTCTCCACCTGTATTTGCTCCATTGAGGTGTTTATTTACCCAGGCAGAGTTTATTTAGCGTTCCAGTCCAAGGGATTGGAGGTACATAAGCTGCAGGAAGTAACCTCCCTTTTTCAATTTTCCCCAGCTAGAACTAGAGCTGTAACCATGAGGAGAGGGTGGAGTTATTTTTGTTCAACATTTTTATAAGATTCCATTTGACAAGACCGGATTTAGAAATGTAGCTATGTAGCATTAATATCACAGACCAGTCTAGGTGCTTCTCACAGAGTGACAGCAGGCAATTTGTGACAGAAACCAGATATTAGCATTGAAAACAAAAATTCCTCATTGCAACCTTTTCTCACTTGTGTTCAGATGGCAGACAGCATATGATCTTCCTCTAAAAGATTGTGTTTGAACCTAATTGAAAGTAAAAAACAAGGGTGCTCCTGGGAGCCGGACATTAATCCCGGTTACGAGAGACTTACCCACAGCTCACTATCTTTCACACAGGAGAAATATTTAAAAACCAGGACTAATGTCCAGCAGAGGGACTTCCCAGGAACCCCCTTGTTTTTTGCATAATTTAAGTAACTTTGGGTGTCACCCTAAATTACTAGGGGAATCCAGACGTGGACCCCTTGCTCACTATTCTTAGAGAGGCACAGCTCCACCCTTCTGATGAGGTCCAACCAGACCGAAACGCGTGTCTGGGGATGCTGTAGGTACTCTTTTTCATAGGGGAATTTCCTAGCTTTTTGGTGCTGGACTGCCCCAGGACAGGACAAAGACTGATATGTTTTGGATATTTCTCCTCTGTGAAAGTTAGTGAGCTAAAGATTCTGGGTAAGGCTCTTGTAACCGGGACTAATGTCCGGCAGAGGGACTTCCCGGGACCCCACCTTGTTTTTTGCCTAATTGAAAGAAGACAATTAGCCATAACAATTACCTCTACTGCACCCACCTGTAGAACACACTGCCTTCTCTAAATCCTGGGCAGCAAAGATCTGAAAACACTCTTTGAACTAACATAACATAGACGATGAAAGGCTTGAATTAATAGAGTGGAAGCAATACATTTCTAATCCCTGAAACCTTAAAAACGTCCTTACAATGTTATGCAGCTAAAATGTGTGACAAAATGTGGGTGAAGGGGCATAGTTTGGGCAACGCAGACAGAATTTGTTCAAGGGGCTGAATCTGGTGAAGGTGCAAGATCTGGCAGAGGTGGAGTAAAGTTGTGGGGCGCATGCACTTATTTCAGCTTAGGGCAGCAGAAAGCCTAAATATGCCAGTGTCTATGATGGTGTAGAAATCTCAAGCAAAACAACCGGATGAATTAGGAGTAGATTGCGGAAGGCTATCCTTCTCAATACAAAACAAAGACATGGCAATTTCATCAAGCGGCCAATCAGAGACGGGGGATGGAGCACTGGTCGATAATAGATCACTTCGCAGGTCACAGCATTTGATGCCACTCTTGAACAGGACTCAGAGGTTGCAAACTTTTGACATTGCAGCAAATTCCCGTAGAGCAATGCAGGTCTTTGGATCCTCCATCTTCCAGCTGAAAGTCCAATGTTTTTTTTTTAAATGGATGAAAAATTAATTGCGCCATCTGCAAGCTATTGCGACATAACCCATTAGGATCCAGATGCTACAGTGAGCCGGCTTTGCTACTGAAAGGCTTTGCAACAGCTGGACTAAAGTCAGGAGAGCATAAAGGTGGACTCATCATGAGCACCACCACTACAAATACCAGCCACTACAGAAGGGAAAAGTACCCCTGATTGTTAAATCCCCTCTGTCGTGGATCTGCTGGAATTACTGCCTTGGCTAAATGCATTACTGGCAACAGAAATTGTATTAGCAACAGCATTTCTCATTAAAGAACAAAATGCTTCTCGACAATAGCTGAGATTATCTCTCAAAATGCGATCAGCTTCCAGCTTTTCTTTACACAGGGCATACTCACGACCATCTGAAGCAACATGACGAAAGCGTCATGTATGGACAATACACACGGATGGTCCGGTGTAGGAGTGGTTAGGGTTAGAAGAGGCTTCTCCCTGACCATGACATCACATGCTTCCTAGTATCTTCCCTAACGTCACGGCTCTGTCATTGTTTACCCTCTGAATACATGGGCCTCACATTTCAGAGAATTAGCAGGGGCGCCTCCTAACTTTCACCATGCTCTTTTCCTACCCGACCTTCGCCTCTTGTGCACCCGGCATTGCTCTCAACCTGTGTCGCCAAGGCAAGTGAAAACACCCGGTTTCTTTTTTGGCGGTTGAGGGCCCATCGAAGTGCATGGGCGTGCAGGGGGCTTGGCGGGTGAGTCAGCTGATTCTAAGGCGGGTAACACACGCCCAACTCACGTGAGTTGTGAGGTATTCTCCCACCTTAACAGACTGGTAGCACTATGCTGAGAGCGTGGAGGTTGTGTTACGTTTGCAAGGGGGCGGTGGGGTCACATAAAATGATTGAGTCGCCTTACGCTTCTATGGTCAGATTCAACTGTCTCCTTCCCCTCCTGTTCCCTTTCTAACTAGAAATTACCCATGTGTATTCTCACCTTGATATTTGGAAACTTAAACAATTTCCTGCTACATTTGCAGCCTTCCAGATCCCAGAATATTTGTATTATTTATTTATTTATTTGTGTGGGTCTCCAATGGAACACAAACAACCGAAGGTGTCGATCTGCTTCACTGCAACTTTGATGACAACAGAGCTATGCATTTGTCATTGTTACGTGGTATGATTGGGGTTTTGTCAACACATTTAAGATTTGCGCATTCTTAAATTATTCACTGTGCACACGTCTATTAAACCACAGTTAAATGGGTAATGGGCCTTCCTGAATATCAGAATATCATGTTATCAAAGCACAATTAACACACTGAGCAATCGGGCAAAATAACAAACCACATTCAGGATATTTTATTTTTATTTATATAGAACGTGAGGGTACAGAGTAAGGACAGCCCGCAAAAAACACGTTTCATTTCATTACTGTGCTTCTCACCAAAGCTCTTGCCCTAAATCATTCATTATTTAATGAAACTGTACAAAGGGAATAACACGAGGACAAAATAATTGAATAGAGAAACTGAGAAATAGAGCCATAGGGCCTGATTAATGCATTTTTTTGTGTGGGGAGAATCAGGACTTTGCGAGCCATTCTGCGTGCAAAACCACCTTCGTTGATTCATGGAATCGACTTTGCAGGGCTATTCCGCACTCTGCATGGACTTTGCACAGGCCCTGCATGTCTGTGCGAGCAGTCGAGCGCCTTGCGCGAGACACCTCGCAGAGTGTGGGTTGGGCCTACTCAGAGACCTAAATAGGAGGCGAACATGCAGAATGAGGAAGAACAAGGAAAAATGTGGGCGTGTGGAAGGACGTCCCGCGCAAGGAGATTGCACGTCCCCAACTGCACACAACCAAGCGTATTCAAGGATCCAATCACGCAATATCACGTCAGGGAAATCAACACCCAAAGCTTGGGTTCTCACCGCCACCTGAAGGCATGCATAAAGTCCAAATCACATAGAAATCACTGCACGAAGGTAAAGTCCAATCAGGAATTTAGGGGTGCGTGCACACAGTTGGGGTGCCAATTGGAGTTAGGGGTGCGCGTATGTAGAGAAGCAGGGTGCAGCCACGTTTTACGAGGTTTGCACACAGATTTACCGGGGAATTACATGAGTTACAGAAAATGTTACGCATATTGTCGGGGTGCTGTTTACAGTTGCCGGGGTGCTGGATTGCTTGCAGGGCATCCTACACAGGATTACCGGGGTGCATGTGTTCGCGGCCGATAAGCCCGCGAAGTTAGGTGTTTGTGGCTGGGATCGCTCTGATGACGGTATGTTGTGGGCGTCCGGCCACTACATACGCATAGTGTTACTTTGCGGGAAACCATCCATGAATACGCAGAGCAAGCACAAATTCTTATGCGCGCAGGTACATACAATGCAATTCTCAGCACAAGGACTTTGCCGGATATATGCACACTTTCCCAGTACTTGGGCCAATAATAAATACCATAAATA